>NC_135376.1:38855000-48165000 GCF_049243985.1 Paroedura picta | reverse complement strand
AATGGCGATCGCTTCGCCGGAAGTTTGGAGGACAGGCTCAGGAGGAGGGACTTTGAAGAAACCGCAACAATGTTAAAGCACAGGTCTTTATTGCTAGTGTTGCAGATTGTTTGCAAGAGTGTAGCGCTTTCCGGAGGGTGAATCCACTTTTTGGGATTCCCCTGAAAGCGCTACAACGAAGCGCTTTTTGCTGATCGGTTTCAGGAGTGTTGCAGATTGTCTACGACGTCGTGCGTTATGGCAAATCAATAGCGTTTCCAATTGGCAACCATTGTGCGATTTTGAAGCCGTGCAAAAAGCCCCTAGCTGTCACTTCCTTATGGAGCTCATGGCAGCTACAGAATAGATAAAACACATACGGATAAAGGAGATGAAGAAGAGTTGGTTTTCTTGTATGCCAAAGTGGTTTATAGGTGCCTTCCATTTTCTCTCCCCACAACAGACACCCTGGCCAATTCTGCATGGGCAGAAAAGGCTGAGAGTCATATGGACGTAGGGCAAATCCCTGTTTCCACATAATGTTGCCACCAGGCCACCACCCTTCGGGGCCTGGCATGCATCAGGTCCCAGAAGCCCCAGGCTAAGGGAACATGTGTTCTTCTAAGTTCTCTTAGCCTACTGTGGGCACCAACAGGGCCAGTAATGTGGCGGGTCATTGTGAACAGTGGCCCAGAGGAGGCAAAAAATGCCCCAGTCAGATTTCATAATTCTTTGCCATGCTGCTGGGTGGACCATGGCATTTATTTTTATTTTGCAGGAAGGTGGAATTGCATTCCATGCAATCCCACCTTCCTGCAAAATAGCACACACACCCCATATGGCCTTCCCACATGGTGGGACTAAACTGTCACTGCTTTGTGTCCTGGGGGGATACATTTCAGTGAGATACCAGATGTCCTATTGAAACGGTTTTAGAGAAATGGAAATAAAGCTCCACAGCAATGAACTGGTGGCAGCCTGGCACAGCTGCTAACATGTGGAATCAGCCCTTGTGAGGTAGGTGAGGCTGAGAGAGCCCTGATATTATTGCTCAGTCAGAACAGCTGTACCAGTGCTATGAGGAGTTCAAGGTCACCCAGCTACATGTGCAGGAGTGTGGAATCAACCCCAGTTCGCCAGATTAGAAGCCGCCACTCTTAACCCATACACCAAGCTGACTCCCTCATACCAAGCTGGCATTCTCACACCAAGCTGGCTCTCTCCACCAACATAAAAACAAGACCAGATTTCACGGGGCTATTGGGTAGAAAGGAATTAAGAGAATTTCTGTAAACAATACTTTCCAGTACATGTTGTGATCCAAACTTAGGGTTTAGCATAAACAGAATTTGCAATGGAAAATTAATGCTCTCCCTTCTTCTCCCCAAGTTAGGAGTTGGAGTTGGGTTGTGCCTCTTTCATCACCACAATGGAAGTGGTCTATTGGTATAAGGTTTAAACTCTGCACCAGAACACCTCCTTGGTCCTTCTGGCTCCAGAAGAGGCAACGGGGAGCCAGTTTTTATCATATTATTGTCTCTGAAAAATGCATTTTATTGAGTGGTTTGTTGTTGTTTGAAACCATAGTTGAAGCCACAAAGTGTGTTTCCTAAGAAGACAAATAACCAAAGATTCAGGTGGGTGGTCAAATACTTAAAGAAGTGTGCTTGCACATGAAAGCATATACCTTGAATAAAAATTTGGTGGTCTTAAAAGTACCACCGGATACAAACTCTGTCCTAGATTAATGAGCAATGATCTTTTTAAACTTGCCTCATCACTTTGGATAAAGGATGTTCAGCTAAAATCTTTGATTTAATAATGATCTCTGCTAGATGACTTAGTTTCAATGCAAGGAATTTTAAACATAGACTAGGCTTGTCCCCTACTTTCACACATTGTTAGATATTGCACTATCGTATTCTTGCAACAATTCGAAAATGAATTTTCCACTTAGGAAAATCCAGTTGTCAATTATTGCTGTAGGCAGCTATATAGCAGTATCTGACAATGTGCGGATGCAGCCTTTGTCTGTCCTATGTACAGAGATGTATCTTTCTGTGCCCATTCCTGTTCATTCAAGGGAGCTGTCTATAGAATATATTTGGAAGATTTTGTTGTTGTTGGGGGACTGGGAGGCTGCTGAATCTCTGAAATCACCTAGGTAATGTTCTCTAATGGCAAAACTACTCTTTTCTCTGTTTTTTTTTTTTACAAAGGTCTTTTATCAAGTGATATAGCAGCATGTGTTAAATCATCCCTGTAGCACAATGAAGAGACAAACCCTGTTAGCATTGTTCTCCAGGAAAAAAAATCATAAAATTCACTGGCTCGGTACGCCTAGGGACTAACCCTGGCTTTGAGTTCCCATGAATTTTAGCAACAGCGAGAGAAATGCAATTCAGTCTTTTCAACCTGGGTGATATGTATTCATGTCAGTGGCTCTAAGATAAGGAAAAGACTTTAGTTGAAGAATGAAACTTTTGATGAATAACCCAGAACACGATGAATAATGTACAAATATTTCTATACACTCCGTCAAAATGATTCCAGATCCTTTTTTTATTTTAATACTTGTACTTTTCTGCCGATTTTCTCATGCTTTACAGAATCAGTGGGAAAGGATGTTTTTAAACAGAGAGAAGTAGAGATATTTGTTTCCTAAAGAAATAAACAGATGTGCTCACAGTACTTTCCTTATTACAGTTTTTCTAAAATATGTAAATTATTATTAAAACTTGCTTTGTTATTACTGGTAATAATAGAATGATCATAGGGAATTCTCTCATATGTGTTTGTTAAAGAGAATTTCTGCAAGATCCATTTCAGATGTATATGCTACTATACTGACATGCTGATGTATACTGTAGATATTATGCCATATCCCAAGGCTGCCCTGAAAGCAGCAGACTCACATTACCTTGAGTACTCTAACAGACTAGTTTGTTCTGTATTTTCATATTATTCAGTATTTCTAAAAAGGATAGAGAAATTCAGCACCACAATGTAGTATAATAACAAGTTATGCTGGATAAAGAAAGGTACAGTTATTTGAGGTTCTCTCTTTTTAATATATGAACCACACGTTTTGTATAATATCTACAAAGTTCTCCTGAGATTCACAAGTTATCTGTGCTTTATCAAACTGTGCTTAACCAACCACTGCCCTGATTTGGACTGCTGGGAGGGTGGTCTAAAAAGCTAATAAATAAATACAAGTGAAAGAGTCCATCACCTTTTCTCCACCCTAGCTTGACTAGCTCCTCTCAATGAGTTCCCACAAATGAAGTGCTGAGATTTATCACTTTATGAACATGGCAGGAAAATTCTTCAGAAATATTTTCTAAAAGAATTTAACAGGAATGACTTGTAGTTTAATGTTCTCAGATGGAGAAGCTAAAGAATAGAGAGTTATATTTGCACATAAAAATGTGGGCAGGAATTGGGGTTAAATAGGGTCATAATTATGAAGCCATATAAACTGACAAGCCTTTCCCATATATCTTTCTGCTTGATCCTTTTATATTCAAACAGCCTTCTAAAACCTGCAGTAGAAGTAACCATCAAGAAATCATTAAGCACTTAAAGGAACAGAACTGTCTCTGCTCCATTCCATCCAGACTTCCTAAACCGCAAGAATGTCTCTAATTATGAATTACAGACCATAATGATAACTTGCCATCTCATGGAACACAATACAATGAAGCCTGCAGCACAAAGCTGTTATTTTCTCCATGTTCACCAAAAAGATGAATTTGACCAGCCAGAAACTGAAACATGGACCAATAATGCAAAGCGGTGGCCATGCTGGGCCGCTGTTGGTTCCGTGGAGTGGGGCAGCATGCCCCGGCGATTCCTTTGTACGCGTAGGGGACGAAATCCCCCTGGGCACACGATCCACCTTGGAGCTGTATATGCACACACACAACTCTGTGGCAAACAGGTTCCACCAGACTGTGCCATGGCAGTGGGGGGGGGCAGGAGGGTGTCCCTGCACGAGAGTGAGATAGCATGACAATACTATCCCACCCTTGTCTGCAATGCTACTAAGCCAAACAGGGTATTTTGTGTCACTGCTGGAACACTGTAGGTGGGGAAAGAGCCAGACCTAAATGGCCAGGCTCATCCCTGTATGGGCTTGGCCTGACCTGGCTGCCAATGTTGCCCAAGTTAAAAATCAGCATTCCCTTAACATGGGGCATCGGAGAACCTAATGTGGGTCAGGGCTGGGAGAATGTCAGGCTGACAGCACTGTTGAGTGAGGATTTGCCCCACTGGTGTGCTAGTACTGGTCCAGCTCCCCCTCCCATATCATGCTGGAGTAAACCAGTGTAAATTGACAAAAATAATATCCATATACCTGTTTTTTAATGAAAAGGTCAGTTAATCCAAAGATGCTAAGTCCTCCATAAGAGAGACTGGGGTTCAAAGGACCCGTTACACAGTTTTATTTCTTCAGTTTTTGAAAACCAGCTTCAGCCTTGGGAAGCTGTGATTTCGGGTGGAAATAAGTGAACAGTGGGAAGTTGCTTGATCCTCCTCTACCCCCCCTCCTTAGAAAAGTTTCAGGTCCTAACTTTCACCTTCAAAATGCTTTTTCAATGCAGAGAGAAATAAAGCATCTATCCCTTAAGAAGACAGAAAAGAAAAAAGCTTGGGGGGAAAGGTACTTTTAAAAACTACAGACTACTATAGGAAAAGGTTAAGTAACCTTCCTCTTTCGATTCTTTGATCATACTGCCCAGTCTGGTGCTGGCTGTGGAGAAACAAAAAGAGAGCTCTGTCTAATGTATAGCTTATGTTTCAATTCCTTCTAAGGTGGATTCATTCAGAAGACAGAACTGCTGGTGTGAAAATTAGTAGGTAGTGTTCTTAAATTTCAAAATGTCAGTAATTAAGATAATTGAAGCCAAGATTCAAAATTTAATGCTTTGTTCTTAGGACTATTAATTGATTAGAGGGTTTTTAGTCAATTAAACACCTTACTATTCAACCAATGAAACTAATTAATTAAGTGATTAAATGACTGAAGTTCGTACTTGATTTCTTTTTATTGTATTTAATAACAGTAACTCTCTCCCAACTAACAAATACATGTATTTGATGGCTGAAAAAAATTATCTTGAATTTTACTCTTTCTTGACAATAGCCTTGGATGTAGTAAGGAGCATGGACTTCTAATCTGGCAAGCTGGGTTTGAATCTGTGTTCCCCCACATGCAACCAGCTGGGGACCTTGGGCTTGCCACAGCCCTGATAAAGCTTCCAGAAAACGTCAGTTTTAGCCCGACCCTAGCCTGGCCTGGGCCCAAATCAGGCCCTCCGCTGCCCTGCAGCAAGGGAACACAGATTCTTCCCACATTCCATTCCTTGCTGCGGGCACAATGGTGTCTATATCAGGACAGGCCCACATGGAAGGGATAGTCAGGCCTTCCAAGCCTGGCTCCTCCCCCACCTACAGCATCCCAGAAAAGACAAACAATGTCCCAGTTAGCTCTGCAGAGCTTCACAGCAGTGTGAAGCCAACTGGGGCATTTTAAAATTTTTCACAGAAACCCACCTTCTTGAAAATAACCCCCCTCCCCCACAACATCGTGAAATGCAGCGGAAGCTCTCTGTCCCAGCTGCCTTGTGTGGAGGTAGTAATTCAGGGCAGACATAGTCCGGTGGGGAAAATCTGGACCTGGGAAGAGGTGGGGCACACTGCCCTATTGCAAAGAACTGGTAGCAGACCAGAACAGTGCCGCCAGTGAAGAGAGGGTGTGTCTGGACATGCATATACCCAAAGATCAATGGAGCTTCTTCAGAAGAAAATCTGGGTGGAATATCGGTGTGTGAATGGTTGCCTGCACCTATATGTTTTCATGTTTGGCATAATTATTGATCCCACCTTGATTTTTTTTTAAATGTACATAAATGGTTATGGCGTATATGCATAAAATTCAAGATGATTATGTCTGAGTTTGGGACACTAGAAATAGTAGTTTTAAGGTTATTAAGTACAGAATAACTCAGTAATTCTATCCCAATAATTAAAAGCAAATTAATCAGTCTTATGGCATCCCAGTTCATTAGGTAATATTTTTTTCTTATAATTACAATTTTAATGTTTGATTTTGACTTTGAGTTTGGCTCCTGCTATTGCTAGGAGGGCTTTTATTAGCTGCGTCTGAGTTGCCTCTTCTCCTGTGTTGGAATATGCGAGATCTACAGTGTGCATAATAGAGCAGCATATAGAGGGCATTGGAGGAGATGCATATTTAGCATAGATAAGACAGGAAATTCCTGATAGTTTTCAAATTGTCTCCTTCAGTGTCCTGATTCACTCAGTGTGAAACTTCCTGCTTTTTGAGCACACTTACTCCCTGCTTACCTTTAGAACAGTTGTTGAATATGACTGTAGTTTGCTAGATAGATCTCTCTCTCTTTCTATACATAGCTGTTTGACTTGCAGAAGGGCACGTTGGGTTCAAGAAAGACATGCACAAATTTCCAATGGCTTAAATAAGGACATAGCTTTATTATTAACTCTGCAGGAGTGTTAGAATAACATGGGAGAGGGAGACTGACTTGCAGTCAGCTGACCACAGGAACCCAGACCCCAACAGCACCTTGGGACCCACCTGATTTCCTCATCAGGAATGTGGGTCACCATGTCATTGGATTCCCACCATAGGGAAGTATCCCACCTGGGGAAGTATCCCACAAGAGGAAGTGCAAACTTTCCTTAGACCTACCCCAGGTCACCTGGTACTGTAAACCCTGGGGTGCCAAGGAGAGGCGTCCAATTCCTTTGGTCCTACCCCGGGCTACTTGGCCCTGCAAGCCCCATGCCTTTCCTGTTGGGTTGGCCCCGCTTACAGACCTACCACCTCATAAGGAGGCCCCTAACCTGGGGAGTCCAATGCACAGACCAAACTTTCCCGCAAAAGGCTCCATCCCATACCAAGCCACCAGCTATGATGAAAATGCAATTCAAAAACATTTGACAGTGGCCATTCAACATAACAAAATTAGCCAACATAACACAGTGGAAGGGAAACTGCTCTGATGCCGTTCTCGTGACCTTGACTGGGCCTCTTGCACGTGGTCCCTTTAAGGCGCCCTGAGTTTATGCCTTCCAGGTGTGACAGGTGTGATGCCATCACCACACTCCACCTTGCACACTGACAGACTCACCCTTCCTCAGCGTGTCCTCCTTACTGCCCAGCCCTCTGTGGCATCAACAGTGGCCGGAGGTGAGTCTTTGCCCCTTTTTCTCTTCTGAATAAAATCTATTTTATTCTTTAAGCAACCTGGTGTTTTGCCCTCTCTGCATGTTCAAACTCTGGCCTCACACCTTGCCAGAAGGATAAACATTTGCCCTTATACAGCTTAGTAATTTTTTTGTTTGGCTACTGCAACATTGGTTACTGAAAAACTGGTTGGAAGTTTAGCTAGTACAAAACACAGTTTCCTAAGAGATAGCTCACATGGGGTGCAGAAGCATACATCAATGCTAGAACATTTTGCATTGGTTGCCAGTGAACACTTGAGTTAGGTTTTGATTTTTCAGAACCCAAACAGCCTGGTCCATTATGATACCCCACCAATTATCTGCTGATCTTACAAGTGTCAATAGCTGCACTGAGCAGCTTGTTGTAGGTAGAAGTACCATATTTACAGGATTACCATCCTTGGATAGAAATCGCTGGGAAACTTGGGAACAGAAATTCATATGAATTGAGACTGGTGATGTTACAATTTCTTTTCCAGCTGCATAACCAGAAGTGACATTATTGTATTGTATGCTTAAACCATAGAGTTTCAGGGAAATGCCAGTTTATCTGATAAAACAGTAATGTCACTTCTGCCTATGCAGACAGAAATGATGTTGTGACATTGCCTGGCATTGTCTCTCCCCTTTCCCCCGTTCTCTTAATTGTTCATTCAGTTTCACTGACGAACAGTGGTACTCTGGTTGGGGATTGCTCACCAAAAGCAGGCAAATGGCACCCTTAACAAATATGTAAGAAGAGACCAGATGGATCAGACCAGTGGTTTCACATAGTGGCCAACCAGGGCTAATATTGAGGCTAAGGCCTAACAAGTAAGATAATTTTATTTCATAATGTATTTTCTAGAAAGAATGGACTTGCAACTACTGCTGGCTTTTGTTTTGTTTTTTTCCTTTGAAGAGCTCTCTTTTATTATTTTGCAAACTGCCTTGTGTATCTTTATGGCAGAAAGGTGGGTGAGACACCTCAACATAAAGAAAATATATTTTAAAATCATATAATGTGATTTGTACAGTGGTCCACAAGGTAGGCATTAAATGTGGTTCAGTGAGCCGCTAATTTATTCAACACAACTGGCCAAAGAATTCCACAGCCTGATGCTCACCTTTAAAAATTAATGTAAATTAGACACATTTGTCACAGAGGTAACCTAAAGATTCCTGTTTTCCATAGTTTTTGGTCACAAAGCTGGGTGTTAACTTGGCTGCTTCTGTTTGTGGTGTCTTGATCTTGTTCCTTTGCCTTGCTTTGACTTTCCACCTAAATTGTTAAGTTTACATAGTTAAGTTAAGCAGATTAGTAGATGATTGAGATGTGTCATTTCTTGGAAAGGGGGCTACGTGACAAGGCTCAGGTAAGCATGTGCTGGAAGTTTCCAGGGTCCCCGGAGATAAGGACAATACCTGGCCAAGTGGGGAGGATGGCCATAAATGGATTTGGATAAAGGTATTAATTACTCTGAGGAAGAGAGCCATTAGGTCTAGCTGGCAGGATGTGGGGAAGAGATTTCCCATGGCAGAGGGGCCAAGTGTGAAAAATGTTGCAAGGCAAAGTATTTTCCTAGGAGCCCTTAGGCAAACAGGAGGAAGCCAGTCCACTCACTTAGAAATGGGGGGGGGGTGAGCTGATGTGAGCTTGAGTCCAGAGGCACCTCTGGGTCAGGCAAAGGCTGTCATTCCAAACCTAAGGCAGAGAGCAAGATTTCTAAGATGGAGTCTGGTCTGGCTCGGCTGACCCTAGCAGTGTCATGGCTTTAGCTTAAGCCTAGACTATTGTGGGGTGCCATTGGATATAGAAGACAGTGTGCCTGTCAGTGAGGCAGGGGGCCCTGCCACACTGCCCAAACTTGACTTCTGTTAAGTTCTTCTTTGCCTTTGAAAGGGAGCTATCAACATGTTGAGTGTGGCAAGCAAAATCTATGCTAAACATTTTTGTCGAAAGTTCTGGGACTGGCTAGATAGAGAAAACTACAGGATTCAGTAATGGATGTTCCACCATAGATCAGTGTTTGATATTACACTACCTGGCAGAGAAATATACCACAAAACAAAATGGGGCATTATGTGCAGCTTTTGTTGACTATAAGATCGCATTTGACAGAATATCTCAGCCTAGACTGTGGGGAAAACTAGAAAATTCTACAATTGACTGTAGGCTACTCATCCATATATTATATGAAAACAACTACCTATCTGTAAGATGGGCCCCACAAGGCCATATATCTCAAAAGATCCCAATTAAAGAGGAGTAAAGCAAGGATGTACACTTTCACCTCTATTATTCAAATTTTTCATAAATTTCATGGTACAATAATTTCATAAATTTCTAATCTCACTTTCCATCCACCAAATATCATAAATAGAACAATATCTACATTGCTGTATGCTGATGACAGAGTGATCCTTTCCTATACTGAGGTTAGTCTTAGAAAAGCCTTACAGGCACTCACAGTACTGTAAGAAAGAACATCTATCAATTAACATCTCAGAAATGAAAATCTTTTTATTCCCTAAATTTAAAAAATACAGATGGCAGATAGTCATAAAATTGACCATGTTAAAATGTTCAAATATTTGGGTGTTGAATTCCCCTATTCCAGATCCTGGTCTTTCCAACTGCCAGGGGCAATGGCTACCGTGCAAAAACTTCAACATCTATACTAAGATTGTTTTTCATGAAAGGAGGTTCCCATATACCACATGCTTTGAAGGTTTTTCAAGGGAAAATGATTGCCCAGCTTATGTACAAAGCTCAGGTGTGCCTGTATAAAACCATTCAAAATTAGAAGCAATTCAATCTAAATTTCGGGGAACTGTATTTGGAGTACCCTGATGCATACATCATGCCCTCCTACAACTGGAAGTGGGACTGGTTCCCTTAGAAACCCATGCCTGACTTCAAACGATATATTTTTGGCTAAAGGTAAGTTACACTCTTTCTGCTATAACAGCATTAATCTCTGCAGATACTTTTTATTAAACCTGTTTGAGGAAAGTAGAGGAGAAATTGCTTCACATTGATCTATCTACTAATCCTCTATTGAACCTTGGACTCCAACAGGCCAGAAATTTAATTAAACAAAGATTATGGGACATCTCTCTACAGCTGGACAGAGCCCAAAGGTACCCTACTATCATATCAGGAAATTTACATTAAAAATTCACCCCATCAAGATATCTGCACTTTTTGGGTTATCCAAAACATCATAGACCATTCACTCTTGCTCGACTCAATGCCCTTCCCTCAGCTGCTTTGGGAAAAATATATGCCCAAACCTTTACCTATGCTCTTTACCTATGTTCATGCCAGTCAGGAGTGGTAGAAATGATAGAACATGTGTTCCTACAATTTAGCTTTTACTAAGACATTAGAACCCAATATATAGTACTTATACTGGTCAGACAACATGGCAAAACAAACAGCTATTATGTAACTATGTTCCTCGCTGATATATACAAACTAGCAAGTTTCTGTGCCATTGCTTGCCAAATTAGACAGAGAAATTTGCCCTAATACGATTTGTTCTGACTATTGATAATATTTCAGTTTAATTTTAAACTGATTAGTTATTTTGAATATCAAACTTTATTTTACTCTATGATTCCCTGTAGATAAGCTGATCTTTGACTTTGGAAGAGAGCTACAAACAGATATACTGGTGTCCAGAGTAGAGAAAATAGGGCTAATATGCAAAGGAAAATATGTGATAGTATACAAAAATACCATTTCTTAAGGCCATGGTAGTAGGCAAACTGTTATATGTCCTACTAATGCTGCTTCTTGAAAGACAATAGTTCTGAAACCTTGTTCTTCGTTGGGTTCTACCCTACTTTACCTCATCAGAGTCAATGACAACCAATCAGACTGGAGTAGTTCAGGAACTCAGATATGCATGGTGTGCCTTACACAAAAGGAACGATATGACACAAACTTTTTGAGCCTCAAGAATTAAACTGGCTCTCTAAATTCATACAGAGGAGTGAAAAGGATTGCCTTGCTGTTTTGCTTTTAAAAAAATATGCAACATCTTATTAATCCTCTTTCTTTTAAACAACTCCTGTCAGCTGTGGAGTGTTATGATAATAATTGGCCGCAGAACATGTGAAATTATCATAGAGGTGCTGTTCTCTCACCAGTACAGTTACAACCAGCCCCTGAACATCTTGAATTGTGGTTAATGGATTCCACAGCCAGAGTTGCAGCTTCTGAGCAGTTTTAAAATCCAGCAATGCACTCTCTCTAAAACAAAGGCCAGGTATCTCTCCCTCCAAGTCTCTAGGATCACCTGTATCTATTTAAATGAGAGGTGCAGGAACGGGCCGTGCTCTCTCCTTTCCAATATTTTTGCAGTAATTGAGCAGTTTCAGAAATAGCTCTATACTGGTACAGTTTAGATAAGGAAGAAACTATAGCACATTTTCCTTTGGAGACAAAGTCCTTCACACCTTTCTTACCCCAATCAAGTCCTCAGACTCATAAGATATTGACAGGGTCATCCCCAAAGTGGGAATTCAAGAGTTTCATTTCCATTAATTTCATGCACGTTGTCAGAGTTTTTGACTAAGCTCCCTTTGGGCAAGTTTTGTTTATACATTTTTGCATCTCTCAATGATGCTATTGACTGTATATATAGCATTGTAATATCATCTGTATAACTACATGATTTCTGAATGGGCAGGGTAATCTGTGTGACTAGCATGGAGAGAAGGAAATAGCAGTTGCTAATGTAAACAATGACAGATATATTTGTATAGACTGGTTTTCAGAAGAGAAATCTATCTAATTTCTCATTTTTACTGGGGAAAGTAGAAGAATAGTTGGGTTTTATATCCCGCTTTTCACTGCCTGAAAGAGTCTCAAGGTGGCTTTCCTTCCTTTCCTCACAACAGACACCCTGTGAGATAGGTGAGGCTGAGAACTTTTCTGCACCAACTGCATACACCAGGCTGCTGCCAGATGTTTCAGCTCGGGCAGGTTGCCCTACCTCTTTCCACAGCCAGAAAGGGGAGGCAGCAAGGGCTGCTTTTGAGTTTTAAACAAAGCTGCACTGGGTATTTTTTGTCTCTTCTGTGAAGCTGAAGTCATGGCCATGGGTGAGGAAGAGCCAGGCCAGAATGGCTCCACAGCCCAGGCCTGACATAGGCCCTGTCAGCATCTGGGGCAAAAAAGGTAATGCAGATATATCCACGTTCTTTTGCCCCAGAGCAGATGAGGGCCTTAGTTGGAATCAGGAATTTGCCTTGCCACTGGACAAGAGGTGAGGAGGGGGAAACTTTGGGTGCAGAAAAGGTCTGAGAGAGCTCGCTCTGACAGAACTGCTTGGTCAGAACAGCTCTATCAGGGCTGTGATGAGCCAGCTGGCTGCATGTGATCACCCAGCTGGCTGCATGTGGAGGCACAGGGAATCAAACCCTGCCACTCTTAACCACTATATCAGTCAGTCAGTCAGTCAGTAACCTTTTATTGGCATAAAAACCATTATATCACACTGGCTCTCTGCTGATTCCTCTTTGGCTAAATTACCTTGCATATCATTCTAGGAAGCTCTGATTTGGGTTTGTAGAGATCAGAACCAATCAGAACAGGATGCTGTTTAAAAATTTGGTGATGGTCAATTGAAGCCAAAAGTTGTAGGCAAACATTGGTAATATTCCCACTGTGTTGATTTTTGTGCACAGACCTCCTTTTCTTGTACAAGAAGAATTTCCTAAGCAAGAAGAGTTTCCTAAACGTATGGTTGGGGCAAATTAATCTACCAGTCATCATTAATGAGGCCCTTCTTTGTAATCTTCTGCTATCCTGGATTGACTAGTGAGCAGGCTGACTGATTGCTTTGTTTGGCTGCTATAGTGAGCAATCCTTTTGAAGGATTCAAACTTTTTATACTTTTAAATTGTTTTATTGTTATTACTGAAGTGCACTGTTTTATGGAATTGTTGTAAACCGCTCTGAGGCAGCTATGCCGAAAGGGGCAGTCATAGGAATAAATAAAAATTAATTCATAAGATCTTATTCCTGATCCAATAAGCCATGGATATGAGGCTCTATTGTTATCGTCTATTTGTCTTGACCATAAAGATACCGTCTAGCTCAGAGAAAAGCAATGCAATACAATGTAGCTGGAGCTGATTTTTTCTTGACATCTTCTGTTGCTGTCATCCATCAGCAAAATGATGTAGTACCAATATACATGTGGAGAGAATAGCACTCAGCTGATGTATTACAATACTATGTCAGTGGTGCAATGGTACTTTGATAATGCTTAATAACTGTACTACCTCACTGGGGAGAATGCCAAGAAAAAGACAACAGACTGAAAAAGAGAACATTATATCATATTTGAGTTTCACAACCAACTCATAATCATGGTTTCATCCTCTATTTTTAGAATTCTATTTTATTAATTTTCAGCCTTGAGATAATAAATTAAATTTCTGTATATGCCGATTAAAGAGTGACCCTGTACAATGGCCCTTAAGACCTTTTAGAATAAAGACAGATGTAACATTTTTAAATATGCTAAAAGCAGCTTGAACATACCTTGGCTTCCAATACATTTGCTACCAGAGCAGCAGATGTGTGTTCAAAATGCTTCCATCACATTTAAAATGCTTTGTTTGCCCTTTGGTTGACCCAAACTATTTTTGTTGCAGGAGGACATTCTCAGAAGTTACATGCAGAAGCACTACACTTCAGGTGTGGAGAATGCCACAGAACTGATGAGGCTGAGTTTATTTGGCAACTGCATTTTCAGTAAATGAGAGGTCTACTGGAATTAGAATATCACATAAATGTAACTTTTGTTTACATGGAGTTATACTAAAATGAAGTTCCGTGCAAAATAATTTGAATCTGAAGAAGATACAGATAATAAGGACTGGGGAGGTGGATCTCCCCCCCCCCCCATCCTACCATGTTGCTTCTACCAGCCTTTATTGTATATCTTTATTTTTATTCCTTTATCTTATGTGGCTCTTACATTGAAGGAAAGATGGTTGGGTCAATTCCAGTAAACACAAATAACATCATGTTGTGGATCATCTCTGAGGCCTACAGTGATGAAACATGCCTTTTCCCCACTGACTTTTCCTATCATCTTGATTGTCACACAATATCCAGGAGAAATATTCAGTATATGACTCAAATCTTGGTGAGCTGAATTTTTACTTCAGGTTATATTTTACATTTAATAGCAAAGTTGGGCAAACATTTGGATACTTAAACCATACTCAAATCTCCAGAAATTTCCCAACCTGGAACTCACAATCCTAAGTGTGAACTGATCTCTGTAGCTGGGAAATCTCTTGTGGTTCCAAGAGATTTCTAGGCCCCACCTGGAAACTGGCAACTCTAGAAGGAGAAAAAGAGGAGAGGTTATGAAGGCTTTCAGGAAAGGGGAAGAAGAAATAGTGGGTGAGGGGGAAATGAGATGTCTCCCTCAAGTCCCTCCAGATACTAATTTTATGCTATAACTAAATATATTCCGAGCACTTTGAAAGAACAAATTGTAATATTTCAGATATCTAAAATCCAGAACTCTGAGAAATGAGATCTGAGCTTGGATCACTCATATTTAAATACAAACTTAATGCTAAATTAAAATGGATGTGCACCCATGGCTCACAAAAAAAAAAAAATTCCTTCACAAAATGCATTCTTTCCTATAACATGTCGCAGTGATATTTTGAACATATATCCAACATTTGTTTGGTTCTCCATAGACCATGGTGTTGCAGCAGCACTCCAGAATGAGAACCTAGCTACACCAATGGGCTGATGTTTCCAAAGGAGCTATGGAATCATGTCAGTCTTACTCACAAGACCTAATTTGAAAAACAATATTGTATTCTCAAACAGCAGCCTATAAATTGCTCACCAGCGTGAGACTATATCTTTGGGGGCACCTTCCCACAACCCCCATGCTTTGTGCTAAATGTGCTAAAATATTTATTTAATTTGTTTATTTAAAATGCCCCTGAAGCAACAAAACAAGAAACCCCAAACCAGATTTCAGGGCCTTTCCGCACCCAGAAAATATAGTGTAATACTAACCTTTTGCTGACACCATATTTTTGGCATTTTAAATGACGCCGTCAACATCCAGCTTCTGAGCAGCAAACCGGCAGCTACATCCTCCATTTTAAATCGCTAGTTGGCGAATCCAGAAAAGTGGATTCCCCCAATTTTGTAGCATGAGCACCCAGCAAGCCACAACCCAAGGTAATGTTTGGAGGTAAAGCAGCATGATCTCTGCCTCCAGCGCCCATCCTTCAACCCTTGCATCCATCTCTCACAGGAATGTCTTTTAAAAAATGGCTGACATCCTGGAGTGCTGGCTCCGGGCACCAGCTCCTGGTGCTGCAGGAGGGGGAAGAAGGAAGCTGTTGGTGGTGGCAAGGTGGTGGCCTGGCTGCAGGCTACCTGCTTGGGGCAGGCGTGGGTGGGTGGAAGGGGCCAAACCAGGGAGAGCCGCTCTTTGCACATGCCAGGAGTTCCCTGGGCTGGCAGCTCATCCTGCCGGTGCTGCTGACAGAGGGGAGGTGTGTGCTGGGGGATGGTGGATGGGCGGGGGTTGGTGGAGGGGGCCAGGTGTCCTGCCAAGCAAGCCGGGGAGAGCTCAACTTGGGCCATGCAGGGAATTTCTTGTAAAAATAGCTAACAATCTGGAGCAACAAATAGTCGGACAACTGTACAGGCGATGCTAGAAATAAAAGAATTTTTATTCAAAGTTTTAACACAAAGCATACCTTTCTAAAGTTCTATCCCCCCTCATCAATAATGAGATTAATTTTTAAAAGGGGAAAGGGACTTTAGTAGCAATGGGGAAAGGGACTCTTTGTGTGTGCGTGTGACCCTGCTCAAGAATTGGGTGGGGAGGGGTGGATGGAGAAGAGGGCATCTCACTGCCCTTGCACTGAATGACTTCTCAGGTGATTTGAGTTGTGGTGAAACCTAAAAGAGGTGGTGAGCAGGCAGACGTGGCAGAGGCAGGGCGAGATAATAGTGGCAACCTGCACCCTTTGAAGCCACCTGACAAATGGAATCTCGGCTGCCTGTGAGCTGAGCCTCCTGCTCCTCTCCAATGCTTCCGTAGAGGGAAAGGGAGAGTGATAATGTGAGGCTTGCTGCAGGGGAGGGAGTGCTGCAAGGGGCAGATCATGATGCCACCTGGTCTCTCAGAACAGCAAAGCAAGACACTGAAGGGAGCACCTTTCGCCTCTTGTCTACTCCACCATTGCCAGCTCTACCCCCCCCCCAATCACCCTGGACTCCGCTAGCCACACACATGCTTTTCTGTCTCTCAGAGCTTCCTCCATCCAGCACCAGTATCAGGGATGAGCAGCAAGAAGTATGCACTTAAAAACCCCCCAAGAAGTATGCATTTAAAAAAATCCAGGAAGTATGCATTAAAAAATATATATAGCAGGCATCGCGGACCATTTCAGAGATGGAGAAAGGGACTGGCTGTCTGGCTTGACTGACAGATGGAGGAGAGTTGCATGTATAGCGTGTTCTTCCCTTCCGCCACTTGAAGCAGGCGTGTAGAGTGCCAAGAAATGCAAGAAGGCAGCAGAGGAAAGCAAGAGAGCCAGGAGGTGAGGAATGGTTAGAGGTGCATTATTCAATAGTGTTACGCCATTGCGCTGGTGTAACACTATTTTTACCATGTGCAGAATTGCCCTGAATTTTACAGAGAATACTGAGCTTCTGTGCAAGTATGCACAAATGAAGCTGCCTTGGATTGGATCTATCTTATATTGAAACCATCGGTCCATGAAGGTCAGTATTGTCTTCTCAGACTGGTAGCGGCTCTCTAGGCTTTCAGACAGAGATATTTCACATCACCTACTGCTTGTTCCTTTCAACTGGAGATGCAGGGATTGAACCTGGGACTTTCTGCATGCGAAGCAGATGCTCTGCCACTGAATCATTGCCCATCCCCATATGTACAGCATATGTCAAGAACTAACAATCCAGAAAATTAGTTATGAATTCTACTGAATACCATTTGGTTCATTTTTATGGCTTGGACTACAATCTTTCCTACACAAATGAAAGCTGTATAGGTGAACAGTATCTTATGAAACATTAAAATTGCCTGCAAAGACAGGGAAAGCAGCTCTATAAGATGAAGTTTCACAGTTTAACAGGGTCTACGCAATGAGGTAAACGGACAGCTGTGATGTACAAAAATACATTTATTTTCAACAATTTCAAAACCACTGCCTTTTTTACAGTAGAAATATTCAAATGGAACAATAAAACAAATAACAGTATATATGTACTTATGTATATATATGATTCATGCATTTCTCTTACTTCATTTAAAATAAGTATTGCAGTTGTCTGTCTCATTTAAACATTGCAACATCCACCCAAAAAAAAAAAAACAGTGTTAGTTTGCAAGAGCCCCACCACAGTAGGCTTAAATCTTAGTTCAGTCAGCCTGGCCAGCTTTATGCTGTGCAAACGTCAATAAGAAATCAGCGAGCCGTGTTCCTTAGGAGCCTAATTGTTGTAAGGGGGAAGACAGGGTTGCTTTGGTTACTGGCACAAATATGGTGGTTTTGGTATTTGGTAAAATACTGACTCTGCAACTAGGGGTTGTTAGTACAAAGATGCCCAAACCAGAAAATAGAATTAAATGACCATTACCTAGTAAAATATAGCAAAAATCTTTTAAAATGTGATTTTATTTTTATTCAAACTATTCTCCTTATCTGGTTGATAATCCCCCCCCCCCCCCACACACACACACATACAAGCTAAAACCATGGTATTTTGTCGTATTGGCTGGTGGTTATCCAGAAACCACAAGCTATGCTTTTCAGCTTTACCAATGAATAGTTGTTTCCAGCTGCTTATTTACAGTTATGTTCTGTATTTTATTGTATTTTACTTTTGAGTAAAATTATACAGGTGCACTTCTGTAATATCTATTGTTTTGTATCTATTGCTTTGACTAGACAATATATTTATTGACCATAAAGGTCACAGATTCTGTTAACATCTTCTAGATTGGAAGATTCTGAGAGGTTGAAAAAAGTGAGGGAGCTGATATTGTAATATTAAATCTAGAAATATGATTTCAGGTTGTCACTGATTTTTGTGCTCAGTACCGTATATGAAAAAAATGAAAAGAGGCTTCCTATCAACAAACAGTATACATGACTTTAAATAAGGCTATCTTGATATAAAACGACATTTGGACACACTGGGAACAAAACAATGACAATAGAAACATCTACAAGAAGTGTGACCAGAATTCACTAGCGGTGGCAGTATGCTCCAGTGGAGGACTCACACTGCTTAATGGACCTGGCTGGAAGTAGAGTCCTTGGACTCCTAGTCCAAGCATCCCCCCCCTGCCCCAGGCAGCAGAGAGATGCAAGCAAGAGTGCAGCAGGAGGGCAAAGAGAGGGGGCCAGGAATCTTTGTAAGGAACTGCATTGCCACCCCTGGCCTCTTTCCCCCTCTTGCCTGATGAAACTGCCCACCCTCCCCTCCTTTGTATTGTGGTTATTTATTTTAAAAAACAGGATGGTTAAACAGTTTCAGTTCAGTTCAGTTCAGTTGTGGGTTTTTTGCATGGGGCGGATCTTTGGGGGGGAGCCCAAATCTGTTGTGGGTTTTTTGCATGGGGCCTCCATAAGAGTCTGTGCAGATGCAGTCAGGCACACCCACTCATGGGGGGGGGGGGCTTGTATGGCTGACTTGCATTTCTGGTTGACAGGGGACACAGCAGAGGCTGATGCCCAATGGGTTCCCATCAACAGCCATCTCCTGTGGGCTCAGTAAGCTATTGGGGACCCAGGTATCCTGTCAGGCTTGCTGGTGGAATCCACGATAGCAGTTTTCTGACATAAGGCCTTACAGTCAGCTAATTGCAAGAGGGCAGGATCCTTTCCCCATGCTGCACCACACTCTGTTATGTAATAAAGTTGTTGCCAAGTTTACACCAAAAGAAAAATGTTGCCAGTATCCTTAAGATGTGAAAAATGTTCTCCTCTTGCAAAGCAAAATACTATTCATCTACTATTGATTCGTTTTATTTAGGGATTTTTATGCTTTCCAGAGTCCTGAAATGATATAAGGGGTGAGAAAGCAAAAACTGAGGGTGCAGATATGTTTTAAACTGACCAAGCTGTCCTAAGCTTTTAAAATATCCACACACCAGTCCAACTGAATAAGACAGAGGGTTCTACAAGCTTTCCCTTCCTTTAGTTTGCTTTCTGATGCTCTCCATTGGCTCTTCATAGAAAGGCTCTATCTTAAGGCACAAAAGAAAGCAGGAAAATTTAATTTATAAGAGATTATCTTCCTCTGAAATCTCCAGCTTCATTCTGCAAGTCTAAGAATTTTAGGCACATTCCAGGAAACATTTGTTGCATTTCCAATGTTGCAATCTTTTTCTCTAATACTAATTTTCTTTACCTTGGAGCATACGTTGATATTCCATGGGATTGACTGATTGATCTCTCTATTTTTCTATCTATTTATTTACATTTCTAGACCACTCCTATTGAACTGGCTGTCTTGGGGTGAATTACATTTCAGAAACATTTACTGTCAAGGTTGCCAGCAATTTTTTTTCCTGGCAAATCAGGCAGAAATTCATTTGGTGAAATATTCCCCATTTTATTATCCTCAGGTCAGCAAAGGTTTAGTTGTTGATTTTCTGCCTATCATGCATCTGTAAAAGAAACAAAAGCCCTGACAGAAAGAAAGTATGACCTATCACTGAGCATAGCCAGATTTATTGCATATATCCCTTAGTTGATACAGTGAAGAACATTTTGCCTTGGGAAAAGAGACCATTTGTGGACTGGATTTCATGAACTGGCAGTACATGGTATTATGTAGTGACCTTTATTCTCCTGAAGATATTCTAAGGTCATAATGACAGGGGCAGGCTTTATCTCTGCCAATTCTTTATGAGGTGTTGTGGTATGTTAAAGTGTAACATGGAAGTAGGAGAGAGTAGCTGAAACTTACCTCTACCTGCTTTTTTCATCTGAAATTACATTTCAGCTACTTTTTTCTGTTGGTGAGGTTATTTTTAGTCTTAGAGAAAAAAGCTTTTAAAAAGATGGCAGGGGAAGTGCAGAAAAGAAGTGCAAAAAAAGTGCAGTTCACCACCCCACCTATCCATGCTATGATGATAAAACACATGCAGGACCATCTAACAGGCATTTGGTGGCAGCCTTAGTTTTTCATGTGTTTCTGCCACTCTCATGTTTAATTTCCCCCAAGATTAATAGTTGATTGATTTAATATTAAGGGTATTTTTACTGAATGGACATGATTTCACAGTAAATAAATAATCAGCTACAGTATTACTCAGTGCCATTAGGAACATTAAATGTCATGGCACAATGAACAAATGTGCCATTTGCTTCGTGACACAGCAAAGAAACATTACCTAAACATCCTAGTGACATTGCCCCATTATCTCTCATAGCTGTTCAGATGTTTGTCATCTGTGACAATAACATCCCATGGTGGTTTGCCACAGCTGAGCTTCTAATTTCAGATACCTTACAGGCAGCCACCTAGGTCCACAAACACTGGAAGCAACCACAGAGACATCAGTAGCTTCACCCACCTCTCTGTTGTCATTTACTAACTCAAAACTAGAAATTGAATAAAGGACACTATAAAATATGGTAAAAGCATGCCACTGGTAGCTATGACTGGGAAGAAAGAATAGTGAAAAAGAAGCATGGTGGTAAAAAAAAAGGAACAATATATTTTATTGTGGTGGTCAACATCACATCCTAGAAGTTGATTTCTGTTATAGAGCTTTGTTAACTGATGATGTTATACTAAGGTTCATCTTCCTACACAATCTGTCAATCAAACAGGATGAGGATACTTTCACTGAGGCTTCCTGCTAGGACTTACTACAAGATGTGGCTAGTAGTTTTTTCTTTACTATCTTCAGGGAAGGACAAATACTTGGTATTCCATTTTGATGTGCTTATAAGCCAGTATACTAAAGAGAAATAATTGCTGATTATTGAATTATGCTAACCAAATCAAAATATAAACTTGTTAAATGTGACAGACAACTGATACACAATCAGAACCCATGTGTGACATAGTTGTTCACTGCAGGTTCTCAGTGAACTGCTTTGCTTCTTATGTATGTGAAGGTATGTGCATGATTTATTTATTTTAAATTTCTCTTTTACTAAACATTAAATTATTTTCCAAGAAATAAAAAGGTATTTACATAGTAATTATCTACATTTGGCCATCCTATTAACATGCACCAGTAAGGGCCTCATTCATAAATTTGGCTTGTCTGTGGCCATTTTGTGCACCTTGCCGACCCTCATGAGTACCCAAAATTAATCTCAGGAGGTTTAATCCCCACTTTTAAGCATATACAAGATAATACAGTCAGTGGACTGAATCCAACAGGGCACAATGGGTTGAGGCAGCCCTGAAGTCTATAGGACAAAGTCCAAGATGAAGACATTTAAAATAGCCTTCTTATACTGCTACCAGTAGAGTAGGCCAAATATTTTGCTGGACAGGGAAACAGAAATTTACCCATAACTTTAAGTTCAGGGTCTTATGCATTGTTTCCATTTGACCTTATATTATACTATGATACAGGATAGGATTTTTTTCTCTGAGTCCTGAATTTATGAATGTGGCCCTAGGGAGAAAAAAAACCCACGCCCTGCACCCCTCTTTAATAATATAATTATAATAATAATAACATAGAACTTTTCCTTTGTAATAATAACAACAATAATATTAAAATAAAATTCAGAAATGCAGTTGACAAAGTGGCTTCCTGGTATTAAACGCTAGTGCAGTTGGGGATTTCCTTTGTGCTTTCGCTGTTGGAGATTGTTGAGATACTTCCTAAGGAAAAGGAGAAGGGCAAGGTCAGTGGAGGTCACTGCAGTGCCTTTTGTGCTTTGATCTAGATATTGTTCATGCATCACCTGCTCTCTCTCTCTCTTCCCCTCCTTCCACGTCTTGATATAAAGACAGTGTAGTTCCTCTAACCTGCCACTTTAATCCCTGAGGGTTGCAGCTGCAAATTCTGAGGCCACTAATGCTGAACTTAGAGCCAAGAATTCTAAGCATAAAGGGCACCTAGCCAAATGAGTTATAGGGTTGCCAACTGGCCTAGAGAAAAATGTCCTGTCCCTTTGACAGAAGCTTAATGTATAGAACTGATACAGCATAATCTGCTGAATAACATGCCATTTAGCTTCTATTAAAGAGAAAGGGCATTTTACTGCAGGCCAGTTGACACCCCTAGTTATAACAAAGAGGTCAAGGGTTTACTAATAACATATTACAACAGGATGGTTCAAGAAACTCATTTTTCTGATTCCACAATGCCCTTTTTTGTTATTGGGTCTGTCCTCATGTACTACCATAACCGCTACTATCTTAGTGGTTTCCAATACAATTGATAACTTGACAAGCCAATTATCTTTAAACCATTAATTTCTATGTGTATCTGTCAACTGCTGAATATCTATTCAGTTTATCTGGCTCAGATGAACTTCTTTGATTGGTGGGGCAGTCAGAAGGGCCTCTCCCTCTGTTCTTCATTTCCCCGCAGGAACATATGGGAAAGGATGGTCCTTCAGATACTCCTGGCCCATGACATATAGGGCTTCAAGAATAAAAGCAACAGCTTGAATTGGGCTCAAGAGGGGATTAGTAGCCCATGGAAATGCTATAGTTTTGGGATCATATGCTCTCAGTAGCTGGCCCCAGCCAGCACTCTAACCACAGTATTCTGCACTAGTGGCAACATTCTGCACTAATTGCAGCTTTAGCCCAGAGCACACTGCAATAGCCCAGTCTAGATGTAACTGAGGCATACATCATTGTGGCTAAATCTGACCAGGAACAGATACCGTTGATGTACCATTAAAGCTGGATAAAAAGCTGCTGCAGCCACCTAGTTTTCTATGGTGACTGCTTTGTCAAGCAGCACTCCCAAGTTGCAAACATAGATTATCAAGGGAAGCATAACCCCATCCAAGACAGAACAGGTCCCTGGTCTGCTTTCCTATTAACTCAGAGAACCTCTATCTGTCAAGATTAAGTTTCAGTTTGTTCACCCTCATCTAGCCCATTATTGACTCAAAGCACGAGGTCAGAACTCAACAGAACTAGGTGGAAAAGGTAGAGCTGGGGATCATTCACATATTGGTGACACTACAGTTCATATTTCCCGAAGAACTCTCCCAGTAGCTTCATATAGATATTACATAGCATGGGTGAAAAGAGCAAACCCTGCAGAATCCCACTGGTCAATGACCATGGGGTGGAACAGGAATCACCCAGCACTACCTCCTGAGACTGACCTGCCAGACAGAAATCAAACCATAAAATGGTGACCTTAAGTCCCAGGGCTGAAAGGCAGTTTAATATGGTAGTATGATTTATAGTAGTGAAAGCTATTGAGAGATTTTGCAAAACTGCAGGGTCACAATATCCCATATAAAAGATATCATGAGAACACATATTTTCCTAATGTAATTCAGCCGACACCTGTGCTATACTCACAGGAAGATAAGAAGAAAAGCTTAATCATTAATTTGACATTTTAAGGAATCATTATGCAAAAATCTGTGTAGTTTACCTATAACTCGTGTGTCCAGCTCTTTATCCATGAGTTCTTCAGGGTCTGTGAATTCACTCAGGTTGATTTTGGGAGCATTTTCACTTTGGCTGACAGAACCAATCATTTCCTGTTCCTTGTCATGCTGGACCTGGGCATAGATGTTAATCCATGGGATTTTCCTGCAATAAAATCAGGAACAATTAATACAAGCAGGTGTATGGCCTTTCTAAGCTACAATGACAGTTGATTCTTTTACAATTACCATAAATTTACAAATTTATGATTTGCAGTTTTTAACAAGACAGAACCAACAGCAAGAAGGAAGGAAACAAATTAAGAGGACCATTATTAGAAATTGGTATAATGTATCATGGTGGTCCAAATTGAATAGGTGTGAAATAGAATCTATACCTCAAACTATATACAGCAAGAATGTATAAAGAACAGTTAAATATGACAGCATGAAAATTCACACTTTTGCTCCAGGATAATTTTTTTAAAGCATTTCATTAAATAAATAGAAGCTTACTTTCCCACTGAATTTAATGACACAAAAATCCAGCCCAATCTAAAATACATACAATTATATTTTAAAGTAAGAAAGTCAGTAAAACAGTGGACAAAGCAATTGATCCATTTCATTTTTAAAAGAATGATGTTTAATCACTATAAAATCACATCATAGTTCACCATACAATTGGAAAATCTGCAATCATAGCATGGTGGAATTTTAACCTAATTCTTGTTTGTTGCATTCAAGTGATGGTGGTAATTAAGATCTATTTATACTTCATTGTGCATTTTAAGCCCTCAGACCATCTTGAATCCCTACATCCCCGTAAACCTGTGTAAAAGGAATTTTTCAGCTACCCAAGGCAAGCATCATATTTCAATTTTAAATTGATTGAAACAACCCTTGTGATTTTTGTTTTATGATGACAACAGTGTATCTGAAATGATGATATCACAGAACTCAGAGAAAAAAGTCATGTAGGTCACCCAGCCAATTACATGATGGCAGATAAGGTCAAAGGTAGCCAATAGAAGAAAGAAAAATGGCACTGGAAAGAAGCAATAGCCTGGGAAATGAAAAGACATCAAACAATATCAAAAGCACATGAATGTTCGATGAAGTATTTTTCATTTCAGCTGCATCAATTTGAGACACAATTTCAAAATTAGAGAATATTTATTACAGTCCTAGTGGGACCGATAACTAAGGAAGACTGGCATTGCATGCGGCTAGAGCCTCCGTGTAGTACATTTTTAACTGGTCATCACTCAATAAATATTTGTGTGATTCCTCCACTATTCTCAGCAGGTAGAGTGAACAATTGATTCTCCATTCCCTTCTGACATCCCTGAAAAATGGTCAACAAATTCCTGCTTAATCATTATTTCTCTGTACTAAGCTTACTCAGTTCCTTTGGCCTTTCCCCATATGATTTATCTTCTAAGCCCTTTAACATCCTATTAGTTCTCCTGCAAATGAATACTGAATCTCTTTTTATGCTAGTGCTTGCCGGGATGTCATACATGTAAATTAGGTCTGTAATAGCTCATTTAGACTGTTGTCATCACTTGGAAAACATGACTGAATTCCTTCCCACTTCTGCTCTCAACAACTATTCTGGCCATAGAGCATTTCAAAGCTTGGGAAGAGTTGAGGCATAGCTTCCTTCTTTGCTGTAATAAAAAGGCTGAATCAAAGCAAAATATTCCATTCCAGAATGAGGCTCTGGGATGCCAGCTTAGTTCAGGCTTCCATAAATGCACCTTCAGGGGAGACTTGAATGGATAAATTGTCAAAACAATACATGGGAAGGATATACAGGGGTGTCCAGAGCTCATTAGTGGGGCTTGTGTATGAATGCCTCCTGCTATCAAACCCCCTTTTCCCCTCCTAAACTATGAAAGGTTGTCATGCAATGCATGGTGAACTCTCAGAATGGAAGAAAAATGGTTTGTATTTTTCACATGCAAGGCAGCGTAGAACAGACCAGCATTTATAAATTCAGGAACAGTTGCCTTAGACGTAACCTCTTCCATGCTTAATATATCAATCATCAATCAAGACATATTTTGTGTGATAAAGTAATTCACGTTACTAGTTCCTATGTAAGGTAAAGGTAAAGGTATCCCCTGTGCAAGCACTGAGTCATGTCTGACCCTTGGGGTGACGCCCTCTAGTGTTTTCATGGCAGACTCAATATGGGGTGGTTTGCCAGTGCCTTCCCCAGTCATTACCGTTTACCCCCCAGCAGAAAGCTGGGTACTCATTTTACCGACCTCGGAAGGATGGAAGAATGAGTCAACCTTGAGCCGGCTGCTGGGATTGAACTCCCAGCCTCATGGGCAGAGCTTTCAGACTGCATGTCTGCTGCCTTACTACTCTGTGCCACAAGAGGCTCTAGTTCTTATGTAAACACTGCATTAATTGAACAGCAGGTTAGCATTTTGCCAATGAATATGCGACACGACCATCTTGGCATAAACATGGCCACAGCCTTTATTGCAACCTCCCACCAGAGGGTTTTCTTGGAATGGGAGAGGAGCCTGACTCCCTCAGCTATCCACCTGTTTAAATCCCAGGGTTCATGGTGCCTGGAACCCGCTTTAATCCCAGCCAGGAGAGTGGTCCCTTTTGCGCCGTGGAATCCCTATGAGGGAGGCAACTGTATTGGAGTCCAATAGGCATCCACCTCAGTTTTGTTTCCCTGGGCACCTGGCTGCGGGCCCCTAGCTTCCCATCCTGGTAGGACACACTCGTATGTCAACCAGTCCCTATAAGGAGACACCGACCCCAGAGAGTCCATTACACACACTGGACTCCCTGCCAACAGGCTTCTACCATGCCTAAACTGCAGCTGCGACAAAATAGAACATGAAAAATTCTGAAGACTGAAAACTAACATTTTAATAATAAGGGCAGGTGGGAGGGAAGCTGTTCAGGCTGTGTATGGCATGGAAAGGCCCAGCAATTGCATGCGGTGCTCTTAAACAGGACTATGCACTTGGCCCTCCCATGCCACAACAAGCCACCATGCAATGTACAGCCTGACACTCATCATCACGTTCCATTGGCCACTTGTCGTGGCATCAATGGCTGCTGTGATTTTTCATGGCCGCTAATTACAAAATAATATGATCATCTCCTCCCCTCAGCAGCAAGTAATGGGTTAAACTTCCTTTCTTATACATCAGGAGACCTTAGGTCACACACGCTTGAACCACAACTAGCCTTACCCATACTATGGTGCGGGACATATTTTTGCTGCCCTGGTGGAGGAAGATAGAGAACAAACTGAGCTATTAAAGATTCTTCATACAGTTTTCAGTCACTGGACTTTGCCCAGACTAAATCTTTCCTAAAACAAAGAATATTAGATGTAGAAAGGCAAATTGGTATAAGAAGAATTTGGAATCCTCTATTTCAGTGGTCCCCAACCCCCGGTCGAGGGACTGGTACTGGTCCGTGGATCAGTCAGTACCGGGCCGTGGCTCCTCCTTGTCCTCCTCCCTGGCTGCTGCCTCGGGGGCTGCCCTGCCACTCTGCTGCCAGCTCACCTTTGGTCCTCTCCAGTGGCCGCCATGGCTGGGGCTTCCCCTCGGCGTGGCACTGCACAGCTGCTGCTGGCAGCACCCCCCAGCAGATGGTGGGAAGTCAGAGGCGCCGGCGGGAAAGCAAGTGAAAGAGAGGCTCAGGTGGTGGTGGTGACATCCCTCAGCAAAAGACTACCCCCCCCCCCGGGCCTCAGTAAAATTGTCAAGCGTTGACCGGTCCCTGGTGATAAAAAGATTGGGGACCACTGCTCTACTTGATCTGAGTATTCTCAATAGGATAACTATGAAATTATATAGTAAATGCATAGTGAATTTTAATTATAGCTTTTTTATTCTTTTAAGGTTTAATGCACTATCCTCTGCTGCTCTTGAGGTTAAATTTACTAGATCTTTTCAGAAAAATTGTATATGTGGAGTGGAAACTGCAGAATTAATAGCACATGTTTTCTTTGACTGCAGGCTCTACCATAATATCAGAGAAGTTCTTATTAATTCAATTCTTGCTTCTTATTCTGGTTGAAGTAGAAGGTTCCTTCTTTCAATTACGTGAGCTGATAACAATCAGAAGGTTGCCAAGTATGGCTGGCTGGCCTATTACATTATGAAAATGCTTAGAGAACATAGTTAGGGTTGCACCTAATTTAATTAATCCTAAATATATGGCAATAAGATTTTTCCTATTTTTATCAAAACTGCTAATATTTTGTATTAACTTTTAATGTTGTAATCCAGATTGTATTGCATAGTCTATTTTGTCTTTATGTTGTATTACTCCATATTTTACTGTGTCTATTATCACAACCATTGTCCAAATCAAGAAAACATACAAATATAAATTGCTTCAGGTTTGTCATATTCCCAAAATGGCAATCCCAGAGGATGCCCCCTTCTGTGCTATTTTTAGTGACATCCATGAATCATACAGCATTGTTTATTATATATATAAAAGAGATATAATTCCAGATGAGAACCTCAGAAAGTACAGTTGCTCAAGCCACCAGAGTCTTGGAACATTTATTTTCCAGAGCATATAATATTCATATTAACATCTCAAGCCTTCCAGTGAATGTAATTTTCCATGATCCATGACATCTGGAACATTGCTGTGGCAGTATCCAAGACATCAGAGGGGAAGAATGGAGACCTTGGATAGAGGCTTCTGGCAAGTCTTGCCCACTACCAGACTTTATGCTTTATTTTGGTCCAATTTATACTGCATCCCAGGGTAGTGGCAGGATTTACTGAACTGTTTCCAAATAACCCAATATGCAAACCAGAGTTATGTGTTTTTTAAAAGTATTTCACAGATTTGAACGCAAAAGGAAGGGGGAATCAGTGGAAATTGCGCACCCCCACATACACACCTAAATACTTTTCTACTATACTTACACAGCTGAAGTATCTGACAAACAGGCCAGCAAGCCACTGTGCATGAAGAATGCAAATTACTACCAAGTGATTTCTGTGTTTCCTGGCATTTTTGACTTTTGCTCTACAAAACACTAAGTACAATCCACCATCAGCATCATTTCAAATATGCATGCTTGTAAAAGCATTGTCTGTTTTGTAGCAGTGTTAGTCTGAAGCAGCAGATTTTAAATTAAACAACTCTCTCCACACTAACTTGGCAGTAAGCACCACTGGACTTACTGGCCGACACATTTAGGATCACAGCAAACATTGCAGCCATCAGCACAGAGCCATGCAGCAGAACAAGCCAGGTCATGGAACATAAAATGAACACATGCTGGGTCCAGGGGCACTATTAAGACCAACAAAATATTATTCAGGGGTGAAGCTTTTATGTACCTGTACACCTCTTCAGATATGGAAAAAAAATTGTTCATTTTCTGCACAAGAGAGGTGTTTTTCAGTGAAGTTAAATCCTTCATTTTGTAACCTCATGGGGAACAGAAGACAATATATCTATGTATTCACAGGAATTGCAACCCAACTTCTAGGGACATAAGAGCAGAAAGCTAAGGAAGAACAACAAATTCAGGGAATGGAATTTTCATCCACTCCTAATCATGTTCCAGTTAATTCTTCACTATCCATTTTATTATATTTTGTTTTCCTGATTCAGAGGGAAACATGGACAAAAGGACACCAATAGAATTCTCCAACACAAACAGTGATCATCCAAACAAATGCCTGGAGGGTGTTTATCCTGCCTCCAATCCCCAGCATTTGAGCATATCACTTTTGTTCAGTCCCTAAACTTACTGCAGAGATACATAGCAGAATACTATGAGGGAAGAGAGATGAGAGAGCAACATTCAAAGGAAGATGCTTGTTCATGAGGAGAGCCCCCAGACTGCTCACTTTCCAAACCAGAACAGAGGCTTCTGGAAGAAGGTTTGTGGGTGGCCAACTTAGGTATCTTGTTATTGATCCCCAGGACAATGCAGATCAGAAATATGTATGTGTGTGTACTATGCTGTCCCAAAGCAGGCAGAGCTGGGAAGGTAGGCAAAGAGTTTGCATTGGAGGAATAAAGGCTGGTGCCCTTGGAATGTCTCACACACAGTTACAATGAGGCTGAGAATCCCTGTCCCCCAGCTCCCACATCCAAGCAGAAGCTGAAGGCAGTCAGGCAGAGCAGGCTGTCTGTTTGTATTGTCCCCCATAGTCACTGTACTGCAGCCCTGTTGGCTTCCTTTCTCTTCTTCCCTGTGGTACTAGGAAGTCAATGGCCTAACACCACTGGACTCCTATGAGGGGGAACAGCAAGGGGAATTTCAGGGTGGGCCTTGCCCTGTTCTGCCCCCCCCCCTTCCCCAATAGCTATGACTAACCTTGGGACCATTATATATCTTGCTAGTAAAGCATGAGTAGTAAATCGTTTCCCTTGAATAACAGGGATCTGGTTCACACAACAGCACTGACTGAATGTGTGGGGAGGGATGGAGCATGTAGACTTAGTTCCAAACTTTCAATTCCATTAGCAGAAAGGCAGTTCTGCTCTATCAGGGAAGTCAGTATTTTCTAGCTCCTGCTGTAGACCCCCATGCTGTACAATTCCAAATGATCCCTATTCGTCAACAGCTGTTTTTGAGGAATTAAAGTGAGCTGCAGTGTGAAGTGGGAGATGGGAAAGACCCCTCCCATGAGCATAGTAGAGTCTAAAGCCCCTGAAATCTCCCCAATAGTGTTGCTCATTATCCTCAAAAGCTCATGATGACATACCAGTATAGTTCCTTATTCAGTTGAAGTAGAAAACAAAAAACAAAACAGAATTAACACTTCTCCCTTATGTGGCCATTTAGTCATCCTTTATTTTCTAACTGGATTTCTCTATGTGTACATGTAGTTCTATACAGCCAAGCTTCCAAGACAGGAGATTAGTTTCTAACACAAATGGCTAATGAGCCACCTGAGTGTCTTGCTTAAATGCAGACCCCTAATAAACAGCTCACATATGTGCCAGCAGACAGCCAATTGTAATAATCTGAAAAATTAAAAATTCATGTAGACACATGTTTTCTCTAACTTAGCTAAACTGAAGCTCAGTGTTCTAACTGAGATTCTAGCTAATCACAAAAGTACACATGGCTAATATCTTCTGAATTAAAGGCAAACCTTGGACAGTGCTACATGCTTTGCACCTAATTTTTCATTAAGAGCTGCTGCATTCTTTCATTTTTGATGAAGCCCTCATTTCCAAGTCTTCACTACTGAGTAACAAAATAGATACTGGCTTGGACCTGTGATGTGCAAACAAGTGAGGATATTATAAATCTGACGTAGGACAAAAAGTTACCAGAATCTTTTCCTTGTGTTTCCTCTTATGTAAAAGCTCTAGCACAAATAGAAATTGTGCACAGGATGCAACCTACACACTCTACCTTGGACAACAGACCAGGTAAGTAAGTTTGGTTTATTTTGGCTGTAATTCTATTGTGGGTTTTAGGATTTTATTATGTTAATTGTATCTCACTTTTGGGAACAGCAGAGGGGAAAAATAAAGATAAATAAACCAATGTGGCCAATCTGGGGACTGAGATGCAGCACTTCTTATACACAGTATTAGAATGTAAAAGGTGCCCATCTTGATCAAACCAGGAATCCATCCAGTCCAGGTTCCTGTTTTACATGGTAGTCCAGGGTGGGGACAATAAGCAGGTCATACATGGCAAGGCCTTCTCTTGGTGCTGCTTCATACTACAGGAATTCAGGGGTTTACTGTATCTGGATATGGAGGTTCTCATCATGGCTGGTAACCACTGATACTCCTGTCCCCCATGAATCTATGCTAGTGGCCATCACTACATCTACAGGTATAATATTACAATTTCAGTACTTGTTGAGTTAGTTTCTCCCAAGACTAGCTTTATGAAAACGGGCTGAGCTCCCTTTGATTACAAGTGCTTTCAAGCAATTGGACAATTGGCAGTTGCTGGTATTTCTCAGTCCACTGCATGTAGGGTTCAGAGTTCTTGGGACTGTATCTACCATATTTCCAATACAGTGAACAGTATGGCATATTAATTAGAATGTCAGACTAGGATCTGGGAGACACATGTTCTCATCTCTGCTCTGCCATGAAAGCTCACTGGGTGACCTTGGGCCAGTCATATACTCTCAGCCTAACCTGTCTCTCAAGGTTGTTGTTAAGGATAAAATGGAGGGAAGAATGATATAAAGCCATTTTGAGAAAAGCAGAAGAAAAATATCTATGGAAAAAAATGAATTTCCATCAGTAGCCCAGCAGACACAGTAATCCTGAATAGAGCTATGACATTCTAATCCTACTGACTTCTAAGTACTTAAAAGGGTGTATCTTAGGGATTGCACTGTAAGACTATGACATGGGGTGTGAGTTCAAGTCTCATAAGTTCAAGACTGTATTAACTGGATCTATTATACTCTGGTAGGCTTGGGTGGGAAGGGATTGCAATGGCAAGTGGCAGCTTCCTCTTTTCCTTCTTTGCACCTTGAGCTTGCTGCCCTATATTTATCTGCTGTGATATGCAGGGTTCTTGCTTACTAGAATAGAGTGGATGACAGGCACAACAGGTAGTTGCCTCACTATGCCACTTACAGAGAAGCAGTCCGTCCCCATCATAGAAAAGGCCACAAAGTTAACAGAGCACATCTGGGCTTCCACCTGGCATTTCTTATTTAAACTCATCTCTGGCATTGATACAGCTTTATTGTTAAACTCCTAGGGGACACATACAGCACTGACAGTGCTCATCTGTTCATCAGAGAGGCAGGAAAATTTGATATGGAAGTAAATGGAAAATACAGGAAGAGTGAGAATAAATTCAAGATAGCAGAAGGCTTACCATGAAAATCTTTTTTTTCGTAAAGTAAAAAATTGCCTTTTAAAGGGCAAATGACCATAACATTTTGAAAATATTTATAAAATTCATGTTGAAAAATGGGCCCTCTCCTCTTCAGGGGTTTTGAATACATAGAGTTTTAATCTAGCCCCCCCCCCCCCCCCGGAATAGTTATGGGAACAATCAATTTTACTCAGTGGATGGCACTTTTGGATGGATTCACACATGAAATTGCCCTAACAGGCTGAAATATCTGTATAATGTATGTTGTTCAGTTATTTCCTGGCCCTCTCTCCTGTCCCATCAGGACACTTTCAAACAGGTGAGAGAAATAAAAACCGACCTGAAAACATTGTGTTATGGTCAATAGAACCATTGGTGCTGTGGTATACCAGCCATTGTTGTTTAAATGGAGCATAGGCCTGGTCTTTCTCAGGTGGATCATAAGGTTTCTCAATACATGGAAGGTTTCTCAATACAGTACAGCAAATTGGCAAGCACCTTGAGGCATGTAAGGATGATTGGCCATTCCCATCATTTATGGTATTGTAGTAAGAGGAAAAAATGTCCTAGGTGCTGTGCACAATCATCCAAAGAGTTGCCAGAGTTGCACACTGAGGAAAGGGACTGGTAACTCTTGACATACTTCATGTTTAGGTAAATTGGATTTTGCTGGACAAATTTTCAGGCAGGGTATTGTTTCTCAAATATTGGTAGCCTCGGCTGCTGTGCTGAAGCCTGCACTTAAATTATTTAAATATATTTAATTATGCAGATCAGTCATTTAAATAAACCATTTTAACAATGTTTTGGTTGCCATATATATATATTCACTGAGAAGGAGGTGTTGGAACAAGAATTCTTTCCCAATTGTACACTCTGCCATGGCCTAGAAACTCCCCTGGAACAAACTCCCCAGGTAGGAAAAATCATTTCCGTTACTAGTTTTCAATTGGAAATCTATCTGGATGCAAAATAAAACAAAAACATAGGGGTTAAAACTTCTGAACAACAGAAGTGCCTGTACCTTTAAGAAATAAATGCCTTCTCAATAACTTCTCAGGAACTGTTGTAGCCATTGCTGGGCAGTCCCAACAGTATCAAAAACCTTCAAGTCTTGGTTTCTACAAAAACAAAAGCGTGGGGAAGGGACATAATCCTTTTCAGGGCTGTTTTTGGACATTGAAGTAAGACTTGCTGGAGCCAGGCATCACAGCAACTACTAGGTGATGTGCATTTACTGTTCCTCAGAAGTGACTTCTTAGAAGACAGTGTGGTATAGTAGTGGACAGAGATCCATACTAAGATCTAGGAGACCCAGGTTCAAATCCCCACTTTGCTATGTAACTCACTGGGTGACTTTGGACCAGTCACTCTCTCTTAGCTTAACCTACCTAATGGTTATTTGATTTTTATTTCCTTAGATTTCTAGGCCACCCCTCTCTGAAAAATAATTTCACAATAAAAGCTTTAAAATCTTAAAATTTAACTAAGACACATTATAATCACCCCATCAGTTAATAAGAAGAATAAATTGTGAGAATAAGGAAGAATATGCTATCTTGGACCCCATTATGGAGAAAATGAAGTTAATAAATGTAATTTAAGGTGTACAAAGAGATTGGTTAGTAGGTGGGTGGGAATGAGAAAAGGGGGCTAGGAAAAATATGGATACTGCTAGGAGGAAGGGATGAGAAAAAGTATGGTGGTACAGGGGAAAGTAATATGTCCTCGTGGGTTCCTTGCATGTCCTCGTGGGTTCCTCACTTAACTACTGGGCCAGAGACTGCCAGGAGGAAGGAAGGAGGGAAAGCCAAAGGCAGTTAAAATTAGATTGGTTAGTAGGAAGGAGGGGAAAATTAGATGCACCTTGTAAATCCTTGGTCTTTTATGCACTGGTGCTTTCCCTTGCTTTTACCATGTATGTCCCTCAGGTTTCCTTTTTTTCCTGCATTTCTCCTCACTTTCACTGTGCACATCCATTCGGTTTTATTTTTCTTTAGATTTTCCTCGCTTCACCACTCAAATCACTTTCCAATACCTGTTTCCCCTCCCAGCATGCAAATTACTGAGCAAGCCAGTCTGGGTGAGATAAAAAAAAATCTTCAGGAATTGACAAGATGGAAAAGGTAAGCCATAGTGGAGTTTGTACACCAATGAAGGCGGGAGAACCACTAACATTCTGCTAAAATGACACCCCGAGAGTAAATGCAGCTTGAAGGATCTCTACTTACAATTTCAAAAAATCACTTCCAATGTGAAACTGACCAATAAGGAGAGACCAAACACACCACACAAAAAAGGAAAAGAAATAAAGAAATTTCAGCGATGCAGTATTATCTGATTTTTGTCATTGGTATGCAGAGCATAGTGTGCTGGCACAGGATTTGAAGTAAAACCCTACAAGACAACTTCAGTGAAAATGGAAAGTAAGCTGTATGTGCATAAAGCCTCCTCCTTGTAAGTGCATAACGGTTATTTTATTTGCTGTGCTTCCAGACCACAGTGGAGTTTTTGGAGCACACACTCAATGTAATTTTCCAGTCATTTACTTCTAAGTTTCCCCCTGTTTTGTCTAACCGTCTTCAAGCCTGCTTTGCTATGATTTCCCCCCCAACAAGATTGCAGTCCAAGTGGGTTAGGATGCCGTCTAGAAAGAAATAGGCAAATTTTCAAACTTGTTTCCAAATCTCTAATATTTTACTGTCATCTGCCCTTTGCAACTAAGACTTTTCTCATAGTGCCTCCAGGAGAATTTTTGCTGGCTGAGCCCCCCCCCCCAAAAAAAAATAACACTGTAGTTGTTATATTCACTATAACATATAGCAGTATAATTCCTAAACATAGAGCAGCTACTGTCATATGTTTTTCAGCATCTGGAAGAAAGCCAAGTAGATACTTTTTTTGCATCCCAAATGGTAATGAATTCACAATACATATTCCTCATTGTGTTGATGCACCCTAAGTTGTTATTTTCACTGAACAATACTTAACTGAGCAGGCAGAAAGCAATGAGAAGGAGGCTGTGGTAGCACCAGATTTATTCTCTGCATTCTCTAGGCCTCCTGTTTAGGACATTCATCATAACAATTGAGATAAGAAATTGTGACTGGGGTCTCTGATGAGTAACCTCATTCCTCCAAACATGGCACAGCCTCATGGAGTTGCACTCCAAAGGAGCTGCCAGATTTTGACAGAGCTACTTCACATGTGCATTTTTCATGGAAACAGATGTTCCAGTGCCTCAGCATCTTTGACTGCCTGACCTATTGGAAGTGTTGCAGAAATTATTTTTCACAGAGGAAGATGCTGGGATTGGGAATACTAAATAGATTTATAGCTGTTCAGAGCTCATCCTTAGACATAAAAAGTCAGCATAGTGCCACAGAGCTGCAAACAATGGGAAAGAGCCACTATTGGTCAAAACATGGTGGAGAAATGTCAGTAATGACACTGGGAAGCTCTGTCCACAAATCTAATTGATGTGCTGGGGAAGAAAAGATGCATGCCAGATCTCTTGAGGCAGTTGGTAGAGTCACATTATGGATTCAATCAATTCTTTTATCATTGGTTAGGGGCACTTTCCTCTAAATTCTACTCTATCAGCTTTCCAGTTTAACTTGAATCCGTTTCTGAAGTGGTAAATATTTGTGGGCAGTTCTCAGTTTATGCCTTTTGTTTTTCTTGCAGATAACTGATACACTGTAGTGTATATTAACACCAATTAAATTCATAGACAAAGAAAAGGCATTATGAGGTTCCACATCAGGATTCCAGTTTGTATTGTGGCATTACATGTCTATGTGTGTGCAGTGATAGAATCACAATGCAAAAAGGAATCCTGGTGTGATCATTTCAAGCTGCCTTTTTTGCTCTGTGATTTAATATGTGATGGACTGCATCAGTAACCTGTAAGAAAAAAGAAGGAATGAGCTGAAAGCTAAGGCAAACTGAGTGCAATATTGGCCTGAATGAAGTCCATAAATCAAAAAGAAGAAGAATGACGGATACCAAATGCATAGACAGATTGGAGACTGGATGAAAGCAGAAGAATGACTTAAGAAATGGGAAAAATGCCAGATCATTAAGGTACTGGTGCTTCTTTAGAAACAAGATCAGGCAATTCAGAATCCAAAATATGAGGAGAAATCTGGATGGTGAGATTTTCATAAACGTTCTCATCATTGATCTAGTCACTTATCTGTACTAAACTGTTCTGTACAAAAATGCCCAATTGTATGTATTTAGTTAGAAAATTCATATGCAGCCTATCCAGGCCTGTTCAGTGTGACTCACACCAATAAAAACCAAATCATACCAATAAAAACACATCAATAAAACAATCCAAGTTAATTTGAAAAGACCAAGTCATGACATAAAATTACATAAAATGGAATAGTCCAAATTGGTTTTGATAAAAGTGTCCCCAGGCTGGAAGCAGACAAGAAAACAGCTTTAAAAGATGGAACCCCTCTGTTTAAATTCCAATTAAAAAAAGAAATCATTTGGCCTGGCACCTAAAAGTCAAGTAATCTGAAGCCAGGCAATTTATGGGGAAGAGCATTCCAAAGGTGATGTGGCACCATAAAAAAAAGACCTGTTCTTGGTCAGCAGAGGCACAGAACAGAATTTGCATGCTATGGTATGGTATACGTCCACTTTGGATAGGCTGAAAATATTTTGCTTGTGAAGTGGGAGGCAAAAAACAGCCTGAGATAAAGGCCCCTGCCTCCCAACATGGGGGAGGTGAGGGAGAGGAAAGGAAAGAGCAGAGTCACGTAGGATCTAACCCAGCTTGCATCCAGGGGGAACTTGCACCAGCAGGCTGAGTAGGTGGAGCTACTGGCTTCTGGCAGCAACTTGTGTATACTTTGTGAGAGACAGCATACATTTGCCTTGTGGCAGCTGTGCCTTGTGCCTGCCTTGAAGTAGTAGCAACATCTGTGTTTGGTGCATGGAAGTGGCTGCTGGCTTCATGAATGCAAAGGCCATGAGTGGGGCTAAAAGACAGGTGCGGTCAACTCATAGTGGCAGTGGTTCACATCCTCCTTGCCCTAGGCCATCCTGGGTTCAGAGTGGCCTCAATGGGGGAAGAGCTCTCTGTGCTATTGACCCACCAGGACTTTTCCTAGTGGCATTAACCACCTCTGTTTGTGAAAGCGTGGCAAAACTTGCTTACATCATGTTTCCAATAAACAAAAATGACAACACAAACAACTTCATTCCATCTTGAACCCACTGCAAAGACTCCAAGATTCTTTTGTCGTATGAAGAAGAACTGGTTCTTATATGCTGCTTTTCTCTCCCCAAAGGAGTCTCAAAGCGGCTTACAGTCGCCTTCCTGTACCTCTCCCCACAACACACATCAAACAAAATTCTCAGTACAACATATTAATTAAAACCAGTTACAATTACATTTCAAGCTTTTAGAAGTGGATGAAAATTTTGGACACACTCCATATTTCGAATGAAACAGGGATTGGTAGGGTCAGTCAGGCTGGGTTGTTGGCTTCATGGAGGCCAGTCAATGGGAAAGAAGTAATGAAGCCTTCATATATGTGGGCTCCACCACCTTCATGCAGGCTTCTGCTGTAAGCTGGCCCACCCCCTCTCCTTATTGAATAATGTGGCATTTGTTAGTTACCTTTTGGGGCCAAGCAGGAATGTTTTGTTTTCCCCTTCAAACTGCTTCCCCTCCCCTTTTTAAAACCTGTTCTATATGGTTCTTAGGGGAAAGAGTTTTAATTACTACAACTGGTCTGAATGATTGGTTAGGCAATAAAGTTGGCAGGAATAATGCAGGTTCCTATAGTGTAGATAGGAATAATTGACAAGCAGCTTAAGACATCTCATGATGAAGATTTGTTCTCAAGCCACATCATTGGCTGGTGTGACTTAGTAGGTCATGGAAATGACATCTTTGGTGTTGAGCAACATTAACCTTAGGGCATAACCTGCACCAGTTGCCAGGAATTTGAGAGTGACATTTGATGCCTCCCTCTCTATGGAGGCTCAGGTCACCAATGTAGCTCGGACGGCATTTTTCCATTTTCGCCAAGCCCAGCTACTAGCGCCCTACCTGTCCTCGGAACACCTGGCCACCTGGCCACAGTGATCCATGCAACAGTCACTTCCAGATTAGACTTCTGTAACTCGCTCTGTAACTCGCTCTACGCGGGCCTTCCCTTGTCTTTGACTCAGAAGTTACAGCTGGTCCAAAATGCGGCTGCCAGGGTCCTCACTAGAACACCTTTGAGGGCCCACATTCAGCCGGTGCTTCATCATCTGCACTGGTTACCCGTCTGTTTCCGAATCAGATTCAAGGTATTGGTATAGCCTTTAAGGCTATATGTGGCCTGGGTCCCGTCAACCTGCGGGACCGCTTGGTTGCTTATGCCCCCCGCAGGGCACTCCGCTCTGCAGGTATGAATTTACTGGTTGTCCTGGGCCCACGGGATGTGCGCCTGGCCTCGACCCAGGCCAGGGCCTTTTCAGTCCTGGCCCCAACCTGGTGGAACGAGCTCCCAGAAGAGCTAAGGGCCCTGCAGGATCTACCAGCTTTCCGCAGGGCCTGTAAGACGGAGCTCTTCCGCCAGGCATATGGTTGAGGCCAGGGCAGCTCTCCCACTAATCCATCAGAGGATCCCCTCCAATATTGAGATCTCTAACACCGAGATCATGGTTAGATGTATTGTATTGGTGCCACCCTCTTCTGAACATTATTCTCTCTACCAGGCTGAACTAAGATCAGAATTGTGACCACCGCCGCTATATGTTATGTGATATGTTATATGTAACTTTTAATTGGGGTTTTTATGGGGATTTTATTGTGTTTTAACTATTTATGTTGTAAACCGCCCTGAGACCTATTGGGAGAAGGGCGGTCTAAAAATTTAATAATAATAATAATAATAATAATAATAATAATAATAATAATAATAATAATAATAATAATAATAATAATAATAATAATAATAATAATAATAATAATGATGATGATGATGATGATATGCCTGACACTAGTGCATGGCCAGACTCACGGTCAGACATGAGAACGAGAGGTTTGCATCATGGAATTCCTGAGCCAAAAGCAGTTGGGGTTGTTACAGTTGTTTCCCAGAACAGTATTAGTAATCTGTAATTCTTAGTGAAATGAAACAAGCTTCCTGGGGAAAAAAATCCATACTGTTTTCAACTTTGAATGGTTACTAAGGTAGCAGCAGTACAGGGAGGAGCACAGAGAACAGTTCCATTCACTCATCCTTAGAATTATCTTCAATATTGTTGCCCAACCCCTGAAACTGTCTGTCCATTGAAAAGAACAGTGTCTTCAATGTGCATGTGTAAAACATGCCTATTTCAAGATCTGATAAAATGGTGTGCTGTTGCTAAATGTTCTTGAAATTGGGGGTAGCGGTCTTGAAAGGGAGGAATGTGTTCTGTGCATTCTGTGCAAATCTGGTAGCATTATAGTTAATGATAGAACCTGGCCTGACCTGGATAGTCTGACCAAGATAGTTCAGGCTAGCCCCGTCTCATCAGATCTCAGAAGCTAAGCAGGGTCTGGCAAGTGTTCAGAAAACAGATCAACAGAGAATACCAAGGTCATGAAGCAGAGGCAGGTAATGACTGTCTTAGACCCTGGAATTGGCTGTCCATTTAGAAGAACAAATATAATGGGAGTCAGGAATGCCAACTGAAATACATTAGAGGAGAGGCAACCCTGTAATGAAAATGTAGAAAGGATTTGGAGAAAGCTCCTCTAAGCATGGAATAACAATCTCAGGAACCATGTAAACTGTTCCAGGATGGGAATGACAGCCGTCAAAGTGGAATGATGGTTTCTGGGAGATAGAGTTGCGTATTAGCAGAGGGTGAGAACATGGATTCCAGATCAAGAGGTTGCTATTCCACTCTGAGGTCTGTCATTACTCTCTCAGAGCACTGATACCACAGATTGAGGGATCATCATTCCACTATGGAGTGCATCATTTCTTTCACAGACCATGGATTCCATTCCCAGGTGCTGTAGAGGCTCCTATTCCATTCCCAGATCAATTTATCTACCTCCACAGCCTGTGATTCCACTGTGGAGTCTGTCATTCCAGTCCCAGACCAGTTTATCTGGTCTTAGGGGACATCATTCCATTGTTGTGCTTGTTGTTCTAGTCCCCAGAACAGCAATCTCAAACCTTTTCCACAGTTTGTTTGCAACTTTTGTGTGCTAGAATGTATTTGAATGGAGTCAATAGAAGCCATTTGGCATTCCTGGATCCCATTATAGCCAAAGGACTGGTATTTCCCATTTCTCTCAAGAGGTATTCCTATCATTTGTTTTAGTATGCCCTGTCTGCAGTGTATGTGAGGGAAACTCACCTACTTCAAGATCTAGTAAATCAGAGGCCCTTTGCTGAATGTGTTTGAAATTCTGGAGTGCCCTGAGAGAAGAGGGAGAACTGTGATCAGAGAAAATGTGGTTACCTTCAATTACTGCCGTCCCAGACCCTGGAATTGGTACACAACTCTAGTGGGAACTAGTTTTAAAAAGTCATTCATTTACTTTGCATTGAGAAGGAGCACATCGAGGATGGATAAAGAGCTTCCAGGTTCCCCCCCCCCTTTTTTTGCCAGCAGAAGAGTGGTAGTTTTTTGCCTGTTTTGTCTCACACCACATATCCTTCCTAACACACATGGAGACAGAGAAAAAGGGTGAAAAGCCTCCCTCTATCTGCTTTCTGCTGACATGGGTGGGGTGGGAGAGAAACCAGAAGCACCACCTCCTCCCTCTCAGTGCTGACTGAAAAAGTGTTTTTAAGGTAAATTCCTGAGGCACATTTGACTGTAAGTCTGGCCCAACACACCTTCAGCATATAATGCTTGCTTGAACAACACTTGGGAAAAAGAAAAGAAAGTTTAATGCCTCTCAAGACAGTTTGATATATGATGCCAGAGGTAACACTGGCAAGTTTGAAAGCAGGGTGGGTTTATCTCCAAAAGCTGGTAGCTGTGGGAAGGTTGATTGTTAGCAGCAACCCATGCTTAGCCATACATACAATCCTAGTGTAATCCAAATGCATTTTTGTCTCATTCAGGATTTGGGGACAAGATAAAAAAAATACAACCAAATTCAATTAAATAGAAGCATAGCACTAAAAGCTAGCAGCTCAGTAGAAGAGGAAGAAGAGTTGGTTCTTATATGCTGCTTTTCTCTACCTGAAGAAGTCTCAAAGTAGCTTACAGTCGCCTTCCCTTTCCTCTCCCCACAACAGACACCCTGTGAGGTAGATGAGGCTGAGAGAGCCCTGATATCAGTGCTTGGTCAGAACAGCTCTATCAGTGCTGTGGCCAGCCCAAGGTCACCCAGCTGGCTGCACGTGGGGGAGTGCAGAATCGAACCCGGCTCATCAGATTAGAGGTCCGCACTCCTAACCCTACACAAAACTAGCGGCACATCTGTTCCACATAATATATTTCTGGCAAGGGCTTGGAGGAGGAACGTGTCTCATGGCTTAAGTGCCATTCAGCTCTTAACACCCAATCAGGGCAGCTGTCCCACCCCTGAGTGCCTCTTCCTCCAACCGGCTTGCCTGTCTGTCCAGCATCCAACCAATTGCCTTCCATCCCACACTCCTGACCACCCCCTCCTCCTTCCACTTTTTTCTGAGGCTCGTAGGCTGCAGATTCCTGCCATGTGAGAGCCGCCCCTGCCGGTGAGTTCCCTACCACTTGCCTGCAGCTTTTACAGGTCCTGGGGGGAGGGGGAGGCCATCCACAGAGTTCTTCACCCCACCCCCCCAATCTAGCACCCACTGTATTCCTGAATGCAATGGGCTTGGCCTCTAGTAGGAGAATAAAAACCAAACAAATGAGGGTCTAAGACACCACCGGAAAGAAGATAAAGTGGGAAAATTAGCCTGGGGGGGGGGATAGTTTTAGTCTTGTGCTGAAACATTATAAGGTGGTTGCAGTGCCAATCATATGAGTTTCTTTAAATCCATCTCCAGCCTCCATATTCAGATCTATCCTATTCCAAAATTGCTCCTGTACACTGTGGGAGAATGGACTGCAGAGGGGATAACTTTTTATAAGATTCAGTACAGATTTCCAACATTGCTTTGAAATAGACATTTTCTATTCTCAGCAGGTGAAGTTGGGTTCTGAACAGGACACCAAGAAAAGATCTGCTCAGAGGGCTAGCATATGTTCCATCCTATTTCACACGTTTGACTGGGATGAAAATACTGTGTGACATCCAACCATTTTCACCCCCTGAGAGTTGGGGCAGTTTTACTGACTGCCCACACCAGGAATTGATCCTTCCTCAGACTTTAAACCAAAATGTAAAGAGACCATTTTCCCACAGTACATTTTCCAGTTTTGTTTAGCCAGCCTTTCTTTCAGTCCTCATGGTTCTCTGGAGGAGTATCAACATACCTTTTAAATTTGTAGATTAAAAAAACAGCCAAACCCACGAAGACTACCGACAACAACATCAACATTGCTGAACTGCTGTGCCCAGCTCCAGAGTCGACGAGAGGTGCTGGCAAGAGGAAGAACATTGTGTTATATTGGCCAGTCATTAGCTGCAGGAGTAAGGGTGGGGAGGGAGGCAAACTATGGCTGTCTTTTCATTGCAGTCTCCTCTTTATTATCGCTGACATGTGGTACATGCTGTGTGAGAAAACACAACTCATATGGAAGAAATTGATCTCACTCCCTTTGAACACAAGGCTGCAATTTCCAGACAACACAGTAATGAAAAGGAAATTGCAGGCCATGCGCAGACAAACTGTGGGAAGACTGTCCCACCTCATCTCTTTGGCTGGCCGGCACTTGAAGGAAGATTCCCCCCCTCTGGGCTAGATAACCTAGATTTTGCTTCATGATGGACCGACTTAAGCAAGGGGGGGAACTCACTGGAATCTTGTTAATGTACAAGTTTAGTGTGGAACCTATCTCCTGTAGTCAAATAGCCATTTCAGCCCCATGGTATTTCACATGTTAATTCTCCCTAAATGAAACCAATATGGAAAAGTCTGTATTCTCCTTAGGATCCAACCTAGGATCTATACTCCTCCAGTTGTCTATTTACCTCTCATTTCTTTCCCAGGGCCACTGATATCTTCCAGAGCAGGAGGGGGGGAGGGAGGGATGGAAGGATAAGAAGCTGGCCTTGCCAAACAACTGCTCAGCAGCATAGGACCATTATTTTCTAAGAGGCCTACAGCAACAGAAAATGATGAGCCTTTAAAATTTTAAAGGGATTGGAGAAGCAGGCTTGCAGCTGATCAAATAGACTTGGATTTGGAGGTTGGGTTTACAACCCATTAAAAAAATAAAGAGCCCAAAGGCAGTATAGAGGCCAGATCTACCCATAGAAAATAATGCCATTATTTTTTATTTTGGACAGCGGGCTTTAAATAGAAAACAACATAACTTTTACATTTAAAGATTCCACCAAATAGCTGTTGTGCATCCCACCTTCTTCTATCCCTGTCTTGGCACCTGGTAGCTGAAATACTCCAGAAATTCCAGCAGATACATTTTTGCTACTCATGGAATTTGGAAGTGTTTGGGGTCATTGAGTGCACATCCCTATTTAGAACACTAGTTTAGTGAGCAGGAATGGGCTTCTTTGAGTTCCTTGACCATCATGTTTCAAATACAACCCTGAAAAATAAATCATTCTCTGGGTTGACCACTACAGGAAACAGGATACTGAATTAGATCGATCATTGATCTGATATTGCAGGTGAGAACATAGATTATTGTTGTCATGCCTGTTCCTTGGGTGTCTCTGATCATGTTGCTACGGGTCGGCCTGAACCCTTGCTGCTCTTGGAGGGTAATCCTGGGTCTGGTGCATCTATAGCAGGGCCACAGGAGGGAGGCACAGATTAAACCTCCAAGGATACAGCAGAGAATTGGGGTCAGCCAGACCTGGAAGATGATGAACTGCCCAGCTCCAGTCAAGAGAAGATTCAGCCCTACATGCCAGTCATGTGATGTCCTGTGTCACCTGCTATGGACAGCTCGCTGGAGCATCAAAGGGAGCAAAGGTGTGTTGGCTTGGCAACAAGACTGTCAGCTCACTGTCAGAATAGATGGTGCACAATTGAAGGCCTTTCCTCTGATGAAGACTGAACCTAGCTGCAAGCACTTTGATCCCGGGGCTAAGAGGACCCTGGATAATACTTAAGGCGAAACCTCAGCCAGGCTACTATGTGGGTGCAATGAGTGTGTTCCCTGCCCATCTGCCTAGACATCTGGTTCCTGTGCTCCACTGCAAAGCTCTGTCGGTTTGACTACTGTCCAGTTTCTGACTCTGGATGAGCTTTGAATGACTCTCTAGTTCTTGACTATTGCTCAGCATCAGACTATTTCATGGTTCCTGACCTTGTCTCAGCTTTCATTCTTTCTCTGGTTCCTGACCTACTGCTCAACTCTGGATCCCACTCCAGCTCCTGAACTCAGCTCTACTTAGGACTATGATAATTAGGGTTTTGCAAGGGGGTCCAGATTTGGTTCGATTCGGGTTCAGGAGAGGGATCCAGAGTTGAGCAGTAGGTCAGGAACCAGAGAAAGAATGAAAGCCAAGACAAGGTCAGGAACCATGATATATTATGATGCTGAGAAATAGTCAAGAACCAGAGAGTCATTCAAAGCTCATCCAAAGCCAGAAACTGGGCTAGATAGCCTAGATTTTGCTTAATGACCCTCCCTGAGCTCCACTGCAAGTTTCAAGAAGACTGGACCAAGGGGTCCCATCCTAGGGGCTCCCAAAGAGGGAATGTTGGCAGACCCTATTTGGGAGCAGGACCCCCTGTTGCAATCTTCCTGAAACTTTCAGAGGACTCAGGGAAGACCCTCATTGAGCTCCCCTGCAAGTTTCAAGAAGATTGGACCAGGGGGTTCTGCTCCCAAAGAGGGTGACACCATTTCCCATAGACTTTAATGGAGGGAAAACAAATTTCAGCAGGTTACGTAACCAGGAAATTGGCAATTAACCTGCTGAAATTATTTTTTCCCCACTATTAAAGTCTATGGGACATGGTGTCACCCTCTTTGGAAGCCCCTAAGATGGAACCCCTTGGTCCAATCTTCTTGCAACCTGCAGGAGAGCTCAGGCAGGGTCTTCCCTGAGTCCCCTGAAAGTTTCAGGAAGATTGCACCAGGGGGGTCAAATCCTAGGGGCTCCCAAAGACCATTCCCCATAGAACTCTATGGGGAATCAAGTTAAAACCAAAGAATATAACTCTCCATTATATCCAATGGAACGGATAGGGGTACCCTCTTTGGGAGCCCCTAGGATTGGACCCCTTGGTCCAATCTTCTTGAAACTTGCAGGGGACTCAGAGAAGACCCTCCCCAGCCCCTGGGAAAGGTGGGGAAAAATGGGGGGAAAAAACAGAAGCAGCCATGAGGCTGCAGCAGGCGCGAGGCTGTCAACGGCTTGGTGATTCAGTCAAATCGATTCAATTCGGCCATTATTTGGCCAAATCTTTTTGATTTGACCATTTTAAAAGTAGTGACAGTCTGATTCGGACCGTTTTTGATTCGGAAATGTCCAAATCGGCCCCGATTCGGCCGTTTTTGAATCTGAACTGCACATCCCTAATGATAGCCTCTGCCCTGCTTCCATTCTATTTCCCCTTGGACTGGACTTGTTGGCTTGGCTCCTGGACTTTGCTTTCGCTTGACAACTTGGTTTCAGCTTCCGGGTCCAGAGGAGCATTCACTTGGTCCTGCATGTAGCTCGGCAAGACAGCACAATTATATTCTTCCAATCCTGCTTACACATTTCCCAGGAAAGTACAAAGACTGTCTTTATGATAAGACATCACAGCAGAAGGAGGTATAAGTAACTTGAACATCCTGTTCTGGCACACCAAAATAACATTGAAAACTCATCCACACATCTGCAACTAGGGATAGCCTTGCTTCTAAGCAGGCCCAAACTCAAGCACTGCTCCTCTTAAAAGTTAGCTACTAGAGAGGTTCAAATCTCAGTAATTATCTCCTGCTTTTCACTACATTGACTCATGAGACATGATGTTCTTGTATTGTGTATCTTATGAGTGTTGGTGGCATATAATGAGATGTAGTAATTACAGTATTACTGATCCAGTTCAAAATCCCTGCTTTGCCATGAAGCTTATGAGGTGACCTGGTGCCAGTTATTCTCAGTCTTGCCTACCATGATAAGTTGAACTGATAATAAAACAGAGAAGGTGAGAACTTTGTGCTCCAGCCTTATCTCCTTGAGGGAAGAATAAAATAAAATTGAAACAGCTAGATAGAAAATCCCCCTTTAAGGAAGGGTAAGGTAATATACTTATACACATAGTAAGTGATAGTAGATAAGTAATTTGCATAGCTGGAAATTTTTGTTTGTTTATATTAATAAATGTACTGTCAATACTGCTTACAGAAAGCCAGACTACAGGCATGACAATATTTTTCTAAACCAGAATCTGATTAGGAACTTGGACATAAAGTTTTAAAATGCAGAAGCTCCTCTTTAAAAAAAAAAATCTCATTCTTGTCATTTTCCTATTATGAATCTTTTCTTGCAGGACATTTTGTTTGTTTTGTCTGATTTTGCATGTTATTGTGGAAAGCGATCTTCCTTTTTACATCAGCTCTGATAACATAATCAATATCAGAGACTATAAGATGAGCAGCATTACATCAGAGCAAGAGTCCATAGAGTCCACCATCTTGTTTCTAGCAGTGCACAGCCAGGGCAAGAGAACAACCATCTTTCTACATGTCCTTATCATCTGGTTTTCACAAGTATTCTGCCTCATATAGTTCTGATAAATCTCTGTTGATAAATTTCTGCTCCATGGATTTTTTATGTGGAACACATCTACTGCCATGTTCCCTGTAATGGAAATATTGGACATGACACCCATTGTTCTGCCCCAGGGAGCACACCAGCAGATTGAAGTGGTGGTGGTGGCTTCAGATCAGTGAACCCCAGCACTGAGCCCCGCCCAGTGCTCTGATGCCACCACCACAGCCCATCTTCTGAGGCTGGTCCCACTCTCAGGAGAGTGGAACCAGCCTTGGAAGACAGGAGGCAGAGCTGGTGGCAGCAGAGCAGTGAGGCCCAGCTCTGAGGCCCTGCTCAGTGGTCTGCCATGGTGCCACCAGAGCCCCAAAGGAGCCCTGCAGCTGCCAGCCTTGGGGCAGCCACCTGAGGTGGCAGAGGACCGCATAACACAGCAGCCCTCCTGCTGCAAGAAGTAAGAAGGGGGAAGGGAAAGGGGAGTTGGGGGGGAGAGTCTGTGTGTGTATGTGTGTCTGAGAGAGAGGGAGGGGGGAGAAACCAGGGAGGACATTGAGGAAGCTGAAGGTAAGTGGGGCGAGACCAGGAGGGAGTGGGGGGAAGGAGTCTGTATCTGCATGTGTATATGTCTATGACAGAGAGAAAGGGATTCAGGACATAGGATCCCCAAAGCAGACTGTCACTAGTTTTTTTTAATCCTTAAAAGACATCTAAGCTAGTGAACACTATCACATCTTATGGCAGTTTGGTATATTTTCATGAAATATTGGTAACTAATTTTACTCCATTCTGAACATTCTGACAATTCAATTATCTGTATGATTCTGAGAGCTACAGTTATGGGAGGATTGCTCTCTCTCTCTTTCTCTGCAAGTATGTTGATACCAAAGCACATTGATATCAATGCTACCTTGCTTTGAGCTGCACAGAGTTACTAACTGTGATTCAGTCATCTGACTAACCCAGTTCTTAACTCTCCTAAAGTTTTGAGATGGGGACTGAGAGACCCATTATTGTACGTGATAAACACCTGTACAGCAGAAAGAGAAGCCCCAATTATTCTCAATAAAGAGAACAGACTGATGAAAGAACATGCAATTTAATTGCTAAAGGTAGTCTCAAGCCCAGTGGGGAAAAGTTACAGCTCTCCCACCTGTTTTGAATGATATTTGTCTGTAGGTGTTACAGAAAGGACTGGGCTGGAGCCACTAGTGAAACTGATCTCATCATTTACTTTGGTCCTGACAATGGGTCTCTGGTTTTGGCTTTCTGAACATTTGTATATCTAAGCCTCCTCCAGCAGTGAGAGTGCTCTGAAAGGGAAACATCACCTTATCCAATGCCCATAACATTCTCTTCACACAAAGAGAATGCATTCTAGCATTCTTTACCATATACCTTATTGCTTTTGTAAACTTACCTAACGTTAGTTGGGTGACATACACAATTACTTCCACACCAGGCTTCAACTCAAATTGTACGAGGTTCTGGTTTAAAGCATTGAAGAGGATTTCAACTGCCTGAGAAAATAATTGAAGAAACTTAGTAAACATCACTGTTAAAACTGTATGTCAAAAAGTATTGCTACATAATCATAGGAACTTTTATTTTAAAAATATCAACATGTGAAGCTATTGTTTCTTGAAATATCTCCCAGCTAGGTCTATACACTTCTGAAGATGGTGTTTCCATCTCTCTAATCCTTCCTCAAAGAATTCTGCACTTACACCATGTCAAAATGTCTGCTTTAGCATCTTTGAGGAACTCAAATTGTATTTGAAATGATCTTTGAGGTTTGGGAACAAAAAGTCGGAAGGAGTAAGATTAGGACTAGAGGGTGGATGAAGTAAGGTTTCCCAATGAAATTCTTGTAGTACCCTTTCTACCCTTGAAGAATGAGCAGATGCATTGTCATGATGGAAAACACAACTTTCCTGGCCTTTTTCTCACCAAAGCCCTCATGATTATCCTGCATCCTTCAAAAATAATTTTGTTTCTTAATCTAAAGTATTGTTTAGATTAAACATATGCATGTATGAACTGGAACCTCAGTAGCAATACTTTTTGACACCCTTGTAAATGTATTCTCACATATACATAGCCAGATGATTTATATCACACTTCATACAAAGAAAGATGCATTTTTTTCATAAAAGGATGCCAAAGATATTCTTACTTTGATGATACAGCCAGGTATTACTAGCTTAATTCCCAAATTAAGGCAAAACAAAATGGATAAGATTATTTTTTTAATCTATTTTTGATATCTTTTTTGATCAGTGGCCATTAGTTTAAGGTCACTACTTCAAAGCTGGAAGAAGTCTTGCTCAATGGATGATTGCCCTGACTCCCCCCAGAAAGATTCTCCAGATGTTTGGAAGCAGTGATGGTTTGGCTCAAGCAAAGGTGACTGAAACTCAACCCCTCCAAGATGGAGGTCCTGTAGTTTGGTAGGAAGGGGGCAGACTTGGAATTGTGCTTACCCACCGTGGATGGGGTACAATTGAGAACTTCACCCTCTTCCAGGAACTTGAGGGTGATTCTAGATGCCTCCTTGTCAATAGAGTCCCAGGTCACTAGAGTAGCTCAACTGGCCTTTTTCCACCTTCACAGGCATGGCTACTACTGCTCTCTCTGTCCCAAAATCATCTGGCCATAGTGATCCATGCAACAGTCATATCTAGACTAGGCTTCTGTAATTCACTCCACATGGGCCTTCCCTTGTCCTTGACCCAGAAACTTCAGCTAGGACAGAATGTAGCTGCTAGAGTTCTCACTAGAACACCATGGAGAGCCCATATCCAGCTGGTGCTGAGATAGCTGCATTGGTTACCAGTTGAATACTGGATCAAGTTCAAGGTTTTGGTTTTGATCTTCAAGGCTGTTCACAGTTTGGGCCCAATGTAGGGACATATGCTCGGTGGGCACAAACTGGTTAGAGATCCCTGGCCCTCATTAAGTTTGCCTGGCCCTGGCCCCTGCCTGCTGGAATGAGCTCTCAGAAGAGCTGAAGGCCATGATGGAACTTTTTCAGCTCCACAGGACCTGTAAGATGGAGCTATTCCACCAGGCATTTGGCTGAGGCCAAGTAAGAGAGATCTGGCCCCACCTCCAGTATACTGCCTTTGGTTACTTCACCCTGGGGTGCACACAGTCGTAACTGACAGCTTGGTTTGGGGAGTGGTTTTGGAGAGTGGGGGGGGGGGTTGGAGAAGGTTTTTAGTTGTATGTTTTATTATGGCTGGTTTTGTATTTATTCACTACTGTGAGCTGCCGCAAACTAGTGGTCAAGGAGCAATGGCATAAAATTAAATAAATAGTTAGGTCTTGTCGGGGAAGCCTCCATCTTCCATTACAAACTGTCTACCTGCTATTTGGAGGTAATAATAATATAGGGTTTCTCTTCAGATTGCTTAAATCTTTTTATAGGGTTGTAGTAAGCTTTACCAAAAGGTTCTGCAGACATAAAAGGCTAAGTATCATTACTGAACTTATATCTTCAGTTTAAATGAAAAACCATCAACAAGAGGAAGATTTTTTAGGGAATTGTTTTCATTTCCCCACAGGATCACCAACAAGGGCTTCAGAACTGATTAACTGATTTAATCGGTGTTTAAATTCTTAATGGAAGCTTTAGCAAGCTTGGGCTATTGTTCTCTAATCTTGCCATACTATCAGTGCTGCTATTGATCACTGTAATTACCTATTTATTTAAGGGAATGGATACTGGACTTTCCAAATACATCTGCCCTCTATATCCTCACTCGGTATGTGACCTATGCAGAGTTACTCTAACCTACTCTAAGGCCATTGATTTAAATGGGTTGCACCATAAAAGGATCTTCAAGGAACTTTGAAATAGACTTAGTGGCCTGCAGGGCCAAACTTGGGACGGTGTGGGAAAGGTGAGAGAAGATTTGCACGGAGGGATCAGTTTCAATTGGCAAAACTATATACTCTGCTTCTGCAGGCCAGATTTTTTTAAAAAAATAAAAAGATAAGTGCTAATAAAATCATGAGAAGGAGAAGACTGCTTTGATTAGCAAAAACATGTAGAAGTGGAGGAGTTAAAATTCTTCTGCTCTCACCCTGTACAACCCACTCTGAATTAGGTTGCTGTGGGGCTAATATTTTTCTTTTTAAAAAATGCTAGAAATAAGAAGAATTGGTTTATATACCCCACTTCACTACCCAAAGTTGTCTCAAAACAGCTTACAATTGCCTTTCTTTCCACTCCCCACAATAGACACCCTGTGAGGTAGGTGGGGCTGAGAGAACTCTGAGAATTCCATGAGAACAGCACTATCAGGACTGTTATGAGCCCAAGGTCATCCAGCTGGATTCATGTGGAGGATTGGGGAATCAAACCTGGCTCATCTGATAAGAAGTCATCACTCTTAACCACTATACCAAGGTGGCTCTCTACACCAAGCTGATCCACTGATAGAGCTGTGTCTCATCTAGCATAAATCACAACCATATGACAAGTGTGCTTGTATGATATGTCCGGTTCTGATATAGGTTTGTCCCACTAATAGGTTTTAACTTGGTAAATTAGGGTATATCTAACAACATAATATGTGCATTATTTCTAAGTCTGTAGTACTTGGTAGTTCATAACTATGAATAGACATGCTTTAGATTGTGCTGCATAGTTGCAAATCAATGCAAACTTATTTGGTGTAAGCCTCACTTATTATAGTAGGATGTATTTTCAAGTAAATATTAATCAAATCAGGTGGCATGGTGTCTTGGAAAAATTACACACAAAGATTAATTCTGAGCTTCTGCTAGAAGTCAAGATTATATGAAGCACACACAGAGACACAATAAAGAGTGCCAACTTGCCTTTCTCCTCTCTTACACTGCAGCAATCTTTACTCCCCAAAACCATGGTTTTTGGGTTGATGGTTCAGAAGAAACAGTACAGAGCAGTGATCTGCAACCTTTTTCAGGTTGCGGCCATTTGCCAATGGGTGGGGAGAGAGGGCAGCCCCGCACAAACGCACATGAGCAGACTTGCTGCGCATGTGTGTTTCCGCCCAACGGGGGCACAAACATGCATGCGCAGCAGTTTCATGTATGTGCGCATGAGCGGGGCTGCTGCGCATGCATGTTTGTGCTCCTGTCTGGGGTGCAAATGCACATGCCGTGGTGGCTCTGCGCATGTGTGCATGCCTGCAACAGCCACGTGTGCGCATTTGCGCCTCAGTTGGGCACAAACGTGCATGCGCGGCAGGTCCGCAGATGTGCATCTGTGCCGCTGGCATGGTGGCGGCCATGCTTCCCTCCCCCCCCTCCCGCAACAAGAAGCTTGCTTGGCTGGCTGCAGACTGGGGGTTGGGGACCACTGGTATAGAGGACAAACTCCTCTTCTGCTGATGGAATATTCATACCATTGGAGGAATTGCTGTTGCTCTGATGGAACACCACCTTCCCAGATAGGAAGGGAGAACAAGGGATCTGTCCTTTTACCAAAGACTGGAAACTTTGGTAAGTGTAGTGAAGGAGAGGAAGAGTTGGTTTTTATATTCCACTTTTCTCTACCATAAGGAGTCTCAAAGCAGCTTACAATCTCTTCCCATCCTCTTCCTACAACAGTCACTTTGTGAGGCAGGTGGGCTAAAAGATTTCTTAAAGAACTATGACTGGCCCAAGGTCACAGAACATATTGTGTGAAGGAATGTGAAGGAATGGGGAATAATTGCTCCTAACCACTATACTGTACTGGCTCTCATTGTCCTCCACTGAATCTGAAAGACCTAATTAAAGAAATCTTCCTTTTGTTAAAGAGAATACAGACATGGTAGGCCTAGTGGAATACTAAAGCAGCAAGCAGAAGATGGATCCTGCCTATGCAGGGGAGAAAAGATTTCTTCACTGTGTCAAAGAAGCTTGAAACTGAAACAGAAGCCTTTATGGCTCAGGCTGAAAGGCTGCTGCTTCCCTCTCTTAGCCTCTTGAAAGAAGTTGCCACAGGCTTCAAAACAGGGCTCCTCATCTGTCATGCACCCTTGAACTAGCATGAGTTCACGTAGCATTAGTATATGTATTATTGTTGTTGCTATTATTATTGTTGTTGTTGTTGTTATTATTGAATTAAATTTCTGTCTTGCTCTAGGATTAAATTTGAAACTTCCTCCATAACACCATGTAGTACCATCTGACAAAAACATATCCTCATGTACGCCAAAACAAATAAAATCCATATTGTCTTGGGTTTCATCATCCAACCTTAATAAGAAAATCCTGCAGCTGAAGTCTGATGAATGTCCAGGAAAACAGAATTCATGGCTGAGGGGCAATAATTGGGGAGGGGTATGCCCTCAGTTTTTTTATGCTACATATTATAGTGGGAATATAAATAAGGAATTTAGACAATTCAGACCATGCATGAGAAATTATAGACAATGCATATTGTCTGTTACCGTTGTACCTATAGTCAGTATGTCGGTTTGCAACCCATCTATTTACATGCCTAAGAACTGAATCATCAACTTGTCAGGATTGTAGAATCTCTATCATAAATTAGCTTGAGTTCCTCCATGTCAGTTATATTGTTTTATATTGCTTGGCGCCTGCTTGCTCCAGGTCCGGCATCTTTGCTAGCCATAAAAGTGAATAGTTTGTTATGTTAAACTTATCTCATGTTGTGGGCTCTCGGGATTGTTGTCACCTCCTCAAGGTTGTGAGAATGTATTCCTGTTTTTCTTACACATATGTCTTTTCTCTTGTCTCCCCTCCCTTGGGAACTGTCAAGTTTTGGGCGGGAGAATTGTATTGATAAGCAGAGGCAAATCTGAACTCTGGTCAGATTTGACTTTTCAGTCCTTAGCGTATAGTACTTTTCCAATAAAGCTTTCTTTAATTAAGAAGCCTGTTGTGAGTTTTCTGTACGTTTGACACAACTAAAAGGAGCCCCCCACCAAGGATAGGTATGAAAGGATACTATAGAAGGGGTCCCTTCTGAGGGGACATTCCCCCTTTCTTCAGCATGGTGGCCTGTGTCTTCTTGACCCTCATGCTACCTGACAGTGGCAGGGCTGCCATTCGTGGAGTGAGGAACAAGTCCCAAAACGTCTCATGTGTGTGCCTAACTGATTTTCTCTGCTTCTCTGGGTCAGTTACCGTGGCCTTAAGGTTGGAAACCCATTCCCAGAAAACCAAGAGCTCCTTGCACTAAACAAACACCCATAATTTCTGACCAGCTGTCATACATGCTGCACTTAGAACATACACTGGATAACCCTCCCAATCCCCTGCTGGCATTCAACATTCATAATTGCTTTTTTAAATCTCCCTTTTTGATAAATTTCCTATTTATGTAGATCTGTTTGTGGAAAGGGTGCTTGGTCTTTTAGGGATGTGGAGAGACTAGTGCTGTAGCTTCCTCACTCTGAAGTAAAGCTTCCTCACACATCTGCTAACCATACCTGTTTATTCCCTTGTTCTAGGCACTTTGGCGCTAAAATGTTGACTGCTGCCTTGCAGAGCTGAAGGCCTACTCATAAGAACCCTAAATAAATCGCTTAGGCCAAACTTCCCTACCCACTGGAGTTAATCACACTGATTGGGAGCTAATCAGTAAAGGAGGATGTATCAGTCAGCCTCTGCTTGATTAACATTAGGTGCTGCTGAAAGAGAGCTGCTTGAACAATAACTCTTCTCCTTCCCAGGCTGTCTGTTACTTAAAATGATGATAATAATTTAATTTCAAATGTTAATTTAGTTATTTTACGCTTAAAGTGGGCTACAGCTGAATTACCTCAGCAGTTATAGAAGACATCCAGCTTTTTTTTTTTTTTTGGCAGGGGGAAAAAAACAACCACTTTTTAAAAGACTGTGAGAATCTTTACACTGCTCAGCGGGAGTGGTTTAAATAAAACGCTAAGGGCTATGTGAAAGAGATCGGTCCGGGATGGGGGGGCAACGATTGGCCCCTTGCCCCCGAACTGACAAGCAGAGGGCTTTGTGCCAGCTGATTCGGTCATCCGCTTGTCAGCCCGCCACCTGAACCCCCCCCCAACCTAGCCCGCCTTCGGATGCCACGCACCATTTTGCACCTGGCAGACGACAAGGCAGGTAGGCAGCCGCTTGCCCTATCCTGTCATGCGGCCTTGGGAGCAGCGGGCCTGCCGTGCACTGCTCACAGGTACATTTTGCCTCCCCCACCTCCTTACCTGCCCCTCCCCACTACACTCTGCCCCCGCAGCTTCACTCCCGCCCTCTGCCCCCACTTTCTGGCCCCCCACCCTGCACACGCACACACACGCACCCTGCACACACACTCTTCCGCAGCGACCCAACCTGCTACCGTGCTCTGCTGCCGCTCCACCACTGCTTCCCCACCCCCCAACCACTGAGCCACCGACCCAGCCACTGCATGCTTCCACCGCCCACCCCCAAGTCACCACTGCACTCCCCCCGCTCCTCCACATATTCACCCACCCACCCACCGCACACTTCTGCCACCTCCTGAGTCACCCCCACCCTCCCCTTGCACATTCCCCCACCCACCCTCTTCCACCTCCCGTCCCCACATGAGTCGCCCTCCGAACCATGGCCGCTTTCCCCACCCCAAACACCTACACACCCTCCCCTCTCTACCCCACGATCTTACCCAGCCACCCCCTTCTCAACTGCCCCCCTCATGACTCCCCCCCAACCACCCCGTGGACCATCCATGCACCATCCTCCTTCCCCCCTTTCCCATCCCATTCCATCTACCTCCCTGCCTTCCTTCCTTCCTTCCTTCCTTCCTTCCTTCCTTCCTTCCTTCCTTCCTTCCTTCCTTCCTTCCTTCCTTCCTTCCTTCCTTCCTTCCTTCCTTCCTTCCTCTAATTCTCTATCTACTTCCTGCCTCTCTCTCTCTCCCTCTCACTTGCTCTCTTTGGCCCTTCCTGACTTTATGCTTTTCTACTTTTCTCCCTTCCTTTCTTTCTCCCTTCACCCACCCCTTGCCCTCCTTCCTCACTCCTAACCCTCCTCTCTTCTACCTTCCTTTACTACATTCTTCCCCCCATCCACTAGCGCCCGCTGTATTTTATATACAGTGGGCTTATTTTCTAGTTAATTTTATATTTTACATCTAGTTTAAAAAGGGACCCTCTGTTTTTAAGTGCTAGCTGTATTTAAACCCTAGCTACAGTTTGTTTTGTTTTCCTTTTTCTATTATAAAAACCTACCTAAGGTTTAGCATTCTCAGTGAACTCGCTATCCTTACCCTCTGATGTTACTACTTTAATATATAGGTGTGATAAAGTTTTAAAGTGATATTAGAGAGTAAGCTAGCCCTTTGACTTTAGCTTTAATCCTTGTATTTTGTTTGACCTTCTCTCTAACCCTTACCATAATGCAGTAAAACTAACCTGTTCAGAACTAAAATTAGCTATACACGGGTAGCTTAATATCATAACAGAACTAAAATTAGAACTAGACCAGAAAATTAACTAAAATTAGCTACACCTGAATATTTTGAGAAGCTACAACACTGAGAAGTGACAAAATGTTGGTACCTAAAGATATTTTTAACTATTTGCCCTCCTTACTATTTTAATCCTTTAATCACTTTCCCTATATTGAATTTATATTTAAGCTTATGTGTATATATACACACAGAGAGACATATATCTATACAAGAAGTTTAGCAACTGAGCAAGGAGAGGATGTATCTCCCTCTGTCTCCACACAAACATACACAAACATACCCCTCCCTTGCTTGTCTGCTAAACTTACCTGTTTATTCTCTTTAGCACCACCACTGTAAAGAATCTACTGAAGTCAAAGCAGTGATATAATTAAAATGGAAATCTCTTCATTTATTAATATTGTGTGAAAATGGGGGAAAGTCTTTGCGTAGTATAACACCCACAAGTATTTGCCTTGGCTTACCTGTTCCAAGTCATCTTCACTACCTTTCTTTCTCTCTGACATGTTTTGATGGGGGAGGATGAACAACTCAGCAGCAGTAGGCAAACCAGGGAATACTGCTACAAGAACTTGTTCTTCAGGGATACCAGTCACCTAAAGAAAATGATGAGATGGATGAATAGTAATAGGATGGAAAAAGAGGAAAAACCCTTCTTGATCATAGCACCAAAACTTTGGAACTGCCTCCTCAAGGAGGTTCATCTGTCTCCTCCTGTCATTGTCTTCTGCCAGTCAGGCCCATTATGCATGAGCCTTAAGGCCCGCACTGGCGGCAGCAGCGCTTCGGGTTAAAATCACTGAGAATGCATGCTGTCACCGGAAGTGCAGGCACCTCCCGGGCCCAGGCTCCGGAAGACCCAAGTTAAGCGAATGCGGGATCTTCTGGAGCTTCCCGGGTAAGCCGGGACTGTGGTGGCCTGGCACTGTGCACTGTGCCGGGGTTGTTGGGCCGCCCAGCCTCAACCTGCAGTGTCCCTTTTAGGGACACCGCTTGCCCCTGCGGGCTCCATGGTGGCATGGAGCTGGCAGGGGAGACCTCCTGCCCCCCCGCTCCCCCGGCCCCTCCCCACCTCCCCTGCCCACGCCACTGCACTTACCTCGGCCAGGCCTCCTAGCCCTGGCGTAAAGCGCACGCGCTATGCTGGGGCAACCCAGCATGCCCCGCTCCCGCACGTTCACGGAAAATGTGCCCCACCGCAATGGCATGGTGCCAGCGCACAGAATCTGGCGCCATGCATAAAGGGCCTCAGTGAGGACTTTTTTGTTTCATTTTACACCCAGTAATTTCTTATTGGCTTTCCTCCCTGGTTGTGTTTGTGTTTTTTGTTCGTTTGCATATATAAAAATTTTTATTGTATTGTTAAACATTTTATAGATACATCTTAAATGTTGATTTAGTGTTTTAAATGTTTTAATTCATTGATGTTAGCTGCCTTGGGGATCCTATTTGGATGGAAAAGCAGCATTTAAATATTTTAGATAAACAATAAAATAAACATTTGGATTCCTTGTTTATCTTTGTGTCCAATTCCAACATGTAAAAGAGTGGAAAATTCCATTAAGCATTGCCTCCAACTCTATATATCACAGCTCAAATAAAAAATTGGGGGGTGGGGAGTATCCAAAATGTATGGTGTATACTGCTCCTTATCTTTCATAAATCAGGCACCCAACATGTCCACTTGAACCATAAAACTTATTTCAAATATTCTTAAATGGACATGTTTACTTGGATAGATGAAAGTTTCTACTTCAAGAGAATTAGTTTAATTTCTTACACTGGAAGAGAACTTACAGTTTAATGCAATTACCAAACTAGCTACTCAATGGAAACATTAAAAGAAAATCATTTGACCTGATAAGATTTGAATGATTTCAAATTTCTCATCTCTGCTATTTAGACTAAAAATCTGCTTGTTTTATTCCTCCCTTATGCAACTCAGATATATTTTCTTGTTCCTCACACAGAATTTTCCCATAATATAAACACATTTTAATGTTATTTGTAAAATAATAAATCACCACTATGCATTATTCTGTGTAACACATGCTGTATAAATTACATTTAAAAGCCATATATCATGTGAAATCAAACCGACAAAAAGCAGTGGAAAGCACATACCCAAAACCAAAATACAGACACACATACACAAACAAATGAAATAAAGAATATTCCTTACAAATAGCAAATTTGATGGTCCAAGCCCATTGGTAGGGCAGAGATATGAGACCATCCACAGATATGTTCAATAATTTTGCACACTACAACGTGAAGAAAAATATCAGTTTGCAAATTTAAAAAAAAGCCATGGTCCTGGACTAATCAAGGGCTATTTTTGCAGTGGGAGTAGGAGGTATGTTGTGGTAGCTAAACAGCAATGAATGATGTGGACACAGCTGGGGGCATCTCCTGGAATCTGATAACTCTTACCCCAGCATCATATTAGCTGCTGGATATTTTACATGCTGGGCCGGGCAGGCCAGGGGAGGAACCCCTATATCAGGGAGCCCTCCCCAGATCTAGCCCTTCCCTTTTATAGCCACATGGCTGTTAGATGCCTTCAGTACACTTTTTCCCCATTCCCCCTCCCTTGATTCTTCTGGTATTGCAGAGTGTTAGTCTTGCTTGTTTTCTCTTTACCTGTCACAGCTTTGAGCAGTTTTAGACACTGGTACAGATCCATTTGTGGAGAGGTCTACATCCCCCAAGGTGGGAATTCCCTTAAGGGGACTTGGGGGTGGAGCCAGTAAGTAGCATACTCAACTTGTGTGCTTTAACTTGGCTCCACTCACAGGTGGCAAAAAACCAAGCAGAGATATATGCCCATGTGGGTCCACTTAACTTACCATCCCTGGCCTACCTCCAGCTGGTAGGTTGGGAAATGGTTTCATTGACAAGCAGGCAGAATGTCCAATGCCTGGATCCATGTCCTATGCCACACTAACGTGTCTGTTACTGTAATCAATAACACTGTGGCGTGTTTCACTCCAACATGTTTTTGTATGCTGCCTGTTCTTTTGCCCTTCACCTGTCCTGAGGACTTCACAGCCTATTAAATCTGGTCTATGAGCATGTCCACTCAGAATAATTCATGAGAGCAACACCATGCTAGTTTTCTGAGCATTTAATTGAAAATAAAATTATAGCTTTTGTTAGAAATTTGATTTTTATGTTGACATTAATTTTTACATTTTTATACTGCGTAATATGTATGAAACTTAGAAATGGAATAATTAAAAGGCGAATCAGTCAAATGGGCATAGTTTAGGCCCATGTGGATTTTCATCATACAGTAAATGCAAAATGTCGTACTTTTGTTTGGTGTAGTGGTGTAGTGTAGTGGTTAGGAGTGTAGGAGTGTAGTGGTTAGGAGTGCGGACTTTTAATCTGGCATGCCAGGTTCGATTCTGCGCTCCCCCACATGCAACCAGCTGGCTGACCTTGGGCTCGCCACGGCACTGATAAAACTGTTCTGACCGGGCAGTGATATCAGGGTTCTCTCAGCCTCACCTACCCCACAGGGTGTCTGTTGTGGGGAGAGGAATGGGAATGTGACTGTAAGCCACTTTGAGCCTCCTTCAGGTAGGGAAAAGCGGCATATAAGAACCATCTCTTCTTCTTCTTGATGGGGGAGGAATTCAGGGAATTCATCCTGTTTTAATTCTTGCAGTGTAGCCTGTTTGATGTATTGTTCCTGTTTACTTTCTTTCTCTGTGAACTGCAGTGAGCCTTAGGGGAGGGTAGTATACAAATGTGAGATAGACAGACAGACAGACAGACAGACAGACAGACAAGGTGGATTCTCTAGAGCAGTGGTCTGCAACCTTTTCTAGGCTGCGGACTAGTGGTGGTGGGAGGGCGATCGTCCAGCCGCGTATGACATGCATGCGCGGACGGGTCACACATGCGCGTTTGCACCATGCACAGCCGCAAACGCGCCTGCGCAACCCAGCCACGCCTGCACGGGGGTGCCGCAAATGCACGTTTGAGGCTGCACATGGCGCAAACACATATGCATGGCCAGGTGCAGCCCTGCGGAGGCAGGGAGCCGCAGCCCAGTGCCAGGGCCTTCGCGGCCCGGCACCGGGCCGCAGCCCGGTGGTTGGGGACCACCGCTCTAGAGTTTTTGAAAAGAAACTACAGATTAGCATTTTAGAAAAGAATATAAGGGCGAGATCATTAGACAGTTTTTCATAAATTGTATAGCCTGTGTTGTCCAGGCAAAATGTTGACTTAAAATAAGGAAAACTGCCTTGAGCCAAAGGAAAAATAAATAAATCACAAATGTAAGTGCCCTGCACAATCTCAGATATACTGAAAAGTTCTGGAAATATTTCTAAAATGTCTGTTTATTGATGTATCAGATTTTTATTCCACTGTTTTTATAAGATTATGTGTGCTTGTGTATCGAGTCATAGCTAACTTATGATGGCAACCCCTCATAATGTTTTCAAGGCAAGAGATGAATGGGGTGGTTTGCCATTGCCTTCCACTGTGTATTGACTCTGGACTTCTTTGGTGGTCTCCCATCCAAAGAAGTACTTAAGTACAAGCTAAAGATTCACAAAACTTCAACACAGCTAAGTAATAACTAGGGTATAGTCTGCATGGGTTGTTTTACCCAGTTCCGGTACAAATGAATCCCTCCCATCTACACTGAATTTGATTTGCATTTTTATTTTAGGCGCTTTAAATTTTCCCTCTGCAACAAGCATGGTTGATTCACGGTGATCCTACTTTTCACCCGCAATATCCTGAATATAAGCCTTGATATTTGAAAAAACAGCATCAGGAAGACTGAAGCTCTCTGCTCTTTGTGAACTTGCAGCCATGAGGCTGTAGCAAAGAAATCTTCCCTGACTGGCCAGGGCATCAGTTCAAAGGCTTCCTAGTTCCCGGTTGCAAGGATTGTCTTAAAGTGACTGCGCTCCAGATCTCTAACTTAGCAGAAAATTTGCCTCTTGGATTTTTCCCCTCTTCTCTGCTGTCTCCAATCCTCTCTCTCTCTCCCCGCCCCCCATTCTGAGTTTCCCCAATTGAGTGCAGAACACTTTCTGTTTCAATGGGGTGGGAGGGGGATAGAGGAAGACCCAAGTTCAAATCAATCTGAATTCAGCAGGATGCACAATGGGATAAACAAAGTAAGTGCAGAATCAGCCTAGGGCTGACTATACATAGTTTCTAAAACCTAGCAAGTTCAGGCTGACTTGGATCATCCAGGATACCATAAGGAAATTATACCAGTATACATTTTACCTTTCATTTTGTCCTCACAACTCTGTTAAGTAGATTAGATTGAGAGAATCTGACTGCCCGAGACCATCAATTGAGCTTTATGGCTGAAAGGGCATTGGATCCCAGGGGTAGAGATGGACATGAACCCAAAAATGTGGTTTAGTTTATGGTTTGTGGCATACCCAGTTCACAAACCATCGTCATAAACCTTTATCCCCAAAAGAACCAGTTCAGTTAATGAGGTTCATTACCTGGTAAACCTCCCCCACCAGTGATCCAAAGACACCACATTCACAGGGGATATTTGGTTGACTGTCTTCTACCTGATCTCCAAATCTTATGAGAATAGAATTTACGGGGTCTGAATTATGGCCCTCCAGAAAGGTGCCCCCCAAGAGTGGGATATAAATATAAATAATAAATAAATAAAGTACTTTGGGGGAAAATGATCACCTGAGACAGCAAAGTAACAGGGGAACTCCCTGGATGTTCCTCTACATGCTCTCCAAGTTCCACCCCCTCCATGTTACTTTGAAGTTTTGTGAATATTTAGATTAAGCAGAGACAGTCTGTCTTGAAATGTATCAATTCATGAACTGCCATGAACAGCTGTAAAGTTTATGGAAAGTTTGTTCTGGTTGACCAGTCATGAACTTCACTTTACCAACAGCCTGTTCAAGAAGCAGATATGGTCATACTCCTTATAATGAACACCTTTGTTCTTGTCAGTTGAGACAATGACCCATGTTCTCTTTTATTGCCCTAAACATTAATCTGTCCACATGAAATATTTTACTCTGCTGCTGAAAACAAAACCTTTGAGTTATTAATCCACTATCTCCTGGAAGACATACATACTAAAATTTCTTATCCTTATTGTATGAATTAACTTTTTGTATCTGATTTGTGCTGAACCATCTTTCTTAATTTTGTTTTTATGATGCCATTAAAAGTATTTTGAGTTTTGAGATCTTCATTTGGTGAACCACAGATTGCCCCAAATTTGTCACAAACTTTTGTTCATGAGCCAGCTTGTACTCATCTTTACACAGTGGTCCCCTATCATAGTCTGACACTGCTAACCATTTCATTAAACCAGCCTTTATCAACTGGTTTACTGTTGAGAAACCATTGAAACATTCTTCAGGCTTTGAGAACCCCCAGAAGTCGTGTGATCATGCAGAATATGGTATACACACCCGCCTGGGGTCCTTCCCCTTCCCACTCACTCCAGGCCTATCACTGGCCATGTTTTTTTTAACATAACCATATATGGTCATATCACCCAATATATGTTTAACAATTTTTTTTACAAAAAAATAAATAACTCCCACCCATTCAGGAAACTCTTCCAAGGCCATCAAGAAACCCCAGGGTTTCAAAAGAGAGTATGCATTACACTGTCACTCCAATTTACTATCTCTAGAATGAGCCAGCTTGGTGTAGAAGTTAAGAGTGACAACCTCTGGTTTGGAGAGCTGGGTTTGATTCCCCAATCCTCCATAGCCAGATGGATGACCTTGGGCAAGTCATGGTTCTATTTGAGCTATTCTCAAAGAGCAGTTCTGTCAGAGAGCTTTCAGCCCCACCTACATCATATCTGTTGTGGGGAGAGAAAGGGGAGGCAATTGTAAGCCACTTTGTGACTCCTTCGGGTAGTAAAAAAATCAGGATATAAAAACCAACTTTAAAAAATAATGGTAATAAAGGTAGTTTGTTATCCAGTACACTAGAAAATGAATGAGATGAAAACTGAAAATTTTGTATGCTATCAAGAAGTTAGAAAATTTCCTTGGTCTATATTATTATTATTATTATTATTATTATTAGTAGTAGTAGTAGTAGTAGTAGTAGTAGTAGTAGTAGTAGTAGTAGTAGTAGTAGTATATTTGTTTCCTGCCACTCCCTTACGGCTTGTGGCGGTTTACAGTGTCTTAAAATCCCCATTAAAACCCCCATTAAAAGACATAAACATTACCGACATGGCGGAGATCAGTGAACAAAACTACTGGCGGGTAGAGTGGACGTCCTGATGATGTTTAATTCAGATCCCAGATCCCAGGGGGGGCGTAGATCAATCTTAACAGCCGCAGCCTCAACCATAAACCTGGCGGAAGAGCTCCGTTTTGCAGGCCCTGTGGAACATTGAAAGATCCCGCAGGGCCCGCAGCTCTCCTGGAAGCTTGTTCCACAAGGTTGGGGCCAGGACCGAAAAGGCCCTGGCCCTGGTCGAGGCCAGGCATGCTTCTCTAGGGCCAGGAATGACCAGCAGATTTTCACCCACAGAGCGCAAAGCCCTGCGGGGGGCATAGGGTGATAGGCGGTCCCTCAGGTATGTGGGTGCCAACCCGCGTAAAGCCTTGAAGGTTAAAACCAAAACCTTGAACCGGATCCGGACAGCAATTGGCAACCAATGCAGCTGCCTCAGCACTGGCTGGATGTGGGCCTTCCAAAATGTGCCAGTGAGGATCCTAGCAGCTGCGTTTTGCAATAGCTGGAGTTTCCGGATCAAGGACAAGGGAAGGCCCACATAGAGCGAGTTACAGAAATCTATTCTGGAGGTGACCGTTGTATGGATCACTGTGGCTAAGTGTTCGGGGGGACAGGTAGGGTGCTAGTAGTCGGGCCTGGCCGGCTACTTTCTTGACCTGCGTCTCCAAAGTCAGGGAGGCGTCAATGGTCACACCCAAGTTCCTGGCCTGGGACGTGATGGTAAATTGCGTCACTGCCAGGGTGGATAGGCGCACTTCCTGGTCCCGCCCTCTACATCCCAGCCACAGGACATCCATCTTGGAGGGGTTGAGTTTCAGGCGACTGTGCTCGAACCATTCCGTCACCGCTTCCAAACATCTGGCGAATGGTTCCAGGGAGGGAGTCCGGGTGGCGGTCCATGAGGAGATAGAGCTGGGTGTCATCAGCGTACTGGTGACAACCCAGCCCAAAACTCCGTACCAGCTGGACTGCAGGGAATGAAGTAAATGTGACCGGATCTTCTTGACTAACAATTCAGGGCTTTGACAAATAAACCAACAATATTAAGATAATTGCATGGTTTTCTCCAAAAAACAGAGGTCCATGATAATTTCCTTTCTGGAATTGTTCTGCCACACCTTATTCAGAACTTAAGAAAATAATCCACATTATTCAATTGGACATAGTGCTCACCTGTACCAGAGCTCTCTTGATGACTCTGCTGATGTCCTCTCTCCACTCAGGGATATCAGGGTTGTGATAATCCAAATTAGGGGAGAATGATAATAACTGAGACTGGAAATATTCTGTCAAAAGAAAGCCAAAGTCAAAGTCCACCCTAACCATCCAATTCCTTTAATATAGGAAAATTGCCACACCATTTTTATGGCATTCTGTGTGTAGCCATAGAATGACAAGCTGAATGAGATATTTTCAGACATTCAAAATACATTTTAAAATATCTAGTGCACTGGAACATTCAGAGATAGGGATGGGGGGGGGGAATCTTTCAACCACTCATGTCCTGCAAAAAATCTGATTTTCAAAATTAATTTTCCTGTGATGAAAATATCTATTTGGGGAATATTAGACCTGGTATGTTAGACATCAGCTCTGTCATATAAAGTTTCAAACACCTGTCTAATGTAAATGAATCAAGGGAAATGTAACCTACATTTACATTTAACTTTCCAAGATCAGTGGATCAAATTTTTTATATCTATCTGGTTGTAAAAGATGCATTTCATCCAGAATGTGAAATGTTAGGTTAAATTCACAAAACAACAAAAGAGGAAAACAATTTAAATAATTGGCAATTTACAACTCTGTAATGGTAGACAGGATACATGTCACCCTATTTAAACCCCAATGAATTAAAAAAAATTACGGTGGACCTCCAATTGGTCTTCTGCTGATACAGTAAAAATTGAAAGGAAAGTCTGAGACTGAAGTAAGTGGGGAAAAAGGGAAGCAGTATAACACATTGTATCAAAGAAGCAAGGAGACAGATGATTAGATTCCTTTTTATAAAGGACTTTTAGCCCATCTTACAACATTTTGTATCAGAAAATCAACTACAGGGAAGGCAGGAAGAAAAGAACAAACAGGAAGCAAGTAAAATGAGCACTCCAGACTTCTTTCATAGTGTGAAATTTGTTGCTTGCTTGATACTCTGATCTTTGGCCTTTTTCAATACACCAACACTACCCAGCAATCAGACCATGATTGAAACAAAACAGAAACTTGTGCTTGGAGCCTGGTTTGTTCTAAGACAGTTGGCATGCTCTGTGCTCCATTAAGAAAATCCTCACAATAAGTAATCTGTTTTCCAAAAGCAGGAATTATCTATTTGTTAGCCCCATGTGCAGCTATGAGTGGTTAATGCATAACAAATCAGACACCAATTGTGCTAATGACAGGCGAATCAGGGTATTGCAATTCATGAGGCACTCAGAAATTACTTCCTAATTAACTTACAGCAGGGAGGCAAGGCTAATTTCAATGGTAAGGCACTTCTGAAATCACAGAGCTGGACTTTTTCTCTGGCCAATGACAAAATATCTTGGCCTTTGGGCAGAATGTCTTTTTCAACATTAGTAAAGCACCTGTTAGTAAAATATACTGTGAGTCTTTTCACCTATCCTTGATTATTGTCTTCCTACTTTTAAAAAATGAGAGCTCTGTATCCTCTGATTGCCCACCTATTTCAATGTCATTTATGTCATAGCAGAGCTTTCAACACTGGGATGTTGTAGTCTTTTTGGGTTTTATTCTCACAGAGAAGCTGGTCAGGCTGGGACCAGAGATGGTGAGTGGTAGGGCTGCCAGATCATGGGAGACTTCAGCATGGTCCTTGGAGAATTTTGCTAATTTAGACCTATTTATCATTACAAGTATGCCACAGGCTTTGAAATGACATCTTACTGATAAAAGTCAGTCAAGAAGTTTTGAAGTTCTTGCCATCAGAAATGGACAGAAAACCATCTGATTGATGGAAGATGGAAAATGTCACCTCTCTTTAGAGTCTCCCCCTAAACTTAGCCCTTAAAGCAATATATCAGACTGTACCAGATGTATGGTACAGTTTGGAGAAGAGAAGAAATGTAGGAGAATAAAGGAAAACACCAGGATGTGTCATGTAGCAAAACTTCCCTTTTTTAAAAATTTGGAGATTTATAACAACATTTCTTATTTGTGGCTTCTGATCTGGAAACTAATTCAAACACAGTAAGTGATAATAGTGCACCCCTTATCAACAGCTGCCAGCACAAGGAACACCAATCATACTTTTTTGATATTTCCACATCCAGAAAGGGCTCCTCAAAAAGCACTTCATACTTATTCACCACCCCATGAAATCATAATTAATTCACAGAGTGATATTTCGATTGATACAGCTTCATAGTTTCAAATGAAATAAAACCATCTTTTGATAGCTATCAAAAGTAAACAACTCCTGAACTTTGGATTTCAGAATCTGAAATGTCACAGTCTTTCAGCCCTCATATCTAGCCATTTTAAAACATGATATAATGTTGTAATGATCCAGTTTGGATGATCCTTTATCCACTTACCATGCACAGCAATATCCTTGGTGTCCTGGATGAGAATGCTACCAGCTGAGACCTGAACTGTGATGGTGTTCATCCCTTCAGTAGTAAATGTATAAGAGATACTGCTATCCAAGGTGATGAATGGCTGCAAAAATCAAACACAACCAGCATCAACCCATATGCTGTTCTACATCAACTTTAAATGTATAGAATATAGAAAAATAGAATTTATATAGAGATGTACATTTACATACACATGGTCATTGGATGAATTTATAAAACTAATGAAAGCTGTTAGGCCACGTACTGTGCCATGCTTACTTTCTGGGAGGATTAACTGGTAGCAAGTGGCTGGACTGGATACTCAAATTTAGAGGATGTTAGCCAGACACCAAGTACCCACTCTGATCCTTCCACTCTTTCCCCCCCTCCCCAAACAAAGTGATTGCCATGGTCCAGGTCAACCTGAGATTTTCAGTTGACATAGTTAGTGTCCTGCTGAAAAATTCTTACGTAAAATACAACAGTTAGGCAGAAGTAATAAATGAACTTGCTATTGTTGCCTCGTGATTAACAACTACTCCTTCTAGGTCAGCTTTGGGCATGTTACTAGTGGCTTTGTCTTCTAGGGGGCGCTAACACACATGCACAGAGTTGCTGCGCAGGCACATTTTCACCAGCAGGGGCGCAAATGTGCATGCGCAGCAGCTCTGCGCGTGGACATTTGCGTCGCCGGCATGCTGGGGGCCGCGCCTGCCTCTTCCCCTCCCTCTCGCAGTGAGAAGCTAGCCGGGCCTGGTGAGCTTCTCGCTGCGAGTGGGAAGGCAGGCGCGGCTGACGGCGGCCCGGTACCAGGCTGCAGACCGGGAGTTGACAACCCCTGTTCTAGAGGATATATAGAAACCATCTGTGATGATTAGAGATGAGAAAATTGTCACAATGCCTTCAGGAATGAGGGTGACTCTGCTAATGGCCATTTCCATTTTTCACCTCCACTTAACCATTTTTCCCTTCAAGTTTCATGCTACTCTTGAAGATAATTTCAGGTGACACACAGAGCTCGGCACTTTCCATGGTGACTCAACTGCATAGGCAGTCACTGTCATGGAATGGCCTGTATATTGACTTTCAATTTAGCCTTTATTTGAAATAGTAAAATTAAAAAAAACAACTCTGAATCAACAATTTAATGCTCTCCTCTGTTTGGAAGTTTAACTTCAATTATTTACTACATTCTACTGGATGGTCCTTATGGCTCCCTGCTGTTCCTTCAGAAGTTTATATAAACCATGACATGGTTATCTGTAACGGTTTTGTGACAAATTGTGGCAGTCTCTATTCTTCAGAATACCCGAGTTGTGTTTTTAATAGGAACTAACTGCTTATTGGTTGTGTTAGGTATACATGGAATCATATAAGAGGTGGCCTCTTCCAGATGAAGGATAACAGAAGGTATGTATCTGGGTGAAGAAAGAGCAAATCTGTGTTTGTTTTCAAGGATTCTAAATTATACTACAATATAGATGATACTACTATAGATGTATAGAGTTCTATAGCAAATCAAAGGCAATTTGCCATAATAATGGATTATAAGACAATGAGATACAGACAATCAGTTCATGCTGCCAATGTAAAACTATTGCTTCTTCTCTAGAACTAAAGTATTATGACATACAAAAAGCACTTGTTAACAAAACTGGGTTGTTGTTTTAAGTAAATAAATAAATGGCTCAACTTTTTGAAAAAGAAAAAAAGAGAAAGAACAACATGAAACATTCACTATGGCAGGGCAGGCTCAGTATCCACTGACATCAAGAGTAGAACAGAGTAGACAGAAAGAGCAAAACAGGAGAAGAAAGTTGTGTTTGTCCTGGGAAGGAAAATTTTAAGTATTTACCCCCTGGCAAGGTGAAAATGAAGATAGGAAGTTGTGTTTTGCACTTTGCATAGAGAAATACATTTTAATTGATAAAAAGATGGTCAAAGAAAAGCTTTAAAATGGTGCAAATGAAGTGTATAGCATATGTCATACTGATGTAGAAACACAATCTGAATTCTAGTATAGGGGAAGGAACCCAATCCCAAGAACCCAATTAAGGCCCCCTAAAAAAGTACAGACTTATATTTACATGCATTTAAGGCATATCCCACGAGCTTGTTCCCAAGTATCATAAATGTATACATTTGCTTGTTTGCCTTCATGACTTTCCTCTTTTGTTTTTGTAAGCCCTGGTTAGTTATGGTCTTGCATCACTGGTTTGGCTCACGTCCAAGAGGGGACAATCTGCAAATGATTTCATATACTTTATATAAGTTGGTCATTTGGGTGACCTGAAAGACCATGAGTGTATGGTTGCCTTTTCTGCTTTTCACTGTATATCCCACCTTTACCTCCCAAAAGCAGGGGGCCAAAAGCAGCTTAAATCATTCTCCTGTCTTCCATTTTATCCTTCTAATAACCCTGTGAGGTATAGATATAGAAAGAGGTATTTTAGATTGAGAGTGTGTGACCAGACCAAGGTCATCCAGAAAGATTCCATGACATAGTGGTTATTTGAATGTGGATTTGAACCAGTTCTTTCATGCCCCACTGTACCAACATTAGTCTTCAGACTGCCACCTAGTAGGTGTTCCGTTTCTAAAGGTTGCTCACCTGCCATCAACCACAACCCATTTTTCCTCATTTTACCTCCTACTCTGTGAAATAGGTTCCATGTGGAGTGACAGGAACATTGCCATTAAAGATTTTCAGTAGGGTCCCCAAGGCTGTCTTATATACCTGGACTTTTATGGGGTATAGACAGCAGACATCTTGTTGGGGAAATGGAACATTTAATGGTTTATTCTATCAAAATATAATGTTTAAATGGTGACACACAAGTTGCCTTGAGACCCAAAATATAACATTTTAATTATACAGAATATAAATATTTTAAAATAAATAAAATAAGCTCTTTAATAGTGAACTAAATTTCTCTAAGCCAAGTGAGAACAGGTGACATTTTAATTTTTTTTTAAATCATTGTATTTTGTAGGGTGGATATCCTATTTTCATGATTGTTATTATCGTCATAGACTCATAGAATCATAGAATCATAGAGTTGGAAGGGGCCATACAGGCCATCTAGTCCAACCCCCTGCTCTACGCAGGATCAGTCCTAAGCATCCTAGAGCATCCAAGAAAAGTGTGTATCCAATCTTTGCTTGAAGACTGCCAGTGAGGGGGAGCTCACCACCTCCTTAGGCAGCCTATTCCACTGCTGAACTACTCTGACTGTGAAATTTTTTTCCTGATATCAATCCTATATCGTTGTATTGTACTTGTGGTTTAAACCCATTACTGCGTGTCCTCTCCTCTGCAGCCAATGAAATCAGCATCCTGCCCTCCCCCAATTGACAACCTTTCAAATACTTAAAGAGGGCTATCATGTCCCCTCTCAACCTCCTTTTCTCCAGGCTGAACATTCCCATCATGACTCTTTCATCTTCATTGTTCAGTTTTAAAATTCAGCTAGTTCTTTAGATTTAATTCAAGCACTGAGGTCTGGACACTAGCTCTAAATTAAATCAAGGAGTTTAAGGTTCATTTGTTCAAAACCCATTAGACAGTCAGACACATTTATTAAACTGGACCTGTGTTAATCCAAGCAAATTGGCCTTTAGGTGTATTGCTAAAGCAGTGGACCAAGACTTCACTACAATAGCTCTATCTAGAAAAAGAAATTAGAGTCCCTGTGTAAGATGTGTAGAAAATAGAATTGTATACTGCAGCAGTATCCTTCAAGCACAGATGTTATGAGTACAAACAGCTTAAAATGACATGGCTTTCTCCAACAATCTTTATTATTATTATTTTTTTTTGCATTCATTGCATCAGGAGTTTGAAGATTCACATCAAAATCAGCTTCAGATGTATAGTGATTTCAGTTAACAGCTAGCAGGGCAATGAAGTAATGATTCTTGTCCTTACACAGTTTGTTGATTTTTAGCATGCAACAGTCATTCAGACATGCTGCGATACGGTTCAGCCTTTTATCTAAGACACAACTTGGGGAAGCAGATTCCATGTTATCTCATGACAGCTAAGGCAGAGCTAAATCAGGAAAGCCCTTCTTTGCCTGTGCATAATGACCCTCCCAGTATAACATAAATATAATGTTTTAAGGCTACCAATTATACCTGATTCCTGCATATTTGAATAGCAGCAGTATTAGTACTTTCAGGAACTTCTAAATCATTGCTTTTATTTTTAAGTTAAATAATGCAAAGAAATTCATATAGGAATCTGTAGAGTACTTGCAATATTCCCTTAGCAGATATCTAAACCTGCAAACTAAAATCCTACAAGTAACTAATCTAACAGTACATATGAAAAAGATACAAGGAGACAGTGCATTATAGTTGAGGGTTAATACATTATTTTGCCTTTATTTAAGCAGGGACGTGTATGGGAGTGCAGTGGGGAAAGTTGCTCATAGAATCTGGGAAGCTTCTGTGAATAATTTCAGACACTGTAGTTACAGATGAGTATTCATGTGCAGAATTCTAGGGCTGCTCCCCAAGCCCCACTGGCTCATGACGCTCAAGCAAACAATCCCTAGAGGGATTTTTCCCTCCCAGTAAACACATATTGAGGTCAGAGAGTAATATCTACTCAGAACAGTGGAACCCAGGAGACAAGAAAGACAGAGGAGCCCAGGGAGAATAGTAGAATCATAGCTGTTTTCATCCATTTTTGCAAATCAGTGCAAAATATTAGAAAATTTTCATGCAAGCTATCAGAATGAGAAAGGGGTCTCCCAACTCTGCTTAACATTCTGTTATATCCTCCCATGATTAATGTCATTTTACAAAGCCAAATATTCTTACAAGCTTTTAACTGCCCCTATTTTGGTGCCATTTTGTGCGTGTAGTTTCAAGAGCTTACATTTGTGATTGCACCCATGAATCAGAGTCATAAGATTTAAAATTGCAGGTACAGAACTGTAATCACAATTATTCCTATTTGCAATTTCCAAGCATAGAAAAAGAAATTGTCTCTCTATGTTTATGAAACAATAATGTTCTAGAAATATCAATTTAATGCTGGAAGGAATCACAAAAACAGGTTACTTTAAACTCTAAAGCTGACATGAGACCTTCACAGCAAACATTTTCTTATTTAACAACCAACTGTTAATTTATGTCATTATGGAATAAGAAGTTGACAAACCAAGAAGGTGTAAGTTAATGTAAAACTTCTCTATGACCACATCTTACCCCAGACCAAGAAAAATGGAAACCAGATTTTACCATTTGATGCAAAGACTGTAATAGGGAACCAATAGAGTGGTTAGATAATATTATATTAGTCGCACCCACTACTATTGCAAAATAAAACCCCAGTTCTAGGCTGAAATTCCTCTAGACTGATTCTTCTTAGATGACCGGCTTGACTTGAAGGCTGAATAAGGCTGCCCATCTGTTAATTAGTAAAATTACTCAGATAATAGTATGTAGGTAGGAGACAACTGTATACACCTGAGCTGTAGGTTTTAACCATTCTAATTGGACAAAATCCTTTCTACAGCAAAGAACTTCAATGCTACATATGTCTTATAGCTCACCAGATATTAATCATTGGTTATATCTGTAGGGCTCCATTGGTTATGACACAGAAACTGAAAATACGCCTTAGAACATACTATGTCCCCTACCCATGGCTACAGATTGTGGGAGAAGATCAGAAGTATTTTTTTTAAATACCCTGTATTTTAGGAAAGTTTTCCATTAGTCCTACACTTCCCAGTTATGAACTCATGATATGTTTAATAGGAACATCAGAACACAGTTTGAAAATTTCTGATGTATTATTTCAGGTCACTGGTTATATACATCATAAATACCTAGATTTGGCAAACTACATAATCCAAGAAAAAAATAAGATTTCTTCAACTTTCACCTATAGTGAAAGAATACATGCCAGCAGTGTCTACAGACGTGGGGATGGATGGTGACTGAGCCATCAACAGTACCTTCCCATGTATTTCTGACATGTGCCCAAGCAGCATGGACAGGGAAGGAAAGTTGTTGTTTTTAATCTTAGCTTGAGTTCAAACATCCAAAATGTATTTGGTCCCCAGTGGCTTTAAAGTGTTGGGTTGGACTTTAGCATTGTAAGTACATTATGCCACTCCTATTGGAAATGCTGATGCTTATTTGATCACCAGCCGCTTTTAAATGCTGAGCAGAAAACCCAACATTACCCAGTCTATGCTAGTGTATAATTTTGAATTCTAGTAATAACAATGGCTTCTAAACACAGTGTTTCAATAATAACCAACTGCACATTGTAGGGATGCCTGCAAACAACCACAGGGGGGGAGGAGGAAAGTGAGAAAGAGAAAAGAGTAAAATTCAGAAAATAAGTGACCCTTGTTAGATATCAAGGCAAAATTATACTGCTTTTACAACAGCTTAGACAATTTTTATGTGTGAAAAAAAAAATATATATATATATATATATATATATATATATATATATATATATATATATATATATATATATATATATATATATATATATATAAACACAAAATCTATACATATCAAAAATCATATAACTCAAAGGTTAACATTTGTGAGAAAAAATAAGCAATTTTTTTTTAAAGATCAAACCTTTGTGTTGTTGCCAAACCACCAGAAGTACATGAGGGTACCCGACTGACTTGGCCAAACCACAGCAGTGAGATTGACTTCTTTATTTCTGATGGCCACAAAGGGGGCACTCAAATGCACACGTTCTACTGGACCTGTAGGAAGAGAACCCATTCGTGTATACAGCATCCTTTTATGTTTGATTCAGAGATATAGTTAGAAAAAAAAACATATGATGCATCAGTTTTATTAAAGTTAAGTGTCTATGGGCCTGGTTAGTGCCTGGATGATATAACTCTTGGGAATCTATGCTCACCACATGTTGTTCCATGATGGAAGAAAGGTGGATTATAAAGTAAATGAATAAATAATAAATATCTTTGAAACTGGTGAAAACAGAATGTTCCGTGGCATTTCACATCAAGAGAGTTGTGTCAACCTGGAAGAGATGCAGAATAGTGTGCAATGTATCTGGTTGTGCTTAGAACAATCAGATACACAATGGCCAATTTCCTGGTTCCTCAACTTCTTTTTCAACTGTGTCTCCACCTTTATCAATTCCTCATGGTAAAAGATCATCATAAACTCACTGAAAATTTGTTGTAGGGCAAATAGAGGATATCAATGTAGGCTTCAATATATACCTCATGTAGCCTGGCATAGAGGAGGCAAAATCAGGAACTTCTAAGATACAGCAGCTGCCTATTCAGTCACCCGAGGGAATAATATTTATTTATTTTATTTATATATCGAAGTATTTAGCCCACTTTTCCTCTTAGTTCAAGGCAGCTTAAAATAATAGTTTTCATCCTGAGCTAATAAAATAGCAAGATAAAATAGCAAACCTTAAATTTCTCCCCCTTTAAAAGATGCCTGCCATTTAAAACCCCATAAAAAACCCTGACAAAGTCAGTCTTACATTTCCTTGTATGGCTGGAGGGGTGGGTGTTAGGGAGAAGGACTGCCTTTGATAGCAGCCTAACAGAAGAACAAACCTATCCAAGTCTATACTGTAAAATCAGTGTCACAAGATTTATTTTTATACAAAGAGACCAACCAAAATGTTTTCTAGATATTTTGTCATTGTCATGTTCCTTTCCTCAGTGGATGGTCCCCCTCATCCCTGTTTCCAGTATCTTGGGTCTATTAGCATGCACAAACGTTTAGCCATACCATTTCATAACTATTTGACAACTTAACAGGCATTATCTTCACCTTGGAAGCTTCCAATCCTCAAGAAGTTAACCCATTGTTTGGTCTTCTAGCACATAGCACATGACCTACATTTTTTGCTATAAAAATAGCTTTTAACCCCATTTTGTTGTGTTCAGTAATCAGTACACTTGTATGGTTTACTGGCTTCAGGTGTCATATCTCCACTACTGTGCTGCTGGTCACATGATAGTCCTGATCCTAAACTCTTCTAGAATAGATCAATATCACACAAGCCTACTCTGAATCTCCAATTTTTCTCTATATTATTTCTTAGGAACTTGTATATTTTGCTTTTGTGTGCATTTTTAGTGTACCCTAATATTTTCCCCAAATAAATCTCCTTGAGTGCAAGTTAGGCTGTCATCTTTATTTAAAAGGGTTTCTACCTGGGAAAGAGGCCCGATAAATATGGCTAAAAATATCCTGCAGTTACCCAGCCTCTTGCTAATATATTTAATACATAATCTAATTCCTCCTTGGGCAATCTATTTTGGGTAACACATTGGTGTTGAGCTGCATTCACCAAACCCTTAGGCACTTGAGCAGCTCACTGGGGGAATATATGAGATTTAGAGAAAGAAAGTTTACAGGTAATCAAACTTATTTCAATGCCCTTAGAGCAATGTAGCAGATGGTCAGACATTTATGTAAAACTTCCATATCCAGAAATTAGGAATTCAGTTAGTCACCAATAGAGGAAACAAGAGAAAAGTAGGAAAACAGATGGAAAAATCTGAAGTTTTTAGCTGAAACTTTCACTTTCTCTCCATCTGTTTTCCCCCATTGTTTTGGAAACATCTATGTGTAGAACTGAATTTTAATTTGCCATTGTTGTACAGCAGGAATGCCCAGAATAACTGATTGTTCCTTGTGGTTGCTTATGTATTACAGTCAGGTAAATGGCTGTAATTGCAAGCAGGTGGGAAATCTCATGGTTAATCAACACATTCTTATTCTCAGGGCCAGTTCTAATGCAGTGTTTTGCATCCAAAAGATGACTTCCTGAATTATTCTTCAACACATACACATTTTTTAAAATCACAATACATAAACTAATATAGGAAAGAGATCTAAGCCACAAGAGAACGTATAACTGAGGAAATGTCTGTGTACCTCAACATTTCAAAACTTCTATCACTACGAGTTTGAGAATTTTTCTGAAATATTTTTTATAATATACAATTCCAGAAAGTCTAAATAAAATTTATCCTGCTTCCAGTGACACCGGCACAATAATTGTAAAATTGAGTCAAACTGAGAAAAGTAGACATGGAACAATGTTATAAAATATTTGCGTATGAAATTGCTGTGAGTCCTTTAGTTAGGTATTTAAGATACATCTGGGAATGCATTGCATCAAATTTGTTATAATCTTCAGGTGACTTGTCAAATGCCTCTATAATCCTTCTGACTAAAATTGGATTTAAAAAATGCACCCCCTTCAATCCACATTTGGCTCAATAAATTCTAACATGCTATGGAAATGGATAAATGAAGGAGTGCTTAGTGGGACCACAAAGACATGAGCTGAAAGCTGCTTACTGCATATTCATGTACTGGCAAAGCAGGGCAAGAAAGGTTCAAAGACTTTTGGAGGGTAGAAGACTTCTAGATGGCATGATGGCATCTTGATAGACCATTGCTGCTAGGCTCATGAAGGGGAGGTGGAGATAGTGGAGAATTCTTGCTCCCTTTGATTATTCCCATTGTATTTCACTCTGGGTTGACACTGAGATGATAGGAGTGTAGGGAAAGAGACATGTAGGCTAGCAGTAAAAAAGAAGAATTGTAACTCTGGCTTTCTAACTGTATTGTGAATGAAGTATAATGTTTTATTTTTTGAGGGAAACTAACATTAAGACAAGTAATGTAGATCTGAATCTGACGTCACATTACTTGCCCCTTGTAATCCCTGTGGTACTTACCCAAGAAAGATCATGAGAACTGTTTCTAATTAATTAATGTTAAAATTTGGTCCTGTCCCCATACACTCCTCTCAGACCTTCCACATAGGTAAGAGAAGCTGTAGAAAGGCTGGTGGTGCAAAAATACACTTTATTCAGATCATCCAGGTTGTTATAAAAAGTGGCATCAGTTTAGTTTGGCACAGTCTACCTTTGCTGAATCTGTATAGTATTCTTTCTCATTACCTTTGATTTCTCCCCTTTAATATTTATTCAGGAGCCTTACATGCTATGCATGCCAAATATGATTGCAATTACCTTTCCCCCCCTAATATTATTCTCATTTCAAAATGTAGCTATTGTCCAGTCTTTTGATAAAATGAATTGATTTCTTTAAAAAGTTTTCTGGCTAGTTTCCTACCGTTAATGTTATTAGAAATCATTTGGGCTGTCCACATTTGAGAACATTAAGAAGAACTTGGAAAATTAAGACCTAGGCAGTTAACTTCCATTTCTTCACACTCATGTATTGACTTGTCCATGTGATTCAGTTCAGTATCTTTCTTACTAAGAATCACAAATATATGGGCTATAAAAACCATTAGTAGTAGAAGCTTAGGCTCACTCTGGCAATAAACTATGGTCAGATTCAATGATTCCCTTCCTCACTCTTGGATGTAATGACTTCCCTCAATTAATGGAGAAAGACTTCTTCAAAAGAAGAAAGATTTTCTTGAAAGAAAAAAAAACAAAACAACCAAGTCTACTCAGAAATAAGACCCATTTCAGTGAAGTGGTAACAATATGTGTTTTTTTTTACCTCTTAGCTTATATAAGGTTAGTGTCTAAACTGGGGATGAAGGCTTCGGGATATATACCTGATCTGAGGTTCCAGATAACTTTTAAAACAACAACCCATCAATGTAACCCTCTTTTAATGACATTATCATATCTAAAATCATCTCAGAATGGTTTCCGTGGGGGGGGGGGTGTGTGCAGAATTTTGTTCTATATTACTTTTTGCCTGCCAAGTTGGGAATCTGCCAGACTCCTTTTCAATGTCCTACCTTCTTATAATTATTTCTCCACCACACTAGATCAGTATATGTTTGGTTGCTAGCATGCTTCCAATGGAACTAAATTGAACAGCTGAAAGGATTATATGTCAGGCATCTGGCTGGCACTCTGCAATGTTAAAATCTGAGATGTGAATTACCAAGACTTGCTATGCATGCCACATACACCAAAACAGGAACCATACATGCAATGTGAGGGTTATTCTATAATGCTGCATCACAAAATACAGATAAAAATGTCTCCCGGACTGAGCCAGAGAAACATAAGACATTTTTGCACTTTCATAGAAGGATGCTATGAAACCTGAAAACTTCACCCAGCAATGCAGTTTATTGTTAACAGACCTTATCACTCACTTGAAGTTGGCATGGATCATTTAATATGGTGGATTCAATCTATTCATTCCCATTCCTAAACTAATGAAGCATGAGCTTCAAGAGGCCCTAATGACTGGAAGTCATCACTTTGCTTGAACTGCATGCAGTATATCACAGCTACATGCACATGCATGCATGCTGTAGAATGGGACCAATGTTCTCTATGTACAAATTAACATTTCTTGCTGTAGGTTTAATGTGCTGGCAAGAAAAGCAAGACACTGTGATGATACCAAGTTAAACTAGGAGCCAGGCTCAGTTTGCCAAAATAATGGCTACCTTGTGGGGAAGACCCCAATAATACTCAAAAGTTAAAGTTAAATTCCAAAATCTGGTCTGGCATCATTATACTGGTAACAAATGTTATACTCATGGAATCACAGTTTACAATTCAGTTATCTCCACAAGACACCATGGTTTGTACATTGCTGCTATACATTGAATTATGCTGGATGCTGGATCTCTCACTCACCTTTGAATCTGTGCCACCCTCCACCATCCTGGCACACTCCGCTTCCCCTCAGAAGGCTCCAGGAAATCCCAGAATGGGATTGGCTAGGCTGTTACCATGCTTTGCCCCAGGGGCAAGCAGTTAGCTTCACAATCTCAGCTACCCAATTCCTCCCTGACAGCGCTTCTGGAGCCTCCTTTTATTTCCTCTCATTTCCCCATCCATCCCATGCAAGGCTTCAAAGCCCAAGCTAGCCCCACCCCTTCTGTTCCATGTCTCCATGGTCTCAGGGCCCTTGCACCAGGGCACGTTTGCCTCCTGCCCCATCCATCCTTGGTATTTTCTCCACTGCCAGGCTTGACTGGTGGGGCTGTATTTGAGATGCTGAAGGGGTGTGGGGCACATCCTTTGTTGTAGGCACTGGTCCTGTGGCAATTCCTTCTGTGGAAGAGTGAACAAGAGGTGCCATTTTCTGACTGCGACTGCCAGGAGGTATGTGCCCCTGGGTGAAGTTTTGTGATTTGGGGACTTGCAGCCAGTCGGGGCATTGGTGGCCTGATAGATTTTCATTTTTAAGGGAAACTAGTAGTAAAGCTTGTTGCATTCTGTAATGCAATGTGTGTTAACTCATGGTTTGGTGTGGGTTTAGTGCCTCACTTGGAAGCTGGCAGCTCTAAGAGGAGGTCTTTCTGTGCACAGCAGTCTTGACTCCAGTCAGGTTTATGCACACCTAGGTAGTATGGAATTCCAGAACATGAACCTACATCAATTAACTCCTCTCTGCAATGTTTTCCTGACCTGAAATAGGTCAGGGGGGACTATGTGGCTGGTTAGGTGGCTGTGGAGGCATTACACTTTTGAGGCCCCACTTCCAAACCTCAAGGAATATTTCCAGATCAGACACAGCCAACTTCAGTTCCTATGTCTCTCCAGCCATTTACTTGTTCACCATTTACCAAGCTGTAAATATTCTTTATTTAGATCTTCCTGTACTTTCTAGACTTGCAGGGACCCTGCTGGTCTGTCTGCACCCCAAAACACAAACAGTTGCTGGTAAGGGCTGGCAAAAGCCCATAGCCCAGGCCAGATACACCCACACTGCTCTACCCCAACCTCAGTCTTCAAACGTCTACCATCATCTCTAATATCACTCCTCATATCTAGATTATAATTATCAGCTCTTTAGGTAAAAATGGCTACTTTGGAGGGTGGCATTGTACCATGTGGCATTGTAACATTTTAAGACCCTCCTCCAAACCTCCAGGAATATTTCCAACCTAGGGGTAGTCAATTGCTAAGTGGGACCTGGAGAGCTCCTGTAATTACAGCTAATCTCTGGATCAGCTTCCCAGGTGAAAGTGGTTGCTTTGGGGGGGGGGGGTGGCAGGGTTGTTGTGCAGAAGAATCCCATACAGGTTGTTGTGAAGATGAAACACTTGAGGCCCTACTGCACAGGGTTGTGCAGATGAAATGGGGGAACCTCTGCAGCAGCATCCAGTTTCATCTGCACAATAACCTTCTGCATTAGGCCTCAAATGTTCAGAGAGTTATAGAGAAGAGACATTCATGGGCTGCATCTGCCCTCGAGCAGTGAGAAGAGGCTTTTCTGTGGCCTCTCTGTCAGCCAGCGGTTAGGCAGAAGGAAAGCACACACTTGCCCTCAAACTCCTCTGAATTGTTCTCAGAAATACCTCCCTCCCTCAGTCAGGGGCTGTTAGGGAAGTGGGAGGTGCGGAATCCTGAGCAAGGGGCTGTTGGACCTGAAGGGAGGAGGAAGGTGCAGAATTCTGAGCAAAGGGCTGTTAGGCCTGAAGGGAGGAGGGAGGTGCAGAATCCTAAGCAAGAGCAACAATTGGCCGTGAGGAAGGAGAGTTTTCACCAACAGCTATCTTTGGAACCTTCAGCATGTTGTCAGAAGTATGAATGTCTTTTTATGTACATAGGAATTAAAATTCTAGTATTAAAACCCATGAATGCAGTCAATGGTAGGTTATTTCAGAGCTTATATTAGGTGTCTACTTACAGACCACATGCAGGAAAAGTGATGCCAGGTCTGAACCCAGGTTGTTTTCTGCATATGCTGTTACTTGGAAAATTCCAGTGCTCTTATAGATATGTCGGATGCCATCCTCTATGGGGCTGAAATTAGCATAAGACACAGCAGTACCATCTCCGAAATCTAGCTGAATGTTTGTCCTCTGAAGATCACCCTGCAAGAGGGAAAACTATGGTTTATGAATGTGACTGATAAGGGTCAGAATAGTTGTATATATGGTCAGTATAGCTGTTTTAGTATGAACATGGCAGATGCTCAGCAACTCCTCCTGCAATAAAATAAACAGTTGAATATTAGCCACTGTGTTCAATAGAAACAGGACAGGGCAGGACTAGGTGGGTTAGCTGAGCACTGGGAATTTTCACATGGTTAAGACTTGATTGCCATATCCCCTGTGTGGAAGCTACTGAGTGGTGTCTAGATTTGGATCCAGTTCTCAGATGCAATCATAGGCCTGGTTTACATATGCAATAAAATGAAGTGATTGAATCTTGTGGTGCAGATAGTGACGCTACATGTTAGAGATGTGAGAATGCCTTTTAAACATTCTGCCAAGTTAAAAAAAAACCTACAAGAAAAAAAGATGAGCACATTAGAAAAACAAGTTCTATCCCACCCTGTCCCATTTGGCACTAATTTTCTACGTTCATCAAGTTTTGCATTTAGGGAAGCATTTAAAAATGCAACCTGAAATGGTACAGTGAGTCTTCTTAGGACTCAGCAATCAATTAGGAGAAATGGACCTAATCAAAATAAAATAAAAACCATAATAACCAACAGACAGTAGGATTTTGCTCTTTGAATTTTCAAAACCATCCCATGCTGCCAGAAATTGTAGTTGTAGACCTACCCATGGCTATTTTATGGCTGCAGAGGTGGGGCATTGAATCAGTATTTTTGGGCAGGAGCCCTGGATCATAAAATGGCTTAATACATTTTATAGGCAGCAAGAGTATAATGTTTCATGCATCTTCAGGTTTTGCAGTGTATGCTGTTTCCAGAAGAGAAGGCCTCACTGGGGTGTACAAGGCAGGATTGAAGAAAACAGCCCTCTTATATTGAAGATTTCACAAAAAGAACCAACCATGTGACTAAAGGAAGACTCCATATTCAGAGACAGTAAACTCCTGAATGTCAGTGCCAGTAGGCAACATCAGGGGGGAATCCTTTGGTCTCCATGTCCTATTGTTGGATTTCAACTGGTTAGCCCCTGGACTATAAGGACAACTGGTTTGATCCAGCAGACTGTTCTTATGAACTTATTCCCAAAGTTAAATCCTACATCAGCCACCTACAGAATAGTATGTGTGAAGTTATCTCTGAATAGCAACATAAACTGCAGCTACTTTAAGGTAAAGGTATCCCCTGTGCAAGCACCGGGTCATGTCTGACCCTTGGGGTGATGCCCTCTAGCGTTTTCATGGCAGACTCAATACGGGGTGGTTTGCCAGTGTCTTCCCCAGTCATTACCGTTTACTCCCCAGCAAGCTAGATACTAATTTTACCGACCTTGGAAGGATGGAAGGCTGAGTCAACCTTGAGCTGGCTGCTGGGATTGAACTCCCAGCCTCATGGGCAGAGCTTCAGGTAGCATGTCTGCTACTTTACCACTCTTTACATCAAGTCAAAACTGGTAGGATGGCAAGCTTCATCATAATATAGACAAATAGCAAGATGCAAAAAAGAAGTTATGGTCTACTTCTCGAACTATCATTGAATTGTTCTGAAGTCAAGATCAAACAAAGAAAACAAAAATTAAACAAAAACATAAGAGGATAACACTTCCACTCTTCATTCAGATTCAGATCTTCTAGCCCTCCCCTCAGGATTTCAGATATAATTAAAAAAAAAAGTCTAGGAAGAAGATCTGGTGCCCTCCCCCTTAAGAAATATGCCACCCTTTGACCACCTGGATGTGACTTGCTGACATAGCCTTCTGCTGCCCAATGGCAGGTGTCCCATTCTGGTGAAGGACTGTTTTCTGCCATGCGGGGTTTTGTATTATTTTACTTTGTTTTAATGGGGTTTTAATCAGATTTTATTATTGTGCAAATTTTCTGTTGTGACCCATCATGAGACAGCATGCCGAGAGTAGCAGGTAATAAATATCAATATCAATATCAATATCAAACATTGATATGAGGCTTCATCCGCTGGTAGCAGATTCATTCTGTAGAGCTGTGATTCAAGTGAAATGACCTCTTAGTTTATGAGAATGGGAAGCATTAGTGGAGGATTCAATATATTAATGAATTTTGTGAGAACTCTGGTTCAATTATAAATATGAACTTTCTTTTATGGCCTCTTGACACTTGAGACAAATTGCAGCCATCCCTTTCTTCTGGCATATTAACTAAATTCTACAGAAATATTGCTATTAAGATCAGTGTCTTTTTTTTGTCAATTGTGTATATATAAACTGTTTATAAATGATATATAAATGGCACAAAAATTGTGAAATGATTATGTCTTGGATTCAGATTCAGTGATGCACAAGTGGAAACATAAAGGAACAATAAAGATCTACTTGCACAAAATCCCATGCAACACCCAGCACTTTCCTCCCTGTATATTGCATTGATCAGATGTTGGTCGCAGCAGATCCTAAGCAGAAATGCAAGTAGGGATGCAATAGAGTTGACCCAGTGCAAATGGCTACAATAGTTTTTTCTTGTGTTTCTGAGTGTACAAGAACTCAAGCAGAAGTTTTACACTGGAACCTGCTTGATGCAAAAGAAGCAACCAAAAATAAGAAATTTGGTAAAGAAATCAGGCAGATGAAAATGGTCTCTCTGATCCAGCATAAAAACTTATTTGTATATACTTATGTTCTGGCCACAATTTCCTATCTATTCCCTCCACTTTGTTGACGTTTTTAAGAGGAAAAAAACCTAAGAGTTATCATATCTAAACAGTAACAGATCCTGTTTTGACATTCTTGCTAACTTGCTCTGCATTGCAACGATTTGCTAATCCATTTCCTTTAACTGTATTTCCAGTATATAAACTAGATAAAGGTATTTCATCCACCACACATGCAGCATCAGCTATCCCAAAGTTTATGAATATAAATTAAAGTGGAAATGAAGTGGAGGCATTTCAAATGGATAACAATCACTAGTCTCTGGATGTATTCAAGAAATACTTTTTATAGTGCTAGTTCTGTAACATATCAAATGGAAATGCGAAAATGGTGTATTATAAAGCTCACGAGTCTGTAAACCGAGTACAGTTGACAATAGATCAGTATAGGGTAAGAAAGTAAGTTACTTCTAAGGCACCTTGGAAAGATGTAAATGGTGTCCTGTTAAAAAGTGTCAGGGGGATCAGCCTTCATTGAAGAGAAACTGGGTCTGAAGATAACCTTTATATTTTTTCATTCATGTGTACAAAGTAGTAACATGACAACAGTATGACACAATCATGGGAATGTTTCTATTTTATTACCCTGCAGCCAGAAGGGAGCACAGTTCCCATTTTGACAGTAATGTCATGATCACATGGAATTACCTAGACAAGAGATTTGTTCTTAAATAAAACTGGGAATATGCTGGGGATATGATTGAGACATTTGGGATTATTAATTATAACTTCTTTTCAAAATACCTGTAAATAAAATCCTGCAACCTGTTTTAGATATGTGCTTATATATTTTCTATTGCTGGAACTATATGTCGGCTTGATATGAGATTAATTTGTCCAACCTCCATGCCAGTTCATAGACTAACATTTAAAATGACCGTAGAGTAGGACTGAATTCAGTGTTGATTTAAATCTACATGAATCTACCATGTTTAGGAGCAGCCATGACTTACCGTGGCTGCCATTGAGGAGGTGGCTGAAGGGTGGGAGAAGGAGGGTGCTCCATGGTGGCTGGAGCAAGTGCAGCGTGCATGCACCGCATCAGAGGGAGGGAGGCAGAGCATGTGGTGCCTTTTTAAGATGTGCAGGCAGCTTGGCCTCTTCTTCCGTGCCAGTCAAGATGCCCTCTTGGCTGCCATGGCACAGGAGAACAGGTGATAGGCTGTAGCATCTGGGAGCAGGAGAGAAAGATCCCCTCGAGGACCGTTTATGCACTGGAGGTTTCATGCTGGGTTACAGGCTGGAGTTTTAGTCATGGCAGGTGGCCCCACCTCATCCTGCACTCACACAGGGGAGCATTTGGCCCAGTGCATCTCATCTGCCCTCTATTTGTGCTCCTGCACGAGAACTGGGGCAGTAAAGTGCCCAGTGCATAAACGGTCGAGGTGAGACATAGTGAGGTGAGGTGGGAAGTGGCTTCTCCCTTCTCTACCCACTGAATTGGTGGTTGGGCCCTGCTTATCTGTGGGACTGCCTATCTCTTTATGCCCCCATAGAGCACTTCACTCTGCAGGTATGGATTTGCTGGCTGTCCTGGGACCCCAGGACATTCACCTGGCTTTGACCAGGGTCAGGGTTTTTTTGGCCCTGTTCCTAACCTGGTGGAATGAGCTCCCGGAAGAGCTATGGGCCCTGCATGAGATTTCAGAATTCCGCAGGGCCTGTAAGACGGAGAAGTGTCAAAGTTTCTTACAATCATCTTCTCTTCCGCTCCCCAAAAAAGACACCATGTGAGGTAGGTGGGGCTGAGAGAGGTGTTATAGGGGCTAAGATGAAAAAGAAATAGTTTGGGAAAGGGATACAGAGGTAAGCAAGGTACCCTCTGCAAATTTTTGCAGGTTTTCCAAGTTGTATAGCGCTCAGCCCCTACCATATAATTTGGCCAGTTTTCTCAGAGAGAGATTGCCAGTAAGAGGGTAGGAGGGAAAGCTGAAGATGGAGACAAATAATGGTGGGCTGATGGGTGAGTGGAAAGGAGAGACAGAAGTGTGAAAGGGGGAGAGACTATGGAAGCTATGATGGAAAGAAAAAAGGAAATGGTGTCCAAAGAGGAAATTAAACGCTTCCCCATAATTCCTTGCAGGGGCCTCACATACATAATTGTTTTGCAGTTTAATTGATTTTTCTCATTTAAACATTTTCAGCTGTTCAAAGGAAACAAGACATTCACAGATACAAGGTTTTCAAGAGAGCCAGTTATAAAAGTTTCAAAAGATTTGAAAAAGCAAATATTGTTAATGAACACTGAAGTATGTCACAATTTTAGCTCAGATTTCTCTCTCCATGGTGGGTAATAGTGTATATTGTATATACAAGGAAGGAAGGAAGGAAGGGAGGAAGGAATGGAAAGGAGATAGTGTTACACAAAAATTGTGAAGACCTTACCTCTTCCATGAGGATTATAAAGGTAGTGTTGTATCCTTGTTCTGCTACCAGCTTGCCATTGGATGTGAGGATATGCAGACCTCGGGGAGCTTTCCCTGGGCACTGTTCAGGTTTGGCTGCATACTTTTCCCTGAGCCCATCTGTACAGTTATTAGAAACAATCCGTCGATACCTGCAGGGTTTGACAGTTTGCATTGCATTAAGTTGTTTATGTAAAATATCATGTCGGTGTTTTGAGGACAAGGGTAGAGTCTGACAAAATACATACTCTTTGCTAGAATGAAATGCAAAGAAATTTAAAGTTTTATCATTACATGCAGCGATCATTATCTTAAGTGTCTTCCTGAATCAAAGAAAAACTGATTTCTTAGTAAATTATAGAGCTTTATACAAGCAAATGTTCATGTAGGAAACACTAGTAATTCTTCATTTCTGCTTTCTACATTTTGTTATTTTTTCATTTCTCTTATTGTTTTATTATGGCAAACATTTCTTCACAAAACTATCTTTGCATTAATGAATTTCCAAAAATATATCTCTGAATACTCTAGAAAATTCTTAGAAAAGGCTATTTCTCTAAATAACAATGCTGCATTTTATATCATATATAAAGGTCGAGTTGTACATATTTATGCATGATATACTTATTCTTCATGCAAGGGAATTTTTGTTTTATTTCATTGTTGGGCTGAAATCAATTATGTCCTTTCACTAAGGGTGGTGTATGGTGGAATTAACCCTTAAGCACATCTGTTCTCCCTAGAGGATATGGAATTTACCTAGCTGGCTCAGGAACTACACTAGTAGGCCCTAATAAAGAATTGTCTAATCTCATAGATGGGGAAGAAATGGAGGTAATGACAGATTTTATTTTCATGGGCTCCAAGATCACTGCAGATGGGGACTGAAACAAAAAAAAATTAAAAGATGCTTGCTTCTGGGGAGGAAAGCTATAGCAAATCTAGACAGCATCCTAAAAAGCAGAGACCACCCTGCCAACTAAAGTGCTTCTAGTCAAGGCTATGGTCTTCCCAGTTGCAATGTATGGATGTGAAAGTTGGACCATAAGGAAGGCCGAGCATCAAAGAATTGAGGCTTTTGAACTCTGGTGCTGGAGAAGACTCCTGCGAGTCCCTTGGACTGCAAGGTGAACAAACCAGTCAGTCCTTGAGGAGATCAGCCCTGACTGCTCCTTAGAAGGCCAGATCCTGAAGATGAAACTCAAATACTTTGGCCACCTCATGAGAAGGAAGGACTCCCTGGAGAAGAGCCTAATGCTGGGAGCGATCGAGGGCAAAAGAAGAAGGGGACGACAGAGAATGAGGTGGCTGGATGGAGTCACTGAAGCAGTCGGTGCGAACTTAAATGGACTCTGGGGAATGGTAGAGGACAGGAAGGCCTGGAGGATCATTGTCCATGGGATCACAATGGGTCAGACACGACTTCGCACCTAACAACATGTCTCATTTTACCATTTCAACAGAAATAAGGTCAATTAATCATCTGAGACTTGTCAAGAGTTACTAGTGTGCTTCATCTCAAGACGATATGATCTCTTCAAAAACTCATCCTCAATTTAAAATGAACAAACATTTACAAGTATTCCTTAACTACATTCCTTGTTCCCCAGTTAGCATGGATCAGGCTATATTTTGAAACTGAAAAGAATGACTAAAATAAGGAGAAAATTAAAATAGTGTTATTTATAATTAAAGCTGTTGATTATAGAAACAATCAATAGAACCAAAATCAGAATCCTTAAGCTGAATAATAAAGTTATGTTATGAAACCCAATCGTTCTTTTTTCAGTGATTTATTAGATGTATATTAACAAGCGTAACCATGAAGTAACCAAAACAAGTTCCCAGGTACAGTACTCGTATTCAAAGAGGAACCTTCTTTAGTGGTTACTTCCTCAATAATGATGACTATGATTCCATTTACTCATATTTCATAATTAACTCAATTATATAAGTATCATACGACAGTCCTCAGCAAGGGCCAGAGCTCTTTCTGTCCTGGCCCTCATCTGGTGGAATGAGCTCTTTGAAGAGATCAGGGCCCTGCCTGAACTCCACAATTTTGCAGCACCTGCAAAAGGGAGCTCTTTCACCAGGCATTTGCTTGAGGCTGACTGGCCCAACAACACCCACTGGTCCCCCCTCAGACAGCCCCTCCATGACCTGAAACAGCCTGACCTCCCTGGGGGTTTTATCCATGTTGTTCTTCTATTTTAAGCCATTGTTGGATTATTGTTGATATTTTATTTATGACTGTGTTATATGTTTAGACTGTTCTATGTGTCACCCCTGCAATGTTTCATGTGAACTACCTTAATCCCTATGGGAGTGCAGTATAAAAATCTAATAAATAAAAAATGGCATACATGGGTCCTTTCAAACAGGGTTGCTGTTATCCTGGAGGCTGGCATTCCTAGCTGTGGGCACAGAGTTCTGATGCAGCTTGCTGGAAAACTGAATTTTCTAAATGCTGTAGAAGGAAAATGGAATGGGGCTCCATTGGTGACTTAACTCAAGGAGGGAGAAAGGGAGAAATACCCAGTCATTTGGTGCTCCCCCCTCGCCATGACGTTTCCACGTATATCATATGTAAGAATCCTATGTAAGAAAAAAACATTTTTCCCTGGGGAGCATCTTTGTCCTCATAACAATATGGCACCTACATATCATTGCTGCAAATAGTTTTCTGAAAAATTATCTGGACAACTATTTGCAAGTAATCCTGGAATACAGCAAAAGGTATGTCAAACAGTCAATACAAGTCTACAGATGGAGAGCTCACCCAGTGCTGTTCAGGTAACTCTGTCCAAGGCTGCAGTCTTTCAACTGGGACGATGGGTTGAACCAGAATGCTGGAATGCATAGATTATTATTGTGTCTTTCATAGCCATAGTCACTAAGGAATAAAACAGAATAACTGGTGTTAATTTAAAATGAATAACTACTTTTATGGGTCATGTTTGCAAATATGTATTTGAGAGTATGTGTGGTGTTTCTCCACATTATTCTCATAATAACAATATAAAATGGATAAAGATACCCATTTCCCCAAGGCCACAAAACACTCTGTAATTCAGCAGTGATTAAAACCCACATCTGCCTGGTATAATCACTGTTTCAGGTCTCAAAGAGAGGCAGACTGACAGAGAGAGATGTGCATGAAATCAAAATATGCAAGCAAGAAGAGACTCATAAAGCAAGAGAGAAAGAAAGGGCAAAGGCATGATGTTATTTACCACCAGGCCATAAACAGCCTCAGCTCTTCATTTTCACACAATAAGGTACAAGACATTTTCTGCCAGGCTTGTTGGCAAGTCTACTCTTCTCACTTAAATTTTTGTATGCCTCATTTTTTTTTCACTTTCCCTACCCCTCCTTGTGGCTTTATTTCCGCTTCTGGTAATAGAAGGGAACCCAGGGGGTGGGAAGACAAACTCTACCTCTGAGGCAGGACTGGTCTTAGTGATTCTGAGACCTTGGAATACCCAACATTGCCTTTTCTCCTAACCACCCCCTGATTTTAACCTACCACGCTGGTTTTTGTGAAGATAAAATGGGTTTTATATATAACTTTGGACCCCATTGGGGAGAAAACAAGGGTATAAATAAATATTCAAAACATTAAGATGCATGTCAAAGGGATTATCCCCCCACCCCCCACCCCACTACCAGAGGGCTTAAGGAAGAAATCGATGAGGGAAGTGGGATTGTAAAAACAAGAGTAGTTCTTAGGGGTGAAAATGCCCTCTGAAGTGATATTTGGAACTACTGCACTAATGTCAGCAGGGTTGGTCTGTCAGTTATAGTGTACAATGGGAATTTACATGCATTGTGCCTGCTTTCCGTACTTCCTAAGATTGTATCGCCATATTAAAAACATTTCATATTGTGGATTGTGCTGCCCCAGAGCCATATCTGGGTGAAAGGAAGCTAAGCCCTCCCAACACACAAACACACACATACAGAGTTCTTTTTTTGTGGGTGCCTTGTGCTAAGAAAGAAAGAGAACTAATTGTGTGAGATGGGAGCCAGAAGAGGCAGCCAGTTCAGAGGGAGTAGTTGAGGAGGGACAGGCAATGCAACTTACCAAGTGAAAAAGAAAATCTTTTTGTTAAAGGGAAGGGAGGGACTACTGTGTTGCTTGAGGAAGGGGGGGGCTTCATTTTCTCCTCTTCCAGCACAGGGAACAATGAAATAGCTAGCCCCATCTACAATCTGCCTTCCATAAGCCCACCCCTTATGGCTATATTTGATAGTTTTTGCTCATTTATTTTCTTACTTTTTAAATTTTAACCCTTGAACTCACCCCCCTAACTCTGTCCCTTTATTGTAACTGGTACAAAGTGCGGCTGCAAGGGTCTTTGGTTAAGGCCACGGTAATAAGATCGGGTTCCTCTCCTCCTCTTTATAATCTGTACCCACACTTTTATAATTCATACTCTCCCCAGGCCATACATCACCTGTGGTCAGCTATCAGGGCAACAGTGACTTCCAGTAGAAGGGCTGAGGGTTATATGAGAAATAAATTTCTGGGGCCATTCCGCATGACTTTAATGTAGCAGAAGGCTTGCAAATTGTAAACGCTACTAATTTGCAGTTCCACAAAACATCGCACACAACCTGCCACACTCCTGAAACAGTCCTGCAAAAAGCAATTCATTGTAGCGCTTGAAGGGAAATCGGGAAAAATGGATTCACCCTCCGAAAAGTGCTACACTCTTGCACACAATCTGCAACAGTAACAAAAAAGACCTCTGCGTTCCCATTGTTGCGGTTCCAACAAAATCCCTCCCCCTTGCTCTCTCCTCTGAACTTCCGGTGAAGCAATCACCATTTTTTTTTTCTCGGAGCGAGCAGAAAGCAACGAACCAGCGAGCCTTCATTCACCCAATGAGGCTTCTCCGGCTACAGTCCCTCCACATAAGTGCTTTAAAGCTCCCCTAAGTCCCCAAGCACAACACAGCCCCGTTTGCAAGTTCCCTTTATTTTCGGCCGAAAATCGCGCCCGTTCGGGGGGGGGGGATTTTTCTTTTCACTCGGGGTGAGCGTGGTAATGATGAATCGCCAGCTCACACGCCAGCTGCCAGCTAGATGGGTCTCTCCGTTGCAACGAATTAATGCAGATTTGTTGCAACATGTTTTTTTTTAAACCTGTTCTTGAAGGGAAAGGGGCTTTCCTGGGGCATGATAACAACTGCCAATTGGCTGTATGTTTGATTGACGGCCAGGGGCGGGACAAAGCACAGAAAAAATCGCTTCCTGTCTAGCGATTTTTGCGAGACCGGAAACCTGTGGGAAACGAATGAAACGCTACTGAATTCCACTAAAAAAGCAGGTATGCGTAACGCCGAGATTGCACTTTTAAAAATAGCGTTTCCGCTTTGTGGAACCAATTGCCAAAATTGGTCCTTGTGCGGAAAGGCCATGGATTTTATTGTGTTTTATGCTGTTTTTATATTTTATGTAAACCACCATGAGTCAGCTGGGCCAAGAGTGGGGGCCTATAAATACAGTTATTAATAAATAAATAAATAAGTAAGTAAGTAAGTAAGTAAGTAAGTAAGTAAGTAAATAAATAAATAAATAAATAAATAAATAAATAAATAAATAAATACTTGCACTAATAAGGAAACACCACTGAAAATTTTGGGCAGCCTTTGGAAGAGAGCTAATGACTGAAAACTAGACATCTTTCATTCTGATACTTTACAGCTCTTACTTTGGAGCTTTTATTGGCTGCTGTACATATTTATATTTGTTAAGAACTGGTTGTGTTAAAACCAGACCTTTGAAGAAGGCCTTACAAGGGCCGAAACACATTGGTCTATTGGTTCACATGGTGCATTGCATACTGGTTTGCAATAGCCTATGGGCTGGACATATGTTTTTAATTCCTATAGTTCTTAAAAATTGTGCACAATAAAAGTAATATAATTTTAACAATACAGACCTTTGTAGGTAGTGACTGTGTAAATCAACATTTCAATAAACCAGCATTTGACTCATAGTCAACTAAGAATTAGTTGACACACAAATAGGGCTTCTTTTCTCAGGTATTTTATGAACACGAGGAAGGGAGGGATGTCGGTTAGGATTCCATTCAAAGGTCCCAGTATATAACTCAGCACCTGTAAAACTGGGGTTCTAAACTGTAATCTATTGGGAAGTGTGTAGTCTGGGTGCCAAAATGGCCTTAGAAAGTAGCTAAAAGGACAGGTTTTTTTAAACAAAGAAAAGAAATTTGGGAAATGGGAGAAGTGCTACACTCGTCATCCCTAGCACCAGCCCCTGATCCTCCAGATGACCCACTCCCCTGGGTTTAACGGCAAAATAAAACATTCATTGTTCAAATGGGTTAACGGGAATCAAAGATTTCTTGATGCTTTTCTTCTTGGTGTTCAAATTTAATCATTCTCAGTAAGTCAGCCCTGCATTTTTTTTTCCCAAAAAGAAAATGCCTGGTAGTGACTCTATAATTAAAAAATGTTCAGGAGGAGCTCTGTGTTGCCCAAAAGAAAGAAAGAGCTGCATTAATATTTAATAAAATTAAAGACAACATTGGTGAATGCCCTAAAGGCTGCAGACTCATTCATTAACTTCTGGTAAATGTATATTAAAAACACACACGCTGCCCACCTTCCCACTCAAAAGCCTCAGGGTTTGCATGTTAGAAAAATCATCAAGTCCAGCTGCTGCTGTGCCTGGCTTGGAAAAGCTTTCTTGACAAGGGTAAATAAAGAGCTAAAGAAAGGAAACATCAAGCAAGTATACTAATGCAATTTTAGTATTCATTGTGCCACAAGGTGGAAGAAAAAGCTACCTTATTTTTCACAGGTATGTGGGCATTTTCACTTTTGGAGTTTTACTTTCCCACTGCCTCATTCTCCCCAATATGGGAAAGGAAAAAAACTACTGGGGACAGTTAGTTGAAGTGTAGCCCAATGACCTCTCTCTAGACCACTGATTAGGAGGAAGGAACTTAAAAACTTTCTAGCTTAGAGCAGTGGTACTTGGAAACAACCAGTCACAGGACCACTCGTCTGAAGAAGCCCACAGTCAGATGTCATCCACAGTAAAGTGCAGAAGAAAATTCTTGCTTGCAATTTTCATCCCATCCCAGCTTCTCTCTTGATTTTGTGGCTCCAGCTTTCTAGAACAGCACTGATGTGCTAGGTCTAATTATCTTTTAAATTTGTAGACTTCAACCAGATGGCTGCAATTTACCGTGAATGTCCCTTCTCTCCTTAATTGGCCAATGCACATGTATATCACATTTACAGACAAATAAAACAGGGCAAAATATATTTTTTCTGTGTGCTGTCATTTTAGTAGTGAACACAATGATTGATAATACAATCGTATAATGAAGAATCATCCTATAGGTGGATAGATTTCTGAAATAAATTTGAGAAACCCTCCCATATAAAGAGGAAGATAGTCTGAATGCTGGCCACTAATAGATTTGCATGGCAGAAAGCTCCTTATTCTTGCTTTACTGCACAGTTCTTATAATTAGATTTATCAACCAAGAACAAGGCCATATTACTTTTCATCACATTTGGAGTTCCATAGGCACTGGCAAAATCAGTTAACCGCCAACCAATAAGTGTCAAGAAAGGCTGCAAATAACTTGCTTTTTCTTTTTACCATTCAAAGTCCCACTCAGCGCAGATGCAAGGTTCGGAGACGACTGTTCTTGAATAGTCTCTATTCAGTGCACACCATGCCCCTGCCTTACGTTTTTTATAGATCTTCCTCTCTCCCATAACACAAGGTTCACCCTTTGGAGCAGAACAAAGGTGAGTTAGAATAAAGACGGGAATACTGATGAATTTGATACTTCTGTCTGAGTTGCTTAATTTGTCACAGAGGCACAGGAGCTTAGTCCTTCCAGAAAGCCACCCAATTAGAGGTCAGAAAAGAAAGGAATGAATTATATTTTGCACTTGATTCTTTGTTTCTACCATTTCTGATCCCCGAAAGCAACCTTTATAAAGTAAAGAAAACCCAGAATACTACCTATCTCATGTGTCTGCTGTCTAAATGGCAATCTTCAAAACTATACAGGTATAGTTGTGTTAATGGACATGCATGAGGGGTGTGGAGATGCTGGATAGGGCATTCAGTATTTGTATTCTCCCTTTCAGCAATCCATGATAATAACCACTAACATGGTGGAATGAGTTGCTGTTGGAAGTGCAAGCCCTCATAGAGTTTCCTAAGATCCGGAGAGCTTGTAAGATGGCCCTCTACCACCAGGCATTTGGTTGAGGTAGGGACTACCATCACCACCCAATGTGGGCCCCAGATGAATCCCCCATTAGTCTCCACCTGTGCCCTGACAGTAAGAACATCTTAACAGCCAAGTTTGTAGGGATGTTAGAGTTAGGATGAGTAGGATGTTTTTAAAATTTTAATGTTATTATGGTTTTATCTGCAGATGTAAGCCATCCCATGTAAGAGGGGTGGCATATAAACAAACAAACAAAAAACTACTGTTATGACCTGATCCTAGTTTTTGGAATATAATATCTTCCCAAATAGCTTCTGAACTCACCTAGTAATTTCAACAACAAACTTTAATTCAGATGACTGAATCAGACTTATATCATAATAACAATTCAGTTTCTAGTATGTGTTGTCATTAATCAACTAATCACAGGTGCATTTTTGACCAAAATAATGTTTGTAGAAATGAAGAATGTGAAAATTCCTAGGGCTTTATTATTTATTTTTGTTCTAGCCTTCCTCCAGCCTGATTTTGATTCACTCATATCTTTTCTTCCTTGAGCACACAGCATGGAGACTAAAGCACAACCCAGTTGTTGCTCTTCTAGCATTCAGTGATTAATTGCTCAATTCTTTTATTTATTCTTTGATTTATATACTGCCGCTCTCAAAGACTCCAAAACTTTTATCCCCTCCTTTTAGCATATATGCCCTGTGAAGAAATGCATGACCTTATGAGGAATTTGCCCCAGGACAGCCTGTCATTGCTGGTGGGTTTTAGATGTGACATCGGCAGCAACCCGAGGTTGTGCAGGGACTGGCACGAGTTTTGGTTAGATTTGCCTTGTGATGAGGGAAATTGGCAAAACTGAATTTGCCACTTCTAGTCACACTTCACATCAGGGAGCAATCAGGGGCAAGAAAGGAAGAAACACACTACAGTCTCTGCAGCGTTTTGCCCACCCTCGTACCTGCCCTCCCCTCCCCATTTCCTGCTTTAGAATTTTTTTTAAAAATGGCAGCCTATGTTGCTGCGGGACTGCAAAGCAATGTTCCCTAAGTTAAAATAAAACATTCTGCTAATTGTCCTTGGCGGTTTTGTTATCGGTCAGCCAAGACACATTTTTGTTTCCTGGTGTTTGGGTTTTAATGGGGAAAGAGGTATGTGTGTGTGGTGAAGCAACCCTCCTGATCAGCTGAGGAACCATGCTCTTTGTTTTTAACATGCTCTACTGTTCACACACAATCACTCATTGAGGTTCAGTTACCATGTCCAGCCTTTCATAAATCTACCTGAACATAAACAGAAACCATAACACCAGGAGTCGCCAAAAGAGGAGAGGATGCTTTATTGTTGTGGCGTTTCTCCATAGCAAAGTGGAAGTGTTAATTAAAAACAATGCTTTTGTGTCATAGTGTTACTGCATAGCAACGTGGAAGTGCCCTTTTTTGAAAAAAAAATTATTTTGGGGCTTGGGGGGGATGGAAGTTAACAACTGCTGTGCTGGGATTGGTGGCTTGCAGTGATTGACAAGCCAAGGAAGAGGGAAGAAGTTCACTTTGTTTTCCCTTGCTGCCTCTTTGGGAAGTAAAAACCTGTGGTGAGGTGGAGGGAAAATGCAGGAGGGGGTCTCCCATCAGGAAACTTTCAAATGCACAGCCTACAACCGCGCATTTGCAAGCAGGAGGCGGTGCGAATTTAATGCCTCTGTGCAGAATCGGTACATGTTGGGTAGAGGTCTGACCTGAGTAAAAACTTTACCAGGAGGTTTTAAAAGTTTTTTCTCTTTGGCCAGAGAACAGGCAGGAAGGGGAAGCCCATTCCAGCCTCACCTCAGCTACCTCTTATGAAATGCTAATAGGTCCAGCTAAAGACAATAGAATGGTCCAATCTCAATTTAGCAGTACCTGGTTGTGTAGGTGCCATGTTTGGAAGTCATCTTTGGTGCATCTCCGGTTAAAGAGGGATTTGTAGTCCACTTTTACTAGTTGCCACTCCGAGCGGAGACTAAAATGGCCAAAGATTCTAAACATGGGGGGGGGGGAGAGAAAGAGAAGGACATACCATTAATCATATTAGTAAATATTCCTCATACATAACATTCCTGCTGAATCTTACTGAAAGCAATAACTAACGAATTTCAGAAAACGTTTGACTAATTTCCTGATGGTCTACATTGTTATACTCTGAAATGTCCCAAATTAGACTGTACTGATTATATGTTCATGAGAAAACCCGGAGTAGGAGAACTGAAAAGGACAATCATGGTTATCAAATCTGATACATCTGCTCAAAGAACAATGTTAATTTGTATTTCAGTTCTTAGACACTTTAGAATCTTCCACAGAGAAAAAGACATTCTGATAATCCTAGACAACTGTCTATTGATTATTTTGCTGAGTTATGATTTTTAAAAGATATCAATATATATCAAAATAAGCAAGAGCAACAGTCTCTTCATAAGTATTACAGTCTTTTGCTTTCTGATGAGGCAGGCTATTCCTCTGTGCCTTCCTATAAACATAACATTGTGCTAAGACAAAAAACAAGCACAAAATTAGATTGAGAATCATAGGGTTCTCTAGATTCTATGGACCTGCCCAAGTATCTCATCTTTAAATGTACAAAAAGTCAATGTTTACAGCTTATTTTATAAGAATCAGGAGTAGTAGGGAATGCTGGTGGGTATGAATGTAGGAAAACATACGGAAGTTCTGGGCCCTTCCCTCGGTGCAAACCTGAGTAGATTTAAAAGGCAGTACCATGTGCAGAGTCTTCTTGTAATCATTTCCCATTGATTTCATAGAATCAAAGAGTTGGAAGGGGCCACACAGGCCATCTGGTTAAAACATACAGATTCTTCTGTTAACTGCAAGACTTATTGACCCACGTGTCTTATTTCCCGTTTGCATACACCAGGGATTCCCAACCATGGATTAATGGAGCGATGAGGGTCTGCAGGACCGGTGGAGGGTGTCCATAGCCTTTCCCCTCTTACTTTAATGGACTTGGCCACAACTAAGGAACTAGCTGCCTCCACTTAGAGGACTCTGTGGGTAGACCAGGGATATAAAACCTAAAGGGGAGGGGGTCAATTGTGGCATGGTCCATGCTATCTTCTCAACTCCTGCCCTTCTTTCCAGCCTACATGAAGCAAAGCTGCCATAGAAGAAGAAGAAGAAGAAGAAGAAGAAGAAGAAGAATTGATTCTTATATGCTGCTTTTCTCTACCCAAAGGAGGCTCAAAGCAGCTGACAGTCGCCTTCCCTTTTCTCTCCCCACAATAGACATCCTGTGAGATGGATGAGGCTGAGAAAGCTCTGATATCGTTGCTCGGTCAGAACAGTTTTATCAGTGCCATGGCAAGCCCAAGGTCACCCAGCTGGTTGCATGTGGGGGAGTGCAGAACCACTACACCAAAAAACCCTATAAGGGGTCACTTATAAGATTCCCTAGATGGTTACCTTGTTGGACTTGAATATTAGTAGACCCAATATATATGTCTTACAATATAAGGTTGCTTGCTGAAGACTAACTTTGTTAGTATCCTTGTAAAAACCAGTTTAAAGAAATACTACACTATATTGATAAGTTCACTCATGAAGTAGAAATGAAAATGAGGCCGTTGTACCTAGGAACTCATTCTGCTTATAACAATATTGTTTGAATAAAGTTTTTGCCATCGCCAGCTTGAAAACTACCCTTTTCCTGTCTACTCATGATAGCAAGTGGCAAAATTTGGGTATGCCTTAGACTGATTGATGATACACATGGGTATGCCTTAGACTGATTGATGATAATTTGCTTGAATAGGACTACTGTAATGGGTATCAGAAGTGTGTATGTGGGAGAACTTGTTCCTACTAACCTCACTGTCTGACTGGCAGGGCAGAATACACAATACCAGCGGAGTTGTTCCTACCCCCCCCCCCAGGCCAGTAAAACCATTACACTAAGCAATCCCAAGTCTTCTTGAAGGACAGGTGCCCGGCCAATGGGATATAATGAGTTAGATAGAGAATCTCCCTAATGTGAGTATTTAGAACTAACAACTGATCCATGCTTCTGTCATCCTTGCTGTCTCAGTGAATCAGTACATAAGATCATACTTGTACAAGAACAGAGAGGCACTTGAGTGGTTGATTTCATACTCTCAGACTCCCCTCAGGGATTGGTCTTTGACCCTCACGTGCCCAAACTGTCATTGGGGGGGGGGGATTATCCAATTGACCACTGGCCCAGGATAAAAAATGGTCACTTTTGTAAGCATATTTAAAGAAGCCTAGAGTTGTTTCTCACCAGCATGCTGATACATCCCCAGAGCTCAAGACAAAGACAGAGAGATATTCGGTCTCATAAGTGATAGTGCCAATAGTCACAGAATGTTACAAGAGAAATCCAAGACATAGTATGATTGATAGCAATGTTCTGAGGAAGTTCAGTTAGAATGACAGGCATAGGAGGCAAGTATTCCCTTTGTCCATTTGCAGATACAGTTCATCCAGCAAAGCAACAAAAACTTCTAGTTTTATGGTCTTATATGAAGGCTAATTGCAGTGAGTCAAGGACTAATGCGTCACTCAGAAAGCCCTGCAGTTGTTCTGTCACCTCTGCTCAATTGCTTCAGCAAGAAAGGAAAAAAAATGATAAAGTTCTAAATTGGACAATACATCTTTTGCACATTCTTTTTCAGCATAACCCCTTAAGATGTTTTGAAGCAACCTCCTAAAGATGTTTTGGGAAAATTGCTGTCATCAGTGTATCTACAACATCTACAAAAGGTGCCCTATCTTATCTTAAAATGTTTCAAACAATGTTGTTGTTAAGTGTGAAGTCATGTCCAACCCATTGCAACCCCATGGTCAATGATCCTCCAGGCCTTCCTATCCTCTACCATTCCCCGGAGTCATTTAAGTTTGCACCTACTGCTTCAGTGACTCCAGCAAGCCACCTCATTCTCTGTCGTCCCCTTCTTCTTTTGCCCTCGATTGCTCCCAGCATTAGGCTCTTCTCCAGGGCGTCCTTCCTTCTCATGAGGTGGCCAAAGTATTTGAGTTTCATCTTCAGGATCTGGCCTTCTAAGGAGCAGTCAGGGCTGATCTCCACGAGAACTGACTGGTTTGTTCGCCTTGCAGTCCAAGGGACTCGCAAGAGTCTTCTCCAGCACTAGAGTTCAAAAGCCTCAATTCTTTGATGCTCGGCCTTCCTTATGGTCCAACTTTCACAGCCATACATTGCAACTGGGAAGACCATAGCCTTGACTAGACATACTTTTGTGAGCTTTTTAGGATGCTGTCTAGATTTGCCATAGCTTTCCTCCCCAGGAACAAGCATCTTTAAATTTCTTTGCTGCAGTCCCCATCTGCAGTGTTTTTGGAGCCCAAGAAAATAAAATCTGTCACTACCTCCATTTCTTCCCCATCTATTTGCCAGGAATTGAGAGGGCCGGATGCCATGGTCTTAGTTTTCTTGATGTTGAGTTTCAAGCCAACTTTTGCACTCTCCTCTTTCACCTGCGATTCAAACAATGAGCCCCCCCCCCAAAAAAAAGGCCAATGGTGCAGGGCCCTAGTCATAAAAATCTTTGCTGGCCAAGGTTTATCACACATGGTAGTTACTGAAGCCCAGAGAGGTAGCTATTCTTATTTTAACTTAACTGCATGGTGGGGAGGGGATGGCGGGGGGTGATGGATCAATGGATTTCTGCCCCAGCCCTGTTCCCGGTCCAGCCAGGTAGGTCACTGGGTTGTTTCTCATGTTGGGGAGCAGGGGGTGGGTCATTGAGTACTATCTGCTCCACCTTAGGTTGAGCTGTGCTGTGTCTTCTTGGGTGCCATCCAGCCACTCTTGAAGGATTAAAGGGGGAATGCTGCAGCTGCCCCCTTCCTGGCTTGGCCATGGGAAAGGTTGCTCTTGCACATGGCTCAGCTTGCTGCTGCGGTTACATTGTTCAGCTGGGCTGACTCACAAGGGGCAGCCATGAGCCAGCTCTGCTTCCTGGAGGTTGGCAGGAAGAGAAAAGCAGAAATCAGGCTGTGAGAGTGAACCTTTTAGTCCTCTTTCACATGCATTGCAGGGAGCTTCCCCTGTTTTGGGGGCAAAAGCCACAGTGATGTCCACCATCCTGCCTGGGCAAAAATAAGCCATTTTGATACCTTGTCCTGGCCAGGTGGGCTCATCGTAAACAATTCCCACTCCTGCATGGCTCTTAATTTTTTTAATGCAGGCTCACAGTGTGTTGCCTGGGCACACAATGAAGGGAACTGCTTTGTCTGCAAAACAGCCCAATCTTCATCCCTTCCTTTCTCACTGGCATACCTGGAGCTTAGCAAAAGTGGCAGACAGTCAAGCAAGTGTCAAGGCCAGGGAAGCCATCCCAGAGAAAGCATCCCAGCTCAGAAGGGGTGGCAGAATGGAGCAACCAAGGCCTTCCCTGGCCCTGTTCCTCGCTCAGCAGAATATGCCACTGTACTATTTCTGGTGTTGGGGTAGGGGTGATGGAGAATGATGCCACATGTGGTGGGAGTGTCTGGGTAATATTATTTCTGGTGAATGGCAGGGTGGTATGGCCTTCTGACATCACTACTAGGGTTTTTTCAGGGTTGAATAATGTTTCAGGTAAAAAAAAGTTGAGAAAGCCTGAGCTAGGACAAGGATCAAATTTAGAGGTGATGGCCCCCACAATTCCAAGAAACCTGACAACATTCCATAAGATCAATCTAAAACTCCTTATACACCTTTGACCAAACTTTGCTTCCAAAGCTTGCCATAAGCTAACTCCATTCAAAATGGATGCTGGATTGAATCAGATTTTATCATCAAAATAGCCATGAAGCATACAACAGGCACTAGCAGTGGCATCCCCGCAGACACTATGCACTGACCCACCCTGGCCAGCACTAGTGTGCAGAGGCCACACCAAGGGCCTGTGGAACTGGGGGGCCCTGCAAATGCCATGTGGTACCCCAAAAGGGGTGCTGTCAGCATACACAGGGTACTCCAAGGGATGGCAGCTCTAGGAGGTCCTGCAAACACCATGCACTGCCTTGACCAGGGCGGTGACAGTTTGCACAGGCCGCTTCAAGTGGCAGCAGCCCTCAGAGGCCCTGTAAATACCACACACGGCATTTGTAGGGCCCTCCTGTCCCCTTCCCAATAAGCCTATACGGATTTTTGGAATTCTGACACAGTATGTTAGCCATAAAATAGCTGGCCTGAGGTTACTCAGTGGTAATCTTGAGTGCTAGTGGGAATTCCACAAGTGCAAATTCAAACTCAGGAATAGAATCTATGTATTCTGTCTGAATTAGTACTACTTTCCCCTCTGCCTTTGCTTGAAGGTTGTAGCACAATCAATTGGGCCTTGAATAGAAAGTTATCAACTCTTATAAAAGGTTATAGCATCCTTATCAAATCTTGAACAATCTGAAAAAAAAGAAATACATGGTATGACCTTGTGTTGTGTTATAATAACCTGGGTCATTTCCATGTTGCAATAAAGTACTAAGCTTAGCCACACAATGCCGTTCAGCTTATATACTGAAGTCCCACAGCACAATGAACCTGGAAATCTTCAGTATCAAGTCCACAATCACCTCTGACAACTTACTCAGAAAGCCTGCCGGTCAACATGATAGATAGTAAATCATCAGGAACGTGTAAAGGGAGAAAGACTCATGGAGATGAAGAATTTTGAAAATTCTTGCTAATTTCTCCGAGTGGAATGAGTTGTGGCAAAATAATAATATCAGAATCATTCACCGAGGTAATGATCAAGCATGCCAAGTTCTTTCCATCATCTAAGAGAAAACCATCCAGGAGAGAGGATGCAAGATGTTCCAAAGTTCTCCCTCCGATCTTGACAATGTTCAAGAAACTAAGCATCAGCCAAGTCCAAGAAGGATTCTTGATCAGATGGAATCATGCACTAAAAAGGCCCTTTCTTGTTTTAAAAAAGATGGGTCCAAGCAACTACAGCAGATGGATGACACTGAAGATCTTCTTGCTTCTCCAACAGAATGTCACAAAAACTTTGTATAGCACTAAGTGGGAAATTGAATAAATATTGGAGCAGGTATACAGGAACAATATAAAATCAGTTGCCTGTTGATGAAACTTTGAAAATTTTACTTGGACAGAGCTGAAGATTTTGACTAATGGAAGAAAATCTACAAAAAAAATCCTTTAATTAATAAATACCCCAGGTATCTAGACAAAAAGGCTCAATTCATTGGTCTAGCTGTGGGGAACTGCATTTAAATCTGGTAATTGCTTGTTATTCATCAGGTTGCTGCTTATTTTCTCAGTAAGGCAAAGCGCTTCAATCAGCTGGAACCAACATTCCAAAGGTGTGGGTAGCAAATGATGTGCCCTCTGACATGAGTAGGTCCTGCAAAGCCAGAACAGTAGCCAGAGGTTACTGCATGATTAAGGAGGAGGAGGACAGACCCACAAGTGACCTGTTCTGGCTAAGATGAATGTGGAGGTCAGCTGGCCAGCAAGGTAAAGGCTGGCTATGGGGCAACCAGGGGTGAGGCTAATGGAGTCACAGAAAGAGATGCTGTGGAATAGCTGGCAGAGAGAGAACTGAGCAAAAGTTACACAAGTGCAACTGTGGAGAGCTCTCCAGAGGTATCATGAGGATCCCGGGTAGGATGTGAAGGGACTGCCTAACAACGTGTGGGAAAGACAGATGAAGCAAGGAATGAGAGGACTGAAAAGAAAGGGCAGGACTGGTGTGGTGTAGGGAAATGAACTTAGCAGAAGATAAGAGAGGACTGGGGTTAATGGACTGAGAAGAACATTGAGACAGAAACAAATGAAGCATGGAATGATGGAATGAAGCAGCTAAATATATGTTATAAGCCTTCTATAGAATCATAGAATCATAGAATCATAGAGTTGGAAGGGAACATACAGGCCATCTATTCCAACCCCCTGCTCATGCAGGATCAGCCCAAAGCATCCTACAGCATCCAAGAAAACTGTGTATCCAACCTTTGCTTGAAGACTGCCAGTGAGAGGGAGCTCACCACCTCCTTAGGCAGCCTATTCCAGTGCTGAACTACTCTGACTGTGAATTTTTTTCCTGATATCTAGCCTATATCATTGTACTTGTAGTTTAAATCCATTACTGCATGTCCTTTCCTCTGCAGCCAATGAGAACAGCATCCTGCCCTCCTCCAAATGATAACCTTTCAAATACTTAAAGAGGGCAATCATGTCCCCTCTCAACCTCCTTTTCTCCAGGCTGAACATTCCCAAGTCCCTCAACCTATCTTCATAGGGCTTGGTCCCTTGGCCCCAGATCATCCCCGTCGCTCTCCTCTGTACCTTTTCAATTTTATCTACGTCCTTCTTGAAGTGAGGCCTTCAAAGCAAAGATGATTGGGGGGGGGGGTGCATAGCAGAATTTCGTACCTATACTAAAGTGTCCATGGAGAAACCTGGATGGTCCTGTAGATTTGGCAAGAACCCTGGTCTGAGGCAATTGTCAAGGTCACATGACCATTCTGAAAAATGTAAACAAAGCACCATGGAGTATATTGTCAAGCTTTGTTTACATTTCTCAAAATTCTGTCTAGTGTCAGTGTGGTCCTGATTTGCGGAGCTAGCTATCTACGGGTAGAAGCCGCTGAAACATTCTTCAGGCTTCAAGAAACCCCAATAGTAGTATGATCATGCAGAATATGGTTGAGATGCATACCGTGTTTCTCCGAAAATAAGACAAACCCATAAAATAAGCCGTAGCAGAATTTCTATGCATTTGTGTAACATAAGCCATACCCCGAAAATAACAGTGTCCTCAGTGGGAATAAGTAAAGCTGTGGCTGCTATTTTACTCAGCACTGTGAGTCTCTCTCTCCCAGCACCGACCAGCAACAGTCTGTGGTAGGGCTGCATGCTCTGTCGCTCACAGAAGCCTGAGGTGGCATCGCCAGCGTCAGCACTCCTCTCCTCCATGGTGCTGGCCACTCCGAGCTCTCTCACCCCACACAAACTCCAGTAAAGCTACTGCTCCCCAGATTGTTGTACAATACTTAATAAAAGTAAGACATCTCTGAAAATAATCCATAGTGTGTCTTCTTGAAAAAAACAAACAAATATAAGACAGTGTCTTATTTCAGGCAAACACAGTAGCAGTGTACATGCCCACATGGGGCCCCTCCCCTTCACACCCCTTCCAGGCCCATCATTGGCCATTTTGCAAGGAGTGAGTGCTCAGCATGACCATATATGGTCATATCACCCAATAAATATTTGACACATTTTAAAAATATTTTTTAAATAATTAACTCCCCAATCTGGAAACCCTTTCAGGGTTGTCAAGAAAGACTGCATTAGATATATAACTATAAAAAGACACAATGGGAAATGTGTTCATGCATTGTTGCATCTGCAGCCCAGACAGAAGCAGCTGAAATATGCAGGCTTCTCAAACTATCCTTCCCTCAGGTCTAAAACTGTGTCTGTAATACTTCCAGTGTTCTTTTTCTGGCATTCTGCCTGGAGCAAGCGTTAGATTCAAGAGGGCAGGGGAGTTCCACTGCACTGTAATCTCTCTCTCTCTCTCTCTCTCTCTCTCTCTCTCTCTCTCTCTCTCTCTCTCTCTCCCCCCAGTCACACACCTTCCTTTCTGCCCCTTTACTGAATTTTGGCTCTTTCTGCCAAAGCCAGATCATGCCATTCTATTGTCAGTCAAATTGTGATGGCATCCTCACAATGGTTTCTGACTGAGCAAATTTTTCCTTTTTCCTTTTCAATGCTTCTAAGGATATTTTTAGATTATTGTATGTTTGGGTGCATAGGAAAAAATAATTTTCGTCTAAACCAACAGATAAATGGCATATTGCCAGGCTGTTTAATCGGCCATCTAAGTGGGCTTTGAGAAGGTTGTGTGCTTCAGTCTCCGAAGTGGCCGTTCCGGGCTGAAGCAGCCAGTGCCGTGGTGCGGGGGGGGGGGAGGGGAGGTGCTGGTGGTGGTGCGCAACCTGGCGCCTGCTTGTGTGGCACACTGGCACACAGGCGCATCCCTCCCCTCCCCCGTGCCATGGCGCTGGCTGCATCGGCCTGGAATGGCTGCTTCGGATGATGAAGCGCACAAACCTAGGTTTTGAGTTAAAACATGAACACTGATCCTCAAATTCAAAGCAGTTTTGAAAAATGGGCTTCCTTGTTGTTTCACTTCTGAAACTTTCAAGCAACACATTGCTTTGATTCATCCAGTTCCTACCTTGGTTCTGGAGAGCTGGCAGCAGTGGACACTGGGAGCCGCTCCTGATCCAGCAGAAGTGGATACTCCAGGTCTGACTAAGGCAGATAGTGGGAGCAGTGGTGGATGCCAAGAGGCATTCTGGGTCCAGTCACAGTAGACTCTGGGAGCCGTTCTAGGCCAGGCCACAGCAGCAGACACCAGGAAAGTATCTGGGCACAGCAGTAGTGGCAGATACTAGGAGACACTCCAGGCTTGGCCATGGCTCAGAGCAGCTACAAGACACTGTTGCTGCTGTGGCTGGATTCCAAGGCGGATGGTGAATTTTGTAAGCTAAGTAAGGTTGACCCTGATTAGTATTTGGGTGGGAGACAGTCCAAGGCAGTCCAGAGAGAGGCAATGGCAAACCACCTCTGCACCTCTTGTATTGAAATTTCTTGGAGGTACAACTTGACATTTTCCATCACCAGGCAAGAAAATAGAAACATGGCAAAACTAAAAATAAATTAGTTTGATTTACTTAAAAAAATCAGGCAGATATGAGTACACTGAGGACTTTCCCCCCTGAATATCTGTTTAAGATGTACAACAACCTTCCCTGCAGTTTACAGAACATTTTTTTTACACTTAATATAGCGCAATACAATTTGAGCATCATTCAATTTAGCAGCCAAATACATCGCTGGCACAAATCAATTCAATTCTACCAGTTTCTCTGCTGGATTTATTCCAGGTGTAAATATGGTAAACTACATCTCATTTACTAACTCATCAGGTTCTAAAAAATTCTAACCCTGCGTGGGGAAGGAGTTCAAGGATTAGGAATTATCAGGAAAGGCCACAACTGCTCTGCCCTCATCATGAATCAACAGAAAGATGTTGATTCCATTCTTGCATTTTGGAGGCATGAGATGATCAGTAGCACAGCACATATTGTGCATACAAAAGATCCTAGTTTCAATATATATGTCATCTCTGTTTCCAAGGTTGAGGTCAAGCTTTTTCTTTTTCCTGCTGAGATCCCAGAGAGCTGTGAAATTCAGTACAGACAACATTGAGTTAGATGGACTATTATTGTTATTATTGTTGTTGTTGTTATTAATATCTCGCCTCCCCTCGGAGGCTCGAGGTGGGTTACACAAAACAATCCCATTAAAATCAATACCATAAAATAAAAACCCCAGAATTAATCCTTAACTAGGGTTAGTTATAGCAGGACAAGAGTGGCTGCAAAGTTCAAATACTAACCCAATCTCTACAACCCCACTAAAAGGGAAGAGGAGGGGAGCTGCTGACATACGCAACCACCACTTTGTGAGGGGGGGCATATCTTCATTGCTGCCTGGCCTCAACCAAAAGTCTGGCTGAAGAGCTCCATCTTGCAGGCTCTGTGGAATGTTGACAGTTCCCGCAGGGCCCGCAACCCAAAACCAAAACCTTGAACCTAATCCAGAATATAACTGGTAACCAGTTGTTTCAGCACTGGCTGTATATGGGTCCTCCAAGGTGTATCTGTGACCTGTATAAGGCAGTTTTGTGTGTGTGTGTGTGTGTGTGTGTGTGTGTGTGTGCATTTGTGTGCAAGTTAAAACTTGTGAAAGTCCCTCATGCTTTGGGGGGAAATGCAGATAATGTGTGGCAAGGACGGCAGGCTGATGCGGTGGAGGGCAGGCTGGAGGCAGGCATGACTGTCCTCTGGTCCGTGCAGCATGTGCACATGTGCTTATGCAGCATGCACAACGTAAAGAAGCAGGCAGGACCCACGATGCCTATAAAGGCACTCTGCATGTGGATCTTGGCCTTCTCGCCCAGCATGGCACAGAGCAGCTTCCCTCCCTCCCACCCTATGTAAACAGCCATGTGACTATGTTTCATCATTAATATTTCATCACAGCTGCAGGTTTACATGAGATGGAGCCTGTTGGCAGGGAGTGTTGTGGGTGATCGGACTCCCAGGTGTTCAGGGCCTCATGGAGGCGGCATGTAAACGGGCATGGCTTACCCCGCTGGGAAGCCAGAAGCTCATTGCCAGGTGTACTGGGGGGCAGCCAAAGCAGGTGGGAGCCTGGTGGCTCCCCCCCATATAGGTTGCCTCCTGTAGGGCAGACTTCAGTAGGCAAGGAGTTCTGCTCTCCTGGCTGGAAATGGTGCACATCCTCAGGGCACCTCAGGAAACCATGGGTTTTGGTGCAGTCCGCTGACTGCTAGGTCAGGCTCCCTCTCCCATGCTGTGCCAACCCTCCTGTGGGGAGGTAATAAAGCTGTGGCCACGTTTTATCCAATAACCATGTGTTGCATCTTATTCCAGCCCAAAATGCCTTCCTGCAAGTCAATCCTGCAGTGGTGAGGGTAGCAAAAATGTCTCAGTGAATGCAAATACATTAACATTTCAAAGCTACTGTTTAATTAAATGCTTTCAAAGAAAATGTGTGTATTTAATTACTGTAATTCAGATGGAAACAATAGCATTCTTCATATAATTAGAACAGTAAGAGCTGCAAAGGATGTTTCCCTTCTTATTGTAGAACTAGTTCTGGGTCAACTTCCTTCTGTAGTAAAGGGCTACACAATATTTTTTCTCTTAAGTAACAGAGAAATCTCAATATGTAGATTAAGGATGATGCAAATTATTCATCTTTTAAACTTGGAGGAGAATTCAGTGATTGCCCTGGGAAGCCCATCCAGCTGAAATTAGTCTCTGTTTGTGATTCTTGAAGTTTTTTAAGGAAAAAAGAAAAACAGCCTACATTACATTCTAGATTTTATCCTTTATTCCTCAGTTATTTGGCATGGACATAAAAATGCTTACCCAATCCTGCTGGTAGGAACATCTTTCTTGCTCTTCAGTTGTACCAAGGATACAGAAAAGTTAGGAAGGAGACATCAATTTCATCATCCCTTTTGTACTAACATATTGGCTACCAATGCTCAGAACGAGGAAGAGTGCCAAAGGGCAGATAGAAATCCTTAGGTTTAAAAGAGGCACACTTACATAAATCAAGATTGGTAGCCATGCTTGTCTGTCTGTAGCAGGATAAAAAAAAGAGTCCAGAAGCACCTAATAAAATTTGTGGCAAGCTATGAGCTTTCTTAAGTCACTGCTTACTTCTTTAGATAAGCTATCTTTAGCAATCTCATGTTCACCTATAGTTGAATGGGAAGAAACTCATGTTCATCTGTAGTTGACTCATGTTCATGCATAGTTGAATGGGGAGAAAGAAACCATATATTTTTTTCGGCATCAGTTTGCTAGTGATAAAGAACTATACCATCAACAATGCAAGGATGCTCTTTGTCCTTAGAAAAAAATGTATTATTCAAGTTCACCATAGCTAGAAAGTCAAAGAAAACAAAACTTAGGGAAATGAAAAGGTTAAGTATCTGAAAGACAGAATTTATAGACTGTATTCAAAGTTATATATCCATTTGTGCAATTAAGGGTAAATTTTTATAGCCCCCTAAAGCTGCATCTCATGTTGTTCCTGGAGGGAGTTGGGCCACTTCCGCAGGGCCTGTAAGACAGAGCTGTTTCCAGGCCTATGGTTGAAGCCAGATAGAACAACAGAAGTGCTAGCCTCACTGCTAAAACAAGAAGACCTACCTTCCAAGAAAATCTGAAATCCTCCCCCGCAGTTTTACTGAAATGGGGCAGATAGTATGTATATAAAAATTTAATTAAATTTACTGGGTTTTAAACATTGATTGTTTTAAGTTATGTTGTCACCTGCCCTGAACTACCATAAAGAGCAGGAAACAATAATAAGAATAATAATGATGATGACGATGATGACTTCATTTAATAAGTTAGAGAAAGTAGGGAAGAATCTGTCCCTCAAGCAGAACCCTACCAGCTTGAACCGAATGGTAAATTCTACTGATGGAAGGGATTTGTAGAGTGATTTTCTCACTTCCCTACTCCCACTGCAGCCTCACAGACTGTTCTTTTGTTTACAAAACTAGTTGATATACAAGCCATTTTCTCTTTCGTGATGTGGAATTCTTGCAACAACTTAGTTTTGTTACAGCAAACATATAATACTACATGAAGTACCATGCTGCTGTAGTGAAGTGTAAAGACATTCAGTAGCCATGCTCTTCACCACCAAGCTTACAAAGACTTTTGGCAAATAGCAGCCGTTGACACGGCGGGGGGGGGGGGGCGGGAGCGGCACGGACCCAGCTGCGTCAGCGGGCTGCGCCGCGGCGTGCCTGGAGGAGGGCGGGGCTGCCGGCCTTAAATAGGCCAGGAGCAGGCAGCCCACCCTCCTTCCACGGACCACGCCGCCCGGACAGCTACCCTCCCTATGTTATGAAGTTTTTCGTTGCAGCCGCTGGTTATGCAAGGTAGGGAGCCTGTTGGCGGGGAGCTCGACTGTGTACTGGAGTCCCCAGTGTAGGGGGTCTCATTAAGGAGACCGGCCATAACCGGGTGCGGTCTACCTGGCTGGGAGGCCAGGGGCCCGGGGCCAAGTGAATGGGGGGGCCTAAAGGAGGTGGACGCCCGTTGGGTCCTTGTATGTCGCTTCCCAGGGATCCCGCTGTGGAAGGCGTCCCATCCTCCCGGCTGGGAGTGAGGCGTGGAGCCGGAGTGCCACGGTTCATGGTGGTCAGCTGGCTGGCTGACAAGGTAGGCTCCCTTACCTGCATGCAGGCCAACCCTCTGTTGGAGGGGCCCAGGTTAATAAACAGCTGCGGCCAATTTGTTGCCAGAAATGGGTCCGCGTCATTACTGGGATTGTCACCACCTGCTAGTCAATAAATAATAACCAGTCCATCAGACAAGCATTAGTATTCTTCAGGACTGATTTTCCCACTTGCTGTTATAATCAGAAAAAAAAGCTGTGTTTACTATGGGTATCGATTAAAGTATTGTCAGCACTAGCACTAGCACTAGCACTTCTGTTTGCTGCCTGAAGACTTCTAAAGGTTTGACAATAGCAACAACTTTTGCTATAAGGATGTTCTTCACTGTGGGGTGTATAGGAAGCCCTTTGCAACTACTAAGAAAACAAGCCTCTTTCTATTTACAGGTGTCAAGCACAGTATCCTGTTTAGGCACCATAACTCTTATGACATCATTATGTTTGAATTGGCAGAAGATACATTTAGTTCATAAAGATGTGTTAGCCATAGTCCCATAACCAGTGATACATAGCTCCTCAAGGATAAATACTTTTCCATAGAACCAATCAAACACTGCCTTCCATGAACTCTCTCAGGAAACCTGTTCCTGCGATCTAGTTTTTGTGCTAATGAAGTAAAAGCAAAAACAAACAGGGCATACTATATGTTCAGATCCCTATAAGAAATGCTCATGTTTGCACCCCAGTGACTATGTATCCTCATGCTATATTTTATGAAAGTTGCTCATTAGGCACTCAGCCCCAGGCTCTCTGTACTGATATGATAAAGCCAGTTTCATGACCACTATAAACTTAATTACTAAAGGGAATTCAACAGGATCATCAGTTATGTGGTCAATTAGGCCAGGATCTATCCAGCACGTATTAATCCTGGCAGTGAAAGGAATGCATCAGTATTTTCATACTATAGGTCTGAAAAAGTCAATATGAATAGTCACTATTTGATTTCTTGGCTGAGCAAGACTGAATTGGGAGTCATTGAGAAACAATAAATATGAAGACCTAGATGGCACTTGGACAGAGTAACCTTCCATGGTAAAGTGTGCTTTTAGCAAATGTTCCCCTCTTTGGGCTGTAAAATAATATTTTATCGCCCAAGAATATGCCAGTTTTTAAATTCCTCAAAGTAAACTGTTCAACCCTTGAACATTCCAAATAAATTATAAAATCATCTCAGTTACTTCAGTAGAGAACCTAAACTTTCAGCCTTTTACAAAAATGAGTCAAGGATGGATGGTGCTAATTTATGAGCAATTTTTAACACAAACCTGGGAAAGCATTCTGAATTGTCTGCAGATTTATGAGGAAGTCGTTTCAAAAAGGTCACCAGCAATGCTGCTATAATTAAATCTTTCATTAATTTTTAAAATCCACAATAACTTACAAATGCAATATAAATCTGACCAGATGACCTTGTTGGGAATTATTTAGTGTATTGTTTTACCTTTGTGCTGTAATGTAATGGTAACAGAGAAGTATTGTCTCTTTGCCTTTTTGATTCCCCCATTTAATGGGATTACTGATTTTTCTTTTAAATGAGGGTGTCACATCTTTGAGCATCCTAACCCTAGGGGAGAAATGGTGGGATGGGAGAACAGCCTCAAGCTTGTCTAACTCAATAGATAGAGCATGAGATTTTGAATCTCAGAACTGTGGAGCATAAAGTTCCCAGTATTCACAGTGACAGTTGACTAGGCCAGGCATCAGGAGGTCATGCTATACTGCGAATGGCATAACTTGAAGTCCAAGGAGCATACTTTGCTACTTTTGAGGGAATTGCCAGAGTCCTTGGATAGTCTGTGATGTAGCAGGGACCTCCTTGTGCCCAGGAGGCTATTGGAGCCTTCAAGGCAGAGGAAAGTGAAAGCTAAGAAGGGGTGAGCACCCTGAGTGAAAATTTCCGAGAAAAGATTATGGAATCTGCCCATTGAACAAAGTTGATATCACTGATTAGGGGGCCAGGGAACACTGCTGACTCCCTTTAGACGTTTTTTTAGTAGGTACTCAACTGGGCCTTACATAGCAGCCTGAGCTTCAGATGGTGATGCAGGTACAGGTGGGTGGGAAAATGGTATCAAGCCTAGTGGATCCTGGATCAGACTGGACTGTTGTGGAAAAGGCCAGGGTTACCTTTAGAAGTCAAATGTAAAGCCACTTTGCCACTATTAAAATAAATGGGATCTGGCAGTTTATGAAAGTAAGAGTGGGCCCTTTCATGAGTTATTCATGAATTGCATGGGAAAACTGGCACCAGTTCACATCACTAGACCACCCAGATGGTATGTAGAGGTCATAGTAGCTTGAGGTAGAGCTATGGCAAGAGGGAGTTGGCAGCCTAGATAACAGTGAAACTACAGCAAGTGGATCCAGCCCTGAAGAATAACTTGATGAAGTCAAGGAAACTCTAGAAAGCCAGAAAGGATCGTCATTGCCTTTGTTTGGGCAGAAATATATATTTAGCTTACTCCAGCATTACAGGAGAGGAGTATTCAAAGTTAGTACTGTCCCAGGGTTTCTGAGGGCAAGTGATGAAATTTGCTACCAATGTGCCAGTGCAAGTTTTTGACAAGTAGCCACAGCCCTGCACAAAAATGAGGTCCATAATTTACTTGGTACGACTACATGTCCATACCCAGTTTTACCATAATAGCTGCCTTCTGATGGACATGGTCTGCAAGAACATTCCCAATATGAAGTAACTGCTGAACAACCACAAACAAGGTGATGAACAGTCAAACAGGTCTTTAAAAATTCACTACCTTTTTAGGACTGGGAAACAGGAAGTGAGGTAAACTGGTGGGCAGAAGAGTGTCAAGTGAATAAAGGTTTTCTTAGCCCCCTCTTCCCCATTGAGGTACAGATCTCCTTACTGGTCAGTAGTGAAGATCATTGACAGAAGGCACAAATGTGATTTCTGGAGTCTAAATGGAAATTTGAGTTGTGCAACTATCCTCAAAAGGAGTCCCCCCTCCCCCAATTGAATACCACCCTAGAGACCAACAAGATTTCTGGAGTGTACATTTTTAAGAGTCAAAGTTCCCCTCTGCATATACAAATGGAAATGTAGATCTCTGGAGGTTTGTAGTAGTAGAAGAAGAAGAGTTGGTTTTTATACCCTGCTTTTCATACCTGAAGGAGTCTCAGAGTGGCTTACAATCACCTTCTCTTCCTTTCCCTACAAAAGACACCCTATGAGGTAGGTGGCACTGAGAGAGTTCTGACAAGACTTCTCTGTGAAAATGGCTCTATCAGGACTGTGACTAGCCCAAGATCACCAAGCTGACTGCATGTGGAGGAGCAGGAAATCAAACCCAGTTTGTCAAATGAGAGGCTGCCGTTCTTAACCACTACACCAAGCTGGCATCCAGGATAGATGTTTGAACAGTGGCTCAACAATGACAAATTTAAGACTGTTCAACACTCTCCTGTCCTTGACATAGTATTAATACCCCACACATACTTTCTCCCTTTTGATTGACAGTGTGGCATGGGTCCAGATTGCAAGTGTTCACCCCAATGCTCCAAATGAACCCTATTTATGGTAGATGAATCCAACTGAAATTGATCCAAATAAACAGGACACAACTGAGCTTCCAGTACTTTAAACTCTGATGTTATATTTGAAATGGCAGCTCTAAAGCTGAACTGAATCCAAGCAATTTTGTCTGCCAAGAGGGAAGCAAAATAATCACAGCAGGCATTAGATGGCTCAATCTCCAGGCAGAAGCAGCCTGGGTTCACTAGGTCATTTACCACCTGGAATAGCTCTACTAGATGACAATTTGTAGATGCAATGGCAAGAGAGGGAAAGGATTTATTCTTACTGCCAGCACCATGGCTGTGTCTTCTAAAAAAATGATCCATGTTGCAATTTGTTAGCTTTGGTGAAAGTCAACTACCACCTTTGTTCTAAGCACCTCCCTTCAATTTCAACCAGTCACACTCCCTCAAATTTCAGGAGGACTAATGCTGACAATGCACAGAAGCAACTGTGAAACAGTGGTTGGATAGTCAAGCTGCTGTTCTTCAAGACCATGAACACAAATGTCAGTGTGGTAAATGGAAAGTAGGGATGAGCATGAACTGGAAAATTTTGGTTTGGTTCAGGATGTTCCCAAACCAAACTCCCAAACTGAACCAAACCAAAAGCTACAAAATGGACTGCTGAAATGACTAACAGCCATTTAAACCTGACAGCGTGAGGGGTCCAACCATCATCTGTTAGGTTTAAATGGTTGGTAGCCCTCTGTTTCGCTCCACACTGTTTTGAAGCAGGTGAAAGCAAAATGGGCCATTAAAATGGCGGTCAGCCTTTTGAGCCAAAGAGCGGGGCGGGCAGACCTGTCAAACAGATTTAAATGGCAGCCATTTCAGTGGTCTGTTTCACTTCCGCTGATTCAATTTCACTCTCTCCCACTTACACCATTTACTTTCAGTTAACACAAAACAGGTGTCATTTTTTTACCAGTATAAATGATATCAAATTTCATCAGTATGATCAGGGAAAGAAATGACCACAGTATCATTCCAGAAGAACCCATGTAAGAAAATGCAATAAAATCAGAGTCCAGTAGCATCTGAAATAATATGGCCACAAATTTTGGTTGTATTCCCTAATTATGGTATAACTGAGGCATTTGCTGTTATATCATCTGCTCTCTCTCCTGCTCCTTTCATTGTATTCCCAATCTGCACAGGGGATTGATGCCTAGCTGTATAATCTTGCTTAGGGGCAGTAATCATACTCCATGTATATAACAGGGTAAGAGAATCCCCCTGATGTCCCTTCATAAAAGGCTCATAGCTCTTTATCAAAGTAAAAGAAAAGTCACATCTATTATCCTTGACACAGTTACATACATGGGCTGTATTTTTTTTTTCTGAATTTACAAGGAGCACACGAAGGGCAACATTCTATAAACTATTTCTATGGACTACTCCTTCCATATTTATTTTCAACATTAGGGAAAGTCTGAGCATGAAATTTTCTGTGCATTAGAAACAAACACAACAATTACAGATGCAGATAACAAGCATTAAAGGAACACACACAGTTCCAGCCAGTTGAACTGTGGTTATGAATGGGAGGCAAGAGCTGGAATGTTCCCCATGAATAAAACATGGATTATAACTTTGAAGGCTAGCCTAATGGGCTATATAACCTTTTGATTGTTTTTTATTAGGGTATAGATGGAATGAGTGTTCAAGGAGGTCACTGGCAAGAGAGAAATTGGAAGCCAAGAGAGTGAGTCAAAGGACCAGGGCCTAATTGAAGCGGACACAGATCAGGATGCAGTGTGAGTGGAAGAAGAGCCAGAGTTAAATTATCTAATCATTGGCTAGATAATGCACACAGATGAGAGGGTGGAAATAATAGAGACATAAAAGATGAAAGATGAAAGCTTAAAGGAAGATCTCCTAACCAAACACTCCATAATTCTTTCACTAAACAATAAATAGGGCTTGGAAGAGCTACTTAGAAACCTGTAAGTCACTTCATCTAATTTATCCAGTGGTCTAGAGGTAGGCATGGGTTCTACTAGTGGCTGCCTGTATATCTCAGTAATGCAATTGAGACTTAAAAGTGAAGACATGACAAAATGCACGGATATAAAGTAAATGGTATATTGAAATAATATATTGGTGCTATACAAAGGTGCAAACTAGTGAATTTGTTCTGTTGTTATGTGCGAAGTCGTGTCCGACCCATCGCGACCCCATGGACAATGATCCTCCAGGCCTTCCTGTCTTCTACCATTCCCCGGAGTCCATTTAAGTTTGCAAGTCCATTTAAGTTTGCAGAATTGGTTCTAGTCAACTAAGAATCTGTAACATATGTCAAATAACTTGAAGCTACCACCATTTGAAGCAGCTCTGCATGTAACACACAAGGCAGCCTTGACATGGACTTTATGTAGTAAGGAATTTTCGTTTCCCAAAACTTTTTTGGGGTAACATCCTGCCTGATGGAGCACTGGAAAATTCAAAAAAAAAATTGCACACTGTTATGTGTCCTTTGGGTGGCCCTGATAAAAGGAATTATGTTCTAGGTTCTGGACTTGTTCTTTTGGATCAGCACAGCTACCAACAACTTTTTTTACTAGAATGGACCAGTTGTTCACAGAGTAACCTGCTTTGCAGCATTGTTGTAATGATGGAGGTGAAGAATTATGCATGACATCCTGGGTTATGATTTGTTGAAGGCTTTCATGGACAGAGTCTACTGGTTGTTGTGGATTTTCTGGGCAGAGTGGCTATGGTCCGGCAGTTTTAGTTCCTGACATTCTGCCAGTAACTGACTGGCACCTTCAGAGGTAGGATATGGCAAGATGGGAATCCTACTGTGCCAAAGTGTGTTATGTAACTTTGGCATGGAGGGAGTCCCATCTTTTCATGTCTTACCTCTATAGATGCCAGCCACAGCTACTGGCAAAACATCAGAGATTACAACTACTAGACCACGGCCACACAGCCCAGAAAACAATCACATCCTGAGCTGCTTGTAGGAAGCAAGAGAGAAAATGTACTCAACAAATAAATAAAGGCAACACATAGAAGAGAATCTCCCAATAACAATCCAGACCAGATCTGCTCAGTTTCAAGAAGGTTGCTGGATTGTGTACCATCTAACCTTTTCTTCTCATTGGCCCTGTTCTGATGGCTTTAACAACAACCTAACTAGAAAAAAACATTATACAATCTTCTCCCGTCGAGTTAATCCATGCTTTAAAAAAAGCTTTACCTGCTTAATTATTTCCCATGTTCTGTTAAAGACACAAAGATGCAGTGGCACTTTTTAAACCATCTACATTAATTACAGGATTAGTTAGGGCAGAGTAAAAAAAATAAATATAAATATAAATAATTGATAACATTTTATATTTAAAAATACTGAAGTATTCAACTGATTGGTTAAATAGGTATTTTGATCTTGATTTCGGGAGGAATTTCTATCGAAATCAACGTGCCTGTGTCCTGAGACCCAAAAGTCCCCAAACAAGTCCAACTGGTAAGTGCATGGGCATTGCTGCTGTGAGGTGTGATTTTAGACTTCTTAGTTATCTTTTTCAGTCTTATTTTGTTTTTATTTTTTAATATTATATTGTGAACTACCTTAAGAATTATTTTAATGATAGAAAAATGGGGGTTATATTCATGTAAAAATAGGTGATCACGGCGTTTTTTCCCCCTCACATGGCTATATCCAGAGATCTTATGAAGGCAGCCATTTTCTATAACATTGAGCAGCTCCCATAATTATAAATCTGCCACCCGATAGTATTTCATAACAGTGATTTAAGAGCTACTGAATGGATGAGCTGTTAGGAAACTTATAATAGTTACAGATATATGAATGAAGTGCCAAAGTAAAATGCAGAATGCACAGTTGTCAAAAATGTGCATGTTGTGGTCTTCCAACTCAATGCTTCTGCTTAAGACAAACGAGCCTACATCTAAAGCACCTAAAGCCAATTGCCTGTTTTGTGAAATGACTCTCATGAATACTGGTTACTATGTGAAAACTTTACACATCAAGTGGAAAACAATTTGCTATGCAATCAATTTATCCCTTCATAACTGCCTAATGGATAATCTGAATGGGCAATAGACAAGTTAACAGAGCAATACCGAAGAAAGAGAAATAAGGCCCCTGACTCACCCAGGGCTGCGAATTGACGCAGTGGAAGTTCAGGTGGGGGCAGGAAGACATGTGGGAAGAATGGTGTGTTCACTTCAACAGAATGGTGCCAGCAGCATCGTGCCAGAGGTGTGCAGGAAGGCGTGGCGCCCATAAAAGGGGCCACATGTACCAGCTCTGGCCTCATTCACCTTGCATTGTGGGTAGACAGCTTCCCACCCACCTTCCTTTTCTGTGGTTTGCTACATGTTCTGAGCACCTTATGGTTGGGTGGTATTGTTTATTTTAAGGCAATTTGTCACAGCTTGTGGGTTGGCATAAGAAGTCTGCTTTGGGGGAAAATACAGTTTTCGCGCGAAGCCTCCCCCCCCCCCCAGGCAAGATGCCTGTCTCAGCGGCAGGAAAGGAGCAGGGCCACCGCATCTTTGACGCAATGGCCCTTCTTCTTTCCTGATGCCCCCTCCCTGGCAAAGGTTCCTGGGTCGCGGGCAGGAAAGGAGCAGGGCTGCCACATCTTTGACCTGGCAGCCCTGCTCCTTTCCTCCTGGCAAAGCCTGTTCCTGCAGCCGACTTACAGGAGTGGGAGTGCAGAGGCGAGGATGGATAACTTGCTGGAGCACAGAGCCAAGGACGGGCCAAGTAGCCAATAGGGAGCCGCAATTGGCCACTTGGCCCCTCCGAGTTTTTATCATGGACTCAGCCCGCCCCTTTCTCCTCCCAACTTGCCCTTATTGCTTTATTTATACCGCTCCACAGGAGCGGGTACAGATAAATTGTTTAGAGCAGTGGTCCCCAACCCCCGGTCCGGAGACCGGTACCAGGCCATGGATCAGTCAGTACCGGGCTGCGTCTCCTCCTTGTCCTCCTGCCCGGCTGCTGCCTCGGGCGCTGCTCTGACACTCTGCCGCTAGCTCACCTTTGGTGCTCTCCAGCGGCCGCCATGGCTGGGGCTCTCCCTTGGCTTGGCACTGCACAGCTGCTGCTGGCAGCACCCCCAGTGGGCGGTGGGAAGTCAGGGATGCCGGCGGGAAAGCAAGCAGAGCAGGGGCTCAGGTGGCGGCAGCGACGTCTCTCGGCAAAATACTACCCCCCCCCGGGCCTCAGTAAAATTATCGTTTACTGGTCCCCGGTGATAAACAAGTTGGGGACCACTGGTTTAGAGCATGGTCACTTTCCTTAGCAAATAGTTTGCTGATCTGGCTCACAGCACAGGAAGCAGTATGTAAACAAACAAACCAACCAGAGAAGAGGGAATACTAAGTTATGTGCTTCAATTCTGTTTTAAAAATTACAGCAGTTTTAAAAATTACTAGCAAAATGGCTTCATATCTGAAGATATGGGCTTGGATTCAGCAAGAAGCAAGCAGAAAAATAAATGGAAAGAGCAGTTCCACCTATGCAAGATTTTAAGCAACCTAGCACTTTCCTCCCTATATATTATACTGCCCAGAAAGTGGCTGCACAACATCTCACACAGGCAGAAATACTGTTATGGAATTACTCCAGCCCATGCAGGGGCACTACTTAAAATAGGCACATGGAAACCAAAAGGTTTGTAGATGGTTTTAAAGGAATGCATTAGCCAGTAAAGATTTGATTACTGCAATGTGCTCTATGCAGGATGGCCCTTGAGAAGAGTTTGGAAGCTTCAATTGGTACAGAGTTCTGCAGCCAGTATGTTGACTGGAGTGCATCACAGGAAGTGAAGCCCATTCCTCCATTCTTGGCCCATCTAAACTGACTTCTGGTTTGTTTCTGGGCACTATTCAAGGTGCCAATCTTGATCCTCAGAGCCCTCTACATAGCTTATCTTCAGTCACAAATGTAAAGATTGTAGTGCTGTGCCAGCAGCTGCTGTTGAAACATTTTTTAAAAAAATCCTGCACAGCCTGATAGGCATAAAGCTCTACCTGTCCCTTCCCACTTGCCAAGCCCAACAAAAAGCATTATCAGGTACTATGACACCCACAGGCATCACAGTGGAGACCCTTGTTCCAGTTACTCTTGAACAGGTGAAGAAACCAGAATCACAATGGAACATAAAACATAAATACAGTGATTATAACAACAATATATTTGCATATTTTATCATCCCACAACAGTTTTTATGGTAACTAGAACTAGAACCTTCTGCCATGTTATATGGGAGATTTCAACACATCCTTTCTTCAGGTAGGCTTTGCCCTTTTATTTATTTTTATTTGTTTATTATTAGATTTCTATACCGCTGACTCCCAGACCAGCTGGCTCATGGACAACATTATGTAGAATCCTACACATGCCTTTTTTCATTGTCCATTTTATTTTACCACTCGAGCTAAATGTTTAACTTGTTGCTTTATGTAAGTGAACAGCATTATGATTCATTTAAGTTTCAGTTTCTTTTGACATCCCAGAACCCTCTTTTAATTGAATCTGTTGCAGAGTTTTTATGACTTGCAATGAGGTGTCACAAATGTATTCCATAGTACTTTTGTCTATTGTGTTTGTATTGCAGTGAGATCTTCTCCCTTATTGCTCTCTTATACTGCACCTCTTTTATCTATGCCAATAACGGCTTTGTTGTTGTTGTTAGTGATTATAATATAGAAATCATACATTACAAAGTTAAAATCCACAACAGTACAATGAGTTTGACTTAGCACAAGTGGCAATGACAGCTTGTTTGCGCAGCACAAGCAGAAATTTTGCACTGGATCTAACCCATGGATTCTATGATATGCAAAATACTAGGAAAGAATACTGCCAGTGTCTGGTCTGTACTGAATGTCTTTCACACACCCTAAGAGAAGAAGTTGTAATGCTCTTATATCTTCAGGCAGTAATTTATTATTGAATTCCCAAATGTGAACCATATTGTGGTTGAAAGACACCTAACTCATTCCAGTGGTTAATCAGCAGAAACCTACTATTGTGAACACACTTTTAATTATGCTGGTATTTGAAAAGTGCTGGGAACAGAACATAACACAATTGGCAGTTCTCTAAAAGGAATGCCTACAAATGCACTATCGAATAATTCCCACCTAGCTGGGACTGGGACTTCTCAGAAATAAGTGGAGAAAATGGAGTGGACAGGAGAGTCTCAGCCACTGAATACTAATTTATTTCACTGGCTACAAAGAGTATCTTAATAACTTCTGTGTCTGGCACTTATAATGGATGCTGTAGACCCTTTAGAAAATGGTCATTCAGCTGCTTAACAATGCAAGAGGCATTGTCCTTAAAGGCTTGGCACAACTTTGAAAACATGGCTAGTGACGTGCCAGGGAATGATCTCCAAGCTACCAAGGGATGCCAAGTGCAATTAGTGAAGTAATCTGCTGAACATATAATTACATGAGGGTTCTATTCAGAGTGGATTTACAGATTAGTTGGTTGGTTACATCTGCATGAAAGAAGGAAAAGGCATTAATCGGATATAAAAATATGAGTTTGCTGACTGACAAATCACAGCTTTAAAATTTTGGTTCTTTTTGTTTTATGCATTACAGATGTTTCCAAACATCTTCAGATGATATTTGCTTCAAAAGAGTTCCCAGGTATATGAAAAATAGTCACTGATCATGCAGTAGTAGAGGCCAGCAGAACAATTTTAATAGCATTTTCCCCCAGTGCATCATTCATTCAGTTATTGTTTGTTTGTTCATTTTATTTACTCTTGCACATGAAAGGCCGACAGAGTCTCTGTTACTGAGAAGTTTTCATTCAGTTCAAAAACAAGCATGGTACCAATAGCTAAATGGGAAGCCATAGCTCTTTGGAACACATTATCTAACTGAAACACAACTAAAACAGTTTGCAGATGTCATGTGAAATAGAGGTTTGTATGTGACAGGTACTAACCAGACTTGTTGCCATACTCCTCTTGCTCCTTCCTTTGTGCACTGAGTTCTATTTGAGACTGCTAGTTTTGGGAAGTCTTGAATCAAATTTGTTATGATTTTCCAATGCAACTGCCTGGGGCCGGGGAGGAAGTTTGCTTTCTTACCACAAATGAGAATTCAAAACTTTGAGTTATGTAATCCCAGTTTAGAATTCTTATTTTTTTTAAGGGTAAGTACAAACTATCTGGACATGCAATTCAGATTTGAAAATATTCAGAATTCATCAAATAATGCATATTTGGAATATTCTGAATGTTTTCAAGATACACTTCTGGAATTCTGAAACCCCACTGGGTTCTATAGAAAGCAGCCTGGGCTGCCTTGGAAATAATAGTGTCTATTCCATAGATCAGGCTTTCTCAACCAGGGTTTTATGAAACCCTGGGGTTTCTTGACGGCCCTGGAAGGCTTTCCCAAATGGATGAAAGTTAACATTTATCAGGTGATATGACGTTATACGCTCATGTCAACCTTCCCTCCCCCACCAAAAAATGGCCAATGATGGGCCGGCAGGGGGTGGGAAGGGCGGGGGCCTGGGTGGGTTTGTACACAACTATGCTTCCCAACCATACTCTGCATGATGCATCACTTATGGGGTTTTTTGAAGCCTGAAATTGCTTCAGGGGGTTCTCAGTGGTAAAAATGTTGAGAAAGGCTGCCCTAGATAGTCTGATACCTTGGGCCCATCATAAACCCGCAGTATGACCTCAGTATGACCTCCCTTGACTAATGCTCTTTATATAAAAACAATTATTTCTGTGTTATATCCAGTGCTGCTGACATAGTTGCCCACTTTTTCCACCACTGAGATTTGGACATGGATATTTCCTCTAGATCCTAGAGGCATTCTGAATATTTAGACATTTTAGAAATTTAAAATTTAGAACATGAAGAGTCCTAATTCTGAATTTTTAATCTAATTTAGGAGGAAGGTGCCTAGCCACCAAACTCGAGTTTCTGCCCCGTCAAGACTCCTGCATACAGATATTAAAGTGAATTGACAATGACTCTAGGCTTCCCATATCTGGGAGTCATTGGTCGCACTCTGTGTGCAAGGTGCAGAGAGAAGCAAAGGAATGGATGGAACATATAGCAAAAAGATGTGTTCATGCCTGTCTTGAGAAAGCCTCTACTTGTCATACTGTGTGCATGCAGCCTATAATCCAAGATGCAGTGGCAATATAGGAATGTTCTTAGGAGGCTCCACAAGACTCTAAAACCTGGGCCAGAAACCAGTACTGAAACCAGTACCTAGAAACCAGTACTAGGGTGGTTCAAGTAGATACTTTTCAGGCTTTGACAAAAATATAGTCAGGGTCCTATCTCCAGCCTTTAATGGCTTATCTTCACAGAACAGAAGCAATGTAGAAGCCTGTTTCATTAGGAAGTTGAGGAGAGAGCTTAGTCAGTTTCTCATTCTACATCAACACAGGGAAGATCATAATTAGCTATTGAGAAAAGTAATTGGGTAATTACTGGAGTAATGAATTGTATGATTGGTTGACTAATTATCTATGTAAATGTCTTTGGCATTCAAAGAGGTTTTCATAGAACTAGAACTTAGGGAGAGACACATGAGCTGAAGCCAGAGAGGGTCTGTGGCCTACTTGCAGAGCATCAGCATTTCAACAGAAGGTCTCATATTCCTATCTCTGATAAAAGTACCTCAGGCTAGGAAAGACTTAAATGGGCCAATTGTCTGAGACTGCAGAAAAACCTTCTTGACCTTCATTTAGAATGAAAGACATCTTAGAAAGGTGGAGTATCTGTTTTCTCACCTGAGCAAATAAGAGCCCTTGAATAAGACGCTCAATTACTTGCCCGATACAGAATGCAGAATGTATCTTTATTCACTAGACATCCTTAACTCTATATACATGCTAGAAACTCCCTTATGATCGCTCTTGGAAATCCTTCTAGTTAAAGTTTTCCTTCTGACAACTGAACATTGTGTGACAAAGACTGGGCAAGTTATATGAGGGCTTTGAGGAGTAAAGGGAGGTTGTAAAGTAGAAGGTGGGTGGTAGGTAATACACAAGTACTTTATACATACTGAATTATCAATATCGATTTAGGCAGGGGGGAATTGCTGGGAAGATCTTGTCTGTAGTAGAGACTCATGATATGCTCTTGGGCAATATGTCCCTAATCTTTCATCTGAATATAGGAATAATAATTATTTATTGTAGCATGGAAGTGCAATCTCCAACATGTGTGGAATGAGCCTCATGAACCACTTCCCCCTCCCCCAAAGAACATATAAGAATTGTGCTTGGACCATTAATCACCCTTTTTCAGAAACACACACTCTCTATCCATGCCATGCTGAAAACAGGCTTCCCATGGACATGTTCCACCCACAGGAAAGAATGAATGTCTGTTCACACATGTATCTCTTTAATGTAGAAAGTGCAGTGGAAGAAAAAACTCAGCTGAGGTAAAATTCATCTCAGTTTTTCAGATATTTCCATTGCAAGCAACTTTGGTAAGATGCTTGTCCAATTGGACAAAGCCTGTGCCTGGGTGCTGTAACACCTTATTGAAAGTAAGCTGTAGCTGTTGTCTGGGACTTGGACCCACTGCAGCATATCTACAGAGATAAAATTGCCACCCACAGAGCACAACCATCTTATCTCCCTGCCTCCTGCTGTAATACAAAATGCACCAACAAAACTGTTCACGATGGGCAGAGGCTGCCCTTATACATAAAGACATGAATTCCGTGGGATGGTCAGGCAGTCCCTCTGTCTTCCCTTTGTATATGCAGCATGCCCAGGTTTGGAAACCTTCAATCAAACTCCAATTGGCTGTGAAGTTTGAATGCCCAGACAAATTGTTGTTGGAGAGCAGGCCTGATTTTACCTGATATTTACCTGATCATAGAATCATAGAATCATAGAATCATAGAATCATAGAATCATAGAATCATAGAGTTGTAAGGGGCCATACAGGCCATCTAGTCCAACCCCCTGCTCAACGCAGGATTAGCCCTAAGCATCCTAAAGCATCCAAGAAAAGTGTGTATCCAACCTTTGCTTGAAGACTTCCAGTGAGGGGGCACTCACCACCTCCTTAGGCAGCCTATTCCACTGCTGAACGACTCTGACTGAGAAAAACTGTTTCCTGATATCTAGCCTATATCGTTGTACTTGAAGTTTAAACCCATTACTGCGTGTCCTTTCCTCTGCAGCCAGCAGAAACAGCATCCTGCCCTCCTCCAAGTGACAACCTTTCAAATACTTAAAGAGGGCTATCATGTCCCCTCTCAACCTCCTTTTCTCCAGGCTGAACATTCCCAAGTCCCTCAACCTATCTTCATAGGGCTTGGTCCCTTGGCCCCAGATCATCTTCGTCGCTCTCCTCTGTACCCTTTCAATTTTATCGATGTCCTTCTTGAAGTGAGGCCTCCAGAACTGCACACAGTACTCCAGGTGTGGTCTGACCAGTGCCGTATACAATGGGACTATGACATCTTGTGATTTTGATGTGATGCCTCTGTTGATACAGCCCAAAATGGCATTTGCCTTTTTTACCGCTGCATCACACTGCCTGCTCATGTTTAGTTTACAATCCACAAGTACCCCAAGGTCTCGTTCACACACAGTGCTACCTAGAAGCGTATCCCCCATCCAGTAGGCATGCTTTTCATTTTTCTGACCCAGATGCAGAACTTTACACTTATCTTTATTAAATTGCATCTTGTTCTCATTTGCCCATTTTTCCATTGTGTTCAGATCTCGTTGAACTCTGTCTCTATCTTCCGGAGTATTTGCCAGTCCTCCCAGTTTGGTGTCATCTGCAAACTTGATGAGTAGTCCCTCCACCCCCTCATCTAGATCATTAATAAATATGTTAAAAAGTACCGGGCCGAGCACCGAACCCTGAGGTACCCCGCTACTCACGTCTCTCCAGTCTGATGAAACACCATTGACAACAACTCTTTGAGTGCGGTTCTCTAACCAATTCCCTATCCACCTAACGATCTGAAAATCCAGATTGCAGTCCTTCAACTTATCCATCAGAACATCATGGGGAACCTTGTCAAAAGCTTTACTAAAATCCAAGTAAATGACATCAACCGAATTTCCCCGATCCAGCAAACCTGTTACTTGGTCAAAAAAGGAAACTAGGTTGGTCTGGCAGGACCTGTTGGAGACAAATCCATGCTGACTTCCTTGGATCACCAAATTGTCCTCCAGATGTTTGCAGATCGCTCCCTTTAATATCTGCTCCATTATCTTCCCCACAACAGAGGTCAGACTCACTGGTCTGTAGTTTCCCGGGTCATCCTTCCTCCCTTTTTTGAAGATCGGAAATATATGCTGATATATGCTGCTGTAATATAAGAGCGGCCGCAAATAAAAGTACGGCCAGCAGTTGATGTCGCAGGGGGCCCAACCTCAAAAAGGAAGAGGTGCTGACTGCATAGGACCATTGGTGTGCGCTGGGCGCACCCAGCGCCTATGCACAAAGCAGGGCTTAGGCACCTTTATAAGCGCCACATGCAGGGCGTCAGCCTCTTTGCCTCACTTGCCACACAAACAGTTTACCCTCCCAGGGTTGTTCTTGGTTGTTGATTGTTTTGTTTTAGTTTAGTTTTCTTTGTTGCAGTAGTGGTTTAGGGGTATGGAAATGAGTTTGGGCAGTGGATTCTTGTAGGAGAGGGGTCTCTTCAGAGACCAGCAGAAGTGATCACGGCTGTCCCGGCTGGAGCAGACCAGGGGCTCTGTGCCAGGAAAAGATTGAGGCCAAGTGAGGTCGGCACCCCATTGGCCCTCATATCTCACTGCCTCCTCGTAGTGAGGTATCCAAGCGCTAGGGACTGACTTTCCCGGCTGGGAAGGGACGGATCCCATGGGCTCCTGGAGCCCAAGTGAGAAACAGCCGTGCAGCTGCAACTGGGATTCACTCATTTTCCATGCTGTGCCAACCCTCATTTGTGGTGAGGGCATTTTCAGTAAACTCTGTGGCCTGATTATCACCCAAAGGAATATGAATCACATCATTCTTTGCCAGATGCCATTCTGCCAGTTAACTAGCTTTGACCACTACAACATTCCTCTTCTTCAACATCCTTAACATCAGCTTCCATTTTGGTGCTTTTAAAATGAAGGCAAAAGGTATTTCTTTGCAGGTGTCAAACCAACTCTCATTCACCCACCATCAGTTTGCTACAGATAAAAGTTGTGCTCACATTTCCACTGTAGCCCCATTTTCCTGGGGAAGAAAACTCTCACATTCTTCTAGAAAGAAATAGAGAACTCTCACTTTACTGCCCGCAAAGCAAAAATGGATCATTTTGTGAAACTGTAGCTTTGTCTCCAGCTGACATATCATTATCCAATGGACAAACTGCGCGGAGCCTTTGCTAACAGCATAATAAGAAATCTAAGTGCATTGCACTCTTTCAGGTGTGAAGTAGCCAAACCAAGATAAAGCTTAATGGCTTGTCACATTGAAATAAGCTGTCTGCCTTTACCAAATATACTGTGCTATATTTTTCTCCTTGTAGTGAGAATGACTCAGTAATAAAGATGGGTAAATTTTTCCACAACTCCCTTGTTTTCATATATCCTTTCTCAGCCCTGATATACTACAAGGGGAAATGAATGTTCAGGAGCATATGAGTGGCCTCCATCTGCGTAATGCAAGGCCACTTCCATTCTCCATCCCACTGGGGCTCCAAAAAGTAGGATCTTCTGCTGCTGTGACTAGCTCTTATAATTCACATGTACATAAACAGTAGAAAATCTACATTCATTTCTATCCATTAGGGCAGCCTTGGAAGACAGCATGTGAGCTCTTTTTAAAAGTTGCAGCAACAATCTAATAACTGCTATAGCATGATAAACCACTTAAGCCAATAAATGTTCCAGCATACATGGCACGAGGAAAAGCAGAGAAATACAGAAATCCCAGAATTCAAGTTTAATCTGAAGACTATATTACAAAATGTCCAGGCTCCATCAAGCATAATGAATATTTAAAATTCTACTACCTCAATCCTTGTGCCGTTACAATTTTTACAGTATCTCTCGAAGATGGCTGGCTTGAATTTTAGCAGGGGTTTAAAATTATGCAACTCTACTCACAGAGAGGGCTACTCATTCAATGCATTTACTATCCATTTCACAGAAACCTTTTTTCCCCCATGTTGCAGAACAGTTTAGAAATGATAAATGGCCCTGTGTCTGAATGATGACTTTTCTGGGTATTCAGGCATTAAAAGGAAAGCCTTGGTTGATCTTAGTGATCACAATAGGATTCAAGGAAAACAGAAGCTGGGATAAAGTCATTACACACTGCTTCCTAACAGCTCAATAACACAAGAGAAAGAATTGCTCTTGTTCATCATGTGAAAAGAAAGTATGCTTTAAGTAGGGTAAGTCTCAGCAAAAGTAGGTAGATTGGTTCTGTGGTATCAGTAGTTTTTTAATTCCGTATCTAAGAAAATATTAGACGAGTATCAACAAGAGTAACAGGAACAATTACAATAGCTTTACTCTACAAGAGCTATACTCATAGGCCCCTTGACACAAGGAAGCAACAGAGAGACATCCTAGATCCAACTTGAACCTGAATGTGATAAATAGCCAAAGTGGCATGATTATAGTGACACCCCAGGTGCCATCCCTGATTGACACTTCAACTTACGTCATTATCTGTGTTTCTATGCCAGGTTCCACTAGAGACCCATCCACAAAGAGAGGTGTTGATGTGAAGCCATATCTATTCCAGGTTTTTCCTTCATCAAAACTCACCCTGGGATTGAAACAGACAAGATAAATACACATAAAGGGGTTTCACTGGAGCCATTACCAAGGTAATTAACCACCTTCTTAGGCTGGTGAGTGACAGTAGCCAGATTTATAAACAGGCATCAATCTTCTCTGTCTTGCATGTTATTAATTAATGCTCTGCTTCAAAGTGCTTTGAAAAGTAATGTGCCATGAAGACTTATCATAGAACGAGGAGCAGCATTCCTTCAGTCAAATAATAGTTTGATTCTGTTCAGAGAAACCTGGGGGATTCTTACAGGGGGAGGAAACAGTTCTCGTGGGGGGTATTAAACAGTGATGTGGTAATTAGAGATGTTTATTAACCTCTGGAAGTCCTGTACTTGTACAAGAGGGCACTATGCTATCCATTTTAAGTACAATTTGCAAAAAACATTCAGAAGCAAACAATTACTGCACTAAAAACAGGGTTCCATTTTTATTCAACACATGAGACAGGGTTGGAGAAACCAAAAGTCATTGTAAAGTATTCCAGGAGGATTTCTCCAAACTGGGTGAGTGGGCAACAGCTTAGCAAATGAAGTTCAGTATGACCAATCGGTGCTGGGGTGCTGCCGGTTTCTTGCAGCAGGACACCATGCCCCACCAGTTCCCATGGACATATGGGGGGCAATTTATCCTGATGCACACAATGCACTCTGGAATTTTGTTTGTGTGTGCACAACTCTGAGAGAGAGAAAACCTGGAAACAATATGATCACAATACATTATCATATGGAAGCTGCAGAGAAAAAATTCATCAAGGGAGTAGCCAAAGATGATTAAAGAGTTGAAACACACTTCCTATAATGAAAGACTTTGGTTCTTTTAATCAGGAACAAGTTAGAAATAAAATTATGTACAGGTGGATAGACACCTTTTCCCCCTCCTTCTCTTCTAGTGTCAGAATTCAGAGGCATCCAATGGAATTTATGGACTTAAGATTCATAGCTGACAGAAGAAAATACTTCTTCACTCAATGAGTAATTATTATGGAATTCATGACCAGTGGATGTAATGATGGTTGTAATGATCAGTGGCTTTAAAAGAATTGTGGAAGCTAAATTTAAATCAGGTGTTATATCAATTTGACTATTTGAAAATGTTTTTTCATAGTAGCTCACATTGTAAAACCCTATCATACAATCATATCAGAAATTCCAAATTCAAATGGTTGTTCAAGGCAGTCAAAAGTTAAATAAATATAATAAATAAATAATAAATAAGATGTTCAGAGCAATTTTAGAAGTTAATTCCCAATGTTCTGGTTCAGACTGGGAGCACATATGGGAAATGTCCTTGGAGAATTACTATTTGCCCCATTGGTAGATAATACCTCTGTTATTTACAGCCTGGGAAAACACCAGAGGTGGAGCAAAACTGACTTTCTCCCATGCACTGGAATCCTGATCAGAATCAAGTCTGAGTATTAACTTTTAAAAATTGCTGGGTGGTCCAAACATAGAACCCCAAGCATGCATATACATGCCCTATGTATAATTTGGAATGAACAAATAGTACATATAAGTGATAGGCAGGGCTTAACATGCTGGTGTTAGTTTTTTTTCAGATAAATATGCCCCCGGAAGGGAAACATTACTATTTAATGTGATTATTCGCTCTTCTTGCTAAACACTTGTCACGAAATGTGGAGGACTGTAGACTGCATCTCGGTAGACTGCATCCCTTAAAGCAGGGGTAGTCAAACTGCAGCCCTCCAGATGTCCATGGACTACTGGAGGGCCGCAGTTTGACTACCCCTGCCTTAAAGTGACTTCAGCAGTCTCTGTAAAAGAAGGAAGTCAAAATGCTATGCTCAGTTTGATCTTTCTCTTCTCACTTGCCAAAGAGGTGAGCAATTTTGCCTTCAGTTAGAATGATCTCCTCAAAGGTTGCCACAAAGTGGAGAGGTCTTTTTTGTGAACTGTCTCATTTCAACTAAACGCTAGTGAACAACACATTGAAAATGGTATTGTAGAATGTCATTGGGAAGGAGTTGAAAGATTATGTCAATCATCTGGTGACTCTGATTATCTTGAGAATATCAGCATTAGTCTTCATGTGGTGAAACAATCCTTAATGGGAGCCTAAATGTGATGTGCCAAGAGATATGAATCCGTCAGAACAGATGGACGCTAACCTTTCTAATGTGTGAACTCACCTACGGATATCACAGTATTCCGGGCAAAAAAAATGTAACTTTTAATTCATTGGCTTCTCTCAGAGTCACACATCAGCAATTCCATTTGAAGGACTCTGTTCATTAATAACTCAAGTAGAAGAGACACTTACACATTATTACTGTTGTAAAGCTCTATTATTATTTGATTGAAAGCCATAACTCCCCATTTTGTACACACAAGCACAAGTGTCCATCTGCAATATTATTCTGATTTATACACAGGGTATTTGGATGTCAGCTCCTGAAAGCTCTTTCCCTCTAATTTTATCCATTAACAGCTTCAGAAGCACGGATAGGTCAACCCATTAGAAGAAACCCAACTGCACCCAATGTTATGGAGAGTACTATTAATTATACCAACAAAAATTCAATTTCACCATTGTGGATGAAGAGGATTTATTTTAACATGGCACAAAAGAAACAAAAACAGTATAACTAAATATAAGCATGGATTTGTACCTTTTTTTCCCTTATGGGTTTTGTCTAGTCAAAGAAGGGGAGTAATAGATGTATAAATGTTCTCATCCAATTATTTTTATATTGGCTTCTATTTTGCAACACTTTCAGTGCTCTGTAGCCATTCTCTCTTGTTGTTGTTTTTTGCAGATTTATTTGTATGGTTTTTAATACCAATATACATGGCTTAGCTATGGACAATGTATGTCATTTATACACACAGAATTGTACAATGCTGAATTCTTGAAAAATAATGTTGGAAAAATGTGTAAATTCTATATTGAAAATGGTGCAAACGAACATATCATGGCTATGCAAATAAGGAATCATGAATATGACTTATAAAATATAGAAGCAAAATCAAAATAGATATATTTGAAACAGAAATAAGAACTTCCTAACTGCTATTGGTTAACTATTAGAAGCAATACTTGTACTACAAGTTTCCATATTAATTTCTAATATTTTCCCAGACACAATTCAATATGCCGTTTTTATGCTGATGGGTATGATTTCACATTCCTGATAGACCTCCTCTTCTCTTACACCCCATCATATTTTCTAAGTCTGGGAAAGAATGATGAAATATCTTCTTGAGGTTTTTTTGGAATTCAATCTTTCTATGTAGACATTTCATAGTTGACAAGCTAAAAGTGGTTATATTAAGATTTGAGTATTAACCTTTTTTCATACACTGCCATATACTTTGAATTCATAAAGCACAAAAAGTCACAGATTAAAAAAAAAAAGGTCTCAGCCTTTTTGGACATTTTTTTAAATCAAGTCATCTCTTTGGGAAATCAGGGTAATTGTTCAAATTATGTGCTTTAAAACCTTGAAGACCTTGACTTCTCATTACATATGTGCTTTGAAGGCAATAATTATAGATTCAAACTACTCTGCAGGCACACGACCAAAGCAGCTTCAATATTGTGTTGTAAAAAGGAAATACACTAGTACACAGGCATATAAACGAACACTAGTATCAAAGCCAATTTTTAAAAGGGGCTTTGAAAGGGGCAGCAGGCAGTAGGGCTCCCATCTCAGCAACCCATGCTCCACTACAGATACAGCCAGGTGCCCTCTCCCTGTTTGCCTTGCAGGCTGGAGGGCTGGAGGTGTGTGTGGCTACTGGCCAGGGGCGCTGGGCCAGCAAGGCTGGTGTAGCACCACAGATCACAGCCAGCTGTCCTCCTCTCATTCGCCAGGTGGCTAGAGAGCTGGAATGGCGGCCCAACTTAGCATCTGTTTACATTTGGGTTTCTGGTTATTGGTTAAGCACTAGAAACGCTAGAAAATTAGTTCCAAGTGTTATTTTATTGATCTGATTTTTACTTGTGTTTATGACATCTGAAAAAAGAGAATGCAAGTATCAGTTCTAGGTCTGCCACTGGAAGCACCTGTCCTTCCTCAGGAAGCATTTTCTCAATGCAAAGAACTTACCACAAATGACGAATGGGCATTGATGTATGTTTCATAGCTACAAGTGCTCCACCCCAGTCAAGGAACCACACATTGTATTCTTCTTCAAAGATCTGCAAATATGCAAAATATGGCATAAATTGTACACTCTTTCCAGGATCCATGAAATAATTAGAAACACATTTGCAAAAAAATCCAGTTCCCCAAATCAATCACTTATGCAAGAATTACCTGTCTCCAGGAATTTCCACCATCTGAAGAAATAAACATGCCAATCTCTGTGGATGATAGCTCTGGACCCACATTGCCTGAAATATGAAGAGATTTTGTGGCTACAGATGAATTATATTTTTATATCTATACCTTAATGATAAACTGCTGGAAATCATCCTCAGATCATACTATATAAGAAAACCCCATGCATACTACCCAACAAATCACTTCTTAAAACAGGTGATTGACCTTGAGTGTGGGATATTCCACCAACAGGAAAAAGGCAGCCAGAAAGCTCTGCCAAGCAACCACTGATGAAACCAGACTTCCTTTTTCCTATTGGTAGAATATGCCCCACTCAGGGCCAAGAGTGGGACTTGCTGGGCAAGTGAGCCAGGGCCCATGCTGAAAGGCTGAAAGGAGAAAGGCTGCCAGGTGCAGAGTTTGCCTCCTATGCCCCAAGGGCTCCTCTGTGGCCAGTGCTCTTGAGCTCTTACTTGGTCAGGGCAACTCCTTTCTTTGTCTCATGCCCCATCCCTTCTGGCTCTCCCACTCAGGAGGAAACAGGCTGCTGCATTCAGACCTGCAGCCAAACTGTTGCTGATGCTTGACACAGCAGAGAGCAGGGAGCACCAGTGCAAAGCTATGGGGAGGGCAGGGGGGTTAGGATCCCCTCCTCTGCCTTCCATCAGGAGCATGCATCCTGGTGAATTGGTGCAGGGAGCCTTGCCAGAACCCTTGTGGTGCCCAACTGGAGCTCAAAAACCAGCAACGCAGTTGTCCATCTCAGAGAAAGAGTGATGGGGACCAGTTGGGGATAGTTGGAGAGACAAAAGGAAGGACAGATACCTGTCCAAGGGTGAAAGGCAAAAGAGGTGGTGTACATCAGGGAAAGTGCTGCCCTAGGTCCAGGAGGCAGGAGGGATGGAAACAAGCGAGAGAGAACTTTGCTCAGCCATACCTTTGAAGAAAAGCATGCAATACTATATTGGCCAATGAACAGCTGTTGCTGTTAGGCATCTTGAAAGCTTATCATAGAATCATAGAGTTGGAACAACCTCATGGGTCATCTAGTCCAACTGGGTCATCTAGTCCCACTATGCAGGACACTCACAACCCTATGCTCATCCACTGTAATCTGCCACCCCCTTGAGCCTTCACAGAATCAGCCTCTCCATCAGATGGCTATCCAGCCACCAGCTCCCGAGGAAGTCTGTTCCACTGAGAAACCACTTTAACTGACAGGAAAGTCTCCCGGATGTTGAGACGGAATTTCTTTTGAATTAATTTCATCCCATTGGTTCTGCTCCTCCAGGGCAAGAGAAAACAACTCTGCTCCATCCTCTATATGGCAGTATATAAATTTTCCTGCCGTAATTATTCTTTCACTACTATCTTTTACAAACACAAATACTGTGGGCTAATGAGCAGAATGTATGGGTTCAGTGAAATTTTTATTCTGGTTAAGTGATAACCGTGACAGATCTGAGTTTGATTTGAATAATTTTATTGTTATCTGATCTTGCAATGTCCTATGGCCTAGTGCAATAAAATTTGACTTGACTAATATAAACACTAGGTGTTTCCTGCTGCAAACAGGAACAGAGACCACAGAGACCATATCATAACAGAGACCACAGTGGAAATCCTATAAGTTACAGCTCCTTTAAAAAAATAAATTTGTTTAAATGGGTTGTGGACTTTGCTGTGTTTTAAAGTAATAGAAGTGTTTCTGCAAATTGTCTGCAGCTCAGTGAACAGAAATTTATTAAACTTTTAAATGTTTTTATGTTTTCAATAAATACTAATTTTTACTTTCCTGTTCTAGCAGGAGTTACATCAGGTTACTTCCTCCACCCCATTGTCAAGTTACAGCCAGCTGATGGCATCTCAATAGGGTTTTCAATAGACATTCAGAGGTAGTTTGCCATTGCCTACCTTTGTGTAGTAACCTTGGACTTCCTTGGTGGTCTCCCATTCAAATACTGACCTGGGCCAACCTGCTTAGCTTCTAAGATCCAACAAGATCAGGCAAACCTAGGCTTTCCAGGTCAGAAAGGTTATATTATCCCCCTTTTATCTTCACCCCACCTCTGATAGGTAGAATCATAGAGTTGGAAGGTACCTCCAGGATCATCTAGTCCAACTCCCTGCACAGTGCAGGAATTCACACCTACCTGCCTACCCACAGTGACCCAAATATCATGCCCAACTGACCCCCTCTCCACCAAAAATCCCCAGAATCCAGCCTAACCTCGAGGAAATTCACCTACCATTCCACAGTGGCAATTAGCAATTCCCTGGGTATGCAAGGAAGGGCCACAAGAGACAAACACTGGCACATCTCTTCCTGTCCACCCACTCACAATCTGAATCAGCATTGCTATCAAATGACTATCTAGCCTTATATTTAATACTTCCCGAGAAGGAGAACTCGCCACCTCTCAAGGAAACCTGTTTCTTTGAGGAACCGCTCTGTCAGTAACTTCTTCCGGATGTCTAGCCGAAAATTATTTTGAATTAATTTAAACACATTGTTTCTGGTCTGACCTTCTGAGGAAACAGAAAACAACTATTCTCCATCTTCTATAGGGCAGCCCTTCAAGTATTTGAAGATGGTTATCATATCAGCTCTTGGTCACCTTCTCTCCAGGCTAAACAGACCAAGCTCCCTCAACCTTTCCTCATAAGACTTCATCTCCAAATCCCTCACAATCTTCATAGCCCTCCTCTGGACACGCTCTCTACATCTTTCTTCAGCTGTGGTGTCCAAAACTGAACACAGTACTCCAAGTGAAGTCTTACCAGAGTGGAGTAAAGCAGTAACATTACCTCATGTGATCTGGACACTATACAGCCCAAAATTCCATTTGCCTTTTTAGCCACTGAGTCACATTGCTGTCTCCGTACTACTGCCAAGACAAGTCTCACCCATCTTATAATGAAGTATTTGATTTTTCATACTTAAATTAAAAACTTTACATTTTTCACCATTAAAATTCATTTTAGTTTTCCAGCCTGTCAAGATTATCCTGTATCCTGATTCTGTCTTCTGATGTGTTTATTACCCCTCCCAGTTTAGTATCATCTGCAAATTTAATAAGCACCTCCTCTATTTCTTCATCCAAATCATTTATGAATATGTTGAGCAACACAGGGGCCAGGACAGATCTTTGAGGCACTCCACTTATCACTCCTCTCTAAGAAGATGATGAACTATTTACAAGCATCATTTGGGTATTATTTGTCAACCAGTTCTCGATCCATACTGCATTTTACCAACCTGCCAATAATAATAGCATGTGGAACCTTATCAAAAGCCTTACTGAAATCAAGGTAAACTATGTCCACAGCATTCCCATGATCTAGCAAGGTAGTTATTTTCTCCAAAAAAAAAAAAAAAGAGATAAGGTTAGTCTGATATGACTTGTTCTTGAGAAAGCGATACTGACTCGTCGTAATTACAGCCATCTGCTGTAGCTGCTCAAGGACCGACTGTTTGATGATTTGTTCTGTTTGACAATTTATAATATTTGGCCAAACAGAATTTTGTGCTGGGACTAACAAGTTTCAGTTTGTAATTATACCACACTGACTGTAGTAGATAATTCAGATAGCAATAGAACAAAATTTGAGTCCAGTGGCACTTGGAATACCAATTTTTGTGTACGTACACACTACTTCAGATTTGAACTTTGGAATTCCAGATGTGGGTATTCTGCACAAGCTGATGTGAGATGAAGTCTGATCTGAAAATCTACAACTGATAATCAGATGACAGAGATCAGTTCCCTAGGAGATGATGGCTGATTTGGAAAGGGAAATCAATGCCATTATGCCCGGATAGGTTCTTTCCCTCCCCTTCAAACTTCATGTTGCCCACACTCAAACCCACACATTTCAAGGCCTACAACAACACATGTCTTTATGAAGAGGGCATGATTGGGGCAGGGAGGAGACAAGAAGCCAAGGTAACTCCATCCCGGGCTGCTGCTTGCACCCCATCCAGCAAATATTGTAGCCCCTCCTCTCTCTAGGCTGGCCCAAGCCAACTGTGGTTTTCTTTTCCACCCACCCTCCAGTACATATTTGCTAGATCATCTTCACTCTTGGGGGAGAAAATGGAGGAAGATTGCTTTTGACAGTGAATGGGTGCTGATGCAAAGGCTCCTTTTCTAGAACCCATTGTTCTTTGCACAAATTGGATTTACTGCTTGTCTACTATACAGCAGGTAAGAAGAAGAAGAAGAAGAAGAAGAAGAAGAAGAGTTGGTTCTTATATGCCGCTTTTCCCTACCCGAAGGAGGCTAAAAGCGGCTTACAGTTGCCTTCCCATTCCTCTCCCCACAACAGACACCCTGTGGGGTGGGTGAGGCTGAGAGAGCCCTGATATCACTGCCCGGTCAGAACAGCTTTATCAGCGCCGTGGCGAGCCCAAGGTCACCCAGCTGGTTGCATGTGGGGGAGCGCAGAATCGAACCTGGCATGCCAGATTACAAGTCCGCACTCCTAACCACTACACCAAACTGGCTCTCAGGATTATGTGTGAAGACTACAGAAAATGGGAAAATATGGGGAAATTTATTTATTTATTTTTATTATATATTCTTTTCATAAAGATAGAAATATAGAATAGAGACAATGTAAGTTATTAATACAGAGAATAGTAAAATATAGTCTTCGTTTGGAAAAATAAGACCCCACATTAACTACACAATGGTATGAACTTTTGCCCAAAGCTTATAAACTTTTTCACGTTTCCAACACGTTTAAGAAGAGAAGCCTACTTTGTTACCACCTTTCCAACATTTGTTTACATAGTTTTTAACAATTTTAACGGTCATTTTTGGTGTCCCATAACACCTATAAAACAATTTATACTTAACACAATCTTAGAGCCATCCACATTTCCACCACATTTAGGAAAAGAGGCCTACTTAGTTGTACAGAAGAAAAATATATAAGTATAAGTTATATAAGTATAAATTGTTAATATAAAAAATGGTAAAATAAAGTCTTCGTTGGTTACATTTACACCTCCTCGATTAGATGCCTCCTTTTAGTTATGCTTTAAGTTTAGACTGGGAGTCACTGTGGAGATATATTTAATAATACAGAATCTGTATGGGGAAATTTATTTAACAACATGGTTCAACTAATTTGTATTTACACTGTCACACTGCATTAATATGCAAGGATTAAAAATAAAAAAGAGGTAGATTCTTAAAACTGAGATATACACTTTAGGAATGCAGTTTGATAATTTGATAATTATTGTTATAGTTGCAAGTACAATCATCACTAGCATGTATTCAAATGACAGATATAGTGCAATTTTTGATACTTAATCCAGGTAATTGTGCCAATTAATTTTTTCTAGTGTCTGAACTTTATTTATGTAATTGAACTTGTTGGACATGGAGAGTTTAATTTGTTTCCCTTTATATATTTGTACATAAACAAAGAGGAAAAGAAAATACAAATATAAATATAGCCAATAAAATCCACCATAACTCTGCATACATGGTTTGTATATAGCATATGACACTGATTTATACCATACCCTGATCCCTTTTTCTTGTGAGTATAGCAATGTTCAAAGTGTACAGGCATCAGCATACTCTTGGGAGTGGAGAAATTTCTGCAAACAGATTGTAACATTTTTCTTCAATGCAACCTACTCTGCTTTTTACTTATTTGATTTTATATGGCCCCTCTCAGGATTACCCGAGAACAACATGAGAGCAGAGCTTATCCCATGCATTTCTAATAGAAATAGATTGTGTTTAAGATAAGTAGATGAAACCTTTCTGTAATTTCAAAATCTAGAACTCCAGAGATGCCATATGTCTACTGGACTCTTGTCTTAAGTCAATGCCAATGATTTGGACCTCACATACCCAGTTTTGAGAAATCATCAAATTTTCACAGGGCAAATATCATTTTAGTCGACTATCCTAATGATGTTTTTTGTGGAATTTGAGCCATACTGCCCATATATAGAGTGCAGAAATCTAATTTTCCATATAACCTACAAATGGCATTTACAGAAGGAGCTGCTTTGCTAACAGTAAGTTCTATGACATGCAATGTCCACTTACTGTAACTGACCATAACTGTCTATAATTTTTTAAGCCACATTCCCTACAGGTATGCTGACTTTTAAAGCAGATGTTTGTTTAGTTCTGTTCAAAAAAGAAGGAAAATAAAGCTAGTTTGTTTATTAACTGTAAAAATAGCAGAGAAGGACGAATCAATCCCAAACTTCAATAGCTTCAATAGGTGCACAATAAATATGCACTAATGAAAATGTTAATTGAGCTCCTGACATTTACTGTTTGAAACAGAAGAATTAAAGCCCAGATGGAGGTTGACACACTCCTATCAGTGAACAGGGGATGCAGCTTGCCAACATGTAATGACACTTCTGTTGCTGAAAATAAAACTTGAGGCTTAAGGGTGATGACTGATACAGAGTGGCACAGGAAAGGTTGCCCTGACATTGTTAGATAGGAGAATGGTTATACTGAACAAGATGGAAAAGAGGGCAGACAACTTGAATGATTATGGGCGAGATATCCTTGTATCTGGCTTGGTTTCTTTTCTTGTCCATGATACTTAGAGTTATATTGGCAAATGGAGCTTGGCCATTCAGCAAGGACTGACTCCCTTCCTTAGGGAACAATCCTAAGCAGTCATCTCAGAATTAAGACCCATTTTATTCCATGTGGCTTTCACTCAGGAAAATGTTCTCCCCTCCCCCACCACAGCATAACCAGTTCTTATACAACTGCCTTGAAAGTGTGTCAGTTATGGCATCTACACAATTGGTAAGGCCTGTTCAGCCAGATTTCGCTTGAAATCGCCCCCCTGGGAAGCTGTCGGCTATACAAATGGGGGTGAGGGTGGATATTGGGATTTATTCTGTCATCTTAGAATTTTGTGGGTTTATGTGGGGGTTTTAGATTTTTGTGTAAACCACCAAAAGCAAGCTAGACACAGGAGTGGTGGTCAACAAGTACAAATATGAATGAATGAATGAATGAATGAATGAATGAATGAATGAATGAATGAATGAATGCTTTGCACAGAATCTGGAGTGTCTTGGCATTTTACACTTGAACCAGGATCCTACAGATCTAACTCTCCTTCCTAGAGTGGTAGAAGCTGCTGGTCAAAGGTGAAAGCTAAAAGTATTTGCAGCTATAATATTTACAGCATATCTCACCATCCCCCTGACCTCACAAGTTAGGAAACACTAGAAAGCCTGATGCTATTGACTCAAATAAAACTCTCAGATCTGTTACCACTTCCCAGTATGGGTAACTGGGTAATCAAATGAGGAAGATCTTCTGGTCTTCTCTCTGCGCCACTAAACTACTGATCTATATGCTGCCTGATTTCAATTGTCTCATGCCTTGAATAAATCTTTGTTGGTCTTAAAGGTCCTTCTTCCTGTCCACTGACTGCCCATGTTGAATGTATACCCTTGGGCTTGAGCATCTGGCAGCACATAATGTACAGAGGCTCCTATGTTCATAAATATGCCAACTAGGTGGCATTTATTTGAAATTACAGAACATGCCCCATGTTCTATATGCAAATTATCCACAATGACAAACATTCAAGAAGCTTTTTGTACCTTGGACAGCTCCCACCAAGCTAAGCATTTGTGAGTTCTACAGAGGGTTGGATGAGTATGACCACCCTGATGAGACTGCCTACTGAGTGCAGGCAGCTGCAGGCATAAAAGGACTGTGATGGCTGTCAGATTAATTAGCAGGGCTGGGCACTGCTGGCATTTAGCAGTGTAAAAGGCTGTCATTAGAATCCTGTGATCTGCAAAAGACAGGTTTCATAGACAAACACAGAGGATCAATGCATGGGTGGTGAAGTGCTCTCTGGTTCCCTTTAATGTGCAGAACTGAGTAACAGCTGTTAACCTACTACTGAATGCACTTTTGCTACTTCCATGAAAGGCTAAAGGACTTAAATGGCCCAAGAGTTACATACCCACATGGAAAATAGCTGCCAGTTGCTCCAGGACAGCCTGCTATTCAAGAAACACTGTATTGGTACCAAATGGTTCCAGTGAAAACCTTGAATTAATCAGAGCTAAAGAGAGGGTCCATTATTCCATAGCAGCCCATGTTAGATTCAGCAGGGTATGAAATGGCATTGCTTCAAAGAAACCATCTCACAGTATACCACCTAAAGAGCTGACTGTGACAGTACTTTCTTTCCACGTTTTGTAACTCCACAGGAACAAAGGAAACAAGACTGATTGCTAGTTCCATCCACCATGCTGATTCTGATCATAGCCAAGTACAACTGGCAGTTCTAAGATGTCCTATTTCAATATATTAATATATACAATATTTATATACCAAAGCAGTGTGATGCAGTGGTAAAAAAAAGTAAATGCCATTTTGGGCTGGATCAATAGGGGCATCACATCAAAATCACAAGATGTCATAGTCCCATTGTATATGGCACTGGTCAGACCACACCTGGAGTACTGTGTGCAGTTCTGGAGGCCTCACTTCAAGAAGGGCATAGATAAAATTGAAAGGGTACAGAGGAGAGCAATGAGGATGATCTGGGGCCAAGGGACCAAGCCCTATGAAGATAGGTTGAGGGACTTGGGAATGTTCAGCCTGGAGAAAAAGAGGTTGAGAGGGGACATGATAATCCTCTTTAAGCATTTGAAAGGTTGTCACTTGGAGGAGGGCTGTTTCCGTTGGCTGCAGAGGAAAGGACACGCAGTAATGGGTTTAAACTACAAGTACAACGATATAGGCTAGATATCAGGGAAAAAAATTTCACAGTCAGAGTAGTTCAGCAGTGGAATAGGCTGCCTAAGGAGGTGGTGAGCTCCCCCTCACTGGCAGTCTTCAAGCAAAGGTTGGATACACACTTTTCTTGGATGCTTTAGGATGCTTAGGGCTGAGCCTGCGTTGAGCAGGGGGTTGGACTAGATGGCCTGTATTGCCCTTTCCAACTCTATGATTCTGTGATTCTGAAAATCCAAGCTTTTACCTTAGTAGAATTTCTGCTAACACATTGGTCTGAAGCAATAGAACCAAGTTTGAGTGAAGCAGCACCTTTAAGACCAACAAAGTTTAATTCTGGTTATAAAATCCTTGTTCTAGGATGAGGCTGAAATTGTGTGAACAGTTGAAAAGAGGCCCAGTATACCAAACTGGCATCCAGTAATTGTGAAGGATAGCTTCTAAAATGTACTGTGATGCTTAGGTGCATGGGCCAATGCAATTTTACAAGCAAGGGCTGTTGACAACAGAAACAGGGCAATATAGAACAGACAATAAGCTGGCAAATCTGCTGTGTCTAAACAGATGTAGCTCTCATTGTTCCTATTCACTCTACCCATAATTAATACGGCTGAATGCAACCCCATGTGACTGCTATATCATTCTATGGTCTGCATGACTCCATCTTTGTTACATGCTGGTGCTTAGCTGCCCTGAGTCTAGTGAGAGATCAGTGTTTGGCCACTTACAAGAGAACTTTTCACTCTCATGTTAGTAATCATTCGCTTCAAAGCCTAGGATGCCATGTGCAAGATGGCTGGCTCATCCAAGTGTTTGGGATAGCTTAATTAAAGATTACTTAATGGGATCACCAGTATTTGGGACAGAATATGCCTAGTTTTAGCTATACATAAAGTATCACATTTTGTCTACCTTTGCTCTGTGTATGTGTGCACATTCAAGGCCCAGGTGATAGATGCTTAGCCTGCATTCTCTGTACGTTTTGATGCTTTATTAAAAATCTTGTAAGCAAACCTGGATCTCTCATATTGCTTCCCTGGGATTTCTGTAAACCTTGGAGCTCCTGGCCTGGGCCCCTTATAATTGTACTAACCAGTCATAATGGAATTGCTATTGACAACTACTACAGTAGAAGAAATCTATTCCACTAGTTTTGTTCCTGCTTCACCATATGATTGTGTAATACCATACATGTGGTTGGATCCCACAGATGCTTCACTGTTGGAAGCAAATTTTCCCCACCTTCCTCCACCAGCCAACTGTTATTAACAAATTGTCAAAGGTTGGGGTACCTTTCCAGCCATACAGGTTGATGGCTTACAATGAGATCACTTTTTCTCACATCAGTGCAATATCCACAGTATTCATTAAAATGCAACATAGGCATATTAATATAATCATATATGAAACACAGTGTTACAACTCTATTATTATGGCTGCATTTTCATTCACACACAATTTCATCCTCATTTCCAGCCATACACAATATCATAGTTGTTTGGGTAGTCCTACGCGGGCACGAATCAGAACATCTGATTCGGTTGAGTAAAATATCTGTTAGAAGAATTGTACAAACTCTGGTTGCTGGAGACAAAATCTAGAGAATGTGATCACAGTGTGTATCCAAGGCACTCCATTTCTGCATTGAGAGACCACTTCCTTTGAGTGTTTTAGTTTGTATGTGATAACAAGGACACATGTGGAGTGCAATCTAGCAATGAAGTAAAACCTCTCTTAACTGGGGCCTTGTAGGGAGAACATGTGCACACCGTTTAATCTGCCAGAGCAAAATGATGTCTACATGCATCTACAAAAGTGACAGGATCAGAAATGAAGCAGTACTAGTAATGGAAGTTGCAAGGTGCTGGAAATCTGCATTAGTGGAATCACAGGTCTAAAATGCTTCAATGATACACCTTTTAACATTCTAGAAAATTATGCTGGCTGAACAAGCTAAACATGTTATGAGCAACTGATACTAAAACAGCTGATTAACCTGATACTTTACAAGAACCGTAGATGCATAGGAATGGACAAATTCTTTACCTGTGGCAATGATAAGTCCAGGAACAGTCTCTTTGCTTGAGATGCTAACTGAAGTATAAGGATTTTCTGAAATTTGTAAGTGCAAGTGCAAGGAACAGAAAGGCTGAAGGATTGAAAAGAAATAGAGGATAATTTCAATAAATACATTATGAATTCTCAGAGATTACTACCCTGCTGGTTTCATTTATATTTCCTGTTAACATGCAATGAAACCAGCCAAAAAACCCTAAGCCCTACTGCCGTTTTCTGTGCTCATAATGCTTCAAGGTAGGACATTTTGTCAGATATGATAACACTGTTTGGTAAGAAGACTCCTGAAATCAGTACCCACTGCTTTTAACCAGGGTGCCTCATCCCCAACCATGCTGTTAATTGGTCATAAAATGTATCCCTTCCTCTGCCCCAATGTAACTACTTTCTGTGTATATAGACACTGTCCAGAAAGGCAATCCATATGCAAAAGCTTATTTCCGAGCACAGATTGTCTTTGCTAGATCAGAGCTATAAAGTTAATATCTTGAGATACCAGCTATATGTAAAATGACAACTGTATTAGTACTTCCCACAAAAATTTGAAATGATCCTGAAATCCAGTAACAGCAGAATAGATATCACATTCATGAGTTCACTATCCATGCAGCAATTTTAGATATCAAAGGCATAGCAAAACACATGAGTGGCTACCTTACAAGGTTGGAATTAATCTATTTTAAAGGTTTGCTGAAATCTGAGCACTGCATCAACTTTTCAAGTGAACGTTTCACCTGAAATTAGCACACACAATATTTATATCTAATTTAGTCTGATGATATGAAATGTATTCCCTTTATATGAATGATATTCCATTCAAATTGTTTTTAAAAAAAGTAAAGGTATCCCCTGTGCATGTCTGACCCTTGGGGTGATGCCCTCTAGTGTTTTCATGGCAGACTCAATACGGGGTTGTTTGCCAGTGCCTTCCCCAGTCATTACCATTTCAAATTGTTTAATCAAACTGTTTATAGCCATGCAAAACCTTCTGAAATGGGAAAGGAACAAACAGCTAAATAAATAATTATGATCTCAAGACATCTTATTGTAGAATATTCCAATGTTCAGGACAATTATACAACCTGCATTGACATAATGGTCCTTTTTAGCTCAAAGACTACCTTAAGCCAGATATTGATTTAAGGTATTCACTGTTAGTCAAAAGAGAGAAAGAAGCAATCACTGCTAATTTGGGGGCTAACTATGTAGTCCAAATCTCAGTAAGGTATTCCATACGTCAATGAGGGTTTGCATTGGACTAGAGAGTAAAAGTACAGCTTGGAAATTTTCCATGACTGACCAGAAGACAGTGTATGGGGTCTCCTCTCAAATCAGAATCTGGAGCTTCCAGCAAACGCCAGTCTCTCCCTTTGTTGTAGGTGATGAAAGTCTTAATTTGATTCTCTACTTTCTTATTTGCTAGGAATATGCCTTTGATCCCTGCTACCTAGGAAAAATGACAAAAGATGAAAAACCACATCGGCTGAGTAGGAGAGAACAAGGAGAGAACAAGTCAGTAGCGAACAGCCAGCCTGCAACACATCTCAAAGACCTGCCGCTACTAATAAATAGTCAACAATATTGCTTAAAGCAGATAACCAAACTTGTAGGCAGCAAAAAAAAAAAAGATTTTCTCCCCCTTTTTAAGTCAGCTCCCTATCTCAAGTTTCTTTTGACCTCTTTATGTGGTGTAATCCAGAGGCACAGAAGGACTCAAAAACAGAGGAGTCCAAATAAACCTTTGAATCCATGTTTATTACTATGAACAGTTTCTCAAAAACTTTGAGGTGATGGCCACATTCTTCTAGTGCCCATGGCAAAGCCAGTCATTCATGGCTGATCAGATAACCTAACAACAAAATGTTTGCAAACCACAACAGATCTTTCAGAATTCATGGACAACCCTCTATGTTTTAGTTACTTTTAACAATGTTGGACTCAAAACTGTCTTCCTTGGCTTTATTGTGGAAAAAAATAAGATCTCATGAGAAAAATACAAAATAAAACTGAGGACTCATGCATAATCTTAATCAGCTATAAATTCATATGTAACTACTTGAGGCTCAAGTATGGTTCCATGTTCACCCTCTGCTCAGTGCAGGAGCAATATGCTCACACAGCACTTTCTCAAGGCTTGCTCTATTACTGTATGATTTCAAATTAATTTCAGAATAAACTTATAAAGAAAGATCCTTATGCAGATGTGGAAAGAAGTATTTTTTTAAACAGAAACAATGAATGCATACTCGTCATGAACCTTTTAGCAAAGGGACTCATTTCAATATTTGCCCTCCAGCCGACATGGAACTTAACTTGCTTCCTGTTATCCATCAAGGAGTCAGTGGGATTGTTTGGAGAAAATGAAAAACATCAAACAACTGATCACATCAAGATAAAGCACAGGGAGGCCACAGCACTGATCTTTCATCACCAGTATGTATCATTTTTATCAATCAATAAATACATCCGACCTAATCTTATATTAGAATGAGTTCATAAGTCTCATTGGTCCCTGAGTATATACTAGGCAAGGGAATGCATTTCTGTGGCAAGAAGTATTAGGTAATTCTTCTGATTAGGTGCGTGCTGTAAACTATAAGTCCAGGTATAGTGGACCCCCAAAATAGCAGTATTTCCCAATATCTTCCAATCCCAATATAGTACTGAAATTTGGTAAATATTTGGGAAAGCTCCCTAGACATTTAAAAGGTCTGAGATCAGTTTATATACCCACCAAACAGCTACACACATATGTTGACAAACAGCTGATCATGAAAAGTCTCTCCCCACCTCCCGACCCTGTGGATAAAAGTTGATCCTATAGAGAGCCTACAGGCTGGAAGTGAAGTCCCTTATGGATTGTCTTTCTGGACAGTGTTTCCCACCATTTGGAAGGCAACTAGTCAGGTTGTTCCTTCCCACTGAAACGGGGGGAAGAGAAAGGGAGAGTTTAAATGTCTGCTGGCCATTTAAACTTTATAACTGATTGGCAGGTATTTTTTCAGTGTTTTTTTTTACTGAATGCACATGTCTATAAATTTCTAGGTTTTTCCATCTCTGTCCTGCTGAAACATCCATCCAAGATGAGGAGGGGGGGGGAAAGAGAGAATGACCATAAAAGAAATAGACAGAAGTATCCTGCTCTGCTATGGAAAGTATGAATCCATATTTTATATACTAAACACTGAACTGACTGCTCCCAGTCCAGCTTCTGGTTCGATGCATATTCTACCAAAATGAAGTACTAATTAATCTCTCAATTTCCAAATAGTCCCCTGTAGTTGCTGGCTGTGAAGGGTGTGAGCAGTACTATTCTGCATTGATGTATTGCAATATCATCTCATCATGCCAGTACATAAAGGTCCCCATCCAGTGTGGTTTAAAACAGCAGGGAATGCTGGTAAACCTTCAGCACAACCCAATGGATTCCAGTATGTAGAAGTTCAAGTCCTCCACACAGAAATGTTTTCTTAGATAAAAGTTTGGGGAATGTCAAGTAACTTAAAACTAAGAACTGTTTTTTTCTGACTCTAGTTAGTCTCAAAATCCAGCAAAGACACGAATTTAGGGGCACGGGGAAGACATGTCTATGTCTGCTTTTAGGATTCCTTTTCCTGAAGACCATACCAGGTTGACTTATTCTACAGCACTGAGATATAATTTATACCACAATCATCTTGAAGAATTACTTATCAACTGCCTTTCCTCTTCTCTGGCAGAGAAATGGAAAAGCATCTCACAAAATGGTTAAAAAAAAGAATGTAATTTCAGATATAAAAAGTGTTTCTTACAAAGGCTTCTGACATTGCCCAAGTGAAGACAGAGACCTATTTTTTGAAATCCACGGGGGAGGTGAGTACAAAATATCCTATCAAAAAACAAATTGCTTCTTAAGAATCCAGTAAGAGGGCTTTAATCTCATCTCCAGAGGAATTCCTTTTTAGCAGCAGAACTCCTAAACTATTGCTTTTTCCTTTATTTTTTGCATAATAGTAACTTAACAGCTCAATTCTCTCCTTCATAATTCACATACATCACTAACTTATGCTCCTTTTCTCCCCTTAAAATTCTTTGGCCATTTCCCCTAAGCTAGAATCTCCACATTTGCTTTGTTAAGGTTTTATTGATGCTTGATGATAGTGATGTTTTATTGTTGGGTGTTTTTATGCTGTGAACCTCCCTGAGCCCATCGATGGGGAGGGCAGTATAAATTTAATAAATGCATTAGATGAAATAGAAACTTGAATCCTGATGACCAAGTAAGTCCCTCAAATCATTGGATATTTACATTTTGGTTGGATGTGAATACTGCCTTTTATAGATGACAATTCCTAGAGTTTGAGCAGAATCTGAAGTATCAACATGGCCAGTCTGAAGGCGAGATCCAGTTTCTTTTCTGATGTACTCATGGGAGCACATAGTAGTATTTATTCATATAACCTTTACAGCTCAAATTTCATGAGCATGATCTCAGACCACATTTATAGAATCAGGCCAACAAAAGTCCAACAACATTTCCCCCCATAGGTTCCATCAGAATCAGGCCACCTGCTACACCAGTGGTTCTCAGCCTTCCTAATGTTGCAACCATTTAATACAGTTCCTCATGTTGTGGTGACCTCCAACCCTAAAATTATGCAAGTGTTCTTTCACAGAAATTAAACCAAAACTGGCCAACAGCATTAAGATCCATTGTTCATGATTGTATATAAACTGTTTTTTCCCCAAGGTTTCCCAGTTCAGTTCTGCCTCTTGTCCCACCATGCCGATTTCATTCTTTTCCGCTGCTTCAGACAAATGCTCTATCTCTATCTACCCCGCAAGGCTGTTGTGTGGATGGCGCCCCCCCAGCCAAGCTACTTGCTCTGCCACGACCCCTGTGAAAGGGTTGCTCAACCCCCAAAGGGGTCTCGACCCCCCCCCCAGGTTGAGAACCACTGAGCTAAACAAAGAGATTACAGCAGTTTGGTTTTAAAAGTGCATGAAAATGCGACATAATTTAATTGCATTCACAAGATTGCCAACTCTTCACTTGAAAACTGTAGAAGGGAGAGACTTGAGGAAAGAGTCTCTTTATTTATATGTCCATTGCGTATATGGGTACCAGGCTAAATAACTCCAATTCACTTTTATAAACACATGCTACTGCGCTCCTGTTTTATTTTATACATGGTTTGAGAACACTTATTTCCCCCCACAGACTGCACTAGAGAGAGAGAGAGAAAGAGAGAGAGAGAGAGAGAGAGAGAGAGAGAGAGAGAGAGAGATTCCTTGAATTTCTGGTAGTGTTGGTGAGAAATAATCTTGCCTTATGCTCCACCAAGCTGAGAACAACCTACTGCCACCTCAGCTTAGACATCCCTTCACATTCTGATAAGCTTTCAGCGAATAGATCATTCATTAGTGGGACTGAGTTTGGAAAATAATATTAAGTTTAAAAAAAAAATTCATGTCCTTAAACATATCACCTTTATTTGCTCATTGCAGCAGTTTTTACTTGTAAGTTAATCTGTTCACTGAAAGAATAGTAGCTGATGGACAACAATACTTTTAATTACCTGGCACTCCTACTGGGAAGTGGTATTTATCCTTACAAGATGAGGGGTTGGTTGCCCCAAGCATACCTCATAAAGGTCAATAATGATATTCCCCTCTACTCCTTGGCTGCGTTTAATGTTCTCCAAGGCCAGGGTGAAGTAGATCCCGTGGGTGTCAGAGATGTAAAGGTTGTATGTGTCATTCTGATTCCATTCCTGAACGGCTGCAAACACCTGATTCTCATCAGTACTGATAATGTGCATGTCCTGTTAAGGAAGATAAAAGGCTTATTATCCCTTGATCTTTATATTTCTTTGCCCTTTGGGACACAAAGCAATTATAATGACTTATGCCACAGCTAGGGAAGGACCATGAGTTATAGGTGATGTTAAACAATTTTCCATTAGACCATGCCAATAAATTACCATATTCAGGGCTTTCCATATTTGTATGTTTTTTAATTTTAAAATGGCTGCAGGGTGGATGAGGGGGAAGAAGGACAGAGATTCCAGAGTCCTTGAAGGAGTTTCATCCTACTTCATTTTTTATTTATACATTTGCAAGTCAGTTTTATTGTTCTGGGAAGATTCACAGCCTCGGAGCCTAAAGGCCTCCCTCCCTCCAGAAGATACAGAAATCACAGCTGTTAAGCTAGCCTTGCTCACATGGCCAAGGCAGAGAGCCTGAGTTTTCAGTAAAAGAAAAGAATCTCCAATAATAAAAGTTTCCATTTATCCTGTTCCGATTCACAGTGGCTACCAAATGAAGCAAGCTGTCCTTGTACCAAAGCATTATCACAACAAGATATTCTCCTTCCCACACAGACAATGGTTCTGGATAAGGGAGGGATCATTCTCTTAGGTTTGGATAGGAAATGAGGTCAGAAACATTGAGCTGTTTGGCAAACAAATCAGCAAAAAGCCCTATTCAGAATGAGTCTTCACTTCCCTACACCCTTCACTTCCCTATGATGCCACTGGAAGCAGCTGGTCTGCCTGCTTATGTACCAGACATACAGATAGGTAGACCACAGGTGAGCTCTCTCCTTCCTAGTTGTTTCTTCTTCTATCACTTCTCTAGTGCTTTGGAAACTGTTTTAAGAGTAACTGAGGCGTACTTGGGGCACCATGGAATATCAAGATAACTGATATTTAAGAAAGAGGAATGGGAGAAGAGGAGAAGAGTAAGAAGACTCCCCATCTGCTTCAGATGGATAGAAGCAGAAAGAAAATGGGGGGGGGGGGTAGAGGACAAGAGAGTTGACATACACAAGAAGGAAACTGGAGGTTGTAGTGTGCTAAATGTAATGATTTATGAGCAGGTAATTTATATTGTAAGCTCAAGGAACATGCCTTTTAACAGCACAGAAACTGGGACACAATGTTATGACAACATTCTTACCTGTGCCAACTATCATACTCTTCAGTGCAAGAAAGTACATGGCATTTACAAGACTAAAGAGAAAATGGTATACATCAAAGATGAAAAGCAACTGGCCCAACCTGTGAGCTTCCAAGCCATGCACAGTTCAATTAGACACTCATAAGAGTGCAACAGGGGATTGATAAACCTTCTAATTTTGCTGAGGAAAAAAAAACTTAGCATAATAGTTATGGAGTCCCTGCTCAGCCCGCAATCTGTGTGTGTTTACAGTGCTGTCAACTCATGGGCCCATTATGCACGGCCGCCAAAACGGTGATTTCGGGTCACATAGAAAATGCGGAGGGGGAAAGACGCGAAGCAAACCGGTTATGCACAGGACAGGGTGTAACGGCGGCAAAATCTGGAGCGGCGGGCGTCGAGGCATCGATGCGGAGCCAAGGGGAAGCGAGGCGAGCGCGCCACTGTGTCAGCAAGCGGGCGCCATGTTGGAGGTGGACGCCAGGAAGGGTGGCTGCAGCCTGCGCAGGCGCAGCCCTGCTGGGTCTGATGGGCATGGAGGTGGAGGGAGCAAGCACTGAGCAATTGGAGGGGGAGGGAGCAAGCGACTCCACTGCTGCCAGACCCTCCTCAGCGCCAACGTGAGCTGCCGCCACAGATGCCGCCGTCCTGAAGCTGGACTTTGGGGGGGTTTCTGGTGTCCGCGTGTTCCTGTCCCCTTGGTTTGCTCCCGATTTGCCCCTCCCCTTGTTTGCTGCCCCGTTTCCTCTGTCCCCTAGTTCGTCTCCTTTAATACTGTTTACCCCTCACGTTTTGAGTTTGTCTTGCTGTTCACACTTGTTTGTATTACTGTTTTGCACTGTTTTATACTGTTTTACTGTTTTAAAAAGTTTGTCTGTTTGCATACACCCCCTCGCCTGTGCTGTTGTTTGTGGTTGGGGGAGGGTTCGGGGATTGGTGGGTGATTGGTGCGGTGGCCTCTGTGCCATCCCTAGATAGGGACATGCTGCCCTCTGTTACCCGCCAGACCTCTGCACCCCGGCCCGCTGCCTGCAGTGCTCCCCTGATTGCCCTCCCCTTTGGGCTCCCCAGCCGCCTTTCTGTACCGTTCCCTTTGGTGCCCTCCTGCCTGCCGCGGCATTCCAGCAGCCACTTCGATTGTGGCTCTGGCGCTCAACCCGGAACTCCCTGGTTATGCATGCGGCGCCTTTGGCGCCGCTTCTGATTGGGCCCTGATCGTCAGGGAAGCTGCGGTTTCTTCTGCGTTTTGCTAACGTGACTTTTTCGGCAGTGTGGATCGAATCTGCAGCCAGTTGCAGCCGGCACCATGCATTATCGGTGATTTTAGTCACCGCCATTCCACGCCGAATGCGTACTATTCCCCCCGTGCATAATGGGTCATGGTGACCCTAGGGAGGGGTTTTCAAGGCAAGTGAGAAGCAGAGGTGGCTTGCCATTGTCTTCCTCTGCTGAGTCTTCCTTAGCTTCTACCATCTGACAAGATGAGCCATTCCCTCCCTCAACCATGACTGGAAAGCTGCATTTTCTTAGTAGTTCACAAGGTTTTTAACAACAGGAACATAATAATCATATAAATAGAATTCTCAGATACTCAGATACAATCACTGTAAAAGTTATGGGACAAACGAAAGACATCCCTATAATGGAAGCGTTATGTTCCACCTCTCCCTAAGAATGACCAATGGGAGTTGACTGAATGTTGATCAGAAGAACAGTGGAAAAAGCTGTTAATGCAATTGAGCAGGAGTCAAACTAGCTGAGAAGTATGTGGAGGAAGAGTGCACTGACTGGCAAAGGGTCAGCTTGTAACAAATCATTCCAAATGCCTAAATAAGAACATAAGAAGAGTCATGCTGGATCATATCCATAATCCGTCTAGTCCACATGCCATCGCACACAGAGGCCAACCAGTTCCTGGATGGTCATCCACAGGGCACAGAAGCCAAGGCTTTACCCTGATGTTGCCTCTTGGCTCTGGGATTCAGAGGATTAGTGCCTTTGAATATGGAGGTTTCCCTCAGTCACCAAGGCTAGTAGCCATTGATAGACTTATTCCCCTTGAAGCTATCTTATCCCCTTTCAAAATCATCCATTCATGTGGCCATCACCACCTCTGGCAGTAAATTCCACATTTTAATAATTCCTTTTGTATGTCCTGAACATACAGCATATCAGCTTCATTAGATCTTCTCTACTATTTTGGGAGTGGGAGCAATATTTCTTTGTTAACTCGCTTCAACCCATGCATAAGCCTCTATCCCCTAGTTGCTGCTTTTCTAAACTGAAAAGTCCCAAACCTTTCAGCCTTTCCTCATAAGGAAGGTGCTTTAACCCCTTCAGCATCTTGAATCCTCTCCTTTGTACTTTCTCCCGTTCTGCAATGCCCTTTTGGAGATACGATGACCGGATCAGTGTACAGTATTCCAAATGAGGCCGCACTATAGCTCGATAGAAGGGCACCACAATATTGGCCATTTTAGTCTTAATCTCTTTCCTAACAATCCCTCACATAGAGTTTGTTTTCATTTCTGCAGCATATTGAGTTGACAAATAAAAAAATGGTTCGAAAGTTCAACTGAAAAGAAACTTTTTAACCTCTGCCTGATTCATTCCAATGCTATGTGCGAACCATAAATAAAAGCTGATTTTTGTTTGTTTAACCCTTTCCTCCCCTTAAATTCGTTGGCCATTTCCACTAAGATAGAACCTCCACATTTGCCTTGATGCTTTAATTGATGCTTCATGAGAATGATGTTTTTTTGCTGTTTGTCTTTATGCTGTGAACCACCCTGAGCCCATCCATGGAAAGGGCAGGATACAAACTTAATGAATAAATACATTAGATGAAAGTGAAAGCTTGAATCCTGATAATCAAGAAACTCCTTCAGATCACTGGATTGGATTGAGTGTGAATATGGCCTCAGCAAAAGAAACACACATGCACATACACTCACACAAGCTAAAATGGTCACCCATATATAAAAATATATTAGGATATTAATAAATGGTGGCAGTGTTTGAATAAAGTAATAGTTGAGTTCCCAGCCCCATTAATTCTGTGCACTGTCTGAGTGAGGGATGATTATTAAAAAGGACAGGGATAACCAGTCTGGTGATTTCTCTGTGAGTGAGAGAGAGAGGACCTCATATGGAAAATGCTCATGACTCTCCCAATATTTTAAAATAAGGAAATTTGTTGACAAACTGTGACTGCCTGACCTACCTGTAACCTGTATGATAGAAGATGTAAAGGATGGGAGAGACTCTGAGTGAGCGAAAATGGGTGACATACTCCATCTTCATATAATCCTGCCCCCAGCTGAGATCATAACTAAGGGCTCTATCTCCTGGCTTACCTACCTACAAAACTTCAATGAGTATATGTCAGAGAGAGAACATCACCCCTATTCAATGTTATTTCTGCATCAATAAACTATCACTATTCATTATGAATGAACTATAATGTACATATAAATATTGTATACATTATATAATAAAAACATTCAATTTATGTACTTAACAGAGCCAAATCTATAAAATCAACATCACAAATCAAAGAACTAAAACCAACAACAAAATATAAATGAAGACAAAAAGAAATGGGAAACATTTGTTGCTCCCAAGTTTTTAAATTGAATTAAACTTTAATTAAATTTAGATGTGATCTCCCTTTTGTGATCTACTTGACAGAGACCGTTTATGCACTGGGCACTTTACTGCCCCAGCTCTCGTGCAGGAACACAAATAGGGGGCAGATGAGGTGCACTGGGCCAAATGCTCCCTTGTGTGGGTGCAGGAAGAGGTGGGGCCACCTGCCACGACTAAAACTCCAGCCTGCAACCCAGCATGAAACCTCCAGTGCATAAACGGTCAGACTGATCACATCTAACTTTTAAAATAAAACAACAAATAAATAACTTGAGACTGCATATAAAGAGATACATTTACCTTTGGCAGTGAGTATTTAGGTAATTTTATCTGAGTGAAGGGCTCCCTTTTGTAGGACACATAATAATTTGCTCTTCCACCAGAAGTCACCTGTAGGAATACCCAAAATATGAATACCTATTCAGCAACAATGAATAACTATTTGACAACATATGTCATTCCCTGGCAAGTTGGGAGGCTTTTTGTTTCAGAATAACAATCCAATATCATTGTTCAAAGAAGGCTTGAATTCTCAATTAGATGATATATTTTCTATTTTGAAATTAAAGAAAATATAGGCTCATTTATAACAAATCCAATTGGCTTCAAGAAAGCAACCCCTTTTCTTAAAGGTGTTTCTAGATAGATTGCTTTATAATTTGTTCTAACAATTTCCTGAGTATTGAATCCAGGCTAACCTGAGGAAGTATAGTCTCATTAGTCTGACTTCAATACCTGGAAAACTGTTAGAACAAATTATAAAGCAATCAATTTGTAACCACTTCTTGGAAATTGCTAGCAGCCAACATGTATTTCTTAAGAACAAGACATGCCAAAGCAATACCATTTGTCCTTTCAAGAGTAACCAGTTCACAGGACAAGGAAAACACACTTGTCCAACTCCTTGCTTGGCATTTTCAGGCTAATTATCAGTTTCAAAGAGGGAAGAACATTTCATAGTGATGCTCTTTTTGTTCCATTAGGATTCTATATTGGCATTAATGAAAAGGATAAAACAACAGAGACTAATCACATTACATGTTCAGATGATACACATTTCAGGCTATCACCAAGATATTTATGGATACAATTAGGATTCAATCAAAATATCTTAATAAACTGAAGGACAGTTCCTGAAAACACTAACATGGACATCAGTCAAAGTTAATGCAAATAGGAAAAAGGTATAAACTAGCACTAAGCTAAGATCCTCCAAAATGATCACCAAGTCATCCTTCATAAATATGTGGAAAACCTGTAATGCTACAGGAAAAAGAAATACATATGACATGCGTTATTAGTTAGTAGAAATAAAATACATGTTGTAAATCAGGAGACACAAAGAAATGGAATTAAGGAAGCCAGATAATCAAGATAACTGAATATTATAAAGAACACAATACAAATAACTGAAAGTATATTTTACTTATGGTACGCTATGCATTAGTAGATGGATTTGATGTTGAAGAGAACTTCACAACCACATATCAGAATATTACGGAGCTATCCAAATAATGCATTTATAAGTTATAAAAAGTGACTTGAAATTGAGATGTTAGTGAACATCAAGTAAAGAATTAATGAAGAAGTTACTGAAACATGGTTATAATTTGTGAAACAAAGCATTTCTGAAATAGCACAATTATGGGCAAGGATTGCATTGCATCATACAAAGTAAATGCTTCCTTTTAAATCTGTTTTCCAGAAATGGGCAAAAGCATTCCTGCTGTTCTGCTACAAAACAAAATACATAACAGAACACAAAACAAGGCCAAAGAACGCATGTAAATGTCTGTCAAATGAAACTAAGCGAGTGCAGTGAATAAAACTAGTAGAATATTTTCTTAACAAGGCAATAAACAATATTTTAAAATCTAAAAGCAGTTGCACATTCTAGAGAAGAGAAATTGTAAGGAATTCTTGGGTTACAATGCTTAATAAAAATGACATTTTGCTTTATTATTACACAAAGGTAAAAGGTAAAGGTATCCCCTGTGCAAGCACTGGGTCACAGAAGTACTCCCAGGGATTCAACAAGATTTTCTAAAGTTGATTAAATGATTCCCTAATATAATATTATTTTATATCACACTCAGTTGTCAATAATGTGTAATAGCTCTTACTGAATTTACACTACAAACTTTTAAACCTTATACATACCAGGAAACCATAAGTAAGCCACTTGTTTAATTAGTTTGATTATTTAATCCCTTTTTTCTGCCGCTCTGTAGACTCAAAGCAGCTAACTGAATAGAAAAATGCACAGCAAAATCTAATTTAAATAAAGTCACACAATCCAACAGTCCCCCAGTGTACTCTAAGGTAAAGATATCCCCTGTGCAAGCACTGGGTCATGTCTGACCCTTGGGGTGACACCCTCGAGCGTTTTCATGGCAGACTCAATACGGGGTGGTTTGCCAGTGCCTTCCACAGTCATTACCGTTTACCACCAGCAAGCTGGGTACTCATTTTACTGACCTCGGAAGGATGGAAGGCTGAGTCAACCTTGAGCCAGCTGCTGGGATTGAACTCCCAGCCTCATGGGCAGAGCTTTCAGACTGCATGTCTGCTGCCTAACCACTCTGCGCCACAAGAGGCTCTTATTATTGCATAGTAAAAATAATAAAGAGACTCCTGTTGACCTGTCAGTACATATCATCACTATTCACCCCAAAGATAAGGGGGGAAGAGAAAAGGTGTTGCTTTGAAGAAAACAATGCTTAGTTTCCTTGCATTATTTATTGGGGGTGGAGATCAGTGGGAGAGTCTGCCAGTTCTCTTTATAATATAACTTGGTCCCTATTATTGTTAAATAAGCTTTCATACACATGTTATGCCATCATTCAGCAGACTTTTGGCAATGGTATAGTATAGTCCTAGTATTTGCAAAGTTAGTACTAGGTGGAATTTACAGGTGTTAATATACTACCTTTTCAAAAAGTGTGCAAAACTGGATCTTGGATGTCATGTATTACAAAAATGGTTCCCTTAAGGTAATGTGATGAATCTTATATTTAAGGTAAATCACTTAATTCAGACATTTTATCCCTCAGCTATAATATAACATGAGAGAAGACACCACAGCTCACTGGTGCAAGCAGGATGGATTGTTGATCTAATGTTTCTTAACACATTCTTCATTTATCAAAACAGAAAAATCTGCAAACATTGATGGAAGGTTAATATTCATTTTATATATCTATATACAGATATACATATTCACAAATTAGTTCTATGAAAAGTTAGCTAAATACAGCTATATTTGAGCAGAATATTTAAATCTTAAACTTTTCAAAAAAGAACCTACAAAATATATAATGTGACATCTATGATTTTGGCAAAATTTAAAACAGCCAAAATGGAAGTTATAAGTACATACAGGACTAGTAAAGCAGTATGGCAAATAATGTAATAGCCCCACATTATTAGGTCCCTATTATTAATTTATTTGGTGCAGAACGCGTCATCTGGAGTTTCTTGCCCACTTCCTTTGAAAGATAGATTCAAGTGGTTTTCATTTTGTAAAAGTAGGCAGAAACATAACATACAGAGATTGTTAACCTCCTTGAAAATTGCTACAGAAGTTTCATCTGAGGATGACCTTACCGTTTAGTCTAAGATTTTGACACTGAATTTTCAGCATAAAATACTAATTAATAGCTTTTAATGCTTCTTATTATTTCTGTCTGCAAGCCATCTCAGGCAGGCTCCTGGAGAGGCAGCATAAAAATGCTATAAATAAATAATTAATCTCAGCAATAATTTTCATTATTTCCTCTTGGTCATGGCCATTCCTGAGATAATTTGATTTCATATTTGTTGCTGGTCCTACAGCACCTTGGGAATATGTGTGTGTTTAAAACCACCAATCCTATTATGAAAATTCTGGGACTGTTAAAATTTCAATTCAGTAATGCTTGCTTTGGCAGGCATGAAGGGTTTGAGAAGATACAATGCTTTACATTCTGCTTTATTATATGAAACACTTACTGGCTTTTTAGATTTCCAATAAAATATTTTAAAAACCTCTTCTCAGATACGTTTTCTTTTTTCTTCCTTTGAAATTGATGCTACAGCATCAATAATACCCCCAGCAATCATATCATCTCTAGATGGTGGCACATTTCTATAGAGAATCTGTCATTCAAAAGCACCACTAAGACTGGTCATAATGCACAGCTATCTCATATCTTGATCTGCAGCAGACAAGGCTGTGCCTTTGACAGAGAATGAGAAAGGGAAGCCTGTTATTCAATGTAGTAGGAAATTTTCAGAATATGATTCTACTATGAAGTTTTCTCATTAATTTTATAGATTTCTACATTAATTTCTAGACTTGTCCCTATTTTGGATGTGTAATAAAGACCCATTATGCACGGGGGTTTTAGCGCACATTCGGGGTGGAATGGCGGCGACTAAAATCACCGATAACGCACGGAGCCGGCTGCAACCGGCCGCAGCTTCGGTGCATGCCGCCGAAAAAGCCGCGTCAGTGAAACGCGGAAGAAAGCGCAGCTTCCGGGTGACCGGGGCGCAACCAGAAGCGGCGCCCGGATCGGCGCGTGCATAATCGGTTACTCTGGGTTTTGCCGCCGTCGCGCCCCGCCCCGTACATAACCGGTATGCGTCGCGTCTTCCCCCTCCGCGTTTTCCATGTGACCCGAAATCGCCGTTTCGGCGGCCGTGCATAATGGGCCATTGTGAGGTAATTTACTTTGAAATAAGAACTGGATATGAAAAAAGGAAGGCAAGCTAAGTCTCAGTGCACCATCCTTTGATTCTTAACATGGGCCAAAGATATTTTAACTAACTCAGCCCTTTTTGAACTTTTCCTCTGCTGCAAAAAGAAAACATGGCTGAGACTTACCTTGGATGCTTGTTGACGCCCGCAAAGGGCTGGCTGAAGGGGATGTGACTGCTCCAATGGCCTGCCACAGTGTGCACGGTGTGCCACAGCGTGCACTGTGTGCGTGCAGCTCGTATATCGTCGGGGCGAGGCAGGACCTGTGGCGACTATAAAGGCACCACGTGTGCAGGTCCCAGACCTCTTTGCCCAGGATGCCGTGGAATGGAGCTTCTCTCCCACCCACTCTGTGTATAAGGTGTGTGTTTCATGGTTAATAATCTGCAACAGTGTATAAGGTGAATGTTTCATGGTTAATAATTTGTCACAGCTGCGGGATTGCATGGGATGGAGCCTGTTGGCAGGGATCAGACTACCTGGGGTTCGGGGCCTTGCCATGAAGTGACACGTATGCTAGTGCGGCTGACCCTGCTGGGCACCATGGGCTTGTTTGCCAGATGGCCTGGAGGTAGCCAAATTAGGTGGATGCCTGTTGGCTTCCCCACATATGTTGCTTCCCATTGGGTGGACTTCAGTGGGCAAGGGGATCTGCCGGCTGGGAATGGTAAGGACCCCCAGGGTGCCTCTGGAGTCTGTGGTTTTCAGTGCAGTCCGCTGACTGCTAGGTCAGGCTCCCTCTCCCATATTGTGCCAATCCTCCAGTGGGGAGGTAATAAAGCTGTGGACTTGTTTATACCCAACATTCCAGCCAAAAATACCCCCCTGTAAGTCAGTTTTGCTGTTTGACATCCAGAAGTTAGTACAATCAGAAAGTCTGGGTTAGTAAACAATAATTTGCTGGGGTGATGGGATGTAATGTGAAAGGAGGAAGGGGAGAAAAGGAATCTCTCCTGAAACACATTATGAAATTTCACTGTCCCTTCTTTTTGTAATCCTTGGTGGGAGGGGAGGAAAAATACCTCTCATCACAGAGTTTGGATAATGTATTTTTCAAAGTCAAGCCAAGACTGATTCTGTATGGTGGTGGCCCCACTTGACTGTCACTGGAGTGTTGCAGTGGAGCACCATGCTGTGCCGTTTCCTGTGTCCCCACAGGGGATGCTGTTTGGCTGCAGACCAGGTCCACCCTGGATTACTGTCTCCTTACAGAGGCAGCCAGTATAGTTCTACCACACAGGGAGGTGGCAGGTTTTATAAAAAAAATGCACAAAGTTAGGATCGCAATCCCACTTCCATGCAAATAAAAAAAATGCCCCATTCAATCCCACAGTGCCACAAATTGCTGTGGGGCAATTTGGGCATTTTCTATCCCCTCTGGGCTGTCATAGGAGGGACAGGCCCCACTGGCCCTGCAGCACACTGGGGAATGTGGATATTTCCATGTTCCCATGCCACGGGGCAATGGACCACCCATCGCAAAGTGGGGCATTTTCTATCCCCTCTGGGCTGTCATAGGAGGGACAGGCCCCACTGGCCCTGCAGCACACTGGGGAATGTGGATATTTCCATGTTCCCATGCCACGGGGCAATGGACCACCCATCGCATTGTCAGGCCCAGGGCGGGTCTGGGCTGGTGCCAACGTCATGTGGCCACTGGGATTAGCCCCACTGTTATATGGGTGCCAGACTGGTTTTTTCCACCCATTCAGAATCAGTACCAGATACGTTATCCCCTTTAAGCTTTGGGTATAATGAAAGGGTGGAGGGATAGGGTCTAAAGGCTTGCAGGGAAGGGGTGAGTGCCTAAAAATGGAAGCAATCTTACCCATGAATCCCTCATTGTTAAGACTAAGCATCCTAAAGTTCCTTCAAATGTCAAGGTCCCAAACAGCCAGAGTTATACAAAGACCCAATGGTGTGACAAAAAAGAGAATCATGATCAGACCTGTGTGCTATTAAAATGAGCCTCTGTTCAGGCTGTGTTTGGTGACTCAACCACAAAGAAATGATGGCTAACTTTGGTATTAAATAGGTTGTCTGAGCTGGCATTTTCAACTCAGTTTCCCACCCCTTCTTTGACTCTCCCTATAACACTATGAAAGACGGTGCCTCAGGATTGTGGTTTGGTGGGGAGGAGGGACTCCTGTTTCCCCCACACTGTTTTTAAGAACCCAAATTTCCCAGGGAAGACAGAACCCCCCTCACTCCAGACTTCAGTCATAAGAAGAATCAGGTCCAAGTTTCATTGTTAAACAAGAATAATTCTGAGGTTAAATGACTGTGGCATCCCTGAGCTGCCCCCAAAGATGCTGTGCCATCTTATTTCAGGTAGGTAGCAATATTTGAGTCTAGTAGCACCCTGAAGTTCAACAAGTTTTCCAGGGTATAAGTTTTCAAGAGTAGCCTTACATAAGATACAAGTAGAAATGAAGATCCTTAGCTCTTACAATTAGGAAATAAGGCCTCGGGGATCTCCATTCCCACTTAGTGGATCATGGCAGGTAACAACACTTGCGTGCAGTAACCCTGAAAACAATTATAAAACCCCCATTAAAAACTTTTATAACCCATCACAGAGAGTGACAATTCTCCCCTCTCCCCTGCTCACAGACTTTGCACCAATGCCTCAGGGGGAGCACACCCTGGGTGGACTGATTACCTGGTGAGTTCAGGGAGGGTCCCAGATCTTCCCCGCCCTGACTTCAGTCTAAGACAACTTTGGTAGTTGTGCCTCAAGAGAATTTGACAGTCCCAAAGGTATCCATTGTGCTCCATGTCAGAGTGGGGATTTGCAACCAGGTTTGTCAGTTATTGTTCACCAGTCTTACTACTGTATAGAGTGGTTTCACATCTGACTGTTCACTGACCAAGTTCACTAACAAGAATAACAAACTGCTATGGGAAAAATCTTCAAGGAGAATAAAATAATGGATTGATTCAGCTGGGTGTTCAATAGGCTATACCTCCACTGAGGAAGTGACAGGAAACCAATGTGGTGCTTACCTCAGCAAGGATATAGCCTTTCTATCATTTAAACCTACAGTAATAAAAATCTCAAGTAATTATCAAATCTTCATTACCATTTGTGAAGCTCTCTGGACAGGAGTACAGGAAGTCCTTTTAATTTATTTTGATGAACTTTTCCTATAAGCAAACTTACCCAGACTGAATCTCAGAGATTATTACAGCTTTTGTTTCCTCTGACACCACCTTTAATTTCATATTTGATGAATGTCATCCAATTATTTCCCCTGCACTCATCCATCATGCTTAGTCCAGAATTAGCTGGGTTTGTCTTTTTTTTTTATCTTTTGTTTAACGACTGGCTCGTTAATCTGGCTTTTTTTTTTTGGCTTTCCATTTTATGAGTTTAATTGGGAAGCTAGCCAATGGAAATGATTCCTTTGAACAAATGTGTTTGTCATTAAACACATCTGTCTTCCCTGCCTGTGTTCTGCCTTCCCTTTTCCAACTCTGGTCCGCCTCCTTGCATTATTTCACATTTGCTGATTTTTGGATGAGTTCCTGTGTAATAAATCATTCAATAAAGTGGATAATAATATTAATTTCTCATGTAAAATAACCTAATCTGCATTTAGAATAATGGTGTACTTTCAGAAGGGTGAGGCACATCCCAAAATAATACTGGGTGTTAAGTAGGAATCCAAGAGTGTTAAAACATGTGAGTGGAACTTGGGAAACTGAGATGTATAGTTTGCACAATTTTACTGTGAATCAAGGCAAATGACAAAAGTTTGAAATAATACCAATCTTTTCAGTGATGGTCACAAATGGTATCACCTTCCAGAATTAGCATTCTGCCACATTCTTAAGGGGAAGCTAAGTCTATCTTCTGGTTACTGGCAAAAGAGATTTCAGGAAACAGAGATGGGAAAGAAACTGCTATCTAATGTAGTAGAAAGCTTCAGCTAGTCAACATTCGATAGAACTGAGATAGGCCATTGGTGTAAACCAACAGTGTAAACTTATTCTTTTTTTGCATTCTAGCATAGCTCTAAAAGGTTATGGTTAGCTTATAATTTCCTGTGATAGCATGGATGACGTATCAGTATAGCAGGGATGCATAATGTGATGAACATACTGCCCTTGAAAGGTAAAACTGAGAGCCAATTTGGTGTAGTGGTTAGGAGTGCGGACTTCTAATCTGGCATCCCAGGTTCGAGTCTGTACTCCCCCACATGCAACCAGCTGGGTGACCTTGGGCTCACCACGGCACTGATAAAATTGTTCTGACCGAGCAGTGATATCAGGGCTCTCTCAGCCTCACCCACCCCACAGGGTGTCTGTTGTGCGGAGAGTAAGGAAGGCGACTGTAAGCCGCTTTGAGCCTCCCTCGGGTAGGGAAAAGCAGCGTATAAGAACCAACTCTTCTTCTTCTTCTTCTTCTAAAACCACCAAGCACCAGTTTAGTAACTGAGCCTATAGAAAAATACTTCAGCATCCAATCCAATTTTAGGGCAACTGAATATTGAAGGAAAGAATAGCAGCAGACACTCTCAGGTCTGCCTCAATAAGAAAGCAAATGGTTTCTAGAGTGGCTTCACCTGATAGCATGGCAGAGAGGTTAACTCTACCTCTGGGCGCAGACCGGGTGTCCTGGTGTAGCTTTAGTATGCCTCTTGGGATCTTGTGTGTGAGAGAAGATCTGCCCTGGTGATTAGACAGTAAGAGCCAATAACTTAAAGACTTTTAAGGAAAGGTCCTGAGGGATAATGTAGCAACCACTCTGTGGCAATTCAGAACCTAAAGTCTATACTTTCATATGCTGAATTGAATATAACATCAATCCTAAAGCTGTATCCAGTAACTAAGTTAAAGTGCCTCAGCCAGACTTTTCCTCTGACTGCTTTTGGAAAGCCTGTGCTGCTGAAGTGATCTTTTAATTCTCAGTACATAAATAAACCATCTTTGTTATTTTTAAGCAACTCTTGCCTCAGTGATCACAGTCTTCCATGTGCTCACCACAAAACTTACCTCACAGCAGCAAACCCCAAAGCCTTTATACCTGCTACCACAACTATATATTATATCTGAGTGCAAGAGCTGTGGGATGGTTTTATATTTAAAATACAAACCTGATCAACCAAAATATTAGGAAGCTATCCATGTTCCCTCAGTTAGAAAAATGTTTATCACACATACTGTTCTGCTAATACACATAGGACCCAGGCATGATCAAGAAATCCCATGAAACTGGATTTCATAATTCCTTCTCCTCCCAACTGCTCATTTGACTGAAATCTAACCCATGGAGCATCTAATATGAGGATGTTCAATGAAGGGGGTGCCATTTTTTCCAATACCACTCCCCCAGTGTCTACCATAGGTACAAGCTTACACAATTTTGTGCTGTAGGGATCATGGGAAAAGTACCTTATGGGAAAGTACCCAAGAAGGTCACCTAGCAGGCTTCCATGGCAGAGTGGTGAGTCAAACCTGGGTCTCCTAGATTCAAGTCTAGCACTCCACATCATGCTGGTTTTCTGCCATAGTACTTGCCATAGAGTCGGAACCAGACCTAGCCACAGATGAGTCAGTGAATTATTACCTGCTTAAAAGTACACTGATGAGCCTCTTGTGGCACAGAGCAGTAAGGCAGCAGACATGCAGCCTGTAAGCTCTGCCCATGAGGCTGGGAGTTTAATCCCAAAGGCCGGCTCAAGGTTGACTCAGCCTTCCATCCTTCCGAGGTCGGTAAAATGAGAACCCAGCTTGCTGGGGGTAAACGGTAATGACTGGGGAAGGCACTGGCAAACCACCCCGTATTGAGTCTGCCATGAAAACGCTAGAGGGCATTACCCCAAGGGTCTGACATGACCCAGTGCTTGCACAGGGGATATGTTTATCTTAGAGTACACTGGGGGACTGTTGGATTGTGTGTCTTTATTTAAATTAGATTTTGTTGTGCATTTTTCTATTCAGTTAGCTGCTTTGAGTCTACAGAGTGGCAGAAAAAAGGGATTAAATAATCAAACTAATTAAACAAGTGGCTTACTTATGATTTCCTGGTATGTAAAAGGTTTAAAAGTTTGTAGTGTAAATTCAGTAAGAGCTATTACACATTTTTATGCCAATAAAAGGTTATTGACTGACTGACTGACTGGCTATTACAGATTATTAACAACTGAGTGTGATATAAAATAATATTATATTAGGGAATCATTTAATCAACTTTAGAAAATATTGTTGAATCCCTGGGTGTACTTCTGACAATCTCTTAAATGCAAAGTGTGCGCCTGGTGAGTTGTGCAGGTGAAAACTTATTTGCATTGTTTGTCCTTAATAGATGCTGGGGACATTTAGAAAGCAATAGGTATGTTGTTGCATGAAATTCTTCAGTTCCAAGATCACATGATTATGTACCAATTCCTCTACCTTCAGTGTCCACTGGGTGAATGGGTGGGCTTAAAATTGATATGGAGATGGGATGTCCATTCTTTTATTTCTCTTTCTTTCTTAACTTATGCACCTCAACATTTGTCAGCATGGAGGGAAGATTTAAAGAGCAAATCCTCAGAAGTGGAACAGCATCCTGAATAGGACAGAGTACATTTGTATGTGTGTGGGGGGCATCATCCTCAGAAGTAATCATGTGACTCTTCCAAATCACAGTTTCATCCTATGCTTCACTTAAAAAGAAAGAAATTCTAGTGTTGGATGTCAAAATGACATCCTGTAACTTATTAGTAGGTCTGTCATAATTCCCTTGGCATGATTTGACAGCCGGGAGTGGGTGCCAGGCCTGATTTTAAAACCAGTGGATGTTATTGCCAAATTCAGTAGGCTACCATGGCAGTCATGCAAGACTTCAATGAGACAACTACATTAGAGTGCTGTGGCCTTTAGCTAGTCTAGTAATGAAGGCTATCTTCAATTGTTGAAGGTGATCAGCAATTTAGATGCTTTGAAAGCTTGCTTAACAATATTTAATAACAATATTTAACAACCTAGCATGCTTATACTCCAGGGGTTGGATCAGTCAGGAGAATATGAAACAAGTAAAAACAGCAAACATTCAGTGTTCTGTGGAAATATAAATATCATGCAATTAGCCTTATCTCCAAGGCAAAATAAAAAATAAAAAGGGGGGGGGGGAGAAGATGAGGAAAATAACCTCTGGGAAGATTAAGAAGTTCCATAAATCACACATGTCTCAGAAAACATCCAGTCACAAATAGTCTCTGGAAAGGCCCCAGCTAGCTGAAACTTTAGAGCTTTCCAATTGATTATCTAAGTTCCTTCAAGGTATGCTCCATGACCTTGGCTCCAGAGCAGAAAGATTTTAAAGCACCTCAGGTTATCTTCCTGATTCCCTTGACTAGTCCAGAAAGTGTTAACCCAAGGGAGTCCTCCTCAGCCCAGACTTCTCTGGCTTTTAATTCTTGCCAGTAAGCCATACATTTTCCTATTCTTCTGGGTCCTTACAGCTTCCTAGCTGCATTTCTGTTACCATGGTGATTACCTCTGGCTTCACCACTGCTATGGCTACTTCTATCTACTTTGTCCATAATTGCTATGGCAATCCAGCATCATTTTAACACACCATAGAGTCATTTGTCATCTCCAGTGATCAGTGACATCTCTTGTTACAGGTGTCCTGCTTGAGGTCCTTGAAGCCAGCATTGGGCCTCAAACATCCATGGAATTTCAGTTAAGGAGGAATAACCAAAGGCAACAAAGCAGCACAGTGTTTTACAGGATGGGGAGGGGGAAGAGAAATTAAATAAATATTGGCTTTATCTCTTGTTGTGGGCCTTATAACATTATGCATCTTCTCTATAAAAAAAACACACAACTCTAAAATAAAATGTTAGATCCTCTAAAGGCAGTTCTATCATAGCAGTGATGAACTGTAACAGGAAAACCATCCATCTGAATCAGCAACACAAACAACACAGATTCATATATATTTTCACTAATTTATAACACTGTTATTACTGGTTAAGAAATCCTATTTAATTTTGGGCTTTTATCAATAAGAATTATGTGCAATAACTGGCAATTTGTTAATTAGAAATAAATGTCTGCCTGTTTTTTTAATATGTCTAAAAGCAATGCACATGACTACAGTACAGGTGCAGCAAGCAGAACATCCACCAAAAGCCTCCTTTATGATTTGTCTCCTGGTAAAACCTCTTACAAGGCACACGGCTGTTTATATTTAATCATCTTTATGAAGAACTTCAGGAGGAGAACGTTTTAGTTTTCTGAGGTGAGTATTATATCCCCCTGTGCTCATGTTTTTGATACATCAGATGAAATGGGAAAAGGGGAAGAAGAGAAGAAAAGCAAGCAATTAAAAGAAATGACAGAATAAAAGACCCCCAGAAGCAAAAGAAAGACAGTAATATTAATCAGTTTTTGCCAGCAGATGTTTTGCTTCAAGTTCCAAATCCAATAATACTTGGCTGAGATTAGATGAAATAGTGTCAGGAGCTGGGGATTGTGCAAAGGCCCCAAATCAGAAATCACCTGATTGAAATTACACATATACATTTATGACGTGGTCTTTCATTGTCCTTTTTTGTGTGGTAGCAGTTCATTATAGCTTCCCTTGCACTTAAAAAAAATGGCAATAAGTAGGATCAACATTGTCAAGCTATTCACCCATAAAACAGATGTAATCATGTTCATCCCTGGCCTGTCTTCATCTGATTACTTTCATAATAAGCTTTTAATGATTTGGTTCAATAGAAGCCTCAAGGAGCTGACCTCGGTGGTCCTGTCAGAGTATTCTTGTCACCATTGATCATAAAAATAAAAATCAATTGAGGCTAAACAGGGAGAAGTTAAAAATAAATTGTGTGGATCGATTTCTGTTAAAACCTGATAGCTTCAAGCTAAAAGTAGAGGAGAAATGTATTTATATGACTTAACAACTATAAACGTATTTAATGCACTTGAATATTGTGGCTATGACTTAAAATGCTGTGGAGCTTCAATAAACACATGGAGTTCTGTACATGAAATGGTTGTATAGTCACCATCCAAATGTTGAAAATAGGTCAGGATTTGTGCAAAATTAGACCATGTGTATGTCTGAATGCCCTTGCCTGTTTCAATCAAGTGATGGTATGCAAACACATTAAATATTAAAAGAGTTGTGAGTAGCTATTTAAGGAGTCTCCCACTCCCTTTTCTAGGCTTTTGCTGCCAACTGCATGTTAACTCTACTTATAAAATAATTTGGGACAGAAGGAAATTGGTCAATTTGGGTGTTAAGCCAGACTTCAGGGCAGTCCTCTGAATTGACATGAAGGAAGGCCCCTTTTTGCCTGTTTGAAGAAGCAGCGATTTAAGTGTAAATAGGCAGATTAATGCAGATTAATTTGAGGGAGATGCTTATAGAGGGTGTTATCACAGGGTCCAAAATAGACAACATGTGAGGGGAAGAGACTCATCAATTCTGTTAGAGGAAATAAGAGCCAAGAGAAAACAGTTCTAATATTTAAGTAGGTGCAAAATTGGGTAACAAATGGGAGTGATGCAGAAGACACCGAGATGTTAGAGAAAATGCCAAGAGAGGAACTGTGTGACAGGTATCATACAGAGTCAACCAGGCAGAGACTTCACTCCAGCACTTTTGCTTGATTTTGTTGTGCACTTCAAGAATCAGAGTAAATATTCTAGACAAGGCAAAGACAAAAGAAGGGCTTTCTGGTCCAGGTCCCTGGATAACTATAATTTATTGTTCCCCATTACCTCTGCCTTTGATTAATGGTGCAAGGCTCTCTCAATTTAAAGCATAAATGGAGTGCATCCAGATGCAGATGCCAATCTCAGCTCTGATCAAGGCTGAAAGAGTTGTGTTGAAAGCTCTACAGCTGTTAAGTGACATGGACTAGATTTCTTCTAGATGTCTAACTGACATAAGAGTAAATTAGCTTCTTCGGTCTGTACTTTGTTCACAGAATGAAATATGGCTCTAGATTCCTCCCCCCCCCCCATTAGGATACTGACACCTGTAAATTAATAAAGACTCTCCCCAAACTACAGTCAGCCCACAGACAAAAAAGCACCTAGGGTGACAAACTATCCCAGGAATGTATTAATCATTGGGGGTAGTTTCCTACCCCATCACACTTTTATTGCTATTTGAAGTTCTCTGCAGAGATTATGCCCTCCATGGGCTAGAATAATCTGAAGGGTTTCCCTAAAAACCCAGAGAACACTTACCTTATCACAGAGAGTTATATTTATAAAGTACAAAGATTTCTCATTATATTAAAATATCATAAGAAATAATAAAAATGTTTATGCTTTCCTTTAAACCAGTCCAATTCACTTCCCTTAGCATAGAAGTGGGGGGAATGAAACATGTGTTTTAAGTGGCTGTCTACTAGATATAAATGGCTGGATCTCATTGTGACAGCCTTTTATTCAGCTGAGCGTGGCTTAGCATGGGGGAATAGGATCCTGCCCTCTTTTGGTCATCCAGCCACATGGCAGCCCAGTCAGCAGGCTCCACTCAACTCAGCAGGTTCCATCAGCTCTCCAGCCTTGGACCCCGGACCAAAAGCCTCGGAGGTGGCAACTGGGTGAACCAGCCAGGCATCTGCCTCTGATGGGTTCCCCTACCACTCGGAAATATGAGCCTACTATTGGACCCACATCCACACGGCCCCTTATGAGGGTCCCCGACCTGTAGAGGACAGTGTGCAAGCTAAGACACCTCCTAAAGATCCACCCCCCATGCCTATACCTGCCATTTAGCGCGATAGGATTGGGGGTACCCTCTTTTTGAGCTCCCACCAACACTCACCTCTGCAGCCACTCTAGAATTCCATGTCTAATCCTATGGAGCCACAAATCTGTTCCCCACTCAGACAGGTGCACTCCATCCTTACGGAATAGCGCCCATTGTCAGTATGTAATATCTGGGTGCTTAATCACTATTACTCTCCTTCCAAGAAAGAGGCTCTTGTGATGGAATAGCACATTTTAATTTTAATTTTGTTTACTAGAATGATTTAGACCATTTCATTTCTTTTCTGGACATTGAAACTTTGTTCTGTTGCTTCAGACCAATATGGCTACCCACTTGAATCTTTTTTCCCCCTGCCCATTATTCTTATTTGTTTGTTTTCAGTATTTTTACTGAAGCATTATTATTTCTGGGGGAAAACTGTCCTGACCTGAATATGCCCAGCCTATCCTGATTTTGTCAGATCTCAGAAGCTAAGCAGGACCAACATATCAGAAGGCAGTGGCAAACCACCTCCAAACATCTCGTCTTGACAACCCGACAGGGTCATCATAACTCAGCTGTGACTTGATTGCAAAAAAATAGAATAGGGGGGTGTTAAAAAATTCTGCCCTTGGTATCATAAAATCATAGAATCATAGAGTTGGAAGGGACCATACAGGTCATCTAGTCCAACTCTCTGCTCAACGCAGGATCAGCCCAAAGCATCCAAGAAAAGTGTATATCCAGCCTTTGCTTGAAGACTGCCAGTGAGGGGGAGCTCACCACCTCCTTAGGCAGCCTATTCCACTGCTGAACTAATCTGACTGTGAAATTTTTTTCCCTGATATCTAGCCTATATCGTTGTACTTGAAGTTTAAACCCATTACTGCGTGTCCTTTCCTCTGCAGCCAGCAGAAACAGCATCCTGCCCTCCTCCAAGTGACAACCTTTCAAATACTTAAAGAGGGCTATCATGTCCCCTCTCAACCTCCTTTTCTCCAGGCTGAACATTCCCAAGTCCCTCAACCTATCTTCATAGGGCTTGGTCCCTTGGCCCCAGATCATCTTCGTCGCTCTCCTCTGTACCCTTTCAATTTTATCGATGTCCTTCTTGTAGTGAGGCCTCCAGAACTGCACACAGTACTCCAGGTGTGGTCTGACCAGTGCCGTATACAATGGGACTATGACATCTTGTGATTTTGATGTGATGCCCCTGTTGATACAGCCCAAAATGGCATTCACCTTTTTATCGCTGCATCACACTGCCTGCTCATGTTTAGTTTACAATCCACAAGTACCCCCAAGGTCTCATTCACACACTGTGTTACCTAGAAGCGTATCTCCCATCCAGTAGGCATGCTTTTCATTTTTCTGACCCAGATGCAGAACTTTACACTTATCTTTATTAAATTGCATCCTGTTCTCATTTGCCCATTTTTCCATTGTGTTCAGATCTCATTGAACTCTGTATCTTCTGGAGTATTTGCCAGTCCTCCCAATTTGGTGTCATCTGCAAACTTGATGAGTATCAAATAAGCATCAAATAAGCTAGGTATGCTACTGCTTAAATTTATAATGATTATATGATATTATTTAACATCCAAAAGAATAACCATCTGAATGTTTGGTGTCCTTGATTTTAAATGAAAAGCAGATTTATAAGGCATCCAATTTAATGGGTTGCTATTTTTTTTATTTAGAGTAATTAGCAACAATTGATTCTTGCCCTAAGTGTTCAATTTCCAGTAGGTGCCAGTTGCTGGCAGATAATGATCATGCACACACAATGCATCTCATCACCAGTGTGAACAGACTGGTAGTCTGTGCTTGACTTCAGAAGCAAAAACAAAAGATATTTTCAGTTTTAATGAGTCCCATACTCTGAGAAAAAGCTCTAATATTTCTTAGTCCAGTGAAATCTAGATTTTATCATATTCACTACTGGTATTATATGCTTAGCAATTACTACATAAAGAAGAGCTAGGTTTTTGTGCCCTACTTTTTACAACCCAAAGGAATCTCAAAGCATCTTACAATCACCTAAATTGTGAGGCTGAGAGAGCCCTGAGAGAACTATGACTGATCCAAGATCAGCCAGTTGGCTTCATGTGGAGGAGGAGCAGGGAATCATACCTGGTTATCCAGATTAGAGTCTTTTGCTCTGAATCAGTACACTATGGTGGCTCTATTCTCTTTGGATTAGGTTTAAGAGAATTAGAAGAAATGCCCCTCCCCAGAATGGGAAGTAATTATTCTTCTGTTTGTAGATCAATATTCAGTATCAAGACAGGGCAATCCTAGACAGAGTTATACACTTCTAAATCCATTGATTTTGAAAACTGTAACTGCTTAGGATGGCATTATAAATCTTGGAGTTATTTGAAAATATGGGATAATTGAATGTGAATTTTGTCTGCAGTTAAATTTTGGCATCAGAATTGGAATTTGCAACACTTGGTTCATTTTTGTTTGTTTGTTATTTTAATAACATTCAGATGTGAAAGTGACAACACTGAATGTAAAAAGCAGAAGTTAAAATTTAGGTGAAATTGTATGTCTGCAGTCATTTAATAATTGCAGTATTTTGAAAGTGAAAGAGGTTGGTTAAATGGCTGCCACACATTGAACCCCGCCAGGGTGAACCCTCCTTTCTCTCAGCCATGGCAAGCTACAGCCGGAGAAAGTGGGTCTGAACTGGTCAGTTTGGTTCAGGAACATTCAAGTTGGTTTGGTTCAGGGTTCAGGAACCTCCCTGAACTGAAATGTTTAGGTTTGTGTCCATCACTAATCACATCAATAATCACCTTCCTTTCCACTCCCCACAACTGATACCCTGTGAGGTAGGTGAGGCTGAGAGTGCTCTAAAATAACTGACTGGTTGAAGGTCACCCTGCTGGCTGTATGCGGAGGAGTGAGAAAACAAACTTAGTTCTCCAGATTAGAGGTGGCTGCTCTTAACCACTATACCAAGCTGGCTCTCATGAGGTAATGTAACAGTTGCAGATAGATAACTAAGGGCACTTTAGGATGTTATCATTCATCCTTCCTCTTTTTATATATTTCTGTAACCTCTGAACCAGAGTGTCTGTACATCTCCCAAGATGAGATGCACAAGTTTCAGAGAGATACAGCTTGTGAATATCGATGGACAAGGTGTGAGAAATCTTACTTTAGCCATTATGTAATATTCATGTCTCTCACACTTCTTTTTCCTCCATATGTTGTAACACCTGAAGCCACCCGTGATTACTTATGGGAACAGAAAGTCTTTTCCCATAGTACTGGCATCATCATCACCAGAAGGTAATACTTCTTAGTTATATTCTTGATTCCGTGCTGTCAAAAGACACCTGTTATTTCCATAGGTGCTGGCTTTTTAGCTTCTATTTTCTTCTGCTTGTTTTAGCTAAATTGTTGATAACATATGGGGGCTTTGGAGGGGGAAATAGAAAGGGGGAGAATTGCTGACATAGCAATGTTACTTCCAGGTTGCCCCATGACTTTCCCAAAACTCTATTTTATTAATATACTAGCTTTCAAGACTGTTGCATCCAGGAATGCAATGGGTGCTAGTGGCGGGTGGCCCCAGAGGGGCAGGTGGTGGCTGACATACCTGAGCAGCTTGGCATGGTGAGGGTGGGTCAGTGGGTGGGCGAAGGGTGCATGGCGCTTGAGCGGTGTGCGGTATTGGTGGGCGGGGAATGTCCCCACTGCTGTTCAGGATGGCATGTGTCATCCAAGCCGTGGGCCCCGCTGGTGGATGGGGTAACAGTGGGCAGACAGGCAGAGGGCATGCGGCACTTGAGCAGTGTGTGGCACTGGTGGGCAGGGAACATCCCCACTGCTTGTGGGCTGGTGCGCATTGTCCGAGGCATGAACCCCGGTGGCGAGTGGGGCGACAGCCACACTGTGGGTTGGCTCGGGATGGCTTCCGGGCGATGAGTGGATTGCCAGCAAAGGGACAGGGCTGGAGGAACGCCATCCTCATTGGGTAGGAAGTGTGTGGGTGCAAAGCTGGCTGAGTGCCTCGCGGCTGGCTTATGGAGATGGGTGCTTCAGGGGCCAGCCCAATCTGGGTGCGCCCAGCTTTGCTGGGTGTGCCTGGATTGACCAGTGCTGACAGAAGTACAGACCAGACACTCGGAGGTGTCCCGGACAGCACTCCGCCCAGAGTGGTGTTTCCAAAATATTAGAGCCAACAACGGTTAAAACTGGTTCTACAGTAAAGACCACATAAATTGGGGAAATTCCTAGAGTATCATGACTGCAGTTACTGGAAGTTATGTCATAGCATCCACAATATCGTTCCCCCCACATCCCATTTTGTCCCACTGCAAGAGCAGACATGACCCAGCACTGGTGGGAGGCTGTGCACTGCAGCAGGCAATCTAGTGAGCCTAGTACAAGCCAGTGCTACTCTAACTCCCCTGAAGGCAATGGTCATAGATTGCATATGGTTGCACTGTATCTTTTGTCATATAAACATATATCAGATGCTCCTTCCTATTTTTGGCCTTAGAAGATATTTTTCATTAGCCCTTTACTTTAGTCACTTACTGAAGTGTTTTCCTTTCTTCTGTACCACGAGTCTTTCATCTACCATAACTTCAGATTCCTGTATCTCACTCCACTACCTCTTTTGCCCCCTTCCTTCATCCACCTTGTTGGACATCTGTCCCTTTTGCTCCATACTACAAAAAATCTATTTCCATTACAAACCCCTTCAACTCCTACAGTTTATACAAAGTTTTAATTACAAGCAACAGCAAACTTGCCCTTCTCTCACAGAATATTTGGCTTCAGACAGTATATTGGGAATAATCTGTGACATCACATTAATTAATTGTTGGGAAAAGTTTCACAGCAAAAAAAGTGAATTAATTACTATATTGATTTGTTAGCTATCAAATGTTATATGGATAGATTATGTTTGCCTGGTTTTGTACAGGCCTGGGCAATGTGCCTGCTTCTGGACCCAGTGCAACTGCTATTGCCCAGCCAGCTGACAGGGCTACACCACCACAGCTTGAGCCACAAGCAGCCCAGCCTTGTGGAGTTGCTTCCTCTACCCATCTAGGGTTGTCAACCACCAATTGAGGTCTAGAGATCTATTGGAATTACAAATGGTCTCCAGACTACAGTGATCTGTTCCCTTGGAGAAAATGGCTGGTTGGGGTGTAAACTCTCTGACATTTAACTCTAGATACTGCCCACTAAACTAATATTTGTACTCTTTGGTTTAGTCATAATTCTGATTGATCTCCAGGCACTGCTTGGAAGCTGGCAGTCCAAGGTGGAACATGTCTACATAGTATAACAGTGGCCAGTTATAGGCAAACATTTCTAGTAGACACTATGGTTTCCAATTTTCAGTTGGAGATCTCCTGGGATTACAACTGATTTCCAAAACACCTGGAGAAAGCTTTGGAAGCTGAACTCTGTGGCATTATACTCCATTAGAGTCCCTTCTCTCATTAAACACCACCCTTCTCAGGCTTCACCCCCAAATTCTCCCAGTAATTTCCAAATCAGAGCCGATAACCCTAGCAGAGGCTCTGACCCAGAACAAGCAATTGGTGGAACTTCTCCTTAGCCAGGAGATGGGTTAGTTATGGGGGTCAGAGACGTGGTAGGTAGGACATGTAGAGGCTGCGAGATGCTACTTAGACATACTTCAAAGGCCAAGGAGGATAATATTAAGGCTGCTTTTCTCTCAAGGCTGAGTTTGAAAAGAGATTCAGTGGGTAAGGAGGACTCCAGGGAATGGTAGAGGACAGGGAGGCCTGGAGGATCATTGTCCATGGGGTCATGATGGGTTGGACACCTAACAACAACAACAACAAGGTAAGGAGGGTACAGCCTGATGGCAGGTAAAGAAATTGGGTAAATTGAACCCCTAAATCACCATAAGGGCTTCTGAGTAAAGGAAGAAGTCCTTCCGGGGAGAAAAACAGGGGAAGGATCAGGATGCTGACACAACACTTCACCTCTCAGCCCAAAGAACACTGATAAAGTTAAGGCTCTACAGCTGCCATTCACTTGGGCAGGTGAGAACATTACTTCCTCCTCGCAATCTATGCACCAGGGACTATTCATCAGGGAACAGTATAATGCCCTCAGGGAAACCCACATTTGTGCCTGTTTTATTTATTTCTTTAAATATTTAACACCACCATTTTGCCTAAAAACCAAAAAACCTTCTTGTCACTTTGATTTCTTAATGCCCCAATCATACCAATGCTACTATTTTCCAAATAAAGGCCTGGAACCAAAGAGTCCCTTTTGTGGTGAAGAATGTTTCCTCTGCATAGGGGAAGGTTTCATGGATTAGACCAAGACTCTTTGCTTGATAGAAGAGTAATTTAATTCAACTATGAATCAGTATGCCAAGAGTGTGATAAGAGAAGAATAGCACAACACGTATTATCAATGCATGGAAGCATACCCTACCATCACGCATATAGCTATGACCTCTGTTCTGTCTATTTCTTCAGGCATAGAATACAAGATACAACTGAAGGCCTGGAAATATTTGTTAATCTTACTAAAAAGACTCAGAATTATTCATCAGACTGGAAGTAGGTGAGTGGTGGGGTCACACAGGAATCAGTACTGGATACGGTACTTTTCAACATTTTAATCAGTGATCTGGATGAGGAGGTGGAGGGACTCCTCATTAAATTTGCAGATGACATCAGATGGGGGGAAGACATAGTGAACGCCTAAATATGCAGGCTTTTCTCTCATTCCACACCCCCACCCCAATAATCCAACATCTAGGTATTCACAAAACTGCATGTGTTGAACAAAACTGGATTGTCTGTCAAGGTACAAGAAGTGACAAACTCTACACAACCTGTTGTTAGAAAAGCTGTGAAAATCAGTTTCTCCATGGTATGTTTGTGTGTTGCCAGAGTAACTGAACAAAATTAGTTATATTCTCATCACCAAATAAAATTATGTATATTAAAAATGGAGGCATTGCATGAAACCAGAAAATAATACAAGGATATTAATTTCATATTCTATTGTTGACTTTGCAACACATAAAAAGAAACAGAAAAGGCTAAGATTGGAATCTGGGGGAAGAAAATGGGAGGAAACACACAGGGAAACCAAAATTAAATAATATAGAAACTATAGTTAGTGGAGAAGGGCCTCTTGTGGCGCAGAGTGGTAAGGCAGCCGTCTGAAAGCTTTGCCCATAAGGCTGGGAGTTCAATCCCAGCAGCCGGCTCAAGGTTGACTCAGCCTTCCATCCTTCCGAGGTCGGTAAAATGAGTACCCAGCTTGCTGGGGGGTAAACGGTCATGACTGGGGAAGGCACTGGCAAACCACCCCGTATTGAGTCTGCCATGAAAACGCTAGAGGGCGTCACCCCAAGGGTCAGACATGACTCGGTGCTTGCACAGGGGATACCTTTACCTTTACCTTTATAGTTAGTGGAATAGGCCACATTCAAATTATAACAATAATCACCATTAGTATAATCAAGCCACATTTTTGCTTGCTGACTGAATTTAGTCACTAACATGCAAATAGTTGGTCTAGGACTATGTAGGTATATATATTTCAGTTCTGCCACCAAGCTCACTGGTAGACCTTGGTCCAATCATTCTCAACCTATCCTATGTCTAGGAGCCGTGAGGATAAAATGAGAGGATATACATTGCCATAAGTCCCATGAAGGCAGGGCAGGCCATAATTAAAATCTAAAGAACTGAGTGAATAAATAATAAGAATGAAAATACATTTGCTGATGCTTTGCTAGAAACACAGTTATATATGTGACATCTGAATATGGAACTTGTGCATATTAATCATGTATTGCACAGTAAAATTAAGTTTCTAGGTGGCTTCCCCATTCCTTTCTTTTCTTGACTTTGGGAAGATATGAATATGTTCAGCGCCGTCTGTTTATCATTGTTTCATATATTTGTCATCAATATACCTGAATGAAGATGTATTCATCTTGGACAACAAGTGAACTTGTGTCAATAGAGCGCAGAAAGGGTCCACTCCTAGTAGTCTCTGAACATTCTTGAATCCGGCAGGTAATATAATGGGCATCTGTAACAGGAACAAAACTATGTGTGAAAAAATGTAGCCCAAGAGTTTATGGTCTGAAAAAAAAAAAAAAACAATGTACAATAATAAGAGAGATGCTCTGGAAGTTAAAACACCATATCCTGGAAATCTTCCTGTTGAACCACAAGCATTATTTTGAAGTATTTTCTACGGAAGCTTCCAAGTTCACATCCCTTCTCCATTAACTGTGTGTTTCTCTTGCTCACAATTGTAATAATAGTAATGTCCTACCTTTCCTAGAGGTCAAGGGAGATTAAATGTTGAGAAACATGAACCAGCAATCCACTACGTAAAACTTGTTAAAATGTGCAGTAAGCACAATTGCTCCCCTCCCCCCAAAAAATATTGACTGGGAAGTGGGAAAAGATACCCTTCCTCCCTCCTTTTCCTAATGATAAAGGCTGTCAGGGCATGAAGCCCTCAAAGATGGTGTTAGAAGAGGCAACCAGGATTAGAAATATTGTATGTATCAAATGCCAGCAGTTGTTCCTTCTTATTGTGGTGATGGATAGGTCTGAACTTTTCCTCTTCTGCCAAGGCAAGCTAAACAAGCCCTCAGAGGACAGAGAACATTGAAATAAGGAAGGAAAGAGAGGGCTATCAGTCTTAGCCTAGGATAAATATTGTCATTTCTGTTACCTGATCCCCATCTGTCTCTATAGTATTGTACACTCTCAGTGGACACCTTACTATATAGACTGAATCTTCTTTTAATTTGTGCTGTGCAATATAGTATTATGTGGCTTGCTTTGGGAAACTGGACTTTTGGAGCTTTCTTTGCAATTTCCCTCTCCAGCATTCTGTTGTTTATAGCCAGGGCCAATCAAAGAGGCTTGGAGAAACAGGAGGACCTCAACTTTAGACATATTAAATTTTTGGCAGGGTTTCAAAGCTTAATTATATGGCAGGGATGCAAGCCTCCAGTGGTGCCTGGGGATCTACAGGAACTACAGCTCTTCTCCAGACTAAAAAAGATCAGTTTCCCTGGAAATAAATGGATTTCTTGGAGAGTGGGCTCTGTGGCATTGTACCCCACTGAAGTCCCTGCCTTTACCAGGCTTCACGTCCAAATCTCCAGGAGTCTCCTAACCTGGAGATAGCAACCCCCTTACCCCTGCAGGTGGTCAGGAAGAACCTGGTAACCCCATTATATGGACATATTTATTTTTTGTTTGGCTGAGGCCCAGGCATCCCTGAATTTGTGTCCAAAAGGCCTGTATGCAGCTTTGGTTATAAATCTCTCTCTACTATTTGACCGTGATATACACAGTCTGTAGCACTCTGCCTATGCCCTCAATATACATATTTGTACTTCTGTAAGATGATAAGTCTTTCCCCAGAAAACAAAGTATATCTTCTCAAAGAGGATGATTACTGATTTTTCAACCAAGGAGCTAGAAAATATGCAGTTGTTATAAACAATTAATTAGGCCCCCAAACCAATCTAATTTCTGTCACACTCCTTACCTTTCAAATTCACAAATATTTTCCCTTTCAATCATGGTAATATTATGAACATTCCTTTCCCCAACAACGAGAACTCTTTGCTGAAGCCAGAGTATCTTGAGCATACCCAAGTGTACAAGCAGTGTGCCTCAAACAGTTCACAAACTGATTTATTGGGCTGAGTGGGGGAGAGATAGAAAAGGAACTATTTCAGCAAGTAAATATTAAATGGCCTTAGCATTTCCAAGACCTAGGTAGTATATACAGGGCCATTTTACCAATTTAGCACATGTAGCACGTGCTACAGGCCCTGTGCTTCACAAGATGCCTTCCACACAAACCCCCCCCCCCATGAGTCAGGCCTGCAGCCTCTCTCCTTCCCCTTTCCTCTCTTGAAGGACACTCAGAGTAATACCCCTTTCCACTCTGGGGGCCCCTTCACCCCCAGTCTGGTTCCTCCCACAACAATCATACTCTGCTAGGGCCCCACAAATCCCTAAACTGGTTGTGGTACTATGGACCCCATAAATCCTTGAACCACTCCTGAGTATATGCAAGTCCCATGGTACCCTCATGTCATAATTTTAGGTCTTGGAGAAGGTACCTAAGAAACATCTCTCATTTTTTTTCTCCTGTACAAGCTGGGTTAATGCAATTTTTTTTTCAAACATGAAACTCTGGTGTAAGAATGCCAATTGAATTTTGAAATCTCAAAATTTGATAAATTTACACATAGTCCTAATTTTGTCTGGCTTGTATTTTAAACACACAACCATTCTTAGACTCATTTAACCCAACTAGGCTGGATAATATGAAAGTACTGTGTGACAAAACAAACATGAAACTATAGGTGACAGATGCAAATAAGTGGCTGGTGTTGACATGACAACCAGCAGCTGCCTATTTAGAAGAATTTCGCTGTGAGAACATTACACTGATAATCAAATATGTACAAAACAGGTCACCTGGAAACTATTCGCAGGAAGATAAGAGAGATTTTCTTTTCCCTGCCTTTTATTTATTTATTTGGGGAGACTTTGCTCCTCATTTTATCAATAAAATGCAATTTGTTTTTATTTTGTTTTACACATCATGTATGGAAATAGCAATAATGATTTTTTCAAGCTTGATAAATTTAAATACAATATTAATCAAAATTTTATTTCACTTTCTTTATGGGCCCACATAAATGAAATATATTTAGAAAAATTAAAGAAGCTATATATAATGAATTTGCTAAACCTCCTGGTTTCTGAACTGAAAAAATTACAAATGGCAGACATACTTGGGTATTTTCCATAATGCCCTAATCTGTTTCCTGCTCTCCCTCTCTGTCTCTCTCCCACACAAACATACACACAAACAGATGAGATCTGGGAGACTTGAAAGCTTGTATTCACTACTTTGTGACATTTGGCTGGACTCATAAAAAGCTATTACATTACTGTGCTTTGCATGTGTACTAAATAATCAATTTGGTCAGAAAGCAAAAGGATGATACTCCTTAGAGACCAAGACTTTAAGAGACAGATAAGAGCAGAAAGAGTGAAAAGAGAACAGCCAGTACTGTTTACCTGTATTTTTGATACTTATTGTAAGTCATCATATGAATATTAAGAATACGAGATATAAAATCATTAAACAAATACCTAAAAGGCTCCACCCGTGAGCTATACGCTTTCTCCATTAAAAAAAAAAACAGCAGTCTGAGAAAAACACACATGAACAGCAAACTGTCTTTTCTTCAGTGGTCCAAAATACAGGAAAGACAAACACAAAGATACTTAATCAGAATTTTTTAACATAGCTATGCTTGGCTGTGGAAAGGTTAACATTATTCTCTGTAGCAAGGAATGCAATCAGACAGTTTTAGATAACAACCTAACAACTTGATGGTTCTGCCTAACACTTTCCCAACTTCCAATCAGGGGGAAGCAAAATGTACAACTGAAATGGCTGACAGCCATTTCAGCCTAAGAGCAAATGGACATACCCACACTGCATTTATGCTTAAATGGCAAGCCATTTTAGCTATCCTTTGCTTATTCCTGCTTGGGAAAAGTAGGGAGCATAATCAATGACTGAAATGGATGCCAGTCATTTAAACCAATCAGCTGTTAGGTTTAAATGGCTGGTAACCATTTAACCCCCCAGTTTGGTTTTCCCACTTAATAGCATGGTAAAGCAAAATGTACTACTGAAATTACTACCAGCCATTTACACCTAACAGATCGATTTGCTTTGCTTCCCTATTTGGAAGTGGTAGGGAATAAAACAAGTCACTAAAATGGCTGGTAGCCATTTAGACCTAACAGCTGACAGGTGGAACCACCAGGCTGTTAGATTTAAATTACTGGCAGGCATTTCAGCCATTGCTTTTGCTCCCTTCTGCTTCCAAGAGGAGGGAGGAAGTAAGATAGAGGACTTAAATGGCTAGCAGCCATTTTAGACATCAATTTTGCTCCCTTCTACTTCCAAGTGTCCATCCACTGTTTGACTGAAATGGTTTGCAGCTATTTCAGCAGTCTATTTTGCTTCTCCCTGCTTTTAAGCAGGGAGAAGCAAAACAAACAGGTCCAAAACAGCCAATTCTTTGGGATGCTTTTGCTTTGGCCAGGTTCAGAGGTTTGGTTAGAAAACATCATGAATTCTGAACCAGAATTTTCTGGTCTGTGCCCATCACTAGTTTGCACAGTATAACAATCCCAGTGCACTATCAGTAATATCTTTAATGAAGATATTCTGAACTGAAACAGTTACAAATGGCAGACATACCTGGGTCTTTTCCAGAGGCCCTAATCTAGGGGGGGTATGTGTAAATAGCAGTAGGGTTCTCATATACTAGTCTGGGTGTAACATGTTTGCACTGATAAATGACAGCTGAATAGAGGCAGGTCAGCACTGCTTGTGTTGTTAGATCTCATGACAGCATTCAACGTGGCAAACTTCTTGCTCACTTCTACACCTATGCTGGTATATAGGTTGATCTCCTTCTTCCAAGGTTGAGAATAGAGGGTTGCTGTGAGACAGAACTATTCATACCCTTGCCAACTCCCTTGTTGAGCAACACAGGATGCAGTTCCTGCCTAGACAATGGACAGCTTACTGCTGTGCCATATCTAGATAGTGTACAGTTCATTGCTGCAGAATCCACTAGGAATTTTGGCATTAACTTTGATGCTTCCCTGTCAATGGAGGCACAGGTACTAAGGTAGCTCAGCTGACATTTTACCATCTTCACTAGTATCCTACCTGTCTCCAGAAAACTTAACCATAGTGATCCATGCGACGGTCACCTCCAGGCTGGGCTTCTGTAATGCATTCTAGGTGGACCTTCCCTTAACACTGATCCAGAAACCACAACTGGATCAGAATGTGGTGGCATGACTCCCCACTCATACAGCATGGAGGAGCCACATCTGGCCTGCTTTGAGTCAGCTGCACTGGCTCCCAGTTGAATTCTGAATCCACTTTGATGTGCTGCGGCTGACCTTCAAGACTATATGTAGTCAGGGCTTAGTGTATCTGAGGGACCACTTGGCTGGCTATGCCCCCAAAGGACATGAAGATTGTTCCATATGAACAAATCAGTGATCCCTGGCTCAAAAAAGTATATCTGGCCTCACCCAAGGCCTGGTGGAATGAGCTCCCAGAGGGTCTAAGGGCCTTTAAGGAACTGCGTCAGTTCTGCAAGGCCTGTAAGACAGAGCTCCACCAGGCATTTAGTAGGGCCAATGAATAGCAAGTTGACTTTGATTAAACACCAACTGGACTCCCTCTGTGTGGATGCCCCTCCCCCAAAACTGAGACACTCTCAAATTAATAAATTGCCTGTACAACTGACATGATTGTTTTTATAACAATGTTTTTAAAATGTATAATATTGTATGCAATTTTTACTTATTTCATGAAACAATGTTGGAACCTGCCCCGAGCCGGCATGCCAGGAGTGGTGGTGGTGTGTGTGTGTGTGTGTGTGTGTGTGTGTGTGTGTGTGTGTATATATATATATATATATATATATATATATATATATATATATATATATATATATATATAATAAGCAAATGTATACATTCTACAAATAATTTTTTTTTATTGGAAAGGTACTAAACAGATCCATTTATAGATATGTCATGCCTTTACTGTTACACCAAAGGAAGGGGCAGGAAGGAGTAATGATTGGTGCAGTAACCCAGGTTATAGCCTAAACCATGAAGTTCATTGTGTGATGTTGGGCCAGCTTTCTCCCAGCCTAGCTTCCTTCACAGGGTAATAGCAGGGCAAAATAAAGAAGAGAGACCTATGTACGCCAGTTAAAAATGGGACAGCAGATGTATATAAATTTGGAAGAAGATTATAAATGTGGACTCAAACTGGTCCCCATAATTTTGTTTTTGTTTTCAGTTTGAGTTTATGGTTCTGAACCCCCAGGAAGTAATATTGTACAACTGACTCCTTTTGGAATTTGATAGTATCACTCAGCAAACTGAGCTTTGTATCACTCAGCAAACTGAGTGAAACACATCTTCCTTATCAATTAAAATGCAAATCAAGAAGCAAAAACAAGCCAGATGAAATCCAATCTATTCCTTTCTAGCTTTATAGACTTGGTGATACGATACTCACGTCCATCTGTTGTCCGAGCCTCCATGTGCACAAGGTCAGGCTCCTTATCCAGCCCTGAGACAGACCTGAGAGAAAAGAAAAAGATGAGAGCTAAATCAGTCCATGAGGTAGAATGCCACGATATCAAACAAAGGTCAAGGTGGTTAGGAAATGGGAAAAGAGTAGAAAACTAGACAGCCTTGTTTAAACAAACCACCCTGAGATTTGAACGCATTTAGTACACGAAGAAGTCACATGAAAATCAAAGGGCTTGGATTTAATAAGTAGCTTAATTCAAAAAGCACAGACTAATAGAACACTTGAGACTTTCATTCTAATTCCATTTCATCCACCTGTTTCATGATGTTGCTAAGGTTCATAATTACCAAACTCAATTTACAAACTTCAGCAGCCCATGATGCTTCAAGCTGCGCCCTGAGATGTCTTCTCAGGTTAGATCATAATTTGAGACAGTCACCGTCTGACTCCTTGCTGCTATCTGATTTTACAATCTAGTGATAACAACACTGGTCCTTTAAATACCATTATACTCGTATCCCAAATATGAAAGTGTAATTGTTTGATAATAGTTGAGCCTTTCAGGGGACATATAAAATTAAGGTCCCTGAAAAATATTTGTTCCTGTTCAGGTATGGTTGTTTCTCCCTTCCTTTTTGAGGGAGCCCTTTTCCACCAACAAACCACACCCATAGTAAATTTATTTGAGAGGGAATAGAAGAGACTAGAACTATTTCCTGGGAGTCAGGAAATACAGTCTGGCTAATTCAAGGCATGAGCTTTTGAGTGCAAGCACTCTTCCTCAGACTAAGGAAGAGTGCTTGCACTCAAAAGCTCATGCTTTGAATAAATCTTTGTTGGTCTTAAACTGGACTCTGATTTTGTTTTGTTGTGCTGCTTCAGACAAACACAGCTTTCTTTGAACATTTGAGCCCTCGAATCTAATGTTAAGAGAATAATACCTCTGCCATTCCCACTGCCCCACTTATTCATTATGTATTTATTGATGTATAGATGTATAGATGTATTGATGTATTGATGTATTGATGTATAGATCCATCCATCCATCCATCCATCCATCTATCTATCATACTTACGTAATATACCGCCCTCCCCGGTGGCTCAGGGCGGTTTACATAAGAACAAGGAACAATACATAAAACGGTCTATAAAAACATGCGAATAACCTTATAATAATAATAACTAATAGTTGCTACCAGATAACAATTGTCATGAACCCCGATTCGTGCCATCTAAGTTTCGTTTTCTCGCATACCTTTGGGCTTCTCACCAGCTGGCCCCAGCCAAGGCCGTAAAGCAATAAACCTGTTGCCTAACTCCCAGCATCCCTTCCTTTTCCCAGCGGGAGAGGCTCCATGCTGATGTATCAATCTTACTGTAAGTGTCCTTGCGGAGACAACTCAAAGTCTTAACAAAGTGCCAACTGCTTAGATAAAATTCCAGGCCATCTGGTTGCCTGGGAATCAACCTACCTTTGCTGTCCTCTAGCTCTCCTGCCAAAATGCCTATGTACCCCCTCCCTTATGTGGTGGTCTCTATATCTGCCCTGTGTGTCCCTTTGTACTTTGTTATTATCAAGATCTTTGCTTAGGAAGATCTTGGTTTGCCTTAGTGTTCTGTAGACTCTGTTTAATAAAGCTCTCTTAGAATCTTCAACTGGCTGTTGGATTTCGGATGTGCCTTTATCTCAGACTCTGCAGGCTGGGCTCAGCCTAATTCCTGACAACAATGTAACAGTACAATATAACAATACAACAGTGTAACAGTACAAACAGGTCCAGGGCTTATTGGTGGAATTCAGAGGGGGGGCGGGGGGGAGCAGGGGCCCTTTGGTCACTGTTGATTACGTCTGGTCTCAGCCAAATGCCTGGCGGAAGAGCTCCTTTTTGCAGGCCCTGCGGAACTATTTAAGCTCCATCAGGGCCCTGATCCCCTCCAGGAGCTCGTTCCACCAGGTGGGGGGCAGAACAGAGAATGCTCTGGCCCTGGTCAAGACCAGATGGACTTCTTTAGGGCCAGGGATCCTTAGCTGGTTGGTGGCGGTAGAGCGCAGAGCTCTTTTGGGGGCATAGGCGGGGAGGCGGTCCCTCAGGTTACACTGGGCCCTGACCGCGTATGGCCTTGAAGGTAATTACCAGAACCTTTAGTCTGATCCAGAATTCAACTGGCAACCATTGCAGCTGGTGGAGAATAGGCCGGATGTGAGACCTCCACGGTGTTGCTGTGAGGATCCTGGCTGCTGCATTTTGAACCAGGTATAGTTTCCAGGTCAAGGCTAAGGACAGGACTGCGTAGAGCAAGTTACAAAAGTCCAGTCTAGAGGTGACCATCGCATGGATCATTGTGGCTAGGTATTCCGGGGCCAGGTAGGGCCCTAGTAGTTTGGCTTGGTGAAGATGGTAGAATGCCAGCCACGCTACCTTTGTGATCTGGGCTTCCATTGTGAGGAAAGCATCCAGAATCACGCCTAGATTCCTGGTGGAGTGAGCCGTAGAGAGCTGCACACCATTCAGGGCAGGCAGATGTGCTTCCTCACATGGGCCCTTCCTACCCAGCCACAGGACCTCTGTCTTTGAAGGATTAAGCTTCAGACAACTCTGCTTTAGCCATCTCGTCACTGCTTCCAGGCAGCTGGCTAATGCTTCTGGGGGAGAGTCAGGGTGGTCATCCATCAGGAGGAAGAGCTGGGTGTCATCTGCATATTGATGGCAACCCAGCCCAAACTTCCGTACCAGTTGTGCGAGAGGGCGCATGAAGATGTTGAATAGGATAGGAGAGAGGACCGCTCCTTGTGGGACTCCACAAGTAAGTTGCCGGCGGTCTGATGTTTTCTCTCCTATTGCAACCCTATGTCCACGATCCTGGAGGAAGGAGATCAGCCATTGAAGGGCTGTCCCTTGTATTCCAGCATCGATGAGGCGGTGAGCTAGAAGCTCATGATCGAACACTGCTGAAAGGTCTAATAATATCAGCAGCACCGACCCACCTCGGTCCAACTGGCGATGGAGGTTGTCCGTCAGGGTGACTAGCACTGTCTCTACTCCATGGCCAGGCCAGAAACCTGACTGGGATGGGTCTAGGACCAAAGCTTCTTCCAGGTATTCCGTTAGTTGGTTTGCGACTGCCCTTTCTATCATCTTCCCCAGAAACGCTAAGTCTGAGACGGGTCTGTAGTTGCTAGGCTCTTGTGGATCTAGAGATGTTTTTTTCAGCAGTGGGCATACCACAGCCTTAGCAGACAACTGTTTGAATCAGCCACAAATAATATAAATCCATGATAAAGAAAAGCTGTGTATGGTTTGTTTGTGTTTTTAAAACTTACAGTTTGTTGTTTGTCTAAGTCTTTCTTAATGATACTAATGGCCACCAAACTGTTTTGAATGACAGTGTTTTCATGCATGTGCACTTTTGCAAAGACTTGATGCAAACCTGTTCAGCAGGCATTTGACTTCTTCACTGCTGAACAAATGTAGCGAATAAGCTCACATTTGCTCAACACTGCTGAACATAGTAAATTCAACTGACAAACATTATGCCACAAAGTCATGGCATCCCCTACCTTAGAGAAGAGTTCCCTTCCAGAAATGGAGAAAAGACAAACGATAGACAATGTCTCTGCTATTTCCTTTTCTTGTGGAAGAAAGGCAAGTAGTAGCTAAAGAAATCCTTAAAGGCATGGGAGTTGACTGGCAGGCGAGCATTACTGGCTGAATAAGATGTAACGCCACATGATTGGCTTTAACATGGCCACAGCTTTATTTCCTCCCACTGGAGTGTAACCCCATATGAGAGGTGGAGCCTGACCTAACAATCCACCAGCTGCATACTCACAGAAGTCCAGAGGTGCCCTGGACTCACACCATTCCCAGCTGGGAGAGCAGGTCCCTTGCTTACAGGAGTCCAACTAAGGGAAGCAACCTGTGTGGGGGGCCAAAGGGTGCCAACCTCATTTGGCTAACCCCAGGTTAACTGGCAAAACAAACCCCTTGCCTCCCAGCTGGGTCAGCCACATTCATTTATATGCCAGCCTCTTAGGAGGCCCTCAAACTCCAAGGAGTCCAGTGCGCCAACGGGCCTCCCTGCCAACAGGCTTCTTCTCATGCCCCCGAAACCACAACTGTGATAACTAAGTAACAACAACTTATCATACAACTCAATTAACAAGAACCAAACACTTAAACCAAAATTTCAGGATGGGAGGGAGGGAAGTTGTTCCAGCAGTGACAGGGATGGAGAGGCCAAGCCCCACATATGTGGTGCCTTAAAAAGTTGCCATGGGCCTGCCTCTTGCCCCTAGCACCATGCATGCTGCTGGCAGATGGCGTGCACACCACAAACAGGTTATGGGATGGTCGTGTTTCTTCTCAGCCAGCCCTCCGTGGTGTTAACCAGCAGCCCCAGTAAATCACAGCCTCATATTCTCAAAAATTCTCCATCATGATTTTCAGGCTCTGACCTGGCTAATGGGTCAGCCAAAAATGGCATCAATTTGTTTTCTTTCCCTGTTATCCAATGAGCCCTGGTCAAGAAACCTATTGCTATATATCTATCCCAGTATCCACGCAAACTCTAAGGCCTGAAATTCATGTGTGACTCATTATTTCATGTTCTGTAAACATATTGCAAAGCCCAATTTTACAGACAAAACTTTCCTTCTGGTAGAAAAAATATGTTGTAAAAGCCCGAAACAGAACAAATGTTACTATTATTATGACCAATAAAGATTGCAAGTAAATGAACATTTAGCTGAAGCAATGGCTGGCAGAGAGGAAAAAATCCATAGTTGCCTATGTGATTTATGGAATGACTTCTCCCAAGTTAACCAAGAGCTTAGATTAGAAACTGATTTTTCTTGGCAATCTTCCCCCCTCCTTAATACGGTGTGAACTGAATTTGATACAGAAGCATGTACCGTATTTGCCGGCGTATAAGACGACTGGGTGTATAAGACGACCCCTCAACATTTCCACTCAAAATACAGTACTATCGGCCACTATGGGCAACTATGTCTTTTCCAACTGAAGTGCACCCAGCGTATAAGACAACCCCCCCACTTGGAGGCATGTTTTTCAGGGGGGGGAAAGTAGTCTTATACGTCAGCAAATACTGTAGATAATAGATTTCCTCCCTGCCAATCAAATCCATGCCCCTCAATGTACTGGAATATTTTGTCGCATCCTTTAGTAGTTCTGATCCCTGAAGCATTAGCCACCAAAGGACCAAAAAATTAAGGAGAAAAAAAAAAGCTTTCATTGCAGTGGCACCACCTCTCACTTTTCAAGGCGGCTAGCTCAGTTCTTCACCTTCAATAATTAGATTTTTTTTTAAATTGAGCAGGTGTTCAAAAGGTGAGGTTAAATGTTGTACCATATACAGTATTGAGCTTCAGCAACTGCTTCACAGGTTTAGCTGTCATTTGTATTGGTTAGTTATTTTTCCATTCATATTTATGGTATTATTTGCATGTTTTTAAATTGTGATTTTCATGAGCTGTTTTGAAGACTTGTTGGAACATGTTGTAATCTGTTTGCCAGTTGGTATACTGCATGCAGGCAATGATAAGCAAGGCCTGCAGAAGACACTGATTCAGTTTGGAGTCAGGGTGGATCTGCCCAACAAAGGTAGTCATTATCAGGCTGCCTAGCACAACTTGCCTTTTAAATATGGTTGCATATTTAATAGCATGACAGAACAGTTTGTTTAAATAAACTAGTTATACCCAAGCTGTTGGTTTGTTTCTTTATTTGTGTGTAGCCTGAGGAAAATAATTGTTATGTTAATCTCTCCTGGGACATTTAGGTGATACAGACTTTCTTTGTGATGACTCCTGTCCTCTGGAATAGTTTACAGAGTGGAGGTAAAAGAGAGCTTCACCTCCTGCATTTAGGAAGGGATATAGGACACTTTTTATTTCAGAGTGTTTTTGGTGGTCAACTGTTCTAACAGATCTGACTGAGCTTTGAACCTATTTGTTTTTAACCTGCGTGTTTTTTAACATTGTTACAATGTTCTTGGAACTTCTTTTGCTCTGTTATCCACTTTGAGTCCAGGGAAATACTGTACAATACACACATTTAAAATAATATTTTGTCTTTTTTTTTTTTTAGTGAAAGAGGGAATGGTTGGGAGAAAAAAGACATCATTACAGATTTCTAAACACACCCAAGGCTCTGAATAAGCTGCAGAACGGATGCAGCTAACAAAAAAAAAATTCTCCCATATCTTCATAGATTGTTGTTCCTTTTAGGAAACTATTGAATACACTATACCAATGAAGAAATTATAGGTAATGAAGACACAAAATGTTATGAAAACTAGAAACAATAGTAGCAAATTAGTATGTCATTCTCTCTGGTACAGTTTTTGTCTCCTGAAAAAGTGAAGCTGATCAAAGTGATATGTAGCCAAAAAGATTGGAAACCTCTGAATAGGCAGACTGTGATATTAATGCTTAAAGCAAAAGGTGGGGCTATGAAGAGAAAGCCTTGCTAAGGTGGAGCTAAGGAGAGAAACACTAGGACCTTGGATATGAAACAGACTGTGTACATTCAGATTCTGTAAAGAAACTGCATTGTTCTCTGTCTGCAGTAGACCTCTGCAGTAGACCTTTGATGGAATTAATTTTTTAATATATTACCTCATTTTTTTTTGGCTTTTTCTGCATGCATAGCTTATTTCCAATTATCACTGAATTTGACTTGAATTGCCTTTAATGCCTTTGAAACCTGGGCCTGATTTTTTTCTTATACTTTTCTCTTGGGATTCGTGGAGTATATGTTCTGCATACCAATGAGAAAAAAACAGATAGTGTCACATCACAGAATATTGGGGGGGGGGGGAGTGTGAAGTTGGTCTCTCCTGATTGCTTAGTTTTGTGCTGGGCATGTGTTTTTAAAATAGGAAGCAGAGATTCTTCATGCTGCCTTTACTCTCTGGTAGCCATAATAGTAGAATGTAGGGGTTCTACCCTCTTCATCCACAATTGCTTCCTTTTTCCACCTTGTCAATTTCTGGAGGCTTTCTCAGAACAGGAATGATACTACCATTTCTGCTGGCATGGATCACTGGGGGAAAAATAGTCACATGGCAAATTGTAAATGTTGTGTGTGAGAGAGTGCTGTTTAAAGTCAAACAAGATGGGTGCTCTCAGAGACAGTTTACGCACTGGAGGTTTCATGCCGGGCTGCAGGCTGGTGTTTTAGTCACGGCAGGTTGCCCCACCTCTTCCTGCACCCACATGCGGGGGCATTTGGCTTGGTGTGCCTCATCTGCCCCTGATATGTGCTCCTGCATGGGAGCTGGGGCCATGAAGTTCCCAGTGCGTAAACAGTCAGAAGGAGACATCATGTTCAGCTGAGAAGTGCCTCATTCTCAAAGCAGAGAAGCTTGCATGTTCACAACTATCCTCCATACCTTAGGGCATAGCAATTGACTGAAAGAAAGGGAGTCAGTGCAGGGGCCAGATTGAGTAGGGCTGGGCTGAGCAAGATGACTCCCTCCTCCTCCCCTAAAGTCAATTCTGCACTCTCCTAGAGAGAGTGTTCTCTTCCCTGCTGGGGGATCAGGGTATTTGGCAGGGCCTCCCGGTAGCTGCCAAGCCTTCCCAAGATGAAGTATCTGGTTATGAGCTGTGGAAAAGGGCATGAAGATTGGTCAAGAGCTGTCACTGCAGCTGCCAAGCATACCTCCTGAACCACTGGTATCAGCCCTCTTGCGTCACTGCTACTGCTACAAGCAAGCAGCCCAGTGTGTGTTGTACTGGTGGCATCCCTCTCCCAGCATGTGAAGGACTGACTGAGTTCAGTGAAAAAGAGTAGTATTGCTAGACTAATCCCCATCTTGTTTTTATATATATATATAACACATCAAATGGATATGCAACAGTGGAGCTGTCTTACTAATGGGAAGGGATGAGAAATAGTGGAAAGTATGGAGTAGGAGGAACAGCCTCAATATGCAATGGAGCAGTGGACAAGTGGCCTGCAATGGATAAGGAAAAGAGGGGGAGGGATCTGACTGAATCTTCAACTTTGGCTTGAGAGAGAAGCAAGGGGGGAAACTGCCATAAAGGCATTCTCAGAAAACCCAGGGAAGCAGCTAACAGAAATCGAACTAAGCACTGAAGGGAAGGAAATCAACTCAGAATGAAAAACAATACCCACTGGAGGTACACAGCGAAAACTGTGTTCTGCAGACTTTGGGTTTTAACAGTAGAATTATGCACATGCTTTTACACTGACATGAATGACACTCAACAGTGCTTTGCTTGAGTTGCTTCATGTTCCACATTACAGACTGAAGCTATAATACATAGAGTTGACTCCAGGAAAATACCTGGATATTTTGGATGTTGAGACTGAAAGGTCTTGTGGATGAGAGGATCTTCAATAGGCTATAATAACATAGAGTCTATCTTCCAAAGCAGCCTTTTCTCCTGATTAACTGATCTCTGTCACCAGGGTGTAGTCTGCACGGAGCTTTTATTCCAATCCCAGGTCGATTCAGTCCCTGCCATCTCTCCTGAATGTGATTTCCATTTCAATTTTGTCCGATTTAAATTTTCCCTCTACAACAAGCATGATTAATCTGGAGTGACCCGACCTCTACCCTGCAATATCCTAGAGCGGATATAACCCTCAATATTTGAAGAATCGGATTGAGAAAGCATGAGAAAGCATGCGGAGCTCTGCCTGCTTCGAATTTGTTCCTGAATTCCATGGTAGAGAAGCCCTGATTGCCAGGGTGTCAGTTCCTGATTTCCAGGATTTAAAGGGGAAGCCCTAACTTTTCTCAGCAGAAGCTCTAGAAGCCTAAACTTCTCTCAGTAGAGATTTGCTTCTTGGTTTTTTTCTCCCTCCTCTGCTGTCTCCAATCGTCCCCCCCTCCCTTGTTCAAGAAAAGAAAGAAAGGGGCTCCTGCTGCGCTTGGCTCCCCCCTCCCCTTCTGAGCTTCCCTAACCATGTGCAGAACACTTTTCTGTTTCAATGGGGAGGGGGGAGGAAGACCCAAGTTCAAATCAATCTGGATCCACAACAAAATAAACAAAGTAAGTGCAGGCTCTGCCCTGGAGATGAGCTATAATCCTAGGAGATCTTCAGCCACCACTTGGAGGTTGGCAACACTAATAAAGCAGAATCCTTGGAAGTACTTGGGTGGTAAAGCAAATATACTTTTTGTACATATTAGGTTAACAATAGTATAAACTGTGATTTTTATGGATTTTAACATTGTTGTTTTTATTATTATGTTTTATAAACTTGCTTGAGTTCCACAAAGGAGGGAGGCAGTGTCATGTTGTCCTCCACTCCATGCCATGCATTTTAGTAATAGACGGGCCAAAATCCATCATTGGGCATATCCCTGGGTTCCTGTCTTTCCTTTCAACCACCTTCACCATGTTTCCTCCTTGCTGAACCCTTGGCCTGCATTTAGCCTGTTCCCTGGAAATGGAGAATGCCCTTCATGATTTTATCTCTTGTCCAGCATATTATGACTCTGGTAAACAGGTCTAGCCACCTTTTGGTCACTAGGTGTAAAAAGTGTTGTTTTTGCTTTGTTCTGACTGTTGTCAGAGCAGCAAATGGCAGCAAATGGGAGCAGCAAATGGCAGGAAATTGATGTGTGGCTGCAGGTGGGGTGGTGGTATCTATGTATATTCCAGGACCGGACAGGCCAGTCATTCTTAGCAATATGTTTGCTACCATGAAGCTTCCAGATGTATCCTAATAGACACAATAAAAATCTGAACCTTTTCCTAAGAAAAATGTCTCAGCTTTTCTTGACTCCTGCAAGAGAATAGCCTTGGTTTGTGACAGGTGCCCAATAACTATTATAGACAAACACATAAATAAAGAAATCCCTGGAAACGATGCCACTTTTGCTGAGGTTTCAGAGAGGATTTGTTGTTGTTTCATTTGTACACATGAAAATTGTTGAGTGCATGCAAGTCCAGAGATACAGGGAACAAGCGGAGCAGATTGTTTAAAGGCTGATAAGGAAAAGAGGGCATAGTGAATAAGTTGTCAGTCAGTGAGAAAACAGGTACCAGGACCCAGTTTACGGAATTACAAAATCCTGTGGTACTGGCTTACTGAACGCACATATGAAGGAAATTTTTAGAAGTTGTGGATATTTTGAAAAGGTAGGTAAATGCCATCTATTTTTTTTTAAATGTAACAGGAAAAATGTTGATTATAAGCTACTAGCATAGCTACCAAGACCACAAATCTACCTACTTTGCCTCTCAGAATCTTGAAAATTTAAAACATTATTTTTGGATTCTACTTTTAGAAGAAATAAGAGATGAATTAATCTCTCTGGTCGCAAAGGACAGCCAAGGATAATTGCAAAATAAAACTGGTGTCTACTTTTGTGCACTTGGCAGTAGTCCACAGGGCAAATAAGACACCAATGCTGTTGATATATTACCTTCCTGGCTGAGTGAGCCTGCAGTGAAATGGTAATAATTTGTGGTATTTAAATACCACAAGAACAAGGAATATTCATGTACTGATTCTAAATAATCATTTTATAGTATGGCATATGTATGATATATTTGGTCCAGCTGACAAATCATTTGATAATAGAAATATTAGAGAAAGTATACTGTTTAATAACTGTGGCAATAGTCCCAATCACTGGCACCATAAGTTCACTTGTCACCCTCAGTCCAGCAGCTCCTTGCACGCAAGAGAAGTTCTAATATACACCTTAGGAAAGCTCTTCCATTCACTAAAATTATGCATGGAATGCAGCAGGTCAACAAAGAGAATTTTTTCTTCTTCTCCACAAATAGAATTTGAAGGCATCCAATTAAACTGATGGGCAGTAGGTTGTAGTGATAGGCAGAATAATTTCAAAGAAGCTTTGAGGGGGGATTAGATTCACAGGATAAGTCTGTGAATGGTTATCAGCCACAGTGACTAGAAGTGGGAAACCTCCACATTCAGAGGCACTCGTCTTCTGAATCCCAGAGCCAGAAGGCAACATCAAGGAAAGACCTCAACCTCTTTGTCCTGTTGTTGGCTGTCCAAAGGAATTGGTTGGCCACTGTGTGAGATAGGATACTGGACTATATGAACCATTGGTCTGATCCAGCAGGGCTCTTCTTATGTTCTTACATTCACTACAGTGTGAGGCATGATTGTGCACAGGGATGGACACAAAGCAAACCTATTTGCAGTTGGGGAACAGAAGTGTGTGATGGGTTTACCTTAATGAACTTTCAACAAACTTTTAAAGAAGTTCATGGTAGTTCATGGAAGAAGCACAAAGAAGGGATTTAAAGGGACTCTGTGTTCCAATAAACCCCTGATTTCTATTCCCTGTGAAAGCCACAAAAAGCTGAACAGAAGGGAGGTGCTCCCAACTACTCAGCTATTTGGGGTGTGTCGTATAGTCCTGTTAAACAGCATGAAACAAAACATTTCAATGTGGTTTGCAGGACCATAAATTGGTATAGTTCACAAACTTTCTGGGCAACCATGAACCAGGATTTGATGTGAACTGAATTTTCCCAGATTCACATCCCTCCTTAATTTTGCATATGGACCAAACTGCACATGTAGATTGCCAACTGACACTGAAGTAAATGAAAAGCCCCAGTTTGAATACAAGCTTTAGGCTGTGCTTGTGGGAGCAAAAGATTTTCACACTGACATTTAAGAAAGAAGAGGAAAGATAATTGGAAGGCATAGTTTGGCTCAAGTTATTGTTGTGTTCCAGTGGACTGGTGAAAACACCAAGCAAAAAGTAGTCCTGGTGTGATTGCTCATGTACATGTCAGCATCCCTTTATGCATGGTGATAGACTAGAAACATATATTTAACTAAATCACAGTGCAAAAATTAGTTGCAACAGGATCAGTACCTGATTGTATAATTACCTCAAGACTGTGCATGTACTGAGTTTACCACAGTTCTACCCTCATTCACAATTACTTTGTCCCTACCTTGTATCTAAATTGATACCTCAGAAATCTTCATTCCCTGATTTCACATGACTTTTCCCTATATGCTAATTTTTTTAAAAAATTTCAAAACACATCAAATGCCAATTACGCTTCTGGAGCTGAGTTCAGAGCTAAAATATCATATTATGATAGGGTAGGACAGCCAGAGCCCTTCAGCAAAGAAGAAAACACATTACTAGGGTGGCTCAGTCAGTAAAGAGAAATGGAGGGAAAATCTTGCAACTGAGGGAAATAATTATATGAGAGGGTATCATAGCAGGCTACATAGCACTGTACCTTTCTTTAGAAAATAAGTGAAGCACAAATAGGCAATTTGATTAAAATGGGTTATTTAAACTCAAGCTTTTAACTTGGCATTTTAAATTAATCTAGTCTGGAAAAAAATCAGAAGAGAAATGTCCATTTTGGTACATTAATTTTTCCCCTGGTTTATTCTCAAACTGCTAAAAGAGTATTCGTTAACAAGAATAAACTGGAGTCAGCAGTGCTCAGACTCCTAAGCAGCTGTTTCTTGGCATGCAATACTTAAAACTGACACACTGGAGATCACCCAGTGGATGATACAGGATGCAGATCACACAAGCACAAAGCATTTGAAACATGCCAATCTTCTTCTGCTTTTGTTGCTGTCTGTGATCTGGTTGTTTTCTTAATTTGTTTTGACACGACTGACAGGTCTATTCATAACAAAAGTGAAAAGAAGAGACAATAGACAGAGGTCCCCAATTATACTGCTTTTTCTTTAATGTTGCAATTCAAAATAAAATATGCACAAAGTACTATCATTCAACTCTGAGTATGTGTCTAAGAGGATTTAAGTAATTTAGCAGTTCAGAGGTCCTTGGAGATCTTTCCAGATATGTGGGACTCATCCTCAGTGCTGTAATGTAGTGGCTAAGAAATGCTCTATAATTAGAGTATGGGCTATCTAGTTTTCTGAATGTGTTTCTTGCCTCCAGGACTGGAAATATTTTTGAAATCACAAGAGTATGACGTAAAAACAAACTTCACATTGATGGCTGCAAAACCCAGAATAAGATTTTGTTTCCTATTTTGAAAGGAGCAGTTCTTAATGATTTTTTTTTAATTCCATTGGTCTTCACATGGAATATCAAAGCTACAGAAACAGGCATTGCTCTGTTAGGTGTTTTCCAGTGCTGAATCTTATCAAGTGTAAGTGGAAATACAAAAAGACAGATAATTCTCTTCAAAGACAGCATGGGGCTAATATGTTACACTCACACTTTTCAGCAGGCCTTTCCCCCAGCTAACATCTCCGTTTAGCTTCTGGCTACCCTCATCTAACACCCTGCACATGTCCCATATGTATAGCAGTGATTTCTACACTAACCTGCACACTGGCACGTTACTATAATACTGGACTTTGAACAAAAGTAGAAAATTATCTCAATACCACCTTTCTTCAAAGTTTACACAAGGAAGGGCAAATGGGACTTACCCCGGGCGCGTTTGCCGTCGCGGGGAAGCCCTTGCCGAAGAGAAGAGCAGGGCAGGGACTACGTGTCCCAGGGTGCCCTGGGGCGGCGTCCGGCAGCGCGGCAAAAGGACGGCTGGAGGAGGAGGGGGCCATTTCGGCTCTTCCCAGCCTCCTTTGCCCGCGCCATATAGGGAAGCGGCTGGGAGGCTTCTGCCTCTTTCCCGCTTCTCTGCCGACCAGGTTGCCCACCCTCCCTCCCTAATTTTCGTGGGGTTAAAAGAAATAAAAGGGAATTTCTATCTGGCATTGTGCCAGCTGTTTTGAAGTTAAGATAAATATAAAAATGTTAAGAACTTACATTAATGTTATGCTTATGTTTATGTTGGGTATATTGCTAAAATCTTTATCGTCACAACTGGCGGGTTTTGGGCATGGGGGAGGAACCATTGGCAAGCAAGACCAGCCGGCGTGCTGGCATGCTTTTGTGGGGGGCCTCCGTAAGAGGCTGTGGGTAAGCAGTGCCGAGAGGCCATCACTCATGGAGGATGAGCTGGGACGGCAGATCTGCATTTCCGGGTGGCCCGGAACCCGGCAGGGGTTCATGCCTCAACGGGTTCCCAAGAGGTGGTCACCTCCCCATTCCATCCATCAGGGCATTGGGGGCACGGGGAGCCCGGTGGGGTGTTGGAGGGCCTCGTGCATACCTGATGATGTCGCGTGTGGCTGCCTTGTGGTCAGGGGACCACAAGAGGGCTGGTTCTGTTCTCCCCCATGCTGGTCAACGCTCTATCGTTAATAAAAGTTGTGGCCTGTTTAATGCCATTAAGTGTCTGTTGGTTTCTTTGGCGAAAAGTATTCCCCTGCACGGCAAACATTAATGGCAAACTTGGCCTTTCTTTTTCTTAGGACTACATGGGACACCTGATCAGAGAAAACACAGTCAGCTCCAGAGAGAACCATGAATCAACAAGAATGCCCTGCCAGAGATATTCATCCCACTATTCCAGCATTCTTCCGCATCTCTGGAATATCATTCCTATCTTCCCATAGGAAAACCTTACTTCTTTGTGGCTAAGACACTGGTGGCTGCAACATCAAAACTAGGCTGACAGAAATGAAGAACAATAACGTCATCAAGTCACAAGTGACTCATGGCAACCCTGGCCATTGGGAGTTCCAGGCAAGGGATAAACAGAGATGGTTTGCCATTGCTTTCCTCCACATAGCAACCCATCTTCCTTGGTGCTCTCCCACCAGAGTACTGAGCGTGGCTTTCAAGCTCTGACAAGCTCAGCTATCCAGGCTGTTGACAGGAAGGAAAGTTTAACTAAAAGCAAATTCTCCTCGCTCCATAATATTATACACTCCCATCTCAGTGTCCTATCCCAAAGGGAAAGATTTTGTTTTTGCTCAGAAGTAACAATATGCATCCAATTGTAACTTAATGGCCCCTTCAGATGAAAAAAGTCTTCAGCACAGGAGAGCGGAAACTGTGTGTATCTGTTTAACATTTTCCATTTCATTGCAAATCCCTCCTCTACCTTTTTGTTTCTACATGGAATTTAAAAAATGTATTGCTAGGGGGAAAAAACAACCCTCCAAAACTTATTTGGTGGATGTGCCTGAACACTATTGGGGCTTTTTGTTGTCTGTTCATGGAGAGACATGCACATTAGGCACAGTCTTTAAACTTATGATCTCTATCATGCTATTCTCTACTCTAGATATGAAATCTTGGATATGTCATACTTGTTCAGATTGCAGGAAAGCATTCTGTGTTGTTTTTCAAGCTGGAAATGGTGACCTTCGGTGGCCCTTGTGAGTTTCAGTCTCCTTGCTGTTAGTAATGGGGTGCTGGACTAAACAGATCTCTAGGCTGATCTATCAAGGTTCTATTTATGTACTCAAGTTTGAAACCATAAACTCCACAGAACTTTTTCTATCATCTCAAACAGACTGAGGACAATTCTTCAAAGACTGCAGTACCCAGGTGCAGGTGCAGCATGCAGAGACGCAATAATATATGCCTGTTTTGCAATCCTGCCATTAGGGAGTCAACAAAAAGCTCAGTCCCAGACTGTCTCTCTTTTTTATCACCACTCATATTGGATCAAGCCAGCAGAAGATGATGCAGCCAGGAGGGATGATAAAAGGTCACATTTTTGCTGATGTGTCCCTTGACTGCTGCTGATGCAGCCTTCAGAGCAGGGAGCCTGCAGCTACTTGAGCAACTGGTTCAGGATTATTAGCCAATTAATAACTCAAACGGACTCAAAATCCCATTAGGAGGAAAGAAGCACTCGTTGCTTTTTATTTCTTCTTTTTTACCTTGACAGCTCTTGGCCTCTCTGAGACTTTACTCTCCTGCAATTTCTTCTTACTATTGAATTAAGTGTTCTTGAAGGTTGAAGGGCTGGTAGCACTTGAAACTGCATCTCTGTCTGACTGTAGGGCAGCGTTCTTTGCTTGATTGCACATTTACTAGGGTATTCTGCCACATATCTCATGCCTGACCTAAGGAAATCGAGGTCTTACAGATGGTAAAGGAGTGGAAAGAGTTAATTTACTGATATCTGTGTTTACTTCATATCCTTAAAGAAGCAATTCCCTAAATACTGAATTTTGGATTGAGAGGAATACAGTAGAAGATATTTGAGAATCAGAATTTGTAGATTAACAATAATGAATGCCTATTTTTCTGAAAATGATTCTGTTCTTGCTTTGTCATATGTGAGTAACATGGTGCTTCTGAAGCTGAAACCCAGCCTCACCTGTTCCCCATGCCTATCCTCTCCAACCCCTGCTCAAAAAGAATTCTCAGTTGTCATGCCTTTAGCTGAGGAAAAAATATGGCCGTGGTAGCAAGAAGATACTGAATTTTCTGGACAAATATAGCATATACAGGGCAGTTTCTACTAGGAATCATCTGCTCTGCTTGTTGAATGCTTATTCCACACATGCTCATGTGATTCTATGTTTCACCCAGCCACTTGTAGTTTACGACCACCACAAATGAACATATTGCTTTGCTTCCCAATCAGCTTACTATTTCCGAATTATTTCTTGTTATATTTATATGTTAGAATCATAGAATCATAGAGTTGGAAGGGGCCATACAGGCCATCTAGTCCAACTCCATGCTCTATGCAGGATCAGCCCTAAGCATCCAAAAGCAATGTTCAGTAATGTTCAGTAAAGATTAAAACTCTCTCTGTCACCTAGCTCTCTTTCCTAAGGTTTGTAGTCATCTAAACACACACTCAAAAGTACCCTTCCACTGAGACTTGGATATAGACTAGTAAAAGAATGTACAGGAGTAGCCACCTTGGACCCGTGGTAAAAAAACATTCTGTACAAGACACAGGCAATAGGCGTTTCATCCACTCCTGCTTTTTTTGTTTTTTTAAAGCCAGTTTTATGGTGAGTTTTGGAAAACTCAAAAGCTTAGATGCTATTTCGCGATAACCTGACTGGTCCTACTAAAAAAATTATATCACATTTATGTTGGGGGGTTTGGACCAATACAGCTACCTATCTAGGTTCAAATATATTGTATTTAGCTACCAAAAAGAAGTTTTTCAACTGTAGAAAGATGGACCTGCGATGGGATTGAGTTTGTGGGTTTTTCTCACCCAATATACAGTTAGACAAAATGACCCAAATGAGTTTCCACTCTCTCTTTACTTAATGCATCAATTAAATTAATCTCCAAATTTGTAGGAGAACGACTGAGGATGGCGCCGTGCTTGCCCGGTCTGTGCCGAGCTCTTGAGCCAAGCAGAGGGTCAGGAGCAAATGCACCTGGCAGACCTGAGCAGATACGCAAATCTCGCTCGTCGGTTGCCCCAGGAACCGGGAACGGCATCCTGAGGGTCCTACAGATCCACGGAGACTGAGTGTACCCAGTGTACCTGAGGGACTGCTTTTCTGCCTTTGCCCCTCAAAGAGCTTTGCACTCTGCCACTACCAACTGGCTAGTGATCCCTGGCCCAAAAGAAGCCTGCTTGACCTCAACCAGAACCAGAGTCTTCTCTGTCCTGGCCCCCACCTTGTGGAATGAGCTCCTGGAGGGGATAAGAACCCTGACAGAACTAAAACAGTTCTACAGGGACTGCAAAAGTGAGCTCTTCCACCAGGTACCACCGGAACCAGAAACACCCGCTATTGTTCTTTATGTTCCATGTGAACCACCCTGAGTGTCAGGGGACAGCACTATACAAATGTAATAAATAAATAATAATAAATAAATATTGAACTGTATTAAAATCATGAACACATTATATACGTCCTTATAGAGGAATGAACATAAAGTAAAACAGGAATCAGTATTTGAAATGCCTCCCCTTTCAAACATCCTAAATTCATACAACAACCATGAAGGCACAAATCTAAGTCCCTGATTTCAACAAGTCTGTTGCAATGCATCCATGCTGTCTAAGGAAATTCACATACATATGTTTTTTTAACATGTGATCAAAACCTTGCAATATGAACATCATAGACCTCTTGCCTGAGTAGCATTGCTAAGAGGAATCCTCTTAATTTCTCTTTACCCAGTTTCCCCCTGAAATCCAACAATCCATTTAATTTCATCTTCTTAAGAATTTGGAGTCTCCTTTGAATAAATTCCACATAAAAAAAGATATTCAAGGAGTGGCAAGAAGGGAGGTTACATAACTGTGCAGAGAGGTGCAACAGAAAAAAAAATACAAAAAATGTTCTCTTGAAAGAGCAAAACAGAATAGAAATTGATGATTATAACTAAAGTAGTTAATTGAGTAAAAAGAAATTCCATTCCCCATAACAACACAGCTGTTTTGTGTGGCATGCCCTCACACTTCATTTAGTTATTCTGTACATCCATAGTGCTGTGTATGAGTTATAGATATTCAGCAACTAAAATACTCATTATGCAGCAGGAGTACAATTGACTTTACATTAGGGATGATCGGATTCCTAAAGATCCATCACATTAACAATTCATTCCCTCTCTACTCCAGAGGATTCATCCTGGAGAGGCTCAGTCAGAATTCTCAAGCTTCTAACTGAAGCCCTGGAGCAGAAAAGGAAAGGGTGAAAATATACTTCTGTATCCCCCTCTTGTTTTCCACATCTATAAGGCCTTTCTTTCTTTCTTTCTTTCTTTCTTTCTTTCTTTCTTTCTTTCTTTCTTTCTTTCTTTCTTTCTTTCTTTCTTTCTTTTCCTCCCCAAAGGAGCACTCTTCCAAGACTTCCATTTTGTATTCCTATTCTATGGCTTCCCATGCAAACAAATGCACAAAGTGCTTTCCCGTCATACCAAAACAGAAATTAATGAAGGCTTTCACTAACCAAGAAAACTCAGATTAACTTAATTTTCAGTACTGTTGGACATCACTCTATTAGTTTTAAAATAATGGCAATAATAAAATGCCAAGTTCTTTGGACTGCTCATTAGAAATCTTATGTATCAGGAATTGATATAATAAGCTGTCCAAAAGGAATAAAATACAGCTTAATGATAACATCTAATTACAACATCTGGGGAAGGCACTGGCAAACCACCCTGTATTGAGTCTGTCATGAAAATGCTAGAGGGCATCACCCTAAAGGTCAGACATGACCCGGTGCTTGCACAGGGGATACCTTTACCTTTTACCTTTAATTACAACATTTAATTACCTTGAAACCATCTTTACTTCACAGGCATAAAAACACTTGCTCTTTAAAAACAAGGACTCCAGAACAGAAGAGTAAGATCAGACATGGTTCAGAATTGTATAAAGAAATAATATTGTGAAAAAGTGTATTGCAAACAAGCTAGAACTGGCCTTTCTTTAGAGAAGTTAAAGTAATGGGAGAGGAATGGGAAGGCGACTGTAAGCCGCTCTGAGCCTCCTTCGGGTAGGGAAAGCGGCATATAAGAACCAACTCTTCTTCTTCTTCTTCTTCTTCTTCTTCTTCTTCTTCTTCTTCTTCTTCTTCTTCTTCTTCTTCTAATTCATGGTACCTTATACCATTTGGAGGTGAATACTGTAACTTGGCTGGTATTTTTGGTTAAATTATTTTACCATGTCTATATTTAAAGGCACAGTATATCTGAACAGTTTGTAAATGTGAATCTGATCAGCTTGAGCTCTTAGAACATATTTTATTGGAGTGGGAAATTTGGTCTCATCTGGGAGAAAGGTATTTGTCCTCTCTCTAAATAGGTTGTATGAATTTATCATCTCAAAGACCTGTCTAGTTTTTCCTTGTAGATAAGGTTCAGAAAACTACCTTAACAGTTGCTAAATATTTAATTGTGGTGATCGCCTTTAAGAAGGTGGGAGTTTGATCTGCACAAAACCTTTGAGTCAGAAGACTAGTAAGATGATAAGCTTAGACTCTGGTCTTGCACCATAGATTTGAAGAAGAGATAGGACTTTGTACCCTGCTTTTTAAGTCTCAAAGAGTTGCTTACTGTTTCTCTCCCCATGTCACCCAGTGAGATATGTAAGGTTTATTTTGCTTACTAGTAGGAGTTAGTTTTACATTATGACAATGTTTTTAATTAACTATCAAGTTAGGTACAATAAATTTGGTGCAATGCCTAGTGCAAAGATGACTGAGACACTGGTGAGTTTTGATTACAGTTAAAAAATATTAAGGCATCAACATTTCTGCAACTATATTTAAATTTAGTTAGGGTTCCTTGTGGATATTATTATACTGTATTACACTGAACATTTTTAATTCCTTTGATATGTCCTGTAAATGGCTGCAGAACTACTATGTGGGGGGGGCACAATGGATTGAGGAGACAACTCATGAAAAATCTGGGGAAGGCACTGAGGAGACAACTCATGTGCTCCATTTTCTCCTTTTTATCCTCCTCCTTTCTCTCCTTACTTTAACCTCCAGTGAAGTTTCTTCAACCTTGCCCTTCTGCTCAGCATTCCACCTTCCTTTCCCTGCATCCCTCCTTCTTCATGCCAGCAGCCATGAGACTGGGGAGCAGCTTTACATTTCCCAAGCCTGGGCCCTCATGCTTGGCCACTGGATCTTCGCCATGCTGCCCCTGCCCTCTGGTTTTCCTGCAACTGTCCTGGTGACTGCAAGCATTTGCATGGGCCCAGAATCAAGATGCCGGTTTGCCCTGCACCTTCCTGCAGGAGGCGGGATCATCTGGCCCCATTCCCTGGAGAGGGTGGGGGACACTGTGGTTGAGTCATCTTCCCCCTCATCTGTGGTAGTGCTTGGATGCCAGGCCTTGGGCTCACAGGCTCAGCCCTGGGCCTGCAGAGAGGGGAAACAGCAACTCGAAGAGGTCAGGAGCCACTGGAGGCTCAGAAGAGCTGCCAGTGATGGGTAGTCTGGACACACTCATGGGCATATACATATGTACACCTGTGTGTAAGAAAGAGTAAATGCAAGTTCACTTTAAAAATGAAACTGGGGACTAGCACAGAAATAGAAATCATATTAATTTCATGCTGAAATCATCTGCTCGGCGGTACACACAGCACAAATATAAAGAGAAATGAAAGACACACTGTACACAATCTAACTTGTGAGCAGGTCTAGTATTGCAACTGAAGCACCATATTGATGCCACAGTTTTACAGTCAATGTTCCCACCCTGGGAAAGAAGGATTGGGGAAACAAGTAAAAGCACTATTTTTATTACAATTAAAAGATCAGTTATATTTTTATCCATATGCTAAATAAACTAGTTATGCCTATATGTAAGCACAGGTGATATCCAATGTGAGGTGCTGGCAGGCTGGTGGGGAGTCCTGGACATTAAACTGACAGTACATACAAATTGGCAGTATGCTAAAAATCCAGAGAGATGAACGGCAGGACATTTTTTTTAAAAGATCCATTTGGTTGTACAATCAGAAATGAAACAGTATGTCCTAGCATAGGCCTCACAATCCTTAATATGTCAGTCCTATAAAAATCCCAGGCAAGCTTTTGATGTTCTGTCAATATTAATCAGACTATGAAAACAAACTGGAGTCTCTCAAGGTGACACAGGAAAAGATAAATAACATTGCAACTTTCCAGAAATAGGTTAATAGCCCCTTATTCAGGATATCAATGGTCTAGTCTCAGCAGTCCCTGCTAATGGCCAGTGGTTGACATCATTATGCATTTAAAACACATTTTGATTAAGCCTTAGACATAATAATACATTATTATAACATAAATTTTATTCACCTATGTTACCCACTTTATGTCTAGTGTCCTGGTGTTTAAAATGTATGGTAAACAGAATCAATGTAAGCATAGATAAGGCAACCTTTATTTATTTGTTCTCTTTTCCATCACCATAATATTTTAGTTTAAAAAAAAACTTTTCTTAATTCTAAAACATCCCTGTTAGTCATGTCTATTTTTTTCATGTAGTTGTTGTCATGGTATATCATGTAAGAATAAGTACAGAGGGCTCTGAAAGACAAGTACATTATTTTAGCATGTCTCAATGTGGGGCCTGGCACTCTTGGTGGTCTCCCCAGTGAGAAAGAGGGACCCTCTCACATCTATCCAGCAAATGTGAAAAGGTCTGTTTTCTTGGAATAGGGACATATACTTCAAAGGAATGACATAGAATTGCCTTTACCCACTTTTGTACAGTGGAAGCTCATAAGCTGCTGTTATCTGTAATCACCTCAGAACTCCACCTGGAAAGGTGCTGTTTGGTGCTAGGTATCAACAGTTCAGCACTAGGAATTCTAATTAGTTGAATGAAACTAGGGAAGTACAATCCTAATTCAGCCATCACAGTTACTTCATTATAAGATTGAACTATTTTCCAGTGCAACAGATTCTTCTACAGAGATAGATAAATTCTGCACCCATAGACAGTAACAGCCAGTGGCAGTTTTCAGCCAATGCAACATCCCACTTTTGTTAACAAAAAGCACAAATAAATGGAAATTGCGAAAATATTAGAATGAAAGTCCTGTTTGCTCACCCAACCAGCCCATATTGCTTTTCATCTGAAGCTCTTTAAGCAGCTCTTCAAATCTACCCTAAACTAGGAATACTAGAAAACAAAATATGTTTAAAAGACTTCTAATTTTTTTAAAAAAATCTGCACTAAACAAATCTGTTCTCAACGGTATAGGCAGATTTCTATGTGTGCCATTGAAAATAACTGCAGCAGTGGCAAATAAAGTAAAACATTAATCATTTTAGCTGAGCATCAGAAAACCTCATTTAGTAGCACAAGCCTATGATAGGGTCTCCCACAAGAGACCCTTAGCAGAACCGTGTTTTAGCTCATTTCAGATTAGACTGGTGGATGGAGAAGCTCTGGAAATCATGCGTTAGAGGTTTGCCCTGTGCTAGTCCCTAAGGAACGAATTAATGTCTTCTGCAGTGTTAACTTCTGTGACTCCAGATTTCTTGAACATTTGCAAAAGCAATAAATAGGTTTAATCTGCAAGATAAGGCAGAAAGTTGCCAACTCCCTTGTACTCAGCTAATTTCTTTACTTCGAAAACAGAGCCAACAAAAAAAAGAACACACAAATGAAAAAAATTCCATTTGTTTAAAGCTCCCAAGGAGTGAGGATAACAAGGCACTAAATAAAAGGAATGGAGAGGCAATTGTGCTTTACAAGTCTGGAAATGTTATTAGACAAGCTGCAGATATCACAGAATATAGAATGGAAAGGCTGAAAATGACCCACATTTCTTGTGAAGCACTCTAATACGTTCTGGCTATTAGGTTGGGTATTTCCTGTGTAGCCAAACACTCCTAAGCTCTGGTGACTCCAGTGTTCCGTTTGAGAGGTGAAGGAACAGGTGAAAATCCTCTCCTCTATCATGCAGATCATTGTGTGAAGTGCGTATATACTATGAAGAAGTCTTTCTGTTCTTCTCCTCAAGTCCATTGCATATACAAGCTTTCATACGGAAAGCCTAGCCTACCTCACAAGACAAGTGATAAGCACAGTAGAAAGTAAAAGAAGCATATATCACTCCGTCACCATACAATTGAGAGCAGACCATACTGATGTATGAAAATGGGTTAAGAGCCCTTTTCACTATCCAAAGGGGGACCGAGTTACCATGCTGGAAATACCATGCCGAAAGGAGACGACTGAGAGAGGATCTGATAACCATCTTCAAGTATTTAAAAGGGTGCCATATGGAGGATGGAGAAGAGTTGTTCTCTCTTGCCCAGGAGGGACCTACCAGATCCAATGGGATGAAATTAATGCAAAAGAAATTCCATCTAAACATCCGGAAGAAATTCCTGACAGAGCGATTTCTCAGTGGAACAGGCTTCCTTGGGAGGTGGTGGGTTCTCCATCTTTAGAAATTTTTAAACAGACAGAGAAGCTGATTCTGTGAAGGCTCAAGAAGGTGTCAGGTTACAGTGGATGAGTGATAGGATTGTGAGTGTCCTGCATTGTGTGTAGGGTTAAACTAGATGAGCCATGAGGTACCTTTCCAACTCTGTTATTCTATGATTCTATGTATGTGTAAACTGCAATCATCTGCTATGTTAAATCAGTTCATTATTTGTGCGTTTGGCTCTTTAAAATTGTTATTAGGAGAAGAACAGAATGCTATGGGAAATGTTTCTTTTTTTTTACTATGACATTTAGCATGATATTCTAAATGAAGATATTTTTGATCACATTTTCTGTAATAAGAAATCTTTGAAAAACTTTCTGTTGAACCACCAGACAGGCAGGGATCAAAAACTATGGGTGAGATATGCAGGGGTGCCAGACATAAATTAAGTAAAGCAGAGGTAGATAAAAATGAAGTCTGGTGACTTTAAATTACAAGACTACAGTACTAACATCACATTGATGAAATGGACTCTTATCTCAAGAAAGCTTATGTTAAATAAATGTGCTAGGAGCCTTAAGTCTCTTTGCTGGCTTATCCAGGGCTACCATAATTTCTTGTTTGCATAGCAACGGATTTCAGAAAAAAAGGCTTACTATATCCTGGCTCTCTGGAGCTGTATCTTTCCAAATCAAGATGAACTACAATCATGAGCCATGTCAGAGTATTCTCCATTTCACCCACTTGCCATGCCACTTAATCATTTTTTAATTACAGGAAACGTTTGCTACATAATTCTGTGTAAACAGTCCTTAAACCTTAAATGTACTTTCATTACTGATATATTCTGTATGGAATAAGATAGCGGTCAGTATCATTCATCCAATCTTAGTGACATTGCACCTGTGGAACTCCCCCTCCCCCCCCCCAAATTCCTTGTCTCAAAACAGACACAGTTCTAATTTTCTTTAGGAATGCACTCAACATGTAAACATGATTGTCTGCCATATTCAGGATTACCATAGGTGAAATCAGGATAATATGTGAATTGCCAGTGGCCATAGCCATGATCATCTGGTTCACACTTTATTATTATATTATTATAATTATATTTTGTGAAACTGGCTGCCCAAGGGTTTTTGGTATTATGCTAAGAAAAAATACCTTTGTGAACTGGTTCATAGCATCATGACCTATGTAACTCTCCATTCCACCATTTATTCTCACTATAAGTTATAACTAGCCCAAAGTCACTCCATGGAGTGGGGATTTAAACCTGGGTATCCCAGATCTCGTGCCAACAGAGTTATTTGACTCCTTTCCACTTGTGTCCTCACCCCACCCCACCCCAAGTTCTGAGAGATTATTTCAAGCCAACCACTGATTTAACTTCTGCTATCTATACATATATAAAGCAAATACTCAAGAAAACTGACAAAAACTCTTCTATCCTGCCAAATATCATGGTAGAATTCAAAGACTCCTGAGACTCAGAAACTTTTGATTTTTCCTCAGTCCATATAGCATCAGGTTACTGAGGAAAAGGAAGATACTTCGCATCAGATTTGTTTGAACATCTCTAATCACAGAAAAAGAGGGGGAAAGTTTAATTTGAAAGAAAAGGGGGCAAGCATGTCAGAGAAGGAGATTAGTTTCCTTTCCTGTGCCTTACCTCCATGACATTCCTACCTTCAAGTTATTTTCTGACAGTCATCGTTTTATGGCTTGGGATCCTGAGTAAGAAGCCATCACCCAAAGAGCAGCAGTGAAGTAAGCTGCAGCCAAAGGAAAGGCTTTCCAATCTTCACCCACAAGCCTCTTCTGCCTTTAAAATTAAATCCTATCCCTTTTATCCCATCATGCTATCTGGCTGGAGCAGTTTCATCATGTGTTGATGAACACTGATATCAGATTTGATTTGGCCCTCAAATATCATTCAAGCTATTTCGAGGCTTTGGAAACATTAAGCTGACCATGGACACTAAAGGATCATTAATACAGATGACAGAGCTCACTCTTCGTTTCCTCTATGTCTATTTATTTGTTATCAAACTTATATATCTTTTCAACTAACTTGTAAATTGATTTCACCCTCCCAAATAGAAAAAAAAAACATTTGAAAAAGATATGGAACTTTTCTTGGGAAGTTCATTTTAGTAAGCAAATTCAGAAACAAAAATGTCAAGAACTTCTTCAACAGCACCAACATTAAATGTCACTAAAATGAGAGGGTCTATAGAGATCTTTTCACAAGCACTTAAAGGAAAGGTCAGACATGAAGCCAAAGGCCATCAGAGAAGCTTCTTGTATTCACTTTGCAGTTGAGTGAAGCCCACTGTGACTAAGGACAAGTGTAATCCTTCTGTTTAGCTATAGCTATGACTGAACTATGACAGAAGAAAAATGTTGAAAACAAACAGCAAAAAAAGTGAGTGGCTCCCCCAGAAATAGGCATTTTGGAAGGTGCATTTCCTTTGCCTCACTGCAGCCTAAGGTCACATGGAGAATATGCTTAGAATATGTATGTTACTTATCTGTCTTGCCTTCCTTCCCCTCCAGGCTAGAAAAAATAGTAAGAGGAATATTCATTAAGGTCGATTCCGCATGGTGGTGGGGGATACATTTTGGTGGCGGACCCAGTACACTGCTGAAATGTGTCCCCACAGGGAACACAACCATGGTGGAAAGGTTCTGCCTTGCAGGGGAGGCTGGGAGAGGTTCATTAGCCCCCAGGGTGGCTTAGGGAATGCAGAAAATATCTGTGTTTCCTTAACCCAGGCCAATGGTGCCTTAAAGTGTGTGAAGCCCAGGAGAGGTCTGCTCCAGCAGCAACATCATATGGAAGTGGGGATTAGCCCCACTGCCATATGAACACACTCCCAGCCTTTTCTGCCCATGCAGAATTGGCCTAAGAGGAACCAACAAACTACAAAAACAAGACAAACTCTAAGTATCATTCATGCAAAAGATGGTGAAACAAAGAGTTATGGTAATTGTATCACTCATATCACTTGACTAATTTAAGACTTTCACTTCCATGGCTAGTGCAGAGTCCAACTTTGGGCATCTGCCTGACCTCTCATGTTGTCCAGTCTTTCCTCCCCTGGAACTTAGATGTAGATAGGAGACTGATGTATATCAACCATTTCATCCTCCTTTTCCCACTTGAATATCTTTTAGGTTTCTTTAGGCCTCTTAAATATCATGTGATAGGACACACTTGCTTTTAGATTGTTTAATTATGCCTTTTAAAACTATACACCTTATAGCTCTTAGCTCAGAAAGTTCTCAGGGCAGCTTCCAGCACACAATTAAATCAAAATGAACCCAAGATAAAATATAAGACAAATCAAGAGTAAGAAAACAATCCCTAAAAGTGAAATAAAACAGCAGCTAACAAATACAGAGTTTAAGAGATAATATCAGCAATAATGTCCAAGAACATAAAAACGATTGGTCGTAACCTACTACACTGCTCAGCTCATGGCACATTCATCTGGTACAGAAGCCTTCCTTCGATACACTGGAGAAAGAGACTCTTACATACAAGACAAGGCTGGAGGAAGCTGAGCACCATAAGCTGAGTAGAATTTTTAAAAACAGCATCAATTAATGCCCCTATCTCTTGTATGACATAGTGTTTGATGAATTACCTTTTTCTTTCATTGCATTTCAGTTTGGGATGGTTGTGTACCTAGCCTGGGGCAGATAACTTTTTAACATCTCCCTTCCTCTATTTTTTTATATGGAACACATCTCTGGCATGTCCCCTGAAACAGAAATGACTATGTACATGACATATGTAGTCCCACTCCAGGGAGGGTGTCAGAAAAGGCAGGGATGCGGCCAGTGGAGGAGGCTGAAGTAGCGGCCATGCCAACCCCAGTGGCTCAGGCAGTGGCCATGCTGCTGCCACCTGTCTTCCAAGGCCAGTCCCACTCCCAGGAGAGCAGGACTGACCTTGGAAGGCAGGCTGTGGTGGCGGTGGCAGAGCAGGGATGTCCAGCATTGAACCCCACTCAGTGCTCTGCTGCTGCTGTTGGTTTTCCAAGGCCACTCCTGCCCTCAGGAAAGTGGGGAGAGCTTGAAAGATGGGCAGTTGTGGCAGCACAGCCAGTGGGGCTCAGCACCAGCCCTCACCAACTACATTATATGGAATGTGTTCCATATAACAACTGAGATGTTGGCTGTCAGAAAAATTTATTTGCCATAAAATCACACCTGACTTATGCTGATTCCATGGGGTTTTTCAGGTAAGAGACATTTAGAGTTGATTTGCCATTGCCTGCCTCTATGTCAGCCCCACTTAACTTGTGGGGCTATGTACAGTGCCCAGCAAACCCAGTGTCAGCAAACCTAGTGGCATTGTGGCAATTTCAGCTAACATCAAGCACAAAATCACAAGAGGGGAGGAAGGAAGGGAGTGAGTCTGCACATTCTTTGCCAAGCAGAATAGTGAAGAGAAAGTTTTGAGACCAGGAAATAAAAATGAGGTGGGGAGGGGGAAGAGACATGGGAAAATATAGGTGAAATTAAGAGAGATAAATGTTCTTTTATCTTGCTGCAACACGCTAACTGCTACTTAGCAAGATCTGGCTGAGATATGCAAGAGGAAAGGCTAGACTAATGGTGAAAAATGACCTGCAGGCTGTCAATTACTGAGCAACTCTCAGCCTGATTTTGGCTCCCTTGTATGATCTGTTAAGCAAGTTCTTTTTCGCAAGTCTTGGAGATATGGAAATCTATGTAGCCAATCCTAGATAAAGAAGAGTAGCTGATCCTAGAGAGCTCTTTGCTAGGCTGAGGTTCCTTAAACCCCTAGTGGCTGCAGCCAGAATGGTCATTTTAAAATAAGAAGACCTTGGGCTGGACTCAGTGTGAGGCTGGCTTAAAGCACCCCCCCAGCATAAGACTTTATCTAGGAAGACTATGCTGGGGAGCTGGTCACACCTCCCGCCCCTTCCTTGTGCATTTCTCGAGCTCTCATCATCATTATCAACTTATGGTTTGTCTGACTTTAATAGAAACTTCTCAATGATGCCCCCCCCCCCAATCAAGTGGCACCTAGGGCATGTGCCAATACCTGCCATACCTTGGTTTGGGATTTCCTTGGCTTGTTGTAAAATGTGAAATATTCTCCATCCACCTCCACCACTGCTACCCAGTCCTCTGCTATAAAAGGCAAATGTATAACGACTATTTACCGAAAGCACTGTTTCTGTAATTTTTTATATTCCTGTGAATCCATCAGTTCAAAACTACACCACAGTTTGACAAGTTCATCTTTGACCATGAACAAGAGAAAGACATATAACACAAAGGCTGCTGCCTGTCATCCAAGAGACTCTTGATGCCACCACAGTCTAAACAATATAATTGCTATCAGCCAGCCCAATTATTCCTTTGCACAGCAGTACAAGACAACAATTCCTCTATAGTACTGTCTAAACTTCCCATGGGGGAAAAACAGTTGACAAACTCTTATATCCTTCTTTATCTAAAAGAACTTGCATATCCCAGTTTCCCCCTCTGAAGCTGTTGCATAGCCTTGTGTTTCCACTGTTTAATGATGAAAATTAAACTAAACTCATCCTAAAGAAGATGCTCTGGGGAATACCAGGAAACAAAAGGACAGTTTCTATTCTTTCTTCTTGCTGAGAATAGATTCTGCCTCATATAGCGGCTGATGTATAGTCATCTTTAAAAGAGTTTGTTAATTTCCAATGGGGGAAAAGGCATAAAAGAAGTATCTCTTTATCTTTAATGGAACGTTACTGAGCTATACGAAATGGCTCACATTCACAACAAGCAGGGGAGTGTCTTGTCTGTTTTGCCATGATAAGAGACAATGTTTACTACACAGCATGCATTCTGCTCAGTTGGCTAAATGTACAAGTGGTTTAAACTTAATGACTTAATGACAGAAGAACTTCTAAATGTCTTGGGACAAAAAGAAACATTGTCAGTTTGTCTTTTTAAACTGTAAGGACCCCCCCCCCCTTTCCGGTTCTAAAGTTAGATTAATATCCTGAGATTTTAAAATATTTTACAGAAGGTTTTTGTGGTATTCTGTTTTTAGTAGAGAAGTCTTCTATGGCTTCAATAATTGGTAGCCAGTTAGCAGTACCAATGCTAAAAAAACAAATTGTTTTATTTTAGAACAAAATGTGCAGCAATTTCAATATAAAAATATATCCATATAAATTGCAGTTATTGGTTAATCTCAGTTAGAGAATTTTTTCTCAACGAAAAAGACCAATTACGTATTGGTGAAGGCAGTGAAAATGGGTGCTAATCAAGTGAGGTAGCTTCTCTTCCTTTTTAGTGGATCTGGATGATTATATACAGGATGGGTATGATTCTAAGAAAATGTGGCAGCTGGCCTTGCTACTGGAATATCAGAAAAGGTGAAGAAGAAGAAGAAGAAGAAGAAGAAGAAGAAGAAGAAGAAGAAGAAGAAGAAGAAGAAGAAGAAGAAGAAGAAGAAGAAGAAGAAGAAGAAGAAGAAGAAGAGTCGGTTGTTATGTGCCGCTTTTCTCTACCCGAAGGAGTCTCAAAGCGGTTTACATTCACCTTCCCTTTCCTAAAATTGGAGATAAAGAAGAAGGGAGAAGAGCTGTCAGCAAACTATAGAGTGACCAGTAAGGATTAGAAGCCTCAATCTAATGATATGCTTACATTGTTCTGGTTGTCATGTCTGATTTGTCATGGTGGGTGGGAATTACACTGCTCCTTTTATTTCACTATTTAGTATCCCAAAGTGCAATAACATCTGAATGAATGGAGCTATGCAAGTGTTCTGGAACCATCCTATTAAAGACAAGGGAGTAAATAATAGTCTTCCTTTTATCTATTAATTAGGCAAACACTGCCTTCAGACTGAATATAAATTGTTCTCCTTCAGGGATCCTGATTGGCTAGTATCACCCATCTGTTCAGACTAGAAAACTTTTCCACTACACTAAACAGATTTTCTTTCTTTGCCTGCAATGCAGAGACGTAACATTTCCAGAATCATCATGGGCTATCTCTCCACAGAGGTTTTTCTCTGTTTGAGCAACTATGCATGTGTGCCTTTTTTGTTTGTTTGTTTGTTTGTTTTTGCACACAAGATAGTTCCCCTGTTCCTGCACAAATTTTGAACAGCTTAGTTTTCTGTTAAAAACTCCACCATTTCTTAAACCTGAAAAAAAATTCAGGTTTAGTATTGTTGGGGCAATATTTTTCATGTATCTGGAAGGTAATGTACATTTTGCCTTTGAATGAAATCCCCCTTTCTCTCTTCTTCTTAATTTTCACAATTAACTGCCTTGGTTTCCTTGCTGATGCTAACAAAACTGAGATTAAAAAAAAAAAAATATGGGTCAAGGCGAATGTGGGGCTGTTATTACATTATGATACAAGTGGCAAGTTTTTCTCTTCTCTCTCAATTAGCATTTGAAAATCCCTGAAGTGTTTTCTTTTCCCTTCCCTCAAGTTCAGGGAGGCCAATTAGTCTTTTCAATGTAGATGACCAGAATGGGACAGCAAGTAGCTTCCAGCAATAAGTATTACCAAAGGATTCAGGTACTGTATAGATCTGGAGTAACGCTTTAGGAATGTTTCATTAGAAAAACCAAACAAACTATAGTCTGTAACCATGAGATTCTAAATAAAAAGGGTAAGGGGTCATGGGAGGAGTTTGGTCCTCCTAATCAGGCCCAACACTGGCGCTTGTATGCCTCTGATTGAACATCCATCCACAGGCTGCCCAGTCAGATTAGAACGCAGTCTCTGGCCCCTCAGACACATCTCCTGAGGTGAGTGAGCTGCCAGAGATGCATGGGGACTCTTTGGCTTCAGCTTCCTAAGGCAATGGCTCCTGCCTACAGAGCTTAGGGAAGCCAGCCTGTGTCATCTCTGAGGGGGAGCGCCCACCCCACCGCCACCCCAAATGCTGTCTTCCCTCCATGCCACCTCCCACTAATTCTGAGGTATGTCTGCAGGCTGAGAAAAGCCCGAAAGCCCTAGCCTAAATGGCAAACAGAGAAGAAGGCCAGGAGAGAAAGCCAAGGAAAGGGGAGGGCTCCCAGCTCCAGACTAAAGAAATTAGTTCCCCTAGAGAAAATGGATGTTTTGAAGGGGAAACTCTTTGATACTGTAATTGGGGGTGCCAGTGTCCAGGTGGGACCTGGGGATCCCCTAGAAATATATTTCCATACTAAAGAGATCAATTCCCCTAGAGAAATTTGATGCTTTGAAAGGTGAACTATCAGGTACTGTAATTGGGGATGCCAGCCTACTACTTACCTAGCTCTCCTTGGCACTGGGTGAGTAGCAGACAGCTTGCAAATCTTCTCCATCTGTGGACTGGGATGCCCTAGGTGTTTATTTCCTTGCTCGTGACTGATGAGGCTCACAGACAGATGGGGGAGGCTAGTATTTCTGCTCCATGGTGCCCACAAAATCCTTGGAGTTCCAGCAATTCCTGCAGGCTATTCTGCCCAATTTCCTTCCATTACAGAGGAAAGAGAAGAGTGCTTCCTATGCTTGCCTTGGGAACTTGCTGGCATCATGTAGGGAATGACCCATGGCTTAGTGGTAAATAAGTTTGAAGTCTGTCCCAAGATTATTTTGGGGTGCATTCTTGCTCCAGTATCCTCCTGGTGGTTGCATGGGTGGCCATCTGTGGCTCTCCATCTGTCCATGGACTGCAAATCCCATGAGCCCCTGAAAATTGTAGTCCATAGACAGCTGTAGAGCCACAGTTTCGCCACCCCTGTTCTAGAGGTACCCCACTTTGGTGCAGCTCACCCAAGTACTAAGCTTTGGACCATAAACAACATACTTCTTCTCAAAGGGGATAGTTCCACTTCCCATGCCCAGGCTCTAGCGCCCATTGTATTCCTGGATACAATGGACATTACCACTAGTATTACATGATTCTTGAGCAACACTTCAAATTTGCCCAAATAATTTTTAGAAGAAGAAGAAGAGTTGTTTTTTATATGTCACTTTTCTCTACTAGGAGTCTCAAAGTGGCTTACATTCACCTTCCCTTTCCTCTCCCCACAACAGACACCCCGTGAGATAGGTAAGGCTGAGAGAGCCCTTATATTACTGCTCAGTCATAACAGGTTTATCATTGCTGTGGCAAGCCCAAGATCACCAGATGGTTGCATGTGGAGAAGCGGGGAATCAAACCCCGCTCACTGGGATTAGAAATCCGCACTCCTAACCACTACACCAAGCTGGCTCTCTGCCTGGTTTGGACAGCAACCTAAACTACTGAGGGGTGCCACTGGTTGTTGGGGACAGCATGCCATACTGCAGGGCAAGGTCCTGCCATATATAACAAGATGCACATGGACCCTTCACACCAGGCAAATGTGAAGCCCCCCCCCCAGGAGTCTGCTGTGAGAGTGGGAAGGTGACAGCACAGCATTAGACTGCTTGTCTCACCAGTTTGTAATTAAAGGGTGCCATGATAGATATGTCTTTCTGAGGGCCCTCCTGAAGCATGATAACTATAATGGTAACTGGTATCACTACATGTGCCAAGCCAGGTCCTCAACATCCACAATAATATTGGGGTCTAGTGACCATAGAGCTATGAGCATTCAGCCTAGGAACCTACACCGTGAAGAGACTGGTCATCCACCTAAATATGTGGTCCCTTCCATGATGTTACCACATTAATAAAAGTTGTAGGTCATCTGACTTGCCTTTCATGCAACTAGTGCATGCCCAAACCATCTCAGATGGTAGAAATTCCTAGCTCTGCAGGCACTAATACCCCTTCTCCTTTTCAGGGGATCAAGTCATTGTGAAAGACAGCTGATGACACCACCTAGTGGGGATCCACATGGCATGGGGCCCAGTGCTGTGTAGCCTCATTCCAGTGCCCTCATCTATGGCAGATGGGCCACAGGTATGCCACCACAAATGTGGCCAAGCCCTGAACCTGGCCACCTACAGCCAGGGGCTGTGCCATGTGTGGTTTGACCTAGCAACCAACCTAACTTGAAGACTATCAATTAGAACATGGAGATAGGTGGCCCTAGGATGGAAAGGGGGAATGCCATGTGGGGATGATGCCAACCCCATAGATCATTGGGTAATGCTGGCATCATTGGCCAGTCCACTCTAAAGTACTGGAATGATTCCTTTGATTATACTCAGAAGCACATCTGAAACCTCATGGCTAAAGGGGTCCCTTGCAAGCAGGCAGTGTTTGAGGATCCACCCAGAATGTTGTAGGCATTGATCCCCTCCTGTGTTAGTAAGTGGCCACATCACTGAATGGTATCCAAGACGTGCTCTTTCTACTGCCCCACATCTGACTTATTTTCCTGCATCCACAAGGAACCTGCAAGGTGGAGGTGATAAATGGGCCAAGGATGCAACTAATAGAACAGCCTTGGATTAACCCCCATCCTATGGGGAAGGGAATTCTGGCATCATCACTATATTCATTGTGTTTCTATGACACTTTTAGGTTCTCATGCAACTTGATGGGGAATGCCACTGCAATTGCCAGCAAAATCAGCATCCTGCGTGTTACCCAGCCTGTTCTTCACCCAAGGATGTATGGAGGCACAAAGGTTGCAATCCATACCCACCATTGGCAAGGGCCTGCTGCCCATACAGAAGGCCCACTGGCAGACCAGTGGGTCTGCCTGTCTGGATGCCATGGACCTGAGTATGATACAGTGCTGCAATGGGGCACTGCCTAGTAGCCAACCCGTGTGAACCCCCATGGCCTTTCTCTCTAGATTGACAGATGTCCACAACCCAGTTCCCCATCCCATTGTTTGGCACTAGTGTGGGTGCTGGCGCAAGCCAGCCGTAAATGGTGTCAGTCCCTTATCCTGCCCTCTGATGACAGTTATGCGTTGGGGGAACTTGTTCCCAAAGTGACTGGCCCTGATACTTCCCCCCATGGTGAAGAAGACAAAATGTCAGGTGATGGGTCAGAGCCAGAGCATGAGGTTCATTGCTTAAAGAAAAGTCAGAATGGGTGCAGCTTGGAAAGAAAATTTGTCTTTATTTTTATTTTATATAAAGCCTGGGAAGATGAAGGCATTTCATCAGGGTGTTCATGTAGTAGCATCCTTTTAAATATCAATCTCCTAAAAAAACCCTCTTTATCAAAGGCCAAATTATAATCTGTTATTAAAGCTCTGGTTGATTAATCCACTTTGTTTGTGGCATATAGCCTAAGTAGATGGTATGGGATAATTTATTAAGACAATCTGATATTCAGCTAGGAAACTTTCACAGGAAAAAGTGTTGGCTTCCGTAACAGTCCCCCATAACAGGACAGATGCAGAAGACAAGAGGGCTGAGCCAGCTGGAAAGGGCACACATAACCAGGCATTCCATGCTAGAGACCATCACATGCCCAAGGAAAATGCATTATTCAGTGAGTAAACAAAGCTGGCACTGTAGTTCCTATTTCAAAATATTATAAAGAATCAATGCAGGATTAACTGACCAGCTGCAAATTAATTTATTCATCTGTGCATCAGAGAGGGACAGCAGACTGGCAAATAAAATGGAATGTTTCAGATAACCAACCTGCTTCACAAAACTGTTATACCTGAGTACACTAATTTAATATCCTGCAGTCCAGCTGAAATAACTTACATGAACAGAAGCAAATAACTTAATAGGCATCTCAATTTCACTAGCTATTGCTTCCAGTGGTGGATCATTTTGTTGCTCAAGCCTGCTCCCAATGCCTTCTCCACTGCCTCTATCAAAAGCCAGAGGAGTTGATTGTCCCTGACTCCTCACTCCCCCACTTTTCTACAAAACAACATGGCAACCACATACATCCCTATACAGCTTCTCAAACACTCACATGATTTCTTCCACACGTGAGAGTTCAGCCATCATTTTGGTGCTCTTGGCAATTCTGCCTGTTACCTTGGTTGCTTAGAAGATAATGGAAATAATAGAAAATGCTAATGAGAGGAACAAACATGAGGTCTGCCATGTTTTAGGAAGAGAGGGAGGACAACAAGGGTTAGCTGTTCAGGCTCCTGGGCAGCAATAGGAGGCAACCCTTCCCCACCCCAAAACCCACCTGAGGTAACTGCCTGAGCTTTTCCAATAGTAGATCCAGTCCTGAGACACACAGATATTGCCATATAAATAGAAGCATATATAAAGGGACCAGCTTGGTGTAGTGGTTAGGAGTGACAACTTCTAATCTGGCGAGCCAGATTAAATTCCCTGCTCCTCCTCTACTTGCAGCCAGCTGGGTAACCTAGGGCTCACCACAGCACTGATAAAGCTGTTCTGACCGAGCAGTGATATCAGGGCTCTCTCAGCCTCACCAACCTCACAAGGTGTCTGTTGAGGAGAGAGGGAAGGGGATTGTAAGCTCATCTTTAAAACTGATCCATGTTCTATGCCAAGAGCAAGATCTACGTCATATTTGGTTCTCTACACAGAAAGCATCTGGAAATCTGAATAGCTTGCCTCCTGAAAGAGAGAAGAGTAGACTCCTGCTGCTGTTTGTGCCCACCCTCTTGATGGCTTGAGCAAGCTAGTGGGGGCTTCCACAACCACTTCATATGGGGTGTGATCTGCCTCTTACAAGGTGGCAGTGGTTCTGGAGTTCCATCACGGACATTTGCTCAAGGGTCCCATAATCACGACTACTACTCCCGCTAGATTATTTCTCTATGTTGAAATATTCCCAAACTTAATACATTTAAGTATCATTAATCTAAAAAGGGGAAAAATAAGTTTTATCTTGATTCAAATTCTGAGACCTTTTATCAGCCAGACAAAAATTCTGGTGAGAAAACTGCATAAAACAGAATATCTTGGAATTTCAAGAAGAATACGACATATATATGTACCTATAATCATCGGAAATATTCCATTTAGTTCTGCTAATTTTAAATAAATTTTTTTCCATCCTATCCAGTGCTACTTCTATTCTATCCGTGCTAGGGAACTCATTCTGCTGATCAGCTCTCTTCAAAGGCCAATATCATATCAGTAGCTTTTTATTTTCTTCTAGGCCTTGGAGAATAATGAAATTAGTCAGCTCCATGCTTAAGTCTATAAATGCCACAACATCACATCTGATCATTGGGTTTATGGGAATGTTTCACAGTAGAATATGAAATTAAGTGCAATTTGCAGATACAAACTGGTCACTTGTCTGTCCCTCCAACCCTGTAATTTTAGTGTTCTGCACACAATAGAATGAGTGTGGAAAAACTACTAATTTCATTGTATGCTCAAAAATTACATGACAACTGCTTCACATTGTGGGCATCTATAACATGCACTGAATTCACTCTATAAGGAATACACACAACCTTTCAAAGAATTATGTAAGACAAAATTTTCAGAGAAATTGGAGGAGGGTGTTTTTTGTTAGTTGCAGCAAGCATTCAGGGAATATTTTTGTCCCCCCCCCCCAGACCACAAAAGAAAAAAGAACAACATTCTCCTAGGGTCAACATCGCTCCCCCCCACCACCACAATTTTGCTGACAAATTGGGATTCTGCTTCTGCTCTAAGCATGTCTTTTGCCAAATGAAAGGGAGGGGATTCTGCAGCATGTCTAAAGACCGTCTCTCCTAAAATGGCTGCTGTAGCCACTGTAAGATATGTGATCTACCCCAACCAACACAGGATGAGGGATTGTTCTCTGTGAAGCACTTCAGAGGAGGCAAACATTTTTAACCGTTAGGTTACTCACCATAAACCACTGAAATAATGTGTCTTTTAATGAGGAGTTTTGTTTTTTTTTGAGGGAGGGACACCCCCATTCTGGCTGTGGGCTGACAGTATGCACTATGTGAACTGGTCCTCATACACAGCATTTTATTAGCAGAAGTAGCTGAAATGTGACTTTTGCAACCAATTTAGATCCCTGAATGTATCAGGGTTTCTAGCACAAATCTATCCCTTTTTCAATAGGATCCTTCCCAGTTTTATTTGCCTTTTTTCTGTGACAGGGAAAACCACATACCATGAACAAGTTCGCTTTATGCAACTGATAGGACATGAGAAAGAATAATAGAGGCAATTATGTAGCAGAGAGGAAAACAGAAAGAGGCCCTGTTATAAAAGTAGGCTGTCCCATATCTCTTAACATGCATACTAGGGCACTCATTTGCTCCTTGTTTTCATTCCATGGGAATCAAAAGGGAGATCTTGCAAGTAACAGAACTATGGAAACAGATTTAGCAATGTGTTTGGAAATGCAGAGCTTCCCTCCCCTACGGGGTAGAGAATATTTTCACTTGGCTGCAAATTTAATAAAAAGCTTGAAAATGACAGACAGCATAAACCATGAGCTAACGATAGACTCAAGGGAGCTGGACAGGAAGAAGAATCTTTTAACTCAGTCTAGTAACCATTCTAGTACAAGAATATGACTTTCAAAAGGAAATAAACAAACTAGGAAAAAAGACAAAAAGAAGAGGACATTAAACAAACCAAAAACTAGGATATTTGCACAATACTGACTAACTTTAAATGGTAACACTGGAACTCATTTGTCTTCAGACTGCTTCTACTTCCATTAGTACTAAACTAATAATGGAAGGAAATAGGGAAAATATTAAATTCTAGGGGTAAAAATTCCCTAAAATTTAGTTTCAGAAATAATGTTCCAGCCATGTTCCTGGATTTATGTCTGCAAATACTGCAGTCTTGTGGGAATCTATTAGGTTTAACTGGGAAGAGACCTCCTGAATAAATTTCTCTAAAACCTGTTAATCTCTGAAAACACTACTAGTGGAATCCATACTAGATTCTGGGAAGAATAGTGTAATCTCATCTAGTAATCAGATGTAAAATATGGCACCACTTACAAAGCAGAACTGGGAAGTACTATGAAAGATATACTTCCAGAACTGATGTGAGTTTGGAGGAACAGTCATCTGCATACAAGTCGGTATAATCTATATTTGATTTGGCTGTTTCCCACATGTCAAACTGATGGAGTGACCATCACTGGTTTTAAAGTGTCCTGCCATTAGAGAACTGGAACGTGAACAAAAGAGCTGTATTGCCTTTTTACAATACATAATTTAAGGTAAAAACTTTGTTGCAAATTGTTTGCGGAATGAAAAATCGCCATTTAAAATAGTGGAATTCGTCGTTATGCATACCTGCCTTTGTAGTGGAATCAGTTGCGTTTTTTAGCGTTTCCCACAGGCTTCCGGTCTCGGCAGAAATCGCTAGAAAGGAAGCGCTATTGCCAAGCTCGTCCCGCCCCTGGCCGTCAAGCAGCCAATGGGCAGCCGTTAGCATGCTCCCAAACAGCCCCTTTCCCTTTAAGAAAGGTTTTTTTAAAAAAAAAACAGACCCATAGCAACGAATCTAGGTAGATTCGTTGCAACGGAGAGACCCATCCAGCTGCCTAATGTGAGCTGTCGTTTGATTGTATGATCGTTGGCACGCTGCCTCGAGTGATAAAAAAAAAATCCCCCCCCCCTCTCACGGGCCCGATTTTCGGCTGAATTTATGTGTAAAAAATAAAGGGACTTTATTTCAGCAAACGGGCTTTTATGTGGTTTGTGCTTAGTGACTAAAGGTGAAGGACTGAAGCCAGGGAAGCCTCTAAACAGAAAGAGGCTTGCTGGTGCGTTTATCCCCGCTCGCTCGGAGAAAAAAAAATGGCGATCGCTTCGCCAGAAGTTTGGAGGACAGGCTCAGGGGGAGGGACTTTGAAGAACCAGCAACAATGGTAACGCACAGGTCTTTAGTGCTACTGTTGCAGATTGGTTGCAGGAGTGTATCGCTATCCGGAGGGTGAATCCACTTTTCTGGATTCCCCTGAAAGCGCTACAACGAAGCACTTTTTGCGGGTCGGTTTCAGGATTGTTGCAGATTGTCTACGACGTCGTGGGTTATGGCAAATTAGTAGCGTTTCGAATTAGTAACCATTGTGCTATTTTGAAGCCGTGCGAAATGGCTCTTATTAACAATCTTGTTTTGTAATAGAAGCTTAGAAATTCCTTAACTAATAATGTATGACTAATATTGATACTCTATAAATGCTTACAATATAACTACAAGGTTGCACTGATATACATGTTAATCAAAATTTCTTCTTATGTATTTTACATAGATAAGTGAAGATCTTTTAAATGGAAAGGTAGTACTTTGAATGAAGGTGGGAACTTCTATGTGCAGTATAATTTGTTTTGGGAATTGTATTACAATGTATATTTACATTTGTTATTGTATTACAATGTATATTGATATAATAATAATGATAATGATAATAATAATAATTTCTTATCATAGGTATATTGCCACTGATGAAAGAATTTTGAAAACAGGCAATAGGTATCCGGAAGCTGGTAATTTCCCTGATTTTTAAAAACTTAGAATAAATATCAGTGGTTTCCAAAGTGAGTGTTACCATGGTGGGATTAAGAGGCAAAGGAGGTGCCAAGAGAGTGCTAGATGTGGTCTCCTTCAACTATGTTGTTCACATATTTCATAGAATCATAGAATAATAGAGTTGGAAGGGATCTACTGGGTCATCTGGTCCAACCTCCTGCACTGTGCAGGAAAGTCACAACCCTATCACTCATCCACTGTAACCTGCCACCCCCTTGATCTTTCACGGAGGCAGCCTCTCTGTCAGATGGCTATTCAGCCTCTGTTTAAAAATGTCCAAAGATGGAGAACAGACCAAGCTCCCCCAACCTTTCCTCATACATCGGTCTCCTAACCCCTCACCATCTTTGTTGCCCTCCTCCAGACATGCTCCAATTTGTCTACTTCCCTCTTCATCTGTGGTGCCCACAACTAAACACAGTACTCCAAGTGAGGCCAAACCAGAGCAGAGTAAAGCGGTACCATCACCTCCCATGATCTGGTCACGATACTCCATTTGATACAGCCCAAAATCCCATTTGCCTTTTTAGCCACTGAGTCACACTGCTGACTCATGTTCAATGTATGGTCTACTAAATCTCCTAGATCTTTTTCACACATGCTACTGCCAAGACAAATCTCTCCCATCCTATATTGGTGTATATGGTTTTTCCTACTTAAATGCAGAACTTTACATTTGACCCTATTGAATTTCATTTTATTCAGTTTAGCCCACTTCTCGAGCCCATCAAGATCATCCTGTTCATTTATGACAGACTAGGCTATAGCACCATGATGGCACATGGTACATCAAGTTTCTGCCTCTAAATAGTGCTGAAATCTGGTAGAAACTATAGTTTTTTTTGAAAATATACCCCTGGCAGTCTAGTCAGACTGGTATACCATCATTAGAAAAACTCATTATCATCACATGTGTTTTTGTCTCTGTCATATTTCAAGTTTTTGCTGGTAATTCCTTAACATGATAATATTAAATGTAACATTTATTTCCCTGTGTTTTCAGTTACTGAACCTGTTAATTATGAAGTGTGAGCCTTAGCCATATAATTTTTGCCACAGCCTACCAGATATTAATATTTATAGCTCAGCAAATTAAATATATGAATTAAAATATAAAAATAAAAAAAATTCTCAAAAACTGTTTTCAAGAAGGAAAATTAGAATATGTATAGGGGTAGACAGAAAAAATGGGCATTTGAGAGAATATATAGGGTATAAATGACACAAATTTAAGTAATAAGTAGAAAAATTAGGGTAAATACAAGTACTAGGAAGAAATTTGGGGAGTACTTCAGCAAAAAAAACCATATATCTAACACATTGTCTTAGTTCATGATTGTAATAATAAAAAATAAACAAAAACAAAAGTATTGAAAGGATGCTAAAGAAAAAATTATCTTCTTTATTCCTTTGAGACAATATTTTTCTTAATTTCTCCTTTGGTGTTCCAGGAATTTTCATTTTACTAAAGTAACAGTTTTAACTCTCGATATAATATCTTTGGTTTTAAATGTGAATAACACATTCATGCACCTTTTCCCCTTTAGCAAAACTTTCACATCTGAATATTTTATCATAATCATTCATAATACTTCCATAAAGGCCACTTTACTGTTTTTATGAGGTATTTCTTTACCATGTCCTTGATATTTTTTGGGGGGAGGGGATGGAAACCAATTATCTATACAGACTTTTACCAAAGGCTGAGATACTAGAGCATTTGAAAACAGGTGTCAAATAAATAATATGAGAAATAAGGTAATGTAGGTCTTCCATATATGCATACCATATCACAGTTAAATCAGCCCTGGTGCCTCTAAAAACAGCCAAAATAAGCTGCATGAATCAACCAAAGCTGTACACATTTTAAACTCCAGATTTCAATGGAAGGATTAAATATGTACTCCAACATCTTTTACTGAAATCAACTAGACTTAAAAACATTAACTTTATTTAATGGGACTATGGATCATATAATGATTCTAATAACCCCTGAATCAACCATATGTTTATGAAGAACAGAAGTGGCATTACCTGTGCGTCTGCAGAGAGCAGCAATTCAGAAGCAGCAAACTCCATTGCAAAAGGATGTTTGGCTTTCAATCTCCCAACATTATGTGATTGACTCAAACACCTGATGGCAGGCACTGGAGAGGCTATGGCTCAATGGGACATCTCTGTGGCATGCAGTAAATCCCAGGTTCAGGCCCTGGAATCACCAGTTCAAAAGGATCAAATAGTCGGTATAGGGTATGATCTCTGCTTGAGACTGAAAGAACTACTGATAGTCTAAATAGACAGTACTGACCTTGATGGATCAATGGTCCAAATCATTATAAGGCAACTTTGTATGTTCCACAAGCTTGCAGTGGCTGCCAGGAATGCTCTTCAATGAGTCCCTACTAACCTAACAGCAAAAGAATTTCCTCAACAAGGTTTCCTGTGAAAGACCAAAGGTCCTAGGTGGTTCATATGAGTGGAAGCATCCTTCCATCACTTTGGATCCAAATAATCATTTCAAGGTTATAAAGGTTATAAAGAGTACTTGGGAGCCAATGAAGCAGACATAACACTGTTCTGATACACTTATTGTTGTATATACTCTACTTGCCATTTTGTACAAGTTGAAGCTATCTTCAAAGGTACATTGCATTCATGCCAGTGCCTGCAACATATAACATATTTAAAACAATCTAATCTGGATGTGGATCTGGACACCTCTCCCCTGTCAACAGTACTAAACAATTATTAAGCAATTGTAAAACAATAGGAGGGACTCACCAGTAAAACCTGTTTGGCGTGATCCGTTCATGCATAATCTGCCATCTTCTTCCAAAATCCATAGAGCTGTAGAGCTGAAAGATAGGAAACTAAATAAATGTGGCTGCAACAAGCAGGGTAGTGACACAAGGACATAAATACTGAAATAAATTTACTTCCCCCAGATCTGTCCCTGTAAAATGTTACAGGAAATGTGAACAATATAGCTGTGTTGAGTATTTCAGATTCCATATTTTGCATGTGACATTTAACAGTCAGTTGAACTTGCTGACATTTGTTATTGGTTTTTTTATTAACTGATATTCAGTTTAGAATTTTCTGCATATTGATATTAAATATTTACTATATGTAAATCCACTGTGTCCTAATCAGTGTTTAATAGAAGTATATGATATACTGTTTATACAGAATTTCATGTACAAGTACTCACTTGATATACAGTACATGACTTTCTTTTACATTTGATATTCACATTTTCTGGGCCTAAAGAAAGTAGCAATTAGAGTAATCTAAACTTTAAGCTAAAATTGGTCTCAGATATATGATGCAAAAGAATGTACATATACTTGTGGGACCTAAGAAGTTCAACTCTCCACCCCCATTATTGGTCACTTTCTACACAAAACATTGCCACTATACCCTCACACACTTACAGTTTTCTTTCTGTGGAAAAGACATTCAGGGCATTAATACTGGGAAGCATTTTGATATGACCTTTTTTTCAAAGTAGGCAAAGGGCAGGGTTGGTCAGTGCTGGAGAGCTTCCAGCCAATAGTAAGAGGGCGACATGTAACTTATGAGGTGCTATTGTGTCTTCCTTGAAGCTTTTATTTAACACTTCTTGGTTACTGAGATGCCTCTTTGAGGAAATAAACCTATAATTCATGCCAGTGCCTGCAACATACAACATATTTAAAACAATCTAATCTGGATGTGGATCTATATAATTACTTCTAGATCCTGTTTAGTAAAGGACAAGCTCACAGAAATTCTCAAAGAAATTATATTTTGATGTATTTGCTTTACATTTTCAGTCCTATTAACAAGAACAATTCACAATTAAAGGATTAAAACTAACCGGTTGTGAATACAGAAAGATTATGAGTGTAATATTCACTCATTCTCCTCAGTCTTGTAGATGATCCGGTTGCCATTGTTCCTTTCTTTAATGGACACAACTGAATGTGAATTTTCCTTAGGGGCAAGGACCATTGTGAAACCCCAGGATTGAGAAACCCTGTCTGAGAAAGCCTGCATTAGATCATGGTGATATTTTTGGCAGCATCTGCCCATAGCACAAAGAGCCTTTTCATGATGTTCCTTGTATTGGTGGAAAGCATCATCATTAATGGAACAGATGTGCAGGATCTCAACCTATAACTTTGTTGTGCCTGAACCACATTAAAGAACAATAATATTAAGGAAAGATTTCCGATTTCCTTCTGCAATTTTAAGGCCTTCTTTTAACTTAAAAGCTTTACTTGTGGACAGGGGGGCATAAAGGGGGTACAGCTAGATGATTTTAAAGAACTTTTTAGCTCTATGTGTTTATGATTGATGACCTCTAGATGCTATAAAAATAGTGCTGAAAGCCAGAAACCTGTTCCCGAAGAACCATGTTCTAAACCTGCAATATCCTCAGAAGTGCCTGCTTGGTTTTGTTAGATGGTGAAAGATTATATTCCACCTGGCAATAATGTGACCAAGCCCCATCATGCTACTTCTTTTCTATAAGAGATTGAGCATTAACAAATTGAGTAGTTGTTATTTAGCTTACTTTATTTTCATTTTACTTGCATAAGTACTTTTTTTTAAATAAAAAAATCATTTTAATAGCTACATATAAGGCAAGCCCCAAAACACAAAGATCATTTCATTGCAGCTAGTCATGTGCCCCTATAGATACTTGTTCAAAAGCATCCTTCTGTCTGTCATTGCTGGAGCCTGGCTAGCTGCTGAGCAGCATTTTTCTTCTTTGCACTAGAACTCTAGCTGACTGATGGTAGAAGGATTAAATTGAACTTGTAGCCTTCAGGCAGATTCAGATGAAGAGCTAAGAAGACTTTTCATTTGAGGGTGCTGGGCTTCTCTCACATCCTTTCTTCCTAGCAGCCCATTTTGAATTTCAAGTAAAATCAGATAATCAAGAGAAACAGTTGGTCCACTGTGAATATACGGGGAGAGAGGAGTGGGAGAAAGGTCCCTTTAGCCCAATTTGACTTCCTCACAGCTTGCTAGGCATAAATCATGTATGCAAATATAAAGGTCAATTACACATTACTTAAAGAAAGTCAATAAACTAAAGGCTTTTGCAAGCATAAAAGCCGAGTGCATATGTGCCTTCTGTTCACCTTGCTTCCAGGGCTCAGAGGAGATGTCAAATACAATCAGAAGAAGAAAAAAATAGATGGCACTAGAAAGCCATTTGCCCTCAGCAGGTGTTCAGGGAGTAGGAATTGAGTTTGTAAATTCAGCACAGGAGGTCAAGAGGGAGCAGGAGGGAGCAGGAGAGAACCTCTTTAGTCTCAGATTCCTGGGAAAGAGCATACAAGCTCCACATCAGTGTGCCCCATACACAAATGTACATTCCATACACTCTGTACACTTGTTATGGAAATTCACACAAATTCAGGTAAGCACCCTGATTCACTCTAAAAGCATCTTTAAACATCTTAACTAGTTCTGAAGGTGGAAAGTCAGCAGGGGAGCAGGGGCTGTCCAGTGTTTTGCATGGATTGCCTGTAGTGAAATAATGGCTTCAAATCCTGTTCATGAAACTTTGGTTCAGGCTTCGGACCTGTGACATCTTAGTGAGCCACATGAGAAAGTTTTTGCAGAGCCATTTAGTTGCACTTGTGCCCTTGAGAAGCCTAACACTATCCGCACATACTGATAAGACGACTGGCTTCCGTTGTTCCCAATTTGCTCGTTATAAGAATGGGCCTTGAGTGAGATGAGTCGGCATTACATCATCTGTTTCAGGATTGGCTCATCTACCCTGACATTAGTAACTCCATTGGTTAATTGATAAATTGTTAATTTGGTTTTGATTGGTTTCTGTGTCCAAGACCCCATGTGGGAATAAGGCATAAAGGTCTTCTATTGAAATATCTAGTTCAGATTTTTGCTCTGTTCAGGTTTTGGCCTGCTCCGATTTTTTTTATCTGTTCCAGTTATGTTCAGATTTTGGAGAAACCCTTTTCTGTAATTTTGTGCACCTGCAACTTGTATTATGTACTTTGAAACTCTGTCTTATCATCTTGCCATTCTCGTGAGTATCTTGAGTTAGCCAGAAATATTGTACAACATTATTTTCTCACTGCTAGTATATAACTTATATCTGTGCACCTTAATAAATATCAATTCATTTTTAAAACCTTTTGTTTTGTTTTTGTAACAAGCTATGTCAAAGCTTAGCCTGCCTAACTCGTACCATACTACCAACTAAGCCTTTTGATTTGTGGTAAACCCCTGATAGGCTTCAATATGGGTTTTAATATGGGGTTTAATATAGGTTTTGATACTAGTTAGGCATTTTGACTTGCCTATCTGGTATGAAATTTGAAGACATCATGCATTGATAGACAGTGCCAGGCAGGGGTAAGCAGTCATTAGGAAATGTAAATATAATTCTGTAGTCCTTGGGGGAGGGGATATAGGTTATTGGAAAGAAAGTTAAGTACCTCAAAAATAGCATTCTATCAGAAAGTTCCAGAGAATCTCTTCAGTGAAAGTGAAAAGGGGTCTGATGCAATACTACCCAGCAGAACCAGTGCTACTATGGCAGTAACAACCTAACAGGACCAAATTCACATCAGAGAATCTTTTGAGAGAAAACATAGGGTGGGGGCATTTCTGCTGGGACCACAGCCCCCATTTGGGAATCACTGCCATAGATTGTGAATGTGAAATGATAATGATATGACTATGTATCATATCATTAAAAAAATAGGGGGGATGACATTAAAGCATGCATAGCATGAATAAAGTTGATATAGAGAACCCTAGAACGTAAGTGCACCCACTAATGTTGATGAGCAGCAGATTCAAGAAGACAAAGGTACATCTACCTGCAGTCATTGAGTTATTAATTTTTGGAACTTGCTGTTATAAGATGTATCAATGATTGCTAGTGTAGATGGCTTTCAAATACACTTTGACTCAACAAGATGGGAAGCAATGAAAGTGGTCTTTAGGGGTGCTTGTATTAAAAATTTTACAAAAATTAAGAAACATAAAATGAGCAAATCAAGAATATTGTGCTAGAAATTTTGAATTTAACAGAATAATATAAATCATCTGGGTATATAAGAGACAAAGTTATATTGGGTACAAAACAATTAAAAGTTTTGTAAATAGATAAAACAATGGCCAAATTATGGTATATGAAACAGAAGCGTTATGAATTAGAAGGAAAATGCACCAAATTATTAGCAAACAGAATTAAGGGATTACAGCAATTAAAAATACTGCAAGGGAATTAGTAAATGAACCCAAGGGAATTTTGGGTTTCTTATTGGAATTTTATAATAAACTACATAAATGGAAAGGGGTGAATACTGTTAAGATTGAGGAATAACTTCAGGGACTGAAAATCACCCACCTAACTCCAGAGGATAGTGATATGATCGATAAATATATAACACCCAAAGAAATTATTACTGCAATTAATTTGCTAAAATTAGCTGCATTACCAGACACTGATGGGCTGACAATAGTGTTCTATAAACAATTTAAGAATTTTTTGGTACCCCGTGTGTATAAATTATATAATGAAATCATGGATAGGTCTCCGTTCCCTTCCATGTGGCAGGAGGCTAATCTAGTTGTCCATGGGGTTGTGATGGCATCGGAAATGGCTTCGCAAATAACAACAATACATAGCTATGGGTTTGGAGACAGATATAAAAATGCAATCCACTTAATTTATTCTATGGTCTCTGCAAATATTTCCTTTAATAAAGTGGTGGAAGATAAAGTAAAAATTAATTGTGGATCTAAACAAGGCTGTCCCCTCTCTCCATTGTTCTTCATTTTAATGTTAGAACTTTTAGCTAATAGTATAATAATGAATCAGAAGATTAGAAGGATAGATTGTGGGAAAGAAGTTAACCTACGCAGACGAAATGTTATTAACAATAAATGATCTAAATAGAGCTATAAATCCACTAAAAAATGAGCTTGAAAAATCTGGATTGGTTTCAGGATTGGAAGTTAATTTTTCAAAATCTAACCTCCTCTGTAATAATATTAGTCCAAAAAATCAGCTAGAAGCTTCTCATAGAATGAAAATTCCATTAGTGGCTAAGAAATTTAAATACCTAGGCTTTACAATTGGGAAAAGAAATAAACAGGTCATATCAATATAATTATAAGACATTATGGACACATATACTTACCGACCTAAAGAAGTAGGGAAAACAAAAGAATGGAAAATTTACATGGAATATGTTGGTTAAAATGAATATTGTTCCTAAATTATCATATTTATTTAATGTGATACAATGGCATATTCCCAATAATACCCTTAGGAAATAGCAACAGTATATTGAGTATTTTATTTTTAAAACAAAAAGATTTATAATGGCTAGGGCTTGGAAATATTCAATTAAACATGGAGGTTGGGGAGTTCCCAATTTAGCTTTCTATTATGAAGCTGACCAATTAAGACATATTATCACCTTCCTATCTTTCTCTAAAGAAGTTAATAGATTGAATATTGAAATAGAGGAATTAGAAGAAATGAGGGGACAGCAGGTCTTATTTTCAAATAAGTTTGGGGAAAAAATGTGCATTACACCACATGAGTACCCTCTACAGTCCGATAGTAACTTGGAATTTAATGAAGGAAGAAGTTATATCCAAGAATTTCCCCACTTACACTGACCTTTTATCAACCAGAATTCTAAGCCCTTAAAACTTATGCCAATAAACTTAATGGACTTCTGGATAAACAGTTATATTTTAAAAACTTCCAGAAATTATTGGAAGGCAATGATAGTTTTTTCATGGAAATAGGGAGTAACTTCCCTCCTGGTTTTATATGGCTATTAAAGCATCAATTATTTTCCTTCCTAAGCAAATTAACTAGTCAGGAACAAATTAATAGTCAATTAACAAATTTTGAATTACTTGTAGAAAATAAAGAAAAAATAGAAGGAAAATTAATATTGAAATTATATAAAATATTGTTAGATAAGGAACATTTGGTGTCTCTATCAATTAAAAATATATGAGAGTCAGAATTACAAATGAACATTGCAGATGAAGAATGGGTTAAAATATTTAATCAAATACCATTCAATTCAATATCCAGGAGTGTACAAGAACATGGCATTAAAATTAAAATTATACATAAATGATATTATACATTGATTAGGTTATTGTATGTTAACTGCACTCAATGTAAATACTGTTGGAGAGGATGTGGGCAATTACAGAGATATCTTCACATGTGATGGAAATGCCCTATTACTAAGAGAGTAATATATTTAATGAAATTCAAGATATAACAAAGGAAAAATTAATCCCCTCAGCCACTTTGGTTCTTCTTAATCTGTATGAAAAACAGAATGCATGTTGTAATTACAAGACTTTAATGAATTTTATGCTGGTAAGAGCTAGAATGGTAATTGCATGTAATTGGACAGATGCCAAAAATTTGACAGTAGAAAATTTGTGGAACAAATTGAAACAATTTATAATATTAGCCAAAATAACTAGTAATATTAAAATTATTATAGGGAGTCAAAAAAAGGAATAGTTTTACTTGGAAACCTGTACTCTATTTGGCCATTTTGTGCAATCAATGGGATTAATAATGCATGGCCTTTTGGGCATGCATCTACTATCTTATTTTAAGTTTATAAAATTTCTTTTATTAGCCTTTGTGCTTCTATTCCCTCTCTGCTCAAATTGATTTAAATTGTTGGTTTATAACACACATTCCGAAATATTGGAAACTTCATCCTAGATTATAACAATGATAAAGATATTTATCTGAGAGACCATGAAAATTGATCCATGACCTGCTTTGACAAATTACACAATCTTGACAATATATGAGATAGTAACACCTGGTCTGGATTCATTTAAATTGTTTTCTGTATATGTGTCTTTTGGGGGGGAATTGTATTACTGACCCCAAAGAATGTCCCTGCGGCTAAACACATATGGTCTTATATTGGTCATTTGATAAATTCAACTTTGTACATAAAATTTTTACAGTTTATTTGAAGTTTATTTTGGCTTTTAATACAGCCTGATATGCAGACCCTAAGGTTTTAACTTTGCTGCTGTATATATCATATAATAAATATTAAATTCAATATTATTTTGTTTTATATAGCTTGACCCTTGAAGTATTGTCTATGTCAGTGGTCCCCAACCTTTTTATCACCGGGGAATGGTCAATGCCTGACAATTTTACTGAGGCCCGGGGGGGGGATAGTCTTTTGCTGAGAAACGTCGCTGCCACCACCTGAGCCCCTGCTCCACTTGCTTTCCCCCCGGTGATGTCTGCTGTAAACTGTATTTTTAAAAATAGTTTGATGTGGGTCCACCCCAAAACATGGGCCAATTCTGTAGAAGCTGAAAAGTTATAAGTAGGTGGCCCCTACATCTCCATCATTACCCACTTAATACCAGAATGACCAATCGAGAGTAAAAAGCAAATGGTTTTATTGAACAAAACTCTCTATTTTAAATCCTACTTTGGTCTAAATTACCATAAATAATTATTCATTAAAACTCTCTCTTATTTTTTTCCATATTGTAATATAGGGTAACACAGATATAAAGACATGATACACAAGAGAGGTTAACCTCAACAGGATAACCAATTTGCAGATTGCCAAAAGCCTGGCTAAAGTCTTCACCAAGCTGGCCAACCATCTTTAAACCTCCCCCCTGCTCCGGAGAAGCGGGAGGAATAAAGGAGTAAGGGAAGACGGGAGGAGTTAGGGCGGGCCCTGTCCGGGATAAAAACTCGGAAGGCCCAATCAGGAGCTGTGAAGCGGCTCCTGATTGGGCCCTCTGAGTGTGACTCGGGGGCCAAGCAGCCAATGGGGAGCCATGTAAAGTGCAGCTCCCCATTGGCTGGTTGGCCCAGCCTCGCCTGGCCCGGCCAGAGAGTCGCCGCTCAGAGGAAGAAGCCTTCCCCTGCGGTAAGTCCTCCGGCTGGCTTCCCCTCGCCCACGGACCCTTCCGCCGGGCCCTGGGGCAGGCTCGCCTGCCCTTGGGCCCGGCAGAAGGCCACAAAGCCCACCGCCGCCATCCAGAGCCTTCTGCCGGGCCCTGGAGCAGCCGAGACTGCCCCTGGGCCCGGCAGTAGGCCGCAAAGCCCACCACCCCCGTCCTGAGCCTTCTGCCAGGCCCTGGGGCAGCCGAGACTGCCCCTGGGCCCGGCAGTAGGCCGCAGAGCCCACCGCCCCCATCCGGAGCCTTCTGCCGGGCCCTGGGGCAGCCGAGACTGCCTCTGGGCCCGGCAGTAGGCTGCAGAGCCCACCGCCCCCGTCCGGAGCCTTCTGCTGGGCCCTGGGGCAGCCGTGACTGCCCCTGGGCCCGGCAGTAGGCTGCAGAGCCCACCGCCCCCGTCCGGAGCCTTCTGCCGGGTCCTGGGGCAGCCGAGCCTGCCCCTGGGCCCAGCAGAAGGTCCCAAGGCCACCTACCTTACTCTGTTCCTCCCTTCCTCCCAGCATTCCCTTTGTTTTTCCCTTTCTCCCTTCCTACCTCTGTTCCATCTGCCTCTTTCTGGCTACCTGTTTCTCTCCCTCTTCTTCTGTCTCTATCTTGCTCCCTTTCTTTCTGTCTTTCTGTCTCTCTTTCTCCTTTTCCTCCTTCCTTCGCCCCATCCCTCCACCCACCCATCATGCTAGGGCCCGCTGTATTTTGGCCACAGTGGACTTAATATCTAGTAATAATAATAAAAATGATAGTTCAATGAAAAAGGTCTTTGTAATTGCAATGTCAGCTTCATTATACACATTCAAAAACACTGCTTAATCTGATTACCTGCTAGTTTGACACTGTGTTTTCTACTTTGAGGGATTCATTTAAAGACTCTTATTCTCCTGCTCCTCTGGAGTTTCCTCATCTTCAAACTCCTCACCTGAGGTCTGATAAATATACCAAAGTGGGTTAAGTATTCCAAAGTCCATCACATTTGCAGGGTGGCCAGAAAGCTACATCTGTACAACTTTATGGCTTCCCTACATTGGAAGAGAGCCTCTTGTGGCGCAGAGTGGTAAGGCAGCAACATGCTGTCTGAAGCTGTCTGCCTATGAGGTTGGGAGTTCGATCCCAGCAGCCGGCTCAAGGTTGACTCAGCCTTCCATCCTTCCGAGGTCAGTAAAATGAGTACCCAGCTTGCTGGGGGGTAAACGGTAATGACTGGGGAAGGCACTGGCAAACCACCCCGTATTGAGTCTGCCATGAAAATGCTAGAGGGCGTCATCCCAAGGGTCAGACATGACCCGGTGCTTTCACACCTTTACCTTTACATTGGAAGCATTGTCATTTCTGTGTTTGTCAGGCCATTTACTTTTGGAGTAATGGGGGCACTCATGCATCTCAGTCTCCTCACTGGGGGCTCAGTAATTACAATGTATAGGAACAATCCCACCAAAGTACATCTTAGATGCTGTTGAGATGTTACATTCCAGGCATTTGTCAGGAATATCTATATTCTCACAAAGAGTCTGAGAATATGTCTGTTAGCATAAATGGCTTATTTCCTTAAAACTCCTACTCCTGAGTGGGTCCCAGACCCTTTGCTATTGGTGAATGGGCATGTAATTAGAAGAGTCACCAGGTGGTGACTCAGTCATCCCCAGTGGTGGTTCGCCAATTATACACTGTGAGGTGCAGTAGGCAAAAGTTCAACAATGCTGTAGTATGTAGTGCTGGAGAAAGGACAACTGGTGACATGAAAGAGGGCAGGACAAGTCACGTGATATCTGACAAGGTGATGGCAGAGATGGGGTGGGATTAAACAACATCATTTCTGGTGATGGGGAAGGGATGCAGCTGAATATAGAAATTTCCCAATTAATATGAGAGGTGTTCCTGTCATTTCTGATTACATAGATGGGGAAGTGGCCTGGTCACATAACTTCCAGAGATCATTGTAGGTAAGGGGAGGTCGCCTCACTTGCCACTTCTGGTGACATGGCAGGGGGAGGGGAGTGGCTAGTTGTTGTCATTTCCAGTGATGTGGGAAGGGGCATATTTAAAACATGGCACATCTGGTGATGCAGCAGGGGGCATGGTTTACTGATGTCAATTTTGGTGATGTAGCAAAGTGGGCATGGCAGGATGATGACACTTCAATGTGTACCTCTTTAATACCCCCCTCCCTGAGACACAGCATATATCAGGAGTCCCCTTAAATAATCTCAAAAGCCTTTTTATACTCTTATATTGACTCCATTAACACTTTCATTCATAATATACCTTCAGTGTAAAATATTAGAATTGTTGCCAGGAAATATCTATGATCCTCTGTTCTTTCATCCTTCAGATAGATGTTTATCATCTATATTCAAGTAGGTGGTACTATTCTGCAATCCTATACAATTTAGGGTAGTATACACACATGTTAGAAAGAAGTGAGACAGAGGTGAAGGCTTTGCCTCTTGAAATAGTAGAACAGAGTGTACCATTTTAGACTGAAGGTAGAAGACTACTTTTCTGAATTGTGCCATGTATAAAAAATAAATTCTCTTTGAATTAGAAGCTGCTACAGAAGGCTGAGCTAAAGCTTCTGTCCCTGATATGTTTTATTTCTGATGCTGGGAGACTTTTTATATGGACTGCAAACTGTATTTTCCATGTCATGGGCAGTCTGAAATGAAACAATTCTACCATCTCAAGAGTCTGATTATACTTTATTTGATCCCACTACATATCAACAACCAAACAATGCAATACAATACCCTGAGAAACTGTGGGATTCCTTTATGGGTTTTTTTCTAGAACTTTAAAAAGGAAACTGCATAAATATATGTGGAAATGATTTTGGTGTTGGCATCCTTGCCACATGTGAGACGGGACTACATGGCTCATGAGATTCCTTCCACCTCAATGAATCTGGCAGACTTCAAAGGTCAGGCTTCCATTGTACCTAACGATTGGGAAGGGGGGATGATTTCCAGCAGAGGTGACCTTTCTGTTGTAGGCTTTACAGATTTTGAAGGAAATGTGGTTTCTGCATAAGTGATGTGTACACATTCAAATTAACTCAACAGGGGCTCTATGTTTTCTCAAGCAGTCTGCTATTTTAAAAGAAAGCTTTAATACTGTACTTGCATATATTTTGCTTTGGTGAAAAGATGATATCCTTTCTAAGCTTCCATCCTAGCGAGAGCAAAGATAACTCTCCAGTCTGTAAATATCCATGGAATATCCATGGAACTTTACTGTTTTCAGTGTGCAATATTGTATTCTATATGTGAATATGGCTTAATTACTAATCTGGTTTGTTGTAAGGCTTAGAGCACTTTCACACATGCTAAATAATGTAGCTTCAATCCAGTTTAACAACCATTTGCAAGTGTATTTTGCCATTTCATATAGTAAAAATCAGTTGCAAAGTGCATTGGACATACATCAATTAGTGTTTGTGAAAAACCTCTATTGTTGGTTGCTATATATTTCATTAAAGTACTTAGTACTACTATGTTCCCACACTATTTGTTGTTCCAGTGAATGGTTGTTGAGTTTTTTTGTCTTCAAATCACAGCCAATTTATGGCAAACTCATAGGGTTTTCAAGGCTGAGGTCCCTATGTCCCACGCAGAGCATTATGCTCTGCTAATCTCCTCTCCTGGCCACTGGGCTTTAATTTGTGTTTTTAATGAACTGTTGTGAACCACCTAAAGCCAGCTAGCCAGGAATTACAGTAAATAATTAAATTAATAAGCAATTAATTAAGGCAAGAGACATTCAGACCTGGTTTGCTATTGCCTACATCATTACCGTGGCCTTTCCTGATGGTCTCCCATCAAAATACTTATCAGGACTGACCATGATTAGCTTCCAAGATCTAACAAGATCAGCCTTACTTGAGCTATCCAGGTCAGGGCTATGCTAAATGCAAATAGCAATTATTTAGCATAAATGATAATGATATACTATTACCTGAATCAAAATAATTTTGACTTTAGAGTAGTTAAATTTATGAATTAGGCATGAGAAAGAAATATGAACAAAGGAAAAGCAAAAAAAAAGTAAGGAAGACTCCAATCCTTTACACATCTAAGCATATAAAAAACAATATGTTTACATGAATAGTGGTTGCAGCCTCAGATCATATAAAAAGTCCTTACTGTAAATAAGGATTTTTAAAATGTAAGGCCCCAACTTTGCAAATTAATTAATGTCTTTCTAATATTGATGTGTAGGGGAAAATGATTATCTGCTTAGGTAGACTACACAAGCGTCAAAGGTTGAGGTTTTTTTTTTCCAGAAAAAAATGCTGCCATCTTATTGATATTTAAGTTGTCCCATCTGAGCAGTTAACTTATAACCAACCACTGGTATGGAGATTCAGGGTTGGGTGTCATTAATACTTAGAAGACCTCCAGCTCTATGTTTCACTATCCCAGCCTACATATACTTCCATATCAGGTCTGAACTAGTGGTCTGAATCTGTGGTTATGTTGCAAAGGTAGAACAAGCTGAAGCTGAATCAAGACAAGACAGAGGTGATTTGGGGTTGGCAGGGTAACATTTTAAAGGGACTTGGTCCATGGGTTTATTAGTAGGATGACAAAAACATATATTGCAAATCTTAAAACAGCTACATTGTCTGCTAGTTTGCTTCTGAGTCCAAGATGTTGGTTATGACCCTTGAAGTTCTTCAAACCTATATATCTAAAGGGTTGTCTCCTCCCACATGCCCCTTTGCACCAAATGTAGTCTTCAGGCTGCCACTTACTGGCAGTACTTCCAGTGCCTTGTGCATTATAGCTCCCACTTAGTGGAACAGACTTCCTGAGGATGTGAGAGGAATGCTGTCAGAAATCTTCAAGAGAAATGCAAGGCCATTTCATTGACCAAGACTTTAACAGATTATTACCTATTAGTGATATTTGGAGTTTTTATGATATATTTACAAGTATATCTGAATTTTGATCTGAATGACTGTAAAATAAAGATTCATTGATTGATTAAGAAGTGGGGGAGGTTAATGGTGATTTTATTTCATTAGTTATGAATTGTCCTATTTCAACTATGGTGTCAGCTGCTTTGACCCATGAGAAAAGACACCAGTCACAGGGGAAGAAATCTGTCATCAATGGATGAGTGCTGGGAGTTCCATTCACCTGCAAGAGAGGTTCCGTATCATATAGGTAACTAAGAGAGATTCATTTCCTCTGATCCAGCAATGTTCTTATGATGGCATATATCTTATTAACCAGATATACTCATAGTTCATGTATATCACCATGATGGAGATGACCTGTATGGACATAACGCTGGGACTGAGAATAGAAATATAGACATATACAGTTCCTTTGTATTTGTTTGCTATTTCTCCAGGACATCAGAAGGTGCTCATTGTATGGCTATAGCCCTCATTGTGAGGATACAGAAGATTAGAAAAGCATACCAAGTACTTTATTTTATCATGTCAATATTATCAGCTTCTGTTACTTTGCACAAAATGCAGATAAGAAAGTGTCCATTCAAATAGTTTAGACAGGATGACAAAGTATAAGATAGAGATGTGGAGAATGATATAAGCCAGTTTGTGTCTTCACTGAGGAAAAAGGCGAGGTATAAATTAAGTTAATAAATAGAGTGCACAAGTATCTTCTCCTCAGTCTTTACACAACCAGCAATGAATAGTAGCCTTGTAGTACTCAAAATGCATCATCATCATTATCATTATTATTATTTTAAACATATTATTATGCATGTAATTTGATAGCCATCTGATTAGTAATCTATGGCATATAAGCAGGTAAATTATTCCCCAAAATCATACAGCTTAACACTATGAGTCTTCAAAAATTAAATAATAATAATAATAATTGTCTATAATCATGAGTCTTCATGATGTTCAGATTTCCCAATACCATGTGTTGTTTATGTACTTTATGGAGGGGAATGCTGCGGGAGACTGTCTCAGGCCTGGAGATGACTGCATTTAAAGCAAAACATGAGAACTGGAAAAAATGCACTCTGAAGCCCCCATGGCTCGGACTATGGGCACAGGTCAGTATCTCACATTCACAAGTGTTACTATTCTCTGGAAGTACTGGTTAGGAGTTACAGATGTCTTTTTGTCTATCAGTGTCTACTAGTCATGGTGACTGAGAGGAATCTCCACATTCATAGGTACTAAGCCTCTGAAACCCAGATTTAGACTCAGGTGATAAACACATGTTGTGTTTATTTCTGGCTTCTTGCCTGTTTGAAGGTGTAATTCCCCCTGCTTCCTGATAGTCCTGGGTGGCAGGAATCCAAACTGGGAATCCCCTGCCACCATCTGGAGACTGGAAATTCTAGGTCTGATCCAGCTGTGCTTTTTTTAATATAATGAAGTGATGTGATTTGAAAGTTTAAAATTGCAGTTTTTCCAAGTGAGTTTTTTAAATTTTTGCTTCTCTACCAAGAAGCATGAGGTTATGTTTAATCATGCATTATGTGATGGGGGTGTGGGGGAGTACATACACACCATTTTATTTCAGTGTTTAAATTTAACATTTTAGTAGATTTTTTTCCTTCAATTCACACAGCCTGGTGTGAACAAAAGAGGCATAATGAAAAGCAAGGAAGCAAGATCTGCTTGACTACAGAACATGAACAGAGACTGTGCAAAGGTAAATTTAAATCATACACAATATGGGTTTTAATCTCCCACCCAACTATCTACATATGGAAAAAAAAAGAACTAGGAAGTAGTGACAAAATGCTGTAGTGATATGTGAAAGGAGAGGTAGAACAAACATCTTGATTCCATAGCAACAGAATGAGTCAGTAACTAGGGGTAGAGCAACAGCAGTCATGAAATATCACAGAATCAGCCTCTACCATCTGGAGTGCAGCAGATTTTAAAAAGTGAACAAACGTCCCCACATTTCCACGTGATAAGTTGATCATTTATATTCACCCATAATGATCTGGTGATGCAGACTGAACATAAAGATGATATGATCAGAAAGAGAGGGCACGAATTGGAGAAAGTGCTAATTGGATCTGTATGTCTCCTGTTCAGGTGTATCTGCAACTTGTTTTTGATGCTGCTCAACTCATTGTTCAATACCTGACCCTAAATGCAATCCTATAATTGTTTCAGCATTTTCCTTGGGGCTTTGTTCCCTTTCTCTTCAAGTGATTAAATGACAGCTTATAAGATCATAATTCCTTGTGCCTCCTACTGTACGATGCATGAGTACAGATTTCTAGCTGAAGCTCATTCATCCAGCTATACCTGTGTCTGTTCAATATTAAAATGATGTATTTAAGACCTTTGCCCACCAGGAGCCCTTCTACTAAAACTGAATGTATCTTGAAGGCAACAGCGCTAAACAGAAAGCAGTCAATTTGCATCTAATTATTTATTGAGAAATCACACTTTCTCCAAATATGTCTCCCCAGAGGGGACTGCTAGATTCCATGAATAGCCTTGCTCTTCTTGGTTAGAAGAAGCCCCAAAGGAGGGCTGATCATCAGATTTCAGAATCCAAGCATGATGTGAAGCTGGTGCCTAGAGGAAGGTCAACAGCCACCAAAAACTGCCCATGATCAGCAACAAGGTCAAAGGCCAGCAGCTCAGCTGAGCAGTTCATGAAGGTGACAGTGGCAGGGATTTTGCAAAATGGATTTCAGATTCTATGGAATTGCAATCAAAGGGGATTGCAATTCAAAAATTTAGGATCTTCTTTTTCTTGTTCAAATCCTGCAACTCTGGAATGCAAGCAGTACTAGCAAATTTAATTATTATAAAACATCATGTTAAGCTGTGGCTCACAAGCCACTTTCCATGCCTCTGTCACTGCTTTCTGCACCAAAGTAGAAGCACAAGGTATGCTGTTGATTATGGGTTCTGGTTTGTGTGTGCGTATGGTAAGAGTAACTGAACTAAGTCTACAGCTTGAAACTGATGCTTTTACTTCCCTAGATGAAGTGGTCTACAAACTTATTTATTTACTACCATTTTATGCTGTCTTTTAGACACTACAAACTAAAACAAAATGAAGATGGTATCATCTATCTTCCTATAAAATATTTTTATTGAGGCTGCTGATGACCTGTCCAAGACCACATACCCCTGTCCCATGTACAGCACTTGTTGGTACTTTCCCTCCAATACAACTATGGATAAATACTACAGAATCACAACAAGAACTGTCAAGGTATGACATTTATCGGGATCATGGCCATTTTCCCAACTGAAGACAGACTAATATAACCAATTTGGAACCCAACTGAAGTTAACTTATTTTCCTGATAAAGAGGAAAATACAGAACTGTGTTATGTTGCACATGCAAAAATTCCATTTAAAAAATCAGTTGCAGTGGTGCTACAATGCAAAGAAAATGTCCATTTCAGAGAGTAGGGAACTAACTGAGATTGTTAATAAGTTTTTTTTTAATCTTCTTATTCAAGTTTTACAGCTCTGTTTGCCATGGCAAATCAGGTATTCAGAGTTCAGTGCTGTGCGAGAACCAAATGCACAATGGCAGTTTGCAAAACAAGTGGGTTGCTGCAGCACAATTAAATTTCTCATCTTCCTTTACAACAATCAGTATTAACATAATTGTAGTGACAAATGCAGAGTCATACTCCTCCTTACCAACATTAATACTTTCTCTGCTTCAAAAGGAAGCAATTGTGACATGATCTGACTTGATCAAAATTACCTTTTCAGGCAACTCAACTTAATTAAAACATTTTAAAAGTTGTTTTTGTTACATTTAACGAGTGATATCTTGCATTATAATGGCACATGCAGCAATACAAATATTTTTTTTCAGTGCTAACAATTAAGGCTTATTCCATTTCTAGCAGTTGACAACACAAGTGCCCACACTTGATGTCATCTATGTGTGCACTGAAAACGAACTGGCTGGGGAGAAGGGTGCGCCTTTGCTAATGAGTTTGGTAATCAAGGCATCTATTTTCATTTCAAATTGGCTAGATTGGGGGAAATTGCAAGACTAAATGACTAGAGCTAATTAGGATTAGAAAAATATTCATCATGCTGAAGAATTAACACTGGATCCTGATTTCCTCATATTTGCATAGGGCTGTGCTTTAAGGAAGGGTGTGTGTGTGTGTGGGGGGTGTAGCAATGATAAATTGTCTTCTGTTTAATGAATTGAGCAAACACTATTTCTGTTTTAGCCATCCTTTCATTTAAAGACACTGTTACATATTCATGATTTGTAAATGAAGCTAAGTGATTTTGATTCCAGGCATTATTACCATATTCAAGAAACTGCTTCTCCAAGTTGCTGTTAAATCCTCTTGAACTTGAAATTTGCTTTTCCAGTACTAAATATTTTGGTTTATCTGCTCTATTAACTGTACTAAACCCTAACAAACTGAAAATTCTGGAGTACAATGATGCTGTCACTAACATAATTATCACATAATTACAATATATATTTAATATTTTCCAAGCAGAAAATGCATAGAAGATAGAATAGGCTCAGATCCACAAGGGCTTGGAACAATAATCCCACCAACCCCCCTTTGACACTCACTGACTTTGACCATATATTTAGCCTTTCACTTCTTGTACCACTGTTGCTCAATTTGGTTCTTCAGAATTCTCTAGGGGCAGTGACAGCATCAGAATACATGAGAAATGAAGGATTATATTTCTGGAAGATCCACAGCCAAGTGACTTATGAGCATTCAAAGCAGCAGGAACATAGAACTATCTTTGACCGTTTATGCACTGGGAACTTTACTACCCCATCTCTCGTGCTGGAGCACAAATCGGGGGCGGATGGAGTGCACTGGGCCAAATGCTCCCCCATGTGGGTGCAGGAAGAGGTGGGGCAACCTGCCACGACTAAAACTCCAGCCTGCAGCCTGGCATGAAATCTCCAGTGCATAAACGGTCCTTGTGAGCACTTTAATGCATGTTTTGTAAACTTCTTGAAACTGATTTAAAAGTGATCATTGAAATATTTGATTTCAATCCTTGTCATTAAAGTTAGTATTCAGTTCTAGTTCCCAGTTCTTTTTCATCACCGGCATTGATGTTTGTCCCTTTTTATTTATTTATTTATTTATTGGATTTATTTCCTGCCACTCCCTCGAGGCTTGTGGTGGGTCACAGTCAATAAAACCCCCTAAAAAATCCCTAATACAATAAAACCCGTCTAAAACCAACAATAACATCTTTTAAGTTTTAGTAAGTACTTTCATTTCCTCTTTATCTATATTTTGAAAAAGTTCTTCAAATTCAATTAATGGTCTGTTAATTTGATTTCTAGTTTACTTCATTTGCAGAAAGGATGTGATATTTCAACAGCCATTTTGTGCCTTTAGAAACCCTTTCTTCAGTCCAGAAATGATTATCAGTGTTTAATAGTGTCCTATTTCAGTAGAGCCTCTTGTGGCGCAGAATGGTAAGGCAGCAGACATGCAGTCTGAAGCTGTCTGCCCATGAGGTTGGGAGTTTGATCCCAGCAGCCGGCTCCAGGTTGACTCAGCCTTCCATCCTTTCAAGGTTGGTAAAATGAGTACCCAGCTTGCTGGGGGGTAAACGGTAATGACTGGGGAAGGCACTGGCAAACCACCCCATATTGTGTCTGCCATGAAAATGCTAGAGGGCGTCACCCCAAGGGTCAGACATGACCCGGTGCTTGCACAGGGGATACCTTTACCTTTACCTTTTATTTGCATTAGTAAACTTAGTTGGTCAAGAAAGGGATCTCTACCCCATGAATTATATGTTTTAACTGAAATAAATTTTGGATGATATAAAATGGGAGTCAAAGCAGAAATCTCTGGGAATAATGCCCCTTTCCATTTCCTCCATATCAACAGAAAGGAATGAAGAATTGACGAGTTCACTTTTAGTTTTTTATTAAGATTATTACCAAATATTAGATGAAGACACCCCCCCTGGTCTGAGATTTAATGTTTCTAAGTAGCCAGCTTGTTTCACATACATCAACTATATTCTAGTATCTAGCAACTAGATGGAAGTAGTAGCCTCAGATCATGTCTGGTAACATTGACTTTTCCCTTGCCAAGAAATTAAAAAAAAAACCTTAACTAAATAGTCGGTTAACAACTTCCTTCTGATGCACAAAAGAGTTCATGAATAGAACAGTAGAAATAATTTTAAAATATTATATTCATAATGCTATAATTGAACTCCCAAAAGAAATATTTTGGGATGCTATGAAGGTGGTAGTCAAATACCCATTAATACAAGCATTAACAATGAGAAGAGTCAGCAAGGATAACCCTGCTCAGAGAATTTAAAAGACATGAATATAAGCAAAGAGGAAGATTCTTTGCAATACAAAACAAAGCCCTAGGTATCACTAGAAATAAAATGCAAATGCCTGCGGCCCATTTGAGACACACATATTTGAAACTGGGTGATAATAATACTTCAAAACTCTTACTCAAATCATCCACAAAACAAAAATACAAAAAATATATGCATGCTAAGTGCCATCAAGTGGTTTCCAACTTATGGAATTTATGTATTAATGATCTTCAAAACGTTCTATCAACAGCCTTGCTGAGATCTTGCAAACTGAGGGCTGTAGCTTCCTTTATTAAGTCAATCTACCTTATATCGGTTCTTTCTCTTTTCCTTCTGCTTCCATTTTTTCTAGTATTATTGTGTTTTCTGGCAACTCTTACTTTCTCATAATGTGAACAAAATGTGAATAGCCTCACTTTAGTCACTTTGTTTGGGCTTGATTTGTTCTAGTAGTCCACTATCTGTAAAACTTTCCTCCAACACCATATTTCAAATGAATCAACTTTATTCCTGTCAATTTGCTTCGATGTCCAACTTTCACAGAAATACAAAGTAATGAGGAATAACAGTAGTAATTATTTTGATCTTGGTCAGCAGCACTGTGTACTTGCACTTAAGTATCTTGTCTAGCTCTTCATGGCTAGATAGTCTCATTCTACTTCTGATTTTGTGGTTGCAGTCTCCTTTTTGGTTGATGATGGAATCAAGGAATAGAAAATCTTTTCCCCTAATAACACTCAGTTTGTGTCCATGATGATAGTTGCCCTTATTGGCTGTCAATGGGGGACATGCCCCCCAGTAGGGAAAGGGTACTTCCCTACTAAGGGCCTGCCTCTTCCTCCTTGGCCACTTTTGGGCAGTCAGCAGAGAGGGCAAACAGCTGGTCCCGCCCTGCACCAAGACCACTCAGGTAAGCCAGGACAGCAGGTGGTTCACCTGGCTAGGCTGCAACACTCTATCAGGCCTCCCTCCCCCCAGGCAGCAGGGGGAGGTGGTCTGGTCATGCTCTGCCGCACCACAGGTACAGCACTGGCTGGCCTTGACAGCTTGGTTCCTCTGGCTGGGACACTCCACCCTACATGCCTCCTCCTGCCAGCCAGGGAATGGGGAGAAGTGGGTCAGGCCTGCTTGCCAGCCCCACTCAATGGTGAGAAACCAGCTGTCAGGTGGCACTGCAGGTGGATGGCCAGGCCCAGCAGTCATGCCTAAGTGTAAGAGCCACTGCTTGGTATGCAGAATGCCCCAGGCTCACTCCCTGGCATATCCAGTTCAAAGGATAAAGTAGTGGGATCACTGAAAGACCTCTATCTGAGACTCTGAAGATCTGCTGCCATTCTAAGTAGCCAGTGCTAATCTTGATAGTTCAAGGAGCTGTACCCAGATGCAAGGCACCCAAGAAGGCCACAGTGTAGGCATGCACACTAGTGCCTGCTACCTTCCTGGCAAAGGGATTTGCCTCTAGTTTTTAAAAATATAAATTTATTCATTGTCAACCCTAAATTTGGCAATATTTCTTGTTCCATGGAAACAATCTTTGTTGTAAGTTTTAAACATTATTAGGCATCTGCTGTGAGTCTTCAGAGAGAGAGAGAGAGAGAGAGAGAGAGAGAGAGAGAGAGAGGAAAATAAATGTAAGCACAGATAAATAAACAATTTTACTCATGTGAGGCATTAATTTGATGATCACATAGTTTTTGCAAAAGTCTTTGAAATCTCCTTTTTCCAGAATTGGACTGTAGATTATTTCCAATGAGTGGGTCATTGTTTTGTTTCCATATTTGTTGGCATATTCATACAGTTTTGATATTATTGTGTTTTTGTAGCTTGGAATAGGCTTACTGATACCCAATCTATACCTGCTGATTTGTTTCTTTGAAGTACTTTCAGTTCAGCTTTCACTTCACTTTCTAAAACCATTGGTTCTTCAAATAATATTATTATATTATTTCTGTCATATTTAACTTTTGCTTCTCATCTGTCTTTAGCAATTTTAAGAATTTCATAGGTTATACATCAAGGCTTTTCATTTATTTGGACTATAGGAATAGCCTTTGGGCATTCTTCCAATATCTCTGGTTTCATCTCATAATTCTTCTGGTTCTGCTTCACTTGAACTTAGCAATGCAAATCTGTTCTTTACATTTTCTTTAAACTCTTCAGGAATGTTGTTTAGATTGTATTTTGGCACAACACAAGTTTTGGAGTTTTTCTTCAAATTTATTTTAATTTTCAGTATCAACAACTCTTGGTGCCATAATCAGTTCCGGGTCCTGTTTTAGCAGAAAAAATAGTTTCTCCATCTTCTGTGTCCAATAAGTAATCAATCATTTGTATATTGGCCATCCGCTGATGTCCACTTATACAATCATCTGTTATCGTTCTGCCTGCAATGTGTTTGCAATGAGCCAAAAATAGGATTATGCAAATTAGAGTAAAAAATAAATGCAGCTCCATTCAAGCAATAAATACACAATTTTTAGAGTATTGCAAAGACTTCAAAGAATCCTGAGAAAATAAACATACAACATATACAATTTTTCAAATGTGTTAAGATACCAAAAGTTCTATCTGAATATCTACAAATTTGAAAGACAAAATAAGAGATAGGTGAACAAAGTAAAAAAAAACAGTAAAAATAATAAATCCCCAGGGATAATTGGCTATACATGACTCAGTAGCAGAGAATCTGCTCCACATGCAGAAGGTCAATCCTCAGCATCTCCAGTTAAAACATATGGATAACCCTGGAGAGAAGCTATCAGACTGAGTTGACAGTACTGAATTTGGGACTGGCTTAGTACAAGGCAGCTTCATATGTTCATGTGTACTTTATTCAATCATAGCACCATGGAAGGATGAGAAATTTCTCCTGCTCAGTAGCAGGCATAATTAACAGTCCAGGTAGACTCGTGCTGATCTACAGCATTTCTAAATCAGGATGCAAAAGTATTTATGACACTCTTAGCATCCAGATTGGGTAGTGTAAGAGGGCAATACATTGCCTTACCAAATGGGCTTCATCCTTGGAAGACAGTTCTCTAACTCAGCCAGAAGAATATTAAATCATAGTAGCCATCAAAAGCACAATTGTCCGAATGAAAACTTTACTCTAATGTATTTTAGAGTGTAAGTTTGGTATGTTATTGTATTTATTGTTGTGTATATTTGTATTTATTTTTACTTGTAATAGCCTTTGGCTCAATGCAATAAATTAGGCTGACTGACTGACATTACAATAATATAACCAGGATGTATACAGAACATGGATCACTGTAGCCAGATCATGCTTTTCATGGGACAGCAGTACCTGGTGAATTAGCCAAAGAGGATAAGAAGCATAACATGACATGAAGGAGACTTAAGGCTCCAGATGTAGGTAAGATCCAGCAGCACTTCTAGGTTTTGTAGTTCAAGCCCGTCCATGAAAGAGTGACTTGTCATTCCTCAAGCAAATTCTCCATATAGAAGAAGAATTTTTTTATGCCACTTTTCTCTAACAGGAATCTCAAAGTGGCTTACAATCACCCTCCCTTCCCCCTCCCCACAACAGACACCGTGTGAGGGAGGTGAGGCTGAGACAGTCCTGAAATTACTGCTCGATCAGTACAGCTCGATCAGTAATGTGACAAGCCTAAGGTCACCCAGCTGGCTGCATTTGGGGGAACAAGGCTTGCCAGATTAGGAGCTGCCACTCTTAACCACTACACCAAGCTGCTATACTAACAAACCTCAGTCTTGTCTGGACAGAATTTCAATTTACTGACTCCCATTATCTACTATCTTCTCTGGGTGCCTTCTAACCACCCATCTGACTCCCCTTTTAAGGAGAAATAGAACTGGTTGTCATCCACCTATTGATGGTACCTGTTGGTGGGACCTTGCTTCAGTTCTATTTAGGCAGGTGTATTCTTAAAACTTGAACTGGAAAAAGAAATACTGCAACAACACCTAGCCGGTATTTTTTATTTTTTTGTATTTCTATGCTAAATGCAGATTCTCTAATCTTATTCTTTATTTTATACCTCAAATTAAACAATGTTGGTCTTAAATGTGCCTCTGGACTCTAAATTTGTTCTGCTGCTTCAGATCAACATGGCTACCCACCTAGATCTAAGTTAGGCTAGAATTAAAGAGCAGCACAAAGTATGTTAAGACAGCCACAAAACAACGTTGAAAACACAGTATGAAATAATGTGTGAAGCAATAGCAACACGGGGAGGCTTGCATCTGCATTTGTAGCTACATAATTTTCTTTAGCTTTTCTTTCTGTGTAATCCATTTTGCATCATACTGTTAAATGTATGCAGACATTATACAGTCTAGGAAGCCATGACAATTCCATACTTGGAATTAGACTTTCAAATTATGGCACCATGATTACAGGGAAGGCCTTGCTGGGATGGAGATTGACTACCAGGTGTGCCAAGATGGCACACTGCCATATTATCACAAACATCTAATTCAGCAACTTGTAGGTTGGAGATTTTGATGAAGATTAATGAAGAATCTTGATGATGAATATGTTTAGTGGAAGATGAGACCGCTGATTGCCAAGCTCTTCCATTTTAGAACTTGTTTGCATTAACAACATTGTGGCAGCTGTTTTAGTGATGCTATTTATTAGACCTTTCTGAATACTTGCCTATGTCTCCACATTTATGCACTGGGTTTTTCACTGTGACATTTTCAAGTTCTACATATTTCAGAATCTCCTGGCAAGAAAACTAGAGATAGTCCAGGAAGAATGAATGAGTGTTTGTGATAAGAAGGGAGTTTGTGTCCCCTTCAACAAATATGTATTCAATATAACCTGAGAACAAGAGCTATATATATGTAAAGGTAAATGCAGATAAATCTTGTGAATGTTGCAGGATTTCTAATTTAGAAAGCCCATTTGAATACATTGGTACAAATATAGGATCATGCTCATTCTTCTCAAATTGTCACTTATGAATACCCCTATTTTTCACACCAGACTACATATTTAGGAGCCTGTATGTAAGTACGCATACTATAAAGAACTCTTGTAGTGCAATATTATGAACACTGAAACTGAGGCAAATAGATACAAGTAGCTTGGACAGACCAACAGATTGATCTACATTCTGCCTGCCCTTACAGAATTTCATCTGGCCCCAAAGGTGTTATTACTTTGGCAAGTGCTTCTGTGAGAAGTGGACAGAGGAAGAATTTTTTCCCTCTGTTTCAATTACATTATATCTTTACAATCACAGCCCTCTTTTTATTACAATATGACCTTTGGGTAGCCAAGGCTGAGAGACGGTAGCTTGTCTCCCTTTACTCTTGGAAGCAGGGATGTGCGCTTCATGCCACCTCAGCCGAAAAACATCTGAAGCACAGCTGCTTCAAAGACAGATCACACCAAGGTGGTCCGAGGTGCCAAATCCCATCCTTGAACAGAGCCGAGGAGGAGAAATCAAGATGAAGGGCATTAGTTTCTTAAAGATCCTGGCACTGATTCTACTATTTTAAGGGCTTTTAACCCTCCACCCCCGGTGTATTTTATTTTATTAGGTTTATTAGATTTTTCTGCAAACCTGGAACCATTTTTTCAGGTTTGTAGAAAGACTTTTTTCTGTTCATGGCCCTGATCTCTGGATTTAAGTAACCACAAGTTTGGCTATGTTTATAATTAGATATATTCATGTTGTTCAGATATTAAATAACTTTTATTCCAAACTCTACTATTGCTTTTTTAATATATAATTTGATTTCTCAGGTCAATTGGGAGATGTATTCAATTATAAATTAATAGATGAGAGCTTTAGATTATAGAAAGTGATCTATTCAATGCTTTAAAAATGTTTGATTAAAAGGAAAGCACTCTGAAATCAGCTTGACATTTTATATCCTTTAAATAAGTTGTTGCCATCAGCAAACTTTGTTAAAATTGCTCTTTTACCTGACTTGTATCCCTGAATGTTTAAATTGTTAGAAAATGATCCCATGATTATATCTCTCTCTTAAAGAGTGGGAAAGTGCACATGCATGCATTTTTTATAGAATTTAATCAATTCTGCATCAATCTATGTAATTCATATATCAGAACATACTAATTAATTAGAAAAAATATAGTAAACGCTTAAAATGAAGGTTAAATTATAGGAGTAAGTCAAAATCTGTTGGAACAGCTGAAGTTGCTTTTTCTGGGACAGAACTAGGATGGATAGATTAGTTGTTCAATTCTAAACATGATCTTAGCCAGAAGGCAGGCAGGGCAGGTTCCCTGGGCATCATGTTGGGGGTATGTCCCTAACTGCTATTCAGCTGCTGTCATGTTTTCTGCCCTAAAGCTGCCACCATTGCAAGTTTGGAGACTCTGTGTCCCAGAAGCTTCACTGACTCAGGCAGCAGCCAGCAGCAACCAGTCTTGTGCCAGACACCTGTAGAGGGAAGCCTGACTAATTCAAGTGGGAGGCAGGAAGGAAAGAGGCCCTGGCAGGAGGCGAAAATGTTGCCAAGCTCAAAATCAGAGTGAGAGAGCCCCTTGGGAGAAAAAAACAGGCCATGGCAGAGTTAGGATGGGGAGGTGGGAGCATGTGGAAAGGCAGTTTGACCAGCAGAAACAACCACAGCTAAGGAGGGGAAAGCTATGAGGAAGTTATGGGGCTGTGGGTAGACTAGTAAGAGAGGGTAGAATGGAAGAAACTTGGTGTGTTTGTGGCCTTTATATGTGAGTGTATATGTGTGTGACAGAGAGAAAGAATGTGTGATAATAAATTTGTTCTTCAAAGGCAGCTGCATCTATTTGTGTTAGGAACTTGAAAGGATACATTATCATCACCTGACTTTCTCCATTTACAAAGTCTGTCATGCTGAGCGAGGAGATCCCTTCACGCATGCAAGGAAAACTTCTGCCACAATAGTTGCCAGCTCTGATTAACAGGAGAAAGCAAAACATCAACTCTGCATGCAGCAGCAATGGATAGAGGAAGGGAGGCAAATTCAGTGCCAGGGATCATCAGGAAAGGAACGGAGAATCAAAGAACAGTGTTATATCGCTCCGGTGTGTATCAATGACAAGGTCTCCTTTGGAATGCTGTGTACAGTTCTGGTTGTTGCATTTCAAAAAGAATATTGAAGAAGCTGTGGAAAGTACAGAAAAGCGGCCTCCAGAAGACCACAAAGTGATCAAGATTATCTGCACTGAAATGGTGGCCATATTTCTGAGGGAATCTTGTGTAAAAGCAAGAAGGGAGGAAGAATGACTGTCAGGTGGCTCTAGGGTCATGGATGAGGGATGGAGAAGAGGGGATTCATGAAAATAAATCTTTTTTTCCCCAAAGTTAACTGAGATCAGGGGAACCTGGGGCTTTTACTTTGGAAGAAAAAGGTAAACAAGTAGTAGCATGTGGTACTACGTTATGAACAGCGTGGAGACAATGGATAGAGATAAATGTTTCTCCCTCTTTCATAATAGTGGGATTCAGAGCCACCCTGTGAAACTGACTGGTAGTAGATTCAAGCCCTCAGTGACACACAGTATGTTGATGGCCATGCTAGTTTAGATGGGTTAGGCCGATTTATGGGAAATGACATACAGCAGGACAGGTGTATGGGCTTTCAAACTGAGAAGCAGAATCCAAAGGTGGTTTATCCTAGTAGCCCATGTAACATGTAACTTGTGGTACTGGCCCTGCAGTTCCAGGGGCCCTGCAGTGCTGTACGGTTAGGGAGCCTTCACACTGTGATTCTTAAAGGGTCTTCATACTTATGCAAGAATGAAAAAAGGATCAGTTAGTTGCTTCCAAAGTTCCAGATATCCATGGTAAGGGTGTCCCACAGTTACAGGACAATGCCAGTTGTGTTCTGCTAAGGGCCTGCAAATCCTTAAACTGGCTCTGTGTTACAGCCCCTGAGAATGTTCAAATCAGGCCTGGCAGAATCAATCTGAAAGTCAGATACTAGGGAGTCATCATTAGGTAAGAGCCGTTGTCTGTGACTTTTCAGTTAGAAACAGGATGCTGGACTTTTGGTCTGATACAGGCCTACCAAGTGGACCCCCTGACACAGAAACACCCAAAAGGCAGATCAAGGTTCCAAGCTTAGACCCAGAATTAAACGTTGTTTAAAAGTTGTCACTCGACTAAAACTTTGTCCTATTGCTTTAGATCAACATCACTCCCTACAAGAAATAACTGGGATTTTGTTTTACTTTGCTGTAACAGACTAACATGCAATTAAATATCATTGTAATGTTGAAATTACTAATGACAATAACTAGTCCAGAGTTATCTTTAGTCAATGAATGAAACCCATGATCATGTTAATTATATTACTGTCTGGTATGATAAGTCTGCAATTGTATTTGGAGTTTCTCAGGTTCATATTCATAAAATGATAAGAGTTGGAAGGTATCTCCAGAGTAATCTAGTCCAACCTCCTGCATGATGCAGGAAATCCCAACTACCTGCCCACCCACAATGACCAGATTATGCCCCCCCCCCCAAAAAAGAATCCTTGGATAGTCTGACCTGGAAGAAATTTGCTCCCCAACCCCAAAGTGGCAATTGACATTTCCCTGGGCATGCAAGAGCCACTAGAGTCAAGAAACGACACAATCCCTTCCGCCCGCCTGTTTCAGCTAGTTTACTGTGTTAATGTTCTGGACAGAGGATTTCCATCTTCCTCTCCTTTCTATCACTTACATATTTACAAATACTGTTACATCATTGTAATTCTACCTGTGGTCAGTATGCATCCCATTGGAAAAGCGCCATCACAAGGCATTTGACAGTTAAGACATCAATTTCATCTCTTGGGCTACTGAATACAAAGCCATCAACAAGGAAGAATGCCGAAGAGCAGGCATCTTGTTTACAGCTTTGCTTTTTGACTAAGAAAAGCTCACAGGCTTAATTTCTAATGCTTGTTTGCCAAATAAAACCTGTTCCTTGCCTTTTTAGCAGTGTATATTTGTATTTGGAGTATGTTATGCTAACATATGGCCACCTCATGAGAATGAAGGACTCCCTGGAGAAGAGCCTAATGCTGGGAGTGATTGAGGGCAAAAGAAGAAGGGGACTACAGAGAATGAGGTGGCTGGATGCAGTAACTGACGCATTAGGTGCAAACTTAAATGGACTCCGGGGAATGGTAGAGGACAGGAAGGCCTGGAGGATCATTGTCCATGGGGTCAAGATGGGTCGGACATGACTTCGCACCTAACAACAACAACAAATGCTAAAATTATGTGATAGTGCTTTCCTCTAACTCCTTACATTTGTTTATGATTGTAATCAGATTTGTCTATGTATTATCTTACCTTCTCACTTAAAAGTCATTTACATTGATGAAATATACCAAATTGTGTCTGTACCAAGACATGTATGGCACAGTAATGACTATCTGGCTATGTTGGTGGACAGAAACAAACAAGGGCACAGTTAAGTAGCAATGGAATTATGGCCAGTTTATGACATATTTTGTCCTTTGATCTCAGGATCTGATCCACTTCTTGCACAAGCTCAAGCAACACTACACTAAGCACACAGCTTCACACAACGTTTACTAACAATTTAGTAAATTAGAGAATAGGGTGATAGGGTGAAACACAATAGGAATTATTGCTAGGGGAAATATAATTTACAGATCCAAAAATCTATTCTGGTACCTATGGAACTCTGAGAATGCAAGAAGGAAAATGGCAATTGAGAATAACTGTGTAAGGGCATGAAGCACAAAACATAAAGATGAAAATAAACATGTAATATCTGTAGACACTGAAAAGAAATGAATTAAGGATAGTTGTGACATGTGTTAACAATGTGCTGCCCTGCCGGGCTGCAACGGCACAGCCATGTGGTTGTGCTGGGGCAGAGAGCTTTCAAGGTCCAGATTACAATCCAGGAGGCTGGGACCCAAGGGAGCCAGAGTTCACTGCTAGTGGGGTGGGGAGCAAAGTCAAGCTGAGCCGGGATCAAGAGTCGGAGAAACAGTCAAAGCCAAACTGTATGCAAAACTTTGAGCACAGAATTTGGAATGAGGTGTGGTGGTCGGGGTGAGTTATAGCAAGGCATCCTAACCCCAAAGATAGCGTTCCATCAGCTACTTCTGAGGGCTCCTGACAAACATATAATATTCTATGAAGTTCATAATTTGTCTCTTTCTTACAAGCAGTCTTTGTTCAAACACAGGCACAGTTTAAAAGCACCCTTTCTATCTTAAAAGCAACATCAAACCATTCAGAGTCATCAAATGGATATATTGGATCTTTCAATCCGAACTGAAGAATTTATGGATACATTGAACATCTGAGCTTGCAAAAGGTTGACATTTGACTAAGCCTTTCACGGAATAACTGCCTACCACAATAAAGAACTCAACATTTACAGTGGCTTTGCATCTGAAAATGTCAACATGGCATCATCCCCAAAATAGCAAAGTGTACCTGAAGCTATCTCTTAACAAGGGAAAGACCATATACAAGTTATTATCAATGGTCCATTATATAAGAAAACCCTTTAAAGTGCATCATTTAGACAAGATGGTAGAAAGACCTATAGAGTAGGAAAGGTTGCAGTACAGTAACCAAGCTCATATTTTTCAATGACTCACTAATGAATTTACTCATCATTGGAAGTCCAGTACATTTCAGATATCAGTGCTAAGTCAAACTTCACTCACATCTTTACATGTTTCAGCAAACACTAAAATTTGAATCCCAGTTTGAATGATGTGATAGGGTAATTATGCTCCCATCCATGCTTTTGTGTCTATAGTTCCATGATCTTAATCATCATATTGAATAACCCCAAAATCATCAAATGAAACCACGTTTGGGATTATTCAGGCTTTTAACCAAATTTAAATTTTAAAAATGCAATGCAATGTCCCTGTGGAAGTATTCAGGTGATTTATCAGGAACGATAGAAAACAGTTTCATGGTTGCTACTCTCCAGCCAGTTCTCACTAATATCCCCTACCCTTATTTGCCCATGGGATACCTAGTAACCCGTGCAAGGGTAGGGAAGTGCATATTTTCTTGACCCTCTCAGTCATCTTGGGAGACAGCTACAGTGTTTGGACTTACCATTCAGTGCTTCTCTGAGCTTCACAGTCCAACACTGATCACAGAAAAAGCGAATAGGAAGTTTTAGACTTTGACAGATGTGACCACAGAATAAATAATAGTAGGACCATTTAGCAATTGGAACTGAAACAGATGGATACTCCAGACTTGAAGAATTTGTCTAGCCCAGTGGTTCTTAATAGGGGACAATCACTCTCATTTGGGATGACCTGCAAATCTTGGGGCATGGCTTTTGGAACTTTGAGAGCAGAAAAGGGGCATTTGGAATTCTAGGAAGCCCCTTCTCCTTACTTGCAATGGTTTTTGCCATCCTCCTTGTCATACTTGTAGTATCTTCAGTATGATTGATAATCTACTTGGCAAGAAATACCTTAGATTATATAGGATCAACTTGTTTAAGAAACTGGCCGGAGATTTGTCAGTTAAATGCATATAAATATACAAGGATTGATATTTCTATGTCCTGATTTTTGACTTGGTTCTGATTTGTTGCTCAGAGTAGACGAGTAGTTCTTAATCTTTAATCCATTACCACCTACCACCTACACTTCCAGAAAATCGATATCCAAAAGGCAGATATTGTATTTCAAAACAATAGACCTGTCTTGCCTGATTTGGCAAGTCTGCCACAAACATTTTTTCTTCCAACTGACCAAGTGGAGAAGGAAGCCATTTACTACTGCAGAAGCAAGAAACATAATCAGCTCAACACTTGCTCAGATAAACTACCCCTTATTGAAATAACTTTTTTCCTCTAGCAGACTGGTGGAAAAATGGGCCAAGGAAAGACAAAGGATAAATCCAGCTGAAAAACTGCCATGCAGTTTCCTGGCAGAATTACTTTGATTCTGACATTGTTTCTGGACTATTCCTATATGATTCCATCCATGTCTTGCCAGGACAGTGCATATTTTCTACTCAAATAAAATCAAAACCAACAATACCAATAATGCCTTTGTTACCAACAGAGAATCCTTTCTTATTATCTTTTGAGAAAGATTCTACAGCCTGCATTAGTCTTTCAGTTCCTCAGGGATAATCTCATTAGCTTCAGAGAATGTATGAAGAGCATAACTGACTGGTATTTCTGAAGCTGGAAGCAAAAAAGTTCCAGTGTGCACGCAACAGGATTCACAGTAGAGATAGCAGCTGTCCTGACTGAGAATTAAAGCAGGGAAGAGCTCCACTGAGATCAAAGGAGCAAGACACAGCACATATATGCCTGATTTTTCATACAAGTTTTGCTTCAGCAGACTGTGATGCAGCCTCTAAATGCAGTATCCAAAGACTGGCAAGTTAGGATATGGGATGAATATTGTGGGAATGACAACATAGAGATGCAGTCAAATATCACAGTCCAGGGAAGAATGATTTATATTAAAAACTTTATATGCAAAGGTCAAGCTCCAAACTGCATACAACAAATTGTAGCATAGCAATCTGACTGCAGCAACACATTAAATTCTGTATTACTTGACTTGGTATTAAATTAGGGATGTTACCAAATTATGTGAAAATTCTTATTCACTTTGGAAGCTCAGATTTCCTTAATAGTATTTCCACTTGGTCATCCCTTTCCCAGGCACACTGTAGTCATTCTTTCCCCAATCATAAAAACAAAACTCAAGAGAAATACCTTTTACTGTCAATTGCATAACAATGCCATAAAGTAAGAGTTGCAGTAAAGTGGCAGAAAAGAAGCAAACAAAAATGGAAAACTTGCCAAAGAAAATACATGGGACAAAAATAAACCTCCCAACCTTGTGTAAAAATAAAAAGAGATGATTCATTCATATATTTCTATACTGAATATACCCTCCTTTCTCATTTGCAGCCATCTGTCAAGTAATTGCTAAAGCCAATCCACATTGGCTGGAGAGCCAGCTTGGTGTAGTGGTTAAGAGTGTGGACTTCTAATCTAGCATTCTGGGTTCGATCCTGCACTCCTCCACATGCAGCCAGCTGGGTGACCTTGGGCTCACCACGGCATTGATAAAACTGTTCTGACTGAGCAGTAATATCAGGGCTCTCTCAGCCTCACCCACCTCACAGGGTGTCTGTGGGGAGAGGAAAGGGAAGGTGACTGTAAGCCGCTTTGAGCCTCCTTCGGGTAGAGAAAAGTGGAATATAAGAACCAACTCTTCTTCTTCTTCCTCTTCTTCTTCCTCTACATACTTGAATAACTCTTACTCTGTAAAGGTTTAATTTTCATGTGAGCAAAATTTTATTTGCCAAACAATACGAAGCAGAAATAAGAGAGAGGCAACAAATACCCACTAACCTTTTGGTCGATGCTGTAGGCTAGAATCCAGTCTTCTTGTACAGGATGGAAGAGCAGACTTTGGATGTAGAAGCTGAGTCGATATTTTTGATAGGTGGCACCTTCATCATTACTGATCAGTATGCTACTTTCAATGTCAGGGTCACTCAAGAGCATTATCTATACAAGAAGAAGGAAAACACAGTGAAAATTATTTATCTAAATAATTTATATAAAGCATGTATATATCTCTCCCTTTTTCTCCAGGATGAAAGACTCCTGAAAGCTCATATTGAAATTAAAGGTGTTGCTGGACTTTTAGACAACAACAATAAAATTAATACATCATACAATCATCAAGGAACAACCATTAAAATTGTATCACATTCAAAAGAGAGTCCTGGAGAGCTGATCTTCTAAACTAGAGTATTAAAAATACTCATCTAAATGAACCAAACACTTTTCTGGTATTTTTAATGTATGAATTCTTGCATCTCTTCTGAATTACAGATGTATACTTTTGGTCCTCTGGGATGACTTTCCATAGAATCAGAGCTGCTCAAAAAAGTCCATACAGGGCTTATCTCATGTCTCCAGGGTTGAAGACAGAGGGTCACCATCAGGAGGAACAGTTGCACTGCTGTCAGTTCCAATGTGGTATGCAGGGCACAATTCTCTCATCGATACCAAACATATTTATGCCCCCTCTAACACAACTAGTCTAGAGGTAAGAACTGGGGTGTCACCAGTATGTGGATGAAACCCAGCTCTGTTAATGAGTGACTGTCCAAATGCTTCTCTATCAGGTGCTTGGGTGCCATGATGGAATGACTCCAGCAAAGCCACCTGAAGCTTAACCCCTCAAAGACAGAGGTCCTGTGGATGGATAAGAAAGGACTAGAAGAGGAAGCATGCCTCCCCTGTCTTGACAGGATGCAACTGAAAGTTGTGCATACCATCAGTAACTTGGGGGTGATCCTAAATGCCTCCCTTACTATGGCGGTGCAGGTAACAAGAGTAGCCCAGTAGGCATTTTTCCATCTACACCAACCAAAGCTACTAGCACGCTATATGGACACACAAAACCTAGCCACACCTTCAGGTTAGACTACTGGAACTCACTCTACATGGGTCTACCCTTGTTCTTGAACCAGAAATTTTAGCTGGTAGAAAATGTAGCTGCCCTGGTCCTTACTAGGACCCCATGGATAGCCCATTTTCAACCTGCTATTTAGCAGTTGCACTGATTGTTGATTAAGGTCTGGATCAGGTTTACGGTACTGTTTTGGCCTTCAAGGCCTTACGTCATCTTCGTCCTGCATATCTGAGAGACTACCTCTCCAAAAATACAACCCTGAAGAGTACTGTACTCTGCTAATTCCCTAGTTGGTGGTCCCTAGTTCCAAAGAAATGCAACTGGCCTAAACCAGAGCTGGTACCTTCTCAGCCCTGGCTCCAGCCTGGCAGAATGAGCTGCCAGCAGAGATCTGGGCTCTATCAGAAGTATTCAAAGTGTCTGCAAAACAGCACTCTTCTTGCAGACATATGGTTGAAGTCCAGGTAAGCACACTGTCACATCAGAACCCCTCCTCTCCTTGGACCATTATATTTTATTTGATCTTAATAATGAAAGTCTAAATTAGTTTTAAATATGATTGTTCATTTGTCTGTGTTTTATACTTGCTGCATGCCAATAAAGGTATTACTACTACTACTACTACTACTACTACTACTACTACTACTACTACTACTACTACTACTACTACTACTACTACCATGACTATTATTATTATTAAATTGATCTGTTTTGAACTACATATGTATGGATTCTTATATGTTGTCAACTGCCCTGAGACTGCAACTAGAAAGGGACGGTCTATAAATTAGAATAAATAAATAATATTGCCTGGCTCTGTCCACTTACTGCCAGGATTGGCTTGCCCAGCCAATGGAAAATTGCCACAGTCTACAATGCTGAGTAAGTGTATGGAGAAGAGTTCTGTGGCTGATTTACTATGTTATGACAACCTTTTAGTTGATTCTAATACAAAGTATACCCCCACTGTTGCTTTCAAATTTTGTTTTTCATATCAGGTCAGCACAGCTATCAGCATTTTTTTCTATTTCTATGAAACTTAGTTCAGCTGGAACTATCACGGTTTCATAATCTCTGAGGCCACCATGACAACAATTCAGTATACTACAGAAATATAACCTTGCTCTATTCTTTCCTTTGCTTCCCAAAGGCATGCAGTTTTACACTATAAAAGAAAAAGGTTCTCACCTCTAATTCCCTTTTGAGAAGCTAAACCATATTTTTGGGATTTAAAAAAAATTTCCAACTGAGGCCTGTTTTAGCTACTGGATATATTTATTCATATTGAGGGGATAAGAAGAACATCTGTAACATTTGCTTACATCTGCACAGTAGACAAGTGAATTTAAGACTGACATAAAGCAAAGCACCCCAGAAGGACAGTACTTTCAAAAGGAGAGTTCTTGGGGAATACCAAGTTTTTCCACTACAATGCAACTAAAGGTTATCAAGTGAATTATGTTAAAGATAAAAAAAAATATATTCTCAGGCGATCGCTCTGAGATCCTTGGATAAAGACGTCAAGAAGCTTAATGTTAGCACATAGCAGATGGTTAACCAAATGTGTACAGTGCTGCTTATGCATGTTGCCAGTGTGATCACAAGGAAGAACTCCTTACAGAATCACAACAGAACCAGAGATACCCTTAATACTGAAATGGCCACATCTATGGAGTCTAATACACATTCAAGATAAGGAACAGTCAGAACATAAGACATAACATCCACATCAAGGGAAATTAGAATCAAAGCAGGCATCCCGGTCAGATCACTCTGTTTCAGTGTTCAGATTTATTCATTTCTTGCTGTTATATCCCACCTTCCTCCAAAGAGTTCAAAGTGGCCAGCCAGCATAGGGATGTTTCCAGCTCCCACCCCCACCCCGGTACCCCTTGGCCTTCCCAGATCACCCAGGAGCTCCGTTTCAGCAGGGATTGGGGGCTGAAGCAGGAAGGGGGGAGTGAGAAAGTCATTGTTTACAAGCAGAAATGTTTCCATCCACAAAAAATCATTCTATTGGACCCAAGCTGTGATTTTGTTTTGTTTTCATTACCTTTTTGCTCATCATAACAACCCATCTCAGACTAGATGTAACCAGTCTAAAATGACCCACTGCAATTTGGGGCCAAACCAAGATAAAAACTGCAGAATGGGCCCTGCACTCTTTAATGACTGTTTTTAAACTAGTGGAAGAAAGTTTATCACTGGTTCCTAACCATGATGGATATAATTCATGCTCAGACGTGTATGCACATGGAATACTAGTTGTTTGGAAAGGTTAGCCTTTGTCAGAAATTTGGCCAGGTGGACATTATCTCGACAATTCTCATCCTACAGCCTTATAGGGAGCCTGCCTTCTCCTATAATGTTTCCTACAAATCAAGTTGCCTGCTACAGAAAGAAGAATGTGGGAAATTCTGTCTCTCCTACCCCAAGACTTCCAGTCAGCAGTAACAACAAAGGATTCATGTCTGAACATCAGCCAAGAAAAATTATGACTTGCTGTTAAACCTTACCAATGTATATATTTAATGAGTCATCACCGATGCAGCACAAATACAATCTGGCTGTGTTGAATAAAGGCTAGGATTACCAACCCCCAGGTGGGGGAGATCTCCTGGCATTACAACAGATCTCCTGATGGCACAAATTGGTTCACCTGGAAAAATGGTGGTTTGTGGATGTATCTTGATGAATTCTTCCCCCTCCCCGCCCCCCAAAAAATCCCACTCTCTTCAGTCTATACCTCAAAAATCTCATTCCAGAGTTGGCAACCCTAGAAAAAGCTGGTTCGATGTAGTCCTCAATTCCATCCTGGCCTATTCCTGTAGCACTGCTTTTCAGCATGCTGATCTCTAGCCTAAGAAGAAGCCAGGGCCTCAACTATACAACTCTGATTCAACTTTTGGTTTTGCAACTTTAGGTACACAGACCCCTTTGCCAAAGCCTTTGGGCTGGCCCCAAGAGATGGTGGGGGGAGTTGCACAGATCACCCTATAACCATCCAAACTCTTGTCAGCTGATTCCAAATGTGATGAATAACAGGTGGTTGTTTTCTTGCAGCTCAGATCAGTTTAATTTTGCTGTAAATTGAAGATTGAAAAGTTGATTGTGAAAAAACAGAGGGTGCATCCCCCTCCTTTATTATGGTTTCCTTCTTTCTTTGAAGCAAAAACAAGGAGCCCAGACAAAAAAAAAACCCTTCTATGTGTGGGAAAACACAGCCTTACATTAGTCAAAGAGTAAAACTGCCACTTCTTATTGTGCATCTTCAGCAAAGGATCCACCCCCAATAGTGATTTAGATTAATCACTTTTCATTAACAGCCAATAAACAAACACCAGCAAGAATGTGCCTCTTTACCAATGCCCGGCATCGCCATTTATAATTGCTATAAGGAACATCAGAGTGTTGTCAAATATAATTTATAGGCTTTTAAGATCTAATCATTTTCTATAATATTAGATTAAATGGCAGCCCTTTATTAAAGAGGAAATTATGGTTCACCTTGCTGCTATCTAGAACATTTTATATATTGTTTTCTGTAGACTGAAGACAGGTACAGAGTACATTATTGGAGGGGGGTGGGGGTGACTTGCAAAACATTGCTGGAATAGAATATGACTTTACTTCCAGTACAGCAGCCCACCTTCAGAAACTGCCATGTGAACAAGGACACAGTCTAGACTCTATAACTTTATGGCACTCCATTACTGCAGGGAAACCAGCCAGATGATCCTACTGCAATAGGAAATGTGGATGACATGCAAATTCTAAGGGACTATTGTGAGGCACATCTGTGACAGTACTTGTTATCATCCAAAAACCATATTTGATTTCTTAAATTTTTAATTTAAATTATTTAATTTCTTCTCATTTTAATGCACGTTTTTTTCATGTGTATTCTTAGATCTCTTAGTGAAATAGCAGCAGTTTTGAAGATATTATAATATCAAAAGTTGATATTTTGGATATACGTTGATGTTGACTTGCAGGTGAGCATGTGGGCTAGGAATAAGGCTCATAATTCTGTCTTTTGGCAAACAGGCCACAACTTTATTAACCAAGTGTTGGCTGGCAAGGGGATATGAAGCCCTAACACCATCATTCACCAGGTCATCCGACCCAGTTCATTAACCTCAGCGACACCCTGGAGATCCCATCCTGGTCCCCTGCCAGGCCCATGGGTCCCCTTGCAATTGGGCATCTCTCAGTAGAGAGAATCTGGAAATGCTTCAGGAGGCATAGACCTCCTTCCACCCATCCCCTTTCATCTGCTCTACTGGTGTGATCCTGGGGCCTTCCCATCTGGGTCGGCCCACACCCAACTGAGCCTTTCCAACAAAGGCACAATATCTATGGAGTACTTCAACTCTCCCGTCCATTTTCTTCCCCCCTTTTTCTGGCCCCTTCCCCCTGCGGCCCCTCCCAGCAGTAGTGATAATTAAGAAGCTTAAATAACCAGCAGAACAGCAATTGAATAACCATTTTTAACATCAAGCATATAAAGGTAAAGGTAAAGGTATCCCGTGTGCAAGCACCGGGTCATGTCTGACCCTTGGGGTGACACCCTCCAGCATTTTCATGGCAGACTCAATACGGGGTGGTTTGCCAGTGCCTTCCCCAGTCACTACCGTTTACTCCCCAGCAAGCTGGGTACTAATTTTACCAACCTCGGAAGGATGGAAGGCTGAGTCAACCTTGAGCCGGCTGCTGGGATCGAACTCCAAGCCTCATGGGCAGACTGCTTCAGACAGCATTTCTACTGCCTTACCACCCTCCGCCACAAGAGGCTCTATCAAGCATATACCTACAGAAAATTAACTGCAACATCAGGGAGGGAAGCTCTCTGCTCGGCTGCCGTGGGAGAAGAGGCCATCCCCAGCTCACATACTGCCTTTTAAAGGCCCCACGTACCCAGCCTCCCCCCCCCAGCTGCTTCCCTTTCCTGATGCTCTGCATGGAGCACCTTCCTCTTCTGCCCACCCAGCGCTGCTTCAGTGGCGGCCACCAGGTAAGTTGTAGCCACACTTGTCTGTAAATACACAACTCCATCACTGGCCAATCACCTCTGAATGACTCTTACCTTGAAAACTCTACAGTATTGCCATAATTTGGTTGTGACAATGCCCACACACACACACAAAAGAGTCTAGCACTCTTACTACTACCCCACATTGGCTCTCATCAAAAATGTGTCCCAAGAAGGACATTAGGTAATGATGCAACTCTATGCAAACCAAAATTAACATTACATACCCATTCCCTTCCTAGGAGTAGCTAGAAGATTTCTTACTTGCTTGAATTTTCAGTTTTCTCAGTCAGACAGCTGGTGATTAATAAAGGGTGATCTCCAATCTACAATTGACTCTATTGATCCCAACTCTAAGATATATTCTCTGATTTCCATTGACTTTTGCATTTGTATTAAGTTTTACCTTTGGGGCCCAAATTTCAAGCCCACAGGGCAGAATCAACAAGATAGTTATATCTTGGGCACATGTAGCATATCCGCTGCATATTGTGCCTGCCAGGTACTTGATAAACTGCCCAGAGCTGTTTGTTTTTTTTAATCATCTTCTTAGTAGGACAAATACAACCAATAAGGAAGTGACTTTGGCAAAACTGTCTTTAAAAGACCTCCTTTTCTACCCCATGTCTTCCATTCATATTCTGGTACATAAGGGCAGCCATGCATAGCCTCTGTGAATCGTATATACAAGTTATAAAAATTATATAATCTATTTTCATCTCCCTCTTAAATGGGAGTTGCAGACATAAATGCTTGGAGATTTTGTCTGCCCAGAGCAGTATCTTTGACTCAAGTCCTTTCTGAATGAGAATGAAACAATGAGCCATAAAGGAAGATTTCTATTAATATCACCATTCCATGTGACTTATTACTTTTTTTCCAGGCAAACATAGATTTTGAGTGTAAATTACTGCTGTCTATATCAGTGCCCACAAGTTTTATAGGTACAATATCACCACTGAGTCACATTAAAAGGAGAAGTATCTAAGTAAATGAATAAATAAGACAGGTTAGAAATAAATGCTTTTTGTTCCTAGGAATAGACAGAGGGCATTAAACTATGGTTTATAGACATCCTGTTTATTAGCTTCCTAATCCCAGGTCAATCAACCTCGCCTGGATTTTTTTTAAGGCAACAAGCTTCAGAACCAACCTGCTGTTGAGCTAAAGAAAGGCTTTTTATTTGGCACCATATCAACCATTTCATCATTAAGAAAGCACTGCTGCTTTACTTGAAACATTTTAAAAAATAAAATTACACTCCATCTGAAGAAAAGTTCAGACAGAGTGGCAATGTTGGGCTCAATGGTTATTGCCCATCATTTCCAGAGCAAGGGCATTCAGTGAAGAAGGGTCTGAATTGTAAAAGTCAATTGGAATACAAACCCAAGGAGAAGACTTCTCCTCAGTGCAAATGACACTCTTTCCACTGTGTGGGAAGAATGTCATTGGGATCATGCATGTGAATACTCCAGAACAAGCTCCCTATATTCAGAAAGTTAGCATGTCTGGGGATATTATCATCCTTTTTCCCCTTTGCAAATATTTGGCAGCCATATTTTTTCTTGCTGTTTCATTCCTCCATGAATGATCCCACACAGAGATCTGGTACGACAACATCACAATGTGATGTTGATAATTAAATTTAATTTTATGTTGAAATGCATAAGGGCAAACAAAGTTCATTTTGAGATAAATATTTCCTGTAGTGGTCTCAGGGATTATCTTAGCCAATCAGTGATCACTGTAATCACTGAGGAACTTGTTAAAGTTTTAGCAGTAATCCCCCAGAAATCACTAATGGATGTCCTTTATAGTCTACTCATTATATTATTTCAATATTTGCTATCTCTCTAAGGCACCACTCCTTAAAGCACCCTTTTGCCATACAACTAAGATAAAACAATGTGTTTATGTAATCAGATCTTGGGGTCCCCTGTTAGCATGAAGGCTTCATATCAGTCTGTCCCAGGGTCTCCTGACCAGTAGGTGTGGACCCCCTTGGCTGCCCATCTTTCTGGTGAAGCTTTGTTCTTTCGCCTGGACTTCTAGCCTTGACAAGGCTTCTGATACGCAGAGCCTCTTATCTGGGAGTTCCACTTTAGTTGTAAACAAGCCTTGTACTTTTTAGGAGATGTTTTCACACCTGCTGTTCAGCCAGGCCAGTTGGCACTGCTTTTCTCACTCTCTTGGATCAACAGTCCTTTCCTGGGAATGGGTTTTCCCACACGGTATTGGAGGTGGGGGCCCAAACGTGGGCCCATTCTGCTCACATAGGATAACGCACTTTCAATGTGCTTTGGCAGCTGGATTTTCCTGTGCAGAACAAGAAAATCTAAAGTGCATTGAAAGTGCATGATCAAGTGTGTGCAGAATAGGCCCTGTATAAGTCTTTGCCCCCCTTGTACCCCATCTTCAACAATCCTTGGTTCTATGAATGCCTACTGATGATGATTGTTCCTGTAATGTGCCTTCAATAAAGGTTCTTTGCTCTATTGGTTCTGAGGGTAAGCTCTGGGCTGCATTCCGTGTGTTGTGACAGCAGCAATAAGAGCCTAGAGAAAAAGCCAAAACCTACACCATTGCAAATAGACAATGTAGGGCAGAAATCAATAAAGTACCTTAGATGTACAGGGCTGTACTAACTACTGGTTATAGGTATTACTCCTATTTTCACTTTTGCCTTAGATATGAGACTACTGATAGTTTTGTACTTATCCTCCACCATGTCCCTTTTACCCTCTTTTTCGGATACCTAAATATTTTTTAAACATACAAAGCTGAAATACTGAAGATGTTTTCTTTTTAGTTTAGTTTACTTTATTTGATTTTTAGCCCGCCCTTCCCACAAAGGCTCGTGGTGGGTTACAACAGATAAAATCCCCAGTTAAAAAGTTACCCCTAAATATATACAATCCACAGTCTCCTATCCAAGATCCAAGATGTAATATAATGTGGTGACGTAAAAACAACTAACCTCCCCCCCTCTAAATACCACCTCTGGGAGAACAGCTGCAGTAGAGTGATCTCAAGCTGCCAGTAGAGTGATCCAGGAGGGGGGTCCAGATCTTCCTTAGCACGCAGGCCTCAACTATAGACCTGGCAGAAGAGCTCCATCTTGCAGGCCCTGCGGAAAGTTCTCACAGGGCCCACAGCTCTTCTGGGGGCTCATTCCACCAGGTAGGGGCCAGGACCGAAAAGACCAAGTGTGCTTCCCTGTGGGGGGCATAGGGCAGAAGGCGGTCCTTGAGGTATGTGGGGCCCAGACCACGGTCTCTGAGGTATGTGAGGTTCAGGCTCACATCATAAATATATCTCAAATAGACATATATATTTATAACTTATAACAGCAACAGAAAAATCTCTCCCCTCAAAAAATTATTCCCATCCCCCCTACCAGATCTGAATAGAATGCTGTTCCAGAATAAGTCAGCAATCAGTACAGACACTAGGCCTATTATTTATTATTTATTTAATGGTAATGTTTAAACCACGTTTTTTTCTCATCTAGGCAGGGGGGTTTCCCAGTTCCTTTTACCCACCCAGTCCAGCTACTCTCCCAGGTTTCCCTAATGGTAAAGAGATCATAGAATCATAGAATCACAGAATCATAGAGTTGAAAGGGGCCATCCAGGCCATCTAGTCCAATCCCCTGCTCAACGCAGGACTAGCCCTAAGCATCCTAAAGCATCCAAGAAAAGTGTGTATCCAACCTTTGCTTGAAGACTGCCAGTGAGGGGGAGCTCACCAGCTCACCATCTTTTTCCTGATATCTAGCCTATATCGTTGTACTTGAAGTTTAAACCCATTACTGCGTGTCCTCTCCTCTGCAGCCAGCAGAAACAGCATCCTGCCCTCCTCCAAGTGACAACCTTTCAAATACTTAAAGATCATCCAGGACTAAGTTTAAATAGCATATACTATCCATTTTCTAAACTTTTCCTTTCTGTACATTTTTTCTACTCTGAGATCTCACAAATTTTCAAATTATTGTTTCAGCGGCTGATGTAGAAACTGTAGCACTGCTGACTTCCAAGTGGCATCACTACTATAGCAGAGAATATCTGAGGTTCCCTGAATTCCTCCCCCAAGGGCCAGCTTATCTGAACCGATCCTCTTCCAACTTCTTGTAACATCTTATTATTACTTGGAAATTAACATTAATAACAGATTTAATTAATAGATATTGCTCCAGATTATCATCTTTCTAGAACATAATGATGTAATCTTACAGGATGAAATGCACTCTCCTTACTTTATATGGGTTTATGAAGCATGTGTTATAAAAGTACCTCAGCCATATGGCTTTTATACCTTGGCACTCATTTCAAGACAATCCCATAAAATCCATGCAAATCTTAAAGTGTTAAAGGTGACTTTCAATGCAGTAATGAAAAAAGTAGACAGACACTCAATGAAAATTAAAACAGCAAAGTACAATACAATCAGTCCTCAAGACAGCAGCCACCCACAGCACTCTAAAACTGTTGCAAATAATTTTTACAATCAAGAAGTGCTTTCAAAAGCAAAAAAGGCTTCAGACCAAATATTCTGCCATAAGTAGATTTCTTTATCGAGTCACATCAAAATTCCAAAACAATGTGCTGTTCAATAACTGACCAAACTGAGGAGGTGGACAGTATTTGGACTTCCTTTTAAGCCTGTCTTTTGAATAAGCAAGGGATATTTATGAATATATCTAAATCAAGGATGATTTCAAATTTCTTATCCCTAGTATTTCAACCCTCAAATACCTCATTTTGACATTGCTTGTACTATGTGCAAGTTGAACTCATGAATCTTTAATTTTGTGCCATGTACTATTTATCTTGCACTCAAATTTTCCATAGAACATACATATTTTCAACTTCATTTAAGTATCAAATAATCAACCACATTGGTATTTTATACATAGAAGAAGAACATACATATAGCTATGGGATAAATTGCATATAAACATATACTGCGTGCTTATACAAAGCAAATAAAAAAAAAAACTTAACTGAATACCAAAACTTTTAACAAAAGTTTAGGTAAATATGGAAAGATGTGATGCACACAGAGCTACATTTGGGAAAGGTCTGGGGAGGTAATCAGAGTAGCAAGCTGAGGACTGGTATTCCACATTTATCATGGCCTTATTCAGCCATTCCATCTTATCAATCGATCTGAGGATGTCCCTGTGATTGCTGATAGGAAATTAGCATGGTGTTTTGGTTGGGGGAAGCCATGATTTGTTAAAAAGTGGGATACCTCTAACTCAGGGATGGCCAATTCTTGTGGTCTGAGAGCTGGGGGTAGAGAAGAACCTGCTGTTTTTCCTGTGAAGCTGTAGGCATGGCTTTTAAAATTTATTTTATTTATTTATTAGATGTATTCCTCGCCTCTCCCCAGAGGCCCGAGGCGAGTTACAGACATATAAAACCCCCATAAAAACATACAATAAAACATAATACATATACGTAAATCCCCAGACAATAGAGCAAGATGTGGTAAAAACTCAGGTCATATCTACTCTACCCCTTGGTTACCCACTCAAGGGAGAGGGAGGTCAGAGGGTGCCAGATTGAGTATGCTACTGCCGCTGTAAGGGGGACCAGATCTTCCACGCAGCCCGGCCTCACCCTACCACCTGGCTGAAGAGCTCCATTTTGCAGGCCCTGCGAAACGCTGAATGCTCCCGCAAGGCCCGTAGATCCTCAGGGAGCTCATTCCATCAGGTCGGGGCCAGGACTGAAAAGGCCTTGATCCTGGTTGAGGCCAGGTGCGCTTCTCTGGGGCCAGGGATGACCAATAAGTTTGTGCCCGCAAAGCATAAGGCATGGCACATGAGAATGCACTTCTGAATAAGAACTGGGCAAATACACAGAGTGGTGGTCCTTGGAAATATATTTTAAAGTATGGGCATTATACCAGACAATTTTTTATATATTAAATGGATTCATTGGAGCAGCACCATTTAGACTTTCTTTACCGCCCAGCAAGCCTAAAATTTATTATATTAGTACATTTTAAAATAATTTGACCACTCAGGAAGACCCTAAGGGTCAAAACGCATTGGGTCTCCATTCCATGTGTCATTGTGAAATGTATATACAATTCTGATGCATCAATGTTTTAATATGCACATTTCATTGTAATCAATGGCGCAGAGTGGTAAGCAGCAGAAATGCTGTCTGAAGCTGTCTGTCCATGAGGTTGGGAGTTCGATCCCAGCAGCTGGCTCAAGGTTGACTCAGCCTTCCATCCTTCCGAGGTCAGTAAAATGAGTACCCAGCTTGCTGGGGGGTAAAATGGTAATGACTGGGGAAGGCACTGGCAAGGCCACCCTGTATTGAGTCTGCCATGAAAATGCTGGAGGGCGTCACCCCAAGGGTCAGACATGACTTGGTGATTGCACAGGTGATACCTTTACCTTTATATACAAATATTCATGCTATGTTTCAATCATAACTGATCAGAAATTGGGGAGCAGAACTTTGCAAGCCTAAAGCACAAAACCTCAGAAATAATCATAGTACAAACAAAGAGAAACAAAGCATCAGTTTCCCTGTCCATCCAAGGAAGCAGTACAGCAGCTACCCAAGTGCATTTTGGAGTGAAACTCAGTCCTATATTTAACATTGACTTTCACAGCCACACAGTTGCAACTTCAACAGACTTATCTACCCTCTTCATGACAAAACACTTTGCTAACAGATTTTGACTTCCATCAATGACAACCTGACAGCAGCAATCAGATATAATTCTGAAAAACAGCCAGTGGAGGACTTCACAGTTGACAAAGCAACCATGCATGGACCGTCAGACTGCCTGCACAAGGAATCGGATGAGGAGATGCAATGTGTGAAGATCAGGGAAAGAATAAAGAGACAGTGACAGTTTGACAGCTGTGTTTACAACTCACAGATTGTCACTTTGGTTTATTTTACATGTTCAAAATTCCTTGGGAAAACCAACTAGGCATATATGTTTTTCAACAAAATTAAAAATGGTCAAAATTAAATCTGCCATGTTTCTTGAGGACATCAAAGGGAACATGTTTAGAGATACCACCAGATTTACAACATTTTGCTGATGATAGTGAGGCACACATATTATCATATCTGGTAGTCATGTTGCATATGATAAAAAAAACTGGATAGAAGTGTTTGCACTAAGGTTTCAAACAGGTTGGGAAAATTGTCGTGTCCATTAAATCTTCTGTGTAGCAGGGGACAGCTGAAGATTCTCATGACATGGAAGTATAAAATTTCACCTGGTAAATTTCACCCCAAATAAATAAACAGATATGAAAGGTATGGGACATTTCTTCCTCCTGACATTTGGCAACCCTAGTTTACAGACATTTAATGATCATAGAAGTCCACTGGCAAACATTGCATTGTTGCAGTTGTTAACAGCTGAGCATTTAGCAGTCTAATTGATGGTTTGGAGTTGAATCTGAAGGCTTTATTCCACTAATGGTGGAGCCTTCCTCCAGGGCAAGGAGGGTTTGACTTGTGGTTTACCACATATTCCAACAGAGCAAGGCTTCCTGCACCAGAAAAAATGGCTTTCATCACTTTTAGCAGAAAAATGGTCGAGCACTCACTGGAGGTCGCTCTGTTGCCATAGCAGAGTGCTGACCACTGAAGAGAACACGGGCAGCTGTGCATATTGGGTGAGTGAGGAGTGCCCACATATATTCAGTGTAGTCTACTGAGACCCCCAGATCCTTTTCACACATACTACTGCTAGGGCAAGTCTCACCCATCCTATAGGAATGCATATTATTTTTCCTACCTAAATAAAGAACTTTGTTGTTGTTAGGTGCGAAGTCGTGTCCGACCCATCGCGACCCCATGGACAATGATCATCCAGGCCTTCCTGTCTTCTACCATTCCCCGGAATACATTTAAATTTGCACCTACTGCTTCAGTGACTCCATCCATCCACCTCATTCTCTGTTGTCCCTTCTTCTTTTGCCCTCAATCACTCCCAGCATTAGGCTCTTCTCCAGGGAGTCCTTCCGTCTCATGAGGTGGCCAAAGTATTTGAGTTTCATCTTCAGGATCTGGCCTTCTAAGGAGCAATCAGGGCTGATCTCCTCTAGAACTGACCGGTTTGTTCACCTTGCAGTCCAAGGGACTCACAAGAGTCTTCTCCAGCACCAGAGTTCAAAAGCCTCAATTCTTTGACGCTCGACCTTCCTTATGGTCCAACTTTCGCAGCCATACATTGCATACTCTGCCTCTTCGAAATCCTGCCTGTACTTCTGGAAGTTTTCGGTCCACATATTGCTGGAGCCTAGCTTGTAGGATTTTGTGAAGAACTTTACATGTTCATTATTTAAATTCATTTTATTTATTTTCACCCAATTTTCTGGCCTGTCAAAATCATCTTATATTCTGATTCTGTCTGCTGGTGTGTTTGCTACCCCTCTCAGTTTAGTATCAACTTTAATAAGTACCCCCTCTATTCCTTCATCCAAATCATTTATAAATATATTGAACAACACAGGGCCCAGGACAGATCATTGAGGCACTCCACTTGTAACTCCTCTCCAAGAAGATGATGAACAATTTACAAGCACCGGTGCTTGCATGTTCACGATATAGATCAGAATTTCTCAACCAGGGTTTTGCCAGGAGCCAAGCCCTATGAAGATAGGTTGAGGGACTTGGGAATGTTCAGTATTTGAAAGGTTGTCATTTGGAGGAGGGCAGGATGCTGTTTCCATTGGCTACGAAGGATGTGCAGTAATGGGTTTAAACCAGTGGTCCGCAACCTTCCGGTTGCTGCAGACCGCTGCTCCGGAGTGGCGGGAGAGGTAAAAAACTCAAGACAAGTACTGGTGTTTCAAGAAAAAGATTTGGGTACTGGAAAAAGTATACCAGACTTCTGGAAACAAAAAGTGTCAGGGAATACTCAAAGAAAGTGCACTCATGTATTTTGAGAAAACACTAGAACAAAAGTCGATCAACAGGTACATTTAAATCACTATTAAAAGCTTAAAGAAACTCTGTTTAGCCTGAAACACAAGAACCAAAGTCTGTGCATGTGCTGATTTTACCTAAGAATTATGTGTATTGGGATCACAAAAATTTCAACTCCTGATTTCACATGACCTTTCTCCTTTATGTTAAATACATTGTTTTGTTATTTTTAAATTTCAAAATGTCTCAAATGCAGTTTAAGTTGTCTAAGTTAAAACAGGTTGCTGAATCTTCCCTCATATTCTTCCTGGGCTAAACCATGAGCCAATATATCATACTATGACAAGGTGGGACAACCAGAGGTCTTCAGCAAAGATAGTAGCAACTACAGTGGCTCAATTAGTAAAGGGAAAGAAAAAACAGAGGGGAAATTTTGCCTTAGAGCAGTGGTTCTCAACCTTCCTAATGCCGCGACCCTTTAATACAGTTCCTCATGTTGTGGTGACCCACAACCATAAAATTATGCAAGTGTTCTTTCACAGAAATTAAACCAAAACTGACCAATAGCATGAAGATCCATTGTTTGTGATTGTATACAAATTGTTTTGTTTGTTTGTTTGTTTGTTTGTTTGTTTGTTTGTTTGTTTGTTTGTTTGTTTGTTTGTTTGTTTGTTTGTTTGTTTGTTTGTTCCCGGGGTTTATCAGTTCAGTTCTGCCTCTTGTCCTATCATGCTGATCTCACTTTTTTCCGCTGCTCCGGACAGACAAATGCTCTATCTTTATCTACCCCACAAAGCTGTTGTGTGGATGGCTCCCCCCACCACTAAGCTGCTTGCCCTGTTACGACCCCTGTGAAAGGGTCATTCGACCCCCAAAGGGGTCCCGATCCCCAGGTTGAGAACCACTGCCTTAGAGGAAGGAGAGTGGTCAGGGACATGGTAGGATCTTTCCAACATCATTTGAAAACCAGTCCAGGAGAGCAATCTCGTGTTTATATTGTAGTCTAGACTGTAATATATCTTTCATTGTATTAGATATATACCTTCCCAATAAAGTTTAACTTTCATGCAGAGCCACCAAATATGTAGAAAAGTTAAACTAATTACAGCACCAAAACTTCCTAGAAGATGTAGGGAACATATTTACCAATTTATCGGGGGGTAGATACCAGGGGTAGATACCGGGGGGTAGATACCAGGCAGGATTTTGAAGAGGCAGAGGAACTAGAGACCAAATTGCCAACATAGGCTGGATCATGGAGAAAGCTACAGAGTTCCAGAAGAACATCTACTTCTACTTCATTGACTATGCTAAAGCCTTTGATTGTGTGGAGCACAACAAATTGTGGCACGTTCTTAAAGAGATGGGAATACCAGAGCATCTTATTTGTCTCTTGAGAAACTTATATGCAGGTCAACAAGCATCAGTGAGAACTGAACATGGAATCACTGATTGGTTCAAAATTGAGAAAGGAGTTCGGCAAGACTATATACTGTTGCCTTGCCTATTTAACTTGTATGCGGAGCACATCATGAGAAAGGCGGGATTAGAGGAGACACAAATTGTGGTCAAGATTGCAGGGAGAAATTGAAATGTCCTAGCTTGTACCAGGCATTTGCTGAGGCCTACTGACCCATAACATCTACAGGTCCCCCCGACCCCACACTGAGAGGTCAATCCTACCAAGGGAGTGTCAAAGTTATTGTTGAAATACTTTTCTAATTGTTCTAGTTGGTATGTTATTGTCATATTGTTGGTATGTTATTGTTATATTGTTATATTGATAGTGTAAATGTTCGAAAATGTTTTTTGTAAACTGCCCAGAGCCGTAGGGAAGGGTGGTATAAAAACCTAAATGAATAAAAATAAATACAATAAAAATATTTGTATATAATTACATTCACATTGATAAAGCCCATAATTCTTTAAAATTCTGTCTTTTATTTTGACAAATCTGCTTTTGATATACAGAGATAAATAGTTAATGGTTTATTAGAATGTTTGTGCAACATTGTAACTAAATGATCACAGATTTGTGCAACATTTTAACTAACATAATCACAGAAGTACAGTTCTGTTCAATTGTTCTAAATGGAGATCTCAACATATATAGTGTGCTTTAAAAGAAAAGAAAAAAAGGAGAGAGATATACGCCCTCTGATAATTATGCAGAAAATGATGGGACATTATACTGCTGCTTTGCTCTCAACATAGTTTGGAGCAAAACAACAATTATGATAAAGAGTATCAGAAGAAAACACTATTCTAAAATCAAAAGAACTAGGCATATTTAGTTCTGAAAAGCCAAGAAGAATACAATGTCCATTTTTATTCACACAAATAATTTAATAGAGCTATTAGTATAAGTGAAGTTATTTGTGTTGTGTAGGCAATTGGAAGATCAGGACCTCCATCTACAAAAGAATTGTTATGAAACCAGAATTTTCAATGTAGTTCTCTGTTGGGAACCTTTGCACACACTGGGGGCTACCCACCAACATTTTAATGCTACAGCTATTTCTGCTTACAAATCAGTTATTTTAACCATGAAAATTGCCTTTTGAGGCCCATGGGGAAAAACAGAAATGTAATTTGCTTTGAATTCAAATAAGGCTGATGCAAGTTGAAAGTGCTGCTTGTTTTCCTATCCATTCAGCTTAATGCTACATTTCCTGTCCTGGAAGAAAGCTGGTGATTATTCACATACAATTATAGGTGCAAGTCAATCTAGGCCAGGGGTGATGGGAGCACCCTCCAGGGGTGATGCAGTCTATCCCAAAAATTTAGGCAGCCGCTGACATCATTGGAGCCATCAGTCATTGTGTTCTGCAACCAGTAATTTCAAACAGTTAAACCCTCAATGTGTGGATTAGCTGGTGAAAAAAGCCACTCACAAATTCAGCACCCTGCCCAAAAGGAGTAGGAAGATACCTGAGCTCATCTGCATAATGGCTAAGCACATGCTGTGAGTTGTGTTTTCTGGAATCTGGGGGTGGTGACAACAGAGGAGGCAGATTGGAACACTCATGGGTAGTAAACTGAAGCACAGGCAATAGAGAGATTCAACATCTCAGGTACTATTCAGACCCAAGAGGACTGACATAACTTCTGGGATACCCTGACACCTGAAAAATATTTCAGAGGTACCTCCAAGGTCAAAAGGTTGATCTAGATTTTCAGATGTGGGTGCACAAGGAGCACAAGTGAAAAGCAAAGGATCGTTCTAAGACTTCATAACTAGTCTTGCACCTGTACGCTCTTGCTTTTCAGCCATCAGCACATAAATATGTTCTAGTATGACCATTTATGCACTGGAGGTTTCATGCCAAGCTGCAGGCTAGAGACATGGCAGGTTGCACCCACACAGGGGAGCATATGGCCTGGTGCACCTTATCCGCCCCTGATTTGTGTTCCTGCAAGGGAGCTGGGGCAGTGAAGTTCCCAGTGCATAAACGGTCTATGTCTCACATTTGTAACACCCAAAGTGATAAAGGGTGGGCCTGCAAAACCTGTAAATTACCAAAGTGAATGTAGTTTCAAGTTACATAGAATGGCCTGCTAGGTATTTAACAAATTCACCCTTCAGGAGAGCAAGAAAGAGGCCACCCTGATCTTATCAGAACTCAGAATAGAAGTGGAGTCAGTCATGGTTTGTATATGGCTGTCCAGGGTTGTTACACAGAGACAGACAAAGGAAGGCTACATCTAAATGTCTCTTGCCTTGAAAACTATATGAGGTTGCCATAACTGGGCTGCAACTTATTTATTTATATTTTTATTTATTTTTCAATTTATAGACCGCTGCTCTCCAAAAAGGGCTCGCGGTGATTTACACACAGCAATAAAAACACATCACCTCAATAAAATCCCAATATATCAACAAAACACAATAAAACAGCAAGACAGCGGTAATCATATATCTCAACCCATCCCATCTTGTTTAGCCTAGTGGGTAAGTCATCTTCCTGTAAGTGTGAGAATCTAAGTGATAAGTTCTGAGGATCCTTGATCGAAATGCCAGGACTCTGCCCTGCTCTCAACAATACGCCTGGTGGAAGAGCTCCGTCGCAGGCCCTGCGGAAAGCTGACAAATCCCGCAGGGCCCTCAGCTCTTCTGGGAGCTCATTCCACCAGGTTGGGGCCAGGACCTAAAACTTGACAGGAAAGAAGGGAGGATGATTACTAGGTAATACTGGTATTTTTAAAGCTAGTACAAAGTTCATGGTCATGTAGAGTTTTTTGAATATTCCCAAGGCTGCAATTCTTACCATGCTGACCTAAGATCCTCACTGACTATACTGGGATTCACCTCTGTGTAGACAAACAAAACAATGTATTGTAAGCTGCTTCAGGGGAACAGTGTTAGGACTGAGGACAGCATGCAGATCACTTCTTAGGGCCCAACCAAAAAATTCAGAGTTTCCTTAACTGGTTCATTTCCTGACAATTAATTTACTTAAAATGTTTTTTCATGATATTCAGTCAAAAGCAAAGGATAATACACACAATTAGACAGGCAAATTAAAAAATATTTAATAAACTGAAATAAACTTTAATTTAACCAAAAGTTCCAAAAGGGCTTATGTGTTGAATGTTCCAAAGCCTCCAGAGAGAGCCATGCCCACACCAGGAGGCTCTGGTATGTTTAACAGGCATATCTCCACCTTCACAGGAAAAGCTTTGGAACTTTTAAAACCTTCCCCATGGCTAGCCTCTTAGGGTTCAGGGAGAACGCTCCCTGAACCCTAAAGAAGTAGTGTGGGAGGAAGGAGCCAGCAAGCACCTTTCCTGATGGGGAAAGCTACTTGCCAGCTCTTTAAATTCCCCAACCCTCTCAGTGTGCAGGGAGAAAGCTACCTAGCATCCATTGCATTCCAGAAACAGTGATAGTAATGTATTAAAGGTTTGCATGCTTTTGATTATATGGTGAACGATCTAAAGCCTCCAGATGTTCTAAAGCCTTCAAAGCTCTCTGCCCACACAAGGAGGCTTTGGAATATTCAGCAAGGCTCTCTGCAGCCTGACAGGGCAGCAGGGGATGTAGGAGGAGCCAGCGCAAAAGCTCTCAAGAAACTCCTTAAAATTTCCTCCACCAGCCACCCACTCAGGCAGCAGGGAGAAGGCTTTCTGCAGCCTGACAGGGCAGTAGAGGGGAGAGTCAGTGCAAGCAGCTTTCCCAAGGGGAAAGCCACTGGCTCCTTAAACCTTCTCTCTGCCCTATCCAGCAGCTACCTAGCACTTGTGGCATTCCTGCACACAATAGGCTTCACTGCTAGACATATATCAAAAGAATGGATTGGCATAATCATGCACAGCTTTGAATATAATCAGAGGACAATTAAACAGGAAATTTAAAAATTCAAATCCATGCAAATATTGCAGCCTGTCATAGAATCATAGAATCATAGAGTTGGAAGGGGCCACACAGACCATCTAGTCCAACCCCCTGCTCAACGCAGGATTATGATGCCAGTTTGGATGAGCCTTTCTTTCATATGTTACATGCCCCATAGTATTACTCTCTGATAATATTCACCACATCCTCACTGCATGCTTATCCACTGAAAAGGGGAAGACATCATTGGTCTAGGAGACACAATTAGCTCTCAGATTGCACAGAGTTTTATCCTGTTTTTTGGACAACTACTCAATTTGATAATCAAGGGAAAGCAATGGTCCAATCCGCACGACTACAATGTTGCAAAAGGCTTCCAAATTGGAAACGCTACTAATTTGCAGTTACACATGACATCACACAAAATCTGCCACACTTCTGAAACAGTCCCGCAAAAAGCGATTCGTTGTAGCACTTAAAGGGAAATCCAGAAAAGTGGATTCACCCTCTGAAAAGCACTACACTCTTGCAAACAATCTGCAATAGTAGCAAAAAAAGACCTGTGCGTTCCCATAGTTGCAGTTCCAGCCAAGTCCCTCCCCCTGGCTCTCTCCTCCGAACTTCCGGAGAAGCGATCGCCATTTTTTTTCTCAGAGCGAGCAGAAAGCAATGAAACAGTGAGCCTTCATTCACCCAGCGAGACTTCTCCAGCTACAGTTCCTCCATAGAACTGCTTTAAAGCTCCCCTAAGTCACCAAGCACAACACAGCCCCGTTTGCAAGTTCCCTTTATTTTTGGCTGAAAATCGCGCCCGTGCACGGGGGGGGGTTCACTCGGGGGAGCGTGGTAACGATGAATCGGCAGCTCACACACCAGCTGCCAGCTAGATGGGTCTATACGTTAGGAGGAATCAAGGAATCAAGGAATCAAGGTATATTCGTTGCAACGTGTTTTCCTTTTTTTTTTATTAACTGTTTTTAAAGGGAAAGGGGCTTTTCGGGAGCATGATAACGGCTGCCCATTGGCTGTTCGTTTGATTGATGGCCAAGGGCGGGACAAAGCACAGAAAAAATTGCTTCCTTTCTAGCGATTTTTGGCGAGACCGGAAACCTATGGGAAACGATTGAAGCACTACTGGATTCCACTACAAAGGCAGGTATGCGTAACTCAGAGATTGCACTATTAAAAATAGCGTTTTCGCTTTCAGGAACCAATTGGCAACATTGGTCCTTGTGCGGAATGGGTCAATGTATTCCTGCTAATGGATAATTCCCCCTTCTTATGTAAATGTTCACCTGCCTTCCAACCTGTTCACTGCTGTTGTTATGTCAATCTACTGCTGCTTTGGTACCCCATACCCTTAAAATAAAAATAAAATAAATTACTGATTATAATGATAAGGCGGGGAGGCAGAAAAAGAATGCAAGAGTGATGGGATAGGGGAAGGAGGAGAGAGGCAACAGGCATGGAGTAGAGAGAGAGTAAGAAAAAGGATAGAGGAGAGGAGAGGAGAGGAGAGGAGAGGAGAGGAGAGGAGAGGAGAGGAGAGGAGAGGAGAGGAGAGGAGAGGAGAGGAGAGGAGAGGAGAGGAGAGGAGAGGAGAGGAGAGGAGAGGAGAGGAGAGGAGAGGAGAGGAACCAAAAGTGGGAGGAATGGGATACCCATAGGAGTGTCTTGTAGGTCCCCAGTTGTCCTCTACTAATTTTCTGAGGGGCAGAATTTCTAAAGTCATCGAAATTTGCTTCATTTCCATTTCTAAGGCAACCTATTTCCCAGAACACTCCATTTTAATCCTCCATGTTAGAAGAATGAAACTTTTTAGGGATGCAGGCCTCCAGGTGGAAGCTGGATTCTGTGGCACTGTACCCCACTAAGATCCCTGTCTTCCCTAAACTCTACCTCCAAATCTCCAGGGATTCCCTGACCTGAAGCTGGCAATTCTACCCCCCTCCTCCATCCCTCTTTCCATTGTGAGGAACACCATGACACTTGAAATGAAGGGAAATTATGTACTAAGGACACAAAACATGAAAAAGAGGGAAAGATTCAGAATATTAAAACAGAAAGTTTCTCTGGATAATATCTAGTACACAGGATGGGAGGAGAAAAACCTCTTTTTCATTACTTGTTTCCCAGGAGAAAAAATACAACACAATATAAGAAACATAAAATGCCACTAATTGACAGTAAGCAAGGTTGTGAGCTGTTAAATTTTTAAGGGAAGATTTTACAAGAAGCCACGTGTCCCTCTTTACCAGGTCCAATATGCAGTTCTTGGATTGTTTCCATCCCCACTGGCACCTGAAATTTAACAAGCAAATGCTCCTTGTGCTCACTGTGTCTTCTAATTAAAAGTGAAAAGTACACGTGTCAGATGCCAAAAAGACAAGAGAAGGCAATGAGACACCACACTATAACCTGCCTAGCAGAAATACTATGTGGAGGAACTCTGGCCAAAGGTGCTTCTTACATGCTGTGTGGCTTTCACATAAATTACAGACTGTGCTGGGTCTGATATCTGTCAAAGGTTACAAAAGATGAGCAGTCAATCTAGACTTTATTCCTGCTTTCAGCCCAAAGAGCCCTATACAGATGTATCTCTGTGACCCTACTGCCATTCTACAAATGATTCCCTACATATTAAATATCTGAAGATGGTAGTAGGGTGAACACCTCAAGGACAACTTGTGACTGTCAATTTGTAGAAAATTCTAGTTCATGATTTGCTGTCAGACCATAAAAAGAGTACTACCATAGCCAATGACTTTCTAAACCTTCATAAATTAAGTGCCTTCCATAGCCCTTAGACTAGCATAACTATAAACAAATAAACCTATTGCTAACTTTCCTGTCTACTTTGAAATTTTGCCAGCACTGCATGTGTTTGCTGCTGGTCAGTTTTTGATTAATTCTACATTCAGTGTCTCTTCCACATTTGTTAAATAACTAGAGAAACAACAAGTAGTGTTGGATTTTTTACATATAAATTTCAACACCAATTTAGAATCAATATTTGTCTGTACCAGCCTTTCTCAACTTTTTTTATTGTTGAGAAACCCTGAAACATTCTTCAGGCTTTGAAACTTCCCAAAAGTGGTATGGTAATGCAGAATGTGGCACCGAGTCATGTCTGACCCTTGGGATGACGCCCTCTAGCGTTTTCTTGGCAGACTCAATACGGGGTGGTTTGCCAGTGCCTTCCCCAGTCATTACCGTTTACCGTTTATATAAACTATAAAAGCTTAATAATGCAGTATGTGGAAATTTCTCTCCGGTGTAGAGCAAAGATATAATGGTTACAAGAAGGATGCACTGGAATGTTTCTGGTTCAAATCTCACAGCAAATGCCATAAACACAATTCTCTGACTGTATGCCTACTCACCACATGTGATTTACTTCTGAGTACATATTCTTAGACTCGCTTCCAAATTCACCAGTTGCCCTAAGCAAACCTTACTTTCTATCAATCTCATGCCTTCATTTGCAATTTGGACATAATTATGCTGTCTGCCCTTAACGTAGTAGAGATCAATGAGATCATTCACACAAGGTGCTCTGAATACTGAGAATACTACATAAATCCTACAGTGAATTAATTATGGATTTAAAATATGAACTTCAATTAGACTTTAATCTGATCATACCCCTGTGAACATGTTGAGTGGCATTAATTGTAAATCATTCACAGACAGATACCAATTCACATCATATATTTAAATATGATTCCCCCAATTATAAATTATTTGCCTAGGCCACAGAGTTGAAGAGAAAAAACATTCAGCTTAACACAATAACCTCAAAATACCACGGGATTTTTGGTGCAACTAAAATCATAATAGCCATGTATCAAATGGCTGTTAATGTGTTGCATTCCCAAATTAACTTGTTCCCCATAGCATTAGTAAAAACACTTTTTAAACACAATATTGTCTTGGGTACAAACAACCATGTCTGGTTCATCAACTAATCAAAGGAAAGGCATGAGCATAAGGAGCATAATGTCATAAAGACATTATAACAGAAAAGATATTCCTTTTTCCTGTAGCAATTAAAAGGAAAAGAAAGCATGCAGGAAGAGCACATCATGCTAGGCACAAAAAGGCTCTACAAGGAATGATTTCCCATCATTTGTAGTAAACAGAAAAGGCTTTAAATCGAATCCATTCTGAAAAAAACATTCAGCAGTTTCAAATACACTGATTACTGGACATGAGTAGATATTGAATTCCATTTGAAAAAACTTCCCATCCCTTAAAAAAAATTATTTGAGTAATTCATAGAATCATAGAGTTGGAAGGGGCCATACAGGCCATCTAGTCCAACCCCCTGCTCAATGCAGGATTAGCCCTAAGCATCCTAAAGCATCCAAGAAAAGTGTGTATCCAACCTTTGCTTGAAGACTGCCAATGAGGGGGAGCTCACCACCTCCTTAGGCAGCCTATTCCACTGCTGAACTACTCTGACTGTGAAATTTTTTTTCCTGATATCTAGCCTATATCGTTGTACTTGAAGTTTAAACCCATTACTGCGTGTCCTCTCCTCTGAAGCCAACGGAAACAGCATCCTGCCCTCCTCCAAGTGACAACCTTTCAAATACTTAAAGAGGGCTATCATGTCCCCTCTCAACCTCCTTTTCTCCAGGCTGAACATTCCCAAGTCCCTCAACCTATCTTCATAGGGCTTGGTCCCTTGGCCCCAGATCATCTTCATCGCTCTCCTCTGTACCCTTTCAATTTGATCTACGTCTTTCTTGAAGTGAGGCCTCCAGAACTGCACACAGTACTCCAGGTGTGGTCTGACCAGTGCCGTATACAATGGGACTATGACATCTTGTGATTTTGATGTGATGCCCTTGTTGATACAGCCCAAAATGGCATTTGCCTTTTTTACCGCTGCATCACACTGCCTGCTCATGTTTAGTTTACAATCCACAATCCAAGGTCTCGTTCACACACAGTGTTACCTAGAAGCGTATCCCCAATCCAGTAGGCATGCTTTTCATTTTTCTGACCCAGATGCAGAACTTTACACTTATCTTTATTAAATTGCATCTTGTTCTCATTTGCCCATTTTTCCGTTGTGTTCAGATCTCGTTAAACTCTGTCTCTATCTTCCGGAGTATTTGGCAGTCCTCTAAATTTGGTTTCATCTGCAAACTTGATGAGTAGTCCCTCCACCCCTTCATCTAGATCATTAATAAATATTTTAAGTACCAGACCGAGCACCGAGCCCTGAGGTACCCTGCTACTCACCTCCCTCCAGTCTGATGAAACACCATTGACAACAACTCTTTGAGTGCGGTTCTCTAACCAATTCCCTATCCACCTGACTATCTGAAAATCCAGATTGCAGTCCTTCAATTTATCCATCAGACCATCATGGGGAACCTTATCAAAAGCTTTACTAAAATCCAAGTAAACGACATCAACCGAATTTCCACAATCCAGCAAACCTGTCACTTGGTCAAAAAAGAAAACCAGGTTGGTCTGACAGGACCTGTTGGAGACAAATCCATGCTGACTTCCTTGGATCACCAAATTGTCCTCCAGATGTTTGCAGATTGCTCCATTTAATATCTGCTCCATTATCCTACCCACAACAGAGGTCAGACTCACTGGTCTGTAGTTTCCTGGGTCATCCTTCCTCCCTTTTTTGAAGATCGGAATAACAGTTGCTCTCTTCCAGTCCTCCGGGACATCTCCAGTCCTTAAAGAGGTCCCGAAGATGATGGACAAGGGTTCTGCAAGTTCCACGGAAAGTTCTTTGAGCACTCTTGGGTGCATTTCATCCAGCCCAGGGGATTTGAACTCATCCAGTGCAGCTAAATGCTTCTCAACAACCTCTCTGTCCATGTCAACCTGCCACCCAGACACTATCCCTTGGCTACTGCCATCTCTAGATGTGCCTAAACCCTTTGACCTGTGGAGAAAAGCAGATGTAAAATAGGCTCTGACCCTTTCTGCTTTCTCTACATCCTCTGTTAAAGTTTGTCCATCCGCACCCAACAGTGGGCCTATTGCCTCCTTTACTTTACATTTGCTCCTCACATAACTGAAAACTGGCAGCATCCCCCAGTGGGCAGTGGGAAGTCAGGGGAGCCGGTGGGAAAGCAAGTGGAGCAGTGGTTCAGGCGGTGACATCCTACGGCAAAAGACTACCCCCTCCCCCAGGCCTTAGTAAAATTGTCAAGCGTTTACCGGTCCCCGGTGATAAAAAGTTTGGGGACCACTGGTTCAAATCACATTTACACACAATTGGGGGCAGGGAGAGCAAAGAAGGATTGGTTCCTCCTTGGTAATTCCAGCCTCCACGGAGCTCCAAAGCAACTCTAATACTACCAGTGAAAGGAAGGATTATTCCCTCTCTCTCTTTCCCCACACAGCTCTCCACCCATTCTATTATATTCTTCCCTCCTTTTCAATATAGGGACATGCTGACTCGTTATTATTGATTGATTATTCTGCTGACTGCAAAGCACCGTTCCATTCCTCATTAATGCAAAACTACCTCATTTTTCATACTTCATAAATTAATATATTACAGAAACAGTAGAGGAGAAAGTTATATATCTAAGAGTGTATAAAAAGTTCTTTTGGAAAACTCTGTGTTCACATCTCTCCCCTTGGTTTAGGTGATGCAGGCCAATCAATAGGTGTCTGGGTTTCAATTGTATCTGCATTACAGGTTATTAGTTCTCTATATACTGTAGACATTTATGAACTTCCCCATTAGGGTTTCTAACCTCTAGAAGGGCCTGGAAATCTCCCTGAATTAAAAGTTATTTCCAGGCTACAGAGATCAATTCCCCTGATCAAACTGCTGATGTTATATGGTGGTATAATTCACTGATGTCCCGCCTCTCCCCAAACCCCTGCTTCAGGATCCACACCCAAATCTACAGGAGTCCCCAAATCCAGAATTGGAAAGTGTATGCCTCAAGTGTATCAATGGAGGAAGCAGCCCTTCAGCAAACAGACATCTTCCTTCCACTTAAGTGGACCAGGCACACTTTTATACACATGAATTCTGTCTGCCACACTGGAACTGCCCCAGTAGCTAGAAATCACGGCATGAGACCACTTGCATAAGGTAATAGTCCATGGATTTCATTGCATCATTTGATCTCAGATCAAGTGCATATTATCTTTAACCTGCTGCAGGCATTGATTGCTGAAGTCAGAGAGCAATCCATAGCAGGTCTGTTCAGAATAGGGTATCCAAGCAACATATGGCAACACTGGGGAGAAAATCGGTGGTGGGGCCTGGTACGATTGCATCGCGCCAGTACACTTAAATCACTTCTGGTTTTACCAGAGAATTTTTGTAAAATTCTAACAGTATCAACCATATCACTTCTATTTTTTCCCGTGACATAAGTGCATAAGTTCCTTCCCCCCCCCCACATTTCCTCCCAAAGCTATGGTGACCAGGTGTCCCAAATACAGCGGGACACTCACGTTTCTTGGGGAAATGTCCCGCATCCAACTATATTCTTGTGATGTTCTGCGGCACTGGCTCTGCGTAGCTCTTCATGGTCCCGGCCGGCTCGCCGTTGCCTAAGTGATTTGAAGCAAAGCCTAACCCCCAAGGCCAGAAGGGGGCCAACCGGCGAAGAGATGCTTCCCACCCTAGCTGCCAAAGAAGACAGAAGCTGGGGACCGGAGGATGGGACAGCCGCCAGAGGGCCGGGGCCAAATGTGGCCAGCCAGATCTGGGGAGGCAGGAGGTGCACGGATCTGCTGGGTGCCCCTGCCATCCCTCTCCTGCGCTCTTGCTCCCACTTCAGGCTGTCAGGATCTGCGCACAATCTGCTCCACCAAAGCCTGGCTGGCTGGCTGGCTTGTTGGCTGGCTGGCATGCTAGGTGTCCTCGGGGAGCCTGGCTGGCTGGCTGGCTGGGGTGGTACGTGCTTGCATGCTGAGCCGTGCTGCTCAGCTGGAAAATGTCCCCATGGCTTAAGTGGCAGCCGGGTGAGCCGTGATTCGCAGCGCCACCTGGGATGTGTGTTGGGGGGGGGCGCTGACCCTCTCAGGAAGAGGAGGAAGGTTTGTCGGGTGAGGCCCGCCTCTGAGCTGGCTTTTGCTTGAAAAAGCGCAGGTGAGAGATGACGAAGCCAGCAGGGGCGGGGAAGGAGGGGGGTAGGAGAGGGGGAGGGGGGCAGCTGGCCACTCCGCCCGGAGGAGAAAGCCATCAAGTCCAGCAGCAAGGCCATCTGTGTGCCCCAATGGACCCGGTCACCTCCCACCTCCCCGAATCCAGCGATCCCCGGAAACATTTTTTGCATGCTCCGCGGAGTTCGGGGCAGACACAACGCTTCCCCCCACACCCCCTGGCCACCAGAAAAGACCATGGGGCTCAGATCCTGGCTGCATTCTGGCAAACCTCAGAAGCCAGAAAGAGTTCCTTTGCTAAGTTCCTGCTCTGAAACCTGAAGGACAGACAGCTGCAGGAGGTAGCCCTCTTTAGTATATTTGGAATGCATCTTCCTTTCCTCTCCCATGCCCCCATGTCCTCATCCTTCTTACTGGAAAGATTTGGCAACAGTACGGATCCCTGACTTCTGCTGGCATCCCAGCCTCCCATTCCCCTCTGGTTGCAGGTTTTAAAAGGCTGTACTAAACTATCCCAGTATGCCTCTGGAATCTTACAGCATTTCTGGAGCTGAGTTTTGGCTGCTTTGCAGCAGTGACTTAGCAGAGGAGGTCTGCTGTTAATTTTGGCCATTTCCCTGAAAGTCTCTACTTTTTCTGGTATGGCAACATCCAAGTCCAAAGTTATTTTATATGGTGACTCCCCAAGGCTTTTCTATAGGGCCTAGCCAGATATTTTTGAGAAACCCCAAAATGCTACTTGAGGTCACTAGGTGAAAGATGGCTTTTCCCTCCTCATAATTGCCACAAAGAGGGAGAGGGAAGCAGATAAGGATGTGGGAAGTTGGCAAGGAGGAGGGCAGGAACTGCCATTAGGGAGGAGGGTTTCCAGAACTCCAGGCCATGCCTGGAGGTTGGCAATCCCCCCGGTCCATGGCCTTTACCAATCTTAAAATCTGGTCACCTTACCCAAAGCACCAAGAGGCAACAATACTGGCTACCAGAAAGCTCCTATACCTCCTATATTGGGAGGCCTGATGCCCCTAATTCAGGTTTGTTCAGTATGGACTCTATTACCCTCAGGATAGTCTTTTTAGGGTTATACTGTCAATTTACAGTGATCAAATTGCTTGCAAAAGCAGGTAGGAGTTTCCTATCTGACAATCAACTATTTTGAGTTTGGGAGAAAAATCCTGTTCAAGTGTCAACCAAATATATTTTACAATCACCTTCAAAAGACACTAATCAAAATGGTTAATGGTTGGTATATAGAAAGGACGGAAATATCAGATTTTTCTATTTATAGCTAAACATGCTTCCATTCTTCACAGTTACTGAACAAGAGGTCACAGATGCATTTCCAGAAAGCTGGGTGAAAGATTCAAACTTATTACAATAAAACTGCAGAATGCCCCCACTGTAATTCAATGGGATACAAATCTAAGTGATGTCAGAAGGAGCGAGAGACTGTAAACCAGAGAAGTACTACCAAGACACTAATTACTATGCTATAAAATTAATAAAACAAATTGTTACTGCAGTTATACTTTGAAACTGCAGTATATTTTTATATTTTTAATTAATCATTATTCATTCTCATCTTATATCCAAGTGCTTTACAAAAGTTAACAAATTTAATTACTGAGACTTATTTTTTTTAAAAATGAATCAAACATTCATTAAAAATAACATGTTACTAAAAGCAAATATGAATACTAATCAGGACACCTTATCTTAAGAGAGTTCTAAAATTTGCACTAGCTCCGTGTTGAATAGCATCATCAGTACAAGGATCTCCCAATATTTTCCCCAAACCATTAAAGAGGAGACACACCAAATCACTCTTCCATGAGGCCAGATCCAGTGAATTTTGCTAGTGAGAGGAAGGTTGCATGTAAAGCGGAACTGAAGGCACAACATGGCTGACACTGTTATAGCTCTTTTTAGTCAAGTGGTCAAAACTAGTTCTATGTAACTTCTCTGGATTCCATTTTAAGTTACATGGATTCACAGTCCATGTGATGAAAGCATAAGACATTTAAACGAGAAAAAAAAACCCTGAAATTATTCATTAGCACCATTGTATACGACTTCTCTCCACCAGCAGACACCACTAAATGTAATATGAACTGGCTCATGGCAATGATCCCAGGAAGCTAGTGGGCATCAACGCAGAGCAGGTCACTTCTGGATGTGCCCACCTTTCAAGGGATATGAGAGATGTATATGAAGGGAAATACACTATGGAAAACATGTGGAAGAAAGCCTCCTCTCAGACTATGAGGCTCCCTTCTTTCAGTTTGCTCACTGTTGATCGCTGCTGATTTCATTTGATACCATCTCCTGCTGTCTGCCCTCTGCCCAGGTGCATCCATCCAAACTTTATAGATCTTTTCTGTGGAACAAATTTTATGCTACATATAGTCACAGACCATACGGGAAAACATGGTAAGAAAGGGGGGGGGAGAATGACAGAGTGAGGTTATCCCCCAATAGCAACCAGCTGAAACAGGTAGTCATTTATTTTGCCCCTGAATTTGAGAGACTGAAGATAATAGAAATTGGGTTGCCAACTTTCAGCTTGAGCCTGTAGTTCTTCCAGAATTATATCTGATCTCCAGACTACATATTTGAATTCCAGTAGAGGAAACAGCCCTCTAGCGTTTTCATGGCAGACTCAATACGGGGTGGTTTGCCAGTGCCTTCCCCAGTCATGAGCCTCTTGTGGCGCAGAGTGGTAAGGCAGCGATATGCTGTCTGGAGCTGTCTGCCCATGAGGTTGGGAGTTCGATCCCAGCAGCCGGCTCAAGGTTGACTCAGCCTTCCATCCTTCCGAGGTCGGTAAAATGAGTACCCAGCTTGCTGGGGGGTAAGCGGTAATGACTGGGGAAGGCACTGGCAAACCACCCCGTATTGAGTCTGCCATGAAAATGCTAGAGGGCGTCACCCCAAGGGTCAGACATGACTCGGTGCTTGCACAGGGGATACCTTTACCTTTACCTTTAGAGGAAACAGCAGAGCTAGAGGATGGATTCTGTGACATCACATCCTCGCTGAACAGTCTCCTGTCCCCAAACTCTGCCCACCCCAGGAGCTGCTGCCAAACCTCCAGGAATTTCCCAAGCTAGAGTTGACAACATGACAAATCAAATAAGTTGAACAAATTCAGCCAGTTCATTCAAGCTTGTAAATAGTGTCAAGCAAATGATAACAGAAATATTGAAACGCCCACAGGGTCATCCTAGGCAGAGTTCCACCCTTCTAACTCCATTGACTTAAATGGATATAGATGGGTATAACTCTTCTTAGGTTGGTACTACCAGTCATTTATATCTGGAAAGAGAAATCCTTTCCAGCTTTTAATAGGGCCACATGGAGCTTGCAGTCAAAGTCTGCTTGTGGAATAACAAATCTCTAAATCTCATGTCACCATACCAACTCCAGGCTATCTATAAAATGTTATGCTTGTACTTCTAGCTGTGGATATAGGCAATGGTGCAAAGAAACCAGTTTAAAACCTCAAGACCTACAGAAAAAAATGTATTTCCTGCCTGTAAAGGACCTCCAGACACTTATAGACCTAGCATGTTTAGAGACACATCAGATATGTAAAAAGAAGCTTCCTTTTCCAACTATCCTTTGCATCTCCTGATGATTGCATCTGCCTGAGATGCAGAAGCCTTTTCTGTATGTTGTAAAGACCTTACTAAAACAACAAGCTTATCTTCCCATAGGTGAGGTTTTACAAGAAATAATTATAGCAAGTCTCACCACCATTCTTTTTTCAGGCAACAAGAAAATGTTTTAGATTGATGGCTGAATTTTTCTCTACTAAACTAGAAATTTGATCTGGGTATATAATGAAATACACAATGGAAAGAAAATTACTAATGACAATGGGTGGTCATGACTTACTGGGGACGCCATTTGGCGCAGCAGGGGACTGCCAGGGAGACGTCGCGAGAGGCAGCTTAGGAGAGTGTGTGCGCTGCATTGAGCACATGACAGGAGGGAGAGGCAGGCTGGCGCATGTGGTTAAAGGGTGCCATGTGTGCCAATCCCGCCCTCTCTGCTGCCAGAACAGCTTTGCTGGTCTGGTACTGCAAGCCTACAGACGAGATTGGAGGGATCTGGGGGCGCAGCTAGGGCCTTTTCATTGGCCGAGAGTTAGAGGGTAGGTGGAGAGCAGTGGCTCCCCCATTTTTTTTTTAATCCACCAGAGAACCTTTTACCTGCTATAGCTTGCCGGCTTGCAGGCACACAAGGGTGGTGAGCCTAGGCAGCCATGGGAGGGTTCCTTGGGTTGCGGATGCCATCCAGGATGGGGGTAGCATGGTGGGGGGGGGGGGGCTCAGAAGAAGGACAATAAGCCATACAAGTGCCTTAAATGCATGGGAGGCATGGACAGCAGAGGTTCCGGTGGCCCTCCAGGCTAGTGGGCACCACGGGAGGGTCCATCAGGGGGGCAATGAGTCTGGCAGCACAGCAGGGGGTAGTCAGCCTACAGAGGCAAGCTTTGAGGGCTAGCAAAGCCTTGCTCCAGCCCCCACAGTGAGCAGAGCAAGGAGGAGTGTGGGACCCAGGTGCATTTTCACTTCGGCCTCTTCATCTAGCTCGGAGGCGGATGCTGCAGCTCCTGGATAGGAAGAGGGGATGGCCACTCACAAAAAGCCCACCAGGAGGGCCCATGTTCCCTCAGCTGGGCACACTGCCTCTGGGGGGCATAGGCAGGCTAGCGCTAACCAAACGAGGTAGGCACGTAGTAGCCCCTGCAATAGGATCACTTCCTCGGGAAGAGAGTCCAGGGGCAAGGGGTCTGCTTTCCCAGCTGGCAAAGCAGCAGGCCCTAAGGTACCCTGGGATTCCAATAATGAGCAATCAGATGGCTAAGGGTGTGGGGGCTCCCATCACGTGCTGGTCCAACCCTCTCTGGAAGGGCAATCAATAAAGCTGTGGCCTTATTTACTGCCTTCACAAGTTGTGTCTCATTGGCTTTGATGCCACCCTGCCAGACAAAAGACTCTTTTGTTAAAAAAGGAAGCGAAGGTAGCTAGTGATTTAGAAAAAAATGAATCCAAAGATAGATAAATAGAATGAAAAAGAGAAAAATTCTTAATGACAACAACTGATAATAGAATGTGAAGAATTACTACTGTTGTCAATTGCTACTATTAACCAACCTAATTAAAACCTCCAGTATAGCCTGGATATTTGAAATTTAGAAAATGTAAGTGTTCACAATGTGCATTGCTTATTTCAATACTGCATTCTGTTTTCAGAAAATATATTTAATGTAACCCTGTTCATCTTCTGAGAATAACCAATAGGTTTAGATGAAAACTTAAGTACAATTCCTTGGGGTTACAGATCACCTTTCTAACTATGAACCCCTTTCCAACATGAATTGGAAGATCCAGACTATATTTTTCACCATGAGCATTATGCAGCTTAGACTAGGATGTTTCAAAGGACCTAATGGGTGCCAGATAGGATTGAGGAGGATTCAATTCAATTTGAAGGCCAGATAATATAGCCTCTATATAGTGTTACCTGAAGAGCGAACAGCTCCACAGTAAATGTATTCTATTGGGCCTAAGGATAAGATTAGAACTATAAGACAAGAAAAAAGCAGTTCTATTATTCCCTCCCTTTAGATCTAATTCAGCCTCTGCTGCAGGGATGGCTTCCTTCCTCTATTATAATAAATTCTTTTCCACATCACAGTAATCTGTGTCAGTCTTCAGCATATGCCATTCATAAGTGTGTCAATGTTCTAATGACAAAAAGGGTCCAAAGGAACTTTCCATCTGCTAAATCTAGGATTCTTCAGAGCTTTGCTCCCTCCCCACCAATTGCTTTTGCACTATCTGAAAACCAACAGATTATACATGACAAATGGGTGTGCCATCGGTGGGTGGCAGTTCATCTCACTCAGCATTGGAAGTGCCAAGCGTACCCAGAGAATTGCCGTATCCTCATACCATCACCCAGCTGGAACACTTTTAAAAACTGTCAGCGGTATTTTAGCTAGCTAAGAAAAAGCAAAGCAGGGCAAACAGACAAAGGCCCCAGACTGGAAACGGGCAGAATAGACTCTGCAGTCATTTGCATGACATTCTTATGTGCATTGTCATCTCACTAGAGAAAATGCCACATAACCAGTACCCACGCAGTGTTCAATAGCGAGCAATAAAGAAACATCCCTAGGAAAGTAAGAGCCCTTGCTCTGCAAAACCCTGTGACATGTATGGCCCAGCATTTACCCCTTTCTGTTAGATGGATGGTCAGATGCTGACGGTTCCAATGGATGTGGCCTATGAAGACAAGTTAAGCTGCACAGGCACAGTGAGCTCCAAACTCATCACAACTGAGAGCAAATGGTACCTGATGTAGGGATGTTTGAATACCAACTAATTCATATCGTATTAACTGGTCATAAATAGGGAGCTAATTTTCAATGTCCTGTTCAACTATTCAGCTATCCATAGCTGTTTGAATTGCCAGTACCTTTGTTCATGGACATTTTTGCAAAAATATGAATCAAACCTGTTTGTCAGGCATCCACTGCTCTTCAGCACGAATCAAAGATACCAGGTGAATTGGCACTTATCTGATCAATGCTTTGAACACAGTAAGTTTGACTATCAAACGTGTTCATGCTGAAATTCCCAGCATCCCTAATGTGAGGTGCTTGCATGTTCTCTGTTATGCTCACTTGCTTCACGGATGAATTATTTTAATCCCGCCCTAAAAAAAAAAAAAAACATTCTACAGTTCCATAAAATGCCTAAGATGGTGTCTATGAACTCCTGGTATGGAAAGAAACACAAAAAGTCACAAAGCCTTCTTGCTATACAGCAGAATATGTACTTTGCATTAACGGTATATTACTGAGGAAATGTGTCCCTGATGGAAGACTGAAATGGAGGTCTAGAATTCCATTGCACATAAGCACACAGACATATTTTTGTTCTCATGTGGGCAATACATGATAAAATTAATAGAAGAAACTGAATTAGACCCCAAGGAAGAAAGCATTGTTACTCAAGAATTTCAGTTGAAGAGAAGACAGCAGCTTCTGTTTGACAAGAGGGGAAATATTGTCATTTGACAATAAATCTTTAGACAACCTTGAACCAACTGAGGCATATACAGATAACTATTGATGACAAACACTATCTGTTGAACTATGTACTTATGAACTGTTCTGTACCTTTAAGAATGATAAAATTCTGAGTAATTAGTTGCTGTTCATTTGCTGCTGTTTTTTAAACTCTCTATTATTGAATATCCTCGGGAATAATACAATTATGGTTATAATATTAGTGTCTAATATGTCAGATTAGTTTGACTAATAAATAAACTATTATTTATTTATTGTATTTATTACCTGCCACTCTTGGCATGCTGGCTCATGGTGGGTTACAGCATGAATCCCACATCAATAAAACCCATTAAAAACTCCATCAAAACACATCACACAATACAACATGGTGGTTAAAAATCAATCATTCCACCCTTAACAGTGCACCTGCCACTGGGCAAAGAGTGCTGTATCTGTTGGTCATTGCCCAAGCTGTTCGGAGGCTGGTAATCTGCCTTCCAGAGGGAGGGACCCAACTGGATCTTCTTTCCGTACTGACCTCAAACACAGACCTGGTGGAACAGTGTTCTTACAGGCCCGTGGAAATCTAGTAGCTCCTACAGGGCATGCAGCTCTTCCAGGAGCTCATTCCACCAGGTAGGGGCCAGGACTGAAAAGGCTCTGGCCCTGGTCAAGGCCAGGCAAATTTCACTGGGGCTGGGAACGACCAACAAGTTGGTACCTACAGAGTGCAAGGCTTTGCAGGTTGCATAGGGCAACAGGCAGTTCCTCAGATACATGGGTCCTACTCTGTGAAGGTTAAAGGTTAAAATCAAAACCTTGAACCGGATCCGGGCTGCAACTGGCAAGCAATGCAGATGCCTCAGCACAGGGTGGATATGGGCCCTGAAAGCTGTTCCTGTGAGGACCCTTGTGGCCACATTCTACACCAGTTGCAATTTCCAGGTCAGGGACAAGGACAGGTCCATGTAGAGTGAGTTAAAGGTAAAGGTATCCCCTGTGCAAGCACTGGGTCATGTCTGACCCTTGGGGTGATGACCTCTAGCAGTTTCATGGCAGACTCAGTACAGGGTGATTTGCCAGTGCCTTCTACAGTCATTACTGTTTACCCCCCAGCAAGCTGAGTACTCATTTTACCAACCTCGGAAGGCTGGAAGGCTGAGTCAACCTTGAGCCAGCTGCTGGGATTGAACTCCCAGCCTCATGGGCAGAGCTTTCAGACTGCATGTCTCCTGCCTTACCACTCTGTGCCACAAGAGGCTCTTGTAGAGTGAGTTACAGAAGTCTATTCTGGAGATGACTGTTGCATGACTGATGCAGGAATGGTTTCTTAAGGAATGCGGAGAAGGGAATTGCCCTGAAGTTCCATAGTGCGCACACTCCACCTTCTGGAATGCATCGGTACTCTAACTTTCTAACAGCTGCCCTCCATTTTAATCCTTAAGTTACAAATTCAGCTTTGGAAAATTATGCAGATGTACTGACATTCTCTGAGGTTCTATGTTAAACAGGGTAATAAAAGAAATGAGAAGAACAGGGACTTGTTTAGATCATCTTGTGCAGCTAGCTTACTGCCCAGTTGTTCTATAAACCCCCATGTGTTTGCACCAACATGGAAAATAATGGGGGAGGACTGCAACTGCTAGTGTGGTTATTCATAGTCTGGAGGAAGCCAATTTATGAAAGAGACCTCTTTCTGAAATTTGTTACAGATCCCTGAGTCTCAATCCATCCTGGAGTGGAGATGGAGCTACAATAACTCATATGCAGCAGAGTTACACCAGATGCTCCCATGCTTGGTTTCGAATGCAAATCACCAGTCAGCAGTATGGCCGTGAAATGAAAAACGTGTCTCGGAATATGCTTTCCTGATTAGAGCCTCTTAACGGAGGTGGGGAATCTCATCTTAATAGGCTCTCAGGCTTCCTGTTATAAATGGAAATGATAATTGTACAGGAAACCTCTAGCCACGTAGCAGTTTGCATGCATCAGGAAGCTGCCACGGCTGCTCAGATTCTCTGGAGGTAAAAAACCAAATGCCTCCACCACTTGATATGTAAAGGAGAAACTGTTTAAGATTTTAAATACCTCATATACCATCTGAAATTCCAAAATAATCACAAGTGTCAGTGCCACTGAAAATCCATGCAACTTCCTAGCACGGAACTCTCACAGGATTATTAACACAGAGTCCATGTCATTACTGGCAAGCCTTTCTGCCCGCAGCAAACAGCAATGACCACCTACATACAATCCAGTAATTCAAGCTCTGGTGTCTTTTTATCAGGTGCTCAGTTCCCTGATGATCAGCACTACAAAAAAACCCCAGAAAATCAGTTTTTCCAGTCTTATTGCTATCCTAAATAAAAACTATATCCTCCTAAAACTATTGTCATCTACAGACGTAAAAAAGGGTGTAACTACTTAGGATTCCCCTTTAAACCTAGGATGTAGTTTGGAACATATTCCTGAGACAAATCACAATATATTTGGCTGAGAAAACCAAAGGTTCTCCTAAGCTAGCATTTTATATCTAGTAGTAGATATCAAGACCCCCCAAAAGCACATACGTATTGAATCATTCCAGTCCATCTCTAGACATACTTGAAAGAAAAAAGAATATGTATAATAAAGAGGGAAAATGGCCATAGAAATGCTTTAGAGCTGAAATCCTTGAGCCTTCTGATTTAACTGAACTCCCAGTTTTGCTATTGACCTAGGTAGAGGAAGCTTACATAACTGACAACCCCATGGTTGCATAATTGTTATTTAACAGCTGAACAAAGCCATTTGAAAGTTTCCATAAATCTGATATGCAATTTCTACTGTAGTTCTTCAGAGACAACTCCCAGTGAGCAATTTGTGCAACCTCTTCTCCAGTTAGGCTTCTTCATTGCTGCAGCTAACTCTGTCTAGAAATTCAAAGGTCATCGTTTCAGATTCCAACATTCTCTTTAGAAAACATGCAGTGAAAAATAGCACTTATTTCCAATGATGTTAAAGAACCAATAAACAGTAAAATGAAAACACACATACACACACACACACACACACACACAATAAATCAGTTCCTGGGAAAACCAGGAATGGCAAAGGGAAATAACAGGACATCAGCAGGTTCTAGAAATCATTCTTACAATTCAGAGTACAACTGGTAGCAATGTAACCATATATGAGTAGTGTGGAAGCTCCTGGGGTCATTTTTTCAGTTGTTTTGCAAATGTAGAACAGGATATGGGGATGCCAGTGTCCAGATGGGACTGGGAATCCCCTGGATTACAGTTCATCTTCAGACTACAGAGAACGCAAGCTACATAGCAGGATAGGCATGGTTCCAATATGCCCCAGTCCAAAGTCAGAGATTCAGTCCAAGGGCAGGACAGGCAGCAATCATATGCATAGTCAGAGACCTGGCTGAATGTGAAGAAGAAGACACCCTGTGAGGTGGGTGAGGCTGAGAGCCCTGATATCACTGCTTGGTCAGAACAGTTTTATCAGTGCCGTGGCAAGCCCAAGGTCACCCAGCTGGCTGCATGTGGGGGAGTGCAGAACTGAATCCAGCATGCCAGATTAGTAGTCCGCGCTCCTAACCACTACACCAAACTGGCTCCAAAGGCAGGCAGAGAGTGAAGGCATGGTCCAGAGGCAGTCCAGAGGTCCAACAGGCAAATGACAGGATTTCAAAGCAGGCCAGATAGGTCCTGCACAAGAATGAGGTAGTATTCACACAAGTTGAACCCACACTGACATGCTGTTACAAACCACTTAAACAGGGCACAGCAACCCCAAGTCAGGAAACTGGAATTGATTCCAGCAACTGGGTCCATGCATTCAGTCCTCATTCTGCAAAGATCTCACGTCTCCCTTCAGTTCCTTGTAATATCAAGCCTGTAGCCAAGCACTATTTAAATTCTTGCCTTTGCTGGACCGTTTCCACACCCGAAATTGGCCCTGACTTGGGGGTGGAGCAAATTTCCAGTTGCACGCAATGTCGGCAGTGAGTCAGGGCCATCCCAGGCATAGCACAACTCAGACTCTCTATTGCCCCATGGCAAGGGAATGCAGTTATAACAGCATTCCCTATTTTGCCCCAGGCAGCAACAGGTCCTTGGCCAGGGCAGGCCCATGAGGCAGGGGAAGAGTTGTTCATCCTGGCCTGGCTTTTCCCCCAACTAGGACATCCCCAAAGAGACAAAAATGCCCCAGGTTGCTCTGTGGTACTGCACAGTACCAGGGAGCTGCCTGGGGCATTTTTTTTTCATTTTTAAGAACACAGTATTGTGGTGGACTGTAATACCACATTCTCAAAACTGGAAAAAATCCAAGCCTATGCTGCCCCACAGTGTGGTGGAACCTTGCCATCCTGGCTCCCATGCAGGTGCACAATTCTGGGGCAGACGAGGCACACTGGGCTAAAGGCTCCCCTATGTGGAACCAGGAAAAGGCGGGGCAACCTGCCCCAAGGAAATCACCAGGCTGCAACCCAGTGTGATGGCCATTGTAAAGTAAAGGTACCTCTGGCTCCTTTGCTCCAATGGTGTGTGTGCTTCAAATGAGCTAGTATTGTTTTTCTGGCAGTACTGACAGCTCAGGTGTGGGAGGTTTGTTATCAGGAGATGAACCTTCTTTAGAATCTCTCTCCAAAGACTGCTTCAGGCTGTTTCCTGGTTATGTATGGACCCAAACTGGACCACATCTTATGAGGAGTCCTCCCGTGCTGAGGACTGATTCATAACATATCAGTTTCCCTGGAGAAAATGGATGCTTTGGAGGTAGGACTGTATAGCATTGTATCCTACTGAGGTCTCTTTTCTCACCAGGCACCATTTGCAAATCTCCAGGAGTTTCCCAGCCTAGCTCAGGTCAGTCTACACCCCCCCCCCAGGGTCAGGGGGGACTGGGCAATGCTAATTTAAGGTAATGCCTATCTCACCAAATGTCATGATTCCCAGTATTTAAGTGGTCTTGAAAATTAAAAGGCTTAGTAGTACAATATCAATTCTAAGTATTTCTAAGTATTTTGAAAATACTAATAATGCTCAAGAGTTGAAGACTGGATGTGAATCATCTGATCTGAGAGAGGCTTTAATATTTTATACTATAGTAAGCTCACGTGAAAAAAGATGCTTAAATTAATTCGCTTAATGAGCAAATGCACATGATTATTGCCACCCTACATGAGATTTTACAAAATTAAATCAAACAGATGTCTAGAGTTAAATGCACAAGAGGGGGGATGCAGAGAAAAAAGGATTGGAGTTATCATTTTAATTCTCAGGCTATTCCCTTTTCAAGGGAAGAGATGAAGAGGGTGATTTGCCATTACCTACCACTGCATGGCAACCCTGGATTTCCTTGGTGCAGTTCAACCCTGCTTGGCTGCCAAGATCTAACAAGATCAGGCTATTTGATGCCACCATGTCAGGGCCCTTTTGTAACAATCTGTTGTCCATTTTTTGCTACAGACATTCCCAACTACCTATACTGTAGCCATCACCTATTGTGCAATGTCTATATACCACTTATGCACATGGGCTGATCCTGTGTTGAGCAAGGGGTTGGACTAGATGGCCTGTATGGCCCTTCCAACTCTATGATTCTATGATTCTATGATTCTACTCATGCAAACAGAAGCATCAATAGCAATAGCAATACTTCTATCACATTTCATTAGTATAGACAAGAGAACAGATGACTTCAGCTTCATCCCACTTGGACAGAACTCGCATTAAAACCCAAAATATTCACATAAAACGCAGTGTTCATTAAATTTTGCAGTATCCCTGTTACTACCCTTGTCCTCCACTCTACATTCTACCACCATTTTACCTACAGCTCCAGAAAAAAAAGCTGCTGAAAGCAAATGACAAGAAAAGATCCTCCAGTCCATGCTATGAAATGCCAGCAGAGCAACCAGGTCAAAATGATTGATGAAAATTCATCCCAAGAACTCAGAAATGTAACAGGACATACTCTAGCTGTGGCAACATCCCCATCTAAATATCCTTGGCAGCAAAATAAACATCAGCACTGAACCTGGTGACCTGACAAGAATTGAATAAACAGTAATAAAAATAATAATGGCAAAATACACCTTCAGATGGACATAGCAGAAGACCAAAATGAGTCCTTTTGAAAAGCATCAAATGTAATAGCTCCCAGGCTTTCCCATCACACAGAACTGATGCTACCATTCAGTTATCTGTGCTGGCAATCTGTCTCTGACAGCATACGATACAGAAAAGCATCTGTTCTACCATCAATGTGAATCAACATGATGATTATTTTAATCAAAAAGAAAAGAAAAACCCTTACAAGTGACCATGGATTCCCCTGTGGTGAATCTGCAGCAGCTAGGAAAGCAAGAATCACACTTTTTCCCACACATTCCAAGCACATATTGGGATCTTTCTGTTCCCTTTCGCCACACTGAATGTTCATTCAGATTTGTGGCTTTGAATGTTCAAAAAATATTTTTTCAACAAATGTTCAAACTGTAATTTGCAACACTGACATTTTGCATCTAAATTTCGGTCACTGAAAACAAAATCAGGAGACTCGAGAATTCCCAGGAAATTATTTTTGGCTGATCATACATGGGTGCAGTTCTCATAAACCAGAATATAAGCCTGAGGAAGAATACTGACCCACTCGAAAGCTCACGCCTTGAATAAATCATTGTTGGTCTTAAAGGTGCTACTGGACTCTGATTTTGTTTTGTTGAGCTGCTTCAGACCAACATGAATTTGGTCCCACTTGACCACTTGAATTTACCTCACTAGGTTATTGTTACGATAAGATCAAGGAGACAAGAGTGATGTAAACTGCTTTGGGGGAAATAAATAAATGTGACTTTTTAAATGCCATGTGTAAATTTTTTCCTAAAAATCAATCAATGTGTTTGGTGCATACAGCAACAGGTTGTTGTCCAAAAGCAAAGCAAATTCTATGATTACCCAGAATATTTTGTGTTCTTCATATAAAGTCAGAATAAAAGTTTACATTCTCTCTCTCTCTCTCTCTCAATTAGTTGGATCATCATAAATGGATTTTGTTGTGTCTGTAGGCCAATGCATGGCTAGAGGCCACTGGCCAGATACAGTCAGTTTAAAGTGAAATTGACCAATAATGTGTACTGGTAGGAAGATCTTTTGTTGGGGGGGGGGGTCTTCAGTTTTGGCTCAATTTTTGCCTCTTGTACCATCATGCTGGGGTCACAATAAAGGGTTGAAATTGATTCCCAGTGCCCTGATCTCTGAACCCATGGATTTCTTACCTTTCTCTTGTTAGTAGGACTGACATAAAGGTAACTCAGCACTGTCTTCAATCCCACTTTGTCATTTAGCTTTTCATATGTAGTACCATAATCTGTGGATCTGGAAGGGAAAGAAAAGAAGTTTTAATACCTTGCAAAACATTTATACCCCACCCTTCTTCCATGGAATATCCCTCATCCAAGTCCTTCAAAATAAACTTGTATCATAACCTGTGGGGCTAAGCAGATTTACTACCTTCTAAGTCAACTGAGGTTAATAAGCTTTGAAGAGTGTGACTCAAGTTTAGGAGGCCATTATTGGTTATTCATGTTAGAATTATCAAGTGAACTAATTTTTCTGCAGTCCTGATCTATTGAATATTACAGTAGGTTTTTGTACTATTACAATTTATGACAGGGTCCCACTTTGTATCATGGTGATTTTATATGGTAGAGAAAAAGGTAAATGTCCCTCTCTTCCATCAAAGCAAGGGACAATGAGTATAGGCTATGCAGAGAATCTGTGTTACGCTGGGTTGCCAAGCATGGCTACCACTGGAAGAAAAGGTGGGGTGAGGACATGGTTGGGGTCAGTCTTCAGAGGCAACATTATGTCACTTTCTGGAAAACCCAGAGGTAACATCATACTTTTCTTTCCATCAGTAAAGGCACGCCATCACCACTATTTAAAAAAACTCTCCTGCTGGATAAAATCACCAGGACCCACTGGAATAGGATATCTCCTACCCCCTAGAAGGTGCCTGGGAACTCTCATATCACATGTTCTTTTATATCCATGAGGAAAGTGACAAGCTGCATCTACACCTTCCTTATGTGAAGGAACATGTCTCTAGTTATATATCATTTTAAAGATTTCTGGGCTTGCTAAAGTACATTAAAATGTTTAGATTTTCCCCTTTCTTTTTTCACATAGGGATTATTTATGTCCTTTCCATATGACAACAAAGTCTAGCAGATTTTGGGTTTTATATGGTTTTGATACAAAAATCTGGGGATGAGAATACAAGACTTTGTACAGACATACCAAGTGAGGGAAAGAAATCTCAAGACATTGCAGAAATAATGAGCAAGTAGTATTCTCATAACAAATCGAAACTGAAATTATGATGAAACAGACGGAAGACTGGAAGCAGAGAGTTGGGGATAAATATGAAGTTTAAAATGGCAGATGCTGAACTCATCTCTGGATAACAGTCAAATTGGCACCTCTGGTGTACTATGTTTACAGCAGCTGACTTTGTGCCAGGCATTATTTTCCTGCCTGTTGGTCTCAGTGCTGGCAAAGTCCAAAGGATACAACAGATGAACTGGAGGTGGCAATCACTTATTGTGATGGGTATAAAATTGTGTTTCTCTCTCCTAAAAATCCCCCCATACCCTTTCCCTTTCTCACTGTTTCTTCTTTATAAAGTAACACTTTCTTATGATGCTCAAACACACACGTTTGACTCACACCCTGTTCACCAGTTGCAGCCAGTGGATTTTAAACTTGTCAACCTATTCCTAGCTAATTGGGAGGTTGTTTCATGATATTCCTTCCTCAGCATGCTGTGCAGTACACGTGGATTTTTATAAATGCATGTTCACACACAGATCAATTGACTTCCACAATATACCTATCCTTGATCCTTAACCGCTCTGCTCGGTTGACATTTCTTTAAACAGATAATCAAATCAGTCATGAATAATAGATCAGTCATAAATAAATGCAATGTTTTAATAAAATCCTGCCATCTGGCATTACTTTATAATCCCTAGTAATGATAATGGTTTGAACTGGCAACATCTTTGCACATGCACAGTTTTGCAAACACCCAATGCAAACCTGATCAGCAGGCATCTACAGTTATTTGGCACGAACAAAGCAGACTGGGTGATTGTCTGATCTCTGACTGATACCTTCGAATGTGGTGGGATGAACTGCTGAACATGTCCATAGCACAACTTGCAACACCCTAATGTTTTCTACTATTTATCTAATTTGAGTCTAGTGGCACCTTTAAGCTCAAGGAAGTTTTATTCACAGTATGAGCTTTCATGCACACACACACTTTTTCAGATATGATGCTGTGTGCATGCACATGAAAGCTCATACCTTGAATAAAACTTCATAGGTCTTAAATGTGCCACTGGCCTCAATACAATCGATGGCGACAACAATTCACAGTCTACTTTCCAATGTGAACTCTCAACCCTTCTGCATAGCAGTCGCTGTTGTGCTGATAGATAACCACAGGCAATGTTTGGCACAATAATACAGACCACAGTCCTAAACCCTTACCCAATATCTTTCTGAACCACTTTGTTACAATATAATCTATTATACATGTAGAAAAGCCCTCTTGAATACTTCTGTTTTACATAGTTCTTGGAAAGCCAGAAGACTGGGAGCCTTTCTGACCGTATCAGGCCACACCATTCTGTAAGGTGGAGACCACAACAGCAGTTGTTAATTTTGCCCATTTTCAGGGTGGTACCTGCAGAAGGCCCTGCTCAGATGAATGATACTGTTATGGTTGAATATGGAGAGACATGATCTATTAAAGATGGGAGGTTTGTTCTCTTAATGAAAAAAAAATCAAGAACATTTACAGACCAGAGAAGTGTCAGCTCTAGGAGCTGGTCAGGTGCCATGGCACCCAGAAGTGGCTGCCTGGCTAGAACATTTCCCAACCTCATCTCACAAGAGCATGAATTGTATGATGGGACATGGTGTTCTTCAAAAGGATTTGGGATGTGGAGGAGGAAGTATTGGTCACCTACTCCAGACTTCTGCACATAGAGATTTGCAGGAAAAAAAATACTTCTTTCTTCAATTCACATGAAACAGGATTACAAACTAAACATTTCCCCAGCACTCCCTGTGGTGAAATGACACCTCATCGCAATGAATATGTCCAAAAAAATACAGCTTGGGAAGATGAATATTTTACTTACACTTAATTAATGCTCAGATATTTGTTTAATACCACCTTCACAGATAAGCAAAGGGTTGTAGATCAACAACTTACCAGACAACATTCCTGAATGCATTCAGTTTGTTTGGCTATGGCCCATTATGCACGGGGGGAATAGCGCACATTTGGGGTGGAATGGCGGTGACTAAAATCACCGATAATGCATGGTGCCGGCTGCAACCGGCCGCAGGTGCATGCCGCTGAAAAAGCCGCATTAGCAAAACGCGGAAGAAAGCGCAGCTTCCGGGTGACCGGGGCGCAACCAGAAGCAGCGCCAGGGTCGCCACGTGCATAATCGGTTACTCTGGGTTTTGCTGCCATTGCGTCCCGTCCCGTGCATAAGCGGTTTACTTTGCTTCTTCCCCCTCCGCGTTTTCCATGTGACCTGAAATCGCCGTTTCGGCGGCCGTGCATAATGGGCCTAGGAGGATGCTAGTTCATATGTTAATAGTATCTTTCTGTGGCCTCAAGACTCATTGGCAATGGATTCATAAAAAGCTAGAGGCAAGAGAGCAGTAACTTTCAGGAAGGGTGATGCTGCCTAACTAGGGAATGCCAGGAATGGCAGGCAGAGGCCAAATTATGATCAGAAGGAGTGGACATAGCTTCATAAAAAAGAATCCGCACAAAACACACAGAAATAAACTCAATAAATATAAACTGTATCCAAAGGATGGGGTCTGCAGGGGGCCTCAGTTTGAACCAGCACACACACACCTGCCAAGACTACTAGCTCTCAGCCATTTTAGTGATGGCTGCTGGCCATTTACACTTAATAGCTGATGGTCAGACCTATTACACTATTACATTTAGATAAACTGGGATCCGTTTAAGGGCTCCTTTTTGATTCCCTGTGCCAAACAAAGAGAAGTGAAAAGGATTGCTGAAATGGCTCGCATCCATTTCAGCCTTACAGTCTTGAAAGATACATGCTGAGGAGAGATTCAGTCAGATTTCTGCTTTGACTGAGTTGAGTCCAATTTCAGCCCTAGCTGAGGGCAGTTTTCCACAGACAGAGTACTGGAGGAAAGTTAAGACAATCTGGGGAGTTAGGCACAGACTTTCATTTGGGATAGATCTACTGAGAAAAGAATTCCCCCCCCCAGTGTTATTATGGACTAGATATCCCTCCAGATTCTTAGTTCTCCTAAAAGCAACCATAGGATTTGTATCACATGAAGGAATATTCTCTAGCAAATACCAATTTTTACAGATAATCCTTTTTAGATGAATATTTATGTTATTACAACAAAGACTACATATAATCTGATCATAAGCAGTGTTCTCTTTGTTCGTGTGCAATTTCTTCCTATCTGATACCAGGAATCTGGGCAAATATCTAGTCCATAGTAATACCCAATGTGTTAATATGCAAACATTTCTGCCTGGTACTAATCCTCCTCAGGAAAATTTTTCTGTGGAAGCTGTAATAGTTGTAAGTTAACATATACTTTATCAACCCTTCAAATAAGGGGGGAAAACATACTAAAGGATTTTACAACATGTAACTCTACAATGTTTCTGTGTGTGTATAAATCGTGCCCCTATAAAAACTGTCTGTTGGAAAAACAACTAGAAACTTAAGAACAAACACTGCAAAACACAAAAGTAATAAAAAATTGAAAAGAACAAGTGAACCATTAACTAAACACTTCATTCAAAATAAAATAATCTCTCTGATTTTATATTTTGGTCTGTGTAAAAATCAAGCTTTTAAAATAAAAAGCTGCTATTTAAAAAATGAAGCAGATTGGAGTCTTAGACTGCAGACATAAAAGGTTAAATGTGTCTTTCAAATTGCATCAGCTTCTGTAAAAATATTTTATTGTTACTAGTGGAAAACACTGAAACAAAAGTCTCGCAATATAAATATTTGAAGTAATTCTGAATAGCTTAAGAAACCCTTGTTAGACTGAAACAGAACTACAATCTGTGCACGTACTGGTTTTACATCAAAGTTATCTATTTGAGTTACCTCAGAAATTTTAGCACCTAATTTCACCTGACCTTTCCCTTCTATGTTGAATAAAATATTTTCTTAATTTTGAATTTAAAAATATCTCAAGTATCATTTTCAGTCAAAAAGGGCAAGAAAAACAGGGGAAATCTTGCCTCTGAGCAGAAGTGGTTTAAGGATTTGCAGGGCACATAGCACCAGTGCCAGTTTAAGGATTCTTAGTGCAGGGCACATAGCACCAGTGCCAGTTTAAGGATTGTGGTGGGAGCAGCCCCCCCCCCAGTGGAAAGGGGTGTCACCCCAAGTGTCTTTAAAGTGGGAAAGCAGGGGAATGAGGGAACCTATGGGTCTGATCCATTGGGGGAAGGCACTGCATGGGCCCCCGGAAACATGGGGCCTGTAGCTACATGTGCTACATGGATAAACCGGTCCTGCCTCTTAGGGAGGGAAATAGAAGGGGTCATAATAGCATGCGATATATGTATACATGATGGCTCAGGAGGATAAAAAGTTAGATCCCTTTTTTGGAGCTAGATTACAAGGTCAATTGAGTATGGAATCCATAAAATGGGAGTTATAAATCTATACTCTGTGATATCATGTCCTTTGCCAATTATTGCAATTGGCTTTTAATCTTAAAATGGACCAAGACAAGAAACCACAGATTTAAGAGCATTTGGTCAGGATCCAAATCTTGTGCCCATCTATCTACATACTGAGAACAAGCTTATTGATGACAAATGACCTCCCATTGAAACAAAGCTTGGAATTAGCGTTCCCTGGTGTATAAAACTGAATACTGGTAATGTGGGAGCAATTAAATCCACAGCAGGAGGCATCCAGTACTTGAAGATTCAAAGGGTCAGGTAGTTCTTAATGGATGAAATGCTTCGTAATGGAAATAGCATGAGCACAAATGTAGCCCTTTAGCCTACCCCAGTTCAGGACTAACCTCTGAAGCCACCAGATTCACATTATACAACAGAAGAGACCTGGGTAGCTCAACACTAGCAGCAAATCTCAGTTTCTCAGGCTGAGCCAAAAGGTGACACATTCTGGGAAAACCTGGTTTCCACACTTAACCTCTCTTTCTCAGTTTGAAAGGTTTGTGGAATTTATTGTAACAAGCAGGGGCCTACAGCATTGGGTTACAGATCCCCACTAGTCTCAATAAATTTCACAGACCTTGTGTTTTGCTTGCCAGATAATGGTTTTAAAAAGTAAGAGGAATTCAAGTTTTTGCAACTATCTACCAATAAACAAATTCCTCCTTCCCATCCATTCTTGGGCCTCTGACAGCATGGCAGCTGAGGCACTCCCAGAAGGCTAGCTCAGAAGAGCAGCAGAAGGCATCGCAGGTAATGAGGGCTGGTTTGTAGGAGGGAAGCAGGGCTGGTGTGCAGTTTGGGGCAGCTCTCTGTCTCTGCCTCTCTCTCTCTCCCTCCGGCACAGCAGGGGCAGCTCTCTCTGTGTCTGTCTCTCCGTGGCAGCAGGAGCCATAGCATGTAATGAGGGATCATGCTGAGGAGGGAAGTAGGGCTGGTCAGCAGTTTGGGGCAGTTCTCTCTATGTTTCTCTCTGCCTCCCTCACAGCAGGAGCAATAGGAGGGAATGAGGGCTCGTGTTCGGTCTGGCAGGGCTCTGTGTGTGTCTCTCTGTCTCTGGAGTGTCTGAGAGGAATGTGGCTAGCGTCCAAAGAGGGAGGGAGCTGTATGGGCAGGGCCCTATTGTGGTGGGAGAAGATATTGTATTTTTATGTAAACCTGGTGGTTCCTTTAGGTTTTTAGACAGCTGTTCCTTGTCCCTTCATAGTTTCAATCCTCAGGGTGCAAATAGGACCATGTTGAAAATTCGATATATCAACAAGTAGGGAACTGCTAGGCCCACATATCCTCTTCCCTCATCTGGGCCAATCACTTGCCCGCAGCTCACAACTCCCTCCTCCCCTCACCCAACAAGACACATTCAGACTCAATTTCAATCAGCCCTGCCTTTCCTAGCACCCTCCCCACGCCCCTGACCAACCATCCCCCTCCCTGCTCCCCTGCCCAGAGGGAGTGGCAGAGGTGGCAGAGGTTCTCCTTCCACTTCATTCACCTGCCTGATTCCATAATTGCCCTTCTGAGGTGGTTTTGTCAGTGGGGGGAGCACCAAAAGCTTCCTTTCATCCTCACCCACCTACAGCAGTGCAACTTTAATGGTTGTGGGGGTCACTGGAGTTTCTCCTTCCTTCTCACCCAGACTCTCACAAATATCCAGCTGGTCCATGACAGCACTGAACAATGGTGGAGGATGCTCCAAATAGACAGTTCTGGGTAACACAGTATGCTCCAAATATATACAAGAATATAAGAATCCAGAGCTGAAAAAAGATATTTTGCTCTGTACTTGGTATAGCTGTATCAGCAGGCCAATGTAGCAAGCATGTATATTGCACTCTAAAAATGGTAACATTTTCATGTGATTTCTTATTTGGTTCAAGGACAGCATGTCCAAGAGGCCTTGTAGCTCCCTTAAGGAAAGTATGGAATAGTCCCTAAGGCAATTAGTTTGTTTTTGAGAGCACTCAAGTGTGTGATGGTTCATATGGTTTCTATGACTGCAGCCTGTCCTTTGATATGCACACTGCAGTGATAGGCTTTTTCAAGGATGCTACTTTGCATAAATCTCACCTCAGCCCTCAAGATATTAGTATCATACATAGATCACCTCTAGACTGGAGACACAAGTACTGTAAAATATATATCAGTGTTCCTACTACAGATACGTTTTTTCAGTGAGTTAAGATTTCATTTTCATCCTTGAATAAAATTGGAGGAAGTTTCCCAGGATGCTAGTTATGGAGAGTTATTACCATTTGATATCAGTCCAATGTGACTCAAATGAAACGAATAATCTGTCATGGTCCTACTGGGCATTCATCCACTTTATACCAACACAGACAATCTTGTCATGCATAAGCAAAGTAGCCTAGAGCAAAACAAGCAACAAAAAAGAGAACGGAAATATTTTAGAAAAGCAGCTTACAGACCACAGTCACATCACACTAACCTAACTATGTAAATGTATACACATAATAGGCCTATTCACAGGTTACAGTGAACAATCTGTGTACATTATACACTTGATTATTCTTTAAACGTGCATTGAATAAAGCTAATGCAATCTCCACATTTATTTAGATACTGGCCCCAGTTTCATATGTAAAGTCAATGCACATAGTCTGTTTCTCAAAAACAGATATATGTACATAAAGGAAAAATGCACGTGTGTTTACTGTAAGATGTGAACCAGGCTACTGTATTACTTTCAGTGTGTGGTCCCTTCTTCTTCAGCAGCAATCACAGTAAAGTTGCAGCCAACTTATGGCACCTCCGTATTGCAACCCTGATATTCCTTAGTGATCTCCCATCCAAACACAAATCTAACTTTCATTCTTACCTGGTAATGCTATGGAATGAATGAATGAATGAATGAATGAATGAATGAATGAATGAATGAATGAATGAATGAATACTAATCTAAACCAATCCTGTTTGTTCCAAGACCTGACGAGATTGGGCTAGCCTTACAAGATGCGCTCCCATGACAATTTAGAAAGTAGGCTTTCATTCTACTCATAATCATGTTCTAAATCAGAAGCATATTTGTTTATAAGATTCAAGGGAGGGAAAACATGTACAAAACTCATTATCAATTCATAGCAATTATCTTCTCCCCCCTCCCTTCAAAACATATTCAAGTTTTGAGTGCAGTGGTGCCTTTAAGAACAAAGCAAGCACATTTTTTTCCGTATCTAAGGAAGTGTGCTTATACATGAAATCTTATAGGATGAATAAAACTTTGTTGGTCTTAGAGGTTCCACTGCACTCAAACTTTGCTTTGCTGCTTCAGACCAACATAGCTACCCACCCAAATCTATATTCAAGTTTTTAAAAACATAACCAGAATGGAATTCAGGTTTAATAAAGAAGTATAACTGAGGGGTTTCATTGATGCCCAGTTTTTGTTGTTAGTTACGAAGTCATGTCCAACCCATCGTGATCCCATGGACGATGATCCTCCAGGCCATCCTGTCCTCTACTATTCCCTGGAGTCCATTTAAATTCCCACCGACTACTTCAGTGACTCCATCCAGCCACCTCATTATCTCTTGTCCCCTTCTTCTTTTGCCCTCAATCCCTCCCAGCATTAGACTTTTCTCCAGGGAGTCCTTCCTTCTCATGACCTGGCCAAAGTATTTGAGTTTCATCTTCGGGATCTGGCCTTCTAAAGAGCAGTCAGGGCTGATCTCCTCTAGGACTGACTGGCTTGTTTGCCTTGCAGTCCAAGGACTCGCAAGAGTGTTCTCCAGCACCAGAGTTCAAAAGCCTCAATTCTTTACCTAGTTTTAGGTTGGGTTAAAGACGAGCCCTATGTCATTAATTAATTAATTAATTCAGCTTAATACCTGCCACTACCAAACCATATAAAAACCCAATAACCCCATTAAAACCCAATAAAACAATTTGGACATAACATAAAATAAAATCAGATTCTTAAAAACCACGGTAGTCTTCAAACCCCTAACCTCCTAAAACATCTATATAGAGGAATGGGAAGAGGGAGCATAAGTGGTCATGCTATCACTTACCCTCTTAGCACTGGGGGGCCCAGCAGATCTTCCTCGCCACACCAGTCTCAACCACAGACCTGGTGGAAGAGCTCCATTTTGCAGAACCTGCAGAATGCTGAAAGCTCCTGCAGGGCCCATAGCTCCTCTAGAAGCTCATTCCACCAGGTTGGGGCCAGGACCAAAAAGCCCCTGGCCCTGGTTGAGGTCAGGCATACCTCCCTGGGGCAGGAGATGACCAACAGATTAGTAGCTGCAGAACATAGAGCTCTTCAGCGGGCATAGGACAAAAGGCGTTCCCTCAGATATGTGGTTCCCAGACCACAAAGGGCCTTGAAGATCAAAACCAGAACCTTGAACCAGACCTGGGTAGCAACTGGCAACCAGCCTGAGCAGCACAGGCTGGATATGGGCCATCCAAGATGTCCCTGTGAGGACCCAAGCAGCTGCATTCTGCACCAGCTGCAATTTCTAGGGTAGGCCTATGTAGAGTGAGGTATAGAAATCTTCTCTGGGAAGAAATCTTAATTAAATAAAAGAGTCTTTACAAAAAGTTGAAAAGTGAACTATACAATATCTGGAAAACTGGGGAGATATTTGGCAAAGGGAATTTGGACAATTAGGTGAATTCAGGCCGAATGAGGGGGGGAATTCTTCTAATGAGAGAGAAATGATCCTTGTCCTGTTAAAATGGGGAAATAGGGTGCGAGGGCGGGAACTGGAGGTGGATATAGCGTTACTTCGGTTCCACACATTTCCTTGGCACGTGGTTTGCTGGTTGCTCTCCTCTAGCTCACACTACATAGTTTGGGGAATCCACTTTATGCGATTCCTCAGCTAGCGCTTTAAAATGAAGGATGTAGCTACTGGTTTGCTGCTTGGATGCTGGATGTTGCCGACGTTGTGCAAAATTCCAAAAAGATGGCATCTGCAGAAGGTAAGCATTACACTATATTTATCGGGTATGGAATGGCCCAGGGTGTTTCCTTGGACTTGTGTGAGAAAAAGCTTGCTCCAGAATCCTCAGAAGGCAAAGTAATTCTAGTACTTCTAGGAAAGGAAATTGGGGTTACTAGCAGGAGGTTTTTGCCTTCTGGAAACCAGGAGAGACCAGTGGAACTCAAAATATAAAAAACAAGAAAAACATGTGTTTTGGATAACCAAAGCCTCTCATAGTTAAGAGATCTTAACATCTAAAATAAAGATGAAGAAATCTCTGAAGCTTGTAACAAGAATTTCTAACTGTAAAATAGCTATTCTATATAAAATTTTGAATTCCTTATTCCAGCTACCCTTTCCTCTTTATAAAATAAAATGTTTTGTTTGTCAATTGATAACATTTTCAATGTCACCCTGAAAGGGGGGGGGGATTAAGAAAAGAGAGCTCTTACACCTTACAAAACATTTCCAGAGCTGAGTCAAAATTAAAAAACAAAAAATATGTCAATAGAAGGATGAGTCAGTCAGCTTCATTTGCTTTGCAGGGGAACACCATCCATGCCTCAATAAGGACACTGAAAAAAATCTCTTTGGCATAAAACTGGGATGCTGACAACCATCTCTTTGGCATAAAACTGGTCACAACTTTATTAGCATTAGAGTATTGTGCAGCAGGATCTGACCATTTTGTGGCCATCCAATCACAAGGCAGCCCATGACATCAGCAGGCAATGCCACGGGCCCTTCCGGCAAGCCCACCTGTATCCTTGGGCCTCCAATGGCCTGCTTATCCATTCAGGGAGGTGACAATGATTGGGAGCCCAATAAGAGTCCTTGTTCTTTTACCAATAGACTCCAACAGATAGGAAGAATTATTTCACCTCCTTCCCCCTCTTCATTGCAGTCTACCACAAAGGAATCAACACTAGCAGGGCTGGAATGGATTGATTGGGGGAGTGCAATCTATGATCCTTGTATTAAGATCCATGATCTTTATCCAAGCAGATTGCTAGTTTTAAGCCAATCTTTGTATTAAAACTGTACAATATTCATACAGGATATAAATGCATATACAAAACTAATGATAGAAAGTAGAGATTAATAATCATCATTGTAAAATGTAAATAGACATACAAATACATGAAATAGGGGTCATTCATTCATGCCTAATACTGTAGCTTCCAGTCAGTCTCCAAATGTGTTACATACTCTTAAATGCTATTTAAATCTTCGGTTCTAAGGAAGGAAGGAAGGAAGGAAGGAAGGAAGGAAGGAAGGAAGGAAGGAAGGAAGGAAGGAAGGAAGGAAGGAAGGAAGGAAGGAAGGAAGGAAGGAAGGAAGGAAGGAAGGAAGGAAGGAAGGAAGGAAAGGACTATTCACCAAGAAGAGGATTTGAAACAGAGGCAGAGAGAATGATTCATATAGAAATTCTGACAGTTGTCTAAGTCTTTGGCATGTTTCTACAGGTCAATGAGAATTGTTACTGGTGATTACAGCCACATGTTCCATGGTGCTGAGTTGACTCATCTTTGAAAACCTAAACTAAGCTTTTGTCACCTATTTTCAACCAATATAAAATTTTCCCTGAATAACAATAGTATATCAAGGTCATGTCATCATTATCCCAATATTGTTACTGACATTTATTCCTATATTTATATGATATACCAGGGCCTTAATGCTGTTCATCTCTTTGACATCAACTCAATTTCTATGCAGGTAAAGAAAGTCAAGGTTTATGTTCTCTTAAACAGTAAAGATACATCCTTGTTGTCTGGCCTCATCATCCAGACAAAGATAAATAATAACATGATGTACCCAGATTTTGAACTGTTCACTTAGGAAAACCATAATGCACTTCTACAACACCAAAACAAGCACTCAGATCCATCCGACTCAAATGCTTTCTTTTGTAACGTGTCCCAGAAATTCTTGGGGTTGCAGAACTGCACAGTCACAGGACATAATTTTTTTCCCCACTTGTGCCATGGACACAATAGAAATCGAGAGAAACATTCTCTCTTTAATCTTGTGTGTTATTCCTCAAAATCTTGTAAAATTAGACAGAAGATTGTCAAAGCGAAACTACTGTATGAATAATGGAGCAAATCTTAATTGGGCTGCAGCTAGAAGAATCCACTAGATATGTTTTGTTGCGTTACTAGGACAATCAATCTATTTACATTTTTGACATGGCTATTTCATTTTCAAATCAGCCAACTTTCTGAAAGTAAGGGTGGATAAGCATAACATGATTTTATCCATAGTAATAGTATTCCCTTGCTCATAATGGGCAGGGCAAATCTTCATGTACTGTTCTCCTTAGCATGGATGCGAATTTCTAATCCAAATCAACTGTCAAGCAATATTTATATTACAATAATAACTTGGAAGAATTTGTTTAATATAAGAAGACTTAGTGGACCAGATGAATAGCTTCAGCATGATATCCATGGGATAGAAATTCAATTAAAAATTGCAAGTGGCACAGGAGTGGTAGTTATTGTTCAACATGCACCAGAGGGCCTTTCTTGAAATACAGCTATTAGCAACGCTGGCTGAGAAATTCTGTTTTCCTTTATGGCAATCTGTTAGCTTGTATAAAAGTTCAATTAATAAAAAGCGGGGCGAGACATTGCAGAAGTGAAGAGAACATAATGAAGCCAAGGGCTAGTTGCTTTTGTATAATTATGGATTAAACACATTTTGCTAAGGAAAATAAGGCTTTGTCACAGCCACTGTAAATATGAAGAATTATTTCTCTTCAAACTCTCATGGTTTCCTACTGTTTCCAATCTAGTATGTAGTGAGGATGAGCTGATGCAGCCATTATTGTTACTTTTTTTACTCACTATGTTGTCATTGTTATTGATTTTGGTTTATCCCACTTTTTTGCTATCATTGATGCTGCTTTGGTTTCTTTTATGTGCTATCTAACACATTATATGCCATTTATATATCATTTAGAACACTTGCATTGTTACAATGCAATTTGCGGAAAAGTAAACATTCAGATAATACAGCATTAATACTTCCATTGTGGATTTCCACCCCTCCTCACATTGGGGGGTAATTTACACAGAAAAAGACCTCTTAATGCTGCATCAAATTTTAATTTGCAGAATGCTAGTTGACTGACTAAAAGACAATGCAGTAAAAGTGCTACACTCAATACGCCAGCAAATTTGGAAAACTCAACAATGGCCACAGGATTGGAAAAGGTCAGTTTACATTCCAATCCTAAAGAAGGGCAATGCCAAAGAATGTTCACCATTGCACTCATTTCTCATGCTAGCAAAGTTATGCTCAAAATCCTACAAGCTAGGCTCCAGCAATATGTGGACCGAGAACTTTCAGAAGTACGGGCAGGATTTCGAAGAGGCAGAGGAACTAGAGATCAAATTGCCAACATACGCTGGATCGTGGAGAAAGCTAGGGAGTTCCAGAAGAACATCTACTTCTGCTTCACTGACTATGCTAAAGCCTTTGATTGTGTGGAGCACAACAAATTGTGGCAAGTTCTTAAAGAGATGGGAATACCAGAGCATCTTATTTGTCTCTTGAGAAGCTTATATGCAGGTCAAGAAGCAACAGTGAGAACCGAGCATGGAATCCCTGATTGGTTCAAAATTGAGAAAGGAGTTTGGCAAGGCTGTATACTGTCGCCTTGCCTATTTAACTTGTATGCGGAGCATATCATGAGAAAGGCGGGGTTAGAGGAGTCACAAATTGGGATCAAGATTGCAGGGAGAAATATCAACAACCTCAAATATGCAGATGATACCACTCTAATGGCAGAAAGTGAAGAGGAACTAAAGAGCCTGTTGATGCGGGTGAAGGAGGAGAGTGCAAAAGTTGGCATGAAACTCAACATCAAGAAAACAAAGGTCATGACATCTGGCCCTCTCAATTCCTAGCAACTAGATGGGGAAGAAATTGAGATAGTGACAGATGTTATTTTCCTGGGCTCCAAGATCACTGCAGATGGGGACTGCAGCAAAGAATTTAAGATGCTTGCTCCTGGGGAAGAAAGCTGTGGCAAATCTAGACACCATCCTAAAAAGCAGAAACATCACCCTGCCAACAAAAGTGCGTTTAATCAAGGCTATGGTATTCCCAGTTGCAATGTATGGCTGTGAAAGTTGACCATAAGGAAGGCTAAGTGTCAAAGAATTGAGGCTTTTGAACTCTGGTGCTGGAGAAGACTCTTGTGAGTCCCTTGGACTGCAAGGCGAACAAACCGGTCAGTCCTAGAGGAGATCAGCCCTGACTGCTCCTTAGAAGGCCAGATCCTGAAGATGAAACTCAAATACTTTGGCCACCTCATGAGAAGGAAGGAGCCTAATGCTCAGAGTGATTGAGAGCAAAAGAAGAAGGGTACGACAGAGAATGAGGTGGCTGGATGGAGTCACTGAAGCAGTCGGTGCAAACTTAAATGGACTCCGGAGAATGGTAGAGGACAGGAAGGCCTGGAGGATCATTGTCTATGACTTCGCACCTAACAACAACAAGTTGACTGAAAGGGATGATGGAAGAGAAGTCGGTTGCATCTCAAATGACAAAATGTATTGTCTCCTCCCAAGCAGGTACAGAAAACATGGATGCCAGCCAGTTGTCAACCTGTAGGACATACCTGGAGACTTTAGATTAGATTCTGTGAGATTGTAGGGGCTGTTTTGCTAATGGATTTCTTTCCCCACCCAAAAGAGATGCAAACCTTTGGGACAATAGGCTCTCCAAGGGACTAGTACTAATCTCATCAGTTTCTCAGCTCCTTCCTCTCACACCCACAGAACTCAATTAGCTATTCCTAACAACTTGCCTCACCTTGGCAGTTCCCAGTGCAGCAATCAAGAAGTTGTCAAGAAATATTAACATCTTTAATTTTACTCCAGTAGAGCAATCACAGCTATTCTCTGTCACCTGGAAACCCATCATGGGTTCTCCTATTGTCCTCACTCCAGACACACTTATGTGTAGGCTCTCTTCCTTCTCTTCATGAAGCATGGGCCATCCACAAATTTCCTTCTTTATGTTGTGATGGTAACTGTCACCTCTTTTCTCAGTGTTCCCTTTCACCCTGCCTTCCTTAGATAATTGTGTGTGCTTTTCATATGTCTTTTGGTGTGTTTGTGCTGTTTTAATTCTCCTTAATAAAAGCAAATTTCCAGTATATATCCGACCTGTTTATTTAGAGTTTCTTAAGGAGATATCCTGGTATACATTTATGAAAACCTATGAGATGGCGGTGAAATGAGCAAAATGGTGCCTAGAGCACCAACACACTTTGGGCCCTGAATAAAGTTCCCGAAGGCCCCCAGGGTATTCAAATAAAACAAGGAAATATGGTTTCTTCCAAAAGAGCACAGTCCAAAACCTCCACTTTCCCAAAACCTTTCCCCACATATTTCCCCCCATTCTAGGAGAAACAAATGTTTCCACATATCACATCTCTCCTGGACCCACACCCTTGTCCAAATTCTGCCCTGGTCTGGTAAATGTCCCAAATCTTCAGGAATTTCTCAAACTGAAGTTGATAATCTTAGAAATGCCTCAGTATCTGCCTTGAAAAGGGAGAGCCATTATTTTGTCCCTCCCCAGTTTTAAAAAATAAAGACACCTATGGTAGGTAACTGGCAGTTTGAGTGTTCATCCATATTCAGGCTATTAACAGCCAGCATGCTCTCGACCCAGACTTTTTTCTTTCCTCTCAGTTTTGCAGAATAGGAACTACTGATCGGTTCAAGGCTAAGGGGGACATTTGGAGGGCTTCTTTAACTGGCTTGGAGAAGGGAATTTCCTCAACTGCTCTTCACTGTGATAGGGAGAGAAGGCTTAGAAATAAATTACCCAGGCCAGAGTAGAGTGATAAGGCCCTAACAGAGGCGGCAGGTTTAGTGCAGGCTGCTTAGTAAGTTAGTAATTGGCAGGCTCATGCAGGTACCAAACCAGGCAGTATGTGTTTGCTAATGCAGGTGCTGAAGAGAGAACTATTTTTGTGATGGTTATCAGTACCTGAGACCTTCTGATGTTTAATGTATGGGGAATGGCCTTGAGAGGCATCCTCTCTCAGCACAGCAATGGTGTTCAAGCACCAATAAGTGAAGAGTGGTTTGTTTATTATTCAGAGCTTGAAGTCAGGGTGGCTTCCCTTACAATCTCCCAAGAGCTTTACAATCTTCAGGTCAATCTCTTCTCAGGGCTCCCAGCCTAAAAGAGGTAAAATTGGCCTCGATGAGGGCCAGGGCTTTTTCAGTTCTGTCCCTGGCCTGGTGGAACAAGCTCCTCAGGGCCCTTCAGGATCTTAATAAGTTTTGCAGGACCTGTAAGATGGAGCTGTTCCACTGGGCTTATGGATGAGGCCCACATTAACATCCACTAAGGTAGCTGGCCTTGCCGCTGGGAGGAGGAGGAGTAAGATCAGCTCCCTGCTAAAGGACTCCCTTGTCTGGGAATTTTAGTTAGAGTTGCTGTATAAACTGTAAATGTTTAAAATGTTTTAAAATTTTAACCCTGTAAGTCAGTTTTACTTGTTGTCACCTGCCCTGAATGACTCGGAAGGATGAGCTAGAAATAAAAATTTATGATGATGGTGTTGCTGAAGTTACCAGGTAGCCCCTTAAGGTGCTCACAGTAATTGGGAGTGCCAAAGAGTTTACAAGTTTACCCTTCTAAAAATTAATAAATCTTACTTCAATCCAAAACTGGTATCTGCGTCTTTCATAATAGAGGGGTGAAGGACCAAATGGCAAAAAGCTGCTGCCTTAATAACCCTTGATAACCCTGAGGATACTTACTATGCTCTATAAATATTAACAAGTCTTGGCAAAGACATATCAGAGTCACAAATCCAGCCTTGGGAAATCAGTAATACGCTACCAATCTTTCCTGTCTGCAACTAGATGTTCATCCACCATTTTTCCTTGTATGTTTTCATTGTTCACCACAGATGTGCTTCAACATGCTTCTTGCCCATTTTGGCTTGGCTAGTTTCAGTTCCTCCTTTATAGCATGAAAAGATGAGTGGGGTGAAGCCATTTCCTTACCATAACAATAACATAAGACCTCCACCATGCTGGATATTTTCTTATCTTTACCTGGCTCGCAGAAGGTAATTTCCTCAACTGCTCAAACAAATTCCTAACAACCACATGACAACAACAAGCTGTATGGGATTTTTAAAAATCTTGTGTCATCACTATCTCTGTGGTGAATGAGACAGTTCTGAACTTCTGACTAAATGTGATATCTTTACCACTTGGAAAACAGATATCTCTTTGCTAGCATGAAGCTGTCAGCCCAACCATATAAGCGGATTACTTTTTCATAGAGTCCTTCTTTTGCAAATTGTTTTCTATTATTTAGTCACAGGAAACAAATATGCACTCGGATGTGAGCATTTCCCTCATTCCCAAATCAGACCAGTTGTTTTACTGACCTGAAAGCACCACTATGAATTTTGTAACAGAGACCACAAGGAAGAATACCACTATTCATCTGTAGCAAGGAGTAATTGTTGAGTTGGCCTTCTTTTTTCATTCCATCAGCCAATGACGACCAGGAGTCTCTCAGGTAAACCTCCATATTGCCAGCAGCCAGAGTAGTTATTGGTTATTTATTAGTACCTGTGCTAAAGTTATTAACTCAGAAGATATTGCTCCATTTCAGTGATCTTTCTTTCAGAAGGCCATACATATAAATGAGTGAAATAGAACCTCAGTGGGGAGCTTCATTGGGATTAAATCATTTGTCACTATCCCATACAAACATTATGTGCACCTTCCACTCTCAGTAGAATTCTCCAGCATGCCATGCTACATATTTGTGAACTTGATACATGTACCCATTAGGGATGACAAGCAAGAAGTGGGTTGCATATTTTTTCCCCTACATATTCAAAGAAGCACACTAGCTTTAAAATCTCTAAGAAAGGCTCAATGAGATATTATGGGTCGCATCAGCTACAGCATTATCACAAGCCTTAGATGCTAGGTCATAGTTTTAAAATAAAAGGTTACATCAATATTACATTATATGATGACTAGCAGATGATGTGAAAAATTTGCTCTCTGCTGAAGCATCACCCTGCTTTCTCAGTATGTTGCAAAACTGGTGTTTTCCTATTGATTTCTTCACTTTCCCCCTGTTGATCTAGAAAGCAGGCTTGTTTTTCTTACTTAACACTGTTTGTTGTATTCGATCAGCCTTTTTCAACCTTTTGACTGTGGAAGAAGCCCTGAAATAGTTTTCAGTCATCCAAAACCTCTGAAATTGGTGATATGCCCCTTCAGAGAAGTGGGCATAGAAGTAAGATGTGGGAGCCAACCAACCAATTGATCATTTACCATTTCCATCCTGGAGAAGGAGACTAGGCCTGTAGAGCAACAGGGGAAGTGGGCTTCAGCGATGTCTTTTAGGGTTGCACACTCTGGCATGGTTTGGCCACTTCGGCAATCACCAAAACCCAAGGCAACCAATGTCATGGCATGGCGTGGAAGGGCAGTAGCGGAAGTATGTCAGCTGGCGGTGCCTCCTCACCCCTCCACGCTGCGGCCTGCCTCGGGGTCTGGTGATTGTCAAAGTGGCTGAACTGCGCCAGAGCGCCAACCATACTAATGATGTCAGTGGCCATCCGAACATCTTAGATTGGCCGCATAATCCATGAGGAGCTCTCACATAACCCCAGGATTCCCTGGAAACCTGGCTGGGAACCCCTGTATTAGCCCAAGCCTAATTCCTGGCCCATTTTGTTTCTCCAAGTTGTTGTAATGCACAATTCAGTATCCCCATCATGTTGCAGACTTTGGGAAGATCCTGGGGGGCTTTTCGCACACCTTCAAAATCGCACAATGGTTGCCAATTGAAAACGCTACTGATTCGCCATTATGCACAACGTCGTTGACAATCTGCCACACATCTGAAACCGATCCGCAAAAAGCGCTTCCTTGTAGCGCTTTCAGGGAAATCCCCAAAAGTGGATTCACCCTCCGGAAAGCGCTACACTCCTGCAACCAATCTGCAACACTAGCGGGAAAGTTCTGTGCGTTACCATTGTTGTGGTTTCTACAAAGTCCCTCCCCCTGGCTCTCTCCTCTGATCTTCCGGCGAAGCGATCGCCATTTTTTTTTCTCCGAGCGAGCGAAGTTCAACCCACCAGCAAGCCTGTTTAGAGGCTTCCCCGGCTTCAGTCCCTCCCCAGAGCTGTTTATTCACTAAGCACAAACAACAGACAAGCCCGTTTGCTGATGTATTTTCCCTTTATTTTTTACACTGTTTTCGGCCGAAAATCGGGCCCGTGAGGGGGGGGGATTTTTTTTTTCACTTGGGGGGAGCGTGGCAACGATGAAACGACAGCTCAAACACACCTACCAGCTGATGGGTCTCTCCATTGCAACGAATCAACACATATTCGTTGCAATGGGTGTGTTTAAAAAAAAAAACCTTTCTTAAAGGGAAAGGGGCTGTTTGGGAGCATGCTAACGGCTGCCCATTGGCTGCTTGACGGCCAGGGGCGGGACGAGCTTGGCAATAGCGCATCCTGTCTAGCGATTTTTGCTGAGACCGGAAGCTTGTGGGAAACGATAGAAACGCAACTGGATTCCACTACAAAGTCAGGTATGCATAATGACAAATTGCACTATTTTAAATGGCGATTTTTCGTTCAGCAAACAATTTGCTACAAGGATCCCGGTGCGGAAAGCCCCTGGGTATAATCCAAGAGCTGCATCCCAGCAACATCAACAGGGATTTTGCACTGAACTTCTCATGAGGCATGTACCTTCACTGGTAGATATATTGCTTCATAACAAATTGTTTGGGTTCCAGATGCCATTGGTCTGCCTTGACTAGAGTCAAATTACAAATGTCTTGCTGTAACTGAGATATCAACTTGGTACAATGGTTGAGTGGCAGCTTCTAATCCGGTGAGCTGGGTATTCCCCACTCCACCACATGCAGCCAGTAGTTCAACTGGCTAGTGAGTTGTTCTCACAGAGCAGTCCTGTCAGAGCTTTCTCAGCCCCCCCCCCCACCTCACAGGGTGTCTGTTCTGAGGAAGAGAATGGAAGGTATGCTGCTCTGAGACTCCTTCTGGTAGTAAAAAGCAAGGTATAAAAACCAACCCTTCTTCTTCTACAACTGAAGCTCTCATTAGCCCTGTTCACAAGTTATAGTAACTGTATAATCCATGTACAGTGTTTATTTGATTCTTCTTTATATGTGCAGTTAATAATTCTCACTTTATATTTAAAGCATCTTTTGCTGAACACAGGGTTGAAACCCCATATTTATCAAGGTTTCATTGGTAAAATGAATATGCACTGACTCTTTTTTACAATGTACATACCTGCTAGCTATATGTTTATTCACTGTAACATATGAACTGGGATTGTGTAGATACAGAAACAAGCTTGAACTGCACAGCACTGTTGTCTCACTTCTCAGAGTTGTATCTGAAGTATTTGTGCACTGTCAGGATACTATAAGTGTTCATAAGAATAGACACTGTTATTTGGAGCCAGTCATGCTGACATGCCAATCTTCTTTTTACCTATTTGTCTCATGTTAAGAGGATTCAATCAAATACCAAAGATGGAATCAGCAAGGTTGGTCTCAGTTTTTCCAGGACTACCCCCCAAGGCACATTGGCAGCATCCTGACAATGAGAGAGAAAACTTGATTTGTGTTTCTATCATGTGCGCATCTTATAGTCAATCCCCAAACATTGATGGAATGGATTAAATAAAAAGGACTGCTAAAATAAAATGGATCGAGGATTCAAAACCAATTACCAAAGTATAATCTTACTCAGATGGGCATGCTAAGAATAATTACCACCAGCATGATGAATGCTGTTCTAGATACATTAAAGAAAACTGCACAATTAAATATCGAAACCAATCCTCTCATTTATCTCCCAAGCAATTCACTTTTCAATGTTCACCTGCACAGGTTGACAACAGTCAGCATTTGTGCAATGCTTTGTAGGAGCCAGTTCAAAGATTGAGAAACAGCAAGATTAAAATTAAAAAATTAAAATGACCTTGTCACTAGCAAATAGGTGGAACAAAATGGCCCCCAGCATTATGTGACTTTTAAAATAATATTCTTGTAAGAGGTATCAACAGCACTTTCTGCTTAGATCAGCTAAAGCACTCTTTTGAGGAACAGTCAATAAACAGATACCAAACAGATCAGTGATGCAGATCCACCCAAGTAAGACTGCCTATTTCAGGGATGGGGGAGAGCTGCTAAATAGAAACAGATTTGCTTATATGTTCACCTCTTCTCAGTACTGTTGCCACAAGATTTATACATCAGTACTGACGCAGTCAATTATTCTTTGATAAGAAACATGTAATGATGAAGGGGGTAAATAAGTCAGAGTCTTTTAAACGTACCCCTTTGTTGTTGTTGTTGTTGTTGTTGTTGTTGTTATGTGCGAAGTCGTGTCCGACCCATCGCGACCCCATGGACAATGATCCTCCAGGCCTTCCTGTCCTCTACCATTCCCTGGAGTCCTTTTAAGTTTGCACCTACTGCTTCAGTGACTCCATCCATCCACCTCATTCTCTGTCGTCCCCTTCTTCTTTTGCCCTCGATCACTCCCAGCATTAAGCTCTTCTCCAGGGAGTCCTTCCTTCTCATGAGGTGGCCAAAGTATTTGAGTTTCATCTTCAGGATCTGGCCTTCTAAAGAGCAGTCAGGGCTGATCTCCTCTAGGACTGACCGGTTTGTTCGCCTTGCAGTCCAAGGGACTCGCAAGAGTCTTCTCCAGCACCAGAGTTCAAAAGCCTCAATTCTTTGACGCTCGGCCTTCCTTATGGTCCAACTTTCGCAGCCATACATTGCAACTGGGAATACCATAGCTTTGACTAAACGCACTTTTGTTGGTAGGGTGATGTCTCTGCTTTTTAGGATGCTGTCTAGATTTGCCATAGCTTTCCTCCCTAGGAGCAAGCGTCTTTTAATTTCTTTGCTGCAGTCCCCATCTGCAGTGATCTTGGAGCCGAGGAAAATAAAATCTGTCACTATCTCCATTTCTTCCCCATCTATTTGCCAGGAATTGAGAGGGCCGGCTGCCATGATCTTTGTTTTCTTGATGTTGAGTTTCAAGCCAACTTTTGCACTCTCCTCCTTCACCCGCATCAACAGGCTCTTTAGTTCCTCTTCACTTTCTGCCATTAGAGTGGTATCATCTGCATATCTGAGGTTGTTGATATTTCTCCCTGCAATCTTGATCCCAATTTGTGACTCCTCTAATCCCGCCTTTCTCATGATGTGCTCCGCATACAAGTTAAATAGGCAAGGCGACAGTATACAGCCTTGCCGAACTCCTTTCTCAATTTTGAACCAATCCGTGATTCCATGTTCAGTTCTCACTGTTGCTTCTTGACCTGCATATAAATTTCTCAAGAGACAAATAAGATGCTCTGGTATTCCCATCTCTTTAAGAACTTGCCACAATTTGTTGTGCTCCACACAATCAAAGGCTTTAGCATAGTCAATGAAGCAGAAGTAGATGTTCTTCTGGAACTCCCTAGCTTTTTCCATGATCCAGCGTATGTTGGCAATTTGATCTCTAGTTCCTCTACCTCTTCGAAATCCTGCCTGTACTTCTGGAAGTTCTCGGTCCACATATTGCTGGAGCCTAGCTTGTAGGATTTTGAGCATAACTTTGCTAGCATGAGAAATGAGTGCAATGGTGCGGTAGTTTGAACATTCTTTGGCATTGCCCTTCTTTGGGATTGGAATGTAAACTGACCTTTTCCAATCCTGTGGCCATTGCTGAGTTTTCCAAATTTGCTGGCATATTGAGTGTAGCACTTTTACTGCATCGTCCTTTAAGATTTTGAATAGTTCAACTGGAATGCTGTCACCACCACTAGCTTTATTGTTGCTCAGACTTCCTAAGGCCCATTTGACTTCACATTCCAGGATGTCTGGCTCCAGGTCAGTAACTACTCCACTGTGGTCATCAGGGATGTTAAGCTCACTCTTGTATAGTTCTTCTGTATAATTTTGCCACCTTTGCTTAATCTCTTCTGCTTCTGTGAGGTCCCTACCATTTTGGTCCCTTATCATACCCATCTTTGCATGAAATGTTCTCTTCATATCTCCAATTTTCTTGAAAAGATCTCTGGTCCTCCCCATTCTATTGTTTTCTTCTATTTGTTTGCACTGTTCATTTAAGAAGGCATTCTTATCTCTTCTAGCTTTTCTCTGGAATTCTGCATTCAATTGGGTGTATCTTTCTCTTTCTCCCTAACGTACCCCTATCTCACATTAAATATGATGATAGCATCTTTTAATGTTGAATATCACTCTATGGGTCACACTCACAATTTGAACTGGGGTCATGTAAGGAGGAAAGAGAAGACCTTTCAACCCCACATAGGTGATGGTCATTAAATCAAAATTTATACTCCCATTCTATAATTAAACTTTATAAGGAAAAGAAATGTATACTCCACTTTTTCCTGCCTTTTTTTTCTTTAAATGATATATATTATTATGAAGAGAGTTAGTTTCACTTAGTGAGACTCTGAAAGCCAGGAGTGTTAAACTCCCATGTGGCCTTGTAGATCTGAAATTTATCTGCTAAAAATGCTGGGAAGATTTAACCAGGAGAAGATCCCTGTGCTAGCAGTTCTATAAGCTGAAAAAGTCAGCAGAAAAGAATGTGGCCAAGTCAGTTCCAAGTTCTGTATCGTTTTCAAAATATTTTCAAAGTTATATCTTATTGACATTTTAATTGGTTTATTATTTATAATAATAAGAAAAATAGAATCTTTTGTTAGTTACCCATGAAAGAACAATAAACTGAGTCACTGCTTGAAGAAATTTAGTGATTCTTGAGATATGCCAGAAAATGTTGGAAATATTTATGTTGCAAGCTTTGTTTTGGACATTTATCTGTGTGAGCTAGAATGTTGACATTTATATTGGTAATAATAAGGATAAAATTTGATTAGTTGCCAAAAGTATGCTACTGGCCTTAATATTAACTACCACCAATAAATTGTCATTTTTAATCACAAGGCTTAATTAGGGTAATTATCTACCTGTCAGGCTGAACATCATTATGATAGGCCAGGAGCAGCATAATCCTAAATAGAGTTAATCCCACTGTCAATGTGTTTAGAAGGGTGTGATTGTTTAGAATTGCACTATAAATGTCCTGACCAAGTTACATCTGTTTTTTTCCCACAGGTCAAAGGGCTTAGGCACATCTAGAGATAGCAGTAGCCAAAGGATAGTGTCTGGGTGGCAGGTTGACATGGATAGAGAGGTTGTCGAGAGGCATTTAGCTGCACTGGATGAGTTCAGATCCCCTGGGCTGGATGAAACGCACCCGAGAGTGCTCAAAGAACTTTCCGGAGAACTTGCAGAACCCTTGTCCATCATCTTCGGGACCTCTTTAAGGACTGGAGATGTCCCGGAGGACTGGAAGAGAGCAACTGTTATTCCGATTTTCAAAAAAGGGAGGAAGGAAGACCCGGGAAACTACAGACCAGTGAGTCTGACCTCTGTTGTGGGGAAGATAATGGAGCGGATATTAAAGGGAGTGATCTGCAAACATCTGGAGGACAATTTGGTGATCCAAGGAAGTCAGCATGGATTTGTCTCCAACAGGTCCTGTCAGACCAATCTGGTTTCCTTTTTTGACCAAGTAACAGGTTTGCTGGATCGTGAAAATTCGGTTGATGTCGTTTACTTGGATTTAAGTAAAGCTTTTGATAAGGTTCCCCATGATGTTCTGATGGATAAATTGAAGGACTGCAATCTGGATTTTCAGATAGTTAGGTGGATAGGGAATTGGTTAGAGAACTGCACTCAAAGGGTCGTTGTCAATGGTGTTTCATCAGACTGGAGGGAGGTGAGTAGTGGGGTACCTCAGGGCTTGGTGCTCGGCCTGGTACTTTTTAACATATTTATTAATGATCTAGATGAGGGGGTGGAAGGACTACTCATCAAGTTTTCAGATGACACCAAATTGGGAGGACTGGCAAATATTTCGGAAGATAGAGACAGAGTTCAATGAGATCTGAACACAATGGAAAAATGGGCAAATGAGAACAAGATGCAATTTAATAAAGATAAGTGTAAAGTTCTGCATCTGGGTCAGAAAAATGAAAAGCATGCCTACTGGATGGGGGATACACTTCTAGGTCACACTGTGTGTGAACGAGACCTTGGGGTACTTGTGGATTGTAAACTAAACATGAGCAGGCAGTGTGATGCAGCGGTAAAAAAGGTGAATGCCATTTTGGGCTGTATCAACAGGGGCATCACATCAAAATCACAAGATGTCATTGTCCCATTGTATACAGCACTGGTCAGACCACACCTGGAGTACTGTGTGCAGTTCTGGACGCCTCACTTCAAGAAGGACATAGATAAAATTGAAAGGGTACAGAGGAGAGCGACGAAGATGATCTGGGGCCAAGGGACCAAGCCCTATGAAGATAGGTTGAGGGACTTGGGAATGTTCAGCCTGGAGAAAAGGAGGTTGAGAGGGGACATGATAGCCCTCTTTAAGTATTTGAAAGGTTGTCACTTGGAGGAGGGCAGGATGCTGTTTCCGTTGGCTGCAGAGGAGAGGACACGCAGTAATGGGTTTAAACTACAAGTACAACGATATAGGCTTGATATCAGGAAAAACATTTTCACAGTCAGAGTAGTTCAGCAGTGGATTAGGCTGCCTAAGGAGGTGGTGAACTCCGCCTCACTGACAGTCTTCAAGCAAAGGTTGGATACACACTTTTCTTGGATGCTTTAGGATGCTTAGGGCTGATCCTGCGTAGAGCAGGGGGTTGGACTAGATGGCCTGTATGGCCCCTTCCAACTCTATGATTCTATGATTCTATGAAAATCTACCAATATTTTGTAGAAATTACAATGAAATTTGGAGATTAGCTATAAGTAATAGGCCAATTCTGAGTCATTAGACGATTTTTTTCTGTTATTATTTGCAAACTTTCTAAAAATACTACCAGTATTAATAAAATTACCAGTAAATGTGATCATCCAATATGTATATGGATTTAAAAAATAGTATTAAGCAGAACTCTTACTGTATACTGTAAACTGAAAAGCAAGAAACAATTACCAAAATCATAGTCCTAAATATCTAAAATAGTCCTCAAATGCTCATTCCTTAATTGCTTCTAGTCAAGAGGAGAGCTCTCCTGTGAAGCAATAAGAAATTGCCCTGATGATTGATGTGTTTGCACAATTTAGAAGCCCAGGTAAGAAATCCAGTTCCCATGTTGCTCATACTTTATAGGCTGCAGGGCATCATTCACTTTTTAACTCATTATACTCAGTATTAGATTCTTTCTAGGGATGAATCAAATTAGGAGGTAATTACCATATTTCATCAATTCATCATTTCAACAAGCTCAAGGAATTCTGGTTTCTGCAACCAGTTACAGCATAGCTCCCTAAAATGCAACTACCACATGTGGGCTCGACACCTACTGTTACATCTGAGTTTCCATTATGGAAACCAAACTAGTGCCAAATATTAAAGGTTGTCTCTATATCCTCCACGTTGTGCATCAAACTTGGACAAACATGATATGGGGAAGGGAGCCTCCAGAGCTCAGTGCCTCAAGCTCCTCTGTTTTGCATGAAGAAGGTCCTAGGTTCAATATCTGACATTTCAAGTTTAAAAGAACAAGGTAACAGATGATGTGGAAGTCTCTGCCTGGGACTCTGGAGAGATGTTGATGCCAGTCAGTATAAATAACTCTGTGCTAGACAGATCAATGGACTACTAATGGTATAAGGCAGGTTCATATGTTCAAGGTGTCTTTGGCCAAACAAGAGTTAGGGATTAAAAAGAGAATACCTAATGATATATCTAATGCTATATCTAATCTATCTATCTATCTATAAAGCTCCAGGGAAACGTTCAGGAAATACTGCCTCTCCAAGAAAACAGGTCATTCATCTAATCCCTGTTATTTATTTTATTTTATTTATTTAGATTTTTATACCGCCCTTCCCTACAGCTCTGGGTGGTTTACATAAAACATTTTGGAACATTTACATAAAACATTCTCAAAATCAATAAAACAAAATAACAATAACGTTATCATTAACATATTTGCTTCTTTATCCCTTAGACCAGTGGTCCCCAACCCCAACCCCCGGTCCGGGGACCGGCACCGGTCCGTGGATCAGTTGGTACCGGGCCACGGCTCCTCTTTGTCCTCCTGCCTGGCTGCTGCCTTTGGGGCTGCCCTGCCACTCTGCCACTGGCTCACCTTTGGTGCTCTCCAGTGGCCACCATGGCTGGGGCTTCCTCTCGGCATGGCACTGCACAGCTGCTGCTGGCAGCGCCCCCCAGCGGGCAGCGGGAGATCAGGGGCGCCGGCAAGAATGCAAGTGGAGCAGGGGCTCAGGTGGCAGCGGCAATCTCTCTTGGCAAAAGACTACCCCCCCCCCTGGGCCTTAGTAAAATTGTCACGCGTTGACTGGTCCCCGGTGATAAAAAGGTTGGGGACCACTGCCTTAGACCATATATTATATTATCTATCATAATTAACATACCCCAAAGGCATGCTCATATTTGGGCCATCTACTTCCAAGCCTTTCCCTACACATTCTGAATCTGCTGTGTAGCTCCATGGAGCCCTCCCTGAGTGGCAAGGCTTATTCTAGCTCATTAGCGCTAAGAACCAATTTCACATATTGATAGATAATTCCTGTGGTTTCATGGATCATGCACAAGTAAAACAAATTCCCTGACAGCTGATGTGTGACTCTCAAAATCAAGTCAGGGAAGCCTAGATACAGCATGCTAAAATTATAACGTGTAGTTTACCCTGAAAGTGAGATGTTATAGAGAAGTACTTTCTTCACACCAATGTCAGTTTTATAAATGTAGGCACACTCTGAGGAGTAAGGCCACGTTCACATGGACAAGTGTGCTCAGAGTACCCTTATGCCCAACCACACATAGTAGCATTTCATCCCCTTCACATGTTACCCCATGACAGGCATGTTGTAGTTGCTACTTGTATATATCCATTATGTAGGAAGGATCTTCAGGTTGCCTACCATTCACAAAGACTGTGCAAACAGCAATGATCTTCTCCCCTGATCCCTCATGTTGAAAATGCAATCCAATGTTATAGCTCTATAGCTCGGGGAGGGCGGTAAATAAATAAATAAATAAATAAATAAATAAATAAATAAATAAATAAATAAATAAATAAATAAATAAATAAATAAATAAATAAATAAATAAATAAATAAATACACAAACAAACAAACAAACAAACAAACAAACAAACAAATTCCCAGAACTGAAGAATGGCTAAAGAAAAGGATGGGGACTTACACCAAAACCAAATGGATACCTTCACCTGGTATCCCATTCATTTAAATATTGGAGACATGAGTTCCTGTTAAGAGTGCCAGATCAGTAATTCATAAACATTTTGCTTTAAAAAAAAACAATCATTGCATTTTCAATTATATGACACCCTTTTTAAATACAGGACATTTGGTATAACTACTTCTGGTAAACTAAACGGAGCCCTGACTTACTGAGGATGCCACGTTGTCACTGCAGAGGAGGGCTCCAGCAGTAAAAAGACACTGTGGAATGCGAAGCTCATGCCTCTTAATGAGGCTCGCATTGCTCTCTGCAGGCGGTGGAGGTGTGGGCATCAATGATGCTTCTTTCCTCCTTGGTGACTTGGCGGAAAGCTTCCCTCCTTCCCTATTCTGTATGCTGTTTTATTCATGTTTTGTTAGTTGGTTAGTTCTGTGTTAATCAGTCACAACTTGCAGTTTTGGCATGGGAGGATTCCTTTTGGGGGTCTGAGAATCAGTTTCTCCCATCATTGGGGTCTCCATAAGAGATGGTGCATACGTGAGCAGATGTGCCAACCCAGCTGGGATGGCATGCTCACATTTCCAGGTGGTTTGGGGACTCAGACAGAGGCTTATGCCCAGTGGGGCCCCACTTCAAACCATCTTCCAAGGGGGGATTTCAGATGGCAGGGGGTGCCTCGCTCTAAGCTGATGCCATGGTGGGGCAACTCCAGGGCGCCATTCATGGTAGGCCAACCATGTTCAGCTGGAAGCCTCTTTGTGCTAGGCCAGCTCCCCTGCTGGAGTTGTAATAAAAGCTGTGGCCTTATTTATTCCAAAAGATATGGTGTTGAGTCTTCTGCTGGCTACATCATGCCCTCCTGTCAGGCAATAATTATGTTTTGTTGGGAAGAGTTTCTTTAAATGATCACAGAAGGAACTGACACCTCCACACACGACTAATGCTATTGGTATGGCAAATACTCCCTGGTTTATGCATTGTTCATGCACAATGATTGTTGTCGGTGTGACAAGAGAATATAGACCATAAAATCTGCTAGACAGACAACAACAACACCTGGATGATAGTACACTCTCTCCCTCTCTCTCCCCCAAAAGAAAAATCCATCTATTTTTCACATCTTGAATCCAGATTGGCAGCCAATGAAAACAGAGACACTTGATATATATTTGCAGCTTTCAAACCTTCACCAAGCCAAGTAAAAATGTTTCATGGTTATTATTTGTGTCCTACCTGTCTACGACATACTGTCAATATCAATCTTTTGCCCGTGTGTATATTTATTCTATCTTTTTGTTCACCTAGAAGCAGAATACTTATCAGGACTGCCCATCACATGATTTCCACAGCCAAGTCTAGTGCAATAAATTTTTTGTTTCTGCCTCAGGCAGAACAGAACGCATCAAAGCCCCTTGGTTCCCCAAGATAAATGAAGCAGAGCTGCTTTTTACATGGGGTTACACCCTGAACGTATAATGAACTCCCAATGAGAAACTCAGAAAACCCAGATCTTTTCAATGACAGTTATACAATACATAAATGAGTCTCAGACAAAGTGGCATTCAGCTCTGGAATAGGTGGTTCTAGGAAATAATACATGGATGATTGCACACTATAGTAAAAGCTTCTAGTAATTAAATCTTGGCATTAGCCTAGCAGGTTCTATGAACCTGTGCAAAATAATACTTATAGGCAGCCAAAGTCATGAAAACCATTTGCCAGTCCTATCATAAAAGGTACAATGAGTTCTCTATTTCAAAAGCAGTTGTCAAGTTTATCAGCCACATGCGTGTCCTTGAGGATCTGAGGATCTCGGAGTATTAGATACAGGGTTATGCCTTTTTAGCATTGCAGGCCTAGATGCAATAAAATACTTTGCTTAACATGAGAACAATAACTACAATCCAATTCTCCCAACCCCTAACAATCAAACCTCCACTCTCTTCCTTCCAAGACAAATTCCATCAGCATCAAATGCTGAGAAGAGATGCTTTTGGAAGGAGGAGAGCCAGAGAAGCTACATATTCATCATGCAGCTCATGGGACTCAGTGACTTCACATTATCTGTGATGCAGGCATTTCAGTCCATCAAATTGGCTGTTTTTGGTTGTGGGGGTAAAAGAGACAAGGGGGAAAATATTTATTTTATTTATTCTTAGGCTTTTCTCCCACCACTCTCAAGGAACTTGTGGTGGTTTACAGATATAAAAATCTCACAAAATCCCATAAAAACCCCATTAAAAACCCCAAGAAAAACCACAAAATTGGTGGCCAAATTCCCCCTAACCCCTGAGCAGACTACTCTAGGGGGTGGGGTGTAAAGATGTTATGCCTAGCTTGAAGATTATATTTAATTTATATTTAATCTGACATGAGAAATTGTGTTTACTTTTTTATATGCATAAATCCAGCCACAAACAAAAACTGAAATGGCACATTGCGGCCTCAGTGAATTAGGAGGCCGGGAGGAGAAGGTGGCTCGCATTTCCAAGTGGCAGGGGGGAACAAGCAGAGACCAATGGCCATCAGGTTTCCCTGCCCCCGCCACACACATGGTGCCAGCAGGCAGGTAGGAACTGGGCTTCAAGTGAAGAGGTAGTAGCGTGATTGTTCCAGCTTTAGCCGCCAGAAAAAGGGCTTTTTGGAGCATCCACCCATTCTGTGCCAACACTTCTTGCTATGTGTTTTCAGTAAAACTGTGGCCTATTCATTGCCAAAGGAATTGTATGGCATCCTTCTTTAGGCCTCCAGCTGTGTCCACTTGACACACAATAAAATGTTTTACACAAAAGAAATTGTACTCAGATTTTGTAATCAGCCATGGAGCACTGTTTCACCAGGATTGCCCTATATGATGAATCCAGACATAAGTTCTTGGATTTCAAACATACCTGATGTCACATTTTCTCCATATGACCTTCTTACGTCTAAATTATCAATTGTTTATATGAGCATGAACCGGAAACAGGGTTATGCACCCAGGGAAATCTCTTGCACTCCAATCTTGTCTTGAAAAGCTAGCATTTTACATGAAAACCTTATAAGCAGTTTTCATTCATATTTTACAGTTCTTCTCAATACTGCATTTCTTGAAATGCTGGTCAACTTCTAGAAAAGGCTTTGCAAACAGATGCTTGATTCCCTTCGATTCCATTTATATCCAACCAGCCTTGGATACAATTTGCACTTCAGGAACTAAGCTTACGTTCTATAGTTCTGAAAAGAGTGTACATCTCCTGCAAATGCAGCTGCTGTACCAGGGTGGACCAGAAACACTCAAACAATGGCAGCATGAAGATTCATATAAATCCAGAGCCCACAGGGGATTGAGGCTGACTAACAATCACCCAGGTCCTAGGACCTGAGAAAAACGTGTCAGCACGATATTGCTCCATAACTATTGTAAAGGAAATATATACTACAAGGTACATGAGTCATGAAGGCCTGATCAAAAAGTTGCCACATTTTCCTATATAAAAAGAATTTTTTTTTTTAGGATTTAGTAAGTCAGGTCCTAAATACATGGCACTGCATGAAATCCCTCCAGGAGAACTCCTGGTTTCTGGTGTAGGAGTCAACTTAGTAGGTAGTACTGAAGGATGGAGGTTTGCACTTATAGAATGCCCTAGTGTCTGCATTAGTCTCCCTTGGTCCAAAATAGTTCTGTTCTACCAATTTTTTAATTAAAATGTTGCTCTTTAAATTTTTTAAATTTAGAAAATAATGTGCTATTGGACTCATATCCACCTAAACCAGGACAACATTTTAATTTACAATTTTGTTTAATATCAATGATAAATTCTTACTATAATCTGGAACCGCTCAGTGAGTGGTATCATATTTTGTTAAGGGCTAAGTGGGCGGAGAGTGGGTGGGGCTAGTCCAGGTGAGGGCCCAATCGTAAGGCCTTCCAATTGGGCCCTTACCCAGACCAGCCCTGCCCAACCTGGGAGTTCTACCCAGTCGGGAGGCGTAAGGCGCCTCCCGCCCCGCCCCTCCCCCCAGGGAGTGTTCTGATGCAATTTAAGAGGGAAGGGCTGTCTGGAACTGTGGGCTGCGCGGCAGCCTCGGGGACAGCCTTGCAAAGCCCATTCTTATGAATAGGCTTTGCAGCTAGTTAAAAATAAATAGTTATAGAGAGTATAAACTACCATTACGTTATACATATAACCTGAAAATTTAGGGTAGAATGTATTATATTTACACATTCATTTAGACAGACAGACAGACATATGGAGTGGAAGAAGGCTCACAAACTGAAACTTGATACGAGTCCAATAGCAACTTTAAGATCAACAAAGATATATTCAAAGCATGAGCTTTTGAGTGCATGCACTCTTCCTCAGACAACAGACAATGGAACAGACTTTATGTTACAAGGCACCTGCTTCAATCCCACAGACAGAGATTCTCAACTGAAGGATCTACAACAAACCTTCTTGGAACTGAAGTACCCACTCAGTGAGGTCAAAGAACAGATTAACAAAGCCAGAAAGATACTTAGAGAAAACCTGTTGGAAGACAGGCCCAAAAGAGATAATAACAGAACACCAATAACAGTTCAGCGCATGAACCAGTGAAGAAGAGTGCATGGACGCAAAAGCTCACCCTTTGAATAAATCTTTGTTGGTCTTAAAGGTGCTATTGGACTCACATTTTGTTGTGTCTCTTTAGACCAACATGGCTATCCACTTTAATCAAACTGAAACTTAATCCCAACAAAATGTACATACTATTAGTAGGGAGGAAGTGGACAAGTTGCTGGGTTTAGTAATGGCAACAACTTACCCTCTCGCCCCTTGTCTGTCTTCCCTGCTTAAATCTGGTGACCATCAGATAGTAGGACCCCTCAGGGATATTGTAAACATTTCCCTACCATCTGGGGAGTTCCCTAAGACATTGAAGAAGGCAGTGGTTCATACCTTGTTCAAGAAACTATTGCTTGATCCTCGGGACCCATCCAATTACCACCCAGTCTCACATCTTGCATTTCTGGGTCTAGTGATTCAAAGAGCCGATGTTGGTCAGCTCCTGGCTTTCTTGGAGGAAACTTTGGCGCTTGGTCCTTTCCATTCTAGCTTCCATCCCAGCCACAGGGTGGAGACAGCACTGGTCACACTGACAGAGGACCTCCAGCATGAGCTGGATAGAGGCAGGTCAACTCTCTTCCTGATGTTAGATCTTTTAGCCGCATTTTACATGGGTGACCATTAGTTGTTAGCTCCCTCACCAGTACTGGGATTTGTGGAACAGCCCTTAAATGGCTGATCTCTTTTTTCCAGAACTGAATACAGAGAGTAGCTGTGGGCAAGGATATGTCACACCCTTATTACCTCCAATGCAGAGTACCAAAGTGTGTGATTCTCTCCCCCACATTACTTAACATCTTTATGCTCTCCCTGGCCCAGCTGATCCAGAGTTACAGGCTGGGTTGTCACCAATAAGCTGATGACAGACAGCTCTCCTTCCTGACGGATGGTTGGCCTGACACCCCCCCCCCCCGGAAACATTTGCGGGATGTTTAGAAGCAGTGATGTTCAGCTCAAGCAGTGTCACTGGAAACTCAACCCTTCCAAGACAGAAGTCCTGTGGCTGGATTGTAAAGGCTTAGACCAAGCAGCATGTCTCCTATGCCTGGGTGGGTTGCAATTAAAGATCTTGCCCTTGGACAGGAATTTGGGGGTGATCTTTGATTCCTACTTATATATAGAGGCACAGATCACCGGAGTAGCCCAATCAGTATTTTTCAATCTGTGCCAAGCGAGGTTGCAAGTGCCCTATCTGGCTCCAGAACACCTGGCTACAGTAAACCATGTGATGGTCACCTCCAGAATAGACTTCTATATCTCATTCTACGGAGGCCTACCCCAAGCTTAATCTGGAAATTTCAGCTGGTGCAGAATGCAGCTGCTGGGGCCCTCACAGGAACATCTTGGAGGGCCCACATCCAGTCACTCCTGCGGTTACCGGTCTTGTTCCAGATCAAGTTCAAGGTTCTGGTACTGACCTTTAAGGCCATACATGGTCTGGGACCTACATACTTGAGGGACTGCTTATTGTCCTACCACAGGGTGCTTCATTAGCCAACAGGTGATTCCCCAGGCCAATGAAGTATGCCTGGCTTGGAGCAGGGCTAGGCCCTTTTTAATCCTGGCCCCAACCTTGTGGAATGAGCTCCTGGACAAATAGAGGGCTCTGACAAACCTGGTACAGTTCAGCACAACCTGAAAGGTAGAGCTCTTTCACTAGTCATTTGGTCAGAGCTTGGAATATTGTTGGTTTCTCTCCCCCCCTCCCCCCACATCACTTTTATTTTTTTGGATGACTTTCATCTCTGTCCATCCATCCTCTTCTTATTTGCAATACAGAGTCCAGTATACAGAGTCCAGCAACATCTGTTATGTGATTTCTGCAACTTGGTTAATTTTTCAGGGGTTATACTGTGGGTTTTTTAAATTGGGTTTTAATATGGATTGTTGTAGTTTTATTATGAAAATAGTTGTAAAGCATGCTAAATGCATAAATGCAGAAGGCACAAGTGGGAGGCAGGTGATGGAGAGGCAGGTGTTGGGGAGGCAGGACTGGGGAAGCTCAGAGAGGGCTCCCAGCTGTTTGGCCATGCCCCCCTCCCCAGTTGGCAGCTCTAGGCTGCAGTGGGGCCCTGAGGCAGTGAGACTCAATGTGTTTGGTGGCACAGGTGCAGCCAGCATTCTCCAATGTGGGGGCCTCGGCACTGCCATGGGCTCGCTGTCGCCACCACCTTCCTTGCGCCGCCACCAGATCGCTGCTGCCTCACTTTGGCTGTCGTGGCCTCTTCGCAACCAGCGCAGGCTCCTCATCAGTGGCGGTGATTTTTGGAGGCACAGCCTGCCTCGCACCACCATCGCCATATCTGCTGGTGGGCTCTTACCAATGGTGTTGCCACCACCGCATACCTTTGCCAGGCTCCCTCGTGGTTTCTTTGCCGCCTTTGCTGTTGCTTCCTTCTTGCCATGACTGGTGGCTCCAGCGAGGGCTGCCCACATTCTTAGGGCTAACCCGTTATCACATTCAGGACTGCCACCACCTCCTTCTAGCCATGGCTGGTGGGTCCTGCGAGGGCTGGCCATGTAGGGGCTGGCCCAATCAGGGTGCAGCCAGTGAAGCTCGGACACTGTCCAGAGGCTGGACATGCTCCACCCCCTGTGTAGTTTCTCAAATATATATATAGTAAACTATGGATAAGGATGTGATGGCCTGGCCAGGAGTAGCACCCAATAAATCACATTATGAATGAATGAATGACCTGAGAAATAGCTTATTCCCAGTTCTGGATGTGTTTGTACTTCCCCCAAAGCATTGAGTGTTCCATGAGGATTAGTCTTCATGTGAAATTAGCCTCTGCTTGTTTTTGATAATTTGAGTATTGGAGAAAGGCCTGAGGGATCTCTTTCTGGGATACCTGTGCAGTTCAGACTCAACTACAGGCAATCCCTAAACAGTCAAAATGCTGTTTATGAAAACAGCAAGGGAAGTATTCTGTTGGGATTGTAAATGTGATCTGCTTAAACTGGCCTACTTTCAGCAAGGAGGGGAAAGAAAAGATAAATTAGGTTTCCATTAAAACTGCAATTGCTGTTATAATTAGGCAAGCAGAAAACAAAGGGAGATACTATCAGAATTTATGGGACTAAAGGATCATGAAAACAAACAATCATGACAGCAAAAAGAAGTACAAAAAATCTAAAAGGCACCTCATTAAAATATTTCAGATTATAACCTTGAAACATCACCTGGAGATTTTTGCTCACCCACTAATATAAGTGTAAATCTTTATAGTCAGATATTTTTTTTCAGTAAGGAGAATGGAGAATCACCAATCACCAAGATATCCCATAATTTCAGGGTTTTCACTAAACAGAATTCACTAGATTATAAATATGACTTTGCATATTGCTGGTATCTATTCCTTGCTAAATGCAAAGCCACACTACATAAGAATGTTTCTTCAAGCTAGTTTCTCAAGTTTACAAAAACAAAAATCCAAGTGATGTCATATCCTCTATGTGAAAGAAGTTCCATCGCTCTTGTACTAATAAAACTGTGGAGATTCCTATCATTACACAAATCCTTATGAACCAGGTACGACTCGTTGCAAGCACCTAAATGAATTCTGTACATTAGGGATTTAGTTTTTAGAATACAATTCAACCCAGTCTACAGGCTTCCTATTTGTTGATGCCTCTCATAAGAGGTTCAATAATTCTTGCATATAAAGATGTTATATAAAGATATCTGCAACTAAGACATTCAGGAGGGCATTGGATCACACTACTTTCACTAGTAGGAATGGGTATTAACAAGGAAAATGCAGTTCATCTCAGTTTCTGGTTCATGGTATGTCTGGTTCATGAGCCACAAGTCATCATGAAATTTTCAGAGCTAAACAAACTGGTTTGGTTAATGAGATTAATGAAGTGGTAGAACACTTTCCCCTCAGTATGCTAAAGAGACAACATACAGGGAATCTCCATGTGAATCTTCTCTCTTCGCCCTCAAAGTTTGATGAGGATTGGGTTTACAGGGACCAAATTATGGCTCCTGAAGAAGCTGACCTCATTTTTCACTGTCTCCAATATAGGGGGGCAGCAAAAAAACCCAAACAAACAAGGGCAAGAAGCCCAGCATAACAGAATCAGAGTCTCAGAGAATCTCTGCAATAAAAAAATGAAGGTGAGGACCATTTTTACATGCCTAGCAGAACCAGTGCAATGTGAAGCAGTGCCATTGTAGAAGTGCAAACCCAACAGTCTAAGGTCAAACCAGAGAATCTCTGCACTAGAAAATGAAGACAGGGCATGTATGTAGCCCAGCAGAACCACTACACTACACAAAGTCTTCTTCAGTACCAGTGCAATCACAGAGTGCCCAGTGTCAATATGGCAATGCTAGCTAAACAGACTGATGTGAAGTAAAGAATTATGATACAAGCGAAGGGTGGGTTACAAGCCCAGCACAACAAGTTTAGTGTACAAAGCACTCAGCAGAACTCAGTACCACTGTGTCACTGTAAGTTTGAAAGATTTGATCTCAAAGCAGATTCACAAGAAGTCCAAAAAAAGGGGGGGGTGATTTTTTCAAGGCCAGGACAACCAGTTATAATGTACAGAATGCCCAGCAAAACCTAGTGCCATGGCACTGCAAGCTTAAAAGGACCAAACTCAAAGCAAAGAGTCACATATCCAAGCAAAAAATGGGTTGCAAACAAAAAGGGACGAGAGCTCAAAGGAACACCAGCAAGGGGGGGGGGGATACGTGTTGAAACTGACAAGAAGTTTGGTAAACATTTGTCTGGAAATGTATCCATTCATGCACTACACAAACTACCCATGAACTACTTGAATGTTCATGCTTGTTGACCTGCTACAAATGTTAGTTCACATATTATGAACAGTGAAAAATCATCACAAACTTTAATTTTTGAGCTGGCTCATACCCATCCCTATTTACTAGTCTAAAATCTGGTACACACCAGTTTAAAAAATCCATCCATAACCTTTGAAATGAGGAAAACATGATCAAATCCCCTCTACCTGTAATTTCTATATATTCCTTCTCTTGTTGGTAAACATCCTACAGTTCTGAGTTCCCTGCAGTCATAGTTAGAATTGTATGTAGTATCTTTAGCTTTCCAAATAAATGAAGTATTACCAAAAACATCAACGTGCCTTTTGTCCAGGTATCAAACATCACCTGCTGTGGCCATTTAGTAGCAAGTAGTATAGAGTAGACCTCAAATGAACCACACTGAGAAAGTATCCACACATTACTTGGCCAGTCTGAAATAATTTGGCTGGCTTTCCCCCCATGCATTCTCATAATTAGGCTAGAAACATGTCAGATCATCCCATCTCAAAACTTCCAAATCATTTGGCTATCACGAGCCATTTGATACAAAGTACTTGACTGCAAGGCAAGATTGTGTTTGCTGATCAGATCTGAATCAAGCTAATGTGCCCCAAAGAGCAGAAGCTCTGTCTCAGGTTAATCACTCAGGTTAATCTGCATGCAATGCCATCACTGCCATGTAGGCATCCAGATCCCATTTTTAAGATGCACAAACTTTTGTCTGCCAAAAAAACCCAACAACCTCAAGATACGTGTCCAACTAAGTACTATGCGAAGAACCATACTTGGTTTGTCCCCTCCTAGTAGCATAGTTCTTAAATGCAAAGGCCCTGTGGTCTGTCATCTAGTACACATATCTTATCCTCTGTCATTTTTGCTCCAGGATGAGGCTTTTCTTACCACAAACACAAATGGTAGTCTTGTAAACTGAGAGGGCATACTTTCCAGTGCTGCAAACTGAAACGGCAAGGCCTGGTCCTATATTTCAAAATTGCCATCATTGAAAAATTAGTGAAAAGTGAACCTTTACATAGAAGAATGAACTCCTAATTCTTGCAAATTGTTACACTTTCACAGAGGCCTGATTTTCCAGGCCTTGTTTAAGGCTCCCAAACTGCTACAGTTTGCCCACTATGCAAGAACATAAGAAAGAAATGTAAATGTCTTGGCTTATGGCTTTCCATTGGGAACTATTCATCCCATCACACTAATTGGGATTCAATGAAGCTATTAAATACCTTCACCAGCTTCCCTAAGCCAGTGTCAGATTTAAAATCTCCTAGCCAAGCGAATGAAGCCTCGAGGAAGCTTATTGTTAGATGAATTACAGCTGTACATCTGGGAAAAACCATTCATTTCTATAAAGGCACAGAAAGGGCTTCAGGCAGAAATCCTATCCTGGCGGTAACTTTTTAATATCATTTCCCTTCTTCCTATCCATCTATTCTCATGAGGTACCTGACACCAATTCCTGGAAATGTATGTTCCCAGCCTGCATGGCCAACAGTACACTGTCAAACTCACCCTTGCAAAGGCACCTTACCATTTGCTAACTTTAGAGGAAGCACTTTCTGAGATCAATGATAATTGACTGATTAAGTATGCCTAATGCTGCTAGAATGTGAACTGATTGTGTAATGGTGCTAATTAGTAACTGCCAGAACTCATTCCAATTATTAACCTTTATGAAAGTCATGTGTAAAGATAACGGCCCCCAATTGCAGCCCACCATAGCAGCTGTAATAGCTCTGGAAGCTTGGCCCTAGCACTAACAAATTTCCCTCTAGACTAGAGGAAGGCCACATGGCACAAGGAGGTGAGATCAGGCTCTTTCACAAAGTGGCTTTGCTAAAGAGGTTCATGCTGGAGAGAGGGGAAAAGAAGGTCCTGTGAAGTGTACCATCATCATCTTAGAAAGGAAAAAAAACATGCTCATGAACATGCAAAAATAGTTTAGGGAATGCTAGTGAGCAAGATGAATGATGGAATCACTTTCCTCATGGCATGAAATTATGTCCCAATTCACAGTTTGGAGGTTGCCCTGGGTGACCCATATGTCTTTATCATCAGGAAAGCTACAGGGCCTTTTCCACAATCCTTGGCATCTGCTGTTAAAAGAAGTCAGATAGCAGGTGTTTGAAAAGACTTCACTACCGAAAACCCAAAGAGTTGGTGCCAGCAAGAGTGGACAACACAGATGGAGCTAGATGGATGAACAATCGGGCTTGGAACAAAGTATCTATACTTGTTCATATAAACAAGACTATGCAAATCTGCTGCAAATTAAATTACTGTAATCTAATTTCAAGGCAGGTAGTTTATTGAACTGTGCATTATGTGGGACTGCCCATGAAGACTGTTCAGAAACAACAGCTGGTTTAGAACACAGGTACAGGACTGACAACTGGTGAAATAAAAAAAACTGCCATCTACTGAGTCAAACCATTCTTCTATCAAAGTCAGTATTGTCCACTCTGCCTAGCAGCAAATCTCCAAGGTCTCAGGTAGAGATATTTCACATCATCTACTACCTGATCCTTGTAAATGGCAATGCCACTGATTGAACTTGGGAACTTCTACATGCAGAGGATATGTTCTACAGATAAACCTGAGCCACAGCTATTCCCACAATAAAAGAAATTTTGTTTCTGGGCACAACTAAAAGTGCTGCTTCTCACTTTTAACATAACCCTACTCCCCTACAAATGTGACCAGCTGTTGATCTCTTCCCAAGAATCTTAGTCCTATGGATGATTGTTGCACTTGATTTTGCTTATTTTGTCATTTATAAGTCTTTGCTCTAAGCAACCTTAGATGTGGATTGGTAAATTTGATATAAATATTACATTAACATGGGCAGTTACCTACTCTGTCTTTTTAACATTAAAGGGCAATTTGGTCAAGGAATCAGTTGATAGGTCTAGGGGACAGGTTGCCTTGCCTAACAATTTACATGATTAAGTAGCAGATGGATATGTTTTCTTTAAGATAGAAACTGGAGTCTAGCAACCAAAATCAAATTCAATTGGATTTCAGTAATAACAGATGATCCAGTCAGAATCTGCTTTTCAACTTAGAGAAGAGGGAAATTGCTCTATGAAACATTTCACAACTGCAAAAATAAATCTTTATTTTTAGATGCCAGTTGAAACTATTTCCTGGCACATTGAAATGGTCACTTGTTTTCCAAAATGAGACTTCAAACTAAAAAATCATTTTTTTTCATGTCACAGAATGGATGTGAGACTGGCTTCAGTGCCACACAACCACCTATAATGGTTCATGGGACAATATATGAACCATCCACCTGACCTGATCCTTGTCCTTTTTAAAATGTCATGGGGGTAAATGTGCCTAGAATAGAGAGCCCATTAGCAAGCATGTACATTGTAAGCCAAAACCCACCATCTAACACAACTTTTTGCATGGGCCAATTAAGCACCAATGTTTTCCTTTGCTTTCACCCTGCGTGTCCATCTGGTTTACTTTTTTATTTTACATTTTCACTCACTTTCACAATGCATGTCCATCAGGTTTCCTTGTTCATTCTACATTGATTTTCAGCCCTTCAGCACACGGTTCATTTTCTGGTTGCCATTTCCCTGTGTTTTCTGACAGTGGTTTTGTGGCAGCTTCCCCCCTTGCTTCTCTTTGAAGCCAAAGGTAATTGAAAAGCATACAAATCACCCCACCACTACTCTCACTGCTTGGAAGCCACTCCACCACCCACACTGAAGTTATTTCTCCAACTCCACACAGCCATCATCTTTCTCCCTTCATTGTTATACAAGCTCTACTATTGCTTACACAAGCATTCACACATTGTTACACTTTCAGTAATCCAAAGCTAGTGATAAACTTGTTAGACACAAAACTTTCAATGTGTAGGCAATCATGCAGTTGTACACTAATGAAGGGGAAAGGAACCATTAATGTTCCACTAAGGTTGCTACTGAGAATAAATATAGCTTAAAGAATCTCTAGTTCCTATTCCAAAAACCAAGTCCAGCATGAAAGTGACCAATAAGGAAAAACAAACCACACCACACACACAAAAAAAGCAAATATAGGCACTGTGTTACTACCTGTTTTTTCTCATTGGTATTCAGAATATATACTCTGCAATTCCCAAGAGAAAAATTGGAGGGAGAAAAAAGTGCAGAGTACAGGCATACCATTCGAAGTAAAGCTTTACCAACTTGACTTCAGTGAAAACTGAACTTCAGTGAAAACTGAAAGATATACAAGCATAACAGGTCACCATTTCCCTCACCATTTAAGTTCCACAGGCATTTCAGGTTGTTCATGGAACTAAAATCTACCCTATTATATTCCCTTTTCCATACAATTAGCTGTATACTAAGGCAGAGGTTCCAGTCTTGGTGTTCACAGATGCCATGGTGCCTGCAGGCTTTCTCCCTAGCACCCAAGTGTTTTTAGATATGGGCAGGGCCAGGTGGGTCTTTTTGAACTTTGATTTTTATGATACAATGCATGATGTAAAGTATCATATTTACTCAAAAGGAATATGATCCTAAATATAAGATGAATCCTTTAATAATGTTAATTCCAAGAAGGTTTTTTTTGTGGTTGTTGCTGTAGTTAATATTATTAATATGTATAACTGTAACTTATATGAAAATTTAAGATGGCGTCCATGAAAGAAAACATAGTCTTATATTTGAATAAATCCTGTACTTGACCTGTGCAAACAGTGGAATGATATTCTAAAAATACAGTGGAACTTGCTTCTGACTAAGCATGATTAGAATGCATGGCTGAAATACTTAATGTACCTAACTGGAACTTTTATTGAAGTCATCAATCTTCTCAGGTTTAATGTATTTTTATAATTCAGGTGGAAGTTGATAAGAGCATCACTACATCAGTTTTTTTTTAATTCTCTTTTCAAAATCATTTTATGTTCCTATCAAAATCTGGCCAGAATCTCTCTCTGACTGTACATATGTTCAAGGAGCTCTCACTAGCCCTTCAGCCCAAAAAGTCATTGTTACATGCAAAAGACCCGGATAAAAATGGCTGGACTCATGTAAAAAGAAAGCCAGGAGAAGAAGCTGTATGGGGGGGGGGGGGGGGGTTGCTTTTGCATAAGTGCATTAGATGTCAGCAAAATGATGACAGGTATCATATCAGTGTTTCTTAGATAGCTCATTATGTATACTTATTTCTTGTGGAAGCAAGAAAATACTTGTAAACAATATATTCACTTTCAAAAGTGTCCCCTTAAACAAAGCTTCTGCCAGAATGTTGAGAACCTACTATTAGAACAGTGCATAGTCTCACTCTCTGACATTTCATGGCTGGCTCTACATACCAAGACAGCCATTTTGTGGTTGGCTGCACCTCTCAGAGGAAGCATTCTGAGGCTGCACCCACCATCCTGTATCAGAATTCCAGATAGAGTTGCCAGCTTCTAGGTAAGGCTTGGAGATATTCCAGCATTACAATGGATCTCCAGGTGTCACAGTTCAGATCCTCTGGAGGGTGGGCTGTATGGCATTCTACCCCACTGAGCTTCCTCCCATCCCCAACCCCCCCCCCACTCTCCCCAAGCTCCACCCCAAAATCCCCAAGAAGTTCCTAACCAAGAATTGGCAATGCTAATTCCAAAGGTGCCTGTGAAACTGTATGTCTCTTACATGTTACAAGAGAACAGCTACAGCAAATAAGGTAAGTAGCCTCTGAAAATAACTTTCTTTATGTAAATGCAAATGCCTCACAGATTGCCTCACACTACATGAGGAAATGTCCTGCATATTACCTTCTTTTTTTGTCATATCTGCAACTATCAAGGTCTACACAGAATTCAGAAATCTGACCTTCCATCTGCCTAAAGCACATTTTCATTTCAAATGAAGGTCTAAAATAGAATGATAAATTTATAGTATTATGTATGAGTGAGGAGCACAAGTGTCAGGAATATGGCCATGCAGTACAACACTGAATATAGAGAACTGATTCCAGTTATGGGATCCAAGCATATATTTTACCAAGCTATAAATTAATTGCTTATGCCCCAACTTCAGTGATGTGCTAAGAGCCAGCAACTTCAGTTTTGCATGCTGCATTTCTTAGAATCAGTAGGATTACTTAGGTAGGATTGAGCTATTAACATATATAGCTACTGTTCCACAAAGTAATTGTATCAAGCAACCAGAACAAAACCCTAGCTGGAAATCCAGATCTGATCTGTTGAATAATCTATAAATCTGGATGTCAAAAATATTTATTTTCTTATTTATGTATGAATTTTATTGACTCAGAACTTCAGGAAAATGTATTTGATTTTGTCTTTTTGCTGCCTAATATAATCCAATACAAATATATATCCTACCATATTTGCCATATGGAGAAGATCTGTCCTTCAAGAGCTTCAACGACTACCTTCCAGGTTTGGAAAAAGCAAACAAATAGCCGATGTTGATCTGGTTTCAAGAAATCTTTTCCTTTAAATGAGGAAGGAAATCCATGTATCCAGTCTGTTGTTTCAAGACTGTAATTACATAAATTTGCTTTAGATGCCATACTACAATCAGTATTAAAGCTCTGTTTTAAGTTTGACAGTGGACTATAGCCATTTTCCCCCACACATATACTTTCTATTAAAACGTTTCATTCTGAAGGGGGGGAGTATATAGCTAAACCAATTTATTCTACCTTCGCAATGCTTAGATTCCACTTCAGATCTTTTAGGAGCCTCAACTCTACCTACTTTCCATTTAAGACAGATGAACACCCCTGGAGAGGCTGGGAGCAGTTCCAATAGTTGATGATGTACTGCAGGTTGGATCCCAACAATGGCCCCAAAGCACCATTATGTTATTGTGTAAGCCTGGTATTCTACACATATGGTAAGTGTGCTCTAGGCTGTATTCAGTTATCATGAACAAACTGGTGTTTGCTCATGTAGCTCAAGACTCGCATATAGTGTAGGAAGTCTTCAGTCTAACTTTAATTTGTTGTAATGTTCACATCCAGGCACTTCAACAAAACTGTCAATTACCTACATATCAGGATTCTAAACTAGGAGTAAACTATAGCTCAGAACCCTGGTTTCTGGGTAATCAACACACTCCAATGTGATGGAACACTGAATATGAATGTCACAATAAATTAATAATAGATCAAACAATTCTGCATGCAAGAGTGTGTGAGATGGTGGTGTACATGTAAGTATGAGAATGAAGCAGCTCATAATAAACAAAATTCCCATCATGGTTTCTAAACAGTTTCCTGTTCACTGTTAAGCATATTTCTAGGACTTGTACCTTATCCATGGTTCGTCTATATATTTGTGAAACAGCCTGGGGGTGGAACGTGTCCGGCTGTCCAAGTTAGAATAGGGCCTATCAGGGTGAAGCCAGCAAAGTTGGCTGCACCCTGATTTGCTCTGCTCCTGCAGCTCCCGCCCTCCATCCCTGGACTCTAGCCTCTTTGCTCTCAGACATGCCTCGGTGCCTGGAGCCAGCAGCAGGTAAGGGGAGAGGGCCCTGGGCAAAGGGTCATGGTGGAGGGCCTGCTAATGAGGGCCTCCCGGCCTACTAATCAGGGCCTGCTAACAAGGGCCTCCCGGCCTGCTGACTGCCTGCTAAGGAGCTCTGTCCTGGGCCTTCTAAGGAGCTGGCCAGCCCCCCCCCCCACTTGATCCGGCAGCGAGCTGTGGCCCAAAGCCACCTTAAACAGCCTGACCAGGGACCGGGGAGGGAGCCCTTTCAAGGCCCATTCTTAGGAATGGGCTTTGAAGCTAGTTATTTTATAATTCTTAATAATAACTCCTGTGTTATTAACCTTGTGTTATTAAGCACCAACCTTGTGGAGCTGAATAGGAAGGAGAAATTGCATCCTGAGCTTATTCTGAGTATATTTCCCACTTCCAGATCCAACATTTTGTAAATTGTACCAAATGTTTCCCATTTCAATTAATAATACTGAAAACCATATAATTGGCTCCTAACAACATTTAAATAGTGATGCTCCAATAAAAAGGTCACTTTTATTAAACCACATCTTGTGGTTATACTCTCATAAACCAGCTTGCCTCTGCAAGAAGTTTTCTCATTATACTAGATTAATTTAGGGCTGTCCATTTAGCAACAGCTAGACCATAGACTTTTTCCTGTGGAGGCTTTCTTCTCACCATTTAGAAAGGTGTGTAAGACAATATTATATCAGAGAACATTTGGCAGAGGGTGAACTCTTTTAGCAACTTCGGCGGCATTCTTTTAAATTCTAAGTGTATAAATTCAGTTTAATTGAATACACAGTCTATGTGGTTTTAATTTTGTGTCCTTACAATCTGGTTTGTCATTATTAACCACCATGAGATCAGGGAAATAAAACAGGATTAGAATGTTTTAAATAAATAAAAAAAAAATCTCAGCTGTTATCAGAAAACCGAGCATGGCTGGGAAAGCTTCAGTCTTAATTGGGATTGTGCAGATGAGTAGCTTGATAATTGTTCATTGGGTTGGGAAGATCAAAGTGCTTGTACCCCATGTCTGAAAATATGTGCATGTAACAGATGCCACCTTGGCTGCAAAGCAAGCAACAAGGCTATTGATCTAAACAGCTAAGCTTGTGGAATTTTTGTTTCTAACTGGAGGAAAACAAAGGCTTAAACACAGATTTATTTTCTCTGTGTTTAAAAAGATGCTGTTCATTGACGTATATCTATGCATCTTTTTGCTGACAGTGAAATGGAGGAGGAGGAGGAGGAGGAGTTGGTTCTTAGATGCCGCTTTTTTCTACCTTCCCTTTGCTTTCCCCACAACAAGACACCCTGTGAGGTGGATGAGGTTGGGAGAGCCCTGATATTACTGCTCCATCAGAACAGCTCCATCACTGCTGTGGCAAGTCCAACTTCACCCAGCTGGCTGCACGTGGAGGAGGAGCAGGGAATCAAACCCAGCTTGCCAGATTAGAAGTCAGCATTCCTAACCACTACATCAAGTTAGTCTTTTGTCTGAATGGGAAAAGCAAACACCGTCACATTCAAGGGAGGAAAAAAGGATTTTAGGAACAACCAATCTTAATCTACCTTCAATCCTGTTTGCACAATTTTTCACTCTGAATTTCAGCCTAAGTGTAGGTGTAATTAAAAAGTCAGATGAGGCAGCCCAAGATACAAATGTACTCTAATGATGGCAATGGAATCATGCTGTAAATGAGTGCACAGATGGAACAGTTCAACCCTGTAAACAGATGTATCTTTGCTGAGATAGCAACAGTGACAACACTCAACGGGTCTGCAACAGTACGTTCTTGGATGCAAAACAAGTCCTTCTAGACTCAACATTGCTACTTGTCATCAGTCAAGGTGACAAAATGGTTGAAACATATTTCTCTGGGCTCCCCGGCTCTCCTCTTTCCAGTATAGCTTTATCAGTATCCTATGGCCTCCAACATTCGACCCCTCATAAACAGCCTAGATTTAGTCCTCATCTCCCTCGGAACATATTCCTCATTTGTTGCTTTTACACAGTCTGACTTATGCCCTCCACTCTTTTGCTCACAACCATCAACATTCAAAGGTGTAAGTGCATTCCTGTAACAAGTCAGCCGCAAAACAATTAATGGACTTATCAATGGATGTTTTGAGGTATGCAGCAAAATATTCCTATTTCACATTCTATGGAAAATCAAGGTGGACCAGGAGACCAAGACCTAAAAAGGGCCATACCCTCTCTATTTAATTTCTATACTGTCCCTCCCTGCTTATGGCAGCTTACAACAGTAAAATATAATAATAAAGTAGAATCATAAAATTATTGTAAAACCAAATCCCCTCTCTCTCACCTGTTTGCCTGAACACCCTCTGCCTGCTATCCTGAATGAGGGTGGCATAGAATATCAAATATAAAATGGTGGGAGCAAAGAGGAGAAGAGGAGGGAGTCACATATAATTTCTTTTTAGCCATGGTCTCAGCCATAAGCCTGGCAGAAGAGTGCCATTATGCGGGTCCTGCAGAACTTTGACTTCCCTGTCCAGGCCTGGATTTTGACTGGCAACTTGTTCCACCAGGTTGGTTGAGACCAGGCAAACATACTTTGGGCAAGGGATTACCAGCAGGTTGGTATTGGTGGAGTGGAGTACTCTCTAGGGAGTATACAGGGAGAGGCAGACCCTCAGATATGCAGTGTCCAGACCACATAGGGCCTTAAAGTTCAATACCAAGACCTTAAACCTGATCCAGAGCACCAATGGCAGCCAGGAGGGCAGGTAGAATATGCACCCTCCATGGCATCCCAATAAGGACCCATGCAGCTGCATTCTATGCCAGCTGTAATTTATGGATCAGGGTCAAGGGTAGCCCTGCATACATTGAGTTGTATCAGTCTAGCCTGGAGGTGACCACTGCAAGGATCACTGTGGCTAGGTCTCCCAATTTCAGATATACCAACATGTCCTTCCCATAGGGTTGCCAACTCGGGGATTTTCAAGCCCTACCTGGAGGCTGGCAACTATAGGAATTGATTGATTGATAGATTGCCCACCATTCCTGGACTGGCTGGCTCATGGTGAATTACAGATTAAAACCACACAATAAAATAATTAAAAACCCAGTCCTTACAGAATCCTTGGCAGTGAGAACTACTGTAAGCCTAGTACATTGAATCGCCTCTCTGCTTCTGGAAGAAGAGTACTTTATTCACTGAAAGAGCAACGCCAACAGGAAGGAACAACATATATTTTAATGAGAACAGTAATGATCGTATTTCTAAATACACTGAGGCCAACAATGTCAACTGCCAGTTCAGTGGACCTCAAAAACCACTGATTTCAATTTGTTTAAAGCTGTTTCGTATTCTTGTACTCTTACAAAATGAAGAATTACTTATGTCTATTCCAGACCTTTTGATAAAATTATGCTTGTTTCTATGAACTAAGGATGCACAACTGAATAACAGCATACAACATTATACCTGCAATGCCAGCCTATGTAAGTGAATCAGATAAAAAGCACCATTTTCAATTATGCATTTTAAACATGCACAAAAAGTCCACCAAACACAGTCATCAGAACTGAGAAAAAGAGATCCCAGAGCACAACCTGTCTTGGCAACTCATGCTTTCCTGATCTTTAGAGACAACTGGATATGGGGGAGGGGGAAGGTATAAAGCAAACAGGGGCAGAAAGCATTTAATTAACAGCCAAGCTAAAGCACCATTGCAATCTGCAGTTTTGTTTTGATTAATTCACTTGGATTCAGCAGGAATTCCACCAAGGAATAGAGATGAGCAGATGCAAGGGAACTGCATTAATAAATCATGAGTGTCATTAAAATTTGTAAACTAATATCTTCTGGGAAGTCTCAGCAATTAGTCTCAGAACATTCTTGGCAAAACAAAAAAAATTAATAATCCAAAAAGAGATGGTTTTATAAAGCTGCAGACCCACAGAAAGGTCATCAATGGAGCAATTAGATGACAAAACAAATGTGCCACCTGGGAGTTCAATTTGCGAAACACCAGAGACTTTCAGGTGACTCTACAGCAGAGGTATTTTAACAAAGGGCAGGAACTAATGGTGGAGTTCAGCTCCATAAAACTTTTATAAAATGCAAACAGAAATTGTTTAAGTGGTAAGCTTCCAGGGTCAGTTTTGTGGGTGGGTCCAAAGGACTGCTGAGTCTGTATTACCTTGTTATAGTTCATAGAATCAAGACTCAATGATGCTATTAAGATTAGCAAAAGGTTAATCAGCACCAGCATATACGTCTTCTGTAGCAGGAGGAAACATGTTAAAAGGTTAATTTTCTTTCCAGAAGTGTTATGGATACCCACATTTTGAGATTTGGATTTCAACAAGAATTCTATGTAAGGTAATACAGCTCTATGACTTCTGTGCTTCCTTGAACTGTCATTTATTTCTCGCTGTTTATTAAGGAATTATGTGCTTTGCTGTACTAATTGATTTTTTTTACTGACTTGGATGCCTTCTGCTACAGAAGAAATAGCTGAAGCAAGTGTAGAACTGTGGAGTTCTTTATCTTTCTGTACAGCCATAAAGTAGTTATCCTGTGAGCAATTGCAAGCTCTGGATTGCAGTTTTACTAACTAGTGACTGAGAAGCAAAAGGGAAAACTTGGAATGCAGTGCAGCATCCTTTCTTTCTCTCTAATCCAGGGGTAGTCAAACTGCGGCCCTCCAGATGTCCATGGACTACAATTCCCAGGAGCCCCCTGCCAGCATTCGCTGGCAGGGGGCTCCTGGGAATTGTAGTCCATGAACATCTGGAGGGCCGCAGTTTGACTACCCCTGCTCTAATCCATACAAACATGATGTATTATTTATTTATTTATTTAGATTTATATACCGCCCTCCCCGAAGGCTCAGGCCATGTACACATGGCCATGCATTTTAATGAAAACTCTGAACAATATCTGAATTCTCTTTCAAGTTTGGATCCTTTATAAATGATTTGGATGAGGGATTAGAGGGGATACTTATTAAATTTGTAGACGATACTAAACTGGGAGGAGTAGCAAACACAACAGAAGACAGAATCAGAATACAGGGTGATCTTGATAGGCTTGAGAAGTGGGCTAAACTGAATAAAATGAAGTTCATTTCTGTATTTAGGTAGAAAAAACCAAATATACCAATATAAGATGGTGAGTTTTGTCTTGGCAGTAGCATATGCGAAAAGGTTCTAGGAGTCTTAGTAGACCATACACTGAACATGAGTCAGCAGTGTGACTCGGTGGCTAAGAAGGCAAATGGGATTTTGGGTTGTATCAAATGGAGTATTGTGTCCAGATCATGGGAGGTGATGGTACCACTGTACTCATCTCTGGTTTGGCCTCACTTGGAGTACTGTGTTCAGTTTTGGGCACCCCAGCTGAAGAAGTATGTAGACAAACTGGAGTGTGTCCAGAGGAGGGCAATAAAGATGGTGGGGGGTTTGGAGACCAAGACATATGAAGAAAGGTTGGAGGAGCTTGGTCTGTTTAGCCTAGAGAGGAGATGACTAAGAGGGGATTTGATAACCATCTTCAAGTTTTTAAAAGGCTGCCATATAGAGAATGGACCAGAGTTATTCCCTCTTGCCCCGGAGGGACAGACCAGAACCAATGGGATGAAATTAATTCAAAAGAAAGTCTGTCTTAACATCAGGAAGAAGTTCCTGACAGAGCAATTTCTCAGTGGAACAGGATTCCTTGGGAAGTGGTTGGTTCTCCATCTTTGGAAATTTTTAAACAGAGGCCTCTTCCAACTGGAGATTAACATTTATACTTGCCTCAGCTCTCCAAGGTCCATGGGGAAAGCACATTCATTTATTAAGATTTCCTGATGTTTGCCATTATTGGGCACCATTTATGGAGGATAAAGTTCATTGGCATACATATTTCCATGATTCGGGAAAACTGAAATGTTCATAGACCACAGATAGCCAAGAATCCATTTCAATCACACTAGTGGATTCAATGAAAAACCTGAACACACTTCTCCAATAACACACAAATATATACTCACAATCCTATAACAAAAAGTGTGGTGACCACACTTAGCAGACCCTAGGGTTTCACAGTATATGTCTCTTTCCCATGAATTCTTAACCACTGAATTGTGAAAATGGAGAAGCCCCCTCTTACTCATTTTTGGTCTTTGTTCTGTGAAGATCTGTGAATCTGATGGAAGCTTTGTAAGCAAACTCATTAAGTGAAAAGAGAACAGAACCTACTGAGATGGACTGGTGGAGATGCACTCATCCCTATACTATTGTCTGTTTTTTTTAAAGACAGGACACAAAGCCACAAGAAGAAAAGAGCCAAGCTTACTGGTAATTAAAGTGAAGCAGTTAGTATAGGTGACAAATTCTAGCTGGGAACCTCAGCCCTGTCTCCAGATTCTATTTCAGTATGTCATTTCTAATAATTAATAAGAAAGGACATCTTTTGTTGAATTCTTCAAGAGTACCAGTGCCTAAAAGTCTATAGAAGGAATGCCAAGCCAGCATACATCACGAGCCACATAACCAATAAAATTGAAAGTTCAGTGTAATCATAACTCAGGATCAGGCAAATGCACGCTCCATGCACACTTCTTGGCATATAAGTGCCACTGAAAACATGGTTGTACTTAAGTGTAATTGATGTTTACTGAGTGTCTTCTGTGCAAGCACACATAAGCTTCTAGAACTTTAGCTGAGTGATTCCTCACCCCTTTGGAACAATCAGAGCTCCAATCTCTGTTCCTGACCAGTCATGTGACAAAGGAGGAGGGAGCATTTTCTCCACTTTCTGCCACCATGGAGACTCCAAGCAATGTGCATGGTTTGAAATGGGGAAGGAAGGAGGGGCATTTGCCTGCACAGAAGACACTCCATGAACATCAGTTGTAAGTGCAACTATGTTTTTATTTATTTATTTATTACTGAATTTGTACCCTGCCCCTCCTGACATGCTGGCTTGGGGCAGCTTACAAAAAAGGCACAATAGCCCAATACAGTAAAACAGTAAAATCACCCCCCCACACACACACTAAACATAAAACAGCATTAAAACCACCTAACAGGAACAAGATGGTGGACAAAAGTCGAAAAATACTCCCCAACACCTATATCCCGTCAATATGGCATGCAATGTAACATCAGGCAGTCAGATGTACTGGCCAGCATCTAAACTTGGCAAATTAACATAGACAGGACCCACAGATCAATCACCCCAGGATCTCCCCCCAGCCTCAACCAAAAGCCTGGTGGAAGAACTCCATCTTGCAGGCCCCACAGAACATTTATAGCTCTGTCAGGGTCCTCTGGCAAGGCACACAGCAGCCTCCGTTCCCCTCTCTCATGTTCTGCAGGCCGGCGGCCTTGGGGCTGGCAGTCCTTGGTGTGACTCCCGCCACCGCTTTGCAGCCTCTGCCAACACCTCAGAGCCTCCAGCAGCACCTCGCAGCCTCCGCCAGTGTCGGGCAACCTCCTCCACCACCTCAGAGCCCCCCACCACCACCACCGGACAGGCTCTGCCACCACCTTGGAGCCCACAGCACCATTGGTGCTCATTGTGTGCGCACCTTGCAGTCAGGTTTTGGGGGCAGGCACTCCAGGTGCCAGCCCAATGGAGCAGAAGCTTTTCTCAATTAAATAAGAGCTGCTATGTGGTACAGATGGGTGGTTCTTTTCTGCATGAATTGCTGAATTTCTGCTGTAAAAGTAAGCACAAAGGGGTCTTTTTAGGTCTAGAATTAAGTCAGTAAGGAGTGGATTTGAATACAAGAAAGTAACCAAACTTTGTTATGTAATATCAGGGCTCTCTCAGCCTCACCTACCTAATAGGGTATCTGTTGTGGGGAGAGGAAAGGGAAGGCAATTGTAAGCTGTTTTGAGACTCCTTTGGGTAAAGAAAAGCAGCATATAAGAACCAACTCTTCTTCTTCCGTGTGAACTCAGTCATCTTTTATAACTATGTTCCACTGCTGTCTCTAGGTGACTGAGCCCACTGCTTGCACCTGGGCCTAGACTGTTGACACCAAGGCTGAATTTGAGAGGGAAAAGTGTGGTGAAATTGAAGTTGCTAGCACTGGGTGGGTTGAAATCTATATGGCTTCCCATAATGGCACTGTTCATTATGCTAGGGAAGTACCTTGGTGTAAAGCTCCTGTGTTGCTGGGAGATAATAGTCAGAGACTCCGCAGTCCATTTGTTTTTGCGGATCGTATTGAGCACTATATCCGTCTATTAGCTAAAGAGGGTTCTTCCTTCAAAGGAAAGATCCTCTATACAGGCCCTAATATCTGGTGGCAGGGCAGAGACCCTTAGCCAAGAACGCTGTCTTATAGCTATTACTGAGGCCAGGGTCTGGCTGCAAACATCTGCTATATGACATGACACATTCGATCCCTGCTTCCCCAGCTTTATGCCCTCAGCTTGTATCACATTTGCCAGGGTTTTTTTTGTCTTGTTGTTTGGAAGCCCTTCTATATACTGTGACAGCCTCTCCCAGAACAACATTTGAATATACTCTTGGGGTCAACAGCATCTCTTCGAATCTGGGCTTCGACTGCACGATGGGCACGGAGACTGAAGGAGTCCTGGCCCTTTTCTAAGGCCAATCCACAGTTTAACTTCCAGCGACTGTTCCCATAAAGCAGCCTTGAAGTGAAGAGCCCTTTCTTGTTGTGCTTTTGCAGTGAATAGCCTGCATGCCAAGGAAGAAGAGGTATCATGTCCTTCCCCCAAGCACATGAGGCATTCTTCAAGCTTATCATTTTGCTCCATTTTTGTGCCACATGAGCAGTATTGCTTGAAGAGCATCATTAGAACAGGAAATGTAGATCCCCAGAAGAAAGTAAATGTTCACTTTTTAAATATTTGTTGCAGTTTGTTCAGCTAAGCTGTGGTAAATCCTCTCTCCATGGCGGCACAAAGAGAACTGAGGGGAGAGTGCTGCCTTCCCCTTGTGACTGGGGGTCTGATTGTGCTGAAAGGGAGGGGAAGCACTCAACTAACATTTCTAGAAGCTTGTGGGGAAAATCCTCCATGGCAGACCTAGGCCTAGTCTGCACACATAGGATAATTCACTTTCAATGTGCTTTGGCAGCTGGATTTTCCTGTGCAGAACAGGAAAATCTACTTCGAAAGTATACTGAAAGTACATTATCTGTGTGCAGACTAGGCCCTGCTCTCAAGCAGTTCCAGATGAGACTGCACAGAGGACATGAAAGGAACTTCATGGAGGAAGCCAGCAAGGAAAAACACAGATATAAAAAGATTGCACAAACAGGCTATTTAGCCTGTCTCTAAATACTAAATAAAATGGAGGACACCCAATTAAAATGGAAAGCAACAAGCAATTTACTGTAAATAATAAATATAGATAGGGTTTCCCTGAGGAACCATTGGCTATAAGACATCAAATGGAACAAGGAGCAAAAAAGGGTCTCCAGATAGCCACCTACTGGCTGTTCCACTGAAGATAGCCTATATCAGGGGTAGTCAACCTGTGGTCCTCCAGATGTCCATGGACTACAATTCCCTGCCAGCGTTTGCTGGCAGGGGCTCATGGGAATTGTAGTCCATGGACATCTGGAGGACCACAGGTTAACTACCCCTGGCCTATATGACACTGAAATCAGAGTCCAGTAGCACCTTTAAGACCAACAAAGATTTATTCAAGGCGTGAGCTTTCGAGTGCAAACACTCTTCCTCAGACTAAGAACTGACCATCATAACAGTAGGAATATATAAGCAAAAGTTAATCCTGTTACATTAGTAAACTGTGTCACAACTTGGATGCTGTGACTAGCACTTCTCACAGCGTATAGACTGCAGACATCTTTTAGAGGAACAGGATATCTGGGGTTTCATTCTATTGGTTTTAAATTGTAGTGTTTTAAATTATAATTTGTCAGCCGCCTTAAGTCACAAAAAGGGGGGATATAAATATTTTAATGAATAAAATGTGATTTAACATTCAACATTTAACATTTCTGCACGATCACTGGGTAACATCAAAACTGTCAAAGAAACATAAACTATTTATGTATCACAGAGAAAGTAAGAGGATGGAACATCATTTCTGCTTTAACCTAACAAAGCAGCAGGCCATTTAAACTCATTACATATTTTCATCTGCTTCAGGATTATTAGGGTAAAAATCATTTGGAGGCACTTTTTAATTATTTTTGCTTAAATATTCCCTAGGCCCTCACTGATTTACCTGCCTTTGTAGTCTGCTGTGGGAATGTGGTTGTCTTTCATACCTCTGCACTGCTTTCCATTTTAAAAGTGTCTTTATTGTACCCAGAGGCTCAACAGAGAACTAAGTGTCACTTTTGGATGCATAAACACCTTCAAGGTCACTTTAGTTATTAAAGAGTGTTTGGGGACATTCCCACCATGTCCTGAATGGTGTGGGGAAAATAGTTTCCACTATGCCAGGCATTCTTCTAGAGTTCCAGAAATGGTATCAACATGTGCTACTGGTCAAATAGTATTTCTTATGGTTCAGGACAAGGACCCACTATGCTCCCAAGACTATTGCTCAAAGAATGAAGCGTTCTAGCCCCCGATGAGTGCAGTTAAAGGAGAAAACTGAATGGAGAAAGCAGGATATAGTAATTAGCATAAGGTGCATGGTTCCCTTATCTTCTGTTATATTTTTGCAGCAATGGAGAGGCAGGTTAGGCCAAGGGAAAATGACTGGCTCAAGTTCCCTGACCTATCTTTATGACACAGGGGCTTTGAACTAGGACCTCTCCGTTCTGAGTCTGTCTAACAGGAGGGGGGTGGGAAAGCTTCAGACAAAAGGGGGGAAATATTTTTTTCCCAAAATTACCTGGTGTTTTTCTTTCAGGATTTCACATCTGTATGCCTCAGCAACCTTCTGAAGAAAGTGAACCAACAATGGTGACCTGGTAGGCATTTATATACTTGGACTTTCAAAGGCTTTTGACAAGCTACTTCACCCAAGAATCCTGAGTAAAATTAGCAGTTCATGAAGACAGGTTTCTCTTTTGGATTATCAATTGACAAGCAGTGAAGAGCAAGGGCTTTTCCACACATCGAAATAAAATAGTGTTACACCAGTGCAATGGTGTAATGCTATAAAAAAACATGCTTCCAGTCATTCCTCGCCTCCTGGCTCTCTTGCTGTCCTCTGTCACCTTCTCACACTTCTTGGCACTCTACATGCCTGCTTGAAATGGCAGAGGAGAGGAACATGCGATACACACAACTCTCCTCTGCCTGTCAATCAAGCCAGGCATCCAATCACCTTTCTCCCTGTTTTAAAGGGATCTTGATGCAAACTTTTTTTTTTAAGGAAAACTTCTCTTTTGAGACACCTATGCATCTAATCATAGATGTATAGTATTTCTTTTTACTGCCACCACTTTTGGGTATTGCTTCTGAGTAGACTTGACTCAGATCATTTCCTAGGAGGCTGAGTTCATCAAGGGTAGCTACAGTTTGGCATAGGCAACCCCTCACAGAAAGTGGAAATGCTGGTTGCCACTGGCTGTGAAGGGAGCACTGAAATGAAATAGGTCCACAGTCCCTCGCTTCCTCCACTGCTGCTCTGCATGGATGGATGGTGACAACCTCCTTGGCTGCCTGAGCACAAGGGTCTGCCTGCTGCTGCTCTTCAATTAAGGGTAAGGAAAGGTGACATTACCCCTTGTCTGAGTGCAGGTGCAGAGAGAGCTGTCTCACAAGCACTCGTCTTTTCTTCCTCCTCCTCCTCCTCCTCCTTCTCTTCCAGGCTTTTTGCCATGGCTTGCTCTGGCTGCTGCTGCCACCACCTGCAAAGCTGCTCAGGGGTCCATGCGTGTGTTCTTGAGGGATCAAATGTCTGGTACGAGACTTGCTGAGTTCGCCATTCAGAAAGGAGTAATCTAGCTGCATGGGAGGAAATGAACCTTATTCCCAATTTTTTTTTGGGGGGGGGGGAGTTAGAGAGGCATGATTAGTGTGTTTATGGGGGGGGGTTGCTCTGCCTTGACGATTCAATGCATGTGCGTTGCTCCAGGAAATTTTCTCTAAAAAAAAAAAAAAGCCCTTTCCCCAGTAGAAGGGAGAGGGAGGTGGGTGCAAGGGTGGGCACTGGAGGCGGAGATCACACAACTTCAGCAATTTCACACATTTCCTTCATGTGTGGCTTGCTGGTTGCTTTCCTCCTGCTTGCATGACATAGTTGGGGGAATCCACTTTTTGGGATTCCCCAACTACCACTTTAAAATGGAGGATGTAGCTGCTGGTTTGCTGGTGGGACATTGGATGCTGACAACAGCATTTGAAATACCAAAAATATGGTGTCTACAGAAGGTAAGCCTTTCACATTATTTTCCAGGTGTGGAATGGCCCCAAGAATAAATGGGCAGTTCTCACAAGGGAGGAAAGTGAATACGGAGGTCCCTGAAGAATTAGTTCTGGGGCTCCTATTATTTAATAAATGATCTGGAACTGGGGATAAGTAATGTACTGTCCAAGTTTGTAGGTGACACAAAATTATCCAGGGTGGTGACAAAGAGGGATGATTGTGAAGAACTCTAGGAGGATTTCCACAAAATGTGACAGATGAAGCGCATTGTTGGTTAAATGATACACACTGGAACAAAAAAAAATCCTAATTTCAAGTATAGGCTCATGAGGATCTGAACTTGCTGAGACTGAGAAGGGAAAGGTCTTGGGTTCTAGAAGAAAACTCAATGAAAGTGTCAATCCAGTGTGCAGTAGCACTGAAGAAAGGCAAACTCTCTGTTGGGGATTATCAGGAAAGTGATTGGAAATAAAGTGGCAGATACTATAAGGTCCCTGTAAGCATCCATGGTATGCCCTCATTTGGAATACTATGTGCAGTTCTGGACACCATAGGGGATTAGATAGATTCATGAAGATAGATCTGTTAGTGGCTATTAGGCACAGTGAGTAATGGTGAACCTCCATGTCCAGAGGCAAGAAATCTCTGAATACCAGTTCCAGGGAACAATATCAAGGGAAGGCTTCAGCCTTTATGTTGTTTTGTTGAATCTCCAGAGGAATTGGATGAACCCCATGTGAGGCAAGTACTGGACTAGATGGATCTCTGAACAGATCTGGTAGGTCTCTTTGTATGCTCTTATATTGTTAATATATATTTATTGTAGGGATGCCCGTCAGTTGAGGTGGTGTTTTCCTTCCCCCCCAAAAAAACCTTTTGCCCACTACCACTCAGAGAGGGGGGGAGGACAGTGGACTAAATATGATATCACTTCTAGGAAAAGACAAAAGTGACATAAATCATCTCCAGGAATCCTAAAAATCCCTAGAGAGGCATGTCATCATTTCAGGTCCCTCTCCAGAAGTTGCATCACACAATTACTGACAGCCAGCACCTAAGTCTGTGTCCCTCCAGTCTCTTGCTGGTTGCCTGGCCATGCCTAGGAACCCTAATTTATTGGCTGACTTCTTTATGGTACTCTATTTTGTTAATTTAGATGTCCATGCTAGAATCCCAGGATAGTACTTCAGCTGGCACGTACAGAGCACTTAAAGCCAAGAATAAGTTATCAAGCCGCAGGGCTTTGCAATAGCGAATTCTGATTCTAGTATTTGAATTTTGGCAGGATTCTTGCAGAACTATGCCAGGATAATTTTAGAAACAAGATGACTTTCATTACACCATTTTTTCTTACTATCCCCTCCCACTCCAAAAAGAAGGGCCCCATTTTGATGAGATGTTTTGAAGAGACGTTTCCTTTATCTCCCTGAAGGTCTCTAACTGTAACACTGCTGTCACTTTCTTTCACACAGATCAGAACCTGCAGCCTTCTCTAAACATTAATACGGGATTTCTCTTGGTTTATAAGATTATTTATGCAGAGCCAGATTGTGCAGTAATTATGCCTATACTATAATCACTGTCATTTGCACTTGTTAGGTACGAGGGAGGGAAAGTGTTGTTTTTTCCCCCCCAGGATTAAATATCCTGAAAAGTACATAGTAAGTGGAAACGACTGAGCTCTCTCTTATTAGTCGCAGGGTTATTTATACCTCTGCAGATTAGCATGGTACAGTGCAATTAGGCTTTAGAGGTACCATGCAAATCGAGAAGTTTGAAGAGCTCTTAGGAACAATTAACCCCTAATGCAGTAGCAGGTTCTGCCTGAAAAGCCATTTCTTCCTTGGTTATGTTCCAGAAAGAGGCCTTGAAAGTGGCTTTCAGGCAAATGGTTAAGAGAACAAAGATGCAGAGGAAGAGTAAGTGGAAGATAGGAGTTATGTTTAATAATTAGTAAAGTCATTACCTGGACTGAGGGGCAGCTTAACATTCATCAGCATCTTGTTACTACTAGATATCAAATGATGCTTATAAAAAGTGGGTACTTTTTATACAATTACACATAATTAGTGTTCCTGATCCAGTCCTGCATTCATTTTTTTATATCTTTAGCCAGACACATGTGCACATAATAATACTAGGAGAATATGCCACAGTTTACCTGCATATTTATGACCAAGTTACTTTGGTTGAACCAGGCCAAAACTAAGGCTATTTTCAGCCTTGTGCAAAAGAGTAACTAAGACCAATAGAGCCCTCACTGTGCTTCCTCTGCTCTGAGTATCACACACTTGGGGCCCAAGGGAGCAACATTTCTCTAGAATAGATCACAGCTTCTTGTCACTTCACAGGACTGAATTTCACACAATCAAGCCTCCACCCCTGAGATACCATATAATCTCCTTACCTCCACAGTGAGCTTTCTGTAACACTTCCCAAGTTGAAGTCATACAGCTTGGTAAGAATGAGAATCACCTGAGAGAAGAAGAAGGGGGGCAGGGAGAGAAAAGAAACTTCCTTTAGTTTTCTGAAACAATTAATGTACACAATACATCAAAAAGCACCCAAAGCAACATTTCTCCACTGTAAGTATATATAGGTTCAAGCAGGGAGGAAGGAAGAGTTTAAAGAGAGTATTCATCATCATAATGTATCCACATAATGTTTATTTCAAATTCAGAGCATCATGGGAATTAAAATGAGGCATTTTAGAAGCATTACACATTCACACACAGTGGGAACAGGATACACCTATTGGACAATCTACTTATATTCTGCCAAATATCCATAGCCAGATCTGTATGTGTATAAACAAACCTATAGAGACAGCAAAAAGAATTTCAGAAACTTGCTGCCGCCAGTGAAAAAGCCCCATCACAAGTCACTACTGATAACTTCACTGCTGGCTCATATTCTGAACTCAAACTATTTAAGGAGCAAGTAGTTAGTCCCAGGTATGGGTGCCAAAAAGTAGTAAGTTGCTTGCCCTGCAGGGGCTGAGGTGCTGATAGCACTGCTACTGGTAGTACTGAGATTGCTAGCACTCATTTGGTCCCAGTGTGTTTTATCAAGTGCAACCTTGTCTCTTTTCCTGATCAGGGAAAGCAGGATGATAAAGTGCCCACCAATGCACCAAACACTCATCACTATGCCAGCAAGGGAGGAAAGGAGGCTCTCAGATGGTTTGGTAGAACACACCAAGGTGGAAAAGTCCATAATGGGAAGCCTGGCAATCAGCTGACTGGTGGAAATAGAAGTATAGCTGCTGGTGCCAGTGCATCAGAAGGGAGTTGCACAACTGTATGCCTCTCAAAGGAGACAGGGGAGCACAGTGGGCTGGCAGAATAAGGCCTTACAAAAGGCGATGATACAGAGATGGGGAAGACAGGTTGAAGAGGAGACCTAGGAATGAGAAAGAGGAGGAATGGAAGGCAGGGAGACCAACAGAGGCAAATGTCTGGAAAGCAGAAAGATTGGGGCTAAGAAGGCAAAAGGGCAGAGGGAGAAGCTGGGTAACAGGAACTCCACTCCAGCAACTCAGATGAGGTCAACTTCAAGTGTGGACTTTTATATACCCGTCTCCCAATAAATAGAAAGTGTGTAATACACAGAAGGGAGTGCAATGTATCCCTCCATCTGGATAGGCTCACAAAGGCCAATAGGAAAGCCTTGAAAATGTTAAAATTAGTGACAAGAAGGGATCAGAACAGAGTGTTTTGCCCTCAGATTCTGCTATACGATTATTATTTACAATGTGAAATAATAGAAAATGTTTATGGCCTACTAGATAGGGGATATGCTTATAGGTAACACTGTGTGTGAACGAGACCTTGGGGTACTTGTGGATTGTAAACTAAACATGAGCAGGCAGTGTGATGCAGCCGTAAAAAAGGCGAATGCCATTTTGGGCTGTATCAACAGGGGCATCACATCAAAATCATAAGATGTCATAGTACCATTGTATACCACACTGGTCAGGCCACACCTGGAGTACCGTGTGCAGTTCTGGAGGCCTCACTTCAAGAAGGACGTAGATAAAATTGAAAGGGTACAGAGGAGAGTGACGAAGATGTTCTGGGGCCAAGGGACCAAGCCCTATGAAGATAGGGTGAGGGACTTGGGAATGTTCAGCCTGGAGAAAAGGAGGTTGAGAGGGGACATGATAGCCCTCTTTAAGTATTTGAAAGGTTGTCACTTGGAGGAGGGCAGGATGCTGTTTCTGTTGGCTGCAGAGGAGAGGACACACAGTAATGGGTTTAAACTACAAGTACAACGATATAGGCTAGATATCAGGAAAAAATGTTCACAGTCAGAGTAGTTCAGCAGTGTAATAGGCTGCCTAAGGAGGTGGTGAACTCCCCCTCACTGGCAGTCTTCAAGCAAAGGCTGGATATACACTTTTCTTGGATGCTTTAGGATGGTTAGGGCTGATCCTGCGTTGAGCAGGGGGTTGGACTTGATGGCCTGTATGGCCCCTTCCAACTCTATGATTCTATGATTCTGATTCTATGATTTATTCTATTCTAAAAAAAAATTGAAGACTAGTAGAGAAGCCCATTTTAAGAATGGTTAGGGTCCCTTGCAGTCCCCCCCCCTAAGTTCTCCTGGTGTCTAGGGTGCCAGTGAGAGATATACAGCAGGCACCAAGCATGCCAAATCAGTCCACTGCTGGTCCCCCTGGCAGCCAGGAGGATGGCAAGAGCAGCAGAGCCAGGTGGGTGTGTGGCCTCTTGGGTTCCTGCTCAGTGCCCCAGCGTCCAGGAGGCTGGCAAGTGTGGTGGGCCTGGATGGGAGCATGGCTCCATTGGGAAGCTGGCAAGAGCAGGGTGGGTGGTACAGAGTGTGGCCAGTCTTCTCTGTCCTCACCTGGCAGCCAGAAAGCCACCGAGGAAGAGAACAACCTTGAAAACAGGCCATTCAAAAAGAAAAAATGTGTTTATACAGAACCCGTTTTGGTTTATGTTTGCATGCTATAGATATGAAGGCAATATCTACAAAATAAATTGGATTAAGTATAACCAAAAAGATTACATTATTGTACTAGCCAATTGGTTGAATGTTTTTAGTTTGGGTTACTCCATTCAGCCAGCCCTTTTTTGTACCCAGAAAGCCAGGGAGAGCAGGGTGGCCTCATGGAGTGAGGCCAGAGGGCCTTCCCCAGCCTCCTAGCAGGCAGGAGAACAGCAAGCAGTGGAGCAGGGCAGAGGGGGTAAAAATGAGAGACCAGGTCCCTGTTGTTTACCTCCTGCCAGCTCTTCATCATCATGAGAAGTGCTGGGAGGAGGAAGAGGGAGGCAGGGAAGAGCCTCTGATTTGCTCTCAGTGTGGGAGAGGTCCCTACTGGGGGAATGTTCTCTCTGTGAGGAGCAAACAGAGATGCATGTCATCAGAAGGACTATGCAGGTTTAATGTGATACGATATACATTTTCCAATTAAGTAAGCTATTCTTAATTTTAACTTCATTTACTTTTTATGCATATTATCCTGCCTACTGAGTGCAGAAGTCCTCTTGCTTCCATAATCTCAAACTTTGCTTGCTGGGTTTTGTTGGTGTTTTTCACCCTTCCACATCATCTGTGGCATTTTGAAATCCAGATTTGGCTGAGATTGGTAAAATGACATTCAAAACTGCTATCCAGATGCCAGAATGTGTTTGTTTCCTTCATCAGAAAACATGGTAACAGTTTTCTGTAAATAAGTGCTGCACATCATTCAGAAAACATGGAGGAACCACTACTGGAAAAAAATGAATTGAGCCATTGTGGATCAGTTTAGAAGACAGCATTCCACTATGAATGAAAGTGAAATGGCCTCATCGTGATAAATATGAGCTTCAGTAAAAGGTGAAAAACCCTCAGCAAGCTGTGGATGATCCAGTCACTGGCTGGAACCAAAGTCTGCTTTTGCTGGTTAGCATGTCACCATCCATCTCAGTAACATGCATGATAAATGTGGCAGGCCACATCCTGGGACTTAATGTAGAAATCTTATTTTCCTAGGCTGATGTATTTGTCTGTCCATGAAGAAGCACAAATTGACTGAAGAGATGTTATACAAGGAACACCTGGACACCCTGGGTAATGCTGTATCCCCTGCCACATCTATGAGGATTTCCTCACTCCTTTAGGATTCCTTCACTCCTGATTTTCAGGCAGTATTTGCTCCTAATCAGCTTTCATGTGGGAGATTTGCAATGGAAAGGAGGGGAAATGAACAGTCAACTAAAACACACAGTCTGCAGTCCTTGTCAATTTAAAACAACAAAAGCTTTGAGTTTTACACAAGATTGAGAGTATCAGAAAAAACATGGAAGAATGAGAGAAGAAACTAAAAGTCACAGGCAGATATTTACCGTAGTAAAATGTATGAAAGTGAATGGATTCTTTGCTGTGGGGCTAGAATACTGGAGTGCAGGACTACTGGAGTGCACTCTAACCACTATAACACACTGCCTCACACATCGTTTGGAGTCTGGTGAGACATGGGCAGAAGGTCACTTAAAAGGATACCAAGTCTAGGGTTGTCAACTCCCAGGTAGGGCCTGGAAATCTCTTGGAATTATAATTCATAACCATCCTCCTGAAGAACATGGCTTCTTTGGAGGGTGGACTCTTTGGTATTATCCTGTGTTGAGGTCCCTCCACTCCAAATCTCCAAGAATTTATCCACGTGGAGCTGGTAAGCTACCCTAGACCACTTTTCCAGACTGGGATTTGGAGTCACAGTTTTGCAGTGGTTTCAAACCTAGCTGAAGGGTAGGTTTCAAAAGGTGGCCTGAGGGACTGCTGTTCAGCCTCCATCTTGTCGCCTGTTCTTTTTAGCACCCCCACAAAACCACTGGATAAGACATCTCTGACCATTTGGATGGGGTTATCACCAATATGCAGATGACATTCAGCCATACCTCACACTTCTGGCTGATCCCAGGAAGGCTGTGAAAACCCTGAACTGCTGCTTTGGAGTGGATGTGGAGTAATAAATAAACGGAATCCTAATCTTGACAATTGCTACTGATAAGTGAAAAGCCTGACCCAGGATTTAAGGTATCAGCTGTTCTGGATGAGGTTTGCAATCCCCTTGAAAAAACAGACCAATAGGCTGAGGGTGCTCTCAGACCCAGACCAGCTTCTGGATAAACAAGTGACAGCTATGGCCAGGAGTACCTCTAGACAGCTTTGATTAGTTAGCCAGTTGTGATCTTTCCTGGGCAGAAAAGATCTGGCTACTTTGGTACATGCCCTGTTACATCTAGATTAGATCACTGAGGTAAGTTATATGTGTGGGTGCCCTTAAAATGTGTTCAGAAAATTCAGTTGGTGCAGAATGCTGCAGCCAAGATGTTGACTGAGGCAGGGAGGGGGGATATGAAAGTATAGGGAAAATAGTGGTTTAATTTTTTTATATAGTACCATGGTGTAGCAGATAATTTGATTTATAATTGTCACAGATAAAATAAAATACTTTTCTTCCCTTCCCTCCTGAGATTTGGTGGGTGGCACCAAGGAGAGTGGCACCAAAACTCTGGAACTTTTTTTTTTGGGGGGGGGGGAGTTCCTCTGTCCCCTTCTTTTGCCATCTTCTACCAGCAGGTGAAAACAACTTTATTGTGTTGTTTGGATGATTCTTTCATCCTGCCCATAGTTTTGTTCTTTTTAGGTGCTAGTATTTATATATTAGCTCCATTTTTAATTAATTTAATGTCATGCTTTTGCTGATTTAAATGGTTTTTAAGATGTTATTTTTTAATTGCAATCTTCCACCCTCAATTGGTTAGCTTGCTTGATGGCCATTATGGGGTCAGAAAGATGGGGAAATATAGTTTTTGTAAAATAAGAAATGAATAAGAATATAACCTAGCATAGATGCTGGTCTATCCATCTGGTGGATTCTCAGGCCTCTACAGGACAGTGCAGGAAGTATAGCATCTCTACTGAATTTTCATGCCATTGTAAAAATACTGAATTAGCCTCTGTTCTCACATATTCTTGGGGAAGAAAAGTTACATGTCTGATCACATGAAATTTTCTTTGTAATGTCTATGAATTCAATTTATAATACTGTTGTTCAAACCAACTATAGTGACACTTCCTTTAAAAGAAATATTGTAAGTATACATTAGTTAGCAATGAATAAATCTGCCTTACTATTCTTGAACAACTGGAAGTCTTGATGAAAGAGCAGGATAGAGTTTATAAACCATTCCTTTGGGCTTTGACTTCATTGGGGTCGTGGCAAGCAGCAAGATTTGTCCAAGGTATTCGTGATATACAGTACAGGCAATCTTTAACGTACAATGTATTGCCCATATAAATTACATACATACAAGCTGAACAGACAAGTTCAAATGGCAGCCGTGAAGTTCTGCTCCCATCAATCCAAGAAAAATAGGCTTCTACAGATGCAACAATGGGAAAACTTTGAAGGTTGTGCATAGAAGTACAGAATCCATATGACAAACTTCTGTAAATGCAGTGGAAAAGGGCTTTCCTTCATTTGAAACAGTCTATCATGATCTCAGCAAGGAATTGTATATGAGAGAAGCCCATCTTTCATCTTATTGGAACAAAGTGGAGGTTACAGTCCTTTAAAAAACTTTGGGTATTTTACTGGCATCAGTTAAATCTTGCAAATAAATCCCCTTTATAAAGGTCAGATAATTATTTAATAAACTTGTCCAAAGAACTTACTTCTATACAGCTTTCCTGCCTGGTTGTATGGAGAAAATTTTGTTCATCACAGGTGATCAGACAAAAGGCTGAACAGGGAATGCAGCATGTGCAAATCTGTCATTTGATATAAATGGTGCAATTGAGAAATGGTCCCCTGACCATAAGCCTGTCAGTGATCTCACAATTCTCAAGGCATTCACACAAGTGCTGCTAGCCCTCAACATAATAAATATAATAGTTCCATCCTTCCATACAGACTACAGTTCTAGATTTTAAAAATTGTATGGCCTTCCAGATCTGCCTTGAATTTTTGACCTGAAAGCTGCTTCTAAACTAGGTACCGCTGCAATATTTATTCAGATATTTATATCCAACTTTTCTCTCCAAAAGAGATCCAAAGTGGCTTACAACATTACCTCCCCTCCTCCTCTAGTTCTCTGTGTTAGTCTCAGCCTTTTTAACTCATTGCACATATGGATGCATATGACTTATCCCCAACAATAGTAGCCTTTGATACAATCCAGGACACAACAAGAAGGTATGTGATTCTAGCTAGTGTATCCAATCAGGCCTAAATCCTGCTTGTTTCTTCAGAATAGAACCATGCCTGTTCCATATACACGCAAAACCATTCCTAAGTGCATTGCTGTAATATATACCAGAATGACACTAGGATATGTTCAGGACTTTGCTTAAATCTGACTTGCCAGAATCATTGACTGCCACTAACTGAAGTATGATTTCCAATTATTGCCTTTGGCTATCATCATTCTTCAGGAAAAGTAAAAAAGTTATAATCTTGAAGCTTATTCAAGACTTGTCCTTGAAATGTTATCATAGTTTTGCAATTCACAGATGTTGCACAAGCATGCTCAGTTTACAAACAGACCTACACATCATTTGTATTATTATTTTCTCCCATCTTTTTGATTAAAACTGCAGCTGCCAGAACTATGACTGAAAAGAGGCAATTTACAAAAGGATGGAGATTTTTAAACTATTTTCCTTGTGCTGTTTTGCCACTGAAAATCTCCATCTTCAAGCTCTTTTTTACCCACAAGGGAACCCAAGCAGCTCAGATGTAGTCCTTTCTGGTGGTAAACGGTGAGAGGCAGAGAAAGGATGCACTTTTCCTTCACTCCTCCAGGCCAATCTCCCTTGCTAAATCACAGGCACCACAAATGAATTTTGAAGTCAAGAGAAATACAAAACTACAAAAATAAAAACTCCAAGTTGTTCCCAGTTATCTGTAAGAAATAAGAGCTGATAAATGTTTTAAGTAAAAACAAACAGAAGAAGAGAATGAGGCACCACTAACCAACAGTGTGGCAAACAAAATTCAATACAGGTAAGGATAAGAGGACATACTTTGAAACAGAAGTCCTGGTGTGAACTGTATGCAGTTGAGGTCTGAAATGGCCAAAACTGAGAGGGAAAGAAATCTTGGGGTCATAGGAACTTCATGCAAGTGTTAATCCTAGTGTGTCACAACAGTGAAAAATGGCTGGGGATTATTAGGGAAGACATTGAAAATGAAATAATAAAATGTAGCCATGCCCCTGTATAGACTGATACCATAGCCTCATTTAGAATATTGTGTATACTTTTAATTGTCATATCTCAAAGAAGACCTTACAGAAGTGGAAAGTGCAGAGGAAATCCAAGACAATTAAGAAAGCTGGAGCTTTCTAATTCTGAGAGGCTTGCCTGGGACCTTTCAGTATACAATGGCTAAACAGGACATAATAAGAGGCTTACAAAATAAAAGTTATGAAAAAGGTGGATAGAATGTTTTCTCCCCCTCCCATAATATTAGTTCTCAGACACCAATGAAATTGATGGCCAATAAATCCATGGTATAACTGTTTAATCAGTGAGTTATTAAACTACCAGAAGATATAATGATGGCCATAAACACAGATGGTTTTAAAAAGAGATTACACTGATACATCAAGGTTAGATCCATTAATGGTTACTAGCCATGGCAAGAAAGGAAAATATTCATGTTCAAAAGTAGAAACCTCTGAATACTAGTGGCTAGGAGGTAGCATTGGGTGGAAGCCTTGGCCTCTAAGCCCTGTTGACCCTACAGGCAACTAGTCAGCAACTGTGTGAAACAGGATGCTGGGATAAATTGACCACTGATCTCATGACTTAAAACTGCATCTCTTGCTGCTGTTTAGGTACAAATAGACTCCAACTCACAAGGTTCAGGAGAAGTGCCTGAGGAGCAAAAACCATGGCCTGGGACAGCAGGGATCTCTGGGAGACCCCTGAATGGTAGATAATCTGGACCATTTGTTCCAGAGGCTGCCCCTGAGGAGCTTGCAGTTGGAGCTCCTTCCACAGAACTTCCCTCTACCTCCAAGGGCCAGGGACAACTAAGCATGGGCTCAGGACTTGGACCACAAGCCCACCAGATTTGCCTTCACCCTGCAGTATAAGCATTAGTAGTGGACTAGTGCTCAGATAGCCCAGTGGAGCTGCACTGCAAGACTTGCAGCCAATGTTCCAACTCATTCGTCAGACCATGGTTCTGGTGGTGCAGTCTTCTGCAGAATTCCAGCCCTAGTAAAGCCAGGATAAGATGGGTCCCAGGTTCTGCTTACAGAGCAAGTGGAGTTGCCTTGCTTTCAGCCCGTTTAAGCCTTGGGCTGGAAGGGGAAACTTGATGGATGAACCTTGGATTAAGGTATAAACCTTGGATTACCAGTTCCATCTCTTTCCTGGCCATCCCCAGCCCCAGTCTGTGTTAAAGGTTGACGGAGATGTTGGTGGCATGTATTTATTTATTTTGTTAATTTTAATTTTGACTTGTATAATACCCCTCTCCAGAAGTCGTGGGCCGGTTCACATCAATAGGATTAAAAACTCATACAAATTTAAAATTCAAAACACATTAAAACTGGTTCAAGCATCTATTTCCAATGCCTATAGCCTGGCAATTAAATTGTGGTCATGAAAAGAGTGGAAGGTAAGGGGGTTCAGTTGTTAGGCTGAGGGGGTCCCACTGGATGGTAATGGTGGGCCCTGGCCTCAACCAAATGCATGGTGGAAGAGTGCTGTCTTACATGCCCTTGGGAACTGGGAACTCCATGAAGCCTTGCACCTCAGATGGCAAATCATTCTACCAGACTCAAGCCAGGGTTGAAAAGGCGCTGCCCCTGATCAAGACCAGGCACACCTTTCTGGGGGCCAGTGATAGTCAGCAAGTTGGTGTTAGCTGAACAAAGAGCCCTCCATGGGATGTATTCGGAGAGGTGGTCCCTCAGGTATGCAGGTCCCAGACCATATACAAACAATGTACATAAAATGGACCTTGCTTCCAGAGTAGGTCCAGTCTTCCTCTTCTCTTTTCACTTATTGCTATGTCTGTCTGTCTGTCACCATTATTATATTTGTGCCTACGGGTAGTACCTTTACTTTGGCTTTAAATGGGAAAAGTGCTTTCCCACACACCAGTGGAAATCCTGCAGAAAGTAACCAGAAAAGTCAGTATTGCAGCAATGAGTTCTCAAGCCTTAAGATTTTTTAATGGCTGACTCACTGGAGTCCCTTAAATGAATCGGGTGTAAAATTATCCCAATGTTTCTTGCATATCTCACGGTTCATGATAGTTCAGCTGGGCATAGAAGTAAGTGTTTGAAATTACACTGCAAACCCCATTTTCCCTCCCTGCCTCGCTTACAAGACACATGTTTTAATATAACGGCAGCAATACAGAGATGGTGCTTGAAACATTGCCTATAAGAGGCACAGGCTGTTTTCTTTAACTAAATCAATGTCTTCTGTGACCATATTCTTTTCTGTGCAGAATAACAGGCGTTCAACATTTCCAACAATTTGGCTCCTATCCTAATGCCAACTTGTTATGCTTTTTCACTTGAAACTTTGCTTTTCTGATGGTAGCTAGATTAAAGAATCACATCCACAGAACCTGCTGCATTGAAGGCTATGCAAATGTCTTCAATCTGCTTGGTCGTTAATCATATTCAACTGCCATCTCAAGGGCTCCAATACCTGTCTTTCCATTAACAGGCTTTATATATTAACTATTATCTGTACTCAGAAGTCAATGCATCTGAATGTAAAGATCATCTCTCATTCTCTTTCCACTTTAAAAGAATTAGCTGTTAGAGGCTGTTTAAATTACATTCACGCTGATCCTTGGTACCTCAGAGATAATCCAGACACAAACTTTTCTTGTCCTCATTTGCAACTGATTATATCTGAGGAGAATTAGAGGCGGAAGGGCACAAAAGCCCCACCCTGCTTTCCCCCCTTTCTCTCTGCCGTGTTTCTGTCTGATCTTGGGAACTATGATGCATGTGGTAGTTTAAAGAAAAACGAAACAATGACAAAAAAAAGAGATAAATTTTCTCAAGGCTTTGAGGGTGGTATCTTAGGCACAGGGAATGACGGGGAGATATGATCCAGTGTGGGTTGTTGAATCAATAAAAATAAATTATGGTCCCTTTTTTTGCTGCAGCGTCCTATAATGCATGATAGAGGACTCTTAAATCATATCACCGCCAGCTAGTGGAGATCGTATTTATTTTTAACTGACTTACATAGAGATAAAGCTCAGGCTTCTGTTATTTTAAGCAAGCAAGATGTCTTCTCTAGTGGGAATGCTTGTTTACTTGCAGCAGGGCCATCTAGCAATACTGGCAAAGATACTGTGGGGAACAATTGGAGTCTAGCAGAGGAAACGATTAGATAAGGTAATAGGTCTTTTTCAGAATTTAACTTCTGTACTTCAGATTATTGCAAGCTGTTTCCTCCCTGTTGTGTTTGCTCATAATACCTTGGGATTTTATCCAAATGTCCCCTGTGTTTTTGCTATGAGCTTTAAAAGACTGCATAACGTTCTAGACATCTCCTTAAAGATTATCCCACTCTGACTTACATCTGATAATTATAAATAATATCTAGCTTCTATGGATTGCTTCTCTTGCAAAAATAAAGGGGAAAATTTTGATCTAAAGCCTCAGGCTGATCTCCATAAAAGTTAGCAACTGTGGTTGCAGTCCTGGTTCCCCTGTGAAAATATCAAAGAATTCAGTTTACCTTTACCAAAAAGCTGATGCCAGCTGCTGATACCTGAGACTATTCTACAGTTTAATAACCTAAATCAGCCATTCTTAATGTCCCATAGTAAGGCCAAAGATGGGTACAATTATTTTTTTCCCACCACGTTGCAACTGACTTATGGCAACCCCATAAGGTTTTCAAGGCAAGAAACATTCAGAAGTGGTTTGCCATTGGTGGCCTCTCTGTCTGGTTATAATTAACACTGCGATTTCCATAGGCAACCATAATTACATCAACACATACAAAACTGACTACATAATTCATGCTCCAAGAAACCTGTTCCAGTGTTAAGCCTAACAGTGGCATTTATCTTTAAACCACAACAGACCAGGCAACTTCCCGTCTAACTAATGGAACATTTCTAAGCCAATGGATGCTAGTGGATTTAGAGGGGTAAAACTGTTTAATCTCTTTTCTGGTAAGTATCACATTTTAAAAGTAACATTCAAATGAGCCAATTGCCACAACATCTGCAATGTTTTGCTGCTGACATGAAAATCACATATTCAGTGTTACAGTGAAAAATAAACATTACAAACTGACAGCAGATTTGGGGATATTATAATCAGGTTTGGATCTGCAAAGTAATGTGCAATCAACCAACTGCATAATACAGTTCACATTTGAGGTGCAAACACTATTTTGATCTAGATAGCAAAAACTTCAAAGGTAAATAGGTTCAGCTGCCTTATGCTGTCCAGTCAAGTCCAGTTAGCTTCACCTAGATTCAAAAGCAGTTATAAGGAAACTTCATCTATTCCTACGGCCATCCAATGATGTATGTCTCATAAAAAAGACTTTATTTTTAAAGTTTCTATACTGCTTTGCAACGTAAAAAAGTCACAAAATGTGACGTGCAGAGAACAACCTATATATTCTAGGAATTAATCCTAATATAGGGAACTGTTGCAACTAAGACAGAGAGTATACACAAAGAAGGACGGTTGTTATCCTGAGCTTGAGATATCTAATATTTATGTATTAATTACTGACAGTGCATGCAAGTTTTGCTTTGTTGCAGTTTCTATGGGACATTATACATCATTCAAAATGACCACAATATAGAGAAGAGCTACCTAAAAGTGCCAGAAGGATACACTTTGTTTTCCACATTTTTGCTTAAGTTTTTAGCACTTTTTATACTGCCGCTAGGAAATGGCACTTAGTCCCTCCCTTACTCCCTTATTAATTATACTTGGTAAATATGTGGAGAGGCCTACAGATGAGCTGTGTTAATCTCTATGCTTACAGAGCAGGATTTCTGAGAACAGGAATGACTCCAATGCATTGGATGAAGCAAAGTGATCAAACATCTCCCTCCCTGTAATCACTGCATCTCCTTGATACATAACTGCCTTTGACTTGACACTTCTTAGTTGTCTCTAATGTTCTTGATCACTCATCAGAAGAAGTTGAATGCATTCACCCTCTAACTTGTTAGAAACAAAGAGATATCTATCTGGGTGTAGGGGTATATGCAAAGCATTTCTCCAATTTAAAGTTGGCAGGAGCATGAGGGGAGTTTAATGAACTAAAGTAATTTTCCTCCCTAGTAAAATTTTATGGCCATGAAAGGTCTGTACAGCTACTGAATATGCACAGAAGCTCCCAAGCTGTCCAGTAATTTATGGATTTATAGATCTCCAATAATTCTTCTTACCCTGTGTTATATGTTTTCCTTGAAGAACTCAAAGGAAATGACCATCATGAGACCAAGACTATATTTATACAATTTCCTAAAAATATAATATAAAATTCAGAGAATACAATGCTTTGCAGGAACTGGGCCGCTTGTTCATACCAGCAGTACTTGGAAGTATTTACAATCTAAGTAATCTAAGCACTGAGCCTAGTGTCATTACTATAAGAGTTTCCTGTATAGAATATTTGAGGATGCTGAAAGCAAATATTATCAAGCATATGTGCTGAAAGATAAATGGAATGTTTTAAGATGGGTAGAGTTTCAGGAAGAGCTAGATGACTTCACAAATAAGTCTTAGTCAAACTCTGGTTCAAGGTCTTAGAAAGCTGTTAGTTACTATGGCCAGTGGGATTGGGGTGAGGCTATCTGAATGTATCAGAATTCTGCAGCTATTAAGCATCTGTCGGTTTGTTAAAAACGTACAGTCATGTATGGTGGATCCCCCCCCCCTTTTCAGGTCATGAATGAGTGACTTCCTAGTCATGATGAATGGGGCCGTTTGACACAGTTGCCATAAAGCAGCACTAGCAATTTTGCATACTGTCAATCCAAATCCCTTCTACGGAGGTTAACAGTGGTAAGTAAAATTTAAATTCTGCCACTGGCAAATGGATGACCCATTCATCACAGGAAGAAAATTTGCAATGGGTAGGGGGAGGAATGACTAGTTCTTTATGCACTCGACATCATAAAATGGTCACAAGATTAAGATAAAATATACAAAGTCACATAATATCTTCAAAAGATCCTAATCATTTAGCAGAGTATCTTACTGTGATTTTGTTCAAAGGAAACGGACCAGGCCTTCAAAAAAGAGTCCAGGCCAGGGCTTTAAACAACCTTTGGGATAGAGTCATTAAATTTCAAGAAAGTAGCTCATATGTCTTAGTTTTTTTCAATCAGAAAGTTAGAGGAAACCACTGAAAATACAAACAAAAAATCATAGTAAACAAAAATACATTATTTTCTAATAAACAGTTTTATACATTGGGTTGGATCCAACCAACTCCCAAGGAATGTATCTCCAGCTTAAGGAGACTTCCTTCAATTTAATTGGCTCATTCTCTACATAGTGTAGTAGTTCAGAGCCATGGCCTTTAATTTGAAAATCTGGGTTTGATTCCCTACTCCTCCACATGCAGCCCGCTGGGTAACACAGGACTAGTCCCAGTCAGAGCTGTTCTCACAGAGTAACCCTGCCTCAGCCCCACCTACCTCACACACTGTCTGTTGTGGGGAGAGGAAGGGAAGGCAATTGTAAGCCACTTTGAGACTCCGAGTAGTGAAAAGCAGGATATAAAAACCAACTCTTCTTCTACTATGTAAGTTGAAGGAAGATTACTTGGATTTCAGAAAGGCTCAAACTTTGCTTAGTGGGGTGGATAAGGTAGGATCCAACCCATTAACATCAGGACTATGAGTATATTTGGAATTCATAAAACTGTTATACTAAATTAAATTATTGGTTTATAAAGGTCAGCATCATCTACTCTAACTAGTAGTAGCTCTCTCAGTTCTTGAATTTCTTTCATATTACCCACAACTTGATCCTTTTAACTGGGGAACCCAGAGGTTCATCTTCCACATACAAACCAGATGTTCCACCACTGAGTGAAAGCCCTTCCCAAGTTACACTTTATAACACAGATACATTAAGGTCACAATGGATTGCAACTGCCTCATGTCAACGAGTCAGGAAATAAACTCTTGAATAGCTTGGAATAACTCCATGTGTTAAAACTGTAGTGTTTAGTATTTCTACCTCTAATGTCAGACCAACTTTATCTTTGCTTGAGAATGCTTAGGGCTGATCCTGCGTAGAGCAGGGGGTTTGACTAGATGGCCTGTATGGCCCCTTCCAACTCTATGATTCTATGATTCTATGATTCTATGATCTCTTTTTTCGAGAAAGTGACTACCTTGCTGGATCAGGGGAATGCCATGGACATAGTTTATCTGGATTTCAATAAAGCTTTTGATAAGGTTCCACGTGATATTCTTGTTAACAAGTTGGTCAAATGCAGTATGGATCCTAATTCTGTCAGGTTAATCGATAACTGGTTGACAGATCGGACCCAAAGGGTACTTGTTAATGGTTCAGCATCCTCTTGCAGAAGAGTGACAAGTGGAGTGCCCGAGGGATCTGTCCTGAGGCCTGTGTTGTTCAACATATTTATAAATGATTTGGATGAGGGAATGGAGGGGGTACTTATTAAATATGCAGACAATACTAAACTGGGAGGAGTAGCAAATACAACCGAAGACAGAAACAGAATACAGGATGACATTGAAGGGCTTGAGAAGTGGGCTAAACTGAATAAAATGAAATTCAATAGGAACAAATGTAAAATTCTGCATTTAGGTAGGAAAACCCATATATACCAATATAGGATGGGGGAGACTTGTCTTGGCAGCAGTACGTGCAGAAAGAATCTAGGTGTCTTAGTAGACCATACATTGAACATGAGTCAGCAGTATGATTCGGTGGCTAAAAAGAAAAATTTGATTCTGGGCTGAATCAAACGGAGTATCATGTCCAGATCGCGGGAGGTGATGGTACCACTTTACTCTGCTCTGGTTTGGCCTCACTTGGAGTACTGTGTTCAGTTTTGGGCACCACAGTTGAAGAGGGATGTAGACAAACTGGAGCATGTCCAGAGGAGGGCAACAAAGATGGTGAGGGTTTGGAGACCAAGACATATGAGGAAAGGTTGGGGGAGCTTGGTCTGTTTAGCTTGGAGAGGAGACAACTGACAGGAGAAATGATAACCATTTTCAAGTATTTAAAAGGCTTCCATGTAGAGGATGGAGCACAGTTGTTCTCTTTTGCCCCGGAGGGACAGACTAGAACCAATGGGATGAAATTAATTCAAAAGAAATTCCGTCTAAACATCTGAAAAAAGTTTCTGACAGTTAGAGCTGTTTCTCAGTGGAACAAGTTTCCCCAGGAAGTGGTAGATTCTCTATCTTTGGAAATTTTTAAATAGAAGCTGGATAGCCATCTGACAGAGGCTGATTCTGTGAAGGTTCAAAGAGGTGGCAGGTTAGTGGATGAACGATAGGGTTATGAGTGTCCTGCATAGTGCAGGAGGTTCCCTTCCAACTCTATGATTCTATGATCCTACTATGGAAATATTATTAATATAACATAAAGACATATTTAAAATAAGCCACTATTTTGTTCTTATGCTTTGGCTGTGTTTGAATATGCAAATTCTGTAGTGTGCATAATTCAAAAGAATGTGAAGAATATCCTACTGAGGGCATCTAAGGAGATGTGTATTTAGCATAGGTAGATTAGGAATTTCCTGATGTTTTTTTAGTAACCTCCTCCAGTGTCTTCATTGGCTTACTTGGAGAACAATTCCTCCCTGCTTGCCTCTACAACAGACTGAGCAAACAAAGAAAAACCATTAGACAGATCTCTCTCTCTCTCTCTCTCTCTCTCTCTCTCTCTCTCTCTCTGTCTCTCCCCCCCCCCCAACATTATTTCTATTCTAAATAAAAGTTTGGATTCTTTTAAGCAATTTGGTGCTTGACCCTCTTTGCGTATTTAAACTCTGCCATCAGGCTGAATGCAATTCACTTGCTTCGCTAATAAGCACATTTTGTCAGCTTCTCAGGTGACAAGAAAGGTATTCGTATAGAAGAACAAAGTCTTGGCAGAGGTACCAAAGCAACGGATGCTCTGCCAGAATTATCTAGCTGTCTTACAGAACTACCTGCCTTTTTAATCTGAATATTTGCCAAAGTGAGATGAGAATTTTTTTCAGAAGCTCCAGTAGAAATTTGACCTTCTGGTAGGTATCTTGAAAGATTTATCCTTGGAAGAAATAAAAGATATAACGAAGAGGAAGAACTCCCAATTTTTGCAACAAACATCTATTCCAGCATCCAAAGTTGTTGATGTTCACAAAAAAACAACAACCATTCCTTTATCTTCCAATCAAGCAAATAACACAAATACTTTTCAATTCACGTAACAAAAATCTTGTCTTAATGTCCATTGCAGGAAACGTAAAACAGTACAGTTAATACTCTCAAGGGGAATTTTTCTTATACTCTTTGTGATTTTTAAGAAAGAAAGAATAGGAACAAAACAAAGGACTGTTTTCAAATCAATGATAATACCCTGACTTGCCCTCCATTTCATCTAGTATTCCTCAGGCATCACTAGGAGTGTTCTAGCTGTACTAGCAGTTATTTAGCACAGCCGTAAGTATGAGCAAGGCCTGCAGTGATATAGGCTGTAAAACTAGCATAAAGACAGTAGTGATAAGGACAAGAGCACGCATCACTCTGGAATTTGTCAACCACTGCAAGGATGAAAATATTATATCCACATGCCTTATTAATCCCTTGTTCCCTTCCCTCCACTGACCTGAATTTACTTACTTACTTACTGAAAATATGCCTATCCAGCAATCTTATTCAAGGATCAAGTGACTGCAGTAAAAACAATAGAAGAAGAAGAGTTGGTTCTTATATGCCGCTTTTCCCTACCCGAAGGAGGCTGATTTACTGGGGTAAGGAGTTGACTTATTGTGGTACGGGTAAATTAATTTCTCACTGTCCTGTCATTCTGTATATTTCAGAACAAGGCAAAGCGTGCTCGACCCACTCTATTCTTGTGCTTGTGCCACTTCAGCAGCTGTTGTCTGTAGAACTCATTTGACAAACCTTGCCAAATGAGCCACATTCTCTGTCCAAAATCAACCATCTGACTTATTCATGAGAATTCTTTGGAAAGAAAGAGTGTCAGAAAGCAAGACAAAAGACTAAACAATAAAAGGGAGGAGGGAAATAGCGGATGGACATAATATAAGAGACATGGTAGGGAACAGACCATAGATGCTGCAATAATGAAGGAAGTTAAATGCAGTTAAAAGGCCCATCTATGCTTGGTGTGCCTGAGAAGATTATTTAGAACCCATCAGAGGTGGAAACAGGAGTCTTCTAGGTTCTAGAAGAGACCATCTGATAAGTCTTTAGAAACACTATTGCTTGTTTTCTATTTGCCATGCTTATTGGAAGGCACAGAAGCAGGATCCTGTCTGGGATTATTTCTTACAGGAACAAACAAACACCTAAATCAGGGAGGCTCACAGACTCACACATTCTGTAGTCAGATAAGGAGACATTGGACAAGTGAAGTAACTAGGGATGGATATGAACCAGAAAATTTCAGTTCAGGGTTCGGGATGTTCGCAAACTATACACCTGAACCCAGACAACCCAACCCCCTGAAGCAAATTGATCTACCTTATTCACTTCTGCCCACTTAAAGCCAGGGGAAGTGAAACAATGGGTTTAAATCACTTGCAACCATTTTGTCGTGACAGTTGATAGGTCCACAGTTTGCTTCCCCACCTTCCAAAAAGAGGGAAGCAAATCAGTTTGTTGAAATTACTTGCAGCCTTTTTGACCTGACAGCAGGGCCCACAGACCTCTCAGTTGTCAGTCATAATGGCTGCAAGCCATTTCAGAAAGCTGTATTGCTTCTTCCTCCTGACTTCCAAAGGGAGGGAAGTGACTCAATGTGCTGAAATCACTTGCAGCCAATTTAGGCTGAAAGTGGAGGTGCACAGCCATCTGCTAACAGCCTAAAATGGCTGCCAGCTGAATTCCTGAAATGAACCTGACAAAGGTCCATGAAATGTTTGTGGGAGATTCCTCTGCTGAATATTAGATCTGGAAACATGAACTGGGGCATTTTCATGGAATAATTTGGTTCGTGCCCCAGTTTGTACCAATTCCCAGAGGTAACACCCACTTAGAGTCCATTTTTAATATCTACTGATAGCAAGAGAGGCACTACCTCTGGCATCTTTCCTGCATTAAAATTGGAAAATGCAACAAGTACTAGGCAGGGTGAGCTTTTCTCTCCATATAGGATTACCAACCTCCAGGTAATGGAAGGATATCTCTTTTTTTACACTATGCAAATGACTCGGATTCAGGTGGGCAGTTAGAGTGGTCTGATGCAACAGAACAAAGTTTGAGTCCAGTGGCGTTTTTAATACCAGCAAAGTTTAATCCTGGGTATAAGCTTTCATGTGCATGCACACTTTGTCATATACATTGAAACAGATTTCCTCCAATGTTGCATGTAGGTGGCAGGGGATTACTTGCCAGAAAGGGCTAATTAGAGTCAAGATGCATAAGTACAGCTAAGATTGGAATAACACAGTTGGTAGGGTCTAAGAATAGCAGGAAATTAGCATACAGATAATAAAATAGATGTAAGAACTAAGATTAAATTTACCTAGCATTAAACTTTGTTGGACTCAAATTTTATTCATTGGCTTACCCTTACAGTCCAACTTTTTCATAATGAAGAACAGCCTTTTTCAAACTTTTGACTGTAGAGGAGCCCCTGAAATAAATTTTCAGGCTTTGAGGACACCTGGAAGTGATATCAGCTGGCCACACCTCCCTGCCATGCCCGTCAGAAGTGACATGTCATCAGAAGTGGCATCGCCACCTGCACCCTTCACCCACCTTTACTACTACTACAGCAGCTCTGCTTCATGTAGGCTGGAAAGAAGGGCAGGAGCTGAGAAGACGGCCTGGACCCCTATATCATGCCATAACCAACTCCTCATCCTTTGATAGGCTGCCTAAGGAGCTGGTGAGCTCCCCCTCACTGGCAGTCTTCAAGCAAAGGTTGGATACACACTTTTCTTGGATGCTTTAGGATGCTTAAGGCTGATCCTGCGTTGAGCAGGGGGTTGGACTTGATGGCCTGTATGGCCCTTCCAACCCTATGATTCTATGATTCTATGATTCTATGATTATCGCCCCCATTGCTTACCTACCTTCTTGGCAGAGGCAGCCAGTTCCTTAGCTTCTGCCCAATTAAGGTAGGAGGGGAAAAGTTGTGGACCCCCTCTGGAGCTCCCACAGACCCTCAGGGGTCCAAAGACCCCAGGCTGAGAATCTCTGATGTAGCTTAATGAAGCCAATGGGAACCACAATGCACTAAATTGAATGGGGCTCCACTGACCAGGCAGCTATACTTGATTGCTGCTGAGACAGATTGTCCTAACAGCATGAAGGAGGCAGGCTCTTTTCCCAAGATTCAGCAACAGGACAGAAGTTGTTTACCAAAACAGAAGACTAGTAGCATCTTAAAGACTAACAATGTTTATTTGGGCATGAGCTTTTGTGTGTCAGAGCTTACTTCCTCCATTGAAACAGAAAGAAAGAAATTATCCAGAAACTGTTTTGCGGTCCAAGAATAAAGTTGTGAATTCATTTAAACTCCAGTCTGGGAAACTGTGTTGGCATGGGGGGGGGGGGGAGGGGAGGGAATCCAGTGACAAATGAAAATCAAGTGACTTCAGGGTTTTAAAGAGACTGGGGGACCCTACATGGCCAAAGCAACAGTGGGAGGAAGAAGGGGGGGTTAATTAAATCATACAGTCCAACCAAAATGCTGACACAGTAACAATTGACACATTTTTTTGGAAACAAAGCCCAGAAAATTTCAGGCAAAGAAAAACAAACAGAAACAGAAAGTGAAACAACTTTCCTTTTCCTACTATGTTTATTCTTATCTTTAAAAAGATTACAGGAGGATGAAACTGTACAGTAGGCAGCAGCTAATGCATAGCTTCCATTATTACGACAAATTCTCAAGAGGAGTTAAGGTTGCCAGCTCCAGGTTGGGAAATTCCTGGATATTTTGAAGGTAGAACCTGAGGACAGTGGGTTTGGGGAGGGGAGGGTCTTCGGAAATGCCATAGAGTCCACCTCCCAAAGCAGCCATATTATTTTGTAACTAAATAGAACCTTTATTTTGCTTAGAGAACTAGTCAAATATTTCTGTGCTTTGTGCATATAGACAGGGTAGCTGCAAAGTTAAGGATTTTTGTTTGAATCTCTTTTGATACAGAAAGATCACTTATTTGAAGACATATGTGTTCAGACTTTTCTAGAAGCAAAATTCTGTAGCAATTATTTGTCAAAACAACAGATCAAAACATTTTGAACATTAATTTAAAAACTCGATTTTATCCACTCCATAATATACCTATACCCCAAACACAGCAGTGAGAAGCACAGATGAAACCTTATCACTGCCACATGCACTATTGTTGCCATGAAGATACTTTGGAGCATGTGACAGTTGTAGGCAAGACAACTATCACACATTTACACAAACACACAAGAGCATATAAGGTGCACACAGAAAAGATGACCAACAACACAAATCATTGTGAGTTCAAAAGGAAACGCCCTAACAAGTAGCAAGGACATCTTTGGTTTCTTATACATGTTCAGGACACCATCATAATGGATGCCAAACTAAAACCTGCCAAGCTAACTTTTCTTTTCTATGAACCCACGCAAACCTTTCATCGTACTCCATTGACTTTCTTCCCTGAGGTGAACAAAATGCAGTGCTGTAGGATGAATGGAAGCAGAGGGTTTTCTGATTCCTATTAATGATCTGATAGCTTTCACCTCCTTCCCATGGTTGTCAGAACAGCTAATGAACAGCTGGGGAACAATGGCTGATAGCCATAAATTACTGAGCACATTCTGTAGACAGTAACATCACTGATCCTGAAGAAGACAATTGCAAAAGCCAGAAATACTGATAAAACTACCAGACAAGCCTGCCTTGTTCCAACTGAACTAACTTTACAAAAATCATACAGCCCAGCAATAGCTAACAGATGAAAACTCCATATTATTTATGGTCATATTACATTGCATTTTGGCACCAGAATAGCCATCAAATTCATATATTCATTTTTTTTCTCAACTATTTCTTTTGTTAGTTTTATCCCACCTTCCATGATAAAGAGGCAAAGTTTCAAATATACACATGGATGGGTCAGTGCCTTCCTCCACCCATTTGGAACTAACTACAAAATAAGTAGTTTATCACATTTTAAAAAATTTTATTGAAACTTTTAGGTCATGAGCAGAATGCTGAATATGCTTGGTTCAAGATGAACTCCAACAGAAGAACAAATACATACATGGCTTTGGTATTAAACATAGATTTTTTTTCTAAGCTGCAAAGGAATTTCCATTCCTTTACTGTATTGATGACTAAAAGGATGGCTGATGTTGACTTAACATGTTAATTGTTAAGATGATAAATTCCTAGTTAACCTCCTTCCTATGTTTAGAGGGAGTGGATATAATGTTCACATCAAGTAGGCTCTGCTGGGAACTACCTGCCACATTTGCGACAGAAATGGAACTGGAGGCACCTTGGCCATCTTGGGGGAATACGTTTAATGGCTTTAGGCAGCTCTCAGAAACTGAAGTGGACAAGCTTCTAGGGTCAGTGAGGGCAACCACTTGCCCCTGTCCATCCTGGCTGCTCAAAATGAGGCACTGAAGGGGGCATTTATGAGATGATATAACCATATATGCTATGTCAACCTACCCACACCTCCCAAAATGACCAATGATGGGCCTGAAGGGGGTGGAAAGGGGAGTGGCCCTGGGTTGGCATGTACATATCTATGCTTCCCAACCATATTCTACATGATCACATCACTTCTGGGGTTTCTTGAAGGCTGAAGAATATTTCAGGGGCTTCTCAATGGTAAAAAAATTGAGAAAGGCTGTTCTATTGGAGGCCTACCTAGACAAAATAGCTGATAGCTGGAATTTGACTTGGGGCATATTGTAACATTTCCATTTCAGTTTTCACTTGGAAGCAAACCAAACAAGGTGGCATCAGGTCATTGTCTGGAAAAAGAAACTCAGATCAGGTACTTACAGCAGTATCTGGGGAATGTTTAAACACCTGTACCTGACATTAATAATATAAAATCCTGAATATATATTGAAATAAAAAGACATTAAGAAAGCAACTCAAGCGGAGAATGCAATGAGACTTGACAAACATTTTTTATTTTTAGCTTGACAACATAGCATTTGCTGTAACCAAGGAGCTCCTGATTAAATAAGCATCCAAACGCACATAATAAACCTGTAATTTTATTGGCTGAGAGCGATGGAGCAATTTAGAATACATGAATTGCTGTGTTAAGCAAACTGCAGCTCATGTACAACACTCATGAATTACAGGATCTGGCACAGAGCTGACCAGTTGCCAAGCATGGCCTTTTAGAATAACAATGATGATCACTAACACAACACAATAGAATCCAGCGATTGTGAGGCTTATTCGCTCATCCAGATTCTCTTGCTGGGAAAGCAGAACTGTTCCCAATAGGGCAATTTCTACTGCTTTGTGTCAGCCTACCTTTTAAAGGCCCCTCCAATTACATTGCCACCATTTGGGGGAAGCTGGCATTTCTCCTTCACAGAAAGTCAATAGGGAGGTTTGAGAAGTGCTTATGAGAATAGTTCCCTGGGTATAAAATTTATTACAGCTATACTATTGGAATATGTTTGGAGGTGAAAAGGTAAATTAGAAATGACTGAAGAGACACACAACAGTAGCTCCCAGTTCAGCCTGGTATTTCTCTGCCCAGAAGTCCAGCCAAGTCCTCAACCCTTTTTTTCCTCCTGGCCAATCCAGGTTCATGATCTATAACTGACAAGCAAATAGAATTGGCAATCGGGTTTTGGAATTTTACTGCTTCACATCCATTATTCAATATTCACTGTTCGTTGTTCTGCCACCCAGCATTTGACATTTATGAAACGGCTAAGAAATGACTGATTGGTTGAGGACCGATACTGCAAGGGCACATTATTTGAGTATATGATGGCATTTTAAAAATCTCCAGTCAAAAGAGACTAATTATCACAGATTCAATATAAAGTGCCTTTTGCACAGTATCAATTGAATAAAATTAATTGAACTCAGACGGATTGATTCATGCTTTCTACTGTTCCCTCCATGCCTGAAGCCATGGGATGGCAGCAACAATGAATGAAATACGGGATCTTCCTCCACAGTTCTTCCACTCACAGAATATACTTCCCTTGTTTTCAAGGGAGATATAGTTACATTATCCATACAGTTTCAACCTTTTACCTCAGGATAACTCATAGTGAGTGAGGAGTAATTTTTTCCTGATGCGTTTACACAAATAATAGAGTTAAAAGCATAACACATCATTGACCATCAATCCAATATAAAAGAGAATCCAGTGAGACAAGAACATGTTAAACAAGCCACTGCTTGCGCTTTCAATACTGAAACAAAATATAAAATATAAGGAGAGCTAGAAACATGAGTCTGCATCTGATTTATTTAAGTGTTGATAAAAATAACAAGCAAAGAAAGGCTAGAAAGTAGAATTCTTTCATTTCAAGTTAGGCTGCCTTAGACTGTGATACACTCGCCATTTTAGGTATATAAATGAAGAATTATGCATTCAGACTTTGAAGTCATTACAGTCTGTTTTCAGTCATTAACCTTGTAAAATTACTATCAATAAAACAAAAAAAAATCATGAATATGGTATTGGGTTACTAACTTCCAGTCAGGAAATTCCTGGAGATTTGAGGGATGGAACCTAGGGAGGGCACAGCTTATCAAGGAGGGACATAGCAGCATATAATACGATAGAGTCCACCCTCCAACATTTTCTCCGATGGAAATAATCTCTAGTCTGGAGAACAGTTGTGATTCCAAGGGATATTCAGGCTCTAACAGGAGGTTAGAAGCCTAAATGCTAGGAATGCTATCCTTCAAAAGTATTTCCAGATAGCCATTTGCAATTGTGTGCATTTCTTTGTCAAAGGCAAACACAGTACAGCTTATTTCCATGGTCTAGCCTTGCCACAGAAGGCTATAGTTTGGGATTTTCAGCCTCCAGGTGCTGAATGGAGATCTGGAATTACATCTGATCTCCTGATCATAGAATAATAGAATAATAGAGTTGGAAGGGACCTCATGGGTCATCTAGTCCAATCCCCTGCACTATGCAGAACAATCACAACCTTATCGCTGATCCACTGTAACTTGCCACCTCTTTGAACCTTCACAGAATCAGCCTCTCCGTCAGATGGCTATCCAGCCTCTGTTTAAAAATTTCCAAAGATGGAGAACCGACCACTTTCCGAGGAAGCCTGTTCCACTGAGAAACTGCCTTAACTGTAAGGAACTATTTCCGGATGTTGAGACAGAATTTCTTTTGAATTAATGTTATCCCACTGGTTCTGGTCCATCCCTCTGGGGTAAGAGAGAACAACTCTGCTGCATCCTCTATATGGCAGCCTTTTAAATACTTGAAGATGGTTATCAAATCCCCTCTCAGTGGTCTCTTCTCCAGGCTAAACAGACCAAGCTCTGCCAACCTTACTTCATACTTCTTGGTCTCCAAACCTTTCTCCATCTTTGTTGCCCTAATCTGGACATGCTCCAATTTGTCTATATCTCTCTTCAACTGGGGTGCCCAAAACTGAACACAGTACTCCAAGTGAGGCCGAACCAGAGCAGAGTAAAGTGGTACCATAACCTCCCATGATCTGGACACAATACTCCATTTGATACAGCCCAAAATCCCATTTGCCTTTTTAGCCACCGAGTCACACTGTTGACTCTTGTTCAATGTGTGGTCTACTAAGACTCCTAGATCCTTTTCACACTTGCTACTGCCAAGACAAGTCTTTCCCATCCTATATTGGTGCATTTCATTTTTCCAACCTAAATGCAGAACTTTACATTTGTCCCTATTGAACTTCATTTTATTCTATTTAGCTCACTTCTCAAGATCATCCTGTATTTAAATCATCCTGTATTCTGATTCTGTCATCATATCAATAGCACGCTCCACACCTTCCCCAGTCTCCCAGATGTTGCTAGCCATCAACTGCCAACCTACTGACAGACTTAGTTTCATTCATTTTAATGGGGTCTCTTGAAGATCTCCTATGACTATGATATAGTCCATGTTTGAGCATTGTTAGGTTATAGGTCCCTCTTGGTATAACAACTTACCAAAGGAATTTAGGAAAACTCCCACAGTTCTATCCTGCAGACTTTCTATGACAGTATTTTTTTTAAGTGGGCTGTTTTGCAAATTGTGTTTTTAATTTTTTTTAAATATTATATTGTTAGTTTGCATTATTGTAACCATCCATTTAGAAAAAAGCAGGACCATAAATGCTATAAAATAAACGTGAATGCCTATGAAATGTTTTCAGTCACTTTTTGTAATATTTGCATGACCCTTTCTACATCTCAGGATGGTTTGCATCCACTGGAAAATAAATGCGGTCATTTTAGATCTGTCTGAAAACATAAGGGATGACATTCCATCTCACAATGGACACAGTTCCCAACTGATGCTTTTTCAAAGAGTATGAAGTCATATTTGTTGTCAAAACATCCAAATAATGCCAACTGTCATATAGAAAAGTATTTACTTTTTCTAATCATTTGTTATTGTTGTTAGGTGCGAAGTCGTGTCCGACCCATCGCGATCCCATGGACAATGATCCTCCAGGCCAGTGGTCCCCAACCTTTTTATCACCGGGGACCGGTCAATGCGTGATAATTTCACTGAGGCCCAAGTTGGGGTAGTCTTTTGCCGAGGGACATCGTTGCCGCCTGAGCCCCTGCTCCACTTGCTTTCCCACCGGCACCCCTGACTTCCCACCAGCCATTAGGGGTTCTGCCAGCAGCAGCTGCGCAGTGCCACTCCAAGCGGTAGCCCCAGCCATGGCGGCCCCTGGAAAGCACCAAAGGTGATCTGGCAGCAGAGTGGCAGGGCAGCCCCTGAGGCAGCAGCCAGGGAGGAGGATGAGAAGGAGCTGCGGCCTGGTACCAACTGCTCCACGGACCCATGACTGGTCCCCGGACCGGGGGTTGGGGACCACTGCTCCATATTTCTCCCTGCCATCTTGATCCCAATTTGTGACTCCTCTAATCCCGCATTTCTCATGATGTGCTCCGCATACAAGTTAAATAGGCAAGGCGACAGTATACAGCCTTGCAGAACTCCTTTCTCAATTTTGGACCAATCAGTGATTCCATGTTCAGTTCTCACTGTTGCTTCTTGACCTGCATATAAGTTTCTCAAGAGACAAATATGATGCTCTGGTATTCCCATCTCTTTAAGAACTTGCCACAATTTGTTGTGCTCCACACAATCAAAGGCTTTAGCACAGTCAATGAAGCAGAAGTAGATGTTCTTCTGGAACTCCCTAGCTTTCTCCATGATCCAGCGTATGTTGGCAATTTGATCTCTAGTTCCTCTGCCTCTTCGAAATCCTGCCCGTACTTCTGGAAGTTCTTGGTCCACATATTGCTGGAGCCTAGCTTGTAGGATTTTGAGCATAACTTTGCTAGCATGAGAAATGAGTGCAATGGTGCGGTAGTTTGAACATTCTTTGGCATTGCCCTTCTTTGGGATTGGAATGTAAACTGACCTTTTCCAATCCTGTGGCCATTGTTGAGTTTTCCAAATTTGCTGACATATTGAGTGTAGCACTTGTACTGCATCGCCTTTTAAGATTTTGAATAATTCAACTGGAATGCTGTCACCACCACTAGCTTTATTGTTGCTCAGACTTCCTAAGGCCCATTTGACCTCACATTCCAGGATATCTGGCTCCAGGTTAGTAACTACCCCATTGTGGTTATCAGGGATGTTAAGCTCGCTCTTGTATAGTTCTTCTGTATAATCTTGCCACCTTTTTTTAATCTCTTCTGATTCTGTGAGGTCCCTACCATTTTGATCCCTTATCATACCCATCTTTGCATGAAAGGTTCTCTTCATATCTCCAATTTTCTTGAAAAGATCTCTGGTCCTCCCCATTTTATTGTTTTCTTCTATTCGTTTGCACTGTTCATTTAAGAAGGCATTCTTATCTCTTCTAGCTTTTCTCTGGAATTCTGCATTCAATTGGGTGTATCTTTCTCTTTCTCCCTTGCCTTTCACTTCCCTTCTCTCCTTAGCTATTTGTAAAGCTTCCTCAGACAGCCATTTTGATTTCTTGCATTTATTTTTCTTTGGGATGGTTTTAGTTGCTACCTCTTGTACAATGTTGCGAACCTCCATCCATAGTTCTTCAGGTACTCTATCAGATCTAATTCCTTAAATCTATTTGTCACCTCTACTGTATATTCGTCGGGGATATGATTTAGTTCATACCTGAGTGGCCTAGTGCTTTTCCCTACTTTCTTCAATTTAAGCCTAAATTTTGCAACAAGAAGCTGATGATCTGAACCACAATCAGCTCCTGGTCTTGTTTTTACTGACTGTATAGAACTTCTCCGTCTTTGGCTGCAGAACACATAATCAATCTGATTTCTGTGTTGACCGACTGGTGATGTCCATGTGTAGAGTTGTTTCTTGGGTTGTTGGAAAAGAGTGTTTGCTATGACCATTGTATTCTCTTGACAAAATTCTACCAGCCTGTGCCCTGCTTTATTTTGTACTCCAAGGCCAAACTTGTCTGTTATCCCGGTTATCTTTTGGCTTCCTACTTTAGCATTCCAATCCCCCATGATGATAAACACATCATTTTTTTTTGCATTGATTCTAGAAGGTGTTGTAGGGCTTCATAGAACTGGTCAACTTCATCCTCTTCAGCAGCAGTGGTTGGAGCATAGACCTGGATTGCTGTGATGTTGAATGGTTTGCCTTGGATTCGAACTGAGATCATTCTGTCATTTTGAGGATTGTATCCCAAGACTGCTTTTCCTATTCTTTTATTGATTATGAAGGCTACTCCATTTCTTCTGTGAGAGTCTTGTCCCCAGTAGTATACCTGATGGTCATCTGAATTAAATTCACCCATTCCTGTCCATTTTAGTTCACTGATTCCTAAAATGTCGATGTTCAGTCTTGTCATCTCTTGTGTAACCACCTCCAGCTTGCCTTGATTCATGGATCTGACGTTCCAGGTTCCTATGGAATAAAAATCTTTACAGCATCGGACTGTCTTTTCACCACCAGTTACTTCCACAGCTGAGCGTCCTTTCGACTTTGGCCCAGTTGCTTCATTCATTCTGATGCTACTCATACTAGCCATCTACTCATCCCCAGTAGCATATTGGACACCTTCCGACCTGAGGGGCTCATCTTCCGGCGTCATATCGTTTTGCCTTTTGAACTTTTCCATTGGGTTTTCATGGCAAAGATACTGGAGTGGTTTGCCATTTCCTTCTCCAGTGGATCACCTTTTGTCAGAGCTCTCAGCTATGACCTGTCCGTCTTGGGTGGCCCTTCACGGCATAGCTCATAGCTTCACTGAGCTACACAAGCCCCCTTGCCACGGCAAGGCAGCGATCCTTGAAGGGGGCTTCTAATCATTAATGTACCACAAATTATTAATATAGGTTATTGTGGACATTGTTTACCTACTAGATAGATTGTGCCAAATGCTAATAAAACAATGCCTCTGAAGGTCTGTCTTGCCCTATTTAAAATGCTCAGATAGATTCTCAGATGTTAATTTTGCTGTGATCGTTCAGCTTTGCTCCAATGATTCATCATTTCTTCCACTAGGTGTATAGGATGTTGAAAATAAACAGGAGCACTCTGTCTACTGGCAGAACTAATTTTGTTTTTTTGAAGAAAACCGGCCACCCAAGATGAAGAATGGCATGCTTTGGCAGCAGTAGCAGGAAAAGACATTAGATGTGGCAACCACCATGTCAGAAGCGCTACACTGCAGGGGGAGAGAAGAAATGGTCAGATAATGAAATTACAGAACATTGAAAATGTCAAAGAACAGCAGCAGTCAGCCATCATTCATGGATTATATGAGGCATTAACATGCTGATATCCCATTCGAGTGACAAAGATGGCAACAGAAACTGTAAATAGTCCAAAATGAATCCATGCCTATGACCAGAAGTTTAATGAAACTGGGGGAGCTGGCAGAAAATTAATCCCGCTCTCTCTGTGCAGTAAACTGTAGGTCCTGCTCAGAGGAAGTAATTGCTCTGCTTCTATTTTTGTGAACCCCTCATTCTTCCATGGTACCCTACCGCTTATGCATTTTAATTGCAAAAGGAAATCATGCACTGCCAAGCCACTTCAAGCTGAGCCATCATCCTGTAATCTTATAAACACCAAGCAAGGAGCAAATTTTTTTCCTAACTACTAGGAATATATTAAGAAATAACTGAGCTAACAGTCATGCATTGAAAGAAGGGTGAACATACTCTAACTGCTGCATTCTGATAATTTGAACCCTTCAAAACTGTACATAAGAATTAGCTTTCTGGATCAAACCAAGACCCTTCTAAGTCAGCTATTCAGTTTCTAGCAACCAAACCCTTGTGGGTACCTGACATGCAGGTCATAAAGGTGTCAGCCTCCCCTTGTTTTGTCACCAGTATCTGACATTCAGAACTATATTGCCTTTGAATATGGATGGTTCCATTTAGCTATTATATCTAATATGATGGTCTAATTCCTTTAAAAGGCTATCTAAACTATCACTGTATCTCATTGTAATGAATAGCCTCCATGAAATGGGTTTCTTATCATGAAGGAGGCACTTCTCTATCCCTGGCTGAATGTGGCATTTTTATAACTCCACAATGGTAATCAGATTTTATGTCTAAGCATGTGACCTTTCATTGTCTGATATGGATAGAGTTGCTTACAATAGAGGGAAGTGTATAGAACAAAGAATGCAATGCTTTTATTGGCAGCCAACTACAGTCAAGACTAAATTATCAGGAAGATCAAGTCTACAGTACGGATTCTAGAACTAACACTGCTTCATTTCAAACTCGATTGTATTAGAAGACTTGACAGCAACAATGGTCCTACGGATTCATGTGCAATTTCCATTCAAACCCCTTGAGGCTCTGCAGACTGAAAGAGAGAAGTTTGAGCTCCTTAATTTCATTTTCAGCATGGTTAAATATATATTACCTTGCATCTGCACAGATTCTTGATTGTCATTGATGCTAGCTATACAGATTAGGTAGCCGTTATAGTTAACTTCAAATCAACATTGACCCATGGTACATTTAAAGCATCCACACAACTGCTGTTTAGGGAGAACTGTATGGAAGCAGCAACTGCCTGAGTGAGAACTTCTTTGTGAGGCCTATCCACATAGTTAAAATGATAGCAATCCAACTCCTAAGATGATGATGATGGTGATGATGATGATGATGATGATTTATTAAACTTATAGCCCACCACTCCTGCAGAGGATCATAGTGAGTTACAATATACATACAATTCCCAATAAAATTACCCGAAAATATATATAATACAACATCATCCACACAGATCCAAGAAATACCATGGTGGGGGAAAAAAACAACCTCCAGAACCTGGGCTAGGCATTGTGAAGGATGTTTGGGAACCTGAGCTAGGCACTGTAAAGCATGTTTGGGAACCTGGGCTAGGCATTGTGAAGCATGACAAGTCACTAAGGAAGGCCACAAACCAGCTCATAAACTTTCATTTGTGATTAATTTGGGGCAGTTCATGGTTCATGAACTGAAGTTTGGGAACTGTAGCACAGCCAAAATTTAAGTTTTAAGGCAGTTCATGGAGCTTTGTGGGATTGTGGGGAGCATGAACCTCCTCCTCATGAAAGTCATTAAAAATATTAGAAACAGCTGAGCCCTGGGAAGATCTGCTCCCATGGCTCAGCTATTTTGAACTCAAAACAGCTGAGCCTTATGGCTCAGCTGTTTTCTAGCTAAATAGGTGAACTGTAGCAGCAGCCTGCTCCCATGGCTCAGTTGTTTAATCAGAAACAACTGGGCCATGGGTGCAACCTGCTCCTACAGCCCAGCTGTTTAGAGCCTGAAACAACTAAGCAGGTGGAGCAGATTACCCCCACAGCTCAGCTGCTTTATGTACAAACCCATTTTTGTACATATGTAAGCCAACTTGTTTCATGGGGTTCATGGTTCAGTTTCTGGTTCACCCACAAACAATGAACCAAGCTATATTTGTGTGATTTATGTCCATCCCTACATGTCAGTTCTGATCATGTAAGCTGTTACCAGAAATGGCCTGTTACGAATTATGATGAGGAATTAATATTTAAAGTGGCAGGAGCAAGAGGCCAATAATAGTAAGATCCTCACCTGTGTATACCAGGGTCCTACTGAAGGAAGTGAGACAGATTAATATTGAATGCAAATAGACTTTTATTTAGAAAGAATTCCTAAATAATTTAACATGCATATACACCAGCATTCTGAGAGAAATGAAGAAAATAATTTGGGAGCAAGAAAAGCATGCAACCTGTCTAGCAGTGAGGGGATCCTTAATGGGCAAAGGGGCAGATGCTTAGTCCAGCAAAATGTCTAGGTGGTCAATCTGGGATCAAGATGAACACACACTTTTGAACTTTGTGCAGGGATTGATATACTGTTTTAAATTCTCATGGCCAGCCCACAGACCAGCATGCAAGATGGTGCTGCACGATGCAGGTGATAGGTGATTTGCTATAGGTTATAAACAACTCTTATAGGTGAGCTGAACTAAAGTGGGAGGTTTTGGGGTGGCTTTATGTCAACAAAGTGTAAGACAAAGACCACGGGTTTGTGTGATGTGGAACAATTTAGAGTTTCCTGCTAGGTGACCATGAGTCACTGCAGGCAGATTGGGGAAATCGGATGTTCCCTGAATAGATGGTTAAAAATGACAATATCCTTGATAGCCTATGATCAGTATCTGGATGGGAAATGGGAGTGGGATAAGATTCCTTAAAAGGATAATATTGCCCACTGCCTCAGGCAGAGACCTTGAACTGCAAGAATCTTGACAGGATTAAGGGACCATCTGAGTTCCATTGACTTGTTAATACAGGCAATGCCTATGTGTGTGTGTGGGGGGGTGATAATGACTGGCCCAGAGTTTTATTTTCCAATATTTCCTAACCTGATCTATGCTACAATCTGTGGCACCCCAGCAATTGCTTCAATTTCTCTATTTTTTACCATAGAGATTTTGTGGGATGCTAGAACTTCACATGGACATGATGTCACTTCTGCTTAAATTGTTCCAGTAGACTGTTTATGCACTGGGAACTTCACTGCCCCAGCTCCTGTGCAGGAGCACAAATCGGGGGCAGATGAGGTGCACCAGGCCAAATGCTCCCCCATGTGGGTGCAGGAAGAGATGGGGGAACCTGCCACAACTAAAACTCCAGCCTCCAGCCCAGCATGAAACCTCCAGTGCATAAATGGTCGTATTGCCACAACAGCTCTCCCAACCCATTTTCAGAAAACAGCAGAGGGCATTCTAGGGCAGGAAGTCTCCCTAGCCTTTTTACAAACTGATGCAGTTACACAAATAATGGTGGCTATGGGTACTATTCTCATTTGAACGCATGAATTCATATAATCATCTCCTCCACATAACCTCTTTTATACTGAAGTTATACAGGCAATTGCACAAGCCGACACAAAGGATCATACAGGGCTGCCACATGTTTGAAATAGGCCAAAACATCCATATTCAGAAAGCAAAAGAACCAGAAACTAAAGCAGTAAGAACGGTATATATCCCCCCCTTCACGTGAACCACATTCTTTCCTTCCTTTTCAACTCCTACTAGTATTTTAATTTTTCTTATTATTTCTTTTTAAAAAATCGCACCAGTGGGATCATCATCACAACTAATGCCCCATCAGTTGTTTCAATATCTTGGACACAGTACAGAGACTAGGTAAGGCAAGAAGACTAAGTAATATTCAGTTTACTGCCTGAGTACCTGGAATCTGGAGATACTGTACATTTTTGGTACATTAAATGTCATTCTTTGACTGGCAAGAACAGCAGCAAGGTACAATGATCAAGCACCTACTATAAAAGTACAATGCTGCTCAGCATAATGCTATACTAGAGACAAACATAACCAAGGAAAAGAAAGGGAATCAAATTAGTGGTGTGCATTTGGATCTACCAAAGCTAAATATATATATATGGGGTATATTTTGGCTTCCTAGATGTATCTGGGGTTTCTCAAGAAAACGGGGGTGGGGGGGATCTCAAGAAAATCCCAGATATATTCAAGCATTATGGCTGGATCTGAAAACAACAGAGCAGCAGGAGCAAATTGCTCCTACTTCTCAGCTGTTCAGCTGTTGAACTGGGCTGCAGAAGAAGCCAGCACTAGAAGGTCTTATGCTACAGGAAGCAATCTGCTCTCTGCAGCACAGCAGATCCTGTGGCCAGCTTCTCCTTCAGCATGGTTTAAACCATGCTGTAGAAGACATCCCATCCAGGTCTGTGTACAGTGGAGAGACATCTCCCCATGTGCAGATCCTGGGGACAGCTCCTTCTGCAATATGATTTAAACTGCACTGCAGGAGAAGATACCCCAGCCAGGTTTGCATGTGGTGGGGAGAAACAACCTTATGGCACACAAATCCTGGGGCCAACATCTCCTATAGCAGCATGCTGCAGAGTAGCATCTCAGCCATGTCTGCATGTGGTGGAGAAAGATGTTGAGTAGAGACGCTGTGGCACACAGAGCCTGGGGCTAGATTCTCCCACAGTGCAGTTAAAACTAAGTTGCAAGAGAAGCCAAGCCTGCCCCAGGACTGGGTTGCCTTTTTTTTTTGTAATTTTAATTTTTATTATATATAATGCGTTTACAGAAAGATGAAAAAGAAAGGAACGACCAGCTAGCAAAGTAATTATTGATACATATGAGAATATAGTCTGTTATTATCTTAAGAAGTATATAGTCAGTTCCCATCGCATACCAGCCCCAACCTAAAAGTTACTGCTGTCTTTCTTAAGAAAGTCCAGGTAATTGCTCCACTGTTCGTCATATTCTTCAGGTGGTCGCAAAAAATGGAATTGTGCTCTTTTCCATAATATATCTGCTGGTAAGTCTTGAAAGATTTGTGCTTCTTGATCCACCAATTTTAGCGGCGTCTCCCGATGCTTTTTGAGTTGTTTCTTGCGTGCAGCCGCCCTTAAATAAACTCTGTATACTTTGTTAATCGGGATCTCTTCCTCCTCTAGATAGTCTTCCAGGATTTCAGTGATTTCCTTCCTCAGGTCTATTTTCTCAAATTCTTCCGAAACGCCTTTGATTTTTACGTTCCTAGCTTTGGATTCTACTTCCAGAACTTCGAATTTGTCTTCTGCCACTCTCTCCCGCTCCTGTTGATTAGCTTCCAGGCATTGGATTCTCGTTTGGTGTGTTGCCAGCTGAGTTGTGTTTTCATCAGCTACTTTTTTCAGATCATCAATTCTGTCTGAAAGCTCTTTTTTGGTGTCTTGAATCTCCTTTTCAACCTTTTTGACTACTTCCAATATCTCTGAATTGCCCTTGCATAATAGGCGATACATCTGTGCATTGGTTAGGGTTTCCATTGCAGTATTTATCAACTCCGCAAGATGCATACACCACCATATAATCACAAATCACGGACAGGGCATCTCACGAGAGTTCAGGAGTTATCAGTTAGTCGATCTCCGTGTTCTGTCAACAACTCCCGCTGGGCTCTCCGTCATAAGATCTTAAGCTCTTTCTTTTGTTTATTTTAACGAGTGTATTTATCTGGCTTGCCTCCCGTCTGAAGAAAGAATTCCCTTGCGAATTGGTTAGGCGGGGAGAAGGGGGGCTAGTGCCTGGCTTTAAAGGAAAGAAAGCGAACAGAGAACTCACAGTCTTTGTGTTGTTAATTCGCCAGACTGCCGCTCCACTGATTGTCAAGCTGGAAAGAGAGAACTTAAGAAGAATGCAGGATTTTATGCGGCTGGTCGTTTCAAGATTAGAAAGTTGTTTTCGACAGTGGCGCCATTATTGGCCCCGAACACAAGCAGCGATGATCCAGAGGACTTAGTCTCCGCGGATCTGTAGGACCCTCAAGATGCCATTCCCAGCTCCTGGGGCGACCAGTGAGCGAGATTTGCGCACCTCGCTCTGGTCTGCCAGGTGCTTCTGCTCCTGGCCCCTCTGCTTGGCTCGGGAGCTTGTTAAAGAATGAGCTATTGCAGCGCCATCTTCCTGCTGTCTCTGGGTTGCCTTTTTTAATGGTATTTTTCTTTTGGGGGCTATTGGGCCCCTAAAACATTTGGAATTTCCAAAAATTCCCAGATCCCAATACAATACTGGTATTGCAATATGGCATTTTTTGGAACTACTTAAAGTTTTTCAGGTCCAATAGACCCAAACCAAAAATTACCAATTAAAAGAATTGTATACCCGTAGATTGAATCTTGAGCCTCTTTTGTCTGTAATTAAACTTGTTGCAGCGAGTTATGTTTGGCTGGCAAACATGTTTTCCACAAAGTGTCAGGGTGCCTAGTGCCAACACTAATTAAACTAAAGCTGAATATTCATAACATTCTTCACATTTGATAAATGTTTTCAATTCACATGACAAGTCATCAAAACGAAGTTCTTTTTTCATTAGTGAATTTGAACAAGAGGCTTGCAAAGGTATGTTTCAGTAGTTCAGAAAGTCTGCGTTTTAACTGCTTATCACACTAATGAGCAGCCATGACTTACCAGCCGCTGCCACTTGATGCCACAGAAAGAGGGCTGCACGAGGCCCAGCTGCTGAGGCCCGGATGCGGCATGCACACTCATGGAGTGCACACAAAGTGGCAGGACGTTGGGGGTGGGCATACGTGCCTCTTTATAAGGCACCATGTGAGGGGGCCCTACCTCTTCAATGCTGACCACCGCCAGGACAGCTTCCCACTCGCCCACCCCGTGTTATGGTTTTGGTTCATGGCCCCAGTTTGCACACTGGGGTCCTGAAGTTTGGGGGTCTCAATAAGAGACTGGCTTACTAATGGGAGTGGCCAACCCTGCTGGGAAGGCCAGGGGCTCAGAGCCAGTGGACTAGGTGGCCAAATGAGGTGAATGCCTGTCAACCATCAAATGGCCACCTTCCCAGGGGGACATTGGGGGCAAGGGATGTACCCTCCCTGCTGGGAGGAGGCGGGTCCCAAAGCGCCCCTGAAACCCAGATATGGAGCAGCCAGATGTCTGTGTTGGGGGGGGGTCTTTTCTCATGCCAGGCTAACCCTCCAGCTGGAGGTGGGCATTACAACAAATAAAGCTATGGCCTTGTTAATGCCAACCTGAGTAGTGTCAGTCAATGAAAAAATGTAATAATGGGGAAGACTCTGAAATCTGACTTCTAACCTTTTTCTCATGAAAATGGCTTACGGGATTCTTCAACTCTAAGTTTTATGATAAGATTCCACTTATTTAGGTTGGATCTCACAGAAGGTTTCCATGTATGCAAAAGTCTTTGAGCAAGCAGAAGTGCTAAAATCACTCCTGATACAATATCAAAGCAAATTATAATAAAATTAAATAAATTCATACAAATCCTGTATATATTATATTGCTCCATATGCAATCTATGATTTAGAAGAAGAAGAGTTGATTCTTATATGCTGCTTTTCTCTACCCAAAGGAGTCTCAAAGCGGCTTACAATTCCCTTCCCTTTCCTTTCCCCACAACAGACGCCCTGATATTACTGCTTGGTCAAAACAGCTTTATAAATGCTGTGGCAAGCCGAAGGTTCGCATGTGGAGAAGCGCAGAATCAAACCCAGCTTGCCAGATTTGAAGTCAGCGATCCTAACCACTACATCACATTGGCGCTCCAAACTTTTTTTCAGTCAATTTTTTTTTCAAGGACAGGGTACAGCCATACCCAAAGACAAAACACAATCAGGGTGGGGAGACGACTGTTTCTAACTGCTTTTCATATTCTAAATTCTGTCTTGGATCTTTCAGATATGTATTTATCACACACACAAAATCTCCTAGCTGTAGTTTTGTACCATTCTCACAACCCCACAGGAATTTTTTTCTTTTGGTACAATAGTTGGTATCTACCAATTGGTTTCCCAGTTTTCCCAGTTGAAGTGTTTTATGAAAATAGAGTCTCACCACTTGAACATAACAGGAAACATCTACAAGTTTTATTTATGTATACTTCTACCCTGCTTTTCTGTCCCAACAAGGCCACCAAGGTGACTTTTACAATATTCTCAGATATTAACTGGGTCAACATCTCCAAAGAGAAGAACAACTTTTCAAAGCAAGGTCAACAAAACAAATGTTGCCCAAGCAACTAAATTCAAATAACTAATTGGAAAATTACCAAAGTGAAGAAGATTGAATCAAAATTCTTAAAGACTAAGAATCTAAACATCAGCATGTATCGAAAGACGCAAGTTCAGTATTTTGAAGGAAAATCTATTTCAGCCTTACTGTCAAGCATACTGTTTCCCCAGAGACCAACAAGCACAGAGGGTCTGGTACACACTGCCAGTGTGTTAATTTCTTCCAAACCCCACTGCAACAATGTCAGAATGATTGATGGATGGCCCAGAGTTAACACTCACATGCCTAATTAAGTTTGAGGTGCTTCCTTTGTCAATGTTGGAAGGTAGCTGAGATGGCACTTAGGGATATAACATTGCACTACAAATAACACAGTAGCTCTTATTTGACACTCAAGTGTAATTACTCATTCAGTATATTATCACTCTTGACCAAAGGCTCAGGAATGTCTTATGCACACAATAATCTCTGTCTCTGGAAACAGAGCTAGGGTTGCTCTTTCTCTTCCTTGCCCCAAGACACACATTCCCTGTTCTGCAGACCATCCATTAGAGTGGCTTTTGACATCATGGAAAAAAATATATAGCTATTTTTTTCTAAATAAAGTGTATATTCTTTCAAAGACGAATTTCTAATAAATAATTCAATTGTATAATCAGGAAAAACAGTAGAATAACTAGGAGTATTAAGCAGCCAGAGAAAAGCTCCGCTTGATCAGCTTCTGTATCGTTAACAGAAGCTTTGGTATTCAGGAATCAGCTTTTCAAAGAATGGAAATAGGTATCTATCGTCACCCGAAATGGCTCAAAGAACTTTCCAGAGAACTTGCACAGCCCTTGTCCATCATCTTCGGGACCTCTTTAAGGACTAGAGATGTCCCGGAGGACTGGAAGAGAGCAAACGTTATTCCGATCTTCAAAGAAGGGAGGAAGGATGACCCAGGAAACTACAGACCAGTGAGTCTGACCTCTGTTGTGGGGAAGATATTAAAGGGAGCGATCTGCAAACATCTGGAAGACAATTTGGTGATCCAAGGAAGTCAGCATGGATTTGACTCCAACAGGTCCTGTCAGACCAACATGGTTTCCTTTTTTGACCAAGTAACAGGTTTGCTGGATCGTGGAAATTCGGTTGATGTCGTTTACTTGGTTTTTAGTAAAGCTTTTGATAAGGTTCCCCATGATGTTCTGATGGATAAATTGAACGACTGCAATCTGGATTATCAGATAGTTAGGTGGATAGGGAATTGGTTAGAGAACCGCACTTAAAGTGTTGTTGTTAATGGTGCTTCATCAGACTGGAGAGAGGTAAGTAACGGGGTACCTCAGGGCTCGGTGCTCGGCCCGGTACTTTTAAACATTTTTTAATGTACTTTTAAACATTTATTAATGATCTAGATGAGGGGGTGGAGGGACTACTCATCAAGTTTGCAGATGACACCAAATTGGGAGGACTGGCAAATACTCCGGAAGATAGAGACAGAGTTCAACAAGATCTGAGCACAATGGAAAAATGGGTAAATGAGAACAAGATGCTATTTAATAAAGATAAGTGTAAAGTTCTGCATCTGGGTCAGAAAAATGAAAAGCATGCCTACTGGATGCGGGATACGCTTCTAGGTAACACTGTGTGTGAACAAGACCTTGGGGTACTTGTGGATTGTAAACTAAACATGAGCAGGCAGTGTGATGCAGCGGTAAAAAAGGCAAATGCCATTTTGGGCGGTATCAACAGGGGCATCACATCAAAATCACAAGATGTCATAGTCCCATTGTATACGGCACTGGTCAAACCACACCTGGAGTATTGTGTGCAGTTCTGGAGGCCTCACTTCAAGAAGAACGTAGATAAAATTGAAAGGGTACAGAGGAGAGTGACGAAGATGATCTGGGGCCAAGGGACCAAGCCCTATGAAGATAGGAATGTTCAGCCTGGAGAAAAGGAGGTTGAGAGGGGATATGATAGCCCTCTTTAAGTATTTGAAAGGTTGTCACTTGGAGGAGGGCAGGATGCTGTTTCTGTTGGCTGCAGAAGAGAGGACACGCAGTAATGGGTTTAAACTACAAGTACAACGATATAGGCTAGATATCAGGAAAAAATTTTCACAAATTTTTCACAAGTTGCAGGGAGGCAGTCAGCAATGCCAGTGCCTTGTTATGTGCATGTGTGTATGCATTTCACCTGCAAGCACGAGCGTGCTATGCACAGACGTGCACACTGCCCCTGACACTGCACCAGCCGACGACGACATTGGGGTCGCGGCAAAGAAAAGGTTGAGAACTGCTGGCCTAGATGAACACCAAAGGGCAGAATTTCATTGAAGTTCACCATTTAATGATGACTGATTTATATGATATATCAGAAATATGTTTTAATCTGTTTAACCAATTACCTGCTGATTGTAGCAGTTGCACAGCAAGGATGGAGGTGTAATAGAATATAATTTTGTCATGTGACAACATGCAAGAAAGCCAATTGCACTGTATTAAATGACTGCTAAGTAACTCCGTGAAACAACCTCATAAACCAATCATTAAACAAATCAGGTCTGTGTCCATAACTGACAAACAGGATACAAAGCCAAACCAATGAGCAATTGAGCATCCCTACATAAGGACATGCTTCTGTCCAACAGATATTACAAGTCAGAATGCTACCAATATCTTTATTGTACATGTTTATTCAGAAGTAAATCTAATTAAATTAAATGGAGCTTAATCCCAAGTAGAATTTTCCACCACTAATTTGAGAGATGTATTGACCTCAATAGGAACAGCATGTTGGTTGGCATTCAAGAGCTGGATAGGAGAGGTAAGAAATTCATATTCAACCAGTGGAAATCCTTAGCAGGCATCTGGATAGAATCCAAGCCTATTGGAGATATTCAAATACAATTTTTAAGAGCCTCTTGTGGCGCAGAGTGGTAACGCAGCAGACATGCAGTCTGAAAGCTCTGCCCATGAGGCTAGGAGTTCAATCCCAGCAGCCAGCTCATGGTTGACTCAGCCTTCCATTCTTCCGAAGTCGGTAAAATGAGTACCCAACTTGCTGGGGGGTAAACGGCAATGACTGGGGAAGGCACTGGCAAACCACCCCGTATTGAGTCTGCCATGAAAACCCTAGAGGGCATCACCCCAAGGGTCAGACATGACTCAGTGCTTGCACAGGGGATACCTTTACCTTTTAAAGCCAATTTTAGCTGGCAAACTAAGACTGCCTATTCCAAAAGTAAGCAACATTCTTTCCCATATCTCCTCTATTCCTCTCTTGTTTGGAGCCATGGTCTTGAGATTAAGAAAAGGACCTCAAATGTATTGCTTATCTCCAGTTGCTCCTTTTTTATATATACCGAGGATGAATAGAAAGGAGTACGTCTACCCCAGAGATGGCAGAAGGTTATTGAACAGCCGCAAAAAACCCACAGTCAAGAGCCCAGTTTCCTGAAACATGGAGTCCATTGCCTTTTCGACTTCCTCCCCAGTACAGGCATAATAAACTCCCATAAGGAGCTAGACTTTGAAAAAGCATTAGATTATCTCATCTAGATTTGGCATGAAATTTCATGATCTAGTCTCAAAATTACTTGGAGCAGAAAATGGTTGACAGGCTCCCCATGACCAGGTTGCCAGGCTCCCCATCCCTATGGCCATCAGTGGAGGATAGGGGGTTGAGGTACCAGATCCAGGTGGGAAATGCCTGTAGATTTGGGGATGGATTAGGTGAGTGAGCTTCAATGCCATAGAGCCCATACTTCCAATCATCTGTTTTTGCCAGGGGAAATGATCTCCCTAGAAATTGGCATCAATAAGCTTGGATCTGCTGTCAACTCTGATTCTCAGTGGCTGAGCCATGCAGCCCTACTATAAAATATTTTTGATTTGTCTGATGTCAAGAAGAGTCTGCTATCAAACATCTATTTCCCTCCCTTTGGTTAAACCTACACAGCTTTTACAAATTTTATTTCCTTCATTTCAGTTCGAGTTTTCAAAGCAAAAAAAAAAGTGTAGTCTCAGTGTAATTCACCAGAAATTACCTTGTCAAAGAAAGGGGGGAGGGGATGGCAGGAAAAAAAATTGCTTTAGCTGTGCTACCTTAGAGGTTACCCGGCTGCAAACAAGATCAGGGTTTTCGAGAAAGAGCTGAAAATTCACACCTACAAATATACATGACTCGAGGAAACTGCCTGCAGTTTTATTTAAGGAAAAGCCATGAAACAGATACTAGCTCTTATCCACTGGAATTACACACAGCATCTGCCTCCAAACCCTGTATGCATTTGTGCAAGAAATAAGTTACATATGACCCTGAAGACTCCTGTTATTTTATGAAGCGTGAAGGGAATGATTGAAGGAATCACAAATTGTGCAGCCATGCATGTCGCTACAATTGTGATGCTGCTGGCCTATTGGGAGAAACACCTGGATGTTGTCCTTTGCTTTCCTAACAAAATTCGTTGGATTTGTATATGAAGCTAAAGAGTTCTTTTTGGAAACCCCTTTACAAATCCATTGCCGCACACTTAAAGAATAACATAAATAAATGGAGACTAAATCAAGGAGAAAGAATCGTGGCAGGAAACGGAAAGGTAAAATAAAATCTGCCTTTCTGAGGGATGGGCCTGTCTTCTTTAAATGCTATCCCATTTTAGATATGGAAAACCAAGAGCCAAAGAGAACATGCAAAGTTGACAAAGTCATCAAAGGAATTTGCAGTAAAGTGTCAACTAAAACAGCTGTCCAGTGCTATGGGCTAAAGCAGTGGTCCTCAACCTTTTTATCACCGGGGTCCACTCAACACCGGGGACCAGTCACTGGGGACCACTCAACGCCTTTTACTGAGGCCCGGTGGGGGGGGCAGTTTACTCCTCTACTCTCAACCACTGCCCTAACGCTCTCTGGTCGCTATGGTAATTTTTAAACATCTCTTCAAAATAAGATACAGACACGCCACAACAATGAAGTGTGTTGTAAAGGGCTGGGGGGGGATGAAGTAAAGGGCCGGGGGGGGGGAGAAGGGCATCCTTCGGGGCCCACCTCCAATTAGTCGAAGGACCACATGTGGTCCGTAGCCCACAGGTTGGGGATCACTAGGCTAAAGCACAAAGACATTAAAAAAAAACAGACAGAGAAAATTAGAAAAGCTAGATTTCATCACTGGGGAAAAATGCTGAAAACCTGCAACCAGAAAAAGTAAGTTTTATAATGCGTATTGTATAAATATGCATTTCCATATATTATTTCAATTTTAATATTTATTCTAGCAGCACATAACCTAAGCTCATGGCAAGGAAAGAATCAAGGTGTACTTGTGGACTAATAAGGCTGGTGAGTTGAGGGAGGAGTTTTGTTAGGTTAGGTTTCTGGTACGCCTATCACACATATCAGAGGACTGTGCTATACACGATCCTTTAATATGGCGATAGCCGTTAAGTGGAAAAAGGGGGAAGCTGTGACAACTGGGATTGAAAATGTATATTTTCAAATTGGCACTGTTATGTTCCAAGAACAAGGCCACTCTCGTAGGAAGAACCACAACTTTGTTAATTAACAAATGATCAGACCTGGCAACTCTTAACAAAATGCCCTACCTTATATAATGTCTTTTCTCGCCCTGTTTTCCTGCACATGGGAGCAACCCCATCATACTCTTAACTCTTTAGATTCTAAAATTCAGTACATAACACCCTTCACCCTTATTCAACATCATCTTTCAAATACACTTGCATAGATCTGATCCTCGTGGATTGCCACAACATCAGTGATGGCTATAGTGACTGTGCCTCAGATGGTCCTGGTGCCCTAGGGGCCTCTGGGCAGGGTTCAGGCCAGGATTCCACATGCAGCAGGGCCCCCTACCTCTGCCCCCTCATTCTGTCCTTAAGGTTTCTGAGGGACCTGTACTGTACTGTATCTTCAGGGCCAGCTGGTGCCATCTCAGAGGGTACTCTGGTGCATCTGTCTCCTGAAGACCTGGACAACTGGTGTTATTGCTCTATAAGATACCAGAACTGTGGCCTCCTCTACTGCCACCAGCAGTCGCACTTGCCCCACCCTGTAATTCTAAACATATACTGGGTCAGCATTATTGAATGCTATTGGTTGCCTCCCCCATGTTGGGTCCCCCAGTATCCTCCACCCTATCAGGGTGTAATTGGTCCATCACTGTGGTCAGATAACTATGGATCAGTAATTCAACTTCACCCCATGACAGTACAGGGTGTTAGATGCAGTGCCAACAGAAAACCCAGTCCCCCTCTATAATGCGGGTCAACGATTCCTTTGTTGACTGCACCATCTGTTTTGCTTGCCCCTTCAAAGATGGATGGAATGTGGCAGCTGTGACATGTCTGGTCAATCCCTTGTCTAAGAATGCCTTGAATTTGGTAGAAACAAACTGCAAGCCATTGTCCAAAACCATGATGTCTGGCAGGCCGTGGGTGGTAAATTATCATAGTCGTTCCTGGATCGCTGCCTAAGATATCATGGGCATTACAGGCATGCTCTCCAGCCACTTGGACATGACATCCATAACAATAAAAAATATCTGACCATGGAAGGGGACTGTAAAATCAATCTGTACGGTGTGGAGCTGAGGGCTGTAACACTTGGCATTGTGCACACTGTGAGACCCATAGCTCAATTTCTGAGTCCATTTTTGGCCACCACAAATAGTTGCATACTAATGCCTTCATCCTAGCCATGCCAGGATGACCAAAATGCAGGACTTGTTGATGCAACCTATTCAGTACCATCACCCTATCCCCCATAACAGGCAGCCCTGATTAACAGAGAGCTCAATTTTCCTTTTCGCAGAAGGTTGGAACTCCATCCCCACTGGGCCCATAGGCCAGCCCCTCAAAACCCAATTAACTGCACAGGCAAAAATGGGGTCTTTGGCTGAACACACCACCACCTTGACTGTTTCATGGGGGTGGAATCTGGTAGCAATATTAGCATAACGGAATGGGCTGGCATGGAGAGTGCCTCTGCCATGGGAAGTGGCAATTGACTCAAAGCATCTGCATGTCCCAGGGATGTGCCTGACCAGTGAACAATTTCATACTCATACGTGTTTAAAAATATCACCCTTCACAGGACCCTAAGTGACAAGATATGCAGCATCTGCCACTCAGAAGCAAAAAGTCCCAGCAGAGGTTTATGAGCCATTACTATTGTGAGTGGCTGCCCATATAAATAGTTGTGAAATTTCTTCACTAATGTGAATATGGCCAGGGCTTCTTGTTCAATTTGGACATAGTTTCACTTGAAGGTTGTCAGAGTCCTTGAATAAAATGTGATTGGTGCCTCCTGGCCATCCATGAACTTATGGCTCAGAACCATCTCCATGCCTAGTGGGAAGGCATCGCAGTTCAGCACCATTGGAAGTGACTCACTGAGATGGACTAATAAGCTTTGGGATGACAGCAACTATTTTACAGCCATGAATGCATGCTTCTGTGCGGTGGACCACACCTAGCTCACTTTTTGTCTAGCAGTCTTTGAAGCAGCTCTGGCACCATAATCTTCAGTGCCAGAAAGGCATGATCAAAATTTAATAGACCTAAGAACACCTGCAGTTCCTGATGGGAATGAAGTGCCAGGATGTCCTTTATGGCTCTCAATTTCTCCTGTGTTGGTGAATGCCAGAAACATCTTCGTGGAACCCAGGGAAGTCTACTTGATTTGCCCTGAAAACACATTTTTCCTTTGTTACCTGTAGTCCCATGGGTGTGAAACAACCTAGCACACCTTCTAACCTGGACACTAGCTGGTCATCCGTGTCTCCCACGACCAGCACATCATCAAAGGGCATCACCCCCAGAAAACCCTTCAATATGTTCTCCATTAAACTTTGAAAGATTCCAGGTGGCACACATATTCCAAATTGCAGCATGTTCACTTTAAAGGTACCCTTGTGTGTTATTATAGTCTGTGCTTTGGCTACAGCTAGGTCAACTGTCAGCTGCTGGTATTCTTGGACCAAGTCCAACTTTGCAAATACCCAGCCCCCTGCCAAAGATGTCAGTAAGTGACTAATTACTGGCACAGGAAAAGTGTGCTGCTGCAGAGCCTGGTTCATAGTGCACTTATAGTCTACACATATTCTGAAATCCCCATTGGCTTTCACAGACATCACTATGGGAATCTCCTACCAGACATTCAATACAGATTTTAAGACTCTCTGAACCACTAACTTCTCCAGCTACTCTTCAATTTTGTGGCAGGCTGATGGTAACTGAGATCTTCTTGCCCCCCAGGACATGCATGTTCTGTACTATTGCCTTGTGGTCAGGGTTGTCCACTTTGCTTAACAGCTTGCCTCCTTCCAACAGCTCATGGGTGCCAGCTCCCCCTGCTGAATGACCAGTGGGTCAGGGCAGGGATGGCCTGGATTTCTTAGCATTGCAGATGCACTCAATGTGGCCCCAACTTCTTGCAGGCCCTGCACTGCGCAACTCGGAATCTGCAAGCCTGCTGCTTGTGCTGCCCACTGTACTCCATACACAGCACACCACCCTCGGCACTCCGAATGGATGGCACCATTGGCAGGCTATGACAGCATCTGTTTCCTGCCCGCAGCACATGTACATTGTCAGCATGGAGCTTTAAGGTGCCTCCGTGCCCACTCATCATCTCTCTTTGCTGGCAGATGGCACACATATACGCCTCTGCCACGCTATCCACCATCACCTCCTCCAACGTTGTCTTAAATGTAAGGGGCTCCCAGGTGAAAAGTTTTTTCTGCATCGCCTCATTGCAGAGGCCACACACCAGCCAGTCCTGGAGCATATCTTCTCAGGGTTGGGAACTTGCATTGCTGGGCAGGCAGGGGCAGCTCCACCATGAAAGCTGCCACTCTCTCCTCGGGCACCTGGCTTCAAATATAAAACATGTGCCACTGTGTGATCTCTGACAGCGTGGGAGAGAAGTGCCTGGTCAGGGTGGCCAAGATAACCATTGTTGCCAGCAGCACAGGGGCCACCTCGGCCTTTGCTTGTATACCCAAGAACGATATACACTCAGGAGAACCGCCCACTTCTTCTCAGGGTCATCAATGCCATTGGTTGTGGCATAAAACTCAGACCAGGCTACCTAGTCCTCCCAATGGCTCAGCTCAGTAGGATCAAATTCCTTAAGGTCACCATCCTCATCGCTAGCATTATGTTACAAAAACAAGGCCACTCTCATACCAAGGAAGGCAACTTTATTAACTTACAACTACAACAACTGATCAGAACTGGCAACTCTTAACAAAATATCCTGCCTTATATAATGTCTTTTCCCACCCTGTTTTCCCACGCGCGAGAACAACCCCATTACACTATTAATCTTTAGATTCCAACATTCAGTACATAACAGTAACCACCACCCTGCCATACTTCACAGCCCAATCAAACCTTTTAGTTTCTTTCCTACAGGCCTGAAAGTTGTACAGAAGGATCGTGAGTGAGGGGCTTACTGAATTCTGTGCACTCTCTGCCAAGAACAATCTCATACAATTGTTTCATTAGCAAAGAAGGCTGTGCTGCCTGATATACAACCCTTCACAAAGAGCTGTGGTATAATGCAATTTATGTGGATAGTAATGTAGTCAATTTATCCCCATAAAGAAAAGTGAAATCATAACTCATTGGACAGGTTCTTGTTCTTAGTGTCATCTGTAGTGATAAATTAAATAATACTGCCTGACTTCCTGCACATGATTTGTCATTTCCAGCTAACTTAAGGCTAGACAAACCCTTGTGCCACAGGATCCGTGATTAGCTAGAAGATCTTTCTTACCCACACGCTCTGCTTTAAGTGCTCTCTGTTTTTCTGGTTCAGGCTTGACCCTGGTTAGATTGGTAGACCTGGAAAAAGTTTCACCTATTTGCAGTCAGTTTAGACAGAGAACCCTGCAGAAACTTCTTCCCTTTTTAATAAGATGCATTGCTTGACCCCACTGCCCCCAAGTAAATCTTCATCTCTAGTAATTGAGCTTCCTCACATTCCCCATGATCTGATTCAATTGTGCTTTAGCCCAGTCCCCAAATTAGGGTTGCCAGCTCCTGGTTATTTGGGAGTAGATTCTGGAGAGGACAGGATTTGGAGAGATAAGGAAACTCGACAGGGATGTGTGTTCCCTTCAGCCCCTAAAGTTGACATTTCTTCCAGGAGAACTAATCTCTGCAGTCTAGAGATCACTTGTAATGTAAGAAGATATCCAGGCCTCACCTGGAGGTTGACAACTCTTCTCCAACTCCAAACATTAGAAGGGATCTGAAAACCATGATCTAGTCAAAACCCACATAGTGAATAGGACTTTCATTTATTCTGCTTACTAAGGCAGAGGATAGGTGCAGTTTTCCATGAGTAAATAGCTTTCAGAAGTGTTCTGCATCATAGTGCTGCATAGTTCTGAACATGACCACAGTCTCCTTGAAAACATAATCACTAAAACCTTCCTAATTTCCTCAAGAAACAGTGAAAATGACATTGTGGGACTGCACTGTGGCATGCAACAAATGTGAAATCAACTTGTAGACTTGTATATATATGGATACACTCTCCTTTTTTATATACATGGTACCACAGTGAACAGAAAGGCATCTAAAGGAACTCTGGAAGAAATTCCTATACATCGCAGAGCATGATAATTCAGCCATTCAGACCATATTACATGGTAAGTGGAAAAATCTGGTGCCTAGCTAAGCCCATCCTACATAAAGTACAATGTCTTTCAGTTGAACCCCAGGTAGCCTATAAAAATGATTATATGCCTGTATCAACAGCCGGACTGGTCCGTCGAGGTGTAGGATCCCATCTTTTATGGCAGCAAATGTCAGATGCTCAATCTGAAGTAGGTTTACAATGTAGGTCTCATGTAGTAGGCCAGTCGCTGCTGATTCTTTCAAAGGCACAATGGTCTGATGTTCAAGGACAGTCCACTAATATAACTATGCTATATGTGTTAATCCTTATCATAAGCATTATGCTTTCCATAGTGACAATACTATAAATGCTCCAAGTGAGGCCATTACTGCACTGTCCTGCTGAATATGAAGCAGTCAGTATAAAGGAAGGCACAAAACAGTCAGATACTGATGCATCTGGGAGAACTGCTTTTCATTTACAAATGCTGTTAAATAGGAAAACGGAAGGCAAATAAACCCAAATTATCACAGAAATTCTTCTTGTATAACTTCAGGTCCACCAGTAGATTTCATGCTGGCTGCATGCCAGAAGGTAACCAGTGATGTCTTCACTGTCCCTCCACACATCCGTTCCAGAATCAAGCTATCATTTCTGCTATGTAGACTGGCACCAGTACTGGCACAACAGCTGAACTGGCAGAAGTGCTGATACTGCATTGTATTGGGCAACCCAGAAGACTCACAATTAGTTTAGTTTTTTCTGACAAATTAGACAAATTATCTGACAAGAATCAAGTACTTTCTTGAGCTTTTCAGAGGAAACATGGGAAGACAAGTCTGCAGTAATTTGCACCCAGTCTTTCCCACTGGTTTCACTTTCTCTAAATTACTCTGGCACATAAACTTACTCCAGCATATAGCAGCAGAGAGAGATGGTATGGACGGTTTCAGCAGCTGCATAAACTTTGGCTTGGGACCTAAGTTCCCCTTCCTCTCACCTAAAAATTCTTCTTGTGGAAGAGAGGAAGGGCAATTCTTATTGATTCCCCCCCCCCCAGCAGCCTCCCTACATTGCCCCCTTTGTTTTTCCTAAGGTCCCCATAACTCTGGAGGGGATTAAGGGGACACAGAAGACTGAAGAAGGAGGGTGAAGTAGAAAAATCACTGTTCATGCAGTGCAACTCTGTTTGTACCAGAGAGGGTGAGAGAACACCCTATTGCTTCCAGGAAGGCTGGAAAATATACCAAGACCTCTCTATTAAATCATTTAAGAAGGGGCATTGGGAACTTAAGTTTCCATATTCTCTTGCAGCAGAGGGCCCTCTTTTTATATTTTACCATGATTTACCATGGTAAAGCTACAAAAAAGGAGGGTATCAGCTATAGGGAGACTGGGTTGATAACAGAGCACTAACAGCTGAGCTGAGGGAACAGTGAGGCTGAGATAAGCTATTCCTAGCTGGAGTTTGGAATCTATGGCATTATTTGTTGTTGTTGTTATGCGCGAAGTCGTGTCCGACCGATCGCGACCCCATGGACAATGATCCTCCAGGCCTTCCTGTCCTCTACCATTCCCCGGAGATGGCATTATACCTCTCCCCAACCCTGCTTTCCTCAGGCAACCCCCCCCCCACATTCTAGGGATTTCTTAACTCAGAATTAGTAACCCTAGTTGTTTTCTGAAGTAATCTCCCCTTCCAAGTTCCTTCATTCTGAATTTTGATGACTTCTGTGAAAATTCTGTAGAAATTCTCTAGAAACTTGTCCTGATTTAGGAAAGGCAAGTTGTATTGTTCTGCTTTGTGCTTCACTAGAGCTCATCTCCGAACTACACTGTTAAAGAGAAAGCTACAGATTGTGCAATATGATAAAGGAAAAAGCAAATGTAGCTGTTTGTGTCAGTTGTTTTGCATCACATACTTGTCATTAAAGTCTCAACAAAAGAAACCTAATTTTCTTAAGAAAGACCATAATGAAGCTTTGAGATGAAATCATATAAATCCCTAATTATAATAAGAATGACAAAACTATTGTTTTTAGCCCATTCTCATTACCTATTTGCATGTGCAATTTGATGTTCCTTCTCTCCTGCCCCTGCTTCCTGCATTTCTACCCCTCCTTACAATGTCTTTGATGGAATATAGTTGAGGGCTTGAGATCAGTGTGTTTTAAACTGAAAATTTACTAGAGGAGAGGCTCAAAAGGACACTTTACTGTGATTCTAATCTGTAGCTCCAGGCAGCTGTCTTGAAGACTGGGGGGTCCCTGGAAGAGGGCACTTAACTGTTCTCTCCCACTCAAGGCCAGTGTGGTTGCAGTGGTTACATTATGGCCTTGCACTAGGATTGGTGCTAAGCCAGTCACTCGCTCATCTCAAGGACCATTTATGCACTGGAGGTTTCATGCTGGGCTGCAGGCTGGAGTTTTAGTCTTGGCAGGTTGCCCCACCTCTTCCTGCACTCACATGGGGGAGCATTTGGCCTGGTGCACCTCATCCGCCCCCAATCTATGCTCCTACATGGGAGCTGGGGCAGTGAAGTTCCCAGTGCATAAACGGTCATGGTGTCACACAAAGCTGTTGTGAAAGAAAGGAAGCCCTGTACAGTTCCCCGAGTTCCTTGTAGCCATGATGGGATAAAAGAGAGTCTCTGTGTGAGAGTGTATGTGTGTGTGTGCCTGTGATAGGGGGAGAGAGAGAGGGAGGGAGAGAACAGGCTGCCAACATTCAGCAGAGAGTCCAACAAAGATACCCTCAGGGATCCTCTCACAACACCCAGACTCATCTCTGCTTGATGAGGTATTGATGCCATCTGTACTTGCAGGAGATTCACAGAAAGAACATCTGCTTGGCTGACCAGGACAGAAAGGATGGTAATAGTAAAGGTGCTCATCTGAATCCTGCTTGAGTTATGAGCATTCTTCCTTCTCTTTATGGAAAACAGTAAATCACGACAACTTTAAGGATCAAAACCTTGGGAACCGCTTCTGACTTTTAATGGTGCTGCACAGCATTTTCAGACACCGCTTTTAAGATTGGAACAAAAAAGAAAGATGGCAGAAATATGACAGCAGTTTTGATACTCAATGAGGACAGATCCCCTTGTTAAATGTGAGAAATAAAATGAAGCAACTCTTTGCATGCTGAAAAGATGATTGCATAGAGGTCCAAGGGCAGGAGACAAGGTGGGCAGACTGTTAGAAAAGCCTTTCTGCAACACATTAAGATATAATTGGGTTCAAGAAAGAGAGAGCTTATTCACATAAACTGAACTGTTGATGACTATTAATTAAGAGAAAACCGAGAGAATAGTAATCTGATGGCAACTGGGCATCTTTGTCAAGGACCAAGTCTTATGAAAGAGCTTGTTTAAATACTATTAAACTTCATACAGAAATAGATCCATTCTCTCCCAGAGGGACAAAAAAGAGAGCATACACATTCAATAAATAAATGCACTAGTCATTTATGTTGCCTTTCTTTGTAGCTTTTTCAGTCCTGTGATGTGTAGGGAAAAGATAACATTGATGAGAGAAACTTCAGACTTTCCCCTGCCCCTTACTACAAGTCAGCCATCCAGTTATTAGTCCAAACAACAACCTGTGTTTACTGGAGATATTATTTAGGATAAAATGGCTTATACGGGAGGGGGCTTATATGGATGTGGGGCTAATCCCCGCATTCACATGATGTCACCACCAGGCCAGCGCCCTCCCAGGGCTGGCATGGATTGGGCCCTCAGTAGCCCAGCGTTAAGGGAACGCAAATTCTTCTGCATTCCCTTTTCATGCTGCAGGGACCAAGAGAGCCTGTCCCACAGCAGGCTCGTGTGGATGGGAAGAGCTCGGCCTCCAGCAGAACCAGGTGCTCCGCTGAAATGTGTCCCTTATGGGGACACAGAAAGCTGCAGAGCATATAGCTCTGTGTATCGGTGGCACCCTGGAATGAGGCCACCAATGTAGAATCAGCCCATGTTCCTTTGTACTGTTTCAACTGTCCCAGCCATATCATTAAAACCAGGGTTAGTCAAACTGCAGCCCTCCAGATGTCCATGGACTACGAATGCTGGCAGGGGCTCATGGGAATTGTAGTCCATGGACATCTGGAGGGCCGCAGTTTGACTACCCCTGCTTAAAACCAAAAGGAGAATTTATCAGAGTCCTCTCTTTTATTAGCTTCTTTGTTTTACTAGCAAGATGAAATCATAATGAAAATTAGGATAATTTGATAAAACAGTCCTTCCCCCTCCTTCAAGATCTGTCTATAGATGGTGAAATACTCAGAGAAGTACTAGTTGCCTTAGGCCATCAGAAGAACAAGTAGAAATATTCCAAGGTCTTGAGTTCAAGCATATAAAGATCAGTTTAAAAGGAAAAAAATAAATAAAATCAACTTCTCTGCACCATTCTGAAAATTATTCTACCTCAGGTTTCCTTGTCAAGAAGATTACAATGGAAACTGAATGCCTGATAAAAGAACACTTTAGAGTTCACCCACTGAAATGCTGAGAAGGCCTCATCTGCACAAGTGAACATGCCTTCACTCTCCTTATTTTGTGCCATCAGTCTGGCTTGCACATCACTGTCACTTCACAGGTTGTCTTTTGTGAGAGGGAGGTTAAATGTAGCTAAGACTTACCTAAGGCAGACTGAGGTCTCCAGGGGATGGGAGGCCTGCAGGAGGAGGATGCTTATCTGTGGAAGGGGAGGGGGGGGTCAGCCTATGTACTCAGCCAATGCACAATGTAGGGCAGGGGCTTTGAAACCTTGGGTCAGCAAGCCCTTATATTGAGCTGCACACCAGTTCCCACCCTCTCCTTTCCCAAGGCCAGCTGCAGAGCTTCCCACCTTCCCACCCTATTTCTGGGCTGAAACGGATTCCGTTCCATCATTATCTCATAATTACAGCATGTTGTTATTTCAAGATTGCATAGATATTGTAGTTTGTTTTGGATATTTTGATTAATTGTGCATGTCTTTTACTTCACTTTGTCTCAGCTCCAGTTGTTGCGCATGGAGCAAATCTATTGAGGAGTGACCAAGGCCTGCATGCTGATCTCCCCCATCACGGGGCATAAGAGGCTGTGTGGATGACTGGTGATAGCAGGGCCCTTGGCGGGGGCTGCCCTCATGACTTGCCTTCTGGATGGCAGGGGAGAACTGGTAGAATCCCCCATCGTGGGGCATAAGAGGCTGTGTGGATGACTGGTGATAGCAGGGCCCTAGGCGGGGGCTGCCCTAATGACTTGCCTTCTGGGTGGCAGGGGAGAACTGGTAGAATCCAGCACCCCTGAGGTGCTAGCAGGTGGGTAGGAGCTGGGATTCAAGCAAAGAGGGAGTAGCTTGAGCATCTCAGCTACAGCCACTGGACAGGGGCTTCCTTGTGGTCAGGCTCACCATAAGAAGGAGGGATCTGCCCCATGCTGTGCCAACACTCCTTGCCAGGGTCTATATGCTTACCAATAAAGCTGTGATCTATTATACTTTTCAAAAGGATTTGTGGGCACATCCTCTTTTAAGGCCTCCAATCATGTCTCCAGACACACAATCTGCCACTTCTTTTTTTTTTTTTTTGCCTAGGAAACTGAGTCATCTTTGTGTTATTCAACGATTTCCTGACATGGAAATTAATCTCTGGGTTAGAAATTGATTTAGGAAACCAGGGTGATGTAATGGTCAGGATTTTCAATTAGGCCTATGGGAGTTTAAATGTCCATGCACCTTGAAACTCTCTGAATGATCTAGTCACTTTATTCTGTCTCACAGGATTGTTGCAATGTTAAAATGGAGGGGAAAAGAATTGTGTAAGCTACGCTAGGATTGCTGACATGTTGTTGTTTTGCATTTCCATACTGCCCAGTGTAGCACTGGTAAAACATATGGGTAGCCACATAAGTAACATGACTTTGAGAACAGCGCCAATAGTGGTTTTACCAGGTAGTTTGAAAATGCAAAAATAGCAGTGAGGAGTGTGTCCACGTCTGCTTCTTCCTACCTGCTTTGGTCACAAACAGAACAGAGCCTCATTTTGGTCCCTAATGTACACAAGGATTTTGTAATGTGTAGATAAACTCTGAGTTCCTTGAAGGAATGGCTGCATTGAAGTGTAATACATAAGCCATGTAAACTACTGATTTTTCCCCTAAACTACCTGTCTCTAATCATCCCTGATGCATTCTTTACTTACCTCACTCTCTGAAGTACTCATTACTGTTTCGAGCAACCAGCTGTTTATTTATTATATCGCATTGTGCATTAACAGTTTTATAAAGTAGCATACTTATATAGAGCACAGCGGACCAGAGGATAATTGCAGGTAAATATTTTTAAAAGCTCACTTGCAATTGCTAGATTTGTTTTAAAATTTTATAGCAGAGACAGAATATGACTTCTCTGTGCAGGATTACCAATTGTGTTATTTTTACTGATCTGGTAATTTAAATTAGCGATCCCCAACCTGTGGGCCATGGACCACATGTGGTCCTTCGCCTAATTGGAGGTGGGCCCCGAAGGACGCCTTCTCCCCCCGCCCGGCCCTTTGCTTCATCCCCCTCAGCATTTTACAACACACTTCATTGTTGTGGCGTGTCTGTATCTTATTTTGAAGGGATGTTTAAACATTACCATAGCGATCAGAGAGCGCTAGGGCAGTGGTTGAGAGTAGAGGAGTAAACTACCTCCCCACCCGGCCTCAGTAAAAGGCGTTTAGTGGTCCCTGGTGAGTGGTCCCCAGGATTGAGTGGTCCCCGGTGATAAAAAGGTTAGGGACCACTGCTTTAGCCCATAGCACTGGACAGCTATTTTAGTTGACACTTTACTGCAAATTTTAAATAATTGGAATGAAAGGGGATGTTTGGAAATGAATCCCCACATCCTCTAGAAAGATTTTAAGCCTAACTTGAATTTAGGTGCTCCTGAACCATAGGCCCTCCTCATAACAGCTTGCAGAAGCACAAGTGCTCCTTGACACCTGACAACCTTTTAAAACCAAAACATACCCTCATAAAGAATAAGGGGTACCGTAAGGGCCAGTGGAATTAAGGGTTTTAGCAGGATATGAAAAACTGCCTTCAGAATCTGGAGTCCTACAACCATTATTGCTGGGAATCCTGGAAATGGAGTTCATGATGCACCTTCACTTAAGAAACTGAGCCAGGAGCTACTCGAAATTCCATATAGCTGTGCTATGGCACTTGAAGTTCTGCAGAAGGGTCCAGGCTTTAGAGATGAAAGCTGTATTGCTGCTGAAGGCTTCAGTTCAATTAAGAAGAAGAAGAGCTGGGATTTTGTACTCTGCTTTTTACTACCTGAGGGAGACTCAAAACAGCTTACAATGACCTAACGCTTTCTCTCCCCACAACAGACAACCTGTGAGGTAGGTGAGGCTAAGGTAGCTGAAAGGTGAGGCTAAGGTAGCTGTGACTGGCCGAAAGTCACCCAGGTAGCTGCATGTAGAAGTGTGGGGAATCAAACCCAGTATTCCAGGTTAGAGGCCACTGCTCTTAATCACTACCCCAAGATGGCTCTCAGTTTATAAAAACAGGGATCAGTTTTTCTGAACTTTCTTGGAGAACTCTCAAGAACGTCTCCAAGAATACTCAGAAAAATTAAACTAATTATCAGATAAACTTTATAAAGAAAAATTCCAACAGGTGACCATTACTGAGCTGGCCTCCCACAGATTTTTTTTTCTACCAGAAAGCTACCCAGTATTAATGTTGTTCTACCCACATATTGTCCACAAGCCACCAGGCTTTGTGATCGGTGGCCAGGTCATCCAATTATGACAGGAGGACTCCTTAGAACTTTCCCATGTCTTCATAGGCCAGTATGGAGTAAATGGGGGGGGGGGGCTGGCATTGCACCAGCATGCAGCATCACTTCTTATAAATGGAAGCGACAAAGTGAAAAAAGAGAGAAACATTAAAATGAAAATGGGAGTGGGTTAGGGAATGTATGAATTCACATTTAAAATGTGTTTTTGTGTGTTGCCATTATAGAATTTTATCATTTTCTCACTTTGTATTGCTGGTGTTCCCAATTCATTTATTTCTTTCATGCTATTTTATACTATTTATTACATGTAGTATGCCACTTATATACCAAAATAATGCTAAAATGGGCAGGGGAAATAGAGAAAACTGAAAATGGCATAAAAATAATCAATTTGCAGAAGGAACTAAATAAAAATGGGGTATTACAGTTCAAAACACTGGAACTGTGAAATCTGGTAGCATCCTCACAGTGTCATCTTGTATAGAGTTACACCTTCTACGTCTATGGAACTCTATTTAAGACTGCACTGTTACTTATACCTAACTTTTGATCATTTACTCTGATGTTAACAATGTGCTGTTCAGCCATTAATAAATCAGAATTGGCAGTGGCAACATTTTAATTCAATCTGACAGCGAAAACCTTGGGCCAATGTTGCCTGATAATGTACAGATCTGTGTGCTTTGTTCAAATGGCATTGTTGAGCACCAACGTCCAATCATTTTTCATGGTTCCAAGAGAAGATTACAGAAAATGGAAAACCAGACAGAACATCTGCTATATAGACTGCATATTATACTGGGATGGATCAAATAATCTTTTTCCTCCAATTTAAGGGTTTTTTCCTCCAACCTCAATTGCTTTTCTTCCAATGAAAGACCCACTTAAGTTGAAGAAAGGTTCATTAGATTGCAGGAACTTTAGTTAAATGCAAATGTATGGTATACATGTTTCAATTAATAAATATATGCTGCTCAGTAGAGTCATTGGATAGGAGTAGGATCTACCCCATTAATTGCTATTTGATTTCAGCAATGATAGACCCATGCTATCTCTTGCATTATACTTTGAGGTTGCATGAGACATGGTTTGCTTGCCAAATTGTAATTGGGAACACTTGCCAGTCTGTAGTAAAAAGTTGGGTGATCAGCTTAAATCGACAAATCTATGCATTAATGGGTAGAGCATACTAACACCGTAACACTGTTTCCATGTGCTTAAAATAAGGCTGCCATAAAGAAGAACATCTGTTCTCTCCTTTCCCAAAAGAAACATAAAAGTGGCATTGAATCCAGCATTAAAAACCCACCTGTGAATATGCCACAGCATATTAAAGCAGAGTAGGAAGCTTGAAATAAAATATTTCAAACCAAAGAGGCCTTTCAGACTCAGGTGTGACCTTCAGAATCTGAATGTTGGTATTTTAGCCTTGAACTCCAATGTCAAATTTGGCATAGACTCTGTGGAAACTAGCAGCCTCCGTCATCTATTTCAAGAGAAAATTCCTCTCTCATCTAATTGCAATACAAATTCAAAATCTGATGTCAAAATTCTAAAAGGCTATCAGATACTAGGTCTTTTTTAAAATTCAAAACTTGGAGAGGGGGAAATATCCAAATGTCAGCAGAGTAGTTTTAACAAACACACACACATACCTTGTACATATTTTATTGGAAATCAAGACAAGGGAAATTAAGCTTTCCCTCTTTTATAAGCTTTGAAAACAATGAGGAAATATCTGTCAAGAGACTGCTACCCATGGAACCCTCTTCCAGCTCTGTATTTCTGTGTACCATTCTAGAAGTATCTTTGAGTTTACTGGGCCCCTTATGCACCCTTTTAATTTACCCCACCCTTTAAGTTGCTCCTTTTTAAAGTGTTCATGATTATACGCATTTGATGGCACTCACAGAAAAAGTCATATATGTTTCTACATTTTGAGATGCTGAATCTGTAGTCCCTCCCTCGTCATTCAATTTCAATGGAGCCCATGTAAGTCAATTGGCATTCTTACATCCCCTGAAGAAGGCAACTAATGACCGCAATTAGCACTTCAATTCAAGCCAATATCTTTAAGACAGAGAGCCGAGCTAAGAGGACTGCTTTCTGGGGGAAATTGCGATTACGGCCAAAGAGAACTATTATGGGCAAAGGTAGAATAAATCAAATTGCATAACAAAAATTGAGTCCAATAGCATCTCGAAGACCAGCAAAGATTTATTCAAGGTGTGAGCTTTCAAGTGCATACACTCTTCCTCAGAATAAAACATGATTGCTGACACTGGAAGAAGCATAAATCAGCAGCAGTTTTGTAGTTTGATAGGCATTCCACTGCCATAAATACCACAGGGTAATTTCTACTAATTTACATAGCAATAGGCTCAGTTACCAGGGCAAATTGCATGTTCATGTGAAGCTGACAGAAAAGGCAGAGCACTCAAGCTCCCATTGGTAGACAACAGACTGTGAGCAGAAAAGGAGTGGAGACCAAAAACACACTGACATTTCTACATCACAAAAGGAACATCTTCAGTGCTGTGACACAGGAAAAGACGGTGAAAAGCAACTTTCAGAAGCCTGAAGGCATGCTGGGCAGCGTTTGAAATGCATAACAAAAAACAAAAAAAAACAGTGCGGAACACACACAATGTGTTCCGCACTGTGAAACCACTCACAGATGAAGAATTGAGGAATTAGATGTTATTTTAGCAGTCTTTGTTGTGACTTTTCCACAGTGCAAAATACCTCCTAGTCTAATATAAAAACTATCCTTTCTATAGTTGGCCTCAATCATATTCCATGTTGAATTACTGCAACCAGGACTGCATCAATAGCTCTTTTAAAAATCCCTAGGAAAGAAAGTGTAAGTTTGTCTCTATGTTCATGGGCTAGGTTCCAAGTCTGTTACTCCAGTTAAGATCCTAAAGGAAAGGAGTTTGCAACCCACTCACAAAATTGTGGTTAAAGTATTACTGACATTTCAGTGCTTTCCCATCTCTGAAAGTAAAAGCACAACTTTATGTCTTTGTGCTTCTTATGTAATCCCACATGCAAACCGAGAAAGTTCCATACATCTAAATGCAAACTGCACTATGGTGTCAGTTCTTGTAAGGTTTGGGAATACTGTGAAGGTTTGGAAATGCTGGAATCATGAAGAAGCAGCATGAACCTAACTACGGAATTACACAGAGAAAAAAAGCCACCCCCTTCAATGATTTCTCTAATCCCACCCAATGGATTTGTTTGCACTAGAGCTCAGCACAAACTAGCTGATGAACTGGAGTTCATCTCACATTTTGGCTGGTTTGTGGTGCACAAATGTTTGCGAACTAAAGAACTTCCACAAACTTGCAGGAATTTTGATGCAGTTTGTGGTGGTTCATGGAGAGCAGGAAACAGGGGTTCATAACACTATTTGGCTTAAATGGTTTGGAACCATTTTCAATCTCATGCTGCTATGGCATTGTTTCTTTCCAAATACAGTCACACTGAGATAAAATCAGGGTGGAGAATTTTAATACTTCTACTGTTTTCTTAATTTTAATTCCCTCAAGTGGTGTAATGGTTAAGAGCATGGCATAGACCCATTATGCGTGGCGGCCGCTACACTGGGCGTCCACTGTGTGTTGTGGTGGGTCAGGATGCCCCACCGTTCCTCATCCGTTCCCCATACACACACGGGGGGTGGGGCTCCCCTGGTGTATGTGGATGCCCCAGTGTAGCACACGAACCTGCATTATGCACCGGGGCTGGGATGCCCACGACGCTGCCTGGCAGTAGCAGCGGCAGCGGCTGGGAAGAGTGGGGAGGGGACGAGCCCCCACCACTCACTAGCAGAGAGCGGCATGCCGCCCTCCCACCACGGTGGGGTCAGGGGGATGACCCTGCCGATTCCGTGGCTCCCTGTAGGACACTGTAGGTTGGGGCCAGCTCACCCCAGCCCCCACTGGTGCCCTCAGTATCCAAGGAACCACAGAGGTTCCCACGTTCCCATAACGCGGGCCTTCCGTGGCCCTGGGCTGGGTCATGCCCTCGCTGGCATGCATAATCGGGAATTTTCCCCGATGCCCTGCTGCCGCCAGCATGGGCATTCCAGCCCGTGCATAATGGGTCAATGTGGTTAAGAGCAGTGGCCTCTTATCCGGAGAGTTAGGTTTGATTCCCCGTTCCTCCACCTGGAGTCAGCTGTGTGACCTTGGGCTAGTTACTGTTCTGTTAAAGTTGTTCTAACAAAGCAGTTTCTCTCAGAGCTCTCTCAGCCTCACCTACCTCACAGGGTATCTATTATGGGGAGAGGAAGGGAAATCATCTATAAGCCACTTTGAGACTCCTTTGGGCAGTGAAAAGCAGGATAAAAAAAACCCAACTCTTTTGCTGCTGCTAACCAAATTCTTGTTTTTATGACACCAAATTAAAAGGGAACTTTACAGCATGACTATAGTCTCAGGATAATTCATACTGCAGACAGCCCCAATATCTGGCTGAGATAATGGGTTAAAAATCCTAGGTGTGCCCATCCTCATTTTAATCTATTTCTCACTTCTTTTCTGTTAAAGCAAAAAATTGCGCATTGGGGCAGGAGAAGAGATTTCCCTTCCACAGGGTTGCCTAGAGCAGGGATCCTCAACCTGTGGTCCTCCAGATGTTCATGGACTACAATTCCCATGAGCCCCTGCCAGCAAATGCTGGCAGGGGCTCATGGGAATTGTAGTCCATGAACATCTGGAGGAACAAAGGTTGAGGATCCCTGGCCTAGAGCACTCTATTTCAATATCCTTCCTTTAATTCCTGAATATAGGATAGCTCACCACAATAACATTCCAGAAATTTCAAGAGAATGAGTTTCCTTGACATCTGTTGTCTTGGGTCAGTAACTTGAAATCTGCCCCAGATAAAGAATGATTTTCTTGCGCGTACAGAATCTAGAGCTCAAGCGTCTTTCTAATTTCCCTGATCACAACAGTCTATAGTAGATCTTTCAATTTTCAATTCGTTTCTCTTGCTTTCCATCTTTCCTTTCACACCCTGTACAGGAAGCAGCTCAATATGGTTTCTAAAAGTCAAAATAACCTGTTAGAGTCAATCGAAATGCTTTAACTGTCACTCTTTCATCTACTTGGATTTACTAGCATCTAGGAAAAAAAGCCATCAAGGTCACCTCACACTCCATAAAGTAAGGTCCTGTCCATATAACCTATGGCCAAAATGAATGAAACTGCTGTTCCAGGATGGGATACATTCCAAATAGGAACTTCATTTAAACTATTAATAATACAATAAAGAAAATTAGCTTTTATGTGCCACATATTTTGCAGCAATCCTACATTTTCCTCTGATTGAGGGTATGGATGCAGAAATCAACAGGAGGGGGGGACGAGAAGTCACACTTGGATAACAAATAGCTGGGAAAGGTACCAGATTTTTCAGCTAAATAATCTTGGAGAAAGACACCATAAAGCAGGGTAATTTTCTCACCCTTCATTTGCCATCTTTTAGGGACAAGGAAGGAACATAGCAAAAACTAGTTCAGTCCCTTGAAATATATCTTTAAATCTCAGAAAACTAAAACTCATACATCCCAGGTCTACTCTTGACCTCTTTCTTTGATATTTCAGGCTCTACCATGTTGAGGAAAAAAGTACAGTGAATCTTGGCAGATGAATGGGGATTCATAGGGGAAGAACTGCTTAGAATGTAAAGCACATGCAGAAAGATGTTTCTGCTGTTTTGTCAACACAGAGACGCATCAGAGAGAAACACAAGTGGTGACACAATGTCTTTTTCTGAATCTAAATGTGATTAAGTGATCAGATTATGCCCTTACAGACTGTAATGCAATTTTGATCAACCAATGGACAGAAGCCATTATCTTCAATTAGTCTTGACACTGTAAGAATTGATGGCATCTAAAGGAGAAGTAGCATTAGGTAGCGTTAGTGAGTCATTTGTCCAACAGTACTTTTGATGCTTACATAAGAGATTAAATACTCATGATGACATGGCATGGAGGTATAAGTGCAACCCCAAAAGCAGCCCTCCATCAGAAACTATATTTCTAAACTACCTCCATGACTTCTCAGGCTACCTGATGTCGGAGATTGGCATTTACAGGAAGATAACTGATATTCTAGGGCTACCCAGGAATCTGACTTTCAATGCAAACTTCTATTTGAAACCTAATCTTAAAGGCAGCTAGAAGCCACCAGTAACCTTCTAGCCTTTGCTAACAGACATTAACCAGGTGTGCCCCGCCTGGCAATTCAATCATGTCACCTAAAGCATTATGCCCCCACTTATATATATCATCTTATTTTTTGTCACTTTCTGCCTCCTCTATTGTCTTACCTGGTACACATCCTCTTTCTTGTCTTGATTATGACCAAATTTAGGGATACTAGATCCCTTGAACCTTAAAACACCACCCATAGTGTTTGACCCTATATCAAATGCTGAGGAATAAGTAAAATTAAAAAAAAAACAGAATCCCAGAAAAGGAAAAAATTATGATCCAATCTGATCCCCAGGGATTGTGTCTCCATGACTCAAATCACAGAACAGAGGCTCCTTCTTCACATCCAGACCTTCCCCCTCACTGCTCTGCAATGTCTCCATCAGTACTGCAGGACCAGGCAATATATGAAATGTTCTGCCCTGCATCTTTATTCTTCCCTCCATTTTCCTTCCAATCTTAGCCCCCTTGTTCCCTTTCCTTCACTCTGACAGTTCCTCAGAAAGGACACCCTACTTTCTGACTTACTGCACCATTTCCTATTTCTGTCTGTAGACTTCATATGCTTGTAACAGCACCAAGGGTGGGCACTGATTTTGGATCAGCCTGAGGGAGGAATGCAACTGGAACAGCTTCTACCAGGAATCATCTGATTTGTTTGTTTTTGCTTATTCTCCAAATGCTTATGAGATTTTATACACCATCTAGTTATTTGTAGCTCAGTAATCCCTTAAATTAAGACCTGTATTTTCCTGCTATTCCTTCTGTTAATTTTGCATGTTCAATAAAGATTAAAACTAAAGTACTGCCTCCTTCAACATATTCTAAGTGTCTCCCCTAGGTATAGCCCAAGCCTGCATTGCTTGAAGCACAGATAAAAGATCCCTTGATATGGAGGACTGGTAGTGCACATGAGAGAAAAAAATTGTGTCTATTCCAAGCATTTCCAGTAACAAAAGAAACCAGCATCTAGAAGGAAAGTATCAAATATATACACTGATAGAAAAGAAAGGGCAATGTAGGGGGTGAATAGAGTTATTTCTCACATAGCTTGTGTTCCAGTTAGGCTGAAACTGTACCACTTGATCACAAGTGCATTTCATTCATTTTCTTCCCATCGCACAGGGGTGAGGGGAAGGAAGCAGTACCACTAGAGAGGCATCTGTAGAGAAAACACTTCCAGATGACTAAAGCCAACTAGTCAAATTGCGTACTGTTGGAAGTCATGGACAATATGATAGCCTAGCACCATCATTTCTCCTGATGCAAGGAAACTGCTAAACATGGGACCACGTTGGCAATAGCACTGCTCCATAGTACAGTGTAGTCTACTTAACAACAATAACAACAGCACCTTTATTGGCATATTAAAAAGCATGTAGACTACTTAAGCACTGGGGTGCATCCAGTGAAAACCCAGCCTGTGCCAGAGTAAATATCAAGCAGCTCAGTTGTATATGGGTACACATTGGTGGTAAAACCAAGTAACATATTTACACAAATGCAGTCTGAGGTAGGGGAGGACGCCAAAGAAGCAAATGAGGGGGTGACAACTGAGAGCACAGAATCAAGTTGTCCTGTGAGTAAATTGCAGATGGAAGAGTGAATAGAGCTGGGTCCAACATACTGACAAGCACTCATTGGTTGATAGTAATAGGCCTGCCTCTAAATATTCATTGACATTCCACATTTAGTAGATCTCTTAATAAAGTCTAGTGGTCAGCCATGAGTCATATTATCAATTAAAAAAATGGTGGCATGCACCATACACCACAGCTGCCTCCCCACTGCACTGCCCCCCCCCCATTTTTTGAAACTGCTTCTGGAATTAGAGTCATTTGACAATGGATTTGACCCACTGAAATAGAAGTCAAGGGGTATGTGTCACTGTATGCTTTTTATTGCTGCCGTTTGCATCCAAACCCCATGCCAAACCACAAAGCTGTTTCTCACCTGTGGTCATCAAGTCAGTTGGCATGTTCACTAGAACTACCTTTTAAGGAACTACATGTGCTAATTTTTTAGTTGTTGTTTTTGAACTACAATAAAGCAGGTTTTTTTTTTCTTTAAGCATATACCTTATAACCATGACAAGCCATGTTGCACTGGATATTAGCATCTGGATGTAAAATAGCTGCACATACCTCATATCCTGACATATCTGTGTGGTTTTACTTCAGATACCATTTATCCATCCCCCCCCACACACACACACACACCCACACACACACATGTCTTTTGCACAGCCCACAGAGAAATGCGCTGGATAACATAACTTGCCCAATATAAAGAGCTGTTTTACTGAAGTACCTACAGCTCTTAAAGTATCTCTCACTCATAAACAGGCATATCATAACCTAACCACACAGCTCAGAGGATAAGAATTAGAAAGAGTGCTGGAATGTTCCATGACAGTGGCTATGTATTTATTACAGTCATAAACAGTGCATTAAAATCCCAGTCAGTCTGCATAAGGAAGAAAAGAGGCCATTTGAAACTTGTTATTATAAAAGAAACAAAAAAGTACTGATTTATAACCTGTCATTCAGCTTCTATCCTTGTGTCTCTCTTTAGCCTTCTGTTAATCTAGACTTCTTAAACACACTCACATAAAGAGCAACAGTCAAATGAAAGGAAAGAACAATGTTTCACTACACTTTTCATTGACTCATTCATTCATCAGGATTATTCCCCCCACACACACACACACACATACCCTCAGTGTTGTCAAGCCATTCCCCAGTCGCCCAGTCTTTCCTCACAAGCAAACAGCACTATGCTGGAGGTTAATATAGCTTTCAAACCCTGGTGTGATGAACGACATCTTAATGGTGTGCATGTCTTCTTAAATAATTCATAATTCTAATAATAATGTGACTCATCACTCGACTCTTCTCCATTAGTCTATGTGGAGGAAACGTGAATTCCAAGGGATGCTTCTGTCAAGGTCAATAATGACCATGTCTCCTCTAATCAAAGGCAAGGAGAAGAATTTAGATTACTCAAGAGAAAGGCACAAAGGCAAAGAAGTTTGGGAAATTCTCACAATGCCCATACTCACTGGTACCAATTTCCCATTGTGTAACATCAGTTTTAAGCACAAGTTTCAATTCTCCAAAATGGCGACATTCTACAACATGTCTGTTTACTCCAACTTCCGCCAGGCATATGATTGAAGTCAGGGTGGAGCCCCGATATTCGACCAGGACTCCCTCTGTTGATCTGAGAGATCTGTAAGATCTGAGGCCTCACTACCAGTAGGAGAACAGCAGGATGTTGTCCCCAGCTGAATGAGGGGAACAGTTAGTCAACAGTTAGTGGTTCACCTGCCGCCTGATTTTGATTTTGATACTGATATTGGTATCAATAGTAACAGTTTTATTAAGGGGAATGATGGGGTTTCATTGTATTTTATCTTTTTATCTTGTGAACCACCATGAGCCCAGTTGGGAATGGCAGTATATAAGTGCAATAATCAATAAATAGCAAATAAACTATAGCCCATCTTTCTCCCTAAAGGGGACTCAAAGTGGTTTACATCATTTTCTTCTCTATTTTATCTTCATAAAATCCCTGTGAAGCTGAGAATGTGCAATTGGTCCAAGGACCCCCACAAAGTATCCATGGTAGAGTGGGGTTTTACATCTGGGTGTCCTAGCTCCTATGCCAACATTATAATCCCCTAGTCACACTGGCTCTGCTAGGAGGGGAACTGAGACCATTTCTGCACTGAGGGTTAAAACGCGAGTGGCTTCTTCCTTGCAAATGCAGGATGGTAAACCTCATGTTTGCAGCCCTCCTTACGGGAGACCCCTTTTCCCTTTGCCCTATCACAGCTTTTTGCCTCCTGACGTGGCTGCAAGGGAAAGCAAAATGAACTTCTCCCTCCTCTCCATGGCTTGTCAGTCACAGCAAGCCACCAATCACAGAACAGCAGTTCTCTTGTGGACTGAAACTTTCTTCCCACCCACGAGCCCCCCAATTTTTTAAAAAGGCACTTCCACCTTACTATGCAGTCATAACACAGCACAGATGTATTTTATGGAGAAAAGCCAGAATGATATAGATTTCCCCCCTTTCGGAATTTGTGTTCTTTTGGAATTTATTTCTGTCTGGGTGGATTTCTGAGATGCTAAACATGGTCCCTGGAGCCCACAAAAGTCATTTTGCATTAAATTTTGCTTAAAAACACAGTGCTCAGAACCCTGTATGATCGGAAGAAGGCTACTCAATCACCCACCCACCCTCTTTCTTAGCTCATTTCACACCTCCAGAAAACAGAAAAGGGGCTGCGTTTTGCCTGCCTGCTCCCAAAAAGATTTTATTTTACCTTTGACAATGTAGGTTTATAGTTGCACTGCAATGTGGACTGCACCATTTACTCAGAGCAGGAAATGGAAAGGGGAGGGCACGTGCAAGGGCGAGACAACACCACAGAGACAATTGCACCTCTACCCTTCAATATGGGCTTGCCCCTGGCTGCTCACTGGTTGCTCACCAATGGGGCATGCAATTTAAGGTGGAAAATCCAGGACCTTTCCGCATTCGTCCAAAATAACACAATGGTTACTAATTGAAATCGCTACAGTTTTGCCGTTATGCACAACGTCATTGACAATCTGCAACACTCCTGAAACCGATCCGCAAAAAGCGCTTCATTGTAGCGCTTTCAGGGAAATCCCAAAAAGTGGATTCACCCTCCGGAAAGCGCTACACTCCTGCAACCAATCTGCAACATTAGCGGGAAAGTTATGTGCGTTACCATTCTTGCAGTTTCTGCAAAGTCCCTCCCCCTGGCTCTCTCCTCTGATCTTCTGGCGAAGCGATTACCATTTTTTTTTCTCCGAGCGAGCGGAGATCAACGCACCGCCAAGCCTTCGTTTACCCAGTGAGGCTTCCCCGGCTGCAGTCCCTCTGTTTAAAGTCACCAAGCACAAGCATCGCAGAGACCCGTTTGCTGGTTTATTTTCACTTTATTTTTCACACTGTTTTCGGCCAAAAATCGCGCCCGTGAGGGGGGGATTTTTTTTTCACTCGGGGGGAGCGTGGCAACGATGAAACGGCTGCTCAAACATCACCTGCTAGCTGGATGGGTCTCTCCATTGCAACGAATCAACGCATATTCGTTGCAACGGGTGTGTTTTGTTGGTTTTCTTAAAAAAAAACCTTCCTTAAAGGGAAAGGGGCTGTTTGGGAGCATGATAACGGCCACCCATTGGCTGCTTGACGGCCAGGGGCGGGACACAGCTCAGCAATAGCGCTTCCTTTCTAGCGATTTTTGCAGAGACCGGAACCCTGTGGGAAACGATAGAAATGCAACTGGATTATACTACAAAGGCAGGTATGCGTTACGCCGAATTCCACTATTTAAAATGGCGATTTTTCGTTCAGCAAACAATTTGCTACATGGATCCCGGTGCGGAATGGCCCCCATCTTTGGCGATTTCCCTCATCACAAGTTAAAAATGGCCCAAACTTGACCCAGCTCCTTGACAGCCTTGGGATGCTGCCAACATTCAAAGGTTGTCCAGGGGCAGATTCTTTGTGGGGAAATGGTCTGAGCACCACCAGACAATGAGCAGGCACAGTTTGTTTGCATCCTATTCAGAATACAACACAGACACGTTCTCTGAAGTAATAACAGATAGGAGGCTTGCTTCTCCCTCTGTGCTAGCTTGCTCCAGAGCTCAGTAGCTAAAGGTGGCCAGATTTTAACATTGGTAAAGTGGGACACCATTGACCGGGGGGAGGGGTTCTTAATTAAAAATTTAGTCTATATGGAGCAACAAAAAGTTTCATAGAACGGATAGAATGCAAAAATAGTATTGTATTATATATATTTTTAAAATTTTAACATAAGTACAATTTGCCAGGTACCCCCAGATGTCCCTCCAAAAGTGAGCTACCTTTTTACTTGTTTTACAGCTCAGAAAAAAAACTTCACAGTACACATCAATGGATATAGTAGTTTGCAGGAGCTTATAGCTATGTGCACGTTCCATTGTTATTAGAGTATAAGACGCTGTATAGCTTAATCTTCACACCGGAAGTTTCCACGGGGTCAGCTAATTGCAGAAAACCTGTCTTTCTGATGATTACACAGAGACCCGAGACTGACCTTTCGGCCCTGCTCCTGCCTGGGTGTGCCCAACAGCAAAGAGCAGAGACCAAATTTGGCCAATTCTCTTTAATTCTCTTCAATTCTCTTTAATTTTCCTAGAAAACTACAAACAATTGTTTGGATCCTTGAACATTGACTTCTTGTGTTCTCCGCTCAGTCACCATTAAGGCAGCCCTAACAATAGAACCTACTGAATGCTTCTCTTGTTTCTACCCCTTCCTCTTCTGCTTCCTCTCTGCCTTTAAATTCATTCTTGGATCCTGAAGGTCTCTCTCTGGGAAAACCTACTTAATTAATAATTAGGGTTGCCAGCTTTAGTCTGGAAAAGTCATTCAGATTGGGAGCAATGCCTGTGGAGGAGGGAAATAGGGGAGGGATATTACCTATGGTATACTAAAGAAGTTGCCCTCTGAAGCTGCCATTTTCTTCATGAGAATTTATACCTGTATCTGGGGATTGGCTGTTATTCTGGGGGATCTTCAGACCCCCACCTGGAGACTTGCAACCCTAATGATTTTGCAAATCCTGTCGTTGTAGTAAACTTTATTAAGCGACTGTGCAGGGGTTGGATCAGATTTAGGGTTGCCAACCCCCAGATAATGGCTGGAGATTTCTCACTATTATAACTAAATCTCTTTTGAATAGGTACTGGAGAAATGGTTGCTTTATTTTATTATACTTCATTTAAATTTCTCCCTCCCTTGCCATTGCCCTCCTCAGGCTGCATCCCCCAAAATCTCCTAACCTATTTCCTAACCTGGAGTTGGCAACCCTAATTGGATTGTTTCCTCAACTCTCCTAATGCAGAGAAGTTAGGAGACCAGGGTTCAGTTCTGTACTTCCAGTCCCCTTTGATGAATGTATTGATGTGTGCAGGAATACAATTTGGTTGTCGAGTTTGTTGCCAGTGCTGCCATAGCTTTCCAGACCTAGCTGAAACTCAGGGCCTGCTCCTGTTTCATAAAGTATTTCACCGCAACAGGAACATTTTAAGGATGCTACAATTACAAAGTGGACTGTTGAATAAAAATGACATCTGAAATGCTACATTAGATATGCCCACTTAAAGAAATCCTTGTGATGGTTTTCTTTTTTATTTCTGATATGGAAATAAATAGGCTTTTTATTACAGTGCTGAAATAAAATGCTTAGTTTGAAATCTACCACAACACTTAAACCTCAGCTAGTAATGCCTGAGGTCAAGAAGGGTGAAAATGAAACGACAGCCTCTTTTGAAACTGAATAAATGCTCCTTTGCCACCATCAACGTCATTCGGGGAGACCAAAGGGCATAAAGCTTGCAAGCTTTATTGGTTGTTTGTTCTGACTCTTAGCAAACTCAGGGGTCTTGAATCTACAGCCTAACAGAGGCTGTAAAATGGTCTCCTGCCCGGATTTATTGCACAAGTTATTACAATGGAGAGTTTGAGACTGTTCACTCTGACCATAGCAAAGGGGGAGGGGGCAGCAAGCTGTGTAAGCGTTCAGAGAACAATGCTGCTGATTGGATATGGCAGGAGGACCAGACAGGTCAATGGAGCAAAAGAAGCTATTCTGTCAGGAGTCCTGTCTGCAATAAGATCTGTCTCTGAAATAGCTCCTAAGGGAGAAAGATAGCTTTCACTAGCACAATAAACACTCTCCCCTCATACTTCAGTTTCCACAAACCAAACTCTTTTTATCACTTATCTTTAAAACTACGTAGTACACCAGGTCAATCCATGTTTCTTGGTAAACTACATATAAATAATGTACTCCAGATTTTTGTATAGCACTGCCTACCAAGGTGCCTCAGTGCAAAGAGCCCTGATCACGGTGCACTCTAGGTCCAAGACCGATACAGGTCTTTGATAGCATATATTGATCTTGAAAAGTGTGGTTGAGGCTCCAGCAGGAAGTCAGATTCAAGGATTGAGCATGAAATGTATTAATTTAGAGCAAAATAGAATTTAAAGAAACCATGACTTCTCTTGAAGCTTTCACTACAGTGCCATTCATGGGTTTGGATTGTGCCCTTTGCCACCTTGGTTAATGGAAGGTCCCATTCAGATGGAAAAAGTCTGAGTTGCCCTTTCTGCACTAAAAGCCTGGGTACTCTTGGCCTTTAAGGTATAGATGTACCTCAGGTATAGATATACACTGGACAGGAGAGATGCCCTGTCCATTTAACAGAAGTATAATTAATGGAAACAGACACCTGAAGATATGTCATTAAATATCACCTGATCATTGCTTGCAGTATTAAAGGAAAATAATTTTCAAGTGGCACTTTAAGACTAATCAAGGTTATAAACTCACTTCATCAGGTGACATCAAATGACACTAAAGGGACAGTGTAATGCATTAGCAGTTGGTCACCTTACCTCTGGGTCTGGTGTATGGTGACCAGACGTCTGGACTCTCGTGGGACGGTCATGCTAAAATTCAAAATGTCCCACATCCTGCCACCTTCTGTAGAAGTCCCGCAACATGCCCGGCTTCAACATGGCATGTCGCAGCTCTGCCCGGCCCTGGCAGCCCCGCCTTCGCTGAGTGCTGCCCCACACACATTCTGCGCCTGCAAGGGAAGTACGTGTAGCAAGGGAGGCATACAAGGTGGCAAGGCTCTCACTCTCGGCAAGGTGGCAAGGCTGCTTGGAGGTGTGCGAGGCTGTGAGCGTGCTTGGTCATGGAGCCATGCAAGGCTCTCAGCCACGAGGTGAGCCAGGGGGGGCGTGAGAATAAGAAGTGGTTTCCCTTTGTGTCAGGTAGCCCCTCGCTTCACTCTCCTCTGATTGCCTGCTGGGGTGTGAATGCGCCGGCTGCCCTTCCCTTGCACTCGCCGGGGCCACAATCTCGCCCCACTGAAGTGCTTTCTTTCTTCTCGGCCAAAATGCAGACGCGCGTGTGCACGGCCGGCCCAAGGGCCTTGGCCTGGGCTGGGACAGCGTGGCACAGTGTGGGGGGAGGGGCCCTCGGGATGGCGTAGACATTCAGGGATAGACGAGGTGAGCTCCAAGCCATGGACGCACTCCCGTGTCGGGCTAGCTGAGCAAGTTGATGCTGCCATGGACAGTGACGAGGAAACTCTGGAAGTGACCATCAAGGGTAATCACCTGCCTGAGCCTGGCCGCAGAGCTTTCAGGGGCGGGGGCAGGGGCGGAGGGGCTGGCCTGCCTGCCTCAGGTGGGGAAGTCGAGTGGAGGTGCTTTCTTGCTCCAGCAGCACCGAGCAGTGGCTGCGCTGAGAAGCCCCTCCCTCACCAGGAGAAAGGTCTCCGGGGGGGAAATAAACATGGTGCTTGCCTCTGGTGACCATGACTTTTCCTCGCTGTCTCGGATATTTTGTTTCTTTCATCAAGGCTGGTCTCCGTCCCCTGCCTGACACCGCCGCTTCCCGTTGATGCCTGCGCGCCTGTTTCTTTTCCCGCATAGAAGTCAGGAACCGACAAGATGAGCAGAGAGAACCTCTTGTTACTGCATAGCTGCCAGCTCCTACTACGGCTAGCCTTCACTATTCTGCTGCTGCTCACTCTCATCCATATGGTCAGCACCACCACAGGGATTATCAGTGAGAGAGGAATGTGCAGCCTGACTTTCTGTCCCAAGTTACTTATGCCATGAGGGAGGCTTTGGAAGACTTATTTGGGCCAGAGTATTTTCTGATATTGAATGAGAATGTCTCCTCCTTCTTCTGGATATTATCTTCTGGGATCTCTGCCGTGGCAAAAATTATTTGCCGTGGCTCAAATTGCAGAGCAGTTTCTTACTTCCTTTGGGATTGATGGGGATCATGCCACTCAGTTCCTAAAAGTGAGCCTTTACCAAGTGCAGACACTGCTTCTCTGGAACTCCAGGCTGTGCCTGGAGGTTGGCAATTCCCCGGTCAATGGTGTCCCTCTTTACCAATCTTAAAATCTGGTCACCTTAGTCTGGTGGCAACAGCAGTCATCAGACTTCCTAGCAGTTGTTCCTAGCTCAGAGTTAGTCTAAACCAGGGGTAGTCAAACTGCGGCCCTCCAGATGTCCATGGACTACCATTCCCATGAGCCCCTGCCAGCATTTGCTGGCAGGGGCTCATGGGGATAGTAGTCCATGGACATCTGGAGGGCCGCAGTTTGACTACCCCTGGTCTAAACAATAAGCATACCTGTCGGCTCCTGCTAATCCAGACACAAACATCTCAGTCTCACAATGCAGTATTTCCTGAGTACTGCCTCTCCAATCTGTCCCCCCTCTTCAACTGAAGCATAACAACCTGGAATCCTGTTCACCTGAATTTCACAGCAGGTAAAGAAGTAAGCAAGAGTATCAGGACCAGGGAGAACATGGGAAGAAGGGGGTATAGCTGCTTTTCTCCCCCATCTCATTAGGAAATGTATGGTAAGGAGTTAAGAGATCAATATAGGGTTGAGTGATTGCAAGGCTTTTTCAATAAGGTCATTATAATCTCTGTGAAGAAAGAAAATACCTTGGAAATGCCATCTGTTCATGAAGTTAGGATATCACCACATGTAAAAAGGTGTTCTCAGTAGCCATCTCACAACTGTGATACTCCATTCCCTTGAAGATTCAGAGCATCTTCTGGAAAGGCTGTTTTAGGATATAACTATGACTATTAGGATATAACTATAACTTCTCTGTTTGATTTGAATGCTTTCTATAACTGGCAAGAAACTGCCTCTACCTAAGATGAAAGAAATAATTTTAACTCCATATAAAATTGTACCCTTTCTTCTACCTGCCTGACATTTAGCTTTGGGCCACCCCTCAGAAGTTCATCTTGACTGAATGGAAACAAAGATATTGTAAGTTCAGATGTATTTTGCCCTAAACTGCCTAAAATGTTGCCTGAGCTGCCTGAAATGTACTGTTCATCCAAAATATCCTGCCTGTGAATGCAAAACAAAGTAATTAGTCTAACTGTAGTCTTTCCCCTCTAAAACTAATGGGGAAAAATAAAAACAATGTTTAATGTTAGAAGTTATGAAACCAAAATCAATTGAGTTATTAAAAATGGAACAAAAAATGTTCACCCCCTAAAATAAAACAAAACACCTTGCAGATATAGACATCCTCAACTAATAACAGTACAGCATTGAAGCCTCAACATAATGTATTATTTCAGCCCTTGAGACTACTTAGAAGAAGCCAGATCAATAGTTCAAAGATGAACAGAAAATTTCCCTTGTAATCATCTTTGTAAGTGAGTGCACAAAGGATTACTGTGCTCTGAAAAAGTCAAGAAGGTGGTATTTGGGATCTTCGTAAAGCTAGCTCCCCAGACAGGTAGGCAAGCTGTGCAGCCAGCTGTTTTCTACCATTACTGTAATCCCTAGTGCAACTCTTTTGCTGACCACAATGACCCAGGCCTGTTCAATCACCACCCCGACCTCTGTTTGCCTTCCTCCAGAGTTTTCAAGACGTGACTATTTAAGTGCATTGGTTGCACAAAACATCAATGTGTAAATTGACACCGAGAGATGTCTGGAATCTAATGACTTAACCGTCTACTTAACATGCAATGGCAAATGGATGAACAAACATCAGGTGATTGGTTAAGGTGGCTTTTAAAAGGTCAGACAAAATTGTAAAGCAATAACAATTATTTCATTAAAAATTGAAGAAGATAACCATATGTCTGTGGTTTACAAGGCCACATTTAAAAATCTGCAGTACAGACATTGCCTGTTATATAAGCCTGAAATTACATTCTCTGCATGCACACACACATACATACACACACACACATACATACATATATAAAAGGTAAAAGTAAAGGTATCCCTTGTGCAAGTACCAGGTCGTGTCTGACCCTTGGGGTGACGCCCTCTAGCGTTTTCATGGCAGACTCAATACAGGGTGGTTTGCCATCCCCTTCCCCAGTCATTACCGTTTACCCCCCAGCAAGCTGCGTACTCATTTTACCGACCTCGGAAGGATGAAAGGCTGAGTCAACCTTGAGCCGGCTGCTGGGATCAAACTCTGCATGACTGCTGCCTTACCACTCTGAGCCACAAGAGGCTCTTTATACATACATATAAATATCTTATCCATTTGGTGACTCTTAATAATTATGAAACAGCCTTGGGGGACGGAATGTTTGGCCTCTGCAGGGCCAATCAGGGTGCAGGCAGCTGCACTCTGATTGGCCTTGCCCCTACAGCTCCCGCCCTCCCCGTCTGAGTTGGAATAGGGCTAATCAGGTTACAGCCAGCTGCACCCTGATTGGCACTGCCCCTACAGCTCCTGCCCTCCCTCACCAAGCCTTCACCCCTTGCCTCACAGACATGTCTGGCTGCTACAGCCAGCCAGTCAGTGACTCCTCTGCTCCACTTGCAGGGCCCCAGGTAAGAGGTCCAGGCGGGGAGGGAGCGCTTACCAAAGGCCTGGTAAAGACTTGCACAGGCCCCGGGTGTGCTTTCAAGGCCTTTGGAAAGCCATCTGGCCAAGGGGGGGGGAGGGAGTGCTTCCCAAAGGCCTGCACAGGCCTCGCAAAGGCCTCGGGTGTGCTTTCAAGGTCTTTGGAAAGCCATCCAGCCGAGGGGAGGTGGAAGGGAAGCCCGTTCTTTTGAATGGGCTTTGCGACTAGTATACATATGGCAGCTAATATTTCATACTGCATAGTTATACTAGAATGGTCCGCAATGACACTAATAATTATATCTAAATAAATTAATTTGTGCAAGGAAACAACAAATTCAATAATCATAGACTTAAAATATAAGAGCCTACATTTTGAAACTATTAGTGCAGATGGCAGACTGACAAACAGGCTAATTGAGAAATACTTTGAGGATAATTCTACCAAAGATGACTTTTTTTTTTGAACTCTTCAGTGAAGAAACATCATCATTAAATAACTCTATAATATTAATTCATTTGGCAAATTTTTATGCCACCACTCTAAGGAACATGCCCAAGGCATTTTTGTTCAATAGGAAATATTCCCAAGGCAGTTTTTTTTAAAAAAAATTCATCCTTGTTCAATAAAATCCACATTTCCATTACTATTGGCTATAAATCTTCAAAAAGATTTGGGCTTTTCTAAGGCTAGAGACATGCCATAGTTAGCACTCAGAAGGGGAGAGAAAAGGAATTGGGATAATTTCATTTACATTTAGATCAAGGTAGCCTTCATCCATTTTTAAATACAGTTCACATTTTTAGATATGTAGTCCTGCCTAAACTATTTGTGAACAAGCTTGTGTTAGGTCAGTGGTTATATGAGAGCTCCCCAAGGGTTAAGCAGTCTTTCACAGAAGTCTGAATGGCTGCTGACATCACGAAACATCACTGGCGCTCACTTCCCTTGTTGCGCTACAAGCCTAGTTTTTTTCTCCAGAACGGAAACGGTAAATGATTGATTGACTGGCTTCTGCATCTTACTTCCACACCCACTTCTCCGAAGGGGCATGACACCACTTCCAGGGTTCCTCAAAGCCCGAAAAATATTTCAGGGCCTCTGCCAGAGTGAAAAGGTTGAAAAAGGCTGGGCTAGATTTTTAATCACCAAATCATTACAAAAAGGTTACCATTGCAAAATGAGATCTGAGTGTACAGCATTGTCTTAGTCACCCTGCTCCATCCCAGGTTGAGTTAATCCATTAAGAGTAGGACACGTTTATGTCAACCTGAAAAAGATAGATTCCCACCCCAACCAATGTTGGGATTTTATTATAGTAAAAAAACCCAAATTAAAAACAATTATTTAAAACTATTTATTGAGAATCAAGATTACTTGTAACCCCCCCCCCCCAGTCCTTAGTCACATTGACATTGTGATTGGTTTATATATATACTGAATTTTTTGAGATTTTTCTGAAGATGACTCAGCCCTCTTGTTCATATTTCTCATTCTCATTCTGATACAAGAAAAGCAAAAGCTCTTAAAGACAAAGGTTTGTGTCAATGTGATGTTTCCATTGTGAAACATTCCTTAGTGAATAAATATGCAGATATGCAAAGGACAATTTTATATCCAGATATGCAAAGGACAATTTTATCCTGTGTACCTTTCTTTTGAAAAGAAATTAGAAATATGAGGCATATTTAGCTAGTCCCTGTTTAGAATTCAAGATAGGAAGTCTATAGTGTTTCTCTTCCACTCATTTGGCAATAATCTTGACAAGTGAAGATCTGCAATAAACTTGCAAGAGCAGTTATCACATTTCCCCCAACGTTGCTTCCTTACCTCTCTCCCTAGTTCTCTCATATTCTCTCTCTCTCTCTCTCTCTCTCTCTCTCTCTCTCTCTCTCTCTCTCTCTCTCTCTCTTTCCTCCATGACCATCACTTCCTCTCCCCTTTTGCCATCTCCATCCCATTTTTTTCACTTTCTTTTTCTGCCTCTCCAGCTTATGGCTCTTTCTCCCTCTCTTTCTGGCCCCCAGCCCATCAATCTCTCTTTTTGCCCATGACTCTCCTGGCCTTCTTCCTCTCCATACCCTGCACAGCAGGTTTCCCTTAGGGTTGCCAGCAGGTTTCCCTTAGGGTTGCCAGCTCCAGGTTGGGAGTGAAGCCTCAGGAGGATAAGGTTTAGGGAGGGAAGCGATCTCAGCAAGGTATAATGCTTAACACTCCACCCTCTGAAGCAGCCATTTTCTCCAGTGGAACTGATCTCTTTCATTTGGAGCAAAATTTTAATATGAGGTGATCTCCAGCCCCCACCTGGATGTTGGCAGCTCTGGTTCCCCTGGAGAAAATGGCTGCTGCTTTGGAGGGTGGAGTCTATGACATTACGTCCTTCTGAGGTCCCTCCCCTTTTCAAATCCCATTGTCACCAGGCCCAACCCTGAAATGTGGAATAGGCTGTGGAATAGGCTGTGGAATAGGCTGCCTAAGGAGGTTGTGAGCTCCCCCTTACTGGCAGTCTTCAAGCAAATGTTGGATACACACCTTTCTTGGATGCTTTAGGATGCTTTGGGCTGATCCTGCATTGAGCAGGGGGTTGGATTAGATGGCCTGTATGGCTCCTTCCAACTCTACGATTCTATGATTCTATGATTCTTAATCTCCAGGAACTTTCTAACCTGGAGATGGCAACCCTATTTCCTTCCCATCTAACAGCTAACCTAACTTTGATCCTTTCTGCATTAGGAGACATATCTTGTTTTAGCGTCGCTTTGGATTTTAGTTGGATGCTGTGAGTGGATACTTTGCTTTCTGCGTTTCCACTTTCCTCCCCTCGTTTAACAGGCTGAAATTCACCATATGTTTTCCGTATTGAGGGTCAAAAAGAAGCAGACTCACATCATTCTTTGCTGGCTGCACCCTGATTGTGCTGAATTCAAGTTCGGACACTGTCCAGGGGCTGGACACATTCCGCTCCCCGAGCAGTTTCACAAATATATACAGGGAGAACTATGGATAAGGATTATAACTACCTGTTGTCTGCCTTGGGTTCTTAAGGGTATAATCACCTCGTATACCTTGGCAAATGGGTCCATTTTCACTACATTACCAACCTCTTGCTGAGCTCATTCCCCATTGCTGAATATACATATGTCACAGGACACATCTTATGCATTTGTGATAACAAGCAGGTGTATCTAATTGGTACCGACTAACAGCTGGGTGTAACTGGCAACATGAGCACATCAGTGGAGCCTCAGCATGCTGGCCCTGGCCCTCACTTCTGCAGGTGTCTTCCACCAGAGCCAGCTTCCATCTGGATGTAGCACATGGGTGCAGTGGTTGAGCATGGCATGAAGGTCCCAGCAACCACTGTAGCAAGCACCTTTTGGCTGGAGCCAGTTAACAGCTCTGGAGCTGCTCCTGGATAGCATTCTTGGACAGGAGCTTGTGCTGGCCTCATCCCTCAAGCTGGACTCAGTTTCAGCCTAGTAATATCCTGTAGCCTGGGGCTGTCTGGCTGTGCCCTCAGCTTCCTTTTTCCTTGGCTGCTCTGTCTGTGGCAAGCTTCCAAGACTTTTGTTTGGCCCTATTCATTGGCCTTTCTGCAGCCTAGGGCCAACAGGCTGCTCAACCCCCTCAATTCTAAGGTTTTGGATCAGCCCTCCCTTCTGCCACAGAGCCCCCTTGGGTCATGATTATCTCACTTTGTGTGGGTGGCTCATGGCCTGCTGTTCTGCACAGCATGCTACCCAGGTAAAATCCCACATACCGCCATCCCATTGTATGCCCAGTGGATGGGCTGGGGTTGCTGAACATCAGCTGGAAGGTGGGACAGCCAATGCCCTGGATCCATTTGCCCCATACTGTGCCAAGGCTCTTCCAATTGTCTCCAGTAAAGTTGTGGCCTGTTTTAACCCAGCACATCCCTAGCTGTCTTGCTTACATGTTAAAGAGTCAGCCTTGCTGTCCCCTGCCTCTTCCATCACAGCTAGGCCTACAATCAAGAGGGATAATATCTTATAACACCCCCCCCCCCAAAGCAAACGGTGATTTTTAGAGCCCCAGACTGGTGCACTTCATGTTGCTCTGTCTCCAGCAGTTGCTTTAATTGAGATCAGTAAACAATCTCCTCAGAGAACCTCACAGGAGGGAAAGTGCTGGCTATGTTGGCAGTTCAATTCAAACTGCACAATTTCTGCTGAGGAACAGCAGATCCAGAAAAGTAGCTGCAAGGGGTTCACAGAAACTTTAATTTTCTTCCAATTCCCTTTTGGATATTAAATTTAAAGCCTCCCCGGGATCATGAGTCCTTTTATTATTCTTTCCCCCCCTCCTTCATCTATTTTTTTATGAACTCAAACTGGAATAAACTAAATGACTTGTGCTGCACTTCTGTGGATTACTGGGAATGTGTCCTTCACTTACAAGCTATCTATCAAATAATTTTGCTGGAATCCAAATGGAAAGGCTTGGGTTTTAGAGTTTGTTTCTGCAACTACCTGTGATTAGTAATGTTTTATGATGTCTAAAATTCCCAAAGCCATGACCTTTTTTTTCATTAAGTAACACAACTACAGCAGAAAACAGGCAATGTGTAAAAAATTACAGCCAAGATAACCATACTTATGAAATGCCTTCATTAAAAAGAAAAACTAAAAAGGATTATATACAGGATTAGCATGAAACTCTTAGGACATATTTTCTTATTACATGGAAATTACTTTTATCATAATATATATGATCTATGACAAAATAAATCATGCTGTGCTTGCTCCCCTGTAATACTTGCTTGTAGTTCCCAGAAATTATTGTGCTTGTACGTACAGACCACAAACGTATATTTGCTGTCATTATCACATCAGCATGGAATTTTTACCAATAATGGAAATTATTTGTAAGAAACATAAACATTCGGACTTGAAACATTCGGACTGTGATATTACTATTAATAAAGTAATTGGCCCCATTTGGCATAACATATTGGATTCAAAGAACTACATTCTGCAGCTGAAACAGATCCTTTCCATTGCCACTGCTCTTCTATAACACTCCCCCATCTGTTTCTGAGGGCTACTAGATTTTCACAGTGGACTGCAGCATTGAGGGAAGGAACTGCAACTTGCGTGGAAATAATAAAACACATAGATCCATCTGTGTAAGTGAAGAAGTGCTAATGGAAGGACTCCTTGGGATCCAGTTGAAAATATGTTAAGAATAAACAAACATAACAAGTCATAATATATGCCAGCTCAACTCAGTCTGCTCACTAGGTACAATCAGTAAGATTGAATATTTTATATACCGTATTTGCCGGCGTATAAGACGACTAGGCGTATAAGACGACCCCCAACATTTCCACTCAAAATATAGAGTTTGTTACAGTACATTACAGTACTATGAGCCACTATGAGCAGCTATGTATATATGTATATCCCAACTGAAGTGCACCCGGCGTATAGGACGACCCCCCCACTTGGAGGCATGTTTTTCAGGGGGGGAAAGTAGTCTTATACACCAGCAAATACTGTATTTTTGCCTTTGTGTAAAAAGTGTGTATATTCAGTACATAAAAGAAAAAAAGATGATTGTACAAGCTTCACAATATTCCCCCGCCCATGCTACTTGCCTGTTTGTTGCCACTGGCATTACCATCTGCTGTTGGCTTTATGCATGCAGAATTTTCACATGGTCCTTCCGCATCCTAACTGGAATACCCTATCCTCTCCTTTGTAAATCTTATGGCTGAAAAACAAAAGTCCTGGGAGGTCTTCTGGAGTTCTGGCTTCTGACAGCACCTGGATTTTGGTCACTGTGTAACATAGAGTGTTGGACTAGATGGGCCATTGGCTTCATCCAACATGGCTTCTCTTATATTACAAAAAGCCTAGATACAAAAGGACAATAGATTCCCAATCCCCACTTCACCTTATTGGTTACTGCTCAGAAAGACAGAGATACTCAACCTATGAAGGGACGAATCTGTACAACAGGAATCTTCACTTTACCTAGCAAATGTAATGCACAACCCAGCTTTTAACTTAAAATCTTGTTCTATATTGCCTTTAAAGTATCTGGAACTGGATAGTGTTGAAGGCAGAACCAGTCAACAGCTAGTTAGTGACCCACTCTGAGAAATTATTGGGGAGTAACTAACAAAGGCATGTTTACAAAAGAGTTTTTATTTAATCTTCCTAGTACTGACATTACTGAAGATGCATCTAGTACAGTGATTCTCAACCTGGGGGTCGGGACCCCTTTGGGGGTCGAATGAACCTTTCACAGGAGTCACAGCAGGGCAAGCATCTTGGCCAGGGTGGGGCACCATCCACACAACAGCCTTGCAGGGTAGATTGAGATACAGCATTCGTCTGTCTGGAGCAGTGGAAAAGTGCAAGGTGGGACAAGAGCATGGTGGGACAAGAGGCAGAACTGAACTGAGAAACCCCTGGGGGGGGAAACTATTTATATACAATCATGAATAATGGACCTTCACGTCATTGGTCAGTTTTGGTTTAATTTCTGTGAAAGAACACTTGCTTAATTTTATGGTTGGGGATCACCACAACATGAAGAACTGTATTAAAGGGCTGCGGCATTAAGAAAGTTTAGAACCACAGATATAGTATATTCTTCCTTTTGTTTTTACTCATATTTCTATTTCTGTGCTGTCCTGAAATTGTCCAGCTTTAGAAAGGATAAGGTGAAACCAGGGTCAGTGACAGCCTAATGGCTGCTAGTCACTATACCTTTGATAAGTAATCGAAGAGAAGGCTGCAATCCGCTGATGGAAATCAATGTGAACATAGTAAGAGGGGAGTATTCTTTCCTTTGAGAATTCCCAAAATCCTTAATCAGAAGTAAAGAAATTAAAGCAAAGGAGATTTCTAGTTCTCCACTATCCACTAGAGATAGACAAACAAATTAAAAAGTGAATAAAAAACTAATATGTTACTTTTATTAAAGCACTGAACGCTATAAAGGAAACACCAAATGAGCTTACACCATTAATTAATTCACCATTTCCCCTTTTATATTCCTGCCACTCCTGCAGCAAGTCTGACCAACGGCCAGAGCAGTTGCTAGTGCTACACAGTAAATATAGAAGTGAGAAGATCAGGAAAGCAAGAGAAGAAGAGCAGAGCAGAATGTGAAACAAAAAATGAGTTAAATTCTTGAACTGAAGAAAAAAAATGCATATTACCTTTACTTTTCAGCTTCCAGAAGAAGCAAGCAGAACCAAATACCTAAAAGGTATTCTTAAGGATATACTTGGGACATTTAATACATCATACAGCTTGTCCAATCCTTCAACTGGCACTGATCAAATAAAGTTTTTTTTTAATGTGCCTTGTCTCCCTCACATATGTTAGCACTACCGAATTCATGACTGTGTCACATATACAAGGATATCGTTGCCATTGGCTTCCATCTCTCCTTTTTCCAGTTAACCTGATTTTTGTTGCTCTGAAGGTCAAGTTTTGTCCTCCTAGTCGTTCTCCAAAGCTTAGCTCAAAAGTAACCAGTATCACCCTTTGATAGCCAATCCACTTTTTAAAAGTTATCTGTTCTCAACATTAATACCAAAGAGTCTTGAATACCACAGCAATATCTGTCTTTAATTCCCTAAGATTAGCTCCCCTAATGCAGGAGTTTTCTTTTTAGCTCATCTTGCCTGCTGTACTGTTCAGGAACAGAGGAGCCATGGAAAAAAGAAATTAAGCAATTAGTTGGTTCTTTCACACACAAAAAGTATACAAGTAGGCAAATGTTCTACTACATATTAAAAAAGCAGATTGAGTGGCTAGAAACAGGAACCTCAACAAAGGATTTAGGATGATTCTGTGGCTGTGGGGTCATCTTTGGCACTTCAGTACCACCCTCACAGTTCCTCAGTCCAGTGTGTGATGTTGTGTTTAAATTGCTGGAAATGTACCTGCACACCAAATAGTGGCCATATAAATCTGCAGCAAATCAACATCCTGTTGTGGTAAGACTAGCACATAATTCCAATTGTGTTCAAATATCTAATGTGCTCCAGAAAGAGGGTCCACAATATCCTTCTTTTCCACCACACACAGGAACAGAATCTCATCTGAATTAAGCTGTCATCTTCAGTTGGCTCTTTTTCTGTGGTGAAACCAAACAGCATTCAAATGAAATTAAATCAACAAAGTACACTTATCTCATGGTGAATTTCATATAACCTTTTCAGCAAGTAAAGCTTACTGTTCAGGGATGTGGCTTAATACTTCAAGGCACAGTTGAATTATACTCTGGGGAAAGGAAGGAATACCTGCGTAGTTAAAAAATGGGGTCCAATCCAGTTCATGCTCCAAGAAAACAGCAGCCCAAATCTAGAGGCTAAGCACCAGAAATATAACGCCTACTCTGAAACTTCAAGCTGATATCCTACTTCTTGTCCCCAGCCAGACTTGAACTAGAACTAGTTCATAGAAGGCTGAATGACCTTGTGTTCAGTTAAAAATATTTTTTAGGAAGGAAACAATAGTATATGCACAAAAATAGCTCGATTGATCAACGTTGTGTAAAACTCAATGACTGCATTGTGTCGAAAGAACAAGGCTTCTTTTTAATTAGTATAATGGGGGCCGTTCCACACTCGTCCAAAATAGCACAATGGTTACAAATTGAAATCGCTACAGTTTTGCCATTATGCACAATGTCGTTGACAATCTGCAACACTCCTGAAACTGATCCGCAAAAAGCGCTTCGTTGTAGCGCTTTCAGGGAAATCCCAAAAAGTGGATTCACCCTCCGGAAAGCGCTACATTGCAACCAATCAGCAACACTAGTGAAAAAGTTCTGTGCATTACCATTGTTGCGGTTTCTGCAAAGTTCCGCCCCCTAGCTCTCTCCTCTGATCTTCCGGCGAAGCGATCGCCATTTTTTTTTCTCCGAGTGAGCGGACATCAACGCACCAGCGAGCCTTCGTTTACCCAATGAGGCTTCCCTGGCTGCAGAGCTGTTTTAAGTCACCAAGCACGAAACAACACACAGCCCCATTTGCTGGTTTATATTCCCTTTATTTTTTACTGTATTTTCGGCCAAAGATCGCACCCATGCCAGGGGGGGGGGTATTTTTTTTTTTACTCGTGGGGAGTGTGGCAACGATGAAACAGCAGCTCAAACACCACCCACTACCTAGATGGGTCTCTCCGTTGCAACGAATCAACACAGATTCATTGCAACGTGGGTTTTTTTTAACTTCCTTAAAGGGAAAGGGGCTTTTTGGGATCATGATAACGGCCGCCCATTGGCTGCTTGATGGCCAGGGGCGGGACGAGCTCGGCAATATCGCTTCCTGGCTAGCGATTTTTGCCGAGACTGGAAACCTGTGGGAAACGATAGAAACGTAACTGGATTCCACTACAAAGCCAGATATGCATAACGACGAATTCCACTATTTAAAATGGCATTTTTTCGTCCTGCAACCAATTTGCCACATAGATCCAGGTGCGGAATGGCCCTGGGTAATTGGGTAGAATATGGCAGTGGTGGAAAGCTGGCAAGCAGAGTTGATACCAGTGGCTATTAGTTCATTCTGGAAGGGCCAGATCCCCTCTAATTCTGATATTGGAAGTGTTTCTCTCTAACTTCCATCCCATGAAGGATTCCTGAATGCTCTATAGCAGTGGTCCCCAACCTTTTTACCACCGGGGACCACTCAATGCCTTTTACTGAGGCCTGGTGGGGGGGTAGTTTACTCCTCTACTCTCAACCACTGCCATAGCGATCACTCTCTGATCGCTATGGTGATGTTTAAACATCCCTTCAAAATAAGATACAGACATGCCACAACAATGAAGTGTGTTGTAAAGGGCTGGGGGGGGTGGATGAAGTAAAGGGCCGGGGGGGGGAGAAGGCATCCTTCGGGGCCCACCTCCAATTAGTCGAAGGACCACATGTGGTCCGTGGCCCACAGGTTGAGGATCGCTACTCTATAGGACCTTATACCCTCCGATGCCTCGTTGGCAGCCTTGGTGGAGGACTAGCACAATTATTTAGGATAGTAGTAAATTGGATTTGAGCTGTGAGGTATTAGCAAGCCTTTTTGTGGACAAAGTGTTGTCGCTCCACTGGGACCTTCCGGCCACAATTGATACAGACTGTGAACTGGGGGCTCTGTGGCTGTCATGGGGTATAATGTTTGATGGCTTCAGATGGTTCTCTTTAACTGAAGGGGGGGCAACCACTTGCAACCTGGATCCCTGTCTGTCATGACTGCTCAAATCAGACGACCAATGGATAGGAGGCCCTTTTAGGGAGATTGTCAACCTCTCCATAACATTGGGCGAGTTCCCTGAAGGGTTAAAGAAAGCAGTGGCCCATCCTCTTCTGAAAACAACCATCGCTGGATCCATGGAACCCTACTAGCTAGTGCCTGGTTTCGCATCTTGTGTTTCTGGAAAAGGTGGTTAGGAGGGTCGCCGCAGACCAGCTCCTAGCATTCTTGGAGGAAACTTTGCCCCTGGATCCATACCAGTCTGGCTTCCATCTTGGCCACAGGATGCAGACCACACTGGTTGCTCTGATGGATGATCTCCAGTGCCAGCTGGATAGAGGCAGTTTGACTATCCACATGCTCTAAGATCTGTCGGCTGCATTTGATATGGCCTACCATGCGTTGTTATCCCACTGCCTTGCTAGGACAGGGATTAGGGGGACAACTTTACAGTGGCTGATCTCCTTCCTTAAGAACTGGACACAGAGGGTTGCAGTGGGGGAAGAGTTATCTGATCCCTTTGTGCTCCCTTGCAGAGTGCCACAAGGGGTGATACTCTCCCCAAGCTTTTTAACATCTATATGCATCCTCTAGCAGAGATGGTCCGGGGTTTTGGGCTAGGTGTCGCCAAGATGTGGATGACACCCAGCTCTATCTCCTGATGGGTGGATGGACTCTCCCCCAGAAACATTTGTCAGATGTCTGGAAGCAGCGTCTGGATGGCTCAGGTAGTCGTCTGAAACTCAACCCCTTCAAGATGCAGGTCCTGTGGCTGGGCAGAAGGGGACAGGATCAGGAAGTTTGCCTCCCCTGCCTAGACAGGGTGCAGCTTATGCCTGTGTCAGCGGCCAGGAACTTGGAGGTAATCTTTGACACCTCCTTATCTATGGAGGCTCATATCATGAAGGTAGCACAAACAGCATTTTTCTACCTGTGGCAAGCTAGGCTACTAGCGTCCTACCTGTCCTCAGAACACTTGGCCACAGTTATCCATGCAATGGTCACTTCCAGACTAGACTTCTGTAATTCGCTCTATGCAGGCCTTCACTTGTCTCTGACCTGAAAATTGCAATTGGTACAAAATGTAGCTGCCAGGGTCCTTACGGGGCTATTTTGGAGGGCCCATGACCAGCCAATGCTGAGGCAGCTGCAATGGTTAGCAGTTAGCTTCCAGATCAGGTTCAAGTTTCTGGTCTTTAAGGCTATATCCAGCATCGGTCCCACTTTTTTGAGGGAACATATCTTCTTATGCCCCCCGTACAGCTCTTTGCTCTGTGGGTATGAATCTGCTGGTCACTCCTGGCTCCCAGAAGACATGCCTGGCCTCCACCAGGGCCAGGGCCTTCTCAGTCCTGGCCCCAACCTGGTGGAATGAGCTTCTCAAAGAGCTGAGGGCCCTGATGGAGCTATCAGTGTTCCACAGGGCCTGTAAGACGGAGCTCTTCAGACAGGTGTTTGGTTGATGCCTGGCTAGGAAGATTGTGTCCCTCCCTCTGTAGTCCCCTAGGCCAGGCACTGCCAGTGAACATCTTCCGGGGCAATGGTGACTGCTGTGGTAGGGTTGAAGTGATGGCATGGGGGATGCTGTAGATTTTTATGCTAGATTTTTCACTGCCATTATGGGTTTACGGACAGGGGTTTTATGTGGTTTTAATGTTTTTATGTAAACTGCCACTCAGCTGGGCTGAGAGTGGCGGTTAATAAATATAAATATGATGATGATACATGTAGTAACAAACATCTACAATGCTGGCTTCTCCCCCTCCTGACAGGAAAACTAACAGCAGCTTATAAGGAGGATAGCTTAGTCACTGCAAGTATATATTGCTGCCTTCTTGCCTCCCCTGCTAGTGCAAGTGGCTTGGCCATTTGTCACACAAAAATCTGTGCTGTGCCAGAGGTGGTGAAGCACAGAACAGATGAATGTTGCTTCTGTAGTAAGGGGTATAAGAGTTCATTTGTGAGCTCTCAGTGCTGGCCTTGGCATTGTTCTGATGTATTTCAATGGACCATCTCACTCAGTTTCTCAAATTTGAGCAATGGCCTTAAACCCAGTACAGGTTCTATCCTATAGTTTGCCACCAACTTAATTTGGAATTGTACTTCACTTCCCCACCGACTGAGGAAAAAGAAGAAGAGTTGTTATCATACCCCACTTTCTCTACCAGAAGGAGTCTCAAAGCAGCTTACAATCACCTTCCCTCCTCTCCCCACAACAGGCCCCCTGTGAGGTGGGACTGAGAGAGGCCTGATGTTACTGCTCTGTGAGCCAAAGATCATCAAACTGGCTGCATGTGGAGGAGCAGGGATTCAAACCCAGCTTGCCAGATTAGAAGCCACCGCTCTTAACCGCTACACCAATATGAGTTCATTTTTTTTAAATTTAATAACACAGCAGCAATAACGAAGGTTGTTCAAAATAGCACCATGTGATCAGGAGCCACTTGCCAACACATAGCATAGATTGGCATCTTACTCACCTCAAGATGATCTGTTATTGCCCTTTCCCCTACAGCTTTGTCAAATTAACCACCAGCAGATCCTTTGACAAAGAAGTAGCACCAACAATTTATAACAACCTTGTAAGGTTTACAAGATAAGAAACAAAAGGGGATGTTCTTACTAACTGCGGTCAACTCTCCTATGATATGATGGCCCAGGTCAGCCTGGGCCATTAAGGTCAGGGTCACTACAGCGACATGAGATAAATAAGGCTTCAATTAAGACACCCAATAAGTTTCATTGATGTGCAGAAATGTCAGCTTGGGCATCCCATATGCAAACTCTATCACCTCACTGTTACTAAACAATGCAAAGCAATGAGAGGGAAGAGGAAGCTTTCATAAGCTGTCTGTTTTATTCCAAGGAGATCAGGGCGTATTATGCATCATGGAAAACTTGCAAAAAGCCTACCAAAAACGACATCTTATTTTTGCATTCTTAATGTGGCACTGTTTTCACAGCACAAAACTTATTGTGTTATTTTCGTTTTTGCATTGCAGAACCTGCCCACAGTTCCAGCAGTGTTTTATCAGTGAGGCTTTTGAAACTAGCTTTATGGTGACCTTTCTTATGTTATGTCACTGAGAACACTCTTTTTTTGATGCATAAATGTCAGCAAGTTTTTTGTCTCCTCCCCTTTTCTGCTCACAGTTCCTCATCTACCAATGGGAGCTCAAGCGCCTGCTGCTGATACTCTGCCTTTGTCAGTGATCACATAAATATGCAATTTGCCCTGGCAACCAAGCCAACTGTATTGCTATGTAAATTAGTAGAAATTACCCGGTGGCATTTATGGCATTTCCTCCTTCCACAAACACTCCTGACTCTACAAAGCAATACCTCTGTACACGGACCATGGGAGGGAGGGTGCCTGCTGCTGATTTCTGCTTCCTCACTGTCAGCGATCATATGAACATTCAAGTTGATTCAGTCTCCCAGTGCCCATAATAGCCTGAGGATTGTTCCCTATGGGTGTTCCCTGGGTGTTCCCTATGGCTTTTTCTTAAGAAAGGGGCTTTGCCTTAACTCCAGGTGGCTCTCTGGCAGCCAGTTTAAAGCGATTTCTCCCAGAAATCAGTCATTTGTAGCTTGATTTCCACAGACCAAAGCTCTCTGTCTTAAAGATACTGGGTACAATTGAAATGCTAATCATTGACATAGCTAGTTGGAATGTGTATGATGCTTCCTAGCAATGGAATTCCCTCCTTGAACTGTCCTAAGACTACAAAACTAGCAAATCTGTGGAACTCTATCACACAAGTAATTACTTGCAATGGCAGTCTACCTCTGATCAGTGATCATGGTGGGAGGTGGGGGGAGGCTGTGGTTCAATAGTTTTTCAGGCAGGCAATGTGGAGGGGTTTTCCCTGTGCCACCTTTCATTGCCTCAGCAGCTGTCTGAAAGGCAAAAGCCTGTGTGTTTCCCCACGGAAATTTCTCATTAGGCCTCCATGTCCATGAACTACAATTCCCATGAGGCCCTGCTGGCAACATGTGCCAGAGTAGTGGTCAGATGACACTGCAGTACAATGGAGGAAGTTCCCCCACCCAGAATTACCGTAGAAACTTTTTAAGATGCATAATCACTGGAGGGGGATGCGACACAGTATCACAGCACATGCATAAATGGGAATGTTTTAAAAACATTTTTAAAAGGATGATTAAAAGGGTTTTCAACATACTCACTATGTTGAAAAATTATACATGCACAATAGGCCCAGGAAAGCACATAAGGTTTTCCCTTCCACTCCCTGTTAGATTACATGAGGAAAAATAACTGGACCCAAGCAAGCTTCATAGCTAAGTAGGAATTTGAACCAAGATCTCCACAGCCATAGCTGTAACTTGGCAACAATTCTATTACACTGGCTCTTACCTCTTATCCTAAATACAATTTTAAACAGACCTGATAATGATGGCTTCTATCTACCAAAAGAAACTACAACTCCAGTAGTTAAACTCACAGAACACAAGCTGAGGCCTCTTTTTCTTGTATGCTATTAAATTTACTAACAGTCAACAATTTGCTTTCGGACATGACTTACAGCATGCAGAGTGTACAGCCCTATACATTGGAGCCAGTAATCTTGTGGGAGGATTAATGATGCCTGTCTAGATGATCAAATTCTATAACAACGAAACAGCAGAGCTGTTGATCCAAGAGGAATGGGCACTATCCAAGGGTCAGGCAAGAAACCAATCTATTATTTTCCTCTGTGTTCATAAAGAGCTGGGCTAGCCTGGTGAAGGGAAATCAACGCAAGCAAGGAAAGACCATCGTTCTGGTAAATTGTGAATTGCGGTGAGAAAATTCATTTCTCAGTAATAATACCATGAGTCATAAATGTGTTGTAACTTGTCTTGCGCTGTTTCATGGAAGGGAAGGGCAGTTAGACATTGCTACCGCCTATGTAAGGTAAACAATGGTCCCCAGAGAGGTATTCATATCAATAAAACCTTTCATTCATTCAGATCCTATATTTCTTTACTTGGAAATAAGCTCCGGTGCTCCGGTGCTCCGGTGCACATTTTATTTTAAAGTAAGGGTACTTAGGAATTAGGGATGGGCAATTCAGCTCAAATAAGCCTCAACACACTCAAATCAATGCTGAATTGAATACTTTTAGGGCTTATTTGATCCAAATCACACATCCAATCAGTTTAAATCAGCTGAATCAAAGAAGCCCAAATCAATTTGGGCTTGATTTGTCTGATTCCAGAATCAGCTGACACCCCCAACAAACAGGCTTTTAAAATGATTCTCCCTTCCATTCTTCCCTGCCTGTGCCAATCCAGCTCTGCACTACCTGGGAAAGGTTTGAGGGAGGGAGGGAGGGGCAGACTAGACAGCTGAGCCTGAGGCTGAGCTGCTTGGAGGGTTATTTTTATTCATTCATTTATTGTTGGATTTATATCCTACCACTCTCCAGGGACTCATGGTGGCTAAAACTTCATGGATCAATTAAAATCCAATAAAAATCAATTAAAAACCCAATAAAACCCATGACAAACCCACCAAGATTGGTGGCGGAAATACCCCCTAACTCCTAAGCAGACTAACCAAGGGGTGGAGTGCAAAGATATAATTCCCCAGCCTGAGGAGGGGCCACATTGATCTTGGTTCTTTAAATGCCTGAAGCTGCAGCGAGCCTGCACTCCACAGCTTCAGAGGGGTCTGTGGAGGAGACATTTAAAGGGAAGACAATGGGGCTCTGGAATGGCTCCAAGCATTTCCAGTCCTCCTGTTCGCTTCCCTCCAGTTCCTCCCCTTATCTTCCCCCCCCCCCTTCCATGGGAAGGAAAGGGGACTGCTGGAAGGAAAGGAAAGGAAAGGAAAGGAAAGGAAAGGAAAGGAAAGGAAAGGAAAGGAAAGGAAAGGAAAGGAAAGGAAAGGAAAGGAAAGGGGACTGCTGGACTCCTCCCCCCATCCCCTGGCTGTGAACTGAGCAGTGGGGTGATTTGTATCCCCCCTTCCACAGCTCAACCTGATCTATGGAGATGGCAGTTTGAATGCCCCCCCCCCACACACACAGCCAAAGCTGATCCAGTAGAGAAGCCTCACCCTGGATCAGCTCACAGTTGGCCAGTTTGAATCATACCCTCCCCCTGCACAGCCTGACAAAGTGATCCTTCTGAGAGACCTCTCTCAGTGCTGTCAGTTGTTTGGTCCCTTTGAATGCCTCAGCATTGAAATTGATTCCGCTGTACTTAAATCGCCCAAACACAGATCCCTGTCAAGATACTGGGGTTCAGGTGATTTGGGTATACCTGAATAATTTCCTGCCAAACCTAATCTGTACCAAATTTTTCTTCGGTGCACATCCCTATTAGGAATGCAATTGTTCACGTATTTAAAGCATTTGGGCTGCATCCACACATCACTGAAAACTGCACAATCAAGTTACAGCTTGATACAGTGGCAAAGAGAGGTAGACTCTAATCTGAAGAACCAGGTTAGATTCCTGACTCCACAATTCTCTTGGAGCTCTCTCAGCCCTATCGATCTCACAAGGTGTCTTTTGTGGGCAGAGGAAAGAAAGGCAGTTATAAGCCATTGTGAAATTCCTTCCAGTAGTGAAAAATGGGATACAGAAACAAACTCTTCTTTTTTCAGTAACAGTCATTTGAAACTGGATTTTCTTGTCCACACAGGAAAATCCATAAGCAAATCATTATCATTCCGCAATGAGAACATTATCTATATCCTACTATGGGTGGATATAATCCTGCTTCCTACTGCATCTGTCTAAAACAATTTCAGGTGAAGTCTTACTTATTCTGGGACAGTCCCACAGACTTGTAGAGTACACGAGTGTCGTTTCACAAAATCATTATTTTACCTTCAAATACTGACTACAAGGTGGCTTTAGAATAAATATGAGACCACTGCATAGGAAGGGCTCCTTGGCAAAGATAGAACCTCTCCTTTTTCATGGAATTCTACAGATGGTGTGAATGGTATGAGTACCTATTACAGCCTCTTCTGTGATTGGGATTTCCCAAACAGAATGGCAATGAGCACCACGTGTGCATAGGTATACACTGCATACATATGTTTGTACGTGTGTAAATGTACTCCATCATTGAAAACTAAACCTTAACACAGATGTGTACTATTTAAGCCTAGGTGCCAGTATTTCCTTTTCTCTGCCTAATTCCCATACACTTAATAGGGAAGTGGTGTGGAGGTGGCTATGTACAGACTTGCAAACCAAATTTTCTTTTTCTTGACATTGCCATTTGTTATCATATGGGCTGCTCAATTTACCAGTCAGTTCCTGGCTTCCTGACCAGTCTGTGCTCATTGGAATGAGACCTCATAGGCAGGACACAGCAATGTGCTTGCGCTAAATGATCCTCTATTGGCATTTGAAAGCCCATCTCTTTCCAAATGACCTTTATCACCCAGATTCTGCAAAATGTCATCATTTCTCCAGCCATGGCAGAAGAACAAGGGGATCAGGGTGAGGCAGGGACACTACTACAGAGCAGGCACATGGACAGAATTAATCACAGTGGCAGAGATTAATGAGAGGAAGACAGCACTACAGAGTGCCAGAAATGCTGAGCATAGGCATATAGATGGAGTATCTGCAAGCGCCTGGAATCCAGAAATCATTATCCTCCCTGGCATGATCACTGGAGGAAAAGCCCAGAAAAGGCTTTCTGCTGCCTCTTTCCCATTCTCCGTACACAAAACTAGAGGTACAAATGATCTCGAGATGTGCCAAATGAATATAGTCTGTTGGCTGCCTTTGATGAACCTTACAGCTCAATCCAATAGAGAGGTACGTAGGATTTGCCTCTCAGTCTCACTGTCTTTTTCTTTGTTTCATCCTCCTCTAACCATAAATGGAGATTACATTTGCAAGGTAAAGATCTCTCGATGAGGGAGATTCTAGAATAAAAAGACTTTCCCCATACATACACACACTCTCTCTCTCACACACACACACACACAAAACCCTTGTTGAGCCATTGTTTTTGTCAAAGGACACAAGGCAAGCACAGAAATCTTCTCATTTTTTAAAGTCCTGTGAATCCCAGTTGGTGACAGGTGCTGAAGAAGAGAAGTAAGAGCGACAGGAGGGAATCAAGGCATGAAGCAGGGGAAAGCATTGTGAGAGATTTTTTTGTTAAAAGCTGATAGAATAGGTGGCTCAAAGGTCAGAGGATGAAATATACAGTATTTCATGTCTGAGAGAAAGAATTCCACCTGGAATCTGACAGTCAAATTGAATTTGCATCGGCACAAGTAAAATAATGCCTGCAGGCAATGTACAAATTGTGCCAATCTTTCAGCAGGGTGATCTTTGGTTACCTGGAAGAGAAATGGGCTGGTTAGACTGTGGGGCTTATATGAAGTAAGAGTACATTCATTCTTATTTATGTATTTGAAATATGTATGTACTATATACAAGGCTCCATACCTGTAGGGATGCCAGTCTACAGGTAGGACCTGGGAATCCTCCAACCTACAGAGACCAGATGTGTATTTTGGAGGATGGACTCTATGATATTTTATCACACTGAGTTCCCTGCCTTCCCCAGGCTCCATCCCCAAATCTCCACTTTTCTAACCTGGATCTGGCTGTCCTACCCCTCCATCTCCTGCCAGAGGCCAGGTAAGGCATGACAACTCTACAGCCCGGAGCTAGCAACTCTATGACCAATATAAATTGATGGCATGACAGCGTGCTCCCATATTGATTTTAACTTATGTTTATACTTTCTCTTTAGTCATGTAAATCACAAAGGGCAACTTTATTTGAATAGGTTGTACAAAAATGCTGCAACTAAATAAATAAAATTAGATTAGAAGGAACATTCAGTCTGCCAAACAAAAAGGTCTATGTTCCTCCGATTTGTTTTGAAAGTAGACATCAGCGCTTAATTCCCTCCTACCATATCTTTGGAGGATGGACAGGGATAATTTGCACAAAAAGTTCACGCTGTATTTCTTCAGGAAAAAAGAGGGTGCTTCCTTATACAGTGGAAGCTTAGATCTAGCCATATCAATTGCTGAACAAACAGGATAAAACACAGACTATAAATACATGATGATAACTAGATACCATTTTTAAGGGATTAAAGAAATGAAGAAATAGCTTTGTTTATTTCCACTGAAGGAAAGGTCAAAGGCAGCCCCTCAGGCACAGCTGCAGGTACTATTTCCATATGCTTCAAGTTACCTGAACTCCAACTTTGGACGCTTCCAACCTTTCGTAAGAGAGAAGATGAGCCATGAATATTTCATGTTGCACCTTCATCCTTCGAGAAATGATTAAAGTGCTAGCATAACAACATTGTCATCAGAGACAAGAGGAAGATAAAAAGCTGTACATAGAGAAGCATGGATATTTTCTTTGCCAATTGAGAAATGGAAGCAATAAGGTCTCTGTTATTTAATAGGAATTTTGGAAAGTGCATATTACTTCTGGTGTAAAGGAGGGGGGGGGGGAAACCCTTCTTGAAGATTAGCTATAAGGGATAAGGGGCCTTTCCCTACTGTAAGCAACACAATAACTTGAAAATGCAGCCCTTTTTTAACTTATGGGATTTTCTATAAATAATGTTTAAGCCAAATGCTACAGAACTTGACTTTATCATACACCAGGGAGATTATTTCACAGTCCTGCCATACTCATTTAACCACAACTCACAAGCAACAAAGAGCAGTTTTGGACATGGCAATAATGCACAAGGACTAGAAAATAGAGGCCCTAAATGATTACTGTCTCAATCACAACTGCCACAATTCAAGCCGAAAACTCTCATAAGTAGAGTCTAACCAACTAACGTGGAAACAGGAAGCATCAGGGACCATAACTTCCTGTTCCTCTCTACATCACTCAGTACTAATTCTAACAAAAGACTACACAGTCAATAGACCCATATAATGAAGCCAGGGACAGATAGGGAGAATTTCTCTCCAAACCTAATGGGAGTCCCAAGTTTCTAGAAAAACCTGATATTTAAAATAAAATACATCAGGAGATTAAAACTCCCCCAAATAATAGAAACAATGTCTGTAGCATTAGAAAGGAGATCTCAATGGCTTTAAGCTATGTGTAGAATGGTACCTGTAAGATATGAGAGGGAAAAATAGAGGTTTAGCAGTGGAATTGACTGCTTAAGAAGATAGTGAGCTCTTCCTGACTGGCAGTCTTCAAGCAGTGGCTGGATAGATACTTACCATGGATAATTTAGGCTGATCCTGCATTGAGCAGGGGGTTGGACTACATGGCCTATATGGCCCCTTCCAGTTCTATGAATCTGTATTAAAAATTGCTAGGCAACCGAATTATTGCCAAACTTTCCAAGCCTGGCAGCAGCCACCAGTTTCTCACTAGCCACATAGTCCCACCTGTTGTCAGTAGCCACCACACCACTGCACCTATGCTAAGGGAGGGGAAAGGGAAGGAAGCAGGAGAAGGGGAGGAACAACAAGGGCTACCAGAGAAGAAAAAGAGAAAATAGTGGGGGAAGGTTATATATGGGGAAACGAAATACCCTCCACAGGTCCTCTACTTATTATATTCAATTATGTAAGGTCCCTTTTCCAGGCACTGTTTACCAAACCACATCCATCCAATTACCAAAGCATCACTTTGACTGTCCCTACCTCCCTCCCTCCCAAAAGCCTTTGTTAAAAAATTGAGTTGAGAGTACCCATCATGTTAAGATAGACTGTCATTGTCTTTTAACAACTCTAAAAGGAGCTGATGCCCTGCATTAGATCAGTAAGCACCTTCTCATTTTTTAAAATGTTTTATGAGGTATCATATCTTACATTAATCATTCATTGTTTTCCATAAATAGCTGGAGTGGAAGCTGTTAATCTGCTTAATATGACAAGATTACAAAGTTCGTGTTTTACATTAATAATGCAGAGAGTAAATACAACAGCTTGATAGATATGAATTATGTTAGCAGGTTAATTTCCTGCACATTCCATTGTTAGCCAGGTAGATTATCAAAGGCACAACTGTCTTTAAATAAGATATTATGTAAAGATTTGAAGAGTAGCTACTACCAAGAACAATATCAACACTAGTCAAAGGTAGACATGAATGTGTAGTAAGAGAGATAAGATCCAAAGGATTCAAGTTCAAATCCCCATTCCGCCAAGGAATCTTATTTTGCACACACACCCAAGATGGGGGTGGGTGGGTGTTGCAACATATTGCTAAGCTTTACAGGTATTCCACCTCAATGACACAGAAGCCTTCCTCCAACTGGACATGCAAGGAAGATACACTTCCCACAAGTAAGCGAGGGATGAGGATCTTCAGTGTTAGAATTTGACTGCTGCAAATGTCTCCTCCTGCACATAAGCCTAGGGTAACTATGCACAGGGAAGGGGGAGGTTGCCTTAAAGTTATGGTGACAGAATGTCACTGCAATGTCAGCAGGATTTCATGCCAGTATAATACATGTAAGCTGTGGAAACAGGGAGCTCAACCACAGTCTGGAGTGACTACCAGCCATTCAACCATTACTTCTGTAGGCCCGAGCTTTGAGGTGCCTTTTGACATGCAGAATGCCAGCCCAACTGAGCATCCTTAGAAGCAACATAGAGAGCCCCCACTGCAAGTCTCCGAAAGGATGGGGAAGTATTGGCCTAATATAGCTACTCTTCTGACAGGTGAATCACAACTTGTGGAAAATCTTGAGAGTGAACAGTATATGAGGAGTGCCCAGGTGGTGGCGCTCTCTCAAATCCATAACCCACCACTATATGTTAAGTCCCTAATAAGGATGATATTATGAAGAAGAAGAAGAAGAAGAAGAAGAAGAAGAAGAAGAAGAAGAAGAAGAAGAAGAAGAAGAAGAAGAAGAGTTATATGCCGCTTTTCTCTACCAGATCTCAAAGCAGCTTACAGTCACCTTCCCTTTCCTCTCCCGACAACAGACACCCTGTGAGATAGGTGAGGCTGAGAGAGTCCTGATATTATTGCTCAGTCAGAACAGAAGAAGAAGAGTGGGTTCTTATATGCCGCTTTTCTCTACCCAAATGAGTCTCAAAGTGGCTTACATTCGCCTTCCCTTTCCTCTCCCCACAACAGACATCCTGTGAGGTAGGTGAGGCTGAGAGAGCCCTAATATTTCTGCTCAGTCAGAACAGCTTTATCAGCACCGTGGCAAGCCCAAGGTCACCCAGCTGGTTGCTTGTGGGGGAGAACAGAATCAACCCTGGCTTGCCAGTTTAGAAGTCTGCACTCCTAACCACTGCACAAAGCTGGCTCTCATATGTGAACTATCCCATGTCATTTATTTCTCCAGGAAATAAATGATAGAGAAATGTTTTTCTGACGCTAAAGTCAGAAACCCACCCCATTGCTCTAACTAAATTAATTTCTATTATTGCTGTAATTTTGAAGGGCAGTAGAAATTATCCTCCGGACGATGCCCTACTGGATCCTTCCTTCTCACCCTGCGGTACAAACTAAGCATCTGACAGAAGCTACTTAGCTACTTTCTCCTCCCAGTGCAGCCTATAGAATGTTGGCCCTTGTTTCCTGTTCACATTTCTTGCCTCTAATATAGGGTTGCCAGGCCCTGTGGGGCTGGGGAATCCCCCTCTGGCCACATATCCTGCCACCGATCAGCTGACTAGCGTGAGAACTTACTGGCAATGGGAGAGGCCCAGCCCTGCATTTCAGTCATGTTGTCAGCGGCAAAAAGAACTCTAGGTCAATGTTCCCAACCGTGTAGTAACACTGAGAGATTGCTAGCCTTTTCCATCCAGAACTGGGATCAGACACTTGCAGAAGCCCAAAAAGGCCCAAGCCACCTCCAGCTTTTTAAAAAACTAGCCATAATAAGAACAAAACATAGGGTTGCCAGTCCCCAGTTTAGAGTCTTTCCCCTGTTTTAGGGCTCTCAGAAACTGCGGAAACTTACCAGGCATGAGGGATGGAGAAAGTAGGAAACAAATGCAACATGCTGATGTTACCTGGAAGTGATGCAGGCACATGGGTGACGTTGGGGGAAACACTCTGGTTTTTGGAGAAAGGTGTATGATAAGAAGCTAACTCTATCATAGATATTTATGCAAAAGCCAGAGCATCAGACCTCAACATTGCCAAAATGCGATTACCTTAGCATGATGTGTTAATTTTCACATTCCTCCCCACTCCTGGAAGCACCCCTTGGTAGCTACAAGGGACCCGGCAACCCTAACAAAATATGACAGCATATGATGCAATACATGTTGCACAAATAAACAGATGCCAAAATCAATTAACAAACTGCTACATTTGAGACCTCCTCTAAGCTTGTGGTTGTTCTGGCCTCTCCTCTCATTGCCCCTGGCTGTGGCACTGTATCCATGGTATGGTGACCAGGATGCATGGTTGGGTGAAGGTGTAGGAAGACACTGGCAGGTAGGCTGGCCAGCTGGTGGCCCTTTCTCAGGTTCCTCAGTGGCCGGTAGGCTGTCTGGCAAATGAGACATGCAGGGCAGCCAGTGGAGGTGATGCATGAGACGAGTGTGCAGGGCCAGAGGACAGTGCCTGCTGGTATCCACATGACTCCCTCCCTCCCACCCTTCCACCAGGTGTTAGTCACTGACAGGCCACTGGGAGACCACAGTGAAGTGGAACCCAGAGTTGGCAGGGGCAGGTTTTAATTTTTACATGGCAGTAGCAGCGGTGCCTGACTGGAGCTCCAGTGGGTCCGGAGTAGAGAAGGGTGAGTGTGCCTCCTCTTCCCCAAATGAGAACTGGGTGGCAGCCAGAGGCAGGTGCTGCCCATGGGCATCAGTTTTAGTGTAGGGCAAGGCTAGGTTGGTTTCAGCGACAAAGGGGTAGCACAGGAGCCTCCACCTGGCCCCTCAGCTGGAGCTGGAGCTGCCAAAAACTTGTGCCAAGTTGGCTAGGTGTGCACTTTAACATTTGCATCACCATGCCCTGCCCCTGTGTCACCAAGCCCCTCCCACTGGCTTGTCCCAGGTGCCAAATAGACTAGGTATACTCCCGCCTGCCTGGGACGTATGTTTGGAATACACAGCCATCCTCTCCCCCACAAGCAAATATATACTGCCTTCTTGGTGAGGCTTCTATTGACTTAGGGGTATATGTGGTATGCTTAGGGTATGCAGAGAGAGATCCTTCTCCACTAGTTTTAACAGTGATTTGCTTTACTTGGCCAGTTAGCAATAGGCAGCTGAGACCAGCTTTGTGGACTGGACTTTCTCCTATCTGGTGTCACCCTGCCAACTACGATTGCCTGCCAACTACGATTGCGGGGGGGGGAGGTTAAGGTGGCCAGTTCCAGAGTGGGAAACTCCTGGAAATTTGGGAATGGAGCTTGAAAAGGACAGGAACCACAGTGGGTGCAATGCCATGGAGCCCACCCTCCAAAGCATCCACCCTCTCTAGGGTAATGGAACTTTGCAGTCTAAATGATAAGCTGTAAAATCAGGGGATCCCTAGATCCCACCTGGAGGCTGACATCCCTTCTACCAGCCCCAAGGTAGGCTGGAGAGATGCTCTGCAGCTCACCTTGGACTCAAGCAACAGCAGCACAGGTCTGGAAAGTGGCAATAGATCACATATTCTCAGCTACCACTCCTCTGTCAGTCTTTGAGTGTTGGATGGTGAACCATTCCTGCCTCTGCTGAAGAAAACAACAGCTGTTCAAAATGGGCAGACAGACAAATCCATGAACTGTGTTCTTATACTTGCCTAAACCATGTGAAATTGGTTTGGGAGAGCAGTTGACACAAATCTCATCAGTAAAACAGAATTTTACTGCAATTCTTTAATAATTTTATTGGTCCTAAACTTTTTCCCCAACTGCCCCTTCCACCTGGATTATTATTTCAGAGATCCAGATAAACAAGTCTCAACCTATAGCAGATAGCATCTCAGGGAATTTCATGTTCTAAACATCTGTCATTTAAATGGTGGGAAATAAACTTTATTGATGGTAATAAACATGATGCCAGCTTTTGTCAGTCAACTTACTGTGGGCGTTCTGACATCTGAGGATAAGATAGATTCATTACCTTGTGAATACCCAGTGCTCTATGAAAACTGCCTGGTGTTCAATTCACTGTTTGGCATGGAAACTGACAAATAATAACTTGTATTTGGAAAGTCTCCATCATGAATGATCTCTAGCAGAATATAAGAGTGCACAGAAATCTAAACATGGTCTTGGCATACTTCTACTCCAAGCAGTCAAGGAGAAAAAAGAAAGAGGTGTCAACCTTAATACACTGTCCAGGCTCTTCTCTATGAGCCCAACAATCACATTGTAATGACCAGCTGACCAAACCTCTTCATGGCAGAGAGGTGCATGCTACTACGATGCTGAAATGAGTATGGCCTTTTCAAGTGAATTCAGTCATAAGACAATTTCTATCTATATAGAGCAGATCAAAGTGCTTTTTGCACAGTTTCCCCACTATCTGTTATGAAGGAAAATATTTTGTTCAGACACAGGGCTCCTTCAGTTTTCCAGGCCAGCACTCTACATTGATAGGTGAGCATTGTTGCAATGTCTGCATTGTCATCCCCAGCAGATGAATAGACTGATAACATCAGAGGGGACCAACAAATGAATGTGCACTCAGTGGTTGAAAGGACAGCTGGGATCAGGCATACAGAACTGAAAAGCACACAAGTGGATGTGAAAGCAGATTTCAGAGGAAGCCTTCTTCAAATGGTTGACTAGTCTCTTTCTAATAGAAATGAGAGAAGAAATTTCTTAATGGTAAATGTGAATGTATATTACATGATGGCATTTAATTTGTGGTTTCAGTAACAATGGTTTTTGGTGGGAATTGTTTGTTCATGGTTCCCGGTTCTCTTCCTGTAAACTGAGAAAAAGTTTTACAGAAGGATTTGACTGAATAAACTGGTGCATATCAGTGGACTCCTGTTTAGGATTTGATTGCTTTACTTGTGGAAGAATCTTGCTTCAGCTTAGAATGGCCACCTGTCTGGGGATAGGGGAGGGGTGTTATGGTCATAATCTCTCTTGCAGCATGTAGTTGTGCTTATTTTTAGCCATCTAAGCAAATGAAGTTATAAAACGATTCCTTCATTTGCAACCTGCCTTGATACTTCTTTCTTGCATAAGTTCTTGGATGTGGCAACCCATAATTATCTAACTTTTTAAGCTTGATTGTAGAAGAGCTTGATACGTTAGAAGCAGAAGGATCAGAGGAAGTTGTAGGTCCTTTCAACTGTGTAACCACTGGGTGTAGCAATATAAGTTCAGTGGTTGACACAAACTCCAAAGGTTTTAGAATGCAATAAGAAAGATTTGTTGTTGTTGTTAGGTACAAAGTCGTGTCTGACCCATCGCAACCCCATGGACAATGATCCTCCAGGCCTTCCTGTCTTCTACCATTTCCCGGAGTCCATTTAATTTTGCACCAACTGCTTCAGTGACTCCATCCAGCCACCTCATTCTCTATCATCCCCTTCTTCTTTTGCCCTCAATCACTCCCAGCATTAGGCTCTTCTTCTTTAGTACAAGAAAGGTTACTTGTACTAAAACAGTTCCTCTGGAACACCCTCAATCAGTACTAGGTTACCATACAAAAAATGCCATGAATCTAATTGGGACCAGTTTGTCAATAGAACAGCATATAGGCTCATGTACAAGCAACTAATTACGGTGGGGAGTTTAATGACGTTTCCAAAGACCAAAGCCTTTGTGCCCATTAATTAGGAAAGGGGTTTGTTACTAGCTCACATTAGCCAGTTAGGAGAAAGGCTGACAAAGCTATTTTGGTACCTTAATATGCAGAGCTACTTCATCAAAATGATGGAAAAGGAAGCAGATCATTACCTCCTTAGAACTTGGGATTAGCACTGTAGTTAGCACATAGGTTTCTGTAAATGAATGTATGATCATTTCAATAAGATAGAAGCACAGTAAATAATTAGAAGTTTAGCCTAAGGGCCAAATTCTATATGATATTGCTAGAGGTGCTCAAGTTCCTCATATATATAATTCGAGTCTGAGCCCAAACATTAAAAATACATAGTAGGGATCTACCACCCTGAGTTGTGTTTGCCTCTAATTAAATGCTGGCTGTATCATTAACAAAGGAGCTAATCAGAGCAGGTGCCAAAGATTGTGTGACCCAACGAATATGAAATTTGGTAACTATAACAGGAAACATCACTGTCCCCCCCAGTTATATGCTGGCTAAATAAATCATTGAGTTTTACGTGTAGTATGTTTTTAATAATGGCTAGGATACATTTTCAGGGACAGTATATCTCATGACAAGTAGCTTGTTTAGCACAGAGGGCTTTGTAATAAACCACAATTGTCGCTAATGTGCTTGTATTCTTTCTAGATAATGAGTATAATTTGAATTCCGTTTGCATTAACATGGAGGACGATGCCAAGCCACAGCTGCTGGACCTTATACACGACTTACGTGATGCCATTTGTGCAAATCTTTCTATTTAAAACTAAAAATGCTATCTCTTGGGGTACTTTACAAATGAATGTGACTTAGCTGAGATGCCTGTCAAAATGTCCTGAAGGTCCCAGTGTATTTATATATAAATACAGGGGCTACCCAGAGACCAAAGCCATTTTCAGGAAGCCATTATTCTGTTTTTTAAGCTTCTAGACACAATCCCAGTTTCTTTCGCTAATCACAAAGAAGGTTTGAGATAGAAGAACAGCAACAAAATGTCACGCTATTTGATTTTCATTCTAAAGTTCGGTCTTTCAAAACTGACATTTTTTTCACTTAATGCCCAGTTACCAAGACCAGTATTCACTGTGACATCTTTCTGTCACCCCTTTTGCACCCCGGTTTTTGCTGACAAGCACTTCCAATTCAGCCACTAAAATACAACGGAGCAAATGGAATGGCCTTACGTAACAACTCATAATATCTCCAGGTGTCTCAGGATTAAACCCTACTGGTGAAGGCAGCCAAGGAAACACTACACATTCCACATCATAATACCAGATGCCATGGTAAATCAAGACCTCCTTAAAGAACAGCACAATTCAAACTGGTGAAAAGCAGTTGGCACCTTGAAAGGGGTACCAACGATCAGCAATCAGAAGTAGCCATTTTGGGTGGGGAAGCAAGAATTAAAAATTCAATAGCTATTACTGCCCTGAGCATTTTCCCCCTAGCTTGTTACATTCAAGGTAATCCTTCAAACCTGAAGCAGGGATGAGAGAATTCCCATGAATACACTTACATCACCCAGGATATTTTAATATATTTTTAAATGCATTGGGGCTTGACTCCACCAGAGCGCTTATGTCGATGGAACTATTTCCACCTATCAAGAACAACTTTTATGCACTCCTCCTACCACTCCAGCCTCAAATGCCCAAGAATCGCCTTTCTGTGGAATATCTGGGACTGTAGCAGGAAGGGGAAGGTGAGAAAGTTGGGCTCTGTGGGTGAAAATGCTTCCAGTGGATCTAAGCTTCTGAACAACGTAGTCAAGATATTCCATGCTTCATGCCAAACCGCTTTGTGCAGGGGAGCTATTCATTTTAGTCTGCTTAGCCTGTAAAGAAGATTACTGAGAGGTTAGATATGATCGTGATCTTCAAATACTTGAAGGACTGTCACATAGAGTAGTGATCCCCAGCCACCGGGCCGCGGCTCCCTCTCCCCGCCCCCCCCCCGCAGTAAAAAACTTCCCAAGCCACAAGCTTGCGGCCCGGGAAGCTTCTTACTGTGGGAGGGGGGAGAGGAAAGCAGGGCGCGCATGCACGTATGCACCATGCGTGACTGAAATCATGCATGCACGACACTTTTGCGCATGCGCGAAAGTGCCGCACATGCGCAATTTCGGCCGTGCATGGCGCAATCACGCATGCACGACCGGGCAATTGCCCTCCCTGCTGCCGCCGGTCCCCAGCCTCAAAAAGGTTGGGGACCACTGACATAGAGGATGGAGCAGAGTTATTTTCTGTTGCCCCAGAAGGTGGAACTAGAACCAATAGGTTAAAATTAATTCAAAAGAATTTTTGGCTAAACATCCAGAAGAAATTCCTGACATAGTGGTTCCTCAGTGGAACAGGCTTCCTCAGGAAGTGGTGAGTTCTCCTTCTTTGGAAGTTTTTAAGCAGAGGCTAGATAGCCACCTCACAGAAATGCTGATTCTGCAAATTTAGACAGATTGTAAGTGGATGGGCAGGTGGTTGTGAGTTCCTGCATTGTGCAGGGGTTTGGACTAGATGACCCTGGAGGTCCTTTCCAACTCTATGATTCTATGATTTAACCATTTCCATAAGTAGAAATTGGCTCCCTTAATATGCATTTTAATTTGTAACTTTCTTTAATACTGGTCAATGTTCTTTTCTACAAGCAGCCCTGTTTTTTAAAGGGTACATGTTTGTTTGCACAAACATGATTCAAAAGTTATCACTTTATGTTTTTGTCCTGAGATAACAATTCCTTTAGAAATAGGTAATTTCAGGGTGTTGTAGTCACCACTGCCTATCTAACCGTTGTGGGTCATTTACACGTCTCTGTGTGTCTCCATAGAACTCCAAATTCCATCCTCTCCAAACCCTGCTGTTAACGTAGACAGTATCACTGAAGACACAGATCAGTGAATATTATTCTATGTTCAAGCAGCTGTCAAGATTGGGGAAAATAGAAAGACTATGGTACTGCACAGAAAAGGGTGCCAATCTTGCTGTTATGCCACTAAGTCTTTGGAAACAACAATTATAATCATTTATATGGCAATTTTAGCACAAGCATCATCTCTATAGTGTCAGTCCTCACAAAAAGACAGTGAAGTAAGAAAAATACAGCTCCCATTTTACCCACAGGGAAGTAAGATTTGGCCCAAAGACATACAGTGGCAGAAAAGAGACTTGAACCCAGTTCTCCCATTTCCACATCTGAACGATGGTGTTTCACACAAACACAAAGGGGGGGGGGACCTTCATAGGACAGGAATGTCAGCCCCTTCCTCACAAAGAAACCATTTATTAAATGCAAGCAATTGTACTCATTGCACTCAGTTTTAGGGATGAGCACAGACCACGTCTAGAATAATTGTTCTTTCACACTGATAACTTCTGAAAACAATATAAAACAAACATTAAACACCACATTTTTGTGATGCAGGATTTTCTCATGCCCCAATTGATACGTCTTGAGAATCAGCAATGGAAATGCTTTAAGAAACATACAACAATATTCAAAAGATGAAACAAAATTAAATTCCAGTAGATATGATAAAGTTCAAGTTAGAAGAAAAATATTATTTTCATCCTGTTGTGGATGTATGAAGTAAAACAAAATTAAAGACAATCAATGTTATTACTAAAGCCTATATATTCTGTTTCATGCACCATGTTACATACAATTACCTTCTCTAAGATATCTGGCATAGGTATACATTAAGCATAAACAGAAACATTCCAAAGGATATGTTCACACGGGCATCTACAAGGCATGGTTGCTGTGGCTAAAACCAACCAAGGGCATGCTAGCCAAGACCAAGGCCCTTTGCCACAGTGGTTCACAATGGGGCAGGGCCCCACCAAACAGTCATCATACCCCTCCAATAAGCACTAGGGTTGTTTTGAAATCTGTCACAAGATTTCTGTCAATGACAGAGAAGAAGAAGAAGAGTTGGTTCTTATATGCCGCTTTTCCCTACCTGAAGGAGGCTCAAAGCGGCTTACAGTCGCCTTCCCATTCCTCTCCCCACAACAGACACCCTGTGAGGTGGGTGAGGCTGAGAGAGCCCTGATATCACTGCCCGGTCAGAACAGTTTTATCAGTGCCGTGGTGAGCCCAAGGTCACCCAGCTGGTTGCATGTGGGGGAGTGCAGAATCGAACCCGGCATGCCAGATTAGAAGTCCACACTCCTAACCACTACACCAAACTGGCTCTCTCCTTTCTCCTTCCCTCCTCCCACCTCCTTCCCAAGCTTTGCCAATAAGGGAGAGATTTGCCTTCTCTCCTCCCTGCTCCCTCCCAGGCTTTGTCAATGAAGGAGTCTATTTCCCTCCTCCTTCCCAAGCTTTCCCTTTGCACCACACTTTGCGCACAAAGTAATTGATTTGGCAGTGCTCTGAAACGCATGACATAGTCCTTTTTCCGCTTTAGTGTGCTAGTTTATGCCAGACATAGAAGAGTTCTTTTTAATAGTCTGCTTTTCACTTCTTTAAGGAGTGTCAAAGTTGCCTTCCCTTCCTCTCCCCATAACAGACTCCCTGTGAGTTAGGTGGGACTGAGAGTTCTGACAGAACTGTTCTGTGAGAACAACTCTAAGAGGACGGTGACTAGCCCAAGATCAACCAGTTGGCTGCATGTGGAAGAATGGGGAATCATACCTGACTCTCCGGACTACATCAAGCTGGCTTTCCATACAGAGAGCTACAACTCTCTCAACTCCCAGGTTCTCCATCAAACAGAGTAGCCCAGTTCCTATTTTAATAATTCAGACACTGCACACATCTAGTGGGGTTGGAGTCTCTAACATTCATATGTTGCCTGGATAGATGATGATAGACAGACAGACAGACAGACAAACAGCCTGATGAGTGTGTCTTTCCTGACACAACCAGCCCACAGGGTTAAAAAAACAAGGAGCTAACTTTCATTTCTAGTGTAAATTAACATTACAGTAGATTAGGTGCAGAAAGATTTGCGTTGGCAGAAATGTGCCTTGTAGTGATGGAACATGCCACCTGTAGCTGTGTATGGTAGCAGGGGTCAATCCATATTATTCTAGTTACTTTTATATAGCCATCTGCATGGTGAAAGGGAAAAGTTCCCATTTATTGAATCACTGACCATTTTGCCCTAATTTTCCCACTTCCCCATAACATTGGCATCCGTTCTGGGCCAGGCTCGTGCACACAGGGAAGAGCTGGAACTTCCAGGCCTAGCTCCTCTCCAACCTAAGGTGTCCCAGCAGGGACTTCTGTGTATGGATGATTTCTCTAACTTTGAAGGCTAGAGCTGCGTAAGAAAAGAGTGCTTTTTGAGTTTGGGTATATTGAATCCAAAAAATATTATTTCCCAATATTCCCAAATCCCAATATCGATATGGTATTCAAATTCAGCAAATACTATAGTCAAGGGTCCATCATAAGCTATAAAAGAGAATCAGTCCAGGGGGTATCTAAAGTTCGGAGGAAACCTTTAGAGGTAGAGACATCAAAATTGCAGCATTGGTGCTGCTCCTCAAAAAAAGGTTGTGTGAGGGTCCAATTCTGTGAGACTCCAAAGAAGGTGCCCTATTCGTCACTGTTTCCAGTAGAGAGGGGAAAGGCATTTAAAATTTAAAGCAAACATGGTGATGGAAACAGAAAAGGCATTTAAAGGGCCCACAGCCTCTTTAAATGCCTTCTCCAAGCTGGGAGTTAACTTCGAAGGCATTAAAATGCCTATCAATCTATGCTATCTGGTGGGCTCAAGAGGTCCCTAATATTTTTGAGATTTTTCAGACAGCTGAAAAATTGCTAAAAAATCAAGCTGAATTAATCCATGTTTTTTTTTCCAGTTCAGATTAGCCTAATATGCACCCCTATTGAAAGCAGAGAACATCATCACACCAGGCAGGGCAGAACTATATGCCCTTCAAAAACGATTCTTTTGAAGTTCTCCCTAACAATTGAAAAATACATTTATTTGAATCCTAACCAGTTTATCCACTGATGCAGAGAAAGGGAGTCTACATTTGATCCAAAGAAGATATGCCAGTGACTGGGTGCCCCATGAGCAAAAGGTATATGTGATGGGGCTGCAGTAAAGACAGCAAAATCACCTTAATGACCTTTATGAAACTTAAAAGCCTGGCTATGATGGCTGATACATTTTCAACTGAACATAATAGCTATCATTTCCAAGAGACGGGGGGGGGGGGGAGGAAACCAGAAGCAAATGTTCAAAAGTTGATGTAATCATTGAACTGAGCCACTGAATCTAAGAACTATAATAAGTATTGCTATTTTCTGCCACTGGTTTTACGTGTGACATGAAGCAGCTCTTCATATCTCATGCCTGATATTTCTAGAAGCAAATGATCATCTGCAGAGTTACTGAAATAGCCATGATATCACAGTTGCACACTGTAAAAGCATACATCCTGGGGGTTTGCAGGAGATTTAAGTAGGCAAAATATTGTTACATAGAGCAAGCAGCAGACTTATGAGGACTCATATTGGAAGGGAAATCACATCTTCCTCCTCCTTCTTTTCCCTCTGCTCCTCCCACCAGCTCCAGCATTCCTTCCCCACCATCAGGGCCAGTTCCAGTTCACCTCCCCCTTTCACTTCCTTCTTTGGCCAAATGTCACCTTCTGGCTGCTTCTGCTTTTCCATCACAGGCTTTCATTTATCACCATTTAGCTCTTTTGTAGCAATACAAAATGCCACTTGAACAAATTCATTTTGCTTTCTGCAATGTCTGCACTTGCAGAGTTGTCAGATGTAATGTTGAGGGAGGAGGGGGGTACTCAGACAGTCACCTTCACTACTACTACTACTACTAGTAGTAGTAGTAGTAGTAGTAGTAGTAGTAGTAGTAGTAGTAGTAGTAGTAGTAGTAGTAGTAGTAGTAACTTTTATTTATATCCAGTCATTCAATATTCCTCATGGTAACAATGGGACAAATATGTGAAGTTAAAATTTAAAAACAGTACAATTTTCCTCATCCCTCCCCTATTAAAATTCCCAGACAGGGGGGTTGTCAGGCAGGAGTTAATCTTCCAGCTCTCCTCCTTATCCCACTGGCAAGACCAGCATTTTGGGGTGAATGTTACCTTGGACCTTGACCATAAGCCTGGTGAAATCACTCTATTTTACAGGACTGCGGAACTGGTTTAGGTACAGCAGGGTCCTGATTGCTCCTGGGAGCTCATTCCACCAGACTGGGGCAAGGGCCCCTGTTTGAGTCAGTCCTTTGGGCTGGGGACCCTGAACAGATGTTGATCTGAAGATCATAATGCTCTTGGGGGATTGTAAGGGAAAAGGTATGCAAATCCCAGAAGGTATGCAAGACCCATGAAATCCAGGGTCACCACACAGAAGCAGGCAATGTCTCTGAGTGTTTCTTCCCTTGAAAACTGTATGACATTTCCATAAGTTAGATGTGACATGGCCATCTGCCTCAATGAGGAAATGCTCCTGACCATTCTGGCCATTGTTTGTGGGTTGCTGAGAAAGGGTTATGAAAGTTTGTAATGATAGGGATCTCCGATTAACTAAGATATCCATGTGGCCCATACAGCATTGCCCCTACTCTAAAAAGTCTTCCTTTGCTGACTATGATGTCAACACATAACCAAGCCTAACAGGTTAGGAATCATTCAAAGAATAAAATGGGAGGGAAATGGCCGTGAATCAGGACCAGGGAAACAGTGGCTGTGAACAACGGCCACAAAAAAAGATGAGAGTTAACGAGCTCCGAGTCTCCCAAATGGCTACTTTTCAAGTAAGAAGTGAACTGGGAAATCATTTGGCTGAGTTCAGGTGACTGAATGCTCCAATCACATTTCATGCAGAGATGGCACAGAATTAGCAGACTTGTCTGGAGCCTGCTTGAGAAAGAGGCTAAGCAACCCCAGCTAGAGATTAGCACTTCAGGCTCAAGACAGCTGTTTATTTTTCTGTTCATTTCTCATGGCAAAACTAGTGCACTTTGCTCTAACACACAGTTAGGAAATTACTGCTTTAAGAATACTAGGAAATAAATCATTGGTTTGGGCCTGTCATATCACAAATAGATTCAATGATAAAACTTGACTCTACTGAGAAGATTGTTTTCTGCAAGAGTCAGAAGGGGTTTTTTTAGTAGAAATATTCAAGCTACCCTTGCTAATGACAAGAGGTTCAATGCACATTGAGTTGGCACAAATTAATGATCTGCTTCAAGCCTGCTGACTGCTCGCTTAACTTCATTACAAGAAACTGCCTGGCCACTGTACAGCATCTCTTAATTAAAGAGGTATTTGGAATTGGCACAATATGCAAAACTATAAAGGTGGTGAATTAAATTAAGACTCAGTCCTGAGAAGTTTAGCTTTTAAAAGCTTTGAGAATACAGCTGAAAGGCCAGTAAATTTGATCTTCCATTTCACACAAACAAAACATGAGGAATCACATCCCAAATAAATAATGCAGGCTTCTTCATTTTTGAGCAACTGTGAAGGTCTTAACTCAGATAAGCATGCCAAACAAGTGCTTGGGGAACCAAAAAGCATACCTGCCTCATCATAGTGGTTATCAACATAGTGGTTGAGATATCCACTTGCATAGCTAAATGATGCCATAAGAGGGTGTATGTAGCACAGCCTGAGCAGGCATTTTTCAAAAAGGAAAGCAGTTTTAGAAAGCGAATTTCAGTGAAGAGAAATGGGGAGGGGAAGACTCCTTTTCCCCTTCACTCCTTAAATTCAAAATTAGGACATTCCCTTAAGCTTGGCCATGCTCTCTGCAGCATCTGATCACCATCCTTGCTCATACTAGACAATCATACAAGGAAGGAATAAAAGGTGGAAAGCATCCCATTAGAAGGAACAAAAGCCCAAACAGAAGAAAACAGAGTTTAGTGCTCGGAAGAAAGCCTAAAATGCATGCACTTTACACTAGAGTAAAGTTTAGAGTAATTAATGGGCAAATTAACTGCTAATCAATCCTCTGGAGCATTCTTTCCCTTAGCATAAACTGTACCTTAGTCATCAGCACCCCGGAATGAAAGAATCAATATTATAGAAGAAAATTTAAAGGTAAAATAAAAGGCCAGTTAAGTTATCTGATGGCACATGACATCCTTCTACTGCTGAATCTGGAGATTTGACCATGAAAAAGGTCTGGATGGTAAACCAACGATTTGTACTGATGTTTTCACAATTCAGGATTCACAATATTAGTCTAATTTTGCCACCTGAAACTGGATGCTGGACTACATAACCCACTGGTCAGATCCAGCAGGGCTCTACTTATGTTCTTATTAATCTTCTTTCTTCTGTTATCCTTTAGCTGGCAAATGGTGGAGTAGGTTGTCGTCTCAGCCAATGTGCTGCTATAGGTGCTACTGGATATTTTTGCCTTGTTTATAATATGTTTCTACTCTTGGCAATTGGTGGCAGTAGATTGGCCATATGGATAGTCAATTGTTTGTTTCTAAGGTCTTCCTCGACGCCAGTCATTGTATTTTCCATTCAGCTGGTTGTTCTTGCCAGAGGAGTTCATGAGGCAGGCTGCTCGTGTTCATTCTGCAGACATGGCCAAATCATTGCACTCTGCACTTTTGGGTTTGTTCTTTAATATGCGGCTGGTTGTCACATTTGTCCAAATTGTCTTTTTTTCAATTATGATCACATAGAGACACCCAGAATATGCCACAGCCATCACATTTGGAAGATCTTGAGTTTGTTTATGCCAGGTTTTAGGAAAGTCCATGTTTCTGATCCATATAGGAGGACTGGCAGGATTAGTGTCCGGAAGAGATGAATTTTGGTTTTGAGAGAGATGTTTGTCTTCTTCCAGAGGTACCATTTGAGTGTGGTAAATGCTGATGTTGCTTCGCTAATCCTATTGTAAGCTTCAGTGATAGATTATACTTTCTTTTCTTGCACCAATGAGCCTAAGCATTTAAATTCTTTGATTTGCTCAATTTGGACTCCAGCGATACACTGCAATCAATATATTTCAGACAATATACCACCAAGAAATAAAACTCTTGCCCAAGGCCAGAAAAAATATTTGGCAGAAAATGAACTTCAATAGCAATGTGTAGAGTGAAAGAATGTTGCTAAGAATAGGGAGCCATAATGAAAGGTTATGTGTGAACCTTCAAAGACTATCTTAAAGCTAAGATAATATGTAGGCTGTTTGGAAAAATATTGCTGCAGCATCTATGAGCCTTCAATTATTTGTTAGTGAAACAGGAACAGAGTCACAGTGCTAAAAGAAAACATAGTTGTACTTATCCGTAACTGATGTTCATCAAGTGTTTTCTGTACTAGCACACATGGGACTGCCTTGAGAGCCAGCTTGGAGTAGTGGTAAAGAGCAGTGGCCTCATTTGCTGTCACTTAGATTGACCATGGGCTTGTAAAAAGGGGCAGTATTGAGATTATGGTTGGTACTGGGAAGGAGGTACTATAATGTCTGCTATATGGGAAATGTTGGCCTTAAGAAGTACCTTGGCTTGGAAGTAGTGGTCTGTTGAGGGGTAATGTCCAATGAGCTGGCCATCAACTTATATTTTTCTCATCCTATTGAGGACAGTGTCAGTAAGCTTGTTGAACAGAAGCTTGCCCTCCAAAGGTAGTCTTCAATACAGGTTCTAGTGTCTGGGGGGCAGCACAGATGCTCTCAGCCAAATGTCTTCTAAGAACTATCCCTGAGCCCATAACTCAGCTACATGCATCTGCAATATGCCTAGAATCATTCAACTCTTGCCTTCCAAGCCTTCTGCCTGTAGCACCATTGCTAGAGTCTTTTTGTCCTCAGAGAGTTCTCCTAAGTGCTAGGGCACCCTTTCCCAGAGAAGCATCTGATAACATCACATTATCACCTTAAAATTAATTATGTGAACACCCAGCATGGTTGATATATGTATCTTTCTTCCCAGTAGGTCTAATTTACACCCCTCTTTGTCAAAGAGAGCAGAATGGGAGCCCTTCTCCATTGGGAAAGTAAAACTTCTGTGACTAGGGAATTGGCTGTCAGATGCTGGAAAAGGTTCTCTGTCTTAGAATCATAGAGTTGGAAGCAACCTCCAAGGTCATTTAGTCCAACCTCCTGCAGAATGCAGGAAATTCACAACTATCTGTCCACCACAGTGAACTGAATTCCATGCCTAGATGATTCCCCCTGCCAAAAACAAACAAACAAGAGTACATGGCCAGTCTGGCCAAAGTGGCGTTTGACATTTCCCTGGGCATGCAAGAAAGGGCCACAAGAGCCAAGCTGAGACACAATCTCTTCTGCCCACCCACTAACATTCTGTCTCAATTCACAGAATCAGCATTTCTGTGAGGTGGTTATCTAACCTTTCCTTAAAAACTTCCAAGGAAGGAGAACCCACCACCTCCTGAGGAAGCCTATTCCACCGAGGAACCATTCTAATTGTCAGGAACTTCTCCCAGATGTTTTTCTAAAAAAAACATTTTTGAATTTATTTCATGCCATTGGTTCTGGGGCTGCAGAAAATAACTGCTCCATCATCTATGTGATAACCCTTCAAGTAGTTGAAAATGACTCTCTCCAGGCTAAACAGACCAAGCTCTCTCAACCTTTCCTCATACGTCTTGGTCTCCAAAGCCCTCACCATTTTCATTGTCCTCTTCTGGATGCACTCCAGTTTTCTATATCCTTCTTCAATTGTGAAGGTACTCTAAGTGAGATCTAACCAAAGCAGATTAAAGTGGCACCATCACCTCATGCAATCTGGACACTATACTTCTTTTGATACATCCCCAAATCTCATTTGCCTTTTTAGCCACTGAGTCCTACTGCTGACTCATGATCAGTGTATGGTCTACTAAGACCCATAGATCCTTTTTACACATACTACTGCCAGAACAGGTCTCCCCCATCCTATTATGATGAATTTGATTTTTTTCTACCTAAATGGAGAACTTTACATTCTTCACTATTGAAATTCATTTTATTCAGGTCCTCTGTTGGTGACACCAGAGCTAGATATCTGACCTTATTGTTGGGTGATGGAAGAGAGGTATACTCAGGTTGAGCATCTGATGCAGGATCTTGAGGTTCCTCTGGGTCAAGCAACAATAGGTCTAATGCAGGCTACTGAGGGTGAGCTCATTCCCTGGTAGGGAGAGCCTAATGGGGTTTGCCAACCTCAAAAGGGAGAGGTAGTATCTCATTGGGCCCATGTTGATAATGCCAGTGGGGTGATTTAATGCTTGTTCTATTGATTAAATGTGTAATTTAAGGTTCCTCTTGAGTCCTCTTCAGATGAGTGGTAGTCAATCATACCTAAGGAAAGGGACATCATATGCAGATTTTGATTGAAGATTCCCTTTCCTTCCAGAGATGCTACAACATCAATGGAGTGGAGAATAGAGTTGTAGTGACTGAGATCTTCGACACTGATATGAGCTCAATCAATTTTCTAGAGTTGGCAATGATATTTAGGCTGCTGTGTGATCAGTGGCAAGTTGGTAACACTGAAGTTTGACTGAGGCTAGTGATGTCAAGGCCTGGAGGATCATTGTCCATGGGGTTGCAATGGGTCGGACACGACTTTGCAACTAACAACATCAACAACAACAAGTGACGTCAACCTCAAGCTAATGAAAAATGTGGGGGTTGGATCGGCAACAGGTAAGGTGAATTCACCACTGCAGTGGGTGAATGGTCAAGATGAGATTTTTTTATTCTAAATGTTTAGGATTGTTTGGCCTTCTTTGCTGAAGGCTCTAATGCCCCTCTCTATGTGGTTATGGCCCTTTCAGATGTTGGCTTAGAAGCCAGAATGGAAGCCACAGAGGCAAGGCAAGATCTCTTTTGAGAGGACTCTAGCAATTCAGGAGAACAACTTCACCCAACAACTTCTCCCATAGCACCATATTCAAGCATTAAACCCAGTCCTGGTGCACTTTTGGAATGAAAAGACAGCAAGCCTGGATGGTGATGAGACTATGCCCTTCCTCCAAACACATCAAACACTTGGAGTTCTCATTATTTTGCACCACTTTTATGGAACTTTTAAAACAAACAATGCAAAACCAAAAAGGGAACTGAAACCCAACATGAACAGAAGTCAGGATCCCAAAAGTTGAGCAGCAAAACAATATTAAAAAATCAATAAAATATTTATTAAATAAAATGCACCAATAATATATTAAAAACAAAGTAAAAACAACACATCTAACTGCACATGACAGAATAGACCAAACATGTTTCAACCCACAGGGGTCTTCCTCAGTGGTCGATTTATTATGTGAAATGCTCTCTTGTATAAGATCAAAATCTAAAGGCTTGCTGGGTGGCAAAGAAAAATCTGTTCAGTGTAGCTCCAACTAGTTTTTCTAAAGTACCTGATTTGGAGCCCACCTTCTAAAATATATATTATCTGAGGCCACCACGCTAAGCTTTTTCTGACACACATAGAAATGCACTCCTGATGTAGAGTTATGTGTTTAGTCTATTCTGTCATGTGCAGTTGGATATGTGTTGTGTATGTGTATCATTTTGCATTCTTTACTCCCTTTGTTCCAGAACCATCCTGTTTCCACTTGATGACAGCCCAGAGCCCACTGCCCAGACATCCCCACCCTATTCTGCCCCCACCTCAGCCTGCAGGTCCCTTTCATCTCCACCATTGTGGCTCATCCCCAGACTGTAAAGATCCACTTCCCAGGTGAAAATGGCAGCTTTTGAGGGTGGACTTGGAGGCATTAGACCATTTAGAGCCCCCACCTTCTAAACTCAAGGAATATTTCCAACCCAGGGGTAGCCAACCTCCAAGTGGGACCGAGAGATCCCCTGGAATTACAGCTCATCTCCAGACCATAAGGATCAGCTCCCTAGGTAAAAATGGCTGCTCTGGAGGGTGGGTTGTTGTGCAGAAGAAAGAATTGAGGCTTATCACACAGAGTTGTTCTGCAGATGAAGCAAAAGGCTAAAGGACCCACACAATGCCTTTCTGTTTCATCTACACAACAACCTTGTGCAATCGACCTCAAATGTTTGGAGGGTGGGATAGATACATGCATGGCTTGGCTGTGTCTTCCTTCCAGCAGAGAGGCAGGCTGCAGCAATATTTTAAGTGAGAAAGGTCTTTTCTGGGCCTCCCCTGTCAGCCAACAATTAGCTTGAAGGATAAAGTTCTCCTCTCTCATGCATGCCCCTTCAAAAGGAACATATGCATGTGCCTACAGACACCACTGCATCGCTCTCAAAAGAGCAGCAATGATGGCAGCCCCTCAGTGCAGACAGACAGATAAATGCTTTCTTGGCCTTGGTCAGTTGCTGTTAGAGGCTTCCTTCACAGCATGCCTGAAGGGGGGAGGGGGATGAGGAATCCTGAGCAAGAGCTGCAATTGGCCCTGAGTGGGGAATAGATATAATTATCTTTAATGGCATAAGCCTGAGTGGGGATATTCCACCTACAGGGAAAAGGCAGTCTGTTTGGCATGTCTGTTGGGCACGCTAGTTAATTGGTGAGCCATTCTTGATCACAAGTTCCCTTTTATCTAGTATGATATTTCTGTGCCTCGGAGTTCTATAGGTGGGTTACAATTAAAACAACATCCTAATCCTTATCCATGGTTCCTCTATATAATTGTGATACAGCCTGGAGGGTGGGGCGTGTCCAGCTATCCAAGTTGGAATAGGGCCAATCAGGAGCCAGCAAAGCTGGCTGTACCCTGATTGGCCCTGCAGCTCCTGCCCTCCATCCCTGGACTCTAGCCTCTTTGCTCTCAGATGCACCTCAATGCCTGGAGCCAGCAACAAGTAAGGGGAGAGGGCCCTGGGCAAAGGGTCGTAGTGGAGGACTTGCTAACGAGGGCCTCTTGACTTGCTAGGCTGGGCCTGCTAACGAGCTGGCCAGTCCCCGCCCACCCCACTTGAACTGGCTGCGAGCTGCGGCCCAAAGCCACCTTAAGCTGCCTGGCCGGGGGCCAGGGGAGGGGGCCCATTCAAGGCCCGTTCTTAGGAACGGGCTTTAAAGCTAGTATTAAAAATAAGCCAATGGAAAGAAGCAGCACAGAAACTATCTGTAAAACAGAGGTAGACCATTGAACATTAAAACCACTAATTAAAAGCCTGCATTTAAAAGATGTTTTAGCCTGACACCTTGGCTGATTCTGCACTTAATTTGTTTATTCCGTTGTGGATCCTGCTGAATCCAGATTGATTTGAATTCGGGTCTTCCTCTTCCCCCCCTCCCCATTGAAACAGAAAAGTGTTCTGCACCTGGTTAGGGTGGCTCAGAAGGGGAGGGGGGAGCCAAGCACAGCCAGAGCTTCTTTTTTTCTTTTCTTGAACAAAGCAGGGGGAGGGGAGAGGATTTGAAACAGCATAGGAGGTAGGGAAAAAAATCCAAGAGGCAAATCTCTACCCACAGAAGTTAGGGCTTCTAGAGCATGAGAGAGAAAATTAGACCTTCCCCTTTAAGGCTTACAGCTTACAGCCTTGGTCAATCAGGGCTTCTCTACCACGGAGTCGAAGCAGGCACTAGCTCTGCATGCTTTCTCATGCTTTCTGAATCCGATTCTTCAAATATTGAGGGTTATTTCCACTCCTAAATATTGCAGGATAAAGGTAGGGTCACTCTGGATCAATCCTGCAGAGGGAAATTTTAAATCGCCCAAAATCAAAATGGAAATTGCATTCTGTGTAGACGGCAGGGACTGAATCGACCTGGGATTGCAATAAAAGCTCCGTGCAGCTTACACCCTGGTCACTCCTGCCCTTTCCCTGCGCATTGGAGGAGTTGATCAGAGAATCTCTCTCTTGGTCCCACGTTATGAGTATATGACTTATACTCACCATAGTTCCCTCCTCAAGTCTCACAAGACTGTTTTACCTCACTGGGTCTCCATTGTGCCATCTCAAAGTGTCAGTAACCCTGTCCCCCTTTTGCAGGGTCAGGATGTGCAACAGGGCAAGCTGCCAGCACTGGCAAAGCTGATCAAGACCAACATTATTGTGCCTTCTCCTTCAGCTGAATAGGCTCTTCCCTGGGCACCAGGATAGACATAGCTTTGCCCTCCATCTGATTGTTAAACCAACCTCCAGGGGGAGGGAAGAGGATTTGAAACAGCATAGGAGGTAGAAAAAAAACCCAAGAGGCAAATCTTTACCCACAGAAGTTACCCACAATGCCTACTTTGAAAGGTTTGGATTAGCATATCCAGTATCAACCGTGTCATGAAGCGGGTTTTGGAGAATCAAAGGCCCCCAAACACTTATTCTCAGCATTCTGATTTGGCTGTCTGAATGAGCACTAAGGCTAAACTATCTTTGTGGGAAGCAAGTTCCATCCATGTCAACAGAACTTCCTTCTAAATAAATGTGGTTTGGATCAGGTTGCCTAATAACTATCTTACCTTGCGCTCTCATTTGTCCTTGTCTTACTGGCAAAGGAACACAATTATTCCCTTCTTTCTTTGCAGCAACCATTAAGATATTTGAAGATTGTTATTAAATGAACCCTTAATCCTCTTTTCTTCAAACTAATTATAGCAGATTCCATTAAGCTTCCTTCACATGACAAGTTACCCAAACGACGCCTGTGTTCCTCTTCTCCAAGTTCTCTTCAATTTGAGCACATTCTTTGTATGCGTGTGTACTTGCTTTCAAATAGTACATTCCTGCTGTGCCATACATGTGTCAAGTGGCACAGCTTTACTAGTACCTGCATCTTGAATATTGCGTTTCTGTGAATTTGGCCTCAAATGGTGCTTATATATTTATTATTTTGAATTCACCATGCGCATTGTTATAGCCAGAGATTACTTAATATACTCAGCAGTGGGCAATTGTTATTGGAGAAAAAGCTCTTCCCTGATTGCTCCCACCAAGGTCCTGTGTGCCAGAATCAAATGAGTTAATGGTTCTCCCCCCCCCCCTTCAGAAGCACAGAGGCACAGCTATATTACACATGCTGATTTGACTTAAACATGGGAAACCATGGTTTATTTAAACTGTGGATGGTTTGTGAAACTGGTATTCACCTTGCAGCTTTTCACTCAGATCCTGATTTGATACAACTAATGCTATTTTCATCATCTCCACTCTGGCCAAGTGTTGCTGTAGTTGGGGAATACATGAGGAAAACACGAGGGAACTAGCCTAAATAAAGCCACTGGGTCCACATAATGTAAATTCATAGGTAAGGCTGCCCTCCAAGGCTTTGCACGAAGAAATGCATTTGGATTGCTGACTAGGTAGAATCTCGAAGTAAGAGCTTTTTTTTTTTTTTTTTTACAAATACAGTACGGGGGAGGGGGGAGCAGTACGAAAATGAATTCCAGTTCTCCCTACTTTGTCACAGCTTAATATGGCCATTAACACACGCAGTCCTAGTGCATTTAACAAGCTATTAGTAATCGATGTCTAGATGTTCAGCCATTATGTGGCAAATACCTTCCATAATTAGAAGGGGCCGTTATCATCTGTAAGACTGTAATGTTCACCAGTGAACTGGATTGTCTACCGCATGCTGAAAACAAAATGCATCCCTAACTGTGAGCTCACAGTAGGATACAAGGTGATTCCCTGGTTGGCTGTGAGTACATAGAAGAGAAGTGGGGTGGATAAAAAAAAATGCAAAAATAAGTATACGCTGTTAGGAACAGAGACTTTGCTTCAGCTAGGGTGAGTGAGTTGACTAGAGGCTTAAACGAAAGGTTTTTTTTAAAGAACAAGGGCATTCTAAAGCAGGATGTGAAAGGGGGGAGGCTATGATTTGGGAAACAGGGAACACTAAGGGAGAAGGAACAGAATCACATAAGAGACTCATAGGGGACCTACATACGCATCCTTTATCTCTTTGTTTTTGTATGCCATTCCCAGCAATACATTATTTTAATGCCATTTATATATTGTACACCATTGATATAGATTGATGCAGAAATAATGGTAGAAATAGAATGATAAAAACAGAAAAGGAAAGGTCACAGGCAGAGATCTTAGAAATCTTTAAAGGTAAGGATGCAGAAAGGGATGGAAAGCCAGCACACGCCTCTCCATCTCAGAGGAGCGTGCTTAGTAACCACATGTTCTCTACGGCAAGAGGGAATGCTACCAGTCATTTTTGTCATGCTCAGCATTGAAGTAATTTGCACAAGGAGTGTGGAGGCTCTTTTCGAAATTATAGTCAATGGTCCGGGGAGGCGGATGTTATATAAATACCATCCAAACAATGCCTGTGGCTTCCAAGATATGGCTAATTGTTGAGAACAATTAAAAGGCTTCAAGCAAATCCTTTCTTTTCTTTTTTATCATGTTCATCTGGACACGCTACCCATACTTATTTATATATTTGAACCACTTATGCATTCACTCCAGAAAACCATCCTAAATAACTCAGAGACATTTTGATGTGCTAATTTTAAAGTTGAACTTTACAAAAAACAAACTGTAACCAATCGTAAATGAGGTTAATCACCCGCTGATTCCACTGGCATTCATTGTAATGACGCTAATTACAATAAACACATTTAAAATTAATGTGCATGTCGTATGCATATATCAATTCCATTCTAATTTACCATTGATTAATGTCCACACACAGAACGTGTTTATAATGACAAACAGCCTGACAGGAAAGGGGGGGAAGCTAGACGGCATGGAAAGGGGTGAAGAGGGAGCACCGAGAAGAAGAAAAAGGAATCAAAGCATCACTCAGACACAGACTCTTCAGACTCTTTCAGAATGAGGCACAAAAGCCCATTCAAAGGTCAATGGGGGTATTTTGCCAGATACATTTTCTGCAAGTGGAAACAAGTCACCTTGGACATAATGCTCCAAATGTACCCACTGTTCCAGGGCATGCATGTGCAAGACGCACACATGCACAAAGAAAAGAAGCAAACCGGAAACTCAATTTCAGTTATGGTTACAGATGCGGAATACATACACTCTATTGCCCTGCTGAAGAAAACTCACATGCTTTTGCAGATAACATATGTGATGTTTTCAATGGAATAAAACACCATCCAATTGAGAACCATTCTACGTCTGCTACAAAGAAACCTTAGTCGACACCCAGGGGCATTCGATCTGTGACTGGCTGCTCACCCTCACTATGGCAACCATGCCTCATAAGGTTGTCACTACTAATGGCAGCTTGCCTTCACTCAGATTTCTGCTTCAGCAGTCTTTAGCAAATGGCGGATGCAGCTCAGATTCTTTGTGAGGAATGGATCGCCCACAAAGTTTGGATATTCATGATTAAGAGCAAAGAGAAGACAGGGAAATGGCAAAAGTATTTGGTCACAAATCTCCCAGAGGTTTATACCAAAGCTAAGAAGCCCTGGAGAACTCAAGCTAGCCCAATCTCAGAAGGGTCAGGCCTTTTTACTATTGGAATGGGAAACCACCAAGAAATACGCAAAGGTAGGTGCTGCCAACCCGCCTCCAAAATCTCTTGCCTTGAGAATCCCGTGGCCTGACAATAAGTCAGCTGAGATTCAATGACAAAAAAAGGAAGCACCTGCTCTGGACATATTGCTTTAGCCATGTAAATGACTCTGTTTTTACAGGGTATCCTTTTTCACACCAGAAGCGGCTTTGTTTTTAATAAAGCTTTTTACACAAATCGAGTCATACATTGCAGGAGATGGAATAATAAGAAGAGCTGTTTTCGTATACCCCACTTTTCACTGCCTGATTTCACTGCCCAAGGCAGCTTATAAACAGCTTTCCCATCCTCTCCCCGCAACAGACACCCTCCGCGATAGGCGGGGCTGAGAGCTCTAAGAGAAGTGATCTGTGAGAACTTCTAAGAAACTGTGACTAGCCCAAGGTCACCCAGCTGGCTGCACGTGGAGGATTAGGGGATCAAACCCTTTCTCCAGCTTTGAGTCCACCACGCTATCCACAACACTGGAATGGAAATAAGATACAGGGCGGCAGGGACTCCAGAAGGAGACGATGGTTGCTGTCACTGAATTGCATTGGGCTTGTGAAATTGCAGCCGCATCTACAGCATTTGTGGCCTCAGAGGCATTAGACAATGCATTCATTTTCTTAATCTTTGATACAGCATTTTCCACATTCAAAGTGCTTTCTAATTCTGATCATTCCCCCTCCAACCGCCTGAGAATGAAGATTATATGAGTAATGAACATGAAATTTGCCCTTAAAATAGTGTAAAGTACACATAATGTACCACAGTGAGAAACATAAATCTGGTATAGAATATATAATTATCTGATTTAGAAAGAAGCCAAGTAGATTTTATGGCGTTAGAACCTCTGCCATACAACCAGTGAGAAGCAGTCCACTTGACAGCAAAACTCATGACGGCTTCTTTCTTCGACCTTCCTTTGGGATAACCTTAATCATAGACAACAAATCATTGGGCACCTTTCCCTCTAGTACAATAAGGTGCTACTTTAGCAGGCCATGGCATTTAATCTTAAAAGGAGAGGTGCCGGGACTTAACCTCCTCTGGCATAGAAGCTCTTCTCCTGAAGGCAGAGCTGTGCTTTATACTTTTTCTAGGCAAATGCATTTCAGAGGGGAGGGTGATTTCCAGAGGATGATGAGAAGAGGAATGTGAATGCTTCATTCTTCCTCCAACTATTGCTTCTCGCTGCAATCTCCAGGTATTTTCCTCCTATGGGATTCTAGACAAACCATTTGTGAGGTAAATCAGGCATTTGGAAAACAAAAGTGGCACCGAGGAACAGTTTCTAGGTCAGTTGAAAGAAGAGGTGTGATCAAAGAAACTTCTCTATCATTTCGCTGCTGCAAATTGTCTCTCTCCACTTGCCCAAATAAAATGGCAGCCCAGTTTTTTCCCATGCTATACCAGTGTTTATCGTATATTTCTGCCCTCATTCTCGACGTGTTATATCTTGCTCTGGTGGCTAAAGGACATACATACTGTGAGTTCTTTGAGTGAAGGAAACACACTCTGAAGTTCACCAAAAGTGTTCTCTCCTATCTTATTGATCAGGACTAAGTTCAAGCCATCATGCCAGGTTCCGGAGTTGTACCTTGCTCAAAACTGTACTACTGTTCCATTATATTGTTCTATTGTTATTTACTGTACTGTTACCATTTATAGCCACTGATTTTTTTGTACTGTTCCCCATTCCACTAAGTTTTATGTAGCCTCAGGGGAGGGCAGTATATAAATGTAATAAATAAATAAAATTACACCACATACCACAGCAATGGGATTGGATGGCATTCAAAATTGGCAAATTCTATTTATGGCAACAGTTGGATGACACACACAACATATGCATAGACTAGGAGCAATAATCGACACTGGTGAAGGCCAGCCATAGAATGAATCAGTCCTGATTTTATGGTCCAACTGCAAACAGTATACACCTGGAAAATTTATGTAGCATGGTCCAACACAAATAGATATGCCAGCACAATCCTGAAGATCTCCTAATATGTAAAACTGTTTTATATAAACAGCTACGCCAGCCTTTCTCAACTTTTTTATCATCGAGAAACTCCTGAAACATTCTTCAGGTTTCAAAACAAAATGTCAGCAAGCCACAAACAGCTTCCTGCCATACCCCCAGAAGCCACATGTCACGAGAAGTGACATCAGCCAGACACTCCCACTGGATGATATCACCAGGCCACTCCCACAGCACTGGAAGTGATGGCACAGAAATATTTTTTGACCAGAACTATACCTGCACCAGTTTGTTCTTCTTCAAACCTATATTTATAACATCGACATTCCATCTGATAAGACAGGCACCCCTAGTATTCTTCCCTGATGTGCTGGGTGAGGAGGAGGGGCTGAGCAGGAAGGGAGGGTGTGAGGGTCTAGCCTGCCACTGGGTAAATGTTAGTAACTGTGGGGTTTTAATTGTTTCATTTATCTTTGTGCGTTTTTTATGATTTGATTGCAACCCATCACAAGACAGTCTCAAGACCAGCAGGATATAAATCGAATTAATAATAACAACAACAAGTGGAAGGCTGCAGAAACAATGCTGGGGCAGGCCTATGCCACTCTGTTGCCACCACCCACCCCTCACAGCAGAAACAGTGCTGGAGCAGGCCTATACTACTCTATTCCACAAACTCCACCACCACCCTCAGTTAAATTTAAATGAGAGTACTACTTACCTCTCGGGACTCCAGTTGCTATCGTATGCAATAAGCCTCAGTCAACAAGCATTTGTATGGCTGGGTCTCCTCCCTTTCCCACCCCCTCAAGGCAAAACCATTTTGAGACCATTGCAAAACCACAGGGGTTCATGGTTGAGAAACCCTGAGCTGCACAGATCAGGAGACTGGAAGATGCCTTAAAAAAGCGTGATGCTTGTGTAGATAGTTAATTGCCAGTGCATATAATAGGAAATGTCAAATGATACATAGGATTTCCCAGATAATTTTCAGATAAAATAAATGAAAAGACAAAGACCACAGTAGGGAGATAGTAGAACCCCAACATCCACTTGACACCTGCTAACTTCTAAATTCCTACAGAAACAAAAAGTGGGGCAGGAACCCTGTACTGATTCCCATTGAGAAAGGCTGTGATACAAATGAAACACACAAACACACCCTTCTTCAGAAACAGGCCTGGACAGGAATCCCAGGTGACTTACCATATATACCAGTGGGCGAATTGATCCATACTGAAGAGTTTCAGAGAAGAAAAAAAGGACCTGATCCTCAAAAGAAAAAGCTGAAGAGGAACAGTGGATGATTTTTTTTTAAGGGAGCTATCTGGCTACATGTGACTGGCAGGGGACATGTGCTGGAAAAGGAAAAGGGGGAATTGGTACAACGGACTAGTACAAAGTTATAATTCCAGAATAAGGAAATTTCCTGGGACTCAAAATTCTAAGTAGTAGTATGATCTCCTTTACTTTCCATTATTATACGTCAGAATTTATACACATGCCCAAGTTTGGAAGGTTATGGGGGATAATTGGTAATGCCTGAAAGTGTTGCTTACAGTGCTGGAATTAGTGTTATCTTCATAGCAACCTGATGTAAGCCACCTTAAGTCTCTGACTGAAGGAGTGTTAATTCTTTTAGTAAACAAATGGGTCTGTATTAAAATCTATTGTGTAGCTGTGCTATATCTATAAACTTTTTCAGTGTTACCTATCCTGAGGTTCTTGTGTTTGACCTTCAGAAGAAGGAAAGGAGTGGTAGGTTACTTTGCAAGCGTGTCTTGGGAACTACAGAAAGTTTAGAAGTAAATCCCAGTGAGTACAGTAAGTTTTGAAGAGGATCCCTCCCTTCAAACTGCTTGCAAACCATTGCCCTAAGACTTATGGCCAGCTAATATCGCCATCTGTATCAGAAATACTGAGATCCTGTCTAAAAGACAGAGGCTGTACTTACGAGTGTCTTCTCCTGCCAGCAGGGGGAGCCTGCTGACAGAAAACTAAAAGACTCCCTCAAAGTCTAGCTGGGAAATTAATTCCATTGGAATAAAAGCATACAAAATCCAGAAGGATTTGTGGCTCAGGATGAATGTTCTTCTCACAATGTTTCTTTCTAACATTCTCAAAGTATTTTATTATAAGAGACATATAAAAACTCCATCAAAGCCATGCTAAAAAGAAAATCTCAGCATCTTTTTACCCATTTAATCCCAAACTCTTGATTAAATCTTCATAGCTGTGGCCATCACTAATGGCTTTAGTGGGGAAAGAGAAGGAGAAAACAGCTTTGGGCAGCACTTGAAATTCCGTTCTAACAGTCATGGTTACTCAGATATCACTCACTCACACTGGGAACTTCCTTCCAAGCAAGTATGTATCAAAATTTAACCTGCCTCAGATGTTGCTGAGCAACATTTACCAGAGATCCATGTGTGATTTTGAGTTGGATCCAAAGATGCTATCAGCAGGATAGTCACTACACCTACAGGATTGCTCTAGAAGAGTGGAGGGCATTTTCTGCCAATTCCCATCTCCCACTGCAGGCTCTCTGGCGTCCTCGGGGACCTTGGACCCCCAGATCAGAACTGTGAGGGGCTTGGAGGGCTGCTGTATGACTGGAAAAAATCCTACTCCACCTGCTTTACTGACATCAGACTCAATGGATTAAAAAAGAGAGCCTACTAACATTTTATTTGTTTGCTTGTTTGCTTGTTGGTTTATGGGTCACATTTCTGAAGAAAAAAATCAATATTTAAGGCAACTCACAAAAAACCTTTAAAAAGAGGACATTTTTATTCTCCATCTTAGTGCCTAACAAAACAAAAAGAACACCAAGTTTAGTAGCTTTCAAAAATGTAATTACTTTTAAACCAACTGTGCAATGATTTGGGGAGTGAATTGAGTTTTTTATATATGTATTGCAGTTGCTTTACATGTTAATGTACATTTTAATTCCTTGCACAAGCCCACTTTCCAATCCTCTGTTATTCTGAAATAAAACACAGAACACTGATAGTAATTTAGGACCTTTCCTGATCTCTCCTTAACTGTGTACAGGAGAGCTTCTATATGTTGCTCTAAAATTTCCTGAGAAGGGAAAATTCAGCATGCATATAGCCATGCACAAAAGATTGGCTTTGCATAAGCAGAGAATAAATGTGGATTTACAGGCAATAACATCACCATACAGCATTAAACAGCTATGAGTAACAGGCTCCAACTATGCTCAGGAAAGTACCTGCTACTGCAAGGAAAAGAAGGAAAACTAGTTCCTCCAGATGGCAGCTATGGATCGCCCACTATTACAACTTATTTCCAAACCAAGATTACTTCTCCTGAGGTTCCACCTCCTCAATTCCCAGGTATTGCCTAACCCAGAGCTGGCAACCTTAATAATTGGACCTGCTGCTTCAATGGACCTTCCATTTCCATCAGTGGACCTTCCATTTCTGGAAGGAGGACGGAAACAGCCCACAGCATGAGGAGTCCAGTCTCTTTCTTGACTTCCTCTTCCCAGTGATAATTTTTGGAAAGTATGCTGTAAGAGTTTAAAATAACAAATGAGGCCTGGTCTACTCTTGCAGCAAACTGAGGCAGTAGATGCCTGTGGTGGTAGAATGTCCTGTACCTCAGACTGCCACCCCCTGCCCCAGGTTGGGCTGGGAATTCTCCCAGAGCTACAACTGATTATTGGACTCTTTTCTCTAGGGAAAATGGCAGATCTGAGGGACAGAACTTATCTCCTGTCCTCCCATTCCTACTGAGCTCCCTTTCTCCCCAATCCCTCCCCAGTCACCACCTTCCATATCTTCAGGAAACTCTCAGGACAGAGTTGACAATGCTGCTCATACCACTTTTCAGTGCTAAATTCCCTATGAAAATTATAAAAATTCCCTCTTAAAAAAATTACAGCATGAACCTTGGCAATTTCAGGAAAAATAAAGTGTGAACTTTTGCAACATTTTGCAAGAGATTAATTTATGGGAACTTTGCAACATGTGATCCTTCACTGCTATTACCTCAGCCCCCCCCCCACCATCTCATTGCCATGTGTAGAATCATAGAATCATAGAGTTGGAAAGGGCCATGCAGGCCATCTAGTCCAACCCCCTGCTCAACACAGGATCAGACCAAAGCATCCTAAAGCATCCAAGAAAAGTGTGTATCCAACCTTTGCTTGAAGACTGCCAGTGAGGGGGAGCTCACCACCTCCTTAGGCAGCCTATTCCACTGCTGAACTACTCTGACTGTGAAAATTTTTTTCCTGATATCTAGCCTATATCATTGTACTTGTAGTTTAAACCCATTACTGTGTGTCCTCTCCTCTGCAGCCAACGGAAACAGCATCCTGCACTCCTCCAAGTGACCACCTTTCAAATACTTAAAGAGGGCTATCATGTCCCCTCTCAACCTCCTTTTCTCCAGGCTGACATTCCCAAGTCCCTCAACCTATCTTCATAGGGCTTGGTCCCTTGGCCCCAGATCATCTTTGTCGCTCTCCTCTGTACCCTTTCAATTTTATCTACGTCCTTGAAGTGACGCCTCCAGAACTGCACACAGTACTCCAGGTGTGGTCTGACCAGTGCCATATACAATGGGACTATGACATCTTATGATTTTGATGTGATGCCCCTGTTGATACAGCCCAAAATGGCATTCGCCTTTTTTACCGCTGCATCACACTGCCTGCACATGTTTAGTTTACAATCCACAAGTACCCCAAGGTCTCGTTCACACACAGTGTTACCTAGAAGCGTAACCGCCATCCAGTAGGCATGCTTTTCATTTTTCTGACCCAGATGCAGAACTTTACACTTATCTTTATTAAATTGCATCTTGTTCTCATTTGCCCATTTTTCCAGATCTCGTTGAACTCTGTCTCTATCTTCCGGAGTATTTGCCAGTCCTCCCAATTTGGTGTCATCTGCAAACTTGATGAGTAGTCCCTCCACCCCCTCATCTAGATCATTAATTAATATGTTAAAAAGTACCGGGCCGAGCACTGAGCCCTGAAGTACCCCGCTACTCACCTCCCTCCAGACTGATGAAACACCATTGACAACAACTCTTTGAGTGCGGTTCTCTAACCAATTCCCTATCCACATAACTATCTGAAAATCCAGATTGCAGTCCTTCCATTTAGTGTAGACCAAAGGAATCTGGAGACGTATTGTTGTCCACACATGCCCATAGTTCTACTTAGTAAAAAGAGAAGAAGAGGAAAGTTGAAGTGTTGGTGTTTGCTCTCTGAATCATAATTTGTAATTACCTTGATGTGACCCACTCTGGGATTTTCTTAGGAAAAGATTTTGTTCATAATTAACTAAATACACAGGGGAAAACCTGTACTGATCAAAACAACGAGACACTCCCCCTTTTTTAACCTCATAAGGAAACAAAAATCACCTTTGCTGGGACATCTGAAGAACTGAACGCTTGTCTGTCATGAAGTGTAGAATGGCTATTTACTTATGTAGATTCAAGGGGGTAGCTGTGTTTGTCTGAAGTAACACAACAAAATTTGAGTCCAATAGCACCTTTAAGATCAACAAAGATTTAATCAAGGCATTAGTGCATGCACTCAAAAGCTCATGTTTAGGCTGATTTTGATACTCATGATGCATCTCTTTGGCATTTCCGTCCACATGAGATATGTACTATCCTGAAAATGGGCAAAACTGACAACCACCTGCATTCATGAATTCTCTGTTCCCACCTTATGGAACAGCCTCACTGATGAGGTTAGGAAGACTCCCACCATCCTGGCTTTCCACAAACTACTATGCAAAGTGAAACAATTCAAGAGGGCTTTTTGCATGGGTACTTAGAACTGAACTGTAAAGACATAGTCAGAAAGCTGCATTGGTAAAAGGATAGGAACTGTGACCTAAATTACTCTATTCCTACGTTACATTGTAGGTATACTCCAGAATAAATAACTTCTACACCACTTAATGTATCAATCCTCAGATTTTTTTACTGTTGAAAACCCCCTGAAACATTCTTCAGGCTTTGAGAAACCCCAGGGTGCAATGATGAAGAAAATGGTTGAGAAGCCTAGCTGTGTACACACCCACCCAGGGCCCCTTCCCCCTCCTACCCCCCCCCCAGTCCCATCCCTGGCCATTTTGGGAGGGGTGGGTGGATTGACATGACCATATATGGTCACATCATCCAATAAATGTTTAACAAAATATAAAAATACATTAAAAATTAACTCCCACCCATTCAGGAAACCCTTCCAGGGCTGTCCTGGTTGAGAAAGTCTGACTTAAGTATCATGCTTAAATGCTCATGCTTTGTTTCAGCCATTTTTGATATTTCTGTTTCAGATGTCTATAGTGTTGCTCACTGGATGGCCCATTCTTTTGATTATGCTTAATCTATGATGTAATTCATCTTGAGTCTCAGGGAGAAAGATGGACTATAAATAAATTCAACATCATCATCATCCAGCAGTGTACAGAACAGCTTAGAGCATTCTTCACTGTCAATATGCAAGCAAACACACATAGCTTAAGGAAGGCTGGACATAAGCTATGTAACAATACAGCCTGATTCTGGCACTTGTTTAATGGCAATTCAGAGAAGCCCCATGTTGGGTCTTAAGTTGTCAGTAACAATTTTCACAAGCAGCAAATGTTTTGAGTCAGGACCTGTTGCTTAGTGGATTTAGCTGGAGAGACTCCCACCAGCCATGTTTTAGACCTACACAAATAAAAAGCAGTGGGGAGTTTTTGCTTTGTATTATTGCTTTGGTTTCTGGAGGTGCAACCCATTTTGAATTTGCTTATTGCTGACTCAATAAACAGCTTCAAGATTGCTACATTTCCTTTTAAAGAAGCATTTTAAAAAGGTTTCTGGGGCTCTTCTCTGTGGGAAAAACTATGAGTCACAATGTGCCAGGAATCATTATATATTATGGCTAATCACGTCAAACAGCTCCTGTGGACAGAGAAAGGAAGAGAAATAAGAGTTGCTAGTTAGGTGACAGCCTCCAAATATGTGCATGATGAAATCATTAAGTGACTGCTTATGAACACTGGCTAGCTAGGCTTAACGTAGCTCATTTAAATACATCCAATAAATGCTGCATCACAGTTGAATTAAGACATTAGAATTCGCCATTTAGAGGGATCATGGATACTAACAGTGCAATCCTAAGCAGAGTTACACCCTGACTTGTGTTTAGAAGAGTATAATTTTGCTTAGGGATGTACAGGTCTCCTACAAAGCTCTGGGCCTACAAAGCATCAGGGCTCCTAGATCAGATCCTGCCCGTCCATATTCCTAGTCTTGAGGGAGGATTTGGGCCAGAAGTCCACAGTACAATTGTTTGCAAAGTTTATGAACATCTAGGGAGGTGATTTCTTGAGATTTTCTGCAGCTACTGTAAAATCTGGGGAAGCCTATAGGCTAAAAATAGCTATGCCATGTAACTAGATATTACAAAGTGTGATTGAATATGCACAATGGCAAAGTCTCACTAGACTAGAATATGAGAACACTCAATTTTATTTTAAAATAATATCTGTAACCCTAAATAAATTGAAGCAGTAGTGAGTGTGCCAACCTTTAGAAATGAGAAGGAAAATAATATCCACAGTTGCTTCTAACACTATAATTTATACATTGTGTCTAATTACAGATATTCATATTTTATAGGATGATAAACCACCTTGAAAAAACAATGTACTTAAGGGGATTTCAGATGATATGTAAGACTTGTCTATAGTACACAAGCAAGTCATTTCTGACTGCTGCAGTTGCTGAATGATATGAGAAGTTGAACTGGCTCCAGTAACATGACTTTGTCCAATTCTGCATGAGCAGAAAAGGCCAGGACAGTATCAGTATGGACCTGGGGCTAATCCTTGTGCTTATATGTCACCTCCAGGCTTCCATGCTCCCAGGGCTGGCGTGGATCGGGCCCTCAGTAGGCCCTCAGCTTTTTCACATTCCCTTTTTGTGCTGTGAGGACCAACAAGGCCTGTCCCGCAACTGGCCTGTGTGGATGGGAATTCTGCCCTATGGAGGCCAAAAGGGTGGCAAAAACGCCCTGGACAGATTTGCAGTGCTTCACAGCGCAACAGGGAGCATCAGGGCTTTCAAAAAAATTACATGGAGGTGGGATTGCATTCCTACACAATACCACCATCTGATAAAACAGCCCTCCCCCCCATTGCCCCAGCCCCCCCCATGGGAGAACCTTTCTGCCATTGCTGCATCCCCTGGGGGGACACATTTCAGCAGAACACTGGGCATCCCGCTGAATTTTATCTCCCACTGGGCACATTTCAGTGCCAGAGAAGATCCGGCACTATGTTGCCCATGGGGACACAGAATGCTGCAAAGCATGCAGCTCCACAGCAATACACTGGCGGCAGCCCAGAGTGGCGCCACTGGTGTAGAATCGGCCTTGGAGAGGCTAAAGTGTAAGCCATCCAGCATTTGAACAGGTTTATATGACATTTAGTCACTTCTACCTGAGAAGAGTCTTTAGTTTCAAACACTGGAAATTGGTAAAAGTAGAACTTTTGGTTTTAGATGGCTGTTCTTAATAGGGGAATTGCTAAATTTCCCTGTACTTTGCACTGATCCCAGTCTTAAACATGTTTCCCAGAATAAAAATTCCATTTATTTGTGTAGAACACACATCCCAAGTAAACAATACAACCTTTGTGCCTTACTGGAAACTGCCCACAAGGTTGTTCTGAGGCACATCATGCATGGTAGTCCTGCCCAATACAACAGTCAACCCCAGTCTATGCAAAGGATATCGCCACAGCATATGACCACCACTGAACCACACGACTTCTAGGCAGCAGCTTTTAGTGCGGAATGAGCTGTTCACCACAGAATGGCACTATACTTCCCCCTGCCCTGACCAGAATAGAACAAGAACATGAAACAAGGTCTGTTCATTTTGTTATAATGGCTGCTTTAGACATCAATTCACTTAGCAGGAGGCCGAGGCTATGCAAAAGACATACCACAAGCGTTAAGGAAATAGCTGACATCTCTAGCTAGTATGCCGTTCTCATTCCAGGTCAGTGAAGAACTCTGTGAGTTTGTAATTGGCAAGTTAACGTTTTCTGCAGGAGTTCCTTCTAATGGGTCCTCCTGACACCGCGGAGAGTTCTTTGCATGATTACATCCTCAAATACTGCTATCTGGGGCACACACTACTTTTACAGCCTGATCCACTCTATTTGTGAAAGGAGAAGTTTGTATAAACCTCTTTATCTTGCTTGCTCTCTGAGTACACACATGGCTTGTTCAAACACCATATCTAAGCAGAGTTTTGGCTAATCGGTGGACACCAGGATCAGGCGACATTGCCACAGATGAACATACCTTTTATTAGCTGTCTGTTCACTGGGAATGTTCCCCTGAAAATGGCCAGCAACCAGGCCACATTTGGCAGCTCAAGATAATATTTTATTCATGGATTCCATTTCCCCCCATAAATTGGAAGGAAGCTAAAGTAGGCGTGACTACCTTGTCTGTAATGTGTAATGATTTAGCACACCTAATTGAGTGCATCTGGGCATTCTCATTTTCTTCCATCAATCCTTGTGAAATGGGATGATTTAGTTCCATGTTCTCTCTTCCCAAGAATATAACTCAGCTGTGTAAGTGACGAGCTAAAGATAATGAAAGACTATCGGTTCTAGTCATTCAATTGGTAAGTGCCCAGCTGCGCGGGTGGGAAAGTATGAGCACAATTAGTTATAATTCAGTGTGAGGAATCAGCAACTGGAGGTCACTGGCCAAATGTGGCCACCTGGGGAGGATCAGCTAGACACCTCTCCTACCTACCTTCCAGTGCAGAGTGCCAATGCATAGACAGGAGACATGTGTAGAAGGAATGGTGGCTACATTAACAGGATTTGCTACAATCCATTTGGGAAGATGAATAGGACTGATTCTCTGCCCAGCAAACCATGAAGTTGACCGGGATCCTACAGAAATAAACTTCTGCTTCATGGAAAAGTAAATGAGCATGTGTTTTCATCAGGGTGGGATACCATATATCAAGTTCCTGAAATGCATTTGTAAATTCTGCTAAACCATCTTAACTGGAACCATTTTCAAGGCTGATTCTTAACTTTAACACAGGGGATCTAAAGATTACTCTTAAGCATGCTGTGACCTTTAAGATGAACATGATCACTAGGCAAATCTGTCTTGTTCTACTACGGCCATCAGAGTTGAGGAGAGTTCCTTACTAGATCACCTTGACGGCTGCTGTCAAAGCTCATGTTGAGCAACTTTGAGCTGGTATAAAAGCTGTTTGGGATAGCAGTTTGGCTGGAGGTTGACAATCAGCACCATGCTATCCAGCGTATGCATGAACCAAGTAAAACGAGCACATCTGAATTCATTTGGACACAGCTGAACAACTCATTGAAGGCCAACTCCCTGCTTGCAACTGGCAAACATGACGAGAGCCCAATCAGCAGGTGTTTAAACATCTCTAGCTGCTATAGCAGATGCCTTCTCTAGCCAAGTGACTACATTATACATACATACATACATACATACATACATACATACATACATACATACATACATACATACATACATACATACATACATACATACATAAAACTGACATTTCTTGCCTTGGGCAATTCCCAGAAAGAAAAAATATATATAAGAGAATTTGCAACTAAGGACCAGTTCACATATGACAATTTTAAAAGGTGAACTATCACTTGCATGTTGGATAAAAAATGTATATAGTATGCTAGAGAAAATGGAGTGCCTGTTTCTGCCTACACCAAAATAATAATTGCCTATGACAAGATGGGTATACTGATTAGGTAGGTGGATCTGGAGCTAGAGCAACTCATCTCACACAGTTAATCCTTCTTACCTTACACAGTAGCAAGCTGCCTATCTCTAGATTTTCATATATAACACTGATTCAGAAATAACTACCCACTGATCTTCAAACGCCTGCTCTGTGACATTGTTCACTGAATCTTTGCTGCTTCTTCGCATCTCCCTCTGATAAGGTATTATGTGCAGCCAAAGCAGAAAATCTCTTTTTTTCCTGGTCACTCTGTACTGTTGTTTGGAACAACTGTTGGGTTTTCTTTCCCATTACCCAAAATAATAGCTTTTAGAGGAGGAGTAGAACAAAATATGGGACAATGCTGAGCTAGATGAACTGACCTCACATTGCCCTTCTTAGGTTTCTTTCTATAATATTAACGTGTCCCAGACAGGACAATTCCATATCTACGGAAGCAAAAAGATGCCATGCATCATATATTTATGATGGCACAGTTTAATGCATCTCCTGGGAAAACATGAAGTCTGCACCCCCAAAAAACACCCCACTCTGGATGAGGATATTCCTCATCCCCACTCCATTACATCAGCTCACATGTTTAGCAAAACAGATGGTATTACATTCTCAAGAGGAAGGGTAACTAGAAACCCAGAAAGCAAATCCTCTGCCCTAGCCTACAAGGACTTCTGGAGTATAGCTGTCACCAACATCATTAAAGCCAGCTTGGTGTAGTGGTTAAGAGTAGAGGCCTGTAATATGGAGAACTGGGTTTGATTCCCCACTCCTACACAGGTAGCCAGCTGGGTGACCTTGGGCCAGTCACAGTTCTCTCAGAGCTCTCTCTGACCCACCTACTTCACAGGGTGTTTATTGTTGGGAGAAGAAATGAAGGTGATTGTAACCCACTTGGCAACTCCTTCAGCTTGGTGAAAAGTGGGGTATATTATAAACACCTACTCTTCTACTTCTAAACATTACAAAGATGGTCCAAGATATTTTTACACCTCCATTGTGCTAAAAAGAAATCAAATCATTGACATTTGCTCCATACTGACAGTACTTCCAAATCTACCGTCAAAGCTGTGCTGCCTCAGCCTGCCTGATAGTACCTAATCAACATTTATTTATTTGTATATTGCATATGCTGCCACTCCAGAGACCTGTTCAAGGTGCGTTAGAACTAGAAAGAAAATTATTCAAACACAAACAAGAAAGCAAAAATAAAGCCGGAGCCATTAAAAACAAACCTGAGTTATTAAAACAAGTCTTTTCTTTTTAAAGGCAAGGACTTTTAAAAAGTATAAAACAATTTTTGAGCAACCTAAAACAGTATTAACAAAACAGTCCTTAAGAGAGCAGCAGAGCACAAAAAACATACAAGAGATTAAAAATGTTTTGGCAAAAAAAAAAATATATATATACCCATTCTGGGTAGAAGGGATGTGTTTGACCTGGTGCCTGAGGAAAGGAAAGTCGGCAGCAGGTGAGCCTCAAGAGGCAGGGCATTGCAAGGCCTCCCTCAGACGACAGACTACTGCCTCAAGAGAAACATATTTGTGTTCGGCTTACTCTGGATCTTGCTTTGGCTCTTCCTCCCATCCCTGGACCCAGCCTCACGTCTTTCTGTATGTGCATGCCTTGGTTTGATCCTCACCATGATAATTCTGCTATATGTTCTAAAACTTTCAGGGAGTACTCAATTTCTAGGCGAATGTACTTGTGTTTGATTACTGCATCCTACTGGCAAGTCGAGCTGTGGATCCACCCACCTCATTCTCACTGTTCACCACCCTACTCAAATGCAGAGTCAGTCAGTTTGGATAGATAGATTCTGTTTTGCCATTTCTGCACCTGTGTGGTTCTTTGGCATATTGTTGGCATGCATGCCGTAGGCGGCACTAGAAAACAGCAAGGGTCCAGTAGCACCTTAAAGACTAACAAAAGTTGTTGACAGGGCCTGAGCTTTTGTGAATCACAGCTCACTTCTTCAGATGCCACTTCTTCAGAGTTGTGACTCACAAAACCTCATGCCCTGACACAAGGTTTGCTACACTTTAAGGTGTCCAGTAGCCCCGATGCCCTTTTCTACTGCTACAGTCAGACTACCCAATTTGATCTTGCTCTTTGGTGGTATTGCATTTCTCCCTCCTGCAACAATTTAGTTGTCTATATGAGCTACAGGCACACACAAAAAAACATTTTTTATGTTTGTATTTTAAAAGAATGTTAACATTTGGATGTTTTCAGTTATGGCAGGCGGGCAAACGATTGCCATGAGACTGTACCAGGAAGTGCATTCAGCACTCACTCCTGGACAGCTCAGCAGCTATTATTTGTTCCTATTTATTAAAACATTTCTGTGCCACTTTGCCACTGAATGCAAGTCCCCCAAGGCAGCAAACATGAAAACATTCCAAACACTGGTGGTGGTGGGAAGTGCTATCAAGTCACTGCTGACTTATGCTGACCTGGGAGGGTTTTCAAGGCAAGACACATGCAGCAGTGGGATGCCAGAACACCCTCACATCCAGGGGTGGGATGCCATTGTCTGCCTCTGCACCATGACCCTGGTGTTCTCTTGGCGGTCTCCCATCCAAATACTAGCCAGGACCAACTCTGCTTAGCTTCAGATCCTATGAGATTGGGCTAGCCTTTGCATTCAAAAGACAGTTTCAGAGGGACATCCAAACAGTAAGATAACTTTTTCTCCATGGAATTTCTTTGTGGTCTTAATAATATATCTCCAAACAATAAGCCATGGTCAACAGAAGTGCTGGGGCTGGAAGTTTTCTTCACAAGGCCAGACATGGCAATTACTATGCCAGGGAGGTCTGAAGTGTTTAAGTGCAAGACATTCTGCCTGTTGAAATTTTGCTCCTGATATTGCCATGCATAATTGTAACATGAGCGAAATCCACAGGTGCTAAAGCATGTCTGAAAGCCAGGATTGCCAGCTCCTGCTGAGCAAATTCCTGGAGATTTGAGAGTGGTGCCAGGGGGTTGGGAAGAGATTTCCCCCTGTATCTATGATATATCACAGAGTTTACCCTCTGAAGCTACCCTTTTCTCCTAGGAAACTGATCTCTATAGTGTGGAGATCAGGTGTAATTCCTGGTGAATTACAACTCTAATGCATCATGCATCTCAACTTGCATTAATGTTCCTGGCTCTCTTAGTTCCTAACTAGACTTGATGGATGTCCCAAAAGGGATGTGGATTCAGATATATCTGGTCCGAATATAATTCTAAAAATTACCTTATTGATAATTTCTAGATATATTTAGGTCTTTGGATGGGATCTTGGATTTTCCCGGATATCAGGAAATGGGTCCCCAAATATCCTGAAAATATTCAAGATTAACCATGAACATCAGCAGTGTTTGAAGGCTCCCAACATTTTGTTTTTCTCCTCCCCACCTTTTAGCTTGCATGTCTTTGTTTTCCTGGACTGTCGTGTTGATTTTGTCAGCTGCCGTGTTGATTTTACTTTCAATCTGTCCGTTTAAATATGTTTTGTTGGTCTTGCAATATTGTATTTTTTCTGCAAGTTGGCTTGTGTGGGGTTTGCAGCTTGCAGTGGCTTTGTACTAGTTCTTTGGGACTCCTGGTTCTGTTTGCCTTGACAGACCAGACTCAAGTTTAAAGGAGTTCCTAGCTGTTGACCATTTATGCACTGGGAACATCACTGCCCCAGCTCTAGTTCAGGAGCACAAATCGGGGGAGGATGAGGTGCACCAAGCCAAATGTTCCCCCATGTGGGTTAAGTAAGAGGTGGGGCAACCTGCCATAACTAAAACTCCAGCCTGCAGCCTGGCATGAAACCTGCAGTGCATAAACGGTCATTAACTCAATTTTTAAAATGGCAGCATCCCTCCTGGCCAAACCCAAAGACATCCATCATGCCTAGATCGGCCCTCTGTCTTCTGCCCTCAGTCTAGGCTTTGACAGTAGTCATAACTGTGTTTCCTCCTTTTCATATAATGTTACTCTGCTGTCACATTACTTTATGTCACATGCTTACTTTTCACTGAGTGCCATGTTGTTGCCTGGAGGTTAAGGATGGGTCTTGGGTTTGGAAACATTAAAGGCTGTTCCTTTAAAATGGAGATTATTTTTATCTTCACTACTTGTGCTTTGAACCCTCTCATCCCTCCTAGCAGAAGAGCTGAGGCTCAGTGTCTTCCATGTTTTTGAAAAATCATGCTTGAACATCACTTTGTCTGAGTATAAATGATGCAGCACAGAGAAGAGTTTTCCAGCTCAGGGGGCTTGGGGAGTTCTGTTGCGTGAGTGGAGAAGGGAAGCAGAAGCTGGCTCTGTGGAACCCCAGGCAATCTATATGGTTCACATAAAATCAAGCTTCTCATTATGTTGTAACAAATTGCTAATTCCATTGAATGATGAGGTTAACGAGGCCCCTGTCAATAACAGCAGTTCAGCAAACAGGAGCTCAATATTCCTAGCAAATCTACTTTAATCAGCATTTTAAGTGGTTAAAAAAAATAAACTGAGCCTAAAAGGAAAACTCTCCTTGTATTCTTCTAACTTTCTACTCTCTGGGTAGAAGCAAAAGAACAACATTACAAATCATGCAGCTATGCTTTCTGAAAGTACACTGATGCCAGTGAAAAACATTTCAGTCTTCAAATTTCACTGCACATTGAAACAGCAATAATAATTATAACAATAATACCAGTTACATCTAAAGAGAAAACACATACTTTACTATTACAATTTGTCTTTTGGAAGGCTGTGTATTTGTCATTCCTGTGCACCCTCTACACCATCTCAGCTAACAGCACCATTTGTCCACAACCATTTGCTGCAACAACTGGAAAATGGATGAGTAGAGGGGTGTAGACAAACTGGGGCATGTCCAGAGGACGACAACAAAGATGGTGAGGGGTTTAGAGACCAAGACGTGTGAGGAAAGGTTGAGGGAGCTTAGTCTGTTAGCCTGGAGAGGAGGTGACTGAGAGGGGATGTGATAACTATTTTAAGTATTTAAAAGGCTGCCATATAGAGGATGGAGCAGAGTTATTTTCTCATGCCCCAGAGGGATATACCAGAACCAATGGGATGAAATCAATGCAAAAGAAATTCCATCTAAACATCCAGAAGAAGTTCTTGACAGTTAGAGAGGTTTCTCAGTGGAACAGGCTTCCTCGGGAGGTGATGGGTTCTCCATCTTTGGAAATTGTTAAACAGAGGCTGGATAGCCATCTGACAGAGAGGCTGATTCTGTGCAGGTTCAAGGGGGTGGGAGTTTACAGTGGATGAGCTATGGGGTTGTGAGTGTCCTGCATAGTGCAGGAGGTTGGACTAGATGACCCACAAGGTTCCTTCCAACTCTATTATTCTATGATTCTGTGAGTCTATGATTCTATCGACCCACCAATGTGCTGAAAGTGTGGAATGGAGATAAGGAGGGGGTTATTTAACCTTGCAGTAGTTTGTGCCTCAGGCATGCTTAGTCTGAGATTTCAGCTGGCTGGAGGCAAAATAACATATTCCAGTAAGTAGTGCCAGGGAGGCTTAGACTTGGGATGACAGTTGTACATGGAAGAAGCAATTGTGATATCTTTGTTTTGGTCTTAAGACATTACTTCCAGGACATGTCAGATAAAGTGGGAGGTGTGAACCCCTTGATTACCTGGCATTCTTCACCACTTCTCAGGCCTGATATAATTTCTGTAACATTTGAAATAAATAAGAGAAATGCTCCAGAAGATGTTCATTGTCAAAAACATTACCCTTTTTATCCTTGTCTTCTAAAATAAAATCTTCACACACTATCAAACAGGTGTCCTTAGAAAGAATCAATTTGGTGTTAGTGGAGTTACATCAGGCATGATTTCAAAACACTTTCAAAAAGCAATAGGTATCTGAAAGTATAAAGGGTTTCCCAAGGTTTTTTTTTTTCTTTTTCTGGTCTCCACTAACTTGCAAAATAACTGAAATATTAAAAGGACTCAAAAGAGGAAAAAATTCAGAGGCAGAAGCAGAATTGCTCATAAAATGAAAGTATTCCCTGAGGCCCTAGTAACATTGGTAGATAATATGATCAAATTTTTATTTTAAGATTCCAAACCGTTTGTCTCTTCAGGTGAAAGCAAATTTATTCTTTGGTAGTTTTAATTGTGAACTTATTTAGTATAATGGCCTCTGGGAGCTAGTTTCAGCAGCCTGATCATTTATCTGTCACACTTCACAGGGAAGGATATTATATTTTGTTGAGGGATACAGATGAAGGTAGGATCTATTCATATCAGCAAGTGAAAAGATGCCACCTAAGGATGAAAAAAAGATAAGAGGGGTTTTTAAGGGAGTTTAAGGATGTATGATTGGCGCATTTTCTGTTAATTTGATTAAATTTATATCCCACTTTTCCCCATCACTGAACTTGTCATGATAAACAGGGTTTCCCAGGGAATCCCCCACCTAGAAACTAAACAGACCAATTGCTTAGTTACCATCAAGTTGTTGGATCATGTGCCTTTCAACCACATTCTTCCACATTATACACATTAGTCCTGATATCACCTTATGTAATAACCGAAAAGCCCACAAACCCATTTGACAAACAATGGCAATGAAATAAAATAAATGTATACACCTAAAACACTGATGTGCCATTAGTGATTTGACTACACCAAATAGATCTTCTCAGTTATTCCTACAGCTGACAATCTCTATGAAATGACTTCTCAAAATGTGTGGGGCAGTTGGGCTGGGATCCCACAGAAATATAGTTATTTATATTACCATGGTAGCTAGAAAAAAATGAAAAGAACTGAACTGCACAAACCTTGGCATCCTCCATACCAATTCCATGTGATCCCAGAAGGATTGCAAGTCCAGTGGCAGCATACGCACACCTTGAGCTGACATGAGTGTGCACAAAGTGGCTTTAATATTTTTCGGTGTCTTATGTGATGCCACAGATGATGCCTCTACTAGTTCTTTGGCTACTAAAAATGGAAGAATCCTTATTTCATTTAGACCTTAACCTAGTAATTTCCAAACAATGAGGCAGGGCACACTAACTTACCATGAGACAGGACCTAAATAAAAATAAACCAAATGTACCAGCCATAAAGGAAGTTGCCCATTGCATCTCAACATGATTAACTGTACCAGCCATACTTCTTTCCAATCAGGAAAGCAACTCACAGACTGATTATGCACAGGGCAGGTAGTCCAGAGTGGCTGCAGCAGAGCACTGGAGCTAATCCCCGATTATGCATGACACTGCCGCCTTCCCAGCACTGGCCCAGTGCAGCACCCCGGATAGCCCACTGTATGTGAATGCAGGGACTCCCACATTTCCCATGACACCACAGGCACCATCCATGGCCCTCCAGTGCAAGCGACCATGCATAATTGCCACCCCCGACCTATGGTGTTCCTGCAGGGACACCACATGCCCCTGTTAGCTCCGCGGAGCCACAGAGCTGGACAGGGCATTCCCCTACCCCCACCCTGGCAGGAGAGCGGCATGCTGCTCCCCTGCCATTGTGAATTGAGGGCCCCCTGCCCCCTCTCCCGCTGCCACCACCACAAAGCACACCGCGCTCTTCCAGCCCCTGCATTGTATGTGCTCACACACTACACCAGAGCAGTCTGCATATGCCAGGGGATTCCCTCCCCGATGCATATGTGGGAAGCGGTGGGGCATGCAACCTCTGTGTAAGGACCCGGCAGCAGCCTGGCATGCCTGCTGCAGTGCATAGTGGGTCATAGAGGCGTAAAGGGGTGAATGTCTTGGAACTCATAAAGGAAAGGAAATCTTCTTGGGTATAAGAGTGATTATCTCCAATTTTAATTCATAATAAAGAAATTTAGGAAATACAATTCAGAAATACAGAGGCTGGGCCAAGGTGACATTCCTAACTACTACCAATAAACATAAAAAGAGATTTTATAAAAATGCTACTATTATTTTTTAATTGTCTAAAATAGACATAGTTCTTTCTGGAATTTATTAGCCATGTTGCAGCTTACTTTTGTCCTAACATACATGGCATTTCACCTTCATTTTATGAGTCATGAAGATGAACTGGATGGAATGTTCAAGTCTGAAGAGTGAGCAGCTGTTGTTTCCCTTGGCTAGTCTATCTATTCAGCTATATAAAAACACACACAACATGTTGCAGAATGGAAGGTCATCCAAAAGTCAGGTCAATGAGAAACTGCCTGCCCGGGACCTCTCTCTGTGCCACATTAATCACTTGGCTCAGACCCTATTTTGCCTGGAGAACAGGTTCGGCAACATTTCATCTCTCCATAAAAATAAACATTAAAGAGTTGCAACAAAATTAATTTGCTTATCACAAGGGAAATTAAGATGCTTGTTGAACTAAAATCATACCTGCGGCTGTGCTTGAGATGGGCGACACAACAGATGTTAGCAGGAGGAGGATGGGCCAGTGGGTACATTTCTTACACTGTCTGGGATTTCACTGAGGAGGGTAGGATTTTCATTTTATTTTTTTTGCTTAGAGGAAAAGACATTTAATTTAGAAAAAACAGGCCAATGCATTCAAATCCGAATCAGTCCTGAAGAATTAATATTTCTTTTCTAAGACAACAGAAAAGGCAGCAATCGTCATTTGTTAGGGCGCGAATTTATTTTCACCTGTTATGGATGATGCTTTCTGCCCAAACAATGGAGATGATAATGTTGTACTTATCTATAACCACTGTTCTAGTGGTCTTCTGTGCATCCTCCTAGCTCTTTTCTGGCCCAGGAGAGTGTCATTTCCCATACTGTGGAAACTTGCCAAAGGGTGGCACATGACATTACCCCTAACACAAGACCGTCTCCACATAGGGCTCCACATATCACCGTCAGCTGGGTCATTAAACCTGACCAAATGGCTAATCCTGCAGTAGAAAGGTTTTGCAGAGGGTTGATCAGATTATAACTGCCTCTCATAAACCTTTAAAAAGAAGGTTGTATAATGATAATTGGGAAAGATCTGTATACTAGACAAATGAAATAGGCTTTGGCCCACATTCATTTACTTTGAGTAAATTTTTTGACTATTTCCTAGAACTACAAGGAAGGTTTTCAACTTCATCTACAAAGTTCCACTTAGCCAGCATCTTGATGCTTCATGTCCCATTTAAGGGACAGTTGATATTCTCTGTGTCCAAAAAGTTTCTTAAAGGTTTATTCAAGATGTCCCCACCTATTGTAACTCTGGTTTCCTAGTAGAGTTTGTCTTTAGCTATTGCAAAGTTGATGCATAAACCATTTGAATCCATGTCCAGTGCTGATTTGTCTTTTGTTTCATACAAAACCACCTTTCTAGTAGTGATTACCTCCACTAGGAGGGTGAACAAACTACAAGAGCTGCACTGCAGACATCCCTTTACTAAGTTCCACCCAGACAAGTTAGTGCTAAGACCTAATGTAGAATTTTTCTCTAGTGCAGTGGTCCCCAACCCCCGGGCCGGGGTCCGGTACCGGTTTGTGGATCAGTCGGTACCGGGCCACAGCTCCTCCTTGTCCTCCTCCCAGCCTGCTGCCTCGGGGGCTGCCCTGCCACACCTTTGGTGCTCTCCAGCGGCTGCCATGGCTGGGGCTCCGCCTGGGTGTGGCAATGCACAGCTGCTGCTGGCAGCGCGCCCCAGCGGGTGGTGGGACATCAGGGGCGCTGTCAGGAAAGCAAGGGAGCGGCGGCTCAGGCAGCAGTGGCAACGTCCCTCGGCAAAAGATTAGCCCCCCCCCCCGGGTTTCAGTAAAATTATCAAGTGTTTACCGGTCCCCGGTGATACAAAGGTTGGGGACCACTGCTCTAGTGGTCTCACAATTGCATTTCCATCAAGACAATACTCTCCCAGTGTTCTTCCCATTCCTGATGTCAGGCATCAGAATAAGCACTACATACACTAGATGTTAGTAGGGCAATCCTTTTTTATTTAAACAGAATACAAGAGTTCAGAAGAGAAAGAAACTTATTCATATGCTTCAGATACCCAAACAAGGGGAGAGCTGCTTCAGTCAGAGTAGTTCAGCAGCCTAAGGTGGTAGTGAGTTCCTCCTCACTGGTGCTTTTCTAGCAGTGGCTGGACAGATACTTTTCATGGATGCTTTAGGCATATCCTGCATTGAGCAGGGGGTTGGATTAGATGGTCTGTATGGCTCCTTTCAATTCTATTGTTCTTTGATTCTATTATTCTCTCACTGGGTGCAATAAGAACAGCTTGCTAAGAAGCTAAGATCTCTTACCCTATACCCCTGAAAGCTCACTCAACATGGGCTTAGGCATCTTCGGCAACCTTTTATGCCAGCCTTGCCCTGTAAGGTATGGTCCACTCCTACATCTGTCAAGCACTACTTGATGGATGTGGACTCCAGAAGTGAAACTGCAGTCGAGAAAATGGTGTTACTTTCTATTGATCAGCCCACACCTTCCTCCTAGAGCAGGTTTGCTTGCTATTCTCCCATATGGCAATGCACAGAAGCCACAAAGATGAAAGCAGGGTCTCATCTGTTCATAAAGTCTTCTGTGCAGACACACATCCCTCCCTCCTCTTCTGTGTTGGTTTGAAGCAGCAGAACAAAGTTTGAGTCCAGTGGCATGTTTATTCAAAGTATGTTTCATGTGAGTGTGTTTGTAAGAGATAGTAGCCTACCCTACGTTAATATCATGAGTGTTCACATCTTTCTTGTTATCTTTATCCATCCTGATGCTTGTATGGGCCATGGTGACTCTTGTTTATTTCTTATATTCTACATGTTCAAAGCAGTTCAAGACACCTAATTCCATTCTGCATTCCAAATAATGGTAAAGGAAATGGACAGCAGTTGAGCTTGCAATGCCTAAAATATAATAAGATCATCCTCATGCCAGCTAGAATGATTGAAGCAAGAGATGCAGCAACTAGGTGGAGCCTATAAATAACAGTGCAGTAAAGAGTGTTAAGAATTTTATCCTCTTAGCAGGAAATACTCTTGCAGATTAGTTAGTGGGTTACTACCCAGAGAGAAGGTGGCATACTTGGAAGGAAGGGAAAGGGGTACAAATGCTGGGCAGAAACCTGGGGTGGCAGTGAGATTTTTTGTAGCTTCAGGACAAACAAGAAAATGATTTATAACACCATTACATGACATGTATTACTGTTGTAAGTCACAAGCCTGAAGCCATTGTGGAAGAGATCCCATCAAAAACAGGAGGGTGGCCTGGCACTTGTAGCTTTGAGAAAGTAAAATGAAACCACATTGTGAAGGGCCATGTTATAAGACTTCCAGGGCTCCAGTCAGGAGAGGTTTAAGGATTTGTGGGGCCCATAGCACAAGGATTCATGGGGCCCTAGCATGGGCAGCAGAGCTCTTGTGGTGGGAGCAGTCAGACTGGAGGCAGAGGGGCCTCCCCACAGTGGAAAGTGGTTTCACTCTGTGGGGAAAGGGGGAAGGGGGAAGGAGGGAAGATGTGGCCTTGGTTCATGGGGGGGGGGGGGACAATGAGTTGGGTCCCTGGAAGTGTGGGGCCCATAGCACCTATACAACATGGATAAACTGGCTCTGGCTTCAGTACTAGAAATGATGATGCAGCTCCTAAAGCTACCAGTTCATCCAATTTTAGGAGTATAGAGCTAATATACTTTATATACTTTATATACTTTAGCCAGATTTATTTTTTTATGATTCTATGCTCAAGCTACACGCACTGGGTGGCAAAGGAACATTCCTAAGCCAATATTTGCTGGCTGAACACACCAGGCCAGTATAGAGATGCTCCTGCATGCCAATAGGAAGCTACCACTGGCAGCCTGAGTGCAAGAGACAGAAGGGAGCAGGGGCAACTGGGCATACATCCAGCACTCACAGTCATAATGACATTCATTACCATCAAGACATGTAGGCCACCAGTAAAGCCTACAGCAACAACAATCTGTGGAGAGGAAGCAGTTGTGAATCTGTGGGATTGTCACAGGACTCCAATGCTTTTCCAGAGTGTATGACAGACAGAACTGTACCAAACATCACAGTTTCCAGATCAGCTTAGGTTTGTAGTAAAGGAAAACCTGTTCCTATTTCTCTGCCACCTGTCATACAGCTGTCACAGACAGAGGGATCTGGCCAGAACAGAAAAGCTAGCAACACTACTCCTCTGTGTCACTTACATACAAACCTCAATCCAATAGTGATTTTCTTTCAATAACACACAGCAACTCTTTCTGTATTCTTTTTGAGGATTAGCAGTATCCTACTATTCTATTCAGCTGACAGGGGCACATTCTTCTGGTGCTAACCGCCTTCCTCTGATGCAAGACCTCAAGAAGAAGAGCTTCTTCCATCCAAGGAAGGTTGTTAGTGCCACCCCACACCATTATTTTTGTATAGTGCTAAGATACAATCCATAAACACCCTGCCTGTTACTCAGCACAGCAGTCTTCCAAATAGGGAATGTATACTGAAGGGGATGACAATAGGTTCTCTGCTACAGTAACCCATCAGACCTGAAGATTCCCATCTGGCCTAGCCTCTGAGCCTGAGGAAGAAAAGGGATCACAACAGCTCAATAGCCTAATGATTCCTGACTAACTACTACTCTGATAACAAATCAAGTAGTATTGTCACAATATAAAGGGAAGGTTATCAAAGTCCACATTGCAAAAGGAGCAACCAAAGCAGCACTGCCAAACAAGTAAAGGAAAATGAGGCGTTGTTGGATTGGATGAGGAGAACTAGAGTAGACAAGATAGATTATGGTGCACAGCTAAGTCATAGAGTTATTAGTCCTTCCAAACATACACCCTAGCTCAGGCTTTCTGGAGTAGGAGGCTTGTGTTTGGTTCCCCTTAATTACTGGGTCTCATGGTGTGGAGAACGACCTCCCAGTAGCCATCCTTGTTCATAGAATCATAGAATCATAGAGTTGGAAGGAGTCCATAAAGGCCATCTAGTCCAACCCCCTGCTCAACGCAGGATCAGACCTAAGAATCCTAAAGCATCCAAGAAAAGTGTGTATCCAACCTTTTCTTGAAGACTGCCAGTGTGGGGGAGTTCACCACCTCCTTAGGCAGCCTATTCCACTGCTGAACTACTCTGACTGTGAAAATTGTTTTCCTGATATCTAGCCTATTATACTTGTAGTTTAAACCCATTACTGCATGTCCTCTCCTCTGCAGCCAACAGAAACAGCATCCTGCCCTCCTCCAAGTGACAACCTTTCAAATACTTAAAGAGGTCTATCATGTCCCCTCTCAACCTCCTTTTCTCCAGGCTGAACATTCCCAAGTCCCTCAACCTATCTTCATAGGGCTTGGTCCCTTGGCCCCAGATCATCCTCATCGCTCTCCTCTGTACCCTTTCAATTTTATCTACGTCTTTCTTGAAGTGAGGCCTCCAGAACTGCACACAATACTCCAGGTGTGGTCTGACCAGTGCCATATACAATGGGACTATGACATCTTGTGATTTTGATGTGATGCCCCTGTTGATACAACCCAAAATGGCATTCGTCTTTTTTACCGCTGCATCACACTGCCTGCTCATGTTTAGTTTACAATCCACAAGTACCCCAAGGTCTCGTTCACACACAGTGTTACCTAGAAGCGTATCCCCCATCCAGTAGACATACTTTTCATTTTTCTGACCCAGATGCAGAACTTTACACTTATCTTTATTAAATTGCATCTTGTTCTCATTTGCCCATTTTTCCATTGTGTTCAGATCTCGTTGAACTCTGTCTCTATCTTCCGGAATATTTGCCAGTCCTCCCAATTTGGTGTCATCTGCAAACTTGATGAGTAGTCCCTCCACCCCCTCATCTAGATCATTAATAAAATACGTTAAAAAGTACCGGGCCGAGCACCAAGCCCGCTACTCACCTCTCTCCAGTCTGATGAAACACCATTGACAACAACTCTGAGTGCGGTTCTCTAACCAATGCCCTATCCACTTAACTATCTGAAAATCCAGATTGCAGTCCTTCAACTTATCCATCAGAACATCATGAGGAATCTTGTCAAAAGCTTTACTAAAATCCAAGTAAATGACATCAACCGAATTTCATCAACCGAATTTCCACGATCCAGCAAACCTGTTACTTGGTTAGAAAAGGAAACCAGGTTGGTCTGACAGGACCTGTTGGAGACAAATCCATGCTGACTTCCTTGGATCACCAAGTTGTCCTCCAGATGTTTGCAGATCACTCCCTTTAATATCTGCTCCATTATCTTCCCCACAACAGAGGTCAGACTCACTGGTCTGTAGTTTCCCGGGTCATCCTTCCTCCCTTTTTTGAAGACCATCTCTGCTCAGAATGGCACCAAGAGACAACTTTTAAAAAACTGGCTTCACTCACTGAGTGATGTCACTTCTGGGAAAAATCTGGAATTGACGTCACAGTGCACATGCAATCAGCACCATACCCATGCTCCCTCCCCAACCTGCCAGCAGTTGTCAGATTTGGCAAGCCTAAAATAGCTGTTGCGGAAATAATATCCAAAAAGTAAAATTGATATATAAAGTTCAATATCCTTAGCTGGAGGGCAATTTCAAATTTATTTGGGATTTGTCTAGCTGACTCAAGCATAGCTCTGCTGTAGAGACCAATCACTTCCTGATTTAATATTATTTTGACTTGTTTCTGTTACATTGCTCATTCTAAACACCTTGCTGTGGGTCATGTGGGCCTCCTGTTGCGGTTTCCTCACTTCCTTGTCATGATTTTTTAATAAATAAAGGTTATTTTCTAGGTTGTGGGAGCAGAACCAGCACTCTTCCTAGGAGGTAACCATGAGTTCTTTGTGCACACCTGGCTATGTGTCACAACTCAAATGGCACTTTTTCTTTCCCTGGCTGTTTGCCTAGGGGGGAAAAGAATGGCTGTTTTGCAGACTATCTATGCTTGTGGTGCCAGAATATTTTAATCCCTCTCTATGAGGAGCCCTACACTTTGTGCCTATAGTTGTTAATCACCACCACCCCTTCCCTACCACCATTGTGACTGGCACTGGAGAAAAATTTGGGGTCTCTTTCTGATTGCCTGGTTATGTGTGGAAGAAACGGGTATTGGGTTAGGTGCTGCCAAGAGGTAAGTCAGGCATCACTGCAGCTTTACCTATATGGCCAATCTGGGAAAGCAGGTAGGAAATGAATTCTTGATTGAGGGAGGTAGTTTTGCATCTCAAGGTTTCTACAGTTTATTGTAACTCTGACTTACTGCTGGCTGAGCAGGGGATAGAAACTAGGCTACATCACCATTAGCCCAAATGTAGCAACCCCCTACTTAGTAGAACCAAGTGAGCTTATAGATTAGTGTTTATATTTCTTTTAAACCTGGCAACCACTGAATGCCTAGATTTCCCAGTCCTACCATCAAAAGAGACTTACAATCTCTTCCCTATCCAATACATCGCCTTCATGTTGTGGACAAAATGGTCATAAAACCGAGTATATCAGGGCATTAATGAAAAGGGAAGAAAATAACCACAGCTAAAAGAGAGGCCAGAAAGCAACTAGCCTGCCCATACTGCACAGCTCAACTTAAGTCGACTGGGCAAGTTGAAAACTTACTTCTGAAATCAAAAATATCCACCTAGTAAAAGTTCCCAAGACTCCCATGTTTGTATCCACTATTACTGCAATTGCTCTCACTTTCATATATTTTCCTTATCCTTTTTAGGTAGGGTCATGCCTCTCCATGCAGTGGATGATGTACAGGGATATGGGTAGCTGTCTCTTTAGTTTTAAAATCTCCTTTTAGTGCTGCTCTTGCCTATAAGACACCATTAGTGTTAGTTTAAACACATCTTATCATACCCTTTTCATAGCTTACATTTTTAGGGATGCAGTAAAGATACTTTAAGTTACACATAAAAACAGTGAATGCTTCAAATAAGCAACACATGTTTCCAACGAATTCACTGATCAGAGGAACACATTGGCTCCCTTTTGACTGTAAGCTGTAAAATTTGATTCATTGCATATGAAATATGTGAAACAGCCATCACTGTAAAATTATGCAGAAATGAGGAAAGCATCCTTTTCCTCATCCAAGTAATTTCAACAATGTAGTACATCTGTATGGTCTATGGATGCTTTTGAGTTCTCTTTGAGCAGCTTTCTGCCCTGGTTTCATGGTTCTGAACTACCTAGTATTGTTGTTGGAGCTGAAGGATTAGGAGTCCTCTGTTATTCACTTTTGTTTATAAGCTGATGTATTGTGCATGCAGAGTTCATTCATTTGTTCCCCCCACCCTCTACCTTACAATGTGCTCAGGTGCATAGACAGAACACTAAAAATATCCTTATATAAAAACATCAAGATTCCTTTGTGGGTTTTATGAATCCACAGAAAGACAGGCATGCATCACTAAAAGGCCACAGGAAATAGATCTGGTGGTATTTTTGAGAAGTATCATGAAGTATCTATTACACTCACAAGATTCCTGTAAATAGTTTAAACATACTTGTTGATATAGGAGAAAGTTTTACTTTGTAGTATAACACTGTTAATATTAACTTAGCCACTGATGAAGACATCCAAGACAGAATGATTCTGGTTCGTTGCAGTAAGTCCTGAGCTGATCTTGCCACTGTAGCACAGCAGCACATGCATGAGAGCTTTAAAAAGTAAGTCCCTCCTTCACAGCTGGGAGGTCTGCAAGGAGGAAAGCTTTACTTTTAGCCTAGAGATGAGAAAGCAGAGGGCTGGGAAGAGATGGGTTAAAGAGCATACCTCCACTGCCAGTCCAGCTTAACAGGAAACCTCATACATTTCTTGAATGAAGAAAGTCTATGAGGGAGGGAATCTTGTAAAGTCTGCTCATACTGATGGAGTGAACATCAGGGTTTTCCTTCTTGTAAAACATCATGCCATTAGAAACACAGAGTGAACTTTGTATAGACCAAGATATCTGTAAGGTGCCTTGACAGCTTGCCTAAGGGAGGGGGAAAGTCTTTGAAAGCTGGCCTGGAGAGGGAAGACACCCCTCCTCAGGTTTTTAAAGAAAGTGATAAGCAGGCCACGTGTTGATTGGATGAATATTTATCTAACTTTTCACAGAGTGGTTAATTGGATAATGACTTAATTTGGGTGTGTTATTCAGATTGTATAAAAATCTGTACCAAGTGAGTCTTGGGGTGGACACTGGATTTTAGACATGACACAGTGCCACCCCTTTTTAATGCTGCAGCTATTACAATGGTACTTTGAAAGAATTCTCTGCCATTGTAGATAATCTGGATCTCTCCCCACAATGAGTTAAAATTATCCTGAACGTAATGGTGGATGCATCAATACCAACGCAAAATCATGTGGAGAAGTCTGCCATAGTGTCACAAATAAGTCCATACAGAGTTTTGAAATATTGGGAGCCTGGATATTTGCCTGAATTAAAGTCAGGAATCTAAATGCTCCTTTCAACACAATAATACCAAGGTAAATCCTAGCTAGCATCCTGACTTCTGCACAGTGTAGCTGCCATCATGGCCCTGTCTATCGTACTTCTGAACCACATTGACTTTCTTAGGCTATTCTGGCCACTTGAGGATACGTGAGCTTGAGTGGGAGAGGGAGAGGCTTGGTGCTCCATCAGTTCATGCCGTACATTGAAAGACACACTGCCTGTCAACATCTGTGTGGGATGGGGTTCACCAGTTTCCAAAGAGACAAGTGATGGGTATATAAATGGAACAAAGGTCCTGACTGTAAACAGTAGGGGCTGGAAAATGCAACTGCTAGCTGCTCTAGACATTAAAACTCTGACAAGGGTTGTGGGGGCAGTGCTTTATAGCACAGCAGAAGCTGTGAGTGTTCCTGGCACCAGAACACACCGTTCTCTAGTAAACACAAAACAGTCAGCAGGAAGCTAGAAGGCTTGCTAATTTAAGCCTGGAGTCTGCACGAGCCAAAATGAAGAAGGACGAATCACTCAGACGTCAGTGGAAGCATTTGTTTGCCTTTGTGCATCATATCTCTGAAAGTGGATCACACATTTCAGGAGCATTCATCTTGTTACAGGGTTCATTTCTCTTAGAGCATAACAGACTCTGGTTTGTTTCTTAGAACACAGCAGGAAGAAAAAAAAATGGCACTCTCAAGTGAACATTTTAATTCACTCATATAATCCATAACATCTCCAAGCAGAAGCATTGGCCTCCATAAACTAAGAGCCCACATCTAGCCTCACGACCGTTGTGCTCCCGCCATTCTAGATCACCCAGTTCAGCAGCTTGAGAACAGAGGGATTTTTTATCCTTTTCTTTTTACTTTGTTTTCAAAGCTGCATAATGAAATATCATGAACCAGAAAGCAATGCAGATTTCCTTGTTATCTGGGAGAAGAGCTCCAAGTCTCTTCATACATCCCTGCTTCTCTTGGCAGCTAAGCAAAGACCATATCACACAGGAAATGTTACTGAATGTTGCAATCCGACCATTTTGACAAGTATTCCCATTTCAATTTCATTTCTGTCTTGTGTAAAATCAGACCTGGTTCATGCCATTTTCTGTTTCCTCAAGCTGATTTTTTCCCACATTAAAATCAACTTTTTGGTCAGCTTCACTGTGGCAAGTAAATGCCACATATTGTATAAACTGAATTAAAAAGATGTAAAATTAACATGAGCATGACATCAAAGAAACTGACAAGGAACACTAACAATGAGTCAGGGCAAAATGGAAAGTCTCACAACAACAACAAAATGGCATATTTAGCTCAGTATGAAGACAAGACAAGAGAGTAAGAAGACAAGTTGAACATAGACACTCTGGGTCCTGTTGACAAGGCCTTGTGGGGATGGAATGGAATAAAGAAAAGAAGACTCGTATACAGTCATATCACACCAGCAGGCAAACATATTTTGGGGAAAGAACCCAGTACACTCTTCCAAGAACACCTGCCTTTCTAAAGAAGGCTCCTAAGTCAAGAGGGGACCTGAAGAGAAGTAGGCAAGTCTGCTGCTTTTGATTTAAATTATTGCCAACCTTTTTCCAAAGATAGAAACTGCTGTAAAGTTGCTTCCCCAGGAATTTCCCCATGTTGCCTACATGAGTGTCATGCACCTGCATGCACAGTCGGTAAGGCTGCTATTTTTCTCTTACTTGCTTCACAGCAAGAGATTTCCAGCCTGCTTCCCTCCTACACTGCTATTTTTACCTACTTTTGATCAATGCATTTTTAAACATCCACAAGCCTTGAGAGAAGTCAGTAGATAACTGATTCATTTCAGATAGGGCTTACCTTCCTAGCTAGGCTAGGAACAGTTGTGTGATTGATAGTTTTAGAAAGGACTTTAAAGCTGCAATCCCATCTGCACTTTCTTGGGAGTAAACCCCTCCAGCTCAACAGGACCTTCTTTAATCAGATTCTGGATACATGATCATAATCTCAGACAATTCTAGCCTGACTTCTCCTTCATCTCTCCCCCACCCCAAGAAAATATTGCAGGTCTTTTTAGACACAGGCATGTCTGCCATGAATCAACAAAACATAATAACCTAAACAATGGCCATGAAGAAGCCCTAGAACTAAAGGGTTTAGAAACACAGGATATATACCACACATGCCTCATTGCTCACAGGGACAGCAATCCTGCCCATTTTCTCTGGCATTACCTTAAACACATAGGCCACAACATGGAGATGCTGAAAAGCATTTACTAATGCAAATATTCTATAGTTATTCTACATTATATCAGTTGAAATTTCTTTAACCCATAAATCTATAACATCTGTATACAAATGATGTACAGAGCTTGGTCTGTTTAGCCTGGAGAGCAGATGACTGAGAGGGGATCTGATAACCACCTTCATGTATTTAAAAGGCTGCCATATAGAGAATGGAGCAGAGCTGTTCTCCCTTGCCCTGGAGGGACAGACATGATCATAATGGGATCACAATGGGATGAAATTAATTTTAAAGAAATTTTCTCTAAACATCCAGAAGAAGTTCCTGACAGCGGTTTCTCAGTGGAACAGGCTTCCTCGGGAGGTGGTGGGTTCTCCATCTTTGGAAATTTTGATAGCCATCTGACAGAGAGGCTGATTATGAGAAGGTTCAAGGGGGTGGCAGGTTACAGTAGATAAGTGATAGGATGAGTGTCCTGCATTGTGTGGAGGGTTGGACTAGATGACCTAGGAGATCCCTCCCAACTCTATGATTCTACAGTGAAAATTGCAGCTGTGCCAGAGTAGAAACACAGTCCATTCATGCTACATCATTGTAATGTATGTTCTGGATAGACAAAGCATTCTAAAGCTTCTGTAAAGTTTCATAAGCTCCTATATGGATTGTCCAGTAGTCTTCAGAGTAGCAGAAGACAATCAGCTGATGTAGGCAGTATAAAAGCAAAGAATGCCTGTCTCTGTTTTCTACCCCTTTTCCTCTTCATAGAAAGATGTAATAGACCTAGCCCACTTTAAGTCACATTTAGAACAAGGGGATTCCCCTACATTTTCCAGATTGGGAACTGTGCCCTGGATTGATGAGAAGACATGCTTCTGTTTTGATGGTGGAACAGATGGTTACTGAAGAGTGAAGTCTCCATCAGAGCTGAGATGAGAAAACAAACCAAAAGTGCATGAGTTGGGACAAGTGGTTAAACAGAACTTGTTTAACATGAATACTGGCATTGAACACAGTGTAGGCATTAAACACAGTGGTGTTAAATGCAGTGTTGCTCTCCAAGATGCATTAAATGATTTTCATGCCCAACAGTGGTTGGTGACTTCCTTCTACAGAACACACATTTGTTAAAAATTATAAGATGCAGCCTACACAGTAAAAAAGGATGAGGGAAAGAGTGGGAAATGATGGGGATAACAAGGAAGATCTACTAATAATTTTGTTTTAAGTGTCTCTGGAGAGAAAGTTCTTCATGGTTGACTTCACTGTAGCAGTCAAAGAACAACTGAGCAGGAAAGTGAGGCATATGTGTTTCACCCATCCCGTTAGAATGTGCAGAACCAACTCTGAAAGGCCTTTTCTACCTTACCTCTAGAGCAGTAGTCCGCAACCTTTTTGGGGTTGTGGACCGGTGGAGGGGGCGATCCGGGCACCGCGCATGCGCGGTAGCCCCTGTGCAAACGTGCATGAGTGGCAGGTCCGCGCATGTGCGTTTGTACCCAGTGGGGCCGTAAACGCACATGAGCAGCAAGGACCTGCCGCACACGCCTGTTTGCACCGCCGGTGTGCCGGCGACAGCGCTTCCCTCCCCCCATCCCACAGAAAGAAGCTTGCCGGGCCGCAAGCTAATCGGCCACTTTGGCGGCCGATTTGCTCGCTGCCTGGCAAGTTTCTCGGTGGGGGGGCAGGGAGAGGGAGCCGCGGCCCAGTGCCAAGGCCTTCATGGCCCGGCACCGGGCTGTGGCCCGGTGGTTGGGGACCACTGCTCTAGAGTCTTCTGATCAGCACTCCGCACAGGCTGAAGTTCCCACTAGTATGAGGCACAAAGCTGAAATGCTTTTTGGCAACCTCTGTGACTGTGTATCCCAAGGGTAGTCAACCTGTGGTCCTCCAGATGTTGACTACCCCTGATGTATCCCCTTCAAATTGGCTCATCTCCACTAAAATCATATGATATGCATTCTTAATAGAACACATAATGGCCATTCATTGCTTTATATTAGTTCTTTTTTGAGTTGGTCTGTCCCTCAGCCAGGACTAATACCGCACTGGACAATGTAAATCCATCCAGGGTTGTCTGTACTCATGCCATTTATTTAGGTGGGATTTTGGGGGAGGGGCATCAATCAATCTCCCATCTCACTGTGAGCTGCCTCATAGTGTGAGAGCTAAGTCTACTAATCAACTTTCCTCCCTCCTTATCATTAGGATAGAAAAGTAGTACTCACAGAACATTCCAGCAGAAACAGAAATTTCATACCTTTATAAGCATTTTTGGTCTAAGACAGGACTGCTACACTAGTTATTCTATGGTTAGCTTTTTTTCTGAATAGCAAGGGAGGCACACTGACTGATGATCACTTTGATTTTTTTAAATATGTCTGGCAAGTATTTATTTCTTTATATTCATATTTATTAACCAATTATACAATCAGTCCATTTCTTACTCATAACCTAATTCCATGTACAAATATCAATATTTTCAGATAATTTTATTGAAAGCCAAAATGGATCTATCTATATCTACATCTACATCTACATCTACATCTACATCTATATCTAGCGATCGATAGATGATATAGATATAGATATAGATATAGATATAGATATAGATATAGATATAGATATAATGTAAATTTTTTATGTTTTTTAAGAATTGTACAAATAAGATATATGTTGTTTCCTCAAATTACAAATTTTGAAATACCCCCGCCATTTTAATGTTATTGTCCAAATATATTTCTTCCTAATCTTATTATATAGGGATTTTCCCAGGTCTAGTCTTCTCTGATCTGGATGCAGACTGGCGATCACCTTGGAGTGAATTTCTAAGTTTCTTTTGCCAGGAGAAGTTTGCTCTACCAGGATGAGCTTGACAATATACTCCATACCGACCAAGAAGCAAAATATATTATGTTTAAAGGGCCCTGACCTAAATAACCCAGGGTAGCCCAACCTCATCAGATCTTAGAAGCTGAGCAGGGTCAGCCTTTGTTAGTATTTGGACAGGAGACCACCAAGGATCCTCTGTTTGTCTCTTCCCTTGAAAGCGCTATGGGATTGTCATAAATTGACTGCAACTTGACACCACTTTCCAACAACCAAAGGAGTTTTTGAACTGAGTAATCCATGTGCTGGCCATAATATCCCATTCTTGCTTTTATTCGTACTAATTTAATTCTGGATTAATAGAAAAACAGGCCCCGGATTTCAAATCTCTGTTGGACAGAGTTATATTTCCCTTGAAAAGCCAGATTCTAGGAGTGCTATTTGACATAGCAGACAAAAAATTAGGTGGCTGCAGTGGTTTGGAATGCTTGGCTGATGCATCAGCTGCATCCATTCCTGGTTCAAACTGATCTAGCTACTGTGATCCATGTCATAGTTACATATAGGCTGGACTACAGTAATGTACTCTACTTGAGTCTACCTTTGAAGCATGCTCAGGGGATGCAGCTAGTGCAGAACCTGGTGGCTAGACCAGGTTGGGGCCATCATGATCAAATAATCCCAATATTACAACAATTACACAGGCTACGAATTCACTTCCATGCTCAATTCAATATGTTGTTTTTGGCCTTTAAAACTCTACCTGGTTTGGGACTAGGGTATCTGAAGGACCATCTTCTCCCATATGATCCTGCCTGGGAATTAAGATCACAGGGAGATGTCTTCCTGATGTCCCATCCATCAAAGACTTGACAGTTCCAGAATTACGGAATGTCCCCAGGAAGGTGCACCTTCCCCACTCACTCTCAATCTTTACTAAACAGTTGAAAACAGTTTTATTTAGGATCACATTTGGTTAAGATTACCAGCAGTGGGTTTTATGTATTTTATTTAATGTATTTTATCTATATTGTAAGCCATTTGGAGTTTCATGAGGAAGGCAGCTAATATATTATTCTAAATAAATAGAAGTCCTGCTAAATTCCTGGCAGTGACCTTTGGATCTTTTTTATGTCCAATTCAAAATAAACTGTTAAATTAAGGCTCTAAAAAGAACCAGGGGATGTCATGTAGACACTTAACTGGAGTGCATATTTAGCAAGTGTATTCTAGGGCTACACTCAGACATCACAAAACACACCTTAGAGGCTGGTCCATGGAAGGACCAGATCCAAACTGCCCAGCTGCCTGCATTGGAAATGACACTGTATTCAAGACTTCCCAAAAGAGTCATGTCTTAATCATCCTTATGGCATGGACATTTGGGAGGAGAGGGAAAAGGGGATGACAGCACAAGAACAAGCTGCAATCATAACTACAATGGACCACCCTCTGTTGTTATGACATATAGTCATTAACCAATGTTTCCGTTTCCTGGTACCTATAGCATGCTACACTTTGTTCATTCGTCTTATCTTATTAGGCACACTGTGTTTTGCATGAAGTCATCAAATATGTTACAAATGATTGTGGATGGAGAAATTTGGAATAGATAACCTTTAGTACATTGCAGCTCTATGTGTTTAGGATTCTACAAACAAGCATGCTTAATTTACACACTGGAGTGGCACCAGAAATATGGAGTGCTTATTACCCAGTAAACCCAATTCTATTTACTAATTTTACTGTTTTTGCCATCAGAGCTGAGTCATTAATTAATGAGTTCCATTAGCCATTCCCTGAGATATGTGCACATAACAAATGAGCCCTCTTTGGCAATGCAGATGAATGAAATGAGAGATGCTTGCTTTTCAAATGTGCAGATACACCCGCTGGCATGGATTGAAGCTATGATGGGAAATACCGGAGAGATACCAGTCACCCTTATTTATAATTTTCAATAAACAGAGCTTGCAAACAAGCCCTGGGATGGCTTCAGTTACAGCCGAGCCCCTTGCACTGATAAGAACAATCCATATTCCAGCAAATAAATAAAAGCCTGCTGATATCTGATGCTGAAAAAAAACAACAAACAGCACACACTAGATAAGAGCCACAAAATGCATCATGAAGGTTATGAAAACAGGCGTCAAACAAGAACAATTAGAAAGAACTGTGGCAGATATGCCTGATCTAGGTGCATCCAGCAGAAATCTGTTATAAAACTCAGAGGTATTTACTACAACTCTTCTCCTTCTGAACATCTAGGAACAAAGGCCATCTCTTTGGCTGTTTTGGAATCTCTATCTGAAATACCTTTAAAATGGAAATAACAGGTGGCTATGTGTAAATATTTGGTCAAGATTTAGGGCTATAAAAACTGGACATTCCTGAAAAGGCAACATTAACATATTAGCAAAGGAAACATCAGTATGACAATATATACTGGTCGGATAATTTCAAATTGACATTTTGAAGTATATTTTTAGATAGGACATACTGATTTAAAAGAAAACACTTTGCTCGGTCTCTGTATTTTCATTTATTAAATGTCACTGTGTCAACTTCATGCATGAGAAACAGAAACGTGCAATTTCATTTTTAATTAGAGACTGTTGATATTTGGCATAGGTTACTGGTTTCCATGATAAACTGGTATACAGAGCACTGTACTCACAGCCATGCAACACCCTAGCTCATGAAGCGTACCCATCCTTGGGAACTCTTCACCAAGAGCCACCTTCTTGTTTATTTTTGTTTGGCAGTTGAATACCTTCCTTTAGCACAGTGATAGACAACCCTGATGGCCTAAGAGTACCCCCAAAACAGCAACATTTACCTATAAAAATTATTGGCCCGTTATCAAATGAAGTGGGAGAGGAGAGTGATGAGAGTTGTACTCGACAAGAGGCACTGGAAGCAAACTGAGCCCAAGAGGCACTGCCAGAACCTCAGAGGCTTAGCTCCGGCCAATGCAGGGAAAAACTAGCTCTGACCGCCAAGCAAAATTGTCTCGTATGTTGCTTGTTGGCAGAATGTCACCGCACAGTTGAGGGACTGTTTTTTAAACCAATTGTATTAATTGTACAGTTCAACTCTATTGTTGTTGTTGCTGTTGTTTGATTTATTTCCCGCCACTTCCTAAGCCAGCTTGTGGTTGGTTAAAATGTCCAATAAAACCCCATTAAAACCCCCTGTTAAAAGACATGATACTATTTTCTGTAGCAATGTTGTGACCTTTGGTTGCAAAAAAAAGCCCTTATCGTGCCATTTATTATCACTGTGGTGCTGTTATTAGTGCTTTTACTTTAATGCCCTGGGCCAGCCCTGTCTTGTTGAAAAGTAAGCCAGCCAAGCCTTATGTAGCAATTGGATGAGAGACCTTCAAGGAAGTTCAGGGTTCCTATGCAGAGAGACACAATGGTAAACCACCACTGACCATCTCTTGCCTTGAAAACCCTATAGCAGTGGTTCGCAACCTTTTTTAGGCTGCGGACCTGTGGGTGTGGGAGGGCGATCCGGCAGCTGCGCATGAGCGGCCGGCCCGCGCATGCATGTTTGCGCCATGTGCGGCTGCCTGCGTGCGTGCACAGCTGTTTCACGCATGCGCGTGTACACTGCCATTTCGCGAATGCATGTTTGTGCAATTTGCGGCCGTTTTGCACATGCGCGTTTGCACCATGTGCAGCCATCACAAATTTAAAATATTGCATTAAAAATCAAAACAGCCGCGCATGCGCATATGATCCATAAGACACAATCCATAAGACACAACCTACTGCCTACAAAATAACATTCTGCACTGAAATCTTGAGGCCTGGAAGCTCGTTTTAAATAAAATTAAAAGCTAAAATTCTGAAGATGCCAGTTCAGGGCCACTCAATTCTTGTGTGCTGTCATAGTTGATTCTCTGAAGGAAAAAAATGTGTGACTTCCACCACACCTTCCAACCACCTCTATCCACACCCAGCCGTCCGTTAGATAATACCAGCCTTTTAGGCCTCCTTTTCGTAGTAAGTTTTCTTAATAAAAAACCCGTCGACTGTAATTCTATGCTTACTTGAGAATAAAGCCTACTGGACTCAGTTTACTTCCAAGTCAAAATAAAGTCGGGGGGGGGGGCAGACTCTTTTCTTACAATGCAATCCAAGGCAGAGCTACTCTTGTCCAAGCCCATTTTCAGTTGATTTAGACTGGAGTAGCTCTGCATAGAAATATACTTTAAGGATCCTAATAATTCTTATGGCTCTGTCCCAACCAAACAAGTAATCCAAAAAAAAAAAACCCCTTTGCAAATTGTATTTTCGTATCCTCTCCTTGCTTTCATGATTTAGAGCAGCCTACCATCTCATAGGCAGATGACAAGGTAATATTACTATTGCAGCATAAATGAAAACGGTGCTTCGCAGCATAAAAGTCAGCAGAAAAACCTGCAGTCAGGCCTCTGCCCCAAGAAGCTTATAATGAATGAAAAGAAGACAAATGACTAGAAGCAAAGTTGGAATGAATATCAATTCATGCGCAAAACTGCTCTTAAAATAGGAGCAACAGCATGAGCCTATGAATATTTAGGATTTTAGATTCAGAGGCTTGAAAACTGGGCTGGTTTTCATTGGCTTTTGGACTGCAACCTAATTGTTGCCACATTGAAGGGCTTCACCATCAATAATGTGGGGTTCTGAATAGAAACAAAAAGGGCACATGGAAAGGAAGTCACATTTCAGTGTACTATAAGAGAAATTTAAAATATTGCATTAAAAATCAAAAGGAAAAGACAAAGCTGTGCAATACCTTAGTAGTAGTAGTAGTAGTAGTAGTAGTAGTAGTATCATCCAAAATAACCCAGCCCAATATGCAAGCTTCCATACTCTTTGGAATTAGTCAACTGGCTGGATGGTAACAACCAAAAAAGGGGGAAATTATATGAGGAACTCTTATGGGGAGGGGGGGTGAAGAGATTTGCAATGCAATCCACTATGCATGTTGTTGACTCATAAGTCCAGCTGAGCCCAAGGAGGCATACTTATTAGTAAAGGTGAAATGCATTAAAAGTGAAACTAATTATAAAGCCTTGATTACAGCAGAACAACAAAACAAAAAACCCACCCTCACACTGTATTTACAGATAAAACAGTCTTGCTTTGAAAAGATAAAAAATAAAAGTGAGATCTACATATGTTGCCATGGGTTCCCCACCCCCTTTTACTTACTTCCAGAGAAGTCAGATAATAGATTGGCACACTGTCTCATCTTCAACTATACCATAAAAATCACACCACACTGTCTTGCTCTCCTTCATCAGGGCAGTTCTAGATGCCAGGAAACAATCCATAGATCAATAACAACAGAGAAATTATTTCAATCTTCCTCCAGTTCTTTACCAGGTTAATAGGCAGCACAGTAAAGGCTCAGAATCTGCCAGCCCTACCTGAGCAAAACCACACACATGGGCTTACCCTTCCATTGCTGTTGAAGAAGCTGCTATTAAAAGCCTTCCTTATTTTAATATGTTCCCCTTTCCCTACCTTTTCCCCCTATGAGGCATCCCTTTAATTAGAACAAAAAGAAAAAATGCTTTAGCTGCAAGGTTCAAAAAGACAAGAAGAATGATTAAGGAAGGAGCTGGTAGTCTGCAAGCTGTGTACAGAAAGTAAACTCAGGAAGGCTCTTCACAACTTGACTTTTTCTTGTAATGGAGGCAAGGAATAGAGCTTGGTGCAGTAATATCCCCTTTCCATTTTGCCATAATGGACCAACTTTCCCCAGAGGAATCAGAACTGAGTGGCCCTGAACTGGCATCTTCAGAATCTTAGCTTTTAATTTATTTAAAACGGGCTTCCAGGCCTCATGATTTCAGTGCAAAATGTTATTTTGTAGGCAGTAGGTTGTGTCTTATGGATTGTAGGCACAGCAAGATGCAGGGAGTAGCCTTTTGTGTTCCCTGAAATGCAGTTAGGGTGATGGTAGACACTTGAAGATGTCATTGGGTGCAGCATGCAAGGAAACCTCACATATGAGCAGAATTGTGGAAAAGGAGCTAGGATCCAGTCTAATCTCTGTTGGGCTTGGGCAGGATTCCTGATATTGACTGTGTGGGTGCTTTGGACATTTAGGGCTCCTGCTTTCCTGGTTCTAGTATGTCCCAGCTAACTTGTCAGTCCAGTCTGCCAAACTGTTCACTGTCAAAAATCAACCTAATTGGTTTAAGGTAAGATAAGAAGCTCTTTTTCAGTTAATTTAGGTGCTATCTGTTAAGAAACTGATCATTGTCCTTGAGTGTTCCTTCAGCTCTCAGTTTGCAAGACTTGAGCAAGGCTGTTAACAACAGGATGCTTTAGAGGTCACTAATTCATAGGGTCACCATAAGTCTGAAACAACTTGACAGCACAACACATACATAAGACTGACAGGGATGTTATCCTTCAGGCTTTGCCAGCACTTGTATCCCAGATTTCATTCATATTGGCTGTAGTCTTTGGGGCTGCAATATGTCAGATGATGAAAAAGAGCAATAGCAACAGAAATAAAGAAATTGGATGGCAGACACTTTTTGCAATGACACAAATTCCATTTTGGAGAGATTCCAGATCCCTTGTCAGTCTCATCCACTTCAGCACATAAACACAATTCCCCTTCTGTGCTCACTCAATGACAGAAAAACTCTCTAAACTGAGACCTAGAGGTTACACATAAGATTGGATTTCAGGAAGGAGTCTTTTCTCAGAGTTGTAACTGAACAAGTCTCATTGTTTCCCTTGTTTTTTTCCTCCCGCTTGGCTCCCCACCCCACCCGATTCATACTTTTGCTCTGATAGTGGCTCATCATCACTAAGAAGCAGAAGCAATAAAGATCTCTGAAAGGGTAAGAAGAATTCCCTGCCAGCTACTTTAATCTGACTGTACTGCTCTTTGTTCACCACTGGCATGAAACAATAGTAGTTGAAAATCCAAACTATGTGGCTATCAATCCCATTACTCCAAATATTGGTTATAGTGTGGTTTCCATGACAGACTGGCTCAGAGCTCCTCTGTGGACTGAACAATATAAAAAGAACTCCTCATCTACAGAATGAAAATCCATGGCAATCTGCTGGACAATGAAAGCTTTACTGAAACCTCGCCAGAAAACAATAGATTTGCTTTCTTCATACAAAAGATAGCATGCTATTTCCTAATTCTTTTCATAGCAATGGACAAAGAAGATTATACTTAAGTAGCAGGAGAAATAGATACTCTCTGTGATGCCTCATTGGGTGTGGACTCTATTTACTATAGAATGAGGCTAGCGAAATCCCTGACCGCTTTCTGTCAAGACAAGGAAAGTGCACTTCCTCTTCTGGGCCCTTCCTTCCTTGCCACAGGACCTCCATCTTAAGAGGGTTATGCTTTGCTGAAGCCATTGCATTATGGCCTCCAGAGACTCAGCCAATTATTTGGTTGGAGTATTTGGCCAGTCGCTCATTAGCAGAGAGAGCTGAGTGTCATCAGCATACTTGTGACACCCAAACCCATATCTCCAGACCAGCTGGGATAGAGGGCTTATAAAGATGTTAAAGAATATTGAGGAGAGATTCGCACCCTGCATAACTCCACAATGGAGTTGGCAATGGCGTGACTGTTCCTCCCTGATGGCAACCCTCTATCTTCAGCCTTGGAGAAAGGAGATCAGCCACTGTAGAACTGACCCCTGTATCCCTGGTGAGCTAAAATCTACTATTTCAATTGATGCCATGAGGGCTAGCAATTTGAGTAGCGCCAACCCACCTCAATCCAGCTATTTCTGGAGGTGACTATAAGAGCGACCTGAGCCACCTCTACCTCCACCTCCATGGTCAGGTCAGAAACTGGACTGTAATGGATCCAGGACTAATGCTTCAGGAGCCATGAGGAGCAGGAGTCTAGGGGGCAAGTGGTTGACTTCACTGAAGTTATCAGCCTGTCCACATTACCTTGTGTAAGACACCTATAGCTTTCAAAAGCTACTTCTGATGGCGGCCAAGTGGCCTCTGGTTCTCTTTCTATTTTAACAGCTGTGGGAAAGTTGTGGAAGAGTGACAAGATTTTATCCACAAAATAGCTACAAATGCCTCACAGCTAATAGCCAATTGAGTATTGTTTAGGCACCTTTCTTCAATGGTTGTAAGACATTGAATTACTCTAGACTATTGTGTCAGGAGTGAGCTCACAGATGTTATGGAAACTGTGTATAAGTCTTTGCAGTTTTTACATAGCCATCTCATAGGCTCTGATAAGCATCCTATAAGATGTTCTTGCTGCTTCATCGTGAATCTTCCTCCAAATTTGCTCTAGCCACCTCAGCTCCCATTTTTTTTTACATAGCTCCCCAGACTACCAGGAGGCCAGCTTAAGATGGGGGCAGAGAAGACATTAGGGAGCAATCTCATTGATGCCAGCTGATACCCAGGTGTGCCAGTTATCAACAAAAACATCTACTGAGTCCCAAGGTAGCATTAGGTCCTGCAGAGCATTCAGGAATCCTAATGTATCCATAAGTCTTCACAGGTAGGTATCAGCTTTGAGACCCATGTCAAAGATCAAATCCAGGGTGGGGTCAGCTTGATGTGTGGAGCCAGTAATAAACTGTGAGAACTCCAGTATCACCATGGCTGATTCTAGGGCCAGGTTTTAGCAGGAGACGGGTTCATCCACATGAACATTAAAGTCCCCCAAGACCAAAATCCTGAGGTACTGCAATGCCCAGGCCACCACCACCTCCAACTAACCCAACAGGGTATCTGCCAGTATGTTAGGTGGATGGTACATCAACTAGATAGCCACATTCCTAACTGTGCCCGACCCCAGACCAACACATTCAATTCATGGGATGGTTGGCATGGAGAAAGCTTCCCGTGCTAGTATCACCACCCTCCACCCAACCCAAGGTCCACAACTTGTAGAGGACCAAGTAACCCAGGGGAGGGGGCTCTTACAGGATGACTGTTTTGACTTCCCTCATGCATGCCAGACCTACTTGATGCTCTGCAAAATAAGTTTGCAGGATGAAGGTTTCACTGATTATAAACCTTGGAATCAGAATTTCTTTTGCCTCTCCCCTTGCATCTCTAGGGATGGTCCAAGGATGTCCATATATCCAGTTCTTTCTGGATGGATCAGAGATGTTCATATTGGCTTTAGTAAAAACCCTGGGGTATTTCAAATACTTTCCTAACGCAGAAGAGTAGTAAGAGTAAGCCAGCTTCTCTCAAAGATATGATCTTCCATAGGAGAAAAGTAGTTTGCTCTATGGAATATGTTAAGTTCAGTTTGCAGGAATTTTAGGCCAACATGCCTGTCCAACATACTAAATGAATATGTACCACACAACATTTAGGAGTATCAAGCAGGGGAAGTGCAAAAAGATAGGAAATACTCAAATTTGAGTTTTAGGCATCAAGTAGATGTGCAGTCAAATCCTACATTTGAAATTCAGAAAAAATTCTGAATTTCACCCTCCACTAAGATGTTGTTTCATGATGTTTCTGACCTAGCAAGCACACTCTGATTTGGACAATGGTTATAATACTGTTGAGACACTAGAAACCCCAGTGCTACATCTAGACCAGTGGTTCTCAACCTTCCTAATGCCACGACCCTTTAATACAGTTCCTCATGTTGTGGTGACCCCCAACCATTAAATTATGCAAGTGTTCTTTCACAGAAATTAAACTGAAACTGACCAATGATGTGAAGATCCATTGTTTATGATTGTATATCAATTGTTTTTATCCTGGGGTTTCTCAGTTCAGTTCTGCCTCTTGTCCTACCATGCCAATCTCACAGCAACAGTGGTGGCGCCCCCCCCCCCCGGACAAGTTGCTTGCCATGCCATGACGCCTGTGAAAAAGTTGTTTGACCCCCAAAGGTTGATAACCGGTAATCTAGACCCTTTCTTATTATTTTGAAATGCTTACTATAAAAGATGCTGAAAGAATCCTGAGGTATGTCAATGCCTTCACTTGTGTGATAGACCCTCACCAGTACTGGATATTTAAAGCATCTAAATATTGCACCAATCAGTCCCTAATATACATTATAAATCAGTCATTGACCCAGAGCATCCCTTATGTGCTCAAAACAGGTATTCATTCATATGTTACTAAAAAACTCAGAACTCGAAAAGAATGATATGGCCAGTTATCATCCCAAATATAATTTGATGTTAATGGGGAAAATAGTAGGAAAAGTCATTGCAGAGCAACTTCAGGCCATCCTAGATGAATCTTCTGCCATAGTTTCCTTTCAAACTGATTTCAGGCCAGACACAAGTAGCCTTCAGAGATGACCTCCATCTAAACAGAGACAAAGGTGATGCCTCTCTGCTGCCCTTATTAGTCTTATCATCAATTTTTGATCTAGTGGACCATGTCATCCTGTTGAAAAATTTGGAAGTAGAAGTATGAATTAAAGGGGTGAGCTTCAGTCGGTTCAAATTGTTTCGTAATGGCAGGCCTTGGGAGGTTGTTATTTGGAACAAGTTTTCTTTGATGTGGAACTTATGTTGAATTTCACTGGAGATTTGAAGCCCTACATTAAAATGTAGGGGAGAAACCTATATATTTTTTCACCCAAGGCCTTCCTCTACTCCCAAATTTTCCCATTATAAAAAACTGGAAAATTTGATGTAGCACTGAAACTCCTATGAAATATTTAGAGTAAATAAAATGTTTCTTATGGCAAGATATTCCATACTTAAAATGTATAGCATGGAATGTCTGCAGATGTTTTCAGTTCCTTGGACTGAAGCACTGAGGAGTTTGAGGAAACATTTGAAAAACCTCTTTTTTTCCTTTTTGTGTGAGAAAAAAACTTGTCTTAGCATTCCACTCATTTAAAATGTAGAGTATTAAAAAGGTTAAAGATTTCCTCAGTTGTTCCAGTACCAAAATTCTAAGATTTAGGGTAGTAAAAATTCTATATTCTAGACAGATAATATTTTCAAGATTTTTAATTTATATAATTTTTGCAACAATTAATGCTATAATGTTTTAGTGATTATTAAGCAGGGATTTTCAGCATTATAAAAAGTTATCCTTAATATCCCAACATGCCAGCCATCGTGCCTTTTGTGATTTTATGAGAAAATTTATCTTTAAATAAACTTTCAGTTTCTACATTATTTATTTCTAGACTGTGAATATGGAAGAAAACTGGAACTTGTTAAAATGGCCCTGCCTTCACCAACTTAAGTGTCTGAGAGACAATGAAGCTTATTCTTGTGTATTTAAACAGAGGCAGCCAAGAAATCTCTCTTCTCAATTTTTAAAGACCAGTCTGAATAACAGAAACAATTACTTTTGCCAAATTATCTGACATTTATTTGTATATACAAAGTTACCTCTTTCCTGTTGTTTGTTCACTTCACAAATCGTAAACCTGACCCCAAGTTGCCCATTTCCCCCCAAAGTTAAATAAAACTCTTTGTTATTTTTGAACTACCATCAGCCTCTCATGTGCCATTGTCAAACCAGGACCAAAGGGGTTTTAATATTTCCTCTCAGTTCCCTAAGCTAACAAGATAGATGCAAAAAAGTGGGTGGGTCAGTCAGAGAGAAACAAAAAGGAAAAAGGGGCTGTTCAGCCAAAAAGAAGATAATGGGAAATTCTGTGAGGGAGGGTGAAAATGCCATATTAGTAAACAACCTGACACTGAATCCTAATGTTGATTGAGAAGGCCAATTTCTTGAAATATATGGTGCTTCCCACTTTTGATGGGATTGAGGTGATTCTTGTCAGTTCTCTGTTTTAAACTACTTTCAGCTAAAGCTCAAATCAGACTCAATTCGGAATCCAGTTCAGAAGTCTTTCTCTGCTCAGCTGATGCTAACCAATCAGATCTCTTGGAAGAGCCTGTCCCTCAAAGCTCTCTGTTTCTGTAAAGAATTAAGCCTATTCCATCATTAGCTGTTTGTACAGCACTTCTAAAAGTGCAGTCTCTATAGTGGCACTGACATTATGGAATGGTCTGCCTGAGGTTATTAGGAAGGCCCCCATTCTTCTGTCATTTCACAAAATGTGCAGAACAGAATTGTTCAGGAGAGCATTCTAGCAGAAAGAGCAATGCTTCACTGTAATGGATTAGCTCAGGAGGTGACTTTTATTAGGGATAAAGTTTTTCCTGTGCTGATGGTCTTGCTGCATTAAAGCAGATATGTGGCTTTATTTTGTTTTACTCAGAATCTCTGTGGTAAGATTTAAATGTTATACCTTGTAATCCACTTACTGACTGACTGATGTTACATTGTTGTAATCCACTTACCTAGAAACAAGTTGTTATCATATCTGCAATTCACCTTTAGCCCCCGTAAGAAAGGTGGTCAACAAATGAAAATAATATTAATAATTCTGATTACAAGTTTTAATCCTCCATCTTTCATCTAGGTCTGAGAGATTTTAAATGTATCAACACAAGGAGTGCTTGTGGGATTCTGTGGAAACAGCCAATGGATTGTCTAATCATTTCCAAGGCCTCAGTGTCCATTAGGGACATCCTTATCCATCCATGGTTCCTCTATATATTTGTAAAACAGCCTGGGGGGTGGGACGTGTCCGGCTATCCAAGTTGGAATAGGGCCCTGCCCCTGCAGCTCCCGCCCTCCATCCCTGGACTGTAGCCTCTTTGTTCTCAGACACATCTCAGTGCCTGGAGCCAGCAGCAGATAAGAGGAGAGGACCCTGGGCAAAGGGTCATGGTAGAGGGCTTACTAACAAGGGTCTCTTGGCCTGCTAAGCAGGGCCTGCTCACAAGGGTCTCTTGGCCTTCTAGGCTGGGCCTACTCACAAGGACCTCCCAGCCTCCTGGGCTGGGCCTGTTAATGAGGGCCTCCCGGCCTGCTGACTGCCTGCTAAGGAGCTCTGTCCTGGGCTTGCTAATGAGCTGGCCAGCCCCCGCTCATCCCACTTGATCCGGCTGCACACTGCAGCCCAAAGCCACCTTAAGCTGCCTAGATGGGGGGGCCAAGGGAGGGGGTCCTTCAAGCCCCGTTCTTAGGAACAGGCTTTGAAGCTAATAAGAAATAAATAAGGTTGGTAAATTCTTCCCAATATCTGTTAAAAAATAAAAACAGAAGGGACTTAGCTAATGATTCTCTTTTTCAATGTCAATTTTAAATAAAGCTACAGAAAAACAAAGCAGAGAATGGGAAATACACTGACTGATATTAGCAAATATGCATACCTATCAGTTCTGTCCTATTTGCCTGGTAACGTACAGAAGGCATTCCAGAAAGCAAGGGATAGGTAATTTGACAAATGGATTAATTGACAGCTTCTTTGGTGTGAACTTTAGGTGGCTAATGTGGAAACTACAGTCCAGGTTAACTAACCTAACATCAATATCCTATGATTAAACAACAACAACAAAACTTGTCAAACATCCTACAAAGTAAGATAAATAAAAAATTTATTTGTGCTGTAATCAGGCAACTGAGTACAACTCTTAATTTCCAAACTAGGTTTATTGTATATCTAAAACAGGCAATCAAGTGCTGTTTTGCATAGTAAGAACAAGGATGCCTGAGTCAAATCTCTTCCCTTCCTCTTTATATCCTACTAGTAATCAAGCCTGCTGCAACTAATACAGCGGGCGCTAGGTTAGGGAGCCCCCGGCAGTCGGGCGGAGCGTGGCTGCCGGAGGCTCCCTTGGCCGCCGGCAAGGAAGCAACTGCGAGCCGCGCTCCGTGCGGCTCACAGTTGCTTCCTTGTCGGAAGGGCAGGAATCGGCTGGGCCAATTGGCAGGCGCTTCGCCTGCCGGCTGATGGTCTGTCCGGAGGAAGGGGCCCATCAGGCCCCTTCCTCATCACGGACTAAGCCCGCCCTAACTCCTCCCACAAAGCGCTTAGCGCTTTATTTAGTCCGTGTTAAGGACTAGACTAAACTACATATGCCAGCAAATTGTGCTTCTAATGCTGGTATTCATAGTCACTCCTATATCTAAGAATCAACACATTAAAACAATTAATAGCAAAGTAAAATGTACATTAAAATATACGTTAAAAATTGGAATCCCTGGGCAAGGAGGGATGACTGATGAAACACCCCCAAAATTTTAAAGTCTTCATCTACTGGTGGATGTCAGCAACAGAAGAAAACAGAGAAATCTCCCTAAGGAGAGAGTTCAAGAGTTTTAGTGCCACAACTGAGAAGGCTTTCTCTGATGTCACTACCATCATAATCTCAGAATGTGGGAGCACCCAAAGCAGGGCCTCAGAAACAATAATGTTTGGACATGTTAGTAGGTACAAGGCAGTCCTTCTGGTATGCTGGTCCCAAGACATATTAAACTTTAAAGGTCAATAAAATCACCTTGAACTGTGCCGAGAAACAGATTGGGAACCAGTGTAGATGGGCCATGCCTTGGGTGATATGATCCCTACAACTTTGATTGCTCCTTTCTGCACCAGCTAAAGTTTCCAAACACTTTTTAAGGGCAGTCCCACATACACTGCACTGCAGTAATCTATCCAAGAGGAAACCAGGGCAATAACTAGATATTTTCTATTCAGAAAAGGCTACAACTAGCTAACCTGTCATTGATAAAAGATACTCTGCACTACCTGTTTAACTATGAGCACCCCCACAACAAAGAACAGACCTCTTCCTTCAATGAAAATGCAATCCTATCCATAAAGGGCAACACCTTAAATCATGGATCAAACCTTATGCAACCATAACACTTCTACCTTGTCAGACTTAAGCTTGAGTTTATTAGTTCACATCTACATGAACTCATATTTAGCAAGCTGAGGTAAAACAGGCAAAAGGTGGAATGGCCCATGTGATGACCTTTTTCACTCACAGAAAGTGCCTTTACCACACTCTATAGCCCCTGTCCCAGAGATTCTGGTAGCTCAAACAATAACAGCTGACCATTCACCCTGCCTCTTTCAAAACATATAAAGAGCAAATGGCATTTCACATCCCAGGTCGTCTCTCACACACTCACAAAAATACCATCAGACGGATTAGCCCAATTCCTTTTTTAATAATCACTCCTCACTCAGACACAGGGCTATTTGGGCTGGAGTATGCCACTATCTTAGAGAGAGGGGGGGTATGTGTATATGTCTTTCCTGAGTCAACCAGCCCACAGGTTAAACAAAAGAAGAGATAACTTTTTATTTCTGTTTTAAATTAACATTAAAGTAAATTAGAAAAAGACACAGATATGCACAAGATTCAACAAAACCCACAAGAACGAGTAATCCAAAAGAATCAGATGAGAAATCCCAGATGAAGCAAAAGATAAAAATGTATTTTACACAAATTAGAGAGATCAACAGCAATTGGACTGTAATACAGATCTCCATCCCAGCAAGGCTGGCACATATCTTTTGTACCTTCCAAACTTGTTGATTTACACACTTTTGCATTGGTCCTCACATAATCTTTGGGTTTGCCAGGGTCTCAGAGCTATTGTTCTGAACCCACGCTGATAGGCTGGAAAGCATCTTGCAAAAGAGATATAGTTACACAGTGCTAGAAACTCATGTTTGAGCAATCTCCCTAAGAAAGGGCCCCAAATGGTGTCCCACCACATCTGCACATTGCTAGATCTGCAATATTTACAGCCTTGAAAATAACAGTAGGCTTCTTGAAGACTGCAATAAATCCTTTGTCTTCCCTATCCTGTGTATCATGATCATGATCACGATCACGATCATTATCATAATCATAATCGTAATAGAAGAAGAAGAAGAAGAAGAAGAAGAAGAAGAAGAAGAAGAAGAAGAAGAAGAAGAAGAAGAAGAAGAAGAAGAAGAAGAAGAAGAAGAAGAAGAAGAAGAAGAAGAAGAAGAAGAAGAAGAAGAAGAAGAAGAGTTGGGCGGTTTACAGTCGCCTTCCCATTCCTCTCCCCACAACAGACACCCTGTGGGGTGGGTGAGGCTGAGAGAGCGCTGATATCACTGCTCGGTCAGAACAATTTTATCAGTGCCATGGCAAGCCCAAGGTCACTCACCTGGTTGCATGTGGGGGAGTGCAGAATTGAACCCGGCATGCCAGATTAAAAGTCCGCACTCCTAACCACTACACCAAACTGGCCCTCTTCTCCACAGCTGCTCTTCTCCACAGCTTCACTGACCCAGACTTACTCCCAACTGAACTAATGGCTGTCTTCAACTGTCCCTCCCACCAACATTCCATCAGCTCCCACTGGCAGCTCTTAGGGAGAAGTGAACCTTCACTTGTCCATCACTGCTCAGTAAGCATGGTCTGAGTTATACAGATGTAAAGATGAAAGCACAATTGCTTCCCACCCACATATTTTGATTATATCACTTGGACTTTTGTAGTAGTTCCATGTGTGAGGCAACAAAGAAGTGTTGTAGCTATGCACTGAGAGTCAGAAACTATGTTATGCATAATTTAAAATAAGAATTTGACTTGAGCCCTCATATCCTTTGCCTGAATCAAGCTCATAGGGAATTTAAATATGGGTACAGTGCCATTTTGGGTAGAGTTGGTATTACATTATTCATGTATAGTATTCTAATCATTCTGGAATTAGTTTTATAGTCTTCTAATATAATATCATGGAATGGTGCAGAACTCCACCATGAAGACTATTTTTTTTCTGTTTGCTTCAGTTTCTTCCTGGTCTTATGATAGCAATAAATAGCCTGTTTTGTTAGCTTGTAATAAAACTGAGTAGGAGTTTCATTTATATATAAAAATGTATTCCTATATAACAGTAAACTGTAGCAGAGGCAATAAGAAAATCTAGCAATAGTATCCCATAGTAAAAGTGGAGAGTTTGATCCAGAAAATGAAGATTGGCAGAAGTATGTTCAAAGATTAGGTCACTATTTGATGGCATCTGATACCAAGCAGAACAAACGCAAGGCAATCTTTCTCATTGTCTGTGACTGTAAAACATACTCCCGCTTGAGACATTTATTGCAAGCCAAGAGAGACTAGTTTAGCAGAACTGCAGAAAAATCTTAACAGAATATTATACCCCAAAGTCTAACATTATTGTGGAATGTTTTAAATTCCTTAATAGGATAAGAAGTCTACTACTGAAATTGCAGCTGCACTCAAAAACTACTGCTCATTTTGAAATGTCCTGGACAGAATTGCCAGTTCCGTTTTTCATAAATGCCTGGAGACTTTGGGGGTGGAGGAATTGATGGGATTTGCGGAGGGGGGGGGGGTCAGTGGTGTCTAATGCTATGGAATCCACCCTCCAAAGCAGCCATTTTCTCCAGGATAACTGATTTCTTTCACTTAGATATGAGCTGTAATTCCAGGGGAACTTCAGGTCACACCTGTGGACTAGTATCCCTAGTCCTCAAGAATGTGTTGAGAGTAAAGACTGTTAAAAGGGTTATGGACTAAAGGATGAAGAAATTCAAAAACTGCTGACAGAAAGAAACCTGACCTTGGCCAACAGCTAGGGGAACTAGCATTGCCAGCTCTGGGTTTGAAAATTCCAGAAGGATGGGATTTGGGGATGGAAGACACTTCAGCAGGGCATAATGATTGTTGTCACCTGGAGATCAGTTGTAGTTTCTCAAGATCTCCAACACCATGTGGCATTGTTAAGCTTGATGGAAACAGTAGTGAGGAATTTGGTGGTTTACTTCTACATTCTAAAGAAACCTAGATAGATTCTGTAATAAATTACAAAACCCACATCAAAAGGTTCAAGCCATAAAAAGTTGCTTTCAATTTGGAGATCATTCAACCTCAAAATCTGCTTGCACAGAATGCCATAGATTACATCTAGCTGTATCCAGATGACAGACCAGAATGCACAACAAGGAAAATATAAAGGCAAGAGTTAGAAGTCTAGTGATCTAGACATGGTTACCAACTTGTGGAGGGTGGCATCCTCTTAGGAGAAAAATTTAAAGGAAAAAAATTAAAGGCCTTAACTACTTACAGGAAATTCTGACTACAGAGTTTCTGGCAATTCCTAGAGCTACCCAGAATTGATAAGGATAGCTCTAGCAATTACCAGAAATTCTATGGTAAGATTTTTCTCTCCAGGAGGATCATACACAGCCTGGCAGTAGTTTCCATCTGCCCATTTGCTGATCTTTGGTAGGCAAAGGCTTCAATTGCCTGAAAATCTCCCTCCATAAGCAGGCAAACCCTAGATCTAGAGCAGTTTTCTCAACCAGGGTTAATTAATGTCACTAAAGCACTTGGTCTACATGCCTACCAGTGAATCATTTCATTTTGCAAACGTTTGGTAATTTTTCACTGCCTCTCATTAAACTGTGTGAATCAATTCATCCACTTCTTCCTCTATAAACCCCTGAAACATTCTTCAGGCTTTGAGAAACTCCAGAAGTGATGTGATCGTGCAGAATATGGTTGGGAAGCATAGCTGTGTACACACCTACCTGGGGCTTCTCTGCCGACTCCTGGTCCATTATTGGACATTTTGGGAAGGGAGGGCAGGTTGACATGACCATATATGGTCAAATCACCCAATAAGAGCTGAGGGCCCTATTGGGTTCTACAGAGCTGAGGGCCCTCTGGGTTCTACAGGGCCTATAAGATGGAGCTCTTCCACCAGGCTTTTGGTTGAGGCTGAGCTGCATACTGGGCAGTGCGCTGAGTGATAAGAACAGGTCCTTCCCCTGGGGGGAGCCTACCATCACCGCTAGACATTACAGCTGATTGCCATAACCAGGAAGTGAATGTTTTGAGGAATAATAGGTCTAATGTGGAACTGTGGCCGCCATGGGATTTTATGGAATTTATATTTTATGCAACCTGCCTTGAGTCTTTGGAGGAAGGCAGGCTATAAATGTACTAGTAATAACAGTAATTGTAATTACTATTGACCAGTGGGCCAACAACTCAAGGTTTATGACATGAAATGCTGCTGACAGAGCTAATAGCATGAGGAGCACCAAATCTCCCTGATCCAGCTGACACCAGAGATCATCTAGCCACATCCCAGGACTGTTTTTACATTTTGGACAACATGGACTTGAGACCTTCTATAAGGTCATCTAGCCAAGAAAGCAGGGGTGGGAAGGCACCTTCCGCATCTCATGGATATCCCAATTTGTCAAAAGACATTATTCAATGATAGAAAGAAGGACATTTAATTACTGGAAATTGTTGAATTGTTGTTTTATTATTAAGAGTTTGATTAGTTATTTTATTATTATGAGTTGAGGAATGCAGTAATTTGTTTACTGTGAATTGGAGCAAACTCTGTAGACTTTTCTCCCAAGCACGATTCAGTTTCTTCTCTTTAGTCTGCAGTAAAGTAAGCTTCATTCTAAATAAAAAGTGCTCGTTTATAATACCCATCAGCTAGAATGTTCCATCAAGTTAGAAAGATGATTTGAGATGATATATACAAATGAAGTCATCTAGCACTATTACATTAAGGCATAATCTTCAAAATCTGAACATTTCTTGTAGATTTGTCTCTACCTTGTCAGGAGAACAACACAACAGAGAATTCTTCTGTTTTTAATTATTCTTTTTATTATTTATATCCCAGGCTTTTCCCACTCTGTATTCAAAGCAACTGATCACATCACATTCCCTTCTCCACCTTATCCTCACAACAACCACCCTGTGATAGTAGGTTAGGCTAAGAGAGTATATGTCCAAGGTCACCCATCAAGCTTCCACAGAAGAACAGAGACTGGAATCTGTGCCCATTCTGCACACATTGGATAATGCACTTTCAATGTGCTTTTGTAGCTGAATTTTCCTGTGCAGAACAGGAAAATCTACTTCTAAGGTGCATTGAAAGTGCATTGTGTAACATGTATGGAATGGGTACTAGTTGTTACACATCCTACTTCAATACTCCGACGACTGCACCATGCTAACTAACATGCAAAATGTTTATATGATAAATACCCTAGGTTATATTTATTTATTTAGATTTATTTAGATTTATATTTATATATATAACATTACAATATTTCTCCAGGGGTGGGGGGAGGGGGCTCAACAAGCAAACTAAACAAGTGAAGAAAACAATTACCTATGTCCTGATATGGACTCCGGCTCCTCTGGACTATATGAGAACTACAAGCATCCTACATTTGATGTATCACAATTCTATAACTTTTACCACAAAGCAGTGGCTAAAATTTCAGCCAAAATATTTTCTACAGATTATATAGTGTATCATAAGGAGGGTAGACTGTGCTAGACATAGCTAGCACAGAGTGAAAGACTTTGTAATATAAATTTAACAGTGGTATGTCATCACCCAAATTAACCATGGGATTAGATTTTCCTTTAGCACAAGCACACATATGTTTTAAAACTGAGCATAACAGTAAAATGTTCCCTCTGCTCTTCAGTAGTAACTCAGTCCATTGATTATTACTTCTCCAGCTGTTACAACTTCTGACCTTTGAAAGGGAAGGAGTGAGACAAAATGTCTCGATGAGGAAAGCTGTAGAAATCTTTTTTACTGAAGCCCACATAACATTTCAGGGAGAAAAGTCACAATAATATTCATCTCTGTTTTGTTGTTATTGGATTTTTTGTTCTCAGTATTCTTCAAAGATAATATTGAATACATCTGGCTCCTTTGAAAATTAGAAATTTATCTTGACCCTTTGCATTAACATTAGAAACTAGAATGAAACTGTGTTCACAAAAAGCAGTTTGAAAATTGCCTAACTGTTATCAAGTTGAACATCTCCAATGGCCTCAAGAATGATTAGTTTTCAATGGCCTCTTGTTTGTTAGGTCAAATACCTAATATGATTACCGTGACAACTTGAAATATAGAACAAGGAGAATGTCTAGTCATATTGTATGTGTACAATAACAGCATTTAGCATGGTGGCTGGCAAGATAATCACCATTAACACATGCTTATAATTTGCATAGATTTAGAGTTAGATGTTGTACAAAATTTCAGCTTGTACAAGCAGAAAAGCAAGGAGGGGAAACCATGGTAGCTGCTTGCACTAAGCCAAACTTATTGCATTCTCAATTGCATTTCCATTTGTGCAGCTGATTTCTGGGCCCTATAATATGTAGTGGGAAACGGTGAGAGTTTCACAAGACCTTATACAAGCAGAACTGCACTAAGCGCATTCGTGCTTTTGCTTGCACCTTGCCAGATCCAAGCCTGGGTATGCCCAGATTTACTGTAGTGTTGTTGTAAATAATTTTAAATTAATTATATTAGAGCATATGTGCTCCTTTTGCACCTATGCTGTTGGTGTTATTGTTAGCACACTAAACAAACTTACCCAGATGGAGGAACAGAAAGAGTAAATATTTTGCAATCTAAACAGCCAACACTAATAATCCAGCAGTGTCACCCAAAAGCGACATCACATCCTTCCAAAATGTCAGGTACCATGCTCAACTCCTTTGTGAAGGCAGTGTATCATATATTGTAGTAAATTTCCAAAAAATAAATAGGCAAACTCAGAACTTTAGAGAAAAAGATTAAGAAGTTTATTTCAGGAAAGAACTTACAGGAATACAGCATCACAGGAAAGCCCTGAGATGCTTTAGACAAAGGTCTTAGAGTTCAAAGAACATTTTCTAGTGAGAAATTCCCCCTCACCTTCAATAATATATTCATTTCACACAGAACAGGTCTTATCTTCAAAGAAAAATGTAGTTCACAACTAACACCTCTAAGGTTTGAAATGATAGTCTAAACATCCTGGGCTACAAGGCCATCTAGCTCAGAGCTTGGGACCACACCGATGGGGAGGGGGGGACTCTGGAGTACTCTTCACAGAGGTTCCTGGGACTTAGGTCAAATATACCTTTGAAAGATCATGGAAAGGTGCTTGGGAAGCTACCTGACACAGTGCTGGCAACATACTAATAGCCAGAAAGGGGAATGAGTACAGTGGTGGTGAGGATATTGTTATTTATTTACTTGACTAGGGGCAAGGCCCATTGCATTCAGCAATACAATGGATGCTAGATTGGGGGGTGGGGGTGAAAGAACTCTGCGGATGGCTTCTCCCTCCCCCCAGGGCCTGGAAAGGCTGAAGGGAACTCATGTGATAGGGATCAGCAGTCTCCAAGCCTTGGAGGGAAGTAGAAGGAGGAGGAAGTGCTCAGGGGTGGGGGACGGAAGGTGATTGGCTAGCTGCTGGACAGACAGGCAAGCCGGCTGGAGGAAGAGGCACTCAGAGGTGGGACAGCCACGCTGAGTGGGTGTTACACACTGAGTGACACTTAAGCCATGAGACCAGCTCCTCCTCCAGAAATATTATGTGGAACAGATTATGAATAAGCTAAGATGTAGGGCCAAGTCAGTACAAAAGGTAATTTGTTTGGTTTAAAAACAAAGGTTTGGTTTAAAAACAAAGGTAATTTGTTTGGTTTAAAACCAAATATTTACTTCCTTTATTTACACATGGTGAACAGTCTTGTAAATGCATGAAGATCCCCACCCCATATGATTTGTCCCACTTCCACTTTTGTGGATCGCAGTGTGCCCAATGGGACACACACACCGTGCACCAATTAATGTATCATAAAAAGGTGTCTGCTTCTTCCCCTGAGCATGAAATGAGGCCTTGCTAATAGAACTCACAGAAGGTACATTTTCTTGGATGGATGGCCCTTTTGATTTACAATGCTATCTTCCATTGGACTCAGCCTCCCCCCCCCCCACTAAAAAAAAGCCCCAAACCCTGCTCTGGTTTGTTCCATATAACTTGTTATATGAATTTAAGGATAGCTACAAGGCACTCAGGCTGGAATGTAAAAGGGTTGCCAATCTCCAGGCTGGACCTAGAGACCTTGGAGAATTATATATGATCACCAAAGAGATCATTTCTCCTTGAGAAAATGATTACTTCAGAGAATAGACTCTATGAATGAATATCCCTTTCTCACCTTTCCCAGGATCCATCACCCAAATATCCAGAGATATCCTAACAGAGTTAGCAACTCTAACAAGTATCCTTCTCCGCTACAGCCTGCCTGGCAAGCTAGAGAATTGTGGCTTTTTTGCTTCATTCAAATAGGAAGATAAGGCTTCCCTCTACAGATACAGAAATTGACTCTTCACACACACACACACACCTTGCGGTGCCCAGTTAAAAATGAAGGCAAAATTGTTGCCAGCACCAATTCATTACCACCGTTTTACATGGTTGTTCAAATGCTGTGATACCGCAATCCACTGTGAACTTGTGGTACAAGATGCCCCCCAGTACTTTGCAAGGGCCAAAACAGCTGCATAGGCACCAACACACACTGTAAAATGGTCACAAATCCATGTAATACAGAACACAGAGAGTGCTGCTGCCATCCTCTCTCTTTGACTCCAACCACCTTTGAAAACTTCCACCCAGGTTAAAATAGATCCCCCTCAAAAGGTCCTCCCTTAATGTACTATTAATGTGTTGCAGATCAGAGGAAACCATGACAGACATGAGCTAGCAAGCATGAATCAACTACTCAGTGTAGAAAGCAAAATGCCAAGGGATAGCCTGGGAGGGAGGAGGGAAATACCTGGGGGGAAGGAAAGAGGAGTTAAGGAGAATCTCTCCCTCATTGAAAAAGTCTGGGAAGGAGGTAGGGGGAGGGAAGAAGAATCTCTCACTCATTGGCAAAGCCTGGGAGGGAAGGAGGAGTAAGGAAGGAAATGCTCTCTCTCATTGGCAGATTTCACAAACCCTAGTGCTACTTGGAAGAGCACAGCAAATGCTGGTCAGGCCACACTCCTTTGTGCACTCCTAGGTGGCAACCCTAGATATGATTACCATGCTGGCATCTCAAAGAACTCTACAGAATTAGGAATGAGGTTATTCTGTTCCATGTCTTTCCTGTTGTTACAGGTACAATATTACACCCCTTTCTCTCATTTTCTCTTGTGTGTGCAAAATCTTGTGTATCATATATACAAGCACAGAAGAAAAATCCCAATTGCCTGACTATATAAAGAGGCTTTTCTCTTAATCTAATCAACTGAAGTCCCTGGATATTTAAAGACCAGAAAATGTCTGTCAAATGTTGCCTGATAATGCTTTATTGTCTTTATTAGCTGCTGACACTTCATTTATAATTTACATCAGTGGTCCCCAACCCCCAGTCCTGGGACTGGGACCGGTCCGTGGATCAGTCGGTCCTGGGCCACGGCTCCTCCTTGTCCTCCTCACCAGCTGCTGCCTCACCGGCTGCACCTTTGGTGCTCTCCAGCAGCTGCCATGGCTGGAGCTCCCCCGCGGTGTGGCACTGTGCAGCTGCTGCTGGCAGCACCCCCCAGTGGGTGGTGGGAAGTCAGGGGCGCCGGCGGGAAAGCAAGTGGAGCGGGGGCTCAGGTGGCAGCAGTGACATCCCTCGGCAAAAGGCTACCCCCTCCCAGGCCACAGTTAAATTGTCAAGCATTGACTGGTCCCCAGTGATAAAAAGATTGGGGACCACTGATTTACATGACTTCTCACAGCTTGCATGTTTTCTTTCAGTATTAAAACAGGGCTGTCCCTTGCTGTCTCCTCATACTATCCTACAGTGAAATACCCTATTTCAAAACAATAAGAAATTAAATAAGAATGTCAGCTTCATTCATTTCTCTTTTGCTAGCATAATCTATGGCCTGACGAGAGGTATTTTAAAAAACAAATATTGTGAATCAAAGTTTACATGAAAATAAACTACATGCTTTCTGAGGAAAAGGTCCTGATATTAATTTCCCACATTTCCTGGCTCCCAAGTACTTCAAATCAGAACATTCACATGAAGTCTCACCTCATCATATGGTAATTTTGACAACGGCAGGTTTCAGTCTGTCTTGGAAACTGAGCAAAGTCAGCTGAGAAACAAGGAGCAGGAGTTTGTGAAATATACCTAGAGTCATCAGTATTAGCATACATTTTCATCTCCTATCCATTTTATTTATCTAAACTTCTAGTACATCCTTATTGGCATACAAGCTAAGAAAATGGATATTAAAACAACGCATACATTTTGGATAAAAGAAGGTAAAAGAAATAGAGAGGGGGAATTAGTAACAGCAGTAATACCCCTTCCCCAAAATAAGAGCAGTTTCCAAAATCTGTGTTGCCTTAGTACTCTCCAATGCCCAGCATCTATTAATAATTCATCCAAATATTAGAGTAATTACCATATTTTGTAATATCACAACAGTGCACTTCAGCAGAAACCCTTATACAAATCTCCTTGCAAGCACCATTAATAAATAAAATTCAATTCACCATATTAAATTTGTTGTTTAACGGCTAAATATTTCATCACAGCTAATTCATTTTAAATAATCAGCCAGGTCTCCCCCTGGATCCACAGCCCAGTGTTTTCTTCTACCTCAGAAATGAAATTACACTTCAAACATTATAGCAGAAGTGGACTTGAACTGTAACATTAATGCATAGGCTATTATACCGCAATACACTGTGGACTGAACTCTACGCCGCTTGGCTAGCTAGAGAATGTCAGCATGTATCCAATGATGTACCACGAAGGTTCAAAAAGCCATACTGTAATATCTCTGCTTCTTATTAGTGGAATCCAAGGCAATAGAGATTTCAAAACTGTTGTTACATCAGAAAAGGAGATAGCTGCCGAGTAAGCAGACTTGTGGATTGTGTCTATACATTTGTGATAACAAGCATGCTAGTGTATAAATACTTATTTGCCTCAGACAGGAGAAAGTCAGAAAAAACAGTAGATCACTGCTATCTAGATAAAGATGAATAGTAAGTGATGCACTACATATATTGATTTTTATGGGCAAAAATCCACAGTAGCAATAATTTTCATTAGGTTATGACATTTGGGTTCTATAGTCTCCATGATGACAAAGGGTGAAATAGTAGATGGAGCAAATTTTCAGACACAAAAGCAATATTGATGTTTAAGGGTAAGAGAGAGTGGGAGATGCAAGACAGTCTTTGTGTGCACATGAATTAGAGGAACAAAATCATGATAAACCTTTTCCAGTGTATTACAGAGATAAATATGAGGGACACAGAGAAGATGGCTCCCATGCTGCAAGCAGATCTAAAGGATCTCTTCACATGAACATCACAAGATTGTGAGTCTGGCTTGATGGATGCTAAATGAGTGGAACCCAGCGAAGGAATCCTGCCTTCTTTTTAACAAGCACAAATTACTCTGTCAATGTGAAATTTGTTTGCAAAAGTAGGATTGCTGAAGAGTACTGTGCAAGTATGCATAAAGAAGTTCTAAATAGATAGGAAAAGTCTTGATTTGGTTGGAGTCATCTCATCCTAGGGATGCTGTGGCTCTCTCTCCTGGGAATCTGCTCCCTGCTTTTCTAAAAATCTACTTGCTTTATATATGTGTGTGTGTGTGGTGTGTATACACACACATACAGACATATATATCCTTAACACTATTTCGCTTCCTTGTATATTTGGGAAACAGCCTCCTGGGAGGAGACTATCCAGGGCCTTGTCCATCCAGGCCCACCCTGATTGGCCCTCCAGCTCCCACCCTCCCTACTTGCCTGCTAGAAGCCTTGTGGCTGCGGCCTCCATTGTCGCCCACGAGGAAAGAGGCAGCAACAGGGCTTTGCAGCCCACCGGGACGCTCCTGCTGTGAGGGAGCCGGGGGGGGGGGAGTTTGCAGCCTCCCTGTGGGTCGCAGAGCCCTGTCTCCACCAGCAGGGGGGCTTTCCACTCCCTGTACCCCGGGAAGCGCTTTTGCCACATCGAGAGCCCTTGCTGGGCCAAAGGGAGCCTCCCGCAGTAACGCCGCCACCGAGGGGGGAGCTTTCCACTCCCTTTAGCCTGCTTTGTGGACCAAAGGAAGCCGCAGCCACCCTCTCACACCCTCCTGTCACCCCTTTCAAAGCGCATTTTTAAAATGGGCTTTGATACTAGTATATATATATATAAATCTAGAAGGAGGAGGAGGAGGAGGAGGAATTGGTTCTTATATGCTGCTTTTTTCTACCTGAAGCAGTCTCAAAGCAGCTTACAATTGCCTTCCCTTTCCTCTCCCCACAACAGACACCCTGTGAGTTAGGTGAGGCTGAGAGAGCCCTGATATCACTGCTTGGTCAGAACAGCTTTATCAGTGCTGTGGTGAGCCCAAGGTCACCCAGCTGGCTGCATGTGGAGGAGTGAGGAATCAAACATGGCTCACCAGATTAGAAGTCCACTCTCCTAACCACTACACCAAGCTGGCTAAACATTCAGATGCTGTCTGTCCACTAAACTCAGGGTCCCTGAGGTGACAAATCTTAAAACATTTCAGATATTAAAACTTTGTTTAAAATACAAATATGTAATAGTCTAAGCAATTAAATAAAACATAAACAGAGAAGAGGACTAATAAGAGTTAGGAAAAGAACCCCACAAAAAAGGGTCTTCACCCACTGGCAGAAGATGATAGAAGGAGACAAATGAATCTTCCTGGGAAGGGTGGCCCTTTCCCAGGTTACCCCCTCTCTAGCCTCAGATGTCCCAGGCACTTGAAACAGGGCCTCTGAAAATGACCACAATGGTCAGGCAGACTTGTTAGGGCTCCATGCTATATAGGGCTTTTTAAAAACCTTGATTTGGACCCAGAAATAAATTAAGAGCCAGTTTAGATAGGAAAACATTAGAGTTACTCATTTCAAACAACATTCAGCATTCTCTAACGAAGGAGGGGGGCAAAGCTCGATGGAAGAGCAGTTGTTTGCTATGCAAAAGATCCCAGGTTCAACCTCTGTCTCCTCTAGTTTAAAAGATCCAGTCAGAGATGATGTTAAAGACCTCTGCCTGAGACATTGGAGAGCAGCTACCAGTCTGAGTAGACAATCCTGGCCTTGATGAGCCAATGGTCTAACTTGTATAAGGTAGTTCATGTGTTATAGATATTTTAATGTTCAGGTAAAGAATTCTCTATATGTTTTGCAAAAAAGCTACTCCAGGGGGACCTGCTAGTGCTTCAGAGAGATCTTTCATTCTTGTTGAAGGACTAGCAAAGTTCTCTGAAGACACTGTAGTGCGAAACACATAGGGAATTCTTTATAAGTGCCATCAAGTCACAGCCAAGTTATGTCGATGCCATAAGGAATTATTTGCCTGAATGGTAAAATACCCTTCTCCATTTGCACCATCATCTCTTTTGCCTTATTTTGTTCTGGTCCTTCTGTTTTTTCTTCCCACCATTCTGAATCAACTTAAGCTTCTCGTAGTCATCAAGAACAATCCCACAATGGGCACATTACAATAATCTAATGTTGCCAAGGCATGCAGTTCAGTGGCAAGACCTTTATTCTGCAAGTATTATGCAGGCATCACAAGTCACCAGTGCAATACAACTGCCACAACTTTCTGACTGGTGATGTGAGAGATGATTTGCCACATGGAATCTCAGTATTTTAGCCCAGTTTGTGCCCATAGTAAAGACATGGTACAGCTATTACATCATATCACCATGGCGCTTGAAAAACATTCCCAAGAGGCATTCAAGATTGTGACCATGCCACCTATTTAACCCCTCTTCAGAAATCCATTATTAGCAGCAACAACAAAAATTCTATCTTACGAGGCTACTATTCAAGGTTCCTTAATCATCATTTTTATATTGCTGCCACTGCACAAATTTAATTGTGGTTTGAACTCTGTTACTCATGCAAAACCCCTTAAAATCCCTATTGTCCCTAGATAATATGAATCAAAAAGCATTTTGTAGAGCATATATTTTTGCAGTTGGAACTCAAGCTACACAAATGTCATAATCCAAGAAAGAAAGAAAATATTTCTCAAAAAAAATCAATATAATTGGCCACAAGAGAAGAAAGATAATCTCATCCCATCGTTACTTGGTATGGATGAGAGGCAGACAAATATGTAGCAAGAACCACAAAATTACTTTTCTAAGTGTGTCTGATTTAACCCCAACCATTAACACTAGGTGAGATATACCTTCTCCATCATTTTTACAGCCACTATATGCACTGAATTCAGATGGCTGTCCTAATTGTTCTCAGTTTTCTCAGGAAGTATCAGAGGCTCTTGCTCATTTATTGTCACTTAGGAAGACTTAGAAAGCTGTATATTAAAACCTCATTAAATAGTCCAATACTCACTCTCTCTCTCTCTCTTTCCCCTCACCTCCTAGTGCAGCAGCCATCTTGCATACTGTGCCATGCATGTGTAGCAAACACAGCAGTTCTCATGGATAGTATGCAGAAACAGATTTAGTGGTGCTGCTATGATAGGGCAGTAGATGAGAGTGACAGTGATTTGTATTTGGCTTTGGAATACTCTGATGCTGCAAGTCTGAACAGCAAATTCCTTAGTGCAAATTCTTCTATTTGTGAGCAGGTTCTACTTTGCAGGAACTTGGGTGTGACCTTCAATGCCTTGTTAACTTTGGAGGCTCAGGTCAACAAAGTGGCCAGGCAGGCTTTTTTCCACCTTCGCCAGGCTTAGCACTCTCAGTCCCCTGAACACTTGGCCACAATGATCCATGTGATGGTAACCTCCAGAATAGATTTCTGTAACTTGCTCTATGCGGGCCTGCCCTTGGGCTTGATCTGGAAATTACAGCTGGTGCAGAATGTGGCTGCTAGAGTCCTCACAGGAACACCTTGGAGGGCCCACATCCAGCCTGCGCTGAGGCAGCTGCATTGGCTTCCTATTGCTGCTTGGATCTGGTTAAAGGTTCTGGTACTGACTTTTAAAGCCCTTCGCGGTCTGGGTCCCACATACCCTAGGACCGCCTTTTGCCCTATGTCCCCCGCAGAGCGTTACGCTCTGTGGGAACAAATTTATTGGTCATACTCAGCCCCAGGGAACTGTGCTTGGCCTCGGACCGAAAAGGCCCTGGCCCCCACCTGGTAGAATGAACTCCCAGAAGAGCTGAGGGAACTTACGTCATTCCACAGAGCCTGAGAGAACTTATGTCATTACGTCATTCCGCAGAGCCTGCAAGATCGGGCTCTTCTGCCAGGTCTATGGTTGAGATCGGCACGCTAAGGAAGAACTGGACGCACACCCCCTCTTTTTATTTTCCTTTTAACATCTTACTGACAGCTGGAGATCTATTCTCCCATGTCCTCCCCTGGAAGTCTTGGTTAGGGATGATTTTTTAGTTGTTTTAAATTAGTTGTTTTAAACATTGTACCTTGGAACTTTGTATGGGTATTGTGTAATTTATATTGTTTTTAGGGGAACTTTATTGGGGTTTTTATATGTTGTAACCCTTTCAGGAGTGGCGGACTAAAAATCAAATAAATAAATAAAATATTTTGGGTTCTCTCCTGAAGTTTGCTAAACCTGGCCAGCAATTTAATCTGTATTACAAAAGACAGCTTTTGCAGAATTTATGAAACCACCCTTGGAGAATTGTCCTCCCCCTGTTGTTGGCAGCCTGATTTAAAGCTGAGGGATTCAACAATAAAATTATCTCAGTGGGAAGTCCTTGCCCTGTCCACCACTAGGTATCCCGGATTAGATTTTGATTCCCACACAAAAAAGGGATGTCACGCCTAGGAGCTGAATGCAAGTGACATTTCCTTGAACCATCTAGAAAAAAAAGGAGCAAAATACTGGTGTTCCTTCTTTTAGGGAACTGGTGATAGTAGGGATGGGCATGAACTGTGAATCACCTGTCATTTCCCCAGAAAGCTCTTTCCTGGGGGTACTTTCTTTGAGCGATCATAACTCAGAATCTGTAAATGCAATCCTCACCAAACTTCATTGACATTGAGAGGACAGTCAGCCAGAAATCTCCTACAAATTTGATTCCTTCTTGCATAAGATCCATTCTACACACACTTAAACATCCTGAACCTGTGCCTGTCACAATGACTGCCCATCATTTAGGTGGTCATTTTGACAGGCACAGGTGTATATAGAATTGATCCTGTGCAAGCTTGAGATATCAAAATCACAAGGAACCTCCCCTGGAAGCTCCCCTATACACCCACCAAGTTCTGTCCTAATGCTTTGAAGTTCTGTAAACATATGCATGGAGCAGAGACAGTCTGTCTGAAAACATATCCAGTCATGAAACACCTCCAATAGCTGAAAGGTTCCTGCTGGTTGACCTGTCACAAACTTTACTTGTGAGCAACAAACCACCCAAAATTCATCATGAACTATAGTTTGTAAGCTGGCTCATGCCCATCACTAGGCAGCAGATCTCCCTCAGAAGTACAGAGTTCTTTACAAGTAGTGCACTGGGAAGGCCTTTCCAAAATAGAATGGGGTCCTGTGGTTGGACTTGCTCTTTCTGAAGAATGATGAAATGCCATATACTGGATTATCTGGGGACCTTCTAAGCAAGCAAGCAAAGCAACCTAATTAGAAACAGGAAAATCTAAACTATATCTTTGGAGCTGGGGCACACGTTTACCATAAAATGATCAAATCCTGATTCAGATTTTCCAACTGAACCCACCTCCCACTGGCCATACAAGTAAAAGACTGAAGGGACTTGACTGAATAACTATGCCTCACAGCACAATCCTCTTATTCAGTTTGTTTAAATAATCTAGGGGGATGAAATTGTACATTAGTAGAAGACAAACAATACGTTTAACTTGCTGGATGTTTAACTTACTGTGAAAATTAATAAAGGGCAGTTGCCCTCCAGGCCGGAGGCAAGTGGATTAAAGTGGTCCATATGGTGCCAGCAGTACTGCAAGAGATGCTTAGCACAGAAACAGGCCCCAGCAAGTCTCAGTCTATTATCACGGTAATAGTGGTCCATGTATGAGCTGACTGGCCCCCATAGAGCCATTTTCTTTGGCTTGATCCAGAACTGTTCCAATATCCCAACCTGCCCCTGGGGACTATCGTCCTACCTGGGGTCCATGAATAATATAAGGGAACTGTTTTGCTGCTGTCAGTAATAATCAAGCTGTTTTAAATCATGATTTTCCATTTGTCACATTCTATTTGTTTGGCAAATTCCAATCATTTACGTTTTTACAAGTTGTCAATTATTTGTAGCGTCTGATATTTGGATTGTGGATCACAAGTAATATCTGGTCTGTATTAGTTAACAGCTGCAGCTCAAGGCCAAAGCAATAAGTGTTCCTGAAAGGAATGATTTACTGTGGTAAGCTGCCTCCTTTTTCTTACAGTACCTCAAATCTAATGCTCTGATTTCCCATTAGGTGCCTTGCAAGCGGAGAAGGAGCCACATTGAAAATCTATTATTGCCTAGCAGACCTTGAACCAGTCTTTGTGAGAAGGAAGAAATTCTGTCAGTTTCCACACGGAGCCATGACCTATTCAGTGACATTTAGGTAGCTGGAGGCGGAACATATAGGTTTTGCTTTAGAAAAGAGTTTTATACAACCTAGTAGAAACACAAATTTGCCAAGCAAAAAGGCAGCATAGCTCAACTTAGAAGTTCACAAACTGCTGAGCGTGAACCATTCCTCATTGTGAGGTGACCTTATGGCTCTCATGAAAAAACATCTTGCTTATGGCTTTCTCCTTTATTTCAAGTGGAAAGGAACGAGATCAGAAAAGATGGGCAAAGGGGATAAAATGGACATCAGCACTTAGCAATAGGATTTTTTAAAATTATTATTGCCTTAGATTAGATGCATTCCTAGGAGAACTCCTACAAAGAGAGAAATAGAAGTGCCGCAATCACCAGGTAATGGGATTACATTAGAGCCAAATCAAATATATTACCTACCTGTTTTAGATGTAAGATATTTCTCACATTGTACGATGCAGATTTAGATACGAAGTTCTAATTAAATGCTGAATATGAGGTTTCTAAGATGAGAATTTTCAGCTTTGGCAGTGGTAAATTCATCGTACAATGTTAATGAGCCTATATTTCACTATTTGGCATTCATGAATTCATAATTCAGTATTCATGAATTCAAATTTTGGGTTCAGTCTCTCTCTGATTCCACCTCTGTAAAAAAAAAACCCTTAATTCTTTTAAAATGTGTATGCAAAAAAATCTATATATGATGAACGAAAGTGTTATATTGCACCCTCTCCATTGCCAGAAAAACTCAAGAGAAAACATATAAAAGGATTTTTCTCAGGTCCAAGTAGATGTGGAGCTGGGAAGTTGACAGGTGGTTTCATGGCTAATATCGTAAGTGGTTTGGATCTGGGCCATGGCATTTTTGACCCAGGCCCCATCCAGCACCACTAGATGAATTGATATCACTGATTCTAGCCACTTGTCACAAGATTATTCCAAGGTTATTAGAAGCAGCACTCTTGTTTCTCACTGGGTACACTCCTCTTGAATTAGTTTTTAATACTGTTTTCTTGAATGAATTCTCCTGGTGCTTTCTCCCTCCCTCCATTTTTAGTCAGGTCTAGTAGCATTTTCAGGCAATGTATCTTGTCTTCTGAGAGCCAGCTTGGTGTGGTGGTTTAAAGAGTGGCAGCCTCTAATCTGGAGAACTGGGGTTGAGTCCTCACTCCTCTTCCACATGGGAGACTTTGGCCTGTCACAGTTCTCTCAGAGCTTTCTCAGCCTCACCTACCTCACAGGGTGTCTATTGTGGGGAGAGGAAGGGTAAGCAATTGTAAGCTGTTTTGAGACTCCTTTCAGTAGATAAAAAGCAGGGTACCAAAAAAAGCTCTTCTTTTCTTCTTCTAGTTTGACCTGAGAAACAAGCCTTTTGTCTGTTTCTCCTGCTACATTCCACTATTCTCTGGACGGTTGTTTTGTTATGGTGGTGGTGTAGTGTGTGATGCCTTTGGACCTAACCTTCTATTGCTCAGCTCTGTCTTGCTCCTTGAGTTGGGCAGGCATCAGGTTTAATTCAAATGTCTTTATTCCTTATCTGAGTGCCTATTTTTTCTCTATTCTGTTGGCATTTCTGAACTATTCCTCTGTGCCTACTTGGGCATCAGGCATAGTTATGAAGTTGTTGCTGTCATCCTACTCTGGCCAGAAAATTGGAGGGAGGGTACCCAAATATAATAGTTTCATGCTGTTTTAAGCCTCCCTTTTCCAGTACATTTTAAAAGACAATTTTAAAAAATGGTTCCCAAAATCCACTTTATATCTACTGCTGCCATCTTCACAGATTGGGATCACCTTGAGCTATGTCAATTCAAAGCAATTATAGGGACATATCAGATCACTTGCTGTCCTGACCTCCCATCATGACCTGTATTACCAACGAAATACCTTGATGAGAAGAAACTTAATAGGATATTTGCCATTTTGTAAAAAATCAATGTGATGTACATAAACATTTTTTCACACATTCAGTACAGTATCAAGTGGTGACTTGCATGTGTGAATGAGGCATCACAGAACAAAAAATCACAGACAGAATTTCCATATAATGTAAAACCTATTTTCCACCAAAAGTTAAGTAATCATAAACATAAGAGAAGTTGCTCTACAGTTCCAGGGTCATACAGGTTCTAGTGGCAGAGAAATAAAGCAGCGTTCTTCAACAATCCTTTGCATTTCTTAGTATCTTGCTTGATCAGCTTCCATCAAGCAGTTAAGAATCCAATTTATGTTGATCACCTCTCATGATGTTTATCAATCTTATGATTCATAAGGAGAAGGTTTAACTAATGATCCTAGATCCTGTGCACTCAGTGAAGCTGAAATCTGGATACAAAGGAACGTATGTCAGTGAAAAATGTGTGTATCCCAGCACCCGGTCCCTCAGCTTCCATTAGTCTGACAATATCCCTTTAAACTATAACACAACTGTTCTGCCAAACCATTTCTCTCCTGCCTTCAGTTCGTGACAGGATAGATGACTTAAGCAATACTTGAAAGTGCTAGTTCTCCTGACAGGAATTTATGAGATTTGGCAAGTAAGGATGACCCGTACAACTCTATTGACCTAAATAATCCACGTGGAATCCACCCAGCAATACCGCTGTGTCTGAGGTGCCCTCCCCAGTTCTCTCAAGCATGCGTCTAACTTGACTGGAGTCCAGCAAGCAGCACCACTGACAACATACAGCCAACTCTTTTTGCTTCTTTTACTTCCTTGCTCGACTTCAAGAAGCAAGCGAGATACTCCACAAAACACTATCTTCTGAGCCTCAAGAAGTTTAAAAGGTTACCATTTTCCAACCCTCAGAGTGTTGGCACATGCTGAGACATTCAAGGGAAATCTATGGCACTCATCCTACAAGGGTCTTCATCTTGAGGAGGAAGGCACCACTTAAATAAATCACTACCATTGACATAACTTCTGGCTTCACGATGGATGCTGCTTGCCAGAACAAATTAACCCAAACACCAGATGTGCCATTTGCACTATTGTAGGAAAGTGACAAGGTCTATTTCCAACCAGAGAATCCCAGGTTCACAAATATTAGGTAGCTTATGGAGTACAGACATATTGTATTTCACTATCACTATGTTGTTGATTTTTATTTTTTAAATCTTACTCTCCAAATATGTCATAATTGCCACTTGAAGTTAATAAGAAGTGCAGGGAACTTAATTTTATAAATGAAGATTTTAGCTGCCATTACTGAATATTAAACATACATGTCCCTTTTCCACACTTCATGTACCTTTGTCTCTACTAAGCCTAGTGAGTTATGCCTCTGTTATTCTGGTGTTGTACTTTGTATAACATGCTGTTTCATGAATTCATTAAATATTCTCATTCCAGTGCTGTCTGTATACTGATATTTCTTTCTGAATATTTTTTGTACATTGTCTTTTTAGCATATGGTCAACTTATTCTTTCAAATCATCATCATTAACATTAGCACTAATAACCCTACTGAATCCAGTTAAGACAATTCAGAAAAGAGAATTTGTTCATGTAAATTGATGGGTCCTCCAGCCTCATGTAAACAGCACCCATTTGTGTTCCACACAGAGAAGGGGAAACTTCATGCAGCCTAGCACTCCACCTGGGGCACAGAAGGTTACATCCCCCACCATTTGCAAAAACTAGCCCTCTCTTCTATAGATGGGAAGCATCTTTCTCAAGCATGGTCCCCATCTGCAGATAACTAAATCTGCATGTGGAGCCAGACTGACAAAAAGGGAAATTTTCTCCAAAGCTGAGTTTCGTGGGAAAATATTAACACTTTTAAACTACACTGAAATTTAAGTTCACACACACACAACAAAAATATATGTGCAGGTGCAGAGAACTTATTGTCAGTGGGGCTTCCAGGTTCTTGCAGCTGGCATGGTAATTCTTGGGGGCCCTGTGGCTAATATGATGGCTCTCAGTGACTTTCACAGCTGCCGCAACTTGAAATGTGGTAGTAAGAAGGGGGGAGGAATGTCTGAGAGAGAGAGAGAGAAAAGGAGATGGTATGAGGGAGGCAAGAAAGAAAGAGGCGGAGAGAAAGAGAAGGGTCCAGAATTGAGAGGGATCAATCAAAAGGATCAGAATGGGAAGACTGACATATAAGGGCTTCCCCTGCCCAACTTTTCCTGATTCTATTCATTTCCACTATTTCTTTCTTGTTAGCTTGTTAGTGTCCCTGTTCTATGTCAGTATGAAATTTATTTTATTTACTTTCTATTCATAATAAAGATTGTTTATTATTTCATTTACTAAATGCTGTCTGATTTGAATTCAAGGGGAGAATTACCTCGTAAAGGCATTTAGATTCTCTGCTAGTTACCCACTTCTCAAAAGTTGTTCCCCACATGCACATGTCTTCTGACATGCATTTTGGGTAATACTCCTCACAAGTTTCTTGCACATCCCTACTTGTAATGTATAATATATGCCCCCGTTGTACAGTGGTACAGCCAAAGCACACACACACTTCTAAACTACAACAACAATACAGAAAGTAAATTCTTCTTGGAAAGATAAGAGTTCACTCAATGGTTTCTTCATTCCACAAATCTGTAAAATCTACCTATACATAGCTACAATTAACTCTACTATGAGAGTACATCAACCAGCAGATGCCAAGGACATAAGAACAGTGTTACTGAATTATGAACAGTCTAGATTTAGAAGCCTGTCTCTGAATCAATGCAGGATAATACAAAAAAAGCACACAAGAGGACAGAACAATTATAGATTAGTCCCAGCAGGTTATCTTCTGAAGCAAGAGGTCCCAGTCTCTGGGTTTCCTGGAAGCCACACTTTCATTTCAGGAAGACATGTTTCTGAATCCCATATGAATCAAATTGAGCTATGGTGGCCCAAATGAAATGCAGACCTGCACACAGATTCTAAGAAAGTAGCAAGTTTAACTCTGTTGCAAGCAAAACAAGGAAGAGCCCTGAGGGTCTCTAAAACCTAGCAGATTTATTACCTCATAATTCTGCTTCATCAGATGCATGTTCAGACACCTTCTTCTTCAATATTCCTACCAAGGTTCTGGTACTGAGCTGATAATGCACCTGAAACTCAAAACTTAGTTTCCATGATTAAGTTTCACACCTTATTTTCCTCAGGAGGATAGTACATGCCAATTTCTAGCAACCACATGTCATGGCAAGGTCACATCAATTCAGTTTTTGGTATGATTGTGATGGTACACCAAAAGAAGGGCTGAGCTGAACTCAGCCCATGATAACTATTACCTACATGGAACTGTCTTGTCACAGCACTGTGAGCAGGTAATGTTATTTTCATCCTATTGCTTAAGATGTTTATTTGCGCTGTTCACCACATCTATCTTGCATAAAATCTCAGGAACACTTTTGGCAATCATTCTTGTTAAAACAACTGAATGTTTGAACAACTTCTGACATACTGTCATGATCATCAGTCCTTCCTGTCCAGGTCTGTGTATTTTAACTGACCACTGTTAAATTCACAGACACAGATTTTTCCCAGTCCTCCCCTCTGAGATTCTTACAATGTGACATGTCAGAGATTGAACCTTACATGCAAAGGTTGCATTTAACCACACCCCTCTGAAATGCCCTGTTCCCTATTAGTCATGAAAAGTATAGGATGTGAACTCATAAGTTAATGGGCACAAATATAATAAAAGAGCCTGATTCAACCATACAGTTTGAGGCAAAGAGACCAAGGCCATAAGCTCAGCCATAGAATTTGAACCTGTTTTCACACTGAAACATAATGATCTATCAATACTGTAATTAACAACCTCCTTGGAAGTTTTTGAAGTCAAAATTAAAGGATACTAATCCTTTAAATAATAAATAGAGCCCTTGTTTATACATTCAGAGAGGGGCTTGGAATGTGACTGGTGAACAACAAACTCTCTACTGTTCTTGCTCCCCCTCCTACTCCATGATAATAGTTCTCCGTGGGACAGCATGCCACATTTTAATGAAAAAAAACCTAATACCGAGTACTTGGTCACCTGCTTCGCTAGAAGACTCACACAACTGAGCCTCCAGGCAAATGGGTATTCATGCAGAGCACCCAGTTCATCTCCACTGGAGGGGGCAGGATGCTATCACATCCTCCAAACAAGTTTGGATATTTCTTGGAATAGTTTTATGGATGTGCTGGGAGATAGCTCACCTTCCATGCAACACCTGCTCAGAAATGGATTCGCATCTCCCCAACCATTTGTCAAAACACCTGAGCAGCAATCTTCAGACAGGGGGATTTACTGGCAAATGTAACAAAAGTTTTATTTACACTTTGATCTTCCCCTTTGTTTCTCTTTAAATACCCAGTACCAGTTAAAATTTAATTGACAATTTTATTGTTTGGTTCTTTCTGCGTTTCAAAAAAGAAATTAAACCAAACACTGGCAGAAAGGAGCACAGAAATGTCACCTGGAAATGCTGTTCTGACTGTTTGTAATCATACAAGAGAAGAACAAGTGATGAAGGCAATCTTAACTTAATTAAAATGGTTTGCTGTAAAACTGAAGCCTAGAAAAAAGAGACCTCTAGTAACACACTGGCATAATTGTGACAAAGCAGACAATGGTAAATTCTGATAAAAAGGAGTATCTGCATGAAGACAAATTCACACAAATAGAGAAACTTTACCATTAGTGGTGGCACTAAAGGTAAAGGTAAAGGTATCCCCTGTGCAAGCACCGAGTCATGTCTGACCCTTGGGGTGATGCCCTCTAGCGTTTTCATGGCAGACTCAATACGGGGTGGTTTGCCATCCCCTTCCCCAGTTATTGCCGTTTACCCCCCAGCAAGCTGGGTACTCATTTTACCGACCTCGGAGGAATGGAAGGCTGAGTCAACCTTGAGCCGGCTGCTGGGATTGAACTCTCAGCCTCATGGGCAAAGCTTTCAGACGGCTGCCTTACCACTATGCGCCACAAGAGGCTCTAGTGGTGGCACTAACAAAGGTAAAAGAGTAAAACAAATTAAATTAAAACTCAGAATTGGTACATTGGGTAAATTATTCGCATTCTTATACATTTCTCACTGACAGACACAGAACACGCCTCACTATCTGCAAATAGACAAGTAGAGGCTATGCAGGCCAGGAGCCAGTTAGTGTACAAATGTGTGTAGCCATTCCAATTCAGCCCCCATGTTGTATATTTATTGATGTGAAAACATCATTACCAGTGTCCTAAGGAGAAATGCAATAGAAGTCATTGCCGAAGTGACGTGGCAGAGTGGGGAGATAAAGGAAAGTACATGTGGAGTAGACGGGTCCCCACCGCCTCTCCTTGCCACTGCCATCACCTCAGGCCAGTAAACAGCTTCTGCACAGCAGGCTCTTCACCTCGGCTTTTGGGTTGCCACTGTGGTGGTTGTGTATGGGCCCTGCTGCATCCTGTGGTAGTGGGAGAAGCAGCAAGAGGACCAGCAGAGACCTGCCGTTGGAGCAGGGAAGCAGAAGAGGAGGCATTGGCAGCTTGTTGCTGGCCTGAGGTGACGGCAGTGGTGAGGAGAGATGGGGGGGGGTCCAATCCTCTCCACTCTTAACCACTACAGCAAACTAGAACCCCAGGATGTATGCAGTCCTGCTTCAGGAATCTGCTGGTAAAAGGACAACGTTGCTGGGCCACTTCTATATGTCTTCTGCCAAAAAATACTAACTAGATGATCTCTAACATGCTGTAGAAAGAAAAGGTAGGGGGCCTCCATTGACAACTTAACTGAAGGCAGTGGAGGTGAGGAGGGGGAAAGGAGGACACCCAGGCATTTGCATCCACCACCCCCGCCATGGAGATTTCACATAGATCTTACACAAGAATGAGTTTTTTGTATACACTGCAGCAGAACAGTCTGCTTCCCCCCAGAGATTTGTGTGAGTTGGTTTAATCTCACAGGATGGAATTCCCTCCATGCTCTGTTAGTTGTGTTTTTTAGCCACAAAATAGCTGCCATGGGAAGGGAGGCTGAGGGAGTAGCAGGGCATAGTTGCGTTAAGTCCAGTGAACTAGATGGTCTAGAGCAGTCTTTTTCAACCTTTTGAACATGGAGGCACATCTGAAAAATATTTCTGACTTCAAGGCACATCAGCTGGCCACCTCCCTGCTTCCCTGGAAGTGACATCACCTAGACTCAATTGATCTGCATTGCTTATAGGTTGCCAACTTCCAGGTGGAGTCTGGAGATCTCAAAGAACTACAAACTGATCCACAGCCAAGATCCTGCATAATAGAGAAAGAAGGCTATCAAAATGCGAGATGCACACACACAAATCTTGGTGAATGCTCTCACTTGGTGAATGCTCTCACATCACAGTGTGATGGCATCACTAATAAAACAAAATGCTTGTTAAGATAGTTTCATTTGTGTGTGCAGTATGCTAAATAGCAAACCTTGACTGAGCTAAACAATGAAGCATTCATCTCAGCTGTCTGCACAATAAATGGGATTGAGCTAATTGTTGTCAGCTCTCCACTTTTGGTGGTTATAGCATTATAATTGAAACAACCACATTTTCCTTCTGTGATATGAAGCATGCCCCCCACCGCCACCAAGATAGTTTAAAAAAATCAAAAGAAGAGGCAAAAATCAGGGTTCATTTGTTCTAGCTCTGCCCACCAATTGCTCTGGCTTTGCACACCATTTGTTGCCCCCTGCTCTAACAGTCCCACTGGTCAGAGTCACCACTGCAACCAAGTGTTGCAAATATAACCTTTGCAGAGTGTTGTGTATGTCCCTCCTTCTTGATTAATTCACCTATGTAGAAGATAAGAAGGCTTGAATCACACACAATTGATACCAATGCTTGAAATGCTTTCTTTGAAGAAGAAAACTGACAACGAACTGAAGAAGACTATTGAAACGGCCTTTATCTAGAAATTCATTTCTGAGCTCTTATATTTTTGGGATTCCATTCTCTCACAACAGTTTCAGCACCTATTTGTTATGTAGCAGAAACACTGAGGAGACATTTGAAATCATGCTATATACAGTTTGTGGAATGTTTTAACATCTGTGAGAGACTTCGATTTATAAGTAAGTAAACTCGTGGAATTAAAGTTTCTTTGTTAAGAAAATGCAAGTATTTACTTTGAAGACATAGTCAGAACTGGTTCACAAAGCACAGGGCGAGCAATATAGGGGTTCTTTCTCCTCTCTTGGAAATTCAAACCAGGCACAATTCAAATGAGTCAAAACATAGGGCCATTTCGCACGGCTTCAAAATAGCACAATGGTTGCTAATTGAAAACGCTACTAATTTGCCTTAACGCACGACGTCGCAGACAATCTGCAACACTCCTGAAACCAATCAGCAAAAAGCGCTTCGTTGTAGCGCTTTCAGGGGAATCCAGAAAAGTGGATTCACCCTCCGGATAGCGATACACTCCTGCAACCAATCTGCAACACTAGCGCTAAAGACCTGTGCGTTACCACTGTTGCGGGTTCTTCAAAGTCCCTCCTCCTGAGCCTGTCCTCCAAACTTCCGGCGAAGCGATCGCCATTTTTTTTTCTCCGAGCGAACGGGGATAAACGCACCAGCGAGCCTCTTTCTGTTTAGAGGCTTCCCTGGCTTCAGTCCTTCACCTTTAGTCACTAAGCACAAACCACATAAAAGCCCGTTTGCTGAAATAAAGTCCCTTTATTTTTTACACATTAATTCAGCCGAAAATCGGGCCCGTGAGAGGGGGGGGGGATTTTTTTTTTATCACTCGAGGCAGCGTGCCAACGATCATACAATCAAACGACAGCTCACATTAGGCAGCTGGATGGGTCTCTCCGTTGCAACGAATCTACCTAGATTCGTTGCTATGGGTCTGTTTTTTTTTTTTTAAACCTTTCTTAAAGGGAAAGGGGCTGTTTGGGAGCATGCTAACGGCTGCCCATTGGCTGCTTGATGGCCAGGGGCGGGACGAGCTTGGCAATAGCGCTTCCTTTCTAGCGATTTCTGCCGAGACCGGAAGCCTGTGGGAAACGCTAAAAAACGCAACTGATTCCACTACAAAGGCAGGTATGCATAACGACGAATTCCACTATTTTAAATGGCGATTTTTCATTCCGCAAACAATTTGCAACAAAGATCCCCGTGCGAAAAGGCCCATAGAGATAACTATTTGGGCTTCAAGGAATAGGATGGTGTGGTAAACTACAGGGCACTAAGGAAAGGGGAGGCAAGGAATTTGTGAAGGGGGTGAAACGCATAAAATATAACGGCAGGAAATCAACCTTGGGTGTCAAGCAAAAGCATCTGTGTTACTTAAGGGCACAAAGGCCAGGCTAGCTAAACACACTGACATGCAACAGCATAAAACAGAATAAAATCATGGCAGAAATACTTGGGGCTTCTGACAACATACTTACTAAATGCAATTGTATTGTTGTATTGTTTATGTTGTAGCTCCTAACGAAATGAGTTTTGATTTTGCCTAACACAGTGTTGCATTTCTGTCTGGCTTATTTCCACTGCGTACCTCCCCTGCTGTTTGCCTGGTTCCACACTGCTTGCTCCCCCACTCTCTCTATGTTTTTGGAGAACAGGGGTTGATTGATTTGTGGCATCAGAAAAATGACGAAATAAACAACCATTAAGATAGTTCATCAGTGGGCCATGTTTTAATATTCTTGGTTGTCTGGCAATCAGTAAACTTTAAATAAAATGCCTTTATTTTTAATGTTGAGTAATTGTAAAAAAAAAAAAAAAAAAGTGGACATACCTGATATAAGTTTAATTTTGTATTTTTTAAAATAGCCTATTAAATACTTACTTATGCATTTCTTGATTAGGTATACAGATCACATGACTAAAATAAACATTGTCATTAATATGCATATTGTTATTTACATATTTACTTTTTTACCAGAAGAATTACAGATCGGGGAGGGGCACCCTTTTGTATTCTGGCCTCAGGAATAAGATGAGCTAATTACTGCCCTCTGAGGCCACACAGGTACATTGGGAGATTGCAGGCCAGTTACTGAACATGTGACGGGAGAAGAATTATACCCTCATTAACTCAACTGAGGTTTTTTAAAGCTAATGCTCAGAGTTTCACCAGAAAACAGTGACTGAATTGACTTGAATCTTAAGAGTTTAGCAGGGCAGTCCAAGGCTGGTTTGCACTCTTCTGTGCCTATTGGCTTCAGTGGGGATCTAAGGGTCTTACTCTATCAATCCATTTAGTCCAATTTCATCCTGATCCCAGGGATGAGGGAACAAAAGAACTGATCAAAGGGAAAATGTACCCCGCTCTGGATTTCTCCTAAAGAGATAGTTAAAAGACCAGAAAAGAATATGAGAGATCACTGGATTAGATACAGAGATATTTTGACTAAATCAAAAGAAGGCACTAAAATGTTGAGGTGGGAAGAAATATCTGAGGCAGTGGATGGATGGTTTCAGTACCACCAGCTATATGAATGTTTTAAGAGAGACAAAGTAACGGGCTTTAGTTTTAAGAAATCCAGATTTGAGATAGAGATAATAGACAAGGATGAGAAACTTATATCAAAGGCTTATAAAATGCTATTAGAGTAGGACACTGAAACGGAAAGTGTTAAATTAGTCATGGTTAAGTGGGCCAAGGATCTAGGCTATCCAATAGATATGGAGACTTGGGGAAATTTATGGAAGAAACAAATTAAGTTCTCAGATAGTTACGATTTGAGGGAAAGTTTTTATAAAATGTACTTCAGGTGGTACTTAACTCCATCAAAATTGGCAAAATGGTCTCAGGATACTGACAAGAGATGTTGGAAATGTAAGATAAATGAGGGCCACTTTTTCCATATGTGGTGGAGCTGCCCAGGGATGGCTAAATTTTGGAACAAAATATATGTAGAACTTAAGAGAATGCTGGGTGTTAACTTCAAAAAGAAACCAGAACTACTTCTATTAGGTATAACGAGAGGTGAAATACCTAAAGAATTGAATATATTGTTATTGTATGCCTTAACAGCAGCCAGAATGGTGGTAGCAAAAGTTTGGAAAACAAAGGAGACCCCATCGCTGGAGGATTGGAAAATGAAATTATTGGATTTTTCAAAAATGGCTAGACTCACAGCATTGTTCAAGGACACAGACTTAGAAAAGTATAAAAGTCAATGGAGACCATTTTGGAATTATATGGGGAAAACATATATAAATTTGGAGTGGGAATCCTCAGTTGAGATTTAAATAGGAGGTTCAGAATTTGTTTATTTGCATTTGTCTCAGTGTACAAAAATTATACAATATGTTGTATAAAGTGTTACTGGAAGTTTAATCATGTTATATTGGAAGACTACAAGATTTATGTTATTATGGAAATCTATTATTAATAAAGTTACTAATAAAATTTAAAAAAAAAGAAAAAAAAAGGGGAAAATGTTTTTTAAGGAGTTTAAATTGGATTTGGGAATTTACATTTGAACAGGTGCAGTCTGATCTACAGAAGCTAAACTTAAGGGGATTTATTTATTAATATAGCATAAATCCCTGCAGCCAAGACAGAGGCACATAGGTCAAAGACACATAAGCATGTTTCCTATAAACACAGAAACTGCTGTGCCTACACCATAGTTGCCATTTTTAGCTCTTTCCACACAAAGGGTGGGTGCTGGCTTGCAGTTTGGTTTTGCCTTTTAAATGAAAGGTGACTGCTTTAAGAGTCTCTTGAAGTTGCTCAAGCAAGGATGAGAAACCTTTTGGTGCAAGTCCCAAAACTCCATAAGGCTCATCTGTGAAGATGTTGGTGTACCAGCAAACGAGAAGAGGAAGAAAGGAAAGGGCTACACTTGTCAGACATACTGAACAAGCTGAGTCACAACAGTGCTCTCAGGACCTCAGGGTAGGTATGCCAGCCTCCACGTGGGATACCCTGAAATTAGAGCTTATCTCCAGACTATGGACATCAGTTCCTCTGGAGGAAATGGCAGCTTTGGAGGGTGGACTCAATGGCACCATACCCCACCGAGGTCCCTGTCCTCCCCTGGATCCATCCTCAAATCTCCAGGATAATGCTATCCTGGAGCTGACAATCCTGCTCCTCCATCCTCCTCCAATGGCCAAGGGGGATCTTGCAGCCATACTTAAGGGAATTGCCTCTGTTCCTTGGGCAAAGAATCAGTTCTGAATGCCATTCAAGATAATCTGGCATGCTGCTGGTCTGAATATCCCTGGAGGAGGCCTGCTCCTGCGCAAAATACAAATAAATGTATAACATTATTGTAGGAGCCCCTTCCGCTTGACCAATGTGGTTCTATCCAACATGGTACAATTTCAAAATATAATTGGATTTGATTAAATGTTGGGCTTTACCCACCATTGGTTGAATAAGGGCCACTACATACTTCACAGTGCAGCTCTGTGACATAACAATCTAAAATTCAGATACATGGGCAAATGAAATTTTTGCTTCCTCTGAACACCACCAATACTCCTTCTCTTTCTCAAACCAAACTGATCAAACGACTTCAATTCTTATCCAAAATTACCTTCTTAGATTTGGGTAATTTCTCGAGGAAGACAGACAGTCAGCCTTTGCCTCAGACAACTGATAGCTGCAAGTATGAGCTTATTGTCTCCAGCACTGTGAGAGTTAATCATCTTTCTACAGTCCAGTAGCATCTACCAACACTTGAAGAGGTGATGATTTCACAAGCAAAGGACTGAGCCTTGAGCCAAGCAATTCTGTTGTAAAGAGGCTAGAAAAAGCTGAGCATTCCTCACAGCCCAAATCCTAGTATTGCTCAAAGTAATTAAAGAGGAAGCAAAAAAGGATGAAATGTCCAACAGGATAGCAAATGCTCATCCTGAATGATCTCCAGTACACATGTTCTTCTATATCCACAGGATGGGTCCAAGGCAATATACACTGGGATTTTAGTCCCATACAACTCCTCACCCTGTAGGGATGCCTGCCTCCAGGTGGGACCTGGGAATCCTCAAGAATTACATCTTATCTTCAGAATACAGAGATGGATTCCTCTCGACCAAGTGGATGCTTTGGGCACTAGTCTTGCCAGGTCCCCCCTAGCCACCAGTGGGGGAAGGGAAAGGCAGGGTTGCCAGATCCAGGTTGGAGATTTGGGGATGGAGCCTGAGGAGGACAGGGACTTTAGCAGGGTCTAATGCCATAGAGGCCACCCTCCAAAGCTGCCACTTTCTCCAGGAAAACTAATCTCTGTAATCTGGAGATGAACTGTGATTCTGAAGAATCCCTGGGTCCAATCTGGAGGCTGCCATCCCTAGTGGATGCTGTGGCAATGTTGTCCACTGAGGTCCAGGATCCATCCTTCAATCTTCGAGTTTCCCATCCTGGATCTGGCAGCTCTGATGGGGACTGGGGGGACCTAGCAACCGCATCTCCCCAAGAAAAAGGCCATTCATAGCCATAATTTGGGGAGTCACCTGCTAGTAAATGTTTAACACTCTAATTTCTAATATTGCAGCAACCATAACATATACTGGTGTAGCATATTCTCCATTTTGTTTTGTGCTGTCATTGTTATGTTTTAAAATGTACAGACACCCTCTAATATTAGCCTCCATGCTTCATAAAGACCTGCCATGCAGTATGAGGACTCCCTCATGACCAGCATTTTTGCTCCAAGGCTGAAAAAGAGATCAAAGGGAAAGGGCAGCAGACCCAATTAAGAAGGATGCTATTTGGGACAAAAAGGGCCATTGACCATTCTCTTATCTGCCCCAAAAATTGAGTGGTGCTTTCATTTCCATTTCCCGACAAAGGCCCAGCACAAGTATCAGTAATTTCTAGGGAAGAAAAACAATTACAGTTTGGAGTGAGTTCTTAGCCACTAAAGTTTAACAGATCATTTTTGAAATTTGTAGCAGTGCAGTCATGGATCTGTTGGTTTTTCTGTCCTCTTTGCCATCTGGAATAGCAAACACCAAATATGCATCAGAACAAATCCCTAGCATTTGGTTTCTGAACACTGTATTACACATGCTTAATCAGTCTATCCCCCAAGGATCTGAAATAGGTAAACACATAATTTCTACAATATTCAAAAGAGAAAAAGAGAACTAGAAGCTAAAAATGGAACATGGGGGCATAAAGGTTTGTCTGAACTAATGAATACCGTGCAGTAGAGCTAACTTGCAAAATACATTATGCACATCTGAACTCAAGAGCCTGTACTGAAAGTGTGACTGCAGAGGATGGATGTTAGCATCAAAAAAGTTGTCTTTGTGTGATGACTGACTCAGAGAAATTTGCAATAATACATTCCAAATCCAACCATGCCATGCTAACTGAGAAGCAGAATTTGCCATGTCCTTTCTTTTCCTCCTCCCTATCTACCAAAATACAGGTCCTAAATCTAAAGTTTATTGTTTCCATTTTTATCTTGATTATGTTTTGATCCATAGTCTGCACTCATTACACCAACCCTAAAGGCCTTCAGTCTGAGAAAGAAGATATTAAAAAAAATACCAAAGGCAGAATCTGATGAGTTCTGGTTTTATTCTTTTCAAAGAGTCTTCATTGATTCTCCAGCTAAGCATGCATCTGTGTAATCTGATATTTTCTGTGCTAGCTTCAGGCTGAACTCAAAGGATACAATCAAAGGATATGCAGTTTCCATCGCATCCACAAGCTTTCACCCAGCATAACTGTTTAGGGCTAACCGTGATCCTGTAGTTTGCCCTCTCTGTTGTAGCTTTAGCACTCAGAAAGGGGGGGGGCGGATACTGATCCAGGAGGCTTTCTCCTACAGAGCACTCTCAGCACCAATGATCTCGGGAATTGAGTGTGTTTGCCTGGGATGGGGCACAGTTGAGAATCTGGCTATCTGGCTAATGTACCATCTGCCTAATACACTAACACCCTATCGGGTCTACTGAAAGCATTCTTGTCCTAGGGAAGTTCAATGTTCATGCAGACAAACCTGCCTCTAATCAGAACCTGGAACTGATGTTCTCACAATTTATTGCCAGCCTCACCCATCAAGCAGGCCACACCCTAGATTTGGTGCAGGGTTAGAGGTTGATCTGAAAGCACTGAAACCTGTTCCATGGTCAAATCACTTTGCTCTGAAAGTCTGGCTGCATACTACATGCCCTCCCTGTATAGAGGCCGAGGCCATATTTACACCTGCCTGTGGAGACTTATGGATCCTGTTGGATTCCTGAATGCTACCCCAGTGACTCATTAGATGACTTAGTCAACAACTGGCATTGACGAGATCATGCCTGGATGCCCTCTCCGCCCCCATCTTAAGTCATCCCCCTGGTACGCTGGCGAGCTGAGAGGTAAGAAACAGGAGCTGAGATGGCTGGAGTGAGTTTGGAAGGCAACCTGTGATGAAGCAGCAAGAAAACCTTGTAGAACACTTATGGAAGCCTATGAGATGGCAGTGAAAACTTTGAAGAGATATTTCCATGCAGTTTTCATTGCATCCGCAATTGTTCAGCACAATTGTTCAGGGTACATGTTTTTACTGTTGTTAGCCACCCTGAGCTTGTTGTTATGGAGGGGTGGCCAATAAATCTAATATTTAAAAATGCTTGTCCACACTATGGGCAAAAAGAAAGCCCTTGTCTGCACAACTTGCACAACTGATACATTCTATTCTAGGTCATCCATAAGAAACTTCTTCCATCCCCATTTTGACAATTAACCTGCAGATTAGCATCACTGGGGGGACTTCTAATTCTTGAAGTCCCTGCCTTGATATGTACTGAGCAAAAGAAACAATGAATCGAATGTCTTAGATTTATGGATGGTTAGGTGAATAGGGAACTGGCTAGAGAACTGCACCCAAAGAATGGTTGTCAATAATATTTCATCAGATTGGAGGGAGGTGAGCAGAGGGGTGCAGCAGGGTTTGATGCTGGGTCTGGTACTTTTCAACATTTTTATCAATGATCTGAATGAGGGGGTAGAGGAACTATTCATTAAATTTGTGGATGACACCAAACTGGGGGGAGTAGCAAATACTCCAGAAGATATAGAGTTCAATGAGATCTGGACACCCTGGGAAAGTAGGCAAATGAGAACAAAATGCAATTTAATAAGGATAAGTGCAGAGTTCTATGTCTATCAGGATCACAAAAATGAGAAGCATGCATACTGGATAGGAGATACGTTTCTAGGTAGCAGTGTGTGTGAATGTGATCTTGGGGTACTGGTGGACTGTAAGCTAAATATGAGCAGACAGTGTGATTAGGCAGTAAAAAGGCAAACATGGTCTTGGACTGTATCAACAGAAACATCATATTAAAATGACAAGATGTCATATTCCCCTTATATTGCATTGGTCAGACCCCATCTGGAGTACTATGTGCAGTTCTGTAGGCCTCACTTCAAAAAGGACGTGAATAAAATTGAGAGAGTTCAGAGGAGTGTGACAAGAATTATCCAGGGCCTGGGAACCAAACCCTATGAGGAAAGGCTAAGAAACTTGAGAATGTTCAGCCTGGAGAAGAGGAGGTTGAGAGGGAACATGATTGCTGTATTTAAGTATTTGAAATGCTGTCACTTAGAGGAGGGCAGGGAAAAATTCCTGCTGGCTGCAAAGGACAGAACTCGCAGTAATGGCTTTAAACTACATGTAGAACAATATTGGCTAGATATCAGGGGGGAAATGTTCACAGAGTAGTTTAGAACTGGAATTGACTGCCTAAGGAGGTGGTGAGCTCCCCTGCACTGGTAATCTTCAAGCAGCAGCTGGGCAAATACTTATCCTTGATGCTTTAGGCTGATCCTACATTGAGCAGGGGCTGGATTAGATGACCTGTATGGCCCCTTCCAACTCTATGATTCTATATGGAGAAGACATCGGCTGTTTCAGAAAAGCATAGGGCTCCCTAATCTTTTTTTCCCCCATGTTTTTTTTTCTTTTCCCTATGCCTGAGACTTATTTGTAATCCTTCTGTGTACAGTTGATTTTGTCTAGTCCAGGTGGTAGGTTGCAACCTGGCAAGGATGATTCACTTGTCCAGAGATAGGCACCCCATCATATTTTTCAAGTGACAACCTTGCAGGGAATAACAAGTGGAAGAAGCCAAGACTGTCTCAGTGTAGAGAATTTAACGATACAGGTGGCAACCTGGCAACTCTAATGTAGGACAAGCTGCTCTCTCCACTCCTGGGATATGTCCCAGGAAGAAGATCTGGCACTGACAAGTGCTTACACACACATCCTGGGAATGATTTTGTATTCATTTAGCACAAACAGTTTGCTAGGTACTGTAATCAAAATAAACAGGTTGCAGACATCACCTATGATTTAAATTAGGCAGACAAGACAGGGAGATGGAGAAATTAGGGATTAATACATCAGTCACTGAGATAGTGAATGGGAAAAGTCCAGTAGCCATATGCTGAAAAAAGGTGAAGCTGGTGTAATTCAAGAAGAGCTTTGCGGGCAGACTCTCAAAAAGAATGTAAAGGATAGCAGGTTGTGACAGGAGGCAGCATGGCAGCTTCACCATGCATGGCAGAAGGTACAAAGAATACACTGAAAAAAGAAAATAAAGTGAAGGGGTGGGTTGGCAGAAGATGAGATTCTGTGGAGCAACAAAAGAAAAGGTGACAGAAGAAAGGGGAAAGTGTGGAAAGGCTTTTACATGCAGCTCTGCTAGCTACATGACATTGCAGGAAACATCAAGTGGAAGGGGACCAAACCATGATGGTCATTTTCATTAAAGGATTCAGGAAAGGAAAAATTTGCTAGGGCCACTGTGCCAAGCAAATGACCACAGCTAAAGTGTGGTGGCACAAAACTCACAATCCTCTATATTCCATGCAACAAAATCACACCTTTAGAAACAAAAGCTAGCACAGCAGCCCTCACCAACATTTTCACAGTGCCCATGGTAACTCCTCTATCCCTCAAACATCATGAAGCTGCTCACTGAAAAATCTACCACACTTAGCCAACACATGGAAGGCACCAATCAATACTCAACAGCAATGGTAGCTTCACTGAAGCAAAGCAACTCCACCCCCACCCCATGGTTTACGTTAATATTAGCAGGCTTGCAGGTGTCTGTAATAGGGCCGCTCTGCCTATGCCATCCTTATCTCCTTCAAAGCCAGATTCAAGAATGTGGAAATAGGCTGTGAGAGCCTTTACTCAGTTCTTTAACTAGAAGTAGAAATGAAGGTTATCATCCTCTGGAGGATTCCGCCAAGCTTCCCAACTGGGTTTGGAAGACCACCTGGTGCCAGATGGCCAAAGACTATAATTAAGTCACAGACAAGAGGGAAGATGTACTAATTAGGGTTGTGCACAGCAGCGTCCAAATTGGCTGCTCCAGGCCACCACAGCCAGCGCCTCGCCGTGGGACGGGAGGGAGGGTGCGTGGCTGCGCACCCTCCCCCCCTCCATGGTGAGGCGCTGGCTGTGGTGGCCTGGAGTGGCCAATTCAGATGCTGCCGCACACAATCCTAGTGCTAATGTTATGAATGGTGCTCCATCACCCATAGTCCCATCAGCGAGACTGCCACTTACATGATCCTAGTTCTTTAGACACTGGAGCAGCTCATGCCTTGAATCAATCTTCGTTGGTCTTAAAGGTGCTATTGGGCTTAATTTTCAATGGCTTCATATCATACAACTTGATATACCACAGCTAATATGCCAGGTGCACTGTCATGGTTGGATGAAGACGTAACTGAAATCCTACCTTCCACTGAGATTATGGGAGCAGAGGAGCCATTGTATGAAACTCTTTCTTAACAAAACTACAGATCATCTAATGCTGGAGGGGAGGGATCTTTTGGGGGTCAAAGGCTGGCACAGAATTAAATAGATTTCATATATTAACTTTGGTTTCTGGGTTAAGAAGTGGATTAGAACTAGGGATATTTCCAAATCCTGCCATAATAGGAGTTATCTCTAGAATAAGTTATTCTGAGTTATTCAACTCATGGAATGGAAACCCCATATGACTATTTTCACCAAGTTTCCAATGAATTTTCCAATGATGTATTTTGGACTTGAGGGTAAGGGTAGGTTATGTATTGGATAGACACCATCAAGATGGAACTACTGTGGAGGAACAGACAATAAGCCGTAGCCAATCTGTTCCTCTACATATTTCTGGTAAGGCCTCAGAGGAGGAGCATGGCTCATGGCTTAAGTGCCATTCAGTGCTAAATACACACTCAGGGTGGCTGTCCCACCCCAAGTGCCTCCTCCTCCAACCAGCTTGCCTGTCTGTCCATTGGCCAGCCAATCACCTTCCATCCCCCACCCCTGACCACCCCCTCCTGACTCCACTTGTCTCTGAGGCTTGGAGGCTGCAGATCCCTGCTGCATGAGAGCTGCCCCTGCCGGTGAATTCCCTTACAGCTGCCTGCAGCCCTTCCAGGTCCTGAGGGGAGGGGGAGGCCATCCACAGAGTTCTTCCACTCCACCCCCCTAATCTAGTACCCAATGTATTCCTGAATGCAATGGGCTTTAAAAAGCATTATAAAATACACACCAAATTCATCCATGTAAATAGTGTTCATAGAAGATGGCCAGAACAGACACTTGATGCAGCAAAACTATGGAATAAATAACATCCATGTAACCTAACAAACATGACCAATGCTTAAACTATCCAACCACATGAAGCACCTCAGCCAATCTGCTGAAACCAAAGGAAACCACATAGAAAATGCATACATCATGAAATCATACACACCCCAGGATCTTTGCACTAGTCATAACTCAAAAACTACATGGTTACACCTAAAGAATAAGGGGGTGGGGGGATTCTTCCCATCTATGAAGTCCTGACAAACATGTTCCTATTCAGCATGACAGGTGGAGTGAGTTGCTCAGCAAGACACCTACATGAGCTCTCCCCTGCACTGCTGCCTCCAGAACTCCCCTCTTAAAAAGCCACTCTTTACAAAGCTATCTGTTCAAATTTATAAATAATTCCCCTTCTCACATCCTGCATTGTTAGACGCCCAATTAAAAAACACCAGCCACATATTACAGCCCATCAAGCTCCCAAGCTGCTACTCACCAAGGTGAGAGGTAAATAACAGCACCTGATTGACAATTTGTACACTAGAAGCCTTGCAGTCTCATCAGAATGCTGCCAACAGCATTCCTACCCATTATTATCTAGAGGGAGCCGGCAGAGAGGCAGGCACCTCCACACCTTTCTATTCAATAATTTCCAGTTCTTTGAACAAAAGGTATCAGATGCTCAAGGAACAGAAACATTAATTACTGTTTAGATTTATCCCAAAGACCTCTGGATGCATGTATATAATTAATTACATTGTCATAGGCAATTGTATGCATATAAACACAATTACAATACGTAATTAACACAAATAATGGAGAAACCAGAGAGAGTTGAAGGCAAAGGGCTTTTCACATAGCAGAAGCCAGCTTAAAAAACAAAAAGAACCTGACCTTGTTGCATTTTCCGAAAGCCAGAAAACCTAGACTGTGGCTAACCAGCCCTAACCTAATTGCCTTTATCAGAAGAGTCCCACTGATTTTCTAGCAGGACCTAAGTAAGAATTTCAGCCAAAGTCATACAAAGCTCTTGATGGACAATACATTCTCTTTTCAGACCATCAGAGATTACGTTCTAGGACAATTAACAAGAATTCATGGCTGGGCTTTCCTATGAAAAGTTATATCCAACAAAAAAGTACTAAAAATATGGGGCTGCATAGATAAAGCCCAAAATCTTAAATGTCGCCTAAATGAAACACAGAAGCCATGCAAAAGTGCGAGGTGCAGGTATAATTGCTCTCTAGTACTCAATGCTTTTCAAATAACTAAATGGCCACATTGTGCAGCAAAGGTTTAACTTTTCTTGTTCTTTATTTGAATCACCAATGGTTGTGAGGAGAAATGTTGGCAAGAAACTTGTATCTATATTTACTAGCCGAAAATCAATTAACATCTGAATTCTGAAAGATCATTGACTCAGCTGTCTCACATCTTTAAGGAGCAATTAGGACACAGCAATTTTGTGAATTAATGAGATATTCTGGTAGGAACCGGCGGAATACAACACATTTGGTGCTGTCAGATGCACGTATGCCCATGATCACACACTCCTTTTAACAAGTGGCAAGGCATAACTGCCCCAACCTCCTTCCAACTGTTTCCACTGCAAGAACTGCTGCTGGATAATTGTGCCTGCATCTTTGGACTTTGCACTTCATATCTACCACATGAACAGCTGGAAAAGACTCGGGATACATGGCATGGATCCAATTTTCATTGTGTGAAACAACCATTATTTGCATACTAATAGAGAAACAATCCTTTGAAGAGGATCTGTATATTATGTGAACCACAATGAATGTACTATAATCTCTGCTCCATTGGTAAACATGCACAAGTTGTACATGGCTGTCTACAAAGACCTACGAACCCTAGGATGAGAAAAGAAATAGGACAATCCTTGTACTGCCAACCACAGGGCAACTCCTTTAAGCCAAAACAATATTCTTCCTCTTCCAGGAAGAAAAAAGAAAAGGCCACCCACAAGAGTTTTCTTCCACTCCAAAATTTCAATCCTCTTCCTGTTCCTGCATTCCTCATGCCCTCCCAGCACCCAAGGAGCCTATTCCTAAAGAATGGGAACCTAGAAACAAAGTATATATTCATGGAAAGAACTACAAATACACATTTCCATCCCATCTACAGCTAACACCATGGTTTGAGCACATCTCTCATGCAGCAGCCCTATAGAAGATGCTTAGGTGGCTAAAAATCTGAATATCCATTCCACTAACTAGTTATGTTTTCCATGTTCCTATTAATTTCAGTTCACGTGCATGTTTCTAATCAAAAGTATCAATATACAGAAGAAAGACTGAACTATCTAGTTGCAAGTAAAGGGTTTCCTCATCTGTCTCAAGGGAACAATAGTGTAAACACCTGATGAAAACAGTAATCATGGCTGAGTGATAGTTCTGAGAGAAAAGTCTACAACACATGTGAAATGTAGGGCATATAGAAATACTGAAGACTGGTATTACAAACCGATACATAATTCCTTGCCAGCAATTTTGCAATTGGTGGCAGATTAAAGAAGACTTTCCTTGTTCTTTGGCACTTTTTCTTTCCCTGAGCCTGAATCCATAACCTGTGAATCAAACACTTGTTGCCAGTATGTTAGTTAGTTTATTCAATATAGCACTTTGGCCAGATAAATACAAGCACAAAATATTTCAGGATATAAGATAAAATATAAACATTTCACTGGATACCAGGGAAATATAGAAGGAGGAGGAGGTTTAACAAATTTTGAAAATTTTGAAACTAAATAAAACGTATACAAGATTTAAAAGTTGACATATGTATAGGACAATTAAAAGTTAATTTTTTTTAAATGTTATATATTCTCCTCTAAGTCAACTTTTATAGATGCTTAGCTGAGTATTTTGGACAGTATTTTTGGATGCAATATTTGGTAACTTGTGTAATACTTGAGGTTTTACCTTTCCATAGGCTTTACCTTCTGTATAACTAGAGCTGATTCCATATGGACAGAAAAGGCCGGAGCGGTGTCAGTATGGGCCCGGAGTTAACCCGTGTCCATATGACATCACCACCAGGCCGCCGCCCTCCTGGGCCTGGCACTGATCAGGCCCCAGAAGCCCTGTGCTAATCTCTGTCACTGGGATAAGATGTAATTCTGGAGTGGGGGGTCACCAGGTCCTGTCTGGAGGCTGGAAACCCTGAATGTTTACTTCATTTATGCCTTGCCTTTCTCCCTAGTAGGGAACCAAAGCACATGGTGTAGGTGCGGCTGACAAGGTCACCCATAGCAGAGTTTCCATAACAGACTGAGGATTGGAACCTGAGTGTCCTAGTCCAACATGTCAACCACTAAAACAACACTGTCAAAAAACGTAACAGAAGCAGGAGACAAGAGAAGCTAGCAACAGACAATACATTCATTGGTACTAGAAAATCCCAGGTCTCTTTTAGTTTCCTCTAAGATAGTGAAATAACCACAGTCACTTTATACACCATATATGTGTATCTGAGTGTTCAATATGACCACCATATGGAATTCAATATTCAATCTGACCACACCATTTGATGCTACTAAACTATAATATTTTCTCTAAAGCTATCCTCAAGTTGAGAGGTGTGCTGAGAAGAACTGAGCATGGGGCTTAAATAATAGTATTTCTTATGACAACAGATGCTAAGCCACATACACAGAAGTACATTCTGTTCCATAGCCCCCCACTCTAGTGCTGAAGCAGCAGTCTCTTTGTTAGACCCTGCAAAGTGGAGTGAGAAAAATTAAGGATTTATATACACATGCACACACACCACATTGCCTGTCTCTAACACAATCATCCAACTTCTAAGATTCATTTGCAAATGACTTCTGATTCAACATAAAATAAATTCTTTTAGCAAGTATGATTTCTTATTTTGGTTTAAAAATGTGCTCTTTATTATTCTGCACTGGATCTGCTTGTTTCCCGCATTTCTGTAACGACACGCAGCCTTGTACCCTCCATTAGCTTTTTCAAAGAAAACCCACTATTTTCTCTTCTTCTCAGGCAGGTTTTTAAAGCCCCAGGAGAGATCTCTACACTGGAATTAAATGTATACAAAACCACCACTTTTGCCAGTTTCTATTACTGAAAGCAAAAGGGGCACTTTGTCAATTTTTAAAAAGAGAAAACCAGTGTAGATGCAGCCTCTATGTGCTCATCAGGTGAATAAACTAGGAACCAGAATCCTGTCCTGATCCAGAGAGCAAAAGAGAAGCAACACAGTGAAGGGATGTTGCAACAGTAGAGCATGCACGCACATACGCAGGCAGGGCATTCCTCTCAGTTGCTTTGTATCATCTCTGTGTTCAGGAAACAGGCTCCCAAGCAGCAAGCAGTAATAAAAGTCTTGCAGTCAGGCCCATAATAGCTTGGAGCTCTAATGTGAGCCCAAATCACCATTTCACTGTGCCCCCTTAGGCCAATTGCTTGACCTCCTTACACCACAATCAAGCCCACTGTCAAATTGGGTAGAAGCAAGACTGCAGCAGCGAGGATTAAAAGGCCTGCCACTACTCTCTGAGATTATTTTTCCCCCTTGGAGGCAGAGCTGACTTTAGCATTTGACTTTCCCTGTAGGTTCACAGTGGTGGCAGGCGTTTAAAGAATAAAGCTAATTAATCATGAGCTCCGAGCATGTGCTTTCTCCCAGGAGACAGAAAGGGAAAAAATGTAAGTCTTCCAAGATCCTGGATGGATATCACTTATTTAATAACATAGAATCATAGAATAGAGTTGGAAGGTACCTACAAGGTCACCTAGTCCAACCCCCTGCACAATGCAGGAACTCACAACTACCTGCCCATCCACGGTGATCCCAATTTCATGTCTAAGTGATCCCTCCACCAAAAATCTCCAGAATCCAAGCTGGTTTGGTTCATTTCCCATAAACGTGGTGGCTTGGTTCACTTCCCACAAACACCCCAGTTATCCAGCCCATTCCATGTGTGAAACACACCTTCTAATGTGCCTTTGCAGCCAAATGACCTATCCATCAGTATGAAGGAAAAGCAGAATGTGACTACACTGCACTACATCCATCTGACCATGGCTAACGAGAATCATCTAAAATAAAATAATGTTTTGTAGGAGAAAAGTATTGGAAAGAAATAACATCCTTTTCTGAGATTCACCTACCTTTGGAAAAACAAAACCCTTATTTCCTCAAAGTATCAGGACCATTTTGAACACTTGTAACAGGCAATTGAAAAAAGTATTGAAAATCCATACCAGCAACTTAGCTCTTTTGGTGGAATGGTAAGCATCTAAATGCTTAAGGTGAAAACACAGGAATAGCTCACTTTGCTAAACAGACTATAGCTGTGTGTGTGTGTGGGGGGGGGGGTGTTTACAAATCAGGATTCTACAACACTCAATGATATGACACACCTTTTGAGGGCAGGAATGCTTTCTTTCGTTCTGAATAACTGCAGAGAAAAGGCAGCATGCCCCAGTCAAATATCAGCATGCATGTTACATATAGCTAAGTAAATCCAGCAACCATCAGACTTCCAGGTCATAAAGTAAGTAAGACCAAACTGTAAGCAGGTGCCTGCCCACATCCTAGCAATATGGAAGGGCAGCCTAGACATGAAAGGATTGGGCCCCAAAGGACCGATAAAAGGGAGGGTGGAATGTTAATCCTAAAAGGCTGGGGAACACATTTTTCGGAGCCACAAGTTCCACTTTGAGTTTCTAATTGTTCTGCGCCTGATTGTAGAATGAGCAAAAGGAGTCCAGGAGGAGAGGGTCATCGTGTCCCCGGCCCTGCAGGAGAAGTTGAACTGCTTCCAGCCTTCGTGGCAGAGCCGGCTTTGCCATGTCTTCCCCCATAATAAACACAAAACTAGAAGTCTTTCTTATGGCCGTTCAAGGTGCATTATAAAGCGAGACGCCAGCGCGCGAAGCGTCCCTAACCTAACAATGTCCCTTTCATTGCTCTATCCAGCAGACACACGGCGTGTAATAAAGCTACACCCAGCGCAGCGAGTCAGAATAAGACTTCAAGGGCGCCACCTTTTGATAAAACGGAGGGAAAAGAGCTCTCGCTCCACTACCGCTCCCGTTCAATGCAAACTTTCCGGGATGCCTCCGCGCGTTTTCGAGCTCTCCGACGTTTGGCGGGGGCCGGGAAGCGGGGAGGGGTCTGCAACCGCCCTGCCTTAATGCGTGCATGAGAAACGGAGCTTCCCCGGGTTTCCGTGTCTCTTGCGGCAGGCGGGGGGCGGCAGCGCGGATGCGCTCCACAAAGCTGACGCGGGGCTTCCACCGAGAAGACAGGCTGCCCCCCCCCCCGCCCACTCGCAAACACACCCCGCAGCCCCTCCTACCCCGCGTTTTTCGTTTTCTCACGCGGACGCGCCGAAGCGTTTCGGGGTGTCCTGTTGGACTCAAAGGGATCTGCGGGGAGCTCTGGAGGGCGGGGCGGGGCGCTGCTAAGCCCAGTCCACCTTCCTCCTGCCGCCCGTCCAGAAGGGCCAGGCACGCAGCAGAGCGCTGAGGGGGCTCCGGGCCGCTCTGCTCTGGCAGGTGCCCCCCCCCCCACCCCGAAACTTTCCTTGGCCGGAGGGGTGCGGGACGGCGGCCCAGCCCAGCCCAGCCCTCCCCGGCCCTCCCGTCCCGTCGGACTCACGCTGCTGTTGTAGCCGGACCAGTGCACCATGGCTTGGTTGTGGGCCGCGTCGCCGGCGAGGGCAAAGGTCGTGCTGGTCAGTTTGAGCTCTTCGCCGCCTCCGCGCAGCCGGCCCAGCCGCCCTTCCTCCTTCGAGGCCCTGCCCTGCGCTCGGGCCGCCTTCTGGCCGTCCGCGGCTACCCCGACGTGGTCCGGGGCGAGGGGCCGCGGGTCCTCGCTGCTCCTCTTCGCCCGGGGCGCTCGACCAGCCTCGGTGCCTTCCCGCCGGGCGGCTGCGGGCAACAGTTGCGCCTCCGCGGAGCCGAGCGCCGGGGCTCCCCCGCCAGCCCTTGCCCTGCCCGAGAGTTGGCCGGATCGGCCGGATCCTCTCCCGGGCGCCGAGGAGCCCCAGCCATCCCTCCCCCCGACCGCCGGCCGAGGCTCTCGGAGCTCCAGCGGGGCTTCAGCGCCGTCCTCCCCTCCTCCTTCTCCCCGCGCCCCAGCACCCCATCCGCCGCAGGGTTGCTCCGGCAGGGCCGGCCCTTCTTCGCCACCGCTTGGCCCAAGAGACACTCCCCGAGGAACCTCCAGCGGCGCCGGTTGCTGCAGCAGCTTCCCCCGGAAAGATGCCCGAGACGACGACGAAGGAGCCGAGCAAGCCCGGCAAGTTATCTCAGCGCGGCTGAGGCGCCAAGTGCCGAGCAAAAGCCATGCGATCCAGGCGATGGAGCATCCCGAGGACCAGCCAGCCCCTCTCTCCATGCCTTGCCCAGCGACTCGAAGGGCTTCGAGGGGGATCCTTTCGGGAAGGAGGGAGGGGAAAGCCCGCTCGCCCGGTGCCGTTTCGCAGCCAAAGGTCTCTCCGTCCACCTTTTGCTCAGCCGCGGCGATGGCGACGAGCAGTTTTGATTTTTTATATATAAAGCAAAAAGAAAAAAAGAATACAAAACTCCTGTAGTTGGATTCTGTTCTTTCACTCTTGGTGGGTTTTCTCCCTCTCTCTCTCTCTCTCTCTCTTTCTGTCTTTTTTTCCCCTTCCTTTTTTTTCCTTTTAAAAAAAGTGCTTTTCAGTGAAACGGTTCACGTTCGAGGATTTGATCAAGTAAAAGGATAGCACCACCAAGGGGAGGAGCTGCTGCGCCCGAGCCAAACGCAACGGTTGAAATCGACCAGCAAGTCGCCAGCCACGCTGCACTTCCAGCGGAATCCGGAATGGGGTGTCTGTCTGTGTGTGCGGGTGGGTGTGCGTTTCTCTCTCTCTTTCTCTCTCTCTCTCTGTATGTGTGTATGCGCGCGCGCGCCTCAGTGTGTGCGTCTCTCTCGGTGAACCGGGCGAGTGCCAGAAACTACAGCGGCGTGCGGGGGCAGGAAAACAACAACAGCCAAAGAGAAGCCCTGAGGGGGGTTTCTCCTCGCTCGGTGGATGAATGGGAAGCAGAGGCTGGAAAGAACCCGGCACAGCAGGCGCCAAAGGTTTCCCAGCGACAGCACCCAGAAAAAGGATCTCTCCTCTCTCTCTCTCTCCCGCTTTGATAATCTCAATGTAAATCACTGAAGTAACAGACTCGGGTTCGGGGTGGGGGGGGAGGGGTGCGCTGGCGTGAGTGAGAGAAAGCAAGGAACCTCCACTCTGATGTATGTCTGTTCAGAATCAGTCCAGCTGGTTTCAATAGGAATTATTCTGTTAGATAGGATCAGAGTTCCGGATTCCCTGTGGCTGGTAAAGCGCGCAAAAGAGAGGCGTCTCCAGGACGATCCGCACCGTCTTCCCTGCAGAGCTACAAGTGACCAATGAAATAAGAATCCTACATTGACGGGTATGCAAAGAAGGGCCAGGAAAGGATAAACTAGTGGGGTGGGGGTAGGGGTGGGGGTAGGGGTGGGGGGGTCTTAAATTTAAAAATCAGTAAGGAAAAAACAAAGCCAATAGCCTGGAATGCTCAAGAAGAAAAGGGTGCAGAGGACAGGTGGGCACGTCGGCTCTCTATGCGTGGGGCAGGTCAATAAAGTATGTGTTTAATGACATCGTCTCTGGGATTTCTCGAGGGACCAATTCTATAGAAACCTCCCTTCCCACAAAAGAACTCATCCTCTCCTAAGTCAGGATTGCTTGGTGGGGAGGGAATCTCCTTCCGCAGCCTAACCAAAAACCTGGGCTGCTTTTAAGGATTGGGACTGCCATCCTCCCAAATTCAAAGGGACTTTCCGGCCCCCTTCCTTGGGCAGCAGGCCATCGCATTCAGCCTTCAGGAAGCTGGATCTGTGTAGCGTGCTATTAAGAGGCGGATGAAAGAGACTTCAACACAGGTGGATTTCCCTCTCCCATCACGCCCGTCTTCATTTCCAGCCAATCCAATCATTTATTAGATAGTGATTCATTCTGCCCTCCTCCCGGAGGTCCGATCATCCATCCTCCGTCTCCCCCTTCATCATCCCAGCCCAGGGATTTCAGCCAGGAAATAACTTCAACTAAAAGCTAGACTCAAATGCCAAGTGAAAGCCGAAGCATCTTCAGCCAGAAGTAGCCCCCTCTGATTTCAACGGGATCTGCCCCCTGGAGAAAGGACTATGCCTCCTTATGAACTCCACCCACTGACGTCCCTCAGCACCGCCATCTCACGCTCCCCCTATTAAAGCCCCCTCCCCAATAAACCAAGATAGCTAACTGGAACCTCCCTGTTCAGAAGCGGTATGGCTACAGTTGCCAACAGGTTTGGTGAAAAACAGCTTTGGAAATGTACAGCTGAAGCTTTTCATGAAACAGGCAGAAAGCATTACCCTGATAAATCATTTCTCAGTGCCTTCCCCCAAAGCTGGTCGAAGTCCAAGCTGGCAACTTGGGGCTGGTGACAGAGGGCCCGACTACTTGGAGTCCATTGCAACAAGCTGACAGGGGGAGGGGCGGGATCTGAGACTCAAGCACCAGTTATGTCCCTTATTATCATTTTGTTCTAGTCCTTTGATGCAGTCTTTGATGCAATACATGCTCTGAGTTACTCTTTCCTATGCAGATTCCCGCAACTACTAGAGGAAGAAAGGGACTTGGAGGGAAGACTGGATTCCAACAGCTTTAGGTATCCATCCAGCCCCCATTGCTTCTTCATGCACTACCTAACTTCCAGACATCAGTGCCACAGACTGTGGTGGCTATCAACTTACTAATACTAATACTACTAGTACTAATACCTGATCACATTAGCAGCTACTGAAGAGCTCAACTGTGTTGGATTGTACACTTTGTAGCAGTAGGTCTCTCCCCCCAGATTCTCCCAGAATTCTTCCTTCGCACCCCCCACAATACTACCCAAAATTCATTCTGAATTCCTCCCACCAACTGTTCCCTCTTATCGCATCCCCTCCTGAAAGGAACAGAAGTCACCATGTTTGTCACTTGCTGCAATTTTGGACTCTCAGTTTTCTTTAATCCACAGAACCCGCTTCCCCATTTTTGTTAACCGGCTCAGAAACAGGTGTTTTGAGGAGTTCTCTTCAATCTTCCCCCTCTCACACAACCCCAGCTTCAGGGCTCCCTGCTCCAAGCTCTTCCCATGGGCCAAAAGAAGAAATGGGCAACAGTTACAATGGGCAGCTGCTGTCCAAATAGCACAAGACTCAGTCTGCCTACACCTCTCAATTCTCCCTCACTGTGTCATTCTCAATGCCTAAATGTAGGAGTAGGCAGTGAATGAGCTCTGCAAACATTGCTTGCATTCTTGTATTGGAGTAGTACCATAAGCTCTAGCTCCGATTCTCAACAAATCCCACAGTGATGGGTATGAAGCCAGCCACCTGAGGGTCCCAGGTTTTTTAAACTATAGCTGTCCCTTTAACATCAGTTTGATCTGCCCACTATTGATCTGCCCAGCTATTGGTGTAATTTAGCTTCATGCCTGGAAAAGCTTCACCTGACTATTTCTCCTCATGAAATCTATTGACACTGAATAAGAAGCCTCCAATGACCACCTTGTATGTGCATCTCAAACTGTAGTCATGATACATTAGAACCCTATAACAGAACATTAAACCTCAAAGGATTACTCTGAAGAAAAGATTCTTCCAAATTCACTTCTATGTAGGTTCCTGGTATTTACTCCCAAATAGGGCACATCGGTAAGCAATTTTTGGACTGAATATGGCTTTTAACATTTCCATGGATCCTTTCATTCACTTCTGATCATTCTCAATGAGCTCCACCTCACTTTATCACCTATCCCAACCACCAGTTTCATCACCATCACTGACCTTCCAAGGAATACAGAAAGATCAAGAAACAGGTATCACACATTAGTTTGACTCATAATCTCTGTGCATTGCAAAGAGGACTGCTGAACATTCAGTGAACTCTTCCCTTGTGTTAAAACAGTTTACATATGTTGAACCATTCTCCCCATCAAGGTGATTATGTGTGTATGTATGTTCCCACAGTGGCCCCGTCCCCTCTACCTGTAGCATTTCAAATGGTGAAAAGAAATGTTGTGCTTTTTTGGGCTACATTTTTAAAGCACCCCAAACAAATATTTCACAGTTAATAACTTCCAGTTTGTGTGTGTGTGTGGGGGGGGGGTGTCTCCCTCTATTCCTGACAATGTTCCTTTATTGCAAACAAATTGCTTGAATCTGGAATAATATACTCATATGCATTTCTTATCTGGCCTCATGGAATTGTAGAGATTTTTGACACCCCTTATCTTCTGTCAAACTTTAAAACTTGCATGGCCAACACCAGAGGTGAGGCCTCCAGAATGGCACAAAGAACTCCAGGTGCAGTTGGACCAATGCAGTATACAGCCAGACTAGGACATCTGAAGATTTCTATGTGATGCCTTTGTTATAGCTTCGATATAGCTCAAGACTGCATTCCCCTTTTTTACCACTGCATCATGCTGTCTGCTCTTATTTAGCTTGCACTCCACAAGTACACCAAAATCTCATTCACATACAACTCTCCTCCAACCTTTTTCCTATTAGAATCATAGAAAAATATTGGAAGGGACCTCATGGGTCATCTAGTCCAACCCCCTACACTATGCAGGACACTCACATCCCTATCGCTCATCTACTGTAACCTGCCACCCCTTTGCCTTCACAGAGCCATCCTCTCTGTCAGATGGCTATCTAGCCTCTGTTTTAAAATTTCCAAAGATAGAGAACCCACCACCTCCCGAGGAAGCCTGTTCCACTGAGAAACTGCTCTGTTAGGAACTTCTTCCAGATGTTTAGATGGAATTTCTTTTGAATTAATTTCATCCCATTTGTTGTGACTGAGCTAGGAGTGAGGTTGAAGTAGAGACAGAACCCAGTAAGGCAGAAGTTCCAAGTAGGAGGAATAATCTCTCTGATCAGGCAGCAGAAGTCAGATCTCAGCTTAGGGTATGTTTACTTCTGCCCTCTCAAACACAAAATGGCAGGATACGCCAGATTTCACCACTGGTCAGTATCAGGAGTCAAAAAAACCCTATTATTTATTATTTATTATTTATTATTTATTATTTATTATTTATTATTTATTATTTATTATTTATTATTTATTATTTATTATTTATTATTTATTATTTATTATTTATTATTTATTATTTATTATTTATTATTTATTATTTATTATTTATTATTTATTATTTATTATTTATTATTTATTATTATATTTATCTCCTGCCACTCCCTGCGAGGCTCGTGGCAGTTAACAATAGTCTTACCCCATTAAAATACCCATTAAAAACTTTAAATATCCCAACATGGCGGAAAAACAATCTTATTCTCCCTCCCCCCTACCAGAGCAGCAGGAAAGGAGGGAGTGATGTAACTTCTAATTCTGGGGAGGGGTTGATGGATCTCATTTGCTGACCCCAGCCTCAACCCAAAACCTGGTGGAAAAGCTCCGCTTTACAGGTCTTGTGGAAAGCTGGTAAATCCCACAGGGCCCGCAGCTCACCCGGAAGCTCATTCCACCAGGTAGGGGCCAGGACCAAAAAGGTTGAGGCTAGATGCGCTTCCTTAGGGCTGGGAACGACCAATAAATTCTCACCCGCAGACCACAAGGCCCTGCGAGGGGCATAGGGCAACAGGTGGTCCCTCAGATATGTGGGTCCCAACCCGCGTAAGGCCTCAAAGTTTAGAACCAAAACCTTGAACTGGGACCAGGCAGCAATTGGCAAGCATTGCAATTGTGGGATATAGTGATAGGAAAAGGTGTTCTTACTGATTTCTGCCTAACTTCTAGTTTCATAGCTCTGCCTTTAAAAAAACCTGCCTGATTTCTGCCTTACTTCTAGTTTCATAGCTCTGCCTTTAAAAAAACCTGCCATTTTCTTAATCTCATCACATTAGGTTGCATTTCCAAACTGGATAAAATTGTTTCCAAGCGGACACAAACCCTGATAACTCTTTAATACCATGATCCATAGTTTGGATCCCCACAAAGTTCTGACACATTCCATCTGCTGCCAATACTTAGTTATTATCATCATGGAAATGAAAACCCATCTACCCCCCATCTACAGAAGCACCATCACCACCATACCTGGGACTGAGCGTTGTCTCCCACCCAGTCCATCTGATCCCATCCCATTCTGCAGCATCTTTTGGGAGGGGTTCCATTGACCATTGCTGCTGCTGCCTGAGAGGAGGGACAATCTAGGAGTAAAGACCCATCTGTCTCCTGAGCTGAACTCTAACAACATTATCCCTACCCTGCAGGAGGTGGAGCTCTTTTCAGACTAATATTCATTTATTATACATTATTTATATTGTGAGTCCTTTGGGGAACATTTATGGACATTGCTGCAAGCAGTTCTGAGCTCACAAAATCAGCCTTCTTAGCAGATAATGTCGATGTACTATGAGTCGTAGGTAGCATTTCTCACACTTGTTCATTACTCAGTGTCTCAGATATGGAAGCTCACTCCGCTGAAAGATGGTTTGTTTGAGATTATCCTCTTACACTTAGAACTATCCTAGGGTCACTCTTCAATCCTCTCATGCCAGCAGAGCTCAGAAATATGCTGCCACATTGAATAAGACAACATAAGGAGAGCCACACTGGATTAGAATAAAGGCCCATCTAGCATTAGAGCCCAGCATTCTGTGCTCACAGAAGTCAACCAATTACCTCTAGGAAGTCCACAAACATGCAGATGCAGGTATTCAGGCATCATTTCACCAGTGGAAGCAATTGCTGGCTGAACCCTTTTACTGGAAGGACCCCACAGGCACATTAGGAAAAAATGGATTGACTGAAAGATATGGCAGAATAAGAATAGCATAAATACTCCATCAGGGCTTCTTCCTACCCCTAGCAGCACTATAATGTTGTGTCATTAAAAACAGTACTGTAAATTAAAGCACTCTCAGGTGAAGTCACAAAGTTATGGGATAAAGTAGCCCTGGAATGGTCAGCCAAGTTTCTCTAAAACTTTAGTTTATAAGAAAGAAACTCTCTAAATTACCCCAATTAGGAATCAGATATGTCATTAGCAAAGAAAAAGATGGTGGCTGTAAGCATAGATTAAGTTAGGTGGACAAAAAAAAAGCATATCCTGTTTTTGGAGACAGCACTTTGCACAGGAACAATGGGATAATTTTAATAAGGTAATTCTCACTTAAGGAATTTTGGTAGTGCTGTATGTTGTCATAAATCCATCTTTTCTGACCTCAAATGCTCTAGAAACATACCTGTCCAAATAAAAATAAAGATGGTACTATTAGCAGAAGAAATAGTAATCCTGTAGCATCTTCAACAGATTTAGTATGGCATAAGATTTGGTTTCCCAGAGCACTCTTCATCTGATGCAATGGCACTAGCCCACCACCGTTTATGCTGTAATAAAATGATTTATTTGCAAGGTGCCACAAGACTCTTTTCTTGCTTTTCTATAACAGACTTATATGGCTAACCCTCTGGAATTTGTGTCCTGTTTGCTGCATGTTAATATAGGCTGTATGCAAAGTAGTACTTTTGTTTATCCGAATACCCAATTATCCAAATGTGCTGGCTGGCCTCCAGGGCAATTTTTACATATACAAGACTGCAAAACAGATCAATTCCCAAGAAAGAAAGCCTAATTTGTGAAAATGTGTAAATATTTATTTCTAACAGGGCATTCTTTTCTTTTACTATGAAAGATATACTATGATTATGGCGATTAGCATGTATTCAGACAGTTTCCCACGCACTCAGCCACATACCGGGCTGGTACTTGAGAAGCAGGTTTCTTTTTACTTGGGACACCCTCACGTGCATGGCAGGAAAGCAGCCAAGTGAATTGATGTACTGATGCACTGCAGTTATGTAGACAGGGTTGGTCCTATATGTGTCCTCCATGGTATCCTAGTGAGGACCCATGCGGCAGCATTATGGACTAGTTGTAATTTCCTGATTAAAGCCAAGGCAGGCCCACATAGAGTGAGTTGCAATAATATATTGTATAGGGCAGAGGAGTATCTGACAGAGGAGCAGTAGCCTAGCAAGGACAGCTTGGCAAAGTGCTAAAGGGAGACAGCCTTCTGGCAGATAGAAGTGGAGAAGCATACTTGTAATGTATGTGCCTGTGCAAATCTGTGTGTCCACATCAAAAAAAGAACACTATCAATGCATGTATTTGAAGTGTTCACATTGAAAGAAAGGGCACTGGGGGGCACGTCTTATCAGCATTGGTCATGATTACTGATGTGAAGTGAGTGCAGATGTTTACCATTCAAATCATGTGCTTCTGAAAGTAATCCTCCTTTTTTAAAAACTCAGACTGGAAATGAAGGACTGGATTCAAGAACTTGCTTGAACAGATAGAGTCTGCACCGGAATGACAACTATGAAAGGTTTAGATGGCCACGGGTTTGCTACAATATGTTTCCAAGAATAGCAATTATTAATCCAGCATAATATCCATTACAACCACCCCTAATCCCTGCTATGATCCCTGGCATAATCTATTTTAATCACTTGCCGGCTACAAATATCCACTGCTTTGTTTTGGATCATGTTGTTTTTTAATTGATCTTTCCCTTGAGGTAAGGGACACACGTGCAGAGGCAACGGATGCCTGGGCAGATCTTTACGGCCGCTAAAAACATTAAGAGAAGGCAAAAAAGATCAGAATGAGGAATTCAAGACAGTGAAAACAAACAACACTAAAGGAAATCCAGGATGAAAGGGTAATTGAAAAGAAGGTAAAGGGATAAACATGTGAAGCCTTTCCAGTACAAAACACGTTTAGCAGGATTCCTGCAAACTTCATGGCAAATTTAGCAGGCATTTAGAGAAAGGCCAGGCTCCTGCATCTTTGACCCGGTACAGTTTGACTGGGCGGAATCCTCCTTCCCCAAACTGGCAATCCGGCCTATAAACTGAGGCCAACTCCTAATCCTGAGAGGTTTATTTTCCTAGGCACTGCTGTAATAGACAAGAATATAACTCGTGGCACATTATGGGCTATAAACATAAAGCACGGGGGAGGGGAACAGTGCAATGCGTTGAATGCTGATGTTCTGTTCCCTGATAACTGGAAGGTTTGCCCAGCCACTGGTTTACATGCTTTTCAAACAAAAAGTGGGCACTGCTCATAATATAATTTCAAGATCTCTTTCCTCACAAACTTGACAGCTAGAAACTTGCCATCTTTCTCAAGAAGTACCACCATTCACAGGAGACCAAACATGATGCTTTGTCAATCCTGTATATGCAGGATATAATGGGAGAGCGCTTAAAGGCTCCTGTGCCAATTGATTGCACCCTTGCATCCACCCCCAACCCCAGATGGGCTTACTTACACTTGGGGAGCCTGGTTGGGTGAACAAGTTGGGGTATCCCTTGCTTCCACATAGTATCTAGTTACACAGTCAGCAGATTTGTCAAATAATAGTCCACAATTTGTTTTGGAAACCCCTTCCCCTATCTCCTCCACTTCTCAGTCTCAATTCTACCCCATGCTATATAAATGCTGTTTTAAAAGCAGACTTGACCTTAAATTCTCTTGTCTGTCCCAACTGTAAAGTCTCAAGGTTGGAAGGTCAGCCAGTATTCCAGATATAATCATCAAGGCAAGCATAAGCCTAGCTTAAAATGCATAATACCCAGGAATATATGAAGAGTACTAAATTATTTTGGGAAGGCGGGGCAGGAGACAGTCCCTGATTACATCAGCAGAGTAGCCTGATTTCAGGGTCAATTGTTCACAGAAACAATATGTACACCACTCCTTTTTCATTTTCTAATATGAGAGAGAGAGAGAGCAAAAACGAATATGCTGGAGTTTTGTAGAACAAGATAGCAGACAGGGCAGTGGGGATTTAATATGGATTTTCATTTAGAACTGGAAGTTCTGCACTTTCTGTAGTGTTTATGTTGTGTGCATCATTTTATGGACAATTTAATGTGAGGAGGAGCAGAACACAGATGGGATCTATTCATCATGAGCACTGAGCCTACTTCTGAGTTAACCAGGAGTGGTTTAAGCAAACAAGTCATGTCCTTGTTACTCAATCACCTTTTTATTTTTCATTGCAGATTTGAAACTGTGTATATGCAGCAAAGTCTAAATCTGAAATCTGGTCCCAGCTGAGACTTCATTATCCTTTTTAGGGTAGGAGGTGCTACTGCAGAATCATAAACCTATAGCTAGAAATGACCCATAAACGGATGCCGTGTGACAGCAGAAGAGCTTGATACAGGATTCTGGTTGCCAGTTAATACAGCTTGATACAGGACACTGGCAGCCATTGTTTCTCAGCATCAGCACCCCTTTTGTAACACAGGCATATTAATAATGCTTTTATGGCTGTTATAATGGTGTGTGAATTGTTTTGAAGGACTGACCAACCACAACAATATATATGCTAAGTATTAGGACCATACCTCCATGTATTAATCATGCCATGGGGCATTCAGCAGCCACTGCCACATGTTTGTTATGTGGACCCTTTCCTTCACTGCTTCCTGTTAAAGGAACATCATGCATGGAAGATACAGCAAGATAATGGAAACTAGGTCAAATCAGATATTGACATGTTGGTACCTTGGACTGAATGGACCTGTTCAGAGGCTAGAAAATGTCTAAGCACTTGACATTACTTTTGTAACCCATGTTTCTGTCAGTGAGCTCAGAATGGCATGCATGGTTCTCCTATCTGCCATATTATCCTCATTAAAAAACAAACAATCACTATCAAGTGGTGTAGGATGAGAAAAAAATGATTGACCTAAGAATACCCAATAAGTTTCATGAAGACTGAAGACTCGGTCCTAGATCTCCCTAAGGCCAGTCCAACACTTTAATCACTACGCCATACTTTCTCTGCATCTATTGTTAGCACTGACTCAGGACTAGGCTTCTGTGGTGGTGCTGCAGTAACGTATGCGAAGTTTAAGGCATGTGAGAGAATCATATAATTAGGTTTACCTCATGTGATATTTACAGCTCCTATCCCAAGAAGTCAATGGACTCTATAAACACATGTGAACCAGACTCTCTCCAGTTTATAACTGTGGGAGGGTAGCTGCATGGAAGAGGCTGTGCCACTGCTCTGGTAGTTAAAGAACTACCCTTCAATAGCTTGGCTTTAGTAGCTTTTCTGGCACAGGAAGTATGAGTGGCATTCTGGGTCAGATGCACAGTGAAAAAATCGCCTTTCCTCTTCAAGATGTGCCAAGAACTGCACTGACCTATTCAAAGTATCACAACTACAGGATGGTCACATGAACTGGCCCTTGATCTGATTACACAATCAAAGAAGAGTTTCCAACCAGAATGGAAAGACTGAAAGAAACATGGCACCCAAAATATTGCATTAGAACTCATTTGTTAAATGCCAGTTTCAGAGATTGATTTTTCCCCTAGTTGTCTTTATTTTGTTCCCATTTCATCAGTTCTACTCTCAACCATGACAAGACATGCTAATATGTACCCACAAGCCACCTTACACAAGGAAGTACTTGTCATACAGACTCACAGGATTATATATTTACTTCCTTTATACCCCACATTTATCCCCCATAGGGACCCAAAGAGGTTTACATTGTTCTCTTCTCCATTTTAGAATTGGAGGTTGTCATCACCATGAGAAAGCAAAGATCTCCATGAAGTCAACCCCACCAATATTACATGGATGAAACCAATATGGTACCTTCAGTATACAAAAGCTGTAATCTGAGACACCCTAGTGCAATTGCAGCCTAATCTGAAATGATGGATATTCCGGTATTAGAAAGAACACCAGTTTTCCTGTATTAATGCCATTTAAGGCCACAAAACATATAAACATGCCCACTGATAGGCACAAATATACAATTCTCTAGAAGATGAGAAAAGGAAAATTCCTTAAACGGGTAAGTAGAGGGTGCTGTGAGGAATGAACTATCAGATGGTCCAACACAGATGGGCAAATGCTATTTAAATACTGACCCAATCTACATTTATCTACCCACATTGTTTAATGTCTTTTAGCTTCCCCAGATTATCTGAAAAATATCTAAAAGGGTGTAATTTTTTTTGTTTCCTATTCTCTGGTGAAACTAGATTCAAAGAAACATTTTCCCTGTGAAGGCAGTATTTCTTGGCAAGTTAGGAGGCATTACGTCCAAGCTGCGCTCTCCTAGCTTTGATGGCAGAGTTTGCCAGGAGACATTTCAACCTTCCACTACAGTGTGTTGTTTTGTCTCATATGATAAACACAGCCTTTTAAAGATTTCCACCTCAGGCTATTCCTTTTCTCACTTAAGAAGGGCCTCCTAGAAAAGAAAAACACAGCAGGTGCACAGGGGAAAAAAGCTGTACTTCTCAGGTAAAGGAGAACACATCTAACAAGAGAGTGGAGGAGAAACAGAATGGATTAAAACAATTAAAGGAATCCACAAGTACTGGCTGTAGGGGAGTTCAGAACCTTCAATTCCAGAGCTGTCTCACTCACCACTCAACGTGGGCAGAAGGTTTTGGCTGATAAGTGTCTATGTACACAGCACCTACCATTAACAGATTGTGGAAGAATCTCCTCCCCAAAACTGTCTCCAGCTTCCCACATCCATGCACTGTTTGTGGCAAAAGTTCATTGCCACAGCACAATACAAAATAAGCATTTACCTTAAAATAGTGCCCCCCACACACACATATACTCATAAAGTGTAAACTTCCAGAGATAGTTCTCTTAGAGGAAAAATAAAAAGGACTCAAAATCTAACATTTTCTGTGATATAAACTTTCACAGCCTACTTCTGTTAGATACAAGAACAGTACCCTCAGGTGTGAGATATGACATCTCTATGTTTCTATACAATGCACAAATGTATATAAGCACATAGACCATTCACAAAAATAGCAACTGAAAATAACATAATCCCCCTAGCTTTTCTAATCCAATTTGACACCTGACGTGAGTGAGAAAGCCATTGTTCCAATTTCAGATTTAGGAAGATACAACCATCTTTTTCTCCAGCTGATACAGAGCACCAAATGTTCAGTTATTATCAGAAGACAGATCGAGTAGGCCTATTCTACAATGATTCCATTGGTCACTGATCAAATACCAAGTTCATTTTGAAGTAGTACTTACAAAGCCATTCCTGGCCTTGGACTCTCATATCTGCAGGCTACCTCTCCTGCTACCCACCATCACAAGCAAAGCTTTCTGAATTTGTGACATCCTGAAAATGAGGAAAAAGAAAACCAACAGCTGCCCATACCTGTGCTTTCTCTGTTGTGTCCACACCTTGAGAACTGGCCAGCTTGAGGAGGTGAAGAAGGTCCCCATATGTCTGTCATTCTACACAATGAACAAAACAGAAATGTTCAGGAGGACATTTTAATGGAATATAATTAAAGTGGTTCTGTGGTCCAATTGAATGGTTCTGGTGGGTGCTTTTGTTTTGGATTATGTTAGTACTCTTGCTTGAGTAGATATGAGGCAGCCGGCAACTGGATTTTGTTTGAGGTCTGATCCCTATGTCTCAGGTGGCTGGGTGTTGGTGGTGCTTCAAAAAAGACATATTTTTCATTTATACCCCACTTTTATCTCCAGTGGGAACCCAATGAACTTAGAATATTGTTCTCTCCTTCTCTGTTTTATCCTCAGAATAATCCAGTGAAATAGGCAGGTGGGCAGTTATCAATCTATCATCTATCTATATGTATACTGCCCCTCTTGGACTAGCCATCTCAGAGCAGCAAATAACAGTCTCGATGTTCATCAGTGATAAAACAATAAAACTGGATTATCAATAAAACAATATCCATAAACATGGAAACAATAAAATTAAATAATGAAGAAGAAGGAGCCATGGCCCGGCGCCAAGGCCTTCGCGGCCCGCGGGTGGGGGACCACTGGTCTAAGGAATGTATTCAGAGAGGTGTTCCTTCAGATATGCAGGGCCCAAACAGCATAAGGTCTTAAAGATTAAAACCAAAACATTGAGCCTGACCTAGAACTTGACTGGGAGCCAATGCAACTGCTGTAACACAGACCTTGTAGGCTCTCCATGGTGTCCATATGAGAACCCAAGCAGCTACATTTTGGACCAGTGGTAATTTCTGGAGCAGGGTCAAAGGTTGGCCCACGTAAAGTTGAGATACTGGCACAACATTACTCAGTGGTCTCCCAGTGGCAAAATCAGGATTTGTACCTGGTTCTCCTATACCCTAGTCCTATGTTCCAATCACCACACCACACTGACTACTACCCAAGGATACAGTGTGGGACCAGTATTATTGACCATGCCTAAATAATCATACAACATAAAAAGATGACCATCCTTCCAATGATGGAAGTCCCACACTGAGGGCCAATCTGAGGCTCTTCCCTCCCTGCCTGCTCCTTTTCCTCCTCTATGCTGCTTCCTGGCACTTGGCATGAGGAAGAAAAGTCAACAGGAGGTAAGCCAGGGAGCCAGGACAGCCATCTAGCTTTTCCACACTGCACCATTGCTGTGCTGAGCTCCCTGTCCTCCTGGCCATGAGGAAGGCAGGAAGGGCCATCTAGGCATGCTCCCCCATTTCTGCCTGGCACTTCATGGTCACCAGGAGACCGGGGGGGCATCCTGCTATGCTCCACCATGGTGCCACACTCCCAACTGGCCTGCTTGAGGCCTCCCAAGCCTTATATCCACCTGGAGAGCCATTCAGCTCAGCTTGCTGGCTGGCCCTTCCTGCTCTACAGGAGCAAAGGCAAAAGGTAAAGTGTGAGGGTTGGGGGGGGGCTCATGCTGAGCAAAGCAGCATAGCTGGTGAGCTCTGCCACACTGATTTGCAGGAGCCCTCCCTCCCTCTGCCCTCCCACCCTTCCACCCTTCCATGGCCTGTTTTCAAAATGGGCCTTACTACTAGTGATTTAATAAATCAGTTCCTTACTGCAAGGTGACTGATTGTAGTAATTTTATAAGCTGCACCCATGTTGACAAATGACTAATAGGTGAACCCATAGATTATGGCCTTTAATAAGCAACATTTCAGGAATCCTGGTGCAGTGTTCTGTGCTACAAGCCAGGGTACAGGAACGTCTATCCACCAAAGATGGGAAGACTCAGGTTGCCTGGGATCCAGCCAGCTCACTGTAGGTCCCTTGCTATGTTTGCTTTTATCAGTCAAGCAGAGAAAGCTTTTTTTAAAGCATGAAAAGGGTATGTTTATAGAAACTGAAGCCCTCAATGATGCCTGCCCATTTTGCTCAAATATACCCTACACTGTTACCGCAATATTATAGCCTAATACAGTTTGCATTGATTTGTTACAAGGAGCTCATACAACATCAGCAAGCTAATGGAATCTTTCAGAGGATTGTTCCTGGATAGGCTGCAATTGTGTAATTATCCATGATGCAGAGATTTAATAGCATGTTGAGGGAAAACAACATGGGGTAGTCCTGACCTCTATTTCCTTAGCTTAGGTGAAGTGTATGGTTACAGAGTGCCTTATATTTGGGCAGGATTGTTAATTATCCTTGGCTGAGTGCCCCAAGGTTGAAAGGTGTGGCTGTTCTACAGTACCTCCAGCTGTGTTCTCTGTTAATAACAGATTATCTGGATGAACCATCAATATATGCACCGCCTGCCTCTTACCCCTGAGCACAATATGCCTACATGGTGAGATATCCATTCTGTGTTCACTGCAGGGGGAATACCTTTGCTGGCTGCATATAGTATAGAGGCAGCTATGCTACTTCCTCTATACACCCCTTTTTCTGCCTTGGGAAGGTAATCTTATTGTAGTGTTGCTTGCCCCCTTTCCTTGGGAAGAAGAGAGCTGCTAATGAAAATTCACATCACACAGCTGTTGTTATTTATTAGATTTTTATTCTTTTCTCCAGCAAGCTTAGTGTGGCATACAAGGGCCTGCAGAGTGCACCACCTTCCAGATGACAATTAAAATAATGATGCTAGAACTAACTAGGATGGGAGGGAATCTCATTCTACTAAGCAAAAGCGTATTGTGGTTTGAGTCCAGGGGAAATATGACATTCCTTTATTATTCTGCTGACTAGCACCAGCCTGAGAAATGCTATGAAAACCTTCCAATCATACATTCTTCTGAACAGCTCCAGCTTTTCACTCCAAATCAAATAGAACCACACAAGAGTTGCATCTTACAAGCACAAAAGCACATCCTGAAGCAAGGAACTACACTGCAGACATAAAATCGGGCAGGGGGGAGGGTAACAGATACATGTTGTGCTGTAATCCCACTTTTCCTCAAATAAACAGAGCAGAATGACTCTTGTGACTCTTTTGTGAGGTCTGTAAGGCTGAGAGGGACCAAGTGGTCAAAAGGCTTCTCACATTTTCAATGCATGAATATTCCTTACATATAGAAAAGAAGAAGGGTTGGATTTCATACCCCACTTCTTTCTACCCAAAGGAGTCTCAAAGCAACTTACAAATGCCTTTCCCTTCTTCTCCACACAACAGGCACCTTGTACGGAAGGTGAGAATGAGAGAGCTCTGGGAGAACTTATTCAAGGTCTCCCCTCAGGCTTCACAAGGAGGAGTGTGGAATCAAACCCGGTTCTCCAGATTAGAATCCATCGCTCTTAACCTCTACAACATGCTGGCTTACATTTGTCAAGTTTCTTATGTGATTTAGTCAAAGTCAAAGGAAAGCAGGATCCTAGACCAATGCTACGCCACTCTGGCTTATAAGAAGAGATACGAGGCCAAGAGAAATTTCCCTGTGATCTATTTCTTCTCTGTTCCCTTTTGGGGCCCACCATGTTATTAATTACTATTATATATTACAAGGGGGACCCAAAATACTTGCAGGGGATAATCACTTATCTCCCCAGCTCTTCTTATGACTCAGTAGTGGTGGTGGGGGGAGAGACTCAGGGGGAGGAATACATCTCCCACCCTCCATTGGCAAATAGTTCCAGGAACCACTGCTTGCTAATAAGTTTTTCAGCCTGGCCAGAGCAGCAGCCAGCCCCAGGAGTGGCGAAGGACCACTGGGAGATGCTGCAGTCTGGCCATGGGCCTAGAGAAACTTCCCTGGTTGTGCCATTGCTATTGAACTTACACAGCTCCCTCATCCTGCTGCCAACTGGCTGAGGGGAATTTAGACCCTCCAAGTGCTTTTTTAGTTTTTTTAATTTTCAGATTTTTCTGAAAGACTGGGAGCATCCGAAGTTTGCAGGAAAAGCTGTTTAGTGTCCATATGACCCCTATCTGTGGATTTAGCTCTCTGCAGATGGGGGTCATGGGTGGCTAATAGTGGCGACCCATGATATTTGCAAGGGGAATTCTCCTTATGGTTCATTGCAGGTTGGAGATCTGAGGAGAGAAATGAACCAGGCACCTCCCTTTGTCTCTCCTCAGCCCAGACCAGCTACCAGTATCCTCCTCAGTTGTAGCTGAGCCCAGGCAATTGTCAGTGTCCTCCACCACTGCTACAAATCCTGGTACAGTGGCCAAGCATCCTCTATTACCATGGCTAGGCTGCAGTGGCTCCTGGGAATCCACTGCCACCTCAGCTGTGCCACAGCAACTCCTGGGTGTTCTCCTCCTTTGTAAATGGACTCAGTGTGGCTGTCAGGCATCCTCTACCATCATGCAAGCTGGCACGAGCCATGAGCAGTGGAAAGGTGGAGGTGAAGTGCTCCTGGGAAGGCACTTCACCTTTTCCAAAACCTCACCTTTCTGTTACCCATGGCTTTTCTCAGGAAGCAAGAAGCAGGGCTATTTAAATCTCTCTTTTCTGCTCCCAGCAGAAAGCCATAAGAAGGAGAAAGCAGCAATGGTTTAAATGGCTCCAAGTCATTTAAATCAAATTGCTGAGTGATGGGAAACTCCTAGTCATTCAGATGTTTCTTGTGAAAAGCAGAAAGTTGGGGTAAACCCGTGCTATCTGTTCTTCATGAACCATCACAAGCCACCATGAACTTTCTCAAAGTTCATGGTAGTTTGTCCAGGTTCTTCAGTCCATGAATTTCAGTTGATTAACCCCAAACAGACTAAAATTTGTGATGAACTTTCATTTATCAACTGGTCTGTGCCCATTCTTAGGTATAGATATATAAATAAAATTTCTCCACTCTCAGGGGTTGCCTTTTTGAAAGATTTGAAAGATTTTTATAAGGAATCAGGACAAGGCCAAATGTCAATGAAGTTTTATGACAAAATGTGATTTCTTTAATTCACTTTGCATTAATCCAAGTTACATCTTGGTCAATACATTTGAATAACTTCCAGGATAAAATTAATTTAAAAAAATTAATTTATTGGTGACAGATCTAGATGGACTGTAAATTTCTCACACAAGCTTACATCCAGCAGAAGGACTTAATTGTAATGAGGATTTCGCTGTGCATACTTCCTCCTGCCTACATTAATTACCACTGGACACAACTTGCATGAAAATGTAGCTATTACTAACGATGTTGCCGAAATCACCATAGTGATACATGGTGTGTTTGCTATCTTCAGAGAGCTTTAAAATCCCCTGTTTCACTGTAAGCCTAAAGCACTTTGCATGGAGACCTATTCATTTTCTGCTTTGTATTGATAGCTCAAACTGCCAGGTGAAGCTGTTGTTAGTGAAATTATTCCTTGGCAGTAATTATTATTCCAACTGGAAACAGCACTCCTATTAAATGTCTATCCTGCTGTTCCACAAAGGAATTCAAGGCAGCATACTAGATTCTCTCATCCTCCACTTTATCTTGACAAGAAACCAATGAGATAGACTATGTATTTTAATGCTGTCATCGCAACCAATTTACGGTGACCCCAGCAAGGAGCTTTCAAGGCAAGTGAGAAGCAGAGGTAGGTTGCCATTGCCTTCCTCTGCAGAGCCTTCCTTGGTGGTCTCCCATCTGTGTAATCTAATAAGACTGGGCTACATCATGCCACTTTTCCTCCCCGGGAGATAGGCTAAGTGATTGGCTCAAGGTCACATAGTGAGCTTCATGGGAGAGCTGAGCTCTATATCTCAGTCTCTCCAGTCCTGGGCCAGTATTATACCACACTGATTTAAAATGAGGTACTTATTCATGCTGCTGAACTGACCAGTCAATTCTGTTTCTGAAGAAAAGAAAAAGTCACTGCCCTCTATGATTTTCCAGAAGAAGGCAGAAGAGGAGGAGGAGGGTTGGTTTTTAGATCTCTGCTTTTCACTGCCGTAAAGAGTCTCAACTTGGCTTACAATCACCTTCCCTTCCTCTTGCCATGACAGGCACCTTGTGAGGTAGGTGGGGCTGAGAGAGAGCTCTAAATGAGGTCACCTAGCTGGCTTCATGGGGAAGAGTGAGGAATCGAACATCATTATCTAGATTAAAGTCCTCTGCTCTTAACCACTGTGCCACACTGGCTCTCTTCAGATGAAGAATATTTCAATACAACAATATGAATTTCCTCCTTTCATGGTGCCTCCCACATAAGCCTGCTGCTTTGTTTTCTTTTGAGGTCTGCTTTGCCTAAGACCGTAAAACCCCACTTAGGATGGCACTGTAAATAACTTTCAAACATTAGCTCATCCACAGAATTTATGGGTGATATAATGCCAATTAAACCACAAGCTGCAGTTCCCTTCTATTAAATGAAAGGGAAAATTAAGCTTCCTTCACAGAGGTGACAAGATCATGAATTAATAAAGAATTATAACTTCATCATTAAAATGCTATATGGATAATTTCAAATATTCTAATTCAAACAGCAGTATTTATTTTTTAATGTGTTCTCTTACCACAGCTCTTAGGCTTCAGGTCAACCTATCAAAAGGTTCTGAGTAGTAAGCAAAACTTACATTCCTGAATGTCTGCATTATGCCAGGGTCATTGTTTTTCATCTGTACATCATGATTGATCGATTCTCAATATTCCATTGCTTATATTTTCCAAGTAAACAACTTTCCTCTCTCCACTGGGAAATAATCTCCTAGTCTAATCAAATTGGTGGGTAGCCAAGTTAGAACCAAGAAACCAGTCTTTCTCCAAATGAATCAGAAAGCATTTACAATAGATTGAGATGCTGAACCTTCTAATCCTCAATCTTCCAAGAGTCTAAAATGGTAACACAGGATTTAAGTCTTTGAACTGTGCTGAATGTTTTACTTGATTTATTTATTATTTGATTTATTTGCAATATGTTTCTGGCTGCATTAGTTTAAATTAGTTGTGAACTTGGGGTTAATAATTTAGAAGTATAATGTAAAGTTATTTTTTTTCATTGCTATATTAGAAACAAGGGATTTTTGAAACATTGTTTTGCAGGCATGTTTTTGGAAAATCAGCAGGTTATTTTAACCACTATCAAGACAGGAAGATGCTCTCAAGATTTTGTGTGAAGTGTTGTTAAAAGATACTAAGAGGTATTTTTCTTTTCACAATGGGCAGTACTGTGCAATTCTGTTAGTTATTAAATGCTAGAAGATAAACTTTGTGTGTTCATAGATGTTTTCTATTTTGGGCTAAATCACACAAGACACTGGAGATCCTTGTTTAAAGTATCAAGGTCTAACTGAATTATAACAATCAACTATGGGGCTATATAGACTGGGCCCAAAGAACTAAGGATGGGGGAGGCAAGGCCTACCAAGATGCTTTAAGCCCAAAGAAGGGGACACAAGGGCACAAAACAAATGCAACTGGTCTCAACCAGAGCCAGGGCCTTTTCGGCCTTGGCTCCAGAAAGCATCAGGGCCCTGTTTGAACTCACTGAGTTCCACCAGACATGTAAAATAGAGCTCCTTCACCAGGCCTATGGTTGAGGCCAGAGAAATAGTCTAATTGACTTCCTCCTGTGCCACACTCCACCCTGGGTTCTGGTTCCACACCCATGGGCATTTTTAGAATTTTAGAACTGATTTTAAAACTGTTTAACTGTGTTTTAAAGTGTATTATTGAGCACGTGTCCAGCACCCTGAGTCTGCTTTGGCAGAGAGGATGGTCTATAAATTTAAATAAATAAACAATATAGATACCATGGAATCCATAGAGGAAAAGTTTCTGATTTGGGAAACAGTGCAGTTAAATCTAGCTTTCACCAGTGTCACAGACCTAATCCACATGAGGTCTCATCTCCACTGCTTTTGTTGCTAAACAACACATTTCGGATCTGATATGATTTTTTCTTTTTATACAAGAGTGCATTTTGCTCTTGAGTGATCATTCGACACTTACTCTCACCATGAATAAGCCTACATTCATAAGTCAACAGAAAACAGAACCTATCCCGGACTATATTAAACAATTTCACAATGAATACAAATAAACATTTCTTATCTCTTCTTTTTTATATATGTATATGTATATAAGCATAACCAGAACGGCCTCCAGATTGAACCATTTTCAATTGAGTTTTCCTCAGTGGTTGTTTTTCTAAAATATAAAAGCATACAATTAATACAGGCTTATCAACCATTTTTACAAAACAGAAGAGAACATATTTAACTGAACACAGTCATTATTCCAGTCTACAATAGTGCATACCTCCTATAATTCTTATAAACATACAGTCATTGTTTCTTTAAGTATCCTTATATATATATGTATAAATCAAAAGCCAGCTTTTTGGCTATTATCGTAAAAATTATAAAAATTATAAAAATTATACTAAAGGGCCAAGTCTTACCAACTTTTTGTATAGTTAATGAAGTCCTGCAAAAGGATCTAAAATAAAATAACACTGCTTTAAAATTTATAGATTTATAAATCTATTTTCGTTTGAAAATATTAATCCTAAGTAATAATCTCTTACCAAGTTTTCCTTTTAAATTATATATATGTGGCATTTGGCTCCCAGGTTTGGGGAGGTCTAGTCAAAAGACTCTTCCCACTGGGTTGTAAACTGCCTCTGGTAATTATACTGTAGCTGAGAAACTTACTCCATGCCACACCTATACCAATTAAAGCTGCAGTCTCATCTAAAAGCGAAGAGTTCCAAACATATGTAAAAAAATTATATTAAGGTCTCTAAATTCTCCCAATTGGTCATGAAGCCTATCAGTTAGGATTTAAATTATAATAAACCTTCTTCCAAGGTACCCCTGTAGAGGCTATTGATCTTGTACCTAGCTTGAGTTCAAGAAATCACAGCATGGTGTACATTCATAAGTCTTCAGGTTTAAGGGCTCATTCCAACATCACATCTTCTGATCTCATACTGAACCACAACACTTCAGTGCATTTGGATTCCAGGAACCATAGTCATGGCTTAATTTGTAAAAACTGAGCCATGCAGCTGAAGTGTGTTGGAAGCTACACTGATTGAGATGTCCTGTACCCCAACTGTTTAATGGAAGAAAAATGGCTGCAGAAACTGGTTACTTAATGATACGATAAATAGTATGTACCTACTATACTTAGAAACTATGCTTATGAAGCTCAACTCAACATCAAGAAAACAAGATCATGGCATCTGGCCCTCTCAATTCCTGTCAAATAGATGGGGAAGAAATGGAGATAGTGACAGATTTTATTTTCCTGGGCTCTAAGATCACTGCAGATGGGGACTGCAGCAAAGAAATTAAAAGACGCTTGCTCCTGGTGAGGAAAGCTATGGCAAATCTAGACAGCATCCTAAAAAGCAGAGACATCACCCTGCCAACAAAAGTGTGTTTAGTCAAGGCTATGGTATTCCCAGTTGCAATGTATGGCTGCGAAAGTTGGACCATAAGGAAGGCTGAGTGTCAAAGAATTGAGGCTTTTGAACTCTGGTGCTGGAGAAGACTCTTGCGAGTCCCTTGGACTGCAAGGCAAACAAACTGGTCAGTCCTAGAGGACATCAGCCCTGACTATTCCTTAGAAGGCCAGATCCTGAAGATGAAACTCAAATACTTTGGCCACCTCATGAGAATGAAAGACTCCCTGGAGAAGAGTCTAATGCTGGGAGCGATCGAGGGCAAAAGAAGAAGGGGACGACAGAGAATGAGGTGGCTGGATGTAGTAACTGAAGCAGTAGGTGCAAACTTAAATGGACTCTGGGGAATGGTAGAAGACAGGAAGGCCTGGAGGATCATTGTCCACGGGGTTGCAACACGACTTCGCACCTAACAACAACAACACTATGCTTAGAGTTCCTGCTCAGAGACACTTTCCATTTCTGTCAAAGGGACTTGACCCTTGTCAAGAGGGTCAAGCTACAATAAATAAAATAAAATAACAAATTTAATATTTGTTATATAGTGTGCACACATAAAATTAAAACCGTTAGAGATCTGAATATCAGACTGTACAATTTACAAGCATTCCTAGTGGATGAGTATGTCCTATGAACGACATGAAATGAGATGCATTTTAGCCTTTGCAGCCTTCCTCAGTGGTAACAAATACATTAGATATACAAAACAGGTGTTGTTCTCACATATCCTCCATGGTCAGGCAATTGTTCATGGGCCATACATTCCTCCTCATGATGCCTGTATTCACACAACTTTGATCTGGCATGCAATTTCCAATCGCTCTGAATGTATGCAACAACAACCAGTAGATAGAGTCAAATAGCCTAGTCAGTCTAAATACAACCCAGTCCACTTTGCTGGCAGGGCTTGGCAATCTGAGCACAGTTCAGCACAGGAGCTGTCCAGCAAAGGCAAAAGCTAGATCAAGGCCGGCAGCTGCAAGCAGCCTGAGCTGTTTTAGGCCCCTTGCGTCAACAGCTTCTAGCTCTTAAGAAGGTGGACACAACAGCTAAAACATGGAATGAGCCTAAACCAAAGAAGTCTCAAACAACAACCCAAGGTGCATTGTTCATTTCAGCATTAATGCTTAATTAAAATGAATGCATATGTTCTGAAACTGTTCTATGAGTGCCTTGTTCAGTGTGAAAGTGATAAATATATTGATTTAGTCATGTGATTTTTTTTAAAGTTCATGGATAATAAAAGTTTCAAAGCATTAACCACAGTTAAAAGCAGAAGCTTTCTAGTAGTATTCAGTAGAGAATATTTGAACCTCGAATGTCCAGCTTTTAGGGAAACTAGGAGGAGGAGGAGGAAGAGGAGGAAAAGTTTTTATTTGCCGCTTTTCACAGACTACGAGATAGGTAAGGCTGAGACAGCCCTAATATTACTTATACACAGTTAAATCACCTAAATGATAATGAATGAACAAGGTTAAATTCTCAGATGTTATGGCACGGCTACATCTCTCTGCCCTCATATTGTATAGCTTGGAATGTGCAAGTGGGACTCTAGAGTAACAGCACTATGAGTACTTTACACAAAGAGCTAAGGATGAGAACAAAGATTGTTACAGCATCCTGCTGCTATACTCACCTTGGTACACACCCATTGACCTTCATCTTCCACTCTGCTTCATTTCCCCAGATGCAAGTACCATATACTCTATGGAAAAGCAACCTAGAAACCAGTGTAAGGTTTATTAAATGTATTGAAGAACTATGAATAAGGTAACATTCAGAAATTAGATTTGATACATTGGTCAGATAGGATTTATTTAAAGTTTGGTGTACTGGTTAGGAGTATGGACTTCTAATCTGGCATGCCGGGTTCAATTCTGCACTTCCCCACATGCAGCCAGCTGGGTGACCTTGGGCTCACCATGGCACTGATAAAACTGTTCTGACCAAGCAGTGATATCAGGGCTCTCTTAGCCTCACCCACCTCACAGAGTGTCTGATGTGGGGAGAGGAAAGGGAAGGCGACTGTAAGCCGCTTTGAGCCTCCTTCGGATAGAGAAAAGACCGTTTATGCACTGGAGGTTTTGTGCCAGACTGCAGGCAGCAGTTTTAGTTGTGGCAGGTTGCCCTACCTCTTCCTGAACGCACGCAAGGAAGCATTTGGCCTGGTGCACCTCATCCGCCCCTGATTTGTGATCCTACATGGGAGGTGGGGCAGTGAAGTCAAAAGCGGCATTTAAGAACCAACTCTTCTTCTTCCTTCGTCCTTCTTCCTTCCTTCTTCTTCTAAAGCCAATACTTCACATCTTGGTGGCAAAGGGGCTGGATCTGCCCAGCTCCCCATCCATATTATTGATGATAATGTCATCTGTTCAGTCATGTCTGACCATTGGCAATTCCACAGGAAAGCTTCCGCCACGCATTTCTGTCAATGACCGCCTCTTTTAGTTGGTTCATGGTCATCCCTGTGTCGGCTTTGATCATGTTGAGCCAACTGATCCTTTGGTAGTCACGTTTCTTTTGGCCACTGACCATGCTGAGCATTAATGATTTTTCTAATAAGTTTGATCGCATGATGTGTCCAAAGTAAGTGAGCTTTGGCCGTAATATCTTTCCTTCTAAAGGCATAGTTGGTTTGCTCCTCTCTAAAAGTGTCTTGTTGGTAACTTTGGCTGTCCATGGTATTTGCAGCATTTGTCTCCATCTATTTTCTTCCTGTCTTCTTTCTTTAGAGTCCAGCTTTCACATCCATAGCTTATTATGGGGAAGACAATGGCATTGACTAGCCAGCATTTTGTATTAAGGCTGATATCTTTACTTTTCCATACTCAGTTCATGCTTAACACTGTGTTCCGGCCCAGTGTTTTTCACCATTTGATTTCATGGCTGCGTCCACCACTTTGAGTGATCATAGAGCCAAGAAAGATAAAATCATCAATACATACAATGTTCTCATTGTCAATTGTGACTCTGGTACTACTGCCAGTAGTTGTCATGATCTTGGTCTTTTTGATATTATTAGGTTAAATGTAAAAATAAAAAGTTGCAGAAATTGGATTATCATGTAAGATGCATGTGAAAATATTAAAGGTCCATATTTTTTGAAATTTTCTTTTTAAACATTTTCAAAGAAGAAATTTAGAAAGAGGAATTAATAATACGCAAGAGTTACAGGGTAAGTATTCACACTGCTGAAAGTTTTTCCTAGTATAAAATTAAATAAAGTACCACAGGAGTTGGACTAGATGGTCTGTATGGCCCCTTCAAACTCTATGATTCTAGGATATAAATTGCTTCCCTTTATCTGGTTCATGGACTGCTACTTTTTGTGGTTGGTTCTCCGGAGGGTGGTATGAACAAATGCACTTAATAAAATCCAGTCCCATGGAAGCAAATATCAGCACACATTTCCCTTCTACTATTTTTAACTTCTCTGGGACTTTTTCATCACCTTTAAGTGTAATGCAGCAGTTCCCCAAAGAGATGCTTAATTCAGACCATCCAGAAAGTGCATTGGTCACATATTTGTGCAGTCCTTACTATTAGCAATGTAAATTATACCAAGTTGAATTGAAAATTCTGTAGCCTTCATAGCAAAGACAGATGACTTACTGAGCAGACATTTATTCTCTTTCAGAATAATACTAACCCATCAGCTTCTGTCATTTCAAGGCACGTCACTTTAAATCAGTTCCTAGTTCTCTTAACTCCAGAATCAAATTAAGAACATATGTGCCTAAAGGTTTGTCATTGTTTTTTTATAAAGAGGTCATTGGGGGACACAAATAACTGGTCTATGTTTCACTGTTTGGGGACTGAGAGATGGAATATTTCACTTACTGTTTGCTGACCTGAAAAAAATAGGGGGGGAAAACAGCCTCAACATTTCAAATGGTGTGAAAGAAATGCAGTCTATTAATTCACTTGTATTTAATTTCCTTAAATATTAACATATCTCTGTGATTTCATGATCAGATGGCATTGTACATCACAATGGTTCCAAGTAGCAGAAGAAATTGTTGCATTCAATTAAGAATTAGAAGACTTTCTCCCCCACAACCCTTTCCAGCATTTTAAAACTCCCTGAAAAACACATTAATCACACTGATATTGAGTTTTCCAGAATGATGATATCTTTAAATGCACCAGACTTACTAAGAAATAAGTGCATCAAACAAATGTTTCCCAACTATTGCTGAAACTTCATGAATCCATGAAAGATTGGATTCTGGGCACTTAAATTTTAATATTTTTTCCACATCTTTAATGTTTTGAAAAATTAGGACATTAAATAAAGAGCCAGTTGCCAGATTCAGCATAATTGCAGTCCTAGCCACTTCATAAATAAAGCTCTTCTCAGAGCAAAAACATATGTCTCACTTGCATGAGAAAACCTATATTTATATATGTTTACATGCTTCACAAAAATGTATGTCATGGGCTGTATAACATATATGGGACAAACACAGTAACAGTTTGCAAAAATAAGGCCCACTTTTCATGATTTTTCAGAGTTACAGCATCATGATGCGTTCCAATTACCCAAGAGAGCGCGTAAGTCTGCAGGCAGATTTGAATGGCAAATCGTTCACTTTGAACATCTGATAGGCACAGCATGATGGATTGCATCAAATTACACATTATAACAAAACATCTATGAAATGTACTTAAGCAATGAAAATCGAGGCTCAGGGTATTTCATGCAAACGAATGACTTGTTTGAAACTTAACATTCCTTGTCCAGGGATACAATATACTTACGTAAATCGTTTCCTTAGAAACCCCTATGCCTCACTTTACAAAATTTATTGGTGAGATTAGCAAATGTGGGGGTATATCATTGTTACTCTTCTTTATATGATGCCATGCAAAATCAAACTCAGTACACTGTACTTACATTATACTTGAACAGATACTGAGAGCTGCTTACACCAGTCAGAAATCGTGTTGTCTGCTAAGATAGCAATGACTAAAGCATCTGTTTGTACCATGCATCATGCATATCTGCCAAATGAGGTCGCCTTAGTGTTTTATATTGCAAACTTCTCTACAAACAGGTTCATTTTTAAAGCTGGGCCTGTTCCATCCCTGTTCTTGCAACCCACACACTCATCCACCAATGTGCTTACTCCAGGTAGCCCTCAGCTGATAGTCTATGTTACTTCACATGAAGCCAGCCCATTTCTCTAGGTGGTTACAGAGATGGGATTTAATTCACCAATTGTATTTGAATGGCTACTATTTTGCATTTTATCTTGCCTTTGTTTTGACTTTGCTCAAGACCTTTGGTCAGAGGAACATAATAATAAAAAATAAAAGAAAATTCAGCCAGCCTCATCTCCAAATTGTCCAACAGTTTCTCACTCAGTACAGATTCAAATGGGCAGCCGTGTTTGTCTGAAGTAGCACAATAAAATCAGAGTCCAGTGGCACCTTTATTCAAGGCGTGAGCTTTCAAGTACAAGCACTCTTCCTCAGACTATGAACTCCTACTCGAAACTACACTCGAAAGCTCACACCTTGAATAAATCTTTGTTAGTGTTAAAGGTGCTACTGGACTCTGATATTATTGTTCTTCAGTACAAAGAGGTGGAAGTGCCTTTGTAGAATTATTGCTTCTTCAGTCTGCTAATTGTATGGGACATAATTGGATGGGACTCCCCGTGGTTCCATTATTCTCAGTAATGTTGGCCTCGATATGTTTGGATCTTCTGTGGAAACAGGTGATACATGTTCCCACAGTAATGGGAAAGTTGACCTGAAACTTGGTACCAGGTCATAGTTTGAGCCCATCCACCAGGTATCTGTGCCCTTTGTGCAACCCAAAGAAAATAGGTAAATAATTTTCCTACTTAACACCATCAGCCACATCACTCTAATACTCTTTTGTGGATTATTTTGCCAACTAAATACTCGATTCCATGCACTTATTATTAATTCAAATTATACATATTTTTAAAAAATTAACTTACAGGGAACATTTTTCTGAAATCAGCGCATGAACCTTTCAGAGAGGAAAAAGAATCTTTCCAGTGCTGGCATGTTTTGGGATGGAAGAAATCACGTATTTTGTGTACCTCCATTAAACTTGAATCCAGAAACAGCCTAAGGCAAAGCTACAAGCCAGCAACAATTGCCAGCCAGCCCGCAAAATAGACCTTGTGGGAATGAATGCCTGTTAGAAGACACCTGGGGCCTGAGTAGGGGAGGAGGCAGTAATGTTTGGTCCTTGAAAGACTGTCCAATGAACAAGGTGCTGGAGATAAGCAGGCTACTGGAACCGAGGTGTCATTCTTCATAGGCAGAGTGGAATTTACAATAAGCATTCAGTCACAGACCTGCCAATTTATAGCTGTGCCCAAACTAACAGCCAGTGCTAGAAAAACTGAAAACACCCGTAATGAGCAGCATCATTTGTTCAATGCTGTATTTGAGTGTTGAGTGTCGGGAAAGGGAAGTAAATAGGTGAAAATAAATGCCTTGGCCTAAACCCTCAGTACATTCTGGTGGTTAGGCCTATTGGTCTGAAGCAACAGAACAACGTTTGAGTGCACTGGCACCTTTAAGACCAACACAGTTTGATTCTGGGTATAAGCTTCCATGAGGATGCACACATCTTCAGGTACACTGAAATAATTTTCTTCCAGCCTTACGTATAGGTGTGGGGGGGGGGTAAGTAGACGGGAGGGGCTAGTTAGGGTCAAGATGCACAAGGAACTGGGTGATAAGTATAGCTGAGATTGGATTCAAGCAATTGGCATACTTGTGAATGGCATCAAGTTAGCATATTGATACAGAAGTTAACAAACAGATATGAGAACTGAGTTTGAATCTAGTGGCAAATAATTGATTCCCCAGTTTAGCCTGCATGCTTATAAACAACAATGGCTAATGACCAATACAAAGCTTGCTAGAGAGTAATTCTGCATAGCAAGTAATTGTTGATCTATAAAGTGCCTCTCTCTCTGAAAGAAAGCAAAGAAACTAAGATTGTATACTGGATCACTCCATATTGGAGCATAGCCCATGTAATTCACATGGCTCAGTGAACACACAGATGCACAAAAGAAAGCAAATCATGACTTTAAGAAATTCTGATGTGACTAAAACTACCAGAATTTGCTTCCCCTGCTGTGAGCAGCATCCCATTCCTCTGCTTCAATTACCCTGCCGTAAACTTGAAACTATTATACTGAGCATAGATATACAAAGCAGTGCACAGCAATGGCATCATTTTGCACTAAAATCAGCAGCAGTACTTAGTGCACTGTGGTACACACACTGGTGCCACTGAAAATGCTTGAAAGGGAAGTTTGTGCCTGGCCAGTTGGCACAAAGCATCTGTTTTTTGGAAATCTATGGAAAGTTAACACAGAGTAGCATTTTTAAAGTCAATTATTTTCAATGTGCAACTATCTGGATTTTAGGTATATACTTTATAAGAGAGCACGCCTTTCACACTTAAAGCAACATCCATTAATACTGCTTCTTCCCATAAATTCCTCCATTTAGTTTTTGATCTCATTTATGTTTTTGTAATTGTGTACATCTTCATAAAATGAAGGCCACACTGACACGAATACAGGGTCTACTGAAGTGTTTACAAGCCTATAAAACATTCCTCCAAAGAAACAGATGGAGGCAGCAGACTGTATGTGTGTGTGTGTGTGTGTGTGTGTGTGTGAGAGAGAGAGAGAGAGAGAGAGAGAGAGAGAGAGAGAGAGAGAGAGAGAGAGAGAGAGAGCAAATAATGGATATTCTCTGGTGGCTCAAATACTCGATCTTATAGATCTGGGACTGGCATTTCCAGTCAGGTTTTAAGCTATATAAGCCACCAGTGAAGGGTGAGCCCCAAGGCTGCTTTGTTAGGGCAGAATTTTCCATCTGGCTAGCATTTGTTGAGCTGCATGGTATGACAAATGGAGCCAGATGGGAAATCCTCCACAGGCAAGTCACTCTTGGTGGGTGACACACACATACATATGCACGCATGCAGGGATAAATAAGAGGATGAACTCTCTGCAGTTTGATGGAGTCAAATCACCAATCTCGGTAACATCTGCTTTTTCCTTCCAAGTGTTTGCATCTGAGTCAGTTGAGTTATGCAGTTTGGGCACTTGGAAAATTACAGCTACTTAATTTTTTAAAAAATTGCTGAGGGAAAGAGTTGGAAGGAAAAGAAATGCAATGTCTAGTGATGTTAAGATATCTAAAACAATATAGAGATCCAGAGGCAGGCTCTCCACAGTACTGTGCTTTAACCGAGAGAGGCAGGAGGTCCAATTGCAGAAGCTATTGCTGGCAAAACTTCAGGGTAGTATTTGTTATTTATATATTCACTAGTTTCAAAGCCCGTTCCTAAGAACGGGACTTGAAAGGGTCCCCCTCCCATGGCCCCTGGCCCCTGGCCAGGCAGCTTAAGGTGGCTTTGGACCACAGCTCGCAGCCAGATCGTGGGGTGGGCAGGTGCTGGCCAGCTTGTTAGCAAGCCTGAGACAGAGTTCCTTAGCAGGCAGTCAGCAGGCCAGGAGGCCCTCGTTAGCAGGCCCAGCCTAGCAGGCCAAGAGGCTCTCATTAGCAGACCCTCCACCATGACTCTTTGCCCAGGGCCCTCTCCTCTTACTTGCTGCTGGCTCCAGACATCAAGGTGCATCTGAGAGCAAAGAGGCTAGAGTTCAGGGACAGAGGGCGGGAGCTGCAGGGGTAGGTCCAATCAGGGTGCCAGTCTGATTGGCCCCATTCCAACTCGGATAGCCGGATATGTTCCACCCCCCCAGGCTGTTTCACAAATATATAGAGGGACCATGGATAAGTATTTACATTATTCTTAATCACCTTCCTCATCAAATTAAACATTCTTATTCTCAGAGGAAGTTAACTGACACTGTTTTTTGCAGGAAAATGTGATCAGAAAACTGAAATGACACATTCCAACTTTCCATTTTCTAAGTGGCCTATGTATATGTGGCATGTTATAGAAATGAACAAGTGGACACTTATTCAATCCTATTGGATCAAGATGGTTAAAATTAAGAAAAACAAATGAGATGCCTACCAAATGGCAGGGATATGAATGGTGACATAGAAATACAGATGGGCTATAGCAGTTAGTGTGCACACAACCTTCACTTCCTTAGTCCCACTTTCCTGCCCCTTCTATATGGCTTCCTCATGGTCTAGCACTTGTCTCACTTCCTAGAATCATAGAATCATAGAGTTGAAAGGGGCCATCCAGGCCATCTAGTCCAATCCCCTGCTCAATGCAGAATCAGCCCTAAACATCCTAAAGCATCCAAGAAAAGTGTGTATCCAACCTTTGCTTGAAGACTGCCAGTGAGGGGGAGTTCACCACCACCTTAGGCAGCCTATTCCACTGCTGAACTACTCTGACTGTGAACATTTTTTTCCTGATATCTAGCCTATATCGTTGTACTTGTAGTTTAAAACCCATTACTGCATGTCCTTTCCTCTGCAGCCAACAGAAACAGCATCCTGCCCTCCTCCAAGTGACAACTTTTCAAATACTTAAAGAGGGCTATCATGTCCCCTCTCAACCTCCTTTTCTCCAGGCTGAACATTCCCAAGTCCCTCAACCTATCTTCATAGGGCTTGGTCCCTTGGCCCCAGATCATCTTCGTCGCTCTCCTCTATACCCTTTCAATTTTATCTATGTCCTTCTTGAAGTGAGGCCTCCAGAAATTCACACAGTACTCCAGGTGTGGTCTGACCAGTGCCGTATACAATGGGACTATGACATCTTGTGATTTTGATGTGATGCCCCTGTTGATACAGCCCAAAATGACATTTGCCTTTTTTACCGCTGCATCACACTGCCTGCTCATGTTTGGTTTACAATTCACAAGTAACCCAAGGTCTCGTTCACACACAGTGTTACCTAGAAGTGCATCCCCCATCCAGTAGGTATGCTTTTCATTTTTCTGACCCAGATGCAGAACTTTACACTTATCTTTAAGTTGCATCTTGTTACCATTTGCGCATTTTTCCATTGTGTTCAGATCCCGTTGAACTCTAAACTAGTCACTTCCCTTGTCTTTCCTGACACAGAAGGGACTGGAAAAATGGCCTGTGATTTAAAAAATCCCTGCCCTCTAGTTATAGCCTCTGTTCAACATTATGGCACATTTAACAGAATTATGACATGAAAAGACATTAACAAACTTGATCTAATTGCAGCATATCAAATATTTAGCTTTTGTTTCCCACACTTGCCTAAGCCCAGTTCTGAAGTTATTTGGATGCTGAAGTTATTTGGATAGTTTATTTAGACATATAGAAGCAGGGGGCATCTCATTTTCCCAATTCGCTGAAAACTCCCATAATGCTTTCAACTTGCTTCATTCTTACTTTTTGACTTTCCCACTCACCAACAAGCAAGTCTTTTATCTAAACCCCATCTTCAGGTATATTCATTCCATTTATGCCTGACTTTCTCCCCAATGGGGATCCAATATAGCTTACATCATTTTCCTCTTCTCCATTTTATCTCTACAACAAACCTGTGATCTAGGTTAAGCTGAGAGGGTGGGACTGGCCCAAGATACCTCAGTAAGATTCCATGACAGAGTGAAGAAGAGGTCTCCCCGATCCTGTCCTGAAACTATAATCACCACAACAAACTGACTTGGGGGAGGGCTGTCTGCTGTTGTACAGTAGCAAGCCCCTGACCTGAAGGAGTCATACAAGTTGGTAGCAAGTTGTTTGGAAAATGCAGCATAGCATGGTCTCAACCCAAGGTTAAAGCAGCCCTGGAAAGGGCCTTGCCTTTGATTGAAACCAAGGCTTCAAGATTGTTGTGGTTGCCTAACAATGGCCACTGAGTTTATTCATCCTTTAGGTATTTGAAGGATTAAAATGCTCCCCCACACACACACACACACAGACATGCATTTTTGTTGGATTTTAGATTTTTATGCAAACCTTTTCTCGTGCTTGTGGAAAGATGTCTTGTTGGCCCCACCCTCCAGATTTAAGTAGGGCCATGTTGAGAATGAGAGAGAAAGAGACTGTTTGACAAGACAACATATCGTCATTACCTGGGACACTATAACTAAGATTCATAAAATAAAAAGTTATGTAGAAATACTAACTGCCTCCCTTAGAGAGTACAACTCCCTTAAACAGATAGTACAACCACTGAGTAGGAATATAAAATAGGCCAGCATTCTAATCTTTGCATAATATTGTTCCAAATTATAGAATAAAGCAGCCCAATGTGAATGTCATCTGCTACCTCACCACATAATTTTCTGAAATTCCAATTGAAAACAAGAAGACCAGCAACCCTGATGAAGGTGACAAGAACACCTAATTTGCTAGGGAATTATCACCCAACCCCTCACTCATCATTCATAGGCTTGGTTCGTGGAGACCTCTCTGATGGCATTCATCATGTCTTATCTGCCATGTACAAATGACATTTTGAGGTGAAGAAGAGTAGGTATGGTTTCTCTTCAGAAATAATAAATACATTTTTGATGGGCCTGTGGTGAACGGATGATATGTGTATGATCCACTTGTGAAAAGCTGGATAATGAAGGAGGAAGGTCAAGATCCACGTTGAAATCGGGGGGGGGGGCATTGTGAGGCAATTGTTGAAGCTAATCATGTTAGTACCTCTCTAATGAGGTATTTTCACAGGAAGAAACCATGAAGTGGATCACTAATCAGAATCAATCAGTAACAAGACATTGCATGATTTACAAACTGCTTCTTGTACAGTTTATCAGAGGCAAAACATGCAGAAATGAACAGGTGCAGGGTTTTAAAAAGCATTTGCAACATAAGACTTTTTTAAAAAAATTGTCAAGTAATTATTCAGTCTCGGCTAAATCAGATCTTACAGAATAAAAATCTGATATGTGGGCAGGGCCCAGGGTCAGAGCCAAAAAGGCAAAGCCAGATAGGAGTTAGTCTGAATGCCCACAAAGCTGATTGGTAAAGGTACACAGTGAAAAAGGTCATCACTCTCATTTATTGCTGTTGATGAAGAATGTATGTTAGGTCACTTTTGGATGATCACTTTTGGGAACTGAATAGGTTACAAATCTAAATTCATCACCACCATAATTTGTACAAGGATTCCTCTGAAAATATCCTCACCTTCCACCTCCTCCCACACCACACCCCTTCCCCCCTTTCCCCCCACTCACAGACTATCTCACATTCCCCCAGTTCCTCCACGCCTTCCTCTGACAATTCCTCATGTCTGCTACTTTGCTAGAGAAATGTCATAATTTGTGGATGACACATCTGAGCCCTGAGTTAAAGTGACTGAGTCATATCACAGCCGTGAGTGAGATGGGTGACTTAGAACAGCCAGATCTTTTTTTGGAGCTTGCAGCATGTGTAACACTGTTCTATAGAAAAGAACAGGTGGGAGGAAAGGGTCATGAGAAAGAGGTGTTCACCCACAATAAAAGTGACAAGGATTGAAAATACCCTTCGTAATTTATCTACATCTGAAAACTCTGTCAGAAATTCAAAACACACCTGGAGAGTGGAGGCAGAGTGGGTGTCAACAGAGAGAATAAAAATCTCATGGCAATCATGATTTCATGCTGGTTTACACCAACAGAGACCTAATTTAATAGATCCCAAACAGGTACAAGTACTCAAAGAAGAAGTCAACAAACAGAAGGGACCAGTAACCCACAACATTCAGAGTATTAACTCTGCCCTTCCTTGGAATATCTCCGAAATCCCCAAACACCAATACCAAGATGTTAGTAAGGTACAAACTGAATTCTTGATCTAAAAGTTTTTCCTCACGTAAACATGCACAGTTGTGACACAGCAATCCCATACCAGTGACAAACAATATATCTGATTAACAAGTATCTTCACATAACAAAAGTTGTTCTTGTTTGTTATCTGCTGGCACATGTACCATTTCAAACATTGATGGTAGTCAATGAAATAGACTAATCTGAAGAATTACATGCTACAATTTATAATAAAAACAACTAACCATTACATGGTTCTCATGATTCAATAATTGGCCAGAAACATTTTTTTTAAAATTCCAGCTAGCTAGGTTAACAGCCAACAAATGTTTTCATCTTCCATTTCAAGACATCATGATACACCTATGATACATATATTGCAGGAAAAGAAAGAACAATGTATTTGCAATCAGTCACCCAGCCAATCCACCCATTAATTTTTTAAGTTCGCTGGGATCAAAAAGTGATAGTGAAAACAGTACAAGAGACCTTGTGTTACCACACACACAATTATTCACTTTCCTTTTTCCAGTCTTCCTATTATGTCTTTAACATGCAAGAAACTTGTGATAACAAGAACTAAGCCAAAGACTAAATGTGAAGGAAGGAGCTTTTCTCATAATCCAGTGAGATTAAATGACTTGCCAATTGAATGCCAGGAAGTTTGATCACACCAACCAGATTTATGAGTGAGTGTTGCTAATTTGCAGATGACACCCAGCTCTATTTCTAATTAACTGCTGGATCAGGTGGCCCTGTAGAAGTTTATTGGAGAAGGTTAATAAACAGAGGCACAGTCCAGACAAGCTTGAGGTACAACAGGTCAATAAGAAAGATGCTTGAAAACTGAGTAATCCGCCTGTCCTGAGGGGACTGCACTCCTCTTGAAGGGGTGCTGCTGGATCCTGGCATATAGCTGGAGGCTTTGGTCTCCACTTTGTAGCATAATGACTTTTATCAACTTCAGCTGATATACTGGCTATAGTTTGTCACACCAAGCCTGGACACTTGGACGGATACTGCCACCATCTCAGGTCCTTTGCTGAGATGCTCCTTCAAGCCTCAGAATGGGAGCCAGATTCTCCAGTTGGTGTGGAGATGTCTCTGCTTCCCTGATAGAAGGCTAATTGCATCTATGGCCCTACTACCACACTCCTTCACAGCTTGGACTCTGGAGCCTCCTTTATACCCATGTTCCTTCTCCCGACTCTGTCCCTTCTTCCCTCAACCCACCTTCCCATTCACTGCCTCTCCTACCCATCCATGCTTCCACCTTTGTCTCTATATCACTCTGGCATAGGTCCATTCCTGTAAGCCATGCCCACCCTACCAGACTCCTGAGGCCTTGGTCAAAGCATTCTCTCTCAGCCTATCCAATGCCCTGGGTTGTTTTGTGCCTGATAATTGTCCTTATTCTTTGGAGACAGATATGAACAAACATGTCTTAACCACTGGAAACCAGTCTAGATTTAGGGTGCACCAAGAGAACATGGCAATGAGTACAACGCTTCCCAGGAATGTATCTGTGTTCCAGACCATGTTTTACACCAAAACACCATCTCAGGCCACTGACCCCGATAGGATGGTACACACTGGATTCTATTCTTGTCATTCACCAATTCCTCTTCAAATATTCAGAGAGACAGGGCAGCTTCCTTCATAATAAGCAGCTTTTTTATCCCCATAGCTGATTATTAACAGCATCTGTTGTGAATGTCTCTAAAAAGTTATTTGAAGCAAAAGGAAACTCTCTGGTGCTCCCTTGTGTTCATGTCTAGTTAGCATGGAGAGAAACAGAAGACAGATAAAGACACCAGGAAAAAATGAGCTCTTTAGGGAGGGCTCTCAACCTTATAAATGCCTGAAAGTGTCTTCTTTTCCCTTCTTTTATTTTTTAAGGTGCTTATGGCCATCCAAAATAATACCATTAATGTAGTTGGCTATAGTGCTTCATATGGGCATCCTATTTAGAATCATAGAATCATAGAATCATAGAGTTGGAAGGGGCCATTCAGGCCATCTAGTCCAACCCCCTGCTCTATGCAGGATCAGCCCTAAGCATCCTAAAGCATCCAAGAGAATTGTGTATCCAACCTTTGCTTGAAGACTGCCAGTGAGGGGGAGCTCACCACCTCCTTAGGCAGCCTATTCCACTGCTGAACTACTCTGACTGTGAAATTTTTTTTTCCTGATATCTAGCCTATATCGTTGTACTATACTTTATCTCATCCTTCCTCAAATGAATTTAGTAGTGCATTCATGGTTCTCCCCTCCACCTGTCCTTTGATGTAGATTAAGGTGAAATAGAATGATGCCCACTCCAAGAGGCCCCAACAATTTGAACTCAGGTTTCCCCAGTCCTGCTTTGACACCTGACTCCCAGAGGGGCACACAGGTCAGCATGCCTTAGACTCAGATTGACAATAGCCCACCAGGACAATGGTAACCTGATTAGGAAGATGTTGTTGTTCCAGAATGCTCTCAGTGGTAACTACTGAAACTGGTTGCTTCCTCACCTACATGCCTACAGATCTAGTGTAACATCCTGGCTGAGAGACTGAGTTATGTCTCATGGAAACTTTGGCTTAAATCTTCTGTTTTCCATGAACTCAATCGATGGTTCTTGGCTCTATCAGTCTTAAACCTGTATCTCTAAATTGGACACTGTATTTCTACAGTTCTACCTTACAGAGTTGGCACTGGTAGTAAGAATTTTTGAGAATAATGTACCCCTCAGAGTCCCACAGTATAGTTAATGGGCATATAATACAGGAACCTTGCTAAAACTATGGGTCAGGTCAGTGCTTGCATGTCAGGACTGCTGGAGTCCTCATATATGCTGCTCCCATTTGTCCCATTTTTAAAGAATGGCAGAAAATAAACACTGCTTAGTGCTATTAATGTGGTTCATCCCTTGCTTTTCTTTAAATCATTATAAAAGATAATTTTGTGTGATTATGGACATAAACTCAGTTTTAAAAGTCTACATGCAAGGTACTGTTCCATGAGCATAGCCAAATAAAATTATACCCAATCAGCCATAAAATGGCAGTCATTTCCTCATAAGACAAGCCTCCATATCATTAAACTTGAATTAAGTCTTCCTCCTGTGACAATTTTCAGTAAATGCTGGTTACTGAATATTCTTATTATGTGGATTGTTCCGGTTCCAACCAGTCTCTCCCCACCCCTGCCGCCACTAGTTCTTGGTACTATATTAAAATTAACATTTTCTTTGCTTACTCTGTTTTCTGTTGCCCCCACATGGTTGAACCAGAACCCAAGGGTTGACATTAATTCAAAAGAATTTTTGGCTAAACATTCAGAAGAAGTTCCTGACAGTTACAGCAGTTCCTCAGTGGAACAGGTTTCCTGAGGAGATGGTAGGTTCTTCTTTGGAAGTTTTTAAGCAGAGGCTAGATAGTCATCTGACAGAAATTTTATGAACTTGGGCAGATTGTGAATGGGTGAGAAGGAAGGAATGTGCCAGTGTTTGTCTCTTGTGGCCCTTCCTTGCATGCCCAGGGAATTGCTGATCACCACTGTGGGGTGCTACATGAATTTCCTCAATTCTGGAGATTTTTGGTGCAGGGATAACTTGGGCATGAAATTGGGGTCATTGTGGGTAGGCAGGTAGTTTGTGAGTTCCTGCATTGTCAAAGGGGTTGGACTAGGTAGCTTCCAACTCTATGATTCCTGAATGCTGAGATACTGAAATTAAATTTGGTATGCATGTTCAAGACACAAACCATCAGTTTGTTCATAAAATTACATGATAACTTCATACTCAGTTTCAAAGGTGAAGGAAAATTATAAATAACATTGTAATGTGACAAATTCCACCCTGAAGGTTGAGATATTGTCATGACAGTCAGAGTCAATGTAAAAAATACTTTCAGCTTTTGAAGATCAAACCCATCCTTGATACTCACCTCTTAACCAGGGAGCCAAAAAAAGAGACAGAATATACTACAAGGTGATATGTCCCTTGCAGCTGAAAAAAATAGGAAAATTGGCATGTATGTTTCTGATATAATTCTTTATTTCAAGTTTCATCTGCTCAAGCACACAGGGGGAGATTGTAATCTCAAGCAAGGCTCTTGAATTCTTCACCTTCTAGGTCTCCATGGCAGAATACAATTCTCAGTTCATATCTGAGATGTTAAAATGTTTGTCTATTTACATCTGGAATGATTTACCAAATTTTAAAAATACTATAGATGAGGTACAATATTGTACTGAATTGTATAAAATTTACTGAATTGTAAAAGTGTTCTAAACACTTTGTACAGTATAAGACCCCTTTAAAGATGTGTATAAACTGGCTAAAACCAATAATGGTAAATCATTGCAAAGCTCTGCCATTAAAAGAGCTAAAAACACAGTATCATTATATTCAGCAAAGGCACCAGTTCAGAAGGCTGCAGAGATCTGTACAATTTGCACACATCCAAAAGCACCACATCAGGGACCTTGGACTCACACAGCACAAATCTTTACAACTTGAACTATAAAGCCAACCATCCATACCTGCACTAACTGCCTGGGAAATGTAGTCATTTTTGGAGAGGACAGAAAGTGTAAACTATCCAACTACAAATGGTGCCAATATAAGAGGTTTGGGGATTCCTGCAGTTTTAACTCCAGATCCCTTTGCCTCTGAGCTGCTGCCTTTTAAAGCTAACTTTTTCCAGTAGCCTTCTGCACAGGCATGTAGCAAGTGAAGCTTTTTCATGCATTGAGAAAAGTGATTGGAAAAGAGTTATCTACTTCATGCCTGCACATCAAACTTCACAGCTGCAGGGCCAAATAACAAGTTTGGCAATCCAACTAGGGGGAAAGTTTGTCATCCCACCTCTGCTGTTAACAACTCCATCCAAAAATAACATACAAAAGAGATTACCAGGAGAGCTGTTCTGGAAGAAGACCTACAGGGCAGGAAAGCCAACAGAGATTGATACTTTATTTGGCTCCTTTTCTCGGTAAATTACAAAGAGTAGCAATCAGTTCCTCAACAAAGCAATAGTCCACTTCCAAAACTGTTATTTCCGAGCCCTTCACCACCTCCCTTGTTCCATCATCAATCATCCCAGCTACTTACCTGGAGCTACTAATGCCTCCCATGAATGGATCTTTTACAATCTGTATGAAATGCAGCTATTCCCCATAAGTTTCTTTCCCCATAATCAGCACCATTGACATGTACACAAGCTGTAGCCCTGAAAGGAGTTGGAGACCCTATTGCTTTGACTTTTTCTCCAAGAATGCTTCCAACAATATCCTCCAATGTATGTCTCCTGAGATTATGGAGCTCCAAATTATAGATGCATTAAGGACTGTGTATGTTTTTTTTACTCTTTCACAGAAAGTCCTGAGTACGTCCAAGTTGCTACAGCACTCAGTTCCTTTGTGCATTAATGTCTTCCACCACCCTTTAATAACATGCACACTGAAACACCCCTACAAGAAAGCAGCCATGGTGTAAATGTAAGTATAAATAAAAGATTCTTTTTTTTTGTCCAGCATTTTAGCAATGCACAAACTTCATTGTGATAAAAACCCTGCCCCACCCACACACACACACAAAAAAGCATTATTGGTGTGCTTTGAGCAAGTATGGTATTAAGATACTGGAACAGTGCTTTAGCAATGAGTACAAAAAACATATAAAGACAATCTAATCATATATATGATCTGATACAAATGACTTTTTTATTAAAACAGCATGAACTGGCCTTATTGAAGAGAAAATCAAAAGCTGTCACAAATCACATATACTCTTCTAGAATCAATTTTGGAAATTCTCCTGGTTAAACTGGAATTCAATGGAGGTTGACTGCCAGGGGAGTGAACTTGTAGTACAATGAAGACACAGGATGGGAGAATCTTCTCAAATATGCTTTTCCAGTCTTGAACCAGACTATATCTTGCCCCACTGCTTCTTCCTCTAGACCTATGCCCTGTTACTTGACACTGGCTTTGTTAATTAGCCTGTATTTCACTGCAGCTCCCGCATGTCTTGTTGAAAACCAAGACTTTAGTTCTGCTCAGATATCGGCAGGATACCTGAGTCTGCTCGATCTTCTGGTTCCTGACAATGCAGTCTATTACTGTACCTCTGTACTAGGTCCTTTTCCATCAGTCCTGTCCTTCCAGCACTAGAAATGCTGCTAAACTTTGCAGCCTTACTGTTTCAATTCAAGAGATCCCTGTATGTTTGGTCTGATTTCTGTAAATAAAGTATTTTGACCATTTTGTATTTTTTTGTATTTCCCCAGTGAAATTAATACAACATTTTGCTTTACAAATTGTGCATAATAATATATAAACAGAATAAAAATCATGTTAAAATGCTATAACAATGGCACAAAAGAAACAAAACTGAAAGAAACCAGTAGTGACTGGCTGAACCAACAAGCCTCACAGTTCTAACAAAGAGAAAAAGAAATAAAACAGTGTGCATGTGGAAGCTATGTAGACTTACTCCTCCAGAAATACAGGTGCCTAGTGATTAAAATGTCATATTTCCCCATCCACACTATATGTAATGTAGCAGTATTACTAGAGCCTGCATGAATGATGCATGTATCCTCTTTCCATTTTTTTAATGGTATCGTGTGAAGGTAAAGGTCAAACATCTCCCATACTGGGAGATGCTTTTTCGTTCTTGATGAGAGAACAGCCTGCACACCTCCTAAAGTATGCAAAGAAAAATTCCAAGTCGTTTAATAACTCTGTTGCCAGTTTCCCATTACATATGGGTTCTCTCTAAGTTATCAAATGATTGCAATTATGTGATTTAATTACAATTATATGTAGCACACTTGAAGGGAGTTAGTTATAATTTTGCTTTCTTTTAAGATGTGTTTTACTAATATTTTTAATTGTTTCTATTTCAAAGAATCATAGAATAATAGAGCTGGAAGGGACCTCATGGGTCATCTAGTCCAACCCCCTGCACTATGCAGGACACTCACATCCCTATTGCTCATGTGCTGTAGCCTTCACAAAATCAGCCTCTCTGTCAGATGGCTATCTAGCCTCTGTTTAAAAATTTCCAAAGATGGAGAACCCACCACCTCCCGAGGAAGCCTGTTCCACTGAGAAACTGCTCGAACTGTCAGGAACTTCTTCCAGATGTTTAGATGGAATTTCTTTTGAATTAATTTCATCCATTCATTCTGGTCTGTCCCTCTGGGGCAAGAGATAACAATTCTGCTCCATCCTCCATATGGCACCCTTTTCTAATCTAAAAATCATTTTAAATACTTGAAGATGGTTATCAGATCCCCTCTGAGTCGTCTCCTGTCTAGGCTAAACAACAGACCAAGCTCCCCCAACCTTTCTTCATATGTCTTAGTCTCCAAACCCCTCACCATCTTTGTTGCCCTCCTCTGGACACATTCCATCTTGTCAACATCCCTCTTCAATTGGGGTGCTCAAAACTGAACACAGTACTCCAAGTGAGGCAGAACCAGAGCAGAGTAAAGCGGTACCAACACCTCCCGTGATCTGGACACGATACTCCGTTTGATACAGCCCCAAATCCCATTTGCCTTTTTAGCCACTGAGTCACACTGCTGACTCATGTTCCATATATGGTCTACTAAGACTCCTAGATCCTTTTCACACATGCTACTGCCAAGACAAGTCTCCCCCATCTTATATTGGTGTATTTGGTTTTTTCTACCTAAATGCAGAACTTTACATTTGTCCCTATTGAACTTCATTTTATTCAGTTTAGCCCACTTACTTTTGTAAGTCCCCTACATTTTTCCTGTACAGCAACCTCGTGATGCAGGTTAGGCTGATCCCAAAACTTCTATGGCAGAGCAGGGATTCAACCACAAGTTTCCCAGATCCCAGACTAACACTTAAACCACTACAGCACGCTGGGTCTCATGTGTATCACTGATGAGGCAGTCATGTGTTGTATCCACTGAGTTCAGACATGCGGACCAAACATACTTGAAACTTTCCTCAAACAAATTATCTTTGAGTGTGTTTGGGACATAATTTGCATATACCAACCATGAATATTTTAGCATGTCATGTTTAATTTTGAACCTCCCATTCTATCCAATTTTTCATGCACAAGTGCAATTGTTTCTATCTCTAATACTGCAGGCATGAATTTAAATATTTAAAATCTAAACAACTCACACAAAAAAAAGCTTCTGCAAAACTCAAATCTGATATTTCTGCTCACATTTTACTGCTTGAGACCTACCACAGGCAAGTTTGAAAATTTGTTGCTCAACTTTTGCAGGCATTCCAAAGACATAAGGTGCTTCTTCTCACCTTCTTGGAGTATTTAAAAAAAATATAAGCCCTATATTTCTCTTTGTACTGAGTAGAGAATCAAACTCGAGCTGGCAAGATCTGGATTCACATCCCCGCTAAATCACAAAGCTTTCTGTATGTCATTCTGCTTAACCTATTGATAGAGCTGTTGTGATGATAAAATTAAGTGACAGGATACCATGTACACTACTTTGAATTCTTTGGATAATAAGTGGAATGCAACATATAATAAATAAAATATTGTAAACAGGGAAATGATGACTGGCTTTCTCCCCAGGGAGATAGATTCAAGTGAGTAGCCGTGTTGGTCTGAAGCAGCAGAACAAATTTAGAGTCCAGTTGCACCTTTAAGGCCAACAAAATTTTATTCAAGGTATGAGCTTTCATGCACACGCACACTTCTTCAGATATTGTTAAATATTACTGCATTTTCCAGCAAAGCCTTTTGAGCTTTAGTTTTGCAACAGTATGAATCAGCATGACTATCTGCCTTCAAGAGATTTTATTTAAAGAGCACAGATCAAAAGACAAGTTGAAATTGTTTGAATGCAGCCATGTTAATTTGTCCTGATTCTTCCAGGTAGCTGTGCAAATAAATAGTTCCTTGTTTGTTTTTCAGACTATGTCTGTTATTACTACAAGCCAAAGACTTGGATCCAAGGGAAGTTTTCTCCAGAGAGTATTTCCAGTTATATGGAGAGGGATCTGCCCATTAATCTCCTCCTACTGCAGTCCATAATATCCTCTGAGATTCTCGCTACCTTAACACAGCTCTTATGAGAACGTATTGGCAATGGAGAAGAAGAAGAGTTGGTTCTTATATGCCGCTTTTCTCTACCCAAATGAAGCACAAAGCGGCTTACAGTCGCCTTCCCTTTCGTCTCCCCACAACAGACACCCTGTGAGGTTGATGAGGCTGAGAGAACCCTGATATTACTGCTCAATCAGAACAGTTTTAGCAGTGCCGTGGCAAGCCCAAGGTCACCCAGCTGGTTGCATGTGGGGGAGCGCAGAATTGAACCCAGCTTGCCAGATTAGAAGTCTGCACTCCTAATCACTACACCAAGCTGGCTCTCTGGGAATCTGGGAATGAAGAGCCAGACATCATGCAGCTTCATCTCACTGAATATCATGACATTAATGGTATATTGTGATTCTCAGAAGAGCACTGAACTTATAGTAGATGCCAGCTCAGTGGGACTTAGAGTGATGCTGGTCTTATGGCTATATATTAATTGCAGCATATGAGACTGAAGTCCTCTGAAGCAGCTGAATATACTATTCACAACCTGGAAGTCAAAGCTATTGTTCATAACTCGACATCTCTGCAACTACTTTTTGCCAAGTAAGTACAATTATTCCTGCCATATTCAACAATACGGTATTTCTTCCAAACTTGCATTGGAAGCCTCCTCAGTTTGTCAAAGATGCCATGGAAATCACTTGGATGCCATGGAAATCACTGTCCAGATAGAATTTATTCCTGTAGCTGAATGTATGATCTAAATCACCAGCTGTTAGGGATGGGACCAGCAGGAAATTATGCTCAGAAAGGTCCAGGTAGAACCTAGTGCAACTACATCTCAGCCTAACAGTCTACAAAGGGTTCTAAAAAGAGATAATCTTGCACATGCTGCTGAGCTCCTTGGATGATAATAAACAAAACACAAGCCCAGATCCTGACAAGATTTAGTATTTGATCTGTGAGTTTCTCTAAATGGAAATTAGTATTTATGAATTGTTCAAATCCTGACCATTGGTCTCCTATTCCTTTCCTTCTCTTCAACTTTAAAACTGACTAGACACATACCCTTATCTGCAGGAATACCCTCCTCACCCTAAAAAGATCCGTATGTGTGTGTGTGTGTGTGTGTGTGTGTGCACGCACACATGTATATGAGGGAGCATGGGGAGAGAACTGCCCATGCAACAAGAAGTGTCTTTGAAGTCTCTACAGCATCTGCTCCAATAGGAAAATAACTTCTCAGTTTAAACATATTAATTCAATTAGATTTGTCCCTAGGCCATTGACCAGGCATTTACATTGAGCTAAAGTTTATTTAAAACAGATCAGATTCCAGCATGGGATTAATAAAGAGATGTTAACATATTGGGTTTTTAGATTCACCCAGGAAGCCAGCATTCAGTAACCTGTAATAGGGTTACTAGGTTCCTCCTGGCCAGGGGGCAAGGGGGGGGGGGAAGGTTACCAGATCTAGATTGGGAAACTCCTGGAGATTTAGGGAAGAAGCCTGCCGGAGAGTTCAGTGCAGTACAATGCCATAGAATTCACCCTCTACATCATCCATTTTCTGCAGAGGAACTAATCGCTATAGTCTGAAAATGAGCTGTAATTCCCAGGTCCCACCTAGAGACTGGCATCCCTAACCCATAAGAATCTTGACCCACATGCTATCAGCAAATGGATTGTTTCTGCCAATTTCTGTCCAAACTCGATAAGTTCATACAGATGTTCAAAAATGCATATTGAGTATGGCCTAACAGGGGATTAGGATTGTGCCCACTAGGTCCTCCTCAATATAAACATATTCATCCAGCTATCCAAAAAGAACCCCACATGCATGGACTCTTCCATTTAATCAGGAATGCTGCAAAAAAGAAAGGTCTGAATTGTATGGAACAGCCTACATCTGTACACTTGTTATGAATGTAGGGATCTCTTCAGATGTTTGGCTGTATGTCTAAACATTGGAGAAGGCGACAAACAGGTATGATCCTGTTCCCCACTAGGCATGTACAGTTTGCAAGTACGTCTTTGAACATTCTTATATAGGTTCTACTTCACACATTCATGCTCATCACTTGTTCACTGCAGAAACAAATGTTGACTTGGACATGTGAATGAGCCATTTAAGGCATAACACTGCAAATAGAGTATTCACTTCACTCAGTGTCAGTGTAATTGCATCAGTTGACCTATTCAGCTATGAGTCATTAAGTGACACTTAATCAACTGATGACAAGTTGAGGGATATGATGCATGTGTGACCCAGCCCTAAGATTAAGGATTTCCATGCTCTAATTTTTTTTTAACTGGTGGGTTTATTTAAGAAAACAGTAAGTCTCAATTATTATTTCAAAGTCAGCAATTGTTCCAACTGGACTTTAACATCATACCTGAGGATTACAGTACAAATGCATTGTGCAACTTTGTACCTTCTCCAAAGCTGCTTGGGAAACACAAGATTGGAATTCATTTTTTTTACTCCTCTGAGTTTGATTAAAGGCATTTTCTGCTGAGCTCTCCATTGCATGAAGCTTATAAAATGCACTAAAGAAAAATAATGGCACAGCAGACATTTTTATGCAGGATAATAAGACGAGGGCATGAGGCATAAATAGATCTTGTTATTTGGATGCAACAAACAACCAGGTAGCACTGCCAGCAAAGAGGAGACATGGCCAAACGCATGGGAATAAGGGGTATCTTTCACAGGCAAGGTACCTTGCTAAAAGAAGTGTGATATTAAATATTCTAGTATTTGCCTTTCAACCTGAGCTTATGGTCTAGGAGCTTTAGATCTGATCTAGAACCCACTGGTTTGTCTTTTTGTGGTGTGTGGTATCTGTAACACTCTCCTTCACACTTGAGCACACCCCTTTGGAAACAGGGTACATAAATTTCCACAGAGGGAAGGGTAGGTAGGAACAGGGGTGGCATTAAGAAAAATTTTATGTGGCCAGGAAAACCCACCCAGACAACTATATTTGCTATAAAATCAGAAGAAAAAAAGTTGCTTCTTATATGCCGCTTTTCTCTATCCAAAGGAGGCTCAAAGCAGCTTACAGTCACCTTCCCTTTCCTTTCCCCACAATAGACACCCTGTGAGGTGGGTGAGGCTGAGAGAGCCCTGATATCACTGCTCGGTCAGAATATTTTTATCAATGCTGTGGTGAGCCCAAGGTCACCCAGCTTGCTGCATGTGAGGGAGTGCAGAATCGAACCCAGCATGCCAGATTAGAAATCCACACTCTTAACCATTACACCAAGCTGTCTCTCAAGGATATTCTGCTTGCCACTTAGCTGTGCTAACATATTAACATATTTTTTTGTTTTTAAAAAATTAAAGTTCACTATGCAAAGAAACTAATTTCTCATATTGGAAGATTTTATAGTACAAAACTTCATGGCTTGGAAACCCACTAGATAACATGGTCTTCCATCACAGAAAATTATGAACTCTGAACTTGTATAACTGCAATATAGTCACAACACTGTCAGTGCTAGAGCACCCGCTTTGCATGTGGAAGGTTCCAGGTTCATTCCCAAGGATCTCCAGCTCATAGAATCTCAGATAGATGTGAGGACAGGCCTTTCTCTGCTTCATACCTTGAAGAGTTAAAGTAATCTACACCAAGCTGGCTCTCTGATTTGGCTTGCACCATTTCCTGCAAGCTAACAAACTGGGATCCTGACAAGCTCTAGAAAGCAAAGGGCTGGATCCTATGAACTAAATGCTAAATTAGATCTTATGACTGTCTGTTGCTAAATCAGAAAGTCTTCGTCCAATGGAGGATGACCTTTGTGATGGAGAAAGGTACCACACCCTGGCCTCAACCAAATGACTCAACCAAAGAGCTCCATCTTACAGGCCCTGCAGAACTCAGAAAGCTTCGTCAGGACCCTCAGCCCTTATGGTCAAGGCCAAGCAGATATTTCAGGGGACCGGGACAGCCAGCAAATTCATACCCACAGAGTGAAAGGCCCTGCCAGGGGTATAGGCAGATAAGCGGTCCCTGAGACAGGTGGGACCCAGGCTGCATAAAGCCTTAAAGCAGCAGTCCCCAACCCCTGGGCCAGGGACCAGTACTGGTCCATGGATCAGTCAGTAACGGTCCGCTGCTCCTCCTCGTCCTCCTCCCCAGCCGCTGCCTTGGAGGCTGCCCTGCCACTCTGCCGCCGGCTCACCTTTGGTGCTCTCCAGCAGCCGCCATGGCTGGGGCTCCCCCTCGGTGTGGCACTGCACAGATGTTTCTGGCAGTGCCCCCGGGCGGGTGGTGGGAAGTCAGGGGTACCAGCGGGAAAGCAAGTGGAACAGGGGCTCAAACATTGGCAAAATATTACCTTCCACGGGCCTCAGTAAAATTGTCAAGCATTGACCAGTCCCCGGTGATAAAAAGTTTGGGGACCACTGCCTTAAAGGTTAAAACCAAAACCTTGAACTTGATCTGGAAACAGACCAATAACCAATGCAGCTGCCACAGTACCGGCTGGATATACTAATAAATCGCATGGCGACTGATTTGTCTTCTTTCTGCTCATCAAGATCAGGGCATGCCTTCGATTCAGCTGATGGCCACTACTCATGGGTAGTAATTGTGAAACAAAGTATCTGCCAAGATATGTGAAATCCAGAATACTGTTGACATTAACAGGCTCTTAAAAACCAGTTTTCCTGATTAAGGTACTGCTGTTTATTGTTGGTTTCGCTAGCCATAGTTCTAGTCATATCTTTTGGAAACCATTGTTTAAGTGACTTTGGCATTTTACTGTGATTTTTTAATCTGAAATGTTGGAAAACAAATCTCCGTAGAAACAAGAAAACAATTAAAATAAGGTGTTTTTTTCCAAACAAGCTCTTGCCTTTACAAGCTTTTTGTTGCATTTTCCCCCTGATTTTGAATCTGCTATGTGATAGATCTTTGTCTGTATATGTAATTGAGATGCAACACTTGATTTATAGTCCAGTTCTCTGATCTTTGCTTCAATTTCACGGAACTATACTGTTTGCAAACCGCAAAGGGAGAAGATTTTGCCATGCCCCCTTGTTCTTGGCACTCTTAATTGATTGTGTTCCTCCCTGGGATGACTAATGAATCAACAGTTCAAAATGAGAAGGGAAACAGGTGTAGTGGCGCAGCACTGGAGCAGCAATTAGCCTCTCAATTACATGACAAATATTTATTTGTCCACTTATCTGTACACCGTCCGTGGCGCCGTGGGCCCCATCTGTACACCGCCCGTGGCGCCGCGGGCGCCACGGACTAAATAAAACAGTAAGCCCTTGGAAGGCAGGCTGTGTCCGGGATGAGGAAGGGTGCCGATTGGCCCCTTCCCCCGGACAGACTATCGGAGGGACCAATCGGCAGGCGCAAAGCGCCTGTCAATTGGTCCCTCCGATTCCTTGCCGGAGCAACTGCGAGCCGCGCGCAGCGTGGCTCGCGGTTGCTCCTTGGCCGGTGTCAGGCCACCGGCTACTGAGTCCCCAGCAGCCGCCCAGCGTGTGGCTGCCGGGGACTCCCGTCCGTTCTTCCGACGGACCTCCAAAAATGGCCACCGCCACCAGCCAGCCGCCGCCGCCGCCGCCAGCCAGCCGCCGCCGCCAGCCAGCCAGCCGCCGCCAGCCAGCCAGCCAGCCAGCCAGCCAGCCAGCCAGCCGCCGCCGCCGCCGCCAGCCAGCCAGCCAGCCGCCGCCGCCACCAGCCAGCCAGCCAGCCAGCCAGCCAGCCAGCCAGCCAGCCAGCCAGCCAGCCAGCTGCCGCCGTCAGCCAGCCGCCAGCCAGCCGCCGCCGAAAATGGCCGCCGCCGAAAATGGCCGACCTCCAAAAATGGCCGCCGCCGCCAGCCAGCCAGCCGCTGCCGCCGCCGCCGCCAGCCGCCGCCAGCCAGCCGCCGCCGCCAGCCAGCCGAGGATGCCCTCCCGCCGCCGCCGCCCGCCCTCAATGACGGCTCCGGTAAGGTTCGCTCCCTTCCTGCCTGCTGCCCTGTCCTTCCCATTCTAGCGCCCATTGTATTCGGATTACAATGGGCTCTTTTCCTAGTTAGATTTATATTTAATTTATATTTCATTTTTTTACCATAAGGTTCTCTGCCGCAGTTTTTTAAAAGTCAGCATTTATTTCTCAGTGCATTAGCACCCACCCCCTTCCCCTGCCTGAGAGATGTTCCATTGATGGCTTTGGGACAACAGTTGCTGGGTGGCTTGTTCCCAAATGCCTTCTTCACAAGACTGGTAGCCTTTAGTGCCCTGTTTCAATTGACCCCACAATAAAACTTTCCCTTCTTTACCAAGGACTGCACATTTTGTTTTGTTCTTATACCTAGTAAGTGCTGCTTAATTATGTCCAGCAACAAACAGGTGTATTGGGTTTTTAAAAAAGAATATAACTTTTTAGTTCACTTCAGATATCTTGCTAATATGGTAAACTCCAGGCTAAGAAGTATAATAGGTGATTCTGTGAACTTAGGCAGCTTGAAGATAGGTGGGAGGAAGAGATTGTGTTGGTACTTGTGGCCCTTTTTTGCATACGCAGGGAAATGCCAATGGCCACTTTCGGATCAGAAGGAGAATTTTTCCCAGGCTAGACTGGCCAGGGATTCTGTTTGGTGGGGGCATCATCCGGGCATGGAATTGGGGGTCACTGTGGTGGGCAAGTACTTGTGAATTTCCTGTATTCTGTAGGGGGCTGGACTAGATGACCCTGGAGATCCCTTCCAACTAAGATTCAATGAGATGATGGAAAAGAATAGCTACAATCCTTGGCATGAGGGCAGACTGTCCCTATTTTCATCTGTGAAATGTTGGAGGACCTGCTATAATCACAGCAGCCACAATAAGTATCCTCTGCTTCAAGGCTGTACAAAGAAGTATACTCAAATGCTAACAACTCTGTAGATGCAACACAGATAAACACACAGTGTTCATGCTGGGATAATCAGTACATCAAAGAATAGAATTGAGCCCAGTAGCCCCTTCCTGATCTGCATGCAGAATATCTGGTCAATTTATAAAAGTTGGGTGTGAGTCCAGTGGTCCATTTGAGATTGCTGGAAGGAACAGATGAGAAATTTAGAACAGGAGATACACCTTTACACAATGGAATTCCTTTGGAATTAAAAGCATGTACTACCTTAGAGCACTCATGCAGTTCAGAGATACTTCATTCACTCAGAAAGAGCCCTGACAAGTACATATGTCAAGTATCTACCATAAGGATAAGAAGATGGCGAGAAATGTGCTCTGGATACACAGACCCTTCGTTTTAATAAAAGTTCAACTTTAAGTGCTTTGCTTTCTCTCAATCTCACAAAGAAATAAGAAAAAGTCCAACAGTTAATTGGATAGTCAGAAAACCATTACCCAGAAACGTTAGAAGGTAAATGGCCAATTTTACCTAAGGATCAAGGCAAAACAAGATTCAGAACCTGGAAAATTAAGTCAGTCAAATTCACTTGGGCAAACAATCGTGTGGGGAAATGAATGGCCTATCTAAGTACATCACAGGAGTATTTTCAGTATGCATTTTGGGTGAAGGATAATTATGAAATGATTATGAAGGTTTTGATGAACTGCTTTGATCGAAATATGATCAAATAGCGTGAGGCAGTTGCTGAAATGAAAGGTTAGTTGCCAAATTTTTATGCATTAAGTGAAGAAAAAAACTGTTCCATTCTATTTAGTGCTGGAAGGTTCAGGTATTTTACAGATGAGAACCACACCATAGATAACAAACATTTAACAATCAAAACCTTTCAGACTTGTAGGCTCTGAAACAAAGGCCATCTTTTGTCATCTGTGGAGCTGAGATTCTCTGGAATAAAGAACCATCCATTAAACTATGGCAAGCAGCAGCTTCAGAAGGAAGTAGATAATTGCAAAAGGTTACCCAGGTTAAAAAAAATACAAATCCTATAAATGGCAGTCCTAGCATGAAGTAACAAGAAGCTCTTGCTTCAAGTGGCAGATACAGAGGGGAAGTTCTGTGTGATTTTATTGCCCTTTATCAAGATACTTCAAAGGAAAATGATCTGAGGTCACTAATATGAGATATATACAAAGGACTGCAGCATCCCCACCAGAACATATGCTTCTTTTTAAACCAGCCTGCTCACTGCATGTCATTGCCTATCATTTAGTCATCTGCTTCAGAAGATTTTAAATGGTTGGTTGAGCATCACTGCTCAGCTCTGAGAACTTTCCAGGCTGATTCACAAAATAATAGTAGAGCTGGTTTTTTGGCACCCTGTTTTTTACTACATGAAGGAGTCTCAAAGAGCCTTACCCCTCTCTCTATAACAGACACCCTGTGAGGTAGGCGAGGCTGGGAGAGTTCTGAAAGAATTGTAACTGGATCAAGGTTACCCAGCTGGCTGAATGTGGAGTGGGGTATCAAACTCAGTTTTCCAGATTAGAGTAGGGATGACTGGGGATCCCCTGAAATTATAATTCATCTCCAGGTGATAGAGATCAGTTCCTGCACAGCAAATGGCTGCTTGGAGGGTGGACTCGGTAGCATCATGTTTCACTGAAGTCCCTCCTTGCCCCAAATCCCACCCACTCCCAGCTCCACCACCAAAGTCTCCAGGTATTTCCCAACCTACAGCTGGCAACCCTAGATTAGAAGCTGCCACTCTAAGCCACTACATCAAACTGGCTCTGTAGAAAGTCCCAAGAAACAGGCACAGAGGTAACTGGAGTCCACATCACTTTCCAGGGATGGGGCAAAGTATACACTGAACAAACGGCAAACTTCTGTGATGAGTCTCCTGACCAAAAAGTTTGAAACCGCTGCTCTGCTTTAGCCACTGTCAAAAGGATGTGCAAAATGCCTGGCTCATCTGGCCTGACAGATGCCATATTTTGAGAACGACACAATTTTGAAAACTAGCCCGTAAGATATTGCCTGCAATTCTGCAAATACAATTGAAGGCGAAAACCCAGTGACACCTGTCACCAGTAAGGCATCTGGGCCACACAATTTCTTTGTGCTCATGTATTATTCTTCTGGCACAACTGCAGGTTGAAACTTCCGCATCAATTAGGGGCTTAGAGGCCAGGTTAAGTCCTCCTGGAAATATTCCCTAGATACTTCTGACCTCAAAAATGCATGGAGTTTGATTGTTACTTTGCAAGATATTGGTTAACCCAGCTCTCTGTAGAAAGCACCCCCTACCGGACACAATGAGAAGTCTGCTCTTGGCTGCCTGCAGCTTTTTTAATACAACTCCAGTTATGAAATGGAATACAATTATTCTTACAGCTTCTATGACAACCAATCAAACCAAGCCACTGTTACTACAAAAACTTGCTTTACCCTTCTTCTGAGCCAGACCTTGGAGCTGAAGGAAGAACTCTGGGTCTCATTTGCTCAGTCCTTACCCTGAAACATGAACTTTTGACACTTTGGATATGGTGGGACTGTGGTGGTGAGAAAAAGTATGCCCTGTGGAAATGGCCATAGTCCATGGACATCTGGAGGGCCGCAGTTTGACTACCCCTGCTTTGATTGAAGACTATGAAATTCACAAGGAAAGTCCACAGGATGGCAAGAAAACCAATTGGCACCTAAAGGAAACATGCAGTATATCTAGGGTTACCAGATGTCCTTTTTTAAGAGAACATGTTTTTTTTTTGTGGCTATTTAAAAAAAAACTGATGAAAATGTCTTTTGGGATTGGAAGATTAGGAATATTCCTGGTTAGTGGCAGTTATCACAGTTAAAAGAGTAGAGGGTATTTAAAATGAGAGTTGTCATTACAATCACTTGTTTGAAGTCTGCAGTTGGGAAAGATGGCCACTTTTTTGCTTTTCAAAATATGGTAGCCCTAGTATATTCCATGTTTTTCTAGTGCAATTTTTTAAAAACTTACCATGGGACTGTTCACTGGCTAGTTTTTCATATTTGCTGAATATTTACTCTCTTGAGGCAAAGTCAAGTAGAAAATTACAGTGTGCAAATCTCAGGGGAGATATATCAGCATTCCTTCCAGCTACACAGTTAAAGAGAAAACAGAAGCTGGTTTAGGTTGTTTCACTGGCAGATGAAGAGCAGGGCCTGTGCAGAAGTGTGTTGAATTTCCTGGACATGGCCACTAAAGAACTCACTCAAGCTTAACAATGCAAAGGTCTATTCCAACAGCGCTTAAAGGTAAGTTCTTAGAAAGAGAGATGGCTCTCAAGGCAGCTTAATTGTAGGGGCCTATTTGCCTCGACAGGGCCATCTTTTATATTGCCATCTAGCAACCAGAGTCCCGAAGGTTCCTTATTATAGAGTTGTTACAAGGATGCTCTTGAAACTGGCAGAGGTCTTTCCAGATGGTTACTGAGTTCTGTTTTGAAAGAACAACTGCTTGGAATGAAGAAGTCAAAGGGCACAATGTGCTTAATAAACGCAGACCTTCAAGGGCAAATATCCTAGAAATGTGTCACAGAACTAGTGTCAACCTGACAATGTTAAAAGTATATGGCCTCTGTTTATGCCATCTTATTCTGAAACCTTACTCATACTGGGGCTTATTTCACGACCTATGTTGGAAGAACAGCAACCACAATTTTGTGCATAACTATTTAGCATCTACCAAAAAACCTCAACCCTGTGTGGAAAGTATAGGATAGACTTACGCTGGTGCAATCAAATAATAACCTGTTTTAGTCTAGCAAAGATACAAGGATTGCTGGGATCATATGCTTCCAGGGTTGTTCTTTGTCAATAGCAAACACATGGGGTCTTGATGCAATTCAAGACCACAGTACCACTGTCCTGACCCACAGATCTCACAAATCTGCAACTGGGAAAACACGCAAGCAATATACAAGGGCCTTATGTTTCCCCCATGTGGCAAATAGTAGCTAGGCAAGGTCATTTCAATTTGAAACAATGGCACAGGAGGAAGGAGTGCAACCGCCATGCCTTTGCATTGGGATCCTAAGCTGAACTGGAGGCGTACACAGCTGTTATTTACAAAGCAAAGCACTTGGAAATTCCAGTTGTATTAGTAGTGTTACATCTATGAAAGCCCGCACTCCAGCTTGTCTTTTGGCCCTTCTCCATCTTTTAGGAAAGTTTTCTACCAGGTTTAACAACCTGCTTTGGTTTTTCAGGTAGGTTTTATGTTGTTTATGTCTAATGGTCTTTAAAAATATATACTGTGGTTTTTCATTGTCAACCACCTTGAGCAGGACGCTGAAGAAGCAGCACGGAAGTATTCTAAATAAATAAATAGGGGAAAGAAGCATTAGCTTCTACCTGCATGCAGTGCTTTTATTGCTGAATTACCATTGTGTAAAGCTGCACGCTGCTAAAAAAATGTCTGAAGTTACTGAGGACCCTATTCCAGCATTTGTTGTATAACTCTAAGTATTGATTTGCTTCTGTATAAATAGACCAATTGTCTGCTTTAACTCAAGAGCCTCTTCCTTTTCAGAATGGTTTCTTCCCTTCATTGGATGACAGCCATCCATTTAAAAGAAATAGGAACAGATGACAACTGAGTTTTAATAGGCTTAAGAAACTGCAACTCCATGCACTCACTGATAGTAAGGCCCGTTAAACATTTCTGAATAAACAAACGTAGGATCAGGCTATAAGTAAGCTTACTACTGTCTTCAGCAAACTGCCAGAAATCAGGAATATGGCTCCCTATGGCTTTGGTCCTAACTGTATAATTTAATCTCAGGATTCTTGGCAGCTTTTATGACATCAAAACTCTGCCCTATATTCTACGGGGAACTATGTATTATTCAGTGCATCCTCACAAGAAATAAATAGAAACCGTGTGAAAACAGAGCAGACAACAAGGCATAGTCTTAGTTAAAGAAGGAAGGGATAGAGAAAGAAAGCAAAGCTGTATTTTTTTTATTTACTTGCTAAATTAAATTTTCAGAGCTACATTTGCTGAATGCCAGAGCCCCAATGTAGACTTTACCCAAAGCAAAACATAGAAATACCTAAACAAGGCAAAATATATTAATGTATGCAAGACTCATTCCAAGCAGATCTCACATCCTCTATTTTATTTGGGGGGGGGGGGTGCCGGACTGAAAAAAGAAAATTTTAAATGCAGCATTTTCGTTGGAGCAATTAACCCACTTGGGTAAGGTCTTTTCGATGAAAACGACCTGTAGATATACAATCCACCAGGGATGTTGTTCCTCAGACCCCAGTCTGTCATCCCTTTTCTCACAGCAGCCAAGAAAGCAGCTATATATGGCAACAAGGGGGACAATAGACCAGTTGGTGGCAAACTCTGGACCTACTCAGAGCCTCTGATGCTGCACAACAGTCAATAGGAACACAGGCTTCTAGAGGAGGAAGACGGGACAAATATAATGGCTTCTTTTATATTCACAAGTTTCTCAAAATGGAGACCTTACATTAGCTAATGATCTCAAAACCACAGTAGGTGACGCATAGCCCTGCAGGGAAAGTACAATATATGACTCTGATGTTCAGTGCGCTGCTTCTCAGTGCCTCTCTGGCTTCTTTATCAGACACGATTTGAACCTCACATTGCCTGGGAATGGGTCATGGGTCAGTGGTAGAGCATCTGGTTTGAGTGCAGATTCAATCCTTGTAATGTCTCACTGGAAGATTTCAGGTGTTTGAAGGCAGAGTCTTCTTCCTGAGACCCTCCAAAGCCGCAGTAAACAGTCCTGAGCTAGGTGGACAAATATTCTGCCTCACTATAAGGCAGCTAGTTAAGCTGCCTTCCCCTTGGCTGCTTCACCATTCCACCCAAGGTGGTTTTTTTCTCTAAAACAGCCATCTGGCTTTTGCTGCACACGTCGGCACGCAACGTTTAGTTAGGCAGATGTCCATTTTTATTTGCTATAACCAAAATGATCTGGAACTGTTACCACATTCTGTGCCACTCAAGAGAATGAAATGAGAATGGGTCTGAGGATCTGAGCAGTGCAGCTGCTATGGGGATGGAATCCAAGCAGAATAAACTGCTCCTGCTATAAATCGCCTTTCCCTTGGGCAGTCACTTAATCTACTGAATGGGCGGGACTCAGGAAGGCCTCTTCAGTGAAGAAAGTTTCAGCATCTCACTTACAGTGATTAATTAGAAGAGAATGAAAAGGGACACAGAAGTGACTTCAGAGCCTACTTCCACATGTATCCTCCAGCCCCAGGGTGGCCCTAGGGACTCATGGTAATTGTAGTCTATGGACATCTGGAGAGCCACAGTTTGGCCTCCCCCACTCCAGCCTTTACATTTTCAACAACGCAGTACACATCTACAGGCAAGGCATGCAGTTATTAATTAATTCAATCAATGCCCAGTACAGTACATGAGGAAATTTGATGTTTGTAAACATCTGGCATGACTCCAACCCAAAGAACAACTTGATTGTCCTCTGTGCTCTGACTGAAACAAGATCAAGCACCTGGGAACACAGGCTTAAACAGCCTTCTCCTCAGTTTTCATATTCCACAAGCCTTGCAAAGATAGAAAATATACTAACCCTAAGGGTAAGAAAAAATGTTATGGAGGAGACAGAAATCTGTCTAAAGTAATACTTAGCATTTTAAAAATGCTCTTGTTATGATTCATGAACTTCCTATTAATTGCTGTTTTATTGAAAGGTGGTCCTGTTTTTGTCTACTATGCTACTCAAGACTAAAAATGCAGGGTCCCGGGCACTGAACAAACCCATGCGAGCTTGACCTCAGCAAGGTTGGACAAGGTTGAGGGACTGGGCATTAAAATGGTAGATGAGATTCAGTGCAAACAAGTGTAAAGTGATCCATATTGGGGGGGGGGGGGGAATCTCCATATATACACTGATGGGATCTGAACCAGCAAGGACAGACTAAGAAAAGGATCTTACACTTGGACTGGCTCTATATTAATCTTGTTATATAGTGTTCAAAGCTGGTTGAAATTGGGCAGCAACCCCACAATCCCACAGTGGATCAGGACATCACAGCATTTTAAAATAATGAATTGGTACTGGTAACAATTTTGGTCCCTAGCCCTGACCTGGTGGAATGAGCTCCCAGAAGAGCTGAGAACCCTGACAGAGCTATCTAAGTTCCGCAGGGCCTTTAAAATGGAACTCTTCCACCAGGTCTTCGGTTGAGGCTGAGATCAGGAACAACTGGGGCCCCTCCTCCAGCCAACATGGTACCATCATGCAAGTCCCCACCCTGTGATGATTGGCTAATGATATGGATGGAAGGGGGATTATACCACTTGTGATTTATGTTTTAAGGGGGTTGTTTTTATTGAGGGGAGGGGGGTTATTTGTTTTAAGTAACCTGCCACAAGTCTACGGAAAGTGGCAGGATAGAAACCGGATGGATGGACTTTACCTTCTTTTTTACGTAAGTAAGAGGAGTCAATGTCTATATCTGTAGATGAGCCCCCCCCCCCCAGTTCTCCCAGCTGTATGGAGCAAAAAAAGCCACCCTTCACCTGAATGTCTGACAGGCTGTAGCTGTGAAAGAAGAATGTGTGTGCATACTTGCTAGGGTTGCCAACTCTGTGTTGGGAAATTCCAGGAGATTTGAGGGATGGAGCCTGGGGAAGGTGGGAAAGAGATATTAATGATCTTCTGACATAGCCATTTTCTCCAGGGGAAGTGATCTCTCTTGTCTGGTGATCATATTTAATTCTGGAATATCTCCAGCCCCACCCCAGAAATTTACAATCCAATTGCATTTCAGCTGGAGTGCCTACAGTTATCCTTAAGTTCTTATAGCAAATTATGTGGAGCCAAACCAGAGCAGGATTTTGGGTGCAGGGGTGAGTTCAATGGAAGATGGTGTTATGAATCAAAGAGAGTTTACGCACTGGGAACTTCACTGCCCCAGCTCCCGTGCAGGAGCACAAATTGGGGACGGATGAAGCGCACCAGGCAAAGTGCTTCCCCGTGTGGGTGCAGGAAGGGGTGGGACAACCAGCCATGGCTAAAACTCCAGCCTGCAGCCCGACATGAAACCTCCAGTGCATAAACGGTCAAAGGGGCTATTCATCCAAGAAAATGACCTTATTCTGTGATCGCTGTTAGCAAAGTCCCATTTCCTGCTCAGGGGAGGTAACAAACACTTTTATGGTGCTACACTGGTGGGGAGAAGATTCCCATTTGGCACACTGCACCCCAGAGAAGTGGAAATGAGACAATATTGTGGGTAGGGAAAGATCTTCCTTCATTTACAAGACTTTGTTCATCATGTATAAATAAAGCAAAGGGATATTTAGTTTTAAACAAAATGGATGATCACTTAACTTTCGTAGACATTTTGAACTAGATTATGACTCATTCATAATCAAGTAAATAAACAATGATCTGCTCACCACCACAGTACTCACCCCCCCCCCAAAAAAAAACAGTTTTTGGCTATGGGTCTGGGTCTCCCTAACTTGCTGTCCAGTGCTGCAAGAGATGTCCAGGTCTCCATCAATGGTTGCCCTACTTCCTGCCTTTTAAAGGATTTTCTGTGAATAGGGCATCCCCCAGCTAACTTAAAGCCCTATGAGGTCCTGCTGAGTGTGAATAACAGAGGTGGTTGGGCCCAGGCACCTCTTCCTTTTTTTCTACCTCAGAAAGCCTCATCCATGAGATCACCTGCAGCTACAGCCTCACACCCCCTCTGGGCTTCATGGTGGATATGGCCAGCCCAAGAAGCCTACATCCATGCCTCCTTATGTTGTGTTCCACCTGTCCCTTCCTCACCTGCTCTTAGTGGCAGATTTCCCCTTGGGGTTGGCTGCAGTTGCTCCAGCCATTGGTGATGTTTGTACTACTAACCCAGGAGAACCTACAGATCCATGGGAGTTCCTGCCCCTGGGCAAGCCTTCCCTAATTAGCAGTTCTTTCCTGTAATCTCAGTGCTCAAACAGGTATGATCTCAAATCTCCTTCTATCCATAAAATGCAAAGTGCAGGCTCATAGAACTGCAGTTTGCTTCAGTATCATGTGGAGAAGAGCATTCAACCCTTCATCCTCTGTTTAAATAATCTAAAACAGGTCCCCTGCACGGCTATTATCATATCTGTCCAATAAAAGCATATTCCTCTTTAAAATGCTAATAAGAAAGCAAGGAACCCAGCTGCAATTCTGAGTTTCTGGCTTTCATGCGTTCACATACTTCTTCGGGTCCCTGAAGAAGATATCTGAATAAATCTGCATGCACGTGAAAGCTTATACTGTTGGTCTTAATGGTGCCATTAAGACTCGAACTTTGTTCTGCTTCTTCATATCTGTTTGACACACAATATAGAGGTCTTTCCCTTCACTACTGCCTGATATTCCCTTTTTTAAATGCCAGGGACAGAAGCTTTCTTGCAAAGCATATGCCCTACCATTAAGGTATAACTTTCTTCCCCCTTTGAATTCAGGTTGCCACCAAGAGACTTAGTAAAATGTGTGATAGGGAGACCAGTTACCAGCCGAGAAGCAATGGGTGGGAGAAGTGATTCTAAATTTCTCTTCTGCTACTCATACTTCCACCCAGCATTTCCATCCTTGAGCCCTGCTGGAAGAGAAGCATCTGGACAGCAGGAAGCAGAGAGAAAAGCAGCAGTTGGGAAATGATTTTTATCCAACTCCCATGAGCTGCTTCTCCATTTATTCATTTCGAAAACTGAGATGCTGCCCCTCTACAGACCTCCTCAAGGCAGCTCTCCAAAGTAAAGCAATGCAAAGAAATTGCAAAAGAGCATACATCTGATTGGTAACAAATAACCCATAAATCAAACCTTTAAACATCAAGCCAGGACATTAAAAGTACATAAAACAACAGCCTCGAAAATGAAAATCTTAAAAATGGTGTAGCATTTTGAGTGGTTAGGTATATGCACGTTTTATATCAGCTTCTTTCTTCTGTAATCCTTTAGACAGGACAATGACTTTAACTTGAAGCTTAAAAAGCTGTATGGATAAAATACAACACATGCTTGGGCAGCCCTAAAAGTATTTTGAAAGGTTGCTGGGGAAAACCAGAAATAATTGGCAGACACTAGAGTGCTCTCTTGTGGCTTCCATGTCCCCCTAAATGTTGTTATTTCAATGCACGCAAGGGGATCAGAGGGTACTTTATACATCATTAAAGACCAACAGTGTGGCTCAGCAGGGTCCTACACCAAAGTACGCACAAAGTAAGCAGCCTTGATTAGTACCCGGCTCTCTCACTATGGCAGATGCTCCAAGCGGCAATCTCAAAGCCATGAGAAAAACCACAGACTGTGGAAATAGCCTTCTATTCTTCCTGTGAATCCACTTGTGTACATCTGGCTACTGTGTGAAGATAAGACTGTGTTTGAGAAATGGCCACTTAGTCAGCCAGCATATCTGTTCTGGTGTCCTGAGGGGATCTTGCAATAGAAAACCAACCTGGAAAACTGTTGTGACAGCCAAGTGGAGCCTCCAGTTATGATGCATGATACACAATCTGTACACTAGCTCTGTGGCCCTTAGGAGGACTGTGCTCCAAGATTCATGTCCCCTGACTGAGGGCTTCAGATTAAACTAATCTAATACCTTAGAGCGTGATGCCTTTTATCCTCATGGGGCCTAGATTTTAACACTGCTTCAGGTTTGGACTGACAGGAAATCATTCCAGACTGTAATGCTCACAGGTGATCTTTTACATCCTTATTGCGCTCAGATCCCAGAGCTGGGACTAGGAGACCTAGAAGATAAGGGCTTGTCAAGGAGGAAAGGTACTGTTTGGGGAATTAATTATGACACAGTAGCTACAAAACCCAGCTGGAATGGTCTAATATAAGGATTTCTTTTTTAAAAAAACAGCTCTATGCCTTTTTCCCCCCTCTACAAAAGTGAACTGGAAGGTCACACAGACCCAAGGAATTTATATATGAGAATTCTCTCTCTGTGTGTATGTGTGTTTGATACATGTATTTTTGAGAGAGAGAAAGCAAAATCAAAAGCCAGAAAAACAAGTGCTATACAATGAGTAGGATACAGGAGAGAAATCCATATTTTTTCTTTATGCTATACAGAGTCTAGAGTCTTCTAAAGTTCAGCAGATCTGACCCAGATTAGTTCTATGCCAACAAAAAACAAGAGTAAACCAGTAACTTCACTGACATTAGGATCAGCTCAATGTTTGTCACACTTCAGTCCCCCCCCCCCCCCGCATTCATTTATTTCCCAATATTCTGGGCATTTCTGTCTAAACATTGGATGTTTCCTTCAGACTTCCACCTCTCTCTCATTCCACACACAAGGATCCCATCCTGTCCTTTGACAGCCAAGCCATCTTTTTCAGGTTGACTGCTGCCTCCTTTGTGCAATCAATTTCCAAAACATCATTTTCATAGCATGCTTAAGTGTCTAAAGCAGGAAATAATGAGGGCTCTTCTTCCTTATCACCATCCAGACCTACTGAGCTTGCCAGGTTTCCATTATTATGAGCCTCTAGAACATCCTGGCCATTCTTACTATGAAACAATGAACTGCATCTTCTGATTGAAACTTGGCTCTGACAGTGTTTGCAGAGTTACTTTCACAGCCATATAATATGTCCAAATTCAATGGAGGTCACAAGAGATTGTGAATCTTATTTCCACTAGAGTTATCTGCCCTATTTTCAAAGAAACCAAACAAACTGACTCCAAGAAGGCAACCCTGCATCCTCACCCTTAAACTATGAAGTCTTGCTAGAGAGGCATTTTGTTCCATGCTGAATATTAGCAGTGCCATTAGAATGGGATAAAACTGGGTCTCCTCTGTAGCTTAATTGGACACACTTCAAAAGTTGTGGGAGGTTTAGCAATAAAACTTCACACAGTTAACTCTGCTCCTGTATCAATGAATTTGCCTCCAATTTGCTACTTTTTTATATGGTAATGATGTATGTGAAGCAAGACAGAGCCTTGATAGAAAGTTTAGGAGGGTGGCTGATCTTTCTTCCCCCTCTCACTATTATTCAAGAAGCTGAAACCTGAGACAAGGAGGCAGAGCCCTGAGGATAAATTCTGGCTCTGAACAATGTGTTGCTTTACATACAAAAGTATTATAGGCAATGTGGGGAAAGAATATTATTTTACTTTCCTTTATGAACTTTTTGAAATTGCCTATGAGGGAGCGCATTGTGCTCAGAGCCATACCAGATCACACTCTGATTTGATCACTTTGTGTTAACAACGGAAGAGGATTAGAAAAAGCTTCACAAGGTTCAGTGCTGCTGTTAATGCTACAGGAGAGAGATTTCTGAACTGTTTTTATAAAGGGGTATTGGACTGTTGGAGGGGCAAACCCTCCAGAATAAGTTCATTGTCCTCATATATATATAAATCTGGAAATGCTTTACCGAAACAGAGTCATGAAGTATGAAGAGACAGAAGGGAACTTGGAGGTCATCTAACAGCACTTTTTTTTTTCAATTCTCAAGCTAATCAATATCACTGGTTCCCCAAACCAGAAGGGGTAACAGACTGCATTCAAGATGAGGATACCTTCATGACTTTGCAGTGATAGAGAAGGCTTAAGTATGAAATTTCTCTCATGGATGATTCCTTTGGTCTCTAATAAGTTGAAGACATCCGAACTGACCCATATATAGGATTGTGCAAGATCTGAATCTTGCCCTGAAACTCCCAACTGATCTTTTTTTCCAGCCACTACAAAGGAGCCTTTGCAAATGGCTTCAAGCTGCATGTTTCTGAGTCAGAACTTCCCATTAACTTGTTTCTTGGTCTCAGGTATGGGATTTGAATGCACACACACACACACACTGCAAAATGAGGTCTGTAAGAGACGCCAGCCAACAGGCATCAGGCATCAGTTGATGTGAAATGCAGGATGTCTTCCCTCCCACCAAGACCAATGAGTAACTGTCTGCCTGCCTCAAGCATCTGGCAGAGCATTAAATACAAGGGCCAGCATTTTTAATGAATGATTGTAGACAGCACTGTTGATAGGAAGGAACAAAAGAATATGGATAGAAAGGGAGAAAGAGAAAGCCTTCAGCTGGCATATCCCCTCCCTTTCCATCAGTCTTTCTGCTGTTAGAAATTTATTCATTTGTATTTTATCAGCTAATTATACAACTGCCCTGGCATTTGAGGAAACAGCCTTGCTCTTTATCCAGTGGCTGGTAATTACATCAGGTCTGTCTTGATCCCTCCGTTTCAGCACAAGACCTTCACTTTCCTTTTCTACAAACAAGACAGCAACCCAAGAGGTTAAGGATTCTAAATTATTAGTTATTATCTTGTTGAACACAAAGGGCACCATAAACAGATTCAAGAGACAGCAACAAAAGCAAGTGTTTTTGCAGTGGTTATCCAGAAATGGGGAAACACAATAATTCACCTATGGAGAATTGTTCCATGGATAGCAGCAGAGTACCTATTTGGACTTTTATGTGCTCTCTTTCTGCTGGTCATTTAAACCTCTAGACAAAGAGAGTGAGGCTCATAGCACTATATTTACATATCAATAGGCTTCAGCTAGCCAGAAAACAAAAGTAGTTGTGTTCTCGGATGACACATCAGACTATTCATCTATCTCCTTGTTTTTAGCCTGCTTAAATTTAGCTCACTAACATTTTCATATAATGAATATTCCCTCTCCCTTCCAAAAACCTGGAATTTGGAACAGATATTGTGGTTTAATAACTGCTGTTCTGGGTTACATATGAGAAAAAATTGGGTGCTTGTTCAACATCCTGTTATGCTTGCCACACAACTCAAAGACCACACAACATGAAAAAATGAGTTGGAATTTTGTTTTAGGACAGTAGTTTAGCTCAGACCATACATACATTAGGAGACATACCTTTTTTTTTTTAGCCTTGCTTTGGATTTCCTTTGGATGCTGTGAGTCGACTCTAGCCTTTCTGCATTTGGCCCTTCCTCCCCTTAATTCCCAGGCTGAAATTTGTGACATGCTTTCTGCAGTGGGTCCAGTGGAGGAAGTCTCCCATCATGTTTTGCTCCATTCCCCCCTTTTTAAAAAACATTTTTTTGCAAAATGATACCTGCTTGCACCTTTGTTTTCATTATGTCCCTTAATGCCATCAGTCTGTGCCTTTGATTACCTCCCCCTTTTCCCCAGAGTGTCCCAAATGTAATTATTTTTTTTAAAAAACTGAGCTATAACATTATAACACTGCTGTGTAAGACTGCAAGACTGCTTTGTAAAAACAGAAACAGTGTTGTAATGCGACCACACTTTTTCTTTTAGAAAGGCAACTTTTACCCTTTCCCCCCAAAGTGTCCCAAATGTAATTCTTTAAAAAAAAAAACTGAGTTATAACATTACACTGCTGTGTAAGACTGCAAATTATACTATTATAACACTGCTGTGTAAGACTCCTTTTTAAAAATTTAGAAACAGGGGTAATGCAATTACCCCTTTTTTAAAAAATCAATTTTTTTCAGAATGGAGGGAAGGAGGACAGTAATGAGGAAAGGAGCTTTCCCAAGATACTCAAAATGGTGGGCGCAGGGGGAAAACCCAATTGCATTCATTTCCGCATTTGGCAGCCCTAAATTAGATCCCCTGAGACGCTGCTTTAAAAAATGAAACCCAGTTTTCTGGGGATTCCTGTCCTGCAGTGCAAGTGAAGGGGCAATTCAGATCTGTGCCCGAAGAGGTGAATTTCAGTGCGGAAATGGATAAAAAGCTTGACCCTTTAAAAATGCAAATCTGAACAATATCCCTAGTGCAGAAACAGTCTGTGCTGCCCTTGACAACCAAGACCCCTGGAGACTGTGGGGAGATCCCCCACCTCTGCAACACCCTCTGGTGCTGGAACTGAGGATGCTGGCATGATACAGTATCTGTACTATCCAACTACAAAACCTTGAGAAAAGAATTATAGTATCCTCCATCAGCTCCGCCACCTCTGTGGTGAAAGGTGATATCTCCATCACTAAGTAACTTTGCATTACCATCCTGCTGCTCCTCTTGGGAAAGGTGCAGGGACAGGCAGAAGATATGGCACTCTTGTACTCAATGCACATGTTTTGAGGGTCCTTCCATAAAGCTGATGGGGAAGGGGTTAAATAATATTTTCTTAATTATTGCTCTGTAAAGAGAAGCTTAGTGTACCAGACTGTTTCGTAACAGAAGGCCCAAAAACTTGTTCTTGATTGTATCTGATATGTTCTGTTCTTAAGGCCAAAGACAATTGTTTATGTTACCAGATGATTGAGAAAGAATGGAAAATTGCCTTTTGTAACCTTTTCCCAGTGACTTAGCATAATGGCAATGGATGGTCCTGTGGGATGCGCAGGGGGATGGAGACCCCGGGTTATTGGTTTGTCCCAAAAGCATCACATTTCCCTGCTTTCAATGGAATATCATAAAGTCTCCTGCAATCCTTTGTTCTACACACAGGCTCTTTCGGGACCAATTCCCCTGTGTCATTTTGTTTGTCTGCAGTTGAATAAAATCATAAAAGGTTTTCCAGTCTAGTGGTCATTCTATATGGGTACTGCACACTAGGCAAACGATCCTAAAAGGCCCAGAGCGGGCCCTAGGCTATCAAAGCAGCAAAACTAGGGCCCATTCCACACAAGCTAAATGTAGCAGGAGTGTGGCAAATTGCAAACGCTACTAATTTGCAGTTATGTACGACATCGCACCCAATCTGCCACAATCCTGAAACAGACCCGCGAAAAGCGCTTCGTTGCAGCGCTTTCAGGGAAATCCCAAAAAGTGGATTCACCCTCTGGAAAACGCCACACTCTTGCAAGCAATCTGCAACACTAGCGAAAAAGACCTGTGCGTTCCCATTGTTGCGGTTTCAGCAAAGTCCCTCCCCCTGGCTCTCTCCTCTGAACTTCCGGCAAAGAAATCGGCATTTTTTTTTCTTGGAGCGAGCGGAGAGCAACTAGTCGGTGAGCCGGCGAGGCTTCTCCAGCTGCAGTCCCTCCACAGAGCTGCTTTAAAGCTCCCCTCAAGTCATCAAGCACAAAACAGCCCCATTTGCAAGTTCCCTTTATTTTAAGCCGAAAATCGCACCCGTGCATGGGGGGGGATATTTTCACTCGGGGGAGTGTGGCAATGATGAAACGGCAGCTCACACACCAGCTGCCAGCTAGATGGGTCTCTACGTTAGGAGGAAACAAGGAATCAAGGCATATTCATTGCAATGTGTGTTTTTCTTTTCTTTTTTTTTAAACTGTTCTTAAAGGGAAAGGGGCTTCTCCGGAGTATGGTATAACAACCGCCCATTGGCTGCTCATTTGATTGATGGCCAGGGACAGGACAAAGCGCAGAAAAAATTGCTTCCTTTCTAGCGATTTTTGGCAAGACCGGAAACCTGTGGGAAACGATTGAAACGCAACTGGATTCCACTACAAAGGCAGGTATGCGTTATGCCGAATTCCACTATTTTAAATTCCATGTTTTCTTTCTGTAAGCAATTTGCCACATTGATCCTTGTGCAGAATGGGCCTAGTTGTTTTATAGTAGTCCCAGCAAGTGGGTCTCAATAACACATGAGTTGAAAAGACACTGCCCTACACAACTCATAATGGTACACTAGTGACCTTAGTGGCAAGGAGACCCTATGACTACCCTTGATTAGAATTCTGAGAAAGCTCCAGCTGGTGCACCTGCTACACACGGCTGGCTTTCCCACCTGGTTGTTTATCCACCAGGGCGAATTGCCATTTGGTACATGATCACCTGGATGTGCCCACAGCAATTTCTGCTTTTCTACCTTTAAAAAAACATGCTTTGTTGTTTAACCCCTCTTAACATCACCTGCTGAGCCAGGAATTCAAGTCCAGCTAATCATTTGCTGGAAGAAAGTCTCATTAGTTCTTTTCTTTTTAAAATGCTTTCCATGGCACAAAGAAAAGGAGTGAAGCAGGCAAATGAAAATTGATGAACTCTTGGATTCCGAGGCATCTCAGAGCAAGAGGCTGCCTTCCAAAGGCTGAAGTCAGATCAAAAGCCACAAACTGAATACTAAATCAGGGCAGTGCACACAATTGGGGAGGAGGGCTAAGAGGAGCAGCTCAAGCTGCTGCAGTAATAGCCCCATAATAAAAGTTTACCAGCATTTACATTGGTCCCCAGTAATGAGAAGATGTTTCAGCAGCTTGAAACTTTGTGATGAGAAAAGCAATTTCTTGAAACAGGTTTAAGAGGTTCTATTTTCTCACTGCTTATGTGCCTTGTAATTCCAAATTCTATGCTTTAAAATAATGCTGGTGAGAGAGTTTGTATATTATGCTACATATTCAGCATCACACACAACACAAAGCATTATATTCTAATATAAAAGCAAGCCCTTCCATTATTAAACATGACCATTTTTAAAATCATCATTACCCTTTACACCATTTCAAAAGTTTATCAAGGAGGAATGCATCTGGAACAGAGTACAGCTAACAGAAATGTGTGGACGCACTCTAGAATTTCCTGAACCTGAGTTCAAATCTAAAAATATTACAGATAATGGGGAAATGACACATCTATGTAAGCCAACAAATTAGTCTTTAAAAAATAAGACACAAAAGCTAGATGCTGATGGTCATTAAAGATAATTGTTGTGCGAAGACAATATATTAGTATGAAAAATCTGGCTTAATTCCTGCTAAATAAATAAATCTGGAAATCAACAGAATTTAGTGAAGGCCATGCACAATGATAGCTGACAGGTGATATAATCACTGAGCCATTCTACAAAATCTTCATCAGGAATGAAGTTATAAATGAACCTTGACTGCACAACAGTTGAGAGAAATTTGCAGTCCCTGAAGTCAGCTGAACTATAACAATCTGTTCACCTGGCATCAATTTCTGCAGCAAAGTTGTCCACAGCTACTGAAATTAAGCACCAACAGAGGACCAAATGCTGCACAGAACTGTTGCAGTCACTCCCCAAAACATGCAAAATCTATTCTAGGTGCTCAGCGCTGGGGCCACTATCAGGAACTGTAGACTGCAGCATGACAATAGTCAGGAAAAAAAGGTTATTGCCAGTTACCAAGTTAGTACAGAAAATATTACCCCATATTGTTTTCTAATAACTATACCCAACACTCATTGACAAGTTGCCATAATAAAGCCTAGCGATAGTTCTGCAGGGGCCCATTGTGGGGCTTTTGGTTTTCTGAATGGGCCCCATTTTTAGATCCTTCCTCACTCCAGAATGCTTTTGGATGTTTTAGGCTGATCATGCATTGAGCAGGGGGTTGAACTAGATGGCCTGTTTGCTCCTTCCTAAGAAAGACTGAGCATGACAAGAAACCGAAAGACTTCAGCAACACAGAAAAGTCCAAGACAACCATAAGAAGACTTCATGTGTTGACTATGGCACAGGTGCTTCTTTTCTCCACTGTACAAAGTGACCCTCACAGCAGCATTTTCTGGGGAAAGGAAATTATAGCTTGCCATCTATTTTTTTCCACTACTAGAATTAGATTGCTCATCTTATTATACCTTATAAAATTGCTCAGTGCCTGCAAGGAGAGAATTGATTTTCAATACCATCTTTTTTTTTTAATAGCCACTTTTAAGTTCATGAGATGCACACTGCCAGCTCCAAACAACACCATCATTCCTTTGCTACACGAAAAGCTATTAGACGGGCATTGGGCTTAAAGTTCTTCCTGTATCTGTGAGAGAAACAAAGATTCTCTTACAAGAGTAGACAACTGAAAAGACTAGCTTCCAAGCACTGATGTCAGATGCAAAGAATTAATGACAATCAAAACCGGTAATTCCTTCCAACACAAAAGTCAAGAAATGTTTTGCTACCCACAAACATTAAGCATAGATCAGACTTCTTGCTGCCAATGGGAAATGAGCAAGCAAACTATAATGAGTCAGCCATTCAAGCGCAATTCCCCTTTACTTTGCAGTTCTATAAATAGCCAAATTAGGAGTATTTATTTGCCAGAAGGTGATATACAGTCACCTTCCTGGCCTATCATCAGGATGCGCAAAGGAAAACACACCCAAAGTAAACTGGCTAAATCTTGAATAATAAACTGAACATGACAGCATAGAAATGCGGTGGAACATGGTCACGAGAAAACATTTGAGGCATCATGTGCATGAATGTTCGCACTCAATATATTGAATAACAGTAGAAAGCAATAGGCTGATGCAGTCTAGGAGTGTGAAGGCCTCTCTCTCATTTCTGTCTCTATCTGTTTCTCTCTGGTAACCATTGCCACCACTGACTTTTAAATGGAATTTCCCACTGAGAGGGTCAGCGCTCCCAGCATCCCTTTTCAATTCTGAGGTCTTGCCTCTGTCCCACTGCCCAGTTCCTGGCTACCATTGGGACAATTTATTTTTGGGTGTGCCAAACACCAGCCTCTCTCCCTCCTAGGACCCAATAGTGCTTCCAAGATGGTGGGGTTCTATATGGTACAGAGAACTACAGCCAGCATTCAAAATTATAAAATATTTATTAGAAAGAAAATATTTATAAGCATCCTTTTAGCAAAGCACCAGACTGAGCAAGAGATTCCTACATCTGTCACCTGGAGAAGAATTGTAGTCCCAGATTTCCAGCTATCCCCTGGAGGTTGGCAACCCTGGAACAAGATAATCCTTTTCACATGCTCTCTGGCATGACTATTTTTTCTCCTCTCACTCGAAATGCACTAGGAATGTGCATTCCAAGCTTGTTTAATAAAGATGTGAACTGAATAGACTCTGTTTATACATTCCTCAGAAGAGTATCTAATCCAAATCCTCCAACTTTCCAAGCCAAACCAGCTAGACCAGATCTGGCTGGTCTTCAAACATACTGCAATGTCTGTGCTTTCAGTTTTTCTTTCCATGTGCTGTCTTATTAGTTTCCATTTCTTGGGAACAGCAAGAAGAGACAGCGATCAGCAGATATCTACTTGGCTGACATACTATACTATCAGACTATTTAACGTATGCTCTTACCTCACAGTATCATCTCTGATAGTGTTTCTGTGCACATTGTTTCCCCAAATCACAATGCTAGAACACTGACTAGGGTAGCCCTTGCTAGTACTATTCAAGCTATCAGGTGGCTAGTCTATTTTTTTTAATTATTGTATTTCTATCCCACCCTTGTATGGGATACAGCATACCAAATATACATAACTGAAATACACAATTTAAAATTCCACAAAAATACAAGTACAAAAGTTCTAGATTTCAATTTATTTAAAAACAATATTTCTTAATATCCAAATTACTACAGAGGTTAAACCTTCCATCCTCTCAGAGTAAATTGTATACACAGACCAAAAAAAGGTTCTTTCTACATGAGAAGATCTTTCACTTATCTAAAAGCTGCCCTGGAGAGACCTGATAATGCCTAAATCCACGTGTCCAAAGCAGGAAACTATGTTAGTATATATCTATAGTATAACCCAGAGTGTAAATGGATAAGAGTGGGTAAATCCACCATTTATTGTTGTTGTTGTTGTTGTTATTGTTAGCCTGCCATTCCCAGACTAGTTGGCTTGTGGCAGGTTACAAGATAAACCCTTACAATGTTGTTGTTACTGTTATTGTTAGGTGCGAAGTCGTGTCCGACCCATCACGACCCCATGGACAATGAACCTCCAGGCCTTCCAGTCCTCTACCATTCCTCAAAGTCTATTTAAGTTTGCACCACAATAATATCACATTAATCCAACCATTACAATTCCTACACTGGTGAAAATACACTCTAACTCCATACCCCCCTATCCCCTTCCTTCAGCTCAACCCCCAACCTGCGTCTCGGGGAGGATGTTAATGGGGAGTTAGCCCGATGTTTCAGCAATTCCAAGGAGAGGCCCCCTGATCTTATTTGCCCCTGCCTCAACTGACTACCTGGCAGAAGAGCTCCACTTTGCAGGCCAGGGACACTTCCTGAAGGATGGGGATTACCAACAAATTTGTACCGACAGAGCAAAGGGCCCTGCTAGGGGGGGCATAAGGCGATAGGCAATCCCTCAGATATGTGGGGCCCAGACCACAGATGGTCTTAAAGGTCAATATCAGAACCTGGAACCTGAACCAAGATGCAACTGGCAGCCATTGCAGTTGCCTCCACACTGGCTGGATATGAGACCTCTGGGGTGCTTCTGTGAACAGCCCATTGCCTGACTTACTTGACTGAACTAAGCAGCTGGTTATTTCAGACATGCTGGCAGAATTTAAATCTGCAAAATGAAGCACAGCTTAAAATAATAAAATAGTTTTACTGTAAAGAAAAACAACTTTGTGTAGAAAGGAGAGAGAGAGAGAGAGCTAACAGTGTCTAAATGTTGTCTGCACTCATTCTTCTGTTCAGGAGGCAAGCAGAGAGGAAGTGTGCTCAAAGTATCAGTAAGTCTCAAATTAGCCAATCAAGACACTGGAGGAGAGTATTTGAAAATTTCCAGGAAGTTTCTAATATAACTATGCTAAATACACATCTCCTCTGATTTCCCTTGTAGCAGTGGTCCCCAACCCCTGGCCGGGGACCAGTACTTGTGCATGGATCAGTCGGTACAGGGCCGTGGCTCCTCCTCATTCTCCTCCCTGCCTGCTGACTCAGGGGCTGCCCTGCCACTCTGCCACCGGCTCACCTTTGGTCCTCTCCGGCGGCCACCATGGCTGGGGCTCCCCCTCGATGTGGCACTGCTCAGCTGCTGCTGGCAGCGCCCCCCAGTGGGCAGCGGGAAGTCAGGGGCACCAGTGGGAAAGTAAGTGGAGCAGGGGCTCAGGCGGTGGCGATGCCCCTCAGCAAAAGACTACACCCCCCCCCGGGCCTCAGTAAAATTGTCAAGGGTTGACCGGTCCCCGGTGATAAAAAGGTTGGGGACCACTGCCCTGTAGGACACTGTTCGTATTCTGTTCAGTCAAGCACACTAAAGATCTTGCATATTTCAAGAAGACATTTTTTTCCTTCCAGCATGGACTGCCAAGTGAAATGCCTCTAAAATGAAGACAGTTTCTTCTACCTGCCTTAAAGTTGGAAGGAAGAATCTGTTGGGGGAGTGACACAGTCCCTGAGAACTGCATCCCAACTGGGTGGTATGCAAAAGAGCATTACAGATGAAAATATGTCTGCCACAAAAATCCTTGTAAGCATCTCCCCTGCACAATGACTCTGAACACATTGTATAACATATATTGCAAAAAAAAAAAAACCCTAAAAGTATTTGAAATATAATTAAAATAAAATTACTGTGTATATCCTAATCCACAGACCACATTCCTTGGGCAAAACTGTGACCACACTGCTGTCACTTAGCTCTTTCATCCCTATCTTCTAGATTCTTGGCTCCATCCCATTCATTATTTTTTCAGCTTGTGTCTGAACTCCCTCCAATTTGTCGATGTGTTCTATCACTCTGGTTTACATGAAAGGAAAACACTGATTTGGGGGCACTGATCTACCAAGAGCAAAGGAGCAGAAGCAACATGGCAGTCTAGTGAATGATACAAATTACTGTGGCATTTTCTCTCTGGGTGGATTTGGACTTGCCCTTTATAAAGCAGCTTTCACAAAATGTATTTCCCCCCCTTCTTTCTACAGCAAATGACCTCTTCTGCAAGCACAGTGAAGTTATGGGGGATGGACAAAAGAAAGGGGGACATGATTATAAACTGCTGCCAATTGCTGTTTTAGGAGCAAAGAATAAAAGGGTCTACAAAGATTCTTTGGTTAAAGGATTACATCTAAAAAGCTCCAATCAATAGACCAGATTCCAGGCTCACACGTTAACTACTACAAACTTTATTTTACAGCATTCTTTGCAGAATCAAGCTAGAAATGTCATGAATTCATTCCTAAGGGGTTCTGCATTCTACAAAACAATGTCCCAAATGTTGTACATGCATCATGAAATGTCATGGAATGTTCACAGGGAATGCTTCCATCCTACCAAAGCCCTTGGGACAGTCTCACCTGCTTCTCATTTCCCCCAGGCTCAAGATACTTAACTGGGCAAGGTAAAGGAGAAGGTTTGTCCTCTTAATGCTGCCACTACAATGCAAATAGCATTGCTGGGTTGTTATTGCAGTTTCCAAGTCATAGTGAAAGCCACAGTACAAGGAGTGTTTGGGTTCCAGCTTTTCACCACATGGATTCAGTTACCTATCCCACCAATCAAAGAAACACATCTGGTGGGCACATGAGAGACGGTCTTTTTGGTGGCTACAATTATGGAGGTGCACCTGGCTCCCTTACATTCAGTCTTCTACAAGAAGCTGAAGACAGATTTATTTAAGACTATTTGACTAATTTAGGTTTCTTGTAATTGACCTTTAAACTGTGGCTTTTAAAGGTTTTTTTATGATTGTTGTACTTACATTGCAAACAACCTTGACTTCCACAAGGTAGAAAGGTGGCTAATAAATGTGTTAATTAAATTAATTAACTCATTGTTCTTACAGTCAACTGAATTCAAGTTATGCCCAAATAAAGCTTCAGGACCCTTTAAACCCTTTAAACAGTGTCTACTGCAAATACAAAAGCAAATGGGGTACACAACAGAGAGCTGAATCTCACAGAGCCACTAATGGTGGCCCTTTCCCCTGGCATTAGGAAACTTCACTTGCAAAAGACTCTTGGAGCCTCTTGAGGAAGCCGACTTCTGCCAAAGGAAAGGGCCACTCCTATTGGGCTGGGTCCATAGATCATTGTTTGTTCCTAAGCATTCTGGTCACAGAGGCTCAGGTTACGAGCCTGTTGACAGCCCCATTCCCTGTAAGTCTTTGAAACCAAAAGTATGTTTTGTTATCATGCACAAAAAAACACAAGATGTTCACATCTTGGTTAATATATATATATATAGGAAGGTAACCCACAGCAATTCTCATAGCCTCAGCATATTTATGTGAGTATATAAAAAAATTAGGAACAAGCCAACATGGGCATTTTCATTTCCCTTTGTGTTGTCATTGTCAGCTTTCCTGATTTTTATGGGATTTTCAGTTCAGGAGCAGGGTCATGTCATATTCTAGTCAAATTCCTCTATAAGCAGACTTCCAGTTGAAGAAATATCTTTATTAAAGGGTTAATGAACCAGCACGTGAAAACTCTTTGCCAAAATTAGAATTTCCTCTATTAATTATTATTAGTGGAAGGAGGGAAGGCTAAAAGGATGCTTCTCAGCACTGCAGGAAGGGAAAGCATAAAACACAATCTTCAAAAAAAAATCATGTTTGAATACACCTACTTTTCATAATATTTGGCTGCTTTGCAGAGCATTTTGTAAGGAGAAAGAGCGCATTTTACAGCAACTGCCACTTCTAATCAGAGAACATGTTTCTCTCACTTCCCGTGTTTTTGAGAAGGGAAGAGTTCATTAATGTCTTATTTTCACTTTGCGCCATCACACAATTCCTATTGACTTTCAGCCCTTGTTGGCTACATGCAACACCTTGAGGAGTCAAGCTTCTGTTAAGATGCACGAGAAGCACAGCTTTAAACTGATTGCTTACATGCAAGCTGTTAATCTAATGAAGGATAGCTGAAGCCACATTCTCTTCACAGGTTTAATCTTCATTCACATTGTCAGAATACATTTGTTCATCTCCGCTGCACTAGCTGATCCCTGTTGTGTGCTCCCTCCAGGACTCATACACCCATACACAGTGGAAGACTAATTCACCATCATGCCTTCCAGTCCACATAATTTTGACTTTATGCAGACATGGAACCAAATCAACATAAGTAAGTTATTTGTGTCCTTTCCCCCTTGGCTCAAAACAGTGAGAAACCCAGTACAGGGTTTGCTTTGTCCAGAAGAAAAGGCATGAAAGTGGGTTGGAGTTCTTATTAAGGACAGAAAACCTTTAAGAAGGGACACACACAATTTAAAGTGGAAGAATACCTTATTCCAGGGGTAGTCAACCTGTGGTCCTCCAGATGTTCATGGACTAATGCTAGCAGGGGCTCATGGGAATTGTAGTCCATGAACATCTGGAGGACCACAGGTTGACTACCCCTGCCTTATTCCCTTCCACCTAATGCCAGCTATGCTGGCTCTACAACTCTCTCACAGAAAAGGTACTTCAGAGATGTTATGCAAAGGCAGCAAGCATTTCAGTACAGGAACCTGGGCTATTTTATTTCTATTGAGCTATCAGTGTGAAGCAAAGAGAAGGAGAAAATCTGGGCCAAGAATTTTGCCAAGACTGCAAACAAAGCTGTTAAAGGCTGTACATTCTGTCAGAGAGGGAGGAGGAAAAGAAGAGGAGCTGTTTTTGGTACACCCCTTTTCACTACCCAAAAGTGTCTCAAAACAGCTTACAATCACCTACTCTTCTTTCCCCTACAACAGATACCTTGTGAGGTAGGAGATACTGAGAGAGCTCTGAGAGAACTGTGACTGGCCCAAGATCACATAGAAGGTCTGTAACAGGTGTATGTGGAAAGAGGCAGCACTGTTCTATGCTCTTCTATCACTCCGGCAACTCTGGGGTAAAACACTGAGAGAGGACATATAGCTCAGTGGAAGGACATATCCTGTATACTCCCCAGAGGCCACAACCTCCCTACTGAAAAGACAGGAGGAGCAGGAATTCTGCTTGAGATCTTGGCAAGATTCTGCTAGCTGAGAGTATACAGTACGAGGGTACATAGACTAGTACAGAGTCTAGGGTTGTGTGATTCGGCCGCCAAAGCGGCCATTCTCGCCCATAGCAGCCAGTGCCACACTGCTCTGTGCCTGTGTGTGTGCGGTGACCGGCGCACCAGTCCTCACACCTCACCCCCCCCCCGGGTGTGGCACTGGCTGCCATGGGCAGGAATGGCCACTTCAGCAGCTGACTCACCCAACCCTAGTACAGACTTTCTCAAACAGGGCTGCATGAATCCCTGGGGTTTCCTGATGGCCCTGGAAGGATTTCCTGAATGGGTGGGTTAAGTTTTATATATCTGTTTAAATTTGTTAAACATTTATTGGATGATGACGATGTTATCCGTTCAGTCATGCACGACTCTCGACAATTCTATAGGAAAGTCTTTGCCATGCACCCCTGTCTCTGACTGCTTCTTTTAGTTGGTTCATGGTCATCCCTGTATCGGCTTTGATCGTGTTGAGCCAGCGGATTCTTTGGATGATATGACAATCTATAATGTCAACCCACCCATATATAACGTTGATGCTGTAGATGGGAGAGGATCTGGACCTGGAAGGCCCAACTCTTCCCCTTCCACACAGGCCCAGTCTGAGATAGGCCCCATTGGTGCCCGGGGTTAAAAAGAGAATGTGGAAATAACTCTGTTCCCTTGTCGCAGGGCAACGGAGAGCCTGATTTGGGCCAGGCTGGCACCAACATCATGTGGAAACAGGGATTAGCCCTGCTACCAGACAAGCGCTGGCCCGGCCTTTTAGCCTCATGTGGAAAAGGTCTCAGCCTCACTTACCTCACAGGACGTCTGCTGTGGGGAGATGAAGGAAAGCCAATTGTAATCCACTTTGAAACTCCTTTGGGCAGTGAAAAGTGGGGTATAAAAACAACTCTTCTTCTGTTTGGGGAGGAGCAGGGCAGAAACTAGGATAACCAAGCACTACCACAAATCTTAAGTCAAAGAATGATCATATACCCTCAAATTTTGTCCCCTAAACCAGGGGTAGTCAACCTGTGGTCCTGTGAGTTTGCTGGCAGGGGCTCATGGGAATTGTAGTCCATGGACATCTGGAGGACCACAAGTTGACTACCCCTGCCCTAAACCACCACTACCCCTATTTTGATAGCCCTGGAAAAATGAACTGCTGTGATACCATTCAGATCTTGGCGCATCAAGGCCTTGTTCAGATCTCTGGATGAAGACCTTTAGTGGAACTAAGAATTCAATCCCAGTCTCCTAATTCTCAGTTTCATTCTCAAACTCCTCATCACAATTTATTTAGAAAAATTATATGCCATCTTTCCAGAGCCATGTCCAGTTCAGGCTCATTCATTTCAGCAGACACATTGGAGTATCTCTGCCTAGGAATGCACTGCCAGTCTGTTAGGCTACAGCTCCTGCCTTGAGAAACGCATGGCCAGATCTCCACGAACATCCATTAAGTTAAAGTGGGAAATATCTGGCAAACCTCAAGTTGCAGATGATACTCTCAATGCCCCAAAGAAGAGAAAAGATCCACAACATCAATATTTAATTGACTAGCAGAAAGAGAACCATATTTACTGTATTGTACTCAGTGATGTAGAACCAGCTAAAATTGAAAAGCAGCTCATACCTGCAAGTAAGGGAGACTGAAAATGAATTGCAAATGTACGACACTTCCCATTCAGTGATGAATGCCGATGACCCATTTGTCTGGAACTCCCCTCATATTACTGTTGATATTATACTTAAAAATCTAGAGATGAATTTGAGAGAAATGTCTGGCCAAACCTTTTCCTGCTCTTCTAAGTCAGTTCTTCCAGGTCCATGTACACCATTGCCTCTTTCTCATTCATTTCTCTCTCCAAGACCTCAGTGTTTGCAGTCTGGTAATTTGCACATCTTTCCCCGCTCCATCAACAGGCTCCTAATTTACTGGTGAATCAGTGTTACATGTATTAGATGAGGTTCTGCAGGCAGTGAAATAATCATCTTCAGAGAAGGGATTTGCGAAGTTTGTCCCTGTCGATCAGCAAGATGATTTCATCAAGTATATTTCATCTAACCCAGCAGTTTGAAATGGAAACACAAAACAGGCATTAATAAACATGCCGAAAGATGGTGAAGCAAAAAATGAAAAAGGCTCAGAGACAAATGGACACAGACACTTTGGGTGGTTATTGTAGGTTTTAGGACTGTCGCATAGATTTATGCAATACTCCAAAGATGGTTTGCTCTCATTCTCTTTGCCCTGAATTTGCAACTCTGTGCACCTGCTCTTCTTGGCAGAGACAGGGAACTGAAGCAGGTTGCAGCCTTTTGAACACCTGTGCTCATTTCTTTGCTGCTCTTCCTTGTCAGAAGAGTCATTTGATTTTACAACCTGTAGGAAGTGGCAGGCAGCCAGCCTTTTACAAAGGGAATGTGGTGCTACTGAAAGATGCTGAGCTGCCAGGGGTAAGACACAGAGCCCACATACTTGCACAAGCCAGCGCAAGCTGCTGGCATTTAGGCCTATTTAATTCCAAGCTCTCTGTTACCCACAGATGTTGGACTTGTCTGGATCCTATTCCTGCCTGTCTTTCCTTGAATGGCCTGCTGACATTCATCTCCACAGGTCACCTCTTGGCATTGTTGTGTGCCCACTATAAACTTCAGATCAGCCTCAAGGTATTACAGATTAGAAGAATCCCATGTCCTCCCACAAACTTAAAGCTTCCCAGAAGAGGAAGAAGACCTTGATCTTTACAGGCTAGGGTTTTCCAGCAAAGGATGCAGGTCAAAGATGGGGGAAATTAAATTATAGATGAAAAAAACACCTGGAAGTTGAATCTGGGAAGGCAGTCTAGGCAGCTATAGGGAGAGAAGCAGGTAACAGGAATGCTTGCAGAGCCACGGAGCAAAGCAGAAACAGGCAAAGAGCAGATGCTGTCCGCTGTGCACAGTGGGCGCTTTGTTAGAACGAAGTTTGCTAACAGAAGGAGATGTTGGCATAAGGAAAGGGTAATGACCAATCACAGTGGGAAGAGGTATAACAAGCAAAGGATCAGTAAAGCTACTTGAGCCTCAGGCTTTTGACAGAGATGCAGTGGCTCAAGAATTAGGCCTCCATGGAAGTCCCACAGTCTGCCTGTGGCTGCTGACCTCTTCATAAGGCTATTTAGATAGACACAGATTTAAATCATATGCACACATTATCCACATGCATTTTGATAGTTGCAGGAAAAAGGGTGCCCTACCATGAAGCATCTATTAGTCACTGGGTACATGTCACCTCTGATATGAGTGGCCATTAGGGTTGCCAATCTTCAGGTCGAGCCTTGAGATCTCTCAGTATTTCAGCTGATACAGAGTTTGCCCAGAGAAAATAGCTACTTGGGAGGTAGATTCTATGGCATTATACCCCACTGAAGGCTCTTTTCCTCAAATTTCACCCTCTCCAGGCTCCACCCCCAGAAGATCCCAGCCTGCAAAACCTCATGCCTGTCCATGGTCATCTTGTTGTTTGGTTGACCATTCCCACCTTATGCCTTGCTCTTCTGCTCAGTGCACTCAATGAGAGCCATACTCCTACCCATTCTTACCATCGTGGCCAAGGGATTTATTTTAAAGGTTAAACTCTTTAGGTTACTACTGCATAGTGGAGAAGCAGCTAACACCCTGCTTAGTAGTTTACTTTTTAACACCGAATGCTTTGGGACACACCATTCGGCTTGGAAAAAGAAACATAAAAGCTTTTCAGTTTCATGTTCATATAGGCTACAACTGTCCTTTTGTGTAGGCCCAACAGTCCCACAGGTACCAGCAAGCTAAACTGATTTCCTCCTACAAAGCCAGCCTGCACAGACGACTTCGAGGTTAGCCTCTTAAAGAGGCACTACTTGAAAATGCGATGGAATGGGCCTCTAAATGCATGTGCCAGGGTATAGTTTTGACACACTTAGAAATTAGCAGGAATGATCACATTATTCTTAAACAATACAGTTTTCTCCAGAAGCAGAGATCCCTTTTCCTGTGGATTATTGTGCATCATTTAAAAAAATCCCAAATTATCCATATTTTAATTTCACCTGAAATATGGTTTATATGCAATTCTGGAGGCAATGTTTTCTACAAAGGGCAAGCTATGCATTTCAAGTGTGGTGTCTGCCTTTCTTTCTTCTGCTTTCTGGTATCTAAACAGGGCAAAGATTACAGCTGCTAGTTCTGTTCTAAATGACTACACTAGAATCCTTCCTTCCTTTGTTTGTTTTCCTAATCCTGAAAGGGCAATGGAGTAATGATGGGCTCTTTAAAGCAAGCAAATATCAGATCTTCATGGGGAAGTACTTAAAACAATTGCTTCAAGAGCTGGCTATAAAGTATCCACACATAAAAGTGAGTAGATAAATACCTACATTTTACCATCAGTCAATACCGTTTCAGCACAACTGACTCCTGCAATCCAGCAGAATGTAGCTGCAGAGAACCTGAGGGTAAAATCTATACTATCGAGAGTTTATGAACCATTTACTATACAGCTAAGCACAAGGCATTTAATGCATCTGGCCAGGCACTGGTAACATACTTATCATCCTGCATTTGAGAAGGCTTGACTAATTGGTAACTAGAAAACCCCACTTGTGACTGCTCATTAGGTCAACTGAGATCCCCTCTGTTGTGTCTTCCTACATTTTCCAGTTACTTTATGGCTGCTTTGCCACACTAGGCAACACTTGGAGCCAGCAAGGATGCTGGTTTCAGTTTCAGCCAGCTTGCTACAATCTTTTGCAGTATCCAGGAAGATGCTAGGGTTGCCAGTCTCCAGATGGCAGCTGGAGTTCTTCCAGAATTACAACAGAGCTCCCAAAGACAGAAATCAATTATCCTGGATAAATCGGCAGTTTTGTAAGGCAACTCTGTAGTGTACTGTAACTTTTAAGACAAGTGGAAGTCTTTCCCCTGATACGGCCTCAGAATCTCCAGAAAATTCCCAAGCTAGAGTTGGCAACCTTAGTTGGCACCCAAATGAAACTAGCTATAGATCAGCATGGGGTTTTTTTGTCTGCAAAACAAAGCTAGTTTGTTTGGTTAATACGTATTTATAGTTATGTACAATTATGTCCATTGCTGTGTTCTTATTACAACTCAGAAACTACTTCATACTCTTTTTAGATATGAATCTTGCCACTTGGGAAGCCCTGACAAAACATTAGGGGTGGGCATGAACCAGCTCACTACAAAAGTTTGTGATAGATTTTGGCTGGTTCATGGTTCGTGAACTGAAGTTTGTGACAGAATTATGGATACATTTCCAGTGAGACGATCTCCACTCAAACAAAATGTTACCAAACTTCAAAGCAACGGGCGGGGAGTGGAATTATCCTCCCCCTGCATTTTAAGTGAGTAGCTTGCAGGGGGTCCATTCTATACTTTTTTGAACCTGTGCCTGACATTTTCCCCCAAAGCACTTTCCTAGGGTCATCTTCTTTGAGGGGCGACTTAACTCGAACCTCAGATCCTATCTCCGAATAACTTGGAGGGCTTATAGAGGAATAACAGGAGGAGGTCACCTGTGAGTTGGATGTCTGTCCTATATACTCCTGAACCCATGCCAGTAATTTCTCTGCCAGTAATTTCTCTGCATTTTCCAGGCCATAACTCAGATCCCATAAATTCAATCTTCACCAAACATGGAGGGAAAGTTGAGGAGGATCAGCTGGAGATCCCCAGCAAGTCTGATGTCTCTAGCACACCAGGGGAACTATTCTTCCACAGTATAAGTTGAACCAGTTTATTTGACACCTAAAAGTTCATGAACCAGGCATGCCAGGAACCATGAACTGAAATGTACCACATTTTTTCAGTTAAGGCCCATTCTTACAACAGATAGGTTTTCTGAGTAGCCATCCATGATCACCACACTGTTCTTGTCACAGTAATCTTCAGATGATGAGGATGCAGCAGTAGTGGATTTTCATGTAAACACAGGGAATATGTAGATGAGCCCCAGGAGATCAATTATGAATCAAATACTTCAGGGCCAGAAAGCAGGTGCTTTTTTTTTTGAACTAACTGCTTTGACTTAAGAGAAGTTGGCCTGGAGTGTTTAAAAATCAATATTGTTGACTCCAGGGTGTGTGAAAATCTCTGCTCTTAGAACTACTTCCTGGTTAATTACATTTAGAAATGTAAAGTAAGTGAAATAGACCCTCAGCTGACATAAATAGTCATTGATCGCAATGGAGTTTAAAGAACCACATTGATTTTCACCATCTGACCTACCAGCTTGAGCTGAGAAGACAACTAGAAAACAAGATCTGAAATTTACACCCAATGAACTCAGAGTGACTTCTGCCTAACAGAGTTTTATTTCAAGGTGGTCAGGCCTGACAGGAAGATCAGAGACATTGGGAGATGACCATTGGCCATGGCATGAATGTGCTTTCAGAGAAAAAGCAGAAATGATGTCACAACTCTCAAGGAATCTCCATAGAATTTTTTGACAATTCCTAAAGAGGACAGATGTCACTTCTAGTTTTTCTTTTCAGAAATGATGTCAGCCTGCTCTAGAATTTATAACAACTCTGTATTTTCCCTTCTGTTTCCAGAAGTAACATCTTTTCTTTTCTTTTCGCTTTCAGAAGGTAATTCTACTTTATAGTATAAGGAAAAAGTAAGAAAAGGGAACTTTACAGATAAGGCTATCCAGGAAGCTGAGAATAAGATTTTGAGTATACCATGTCTATGCAAAAATACAGCAGTCTTATGGCATCTTCAGTTGTAACACATTTCTATCCTAGCATAGGCTTTAATGGACTGCATCAGGTCAAATTATTACCAAGTTAATAGAGCATTTCAATCATGATTTCAAAGGAATTAGCCCTTCTCCCGGAAAAGGTAGCATAGGTAAGAATGGAGGTTTCTGTAAAGAGGCACGTACAACTGTACTATACATTTCTATAATCGAGTCCAGCAACAACAGGTTCAGTTCTGAATTTCAAATGCAATCTAGAATATCCAATACCATTTTGTTTCAAATCACATATCACAGTCTGGAAAACTGGATACAGTTTGTCCTGTTAGTACAACTTCTCAGAAACAAGGGATGCTCTCATCTCTCACTGATAATGTTCAGATTGGTCCTACTGTCATGTATCTCTCTATGTTTGGCCCTTTGGAAGATTTTTGAAACAAGGGGGTTTTGTCCCTGAGCAGAAGTTGGGGGTTGTTGAAGAAAAGAAATGTGGATTTCGGATAAGAAGGAATTAGATTTCTGAAGTAAAGGGAAACTGAACTGTTCTTTGTAGAGAGATGTGCATACTTACGAGCCACCTAAAAGAGAATGGTAGACTTCACAGATCTGCAGCAGCGTCAACACAGAAAACCAGACAACATTCCTATGAGTGTAATGACCATAGAAGAGTAGATATATGGAGGAAACTGTTCTAGGGAACTCTCACAGAGATATGACATTGAGAGTAGCAGCCACTTTGACTTCTGTGGTTACAACTGTTGTTGTGTCGAGTAAAATTTGTTTTTCTGCAGGTTCCAGTTTCCTACAGCATATCTTTGGTTACCTCCCACTTGATTGTCATCTTAATGGGTTTGGCAAATTGAAATTGGCCCCTACAGTGCCACTCTAGGACTGATGTAAGGTTTGTGAAAGTGCATTTTGGCTCTGCCATGGATATAATTTACATAATTAATCCAATCCCCCTGCATAATGAATTAGATGGGGGAAAGCTTTTTCTCAACTATGTCTTTCTAAGGTTTCTACAGATGCTGCATTTCCCATATGGCCATCCATATGCTCTGGCTGCTCTACTTTCTTTTAGGATCTCCTTGCCTCAGATAATAGATCTCATCTCTCCTGAATAGCAAGTGAGTGACTGATTAGGAAACAGGTAGTTCTGCAAGACACTTCGTCATTTCTGATAGAAGTGCTGAGCAGCCGGAGCTAAATTACAGCTATCAATCTCCAAGGCTATGTATAGATACATTAATTTCTTTCTTTCTCTACAGAGATTGAGATTTAACAGTTTTTGCTGCACCAGCTGTGTTTGGATTGCTAAGCAAGGCTGGCTTCTTAGACTATTTCAATGTCTTTATTGCGTATATGACATATTTCAACATCTGATATAATATCCACAGGGAAGCAATAATGATATAAACATTTAATGCTTGACAGCAAAGGGCTTTCCCAAACAACAAAGAAATATCTTTTACACTTCACACTACAGCAGCAACCAAGAGGTAGCATCAACTATATAAAGGAACAGGGTTGCCTCAACTGAGAACTGATGGGGGGGGGGGAGAAGGAAGGAAGTCTCCATTTAAAATTTTTAATTGCAGCCTAGTTCCATTAATTTAATCCTGATTTTGGGATTACGCAATCTGTGTGCATAACCACTGAACCTCCTTTGCTGCATATTTTATATTATACCACTTAAGGCCACTTTAAAAGCAGGCAGGCAAGAGGCAGCATGCCACCCCCTCGCCAGCCCTGTCTGTGGGAGCATGGAGAAGTGGGGAGAGCTGGGAGGAGGCCATGGAGGTGGTCTGGTTGAAAAGTGGATGAGGAGCCACACACCCCACCAACCTTCAGGGTGCATCCTCTGCCTGAGAAGGTGGTAAGTTTGCAGGGTCAGCAAGGTGTGTGGAGGAGAGCACAGCAGGCGTCTCACCACCTGGGTGAGTACAGGAGGGCAGGGCAGCCAGTGGGACATGGGCAAAGCATGCACTCAGCCTCCTGCCAGATGACCAGGAGGGCAGCTGGCACTGCAAGGTGGGGCAAAGGAGGCTCCCGGCTTCCTGCTGATGAAGGGAAGATAGCCTCTCCCAGCATCCCACTCAGGCTCCGGTCCCTCTCCCAGTGGACTGGACAGCCTTCGCCATGGACAGCGCAAACCAAGAGTGGGGTGAGGGTAGCAGAGGGGGTGTGGAGCACAGGTCGCCAGCTTATGGTCCTGCCACTGGCAGGCAGGAGCAGGGTGAAAGGACTGTGGCTGATGGGGGATGGGAAGGGTGGCTAGGCCATTAGAGGACCGCGCAAGGAAACTTGCCACACAGTAATCCTGGGTTGTGTGGGAAGTTTGGGCATGGGCCACAGCCATGGGGTGCAGCAAGGGGGCAAGGGACAGAGATGGGGCAGGCTTCCCAGCCCCTGGTAGCACCAAGGGGGTGGGCAGAGGAGGCAGGTGGGACTCCCAGGCCCCAGTAATGCCAAGAGGGTGGGGTGGAAGAGGCAGGGGGGGCTCCCATAACCTGGTAGCACCAGCAAAAACAATATTTAAACTTAATTTTAATTTATTTATTTTAAATTAAAGATATATGAGTCTGGTCCTTGATTTCCAGCTTCCTTTGCTATAACCTTTGCTTGATACACACTTGGAATCACTGATACAAATTGAAGAGTATAACACTGATGTGTTCCCAGCATTTTGTTTCTGCTGGGCAGAGAGAGAACCAGCACTTTGCTATAACATTTTTCTTTATGTTTCAATTCCACTTCATTAGACCAATAAGATACTCTATCTCCAGAGTGTACTTTTTGAGCTGTTAAAGCCCTGAGTCTTCGACCTTGTGTCTTATCAACACCACCCAAGACACGCTATAACCACCAAGAAATGCACCACCTGTCATCCCTTATTACTTAATAAACTTGCCAGCAGGCCTCCTGCAACAAAATTATGAAACAAGATGATTGCATTGGGCTCAGTAAATCTAGGGACAAAGGCTGCTTTAAGGGGGAAAAAGAATCCAATTGCAAAAAATAGAGGTTGAGATGAAGAAAGCCTGTCATTGCAGCCAGAATTTGTAATGCTCTGGGGCTATATGGCTTAACCATTAGTTATGGGGAGAGCTACCAGCGCAATGAAATCCAAGGGACTGGAGGACAAGGGGCAATGTGAGTTCAACCTGTATATTGTACATGCTGATTATAACGGCTGCCTCCAGCTGTAAGGACACATAATATATATGCACATATAGCCACACAAATAAGTGAGTTGTGATCAGACAAGTTCAGAAGTTCAGCTTCCTAAATGTGGGATATCAAGGTATGCCACAGTCATGATATGAAGAATGTTCAAGAATATATGGAGTAATCCAACCTTTAACAGTGATTCTGCAATACCTGCACATAAAATGGTTCAAAACCAACCTTTTTTCTTTTTGCAGGGCCCTTCTCCTGAATTATTCATAGTCTCAAATTGCTGATTTTGCCGCCCCCCCCCCCAAGTGTATTTGCGTCTGATGTGAAAGGCCAATATCAGCCTTTCATCCTGGAGACCCCCTGCCAGTCTGAGTAGACAATACCAACCTTGACAAACAAGTGGTCAGATTCAGTGTAAGACAGTTTTGAATGTATCTCATAGTTAAGGGAGAGCTGGGTGGGGAGAAAGCGTGTGTGTGTGTGTGTTCATTTAAGCATTTTGCAAGCATCCCATCAAACATTTACAAATGCCCATGTAATGTTTTTGAGAAACATATAGCTATTTTTAGATCAAGCACCAAGAGCTTTGCCCATCACTAATGATTAAGTGGCTTGTTCAGCTGTTCACAAAAACTAGTCTTAAGAATGTGGAGCCGCAGTCCCTCTTGTGTAATACGTTCCACTCTAGTCACCCTGAGATGTGAATTCCCCTTAGTTCAATCCAGAACCAGTCCAATAACTAAAAGATTTCTCGGGCAGCTTTTTTTGGGGGGGGAAAGAACTACTTGATTTCCAAGAGCTTATTCTCGGCTCCTTCTGTGGCGATATGCATCCTGACGGTGCTGTGTACGTACCCACTTTCCTGTATTGCTCCCTCTTGTACTGGCACCATGCATTGCAGAGACCCACTTGGAATTTCAGCCAATTTCCTTCAAAGCCAACATTTTCAGGAATGTGAGAAGGTTTTAGAATTGGCTCCAGGATAAAAAGACATAAAATGTTTTGCAAGGAACAGATTAAGGAACTGACCTAATGTCGTGGTTCGGTCCTTGGTGGCTTGGGAACCGGACCGAACCCCGCCATCAGAGGCGCCCGCGATCACGGAGGTAGGGCATGGTGATCATAGGCAAGCCGGCAGCTGGGCGTCCCACCCGATCGTTGAGGTGGCAATGGCCGCTAAAGAACCTCAATGTCCCCCTCCACCTTTTGACAAGGGCCCGGAGATGGCCCTTTGTTCCAGGAAAATGGGCCATCAGGAACCCCGGAAAACCTCGCATATGTGCATGAGTCATGATTGTATCAGCATGTTCCCTCCGCAAGTACTGGGTGGGGCAATACAGCCTAAGGAGGTGGGTTTTGTATAAAAGGGAGCTTCCACCTGGAGTTCGGTGGAAGCTCTTACTCCATACCAGCGGACTCCACGTTGCTGAAATAAAGCTTGTTCCTGTTGTATCGTTCACCAGGCCTGGCGTGACGTTTTCTTCAAAGGGGCACCCTGTTTTTTCAGTTAGCAAGCGGGTCCCCGACATCGTAAGAGCTTCCCACCGAACTCCAGGGTCGGCATCGCATCCGAGCGCTTATCGGGACGGATCCAGAGATGGCGTTTTCAAGCAACGGGGCGGTCTCGACCCCCACGAACCCCGGGAACATGAGTTTAATGTCCCCGGGAGATTTCCTCCGAAAATCGGGGGGCCAGGAGCAGCTGTCCGGGACCCCGAGACCCTCGGCAGCGGCGGCCAAGGGAAGGCGCCGGGCCATGGGGTTCCCAAGCACGGCGGGGAGCGCGCCGAGGTCTGGGGGGTTGGCCCCAACCTGGGACACCCAGCTGAGGCAGGCGCTTCGCCCGGTAGGACCTGAGGAATCCCTAGAGGACCTGCGGCGGGCCATGGCGGACTTGGCCAGGCGCTTGCAGGCAGCTGAAGCCCGTGAGCAAGCTCGGGCCGGGCCCGGAGGGACTGGTAATACAACGGCGGAGGGGATCGCGTCGAGTGAGGACGTCTCCAGCGACGAGGACGAGCCCGGCACTGGTGAGCGGGCCCCGGACCCCGACCCGGAGCAGTTTTCAGTCCCGAGTAGGCGAGACGGCCAGCGGAGAGGCGAGACAGCAGAGGATCTCGGGGGAGCGGGTGAGCCGACGGGGCGGCGAGAGCCGGACCAACGCAGGAGCGACGTGCAAGGCAGGGAGCGGCACGGCGTCGTTGGGCAAGTTGGTAGCCAGTGGAGCGGAGCAGGACGAGACGGCGGACGCCGAGAATCCCGGATCCGGAGGGAATCGGACTACTCTCCAAAACGTTCCCCCCCAGAGCTTAAGGCGCGTTTCGACGGGACGCCGGACGACCTCCCGCAGTTCCTCCTCCACGCGCTGACGCATGCCCGGAGGTATGGAGACCGGTATGAGGACTCCGAGGACTTGGTCTGGGGGGTGGCCTCGTGTCTCCAGGGCAAGGCGGGTCAGTGGTACCTAGGGTTGGCCGAGCGCGGCGACCCGGCAACTCGGGACCTGCAGGACTTCGTGGTCGCGCTCCGCCGACGATTCCAGGACCCCCAGGCTGAGGACAAGGCAAAGAGTCGGATCAAGGGACTTCGACAGGGTACTAGGGGGGTTATGGACTATATAGACATTTTCCGGAGGGAAGCAGGCAAGGTGTTCTCCTGGAACGAGGAGACCCAAATCGAGTACTTCCGGGAGGGCCTTAACCCGAAGCTCAGGGAATGGGCCGTGATCAAGGGGACGGAAGAAGATCTGTCTACACTGGAGGGGTGGTGTTTTGTGGTCGCCAAGCTGGAAGCCAGCCTGGGTTGGGCCGCCGCACCCCCCCGGGAGGCCAAAGGCGGGTCAGCCGAGGCGCCGAGACCGGGCCCCGACAACTCTCGTCCCAAACGACCCCCGAACCCCGAGCGGGAAAGGAGACGCCGGGAAGGTCTGTGCCTGAAATGCGGGGGGTCAGGACATTTCGCAGCAGCGTGCCAACGGCAAGGGGGGGAGGACCGCGGGCTCTCCCAGGGGGGAGGTGCGACACGCCCCCAGCAGGCACGCCGGGCGGAGGACCTCCGCAACGAACTGGGAAGCGCCCAGGCGACGGGAAACGGCCAGGACCTGCTGTAGACGGCGCCGGGCAGCAGGTCCCGCGGTGCGAGGGAAAACCCCTACAGCATGAGGCGCGACCTCCGAACGTGGTAATTTTAGAGCTCCGGAACCCGGAGAACGGACTAAGTTGGGTGGGGGAGGCTCTTTTGGACTCTGGATGCGACCACAGCATGGTCCACCCCCAGATAGCCCGGGCTTTGGGGCTACCGAAGCGCATTCGGAAGGTTCCCCTGGTTTTCGTCCAGATGGACGGCAGCCCGATTCAGGGGGGACCTTTCGGGGAGGAGGTGGGTCCTATCGCCATCCACATAGGGGACCACCAAGAGCTGCGGTGGCTGATCCAGGTCCCCGTAGCGGGATATCGGGCGGTGTTGGGCCTGGATTGGCTGAAGGAACACAACCCCGTGGTGGACTGGCGGGCGGGGACCCTGAAGTTCGACTTGACGGTGGGTGCACGGCATCGGGTCCCCCACGAGAATTCCAGCCACAAGAGGGCGGCGGCGCGTCCCAGGGGAGCGGCGGCGGCGCAGCAGGAGATACCAGAGCCCGAGGTCCCGCCAGAGTACCGAGACCTCGCAGCCGTTTTCAGCGAGCGGGAAGCGGACGAGCTACCCCCACACCGCCGCACGGACTGCGCTATCAACATCCCAGAGGGGGCGGTACTACCCAAAGGGCGCATCTACAAGATGAGTGAGGGTGAGCTCAAGGACCTCCGGGAGTTTTTGGGTAAAAATCTGGCCTGAGGTTTCATCCGGCCCGCTTCCAGTCCCATGGGAGCTCCAGTCTTGTTCGTCCGGAAAAAGGATGGGTCCCGACGGCTGTGCCAGGACTACCGGGGCCTCAACGCCATCGCAGCGGGGAACGCTTACCCCCTCCCGCTGATCCCGGATTTGCTGGCCCGGCTGGGCAAAGGGACTCTGTTCACTAAGCTGGACCTAAGGGAGGCGTACTACCGGGTACGCATCCGGGAGGGGGATGAGTGGAAAACAGCGTTTAACTGTCAATTGGGACAATTCGAATTTAAAGTGATGCCGTTCGGTTTAAGCGGGGCACCTGGGGTTTTCATGAGTCTAATTAATGAGGTGTTGCAGGACCTTCTGTTTCAGGGGGTGGTTGTTTATTTGGATGACGTCCTGATCTACAGCCAAGATCCCCAAGAGCACGTGACCCTGGTGAGGGAGGTGTTAAAGCGCCTGCTGGCAAACCACCTATACGTGAAGCTGGCTAAGTGCGAATTCCACCGTCCCTCCCTGGACTATTTGGGCTACCGCATCTCAGCCCAGGGCATAGCTATGGACCCCGGGAAGGTGCAGGCGGTGCTGGCCTGGGAAAGGCCCCGCACCCGGAAACAGCTACAAAGCTTCCTGGGGTTTGCTAACTTTTTTAGAGGCTTCATCCCCAGATACTCCTCCGTAGTGGCTCCCCTCACGGACTTGCTAGGTACCAAGGGGAGAGGTCCTCGCGCCACGCGGCCCAGCGCAGCGCTCGGCTGGAATGAGAAATCGGAGGCAGCGTTCCTGGCCCTCAAGCAAGCTTTCGCGTCTGAGCCCACGCTACTGCACGTCGACCCAACCCAGCCGATGGTGGTACAAGTCGACGCCAGCGACGCAGCAGCCGGGGCGGTTCTCCTGCAGCGAGACAAGGCGGGACAGCTGAGGCCGGCGGCCTACCTCTCACGAAAATTCGCCGAAACGGAGCGGAACTGGTCTACCTGGGAGAAGGAGGCGTTTGCGATTAAGTTCGCCCTCACCGAATGGCGGCATTGGCTGGAGGAAACAGAGGAGCCGTTCGAGGTCTGGACAGATCACAAGAATCTGGAGGCGCTCTGGCAACCGCGATCCCTGAACGCCAAGCAGATGAGGTGGGCGGAGTTCTTTTCGCGGTACAATTTCAAGCTTGGTCACATCCCCGGCAAAGAAAATTTCCTCGCGGACGCCCTCTCCCGTCTGCCGCATTATGGGGAGGGGTACGCTCCCTGCACCAGGTCCGTGTTTGGTGAGGAGCAGCTGGGACGGGGGGTCGTCACTAGGCGTCGGGCCAGGGAGGAATGGGAGCCCGACCCGGCGACCGCCCCGCTCCGAGACCGCCTAGTGGCAGCCTACGGGACAGACGAGGAGCTGGCTGAGCTCCGGGACTCTTTGGTTTTGGACTCCGGTCTCTGGCGGAGGGGGGAGGCTGTCTACGTCCCGGAAGGGCTACGACGGGAAGCCCTCAGCCTCTGCCACGATGCTAAGACCGCCGGGCACTTCGGTTTCGTAAAATCCTGGAAGTTGGCCCGGCGGCGGTTTTGGTGGCCCAGTCTGCGGCGGGACACAAAAGCTTACGTCAGTGGTTGTCCTGTCTGCCTGACCTGCAAGCCGGGGGTTGGCAAGCCGAAAGGTCTGCTGCACCCGCTCGAGGTCCCGACCCGGCCGTGGTCAGTGATCTCCATGGACTTTATAACAGACTTGCCTCCCAGCAAGGGGAAAACGGTGATCTGGGTGGTGGTAGATCTATTTTCCAAACAGGCCCATTTCATTCCTTGCGCCAGTGTCCCCAGTGCTTCACAGTTGGCTCGGATGTTCCTGGATCACGTGTTCCGACTGCACGGGCTGCCGGACAAGGTGATTTCCGATCGGGGCTCACAATTCGTGTCCCGGTTTTGGCAAGCTTTCCTGCGCCTGTTAGACATCGAGCAAGGGCTGAGCTCCGCTTACCACCCCCAGACGGACGGGCAGACCGAGCGGGTTAATCAAGTACTGGAGCAGTACTTGCGGTGTTTCGGTTCCTATCATCAAGACACCTGGGTGCCCCTGCTCCCCCTGGCCGAGTTCGCGTACAACAACGCAGACCACAGCAGCACGGAGATGTCGCCTTTTGCCGTCGTCTACGGGACAGACCTGAGACACTTCCCGGAGCTTGGAGAGGTCCCCGCCCGGGAATCGGCCGACCTTCGCGAGTGGGGGAAGCGTGCCGGGAGCTGCTGGAAGTCGCTGCAGGAGCAGCTCCACAAAGTCAAGGCAGCGCAGAAAGAGGACGCCGACCGGAAGAGACGACCAGCTGAAGAGATCCGACCGGGGGATCGAGTTTACCTTTCCACCCGGAACCTACGGTTGAATTTGCCCAGCAAGAAGCTAGGCCCTCGGTTTTTGGGGCCTTTCGAGGTCTTGGCCCCGATCAACGAAGTTTCGGTCAAGCTCAAGCTCCCCAAGAACCTCCGGCACATCCATCCCGTCTTTCACGTGAGCCTTCTAAAAAAAACTCCGGACGGTGACGTTTGGCACCCCGTGTTTTCCCCGCCAGCGCCCGAGGTCCTGCCGGGGGGGGAGCACCACGAGGTGGCGGATATCCTGGACTCTAGACTCCACAGGGGGAAGTTGCAGTACCTCGTGGAATGGAAGGACTTCGCTTTGGGGGACCGGGAATGGGTCTGGGCAGCGGACGTCCTTGCGCCCCGACTCACTGAACGTTTCCACAAGCGGTATCCTGGCCGTCCCGGGGGGTTGGAGAATGGACCTTTGGGGGGGCAGAATGTCGTGGTTCGGTCCTTGGTGGCTTGGGAACCGGACCGAACCCCGCCATCAGAGGCGCCCGCGATCACGGAGGTAGGGCATGGTGATCATAGGCAAGCCGGCAGCTGGGCGTCCCACCCGATCGTTGAGGTGGCAATGGCCGCTAAAGAACCTCAATGTCCCCCTCCACCTTTTGACAAGGGCCCGGAGATGGCCCTTTGTTCCAGGAAAATGGGCCATCAGGAACCCCGGAAAACCTCGCATATGTGCATGAGTCATGATTGTATCAGCATGTTCCCTCCGCAAGTACTGGGTGGGGCAATACAGCCTAAGGAGGTGGGTTTTGTATAAAAGGGAGCTTCCACCTGGAGTTCGGTGGAAGCTCTTACTCCATACCAGCGGACTCCACGTTGCTGAAATAAAGCTTGTTCCTGTTGTATCGTTCACCAGGCCTGGCGTGACGTTTTCTTCAAAGGGGCACCCTGTTTTTTCAGTTAGCAAGCGGGTCCCCGACACCTAAATAGAAAAATGTTTGCCAAATAAATAGGGGCTTGGGTTGGCCATGCAGTTCATGGCCATGCCTTAGTGTGCAGGCTAATGGCACATGAACAGAACTTTGTTTTACTTTCCAAACTAGGGAAGAAACTCTGGGGTAAATGAACATTACATGCTGAGCATTACAAGCAAGCCAGGGTACATTAACACCCTTTTCCAGTGGGCTGTTACTGCCTCCAAGCACAGCATGCTCACTTGTTGAAGCTGCCCAATGTGAAGTTTATGGCATCCTTACAAACAAGGCAGATTCATATTCTGAACCAAGCTATTGCAAATGTTGGTTAAGACTGATTTTGAAAGGTAGCTTAATCTGGTTTATTAAAGAATGTAACATTATAAGCTTACCAGTTGTCCAGGCTTCTGAATGGCTGCAGAACATGATGTAGAGAACGGGATCTAGACCTGGTGCAACAAAATAAATTATGTGAATAAAAAGGCAACAGTGGCTGAGTAAATAAATAAATCCCCACCCATACAGGCAGTCAATGTCTTAAATCAATGTCTTAAGGCTAATCAATGTCTTAAGGCTAATCAATGTCTTAAGGCTAATCAATGTCTTAAGGCTGATCAATGAATGACCACAGCACTTTTGTACAGGCTATGAGATACTGAGGTAAAGTTCCATGTGCCTGGACATACTGGAAGACTTGTAAAAAAGCAGTCACAGTGTATTATATCACTAGTACTAAAGCCTGTTGCATTCTGTAATCCAATGGGCTCTAGCTCATGGTTTGGTGTGGGTTTAGTGCCTCACTTGGAATCTGGCAACCCTAAGAGGAGGTCTCTCTGCGCACAGCACTGTTGACCCTAGTCAGGTTTATGCACACCCAGGAAGTATGGAATTCTAAAACATGAACCAATCGTTCAACCTTATCTCTTCTCTGCAATGTTTTCTTGACCTGATATAGGTGAGGTGGTGATATGTGGCTGGTTTGGTGGCTGCGGAGGATCCACTTCCAAGCCTCAAGGAACATTTCCAAACCAGGGACAGCCAGCCTCCAGGTGGGATTTGGAGATCTCCTGGAATTGCTGCTCATCTCCAGATTATAAAGATCAGCTCCCCCGGGAAAAATAGCTGTTTTGAAAGGGTGACTCTGTAGCATTGTACCCCACTGAGGTTTAGGGAGGCCAGTCTCCAGGTGGGGTCTGAGGATCCCCTGGAAGTACAGCTCATCTCTAGGCAGTTAGGCCAAAGGAAAAGCCCTTCCCCATCACATGCACCCCTTAAAAAGGAATACATGTGGCCACAGACACTCCTTGGCTAGCACAGTCTGTTGCTTGGCTGATGATGTCTGCCCTTCTGAAGCCTGAAGCCTACTGCTGGCAACTGCAGTTCCTGTTGTTGTCCACAAGGCCAAGTCATCCTTATCCATGGTTCCTCTATATATTTGTGAAACAGCCTGGGGGGTGGGACATGTCCGGCTGTCCAAGTTGGAATCGGGCCAATCAGGGTCCAGCCAGCAAAGCCCTGCCCCTGCAGCTCTCGCCCTCCATCCCTGGACTCTAGCCTCTTTGCTCTCAGATGCGCCTCAGTGCCTGGAGCCAGAAGCAGGTAAGGGGAGAGGGCCCTGAGCAAAGGGTGGTGGTGGAGGGCCTGCTAACAAGGGCATCTGGGACTGCTAAGCAGGGCCTGCTAACGAGGGCCTCTTGGCCTGCTAGGCTGGGCCTGCTAACGAGGGCCTCCTGGCTTGCTGACTGCCTGCTAGGGACCTCTACCCCAGGCCTGCTACTGAGCTGGCCAGCCCCCCCCCCCTTAATCCAGCTGTGAGCTGCAACCCAAAGCCACCTTAAGCTGTTTGGAGCGCACCAGGGGATGGGGGCCCTTTTAAGGCCTGTTCTTAGGAACAGGCTTCGAAGCTAGTTACCTAATAAAAGTGGATCAACTAGTTCACACTCCCCAAAATCTTATTGTCTACTTTTCTGTAAAGCTAACTCCACTCTGGACCACTTATGCCTATGATTTCTTAGGACCTTCCTGGCAAATAGAATCATAGAATCATAGAGTTGGAAGGGGCCATACAGGCCATCTAGTCCAACCCCCTGATTTTTATATACCAGGCCAAGCTTGAGCAAAGCCACTTCAGTGCCTATGACTCTACAGCCATTTACTTGTTCACCATTTACAGTTTCAGGCTGTAAATATTCTTAATTTAAATCTTCCTGCACTTTCCAGACTTGCAGGATCCCTTCTGGTCTGTCTGCACCCCAAAATACATATAGATGCTGGTAAGGGCTGGCCAAAGCCTAGGTGGGACAAACCTGCACCACTCCACCCCATTATTAAAATCTGCTTCCCAGGCAAAAATGGCTGCTTTGGAGGGTAGACAGGGCTGTTGTACAGAAGAAACATTTTAAGGCCTCCCATGCTGGTTGTTGTGGAGATGAAACACTTGAGGCCTACTGCACAGGGTTGTTGTGCAGATGAAACAGGAGGTAAAAGAACCTCTGCAACAGGAACCAGTTTCATCTGCACAACAATCTTGTACAGTAGGCCTCAAACATTCAGAGAGTTGCGGAGAAGAGACATGCACGGCTTGGCTGCATATGCCCTCAAGCAATATTTTAAGTGAGAAGGGGCTTTTCTGTGATCTCTCTGTCAGCCAGTGGTAATTGGAAAGCTTTCCCCCCTTAAAAGGAAAGCATGCCCATGCCTACTAATTCCCCTGCATTGCACTCGGAAACACCTCCCTTCCCTCAGTTAGGGGCTGTTAGAGGCTTCCTTTACAGTAGGCCAGAACAGAGCAGGTAGTGCAGAATCCTGAGCAAGAGCAACAATAGGCCCTGGGGGAGAGGAGATTTCACCAATAGGAGTCCTTGGAACCTTCAGCATGTTGTTGGAAGTATGAATCACTTTTTACGTATAAGATTCTTCTCTACTTTTGTTGTCATAGTAAATATTTTGGAAAGACTGATCAATGGAAACAGTCTGGAGGGAGATATTTTAAAATCCTATTACAATATGCACTGCAAACTCCAGAGATACACTGAGATTTCTAAGATTAAGGATGGGCATGAAATGGCTCACAAACTAAAGTTTATGATGAATTTGGTTGGTTTGTAGTTTGCAAACCGAAATTTATGGCAGGTGAACTCGCACAAACTTTCTACAAATTGTCAAACAGTTTGTTCATGAACAGATACATTTCTAACAAGAAGTTTACCAAACTTCAAAGCAATGGGGAAGGGGGGAATTCTCCAGCCTTGGAAACAATGTTGTCACTCAGTTTCAAACTAGCCATGTCAGTTTCAAGAGAGTCTCTCTCCTTTTGCCAGAAGTCTTCTGTGTTCACTTCTCAATTTCTTGCATGGAGCCTGCAAAATCCCCCCAGGGGATTTGTGACTCTGTGCTTTGAGATCAGTCCTTTTAAACTGGTAATGCCAGGGGCACTGGGTTCTGCAGAGCACTCTGTAATTGCACTGGTACTGCTGGGTTTACAAAAATTGCTTCCCCCATATTCAGTTTTTACTGCAGAGATTCACTAGTTTGACATTAGTTCTGTTGGGTTCGCACTGCCACAGTGGCACTAGTTCTGCTGGGCACATTCCACTGTTGATGCTGAGCTTGCAAAAATGCACCATACCTTAAGTTTCTACTGCAGAGATTCCCAGAGACTTTGTTCTGCTGGGACACATTATATGATAGGTAGAGATGTTGCTACTCAGATATAGAATTTAGCAGTTCACAATGCTCATCTCCAATCCTAGGAAAGTACATTGCTTGAATTTTATTTATAGCTGTAGAATAACTCTTCTCTTTCTCCCACTAAGCCATGCATTTGCCTCACTGCTACAATCATGCTTGCAGAAAGAGATGGTGGTTCCATTTTGGTTCTTCGAGTATTTTTTTTCCAGCATCCCAGGTACAAGACACCCTTGAGAATATAATTATAGTATGGACATAAAATGCCATGGGAATTACACTTGTCAGGGATCCTGATGTCCATACTGTTTGTTCTTTTTTCTACTGGTCCCTGGAATCACAGCAAATATACAAGACTGTAGCAAGAATTAAATCTCTTGAACACCTTGTAATCTATCTCCTAACATGACTCCCAGCTGCCCTTCTTTTAACAAAGGAACTGCCTTCCAGCCAGAGAAACTGGGACTCCAAGAAGGAAAACAGCAGCTGCACTGGTGAATTCATGCAGGAGCAAAGGTTACAGGGTAGACTCTACCACTGGGACATGGAAAGGAAAGCTTAAGTGTCAGCACATATACACAGTTACTTTCCATGGCCAGCTGTGAAACTGCTGCAATACTTACTAATTCTGATAATTGGTAATAACTGTTAATGAATAATTTTTGAATAATATATTTTGAAAAGGATATTCAAGCACCTACAAGTAATTATAGAGCATGTTTATAGATAAGAGGGTATTTGTATTTGTGAGTTCCTGCATTGGGCAGGGGGTTGGACTAGATGATTCTGGGGGTGACCTCCAACTCTATGATTCCATGGTCCTCAAACCTTGGCATTAGAAGAAATTCCACATAGACATGTAGGTCTCCCAGTTGCTTGGTACCAGAAGAAAATGCTCTGCTCCCAGTCTCAGTCTCCTGCCCTCAAGACATAGAGAAGCAGGAGAGAAAGGGATGCTTTAGGAGTTTCTCCTAGTCTCTATGGTCTTTACCACAGATACTAGTGGAAATTCTTAGGGGCTTTTTGCACGCCTTCAAAATAGCACAATGGTTGCCAATTGAAAACGCTACTGATTTGCTGTTATGCACAACGTCATCAACAATCTGCCACACACCTGAAACCAATCTGCAAAAAGCGCTTCCTTGTAGCGCTTTCAGGGAAATCCCCAAAAGTGGATTCACCCTCCGGAAAGCGATACACTCCTGCAACCAATCTGCAACACTAGCGAAAAAGACCTGTGCGTTAACATTGTTGCGGTTTCTACAAAGTCCCTCCCCCTGGCTCTCTTCTCTGATCTTCTGGCGAAGCGATCGCCATTTTTTTTTCTCCAAGCGAGCGGGGATAAACGCACCAGCGAGCCTCTTTCAGTTTAGAGGCTTCCCCGGCTTCAGTCCCTCCCCTTCAGTCACTAAGCACAAAGAACAGAGAAGCCCGTTTGCTGATGTATTTTCCCTTTATTTTTTACACATTCATTCAGCCGAAAATCGGGCCTGTGAGAGGGGGGGGATTTTTTTTTTCACTCGGAGGGAGCGTGGCAACGATCAAACGACAGCTCAAACACACCAGGCAGCTGGATGGGTCTCTCCGTTGCAACGAATTAACACAGATTCGTTGCAATGGGTCTGTTTTTTTTTTTTTTTTAAACCTTTCTTAAAGGGAAAGGGGCTGTTTGGGAGCATGCTAACGGCTGCCCATTGGCTGCTTGACGGCCAGGGGCGGGACGAGCTCGGCAATAGCGCTTCCTTTCTAGCGATTTCTGCCGAGACCGGAAGCCTGTGGGAAACGCTACAAAACGCAACTGGATTCCACTACAAAGGCAGGTATGCATAACGACGAATTCCACTATTTTAAATGGCGATTTTTCATTCAGTGACCAATTTGCCACAAAGATCCCAGTGCGTAAAGCCCCTTAGAATATTACCTGAAAGTGATATCACACCGTTCCCTTCACGCTCCTCAGTTATTGCCCCCCCCCCCCAAATCTCCTGGCATCTGTCTAGGCAGTGCTGAGAATCCACAGACGTAGTGTGTAATTTTGGGTAATGTTTTCTCTATGTTCATTCTCTTTCCTCTTGCTCTTCTATTGGAATTATTTCAGAAATCCTCATTTATTCATAGCTGATTTACAGAAACTTCCAAAATAGTCATATATCATTACATTATATAACTTTAACAAACCTTAAATAAATGCCTTTCTCTTACATGACTCCTCACTACAGAATTTAGATTTATTCTGGGGGGGAAATTCTTGTCTAAGTCACTAAAGGCAATTTCCCATTGATACCAGAAAATGTAATAACAATGCAAAAGCACAAAGCTCACCTTTAAGCCATTGCCCTAACCTTAAAGAGATAGCCTCACAAAATTGTAGTTAAAGTGGATTTTGTAAACGTTTTCAGATCTTACAGTATAATTGGATCTTGGCCTCCCTCTTTGTCTTCTTCTTTCTAATTTCCCTGAATTGTATCTCAGGCTACTCCACCATTTCTTATCAATTTCTATCAGCTTTCCCTCAATACAATTACATAAGCTAAATTCAAGGAGATTAGATGCTGGAGGCAGGCCGACTTGAGACAGCCTGCACACAATGCAGAACACTGGAGGCTGGGGACAGAACAAAAGAACGAGTTGTATCATGCCAATAAAGGTATTCTAAATCTGAATCTGACTGGTGACAGACCAGTTTCCAAGGAATACCCTTTCCCCCTCGAGCTTATAGAAGCAGTCACAGGACCAGCTACACCTAAAGTAAACTTCTGCCTTGGCATGATGTCTGTTTATGTGCAGCACGTAACCAATAATATTAAGCAGTAATTCAAATAAGAATTGTAAACTGTGTTGGTGTGTGGCTTGATTTCAGGGTTACTAATTTGGACTTGCATATTAAAATAGTGCAGCATCAGAGGAGGCAATTGGGGACTTCTCACCAGCCCCTCAGCGATTCTGTCACTTGCTTTCATCTCCTACATGTACAGATGAGCAGATGTTGCAACTTTCCTTGGCTTTTATATTTTTGTCAACAGTCTCAGTTTACTACTTTTTGCTGCTAATATATTAGATTTGTTTGTATTATGCAAGCATATTATATGGTTTACATAGTCATTTTATATCTTATTTATATCTTCTATATACATAACCCAAGGTATAATGTATAAAATATTTATTGACATATTATGGGAAAATAGTGCAAAAAACCAAAATGGAACAAAATGAACAGCCACAGTTTTTGTCCACACAGGGGAGAAGCCAAATAACAATGGGAACTTCAGGGTCAAAAACAGGGATAAGATATTCAAAATTATTTCTACTAAGCTTTTTTTGACAAACAAGATTCCAGGGGAAGAAAGGTCAAAAGGAACACTCTTCCCCTGTACTGGAAAATGTCAAGGCCTACATTCCTTGTTGAGGCTTGCCATATATCAAGCTACAACAGAGGACCTCCTGACAACATTCCCCATCCGCTGCCCCTGTTTAATGAACTGGTGAGGAAGGGGAAGAAACAACATAGGGGCATCATTTTTTGATTCAGAACAGGAAGTGACATCCTAATGCTGTAGAAATTTTCAGATCTCTGTTGCTTCTAAGCCATAAAGATGTTTAAATTCCTAAGGTGTCATGATGTCCAGCAGTCTCCACTGACCCCCAGGGCTCCCAAGGATTGACAGCCAAAGGCTACCCTACTTGTATTTCTTTTCCCCGCATTTGCTTTTGTTGGGACTTAGGGACTTGGCTTGACCTTTGCGTCCCTCTAAGGAAATAGAGCTGCAGAGTAATGGAACATTTCAAAATATGCAGTTATTACCTTTGAGGTTTAAAACAGAGCAATCTAAAACAGAGCAATCTTTACTGGAAAGATTATTTACAAATATATATCATATTCATCTGCTTCAGTCTCCTTATTAGAGCAGAGTACAAAAGCCAGCTTGGTGTAGTGGTTAGGAGTGCTAACTTCCAATCTGGTGAGTCAGATCTGATTCCCCACTTCTCTCCATGCATCCAGCTGGGTGACCTTGGGATCGCCATAGCACTGATAAAGTTGTTCTGACTGCGTAGTAATATCTGAGCTCTCTCAGCCTCACCTGTCTCACAGGGTGTGGAGAGAGGAAAGGGAAGGCAACTGTAAGTCACTTTGAGACTCTTTCTGGTAGAGAAGTGCAACGTATAAGAACAGGCTATTTATTGTTGTTGTTGTTGTTGTTGTTATTGTTATTATTACAACAAACATTTATCTTGCAAGCCTTTAGGGATAGGCTGCAAGCAGGACTACATCCCACACATCAGCAGATGGAGTGAGTTGAGAGCCTAAATGGTGGCTGCTCCTTACTTCAGCAAAGCACATGGAGCTTGTCTTTCTGAGGAAAAGGGAAGTGGGTAGGATACCACCTTAAACAAAGGAATCCCCAGAGCATGTTCTCAGGGGTTTCCCACTGGAGCTTCACCAATGAGCACATAGGCACAGTTTGGCAGCTTAACAGCTTAACAACAGCTCTTCAAGCCTGACCATCAAATTACTTGCTGTTTATCTATAAGCCACTCCCATGAACAGCTGAAGAACATTTATAAGACCCAGACAGACTGAAGGACACAATCATATGACTCTTTGCTGTGAAATCCAGAATAACTAGAGCAAATAACAAACCCATATTTTAATATGCTACTGTTCTCCTTCACTAACAGCTATTTAATAGTTTCAGAGAGTAGCCATGTTGGATCTGCAAACCTTGTTAGTCCCTAAATTGCCACTGGATTCAAATCTAGCTGTTCTTATGCAGACTAATATGGCTACAGTCTTCATGGCAGGCACCACATTCAGAAGCATAGAGTGGAAATCCACCAACCTCCCAATTTGGTATCTGACAAAGGGAGCATTGACTCTGAAAGTTTTTTTATACTAGTTCTTTGCTTCCTTTTCAATCTTTCAACCAACAATTTATTTCTTTTCTGTTTAAGGAAACAGTAATTTCAGTTAGAACAGGGAACATATTGGTGTTACCAAACATACAGGTCTCATTCATACAAGTGAGAACCATAAAGGTTAAAACCAAATATAGAAAAATAGAAACAATTCATTATTAAAGCTAAAAAAATAAAAACCATAAAATAATATCTATTGGGGACACACAAAATATTTCAGCATGAACACCACAAATCCCAACAAGTTCAGACCTTGTCAGCCTGTATGGGAGAGGTTTTTTCCTTGTTAATTTAACAGTTTTAAATGGGAATTTTTTTAAGGAAAGAGGAAGATATTTGGCCCCATAGCTTGAACTACACAGAACTGAATGTTACCATTTCTAGTATTCTCCTTGACTTTGGGGCTAAATCTACCACTCCACCACCAACACAAGATCGCATCTTCCTATTTATGTGATTTACATTGATTCATACAGTACATTTCTTGGACTGGGTCCAAAGGCCCTGTTTCACTGGTGCAATCACACACGCTAGTAGAATTGTACTTCTGCAGGTGAAAGGAAGGATGTTTTGTTACTGATTCTCCCTTCTAACTGCAGATTGTCACTTTGCACACATGCTATTCACCACAATTTGGCTCCCTTTGTCTACTTCAACAGCCCTAGTTGTCCCTTCTGATACAGTCAAGTTGTATTTATCTGACAACGTTGGCCATAAAAATATATATTTCATTTGGGAGCTATCATTCTTGAAAGAAGTATGTTTCATAATCACAAAGCCAATTTGATCTACAAGTACACTACACTTACTGTAGCTTTGTCAGATACAGCCTGTTAAGATGTGAAAATACAATAGCCTATTTCCTTGGTGATTGCATTCAGGGAAGACTCTCCATTTTAATAAACCCTATTGTACACTATAAATATCAAATTGTTGCTTCTTTTTAATAGCATATAGGGGTACCTGGTCTAAACACTGAAAGACTTCATCTTGAGCAGGTTTCATCTTGTAGAACAGCACAGAAAGCCAGTTTAATCAAGCCCAAGTTTCCTGTCACAATGCAGCTGTGACAAGATATGCTGCACGTGGAACTTCCTCTTATTTGCAGTTCTTAAAGGTACAGGAGCTCATAAGACAAAGTAGGAAGCATGGAAGTGACTTCTGAGAGGCTGCACATTCAAAAAAGATCTTCTTCTGAAACAAAGTGTCCCAAACTCATACACAACCGCCAAGAATCTAATCCTAAAGCCTGCCACACTGTGTAGAAGCTACTTTCAATGATTCTGCATGTGTTGCAGCCTCCATACTGTCTTGCTCAAAATATTTTTGTATTATTATTATCATGCCCCACAGTGCTGGTGCAATCAGATTTTTATAGCAATTATAGGAATTTATTACAAATTTTTCATGGCCTTGGGCATGATTCCATCAAATTTTATGCGCTATTCATCCACACACAAGTCTGAGGAAAGACAAGGTGGATGCAGTTGGTTTCCTTTTCATTTATAGGAAACCTGTCTAAAGCAGCAGCTACATCATCATCATTATAATTACATCTAAAAATAAGGCAAGTTAAAAAAAAAACAGAATAAATAGAACCCTGCCTGTGAAAATAACAGTATGCTCCTGAAATGGGTGCTGCTCTGTAGCTACACTGATATATATAGTGGATCAGATGAAAGACATAGCACCCCCCTAGTGCCACACTAGTGACCTGTACTGGAATGGCAATTCCACTTCCCTCCACCATGGTACACCCCCGGCATTAGCATGAGAGGGAGAGGGCCCAGGGCATGGCAGGAGTTAGCTCCTTAAACCATTTCAGCCTGTGAACACCCTACGGTAGAATCTCCAGGTCCCACTGAAGATATACCTGGAGATAGGATAGGGCTGCTTAACAAGGATGTGATGTCATTCGAAGTCAGGTGACAGCACTTCAAGATGTCCATGCCACAAACCTGCATTTCCCTATGAGGTCAAGTCAAGGCCACTCCTCAAATATCCACTGCTTCCTGTGACATCAGTTTCAGGGCACGTCCCAAATCCTGGTTCTTCTTGTGAGGTCACTTTCTCTGTCCAAATTTAAATTCTTTTCCTTACATTGCTTTCTGCTCCTGGGATAGGCAAAAAACTGCAGTCAGTGCTGTCCACTGTGGTGGAAGGTTTAGGGCAGGGGCATTCGCTGGCAGGGGCTTCTGGGAATTGTAGTCCATGGACATCTGGAGGGCCGCAGTTTGACTACCCCTGGTTTAGGGTGTATCCTCAAGCAATGGGAAGTAGGGTATGTGCCTGGGCTCTCTAGACCACTGGGCAACAGATGAAGGCTTCCTCTATTGAAGTGGTGTATCCTCAAGCAATGGGAAGTAGGGTATGTGCCATGGACCCTTTATGAATTTTATTCATGGTTTGTGCCCATCCCTCTGACACACTCAGCTGAGCTCTCCTCAGAGGTAGCTTAACGTGAGAGCGAGTGTGACTAGGCAAGGCCAATATTTATGGTGGCTGCTACCATTTGTTCCATGGAGAAAGCCCATGGAAGTCCATGGCTTTAGAAGCATATTGGTCAGTTCAGGAAGGCACCGTCAGTGAGCTTCATGAGCCTTTTAAACCCGCACATAGTCCACCAACAAAATAACAGCATGCAAGTTTTTGAGTTCTTCAGAACTCCGGGCTGCATGTTCCAAAATAAAATAAAAATAGAGATCCTGAGAGACAATATAGACTCCTAGTGTAGTCTGTTCTATCCTTAGCTGTTAGATAGAGAACTGATGCTTTGGGAGGGGGGGGGCAGAATACATTTTTTGAGAGCAGGGAGCCCTGCTGACACTGGAATGAGATGCCAAGGAAAGGCATCCTGCCTCAGGGGCATTGCCAGCATCGTGTAGCAGCTAAAAAGTGCCAACCTCTAATCTGGCAAGGTGGGTTTAATTACCCACTCCTCCACTTGCAACCAGCTGGGTCACCTTGGGCTAGTCACAGTTCTCTTAGAGCTGTTCTCACACAGCAATTCTTTAAGAGTTCTCTCAGTCCCACCTACCTCACAGGGAGTCTATTGTGGGGAGAGGAAGGGGAAGGTGTTTGTAAGCTGTTGTGGGACTTCTTTGAGTAGTGAAAAGTGAGGTATTATAAAACTAGCTCTTTTTCTCTGTCCTGGACGCCGAGGCAGGCCCACCACTGCACCGCCCTTCCTGTAACCTCCACTTTAGAAAGGATTCCATCTCCGCCTCGGTATTCTCTGGGCCACGAATAGCCTTAGATCTCAGTCAAAGGGGAATATTGTCTTTTGAGGCCAAGGAAGACTGCAAATCAATTTGCGCTATAACTATTTTGTGTGAACTGTTGTAATAATACTATTAAACATTTTACGTATGAATAATGTATGGACTTTCTCACTTCATTCCTGTCTACCTTGCAGTTATTAAGTGTGCTTTCACTGATTAATCTTCCATATGGCTATCTGCATCTCATTTCTCTGAGCATAGTGATAAAATGTTCCAGGGGCTTACTTGATTTTGGATAACTGGGGACTTGTGGCACTTTTAAAATGGTTATGGATAGAGACTATTGACTAGAGGTCTTGGGAGAACAAAAAAGCCAAAACCTCACCCACCCACCCTCTAAGCAGCTATAGCATTAGCGATAGGACACACAGCTGCCGGCAGCCAGCACTGCTTGGGCCCAGTAATGTGGGTCCTGGTGTTGCCTGGAGAAGCAATGATCATGTGGGAAGGCAGCCAGGTCCAATTGGGAGTCTGTTGCCCTGCCAACAAGGACAAGATGCCATGAGAATAGGAGGGAAGGAGCAGGCATCTGGGAAGACAAAGGAGATGGCTTCAATGACAGAACTACTTGAAAGGTGACTCAGTGCCTAGCCTGAGGGGGAGGAAAAAGCAGTGATGGTAAGGGTAGATGGGAGAGTAAAATAGGGGGCAAATCCCCCTCCCCCCCATGGCTGCATGCCTGCTGCAGCTGAATCACTGCAGAGCCCCTGAGATTTGGCAGGGGCTACTCAGCCTGCCTTTATAGAAAAACAGAGCAATGGCCAAACTTCCCCCTCCAGCCCTTGGAAGTGGCACCAAGAGGTTCTTATGCATACAGTTGGGGAGTATGTGTGACCACTCAGCTTAGTTCTGGGGATCAGGACAGGTGGCAATGGCCACACGGAAAGGGGGGAAAGCTCCCAAACTAACATGCTGTCCTAAAAGCCATTAATAACTTCTACATTTTTACTTGCACGAAAACAAGCTATCTTCAGAATGAGAACTGCTAAAGTGAACTAAACATACCAATCTAAGCTGTTTCTAGCTCATAAGCCATGTCTTCTTTCTTGATTGCAGCTTGATTTTCTAAAAGAACCCGAACACCCCCACCCACCAGCTGAACATTTAGTGGGTTATTTGAAAGAAAGCCACACACCCTCCCGTTTACTCATCCAGCTTCCCTGCAATCTGCCGGAAATTCTGCAACCCTCTCCTTGCCACTATGCTGCCTCACATTATTATTCTCCCATCCCCCCAAAAAGATGTAGAACAAAAAATGCAGCCCCAATGCATATACAGAGGATGATAGCAAAAGAGAGGGCTCAAGCTGCTATGCATTTAAAAGCAAGTTAAATTAACACTCCCAAGCTTAAATTAGTTTTTTTAAGGATGGGGCAGGAAAGGGATTGTGCAATATGCTGTGTGATCAGAAAAGAGTGCTCAAGGAACCAGCAGCAAGGCAAACACATGAGAGCATACATGAGAGTCCATACTGGAGCTGTGCACACTAGGTTCTACAGGTAGGGCAACACTCTAACCTTCTACTGTGTGCCTTTCATAGAGACTAGGAGGGAGGAAATTCTAGAGCATTGGCTGACAGCTGCCATTTTCTATCCTGCTGCCTGACACTTCCAAAATGGTGGAGGGGTGCTCAAAGTTGGGGAATCCCCTGACCCACTAAGGGGTTGCCAACCCTACCACCAGGCAACAATACAGATTTATACCTGCAAAGCCAATGGTGTAGCCCATATATGCTCAAAGACTTCAGAAAAACAACTTCCACCACCAGCCCCCCTGTGTGGGGCAGGTAATAGAAGCATCTTTTCACTTTCCCAGATGCCTACTTGATAAGGTGACCAGATTGTCCCACTTTTGGAGGGACATCTGGGGGCACCTGGCAAATTGTACTTATGTTGCAATTAAATATATATATATATTACAATACTATTTTGCGTTCTATGAGTTCTATTTTTGTTGCTCCATATAGACCAAAATTTAAATCAAGAACCCCCTTGGTCAATGGTGTCCCACTTTACCAATGTTAAAATCTGGTCACCTTACTACTTGATGACCATAAGGGCCTGGTTGTAGACTGCATAGTCCACTGGCTCATCTCTAGTATACAGCAGCAGGAGGGGATGGCCTCAGTCACCTGTAGTGAGAAAAAGAACAGCCATCAGACCCTTCTTGGCAGAACTACTGACCTAGAAGTCACCCCTTGCCCTTTGGCTAGGCAGCCAGCAGGTGGTCCTCAGGATTGGGCTGCTCAGTGTCTGAAATGTTAGACACAAAGACATTATATTACTCAAGTTGTAGCATATGGTCCATGTACAGAAAAAAAGGAATGCAAGGAATGCATAGAAATCAACATTTCCCCAATTTTGTCTGCTGAACAATCCAGTAGACTTTATTATTGAACATAAATGCAAACTGAATATTGATGCAGGTTCTTCATATAACCCTGAATATGTATAACACCCTTTCTATGACCTACACTTGTGTTTATATTTTTGTGTGCACATGACTATATGTGTGTATGCACACACCAATCTGTCTGTCTAGCTAGCTCAGCTTTATAGTATTCATTATAGAATTATAGATATATATACTTTGTATCACTAAGCAGTTAGGAGAAAAACAGTTTTGCTTTCAAGTTCCTGATCCTTAAGTTCCTTAATTTTTACAAATTATTGCAATATTTAACTTACTTCTTCTGCCCCGAGTCTTGCTTCAGTTCCAGAGTCATCCTCTAGGTCAGGGGTAGTCAAACTACGGCCCTCCAGATGTCCATGGACTACAATTCCCATGAGCCCCTGCCAGCAAATGCTGGCAGGGGCTCCTGGGAATTGTAGTCCATGGACATCTGGAGGGCCGCAGTTTGACTACCCCTGCTCTAGGTAATCAATGGCTTTCTTGGGAATAAGTAAAGTTATCAATTTGGAACCATTTCAGTCAGGTTTCAGGGCTGGCTGTGAACTGATTTCTAAGTCTCATTACTGAAAACAGATGAAAACTGAGGGCCGTTCCGCATTCGTCCAAAATAGCACAATGGTTACTAATTGAAATCGTTACAGTTTTGCCATTATGCATAACGTCGTTGACAATCTGCAACACTCCTGAAACCGATCTGCAAAAAGCGCTTCGTTGTAGCGCTTCCAGGGAAATCCCAAAAAGTGGATTCACCCTCCGGAAAGCGCTACACTCCTGCAACCAATCTGCAACACTAGCGGGAAAGTTCTGTGCGTTACCATTGTTGCGGTTTCTGCAAAGTCCCCCTGGCTCTCTCCTCTGATCTTCCGGCGAAGCGATCGCCATTTTTTTTTCTCCGAGCGGGCGGAGATCAACGCACCAGCGTTTTACCCAGCGAGGCTTCCCTGGCTGCAGCCCCTCTGTTTAAAGTCACCAAGCACAAGCATCGCAGAGGCCCGTTTGCTGGTTTTATTTTCACTTTATTTTTCACACTGTTTTCGGCCGAAAATCTCGCCCGTGAGGGGGGGATTTTTTTTTCCACTAGGGGGGAGCGTGGCAACGATGAAACGGCAGCTCAAACACCACCTGCTAGCTGGATGGGTCTCTCCGTTGCAACGAATCAATGCATATTCGTTGCAACTGGTGTGTGTGTGTTTTTTTTTAAACCTTCCTTAAAGGGAAAGGGGCTGTTTGGGAGCATGATAACGGCCGCCCACTGGCTGCTTGACGGCCAGGGGCGGGACACAGCTTAGCAATAGCGCTTCCTTGCTAGTGATTTTTGCAGAGACCGGAACCCTGTGGGAAACGATAGAAACGCAACTGGATTCCACTACAAAGGCAGGTATGCGTTACGCCGAATTCCACTTTAAAATGGCGATTTTTCGTTCAGCGAACAATTTGCTACATGGATCCCGATGCGGAATGGCCCTGAGTATTGACTCTTGCTGCAGGCTCTTTGTATAATCCTGAATAGATATATAAAAATTACATTTTTCAAATAATACTTTATAGGACACATTGTAGGCTCTAGAGTAGGGTTGGACACAAACCTGAAAAACTGAGGTTTGTGTAGTTTTCAGGGTTGGCACGAACCTCAAACCAGGAACCACTATGAAGCTTTCTGTTTCCCGAACCAGTTCAGTTCATGAGGTTCTTAATGCAGAACAGAACAGCCCCTCTGTAGACGAGAGACAACAAACTTGCTGGGGAGCCCCAAGGTCATAATCTCATCTAACCCAAATGTTGCACCCCTTGTTGGGATCAAACCAATGCTTTGTAGGTGCCCTCCCATGGCAAGGTCTGTCTGGCATTTCTGAGGGTGACAGGGGAAGAAGAAGAGTTGGTTCTTATATGCCACTTTTCTCTATTCGAGGGAGTCTCAAAGCGGCTTACAACCCCCTTCCCTTTCCTCTCCCCACAACAGACACCCTGTGAGGTGGTGAGGCTGAGAGAGCCCTGATATCACTGCTCGGTCAGAACAGTTTTATCAGTGCCGTGGCAAGCCCAAGATCACCCAGCTGGTTGCATGTGGGGGAGCACAGAATCAAACCTGGCTTGCCAGATTAGAAGTCTGCACTCCTAACCATTTTACCAAGCTGGCTAGGAGATAGGAGGAGTCTCATTGGGGATAGAACTTCAGAGCCTCACAAGGGCACTCTGCATCACATCCACCCTGGGAACATTTGGGCATGCAAATACAGATCTAGAATGGCAATCAACAGCAGCAACATAGTTTGTCCAGAACACGTAGGATGGCCACTCTATGTGACATGCCTCTCAGATGGCCCTCTAGAAACATGGCAACCATGATAGTCATCAATGTTCATGGGGAGTGAGACTACATACATACACTAGCATCCCATGTCCCAATGCTTGTAGAGCTAGGAACATCTGCCAAAACATACAGGGAGTCTGCACTGTGGAGGGATCAGTCATTCACATAGACGTGCCATCTAATCCATGACCCCCTCTTCCCCATTGTGCTTGCAGAAACTGCATATCTAACCTGGTGTAAATTCCTAGCTCAGTATACACTGCTGACCCTTGACCCTTTCAGGGGTTCCTAGTCAATGAGAAAAATCAAATGGCTGTAAGGGCAAGGCCACCTGCTGGCAACAGCCATGAGATTCATAGCATGTAGGGCTGTCAAAGTGTTCTGGTTGTCAGACCAGCCTGTCATTATCAATGGCATGCAGAAAGGAGTATGTGCTGATGGTGAATGGCCCTTGGGGGCAACCTGTGGGGGGGTCCATGATGATGCACAGCCCCATGGTAGTGTACAGCCATCACAGGAGGAGTACCAGTGGGACCTGCATTCCCCAGCCAGGCACAGGGAAGGTGAGTCCCTTCAGGTGCTGGGCAGCCACAGGTGAGATGAGTTCCCACTACAGATGCATGGGTCATGGGGTCCCGTTCGTCTGTCCAAGGCCCCTCTACATCAGCCACACCAATGGAATGCAAGAGACAATGTTGTGGAGCATGGTGCACACTGTGAACAAGTTCACCACTGCCAGGGGTTACATAGCTCTGTGTCTCCTTGATAAAGTGGCAAAGGCACTGGAATTTCACACTGGAGTGTAGGCTGTATGGTCTAGCAGATCTTCTTTAATGTATTGCATCAGCAAATAGGGCAGGAGAGGATACCCATGCCCACCATACTGACCCCATCCTTCATCCTCCAGCCAGGCAGTCAAGATGCAATTGAAGCTGAATGCTGCAAAGATTTGGGCATCATGAATGCAGCCTGGAAATTTGGCCATAAAGTCCACGAAGATGCTTTGGTGGTCACAGGAGACCTGAACATGAAAGCTGTAGAAGTCATGGAAGTTATGGCAAACCAGTGGGTCCTACCATGGGCCTATTAGGGCTATGTGTTTACAATTTACAGCTACCACTACATTGGGGAAGCCACCAAATGAAGCTAATCTTACCCTGATGCGCACTAAGACAGTCTCCTCAGTGGGGAAGCACAAACATGTTCGTTGAGGTGCACCAACAGAGCATTCTGTTGGCTAGCCAAGGACCTTGACCACCTCAGTGACTACCCTCTGGAAGGATCCAGTGGAGGGCACAGGGGGTGGGGCTCTGGAGAGCTGACCTGAGCTCCTTACAGAAAACCTGGGTGCCTGTCAAGGCAGAATAAATGGAGGGTGCTGCTGTAATTCAGTACTAGAAGGCTTGGTGCCTCCACCATCATCACCCATATGTAGAGCACTGGTAGCAAATGGATGTGGTGCACACCAAGGTTGGGAGCCACTGGCAGAAGGGAGCACCATCCCATCCATGGCTGGCCTGGCTCTCTGGAAAAGAGAGTCTACATGTGATATTTCTTATGCACAACCTTCCATCAGAGTTGTACTTATGTGCCAGGGATATCCCGTTTTTAGCCCCCTGAATAGTTGAGCTGCTTTATATTGAGTGAAGTTCTTCAGAAACTTTCTCCAGCTAATGCATTACTATTGTGTAGTCGCATGTCCCATAAATTCATGATGGTGCTAGGAACAAGTAAAATTGCAGTTATTCACAAGCCCCAATTGTGAATTCCCAGAAAAAGGAAACAAAAGTATTCTCTACCTACCAGCCTATTTCTTTCTAATGTCTCTCACAGGGCAAAGTTACCTCCTTTCTAAGCCCATTGCACTGTTTGGGATTGTGCTGCAAAGCACTGGCTCGGCTCGCCACACAATATGCTCAAAATCACAGGCAAAAAGGAAAGCCATGACCGGCACGATAATTATGGAAGAGGCACAAAAAGGGATGGAAAGAAGACATCCTCATCTCATCGCAAATGCATTTGTTGCTTATGTTTGTTTCCGGCTTTAGTTATGTTCCAGCAGAGCATTTACTATATAATAATATTGCTGCCTGAGGCATCTTCTGCAATTAAGCTGGACTGCCAAATTTGCTGGATATTCACAATGCCAGACCTAGAAGATGATTTGCATTTGGCACCACGCAGAGCCACCTCCATTTCTTGCCGCTCAGCCAAGATGGAGGCAAAATTGCTGTTCTTTTCCGCTTCGAGCCTCCTGAGTATGTCGCTACACTGCAGTTCCCAGGCTTTGCACCAGGTGAGGAGCTTTATTGCTAGAGCTGGAAACCCATTTTTAAGAGAATTGAATCTGGTATAATAAGAGCATGGTTTTCTTCCATGTATGTGTGACAAACAGGTCATGCAAGCTTCTGAAACCCTGCAAAACACTGTGATGACGAGTGTGCGCTATCAGTGTGCTCCACAGGCAATGCTGGACATTTCTTTCTGGCCTTGCCAACCGTAGCTGAAAGAAACAAAAAAAGGGGAAGGGGGAGACGGCCTAGGCAGGTCCTGCGTCCGTGTGCATACTTGCTCTGCCTCTCCATCCTCAGCAACATTTTGAAATCTCTCATTTTGTTGGCCTTGGACACATCAGCCAGGGGGGAAAAATATGTAGACTCACTCAGACCTCTTGGCACTGAAAGGGGAGGGGTGGGAATGGAGCCAAAGTTTTAATATGAGAAATTCTATTAGCTTGCCAAACTCCAATGAATTATACCCATTGATTCCCCATCCATTTTTAGTGTGATTGCCTTTATATCTGTTGCCTTAACTATTTTCAGCAAGGCTCTCTTTCTCTCTTTTGCAAGCAAGGCAGTAATAGGCTTGCTTTTATGCTTAAAGCTGAGCGATTGCTGTGCATGAGGAGCATTCATATACCAAACTCTAGGACATGTGGTCAATTGACAACATTTATCTCATGCTGTGCCCTCCTTTACCTTGTTACAGAGCTGAGAAGAGAAGAACTGCCAAGGACTCAGCTGCAGCAGGCTGTGTCTGCTTTAGACACTAAGTTAACAAGATAAAGAAATGGTCTCTTTAAATTCCTGTGTCAACACAGAGAACAAGAGAGTGGAACTAGAACTCTTATTTCAGGAAGGCAGCCTGTAAAATAAATTTGGGTTAAAGTGCTGTACACATAGCCTTGGAAACAGGATCTATTGACACCAATGAGGTTTATTTCCAAATGAATCAAGATTCTTTATGGGTAGTGACATGGGCCAACTTTAATAAGAGATCTTTGGTTTTGAATCTCTGAGATGTCACAGTTTATAGTAAAATTTTGGCAGGCTCACGCAAGGCAACAGAGATGTACAGGAGTACCAGAAACAGGCCAGGCAGCTACCCATCTCTTGCATCTAAAACAAATGTTTATCTTAAACTCAAAACTCCCCACATTCTAAAATCATCATGTATGAGCAGTCTTCTTAAGAAGCCAGAGACAAATAAGAAATCTGTATTTTTGTGTCAAAAGGGTCCTGTAGGATACTCGTATCTCAATTTTCTCTCATAGAAATATATATGAGATTCATGTCAATATTGGTTTGCAGTGATTCTCTAGGAAGCTTTTGAAGGAGTTGTCAAAAGTTTTAAAAAATCATTATATGTTTCCTTTTTTTCATGCAGGGAGAAGTTCCAGAAGCAGAGCTACCAGGTTGTTCCCTTTGCATGCCAGAACACTGGATACAGACAGTATCTTACGTTTTCATATCAACAGCAACATAATAGCAAAACAAAATAAATGTAGACAGACTTCTACTACATGCAGGCAGTTCTACAAAAATAGCAATTTGGTTACCCCCTAAGGGCTAAGCACTTCTGATCTGGATACATGTTGGCTGGTATTTAGGGATGGGCACAAACCAGCTCATGAACTAAATTTTGTCATGAATTTTGGCTAGTGCATGTTTTGTGAAGTCTCCTATGCTAAGCTTCTGAATAACTGCATGAACATTTCACAAACTTTGGTGCTTTTCATGGTGGGTCCTAAATGAATACATTTTCAGATGGACTAGCAGAGAACATTCATTTATTCCCTCCTCCTGGTTGTAAACCGGTCTCCATGTGGGGGTTTGACTCAGAGCTCTTTGTTACCTTGTCTCCCTGCTCATGCTGCAGTGAGGCCTAGTTACTAGGTGCCTTGACTGTATGAGAAGCCACATTTTACACTTTCCTAATTGTGAACTGGTATCTACTAGGGTTTGGGTTTTAGGTGGACTTAGGGTTTTGAGCCAACCCTGTTTTTCCACTCAAGTAAAGGGCCTTGGCTGAGGACCCACATTTTATACTCTGCTAATTGTGAACTCCTCTGATAGAGTTTAGATGTTAGAAGGACTCGGGGCTCATGGCCATGCAAGAGGGACCAGGCAAGATGACAGCCTTGTGTGACCAGTACTTCAGGAAATAGGTGTTGGCAGGCTCAGGGGACTTGGTAAGGTAATTCCTCACCATCACCTCTGCTGACTTGGCATCACACCTGCATACCAATAGCTGCTGACCTCCCAGTTCATTGCTGACAACCAGTAGTGGAGTTTCTTTGTCATGAAGACCAATTCCATAATCTTCTAGACCTATGGAAAGAAGCAGAAGTATTCAACTGCCCTCACTGATATCTCTGCAGTTTCCCCCAATTATGAATCTTGATCACTTGGCACATAAGAGAACAAAAAGGAGGAAGAAAATTCAGAAGGGCATCAAAGAATGCAGTGGTACATTGCTAGCCAAAAACAAACCTTGCACATATGAACAAATATGTTTGTAATCCTGATTGCAGAGTGACAGCTTAGGATAGCAGTCCTGTGTTCCAGTTGTTTATCAAATAAAAAAACATCCTTTAAAAAGTACTCTTCAGAACTACTGAGTTTATTCAGATGCAGATTTAATTGATGGACTATGGTATTTATAATCGGGTCACAGCCCAAATTATCAAACACCTGGCAAGTGTTGGTGGATCTGAATATTGAGATCCTCCAAGACAATGAGAGAAATGAGACTGCACTATATAATTTATAGCACAATTTTATATAGTTCTAATCTTACTACCACTCAGGTCAATTTGGTTGGGTTTAATTGCAAGAAAATGTTGTTTGGGTTGCCCTGGTAGTTCAAACTCTGCAGCTGAAATTTTGCAGTCAAACTCTAGCATTGAAATTTTAGCATCATCCCTCCCTTAATAAATTGTTCTGAAGTACATGGAAGTGCCTTTCCTAAAACCAATTCATCTTTTCCTTCTGCTTGCTCTTAGGCTTGAAACCGGCTCTGAAACAGTGGGCAGGAACACAGGAAAGAAAGAAGGGTCCAGACCTACTGATGGTCATACTTTCCTTTAGCTCGCCTTCTATTATGGAAATGGTTTGCCTATTGCTAATCACTAGCTGCGTGGCTTATTTTGTCAATGCAAAGAGATAATCCTCCCACATAATATAAATTAAGTAATTATACTGTTGCTACAACCTATTCCCTTTTACGTTCATATCTAAATGATTATTGCTTCCCTATGCATAATGGGTTTTGCTACACAGGATGCCTCATTTGTTTATTTTCTTGGCTAGGACATTTGTCTATGGAGGAAAAGCCCCCAAAAAGCTTTAGGCAATTATTTCTGTCACCAATGCAATTTGCATGGAGAAAAGCATCTGTATCTAAAGAACACAGACTTATTTGACTGACAAAAATTTGTTTTTTCATTATATCTTATTTATTCCCTTGGGGATGGAGAAAGGGAGGGAAGAATTCGTTAGTGAAACATAATTTTAAATGACAGATAATATCAATGAAGAAAAAAACCCTTCAATTTTAGCCTGGGACAATGAAAAGTGCATCTGTGACAGACTGTACTTTTAAAAGCTTAGAAGTATGACGTAAACAGATAAAGAAGGGTTAATTTTTCATAAAGCCAGAGAGCCTTGAGTGACAGACTGCTCCAGGATATCTGATTGGTTAGCATCAGGTGAGTGACAAAGACTTCTGAACTGGATACTGAGGAGAGATGCAGCCTGATTTCAGCTCTAGTCGAGCAGAGTTGAGTAATGGTAGTTTTTGAATTCATCCCTGACTTAGACCTTTTCTGCACAGTTCTGGGCTGATGCTGGGTGTTTTGGTTGGGGCAGGTTGCCCCACCTCTTCCCGGGTCTGTATGGGGAGCAGTTTCCATGCCAGACCAAGTCAATCCGATTGTTACAATGCAATACTCTGTTATTTTAAAAAATGCACCAGGTGGCTCCACCGCACTACACAGCATGGTGAAGCCACTTGGGGCATTTTGTGTCTTTTCCAGGATGCTGCACTAGCAGTTGTGGGTGGGGAGGAGCTGAGCCAGGATGGCCCAACTCTTCTGTTCCCCATGACCCTGGCCCAACATAAACCTCATCGATGCCCAGGGCAAAATAGGGGATGTGGATATATCTAAATTCCCTTGTCCCAAGGCAAATGAGAGCCTGAGTCGAGCCAGGCCTGGGATGACCACGGCTTGGCTATGATGTCATCTGGAATCAGGAATCTGCCCCACCACCAGATGAGCAGTAAGGTGGGACAAATTCCCAATGTAGAAAAGGTCTGAGAGCAGCTTAATACAAACAGGAGAACTGGGGAAAGTTGACAAGGACGAGTTAGACAGAGACTCCCATTCAGGCCAAAGTAAGGGGGTAGATCTTCTAACAAGAGGAGAATACTCACAGAAAGTGTACTGGAAAATCTGGAGGAAACCAACCCAGTTTTACCCAACCCAGCAATGTAGTAAGCAATGCAGTTTTCCAAATCTTACAGTGATGGATGAAAATAAACAGGCATTTTGGTATCAACTTTTCAGAGGCTGACAGACATTTTTTAAGGCTTAGGTATCTGCCACAAAGAAGACTTTAAGAATGTCCTCTTGATCTTGATTGGTTTGCCTCTTGATTAGTGTGCCACCAATAGGGAGAGAGCACTGCCAATGAGGGCCAATCAGTTCAAATTGCATTCTGCCAATGAGGGCCAATCAGTTCAAACTGGATACAGACAACTCACTCCCTTCCTGATTAGCCCACCTGGGGGGTGTCACCAATAGGGAGAGAGCACTCTGCCAATGAAGGCCAATCAGTTCAAATTGCATGCAAGACAACTCAGTCCCTGTCTGATTGGCTCTTCCTGAGTGGTGTGCTGCCAATAGGGAGAGAGCATTCTTCCAATGAGGGCCAATCATGGGGCTTTTATATCCTCTTCCTGCTGTCTGCCAAGTGGAAGAGGTGGTGGTCTTGCTAAAATGTCCTGTTGCTGGTAAGCTGCCCCATTTCCAGCTTCTTCTCACCCTTTATCTCCCCCCCAGGCAAGGGAGGGAAGCCAGGTGCTTCCTCTGCATTGATCTTAGGATTTAGCTCTCTGCTGGAAGGAAGCAAAAATCAGTATTTCAAAAACAGAATGCAATGAATGTCTTAACAGAGTCCAGTGAATCAAGGGTTTGTTCAGGCAGTCCAAGATCCAGCAGAAGGAGCAGTTCCACAACACAGGCCCCCTGGGTGACTGTGGCTCACAGTCTTCTGCAGTTTTTCTAACATGATGTGGTGCATTTTATACTGGAGCTTTCTTCCAGGAAATAGCTGGCATTACTTAATTGGCTCAGGTGAGCTGACAAGGCATGGAGCTGCAGCTGGAGGCTGGGCAGAGGAATGAAGAGATCCTGCAACAATTTTGGAATCTAAGCCCTGGTTTGTCTGCAGATCCATTCCCTCCTGCTTGTCAGAGCTCTCTGCCTGTTGAACGTCTAGCAGGCCTAAGCTGTCATCCAAGTGAGGATCAGATGAAGCTTAGAGATCCTGGCGAGGCTCTCGTAGTATCCCGTAGTATCTTGTAGTATCAACACAAATGCATAAACAGGGGCAATTTAAAATAGCAAACTGACTTCAGTGAAGATTGGTAAGTGCATAATATCCCTATGTTAAATTTTACTATAGAGATTCTGGCAATTCCTAGAGCTATTCTTTGTCCCTTCTAGATAGTCAAAGAATTTCTAGTAACTATATGGTAGGAATTTCTGGTAAATAGACAAGTCCTTATTTTTCTTTTAAGGTTTTCTCCCAGGATGCTGCCCCACAACCCCTTCCACTGGTTGACAGGCACTATCTATTAAACCCTATCACACAAGAATAAATATTTTAATCATATTATTAGAATTATATGCTGTTCTTCCTTTAAGGAGCTAAGGACAAGGCCTTCCATTCTGTCCTTACAAAATTTAGATTTGAAGTGGTTCCAGTTGTCTGAAATGGTCCTTGCAGGCTAGAAGACTGAAAATATTTTCTGACCCTTCCATAGACCTATTTAGGAGAATTTTGGGAGATTATGCTTAGTGATCCTTGTTATTTACCTTGCTGTTGCTGCCCATACACAATGGAAACACACTGAAAATTGTTTTATATGTGGGGTTCTTTTTGCTAGGGTTCAGAATGAGATGCTAAGCTGCAGATGTGATGAGCTGGTCTGAATAATTCTGTTTTTTATATAATGAATAATATACTTTAAGGATTGCTGCTATGCAAAATAAATGGAAACAGAGCTAGATGGTTTGATTCAGTAGGATTCCTCATCATTATTATGGATGCATGACTCTGTTGAAATGCTCTAACAGACTACTGTGGCACTCCAAGTGTTTATCCAGTGATTGGATGTCCAGATTAGACTATAGTCAGCAGACTGCAATGCTGTGAAATCTTATAATTAGAACCAATATACATATTGCAACAATGAGCCAACCATGTGATTTTCTCTTTCAATGAAACCCATTAGAACAGATCTATTTTAGAGTGCCTTTCTATCATTCATCACCCATTAATTTATAGCAAATGGTACCCTCTTGCATTCTTTTTCACATGGAATGGTTGATTACATGGCCATGCCAATGTCTATTCCTGTGTACAGAAGCCAATAGACCAGAAAACGCACATTAAACAGGCACATTTCAGAAAGCAAATCAGAAATTGTCTAAACATTACCGACTCTCTATTTGCAAAACAGAGCAACGGTAGACAGTAACATTGGTCCATTAGAATAAAAGTAGTGACGCCCAGGCTTTCACAAGCATGTGGAACACACATACCTGCTCTGGAGATGATTAATCCATTCCCCCTCCTTTCCGCTGTCTCTCTTGCACATAAGGACACACAAGCACACACATGCAAACCCCTTCCCACTTCTTCCTCCCCTCTCTCTCCTTCCCTCTTCTGTCCCCAACCTATTCCCCAGTCCCTCCTCCCCAGACATACACACAGAGAGACACGAAGAAGAAGCAGAAGAGTTGGTTCTTATATGCTGCTTTTCCCTACCCGAAGGAGGCTCAAAGCGGTTTACAGTCGCCTTCCCATTCCTCTCCCCACAACAGACACCCTGTGGGGTGGGTGAGGCTGAGAGAGCACTTATATCACTGCCCAGATAGAACAGTTTTATCAGTGCCATGGCGAGCCCAAGGTCACCCAGCTGGTTGCATGTGGGGGAGCGCAGAATCGAACCTGGCATGCCAGATTAGAAGTCCACCCTACTTACCTCTTCTCCCAGGAGGGCCTTGGCCTCCTCTGACCTAGAAAATGGTACCTGGCCCTGCGCTGGCATTGCTGCCTGTTCACTGTCCCCCGGAGGCCTGCAGGGCCTCTGCCCCAGCCGCCAGAAGCCTCCCCACCAGTGAGACCCTGCTCCCTCCCCCCTCCTAACCTTCACAGCAGTGATGGCCCACCCAGCCTCCGCACCACCTCACAATGTCCCCTGGTCAGGCAGGGTGGTGCTGTCCTGCCTGGCTGCCATGCAACTGCCCAGTACTCCAGAGCAGCATGGCAGTGGCCTGGCCTCCTCCCACAGAAGCCCATATTGTCCCAGCTGGCTGCCTGCTGTGGACCCCACAGGTGTCCCAGCCTCCTCTGGCGCACTCCCTGGGGTGGGGCTACAGACGTCGCATCCGTGCCCATCTCCATCCCAGGGGACACACTGGAAGATATGTCCCACATCAAAAACCTGGGGATTGGCTTTTTCCCTCTTTCTCTGCTTTGGAAGCGCAGGCAAGATGAATGACAGGTTGACCATCCAGATTAGGAAGTTTATAATGAATGGGCTGTTGCAGTGCAAGTAGATGGTGATTGATGTCCTTCATCCTGGAAAAGCCATAGTCCCCAAAACTGAGATCCATGAGAAGCTTGCCAAAATGTGCAAGACAACCCCGATGTGATTTTTGTCTTTGACTTCACGAAACCCTGGTTGAGAACGCCTGGCCTAGGCTACTGTTCTAGTTGCAATATCAGCCAGCCAAGTGCCTCTAAGAAGCCTCTGAAGCCATCCTCTAAAATGTGGAACTGTCCCACTGAAATGAGCTAAAGGGCACACCAACATGCAGAGGAAGTAACATGGCAAGGATGGACAAAGTGCACATTACTCTTTTTAAAGAGATGGATCCATTTTCCCAGGATCCAGCTTGTGATCCCCACAGCCACACAGAAATCTGCAGGGAATGCTTCCTGAAAAAAGGACATCCGAAATAGGCTCAGTGTGGCTAAGGTGACCAGATTGTCCAACTTTGGAAGGGACATCTGGATGTTGCAATTTAAAAATATATATTACAATACTATTTTTTGCATTCTATGTATTCTATGAAACTTTTTGTTGTTCCTTATAGACCAAATTTTTAATCAAGACTGCCCCCCCCCCGGTCAATGGTGGTCCCGCTTTACCAATGTTAAAATCTGGTCACCTTAAGTGTGGCACTATTGAGGGAGGAAGCTGGGGGGGGGATTATTGCCATAGTTTTGCTGCCCTACATAAAGTACCTGTGCACATCGAACAGCAAAATCAGGGAACTATCTCCCCCACAGTGTGGTTTTCATGCAGGCAAACAGGTTTGGGGCACAGTCAGAAGCCCTTTCTCACTTTGTGTTCTGAACCTGCTTAGGCTCTCCTTTATTTAAAAACAACAACAAGGCTTTCCTTGAAGCTGCTGTGTGGCTATGGGGAGTGTGTGTTACATCCAGAGAATCAGGGACTCAATTCTTTAAAAACAGAATTGGCTCTGAGGAAGAGCTGGCAGAGGGAAGAGCTTTTTGCAAGTACAGGTGCTCGGGAAACACACATTTTAATAAGAGAGGAAAATGTCATAATGTTTGAACAACAATATTACAGGTAAGATCTGTTCTCTGATTGAAGGTGAAATCATACAAATGCAGCTGTAATTATTCTGTTTGGCAAAACATCTTAGTCCCTCTGCAGGTGTTGCATTGATGAAACGAGTTCATGCCAAATGGGAGCCTGCCAGTCATGTATTTCAGGTGCATGAAATGCACAATCTCCAATTCTTGTGAATAGGGCAACACATGGATCCATTCAGGTGAACCAGAACCTTGGAAAGGTAAAATAAACTAGGGAGCAATATCTCTCCTGAGGACAAGAGGGATATAAGTGCACAATGATCCACCCATGATATTGCCCAAAGAGACAACTTAGGTGTCCATTGAGCTGTTTAAGATAGTTAATAGGTTGCAGCTGCAGTGCATAGGAACAAACGAAGCAAAAGAATAGGTGTAATATTGCAAAAGCCCTTTAATGAGATCATCTGAAGTTCTGGCATTGATTGTTATCAATATGCTGATGGCAGTCAGCTATGTCATACTTGGAATAAGCCACTGGCTCAAGTGCTCCTTTGTTCTGGCCCACTGTCTGAATACAGCACAACAGAAAGAAAGAGAAATTAGATTGAGAAAATGGAGCATGTACACTGGATGGGGGGGGATGGCAGAAGGTGCAGAGTAGGAAGAATGACCTCGATGTGAGTAGGGGAGTAGGGGCAGCAAAAGGGCAAAGAGGAAATCGGTATGCTTTTGAATTACCTATGGCTTGGAAGCAAAACATGGAGGAAATTGACACAAAAGCACTCACAGAAAACCCAGGGAAACAGTGACCAGAAAGTGAATTGAGCACTTAAGGGAGGAACATCAATGCAGAATGCAAAGAAAAACTGACAGACATGGACAGTGAAAGCAAGGGAAAACACCCATGGTTAATAGTCCAGTGTCTTCACCCACTTCATAAAAAACATTACATTTCTAGTCATACCTCTTGCTGATTTCTAGGATATTTTGCAGTTAGGCTTTGGATAAAAAGGAGTAGAGATAGAAGGGCTATTTCCTTGGCAATGTACCCAGGATCTTTCTCACCTCTACTATCTCCCTAAGGACTTGGATCTCATCTCCAACTCAAATTGAGGCATGACCATTTTTTAAAAACCAAGCTAAGTTATTACAATTTGATTATGACTCATGTCAATATTCTAGCTTTCCATGGCCAGTTAAGATACATAGCTGGACATTTACTAATGAACATCTAACCCAAACTATACAGGACTATTAGGCAGGTTTCTAATATGACTAAATATATTTCCCATCAGAATAGGGGAGCATCTTCCAATCCCTTGGCAGTGCACCCCTTTGATTCTTTGATGGGAGAGGTCATGGCCTGGGCAGAGTCTGCACTTACTTTGTTTATTCCATTGTCAATCCTGTTGAATTCAGATCACTTTGAACTCGGATCTTCCTCCCCCCCCCCTCCCCATTGAAACAGGAAAGTGTTCTGCATGTGGTTAGGATAGTTCAGAAGGGGGGGGGGGAGCCAAGCCTCTTTCTTTCTTTTCTTGAAGGGGGGGGGGAGAAGCCAAGCAGGGGTTGGGGGGTTGAGGATCGAAAAAGGCATAGAAGGGAGAAAAAAATCCAGGACCGACAGAAGTTGAGAGAAATTAGGGGCTTCTCCTTTAAGGCAAGTTTATCACATGACCACCTGTGGCCAATCACGGGTCCTCTACCATGGAGGAGAGCCCAAATTCAAAACAGCGTTTAAATATTGAGCACTCCAAGATATTGCACAATAAAGGTAGGGTCACTCTGGATCAATCTTTGCTGCAGAAGGAAATTTTAAATCGCCCCAAATCCAAACGGAAATCGTATTCTGTGTAGAGGGCAGGGACTGAATCGATCTGGGGTTGGAATAAAAGCTCCGTGCAGTTTACACCCTGGTTTGTCCCCCTAAACATGTCAATTCAGTTCTGCTCCATTTCTCTCATCTTACTTTGGGCTTTAAAAATGGCCACTGTAATGGTAATAATCCTATTATTACAGTCTAAAAGATTTACACCACTTGAGCATATTTACACAAGCTTGCATTTTTAATCTAGTTTCTGGATCTGACTTCGTTTGCATGTGGGTGACAATAGGATCTATAACATTACCCGTCAAGACTTTAAAAAGCTAGACTTCCTTTGTCAATAAGACACTACACAAAACTGCATTGTCCTTAATATTCAGAATGACAGATAATAGTACATACAATACAAAGGTACATACAATGAAAAACTGCTCTATATAAAGTGTGCTCATGATAACAAGCAAAATGATCGAACTTATTAAAAGATACTACTACAGAAACTAGACACTAATTTTCACAACTATAGAAGAACCTTTTTAAGCTGTTACAATCAACACTATGGACATGCCGGTAAACTTATTAATTCAGTTCATTCTACATGAGAAAAATCCAGATTGGCTGGGAAGCGTGTGCATGTGTGTGTGAATCCTATTTTCACTCTGTGGACTAGCTCTTGAGCTTCCATCATAATTTGTAAATTTAAACAAAGGTCAAAAACACACCCTTGGTGTCCAGAAAGAAACTTCTTAACTATCCTACCTGTTAAGGAATCCCTAGTAAATGAACTTTTAAAAAAAGGCTTTCCAATGAAGCATTTTCCTTAAGAGACAAAAGAGGAATTAAATGAGGGGGAAAATCTTAATGCCGTTATTTTTACATTGACATTTCTCTGATGCTGTCTTTGGCTAATTGATGACACCGCCTGGTAATATTATGTCTGCCTTCAGTATTTATAGCTTCCCAATTATCTGGGCACTACTAATGAGCTGCTCGCTGATGAGGATAGATTTCTAAGATCCAGATCTTTTGCTAATATGAATCAGCACCATGTTTGTATTATGAAGCCATTTACATTTGCCCAAGTATCTGGGTTAGACACCTCCTTTCTGATATAATAAACTCTGCCATCTAAACTCATTCACTCAGGAAGACTTAAAGATTCCCCTCTGTGGTGAAACTGCAGCCAAGTTTCTGTCTAGTTCTGGGTATCCATTTCCTATCAGGGTTTCACATAGTGAGGATTCAAGTTATCATGCAGTGGAGCAATTTGAGAGCCCACTAGCAAAGGTAGGAACAGCTGTGGAGAGCATGGAAGATCATGCAGGAGAAATCTGCAGTACAGCAATGATACATTCTGTTATTTAATAGACACAAAGGCAATATTGTTCTGTGGCACTGGTGATGACCACTAGCAAGGCCCACAAATTTGTAAAATGGAGGGTTTGGAAGTTCATAGTAGACCTTATATCAAAGTTGCACCTTTCTAAATCCATTGACTCCAATAGGCTTAGAAGGGCAGGATTGCAACAGGCACTATGCCCAAGCTGCTACTTAAGCATTGATGCTTTCAGCCCAGCACATTCTCACTCTCTCTGCAAGGCTATTGTTCCCCACCCCACGGTGTGTCCTGGGTATCACAACAATGGATCAGTCCATGTCATCTGCAGTAGCCAAGGAAAGCTATATGTCCTGTAATGATAGGTGAAGGAAAAATAACAAAATATCCCATAATGGCAGTTGATGTTGACATTTCTGGAAATGATGCACAAACACTTCATTCTCTGGGTCTAACTCTCCTTTTGTTAGGAGCCCTTCAAGGTATACGGACATATCTGTTTCATATAACAATTGATGTTATCTGCCCCAGGGATAGGACATGTTCTAGGAATCACGATAAACCATGTGTCAGGAGTCTCAGGAACTGATAGGATTTATCTATTTGGAAATACATCATCCCTTTGTTACCTGAAGAGGCACAGTTTTCTACAGGTATAAAAGACCAATTTACCACCCCAGGTAAACACCACAGATGCCCAGGTGTCTCATTCCTGCCTTTAGCTTCATCAGTGTGAGGAATAAACAGAAGCTGCAGCAAACACTTTTATTGTACAGGTTAAATGTTCGATAACTTTAACAAATCAAAAAACGTTATTCACTGAATAGCAAAATGCCAGGCCATTTAGATTAGCCATGCTCAGATTCCTGCTGCGATTGGGGTGTAATTGTCCACAAGCAAAGAACAATCACTCAAAATTAGTGCTTGTCACTGAGCTCCACATTGCCTCCAGCGGAACTCACAAATGTGCTTCGCTTCAACGTGTGCTGAAACCCGTTACTGACCCGAATCAGAGGAAAGTTTCTTTCCCCTTCCCCCCTCCCCAGACAGGACTCTCATTGGACTTCTGCAGCAACGTTGTGTGACAAGAAGTGGAGAAGTGGACTGAAAATTAAACCCCAAGCCTCACACACACACACAGTAGTAAATGCACTGCTGCAAACTCTCATGCTGAATTTAAATATAATGAACTCAAAGTTAGTAATCCAACAATACCGGATTTGAGGCAGCCCCTTGAGAAACCAAATAAAAATATGTTTTCATAGTTCAGCTACTCTCATAGAAATCTAGAAACACTTCAAAATGTTCATGAGTGTGGGGAGATGCCCCAATTTGGCAATGGAAAACTCTTATGCTCATCAATTTTTAATAATAGGCCTTTGAAAGTCTTTTCATGTGCATTAATCCAAAGCAATGGACTTTTAAAATGAGTCTTTTAATTCTGCAGTTGCTTTCAAAGCCAGGTGTTTAAGTGCATCATTGCACACCAAACCTATTGGGTTTTTAAAGAGAAAGACTTTTAGTGTGTATCACTAGTGGGTACAGCTTGTGTACCACTCACATCAATGGGGAGGGGGGGGGAGGGAGAGCCGGTTATTTCATTTCAAGCAACAAAACAAAAAGGCAACAAGGCAGTAGCAGATTGAAGAGAACAGCAGCTGCAGATCATCAATAGATTAGTCAATGTGGCCAAACATGTGGATGCAAATCCAGAGACGAGATCCATGAACAGACAAGACAAATCTTTCTACAAATATGAGAAAAGCTCCAGAGGTGCAGAAAATTCTTAATTAAAAATAGGGTTAACCCTTAAAAATAACAGAAAGTGCATGTAGCTTTAAGAAATAAATTCCTTCTGTGGTTATTGCTAAGCAACTAGAACAATATTTTTTGCCAGTTGAGGCCTTGGTTTCTATCAGTAAAAGGCATGGGAGGACTTGGGTGGCAGTACCTCATCCAGGCTTTTTTTTTTTTTTTGCCTTTGAGGAAGGACTCATTGAGGCCAGACCTACCACCAGGTGACTGGATACCATAGGCATTCATCCAGGCCCAGCTGCTCACTTCAACACTGCTCACTGTCAGAAATGACGGCTGACCCATCCCGAAAACCATAAACACAGGTATACTGGAACCAACAAAATGGCATCAACAGTGATTCATGGCATGATAAAATGGACAATGACATGTTTTCAAAACAAATCAAATGCTAAATAACTTTCTAGCCCCACCCAGCAGTGACATCATATGACTCATTACTTGTACCTGTATATAACTGCAATGTTTATGTGTGTATATGTATAACTGTGACTTTATGGTTAAACATGACTGTGTAGTATGCAGCTAATCTATAATTAAAACTTAACCATTGCTATATTAACTAAGACATATGTGAGTAAATAACCTATAGAATATTATGAAGTGTTGTGTATGAGGATTAATAATTTTTAGAAGCTGGACCCTTTCTTGTGCCCACACACCTCCCAGCCTTGGGAGTATAGAATATCTCCAAGCCCAGGGGACTAAGACAAAACAAACAGGACAACATCCAAGCCTCTTGCTCCCTTCCTAAGAAATGGGCATAAATGCAGGGTAATTTTTCCAAACAAGGCAAGATGCTAGAAGAATGGACAAGACTTTAGTCAAGGTGACCCAGGCCTATCCACAGGCAGGCTCTAATCCCAAAACCCACAAACCACCATAGAACTAAAACAATAATCCCAAACCAAAAGATAGCAGGATCAGAACTGAGCTGACACTCACCACTGAAAAGCCAGGGTTGTGTAATGGTTAGATTTTCAGAACTGAATCTAGGAGGTCCAGGTTCCAATCTCCATTTCCATGGAAACTAGCTGAGAGACCATGGACCACTAACATATTCTCAGCCTAATCTACCCAGGAGAGTTGTTGTGAAAATATAATGGAAGAGAATGACATAAGCTGCTCTGTGAAGAAAGGTGGGGTATAAACATCTTTAAACTGCTCAGGGAGCAGTATACATATTTGGTTAAGGGTTAAGTGGGTGGAGAGTGTGCGTCCCGATTGGGCCCTCACCCAGACTGGCTACGCCCACTCCCAGCCAGCCAGCCAGGGGCTATCTGTCACCATTGGTGGCAGTTTGACCCAGATGCTCCCCAGGACACATGTAAGTGCCCTGGGGTGGGGGAAAAGGAGAGCCCATGGGAAGCCGTGGCTTCGTCAGGAGGGATGGGTTCCCCGGCCCCACGGAGCGCATCCACCACCTCTGCGAGGCAGCGGGTGCGCTACGTGGGCCCCGGGGAAGCTGCGGCTTCGTCGGGGAGGGAGGGGGATGGGGATGTTTTCCCCGTGGCCCCAGAGCACACCTGCAGCATCCCTGGGCCACCGGGTGGGGGCTTTGAAACCTAGTCATAAATAAATAATCAATACAGCTGAAGACTGTAGAAGGTTTGTTGGCTGGTAGATGGGAAAGCAATAAGAAAGTAAGAAAGTGTGAGGATATGGGAGGTGCTGGAAGGAGGGGACAGTGTGGGAAATTAAAATGCACATTCCCTCCTGCATTTCTGAGCCTGGCCTGGGAGCTGGCACAGCACAACAGAGCCACACTTTCTTAGGGAGATGCTGGCAGAGGTAGGCAGATGTGGAGACTGAGGGGGTGATAAACGTAGGTAGGCTCATAGATGGTAAGGAATGGTTTGGGGCTGCCAGGGAAGGGAAAGAAGAAATAATGTGGGGTGGGGGTGAGATGGGTCCCAAAAGTCATGCACACACAAAAATATATGGCTGGATAGGCTTTCTGAGAGTATTTCTTATTTTCACATCAAAACTTCAACATAGCATTAGATATTAGCTGAGATTTCAAACCCTAAGGAAGGGGTGTTGGTCATCTGTGTAGTCCAATTTTTTTCCTTTGTTTAACTTTCTTGTTCATAACAGAGCACCAGTTCTTACTACGTAGCTTACTTTGGGCATGGTTGTAAACGTATTTTATGATCATCATCTGCTCTATTTTTCTATCTCACTGCATTCCATATTAAAATAATATATAGAGTCTGTCAAGCTGGGACTTTCCAAAGTGAATACTCTCTAGGGAAGCAGCTGTGATTTTTGTTTTCAACATTCCCACCCACCTCACACTTCAAAAATAAATATTTGAAGAGAAAAATAATGCCTAAGAGCATTCAAATAAGTAAGTGCCCTGTGCACTGGGAAGGGGTAACAGGCATGTTATCAAATGCCTCTCCTGAATATTTGAAGTGGCTTTCAAAAACACTTTGACCATAGTAAAAAATTAGGCATTGGGTTCCTTCACTGTAAAGTCAATTTCCTTAGAGAGCATTAGAAAGCATACTCCCAATAAGTTTGAAGTGTGATCTTCATAAGGCTGTTGGGGCTCTGAACCCATCTAGTTCATTTTACTGGATATTTCCTTATTATAAGTCATTATAATAAACCGATATGTCTACTTTCTTAGAGCTTGGCTCAAGTAAATGACCGGGCCATTTAATATATATATAGATATATATAATCTTTCAGTTCTAGTGTAACTGATTTGATTTCCTGGATATGAAGATTTAAGTATCTCATAGATGTGCATATGTGGCAGGAGTGGCGTGCTGTGCCCCTGTCTCAAAACTGATTGTTTGAAGTGCCATTAAAAGGGCCATCCAAGGATTTATCCTTTTATTTCAATAATTCTTCTTCTGATAATGTCAGTAAAAATCTTACATGCTGAGAAAGTACACCTTCTACAAAGATGGGAAAAATTTCTATTATTAGATCTTAAGTGAATGCTGTTTTTCAAACTGGCTAAGCAATTTTAATCTTCATTCATTTCATCCACTTATCCAAAAGTCCTGTTTGTTACATAAACTAAATGTGACTGTATATTGTTTTGGATGTCGTGTTTTGGCTAATTCTAATAGCAAAATTGGACAATCTTTGGAGACTGAAATCCAGAGATTGGAGCTATGAAGGGCAAAGACAGATGTTTATACAAGCCTGAAAAGGGCCCCAGGTTTGCAGGAAAATGTGAAATCTTATATATTTTATTTATTGTATTTCTATACCACCCTTCCATATGGCTCAGGGTGGTTTACATACAACATGGGGGATACCTGGAACAAATTAATATATAACAAACAAATACAGCAACAACAACATATATCTATGACAAAATTATAAAAGGGATGCTTGTAACTTTAAGCAAATATTTATTGATTTATATTTAAACTTATATACCACTGCTCTCAGAGACTTGTGGCGGTTTCCAATAAAAGAATAAAACAGCCCGTCCCATAAAACCCCCAATACATTAAAGGATGGCTATTCATAAATTTGCAGAAGTTAACTCCCCATCTCCTCTCCCCTGTCCAGTTGCAGTCAAGAGCTCTTTCCTTAGGAGGGAGTGGCTGTTGTTAAGCAACCACAAATTCCAGTCTTAGTTCTGATTCTTTCCAGGTCTGATTTGGCCCTCAAGAGAGGATACATTGTGGCTAGGCTTGAAGTCAGGTTAGGGAATTCCTGCAGAGTTGGTGGTAGAGTCTGAGGGCAGGGTTTGGGATCTGGAGAGTCCCCAGATGGGTATAATGCCATGGAGTCCACCCTCCAAAGCAGTCATTTTCTCCAGGAGGAGAGATCTCTGTCATCTGGAGTTCATTTACAATTCTAGGTTCCACCTGACAGTGATTTATTACCACCCGACTGACATGACTGGACTAAGCCTACTGCTTGCTACTGTTTCTCAACACCCCACCATAGGAAAGCCAGTGTGCTGTGCAGGTTAGAGATTCAGTAGAGTCTAAGGGTCCCTGGTTCAAATCCCCAACTTTCTGTGGAAGCTCACTGGATAATTTGCAGCTACTCATATACTTATTTATTTATTTATTATATTTATATACTGCCTTCCCTGGGGGCTCAGGGCGGTTTACATAGTAACATAAGAACAATACATGGAACAGTCTATAAGTTGCAGCTAAACATACCTCATAGGGGGATTGTGAGGAGAAAAAAGGAGGAGAGGATGATAATATATGCCGTTTGGGTCCCCACTATGGAAATATTAATGAAGTAAATGAGAAATATAGCTGAAAATGGGAAGCAGATAAAAGGGAGGCTGGGGTATGGCTAAGATGATGAGAACGAGGCAGGGAAAGAGGAGTGGATATGAGGGAGGAGGGAAAAGATGAAATCATGTGGGGAGGGGGATACAGGGGAAAGTAAGATTAATTTATTTATTTATATTTTAATACCACCCATCCATATGGCTCTGGGCGGTTTACATGGAACATCACAGGGTAATCACATAGAACTTTGTAACGAATATAACAAGTATAACCATTGATTCAAGTGGGTAGCTGTGTTGGTTTGAAGCAGTACAACTCTTAGGGCTTTACGCACCGGGATCTTTGTAGCAAATTGGTCACTGAATGAAAAATCGCCATTTAAAATAGTGGAATTCGTCGTTATGCATACCTGCCTTTGTAGTGGAATCCAGTTGCGTTTTGTAGCGTTTCCCACAGGCTTCCGGTCTCGGCAGAAATCGCTAGAAAGGAAGCGCTATTGCCGAGCTCGTCCCGCCCCTGGCCGTCAAGCAGCCAATGGGCAGCCGTTAGCATACTCCCAAACAGCCCCTTTCCCTTTAAGAAAGGTTTTTTTTTAAAAAAAAAACAGACCCATTGCAACGAATTTGTGTTAATTCGTTGCAACGGAGAGACCCATCCAGCTGCCTGGTGTGTTTGAGCTGTCGTTTGATCGTTGCCACGCTCCCTCCGAGTGAACCCCCCCCCCCTCTCACGGGCCCGATTTTCGGCTAATTGAATGTGTAAAAAATAAAGGGAAAATACATCAGCAAACGGGCTTCTCTGTTCTTTGTGCTTAGTGACTGAAGGGGAGGGACTGAAGCCGGGGAAGCCTCTAAACTGAAAGAGGCTCGCTGGTGCGTTTATCCCCGCTCGCTCGGAGAAAAAAAAAATGGCGATCGCTTCGCCGGAAGATCAGAGAAGAGAGCCAGGGGGAGGGACTTTGTAGAAACCGCAACAATGTTAACGCACAGGTCTTTTTCGCTAGTGTTGCAGATTGGTTGCAGGACTGTATCGCTTTCCGGAGGGTGAATCCACTTTTGGGGATTTCCCTGAAAGCGCTACAAGGAAGCGCTTTTTGCAGATTGGTTTCAGGTGTGTGGCAGATTGTCAACGACGTTGTGCAAAACAGCAAATCAGTAGCGTTTTCAATTGGCAACCATTGTGCTATTTTGAAGGCGTGCAAAAAGCCCCTGAGTTTGTTTTTAAGTATAACAATCATAACATGTCAACCATAACAATATTTTAACAGGAAGAGGAACATTGACACAGCCTTCAGTAGGTTGGATTCTTTGGTCATGGAAGGGGGGTGTCTGGAGGGGGGGCAGTGGGTGTTTTCGGGTTGGTTGGCCTCAAGCAAATGCATGGTGGAGGAGCTCCCTTTTGCAGACCCTGAGAAATTGTGAGAGTTCGGACAGCACCTTGATCTCTTCAGGAAGCTCATTCCACCAGGTCGGGGCCAGTACTGAGAAGGCTCTGACCCTTGTTCAGTTCCAACGTGCTTCCCTGGCCCCATTCCCTTTTTCACACTGTGCACAACATGCTCATATGACAAGCTCACAGTATCTCCTCCAGCACAGCAAATACTATACAGGTTAATGTCTTTTCCTGGTGTTGTCCCCAAACACTGGTATTCAGAGATTTACTGTCTCTGGGTATAGAGGTTCCCTTTCGTCACCATGGATAGTAACCATTGATGGACCTTTCTTCCATGAATCTGTCTTTTAAAGCCATCACAATATCCCCCAGTTGTGAATTCTACCATTGCTTGTGGAGTGAAGAAGGTACTTTCTTCTGTCTGTTCTATTGTCAAACTCATTGAGTACACAAGGAAGAAACAAATCTTCATCATCTACCATCTCCACCCTATGCATAATTATATAAACTCATCATGGCTTGAGAGTCTTTTTTTAACTAAAAAGCTTATATGGCAATAAAGGTCATTGTTGTTGTTAACATAAAAGCCCTAGATTTTTTTTAGACTTTTCCCCAAATCAATAAAAATGGAAGTTTTCCCTTGCATACACAGAAATTTTCTGTTGGATCTAAGCTATGTCCACTACAAAGGAAATGGAAAGCTGCTTTGTGGGAGAACAAATAACTCCGCACTGCAGTTATTAGAAAGTGGAAAACAGTGAAATAGACACAAAATGCTGACCGTGATGCTTTTCTTTTCAAGTTACATGCACCAATATAATAAAAGCTCCATTACTGTTTAAAAGCTGCTCCATGTTTTTATTAGAAAGAATGACAACCACTCTGAGGCAGCTTCATCTCCACACCAATCAGATGTTAATAATTTCACTGCTATGACTCAGTGCACTGATGAGGCATGGGCTCCAAGCATCTGTTAGCTGATCACCCACTGAAGAAAAGGGGGCAGGGGCCTACATTTTGCTCCTTATGCTGGAGTGAGCATCCTGGGATCACCCTCCTAGAAATAACTTCCCTGAATGCAGGATTTGTGACCTGCTGTGGAGTCTGGCCTGCTGGTGGAAGAGAGGGAGTAGGCAGAAAGCAGGCGGTCTGCTAAGGCTGCAATAAAACAAGCCAGCTGGTATAATTGAATTAGGGCCTTTCTGGTAATTGTAAAATATAAAGAGAGAAAGTGGAACAGTATCAACTTGCTAGAAGGTAGTGTTCCAGAAAACCCTGGCTTGACTGAAGTGCCTCATGGTAGGGATGGCAGGGTATTTGCATGTGCAACAAAGGAAGATGGTATAGCTAGGATTGGGGATCTCTGGTATCCAAAATATTCAAGACTTACAGCAAGGAAGTTCTTGACATGAAATATTATGCGATGTTTTGCTTTGACCGATGTTTAATGAGAGCCAGTTTGGTGTAGTGGTTAGGAGTGCGGACTTCTAATCTGGCATGCCGGGTTCGATTCTGCGCTCCCCCACATGCAACCAGCTGGGTGACCTTGGGCTCGCCACGGCACTGATAAAACTGTTCTGACCGGGCAGTGATATCAGGGCTCTCTCAGCCTCACCCACCTCACAGGGTGTCTGTTGTGGGGAGAGGAAAGGGAAGGCGACTGTAAGCCGCTTTGAGCCTCCTTCGGGTAGAGAAAAGCGGCATATAAGAACCAACTCTTCTTCTTCTTCTTCTTCTTTATTTACTCAACACATTTTATTACTGTTGCCACAAGTATTTGGAATATTTCGCAAGAACTGCAGCCATAGAGATGCCATTAGGTTTGGAAGGAACAGGAGAATAAAGAGATACAGAGTGGTTCAATATGGTCTGTGGTTGCCTTCTTAAGATACATTCAGACTAGGCTATTCTAATATAGTTAAAATGAAAGGCAGATCACAACCCTCATCATATGCACTCACACATCCCAGGCTCCAAAGAGATTCAGATGGCTACAAGAATTAGATCCAAATGAACTTCATGATTCAATGTTAGACATAAGTGTTGCTTGTCATGATGGTCATTCCTTTTCAATGTTGTGTGTATTTTCAGGGGATATCTGTTTTCTTGTTTCTTGGGCTGATATATATGAAAGAAATAGCTACAGAGACGACAAAGAGCTCTTGAATGGTTGGAATTAAAAATTTCTGTGCACATGCACAGAGGCATACTGAGTGGTTCTTAAGCTCCTTTCAGTTCCATGAGTCAATATACACTCTCCAAGGTACCAGCTATTACTGTTGTGATTATTACTAGTTTTGGCAAAGACCACATAGGTGACCGATGTTTAATGAGGTTTGCCTATAGGAGTCTATTTTCTACTTATAGTAGACTATTTACTCATTTTCTTTGTTTTATTTTCTGTAGGTTAATTCTGGTGCCAGTGAGAGATGGTCCTGAGAGGTCATTCTTTGGCAGCAGCAGACTGGGGAAAAGAAGGTTGAAATCAGGGATCTTTCTAACAATCGTCATGTTTACCCAAATGCATACGGATAAAGTCATTGCTCAATATAAGATACTGAATAAAGATTGATTTTGAAGGCTGATGTGTAGTTTACTGCTAATTAAAGTAGGGAGATTCTGCAGGAGACAGGACCAAATTTTAGGAATTAAATCAAGCTGTTATTTACTACTGCCTTAATGAACTTGGGCTGCAGTCCCAAGAACACTTGTGGGAGTAAACCTCATCAAATGAAATAGGGCTTACTTCTGAATAGCTCTTCTTAGGATGGCTTCCTTTCATTCTTTTTCATTTGAATATGACAAGCAATGCAGTCACAAAGGTATTTTTAAGGTGATAAGATAAGTAAACAGTTGTAGGGTGGAGTTACTCTGCATAAGAAGCATCTGAAATTGAAGTCTCTGGACTGAAGCAGGAAAGCCAAACCATCAGCATCAGCATCAGCATCTGCAGGCCTACACTGTAAGCTGAACAAACCTTATAACCAGGAGACTTTATAAAACCTGCATGTTGACATTTGTACCAACCAAGACAGCCCGTTGGCTATTTTCAGTGTCTCTTCATTATGTACAGCACATCCTTTCCCTAGATGTCCATCATGAGCTCAATTATCTTGTAAGCGTTTGCTGCAGTCCTTGGAAAACAAATCAAACAGAGCATCGACGACAACTGCATCATGAGGGAAGACTCTTTGAAACTATCGATGCCTGGTGTTTTACAGTACATAGGTATGAAAAGTTTTGTCGCATTTCAAAATAAGAATGAGTTTGATTTTTTAACTGACATCGTTACTGCAAGTTTATAGTCTCAAAAGGGATATTCCACTTCTGTTAAGGGGGTAAGACATTTTATGTCCAGGTTGTCAGCAGGCCCAGCTGTCAGTGCTTTGTCATCTCTGGCGTGCTGAGAACCAGGCCTGCTATAGGTAGGCATTATGGATGACCTTGGCATGCACCACTGAAGCAATGGCAAAAGCAGCTCACAGATACACATCTAGCCCCCACCCCTCCCTCAGACCCAACCAGGTGGGTTTTAAATGCTAGGATGGTCCTGCTGTTAATGAACTGTGGAAAGTCTAATCAAATTACACTGCACGGGAGAATTAGGAACAGAGAAAAGTTATTGTTATATTAGGGTTTTAAGAGCCCATGAAGTTTTCAAGGAGGAACCTCAGGGAATTTGGTACAGAGCAGAGACATTAAGATTATGCAGAGTTCCCTAGTGAGCCTCCAAATTACCCTCTTTTTTCTGCATCCACAGTTCTTCCTCATTAGTCAACTGACCTCCCATTACTTACGAGACAAATTTAATATTGTCTGACTTTTTTTGTACAACAAGCCACAATAACAGAACCCAAATTTGCTTCCAGTGTTATATATATGCATGAGCCCATAAAAATTGCTTTGAGAGCTCAGATGAAGTCCACGTCCTGTCACAAATTGTGATGTCTCCCCAAATTCACAAGCAAGGTGTGATGGTTGTTTCCTGTTTCATGTTCTCTGCATCTATGAGTGGAACATTTATTTCTTGTAGGGGTAACTTATAATGGTGTGAATGGTCATGTAAAATCAATCCAAAATTAAACATTTTCATAGAGCTTGTTTGTTTATTGTTTGTGTACCACCCTTTCCTATGAATGGCTCAGAACAGTTCAAAGCATAAAGACAACCATCGATAAAACATTGGCTAAACCAGTGGTCACCAACCTTTTTATCACTGGGAACTGGTTAACGCTTGACAATTTTACTGAGGCCCTGGGGGGGTAGTCTTTTGCTGAGGAACATTGCCGCCGCCTGAGCCCCTGCTCCGCTTGCTTTCCCGCTGGCACCCCTGACTTCCCGCCGCCACTGGGGGGCGCTGCAAGCAGCAGCTGTGCAGTGCCATGCCATGGCGGCTGCTGGAGAGCACCAAAGGTGACCTGGCGGCAGAGTGGCAGGGCAGCTCCCGAGGCAGCAGCTGGGCAGGAGGACGAGGAGGAGCCATGGCCCAGTACTGACTGATCCACGGACTGGTACCGGTGCCTAGACCGGGGGTTGGGGACCGCTGGGCTAAACCATCATAAAACATTAACCTAAGTAGAATGTATCCAATCAAAGACCATTGAAATAAATTGACTCAAATTGGAGTAATTCTGCATAGGATTGCACTGGAGGTTTTGTTCAGGACTGAGGCTATGGGGTCACCATGATTGATCATCTTCTCAAAAAGATGGATAGGGAGTATGACCCTGCTAGTTCTTGGCAACTTCTTAATGGCTTTCTACACTACCCATCACAACAGCCTTCCAGATCAACAAGGTAGGTTCAGAGTGTGGGGTATTATGCTTGCTAAGAACCTGGAGGAAAAGGTACTTTCCATTTTTAACTGAAATTGAATGTGTAGGAAAGGACAGTTGAAGTCTTTTGTGGCACAGAGTTAAATAGCATTACCTGGAAAATAAGTTCTCATTAAACAGCTGTTGAGGACCAGGATTTTTTCCCTTCCAGATTGTTGGCAACTCTAGGAGAAAATAATGCTGAGAGATCACGCTTCTTCCCACCAGAAGTTCTTCTGTGGAGTTCTAAAAGGACTTTTCTTAACTCTTGTGTTTTTAATATCTACATGGAATGGAGAAGATGGCCATCAGTACCCACAGGTCTGTTGCTATCTTTGAGTGGCTGCCTGATGTTGGCAGTGGGTAGAATGAGTTTACATTGAGTCCATTCTAGATAGAATTGTTCCTGGTGGATAATTCTAATATTGGATAATGGTAGTACTAGTCTATCCTGGGACACACTTCCCAGGATAGAATAGAGTTTGGTTGAAAGTACTCTATCTATTCTATGATAATTCTGAATATTTGGAAAATATCTTATAACATCAAGACATATATAATATATTGAAAAGTATATTATAAATATTCAAATACATGTCTTTGAGGACAGGTAAGAGATACTGTTATTTCTATGATCTGATATTTTCATCTTTTCATCTTGGCCCCCAGGGTGTAGTATACAACCTCCATCCCCAGTTCACGTTAATAAAACCTTGCATCCAAAAAAATGGATGTGTGTGTCCCTGAATTTGGGCTTTCCACCCCCTGCCTCTTGAAGACAGGCAATTTCCTGAAGTACAAGTTCTTTCTTTTCTTTTTTTAAGCATCCAATAAAGCATGCTATTTCTCCCAGGCCATTCCCAATTCTGAATTGGCTTTCATACCATACCACTTTAAAGATGATTCAAGGGAAATTACAGGGGAGTTATACTCCATCTGTCTCTGGAAATAGTCTGTGTTGGTAGCATTCGCTAGTGACACTCCATTTCCCCAATTATCTCTACTGTTTTATCTCTATCTGCCTGGATAAGTGAAGGAGAAGCAGCAATGTGTTTATTTAAGGAAGATGTTAAATGTGTTTAATTCCCTCAAGCCATCTTGCACAAACATTGTGAACTGCTGGAAGGCAAGATTCATTTATTAAAGCACATTAAAGAAGTACACACATCAGCAATGAGTTTTTGATGTGGCTATAGTATAATTTGACCAGAAACCATGCTTGCTTTGGAAGTTGTCCATAGGCAACTTGAGTATCATTATGAAACCAGTAAACCTACTGTGTGATCCTTAAGCAAGAAAAGTTAAAGCAAGAATTGCCTCTGCAATTTTAACACCCATTTGTTATGTCCTTAAGAGCAGACTTTGTGGTCTTCACCTGGTTTGCCTTTTTCAGATGGCACTTACGTTTTGATCCTACTTTAGTACTTGGCTTTGATTTTCAAGCCTTTGATTCAGCAGAAGGCACTAGGTTATAATGTCATTCAGGATATGCTACATAAGGAATACTGTGGAGGGACTGTGGTTGAGAGCCAGTTTGGTGTAGTGTTTAGGAGTGCGGACTTCTAATCTGGCATGCCGGGTTCGATTCTGCACTTCCCCACATGCAGCCAGCTGAATGACCTTGGGCTCGCCATGGCACTGATAAAACTGTTCTGACCGAGCAGTGATATCTAGGCTCTCTCAGCCTCACCCACCTCACAGGGTGTCTGTTGTGGGGAGAGGAAAGGAAAGGCAACTGTAAGCTGCTTTGAGCCTCCTTCGGGTAGAGAAAAGCAGCATATAAGAACCAACTCTTCTTCTTCTTCTGGTTCCATGGCAGAGCATCTGATTTCCATATAGAACTATTGAACTTAATCTGATTTGAAAGCAAAAAGGTAACATTATCTCAAATTAAAAAGAAAAAAGACTTCTGTAATCAGCTTGGTGGATCTATTGCAGTCATACCTCTTCAGTGTAAGATGCCAGCATGGAGATATCAACATGGCTCTTAATCCACCCCCCACCCCCACCCCTAAATCAAACCCTGTTGCGCTAGCCATGGGATTTCAGCCTCTCTGAAGAGCAGTCTTTCTACAAGCCATATTAAACTAAATAGCCTCATAAAAGGCCCATTGTGAGAAGTAATTGGTTTGTGGGACTTTCCTATAAAAATAATAAAGAGGCTGCCAAAAGCTGTTTCCTGAGGTCAATTATCTTTGTGTTCCTGAAAGCAAGATGGAAGCCGGGACTAGAATTTCATTTTACAGGTGTTAATCTAAATACAGGTGGTGTCCTTCAAATATGACTTCACCAGCTGCCATAGAAAAATCACTCGGATCCAATTCAAGTGATGGACACTTGCACAATTCCCCTCCCCCACTGGAGTGGCTTAATCCATGTGCCTGAAAGTAAACTGGTAGACACATAATCTTCCGCAATGTTAAGTGGAATTTCTAATTTATACTTTCCTCTTTTGGCTACCTGAAAATCATCTGGTCCTTTTTTACAAGCCTATTGCATTCCAAAGTTATTTTGAGGGAGGCCACCCACAAATTGTGATATGTGGGTGGCCTCTGATATGTGTATGTCTTGATGATACCTATCCCAAGTGCAGTGGACAGTTGGTCAATACTTTCTAATCAGCATTCTTAACAGTTGTGACTTTATAGAAATGTCCTAAACAGATTTATTGTTGATATTCAAGGCATGTTACAAAATATAAAACCATGCAATCAAACAGCATAAAACATGCAATAGGATTAGGATTATAAAGAAAAACAGTGGAAGTAAAAACAGTATAAGAGACGGAATACAAATAATGCTAAACATTGAATTACAAAAGTGTAAAACAGTGCAGTAAGGACAAGATAGTACATACAATAAAGAGTGGATTGACCTAGCAATGGACAGTTGAACAGTTTATATTCCTTGGGTTTGTTATACAAATCTTTTCCTGCTGAACAATCCCTAAGTGTGAACTTTTGCCCATGAAACTCATGTGGTTTAGAATGCTTCCCTATATTCTTCTGATTGACTGTAAGCTTTCCATCCATACAATTCACAATTCATAAACAATGTTTAAACATGTAAGTCAAAGAAAAGCTTTGAAAAAGTTTGGAATTGCTTTATAGTTTGTTGTTGTTGGTGCGAAGTCGTGTCCGACCCATCGCGACCCCATGGACAATGATCCTCCAAGCCTTCCTGTCCTCTACCATTCCCCGGAGTCCATTTAAGTTTGCACCTACTGCTTCAGTGACTCCATCCAGCCACCACATTCTCTGTCATCCCCTTCTTCTTTTGCCCGCAATCGCTCCCAGCATTAGGCTCTTCTCCAGGGAGTCCTTCCTTCTCATGAGGTGGCCAAAGTATTTGAGTTTCATCTTCAGGATCTGGCCTTCTAAGGAGCAGTCAGGGCTGATGTCCTCTAGGACTGACCGGTTTGTTCACCTTGCAGTCCAAGGGACTCACAAGAGTCTTCTCCAGCACCAGAGTTCAAAAGCCTCAGTTCTTTGATGCTCGGCCTTCCTTATGGTCCAACTTTTACAGCCATACATTGCAACTGGGAATACCAAAATCTGTCACTATCTCCATTTCTTCCCCATTAGCTTTATAGTTAATTGCCAGCTATACTAGATATTCTTGGCATTATCAAAGGGATTCTTGCCAGTATTATTGGCTTCTTGCTTTTTTCCAAGTGGAGAAAATCATATAGCTGAAGCTATCTTGAACATTTTGCACTTTTTTTGCACATTTTTGCAGGTCAAGTAAACTGTTGAAAGTTGAAGTTACCTCTGACACCAGTTTATTAAATGAATTATTCCAACTCTTTCACTTTTACATTTGATCTAAGCCAAAAGGCTAAGTAACCTTTTCATTGATATGTTTTTTACCTTTAAAAACATTCTATGAATGTTTCTAATTTCCACATATCTTAATTTTTAAAAAATATAAACTTCTTTAGATAGGAGGCCCATGGAGTTGGAGGACTGGCCTCGGGCACAGTCATGGAAAACATGTGAAGGTTAAACCAGTAGGCTGGGTGTAACCTGAGGGAGACAACACCAGGTACAGCTGGATACTAGGGTCAGATGCAGCCCTAACCAGGGAAGGCATGTCCTTGGGATGGTGAGGTCAGCATGGGAGGAGGGGAGAAGGACCACTCCTATGGTTTCTCTTGGAGCAGAACTTAAAGGCAGTCATAGAGAGAATTTGGGGGACAGAACAGGCAAGCTTCAACCATAAAGGTAAATAAAAAGAGTCCGATGGCCATAGCAGGAGACAGAGCTTTCCTGCAAGGAAGAGTCAGGCCTTGCTGAAGCACATAATGAAGGATATTGAAAGCTTGTTTGGAGGTCTAAGTCATCCTTGGAGGTCTACGTCATACACCTATGTTGCTTCCCCCTGTTCTGGGACAGAGGCTGACCCTTTGATTATATGCCTTCAGCCTTTGCCTACTAGTATACTGTGCTTTAGTTACAGCTCCCAGACTGGTCCCCTGCTAATATTTCATTTGCTGCCTATAGAGGAAGATATGAAAAAAAACATTTTGGTAGTTGTAGATGCTAAAGAAAGATATCTAAGTATTGAAAACAGTACATGGTGGCAGCATGTGATTTTTTTTAAGGCTTTGGACCCATGGCTGGGTCAGGAACAACAACCCATCTGGAAGTAGAGGAACTTTCTGCTCAAAAGCATTCTGCCTGTCCAAAGGCTGTTCATTGCACTTCAGAGTCCCTGTGAGTTAAGCACATGCTCAACTTTAGCTGTCATCAAATGGGACAACAGCTGAAATCTACATGGAAAATATGAGTTCAACAGAGCCTTGAGATGATGCTTCAGTTTTGCTTTTGTAGTATTTGTTAGCAAAAGGGTCAAGACATGAAAATATTCTGCTAAAGTCGGAGAATGTCTTCTTATCCTAGGAGGAGCCACCTGTCTACAAATAAGTGTGCCAGATCGCCTGCTGAGATAAATAAATGTAGCTCTTGTGCCTTCAATGGCACAATGCCAGACTAACTGAACTACGCCTTCAGCACAGTCTGCGTATATTTATAATCTGTACTGAATAGACACTGAACCAATTTATTTTAAACAAAAAAAAATTAAAATCACAGGGGCCCATAAATAAGCATGGCTAAGCCTATGCAGTACAATCCCAAGAATGATTTCCCGAGAGTAAGCCTCATTGAATAGATCTGAGTAGAACTCTGAGTAGACTTTGTGAGGATAGCTTTTATACTTAGCCAGACAGAAATTTATGTATTTATCTGAAACATTTCAAAGCCAATTTACCACCCAGCCCCAAGGAGGCAAATCATAAAAACATTTTTAAAAGGTTTGAAACACACAGCTATGTCTAAAATATATTAGAAAATTGCCTAAACAAAACACAAAGATATATGAATGGGGACTCAATAAGAATCACTGAAGGACTGCCTGGCAAAACAGAAAACTTCATCAGTTAGTGGAAGGCAATGACAGAAGGGAACAGATGAATCTCTCTGAGAGTGAATTCCATAATCTTGGTGCCACAACCAAGAAGGCCTTCCTGAGGTTGCCCCTCGTCTATCATCAGATGACAACAACATTCAAAGCACTGTCTCTGAAGATGACTGTAGTGGTCGGGGTAGGTTATACAAATAGGCAGTCCTTCAGATGTAGTTTCCTCAAGCTGTATGGAGCTTTAAAGGTCAATGAAATAAGTCTATAGAACCTACTACTCGTGTTAGAATTCTGGCCTCAACATTTATCTTCAGCATATTAAAGCTGTAATTTTAACAACATTGATCTGGGAATAAGTCTCACTGACTAAAATGAGAGACTAGTTTAGACTTTCTCCCTCACTAAATTCAACTAAATCATTGAATATATCAAAATATGAGTCCTTGAAGGTTTTCGTGCTATAACATCACCAGACAATTGTTGCATATCAAACTGATATTACAAGAATAAATAGATGGACTTACTTAGAAATTCATAACCTTATCCCTTACTCAAATTATACTCAGAAATAATCTGGGGGAGGGAATAATCTGACAGCTTTTTCCTCCAATTTCCAACATTGTCCTTCAACATCTTTCCAGTTTTCTGGATTCCATGACATTTCCTTCAAAGTAAACATGGTTTGGATTACAGTGTTAGGTTGGAGTATCTGGATATGAGTCATCAGCATTTACTGGAGTTTTACCATTCCTGTTCTCCCACTGTCACTCAGCTTTTCTTCTCCTTTCCCCCATTTTTGGCAAGGATCGCAGAACACTTAGATGATAAAATATGTAAATTTTGGCCAAGCTGCATCATCATTATCAATTTGATGTGTTACTCGTTACTCCCAGCATGCTGGCTTATGGTGGGTTACAACAATAAAACCCCACAATAAAAATATAAAACAATCCCACCATAAAACCATTAAGCCTCCCAGACAATGGCCACTAAGTCTAGATTCCCTCCCCTCCCACTCCAATATCTCTCATCCTCAGAGATGTCGAGATGTAACTGTGGAATAGCCTATTATCCTGTTCAAACTGAGGAGGGGCCCCAGATCTTAACTGCCCCGGCCTCAACTAAATGCCTGGTGAAAGAGCTCTGTCTTGCAGGCCTTGTGGAACTGTGAAAGCTCTATCAGGGCCCTTAGCTCTTCTGGGAGCTCGGTCCACCAGGTCAGGGCCAGGACCTGGTCAAGGCCAGGTGTATCTCTCATGAGCCGGAGACCACCAGCAGATTCACACCCACAAAGCCCTGGGTGGGGAGCACAAGGAGATAGGCAATCCCTCAGGTATGTGGGGCCCAAACTGCAGATAGTCTTAAAGGTTAATACCAGAACCTTGAACTTGATCCAGGATGCAACTGGCAACCAACGCTGCTGCCTCAGCACCAGCTAGATATGGGCCCTCCAGGACGTTCCAGTGAGGACCCTGGCAGCTGTGTTTTGCGCTAGCTGCAATTTCCAGGTCAAGGACAAGGGAAGGCCTGTTTAGAACAAGTTACAGAAGTCAATCCTAGAGATGACCAGATGCTCAGAGGACAGATAGGGTCCCAGGGAGGTGCGCCTGGCCTCGACCAGTGCTAGGGCCTTTTTGGTCCTGAACCCAACCTGGTCGAATGAACTCCTGGAGGAGCTGCGGGCCCCACAGGATCTTTTGGCGTTCCGCAGGGCCTGCAAAATGGAACTCTTCCACCAGGTTTTTGGTTGAGGCTGGGCGGCAAGGAAGATCATGCCCCCCTGCAGGAGTGGTGATAGTAAATGCCATTTGCACCCACTATTACCCTTCCCATCCTGGATGCATTATTGGGAGGATCATTAGGTCTGGTAGCATTCGGTGTTTTTGCTGCAGCATCTTTATCCCCATGGGATTTTTGAATATAATGCATTTGCTTTTTTATGTCTGTTTTGAGGATGTTTAATTGGAGTTTTATCCATATATTGTAACCCACCTCGAGCCTTTGGGGAGAGGCAGACAATAAATTAAACAAACAAGCAAGCAAACAAACAAATAAATAAGGTATACCTTCCATTGCATGATGGGTCCTCCTCGCCATTCCTGAAGCCTGTCCTCCTGCCACCGTGTGAGCATCAGCCCCAGAATTTCCTCAGGCCTCAAAATCGGGAAAGGAAGAAGTTGCACCACCTGGTTCCCCTCTCTTCCCAGGATTACTGCTCTCACAATCCTATAACAGGATCCATTGCTGGCTTGGGGGAACTGCCTTAAATGGTTGGGTTAGGTTTCGTCTTCCTTGTACCCTACTCCCAACCAATTGCTCTCTGGATGGCCTAGACTGTCAGCAGGTTTGAGCCAGTTCCTTCCTCCCTGCCCTTCTCATGATAGGTCTCTCTTGCGGAAACCTGTTGATCCCTGATTGACCCAGGAAAGCAGTTCAGAGTGGAAATTCTCACCGCTGGGCCAGGCCAGCTTCCTGTGGGCCTGCATGGTCCTGAAAAATGTTCCTGCTGTTGGTTCTCCTTCTGCCCCACTTGCCACTGGAACCCCTGCCAGCTGCAGTGAGTCTGGGGTTGCTACTCTTGTAACCTTGTTATCCACTTTGCTCTGGCTCCTGAGGCTGGAGAGCACCAGCAATGAATAATCAGGGTTTATTTATTTACAGACACAGCAAGTCATTGAGTCTGAATGCTGGGCTCATGAATTAGCTAGATTTGAGTCCAGTAGCACTAGCAAGGTTTTAGAATATAAGTTTTCATCCCTTGTCCACGATACCTTTGACTCTCAAAGTTTATACCCTGAAAATCCTGTTGGTTTCTAAAGCACCACTTGACTTGAATCTAACTGTTCTACTGTAGGCCAACACAGTTCCCCTCTTAAATGGTCTCATGAAAGGAGTGGAAAGCAGGGATGCAGCACTGCAGTTACCAAACAGTACTATCCTAAATTATTTTCTTAGGAAGAAGTGAACACATGGCAGTGACATCACAGTTCAACAAATATCTTTCCCTACGTTGGGCATAAATTACTAAAGCCTTGTGACACCCTTCCACCACCCCACCCCATGCATGCTTGACACGTTATGTAAATTGAATGTGGACTTTATTTACTGTGTCTTCTCTTTGTAGCCTAAAGCAGGGGTGGTCAACCTGTGGTCCTCCAGATGTCCATGGACTACAATTCCCACGAGCCCCTGACAGTGAATGCCCCTGCCAGCAAATGCCCCTGCCAGCAATTCATGGGAATTGTAGTCCATGGACATCTGGAGGACCACAGGTTGACTACCCCTGGCCTAAAGCAGGGGTCCTCAACCCCCGGTCTGCGGCCCGGTACCGGTCCGCAAAGGCCATGGTACCGGGCCGCCAGCGGCCGCGCCTGCCTCCCCCCCTGCAGCGAGAGGGGGGGGAAGAGGCAGGCATGGCCGCTGGCACGCCAGCGACGCAAACACGCACGCGCAGAGCTGCCGCGCATGCGTGTTTCTGCCCCCTGCTGGCGAAAACGTGCATGCGCAGCAACTGCGTGTGCGCATTTACATGCAGCTGTGGTGGCCGGGCCGCCGGCTCTCTCCCACCCTTGGAGGCGGTCCCTGACTACAAAAAGGTTGGGGACCGCTGGCCTAAAGGGTTTGTAATGGTGGGGTGGGACCTAGCCTTCCCTAGATCACTTTCCACTTGTTTGCTGCAGCCATCACGACATCTTCTAAAAATTACTTTAAAAAAGAACAATTCTGTTCAGACCAATTCAGGACTGTCATGTGGATGTAGTTTTGCTCAAGTCCCAGTCATTTTAGTAAGACTAAAATTTCTTGTGATGTTCATCCACAGACTGGTGAAACTTGATGAGAGCTTTTAAAAAGGAGCTGAAGTAGGTACTTTTATTTCTTTTTTCCCTGTAATAACATAAGCAAGCAAACATCTGGAAGTCTGCTGCAGTCTCCTTTTCCAGAAAAACTCTAGTGTCAGAATTATCGGTCCTGGTAATGAGGAACACTTCTGCAACACTTCTGCATATCTTTGAAAGCTCAGGGGGACACAATCAATGGCATAAAAATTAGAAACAATACACATTTGTATTACCCTCTGGAAATGTGTAAAAAAAAAACAACAACAGTGAAAGTGCCCCCAGTGTACTTCTTTCAGTTTTAACCTGAGCATCTCACATAGAAGGTATTTGGCCTGTGTATACCCATGCAACCTCATGCAGTTTCAAAGGGGTAATTAAAATTATAGTCACTATGGTAGTTTCTGTTAGGGTTTTTTTACATTGTTAATAGCCATCTGGGAAAAATATATAAATAGAATAGACGAGTAAAACCATCAGTTTATCTCCCCAATATGCATCCCTTGGCAACGTGTCTAAGGCCTAACTAGATGTGACCCATGTACGTTGGCTATATATAAAGCATGGAAAGTGTGTTTGAAGTTGAGATGCAGTAGGTGCTCAGTTGTTCCCCAATAACCACACTTCCAACCAGATTTCTTCCAGCTAGGTGTAAGAAAGGAAGCAAACCTTGCCATAAGAAATGTGGTTGGAGAAAGGTCCAGCTTTCTGTCCTATTCAAAGATTAAGGTAATTCTACTGGCTGCCACTTTTACTTAGTCCCTTAAATTCCTTTTGTCTCAGTTCTATAACTGGTAACAAGGGGAGGCTGGCCCAATTTCATCCCATAGGGATTCTATTTATAACTATAAAAGGGACATCTGAAGCCCAGAAGCTCCAGTGACATGACTAAGTGTGGCAGACTGGACCATGTCTAAAAATCATCGGCGCCCAGTAGCAGATTCTGAAATTGCTTTGTGGATTCAGTTATATTTCCCCCTGAAGTCTCTGGTATTAGCTATGTCCCAAGAGTCAATACTTTGTCTCATCTAGTCATTCTTATGTCCATCATTAGTTTATAGTGAATAGACTGTTATGGTTATAGGGATATGTCATGAGAAAGATTTTTATATATTGTGTCTGCCTTCAGGAGACAAGGCACATAATGCGGAAGATCTAATAAGACTGATAAGGGTTCTGGAAGCTAAAGAAAAGAATACATCCAATAACTCACTATTCTGATCCCTGATGTAAGAGCAAGCTGGAGAGCCACCCCCACAATCAATTTTACTTAATTTTGAAAAATAAACACATTAATAGTTTTCAAGATCAGCTTTAATATTTAATTTTTTCCCACCAAAGCAAAGATCAGTATCTTGCAAAGGATTTTTACAATATAAAATATTTATCAGAATCTCCCTTTGGACTAGTTTTTGATTCCTGAGGCAGACAGAAAGCATTCCACACCACAGCCCCTTTCAAAACATTTTATTCTGTACAGTCTTGAGTACTCGCCACCCCACCCCTTCTTCCAGAAGTTCATATTGTGCTAATGACTGATAATTAGGTCGATTAGGGTTGAAAAAGTTTTCATGGTGGGGAGGCTTCATATGTGAACAGTTTTAAATGCTGCAGATCTGTCGTCCTTTAAGTTGATTACATTTAACATTCACATTTGGAAAATAAGAAACAGATCAAATGCAATCAAGGCATGCTCCCCAGCCTCGGGTACAATTAAGCGGTTACCATCATGCTTGATACCTGCTCATTGTAAAAATAGTGCTATTCTTCACCATGGGACTCATGCAGGCTTAACACTGTCACACATTTTTCTGATCTTCCTAATATACACAAGAGCTTAAAGCTCTACAAATTAATGCAGATCAATTCTCAGCATTGTATTTTTCTTAAGATGTCTACGCTGGCAATGTCCTCTTTTTCCACAGGGTTTTAAGAGGGAATACTCAGGAAGAAGTTACAGCTTTGCATTTTTAGAAGCTGCTTGGTTACATATTTAACACAAAGTCCTCACTGTGGAAGTAAGCCACACTGATTTCAACATATCTTACTTTCAATCAAGATGCTTCAGAATAAAACTCAAGACAGCACAGAATATTTTGTTTTCAAAATGAATGCCTCTCTCATGCTATGTAGTTTCACTGATATCCATTGGGCAGCATTTGAATAAGAAAGTATAAAGAACAACATTGTCTACGCCAGTCTCTGTTTAAATAACAACAGTGATCTCAAGCCAATGTTTTGCCTGCAAGTTCCTTTCAAAGCAATGGTACTGTCTCATATATCCAAGAATGTTATTTTAGTTCAGATGGAGATGCTACGGCAGAAGATGAGGTGTGGCTGTGTAATTGTTTAGGCCACAATTTTGGGAGGTGGGTTGCTAAGTGGAAAACCACCGCCAGTGAAACGTGGAACTCTGGTCTTCTGTCCGGAGAAGTTGCGTTCTATGTTATTGAAGGCTCTCTCCTTTTCCCTTTTGAAAAGTGGGGGGGGGGGAGACAAGGAAAGAGATGTTGCATATTTTTACACTGTATAATTTTCATATTATTTTCAAAAGTTCCTAAAGTTTTCATAGCTCCAGCTCTTCTATCAAGAGATCATTAAAAATAAGTTGATTAAAGTCTGTTACATTAAATAACCACAATTACAAGTCTGTTTGGATCTAATTAAATGACTGCTGATGCAGAATTATTAAAAGTTAGAACTAAATGAGCTCCCCCAATGCTACCCCCTCAAAATGGCCACAATTTCTCATTAAAGCAAAATAAGTGCAAGGTTTGTCACTTGGAATTTCTAATCTTAGTACTGCTCCACCAAATGATAATTTGTTTTCCAATGAAAGGCTGACATCATCAAAGACAAAAAGGGGAGATATTTTTCCTTTGTTGAATTTTAATGAATAAATCGTGTTAGCTACTTCCCAGATTTAACAAACTTCAAGTGATAATTATCCAGTTTGTTCTTTTTTTCACAAAAGCGACACTGCCTAGATGACTTTGAACCAACAGCCACAGCCTCGAGAACATACACTGCAGGATGAACAATCACAGCTTGAACTGAGTGGCCACAGGAGAACAGAGGACAGTTTCATTATTCACTCAGCTATTTAATGAGACAAGGGAGGAGTCCCTGGTTGGGCTGTGCAAGAGGGATGTTTTTATGAACTGAGGTGTATCAAGATGCTACACTAATGCAGAAAACATTCCAATAACATAATCAGGCCTTTTTAAACTGTTGCTTTCTATGAGTACAGCAATGCCTCTTTTAAGACAGGATTTTGAAAGCATGTTTTAAGACTTTGTATGATGCAGATCAAAGCCTTAAACATTCCTGTAGATAGCTACTGTTCAAATAATTAAATAGTGTCCCTGGAGTTGATGTTCTCTTTTGCCCAATAAACTGCATTTTACAAAAACATAACAATCCTGCTCTGGGAAATAATAACTTAAAGGCCAGGCAACAGGGGAAGAGAAGCAGGGCAGTGCCATTATATGAGATCCACGCACTGATCTTTTTTTAAAGCAAGCTATGGTCTGTACATGTATCCAAGGGAGGCAAGAGAAAGAGGATGACTCTATGGCAATCCCCTCTGCAGGTGCAGCAGCACCCAAGAAAAATTTGCTCATGCCCAATGTAATTCAAAGTTGAATCCAGATTGATTCATGTTGCAAATTTGTTCAACAAAAATTGAATTATCTTATGAAGATGCTGTTTACCTACGTATGCACCACACCCTTGATGAAAGGCAGAAAAGAGAGAGAGTTAAGCAGGATTAATGAAAGACAAACATTCTAGGCTGATAAACATTAAGAAAGTATTGTATGTAAATAGCACACATTCATTTGTTTGTGCCAAGCCTACACTTTCTATAAAAATTGGTTCCCTATTCCATATAGTTTGTTGCCCTTTAAAATGTAATGGTAACAGAAAATAAAATTCCAGAGTTGAAAATACTGCAACAAAGATTGCTCCCCTTCTAATGCTGAAATGGAAAGCAAAACCCAGAGTTCAAATTCTAAAGATTATAGCTGTTTTCAAAAGGACACTTAGCTGCTGGAAATGGATTGCTAGACGTTGTAGTGGCATTGTGTATTGATCATAAAGCTCCAGGAAAGCCATTAGCCATGAACAATTGTTGCTAATTCCACACATCAAGGCAGCATTATGCCATTTGCCAAAGGGCAAAGGTCATCTTTGATCACTGACTATTTTGCTAATTCAGTCATCAGAACCGTTAGCTGTCTTAAACTATGAAACTGATTTCTAAATAGGGTACTGAGGCAGGTTGTTAGAGTAGGAAGTCAGGGAGATAATATTTGAGTCACTGTCCTATGAGTTGTACAGTATATACCTAATCCATATAGAAAGAAAAGGCATGATTGCAAACATTGCAAAATCAAACCCAGAGAATATTAGGTACCATAAATAATCAAAAGTATACCCATGACAAAATAGGAGTATGTTCAATCAACATACATTAGGATCTATTTGCAGGCGGTATGGCAGGGGATTCTCTAACCTGAAGGCATTCTCTCTGTAGGAAAATTGAAGTGGTCATAAAAGTGGACTCAGCAGAGACTAGTCCAGTTTAACCAGAACACTTCTAGGTAGTCCATAGAGAATGGCCAGTTTTGCCTGCCTCATTCTAGGAACAAGCCCCATCTCAGAACTGGAGATCAGCTGGACAACTACTGTTATTATCAAATACTACTTTCATTACCATCACTACAAGCACTATCTCTTACTTGTTTTCATGTTCCTTCCGTTTCTGAGTAAGATATTTCTTCTTGACATTCAGAAGTTCATTGGCAAGCCTTTCAATTTCATATTTGTATTCTTGACTCTGTGATTCATACATATTCAGCTCAGAAGATAAAACCTTAAAAAACACAACAAACGCATGACATGGGTAATTTGTTCTCTCTGTATCTTCTTTTTTTTTGCTGTAAATCAGAACTATGGCTTAAGGCTGTACTACCTCTTGCTGTCTGCATCTCAGATGCGTGCTGATCCAAGCTGAAAGAAGTAAAGTACATGAATGCCTTGCACAACTTGCAACTTAACATTTGACCCTCCCACAGAGAAAAGGCCTCTCATTGGCCCTGGGGTTCTCCTCTTATTACATAGCAGGACGCTTGTCCTCTTCTTCAGCCTGGGAGACTGAAACTCTTGGGATTTAGCTCCATGGGGGAAGTAGTGACATCATAGCCAACAGGGACGATCCAGGCCATGAACGATTGGAAGGAGAATCATCACAAATACCATTGGGAGAGGTGAAAGGTGACAGTTTCGAATAGGAAGAGCAATTAGCAAAAATCACTTCCCCTTCTTTACCAATATCTACTATTCTAAGTGGTGTTGCAGCAGTGGTGCTCCTAGTAGCCCTCGCAGTAGACACTCAGTAATATTAATAAGATTTCTGTCGTTAGCAACTCTCAACACATAAACAATTTTAGACAACCTTTCTGGACATTTGAAACATCTGCTTTATAAATTGTGACATTTTTCTAACAAAAGAAATAAAACTTTATTACTAAATTTCTCTGAAAAGATTAACAGGATTGCAAAGAAAACAATTTATGGTTTCAAACATATGAAAACACTTACTTAGGAGTAAATTCCACTGAATTCAATGGAATTACTTCAAAGTTAAAATGCACAGTATCAAACATCAAACAACACATAATGAAGTTAAGTTATGAGTTTGATCATGTTGTTAAATCAAGGGACTAAAATTTTTCTCCTGAAAGAAGAACCATATGAATAACTGAAAGGTGACATAGTAGCAGCACAAACCACAAAATCCTATTACATTCACAATTACTAAATCCTTTCTGGTATTTTGCATCTTGGCTTGCACATTGAAATGACAAATTCACTCGTTAAGTTATTGTTATAACTTCCACAAATTGTTAATACAAAGTGCCCCCACTTCCTGTGGGCACCATGGTACCTACAAGCACCTTTTCTTTTGCCTGCCACGTGTTTATAGAAAGGTGACAAGGCCAGGTGGGCTTTTTTGAGTTTGTTGCAAATACTGACTTTAGAAAATCTACTTTATTTGTGCAAATAGCAGAGTGATATTCTAAAAAATACTGGAACTTGATTCTGACAAAATTGTTAGAATGCATGGCTAACATTGTTAATGCACCTAACTGGAACACCTGTTAAAGCTAAGTGTTTTCAAAAACACTTATCAAAATCTGGCCTGAATCTCTCTTGATCCCATTAGCCTATCAACACTAACTGTTACTGTAACAAGTAGTAAAAGGTAAAGGTAAAGGTATCCCCTGTGCAAGCACTGGGTCATGTCTGACCCTTGGGATGGCGCCCTCTAGCGTTTTCATGGTAGACTCAATACAGGGTGGTTTGCCAGTGCCTTCCACAGTCATTAGCATTTACCCCCCAGCAAGCTGGGTACTCATTTTACCAACCTCAGAAGGATGGAAGGCTGAGTCAACCTTGAGCCAGCTGCTGGGATTGAACTCCCAGCCTCATGGGCAGAGCTTTCAGACTGCTGCCTTACCACTCTGCTCCACAAGAGGTTCCTGTAACAAGTAGTAGTGTGGATTAAAAAGAGCTGGACTCATGTAAAGGAATATCCTTTTACATAAGTGTTAGATGCAGGGTTGTCATGATCCTTCAATGAGCCTCCAATGAGCCTTGCCTGCTAGAAACTGGCAGGATAAAGTATTTTTCATTAAAAAAACAAAACACTGTTGGTACCACTTTTGGGAAAACCTAGAAGACAGACACTGCCAGGTGAAGGTTTCTTAGCTAATTCAATACAATATGTAAAGTAATTTTGTCGTAGGCAAGAGAATATTTAAACAATATGTTAATCTTGATAAGCATAGCTTCTGCCTGAAATAGTAAGGCATAACCTCACTCCCTGACATTTTGCGATTGGCTCCCCCTACCAAAGCCTCCATTTTGGGGCTGTGGCCACCACTCTGTGTCACAATTGCAAAGACTGGGGATGTCTGCACTAAACTAACCAAAAGTTAGGTATAGGGAGGTTGAAATCTACTAACAGTTGAGCAGGCTGCCCAGAGTCACAATCTGGGCCCCCCAGATGACCCTGATCCAAACCAAATATAACAAACCAAATCATTTGGCTGGCTATTACACACATCTATGATGATAAAAGGCTCCACATGTCCATCTATCTGTCTATTTGTAGCAGGCATAATTCATCACAAAAATAAACCTAGACAACTCAAAATTAGCCACCAGCTTCAGGATGTTCATGGGAATTCCAAGTCCAAAAACGAAAGGAATTGAAATATCCTGGCTATATGTGCAATGGAAGCTAAACTATAGCGATTAAAGTATATGGGCTTGGAGCTGGGAAACACAGGTTGGAATCTCAACGCTGTCATGGAGGCTTGCTGGATGAACTTGGGCCCATCATACATTCTCAGCCTAACCTGCTTCACAGGGTTGTTGTGAGGATACAATGGAGGAAAGGAGAACCATGGAAACCAATTATCTGGGCCCTCTTGGGGAGAAAGGTGGGATATAAATAAGGTAAGTAAATGAACACATTCTAAGGAAAATAAACATTTATTATCTGGCATGTAAAGTGTGAGTGGGGATTATCCTTTTACTACTTGGATAGATTCTGAGGAAATAGTAACTCCCCCCCCCCTTTGCTCATAATATTAAGAAAGGTTTACTGTTATACAACTATTGAATATATACTAAATGGGAAAACAGGCTGTATGAGATTGAAAAATAATAAGGGGATAAATAAAAAATAATAAGTAGGGATAGACAAATCACAGATCACAAAAGGAACAGAGCAAATTGAAGGACAAAAGTGTAGAAAAGAGTTAGAGAAATGTATTAAAAAACAACAATTAAAAAAAAATTAGTACCATGTGCTGTCCCTTAGTAAGATCTGGCTATGCAGGAGCAGAATAGAATTAAAGGAAGAAGGAAACCATAGCCTGGTGAGGATTACAACCTTTTTAGGAAGATGCGTGCTGGAAGTGATTGTAGTTTGTCCTGGCTGGTCCTGCCTTGCTTCAATGCTGACTTAGTTGATGGGTTTAGCAGGATTTGAGTGCTTGCACTCAAAAGCTCATGCCTTGAATAAATCTTTGTTGGTTTTAAAGGTGCTACTAGACTCTGATTTGATTGAGAAGCAAGAGTTACTCATACCCTCGTAGTAAATTTTGCAGAAAGGCCAAGCTCTATACTGTGCCCTGCCTTCCATGAGTCACTAGCAGCTGCAGTCAATACGGCTTTAGGAAAAAAAATTAAATGCATTATATGAATACAGCATGACACTAGCTTTGGGGGCCCCCAGCTGACTTTGCTTCCTGAATTTTGCTCCCCCCCCATCTTCCCCCCTCCATGACCTTGCATTTGAATGTCAAACTACATGAAATGCAGATCATTCTTGAGTGGATGTCCCAGTGTTCACCCTCCACTGTGCCATTTTTCTGATCTAAGTCACACTACTGAAGCTGTTATTTGTCTTGCTAGTAAATACGTAATATAAGCCAGCAGAGTCTGGCTGAATGATTTCCATAATAAGAATAGTTATTACATACATATTATTTTCATGAATGTTGTAAATGCCAAGGCACAGCTGTTGTGGGCATGTTAGACTTTTTCTGTAACAGTACGTTACTTTGTCCTTTATTTTAAAACTTTTGAGAGAATTCGGGGAAATCTTTGAACAGTTTAGAACTCATATTGTTTGAAAAGCAATAATTTGACAATTTTACTTGTGTTTTTGGGTCTTAGTCTGTAGCATGTGTCATCAGTTTATTAATCTAGCAACTCAAACCTAAAAATGTATTCCCCAAAAACTCCTGAATGCTGTATTTATTAAATGTCTGCCAAATATACCAAATCAACACAAACTCATTGACAGCCAGCTTTCTTCTGTCCTAAATATAAACTGTATCTCTAGTAGTCAATACTGGCCAATGGGTACTACTGTATTCTTATAGGTACTCTTTAAAAAACACACCAAAAAAGCAGCATATACTCTATTTTATATTCCTGCCGGGGGGGGGGGGAGTGGAGGAAGAGTACCATTTTGCACATAAGCCAAGTTGCTATTTAGCATGATGCTTCAAGCAGTTCCAGGAGGCACAAACAAGCTTTTCTCACCAAGGAAATCCTGTTTTAAAGTGGCAAGGGGTTAACAGAGATTACGCTTGTCAATACCCTAATAAGATGCGAGACTAATATATATGGATGTAGTGTTGGGGAAAGATGAAGGATTTAGCAATGTTTTTCTCAATCTGTTTCCGCTTGCTTGTTAAGGACAGAAGGAAAACGGTTTTGACTGGCACATTAGAAAATCTCACTCATTTAGAAAGGAAATTAAGCCTCATACAAAATGCTGGCAGTGTCTCCAAAGGCCCAAGTGGGATGCACATTTATAGTAACGGGCTGTAAATTAATGCTTTAATTAGATTTTCATTCGTTCATTTTTATAAACAAACATTAAACCACAAAATGTGACTCAACCCAGTTAGAAAATTTACACATGAGTTTTTCTCAACAAAGCATGTGTGAAAAGAATTTGCGGACATTTACCAAAAAGCTCAGTTCTTGTGATTTACTACCGTTGCCAAGAGGAAGATGATTTCTTATGCAAAGTTTGTACTGTATTTACAGGTTTATGTTAAGCAAAAGAGGTTAAGACATGAGATCAGACAAAGGTCTAGCTGCAGCAACCAGATGATTCTGGGAAAAATACAAGCTAGTCATGAAGAAGAGCTGGTTTTTATAAACTGCTTTTCACTACCCAAAGGAAACTCCAAGCGGCTTACAATCGCATTCCCTGTGAGGTAGGTGGGGTTGAGTGAGCTCTAAGAGAATTGTGACTCACCAACAATTTACCCATCTTGAAGGCAAGAGCCCTCCCCTATGTGTTGTTCTCAGTATTTGATTCAATACATTATTTAGAGGTATAGTACTTCTGAAAACAGAGGAATAATTACACTGTAAAAACACACTGCTCTCATATATAGCACTTCATTTATTATTATTGATACCTGTTCTGTCACCTCACCAGAACTTGTCTTGTTTTGTTTTCTCTTGTCTCCTTTCTTGTACTATGGTATGGTATGGTATGGTATAATAGACTAAATCACACAGAAAAGGATGCATTAACAGCATTATATACCCGGGTATCTGTTTACCCCAGCCCCTTTGTTTCAAATGCAGAACAAGGAAGGAATTGGAGGACCAGATGGTATTGGCTAAAAAGGTGGAATCGAGGGAGTATATGAAGAAAGGGTTTTTATACCCTGCTTTTAATTACTCAAAAAGGTCTCAAAGCGGCTTATAATCACCTGCCTTCTCCCCACAACAGATATGCTGTGAGGTATGTGGGGCTGAGAGAGCTCTGACAGAATTGTTCTGTGAGGACAGCTCTAAAAGGACTGTGACTAACCCAAGGTCACCCAGGCTGGCTACATGTGGAGAAGTGGGGAATCAAATCCAACTCTCCAGATCAGAGGTTGCCACTCTTAACCATTACCCCCTTTTGGACAGGCTTATTTTATTCTCAGGAAAATGTACTTTCGGTAGAAAGTCCCTAGTTCTTATGAATAAACTCAACACAAAACTATGACAGGCAGATTCACATATCAACCATTGCGAATACTCCCCTTCTGCCCACCTTTCCTTGCCACACTCTGATGCTTTCAGCATTCTTCTTTCAGCTCAGGACTGAAGTGAGCCTAGTTAGAGGAAATGTGCAGAAAACAACAGAACACTTTAACATAAGATGAGCAAGGCATAATTCTCCTTTCCAGCACGCTTTATGCTAAAAAATACTCCTATCTTATGCTTTAGAAATGAATTGATAGATGCAAAGACATATGGATGCCCTTGTCATGTCTAGTTTGGTCTAGTGGTTAGGAGTGTGGACTTCTAATCTGGCATGCCGGGTTTGATTCTGCGCTCCCCCACATGCAGCCAGCTGGGTGACCTTGGGCTCGCCATGGCACTGATAAAACTGTTCTGACCGAGCAGTGATATCACGGCTCTCTCCCCCACCTCACAGGGTGTCTGTTGTGGGGAGAGAAAAGGGAAGGTGACTGTAAACCACTTTGAGACTCCTGCTGGTAGAGAAAAGCAGCATATAAGAACTTCTTCTAGTTCAGCCCTTTCACTACACCTCACCTTTAAAACGTTTTCAGAACACAACCCCTCTTCTCTTGCTCAGTGATTCTTTCCTAAGTCTTCTAAGTACCATTTAGATTTATTTTTATAATAAACTCTTGAGAAGATCTTCTACCTTCAGTTGCTTAGTCTTTTCCCGCAGTGTGTGCCGATACAGCTGCAGCTGTTCTGCTGCTTCTGGTCCAGGCTGCCGAGCTAAGATATGTTTGAGTTCTACGTACAGCTTCTCCTTCTCCTAGGAAACAAGAAATGTGAAATGAAACCAATTTGTAAGTCATAACTCTTCTGCTCCCATCTTCAGGCGTAAGGAAGGGGAGGAAACATATAAAGGAGGGAGTAAACATGAAACCAGAAAATGAAGATGCTAACCAAATGATTATGGTACTTTATTCCATGTAAAATCCCAAATCTCATCTCTTTTCTTAGATTGGTAGCTAGGCATAGGGTTACAAGCACATGATAACAGCAACCTTCTTGAAGGTAAGCTGGTCTAACTGTGGTCACTAACTGGATGGAGAAATTCATGAAAAGCTGATGTGTGGTTTTTCCCATAATGGAGCAAAGGTGGTATGTAAATGCAAAATGGTAAAAATGATTTTATAACACTATCTACTCTGTGTGTGTTAGTTTAGTGCTATTAAGTTACTTCCAACACATCCGACCCTGTGAAATAAGGACATCCAAAATGTTCTATCATCAACTTGCTCAGATCTTGTATATTGAGTGTTGCAGCTTGATTTGAATCATTGCAACTCATGTTGTGTCTTCCTCTATTCTTGCTTCCTTCAACTTTTCCTAGTATCATTGTCCTATATAGCCAGTATTACACAGGCAGATATAAATTTGATTTAATGGACACAATCATCTCATACCTTGAGGTTCTTACAATCTGATTTTGCAAATATAAGAATTCATGATCAATATGGAGGTAAGTTCAGGTCTCAGTGCAGAAGGAGGTTTCCTGGTTGTAGTTATCCATTCATTTGTTCTTTAATTCAAGCTATTGTCTATGTAAAATACCGCAAATACAAGCTGAAGAAGACATAGTGGCTCGTGCAATGTTCACCACCAATGCTAAGTATGCAATATCACTGATGGGAACTATGCAATATTAGTCTTTGCTGCAGGTTGGCTTATTCTGCATACATTGGATTATGCACCTTCAATGCACTTTAGCAGTAGATCTTCCTGTTCTGTACTGAAAAATCCAGCTGCAAAGGCACACTGAAAGTGCATTATCGGATGTTTACAGAATGAGCCTAATATTTACTCTTCCCAAACAAAGCCCCCCTGCTAGGAATTCAAGGATATGCCATTTTACCCTTGAAACAACACTGGACAGCAAAGCAGACTGAGAGAATATACCTTGCCAACAGCCATCCATTGGGTTTTGTGGTTTACCTGATATTTTACTAGTTCTCGAGATCAAACAGCACAGCAATTCTCTATCTAGGAATCACAACAAACAACAGTAAAAGGGAAAAAAATAAGAATGACCTCTTTTTCATTTTGAGTGCAATGCTATGGCTCTTCTTATTGATCATTTCAGTCTATTGCTAAAGATTTGTTCACATATGGATCCTTCCATGTAACTGCCTAAGAAGTGCATGTGAGCTGTGGTATAATCACAGTCAAACTGTGCCCCTATGTGAAAACTGTTACACACAATTTCTATGCTTTGGACAATTACAGAAACCAAAAAGTGGATACTGCAATCATGCCAGTCATGGTACACAATATGCAGAGCACCAGTTATCACAAATGGTGCTTCTGAAGGAGCATTGCCTGACTTTATGCCCAATGGTAACTCCTATGTATTGCCAAGATGCATCCCTGAATCCTATTAGAATGGGAGAGAAGAGTTGCTAGAATAGGATCTTCAACAACAAGAGCCACATCTGATCTCAGATGCCTCAGTGCCTGGAGCCAGCAGCAGGGAAGGGGAGAGTGCCCTGGGCAAAGTGTCATGGTAGAGGGCTTGCTGATGAGGGCCTCCCAGCCTGCTAACTGCCTGCTAAGGAGCTCTGCCTCAGCCCTCCTCAGCCCAGCCTCTGCCCGCCCCACTTAATCTGGCTGTGAGCTGTGGCCCAAAGCTCCCTTAAGCTGCCTGGCCAGGGGCCAGGGGAAGGGACCCTTTCAGGGCCCGTCTTAGGAATGAGCTTTGAAGCTAATACAATAATATAAATGAATATCATTAATTTTTTTTACCAAGTCACAACTATCCTTTTCATTCTCATTATCTCTATCCAAAGAAGTCGTGGCATCTCTCTGCCAAGGCAGATCAAGAATTAAGAGGGTCTAGTTATTTTAAAAACTCCTCCACATACTTTTCTCTAGAGGTTAGTCCTTCAGTAGTTAAGCTGTCACTGTTGACATTGTTGACCCCCTCCCATGCTTTTTTCTGGCTTCCTCCAAAACTTGGGGCCATTTCGCACGGCTTCAAAATAGCACAATGGTTGCTAATTGGAAACGCTACTAATTTGCCATAACCCACGACGTCGTAGACAATCTGCAACAATCCTGAAACCGACCTGCAAAAAGCGCTTCGTTGTAGCGCTTTCAGGGGAATCCAGAAAAGTGGATTCACCCTCCGGATAGCGATACACTCCTGCAACCAATCTGCAACAGTAGCGCTAAAGACCTGTGCGTTACCATTGTTGCTGGTTCTTCAAAGTCCCTCCCCCTGGCTCTCTCCTCCAAACTTCCGGCGAAGCGATCGCCATTTTTTTTTCTCCGAGCGAGCGGGGATAAACGCACCAGCGAGCCTCTTTCTGTTTAGAGGCTTCCCTGGCTTCAGTCCTTCACCTTTAGTCACTAAGCACAAACCACATAAAAGCCCGTTTGCTGAAATAAAGTCCCTTTATTTTTTACACATAAATTCAGCCGAAAATCGGGCCCATGAGAGGGGGGGGGATTTTTTTTTTTATCACTCGAGGCAGCGTGCCAACGATCATACAATCAAACGACAGCTCACATTAGGCAGCTGGATGGGTCTCTCCGTAGCAACGAATCTACCTAGATTCGTTGCTATGGGTCTGTTTTTTTTAAAAAAAACCTTTCTTAAAGGGAAAGGGGCTGTTTGGGAGCATGCTAACGGCTGCCCATTGGCTGCTTGACGGCCAGGGGCGGGACGAGCTTGGCAATAGCGCTTCCTTTCTAGCGATTTCTGCCGAGACCGGAAGCCTGTGGGAAACGCTAAAAAACGCAACTGATTCCACTACAAAGGCAGGTATGCATAACGACGAATTCCACTATTTTAAATGGCGATTTTTCATTCCGCAAACAATTTGCAACAAAGATCCCCGTGCAAAAAGGCCCTTGGAGTTAGGGGGCTGCATGAAGATGGGCAGAAAATTTGGGGATCTTCTGTTCCTGCCTCCCCTTTATCTCCTTCTCAGTTCTCCTATTAAGAACTGGCAAAGATTGGTTAACAAAAGACAGAGTAACTTGGTTAAAATTTGGGAGAGCAGCTGGATAGATCTTTAAGTTAAGCCAGTCAGTAACTAGAATTAAGTATTTGCACTGTTTCAACCCACAAATCTTGGTTGTCACTAGACTGCTATAGTTGGAGTCTATAAAACAGTCAATGGACATGATGCTAGAGGAATAACTATTTAAAAGAACTGCACTAAAGATATCCATTCACAACTTATACTGTGTTGTCCTACAGAAGTCAATGAATTCCTTTCTAATGCTGTGATTATTCTAATACTGTGATTATTCCAGCCAGGGGAGAAAAGTATCAGACATTAACCAGGAAAGTATAACACTGAAATCTAAAAGCCAATTATCTATGCATCATCCTCAATAAATGATTTGAAAGGCAACATTTTAAAAGAATAGGTCCATGAGTAGGTCTTTTAATCAGGATTTCACAAGGCATTATTTAAAGCCTGCTTTCATTCCAAAACGAGATAAACTTCAAGAAAAAAGGTAAGAAGAAAACAGCTGGATTTATTGAAGGGGGAAGTTGCATTTTCCTTGCATCTCTGGGTGATAGCAAAGAACAACATTTCATTCCCATGGAACTTTTGAACCTACACCTATAGTAGGGATTCTTTAGTTACAAATGTACTGTTTTTAGCCTGTTCTAAGCAGCTCTTGTATACAGTTCCCCTCAGTCAGCAAACACCTGCACACTCATCTCTTAAGCTGCCAGCCTCTATCTGCTGCTATATGGATCAACAAAAATTTTCATAGAATGCATAGAACGCAAAAATAGTACTGTAATATATTTTTTTTAATTTCAACATAAGTACAATTTGCCAGGTGCCACCAGATGTCCCTCCAAAAGTGGGACAATCTGGTCACCTTACTATATGGAGAAACAAAAATTTTCATAGAACGCATAGAATGCAAAAATAGTATTGTAATATATATTTTTTACTTGCAACGTAAGTACAATTTGACAGGTGCCCCCAGTTGTCCCTCCAAAAGTGGGACAATCTGGTCACCTTATGCTAACCCTTTATCTGTTGTTCTTCAACAGAAGTGTTTCAAGTCTCCCGCTCTCAACATTCTATCAGATCTCATTGGCTGCCTTTAGGGAGAGGTGGAACCTAGCCTGTCCCATTACAGCAGCGGTCCCCAACTTTTTTGCGGTCAAAAACCGCCTCCGGGGTGGGGGAGAGCCGGCGGCCCATGCTGCACATGCATGTTTTCGCCAGCAAGGGGCGCTAAAGCACATGCACAGAGTTGCCATGCATGCGCGTTTTCGTCAGCCGGGGCGCAAATGTGCATGCGCAGCAGCTATGCAATTGCACGTTTGCATCGCTGGCGTGCCAACAGCCGTGCCTGCCTCTTCCCCCCCTCTCACAGCGAGAAGCTAGCCGGGCTGCAAGTATTATGGACTTACTTCCTGACAGAGCAGTTCCTCAATGGAACAGGCTTCCTCAGGAGGTGGTAGGTTCTCCTTCTTTGGAAGTTTTTAAGCAAAGCTTAGTCATCTGACAGAAATTCTGATTCTGTGAACTTAGGCAGATAGTGAGTGGGTGGGCAGGAAGGATTGTGCCAGTGCTTGGTTCTGTGGCCCTTTCTTGCATGCCCACAGAAATGCTGAGCACCACTTTGGGGTCAGAAGGGAGGGATTCTGATTTGGGGGGTCATCATCTGAGCATGGAATTGAGGTCACTGTGGGTGGGCATTTAGTTGTGAGTTCCCTGCACTGTGCAGGGGGGTGGACTAGATCACCCAAGAGGGTACCTTCCAGCTCTATGATTCTATGATTTGCAATACTAAGATAAAACACTATTTTAAAAAGTTACAGTATCATTGCAAGACCCCAATCAGAATCTTCGTACTTATTTCAACTTACTCCATCTTTGATTGATGCCAACTACCTGTCTTTGGACTGCAGCCATACTCATTCCACAGTCAGACAATAGGCTCATGACAATAAACTCAACAGCTAGGGGAAATTCACATTAGAAAAAATGTAATGTTACCTAAATGTCAAAAAATGAAGTGTAAAACTATAACTGCTAGAAAGCAGGAAGTGGTATTAGATGGAAGAGTCAACAGTTTTAAGTCACAAAATGAACATGTCAGTAGTTTGACTCAGTGGTACAAAAGGTCATTGCCATTTTAGATTGTATTAACTGAAGTTTTATATCCAAGATTCGGTGAGTAAAAAAGAGTACCAGGCTGCTCTGATAAAATGTCATTTGGATTACTGTGCTTCATTTGCAGTGAAACAACTGAAGAAGGATATTGACAAACAGGAACATCGAAAGAGCAGTAAGCAGTCCGGAAGGCAAATTACATGGCGGAAGGCTAAGAAAAATGTTTGTGCTAGGTAGTTTTTTTTAAAAATGGGGGAACCTCTTGTTGGTGAACTTGCAGGTTCATTCCCCTGAAATCTGACCTTGGAGTTCACCTAACAGTTTCAGGTGCACTCAAAGTTCATCTTGTGTATCTTTAGGCCACTTGTTCTTATCCCTTCCCCTTCCCATTTACTTGATGTCTGCAGCGACAAGGATGGCATGCTGGAACCCTCTCTTCCCAGAGCACTGCTGGAACAGCATACTAATTGTCCGGAAGTATGGAAAGCTTTGTTAATTTGTTAATTTGTTAATTTGTTAATTTGTTAATTTGTTAATTTGTTAATTTGTTAATTTGTTAATTTGTTAATTTGTTAATTTGTTAATTTGTTTATATACCACCCTCCCCGGAGGCTCAGGGCGGTTTACATAAGAACAAAGAACAATACATAAAACAGTCTATAAACATGTGAATAACCTTACAATAATAATAACTAATAGTTGTAACCATATAACAATGTAACAGTATAAACAATATAAACAATAGTGCAACAGTGCAACTTCACTCTCTATGGTGCCTAACCCTGGAGGCCAGACACCCTGAAAAATTGTCTTAGGATTACCTGTACCTGGGGCATAGCCACAAAGTTACCATTATGATTCTGTTCCACTGTCAGGTAATTATGAGGAATAGGAAAGAAAGCAGGGCAGTTTAGCAATGTACTAAAGGCCTGCAGTGATTTCATGGATGGGTGAGGCACTCTCAGTGACAACATTAGGCATATGACATGGTCCATGGCAGGGTTTGTTTGCCTTCCCGGTTACTTATGGACCCAAGGCAGACTTTCTCAACCAGGGTTTTGTGAAATTCGGTGGGGGGGGGGGGTTGATGGCCCTGGAAGGGTTTTCCGAATGGGTGGGAGTTAGTTAATGTTTAATGTATTTTTAAATTTGTTAAACATTTATTGGGTGATATGGTCATGTTGAACCACTCCCCCCACCCAAAATGGCCAGTGATGGGTCTGGAGGGGGAGAGAAGGAGAGGGGCCCTGGTGGACACGTACACAGCTATGCTTCCCAACCATATTCTGCACGATCATGCCTCTTCTGGGGTTTCTCGAAGCCTGGAGAATGTTTTAGGGGTTGAGAAAGGCTGATCTAAGAGAAGTACCCATCATTATTTATTAATTACATTTATATACCACCCTCCCTTAGTGCTCTGATTAGAGAAAAATGTGGAAAGCATGTTGGCAGTTTCTGATGGGGACTCACTGCTTACCATTTTCAGTGAGAAAAGGTACACAATAGGTATGATTTGTAAGAATGGACAACCACATATTTGGAATTCATTCACTGTGCATGATATTTCCTAACGTTCTATGAGATTGCAATCCAAAGATTCTAAATATATCCTGGGGATGTACATCTATTTGACTGACCCTAGATAAGATAAAGGGGAAGAATTATTCATCTACTATCAGTAATGAAACATAGATATGAAGCTGCACTGGGCATTAGGGAATTAAGCAAGCAACAAAAAACAAAAGCTAGCTCTGATATGTCTTTCAAAGCAAGCACAGGGTAAGTAGATACAACTGGCATGATTTGTGAGATTAAGAAATAAAAGTAAACATACAGGGAGAGTATCAGCATCATCCTTGGGCATAGTTTAGGAAAAATGAACATACAAGAACACATGAAATTGTGTTATACTGAGTCAGTGATGCCTACTCAGACTGACAATAATCCTCCAAGGTCTCAATCTGAGGTTATTCAAATCACCTACTGCCATTCTTTAAAAGGAGATGGGGATTGAACTTGGGACCTTCCACATGCCAAGCACATGCTTTACCACTGAGCCACAGTCAGCTTAGTCCCTCAGATACAGAGATCCCAGACTGCATAAACTTCAAAGGTCAATACCAACAACTTGAACCTGATCCAGGACTTCATTGGTAACCAATGCAACTGCTGGAGGGCATGTCTAATGTGGGTCCTCCATGGAGTCCCCATAAGGACCTATGCAGCCACCAGCTGCACTCTCCAGATCATGGTCAAGGGTAGTTGCAGTAATCTAACCTGGAGGTAACCACTGCATGGATGACTGTGGCGAGGTCTCCCAGGATCAGATAGGGTGCTAGTAGCTTCACCTAGCATAGATGGTAAAATGCCTGAAAAGTTACATTCACAGCCTGTGCCCCCAATGATAAGAATAGCTCTTCCCTGATAGTTACCCTCTCAACCTTGGAGAAAAGAGCTTAGCCACTGTAAGGCTATCTCCATGTTAAAAATAGCAAACAAACATATTACACTTTCTCACCTACATTCCAATATTAATCTTCTGGGTTTCAAAAGCTTTTGGTTGAGCCAAAGGGGGATGTGGGGGCTTGTGCATCTTTGCTTTCCATATTTTTTTAAAGCCCATCCTCTTTTTGGAAACCTGAGTTTTTAAATATTGTTTGGGGGCTTCAGGGGAAAAAGGTGCTCCAATAAAAACTGAGATATTCATGTCCCTTTACTTATCATATAGGAAAGCACAGCACGCTGTTATGAGATTCTTCACCATCTAAATCAGTTGCAACACTAGTGCCAAGTTTTTGTTTACACTGGTCTTTCCCCAAGCAATAAAGATGTTGCTACACAGTACACATAGATGTAAAGATGTTGCTACACAGTACACTATATGAGAACCTTTCTAAGGGGATACAAAAAATGTAGAGTGAGGGTAGGTACTCTCATTCGGAATTAGGGTTATTTGGCTGACTGATTTCATCATATAGCAAATTTGAGTCAAACCATTTTTAAAAAATTAAAGCTGGTCATCTTCCAACTAAAACTGGCTGCATGACAGTGGATGAGCGATAGGGTTGTGATTGTCCTGCATAATTCAGGGTGTTGGACTAGATGACCCAGGAGATCCCTTCCAACTCTATGATTCTATGATGACATCACCATTATTGCAAAGGGAGGACAAGTTTAGCACGAACACTGGTGCCAATCAAAGCTCTAAACACTAGCAAAAAGGAATGAAAATGATCATATTGGTGGGTGGGGGTGACTGTCTCAAGGAACACTTTGAGTCCTCTGACAGTACTTTTTCACACTGAATATTTTACTGGAAAATATTTTGTTCTTATATGAATCATTTTCATCCCACAATTACCATTTTGCCTTATCTCCTCTGTTGTATAAACCTTTTGAGGAGAATGAGAGGAATTTCTGATCTTTCATTAAACTATGGAATCCGTAAGCTATATTTGACCAGGCTCAGTCTTTGCTCAAAATATTTCTGGCTCCATTACAATTTGCTATTAGGAAAAAGTCAACAAGTACCACTTGGGGATTACCTATTTGTGGTATAAAGTTTACCTCACAATACTTTGTTTGTACTCTTCAGATCAACTAGAAAGAGTTGTATATATTAACAGAAAGATATGCTGGAGCAAGATGATGGAATATCTATATAGACAGATATTTTGCTTAACAATTAAGCAGGCTTTGCTGATCATCCTTTGTGCCTGCTTTTCGTGCTGCAATGTAAAGCCATAAGTCTTCCTGTCAGGATTCTGGATGTAGACAAAAAGAAAAGTACACAAAAACTGTAGCTACTATACATATAATCATCACTGAATTGCATGGAATGGGGCCAAGATTTTCAAAAGCAAGTCATGATTTGGTGGCTTGCAGCCAGAAACAGTTGCACTTGTGAGCAGAATTTACAAAAGAATCTAAAATTAGGCAGCCACAAACAAAGACATTAAAGTAAAAACTGGTTTCTTGAAACTGTCACCATTTAGAGGGGGTTTTCCCCACAGGTCTATCTCATGAGTATCACAGAGATCACCATTATGTAATTTCCACTTAGCAAAACACCAACCACTATTTCCCTTCAGGTTTGTTCTCAAGTGAAATTTCATTATCACATTCAATGTAAGATTGAATCTTTTTCAACCTGCTTGAAGTCCCCATTATTTGACAGTGTGAAAGACAGATGCAAAGAGAAAAAGTTTGTGCTCAGAAGCAGCCTTCATGCACTAAGCTTGAATTTTATACAGATTTGTATCTTGTACTGGTAATTCGAGTAAATACGGAGCAGTTGATGGACTGAAAGTCTGATTTGCCATTGGTCTCCAATTCATTTCTCTCCTAATCCACAACATGAGCCAACCAAGTTCTTTGATCATTGTGCAACGGGGTGTATAATAACCCCATTTAGAGACAAAATGTGCATTTCTGTTAGGACAAGAATCTGTCTAATTCAGCAGAAACTGGTTACCTGCCTAATATATATTGTCTCCATAATCCAGACACTTGTCTTGTATTACATCCTCTGTCCTTCTCCACTAAATGCCATCTACTTCTAAATCTTGTCAATTAATTTGTCACTTGGTTACAAGCACCATACATCAGGGAAGCATCAAATCAGAATACAAGATAGTTCATTCTTTCCATATCAGCAAAAGTTTGTATTGACAGGTTGTCGGCTTCACTTTCTCTCCTGCATTTTAGCCCAATCTGTGAGCAATTGGGCAGGACTAGGGCATAGGAACCACATAACCTTTAAGAGAGTTTACCTCTCTAATCAATTTAAAAGCACATCCAAATAAAGTGTATTTCATAATGCTACTAATAGTTATCGAGGGGGGGGGAGAGAATCGTTTCTAAAGATGAAGAGAGACATCCCCCCCAACATAGGCAGTTTAGGGAGGGCCACAAATAATCCAGCACAAAACACAGAGTCAGCCCAACCATCAAGCAGAATGGTAGTGAAAGAATGGAAGATGCTTTTGGATTGTCTACCTCTTGAACTCAACATTGACATCTTAAGCAAAGTGTGCTGAAGCCAAAAGGCTCAAAAGTGTGTCTCTCCCTCAGGACTGCACTGCAAATGCCCTGCAACCATCCTTCTCTATTTTATTTATTTATTTATTTATTTATTTACTTACTTACTTATTTAATTTCCAGACTGCTACTCTCGGCCAGGCTGGCTTGTAGTGGTATATGATAATAATTTTTTTTAAACTGCCCTGAGCCATATGGAAGGGCGGTATAGAAATCAAATAAATAAATAAACAAACAAATAAATAAAAACTCATTGAAAATCCCAATAAAATTAGGGGTAATGCAATTGGTACAGTCAGCACAGTCAATGACGGCAATAAAACAGTACCCTGTTCTCTCCCGTGGAGCCTCCACTCTTCTGCTCCCTGTCTATGTCCTCAATAGATGACGCCAGGCAATGTCAGCCTAGGGGGTACTGATCACAAAAGGAAAGGGAGGGACCCGATCTTCTTGCCCTGATCTCCAGCCCAGCCTCAACCAAACGCCTGGTGGAAGAGCTCCATCTTGCAGGCCTTGCAGAACCCAGAGAGCTCCATCAGGGCCCTCTGCTCTTTCATGAGCTAATTCCACCAGGTAGGAGCCGGGACCAAAAAAGCCCTGGCCCTGACCAAGGCCAGGTGTGCTTTCCAGGGGGCCCAGGACAACCAGCAGATTCATACCCACAGAGCGGAGCACCCTGCGTGGAGCATAAGGAGATAAGCGTTCCCACAGATAGGTAGGACCCAGGCCACGTATAACCTTAATGGTCAAAACCAAAACCCTGAACTTGATCCAGAAGCTAACCGACAACCAAATCAGCTGCTGCAGCAGCAGCTGGACATGGGCCCTCCAGGATGTTCTAGTGAGGACCTTTGCAGCCGCATTCTGTACCAGTTGAAATTTCTGGGTCAGGGACAAGGGTAGGCTGCAGATTAACCATGCAGACTCAGGATGCAGCAGGTATGAGACATTCATTTATTTACCTCATTTATACCCTGCCTTTCTCCCCAGTGAGGACCCAAAGGTACTTGCATCATTCTCCTCTTCTCCAAATATCTGAGATAGGTTTGACTGAAGGTGTGTGACTGGCCCAAGGTCACTTAGTACATGGCAGTACATGGCATTCCATGGCAGAATGGGGATTCAAACCTGGTTCTCCCAAACCTAGTGTTGCTCTATAACCACACAGGCTCTTCTAACATAAGGATCTGGCAAAGCATATTTTCTTAAATAAGGCTCTGCTAGTTCCCAGAATGACATCACAGACACCTTGCTAATCATCTGTGGCCAGACTTCTTTTAACAAAGCAATGAATTTGTGAATTGTTTTCTACCCTGGTAGGGCATGAGCCTCTGTATTAGGCCTGAGTCAGGTAAAGAAACCAAGAAACCTCTCATTAAACACATCATCAGCTTACTTGATTAAGGAGCTGGTTCAGACAATGCACCATATCACTTATGTATCCTTATTTTTTGCTTACAGATGCAGTTCCATCCACATATCTGCCTTATTCTATTTTTACTTCTGCTCCAAGACTAGTTCTGGCAGCCCGTCTTCCTCGTTACCTCTGTACTGTCTTCTCTTACAGCATTTCAGTCAGGGATGTGAAGAACTTTGATGTGAACATAACCCTCAAGCCAAACTATCCCATGTTCACATGCAAGTAAAGAACATTTGCCAGATCATCTCAATGCTGTTGTTCAATATTTGCTTTGAATGCTGTGCCAAACTTTGTTGTGCCCACATGGTAGCTGTTAATGCTCCCAGTTATGATCCAGTCATATCTCAGTAAATAAATAGCTCTAGTGTTGAAGTCTGCAACTATCTGTAAAAACTGCACACTTTCAAAACTCTCTTCAGGATCACCAGAGGAGAGTCAGATGCAACCCACTTGTCTCGCCCTCTCAGTTCACCCTCTCTTTGCTTTTCTATAATCAGATGCAACTTTTAAATTGCCCATAGTAGGTACACCCCCTCTTTTGGGATGTATGCAGTTTGGCATCTATTGTGATTGTAAGAAGTGATTGCAACATTCATCATGGGCCTATTGGGTTGGTTCAGTTCAGGATAGGGTTTGTGAGCCTCCATGAATACCAAATCAAACTGCTTTTTTGGAGTTCATGCATATCAGGCATACTCAGGAATGTGTTAGGTGCCAACTCAAGCTGGACATAGTTGTATTAGATTCAAATGAGTAGCCATGTTGGTCTGAAGTAGCACAATAGAATCAGAGTCCAGTATGTAAGCATGTAACAGAATTAATTTTTGCTATATATTCCCACAGTCATGTAAGGAGTTCTTAGTCTGACGAAGAGTGCTTGCACTCGAAAGCTCATGCCCTGAATAAATCTTTGTTGGTCTTAAAGGTGCTACTGGACTCTGATTCTATTACAACACATACTTTATGCTGCACTGGGGAAATTGTCCAATCCTTCTATTTTATACATTTACTAGTAACCAAGCCCGCTGCAGGAAAATGCAGCGGGCGCTAGGCACTCACTGTTGTCGGCGGCGGTCTGTTGGGCGGCTTGGTCGGCGGCGGCGGCGGCAGCAGCGGCAGGCTTCTTTCGGCCGCGTCAGGCCGCCAGGCAGGGGACACCCGGCAGCCGCACTTTGCGCGACTGCCGGGGGCTCCCTGGGGCGGCGGCCTGACGCGGCGAGAGGCGTGAAGCGCCTCTCGCCACGTCAGGCCGGGAGCAACTGCGAGCCGCGCTGCGCGCAGCTCGCAGTTGCTGGGGCTGGGAATCGGAGGGACCAATCGGCAGGCGCAAAGCCTGTCGTGAGGAAAGGTCCAATCCGGACCCTTCCTCATCACGGACGAAGCCCACCTCAAGGCCCCTTAACGAATTATTTAGTCCGTGGCGCCCGCAGCGCCACGGGCGGTTTAAAGATATGCCATCTTTTCACCCAGATGACCTCCAAGGACCTCCAAGCCAACAAACATTAACACATTTAAAATAAATATTTACAATAATTGAATAAAACATATAAAGATATAACACCAAAAAACAGGGAGAAGGTCAATAACCTTGGGGTATCCCAGCTAGAACAAAAATATATATAAACCTGTTAGCAGAGAGCACAATAGAGTGAGACAGACAAATCATCTTTGGGAGGAAGTTCTAAAACTGTGGTGCTATAACTGAGAAAGCCCTTTCTTGGTTTGCTACCCATCTAGCCTCAGATGGCAGGGGCACCCAAAGCAGGGGCTTCACTTAGCTTGACTAATAGTTTATAGCTCTCGTTCTGACTTTTGGATATCAAACAGGTTCCAAGCATGCCATGCACAATTCCATGATCTTCAATTTCAGATTTTTATGCAGTGCTATATCATGACATATTGGCTTACTGGTTCATTGTAATGAATCTTCCCTTCTGGAACCATGGTGGGTTACTATAATGCTCTCTGGCAACTGACATGCAAAAGAACAAGTCCTCTTAGCATTCCTGGAAAAAACAACACCTACAAATTATTTTCAAAATTGAGAGAAAAGGAAAAAGGTAGGATCCTAGAGGAAATATGCCATCAGAAGTGCCCGCTATAGGATATGCCCCTTTTCCTTGCCAGTTGAAGGCACAACAGTAGGATCACTTCTGCTGCTACCTCCCCACTTTAAGTGGCAGTACAGAGTGAGGGTAGAGAGGATTCTAGTTTTTGTCACTGTTTATCTTATATATAATTTGTACACATAAAGTTCTGGATTATTTTTAGAGCAATTCTTCCAGCTGGTGAAATTTGTTTTTCCAGGAGTGCTTGAAGAAGCCCACAGATCTGCCTCTAGGCTAAACCCTGACAACATATTTCTGAACCTGTCACTCCATTTATTTTGGTGCCTTGTGTTTCCCTCTTCTGAATATGAACTAGCTGGCATCTTAATCAGACTCCTGCCTTCTCTCAGTGCATTTGTTAAGCAGCAGCTGGCTAGTAGGAAATTGGTTCTTTTTGAAAAAAACCAATTTGGTATTTTCATAGTTTCCAGGAGAGGAATCTTCTCAACATCTGAAATGTGTTTTGTGTAGTTCCCTTCAGGACCGGAACCATTAAAGTGGACTTAAGCAGGCTTGGTGGAGGCTAACATAAAACAAGGCAAAGTAATGGCATGTTTTACATCAGAGAGTCTGCACAACTGGATCCATTGAAGATTATCAGAACTTGAGGTAAAACAACCAAAAAAATACAGTAGATGGGCAGGGCCTTATGACAGAATCTGAACAATCCCAAGCAGAAAAGAAAATAGCCATACTCATTATTTATTTTTCTGTCCTGAATAGTTTTCTGGGGGTCTGAGTCAGGGAACTGAATTACAGCCCCTGGATTGGGCAGACTGTTATTTGCTCAAGACATCAAAGGCTGTTACACTTACTTTTTATGAGGGTACAACAAAATTATTATTATTATTAGTTATTATTATATTTATTACCCACCTCCCGCTGAAGGCTCGAGGCAGGTTACAATTCAGAGTTCAGTAGAACTACCATCATGACAGTGGGAATATAAAGCAAACGTTAATTCTGTTAAATTAGTAAATTAAATTATGAGGGTCTGGTTAGAATGATCCAACTGTGAAGACTGATTTCCAGAAGGTTATGGGGAAAGTTGTTCTGCGGTGGGGGTGATTGTAAAGAGACCCCAGAGCCAGCATAGTACAGTGGTTAAGAATGGCGGCCTCTGATCTGGTGAACCAGGATTGATTCCCCACTCCTCCACATGCAGCCAGCTAGGTGACCTTGGGCCAGCCACAGTCTTCATAGCTTTCTCAGCATCATCTACCCTACAGAGTATATGTTGTGGGGAAAGGAAAAGTAGCCAATTGTTAGCCACTTTGAGTCTCCTTCAGATAGTAAAATGTGGGGTACAAAAAGCCAGCTCTTCTTCTTAGTTCAGATGTAGACATTTGAGTTATAGGAGGCTTTGGATGGAGTTGCTGTCATTACTGTAAACTTCACAGGGGGAGAGGCTTTAGGACTTGAGCCCTTGCCAGGATTTCATGGGGGGCTTCCCCACTCCTGCAATAAACAATGATCCTGCTGTGACATAATTGTGTTTCTTGCTAAATTTACCAAGAATACCGAGCTCAGTATGATGGAGAAAGCCTAGTCCCAGCAAGGAAGCATCGCTAAACTCATATTTCCTCACACAGAATTTGCCTTAAATGTACCCAAGACCAATTTGATCAACTGGAGGGTAGGAATCCATCTGATCATATTCATATTTAGTCAGAATTGTTCCACTTCAAGGTGACTTCTATTAACTGTCTCACAACAGATTGCATGGCATCCCGGACCAGTAAGTTTATTTTCTTTTAAAACCAAACAAATGCAAGGCATCCCTCATTTTATACTTTGCAAGGATGGGCCTTTGTTTGTAGGACTGCTGTAATGAGCAGTTAATGGTTTGGTTTTCCCTCCAAAGTAAAACAAAATTCCAGTGGCACCTTAGCGATTATTTCAATAGGAGTTTTAATGAGTAGGAACTCACTTCAGATATGTGAAAAGGAAATCATTTGGGGGGACTTCTTGCACGGAAAATGATAGAAGAGTGGAAAGGAAAGAGCTGAGGAGGAAAGAGGCTTGGTGTTACTCCTGTCATAAATCTTTCAACCGCAATTCAAAGTCACCTACCCAGTGAATTACCTTCACAAACAAGTTAGCATTTGCCAAACAATAACACTGTAGAACACAAGGAAGAGAAGTGATAACAAACAAAACTGAAACCCATTTTAAAAGACCAATAAAATTAATACAATACGTTGCACAAGCTTTTAAGCTCTCCAGAACTCTACATGAGATTTGGTATTGTATATGCAGGTTAATGGAACTGCAGAGTAAGAACTGCAATTAAATCTTTGGGGACTCTTAATTGTATCAGTTAGCATTTAAATGGTCCAATCTGTTTGTATCTGGGCCAATCACAGGCTTTGGCAGGAACCCTCAACTTGTATATACGTTCAAGTTGTTGGTTATTGGTTCAGTTCAGTAGTGTGCAATCAATAAAGAACTGAAGTTTTGGCACCCAAGGGACTCCATGGCATACTGAAATCACTATTTGATAAAATTTGAGTCCAATAGCACCTTTTAGACCAACAAAGATTTTTTAAAGGCATGAGCTTTTGTGTGCATGCACATTTCTTCAAACAATGGAACAGGGATCATACGAATACAGATATAAGGAGAAAGTAAATAGTGGCAAATTAGTAAACAACCTTACAATGTCCAAGATATGCAGTATGATAAGTCTTTGCTAGAAAAGAAAATCAGTCACTTGGTTTCAGTTGTTGTTCACAAAAACATCAAGGCAATAAACATATTAATGATTAATAGCAGACACACTTGCCCAGTTGTGAAAAGAAGTAATTAAAAGAGACATTGCTAGCCCCATCCATCTCCATCTAAGCATCGAGGCATCCCCGCATATTTGGAGATGAAGCCTGGAGAGGACAGAGTTTGGGGAGGGGAGGATCCTCAGCAGGGTACAATGCCATACAGTTTTTTGTCCAAAACAGCTGTCTTTTTGCAGGAGAAGCTATCTCGGCTCATTTGGAGATCAGTTGTAATAGTGGAAGATCTCCAGACCTTACCTCTTAATTATAATATTTGTCAGAAAACAAAGGGGGGAGGACGGAATGTGCCAATTAAAAAGGGAGATACTTCAACTAGATGTGTCCTGAAAGATTCCACCTTGTTTTTGAGCACCAAGCCTAAAAAGTAGGACATAGATAGTTGCTCTCCCCATTGAGGCAACAAATAAAGTTTGTTTTTTAAAGTTTGTGTTGAAGGAATTGGGGAGACATGGAAGGGGGCTTTCATAGAAAGCACTGTGGGAACTACAATTCAGAACATTTTTGAGTATTAAAAAAACTGTTCTAAAGTCCCATTTGTAATTTGTGTTGTTTAAATATCCCTGATTACATTTATATTACATTTCTTTAATGGAATTCAATGTAGTGCACATATCTTGCCCTGATCTAGATGACCAAGACTAACACGATCTGGTCAAATCTCAGAAGCTAAGCATGGCCAACCGTAGTAATGCTTTGATGGGAGACCACTATGGAAGTCCAGGATTGCTATTGAGAAGCAAGGAATGGCAAACCATTTCTGAATATCTCTTCCCTTAAAGCCCCTATGAGGTCACCATACATAAGGTGCAACTTGGTGGCCCTTTCCACCACTTATATCATGGGTGCTTTTCCATACAGCAATTATCCAAACCAAAATTGTTTCATTTCGGCAAGGTTATTGCATCATGCCCCTTCGATCCTTGTTCTCAGTAACCATGTCACTGAATGCTAACTGTTCCAGTTCACAGATCCAAGCACATAGCAGCAGCCTGTATGCATATTATTATTATTATTATTATTATTATTATTATTATTATTAGATTTATAGCCCGCCACTCCCTTGCGTAGCATGGGCAGATGTTTGTTCATTTACCTGTGGAACAGATGGCTTTTGCTAGGTGGGAACCCCAAAGAAGACAGTGTAAGTTTTGATGGAAGGAAAGGAATTTTAAAAGTTTGAGAAATCTCACACTGAAATGCTTCATTAATTCATTCTCTATCCTCAAGTCAGGTTGGTTTTCAAAAGCCACTATTTCAAGCCATAATTCTATATTCTTCTATCCCTTATTTCTAGGAGTGGAACGCTACTCAGGGAAAGACCAACATAACAACTCTGAACACACCAGAGGGTACACGTTGGCTTTTTTGGGCAGGGGTTGTCAGGATATTGAAGTAGTCTAAGGAATGCCACAAGTACTAACCATGTCACTGAGAAGCCTTAGCTGTCATTTTTAACTGGAAATGATCAATGGTTTTATTCATAACTAGTAATTAAGCCCGCTGTATGCCGAATACAGCGGGCGCTAGAAACTGACCTTGTCGGGCGGCGGCTCTCTGCCTAAGTAGTGGTCCCCAACCTTTCTGAGGCTGGGGACCGGCACGGGCCGCGCCCGGGCCGCGCCCGCGAGCCGCGCCCGGGCCGCGCCCGCGAGCCGCGCCCGGGCCGCGCCCGCGAGCCGCACCCGCGAGGCGCGCCCGCGAGCCGCGCCCGGGCCGCGCCCGCGAGCCGCGCCCGGGCCGCGCCCGCGAGCCGCGCCCGAGCCGCGCCCGAGCCGCGCCCGCACATCGGGCCGCTTGCTGGCAGGGCCGCTGGTGGACTGTTTCTTCCTGGAACCGGGAGCGGCTGCGAGGACGGCGGAGACCATTGTAAGTTGGGGGCGAGGGGGTGGTGCGCGGGGGCTGCGGCCTGCGTGGGTTCCCTCGGGCGTCAGGCCAGGAGCAACTGCGAGCCGCGCTGCGCGCGGCTCGCAGTTGCTGGGGCTGGGAATCAGAGGGAGCAATCGGCAGGCGCTTCGCGCCTGCCGATTGTTCCCTCCGATTGTCTGTCATGAGGAAGGGTCCAATCCGGACCCTTCCTCATCCCGGACACATCCCGCCCCAGAACGCCTTACTCTTTTATTTAGTCCGTGGCGCCCGTGGCGCCACGGGCGGTGTTCAGATAAAGATATATTCACCGTCAAAGCAGATGTTATATTTCCACTATTCAGATGGAGTTGGCTTGGTTACATATTTCAGAAATAACTACTATTCTTGTTACACATCAAGAATCCCCTCGATGTACTTTACACATTCCTGTTACACATTCCCATATACATACCACATTTCTTACTCTGTTTCTCAGTCATAAATATGAACAGCATAAAATATTTAGCTGAAAGAAAAATCCATCTTATTTGTTTTTATTCATTTCTAGGTCTCAGCACACAACTGTATTAATGTTCTCTTCTCTTTGTGTGGGACATTCAAGAAAGCTTTCGTTTATACAGCTAGTTAATAGTATCTTTTAATAGGTTAATCAAAATATGCATGCCAATGGATATTATTGAGGTTTGCTAGCAAGTATTCTGAATGATAGTTACCTTACAATATCAACTCAATACCAGCCCCACCCACAAAAATAATTCACCACTTCAGAGTATATTAAAATCCAAAACTGTTTCTCACATTCTTCTTAGCAGCTATCCATGCTAAATCATGTAGCCATTTCTGGATACTCAGCTTGGAGTTTGATACAACTTACAGAACATTTAAAGAATAAGACAATTAGAGAGAATAATATCATGAACTGTAGCCATTTATCAGAGACTGATGTCCTAATCAGAATATAAGAAAAATACTGAAAAGTATCAACAGGAGCCCAAAACGTTTAATCTAACAATGGCCTTAGTTGCAATAGGTGAAAAGAGGGGGTCATCTTTGGGAGTCTAGTAATATACCTCAATTTAAAACAGCATTACTGAGAAACATGAAAGTTAGTCAATCTGCTCTGGGGGTTTCATGTTTATTGGCATTATAACCAAAATGTCAATTGCACTGAACTCCAGAACCATTTTGTTTACGATGTCATGAAACAGCAAAGTTTGCAAGAGGTCTAAGAACCTTTTGCAAGATGTTAATGTAAGACTATATCGTCCTATTCATTTTACTTTCATAAGCATAGTGAGGTTATCGTTTTTCTTTTTTAAGTTTTTGCATAATACAATCATTTTCAGCACAAGATGTCTGTGATGAAATGTTTTATGAGGCATGTGAAAAATTAGCATACAGTAACCTTCACTTTTCTTTTCCTTTGTTGCAACAATGGGAGAAAGTCGCCTCAAGCTCTCCAAGATATTTGCAGTATGAATGTTCTTAATAAACTCTTCTCAAAAGGTCTTACTCTCTTGTAATAAATTTCACGTATGTCAGCAAACACTTCTAAAAACCTGTGGCTTCCTAAAACAGTGAGCTACATATATGTAGGTTACATATAAATCAGGAAGCCCATGTTCCTTGTTCCTTATGAGAGATATGCAATTTGACGTTTAAATTTTAAAGTTGTCCTGCCTTTCTTCATTGGTAATGGAAATTACTGTCCCTCAATAAAGGAAAGCAGGGGTATCATATTTAAACACAAAAGACTAATAAACAGGGGCCACAATTTTAACTGGGTTATTCATACTTACAAACACATACACAAATTTGCTCAGCTACTCCATGTGCGTGTGTATAGTTGTATGAAGTGCCAAATTGCTTCTGATTTATGGTGGTCCTATGAAATAATGCCATTCAAAATGTCCTATCATTAGCAGCCTTCTTAAAGTCTTACAAAGTGAAGGATGAGGCAACTTTGATTTAGTCAATTAATCTCATATAGGGTTTTCCTCTTTTCCTGTGGCCTTCAGCTTTCAGGACAGATTTATTAATACAGTCAAAGACCATCACCGTCAACTTTTCCTAGCATTATTGTCTTTTCCCAAAAAGTTTTATTCAAGACATAAACTTTTGTGCACACTTATTCAAATAAAAATACAAAAAAGCTTCCTGAATAAAACTTTTTTTTGGTCCTAAAGGTACCATCAGATACAAACTTTGTTCTGCTGCTTCAGACCAACATAGCTACCACCTAAATTTGTATTTTCCAGTGAGCCTTGTCTTCTCATAATGTAACCCAAGTACAGCAGCCTTAGTTGGATCATTTCAGCATCTATGAAGAGTTCAGATTTATTTTGTCTTTTTGACAGTCCATTGTATCTGTAAAACTCTCCTCCAACACCACATTTCAAATGAGTCACTTCCCTGTGGGAACCCAAAGTAGCTTACATTGTTCACTTCTACTCCATTTTATCCTCTCAACAATCTTGTAAACCTAAATTCGTGTGACTGGTCCAAAGATACAACAAACTTCCATAACCAAGTAGAGATCCAAACTTTGGATTTCCGGTTTCTATTCCTAACCCTCTTTAACAACTAAGCATAATACACTGGCTCTTATTTATCACAATTTGGTCATTTCTTTCTATATCACCTGTGTTGGGAATAGCAACTACATTTCTTTCCTATCAGGAAGTTTTGGAATATGGTTCTTTGTATATACCCCATAGCAACTGCTATATAGGATGCCAGCTTCCCTCTTATCTTCCATGCTGTTTAACTTCTACAGGAACTGCTGAGAAGACTGCCAGTAGATTTCTAGTACAACATATGCACCAAAAACAATCTCTCTTTTTCCATTGACCTTATATATAGCACTTGACTTTCTGAACAGGTCTGGATATGAACTAATCATGGATAAGAACAGGATAGCTAATAAATTGGATGGCCTAGCTCCATCTTCAAACCCAATTTTAATTCATAATTTGCCATCTAGAACAACAAAGAGGATCCATATCATTCAAACATTTTGAACAAATTTTTAAGATATCTCAACCTAGGAGAGGTCAAAACACACCAGAGGACCTTTTTGTTTACAATTCATTTCCAGGGCCAGGCTATAATCTTAGATTTACTGTCTAGAGAATACTTCTGAGAAAACATGCTGAAGATTGTATTATTTAGATTTTGTTATTTTCAACTTTTCCATACAAAACATGTATTGGGAACTGTAACAAGATAGCCTCTGTTTCTTTAAGATTCTTGACTGAAACCAGGGTGGAAGCATTTAAATTAATTAGAAGTATACACATTCCAATACTGAAAACTTGCTTGATAATATCAGGTTGTTGTTGATGGAGTTTAAATATGCAACGGATACGAGTACCAGGCAGCTTAAAATAATAAAATATTATTTAGAAGAGAAACAAATTTTGTGAATTGGAGAAAGAAAGAGACTTCTGTTCATCCTGTCTATTGTGGAGGAAAAAAGGGAGGAAGTCTGCTCAAAGGAGCAGGGAATCTCCAAATAAGACAATCAAGACATAGGAGGAAATTCCTAATCTAACTAAACTAAATACACATCTTCTCTGATGCCCCCTGTAGGATATTTCTCATATTCTGTTCAATCATGCACACTGCAGATCTTGCAGATTACAACAGTTGTAGGGCCCAAACACATGCATGCTCTGGAGATGTGGCTATAACAGAATTGCTGTAATGAACAGTGCACATGTCAAACTGATCCCACAAAAGACTTCATATCTCTGAATACCACTGAATAAGACCTATACTTGAATAGCTATAAAGCTACCTTAAATTGAATTAGACCATGGGTTCACCTCAAGACTGTTGAGTTGGACACAGCACTCCAGGGGCTTAGGCGGAGACATCTGCAACTTGGGCTACTTTAACTGGAAGACTTAGCCTGGGACTTTTTACATACTAAATTCTATCACTAAGTCATGCTGAATAGCAAAAGCATTGAGTACAGTATACTACAAAATAGTATAAATAAATAGTATAAATAAAATATCTAGAGATCGCCTCTGCTAAGAACAATAAAATTCAAATTGAGTACATGGATTAAAACACAAAATACAGAGATTTTCATCAACAACCAATCATCAAAGATAAATTACATTAAATTAAATACATCTCATGTGATGCCATGGATAGAGGTTCACGTCCCACCAGAATTGTATTTAGCCATAAGAGATCTTTTAAATTCCCCTAAAACATAAAAAGGATTAAATATTAATGGAAATATCCTAATAATACACCCTGCTATTCTGGCTGCAATGGTCTCCTCTTTGTAACTGGCAACGTTAGGCTGAATATATCTCAAGCTGTGATACCATCAAAACAGCTTAAAATGGCAAGGATTCCTCAGGGTGGTAATTTTGATCCAATTTTGACTAATTCCTCTGTCAAACATGAATCTTTTCTGTTGACAAAAAGGCAAGTATTAAAAGAAAATCTTTGTATTCAGTAAGACTTAAAGGAAAGATTTTTAATAACTACTTTGTTTGGATATAAAATAAGTAGCTTCATTTTTCTCTACCTCCTGATGCCAGATAGATTATCACAACTGTTTTTTATTGGAAAACAATTTTCCTGTTGTTAAATTCAGCTGATTATCAACAGAAGCAGTCAAACTGATCATTACAATTATTGTGTTTTTAAGTGCTCCCCCCCCTCCGAAGGCTTTGTTACTACAAGCTGAACTGGAAGGGGGGGGGGAGTCAAATAAGTATCAATATATTTTTCAAGTAAATTAATTATCATACTTCCCATCTTTAAAAACATTAAAATAGGGACCCGTGTGTGTGTGTGTGTGTTTATTGCTAGCAAATAATCTATATTATATTTGTGTCAAAGCCATTTAATGCACTATAAATTAGTAAACTCATTGAATATATACTCTGAAGCAGCCCTTCTCAACTTTTTTATCATTGAGAAACACCTGAAACATTCTTCAGGCTTCAAGATACCCCAGTAGTGTTGCAATCATGCAGAATATTGTTGGGAACCATAGCTGTATACATACCCACCCAGGGCCCCTTCCCTTCCCACCCCTCCAGGCCCACCTGGCCCATTATGGGAGGAGGGTCCATGACCATATATGATCATATCACCCAATAAATGTTTTTAAACAAATTAAAAATTAATTAACTCCCTCTCATTCAGGAAACCTTTCCAGGGCTGTCAAGAAACCCCAGGTTTCCTGAAACCCTGGTTGAGAAAGCCTGCTCTACAAGTATCTAAAGTCAGTACTTGCTACTAAACAAGAATATCTGAATCAGGTATGTTTGCAATTACCAATTTGTAACATTTACACAATGTATTTTAAGTGTACATTTAAAACATCTTAGCCAAAAATCTAGAAATATAATGCTTTATGTAATCTATAGATTGCACAGTTTGGTGATACTGGCTTAGTTGTATTTTGTATCCTCTTGCTGTTGTACACTGAGAGCAATTTTGAAAAGGAACAGTTTAGAAATCTCAAGATAAAATAAATAGCCTAGACTAGAAGAGGTCACATGAAGGCTTGAGAATATCTGTTCCAAGCCTGACAGCACAAAGAACCACAGCCAACTTCTGCAAAGGAAGGACCCTCAATCTCCATGCACAATACAGATTCCAGAAAATGAGAAATGATGCTATAACTTTCTAATTTTGTGGAATAGGCTGTAGACTACCAAATCTTACCAGAATTCATTCAGGGAGAAAACTTTTGCATGGGGCAAAATGTACTGAAGAGCTGACATAGTTTGAGGAAAGTCAAAAGCACAGTCTCTTTTGGCTTCCAATAAAATGCAGATAACTTCATGGACTCTGGAACCATAAAGATAAGTTGCAAGGTGGAATAGGAGCTCTTCAATTCAACCATGAGATCACTCGGAGCTGGTTTATTTATACCTCACTTTTTACTAACCTTCTGAGTCCCAAAGTACATCAAGAGACACATGAGGATCCATAAAGTTAGTCGGTGAAATAGAATGAACAGAAACAAAAAATTAAAAAACTAAAAAGTGAACCAAATTAACATGTATTCAACAAAGAACCAAAAATAAAACCCAATAGGACTATTAGAGTATGAAGTATGTATATTGATACTGAAGCACTAACAATGAATTGAATTAGAAACTATTAAGTATGGTCCATTTATGTTCATATTCTAGCCCTTATTATTCATTTAATAGCATCAATAGATTGTTTAAACAGAGTAAGACCAATTCTGCATGGGAGGAAAATGCTGGGCCAACATTTATTGGCAGTGGGGCTAATCCTCACTTATACAGGACATTGGTGCCGGCCTGGCCCCCTCCTAGCCCTGGCTTGCTTTAGGGCATCCAGTGCCCTGCGGCAAAGGAACACAGATATTTCTGCCTTCCCTTTCTTGCCGTGGGCACCATCGGCAGGCATAATGGGCCAGGCCCATGCACACAGGGAAGAATTGGGCCTTCCAGGCCCAGCTCCTTCCCCGCCTATGGTGTCCCAGCAGAAACAGAAAATGCCCTGTTCAGTTCTTTGATGCTTCATGGTGGTATGGAGCTGAATGGGGCATTGTTTTTACATCCACGAAGGAGGGACTGCATTGTGATGTAATCCCACCTTTGTGAAAATAACACATTAAACCCCCGCTGCTACAGAGAAGCACAACAGACTCTTTTTGCCACAGTGGCATGTGTGCATGCCAAAATCCAGGGCAAACCATGTCCAGTGGGGGAAATCGTCCCCAGTTTGTACATGAGAAGCAGTGGGGCATGCTGCCCCACCATAAGAAAATGGAAGCCTAGTGCAGCTGCTGCTGTGCATAATAGGTCTGAGAAATTTACAATCATGCTTGTTGGATAGAGAGGAACGTGTATGTTCAAACACAATGGTTCTCAATGTATCAATGTGCTCCCCTTTGACATGCCAATTATGCTTGCCTCATGTTCTTAGTTTTAGAAAACAGCTATGATCTTGGCCAAATGCCCTCCTGCATGTTTTGAGGCAGTGATGGTATAAAAATGGTAAGCTCTACCCCATTCTATGGGGACAGGTATGCAGCACTCCAGCAGCCATTCAAGTGCCACTTTCATCTCCAGACAGTACTACAGTGCAGTGAGTGCATTGTAAGAGGACAGGGAATAAAGCGGGGCCAATATGGGACACTTAATCTGAAAAAAAAGAAAAACCAAGATGAGACTGCAACACATGCTTCTTCAGCCCTCACATCTCTTTTCATATATTTTATCCTGTATTTCCAAGTTTGGTACTAAGGCTCCAAACTGAAATTATGAATAACTCCTGTATAGTGCATCAGAGTATTCCTGTATAGTGCACACAATAGGAGTACTCACAGATTCTTGTAGCAGTGCCGAGCAGCATTTCTTTTGATCTCAGTATCAACAGAAATCTTTCCTATACTGCCCTAAAATACCTATGGACAGGATATGGGACAAATAATTTTCCTTCTCAGAAACTACAGAAGGAAGAGCTTCAGTTACACATTGCTTGGTCTTTGCAACAGGTTCTGAAAGCAACCTTTCCCATTTATCAGATTTCTTTAGTCCTTGCCAATAGTTTTTGCTGAGCTGGTTGCTGCATTGTTGATCATGCTATGGCTATCACTCCAAGGGGTTCCTGCATATTCAACCATTAGGCAAGCAATAAGAGGTGTAAGTGAGCTGGAGGAGTCAGCCTCTTCAGGAATAGCTTAAGTTCCCTTCCCTGAATTTTCATGTTTTTCTATATGGGAAATATAAATTCCATCATATAAGGAAAAGCATGCTAGCTGTTATTCTACTCAATAGTTCAATTAAAGGATTCCCACCTACGCACACACATTCTGGAGGGATGTGTTCTGCTAGTGAGATATTACTGTTATAAATTTGCAATGTTCCAGAATCTGGTCACTGCTGATCATTACCCCCCTCCCAAATCCCCCCTGAAGAATATAAACTAGGACAAAATGTAACCAATATTCAAAACATGACTAAATGTGTGTCTTAGAGTTTTAGGCAATACTGAGTGTCAAGGGAAAATCTGAAACTTATCATTTTAATTGTATTGGACCAATACAGAGTGTGCTTCATGGCAACCTTTGATTTAAGATTGAAAAATAGGCATTAAGGTTAAATATTAACCTCAAGGTAGAATTGCTGCTTTGTGGATTGATATTTTCGTTCTTGAATAGAAATCCCACCACAAATATTTATTTTGATTAGTCATGTTTCCACAAAAGCCCCACTGAAACCAACAGGACTTAAGGGTACAGGACATAAAGACTTGACTACATAGATTTTTAGGTGGATTTTGAATGGAGGTGTGTGTGTGTGTGTGTTTGTGTATAGGAACTCTGAATATGCCAATGATTTCTAGTCCCAAATACAGACAGTTCTTTTTCCAAGTCCTCTCAACTGAAACATTTCCTTGTATATGCCTTCTTTGTGTTCATGACAGGTCTTTAGAGAAGATGACTGACAATCAGCAGGTGATGTGAAGCCATCTCACTGTTATCTAATTTGAACATGCAGTTAAGTAAACCACACTTTTAGTTAGTCAGAAAATCAAATATAGAAAAAGGGTCTGTCTTGAAGGAAGGTTAGATTTTTAAACAAATAAAGAAGTGCATTATTCACTTTTAGTGGGACAATTCCCTCAAACTATTCTATACCCACAAGGTAATCGCTATTACCTCATGCATTTATTGTTTATTAGCGCTCAATCATACACAGTGTAACCCCAAACAGACTGAGCTACACCTAAGCCTACATATTTTGCTGGGCTCAGAAGGGTGCAAAACTATTTATGACTGAACTGACATTTATTATGCATCCAAAATAACAAACATCAAATGTGCAAATACCTAACTACATACAGACAGATGTTGGTCTGAAGCAGACGTTTACTCCTTTAAGACCAACACATTTTTATTCAAGGTATAAGCTTTTGTGTGCATGCACACTTGATCAGATATAGCGAAGCTGATTTTCCTCAACCCTTACATATAAGTAAGAGGAGGTTAATTGCCAGGAAGAGCTAGGAGTCCGGATGCATATAACAGGCCAGTTATAGCTAAGATTAAATTAAGGCAGTTGTCAAGATTAATGAATGGCAGTAAGTCAACATACAAATACAAGAGTTAATGAACAGACACGAGAACAAATTTTTAGTCCAGTGGCAACCCTAATGTTAACAAAGTTCATCTTTGGATACAAGCAGCAACTGAGAGACTTCTGCCATTCACAGATCTTGACAACTGCCTTCATCTCAGCTATAAGTCCCGTTAACTATGCATCCTGACTCTAGCTAACCCTTCCTGTCAATTAAACCCCCTCCAACTTCTACCTATATGTAAGGGTTGAGGAAATTCTGTTTCACTGAATCTGAACAACTATGTATGCATATGAAAGTATATACCTAGAATAAAACTTTGTTGGTCTTAAAGATACCACTGTTCTTGTTATATTCGATTGGCTCTACAGACCCTTTTGTGGTAGGAAATCTACAATATAATTCCTATTACAGCACATCATTGGAATTATTTTTTGTCCACTAGTGTTAGATATGACCTTTGCTTAAGCTACAAACCGTAGAATGCTCTTCTTTAAGCACCTCCCTAAACAATGACAACTATGAGGATGGCACTTGTTGAACAGAGTGCAAAGCAAAACTTTCTGGTGACTTCATGAAATTGCCATAAAAGTTATGTGAGTGGGACTAGTTCAGCAGTAGAGCATCTACTTTGTTTGCTTGTTTGATTTCTAGGCTGCTGCTAATTTTGCATGCAGGAAAACCCAGGTTCCATCTATAACACATCTTCTGTAGCAGTCTATTTTAAAAGTTTTACCATATAAATAGAAATAAAATTATATGTTACTGTACTGTTCCAAATATGGCAAATGTTTTCTATATGGTCTCCAACCATCTTTAGGCTGCTTTTCCAGTTGCTTATAATATGTCAGTGTTCATTTCCATAGCAAATAAAATATTCTTAAACCAAGCATTAATTGAAAGAGATCATTTCCCCCTTTTTGTTTTTATCTAGCATAATTCAAAATTGGTCATTAACATACTGAGCTTCCCTGGGGTATTCTGAAAAGTCTTTTGTCCTGTGAAACATGGAATTCACACTGTCTTGACAGCATGGAAGCTGCTGATAATTAAGTGAGAGGTCCACATTGGAGATGAACCCCAATGGAGGAACTCGTGCTCATGTCATATCCAATGCTCATATCAACTCTCAAGAAACTGTTAATGCTCAGTTAGGGAGACTTGTGGAGCCAGGCAAACCAGAGATGATAGGGAATACTCCATAGGGACTAAAAGAGGCAATGGTTTGCTCGCTACTCAAAAAACCTTCTCTGGACTCACAACAGCCATCCAACTACTGCCCTGTATTGTACTTAGCGTTTCTGGAGAAAATGCTTGAAAAAGCTGTTGTGGACCAACTATCAGCATACTTAGAAGAAGCTTCGGTCCTAGACTCATCCCAGTCTGGCTTCCGACCTGGCCATGGGGTAGAGACGACGCTAGTCACCCTGATGGACAACCTCTATCGCCAGCTGGACCAGGCAGCTTGGTGCTGCTTATATTATTAGATCTCTCAGCAGTATTCAACACAGTCGAACATTAGCTTTTAAGCTCACCACCTCGCTGATGCCAGGATCGGTGGGTCTGCCCTTCAGTGGCTGATCTCCTTTCTCCAGAATTGCGGACAGAAGATAGCATTAGGAGAGAGCTCATCAAGGGGTCACCAACTGGCTTGTGGAATCCCCCAGGGGGCAGTTCACTCTTCAATTCTATTTAACATCTTTATGCACCCTCTTGCCCAACTGGTGCAAAGGTTTGGGCTGGTGCTGATGACACCCAGCTCTTCCTCCTGATGGATGGCCGCCCTGACTCTCCCCCCCCAGAAATATTAGCCAGCTGCCTGGAAGCAGTGATGGGGTAGCTTAAGCAGAGTTTTCTGAAGCTCAATTCTTCAAAGATGGAGGTCCTGTGGCTGTACAGGGAAGGTCCAAGCAAGGAAGTGCACCTACTCAACCTGGATGGAGTGCAGCTATCAGTGGTCCAATCCGCCAGGAACCTGGAAGTGATTCTTGATGCCTCCCTCTCAATGGAGGCTTAGATCATGACGGTATCACAGCTAGCATTTTACTACTTTTGCCAAGCCAAACTACTGGTGTCCTACTTGGCCCTGGAACACCTAGCCACAGTGATCCATGTGATGGTCACCTCTAGACTGGTCTTCTGCAACTCACTCTACGCAGGCCTGCCCTTATGGGAGTTGGACTAGATGAGGGGGCTGGACTAGATGACCCATGATGGTCCTTCCAATTCTATGATTCTTGATCTGGAAATTACAACTGATCCAGAATGCAGCTGCCAGAGTCTTCACAGCAACACCCTGGAGGTCCCACATCCAGCCTATCCTCCAGCAGTTGTGCTGGCTTCCGGTCAAATTCTGGATCAGGCTTAAGGTTTTGGTTATCACCTTTAAGGCCACACATTTTCTGGGCCCAGTATACCTGAGGGATCATCTCTCTATCTACACCCCTCAGAGCCTTGTGCTCTACCACCTCCAACCTCCTGGTGGTCACTGGCCTCAAGGAAGCCTGCTTGACCTCAACCAGGGCCAGAGCTTTTACCATCCTGGCCCTCAACTGGTGGAATGAGTTTCCAGAGGAGATCAGGGCCCTGACAGAGCTTGAACAGTTCCACACTGCCTGCAAAAGGGAGCTCCTCTGCCAGGCATATGGCTGCGGTTGACCTAAACCACCGCTCTCATTGGCCCCCAAGCCTCCCTCCTACAACGACCACTACAAATTTGCCCAACCACTGGGCCTCAGTTTGAGTTGAAGCTCTTTGCAGTTTCCATGGTTCATTAATGTTATTGTTGTTATAATGTTAATGTTATTGGTGTTATCACGTAATTATTACTATAAATGGAGTTACCTGTATCATTTCCTATTTCATGTAAACTGCCTTGAGCCTTCGGGGAGGGCAGTATATAAATACAATAAATAAATAAATATCTTCCACATCTAGACTAGACTTCTCTAACTTTCTCTAAGCAGGCCTATCCTTATCCATGACCCGGAGATTGCAACTGTTCCAGAACACAGCTGCCCAGGTCTTCTAAGGAACTTCATTGGAGGGCCCATATTTGGTCTGTCCTATGGCAACTGCACTGGCTTCTGATTAAATTCCAGATCAAGTTTAAGGTATTGGTTCTTACTTTTCAGGATATTCATGGTCTGGGAGGTCTGGACTTGGCATACCTAAGGGGCCTCCTCTCTGCTTATGTCCCCCATATAGCACTTGACTCTGCAATTACCAACCATTTGATAGTCCCTGGCCCCAAGGAAGTATATCCAGCTTCAACCAGGGCCAGGACATTTTCAGTCCTGGCCTCTACTTGATGGAATGAGCTCCTGGAGAAGATCCGAGCCCTGATGGAGCTAGCACAGTTCTGCAGAGCCTGCAAGACAGAGCTGTTCCTCAAAAGGCTTGGCTAGTGCATCCTTTGGATGGCATCCCAGAGAAATTGTCAAGGTATACAAAACTTTGTATACCGCCTTTTCCTCAAGCAAGAGAGTCAACTTGCAATTGTCAGTGCTCAGATGTTTTCCAGTGCAAGTTCTGCATCTTTTATAACTGTATGTCTCTACCATTAATCAGAGTAGTGTGGTGTTAAAATGCTCAGGTTGAAGGAAGCAATAGTAGTCTACTTTCCACATTGAACATTTTCCCCCAACCACAAAACAAGACTACCTGCCTGGATAACTGTCAGCTTACCTTCTTAAAAACAAAACAAAAACCAAACAGCAGAGTTTGAAAGTTCTAATTTCCAGAGCAGTCATAAAGGAAATCAAGCCCCTGCTCTTTGACTTCTGCTGAAGGCACAAAAACAATTCAACTGACCATCTGGCCTGGCTCCTTCCCCCTCCCCACACAACAAATCACTCATGTAAGCAGTAATGTAACCTGTCCATTGAGTTAAACCAAATGTTACTTTTTGAAATAATGGGGTAGTTAAAATTAATAGGAATAATTACAGTTAAATAAGAAGTTGGGGATAAGAGTCAGAAGTACAGTATTAATTCTAGAGATGTTTTAAATTTTTTGCAGGCAAAGCTTTTATTGCTGCTCTGAAAATGCAAGTTTGATGCTATTCACACCCTGTATATAATCATAACAAGGCCAGTAGGCAGTAGGCAAAAAATAAGCTTTTTTATTATGCAAAGTATCAGACATCAAATGCTAAGGTTTATTTTGTTTTACACACCTAGTATTACACATCTAATGACACACCTAGTATTTGCCCCTGAACTAAGTAGATATGTAAAGAAAAACCTTTCTACTTACCATATATCCTTATTATTAAAAAGGCATAGTAGGTCTCTGAATGAATATTCTTTATCAAACTTCTGCAGTACCAAATTGAGCATTTTCTAGAGAACAAAAGACCAAGCTAAGAAGAATCTTACTCTTACATAAAATTCCCTAGGCTTTGGGAGCCAAACTGACCCAAATGTAATGAAAGACCCATAAAAATTCACCTTCTTTTGGAAGCAGCAAATCTTCCTGTAACATTTACAGCTGTGGTGTACAGAGACCCATTTATTTTCAGGTTATCACCTTCCACCCACAGCAGCATAGAAGTAAGACTCAGAGTGACAGGAATCAACAAAAGATCTCATTTCTTCCTGCAATGGCAGAGTAACTCTTGGAACAGCAGGGCAATTCAAACAGTAGCTAAAGGTGGGGAAATGTCGAGAACCAGTGGACATTGCAGCCATTATCTAGATCAGTGGTCCCCAATCTTTTTATCACTGGGGACCGGTCAACGCTTGACAATTTTACTGAGGCCCGGGGGGGGGGGTAGTCTTTTGCCAAGGGATGTTGCCGCTGCCTGAGCCCCTGCTCCGCTTGCTTTCCCACCAGCGCCCCTGATTTCCTGCCGCCCACTGGGGGGCGCTGCCAGCAGCAGCTGCACAGTGCCATGCTGAGGGGGAGCCCCAGCCATAGCGGCTACCAGAGATTACCAATGGTGACCCGGTGGCAGCATGGCAGGGCAGCCCCCGAGGCAGCAGCTGGGGAGAAGGAGGAGCTGCAGCCCGGTACCAAATGATCCATGGACCAGTACCGGTCTCCGGACCGGGGTTTGGGGACAGCTGATCCAGATCATTCCCACCCCCATCCCCCAAAAAGAAACTTCAAAAAGCATGCTTTAGGATGCTTAGGGCTGATCCTGCGTTGAGCAAGGGGTTGGACTAGATGGCCTGTATGGCCCCTTCCAACTCTATGATTCTATGAAAACTATGCTGGTGCACAGAATACCAATCTGGAACAAGCACTACATCAAGGATGACTTGCAATGGCTAAGCTCAACCTAGACAAAATTGGTCAACTCTCGTTATCTTGAAGCCAAAAGTTAAAGGTAAAGGTAAAGGTATCCCCTGTTCAAGCACCGAGTCATGTCTGACCCTTGGGGTGACGCCCTCTCGTGTTTTCATGGCAGACTCAATACGGGGTGGTTTGCCAGTGCCTTCCCCAGTGAAAAGTTAGGACCTACCAAAATTAAACTACTTAGAGTCTCTGACTATTCTTGCAATGAGGCATTACCAATATCGGTCATTTCATCATGTGTTTAAAAGATTATTCAACGGACATCAGCAATTATTTTCAAAAACCCAGTCATAGCTTTTTTGTAAGTAAACACATATATTACATAGATTTATGACTGAGAGCTCAGTTATTCAGTCACACTGGACACTACATGAATGATACTACGCTCACAGCACAACATATCATATCAGCAAAATATGGGCTGGTTGTCTGATAATAATAACTAGTACCCCATACCTAGACAACAAAAACCTAGGGCCATTCCACGCATCTAAAAAAACAGCATCACACCAATGAAATTGCGTGATGATATAAAGAATCACACGCTCCGCCATTTCTCACCTTCTTGCTCTCCTGCTTTCTTCTGCCGCTTTTTGGCACTTTGTGGCACTTCACATGGCTGCCTAAAATGGTGGAGAGGGATGCACTATACACGCGTCTCTCCCTCTGCCTGTCAATCATACCAGGCAGCCAATTTCCTTTTTCCATGTTTTAAAGGAATGGCAATGCAAGCATTTTTTAAAAGTGAAACTTCTCTGTTGATATGCTTATGCATCTAATCATAGATGCATAGTGCTTATTTCAGCACCCCCCAGCCTTGAAGCTTAAGAAAAGTAATTTTTTCACGATTTCTTTTGTGTGTGTGTGGGGGGGGGGGTTGTGCATCAGCTGGTGGAGGAAATTTTTTTTCTCTGTCTGGATGAAGCAATGTGTATTTGCTACAAAAAAAAAAAGAGCCCCGTTCCTGGGAGACAATATGTGTACTGCATGCCTCATGGAATCTGGCAGTACTAATACAAAGAAGTCCATTCGTTTATAGGGAGACTAATCACTGTTCCTTCATATTGAAATTGTTGTCAACTAAAGGTAAGGGAGAGAGCCTCTTGTGGTGCAGAGTGGTAAGGCAGCAGTCATGCAGTCTGAAAGCTTTGCCCATGAGGCTGGGAGTTCGATCCCAGCAGCCGGCTCAAGGTTGACTCAGCCTTCCATCTTCCCGAGGTTGGTAAAATGAGTACACAGCTTGCTGGGGGGTAAACTGTAATGACTGGGGAAAGCACTGGCAAACCACCCCGTATTGAGTCTGCCATGAAAACGCTAGAGGGCGTCACCCCAAGGGTCAGACATGACCTGGTGCTTGCACAGGGGATACCTTTACCTTTACCTTTAAAGGTAAGGAAGAGCCTCTTGTGGCACAGAGTGGTAAGGCAGCAGACATGCAGTCTGAAAGCTCTGCCCATGAGGTTGGGAGTTCAATCCCAGCAGCCGGCTCAAGGTTGACTCAGCCTTCCATCCTTCCGAGGTCAGTAAAATGAGTACCCAGCTTGCTGGGGGGTAAACGGTAATGACTGGGGAAGGCACTGGCAAACCACCCCGTATTGAGTCTGCCATGAAAACGCTAGAGGGCGTCACCCCAAGGGTCAGACATGACCCAGTGCTTGCACAGGGGATACATTTACCTTTACCTTTTTAAAGGTAAGGGACGTGACCATCCAAGGACAATACCCATGCTTATGGTTTTGGAAGTGATGTTCTGATGCCCACCTCTGACACCACAGTGAGAGTTGTATTGACCTATCAGAGCAGAATCCAAACAATGGAATCTAAACCGGGTACCAGACCAACTCAATGCCATCCTAGATACTTAGCATCTGTGCATGTACTGATCAATGATGGATACTGTAAAAGTATGGGAATACAAAGCATTAAAACTTCTTCTTCAGCCCTGAGAGGAAAGAGATCATTGTTTTCAGTCATCTTTACTGTACTGTTTTGATCTCCCTATTCTGTGCAGAATGAACTCTTTTTTTGCTTCATTTGGAAGTTTCTTGCCTGGCTTACTTTAGACTATTGGAACTTTTGCTATTTTGGGTTTTGTGCATTTGCATGAAGATTTTAGGCCTGACAGAAACCTCAAGGACTTTATTTTTCTTTATAATCACCTATCCACCTCGTTCTCCTTTCCTGGCAATCCCCATATCACCTGTTCTTTCCATGTTCCATTCCCTCCTACTCAGTCATTCACCAATCTACCTTTTATTGCTTCTCACCTTCAACTATATTTATTTATCTCATTTATATCCTGCCTTTCTCTTCAGAGGGGCCAAAGCAGCTTACATTATTCTCTTATCCACATTTTTATCTTCAAACAAGCCCAGTGAGGTAGGTAGGCTAAAGTATGTGGTTGAGCCAAAATCACACAGCAAGTTTCCACATCAAAATGTTTTTTTCAGACCGTACTCTGAAATGCTAGCTTCTATAACCAAACTGGCTTTCACAGGGTGCCTGCTGCTAAAAACAATAGTAAATAGCCAGGTCGAATTGAGAGAAACACATTTGGCTGTTTCAAGTCACCCAGAGTCTGCTGCCAGTCTTATGGTTGCCAATCTCCTGATGGGACCCGGTAATCTCCCAGAAGTACAACAAACAATAAAGATCTCTCCTCCTGGAGAAACTGGCTGTTTTAGAGGGTGAACACTAGGGCAGGGGTACTCAACCTGTGGTCCTCCAGATGTTCATGGACTATAATTCCCATGATCCCCTGCCAGCAGATGTCCATGAACATCTGGATGACCACAGGTTGACTCCCCCTGCTCTAGGGTATTATATCTGGCTGAGGACTCTTTCCTCACCAAACCCTCCTCAGATTCCATCACAACATCTCCAGGAACTTCCCAACCTGGACCAGGCAACCCCAGCCTGGCTTGGCCCTGATGAGTCCTCCACCAGAGGCCAAAACAGGCCTGGAAAGGACCCTGCTTTTTACTGACAGAACCAAGCCTGGAATTTGTGGTTGCCTAGCAACAGTCATTGAGGGGGTCTACTGCTTATAGTCATAGGTGCTCCTTTGTCATTTTTGCAATATTAACCTCCTACTTTGGGGTTTATTTTAGATTTCATATTTTTCTGCAAACGTTTTTCAGGTTTATAGAAAGATCTGCCTTGTTGTTCACAGTTCTAGTCACCAGAGTTAAGCATTCCCAGATTTTGCTATTGTACATAGATTTACGTGTGAGAGACATTTTTGTTTGGTCTATGTAAGGTATGTTTTGCAGTTCTCAGAGATTGCAAGTCTGGCTGAACTGGACAGTACAGACTACTGGATAAGAAAGCTTCATGTTTGTACAGTTTGTAGTTACTGGTGTAGCTGCCTAGAATGACCCCTTTGCTAATACAGTTAGCAGTGAGTCTGTACTCATGGGAATTCATTTACATGTCCACTGAGATTTCAGTCCTTGACAGAACAATTGGAGGATGCTTATTTATATTGATTTTAGTCCTGCTTTTGAGTGGTAGGTTGGCTCCTAAAGGGAGAATTTAATGTAATGATTGAAGTACAATACAAAATGTTTCAGCTAGAGAGAATTCTCAATTGTGCTGGATTTAAGCATGATCAAGGAATGCCTAGCTATTCCACACACACACACACCCTTCCACCTTAGTAATGGAACTTGTGTTGGAACTTGTATCAGATTCCTGGGCATAAGTGTTGAGCTGCAGATCTTTTCCAGAGTTGATAATGCAGTGATTACTAATTTAAGTGGGAAAACAAAGGAAGCCTGGTGGCACCTTAACAAGCAACCAACAAAAAGCATAACGTTTGAGTCAGAGATCACTTCAGATGCATCACTTGTGGCAGCAACCCATCCTCCCCTGCACTCACTGGACCATGGCTTGCTGAAACTCCTGACAGGTTCCTGATGCAACTGTGGGATTTCCCAGGCTGCCAGAAATGTGGGAGGAGCCAGAAAAGCCAACTGACAAGCCAACAAGCAGTATCTCCTTGAAGAGTGCTGCCATTTCCATCTGTCAGCATAAATGAGAGGCAATGGGTACCAATATTTAGTGATTTATTTAATTATTATATTTATACTAGCCATAAAGCCCACTGAATAGGGGAATGCAATAGGCACTATTGGAGTGTGTGAAGTGGGGGGCACTTGGAGTGGCTGGGCTCTTCTGGAGGGCGGGTGGCTTGGGGCTCCAGGAGGGCGGCAGCTGCAGGGCGGAGCAGCATTCACCGCAGGTGGCTCAGTGGTGCTGTAGGCAAATAGTTACAGAGTTAAAACATTCTATGGACCACCCTATGAATATATTACAGTTAAGGTAATAATGTGTGTAGAATAGGGATTGCATCAGAAAGCAAGCAGAGCTGTCAAAGCAAGAATAAGGGGAGGAGCTGTATGCTTATCCTTATCCATGGTTCCTCTATATATTTGTGAAACAGCCTGGGGGGTGGAATGTGTCCGGCTGTGCAGGTTGGAATAGGGCCAATCAGGGTGCAGCCAGCAAAGCTGGCTGCACTCTGATTGGCCCTGCCCTTGCAGCTCCCACCCTCCATCCCTAGACTCTAGCCTCTTTGCTCTCAGACACCTCAGTGCCTGGAGCTAGCAGCAGGTAAGGGGAGAGGGCCCTGGGCAAAGGGTCCTGGTGGAGGGCCTGCTAACGAGGGTCTCTTGGGAATGGCAAACCACCCTGTATTGAGTCTTCCAAGAAAACGCTAGAGGGCTTCACCCCAAGGGTCAGACATGACTCAGTACTTACACAGAGGATACCTTTACCTTTACTGAAATAAGATCTCTGGTTTCTTGTACCCATCAAGTGACATAACAATGAGAAAGAAATTTCAGCATAATGATCTGCACTTACCTCACAAGAGGGAATTCTAAATGTACTTGTGCATTACTTTTCTTTTGTCCTCATATTAGCTTATGAAAAGAACTAATTTTAACAAAGCCGAAATTCCATTATATTTTAATCAGACAAAAGGTTCCATAGCACAGTGCATGCCAGAAAAACTACGCATACAGAAGGAAAAAAATATATTTGTTTCAAGCATTAAAGAAATGTTATTCAGATAATGCAATGTTAACATGTACTTGATACATTTGTGTGTACCATATACATACCCTGCAATCAATAAGAAGCAACAACTTTATTTTAGAAAAAAAATCACAAAAAGTTAATTAACTCAAGACTAATTTTATCATCAGATCAAAGCACCATTTTGCCTTTACCATTTTATTTTTTGTGCTGGAAATATATGTGTCTTTTGTGACACAGGCTATTCAATGAACTTCACTTCTGTTAAAATATATATATTGTACATAAATCGTTTGGGAGTATACTGTAAAGATACAGAACCTTATCTCTATGGTTTCAACAATATTCACACTAGTATCAGTATTCATCGTTTGACCAAAAGATGTAAAAGAGGAAATACTTCATTAAGCTTCATTACAAAAACAGAGGTGTTGAAACATGCCCTGGAGGACACACTACGTTGATCACAAAAAAAGCTCCACTAAATTCTGCAAAAATCATACTAAGGAAAAATGAAATCCCTACTGTCCTGATAATCACAATAATCCAGAAAAGCCTGACCAAGGAAATCATTTAGACTTAATTCTGGCTTGTGTGGTTTTTGAAAATTAGTTTTAAGTGGTAGGAATGGGAAGGCCGTTCCCCTACATTTTTCCTGACTTACCCAGAGACCGTAGATTGCAGTAATACAGATTCTCTATATGTGAATTAGTGCTGCCATCTATAGTTAGTTACAAGGCATGCAGCATACTCTGTTCAGTCAAAGAGTCTTCTTCGACTTCTTACAGATAATAATGTAATTTCTAGTCAATAAATACATCTGGTTGAGGAAATGCAGTGTGTGTACAGACTTTCTTCTGCAGGGGATAGCAATGTTCAACAGTATAGTTCTGTGTACAAGTTCAAAAGAAGAGAAGTATACTAACTTTTGAAGGAACCTTGGATGCTGAAATCAAACAGAAGATGTTGTGGCTCAGATAGGTATCAGCTCCAATGTATTGCTTGTTGACTAGTCATGTATTGGCGTAGTAAAGTGAGTGCTAATCCAGTAAATTGAGACAAAGGACCCCTGTTTCCTCCCAAAGGTTAATGTTAATAGTAAAAGGCCTGTTGCAGCTTGTGAATAATTGGGCATTTCTCCCTACATTGTTGTTACCACTTTCAAGGCCAGAATCAAGAATGCGGCAATTAGCTCTTCTAGGGAACCTATGGTCCACTGAATGGAAGGAGGGAAATAGGAGTGGTTGTAATCTTCTTGAGCAGTGGTAGTCAACCTGTGGTCCTCCAGGTGTTCATGGACTACAATTTCCATGAGCCCCTGCCAGCAAACGCTGGCAGGGGCTCATGGGAATTGTAGTCCATGAATATCTGGAGGACCACAGGTTGACTACCCCTATTTTAGAGGGTTCCAGCAAGAATGTACCCTGATTGGAGATGGACCATCAACTGACATCTGATGGCTTGAGACTTCATGATTCAGATGGACTAAGGCATGTACTATGTTAAACTCTGCAATTATGCTGCAATTAACAGCATTGTAAAAAAATGTTTAGCTTTTTTCTTAGACTCTGAGAAGACTGTACCATCTAATATGAGGGATCAATGTATTATATAGAAACGCTAGCTTCATTATTTTCAGTTGTATGGCTTTAAGAGTTTGTGTTGCCTAATGATTAATTTATTATTTAAATATTTAATAAATCTAATATTTTCATCACAGTCTGATTTATTGTGTACAGCTAGCTATGGCAACCCACAGGGTCCAGGCTTGGACTCCATGACAAAAAAAGAAAGATTACAAAAATTATTCACTTCAAATATTTATATCCATACCCTTCTCAGAGCTTGGTGTTCAATATACAGCAACTAAAAGCACAATTACATAATATACAACAATAAAAACTCAGTCCCCAGAACAAGAAAAATTCACACAATCCATAACCAGCCTAAGAATAGCTACTGGTAATTTAATACAGGGTTAAAAGCTGAACCCTTCAAAGATGGAGGTCCTGTGGGTTGGTAGGAATAGCCCAATGCAGGAAGGGTGCCTACCCAGCCTGGATGGTGTGCAACTTACTGCTGCACAGACCACCAGGAATCTGGGGGTAATACTTGATGCCTTCCTTTCCATGGAGGCACAAGTCACCAAAATAGTTCACAAGGTGTTTTTTTTTCATGTACACTAGACTAGGCTACTAGTTCCCTACCTGGTTCCAGACCACCTAGCTACTGTCATCCGCGCAAGAGTAGACTTTTGTAAATTGCTCTACACGGGCTTTCCCTTGTCCCTACTCAGAAAACTACAGCTGGTCCAGAATCTGCGGGCTTATGTCCCACAAGAGAATACATTTCCAAAAGAGCATCATGCTCTGCTGGTTCCAACAGGCTGGTGGTCTCCTAACCCATGAGAAATGTGCCTGGCCTCAACCATTGCCCCTACTTGGTGGAATGAGCTCTTGGAGAAGACGTGGGCCCTGTCAGAACTTACTTAGTTCCACAGGGCCTGTAAGATGGAGCTCTTCCCCCAGGAGGAGGAGAGGCTGGCAGTAAGGATGTGGGGGTGATTCTACTGTTTTATTCTACTGCTCTATTTTATGGCGTTTTAACTCCTTTGCCCTATGTTGTTTTAATATGATGTACACCGCCCTGAGACAGCTAGGCCGAGCGAGGCAGTCCTACAAGTCAAATTATAAATAAATAAAAATAAACTCATCTTAACCAGAATTAGCCAACTGTCCTCTCTGCAGGCACTTTTTGAAGCTGGCAGGGAGAAAAGTTTCCTTACCCTATCAGGGAGCCCATCTCATAAGGAGAGACAACAAGAGAAAATTCTGTGCATGTTGATGTCAAATGGGCTAGACACAGAAGGGGCACTGACAAGAGGATAACGCAGCTGGCTGGAGCTTGCAAGCAGACTTCTAAAGAGCTGTCAGAACATGTCAGAAGTCAGAAGAAATTAAAGAATATGTCAGAAGGCAGCAAATAAGCTCACAAGGTGTTTGCTCATATAAAATAAAAATTAGTCTGAGTGGACTACTGATCAAAGGTCCTGTCATTCATACTGAAGACACTGTACAGTAGATACCTGGGAAATTCACACTATCACTTTCTGCAGGGCATCATGTCACCTTTGATTACACTAACCTGATAAAGAATTAATTTTTTCCAGTTAAAAAGTGCTGTCATCTGAGTATTTGGGAAATGCAGTATCTTTGCAATAGTACAGCCTTAAGACCGGATCTTCATATCAAATAAAAGACATTTACTGTGCAATCCTAAACAGAACTTATTTATACAGAAGGGTATAACTTTATTTACAGTTATATGGTTAGAAAACAAAGAGTTGGTTTTTATGCCATGCTTTTCACTACCTGAAGGAGTCTCAAAGTGGCTTATGATAACCTTCCCTTCCTCTCCTCACAACAGAAATCTTGTGAGGTAAGTGGGGCTGAAAGAGCTCTGACAGACCTGCTCTATGAGAACATCTCTGACAGGACTGTGACTGGCCCAAGGTCACCCAGCTGGCTGCATATGGAGGAATGGGGCTCTCCAGGTTAGAGGCTGCTGCTCCTAACCACTATACCAAGCATGCAAAAAAGTGTACACATTATTGTGTAAAAATTCCAGTAATTTAGAAGTGGCTCAAAAGCAATGATTTGTTCATCAGAGGGGCTCACTATACCTGGAGAAGCAACTCTTTCTCAACCACTTCTTCTGTCTTACTGATAAGCCGTTTCTGCAGTGCATGTATCTTCTGTATTAGTTCATAGGTACTTGGGTCACTGGCCTGCATAAAATAAATATAATTTTAGTCATAAGCTGTCTTGTAACATCTGCCTGTTTGCAACTGAAAAGCAGAATAGATTTTGAAGCAAGCATGACTAGCCTTCTTACAAAATGCAGATAGATTTCAAAGCTTTATATATTTCCCTAGCAACATGAACAGATTAATAGGGGGGAAAGTTCATAAGGCAATCATGAGATCATCGGTGAGGAAATCTGGCATCGTTCATGCTACCAACCTGGACAGTTAGCTTCAAATTGCTCCCTTATAGACAGAGGTCTGCAAATGCACTTTATTTAGGACATTTGGTATCACTGCTTCAGTGCTGAGCAGGGAACTGACAGATGAGGAAATACCTTATGCATAGTCACACAGTATATTATCTTCATTAGGTACTTTATTTTCTAGCAAGTTACAATACCAGTTGCTTGTAGCATTCACAGTACATACAGCTTACAGCCTATAGCATTCACACTACATACAGAATTCATAGAGGGCAAAAGAATTCATCCTGTTAATCAGCTACAGTATGACTACCTTTATCAATTACTACTTGAAGGGGCATGGAATATTGGGCTGATATGCACATTGTCCCAACACACTATCAACAATGATCAACATTAGAGTTGTTTGCCCTTGAGCATCTGCCAATCAACTGTAAGGTACTCTGTTCAAATTGAAAGTTTAGTCACTGCTACCTACTGTAAGACAATATCCTATGACAATAAGGTCCCAGAAGCAAAGGCATCCATATAACAATGCAGACAACTTCTGGATTCTCTACATGCACAGAAAGTAAGGTGAGGAGGGAAATGGGAAATTACATTTTCCTTATTTATTCAATGCTAGTTTCACAGTTTTTTTTAAATTAACCTTTTATCTAGATATCTTACTAGTGTTCCACAATCATAAAATAAAAGGTCACACTGATGCAAGTTTCTTAGAATCCTCCTATCTCTGTGTCTCTTTAAAGAATGGCTAAAGACTGAAAAAATAGTGCCAAATTGTTGATTTGTGGGAAATGAACAAGATGTCCAAGAAGCCTACCAGTCTTGCAAATTATTTCACCTGGATTTGCTACATACTATGTGTTCAAGCTATTCCAAACGATCTCCAGTTACGAAGAAGTCAAAGGCATCATTTCCTTGATCATCCGCGCACTGAGTACCAAGGTGTCTACAATGGCAGGTGAGGACTGAATACGTCTTGGATGTTGGAAGAGAATGCCTATCTTATGCACAGAAACATACTATGTATGAAACCACTGTCAGCTTGGCAGCCCTCAATGCAGGATTCTGCAACCTACTGCTCTAGACCTAAACCTATCTCTTTTAAAAAGAAAATCAAATCTTTAAGTTGTGGTATACTGTAGGGATAGGAGGGATGTTACACTAATCAATATGTTAATGAAAACATTTTAAAGGATTAAAGATGTTTTATAGAAAAGGAAACAACAGACTTGGTCAATTACCAGTAATCCAAGTGTGAGCTATGCACAGATTTATGCCACTGCACAAAATCAATAGTGCAGAGTGCTCCTCTGAATATCAATGCATCTAATTCTCAACATGGCTCCATCTGTGTGTGCTTAAAGCTGGAGTTGGGAAGTATTGAAAGGCAAATCTTTCTACAAGCCTGAGAAATAGCCCAGGGTTTAAGCTGCACGGAGCTTTTATTCCAACCCCAGGTCGATTCAGTCCCTGCCCTCTACACAGAATGCGATTTCCGTTTGGATTTTGGGCGATTTTAATTTTCCTTCTGCAGCAAGAAGGATTGATCTGGAGTGACCCTACCTTTATTGTGCAATATCTTGGAGTGCTTTTAATGCTCAATATAGTTTAAAATCTGGATTGGGAAACCAAGCTCCATGGTAGAGAACCTCTGATAGGCCACACCTGGTCATGTAACACGCTTGCCTTAATGGAGAAGCCCCTAATTTCTGTCGGTCCTGGATTTTTCTTCCCTCCTCTGCCTTTTTTGATCTTCTCCTCCACCCTCCAAGAAAAGAAAGAGGCTCCCTGCCTGGCTCCTCTCCACCCCCCCCCTTCAAGAAAAGAAAGAAAGAGGCTTGGCTCCCCCCCCTTCTGAACTACCCTAACCACGTGCAGAAGACTTTCCTGTTTCAATGGGGGGGGGAGAGGAAGACCCGAGTTCAAAGTGATCTGAATTCAACAGGATTGACAATGGAATAAAGAAAGTAAGTGCAGACTCTGCCTAGGTTTGCAGGAAAATCTGGATTAAAAAATACATTGGGGTTTAAAACCCCCAGAATAATTTAAGCAGCACCTGAAACTTTAAGAACGAAATATCCTTTCAGTGGTCATTGTAGGAGTTGCTAGGTAACCAGAAAAGTATTGCTAGTCAGTAAAAGGCAGGGGAAGGAGCAGGGTCCTTTCCAGGGTTGTTTGGCCTTTGAGAAATACCTCATTATGGTCAGGTCTGGCAGCAATCACCAGGTGACTTGCTACCACCTGACATGTATGACTGACCCAGGGCCAGCTGCTCACTACTGTTCAACAGCAGCTACCTCATGAAAGTAATTATGGTGTAGCAGTTAAGATGATCAAATTAGGATTGGGGAGATGCCGGTTAGAATTCTCAACCTACCACTGAAGCCTGCTGGGTGACCTTTGGCTAGTCACACACTCTTAGACTAACCTACCTCTTAGGGTTTGTGTAAAGATAAAGGACAGGAAAATTATAATGTTAAGTTGCAGATTTTTAGTCATACAAATGGTCTTTCTTTGTTGAGCTCTCATTCTCAATTCTAACACAGTTTGTCTTTTAATAATAAAAGGCTGTTGACTACTGCAGTGGTGTCTTGAAGTCCAGTCCCTTGTTGTTTCCTCTAACAGTGAATAGTAAGCATTTGTTCATATGACAAAAAGAAGGGAGGTGAGTTCAGGAGCACAGTGGAAGGTTGAAAGACTATATCTGATCCCCAAGAATAAGCCTGATCCTCATAACCCCAGTATGCATGACAGGAGTCAATTCTATTTAATGTATGGGATAGTTTGTTCCTCTAGCTCAAGTCAGGTCAAAGTAAATATTTACCCAGTACACCAATTCACCAGCTTTCATTTTGTAATTAAACAATCATCTTCTTAAATAGAAGAAATGGATATTATAGCATCCAATATTCTACTTACTTTCAAAGAGAATGTACCAGAATACAGTTTAAAACTTAACATAAAACTATCTGACTTGGCTATCAGACAAGTCTTTGCATCCAAAACATTTACTTGGATTTCTTCAGAAACTTGAATATTATCATTAATTTGGACAGCCAGGTGAGCCTGAGCATCAAAATGTATGCAAAACAGACCTTGCTTGAGTAACATCCTACACTGTTGTTTCTGCACATAGATTTGATCAATATTTTAACCTGGCAGCTAAGGAGCTTATAATGCTTATAAATCCACATAAACAAGGTTCATCCCCCAGAAAATACACTTTCCCACTCTGCTTTATTTGAACATCTCTCTTCACCATTCTCATCTTTGAAAATAAAAGGGTAATTCCTTCTCTTATGTGGGATCTTCTTTAAATAGTTTCTTCATCTCATTTTACAAAGCTTCCTGCAATCACAATACAGAAGTAAGCTCAAATGCACTGTGTGTACAAGTCTTTTCTGCCATTAACCATTATACATCCTATGGAAATGTTAACTTGACTGCCCTCCTTGATGTCAATTTGCATGGCATTAAAACAAAATACACTTTGTATCATGCTATTGATTCGAAGATCTGTACTATCTGACATCTGATATAATGCAACACTGTACCTCCAGTTTTCTCCATCTGTGAACATTCATGGGATTCTCCAGCTCTTCCTCCAGAGCTCTACAGCGAGTCCTTTCCTTCAATAACTCTTTCTGCATGTGATAAACCTCCTGTCTTCAAAAACAGTGACACAGAGAAAGCATCATGACGTCTGCAAACAAACCTCACAGCAGTATATTAACGCTCCTGTTCAATGAAAGAGATTCGTGTGACCATCAAATCATTCTTTCAGCCCAATTCTTTTCCCCCTGTATTTTTAACATTAGTTGAAATAGTTGAAATAGACCCACTATTTAGAAGCATTTCACAGTCTATATTCAGACATTGCATTTTGCTTCTTGCCAAAAGCGGTGGTAAAATTTCCCCATATATTCAAGGTGGTCATTCAGAAGACCAATATGCAGAACAGTATAATGATTTTTCACAAAGGATTTTTTGCTCGTACAACCAGAAATTGGAATTGCCATGCATTAAAAGGAAAATTGTTAAGACCAGCAAGTATTATCTGAGTCTGGAGGTAAGATAAGTGGCCAGTGATGATAAAATATCAATAAACTGTCCAGATGTCATATTTATTCCTTGGTACCTACTATCTCAAGGAAGCAAACACAATGTCCCAAAAGCAAGCTAACATCTTACTGTTGATAATTTGACCAACATTCCATCTAAGTGAATTATGAAACTGCAGCACAGAATGTTCATTGAAGGACACAAAATTCAGGCTGTTTCAAATAAGCGAACTCTAGAAGTTTAATGTAGTAAAAAAAATCCCAGAAAATGAATTGTTCCACTTGAAGAATGCCAATAACATATTTATTTTTCCAACTACATATTATGGAAAAATTGCTACATCACCTATCTTTCTATTAAGGTTAGAGACAGACAGACAGACATAAAATGTCCCAAAAACATGTTATATGTTCACCAGAAAATTTAATGTGTATGTCTGAGCAAATAACATTTTCAGCCACGTGTTTCCTGCAAGGCCAGATTCCACAGAGCTGGCTGTGAGTCTCTGTTGCATTAACAAACACACATTTTCTATCTCTAAGCTGTGAAACAACCCTTGGATGGAAAGACAAATGTCAAGAGCACTAACAGCAGTACCTCTTAAAACAAATGATAAGATAGTCTTGTTCAGTAGTTCTACCTACAGTTCAGGATTTCATTAAAATAAAGATTTATTTGCGCCATAGACACGAATTGATCTCATCAGATCTCAAAAGCTGAGCAGGATCATCCTGGGTTAGTAGGCGGACAATGGTAAGCCACCTCTGTTTGTCTCTTGCCTTCATAGCCCTATGGAGTCACCATAAGTCAGCTGCAACCTGACAGCACTTTCCACTACCAATCAGCCCCAGTGCATTAGAGCAATAGATTACTTCGCATTCTCCACAGGCAGCAAATACATGCTATAACTTTTAAGCAACTTGAGAAGCAGACTCCGCAAAGAATAACATAATATTAGACTTGGAAGAGACTGAAAAAGTCATCTAACAAGTTTCGGCACCAAGGCAGAATCTTTTATATATTAACTCTAAGCAATAGGTCTACCTTTCCTATACATAATGGACACCTTTAGCCATTTTGATCAATGGGAGGGGATAATTTCTATGTTAACTCAAATATAATAAGCCAATGAATAGAAATTCATAGCATTCTAACATAAATCCATGGAATATCAAAGATCAGCTTAAAATAATACAGACTAGCATGATGTTACATAGCTTCAACATTATTCAAACCTCCTGATCAGTTAAAATTAAGACTAAAATATTGATGAAATAATATGTGCCATTTTAAAATCATGTTAGAACACATCTCTATTATTAAGCAAGCCATGGCATAGAATCTTGCTGCAAATCCATAGTAAAAACATCCAGCTACCAGATCATGTCCTCCCAATGTATTTTCAAGAAGAAAACAACTTTGATTTCTATAGCTATTACCTGCATTACTAGCTTCAAATCTGCCATACAATGCACTTCATAATTACATCAGACTGAAATCCTGTGCTTTTTCACTAGGGAGCGATTCCACTAGGGATCTACTTTTCAATAATAATAAATTACTTACATGTTGGGAGGTTGCATTTGTACATAGCTGATAATGAGCAATATTTCCATTCTATGCAATTAAAAGTTCCATGAAATTTCTGCACTACTTTACCAGCAGAAATCTGCTCAATGAAATGTAACTCATCAACTGTTTTGCTGTTCTTATACTGTAGGACTAAGAGAACAACTCTTTTGAGCAAACTGTATTAATGTCTGCGAAATTTAGCCACAAACATAAATCTTACTTACCAGAACAGAACTAAATCCTCCTTTGCCAAATCACTGAAGTACTAAAACTCGTAGCCCATTTCTTCAGTTTGTTATATTATAAGCCCATAGTGACCATATAACAATGTTTTCCCAAAAGAACAAAATAAATCTTATGTACAGTGAGATCTTTTTTCTTTTTTTTTTAAACCCATATTACTCTAAAGAAAGGAGGAATAAATCAAACAAGAGTCATAAAATCTGGCTCTCAGGTAAACACAATCTTCAATGAAAATTTAAGCAAATCTTTCTCCTAGATCAAGCTACTCTATAAATCTGGATATTCACAAAGCCAAGAACATATTAAAGCTTGCTATAAATATGTCAAATATTCTGGTTCCAATATGAAATGGCCTAATAAAAAGCAGTTCTACTAATGTGGACCCTGGACACCACTAAGTAGCTCACTGAACTGTGAACACCTTTCCCACAGCTGTCTATCAAGCTTATGCTGTCAGTAACTGACAGAACAAAGTAAGATTTGGAAATGTGATAATTTGCTACCAGAAACTTTCCCTTGCAACACTATCCCCTTTTCTTAATTAACAAGTGGCTTTTTAAAAAAAATTAAATCTATTATGTGTATAAGGTCAGTTGAAGCAAATCCTTTTTTCAAATAATTTGTCAACCCAGATCTGCCATGCAAGAATACAAGCGCTCCCCTGTGTCTTAAACACAATTGTCATGGACATAGCCAGAAGCCAAGTGAGTTCATTCTGTCCTTTTACCTGAGTTCTTCCACGTTAGCCACACTTTTGCCAAGTATTCCTTTCTCCCGACGAAGTTTCTTGATTTCTAGCTTAAGCAACCGGATGTCTTCTACTCTTTGCCGATATTGCATTTCCCCCTTATTCAGAACTGATTGCTGGATTTTAATCTTCTCATAAAGAAGAGCCAATTCATCATTGCGGCGAACCAACTGGCTTCCAAGGATGTCTCTCTCACTAATAACCTAGAAATGAGGCATGCCAAGTCAAAATTCTGAAGTTAACATGAAAGCATGTTAATTGTCAATCATAAAGCACTTAAGGACTAGATCTTCATTACCAAAAAGCAGAACCTTAAAAAGTTGCATTTCATCAGTAAATTTTTAAATAGTAATGATGAGGGCCTACATCTAATCTAAAAAAATTACTGATAAGGGCTGGTCAGGTCCTTACTATGGGTTAAGGAAGATTCACTCCTTTTCACATTTTCAGTGAACTGAAGCATCTTAGCCTTTAACTTGCTAACTCCAGATAAAGATAATGAACAGTGACTGCCATGTTAGAGTTATCCCACTAAAAAATGTCCCTCATCTACCTGGTCCAACTCTTTCTTCTGCCTCAACCTCTCTGCATCAGCCTCAGAAATAATTTTCAAGAGTTTTCTTTCTTCCTCTTCTTGTTTTTCAATAAAATGTTTGGTCTCCAGAGCTTGTTGTCTCATTTTAAGTAGTTCATTCTGACAGAAACAAAAGAAACAAAAAAAAGAAATTGTGTTTAGTAACATTTTCCCACTTCATAAACCTGGGAATTTAGAACGAGTAAGATTTAAACACAGACTTGTGCTTTCGTATCATTTCTCAAGTTTTGCTCAATTCAGTTTTTGCTGGATCTCAGCAGCAAATGAACACACAAAGCTCTATAAAGAAAAGTTGTAAACAATAAATCCAATATCACATTATGTCCAATATCACACTATGCCCCCCGCAGGGCTCTGCGCTCTGCGAGTGAGAATCTTCTGGTCGTTCCCGGCCCTAGGGAAGCACGCCTAGCCTCGACCAGGGCCAGGGCCTTTTCGGTCCTGGCCCCCACCTGGTGGAATGAGCTCCCGGGTGAGCTGCGGGCCCTGCGGGACCCTTTAACGTTCCGCAGGGCCTGCAAGACGGAGCTCTTCCGCCAGGTCTATGGTTGAGGCTGGGGCTGCCGGGGTACATCGACTGCTCTCCCCCGGGCTTCTTGAACATCGTTGACCTCCTTCTCCTCCACCCCCCCCTTTTTTTAGGAATGGGGGTAGGAAGGGGATCTTATTATTGTGCTGCCATGTTGTGACATTTTAAAGTCTTTTAATGGGAGTTTTAATGGGTTTTTTAAGACATTGTAACCCGCCGCGAGCCATTTGGGAGTGGCGGGAAATAAATCGAAATAATAATAATAATAATAATAATAATAATAATAATAATAATAATAATAATAATAATAATAATAATAATAATAATAATGTGTCTTATGTAGAAGAAATATCTTCGTGGTTAAAGTTCAATATAGAATTCTCAACTATTTTTCTGCTCGACAAAAGCTGGACAGTTAAGTGGCACAAAGAAATAATCCACAACCATCCTATCTCTTTTGATAGCACATTTTATTCCACTCGTCCTTCAAGGAGCTCATAGCTCCATACACCATTTTCTCCTCCTCGTTTTATATTCCTTGTAAAGTAAGTCATACTGAGAAAGACAGTATCATCCTAAGCAGAGTTACATCCTTCTAAATTCACTGAAGTAAATGGGCTTTGATGGGTGTAACTCTGGTTAGGATTGCACAGCTAGTAACCTAGCCTGATACCAAGAAATGGAGGCGCATGTTTTGTCCCTTGAGAGAAAGTGTTACAACAAAGAAAAAGATAAAAGAATGACGAAGTATATGTGGCTAAAGAAATGTAAGATGTAAGATTGTACTAATAAAACACCTTGTTCCACTATTGTTTTCTTTAATAAAAAAATTACTTTCTCATGTGCACACTATTTGTACTTCATTTACTCAGTGGTAGCTGCTAAAGAAACCCAATCAGCAGAATAAAAATGTATGCTGCTTTGCATTTGAGTGCAATTAACAACCTGTAAAAGTGTCTGCCTGAGAATGTAAAACTGCTCATGTGTTCAGCCTCACTGTATAACTTCATAGACAGATAGGTACACACAACCCAAACTGTATTGCTCTCTGTGACAGAGCAAATACAGGCTGTAAACAAGATGTAGGTTTAGTGTTCACAGAAGCCACTGACATAAACCAATTCCCCAGTTCACATGCATTAGGTTCATGTAAACTGAAGCTGTCTTACAAAGTAAAAACTCTAACCGTGACAGACAGCCCAAGAGCACCAAGGTTCTGGCAGAGGTCTGAGGGGGTACAAGTATTCCAGACAGTTTGTCCAGAGCCTGACATAAAACTAAATTTAAGGGGCAGGATTAAACAAACAGGGTGTTTACATGCTCTTCTCAAATAGGAAACACAGTGGGTCAATGAAGATTTCCCATGGCACATGCAATCAATTGTTCACTTGCTCGAGGGGGCACTGTGCATGCATACACTTCTGAACAACTGGCTCCTGAGCAAATAGCACATAGCAAACATACATATGGTTCATACATGTACATATGAAACATATTTATAAACAGTGTAACCAGATTAGAACCAAGAATATTTCAGGTTGTCAACAAAACAGGAAGACATTTTTAAAAATCTTATAAAATATAAAGCCAGAATAATTTGTGTAAAACTCAGCAGCATTATTTAATTTAGTGTGCCTGCTGTACTTTGGATTAGGCAACTGCACTATACTACCACACTGCTGAATTCAACTAGGGCTGCCAGCTCCAGGTTGGAAAATACCTGGACATCTGGAGAGTGGATCCTGAAGAAGGTAGGGTTTGGGGAGTCAAGGAGACTTCAGTTGGATATAATGCCAGAGAGTCCACCTTCAAAAGCAGCCCCCCCCCCCCCCAGATGATCCTTGTTGCCTGGAGAACAGTTCTAATCCCAAGTGATTGCCAGCTGCTATCTGGAGGCTGGCAACCCAATATTCAGTCCCAGAGTACCATTTCACACTATTGCACATGAAACTACACTGCCACTACTGTAAGAGTCAGTCCCTCCCCTCCTTCCTTCTCCCTGTTCTTGCCCAAGAGGTAAAAGGGAGTCTGTGTGCATGTGACAGTAATTTTCTCCACCTGGCCTCTCCATCCTGTTATAGAGGGTAGAAGAAGCAGAAGAAGCAGAAGAAGCAGAGTTGGTTCTTATATGCCACTTTTCTCTACCCGAAGGAGGCTCAAAGCGGCTTACAGTCGCCTTCCCTTTGCTCTCTCCACAACACACACCCTGTGAGGTGGGTGAGGCTGAGAGAGCCCTGATATCACTGCTCGGTCAGAACTGTTTTATCAGCACCGTGGCGAGCCCAAGGTCACCCAGCTGGCTGCATGTGGGGGAGTGCAGAATCGAACCCAGGATGCCAGATTAGAAGTCAGCACTCCTAACCACTACACCAAACTGGCTCTCAAACTACACCAAACTGGTAGCCACCACTGCTGCGTCCTTCCTCTCTCTTTCCACAACTTTAGACACAGATAGGGATGATGTGCATCCGAGTATGTGCATGTTCTGTTCTCCTGATACATACACCCTGAACTGCTGTTTTCTGTAGCTCAGTCAGGAGTTTCTGGCCTATGAATGGAATGAGAACTGCATGGGTGAGATTTTTGACTGAAGTCTGAAGTCTTTAAAAGAAAAAGATCACTATTCACTAAAATAAACTTCCAATTAACTATAGCACAAAGCTTGGATAAAGTATATTAAAATACTACAGGTTATTACAGACTAAGAAAAAGAACATGAAACGTATGAGGCTGACTAGGTTATTCAGTCACTGGTGATACTTCTGCATCCATTCTTTAGAATTGATGTAATCTAGCAGGAACTCTGAAAACAGAGGCTGGTAAAAACAGACTTCATTCCATTTGTTCCCTGTTCCTAGCTCTTGGCCTGTGTGCCATGGTATTCAAACCTTTTAACCCTAACCTGCCTCAGCAGAGAGGGTTAAACTTTAACGTATCATGAAACTGGGAATAGATCCCCATGTGTACCTTTCTTCCAATCCAATTAAGGCACTCATCCCATGGTTTATGACCCCACTCACTCTATTCAAAGAGCTATCTATCTTCCTCATTCCTGGAAGGTGAGCAAATAGTCATTCCCATACTACTGTCTCCAATGGAAACCCTCCTCTTCTCCAAGCCTGCAACATGGGAAGTGTGTAGTTCTATTACCAGAGGAAGAATATTTTCCTTTAAGATAGAGTCCTCCGTGAATATTAATGAAGGGACCCTGCATCACTCTCTTGCCACAATTGGTTCCTTCATAGCTGCCCCATTGAAATAAGAGAGGAAAGGTAGGCAGCTGAAGAGGAACAGGGGGATTAAGCTGTGGCAGTTGTGGGGACTTTTCTCATATTGGTTTCCCTATATGGTACTAAATAATTGTAGGCCAAAATCACATTTGTTACTGAATAATTGGGTAGGTAACAGAGCACAACAATCAAACCCCCATCAAAATGATGGTAGACAGTATCAAGGCAGCATTAGAAATTAGCTGAAGCAGAAGGTTTTTGCAACAGAAAATGAAGTCTTGAATGCTTTCTCCATAGCTGATACCTTGAAGCCTCAGATCAGGAACCTCTTTAAGGACTGGAGATGTCCCGGAGGACTGGAAGAGAGCAAACGTTATTCTGATCTTCAAAAAAGGGAGGAAGGAAGACCCGGTAAACTACAGACCAGTGAGTCTGACCTCTGAGTCACAACCTCTGTTGTGGGGAAGATAATGGAGCAGATATTAAAGGGAGCGATCTGCAAACATCTGGAGGACAATTTGGTGATCCAAGGAAGTCAGCATGGATTTGTCTCCAACAGGTCCTGTCAGACCAATCTGGTTTCCTTTTTTGACCAAGTAACAGGTTTGCTGGATCGTGGAAATTTGGTTGATGTCGTTTACTTGGATTTTAGTAAAGCTTTTAACAAGGTTCCCCATGATGTTCTGATGGATAAATTGAAGGACAGCAATCTGGATTAATGATGGATAAATTGAAGGACTGCAATCTGGATTTTCAGATAGTTAGGTGGATAGGGAATTGGTTAGAGAACCGCACTCAAAGAGTTGTTGTCAATGGTGTTTCATCAGACTGGAGGGAGGTGAGTAGTGGGGTACCTCAGGGCTCGGTGCTCGGCCCAGTACTTTTTAACATATTTATTAATGATCTAGATGAAGGGGAGGAGGGACTACTCATCAGGTTTGCAGATGACACAAATTTTGGAGGACTGACAAATACTCCGGAAAATAGAGACAGAGTTCAACGAGATCTGAACACAATGGAAAAATGGGCAAATGAGAACAAGATGCAATTTAGTAAAGATAATTGTAAAGTTCTGCATCTGGGTCAGAAAAATGAAAAGCATGCCTACTGGATGGGGGATACGCTTCTAGGTTACACTGTGTGTGAACGAGACCTTGGGGTACTTGTGGATTGTAAACTAAACATGAACAGGCAGTGTGATGCAGCGGTAAAAAAAGGTGAATGCCATTTTGGGCTGTATCAACAGGGGCATCACATCAAAATCACAAGATGTCATAGTCCCATTGTATACGGCACTGGTCAGACCACACCTGGAGTACTGTGTGCAGTTCTGGAGGCCTCACTTCAAGAAGGACGTAGATAAAATTGAAAGGGTACAGAGGAGAGCGACGAAGATGATCTGGGGCCAAGGGACCAAGCCCTATGAAGATAGGTTGAGGGACTTGGGAATGTTCAGCCTGGAGAAAAGGAGGTTGAGAGGGGACATGATAGCCCTCTTTAAGTATTTGAAAGGTTGTCACTTGGAGGAGGGCAGGATGCTAGTTCCGTTGGCTGCAGAGGAGAGGACACGCAGTAATGGGTTTAAACTACAAGTACAACGATATAGGCTAGATATCAGGGAAAAAATTTTCAGAGTAGTTCAGCAATGGAATAGGCTGCCTAAGGAGGTGGTGAGCTCCCCCTCACTGGCAGTCTTCAAGCAAAGGTTGGATACACACTTTTCTTGGATGCTTTAGGATGCTTAGGGCTGATCCTGCGTAGAGCAGGGGGTTGGACTAGATGGCCTGAATAGCCCCTTCCAACTCTATGATTCTATGAAATTCATCACCTTTTTACAGAATTGTACAGACATCTTGTCATAACAGCAATATGCTGACAATAGCTGAAAACCTACAGAATCACTTGAGCGTAGCACAAATTGACACAAAGAAAGCAAAGCAGAAAGTGGCAAGGAGGGGATATTTCTTGCTTTAGTGAAAATAAAAATGACTTGCCATGGACACTGTTTTTCTTGATCTTTAAAAGAGCAAATTGGACTGAAGTCCGAAGAGTCATATATAATACAGCCAGAATAGACTATATTCAGTGCTGTTTACAAAACAAACAAACAAACAAAAAACACCCACAGATGCAGCACTGAAACTAATTTCCTTCTTTTATTTTGATTTAGTACATATTTACAGTTTTCCAGTGAACATCAATGGGTAAGTTACTATTTAAGCAAAAGAGGAATCCCACACACAGGAGTTTTGAATTGACTCAAGTGATAACGATAAACTAAGATCTCAAAACATTATTTTTAGGTTGCATTTCAAAAACTAATTGTAAGAGATCATAAAAAATAGATGCTTTAGCATAATCTAGTTTATTCATAAGACCAGTGTTTCACAATTCCAGACCTATATATTTTTCTTCTGTATCCTGTTGGGCCTGATCTCAGTAAGTGCCCTCTACTGAACCAACTCTTTCACCACAATTCAATGATCCTCACTTCTTCTAAACATGTTCCAAGATCACTCTTCCATCATTCTGCTCCACACTGCTCTCAGCTAATGATCACACAGGTCTCGTTCTGGTAACCTGCATGTGTTTATCCATGATGCAATGTATACAGTAATAATAATGTGAAGACAGTGGAAGCTGGTCACTTAAAGTTTAGTGAATTAACAGGCAAAGATGGACGATGAAACATAGACAAAGGCAGTTGGTTTTTTAAATTCAGATACAAATCATTCAAGAGGGGAACACCAGCTCAGTCAAGAAGACTGTTAGGTAGAATAATAGAATAACAGAAATGCTGTTCTGTTCCAGGTAGCACTGAGCTGGTACCATGATCCACCAGCCTACCTAAACTGAAAAATCTCAGAGGAAGAGCAGAATCAGGTACCCAAGCTATTTATTCAGGTGAGCCCCAGTCACATGTCTAATGTGAACTGGATTGCAAAAACCCTGATCCAACCTGAGATCCTGCTGAGGTGCTCTCTTCTGTCTTCAACCTAATCATAGCAAGGCAGTCAAGACTATGGTTGAATAACTGGGAAAACCTATGCAATAGATTTCCTACCTCTCCTTTCCTTCAGCAGTCCCCTGTACAAAAAGAAAATGTCTGTTGAGGTTCAGGGACTCTGATGGCCAGATAAGCATTGAGAGCTGTATAAAATCATTCTCCACTGCTCATGTATAATCTCAATAAATATTCTGAAACAATTGTGCCCAATTCTTCCTCCTCCTCCTCCTTCCCTAATGCCACATGGCATTTGTCCATGAAAGGCTCCCAACTCAATGCAGAAGGTTTTCAGGCACCCAAAGAGATTCCGGCAGAAAAGGAAGCAAGAAATTCTAACTATGCAAGATAGGGGGAGGGGAGACAATTCACCTGAACACCAATTTGGCAACACACTACTGCCATCAGGCTTTAGAAAAATCCCCTCTCCCTCCCGGAGTCTCAGGGCACTTTACATAAAAGATAGAAAACAATACAAGAAACCTAGTTTTTCCATAGCATATAGATAACCATAACATTAATACTATTAACATGGATAATTGTAACAATTGTAATTATAACAGTGCAAACAGGTCCAGGGACAGAACACATTGATGGATTTCTAGAAGGGAGGGAGCAGGGACCCCACAGATGTTGTTGGTTATGCCTGGTCTCAACCAAATGCCTGGCAGCTCCCTTTTGCAGGCCCTGTGGAACTGTTTTAGCTCCGTCAGGGCCCTGATCTCCTCTGGGAGATCATTCCACCAGGTAGGGGCCAGGACAGAGAATGCTCTGGCCCTGGTTGAGGCCAGGCAGGCTTCTTTAGGGCCAGGGATCATTAGCCAGTTGGTGGTGGCAGAACATAGAGCTCTTTGAAGGGCATAAGCAGGGAGGCAGTCCCTCAGGTACACTGGGCCCTGACTGCGTATGGCCTTAAAGGTAATTATCAGAACCTTTAGCCTGATTCGGAATTCAACTGGCAACCACTGTAGTTGATGGAGAATGGGCCAGATGTGGGACCTCCATGGTGTTGTTGTGAGGATCCTGGCCACTGCGACCAGCTGTAATTTCCGTGTCAAGGCTTAGGGCAGGCCGGCGTAGAGCGAGTTACAAAAATCCAGTCTAGAGATGACCATCACACGGATCACTGTGGCTAGGTGTTCCAGGGCCAGGTAGGGCGCTAGTAGCTGTGCCTGGTGGAGATGGTAAAATGCCAGCCACGCTATCTTTGCAACCTGAGATTCCATTGTGAGGGAAGCATCCAGAATCACACCCAAGTTCCTGGAAGAGTGCGCCATTGAGAGCTGCCCACCATCCAGGGCTTCCTCACATGGGCCCTTCCTACCCAGATGTTTTTTTCAGCAGCAGACTTACCACTGCCCTCTTTCAATCCCTCTGGGAATTCTCCTGTTGTGAGAGATCGGTTGATTATCAAACAGTGATCTTTTACTAAAAGGCATAGCCTTACCTTTAATGCCTCTTTCTCTTTTTCTATTCTCTGGTGATCCAAATGCACTTTCACAAGGGCTGCCTCTTTAGCAGTGATCTCTTCTTTCAGCTGATCCACCTGATGTGTCATAATCTTCAGCTTCTTTCGCATTTCAGTGATCTCATCCTAATGGGAATGAATTAAACAATCACTATCACTGCTGGTGTATAAACAGGGACTAAATGCAGCAGCAGATATAAATCCTAGAATTGTGCCGTTATAGCCACCTGACCCATCACCACCATGGGACAGGTCCCACTGGTAAAAGGAGGAAAAGATTTACCAAAGGCAAAATGTAGTAACTTGTATAGGCTAGACCTTCCATGCCCCACAGGAACTTTTAGCATTATGGTCATAATTTTTCTATTGAGTCTACAAGTGATAAGTTTGTCTGCCCTTCATCAGTGAGTAAATAGATTCCTGACTGTAGAAAAAGGAAAACTATGCCTCTGGAAATTTTGGGTCCAGACTACTCCTCATAGCTTCATTTAGAATTGTGACCTTTCCTGATACTTTCTGTATCTACAGGTCTGTCTAGCTCTGGATTTACTGTGAATGTTCCATCTTCTTAAAGATAGTGAGATCATCCTAAATCTTAGGTGATTCCCCTTATGCAGCCCTGGAGACAGGGTTCTAGCAGGGACCCAGTGGAGAGCCCATATACCACTGGTGCTCTCCCAGCTGCATTGGCTCCAAGACCTTGACTGAAGACCAAGTCAGGTTCAAACAGACTGTGACCACGATATGTGTGGGAATCCTTTCCCTCTATTTTCCCCAACAGCATTAATGTCAAGCAATCAAAATCTACTGAGGATCCCTGGCCCTAAAGAGAGAAATCTGGGCTGATTCTGCACTTACTTTGTTTATTCCATTGTGGATTCTGCTGAATTTGGATTGATTTGAACTCGGGTCTTCCTCTATCCCCTCCTCCCCATTGAAACAGAAAAGTGTTCTGCCTTAATTAGGGAAGCTCAGAAAGGGGGGGGGAGCCAAATGCAGCAGGAGCCTCTTTCTTTTCTTGAAGGGTGGGAGAGGATTGGAGACAGCAAAGGAGGGGGAATAAATCCAAGAGGAAAATCTCTGCCAAGAGAAGTTAGGGGTTCTGGAGCCTTTGCTGAGAGAAGTTAGGGCTTCCCCTTTAAGGGAAACCTTGCAGCCTGGGAACAAGGAAGCCAGGATGTCCTGGCCAATCAGTGCTTTTCTGCAGCATTGCAGGCTTGAGGCAGCAAGTTAGTTTGAAACAAGCAAAGAGCTGCACCTTTACTCGTGCCAATTTTTCAAATACTGAGGGTTATAGCCACTCCAGGATATTGGGGGGGGGGAGGTAGGGTCACTCCAGATCAATTGTGCTTGTTGCTTAGGGAAAATTTAAATCAGCCAAAATCAAAATGGAAATCGCATTCAGGGACTGAATCGCAGGGACTGAATCAACCTGGGACTGGAAAAAAAGCTCCATGCAGATTCAGCCCTAGTCTCAAGCCTTTCTTGGCCCTGGCTTGGTGGAATGCTCTGCAGAATGAGATCAGAGCCCTGCGGTATATTAAAATGTTCTACAAGGCTTGTAAATTAGAGCTATTCCATCAAGCCTATGGTTAAGGCCAACGATTAATGGAACACCTGCTGGCCTCCCCACCCAAGCCCATTTACTAACATCTACATTGCTATCTCATCTCTTAGACATAGAAGATGTCTTAGGCAAAAAAGGCATCACTTATTTTAAATGACTGTAATGGAATTTTACTGTGTTTTAAATTATTTATACTGTTTGTACATTGTATATTTTAATGTTGCAAGCCAGCCTGAAATAAATAAAAACTTTCCCAACAAGGATTCTCGCTCCTTATGTGGAACGCACCACATAAAGGAGGGAAAGGGCTGGTACATTGTTGAGCTGGTATAAGTCGGCACACACATGAAGAAATTTCTCCTTGCCCACTCCTCTTTTGACTCTCCCCCTTACCTCTCGCTTCCCCAATGTCCTTCCTGGTCCCTTTCCCCACACTCTCTCTCAGATATATGCACGAACACACCCAGACAAAGACTCCTCCCTCACTCACTCCTGCCCTCTCACCTTTTATCTCTTGCTTCCCCGAGCTTGTCCCTGGTCCCTCCCACCTCTCCCTCTATCAGACATACACACAGACTCACACAGCTTCCCATCTCTCCCTTCCCCTTTGGCCAGGCTGCGCCACCTCTGCTGCTACCCGGGACACCCTGGCAGCATTGGTGGGGCTTGGATGGCTCATGCCGCCTCTACCACTCTCCGGAACTCATGCGCAGTGTTGGCAGGGCTGGACCAGGCCGCACCACCTTCACCGCTCCCCGGGATTCACCATACGGCATTGGCAGGGCTGGGCCAGGCCACGCTGACTCCACCACTGCCCGGGACTCTGCAGTCAGTTCCCTGTGGCCGAGTCAGCCTCCTTGATTGCCACTACTACAGCTGGCCACCTCGATGGCAGCCTCCTCCAACCATCTTTTAGTGCACTTGGGGGGGAACAAAACTCACAGACATCACATTCGTGAAGACTTCCATTTTACTGAGCGCACTAGAAGATGTGTTCCACATCAATTATAGTTTCCTGTCCTGGCAATGAGTGGAGGGATGATCTCACTTAGTTTGGTCAACACTTCCAAAGCTAGAGAAGAAAAGCTATAAGCCAAATTTTAAAATATAACTAATACCTTTTTAGCCTATTAAAAGATACATATGAAAACTAACTTTATACACAAAGGAATTAAACCACTGGAATGAAGAAACACCACCTTCTGCTAAATAGGTCATGTATGATTCTGATGTCATGAGACAAATCTTCCCTGATAAATATTACAGTGGAGAAGAATATCCTCTCTAACTCCAAGAAGGTATACCCAGAAATCTGTTCTTTCTTGGATGATAAAGACAAATGAAATAATGTGAGATATTACAGCAATGCTCCATCAAGAGTGGAACTGTCTGATGAATATGGAATCACAACATCTGTTGGAGGAATCTATACCTAAAGGCTTCATCAGCCAAGGTAAGGGTATTTATTTAATAATTCTGAATAACTGTTTATGTGGGAATCCATGCAGCCTTCAGGGAGTGGCGGGAAATACATTGCAAAACAAATAAATAAAATATCCTCTAGTAAATCATTAAAGTTGAAACCCTTTGACTAAATGAGTTATAGTTCTTTGAGGAATTAATTTGCCCTGAAACATGTACACTACAAATTGTTTAACTTTGTTTACAAATTGTTTACAAATTGTTTAACTTAACAAATACTTAAATTGGATGTGTACCCTTTGCACATGTGAACAAAATGGGGGAAGACAACAAATAAAGACTCACACTTCCTGAGTGACAAGGTGCCCTTACATGAATTTACAGTGTCAGTTCTTTTCTCTGTGAGAATTAGGGCAAAAAGACAGTAAAATATATAAAGGAAAAACAGTTGACTTTGGGTAGAAAAATGGGATCTCTCTCTGTAAGACAACTTTGTCTGTGTGACAGAGACAAGTGGCTGGACCAGTTTCAACACCCAGTGAACTGAAGACTGACCTAAAGAAAGAACTTTCAAGAAACATCTCTGAGTTGGCCAAAATGGCACCAAAGTAAGGGCTTTAAGGAAATCTGTGTGTGATTTGCAAGTGCAACAGAGACATGTCTCAAAGAAAATGTTTGATGTGCTGGTATTGTAAATGTTGATATTCTGGCAAGATTGGTTGCCAGTGCAGCTGCTTGCCTCTCCAACATCTCAGAACAAAGCCCCTTTGACCACTAATCTGCTGACTGAGCTAGTCAGTTTGGACATGCCTTTATGTTTATGAGTTCTACATTAACTGATAGCAGGTTTTCTTTAGTCAAGAGTAGAAATTAAAAGCTTCTTGATAAGATCCAGGGAAATGGTCCTTCACTTCCTGTCTGTTCTTAACCAAAATGTGTTGGTGTCAACATGGAAGGTGATGAATGCCTGTGAAACTGCTCTCAATTCCAATCAATTTATGTTGTGTTTTTCCTCACAAACTGGCCATCAACCTTAGACAGACTGACCCTAGCAGTGGGTTCCTTATCCCTGCAAAATGGCACATGTGATTATCTGGATCCTTTGTTCAATCTGGAAGGTTTTAGGGTAAGCATGAAGTTTTGATCCATCCAACTGGCCAGCATAGGGAAAAGCATCCAAATGGGATGTTTAAAAGCAAGGTCCTATTGAAATGGGAGCAGAAACCATTATAGTGGTATTGACTTATATCTCACTCACAGACATATCTAGGTAGGCAATCATAGATCCCATCAGATGAGCCAAGAACAACAAATTAACTGCTTGAGATTCACTCACTTGCATTGCCACTTTGGACAATCTGGCTGTATGTTGTGAAGGGAAGAAGAATTGCTAGCACTAATTCTATCACCTTTATCTTCATGAAGTGCTGAGTGCTATCCAGTGCAGACAGATAACTTTCTGACTTGCGTGATCTTGAAGATACAATAAACCAATGAGAGGGAACACAGTGAACCTGATGGATGAGCTCTGAACAGTGCCTCTGACTCCACAGTCCTAAGAAAATGGAACTACACCAATTGGAACAACGAAAGCTGATCCACAAATACAGTGGTGTTTGCCTGACATCAGCTGTATTGGGGATAAAGAGAAAGACTGCTGCTGCTGAGTTGATTGCATGAAAAAGATGAGGTGGAAGATTAACTGAATCCTATGTTTCTATTCCACAATCATTTGGATTCTCAAGAATGAAAGGTGCCCTGATGGAAATGAAAGAATGCTTTATTTTGAAGTTTGTGGTTCTCCTAAGAATGGCATGCTTCTTTCCTTTACTTAGTATTAAATCATGGTCCCAATCATGGTAAGGTAACTAGATAAGATTTTGAGAAGCTGTCCACATACAAGCACTTTAGCAAATAGGCTATATCTGGTTACTGTTGGAATACGCATACAACCACAGTGGTTATGTTTATGAAGAAGATGGAAGAGTCTGAATAGGCATCAGCAGTGGAGAATTGAGTTTGCCAGCATTTAAAACCTCTCCTTCAGCTCTGATTTGCCTTCCAGGATATCTTGCAGTTACTTCTGATCTTAATGCTAGGAGACTCTTGTGAATATGGATGTAGCCATAGACACTCTAATGAACATGGTGATGACATGTTTTATGAAGGGCAAACACAATGCTGCAGTCTGTATTGTGTCTAGGGAACTCTCCTTACTTAGGGACTACTGCCCTAGTCATTAGGACAATGACTGGGGCACCCAACAGGCGAGTTTGAATTACATCTGTAGCATGCTTGTTGGAGAGAGCACCGTTCTGGGGCCAGATTGAGTTTGGAGTTTTTTGGAACAACACTTTTTTTGTAGCTCAGGCCCCAATGTAGGCTGCAAGTTCTTAAAACTGAAAAAGGCAAAATACAGTATATGTGTATCTCCCTGTATCACTTCAGTGGAACCAATACACAGTTGTTTCTAAATGTTACAGGAACAGAGATCAGAGCAGTTTCCTCCACAAATGCATGTAAAGAAGAATCTCGCAAAAAGGTTAGAAATGAACAGGATCAGTTTACCATTGAAGATATTATGGCCAGTTTACAGCCTTCTCTGTTTTCTGATATATCGCCTCTACTACAATCACACAAACAAGAAAATCATAATAAATAAGCCCTGTTTACCTGAAACTGGCATGGAAAATTCTGGGATGGGCAGTCTACTTTAAGTAGCGATGCTGAATTACTATTATAAAGCAGATGTAGATGCAAAAGATTCACTTGCTGAATCCTTGTTTGTTATTAATTAAGTTAGAGGCTGGGATGTGGGGAGCTAGCAATTCTGAATAGAATTCTGGTTGTGTCAGAATATAATACTAAGCAAGAACTCTGGTTCTCACTCAGGAAAATGCATCAAACAAAAAAATTACCTTTGGAACTTAAATGTGTCAGGTTCATAAACACGCCATCACTCACATGGAAGTAACAGGAAGAGAAAACTGAATACAATTTTTCTAGATGGCTTACAAAGGCTCAGGAAGGAAACAAGCTATTTTATAAGTGCATATACATGGTTCTGAATATACTTCTTTACTAACAAAAAAAGAAATGTCTTTGTACATTTTGCAACAGCTAACTTATGTTCATTTAAATTAACCATCATCTGAATTTCCGGGACCAGAAAGATACAAAAACCTAATGCCATTCTAGAAAATAATTCTTATGAAATGCATCCAAGAACTCCTTTATCAAAAGATTTTAATACATCTGAGCTTATGACACCCTGGAGATCAGAAACAGTCTGTGCAGGGCAAGACAATGGGGGACCTTGACTTGTTAAATAATCTGAAAATGCTATCAAGAGCTTTTCTCTCTCAAAAAAGATCCTGCCAATTTAAGCCTTCCTCTCAAGGGATGCTAATTTTGCATAATTTTTAAGATGAGACAATCTTTGTTTTCATGGTTGACAGACTTGTTACTAAACTATGAATGTCTGCTTTATTGCAATAGTATAGTTTGATTATAATAAAAAGGAAGGCTTTAACCTCAGATGTCTTTTCGTACTATTGAATTTTGCAGTTAATGCACATAGTAAATAATGTAAACTATTATATAGTAAGCAAATGTAAAGCACAACAAAAATTAAGTCCAATATAGAACCTTTATGGCCATTTTGTCTGAGGAAGTGTGCATGCTCATGAAAGCTCACACCTTGAATAAATCTTTGTTGGTCTTAAAGGTACTATTGAATTCAATTTTTGTTGTGCTTCTTCAGACCAACATGGCTACCCACTTAAACAGATAGGTTCCTCAAATCCCCCTCATGTCAGCCACTTACTTGAACCTAACATTGTCCGGGACCAGCCAGGCTCAGCAGAACAAAGAGATCTTGGACTCTGCTGAGGGGGAGACAGCCAGCTGACCTCACCCAAATCCACTGCCTGTGGCAGAGGCGCTGCAGGAGGCAGTCTCTGAGGGGACAAATGTAGATCCTCAGCCAAGTGCCAGTGCAGCAACCTCTGGGCCCCACAGTCCTGATCTGGAAACACAGTCAGCTGCTAGTCAGTTCATCCTCCTCTTCTCACCAATGCCTCAGGAATTTTGGAAGAGGAAAATAAGAACAACCTTCAAGAAAGAAAGAAGCACTGCACCAGGCAACCACCAACAGTAAAGGCTGCATGAACAGATGTTAGGCAGCCAGTAGTGCTTGACTCAGTACAAGCTTAAAAGCAGCAGAGAAGCAAGTTAACTGTTAATTAGTAGCGTGGACCTTGCTGCCCCTGTTCTGGATTGACTTCTTTGTCTCTGAACCTGGTTTGTACCTTTGTATCCTTGTTCTTGGATTTTCCTTAGGACTTGAAGCTGTGAGTATTGCCCACCCTATGCCTGAACCTTGGAACTGTATTTTGATGCCTGGTTCTGGTATTGCTTTGCAAACTCTGATGCATAGAAACTGCCCCTGGGTGCCGGCAATTCAGGACACATCCTGAGATCTCAAGGTGGTATTTGCTAATTACTGCAGTAATATTTTAACACAACTGAAGTGTGGCAAACTGTCATATATATCTCAAGAAAATACATCTCCATTATGCTACCAGCTATCCTTGTGATATCATTCACTAATATATTGTCCTGTTACCATGCTATTTTTAAATAAATTGACTCCATACACAGTAATATGATAATCACCCCCATTTTGCAAATGATAGGGCCTTAATTCCTTGCCACAGATGTATAGGGTTCTTGCAACAGAATATGGATTGTCATCTTTACAATACCACCATTACAGTCAATTTCTTTACCAGTTTAACTGATGGGCTACCACTACTACATAAAACGCTTCCTTGTTCTATACAGTGGGTCCTGCCTCTTTCAATTATATCTTTTTCTTAAGTATTTGCTACTGGTTATCCAATTACAAGAATTTTAATTTTTGCTCCATACATAGTTGAAGACATGCAGAAAATGTCACTGTTTTCCCTTGATCACGGGGGGGGGGGGTGTCACAACCTTCTCATAAGTAATCTTATTTAACTCTTCTTTAGCTTCGTAGGCTATGGGACACCCATCTACGAACAGTTTCAGTGTGCTTATTTTCAAGTTATGTAGAACTCAGATAATCAGATAATTGTTGTTGCTGTTGTTGTTAGTTGCGAAGTCGTGTCCGGCCCATCACAACCCCATGGACAATGATCCTCCAGGCCTTCCTGTCTTCTACCATTCCCCGGAGTCCATTTAAGTTTGCACTGACTGCTTCAGTGACTCCATCCAGCCATTTCATTCTCTGTTGTCCCCTTCTTCTTTTGCCCTCAATCGCTCCCAGCACTAGGCTGGCAAACTTCTCCAGGGAATCCTTTCTTCTCATTAGGTGACCAAAGTATTTGACAGATAACTGGATATGTTCATTTATTATGTTATCAAAAAGGCTTGCTGTAAAAACAGCATTTCCATTTTGTAGTATCATGGAACTGGATTTATGTCCTACTGCGATATGTAATTATTTGATTATGTTAATTATATACAATTAAATATGATAGTAAAGGCTTGCAATCTCCTAATCTGGTTGTCCTAAAATTGACTCAAGGGCAGAAGTTCCTGGCCTTGCTTGTCAGAAGACAGACAATATTCTAGGGGCCATTTCCCACGGCTTCAAAGTAGCACAATGGTTGCTATTTGGAAACGCTACTAATTTGCCATAACCCACGACGTCGTAGACAATCTGCAACAATCCTGAAACCAATCAGCAAAAAGCGCTTCGTTGTGGCGCTTTCAGGGGAATCCAGAAAAGTGGATTCACCCTCCGGATAGCGATACACTCCTGCAACCAATCTGCAACAGTAGCGCTAAAGACCTGTGCGTTACCATTGTTGCTGGTTCTTCAAAGTCCCTCCCCCTGGCTCTCTCCTCCAAACTTCCGGCGAAGCGATCGCCATTTTTTTTTCTCCGAGCGAGCGGGGATAAATGCACCGGCGAGCCTCTTTCTGTTTAGAGGCTTCCCTGGCTTCAGTCCTTCACCTTTAGTCACTAAGCACAAACCACTGAAAAGCCCGTTTGCTGAAATAAAGTCCCTTTATTTTTTACAAATAAATTCAGCCGAAAATCGGGCCCGTGAGAGGGGGGGGGGATTTTTTTTTTATCACTCGAGGCAGCGTGCGAACGATCAACCAATCAAACGACAGCTCACATTAGGCAGCTGGATGGGTCTCTCCGTAGCAACGAATCTACCTAGATTCGTTGCTATGGGTCGTTTTTTTTTTTTTTAAACCTTTCTTAAAGGGAAAGGGGCTGTTTGGGAGCATGCTAACGGCTGCCCATTGGCTGCTTGACGGCCAGGGGCGGGACGAGCTTGGCAATAGCGCTTCCTTTCTAGCGATTTCTGCCGAGACCGGAAGCCTGTGGGAAACGCTAAAAAACGCAACTGATTCCACTACAAAGGCAGGTATGCATAACGACGAATTCCACTATTTTAAATGGCGATTTTTCATTCTGCAAACAATTTGCAACAAAGATCCCTGTGCGAAAAGGCCCTAGAAGTTTCCATCAAATACACTCCTAACACAACACTTGGCCCTAAAAACTGTCACCACTAGGAACTGGATTAAGAACAAAGTATTGAGAAGGAGCATTTCCCTCCTCTTCCCTGATTAGAGACATTCCTTGCCATTTGGTTAAATCCTGAGCCAGGAATAATGATACTCAAAATGAGCTTGGTGTGTTTCTTAAAGCAGCCTGTAGTAGGGACATTTCCATTCAAGCAATATATGTATCCAGAGATGTGCAGGCTGAAAAAGAACCCCCCCCCAAAAAAAAATAGGGTAGAAAACTACTCAATGCTAGCGCATGTACTAGGGAAACTGATGGAGAACATCCTGACCTCTGCAGTCCTCCAGCAAATGTAAACCCATCTCCAAATTGTCACTTGTCTAATTTGCCTCCTGATGTCCTTTCACGAATTCACATGAGAAAATTGTCTTGTGGGTGCCCCCTTAGAAATACCAATGAAGATATTTATGGAAACAGACATTCATATCACAGTGAGTCATGGTTCTCATATAATTCTTTCCACATAAGGAAGAAAAATGTGGACAACATTGTGTCAGCATTCACTTTTGTCATCTTTCCATTCCACATGTTAACTGAATGATTGGCTCAAACAAAAGAACTTGGAACAGAAATTAATTTTAGTACCTGTGCTTCAATCAGATTTTTGCTGTAGAGGTTTCTATCTGATCTCACAGCTTCATAGAGATTCTGCTGCTGTTTTAATTTTGTTTCAGACTCTGCTATCTGCTTTTTGTAGTCAAAGATCTGCATTTCCCGCACTTTGATATCTTCCATATGATGAAGGACCTGTTTTGAAATCATAAAATTAGCACACAAAAATTCTCTTCTCATGATGATCAGCAATACTTTGTATATAAACATATGCAGACGCAAACATTTTATATAGGAAAGAAGATGGAAAATATTATATCACAAATATAAAAACAGAATAAATATACAAACCAAGCTCAGAATATTCAAGAAATAGCTGCTCTTATAACCATCAAGCTCTTTTAACCATCTTATAACCATATGAGGAGATGGCAGTGAGTATACGTGTGCTTTGCTACAATTAAAAGATATTTATGTCCTGTCTTGTTTCACTGAGAGGATAAAGCAAGCCAAGATTATTTGCCTGATCAAGTCTTTATTAAATATCATGATTGTTGTTACTATTTATTATTATTGTAGGGGAAATAAAACATTTTTATTGCTATGTCTTACTACAAAAATTATATTAGAAACGGTTTCCATACAGTTATTAATTTTTCTATTTAGTTTTAAGCTGATAGGCCGCCCTTCTCCAAGTGGTCTTGGGGCAGCTGACAACATTTTGACAATTAAAATTATAGAAACCGAAAACAAGCTCCATCAAATATCCTCCCCTATCATGCCTGGGATCCAAGTGGGAGGCATCCTAGCATCAAACCATGTGCAGGACAGCAGAAGTAGAGGTCAGGCAGGGGGGCCTATTCAGATGGTAATAATGACAATCACTATTATAAGAATTTGGAGTTTCCCCCCTTTCCTTTTAAACTTTGAAATCTTCAAAAGATACAATCTAGCCCCCCTCTCACCTCCAAAGTCTCTGCATCCCTTCTAAGTGTTAAGTTCCCAGTTAAAATGTGAAGTGGGAATTTCATTGTCCCTGGCCAGGAAGGCTATCAGTATTTCAATGCTTCAATGGCTGGTACATTGCAAAGACTGAGAACAACTGGCTTCCCCCTTCCTGCCTGGTTTCAATCAGGAGAGAGAAAAACTTTTTTTTAAGAATGTGTGAGTTCTGTCAAGTCTAATGTCCCAAATTAATTGTATTTCCCCATGTACAGAAAAACAAGAATTTTATCTCGAGAATCAGAAGTGAAATGAATAAAAACAAATAAAACTATGACTTTACAGCATTTTTATATTCTTTGCGTAGCAAAAAAACCCCAAACATTGTAACTACAACTTTTACTTAGACATTGCAAAGAAAAGTGGTCTTTACTTAGACATTGCAAAGAAAAGTATTGCTAGCATAAAGGTATTGAGTGTGTTTCCAAGAAATATTTTTCTTTCACAAATATTTTAACATATGCAATGCAGAGTTCTATTTCATTTATCTGCGTGGTCTGTGGGAACAAAGAATGCAAATGTAGGAATGATTTTTCAGTAGTGTTACTGTCAGCATTAATTGAGACAAACATAATAAAATCTGATGACCTGGTATTTCAAATAAAAGAAGTACAGGAATGGTTTTGTTTATGACTGAGACTCTGGATAGTAATGTAACAGGTGACAATTGCTGAAGTCCGTCCACTCTTGCTATCCTTTTTGTGAGAACTAATATTTGCATTTCAGAACTAGTATCAGAATTAATGTTCTTGTACCTTCTGAGGAAGAGAGGTTGTTAATGTATAAGAACAGCTGCAGCATAATAGCAGAGCTTGCAATCAGCACACTTGTCCCTAATGAAAGAATTCAAGCAGAGCTGATATATAGTTGGGCCTTTTTGTATGCTAGCTTTGGGGCAAAGGCTTAATTAATTGATTACTCTACTAGGTACCTCTGACCAAACTGGGAGATAAAGCACATCTAAATATAGCAAGGTTTGTTTTTTTACAGCAGTGATGATGGTGCTCCAGAGCATTTGCCGCTGACACCAGAGATGCTTAAAAACTGCTTACAGGTTAAAATGAAAGCAGAGACCCAGTTTATAATCCACCACCTATCTTTTCTTTTTTCTTGTTAAAAACAAGCTGCCAATAGTAATAAAAGTGAGATCAAAATCAATAATGTGTATTTCAAAGCTGAAGCCTAGCTCAGCAGTCGTTTAGAATGGATCAAAATTAGAAAGTAGGTCACTGAATGTATAACCATAAAGCTCAGGACTTCGTGAACAAATGTACAATATGTTTTCTAAAGTGGTCCTTTGTAGTGTATTTGGAAAGGTTAGTAGTTTAAGTTTCCACTTAAGTAGTATCAGTTTCATTTCCCCAAGTGAGGGTAGTTTGGAAGGGAACTCAGCTTATATAAGGGTTGCTGCCTGTTCTGTTGTTGTTGGTTACTGGATGGTTATGTTGGAGTTGGTTTAAATAAAGGAGCTATTCAAGCATCAGCCGCTATGTCCAGTTATTGTGCTGGTGACAAGGATGGGATGGTGACCCAGGGGCATATTGAGGGGTTTGATCCGGCAGATCCCAGTAAATGGGAAAACTATACGGCATGCTCCGAATTTTATGCAACTGCAAATGGCAGTGCTGATCCAGTACGGAAAAAAGCAGTTTTCCTTAGTGTATGCAGGACCCACACTTTTGCACTGGCAAAGGCTGTGATTGCCCCCCTACAGCCGCTCCAACTGCAGACATATTGACTGCTTTAACCAACCACCTTGCGCCCAGGCCTGCAAGTGGTCTGCAGGCATGCCTTCTACATTTGGAACCAAAGGTCAAGGGAAAGAGCTACATCTTTCATGGCAGAGCTTTGTCCGTTGACACAACAGTGCATCTTCTCTAAGTTGGAAGACATGTTGCAGGACTGACTGGTTTGTGGTCTGACTTATGAGGCCACCCAATGAAAATTGTTCATAAGTTACCTTCCAGGCAGCCCTGGATGTCAGAGTCGCTGCAGAAGTTGCTGAAGCCAATGAAAAAGTAGTCCGCCTCTCACAAATTCCACATGCCCCAATGACCAATAGCCAACCATTGCAAAGTGGCGCAGTGCACAAAGTACGCATCAGCAGCCGATAGCAAACCACAGTGAGATTGCTATGTGCAAGTTGCCGAGGCCAGCATGAGAGAGCCTCCTGCCATTTCCGGGATGTTCAGTGACAAGCCTGTAGTCGTCAGGGCCACATTGAGTGTGCGTGTTGCACAATGTTCCTGGCTGGGGTATGCAAAGCCAGGAGATCATTGCCTGGACTACCAAGTCACCCATGAACTGGCTGCTGACAGAGTTGACTCCAGCTAAGATGAGATCCTGATAGTCTAGAATGTGTGGGCAAAACCAAATAAGAAAATAGTTGATCAGGTGTTGATCCATGGCATCAACTGTCAGATGGAGATTAACTCTGGCTCTGCATTTTCAATCACTGTGGAGGCTATCTACCACCAGATCTATCATGCAGGGGGGGGCATCCCTCGACTCTTTTTCAGGACACCTGACAGACTTCCAAAGACATCGAGTGCCAGTGCTGGGCCACGGGAATTTCTCAGTGCAGGTTCAAGACTTTGATGGGATCCTTCCACTAACTGTGGTGCCAGGGTGCCACACATGTCTGCTAGGGCAGGGATCCTCAACCTGTGGTCCTCCAGATGTTCGTGGACTACAATTCCCATGAGCCCCTGCCAGCATTTGCTGGCAGGGGCTCATGGGAATTGTAGTCCATGAACATCTGGAGGACCACAGGTTGAGGATCCCTGTGCTAGGGCTTGATTGGGACCCTCGGCATCACTCTCACTGGCATAAACCAGGTGAGCTTGGTATCTTATGAGGCTCTGGTTTGCCAATTTCCCAGAGTTTTTGGAGTGGGCTTCAGCCAATTTTAGGGCCCCCTAGTGACCCTTCCTCTAGATCCAGAGGTTTCCTCTAACCACCTGAAGCCATGCAGGGTGCCTTTCACCCTGCAGCCCAAAATTAATGCCGAGCTGGACAAGTTTGTGGCTCAGGGGGTTCTGAAACTGGTGTCACATGCAGCTTTGGAGACGCCAACTGTAACACCAGTTAAGGCGAATAGGGAGATTCGCATTTGTGCTGATTATAAGTGCACAATTAATAAGGCAATTCCATCACATCCATTCCCTGTCCCTGTTATTAGCCACGTGTTCACTTCGTTGTCTGGGGGCTGTGTATTCATCAACTTGGCCAAAGCATACCAGCAGTTGCCAGTTGAATCTGCCTCTGTGGCAGCACAAACAATTGTCATGCACCATGGAGCCTTTAAGGTCAACTGGCTTCAGTTTGGAGTCAGTGTCGCCCCCGGGATTTTCCAGAATTTTATGGAGAACACCCTCCATGACCAGGCATTCTGTGCCATCAAGCAGCTTTAGTCCTCTGAGTCCGTCATGACTTATTTTGATGAGACTCTGCTGGGCACATTGGCTTGTGATGCATCCCCATATGGGGCTGGGGTGGCACTCAGCCATGTTATGTCTGATGGCTGGGAAGCCCCCATTGCATTCTATTTATGGACACTGACAGCAATAGAGCATAATTATGCTCAAATTGTTCGAGAAGCCCTCACTACTGTGGCTGCCATCCACAAGTTCCATGACTTTCTCTATGGGGGCCATTTACCATTGCCACAGACCATAAACCATTGCTGGGCATTTTTGTCTTGCAGAAACAAACCCTGAAAATTTTTGTCCTCAAGGGTTTTCCCACTGGACAGGGTTTTCTTCCAGGCCTATGACTACACCTTGGTACACCACTCGCAGGTAGAGATGGGGCATTATTGTTGGAAACTCTCTCTGGCCCACTGGTCTGTGCAGCTGATGTGGCCATCCTCTCAACCAAGGGCCTTGTTTTGGCTCAGGTATTTCAGTGTGTTTGGCAGGGATAGCCCCCAAAAGCAGCCTTACTCCTCCCCCTCTCCTGCCAATGAGAGCTTTCGGTGCACAAGGGGTGCCTGCTGTGGGTGAGGGTGGGTTGTTATTTCTCCTTCCCTTGAAGCTGTACATTTTGGCCACCCAGGAACAGTGCACATGAAGGCACTGGCACACAGTTATGTACGGTGACTGAACTTGGATGCAGAGGTGGAGGGCTGGGTATGGGCATGTGACCCTTGTCAGCTCTCCCGTCTGCCATATCATGAGTCCTGGTTCATTCCTGGGAGGTGGCTCATGCTCCTTGGTCTTGGCTTCATTTAGATTTTGCAGTGCCCTTCCAGGGCCAGACCTTCCTAATAGTAGTTGATGCCTTGACTAAATGGTTAAAGGTCATTCCTGTAGCCTCTATGGCTTCCCGAATGGTCATATGGGAACTCCGCTATTTATTTGCAATGCATGGCATTCCAGATGTTGTAGTTTCTGATAATGGAACTTCATTCACATCTGTGGAGTTCCGGGAATTCCTAGCAAACAAACTCATCTGCCAGGTACCGTCTGGTCTGTTCCACCAATCCTTGAATGGGCAGCTGGGATGGTCTGAACCACTAAGGAATCGTTGTCCAGGATTGTGCGGGGCAACTTGGATCAATACCTTGCTAGCTTCCTTTTGACACAGCATGTGACACCGTATGCCATGACTGGACATTCTCTGGCCAAACTGCTTATGCGCCAGAAATTGACTACTTGACTGGTTGCTACTTGACTGATTGCACCTGGACTTTGTGGACATATGGCCCATACGGTAAGACTCTCAGGGTGGTCAGCAATGGCTGTTTAAGCCAGCTGACTTGGTGTTTTTGCAAAGCTATGGCCTCTGTTGGCTTCCTGCAAGCATTACTGAGGTGACTGGCCCTTTTTCTTACAGAGCCATGACCTCGGATGGCAAGGAGTTCCACTGCCATATCAGCTGTGGTGCCAGGAAGTATCTGACCAACTGCCTACAGACTTGGCTATGGACACAGAATTGATAGCCCCAGCCCCAGCACAAAGTATCCTGCTCCCAGACCCAACAGTCATGGCCAGAGTGATTCTGGAGGAGGCTATGGACCCTCAACCAATATCTGAACAAAGGGATGGGGAGCAGAACGGGGACTCTACGTTGACTTCTGACCCAGGTTCCCCATCCTTTCTTTTTAAAAACATTTTTTTAATGGGAGCAACAATTGCCTGGGGTTCTTCACCACACAAACTGGGTAGCATAAATGTATGAAGAATTTATAAGAAATTAAGACTTACTGCTTACTGACAAAATTTAGAAGAACGATGTTCCACTTAAAAGGCTGAGGGTCTTCTTTTTTCTTTTTCTGAGACACTGTGGATAGTCACGGCTAATGGCAGGATACTGACCAAAGCGGACAAAGTTTTGCCTTGGAGTAGCTGAGCCAGTTGAATTCTGGTTCTTCAGGGATTCTTAGAGCCTCTTGTGGTGCAGAGTAGTAAGGCAGCATACATGCAGTCTGAAGCTCTGCCCATGAGGCTGGGAGTTCAATCCCAGCAGCCAGCTCAAGGTTGACTCAGCCTTCCATCCTTCCGAGGTTGGTAAAATGAGTATCCAGCTTGCTGGGGGGTAAACGGTAATGACTGGGGAAGGCACTGGCAAACCACCCTGTATTGAGTCTACCATGAAAACGCTGGAGGGCGTCACCCCAAGGGTCAGACATGACTTGGTGCTTGCACAGGGGATACCTTTAACTTTAGCTGAGCCAGCTGAATTCTGGTTCTTCAGGGATTCTCCAGTTTTCAAATACCTTGACTCCATCTGTTCCTTATTCTTTTCTCATAATTCAACCATGATTTAATCATCTACAATACCATGACATTTGATATGTTTGTTTTGATATTGTAGAGGTTTTTTAATCAACTAAAATAGATGTACGTCTTTTTTTAATCAACTGAAATACATTCTGTTATTTATATTCCATTTCTCCAAGGACATTGTTTAGTGTAAATGGACTGTTCAAGATTACCTATTGTCTAAATTTCTCCCTCAATAGCAAAGTAAAAGAGGGAATGTCAGTCCTTACTTTGGGAATTAAGCTCCAGCTGCCAGTGACTATGCCTTCTGTCATGAAAAGATGTAGAGAGCAGTGTTCTCCTCCTGATTGGCATTGGAATATGGGATGCCCTGAGCTGCCAAGTATGTAGTTCTTCACCTGGTTCAGGTTTTAGCTCATATTCTATGGCTTTTTGGTCCTGGGAGAGACTGTAGCAATACTGCAAGTGGATGAGTCCATTCAGGGGATTTCTGGTCTGCTTATTCCACTGGCTTTTGAACAGGAGCCTGCTGTGGGTAGAGGAAGCAGGAAGTCTTCCTTGAAGGCCATTGAGTACTGGGAATCTTGAGGAGTTTTCCTTCCCAATCAAGGTTAAACCAGGGGAGGTCGTTACACTACCCCATCATGAAAGTTTATTTACTATGTCATTCTTTCTCTTTCTTTTTAGAAATCAATCTCAACTGGGCAACAGCTGAATTTGGTACTGTCTTTTATTTTCTTGATGGTAGCATCTTGAGTGAACTTCATTTCTCAGGCAGGCACCTGAGGAAAGACTGGTAATGGGTCAGAGCAAAACTGCCAGTAGAGACTCTATTTATGGGTCACTAGCAGCAAAGACTTCTCTTTAACCAAAATTTGAATCATAGAATCAGAGCTCAACAAAACTCAGTGCGTTTTAGTGCAATTTTATGTAAATATGTCATTGGTTATTGCCATTAGTAAAACATCTGCACTATATATAACTTTTGCTATCAGCTATCCAGTACATCAATCCTTGGTACATAGCACAGAATAGTATAAAATAATAGTTAAAATATTATTATGGAGTAATACTATGGAGAGACTGAGACTCTCAGGTAAAGTAAACAAAACCAGATGATTACATTTAACTTACCATAAATACCCCCATAATCATATCTCAAATGTGTTAAAACAGGTGATAATGAGTAAGTCCATCTTTGACTTAACAAAAATGAGGAAATGTTTGACACATGAACTATTACCTCATCATTCTGTTAGTGAATTGGTTGATATGAGTTAGTTCAGCAGATGTACAAGCAAGAGGGCAATTGGTTGCTTCTTTCTCCACAACAGCTTGGATGATGTTTGAGCAAAATTCAAAGTACCAAGGAGCACCCAGCTAAATATAGACCTGGAATCCAAGATCTTAAGGTGTCCATCAGGGAAAATTGTAAACAGCTAACCAAGAACATCAGTCACCTGTTTTGCAGTCCTTTAGTAAGTGCTGTAATTCTATTGTTGATTTTATTGTTGTGTTGATATTTTGGTGCAATAATTTTGTTTAGCGATTTTTGTACAAAATGCATTGTATTTGTTGATGTTAGATGCTTTTTCTTTGTTTTAAATAAATGTTATTCATGATTCCTTGTTATGCTGCCATAAAAGGGATGTGGAACAGGAAAGAAATATTTCAAATTAAATAACCAAACAAACAACTGACATATTCCATGCAGACTCCAAACCTCTTGGTAATTGCCAAGATCTGAATTACTGGGTGCTATAATGATTCTGACCTGAACAGTAGTCTTGTCTATCCCCTCTGCACAGCCATAGGGGTTAGAACATACAAAAAACCCTCATTTTTCAGAACAGGTTCTCTGCTTGTGTGGCACTCTTGAAGGCAGAGATTCCTGATTATAATTCATAAGAACATCAGTAAAATCCTTGTACCACCAAGAAAAATGTCAAAAACTCCATCAATTAATAGGGTTGCCATCTTTGGGTTGGGAAATTTCTGGCGATTTGGAGGATGAAACCTGGGGAAGGTGAGGTTTGTATGGGGGAGCGACCTTAGCAGGATACAAGGCCATACATTCCACCCTCCACAGCAGCCATTTTCTCCTGGAAAACTCACCTCTGTCATCTGGAATTTGGTTGTAATTCTGGGAGATTTTCAGGCCCTACATGCAGGCTACAAGAGGAAATAGGTTTGCAACCCTATCCATAAAGTCAGGAATTGAGTGGGCTTTCTTATCAGTTCTAAAAAGTAAAATAACTGTGTCCATAAACAGTTGTATCTTACCTTTTGTGTGAGCTCACTAGCTTCATTAATATAACGGTCTCTCTCCTTCTCCAGTTGAAAGATAATCTTTCTCTGTTTCTGAGCTTCATCCTTAAAATTTTGAATTTCCTCTTCCAGATTCTTCTTTGATTGTTCATGGAGCTTAACAAGGTTCATCTGTTTTTGAGTTACACCAGCAGCTTTCAGCAAGTTCTGCAAGCACAAGGTTAAGGTGGTCACTACTAGGGATGTGAATTGTGGGGGAAAAAACAATACTTTTCAGATTCAAGGTTTCCTGATTTGGTACAGCTCAAATCAACCAAATCAATGATTTTGTGTATCGATTCAATTTTGGCCAATTTGGGAAACTCAAACCAATTTGTCAAAATAGTCACAAGGCAGCTAATCTTACTGTGGAGAGAAGCTTCTCCAGAGATTAGCTGTTCAACAGCTCTGCAGTTATTTAAAGGGACCTAGGACTCTTTAAATGCCGGTAGACCCCACCAAACAGCTGATCTTTAGGAGTCTTTAAATGTCTCCCCAAAGACCCCCTGAGTTGGCAGAGAGTGGCCTAGGAGGATTCTGGGGGGAGGCATTTAAATCTCTTATGAGATTTCCTTGATTTGCTAATGTACTTCAATAAATACAAGAAACCCTTTTAACATCTAAGGTAATTCATTCTGGATGAAAAATACTACTTCCCTATTGAATAATGCCAGTGAGACAAACACTGGCTTTCAGTACCAAATCAAATAGTGCTCACCAATTTCCCAAATGTAGTAGAAACTGATACAGCAAAATTAGGAACGAAAACTGGATCTAGGTGTATGGTTTTTGCTTGTATCCTTACCTGAATCACATTTCATAATGAAATTAAAGTTAAAGTACCACTCCTCAGTGTTCTGTTATGTACAAAGAGATGACAGATCTGTTTTCCAGAGTTAAAAGTACAAGGTCATTGCAGCAGGCTACCCAGAAACAAACTACCTGGCAGGGTCAAGCAGCAAGACCCACCTGGGTGCGGCAGGGTGGGACCAAGGTAAGAGAGGTGCAGCAGCCTTTGCAATCTAGTCCAGGGATGCACAAAGGGTATGGAGGCAGTGAACAAGCCCAGGTGTTTTGATGCAAGGCAGGGAATAGAGAACAGGGCAGATACTAACTCAAGGGCCGGAGCTATGTGGACTGAGGAAGGGGATGTGGGAGGAAGGCTGGCAAGAGAAGCAGATTGCCCCATCATGGGTCTTCTGTGGTGTAGTGCAGTGTAACCCTGAGGTGAGCGAAGTAAATCAAACTTTCAGCAATCTGTATTGATAAATAAAGCAAACAGCATAAGGAAACAGTGACTGGGTCCACATGATCTCAAGATTCCAGGTACTATGTTCTCCTGCCCCCATGGGTACCACACTCACCTTGTTCAAGATATCCCTCTCTCTCACAAGTTCATCTATAGCTTTTTTATCAATTTCTGCTTGCTTTTTTGCTGCTTCCAACTCTAAAACACAATAAAAATTCAGATTGCACAATTTGAACCAATGAAGAATCTATGGGTTTTTTAAAATTCATTTAATTGCACAAATCATGATGATCCCTCTTTAGGCATGCTATACGTGAAGCTACATGATGGAAAAGTTGTGGGGCAAGTTTATTTATTTATTTTATTTTAAGCATTTCTATGCAGTCCCCTTGACCCAACACAGGGTCTCTAAGAAAGCAAACATTAAAACAGCATATAAATATAAAAATATGATGAAGCAAAACACATAAAACACATTTTAACACACAACCAGGAAGGAGGGCTATTAAGAGTTAGTGGAGGAATGCCCCCCCCAAAAAAGTCTTCACCCCCTGGTAGAAGACACTGATAGAGGAAGACAGACCAATCTCCCTAGGAGGGAATTCCAAGGATTCAGTGCCACCACCAAGAAGGTCCTTTCTCATGTTGTTACTGTCTAGCCTCAGAAGGCAGGGCCACCCAAAGTTCTGTTGGAACTCTGGTATTATTTTTTCAGCCCATTGGGCCTGGCAACAAAGTGATGTGCTTATATTTATAAACCACTCATCAGGAATCTCAATCAACATCTTTGATATTTACAACTCAGGCATATAAACTTCAGCTATGTCACTATTATTCAATACTATTGCTATTATTTCATCCTAGAGCCCAAAACTGTAGCCTTTCAATAGAGTCCTGCATGCAGGAGAACTTGGCCATAGCCAAATATTTACAACCACTCTTGTAAAGATTATGTCAATTTTTCCTCCATTCACATGAGAGCAGCTTTCGAGTCAGGATCTTGCTTGTTTACATATGTTATTTTCTGATGGAACTCTGTAACCACTACCATATTCTGCAAGAGTGAACATATTCTCAGAAGTTAGAAGGTTCTGTTATAATGCCTTTTCCAGGCATGTAAAGTGCTATTATCACTTTGTTGATCTTTTGCGTCACATTCATAGTTGATTCATTCCTGTGGTTTCATGTAGACTTCAAAAGCACAGGTAACAAGATGAATCTTTTAGAAAGACTGTCAAAAATCCCCGGACAGAACTTAAATCCACTAGAAATCCCTTCTGAAATTTGCCCTTCAAGAAAGATTCAAACTAACCTAGGTCCATATTACCTAATCCTATTCTGGTCATGAGTTCCTCATCATGGACAATGGTATTGACTGCCACAGGGGGAAAAACCCACAGTTCATTCAATAAGATGTTCACACCGTTGTTCTGAGTTTGAATCTTACCTTTCTCCAGCCCACTGATCTGATTTTTAAAGGTGTCTCTTTCACATTCTGCCTGCGTTTTATGTTCCTCCACAGCACGTAGTTTTCGCTGCATAAGCTCTCTTGCTTTGGAAAGCTTTGAAATCTCTTGACGCATCTGAGACAACTCATCTTCTCTTGACTATGTAAGACAAGCAAGAGATATGCAATAGTCATGACAGAATTTATCAGCACCTAACCTCTCTGCTACTTCTATCTCTGCTACTTCTATCTCATATTAGGACGAATAGAACAATGACATTTCCAATCAAGGAGGCTACAAGAAATACAAAAATAGCACAATTGTAAGAACACTCTCCTAAGAGTAATCCCCAACAAACAAATCTGAGTAAGATTCTGAGTAGACCTGTTTGGGGTTGTTCTTGTTTTTCATCCTATCTCCAGACTATCCCATTTTATCTCTGAGTTCTTATTACCAAGGAAATATTTGGTAATATAGCTAGACAACCTTTTTTCCTGAAGAAGAAAGAACCATAACTACCATCTGAATGACTTCCATTCTGTCTTCCCATGAGAAAAAGCTATTGAATTATCATGTAAATTACAGGCTGCACCTCTCTTCTATTATGTCATCTGTTTTTAGTGTACAAGTGAAGGGGAACCAAAAAAAGCAAGGTGCTAATGTTAAATCACAGCCATCTTTTTAGCATGTCTACATGCATATGTCTGTTCATGAAAATGCACCTTGGGTGTGAGCTCTCTTGAGTTTAGCAACAGTAGAAAGTGAGGAAGGAGATGGTATAGCACGTAATCCTCAAAAATAACCGATGTCAGAGATCCCGTTGTTCCCTCCACCTCCATGAGAGTCATGGGAAGATGGCTAGGTAAGCTGTAATGACAGGGCACAAGAGCAAGGAACAAAGGGGAATGAACAGAGAAGTTGAGAGGGAAGATGAGACTTTCCCCACAATTTGTGATGCCACTACCTGGAACAAAGATATGATAATGAAGAAGAGCAACTGTATTGGTCTGTTGCAACAGAATTACAGTACCCTGAAGACTAAAGCAAGAGTTTTCATAGGCTAAGAATAGCGTCTTGCCTATGAAAGCTTTTGCTACAACCCATTTTGTTAGTCTTTAATGTACTACAATACAGTTTGTTTTTTCACACTATATTCAGTATACTCAAAGGGAGATTGCTGGTTTTATAATATGGTTGTAATAACATCTTTTCTATCTGTTATTTTCTAATTGGTTTTTATAATCTCAACAACCTGTAGCTCTGGAATTAAATCCTTTTGTTACCCCAGACCACTGGATCCTGATAAATCTTTCTATATATGTACCTGGTAAGTTGTTTTCATTGTTATAACCTACAGCATTCCATGAAAGAGAATTATTTACCAGAAAATTACTCCTCCACATAGGAGACATATTCTACTCAATATACTATTGGTTTTCTGTCCTGTTCTTTAACATAAACCATGTAGTAATCAAAGATATCCTCTTGGCTTGATGCAATAGATGAGCACTGGCAATATCTTAGCTTTTATAATGTATTTATTTATAGTCTGTCTTTCTCACAGGGACTCAAGGTGGATTACTTATGGTGAGTCAGTTCAATCAAAAAAATGGGACATTCAATAAACAGTGCATTAAGATGGTAGCAGTCTGGAACCAACCAGAAAGAACTGAAACATGTATTAACATAACATACTAAGCAGTCAAAAAATTACATAATACAAAAATTACATAACAGGATCTGTTGAGAAAGTAGTAGTAGTAGTAGCAGCAGCAGCAGCAGCAGTAGTAAATTGAGTAAGCTATATGGAGCAGTATGCCGCAGTAGTAGTACTAGTAGTAGTAGTAGTAAACAAAGTTATATGAAGTATATACCACAGTCCCGAATCATATATCCAAGGAAGTTGTAAAAACAATTTCTGTAGTGCAACCCTATTACCTGTGCAAAAAGGCCATCTCAAATAATTCAGTTTTGCATTGCTTGCAGAAACCTGGGAGAGTGAGAGCCTTCCTGACCTCCTTGGGCAGGCCATTCCAGAAGATGAGAACCACAATGGAGAAAGCACATGTATGAGTAATTGTTGATTGTGCCCATTTACAGGTTGGCACCTGCAGAAGGCCCGGCTAAGATGAGTGAACCTGCCCTGGTGGAGCATAAGGGTAAAGTGACCAAATCCATGAAGCAAAGTTTGAATCCAGTGGCATGAAGGGCTCTGTATGTGATAGCCAATATCTAAAGTTGAGCCCAGGAACAGATGGCCTGGCAGTGTAATGTCTGCAGAATGGGAGTCATGTGCATGCTCCACCTAGCTCCTGATAATAGCCAAGATGCAGCATTTTGAATCAGCTGGAATTTCCAAGGAAGGCCTAAGGATCGTACATTACAATAGTCTTGTCTTGAAGTTACTGTGATATGGATCCTGGTAGTCAAATCAACCATATCAAGATAAGGGGTCACCTTACAAGCTAGGCTGAGTTTAATTGAGTCCAATACATGAGGAAGGATTTGAACCAGTTTAAGGCACATCTTCTGATACCTACCTACCTACCTACCTATCAAAGACTGGATATAAATCCAATAAGAGCAACAGAGAGTCATGGCCTTTGTGGTATCATGGTACCCAAGATAGAGGTCATCAGCTAAAGCTAGCAGTGCCATCTCTGCCCCATAGCCTGACCTGAAGCCAGACTGAAATTTTTTAGAACAAATGAGCTACAGAAATAGAACCTTTCTAAAGAGCAGAAAATATAGGAACACATTCCATATATACAAAGTGTAAATGCCTGCTGTGAGCTAACTTGCATTGGCTGAACTTTTCCAATTCATAGCTCCAGCTTTGATTTAGCAAGATATTTCATTTGAGTTATTTCAAAACAGCCATATAAAGTTAGACTATACCAGTAATACAGAATAGATACAGCATTAGTCTAAATACGTACTCACAGTGCAGTGGGGAATGCCACCAAGTCACAACTGATTTATAGCAACTCCCTAGGGTTTTCAAGGCAAGAGGCAAACAGAGGTAGTTTGCCATAGCCTGCCTCTGTGTAGTGATCCTGGTATTCCTTGGTGATCTTCCATCCGAGTACTAATCAGGGCCGACCCCACTAAGCTTTCAAAATCAAACAAGATCAGGCCAACCTCGGCCGGCCAGGTCAGGACAATTACACCATTTTAAATTCATTGAAGCCATTGGGTTTAGATGAGCATAACGATGCTTAATGGGATTGTAATTTCAAACAGATTTTTAAAAATCAGATTTTCAGATATGTAAGCATACAGAAACGACCAGTGATCTTACCTGTGAGGGGTCATTCTCCCCAGAGGTATAGGAAGACATCTTGGGTTGTTTTATTCTCCGGTTCAGAACCGGAGAATGGAACAACCCAAGATGTCTTCCGCCTCTGGGGGAGAATGGCATTATGTACCATGTTACTTCTAAATCTGGATTATTAATCACAGAAGGGTATTCTTGGACTTACTCTCAGCTCTGTAGTTTTCTGCTGGTTCTCTTGCATGAGTTGTTCAATGGCCAAGCCGTGTTGTTCATTGTCTTGCTGCAATTTGGTATTTCTCATTGTAAACTGTTCCAGTTCTTTTGTGGCTCTTTCATTCAGGATCTGTGAGATTGTAATACACACCCAATAAATTTGTTTACAATCTGATTACTGTGCTCAAATAAACCCACCTTACTTTGAACTTCTCTAGATTTTAAACATGAAGAGAACACTTTCACATTTTACTTTATCATTTTTATCATTAATTAAACTAGTAATACACTGAGAACTGTGATAAATGTTTAGCAGTTGGTGGGGAGAGGTAACAACTCATAATGAACAACACAGTGCATTTTTCATTCCAGGATCATTGTGAGACTCCCCCCACCCCCAAGGTGGCAGATAAATATTGTAATTCCTGTTTGCCATTTGGCAGCACATATTGTAATAACAGCAAATGAATGAGAGAGCAAAATATGTTTCATTAGTAAAAAGAATCTCAGTATATTAATAAACAAATGCTAAAAGAATAAAAGGGACAGACCATAGCTGAGTAGTGCAATTGTTTTGCATGCAGATACTCAGATTCAGTGTCTAACTGTTCTACAGGTAACAGGACTATATGAAAAACATTTCTAAGACCCAAGAGTCAGAGCCAACCAAAGTAGACAACACTGGGCTATTTAGCCAAACAGTGTGATGATGTGAGAGATCAATAATGAAAGAGGAGTCTCTCAGTTCTCACTGGGCTCCAGGGTCTGGCTTCCACTAAAAGGATGGGGTCTCAGTGTGGGAGAGGATTCATTGGTAGGATCATGTTGCACTACCTATGGAACCATTCCCTTTCTTCATCCTCCTTCCTGAGCTGCCACCTCTTAAGCTTCCTAAGTAAACACCCACCTCTTTCTCAGCTGCTTGAGCCTTCTTTACAGAAGCTTCCCTGGAGCCACCTCAGAACACCACCCAGACTCATAAGGGGGCTCATATCTATAATCCTGCTCCTGCATATCTGTCCAACAGCCAGGAACAGAGGGTTCCAGACTAAGAACTTAATTATCAAGAACATCCAGGTCAGATCTGGATGAGGACTGCAGCACGTGGGCTTAAGCCTTACATCAGTATCATTTTCCTTACCCGAAACAACTTCAAGGAACCATTATTTCACCAGTTGTGGAAGCATAGCAGCTCCTTGTGGCCATTCCATGTCAGGAAAAGAGCATTAGGAGAAGGCTGTCTTTCCCCCATGCATAGTGGTTTTCATTCAAAGTTAGCCTGCAGCTCCTGGGAATTGATTCCTGAATACAGAACTCCCTAATTATATCTGTACACCACATATATAGAGGTCATAGGGCTGCCAGGCTGAAAACCCTCAGAAAATTGGAGGGGCAGAGTCTTACCCAAATGGTGTCCCACAGTGTCATTACTTCTGGCCACATAACCAGAAGTGATGGTGCAACACTGTGGGATGCTCTAGGATTTCCCCAAAATTTTACTGCTGAAAACCATGGAGTTTTATGGAATTCTTCAAGCAACTCATGATGTGGTGATGTCAATTCCAGTTGCATAACTAGCAATTATATTGCAATATCATAGGAAGCTGTTTTGACTTCAACACCCCCCAGGTGGCCATCAAGTGGCAGCAGAGGACAAAAGCTAAAAGTAATGTTGGACAGGGTTGGTTTATCCATGTAGCACATGTAGGACTATGGGCCCTGCACTTCCAGGGTCTCCATGCAGTGCCTTTACTGCCCCCACCCCCCATGGATTAGGGTCATAGTCTCTCTCCTTCCCCCTTGTCCCTTTTAAAAACGCTCAGAGTGAGGTCCCTTTCCACTGCAGGGGACTTCTCCACTCCCAATCTGGCTGCTCCCTCCATAATTGTACCCTGCTAGGGCCCCATGAATCCTTAAACAGGCACTGGTGCTATGAGCCCTGCGGATCCTTAAACCACTCCTGATGTCAGGGATTCAAGGGCTTTATAATATGTAATAAATAGCCCTTAGTGACATTCTGGTGGCAGCAATCACTGCTATCATCTGGCTCCCAAGTGAAAGGTAAGGGTAAGGATATGAACAGTCTTTATCTTCTAGGAATTGTTGTGCTAATGTGTGCCCCAACCTACCTTTTCAGGCAGTGTAAAGAGTCCACAGTTACTTTAGACAGTAATCTAAAGGAACATAATCAGCAACTACATGTTCATTCAAAGTGCAAGGGTGTGCTATCTTACCATAGACATTTAGAAGAGCTTCTAAGCTGACTTCAACATGAGAGAGGGCCAGGGATGGCTTTTTCTGCAGAAAGTCAATGTTATTTGGTGATTATAGTGTGGGACTAAGACCAGGGGCACCTAGGTTTGTATCCTTGCCTGCCTTCCAATTTGCTGGGTGACCTTGGGGCAGTCTTTCTCTCCCAACCTTATCCTAAACTTTTTGGAGGAAGGGTGAGATTTTTTTTTAAATATGTTAAATGAAGTGTATTGACAGGGAGGATGTCTAGATTAAAAAGTCAGTGGTTTCCTCCAGTATTTTAATTCTATTATGATCAAAGTTAAGAAAAGCCTTCCCTACTGTATTCCTAAACTTAATCTCTGTGAGTGTTCCTGAGCTGGTTTGACGGAATACCCCCCTTCACCTTCTGCTCTTTGAGTTGCTGTTCAAGCTTCAGAAGTTCCTCCTTGTTTTTATTCATCCCCTGCTGCATTGTTTTCATTTCAGCTGCTTTGTTCTCCAAATCAAGGTGAAGCTGTTTCAGATCTCTCTCCATTTTATCTTTCTTTCGAGATTCACGTGAAGCCTCATTCTGACGCAACTGGATTTCTTGATTGAGCTGCAGCGGTGACAAAAAGGAAAATATCAATGTTTTGTCCATATTTTAGGGGAGTCAGTATATATTTACCAGTTGCTAACTATGGAACTGGATAGTTTGTACCATATGAAAAAGGTTTCTAGAAAATGTACAAAGAAGATGTAAGATGAGACCAGGGTGGCTCAGCAAAGGATCTGCTAAAGAAATTTTGCTTGAATGGGGAAGTTAATGGAAAAGTGGCTTGATGAATAAAGAGAGGCAAACTGTTTTCAAGGCTGAAGAAAGAACCTGACAATAAATAATGAGCAAGAAAGGGTGAGATTATCAAAGTAATAGGTGATAGGCAGAACTAGTTTTTGGATCATTAAACTCCATGAGAAATCTGAAAGCATCTGTAATCCCTGCAAAAATCAGCTAGCATATGAAAAAGTAAATTAACTGTACACTATGCAAAAAGAACTGCTTAAAACATAATTTACCTCAAGCTGCATCCATCTTATAATGATTCTTTGTACTGCTTTCACTGCTGTTGGAAATATAGTATCTACACGATCAACTGAGCAGAGATTTCCTGTCCTATAATCTAGCAGCTCTTTTTCCCCATTCCATAACTGCCTGCATCTTTTCCTGTATATCTTTGTAATGTAATGGATTTGGAATTCAGAGGAACTAGGAGATTGTAGCAATAGATTCTGGCACAATGAGGAAAATGGCTTATGTGAGTAGCTGATAGCAGAAAAACAGTACCAATAGGGGCAGAAACTTTTAAAATACACACTTTCCTGTCTACATTGCATTATTTCAAAAAAGCAGACCACAAAGATTTGGGAAAGATTAGAGCAGCACTGGAGGAAATGAGGGAAATTGACAGAGGACTTTGTTGGGTGGATGCTCAAAAAGAAAACCAAATGGTTTGGAAGCAAGGGTGGAGTCAAACAGCCATGTCAATGAGGTATCCATCAGAAGCCAAGGAATTCCTCTAGCAGACAAGAAAGGGCCCAGAGATGACATGCAAGCCAATCTAAGCAATCTGTGTCAGAGATCAATGGAAGAGATGAAAACACAGATGATGCCCCATCACTGACGACTTCTTGCTGAGTTGCCTGAAAAAAGATTTGGAAAGTGAAATAGCAGGTAGCAGTTAATAGAGGTGAATTGCAAAGGTGGAGAAGCCTCCCTGACAAAGACAATAATGACAGCTACCCAGATAGTGACACATACCTGAGCAATGGTGGAGTCTGCCTGAGTTTTTGTCTTTTCTGCCTCTGTCTGTTGGTCTGTCATATTTGTTACATTTTCTCGTAACCTTACAACCTCTGACAAAAGCTGGTCTCGCTCCTTTGTTACTTCCTCCTTAAATCTTAGCAGTTCCCGCATGCTGGAAGAAAAAGAGATTTGAGTCAGCTATGTCACAGCTACTCGGCATTCTCAGTAAAATGTGTTTTGTGGAGAATGGGAGTCTGGGGGCATTGAGCTCCGCTTCCAAAAAGCTCACAAAAGTTGTCAATTAATTTATACATTTACTAAAAACATCCCCCTTTGTGAAAGAAATATAACTTCTAGTGAATAGGTTTTATTCAGATTTAAAAAAAATATCCATCCTCTCACAGGAGAAAAAAAAATCATCACCACTCTAACAGGCATGCCCTGAAACATACATGTTATTTGAATGCCCCATTCCTCCTACTCTTTTCTTGTCGTTTATTCAAGACATTGCATGTGAATAGGTCAGGATATCAGATAATACATACAAATGATGATTCATGAGCTGGGGGATGTACAGACAAAAGATACAATCCAGAGAAAGTACATATTATTGCCAGAAATCACTGCGACATTCAAGTAGATTGTGTGGTTGCATGGCATTTAAACAGAAGAATAGCAGTAACCATAGCTAATCTAGAAATGCTGAAATCCACTTGATAGTATGCCACCAATCAATGCTGCATAACAGAAAGGACTAATGCTACCTGTTCATGGAAGGCATCAATCAATACATGGCACCCTTCAATACAAGGCACCAATCAATATATACACAAGCCACATGGCATACAGGACTGAAGGACGACAATAAACAACGGCAGCCACACAGTGCAGACCTGCCTGCAGACGGGAATTTGAATCCTCTAGCAGCCTTACATAGCATCAGTCTGGTAATAGACAACTTTTTTCACAAAACCAACAGGAAAGAAAGACTAAAATTCCACCAGTCAGTTTTATAGCTAGGAGATTATCATTCTCAAGGTGGGCCTAGAAGTCACTGGAAATTACACCCGGTCTCCAATCAGTTCCCCGGAGGAAGTGGCAGCTTCAGCTAATGGACTATGTCACATCATATCCCTGCTGAGTACCCTCCTCTTGCCAAATCTTGCCCTCCCCTCCAGGAATTTCCCAAGACAGTGATGGCAACCCACCCAGTAAGCAGTATGTCTGCTTGCAGAATCTAGACCTATCCTTCAAGAGATTGGTGTAAAAATAGACCCAGAAAGTTAGATAAATCTGAGGGGAGTCCTATACAAAGCTCTAGTGGAACCATACAGATTTAACAAATCTGAAGTCTTTACTTCAAGCCTAGAGCTTTGGGTTGGGTGTCACCAATATGCAGATAGCACTTAACTCTATATTTCATCATCCAAGCCTCCAGGTGCACCCATCTTGGTTCTGAACCAGTGCTTTGAGGCTGGGGTCAGGTGGCTAAGGCAAAACAAACTGAAGCTGACTCCAGATAAGACAAGAGGTAATGCTGGTTGGGAAAGGCTGGTATTTTAGGGGGACTGAATTCACTTGTCCTAGATGGAGTAACACTGGCTTTTTCAGAGCAGGTTAAGGTCTTTGGGGTATCTTGGACACTTCCTGTCTTGCTCATTGAAAAGCAGACTGGCACAGTGGCTAGGGGCACCTGCTATCAGCTGCAATTTATTTGTCAACTTTCTTATTACCCAGACTCAGTTGATCTTTCTTAGTACCTAGGCCATGATGATTGGTAACCTTGCAGTCGGATTACCACAACATGCTTTATGTGGGGCTATTCTTGAAGACAACCCAGAAATTACAGCTGGTCCAGGATGCAGCCGCCTGACTGCTGTCAGGGCTAATTGCAGGCAGCATAGACTGTCATTTTAAAACTGCTTCATTTTTGGTCAGTCTGTTTCCAAGTTCAGTTCAAAGTACTGGTTATGACCTTTATAAAGCCCTTCACAACCTAGGGCCCATGTATTTGAAGGACCATGCCTTTCCATATACAGCACCTATAGTCATCAGACAGCCATCTATTGGGTATCCCACCACTTAGGGTGGCCCATCTGGCATTAACCAGAGACCAGTCCTTTTCCAACTGGCTCTGTGGAATGTGCTCCCAGAAGTGGGGGTAGGGGGTCCCTTGTGGATCTTCTGAAGGCATTGCAAGCTCTTCCTGTTTGCCAGGGCTTGTGAGGAGGTTGGAACAGTAAGCATGTTTTAAGGGGAAAAGGGGAGATTTGGGACTCGTTATTTTGTTTCTGGTTTTAACTGAAGATATTTGAATTATTAGTTTAAACCACCTTGAACCAAGAAGAAAGGCAAAATATAAATGTTTTAATTAATAAATATAATATACATGCACATTTGAGACAGCCAGCTACAGATAATCAGATAGTACAATGCATGGACAGATGGTTCAACTATCATTTTCTTCAGTCCTCTTTATCCAGTCACACTCCCATATGTTCATTTGGTTGACTGCCAAGACCCACTGGTTATTGTATGTTTCATTCTTTATGTGAAAACCATTTGTTGTAAAGAAGCATTCAATTATTTGATTCCTCATGTACAATCTGTAGTAATACGCCCCAGAAACACAGTCATCAATTCAAAAAGAACTTAACTGGTATGTGCAAGTGTAAAGGTTCAACTCATCCTGCTACATAAATCGAATTCTCACTGTTGGTAAACCTTGGATTGGACTGTATTTCTACAGGCTGCACATGAGAACTCACATGATCCAATGCTCCATTATACAGAGCCAGCATAATGTGATGATTAGAGAGTGGCAATATGATCTGGGAGATGCAGGTTTAAATCTGTACAGTGCCATGGAAGTGTGAGGGGTGATTTGGGGCCAGTTACACACTCTGTATCATGTTGTTAAACCAATATAATGGAGGAGAGTAAGAATGATGTAGGCCACTTTTGGTCCCATTGAGAGAAAAGGTGATGTATAAATGAAATAAATATAAACAAAATGAATTAAACCCTCCACATAGAAAATTATGGTCTCTGTGGAAAGGGTCCTAGCTTAGTTTCTCCCTAAAATTTCAGATATGTATGTTTGGTCAACTTATTTTAGAGGGAATAGCAATGCAAGTGGAAAGAGTCTGCCTAAATTATAGGAGCTACAGAGCTAAATTATAGGAGCTAAATTATAGAAGCTACACAACCTAAACACTGATTTACCAAGTCAATGAGAACTAAGAGATTGTGTGATGCAGATATTAAAAATCAAGACCCTTTAATTATTCAGTGTGTAATATTTCACTATCTAGAACTTATAATTGCAAATTGACATATTGCACCTTTTGATTTATTTTATACTGTTATTAGCTTCAAAGCCCATTCCTAAGAATGGACCTTGAAAAGCCCCCCCCCCTGGTCAGGCAGCTGAAAGTGGCTTTGGGCTGCAGCTCGCAGCCAGATCAAGTGGGGGAAGCAGGGGCTGGGCAGCTCATTAGGAGGTCTGGGACAGAGCTCCTTAGCAGGCAGTCAGCAGGCCGGGAGGCCCTCATCAGTAGGCCCAGCCTAGCAGGCCAAGAGGCCCTCATTAGGAGGCCCTCCACTACGACCCTTTGCCCAGGGCCCTCCCTGTTAATGGCTCCAGGCACTGAGGCATCTGAGAGCAAAGAGGCTAGAGTCCAGAGATGGAGGGCAGGAGCTGTAGGGGCAGGGCCAATCAGGGCAAAGCTGCCTGCACCCTGATTGGCCCTATTCTAACTTGGACAGCTGGACACGTCCCACCCCCTAGGCTGTTTCATAAATATATAGAGGAACAACAATGGATAAGGATAAGCTTAACAGAACAAAGCAGAGCAAAAGGTCATACACACTAGAAAACACAGGGCAATAAAAATGAATACGTTAAAGAGGCAAGATGCAGAGGCAACCTTTAAACATGTACAGTTTAAGATACTGGATTAAAATAGCACTGGAAACAATTAGACCCCAAATGGGTTATGGTACCACACACTCCTGTGGCTTCTCAGAAGGGTCCAACAAGAATCTGAACCAGATATCCTCCCCCCCCCCCCTCTGGGTTGCATGCATAAAGTTCAAGCCTGTGCCCAATATATTGTTGCACATAACCAAAGTGGTCTAGCCTTTACCGAACATATTTGTTTACATTTAGCCGTAAACATGAATACTAAAATAGTGCTTGAGATAGGCAGTAAATATTTAGAGATTTACACAGACTCTCAAAAGTGCAAATATAGTTTTCACAGATTAATTTCAAATGTATGTATAGAATTTGTTAATTATTATTTGCATACCATCAATAAGGACAAGCTCCCGCCCCCCAACCCAACTCACTTGTGCTCTTGGCCTAGAGATAATCCAGATCCTTGTTCCACTAATTTAGTCAAGTTCACAATTTCCTCTTTAAGGGACAAAATGGTGTCTTTAGCTTTCTGTTCCTTCTCATAGGCTGCATCCACCATTTTCCATGCCTTTTCAATTTCCTAAGGATGTTAGAGGAGGAAATCCTGTGAGTCTTAATTTTAAAATGAACAATAAAATACTTTGCATCAATTGAATCAATGAAAGTCTTCCACTTTTATTTCATGCCCCTATTTTTAACAATGTCCTAACCCAGTGACCAGTTCCATGTGGCCAGTGAATGGTAAGTACTGTGAGACACCTAACATATCTAGGAATGTGGACATTTATTTATAGCATTTTACAGTTCAAAGTATTTAAAATTACATAAAATCTTGATTAAAATATGAGAATTATGGGTAGTCAAAAGTCCCTTCGTAATTACTGCTGAATTTCATGTGTTAATGAATTTCAAAATATTTTAGCATTCCAATTTATGTACTGTTCTCCCTACAAAATATTGATTTTAAAAAGCTGTGTTCTTTTGTTCAATTTTCATGAGATTTTCTATCTCTCGCTTCACAGTTTTGAACTTTATTTCTGAATGTGTCCACGCATGAGAATAAGATATAAGATTTATCACATCCTGGAAAACTCTTAACTTTCTATTGTTCTCCAGGATGTGGTAAACTTCACATCTAGAATGGAAGCTCATTCAGGGGGAAATATTCACTACAGTGAATTCATATCAAAAATGAATCTGAGAACTGAGTCTTGGCTTTATTTGTGCACTGATAACTCATTTATTAATAACTTTAATTGTTTTATCTTTATATTTAGTCAAGTATTTAATATATGTATTTATTGTTTTAATTTATGTAAGTTAGAAGGAATGGATTGTGCAATGTGGCTTAATGTTAGCACAGACAGCAGTCTTAGGGGAGCAGCAGTAGTGAGTCCGAACAGGGCTAGATAAGCATTCCTTTGTTCACTCCTGCTGCTGCTCCTCTGTTACCCAGAATGCTATTCTTAGGGCTTCATTCCAGTCACTTTCCTTAGGGATGTCAACCACCAGGTGGGACTTAGTGATCCTCTGGAATTACAGCTCATCTCCGGGCAACAGAGATCAGGTGGACTGCATTATACTCCATCGAAGTCCCTCCCCAAAGTTTCCAGATTTTTTTCCCACCCAGAGATGGCAACCCTATTCCCCTTTTCTCTCCTTTTGTCCACTTTGATGGCTGGACATGCTTTCTACAATGACAATTTATGCACTGGAGGTTTCATGCCAGGCTGCAGGCTGGAGTTTTAGTCGTGGCAGGTTGCCCCATCTTTTCCTGCATCCACATGGGGGAGCATGTGGCCTGGTGTGCCTCATCCACACCCAATTTGTGCTCCTGCATGGGAGCTGGGGCAGTGAAGTTCCCAGTGCATAAACGGTCAATCTGTTTCCATCCTAACTTAAATAGCTAGAAGTATTTATTCTGTCTTGCCTGCCTAGTATGGAGTTTTCTTACAATAAAAAAACTTATTTCTTTTCTAAGTAGCAAGCTTCACTGTGAACATATTTCTCAAGCAGCCTCATGATAAAATTCCTCTGTGCAGAGACTCTGCTCTGCTTTTAATGTAGGGTTGCCAGCTCCTCCCTTCCTTCCATCAATGAGCAGGAGACTGGGACAGGAATTTATCAGTCCCATGCCTGCAATTTACTGACATTGCTGGCAACAAACTGATATTACATCCAGTGCATGTCAAGAGTGATGTCAGCAAGTCCCCAGAATCCCTGAGAGGTGCCACTGATGACACTTTTGGGCTCAGGGTAAGTGACATCAGTGAGTAAGGAAGTAGCTGACTCCCCCTTATTTCTCTACCATTCACACACACACACTGGCCAGCTGAGCAAGCAGAGAAAAGTGGCTGAGTGGAAGATCCCTCATCCCCACTGTAGGGTGATTGACAGTCCTATTTCACTACACTAATTGACTTGAATTCTAAGTCTTGCTTTTATTCATGCCCCTCTTAATTCATCCATTGCACAGCATTTTTTTTAGTATGAGGTGCTTTTCAACTCATGAAAAGATGTTTCAAGAGGCAGAAGGACATATCTCACAGTGAAGGCCTGCTCTACACAACACAGCACAAAGGGAAGCAAGGCTTAGGAACCAAACCATTACATTTAATTTGATTATTAAAAACCATCGTGTGTGTGTGGTAGATACAAAGGATATAACAGTTCTAAACAAGTACGTAACGATATGTGAGGGGGGCAACTAACAGTCTATTTAAAGTCTGATGGATTCTTAAATGTTTCTTGAATCAGGGGTTATTCTGTTTCAACACTTTTAAGTTTTCATACATTAAGGGCAGGCACAAAACTAAAAACGAACTATTAAGAAATCCAAGTCTAATTGCAGTACCCAGCAGTTGTTTCAGCTCTTAAAATTAAATTTGATTCCCAGGTGCACAAAAACACTCCTGGGTTGTTCAGGAGAAAGGCAGGCAAATAAATATTTTAATTAAATAAACCAAATCGATGGAGAAAATATTTTTTTTAAAAAATACTTCTTATCCTATGATACTACAATCCCACAGAATGTAATGGTTCCTTATTTCTACACACTGCAATTTTATAATGGATGCCTACAACACCACAGATGCCCTTATTTTTTGCAATATGGTAAGCCTATGTAGGAAGACTTAGAAAAATCAATGGGAGTCTTTTAATTGACCTTAAAAGTTGGTGAAATGGTTTAACCTTCAGTTTACAATTTTATTTGGATCCATATTGTCAAAGGCATTCCAGTGGTATCACTGGAATGTTTTGGTACATTATGATTACTCAGCTCCACTAACACTGCTTCCTCTCTCTATACACTTAGATGAAGGACAGTATATTAATAGCTGGACAGACTTTTGCTTAAATGGGGCTTTCTCATTGACTTTGACCTGAGTACAAATATGCACAATGTTATTTAAATGTTCTCTTGGTGTTTGGTTTAATTCAAACAGACAAACAAAGTAGCTTCTTCCTGAATCAGGATAAAAGTGTTACCATAAAGGTAACCTCATTTTTAAAATTGTGACTCATTGGTGATACAAAATTCAGAGATTACACAACATGTTAGATAATTACAACAAAAATTAGGCAACTGAGTATAAAAACTGTTAGATAATTACAAAAAATGGAATTAATCCAAGGCAATCTCCTGGATTAAATATCCATTTTATACAACCAGCCTCAAGGCCAATCCACATCAAACTAGAATAGTGTGATTGATGGACTGAGTACATATGTACAATTTCACATTATTATTTTATCACCTATCTAGGTTCTTTAAAGAAACATATTATCTTCTTGATCTCTTGACTCACTTTTAGTTACCCTTATGGTAACACAGTAAATCACACTGTAATGAAAACTTAGGCACAGGACTACATTCTGTGAGACACATGAGAATACACTCAGGCTGAGAGAGGGCTTCAATTAGAGCTGCCACCACTGTTGTAGAACAGGTGGGGAGGGGGAAAGATGGGATGTTCGCCAAGAATCTCACATACTCTCTACTTGTCTTCACTGAGACCTCCATCTACACATGGAGTAGAATGAGGTGGCAGAATCTTGAGGTGGTAAAATGGATTGTACCACTTATCACAGGAGGGGGAGAATCCCAGTTCTGAATGCTTATGTGAAAAACTTCCTGCAAGTAAATACAGATTGGCACATATGGTAAAAAGGACTAGAAACTTGCTGTTTTTCCTCTCCTTCTTGCTGTTCTTATTTGTTCCTTGCAGGAAGGAACCATTCAGGAATATGTCCGCATGCCTCTAATCTGAAGTGATAAAATCCATTCTATTCCCTCACAAATTTACCACCTCATTCTGCTGCATGTGAAGCCCAAGCACGAGTGCAGATATGTTTTAGTGTTCTGTTCTTCTACTGCTGTATGGTTACTATTGCAATACATAGTTTAACAAACCATTTCTTTTCCAAAGCAATGCTAGTGAAATGCAGCAAAATGACTATCTCTGACTGAATTATTTTCCACACTGAAATTCAGCACAGGATTTCAAGTACTGTCCTGTAGGCTGCAGTATCTGTATAGCAGGGATTCCCAACCAGGGGCTCTGAAGTGGAGTGGAATTCGGGGGCCCAGGCTGACTTCTCAGCTCCTACTCTTCTTTCCAGCCTACATGAAGCAGAGCTGCCATTGAAGTAGTGAAGGCGGGGGAGGAAGAAAAAGGAAGGCTAAGGGTGCAGATAATGATGTCACTTCTGGGGGTGTGGCAGGGGTGTGGCCTGCTAACAGTACTTCCGGGGCTCCTCGAAGTCTGAAAAATTATTTTGGAGAACTTCTGCAGTCAAAAGGTTGAAAAAGGCTGCTCTATAGAAACAAGAGGGTGTTTTTATTCATGAAAATATTGCTGTAATGTTTAGATGGAATGTTCTTCTAGATGTCATTGACTGGGTCACCTAGTTAGAATGAAAAAAAATCTATTTAAAATCTTGACACTACCCACTATGCACTCTCTCTTCCTGTAGCCAATTGTTAAACACTATTTGGCATTCAAGTTTTAAAGTTCAACTACAACTGCAATTTTGTAATCAGTAGTTTGGACCACAAACTGCACGGAGAGTCTTTCTCAAGCAAGCTAGACATCACCAGAATGTAGTGGAGCATAGTTAGGTCCTAGTTACATAGATTAATTTCATTTGTATCAGCCTGAATAAGTGAACAAGTTTCTTGGGGAAACTGGGCCTGATAATCCTTTGCTCTAACTGAAATTTTGACTTTTAATATATCTTGCTGGAAGAATTCAGGAGATAGCACAGACATAAGGTATGAATGACTGTTACAGTTTGTGAATAGATGTAAGGGACTGGGGGAAGCTGGTGCATAGCCCCAAAGAATTCAAAATATTAAAGTACTGTGCAAATTTTGAATTAATGTTGAATTAAAAGATTTGGAAAGCTTTTATGGCTATCTATTTGTATAAAAAGGCAATGTTTCTCGCTTGGATTGTATATCTGAACATGTTCCACTTTATAGCTTCCAAAAATAAAAAATGCCACCTTTCTCAGAATCCTGTCCTTTACATTTCCCCTTCCGCATCTGCTTGAGCAAGGAAAACGGCTCTCTTACAGTAAACAGTATCAATTGATTGCATCTCTTCTCCTTGGTACTTTGAAGTAAATATGGGTTCTCTATGAATTAGACCAACAAATAAAGATTCTGGATTTATTTTGAAATGATGTAGTTGAATGTTAATGCATACTGTGACCTTTTAAAATAATGTCTGTATAAAAGAACCCCAAAATATTGAGATTTTGCAAATCTCAGTCTAGCAGTTATGTATTATGTAATGTCCATTTACCCTTTTTAATGATGCTATTGTTGTCTGATCATCCTGAGAGAGCTTCAGAGCAGTTGCCACTTTCGCTGAATTCACCACAATCTCTGCATTAAGTTCTCTGCATTTGGCCATGAGACGCTTCTCATTCTCATAGGACTTTTTCATAACTGCATGGAGCTTCTCGTATTCCACACGAAATTTTTCCAAGCTTTGATCTCCTGTAAGCTCATTGATGACTTCTTGGAAGTCTTTTTCCAAGGCTTCAAAGACATTTTCTTCTATTGCAGGCTTGTCATACCTTTCCTGGATGAAAGGAGCAGAAGAATTTATCAGACAGTCACCAAAGGCATATTGATAAAGATAATGACATATACAGGCATAATAGCTCCAAGGAAACTTCTTTCATTAAAACAGATATTATGGCAATTCTATTTTAAATACCATCTCCCTTTAAAGAGGCAGGTCTTTTAACTTAGGTTCAGCCTATCCATAAAGTCCTACTGTTAAATGGCCAGATATCAAATACATTTTAAAATCCCAATATGTTTATATCACCACAGTTGCTAACCTTCCTTTGTATAATTCCTAAAGCTGCAAAGTAAATCATGTTATCACATGAGTGGATAAATATATGCCCAGTCTTAAAGATACATCCCAGACCTATCAATATGGCTAATTCTGCAGTCTCATAAAGCCAAAGATTTGGTAGAACATAATGCATACCTGGCTGGCATAAGTCTAATAAAGCTTATAAACAGGTATACTGTCCAATGAAAGACAAAGAACTAGAATAAATCAATTACCTTTTATTAGGACCAATTAAAATGACACAAAACATTGTGCAAGCTTTCAAGCTCATCGGAACTCTTCATCAGATTAGATTATACAAAAATTTTAATAAGGAGGGGAAAGGAATGAGTTCTAGATTTTGTGCAGGACAATGTAACTATTTGAGAAGTCTGGAACACTCCATTTTTGTTCTATACCTCTGTACGCTTTCTCTAAAATGGCAGGGCCCGTAGCCTGATCTGGTAAAGTTGATCACAAATTCTTAACATCTACTTATCTAAGAAGCAAATGCAAGTTTACTCATATCCACTCCTAACAAATAACATAAAGCGCAATTAAATTCACTAAAGAATTATCAAATGCCTTTTTTCCCTAAGCCTACGGAATATCCATGGTGTCATTTAGGTCTCCAGCCTAACAGCTAGGTTGCCAAGTCCCCCATGGCCACCAGCTGGGGATGGGGGGATAGGGTTGCCAGATCAAAGCTGAATGATTCCTGGAATTTTGGGGGTGGAGCCTGGGGAGAACAGGGACCTCAGTGGGGTACAATGCCACACAGTCTAACTCCTAAAGCATCCATTCTCAGGAGATAAACTGTAATTCTGGGTGATTCCCAGATCCATTCAGGGGGCAGGCATCCCTACTAACAGCTCATATATCCAGTTACAATTGGGTGGACTAGAGAGAATTTGCTGATGAAAATTCATGCTACAAATCTCAAAGATACAATGGAGGAAATTGAACAGACACTTGCATGGGTAAAATCCCAGTGTATTCAGTTAAGACTTAGTTCTGAAAACATGGCCACAGTTGGCACTCCAGTTATTTGTTATTTGATTGTGATCAAATATTGTGGGATATTCCATGAAGTCAGCCCTATCAGGAAAGCTTCTCCAGTTGGCTGGGTATTATAACCGGCAGGAATTTCCAAGCTGGATGGAAATGCCACTGGCATTTGTTATGTTAACAGTTGCTGCTATTTTATTTTATTTCTAATTTGATTTTTAAAAAATCATTTGAAACTTTATGCTAATCCTGATGTCCCAGAATAAAAGCCAGATGGGAAGAATTCAGTGAATGGTTTGTCTTTATAAAAAATGTACCAGATAAATATGATAAAATCGCTATACTTAAAAAAAATTAAATTCATTAGCCTGGATCCCAAGTAAAGTTTTCCATCTCCCCACTCTTAGATTAGTTAAAATGGTCCCCAAACCCCCCTCTCTATCCCCCAGGAACAAGAGTTCAGGGAGCATTTCAGGCTGCTGTGCAATGCAGAAAAATCATGCTCCAAGGCAGAAGTCGCAGCCATGGAAAAAGTCTGGATCCAACTCGCTGTTTCAGAATAACAGTTAACTGTACTTCTGTAATTAGAGTAAACCACCTTTTTCTTGCTGCCCTGCAAGCCCTCCAGAAGAGACCCAAGGTCTGGCTTGGCAGGACACAGCTGCGGAAGGATCCGCAATGATGAACTTTCCTCCGGATCATCATCATCCTCTCATGGAACAATGCCGTGTCCACCCTCATTTGAAGGAGGGTGGCATAAACTCGTCCCACGAGAATGTAGATCTGAGCCAGCAGTGTGAGCAGGAGATTTTCCATTTCAAATTTGCTCCAGAGATAGCCACTCAAACGAAGCAGACAAAGAGCAATGGCTGAAAGGTGTGTTTCCTGGAGGCTTTATTCAGGCGACCCATGGGTGTGTTATGGGGTGTCATGGGGTCATGGAAGAACGATCGACGTAACATGAGCCTAAAACAGGCAACCCAAAACAAGGCTAAAACTGCACTTCAAACAGTGATTTAGATCTGGATAGACAAAAGAAAGGCAGTCTCTTGAGATTTTCATACAGAACAATAAAATGATAGCTGTATGGTGTTCACAAGGCTCAGAAACCAGAAGGTATTGCCATCATTCCATTAATATATATCTGTAAGCAAGTGTTTCATTGTTTAAAACATCTAAATTGATACTCTGAACTGCATACATATTTGCTGTGGAGCAACACCTGTCATATATATTAAAGAGGTTAAAAAGGCTAAGGCTCTTCAGCTAGGAGAAATGATAACTGAGGGGTGACATGAAATGGTTTATAAAATCATGCATCGACCAGAGAAGACAGAGAAATATGTACTTTTCTCCCTTTCTCACAATACAAGAACTCATGAGCACTCAATGAAATTGATGAGCAGTAGGTTTCGAACAGATAAAAATACTTCTTCACCCAAAGAGCAATTAACACATGGACTTCACTGTTGCAGGAAGTGGTGGAAGTTGCAAACATAGACTGCTGTGGGATGGGTGGAGGGGTGATGGATAAGCATATCGAGCACTGGTCCATCGGCGGCTATTAGCCAGAAAGTATACATATAACACTACATCTGGGGCAGAGATGCTCTGTATTCTTTTCTTTCTTGCTTTTTGTTGTTGTTGTTGTTGCCTGGTTCACAAAATGTTTACTGATGCAAAGAGCTGAAGCCAACAACTGTTGGTCTTATTTCAGTAATCTATCTTCATTAGCTTCTGCCAGTGCTTCTTCAATGTGTTCCATTTCTTCAGTTTTTTTTTTCTTCTTTTCCTCTTCTATTCTCCTTTCCTCCACAGGAATAGGCTTCAAGTTGTCATATCTTTTCATAGTAATGCTGAGTACCTGGTGAACTTTGGCAACTGAGAGACCTCCACCGGGGGTATCATCCTGCCTGCCTCAGCCTGTCTCTGGCACATGGAAATGGATGATATCTATGCTCTGTATTCTTGGTACTTGGGAGTCACAGCTTATGGAGTTCTGGCCCCACTGGTGGATCTCCTGGTGACACCTGGATATGGCCTCTGTATGACGCTGAGTATTAGACTAGGGGGGGCCACTGGCCCAATTCAGCTTCTCTTATGTACTTATACATGCAAATGTATATAATTCTTAATTGCTATTGGGGGGAATGCAAGCTGGGCCTATGATTCATGGTAAATGGCCCTTGATGCTGAACCAGTTACATAATGCAATTTGCTCCATGAACAATTTCTGATTAAGTTGCTCTTCTTAGGGCTGTAGGCCCAGTATATCAGATGACTAGCCTATTTCAGATGCATGGAGAATTCTAAAATATCCCAAGGAGTTTTACAGCTGAAAGGCTTTTCCATAGCGGGTAGCTAAATCCATCCTCTTATGATTTAAAGCCACTGTTCCTACTCTATCCCTTCTCAATATTCTGTTAGAATATTGTATGGAATTAGATCAAAAGCTCTCTTGAACCTGGGGAAGGAGGAATTATATTAGTTTTGTCTACCAACATAGTTGTTTACTTTCTCAATAACTAGATTGGTCCACAATAAAAACTCTACTTAATAAAGCCTTTCTGACCACTAATCACCATCCTATTTTCCTCTGTGTTCTTAACAAATTGATTGTGTTATTCTTTCAACTAATATCTTTCCAAGTATAGTTCAATATATCACTCTTATACAATTACACCACTAGACTCCACAACCAACAATACAATACCTTACACTAAAGCCATTTATATTCATAATGGCTTAAAATTTAATGCTGTTCTCTACCCATGATAAACTGCTTGCTGACAGAAAAATATGAGTGAAATTAAACTGAGGTAAAGATGTTTTGTGGGCTAAGGAGAGTTGTGGGGCTGCTTCTACTTTATTCTGCCATTTTGAGTTCATGCCAGACTCAGTTATTCAGTCCATAAAAGCTTGGTTTATTGTCCCCAGGTCTGCCTAGAGTATTAAGAAACCAGGCTGAAAACATTTCAATTAATAAAGGACAAAGCTAAGGGGGAAAGGAACTGCTAGATGAAGGGCTAGAAGGACTGTTTTCAGCATGATATAGAAGAAAACTGTATTAGAAACCACACACTCAAAAATGGGTTTTCTGATTCAAATTCTAGTAGACAGAGCCAATACCCATATTCAGCAGATGTGGGGGCAAAGAAAAAAGGAGAGGTGGAGAAAGCAGGACATGGAAGACTGAAAATATTAGTAGAAGTAAAAGAAGACAAAGGAATAGGAATAGATTATAGGATGTAGAAGAAGCAAGCAGCAAAAGTAGGGTAAAGGGGTGAAGCAGGGAATAAGGAAGCAGTAATGGGAAAAAGAGGTCGCAAGATAACAAATAGGATAGGATGAGGAGGAATATGAACCAAAAAAAATCAAAGCTATAGTAAGAGTGGTGGCCAAGATGCTTCCAGATGGAGTATTTTACAAATCTGGCAGGCAGTGCATCTGTCATCCACAAGGCACATAAGGATCAAGCAAAATTTTGATCACTGCTACAGTGGGAATAACAGGATCTGCACAAATTCCACATCCACAATTTAAATAAAACTGTAGTGGAAACCCTACCCACTATTTCATGCCTCTTTTTGTTCTGCATGTCCCATTCAGTGCTATGATACAATACCATCAAGTTGTCTGGACAAGCCTGTAAGGAACTGAATGTGGGGGGAAGGGCAAAATAGGCCTAAAGTCACATATATGAAAAGAAGAAACTATGAGAAAAGGAAGAAAGTTGAGTCAGTAACTCTATTCACTAGTTCCACTGTACAGACATACAATCCATGTATAGCATACAATATATTTTTATAGATATACCAAGCAATTTTCATATTACATTCAACACAAATATTGCTGAGCCATGACACAATTCACACATTTATCTAGGCACTTGTCCCTGGTTACATTTGTAAAGTGTACAAAGTGTACATTGGCTCATTCTTACAGATGTAAGCATGTATATGCAGGGTGTACAAGCATTCACTGTACATTCTAAACAGGGCTAGAGGAAAAAGGGGGCAGGAGTAGAAAATGGAATGGAATGGGATGAAAAGCTGGTGATGGCTAAGAAGGCAAAATGGCACAGCTTCAAGGCAATCAAAGGTAAAAAGTTATAAACAACTGGGAAATAAAAAGGATAACATCTATAAAAGGGAGATAAGAAAGGGAAGATGGAAGAGAATAATTAAATTAGGCACATACAAGTACTTATTCTAAATCTAGAAATTCAAAATATTCAGAGTTCAAAGAATTCATTTTTAATAGGGTTTTAAGACACTGTAACCCGCCACGAGCCATTTGGGAGTGGAGGGAAATAAATTGAAATAATAATAATAATTTACTAACATACTCTACCTATTTTGAATATATACACTCAAAATGAGCACATTCTATGGGACTGCAGAAAAATGTTATCTGAAACATATTTCATCATACTATGACTGTTACTGACATTAAGATTTTTTTATATAGGTACCGGAACACACTATGTTATGTTATGACTATTATGAAGATTGTTCTTAAAATTGATGTTAAAATTGTCAACACTGTTCCCAAGCATATTTGTACCCATTACCTATCTAACGTTTTCTGCAAGGGAGGGTGGTATATAAATGCAAAAAAATTATAAACAAAATAAATAAAATATATAAAGGTGTGGCAACAATATTCAGGGAGCTCAAAAAAAAAAAAGATTCCCTCCCAAAATTCATAACAGGATCGTATCAGTACACAAAAAGGCCAGTTAGGTCACAAAGGAAGCCATGGTCTACATGGGTGCAAGTTTCATTTTATTCAACAGAGCTTACTCCCAAGGAAAGTATTGTTAGGATTTCAGCCTACCGGTGAAAACCCTATGCAGTGAGCTACTTCGGTAAAGCGCTAGCCCCGGCATGTGACTGCCCTGAAAAAGTTGGTCCTCAATTCGTTCAAGTTGTTCAGATGAGAACTGACCCATTAAAGCGATTCCTTCCCACAGTAGGTAGGATCGCCGAAGGAGAAAGTGGAAATATTTTGCCCTCATGACTACTAGGAGGTGGAAGAGCCCCCGATATAGTTGGCCAGGGGTTACAGACACAGGGAACGGGGGAAACGACCCCAGGGGGGAGCTTCTTCCGGGAAAGAAACAGGAGATGCATTGGCGAAGGCAGCTCACCTGAGACATTTTTGCGGCGGAGAAGGGGGGGAGTGCAGAGCCCCTGGCGGGAGGGGGGGAGCAAAAAGAGGAGCCCGCTGGAGGGGCGGGGAGGGCTTTTCCTCCGGCTAGGTTCCGCCGCTGTGTACGCCCGGCGCCGCTCTCGTTGCCTAGCAACACCTGCCCCTCCGATCCCGCGCTCTAGGCGACGGGCAGGAGGAGGCGAGGGGGTGGGGTCAGCAGGGAACTGCCAGGGCGGGGCAAGGACGAGGGCAACGCAGAGCGGCGGGGAAGTAAAGGTGCTCTCTGGAAGAAGCAGTGCTGCGTCTCAGCGCTAGCTGATGTCCTCCTCTCCGCCTGGCAGCAACTGTCCGAGGCCTCTCCCGGCCCTGACAGGACTCCAGCATCTGGACAAGGGCCTTGAGTGAACCCCGCAGCGTTCTTCGACACTGCTTTAAGTGCTTCTGAATTGCATATTCTGACCCTGAGGTATGAGAGCTATAGGGTGCCAGCCCCTTCTTTCACCCTGGTGATGTCCTACGGAATAGGATGCTAGCCTGGTATAACACCTCTAAGGATTGTACCACGTGGTACCTCTGAATGTCAGATTACTTTATGGGTGCCTTTCCTGGCACCCACCTGCAAAGCGATTTTAGAAAGTGGGTGGGATAGGTGGAGCTTTTGCCCAGTCAACCTTAAAAAAGACCCACCTCAAAATCTTCAGGTTGTTATCAATATTAAAAAGAAAAATCCACTCCCTAGGATGTGGGAGAAATCAGTTTCTCCTAGTCACTATGATATCTCATAGAGTCTTTATAGATACCATAGGAAAAGAATGACCTAGAATAGCCACTCCAGGATTTGTTTCTCCTAGCCTCTGTGATATACCAGAGTCCAAACTCTGAAGCTGCCATTTCCTCCAGGGGAATTGATTTCTAGGAGTACAAGCCCCTATCTATTACCTAGTTCCATGGTGACTCTGGAAGCACATAATAGATAGACAGAACTGATCAGGAATTTTAAAAAATGAGAGGGAAATAGTGAGGGCTCCTGCCCAGAAGGTGGAAGATTACAGAGGGGTCAGGGAAAGTGGTCAACTTGCATTAGTCAATTTATATTAGTTTTATGTATTAGTAACTCTTTGCTTCCATTTCCTTCCATTTGTTATTGAATTGATCCTAATTAACTGAATTCCATTAATGGATCAAGACATAATTTTGTTAATAGAGGCATATCCTCCTAGTTCTTCTTTTTTCTTTTTGAACACTGCCCTTTGATAGATGTGTCATGATTTACCATTTGGTAAGCAAATTTATTGTCAGACTTCTAACTTAACTAAATAAAAAGCGGGTCTTTACTCATGATTTTCTTCAGGCCAATGTTGATTTGATAAAAGTATATAGATTGTCTGTATTACAACCTGCACCCAACATGAAACTATCTGGGAAATCAGTGTATGCATGGCTTTTATCACATTGAAAATTTAATGGCATCAGTCTGAAAAGCATAAGATCTGTTTCATATTAAAGCACTACAAAAAGTATACAGACAGGAACCAGTAGATGGTTAATTTCAAAGCTGGTGCCTCCTTTGTCTAGGTTACGAAAGCTTACTTGTATTCATATATGTTAGGTACTATTGTGAGTTTCAAGTATCCATGTGTGCAATGATCCACCCCTTGTGACAGGGTTTGTTTTTAATAAAGATAATGCTAAAGGTTTATAAGACAAGTAAAGGCAATGTGATCCAGGAGATAACATAAGAATATATAAAGAGTCCTGCTGGATCAAACCAGCGGTCCACTAGTCCAACATTCTGTCACACACAGTGACCAACCAGTTACTCTAGAGCAGGGGTAGTCAAACTGCGGCCCTCCAAATGTCTATGGACTACAGTTCCCATGAGCCCCTGCCAGCAAATGCACATACTTTGCCTAGGGGTGATGAATGTTCTGGGGCTGGGGAGCACTGTCAAGGCCACCAGGGATGCTGCCCCCTTGTGGTCTCTAGTGGCGCCTGGCTTCCCTCTTCTCCTGCAGCATCAAGTCTTCCCATCTGCTGCAAACCACCTCTAGCTTTGAAAAAACTATGAGGTCAACGTAAGTCAGCTGCGACTTCCCAGCACTTCACACCACAAATCAGAGCTCTAAGGCAGGAATTTAATGCTTCAGATGAACTGCAGTCACACAATTTTAGCACGTTTCATGGGCTATTTCCAAGATACCCAGAAGCCTCACCACATATGCCATTTGGGAAATGAGGTTTCTGTTAGGGCTAAGATATACTCAGCGATAATAAAAAGAAGCACTAGGTGGCACTATCCAACCATGTTATTATTGTGACGCTGCTGCCTGAACCCCAAGTGCTTGATGCAAAATACCAAGTGCATTCAACATCTGGGGGTTTTCTTTACATATTCTTGTAACGGTTCAGTGCTGTGCTAAATACTTCCCTCACTGACTGTTCATGTATACAGAAGAATATAAATAGGCAAAGAGAAACAGTGTATTCACTCATATTTTATCAGCAGATGTTTTATCTTATTATTTATCTTCCCATAGCAAGTCAGCTCAAGCAGAAATAAAGAAAATGTTGAGCAGTCAGTCAAGAAGCAATCCATATGAATATAGGCCGCTCAACAGGGAACCACCAGTAAGGGACCATTTACACATATTTCCTTCCACATACCATTTCCATTTTGCTTCCTCCTGGAAGCCCCTGTATCTTCTATGCTTTTTTCTCTCTTTCTCACTCCCCAACCAACCAACCTTTCTTTTGCCCCCCCCCCAGTCTTTATTTATTATTTATCAACTAATAGTCCACGTTTCTCCCCAAGAGGGATGCAAACCACATTATACAATTCTGTTGTCTTCCATTTTATCTTCGTTAGGCTGAGAGTGACTGGCCCATGGTCGCTCAGGGAGCGTCCATGGCAGAAGGGGTACTTGAGCCTGAGCCTCCCAACATCCTAGTCTGGCACTCTAAGCAAGTCTCTGAAATGAGCCATGTGGTGGCTGCTTCTAGACCAACCAAGTGGTACAAGTTGCACAGAAGTTGCTGCAATGTCCAGGCAAGTTGTATGGCATCATCATCATATAACCATTGCTGCATCTGCCTTGTTGTACAAATTGTACAGCAGCAAGTTCCTGGTGGTTTCTGCTGGCCCTGAGGAGTCCTCCATTCAGGTCAGGAAAAAGGGAGCAGGAGTGGTCTGGAAGGCTAAAATAGCCCTAGCAAAGTATCTCCCCTGTTAGATGCATGGGTTCAGAACCCAGGACCCTGGGAGTTCATTTCTGCTCTTTATTGTAACGTCAGCCATAAGGGACAGAGGACCAAAACTTAACTGAGAAACCAACACAAACCCACAACTTATGTACATGAATGAACAAAAGGATCTTCCCGCCGGTGTGCACTGTTGGTCAATTTCACTTTAAACGGACTGGATCCTGCAGATGGGATCCCACCTTGCACTAGCCAATCATGCACTCAGGATTAAGATTCTGCCTCAGACGTCAATCCTCAGAAGGTCTACAGATATGCCTTTTAATGGCCAGAACCAAGTGTTTGAAGGCTGCCAATATTTTTGTGGTTGTTTAAAATGTCAGAGAGCATTCATTTCTCAAAAGTACAAGCACTATCTGCTTCTATTATGGGGTGCGTGTTCTTATTTCAAATTTTTCTGGGGGTTTTCTTGGGTCTGTAGAAACATTAGTTTATCTCTTCACTGTGCCACTCTTTGAATTTAAGTATCCACAAATGGGATCAAGTTGAGAATTATTTTGATGATAGAATTTCTCACACCTGCGTAATATAGTTCCCAGATAACCAAAACAATGGACCTGTATATCACATTTTTCTTAACAAGTGATACAACTTATTTCCATCCACTAACCTGCTGTTGTGCCTCTGTAGCTCTTGCTGTGCAGAAATTAGGCAAGCTTTTCTCAGCATGGAGATAAACCTTATCACCTGATAGCCACTCACCAAGCTGCTATTATAGGCACAGCTGGCACTTTTAATATACTAGCCTGCAGGGGATTGCTGAGCATTCTGGCCAGAAGTACTTTTCACTGCCTGCCCTTCTTTTATTGTTATTAATTTATTTCATTATTATTACAAATAAGATAGAAATGTAGAAGAGGGGCCCTGATAACCCCAGCCCAGCCTGATTTCCTCATATCTCAGAGGTTCAGCAGGGTTGACACGGAGGCAGACAACCTCAAACCACCTCTGAACTTCTCATGCTTTAAAACCCTACAGGGCTTCCATAAATGAGCTGTGACTTGATAACAACAAGAAAAAATAGAGGACAGGGGTATTAATAACATTATCTGCCCTGGTTGCCAAATAGGCTAGGAACAACACTGATGGGAAGTGACAGAACTTCCTGTTTCAATGAGCTTAGGGCTGAGTCCATTGTGCTCTCTCTGTGTGAGTACTGTTTTTTTTTTCTTTTACTCTGAAACTTTTGTAGTTTGGGTTATTTTAATGTGTTTATGCTTATACTCTGCCTGTGGCATTAGCTGTGAATTGCCTTGAGCTTGTGAGACAAGTGGGACAGAAAAGTTTTAAATAAAATTTAAAAATTTGCCTTTACAGACTTTCATATGCATATTTCATACTCATGTCTTATAATTAATTCATACCTTTTAGTCCTTTTTGAAACTGTTGATGTACTTGAATCCTCCAGCTTTTTGACACTTGGGCTCTCTTGAGAGAAGCACTTCCATGTTTAATATTTAAAGAATATAATAAAATCACAGCGATTGAAGACGATTAAATTGTTCAGATGAAGGGAGGAGAAGATGATGCCAGATGGCCAGCTCGAAATGAAATAGGAAAGGTGAGTTCATTTTGTTCACATGCTGTCCATGAAAGAATAGATAAGGGATTATCAATGCCTTTGAAAATATTCTTACCTGGATATATCTGCACCATGTTATATTTTCTCCTTTTGGGATTTTCAGAATTGCATCCCCCACCCTCATTTTCATAGCAATGTCATGCATTTGTTGTTGTTGTTGTTGTTATGTGCGAAGTCGTGTCCGACCCATCGCGACCCCATGGACAATGATCCTCCAGGCCTTCCTGTCCTCTGCCATTCCCCGGAGTCCATTTAAGTTTGCACCTACTGCTTCAGTGACTTCATCCAGGCACCTCACTCTCTGTCGTCCCCTTCTTCTTTTGCCCTCGATCGCTCCCAGCATTAGGCTCTTCTCCAGGGAGTCCTTCCTTCTCATGAGGTGGCCAAAGTATTTGAGTTTCATCTTCAGGATCTGGCCTTCTAAAGAGCAGTCAGGGTTGATCTCCTCTAGGACTGACCGGTTTGTTCGCCTTGCAGTCCAAGGGACTCGCAAGAGTCTTCTCCAGCACCAGAGTTCAAAAGCCTCAATTCTTTGACGCTCGGCCTTCCTTATGGTCCAACTTTCGCAGCCATACATTGCAACTGGGAATACCATAGCCTTGACTAAACGCACTTTTGTTGGCAGGGTGATGTCTCTGCTTTTTAGGATGCTGTCTAGATTTGCCATAGCTTTCCTCCCCAGGAGCAAGCGTCTTTTAATTTCTTTGCTGCAGTCCCCATTTGCAGTGATCTTGGTGCCCAGGAAAATAAAATCTGTCACTGTCTCCATTTCTTCCCCATCTATTTGCCAGGAATTGAGAGGGCCGGATGCCATGATCTTAGTTTTCTTGATGTTGAGTTTCAAGCCAACTTTTGCACTCTCCTCCTTCATCCGAATCAACAGGCTCTTTAGTTTTGCATTTACCTGAGAGTAAATCCTATGTAACTTAATGAGACTCTGAATAAATCTGTGTGACATTGAGCCTGTGTGTGTGTGTGTGTATATATATATATACACACACACACACACAGCTCATCTACAGCAGGGTTGCCATGGTCATGACCCTCAGCTTGGCATAGACATAGACTTCACATATTTGAGTTTGGTAACCTCTCCTTGTAACTGTACAATGATTAAACCTTTCCCCTACTCAGTGCAAATGGTTCTTCATAAGAGTATAGGAAGCATTGCCTTTGCATTTTCAAGGAGCAGCCATTTGGATGTTTGCCTTGGAAATTCCCAACATTTTGTGATTGGAACATTTAGCTCACTCACATGGTGGCCATTTTGTGGTGGAATGCACTACAGTGGCCAGGCCCAGAGCCATTACATCTCAATGGCTGGGGCCCCATTGGACTTTCATAACTCCCTACTCTTCGCTTGTCCAACTTCCTCCCACTGCAATGCCTCCATTGGCCCATAATTGTCGGGATCCCAGACCCTCCAGACCCAAATTGACCTCCGCTTCCCAACCCTCCCTCCCCAACCTAACTAATACAGGCACTAATCAGGCTCTCTGTATTGCCTGATTATAAAAGAGGGGATATTGTCTATCCTTTTATAAACGAAGGGATATTGTCCATCCTCCCTGTATCTGCTGGCTTCTCCCAAATGTTGGCCCAAAGTAGTTTACACCATTTTCCGCTTCATTTTATCCTCACACAGTAAGCATGTGAGAGTCTGTGACTGACCCAAGGTCACCCTGGAAGACATAGGATGGGCTAGGATGTTCTGATTACTTTCTGTTTTGGTACTTTGTATTACCCTGATTTTTTCCCATGACCACCCTGTGGCCAATTCTCAAACGTCTAGCTTTATTTTTTGACTAGCTTCAAAGCCCGTTCCTAAGAATGGGCCCTGAAAGGGTCCCCTCCCCTGGCCAGGCAGCTTATGGTGGCTTTGGGCCGCAGCTCACAGCCAAATCAAGTGGGGCTGGTGGGGGCTGGGCAGCTCATTAGCAGGGCTGAGACAGAGCTCCTTAGCAGGCAGTCAGCAGGCCGGGAGGCCCTCGTCAGCAGGGCCAGCCTAGCAGGCCAAGAGGCTCTCGTTAGCAAGCCCTCCACCGGGACCCTTTGCCCAGGGCCCTCTCACCTGCTGCTGGCTCCAGGCACTGAGGCATCTGAGAGCAAAGAGGCTAGAGTCCAGGGACGGAGGGCGGGAGCTGCAGGGGCAGGGCCAATCAGGACAAAGCTGGTTGCACCCTGATTGGCCCTATTCCAACTTGGACAGCTGGACACGTCCCACCCCCTAAGCTGTTTCAGAAATATATAGAGGAACAACAATGGATAAGGATGAGTTGTGCCTACTATAAAGATGGATGATAATGCACCCTTTTGTTATTATAGAAGTTTGTCTGTCAGAGGGAGTTGATACAGCTTAAGGAAACATTGTTTAAACAGGAAAATACTGGTATATGTTAATTTCTGAGGTAAGTCAAAGGAAAATAGTAAAGTCCAAACTTTACTGGAAAGTTAGCATCTTACACTTCCAGTTGTGGAGGTAGCTGTTGATCTCTTCTAACTCGCACTTTAAAAACAGAAATATCTGTCAGATAAAGGGGGGAAAACTAAGAATCATTTGAGAGTTAAGATGAAGCAAATTAGTTCATTTCAGAGGGAAGTTGTGTTGTTATCTGCCGTATAAGAGCTAGACTTAAGTCCAGGAGTTCCTTACACACCAACAAAATTTTCAGGGTATAAACTCTTGAGAGTCAGATTACCTTATGTCAGCATTCTTTTTTTGGTCCCTAAGATGCTACTGGATTTGAATTCAGCTGTATAAATTAGTTAGAATCAGGTTGCTTAAGGGTGGTACTACACATTGCACATGAAGCTTGTGCTTGTCTTGTGATGTTACCACTAAGAGGGGCAGGTGTATGAAAAAAATCAGTGGGTGGAAATGACCAATTCTCTACCCATTTTTCACACACGCACACTTTTCCCCAGGCTGATTTTCTCTCCCGCCCCTCCAGTTAGTTTCATAGCTGCAAAGAAATCCATTGTGGAGGGGTAGGATTAAATGCCTCCTCTCGCACCCAAGGCTTCTCCCCTGAAAGTGTTCCCAGAGTTTTGCATTGCTATTAACCAGCAAATGCATATGTGTCAATGCAGCTTGTAATTCTGCCCCAAAGTCGGAATGATATAGTGTAAGAGGATTGATTTAAATGTACTATATAAAGTAAGGAAGTTCTCATATATTGCAGTCTTTTAAATCATGATCTACAAAGTTGACAATTGAGATGTAGTTTGTGAAGAAGGCCAGTAATTCAGTGAGACTTATAGCTGAGTAATTTTGCAGTGCTGAATTTGAAACATTGCAAATAGTAGAAAAGCCATCCCCACTGCACTACTATCTTGCAGAGCCTCAAATGGGGGATTAAACAGATTCCTGGAGGACCAGCAGTGGGTATTAATTACGATGACTAAATGAACTCTCCGTGTCCAAAGACAGAATAATTTTGAATATCCTACAGCAGGGGTCCCCAACCTTTCGGCATATGGGGGCTGCATTAGTGTGCCCAGTACCTAAAGAGAGCCACATCTTAAACCATAATGTAACAAAATTATTTACCTACTTATTTAGATCAAAAGTAAAAATTCAAAGGTAAATGAAATGTTAACTTTAATGCAATCCATTTTGGAACAATATGTTACTGTTGAATCCTTTAAAAAAAAAATTTAAGCTACACATGCTTACCTAGTCAGTGTGATTCTTGTGCTTCTTTTCTGTTAGCCAATGCATTGATGTCACAGGCCACAGGTCAGAGGCCACATGTGATACACAGGCCTCAGGTTGGGGACCCCTGCCCTACAGTATTTTGTAGGGCAACAGCCTTAGGAGGCTGTAGCTACCATACCCAGCTTATAAGCCTTCCTGGGGGCATCTCGTCGGTCACTGTGGATGCTGGACTAGATGGGCCATTGGTGTGATTCAGCAGAATGGCTCATGGGTTCTAGGGGCTAGGCAAGCAGCTACAGTAAGGGAAAGGGAGGTACTACTGCACAGAAAATCATAGTAATTTCCCACCACACCTTTTTGTGGTTCAAAAGTTACTAGATATAGAGTGCAATGGCAGTGAAAATAAGGAGCTCACTCTCTGTTAAAATCACAGAGCAGCCTGGCTTGGGTGAACAAGGAAGAAAGAGGCGAGTGCCTTTAACGTTTGAGCCTCCATACCTTCCCTCTGTTGATCGCCTGCTGCCTGCTCTCCTGTAGCTCGTGCTAAATAGATTGGGGAATCCACTTTATGCGATTCCCCAAGTAGCGCTTTAAAATGGAGGATGCTGCCAGCCATTTGCTGCCTGGACGCTGGATGTTGGCGACATCATATGGAGGGGCCGGAATATAATGACTACATGAGGTAGGTATTTCACTGCATTTGAAGGGTGCGGAAATGCCTCTAATTAAGTGTGCTTTAAGTATTGCCTAACTGCATAGGCTCAGACAATTAATGTATTAATGCTCTCTCCATCAACTAACGCTATTGCTTCCAATATTTATTTAGATATTTCTAAATATCCATCTCTAAACGGAGAGCTCAAATTTGCTTATGACATTGTTCTTGGCTTCTCCATTTTAGACCCACAATGATCACCCTGTGAGATACGTTAGGCCGAGAGAGTGACTGGCCTAAAGGCAACCAACAAATTTCCATGGCAAAATGTATATGTAAACCTGGTTTCCCCAGATCCTTGTTCAATAATCACTACACAACACGGACATACATGCAGCTGCAGAACAACTGCAGAGCTTCTGGAGGAAACATCGGCAGTTGATTTCAGTCCTCCTGGCCATAAGGTGGAAATGACTCTAGCTACCCTCACAGACTCAAAAAAAAAGTTGGATCCAGGCAGAACAGCACTGCTCTCATTACTAGACCATACAGCAATGTTTGATGGAGTCAACCATGGGCAGCTAGCCCATCATCACCTCACCGACTTGGGGGTTCAAGATGCCCCCCTTAAATGGCTGCAATCCCAAGGATAAGGTCAGAGGAGAACACTGGGGAACAGAACATCCCAGCAGCATGCCCTAATCTGCAGGGAGCTATTCTCTCCCCGATGTTGTTTAATATAGTGATTAGAGTCCCCCTCACCTAAGTTTCAGCTTAGGGTGTCATCAATATGCCAATGATACCCAACAATATCTGCTGATGGACGGCCCTCCATCTATACCCCCAGATTTCCTCCGGATGTTTGAAAGCTGTGATGTACTGGCTCAAGCAGAATCAACTGAAGTTGAATCCAGCAAAGCCAGAATTCCTCTGGATGGGCTGGTATGATGTCCTAGTTGGGCTGCTACGACTCCTGTGTCTTGATGGAATCTATTGTGTACGCAGACTTCAAGAGACTGTACAAGATGGAGCTTGAGGCATGAGGCTGGGATCCTGAGCCCTTACTTGGGATTCACCGGCCCCAGGCTCTTAGCCAATGATAGAGGAGATTTATGGACCAATGATGAGCCAGACAAAGTCCAGTCATGGGCCTCTGCTAAGGACCAATAACATGCCTTGGTGGGAGTTCTGAATTTCCACTGTTTGCTTGTCGTTCAGTATTTCTGGTATCAGTAAAGTTGTTGGTTGTTGGAGCTGCGTGTCCATGTCTTACTGAACCCATAGATTTAACAGAGTCTAATTAACAATTTCAGTAACTTTCAAGAGCCTGGGTGTGATTTTAGATGCTTCCTTATCTATGGCGGCTCAGTTCACAAATGTTGCATACCAGACTTTTTTTCTTCACCGTGCACGACAAGTAGCACCTTATCTGTTGACACTCCATCTAGCTACTGTGATCAATGGAATTGTCACCTCCAGATTGGATTACTACAACTTGCTCTATTATTTGGTGTAGTGGTTAGGAGTGCAGACTTCTAATCTGGCAGGCCGGGTTCGATTCTGCGCTCCCCCACATGCAACTAGCTGGATGACCTTGGGCTTGCCACAGCACTGATAAAGCTGTTCTGACCGAGCAGTGATATCAGGGCTCTCTCAGCCTCACCCACCTCACAGGGTGTCTGTTGTGGGGAGAGGAATGGGAAGGCGACTGTAAGCCGCTTTGAGCCTCCTTCGGGTAGGGAAAAGCGGCATATAAGAACCAACTCTTCTTCTTCTATTTATTTTTATTATTTATTGGCTTTGATATACCACCCCTCCTCATGAACAGGCCTGGGGTGGTTCATAACATGCATATACATCTTTATAAAATCACAGTTAATACGTTATAAAAAATAATGTTCTGTTGTTTCTCCTCATTGGTTCCTAATCCACTTTGACTGGGTTCTGATTTGGTGGAAGGAATAACCCAGATATATATGGAGGGAGGACCGTAGATTTTCTTGGCTGCAACCTTGTAATGGCCTCAACCAAAGCCTGATGAAAGAACACCATTTTGTGGAACTTAGGTTCTATATTCTACACTGGGTAGAAAGCTGCTCAAGACTTCAACTGATCCAGAACACAGCTGCACAGGACCTTATTTGGACCCAATTTAGTGTCCACATTCAACCTGCACCCTTGCAGCTGCACTGGCTCCTGATTGAAGACCGAATCGTAACCTTTAAAACCCTAAGCAGTCTGGGGCCATTGTACCTGTGGTACTGCCTCTCCCCATATGTCTCCCAAAGAGCTTTAAGATCTGCAGACCAAAATCTGAGCAGGATCCCCAGCCTCCATAAGGGCCAGGGCATTTTCAGCCCCTTGCCCCAACCTGGTGGAACACTTTATGAAATGAGGTCAGAGCCCTGAAGGTCCATGATCTGTTCTACAGGGCTTGTAAAATGGAGCTGTTCTGCTAGGGTTATGGTTGATGCCAAAATAATGCCTGGAAGTTATTAAACCAAATTTACTCTAGGTAAAGGGTTTTATGGCCCTCTCCCTGACCCTTCTTGCAGAAAATCAGGCAATCCGTAATTAGTTTCATTGTGATAGTTTAATGTTTTTAATTTAACTACATTTAAATTATTTTACGTATGTATTTTGTTTTGTTGTAACTCACCCTGAGTTGACAGAGAGAGGTAGGAAATATATACAAACATAATCATCATCAGATATATAAACCTGGCCTAAGCAAGTCTGTCTCAGTTGGTAAGTTCCTGACCCAGAGCACTTTGCTTAAGCATAGATATCTTAGTCCATGCCTATCAATGGAGCAAGGTGCAGAATATGGCTGGGAAATACATATATAGGGTTTCACCAAACCGTTGAGAAAACCTGGCCTGACCTTACTATTTGTTCTGTTGTAAATTTAAAGATGGAAATCAAACACTCAGTAGCTGTGCAGAAAGGAATGTCATAATACATTTCCGTGCATAAGTCTCTGTAATTCCAATAGTATCTTAAAGATTAAGGAGTTATATCAAGATTAACGAATGATATTTACCCCCCCGGGGGGGTGGACAAATTCCTGACCTTCATCTTTAAAAACCAGCATCAGCCGGTAGCGTTGCTTGAACTGCATTGCATATGACTACAAAAAAAAACCCACGAGGAGCAAACTCCGGAAAGATGTTGCTTTCCCTCGGGTGTTGCTCAACGACAGTTGGGATTTAAGGGCGTCCAAGATTTTCTCAGCAAAGTTCTGCCTTACTGGAAATCCCGCCGGGGCAAGTTGCCTAACTTCCTCGAGCTGTTGTGCGTGAATCTGCAAAAGTGTGAGGGCTTCGGTCGGCCAGGCGATGAAGAGCAACTCCTGACATTCTTGTCCCTTTTGCCCTCCACCTTTAAAAGGGCCGGAGCTTCGGCGGAAAGTTGAGGGCGCGGGGTCCTTCCACAGAGTGTGCCGCCGACCTCCAGGAAATGAGTAAACTAGAGGGTGATGGTAGTAAGCGCCGTCGCTACAAGCCAGGCGGGTAGGATGCTAAGGAAAAAAGGCAGGCTCCTCTACTGAACTCTTCTTGCCTGCGGAGGAGGGGGAGAGCAGCGGGACCTGAGTTAACTATTCGAGGCCACGAAAAGTTTGTCGCAGGACGCAGTAAGTAAGTACCAGCGTCTCCATTCTGCCTTGGCGGATGCGGGTTTCTCGGGAGTGCCTGAACCTTGTCGCCAGCCCAAACTTTCTGAAACGGATTTGATGCAATGTTTGCTGCTGAGTGTGCTCTCCCTCCGTCTTCGGCTAGGAAGATACAAGCAGACCCTTCTCCTGTGCCGGCTTACCTGGGAGACTGGTACTGTCGGGAGCAAACATGGAGACCCCCTCCCCTTCCCCTATGCCAGGCTGTGGGGGTGGGATTAATATCATATTCTCCAGCGAGTCCCAGGGATTTTTTGTTCTCTTGACGGAGACGATTTTACAAATGATTTTCCAAAAGAGCAAGTTTTTGAGCTAGGGTAGGAATTGGGGGTTGGGGGACGACGAGGCCCAGTTTGAAGGAAGCCATGCTGAACTGCTTTCGCTTTAACTTGCTTGAGCGAGGGGGATGTACTTTTGTTAAAAAACAGAGGACGTCTTCCAAAAGGACTGGATGATCCAAGGAAAGGATTGCTTCTCATGAAGCTTTCAAAGTTTGCCTTTTGTTTCAGTTTTTGTATTGTGTAGTTTTTAAATCGTGCGAATTTTAACAATTGGCTTTTGCTATATATCTTTTGCTTAGCTATAAACCCTTTTGATTTCTGACTTAATTTTTCAAAGATGGACTTAAGGTCAGAGCTTTAAGCATTTTCTTTATTGTCAGTGCCACCTTCTAAGCACATGGACTTCAGCAAACTTGGAAAGGATTAATTCTGCTCAGGATGATCTGACAGAATGCCGGTTTCTTCATGAGTGCCATCTGTGATTTGCTACTTCTGAAAGTACAGTTGTTGTCATGTTTTTTTTTTTTTGCTTTAAATTGTATGGATGAAAAATAGAGGACTCAGAAGTTGTTCCTCAAACTAAACTCTCACTCAAACAAGCACATCGGTCCTCTACGAGGGCCAGAGCTTTTCCCATCCTGGCCCCCACCTGGTGGAACGAACTCCCTGAAGAGATCAGGGCCCTGCCTGAACTCCCAGGGGCTTTTTGCACGGCTTCAAAATCGCACAATGGTTGCTAATTGGAAACGCTATTGATTTGCCTTAACGCACGACGTCGTAGACAATCTGCAACACTCCTGAAACCGATCAGCAAAAAGCGCTTCGTTGTAGCGCTTTCAGGGGAATCCCAAAAAGTGGATTCACCCTCCGGAAAGCGCTACACTCTTGCAAACAATCTGTAACACTAGCGATAAAGACCTGTGCGTTACCATTGTTGCGGTTTCTTCAAAGTCCCTCCTCCTGAGCCTGTCCTCCAAACTTCCGGCGAAGCGATCGCCATTTTTTTTTCTCCGAGCGAGCGGGGATAAACGCACCAGCGAGCCTCTTTCTGTTTAGAGGCTTCCCTGGCTTCAGTCCTTTACCTTTAGTCACTAAGCACAAACCACATAAAAGCCCGTTTGCTGAAATAAAGTCCCTTTATTTTTTACACATTAATTCAGCCGAAAATCGGGCCGTGAGAGGGGGGGGGATTTTTTTTTTATCACTCGAGGCAGCGTGGCAACGATCATACGATCAAACGACAGCTCACATTAGGCAGCTGGATGGGTCTCTCCGTTGCAACGAATCTACCTAGATTCGTTGCTATGGGTCTGTTTTTTTTTTTTTTAAACCTTTCTTAAAGGGAAAGGGGCTGTTTGGGAGCATGCTAACGGCTGCCCATTGGCTGCTTGACGGCCAGGGGCGGGACGAGCTTGGCAATAGCGCTTCCTTTCTAGCGATTTCTGCCGAGACCGGAAGCCTGTGGGAAACGCTAAAAAACGCAACTGATTCCACTACAAAGGCAGGTATGCATAACGACGAATTCCACTATTTTAAATGGCGATTTTTCATTCCGCAAACAATTTGCAACAAAGATCCCCGTGCGTAAAGGCCCCCACAGTTCCGCAGGGCCTGCAAAAGGGAGCTCCTCCACCAGGCATTTGCCTGAGACCGACCACAGGTCGTCCCCCCTCCCAACCTCTGACATCCCCTCCATGGCCTGAAGCAGCTGACCTCTCTAGGGGAGTTAGCTTGTTATGTTGTTATTGTTGGGATCACTGAAGTTGTTTAGAACTACTGTTGGGTTGTTATTGTTGTATATTGACTGTGTTTGTTTATTTATTTATCTGGATTTTTATTTGTATGTTGACTCGTTCCATGTATCCCCCTATGATGTTGTATGTAAACCATCCTAAGCCATATGGAAAGGCGGTATAGAAATCAAATCAAATAAATAAATAAAAATCTGTCCCTATATTATGTAGACTGTTTACATGAAATCATGATTGTCTGAACACCCATCATATATATGCTTATTGTGAGACCCTGGTCTCTGGAAGTCTTGGACCAGTACTTGTATTATCTTGAGCAATCTTTTGATATTTCTGATAGTTAAGGATGATGCATGCTGCAGATGCACCACTGTTTCCTCATATAGTAAACAGAATGTTTCAAAATATTCAAATATCCCGGGTGTAGTGTCAAAAGACTTTGCTGTACAAATGCAAAGGGATTTTATTCGCGCTTAGGGTTTCAGGTAACTTTGGTTTCATGACAACCATCTCTTCGAGGTTTTCTGTTCAGCTATTGAAAGCTAAACATGAAGATTCTTGTTTTATTTGAATCTTTTGATTAATTTTTAAAGACTTCACAAGATGTGGAAATCAGATTTGCCTATCTTTAGATGCTGAACTAGCAGAGACTTCTAAAGTAAATATTTTTATACTGGAACATGCGCCAAATTACATTACTAACAGATACTTTAATAAATGTATGAGAGCTGGCGTAGCATACTGATTGAGCTGCAGATCAGAAAGTCCTTGATTTGAGCGGTGACTTAACCATGAACTTACCACATGGTTTGAGGCAGGGGTAGTCAAACTGCGGTCCTCCAGATGTCCATGGACTACAATTCCCATGAGCTCCTGCCAGCATTTGCTCATGGGAATTGTAGTCCATGGACATTTGGAGGGCCACAGTTTGACTACCCCTGGTCTGAGGTATGCTATCTCACAACTTTGGCCCTACACCCACTACAACATATAGCAGTGATAGTGCTGACTTCCCTTTAACTTGTTGTAATTCTTGTAACAGCTTGGTATGTGATGTGTTTTGAACACACAAAAGTAATAAATACTATTATGTCCACTTACTAACCTTTAAAAGCAGGATCAGCCCATTTGTATGGGAGATCACTAAGGATTCTAGGGGTGCTACACAGAGGCAGGCAATGGCAAACCACCTCTGAGCATCTCTTGTCTTGAACCGCTACAGCAGCTTAGAGCGGAAGCAAGTTAATCTGTTCGACATACGTTAAATATGCCTACATGGATATGTCATGTAAGATATGCTTCTATTTTTGTAAGTAAAATTTCTTTCTATTGTTATCACTGGGGTCAGATTGTCTTTGTAAATTGTTTGAACATTATTTTCCCCTTCACCAGGAAACATGACTGGGGATAATGTGTAAAGCTTTTGTGCTTCCAAGGCAAATGATTTTTATTTTTACATTACACCCAGTAAGTTCAGCATGAAAGGACATTGCTCCCTGTTATTTGTCCTTTGTATGTGCCAGAAGAGTCAATCCTGTGGCTTCTCCCCATCAGCCCTCAAGACTCTGGTTAATGTTGATGTAGGAGGAGAATGAGTGTGGGCTTCCTTCATTTATCCAATAGTGCAGGAAGGACAGGCACTGCTCTGGCTTCCATACCTTCAGAGGAACATAAGAACCCCAGCGTAAAAGTTTGCATCTATTTAAAGATATAGCTTATTTGCTTAGGGTGGAGCTTATGAGAGTCTTTCTCTGGAACCAAAAGTTTAATACAGATGCTCTAGCTAATTCCTGTGAGGGTGATCTCAACTGGGATGCTTCATAGGAACTGCATTTACCACTCAATAACCTGAACATGGGGAACTATTATCAACTGACATGCAAAAAAAAAAAAAAGGCACAATGAGAATGAGCATCAACACAGCAATGAATTATAATGGTGGAATTACAGTGACAACGTAATTTTCAGTGCATGGAGTTTCTGTGCATTTTCCTTAGCTATCATGGCCACCTTTCTGTGCTGCATCTTGGATGGTTTTTGTCCAGAAAAAAATCTGATGGTACAGTAAGTAAAAATGATGGCTCTGCGGGTTTGAAAGGAGTAAAATGTGCATCTTTCATTCTTGCTGGCATTGTAGCCCATTTGGACAGCACCCTTTCCAGAAAGATTGGCACAAAGCAGGGGGAAACTTGTATAGTGGACTATCATCATGACATCAAATGTAGGGTCCAGAAAACACCATTCCACATTGAAAGCCAAGATAGAACAAAACAGCCAAAGACACTAAGTTGTACCAGAGTTGCAGTAAAAATGTGCAAAACTTAATCTGCTCATATTGAGACACAGAGTATGTGAGGGCTGAGGGAACAACTTATGTAGTTCATGAAAAGGAAAGGAGCAATGTTGGTGTGAAACATGTGTACACCCTAGAGTAACAAGCTGCCTTGTTAAGGAGATATACAGTTAATTCTTGTGCCTCCAAAATTTTGAAGAGACCTTGAATTTCCTTTGAGTTAGGGCAGGCTTTCTCAACCAGGGCTTTGTGAAACCCTAGGGTTTGTTGATGGCCCTGGAAGGGTTTCACAAATGGGTGTGAGTTAATTGATATTTAATGTATTTTTAAAATTTGTTATTCATTGGTTGATAGGACCATACATGTTGACCCAGTGATGGGCCTGGATGGGGTGGGAAGGGGAGGGGCCCCAAGTGAGTGTGCACACAGCTATGTTTCCCAGCCATATCCTACACGATCGCGCCATTTCTGGAGTTTCTCAAAGCCTGATGAATTTTTCAGGGGTTTCTCATTAGTAAAAAAGTTGAGGAAGGCTGAATTAGGGACTCTTGCATATTCTGGCCAAGAAAGAAGGCTACAAGGGCAGTTAGCTGAAACAATAAGCAGGAGATTTGAATTACAGCTGCAAGAGGGAATTTACTTGTTGGAATACCATCTTGCGATATTTTGTGGAATACCTGGCCAGAGCTAAGTCTCTTTTTCCTTATCAGACCTCTCCATGTTTCTTTCTGTCCCTCCAAACATGCCAGGCAAAGATGATGTTTGGCTCTGCTATTATACCACTTAATGCCTTCTGTGAAGAGCCTCTTCTGGTGCAGAGCGGTAAGGCAGTGACATGCTGTTTGAAGCTCTGCCCATGAGGCTGGGAGTTCAATCCCAGCAACCGGCTCAAGGTTGACTCAGCCTTCCATCCTTCCGAGGTTGGTAAAATGAGTACCCAGCTTGCTAGGGGGTAAATGATAATGACTGGGGAAGGCACTGGCAAACCACCCCGTATTGAGTCTGCCAAGAAAATGCTAGAGGGCGTTACCTGAAGGGTCAGACATGACCCGGTGCTTGCACAGGGGATACCTTTAATGCCTTCTCTGTGAAACAACACAGTCATTGCCATGTGCAAGTTCTGTTATTTCTGCAGTTTATTAACAGTAAAACTCTGCAAGCCTGTCCCTGTGTGGAAGCCCCCATTGTCAAATACACAGTTTTACCACAGCTAGCAAGTAAAAAGACTGAAGTGTTTGGAAAAACTATAAAAGAATGATTAATAGTAAAAAACAAAAGGAGTTGATCATTTTGGTGACCAAAGATAAATGAAAGATTTTTTTTTAATTCCTAAGCAGTAACTGGTATCCCCCCTTCTTTATCTCCTATCCTTATAATCTACAAAATAATTTTAACACTTTTAAAGTGTTTGTGTGTCTTTAAATCACAGAGTCACAATTTCTACTCAAGTGCTTATTTTTCAGTTCAGATTTAATAGCTGGCTGTTTCTAGAAGGTGGAAATTGCCATTTTAGGAGCTCTAGGTAGGAATTGGCACAGCTGGGTGTAGAATGGGTAGGAATTCCACCTTGTATGTGGATTCCTGGCCCTGTCAGTGTCAGCTCAGCTGAATAAGTAAAACTCCCTGACCACATTTTTAGCTAAGCAGCAGTATGTGAGGCAAATGACTAAGAACTGAGTAGTATCAAAACCGAGGTACATATCCAAGATATTAGGGGAATTGAAAGATTTTTTAATGAGAGTTGTTCCACTACAAGTGTGTATAAAATGTTTATCAGGTTACTCTCAACAAGTGATGAACCTGGGACACTTCAAAATCAATAAAATGTAACAAGGGTCTATTTATTTTGTCACCTCAATTCTGAGCCTTTTAAAAGACAGTAGTATATTAATTTCCTCTGTAGCCCTGAATACTAGAGGCATTTCTATAAACATTTTTGAGAACAAAAGGCTAAAATTATAACAAAGAAATACATTAAACCATGATGGCAAAGTAGGATTTAGTAAGTTCTTCTTTTTATTTACTTTATTTAAATTTAGATTGAACATACAGAGACCCTACCAGAAACTGGACATTAGCTGAGAGTGTTTTAAAACTCCCAGCCTGGAGTTTTATGGCCTAGATTTTCCCATACTGTATCATAAAGTTACTTGTTTTAAAAGTAGTTCTTTCTATCCTTTCTTGGTTGAAATAGGTGTTCCTTTGCCATGAAAGATTGTTTATGAAAGATTTCTTGGCAGGTAATTCCTGTCTGTCTTGCTCAAAGCTGTGAGTTGAATCACTTGTCATTTTCCTTTAGTTACCTGGTGGGAAAACCTGGGGTGATCTTTATTTTTACTGTTGTCAGCAGTCAGTCTTGTTCAACCAGTTCCCTAATTATGTTGGTGCAATCTTCTGAATTTCACCTTAATTATGAAGAAGAGTTGGTTTTTATACCCCACCTTTCACTACCAGAAGGAGTCTCAATGTGCCTTACAATCGCCTTCCCTTCCTCTCCCCACAACAGACCTCTTATGAAGTAAGTGGGACTGAGCGAGTTCTGACAGATATGCTCTGTGAAAACAGCACTATCAGGACTGTGATAAGCACAAGATCACCCAGCTGGTTTCATGTGGAGGAGCAGGGAACACAACTATGGGTCTGGCGGAAGAGTACCATTTTGTAGGCCTTACAGAACTTCACTAGTGGAAATAGTTCAGCAGGGATGTAATGCAATAGAGTTTATCCTCCAAAGCTGTCATTTTCTCCAGTGGAACTGATGTCTGGAGATCTATTGTAATTCCAGGTTGGTAATCCTAGTATAAATGCAGCAATACAATCGCAAAACTTCAAGATTCCGTTTCTGCAGAAGCCATGCTGTTTGGATTAACAATACAAAGCCTTATATAGGTCTGGCGAAATCATAGAATAATAGAGTTGTAAGGGACCTCTTGGGTCATCTAGTCCAACCTCCTGTATCACATTTAGCCTGTGTAAACAAGCAATGTTTCTATCTTCAATGGAAAGGGCCCTTGCAGAATAACAAAGAATGGATTTAATGCTTGTATGTTCCATGCATGACAATTTCACTACTGTTGCCTATAGTTCTGGCTTCCTGGAGATAGATGCTGCCTTAAGAACATGGAGTTTGGGGTGGAGAGAGGGAATACAGAAGGGCTGTGACACCAAACAGCAGGGTGACCCAATTATTTTCAGTCTGTGGGCACCTTTGGAATTCTGACAGAGGGTGGTGAGTGCAATCACAAAATGGATGCTATGGGGGAGCTGAGCCAATCGCAATATCAGGGAGTAAGGTTATGCATAACTCTGATTGTTGGTGTGACATTTTGCTTCTTTTTTGAGACCTGTTGTATGTAGCATTTGTAATGCCCCCTCTTTGTAATGTTCTGAGATGTGTTTTATGCCTTCATGAACGTGGTGTAGTGATTAAGACCAGGGTTCTCTAGCAATGCTTGTCTCCATTTGGGACCTGGGGATCCCATGGAATTACAACTGGTCTTCAGATAAAAGTGATCAGTTCCCCTGGAAAAAAGTGGCTACTTTAAAGGCTAGATTCCATAGCATTACACTGCCCTGAGATCCGTCCCTGCCCCAAATCCATCCACTCTCAGCTCCACCCCAAAGTCTCCAGGTATTTCCCAACTCAGAGCTGGTAATTGTATCCAGAGAACTGGGCTTGATTCACCATTTCTCCACATGCAGCCAGCTGGATGACCTTGGGCTCATCACAGTTCTCTTAGAGCTGTTCTCACAGAGCAGTTCTGTTAGATGTCTCAGCCCCACGTACCTCACAGTATGTCTGTTGTGGGGAGAGGAAAGGAAGGTGATTGTAAGATACTTCGAGACTCCTGGTAGTGAAAGGTGGAGTATAAAAACAATTCTTCTTTTCTAGTTATTTTCTCTGCCACCAAAAGCTCGTTTTTAGTTAAACTCCAAAATAATAGGATGGCTTAATTATATTTGGTAGAATGACATAATGGTCAGTGCATGGAGGTTGAAGAAGGTCCTTTATTCTAAATAAAACAGCTGCTTTCTGTTAAATTTAGACGTATAACAGCATAAGGGTTTTAGTAACATTCATAAACATAATGGTTTCGGAGAGCTACATTTCTCTTACTCTCAACAGCACCTCACTCAATCTCTTCACTCATCTCCTTCCTCTCTCACACAGAAAACCTCTGAACAAACCAGTGAATTCTGCCCCCTAAGGCAGGGGTAGTCAACCTGTGGTCCTCCAGATGTCCATGGACTACAATTCCCATGAGCCCCTGCCAGTGTTTGATGGCAGGGGCTCATGAGAATTGTAGTCCATGGACATCTGGAGGACCACAGGTTGACTACCCCTGCCCTAAGGTACAGCTACCACCCACTCACCCATCCTCTTCTTTCTTACTCTATAGGCCTACATTGTAAACTACTGCAACACACACATAAAACCCCCACATTAATTAAATCAGAAATAAACACAGACCTAGCAAAACATGACAGTAGGTCTTCAACGTTTCTGCGGAATCTCTATTTAACAGGATGCCTTTAAAAATTAATGTATTGTTTTAACATTTTCTTACAGAATAGAATAATAGAATCATAGATTTGGAAGGGGCCATACAGGCCATCTAATCCAACCCCTTTCAATGCAGGATCATCCTAAAGCTTCCATGATAAGTATCTGTCCAGTCACAACTTGAAGATTGCTAGTGAGGAGGCACTCACCACCACCTTAGGCAGTTGATTCCACTGCTGAACTACTCTGACTGTGGGGGGGGAGGGGGGAAATCCTGCTAACCGGTACTCTTCTTCATGTAGTTTAAACCCATTACTACAGGTCCTATCCTTTACTGCCAACAGGAACCTTTCCCTGCCCTCCTCCAAGTTATAACCAATCAAATGATGTTCTGCATAGTGCAGGGGGTTGGACTAGATAACCCAGGAGATCCCTTCCAACTCTATTATTCTATGACTAGGGGCAAAGCCCATTGTATGAAGAAATACAATGGGCGCTAGCATGCCCCTGGGGTACTTGCTGCCCTCCTGGATGGGCCCCCACCCCCCGATGGCAGCGGGCCGGCCACCCTCCCCCCGAGTCCCAGGGCCCTTGGAGTGGGGCCCAGGTGGGCCAGACAGCGTCCCCGCAGCGTGGGTTCCCCTCTGCACGGACTTACTTGATCCATGGGGTTGCTGCTCTGGGTGGGGGAGGCTGACCGGCGTGAAGTTGTTGCTGGCTGGTGCGGCAGCAGCGGCCCTGGCGCCAGATCCGCGACTGCTGGGTCCTCCTTTCCCCGCAGGGAGCCCGCGGCAGCCGCGCGCAGCGGGGCTGGTGGGGGCTCCCTGGCCGGCGGCCTGACGCGGCGGAGGCGCTTCGCATCTCCCGACATGTCAGGCCGCCAGCAAGGGAGCACCTCCCGACGCGTCAGGCCGCCAGCAGCTCCGCGCGGCTCGCAGTTGCTCCCTTGTCAGCAGGGCGGGAATCGGCCGGGCTAATCGGCAAGTGCTTTGTGCCTGCCGATTGGCCTGGCCGATGGTCTGTCCGGAGGAAGAGGCCAATCAGCACCCTTCCTCATCCCAGACAGAGCCCGCCCTAACTCCTCCCCCTAAGCCCTTACGGCTTTATTTAGTTTGCGGCGCCTGCGGCGCCACGGGCTGTGTTAAGATTGTAAATACTTAAGTACAGCAATCATATCTCCTCTCAACCACCTGTTCTCCAGGCTGAACATTCCCAAATCCCTCAACCTAGCGCCCTAGGATACTAGCGCCATACCTGTCCCCTGACCACTTGGCTACAGTGATCCATGCAATGGTCACTTCCAGACTAGATACTGCAACTAACTGCACGGGCTTACTCTTGTCCCTGACCTGGAAATTGCAGGTGGTACAGAACACGGCTGCGAGGGTCCTCACTAGGAAACCTTGGAGGACCCATATTGAAGTGAAGCCTCCAGTACTACACACAGTATTCCAGGTGCAGTCTGACCAATCCAATCTGTGTAATGGTGGTACAAGCAAGAAAGTCTAAGAATGTATCTCTGCAAAGTTTTTAAGATGGGACATCTGTATATGTAGGGAATATTCACTTCAGTCCTGTCTTTTTTTTTTCAGCCATAAAATGGCTGCTTCTTATATATGTTGCTGAAAGTGGCAAAAATGACTTGTGTGACAAAAGCTAATTAGACAAATGTCTTACTGAAGAAACTGGGGTGGCTCCAGGAGCAAATTATTTGGTTTGTATAAAAATATTTTGACCCGTTGATCAAGAAACACATTACGCTTTGCAGTGCTCCTACAAACTACCGTTTATTTGGAGGTCATTGTGTACCACCTGCCCAACCCAGTTTTCCACTTGAGCAAAGTATTGTGGTCCTGTTGAAATGCTGTAAAAATCCACTGCCTAAGAACATTTTAAAGTTGCTGGTAAGAGTCGACCTGGTCTGAAAAATAAGACAAAGCAAAAATATATATAATTAATGTTTACATAAGCTGAAAATGTAAGTGCATGTGACAGTTTTTCACAGACACATCACCTACATACATGAAGCTACCTGCCTTATGCTGAATCTGTCTACTCTGACTGGCAGTGTCTCAGGTCACCTACTACCTGATGTTTTTAACTGGAGATGTTTTACCATTAAACCAGAGCTTCTCCCCTACTATCAGGCAACATAAATCATTTTGAGAAGTTTTTCCTTGCAACCAGGGAAAGTATTAGTACATAATGACCATATGTCCCTATAGCAAAACAAAGAAGAGCATTTTATTTTCCTTACCTGTAGCCCTGTTCATAAATTCCAGTGTTGGGCTTTGTAGCACAACATTCTGGATGTTTATCTAAAAGTTAACGAGCAGGAAATTACTTTGAATTTGAAAGATGGGACATAAATCTTCCTTCAGCAATAATGCGATGCTGCTTCTGTTTAGCTATAGAGGAAATTTAACAGTATAACATTATGCAGGTTGCATTGTTTCTCTGAGAACAAAATCCCAGTTGACTCTATCTCAACATGCATTGCCAGGCATAAAGCTTTGGTAAGGAAAAGGCCACTTTGAACTCCATACAGGAAGAACGTCAGGATTTCCAGTAAAATTATTTATTCATTTGAAAGGGAGATCCTTTTCCAAACGTTCTCAGCACACATGCTGGAAAGGATAACCAAAGTGGACCGCATGACTGACCCCTCTGGCACTGCACGACCAAAAGCAGGATGCTCCTGGCGTTTGTGACAGGCAACAGCTGTTTGCCTCACGGCTTTCTCATTCGGGTTTCCAAAAATGTTACATGGCATGGCTCATCATATCTGTAGTGATCTATTCCAAAATGATGTCTCAGCTTTCAAGAGGATATATTAACCAGAAAGGGGACAGTAAGAAAAGAGGTTTTTTCCTCTTCTGTCCTCTCACTGTTATAATTTGTAACACTAAGACCGTTTATGCACTGGAGGCTTCATGCCGGGCTGCAGGCTGGAGTTTTAGTCGTGGCAGGTTGCTCTACCTCTTCCTGCACCCACACGGTGGAGCATTTGGCCTGGTGCACCTCATCCAGCCCCGATTGTGCTCCTGCACGGGAGCTGGGGCAGTAAAGTTCCCAGTGCATAATCGGTCTAAGAAATAACCATAACCTGTTGAAGCAGAAAGAGGGCTTTTATACCCCTCTTTTCTCTACCTTAAGGAGTCTCAAAGTGATTTGTGATCTCCTTCCCTTCCCTTCCCAACAACAGTTGCCTTCTGACGCAGGTGGGGCTGACAGAACTGTGCTGGCGCAAGGTCACCCAGTAGGTTCCATGTGGAAGAGTGAAGAATCAAACCTGGTTCTCCAGATTAGAATCCACCACTTTTAACTACTACATTATGCTGAATATGGGACTGCTATTAAAGTCACAGGAGCAGTCAGGCCAGGGAAGGAAGTGTGTGAATCATAAACATGACAGTAAAGAACTTTCAGTTCTTCCTATTTCATGTATAAGCAAACAATGATCTAGAAAATATGCTAGGAAACTAGGAGGATGTAACTGACAAACAGAAGTACAAGAAATGTAGAGACAGTATTTGTTCCCTTGAAAGCCAGTGGAACAAACTAGATGTCATTGTGGCCGTGAGTGAGAGCCATGGATGCCAACACCATTTTACAAAACAATTTGGCCATTAAAAAAAATGCCACATGGGCCCAATCCCATAATATGGTGAGACTATGAGATCTCATGTTCCCCTCAACCCTGTGTGCCCACTGGCACCATTGTTTGGATATGTGAAAAGATGCACGGGGAGAGCAAGATTGCGTAGTCCTGCTGTACCATCCTTACAGTACTTTTAAGTGGCTAAATTCTTCTCAAAAATGCCATTGGTGTCCATGACTCAAACCTATGGACACCGTAAAGTTACAAAATGCCCTAATGTATTATCTCTGCCCCCTCGTTCTTGTAGTAAGCCTTAGATCATTCCTTCTCGAAGAGTATTACATTTGAATAATTTCCAACAAGAGCAAGGATTGAACTAGGTGATCTGTTAGGTCTTTTCCATTGCTGATACTATTTACTTTCTACAGCTTGAGCACTAAAATTAATTGAAGATGGTGTACGAGTAACACCATTAATTGATGGATGCTATAAAGTAACAAAACAATGATGCATTTATCCTTAGCAGCATATACAATAGTAGTAATGGGGACAAGGAATAGCATTAATATCCTCAGGACCATTCCATACAGGGGGGGAAAAACACCTTATGCCAGCATAATAGCATAATGCTAAACAAAAAAAAATGCCTCCTGGAATTCCTCACTTGCTGGCCCCTCTGCTGCCATCTCGCGCTTCCTGGCATTTCACATGCCTGCTCGAAATGGCGAAAGAGGGGAACGCGCTAGATACTCTCCTCTCTTCCGCCTGTAAATCAAGACAGGCGGCCAATCACCTTTCTCACTTTTTTAAAGGGATAGTGATGCCTGCTATTTTTTTTTAATGAGACTTATTTGTTTAAACGCATATGCATTCATGTATGCATAGGGTTCCTTTCACTGCAATCCCTCTTCCAATCTGGAGCCTTGAAGCTTTAAAAAAAAAATGGAGAAAGGGCGATTTGCTTGTTTGTTTGATGGGAAGAGGCATTCTTTATGGGTAAACTGGTGGTAAAAGTTTATTTTGTGCGCTGCCTGGGCGATTGTGTGTCTATTTGTTGCTCCAGGCAGGTTTTTTTTTTAAAGAAAGCTCTTAAGATCTTAAGAGTTTAAGGGTGAAGAGAGAGGGAGGCAGCCTCAAGGGCGGGCACTGGAGCTGGAAATCTCGCTACTTCAACCACTTTGGTAATGCATGTGTCTTGTGCGAGTGTCTTGATGGCTGCTCTCATCCTGCTAGCGCTACATGGCAGGGTAATCCAGTTTTGCGGATTCTTTTGCAAGCACTTTAAATGTAGGATGTAGCTTCCAGTTTGCAGATGTAACGCTGGATGTTTATGACGTCGTACAAAACGCCAAAAATATGGTGTTTTCAAAGGGTAAATTCTCACTTTTTAAATCGGGTGCAGAATGGCCCTCATTATCAGCAAAACTGCTCCTCTGTTGGTCTAACGACAGATAAAGCACTTCCATCAGCAGAAGGAGGGATTTTTTGGGGGGAGGGGTGCTATTTCTGCTACACACGTGTGCATATTCCAGATCCTCACTTAATGTTCCTCTTTGTTCTTGAGGGTCCTGTGATCTCCAGAGGCAGAGTTTCAGAGGACTGCAGCAGGAGGAAGGAAATCCATTCAACAGGCTTTACTCCACTTACTAGTACTACAGATGGGCAGAGACCAGGAAAATGTGATTCATTTCAGTTCTTAGTTCATGGCATGCCTAGTTTATGAGCCATAGGTTTAACACTCTGCCCTCTGAAATAATGACAGGGAGATTTCTCAATATTCCCTATTCAAATAGATGCTGCCTTTGTAACCAACATGCTAAAGAATCTGTTTTACATATTCTGTTACACTATTCACTATATGGAAATATTAGGGCCAAATTCTTCCATTTGCTCCTAATTAGGAAAGAGGTAGCTTCTAACAAATACAAGAGCCTTCTGATACTAAAAAGTCAGAATCCTGATTTAATAGAGTCTTAGGCTTCTTGCAACAAACAATTAGAATACGAACGGCTTATGTTTAATTTGGTATATATTTCCAGTCAATAAAGGTGCTGCTATTGTTGTTATGAGCCACAACCCTTCATAAAATGAGGTTTGTGATGCAGTAGAATTTCCTCTCCCTAACATGCTGTAGACACCAAACTCATCTGGGGAATACAGCTGATCCTCCTCTACCTGCCCTCTAAGTTCGGTGAGGATTAGATTTATGGAGTCCAAGTTCCAACTCCCAAAGGTACCCCTTTCTGGCAAAATGATGGGCACAGGTTCAAAGGTCCAGAAGTTTAGAGAGAGCATCTTGTGCAAATTAGAGCCATCAAATTTGCAAGAGATCTCTCCCTGAGGGTCTCTACATTGCCTCCATGTTATGTGCATATTGGATTTTAGGGGTCATGATCCTCAAAGAAAATGCCCCCACGAAAGTGTTTATGAGGAAAATATCAGGTGTAGGTTTAAAAGTATATAGAACTCTTGCAAACTTCACACACCAAATACATAGGGAAATTACACCCTGCCGCCTGCTTTGCTGTTTGGGAAACACATTTTGATTGAACAAAAAATGATCTGTCTGGAAATGTAGCCATTTACGAACAACCATAGATTGCTTGAAAGTTTGTGAAAAGTTCATGACAGTTGATCTGCCATGAACTTCAGGTAGTGAACCATGAACTGTTCATCATTTGTCATTAGTTCATTAGCTGGTTTGTGCCCATCCCTAATTACTACTTTTGAGCTAAAGTCATGTTAAAGTGGGTATTGTTAGTATTAATAAAGACTATGAAATAGTCAATTGTATTTCTTTGTTGTTTTGATTCTCTGCCCTAATCTTTTAAAACTCATCATATTTTATAAATTATTTCATAATAGCAAGGATTACTTGATGAATTTTCTAATCATGTATAGCACAGGCTTTAAAGAGCTAGTAAATTTTATTAAAGCACTTGACATATAATTTCTCCCTCATCCCCCTGTAGTTTGCATGCTATCATATTTTTGAGGTTATAAAATGATTTGTCAAAGTACTAGTCCTGTTTCTAGAGAAAAAAAAAACTCTTTGTACTAATTTCCATCCTAGCCCTTGTGCCAGCCTCCCTTCACATCTTTAATTGGGAATAATTGGGAATTTTGTTATTTCAAAAGTTGTCACCAAGACTCCTTTCTTTTGTCTTTTGGAGATGCTCTCCTATTTTTCCAGCTCTTTCCAGTTTTGTTTTGTTTTTTAACTTTCTCTTAGTCTTCCTTGCAGGTTTTATGCACTACAGAAAATTCAGCATAAAAATGTTCTGGTTGACGCTGCATTTTTACTACAATTCACCGCTTTGAAGTAACATAGGAAAATCCTGTGTTTCTGGTGAAAGATCAAAATGTGCTCTTTCCGCAGGATCTCTTGCGTAGCTTAGCTCTGCTTCACCTATGTTTGAGCTTCCTGCCAACTTTGTGCTTCCCAAAGTGATGTTTGTTAGTGACTTCATGGATGGAATGAAAAGAGAACAGAAATAAGGAGAACACTGCTGAATGGCGTTAGATAATCCTTAAGAGCTTCTTTTCCTGTTTTCTGTTTGGTATCTCAGTGAAAACCATTTAATCACTGGATAACAGAAGCCAGATCAGCACCCCTAAGGCGGTCTCTGTGCTCAAAGCTGCTATTTCTCTGTGTGCAACACACAGCAGATAATTAATTAGATGTACAAAGTGTGAGTTGTTGCTGCCTTGTTCTGAATTGATGCTGTAACCCAACTAGCATGCATGGACAGGGTAGGAAAGCATTTATGAATATTAAAAATGGCTTTTGTGTGTGTCATCACTGGGACTATGATTAATTGGCATATAATCACACATATGCAAGGAAAGCAGCCACGCCTTTTACCCCCAGGGTTGCGAATAAGGCACCAGCATGGCCTGTCCTATTACAGCTTCTCACTGAAATCGCAAATCTTCAAGGCAGAACCTCTCACCGTATTTCAATACACTCCCATGTGCAGCTTCTTCAATTTGTGCACAATTCAGATTTCTTTTAATATGCTGATTTGGAGGCTGTGCTGCTCTGACACGATCCATAGTCAGGACTTTCTGCATATTTATTGGTCATACATCAACAATGAATAACAAGCCATGGTTCTAGAGACTTGGGTGAAAATCCACATGAGGACTTATTTGATCATTGTTGCTCTTCACTTTCATGTGAAAGTGGATTTACCATGGTAATTCCACATCACAATACTGCATAATATCCAGCATTTTGTTTCTGCATAGATTGGAGAAGGTATATTTTAATTACAGATGGGTGGTGTTTGTCATATGCAGGTCGGAGCTGGCAAACCAGCTTTGTCCCTTTTCTCTCAAGTGGAAATGTGTGATACTTGCAGACCTGTTTGTTGTATGCAGCAAATATTAGATTATATGAAACATCCATATTTTACGTATAAATTACATAGCTTCAAAAGGTACATGAAGCATCTAAACACAGAGAATTAGTAACTGCTTTTCACTAGAATGGCAGTAGATGGAAAAGCCAAATAGTGGTTAAAGGCACAGCTTCATACAATAATGATAGGACAGGAGTCAAGGCAGGGCAGCCAGAAAGTGTGGGAAACTGAGGTCATATGGAAACATGGTTCATGCAGAAAAGAAAGTTTGGTGCAGTCATTACGAGTAGCAGTGAATTCTCTTTTGACTAGAAGAGAAAATAGCACCATAATAGTCCATACTATTATAACGGTCTGGTTCTGCCCTTACATCTGGTAACAAATCGCCATAAGCAAACTCTTAAGAAATGGGTGGGATGTCTGAATAGAACCTGTGGGAAGAAAAGCCTTCCAGTTCTGCAGCCAAAACTGCTTACTTCAGCACTTGGAATACATTAAGCTGTACAGCAAATGTATTCCCATTTTATGACATCGAGGTGTTTTATTTGTTTTGGTTAGTTTGCACTACCTGGACTGGGAGCAGGAAAGACACCTTCTAAGGTCTAGGAATACATCCTTTATGAAAAGCAGATAGGTTAGTCCAAAGATACTTACAGTGTTCACTGCTCACATTCCCTTTGAATTTCAATCAATTAACTGAAAATATAAATGCTTTTTCTAAGAGCTATACAGCAGACACACCTACCACAAATCCAGTTAGCTTCTGCTGCTCTCAGCTGGGAGTCAATAAGGATGGAAAAGCTAGACAGATGAAAGTATCCACAGTCTTCACCATTACACTCTTAATTCTCATTCTTCCTCTACATATGCCATTTACTACATCAAAAGCAGGATGTTTTTTTTTCTTTTGTAATTCACCATTTCAAAACAGTCTCTGTGTGTTTGATTGGGACTGATACATCAGAACAGCCACATCCATTTAAGCATGCAAGGAAGGACACTTACAGTACTTTCAGAAGAGACCCTGTATGACACCAACCAGTATATTTTTTGCTCACTTCCACATTGAAGCCTCTTGCCAGTGTTACAGAACAAAAAACCAATCATGGACCGTGCTATCTTTGAACTTCATAACATACAGTTCTTAAAAGTACAGAGTCGGGGAGGGGGGACCCATTTGATGCACTAAATTAAGATCTCTTCCTGGTGGACAGAGGTAGTGGCTTGCAGGGTGACCTCTGGCTTATTTTTAAATTATTTCAATGGGATTTTTTAAAACAACTTTAATGGAACAGGGGCTTAGGGAAGAATGATTTCTTTTTTTTTTATGTATGCAGTCATTTCGTTTGGTTGCTTTCTGTCTGAAGTATTGCATAAACATGAATCTTTGCTGTCTCTCTTCTAGGCGAAAGAATCGCCTTCTCTTTGTTTTGAAGATGGTTTTGTGAGTTTGCTAGCCATTCATTAATTTCTCTTATTGTTCAGACCTCAAGACACCTCTCCTTAATTCCCTGCACTGTCTTCCTTTCCATTGCATTTTGCAGAAGCTTTTCTCACATTTCTGAACTGGCTTGCCCCACCCTATTTTTCAGTCCTTAACCTGCACACATGCACCCACACACAGAGCCTTCTGTGCTTTTTTCAACTCTACTCCCCTTAGCCACCTGCTTTCTTTTGTGGCAAGTAAGGGTGCTTTTTTGAGAAGGGCATTTCAGTACAAGAATACTCACTTGAATCACCTATACAGTTTGAAGCACTGCAATGGGAAATAGTAAAATTCTGTTTTCAGTTCTGAAAGTTGTGCATAATATACCCCTAATACTCATTAAATAGAAATATTACAACAATATAGAATAAACTTTTAAAAATCCATTGTGAACATACTGAATAATCTTATATAGTTAGAAGAATAAGAGGAGTTAGATGCCCCACTTTTCACTACCTGGAAGAGTCTCTAAGTGGCTTACAATTGCCTTCCCTTTTTCTCCCTAAAACAGACACCCTGTGAGGTTAGGGAAGCTGTGAGAGCTCTGAGAGAATCTGCTCTGGGAGAACATTTCTAATAGGACTGTGACTGGACCAAGGTCACCCATAATATGTGGTGAAGCAAACTCTGCTCTCCAGATTAGAAACTGCCACTCATAATCATTATATCATGCTGACTCTTGGCCAAATGCCTAATATGATGATCTCTTATCTCTTGGAGTGACAGTAGTTAATCTCAGTACCCTAGCAGAAATGTATTTATGTATTTATTTATTTGGATTTTTATACCACCCTTCCCTACGGCTCTAGGCGATTTACAGAAAACATTTTGGAACATTTACATGGAACAGTATCAGTATCAATATAACAATATAACAGCAATAATATACCAACTAGAACAGTATTTCAACAACAATAACTTTGACATTCCCTTGGTAGGTTCAACCTCTCAGTCTGGGGCAGGGAACCTGTAGATGTTATGGGTCAGTTGGCCTCAAGCAAATGCCTGGTGGAGGAGCTCCTTTTTGCAGGCCCTGCAGAATTGTGGAAGTTCCGGCAGGGCCCTGATCTCTTTGGGGGGCTCATTCCACCAGGTGGGGGCCAAGATTGAAAAGGCCCTGGCCCTTGTTGAGGTCCGATGTATGTCTTTAGGGCCAGGGATCCGCAACCAGTTGGAAGTGGCGGAGCATAGAGCTCTTCTGGGGGTATAGGCAGGGAGGCGGTCTCTCAGGTACACTGGGCCCAGACCGCATATGGCCTTAAAGGTGATTGCCAAAACCTTAAGCTTAATCCAGAATTCAACTGGGAGCCAGCCAAGTTCTTGGAGTACCGGCCGGATATGAGATTTCCATGATGTCTTACTGAGAATCCTAGCCGCAGCGTTCTGCACCAGTCATGTAGTTTCAGGATCAAGGATAAGGGTGGGCCTGTGTAGAGCGAGTTGCAGAAGTCCAGTCTAGAGGTGACCATCGCATGGATCACTATGGCTAGGTGCTCTGGTTCCAAGGAGGGCACTAGTAGTTTGGCTTGACGGAGGTGGTAAAATGCCAGCCGTGCTACCTTTGTGACCTGGGCTTCCATTGTAAGGGAAGCATCCAGAATCACACTGATATGTCTACTTATGTGCTTCGCTACTTCATAGCACTTTTAAAACTCTTAAAACTGTATAGAAATATACAAAGATTTTTTCTGCAGTGCTGCGTCTATGAGGGCCCATACCTACTTGCATGTCATTACATTGTGCAGTAACGAACACATGTGCATAAACTGGGCCCAGCAGTGAGAACAGAAAGAAAAGAAGACATTGAGACTTAGTCTGTGACTTTACTGAATATACAGTATTTTTTTACTGTGAAACTGGGTGTCTATTATATACTGAGATAAGACAATACAGTAGCTCATAGTAAATCTCCCAGCAGCCTCCAAACCAACAGAAGAACTGGAATTGTGCTGTACCTATGAGGGGAGGAGAAACAATTCTACACACGCTCTATATTCTACACAGAGATAGTTGAACTCCTGGGAATGTTGAAGTCTCACAACTGTTTGCAGTAGACAAATTTATGAGGGGGACTGTATGATGAATTATAATTTAGGTGGGGAGGGTTTAATTCGTTACTCATAGTACACATCTGCACGCAATTTGTGCCTGAGTAGAAGAATACCTTGCTTTATTGTCATATCCTCTCTTGTTGCTGTGGTAACCAACTGACAGAATGGGGGTAACTGACAAATGAACAGAAGAGGCACTGACCATCTTAGGATCTCGGAGGTAAGAGAGAAGACTTATTAAAGAAGCACTCATGGGTGAAAGGCAGTATGCCATATTATTGGCACAAGCAAACGCAGGCTGCTTGTTACCGAGATCAAAATGCACCTTCACGCAGAATGTAGTTGCTATTCTTTTTTTCTAACAACTGCAAAGGAACAAATCATGGTCCCAATTGTATGGATACACAAAATACGTAACATTGCTAGAGAAGAAAAACCAGCATGTGTAGAGTTCAGTAGTCATGGATATGGAAAGGTGAAAAGAGCCTGCGTATTGATACCATAATACATAAGCTGTGGGAACCAGAGTAAGGTTAGGGATGCCAGTCTCCAAGTTATTTAGCATATGGTGTTTATAGTGTATCCAGATTTTAGGATTGTCTGGCATCCAGGCAAGGAGTGGTGGTTGGCCATTGCCTGCCTTCATGTCATGTTCCTTGGAGGAGTCTCAAATACTAGCCAGGGTCAACCCTGCTTGGCATCTGAGATCTGCCCAGATCAGGCTTGTTTGGGCTATCTTAGAGCACCCTCCAAGTGGGGACCTGGGAATCCCTTGGATTTATACCTCCTCTCCAGTCTACAGAGATCCGTTCCCCTGGATAAAATGGTTGTTTTGGAGGCTGGGCTTTATGACCCCACTTAGGTCCCTGGCCTCCCCCAATTCCATCTCAAAAATTTCCAGTAGTTTCCCAACCAGGATCTAGCCACCCTATTCCCCCCCCCCCGGTCCGCTACCAGTGGCCAAGGGGGACATAACAACCTTAAGTAAGGCATGTGTATGAATTTCCACAGAGAGTTCATGCAACTTCGTGGAATAGAATGTATAGTAAATCTCAAGTCTGTAATCCTTGGTCAATGTATGCAGTTTAATATGCTGGTGCTAAGTACGTGGCTTTATGCAGTTTTCTCAAGGAACAGGATGCACTTACTCATGCTTTGCATTCATTCCCGCATCTACAGGTCAAGCTGATTGCCTGTTCACTTTAATGGAATATGTGAGGGAACACGAAGCCTGTGTGTGCATAAATCACCAGGATGATATTAGTATAGGATTGTCCCAAATTGTATTCTAAGTTTTTCTTGTGATATTTTCATAAATGGTTACTTTGGTATTAAAGCACAAAAACCACTGTGAATATGTGTCTGGGATCCAAGTACATATGGAAGATGTTGCATTTCATTTTGTGCAGGAATCCGAAATGGATGGTACTGAGGGAATCATTGAATTCAATCTATCCATAGTTTTCTCCCCCTTTTATTGTGCCATGGAAAAGGCAGCACCAGAGTATCACCAGTTGCTCAGCATATCAAAAGTGGTACTGAAGCCAATGCAAATAGTTCTAATAAAAGTGAATTAGCTAATTACCCTTGATGCTCTGGAACTTTTCAGTTGGTGACACATTGTGGACAATCCACTTGATCAGTTGTGCAGCTCCCCTTTCTCTACAATTTAGGTCCTTTTGTTGAAGATTATTGAGACCCAGATTTCTATGGACGGTGTGTGCAAAATGCAAACTTTAAGCACATTGAAACTAGATTGTGAGATTTTTTTCCCTTGTGTTTTGAAGGCAAAGAGCTAGAGTTTATATGTGCATGTTCATCAGTGGCATGTGTGAATGATCCATCGTGGATCACTTGCCACAAATTCAGACTGTCATTTAACTTAAAAGGATAGTGTTTTTCAGTTTAGCTGGTTCACAAATTTGTACGTCAGTGATTAAATGATGTATGTGTGCCCCAGCACTTAGTAGGTGTGACAGCACTTCCAGCTGGAGGAGAAAATAGCTACATAAATTATTCTTTATCACAACTGATGAGTTTATTAAAATGCAACTGTGACTATAAAGATGGAATATTTTTAAAAAACAGTAAATATAAATACATTTGCCTTAATGTTTTGCATAATCACCTTTCCCCATGGCTCAAGATAACCTACAAATTCAAATTTAAAACATACAATAACATCTCCCAAATAACATCCCCCCTTTCCATAGCATCGCATTGTGTTTTGTACTACAGAAAAGAGATTAGTGGCAATTTTAGATGAATTTTGGATACCTTTTCACTTTTAATGTTATTTTTACACATTTGTGTAAAAACAGATACATTCGTATCTGTTTCCGTGTTCTTACATTTTTCCTTCCACTTTCCTTGGATGCCATTTCTGTCATCTTAGGAAAGCCCTTTTCACACTCTCATTTTTGGACATGTCATACCAGTTTTGGGCCCTGCAATTATACTTAGCTGAATGACTAATTTGTAGTATATAGAAATACTAACTTCAAGTTATTAAAAATATTACTTCAGTTAAGCCAATGCCTAGTTTTTGAAATTGCTTAAAGGCAGATATTTGTATCTCATTAGGTTAAAAGCTAGAAGCTAATCCCTTAGCAGCCATTTGTGAATGCAATTGATATACATCCTTCTTTGAACATACAGAACTAAATGCTGTCAGAGTAAGAATTACCATTTGCTTCTTCCTGGTACACTTATGTGGGCATAGCTAAATAACATAATCTAAAACATATTTCTCTACCTGCCATGGAAAAGGATCTTCCTATTGTTCCTCTAATAGGCTCTGTTGTGTCATGACATATACTAGGTTGCATAGAGAATTTTTTCCCAAATTGAATCCCCACATAACATTAACTGGAACCTTTTCTCTGATCCCAGAATTCACCATGATGCTATGCTGCATGCTAGGAGAGGAGTTTATATCACCTCTCACATTCTTTAAAAAGAGAATCCCTTTGATTGCTGCAGCCTGAGATCAGCAGTCATGTTAACAGTGAGATAATAAACTCTAACAGCAGTACAGATTACTTCCTGATAAACCAGGACTAATAAAGTAAAAGTTAGACTGGTATACTTTTGTACCACTTACTAAGGAAAGTTCCCTTTTACCTATACTAGTCTAAGAACATATTCTTGGAACATACAGACCCTTACATTATACTTCCTTACGAAAATACAAGTACTTTGGGAAATGTAAAGATCTTTTAGAACTAAGGCGGATTCCTAGATTTTTTTTTCTCCTCCAACCTAAGACTTTACTTAACTCTCTTGTATTCATGTTCTGATATAAGCAAGGCTGATCATATGCTTCTCTGCCTCTTTCTCACAGGACGGACTTTGCCATGCCAGCAGGAATCTTCAAGGTGTGCTTTGTAGTGATTGCAGCTGTTGTCAACCATCCACTCCTCTTCCCAAAGGAGAATGTCACAGTCCCTGAAAACACAGAGGAGATCATCCAGAAAATGAAAGAGCGAGAGGAGAGCCTGAGGCTAGAACAGCTTAAACTGGAGCAGGAGATGGCTTTGCAAGAGACTTTATGCAAGTCGTCAGATAAGGCCACTGAGTCAGAACAGCAGTACACCCATGATCCACTTTCTTGGAACTTCTGGACTGGCTTATCCTTAGTAGTTTTTCTGCTAATTGAGCTATGGAGGCAGGACTACCAAGAAGGAACATGGCAAGACTACAGCATTGAGGAAGATGAAAGTGCAGTTCTGGGAAAGGCATTCAAGGGGGTTGTCCTGCCAGATAAAGTCACATTGGCTAATTTCTATGATAGATGCATCCAGAGCGTGACCAGTGAAATTGCTAGGAACAGAGAGCTTGTGGAAGGATTTGCAGATGATTTACTGGAGGCTCTACGGAGTGTCTGTAACAGGGATGCCGACATGGAAGTAGAGGAATCCATAGGAGTCGGGAGCATGTATGAAAACTGGAGAGTTCAAAAACCCTTGGCCTGTGATTTTATTGTCCCTTTTTCTCCTCCAGAGCCATATTGTTTCAAATTAGAGACGTGGCTTTCAGGTGAATCTGTTCCGCCAGACAAACAAGGTTATGGTATGATAAAGATCTGCTGGGCAGATGAAAACTCAACAGGCTGCATATGTGACAAGACAAAGCTGGGGGAAGACCTATTGTGCCTCCTTCATAGCAAAATGAACCAGGCTAGGCACAACCACCATATGGAGGACCTCCTTTGCTACAAAGACACTCGATACCTTGATGGTGACCAAGTTATGACCTGGTTCCAGGTTGCACTTACCAAGGCATGGAACAAGATTTCACACAAATATGAATTCAATCTCACTTTCAGTCTCCTAGACTATCCTGGTGCCCTAAAAATAAAGTTCAGGTCTAGAAAGACCATTGCCTTCAACCTTACGCCTGTGGTCCAATTTATTGATTCGGATGTATACTTTATCTCCCATTTCCCATGTAGTGGACTGGCAGAGTGTTCTACATCCAGTATTCACTGGTTTCTCACATTTGCAGTGTATGAAAAAAGATACATCCAATTTGTTTCAAAAATTCTGCCTGCCAATTCCTGCCACCTTAGCTGTCTCCAGATTCTGTCCTTCCTTCATGAAAAGCAGTGCAGTCTGACAGGACCAAGCAGTCTTACAAACTACCACTTGAAAACAGTGATACTGCATTTGCTACAGACCCGTCCCAGTTCAGAATGGGCTTCTGAATTCCTGGAGTCCAGGCTGCAAGATGTACTCAAATTTTTGGAGAAAAGCTTACAAGAAAAGAGGCTTTACCATTTTTTCATCGGAAACACGAATCTGCCAGAGGAACTGGGTATCCCAGGCGTGTTCCAGAAGGCAGAACCTATGAACCTTTTCCGTCCCTTTGTATTGCAACGAAGCGCTTACAGAAAAACGATGGACACATTTCATGAGATGCTGAGAAATACAGCTGCTTTAATAAATGAGTACACTGTGCATGTCCCCATGGGAAGGACAACTCCACTAAACAAGGGACCACTGTAGGAAAGCAATTGTTCTTGGCCCCAAATCTTTGAAAACTACAACACAAGCAGATCTCGCCATTTATGGAAGACTGATACTAATGGTAGAGGTCTGCAAATGATTCCAAAGTTTCAAAAGTGCATAAGCACCATGTCTCTGTCCTACCAGTATTACTGGTTGATACAATACAGCTTTGAATGTTTTATCACTGAGTAGAATGTTTGCTGGGATAGTAAGAAACAAGAAGGAAGCCTCTGTCTGCATGGGGATTTGCTAGAAGGTGTGTGCTTTGTTTATGGTGGGAGTTATGGCATCTCTGCAAAAAAAGGTCCTTTCCAAGTGGTTCTCTTGGGACAAACATTTTGGGGTTCTTGACAGAAGGGTTTCAAGTCTATACCTTGCAAATGATCGAGCTTCCTTTGGATGACTTTGTGAAGGAATTCTTTAAATGAATGGTGAATTGTTACAAGAGTGCACCTCAATATCTGCAGAAGTCTATACAGAGAGGCAGCTTGGTATATTGGTTAAGAGTGGCAAACTCTAATCTGGAGAACTGGGTTTGATTCCCCACTCTTCCATATGAAACCTGCTGGGTGAGCTTGGGCCCCACCTACCTCAGTCAGAACTCTTCAGCCCCACCTACCTCAGAAGGTGTCTATTGTGGGGAGAGGAAGGGTGGGCAATTGTAAGCCACTTTGAGAGTCCTTTGGCTAGATAAAGTGGGATATAAAAATATATGCTTCTCTTTCTATGTACCGTTGCACTCAAAATCCATGAAATAGAATATCTATTCAGGTTTCTCTTAAATAATCTTATGTTGCTTATGCCTTTTTAAAGAGACTATAGAGGCAAAACTATTCTTTGACACAAAGAACTACCTGGTAACATTTTGGAAAAAGCATGAGTGGCATAAAGCATTCACTAGTCTGCTTAGAGGCTGCTGAGTTTACAGTGTGCTCCCCATCCTTCAGCCTATATTTACATGTTAGTTTTACAGGCAGACTATGGGAGAAAAACAAACTGTGTTTCATATTTCCTGTGAGGGACTAAATTTAGTGTGCTGAAATCACAAGAATGTGTGTCCCCGGTTCCACAAGGGATGACATCCTGGAGAGGAAGGCAAAAGTTCATATACTGGTGTCAAAGGAGGAAAGGGGAGCAAAATAAAAATTGCTTATTTTCAAGGACGACTTTGTATCAAGGCAGTTCTGCTTTTTAAAAGACAGTACAACTATTTGTCCGATATGAGACTCGGCTCTTGCTGAATTTTAATTTGATACAGCATGTGGAGCCAAGACATCCTTAAATGGCAGAGACAGTGGGCAAGACGGGGGCAAGACGCAGTAACTCCCTTTCACTCTGCTGCCTGGGCTGCAGTATTTTGGTGCTCAGATACTTGCTTTGCCACTTCCTGTTTTGACAGGAACCGCTAATTGACAGAACAGAAAAGCGTTTATATCACTATTGTAGAATATGCATGTTGGATTGTGTGTTTTTTCACATATTTTGAGCAATGGTCTTTTGAAATGAAAATCAGATTCACATGGGGACTAAAAATATTTTCACTGTACAGGAGAGAGAAGTAGATGCAGTAAGCAGAATCTTTGAGCTGCCTGGTTTACCAGTTTCTGAAAGAAGCCTTTTGCTGTCCAATAACTTCCTTCACCCTATTCATCCATGTCGGGGACCTCTGAGACTCTGTACTACCTTTCCTGACCTGTGGTGTGTTCTAACTGAATTTATGGCATTGAAGTTTTCAGTAACCTCCAAGCCTTTTAAAGACATTCAACCCTTTTGACTGGGATTGGGATGCCACTAGTTCATCCCTTAAGGCCTCAATGATCACCCAACACTCATCTCTCTCAGCTTCTCTAGGTGAGGTACTTTGGCCTTAAACAAACATGCTTGCTCCCTGAGGATGTTTAACTAAGTAGGCCTCTTTTTTATGGATGTGTTGAGCCTCTCGTGGCGCAGGGTGGTAAGGCAGCAAGAAATGTGGTCTGAAGCTGTCTGGCCAGGAGGCTGGGAGTTCAAGCCCAGCAGCCAGCTCAAGGTTGACTCAGCCTTCCATCCTTCCGAGGTCGGTAAAATTAGTACCCAGCTTGCTGGGGGGTAAACGGTAATGACGGGGAAGGCACTGGCAAACCACCCCATATTGAGTCTGCCATGAAAACGCTAGAGGGCGTCACCCCAAGGGTCAGACATGACTCGGTGCTTGTACAGGGGATACCTTTATCTTTACTGTTAGGCTTTATTACTGGGACTACCTCAAAAATAGGCATACCTATACTGTTCTTGGCCTATCATTTTGGCCACCTCATGAGAAGGAAGGACTCCCTGGAGAAAAGCCTAATGCTGGGAGCGACTGAGGGCAAAAGAAGAAGGGGACGACAGAGAATGAGGATGGAGTCACTGAAGCTGTCAGTGCAAACTTAAATGGACTCTGGGGAATGGTAGAGGACAGGAAGGTCCGGAGGATCATTGTCCAAGGGGTCGTGATGGGTCGGACATGACTTCACACCTAAGCACAACAAATTCTTTCCCAAGTTGCATCTTTTTCACATAAATGAGGGGAAGAGTAGCCAAACACCACAATAGAAAAGTGTTCAAAAGCCCCTCTCTCCCTAGCATTGGTTTTCCCCTTCAAGTCACAGCCTACTTAAAACAAAGTTCACTTAAAAATACTCAAAAACTCATTATGTGTCATTCCACTCAATAAGGTAGGTGTTGCATGGTTACCTCTGGAGGAAGTGAAAGCAGAAGAGAAAAATATACTGGGATCTTAACACATCATCTGTAATGTGCTTTTGTTAACCAATGCTAGTGACATAAATCCATGATTGTACAGTAAACCCAGTTTCTACAGCAAGGAGCTTAAAGGTAGAGAGAAAAGAGTGGTTAAAGCCTCTCTCTCCTTTTTTTCACCTTGGGACTGCTGGAAAATTGGTTTTACAAAAATGCCTTAAAAGTCTGTGAGACCATAAAAAGAGGTGCCAGACATCTCACTGGAATCCCTTTCTTCTTGTAAGCAACTTCTGCATTTAAATTTTTAATGTTTCTTCCATCTTAGTCTACATGTATATAATTGCGTCCTTATAAAATACCGGCTCCAGTTAATAGGCTTGTTAAACAAACCATTGCGACTTCAGTTATTTTATTTAAAGTAATTACATGGCTGAAGTGGAAAATATCTCTCTTCTTTTGCAGTCAGCAGTATTTCTAGATTTGTTACAGTCTTGAAAGTATTTCTCAGAGGAGAAACAAATCCAAATGTTTATGGTATAAAACTTTTGAAGCAGTGGCTTTTCAAAAAGTACTTTCAAAGGAATTATCTCTACCTAGGGCATTATCAGGCATCCATGAGAGATTTTATTAAACTGTAGCCTTAATATTACGTTTCTAAAAGATCTTGTATGTTAAGATAGTCAGCACACATTGATGCACTAAAGCGCTCACACAAAACACTGAAGTACTCACAAAAATGCGATTCAGCTGGCTGAATATTTCCAAAAGGAAAGTTGTTTATCTTTCTAGACTTTCTGCATGGGAAATACAGTTGGGAGATATATGGCTGACTATAGCAACAGTAGGAGTTTAATCCTTGTATCCTGTTCAAGTTGCCTTCTAGAGGACAAATGTTTAAAAAAAGCTAAACCTGGTAAAATTAAACTTTCTACACAAATCTAATGGGTACAGAAACTCTCCCAGTAATCAGGATCCAGAAACCCTATATCCAGTACAAACGGTTTGAGGCAGGAATTGATTAAACTTGCCTGAATATTCATATAATAGTTGAATGGGTGGCCTTTCGCCTAAAGAGTTCTACACAAGCACGTGTGTTTGTCTAGTCGTTGCCACTTCCTATGCCAGTCTGAATATGTGTGCAGTTTTGCTTGCATCTTGCATAATTGCCTTTACAGCCAGAGCAGATGACATGCTGGGAAGTCTGTATTCGCTACACTCCCAAGCATGTTGATTTAAGGTAAGAGCAAATGGAACTCCATTTTTTGATTCAGACCAGTTGGACTGCCTGTGATGAAAAGATGGGAAGAGACACGGCTTAGTTTAAAAGCTGCATGCTTCTGTTCCAGAAGCAGACCTTCACACCAGCTGTGCTGTCCTTCACCTCTGTATTAATGAAATATAGAGTATCATCCAGCAAAACTCTCCCAGTTGTTTCATACAGATATCAAACAACAGTGATAGAGCGGACCACTTGTAAGCACATGACCGCACCCAAGAAGCAATGGGATCAATAACTCACCATCAATGTACCATTATGAAAGCATATCATGAACAGATGCTTATATCCCTATATGATGTGTACTAACAGCGTCTTGGAAATCCATTGTCAAAAGCTACTGAGAGTTATGAGAGTCAACAGCGATGCATTACTTTTGCTGTCTCCAGTTGATTGGTATTCAGGGCCACTGAAGCTACTGGAGGCTTGATCAGATCAGAAGCCAGACTGAAGAGGGCCAAAGGATGAAGGTCTGCCATAACACATTATTTTCACCATAAATGTAGAAAATACCCTAGTTCCTAGAAGAGGAGCTTAATTACCACCTCTGAAGAAGATGGCAGCAATCTCCTCTCCAGGCTAAACAGACCAAGCTCCCTCAACCTTTCCTCATAGGTCTTGGTCTCCAAACCCCTCACCATCTCTGTTGCCCTCCTCTGGATATGCTTGAGAGTATTAAATTCCAGAAGAACTTTGTTTTTGTTATCCTGTCATTACTCAGCATTGTATTAAGCAGGGGGACATCTGCTGCTCCTACTGAGGGTGTACGTGCAGCTAAAGCCGAAGCTGGACAGGGAACTAGACGTGAACACAGCTGTCAAGTATAGTAGTTAAAAAGTAATGCCAACACGAATCAGGATTTCCACATAGAACAGGGTCTGGAGAGCATTCGCAAAGTTTGGTTGAACCTGAATTTACTTTGGCTGACAAAGGAAAGGAAAATTCATGACAGGCAAGAATGTGTTCCTGAGGTAGGCTGCTGATTTACAAACTAAACTGCCTGGAGCTAGGTCTTATGTCTGCACCAGATCTTACATCTGGAGTATACAAACAACTGTTATCTGGACATTAAATCTAAAGTCATTCTGTACAGTAGCTGTCAAGCTGAAGAAAAGATATAGGCCTCTGGGCCAAGTGACATTGCCATTCCCCTGTTCACCAGCCTCCAGGTAGGTGTTTTGTGTGCACTGATCTACAATACTGCCTAACTTATGCTTCATCTGTTATTCGCTACTAGTGGCAGTCAAATTATGAGATTAAAAACATATTAATGATTTTGTAACTAGCCCTTATTTTGACCAGAACATACAAAAGTGGTTTTAAGTTTAAGCCTATTGTACATTTTCCACACTAATCCAGCTGGAGACAATGACGCAGAAGAATAAGCTTCATTCCCCATTTGGTTCCCTCTTCTCTTGGAGGCCCTGCATCCTGCTGAAATTGAAACAGAATGATAGCTGATATTTAGGAGTAAATTACAAAATACTATCTTGTTAATTGCTGTTGCCAAAGCACCTACACTGAAGAGCTAGCAAAGTGTTTTAGGAGCATAATGAAAACAGCTTACAATTCACATTTGACCTCAAAGACTTCAGCTTGTGGATACTAAATAAAATGGAGTAGTGTTCTCATAGGTATGTATAGTTGTGGATTCCCAAGTGCTGTTTCATTTGATACCATCCCCAAGGAATATGCATCAGCCTTTTCAATAGTAGCTCAAAAGACACACCTTAAAAAGGTGTGCCTGCATCTAAAGCCTACCAATGGAATCCAGCTATGTTATGTAGAAATATAGTGGTTGTAAGTGCAAGTGTCAAAATTGTAAATGGGGTACCGAGTATATCTATGACTACCAGATATACATCCAGCTCTGATAGTCTAGAGTTGAACCAGACTGAAAAGTAATTTGCAAAAAATCAGGTTTGAATTATTTCCCAGCATGATGTAAAACAATTACAAGTTTCCTTTTCAAATAGCAACTCTTAGTTTTGCTATTTTAAGTAACCAGAATAAGGTGATGTAAAGTGACAGAGGTGAGTCTTTGTCTGCAGTCCAGTAGGTTTCCTTCTCAGTTTGAAAAGGCAAACTGAATGGTTACTCAACAGCATTTGTAACTCTTCAGTACAAACAGGCTAAGCTTGTTTGCATACATTCCCGCTTGGGTAACTCTGCTGTTACTGCTATGCAGAAAAGGAAACAGGAAGTTTCTGCATTTGAAGTCTGTTTATTTCTCTTAAGTACAGTTCAAAGACTATCCTAAACTGAAAAAGACAAAAGGAAACAAAGAGCAACTAATTATATGGCACTCAGAAACAACCAACTCCCCAAATCTTCCCCATACCCATATCTTTCTTTTGATAAAAAGGGCTTTGTGCAGGTGGGCCAGTCATTTCAGTACAGCCATGTATCCCTATTGTACAAGTACAGAGTCATCTTATAAATTTCACAATCTAGTTCAGGCCCTAATCTTGTACCCTTGAGCAATTAGCATGTAATACACATTGCCATCCGCCGACAGCTTCCACCAACTCAGAGCCCATAATCAGAGGCCTCATGGCTGTTCTTCGCATACAGCTCCAAAAATCCTTTGAACGTCTGCGTGTCTGTTATCGTTGCTTTAACAGCAGGATCCAGCTGCATGGATTCCATCCAGTGCTTTATTGCTGGGGTTTGGTTTAGACAGCTATGGAGAAACAGAAATACTGTGGAACTCACAACACTCAAATGTCCTACATCTCCCCCCACCCAATGTGCAGTGTACCCTAAAGCAGCGATTGAGAATTGCCATTAAGAGGTCAGATTGTCACTTCTCCCAGAGGTCAGGAGGACATCCTGGTGGGTGTTTCCCACCTCTCTTTCAGGGAGGCAGGATCAAATTATGTACTTCCTGCTTCCCATGGGAAACACCCTCTGTCAGTCTTTCTCCTGTCTCTAACTTCTAACTGCAGCTGTTCATATCACAGGGTTTCCACAGCCTACATCACTACCAGAGACCAGCACAAGGCTGTGCAAGCTGAAATGATTGGCTTCCCACATTGGCTCAAGAACTACCTTGCTGGATCAGACTACCATTCATCTTCCCCAGGTTTATACACATTTTGTTGTTGTTAGGTGCGAACCCACCTAACACCCAAACTTTTGTTGTTAGGTCCGGCCCATCGCGACCCCATGGACAATGATTCTCCTTCCTGTCCTCCACCATTCCCCAGAGTCCATTTAAGTTTGCACCAACTGCTTCAGTGACTCCATCCAGCCACCTCATTCTCTGTCGTCCCCTTCTTCTTTTGCCCTCGATCGCTCCCAGCATTAGGCTCTTCTCCAGGGAGTCCTTCATTCTCATGAGGTGGCCATAGTATTTCAGTTTCATCTTCAGGATCTGGCCTTCTAAGGAGCAGTCAGGGCTGATCTCCTCTAGGACTGACCAGTTTGTTTGCCTTGCAATCCAAGGGACTCGCAAGACTCTTCTCTAGCACTAGAGGTCAAAAGCCTAAATTATATACATTATTTGTTATCTAAAGGTATAGGTAAAGGTATCCCCTATGCAAGCACCGAGTCATGTCTGACCCTTGGGGTGACGCCCTCTAGTGTTTTCATGGCAGACTCAATACAGGGTGGTTTGCCATTTCCTTCCCTAATTTGATATCTATACCATACTAATAGGAATGGGTTGCCGCACTATGAAGACCAAAAACCTGAAAACCCCGGGCAAACTTTTTCTTCATGTGTTGCTATTTAGTATCTTCTTGCAGGGATAGCCAAACTATGGCTACCCAGATATCCATGGACTACAATTCCCATGATCCCCTGCCAGCACATCCGGGCAGGGGCTCATGGGGATTGTAGTTCTTGGACATCTGGAGAGCCACAGTTTGGCCACCCCTGCAAGAAGATACTAAATTAGCAACACATGAAGAAAAATGGCCACCTCAAGCTTGTGACAGAGAGGCTTATCTCCACCACAGGCCTGCTTTCCCACCTCCTCCTTTGCCATGCTGAGCAGGGCTTTAAAGGTAAATAGCAGAAGGTTGTGAGGAGAAGGGCAGATTAAGAACACAGACAAGTGAGTGTATAAGGAAGACTGAACCAGAAAACAAGGAAAAAACCCATCCAAAACATGATAGATGGCAGAAGCAAAGTAGAGATGAAACAAGAAAAGGGAAGCAGGCCCAGCAGAAGAGGAGGAAAGGAAATGTTTTTTGTCTCCTTATGTAAAATGATAATTTGAAAACATTAAGGTTATTCCAGAAGATTATCTCCTGCTTATCTACAGTGTACTTAGAAACACATCTGACTGACCAAGGAGGTTCTATTTAGCTATCATGGATAGTAGCCATTTACAGACCTATCTCTAGCCTGGGATCTAAAATTCACCATAGCTGCCATCTGCTTAGCTGTGGGGAAAGTCCACTAGAGGGGAGCTGGTTCTACAAGTATGTAATTCCAGCAAGTGAATTGTTGGTCCTAAATGAATAAGCTGGATTTACAGTCTACTTCAGGCATATAAGTACAATGTCTGTGTGGAGAAAAGGCAATGTAACGTAAACAGCATCATATGTATGATATACTTATTCAGTGCCCAAGGTAAGAAAAGTGTGTCCTATTCATAATAGCAGTTACAAGGCGTAAAGGTACCTTTCAAACCATGCTATTTTAATACCTGTAATACCTGAGAATCCAATTTTTATCCCCTGAATTAAATAATTTGCTGGTAAATTCAAGAGAAATTACTCCCCCTACCCTTTAGGGGTATCCATCTGTCTAATATCCTAATTGTTCCTTTCCTGGAGAGATATTAAAACAACTGGAAAGACAACTGCTTAATCTCCTACATGCATTCAGTCCCCTAATTTAAAGATTACAAGTAAAGGCAAGACAAGCAGAGGTAAACCACTCCTGCCAGTAAGTCCCACAGTTAACTGGAAGTAATTTTCAGGAACTAATTGGTAAACGTTCCCCAAATATCTGAGTGCTGCAAGAAATCCCAAAGACTTACTCATTTAACTGGAAACCCTCCAGACGCTCAAACCAAGGCCACATAAAATAGTCAATCATGGAGACAGAGTTTCCACCAAAGAACTTTGTCTTGCGGTTGGCTAGAATCTAAAGGGATAAAGACATCAGACATCAAAAAATAAGATTAACAGAAGCACACTTACAAAAGCCTGCAGAAACTGATTACTAGACCATACAAAGAAAGCAACAGGATGCATTAGGGCACTTTTAAATACAGCATCAAGCACCTCTGTAGACCTGTGTGATGCTTTCAAGCTATGCTGGTATTCAGCAGATTGCATATCCAGTGGGGATAACCAGACATCAATGATGCTCACATGACACTGCTGCTTCCATACACCCCCCAGCATGTTAATTTTAATTTCTGATATCAAGGCCAACATGGAAAAATGCCACTCTATCTACTTCCATCTAATATCCAGAACCAGATACTGTCTCAGCCCCTTCCTCCCCAGCTGCACTGTATGCTTCACTGCCCTGCTATTCCATAAAGGTTTTTAAAAAATTGTTTTCTGTTCTGTGCTTCTTTCTCCCCTGTAAAAACGTCACATCTATGAATTTAAAACACACCATCAGGGCAGATAACTATTCTCAAGCCCATCCTTCCTTCAGTCTCAAACATGTATGAACCGGTACTGAACCCTGGAATATCTTTATCCTCACCTAGGACCATATTATCATGGACAAACCTAAGTTTTAAGAGAAAAAAAATAAGACTCCCCAGTGTCTTAACAGTCAGAACTACAGAAGTGTGAACATGCCTCCCTCTAGTGGACAACAGCAAATAAGACACAAGTGACTCAGCGCCAGTTATGGGATGTGGCCAACAATGTGCAGCCTAAGGTACTTGGGATGAGAATATAAGACTTGCATTGCTCTAAAATTGATGGAAGTGCAGCCAAAGGTGGATGATCCTTCCCTTATAAGCAAGTCTAGATTTGTTTGTACTGGCTTTGCTTTTATGGGCTGTAAGCTTGGACACATGAAACTGCCCCTACTCTATCAAGGAGCACATCATTTCCTCTGATTGGCAGAGGCTTTCTAGGCAGAGGTCTTTCACATCACTTGCTGCCCAACCCTTTTAACTTGGGATTGAACCCAAGACCTTTTATGCAAGCCAAGGAGTCATTGATATAATCACAAATGGGGGGGGGGGTCCTCTCTACCTCATGAAAGAATACTTTATCATTTCCCTGGGAGCTATTAGGGATTCCATTTCTTACCTCCTCAAGTTTGAGAAGCTTTTCAATAAATTTCTCTTTCAGTGCAGATACATCTTCTCCATTTCTGATGGCCAAAAAGTAATTTCTGCTCATGGGGGGTATCTAAGAAAAATTTGGGATTGTACTGTTACTCAGGCATAGAAATGTTCACCATTTTCACTGAAGGACTACACAGAAGCTGAGAAATAATAGTCGCCCTGTAGCCATCCATGTAGACAACTGCTACTTCTTATAAAACCCTGTCAAAGAGGTGATAGTTACTCCTTAGAGTTGCCTGCTGGAGAAGCACTCTGAATTCCAGACTGCCCATCCCTTTGACTGTTAAACCGAATAAACAAAGGTCTGACCATTTTGCCTTAGTTTTCAAATTTGCAAAACATGTGTAAGTTTTACTTTCTCAGTTATGCACTGGTCACTATTCCATCCTTGGGGGAAGAGATGCCCAGAAAATCTCCAAACAAGTAGATATAATAAAAGTTGAACTTCCCATATTTATTTTTATTTATATTGCTATGGGTAATTTCTTCTAAGCTCACAAAAGTGCTCAACTCAAAATGGCAAACTGGAAGGTTTTGATATGGTCATGTGGATTTCACGTAACTGGGCGTATATAGGTTATATGTAATGTTTCCTGTATAGTTTTTCAGTTCTATGTAACCTGCCCTGAACCTTCGGGGAGGGTGGTATATAAATGTGAATGAATGAATGAATGAATGAATGAATGAATGAATGAATGAATGAATGAATGAATGAATGAATGAACGAACAAAAAGCCATAACCTAAAATTCCCTTGAATCTCTCAGATGTGGGCTGTATAAGACTATGTAATCTTTCTGAGTTTTGATAAGGATCTCAAATACTATATTTTATCCTTTATATTCCCACAAGAGTTCTGAGATTCTCAGAAAAACATCTGCTCAGGGTCCCCAGCCCAAAAGGTGAAGCTGGCCTTGACCTGGTGGAATGAGCTCCCTGAAGAGATTGGTGCCTTGCCGGACCTAAATCCACAGGGTCTGCAAAATGGAACTATTCCACTAGGCTAATGGTCAAGGTCAAAAATAACATCTACCATAAAAGGCTGGCCTCACCACCAGGGAAGGACGGAGAAGGAATGCTGAAGACCAGCTCTGGCCATAACCTTCCCTGTTTGGGATTTTAATCAGGACCATAAATTATAGGAATTATAAAGTGTAATGCTTTAAACATTTTAATTTTTATTATTATTATTATTAGATTTATAGCCCGCCACTCCCTTGCGGCTCGTGGCGGGTAATATACCTGTTTTATACCTGTTTTAATGTTGTTAAAAGCCCTGAGTGCTGGAAGGGTGGGATATAAATACAAATTTATTATTATCGTTTAACCTTTGGAAATGAGAAGGGTGCTATTTATATATTTTTGTTTCTGGTTTCATTTAAATAAGAAAGCATACTTGGTAGCATTGAGATTAGTATATATTCACTCATTACAAAAATGATTAGATTGATTTTAAATAAAGTCTTAATAGATAAAATATGAGTCATCTTTAATTGGGAAACCTAGAATAAATGAACTTCTTAGTCAGTCAGAGGGCTGTAACCAAAAGAAAATGGCTATCTCAAAATACATCTGTGATTTATTTATTTATTTTTATACTTGGTGGTTAATGAGTTGCTTTGGCAGAACCAATGATACCTTTTGTTTCCATGTATCCATTTTGAAAGAATGCTTCCCTTACATCAGTGGTCCCCAACCTGCGGGCCGCGGCCCGGCGCCGGGCCGCAAAGGCCATGGCACCGGGCCGCGGCTCCCTCTCCCCGCCGTAAAAAACTTCCCAGGCCGCAAGCTTGCGGCCCGGGAAGCTACTTACTGCGGGAGGGCGGGGAGAGGGAATCAGGGCCGGGCCGCGCCCGTGCAGGCCGTGCCCGCGCGGCCCGATCCGCGGGCGCGGCCCGATCCGCGGGTCGCGGATCGCGGGCGCGGCCCGATCAGCGGGCGCGGCTCGCGGGCGCGGCCCGATGCCCTGCCGGTCCCCAGCCTAATAAAGGTTGGGGACCACTGCCTTACATGACAGTACAACAGTCAGTAGTACATCTGTCCCCAACAGACATACTTGCATTAAAACACATATTATACAAGGTGGCCAACTACTAACTTAAGCTAATGGAGTACATTATACTTACCATGCATTCCTACTGTCTCTCATCCTAGCAAACAAGGAGATCCTTGCCATTTATTTCCTATATATACCCATATGCATTCCCTGTCTATTAACATAGGACTACTATCTCCAGCCATAACCTATCTAAGGTGCCTCAGAAGTTCATAAAAGAAAAAGAATGAATTGCGGTATCCAATTTCTATTTAGTTGTAATTCAGATACCCTTTCCACATGATGACTAAAGGCCAGGCTGGTGCTCATCTGGTAATGGGGCTAATCCCCACTTCCAGATGACGGTGGCACCAGCCCGGCCCTGGTCCGAATCACCACCTTTGTTGCCCTGTGGCACAGAAACACAGATATTCCGCATTTTTTTCACTCCAGGCAACAGCGGGGACTATCTCAGGGCCTATGGCACACCGGAAGGGACAAAAAATGCCTCAGTTGGTGCTCTGGTGCAGAGCCAACTGGGGCATGTTTAAAATTATTTTCACAAAGGTGAGATTGCATTATAATGCAATCCCACTATTGTGAAATTAACCCCAGCCCCTCCCACCACTGCAAAGCGTGGCAGAACCACTCTGCCCTAGCTGCAGTATTCCAGGGGAAACAGGCCCAGCAGACGAGGGAAGAGGCAGGGCAAATTGCCCCATTTCAAAGAACCAGCGGTAGCCCAGAGTGGCACTGCCAGTGTGGAAAGAGTCAAAGAGATACACTATGCATTCCCTTTGGGCATTTTAAGACCATTATTTTCTTTCTATAATTTTAAAATGTCCTTTTAGAATATTGTTTCTTGGAGAAACCACATGATAACATAGGGTAACATAGAATAGCAGAGCAACTACCGCTGGTTCTTTGCAATGGGACTATTTGCCCTGCCTCCACTCAGGATGAAGGTAAGGTAAGCATAACAACTCTGACCTTCTACATGGCATGTATTGTCTATCCCCACTGGAAAATAATGCCCCTTCCTCCCTTTGTTCTTACATAATGTGCTGCGGCTGCTGCTGAAACCAGGCTAGTATTGGTCGGCCAGACAGAACTTCATTTTCCTTCATGCCTCGCCACCCCACAATTTCATCAGCCTTTAAGACCCTATGACAAAGGGCATCCTGGGCAAGGCAGTCCTTACGTAGCCTGGTAAAGTTTTACAGTTTGTACAAAATCACAGGGCAAGGGCATCTATTCATGTCTATCCCTCAACTGGCCATCTACTACTAGCACCAGCACACATGTTACGTTTGGTTAGAACAGCCTTCTCAAACTTTTTGATGGTGGAGTAACCCCTGAAATATTCTTCAGCCTTCAAGTAACCCCAAAAGTGATTTACTTTTTCAGGTAAGGTATTTGGTTTTTTGAAGAAGATTTTGAAACAAGCAAATCTTCATGTGTCCTCGTCAGCACACACCTTGGAGAAGAATTCCAACAGCATCTTCTGGCAAGCTTTCTCATAGGGATCCTCAGGGTACAACTTCTTCCCTGGATATGCTTCATCCAGATATTCACAAGTGATTGGAGATTCATAGATCAGCTGACCTTTGCTTGTCTCCAATACAGGAACTAGTCCAAGTGGGTTTTTTTCAAAAAACCAATCAGGTTTGTTATGTATGTTGATATTAATAATTTCATGGCTAAAAGATATTACATGAAACAAAGAAATATTATTATTGTCACTGGTAGTTAAACCAACCATAAAGTAGCCCATGTTTTAATGATACCCATCAGCCATCTCAAGAAGACTGAGCAGTTATAGAAATCCAATCCATATCCTAGGAAATTGAGGGTGTCTAAACCCTAATTTCAACTTTGTGCTCTATATACCACCAAGCCAGTGGTCCCCAACCTGCGGGCCGCGGCCCGGCGCCGGGCCGCAAAGGCCATGGCGCCGGACTGCAGCTCCCTCTCCCCGCCCCCCCCCGCAGCTTGCGGCCCGGGAAGCTACTTACTGCGGGAGGGCGGGAAGAGGGAATCAGGGCCGGGCTGCGCCCGCGCGGCCCGATCTGCGGGCGCAGCTCGCGGGCGCGGCCCGATCAGCGGGCGTGGCTTCCGGGCGTGGCCCGATCTGCGGGCGCAGCTCGCAGGCGCGGCCAGAAGCGTGGGCGTGGCCCGCGCGGGCGCGGTCCCCGCGGGCGCGGTCCCCGCGGGCGCTGTCCCCGCGGGCGCGGCCCGATGCCCTGCCGGTCCCCAGCCTAATAAAGGTTGGGGACCACTGCACCAAGCAACATAAGAAATAAAAATAACTTCAACACCCTACCAAGTCTCCATTTGACACAAACATTGGTGAAACTAGATTAAAACATTGGTGAAACTAGTTGTGTTGATCTGCAGTAGCACAATAAAATCAGAGTCCAGTAGCACCTGTAAGACCAACAAGGATTTATTCAAGGTGTGAGATTTCAAGGGCAAGCACTGTTCCTCAGGAGTGCTTGCACTCGAAAACTCACGCCTTTAATAAATCTTTGTTGGTCTTAAAGGTGCCACTGGACTCTGATTTTACTGGTGAAACTAATTGAATTAAAAGGTGGTTATTTGTTGGAATTCTATTAGATTTGGAAGAACGGTATATTCCTGACTAAAATTTCACTTCAGTTACAAACTCACACAGGTACCAACTTTGGGCAAGCTTTGATTCTGTTATATGAGGATAATCATAATGGTCTTTCTTTCAGAGCTGTTGCTCGATTGACTAGATAATATACATGAAGTACTTTGGACATCTGAAACATAATTACAGAAATACCAAGGACTATGTAATGGTGCCACTCAATTCTGTTACACTAGCAAAGCTGGAAGAATGTCAAATGGACAGTAACCTTAAGAATAGATATGTACGGTATCAGCTTGAAGACTATTTCCATAAGGTGATCATCTACCAGTTTTATAACAAAAAAGTTTGGTACACATTGTCATAGCACAGGACATTACTGAAATTAGAATGGTTTATGATCTTACTCAATTCCTTTGGTCTTCAGAACTAGCAGTGTTCTCTGTGCAAAGGGACAATAACGCATACTGTAGAGGCGGATCATTCCCTCTGGCACAGGCCCAGGCGCAACACTTCCTGGAAGACAAGCAGGACTAAATCATTCTGGTCAGAACCAGCAAGAATCACAACTTTTCACTGCATCCAAAAGATGACCTAGAGTGGGTAGCTGAGAAAATGGGAAGACTTCTCAGAACAGTTGTTCTTGTTTCTAGAGGAGAGGGAGAGGAATGGGAAGGCAACTGTAAGCCGCTTTGAGACTCCTTCGGGTAGGGAAAAGCGGCATATAAGAACCAACTCTTCTACTTCTTCTTCTATTTCATATTGCTTAGTCATAGCCCTGCAATTCCTGCTGATAAGGTACGCCCTAACTTATATATCTTAGAAAAGGAAAGGCTAAAGCATAATATTGACATTCTAAGCTACTTACTTCAAAGTAATTCTTATGAATTCATTGGAACTGTGATGAAGAGTTCTCTACCAGAATTTTCCAGTGTGATGCATTATTTTGAGCTTTGTGAAAATTTCAGTGAAAACAATAATATCAGTGATACAAGATTCTACATCTGCACTAGGATCCAAGTTTAATTACATTCCTTCCTGGGAAGGCAATCTAGATTAAAGTTTAAACTCATGCATTTTAAGATTCTTGTTTGAACCAAAGGACAAACTCAAGAACAAAGCTATGTTTTGGTCTCCGTTTCAAATAAGGGAGGGTGAGAAGAAACTATATTTTGGGATAGAGGGGCTTCCCATGTCACTTCCCAGCTGGTTTACAATTATGGGAGAGAGCCCTTACACCTCCACTCACACAAGTCTGCAGACCAGGAACAGGCAACATGGTGATATTCTTAAAGTGCTTGTGGACTAAGACTCCCCCCGAAGCCAGGTTGTCACTTTAAATATATTCCCACATGAGACACAACAGTACACCACACAAGCAGGGTGAGATTAGAGCTACACCCAAAATATGTTCAGGACCCCTGATTTTTTTGTTTGTTTTGCTTTTAAAAATCAACTGATGATGAAATTTAAAGGACTAAAATTATATCTGCCCCCAGAAAAGAAGAAGCACTGTAGGTGTTCCCTCCTGAGGTTAAATCTGTTTAAGGGAAAGCCACTTTCATTGTAAAATTTTTAAATAGCCCCTTTCTCATGTTGACCTCTCCCTTGTAATGACTGACAAAAAACATGAAGCCTGCTGCATCTACAATTTGTAATGCAAACAGACCTTATGCAAGGTGCTTGTTTCACACCAAAGTGTACATTCCTGCTCCAGCAAGGCAACTTGCTGAACCACAGCATTTATGAAGAAGAGTTGCCTAGAACATGATGAAGTTTCAAGGCTGCAGAATAAGCTGTATATGAAAAATATAAGTTTACACATTCTTGTCACTGAAACTTTTGGGGTCACAGGAAGTCGAGACTTATTGGGATCAAGAGAAAATGATGCATGTTAGGCAACAGAGGGCCTTAAGGTCAGTGTTGATTTTATGCCTGGAATTTATGCTCCCTTTGTTGTTCTATGCCAGGGGTAGTCAAACTGCGGCCCTCCAGATGTCCATGGACTACAATTCCCAGGAGCCCCTGCCAGCAAATGCATTTGCTGGCAGGGGCTCCTGGGAATTGTAGTCCATGGACATCTGGAGGGCCGCAGTTTGACTACCCCTGTTCTATGCATTCATGAACATATAACATGGGGATGCTCAAAGCAAGTAATCGGCCTAGCCGGAGACCTAGCCATCGCAATTTTTCATGGGTGCCGATTCCGGAAATTAGACACCAGAAACCCAGTAGGGTGCACTAGTACATTAGCAAACAAGAATTAGGGGAGGCCCAAATCTAAATCCCCACTCTATGGGCGATCTTCCGTGAACTGTTCACTTTCCCTTAGCCTAATCTATCTATCTCATAGGGCTATCTATCTCATAAGAGTTGGGGGGATCCTGAGCTCCTTGGAGAGGGGGTAGGATTTTATTTAAAAGTCAAAACTGTGATAGTTACACGAGTAAACGACTCCCACCAACAAACAGGCACAAAGGTGTCCGGCTAAATTCCAAAAACCGACCAAAAAGCATGAATGCGACATAATCAAGAAAAGCAAGCAACTGCCACTCAAGGGCAAACGCTTCCTCCCAACCCGACGAGGCAGAGGCCCACGCACGCACGGCCCCCGAGGGGGAGGCGCAAGCACCCCTCCCTCGACACTTTCTCACCTTTGCCTAAGCTCCTGACACCCTCCCCAGCCATCGCGCCTGCCGGCGACTCAGGACACGTCCAGCTACTAGGGGACTCCGCTCCAAGAAGCCGCTGCCTGCCTGATCCCAGGCGCCGAGAGACAGCGCGAACGTGGCTCCTCCCCCTCGGTTCTCGTGGCGAGGCGCACCCTCCCCCTCCGCTATGAGGCGCCTCTCAAAGAAAGAGAAAGCGGCGCATGCGGGGTGGCCAAGGGGGCAGAAGTAGCACCCCAAATCCTACGGGGTGGGGGGTGGAGCTCTGATAGGACCTGGGGATCCCCTGGATGTACAGCTCAGCTCCAGACTTCATCCCCAAATTCACAGGAGTTTCCCAACCCGCGTCTGCTAACCCTACCCCTCCACCCCTCGCAGTAGCCTGGTGAGAGGGGGGGGGGACCTAGCAAATCTACCTGGGACTCAGTAGAACATTATCCTGGGTAGAATTGGGCTGTAACCCTGTAGTCTTAGACTGTGCATGATTGAAAGTGCTGTTCAAAAACAAACCAGAAGCCACCTAATAGTTATGTGGTTATTTGCTATATTAATTATTTGTTCTTTAAAATATTTCTATGTTGCCTTTCCACCCAAATAGAATCCCCAAGGCAGTAAACAAAAAAGCATGAAAACATTTTTAAGAAATTAGAATAAAGTATATGTTCAGTAATTCAATAAAAAAAAATGGTACACATAGCACCTAAAACAGGGAGGTAGGCTAATAAAATGATTGCAGATATACCTAACAAAACAAAAAATCCTTCATCTTCCAGTAGAAGACCATAATAGAGGGAGACAGATGCATCTCCCTGGGGAGGGAGTTTCATAGTTTTGGTGCTACAACACTGCCACTTTGACTGCCACCTGTCTAGTTTCAGATGACAGGAACATGAAGGCCTCTGAAGAGAACTGGGCAGATGTATTTATATTTACAGTCCAGTATTCTCACAGAGAACAGATTAAACTGTGTGAAATAGGGTTGCCAGCTTTGGGTTGGGAAAGTCCTGAAGATTTGAAGGTGGAGCCTGGGGAAGGAATAATTTGGGAAGGAGAGAGAACTGGTGCTGCCAACTTCCAGTTGGTACCTGGAGATCTGGAATTACAATTTATTTCCAGGTTACAGAGATCAGTTCACATGGGGGGAAATGGCAGCTTTAGAGGGTGGACTGTGGCATTATAAAGTGTTGAGGTTCCACCCTACCCAGGTTCCACCATTAAATCTCTTGGCATTTACCATCCTGAAGCTGGCAACCTTAAAAATGACATAGAATCCACCCTTTTCACCATTTTCTCCATAAGACATGATCTTTGTAGTCTGTAGACCAGTTGTAATACCAGGAGATCTCCAGGCTGCACCTGGGGGCTTGGCATAACTCTAAATCTATCATAAATCTATCATAACTCTAAATCTATGCAACCAATATGATGAGACAGCTAATAACATACTTTCTACCCCCTCCCTACTACCCAAAATGACACTGGCTCTTTGTAAATGGTTCTTCCAGGTCAATTTATACTTTTTGTTCCACTCTTTGAATCTTCCCTTAACTCTCCTAAATGTTAAAATATATCAAGAGCAGAAGAAGTTTTTCTATATTCCATATTTTTCTACTGTTCTAGGTTGTTGTTATCCCTTTATTATTGTTAAACTCTGCATTGTTTCTGTTTCATGTGAACCACACTGATCCTTCAGCGGTATATAAATATAATAAATAAATAACACAATCAAGCATGCTTTTGGATCATTGTAATGGGCAGCATGAATGTCCTGGTTTTCAGCATTTTTGAAACTGCACCTTTTGGGTTGTTTTAGGGATGCCAGTCTCCAGGTGGGAGCTGGGGATCCCTTGGAAATGCACTCATCTCCGGACAACATAGATCAGTTCCCCTAGAGAAAATGGCTCCTTAGAAGGTGGAGTGTATGGCATTATGCTGCTTAGAGGTAGACTATATCACATTAGACCCTGATTAGAAGGCAAACTGTATGGAATTATACCCCATCAAAAATTAGGTAATTGGTACATTCATGTCAGATACCTTATAGCTCTGGTATCTGGCATTACATTTTATGGCACATGACCTGGCATGACCAAGTAACAATCCAATAATGGATCAAATGCATTTGATACCCCTAAGTTGCCTAACAAATCCTCTCGGTGACAAAGGACACAAGCCTCTGAATACCTGGCTTGAGCTATGGTCAAAGGAGAAAGAAAATACAAAGCTCTGTCTGCATGCTGCAGATATCTAATTTCACAAGGAAGGAAGGAAATACTATAATGGATAAAACTAATACGGTTCAAGAGGCAGGTTACATGCCACCATCTTTCAGTTTGGTATTTTGCTGTATAGGTTATTTAGATTTTATTGTATGTAATTGTGAATGTGAGGTAAAATTAGATTCAGGGGAGGGGGTATTTGTGTGTGTGTGTGTTTTAAAGCCTTAAGCTTAAGTGGAAAGTCAAGGCTCTTGCAAACTAATACTAAAAAAAGGCTCCATGTGTAAACTGTAAACCAGGGCGATCCAAAACAGAATTATACCCTTTTGAGCCATTTGTCATTAATGTACTTAGAAGGCAGTAACTTCATTTAGGATAGCATTTTAAGGTTCCCGTCTGCACTCCAAATAAACACCAAACAAACTTGTGGAAACTTATGCTGGACTTCAATTTCCTCCGATGATTCCGGACTTCTAAAATCCTAACGCATCAGTTATTGAATGACCCCTTTTGGTATGTAAATGTAATGGCTCAGTATGTGTAATCCATCTTGAGACACTGAGATAAGGGCTTACTATAAATAGCATAAATAAATAAATAAATAAATAAAAGCATTAAAATTGTCTTGCGTACCCTGCTCACACAGCTAGGGTTGTGAGTGAGAAAGCGGATATTAAATATAAAGAAAATAAATACTTAATAGCCCGGGGTTGATTTTTCTTTTCTTTTTAAAGTAAGTCTTTCTTTACTTCTAAGCAGTATTCTAAGCATGGAAGTCAGCAGGGTTAGAAGTTGGTAACTCTGTTTAGGATTCCACTGCTAGTTAAGCAGTAGTTCAGATCTCCCGGTAGGAATGGTTGCAGATGTGCATGCCTTGCTTTCATTCGACAAGGAAACTGAACGGGAACAGCGATTAAACCTTTATATACGAATTAATTTAGGTCCCCAATTGCTTCTCAAACCCAATTGCTTCTTAAACCCTTCTTTGTCCCCGCCCCGCTCGAGCCAACAGCCAATCCATGGCACGCAACTAAAGAACGTTCGTGGAAGCGATTGGGCAGAAAAGAGAAGGGGAAGTCCGTTTAGCCAACGGAAGAATGACGGAGCGTTGCTAAGAGACGCGGGTAAACAATTTCAGGTCCCCGCAAGGAGACGCGCCGATGCTCCAGCAAGGGTCATGGAGACCACAAAAGCTTCCCGCCGTCCGGCGTCGCCTATGCACAGAGCTGAGCTGGAAGTCAGGTGCAGAGGGAAGGAGGGAGGAGTGGCTGGGGTGCTTCTTGCTCGCGGTTTCCGAAAATCGCCCCCCGCATGGCTGCTCCTCCAGAAGCCACGGCGCCTGTGTCTTTGTAGTAAGGGAGGGTCAAATATTTATGAAAGGATGCCCGTCTTTTCCTAATCTTAAAGCTCCCTCCTGAATCTCCTACTTGGTTCTCTTCCAGCTTCTCCTCTCCTCACACACAGACACCTTATAGATAGGGTTGCCATCTCTGGGTTGGGTAATACCTGGAGACTTGGCGGTGGAGGCTGAGAAGGGTGGTGCTGGGGGAGGGGCATCAGACAAAGCCATACAGTCCACTTTCCAAAGCAGCTATTTTCTGAAGAATGGATATTGATTGTTTGGAGATGAACTGTAATAGCAGGAAATCACCAGGTGCCTGAAGGTTGGCAACCCTATATATATAACACTTCTGGCTGCCCATTACCATATAAGATCACATCTTTGTGCCCCTGCCTTGATCAGTTAAAATCTGAAGTTACCCACTGGGGCACTGCAGAGATTGGAGTTGCCAGGGATTGAATCTGGGACCTTCTGCTTGCAATGCAGAGCTCCTAGCAAAGTACTAGCAATACCCCTGTTTTAACACATTTTCTTTATAGATGCAGATAGATTTAGGGATTGCTCCCTCAGAGTGCCAAAAATAGAAAAGAAAAATGTATGAGAGCGGCTCTTTCTCGCCCTGGAGTACATGTAATATACACCATGGCTTCTTTTTTGATAGGTTCAAGAGGTTAACATGTTTTGTATATTTCCCGAAATGATAGATGTTACACAAAGTTGATTAAAACAAAGTCTCCTATTTTGGACTTTGCTCCACCATTATTAATTATTTTCATTAATACCTTATTGTTATTAAGTATAATAATGCAACAAATATGTATTTATTTATGCATTTATTTATTGTATTTCTATAACGCCCTCCCATGAGGCTCATAAGGTAAAGGTAAAGATATCCCCTGTGCAAGCACCGGGTCATGTCTGACCCTTGGGGTGACGCCCTCTAGCGTTTTCATGGCAGACTCAATATGGGGTGGTTTGCCAGTGCCTTCCCCAGTCATTACTGTTTACCCCCAGCAAGCTGGGTACTCATTTTACCGACCTCGGAAGGATGGAAGGCTGAGTTGACCTTGAGTCGGCTGCTGGGATTGAACTCCCAACCTCATGGGCAGAGCTTTCAGACAACATTTCTGCTGCCTTACCACTCTGCACCACAAGAGGCTCTATGAGGCTCATATATAGTTCTAAAAATAACTCTCCCCACTCTCTTGTCAATATCTGTGTATTCATATATATGCATGGACAAATATACATACTTTCTCAGTGGAAACTTTTATTTTATACCAACAGGTCCTCTGATTAAATATATATATATATGTGTGTGTGTGTGTGTGTGTGTGTGTGTGTGTATGTGTATGTGTGTGTGTATGTATATATATATACATACACTCCTACATAAACTCCTAACTTTCTCTCCCCCCCCCAAGGTGGGTGCAAGGATTCAGCAACAGGAAACTTGGCTTTGTGAACAACAAGACTATCTGTTATCCTTGTGGGAATTATATCATTTTTATCAACATTGAAACAAAGGAAAGGTCAGTCTTACGGTGCAAGAATGGAAGTGTAGGAGCCTTTGCAGTGAATGGGAACCAAGGAACAATAGCTTATTCTGACCGGCAACTGAAACCTACAATCTATGTCTACGCCTTTCCAAAACTAACAAAACAGGCTAAATTAAAAGGTAAATCTGAAGCTGCCTTTCCTGAGCCATGTTTAATCTGATAATAATTCTTGAAGTGAAAAGTTGTTTCAGAGGGTTTGGTGAAAATGATATATATGAAAATGTTCAAGGTCAGCCTGGTAAAGGATCAGTATACAAATTCCTAAATTGCTCTAGACCTTCAGTAGTCTTGCATAAATTAAATCAAGTTAGATAGCTGAGAACAATAACCCATGGTAAGAGTACAGGGACAGAGTAAAGGAACAACAGCCCTAGTATTGAGACTCTGTAAACACAGAACAAGATGCGAGGGATAGAACTAACAAGCCCAGTTCCCTTGATTAGAGTCCACTGCTCTTAGCACTACATCGTGCTGGTATATCAATTCATGATAGCAAATAATATAAATAATGTTAAACAAAGCCATTGGAGATGTACAAATTAATCATAGAATCATAGAGTTGGAAGGGGCCATACAGGCCATCTAGTCCAACCCCCTGCTCAACGCAGGATTAGCCCTAAGTATCCTAAAGCATCCAAGAAAAGTGTGTATCCAACCTTTTCTTGAAGACTGCCAGTGAGGGGGAGCTCACCACCTCCTTAGGCAGCCTATTCCACTGCTGAACTACTCTGACTGTGAAAATTATTTTTCACAAGAGAAACAGCATCCTGCCCTCCTCCAAGTGACAACCTTTCAAATACTTAAAGAGGGCTATCATGTCCCCTCTCAACCTCCTTTTCTCCAGGCTGAACATTCCCAAGTCCCTCAACCTATCTTCATAGGGCTTGGTCCCTTGGCCCCAGATCATCTTCGTCGCTCTCCTCCGTACCCTTTCAATTTTATCTACGTCCTTCTTGAAGTGAGGCCTCCAGAACTGCACACAGTACTCCAGGTGTGGTCTGACCAGTACCGTATACAATGGGACTATGACATCTTGTGATTTTGATGTGATGCCTCTGTTGATACAGCCCAAAATGGCATTTGCCTTTTTTACCGCTGCATCACACTGCCTGCTCATGTTTAGTTTACAATCCACAAGTACCCCAAGGTCTCGTTCACACACAGTGCTACCTAGAAGCGTATCCCCCATCCAGTAGGCATGCTTTTCATTTTTCTGCCCCAGATGCAGAACTTTACACTTATCTTTATTAAATTGCATCTTGTTCTCATTTGCCCATTTTTCCATTGTGTTCAGATCTCGTTGAACTCTGTCTCTATCTTCCGGAGTATTTGCCAGTCCTCCCAATTTGGTGTCATCTGCAAACTTGATGAGTAGTCCCTCCACCCCCTCATCTAGATCAGTAATAAATATGTTAAAAAGTACCGGGCCGAGCACCAAGCCCTGAGGTACCCCGCTACTCACCTCTCTCCAGTCTGATGAAACACCATTGACAACAACTCTTTGAGTGCGGTTCTCTAACCAATGCCCTATCCACCTGACTATCTGAAAATCAAGATTGCAGTCCTTCAACTTATCCATCAGAACATCATGGGGAACCTTGTCAAAAGCTTTACTAAAATCCAAGTAAATGACATCAACCGAATTTCCCCGATCCAGCAAACCTGTTACTTGGTCAAAAAAGGAAACTAGGTTGATCTGGCAGGACCTGTTGGAGACAAATCCATGCTGACTTCCTTGGATCACCAAATTGTCCTCCAGATGTTTGCAGATCGCTCCCTTTAATATCTGCTCCATTATCTTCCCCACAACAGAGGTCAGACTCACTGGTCTGTAGTTTCCCGGGTCATCCTTCCTCCCTTTTTTGAAGATTGGAATAACGTTTGCTCTCTTCCAGTCCTCCGGGACATCTCCAGTCCTTAAAGAGGTTCTGAAGATGATGGACAAGGGCTGTGCAAGTTCTCTGGAAAGTTCTTTGAGTACTCTCGGGTGCATTTCATCCGGACCAGGGGATTTGAACTCATCCAGTGCAGCTAATAGGTTCCTGCCTTAGAAAGAGGCTAGGCAAGAACAGTCAACCTTCTGATTTTGTTAGCCATTGGACCTGCATTGCAAAATTGCTTTGCTGCTTCTTATCCATTCTTTCTCAGGATATGAACATTCCTCTCATCTTCCTGTAGAGCCATCATAAGCCTCCACTGAAAGAGAGGCTTCACTATTTATTCCTTAGATTTCTAGTCTGCCCCTCTCCAAAAAGATCTTAGGGCAGCTTACAAGACAATTAATCTTACAATAAAAGTTTTAAATGTATTATAATCACCCTGTCAGTTAAACCATCTTCTGGGTCTGATGTTCAAACTGGTGAAAATAGGATATTCAGTAAAGAAAGAACACTACAGTGTGTAGAAAAGAATAGAATACAAGAGCCATGTAGAATGAAGATCTTGGGATCTAAAGTCCTTACACTTTTATATTCTAGGTCATGCCAGCTTGGACTATTCCTTGCTTGCATTCAGCTATACAGGCTCTTACCTGGCCAGTTACTCCGCTGTCCCAGAATTTTGCCTTTCAATATGGTAAGTGTTAAATACAATGTCTTAATACAGGCAGTGCTATATTCCTTTGACTTGATTATAAGTGGGTCCGTTGCTTGGCTTTGGGGATCAACTGGGAAATTAAAAAGGCCCAAGTAGCAAGCCAAGTTGACCTTGTGTACCACAGGGAGCTGCTTGGCTCAGCTCGTTTCCCCCACAAATACACCTTTGTCAAGTGCCAAATTGGCCACATTCCCCCATGCCTGTTTGAGCATTTGAAAAGGTGTATGTGTAAGGAACAAGAGTATCTCTGCCTGATGCACTGTGGGCTCAAGCAAGATCAGGCCTTTGCGGCATTTTTAAAATCACATTATGGTAGACACAATGATATCATCAAATCTATTAGGGCCATAAGAAGGTGTACCTGTTTGCTGTTTAGAAAGTTATGATTATTACAAGATCCCTTAATTCTCTTCTTGGCTGGGTAGGTTCTTCCCCCCCCCCCCCATTCTTTGTTTTTCTGTCTGTCCTACCCAGTTTGAATATATACTGATCTAGTCTAGGGCTCTGAGAGACCAACTAATTGGATTGTCTTTTGTCTTTGTTTGATAATGGCACACGAGAGGCTGGTAGTAATTCAAAGCTAATAAACAGTTTATGAGGGGAAATGGGCAGACAGATATCAGGTTTAGGATTTAGAAGCTCACTGCGTGGGCCCTGAATTTCACCCAAGCTTTATTTCTCCACAGAATCTATCATACAGGCAACAGCAATTAGGTAATTTTGAAGAAATATAAAAAGGATGATTTGTGACAAAACATGTTGCTGTCTAGTTGTACAGACAAGGCTTCAAAACTTGAGGATAAAGATTTCTTGCAGTTTCTGTTTCAATAAACAAGGAAACTTAATCAAAGACACTTAATCTGGTGAAGGCAGGAACATCCAAACATCCATTATATGCCTTTTTAACTACTCAACCTAGATCTTAACCACTCTCTTTTTCTAGGAACTATTTCCCTCAAGCTTGAATGAATCCTTGATCCTCTCATTCCCTTATCCTTCCTTCCTTGTCAGTTGTCCGTTCTTAATGGCTACTCCTGACACTTTCAACTGTAGAATTCTGTTTGAGTATCCTATCATTTAAGGTTTTCAGACTGGGTTAAATTATTAATCATCTAAACACCAGCTCCAGGAGACATCAGGGGCATATAGGTTGATCTTTTTTAGTTTTTGCTTCTTTCATTGTATTCAGCAGATACCATCTTTGTTTGTTTTAGATACTTATTTGTCCCACCCTTCCTCCAAAGAGCTCAGGACAATGTATGTTGCTTTCTCCTCCTCCATTCTATCCTCATAATAACTCTCTGAAATAGGCTAGGCTGAGAGAAATCACTGACCCAAAGTCACCTATCAAGCGTCCATCACCCAGTGGGGATTTGAATACAGTTTCCAGATGCTAGTCTGACACCCTAATCTCCGCACTTTGGTGCCTCTCTTTCTTTGTTGGCATTGTTTTGTTTATAGATTGCAGTGCATTAAATATTTCATAGAATCATAGAATCATAGAGTTGGAAGGGGCCATACAGGCCATCTAGTCCAACCCCCTGCTCAACGCAGGATTAGCCCTAAGAATCCTAAAGCATCCAAGAAAAGTGTATATCCAACCTTTGCTTGAAGACTTCCAGTGAGGGGGAGCTCACCACCTCCTTAGGCAGCCTATTCCACTGCTGAACTACTCTGACTGTGAAAAACTTTTTCCTGATATCTAGCCTATATCGTTGTACTTGAAGTTTAAACCCATTACTGCGTGTCCTCTCCTCTGCAGCCAGCAGAAACAGCATCCTGCCCTCCTCCAAGTGACAACCTTTCAAATACTTAAAGAGGGCTATCATGTCCCCTCTCAACCTCCTTTTCTCCAGGCTGAACATTCCCAAGTCCCTCAACCTATCTTCATAGGGCTTGGTCCCTTGGCCCCAGATCATCTTCGTCGCTCTCCTCTGTACCCTTTCAATTTTATCTACGTCCTTGAAGTGAGGCCTCCAGAACTGCACACAGTACTCCAGGTGTGGTCTGACCAGTGCTGTATACAATGGGACTATGACATCTTGTGATTTTGATGTGATGCCTCTGTTGATACAGCCCAAAATGGCATTTGCCTTTTTTACCGCTGCATCACACTGCCTGCTCATGTTTAGTTTACAATCCACAAGTACCCCAAGGTCTCGTTCACACACAGTGCTACCTAGAAGCGTATCCCCCATCCAGTAGGCATGCTTTTCATTTTTCTGCCCCAGATGCAGAACTTTACACTTATCTTTATTAAATTGCATCTTGTTCTCATTTGCCCATTTTTCCATTGTGTTCAGATCTCGTTGAACTCTGTCTCTATCTTCCGGAGTATTTGCCAGTCCTCCCAATTTAGTGTCATCTGCAAACTTGATGAGTAGTCCCTCCACCCCCTCATCTAGATCATTAATAAATATGTTTAAAAGTATTTATTATGGTGTGATCTTGCTTTCTATAAAAATTAACAAAGAAATAGATTAACTGAATTTTTTACATTTTTGGTTAGGGATTGGAGCAAAAAAATCCTATTGTGCAGTCAGTCGCAGCCAGGAGTAGATGTGACTGCAATGAGTTTTAATCCCATGAGCTGGCACCAGCTGTGTTTGCACGGTGGGACCTCTGTTACTCTGTGGAATATTGAAAGAAGTGGTAATGAGCACATTTTGAAGTCAAAGTAAGTGAGGTTGTTACAGAGTTATAACCATTTCATATTCTGCCACCGATAGATTAACTTTCCGGCTAACAAAAATGTATTTTGCTATGTACAAATACTAGAATTTCTGGTAAGAATCCACAGATTGAAGAGCTGTTATGCATATCAACTGTTCAAGTTGTATTCTTCTAAAGCTTATCCTCACTTGACATTAATTTAAAAGGACTATGAATACATTCTTATGGTTTCCTGGTTTGGAAAACATATTTTTCAGGTGCTGTTTTGAACCAATAATTTTTTAACTTATTTTCTTCTGCCAATGGAATGTTTCTTTCATTGCTACAGGCCAGTCATTCTCCCTGCTCAAGACGGATCTACAATGCATGAGCAAAATACCTTTTTTTCCTGTCCAAATACCCAAGATCCTTATTTTGGTCCTGCGTTGCCTATTTCAGCTGTTGCTGGCCTAGTAGGAGAGGAAGCAGAAACATTTAAAGTGAGTCTGGTTATGTAGTATAACTATTCTATTCGTTGTGGTGGATGACTCCAATGTACTAGCACCGATTCTGGGGAACAACACATAACCTGAGCAGATAATTAAGCAGTTTCCCCATAAAAGCTGTAACAGACAATGCCAGCTAGCATTGAGAAAGTAGTGTAGACGTTCTGAGGCATTTAATCCCACTCTTTTGTCTTATGCTACTGTATTTTTTGTGGTAGAATTAGTAAACAAAGGTAGCCTCAAAAAATCTAAAGGCAATTTGTGGATGACCATTATGATTTCCAGCATTTTCACTTGGGTCCAGATATGCTGATCAGTCTCCTTCAGGTGGAAAAGTTTTGAAGGTCACTTTCTATGAGTCTCCAGAACATTTACTCTGAGCCTCAAATGCTTTATAATATGTCAGGAGCACTGGTCTGTTGGAAAATGTTGCAAATATTATGGTAGGCCATGAAAACTATGAAGAATGACAGACAGGGTCACATGTGGATCTCTGCTCATAGCAAGTAGCAGTCTCCAGCATTTCACAGTATATCCAGACAGTTCAGGCCAACTATTTGCTCTCCTAGATTCCAGGTTGCTCTTTCTGCTTTGTGTAGAACTGGATGTTTTCCTGGTCCTGGCTTATTCATTTGAGACTAATTCTAAATGTTCATTCCAGAGGAATAGCCATATTATTCTGTTGCAACAAAACAAAACAAGTCCAGTGGCATCTTAAAAACTAACTCAAATTATTCCAATGTCAGGTTTCATGACTTAGAGCTCAGTTCATCACATGCATTGAAATGTACATGCACTGGGTTGTTGCTTTTAAATTCACAGCAGAAAAAAGGTGGGGAGAGATGCTACAAGGAGAGGTCTGTTTAAAATAAGAGTAGTCAGTTAGGTAAAGGTAATAGTATCCCCTGTGTAAGCATCGGGTCATGTCTGACCCTTGGGGTGACGCCCTCTAGCGTTTTCATGGCAGACTCAATACGGGGTGGTTTGCCAGTGCCTTCCCCAGTCATTACCATTTACCCCCCAGCAGCAAGCTGGGTACTCATTTTACCGACCTCAGAAGGATGGAAGGCTGAGTCAACCTTGAGCCGGCTGCTGGGATTGAATTCCCAGCCTCATGGGCAGAGCTTTCAGACTGCATGTCTGCTACCTTACCACTCTGCACCACAAGAGGCTCAATGGAATGTTTATATAAAATCATATATAAAATCATTATTGACTCATGCAACTGAAAGGTTTCTTGGGTTTTTTTATGAAGCCTAAAGATGATACTCAGCCTACAGTTCATCCTACTGCTCACTGCTGGACTCCAACCTCTGATCTGTACATGGGCTCTGAAGAAGGATATTTTTTGAAAATTGGTGCAGACACATTCAAGGCTATTACTGTCTACCAGAAACTTTCACCAGATGCAAAAGGTGAGAAACAGCTGCAAGCAATGATTTCCCCATGATTTGTTTGGCAGATGGGAGAGACTATGAATAATGTGCACCTTCCTGATAAAAATACTTAGATTATGCTCTTTCCCCAAAATATCAGAGAAAGGAAGACTTAAGATAGAGTATGTAGGGAAAGGACAGCTGGAGCATGATAAGATCAGTGTCATGTGGATGTGCAAAAATGTAACGCATTGTACAGCATACTGCTTGGCTATTATTACAAACAATACCAAAGGCAAAGATGATTTTTTCACCTATTTGCTTATAAAATATATTTAATTTATTTTAAAGACATTTACAATCTAAATTTAGTTTTGCCCAAGAGTGGGCATTTACTTCAGTTACTTTCCAGCCCACAAAGTCTGAAATGACATTTCTGGTTGGAATGGAATGGATGAAACATCTTTGTAAATTGCTGATAGTGATATCTCTTGGAAGTATCTGTCTCTATTAATTTTCATCAGACAAATACATCAGATCCTCTAATATTGGTAATACACTGTGAAAAAACCCACAGCCTCATCCTGTGTCCTTCAGCTCCTAAAAAGCTGGGGGGGGGGTCTCCATATATTTTTATATGTAAATATTGTACCTGTTGTAAAAGTTACCCAAAAATACTTTCATACAGTTTTCATGTTCTTTGGCAGCAGGATATGATTGTGATGTAGGAATTTCTTTTGTTTAACTATTTTATGATTTTATGACCAAAATTGGGTAGATAGAAAGTGGCAATCATATCAAACACATATATTTCTGTATATACATATGTCAGAATCAAAGATTACTTTCTGTTTGAAATCCTAGGCCCAAGACATGTGCCCAGTCATGCATAAGAATTTTCTGTTATCTTTATGTGCTAGAACCACTCCTAAATGTTTTTTAAAAATCAATATATTTAGATTGCACATTATACATATTACTCACATCTGCATGTAGGATGATGTAAAGTAAACCATCTAGGCCACAACTGAAATTGTCTCATTTCTTTCCAGCAAAACGGCGTACAACTTTTCGGTCAGTCTCCTCTAGTAGGAAATATGAAGGTATTTCTTCATATCATATATATATATATATATATATATAATGTTACTTGACCTTGCAGACAGCATCAGAAGGAATGTAATATAATTCTTCATATATACTGCTGCTTTTTAGAATGCGTTTTAAAGAAGTGGTTGATAGACCTACTGTCTCCATCAGAAAACTCTCAGATCCAGCCGTATAACTAAGCAGCCGTATTCAATTTTAGCCAGATAACTGAATTGTTCAGATGTTTTCTCATCCTACAGTGTTGGTTTGATTGGTTTTATTTATTTATTTCTATTTTGGAAGCAGTAAATGGTGTACCATAATAATAGGTAGAATAAAATGATAGTGCCACCGGAAGGAGCAATCCCCCTCTTATTTATAATATGGAAAGAACATTTACGTGCACGCATATGCGCGCGCGCACACGCATGTACTCGAGCACTGTGTAAAGGAAAACAGCTTGGAGAAAGTATTTGGTGTTGAGAGGGTTTTCCTTGCTAATTGTGAGTTTGCTTAGATATTTGTCAGGGAAGCAAGAGGGTAGGGGAGCAGCAGTCATTTGGATCTGGGGTAGGCAATGAAACATTGAAGAAAACTCTACTGCTCTTCCCAATCCTCCATCCTCAGCTTCTGTATATTTGGTATCTTTGGTTAAAACATTTCTGTTTCCACTAGAGGTATGCAAAAATAATGAGCATTTTTCAGTCTGGTTCTTTTGGAGCTGGAAAAATTTCAGCTTGGTTTAAATGGACTGCAGAAAAAAAACCCTAGCGAAAATACTTAAGTGTGCTCTTGCTGCTCAGCTCTTGCTGCCACCCTCCCACCCTCCAGATTTTCTATTTCAGGTCTATTGGACCTAAAAAAAAATCCTGGTAGCTGCATTCTCTGGAATCATGTATTGGGATCTGAAATTTCTTCTGAAATCTGGAATTTTTGGAAGGGTCCAATAGAACCAAACCGGGGGGGGGGGGGTTGTACTCCCCTATTTTTTTCTCCAAGATCACTGCAGATGAGGACAGCAGCAAAGAAATTAAAAGACGCTTGCTCTTGGGGAGGAAAGCTATGGCAAATCTAGACAGCATCCTAAAAAGCAGAGACATCACCCTGCCAACTAAAGTGCATCTAGTCAAGGCTATGGTCTTCCCAGTTGCAATGTATGGCTGTGAAAGTTGGACCATAAGGAAGGCCGAGCGTCAAAGAATTGAGGCTTTTGAACTCTGGTGCTGGAGAAGACTCTTGCGAGTCCCTTGGACCGGTCAGTCCTAGAGGAGATCAGCCCTGACTGCTCTTTAGAAGGCCAGATCCTGAAGATGAAACTCAAATACTTTGGCCACCTCATGAGAAGGAAGGACTCCCTAGAGAAGAGCCTAATGCTGGGAGCAATAGAGGGCAAAAGAAGAAGGGGACGACAAAGAATGAGGTGGCTGTATGGAGTCAATGAAGCAGTCGGTGCAAGCTTAAATGGACTCTGGGGAATGGTAGAGGACAGGAAGGCCTGATGGATCATTGTTCATGGGGTCGCGATGGGTCATAACTTTACAACTAACAACATTTTTTAATTCCTGGCATATATAACTCAGAGACTAAGTTGTACACGTTTTTTTTTCAGAGTTTATCTGAACATGATCTGGGAGTTCTGTGGTTCCCAGTCATGCAGGGGCCCTCAGATTAGGACCATGGTGTACTAGAAGTACTTTAAGCCTCTGTCCTCCATAGCCAGTTCCTGACCTCAGTTGGCCCTGGGGAGCTGCTAGTTGTCATGGAAACATTGGGCTTTAATGGGCTATATATTAAGTTTCCCCAGTGGGGCACTACATGCTGTTTCAGATCAGGGAAGAAGGTGGTGCCACTGTGGTCCTAATGCAAATGTGCTTATGCATGCCACAAGATCTAATTTTGCCCCACTGGATAAAATAGATGGGTTTAAAGTACAAATCCATGTTGTTGTTTTACTTAGATTATGGAAGGAGTGAAGCTCAAAATGTGGTCCTGTTTGCTATGGCACTACACAAGGATGGACTGTATGCAGCTGGAAATGTAAGGCACCACTCAATAGATCCTAACAGTTATGAATCAGATTCCTTCTGCCTAGCTTGGGAGCCCAGGGTGTTTGGGCAACAAAAGTATCAGAAGTTGTGCCACCCCATGCTGTATTTATGTTACAGAATACCTTTTCATAGGGTGAACTCTGGTTTCTGAGTGCACTTAGGATATGCACTTCTAGGCCCTGGACATGGAAATCCTGCATTTAATCTTTCAACCTTCTTGTTCAAGCAAAAACACTCCGAGAGAACTGCTCTAAAGACCTTACTGTCTATGTCTTAAGGTCAAAGATTCCAAGAATTCTAGGAATTATTTTGTCTAATACTGTAAATAATTAGAAATAGAAAAAGCTTCTATTGTTCACACAATTCCAATTATATAGTAACCCAGTAATAACACTAAAAATGCCGGAAAGTCACTTAGTCTAATTCCAAAGTTTGGACTTTCCTTACAAAATATACCTGTCAGCATAGCCTCATATTATATCAAAATATGCCACAAGTACTGATTCCGCACCAGCAGTGCTGTTCTGGGCCACCGGTGGTATGTTGTGATGAGCAGCATGCTCCGCCACTTCCTGTGTCCCCAATAATGAGTAAATAATTAGAAATAGGAAAAGCTTCTGTTGTTCACACAGTGCCAGTTATATAGTAACCAAGTGATAAAGCTGAAAATGCCAGAAAGTCACCTAGTCTGATTCCAAAGTTTGGACTTTCCTTGCAAAATATATGTGTCACCATTTCCTTATGTTATTTAGATCAAAATATGCCACAAGTGCCAATTCTGCACCAGCAGTGCTGCTCTGGGCTGTCAATGGTACATTATGGGGACCTATTTCCGGGGTACATACCATCTGCCCCAAATTTCTGTATCCCCAGAATGCAGCCGGGGTGGAAAGCTTCCACCACTTGTGGGTGAGGGGAATTATTTGCACGAAAGTGGGATTGTGTTACAATTCAATCCAATCTTCATGCAATTTTTTTTAATGCCCCATTTGCTTGCATGGCACCGCAAAGTACTGAGGAACTGAGTGAGGCATTTTCTGTCCCACCTGAGATACTGTAGGAGGGGGAGGAGCTGAGCCTGGAAGGCCACATGAGCACGCTAACCCTGTTGGCCCCTGCAGCAAACCAGGGAACATGGAAACATCCACGTTCCCATGCCATGGGGCAATGGAGGGCTTAAAAGGTTGACAGGGCTGGGAGAGGGGCGGGACAGCACTGATGCCATATGGTTGCCTTTTCTGCCAGTGCAGATTCGGTCAAGGAGAGACAAGAAGCAAAAAAGGTTCCTGCCTGGTGGAATGAGCTCCAGGAGGATCTCAGGGCTCTGATGTAGCTGACTGTTCCACAGGGCCTGTAAGACAGAGCTCTTCTCCCCTGGCTCTAAAACTCCATCCTCAGTGTCATCATGGGCCCCTCCTCGAAACCTGGAGACCTCTAAATCTAAATTCCTCCACACCCAGAGAAGAACATAGATCAGATTGCAGACTGTTACTAATGCTGCTGGGAAGTTTTTAAAATAGTATTGGCTTAATTTAGGTTTTAATGCTTTTTATATTATATATAATTGTATTTTAAATTTCTGTAAGCTGCCGCAAGCCAGCATTGCTGGGAGTGGCAGATTAGAAATCTAAATAAATAAATAATCTTACAAGTGATGGGCCCAAGAAGGACCCAGGGACTAGTTTTCCCTTCCCCAACTATTTCCACTTTGCCGAAAACTCTAGACAATAGCCTCTCCCATATCCCTGTTTATTTCTCTCCCTCCCACCCACAAGCCAGTCTAGGTTTATTCTCCTCCACATCTTCAGATTTGCCTCCTTCCACCCCCTCTGTCATCCTTTACCTGACAAAACTCTATATGGTGCCAGCCACTGTGTGATGCATTCTAAGGATGTTCATTCAGATATTTCTAGTCTGAATATATATTGGAAAATTCCTTATTGATATTTTCCACAAACATTTGGCTCTCCAGACAGTATCTAGTATTTAATCGGTCCTGAAAAATCCTGGCAATATTTGGGAGTAACCAGGAATATTGAGAGCCAGCATTTTAAGGCTCCCTAGACTGTTTTTCCCCCTTGACTTTTGCTGTGTATCTCTGTCAAGTGCCTTCCCATGGCTTGATATCAGCTTGCCAGATTGATTTTACTCAAATTCTGTCTTACCAGTTGCATCATTTTTTTGCTCAAGTAGATTTGCATTGGATTCTTGGGTTTGAAATTGGCTTGATTCGCTTGTATATTATTGGCTGGATTCTCCAATTTGACATTGATTGGGCTCGCAACGTTTCTTGTTAAAACAATTTGGGTTTGATGATTCTCTAGTTTGATATGCGTTTACTGGCAGCTTATTGTGTTGTGTTGTGCTCATCACATTGTCCTGCATGTCTTCTGGAATTCTCTAGTTTTGCATTGATTCTTCAGGCTTGTTGATTCTCTTTGCTTTGGGAGGCTATTAGCTCGAAGTTGCTCAGCTTGCTCATGAGTGTTTGATCCCTGTTTGCCCTGGTTAAATCTTGGGATTCCCCTGCCCCCTCACAGGAAACATTGGAAGATGGCTGGGGTGCCTTGTTCAGAGGCCCATAGAATTGGACCTCTTGGTCTTATTCATCTGAAACTTGGTCTTATTCATCTGAGGCACTAGGAGCTTTGCTGCAATTTTGATGCCATTAGTATCCCAGTATGCCAGAAATATTTCCCCACAATGGAGCCAAAGAATATTGACTATGCCCCCCACCCAAGAAAAAATCTTGGATATACTGATATTTGTTTGGCTCCCTGACATCCTGATAAAAAATACCATTTTTTTGGGTGTGCATGTCCCTAGGGCATTCATGGCACCAGTCATAGGAAAACTATGAATCTTTACTATGTGGATGCAAGCTGTTATAGGAAAAAGCAGTTCTTCAGGTAACTGTCCCAGACAATTCTGAGCATTTTAACATAAGAACCAGCACCCAGAATTGTTCCTAGAAACAAATCTGCATCCAGTATAGTTCTTTTAAGACATGTCATAAGTTCATGTCAATAATTGTATAGCAATTGTATAGTTGGCAGTCTCCAAAGGTATAGCATTGTAAATCACAAGCAAAGTAACCTTCTGTAGCACTTTATGAAAATTAAGTCAAACATCCTGCAACAGGATCATCCAGCAACGTTGGATGTGCTTAGTAAATGATCCCTAGCAGCTGATTAGTTCTGAAAAATATCTAGTGTGCTGTGGGGAATAATCTCTTTAATTGTTCTGGAGAATACTGAAGCTGATGGCACAGTGGTAAAGAAAATGACTGCAACCTTCTGATTGATCATACAGTTATTAGGGATTGGCTATAATTCTACATACGGGTCTGTCTTGGTTCAAGACTTTGGTTCTTACCAGGCAGACAAAATGGCCTGGAATGTAGTTTTTTATAGGCTCTTTCACAAGACCAAAGTTTATACCATAGCTGAGATAGTCCTTATCTCAAGGCTAGAGAAACAGAAGACAAGTGTGTCACTCCTGTATATGTAAACAATTGGAGTCTGGGCAGGAAAGCATGAGAGCAGCCTTTTGGACCTGTCAGCAGTTCCTGGAAGGCTGGTGTAAGGATTGTAGGGTTTTCCCAGGAGGTGGAGTGGGGAGGTAGAGACCCCAGGCTACTGCCTCATCCTGCAAGGCTATCATCCTTCCCAACCTCTAAGAACAGGGTATTTAGCACTATGTAATCCTCTTGTTCTCTGCGCACACTTGGGAACTCCCCTGTGTCTATATTTCTTCTGCAGTACCAATATACAAAAGGTTTTTCTCTCAGTGTGATTAATTGGGGCTGGGCAAAAGAACCCTAACTAGACCATTTGGCTATCAAAGCCAGAATTTTAAAAGTCTATAATGCAAGGTTATGTAGCCATACAGTGTTTTTCACACCTGTCTAGATTGGATTTCAACTGTAACAATTTGACAAGACATGGGGTCCTATGATATGAAGTTCTTACCCCTTGAATTAAAAAAAAATGTCAATGACCACGCAAAATCTCAGTTTAGGAATCCCATACCAGAATCCTGGTATCCTATTAACCAAAAATAGATGCAGAAATTGATTGTATATGTGACCCAAATGTTCTTTGAAGTTCTTAGAGTCTTTGTGAGACAATTAATTGCAATTCATGGGGTAATACTAATTGTGCTTTTTATGTTTTTGCTGCCTAGGATGGTATTGTGCGGTGCTATCAAATTAAAGGCACACAATTTCAAACAGAAGATTGCCTGGAAACGGAGGACCCCATAACAAATCTCATCTTTTCCCCTGACTATACATACTTATTAGTTGAAACAGAAAAAGTATGTTGGGCAAGGAATAAATACTGTTATGTGAGGTTCCTCACAAAATAAGCCCATGTTTTACCCAATATAGGATCTCCCATGTTCAGTTTATTTACATGGAAGCTCAGAAAGTGGGAAATGATGGTGCCAGTTGGCTGAGTCCCTCTTAATTTTAATTTCTGTTTAAGAAATGCTCACAAAAACTTACTTAAGAAACTCAGTTGATTAATACATATATGTAAAATTAACTATGGTCATAAACTCTAGAAAAATCCAAGATGTATGTAGCAGCCCCAACCAAATTTCACAAATTACACTGTTGTAGTGGTACACAGAAATACTTTGGGATTTGTATTTCAGTGACACTGTCACTGGAAGCATGTCTGCCTTTTCCAGGTTCAGACTCATAAAATAGTAATTATATGTGAAATTGACTGCACAGTTAGTTGCCAGTGGACAAATAAGCAGTCATTCAAGATTCCTAGAGGAAACAATGGTAAAGATTTTAGACCTTTCTCAACCTTGCTTTCTTGATGGTCATAGAAGGGTTCCTGAATGGGTAGGAGGTAAATAATTTAAATATACATTTAAAATTTATTAAACATGTATTGGGTGATATGACCATATATGGTAATATCAACCTGCCCCCAATGAGCGATGATGAGCCTGGAGGGGTGGGAATGAGGGGGGGGGGCTCAAGTGGGTGTGTCCACAGCTATGCTTCCCAACCATATTCTGTACAATAGTGCCTCCTCTGTTCTTCCCATAAGGAGTTATCATTTCCATTTGGCAGGGAACTCTATATGTCTTTAATCCTAATGACAATGAAGATGTAATCCAGTTTTTGGATGCAAGCAAAGGCCAGTTCCTTGGGGCTGATTTTATTGTACCAGGATCCAAGCACTGTGTGGTAAGGAGCTGACACTCTTATTAAATTGGAGAAGTTTAGATGTTCAGGGTTCACTATGCCATTCTGATGCACTGTTATCTTTGGAAGGTCATTTTTAAACACAGCCTGGACCTTCTTTATTGATTATATTTTTATGCAAAATTCTTTTTAGCTCATTTATACAATAGACAATCTGACCCAAACAATTTCTCACCATCTTCAGGAGCAATTAGATGAGGAAGTGCTATAAACTTGAGATTTATAAATAAATAGCCGCCATATGATTCGTATTTCAGCAGCAATGTCACATGCATGATTTTATTTATTGAACATCATTACCAGATATAATATTAATGGTTTTTATGTGATGAACAAAAAAGTGCCTCTGAAAATGGAAGATCTCCAAAATGATGAAAGGGTGTAGAAAGCTGCTTTATGCAGTGCAGACCCCACATAAGTGCCTGCATGAGTCCTATAACATGTAAGCTTATATGGGTAAAGGAGGCAAACCAATGACGAGGAGCAAGTGTGGGATTTGGGTTTACACATGCAGCCTCCAGACTGAATCCTGCATGCTTCTCCTCCACCTTGCTCCCATGCTTCAGGTAAGCTGTATACATTGTTGCTGTTATTTCTCTTGTCTTCAAGCACACATTATCTTTACTTGATCAAATATTTTGTTGTTGCTGTTTAAAGATTGTTTAAAAATATTATTTGTCAACTCATGAGAATCCCTTCAGAGCCAAAAGAAAGGTATGAGTGACAAAGGCTCAACAATTTATGCTGTGCACAGCCCTAATGGGAAAAGGAAGTTCAACAAGTTAATCAGCACCTTGCACATTTGCATTTCTCTGCAGACCAGAAAACTGACCCCCCCCCCCAAGTCCAGCCTGGATAAGAAGGCTGTTTAATGTTGGTAGTAGCAAACATGGAATTGCCCCAATCATGTAATCATGCAGCCCATTTCTCCAGGTGCTTTTTCCTTCTTCTAAGGCCACTTCCATTAATGCAACTCTGGCTGTGAAAAAGGTTGTGTGAAGGTAAGCCACAGAGGGAAAAGGCTAGAGTTGCCAATTCCAGGTTGGGGTGAAGCCTGGGGATGGTAGAATTTGGGGAGGGAAAGGATCTTATTGGGGTATAATGCTATAGAATTTCCCCTCTATCTTCTCCAGGGAAATTGATCTCCATAGTCTCAAGATCAATTGCATTTCCAGAACTCTAGGTCCCACCTGGAGCTTGGCAACTCTAGAGAGGAATTACATTCCTCATCTACATTAAATGGACAGTCCCCTTTTTACATAAAGGTGTGCCACTATTACATCTGTTTTGGCCCTTAAATAAGTTCACACAAAACAAGTAGAACAGTGTGCCAAGTATAGCTCATTTTCCAACTGCCTTTATGTTTCATAACAGCCAACCTTCTTATTGTTCACAGTCTCTCTCTCTCTCTCTCTCTCTCTCTCTCTCTCTCTCTCTCTGTCATAGTCTGTAGCAGAATCAGGAGAGGTGCATATTTGGCAGACAGAAGATGGAGCTTGTATCAGCAAGATATCTTTGCACACCCTGGTATGCACACATGGAGCTTGCAGCTGCAATTAAGGCTTAAAGTTATTTGTTTATTTATTGGGTGCCATCAAACCAGTTGGTTCAATGCAGAGCTAGAATGATTTTGATATACACATCAAGTAACTCTTTTTGGAATGTAGTATGAGCTCACAGTTTTTTGGTTCATGCTTGACTTTGAGCTTCCCAGAAACACTTTCTTGGGAGCATGTTTAAAGAAGAATTTTAAGAAGAATTTAAGAGTTGGGTTTTGTACCCTGAGGGTACAATACCTGAGGGAGTCTCAAAGGGGCTTCCAATCACCTTCCCTTCCACTCCCCACAACCGACACCCTGTGAGGTAGGTGGGGCTGAGCAAGCTCTGACAGGACTGTTCTGTGAGAATAGCTCCAACAGGACTGTGCACAAAAGCACTGTGTACATAACTAAGGTTTTATAAAGGTTATTTCTTAAAGCCCTGACCTAGATAGTCCAAGCTAGGCTGATCTTGAAAGCTAAGTATGGTTGGCTCTGGTCAGTATTGGGAAGGGAGACCTCCAAAGTTACCAGGGTCATGACAGAGTCAGGCAATGTCAAGCCCCCTCTGGACACTCGTTGCCTTGAAAACGCAACAAAATGTCGTCTCTTCACTCCCTAGGCCACCGCGATGGCTTGCAGTTTGTCCTCTGACTGTGTGGCAGTGGGAACTAATGGAGGTTGCATCTTCTTCATAGATGTTACAGATGTCATGCTTCCTAAGGTGATCCACCGAGTTCTACTTACTCAACGTCCTGTGCAATTATTGCAGTAAGTAGTAGGAGCAGGGAGGGGAGATAAGTAGTAACCTGAACAGGTCTTCATAAGTGTTTTTGAAACTGGGGTTATCTTTATTCCACTTCACTCCATGGTTGTGTGACTATCCAATACATGATTCCAGAGAATGCCGTTACCACTTTAATAACTTGACACATGCCTAGGCATGCCCAAATCACACTGTCACAGAATAACAGCTTTTTAATTACCTGCATTTAAAAGGTTTATTCATATTAGCCTGTTATGTTTCATCTAAACATTCAAGGCCTTCCCTCTCCTAATTTAAGCTATGCTGTTTATTGTAAACGTTTATGTAAATGTTGTCTTTTCTTTGACTGTCCCAGTGGCAACCTAAAATGCTTTAGCTTTCAATCATATGCTAAATTTGTGTGTGCTGTGTGTTAATTGCTATCAAGTCAGTTGGCTACCCTATGCAAATATGCTGTTTAAGGTTTGCTAAAAGAGTCTTCCTTTTTTCATCCAGACTACAGCTGCTTCCACACAGGGGTTGTCCCTCACACACAAAGAACCAAGAAAGCCCCTAGAATTTTGGGCTTCTATATGACATCCTTGCTCAGCATGAGCATGTCTAGGTGTGTGGACACTGGACATGCAGCCAATACAACTAAGCTGTGCCCTTCAAAATGATTCTCCGCATTTCCTCCCCCCCCCTTTTTTTTTTGTCCAGGCAGTGTAGATCAGCCAGAGAGGGTGTGGGGAGATGTCAGGCCATGGGTACTGGGCAGCGCAATCTTTTGTTCTTGTTAATAGGTGCCATGGAAGAACGGGGCAAAGGAAGCTGGAGGAGGGCAGAGAGTGAGTGTTATGGGGACAGGGCATACAGCCACCAATCTCACCTGCTACTATTTTATTTACTGCTGCTTCTATGGCAGGGGCATATATTTGAGCTCCTGTGTAGAAGCGGCCTACTTTTAGGTGTAAATGTTTCACTGGCTTGTTTCCAGTCATTTGTAGTGTAGAATTACCTTTCCTTTTGATTTGCAATTGTAATCCATTGCCATTTTGACTAAGAGGACAAGCTTGGCAGCCAGTCCTAAAGTTTCCATTCAGGAAGCCAAAATTAATTTGGTTCTTTCAATTATTAGAAGGTTGTTTTAGTTAGAAGGCAGAGATCTTAGATTTGTTCTCTGAACCATCTAGAGATAAGGCCTGCTCAAGGCACTTTGTTGCCCTTTCTTCTAGTGCCATGCTGTCTTGGTCCAGACTTCACAGATTGCCACACTGGCCCGACATAGACTGCAGAGGTGCTGTGGTACAGATGTGGAGGCCATGTATTCTCCATGCCACCCATGTCAGGTCCAAGACAAGCTCCAAAGGCCTTTTGTGCTCTGTGTTGGAACAAGGTGTATGTATGGAGGGAGGGGCAGTGCTATGCAGCAGAGTCCCAGACAGACTCCAGAAGCAGCACTTCTGCACACCTCTTTGGACCAGGACAGAAGTGGTATGGATCTAGGAAATGACAACAGCCACAAACCATAAGCGCCTTACGATTGTCCCATCACCAGGACAGACAGCAGTTCTAACCAATTGGGGGAAGGCACAATCTAGGCCCTTACCACGACAGGCCAGAAAGGCTTCTAGGCCCTCACCAGGACAGGCCAGAAATGGGGAAGCAGCAGGACACCGTGAGTAAAGAAGGAGGCCTTCCCCTCAGGCCTAGAAGCATACCTGGGTGTGCTTCTAGGCCCGAGGGAAAGGCCGTGCCGCCGTCGGGGGGGGGAAGCAGGCCTTCCCACCGAGCCCAGAAACACCGCACCCGGGGACAATACCCGGGGACAATACCACAATATGTGTCTGCTGGGTGGCCAGGGCAGTGGGGGGGGAGCCTTTCTCATGAACAGGCTCTGAATCTAGTGCCTATCATAAGATGTTACCCGCTGCCACTTTGGCAACCCACATAATCCTTTTGTTAATGAACCAGCAGGTCCATCCAACATGGTTAAACTTCCTACTTCTACCCTATTTGACTTAAAAGAATTACAAAACCATTAGTGGGGCCCAGAGAGTTGAACTCATACAGGAATTTGGACTGGAAAGTATTCTGCAGATTCCTAGAGGCCTGGGATCACCATCATTGATTTATAACTTCAGTCTGAGTTCAAAACTTAGTATACCATCTTACAAAGATTTGGAACCAGAATTTGTTAGACTGTAAAGAGACCTAGTGTAGGATAGTGAGTAAAGTGTCACACTAGGATCTGGGAGACCTGGAGACCTCTGCCATGGAAGTATGTTGCGTGACCTTGGACTACTCACTCACTCTTGGCCTAACCTGGCCTCATAGGGTAGCTGTAAACAAAAAATGGAGGTGAGGAAATCAGTGGAAGCTGTTTTGAGTCCCTAGTGGGGAGAAGGGCAGGATAGAAATGAAGTAAGTAAGTAAGTAAGTAAGTAAGTAAGTAAGTAAGTAAATAAATAGTAGTCTACCATGTGTTCCACTCCAGGAGTCTCAAATGATTGCTTTCAAATGATGGATTGGAATGTTGAAGGGGGAAAAGTGAAGGGTTTGTTAGTTTAGCTACTGTCCAAATGATAGAACTGAGGGGTGTTGGATTTTGATGTGAAAAGGATTAAGAGGTCTATTGGTTTAAGAAAGGAGTCCATTAGGGACTATGTATTTTGAACGTAGGTAGGACTTGGATGCAGTTCTTGCCTGAATAAGTCAAACAAGAAACCTGCTATGTAACTGTTATGTGCTCAGAACACAGCTCTTTAATAATTTTGTTACTGCAATACTGAGAGAGCTGAAGAAAAGGAAAACAAAGGCACACCAGGCCATGCATACCACTGAAATAAACCTGTTTCATAATTGCTTTTCATCAAGCCTACTGTATGCTTCCTTCAGACCTGTAAGCCCCTCATGATAGGCCAGTTTAATGCTGGGAGTCCAAGTATTGCCCTCATCCAGAACACTAAGTGGTCCTCAGAGTGTCAATGAAAAAAATGTAAAAATATAGGGAGGAGAGTAAAAGAAGTTTGTAGGGTGTAAGTCTCTAGGCAAAGTTTGAAGATTGGGTATCATCATATACTCCAAGTCAAACAGTGTGGTTATATTTTAATATATTGTTTTTGTTTTTTCCTCTCTTTTTAAAGCTATGAACAGAGTGGTCAGTTTCTTATAACAGGAACTTCAGATGGTTATATCTTTATTTTAAATGCCCGACCTTCAAGCTTATTCCAGGTTCTTGGATACATAGGTATATATACAAAATTCTTGGATAATTATTTCCTGTATGACATGCATAACAACTCTGAATGGTAACTGTTAAGATTTCTTGTTCATGTTTTTAAAATCATGCTGGTTAGAAGCCATAGATATTACTGCAGATACTTCTGTTTAACTTTAAGTAATATCTCATCCAATGCAAATTTTACTTAAAGGCAATTTCTTGAGGCTCTGGATTTTAGCTAGAATCCTGATAATCTTTGATTTCAGCTATAAAAAATAAATCTACCTGTGTGATACAGCCCTAGAAGAGCTCCTGAACACTATGGCAGAACATAAACATAATAATTTGCATATTCCAAATGTTTTTTATGTTGCTGTCAAGATTTTGAGGGGCTGTCTTATAACCACATCAGTTTCTTGGTGGTGTCTTCAGCTAGGACCAAAATGCTCTTTAATATATAACTGTTTTTGTTGTTGTTGTTAAGAGAAGTGAAACTTCTGCAGGGAAGTTATCATATGTAAAGAGACTCTGTTCAGTGATACACACACAAAACTGGGTGCAAGGTGTCAGCTATAGCCATTATAAACACCTCAATTTACTACAGTTGACTTTCCAAAGACCCTGCCTATACTACACTCAGTAATAAGAAATACATTAATGCCTAGTTTGAAATGTTGATTTCCTTTTCACTGCAGTGTTATCCCATGAGATTATTGACTTAACTTCACTCTATGATGTAGAGAAAGATGCATCTGAAGTTATTGCACTTCTTTGTCCACCAGACATCAAGAGGGCAAGAGTGGAGGTGTTCAACCTTCCTCTAAGGATCATCTTGGGTAAATATTGCACAGTTTTGGCCTGTACTAACAATTTTTATTTATCTTACTAGTAAAAAAGCCCATTGTATCCCAAATACAATGGGCGCTAGCAGGGGGGGAGAGCGAGGGACTGGCGAGGGCAGGGTGAGGAAAGGTGGCTTACCGTTGAGAGGGCTGCAGCGATGGCGGGCAGCTCCTTTGCGGTGTCTTCTTGCCGGCGGCCATCTTCTTTAGGCAGCGGTGTGTTTTGAGAGGCCGGTGGTTCTGCTGCGTCAAGCCTCTCACCACGTCAAGCCGCCGGGCAGGGAGCCCCCGGCAGCCGCGCTCTGCGCGACTGCCGGGGGCTCCCTTGAGCGGCAGCCTGACGCGTCGGAGGCGCTTCGCGCCTCCGTCGCATCAGGCCGCCGGCAAGTTGCTTCCTTGTCACTAGGGTGGGAATCGGGCGGGCCAATCGGCCCGCCCTAACTCCTCCCACACAGCCCTTACGGCTTTATTTAGTCTGTGTTAAGATAACAATATATGGCTGCTGTCTTTTCTTGTTGAGCTTAGACAACTTTGACTATCTTGCATAATAGAACCCATAAAGAAAGCAACAAAGGAAATTTTTTTTTTCAAGTCTTATACCATGTGGTCACCTTCAATACTGATCCATTTACAGGTCACTAAAAAGGAGGATGGAAAGAGAAGTGCCAAAGTAATTTACCATGTTCTCATTTCTGTTGACCCATAGCTTTTTCAGATATGTGGATATGGTAACACGGTAGTATGGAATCTTCTGTTTCTTAAGTTCTATTTTTCAGTGATCAAATAGTATTTCCCCCGTGCTTCACTGTATTGACAGCCACATCAGCAAAGGGGAAATCACACCAACCTATGGAATGTATGAGTGTTATGTTTAAAGAAATTACTGTGTGGGTATATGGTGCTCAGTATGCATGGAGAATCTCCCAATTCAAAACCATGCAGGCTGCACTCTCTCCCTATCCAGTGTTATTGATATATTTAAAAACAGCTTCTATATTTTCATCCCAACTAATATTTTAAGAGGGAAAAATACTAATATAGAATTGCATGCTGTCTTCTACCTCCCCTCCCCACTGTGGTTATTTTGTCACTCTGCAGATAATGAGGAGTGTATCAGTGAAAGGGGTCTGTTGAAGGACCAGGTTATTCGGAAGCGTTCTTATGACTTAGAATTCCCTCTGAATTCGCTGGTCAAGCGGAAGGACACCACTGTGTATGGCTATACTAGTCATGCCCCTTTCATCTGTAAATACCATTTTGCTTCGAAGGTATGACTGTGTGGCACAAGAGAACAGTTAATCAATTTTGCTTCTTTTAATAATAACCAAAACAAATTTTCTGAAACAGGATCCTGTTGGAAAAGACAATGTCTGATGTACTGGGGGCAGCAAGAAGAAAATTAGATAGAATAGTGTGGTCAGCACCTTCTCTTGTGTTAAGTGCCATTCCTTGGCCTAGTCTGCACACAGTAGATAATGCACATTCAATGTGCTTTGGCAGCTGGATTTTCCTGTGCAGAACAGGAAAATCTACTTCTAAAGTGCATTGAAAGTGCCTTATCTATTGTGTGCAGACTAGGCCCTTGTCTGTCTCCAGATTGCTACTCTGAGGGCAATTTCCCCCTTCTTCTCAGAAGTGCTTCACTCGGTCTTAACCCTCTCAGCTAGAGCTGTCATTAGAAATCTATTCTGTCTCTCCTTTTCTCTATCAAATATGTTAATTCCGAAATAAAGCTTTATATACTTTTCAAGCAGGTTGTGCACCATTATGTTGTTGATTACTGTGTCAACAGATTAGATACCTTCTGTAGCCCTTGCTTTATTCCCTTACTATTGACCAGCCTTAAGAACAGTGTCTCCCCCCCCCCCAGGAAAAAAAATCCAAGCTGGACATTTTGTGAGAAATCTCAGTGTCCAGCATATTAAATTTGGTGAAAGGTCAGTCCTCCAGTTCCTTTCTTGGAGAAGTGACATCACTCACTCATGGCAGGGCCTATGATTCTCAATCTCTGAATGGCATTCATACTACAAATGGGGTTCTTTTCAATGCTCTCTCACTTTGTATTACCAGAGGTGGGGAGTGGACAATTGCGAGAACTTCATTTGTAACAATAACAGCTTTGGTAGGGACTGGAGTCCTGTGTATGCACACTGCATCCCAGGGTCCAAGGGGCCTTCAGAACAGAGGCAAGATTGCTGAGACTTAATCAGTAGCTAGTACTTCTTGATTCCTCCATTTGTTTATTTATTTGTAGCCAGCATATATGTGAAAATGCTGTTATCCCGAAGCAGGGGTAGCAGAATAGCATCAGCAAAAGGAAGCAAGGGTGAGCTAGGCCAGGCAGGATAAAGCAGGACATAGCAGTGAGGGGGCAGCTAGCAAACATAAAGCTTGTAGCTTGCTGTAGTTCTGTGGGACACAGACCCTCTTGTGGGTTGCTTCAATGTTAGTCTAGAGCCAAATGAGAATACTTCTGCAGGTAATTGTATAATTCATGTTCTGCCTCTGAGAAAAGGGCTATTGATGAATTAAAAGGGGCCAGACATTAGAATGTTCAAGTGGGAATGAGGCTACTTTTGTTTTCAGGGCTCAATAAGTACTGCTGGAGCTACCAATCATTGGGGCGGGGGGGGGAGAGGGGGCTGGATGTCTTCTCAGTGTTCAAAGAATGGAATAGAGTCAAGCTACTTCTTCAGGAACGGGTGATATGAAGTGCCTATTGGTACTCCTCCATTCCCCCAAAGGATCTCTGAAGAAGTATCTGCTTCCTCCTGCTTTAACTTTGAGATCCTGACTTCCTCTTCCTTGGAATCTTTAGATTCCTTCCTGCCAGCAGGGTCAGAGTCCTGGCCCATGCCACATTTCTATTCTGTGGTGACACAACAGACCCCTGTAAAGTATCCATCAAGGGCAAAAAATAATGAACAGTATAAAAACGATGAAATGCTGTGGTGTTTTTGCATCAGCAGAATAAACTGCAATGAATACAACCAGACACAACTGTGCAATTGCTCTTAGTGCCAGAGGCAGAGGATCAGATCTAACCACAAATTAAAATCCCTGATAAATAAGGCCATCTTCACCAGGTTACAAAAGGTGGGACAGTGCCAAATATGAATTGCAGGTGAAAGGATTCCATTGTTAGGCCTAAATAAACATTAACATTTATGTAATAGCAGCATGGATATAGAACACAGAAGGAGCAAAGTCTGTCTCTCATTAATAGAGCTGAAAAGAGAAGAATGGGTTTGATAAAGGATTGACAAGGAAGGTGGTAAATGGAATAGTTAATAAGCAATGTGTTGGTTTGAAAATCTGAGGGTGTGTTTTGAAGTGTACATAAGTGGAGTTGAAAGAGAGAATGGAGCTATGTCCCTAGATAAGGAGAGGAGAAGCTTCTCTGGTGTCAGGCTTGCATCTGATAAAGTGGACTGTAGCTCATGAAAGCTTATAATAAATTCATTAGCCTTTAAGGTATCAGAGAACCCTTAGTTCTGAAGGCATGGTGAATATGAATAGGAAGCACTGTTATTAGCTAGTTTGTATACAGTTTAGTATGGCTTTTTTCATTCCATTTTATACGAGCATCCTTTAATACTATCACCTTTGTGTCTATTACTTGGTATTATCTGCTTGGTTCACAGGTAAGCTGGAAAGATTCACCAATTATGAAATCAGAGAAGAGGGTACCCAGCAAACAGTTTGGACAAGCTTTCCTGCATTTGTCACCCCACGGCAAATGGCTAGCTTCAATAGCTGAAAGTGGAGTATTAATTATCCATGATGCTACATCTTTGGTAATTCTGTGTGTCATTCTCAGTAGATCTCTGCAGCCCTGCAAAAAGCACAGTAGTCCAGTCTGAAGGAAGGTCACAGCAGCATTGAGTCAGCATGGTTATGTTGTCTAAATAAAGGCCTATAGTCTAAATAAAGGCCAGTTTGTGAGCAAGATGTAACTCAAAGAAAGTTTTGTCTATTCATAGACTTCCATCTGCCAATAAATGTTGCCTTCTTAACGGTAAACATGGCTGCCAGGTATCCCCTAAAACAGAGCTACTCAAAGTTTTGTTATGTATTTCAGTTTTTAATTGCAAGTCTTCTCAAGCTCTTTGGTGAGATGAGCTACATTGCATGAAAATTATTGGGACAGTGCCAACACATTATGTTCTTCATCTCTTAACCATGGATCTTGCAGGCTGTAGGATTTCACATTTCCTCTGTCCAGCACCATCCCTCTCCAGCAAAATTTATCTCCCTTCTCCTAACAGCCTGTGCTATTTCTTGTCTTCTCTCTCCTCTCTCAAAGGACATTCTAGCTCGTGAGCTCTGTCATTCGTATCATGAACTTGGAATCAGGTCACTGGCATTCTCACTGGATGGCCAATTCTTACTCACCAGCGGTTTGGATGGAGCAATTGTTTTGATGAAATGGAAGTATGTATGAACCTAACTATTCAGGGCATAAAAGTATTGCACGTAATAAGAATCAACAAAGATATCAAATTTGGCAAAATGTTGCATTACTTACAGTACAAAGTTGTTGCTTGTATAAAGAGGGCATACCAAACATATAGGAGGAGGATTACATTTATAACAGGTATCAAGGTTGAATTACTAAATGACTAAATGCACAACATTTTTTGCAGTATATTTTGTGCCATATAATACATGGTACTGAAACCACTTGATACGCAAGTCCCTCTGGATTTCTTTTATAGAGACAATATGTTCTGTATGTTTGTGTGTGTGGAGTGGTATGTATAATGAAATCTGGGCCATTGTTTATTTGGGGCATATGAGTATAGATTATAGTACTAGAGATGAGTTTAAATAATTAGCCAAAATGTTACAAGAGTCCATTGTATATGCTAGAATATAATTATTATTTAAAATATTTAAGGTGCCACTGGACTTCTGTTCTATTTCAGCAGAAATTTCTGTATTATTCACTGGCACAAAATGTACAGTCGGCTGCTACCTAGGGCTTGCAGGGTCTGTGCATAGGAGCTTTCCTGGGAGAAAGACAGATAAAGCAGCCCTTTCCCAGATTACGGTAAAAAAAACCTCTGGGAAGAATTTGGGATTCTTTGCTATCAAGAATTTAGTTACGTTTATCAGCACTAGTCAATTTGATTATTTGAGAGCCAGTTTGATGTAATGGTTAAGAATGTCTCAGAGACCCAGGTTCAAATCCCCACTTGTGTCACAGAAGTGGGGATTTTAAAGGATTAATAAAGTCACTGGGCCCTTGGACTAGTCACATACTGTCAGCCTAACCTACCCCACAGAGGATAAAATGAAGGAGAGAAAGAGGTAAGCTACTTTGGGTCCCGGTTGAGGTATGAACAAATAAAATAAATAATTAAGGATGCAATCTTGTGCATGCTTGTTTTTGAGTAAACACAAATAGGATGAGAGTGTAAAAATGTTTGTTTGACCTATTAATCATGGCAGTGCAATTCTATGAGGTTTCTGCTCTCTTGGTTTTTCTGTTTTTCTCCAGGAGGATCAGTGAGCGCAAATTGAAGGATGCAGTTGACTTTGGGAATTATCTTCTTAGCAACTTAAGCAACTATATTTTCAAGGAGAATACATTTCTGAGCAGTATGCCAGAATGGGCAATGATATCAGGAGGGCCATTAAGCTCTGCACTCTTCCAAAGTGATTCTCAGGTCTTACAGATTTGGATGTATCAGATTGTGCAGTGAAAATGTGTTGAGTGCTTAAGAGTTGGGAAACAACTGGATAAACAGTTTCTTCTAACAGATATAATCACTATCTCAACCAAAGCTACTTCACAGAATTATTTAGGATGAACTGGGATAACCCCATTTTATGCATTTTGAGCTCCTTGAGGGAAGGGTATACATAAGAGAGAGACCACGAATTGTCAGTCTGTCCTGCTTACCTGTGAAAAGAGCTGGATCACTTCTTTTTAAAAAATCTGGAAATTTATATAAGCTGTTAAACTATTCAAAAAGCCCTAGTGGTAGGGGGAAGAGAGCAATGGCTATTTTTGCCATATGGAATCCGTTTTTCTACTGTGGTGAACTGGCAGAACTGGCAATGGAGAAACTACACAAACCTGTTCCATGTTGAAAATACTTTTGACAGCTTGAGTGGAAAGTGTTGTCAGATCCAGCACTTAATGTAGTTCAGAATCCTTTCTGAAGTAAAGGAAAAGGTGGCAAGAATTTACAGCATCGAGCAAGAGCCAAAGTGGAACAAAAAACAACAGCTTCTAATTAGAAACAGTACTTTCTAAAAAAAATGTATGTCTTATGCATTCAATAATTTTTGTACAGGTCTAGCAATAATCCTGGCAGACAGTGCTACATGAATTGACAACTCTTTTTCTGAGGGTGTGTAGGTTCAATCACTGCAGTATTTAGTTTATTTTATCCTAAGCATTTATTTCAAACTGTTGGCATTTGTAACAGAAATAAAAGGAAAAAAAACAAATTAAAGCCAATTAAAATTCAGTCTACTAAACTGCTAAAAATCAGATGCTGAAAACTATTAGGTCTCAGGGAATTATCAGAGGATAACATAATCTGCTTGAATTAATTTCAGATAAAGTTTAAGAGGGGTTCAAGTGTTGAAATCGAAGAGGAGGATGAGTATTTCCTTCTGACTCAAGAAAAACGTTCTGAAGCTACATGGTTAGATCAGAAAGCAGAGAAGGTACTGCCAAGTCTCAATTGCACATAGAATTATTGTTTTCTGTCACACTGCTCTGTGCAGAAGCCTGTTTTTAAAAACCAGCATGGTATAGCAGCTAGAATAACAGACTAGAATCTGTGAGATCCTGGTTTGTGTCCCCACACTGCCACGGAAGCTAGTTAGATGTCCTTGGGCCAGTCACTGGGCCAAAGTAGCCAATACCACGTGTCTTGAAAATGACATGGCTGGGGAGACAGGAGCCTTTCGTGTCTCTGCAGGATGGGGTCCCCACAGCAATTCTAAAAGTTTTTTCTTTTTCTTTTTTTGAAAAACAGGCTTTAAAATGTGCTGTGTCATTGTGGCAGATTCGGGACTACACTATCATCTAGCTTGGCCTTCTTTCTTAGCCTAACCTCTCTCGGCCTCATCTCTTAGCATATTTTGAATTAGAGAAGTCAAGCAGCTGAGGGAGCGATATTGAATTAGGGAAGTCAAGCCACTGAGATTGTATATATGCTGCTGCCCTACTTTCTATTTCAGTTGTGCCTGTCTATAAACTCCTATCTTGCTCAATTGTTGGGTGGGCCCAGTCTGCTGCTAGACACAGCTTTGATTCTAAGCATCAAAGAAATAAAGATGCTGCAGAACTGCTTCTTGATGAAAGCAATAGATGGAAAGATTGTTTTCACATTATTACCTGTGTTTTTGCTTCATGTATCCAAGCCCATTGTTAACTAGTATTTTGGTCTTTTCTGCTATTTCTCTCTGCTGTCCGTCTCTCTGATACATGCCAGGCTATCAAGGAAGAAACTGCCAGGTTTGCTGATAAGAGAAAAGAAGTGAAACAGGGAATTAAAAAACTCCGTAAAAAGGTGAAGAGTTGAAGAATGTTCAGGCTGTTGCTTGGGGGCATGGCAAAGATATTTTCTCTTCAGCTTGCCTATAGCCATGAGGGGGAATGATGACATTGCTCATAACATTGTGGTTTTTATACATACTTATATTAGTCTAGACTGAATTCTTCCTTGCATGCCTTGTCATGGCCAGTATTACAGAAACATTGTTTGTTGCTCCTCTGGGTGTCAAATTGGAAAAAGAAGGGGGTTTAACCCAGATGTCAATGATTAGAGGAAAAGACCCCACCTCCAAGGCTCCTGAGAGAGGGAGCGCAGTGAAGGATCCCCACCATGAAGGCTGGGTTTCTCTCCACAAAACCATTTTGATTTAGGTCTGCTTGCAGGCTGATTGCCCAAATGAGGAGTGAGAGCAGTGTGGCAGATACTGGGATGGAAAAATTACAATTATTTTACAAACACACACATCCAATTTCTTTTTTATGAAGTTTGGGAGACAATTTCCTTTCCTTTGTTATTCTGCTCCTCTGTCCGAAGGTCTTGAGTAGAGTCAATACAGATGCAGTATTTAAATACAGAGCAATACACCTTAAAATAACAGCATAAATTAAAACGTGTAAGTGCTGAGAATTTGGCAACAGAATGCCTTATTTCCAGACTAGCGTCTACCAACAAAAGTAATTTGACAGGCAGCTCATTATTCTGTGATTGATGGACTCCATTCAGAGACTTCTGCATTACACCAATTTTCTCAGGATCTGTATAATGCAGAAGTATCTGAATGGAATCCATCGATCACAGAATAAGATGAAGTGATCAATGGTCTGTATTACTCCATATGCACAGCAGCAGTAGCAGTCAGCATATGTTTAGTTGAGCCCTTGTCCCTGGTTCTGCAGTTGGCAGGACAATAAGTTTGCCTAATATAAAATGACTAGAAATTAAGCCTGCTGTAGAAGAGCCTGCTGTAGGAGCTTCGCAGCTCCTGATTAAGCCCTCCAGGTTTTTATCCCGGACAGAGCCTGCCCTTTCTCCTCCCCCTTAGGGCTTAATCTTTTATTTATTCCACTCTGCAGGAGCGGTTAAAGATATCTATGTCCAGGATTTGTAAGAAGGCTTAGATAAAAAGGCTAGAGTCAAAGACTGAGTGTCCCCATTGCAAAAAGTGGCACATACACCCCTTACACAGGCCTGTTTGCTGGCATGGTCAAATTTAATAACCCATTTCCTAACCAACCATACTACTTGAAAATAGCCCGTGCCTCTAAAGGAGGGGGTGGGACTGTCCAAGTTAGAATAGGGCCAATCAGGGTGCAGCCAGCTTTGCCCTGATTGACCCTGCCCCTGGGGCTCTTGCCCTCCATCCCTGGATTCTAGCCTCTTTGCTCTCAGATGCCTCAGTGCCTGGAGCCAGCAGCAGGAAAGGGGAGAGGGCTCTGGGCAAAGTGTTGTGGTGGAGGGCTTGCTAACAAGGGCCTCTTGGCCTGCTATGCTGGGCCCGCTGACGAGGGCCTCCCGGCCTGCTGACTGCCTGCTAAGCAGCTCTGTCTCGAGCTGCCCAACCTTCGCCCACCCCACTTGATCTGGCTGCGAGCTGCGGTCCAAAGCCACCTTAAGCTGCCTGGCAAGGGGCCAGGGGAAGGGACCCTTTCTTAGGAACGGGCTTTGAAGCTAGTATATATTCTGTGATTTTTTATTTTGAAACTTACCATTCTTTGAGGAAAGTGTGGGTAGAATTCATAGAGCTATCTCATTTTATCCCTGCGACAATCCTTTGATGTAGGTTATATGGAAAGAAAGTGACTTGCTCAAAGTCACCCATAGACCGATTATGCACGGACCAGAAAGGCCGAAGTGGCGGTGACAGTGCTTCGGGGAAAATCCCCGATTATGCCCGATGTCACCGCCATCCAACGCCTGGCCTGACCCAGGCCATTGGAAGACCCGCATTAAAGGAATGTGGGTTCTTCCACAGGCCGGGGATCGCAGTGGGTGCAGGCAAGGGCTGGCTCGGGCCAGACCTGTGCATAATCGGAGAAGCCGGACATTCATGCCTGACTCCTCCCCCGACCAATGGCGTCCCTGCAGGGCCATCTCTTGCTTCTGCCAGCTCCGTGGCTCCACGGAGCTGACAGGGGCATCCCCCCACCCCCACCATGGTGGGAGAGCAGCATGCTGCTCCCCACCATCATACTGCTGGGGAGCTATGCTCCCAATCTTCCCTTCACTGCCATTGCTGGCGCTTCAGCGCATGCTCGGCACTTCCGGCTCCACATTGCCTGCGCGGGGCCATTGTGCCAGGGTAGCCAGTGTGCACCCTGGAAGCTCCTCCTTGTGTATAATCGGGAGAAAGCGGGGCATTCGGCTCCGACGCGATGGAAGCTCGGTGTAGCAGCTGCAGTGCCTAATTGGTCATAGAACCAGATACTAGGCAAGGATTTATTTGGGATTACCACCTTCAACTGCCATTCTCTGCACCATGCTGGTTTTCTATAGGCGCCTTTTAATATAGTTGCATGGGTAATATGATACTTGCTTGAAAAACACGAAGTGTTTACACAGAAGATGCAGTCTGGGGTCTGTGTTTCTTCCACATGTTTGGAAATATATGTCTTCCCATCAGACTGTGTATGCTTATTGCATAAACAGCAAAGTACTTGCAGTTTTGTGCAAAATGTAATCCGTTCACAGATATATATTTCTGTATCACTGATACTTTTCTGCTTTAAAAAAAAACAGATTCAGGAAATGATGTATGAAAATGCAAAGGCACCTGCAATTGAGAAACTGGACCAACAAGAATTCAACGTGGACACAGAAGAACAAGAGAGGCAACAAATACAAAGTGAAAAAGAAGTGGCACGGGTACGCTACACATAGGGTTGAGATGGGGGCTTCATTTGATTGATCACATACAAGAATGAAGCACTGGGCCAAAGAGAGAGAACCAGGAAAGCTAAATCCTGTATAAATGTTGTAAGGTGGGGAGTTTTCTCTTTAGAACTAATAGCACGAAGTTGATTACATTTGTAAAAATGCATCACTGAAACACTAGACTGCACAGTTCTGATTTCTGTGTAGTTACAGTTTGTCAAATTTTACATTCAGTTCCTTTAAAATGTATGTGATATAGAAATTGTATCTCTACAAACAAGGAACATGGTTTCTGCATCAAAAACGTCTGAAAAGTAGCAGCAAGGAAATCCAAATCTATTTTATAATATTTTTAAAGAAGAAACAGTTGCATAAATTATAGGTTCCTGCATAACTTTATTATATTTTTGGATGTCTATATTCATAGAAAGGCCTAAAGAGGTGGTGGTAGAGAGAGAAAGGAGCTATATTTATAACTTATTACTAAGATTTTGGAGAAGACATTTCAGTGGGGAGAGTGAAAACAGTAAAATGCTTTTCCAGGTTGGCATTGTAGCCTTATTGTTAACTGAATGAATAGTAACTGCTGTCATTATCAAAGGCTTAGAGTGTTTTTGTTTTTGTTTTTTTTAATGATACATATAAGTAAAATGGAACCTGCAAGGGTCTGAGGGAAGAAAAAATGGAGGTGATGTGGGTAGGACCCCGGTTACTGCCTGTTAATGTACTTAGGCTTCAGCTTTAGGATTCACAGAAAAGTATTTATAAAGAAAATTGCCAATGGAAATCATATTCTTCAAGATCTTTGCTTCATTATTGACAACTACTACATATATACCTACCCAAGTCCCATTGAGGTGGAAGATGGGAATGATTTTGATATATAGTTTGTCAAATATTCTGAGTTACCACTCTACATTCTCCTCCTGTGAAATGATGTGGGGTTAATATTTGGGATGTTTCTGGAATTTGCAAATACTGTGATGTCTATGAGTAGTACTAGCTTTACCTCAGCAATACTGAAAAATAGTGTAATGTCCCTTTCCCCATTTGCTTTCTTTGGTGTTAAAAAAAAAAAAGGTAAGGAAGGACATAGAGATGGAGAATCTAGCCAATGCCTATTTACGTGAGATCCTCAAAGAAGATTGCTGGAATGCCATGTCTGTTAAAGGTCGCTCGGTTAGAGTAAGTTCTTTTCATTCACACTTTTGTCCAAAGTTAAAACTTGTAAAGTTTTAAAGGTTAGAAATATAATTCTTGGATCTGTAAAACACAGGACTAATTTCACAGTATGTACACCCATTAAACATCGAGTTGTCAGCAGGATTCTACTGCTATTTGTATAGTTACAGAACTCCTTTAGCAAATTGTCATTTTCCCTCCTGAGCAAAATTTTGTCACAATCCAATGGTTAGGCTAGGTAAAAAGAGTGAACCACAAGCATAGTGATGCGGTGGTTTGGGTTATTCAGCAGGAGAAGCACAATACAGTGCTTTTGCAGTTATCTGTGCCCTTATTTCTATTCTGGCATTAAACGGGTAGTTTAGACAGAGAGAACGGCAATCCCATGGACACTTAACCAATAAAGTTGTGAGCACATAGCCTTCTTTAAATGAGGGAACTATGGACACTCAGAACCCAGTTTTAAGCCCTTTTTAAGCAGGAGGCTCAGGACATTTGTCCAGCTTTGTTTTTGTATATAACAGCGTATAGAATACTGGAAATATAACAATCCCTACTTAAAATGCACGAGAACATCGCAAGGACATGAGTGATTTTTAATAACCATTGGATCAATGCTGAAGATGTTCCCAGTGGATTGCACCATTCAGCCAACTTTTAATTTTGAAGCATCTGCAGTTCTTTAATATCGCTTGTCACTATCTTTGATTTTGCATTTTAAAACATGCAATAATTGGATATTTCACCGGGATAGTACTTTGTTCTTTCTACAGAGCTTCCACATATTGTGTGAAGTACAGAATTATCCTATGAAAGAACGGAGCCCTGAAGAACTAGGCTTCTTGCAGAAAATTCTAAATTTGAAGAAGATTGAAAAGGCAGATCTGAAGGTAGATTTTTTTTCCTCCTCAAAAACTTTTCCCCATCCACAGGCATACATTTTATGGTGATCTTATAATGAAAGGTCATTCTAACTTACTTGTGGATTGTAAACTAAACATGAACAGGCAGTGTGATGCAGCGGTAAAAAAGGCGAATGCCATTTTGGGATGTATCAACAGGGGCATCACATCAAAATCACAAGATGTCATAGTCCCATTGTATACGGCACTGGTCAGACCACACCTGGAGTACTGTGTGCAGTTCTGGAGGCCTCACTTCAAGAAGGACGTAGATAAAATTGAAAGGGTACAGAGGAGAGCGACGAAGATGATCTGGGGCCAAGGGACCAAGCCCTATGAAGATAGATTGAGGGACTTGGGAATGTTCAGCCTGGAGAAAAGGAGGTTGAGAGGGGACATGATAGCCCTCTTTAAGTATTTGAAAGGATGTCACTTGGAGGAGGGCAGGATGCTGTTCCCGTTGGCTGCAGAGGAGAGGACACGCAGTAATGGGTTTAAACTACAAGTACAACGATATAGGCTATATATCAGGAAAACAATTTTCACAGTCAGAGTAGTTCAGCAGTGGAATAGGCTGCCTAAGGAGGTGGTGAGCTCCCCCTTACTGGCAGTCTTCAAGCAAAGGTTGGATACACACTTTTCTTGGATGCTTTAGGATGCTTTGGGCTGATCCTGCGTTGAGCAGGAGATTGGACTAGATGGCCTGTATGGCCCCTTCCAACTCTGTGATTCTATGATAACAGATGTTCTCCTTGTTGACATGGGTATATTTGAACAAAGTTTGTATTTAAAAGCCCTGATGCTGTATAAAACAGCTAAATTCATTAAATCCAATTTAATGGCAGTAGTTAATATTTAATTTCTGTCCTGTGCTTTCAGTTAATTCCATTTCATGCATCAGCCAAAGTTCATTGCAATACCGATGTAAAACATAGACCTCTTCCATATCCTGTTGTAAACAGGCACTGTAAAGTATCAAGATGAGTGTCTTCTTCCACAAATGCTTTTATCAGTTCATCATCATTCTTTTCAGTCTTGATTATTGCTTTAGTTAGAATTTACAGCTCTTTTTTTGTAGTGTTGGTTCCAACAAGATTTTGTGGTAGCAAAATTAGCATAAGCACTGTATGTGAAGGAGCTGTGGCTCATTGGAGAGCATCTACCTTGACTGCAAGATCTGAGGTTCAGTCCACAGCATTTCCAGTTAAAAGCACTTGGTAGTAGATGATGTGGAAGATCACAACATAAGAACCTGGAGAGATGCTGCCAGTCTGAGCTGACAACACTGACAGTGATTCCGTGTAAAGGAGCGTCTTGTGTTCATGTTCATTGTGAGAAGGGATTTGCCCTCTCCAGAATTCCTCTTCAGTTTCCCTTCACTACGATGGTGATACTTTTCCTGTATTGTATTGCAAATTTTACCACGAAGGCATACAGCACCTGCAAACTGAGCCATGCATGTGAGGAAGTATTTCCAATAAAAATGCATGCTCCCCAAAATGATCAAAATCTTTTATCCCAACATGAATTATGTGAACGAATCAAATTTGCCCAAACCTAAATTTAATAATGCACTGTCCTCATAGAAGATGACTTTTAAATCCTGAATAGTTTTAATTATTTTCATATAGTTTATACCATGTTGAGTCTGCCATGAAAACGCTAGAGGGCGTCACCCCAAGGGTCAGACATGACTCGGTGCTTGCACAGGGGATACCTTTACCTTTACCATGTACAATATTTTCATTGTGATATTCTATGTATGTGTATTTTAACCTTTTAATATATATATTTATTTGTATTCAGCTTCGAAGGGACATTGTTGATTTCGAGTCTCACATTCCAGTCACTAAAGAGGAAGGGGAGAAGGCAGAAGAAGGAGAGAAACGGGATGAAGAAGCAATTCATGCTCTGGAAGGGAGCTTGAGTTCTCGCTTTGGTGCAGATACATCTGTTTTATATCCTCAAATGGAAATGCACACTCGGGAAGAGAAAATTAATCAGATTATATTATTACGGGTACCTTTTCATTTGTATTTGTTAGCAACATGTAGCCACCCTCTAGTAATCTGAGAACATTAGGATGCAGACATCGTTTAGCTCAGGGGAGTCAAACTGCGGCCCTCCAGATGTTCATGGACTACAATTCCCACGAGCCCCTGACAGCGTTCACTGGCAAGGGGCTCCTGGGAATTGTAGTCCATGGACATCTGGAGGGCCGCAGTTTGACTACCCCTGGTTTAGCTAATGGCTGCTTCTGGGAGGAGGATTTGTTCTCTGGCTCTCAAACCTCCTGGCCTACATTGGTACCACTTCTGTATATTCAGTTGTGACCATCATTCCCAATGCAGTCTTTTTTCCCCACCAGCATTTGCTGTATATAATTGCACTACAAAATATATCTACTTGAAAAAAACAACTGCAAAAGAGTTCTCTGGCAGTGTAGGAGGAGGAAAATGGTAGACATGAGAGGATACTGGGCAAAACAACTGGGCAAAACAAGTTAATAAAGCTGGTAAGGGGTGCTGGGAGGAGCTCAGACTTAAAGCCTAACCACAGATCAGGTTGGCTGTTCCAGCTGCCCCATTTCTGATTGGCTGTCTGTCCAATGAGTGGCCAGTCAGGAAGGATGTCCCACCCCTGGTCACATTCCCCTCCAACTTCTTCCATTTGGAAGAAGTTCCAGCCTGATAAGTAGGAGCTGGGAGGGAGGGCGGAGGGACTGGGACTGTGGGCCGGGAGGGGGGGGAGGAGGGGAGAGGGAGCCCCTGTCAGTGCTCCTGTTGCCCCAAGCAGCTCCAGCCATGACCTTGCCAGGACTTGGTAGAGCTGCCAGGGTGGCAGGAAGACGAGCAGACTGACCCACAGTGCTCCCCCCCCCCAAAAGGCCCGTTGAGGTCTTGGCCAGCCTGCCTTGTCCAGGCAGGAGTGGCCTAGCGCCTGTTGTATTTAGAGATACAAGAGGCTTTTCTGCTAGTGGAGCATAAATCTGTGAAGTGCTCTGCTGCCATCATGAGTGCCTCTGCATTCATTATTGGCAGTGAGGGCACAGCAAAATATTGTCTCCATAGGGAAAGAACAACTGGCACGACTTCTTGTTAGATAAAACGTTTGTTTGAAACCATGCATTGTTTTAAACGTCATAATATTCTCAAAGCAGAGTGAAAAAAACTTTACAAATCGAGTTTTGAGTCTGCCTTGATAGAAATAGTCTCTTTGGTTCAAAATTGCCAAAAAGCAACTGATCAACCCTAGCCAAATATCACCTATCCACATCTGCTTACAGACCAAGCACCTGTGTAGTTGGAGTTTCTACTCTGAAACTTACCTTCTTGTTCTTTTCAACTGATCTGAAGCAGCAACAGCCAATAAAGCATGATTCCCGGATAGTTAGTCAGTCGCATCACTTGAGATCGGTGTAGCCATTGGCTTGTCCTACAGTTACTCCAGTTGCCTTCATGGACTTACATGGTTGTTTTGTTACTTTCGGGTCTGCTATTAACCATCATATGAGCTTTAATATGTGACTCTGGGTTTCACCAGTATACCTTGAGATATTGCCATCTTCTTGTCTGATATTTCAGGACATTATTTATAATGTGAAAACTGCTTTTAATAAAGAATTTGACTCAGTCACTCGAATGAAGGAGTTAGAGATTGCACGTGTTAAGGAAAGGAATGTGAGGATTTCTGAGATCTTGAACCAGCTGGAGATTCAGGAAGAAATCTGGGAAGCAACTTTAACAGATAATGAAAGCCCTGATCGAGATCTGAAAGTCCTAGACTCTGAGGTATCTTGAAAAAAATATCTTTTTCACCTTAGGTACTAGTAGTGAAAATTTAATTTGAAAACCAATATTCATCTGTTAAACCTTGTGTTATCATGAAAGATGTAACCCTTACAGTGTAACTGTAAGCAAAACCATTATTTTAAGTCCTCTGAAATGCATACTCTGTCCCAGATGGTAATGAAAGCACACAAATAAATTAGCCTGTGTTGAGTGCTCTCAAGTTCCTTTCTAAGTCCCCATGTTTACCAACTACTGTTACATGATAATCTGAAAGAAGTCGGGTAAAATGGCATTAAGCAAAGTGGAGGAGGAGGTGATGATGATGGTGGTAGGAATTTTGATGGTATAGGAGGCAGATGATAGAATAGTGGACCATTACCCAATTAATAATTCAGAGAGGTAGTTCTGTTTCTGGTTTGAAGCAAAAATAAACTTCTGTCACTTTAAAGTCTTACAAGGAGAAATGAATGATGTAAGCAACCTTGGGTGAGGTTTAAGTGATGTGAATGCATAAAATGCTATCTTGGATCCTGCCAAACATTTCTGCAACATTCTTGTCAGCCCCCTTCTGCTGCATCCCCAAATGCCTCCTGTAATACTTCTCTGGAGAACAGGAGACCCTCCTCCAGGAACAGCATGAAGAACAGCATCATCTAGTGGAGTATAGAATCAGTTAAAGTCATCGCCACTTCCTTCAGCAGAAATCCTTCACAGAATACAGCTGGTATTCCAGCAAAAGATTTCATGGGCTAGAGCAGGAGTAGTCAACCTGTGGCCCTCCAGATGTTCATGGATTACAATTCCCATGAACCCCTGCCAGAAAACACTGGCAGGGGCTCATGGGAATTGTAGTCCATGAACAGCTGGAGGACCACAGGTTGACTACCCCTGGGCTAGAGCAGTGGTTCTCAACCTTCCTAATGCTTATAGTTTAATATAGTTCCTCATGTTATGGTGTCACCAACCATTAAATTATGTGTGTTCTTTCACAGAAATTAAACTGAAACTGACCAATGGTGTGAAGATCCATTGTTCATGCTTGTATATAAATTGTTTTTTTCTGGGGTTTCTCAGTTAAGTTCTGCCTCTTGTCCCACCATGCCTATCTCACTCTTTTCCACTGCTCCAGACACAAATGCTCTATCTCAATCTTCCCAGCAAGGATGTTGTGTGAATAGTAACCCCCCCCTGGCCAAGCTGTTTGCCCTGCCGCGATCCCTGTGAAAGGGTGTTTGACCCCAAAGTGGTCCCGATCACCAGGCTGAGAACCACTGCGCTAGAGTATCTAAATTCTAATTCATGAAAATTTAGGTTGGAATAAAATGTGTTGAGTTTTTAAGGTACCTTTTTATTATTGCTTAGTTAATTGTTCTGCTATCCCTCAGATTCAGAGATAATCAGCGACTACTTGCTCCTTTCTCTCAAAGTGCTTCTCTCAAAAAAGGTTATATCAACTTACTACCTTACAGTAAGCCAAGAAAATATCCTACTGAGGAGGAAGAAAGAAGTACCTCCTCTTAAACCAAAAGTCCAGCAGGTGTAATATATAATGGAGTCTTCGAAGCCTGAATGAATGGAATGTTTGACAAGTGAGGTGAAGAGAGCCCAGCTCTTGATCTGAGTCACTGCAGTTCCAGGGAAGGACAATATGTCGTCAGAATGAGGGCTTATAGTGTGCTGCTGCTGATGTGTCTGCATTTTGTAGGCTGTGGTATTTGTTTGGAAATTATACTCAGTGACCACCAGGAACCTGAAGACATCCCTTTGTCATACAAGAATCTAGAATCTGCAGCTTCATGAATGCAAAGCAGCCATGAGACTCCACCTTCAGATAGGAGATGCCGTTAAGAGTAATGGTCTTACAAAGTTACCAAGTGGTCTCTCAAGTATTAGACCCAGACCTGGCTTGATTCAGTAGTGAAATAATAATCTGTCCCTTCAAATTATTCTCTGCCCTTTGACCATTGCTGATCTGCAGCCTGTGTGTACACAAGTGGGTTTACTTTGTCTGCCAGGATAACTAATCTAAATCAAGAGAACTTGAGTATTCTGTAATTACAAAATGTGAATCTTTTTGGGTGCAGAATCCACAGGACGAGAGAGAATCCCTTTTTGGGTGAGAGAATCCTGCATCACTGTGAAGTAGGGATGCCATGGAAATGCCAGAAAGTTATTATGCTTATGAGAAAGAATAGTGAGTTCCGTGATCATTTACTCACAGAAAAGCTTACTGTGATTTTTTTTTCTATCTACAGATCAAAGTAGAGAAGTACTTGACCCCAATCCAGAAAGCAAAAGAAAAAATTATGGCTAGGATTAATTATAAAAGGCGACTTGCTGCTCAGGTAGAGTGATGAAATGGTGCCTCATTTCCTATATGGTGTGTCCCCCCCCCCCCGATTTCATGCATGATTTTTATATTGCTGACTTTTTAATTTTATCATTCTTTTCAGGGGGACAATGCAAGAGAACGTGGACTTATGGACATGATGAATGGAGTCCTTGAAGTAAAAAAGGAAGACATTTTAAAGATGGTGAGCTATGTTTCCCTACTGCAGTTAAGGGGAGTGTTGACATGACTATAAAGTAATAGAATGTTAACCTTATAACCCGAACTCTTATCACTGCGCTAGGAGAATGACTGCATTTGGCCTGACTACTCTGCCTTACAAATAGGCCTGAATTACAGATGTCTTACTTCACATTGCTTCAGTCACCCAGATTAAAAACAGGAGACCAATGAATATATATTAAGGGCTATCTGATCCATATAGGTTAACACAAAGATTAGGCCCTAGAGTGTGTGGTAGAAAATGGAATTGGCACTAAACGGGACATCTTTATAATTGGAGCCTATTGCTCATTCTGAATCCATCAATACAAAATAACTGTCCTGTGAGATGATCTTGTGGGAACTAATAATTTATAATTGCAGCTGATTTGGCATTTATCTGTCATTTGTATACCTGTATATAGAGAGGGCACCCAGATATGGAATCTTTGTTTCTGTCTTTTAGAAACTGAAGCCATTCCAGCTGCTTATGGCTATAATTGAGCCAGTTAGAAAATCCTGAGTACTCTTTCCCTTGCAGATGATTCAGGCTATTTGGGACACTGTTCTCTGCCACTTCTCCTAAAACAGAGTACTGGGATTAATTTCCAAGATTACAGTCATACCAATATTTCTTTATTTCATTTGTATACCACCCTCCCTTAAGACTCAGGGCAGTTCACATAGAACGTAACAGGAACAATACATCAAACTTGGTGATTATAACAATGAAGGTAACAGTAATAATGATAATAATAACAACAGTAAACAGAGAAGACAACACTAACAGGATGAACAATCTAACAGGCCCACTGTTGGTCATATCCATTGCACGGGTTCAAAGAGGGAGGTTCAGGGCCCAGTAAATGCTGTTTAGTAATTGCTGCTTGGAAGCACCATGGAATTGATCCTATGTTGCAGCAAAGCACTGTTGCAGTCTGTCATGTCCCCAGAAATTGCACAGTTGCAGCCTACCATGGTTCCTGAAATGGTGTCCTTGGGAGGTCAGGGGATCCCAGAAACAATTATGGGTCAGGCAGCCTGCAGTGGAGAGGAAGTTTCAGCAAAAACCTTTCCCCTCTTCCACTATTGTGCAGGTAGAAATGATTGGTAGGGTCGGATTAATCTCTTTTTCCAATACTTTCCACAAGTGGGCAGGAGAAATAAGGTCTGCATCTATGCATATCAGAGTAATCCCAATCACTAGGTGACATTCAGCAATCTGTCTGCATTAATTTCTAGTCATCTGGGACTATATAGCAGTGTTTCAGAAATTATCCATGTAACATCGTTGACATAGTTGTGAGTTCCTGCATTGTGCAGGGGGTTGAGCTAGATAATCCTGGAGTTCCCTTCCAATTCTGTGATTCTGTGATTCTATGACTGTCACTGTAAAGTAACATTTTGAAGCTCCAACTACAAAGTCTGTAAATGTTTTAGTGCTGTTATATCTGATGTTGCTACTTTAAATTATCTTATTTAGGAGATTCCACCACCTGCTTTTGCATCAAAACCAGATGCTCTCTGGAATGAAGATGAGAAAAAAATATATAAAGAATATGAGAAGAAAGTGAAGGAACTGAATGAAGAAAGAGAGAAGCATCGAAAGGTAAACAGGAAAAACATGAGCCATTTACTGGCTCATGAGCCCCCTGCTTTCTGTTCTTGATGAAAAATAGGTGAGCAGTGGAAGCTTCCCATGTCCTACCTGTTTGGTTAAAATGTTTCAGAGCCATTTAAACCCCCTATTTCTGCTCCCCACCACTTTTAGTGGTGGGGAGCAGAAAGCAGGGGTTTAAACTTTGAATTGCTCACAAACTGGTTTGGTTTGTGAACCAGTTTATTTGTTCATAGTTCAGACATGAACCAAACCACAGAAATGCAGTTCATGCCCATCCTTAGTGATGAATGTTTACATTTAGTTTGGCTCTGAGTTTTTCATATTTAAACAGTAACACTTCACATGTTCAAGCTTGCTGTTATGAACATAGTCATCTGGAATAATGATTTTTTAAAGTAGAGTCTACCCTATTTTCAAAGAAGTATTGGGACTAAATAAATACCTGGAGACTGATGAGGAAAGGTAAGGATCCTTTCCCAGATTCTCTGCAATTTAGCCCCATCGTCCTAATTTTTCTTCATAGGGAAGGTGTTCCATCCCCTTAATCATTTTAATTTCTCTTATCTGCACTGTTTCCTAGTGTAATACGTTTTATGGCGTGTGGTAACCAGAACTGTAAACGGTGGTAAGAGATCGTTCCCCTTTGAAGCCTTCTAAAATCATAGACCTATCACAATAGGTAGATGTGGGTTCCTTATTTTGATGTGGTCTATACAAATCCACTCATGATGAAGACACTGAATATTTCTGTTCCTTAGATTCTAGAATTTTTCTGTTCCTTAGATTCTAGAAACTGAGTTAAGGAAACTTCAAAGTTCTGTTCAGGAAACAACGCAAACATTCGATGAAATTGTGAACAGGCTGTTTGAGAAAAAAGTCAAGTCAGAAATGGTTATATATCAGGTAAGCCTGAGCTTTCCTATTTTCCAGCTCACTTTCCCTTCAAATAGTAGTCTGAATGTTCCCTCTGAAATCTCCTAGGAAGAACTCAAAATAATCAACCTTCTGTACTCATTGCTTTTGGATGAAGAACTGAGCACAAGAGAAGCTGGGCTCAATCACTATCTTGAGAAAAAGAGAAAAGAAAAGGTAATAATGATTTTTGAATTTCAGAGGATAGCTAGGTTTGAGATTAAAGTTCTGCCCAGCCATTTACCAACAAATTGCCCCCAAACTATCCTATTTCTAGGTCAATAAAAATGTGTCCCATGATATATGTGATTGGACATTTCAATGCATTTACCTCAGAGAAGCTGTGTGTAATGGGTAACTTCATCTGGGAAGCAACATTGACAGTGTGATCAGATTGCTCCTTTCTTCCCTGGGTAATTTCCCCAAGAAATCTAATAATATAATAAATAAAATTTAAAAATGTAAATCACTTCCTTGAAGACATAAATCCTGTTGGCGAAAACTACAGCTAATTGTATAATGCCTGCATATTCCCTCACTGACCTATTAGTAACTTCACAGAAGTATAGCACCAACTTCTTCAACGACTTCTTCAATCAAATCAGTGGCTCAGCATAGCTTGAAGTTAAAATAAATAAAAAGCTTCAGGAGATCTGATCATGGATACTGTTGTAGCTCTTATTGAACATATTGCCAGTGGGCTCAAGAGAGATATCCTTGGAAGTACACTTTGGCCACCTATAACCGGGATCATCATCAGTTTGTGGGGTTTTTTAAAGGAAAAATCCATTTTTGATATGTGAGTTTAAAAAGTCATACCTTGGGAAACGAAGAATCATATACTGTGTAGAAAATAGTCTAGTTGAATGTAAATCACATCTCATTGATGGGCCTTATTCCTAGGAAAATTTCCTTAGAAATGCAATCTTAATGAAAGGTCACGGGATGCATTTTGCTTTGCCTATTATATCCCAAAAGCACTTCCAATATTTTTTTATTCTTTACAGACACTGACTAATGATGCCGTCAAGTCAGCCAGAACAAATGTGGATAATCTCAGAGAGGCCTATGACACCTTTGTTGCTGAAGACAAGGTAAGTAAAAACTTTAAAGCTTGATCAACAGAGCAACCTTTAAAGCAACCTTTAAAGCTTTTGATCAACAGAGCATGTGGAGAGAGCTACTGGGGAGTGTTTCTGCTGACCAGGTGAGGTTATCGTGCTGACCGGGTGAGGTGATTGCTGGGTGATTGCTGGGAAGATTAAAAAGGGCTGTTCCCCGCCAGAGGCGCGAGCCTTTGGCGTGAGAGACAAAGGGTTCTTGGCCTGTGGCTCTTAGCCTGGGGTTCTTGGCTGAGTAATTAGAATCAGTAGAGTATATTTCCCTAGTACTTGCACTACCTAGAACTTACAGTGGACCTCCAGGACACTCATCCCATCATCTGCAGTGAGTGTGACATGATTGCCTTCCTCCCAGAAGACAAGATTGACTACATCTGCCCCAAGTGTAAATTGGTAAGACTTTTGGAGGAAAGGATTAGGGGATTAGAAGACAGCATTATTACTCTGACCCAAAGTAAGAAAGGGGAGGAGTTCATAGACCACAGCCGTGCAACTCAGAATAAAGAGGATACAACCAGTCCTGAAGAGGATAAGGAGATTAACCTCACTACGGAGCCTCTGCAGACAGTTCGGAAAAAGACTGAATGGCGTAGAGCGCGACGGTTCTCGGGGGCCTTTGCAGCTCCAGAATGGATTTCAGGCCCTTGCAGAGGAGGTGACAGGGTCAACAAGGGAAGAGGTCCCCAAAAAATGTCTAAGACAAGTGAAGAGGCCACGGGGATAGAAGGAAATGGAGTTGAGAAGAAAAAAAAGGAGAGTACTGGTAATTGGAGACTCCCTGCTAAGAGGAATGGATCGCCATGTGGCTGGGCCCGACCCCCTAACCCGAGAGTTGTGTTGCTTGCCAGGGGCGAAAATTAAAGACGTTTCAGAACGGCTGCCCAAACTCCTCACATTTTCAGATCGCTACCCATTTGTGATGGTCCACGTGGGAACGACATGTCCCTGAATACCATCGCTCCTATTAAAAAAGACTATCAAGATCTGAGGAGGAAGCTCAAGCAAATGGGGGCACAAGTGGTATTCTCTTCAATCTTGCCTGTCAAGAGAAGAGGAATGCGTCGGGAGAGGAAGATAACGCCCGAAGCATGGGCAAGAAGAAGGTAGAGCTGGAACATCTCATGCTGATGGAAAAGTATGATCTAGTAGGCATCACAGAAACTTGGTGAAATGATTCGCATGACTGGAATGTAATGGTGGATGGATATGAACTGTTCAAAAAAAAAAACAGAATAGATCGAAGAGGTGGAGGAGTTGCACTGTATGTGAGGAAAGGGCTTACCTGTCAGGAAATTCTAGTGAAGGAGAGCATATCTACAGTGGAAAGCATCTGGGTGAAAATAAGCGAGGGGAAAACAGTGTGGTGGTTGGTGTCTGCTACCGACAACCTGACCAACGAGAGGATGTGGATGCTGCACTTTGTGAGCAGCTTGAGAAAATATCCAAGCGGCAGGACCTTGTAATCTTGGGTGACTTCAATTTCCCAGATGTGTGCTGGGAAACAAACTCTGCGAAGCGTCCTCAGTCATGCAACTTTCTAACCTGCCTGGCTGACAATTTCATTTATCAAATGGTAGATGAACCCAAAAGAGGTTCAGCCGTACTGGACTTAATACTGACCAACAGGCAAGAGTTGGTGGATGAGGTGAAGGAGGTGGGGACCCTAGGGGGAAGTGACCATGTCCTCATAGAATTCCTTTTGAGATGGGGGGCCAAGGAAGCTTGTAGCCAGATGCAGATGTTGGATTTTCGTAGGGCAAACTTTAATAAACTCAGAGACATGATGAGTGTCCTACCATGGACGAGAATGCTGGAAGGGAAGGGGGCATGTGAATGGTGTGCGCTACTCAAACAAGAGCTATTGCATGCTCAATCAATGACTATCCCAGAAAGACGAAAACACTGCAGGAGCTCTAAGAAGCCTATTTGGATGAACAGAGAACTTCAAGAGGAAATAAGAAAGAAAAGGAAAATGTTCAGGAAATGGAGGGAAGGACAAAGCTCTAAAGAAGAGTACCTACAGGTTACTAGGCACTGTAGATCAATCATCAGAAAGGCCAAAGCTGAGAGTGAGCTAAGATTGGTCAGGGAAGCCCATTGTAACAAGAAAAGATTTTTCAGTTATGTGAGGAGCAAACGTAAAGTAAAGGGGGCAATAGACCCACTGTTGGGTGCAGATGGACAAACAACAGAAGATGCAGAGAAAGCAGAAAGGCTTAGTGCCTATTTTACATCTGTTTTTTTCCCACAGGTCAAAGGGTTTAGGCATATCTAGAGATGGCAGTAGCCAACGGATAGTGTATGGGTGGCAGGTTAACATGGATAGAGAGGTTGTCGAGAGGCATTTAGCTGCACTGGATTAGTTCAAATCCCCTGGGCCAGATGAAATGCACCCGAGAGTGCTCAAAGAACTTTCCAGAGAACTTGCACAGCCCTTGTCCATCATCTTCGAGACCTCGTTAAGGACTGGAGATGTCCCGGAAGACTCGAAGAGAGCAAACGTTATTCCGATCTTCAAAAAAGGGAGGAAGGATGACCCGGGAAACTACAGACCAGTGAGTCTGACCTCTGTTGTAGGGAAAATAATGGAGCAGATATTAAAGGGAGCAATCTGCAAACATCTGGAGGACAATTTGGTGATCCAAGGAAGTCAGCATGGATTTGTCTCCAACAGGTCTTGCCAGACCAACCTGGTTTCCTTTTTTGACAAAGTAACAGGTTTGCTGGATCGTGGAAATTTGGTTGATGTCATTTACTTGGATTTTAGTAAAGCTTTTGACAAGGTTCCCCATGATGTTCTGATGGATAAGTTGAAGGACTGCAATCTTGATTTTCAGATAGTCAGGTGGATAGGGCATTGGTTAGAGAACCGCACTCAAAGAGTTGTTGTCAATGGTGTTTCATCAGACTGGAGAGAGGTGAGTAACGGGGTACCTCAGGGCTCGGTGCTCGGCCCGGTACTTTTTAACGTATTTATTAATGATCTAGATGAGGGGGTGGAGGGACTACTCATCAAGTTTGCAGATGACACCAAATTGGGAGGACTGGCAAATACTCTGGAAGATAGAGACAGAGTTCAACAAGATCTGAACACAATGGAAAAATGGGCAAAAGAGAACATGATGCAATTTAATAAAGATAAGTGTAAAGTTCTGCATCTGGGTCAGAAAAATGAAAAGCATGCCTACTGGATGGGGGATACGCTTCTAGGTAACACTGTGTGTGAACGAGACCTTGGAGTACTTGTGAATTGTCAACTAAACATGAGCAGGCAGTGTGATGCAGCGGTAAAAAAGGCAGGATGCTGTTTCCGTTGGCTGCAGAGGAGAGGACACGCAGTAATGGGTTTAAACTTCAAGTACAACGATATATACTAGATATCAGGAAAAAAATTTTCACAGTCAGAGTAGTTCAGCAGTGGAATAGGTTGCCTAAGGAGGTGGTGAACTCCCCCTCACTGGCAGTCTTCAAGCAAAGGCTGGATACACACTTTTCTTGGATGCTTTATGATGGTTAGGGCTGGTCCTGCGTTGAGCAGGGGGTTGGACTAGATGGCCTGTATGGCCCCTTCCAACTCTATGATTCTATGATTCTAACCTTGCTTAAGTTGTAGAATTTAAGCTTTTAAGGGTTTTTTTTTGTCCCATGGATTTATATTCATATATTTCAATTTAAGTGGGTTTTGGTTTACTCATCTATTCTATCCAGGTGTTGGAAACAGTGCTTATTTTAAGAGCAGTGTTAGTATTAACAGGCATATGTAATATCTTTACTATCATCACACCACATAAAAGGGAACTTGTGATCAAGGATGGCTCCCCGGTTAACCAACATGGCCTGTGGTCCTCTAATGAAACTAGACTGCCTTTTTCCTATTGGTGGAATATTCCCCACTCAGGGTCAGTTGTAGCTCTTGCTCAGGATTCCGCAAAAACAAAATAAAACAAAAAAAACCTTACCTTCAGCTCTGCTGAAAGCCTCTAATAGCAACTGACTGAGGCGAGGAACACATTTCTCTGTCTTGTTTATGTTTATTTATTATATGGTCAAAGACCAGCAAGTAGTCTGTGTCATACTGAGGGGCAGCCATTGCCGCTCTTCCCAGTGTGATGCAGGGTCATCTATGTCTGCGTGCATGCATTTCTTTTGAAGGGGGAGAACACATGAGGGGGAGAATTTTCCCCTTCAACCTAATGATCAGGTTGACAGGGAGGCCACAGAAAAGCCTCTTTCCCCTCACAATACAGGTGTGGCCAGCCTTGCCTCTGGAGAGAAGTCACAGCCAAGCTATGAGTGTCTCTTCTTTACCCCCCCCCCTCCTCCAAATATATGAGACCTACTGCACAAGGTTCTTGTGCAGATGAAACAAGATGGTGTTGCAGGGCTTCTTTTGTCATGTGTTTCATCTGCACAACAACCCTGGTAAAAGGTAAAGGTAAAGCAAGCACTTTGTTTTATGTAGGCTGTGACTTGAAGGGGAAAACCAATGCTAGGGAGAGAGGGGCTTTTGAACACTTTTCTATTGTGGTGTTTGGCTACTCTTCCCCTCATTTATGTGAAAAAGATGCAACTTGGGAAAGAATTTGTTGTGCTTAGGTGTGAAGTCATGTCCGACCCATCACGACCCCTTGGACAGTGATCCTCCGGGCCTTCCTGTCCTCTACCATTCCCCAGAGTCCATTTAAGTTTGCACCAACTGCTTCAGTGACTCCATCCTCATTCTCTGTCGTCCCCTTCTTCTTTTGCCCTCAATCGCTCCCAGCATTAGGCTTTTCTCCAGGGCGTCCTTCCTTCTCCTGAGGTGGCTGAAATGATAGGCCAAGAACAGTATAGGTATGCCTATTTTTGAGGTAGTCCCAGTAATAAAGCCTAACAGTAAAGATAAAGGTATCCCCTGTACAAGCACCGGGTCATGTCTGACCCTTGGGGTGACGCCCTCTAGCGTTTTCATGGCAGACTCAATACGGGGTGGTTTGCCAGTGCCTTCCCCAGTCATTACCGTTTACCCCCCAGCAAGCTGGGTACTCATTTTACCGACCTCGGAAGGATGGGAGGCTGAGTGAACCTTGAGCTAGCTGCTGCAATTGAACTCCCAGCCTCATGGGCAGAGCTTCAGACAGCATGTCTGCTGCCTTACCATTCTGCGCCACAAGATGCTCATTACAACCCTGGTAGTGGGCCTCAAATGTTTCTTCTGCACAGCAACTCTGCCCACCTTCCAAAGCAGCCATTTTCACCTGAGGAGCTGATCTTTATAATCTGGAGATGAGCTGTCATTCCATGAGATTTCCAGGCCCACCCTGGAGGTTGGCATCCCCTGGGTGGGAAATATTTCTTGAGGATTGGGGGTGGGCCTCATACAGTGCTTCAAAGTCTACCCTCTAAAGCAGCCATTTTCACCTGCAGAGCTGATCTTTAGAGATGTGCCGCAATGGTGGGGATGAAGGGCAGCCTGTAGGCTAAAGTGAGGGCAGAGTGCCATGAGTGTGTCCCGCCTGGTCAATGGGGTCTGTGCAGCCCTTGGCAGCCAGAGTTTTCTAGAGACCAATGTGTTTTGTGTGCAACAGGCTTTATTGCCAGTTGGTACATAAAAACACATGCAGAGATTTCATTAACCCCCTGTTCCATGATAATGTGATTTTTGGATTGGTTTTTATATTATATTACTATCCCAGTTTACTACCTACAGGACATAAATAGCTTATAATAACTATACTATTACAGGGCATAGATAGTTTACATAAACTATATTCCTATGCTCTTGCTTGTTAAAAATGAAGTGTGAGATTAGTGGTTGCCTACAAGTCAAAATAATTTCCATCTACACTCCCCTGAACAAAACAGAATTTGTGTGCCCAGATTGTTTGCTACTAGTCTTCTGAGGACCCATGCTGCAGTGCAAAGAGCCTTTCTCAAGTACCTATTCTGCTGGAGGGAAGTTCTACCCTTAGCTAACCTGTGGTAGGATACAATCCACTATCCCCTCTTCAATGATAGCGAGGTGAAATTGGTTACTTTGTCTTGCTTTAAGATATATAGTAAAGCAACTCTTAGTGAATGCAACTTTTTGAAATTTAAAAGCGAGGGGTTGTAAGTCTGTGATGGTCACAAGTTGTGGTTGCCACAAACTTGCCACATGGGCCTGATGTTGAGTGGATGCATGGCCTGGCAGAAACAGACAATTTTGTTTCTCCCCTCCATGTCTTTTAAAATTCTAAAACAGCTCACCCACAGTTGTTTTAGCAATTTTAAAAAGTTCAGGGGAGGAAACAAGATTGCTAGTTGGTGCTGCGCTGCATGCCCAAGCCATGCTGAGATTACATGCTTACAGCTTTTGCTCACAGTCAGAGAAGTGCTATAAGCAGTAAGGAACCAGAAGATGACCACTTTTCAGCCAGTCAGCTGAATCCAATAATCTACTCTACAGTGTCTTTTAGAAATAGAAATCCAGCCCCTTTTCAGAAAACACCTCGGCTCTTTCACTTGCCCTCAGGCATTTTCCTTTCACTCCCTCTTCCCCAAGAGTTACCAGTCTTTTTCTGTTCCTCTGCCAAGGAATCCTGTTCCAGAAATCATTTCCAACTAAAGGATGGTGTTTCTAAACCAGGATTGTATAGGGGAAAGCAGAGTATAAATAGTTTAACAATAAAAAAATATACTCTTAAAGGATTACCTAGGATTCTGGGTTCTACTCAACTGTCAGCTCCATTTTGTCCACTGCGTGGATTCTGTACTCCTTAATCTAAAGCTACTGCACTGTTATCCTCCCCATGCCTTTCAGAATTCGGGGAGATAAATACTAAAACTCAATTCTAACTGACATGAAGCTTTGCTTTCCTCTTTGCTCTTAGCTCATGGAACGTGGTTTTAGAAAGGAATTTTCTGATGTTCCATCTCATTATGTTGATCAACTATTCAAACTTTACAAACGTCGGCCTCGGTAAGATTTTCTTTTGATCCCAAGCACATTAAAAACGTTTTTGAAGGGGGGAAAATACAGTCCATACGGTCATATTAATAACACTGCTAAGAGAAAATTGGTATAAAATGTTTCTTTAGATGGCATTTTAACCCAAAGGACACTGTTAAAATAGATTTAAAATGATAAAGGAAATGCTGGAAATGTTAAGGAATACATGGAATTTTTATCATGTCTGGTGGACCTGCAAAAAGGCAAAAAAGGAAAAGAAATACATAGAGAAATGCAGCATATATTAAAAGTTAAATTCCCTATGGAAACCCGAAATATATTATTAGAAATATTGTCTAATTAACTACCAAAAGTTTTAGAAGATATATTTTAATACATGGTAACAGTGGCTGGAGTTATTTACACAGCAAAATAGAAAGCTTATGTCTGTCCAAGCAGCTGCATTGAGGCAGCTGCATTGGCTACCGATCTCTAGCCGGATCAGATTCAAGATTTTGGTTTTAACCTTTAAGGCCCTCCATGGTCTGGGACCCACATACTTGAGGGACTGCCTGGTGCCCTATGCCCCACGCAAGGCCTTATGCTCTGTGGGGACAAATTTCTTGGTGATTCCTGGCCCCCGGGAGGTGCGCCTGGCCTCGACCAGGGCCAGGACCTTCTCGGTCCTGGCCCCTACCTGGTGGAATGAGCTCCCAGAAGAGCTGCGGGCCCTGCAGGATTTACCAGCTTTCCACAGGGCCTGCAAAACAGAGCTCTTCCACTAGGCCTCCTTGTAAGATTGGGGCCCCCTTCCCCCCTTTCCCTCTCAGGGCTATATATGCAGTGCTCCCTGGTCCCCTCCCTGGGAATGCTGCTGCTGTCGGGTTGGTTGGGTTGGACGGTGTATTTGTTTTTGTAGGATGTTTTTATGTATTAGGGGTTTTATGGGTTTTTATATGTTGTTACCCGCCACGAGCCTTAGGGGAGTGGCGGGCTATAAATCTAAGTAATAATAATAATAATAATAAAAAGCTTAGAAGAATGGAATAAAATTGGTTGAGGATGCAGTAATGGTAAAATGAGTATCATATTTGAAAATAGATCACTTCTGAAATTTGAGGAGAAACTGAAAGTTTACTATGAAAGCAGGAGTTTAGCTATAGAATGAGAATCAATTTACAGTTTAAAATAGTACATAATTATATAGTCAACATAATATTTTGTTAAAGCAGTATGAGATTAACATCTGTAAACCGCTCCTGTGGAGCTCCTTTCCCGCTGCCAAGCCTGGGACCTTGCCCGGGCAGAGGGATGGTGGCCAAGTAGCAGGGCCGCTGCGTCGACAACGACGCCCCGCTCTTTGGCCGCCGCCATGACGGCCACCTTACTTGGGGAGGCGGGGGCCGGCTGCGCGGCCACTGCCGGCCGCCGCCTTCTCCCAGCCCATGGGACAGCCCTCCGTGAGTAGGGGGGTCCGGCCAGCCTTCTGCCGGGCCCTGGAACTGTCCATTTTTATAAATTGGCTTTTCTACTAGTTGAAAATAAATATACAAAGAATGGAATTTGAATAATATCTTTGATTTTTAACATTTCTCTTTAATGTGAAATATCGAATGGATTTTCTTATTTTAATGGATTGTTTATATAATGTTACAAACCTTATCAAATATTAATTCTATTAAGTATAAGGGATATGTCGATCTCTGAGTTAATATTTGATAAGGTTTGTAACATTATATAAACAATCTATTTATTACTATATTTTATCACTATATAACTATTTCCATCTACTATATAACTATATATAGTAAAGATGAAAATAATACCAATACAGTGATAAAATATTGTGATAAAAGTGTTTATAAAAGTTGAAGCTAGGAATGCTGTAAAGATTACAATGAGGAAGAGGATATTGGGGAGAACCTTTTTCTTGTTTGTTTAATAAAATGTGTCATGTAAAACAAACTTTGAACAATTATATGAATTGTTTTGTACAATCCCCTGTTCTGTACCCTTTCAAAATAAAAAAAAAATTTAATAAAAAGAACACTGCTATGGATCCAGCCTTCCTCTCACTTAAGTAGCTGTTCCACTTGGGAGGAAGTTGGAGGTTGGTGGAAGGCCTCAAACTCAGCTCAGTAAAGCCTTAGGGTTAGGGATGGGCATGAACTTCAAAGCAGGGGGAAGCAAAATGGACAGCCATTTAACCCTTCCTGAGTAATCCCCCCCCCCTTTCTCCTGGCTCACTGTATCTGAATCAGATTTTTTAAGTTTATACCTAGAATCTGCATTATTATAACCAGCAAGTAGGGCATCATAATCCTTGAATCATTACTGAAAATGCTTATTGCATATTAGTTATAATGACAGACATAACGTCCCTTGGTAAAAGACTAGCCCCTCCCCATGCCTCAGTAAAATTGTCAAGCGTTGACCGGTCCCCGGTGATAAAAAGGTTGGGGACCACTGGACTAGATGACCCAGGAGGTCCCGTCCAACTCTATGATTCTATGATTCCCCTACTACTAATAAAAATAATACCAATACCAACATTAAAAATCCCCTAAAAACAAATCCCTGTGACCATCTCCTCGTGGCAACAATCCCACTCCCCACACCTCAACAGACCTTTACAAAAACTAGCATTCCAGGGGGGGAGCGGAGGGCCTAATGGCTTATCTAGCCAGTGGGCGTCCCAGATCATCCTAGCCCTCAACCAAAGACCTGGCGGAAGAGCTCCATCTTACAGGCCCTACAGAACTGAGACAGTTACATCAGAGTCCCTAGCTCTCCCAGGAGCTCATTCCACCAGGTAGGGACTGGGGACCGAGAAGGCCCTGGCCCTATTTGAGGCCAGGTGAACCTTCCTCAGGCCAGGGACCTCCAACAGATACTTTCATACGACCTTTATTGACATACAGAAGAGCCCAGTTTGACAAGTCATAGTATACAGTAGTATACACAGCAGATAATAAAATAACCCTATTGATTCCTGCCCTTATTCTGCTGCTACATATATGAACAACACAACAGAAAACATTTAACCCATTTTTGTCTGATGTAATTCATTGATAGGGCTCAGAAGACAAAGGTTGTATATGACAGCACTAACCCTTATGGAGATCGGCCAGGCTCTGCCAAAGCAATGCAAGATGCTTATACCCAGTTAATGAAAGCTATTGATGAAATGGATGAATTTGTAAACAAACCAGAGGGCCTTGACTATATCATCTGGGACCGTTTCTGTGTGTCTAGACGTGCCAAAGTAGAAAGTGAACAGCAGGTAAATAAACTTATTTCCAATGTACTTTAATATATATATATATTTGAAATGTGCATTCTGATATACTACTTCACGATCTCTGTGCTTCACACTGAAGAGCTTTGCAATGCACAAGATTTGAAAATGGTAAGGTTTCCTTCCCCCTGGGTAACTGCTTAGACTGAGAAGACCTGGTCAGAAGGACCATGGCTTCTATTACCGAGAGAACTTGGTATGGATCTTGTGAAGAATACCACTGATAGAAGGGATTTCTGTGAGTCAAATATACCCTCACCCCACCTTCACAGTACAAAATGCTGATTCTGGAAGGGAATGAATCTGTACCATTTGGTAAGTAAACATGTTTAAAAGAATGTCTTCCCTATTTGCATAGATTAAGCAGAGAGCACTGACACTAGCAGAGATGCAGACCTTCCATCAGAAGAGAACAGAAGATGATGAGAAGGTACGGAAAGAGATCGATCAAATCTTCACAGAACTTAATCTGTAAGTTTGCTTCATCCACCTGACATTTTAGAATTGCCCCCAATAATAATGTAAAACTGTTCCATATATGCCTTCAGCACAAAAGGCACTGAAGTTAAGTATATTAGCTTTGATCCAACAGAGCTTTTCTGCAGATGGAAGGATTTCCACCTGTGGAGCACAATTTTCTTGCTTCCTATTTCTGCTACAAATGCTTTTTGGGAGGGATAGGGACCAATAGAAATAGTATCTGGATGATGTGGCCTCTCTGATGGCTCTCAGGGCTTAGTAACCTGCGGGTACTCTTTATAGGTCTGTCCTTCCCTCCACTTATTGAACATTTCCTTTTTCTTTCTTAGCTCCTCCTGAAGTTCTGTGTTCATCCAAATAGACTTCTTGAATCCTCTATCATGTTTCCACCTTGCTGGAACAGTCATGGCTTGGGCATGTAATAGCTCTTGTTTAAGGAGAGCCCACCCTTCAGTTCCCTCTTTCTCTTCCAGCATTCATATCCATGGGATGACTCTCATCATGTCTCTGAGTCTGTAGCAGACATCAACCATTCCATGCCCCGCAGCAGAGGGTCACTGATGACCAACACTTCCCTTTTCCTTTGAATGTCGTTTCCTCTTATCTCCTCCACTGTGTCTTTGATTGTTTTTGTTGTTGTTGTTGTTTGGTTCCTCTTCTGCACTTGTTTGTTTCCATCTCCCCAGCAAGGACCTGGAATCTATTCCTGAACTTCAGTATCTCTGAGGGTCATATTGCTCAATGCATGTTGTAGCAGTAGGAGGAAGCCCCGTGGGGAAGTTAAACACACACACCGCTTTTCCTTTGAACTGATATCTTCACTCCTATTAGATGACGCATGTAGCTTATTTCCTCATCATTTTACAAACATAGTTATGTCACCAACAGAACAGTTTATACTATATTAAAATTTAGTTTTAGTAAGAAAGGGAAGGGGGAAGAGAGGTAAGAGAGAAGGGGAGCAGAAAGGAGAGGGAAAAATAAAAATGCAAAAAAAACAACAGATAGGAAAAAATAAAAAGTGAAAAATGAAAAGAAAACTGGAAGGGTGGAAAAGATGAAAAGCCATAAGAAAAAAAAAGGAAGACATATTTGATGTATTGGGCCTTAAAAGCCATTTGGGTTTTTGCCACTATGTGACACAGATTATTGGAGTATATTGAAAAAGCAGAGTTTGTTTTTTATACCCTGCTTCTCACTACCCGAAGGAACTTCAATGTGGCTTACAATCACCTTCCCTTCCTCTCTCTACAACAGACAACCTGTGAAGTAGGGAGGGTTGAGAGAACTCCGACAGGACTACGAATAGCCCAAGGTCACCCAGCTGACTGCATGTAGATTAATGGGGAATCAAATCCAGTTTGCCAGATTAGAGAACACTGCTCTTAAACACTACACCAAGCTGGCCAACATAGCTTCTCTTATGTTTTTTATGGACTACAGTAGGAGGGGGAAGGGTGGAAATTTATGTCTGCAGAAATGCTGCATTGGATCCAACCTAATGTCTTTGGACACAAATCTGGAGGACAGCTGGCTATGAGCCCAGTGTGGCACTGTGGTAGATAAATGGAGAAATGCTGTCCAGACATGAAATATACTTGCCATACAGAACGCACAATTCACAAAACCCAAACTTACTCCAGTCTTTGGAAATTAGAAGACTATCATTTTCTGTCACTGAGTGGTACACTGTGATTTGATGCTGCCAGTACCATATTTAACCTCACTTCCAGGCTGTGATTAACTATTATGCTAAATACTTTCATGTTAATTATGTAATTATCTTGTAATTTTCCACTGTGAAATACACAGTCCTGTTTCTTCTCCAACCATAAGCTTTAAAAAAATTCTCAGCCTCAAAACAAATCTCTCTGACAGCAGTCTTTATTTCTTTCTAATCATGGTAAATGCCTTCATTTATTGAAAGCATCTTTTTTGGCATTTCTAGGCTTCGAGAGATGAAGATGAAATTTCAGTTAGATTTGATGGTCCAGTTTCTTTTTAAACAAGGGCAAGTGGAGATAGACAATAGCAATTTAATCCCCGACTTCACAGATGCTATTCTTATCAACAGGAGCATCATTGAGGATCTGAACAACACTATACGGGTAGCTATGGTTTTCTTTTAAAGGAACTGAACTTCTGCAGATCTGTCATACTAGATGTTGTCCCTTTGAATTTATTATGAAACAAGGAAGGGCCTTGTAAGACTCAAGTAGGGGTGAGTCTATATTCTATATCCTCCCACACACACACACACACATACATCACTGAGCCTTGTTTTGGCTTGAGAAAATGGCATGGATGAAAGGAATCAGGTACCCCTTCTCCACAGCACCACGGTCCAGAGTTGAATCATGTACCTGTGGCCCTTTAAAATTCCATTTCCCACCAGTGTTGCGCAGTTGTGTGGAAAGTTAGTTTGGTCTAGGGGACCTGGGCCCTACTTAGTACAAAACTTAACATGTAGTTCGGCTTCCAGTCCACCATTTCCCAGAAATAACTCATAAAAGCACATACTAGATTAAGACAGTTCTTTTTTTTCCTTCTAGGCTCAAGGAGAAAAAAAAGTTGCTAGCATGGTAGAAAGCAAAGATTTTCGGAAAGGGATATTTCAGCTGGAATGGGAGCATAAAAAAATTCAGATGCAGATTGATGATCTCAACCAAAAGGCTCGGGATATTCAAAAACTGAATGTTACAAAGGATCGACAACTTGTAAGCTAGTCTTCTAAATGTTGATTTGTTTATGGCTTATATAAAGTTATTGGCTTGAATCTTGGGGGAAGATAATTAAAGGAAGGTTTCAATCTTTACCAAGTACACGGTGGCCAGTTCTCCCATCTGCTTATATCTGAATGTACCTGCATATGCAATAAGGAAGTGGTTGAAGACCATAGTCACTATGTAATGGATTGCCCCCTTTATAATTAATCAAGAGACACATTTATCTGGAGAATACTCCCCACCACCTCAGGGGATAAAAGTTGCACTATTTGCCTTCGCTGCCAGGAAATAGATTTAAGATTTTAACTATTAGGACTTTTTTATATTGCATAGTTTTATATGGCTAATTTTACCTTATTTTGTAAGGAATTATTTGACAATGCTCTATATTCAAATTTTGATCTAATTTGTATACTTTTAATCTGTTTGAAATGGCCTATGGCCAATCAACAGAACTGAACTGGATAACCAAAGGTAGCACAGTTAGTGAGGTAAATTTGGCACCTGACTGAAGATGAGCAATGGCATGTTAAGGCTGTCTTAACAGAGTATGAGAGCATCTTTTCCACTTTTCCAGGGAGATATATTCCACTTTGTAGAATAACTGGTCCAAATGTCATTAATGAGGGGGAGGCGAAAGAAATGTTGAATCTTTGACATAGTGGTCATTCAGAAAATCCTTGGGCCTCATCAGTTATTCTAGTTCCAAAACTGGATCAAACAGTAAGATTTTGTGTTGACTATCAAAGGCTCAACAAGATTATAGTCCCAGATGTATACGCGATGTCAAAGGTGGATGAGCTAGTGAAAACCATTGCAGTTACACATTTCATTTCCATTATAGATCTAACAAAATGATATTGGCAGGTGGCCATGGATCCAAAACACTTTTGGGACTGTATTTCTATTGGCCGCTTCTAAGGTGTAATGTATGGAAGTGAAGGCTAATTTTTTTCTATATTTAGTGGCAATGTGATTGTGCCATTACTTTTGGGGACCAGGAGGTACAAATAATGTGAAGTGTTGGAAGCAGCAATTCCTTGTACACCTGACATGTTTTTTACTAAATTATTTACCATGATTTCTGGTGAAAAAAGAATTCTTGCCCTACATATGATCACAGCTACCAGACTTGTTTACGCCAGATACTAGAAACAAGAAGTAGTCTCAAAAATTCAAGAATGGTTAATAAAAATTCAAGAGTTATATACTTTAATGAAAATAACAGCTTACTAAAATTGTAAATGTCTTACAATCAAGACATTTATATGCTAGAGCTTTTTTGGTCAAGAGTGATGTTGGCAGTTGGCAACATAGGCTATTTCAAATCATTAATGGATCTTTTTATTTCTTCTTTTTATAATAATTCAAAACTTTGTAAATCATCCAAAATCATAACCAAAACGGGTTCCTAGGTAAATATCCCATTTTCCCAAACTTCCTTGGTGATTGTGATCCTTCGTATTTTCTTAATGTTTTCACTACTCCATATTAATTATCCCATGGACTCTCCGTTCATCATGCTTTTAAGTCTTAATTAGCTAGACCTAGGAACCTGTTTTGGTTGTGATTTATGATTTTGGATGATTTAAAAAGTTTTGAATTATTATAAAAAGAAATAAAAAGATCCATTAATGATTTGGAATAGCCTGGACAATTCCTATACATTTTGTTTGGACTGGAGTTACCAAAAGGAATTGACGGTTCGTTTGTAGTTTATGGTAGCATAACTAGGAAAGATATTTGGTATTTGATGTCACTTTAAATGAATTGGTGAAATTGTATCTGTTCATATATTAAATTATCTATTTTTTAAAAATGTATGAAGGCACTTAGTTCTGTTAACCTAACCTTCTCCCTGCTTTTCATTTTACAGTTCTTAACAGTACTAAACTATGACAGCCGAATGAACCATGAGGTCTCAGTAATGGAGGCAACACTGACTTTTCTAGATAAGGTAAATTCTCTAGTGTAATTACTGAATATATGGAACAATTTGCGAATTCAACATGCTGGTCTTCGTCCTGATTTAATGTTTGTTTTTAGCTATAGCGTTGTTCCTTCCAATCGCAGCTGCTGAGAGCAGGATCTGTATCCCACTTGCCACAGGGATCTAAACCAGCCATCACAAGAAAACAAATCACGACTGTCCACTGAACATTCCACCTAACATTAATATTAATCTCCACCTTCACCAGTGTTCTGTGGGGTTTTTTGCTCCTATTTTACATTTCTTATTTCATTAGTAGCTGGGCATATCCAAATTAACTGGTTTGTGTAGTTGCAGTACTGCTTCATTGTCCAGGCATACGTTGGTGCAATATACGTTGGTGCAATATATCTCTTACAGATTTACTTTTACCAACCACAGGTTTATGCTGGGGCTTTCACATCATGCCCTGCAATCTCTCCCCCCCCCCCCTCCCCGGTCGCCTTTTTGTCTTGCTTAGCAAACAGCCTCATGATTTCTGATGAACTCTAAAAAGTTGAGTACTAGTTGCTTTAACATATTCCTAATGTCACTATTATATTAGTACATTTATTTACATCAGTTGTCTAAGCTTGAAATATAATCTATGTGTTTGGGCTGCCTCGCCCCATTTAGAAAAATGCAGGATCAGGATCATGCTGTTTTGCTGGGTGTAGCATGAAGCTGTATCTTCTTTCTCCACACACACACATCAATAGCAAGGCAGAAAAGATTCCACTCAGCAACTAGCTGGGGCTGACTTTGCCTTCAGATGGGTATTGCCAGTTTTGGAAAATTAACGAGAGCCTTTTGTTTTGTAGAGAAGTGGGGTTTCTTGCTAGTGCTAATGCCCGAAGAGCCTCAAGCTTTGCTCCTAAATGGCCCATTATGCACAGGGGGGAATAACGCACATTCAGGGTGGAATGGCGGCAACTAAAATCACCGATAACGCACGGTGCCGGCTGCAACTGGCCGCAGCTTCGGTGCATGCCGCTGAAAAAGCCGCGTAAGCGAAACGCGGAAGAAAGCACAGCTTCCAGGTGACCGGGGTGCAACCAGAAGCGGCGCCAGGATCGCTGCGTGCATAATTGGTTACTCTGGGTTTTACCGCCATCGCGCCCTGTCCCGTGCATAACCGGTGTGCTTCGCGTCTTCCCCCTCCGCGTTTTCCATGTGACCCGAAATTGCCGTTTCAGCGGCGTGCATAATGGGCCAATGTCTCACACACACAGAGCTATGGATTTTTACACAGAAAACTATATTATTGTACAAGGACCCCTTCATGCTTCTTCTCCAGTCACTTGATATACTTGAGACAATTTTCTCTCTTCTAGCTCATGTGTGTAATTCCCTATACCCTAATTACTCAGCTAAAGCAATATAAACATTGGTAGCTGACCTTTGTGAATACAGTGGGGCATTTCTATAGGCAGGATTTCTACCCTCACAGGGCAACTTACTTGCTTCCCTATTTCTGCTGTGCCATAAATGCCCCCCAAATGCCATTTCTAGGTAACAGGGACCCTCAGAAACACCATTTCAGGGGATATCTTGGGCTGCAGGAAAGTCAGGCTCCATAGGGAGAAATCCATCTGCAGCAGTGCACCATCAAATACAGTGTGATTATTTGAAATCAGTAGGACTTGCAGAATTCAGTATTTCACTTCTATGTGACATTGCTCACTATTTTTTTGCTTTCATTGTTCATCTAGAACTGCAAAAAAACAAAGACTCTGTACAATAGCACAACATGAAGTGTTGGCCCTGCCCCAGCACCTATGGTGCTGGACCCAATCCTTCTTATATATTTTTGCTCCAACATTAGCAAAGTGTCTGTACATATACTTCCATTGGTTCTGTACTCGTGATCAGAAATATGAAAAGCAGCATTGCCAAATGTGTGGGACCTCTGTATCTGAACATGAGCAGGAGAGTGAACTGGTATACTTGCTATTGATTCTTCTCTGAACTCTGCAAAATGTCCATGAGCTTGATGCCCATGAAACAAAGCTTGCTTTAAAAAACTATATGTAAGCATATCTTGTATGCACTTTGTTTGTCAATGGCCAGGTTCATAAGAAAAATGTGCAACATCGGGAGAAACTTATCATGGAGTTGGAGAAGCAAATTGATCAGAAAAAGGCAGCAAACTATAAACTCAGCAAGCAGATACAAGAAATGCTCATTTCTGTGTCAGAAAGGCGGCAGATTTTTGAAGCTTCTGGTGAGTTATGTTTTAAGGGTTGCTTGGTCACTTCATGTAATTTTTGACACAAAGATTAATCCACTAAGCAAACCTGTTTCCTGCTCTATGAAATATAGCCACCAATGCTGTAAAAATATCATTTTTCTCAATATGGTCATCTTTGTATTAGATACATGATTCAATTTACACATATAAATGATTACTATAACACTCATCACCTATGTCCAAATATCCTAGCATTTCTTCCTTTGCATTCTCTGAATTCCTTTGATTTTTTTTGTAATTTCTACAAATGAATAATGTTGTCAGACCTGTCACTGATGATTGCAGACAATTTGTGTTATTGATTAGAACTGCAGCAAAAAAATAAACCAATATGCAAAATTATACCAATTGCTTTACTAGGGCCACTTCATATGTTACAACCAGCAAGTATGGTTGCTCTATTGTGTTGCTAGTACCATTTGAAAAAAGCAGATCATGTGGGCAGCTCTAGTTCCATCATACACCATACTTATTGGGATGCATGCAATGATCCATACACCTTTGACTCTTCCCATTTTAGTTCCCCACAAATTCCGCCACTAGTGGTCAACCCAGTTAATATATTCTGGACTTCATGTTTTGCAGACTCAGAACTGCTCCAACAAAAGATTCACAAAGAACGTTATGAAGACATTCTACAGCGACAGCAACTTGTGGATCTTGCCAAAGCACAGGCTCAGGAGTTATCCATCCTTCAAGCTGAAGTGGAAAGACTGAGAATGAAAACATTCCCTGCTTTCTTTGATGAGCAAGAATACTAGCAAGGTGGTCTTACAAGGGACCTTGTTAATTGCAGTATTATATTGAAGATTTTCATTAAATTGCATTACAGTTATCAGATACAAATTTAATATGATGTCAGGTAAATATAGACCTTGGATAGATCCTCATTTTGTGTCTACATCAAAAATAAAAACTGGAAGGCAGCTGCATCTCTATAAATTGTGAGCAGTTCCCAAGCAGAGAAAACAAATAACTACAGTGCATATACTTTTTCTGCCACTGTGTAACTTCCACCATCAAAATATTAGAAGAAACTTCCCATTGATATTTTCCTTGTTTTGGAATTGTTCAAAATTTATGGAGATGAAGCTGCTGCCCAGTCTTTGATATACAATTTCCCCCCTAAACTAGTCTGCTGGAGACATACAAAATGAAGATCAATCTGGGCTGTCATTATTATACTGTCAACTATAGCTGATAACTGACAAGCATTCTTTATGACATGCTTTCTTAATACTTTTTTTTCAAATCCCTTTGTTATGGTAGTTGAGTACCTGCTCCCATTTTGCTTTTGTTTCCACTTCAAATAAAGCCGTCTTGTAGGCACACAAGTCTTAAAGATGTTTTCCTTTAACTGCTTTTAAAGCATGTTTTCTTTAGTGTAGTAGAGAGTAGCAGTGGGAGAAGCAGTTTGAAAGATCACCTTAAGCAAAGCTTTGAAATTACAAGTTGCATTACAAAAATCTTCTACATGTCTAATCTTGAGGTAGAGAGAAGCATAAAGTTACATTCGGGTTTCTGATTTAATATATATTAAATACATACTTAATTGCCAGACAGCTGTTTGAAAGCTCACACTGAAAGTTACAGGTATTTACAGAGTATGAAATCCCTATTTGTCAAACAGAATTAAAACAGTACTGCATTCAATGTTGTATATATTTTATGCTAAATAAAAATAAGTTTTTAATTTCATGCAATACCAAATAATTTAACCAAAAGAAAGTATGAAATCTCGTATAACACAGCCATTTTCTTTTCCCCATTTTTAAATGTTTTCGCTACACAAAAAAATAGTTTTGACTAACCTAGTTATGCAGCACAAAAACTGGATGCAAACCTTCAAATTGTTGGAGGTGGGGAATGTTAGACAAGTTGCTTATAGTTATGCATCAGTAAAATCTTCTTCCGTTCTGTTATAATGTAGGAGTTGGTCATCTAGTCCAAAATAGTCTATCAGCTCTGTAATACTTACTTTCTTGCCATCTCTAGACAATGCAGACTGTAGCTCATAGAGCATTATTTGGGAACTTCCTCGCCATTTTGCAATCAGCGACTGTAGTTCTGTGGGGTTATTCTGAAACACAGAGGATAATAACTAGAAAATTATCTAATTAAAAAAAGACAATATATGACCCTAGGTGGAACATAAGCCAAGACAAAGATTTGTGTAGAAAACTGAACATTCTAGAATTCATTTTTTAAAAGAAAATGTCATTAAGGCCCATTATGCACGGCCGCCGAAACGGCAATTTCGGGTCACATGGAAAACGCGGAGGGGGAAGACGCGACGCACAGCGGTTATGCATGGGGCGGGGTGCGACGGTCACAAAACCCAGAGTAACCGATTATGCACACGGCGATCCGGGCGCCGCTTCTGGTTGTGCCCCGGTCACCCGGAAGCTGCACTTTCTTCCGCGGTTCACTGACGCGGCTTTTTCGGCGGCATGCACCGAAGCTGCGGCCGGTTGCAGCCGGCACCGTGCATTATCCGTGATTTTAGTCGCCGCCATTCCACCCCGAATGTGCATTATTCCCCCCGTGCATAATGGGTCTAAATGTAAACCATCATGATTGCTACAATTCCCCCACCCCACTCCCCCAAAAGTTTAAGCATAGTCCACCTCAACCCGGGTGAATGAATGAATGAATGAATGAATGAATGAATGAATGAATGAATGAATGATAAAAATATTACTATCTGTCACATTGCGTCTACACTGCACAATGCTGAAATTGATTAGCATTTGTACTGGTGCAGTACTTTCATTACTGCAGTTGAATACTATGGAAATGAAATAATTAACTTACATTAACACTTACAACCCTCCCCTCATGAACCAGTCACCTGGGGGCGGCTTACAACACTGTAACAACAAAACCATACAACAATAAATATATTAAAATATATTCTAAGTTAGTTGCAGCTAAAAGCATGCTGCCATGCTGCTGGTTTGTGCAGAGTCATTATCTGACAGAATGCCTCCTGCAAATGAGTAAGATATAGGATGAGAAGCCAAACCTGCAAGGGAAGCCTCCTGATGTTCCAGATCATCTGTGTGTTCTGACCTCAAACACATTTGTTTGAACATATTTGCATTTTCTTGCAGAACTGACTTGTTTCTAAATGTGCTGGAATAACTGAGACTAAGACATCCATACAAGGATTTATTTAGAATATATATTTTTAAATGTGAATTTCAATCACAGCAAAATGGTTATCTCACCTTTGATCTATACATCTTGACCAGCTTAAGTCTTCGAAGAAGTTCCTCCTTTTCCTGGATCTGTTTTACCAATTTCATCTTCTTCTCCTGTAGTTCTGACTGACTGCAATGAATTTCTAACAAAACCTGTGGAGAATTCTGTTCAGTTTTACTGTGTCTGTTACATTCAGATTCACAAAGCTCTTTGTCTTGCAAATCATTTTTCATACACGTGATTTTGTCAGACACTTTTTCTGAGTGTTTGTTCTCAGAGTGTGATGTAGAACATGGTTCCTTTTTAGGTAAATTAACACAGTCATTTTCTTCGCTGATTTTAAGACGCTTTGCTACAGTGAAAGTTGAATTAAAAGACCGTCTTGCTTTCTTCAAGCGCTCTTGAAGGGTTGCACTCATTGGCTAGAAGGAACATGACAAAGTCATATTAAAACAAAAACAAGCTAGCTGTTTTAAGTAAACTGTATGTTACAACAACCAGAGCAAATTATTTGTAGAAAGCTTTAGCATACTTAAAGCACTTATGCCCAACTAGAGTGCAGAGCTTTTCACTCAATATTCTCACAAACGTTTTCGTGCCACATTAGTTGTAGATAGAAACAAACTAATTTACTACAGAATGTTTAGACATTTGGGGGGCAAAACTTACTGACTGCTTTACGTTTCTTATGATTGTATTTTCAAAGATCAGGTGTTTCTACATAAATCTGATTTAGGAACACATAAGGAGTCACTAGCCATTAAGTTAACATACCTGTTTTCCTGAGCTAGAGGTGCTCTGAAGTTTAGATGTGGGGTTGTTTAATAAAGTTGTTTCCATTTTGAGTGGACGAATTTGCTATATATAGATAAGATAAAATTATAAATATGAGCTGAGTATTTATTTTTAAAAGCTCCTTTGATATAAACAGCCTTCAGTTTTTCTGCATGGCAAGCTGAGAAAACAGATCTCATTAGCTGAGTCATATAGGTAACAACTATGCTCTTTAATTTGTGCATTATTATCTTCACTCAAACATGCTACCATATTTGGAGGGTATTTAACCAGGAGGTATGCTGCGCAATTACATTTTTAATCTAACTTTTCTGAAAAGGAGCACAGGGAAGAGCACATTTGTTCTCCAAGCAGCCCTGGTAAGGTAGGTAGGTCTGTGATCAGATTCTTCCTTTGGCCTTAAAGGACCAGAGGAAGTGATCTAGGAAAAGCGCTCCAACTAATGGGAACTCCTTGGGGTGAGGAAGTGAGTAAGTAACTCGCCGGTTACTACCGCTCATGACGGATGGGAATACGGACGCCAATCCCACCCCACCCCCTCGGTTGTCAAGCGTATTCGGCCAGAGCTCCCTGGCGCCTTCTCCTCGGCATTTCGAACTCATCAGGTGGCGATGAGAAGAACGGGCGTCACAAGGCGCCGCGGGGGGAAGAGGAAGGCCCGCCACGGCCCGCCGCCCACAGCCCAGCCCTCCGAAGCGCCACAAAACGCGGCCGTTTCAAACCTGCGGCTCGGAGCCTCCGCTGAAGTCTCTTCTCGCGATCTCTTCCCAGGCGCCTCGTCGGCCGCTTCCGTCCTGGCCTTGGCGCGGAGGAAAGGCCGGAAGAGCCGCGGCTCCCGGGAACTGCGGCCAGACCTCCCGGGGCAGGCAGCCCTGTCGGGTCTTTGGCGTAAAAAGAGTAGCCTTGGAGACGTCTGCGAGTAACAGATACGAGCGTCTTTTCCCTCGGCGGGGGAATTTAGGGGGTCCTGCAGCTCGGAAAAAAGAGTTTATAGACCTCTTTGCATCTGTTTGCCTGGCTCTTCACAAACTCCCGACGTCGAGGGGTGGTTCGTTCTTAATAGGGAGAGGGGAGTAGCCGTAGCTCTGCAGTAGTAAGTTAGTAAGAGGGTGGGAGTAGAGAAATAGCCTGCGGCTACTGAGTCTCTCACGCTCCACGCAGTAAGGAGGGGGAAGAGCCACGTAGGCCGCCCCGAGTTAATTCGAGGAAAGACTGACTAGAACGGAAATGTTGAAGTTGCAAACGGGTAGGTGTTAGTGTGATCTCGGCAGCCCAGCAGCATGGCTAGTATTTGGATGGGAGACCACCAAGGAAACCAGTTACATTCCTGCTTTCGTGGGCAGGGCGTCTTCCCCATGACCATCTCTAATAATCAATTAGAATGCGCCAGTCTAAATAGTTCTTTATATCTTTAGATACTTTAGTGCCGAGTAACATTACTGAAGAGAAAATAGTGTCTCTCATAGCAGGAAAGAATTGAGAATCTCATACCCACTAACTTATGACCCATGCAGGCACAAGATCATTATTTGTGTCCTTGCTTTGGACAGAGCAACCATCACTGCTTCTGCTTGGGAATGGGAGAAAAGATCTAGTTGAGCACAGCTTTGACAAGACAGTTTGGTGTACTTCTCCTTGGCAGTCAATCAAAATAGATACGCACACATATGCATGCAATCATTAAAAGTATTTCAGATTTTTTTTATTTGAGCAAACTCAAGGCAGGTGTAATAAGGTTGTGGGGTATGATGAATTTTAGGGGAACAGGCATATCCACACACAGAATTTTTCTGTCATGTGGTGATACAGTTTCCCACTTGTACCATTGCACTGGGGGTTTCCTGTGGGGAATTAGAACAAAAGTGAGTTTAGAGCTGCACATGAGGATAACCCCCCCCCCTCAAGACTGGATTGATAATAGGAAAAACTGACAGGCATGAAATGATTTGCTTTTTAAAAATAAGCAAGAAGAAAAGATTGTTAGGGCGGGAATGCACAGCTGAGGGAAACATTGATACTTAAAAAGCAGGAGCTGCAGAAAGTTATTTTGTAAACTTATTCATTGTTTATTTTTTGGTGTTAAATCATAAAACATAATATTAACAAAGGTATTCAAGTAGATAATTTTATACATTTCAAGGCACAACTGAAACATTAAAAAATGCAGTTGCACTTTGAAGACTAATAGTCTATGGAAACATAACTTTCCTTAAGGTAAAGGTAAAGGTATCCCCTGTGCAAGCACTGGGTCATGTCTGACCCTTGGGGTGACCCCCTCCAGCATTTTCTTAGATTAACTTTCCTTAGATTACAGTTTATTTGATTTATTTTCATTTACACATTGCCTCTTGGCAACAGACACCCTGTGAGGTAGGTGAGGCTGAGAGAGCCCTGATATTACTGCTCGGTCAGAACAGCTTTATCAGTGCTGTGGGGAGCCCAAGGTCACCCAGCTGGCTGCATGTGAGGGAGGAGTGGGGAATCGTGTCTTGCCAGATTAGAAGTCACTGCTCCTAACCAGTACACCAAGCTTGCTCTCAAATATCTATATGTGGGGACCTTTCATAACAGTATGAGTAACTATTTGAATAATGGGGTTCAAGATGACCTTTATAGCAGCTTCCCTAATCAGCTTAAACCTGCAAGAAAGCCAAGATGGAACAAATTTTTATTAGTTCATCATTCTGTTGTGACTTCCACTAGTAGGAAACAAGTCCTGATGTAATTGTCAAATAATTCACTTCCTCATACAAGTATACTTTTCAGTCAGCATATTCTTATAGCCTGGAGCACATATACTCAATTTATAGCTGTTGCAAAATACGTCATTCCTTCCCATCACAGTTTGGGCCTAATGCTATGTTTTTACTAACTAACATGGTTTGCTTTGTAAAGATTTCCTAATTTGTAAACAGGCATGTAACCTTGGCCAGAATTATAAAATTAATGTAAATCAGATTTGTTTCATGTCAAATAAATAATAAATAATAAATAAATAATAAATAATTAAATAAATAAATAAATAAGTAAATAAATAATAACTCGGGCCATGTTAAATGATTCTGTACAGCTTAAACTTTATAAATTCAGCAGACATGTAACACAGGAGGTACCAGAACATAGTTGATAAGGAGTAGAAGAGAAATGTGAATAAGCAGGCTGACTTTGCGTTATTGTTCTTTTGACAGAATGCTGAATTTTTTCACTTATATGAACAAATTAACCCTTAACTTGTATTCAGTTTTCTTAATATAGAGGCCAGTGATTCTTGCTATAGTTATAGCATGATAAGGTACAAGGCTATGGTGTAGAGGTTGCATAACTAAAGATATCATGCTTGGAATGTTGTTTACTATAAACTGATAAAAAGCTTTCTTGGGTGGATCCTGGTGGCTATTTTTTTGCTGTGATCCTTTCATTTCAATAAAGAAACACTCTGCTCAGATGGAATCTCTCTCTTATTGGAATAAGGCACACCAGGCAGTGGTCCCATTTTAACTACAAAAGCTTTTTAGGAGGGCTGGACAAAAAATGAAGTTGCTCACAATCATTTGTTCTTTCAGAGAAATTTCTCATTACTATTTCTCATGCTACAAACAAGAACACACTTCCAAGTCAAAACTGGAGAAGTAGGATATGAATCCAGAATCTGTGTGAGCATCACCAGATCAGTGTTTGTTTTTTTTAAAGCTACACAGCACACGTTTATAATCTTAGAGTACTGTTGTTCTTGAACACTGCCCTGGATGCACTTACTCATTATTACAGGGCCATACTAAACATAAAGCATCAAATTAAAAAATGAGAACATTATTATGCTATGGAAACAACTAAAGATATTCACCTGATTATGCTCAAGGGCACATTAATAAATCAAGAAGGGAACAATTGGGAATGATATCTTTGCCAGCTCTATAACACTTTCGCCAAGATTTCCCTTTCCCTTTGTTGCAGTTTTTCCTTTCCTTTTGTTGGGTTTTTCAAGAGCTGGGTTTGTGCACATAGAGCAGCAAAAAGGGAAATAACTTCTTTAGCACTGGTTCTGGATGAGAAAACATCCTGGGGGGAGGGGGGGTGCAGGCAAGAGCCTTTCGCCAAGATTTCCCTTTCCCTTTGTTTCAGTTTTTCCTTTCCTTTTGTTGGGTTTTTCAGGGTTTGGGTTTGTGCACATAGAGCAGCAAAAAGGGAAATAACTTCTTTAGCACTGGTTCTGGATGAGAAAACATCCCGGGGGGGAGGGGGGTGCAGGCAAGAGCCTTTCCTAATTTGTGGTTGCATTCCAAGCTTGTTTGGACTTTCCCTTTAAAAAACCCCAGACATTCCCTATAGCTGCTGTGTTGCTGCAAGGTATATAAATTGGGTCCAAGGAACACGTAGCTTGGCCCTCAGGGTCTTTATTAGCCCACCTTAATGTTTCCTGGTGTCAGAAAATATGTCCAGAGCCCTAGAGCATTAGAGAGCTGTCAGAAATATTACGAATGTATTGCCTCTGTAGAACCAATAAACACAAAAGACTAATTACCATAGTTAATCTAAATCCAGCATTCACAACGCAATCAGCTTTGTGATATTAAACAAACACCTACAAAGTAAAAGCTCTGCTAGAACTTAGCACAGCTTGCCCTTTATCAGGAAAACACAGTACCTGCATTTACAAGTTTAAAAACTATAATAATTATCAGCAAGTGTCGTGCAATTAAACCAAATGAAAATGAAATTTGGTGCCCTTGAGCCATGCAAGAGCTTTTAGTAAAACAGCAGTGGCTCATGCTCACAGCTAAACCTGACTAGGCCCTGTTAAACTTGACATGTGTGCATATGTTTCTTTACCATTAATCTATGATTAGGAATACATCATAATTAGCAGACTGATTTGCTTCTGTGTTTAGAGTTCACATGATCAGTCTGTTCACATCCCAGTGATAATGTTACTTTCATCCAGATGGCAGCTGCAGTATTAAATGGTTTTGGCTAGCTTAGGCAAGTGTATCTGTTGAAACGACTTCTGGACAAATACAGCTTTTGTGCAGCTATCCATGTTCTGGTAGTATCCAGGCTAGATTCTGAGCATGTAGCACGCTTTAACACACTGTGAGCCCATGCCTCCTCCCCTTGGATGCTCTCCCACTCATATCTGTACCATGCTCGTCCTCTCCACCTCTGGCACTCCACCAAAGAGCCCCCTCCTTTCTACCTGCCCTCCACCACATCAAGGGCGGCTGCCGGTTGAGTCTCAGCTACATTTTATCCCAGGACTTCTAAAAAACATTCGACAAGGTGCCGTACCAAGGGCTTCTGAGTAAATCTAACAAGGGATAAGAAGGGATAAGAAGATGTGTCTGAGATGGTTAAAAAAGCAATGAAGATAAATGGTTTTCACTGTGAAGGAAGGTGTGTGGTGAGACCCTCCAGGGATCTGTGTTGCTAGTGGAGTTTGTGGATGATTGTTAATGATGATGAAAACAAGGGGATTGTGAGAACTTCCAAAATGACTTCTCTAAATTGAGTGAACAGTGAAACAGCAGATGAAATTCAATGTAAATAATTTCACCTATACACTGATGAAGTCTGAGCTGAGCATGACAGACCACCATGGGTTTGTCGTGTGCTGTAGTGATTTTTTTTAAATTGATGTTTGAGGTCATCAAAAAAGGGACTGAGAATAAAACTGCTAGTATGGTAATTCTCTAATAAAAATCCCTTGTGCAGCCTTAACTGGAATGCTGTGTTCAGTTGTGGTTGCCACATCTCCAAAACCCTACTGAAGAGCTAGAAAAGATGCAGACAAGGGCAAGCCAAAGGATTCCCATGGGAGCTCCTGCTGCACAAGGCAGGGCCTCATCTGTGGCTTTTTAGTTGAGGGAAAAAGGTGGCATAACAGAAGTCTCCCAAATTATGCAGGGTGTAGACAAAGTGGATAGAAACCTTTCTCCCTATCCTATCATGTTAGATCTTGGGTTCACTCTGTGTTGTTTGATAGTAGATTGAAGACAAACAAAAGTCAGTAGTACTTAATTCAGCAGGTAGTTGTCCAGCAGAGACTCAGAGCAGCTTACATTGTTCTTGTCTGCTCCATTTTCTCCTCACACAAACCCTGTGAGGCAAGGTAGGCCAAGGTCAACCAACAAGCATCAATGGCAGAGTGAGGATTCAAACTTGGTTCTCCCAGATCCTGGTCTGAAACTCTAACCACACCATGCTGGCTGCTTGTGGAACCCAATTTATATACAATCATGAACAATGGATCTTCACACCACTGGTCAGTTTCGGTTTAATTTCTGTGAAAGAACACTTGCATAATTTAATGGTTGGGGTCAACACAACATGAACTGTATTAAAGGGTTGTGGCATTAGGAAGGTTGAGAACCACTGCTCTAAGCTAACTTACATGGTTGTTCTGAGACTGAAGAAGGGAAAACAGTATGAGCTACCTTAAGCTCCTGTGAGGATGGGAAGGTTAGACACTAAAACAATTGATATTAACCATTTAACAAAACAATATTGTTCATAAATTTAGTTTGCAAGGTCATCATGTTTTTTAAAAAAAAATTTGTTTAATGGTGATAAATTATGGATTTTATTGAAGTTTATCATGACAATCAAACCATAAAGATACCAAACTGAGAAGCATAAGACGATATGATTATAATATGTGCTAAAACAGCAAAGCATCATAATGGCAAATGATACAACCTTTTCATTCTTCATCAGCTACATGAAATGGCCTACATAAGTATGGAAGGGAGGGAAAGGATATGATTACAAAACACAGCCTAAACGTCCAGCATTCCAAGATACAGATGTCCTGCCCAGCCCAAAACAATATTCCAACTGTATTGTCAATTTTAAAACGAAAATTTATTTATTTATTTATTTAATTTTATTTAGATTTCTATACCGCCCATTTCTTTGCAGCTCTGGGCGGTTTACACAGAACATTATAACTTACATGAAACATTATGCAGACTATAACGTCAAAACAACTGTGGTATGTGTTTGAAATCCCCCACAAGATTTAGTCAAAAGAATAAAGGCTCCCATCAGAGTGGGTATAGATCTCTCCCTGCTGTTGATGAACTGGGAAAAGAAGATGAATAGCAAAGGAGGACAACTTACTTCTACAGTGAACTAGCCCTCTCCTGCCCCAACTGAGCTCAATCCTGATAGCATCAATTCTGTATACAAATTCCAACTCAGTAACTTTACAGTGAGGCCTCCCTTTGAATTTGTTTTGCTCAAGGGTGATGAACGATATATCATTTAGCCTCACCAGTGCTGGAGCAGGTGGCTATCCTTTTTATTTTTATTTTTTTTACAGCCAGTCCATGAAGTCCAAGGGATATAACACTGCAGTTGGGGATCAGAGCTAGCCCATGTCCACACATGTTACCTGCACCACATTCAACGTTGTTGTTTTCCTGCTTCCCCATTTTGGCTCATTCATCCCCTAAGGTTTTCATGGCCTTTCTCCCCAGTGAGAGCAAATGTGCTAAGGGAAAATATTGTTTTCCTTTTGAACTACCTGCTAAGGCACCAGAGGGCTCCAAATAGAGAGGCAGGGTGCGTTGAGGTGCCCCGTGAGAGGCAGGCATAAGGAAAAGAGTTGCTTGATATTTTCTTTTCATGCCCTGTCTTGCACACAGTTTCTTCTACCCATGTGAGTCAGAGGGTTATATTTTATATCTTCGGAATGTGCCTTTAAGTAAAAGACTGCCATTGTTGCAAGTCTGCACTTGGTAGACAAAAGTTACGTGCCCCAAGGAAAGCAGATGTAGCAATGGCAGGCAAGAGCCAGCAGGAAAAAAAAATAAAGCCTTTTAAGAAGAAGTAATCAGTTCAGTGTTAATAAAAATACAAAAGAGCAAAAGTGAATAAACCAGATTCCGTTCAGTTTTTAGTACAATCCTTCCATCTGTGTAGCTAACCAATTTCAGAGGTTTCTGGGTCCAAATGCGCAACAATGATCAAAGCTACAGATTCACTACACAGAAAGTATTTCACTATCCTTTTGCCTCATTTAAACAAAAGCCTGATTCAATCGTGTTAATTACATAAATTCATGAAGTAACCAGCACCTAATCTGCAGGATTATGGCCATTCAGAAAAGCCACCTGCCTTTTAGAATTTGCCATAGGATGCCTGTACATATTTTTAGTTTTCTCTGCAACCATGAGGACTAGGGGCTTGATTTTTATCTGAATGAAAAATGAAGTACCAGATCCCATGCAACTGTTATGTGTGAAGAGTGGATTTATGGGTTACAGGTAGCCCTGCAAACTACTGATGAAAGGTGTAAATGATGGATGACAATTCTTTTTCTGAGTCACTAGATGAATCAAAAAAGGAAGCCCAGCATATTAACTATTGCCATGGCTGAGACTGTTCACAAAACAACAATGCTTAGGGTGTGGTCTTTCATCTCTGTATGAACCTTTCAGATTATCACAAAAGTGTATCCTTAGCAACTGTTTGTATACTATGGGCTGGAGACATGCATTAGTAAGAATAGCATCATGGATTTTCTTGCTGCAGATATTGCTGTTCTGCATGGTATTCTTTGAGATTATGAACAGCAATAATAGCTCCCCTGATTTTAGCATTTCATTCTGTTTTGTACTTTTCAAAGTCAACAAGTTTACATGGGGGGTAATCTCATTTTGTAATGGACTTCTTTTAAAAGATGCAGTTGTGTTATGGCAAATAAAGAATACAATATCAGCATCCTCTCCCACATAGTTTAGAGAGGCCTTGCCTCAGAGGATTGGTGGCAGATGCGAACATAGTCCCAAATTCAGTCATGCCATCTCCAGTTAAAAAGGTCTCAGATAACAAGCACTGGAAAATCCAGAGAAATACTGGCGATTGAAATCCTTGAGCTGAATGATGCCTGCCTTAGCATAAGATAGCTTTGTATGTTAAGCCTTTCTGTATCATGTGGAGACGATGACCTATTCTCTGAACACTAATCCAAGGTATGAACAGTCAGGTTTTAAAATAAAGTTAAAATCACTTGGCAGTCAAGGCCTAGATGAAATATGCAAACACTTAGATAACACATGAAGGAGCTTTCTGTTCAGTGAGATCATTGTTCTCTAGATCAAAATTGTCTACTCTGACCAGCAGGCACACTACAAGGTGTCAGGATCTCACACCTATTATCTGATCCTTTCAACTGGAAATACCAGGAACTGAACCTGGAAATTTTTGCATGCAAATCAGATGTGCTATCAAGCCAGACTCCTCCCTTCCACCTATGATGTGAGTTCATTGGATGTAGAGGCAAGAAGGATAGTTACATCTGAATGTCCTCCCTGATATGTCCCCTTTAGGGGAGGATTAGCCATGACATTTGGGTTTTTTTTTTTCCAGAACACTTTTGAAATATATATAAAAATTTCCTTGGCTGTATGAAAACAGGGAATTCCCCTCACATGGGATGCAGGAAGTCCCCAGTTCTGGGCATAACCCATCCCCTCCCCCCAACTTCTTTTTAAAGCTCTTTGATCTAGTTCAAGGAGGAACTGAAGACTGGCTGCGGAAAGAATGGCCATGGGGATGCAATAAGAGGAGGAGAATGCAGAACAAAAGCCTATATGTCTTGCACTCTTATTTCTTGACCTTTAAATAGTGTTTTCCTGGGCCTTGCTGTAGTAATGGTCAGCTGGCAAAGCAAAAGGGAAGGCAAGGGGCAGAAGCATAGTTTTCATCATGTCTGCTTTGCCCAGATGTGATAGAGGAAGGGGGTTGGCAGGAGCAGGAGCTAGCAGCATGGAGTTGGGGCAAGCAGGAGAAAGTTTATGCCTTTGTGTGGAAACAAATCTTGTTTCTTTATACTAAAAATGAAATGGACCAAAAAAGTTTAGTATGCCTTGACTAAACTGTGTTTTTGTCATGTGGTCCTCAAACAACAGGAGCACACAAAAAAGATCACAGCAAAAAAAAGTTTGCATGTGTATATACAATAAGTACACACACACACACACACACACACAAATTTTTGGTCAGGTGGGGCAGGTAAAACACCTTTGAACATATACAGCCTGCAGGGCATCTATTGACTATCTTTGTCGTTATTTATTTGCATGGCCATTTTGAAATTTTATATGCCAACTTTCTGCCTGTGGGCATTCAATTTGGTTTACTTTTTTTAAAAATGACACTATGTACTCAAGACTGATATTAATGGAAGTGGCAGTGGCATTTTAAAAGCATGAAAAGTGGTCAAGAAAAACACCAGAGGAGCAAATAACACTCAAAAATTGATGTAAAATGTCAAAACTTTGGGCCAGATTCGATAACAATATTCAATAATACAGAACCTATAAAAACAAATAAAACACAACAACAGCCAACAGCCAACAGCCAACAGTATAGTTTTATTAATGAGCATAAAACGGGAATGAAAAGAGCACCCAATTTAGGCTAATAAAGTAGTAGAGTATTCATAAAATAGGAATATAGATTAAGTAAAATAAGTGGTACAATAACTGTAGAAGCATCAATTGCAAGCTAAACAAGTCAGCACCAAACCCAAAGGTCAATGAATAAAACCATCCAAGGCCCTTTTGTTTGGTTCCTGATGGCCAGAATTGAGAGAAATTGTCTAGCAAAGTGACTCCAGCATTGGCTGTGAGGATAATAACCATCATTCCCTCCTGGATTGTTAGCCTTTTAAGGGACTCGTGTTCTGTTTGCCATTAGAGAAACATTTAATTAACCACTGGCCTTTATATTTGCAATTGGGGATAGTCATTATGGGCCCCCCAGTACAGCTTGATATCCATTGTACCCAGCACTCATCTATCCAAACCTGTCTGCCATTTTTACAGGTTGCAGCAAGAGACCTTGTCAGCAAAGCTTGACATTTGTTTCCTCCCTCCCCACCACTCCTTTCAGAGAGCTCAAATGTTTTCATACTGTCTTGTGTAACATTGTTCAGTCTATCTGGTTACCTGGCTTTTGGATCAAAATAGCTACCTGTACAGAATTCCAGTGACTGGGTGCCAGCACCAAGAATGTACTGCCCCATGTGTTAAACAACCTTCTCTCCTTCACTGAGAGCATATAAAGCCAAGCACAAGATGATTACTTGATCCCATGGGCAGACTATGATTAAAAGTAGTGCCGAATGTTAGACATAAAAATCCTTTATCAAAAGTCCTGAGTCATCGATTATCATCCAGTTTCTTTTAAAAGAAGAAAACTTGAAAGAAAAATATCATGGAAGTTCTATAGAAATTGACAAAGTCAGTCATTGAATTGGAATCCTAAATAGTCTGTGCCAAGTAACACCTATCCGGTGTATTACTCACAAACTGATTGTTTCACATTCATCTTTGGAGATATCACCTATGCACATGACTGAAGATGGATTTTGAATGGGATGAACAAATGCTAAAGTGCTAGGATCATTTCTACCAGGGTCCAGCCTTGCTTACTTCCACACACGGTTTTAAACATGAGTGTCTTGAGTAGGAAGAATTTTTTCTCTAAATGTTTAGTTTTAAACAATGAAGTGCATTCATTCATTCCCACACTAGTAGCATGGTTTCATCTGACTTCCTTAACTGGATCTCCAAACTTAATATTGACCAGATTATTTGCATTATTCAGACAACTCTCTGAGATAGCAAGCTTCCCTTGTTCCTGCCCTCTGTATGTGGAGTTCTGGACCTACAGTGTCCACAAGCTGTACAGGACAGACACTAACAATCCCACAATTTTGTATTATAGCTTTGTAGGGAATCACCAAGGCACTTGCTAGGGAAGATATAAAGCCAGTTTTCTGTGTGTTGCGGCAGTACTACATACTATGAGAATGAATGTCAGGCTCACATCTGGGAAAGCCAAGTCTGAATCTACACACTACTGTGGAAGCTTGCTGGGTAACCTTGGACTAGTCACACATTATAATGTAGCCTTTCTCAAACTTTTTACCATTGAAAAATCTTCAAAACATTCTTCAGAAGAGCACATTATAATAATCTAACGGATGTAATCAGAGCATGGATTACATGCTCAGCCTCATTGCTCTTCTTGAAGAACAGTCATAGCTGATGAGCCAGACATAGCTGATACTACATGCCACAGAGCAGATTTGAGCCTCCACCCAAAGGCCAAGATCCAGTGGCAACCACAAGCTATGAATCTGCTTCTTCACAGGAAATGCAACCCTCTGTAGGTCAGACTGACTTGACTTGTTCCTGAGTTCTACTGACTTGTCTCTACTGGCCAATGGCATCTTGATCTTGTCTGGACTGAGCTTCATTTTATTGGTCCTCAACCATTCCATGACCTTCTCCAGGCATCTATTTGAGACTTCTACAGACCCACGGAGTTAGATGTTAAAGACTCAAGTCATGCAGGGCCTCAATACTCTGCAGGGCCTCATAGCATGAAGGCCACATGACCAAGTAGGAGTCTTTCAGTACCATCTTATGGAATCAGTTGGACAAGTAAGAGTGGAAGCACCAAAGCATCATGCCCCCACTCCCTAACCAACTAGCATCTCCAGAAGAATACCATTGTCAGTGGTATCAAATGTCTCTGAGAGGTGAATCAGCAGAAACATATTCCCCTATCACTCTCCGGTGAAGGCCATCAATCAGAGTGACCAAGAGCATTTCCATCTCAAAGTCAGGCTTGAATCCAGACTGAAATGTGTCTAGATGTGTCTAGGCAGTGTGATGCAGCGGTAAAAAAGGCAATTGCCATTTTGGGCTGTATCAACAGAGGCATCACATCAAAATCACAAGATGTCATAGTCCCATTGTATACGGCACTGGTCAGACCACACTTGGAGTACTGTGTGCAGTTCTGGAGGCCTCACTTCAAGAAGGACGTAGATAAAATTGAAAGGGTACAGAGGAGAGTGACGAAGATGATCTGGGGCCAAGGGACGAAGCCCTATGAAGATAGGTTGAGGGACTTGGGAATGTTCAGCCTGGAGAAAAGGAGGTTGAGAGGGGACATGATAGCCCTCTTTAAGTATTTGAAAGGTTGTCACTTGGAGGAGGGCAGGATGCTGTTTCTGTTGGCTGCAGAGGAGAGGACATGCAGTAATGGGTTTAAACTTCAATTACAACGATATAGGCTAGATATCAGGAAAACAATTTTCACAGTCAGAGTAGTTCAGCAGTGGAATAGGCTGCCTAAGGAGGTGGTGAGCTCCCCCTCACTGGCAGTCTTCAAGCAAAGGTTGGATACACACTTTTCTTGGATGCTTTAGGATGCTTAGGGCTAATCCTGCGTTGAGCAGGGGGTTGGACTAGATGGCCTGTATGGCCCCTTCCAACTCTATGATTCTATGATTCTATGATTCTAGATAATCCATCTAATCCAAGTCAGCCAGAAACTATGCAGCTACCACCCACTCAAGCACCTTGCCCAAGTATTATTGCTTGGGTTGTAGTTATTTTGATTGTTGGGGACCAGGGACATTTTATTTGGGTGGGTTTTTAAAACTACTAGCAGTTGGAACTATACTTATTGCCTTCTGGACCCAATTAATCAACCCAGCCAACATGAGGAGCAAGGATCAAGACTGGGTTTTGTGTGCCACACATGCTGAAGCACCTTGTCCAATTCATCAGGCTTCACCAACTGTCATCCACACACAACTAGGACCAGACTATGCACCAGTATCAACCTGAGATTGAACCAGTCCCACTGGGTTGTCTCAGTTATGGCAAATGGGAACAATTCTATTGCAAAATGAATTACAATGGAATTACACCGGACTTGTATGTTTTCTAAGTCAACATCCTCTGGTGTGTAGACAAGTTCTGCCAGACAGCATTGTGCAGATACAATGGTAACAGAGAAGTGAGCTCTCTTAATTGCCATCCCCACCACAAAGTAGGTATGATAATATTCTCTCATCTGCATTCAGCTGCATTTGCTCTGAGTTTTTCTTTAGTGTGCGCTAACCTTCTGCCCATCCATCTCATTGTTCAACGTTTCACATGTCCAGAGATCAAATGTATGATTGACTGTATGCATAGGCACCAGAATGTTCTGGGACAGTGTCATAGTTGTAATGGCAGCCACGAAGTCCTGAACTACTTCTGATAGGGCAGTTTTTGCAGGAACATTGAAGTCCCCAAAGATAACAAATGTCAGGGTCCTCAGCTCCAAATCTGAGATTACCTCTCAGTTTACTCTTGAAGACTGTTGGGCTGTGGGGTGGACAGTACACCAACAGAATCCACATTCTGCCCTGGGTCCTCAGTACCAGGTACATATGCTCAAAACTGGGGTCCTGGTTAACAAATGATTTGCTTAGTGCACATGTTTAATCTATTCAGGTGGCTAACCTCAGCCCCCCTAATAGTTTAATAGATTATTGTATGTGAAGTGGCAAGGTTTGTTTGTGAATGGTTTCTCCACAGCTCCTCCCCACAGGCTTTGTTGAGCAAAAGGTGTTAAGATGGATGATGGCAGCTGTTGGGATTTTCACACCCACATTCCTGAGTGTCTCCTGCCATGCCTCATGTTCCACCTCCTGTTCATACAATACACACTAGAATTTTGAAAGTTAAAAATTGGCAACCTTAAATGCAGTCTGTGAGTTTATTGCCTGGTATAAGAAAAGTAGAACATTCCACAAATACTTTGACAGGTAAGCACAGAATCACATGTACCTTGATCCTAAGGTTCTTGTTTTGCCATACCTTCTGATTTATTCGGTGATTTATTCTGTCTTCATTGACATTCCTGTAACGTCAAGATATTGATGTTTCTTTCCCTGGTACGGGAATATATTCAATATAGGGTCTGGGGCTGTCATATCTGAGGAACTGGCTCTCTCTGTATAATCTCCTTCATATGCTGCATTCATCATTGTGCAACTTGTTGGTGGTGCTGGGCCCCCAAAAGATCCACTTGGCTATCATGAGGACAAGGGCCTTTTCCACCTTGGCCCCATCCTGGTGGAATTCCTAGCCAGTTGAGGTTTGATTATATATGCACAAATGCATTTTTCTATGCAATTGTTGTTCTATCATTGTAATCTGCCCTGAACCTCTGGGAAAGGGCAGAATAGAAAGCTTATACAAAAATAAATGAATATAAACTAAAATATACAACCTCGCTGGTTCCTTGAAACTCTGTACCTCTGTGATGGCATGCCTCTATATAGTTAATCTCTCTGAGCCTGTAGGTTGATGCTTTGTTCTCCGCAGTTAAATTTGATTCCTGAAGGCAGATTTTTTTCTCCCTTGCTGTGTCAGATAATTGATAGGGTGGAGTAAGGCAGGAAATCATGACACACCTTTGTCTGGACTTGTTTGGATGAAAAGTTTTGGGAAAGAGAACATGCGTGTTCAGAGAGGCAGGGATAAAATAGCTTAAATAGAGGACAAACTCAGCATTCTCTGGGGATCACACAGAAACAACATACGACTGAAGGGGTGCTACAGAAAAGGTCTTGGAACAAGAGTTTGAGGGGAAAGCAAGCAAAAGCAAGAAATACCGGCAGAAGCTCTTCAGGTATGTAATGCATGATAAAGGGAATGCTGGAAGAAAACTAGTTACCAATACCAATTGTGCATATAACTGATAGTCCCAGACAAATTCTGGATGCTGATTTTGGGCTCCAGAACAAAATCTCATTCTGCATAAAAAAAGGATCTGATGTAGAAAAAAATAATCCTGGGCCAATTTGATTTTGCAGAGCAGAGTTTAATAGGCTTCAAGGGGAAAGTGGCATTTCTACCAATACTCTGAAAAATACAACTAAGTCGGGTAAACACTTTCCTTCTGAATGCACCAACCTCATGCTTATGTTCTTAGAGATAAATTTAATTGGCTTTAGGATGTATGGATAGAAATGTAACACTAGAAAGACACCCAGATGATGATGGTTAGTGAATGAATAGATATCCTGTGTTAGAATCCTAGGTTAAGCAGTACCAATTGCTTTGTGGGACAGAATGAATTATATATGGGTTGGGGAAGTGGATACAGTAGGCCATCATTCCAAAAATGGAATTACGATGAGTGGGCTCTGTGGACAGTGGATGCAGGTAATGGTGCCCCTGCATATGTTTGCCACTCCTTTTCAGCAAAGGAAGTATACATAACTTCGTAAGACAGTCTAGGTGGCAGGGTTAGTTATTTCAATCATCAAACAGTAATTTGCCAGGAATTGCTCTTTTCTCCCCAGTACACCGTTAAAAAGCTGACACTGAGCTATGATCATTCAAAAATTAGCCTAATATACACCCAGCTAGGAGGATTTGAAAGTCATTATTAATTCTCAACATAGGATTATTTCATAAATTAAAAACCTACTGGCTCCTGCAACTAACATTGCTCATAACCTTAGGTATGTTCTCTCTCATCCTTCACATCTGTTAAAAGGTGAAAATAACAGTGAAATAATTTGATAAACACTACTAAATAATATCATGCAAGAATACTTCTACATCTACTCTTCTAGATGTAAATTTTTCAAATAATCACCCGGAATATGTCAGGTCAAAGGACCCAAAATTTTTAAACTGAGCTGAAGTTGTCTATGAGGGATATTAAGTGGTATAGATAAGTTCTATGAGCTGGCTACATGTATCATACAGGACATATTCTTTGCCCTATGAACATCTCTGGCATAACACATCTGGCATGTTCTGGCTCCTTATTTATGGCATGTCTTAGCATGAGCAACATGAGATAATGGGTTAAGAGAACTGGTTGCTGAGGGTCCTCCTTTTGGAATGGTGGTGAACGGTGCTGTCCAGGTGCAGCTGACTTATAGGGTTTCCCCTGATCCTCATAGGGTTTTCTGGGAAAGAGATGATTTGCCACTTCCTGCCGCCGGATAGCAACCATGGACCTCCTTGGTAGTCTCCCATCCAAGCACCAACGGGGCCAACTCTGTTTAGCCTCCAAGACCTGATGAAACCAGGCTAGCCTGGGCTATTCTGGTCAAGGTTGCCTTGTGTAGACTCCTTCATATTCCCCCAACTCCCTAGAGATTCTGTCAATATCGAGTGCATGTGAATGATAAAGTTCAGGAGCTTAAATGCCATAGAAATCTCTATTCTGTATCACATGGCCAGGTGAGATCCGGGAATGCAGATCCACCGTTACCTTACCTGACCGTTTCCTTCCCTGTGATGTAACCTCTTTACAGTGGTGTATCTAATTAGGATTGGAAACAGCCTGCTGATCAACGGCTTGGAGACTTTCATGGAAAATAATAATATGTTGGGGTTAAGATTTTTGACAGCACTAAAGCTTCCTGGCGCAACAGAGAACTTCAGACAACATACTTGGGGTTTTATGCTGCATTCCAAAGGCTTGTTCTAGTGGGTGTTTTGAGAGTCTGAATTAGGTGCAAAACATTGTAAGAAGGAAGTGCCTCAGAGTTATTTTCTTCATGGCAGCCCATGATGAACTTCGGAAGCTGCTTCTGAGGCCGTCCACTGGCAGAAGAGTGAAATAGCAGGGCCTGGACATCAAGCCAGCAAGAGTTTCTAGCAAGTTAAGCATTGTAGCATAGATGGAATCCATCACTATATTTTGGGAAAGGAAGGTACTTTTTTGGGTTGGGACTTTTCATCACTTTTTCCACTGGGTAGCATCTCTCCGTGGCTAAGGTCTCTTGGACATGTCTTATTGATCCTATTTACCCCACCTTATAGAGATGCTGCAAACACTGCACATTAGTCTGATTACAGGACATACTTCCCAAGTGGAATGGTTGTCATCTATCTGGAGTTATTGTTTTAGGTGAGGTTAATAGTTTCCCAGCAGAGGCAAATAAGCCTTTAAGCAAGAGCTGCAGCAGCTAACCTGTCTAGTTGAAGGAAGATGGAATTGTCTTTTTTAAAGGAGAAAAAAGAGTGGAGAAGGAATGATTTGCTCCTAACCAACTGTCTATTACCCTCCTGCTAGCTTCGGATCTAGGAACTAAACAAGAACAATTCTTTTAAAATTCATCATTTTTAATCCACTCATAGTGAACATTTTTTAAATGAATGAAGAACTTCCTCAAATTACCTTGTTTAAGCTGTGCTTATAATCCTTGTTTATTTGTTTCCTTGTTTCACTTATGCCCCGCTTTTATCCTCCATTTTCTCCTCACAACGACACTGTGAGGTAGTCTAGGCCGAGTATGGGACTGGCCCAAGGTCACCCACCAAACTTCCATTCTTCTGAATTCCTTCTCAGACTTTGACAGCATCCATGGCCAAGAGAATACAACACCAGAAGCGAGAGGGGAACATTTGAAAATGTGGCTCATCCATGCTGTTTACAGAGACAAGTTTGGTGAGAGCCAGTTTGGTGTAGTGGTTAGGAGTGCGGACTTCTAATCTGGCATGCCAGGTTTGATTCTGCGCTCCCCCACATGCAGCCAGCTGGGTGACCTTGGGCTCGCCACGGCACTGATAAAACTGTTCTGACCGAGCAGTGATATCAGGGCTCTCTCAGCCTCACCCACCCCACAGGGTGTCTGTTGTGGGGAGAGGAATGGGAAGGCGACTGTAAGCCGCTTTGAGCCTCCTTCAGGTAGGGAAAAGTGGCATATAAGAACCAACTCTTCTTCTTCTTCTTCTACAAGAATCTGAAGTTCCATTCTTAGCATTTCTTGAGCAAATACCTCAAGCCTTTCAAACCAATCCTTTGAGAATATTTCATTTCCCTGCCAGCCAAAGAGCTAGCAAGCTGGAGGGATCTAAACGAGCAGTGAATTATCTCTGGTCCAAGGGATCAAAGCCAGTGCACTATAACAGCAACACCCTTGAGCCTCTTGCCTTCCATTGCTTATTAGAGCATGTGTTATAATCCCCAATCCTTGTGAGTGAAGTGAGCCTACCTACACCTCCTTTTGCTCTGCTTGCTTTGTACAAGAATTGGCTCTTGCTGAGAAGTGCTTGTGAGTGATACTAATACTAAAGCTGGCATGCATATTAATTCGAAAGCATTTGCACACAAACTTATTCTATATCATCGATTTATTCACTACTTGTATGCATAGAAAAACATTTCCTGTGCTTCTGATATACAGAGACTCAGTGATGGCTCATTGAGCTGAATATTCTATTTTTACTTATTAATTAATGGGAGAGAAAGACTATTGCTTTCTTAATAGTATTATATCCTATGCTAGCTATAAGTAGGGACAACCTAGAGTGAAGAAAAGTCATTCCAGTGAATAAAAATTCATTCCATTTAATTTTCAAATTTCTTTTAGATTACTTTTAAAGGAAACATAGGAGTTATGGATGAGACACCTATTGTTATCATCTGCATCAGAACTTTGCACAATTTTTTGACCTGATTCAGGGACATAGAAGACCATAGCATGTTTATGGAAACATTTAACCTATACTACTGGATATGAGCCTCTTGTGGCACAGAGTGGTAAGGCAGCAGTCATGCAGTCTGAAAGCTCTGCCCATGAGCCTGGCTCAAGGTTGACTCAGCCTTCCATCCTTCCGAGGTCAGTAAAATGAGTACCCAGCTTGCTGGGGGGGGGGGTAAACTGTAATGACTGGGGAAGGCACTGGCAAACCACCCCGTATTGAGTCTGCCATGAAAACGCTAGAGGGCGTCACCCTAAGGGTCAGACATGACCCGGTGCTTGCACAGGGGATACCTTTACCTTTTACCTTTACTAGCTGGATATGGAGGAGAAAACATTAGGACCAGGCCTGCTCAGAGCATGTATGACTTGCAGTTAACCTCTTACAACCCTTACTTTGTTTAATTTAAGCAACAGTTAGTTTCTACAAAGCCAGGTGCTGGATGTCAAGCTGACCTGGGTATTATGCCTTCTGACATAAATGCTTGCTCATTGCCTAACCTAAAACTGTGGAAGGTGGCTGTAGTTATAGATAACCGAATGGCATTCTGCACACTGTTTTGTGGGTATGTTTATTTCATATGTTCCAGATCTGGAAACTGGCTCTGAAACCCAGAATCTTGGTCAAACCCAAATAAAATCCTGCTGTCAATATAGCTTGGAAATCAGTAATTTTAACATACTCATTTAAATTGACTGTATGCAAAGGAAAAGCCAACATCAACTGGACTGTCGGTTGAATTTGGTTTCTCAATTATCTTCTACATAAACAGTATTCATGTGTGACAGAAAAAGTAACTGAAAGGTTTAAATATGGCTTTTAAGAATACCCATGTAAATTTTTCTTAGTACTTTAGCCCTGTTGAAACCTCTGTGTCAGCTATAATAATCTTCAGTGTCCGACCTAGATAACTGGAACATTAACAGTCTGTTGACGAACTGCCTCTCAACTGGCAACAAATTCTTGCCTAGGTACCAGGTACATGAAGGGATGTCTCAAAGGCCTCAGAGGTAGAGAGGACTGGCTATGTAGCCATAGTGACTTAATTGTGAGGTAATTTTGATTTATAAGTAAAGTTGATGTTGAAAAGATGCAGATGTTGGTCTTAGTAAGGGTAGGAAGAGTAGATCAAAAGGAACAGCAGTTCTAAAGGAAAATTGCAGAATTAGGAAGTTTCTGTTTTGTGTAGGTTGACCAATTGTTAATGATCCCAAAGCTTTGCTGAAATCTTCAGGTCATGGATTGATGTAATCCAGAGTCCAAGTAGACTGATCAGTACATAGAACCCATTTTGAATTAGAGGAAGATGCCAAGAAGGAAATTCCATGAGATAACTCTGAGCATGTGTAATATATTTACCTCACTAACCATAGACAGACATGTACTTGTAGTGATGGTATAAAGTTTGTGGGCTGCCACAGAACATGTTTGTGAGGCAGATTCAAGTCCTGTCCTCTATTAATCATATAATCTTTAGCAGAGTTACACCCTTCTAAATCCATGTGCTGAGAAGGGTATAACTCTTCTTAGGATACCACTGTTCTAAAATTAGCATCTGAATTTAGCCCTTCAAAACATCTGGCAGTGCTGGACTTGCTCTTCACAGCATGTATGGCCAAGTACTGTCTGAAATTGTGAAAGCCCACATCTAGCAAATAAAAGGATGTATATAATAAGCTTAAGCAAGACAAGACAGAAGCTAAAATAGCAAAGCCAGGATGCCAATCCAGAGCCAAAATCTTCCCGAAGACAGGGTTGGGTTTGGCTCCAGGGTTTTATTGTTCTGCCCCTGTGGCTGCATCTTTCAAGCATCCTCCGTCAATGTCAGTGCTTGTTCGGTGTGAAGTCCTATTATGACTCTATTTGTGAGTCATATGTTAAGAAGCTGTGGGCTTGCCAAAGCTTCAGGCATCACTTATCCTGAGGAAGAGAGCACAGCTATGAGCTGAAAAGAACCTTGTGTGGTTTTAGAAAGCAGCTTGGGTGGATTTACCCTGTGTGTCACTTCACAATCATCACCTAGGAAAATGCATGCATACCTTCAGATATGAAACACAGCGATAGACCTGGTTTTGCCGCAATCACATGAATGAGGCAGCTGTTTGGGGCATCTTTTGGCCTGAAGGAAAGTTGATCCTCAGCTTTACATATGGCTGTCAATCATTCCCTGAACATGAGCAAAACTCACCTATAAAATCATTCCAGGCCCAACTGTATTGGTCTACCAAATAACAACCAAATGTTGCTCAGTGTGGGGTGCTTTCGGCATTCACAGCTTAATTTTGATTCTCACTGGATATAATCTGGTTTCCCTTTAATCCACATCCTGTTCGCATCCTGCTCCTGCTCCTGCACTCTGCACATATCTTCATTCTCGGATTTTAGCTCTGTGTACTGAGAAAAAAAATAAAAAAAATAAAAAAAATAATAATAAAGAGCCTCTTGTGGCGCAGAGTGGTAAGGCAGCCGTCTGAAAGCTTTGCCCATGAGGCTGGGAGTTCAATCCCAGCAGCCGGCTCAAGGTTGACTCAGCCTTCCATCCTTCCGAGGTCGGTAAAATGAGTACCCAGCTTGCTGGGGGGTAAATGGTAATGACTGGGGAAGGCACTGGCAAACCACCCCGTATTGAGTCTGCCATGAAAACGCTGGAGGGCGTCACCCCAAGGGTCAGACATGATCCGGTGCTTGCACAGGGGATACCTTTACTGAGAAAAAAATGGATTGCCAAGATTTGTTCTTCTTCTTTTGTGCTGTTAATTGGTCTCTGCTTATTGGTTAGTTCCCAAGCTAGAAAAATTCGACCAGTTGGCTATCAAAAAGATGTAATCTATTTTTGTTTGTCATTGTTCCAATTTATTGAAAGAAATTAATAAATAATTAATATTCAATAGATATGATCTTTATCTGTGATATGGATAAACACATTTTTTTCAAGAGCCCATTTTCAAAGTTGCTTTCTTCTTCAGTGGTTTCGTCATATAAACAGTCCCTCAGGGTCAGTGTTTCATGGAGGTTTCTTAACTGCTCTGTGGCTATGAAAACCTCCCCCAGCAGGGACTGTCTTTGAAACATTCAAGTGGGTAGAAGTGTTGGTCTGAAGCAGCACAACAAAACAAAATCAGAGTCCAGTGGCACCTTAGTCTGAGGAAGAAGAAGAAGAGTTGGTTTTTATATGCCGCTTTTCCCTACCTGAAGGAGGATCAAAGCGGCTTACAGTCGCCTTCCCTTTCCTCTCCCCACAACAGACACCCTGTGGGGTGGGTGAGGCTGAGAGAGCCCTGATATCACTGCTCGGTCAGAACAGTTTTATCAGTGCCGTGGCGAGCCCAAGGTCACCCAGCCGGTTGCATGTGGGGAAGTACAGAATCGAACCCGGCATGCCAGATTAGAAGTCCGCATTCCTAACCACTACACCAAACTGGCGCTTCCAGTTTGGAAGAGTGCTTGCACTCGAAAGCTCACACCCTGAGTAAATCTTTGTTGGTCTTAAAGGTGCCACTGGACTCTGATTTTGTTTTGTTGTCTTTGAAATAGTAAGCAGAGAGTAAACTTAAAGCTGCTTTCACTTTGGAACTTGCCAGTTTAGTACTGCCTTCATTTTCCTTCTCCCAGAAGAAAGTGGGGGTGGGGAGTCAGATGTTATGTATCTTCATGGTTAATTAGGTGAATTTTGGGCAGGGATGCTAACAGGTTAGATATCATTGTAGGCCTCAATCATAGGTGGAATAGTGTCTTGCATGCCCTCTGGAGAACTGTTTGAAATTCCTGGGGAGAGTGGGGTTTGGGGAGGAGAGGGACCTTAGCACAGTCTAATGCCATAGCATCCACCCTCCACACAGCCATTTTCTTCAGGAGAACTAATCTTGATCCTCTAGAGATCAGTTGTGATAGTGGAGATCTCCAGGTGTCACCTGGAGGTTCAAGCAAGGAGAGGCCAAATGGTGCAGGTTGTATTGAGAGAAAAACCCTCTGAGGCAAAATCAGTTTTCTAATACAAAAACATCTCTTTCTGCATCATTTTTCTTTTTTTTCAACGAGTAGCGCAGAAAAATTAATAAATCACAATTAGTCATGATCAAACCAGCTTCCATTGATAGCCATTTTCAAACATTTTCATCAGGACTGATGTTAAAAATGTCCATGTCTGAAACACTTCTTATGTAGGCAAACACCTTGTCACAATCACATGCAGCTAGAGTAGGGATGCCAACCCCCAGGTGGGACCTGGGGATCTCCTGGAATTACAGCTTATTGCTAGACTAAAGAGATCAGTTCCCCTGAAGAAAATGGCTGCTTTGGATGGTGGACTCCATAGCATTAGACTCCACTGAAGTTCCTTGCCACCTCATATCCTGCCTACTCCTGGCTCCATCCCCAGAGTCTCCAAGTATTTCCCAACCCAGAGCTGCCAACACTAAGGAAGAGATCTGATGGGCTACATGTAGGCAAATGCATCCCACAGTGGGGCAGGTTCAGTAAATGGAATGTGAGGAGTCTTAAGCATGCTGTGGTCCTGCTCCAAATCATATGTGTCTGGGAGCTGATAAAGACATCCATGTAGCAGATCTGAGCATCATGCAAGGACTGTATAACATGAAGTTGGGCCTTGAAATACACCTTCTTATAGCACCTGCTTTCTCTGTGCAGTTTTTTCTTCTGACTTAACCAGTCATTATTTACTAGGAAACTATACATGCTTTCTACTTTTACTGCCATTAGATATGAACAACAACATGACTGTGATTAGCATTCTTTAAGCTTCTGGCAGGGCTGCTGACCTCCAAAGATAAGTTACCCCGCAATTAATTGCTGCATTGGAGAGTGGACTTTGTAGCCTTGTATACTGTTGAGGTCTCTCATCTCCTCAAATCCTACCCTGCCTCCCATGGCTTTTTTTTTTTTGGTGTATTCTTGCCTGTTGCATGGCAAGAATTCTATCCTTGCTGCTTTAAAAAGTGTATTGAGCCCTGGCTGCTTTAGAAAGTGTATTCAGTTAAAATATACTGAGCCTTGGCATTTATTTTTAATTGTTTTTTTATTGTTGTATGTTGGTATTTAAATATTCTTGATTTTTGGGGGGGTTGTTTATTGTAAGCTTCCCTAAGTGCTTTTTGAGTAGAAGGTCAGGGTATAAATCTTATAAATAATCTTATAAATAAATGGGGAAATTTGCTTGGGTTTAGTTATAAACAATGTATATGAACATCAGAACGATTTAGTTGTTGGTTAAAAACATTTTGAAAGGGTAAATCAGATAAAAAGGTGATCTGCCTAAATATTTACCACTAGATGCCGCTGTTGTTTCACATGCTTCTTAAAATTTATGAAATTCTGATGTCTAAACTTAGTAGACCTCTCTGTGTGTTCCCTAGCCCCAGCTCATAAACGTTATTAGAAGGGCTACCATCTTTTGATTTAAAACATTTTGGTTCTTGGGCAGAACAAGGGAAGGACCTAAGGAAACAATGCTTCTAAAACTATATTGAATGCTGAGAGAAACCAGTTTGTGTGTTTTTTTTTTAATTCTTATAAGTGTCAGTACAGCCTACAGTCTTTATACAGTTCATGCATTCTTAAAATCCTATGAAGTGAGGATCCATTGATTGTGTACAATCTGCAATTCAAACCCACCCCATTTGCTTTGTATTCTAGCTTTTTGTTTTTAGCTGACAAAGAAGGAAGGCCTAAGATCCTTCCTTGCCATTATTGTACAGCAACAATCAAGGGGCCAGGAGAATGCTAACCTTTGCCTTCGTCTTCAGGTAGCAATGATATGGATGCTGTAAAGAAAAACAAACGGGATGGAACAGAAGTCACAGAGAGACGTAAGTACAGTGCTTTCTAGAAAACCAGTTTACTACCTGAATGTGATAGACTGGAGAGAGAAGTTAACTTATACTGAGGTTTCCACCTCAAAATCTGTTTCATAGTACCTGTTCAATAGGTCTCGTGCAGGAGTATTTTCTAGAACAATTTATCTCACGTGCCTATCATGATGGAACCCTATTTTACTCTTTTTACAGTTATCACGGAAACTGTTACTACCAGACTGACATCTCTTCCCCCAAGTAAGTGGCAGAAGTTCAGAATTTAGCAAGTGTGTGCTGAAAGCATCCACCTTATTTTTGTCTACCTGTGCCTCCTTTTCACCAGTCCATCATTCATTTATGTCCCTCAGAGTTATAGATCCAAGGGGGAAATTGTATATTGTTGCTTTTAAATGGTCTTTCCAAATTCAATAAAGATAATTGTGATTTTAAGTTTAGTCCCACAGAGTGTATGTTTCACTTGGCTCATAAAAGTTGACATCGCTCAAAATAATATATCAAATGAGAAAAATTGACCTCCTTATTCCACGATTCCTGGAAAATTTAGACTACATTTTACTTTAAATAGTTGATAAGAATGGCATAGTCCTTAGTTTGGGGAAATTTAATTTTCTCTTCACAGCTCAGATAGATCTGAAGCTACAATGAGATATTACACTGTTCAAAGTATTTGGTTGACTTGGACACTTTGTACCCAGTATTTCCAACTGTCTATGATAACCAATGATACACTGGTTTAGTGAGGCTTGGAACACATGCTTGTGTAAATCATTTCCTCAGTTCTGAATTAATAGCTATATAATGATGCTTGGACATACACTGGTTTAGTTTGCTAGTTTCAGTCAGGGAGCCAATATATCAAAAGGCTGCTTGGTTGCTCATGCCTGTCTCATGAACAGGAGACTTCTCATTGCATCCCAGCCTTGCAGGAGTACAGAAAGAATGGGGGTGGGATCGGAAGCCGTATCCCAGTTGGCTGCGTGATTACCTGCTAAACACCTTATTATCTCCAGCCTAGGCAACATAATAGTATCCCAGCAGAGATACAGCAGATTTTCCCAGGGTAAGGGGAAATTCAGCTGAGAGTCAACTTCCCATGTTAGCAACATCAGGGCATCTATAAATCTGTTTGGCAGCTGCTCAAAGGTAAAGAGATGGATTGTGGCAGTATGTTTGGCTGGCAAACACAATTGAGACCAAAAGTTCTCAGAACCTTTCTCTCTATAGAATAACCTCAGACTTCAAATGTCAAAGCATTAGCATGGTGGCAACAGGAGTACAGTTTCTGAGGAGTGGCATGTGAGAACTGCATCAATAATTGTTTTCTACTAGCTAGCAACAGTTGCTTTGCAGTGTCAAGGGCTGTTTCCATTCTTTGAGGTGTTAATGTACACCACTGATGAGATTCTATTACCAGAGCAATTGTTTTCACTGTTACTCAATGCTCTTTTTAATAGGTCTATAACCACTCTCCATCCCCCAAACTCTATTTAAATCAATTAACATTACTAAAAACAAAAACAAATGGCAGATAATCTTCTGGCCTTTTAAAAAGCGACCAAATAGCAACTGTTCCCCTGACAGGAGTCAGACATAAGAATACTGTGGTATTTCTATTGAACTATCTTCCAAAAATCATATACCGTATGTGCATGAGCCCCGGATAAATTAAAGACCTCTGTGCTTTCAACTGAAATGTTTCTTCAGCTTTTCCATATGCGGAGTGGCTCATTTTGCCTTTGTCTGACAGAAGGAGGTGGTGGCAGTGGGCTAAAAACAACAGCCTACGGTGGAGGAAGCGGGGTGGAAAAAAGGACGTATACCCATGGCAGCAGCTACGTCACCTCCAGTAAGTGATCCTTAAACTAATAGCAAGTGCGAACATTAATGAAAACATGAATGGGAATGAGTAGAAAGGAGAGTGAATCATAGAGAATTTTATAATAAAGTGACCAGATTTTAACATTGGTAAAGCGGGTCACCATTGACTGCGGGGGGGGGGGGATCTTGATTACAAATTTGGTCTATATGGAGCAACAAAAAGTTTCATAGAATGCATAGAACGCAAAAATAGTATTGTAATATATATTTAATTTCAACATAAGTACAATTTCCCAGGTATCCCCAGATGTCCCTCCAAAAGTGTGACAATCTGGTCACCTTATTTTGTAAGTGGAAAATGAGCAGAAGACATGGAGTCTTACTGGAATATTTACAAGAAAATATAGAACACAAATAGTAGTGAGACCCCTTTGCCAAATGTTAAGGCTGACTTCTTAAGGTGGGAGTTAATATATCTTTATAGGAAAAGTCACCTACAAGATTACATTATAATGTCCATAGGTAATCAGTTCTCAGTGCTAAATCTTGATTTCAGCATGGAAGTAGCACAAAAGAATCATGTATATATCCACTCTTATATGGTTTGTGCTGGAACAGCAAGCAAACATAATGTTCCAGAAAATATAAAAGATTTGGATTCGGCCTGGGTTTGTCTGTCTGTCAGTCCTCCAGACAGCTTCAAACACATATGATGAATTTAAGGACTTGGAGCACCTATGTTGAATCTTAATCTGAAACCCTGTACCACTCCAAGACCAACGTTCAGAGACTGAGCTGTTAAACTAGGAAGACTTCTGCTTTGACCTTGAACTCACCAAAAGAATGTAGGCAAACAATGTCCTTTCAATCATTCCTTCGTTGCATTATGACACAAATAATATTGATTACCTTACCGAAGTATTTTAAGAATTACTGGCAGTTAAAAGATGCACATCTCAAGCAGTTTTTACTGGCAAATTAGTGGCCTTGGAAAGTTGTGTCATTCGTATAAGAGGAGGGGTTCTCAACCCTCCTCTTATTATTGTCCCTACTTTAAATGTTCCTCTGCCAGAGCAATTTGCAAAATTTAGAGTTTCAGCGTTTCCTCCATTGGGGAAAATAGTAGCTATTTGGTATTGGGACATGGCACAAGGAGAGAAAAATAATCTACATTCCCATCCTGCAGTATGGCTTTGATGAAAATTGGAGGAGCCTACACCTCTTAGATCTTAACAGGAGAGCCAATCAAGATATTCCAGCCGTGTAGTTTGGCCCTGAAAGAAATGCTCTGAATACTGGGAAATGCTATATCAGGGGTGGCATTTTCAGCTTGAAAAGGATAAGGGAGAAAAGGGTTAAAAACACACACACCCTTCTCTCCCTCCAAAAAGCAATCACAGAATCTACATCTAGGGTGAGAGAGGATACAATCTGTCATTTAAAATAATTCAGAAGTGCTTTGAGGATGACATTGTTTCCTCTTCCAAGCTACTGGTGCTAAATGTAAGTCTAAGGTCAGCAACAGCAATTTAGAATGGTCTTTTTAGAATTTGACTGAGTACCTAGACACAATTGGACTGGGTCTTTCCAGTATTCTTTTGTTGAACTAAGCTGTAACCCAAATGCAGACTAAAGCCATGTGGAGAGGGAAGAGTGGCTTTAATACTTCTAAAGTGTAGGTTCATTTATCCAAACCACCTTCTCCATGCTGATATTAGTCTTCAAAGGAAGGGGGGAAATGTACAAGTGCCTGATGTTTCTCTCTCAAGACGAACAGTAGTGGAAGATTGGCAGTTTTAATAACATGAAACCACGCAAGGATGGTTTCTGTCCCTTCCTTAACTGTCCCTTCCTTAACTGTAAGGATCAAATCTATTAAGGTAACTGGGTTGTCAAATGCTCAGGAATAACAATAGCAATAGCAATAGCAGTAGCAATAGCAATAGCAATAGCAATAATTTGATTTATTTCCCGCCACTCACTGGATAGGCTCGTGGCGGGTAACAGCAGTCTTAAAACCCCAGTTAAAACCCCATTAAAAGACATTAAAAATTCCCAACATAGCGGTCACAATCCCATTCCAAGCCCACCTACCAAGGCAATAGAGAAGTGGAGAGGTGATGTATACTTCGGACCCCCAGGGTATTAATGATGTATTAATTCAGTAATTAATGAGGTATTAATTAATGATGTATTAATTCAGTAATACATCACCTCTACAGCATCTCCTCTAGTTTAACCATAGAGCAGCTAGTCTATTTAGGATTAATCCCCACTGAAGTCAGCAGGGGTGAATAAGCATGCAGTGGGTTGGACTGCAAATTCGTTCCCTCTTGGATAGCTTAAAAAACGGAGATAGGTTTTGTGGCTCAACCACAGTTATTGTTTATTTCCTTAACATTCCAATCTATTGTACATGTCTCTAGTATATCTGAGGAAGTTTTGTTTCATCTGCAGGTGGAAATGCTAGAATGAACACCTCCTCTTCTTCCTACAAGCAAGCCATCAGTCCTTCCTCTACTCTTCCCAAATCACCTGGGTCAACCTTTGAGCGAAAAACTTATACCACCCGCCATGCAACATATGAAGGTATTGTAGACAGTGACAAGGAAATAGGAGAGGGATCAGGATGCATTGGCTAGATCTCAGTCATTTGGGACCCATTTACTCTTTCAACACCCTGCTATCCTGTAGTGAAAGAAAAAGGAAATACTGCTGCGTTCTTTCATTGCCCTTTCAGAATGTCAGTGTTTCCATTCAAGACATAATATACAATATATTGGACTGCCTTGCATTTTAAAGTAGGTAGTAAAGTTTTAAAGAGTGAGAGCTCATGTAGTTGTTCAGGTAAGGGTCTGCCTATACAGTAGATTGGGCCTGTCCCCATCTCTGGTCCAGAGCACTGTCAAGAAGATGTGCTTAGGGAGCAGAGTTTCTGAGAGAATTCTCCATTTTCCATGTGGCCCTAAGAAAAGGAGCAAACAGGCCTCACTTTGGCCATTTCCACTGGTGAAAATGGTATGGTGGGGAAGTTGGTAGGCCTTCCTCTTCTCTCGCAGCACTCCAGAGCCTAATGGAGTTATAAAGCTCTTTTTAAGTTAATAAACCCAACCTATTTTGATGTGTTGTTATGAGTGACAACGAGTCAGGTGGTACCTGTGTCCCAATTCATGCCATTCATAAGTCTAGTTTGGCTCTAAGCTTCCTCTGCAACATTCTCTTTGCTTGAAATGGCCCTCTGGTGCCATACGTACTGATTATGTCAGGAAAGTTGTGTGAGAGAAAGTTTTTGTTGTGAGGATGGAAAGAAGATAATGTTTGTGAAATAGTTTGAACAGTTGAAAAGCCCTGCAGAAATCCTAACTATGAAACATCTTTTTCCATAGGGAGCTCCAGTCCAAATTCATCTCCAGAGTTTCCAAGAAAAGATTTGGGTATGTTTATTACTAATACTGTGAAGACCAACTTGAGGTCACATGCATATTAATGCCTTATGATCAAGTAGTTTAATATTCTACGTTTGAAAAAATAACTATATCTTTGACTGGAATAAATTATGCAAACTAGATAGATGTGCTTAATTGTCATTCCTAGTTTCATTGCAATGCCCTTTATTGCACTAAATTAAATTTGTGTAATAATGGCAACTGTAGTCCTATCTTTTTTTCAGTTTTCCAAGATATATTTAAAACAATAGAATTTAACATTTCACAGGTTCTTCTGCTACCAGAGGGCGAAGCCAAACCCGAGGTAAGCTATAATATCTACATATTTCTAAGTATATATGACTTGGCTTCAGTTCTAAGATCCTGGGTAGATGTGCCCAAGGGGAGGTGGAATTTTTGAGCTTTTATGTATTCTGGTATGCATAGTTTATATCTCAATACCAAAAAAAAGATATTCTTGTTCCCACATTCACATCAAAAATATTGTTTGCCTTAACTTAATCAATACACACATATCATCAAGCATACTGTCAGTCTTTAAGGGAAAAAGGCATGGGTTGAAAAATGTAATACTTATCATGTGTGCCCAGGCCAAGTTTTAGACAAATTTCCAAATAAAAAGAAGTGTAGAGTGAACAATCAGAATAAGATGCAGAGGCTGGTATAAGAGATGAACCAGCCGAAATATGATCAGCAACAGCAATGGAAATTTGGAGGTCTTGGAGGCTCACGTACAGGACCTTGCGTTACCAATACATCACCAACTTCACAATGAAGCATTTCTTTCCTTTTGTCCTGCACAGAGAGTGAAATCCGAGTGAGGCTGCAGAGTGCTTCTCCATCAACCAGGTGTAAGTGTTACAGCTGTTTTTCTGGGCTTGAACAAAGGTACCTGGATCTCTTCTTGATTAATAATCCATGAGTTTCAGCAATGACCTCTTCCTTTGGACCATTTGCTTCTGATTTTTCCATGATGTCATAAAATATATATGGAGGGTCACCCAGTCTACCTATAAACTCTTAGCTCTTCCATTGTATAAGGAGTTAAGTGTAGCATGCATACTTCTCCATACTTTTATCACCATAATAATCCTGTGAGGTACATTAATCCAAGGGGGATTAAAAAATACAAGGTCCCCCCTTGTGAGACCAGCTCTTGGTCTTGCACTCAAACCACTCAATGGTGGCTATTATCATGGCCCCCAGCTTCTTTTTGCAGTTAAATTATACATTTAATTATCACATATGTGGTCTTGGAGAACAAAGAGTCCTGGTGCTAAATCAGGGCTGCCAGAACATAAACCATCCATCAGTGATTTTTAAGATGCAAAGCAATAAATCATTCTAATCCCCACTGAGATCATTATGTTCATCAGAGGTGAAATAATTCATTGGGATTTCTGGTGTGGTTTGTGTTTGGAAAACAGTGTTTGCAGTTATGCCTCAATATTCCTTGTCTCTTTCAGGGACCGAATTGGATGATGTTAAACGACTTCTTCGAGGAAGTCGCTCGGCAAGCGCAAGCCCAACACGGTCCTCATCAAGCACACTCCCTATACCCAAGAAAGCTGTTGTGGAAACCAAAATGGTTACAGAGAGCTCCCAGTCAGGTACATCTGCCTTGCATTATAAAATAGCTAAAGACCAATGAAATACTAAAGCACTCAAAGGATTCTATTATAAAATCATAGAGTTGGAAAGGACCCCAGGGTCATCTAGTCCAACCCCCTGCACAATGCAGGAACTCACAACTACCTGCCTACCTTCAGTGACCCCAATTTCATGCCCAAGTGATCCTCTCCCACCAAAAATCTCCGGAATCCAGCCTGGCCTGAAGGAAATTCACCTACCATCCCACAGTGGTGCTCAGCAATTCCCGAGGTATGCAAGGCAGGACTACAAGAGACAAACACTGGCTCATCCCTTCCTGCCGACCCACTCACAATCTGCCTATATTCCATAAAATCAGCATTTCTGTCAGATGACTATCTAGCCTCTGCTTAAAAACTTCCAAAGAAGGAGAACCCACCACCTCCCACATTTGGGAAGCTGAACACTGATCCTCAGTGTCCTCTATAAAGGCTTGGTACTTTACTATTAGGCCATAACAGGACAAAGAAGGAGAAAGTTTTTACAGGATGGTCCAAAGGGCAATGTTTGTTCCTAACTCGCCCCAATTGGAGCAAAGCATAGCACTTACTGCCTTTAATCTGTACCTCCCTGAGACACCGTGTGCGGTGGCATAGAAGTCGAATTAATTAATTAATTAATTAATTAATGCAATAATCTACATGGAACTGGTGACATCATGGTAAGCCTTTTTTACATCGGCTTCTTCAGGAATAGCCAATTAAGATGATACGTAACAAAAAAAAAATTGAATCAAGAAACCCAAAAAAGGTTAAAGAAATAGGAACATGCAGCCTGCTATTATAAGTGCAATACATAGAAAAATGAAAAATATTACAATATACAAAGGAACATGTATTTATTTATAATGAAAGTTAAAATGCTTTAAGACCTCAGTGATAGCCTCACTACAAAATCAATTCTAAAATCAAACACACCATCCAAATGGCTTAGCCTTTCTCAACTTTTTTACCATTGAGAAACCCCTGAAACATTCTTCAGGTTTCCAGAAACCCCAGATGTGGTGCGATCATGTAGAATATGGTTGGGAAATACAGCCGTTTACACACCTACCTCAGGCGCCTCCCCTCTCCACCCCACCCCCTCCAGGCACATCATTGGCCATTTTGGGATGGAGGGCAGGTCGACATGACCATATGGTTATGTAACCCAATAAATGTTTAACAAATTTTTGAAATATGTTAAAAATTAATAAACGCCTACCGATTCTGGAAACCCTTTCAGGGCTGTCAAGAAACCCCAGGGTTTCACAAAACCCTATCTGAGAAAGCCTGGCCTAGACCAAACATGTTTTGGTGCACAGCTTTCTTCAGCGGTCAGGTGTTCTGCCCTATTCTCAGTATTCTTAAATACTGAAAAAGACACCATAGAAATTGTGATCATATACACTGTGATACAAGGCTAGATTTGAATTATAGAGGCCTCTAGATCTATCACTATAGGCTCTGGTTAGATACTAAGATGGTGAGTCTATATGCACCTCCTTTGCAATGCCCTGATTAATAAATAATCAAATATGATGTGGAACCAATTGCATGTATTGTATGGCTTATTGTCCTCTGCAAAGAATCTGTCTTCGTGGTGTCATCTTTATAAATGTTTCTTTCTACAACATTGTCTACTGTCTTGAATTGGCAGATTTCTTAATGTTCAGGCCCTTAGAGACAAGAGTTGGAGACTGAAAATCAAGAGATGGTTATTGATAGATCAGGAGTGGAGTACGATAAGGGTGGACTTTAGTGGAGGGGTCTACCATAGCAAGGGCAGATGGTAACTCCTGGTGAGTTGGAAAACAGCCTGTTTGTGCAGAAGGTGAAGAGCAAATAGCAAGATCAAAATAAGTAAAAATTAGCTGAGTCAAGGAAAATGATATCACTGTGGACAGAACATTCCAAAATATGGACTTTTCTATCCACACAGGGTGCAAAGGGAATATTTCCAAAAAGTTAGTATTAAACCATGATCACATCAAAGCAGGGAAACTGGAAATGCTGAATAATAAGGGACAGTATCATGTGGATACATTCCCCCCCATCGCAAAAAAAAAAGGCACCCCACCTGCTTCTGTTTGGATGACAGATTCTGTGTGGACTGTGGAAGTTCATGTTTTGCACAGTGCATTTCATGTGAGAGATGCAGAATATACCATATCATCTAATTATGAAATACTGTACAAATCTGATTTTGGACCTCCCTTATTACTTCTCCTCCAGTGTCAGGGACATATGACACAACCATCTTGAATGCGGCCCTCCCAACATATATGTGGTCCTCCACCCTGCCTGCAGGGTCTTCGCTTGGTGGCTACCACAACAACATGACCCAGAGCTCCTCGTTGATCAACACTGCAGCTCACTCTACTGGATCAGGTTGGTACTCATGCACTGCAGCACCCAATGGATATTACACAAGATGTGGGGCCATTCCGCACCGATTCATTGTAGCAGGAGTGTGGCAAATTGTAATCGTTACTAAAATGCAGTTATGCACAACGTCGACAATCTGCCACACTCCTGAAACTGATCAGCAAAAAGCGCTTCGTTGTAGCGCTTCCAGGGAAATCCCAAAAAGTGGATTCACCCTCTGGAAAGCGCTACACTCTTGCAACCAGTCCCTCCCCCTGGCTCTCTCCTCTGATCTTCCAGCGAAGCGATCGCCATTTTTTTTTCTCAGAGCGAGTGGAGAACAACGAACCGGCGACCCTTCATTCACCCAGCGAGGCTTCCCCGGCTGCAGTCCCTCTGTTTTAAGTCACCAAGCACCACACAGCCTCGTTTTATTTTCAGCCGAAAATCGCGCCCGTGCACGGGGGGGGGGATTTTTTTTTCACTTGGGGGAGCATGGCAACGATGAAATGGCAGCTCACACAGATGAAATGGCAGCTCAACGCAGATTCGTTGCAACGTGTTTTTTTTTTAACCTGCCTTAAAGGGAAAGGGGATTTTCGGGAGCATGATAAAGGCCGCCCATTGGCTGCTCATTTGATTGACAGCCAGGAGTGGGACAAAGCTCGGCAAATATCGCTTCCTGGCTAGCGATTTTTGCCAAGACAGGAAACCTGTGGGAAACGATAGAAACGCAACTGGATTCCACTACAAAGGCAGGTATGCATAACGACGAATTCCACTATTTAAAATGGTGTTTTTCATTCCGAAACCAATTTGCAACATTGATCCTGGTGCGGAATGGGCCTTGGTATCATTTTTCTCAGAATCATGGGATGACAGATTATGTGATGGGCCCAAGAAGTCTTAAGGGCTACAGAGAAAGAATGAAAACGAGAAGGTTAAGCGTCTAAATACATTTTGCACACTTTACTTTTCTCTCCCAGCTGCCCCCAGCTAACTTCACAGTTTGCTTTTTGTCCTCAGGATCTAAAAAGCAGGGCCCAGAAGCAGGAAATGTTTCCCTCCCCAAAGCCAAATTGTTTTTGTTATTCTCTGATATGAAAATAGGAAGAAAGGTTTTCCTAAGGAGATCTAGATATGTTTTATTAACTTATAGTTGCCTTTTAATAACTATTAAAGGTTTGTTATTGTTGTTAAACCATTCTACATCCACTTAAATCCAGATTCATACCTAGAATTGGGTGGTGATAATTATTGAAGGTTTGTAATAGTTATCGTTTTAAAAAATCATTCAACAGTCACTGAAATCCGAATTCATACTTAAATTTGGGATGACAACAGTCTTGGTTATTCTGATTTATATTTTTCACAGGAGAATTACAGGGGTTAATGTTAGATTCAAATGAGTAGCCGTGTTGGTCTGAAGTAGCACAATAAAATCTGAGTCCAGTAGCACCTTTAAGACCAACAAAGATTTATTCAGAGCGTGAGCTTTCGAGTGCAAGCACTCTTCCTCAGACTGTGAACTCCCTACATGACAGTGGAAATATATAGCAAAAACTAATTCTGTTACATTAGTAAACTATGTCACATATCCAAATACAGCCATATGATAATTATTTACCAAAATAGCCAATCGGTCCCCTGGAATTCAGTTGTTGTTTACAAAAACACAGGAGAAATAAAACTGTCTATGACAGTGAACAAAGGCTCCCACCCCACACACGCCATTTGCTGCTAATTTTCCTAGACATCTTGGCAGCTTTCAATAACATTAACTATGATGGACATCTGGAGAAGTTGGCTGGACTGGGAGTGAAGTGGCAGCATACATCAGTGGTCCTGTTCCTACTTCTCTGGTCATTTCCAGAAGGTGGTTTGTAGGACTGCATGAGCTATGAAAGAAAATTTAATCTAAGTTATTTCAGAAATAATGTGTATAGAATGAGACTATGTTTGTAGAAAGGTAAATGTAAAAGACTGTTTCCTGACCCATAGCTGCTGGGATATTATTGTACTTTTCAATATATCCAACCATCTCTTCCTTCCTCTGCAGTGTTTGGAGTCCCAAATAATCTGGCTCCCAGCTCCCCCACTTTGAATGCAGGCCTCAACACTTCTTCAACAGGTGTGTTTTCCTCTTTACCTATTTCAAGAAACGTAGGAGAGTGCACTGGATAAGATCTCCCAGCATTAGAACTCATCATTTCCAGGTGACAAAGACAGTTTCCCTTGAGAAAATGGCTGCTTTGGAGGGTGGAGTCTATGACATTATACCCCACTGAGGTCCTGGCCTTCTCCAAACCCCTCCGTCCCCTGGCGGCTCCACTTCCCAAATCTCCAAGTTATTCTATGAGTCCCTCATGTTGTTGCCACTGGAGAACAGGTGTGCTGGGAGTAATCCAGTGGATTTACTCCATATTTGTGCCTCTTTAAAGATTGTTCATGGTGGATGGTTATAGGTAAATGGTCATATCTGATAATGTAATTTAAATTGTATATCAAACACATGATGAATCAGCCTGTTTCCTGGCTTCAGTATTGCACAAGCGTTCAGTGTCTGGAGATAGTACCTTAGGGGCGACATTGGGACTAATGTTCTCTGTCTTCATAAATATGAACCTCATCTTAGGACATTTCCTTTTTAGTGTTCGGTGTCCAAAACAATCTGGCTCCAAACACATTTGCTACTACCAACAGTGGAACCGCAACCTCTGCAGGTCAGTATCACCTATCTTCATTATCATCATCATCATCATTATTTATACACTACCCTGCCCAGGAAACCAGCTCAGGGTGGTGTACAAAATGAAATAAAAAGTGTAAAAACTAAAAATCAATCCATAGCATTAAAATAAATCAAAAGTTAAAACAAAAGTTAAAACAAAAGATAAACAATATCAAACAACATCAAAGCATTGTCAGCATCTTCAATGGGGAGTTTACTGCATTTAGATCTCCCAGAGGTGGCTACAGCCCACTCCAGCAGGGTGGCTGCAAGTGTTGTGTGGGTGTGTGAGAGAGAAAATTCAATCATCCCCCCCAAGCTGGCCAAGCTGCCCACTTATAGCACAGCCACCACTGGCTCCCACTCTTCCTTGCCTGCAGTGCTGCTGGCCGGGAGGGGGGGAGTGTGTTGCGGCTTACACTTATTTTCCTTAGCTAGCTAATGCAGTGGCAAAGGGTTCAGTACCAAAGGTGGGTGAGGAGCCGGATAAAAGAAGGGGGTTGGCCACAAACGCTTTGGCCAGTTTGGTGTAGTGGTTAGGAGTGCGGACTTCTAATCTGGCATGCCGGGTTCGATTCTGCACTCCCCCACATGTAGCCAGCTGGGTGGCCTTGGGCTCACCACAGCACTAATAAAACTGTTCTGACCAAGCAGTGATATCAGGGCTCTTTCAGCCTCACCTCACAGGGTGTTTGTTTTGGGGAGAGGAAAGGGAAGGTGACTGTAAGTTGCTTTGAGCCTCCTTTGGGTAGAGAAAAGCGGCATATAAGAATCAACTCTTCTTCTTCATGTTTGGCATTCCCAGGGCTGGGGGGGGGCATCTAAAACTCTCCCATTGGCTTCTGGTAATTTGAAGAAGTTGATTGAAGAAATGTTATCCCCCCTCTTCCCCCCTTCCTTTTTAGCAGCATATGGAGTAAAGAAAAATACTACCCAAAGCTCTGGTGTGACCAGTACTGGAGTTTCCACTTCAAGTACAACAGGTAAGTCTGTATCTTACCTGTGGGAAGTGCTCCACATAATGGAGGGGATGGTAGTCTTTCTGCAGTAGATAGCCATACACATGTATATGCATGTATGGGGAGGAATGGTATCTCCTGCCACTAGTGATCTCACAGGCACTCTTAGATAGGTGCTCCTGATAATCCCAACCCACAGTATTCATTGCAGTACTAGTACTTGCTCTGCTAGCTGAGGGGAAGCATGCATGTGTCTTGTACCATCAGATTGCTTCTGACTTATGGCAGCCTTATGAATTAACATTCTCCCAAATGTCCTCTCATTAGCAGCCAATCTCAGGTCTTACAAACTGAGGCCTGTAGCTTCCTTTATTTAGTCAATCAGTCTCATGTGGGATGGGTCTTCCTCCTGCTGCCTTCAACTTTTCCTGGCATTATTGTTTTTTCCAGTGATTCTTGTCTTCTCATAATGTGACCTTCAGAGTTAACCCTGTTAAGCCAAATTTATATCTTTGGAATTATATTAAATTTCAATAATTAACATATTTTTATTTTAAAGCTATCTCCTGGAGAAAGTGCCTCTAGTGATCCAATGCTGGCATCAGCATGTGAAACAAAATTACAAGCAGTATCTTGAATCTTAGGCCTTTAAAGTAAAGCCCATCCCTTTTTTCCTTGGCCAAGCAGCTATTATGCATGGGTATTTCCCCTCACTTCCCCTCACCATACATGTCCATTGAGTTTTCTTTGTTGATCTGCATTCCTTCCCTCATCACTAAGTTCACTTTCCGGTTGCTGTTTCTCTTGGTTTTCTGAGAGTGCTTTTTGTGTTGATTTTCCCGTTGTTTTGCTTCTAAACCAAACACAATTCAAAAGCATTCAGATTCCTTCAGATTCCCACATTGAGGTTATTCTGCCTACTCTGTACCTTCCAGCATCCCCCCCTTCATTAGTATACAAGCTTCATTTCCCCCTCATTTTAAAATATTTTTTAAAAGTGGCATGAATCTGGCAATATGAAACTATCACTAGTCTCAGATCACTGAATTCAAAAAAAATGATGGGGAAAGCTTAAACGGAGCTGTGTCAATACCTGCTGGTATTGACTCGAAAGGAGGATCAGAGAGGAGCCAAACAGAAATGTCCCCAGTGCAAACACACACACACAAAAACTCAAAAAAGATTTCAGTGCTGCATACAAACAAAATAATGGGTGGAACTGTCAGTGCAAAATGAAATTGATATGAGATGTAAAGAGAGACAGACACTGGATGGAAAGCCTAGAGCTTTAAAACCATTTTCCATTTCATTCTTTAGTGAACAAAGTTTTTTGGGGGGGGCATTTTGGCAGTCTTCAAAAGCCTAACATTAAAATATCAGCTGAGCCACATGGATCTTCTGCAAACTGCCAAACTTAAGAATCAATTGGGATTGATCCATTTGGAGGACAGAGTGCAATCTTTACAAGGCTCTACCAAAATCATGACCAGTGTGAAGAACCAAAGTAGAGAATCACAAAGAGAAAACCACACAGATTTGGAACGAAAGGCAGGCAATTATCATTACTATACAGCTGTTCTAGGTCATTAGTGAAAATACTCCCAATTATTTTTTCAGTTTAATGGGACAAGACTCCAGAGGACTCCTCCCACATATAAATTGCAGCCCTGTGCAAAGTGTGGTAGAATGGCAGACAACTTTACACAGGCACACATGTTGCCAATGATCACAGCTTGCAATGCTAGTGCCAGTGGAGTCTACCACACATTCTGTACACTCAACATTTCCCACCACAGTGTAAGATTGCATGACTCTTGTCCACTTTTCACAGGGGTGTGTGGAAAATGGAGCTTCACAGCTGCTTGTCAGTTTCTGAAACAGTCTGTTTCAACACCAGGCTTTCCCCCTTTACCTGCTTTCCTTTCTGTTGCCTTTCATTCAGCAAATAAATACTGAAATGCATGCATAAAACCACAAGGATTTAAATGGAAGGTGCTTGCTGGATAGTACTAAACAGCTGAGATAGGACAATTGTGTAAAATAAAGAAATTAAACAATTTGGACTCCACCCCCAACATGTCACAAGTGATGTTCTACCCTGATTTAGAAAGGTGCAGTTTTTCATTTGTAGCTGCAGAATAAATATATCAGAGGAATGGTGTGTAAGGCAGGCACTGAATCTGAACTTAAAGGCTTACTGTTCAGCAAATCTGCAGTAAGATGTCAGTATAAAACGGGCCACTGTAGAGCAACAAGAAAACCCCTCCATCGAACATGTTGTTAACCATATTGTCCACTAGATGCTGCTGTTGCGATTTGAATTTTAAAAAATAAAGGCATTGTATCATGTTCAAATGTCTGGAAACATAACCGATCTTCTCCCCAATCCCAGTTTTGCAACAATTTCTCTCAAAGTGGGACAGCATCTGATTTCCACCAGCATCTTTAATTACAACTTTGTGTCAGACAATTTCCACAGAAACTGTTTGACATAACAAACAAATCAAAGGACAGAGATCTTTCCCACTTGCTATTTGATTGGACGACAGGCCTATATACAGCATATAGCAGAATTTGGTTCAAGCTTTCTCAGAACAAATGGAAATGTCTGACCCATCAGTATTACGATATGATAACATTTATTTATAAAGAATAAAGAAGTATGATAAATAAATTTATTGTATATAGCCAAAGGCCATTACAATTAAAACAATAAAGTACACATACAAATAAAACAATATTTCTCCAATATTGCATACATAAAATTGTAAACATGGGCTACTGAGTTACAATAAGAAAAAAAATGGTGTATCAAGGTGGGGGCTCCTGTAAAAATGCTTTGGCTCAGATCTTTCTGGCAGCCAAAGTGAAAAGTGCCACCCTATATGAAATATAGGGTTCGGCATCTGATAACAGATAGGTGACTTTGTCAAAATCAGAAACAGGGTATGAGTTTGGTAATAACTTGGTGACCCATCAGTATTAGGGGAAATAGTTTTGACAGAATTAATCATTCTTTTTTCCTGCATAACCGCTTATTGTAATCCTTTCCACCCTTGCATTATTGATGTTAATATTTACAATGGCTTTTCTATTATTTATGATTTTAAAGTATCAGATTCTCTACAATTAAATTAGAGGAAAATCTACCACCGATAACTGAGGCAAGATATATTGCCCTGAGTGGGGTGGGGAAAGGCCAAGGGATTTCAGTGGCCTTGGTTTGGGATAGTCTCTTTATCAATTTTGGACCTTCTGATCCTCAGCAAGGCTCCAGTGCCTTAAACAATGACAAGAGGCAGCAATGCAGTAGGCAGAGCTCTTCCAAGCATAGAGATATACTGTTATGGAAATCTCTGCAAACACCACCTTCAGCCTTTCATATAACTTTTAACGTCATAGGAAGTGTGCTAAGCAAAAGTCAGTAATCCAATTTTAAAATTTTGTTTAAATTCTGTATTAGAAGAGTTGTAAACCACTAAATACAGAAACCCAAAATATTCAGGCCCCAAATATATAATTCCCCTCTACTGAGGTAACAGTGGTGTGTTCCTTTTGTGCAAGGACTGCTCTCCAGTGTAAGAAGCTCATCTTGAGGCTGAAAAGAAGTAGCAGGATTTCATTTTGCCACAATTATGGTATGCTTATGCATATGATTATTTCTCTTGCTTTACCTTACCTTGGTCCGTCTTCCAGCTGCCACCACCATGAGCTCCCAGAATGATGACATCCTACGTAAGGACTGCAGATTTCTTCTGGAGAAAGAGAATGTGGCCCCCAAGAAGGAGGTGGAGATGCTGATCATGACAAAAGACAGTGGGAAAGTCTTCAGTGCATCCAATGGAGGTCTCAATGGAGGTCTGTATTTTCATGACACATGCTGTCATGTGATGCACTGTCACATGACTTATGCTCAATCCATATGGCAACACAGTGGCATCAGAACCCCTTCCGAGAGTCACTTCCCAATAGCTCAGTCTCAAGAAGGTTTAAAAGAAAATAGGATTGTTTACTTTTTATTGTAAGTCTAGCAGTAAATTCCATTGCATTCTGTAAAGCAACGGCCACTAGATCATGATTTGGTGTGGGTTTAATGCCTCACTTGGAAGCTGGCAACCCTAAGAGGAGGTCTCTCTGGGCACAGCACTCTTGACCCTAGTCAGGTTTATGCACACCAAGGTAGTATGGAATTCCAGAATATGAACCCACACCAATCTGGCAACCTTACCTCCTCTCTGCAATGTTTTCTTGACCTAAAATAGGTCAGGGAATGCTAGGTGGCTGCAGGGGCATTACACACTTTTGAGGCCCCACTTTCAGACTTCAAGGAATATGTTCAGATCAGGGACAGCCAACCATCAGGTGGGGCCTGGAGATCTCCTGGAATTGCTGCTCATCTCCAGACTACAAAGATCAGCTCCCCAGGCAAAAAATGGTTGCTTTGGAGGGTTGACAGGGTTGTTGTACAGACAAAACATTTAAGGCTTCCCACTCAGGTAATTGTGGAGACGAAACACTTGAGGCCTATTGCACAGGGCTATTGTGCAGATGAAACAGGAGGCAAAATAACCTCTACAACAGCATCCAGTTTCATCTGCACAACAACCTTGTACAGTAGGCCTCAAATGTTCAGAGAGTTGCGGAGAAGAGACATGCATGGCTTGACTGAATCTGCCCTCGAGCAGTGAGGCTGGCCACAGCAGTATTTTAAGTGAGAAGGGGCTTTTTTGTGGCCTCCCTGTCAGCCATTGTTTAGGCAGAAGGGGAAGCTTTCCCCCCCTCCAAGGAAAGCACACATATACCCACAGACTCCTCTGCGGTGCTCTCTGAAACACATCCCTCGCCTCAGTCAGGGGCTGTTAGAGGCTTCCATTACAGGAGGCCTGAAGGGAAGAGCGGGGTGTGGAACCCTGAGCAAGAGCAGCAATTGGCTCTGGGGCAAGGGAGATTCCGCCAATAGGAGTCATTGGAACCTTCAGCATATCATCAGGAGTATGAATCACTCTTTATTTATATGACTAGTATCAAAGCCCATTGTGAAAATGGGCTTTGAAAGGGGGGGTCTGGGGCTCCCATGAGAAGGAAGGACCCTCCCCGGCAGGTGCACTGCTGCGGGAGGGTCCCTTTAGACCAGGAAGTTCTCTCGCCACAGCGAGAGAGCTTCCCGGGCTAAAGGGATGGCAAAGCCCCCCCCCCCCGGCCGCAGTGCGGGAGGGTCCCTTTAGGCCGGGAAGCTCTATCGCTGTGGTGAGAGAGCTTCCCAGGCTAAAGGCAGGGCGAAGCTCCCCCCTGGCAGCAGCACTGCCATGGGAGGGTCCCTTTAGGCCAGGAAGCTCTCTCACCTCCCCCCGGCAAACGTGCAGCTTTCCCCCAGGCCGCGAAGCACACCCGCGGCTTCTGCGAGGCTGCGGGTATGCTTCACAGACTGGGGGGAGCGATCCTCTCCCCTTCCCCCCAGCAACCGCACGGCCCTGGGGGAAGCAATCCCTGCCCCTCTCTACTCATGCCATTGCACCGCTTTCCCGGAGGCTGCAGACGGGTGTAGAGGCAATCGCCTCACAACGCTCCCGGGGGGGGGGGCGGGAGGCGGAAAGCGCCTCCCAACTGGCTAGAACTCCCAGGTTGCCATGTCCTGTCTGGGTGAGTGTGAAGACTGTTTAGCATCAAACAAGGTTTTGTTTGTGCTTTCTACAGGTTATTGTACCAAGGACACCCTGATGAAAGAAAAGCAGGCTATTTCTTCTTCTTATGCTGGAGATTCCTTCCACAAATCAGAAACAAATGGTAAATCTTTGGTTCTCTACCTGATGTGAAAAATTAGCGGTCCTTCACACCTAAGATTTTTTCTACATTGGTATAGAAATAAATGTATGCCCTTGAGTCTGCCATCCTGCCCAAAAGTTGAGTGTAGTTGTTTTATGTATTCTGGGAACTCATTGATGTTTACTGTTTCCTAACACAGAGAGAGACTTTTCCCTCTGCTCTTGGATACCTGTGCATGAAGATTTATGTGCTGAAAACAGGGTTTTTTCCAAGTGCATGTTAGAATGCATTTTGGGATCAACAGAATCTCTAAAAGATTCCCCTCAAAGCTTTAATTCTTAAGCCTATACTCTGTAATGCTTCTGCATCACTGAAAGGTTCCTTTTTTCTCTTCTGAAGTACATCCCCTATAAAACGGTGCCCAACTCTGTACTTAAGTCTTTTTAAGTGAAGTCCTAAGCATATTTACACCTTTCTAAGCCTAGTGATTTTTGCTGGATTGTCTCGTCTACATAAGAGAACACTATGGAATGTCATGTACCCTGAGGCTAACCAGACTTCTACATTTATCCCCGTCTTCTTTCGCAACTTTCCATCTATGTTCTGCAGGGCTGTGACTCTCATGAGAGTTCATTACAGTCTCGGGCAGTTAACAGGTTTTTAAAATGTCACTGTTGAGTGGAGAATGCATTCTAATGTAACCCCTTCAGACCTATAGTTGCCATGCTTGACAATGGAAACTGCAAAGCTGTGTCCTTGTTCTTGGGACCCGTGAAGGCCGGCTGCAGCTATTTTCTCCATGTCCTCCTTGTCTGGACTGGCAGCTGCTGCTTCTGTTTAAAATTCATTTAGAGCCAATAGTGCGGCTTTGTGTGGGAAGACACAGACGCCTTTCTTCTTGTTGTTGTTTACAATAGGAGGACTACAGTCTGTTTCGACAAGGGACAAAGCCACTTATGCAGGTGAGTTCACTTTCCCTTAGGAGGAAAGCGTAGATTTTTAAGCAAATAAATTTGTTAGGTCTTTAAAAAATATTTTAATGAAAGGTCATTTGTAAAGGATAGCCTTTTCAGAAAAGTACTCAGATGCCTCCTTTATGTGGCTTTGGAGACTGGCGCACTAATTGCTGGTGTGCATAGCTGGGCTACAGTGCAAACTACATTTATTTCACAATAGGATAAGGTGACCAGATTGTCCCACTTTTGGAGGGACATCTGGGGGCACCTGGCAAATTGTACTTATGTTGAAATTAAAAATATATATATTACAATACTATTTTTGCATTCTGTGTGTTCTATAAAACTTTTTGTTGCTCCATATAGACCCAATTTTTAATCAAGAACCCCCCCTCCCCCGGTCAATGGTGTCCCATTTTACGAATGTTAAAATCTGGTCACCTTACAATAGGATCATTAAAGAATATGATGCATACATTAGGGGCCATCAAGTCACAGCAAGAGGCTTTCAAGACAAGTGAGAAGCAGCGGTGGTTTGCCATTTCCTGCCTTTGCAGAACCTTCCTTGGTAGTCCTCCACCCCACTGAGCTTCTGAGAACTGACAAGATTAGGCTCTATTGTGCTGCCTTTCTCCCAAATGAGCATTCTGATATATAGAGGACTACAGCCAGGGGCCACAATCCTTTCTTTCAGAAATATCTTTCTGAAAAAAGGCTGGGGTAGAGTGAGGGACATCATCCTCTTAAAACTGAAAATCCAGTGTTACTCAGAAAGGTATTAGAAGCTTTGATCACTTGGAAAAAGTAATATGGTGCCCAGTCATTAGTCCTGCGTGGTTAACACAGAGACAAAGTATCAACTGAGCATTCATTATGCCAATAATATTAATGTGCAGAATTCATCATAGGTTTTCTCCTGTGCGCTTAAAACACTTCTCATACATTTTCTTGGCGATATTTACCAAAGACCGGCATAATCGGTATGACTTGCCAGAACTATTGGGCAATTAATATTTGGTTGGGGATGTTGTAGAATTACAGTGTCTGGAAATCATTGAGACCTGAATTCCAAATTGGGTTATTCAAGAGAGAGAGACAGGATTACAATTTGACAGCTGTTGATAATTTCTGTTATGTTTTTTAATTTTAAAAAACAACAACAAATTAAAACATATTTAAAGACTGCATAACCATCTCTCTGGAGCACTTGGATTTTCTTCCAGCTCTGAGACTTTGCTGATAAATCCTTTCACTGTTCTTGTTCTTTGCTACTACAGAAATCCAGCGTGATGATGGCTGTGGAGGGGCAGGGGCTGCTCCAGCCTGGTGCCCTTGTGCCTCCTGCTGCAGCTGGTGGAAATGGCTCCTTGGTTTGCTCCTGGCCTGGCTTCTTCTGCTTGGCCTGCTTTTTGGCCTTATTGCTCTAGGTAAGAGGTCACAAAAAAACAAGTGTAGGATAAATTGTAACGGGTGGAAAGTTTAACCTAGTGCCTTCTCCTAATGACTAGTTAGTGGGTTAAAGAAAATGAGAAGACTGGGTTAGCAGGTATAACAATCCCAATTCAAAGTCTCTGCATATTATTATTTAGGATTTTTCATAACTGGGCAAAGTCCTAGAACAATAAGCAAACATTCTGCACATGCAGGATAATGCACTTTCAATGTACTTTAACTAATCATGCAATTTTACTTCGTGGAGTGGATTGATTCAGCTGGTTGGTTAATCAATAGATACGCAGGTTAATTGAAGTTGCAGTCTTGTAAACAGCTGTAACAGTTGTCCTGAATTTCCCAGTATTCTCTGTTATACCTTCTATCAAGGCTTTTTTTGGTCAGTGAAATTCAACTCCTCAGAATGGAGGCATAGAGGGACATAAGCTCTATAGTTAAACTGCAGATAGAGATAACTAGTGGGAGTGGACTTGACCAAGGACTATTCAAGCCTTTTTAAAAATCTAAACTTTCAGCGGATGAAGTGAGGAAGCTGAAATCCCGCGTGGAGAGCCTCGAATCCCGTGCCGGCTACAGTCAGATTAATTCTGACGCAGTGGAAAATGTGCATGTCAGCCAGGTTGGACAGTATGCCAAACATACATTAACTCTGAGTGATATGAATGAAGACCAGCTGTGGATGTTCATGAAGAAGAGGCTGGATGCAGAGAGAAATCAAGGTGAGGAACCCCAAAATTCCATGAGGATAGGCCACGAAAAGGTGACTTTATCTGGAACTGTGCTGATTCTTGGAACACCCCACTGTGTTTTCTGGTAATGTAATCTCTGTGGAGGGAGAGATAGGAAGTGGGGCTCTGTAGGCTTTGAGCCCAGCCCAGCCTTAAGCTATCTGTCTGCTGCACAAAAGCGGAGAGGCGGTGAGAAAGGATAAGAGGGTCTCAGAACCACAAGAGGGATCCAACCGTTTCAGCCCTCCCCAACAACAGCTGTGCAGAAAGATAAAATGGAATTCCAAGCACATTTTGATAGAAACTCATCTTTCTGGAGAAGTTGTTTTTATAATTCCTCTCAACGTGGTTTCTCAAAAACTTCCTCTTTCAGAGTCTGTCAAGGCAATAGATCTGCTCAGCTTATTTTTAAAATAACAAATGAGAACTGACTGGAGCAGATTCTGCTCTCCTCACACTGAGGAATGCCTCAGGAATTCCCTCTCCAATTATTTGTTTATTGGATTGGATGTATGTGTGCAAGATGTAGGGGAAATACAAAGTAAAATGAAGGATTCATCTCAAAGAAATATAAAGACTCTTTTGCCTTCATTTTCTCCTCCTCCCAGACCCTGGTGGTTATGATGTTTCCCTTCACAATACCTCACTCTGATTGAGCCACTGCCTAACCTTATAATTTTTATCTTTGCTTTTTGTCCCATGTCTTTTGTATAATAAATTTCCTACAAACAATCCTATTAATTTTTAATAAGTTGTTTGTAAGTTGGACAGAAGGCAATATGAGTGCTTAGCAGACCTAAAAGGTGAAAAACTGCTGTGGCATCCTAGAAAGGGGCTTTCAAAGGCAGCAGCCTTCTTCATGAGATGCACATACTAGACAGAGGAGGAAGGGGCTGCCTGCATCCGATGCAAAGGTATCATGACCTGGTCTATGTTTTGCTGGCAAAGAACAACGTGGCTGCTCTTCTGGAATTTTCCAGAATACAAAATTATACCTAACTCTCCTAAGGTAGAACATTCATTCCATTGTCCTAACACTGGTATATTTGAGGAGAATCTTCTTTGGAATACACTACTGTGTTGAGGCACATGATTCTGAAAAACTGGAAGCATTATTCTGGAAAAAGTAGCAAATGTGGCATAAGGTAAAGGTAAAGGTATCCCCTGTGCAAGCACCGAGTCATGTCTGACCCTTGGGGTGACGCCCTCTAGCGTTTTCATGGCAGACTCAATACGGGGTGGTTTGCCAGTGCCTTCCCCAGTCATTACCGTTTACCCCCCAGCAAGCTGGGTACTCATTTTACCGACCTCGGAAGGATGGAAGGCTGAGTCAACCTTGAGCCGGCTGCTGGGATCGAACTCCCAACCTCATGGGCAAACAGCTCCAGACAGCATATCGCTGCCTTACCACTCTGCGCCACAAGAGGCTCGTAAATGTGGCATACCTCAGTCCTAAATGTAATTTTGATTTATGCGTCTTGTTTTGAAAAATTGTGGATAATGACTGGGTAATACTTGGCCATCCAATGTGATGTAGGAAAGTAGCATAAATATAACCCACAGTACAAATGTGTCTGCTTTCAAAGCGACTTATTTTCCATTCCGTTTCTTTTTTGCCATCGTATTGTGGCAGGAACAGCTTTGTCTCATTAGGGAGCTTTTGTAGTGTAGTGGCTAAGAGAATGAGCTGCAAACCCTGATTTAAATCTTATTAGATGACAACCGTCTTTCATTCTCTTCCCCACCCCCGTCTACAGTATGAGGACAATAAAACTAACCTAATTTATAGGGATGTTGAAAGATGATTACAAGTTAATCTGTGTGAAATGCAATGAACACTGGAAGAGTCATGAAAAGCTTTGCTATTGTTATGACTTGTACAATAAAATCTGAGTAACATTATGTTTTTCTTAACAGGTTATTTCCGTGGCGAGCCAGGACCAAAAGGTACCTCTTAGCCACATCTGTATTTGATGTGGGTATCCATTAATATTAAAATGTTTTTTATTATGTTGTCACTAAGCCAATGTTTATGAGAGGCACTTTAGCATGTTTAACTCTACAAGTTTAAATCTGGTTGCTGTTGGGATGCTTTACTGTCCTAACTGTCAATTAGGGATCTGTAGTTCTGTCAGGAGTCCCAAGACTGGCTTCTTTTTCAGGGAAAGTGTAATAGGCAGGACAATTTCAAAAACAATTTCCAGTGGCCTGACATCTCTCAGCCAAATGTGATCTTTGTTTAAAATTAAGAAAAATGTTTTTCTCTACAGAAATCACAGAGAGGATTGTCGTGGAGATCAAACTAGCCCAGCTTGTTTTAGAGAAGAAGTAGTTTGTTTTAGGTTGATTTCGCATGGAGAACATAGCGTCCGGCTGCCCCCCCTGGCATTTTCGCCAGGAGGAGGTGGTCTGGAGTTTCATACTGCCACATGCGGTACCATTCCACCGATGTTTCCCTCATGCAGCCTGGAGGGTTCCTGCCACAGAACCTGGATTGTCTGCCAACACACAGTCATGCATTGGCAGAGGCCCTGTTGTCACCCTGGCTTCCTACCAGAATGCCGGAGATATCCGCGTTCCTTTGCTCCATGGTTTCTGGGTGCCTGGGTTGGGTCAGCAGCAGGGTAACCCAATCTATGTCATGTGGCATCAGGAGTTTTCCCCACCTCCCAATGAGCAGTATATCAGGGAATTGTACCTGTACGGAATTGGCCTTAGAGAGGGATTTGGTTTTGCTTTCCATGAGCACTCTTTGTATGAGAGGGATGGGGAGGAAGATAGAATGAACATAGGCTGGAAATAACTTTCACAAACCTTATTAAGTTGGGTTTTTTTTTTGTTCTGTTCCAGGTGATATGGGCATCCAAGGACCAAAAGGTGAGTTAAATATTCTCCAGTGCCTGTGTCTTCTAACAACAGAGGTGAAATTTTCTAGTTTGTGTTTGTCCAAAACTACTATAGCCATCAGTATTGCACCAATGTAACAGACTTTTACAAATGTACCTAATTGTATGAATGTATATAGAATAAAGATCAACTAGTCTGAATAGCAAAATGTATCATATTTGTAATCGCTCCCAAGGTAAAAAAAAAAATAAGCATGGCAATCCCTCCCTGTACACACCACCAGATCTAATTGGGGTCATATGTTAAGAGGTTAGAAAAGTACAATTGCAGGTGCCAACATCTGTATAGCAAATCAACAAATAATTCTAGAAGTAGATTATATTTTGAAGTGAAGATTTGCATGTATGTATCTCTCTTCCGACCCCCTATTTGTCAGATATTGGAAAGTGTGCAAGCAGGGAGTTTAATTTGTCAATTTGTCAGTAATGTTTCCTGAACACTAGAAATACCAATAAGAAGGTTCAGAAGGTACCTGTGTCCCATATGGCTTTCCTGTGATACTGTAGTCACCCATGAAAGATTGATGAGGAAACAACATAAACAACTAACTTTCTATTTCTTTGTTTCTATAGGAGACCGAGGACTTCCTGGCATGGCAGGTAGGCAAAGCTCAGAAACAGTCAGCTGGGCCAATATTATTGGGCAATTTTGGGATTCTACTATTCTCCCTGAGTATTGTGTTTGTGCAAAAAAAGGAAAAAAGACAAAAAAAGCTGGCTGTTCCTTGACTTGGCCCTGAATCCTTGGGTTAAGCAAGTCCTGGATCAGTCATGTTAAGATCTTAACCTAGTCTCTGTTGACAAGATGGTATGCTTCTAAGCTTAGTTTTAAACTGATGCTTGAATGCAGATCTGAAAGGTGATAACAGAAGGAATGATGATACATCACATTTTCCCAAATACTCATGGGAGTTGTTTAGCTGTCTCTTGAGATGTTTAATATATTTTAGGATCAAAATAGATACAATATGCATGGAACTCATTTCCAGTGGCCCTCTGTGATCTGCATCTTCAAGGAAGGGAACTTTGAAGCAGAGAATTGGCATAATATATGTTAGGGTCAGATAAGCTAAACGTTATGATTACTCTCCATTAAGCTGGATCTCATGGCTTCCTTCTGCTAAGTGTTCCTTCGAGGCAAAAGGACTTTTGAGTGGAGAATGACTTTTTCTAATTAAAAAAATCTTTCATTGTTGATGTTGTTGGAGGAAGACTCAGTAGAAGAGAGTCATAGACTGCAGCCCTATTTCTATAACAGAACAAATAGTAGTTCCCTGAACAGTTTCAGGTTGGAAGAATGATGAAGGAGAGCATTTAAGCATTCTTTCTCTAAGCACCAGGTTCCCAGTTTAAATTAGTTCTTCATATGCCTGGGAAACACAACACTTCATGTCCCACCCCAGGGACATCCTGGGGGAATTATAGCACGTAGTTATAGTTCCCCTGGGAAACTGCAACTGATCCAGAATATAGCCAGAGGAACATCTTGAAGGGCTCATAGGAACATCTTGAAGTGCTCATATCCAGCCTCTGCTGAGGCAGCTGCACTGGCTGGCAGTTGCATCCTGGATCAGGTTTAAGGCTCTGGACCTCCACATATCTGAGGGATCACCTATTGGCATATGCTTCCCGCAGGGCCCTTCACTCTGTGGGTGCAAATCTGTTGGTGGTTCTTGGCACGAGGAAGAATAGTTGGTTCTTATATGCTGCTTTTCTCTACCAAAAGGAGTCTCAAAGTGGCTTACAATTGCCTTCCCTTTCCTCTCCCCACAACAGGCACCCTTTGAGTTAGCTGAGGCTGAGATAGCCCTGATATTACAGCTCGGTGAGAACATCTTTATCAGTGCTGTGGTGAGCCCAAGGTCACCCAGCTGGCTGCATGTGGGGGAGCACAGAATCAAACCTGGCTCACCAGATTAGAAGTCTGTGCTCCTAACCACTACACCAAACTGGGTCTCAAGGAAAGTGCATCCAGCCTCAACCAGTGCCAGGGCCTTCTTGGTCCTGGCCCTGACTTGGTGGAATGAGTTCCCAGAAGAGCTGAAGGCCCTGCAGGAACTTTCTCAGTTCCTCAGGCCTTGCAAGACAAAGATCCTTCACCAGGTATTTGGATGAGGCCAGAGCAATTAAGATCTTTGGGCCCTCCTTGCCATAGCCATGGTATCTTCCCGATTATTTTCCCGAGGCACAGGATATGGAAGGGTCTGTTGAATTTTGGTGGTGGGTTGGGGCTTGAGGATTGGATTGCTGCTGCTGTTGTTAATTTGAAGGGTTGGGGTTTTTATGTTTTATTGTGTAACCCGCCATGAGCCGGCTAGTCCACGAGTGACAGGTAACAAAGAGTGACAGGTGACAAAGGTAAATTCTTGATTGACACACTAGACTTACATAAGATTCAAAATCTACAACATAACATATAGAGCTCAAATACTGAAATTCAATGTAGTGGCATTGAAATAATAAAACCATTTTGGTTTGGTTAAATTATTTATTGATCCTCAAAATCAAATCACAGATTTCATAAACCTGATAAGATTTCATAAACCTGATAAACATCATGCTTTCTTTATTGAAGATTTGGAGTCTAAACTTTGAAATCCAGATCATTTTTACAAATGTTAAACTTTGCTTTAAACTTTATTAAGTGGTCAAGAAGCAGTGTGTAGGAAGTGACACAACTGTTTTCTCTTAACAGGTGCTCCAGGCTTGATAGGTCACCCTGGGTCTGAAGGCCAAAAAGGACAGAAAGGCAACATGGGTAAGAAGAAAAAAGCAACCATAATAACTGTCCTGGGTCCTTTACACAGTTCAGATTCTTTCATCAATATGTGATGTGACTCACAACTGCAGTTCAGTGCAAAGAACACAGAATTGTACTGAGCAGGGCAGTACATAGATTGCCAGTTTGGTGTAGTGGTTAGGAGTGCAGACTTCTAATCTGGCGAGCCAGGTTTGATTCCGCGCTCCCCCACATGCAGCCAGTTGGGTGGCCTTGGGCTCGCCACGGCACTGATAAAACTGTTCTGACTGAGCAGTGATATCAGGGCTCTCTCAGCTTCAATCACCTCATAGGGTGTCTGTTGTGGGGAAGGGAAATGGAAGGTGACTGTAAGCTGTTTTGAGCCTCCTTCGGGTAGAGAAAAGCGGCATATAAGTACCAACTCTTCTTCTTCATTGGAATATGGATCCTCAGCTACTTATTCTCTACAGGTGAACTTGGCATGGAAGGGCCCATGGGACAAAGAGGACGAGAGGGACCTCCAGGTCCTCGTGGTGAGCCTGGCCTACCTGGGTTTGGCGAGAAAGGTGACAAAGGTAAAAGATAATTGTAGGATCCCCTTTGCCAGAATATGATGAGAACCACAGAATTGTTGTTTTTTCTTCTAAATAACTTTTTTCTGGTTTCTGAAAATCTTATGTAAGTATTTTTCAGTTTCATATATTCAAGGATACTTTCTAATTTGTCTTGTCTGCCAAGAAACAGTATGAATTTGCCAAGGAATCTCTGAGCATTGCAAGGGATTCTGGAGCAAATGGTCAGGAACTGCCTAGATCTTTTGGAGCTCCCTGTTGTTCTACATGGACTGAGAAATCATTCCAGAACACATCTGGCTCTGTCATGCATCTAAACATTATTGGGGAACTTCCTTATCAGTGGGCAAATTCAATTTTAGTGGGCAAGCTCACTTTCCCGGAAGACTTGTCCATCATTACCAGCTTTCTGGAAAGGAAACCTTAACACACTTCCAAGGAACCTAGGGGTTTCCAAAATCAAAGTTTGGAAAACTGTTGTCTTACACAAAGAAGGAGGATGATCATTGTGATGTAAGTGCTTGGACCTCCTTCATTTCAACCATTAAAAGATGACTGAGATATTATTGCCTCAAAAACAATAAGAGTCTCCGGCATGTGTCTAACTGACATCATATCAGAAGGTCTGGAATTCATGGCTAAAGCATTGTTTTGCAATAATTCTTTCTCTGTTGCTCTTTAATTATTCATTAATTCTAGAAACAATAAAGAGACACTAATAAATAGGCTGCCAACCCTCAGTCATTCAGATGAGTAATGGGTTACAGTAAGACAAAAGCATCTGGTGGTTAGCTTTGTTGAAGGGAAAACAATACATTATGTGTCCATGGAGTTCTGTTTACTATCAAGTATATCCCTGACACATGGAACTGATGGATTATGAAAGTTTGTAAAGTACTGTTCTGTTGCTGTCCCACACTGCTGTGCAATGGTAACTCAGCCAAGTCCTAATATCCTTAAGTGGGGTCAATTGCCTCATGGACCACATGAACTCCAGTTGGCCTCCATGTTAGCTAACAATTTTCAACAGTCTGGTGGCAGTGCACCTTCCCACTAATGCTTTATGGAATAATAACAGTACTGTAGCAGACATTCAGTATTAATAGCATAAATATGAAGCCCGAAGGAAGTGAGCTTCTGCAGATTTTCTAATGAATTTGTCTCATTTTTCCTGTAGGCTCTGCTGGAGATCCAGGACCTCAAGGTCCACCTGGTCCTCCAGGTTCCTTTGGCCCCAAAGGTAAATTTGGAATTTGCCTTTAAAAGTAACATAAGCATGAATGAGAACTGCTAGACTAGGTGGATGTACAGGGATTTTCTTTATTTAAATAACTTCCTAGTGTTATGAATGAGTGGTTGAGTAATATTTTAAATGAAATTGTCTTCTTTCAAGATTAATTAATTCATTTTAAGCCATAACTTCTTAAAAGTCTCAAACATTTGTGAAACTAAATTTAGTGGTGGTGGATGGGGAGATAATCTTTCAGTGCCAAAACTTTAGTCATGTCTGCAAATATTTGTGTTGCTTTACCCAAATTTGAGGGGAAGGATATTCACACAAAATTGGGTTATTATCAACATTTTGGTTTTTCATATTTTGAATTTTGTATTCAGTGTTGCAAATCTCAGTTAGATGTGACATCATAGAATTGTTTCAGTTGTAAAATACCAACTTTCATAGTTTTCTCATTGTGACTATGTCTAAGAAAGTCAGTAGCCCAAGATTGCAAGATTCCTAGTTCAATTTTATAAAAATATTGAATACAAAAGGAAAACTTACATGGATGTATCCTGATATGTTGGCAGACCCAATGATGTTTGTTGATGGTTAATTTCTAAACAGTTGAGACATGTTTTTTCTCCAGGTATGACAGGTGCACCTGGTCTCCATGGCCCCACTGGTAAGTATCATGCTGTCAGCATGTGGTATATTGTAAAACACAGTATTGATTTTGGGGTGTTACATTCTCCTGACTCAGTAGCAACATAATGAACCAAGACAGGTAGATAAAATAAAACATCATCTGATTAATTTTTCTATCTTTTAAAAGATGTGGATTTATAAAAAGCTTAACTCCTTCTGATCTTGCTTTGCTTTAGGTCCTCCTGGGATTCAAGGATTCAGAGGTGAACCAGGTACTCCAGGTATTAAAGGTATGACTTCCCGGCTCTTCATACATTCCTGTTGATGCTGCTGTTGACAGAATTACTGTGTTTTAACCATTCCCGAGGAGAGTGCAAAAGTTGGCTTGAAACTCAACATCAAGAAAACAAAGATCATGGCAGCCGGCCCTCTCAATTCCTGGCAAATAGATGGGGAAGAAATGGAGGTAGTGACAGATTTTATTTTCCTGGGCTCCAAGATCACTGCAGATGGGGACTGCAGCCAAGAAATTAAAAGACGCTTGCTCCTGGGGAAGAAAGCTATGGCAAATCTAGACAGCATCCTAAAAAGCAGAGACATCACCCTGCCAACAAAAGTGCGTTTAGTCAAGGCTATGGTATTCCCAGTTGCAATGTATGGCTGCGAAAGTTGGACCATAAGGAAGGCCGAGCGTCAAAGAATTGAGGCTTTTGAACTCTGGTGCTGGAGAAGACTCTTGCGAGTCCCTTGGACTGCAAGGCGAACAAACCGGTCAGTCCTAGAGGAGATCAGCCCTGACTGCTCTTTAGAAGGCCAGATCCTGAAGATGAAACTCAAATACTTTGGCCACCTCATGAGAAGGAAGGACTCCCTGGAGAAGAGCCTAATGCTGGGAGTGATCGAGGGCAAAAGAAGAAGGGGACGACAGAGAATGAGGTGGATGGATGGAGTCACTGAAGCAGTAGGTGCAAACTTAAAAGGACTCCAGGGAATGGTAGAGGACAGGAAGGCCTGGAGGATCATTGTCCATGGGGTCGCGATGGGTCGGACACGACTTCGCACATAACAACAACAAACCATTCCCGAGTATAAGAAGGTTGCTGTACCAATAGACAGAGGAATATTTTGCCAGATTAAAAACTGAGGGGGGAAAAGCAATTATATAAGTAAAGCGAATGGTGGGTGTGACTATTTGAAAAACTGGGTTTATTCATTTATGGAATAATATAATTTCTATGTATTTCTTTGAACTTTTAAAAATCTTATCTTTCTTCAAGCTCAGAGTGACATATATTGTCCACTCTCATCCTTTTATCCTTGCAACAGTCATGTAAATTAGGGTAAGGGAGAGTAGTGACTAAACTAAAGTTATCCAGTGAGCTTCACACAATTTGAACCACACTGGTTTTTGGATAGAGCAAATAGAAAAAAAGAGGATATAATTCCAAACTGTGAACTGAAGTATATTAAAAATGACTTAATATGAGGCACAGGATTCCTCCAATTTGTGGCATACTCCAGTACAGATAACCGGATTAGATTAAGGCTGTTTTTGATGTACAGAACCCTCCCTTGGAGAAGGAGTTTCAATGACTTCCTTCCAACTGAATGTGCATGATAAATTTTCTCTCTCTCGATATTAGTCTGCTTTAAACATTTGCCTCTCTTTAATTTAGGTGAAAAAGGAGCCATGGGAACAGTTGGGCCCAAAGGTATGTTAGTTAATCACTTGACTTGATTGTTATTTGAATATAATATTTTGCTTCTGTCAGATCAGCCTTTGTATCTTTATCATGAAGGATTTTGTTTGCTTGAGCATGAAAGTTTTTATTTATCTGATTTATTTAAAATGTTTCGAGGTTGCATTTTCACCCATTTCAAATCTCCCAGGTGGAAAAAATTAAAACTTACAAAAATTAAGATATTAGAACATTAAGCACATACAACTATAAACGCATAAAACACAAAGACAGACAGATAAATCTACCTGGGAAATGAATCCCAAAGTTTAGGTGCCACAACTGAGAAGATGTTTTTTTAGATTGCCACCTGTCTTGTGGGACACCCGAAGCAGGGCCACCGAAGATGACCAGGGTAGTTGGGTGGGTTCATATGGGAGTAGGTGGTCCTTCAGGTATGTTGGATCTATTAAAATGAAAAAATAATTGCATCTTTGTACTTGTGTTTTTAGGTGATCAAGGGGAGAAAGGACCTCGTGGACTTACAGGTGTGTATATTTGATTAGTTTGTTATATCATTTCTGTGCTACTTTCCACCCAAGTAGGATCCCAAAGGTAGGAAACATTAAAACATCTATCTATATCTATATTTATAAACAACCAGGGAGGAAGGCCAATAACAGTTATGGAGGGAACACCAAGCAGAACAACAACAAAAATGTACTTGCCAGCAGAAGACAACAATAAAGGGGGACAAATCTACCTGGGAATAGAAAACTTAGATAAACAAATGCTGCCAGGGCCTGCTACATGTACATGTATCTTAAATATTCATATTCCTCTGCACAATCCAAGGCTTTAGTTGTCTGAAGTAACAACATAGTTGGTCAATCAGATGCAGAAGTGAGCACATAACTTCTCTCTTTTGCAGAACTTAGCATATTGTAAAAAGTTACTCCTCTTTGTTAATTTGCAGGTGAACCTGGTTCCAGAGGTCCAGCTGGACCTACAGGTGAACCAGGAGCTAAAGGATCAGCAGGTGAGTAGTTCAATGTAATGGTGCTGCAGAAAATATTTACAACATATTATGCAACTCCTAGGAACTTACCTCCCTAACAGGGTGTCTGTTGTGGGGAGAGGAAGGGAAGGTGACTGTAAGCTGCTTTGAGACTCCTTTAGGTAGAGAAAAGCAGCATATAAGAACCAACTCTTCTTCTATATCTTGGTGAAGGCTAGTGAGGATAAAGACCTTATTTTCATTTTATCACTCAAAAGATTCTATTGTGTAAAGGGTCATTATATAATCTTGTCATAGTTATGCACATCCTAGCAATCTCCACATGTGTCTATTGCAATGCAGGTTGGGAACTAACCAAAACAAATTCTTTAGAGCAGTGGTTCTCAACCTGGGAGTCAGGACCCCTTTGGGGGTCAAACAACCCTTTCACAGGGGTTACAGCAGGGCAAGCTGTTGGCCGGGGGGGGGGGGCATCCACACAACAGCCTTGCGGGGTAGATTGAGATAGAGCGTTCATCTGTCAGGAGCAGCTGAAAACAGCGAGATCGGCATGGTGGGACAAGAGGCAGAACTGAATTGAGAAACGCTGGAAATCTCCCAGAATTACATGTCCCCATGGAGAAAATGTCTGCTTTGATGGGTTGATTCTATGGCATTATATCTGGCTGAGATCTCCCCCTCCCCTCCTGAGCTCCTCAGATTTCACCACAAAATCTCCAGAAATTTCCCTACATGGAGCTGACAACCAAGGCATGGCCCCAATAAGTCCTGGGGCCCTTTTCCATGTTTTTAGAAAGATCTGTTTTGCCTGTTCACAGCTCCAGTCACCAGATTTAAATATTCAAAGACTTTGCCAAATGCACAATTAGAATATAAGATATTTTACAAGATCCTTTTAGACCTTTTGGTTAAAATAAAAGAAATGGGGTCCTTTTATTTAAGCTTCACTCAAAAGCACCTGAGCCCTGATCCTGTTGGGGTACAATTTTTAGGCATGTTCTTATTTGTGACTTTGCATTAAGCAAAGCACTGGAATGCCATGGAACAATTCCTGTAATAATGAATGAACTATGTTTTCATAGGTCCACCTGGGCCAGATGGACACCAAGGCCCCAGAGGTAGGCTACTAATATTATTACTTTTCTATTTCTTCTCATGGCAGACAAATCTCTGAAAAAAAATAACACTAGATGGATAAGAAAATGGCTACCAAGGCATAATGTACATATTTTTACATTGAGCTGGACCCTAGTTTTCTACTGGTGGAAGTGGATCCCAACAATTGCTTCCCCAAAAGCTATGCCAGGGATCAAAACACCTGCATTGGAAAAAAGCCATGCAGGATGGGAGTGAGAGGCTTGTAGTGCAGAGAGAAACTGAACAATATTGCCCCTCTTGTTCAGCAGAAGGCTGGAGAAGCATATTGTCTATAGACAGCACTTTCATTTCTGTGGCATAGGATCAAGGGTGATATCACTAGGCAGTGTTGTATAGGATCACAGACTCATTAATGGATTTCAATATTTTCAATATTACTTTCAATCATTGAGCTCCCATAAATAACAAATGTGAACATTTTAACCAAGATTTATGTTGACAACTCTCAGTTTTGGATGACAAAACGAGGAATTTCAGAAAATGGATTGATGGGTTATGGATATATCATAGTGCTTTGATGGAAACATTTAAATTTGTTGGCCTAAAAATGCTGCTCACCTAATAGCAACTGTTTCCATAACTACAGTGGGTGTTTTCCTATTACATGCAAACTGTTTCTTAATCTTGACTGTTTTCTAGGAGAGCAAGGTCTTATGGGAATAGCAGGCCCGCGAGGTCCATCTGGGCCTCCTGGAGATGCAGGACAGCCAGGTAATCCCAGATAAAGTAAAAAGAACGTTGTTATTCTCTTTAGGCTGAGATTGAGGTTAACACACTGACTAGGCAGATGAATCCCTGGAATTTTTATAGACCCTGAAAGCACATCAGACTCACCAGTGTAGGGCGAAGAACAGAGAGGCTGGTTTGTTAGAGAGAAGACCATAGAGAGGTTAAAGCTTGATTTACACAATAAAGGTTAGGAATCCTAGGAGGCAATGTAGAATAATGGAGGAAGATGCAGAAATAGATTCCTACCAGGGTCTCGAAATGCTTGTAATCAGCCCTACTGGGGGATACATTGTAAAGCTTTGAATTATGGAAAATACTTTTACACACATGGCATATATTCTCTACTGCAGTGGTCCCCAACCTTTTTCAGGCTGGGGACCGGCGGCAGGAGGGAGGGCAATAGCCTGGCTGCGCATGCCGTGCATGCGCGGCCCTGCTTCCCTCTCCCCCCTCCCACAGTAAGAAGCTTGCCGGGCCGCAAGCTTGCAGCCTGGGAAGTTTCTTACTTTGGGGGGGGGGCGGGGAGAGGGAGCCGCGGCACGGTGATTGGGGACCACCGCTCTACTGTATCGATTGCCTGAAAATCATACAGATAACAAGGCTATTATCCAGAGTACCCAAGGTATAAATTAATGAGATGTATACACTATAGCTTTCCTCCTGGCACTGGGATTCATACGTTGATTGCCTCTGAACATGCAGGTTTCCTTCAATCACCCATGACTATTAGCCATTGATAGACATATCCTCCATGAATCTATCTAATCCCCTTTTAAAGTTGTTTATCCCTTTAGCCATCACTATCTCCTCTGGCAGTGAATTCTAATTTTTAATCACTCATTGAATGAAGAAGTATTTCCTTTTGTCTGTGCTGAATCTACTGTTTTATGCCCTTGAGCTCTGGTATTTTGCGAGAGGGAGAAAAAAATTCTCTTTGACAACTCTCTCCACCCCATGCGTAATTTTACAAACCTCTATTATGTCACCCCTTAGACATCTCTTTTCTAAATTGAAAAGTCCTAAACTCTTCAGCCTTTCCTCATAGAGGAGGTGCTCCAAGACCCTGATCACCTTGGTTGCCCTCTTCTGTACTTTTCCCAGCTCTGCAATGTCCTTTTTGAGATATGGTAGCCAGAATCGTATACAGCATTCCAAATGAGGCTGCACCACAGATCTATACATGGTCATTATAATATCAGATGTTTTATTCTTAGTCTCTCTCCTAATAATATCTAACATTGAGTTTGCCCTTTTCACACTACAGCACACTGGGTTGACAGTTTTATTGAGCTATCACAATGATCCCAAGATCTTTTCCCCTCCCAGTCTCAGCAACTTCAGACCATATTAAACTAAAGAGGATTAGATAGATCCGTGGAGACAATTAAAGAGGATTGGGTAGATTAATGGAGAACAGGTCTATCAGTGGCTACTAGCTATAGTGACTGAGGAGAACTTCCACATTCAGAGGCACTAAACCTCTGAATCCCAGAGCCAGGAGGTAACAACAGGGAAGGATCTTGTGGGCCACTGAGAGAGGATTCTGACTAACTGGTCTGATCTAACAGGGCTCTTCTGTTCTTTTACTTGAAGTTGGTATTTTTTTGTCCCAGTATGGATACACTTACCAGCATTGAACTTCATTTGCCACATTGTTACCCACTCACCCAGTTTTTGGAGATTCTCTTAGGCCCATTATGCACGGCCGCCGAAACGGCGATTTCGGGTCACATGGAAAACGCGGAGGGGGAAGACGCGAAGCACACCGGTTATGCACGGGACGAGGCGCGACAGCGGCAAAACCCAGAGTAACCGATTATGCACGCGGCGATCCCGGCGCCGCTTCTGGTTGCGCCCCGGTCACCCGGAAGCTGCGCTTTCTTCCGCGTTTCGCAAACACGGCTTTTTCAGCAGCATGCACCGAAGCTGCGGCCGTTTGCAGCCAGCACCGTGCGTTATCGGTGATTTTAGTCACCGCCATTCCACCCCGAATGTGCGCTAAAACCCCCATGCATAATGGGTCAGAGTTCTTCACAGTTGGTCTTGGTTTTCACCATCTTGAATAATTTTGTGTCTTCTGCAAACTTGGCATCTACATATTCATCCCAAGTTCCATATCATGTATGATCAAATTACATTGTATGGGCCCTAATACTAACCCTTGTGGAACCCCACTGCTTACTTCCCTCCATTATTTTTATATTTACTTAACTGAGTTATTTCTATACTTACCTGTTTGCACTTCCTCTTGGTAGAATATTCCTAACATGTGTAATTATTTTCCTAGGTCTCACAGGACCTCAAGGACCACCAGGTAAAGCACTATATATGAAAGATACATTTGCTTAATAATGGACAGATGTCTCAAATACTGAGACAGAATGAGGGTTCATTTTGTGTCTCCTAAGAGGATGCAGTTTGCTAGAATTTAACCCAGGCTCGATGACTACATTCACTCTTCAGCAGGGATTGGGTAGTAGAAAGTCAGTTTGTTGTAGTGGGCAGCCTCTAATCTGGAGAGCCAGGTTTGATTCCCCACTCTTTTACATGCACCCAACTGGGTGGCCTTGGGCTGTTATCACAGAGCAGTTCTGGACCCCTTTCAATCTGGACAGAAGCCTGGTTTTAAGATGAAACAGCCTTGGATGCCCTGATTTATGACTTTTACTCAGAGAGTGACAAGGGAAGTGCATCACTGTTGATTCTCCTGCCCTGACCCAGATAGCCCTGGCAAGCCCAATCTCATTAAATCAGACATTGACCCAGGCTAGTATTTGGAGACCTCCAAGGAACACAAGGGTCATGATAGGGCAGGGCAAACCACCTCAGAACATTTCTTGCCTGGTTGCTGGATAATTCTAGGGTCTCCTGGCTATAGTGCACACATCCAATCTTCCAAATATTGTATTGGATATCCACCCAGATTCTTTCCATTTGGACATAGATTGCACTCTTGCTATGAGAGCTGAGATGGGACTGACAGTTATAAGCAGAAAAGAGTTGATGGAGAAATGGGATCTCCTTAACAACTGGAGGTTGTTGATCTTTTCCAGGTAATGGATGGTGGAATGCATGACCCTTTGCCCTCCAGAAGTATACTTTGCCCACTTATCTGAGGGACTGCTTATCTCCTTATGACCCCTGCAGGGCTCTCTGCTCTGTGTGTATGGATCTGCTTGTCATTCCTGGCCCTCAGGAGGCATGCCTGGCCTCGACCAGGGCCAGGGCCTTCTTGGTTCTGACCCTGACCTGGTGGAATGAGCTCCTGGAAGAGCTGAGGGCCCCGATGGAGCCATCACTGTTCCATAGGGCCTGTAAGATGGAGCTCTTCCACCAGGCGCTTGGTTGAGGCCGGGCTGGAAGGATTGTGTCCCTCTAGGCCAGACACTACCGGTGAACATCCTCTGAGATGATGATGACTGCTGTGGGAGGTCTGAAGAGATGACATAGGACACGCTGTAGATTGTGCCTATATTTGTTTATGTACTGGGGTTTTAGGTGGTTTTAATGTTTTATGTAAACCGGCATGAGCTGGCTGGGCTGGGAGTGGCAATAGATAGATAAATAAATAAATAAATAAATAAATAAATAAATAAATAAATAAATAAATAAATAAATAAATAAATAAATAAGATGCAGATAGCTTGCTATGATCAACAGTGTTATTAATTGTAAACTGTCATTTTCATTCTTTCTAGGGATCCCTGGCAATCCAGGCCGTCCAGGGCCTAAAGGTGTGTAAATATTGCATTACCAAAGTGTAATTGTTTGGTTTGGTTTTGCTTGTACATGAGGTCCTGGATCATGTATAAAATATTAGGTTCTACCTGCATGATTCATCCCCAACAAACAAATGGAAATCAGCAGGCAAATGAGCTAATGTGTGACTGAGAAGGAGGGGGGACTCCTGCTGTGCACATTGTGGTGTGGCTCCTGTTGCTCCCCCACCAGACTATTGCAGAACCCATTTCCAAACAGCATTGATCCCAGGGAAGAGGGATCAACGGTTTCAATACATTAATTTCAGATCATATCACTATAAGTGTGTTAATTTAACACCAGTTGTATATATGGGTCAGAACTCTCTCAAAGAAGCCATTTCCAATTGTGCTATCAAAACAATCATCGCAAAGAAATTGGCAGAGATAACAAGTGAAATGATATACACTGTCCATAGTTCACCCATCTGTTAACTGAGGCTCTGATAACATCTATTTTCCCTTTATTGATCTGTTTGCACAGGTGAACCTGGAGCTCCAGGCCGGGTTAATAATATAGGTATGTATCAAAGCAGGAGCAGGAAGATTCTCATAACTGGTGATTTTCACACATTGCCTGGTAAAATGGTTTCAACTTCTCTGGCTAAATTTCCCATGGTTTATATTTTCAGATGGAGTATCAGCTGTTGCTCTGCCAGGACCCCCAGGTCCCCCAGGGAGTGCTGGACCTCCAGGCCCGTCTGGTGTCCCAGGTAGGAACCCCATTATATTATGTGTTGCTGACTTGCTATGTCCCTAATATTTAATTGTGCCATTTGAAAATGGCAGTAATTGCCTTCAGTGTGTATTGTTGGGCTCTGGAATTCAAATCATGCTTTCCCTTCTGCTCTGGAGCAAAATTTGGGAAAGTCCATGTTCTGCATGCTCAGTTATAAAGCACATATTTGTATGCAGAATATTCCAGTAGTATAATTTTTTTTAATTCAGTGGCATAGCTGGGAAGGACTTTGGTAGGACCTTAGAGACCCACAGACAATAAATGCGGCTGGGGTCTTACCTTGCCCCCCAAACAGCTATTGATGAAGCGGCAGGGCGGGGGGAAGAAGATACAGGACCTTCCAGCAGGGAGGGGCTGGGCACGCCGGGGAGCGCAGAACAGCACAGGCAAGGTGAGGCGACGCACGCACGTGCGGGACGCCTATTTAAGGCGTAGGCGTCGTTGCCTCACTCTCTTTCCCCCTCCAGCAGCGGCAGCGAGCGGACATCCCACCCACCCACCCTGTAATTTTTTGGGTTGTTGATATGTTGATGGGTTGATACGGTTGTGTATGTTTTAAAAATGCATAAATAAAAATGTTTTGTCACAGCTTTAATAGGGGCGGAATGACACGGTTGGAGAGCACAGGGTGAGCTTAATAGAGCTCCAATTTGACACTTGGGGCCGCAAAATCTTGAGGCGGCTGGGAGCGAGCTAGGCCAACCCGGAAGGGGAGGCTGGACGCTCGCTGAGATAGTTGGCAGATGTGCTTGGAGGAGGTCTGCGCCTCTCTCCGGCACATCAAGAAGGAATTCTTACAAAAGGATGGCCCAGCCATAAGGGTAACCTGTGCTCTTGAGGATGGAGGCAGGGGACACCCTGGGATGCTGGACCAAGCTGGGGTGGCTATGGCCGCAGTTTACGCTCTCCTAAAACCATGCTCATTTATATGCCAACAGAGATATATGCAAATTAAAGCTGTGGCCATGTTAATGCCATCAGTTGTCGGTGTCTTTCTTCTCACCCATAAGGCCTGTCTGCAAGTCAATGGGTAAACGCATCAATAAGCTCTTTCTGGTCATATTTCCTGTCTGTTTATTGTCACTACAGACATTCAGTTTTCATACAAAATGGTATCTGTGGGTGTATAACATCACATGGGCAGCAACTAGTTTGGAGAAGAACTAAATCCACACTTTATCCTTTTATCCCTTTGCCTAGCAGAGATGCAATTGTTCCTGAATTCCCTGCACATACCAGCACCACATACCAACAATTTCCCCCATTTAGATTCCTCCAGGTTTCTTTTCTTATTAAAAGAGGTTATAGGATTGTTAGTATACAAACGGTTGGCCAATCTAGAGGCTCTGGAAAATAGGGAAAAATAGGGAGAAAGCAAACATTTTTCACTTGCAAGTCATCCATCCTGAGTGCTGTATAACATCAGGTCAATAGCTATTGAAAGGTATTGAAATGTCATTTGACCTTCCAGACAAGCATATTATTTGGTAAGTTGAGCTTTTCTCCCTGAGACCTGTAAGAAAGTATGATCCAATTATTTATAGCTTTATCATTCTAATCCAGGTCCTGCAGGCCCAGCTGGACTTCCTGGAGCTCAAGGTAATACACAATCTCAACCTTCTGCTTCATTTTTTCATCCCTGCTCCCCATTATCTACCATCTCCCTCCATCCTTTCCTTTTGTATTGGATCTGTATTAGCCAATCTACATTCAGCCCCTTTGGTGAATTCTGCTTTGTTGCTGTTTTGCCCAGAGCAGCATCTGGTCTCCACAGGAAACCCACTCTTCTCTTGCACTAGCCCCGCATTCGCTTTTTCTGCCCTGCTTCTATTGACCCTTGTAATTCCTTTAGCCAACCATTTTATCTTCTTTTACACTGTAAATTTTCAGAGCTGGGTCCAAGTTGTTTCTGTTCAGCAGCTGGCACATGTTGGGTGTTAAATAGTGGCATTTGTAAATGGTGTACAGGAACCTGGGAGCCACATCAGGGATTGCGTTAATCCCTATGAGAATCATTCTAGTCCATATTCTAAACTAGAGAGACAAAACTAAATAGCCATGGAGTTGGCAGCCTGGAAGGTTTTCAACAACATTCCAGTGTTTATAAACACTTAACTCTGGTGGACATGGCGGGAAATTCTAGGGAGCAAGATAAGCTATTGTCAGGTGTTATATTTGTTCTATGGATTTGGAGGAGTACATCCCTTGGTTGATGAGAAGCCCTGAATTCTGCTTAATAAATCTTGGGCATGTTTTTTTTTTTTAATTACAGAATTTGTTTTCTGCCTTTCTGCCCTCAGCAGGGCCACCAGGGTGGCTGGGTACTCTCGCTGGGGAAAGCATTCCAGAGCTCTGGTACCATGACAGGCACTAGTATTACATGGAAAGCAGAGCCCAACATCTATGGTGTCCACTAATCCCAGTAGCTGGATTTCTCCAGAGTGTGTGGCATTTATGACCCTGACAGCTAAATGGTCCCGCAATCTTGTCTTCTAAACAGGCCCTCGTGGTGAGAGAGGACCCCCAGGTGAAAGCACTGTTGTAGAAATAAGACCTGAAACTGCTGCTTCTGCTGCTCAAGGTAGGGTGGATGGTCTCTTCTGTGTTTGTGAAGCCAGCTCTTGGGCTCTTGCCAGTGACCAAGGAAGCCTTTGAAATATGAAATATGTCTTACATGTTGCTATAGTAGCTGAGAGCCAGATTTCGGCATTATCATCAATATCCATTTCTCAGAACTCAATTGATCACTGGGGGGAGGGCGGAATTCAAATGGTAAACAGTGTAATTTGTTTATCATATGGAAGATACTCTGCAACACGGACTCCGGGGAAGCCTTCCCACCAACTTGAAGAAATAATGAACTGTAAAATCTTAAATCTGTTTCTAATTAAGAAATGCTTTTTAGAGCCATCATTAGTTTCCCTTTTAGCTTTTCAACTCTAAAATGTGAAACATTCACACCAGAACTGGTAGAAGCAGATTAAGAGAGTAATCCAAGCCCATCTACTGACAATCCAACTTCAGTCAATACAACAGGGCTGGTTCCCAGCAAAGTGTTCTTACGAGTAATAGCGATGCATCTGATAGAGTTGCCAACCTCCAGGGGGAGCTGGAGATTACAGCCGATATCCAGACTGCATCTATTACTTATTTATTATCTATCTATTTGAAACATTTATTCCACTTCTCCTGGAGGAAATGGCTGCTTTGGAAGATGGACCTCATGACATTATACCTTCCCCATATCCCTGTCCTCCCTAACCTCCACTCTCCCAGACATCACCCTGAACATGGAGTTGGCAACCTCAGTCTTACATTCGTATATCTTTTAAGTGCAATAGAAATTGATACTTGGTTTTATTCTTCTAATCATTTTTATAACCAAATCAAATTGAATTGTAATATATATAATCCCTATTCAAAGGACATGCATACATGCTTCAATCTGGAGTTGCTGATCTGATTTAGAGAGAGTTAGGTTTTCAATTTATTTTGCCAGTGTTGTAATATAGATTATGATTCATTTTTGGTCCATCTATGCTTAGTTCTCTTGGGCTCTTACTATTGTGCCAGAGGATTTTTCCCCTCTGTGCTTCTTGGTCTTCCTGATTCCCCACCACTCTCTTCCTGTAATAGGCCTTTCCCTTCAGCATCTCAGAATTATTTCTTCAGGTGTTTTCAGAAGTGATGCTACAGGAATGCAGACTGCGCCACTTGTGAATGCTGACAGAGTGTATATATGAAGAATATACTTTCTCGTTGCTTTTTCCTTTGATTTCTAAATGCAGGAAATTATTTAAGCATTACTTCTGAAAAGAGTTGTTAACTGGGCTCCTCTAGTCCATGAGTTTTATTAAAAATCACCCCTCTCTAATGATTGCCTGTAAATTTAAAACAGTATTTCCATTTCTACCCTCTGTCTCCCTTTGCCAGAAATGCCAGTACGACCTGGACCCCCTGGACCCCCTGGACCCCCAGGCCCACCAGGTACATCTGAAACACAAGAAAACATATAAATCAAAAATATTAGGTGGGGGCAGAGCTATATCATATAATAGGTCTGGAGGTTGCTTTAAGTCTTCATGTGCTTTGCCTTGTAAAATTATGATGTAAACTGCATTGGGCTGTTAAGGAAAGGCAGCATATAAATGTTTTTAAAATAAAAGTAAATATTTCTAACTGCTTCTAATTTTGGACTTCAGAGATAAACACCTGCTTGCTTGATGTATTTGACAGGAAACCAATAGTGCTCTGGCTAGTCTGCCTCTTTACTGCTTTTCAGTTTTATCCAGGGTTTTGCAGCTCTTTGGAGGTCAGTTTTAATATTGTGAAGCAAGTTATTCATTTCTTCGCTGACTGCCTTAAAATCATACTTTTGATTCAGCTCTGCAAGAAATGAGTTGCTAAAACATACTAAGCATTTGTAGAAGTGAATGAAAGCAAGATGAGTTGTTACTTGGCTTCACAAACAATACATTACAAATCAAAAGAAACAAATCACAGTATGCATTTTATAGTCATTTAGAAATGTGATCTAAACATGATTTTGAAGCTATCCAAATCCATCAGGCCAAGTAAATATGGCTGGGTATAAACCTTTTTGGCCAAGAAGAACCAGGGTCTCCTCAACCAGGTAATACCTTTCTTTCCATTTTCAGGAGCTTCTATTCAGGGACCACCAGGACCTCCTGGTCCACCAGGTAAAGCTTTCATTCATCTTTTTTGTCATAAAACATCTAAACACAGCAATGCATACAAAGAACCAAATGCAGGAATAGTCAAACGCAATGTGGACTTAGGTTACCTGAAGGGCTACGGATCGATGTGGCCTGTTTGAGGAAGTCAGAAAAGTTGTCAGTCTCCTGGATTTCCACAAGTTATGAAAAACTGAATTATTCAAGAAGGGTTTTGTTTGCATGCCATAGGGTTGTACTGTACAAACTGATTCACTTGGATAAACAATTATGGCAGGCTTTCTCAACCAGGGCTCTGGAAGGGTTTCCTGAATGGGTGAGAGTTAATTAATTTTTGCAATTTTAAAAAACTTGTTAAACACTTATCAGTTTATATGACCATATATGGAGGGGGTCAGAGGGCAGCTCCTGGGTTAACACAACATCCCATTCAAGATGATAACACCTATAGACACCTAGATTGATGTAGCACCCCACCCCCCATAATGATCGAGCATTCCGAGTCACTCACTCTAACGATAAGGTAAAGGTATCCCCTGTGCAAGCACCGAATCATGTCTGACCCTTGGGGTGACGCCCTCTAGCGTTTTCATGACAGACTCAATATGGGGTGGTTTGCCAGTGCCTTCCCCAGTCATTACCGTTTACCCCCCACCAAGCTGGGTACTCATTTTACCGACCTCGGAAGGGTGGAAGGCTAAGTCAACCTTGAGCTGGCTGCTGGGATTGAACTCCCAGCCTCATGGGCAGAGCTTCAGACTGCTTGTCTGCTGCCTTACCACTCTGCGCCACAAGAGGCTCTTCACTCCAATGATAACCATGTCCTTTTCTCTTTTGAGTGTGAAAAAGACGAATAAATAGTGAATATACATTCACAGGGTATCCTGCCCACTTGACATCTTTCATCCATCATCACCTAGCCTCTGAAGGCTAAAATCTAACATTTCTTACTTTTGGCAAGTACAGAGGTAGAACAGAGTTTGACTTAGAAGAGACAGACTCTTCCATATATCTAATGAATTTGATGTGCATGGTATATATTTCCAGTTCATCTTTCTAATGTGTTAATGTCTCTATTGCTTAGGAGAAGGTTTACCAGGTCCTCGAGGTCCTCCAGGATCTTTTGTGCCCACAAATGGTAGGTGTCTTATTTAGCTTGCTAAGTTTGCATTCCCATTTTGCATTAGTGTTTGAGAATGTGAGCAGGTAATAATCAAGTTGCTGAAATAACTACTTCAGCCAAGCTAAATGTATTAGTAGAATCATATAATAATTTGTTGGAAGAGACCTCCCGGGTCATCAAGGCCAACCCTCTGCACTATACAGGACACTCCCAACCCTATTGCTCATCCATTATAACCTGCCATGCCCTTGAATCTTCACATGGCTATCCAGCCTCTGGATGGCTTCAGATGGCTATCCAGCCTCTGTTTAAAAATTTCCAAAGATGGCAAACCCACCACCTCCCAAGGAAGCCTGTTCCATTGAGAAACCACTCTAACTGCCAGGATATTATCCCTTTAAGTGTAACTTTCTCTGATCATCTCTCTTTTTCAATATAGGAAATTTCTTTGCTGGTCCACCAGGTCCACCAGGCCCTCCTGGGCCAAAAGGAGAAGAAGGTGAGGGAATCCCTGCTACTGTGGACCAGTTAATTGTCTGGGAACATTTGAAGCTAAGGGTCTGATGGGGAACCAGGGTAGCAAGCCAGCTGTAATCCCAAGGGAGGAGAAAAGTGTTGTAAATAATTATTTCAGAATCAAAAGCATTATTTGAAAAAATGTTTCCCCTCTTTGTGCAAGAGGCATGAAAGAGAACCAGGTGCTTTCTTTAACCTGATTCTGTAGCAATCTGATCCCCAAGAACTGATGGCCAGAATGGCAGTTCTCAAGATGATTCTACATATCTCATTCTTGCAACCCATTGCAACTTCAGGAGTGTTTTCTAAATATGGCCAATTTAACTGTGATTCTTGATCATTGCTGTATTGGCTTGACATAGTTTGCAGAATGCCATGGAGTTTATTTGGTGTTCTGCTGAAAAGGAAGCTTTGTTCTCTCTTCCCTTCAGAACTACAGTTTCTCTTGCTACTGAGGAAGCAGAGTCTATAATTGCAAAAACAAGAGAACTGAATTGACTGGCCAAGCTCTTTTTGTGCTTCTACAGGGCAAATATAAAATACTGTATGAACTCAGTGAATCTTGCCTTGAGTGCATGTGATGGAAGGTGTTTCCATCACACTGCATTTATCCAGTTCCTACGTTAGAAAAAAGGGTGGGTGTAACTGCTGATTTATCATATGTGCTAGTACTGTTGTTGGTCACAGCATATCCTACTAGGGTCATCCCAACAATCACCAGTGATTTAACAGATCTCCTTTGTTTGCAGGGTTGCCAGGCCCACGAGGATTCACAGGTACCCATGACCATTTTTCCCTTTTAGAAGGAGCAGGGGGTCACTGTGGGAATCAGCTGGTGTTTTAACTTGTTGCCTTCCTCACAGGTGAACCAGGGCAGCCTGGTCTTCCAGGAGCCTCTGCACATGGTGAGTCTACACACATTTAGACTGTTTCTGCACCAGAGGTTTTGTGCCGGGCTGCAGACTGGAGTCTGAGCTGGGGCAGGTTGCCCTGCCTCTTCCTGCTCCTGCACAGGGGAGCTGGGGCAGCAAAGTTCCCAGTGGGAAATGGTTACACTTAGGGCTTTACTTCCTCTTCTTATATGGTGTGCTAGCAAATCCAGGACTGCTAGAACCAGACCTTCCCACTCCCTGATATCTGTGTGATGCATTTGTGTTCAAATATGTTTTTTATATACATATCTTACCTTTTTAAAAACTTTACACAAATTATCTTAGATACCCACATATAGATATATGTGTATACACAGGTGTATATAAAGATATATAAAGATCTAAGAGATACAGTCATGTTTGGAAAAGCTTTATTTCTCCTCATGGCTTATTTTCCTTGTGTTCTCTGTTGGTAGGTGCTGGAGTTGCCATCCAAGGACCTCCTGGGCCACCCGGCCCCAAAGGTTTGTGAGGAGTAGTTCCTCTTCCCACAGAACATTTTTTGTGACTTCTGAGTGCAACAGGACAAGGTTGTGCAGTGTTTCTGGCTTGCTGTGATGAAACGTGCCCCTCAACTATCTTATGCACTTCACAGCAGTTCTAAGTAGCTAGAAATTGTGATATAATTATGGTCAGTCCTTTCAAAAAACATTTTCACTCCCTTTTTCAACACCCAGCATCAATAAAATAGATCTTACAGTCTTGCTAAACACCTGTATGGATTTTTAAATCTCACAGGTCCCTAATTAGAAAGATGGTCTCATGTGTTCAACAGGATTCAGTGAACTTTCATCTTTCCTTTAGGTGATGCAGGAGTTCCAGGAGCCCCTGGCATTCCTGGAGGAGGTAAGAGAATCTGTATAAGAGAATGCTAATTCAGAACACTGGATTTATATCATGTACACCTTTACATAATCTGCAACTATCCTACCTTCCTGAGAAGAGTGCAGAGGTGCAGCCCACAGCCACTGTGGTGTAGTGGTTAGAATGTTAGATATGGAATAGGTAAAGGTAAAGGTATCCCCTGTGCAAGCACCAAGTCATGTCTGACCCTTGGGGTGACACCCTCCAGCGTTTTCATGGCAGACTCAATACGGGGTGGTTTGCCAGTGCCTTCCCCAGTCATTACCGTTTACCCCCCAGCAAGCTGGGTACTCATTTTACCGACCTCGGAAGGATGGAAGGCTGAGTCAACCTTGAGCCGGCTGCTGGGATTGAACTCCCAGCCTCATGGGCAGAGCTTTCAGTCGGCTGCCTTACCACTCTGCACCACAAGAGGCTCTTTGCTAGATATGGAATACCAAGGTTTAAATCCCCACTCCACCATAGTAGCCTCATTGGGTGATCATGGACCTATCAACACACTCTTAGCCTAATCTGCATATCAGGATAAAATGGAGAAGATAATAATGTAAGCTGTTTTGGGTCTCACTGGAGAGAAAGGCTGGGCATAAATTCGGTTTACAAAACCTTAAAGGCTTTGACTGTGTAAATGAATTTACACCATTAATGAATGAATTTACACCATGTCAGTAAGAAAGTTTGCTGTATCTGGATGGGACACCTGCTGTGGCTCTTGGATAAAATCCTTTGAGTACCTTGTTAGAAGAAAGATCGGGCTAAATAAGTCATAAGAATTGGATTGATATTAGAAGAGGCTGCCATTAAACCAAACCACCTAGTTCCACAGAAACATTTCTGAACGAAGCCCAGAATTACACTAAGGATCAGGAGGTAGTGCTGGAAATTGCATATTTTATCAGGTACATCTTTCTGTATATATTATTTGCCATTAAATCTGCTTTAAGAGAAACACAGTTTTGTGGCCTGAATACATTTTGAAAATGTGCATGCATTTATTTAGTTATTGTAGTTTATTCTGTAAGGAGGAATTAAGAGCTATGCAAAACTCTGAATCTCTGCCTATTCTCAGAGTTCTGCTCAGACACCACCACTACCCTGTGTCAGAAGTCCAAACTCATTATTACATCTACCACACACATGCCACAGGAATTTGGAACTGTACAATAGTTCTGAGATACACATAGGAACTCATTTCAAAAGTATTGTGTAAGCCAAATTCTGATCAGGACTGTGAGGGAAGAGGAAATGGTCAGAAAGTTTTGTGTAGTGCTGCTTTGGACTGTATGTGGGACCCTCAGTTCACACTCATACAACTTCAAATCGTAGACCACTGAAAGGAGAATGGCCATTTTCTTTGCAGTGAGCCGTTTTGCCATATGTGTCAACATTATGTGCTTCCAGATCAGGCTTTGTTCTTGGTTTTTTAAATGTATGGTTTACTCCTGCAGCTGGATCAAGAGTTTCTCAGGGCCCTCCAGGTCCTCCAGGCCCTCCTGGACCACCTGGCGTAGGAACTGGTTCGGTACATGAGATCCAGCAGTATGTTGCTGACTACCTGCAGAGTGAGTACCCACAAGATTTTGTCCTAGATTTCACATTGCCATGTTGTTTCTAGTTTTTGTTTTTTGCCTTCAGCTTCTGATGCTGCCCTTATAGGCTATCCCTTAGCAGCAACTGCTGCAAATGCCTCTGGGGATAGCTAGGAGAATGTAGGTCAGTTTGAAGCTTGGGTGCCCTTGGAGTGCTTAAATGCTGATCAACATAATGCAGAATAAGGATGGCTGAATAGTGGAGCATGTGGTAGGAAAAGTACTCTACTTCCTCTAAGGAAAAGTACCCTGTATGTAATAAGCTGCGTGTCAGGAAGAAGCTGTACTAAATTTTTAAGGCCTTACACAGTCTGGGATCTGTGTACCTGAGGGGACCACCTCTCTGACTATATTCCCCAAAGAGCATTGTTTGTTTGTTTATGGCACGCCTTACTCCGAAGCTCAAGGTGGGTTACAAGAAAGTCATACCCCCAAAATAAAACCCCTTCCCTAAAACCAACACTCCAATAAAACATCAAGATAGGAAAATTCCTTTCTCCTCTCTACAGATAACCACCAGGGGGTCTACTTGCTGATCTAGCATAGCCTGAGGGGGGTCCAGTGTTCTTAAGAACCTGGCCTCAACCCAAAACCTGGTGGAAAAGCTCCATTTTACAGACCCCGTGGAATGTTGATAGTTCTGTCAGGGCCCTTAGCTCTCCTGGGAGCTCATTCCACCCGGTTGGGGCCAGGGCCAAAAAGTCCCTGTGCTCTGCTAATTCCAACCTACAGGTAGTCCCTGACCCCAAAGAAGAGTGATTGGCATCAACCAGAGCCAGGGCCTTTTCAGTCCTGGCTCCAGCCTCGTGGAATCAGTTGTCAGCCAAAATCCAGACCCTTTTGGAGCTGCCACAGTTCTGAAGGGCCTGCAAGACAGCACTCTTCCACCAGACATATGTTGTCAGCCAACCCGTCTATTCCTGTTCACTATGTTATGCTAATTTTTTATACCCCAAAAGTTGTTCTTAATGGAAAGGCACATTTTTAAAAGATGACCACGATACCTGGTGACTTGAAGTGGTATAGTACAGAACTTCAGTACTTTTCTTTACATTTTTATTCTGTTCAAAGCAGATACTGGCTTTTGCCTTGCCTTTCACATGTTTCAGATCACAGATCATTCCTGATCACTCTCAGAAGCAAGGAGGACCTTTGGTCTTCTTCAGTTTCTCTTTTAAGATACAATTTCTTGTCACATTTGCCTTTTTAATTTCAACTTGGCTGCTAAGATCAACTGAATAAAATAAAGGCATTTTAAAATATATATATATATTTTTAATGACAAACAACACAATTCTGCAAAACAAACCCCAGTGGTTGTAAAGAATCCCAAGTGTTCACACCTCTTCATAAGTTTCTGAAAATTACAAAACCAAGCAGCACTGAATCAATATTTTATGTACAGTGATTCTTCCGTGTTTCGAACAGAGGCATTTCCAGTTCTGCTACCAACCTGAGATGCTGTTAAGTACAAATACCAGAATAAAAAAAATAGGAAATTGCATTGGCAAAGCATGTGCTGAACCACTAGGTAGCATCCTTCCCCCCCCCCCCCCCCCAAGTTTGTATGGAACAGACTGATTTATTGGTAAAACGATATGACTCTTGTTTAGAAAATGAGACTACCTGGGGATATTTCTAAATAAAGTTAATGAAATAAAACAAAGGGATCAATTTGTCTGGTGTTCAGAGTCTGGCTTTCAAAATATTCTACCCATGCCTTTCTCTGAGTCACCTTGTTCTTGGAGGATGAAGGGATGTGGAGAATTAACAAGAATATGTCTGGTTTAACAATATTACTTTAGTAGAGCTGCTGAAGAATCAGGAATTAATATAACCCTAACTTCATGCTTCTACTTAATTAGGAGATGGACGTTATCTGGTTGCACCTCAAGGCCCACCAGGTCCTCCAGGTCCTCCAGGAATTGTTACCATTGACGAACAATCTTTAGACTATAGCAAATTGGCCCGTCATGTTATGAACCACATGTCTGGTAAGTCTTATTTCCACAAATCAAATATTGTTTCCTTCAGTTAGGCCATCATCCATCAACTAGAACAAAAGGAAAACTGAATTTACATTTCTCTTGCTCATGGGATATGTCACTTTCTGGAAAGCAGTCTCTCCCAGCATTTGCCTCTAATTTTGTCCCTATCTTGAGACTTGGGCCATCAGCAACATCTTAAATTTCCAGTCATAGATTTCTGGGTTAGTGAACTTTCTCTGTGGAGGTCCTTTGATGTGGAACCAGACTCCAGAAGGGGTTCCTTCTGCACCATTTCCCTCTATTCTCCTGAAATCCTTGGCACTTCTGTACTGTTTTTCAATTAATTGTGGGCTAGCCTTGCTTTTATAAAAAGTTAAAGTGCATGTTCAATATGAAAATGGCACTTGTATGAAAATGCCTCACAATTTCTTTGGCGCTATTCCATGTGGCTAAGCCTGGCTGGCAAAACCAGGTGCAACATATGTTTGATACAATCTAATAATATTAAGACTAAATTGAATTGAAATAAAAGGCTGATCTTATATGTATTGACGCCAAAGTTCACCTGAATTCATGAGATTCTTTCTTAAGGAGATGTAAATAGAATTGCAGTCCTAATAATTTAACAATGAACTTTCGTTTTGCTGATAACAATGGAACATAACTCCCTTTGCTGGATTATGCCCTTAGATCTTTTTTCCAGATGCAGTGGTCAGATATATTAAAAGTCTTAGAAACACAAGTTTCTAGTAAATGAAACATAGAAACATAGAAACATAGAGTTGGAAGGGATCTCATGGGTCACCTAGTCCAACCCCCTGCACTATGCAGGACACTCACATCCCATTCGCTCATCTACTGTAACCTGCCACCCCTTTGCCTTCACAGAATCAGCCTCTCCATCAGATGACTATCTAGCCTCTGTTTAAAATTTTACGAAGATGGAGAACCCACCACCTCCCAAGGAAGCCTGTTCCACTGAGAAACCACTCTGTCAGGAACTTCTTCCAGATCTTTAGACAGAATTTCTTTTGAATTAATTTCATCCCATTTGTTCTGGTCTGTCCCTCTGGGGCAAGAGAGAACAATTCTGCTCCATCCTCTATATGGCACCCTTTTAAATAATTGAAGATGGTTATCAGATCCCCTCTCAGTTATCTCCTCTCTACGTTAAACATACCAAGCTCCCCCAACCTTTTTTCATACGTCTTGGTCTCCAAACCCGTCACCATCTTTGTTGCCCTCCTCTGGACACGTTCCAGTTTGTCCACCAGGAACTGAATAGGTGGGATTAGGAAGGCCACAAATAAAAGTACAGAGCCATATAGCCTATCAGTGTTTGTAGACATGTTCAGTGTCATAGGCAAAATATCAATCCACTCCCAAAAGGTTCTTCTACCATGGTGAACAGAATTTTGGACTTCAGCACTTTCAACAACTTGCATTATTTTTGTCATTTGGCTTCTATTGTTATGTTTGAAATTTCCCTACCAATCACCCTTTTTATTTGTGCTTGTGTGTGTGGTACGTCTGAGTATTTGTCTTCTCCCAGCTTTAGGTGTCTCTTGGACATCTTCCCATTCATCCTCATCAACAACATCTTATGATGATCTCCTTGCCATGCTACAGAGTAAGTGGATAGCTCAGAGACGGCAGGGATTTAGCATCATACAAGATTCTTTCTGCTTATAGAGATACAAGGGACATGTGTATTTATAGGGTTACTGATAGAATAGTTTGCTAGTGTATTTCTAAGTAAGAAATATGCCTGGCCCCACCTTCCAGCATTCTGGTCAGTGAAGAAGGAGGTGCTATTATCAGTCAAAGGAACCAGCTTTGATTACTGTCACTTTCCCATTACTGCATGTACCAACCAGTGATGAGGCAATTATGGAAGTTGTTTTCTGCAGTTACTGGCTTGGGTATCTATATTTTCCTGAATGGCAACATACACAAGCTGCAGTTTGATAATAAATTTGGTTGCCCATGGTACATTGTTCATTTAGTTGGCACATGGCAGCACTTGCTTAGCATAATAATTTTCACTAATTAATTTCAAGAAGATTTGACTACTTGTATTCACGTTTGTGCTATTTCTCATTGTTGTACAATGGCCTTATCCCATGTATCTTTATGTGCACCTCCACAACATTTTGGGCTATGGGATGGCTTCTAGTAAGTGGTTCACTGTTCCCTATTCCCAGTAAGATAGGAAGAAGAGAGTCTCTCTGAATTAATTATTTTCCTTGAGATCAGCATGAAGGCCAGTACAAACGGCAAGTTTGGGTGAGCCTTGCTAGAAGTTAAACATACATAAAAGTGTAGAAGAGTTGATTTATTGGGTTAGAACTGAATCCTGAATTTGATTCTCCATATCTTTTTAAGGAGAAGATGTTCGTCGACTATTAATTGGACCTCCAGGTCCACCTGGATTGCCTGGAATGGGAGGAGATGGCGTATCTGTGTCACTGGACTATGATGAATTAACCAGACGAGTTGTCAGCTACCTGACTAGTAAAAATTCCTTTTGGAACTTATCTCTATTAATATGCATAGCTATTATTCTGTAATTTAGGCAAATGTTCCTGATAGCATTCTGTGTGTGGCTCTGTCAGTCTTGCTGTTTATTCATCCATGGCCATCTTATCATAAAAGTTTCCTACCAGACAGTATGTGTGCAGTTGCACTGATGTTAATGTAACAGGCTCCTTGGTGAAGAAATGATCAAGATGCTGAACATGTAAGGGGCTTTCACTCATACCATTATAATGCTTCAGCCATCTGATGTCACCCAGTGTTCTTACTTGACAGAGCTTTGCTGCATCTCACTGTCATGAGCTCTAGCTGCCCCTTATTGTTGTATTGAAAATTGGCTTACAGAATCATGATAAATCCACTGGCTGTGATGTTGTACTGCAGCAACATTTGACACAAAACATTCTGTTGTCTGTTAGTACAAGAGTCATATGCTTTTCTCTGGCCTCTCCTTTTCCAGGAGCCCTTTTCAATACCAGGGACGTTTATTCCCAGAGTGGAGGGATTCACATATACTAATAGTTGGATTGAGCTGTTGCAATAGGGAGGGGGAGGGGAAAGACTCTCTCTTTCTTGAGCAAAGCTCCACTCATGCATGGGGCAGAGCTCCCCACTGCAGCCATCTGACCCTTGCAGTTGTTAGGACATGCTAGCCATTTGGCTCCGGAAATAAATTTCTCCAGGCTTGGAAAGGGTTCTGGGGGAGGGAAGAATGGGGAAGATCCTGGAACATCAGTACATTCTTGTGGCAGTCCATGGGTTCCAAACCCAAGTATTTATTTCCTACCCTTTTACTGAGCAAGAAGGGCATTTCTGACTAAGAACTATTAGATGGTCAGTGATAGACATTTCTTGGTTTCTATCTGCAGAATAATCCATAGATGCATCTTGACTTGTTAACTCACAGCATTTGCTGTGATATTGAATATTATCCAGAGAACATTTGTCCATCAGTTTTGGACTGTGTCTCATGGTAATGTTAAGAGTTACTCATAATTAAATTTTGCAAGTGCCCATGGTGCTACAGGACTGTTTTGAAAATGGACATCAGGGATGGACTGGGAAGTTAAAATGACCCAGGGGCACACTAAGCTGAGTGGTCCATGCACTGGCCATAAGCCAATGCTAGAGGCCACTGTGCTCCAACCTGGGAAACAATATGTGTCAATTTGGCCATTGTCTTCTTTTGCCTCACTGCCTGTGAGCTCAGCTGAGTAGCCCCTGCTATGCTATCAAAGCTAATGGAGTTGGGCTCTACTTTCTCCTGATTGCCATTGGGCCCCATGACAATGGCCCACCAGGAACTTTCCTTTGTAAATTAAAAGGCCATTCTACATTGTAACTTGATGGTCAGTTCATAAAGATGCTATCAACCAGCTTCTTCTATCACGTTAACTACTTCCATGCACTAATCAGAATAGATTCCCAGAATGAGCCTATGTATTAGAGTCGTAAGTACTAATATAACTTCTTGGTCTCCGGCCTGAAAGTAATCAAACAAAATATGCCATACAAGCATAATAGATCTGACTTGCACTGGCTAAAAATGCATGAAGGATTTGTCTTTCTATCCTGTGGCCCAATTATATATATTTATATAAAGCAAAGCTGAGATAACATTCTTCCTGCCAAGAATATCAGAATTTGCCTCAATGTCAAGGTCAAGCCAGAGTCATATATACCTGTTGCAAAGAGAGTAAAACTGAAGCAATTCCACTGTTATATTGTTAAAATTCTGTCTGCAATGTTATCCCACACTCTATGAATTATGGGTAACATAAACTTCTTTTCCATGTTTCTTATTCAACTCTATGAAACATTTCATTTTCCAGATCCGTTACACCCTTTCATTTGTTATTATTCTAGGTAGAGGAATTGGCATTGGGCTTCCTGGCCCTGCAGGTCCTCCTGGTCTGCCAGGGGCATCTTATGGTGACATCTTAGCTTTTCTCCAAGGTATGCCTTGCAATCCTATCAAGCTATCTTGTTGGGTCATACATATGTACAGGCAAACATAAGACAAGGACGTCTCACACTGGGGCTGCCAGCAAGAACTGATAGCTTATTGTCTCCTTCTTCCCCTCTCCCACTCCAGTTCAGATGCACATATTTAGGTTTCCTTGATTCAGGTTTAGCCCACTCATTGGAAACAGATGGCTAGAGATTAAACTGGGCAGTTGTATTCAGAATGGATAGTGGAATCCCTGTCAGGGGAAAGCTGTATCTCAGCTTTCAAAGGACATTTATGACTTATAGTTGCTTTTAGCCGCCAACCAACAGGTGTACAAGGTGGATCATCCTAACTATTTATTGTGTCGTCTTTCATTTGCCTCATCTTCACATTCACACACACAAATAGCAGAGTGAGCTTTTTGTGTAAAGGAAATTGATTCTATCAGGAAGACTGGGGGAAGCATGGGGGGGGGGGGTGGACAGAAGTGCCTTGCCCAGATGGCATCGAGGAAAGCATTTAGTGTTTCGAACCCTCATTCATTTCCTTTGTTCTTTCAGCCTCAGAGTTCAGTGGCATTGTAGGGCCACCTGGCCCACCAGGCCCACCAGGCGTTCCTGGCAGCTCTCTTTCTTCTCTCAGTGCAGAGGCAATCTTCACATACTTGCAAAGTAAGGAGTAATAGAATCTGCCATATATGTTCTTATAGTGTCTAGTAGGAGCCTAAGACATCACAGGGTGGAAATCTGCATGGCATTCTGGACCAAATAAAACAATTTAGCTATATGCTAAACAAGAATCAAGTGCCACCCAGAATTATGATGTCCAGAGAAAGGCAAATGGTGCAATAGAGCATGGTAGATCAATTGCCCCGAATTCTGTTGGGCCAGTGAAGGCATTGGTGGCCTAATTTCATCTTGGAGCATATGAAAGACCATTATTTTATAATTCTGGTTTTGTCTGTCTAACCGTTTTGCAAATACTATCTTAGCATTCCAGAGAAATCATATTAAGAAATGATGGTGGCTTTTAACAGAGTGTAGTAGGTTATGTTGTAATTACAATTATCCTTGAGAGGCCCTTGCTAACTGTTAAACATAGAGCTATCGTCACACTAAGACAGATCATGGATCCATCTTGCACAGTGTGGTCTGGTCTGACTGGTAGCAGCTCACCACAGTTTGCGGGCAAGGAGGGACCCTTATTAGTACTTGCTACTCAAAATTATTTAGCTGGAGTTGCTAATAAGGGACTCTGCTCTGTCTGTGTATGTAGCCCCTATCCCAAAAGTTGATTGTTTCACTAAACCAATTTCTTCTTTTTGCTCTCAGATGCAGGATACTCCACAATCCCTGGACCCCCCGGGCCACCAGGACCCCCAGGCTTTTCAGGAACTGGTCTTGAGTCCTATGGTAACAAGATTTGGACCGATGAGTTCAGAAGTGAATTGATCCAATACCTTACTAGTAAGACCCTTTTCATTCTGTTTGATATAGCCAGCTGTTGCTTTCCCTAAAATATTAGGTCTGGGCCTCATCCTGGCTCTCTGCCTAGGGATGATCTCATACTGTTTTGTAGCAGCTGAGAAATACGTACTCCAGCTGTTATTCTAGTTCCCTGAAAAACTGAAAGTGTTCGTTATGATTTCCTTTTAAAGAAGACATAAAATTTCTTTGTTTGGAAGTCACATTTATGGAAGGGATAATTCATTTAATTTGTGCTTCTTTAATAGGAGGTAAAAGGCTGGAAAAATTGGGATACCTTCCTCTCTTTAGAATGACCCCTCCAAAAAGTATTTTCAAAAATTGGCTTTTCTTGCATGTGATCCTGAATTGCTGTTGCTATGGGGCTTACAGGGTTATAATCTTGGTAAACTGTGGAAAGATATGTTTAAATAAGAGTTGGATCTGGTTAGTTTTGTGCAACAATAGATATTCCATATATACATAATAGGCCACATTTCTTTGTAAATCCCTGCTAGTTTGCTGTTTGCCTTGAAGAAAATCCTGGGAAGTTATTCTAAACTCCCTGGCATTGCTAGTCTTCTGGAAGACCTCAGTACTTAAGAACTAGTGTAGTGTAACAATTGGAATGTCAGACTAGGATCTAAGAGATGCAAGTTCAAAGCCACACTCTGTCCTGAAGCTCACTGGGAGACCTTTGGCCAGTCACTGTCTCTCAGCCTATTTTATAGCATTGTTGTAAGTGTAAAATGCAGGAGGGAGAACCTGAGCTCACTGAAGGAAGAATAAAGAGGTGATAGATAGGGACATACATATGCAGCCCACTTGTACTGGTTGACTACAATAAATAGGAGAATGAGAGGCGGGAAGTCAAGAGCAAGCCAATCATATCCTCCTGTTCCTACGCATCCCCAGGGTCAGCACAAGGATTCAAGGTCAGCACAAGGATTTTCTATCTGCATGTGAAGTATATATTCTACTACTGAACTCTGGGGTCAGAGATTGAACTGAAAAATATGGGTCATGGTAAGCTATTGTACAGTGTTTATAAGTAATCCATGATATCCAAGTGGGAACAGGACACAACTTCAATCAGTACACTATGGCCAGCCTTTAGGAATTAACATTGCTGATCTCTCCCTGCTGCCGTGGAATATTACTGCTGATCTTACCTATAGTCCATCCAGCCTTGGTACCATTCATGACTGTCCACACTCCACCAGATCGGCCTATCTCTGTCACTGAAGTCCTTCATGATTAGTGCAGTGCCATTAACACTCACTTTTTCTTGTAGGTGATGACATACGAGGCTTTATCAGAGGTCCTCCTGGGCCACCAGGACCTCCTGGGCCACATGGAGATGGAAGCAGTATGTCTGGATACCACAGAGGGTCTGCAAATTCAGAAGCATCCTATGGCAGGTCCATGAGTGCAAGTGCATCCTATGATGCCACAGGGAGATACGGAGGTTCAGTGGGAAGTGATGGAGCACACAGTGGTGCACTTGGAGCAGGTGGCTCTTATGGCGAATCACTGAGCACCGGAGGAGGTGGCTCTTATGGCGAATCATTGAGCACCGGAGGAGGTGGCTCTTATGGCGAATCATGGAGCACTGGAGCAGGTGGCTCTTACGGCGAATCACTGAGCACAGATGGATCACAGATGAGATCAACAGGAGCAAGAGGATCTTATAGTGGATCATATGGCGCACCATTGGATTACAATGAGCTGGCAGTTCGAGTATATGAAAATATACAGAGTAAGTTTATTCTTGTGCTATCTAAAATGTTCAGAGTGTGCAGCTATACTTTCAATGAAAAAAAGTATAAGCAACAACTACACTCTAAAACCTACCAATTTTACCTGTTTCATTAAAATATACAGGATGTTCCTTGAAAAATATTTAAACTGATGATATAGATAAGAAATTATTGAAGATAATGGAGACATGGTGACCATTTTGATTTTGATAAGCTTGTTGTATGGGCCAAATACTCATCTTGTTCTTTAATCAGCCTTCTCAATCTCTGGCAATAGTGGACAGATTTGGGACATGGAGTTTGAAAAACAAACTTGTGTTTCAACTGAAATCAATGTAAACGAATACTGCAACAGGTTCCCATAAGGCTCAGAATGATGGATTATATGTGGAAGGAATTTTGCTAATCTTTGTTGCCAATGGTGTGGGCAAGTTACCCATATCTAGAATTAGGTTTTTAGTAATGAACACCAGACATATGTTTACAGTGTTCACAAAAACCTGCTGAAAACGAAATCCTGCACATGGTGGAAGATTAATATAATCTCTCAGGAAAAAGCCACCTCACAAATGCCAAATATTATATCATAAAGGTAAAGATAAAGGTATTCCCTGTGCAAGCACTGGGTCATATCTGACCCTTGGGGTGACGCCCTCCAGCGTTTTCATGGCAGACTCAATACAGGGTGGTTTGCCAGTGCCTTCCCCAGTCATTACCGTTTACCCCCCAGCAAGCTGGGTACTCATTTTACCGACCTTGGAAGGATGGAAGGCTGAGTCCACCTTGAGCCGTCACTCATGCCTCTTATATTATATCATATTTAGCTTCAAATAAGCGCCCATGCTAAACGCAACATATGAACTGTGCATTGTATGTTCTCCAGAATTTTGTGGATGCTTTGATGTTGTACTTACAGGGGCAAACAACAATAATATCTAGGAAGAAAGACTTTCTATACAGACCTTTTGGAAAATAAAAAAAATCCACTTGTAGAACAAGCATTGTAAAGAATCAGGACTGGATTTTCTTTTCAGATTGGAGGGGAAAAAATCCCTACTCGTGTGTTTTTGGTGCTGCATTCAAACTTGTGTTTAAATGTGTCAGACAGAGGGCTCCTCCAGGACATGATGACTTACACCATGCAAGGACCACCTGGGCCTCCAGGGCCTCCTGGCATCAGCAGAGTGTTTGCGTCTTATGGAAACGTCACTGAAGACCTCATGGATTTCTTCAGAAGTAAGTGGTATCCTGACTGGCACTTGTAGGTCACTACTGCATAGCTCCACCTGCAACTATGTTTCTGTTGGATAGAGATGTAAATAGACTAAGCAAGCCTTGTAGCCCTCTGTAAGAGGCTGATGCAGTTGTTTGATGTCTGTTCGATCTTTTAAATGCTTCAGGCTTCATTTGCAGAACTCAATAATGTCCTTTAAGGGCCAAGAGATATCACAGGAGTGTTGATCAGAATTCTTGCTTTAAGAAGTGTAATGCATAGTAGATCTTCACATATATACTATTTTATTTGTTTCCTGTAGCTTATGGAACTATTTCAGGCCCGCCTGGACAGAAAGGGGAAATGGGATTCCCAGGACCCAAAGGTAAGAATTTTGTTGTCATGCCTGCCTAACAGTCCTCCACTCTTGACCCAAAGTGAATGGAAACCTAGAAAAGTTACATCATGTATTTCAATGTTCAGCATGTATTAATCAATCTGCATTCAAAGTCATCAAGTGGTCTTCTGTGAAGGCACACATGCAGTTTTGCCCAGAAGCCACAAAGATGAATATGTAATATTTGGATCACATCAGGATCCTACAAGAAAATGGATCTGAGTCAAAAGTGAAGTGGTAATAATTTCTAATAACATCAGTAATGGTTGAAGTTAATAACCTTAATATTAATCTTAACTATTACTATTTTTGGGGAAGGCACTGGCAAACCACCCCGTATTGAGTCTGCCATGAAAACGCTGGAGGGCGTCACCCCAAGGGTCAGACATGACTCGGTGCTTGCACAGGGGATACCTTTACCTTTACCTTTTTATTACTATTTTTATTGGAAATGAGAGAATCCAGTTTTAAAAACAGGCGATGGGGGAACTCCCCCTCCCAGTCACCCGGGAGGCTAGTGAGAAGGATGGGTCTGGCCAGTGTTCCCCCTTCGCCTAGTGCCCAGGAGTAGCATGGACAGTGTGCCTAGTCAGCCTCCCGTTCCCTTCTCTGGTGCCCGGGAGGCCGGCGAGAGAGGAGCGGTTGGAATGCAGAGTGCCCGACCAGCCTCCTGTTCCCTCCCCAGGTGGGCAGGAGGGTGGAGCTGTAGCAAAGCAGCATGGAGGGTATGTGGCTTACCTCCTGCTGACTCTTCACCCTCTCGAGAAGTACCAGGAGGAGGAGGATGGGGGTGAGGAAGAACCTCTGATTGACTATCTGTTGGGGGAATACTCCCGCAGAAGTGTTTTTATATAAATATTTATATATAAAGATGGTCATAATTTTACTTTGGACTCAGATCCATTTTCTTTCCCGACTACAGTCAGATATGTGTAGGTTCCCCCCCCCCATAGGCTAGTAAAGGTCAGTGATAGTAACAGTGATTGGGGAAGAGCCCTTGGTAACAGATTGATCAGCCTTAGAGTGATGGCTTCACTCCCATGTAAGAGTTTAAAGACAGTGAAGTAAAAGATGTAAAAACACTGAAATGCTGCTGTTTTAAAACTTAATTATTGCCTTCCAAGTACCTTCAACCTGTGGTCTTCCAGATGTTCATGGACTGCCAGATGTTCATCCCTGCCAGCAAACTCTGGCAGGGGCTCATGGGAATTGTAGTCCCTGAACATCTGGAGGACCACAGGTTGACTACCCCTGCCTTAAAAGCAGTATTGGCACTAAGCAGTCTGCTTCATCATATGCATGAAATGAACAGTGAGGCTCTTGGGCTACCTTTCTGACTGTCTCTCCCTCACTTACACACCCAGAGCTTTTATAGTCTGAATTTGCAGCACAAGGACATTGTGATAGAGGAAACACAACTTATGTCTCAGTTCATCTGAAATCAACAAGACCATGTCGTTGACATTGCTCATTTTAATTCCTAGGCTCTAACCATGTTCACAGTATAGAGTCTTTAATGTGCTATTTGTGAAAGCTTTTGTGAAAGGTTAAATGCAGAAGCAAGCCATTCTTCTCGGTGTGCTTTTGTCATTGACAAATCTAGATTAAAAAAAATCACTTTTGAAAACTTTCTTGATTTTACATGCCATAAGGGGAAGGGTGGGGTTTAATGTATTAAAGAAATTGATAAAACTGCATTCTTATGGACTGATAACATTCAAAGACCTTGCTGCTCTGTTTTTATATATGCACACATCCCCCTGTGGCTAGCCCAGATGGCTCAAATGCCTCAATCTATTAACTGCCAATATGATTACGAGTGGCATTCAGTAGCATGCAATCTCAGAACTGCTCTCAACCTTCTTCAGATGTCACAGGGAGTCCTGGGGAACACAGCTTTCTCTTAAATCAGGGCATGAAGCTGTTTGAGACTGAAAAATTATTTGCACCAATCTTACTTCCTCCTTTTGCTTAGCAAAGGCATGTTCTTCAGGCAGCTCTGTTACTCCTAGCAAGGCAGTCACATTCTTTTTTTTTCTTTTTTCTTTTTCAGGTGATACTGGACCAATGGGGCCACCAGGTCGCCAAGGACCAAGAGGACCAAAGGGTGAAAAGGGCGAGAAAGGTATCTGCCATTTCCAAATTAGATGAATACTTTATATAATTTAAGGCAGAGAAGCATAGTATACACCCAACAACATAAGAGTGCTGGCTTTGTTATGTCAACATGCCCTTCTGTATTGTTAGCGCTGAAGAAAGCATTCCTTTCTCCCTTTTCAAGTGGAGACCCTTCATGTCAAGACAAAGTAGAAAAAGCAGCACTCAGCCACATTCTTTAAGTCAAAGTACAGGATGTGTTAACATGGCATAAAATTCCCGCATGTATGTTGCTTCCAAATAAGAAGCATGCAGATTGTCACATGAGTAAATGACATGTGATTTAGACATAATTTGACATACCTGAGGGATCCTCAGGAGTGAATACTTATTCTCCCTCCCCCACAAATTAGAAAGCAACCTGTCATTTAGAGTTATGTTCAAACCAGAAACTATGCTTTGCTCTTTTCTTTACAGACCGAGATTCCACACTCTAGTTTGTAGGGAAGAATGCAAATCATAGTGCTTGATGCAGCAACAACAACTATGTTTTTTTTTGGGGGGGAGCACCCAAATCTAATTAGGCTGAAGCACACAGGGGGCAGAGCCCAAAGCACAAGGATCTGCCAGCTTTGTTCATGTAAAACAAGCTGTGGTTCACCACTGCATCTGAACTATACCAATAGCATACAAAGGCTTTCCAATTCTTTTTTTAAAATGCAGTATACCACTAATTGCTAGCAATGATAGTTTTACCTTGTTGAGTTTGAAATAATCCTTTCATCTCCTTTCCTTAGGTGAACAAACATATGGACGAAGGAAAAGGAGGAGCATTGGGGTCTAACCGAAGAACCTGGCTTAACATACAGGCTTCCTAAATTGGTTATGGTTGAAAATTTCCAGTGACGTCCAAGTTACCAACTTTCCACTAAAACTTGGCATTTAAAAATGATATTCATGGTTCTATTTCACTGAAGTCTAAAACCTAGACATGAAAAAGGCAAACCACCTTTATTTGTTAATGCCTGTAGATTTGTGATGGTCTAGAACTGGGTCTAAGTACAACCAGTATCTAAGCCTGAGCATTTCATAGCATTGTGTTTTAATTTTGCTTTTAGGTTACATTGACAATTTCTTCAAATGAAAACTGGATTGAGAAATCTTCAAAGGAAACTAAAGCTCAGATTCATAGTTTGCCTGAATTGCCTTGACGAGATTGAATGTGTGCACAATGTATATACAAAATGATCAAGGATCTAGGTCAGCCTCAACTTTTTTACCATTGAGAACTCCCTGAAACATTCTTCATGTTTTAAGAAGCCCCAGAAGTTGCACGATTGTGCACAAAATGTTTGGGAAGTACATGCCCACTCGGGACCCCACCCATTCTGACCCCCTCCAGGCCCATCATTGGCCATTTGGGGGGTGGTCAACATGACCATATATGGTCATATCACCCAATCAGTGTTTAACAAATTTGAAAAATATATTAAAGAATTAACTCCCACCCATTCAGGAAACCCTTCCAGGGCTGTCAGGAAACTCCAAGGTTTCATGAAACCCTGGTTGAGAAAGCCTGATCTAGAGTAAAGAACAGATGTGGCTGTACTCCAATACAGCAGTAAGGAACATAGTCAATCCCCCATTTAATATCAATGGCTAATTGCATTGCAGAAATGTGAAGGACCTCTAGGCTTGTTGGGATCTATGCACTTTCCCCTAGGATCTTGTTTAAAAACAAAAATGTTTGCTATGGTGCTTTCTATTGCATTAAGTTAAAAAATCCATTTTACTATACAACTTTCCAATTAAAGCTTTGTTTGACTCTTTAGAGGTAATTAGACACTAAATTGTATGCTAGACAGTTATGAATGGTGGCCGGGACAAGCAGGCAAAGTCAAATGTATGCTATGGTCCAGTAAGCACATGGCTTACTCTCTCATACTGAGCTCAATAATTCCCTGACAAAGCTAGCAGTTTTATCTGGGAAAACTCTGCCCTCTTTTGCTTGTTTACAGGTTCAGCACTCACTTTCTGATGGCCATCTGCTTTGATGAGCATTTGACCCTTCTATGCACACAAGGGAATATAGATTACAGGTCTGGTTTATTGCCTTGAGGTTCCCAACAAGGCAATTAAACCACACTTTATGTAAGCAAATTTGCATGTTGGGTTTCCACAGCCACATGATATATATATATGCACTGTGGCAGCAATTGGGTGGTGGTCAAGTATGGTCAATTGCTTTTGACAAACCTGCAGTAATGACAGGCTGATAGTCTTCCTAATTTAGGCCATAGTAAAAGCACAGCAATATGCAGATAAAGTATTTCTTTTACAAAGTTAGGTATGAACAACACTCTATAGTTTTCAGTTGTTTACAAATGGAACCTGTGAAACTCACAGAATTTTACTTTGCTAAAAGTGTTAACATCATGAATCACTGAAATGTGCCTGAAAGTTGACAAACTTATCCACTTAGAAGCCTGGGCTGCTTCTAACTCAGCCATATTTTAAGTACTTTATAAGAAAGGTGAGAACCAGTCTTAGTGTTTTGTTACTAAGGGTAAATAACATCACATTAGCTAATGGGAAATGGGAAAAGGCCATTTATTAGGGTCACAGAAATAACAAGGAAGCTCATTTGGACACTTGGCAACCTAATCATCACCTTACAAATATTATCATGAATTTTTCCCCATTCAGATAAGCCAGAAGTATATTGTTCAGCCACACTCATTTTTGGGTTGTGGGGTCACTTCATAGTGTCTCTGGGGCTTCCATCATGTATTTCTCGACATAGTCCCCTAATACACCACAAGCTACTTTTGATCCTCAGGGGAGTCTGAAAGTTGTACGGGGGCATTAATGGTCCCTTTGCCAATGCACAAAACAAAACCTTCGGTGGCTCAGTGGATGCATACAAAGTCTTGAGTGCCATTAAAGTGCCACTCTGGCTTGGGGCCGCTGTCATGATGATCCATAGTAAAAAGGTTTCTATTTAGTTCCAGCATCGGTGGTTCTGATGAGTACAAATAGGATATGATGACTGTCTGGCAACTGACATGTTTCTTGTTTGTGAGAATATCACATTCACTGTACACGGAGCTTGCTGTGCATCCAAACTCTGTAAATGTTAGTGACATTTAATTTTTAAAATAAATGTTTTTTTAATTAAAAAGTTGTGGTTTTTTTCTTATCTTATTTCCCAAGGGTTAAAAGACATCCATATCACACAGTCATCTTTTATTGTTAAATTGCACTGACGTGTATTTTATGTGGGTTTTAAATCTTTATTGTAAACTGCCACGAGCTGGCAGGGTCCGGCAGTGGCAGTTAATATAATAAAATAAAAAGGGGTCTTGATTTACATCTTGTGTACCTTTTGGGTTAGGGTTATGGCATTCTGTCTGTAAAAGTAACTCAAATAAAATAAATGCACTTTGCCTTGTACACCTAAAGTTGACAGTAGGCTTTCTGATAATAATAAAAGGACCGTGCAGGTGGTAAGGTGGCTCTTGCTACTTGAGGGTCTTGCTACTGTAAAGTGGCATAAAATAAAGTGCAAGGCCGGCATCAGGGGTGTGACAATGACTAAACAACATCCATAAAATATGACAGAAAGGTTTCTTCACCAGAAAAGTAATAAGTACTCGGGTCCACCGTAGAGTCTTTAGACTGAACTCAGACTAGTTAAATAAAGTTACAGGATGCAAGATATACATTCCAACAAGACAGGAAAGGGAAGCTGATTTTTATTCCACCAAAAAGTAGAAGTCTTTGTGAGAAACGAGCAGATCTGATACTTGGAAATGATAATTAACTTTCAAAGCTTCCTGAAAGTCAGGTGGGGGAAGGATACTGTTTCCTCAGCTTAAAAAAAAACAAAACAAAAACGCACTTCTCACTACATCAAAGCCTGCAAGCAAGCACAGCATTGAACTAAAATTCTGCTTACTAAGACTTTAATGCATTTCTTTATAGAGATGAAAGGAGCCAAGTTTCACTTTTTAGATGCTATGGAACATTAAAGTGACACTTTCCATAGAGCAGAAGAGGTATATATTTTGGAATGTGTATTTTAATCACTAAGGCCAATTTCTTCTAAATGTAGGATAACTTTGACTTTCTCTTCATAAAGTGATGGAATTGAACCGAAAACTGATTCAAAGGCACAATCTGAGCTACTTGTATAAAAAGTCAAATAGCAATTAAGGGAGAGTTTTGCCCCTTTGATACAAATGTAGATGAGTTCAGATTGAGTTGTTTTTGTGTGGTTCGTAGCAGGAGAATTGGGCTGGAAAAGGGAATAACAGAGCAGAATCAGTATTATGATTTGTAAAACTATCCAGTGAAGCCATTCCTAATGTGATGTAACAAAAAGCACAACCCTGGCAACACTACTCACATGTGCCTGCCAGCACAGCTTTTTATTACTGAATTTGCCTAAATTCTCAACGATTCACGTACTAAAGCTATACAAACCTACCCAGAAAGCTAAGCCAGAGCTACATGGGTCAAAATCAGGCTGAGGAACAGCAGCCATTAAACTATGAGCATATGAGTAATCTTGTAGAGATTTTACAACATGAAGCGCTAACCCTGGATATCTTGAGGTTGGCAAGATGAATAATGTACGTTAATTTTCAAAACTGGGAACCATCCATTTATTCTTTGGCAAGGAATATTCGTACTGTGTGCATAACTACAAGGAAATAGCCTTCACGGGGCACTGATAAACACTAATTTTACAGTTGGTAGCAGCTGAAAGTAGTCTGTGGAAATAGGCTATTTGAAAATCAAAAACAAAAAAACTAAGATACCATCTCAGACTACCTGACTTTCCTTAAAATGCTGCTTTTCATAATTTAATGGGGGTAGGAGAAGATGCATGAACTGTGGGAGAGAAGAGAGACAGATAAGGAGGAGTGATATCAGTCTATCATTTGACAGTCAGCTTATTCTTTTTTTATAAGTCATGAAATCTGGACTGTCAGGACAATCCAATTCTGGAAGACAAGAAAAATTCTTCAAAGTTATCTATGTACAGTACAGGGCATCCTTGACTAAAAGACACACAGATAACCATCCTTGCTGGGAGGGGGAACAGATGCCTTCCACTCTGGCATTTATTTTATTGGGAGATATGTAGGATGTTCTGAATAGTAGCACTATCGTTCATAATAGTAGCACTGAGGATATCAAACCTTCAGACCAGCAATCTGTCTGAAAGAACAGAAAGTTTACAAGAGAAAATCTATAAACAGAATGCCCCAAATAAATCAATGAAATTGAGATTTGTAAACAGGTTATCTGCTGTTTAGACAGACAACAGTATTTAATGTTATAATCAATACTAGTTACTTTGTAAAGGTGAGGTTTAAAAAAAGTAAAAGCCTTTGAATACTTTTTCATCCTATCTAAGCTATTTGACATAAACAAATTTCAGAACATTGTATACAGCGAAATGCAACCTATCTAGTGATGAGTATTGTGAATTTGCAACCTGCTACACAATACATACTGATAAAATAAAATGTAAGATATTAAGGCTAGCTAAGAAGTCTTTTAAAGTAAACTATAATTTAGGAAGAACAAAATGCAACTTAAAACATGGATGTTCAAAAAAATTATACTTATTATACTAACACCATTAAACAACCCAACCTGACAATATGAAGATCCAATACTTGAGTTTTTTAACTCTGCCCTCAGCCAAACCTTATAAAAGAACTACTTAATTTTATAATCCATTTCCTTCACATGCAGGAACATTGTGACATAATACAGTTAAAAAAAAAGAAAACAGCTATTCTTGCATTTAATGGAGATTGCAAAATGTGAAAACTTACATATCATTATCATAAGATATCTACTAAAAGATTAGGCCTCAAAAGATAAGAAGCAACCAACATTTATATTACAAATTCAGCATACCAAAAAACACAGTTTACAATACTGTATTTGATATGACTCGAATTAGATACCCCAAAGGCTGCAGGTTTTGTCAAATGCAGTTACATACTTTGTCAACAGCGTGATAAATATTTCCATCACACTCTGACAACAAATAAATTATAGTACAACAATGCATTTTTGGAATACATTTTTAACATTTTAGTAATATCATAGTGAAATAATAAACCAGATTAAGCTATGTGTCTATGTTTAACTTAAATCCATCTCTAAATCAATTGTTTTGAAATAAATCCACCCCTTGCTACAAAGATGTAACCACTGATTTAAGAATTTTTGATAATTTTGTGCTGTAGAGCATTGTACTTTTAGATTTCATTAGGAAAGAATCTACCAACTCAGTCTAAATCCTATAATGTAGGATCAAGAATGGGAAAATTATGCACACTTCATTTTGAGAAACCAATTCTGCTGTTTGGTTGGCAGACAACCAGTAGCCTGATATAGGGGAAAATAAACTATGCCTTTTAATATTGACAGAATTAGTTTTTATGTATTTAGGTACATGGTATTTTAGGATAAAGATATGACATTAGTGAAAACAAGTATTTATCTTCCATATGCATTAACATTAAAATGGGTTCCTGTGATAATTAAGATGATCCACTTGCAATTCAATAATAATATCCAACATGTTTAAGGGTTTCAGGCACTGAATACAATGAGGCAACCAATTCACAAATGAAGTAATGGGCATAATTAAGGTATGGTTAAAATTAACAGTAGTATGCTAGCCTAAGAATCCTTTATATTAATTTATTGTCGGGGTATTACAGATTATCACTAATAATTTATGGTGATTTTTTCAAAACCAACATAGTTGGATACCACATTTTTGAGACCAGTTTTCAAAAGGCTGTCTATTCTTAAACTACATTGTGCTTCTATGTCAGATAGTCTCTCAGCATGAAAACAAACAAGAAAAAAAATACATCAATGATCTCCACTGACAGTGTCTAAACTTCCACAGAGGTCCTTGGAAGCAGATTGTAACATTGCGGAAGCTGAAGATGGAAACTGAAATATCACAGAGGAAAGAAAGCCAACCCCCTACATAGGTTCCCAGATTCATGATCCAGTGGAGTGCAGGCTAGGAATCGGATAGAATTTAGAAATACGGCTTTGTGTTGATGGATTAAGGCACTCAGATTCTCCAGACATTTTAAAGAAAACCTCCTGTTCTTGAAGCTTCCGAGCAAATTCTTCTTCTAATGTCTGGTGACAAGATATAAAGCAATTAAAATTAATTGATGGAAATTGTTCTAGCAATTTTGTCCTAATTTGCAAGAGGCAAAACAGATATACACAAAAAGATGCTAAACAATCTACAGAAAATACTTTCTGATTGTACTTTGAAATAAGTCTCCAGGAATTTCTGGTCTGGACTTTATAATTCTATGGACAAAACTGCAAGACAGAAATGGGGATGGCAGCATTTAATTTGGAAATGTCCAAAGCCATTTCTAAGGTATCACCTTCAGCAGCAGAGTTAGACAAATGCAGCACAAAGTCAAATCCAGCCTCCAGAGGCCTCCATTCTGGCCTTTGGTAACACCTTCAATTTCGAGGACTACCATTCTCACCATAATTATGAGCCTCAGTCATTTTCTCTTAAGCAGAGGCATAAAGCTGGAGTCCTTAAACCCAGCTCTGGAAGTATGGCTAGCAAGAAAGTAGGTTTTTGCTGAGCCCTTAATATCACAGTTGTTTCTCCCCTGCACCAGCAAGGCCACAGGTGAATGTTAAAGCAGGGGTTCCTAGGAGAAACCCCGTGTTGCATTTCACACAGTTATAAAGGCCTCACAGAGTCATTTCATGGGAGAATGAGTCACTTGAGTGCGGCTTCCTTAGGGCTTGTTCAGTTGAAAATGAAGTTTCAGTAAAAATTAGTGTTCAGATTAGGAATCATAACAGCTGGGGTTTTGCACAAAGAGGACATCTATAATGTCTGAAGTCCCATAAGACAAAATATTGCACTTTGAGAATTTTATTTTATGTATGCATAAAACATGTTTTATGTTATAAAAAAACTTGCAAAATAATTTTAAGTTTGTGTCATGCCCGACATTTACTATGTTCATGAGAAACTGTGGAGTTCTACACTGCATCTCAGTTTATGGATGCACTAGGACTGGTACTGGTCCGCGGATCATTGGGTACCGGGCTGCAGCTCCTCCTCATCCTCCTCCCTGGCTGCTGTCTTGGAGGCTGCCCTGCCATTCTCCTGCTGGCTTCACCTTTGGTGCTCTCCGGAGGCTGCCATGTCTGGGGCTGGCCCTTGGTGTGGCACTGCGCAGCTGCTGCTGGCAGTGCTCCCCAGTGTGTGGCGGGAAGTCAGGGGTGCCGGCGGGAAAGCAAGCAGAGTAGAGGCTCAGGCGGCAATGTTCCTCGGCAAAAGACTACCCCCCCCCCGGGCCTCAGTAAAATTGTCAAATGGTGACCGGTCCCTGGTGATAAAAAGGTTGGGGACCACTGTGCTAGGAGATATTTGGGTAGCTTAAATAATTCAACTATTCTTTTAGAAGATGAAAAATGTGAGGGAAACATGGGGATGACTCATCACCTATTCAGGGCAGCCTCGTTCTGCTTGGTTTTTTTATTTCCCCTAAATTGTATCAGCTTTCAAATACTGATACAGACATTACCTTTTTCCTGGGTCTCAGTTTCTCTCGCCATTCTTTTAATTCTTGACTGTGTTCTTCATCCAGCTCTTTTAGTTTTTGAGTCTCGTGTTCAACCAGTAGATGGCATTTTTCATTCTGAAATTGGGATACAAATAATCCCTTAGCAAAACTAAATCAGATTAGATAATTAACCATTTGTATAGCAGCATATGTTGACCTAATTCTTTAATTAGCTTAGTCTGTGGCAAAGATAATTCTACATACCTTCCTAGTACTATTCTCTATGGTGTCTAGGTTTGCCTCAGCAACTACAGCTTGCATTTTGTAAATATGTTAAAGAATTGATTAGTACATTCAGACAGGAAACTTTTGCCCATTCTGCTGCATTGGGGGAGGGGGGTGTGAAGCACTCTTTTTTTCCTCACAAATTCTGATCGTATTTTAAAAATACCTGTTTGAATGTCACCAGTCTTGGGAGAAGTCACATAATATATGCTTTACAACCACAGAGCAGTATGGGAGCCTTATTTTCAAGTAGAAAATGCCTATTCAGTGCACCCTTCTAGTCCATCTGCTAATTTCTTCCAGCAGAAGCTATATACTATATTTTACAGTTCTGGCTTGAGTTATTGAAGTTTGATTCTGCTAACTGGATCAGGCATATAAATTCAGCATCCATAACCAGACACACACTTCCAAGCATACCATGCTAGATGGAGGCTAGCCCAAATGTAAAAAAATAAACAAACAAAGACATGTGCAGGACAGCAAAGAAGACATGAAATGTGACCCAAGTTTTCATTGGAACAAAGCAGTACAGCTAAATCCTAAGCAGTTATGTATGTTCAAGACCACGGAGTTCAATGTGTTCTTGTGTACTTAACTCAGAACAGAATTACTGCCTCAGTGGTACAAAGCTGTTGTTTTGCCAGCTAAATGGGGATTCAGGCATTCCAACCCATCCGTACTTCCCAAGCTATTTTCTCTTCAAAGTTTTATCTACAAGAAGCCAGCAGAAAACAACACCCTTCTCTAGGTGGCCAGAATTTCAGATGGAGCTTGCTTCCTCAAACCACCACTCGTTTAGCTGGCTAGGCAAGTACAGTGCAATGCTATCAATCTTCTCATACAAAGGGCACAGAAATGACATTAACATTCAAATCATGCCTCACGTTCAGAGTTATCCTGAACTCTCAAAATATCAGTAGTTCCCAAATCCTAATATGGTATTTGGATTTGGTAATTATTCAGGATTCCCAATTTTTCGGCTCCTTCCAGTCAATGATCCCCATAGGGTACAATAGAATTGATCTGAGGGTATCTGGGACTCTGTAGGAGCTGTTTTTTATGTAGGCTATATTTGCTGCATAGCTGCTGGTGCCTCTACTCAAATAAACCCCTAAGTTCCAAAAAGATTGGACCAGGGTGTTCAATTCTATGGGCCATCAAAGCAGGTGCCCCCTGCTTTGGGGGAAAGGTATTTAAGGTGAATGGAGACCCTTTAAATGCCTTCTGCAAGTGACATGGTCAGTATGAAGGCATTTAAAGGGCTCATGGATTTCCCAGGCCACATGTGCAACAGAAAGGCATTTCAAGGTACTGCAATCCCTTTAAATACTTAACTTCAGCTATCCAAGGATCCAAAAAAATCCAGAATATTTTTAGGATTTTTTTGAACTCTGCCATTTCAGATGTCCAAATAAATACTCCAATTTATATCTGGCTGAAAGAATAGTTGAAAAATACTGGATTGGTATTTTCTAGATATCTTTTCAGTTCAGATAGATCGAACGTGCACCCCTAATTAACTCCTTTGGATATAACTTCCATTTTTACAAAATTACTGCTATTGCAGACAAAAGTAAGTAGTTTACTGATAAACGTTCAACTATCATACACAATTAGCTTCATAAAAGGAAATCCACGACATCTGCAGACCTACTAGTTACCACTGCAGACTTATGGCAAATGCAATATGCAGTACAGGAATGACACTGAGTTGAGCATATCCATAAAATGAAAAAATCCAAACAGCACATAAAAGATGCGCCTCTCCTTTTCTAAATGTACTACACTGTCAGTATACTCAATTTGTCAGCACTGTACACTGTAGAATTCCATATAGAAAATACCATGTGCAAAAAGGCCTGTAATCCATTGCTTTAAAAGGCAAATCTGGATTAACAATATTTTTACCTGTAGCTGGTGCAATTCTCTAATGTTGGCTTCACACTGCAGCTGGAGGTCTCGCATTTGATTTTCATGCTTCTGATGCTGAGCCAGTCTTTCATTTTTATGCCTCTTTTCTTCTTGAATAGCAAACTTTAAAAAGTCAGGAAAATATAAATTAAAACTGTCTGGCACTCATAAACACATGTAACGAGACATCTGACTACTGGGAAAAATTACTGAATTAATATTGAGTCCAGTGGCACTTTGAAGACCAACGAAGTTTTAACAGTGCCACTGGACTCAAAATTTGTTCCGCTACTTCAGAGCAGCATGACTTCCCACTTGGAAAAATTACTATCAGCCAAATGAACAAGAACAGGCTGCTGAATGTTAGATGTAGGAGCACTTCCTATTCATTTGGAATATGTGCATCAAATTTTATCTTTCCTCAGCTATTTGATCTGCAAATCACATGAGCCATGACATTTAGTTCTAAGCCATTTCTAATGACCCAACAAAAGTATTTCCAATTGAGAACGTCACACAAGCCGCTGCAAGCATGTCTTTCACACACATGATATCAGGAAACTAATACAGAAGAACACACAAATACTCAAAACTGCACTCAAAAGTTCTCGGAAAAAATTATTGGTGGGAATCTCAATGCTGTTCAGGTAGCTTCAGTTCTATCTATTAAAAATATTTTTTGGTAGTTGTCACCTGCTTAATCTTCTCACGATCCTGTTCTGGAGTGCTTGATGAGTTAATTCTTAGACTTTTTTTGAACATTGCCATTCTAGTTTTTGCTTCACTGCGTTGAATTTTGGGCAGCCTGACTTTTTCCTGGGTTTGCTTGTTTTTTAGCTCCTCGATAAGCCTCTGGTTATATCTTTGCATTTGTTCTGTTTCCTTAGAAAATTATTTGAGAAGAAAAGTGTTTATTCTGCATTTAGGACTTTGATTCAATGAGGTATTAATACAAATTTTATCCAAATCACATTAAAATATTGTCTAGAACATTTTCTAGTTAATAGTTATGCCATATCTGCTTTTGCCAATTCACATATTTTATAGTGATCAACATTCTGCCATAGTAAAAGAATGATATATGGGTAAGAGCAAAAAGAGAGAGGTGATGGAACATCCATTTGATACCAGTCACAGAAAGTAGACATGTGGTCATGGAATTTGGCCTTCTAACGTCTTGCTCCCTGTTCAAACTGCCACAATTTTTTACATTTCTCATTTCTTTATAACATCAGTAGGGTAAGGTCCAATTCCAGAGTCGTCAACATGTCCTTCCGTACTGATGAATTTAAGAAGCCTTTTTAATATTATATATATATATATATATATTTATGAGCCTCAAGGTTACATAACACATTCCCAAGTATTATTTACATTACAAGAATGGAGAACAGGCAAAAGGAAGAATGCTAAAATAAGGATTTCCCCAAGTTAAAGTCTTGGGAAACAGAGCTCACACTAACCTTTTCATGACGTTTAAGCAGCTGGTGTCTCTGCATAAAATACTGATCTTTCAGTTGCTGTTTGAGTAGTTGGTGCTTTTCCTGCAAGTGTCTCTCTTCAAGCTCCCATATTGCAGCTTCACGGGCTAAAGGGAATAAAAAGCTTCTTAAGGACCCCTTCAGAAAAGCTTTTAAATGGAGAGTTCAAATCTAAGTTAGACTAAGTATTGCATCTTTCACTCATCTGTAGCATAAATAAAATGGGACTGGGGTAGTAGGAAGAGTTGGAACTCACTGCCTATCTGATTGGCTTTCCATCCAATGAACAGCCAATCAGGTAGGCTGACCTGCCACTGGCTGCATCCTCCTCCACCTCCAACAGTACACTCTATTGTGCTGTTGCCACGAGCCGCAAGGGAGTGGCGGGATATAAATATAATAATAATAATAATAATAATAATAATAATAATAATAATAATAATAATAATAATAATAATAATAATAATAATAATAATAATAATAATAATAATAAAGATAAACAAGCAAGCTGGGATGGAGGGGTGTGGGGCCTTGGACCGCGGTGGTGGTGAGGAGGGCAGGTGGGAGCTGGGAAGTAGGGGAGAGGGCCTGGAACTGCGGGCCGGGTGAGGTGGAGTGGGGTGGAGGGAGGCCCCGACAGTGCTACCCCTGCCCCAAGCAGCTCCGCTGCAGCCTTGCCAGGCCTCAATGGGGCTGCTCCGAGTCGGGTGGGGGGGAGGGAAGGCTAGCGTCCATTGTATTTTTTCTTCAACAGGCTTTTCAGCTCATGTCTACATAATTTCATGTGTTCAAGTGAAGTAATTCCAAAATACCTTCCTGAAGAAGTACATGAGGTATTATTAAACAAGGGGCTAATGTGGGTGAAGTAATAATTTGCTCAAGCTTTTTTTCCCCATCAGTGACAAAAATTCGGTGCAACTGGATTTATTTTCATAAAATACAATTGATTCTGTATGCCATTATATTCTCTTACAATAAAATTCAAATGTAGTCTTCACAGAATTTCCAAACGAACAGAAATGTAGGACATTAGTCCACAGACATTCCTTACACAACCTATTATTTATGTTCCATGGTGTCTGCATGAAGGCATTACTATGTAAGATGAACCCTTAAAAACCTCTATAAGTTCATAGGAATAAAGTACCTCTCATGAGTTGTTGCTTGTTATTAAGACAGTCCCGTTCAATAGTGGCTAGCTCAGTTTTTTGCTGTTGAATGATTTTCTTTAGTGATGCATCCAGTTCCTGTTGCTGCTTCTGTACGAACTCTTGTTCCTATTAAGAATTAGCCATAATTAAATCAATCATGCACAATACTAGTCATGGCCATATGTCACAAATCCTTAGTTTCAAGAAACTCAGGACAGTGTTTTATAGTGCAATCACAAAGACAGTTGTACCCTTCTAAGCCTATTTATTTTAATAAACTTGAAGGATGCATCTCTGCTTACAATTGTTGTAGTAGCCTCACAGTTGTTATCCGAGGTAGGTTATATTGACACAAAGAAAGACAGCAGCACATATATTTTCCTACGAGACTTTCAATACATATTATAGCTGAGCAGAAGTGTGAATATGGGATCACCACAGAGGTTTCTACCTAACTTTCTAGCCAAGGGCTGACTCAAACAATACACATGCATTTCTGAATATTAACAAAAACAGTGAACATGTGATTCCCACTGTATCTTTTATTTCAACAAAGCAATCCCTTCTCCAAATTCATTATTAGATATAGAACTGTTTTGTATGACAGATTCAGGCACAATTTTTCCTAGGCAAAGGGCTTGTCAAACCCATAGCTCAATATTCTTTGTTATTTAAACAGCAGGCTGAAATATCCTTATGTTATTCAGCCAAAAGGAAACAAATACCAAACTATCTTATCAAGATTTCATTTCCATCTAAAGATTTGTTAAGATCCAATGAGAATTCCTATGGAAGATGAATTGCCAAACTTAATTTTTGACTGAACTAAGTGGAAAGCAAAGACATACAAAGATTAAAGACAGAGCTGAAAGAACCCCACTTCACAAAACCTTCAGAATTGTACTATGGTACTCTATGACTCTATAACTGCCTTCTCTGTAAACAGAATCCTTTGAGAAGTGCCAAGGCTTGTAGGTGGTGGCTAGAGGGGAGGGCCATTTTGGTCCATAATGGATGGGCGAGTTGGGATGGGGTTTAGTAGGGCAGTGGTCCCCAACCTGCGGGCCGCAGCCCGGTGCCGGGCCGCGGCTCCCTCTCCCCGCCCGCAGTAAAAAAACTTCCCAGGCCGCAAGCTTGCGGCCCGGGAAGCTTCTTACTGCGGCAGGGTGGGGAGAGGGAATCAGGGCCGGGCCGCGCCCCTGGGTGCGGCCCGAGGCGTGGGCACGGCCGGAGGGCGCGACCGATGCGTGGGCGCGGGCCGATGCACGAGCGTGGCCCGTGGGCGCGGCCTGCGGGCATGGGCCGCGCGGGCCGCGAGCTGCGGCCCGATGCCCTGCCGGTCCCCAACCTCAGAAAGGTTGGGGACCACTGTAGTAGGGTATTATGCTGTCAGGGTATTGTTGCTGTTTTATTTGTGTTTTATTGTAAACCGCCACGAGTTGGCATGGTCTATGCATGGCGGTTAAGAAATCAAATAATAAAATTAAAGAACTCTGGCTGAAATGTCATCATATTCATACATGGTCTCCAATGGGCTGGAATGATTGGAAGAAGAATTAAACAGTGGGAACAAATAGCTAAAGCAGCCACAAAGAAAAAAGTGGCTGTAAACCACAAGTTGGGGAAAAAATATAAGGATGAGACTTTGGGGGTAAATGGGGAATGGGGAATAGCTCCCCATTATTTTGAATAATCTGGAAAACAGCTCAATATGTAAGGTTATTGTTTCTATTCTGCCCAATGTGATCAGGAGTACTTGCTGCTTGGAGACTATGCTATTGATTTTGTACCTACAGAAGTTAAACTGGATTGAAAGGTGCTTTAAAAATGTTCTGAATATACACACACAAAAAATAGTTTACAGTGTTCTGTTATTTTGCTGCATGCTGACAATGAATGAATTATAGTGCTTCTCCCATAGCTTTTAATTGACATAAGAGAGCTTCCTGAGTCACGCCTGCATATAAAGTGATGGAGAAAGTATGTTTAAAATATACAAATTTGTGTTTCAGAGAAGATGTTTATAATTAAGAATGACTTACCAAGTTGTATTCAACAATCAGTCTACAACAGTGGTTCCCAACTTGTAGGCCAAAGACTTTTGGGAGTTAAGGAGCTATTGCAAGGGGCCGCGAATCCATCCAGCTTGGGCAGATGACTAGCATTCCTCCTCCAGTACTTCTCTCTCTCAACTTTTGCCTCTGTGGAGGCTATGCTCCCCAAATCTGGTCACGTTTCATCTTTCAGATGCCTTGCTGCAGAACAGCCACATCTCCCCTGTTGGGATTGTTTGCTCTGAGCAACCATCCAGGCAAGTAGCATCAGACCACACTTAGCCAAAGGCCATAAGTGAGCACAGGCACTGCCACGGCTTCTCTTCAGGGGCTTGGGAGGAGCATATTGGCTCCCATAGCTCATGCCACCCTCTCCGGTTTCCAGCAGAAATGCTCACATCCTTCAAGGAGCTGCTGCTCAGCCAGTAACTTCCTTGTGGGCCTATTAATTGACTTCTCTGGCCTCTTCCACACCTCTACCAGACCAAGACGGCCTAGAGCTGCATCAGGACACGGCCCAATTGTTTGTTAAGGTGCCACTAGACTTCCCCTTTGTTTTGCCACTTAGATTGGTAATCACTATACTATCAGTTATGGAAAACAGCTGCAACTCAGCATGTACCCTGGAGATATGGTCTTCCTTCCTCCAATCCAAATGCCATCAGTAACCAACAGCAAAACCTGCCCCTCTCCTCCAATCCAAATGCCATCAGTAACCAACAGCAAAACCTGCCCCTCTCCTCTAATCCAAATGCCATCAGTAACCAACAGCAAAACCTGCCCCTCTCCTCCAATCCAAATGCCATCAGTAACCAACAGCAAAACCTGCCCCTCTCCTCCAATCCAAATGCCATCAGTAACCAACAGCAAAACCTGCCCCTCTCCTCCAATCCAAATGCCATCAGTAACCAACAGCAAAACCTGCCCCTCTCCTCCAATCCAAATGCCATCAGTAACCAACAGCAAAACCTGCCCCTCTCCTCCAATCCAAATGCCATCAGTAACCAACAGCAAAACCTGCCCCTCTCCAACAGCTGACTAACCTCCTGTGCCAGCTAAATTAACCTCCTGAGGAGTGGGGGAACATGAACACACATGAAACTGACTTATTCTGGATCAGATCCTTGGCCTATCAAGGTCAATACTGTTTAACCAAAGTGACAGCAGCTCTCCAGTGTCTCAGGCAGAGGGCTTCCACATCATCTACTACCTGGTCCTTTTAGCTGAAGATGCCAGGAAAGAGCTTAGGATATTTTGTATGCCAATGAGATGCTCTAACTCTGACTCATATTTTGTAGTCTGCTGAAATCTTTATTTATGCTAGATTCTGATACCCGTCAACTCCTTTAAGAGCCAACTTACCATTGAAAACCATGGATAAGATCAAAATAAATAAGCATCCACCAACTGTTCTATAAAGCAGTGGTCCCCAACCACCGGGCCACGGCTCCCCCCCGCCCCGCCCCCCCCCGCAGTAAGAAACTTCCCAGGCCGCCAGCAAATCGGGCGCCAAATCGACCGATTAGCTTGTGACCCGGCAAGCTTATTTTTGTGGGAGTGGGGGAGAGGGAAGCAGGGCCGTCAGCACAAACGTGCATGCGCAGCAAGTCCGTGCATGCACATTTGTGCCATGCATGGCCGCAAACGCACATGCGCGGCAGTTTGCCATATGCGCAGTGCATGCATGTTTGCGGCTGCGCATGGCGCACAATTGCACACATGCATGTTTGCGTCATGCATGGTGCAAACGCGCATGCGTGGCCGCCAGAACCCCCCCACACACACCGGTCCGCAGCCTTAGAAAGGTTGCGGACCACTGCTATAAAGTACTAAAAGCTTGAGTATCCAAGCAAATTCCCATGAGTACAGATTAGCTGCTGTTAGCAAGAGGTCATTCTAAGCAAGGGGTAAAATTATACAAGCATATGAAGCTTTCTTATACCATGTCAAGTCATTGGTCTGTGCCACCTATGCTTCCACCAGACTTGCAATCTCTGAAAGCTGTAAAATAGACCCAGCCTTCTCATTAAATGACTCCATATAAAAAAGCAAACATACCTTCTGCAGATCAAAAAATTCTCACACGTAAGCTTATTACTATTTTTCAAATGTCTGTAGATGCTATTGTGAGTATTAAAATCTAATTTAAAAGCCCGACTGAATATACAGTAGCTCTTTGTATGTATTTTCTCAATCAATGGATTCTAAAATTGGACACTACTCAAAAATGTTGGGAACCACTGTGCTATGAGAAAGTATTATTTCATTTTCAACTTTTTAAAAGAACAGGCAGCATCTGAGAATACAATGCTCTTTTAGAAGTACTATGAGAAATAACAATGATGAGCCTCTTGTGGCGCAGAGTGGTAAGGCTGTCTGGAGCTGTCTGCCCATGAGGTTGGGAGTTCAATCCCAGCAGCCGGCTCAAGGTTGACTCAGCCTTCCATCCTTCCGAGGTCGGTAAAATGAGTACCCAGCTTGCTTGCTGGGGGGTAAACGGTAATGACTGGGGAAGGCACTGGCAAACCACCCCGTATTGAGTCTGCCATGAAAACGCTAGAGGGCGTCACCCCAAGGGTCAGACATGACTCGGTGCTTGCACAGGGGATACCTTTACCTTTATGAGCCTCTTGTGGCGCAGAGTGGTAAGGCAGCGATATGCTGTCTGGAACTGTCTGCCCATGAGGTTGGGAGTTCGATCCCAGCAGCCGGCTCAAGGTTGACTCAGCCTTCCATCCTTCCGAGGTCGGTAAAATGAGTACCCAGCTTGCTGGGGGGTAAATGGTAATGACTGGGGAAGGCACTGGCAAACCACCCCGTATTGAGTCTGCCATGAAAACGCTAGAGGGCGTCACCCCAAGGGTCAGACATGACTCGGTGCTTGCACAGGGGATACCTTTACCTTTACCTTTAGAACCTTCATCCCAAACAAACATGGTGTGGCAGTGATGAGGAATCTGCTCACCAGTTTTAAAAGGGAACAGAACAAGAAAATATTCAAAGAAGGAATTATGGTGGCCACAGTGCATCATCTCCATAGTTGTCAATGATTCAGTGTCTGCAGCTGGGGATTGACAGCAGCAGACATACATACCCAAGGGAAGAGGTAGGTCCAAGTACAAACTGGCAAGAAGACTGAATTATCTTTATCCCTTTTCATAGATATGTTCTTGTCCATGTGTGGCAAAAACCCAACCATCAAACACATTCTGCCAGTTTAGATAATCCTGGTTAGCAGTGGAATATGCTAATATGTAACATCTAACCATTTCTGAGACTTCTGACAAATTTCAGTACCTTGTAAAGAAGTGGTCCCGCCTATACAGTGCAGTGTGATTACCTAGGGAGGTGATGAGAGGCAAAGGGGTAGCAGGGGGCACTGGAGATGCACCCCTTTGAACACATTGCACACTTATTCACAACTGACCAGGCTAAGGTGCCAAGCAAGCAGATAAGTTTCTGTCTCTGCATAGCAGAAACTAGCAGAATAAGGGGGAAACTACTAGAATTCTTAGTAAATACACCATCAGAGCTTAAATATTCCAGGCGTTCAGTGTGAGGATAATGACAATTTTGAAAACTTGCTGCTGAAGTTTGTTGACTATCAAAGAAAGGCAATTGGGTGTGATGCTTTTATGATCTGTTGTGTGGAGGTTTTTGAGGATATGTTTTGCTCAGTGATGAACTCAGAAAGATCAGGTACAACAATGCTTATTTATAAGAACTATCTGCAAAGTTCAATGAAATGAATCTGCAATAGCAAGGAAATGAGGGTCAATTTTAGTAAAGCTCTCTATTTGAGAGTTAACTCTATTCAAATGCAATATAGGCCATAGCAGGCAATACCAGTTTCCAAGCCTGTCTGAGCTGGAAGAGAAAGATGGAAAACAAGATGATGATCTGTACGGTAATTATGACCATTTGGATATGCTGCATGAAAATATGTCTAACATTTTGATCTTCTTTCAAATGTAAATTCAGATTGGGTGATAACAAAAAAGTATTTGAAAATGGATTTAAGTAACAATCAGACTTTAAAAAGCTGGTATCACTGGATCAAGTTTATTAATTTTATTAAATAAATTAAACTAAAAAGTTTTAATGGGATTTTGAAAAAAATGCTCAATTAACTGATACTATTTTGAATTTATTATCATCCTTGTTCTGAAGAATGCTTTTTGTAGGGTAGCAGAGCACTGGAGATGATTTTACGGGATCAAGCGGGTGGTAGCCTGAAAAAATCTGGAACTACAAATGTAATAAATAAAAATAAATAAATTATAACAGGCTCATGGTTTTCTTACTTTAAGCAAATTATATGTACCATAGTTGCAGCTTCAAAAATCCACACAGAAGAAACATGCAGTTTACAGACACAGATAAGTTCACAATGCTTGCACTGCCTTGGTTTGCGGGAAAATTTGACAGATGGCAATTCTTTACTTGCTTTCAATCATCTCACTGAGTCTGTTTGGCTAAGTCACCTTGTCATAAGATGCAGGTTATCTGTTTGATCAGTCCTTATCCACAGCACTTTATATGGGAAGATCCATATACATGGCAGGACATGTTAACAGCAACATTCATATGTTAAATGGCAAACTGCATTTATAAAAAGTAGCTTTGACTCAAGCTGGAAGGGGAATGGACATACCGTATATACTCGCATATAAGCCGAGTTTTTCAACCCTTTTTTAAAGCTGAAAAAGTCCCCCTCGGCTTATATGCAGGTATAAAAGAAAGCTGCCAGACACGAAAGGAGGGCAGGGGTGGGAGACACGTATATTTAACTGAAGAAGCAGATACAGGAAGAAGCAGAGATGCAGCAAGCCCGGAGGGATAGTGGGAGGGGAGGAAGAGCCCCCCCCTCACTGCCTTAATGAGGCTAGCATGTTCTGCTGCTGCAGGAAGCTCTGAAGCCTCTGTCTCAGAGGGAGAGCAGAGAGCAGAAGGTAATACCCCTAGAGGAACAGAACACCTGGCTAAGAAGAAGGGAATTGGATAAGAAGAAGGATTGGATATAAAAAGGCAAGAGGGGTCAGAAGGAAAGAGAGAGGAGGGGAAAGAGGAAGGAGGAGGATGGGAAGGCTTCGGCCTCAGCTCATATGCGAGTCAATAAGGTTTTCCAGCATTTTGCGGTAAAGTTAGGTGCCTCGGTTTATATGCAGGTCGACTTATACGTGAGTATATAGGGTAAGTATCTGCTACTCATGTGCATATAATAAATTGACTCACTAGTCACTGCTGTTTTGTATTAAGAATAATTTCCAGAGGCCCAGCACAAGAAACCATATATTTCTAGATTATTTCCTCTTTATTTAGTAGTTACAACAATATATCTAAGAAGATTATTATGAGCAAAAACAAAGGAATGGTTTTGGGCAGATGCAATGCAAGATTCCTTTATAGGTAGTTTTGAGTGGCAGATAATTCAGGTTTGTGCACTTCTGGGTCTTTCCCAATCCCATCAGCAATGTACACATGGCATGGTTAGAGGAGCATTGTTTCTATAACAGTATTAAACCATCATTAGCTGTCAACTTTTAGAGAGCTGTTGTTTGGTTGCTTTTTGGAAGATATGCTACTAGTGTTCATTATAAAGAGCAAGGATGTAATGTCTTAATCCTGTTTGTAGCCATTGTCCTGACCTGGATACTGGTGATGTCACAACTTTGGCTTTTACAGCCAAACATGACTATGTTGTCTTATGGCTATTATGCCATATGACTTCCTGACATGTGCTTGCATCTCCATGGATCCTCATAGTGCCATCTATAGATAAAAGGCAGGCCTTGGTTTGAAAAGATGGCATAGTTGACAATAACCAGATAGGTAAGAAGGGGATGAAACTTGCTGAATATTCCTAATCTAAGTAATTTTTACAAACCACTATTGTTATCTATGCACTAAGTCAGTGACATCTGCCTTGTCTAAAAATTGTGAAGAAGCTATAATGATTACCAATTCATTTGAATAAACTTGTATAACATATGCATTATTTTAAATAACTGGGAATTCTACCTTATTAATTTATTTATGGTATGCTACCTTTACAACACACTTAAAGGATCCCAACAGAAATCAATGTGTAGTGTGCTTATATATATATATATATATATATATATATATATATATATATATATATATATATAATATATATATATATACACCTAATAAATCCCAAACTACTTACAAGCTGGACATTTTGCTGGTGAATAAAAATTAACAAAGATATTGAATTGCAGGATAATAATCCAATAAACAAAGCACTCCAGCAATATCAGAAGTGCAGTGAAAGGAGGTTCTCTAAACAAAAATAGCTTTGATTAAGTTATCAAAGCTGTCTGCCTTTTTCGAGAAGAAATCTTCAACAAAGTGAGTCAAAAATTTTTAACTGAAATAAAGATTAGTAATATAACAGAGGGAGACTTTCAGTTTGAAGAGTTAGAAAGTTACCACGAGAAAGTTCCTAATATTAACAAAACTTATTCTATGGTTTTGTTGAACAAAAACCAAACGTTAAAGCTAAAGACACCTGCCTTCTACATTGGATCACTAATGTCACTTGATCAGAAGGCATGACATATGATTAGGCATCTTAAATGAAACTGCAATTCTGGACAAAGACTGTGATTCCCCACTGCCAAAATGAAAAAAAACCATGCAAGGCATGTGGGATGGGGGCAGATTCTATACTTTCTTCCATAAAGTCTCAAGTGCCACTAAACAAGGGAAAAAAGAAAATAAAACCAGGTACCTGGATAATATTTTATACTACTGTTCAAGACTGAGAAACACAGAAGGTGTTCCCATCACTGCTTCATGGATCAAAATTCAGGATGGTGCCTCCTACGAGGCAGAGCAAGGAAAACTCATTGTGAGGTAACACCAGAAACGTCCTGGAAAACAACTTGAGTTTCACAGCACACAGAAAGGCAAAAAAAGTAGCTCTCGGTTTGCATATGTGCTAAAAATCAACAAATTAAGTTAACATAATTTGTTTACAGCATCCACTTCTTAGAGCATTTGAACTCATTTTTAGAAATCAATTTAGTACAGATTACTCAGCACATATGAGCAATAGAAAAAGCAGAGAACACAAGCTATAACTACAGAGGAAAATATCCATGGTTGGGTATGTTGAACTTACATCCTGCATTACTGCATTGAAGAGTGCACATGAAGACAACTGAAAAGACTGAATCATAACCTGAGCAACGCCCTGTGAAGCAGAATACAATGCACTTCCCAGATCAGAATGTAAGCATAAGTCTTGCACTCAATAACAGAATATAATAATGTGGCTGCAGGACTAACGGCTTCAGCAAACAACCAAAACTTGCCCATAATGTTGTTCTTGTACTGTTCTTCAGCAATATTTTACTAGACGAATGAATAAGTAGTAGGTGAAAGAAGAGACACTATTAGTATTAGAAATACTGATTAGAAAGCAACTTCCTTAATGTTTCATTTCCTCATTATTTACCCAGTTTTCTATAAATCCTACCTCAGTGTGCCACAAAACACTAGGCTTTGCTCCTATAAATTAAGGACTGCAGCTCACTGCAGTAATTAGACTGCAAAACCAAAATCCACCTCAAACCCTCAATACTGGCTAGATGTGCGTGCAATTTCTGTATGAAAGTAAAATACATTACTGTCAACATTACTTGCTTGAAATAGGAAAGTTCTCCATCTTAAGGGGAATTATGTGTAAGAAAGCAAGCTGCTTTGACTAGAATGCTAAACATACAAACTTTTCACTTGCTTGGCTTCCTCTCCCTCCTTCCTCCAATATTCTAGCTATATTCTCTAGTACTCTGGCTCAGTTGTTTTCTTTTCCTCTTCAACGAGAAACTGAGACAAAATCTGTTTTAAAAGCATATTTGCAAGATACTACCGGCTCACTGTATATGGATATGCAAAGGCATTGTTTGGACACCAGAAGTTGTCTTATTTCAGCCTGAGATTTCATACAACAGCAGCCTTAACAAAAAGTGAGCATGGACTCTGAGTAACTGTACACAGCAAATGGTGGGGTGGGAGCCTTTGATCACTGACAGTTTTATTTCTCTTAGGTTTTTGTAAACTACAACTGAAATCCAGGGGACTGACTGGCTGTTTTGGCAAAGAATTATCATATGGCTGTATTTGGATATGTGACATAGTTTACTAATGTAACAGAATTAGTTTTTGCTATATATTCCCACTGTCATGTAGGGAGTTCTCAGTCTGAGGAAGAGTGCTTGCACTCTAAAGCTCACGCCCTGAATAAATCTTTGTTGGTCTTAAAGGTGCTACTGGACTCTGATTTTATTGTGCTACTTCAGACCAACACGGCTACTCATCTATACACATCTTGCACATCTTTACATATCAGACTTGCTACATATTGTACTCTGTTACAAGTGGAAAAATTAATTGCACTTTTTGTTACCTGTAACAACATGCCTGGAATACAGAAGGCGCTGAACAGTACTTAATGTGAAAAATTCACTGTGTGGGATACTGGATTTAGTGGAAAGATTGCAAAATGTTTTACCATGAACAGATTGGTTGGTTTTCTGTGTTTGATAAAGTTCTTTACACTAAATCTTTTGAATAAAGTATACACTACAACTTCATATTTTCCTCTATACAGCGCATTTACCTGAAGATACATTTCATCAGCCCTCCTTTAATACAATGTTTTTATAATGAGTTTTGAATATATATCTATAACTAAAGACAACTAAACAGCTAAAGTATTGTGCTTCTATTTATACAATAGTCACTATGTGGGCTAAGTCTTGGGAAAAGTAAAGATCAAATTCACTCCAACACACAGAAAAATGGTTAAAGCTATGTGAACAAAAGCGGCTTTGGGGATTTTAGAAGCATGAAGCTGCTGCTGTTACCTGAGCATGCTGGGACTGGGTAAGCTCCTCTTTCTTGCGTTTCATGAGCTCTTTTCTCAGCTCTTTTGGTGCTTTCTCCACTTCATTAAAAACCTACAGTGCACAAGCATGCAGAAGGTGGGGAAAAGAACCCTTTTTCTCCACAGCAAGCATGTATGGTAAATATGAGAGAAGCAGATCAAGCACTAAAAGGTATCAAAAGCATGCATCAAAGCCGGAAGAGTTAGCTGGATAGTAAGTGGGCGGAATAAGCAGACATGAATGAGGCATGTGCTAATTGCATTCCAAAGAGGAATTCAGGTTTCATGCAAATGCCAATGATGTGCAATCACAAACAATTTTTACAGAAAGGTAAACAGTATCTACAAAATCTAAATCAGGACAGTTGCCAAAATATGAACTATTTTGCCGTGATAACAGAAAGGTTTTACTATGATGGCAAAAGCTCCAAAAATAGCTGGATGTTTGGATCAATATCTGTTGAAAAAAACAGCTACTGCTGACATCTCTGCCAAGCTGAGACAAAAGTTATAATTTTTTTCCATTAAAGCCATAGCCCCTTCAAAAGGACATTTTATACCACACAGGAGTAAATTTTCATTTAGATTATAATTATGTTTCAGAAATATGCAATTGATATCTAGCAGTTAAAGAATCTCAAAGATAATTTTCTAGAAATCAACTGATCTTGTGATAATGCAGATTAAATAGATGATTAAAGTCCAATTGCATTGTTCCATATTTTTATGGAGATTACATACTATAGATGTGTTTTCCTCAAAATAACTTAAAGCTCACAACCATTCAATAACAAACAACGGTTTATCACTGGAAGAACCCGCAGAAAAAAATACAGCCCAAATCACCACATGCTATTTCTGTTTGTATGAAAAGATTTCTTTGAGCACATCAAATGTCTTCACCCACTTCCCCTGTTAAGGCCCAATCACCAATAGAGGCTCAAGGTGCAAGGAGTTCAGCAAAAGAAAAGGTACAGATTAAAAAAATACACAATTGATGTATCTAAGAGATCATATAGTGCTTGGTATCAAAGCACTGTAAACAGTATAATGTTCAATTGATATTTACAGGCAGAGGGTCTAGAAATCTGCCCAAGTTCAACCAAGCCATATCAGTCACTCAGTCTGGCAACTGAGAATTAATTTCTTTTTTTAAAGAAAAAAATGACAGGAAGTCTTTGCAAAATATGGCTTCTTCACTTTACCTAGCAGCCTGCCTCAATCAAACCAATTTAACCTTGTTTTAATGAACTAATCTTGTCATAGTTAGGTATTCTCTGAGTCTGAAGTAAACCAAAATTAAATCAAATTGGTTTCATTCCTTAAAATCTGCTTCAGCTTCAATGTTTAATATGTATAGTATTTCAGACTTCCAAGTACTTCACTAAGAGACAGCATTACAATATAATTATATTTATGAAATTTATTGAGTAAATGAAAACAGCTGATCTAAGATTGTCTGACACTAAGAGTAATGTGCCATAGCACAGAGCTCCCAACACTTCTGTAAAGTTATTTGTGCTTCCATACATAAAAATAAAGTAAAAACGGTCTTGTTCAGAAAGCAAATATTTTGTTATATAGTATTTTTTTAAGAAACACATCCTCATAATTCTCTTTTACTTCTGCCCTATTGATTTAGTAGTTTTCCTGTTCACAATTCAAAGAGGCACACAGCCAGATCTGCATGCAATGGATTTGGAGAACATTCTGCCCACCATTTCTCTGCAATAGATCTATTTTAAATACTCCCTTCATTAAAGATATTCAGCCATTAATTTTCTCAACACTCAAAACAAATAGTGATGCTTCTATGGTGGCAGGAACTTTGAAATAAAGGCTGATGATAACTACTACTCTCAATCATGTTAGAATTTATAGCATATATTAAAGTTCTTTTGTTTGTACCTAGCTTTGCTATTTCAATTGCACATGAATGTCTTCCAAACAGCAAAACATTTCCCAATGCGAGAAACAAGGGGCTGGATCCAAACTGTTGCAAGCAACTACAATTGTGGAAGCTACTTTTGATGCCTTTCCCCTTATTTTAAAAGGCTCATATAGTGACAAAGTTGGGAGACCTTGGAGAACAGAGAGATGCAGGCATGGGACTTCAGTAGAAGGGGAAATAGTAGAAATCACAAGGGACAGTTACTGTCAATTCCCCATTCAGCATCCCAAACCATTCAAAGGCACTCTGGCCATCATTAATAGTTCTGCAAGAGCAGCAGAAAGAGAAAGACAACTAAGATCCTTTTCAAGATTCTAACTCTACTTGAAGCATTCTGAATCTAATACAATTTTAGAGTCCAATGGCATCTTTAAGATCAACCAAGTTTTACTCAAGGTATGAGATTTTGTGTGCATACACATTTCCTCATATACAATATTGTAATATTGATATTGCATCTGAAGAAGTGTGCGTGCACACGAAGGTTCATACCTTAAATAAAACTGGACTCTAAATTTGTTCTGCTGCTTCAGACCAACCAACACAGCTACCCACTTGAATCTAATACCAGTTAGGAATTTGATGTGGAAATAACTCCTTTTACAGCATCAGAATTCATCAAGAACTGTGAAGCCTATGAGTACAGAAAATAACTAAAATTTTAAACTAATGGCTTAATGCAACCCTTGTCAAAGATAGACATAGCTATATTTCCCTTCTAAATGAATAGTCTGTACCTCTTTTTTTCTGTTTTTCAACATATTCTGGAACTTGGTCAGCTCTTTCTCCTGTTCTGCTTTGATGCGTTTTGCTTCATCACGTAAGCGATTTGTATGTTCCTGTTCCAAGCGTTCTATTGTCTGCTTCTGCTGTTTTTCTAGGTTTTCAATTTCTTGATCATAGTGCCGCTTCTTACTCTGAAAGTCAGAAAATTAGACATTTACCTAGAGCTACATTTGATAGGCTGAAAAGCTCCATATGTAATAACTGCCTACATGTGTAAGCTGCTGTTCAAGAAAGTGGTGGTGACATAACTTGCCAAAGTAACAGGTTGGGTTTTCAGTTTAAAATTTCTTGAAAATAGCATTCCAGAAAGAACTTAGGCAACACCTTTGCTCTCTAAATCTTACATTATTTCCATGAGATCAACACATAAGCAATTCTTGTCCGTCTACAAAATTCAGGGTTACAATTTTAGATAATTCAGAAGAATGGCAGAATTCTTAAGCTTCTCAAGTAGGTCTAACATTACAAGAATTTATTTATTCCATGATATTATAGCTAATCTGAAACTCAGGTGTAGAAGAGAACACATCCTGCCTGTTTTACTATTGGTATAGTTATTGGTCTTCACATTTTAGGGGACTTCTAGTTGAAGAGGCTTCAGACTCCCATGAATCAGAACACAATTCTTTTTCATGAAACTGTGGCTCTACTATTTATACTACCACAAGGAAAGAACTATATGTAGGTCATGATCTAGAGCAGTGGTCCCCAACCTTTTTATCACCAGGGACAATTTTACTGAGGCCCGGGGAGGGGGGTAGTCTTTTGCTGAGAGACGTTGCTGCCGCCTGAGCCCCTGCTCCGCTTGCTTTCCCGCCGTCTGCTGGGGGGTGCTGCCAGCAGGAGCTGCGCAGTGCCAGACCGAGGGGGAGCCCCAGCAGCAGCCGGGGAGGCGGACAAGGAGGAGCCGTGGCCCGGTACCAACTGATCTATGGACCGGTCCCAGTCCCCGGACCGGGGGTTGGGGACCACTGATCTAGAGCACTATTGGACAGTAATGGAATACAACAGGGTTTCCTTTAAGGCACACCCTTGTTGCCCACTAGAATCTAGCCTAGGCTTATTTAGGGAAGAAGAAGAAGTGTTGGGGGATTTAACCTCGCTTTTTACTACAAAAATGAGTCTCAAATCGAATTAAAATCACTTTCACTTTCTCTCCCCAGAACAGACCCACTGTGAAGATGACGCTGAGAGAGTTCTAAGAGAACCATGACTGGCCCAAGGTCACCTAGCTGGCTGCATGTAGAGGAATGGGGACTCAGACCAGGTTGTCCAGTTTAGAGACTGTTGCTATTTATATACCAAGTTGGCTCCCACTCCCTTTCTTTGAGTTTATAGTACAGCTAATCATAGTTATACCCATATACCCATAGCTATTCCCATGGTTTAACAGGACAATTTCACATCTGTTCCACTATATATTTCTGGTAAGGCTTTGGAGGAGCACTTAACACCCACTTAGGGCAGCTGTCCCACCCCTGAGTACCTCCTCCTCCAACCAGTGTGCCTGTCTGTCCAGCAGCCAACCAACTGCCTTCCATCCCCCACCCCTGACCACCCCCTCCTCCTTCCACTTCCCTCTGAGGCTTGGAGGCTGCAGAATCCTGCTGTGTGAGAGCTGCCCCTGTTGGTGAGTTCCCTTACAGCTGCCTGCAGCTTTTCCAGGTCCTGAGGGGAGGGGGAGGCTGTCCACAGAGTTCTTCCACTCCACCCCCCTAATCTAGCACCCACCGTATTTCTAAATGAAATAAGGGCAAAGATTCATCACCTCACCCCACCACTGGCAACTAGCAGCTACACAGATTATTACTATTCCTGCAGCTAGGGAGGTTGATGCTTTTGATAAATAACCCACATCCAAAGTGCTTGGGATAATATACAAAGTTATACCTGGCTGAATAAAGTCAGCAAAACCTGAATTTCTGTACTTTTCCATAACTGGCAACATGAAGTACTTTCAAAATCAGCCAGCTAAAGGCCACGTATCTGATGCACATCCTCATCTAGTCGCTGAGAACTGGATGATAATAAATGCTGTACCTTGTGGCACTGATGGGCAATGAAATAGGCACCACAACAAGCCCAGGAGTGTCAGCACTGGCGCCTTCTGCAAGAGTGCCACAAGCCCTCGACTCCACCCATCCGTTCAAAGGGAAGGAAAAGATGTGAAGGCTACCTTTCCCACTGATGGTGCCATCAAGCAGCCACATAGGAGTGGTTTGAGGTATCATAGCATCAGCACATGATCTATATGATACCTGGCTGGCTGGCACTACAGTGAAGAACAATGAAAATGGCACCAAAACACCAGCATATTAAGGCTCTGAAAAGGCATTCTCACAACACATCACCAACAGGATTTTTAAAGGGTTTTCCACATTCTTTGAAAACTTAATCTCAAAAATATTAGTGTGAAAATTTCGCTATAAGATCATTAAATGCACTAAAAATGACTAGGTAGTGGGGGGAAATAGGAATCTTACTGTCATTTCCTGTTCAAAGCGCCTGAACAGCTGTTCTCGTTGTTGTAACAGTTTATTACTGAGCTGCTGTTGAGCTCTCTGTTCTTCTTTTTGGAGAAGTCGTAATTCCCGCAATTCCTGCCGCCTGAGGGGCATAAGAATGGGATTCATATTATAAGGAGCAGGAAGCAAACAGGGAAACAGATTAAACTCATGAGCAGTATAGCCAGAATTTGCGTTACGTGTATTTAAATGCACAATGTATATCCTACCCTTTTGCCCAACCAGGGCTACCACATGCATTGTTTTATGTCTATTTAAGAAACTTAAGTTTTTCTTTCTTTAAAAAAGACCAAACTATTTTAAACAATTTAACAGAATTTGGAATGATTTTGTTGCTATAATTCAGTGAAATAAATTCTCTCCACTGAAATGGAGATTTTCAAACTTACCGAAGATACCGCAATTCTTCACTTTTAGAATCACTGTCTGTGACTATTTTAGAAGTAGTCACACTTACTTCTACTCCATCAACAACAAATTTGCGCGTTTTCTTTAAAGTTTTCTTGTGTCTCTTCGTTTCCTGAATAAATGATGACACATTATTCTAATAGCTCAATGTTAAACGCACATAAACTTGTAAAATTATGTTTCTAAGCAATAACAAAATTACTATCACACCACAACCCGAAGCCCTTCTCTTCACTAGACTTCTCTTCACTAGACAGGCAAAGATAAACTGAACTGAGGAGCTGATCTTTAACTGTTCAATTCCATTGAACTTCTTAAGCCTTGTTCTAGAGTAGTTTTAAGTATCTTCACTTGATAGTTGCACTCTTCAATACACTCTTCAATACAATTACTTTTATAAGTGTGTACATTAACATTTGAAAATTTAGGAAAATGGAAATGCGTTTAGCAACATTTCTCCTCCCCCATGATTATGAATGCGCCCATACACAAAAGGCTTAAAATATGAATATGCTTTAAGTCAAGATTACTGACTCTTACCTGCAAAGACATTGAACCACTCTCCTTGTTTTTAGTGAGGAAGCTGGAAATGGACAAATTCAAATCGATGCTGCTGTTGTCAGCTGTGGAACCAGTGCCTGAATTGGTTTCATTTTCTTTAGCATTTTCATGGTCAAGATGATGTGAGTTTTCAACAGTACCCTGAATATCTAATTTATCTTTTGCTTCATTTTCAGTATCACTAACGCTAATGCTAATATTGGGTACTGGAGGGAGCTCATTTGTATGTGGCTGTCTGATGACGGTATCAGAATTTACATCACTGGAAACTACAGGCAGGTCAGTGTCTATCTGAATCTCATCCTTGTGGTTTGCCTCAGTGCTTTTCAATTTGTCCGATTCTCCAGTCTGATGAAGAATGTCGCCTTCCTCAGTTGTGCTTTTCTCAGTATGTTGGCTGTCACCTTCTACAGCCTGCTTCTCCTTGTTTTCCATTCCTGCTGAAACTTCAATGTCGGTTTCCTTTACTTCAGCTGCACCGTCCATACTTCTCTCAACTAGCTGATTAACAGAATCATTTATTTGGCCTTCACCTTTAACTGGAGTTGGTTCAGAGGCACCTTTTTCATGAGCTTCTTCAGCAATATTCTCTGTTGTCTCCTGTACACTTTCAAGCATCTCATCTACACCACTGTTCAAAGATTTCCCAGCAGTGTCCGGAGCATTGCTGGGATCCTCTTTTACTTGCTCCTGTACTCCATTGTCAGCATCATCTGCAGTTTCTACCTGAGACTCACCAGCACCAATAGTAACTTCATTTTTATGAATTTCAGATTCAATCAGGCCCCTGTTTTCAAATAAGCTGTCTTTTAACTCCTTAACTCCTTCAGTTTTTTCTACTTCCATTTCTTCCCTGGCTTCATTTCCTTGAAAGTCTGTACTACATTTTTCTTCTCCCTTCTCAGTTTCTTTAGGTATTGCACCTGTAAGATCTGTATTGCTGCTTTCAGGTTCAGGTATTATTTTTTGTGTGTTTTCAGTCACTGATTTATTTTCAAAGACATTTTCTTTCTTGGCCTCAACATTTGTTTCAGTTACTATGGCATCAATTTCTTTTCTTTCATCCTGAGATACAAAATCATCAATCAACTCTGTACTTTGAACTCCACTTTCCTTTGCTTCCACATCTCCTCCCAATAAAATGGATCCATTTTGCAGCTTTTCAGTCTTTCTCTGGGTAGCATCAGATACATTCTCATTGGATTTTTCAATTCTGTTGGCCTCAACGGTCACTTTTTCATCCACAGGTGTATCAGTACTAGTCTCTGCAGCAGATGCATCTTCCTTTTTTTCACAAACAGATTCCAGAAGACAGGTATTCTGTGACAGCTTATCCTCTTCTGAGCTAGCGATACTGAGGTCTGACGAGGCTCGCTTATTTGCTGGTAACTGCTAAAATGTGCATTGAAAAAATTGATTAATTTCTTCAAGTTATAACGTATCAGCAATATCAGGTTGAACAAAGTTATATTTATTATTATGATGCCAAACACTTTTGACAAACTCATGCTGAGAGTCCTTTTTCAAATGAGTCAGAGGCTCAGTAAAGGTTAGAGCGTCTTGTAAAAGTTTCACATCACTACCTCACACTAGGTAGCATTTCTTGAACGTAAATTGATAGCTTTCTAATAACAGGGTAGGAAATAATACTAACCAGGGCTTTTTACTTGGCTAGTATCATGAGTCACCTCACCAAAAAGAAACATACATCAGTGCATTAAAAATACATTACTCAACTAAAAAAAAAATAAATGTTTCACAATGAATATGTATTACTTCCTATGCCAGTTTATTATAAATGCATACAGACCACCTACGAGAAAAATTTTAACTGCATATTCATTTTTTGTGCAATGCTCTGCGCTTGATCCATGGAGTTCCATTCACAAACCAGATCTTTCCTATCTCCACATAACACAAAAAGTTGGCCTTGAAGGTTCAGAGAACTATAGGAAATACCATAAAGCAGCAGTGTGACAGTTCAAGAACTAAATCCAAAGAAACCACCAACTTCTGCCTTGTACAATGAAATAACTTTCTGCCTGCATAAGGCCACTTTGGATCCAACCTAATATATTTTGGTTTAGAAGAAGTGTTGTTTTTTATATGCTGCTTTTCCCTACCTGGAATCTCAAAGCTGCTTACAATCACCTTCCCTTTCTTCTCCCCACAACAAACACCCTGTGAGGCTGAGAAAGCCCTGATATTACTGCTTGGACAGAACAGCTCTATCAGTGCTCTGATGAGCCCAAGGTCACTCAGCTGACTGCATGTGTGGGAGGAGTGGGGAATCAAACTGGTTCCTCATATTAGAAGCCATTGCTCCTAACCACTACACCGTGCTTTTTTAAAATCGTATGACAATAAAGATAGGTATCATCAGAAAGTCACGGAATACATTTCATTAAATTTTATTTATTTCATTTATTATTAAATTCATATACAACCACTTTCAGGGTTTCCAACTTGGGGCAGTTCACAACCATATACACATTATAAAACCAGTTAAAAACTGATTAAAAATCCATAATCGCCTCAACTATGGGTCTTTGTTTCTACCTCCCCATCTCTTACTTCAGTGGTGGATTGCTTAAATCTGTTTTGCACTTTCTTTGCCTTTTACTTCCTCATCTTAATCAAAATGCAACAAAAGGCATTTCAGAAAGTTTCATGAATGCAACTGAGGCCTGTGACTTATAGGGAAGTTTGGTCAACAGAAATCAATGGGATTTACTGCCTAAGTCTGTGATGTAGATTAAAATATTCTTTAAAGAATATCTGTTTTAAAGTACCAGAGAATTTTCAGATTCCTCCTCTTCATCTTCATCTTTTCCATCTTCAACTTCTTCTGTAACCTCAGCTTTAGCTTCTGCGATCAGTTCTCGGATTGGTTTATTGGAAGTAATAGTAACAAACGGATGCTGGTAAAAAAGCATAAAATCTCAAACACAAACATGTATTCCATTTACTTCTGCCTATGCCACCTCCCTCCCAGAGGCCCAGTTGTAAGACAAAGGCTGTTTTTTGAGAAAACTATTATTTCTGCTTCATACTCTTTCTGAAGACTTTTGACATTCTGGACAAAAGTAAGAATGTAGCTATATTTAATCACTATCCATCCTACCACACTGTCTTCTGTTGGCTCTTCAAATTAGCAGTATTTGTTTTTCTCCATGTTCTCTTTGAGATCCCTCTCATGCTTAGTTGACAAAATGCTATTTGAAGTAAGTATCAGGACACCTGAAGCTGCCTTGTGCTGGTTTATCAAGGTGGGTATTGTCTATTCAGACTGGCAGTGGCTCGACAGGGTCTCAGGCTGAGGGTCTCACACCACCTATTACTAGTTCCTTCTACCTAGAGATGGCTAGGGATTGAACCTGAGACATTTTGCATGCTTAGCATATGCCAAACTATTGAGCCCCAGCACCTCCCCATGGCTGGATCCTGGCTGTATACTTCATATGCAATGAGAAATAACAAATCCAGACATAACTAGGTACAAATATTTACATAATGTAAATACATTAATATTGCAACTGCTCACCAGCCAATGAAGGTTCCTCTCCCTCTAAGAAGTCATGCCTCATGGCACATCAAATATATGGCATTTCATTCAACTGAACTTGCAAGTATAATGAATGCCTTATGAGAAGAAGCTCAAGAACAAACACAAAAGATGTTTAATTCGTACCTGGAGAAGATCAGCAGTGCTCCATCTGGCATCTACATTCTTCTCCAAACATTTTTTTAAGAAGTCTTTAAAGTCAGGAGACCTGCATAAAAGAAACTTAAGTCTACCACAGCTACACACAAATTGAACGAAGGCATTTTGTTTCCCTGTCTGGATCTGTCATAACTGACCTGTCAGCACCAAAACAGGCCAAGAAAGAGAATGAACAACAGCAAAGTTCAGTGGGGCCTTTCAGTGTACTTTATGGGGAAAAGTAACAAATGTATCTAATTATGTTTCAAAACAAAAATTCTACTTTTTGCGAAGCTTATCTAGGATAATAATTATATTATATAGCAAATCAAAACAGATGCAATGGACTCTGTGCTAGTTTGTTTGCATAGTTATGGCAGAAAACCATGCTCCCAGCTTGAGACAAGCAGATCCTTCCTGCAGCATGAAAACTAGAATAGTGATCGTCAACTGGTTCATAAGAAAGACTTGTGAAGATTCAAGGTAGATGATATCACTATTAGGATTTTCTTTACGTTTGGTTTTCTCTTTAAAGTGATGGGGAGACTAGGGCAGTTCCTTTATCTTTAATGTAAGATATTTCCATAGATACAGCTTTTCCCCTGCTCTGTAGCATCACATCTGACAAAATTTTCACTTCCATACAAATTAAAAATATACCTTTAATAAACATTTAACTATATCAAGAAAAATTTAATATGACTACTTGGCTTTTTCATGAAAAACTACTTTCAAACACTGTTGTTCAAAGGATATGCTGTTTTGCTAACTGGTCCAAATCAAGTGAAAGTAAAAAAAAAATAGTCAATTAACCATTTTGAAGATTGTGCCAAAGAAGGTGGTTCGGACTTGGCAATTTTCAGCAGAACACGCATAGGGTTCAGTTCATGGTGAGGTGGTTCTATTTCAGCCATTTCTATTAAGGTAATGCCTAAAGACCAAACATCAGCCTTATAATCATAAGGTCTGTCTTTAGAAGTCTCACACATTACCACTTCAGGAGCCATCCTAAAAAGAAAAAAGGGGGGGGGGGGAGAGAGAGAAAGAAGACCAAACAGTACATAGGATTGTTAAGGATTACTCTGAAACATTAGAACAACTATGTGCTACACACATACTGTTAATAGAACTTCTAAGTGTTCTCAGTTATTCAATTTGCTTATTGTAGATGTTTAAGACATTGCATTATTTAATTTTCTATTCTAATTCCGAAGTATGTGCCCTTTCTGCAGAAATGTAAATCTTCAGATGGGGGCACACCTAACAGAAACAGGCTTTTCTGAAAACTTGGGTGACCCCCTAAGTTTGTGGGAAAATCTGAAGTTTTAAAAAAAAACCAAAACACTGGGAGGTTTAAATTCCCCCCACAGAAAGTATTGCATGGGGACAATGCACTTACTGTGGAGCAGCTGAAGAGGGCCTGGATTGTTGCTGCTGCATTAGAGTAGTGGTAACAAAGCCTGGAAGCAGCTGGCAGCAGTGAACCCCAGGAATGACTCTGGGCTTGGCCACAGAAGCTGCTGGAAGCTGCTCTGGGCTTGAAGCAACTCCCAGATACTGCTGCTACTGTGGCTGTGGCTTTAAGGGAGTCATGCCAGATGGTGATGTAGGGACCGCCCTTTATGCTTTGCACCCCACCCACAAACACACACACTTCTTTATTATTAGCATCATTTACAGCAGTGGTCCCCAACCACCGGGCCGTGACCCGGTTCTGGGCCACAAAGGCCCTGGCACCGGGCCACGGCTCCCCCTCCCCCGCAGTAAGAAACTTCCCAGGCTGCAAGCTTGCAGCCTGGCAAGCTTCTTACTGTGGGAGGGGGGAAAGAGGGAAGCAGGGCCACGCATGTGCCATGCGCGGCCGAAAACGTTTATGCGTGGCACTTTCGAGCATGCGCATTGCACTGCGTGGCCGCGCATCCGCGGCCAGGAAATCACCCTCCCTGCTGCCACCGGTCCCCAGCCTGAAAAAGGTTGGGGACCACTGATTTACAGTATGCCTTTCCCACTTGGACTCATAGTAAGTCAACAGTTGACAGATTGGAGTATTCAGTAAATAATACAATAGGATTAGGGTTTAGAACCAATCAGGAATCTAAAAACAGAACTGTAGCAAAGCACAAGTCTTAACATAACACATTAAATGGCACAAAATTACATAGTCATTTTTAGTAAACTAAACATAATAGATCATAATTCCTAATAACTTATCTGAGTAACTTTGTGAATCATTTTGTACAGTGCAACTACTGCCTACCGAAAGAACTTTCCTGAATAACTCATGAATAAATAATAATAAATAGTTCACTGTGAAACAACAACGAGGTTGCATTCTTACCAATAGGGGGTACCAATGAAGGAATCCCGTCGCTGAATTGTCCTTGTATTTTTAGCAGACACACCAAAATCCGCTTCAGACAAACAAGAAAAACTAGTTAAGAATTTTATGTTCATAGCATGTTACTTTGATAACATGCCATTTTCTCAAATCAGAAAAAAATATTTTTATTACCACCTTCCAAGCTATTACTTAGTCTGAAGACATTTATCATCTTTATAACCTCTTCTAAAAATGTTTAAGCAGGAATATTCATCAGTTCGGTAGCAGAGCAAAGATCTATTAATCTTGCAAACATGCAAATGCATGATGAAAGTAGTGCAGGTTCATCACTAACCCAATACTCCGCTCTGGGAGCACTTACTGCTTCCAAATCTCCCTGAAGCCTAGCAAAATGTCCAAAAGGGAATACTTCCTTCACAGATTCAGTAAGGATCATGGGTCAGCAGTGAACACAAATTCTGGCTGACAATCAAGAAAACTGTAACCTGCAGACTGTATCTTAAGAAAAGTCCTAAGAGTTACTGAGCTGTACTACACTAAAAATATACCCATCATTATGAAAGGGAGAGCTAAACAAACGTGCATAACTCAAAATAATCCTGATACATGTGTGAATTTCCAAATTGTATAATCATTTCACAATTTTTCAGACTATAACTGTATCTACAGCAGACTCCTCGGTTGAGTATCACAAAAGTCACAAAAGGGCCCATGTCCAAAAAAAAAAGAATAGAATTGGAAGGGACCTCATGTGTCATTAGTCCAATCCTCTGCACTATGCAGGACACTCACAACCCTATTGCTCATCCACTGTAACCTGCCACTTCCTTGAACCTTCACAGAATCAGCCTCTCTGTCAGATGGCTATCCAGCTCTGTTTAAAAATTTCCAAAGATGGAGAACCCACCATCTCCTGAGGAAGCCTGTTCCACTAAGAAACCACTCTGTCAGGACTTCTTCTGGATGTTTAGACAGAATTTATTTTGAATTAATTTCATTCCATTGGTTCTGGTCCGTCCCTCTGGGGCAAGAGAGAACAACTCTCTGACAGAACTGCTCTGTGAGAACAGCTGTAGCAGGTTCCAGCTGACTGCATATGGAGGAATGGGGAATCAAACCTGGCTCTCCAGATTAGAAGGTGGCAATCTTAACCACTACACAAAGCTTGCTCTTGGATAGAAAAAAAGATTTAAAATTATAATTAAAATTAAAATCCATGCCAAAAAAACACTGACTGAGAACTAAGCATACTTATTGCACTCTGAATCTTCAGAGCAGTTGAGAATCATTTAAGGGGGGAGGCAACAAAATGGAAAGGCCCCTAAAGAGTTTACATCCTGGAAGAGAAAATCTGAGTGTATGTGTATGCAGGAGGTCAATTCCCTAGTTGCTCATCCCTACCTCCAGCAGGCTCCAGCATGCAGGACTGAATTCAGAGATGTGCAAATAAAAACAAATGGACTTAGTACAGTTCCATTTGTGCGACACTTAACAATTTCCTTTCTATATATTGTCGTGCCCAAAAGTGGTTACACATGATCTTGTGGAAGCAGAAAATCAAATAGGGATATAATAAATTTGACAGCACACATGGTTACCAAAGTGTTTTTCATTTCTGCTTGCACAAGAGCCAGTCTAGATGGAAATTTTGTGTTGGATCCAATCCAAAATGTTCCAAAGTATGCTCTGAACAAAGAAGCTCTATATCCTATTGCAAATAAAAAAATAAATCCAACTATTATAGCATAAGGGATTTTAACCCCTACCTAAAAATGGGAACTCTGAAAATAAATGTCAGGCGTTAATAAATTCTTCTGCTTTTCCATCACTATTACTTCTGATGATGCATCCTGAAATCTGTTTTGGATCCAGCACCATGTGCTTGTGTGTGTACCAGCTCCTAGATTTCCTTTTAAGGGGTCTTTAACCTGCAGAGATTGGACTTCTCCCTAACACCCTGAAACATTTATTCCTTCTCCTGCCTTTTTTGTTTTCTGTACTCTCATAGAGTGCTGGAAAACCTGAAAACTTCTACTTCACTTTGTAGAAGTCTAGTTAGTTCTACTAAAATGGTTTAAAGTCCTGCAGCTTATTTTGAAGCACTTTGAAATCAAATGTGCTACTTTGAAATCAACTGTGCTACTTCTAATAAATGTCTGTAAAATCATTTTAGGAATTTTAAGTTTAATTGCCTTAAGTACTGAAATCTTGTACTTATTCAGCTTAATACTGTGGGGCGAAACTAGAGGAAGTGGTATCATTTCTTTTAAGTTTAATTAGTTCTAGTTTCAAACTGAGAAAGCCTATATATCCATTCTTCACAACCTATAGATTAGTACAGTGGCATTAATACAACAAACAGAAGCAACCCAAGTTCCTCAGACTTTGTGATGGCAGCAACAGATCCCTGCACAGAAGTTCTAAGCACAAACAGGAAAAAGGAGGACTTTCATCCTCGTTTTCTGACGATGTTAAAAGAAGTCATAAATACAAGATTAGGAGCCTGCTTTGGTCCAAGGACACACACAGCAAGCACAGGCACATAATCAGAGCCAGAAGATATTAATTTTAAGAAGTCATCCCGTACTGCCTCTCCAGAGAACCTGCTCAGCATTCAGAATGCTGAACCTGAGACTGGTCTTGTTCCTTGCAATGAAGGAACTCTAAATACACACAGTGCATATCCTGCCTATTAATTAGAATACCAAATTAATAGCCGAAGCAATTAAAAAAATAAATCAAAACAGATATATCATAGATCTCTAGCTGACAGTTACAGTATTGGTTTGGTGTAGTGGTTAGAACTGCGGAGTTCTAATCTGGCAAGCCACGTTCAATTCTGCACTCCCCCACATGCAGCCAGCTGGGTGACCTTGGGCTCACCTAAGTGCTGATAAAGCTGTTCTGACCGAGCAGTGACATCAGGGCTCTCTCAGCCTCTCTCTCCTCACAGGGCGTCTGTTGTGGGGAGACTGTAAGCCGCTTTGAGACTCCATCGGGCAGAGAAAAGTGGCATATAAGAACCAACTCTTCTTCATTCCACTTCAAGATGTGAAGAGTCTATGAATCTGCTCTCTGTGCAGAGTGAGTGATGCTTGTGAGTGGTTTAGGTCAACATATGATGGCCAGATACCATGATGACTCATCAACCACACTTCCAATCAACCCCATGAAATTGCATGAACAAGACAATATAGGACTCGAACGGATTCTAAGCTTATGCTACAATGTTAGGACTAAACTGAGTGCTCAATTTTATGAGATTAAAACCAGTAGCTGCTGGCAATCTTCCTCCAGCAGGTGTTAGAATAGTGAGCTAGATGCATTATTTATCTGCCTCCTTACAGCCACTTTAAGGTATCCTGTATGTGTGCACCAAAAGCTTTACCACTTGCTGGTTTTCAGCACACATTTAAGCAAATATGAATATTGACCCAGGACCTGCCCTGTTCTCTCTGAAGTCTAACACAAGTTTTCTATGCTTAATTAGGATAGTTACTTAAGTTACTTATTTTCCAGGTCAACAAAACTTACCTATACCTCTTAGGAAGCATGATATGCCAGTACTGCCAAGAAATAATATAAACCAGGAGGTTTCCTTTTACACTGGTACAATTCAAAATAGAGATCGCGGATGAGTACCTAGTACAATACTCACCTAGTTTTATATCTCCATCTAATGTGAAAAGAATATTGCCAGCTTTTAAATCCCGGTGGATTATCTTATTTTCATGTAGATAATGCAGTGCTTCAAGAGTCTGCCTGCAAACTACTCTGATCTGTGGTTCTGTTAATGGCCTCTCAAGTTCTACAAGAAATACAAACTCAGATATAAAAGCTATCTTTTGCAATATCTTGACTGGTACATAAAAGTTAAATATATAGATCTTTATGCATATAACAAAATTCAAATAATGCCTCATTTTATTATACTGATACTCAAATTTAATCTGACTAATAAATACATCAAACAAGATTTTACTGTGGCATTCTACATCTACAAAATAAAATGGATTTAGAATGTATTTTAAAATTATATGTATTTTAAAGGAGAGATAAATAATGCTCTTTTTTTCAAACTGAGTATATTGGAAGCATGTTTGCAAATATGCAGAAAAGAAATATGGAATTATGTAGTAATGATGAAATTAATAATGTTGCTGCAAAACACCAGTTATGAAATTAGAACTTAAATTGGAAATTTAAAATCCCTGTAATAATTAATATTTTGTAGATTATGTTTTGAGTATTATATTGAAGGGAATGTTAGGGAGAAAACTTTCTTCTTATTCTATGTTTGACAATATATATATATATATATGTATATGTATATGTGTATATGTGTGTATGTATATATATATATATATATATATATATATATATATATATATATATATATGTGTGTGTGTGTGTGTGTGTGTGTGTGTGTATATATGTGTATATATATGTATATATATGTGTATATATATATATATATATATATATATATATATATATATATGATTTGCTACTTAGCCCCGCCCTCTTTGTGTCCCTTTTATACTATTTTGTTTTTGAAAATGAAAAAAAATATTTATTACAAAAAATAACAATAGGCAAAAAGTTCATTTCTGTAGTACAACAATCAAAGATACAATCTGCAATTTGTGATGCCTGAATACAATAAAATACTGGAATGTCTTGCATATCAAACCAAAAGCCACAACAAATTATGGTTTGTTATCTATAACAGGGGTAGTCAACCTGTGGTCCTCCAGGTGTTCATGGACTACAATTCCCATGAGCACCTGCCAGTGTTTGCTGACAGGGGCTCATGGGATTTGTAGTCCATGGACATCTGGAGGACCACAGATTGACCACCCCTGACCAATATGATCATCTAGCGCAGTGGTCCCCAACCTTTTTTCCACCGGGGACCGGTCAACGCTTGACAATTTTACTGAGGCCCGGGGGGGGGGGGTAGTCTTTTGCCAAGGGATGTTGCCGTCACCTGAGCCCCTGCTCCACTTGCTTTCCCGCCGGCGCCCCTGACTTCCTGCTGCCTGCTGGGGGGCGCTGCCAGCAGCAGCTGCCAAGGAGTAACCCAGCCCCAAAGGTGAGCCGGTGGCACAGTGGCAAGGCAGCCCTTGAGGCAGCAGCCGGGGAGGAGGATGAGGAGGAGCCGCGGCCCACTACTGACTGATCTACGGACCGGTCCCTGGACCAGGGGTTGGGGACCACTGATCTAGTGTAAATTTGGAACCCTAATGAACATTTGTATTTGACTTGGTAAAACAAGCTGGAATCTTGTTTAATGAAGTTTAATGAAGCTCAAGTTTCTCAACGGATCCAGAAGGGTTTTGCTGACTGGATGGGACTTAATGAGTAGACCACTGGACTGTTTCTAGTGATTGGGGGGGGCAACGAAGAGCTCTTTCTCCCTGCCCCCCCCCCCAGCACTGCAGCTGGGTGAGGATGGACAACTGTGCTGTACTTTCTTGGGTGAGGATGGACAACTGTGCTGTACTTTCTTGGGTGCAATCCCAGACCCTTCCATCTACTCTTGGGGGAACTAAAGAAGAAGTGCTGCAGTCACCCCCACCCCGGGGAAGGGATGGACAGGCAGAGCGCTTGCCTTCACTGCAAGGCCAGGCAGCCTGTTGCAAACCTGCATTAAAAAATTAATAGCCATGTGGGGGTGGAAATTTGATGAACCCAGCTGATGTTTGTTCATGGAGACTGAGCCAACTTTTTTCATTTGTTTCATGGGAGGAAAGGGAAGTGCAGGGGTAGCATATGGGTGGATGTGAGTACATAACTGTGGCCTTTGCCCTGAAAACAGAAGCTCCCTGCAAAGTGTGAGAAAGGGGGTGCACATCACCACCCCACAGCTCAATTTCTGCTTTTCTCTCTGGGCTGTAGGTGGTCACCCCTAAGAAGCCCAAAGGAAGTGGAGCACCGACTCATGGCTGCCCCTCATAAGCCAGCCCAGTTGAACCCTGTGACTGCAGCAGCCAGCTGAGTTGTATGTGAGAGCCATTTTTCTTGCCAGTGTGCCTGGAGCTTGGCAAAGGGGACAGAGAGGTAGACAAGGGCCAAGGAAGCCACCCCAGAGAGAGCAGCCTGGTGTTGGGGGTGGGGTGACAGAAGCCAGCCCTGAACGTATTCCCATCCCAGCTGTGTAGGTCACTGGACAATTTCAAGACTTGGGGGGCAGGGGGTGACAGAATGTTATGTCCCATCCTGTGGAAGTATCAAGATGACATGTGACTTCTGGGGGTGTGGCAGGGAGGAGCGGCCTGCTGACACCACTTCCGGGGTTTCTTGAAGCCTGAAGAATTTTTCAGGGGGATCTCAATGGCAAAAGGTTTGAGAAAGGCTACTAGAGAGGCTGTGCTGATTCTTAATATGGTACTCCCATCTGGACAGATTTAGAGCCTGTCAGAGCTCCCTAAGAAGTATCTGCCATGGGTAGAGGCAGTTTTGGTCACCAACATTTGTTTTGCACCCTTTTAGAAACATAGGCTCTTACTCTGGTAACCCATACATTTTTAACCTCTAGAATTACTGCAATGTGCTTTATATGAGGGGCTTTCCCTGAAGGTAACTCAGATACTTCCCCCTATTTCACAAACCCTTGCTGGTTCTGGGTCAGTTTGCTGAGATCCAGCCCGAATTACATCCTACATCATCTATGTGGACCAAGGTCTTTAATGCAACTGTCTGAGTACACAATTATGATCTTTCTTACTGAGATCACTAATGCCCTTATAGCCTGAAGGGTTCTAAAATCTATTTTGGAAGGCTTTGGGTTGGCTGTCAGCTAAAGGTGCTTAAGATTACCTGATGGCTGCAGAAGTTATGAATTTTTTTGGTTTCAGAATTATATTCAATTATCTTTTTCTAAAGGTATATCTAAATGTCAAATCACAGCATAAAACAATTTATTGTGTAAAATAATGCACTGATTCCACTTGCCCAACATTACAGCATCCACTGCACCACCAGCACAGAATTCAATCAGAATCTGCATAAAAACAAAACATTTAGTTGTTTAAAATCATGGAAATGCTGAAATTAAGTGTTGGCTCATCAGCAGTAAGAAACAAAATCTGGTAAAGTTGGATCTCTTCATTCCAGTATGATACTTTAAAAGATGCAGGCAACTTATACCTGTCAGAATAAAGGTAAAGGTAAAGGTATTCCCAAGGAGCCTCTTGTGGCACAGGGTGGTAAGGCAGCAGAAATGCTGTCTGAAGCTGTCTGCCCATGAGGCTGGGAGTTCAATCCCAGCAGCCGGCTCAAGGTAGACTCAGCCTTAAAGGTATCCCCTGTGCAAGCACCAGGTCATGTCTGACCCTTGGGATGACGCCCTCTAGCGTTTTCATGGCAGACTCAATACGGGGTGGTTTGCCAGTGCCTTCCCCAGCCATTACCGTTTACCCCCCAGCAAGCTGGGTACTCATTTTACCGACCTCGGAAGGATGGAAGGCTGAGTCAACCTTACCTGTCAGAATTGAAAACCCTTTTCCAACACCAACAGCAAACATCAAGTTTTAAACGTAGTTATTAGCTCAAAACAGTGCTCAATAGATATTTTTATTAGATAGCCTGCAAACACATAAAAACTTGTTTCTAAATTGTACAAAATGTGGTTAGTTAAGGATTAACTCACAATACTTCCCTAAACCATGGAGCTCTGAACAACAGCAGATACTTACCCAAAGATTATTTTCATAATAAAAAGCATCTAGAAGTTTTACGATATTGGGATGATCACATGATGCTAAGATATCAATTTCAACCATATAGTCTTCTAATTCTTCTTCTGATTTGGTATCAATCACCTTTGCAGCAGCCAGGATGTTTGTTTCTTTGTTTTGAGCCTGAAAAAGAAGTGGTAATATTGATGTTTTCATACAATCTTTAGTGTTTACTCGTCTTTAGGCAACTTTAAAGGGATGCAGTAGCTAGCAAAAGCCTGCTAGCATTCAAAATGGATGCAGAAGACATGCAGAAGGAAATCTGTCTTCTTTACCTCAATGCTCCGAATTATACAATCCTCCCTTCCCTTTCATTTCCCTCTCCTTGAGGTGGAAAACATTTTTAAATTGGCTCTTTCTCCTTTGCTAAGGTGACCTTCCAGTATAACGGTTACTACAGGAAGGAAGAAGTGGGAATCATGTGAGTTAGGGAATGTAACACACTGGGCATTTTGTTCACATCTATTCCTGTTCTGGATTAATCCCCTATAATACTTGCCAACAGTGAAGTGTTGACACACAAAATCAGTATTAAAATAGTTCGCATTTATTACTATTATATAAAAATTAAAAGAATAAGATTTTTAAAAACCCCAGAAAGCAATACATGCATGTTCTGCAATTTCTTTTCAAATTAAGAACTTACAGAATCCTACTAAAATAGAATGAGAGGACAAAACGGAAAAGGGGAAAGAGAGGTTATTCATTCCAATACAACATATCTACTCTAGGAAAATAAAAATGGTTTCAACCAGATATCAAATGCTTAACTTCTATGGGAATAACCTTGGCATCAAAACAGAAAAACACAGCTCTGTGCCTGCGTGTGTGCACCCACTGACAGGCAGGTGCCCATGCCGCCCCCCCCCCGCCCCCCGTGCCACTGCTTTGGACGTGAACGGCCACTTCGGAGGCTGAAGCACCCAACCCTATTTTGAACTGTGATTGGTAGACATTAAACATCCAATATAAATAAGCTGGCAGCAAGATGCCTTTTGAATCAAATGAAGGTTCGTAATTTTCAAATGTTCAAAAGCATATAGTACATTACAGTAATCTGTTACCAGAATCAGAACCATGGCCAGAGCAGGCCTCTCTAGGCAGCAGCTTGCACACATATTATATTATAGTAATAATAATACATAGGACAGGAGTCCCCAACATGTAGCTTGATGGCTGCTACAGAACAGCTTCAGCATCCAGAGCCAGGGGAAAATGTAGTTTAGGCTTTTGTTAAGCTTATGTATCCTCAGTTTGTTCTCTGTGCTGCTTAGCTTCATTTCCAGATTCTTCCTACTTCATGTTCTGTTTCTAGGAGACAGCACAAGTTGGTAATATGCCAGAGGAAGAGGCTAGCTTTGGAAATGTTTCATTATTTGAAAAAAGTGGGGGACCTCAGATATAGAATATCACAGTTTACTAAAAAGTTGTAAGGAAAAAAAGACAAACTCTGATGATGGCAAGAATATTGCATCAAACTCCACCTTCTGGGGAAGTGTCAGAATCCAGGGTGGGCACACCCTTTTTCTTGCACCACATTCTGCAAAAGCCTCAGAAATGGGAAGAATCAGCACCCTTCCTCATCCCGGACAGGGCCCGCCCTTGGGGCCATTACTGCTTTATTTTATCCACTCCACAGGAGCGGTTAAAGACTTAGATGAAGGAACAGAGGAAGTACTTATTAAATTTACAGATGACACTAAACTGGGAGGGGTAGCAAACACATTGGAAGATAGAATCAGAACACAAGATGATCCTGACTGGCTAGAAAACTGGGCTAAAATGAATAAAATAAATTTCAATAGTGAAAAATGTAAAGTTCTTCATTTATGCATCACTATAGGGTGAGTGAGACTTGTCAACAGTAATACATGTGAAAAGGATCTGAGGGTCTTAGCAGACCAGACACTGATCATGAGTCAGCAGTGTGACTTGGTGGCTAAAAAGGCAAGTAGGATCTTGGGCTGTATTAAGAGGCATAATGTCCAGATCACATGGAGTGATGTTACCACTTTACTCCACTCTGGTAAGATCTCACTTGAACTATTGAAAAAAGGTAGAGAAACTGGAGCATATCCAGAGGAGGGCTACGAAGATGTTGAGGGGTTTGCAGACCAAGTCGTATGAGGAAAGGTTGAGAGAGCTTGGTCTGTTTAGCATGGAGATAAGATGACTAAGAGCTGATATGAAAACAATCTTCTAATATTTGAGGGGCTGTCCTATAGATGATGGAGCAGAGTTGTTTTCTGTTGCCCCAGAGGATCAGACTAAAGTCAGTGGATTGAAATTAATTCAAAAGAATTTTCAGCTAAATATCTGGAAGTTCCTGACAGAGCAGTTCCTCAGTGGAAGAGACTTTCTCCTTCTTTGTAAGTTTTTAAGCAGATGCTAGATAGTCATCTGACAGAAATGCTGATTTTTATAAACTAAGGCAGATTGTGAGTGAGTGGGCAGGAAGGGCTGTGCCAGTGTTTGTCTCTTATGGTTCTTCCTTGTATACCTTGGGAACTGGTTATTACTCAAGCATATTGTTGATCATGGACATGAGGAAGGGGGCTATCTGGAGTAAGTGCCTCTGGACCTGTGATGGTATAGTTATCTTTTGGGCATCCCTAAAGGAAAATTTTCAATGAAAAATAATTTCCTACCTCATATCTCTTTTAATGACCCCATTGTGTTAACTACTATTACAACCAGACTTGGATACTAATAAAGTGGATGTTCAGCCATCAAAAGCAGTGTTGACAATGTTGCATGAACCCAAATTTGGGAAGCAGCTTCATCATTCTGTGCAGCTGCATCCTCATACTCTCAGTGGCCAATGGTAAGGGAGGGGGAGACAGATCACAAGACATAGATGTGGATATCAGCCAGGTCTTCATGTTGAAGCAGGGGAAGACTCCAAGTGGCAGCACTGAAATCAGGAATTAGTCAGGTTTTTGTGACTGTAAGTGAACCTGTTCCACAACCTTGACTATACTTAAAAATAAATTATGGTTTTGTATGTTGTCTGAAAGTATCCAGGAAGTGTGTGAGGGTGGTTCTAGGGAACAAGCCAGGATGTCTGCATTTGCTTTAGTATTAACAAAATTTATACTCTACCTTTGATCTTATCAAAGCTAACTAGGCAACTTACAGATTAAAAATATACATATGTAATACAATTGTTAAAAACTACTGAAACCAAACAAAAACACATCATTAAAACAACAAAAAGCAAGCAAAAATACAAAACCACAAAAACCAACAACTAGAAAATATACATCACATGAAATCATAATTAACAGTAAATGTAATTAATGATCAACAGATTATTCAAACCATGGTTTAATGGACCCCAATTTATCACAGTTAATGGAGTGGCTCGTATTCAATCATAGCAACCATGGAAGGCTTTAAGGTAATAACCAGCACACAGAATTGGACCTGGAAATAATATGGGATGAGCACCTAACATCCATCAGCAGCCTAGTCACTGAATTCTAACTTGGCTGGTTCATGTTCATACTGGTTATAGTAGTCAAGTGTTGAACTTACCAAAGTATGATATTCATAGCTAGCAAAGGGAAGCAAAACAACTTTTTCCATGCCAACTGTGAACAAAAATTTCACTTTTCGCCACTGCATTCACCATGCACATGTGTTACCCACTGCGTTACAAACCAGCATAATCATTTTACCTCGTAATGGATTTTAATTTAATACTTTTTTATTTTTACTTTTTATTATTTAGGAACTTGGGTTGACATAAGTTTCTCTGCCATTTTATCCTTACAAACTAATGAACTACTGGTCCCAAGTCACACAGCGAGTTTCATGTTCAGTGGGGATTTCAATCTTTTCTGCTCTAGTCCATTTCTAAACAACACATTATGCTGGAGTATTTCCCTTCCAATTTCTCCAAGTTCTCATACAAACAAGGATTACCATACTCCAATGCACTCATTTGTCAACCTGCTTGAATTTCCTACCCCTCATTTTATAAGTTAAGGAAGTTAAGGGTAACTCACTAAATCAGTGCCACAATGATTTTAAAATCCTAGCATAATCCAAACAAATAACTGGACTGTTCCCCTATGTAACGAAAAAATCAATAGCCATTCTAAATAGACAGAATATAGGTGAACTGTTAGGAGCATTATGCTATGTTTTAAAATATGTGGGTGTATTTCATGCTGATGAAACATGGGGAGAAGGCTTTACCAGACCTACAGCCTAATAGAAAACAGGGATATTTACATCTAAAGCAGACACTCTACTGAGTAACAGCCCCTCCTTTCAGGGCCAGGATGATTTAATTTATCCAGACCTCTCATTTTGCAAAAGGTTAGCAAATATTAAGTCCGAATCATGTATCTCAAGGATTTATAGAGACAACAAATATGAACACAGGGCTATTTCCACTATAGAGAATAGGCGGATTCTACAATTCATCTTTGAGTAATGCTGTTCTGTCTAGCCGAACAGCAACTGCATGCACTCATGCCGAACAGCAACTGCATGCACTCATGTGTGCAGATAATTGTGTAATAATTTATAATCATGCTGTAATATGACCTAGATTAAAGGATTATGAGATTGAATTGTGATGGCAGATGTAGAAAGCTAAAGACAATGCTAAATGAAACCAAATACCTATCATTAGCAGTTTCCTTGTACTTAACCGAAGCACAACATATTTCAGTTCTTTTGTAACGTTTTACAGAAATTTCAAATAATTAGTTTAATGTGAAAGATTTTTACTCGTGTCAGAATGAGTGACCTAACATCAACCTATGGGTCTGCAAGAGTTTTAAAAAATGTTTTGTATTTCAGCATTATGACTGTCATATTCTTCTTGTTTTATCAGCTAACTTTTACTGTATGAAAAAAAGAGATCCCCACAAGAATGCTAGATACTTCCTTCCACATTAGCAAAACATCAGTTGTAAGAGCAACAAGCAGAGGAAGAAATTTTAAAAAGCTGTGTTAATGTATTCTGAGTTTTGAACCTTATTATAAATTAAAGTTACAATACACAAAAGAAGTATTCATTGAGTCAATCATCATCAGATTAAGATTTGGGTAAGCACCTTTGATAAAACAGATAAACTGTATAATTCACTTCTTGAATGGACTTCTGGCATTTTATTTTAAATACACCCTTTGATGCACAGGTCATATCAGACATAGCATTCCATAGCCGTAAAGCCTAATTCAACAAGTTCTTGCTGTGGTATGTGATACAGATTTACATTTCATTTTCAAACACTATCATAATCTGAGTACATTTGGGAGGTAGAATAAAATTGGTTATGGCTTGCCAATAACCAATATAATATATTGTCATGTATTGTTAACTTTCATATGAAGAGATCCAGCTAGACCTGACCTTCATGTCTCACTTGACTTTATAGGTATTATTTTTCTTGCCTGAGTAACATTTTATTCATACATGGAAACTTGTAGAATGAGCGTATGGTACAACAGACACTGGACACCTTCACAGATTGAAAATATATGCACACAGTAGAATCCAACATGCCCAAGCCTAACAAGCAATAATCGTTTTCCAACTGTCTGGTAAGGACTATAGGTTACAAGGACTACATATTTTGGGAGTCTAGCCATCAAACATCACTTGCATATTGTATTCAAAAAGATAGGCCCAATCTTGATGCCAGTCACAAATTCATTTCGCAGTTTTCTCAATGTGCAAACAGGGCTTTTGTGTTGCATTGCTGCAGAATACCATGAGATACATGTGGAGTCAAATCCAGATCAGCAATTAAATGAGAGGTATCCAAGTTCTGGAATGATGACATTGGTGATGCCATGCCAAAACCCAGCTCTATTCACCAAAGTTCCTCTCCTCATCTAAATTCTCCTCAAAATTAATTTCTCTGTCATGATTTTTTTGGTCCAATACAAATGCTATATCCTGTCAGTTAATCTGACCTCTTGAATGCTTACTATTTCTCTTACAAACTCACAACAACATTTGAGTCCAATAGCACTTTTAAGAACAACAAAGATTTATTCAAGGCATGAGCTTTCAAGTGCATGCAGACTTGAGGTCTGAGGAAGAGTTCACGCACTTGAAAGCTCACACACTGAATAAATCTTTGTTGGTCTTAAAGGTGCTATTGGACTGAATTGTTGTTGTGATACTTCAGAGCAATATAGCTACCCACTTGAATCAATCTTACAAACTCATTTCTTGTGATATGCCCTGGCCTAGGGATTGAAAAAAGTACACCATATCCATCTCCAGTTAGTTTTTGACTGAATTTTGCCTCAGATACAGAGACTGAATGGCCAGTACATACTAGTAATCCACGTGGACAAGCATGAGATACTTCATTTTAAGGGTTACAAAACACAAGCTTCTTCTAAATAAAAGTGATTGAATGTTTTACATATATATCAAATAACATACCTAGACATATTTAGGCTTTTAAAAATTAATTTTTTAAAATATAATGCAATCACCATTCTTAAGTGGCATAGGTCTAGAACATCCGATAATTACCTGGAAGGACCCAAATCCCCACTATGCATAGAAGATTGATGGGTGAATTTGGCCCATCAACACCTCCCAACTGAACCAATCTCACAGATTTGTTGCAGTTGTGAGAACAACACAGAAGAGAACAATGTTATAGGACTCTTGAGTCCCCATTGGGAACATAAGAAGGGTATAAAGAACACACATTTTTCACAGCCAGGATAAACAATTTTGTATTTCCACATCCAACACCTAGTCTATTTTTCCCTTGTTGCACTAGCTAGCTTTGCTATACCAACAGAAAATTCAGTAAATTATGTTATCAACAATAGGGACGACAGCCAGAGCAGTTAACCTTTCTTTCTTCTCCTTATATCACATGACCCTTTGTTTCCAAGAAATTGTGCACTGTCACAATTATATTTTTGTAACAAAACTACAATATAGCTATACAGTGGAAAAGAGAAGCAGCAACATGGACGGTCTGCAGAAGGAATGAATACAATTTGATTCTGAAGTTATTGCTGAGGCTTCTTCAAGGCTGAAGGAAGTCTGATGGTTGTATCACTGATAGTTCCTGCCTCAGTTTTGCTTATTGTTTTCTCAACTGCTTCTTGTATCAGACAAATCAGTTTGTGAGCCTGGCACATCATCCCAGTACTATAAATTAATTTGCACAAATTTTGCCTAGTCTGTATTATGTAGGTATACCTGAATGTTACTTGCAGTTTTAAGAAGATAAACACACCAAGAAACTACATTGTCTGCAGCAGTCTCAATGACTATTCTGCAATATAGTTATCATACTGTGTGAAACCATGAATATAAAAGCAACATTGCCAATACAGGTGGCAAGATACTGAGAGAGATTCCCCTCCTTTGTAAGAGCCATATTAGTTTCAGCTGTTTGTCTATCCTTCATTGTCTGTCTGTGCCTACTATATGAGAAGAGAAAAATAATGTAAAACAGTACTAAGATTATTTAATTTCCCTTCTGCCTAATAAAGAGGCCCTATGCAACCCCAAACCTGCTACCAACATCTAAATTCATACAACATACACAATTTATTCACTTTGCATTGGCCACCATGTGCAAGCAACATAACAACTGCTTACTGAATGTCTTATTTTTTCCATTTCCTGAAGAAAGCAAAACATATCAACGGAAACAAATGGCTGACAATGTGTAACCTGAAGTGAAAACACATCCACAAAATGTTCACTCATGCAATGTGGTCATTAAGAGCAATGCTTTATTCTGATAGACCACTTGCCAGTAATGCCAAGTCCTCCGGAAATTTCCCCCCTCAAAAACCAAAATGTGCATAAAACAACAGTAATGCAACTGCAGACTATCTGCTTGTCTTAGCTCAGGAAATATTCTGTTAAGTCATATAGGATGATGCTCAAGAATGAAGATGGGAGGGTTTTTTTTTGCCTATTAGCTGCAAACAGGTAAAGTAGTAACAAATTATTTTCATTATGCCACAAACTTCCTTTAGTTCAAAACACTGTTTAATACAGCAGCCACAATTATAACTTTGGAAAGTTATCATTTCATGATGCTTGAACCAAATCTTCTCTCATCAAATCATTTTCCTTCTCAATTTTCATACCTAATTTTAGAAAGAATTCCTATATTACTATTTGTGAAGTAACTGCTGGAAATGTATCATGGGCACATTTCTGTCTCTGCCTACAAGCAGCCTGTCTGCTCCTATTGCAGTATAGACCCTCAAAATTTTGAGTAAGTTTTTGATTATTTACTTTGATAAATTACACAGCATTGCTTTCATTTCAGCATGCAATCTTCTGGATAAGGAAACATAGTAAGCTAAAACAGCAGGATAACAGCATATTTATTGATGGCTTGCTGGCAATTCAAGGCAGAGCATCCTAGTGGGGAAGAAGAAAAAACACTGATTTCAGCTTCTTAAGTTTCTTTAAGGACCAAATGGCCCAAAGCAGGTTTTACTGTAAGTTGTATGAATATCTGTTCCACTTAATATTTCTGGTAAGGGCTTGGAGGAGGAGCGTGTCTCATGGTTTAACACCCACTCAGGGCGGCTGTTCCGCCCCTGAATACCTCCTCCTCCAACCAGCTTGCCTGTCTGTTCAACGGACAGCCAATCACCTTCCGTCCCCCACCCTGACCACCCCCTCCTCCTTCCACATCCCAGCAAGCCTCAGAGGCTGCAGATCCTTGCTGCATGAGAGCTGTCCCTGCCAGTGAGTTCCCTAACAGCTGCCTGCAGCCTTAACAGGTCCAGAGGGGGGGGGGGGGAAGGAGGCTGACTGCAGAGTTCTTCCACACACACCCCCAATCTAGCTTCATTGTATTCCTGAATGCAACAGCCTTTGCCCCTATGTTATAATAGTATACAAATTAAGTTTGAGTCAAGTGGCACTTTTAAATCCAACACATTTTATTTAAGGCACTAGGGGAGTGGAAGAACTCCGTGGCTGGCCTCCCCCCCCAGGACCTTGAAAGACTGCAGGCAGCTGTTATGGAATTCACTGGCAGGGGCAGCTCTCACGCAGCAGGGATCTGCAGCCTTCAAGCCTCAGGGGGAAGGAGGAGGGGGTGGTCGAAAGAAGGCAATTGGCTGGCTCCTGGGCAGGCAGGCAAGCTGGTTGGAGGAGAGGGCCCTCAGGGACAGGACAGCTGTCCTGTGTGGCTGTTAAGTGCTGAGTGGCACTTAAGCCATGAGACCAGCTCCTGCTCCTCACCAGAAATATTAAGTGGAATAGATAAATCGTAGGTGAGCGCTGTAGATGACCATTAGTGGTGTTCTATTGGTCACTTTTGAGCTTGAGTAATACTATGGCTTTGTTAATCCGTTTCTTGTCTTCATCAGGTGGGTACTTGACTTACAAAATGGTTTGTTGTAAATCCCTCAGGTGAGAATCTGTGTGTATGATTTGAAAAGATGAGGCCGTAGCGCAGAGCATGGCTGCATACATCGACTCTTTTAGGATGCATAAGATGGCAGCTGGAGGCATACAGATATGTTTGTCAGTATAAGATGGTGTCCATGCAGTCATTGTGTATTTTTACAATAGTGTCCAGAAAATGTATTTCTTGCATAGATTGATTCACTGGCAGGCTGATGGTAGGGTGACAGTCATTGAATGCCTGATAGAATACGCCCAGGGCTTCGTTACCAAGTCCAGACAATAAAAATGTAATCAATGTATCACAGGTATAAGAGAAATGTGAGCCAGTGGGAGCTCAGAAAGCATTACTCCAAGTCAGCCATAAAGATGTTAGCTTACTGTGGCACCATGAGGGTGCACATGGCTACACCACTGATCTGAAGGTACCATCTGTTGCCAAATCTGGTTATTTTAATCACCCAGTTTCTTATGCATATAACTTTTGGCAATTAAACTCCTCCACCCTCTCTCTACCTATATGTAAAGGATGAAGACATTTTTGTGCCTTGAATAAAACTTGGTTGGGCTTAAAGACAAAGAACCTAAGAAGTTGGTTTCATAAGCAACTCAGAGATACAAATCTAACATGTGCTTGAACAGTCCTATACTTAAAAACATTTTTAAGCTTTGGAAACCTAATGCATCCACAAACTCAGAACTAAACTACATGTGATGGCAGCCCTAAGTGCCTTGCAACACTATTTTAAAGGGGAATTTAGAGACTTAAAATTGCTGCAAGGGCCCAGTTCTGATTGGTCCACTGTGCAGCAGCACCAAGCTATGTTTCCCCCAACAACCACACCTAGCACACCAGGGGTGAGGGAGAATATTGTCTCCTGGTGCTGCTGCAGTCAATAAAGCAATTTTTAGTAGCTAAAACTTCATCTAAAGTGGTTGGACCTGAGGCTGCTGCAATGTGTAGCTTTGCCCCCAAAAGGTAACTGAGAAACTAAGTTAAACTATTCATGATTTACATAATTTTATTCATTCTTGGAAACGATGAGTGCACTGTAAAGGAATGGGAATATCATGGATACATTCTACTTTTACACAACATGTACTTGTCATCATAATACATGCGAGGGAATCTCTGGATTACTCATGAAGTACCTGGCTTACAAATGACTAATGTAAAGCAAGACAAGAATCAACTTGCATACTATGCCATCTTGGTTTGAGGAATATAAATGATTGCCTTTCTGTTATATATAGTTAATGAGTATGAATATATTGGTCTAATAGCATGAGAAATAATTCTACTATCTATACAAATTCTTGGCTCAGAATTATAGTTACTGCAACTGTGCATTTGTCAGCCAGTATAATACTAGTACTTCCTTTCCAACTTTGGACTAGATCTCAATTGTGAGTCTCTTTAACCAACACAAAACACAATTAATATCTTCCTAATACAACACAATAACCACGAGGACACGGATGTAGGTTGTACAGGAGGGATAGCAAGACTTAAATGTTTTTAAGGCTTGGTTCTTTATTAAATAATCACGACCAAAGTCACAGCAAGTGAGCACAGAAATCTTGTTCAACATGTACATAATGTTTGATTATTCTATTTATTTTATTCTAGGAATAAAATTTCTATACTTGAACATAACGGAGTGCCTAACATTTCATTTTAAATCTACTGTACCCCATTACCAGATGGATGCCAAATACAGATGAAACCAAATCAGAGGATTTTAAAGTAGATTTATAATTTAACTCACTAAAGGAATTCAAAACGTCTGACACCTAGTATTTAAAAAATAGCTAATCTCTGCCAGTGACATAGCTTCAGCATTTTAATGCTACCTATAAAAATAGGAAAGTGTTATACCTCATAAGAAATTAAGACATTGAAATACTCTGTGAAATTACTTTCTTGAAAATTTCAAATAATGATACAATTTAATTAAGAAATGAACCTTCATAACAAGGTACAAAATGGATATACGTATATAACTATGTTTAAATGAAGTATGTACAAGACTAATTTTAAGAGACACAAACTGGTTCTGGAAAGTTAAGGTAAATTCTGACACAGTAGAAATGGAAAATCACAGCAACCAATTAAAGCAAAGGTATCATTCTCCATACGAAACTGCACATCATTCTACTCTGAAAGCTAGTGACAATATATGAAACATGATTCTTTTAATTTTCTAAAACAAGATCTATGTAACATGCAGATACTGATAGCATGTCAATTTCATTTTTGTATAACATTCACCAGTCACAGGAACCAGATGCTCTCTCTCCACTACACTAAAGACCAACAACTATTTTTTATAACCTATATGCAACACTGTGATGAAGAAACTACCAGCTATTCAAAGGAAGATGTGTGAATTCAAATTAGCCCTATTAGGCTCCCTTCTGCACACACAGTAATATCAGCAAGAACAAATTACATGAATAGTAATTGTGAGGAATGCTTACATGTCACTGAAAGAGCCTTGCTAATTGTTCTACATCACAGCTACCAAAATACATGAAACTCTTACAGTACAGCCATGAGGACATGATTCATACCCCTTCCCTCAACTTTCAGTATAATAACTAAATATAATATTATATTTAATATTGTCTTGTAAACTATCATCCCTGGTTATCTTCAACTACAATAGCAAATCTGCTAACAGAGAAGTAACTAGAAATGCTATTTAAATCTAAGTGTTCAATCAAAAAGGACAGCACCATATCCAACTTTCCTTTAAGCAACTAAGAAAATATAAACACTGTGTTACTTTAAACACTTGATTCTCCCCCTCGCATCTACTTGTAACTCTTCTAGCAGCCTGATCATTAGATTCATTTCTGTCCCTGATGAGTTCATATTTTTAAATGCTTTCCTTTATGAGAATCAGAAACATTCCACACCCAATAAAACAACAATGTGAAACTCAATAGGCAACTGGTAATGTTTCAAGGCACAGCCTTCTTCCCTCAGCATCTTTTGTTTGACAATAGCTTCAGCTGGGTGGGGAAGAAGCTGGAGACATATAGATCAAGAAATATCATACAAAAGATTATATGAACCCCTTAGAAGTGTCAACCTAGAGACAAACTCCTGGACTTTACACTTCAAGCACCAACAGAGCACACTGTTTAAGAATATAATAAGCTAATATTTTGTAACAGTTAAAAAACTTTAATGCTTGCATCTATACTGAGTACTACATAACACCCTTAAACATAAAGTTCCCCTTTCTTCTAGAATACAGAACAAAACTCTAGAAAGGAAGCCACACAGCAACAGAACAGCTTTGCAACAGTCAAGGAGAAAAGGATGGGCCTATGACCTACCAGCCATATTTGTTTCTATTATTGTAGGCAGTGATTAAGGATTGTGACTGATGCCAGTTTATGCCAAAAAATAGCTGAGACAGAAAACAATAAAAACCTTCATCTCAGTATCAAGTTTTATCAATGTATCAAAAACTTTTCTGAACTATGAAAAGTTTACAGTATGAAATAGACAAGTACCAAAAAACCCTGGAGAACAGGATTTAAAATCAAGTATTTCAGGACACTATAAAGCAAAATATTTCTTACCTTGAATACTTTGCCAAATGCACCATCACCCAGTTCTCCTATAATTTCCCAATAGTCCTCTGGATTCAGATCTCTTTTAACATGTTCATACTGCTTCTTTTTCTTTTCACCTCCCAACTTAAAGATCTTACGGAAGTTAAAGAATGACATTTTTGTGGTTTTTTAAAAAATGTAGTCTGAGAATTGCCACAGATACACAGAATATATGAACAGCAGCTTGCTGCATACAGTTTTGTTTTTGTCTCGTTATGATCCAAAGGCAAGGCACTTAACCACAACCGCTGTGCAATGTAACGACTCTTCGTAGACACTGCCAGCAGAACAGCAGAAAACAGCACAGGTTCTCACAGCAGGTTTCTGGATTTTGTGAAAATAACTGAACATCAGGTGGAGCACATAAAAGTAATTAGCTGATTCTTGCATGCATCTCATTCCAGCCTTAGTATGCTATTTATTACTCTTAGTTTCTGGCTCATTATGTCACAACATGTGGCAAGGCCCAGATAAAGTACAATTTCCATCAGAAACTCCGGTTTTAAGGAGGTCAGGACAAAATCCAATACACAGCAGGGGGTACTTGTGCCAAACAACGGAAGGGCAAATGACTATATTCAAATCCTGCCCCAACAGTACTTATTTAGAATTGTAAATGTAGATTATAGGCATCATTTCCAGGGACAAGCCGCCTTCTTCTTTGGGGAAAAAAAATCCAGCAGTACGAAGTTGTGAGAAAGGGCTGCAAGAATGTGGAGAACTTGCATCCTCCTTCACACACGGGGAGGGAGGGAGGCAGAATACTTCCTGGACTGGAAACGACTCTTCGCCTGCGGAAGGGGGGGGGGGAGAGAGAGAAACAGAAATAATTTACACCTGAGCTCGTGAATGTCCCTCAGGTTAGGAGAGTAAAGAAGCGGCTTTTTCAGACCGGCTGAAGTAAACTGGAATCAGCCTCTTTCGAGAACCCTCCCCGCTCCTACCCACAACAGAGAAGCAGCCCCCATAGGAGGTCTCAAGCCCCCCATGATGCGAACCATCATACCAGAGGCCAACTGGGCGCGGGAAACAGGCGAGCGAGAGCGCGGACTACCTGGAGACGCTGAGCTCCTCCCCCCCCCGGGTCCCTCCGTCCCCCACTTCCTCGGGCTCCTCCGAGTCGGGGGGCGGGGCTGAGCCCGCTTCGGCCGACTTCCGCTACCCCCCCCCCACCGCCGCGCCCGAGCTCCTCCGAGCGCACCTCGCGTCTCTCCAAACGCTATCGCAGGCGCGTGCGCGCGCACCCCCCTTCGCCGCTGTCGATAGAACCCAAAACGAGCCGCTCCCCATTCGCTCTCGTAGAGCCGCGCTGCTGGTCCCGCCCGCGGCGCCTGCGCATTAGGTCCCGAGTGTCGCCCTTGGACGCTCTTTCCTCCGCCTAGTGCGGACAGCGGTTCCGCCCTCTCAGAGTTACACGGCTGCGCTACTCTGCAAGCTCAGTTTTTTAACACCCGGGGGGGGGGGGGGGGCGGTGAAGAAGAGCACGAAACCGCAGTTGCGGTTATGAGTGGATTTCCTTCCGTTTCTTTCGTCTTGCGTATGATGTCAGAGGGCGGGGCTAGGGGAACTGCCAATAGTATTGTTGCGAGCGCTCCGGCGGGCAAGTCGGAGGTGCCTGGAGGAGCTCGGTGGGAAGCGTGGGGGACATCTTGGCGCAGGGGGAGCGGTAAGAGAGCGATAGACCCCTGGGGGAGGGGGGGAATATCCTGAGCTCTTCCTCTGGGCGACTGCGGGAGGAGAGGAGAGGGAGAGCGGAGTGCAGTGGTGCTGTGGGTGTAGATGGGCATCTGCTCTCCTTTAGTGTTCACCGCAGACTACAAGGCTGCAGTGTCCGGTATCAAAACTGGAGGTGCCTCATAGGACACAGGCATAACGAGCGCGGAACGGGCCTTGTTCCGCTGTCGGGTGAACATTTTCCGTCTGGCCCCTCGTATGTTTCGTGCAGCCTCGCCTGGGGCCTGCGCGCTGCTAGTTGTTTCCGCGGGCCGTACTCTCGAGTGGATGCGTGACGGACTCCCTCCACCTCTGCGCGCACTCACCCTGGTGTCGGCGCCCTTGAAGGCAGTGGCTGCTGTAGGGCTTGGTTTTGTTTTGGGTTTTTTTTTTTTGGGGGGGGGGGAGAAAGCTTGTGTTATTGGCTTTCTTGTTCGAGCTGGGGCTGTCAGAACAGCTGCTGTGGGCCTTTTCATGAATTTTGAAGCCTATGTCTTTGGTTTCATTCTTGAAGATGCTTACTGACTTCAGTTTCCCTCTTAATTCTATCTCCTTTTAGCTCTGCTCAGACAAACACATCTATAGCCTGCCCAATTGTAAAAACTGGGGATTAGTACCTGGATAAATGTGGGGTTTAAACTGCATGTTTGTCTATACCCATGCTGGTTGTTTCATGAGAATTACTCAGTGTGTATAAAGAAAAATCCAAGTGTACACTGCCTGTGGATTGTACATGTGTTTACTGTAACGTGAACAGGGCTTAAAACAGAATTATTATTCAATTTATTTCCCGCCACTCTCTACAGGCTCATGGCGGGTAACAATAGTCTTAAAATAGGAAGCACGTGTTTACTTTTCAAACGTAAGAATGGTGCATGTGTGTCTTTTGGGTGAGTGGGATCCTTTGGTTGGGGAATAAATAGTTACCTGCTGTTGAAGTTTCAACTCTTTATTCTTCATGAAATACGTATCAGTTCTTGATGCCCTTATCAATTTTGTATTTTTACAGACTTAATTTAATTAAAACATTTGACCCTCCTTTTCTCCCAAAGGAGCTCAAAGCACCTTACAATATAATGTAAATATAACTGTCATAAAAATCATACACCTGAAACAATGAAAACAGAAAGCCAGAACAAATTACAATGTTTCTCATTGCTCTTACTGTCATGCCCTCTCACAGTTTCTTAGAGCATTAGTTCTCAGTCTTTTGTATCTTGTCACACCAAGCACACTTAAAAAAACAAACAAACCTGGGCATCACCATGCAAAAAACAGAAAAGCCTCTTTTTCCAAGGAAGACATTTAGATGTTTGCTGGCATTCAGTTATTGCTACTAGAATGCCAAAAGGTCACAGACGGATAATCTGTGGCAGGCAGAATCAGCAGAAATGGCATGCAGTTGGAGAAAGTTAATTCCTAATATTTACTTTATATCACTTCTTTCTCTCTGAAGTGGCCTATGTTGTTCTTCCCTACTCCATTTTTCTTGATACTTTCCAGAAGACTGCTCCAAAGACTGGGGGATGCTAAGCTTCCCAGCCTCAAGTTAATATAGGCTATCAGCAGCCTCTCAGTCCTCACTCTGTGATAACTCCCAGTCTTCTGCAGTCAGCAACTATCCTGCTAACATGGTGTGGTGCACTTTAGACTGGAGCTCTCTCCCAGCACATAGCTGGCATTGCTTAATTAACTCAAGTGGGATGACAAGGCAGGGATCTGCAGCTGTAAAAATTTGCAGAGGAATGAGGAGTTCCTGCAACAATTTTGTAATCTAAGTCCAGGTTTGTCTGCAACTCCATTCCCTCCTGCTGGTCAAAGCTCTCTGCCTGTTAAATGTTTGGCTGAGTTAAGCTCTCATCCAGCTGAAACTCGGGTGAAGCTAGGAACTCCTGGGAAGGCTTTTCCTCTGAGGAGTCCTACCTAACAGGACCTGGGCTCACAACCTTCCCCATGCCCCTGCAGCTGGCTATAGGAGCACTCCCCCCCCCATCCTCTGTCTCCTCAGAGGGGCTGCTGGGATCCAGCAGAACTTCCCCATCCAGCCTTGCCCTTGGGAGATGTGGGGGAGGGGTGGGAAGGAAGTAGCCCCCATACAGCCTTCCCTGCCCAGCCTTTGGGTGGCAGGAAGGAAGCAGCCCATCCCCCATGGCCTTCCCTACTTGGCCTGATCAAACTTTTGGGATATGTGGGGTGGGTGTGAAGGAGGCAGCCCCCCCATAGCCTGGCCTTTGGGAGACGTGGAGGTAGGGGCAGGAAGGAGGCATCCCCCTTGCAGCCTTCCCTGCCTGGCCCAGCCTTTGGGAAATGTGGGGGGAGGAAGGTGACAGCCCCCCCCAGCAGCCTGCCTGGCCTTTGGAAGATGTGATGTTGGATGGGAAGGTGGGGACAGTGGTCACCTATGTAGACCTATGTAGGAGGGCCAATGTTCCTCCAAAGTAGCTGTTTTCCTTAGAACTGGTGCCTTCCTTCCTTCTCCCTCTCTTTCATCCTGTTTCTAGGCCCCCACCTGGAATTTGGCAACCCAGCTGTCTGCATATGGAGGTAGAGTCAGGAATCAAACCCAGCTTTTGAGATTAGAGTCGGCTACTCTTTAACGACTTCACCACACTGGATCTCAAGATGGAACAGGGGGAGGAAGGCTATAACCCAGGAAGGTCACAGTGCAGGTGTATGTGCTAGCATCCATTGTATTCCTGGGTGCAACAGGCTTTGCCCCTAGTAAAAAATACATTTCTGCCACTTTATAGAGCACTATTTGCCCTCTGACAATTGATTATTCAGTTTTTTCTTTAACTGAGTCAAGGACATGAGAAAATGAACTGAACCAATACCCCAGGCTTAATTCCTTGCCTCTACAGTTTGAAAAAGCTCTTGTACGGAGACCATGAAACACTGATGTCACAGTTGACAGTACAGGGTTGGATGATCTTAATTTCAAATGATTCTCTGTATCTAAAAGGTCAACCAATAGTTTGATTTGGTATAAGGTAATTTTCTATAGATACTAAGGTGGAAAAGAGGTAACAGCAGAGGATGCACATCTTCTGTTCCTCTGAATTTGTGCTCCATAGTCGGAAATCCTTCTGGCAGCAGAGATTTTCAGCAGGATTTAAGCCATTGTCTCCTTGCCCTGTTCAGTTTCCATTTTCCTTTGCAGCTCACTTGCCTCACCATGGATAAATTAGATATGAAGAGAAAAGCCATCTTGCAATAGGGCAAGGTCTTTCATATACACCCAGTATTTCATAGATACCTAGAAATCTGTTAGAAGCAGATCAAGAAGATAAGCCTGTCTGGTTTGCAAATGGAACAACTTTTCCTGACATCAGATAGATTAGGCAAGTGGTTATGCCACTCATTCATGCATATGCCCATGCGTATTTAGATCTGGGGAACTGGCCTTCCCCCAGCACCAAATTCTTTCATCATTTGCTGTCAGCTTTCTTATCATTTGTGCCGGCACATCTTTGAATTTCACTGTCTGAGATTTCCCTCTGCCATCCCTCACCTAGTAATTGGCATTCCTGGTTTAGATTATGTCAAAATAGACTTTGCTTTCATTTGCTCATACAAAACAAGTGCAAATCTTTTTTCCTGTTAGAAAAGAAAACAAAAAGTAAGCTATGCTGACTGTTCCAGCTGGTCACAAGAAGATTGTATAAGAAATACAGAGCATGCTGGGGGTTAAAGTAATTATGGAAGGCTCCTAGAATAAAGGCTGTGTTACAAGTGACACCGCATTTCTAATTGCTACTAGAAGAAAATGCCATCAGCAAGGAAGATAGCAGCTGTTAATTAGTGGAGAGTGGGGTGCAAAGCAAGCTGTAACCTGTCTGATTCCTTTTGCTTTCCAGTCCTGAATTTCTCCTTTGCAACATCATCAGTTGCCCTGCCCTGGTTATTTATGTCAGGCTTAAGTTTGTGACCTCCCTCCCTCCCTTCCTCCCTCCCTCCCTCACACACACACAAGATATGAATTAGAGCACTTTTTGTTTTCCTTTTCATGAACCAACTGGCCCTGAACATCAGATTCAATAAAAAGAAAATGCACATAAACAAGAACTGTGGTCTTGTGACAGGCTAGGAAGACTGTTTTAATATGATTAATTTCTTTTATAAGATATATGCTGTGTAGAATTGGTTCTCATAACATAATTGTTCAGTAAAATGGAATGGAAAATTACATAAACCTTATACAACAAAAAGCATGATGACAGAGTACTTTCAGAGATTGCAGACTTTGAATTCTTTAATTGGAAGGTGGCATTGTGTGATACACTAATGCTATGACTTTTCTGAAATATTGCCCCCTTCTACTTCAGAGTGAGGAGGAGGTTAAGCCATGCCTCCTTCTTCCTCCTGGTCTATCTGCCATTTTAAGGGAGGTCTCAGGGAACAGTCTTCCTTCTCTTATCCTTGAATGTTGCATGTGCATTCACAAGTCTTTCTGCTGCTGTATCAGCTTCCTTTTGCTCTCCCCACTTTGTTCTTCCATTAGCAGGGCTTTGAGATGGTTTGGCCCCTGGGAGCAATTTGCAGCTGGGCTAAGTCAGGACCCTGGCAATTAGTGAAAGTCAAACTTGGTTGGGCTTCCTCTTATCCTACTGCTCTAGAGTGTTTGTGTATTCTTCTATTCCGAACTGCTGTGGCTTTGTGTTGGTACTGACTTAGGCTCTTCAATTCAGCTGCCATAAGTCATAAGACTACTGTTAGGAAACTATTGTGTTTGAGAATTTTATTTTATTTTTCAGCCTTGCAGATTGCTTGTGGCTGGTTGATCTATGACTGTGGAGAAATTGTTAATGTTCACCACATCCATGGAATTGGAAGAGGATGTACCTTCATTGTTATGGGGCTTGGACCCTGTCTTCTCAGCCTTCACAAGAATGTACATTAATGATATACAAGAAATGAAAGAATCTAAGCAGGTGCCAGGTGAGTGATAATATTGCCCATCACTAGAGCACAATAAGAGCCTCTTGTGGCGCAGAGTGGTAAAGCAGCGATATGCTGTCTGAATCTGTCTGCCCATGAGGTTGGGAGTTCAATCCCAGCAGCCGGCTCAAGGTTGACTCAGCCTTCCATCCTTCCGAGGTCGGTAAAATGAGTACCCAGCTTGCTTGCTGGGGGGTAAACGGTAATGACTGGGGAAGGCACTGGCAAACCACCCCGTATTGAGTCTGCCATGAAAACGCTAGAGGGCGTCACCCCAAGGGTCAGACATGACTCGGTGCTTGCACAGGGGATACCTTTACCTTTACCTTTAGAGCACAATACTGCAGGTCATCTACTGTATTTGCTGGCGTATAAGACTACTTTTCCCCCTGAAAAACATGCCTCCAAGTGGGGGGGTCGTCCTATACGCCAGGTGAACTTCAGTTGGGATAGACATAACTGCCCATAGTGGCCTCCCGATGCCCGCCCGGTGCCCATAGTGGCCTCCCGATGCCTGCCCACCTCATTCTACATACCATCCAGTATCGCGTGGTATCCAGCACGGCCGCGGTGGGTCATCAGAGTGGCTGCGGCAAGCATCAGCAGCGAGACAGGGGTGCCAGCCTTTACGCCGTGACTGGCCATTCTGCTTGGTGGGAAGCAGCGGTGCTCCAGCCTGCCCCTTGTCTACGCAGATCTTGCACATGCGCACTTGCGCATTAGTGCCAGGGAAATGCAGGGGCGCGCCGGAGGCGCTGCGGTTGTGCTGCGGCCATACAATGACGCCCAGTCGTCTTATACGCCGGCAAATATGATAATTAAAACCAGTAGTAGTGTTATTGGCATCTTAGCAGTCAAGCCCCAGTTGACGCCTCCACTTCCTTTCTTTTGACAGAAGACCAGAGGGGATTATGAGACAGGCAAGAATGAATAAGACGGGCTTTCTCACTGGTGTGCCAGATTACTTTGCCTTTCCTGGGGAGTCTAAGAAACATAACATAAAAAGGGCCCTGCTGGATCAGACCAGTGGTCCATTAAGTCCAGCATCCTTTCTCACACATTGGCCAACCAGTTCCTCTGGAGGACCAACAACAGGGCATAGAGAACAAGACCTTCCCCTGATGTTGCTTCTTGGTTCTGGGATATAGAGGTTTAGTGCCTGAATGTGGGGGTTCAAGTCAGTCATCAGGGCTAAGAGCCACTGATAGACTCTATCCTACTGTCTTTTTAAAGCTGTCTATTCCTGTAGCCTTCACTTCATTCTCTGGCAGTAAATTCCACATTTTAAGCACTTACTGTTTAGTTGAGAAGTATTTTCATGATTGAGAGGAGAATCCCAACTTTTGCTGGCATTGCCTGACTTTGTTGGGCTTTTAAAATCACCTAACCCAGCAAGAAGTGGCAAGAAGAAAAATGGCTTAGACCACACTATTCAGAGGAATGTCCTTTCTACCACTAATATACTTAAATCTTTTCTTCCCCATCCAGTTACATGTGGGCTGAAGTTGGTGGGAGAAGATAATACAACCTAAACAGTAGGTTGTTTGAAAGTATCTCTTTGAATATACCCCTCAGGATGGGTGGGGGAACCCGTCAGTGTAACTAGCTGCTGATAAGGACTGTATAAAGTCAAAATATGTTTTTTTCTATTGAACTGATTCCAGCTGAGGGTGACCCATAGAATGTGATATATCCTGCTACTACATGGCCAGTGTCCTGAAATCAGTTAAGAATGAGGGCATTGATTTGGTAATGCCCTTGCTGGGAATGGGCAAAATTTTGCACTGTTTTCACTCACCCCAGATTGCCAAAGGGCATGTTTTTTATAAGCTGGTAAAAGATTTCAGGGAGGAGACCCTCTCTTTTCAACTCTGCTGGAGTTAAAATTGCTTTCAATGAACCAGGAAGGTAAATGTTACCCTGCCTTTTGAGCCTCAAATAACTGATGTCTATGTGACCAGGTGATGTACTAAAAACATCTGTGCTTAGTAACTTGTTACCACTTTTGGGCAAGGCTCAAGTCACTGATCAATGTATACACTTTCTTCTGATAGCTCTTTGTGCTCTTTGTGCATTAAAATTCTGCACTGATTATTTTTCTTGCCTCATTTCTGAATTCATTTAGGCCTTCTTTGTATGCATCTGGCATGAGCCATGTATGTTGCACATGGAAAGCCAATGAACATTATGGATTATCATAGATAGATATTGTTTTAAGAAGTCATACCAGAATCACACAAGATTTTGGAATTTTCACATGGAACAGGGAGTCATGTTGGAGAAGCACAGGAACTGTAATGCATGAGGATCATTTAAAAAGCATACCTAAAAGTAGCAGGCAGTCTGGGGAAGCTGTGCAGAGTAGTACAAGTACAGGTTGACCAGGTATGTCACAATGTTGTATGCAGAAAGATGCTAAGTATTCACTGGTGGGGATAGGTTTGTGCTCTGTCAGCCACTAATGTCACCTGTAGGATAGATGAGACCTCACCAGTCAGAGATGGGTGGGAGACTAAAAGCTCAGGGAGTTGGAGGGAGCAGCAGGAACTTTCTTAGGGTAAGGAGCAGACAGTAGCTGTGCTGCTTGCTGTGTCTTAGCAGTTTGTTTATTTATTACTTGTTTATCTCTTGTCTCCTCCAAAGAGCTTAGGGTGCCAGGCGTTGTTTTCCCCCTTCATCCATTTTATCCTCATAACAACGCTATGAGGTCACTTAGGCTGGCAGAGAATGACTGGCCTGAGGCCACCCAGTCAGCTTCACAGTAGACTGTGGATTTGAAGGTTTCCTAGGTCCTAGTCTGGCACTGTGAAATCATTGCACTGCACTAGCTCTGCCACAGCACATTTTAAGAGCAGGCTTTGAGGAGAAGTGTTTTCCGCTGTGGGGGGAAGATGGGACTTTGACCTCAGGGAATGCAGGATCAAGATGTAACTGGCTATGCTCCCCTCCTCCCATTTCTGCCCTGTTAAGGTGACATAGTTTTAGTTGACTTAAAGAATGTGGCGTAAAAGTAAAACTTTACTTTTCAGATACCTTATTGTTCTTGGTGTTTTTCTTCGATGTAATTAATGCAGGAGCCAACTCTTGTGTGTTCAATAATACTTTAAAAAATGATACTGAATATTGCCAGCTGTGTTCTTACCTTTATCCGATTGGGTCCTTCAATTTTAGCATAAGGTTTCTTGACCTTTAAAAAAAACTGGGATTATTGGGACTGGTGTTCAGTGTCTTCGTATCTCTCAGCTCATGACCTCTAATAACATTTCAGTTTTATACTGCAAGAAACAGAACAGCTGTTGCAGCAGTGGATTCAAACAAAGCAGCCATTTCAGTTCCTAAGATTGGGCATTTTCCTATTGCTCAGGTTTGTTACACTGAAAATTTCATTGGTGAGGGCATCCATGGTCAATACTGCCTCAATAGTCTCAAGGCAAAAGGTAGCAAACTCTTTTATCCCCTTCACTCCTGTAGCCAATCCCTCTACAGCAGGGGTAGTCAAACTGCGGCCCTCCAGATGTCCATGGACTACAATTCCCAGAAGCCCCTGCCAGCATTTGCTGGCAGGGGCTTCTGGGAATTGTAGTCTATGGACATCTGGAGGGCCGCAGTTTGACTACCCCTGCTCTACAGGCTGAAGGCAAAGCAGGGACTACAAGGAAATGAAACTGACCAGGAAGTATTTGCTGAGGGTGCTGGGGCTTGCCAAGTAAATGCCACAGTTTTAATAACTAGTCGGGTAGAGAAATAGGAACATGTATTACTTTAAACTAATACAAAATTATATATAATTTTAAACCCACTAATTCTTCCTAATTCCCTGAATACCTTGGAAAAGGAATGCCTGAACACCGCCTCATGTTAAGCTGTGTGTCACCCTATACCACACCTGTTTTTTTTCTTGTTGCTGAAAATGGTTTGTTCTGTTTGGTTTCCTGTTGTTGAGTTCTAGCCAGTATTGCCCACATTTCTTTAATGGCACTGGCACTACCCTTTTGGTAGATTGCTCTTCAGAATCTTGTAATATGGAGCATAAAAGAATAGCTTGTGAATCTTAAACTGCATGAGACTGGTCAGAAAAAAACAGGCAGAAGTTAATATCATTTCCAGACAGAACGATTTTTGTCTGGCAAAGTTGCATTGGAAAATATGCATATATAGGGAATGGCTAGGTGAAAAGGAGGGAAAAAAATAGATCTTCACTGAAGGAAAATGCAGGGGAACTGTATCTTGCTGTCAAATGTCATGAAGCCTCAGCTACCATGGAGCCCCTCATTACTCTGAAATGTCTGAATTGTGTTGGGTCACATGAATTAATTTAGAGGTTTATATCCCACTTTTCTTTCCAATGGAGACTTGAAGTGGCTTCTGCCGCTGTTCTCCCTTTAATCGTGTGAGACAGTTTTGAATGTAAGGTAGATTTACTGGCCCAAGGTCCCTATGTCAACCTGGAGAGTGAGCTTGGGATTCCTAGATCCTAGTCTGATCCTGTGACCACCACAACATGCTGAAATGGCTGACACAGGAACTAATCCATGGTGAGAGCTATGTGCGGGCGGACATCTACCATTGGGAAGAACTTAAAGTAATATCTGTGGTGGCATCCATTTTATGTCTGTGGATGTTGCAACACATTTGTCAATTGTAATAAATGGCCCATCAGAATTGAATAAGATTCATGCCAGTCAGAAATATAGAGTCTGAAGGTGAAAAATGTGCACTTGGAGCCTGATATATCAGGTTTTTCACAGGATGATAGCTTTCAGAGGAGAGAGATTTCCTGTCTGTAAATTGCCCTAATCAAGGAAAGAATATTGTTGAACAGGTTTTATAAATCTCAATTATTTTTTGACAAGGGTAGGACTAAGAATGGGTGGCTAAAACTAAAAGGTATATTTATTAGAAATCTAGTCTAGACTTTAATTTTTGCTCCTTTCCTTCTTAGGTATATTCTTTTATAATAGACATCCAATAAGGCAAGTGGATGTTCTTGGAACCGTGGTTCTAACCAAAGAACGAGATGCCTTTCATACGTATGGAGGTAAGAGATTGACATTTTTCTATATTTTGTCAATGCCTCTAAGTTCATACTCTTGACAGGACAATGGCTTAGCACTCAGTAATTATAGCATGACACTTGCCATTATTATAATCCAGAAATGTAAATGAATACCCGTACATATTCCCATGTATTCTATATGGATGTTTATCAAATGCTTCAAGTGTTCATTTATTGGGCATGCTGTTATGCAACTGTATTGATACAAGTTTACCTAAGTTCAGAATTGATCACTAGGAGCCTGAAATAGTGGGAAATACCATAAGAACAATCCTAAACTGACCTAACTCCCACATTATTTAAAGGGGTCTACTCCCATGAAGGTATTATTAGGATTGCAAACTATATTCTCTTCACATTTAGGGACAAAGGGCTTAGTCTATCCAGATGCAACAAAAAACTTTCTGTCATGGGCTGGATATTGGATACCCATTTAATACCACTCCCTTTTTCAGAACTCCTCTAGTGACAGTTGGGACTAGCATCTTTGTTTAAAAGCATATGATAAACAGTAGGAGCTTTGGATTCACAGTCTCAGGTTGTTTAAGATTCCGCAAGTCCTATCCCACCAGCTTTTTCACTAGCACAAAGAAGGAGGAATACCCTTGTTTGATATAACAGGATGTGCATGAGCAAATAACCACAAAAACTGGGATTCTTGTGACGTGGCACCTTATATAAGTTTGCCCCTCCTCTCTCTTACACAGTTATCCGAATTGGTAGATTCTCTCAGCAATAGTTTAATGAGGAGCTGCCAGCTGTTAAAAGGCAGTCTAGATCATTAACATTTTTCTGAACCTTCTCTGAACAGTAACGTATACTCCAGACTTGTTGGATTTGAGTTTTAAAGAGCATCGGAAAGAGGGTTATTTGGGGTGTGTGGCTGCTGAAGCACTTTTGGGGCAGCATGATGATAAAGGGAAAGGCTGTTGTTAGAGCATGTGATGTGTGAGGAGACGGCCTCAGGTTCAATTTCCCATGCCTGAGAATGGAGGAGGCCATAGCTGGTGGGAGTAATTACTAGGCTTATGTTGAAATATGCAAGATCTATAGTGTGCCAGATTCAAAATGTATATTTAGCATTGTTAGAGTAGGTACTTCCTGATGTTTTTCAAATAATCTCCTCCAGTGTCTTTTGGCGACTTCCTGCTCCTTTGAGCATACTTCCTTCCTACAGACTGCACAAACAACAACAGTTAGACAGACAGCTCAGGCACTCTCTCCTCTTTCTATTCAACATTTGTTTCTCTCCTTAATAAAACTTTTTTCTTATTTTAAGCAGCTTGGTGCTCTGACCTCTTGCATATTTCAACTCTGCCAACAGCTAAATGGACCATTAATCTAACGGTGTAGGGCAGCTTTTCCCTTTGAGGAGTGGGGGAAAATGTGCAGTAATCTTAGTTGCAAATTTCATTTTTACTCCAAAATAGGGACATTCATTCTTTTGCATGCCCCATATATTAAGTATACAGTGCACTCCCTCACTTTGTCTCCCCTTATCTTTTACAGCCCCTTACATTTTACCCTTTTAAGGAACAGCTCACTGGCACTCCCATGATATTTAACACATCTCACTTGGAAAAGTCCTGCACTTCCTTTATTTGTTAGCCATCCTATCACACTGTCCAGTAAACCACAAAAATACTGTATTCTAATACAATTTTTAGTGTGCCAGATAATCCTGAAGTTGCTTCTGCTAGAAGTGTAGTGATTCTGATTGCCTTGTAGCAGATGGGAAGCAGTCAGATGTGGTCGCTGGCTCTTGGGGCCAGATTGCACATTATAAAGCCCTCATTTGTCCCACAGGCCCTGTTGATCAGTTGTGCACCTGGAGTTCTATGCTTGGAACTTAATTCCCAGGTGCGCCTGTGTATGGAAGGGATGATTTGGACTATAGCATGCTGGGAGAGGAGGCTTCAATCATCCCCTTGGTGCCATTTGCCCAACATGAAGTGCCTTAGGGAACTACTAGTTTCCTCATTTGAGCAAACAGCAGTTTACTAGAGCTATTTCTAGTCAAACAGTGGCCTTGAAGAGCTTGTGCTCGCTCTTCCTACATGCCATAGTCTCAGTCTGGATCGCACCCTGCCAGGTGCATATCTGACCTACAGGATTTTGGGTGGCCATGTGAAGGGCATGCAGTCTTTGTAGTGTATGAATTGGCTCTCAGGTGACATGCTGGTGAAAGCAGTTGAGTGGTCTTATTTTCTTTTGCTTAGGATTTTAGTTCTCTCTACTGTCCTAGGGTAGAGTGGGAGGATTTGTGTGTGATTGTCCATGTTGCTTTGGATCTTGGTATCCTTGCCTTATAAAGTGATTCATTGAGGAGTGATACGGCTTTTACTGTGCATTCCAAACTACCTCTGGATATCTTCTGCTTTACAGCTAAATCAGTATCTAGATGGCTAGGAAGTTTCCTGGTATAGCAATGGTAGGCACCAAACAATCTGTGCTAATGGAGTGCCTTGTAGTTATTTCATGTTCCCTGTCAGAGAGACCCTTTCCCCTCAAATACAAATTAAAATCAAGTAATGTCACATAAGCTAAACGTTGAGTACTCCAAAGTAAAAGGACTGCCCTGCCTTCTCTGCTTAGAGCTCTCTTCCTGCTTCTCATTGCATCAATTTCCTTTTTCTCCCACACTTTCAGACTGTTCCCAGTATAATTTTCAGGCATCTTGCCAGGCTGCCCCTCCCGGTCCTTCCCTCAGCCACAGTCAGGCTGACTTGGCCAAAATAAGTTTGTAACTTCTATTTGCGTCTAGCAGCTTTAAAAAAGAGGCTTTGCTAGCTAGGAAGTGAATCAGAAAGGATTGCATCAGCTGCACTGGGAACCTTAGACATGATGCATCCTTTGATGTGGAAAGAAATAGCTAATGGGGTGGGGGGAGTGAGGCTTTTTCTGTTTATAGTAATGCTTTGTGAACCGTGGGCTTTTAATAATGGAAGCAGAAACACATATTATTTGTTTAAAGCATGAATACTTTGCCTTTATATTCTAAAACTTTCTCAGGGCAAATTACAGTAAGTTTAAAAATAAGAGAAAGTGGCTATAGGTCAGTGAAATATGTCACCTATAGGCAAGATAAAGAGCACAAACATGATATTAAAAAGATTTAAAGCAGCCTGTTAAAAACCGCATTCAGCATGATGAAAACTATGAATTGTCAGCTGTGATAATTCACAAGTGGTAGGATAAAATAATGGCCCTTCTAGCTAAGTGTCCTGTTGCTGAAACAGTTTCAAGTGACAGAAAAACTATTAAGAATATAAATCAGTCACACCAAAAATCACCTGAATGTAGCAGAGGTGTTTGGATAGAAATTATGGGACTATTCCTTATGAATATCAGGTTCAATAGTTACCAAAAGTTGAAAACTTGTATTGAGTATTCCTAAAATTAAATTGCTTTGAGGCTTCCCCTGCCTTAATTCAGCTATTCTGTGCAACTCATTTTCAAATTGTTTCTGGTAATTGATGTTGTCCTTTCCCTGTTACACAGTTTAATTCTCTCTCATCTTGTATTTATTTTACAGGCTGCTTTATTGGCTGCTTTATTGTTGGCTGCTTTATACTAGGGTTTGTATAAAGATAGGATATATTTTAATGTAACAGAACAGAAAATATGGGAGCAGTGAGGCTGTTGGAATAAAAAAACTGCTTGTTGCAGTGATTTGGCCTACGTTAGCAGTATCAAAAAATGAACAACAGAGTGTTTTTTTTCTTGCAACCAGGAAGCTGTCCTTCAAGTCTCTACACCCCAAGCTTGTAACAATGATATTCCATTTTTTCCTTTCCCTGAAAGAACACAAGTTAACCCCAGACAGTTTCTGACTTAGAGCATCCTCTCTGTCTCTTCAAATGCAAGATGCTTTCACTCTTCTTCAATCTATCACCCCCAGACAGGGCTGTAAGAGGAGGAATTTAAAGGGTAAACTATTGTGTATGTGGTTCACTTCTATATCTGAACTTGGCCAGCCAAGTCATTTGTTGCAATAGAAAGTAACCTCTGCTGTGAAAGGGAAGCCTGTGGGAGAATGCTGGTGAGGGGCTAGGCAGTGTTTTGCTTCCTTTTTTCTCCCCCACCCCTCCCCACACAGAGACAAAAGAGGGCAGACGTTGATGGGCAGGTCCAAATTCTGTATCTTTGACTTTGGAAATGGCAAAAGCAACTTACTGACAAATGTTGCTGTTACCTTCTAGTGGATGATGGCACAGGAGTTATAAACTGCATCTGCTGGAAAAATCCTGTGGCAGAACACAAGTCTTTGCCAGGTAACATTCAGATCTGTGGCTGCTTATGTCTGACTGCTTAACTCCTGCTTGCCTTTTGCTTGAAATTTCAAATTATTTCCTGGTACCAATATGAGGTAGAATCGTTTTGAGATGTTTATTTCATTTTTGCTTGGCATTGATATTGGTTTAGCTGTGTGATTACCATGGTAAAGACAGTTCTGAGATCTCTTTGTTGACAACCAAACAGTCCTCGTTCCTGCCTGATTGATTAAATCTGCAGTCTGCAACGAAAACATCAAAGGAGTTTTTGCTCTTGCTCCTGATGTGATTTCCCCACCTTGATAAAGGAAGACTGTGAAAAGATGTTTGCTGCAAACAGCTGTGTCTCCCAATCCACCTCCACTTATCTGAAGCATTTTAAATTGTTTTGCACGTAGTAGCAGGCCCTTGCATCTTCTTCACTACTTTCCCTTCATGTGAATATCTTGTTCTGTTTTTAGTTTTATGTTCTAGCATACCCTTAACATCCCATTCTGCTTATCACAAAATGTAGATAGTTGAGTGAGTTGTGTTAATCCAGACAAACAGTTCTTGGTTTCAGGTAGAGGTACACACAGGGATCATAAATGGATCTGGGAGACTCCCTCATCCCACCCCAGCAGGCTCCATCCATTGCAGCTTCTCCATCCTGAGCCAGCACAGAAAAGGCACCCACTGGCTTTGTAGCACCTAGTTCCTCACTCTTCCTAGGGACATTGTCTCTCCCCAACCTTGGACTTGTGTCCTCCACCTTCTTTCCTGGACAGCTTATGAGGTCTTCTTCTAAAGGCAGCTTTCCCAGCCGTTCTCCTCAGGTAGTTCCAGGATCTTAGCCATGGGGTTGTCTAGGCTTGGGAAGCTAGAGCTGGAAACACTAGGCTTATGCCTAGTGGACAGATTGATTGATCAATCAATCTTAGCCTGAGACCAATAGGATGACCAGAACTGCACAATATTTCAAATTGGGTCACACAATAGATCTATACAGTGGTATTATAATATTGTCTGTTTTATATTCAGTCCATTTCTTAATAATCCCCACCATAGAGTTTGCCTTTTTCACTGATGGAATATACTCAGTTAACATTTTCATTGAATTAACCTCAAGGTCCCTTTTCCTCTCAGTCTTAGCAAGTTCAGACCTCATTAGCATGTATGTAAATTTGAGATTTTCTGTTCCAATGTGCATCAATTTAAGTTTCCCCATATCGAACTTCATTTGCCAAGTGGTTGCTCATTCACCCAGTTTGGACAGATCCTTCTGTGGCTCTTTACAGTCTGCTTTGGTGTTCACCATTGTGGATAATTTTGTGTCATCTGCAGACTTGGCCACTGTCCTGTTCTTGACTGCTAAACTTACTTCAGAGTCTTTAGTGAATTGCAGTAATCTAATCTAGATGCAACCAGGGCATGTGCCACAGTGGCCATAACAAGATGGAAGTGCTGCTGGTGAGCAGAAGTCCTGTCTCAGACCTTCTGCTATCTTGTTGTGATTAAGCTTCAATTTATCAGCCCACATCTGCTACACAATTGCCTACACTGGCCTCTGTAACCTCTTATGGATCAGTCAGAAGTGGATCTTAGCTGAATGTCTTCTGTGTATTGGTGGCAGCCCAGTCCAGTTCTCCAGATGACCTCACCCAGAAAAAATTTCTATGAAATTTTAAAAAGCATCTGGGACAGGATGGTTGTGGTGCCCCTAAAACCTGCCTCCAGAACCTCCAGAAAATTTTGATTTCTAGTCTCAGCAACAAAAAGCAGTCCAGAAGAATGCCATGATTAATGGTATCAAAAATCACAGAGAAGTCCAGGAGAATCAAGAGTCACATTTTCTCTGTCCATCTACCAACTCATGTTATCCCTCAAGGCTGTTTTACTCTCATAACAAGGCCTGAATCCAAAATGAAAATAAGTCAGTAAATTTACTGGTTAGTACAGCCTTTCTCAACCTGTTGTTACTGCTCTGTGAGAGCAGCACTATCATGGCTGTAATGAGCCCAAGGTAGCCCAGCTGGCTGCATGTGGAGAAGTGGGGAATCAAAGCCAGTTTGCCTCAAAGCTCACCCCGCCCCAGCAGGCTCCATCCATTGTGGCTTCTCCATCCTGAGCCAGCACAGAAAAGGCACCCATTGCTGCTCTAAACCACTACACCGAGCTGGCTCTGTCTAAACCTGCTGCTCTAAACCACTACACCAAGCTGGCTCTGTCTAGGAACCTCATTAGTACAGCATGATTTGTGCATATGTTTGGCTAGTCAATGTGAGCATAGTTGGTCACCCACTTTTACAATATTTTCTGTCTAAGTCACCCTTATTATTTCCTTCTCTGTCTTGAGATCATCCTCAAGGCTTAGATTGGGTAGGAGATAATACATCCACACTTTTTAGTATCTCCACCCATAATGGTTCTTTAAGCTTATTTGACTCTGTGTTGACTTTAAGCTTATTTGACTCATGTTACTCCCTATCCTGTCTATATTTATTTATTTATATTTATACTAGTAAGCAAGCCCGCTGCAGCCAAATGCAGCGGGCGCTAGGTACTCACAGTCGCTGAGTCTGCGGGCTTGTTTTGGCGTGGGCGGCGGCGGCGGGCTTCTTTGTGCGGCGGCGGGCTTCTTTTTGCGGCGGCGGCAGCGGGCTTGTTTTAGCGGCGGTGGCGGCGGCGGGCTTGTTTTAGCGGCGGCGGCCTGACGCGGCGAGAGGCCGCTTCGCGCGACTGCCGGGGGCTCCCTGGGGCGGCGGCCTGACGCGGCGAGAGGCGCTTCGCGCCTCTCACCGAGCCAGGCCGCCTGGCAGGGAACCCCCGGCAGCCGCGCTTCGCGCGACTGCCGGGGGCTCCCTGGGGCAGCGGCCTGATGCGGCGAGAGGCGCTTCGCGCCTCTCACCGCATCAGGCCGGGAGCAACTGTGAGCTGCGCTGCGCGCGGCTTGCAATTGCTGGGGCTGGGAATCGGAGGGACCAATCGGCAGGCGCTTCGCGCCTGCCGATTGGTCCCTCCGATTGTCTGTCGTGAGGAAGGGTCCCAATCCGGACCCTTCCTCATCACGGACTAATCCCACCTCCACACCCCTTAACAAATTATTTAGTCCGTGGCGCCCGTGGCGCCACGGGCGGTTTAAAGATAAAGATACTGCCCTCCCCTGAGGCTCAGGTCGGTTTACATAAAATGTAGAAATGGTACATACCACTTTGTTTTCATAACAGCTTTCATACAATAATAATAATATTAACATTAAACTGTAACACAGGTACAAATATAAAAATGAGAACATGTCCAGAGCAGAATGCATGGGTGGATTTTTTTAAGAGGGAGGGAGCAGGGGCCCTGTAGATTATACCCTAGGATGACTGTCGCCAATCATTTTTTCCTCCCTTTTAGCATGTTGCTGGAACATCCATCCACCATATATAAATTGTCATTTAGCACCAAGCACTCCAACTCCCCCATCTTGGCTTGAGGGCTTCTAGCATTGGCATATAGACACCTAGAATGTATTTTCTTCTCTATTAGCCCTCACCTCTTTTAGCTTGTTTGTCTCCAGATATAGCCTTCCCTCCTCATCCTATTCTCACTCCGAAGTATTGTCACTTTGGAATAAGTTGTCCCAAACTTGAGACTCCCCAATTTCTTTTGGGTCCCCCCCCCACCCAGAGTTAGTTTAAAAGATCCTCTACCACATTTTGACATTAAGTTGCAGCAGTGTGGTTCCCTGGGGCTCAATTGAAGTCCGTCTCTTTTGTACAGGCTCAGCTTTCCCCAGAAAGTTCCCACTCCCTGATAGATTGAAATCCTTCCTCCTCCTCTACACATTGAGCCCCCAATCTATGTTTTTCTCTCTTTTCCTGTGTGGAACCAGTAGCAATTTTTAAAATGGTACTTTTGAGGTCTGCCTAGTAACTTAAATTTTTCCTACAGGGCTACAACTCTGCCTTTCCTGATATCATTGGTGACAATGTGCACCACATCTACTGACTTCTCCTTAGCACTACCTAGTAATCTGTGCACCTTCTGCATGCTACCATGAAGAGTTAGACAAAGTGATTCTGGGCTTTGTAGCAGAAGAAGGAATCAAGGACAATTTCTCAGTGCTTCAGGATGGGTGCCTTTCTCTTGCTACCTACAACTGCTTATTGCATAACATGGCCGGATTCTGCCTTTCATTCCTGCTTCAATAAGCCACAGAGCAAAATGGTGGTAGACAGACGGCATTTCTAAAAGCTGACAGTAAGTTTCCGTAACCAATGTTGCCTCAGCTACACTCTCAGCATTTACAAAAGGATAGTGTGATTAAGCCAACATTGCAATGTTTGGCTTCTTGGTGCCCTGAAAATAGCTGGAATATACAGCAAAGGTAAAATTAAATTATTATTGTATATTATTATTAATAATATACAATGAAAGTAAAAGTAAACCTTGAATGCAAGCTAATGTATTAGAAGCCAAATCTTAATTGATGCTATACCAGCCAAAATTTGAGTATAGCTGTTCGAAAGATAAGCTTTAATATAAAAGTCATCTTCAGTTTATCACTGACTTGGTTCTAAAATCTAATGAAGAGTTTAAGTTCACAGAAGAGACAGAATATTTAGCAGCTTGCTTTTTCTAAGGATTTGTTCTGACAGGTAATTTTCTCAAACTGCTACAACTGAGGTCCATGCCGCCAAGACTCAAAAATTGAATTTTAGAAGTTGAACTAATAAGTGTGAAGTTCTGTCAAACTGTGTTTGTATCTTGGCAGGCACCAAAAGACAGCTCCAGTTCTTTTGCTTTGTATAATATTAAGGTTCCCTTGTTGAGATGGGGCCTTGCCAGACATTTTTGTTTTTGTTTTGGACTTGGATTTTTTTAAAATTAGCACTTTGATGTCTGTAATAGAGGAGGGTCCTGTGACTCTTCTGAGGACAGCCAGATTTATTGTTGCCCAAGTTTTTATGGGAAAAAGTCTAATTCGTGAACCCAAAACAATATTAAAAAATTACAAATATTTATTAATCAAAGCGCACCAATTATATATTAAAAGCATATCTATATATATTTGGGGAAGTCTAATGTAATATATTATTTATTTTATATATTTGATTTTAATAAACATGTTGGTGACTTACTGTTCGGTGTAGCTCCAACTAGTGTTTCTAAAGTATCTGGTTATTTGCTCATAACATGTCTTAAACATTCATTTTTTTCAGGATTTTTCTTTGCCACCCAGCAAGCCTTTTAGATTTTGATCTTATACAAGGGAGCATCTCACACAATATATTGACCACTGAGGAAGACCCCTGTGGGTTGAAACGCATTTGGTAAATGTGCAGTTAGATATGTGTTGTTTTTACTTTGTTTTTAATATATCATTGGTGCACTTTGTTTAATAAATACTTCTAATTATTTTTAATATTGTTTTGCAGCTCAACTTTTGGGTTCCCGACTTCTGTTCAGGTTGGGTTTTGGTTCCCTTTTTGGTTTTGCAACAGTCTAATTCATTATATGCATGACAGTGCCAATGTTGGATATGCATAAAAGCAGAGAGTCTTAAGCAATCTATGAATATTAATAGGGTATATTTAAGTGTGATACCAGGTTATGATTAATTATTTACACAGGAAGTGATGTAGCAGTGGTTAAGGTGCTGAATCAGCAAGGTCTGCAGTCCAACCTTTGTCATTGCTGTGGACTCACTATGACCATATTCAAAAGACAAGAGTAATATGTGTTCATGATGAGTGTGAATGAAGCTTGTTGTCATACTTGCACATCCCTCCCCAATGTGGAGTAAGATTGAACACCCAAAGCTCCGAGTTTGCTGCGGCTTCTGAATGTAGGCATGTTGTTTGTATGGCAGTCTGTTTCCTCTGTGCAAACTGAGATTCTAAAGGGAGAAACAGTTGATGTAATGTCTGAATGTGATCTAAGAAATCCACAATGTAACATCTTGTTTTCTTGAACTGTATCTGTAGTCAAGGGAAAATGTCAGGATTTCTGCTATGTACATGACCCCCCACACACACCATTGTTGAGATGGTGATTATTAAAATGACAACATACGATGGCCTTTTTCTTCTGCATGCAGTTTGCAAGTGGGGAAAGATTGTGAGCTTGGATCTGAACTCCCATGAGTTTGGTTGAGGGTGATCTTTCCCATCTTCTTCCCCCAGCAACCCCTGTGAAGCTGTTGGTAGAGACTGATGTACAAGGACATTATGCAATGCAGCATGCAGTGGCTGCAGAACTGAATACCCCTACCCTTTTGTACAAGCGGGAGTCACCCAAGAATGAGAGCTGGATGATCTTTGACACATTTCCCCTTTTGCTGCAGTCCCCTTTGTTACATAGCATATTGTTCTGAAGGAAGTCCACGATGGCTTTATAGGTGGGGGGAGGATCATTTGGGCATGAAATTGGGGTCACTGTGGGTAGGCAGGTAGTTGTGAGTTCCTCCTTTGTGCAGGGGCTGGACTAAGTGATCCTGGAGGTCCCATCCAAATCTGTGATTTTATGAGGAACAAGTAGGAAGAAGGCTGGAAATGATACTTCTAGGAATTCTGTACCTCCATTTATAGGAAATTGGATCCTCTCCTTCATGGATTTGCAGTTTAAGAATAACATACTGCCTGGGCTGTTGCCTTCTGTGCTTGTAGTATATTAGGCAACATCCAACATGAGATCTCAAAATCCATTTGGCTCTTTAAATGTTGTTAATAAAGCAGTGCCAACTAAGTGCTTTGTTCTTGTTGTTTTGTCACAGATGAATCTTATCCTAGTACCTCAAGTAGCCTGGATCTAGCTGAACAGATGAAGAAGCTCCGAGAAATGGTTCAGCTGAAAAGTAGACTGGATATTGGTGATATTGTGAGAGTCCGTGGTTGCATTAGAGTCTTCAGACAGAAGCGAGAAATCAGTGCCTCCACATATTGTGAGCAGCTACTTGTTCAACAGTATGCATTTTTATCCAGCCATTTTCCAGACATCTAAGCCATACCCCAAGGGTCTATTGTTGTATGTCACAGCTTGAGTCACTTTGAGTCTATGATCGCCACTGTCAAGAATGTATCACCACTTTGGTCACATTGTGAGAAAACAGGAGTCGCTGGAAAAGACAGCAATACTAGGAAAAGTTGAAGGCGGGAGGAAAAGAGGAAGACCCAACATGAGATAGATTGACTTAATAGAGGAAATCATGTCCTTCAGTTTGCAAAACCTGAGCAAGGCTCTTAATGGTAGAATGTTTTGGAGGACACTAATTCATAGCATCAACATAAGCTGGAAGCGAAATGACAGCAGTTAACACACAACACATATATGACCTTGTACAGCAAGCAAAGGTTTGGGGCTTCTTTATGGCAGTATCTGGCATGATTCCATGAGCAAAGCAACTGGCCTTCACTCAGTTTCTAGGAGCAAACCACAAACTCAGCTTCAAATACAGACACTAGTGGACACACACATACTCTGTGCAGCCCTACTGTTCACTTATTTTCTTAATTTATATGCCTCCTTTCTCCCTAATCAGGATCTAAAGTGGCTTACATCATTCTTTTCTCCTCCATTTTATCCTCATAAAACCCATGAGGACGGTTAGGCTGCATATATGTGAGTGGCCCATCATTGCCCCATAAGCTTCCATGGCAGAATAAGGATTTGAACCTGGGTCTCTTAGACCCTCTTCCAGCTCTACACCACACTGGCTGTCATAGGGGTTCCATAAAGGCGAGATGCTCAGGAGTTAGGGATAAAAGGGTTTGTAATATGTAAGGTAAAGGTAAAGGTATCCCCTGTGCAAGCACCGAGTCATGTCTGACCCTTGGGGTGACGCCCTCTAGCATTTTCATGGCAGACTCAATACGGGGTGGTTTGCCAGTGCCTTCCCCAGTCATGACCGTTTACCCCCCAGCAAGCTGGGTACTCATTTTACCGACCTCGGAAGGATGGAAGGCTGAGTCGACCTTGAGCCGGCTGCTGGGCTTGAACTCCCAGCCTTATGGGCAAAGTTTTCAGACGGCTGCCTTATCACTCTGCGCCACAAGAGGCTCTTTGTAATATGTACATTGCATAAAACTACAGGTAAATTTTTACTCCTAGAAACTCAGATGTCGTTATGCTTGTGCATCCCTCATATCTCTTCAGATAAAGTCGATGATCCTATATGTGATGCTCAAATTTCAAGGATGCTAGAACTCCCCCATCTATATCGAGAGGTTTATGATAAGACATTCCAGCTACCAAAAGAGAGACAGAGGTTAGTGAACACGAGATACCAAGCATACTCATGGTTATGCTTACTTGAACAGTAGGTGTGTGCCAAAAGCAGCTGTGTGTGAAACACTTTCCTTTGAAAGTAGCTTTCCTGTAGGAGCATGCAACTAATACATCTTATGACTTGAGTAATGTGGTGAAATCTTATTAAAACTCTCTATCTGTTAGTAGAGGAGATCTGACATGCTCTAGTAAGGTTACCACAAAAATCATATTCTGTACAAAATACAATGCTCATCTGCCAGTGAGAATTACAAGTGAGAACCTATAAGGACTTGTGGGAGGCATCTGATTTCCCTGTCCCCCACTATATCTTCTTTCCCTTTTCTGAAAGCCCCCATAGCCTCTCCCCTTTTCCTGCTTCCTTCTTTTGTTGGGTTGTCAATCTCCAGGTAGGGCCTGGAGATCTCCTGGAATCATGACAGATCACCCAGCTACAGAGATAAATTCTCCTTTGGTTTGCCAGCTCTGGGCTGGGAAATTCCAGGAGATCGGGTGAAGCCTTGGCGGGGGGGGGGGGGGGGAGGCAAAGTTTGGAACAGAAATGACCTCAACAGAGTATCATGCGTTAGAGTCCACTCTCTAAAGCAGTTCAGCTAGGTCATGGTTGGGAACTCTCAAGGACTGGGAGGCATCTCACTTTCCTCTGTATCTCCTCACACTCTTTCCCTCCTCTTGGCAACCTCCATACTCTCTCCCCTTTCTCTGCCTCATTCTCCAACTTACCTTTATCTGCCTCTCATCTTCAGCTGTATTTATTATTGTACGCCCCATCTTTCTCCACAGTGGGGACCGAAACAGCTTACATTGTTCTTCCCTCCTCCTTTTTATCCACACAAGAAAGCTGTGAGGTAGGTTAGCTGAAAGTATGTGGCTGGTCCAAATTCTTCCAGTGAGCTTCCACTGCTGCACCACTCAGGTTTCATAGTGTGGCTGCTGCTGAACAATACCCAGTAGCCAAGCCTAGTTGAGCAATACAAGCTGGGTGAGTTTAAGTTGCTCAGAGGTTGCTTCCAAGCCTACGGTTGCCAACATCCAGATCACCCAGAAATACAACTGAACTCCATAGAACAGAGTTATCTATCCACTGAAGAAAATGACTGCTTAACTCAGTGAACTCTATGGCGTTATATTTGGCTGGGGCCTCTCCTTTCACCAAACTCTACCTTTATCAGTGTCTGCAATCAAGTAATTTTCTGTAACTTCATACATTGTAGAAAGTGTTGCGACTTTCTGATGTTTTGTAGCTCTACTGCTAAGGAGGATGCTCAAGGTACATGTGTAGTAATCTTGGAGTTGCCAATTACGGTTGGGTCCAGAAGTTCTTAAAACAGTTACATGTTTATCCAGCCTTATAATGGTTGATTGGGTGTTCAATGGAACTGGAAAACGAAGATAACAAAGTTGAGTCCAATGGCACTTTTAAGGCCAACAAGTGTGCATGCACGCTTCTTCAGAAAGCTTATACTGTGAATAAAACTTGGTCTAAAAGGTGCCACTGGTCTCAAACTTTATTCTGCTGCTTCAGACTAACATGGCAATTCAGCATCAACTAACAGTTTACTTAAGTACAAAACTTCAGATAGTCTCTTAGTCAGGCTTCAGTATAATCTTCATGTTTGGTTTTACCCTCTCTTTGTTGATAGTGATCCAGGTTCAGCAGCCATGCTGGGCTCCATCACTATTCTGAGTGAAAAAATAATGGATTTCCTATCAGAGAACAAAATTCAGAACTTCTATCAGCAGGAACTAGAAACCGTAGATTCTCTGGTGTCCTTAATCAAGCAGTGTGGGTCTGGTACCACCACTGAGCAAGTAAGTAATGGTGACTTATTCTGGGGGCACCTTAGGTTACTTAAATGCTAATCCAGCAATACCAACAGTGAACTAAATACCCAGCTTTGCATAATTGTTGCCAGATGGAGATAACAAAACCTGTAGCCATAAATAGTAAGCCCTTTTCGAATCCTTTAGCTTTTTGTTCTCAATCATGAAGGCTAGGTCTGACTACCAAAAAGCTAGGGAATTGGATGCAGTATGCAGAGCTTTATGTACATACTGTGAGTGACTAGATGCCTCAATCTCTGCTTAGGACAGCAAACTTATTAAAACTGCAAGCCAACCAAAAGATGCAACTTAAGATTGGCTCCAATTTGAAAAATTTCAAAGTTGTAATAGATAGCTATGTTGGAATATGGGGGATCTTTCTCAGACAATGCATCAGTTGAGCGACAGGCCTGGGTAGCTCTAAACTTAGTCAAGGGCAAGATAAATTAATTTTAACATATTCAATAGATGGAGGTTATTGTAGGGAAATGTCAAGAGAATTCAGACATCTGCTCTGTGTTACACATTCCGCCTCTCGGATGTTTCGGCCACTTCAGAGCAAATCTTTGGGGTGGGGGCAAGGAGGGTTCCATGTCCAAAACTCTAATTGGAATCAGAGTTGTACATAAAGAAACTATTTGCTTAAGATGCAGGTTATTTTTCAATAGCATAAGGTTTTTTTGTCTTTTATTGTGCTTCTGGTTAAATAGAAATTTTGTTTATAAAAGGTTTATAGCATGCAGAGAATAAGTTCAAGCACCAGATATACACCTGGAGTAAATTTGAATTACTCCAATGAAGAACAAGTTATGCATATCCACATCAGACGCAAAACTGGCCCCAGTGTATATGATAATTTTAAAATCTTAATAGCATTAGGAGCAAAAGTTGAACATTATTATTTAAATCTGCATCTCTTTAACAAAAATCTTTGCCTTCCGTTACCTCAAAACAGAAAAGAAGAGGGGAAAACTTTTTTGGCAAGCTACAGTTTTGCTTCAGCCTCAAGGCTGGTATTTTAGATTCCCAGCTCTGTAGGAGAGTATTTAAATCCCGCAAGAACTATTCACTGAATTAAAGTAACGACAAAACTGCCTCCCATTCATACTGGGCTCTGTGAACTCCTTCCTGGTGGTTGCTTCCTGGCAACCATTTGTTTTCATAAAAGAAATGCTTGTCATTGAACTTTAATAAAACAAACAGGCCTGGATTTTAACAAGTACCCTGCTGATTTGTGGCAGAAGAGTACAGAACCAAACAGCAGTGAAGGGATGAACTTTTCCAGGGCAGCTGCTGTAACAAGCAATTTGGACACAAGTTGGTGGGTTACATGCCAAGCCAGACCCCTTACTATGGACCTGCAGAGGAACAGCATTGCCACTATTATGTTAACTATCCTTGATTTCATCAGTGTTGCATGTCAAGTATTCATTTGGAGTTATTCTGATTATATATTTTAGATAGATGCTTAGTCATGCTGGGTTAAAATCTCATTGGTGCCATGGCCTTATGAAGTACCTCTAGGGAAGTCAATTCTCTTAGTTGCAGTTGCTCCCCCCACTCACACACATGCACACACTACTTTCCTTATGTTTCAAGTGCACTGGCAGAATCATCCATGTCTTCTGATGGATGAGTGCTAATGATTTTAGCACTTCATGTGTAATTTCACACACACTCTGCCTTGTTCCCAATCCATCCATTACAATCAGTCAACATGGAGCAATATGGTGGTTGGGACATGGAGAGAATAATGGGATCTCTCTTCAGTTTCCCCAAGGAAGGGCTCCTTACCTGCTACCATAATGCTGTTTTAAAGTTTGCGCTTTGCTGAACTTGCAGATCCCTATAAACGGCCCTTGGATCACATTCAGTTGGTTAATGCATCTGATTCATGATGGGTGAAGTTTGTGAACCATTACTGACATACATTTCTTGGTGCTATATATTTGTTCCCTCTTTGTACCCCTATTCAGACATCTTCCCGCCTTTGCACTTCTGCTGGAGGTGTTGTGCCTAGGGAAGTGTGGGTCGTCCCACCTCAAAGGAGCATTCAATGCTATTGCACTATGGAATGTATGATTTTAACCTATTTTTAGTAGCTAATGATGAGCAGTACATCTCTTCCCACCCTTCTCCCGTTCTTACTTCTTTATGTTATTATGTGAACTTGACAGTTTTCAGCTTTGCCCCTGCATTTTACTGGGCTGTTTCAACACTGAAGTACTCACATGCTAGTTTTAAATTATTTTTAATGGTTCCAGTTGCAACAAGGTAAGTGAACTTGAAATATATAGTCAGTGGGCATTTACTTGTTCCCATTAATGAAACCGTGGACCTTCTACAAGACTTGGGAAAATATCAGATTGACAGACTGTGGTTTAGAATAGCCAAACATCATAAAATCATTGTCTCCTTTAATAAAGTATGCCACTATCTTGTTGGCTATTTAAGGGGTTACTAGACAAAACTACAACCAACATTGGTAAGAACTGTAAGCTTCAGGTAGTGTCAATGCAGGGGAGAAGGATAAAGATAGACTAAAAACTGTAAAACATAGTAGGGGAGGAAAGTAAAGCTGGAAGGAGGGAGCAAAAAGGATTTTAGAAAGGGAGGTTGAAGATGATAGAGTCAGAAGCTGCCAGAGGGAGAGAACTGAAAAGAATATGTAAATGGAAAGGAGAGAAGGAAAGAAGAGAAGCTACAGGAGCTGCCAGGGGAGGCAAAGAAGGAAAGTAAGAGGGAGAGAGGGGATGGAGAAATAAGATGCCTCCTCAGGTGCTCATTAGTCCCTTACTTGTTTGTATCTAAACTGTTTACTGTCAAATTCATCCTTGCCAAATGGCATAAAGCAGAGGGACCAGCAGAGACCCCTTCCATAATTGAAGGCTGCTGTGTGGAAGCTCTGTTCTGCTTCCTTTAATCCAAAGTATTGGTGTCTGCTGGAGACAGGGAAGCTCTGCCCACTAAGAACTAAGCTTGTGTGTCATTAGTGTGTTGCAGGAAACACGTGGCACCTTACTCAACTAGCAAGAGAAGCATTTCCCTGAACAGACATTGTTACAGGTTCTTGATGGGGGAGGAGAGATAACTCCAGTTAGAAGACTTTCTATTTTCACTCATCTCAGCAAAGTGCAAAACTACATTTTAATCATATGGCTTGTGTTTAGTGTCCTGAGACAGTGTTTCTTTAGTGAAGATTTGCAGAGTTCTGATTCATAATGCCCATTTTTCTGGCTATCAAATTACTAGCTCCGTAGAAGCCACTCAACAGTATTATATTACTCATAATCTAGATCTTTTACATTTTTTACAGCTTAGTTCTGTTTATAATCTCAAAGTTAGCATTGATGCGCATTTAGCCTTTAAAATGATTGTCTACTATCCTATGCTTTGAGTATCTCAGCACTGTATTGATGTTGGCCTAGATCTTCAACTGGGAATCCTCTCAAAGAGTGTCATCTAACTTAACCCTTTACCTCCTCTGAGTTTGCTGAGAAAGGTAAATTAGTATAACACATTGCTAGTAAATGGAAGCTTGGACCAACTGATACCAAGTACAGATAGAAAGCTTACTGATAAAAGTGTTAATTTGGAATTCCTGACTGCCCACTAAACTCAAGATACTGATTTCTCAGATTTGTGCTGTTGACATGGGATTTCTGGAGCAGTCTGTTTACCTTCATTTCATTGAAAGGCAGGGCCCTGTCATCAGCTTTACCTTCTCCGAATCGCTGCTGATAGGCTATCTCATAGGTCTGCCTCTGTCACATCTAAGATTCCTTAATAGATTAAGCTGGACTCCCGTTGAGCTTCAGATCTTTCAGACTGGAGCACAGTACAGTACAGCTGATTTATTCCTACCTTTTGCAACCTGGTTTCCTAATATAGCATCAGTTAATATAGCTTTCAGCCAGTCCTGTATGTTAGCACCTTTTAACCCAACTGAATTAAACATAATTTGGGAAGATGGAGGAGAGAGACAATTGACAACTCCTGGAAGTTTCCAAATAATGTTCTGCTTTCAAAATTTGAGACCTCTAATCATTAAAGGGGAAAAATGCCTCAGCTTTTCAGTGCTTGTCCAAGAACTCTTTAAACAATTATGCACTTGCCCACAGCATTCACTGTACAACCGTAATGCATAGTTTTATCATATGTTGAAGGTGGATTGTCAGCATTCTTCTCTGGTTTGGCTGGAATTCTGAAAGCATTTTCTATTAGCTACCTTTTAATAGGAGTATGAAATCACAGGAAAATCTAGATAACATAGATAGTAATATTTTAAAAAGGAAATATTGGCCATATTTTCACCCCCCAAAAAGACTGAAGACAAGTTTTGTTGGTAAGATCTTTCGAGTATGTGTAGAAAAGTGATTACACTTTTCCTGCGAAAGAAAGGAGGAAGCAAGTTTAAATGACAGGGAAGTACATTTTAGAATGCTAGGGAAAACTTGCACAATAGGAAGCCATTTAGACATTGTATCAAATTACTTAGAATTGCAGGGTTCCATTCTCTAGAAATTTAAAGAGCTTGTTTCTGCTACACAAACTGTTCTGGGTTTCTTATTACCTGGTTACAGAGGATGTTCCATGTTGATTGATATAGATTAGAAGATGAATGAGGCATGTCATATTATTAGAGCTGGCAACAGATGAGAATATAGTGAGAGTGAGAGTGTAATTGAACTAAAAATGAGGCAATAGGCCTGCTATTGGGTGAAGGTGGAGAGACTGACAGAGGACAGAGAAAGCAGAAAGGCTCAGTACTTATTTTTCCTGTTTTTCCAGAAGAATATGGACACATTTAGGGATAATAGTAGGCAAATTATATAGTGTCAGAGTGGGAGGTTGACATGGACAAGGAGGTTATGGAGAGGTACCTGATTGTACTGGATGAGTGCAGATCCCCTGTGCCAGATGGTGTGCACCCAAGAGTGCTCAAAGAACTTTCTGGAGAGCTTGTGGAACCTTTGTCCATCATCTTTAGGACCTCTTAGAGGACTGGAGGAGAGTGATTGTTATCCCAATCTTCCAAAAATGGAGTAGAGATTACCCTGGAAACTACAGGCCAGTGAGTCTGATCTCAGTTGCAGGGAAGATAATGAGCAGATTTTAAAGGGGGCGATCTGCAAATATCTGAAGGACAATTTGTTAATCTGGGAAAGTCAGCATAGATTTGTCTCCAATAGGTCCAATCAGGCCAACAGGATTTCCTTCTTTGACCAAGTGACAGGCTTACTATATCATGGAAACTCAATTGATGCTGTTTACCTGGATTTCAGTAAGGCTTTTGACAAGGCAGTGTTCTGATGGGTAAACTGGAAAACTGCATACTAGATTTTTGGTTGGTTAGGTAGAAAACTTCTCCTAAAGAGTAGTTGTCAATGGTATTTCATCAGATTGGAAGGAGTGAGTAATAGAGTGCCATGGAGCTCAGTACTGGATCTGGTACTGTTCAACATTTTTTTCAGTGAACTGGATGAGGTGGAGTGTTGTCAGTACATGCACACACAAAACAATATATATATACCGTATTTGCCGGCGTATAAGACGACTGGGCATATAAGACAACCCCCCCAACATTTCCACTCAAAATATAGAGTTTGTTACATTACATTACAGTACTATGGGCCACTATGGGCAGCTGTCTATCCCAGCTGAAGTGCACCCGGCGTATATGATGACCACCCCACTTGGAGGCATGTTTTTCAGGGGGGAAAAGTAGTCTTATACGCCAACAAATACTGTATATGGTAAAGGTATCCCCTGTGCAAGCACCGGGTCATGTCTGACCCTCAGGGTGACGCCCTCTAGCGTTTTCATGGCAGACTCAATACGGGGTGGTTTGCCAGTGCCTTCCCCAGTCATTACCGTTTACCCCCCCCCCCCCCCGGCAAGCTGGGTACTCATTTTACCAATCTCGGGAGGATGGAAGGCTGAGTCTACCTTGAGCCGGCTGCTGTGATTGAACTCCCAGCATCATGGGCAGAGCTTCAGACTGCATGTCTGCTGCCTTATCACTCTGCGCCACAAGAGACTCTATATATATGATTGGATACAAAGGGCAATTGTTTTAAAATTGTGGGAGAGTGTCCATGAAATGTAGAATGTAGCAGTAAGTCTGTTGGGTTATGTGCCATATTTTTGGGTCTTTTGAAGAAGCAGCATTTGGAATTTCAGCCATCCCTAATTATCTCTAAACTGTAAGGGATCTGTGGAGCAAATGACTGGGATTGAGGACTTGACAATAAGGCTTAGAGCAATTGCACATCACTCTCAGCAAGGTAGGAGGAGTCAAAGGTTCAAATGCTATCCTTCTTCCTCTAAATGAAAATACAGGATGAATATCCAAACTGTATTGTGCTTACAGTTGAGATACCCAAGAAGCTTCTTGCTTACATTTTTTGGCTAACATCCATCTCTTGTGCTCTTTCTGTCAGTATCAAGGAGTTTGTTATTAGCAATTCTCCTTGAAGAGCCATCCAAGCTGTGTAGTATGTCAGCTCACACTAAGCACACTCTTAATTAAACCTCTCCTCTGACAGGGTAGACACATTAGACCAAAGTGAATAATTATCCTGCTGTACTTTCTCCCTCCTAGATCCTCTAGTTCATTTCTTCCGCATTAAAAATGGATCAATTTCTCATGAGGTAATCATGAGGGGGAGCAAAGCCTTTCGTTTGTTTTTTCCTGCCTTTTTATCTAGAGGGTGGCACTCTTGCTGGTATTTGAAAGAGCAGGCTAGAATCCTTTGATTCCCTGTGTAGAAGTGAATAAACAACCTTTTATTGTAGTTGACTGCTCTGCTCCTCCCAGCTTTGTGGTGGCATCCATAAATATACAATCTTTTGTCTGTGTTCCCACCCAGATGGATTCCAAGGCTGGCCCCAATTGGAAACTGATTAGGAGCTCATTCACTGAAGCAATAAACATGCTCCAGCAAAAGGGTGCTCTTTTCCAGAAGCCAAAGAATCCCAGTGATGTCTACTGTGTAAGTATCTAGACCCCATCTGATAGGTGAGAGAGATTACAGGTAAACCCCCTTTTCATGTACTTGTGCTATGTGTCTCCTAACACATTTAAATACAATGAAGAATGTACCATAGACATGGATATATCTCATCAGCTGGGATACCAGATATTACATTATATCTAAATCAAACCTCAATGTAAATGAAAAGGATTAGTAAATAGAAACCATGGATTAGGACACAGATTATTATTTTTAGTCACCAACCTATAGATCTTTTTTGCATTTTACAACTCTGGAGTTTTCCCTTTCTCTCTCTGTATTAATTGATAAAAGTTAAATAGACTGTTGCCATGTTCCATCCATTATAGAAAAATATCTTTTGATGGTATTTCTGTCATATTCTCTAGGTGACCAAGCAGGATAAAGAATTGTACAGAGTGACCCTTGGAATAATTAAAGCTGATTATAAGAGGCCAAAGTGTAAGTATGTTCAATTCCCTAATGACATAAAATTTTAAAAAGTAATTTCAATCAGCAATGATTTTATGAATGATACCAAAGCTGCCATAGAGAGGGAGAGTCCTTTGCAGTTACTTGAGCAGGGAAATGTGTAAAAATACATAGTCTGCCTGACTTAGCTCAGTGTCACTTAGTTATGTTTTTTTCCACGGTCAAATAAAATTAGGTTTGGTTCTTACAGAGAATCTGTGGTGTTGATTGTGGGGTTTGGGCAGAGAACGGACAGATTTTTAGAAAATATCTTGAGCATCTTCCGGATCAAAAGGTGTGTTTATCCCATTGCTATGGCTTCATTCTAAGATTTTCTATACTTTCTGGTGAAATCCACACACATTGCCACTCTCATCTAGCCTCATGTGCTTTTCCATGATACTTTTCATTAGCTGTGCAGTTGTGTTTACAGAGAATTTAGTGTCACTCTCGTAAGTAGAGCTTCCTCCAAGTAGATACCTATGTATCTACTTGGAGTGTAATCTTATGCAGGCCTACTTGGAAGGAAATCAGTGGGGTTTACTCCCTACTAACTGTGATTCAGTCTTAATCTCCATTTGGTCTTCCCACAACTGTAGCCCCATATAACCTAAAAGTTGCATTTCTCAGGGGTACAGATGGGCCTCCTTGACGAAAGGATATGGCCCCTTTTGAAATCTGCCTGGTGTGTATCTGGGAGAGGTCTCTAATGTAGTCTAGCTCATTGCCCCTGTTTGATCCAGCTCAGAAACAGAATCCCCCCTGGTAGATCAAGTGCAAGACAGGCTTCTCCTCGGTTGTTTTAGCAGGATGAAGCAATCACAGAAAACAGGAAGTGTTCTTTATCCTCAACATCCTTGCAGAATTTCCCACGCGCCCTGTCACTGGTCGGGATGAGTGAAAAGGGCTCTGTCACCTCAGCCCTTTGGCAGTCTGGCCACCAGACCAAAGGGAAGGTCTGACCTGTCTCAGGGATCATCCTGCTTGGTTTTGAATCTGGAAATTTTTAACTACACAAAAGAGGTTTCTCTAGTCTTGAGTCTTTTAAATAAATGTAGCTGTGGTAAGGTAAGTACTTCTGCTGTATTTCATCATGAGCATCACTGAAGTTTGCTTCTGTGGGTTCATTTGAAAGTGAAGCATGCATCTGATAGGAATACAGGGGGCAGAGCTCTGAGTTCCTTTTAATTTTATAACAATTGTTGATGTCATGCTGAAACCAGACATTTTACAAAAATAGATAGTTCTTATTTTATTAAAAATAAATTTATATTTATTTTTTAGCTTTCTTTTATCGTGGAATTCAAGAGATCATATGTAAATTTGCTAGGAGGCTTATGATTCAGGCAAACTGAGATTTAACTTTAGAAAAGATGCTATATCATACTTCTGGCCACCCTCAGATTGCTAAATCTTCCATATTTGGGGGATATGCCTTCTGGAAAGAGTGTTCAGGCAGGGTAGAACTCAGCAAGAAATATCATGTCACTTCCAGGCCAGAGGTCAACTCTTCCTACCCCTTACTGCCAAAATTCAGATTTTAAACTTCCCACTATATATCAGCCCCTCCATCTTTTCCTCCCAACTCACAGCCCTAGGTTGTACATATAGCTTGATTGTACATTGCTTTCTGCACTCTTCATGGGAAAGCAATTTTTTAAAATAAATTTTAAAACTTAATGCGTCTTTGTGAAGAGACATCTATACATTACACTGCATCAGAATCTGTCATACATTTAGCATTTTATCCTTAAACATACAAAAAGAAAACATTTCATTGGCTATTTTACATTTTAAAACAAGACAACAACTTGAATCAGAGTTTGCTTGAAATTGTTGGCCAAGTTTACCTCTGCAAGAGAATGCTGAACCAGGATGCTTAAAAGAATAAAATAGTTGTATTGTGAAGAGAAACAACTTTGTGAATAAAGAGTGAAAAGACAATTCCTAACTGTCTAACTTCCTTGTTCTGATCATTCTGTCTTTTCTGTTCTGAGGCAAGCAAGGAGGAAGTATGCTCAACAACAGGAAATCTCCAAATGAGCTAATCTGGACATCGCAGACTATTTGAAAAGTAGCAAACTTCTAATCTAACTATGCCAAATACACATCTTCTACAATGTCCCCTGTAGGATATTTCCCTTATTCTGTTCAATTATGCACACTGCAGACCTTGCATATTTCAACAGAAATAACTATTTCACATATGAGAGCAGCAGTGTAATCCTGCTTCTACATGTTATTTCTGCAAGCATGCCTTGTGGATAAGTAAAATGACCGCTCAGAGGTTTTGTATTAAGTATTAAATGGAGATGTTTTAGCATTTAGTACTTTCTATTGGCCATCAAGTGTTTTGTTTGATTATTAAATCTTTACCCCCATTGATTCTTCAAGTAACTGAGGGTCACTTCCACCCAGCAACCCTGGAAAGATAGGTTATGTTGAGATAGAGTGGCTGACCCACAATCACTCAGGCTTCATGGCAGAGATAGGGATTTGAACAGGGCTTCCAGTGACAGACCAATACCTTCACCATTGCACCATAAGTGCCCCCGGCTTTGGGTAGGAGCTGAAGTTTTTCTGCATGGATGTAGCTAGCAAAGGAGAAACCAGTTTGGTTTGCAGCCTTTGGGGTGCAGATCCACAAAGGATATGCTTGTTGACTTGAGGGAATTGAAGCTTGTTTAAAGACTAGCATTTTCTGCCTGGGTGCCTGTAGGACTGCACCCTCCCTGCTCAATTTATACATATAGGTCTTCTGTTACCTCTCAGCAGAAAGAAATTGCTCATATAAAAAGTAGTCTCTGGAATTGCCTTACCACTCAGGAAAGTGGAAAGACAGGCAAAGTAACCACATTGCAAGCTCTACTAAATTAATAGCATATCCTTAGTCATTTCCAATGCAAACAAAATTCTTTAGAAGAGGGGACTCTAGCAGGCAGACTTATTGTCTGCTCATGATGGGAGACCTCCAGGGGGATTGCTGCTGTTGCCTGCCGATGTTCAGCTGGTTGATAGATGGAAACAAACTTTCCATATGGAGGAAGGGATGTAATAATGTTTCATGCATAATAATGTAACTTCTGGTGTAACCCGAAAGCAGTGGTGTCACACTGGGACAACACTCTCGCACTCAGCCCCAAACTAGAGTTTTTGTTGCTTTGGAAATTATATCAGTGCATTCTGACAATGATCACTCCTCCTCCCATCCGAAAGTTCCCACCTCTTCTCATCTCTTACTGGCTCTTAGGCAGCCCTACCAACTAGTAGCTCACCAAGTACAGACGAGTGGCTTGTGCATCACAAAAACTTTGCACTAAGCTTTTTCAGTCTCCTTTAAAAAACATTCACTTCATAGGATTCTTCTTAGTGCTGCTTAGCACAAAAACAAAATGGGATAATGTGCTAGGGCGTGGGATGGAATAGTAATTTGGAATATTTTGCATTGCTCAGAAGTAATTCATTAAAGATAGGTTGGTGGTCCCTGCTAGAGAGATCCATTCCTTTGTTTTATAGATTCAGCCATTCAGGAAGCTGCACTGATATGGTATTTTCTTGGAAAAGGCCTTATCAGGGATGAGCTGCTTGTTCTTTTTCATATCTCCATAAATGAACAGCAACTTTGTGTCAAAACCCCCAGCTCACCTTTAACAATCTTTAACCTGGCGGAGCGGAAGAAATAAAACAGTAAGGGCCCCGAGGGCAGGCCCTGTCCGGGATGAGGAAGGGTGCCGATAGGCCCCTTCCCCTGGACTGACAAGCAGAGGGCCCCATCGCCTTCCCCGGGGCCTGGGGACCGTTTTGAAGATCGGGGGGGGGAGGAAAAAAGCTCTCCAGGCCCCGGGGAAGGCAATCCGCGGCTTGCTGGGGACTGGAGAGCTTTTTTCAAGATCGGGGGGGGGGGGAAAGCTCTCCTGGCCCCGGGGAAGGCGATCCACGACTCGCAGGGGCCTGGATAGCTTTTTTCAAGATCGGGGGGGGGGGGGGGGAAACTCCCCAGACCCCTAGCACCCGCTGAATTTTGGTTTCAGCGGGCTCTACTACTAGTTTAAAATAATCATTGTGTTCATTAATGTACTAGATTGAGAGTGAACATGGCTACTGGTCAGCTAGGAAGGCACATGGCACAATAGATAATGCCAGGTGGAGAGCCAGCTACAGGTTGTTACCCCCTCCAATTGCAGCAGGTGGGTTGTAGCATAAGGTTCTTGTGGCCTTCAAAATTTGAAGAAGTTCTGAGGTATATGTATGCAAATTTGGAGAGGAAACTGCACTGGCTAGATGTGTAGTGGGAGTAAGAGCTTAGATCAGCTGTATGCAGCCCCCTGGGACACTTGCCAGGGCTGACACACTTAGACCATTTTGCTTGGTACCTGGGGCCAGATTTCCTTCCCATCTGCCAGATCTACTCCTTATCAACCAACATCATGGCTGGAGCCAATGGTTCAGGAAAAGGCAATGGACATGGCTTATGCCTATCATCTCCCAGATATGCACAGCTGCTGAATGCCTGGGGATTAGCTTGTTCCTCTATCCTCCTCCCCTGTTTTGTTTGCTGCCACATGTTCATGGTAGATGTAGCATTTGGGGGGCTTTGAGTAGCTAACAAAGGTTGGTTCTTACCCCTGGCTTTAGAATAAGCTGCTTAACAAGTGTACATCTTTACTAGCTGTCTTGTGGCTTGTAACTAGGAGTATATAAGGATTTGTGACTGTTCCATACTATTTACTATCATTGTCAGTAATATTTTGAGTACATTATTATGTACGTGTTTTTGCTTGGTATCTCTTTGGGGAAGAGAAAGGGGGATTCCAAGAAAGCTTTGTTCTAATTTAGAGCAAATGTACCCAAGCTACACTTTCATTAGTAGAAACAATGAACTTTATCAGCATCCTGGTATAGAACTAATTGCCAAACTGATTAAAAGAAGAAAATGGAGCTTTTCCTGCTTATTTCCTTCTTGTGGATGTGTTGTGCCTGTACTATTGAATGATTTGGTGCTGCACCTAACTGGAAGTCTGGTCTTGCACCGGAAAACTTTCTTTTTCTGCTCCTTCTACCTATGGCTCTCCAGTAGTATCAATCTGTTCCAGCTAAGGATAAAAGGAAGAATTCAAGCCAGAAAGAGAACAGGCTATATGCCATGTTAGAGAAGGTGTCTTGTCGTGAACTGCCTGAACTCTCATGGCCTAAACAAGGAATTTAGCTTTAAAAAGTGTACTTGTTGCCTAGGATCCTTTAAAATGTTAGCAACTGAAATGTTAGGGGGAGGCTGGTGTTGCTGGGGCATAAGTGGCTTGAGCCATTGCTCTCTAGCCTCCTTATACCATGGGTAGTCAAATAAAACATGCTTCACAGGTTCTGTGAGCTCTTAGCCACAATCGCAATATCTGTCTGGAAATGGTATACCTAATATATGGCCTTCAGAGATCTCAGTTGTTTGTACATTTAATCTTGCAAATTAATTGATGACCTATATTGCACCTGAAAACTATAAATGCTGAATGTCTCAGACCGCATGGGTTTGAGCATGGGCCATGAAGCTCAACACTCTTTGAGAGATGCTGTGTGAAAACTACAGAAGACCATCTTTTGGTTGATGTTTGATTGAGTACGAAATGATCAAAAACAGTGGTTCTCAAGGTCATTCCTATTGATGACAAGTCTGTGTTCTTCTGTGTAAGACTCCTTCAGATTTTGGGATGTGAATGTGTACTGGAAACCAGGTCCTTCTGTGTGCTTGCCCTGATGCCAGAGTTGTAACCTACAGTGACCATCTGCCCGTTTTCCTGTGTGCTTTATTTCCATAGATGCTGAAAAGGGCTGCCATCTTCGCCACATTCTCAGCTGTGTTCAGCAGAACTACGGCTGTTTTGTGACTGAACCTGTGATTCGCTACCTCCTGGATCTGATGGAGAGCAACAGTGATGTTGTCACTACCATGGAGGAATATTACACTGTTTTTTAAGGCATGGCCTTTGTAGAGATGATGAAACTATCCAGTGGCCATAAATTGTAAAGAGAACTGCAACACCCTCAGAGACTTGGCTGAAATCCTATCTTAAATCAGAAAAGTTGGAAGTTACTGGGTCATAATTTTGTTTTTGTTGTCATTTCACTTCAGTTTTCCAAAGATGCAACTGGCTTTTAAAACTCTCTTTCTCAAAAGTTTTTTCTGGTGTTCCGGGAAGAAGTACAGTGATTTTTCTTAAAAGAGCTGTCATGTTGTGAATGCCCTCTTGTGGTTGGAGAGGAGAAAAAACAACCAACTGTGCTGTGGGAGCTTCATTTTTAACACTCTGTTGTTCCTGAGCTCTTCACAGTTACAAGCACTAGCCTGCTGTGTTGTGCGCAGTGTTTTGCAAACAAGTTAGGATCCTGTGTTAATATAAACAGAAAGTTCTGGAGTAAGTGGATTTTCACAACTCTCCCCTTCCCACCTCCCTATGAGCCTAGGAAAGCTAATACCAAGGGTTAGGGGACCCTCATAGATTGGAAAGCGATGCAACATGGGCAATCAGGAGGGGAAAGTGGGTGAAATTGTATCACCTACTTGTTCTGCCAGTGGCATTTCTGAGATGCTGGTTCTGGAAGAAGGAAAAAGGAGTGATTTCACTTGATTCCCCTTCATTTCATCTACACTAGTTGCATAGCTTTTCGAGTCCTTTGGTGCTGCCTTTTCTGAAACTCTTGGGGAAGAAGGAGAGGGGGAAAAATCCATCTTCTGCTCCTACTGTGTAGAATCATCTCTAACAATCTATGCTTTTGAAATTATAGTGTGCTAAAGATCATATTCCTCATTTCTTTTATGCTGATTAGTGTCTCTAGGCCCTTTTTAAGTACAAGCTATTCTGAGCCCTTTTGTAATTGGAAGGCATATAGACATGAGTGCCTGTTGTAAAGCTGTGCTGTTCCTGTTTCCTGTAAGAACTGAGATACCCTCTCCCACATCCTAGGTGTGATGTACCGAAAGTTACTGTATGAGCCTGCACTCATACTTCAATGCATTTCTTTCTTTCATTTTAGAAAGTTTGGAGAATGTTGGCATTTAAAATCAAGAGTAAGACCTCTTAATCCCCAAATTTCTAAACATATTCTTCTGTGTTATGGAAAGAGTTTAAAAGTCTTGCTGTCCCTCCTGCAAGACTGAGACTCAGGAGTAGAATAATACTCATGACACTATGCATGCAAATCTACTGCTGCAGGCCCAGCATGTCCGACAGAAACTGGCAGTGTCTTGTAATCTATCTTTAACCTACACTGTCTGGTTTTGATTATGGAAGGAGCATTTAAACTGGAACACTTAGGTTTCGGCATAATTGAAGTCTGTAAATTGAAGCTCACTCTAACCTGTTGTTAAGGGTTTGCTCCCATCTGGCAGGCCACATCCAGAGGTGCTCCCCAACACTCATGTACTAGAGGCTGCTCCTCTGCTTGCTGCTTCTTGCAGATCACCTTCAGCATGGTGGTCTTTTCCTGGTTGCTGCTTATGATCTGGGCTCTTGAGAAGTTCCTCAAGTCTGCTATCAAGGCTCATGGTGGAGTAGGCAGAGAAATTCTGCCATTTGTGCAAATATTGTGCCACCACTGGTCTGAGAGGTAGTGGAAGGAACCCCCAAGGGAGGTTTTCTAAGGGGAGCCCCACCTGCACAGGTCTGCCTTTTTACCTCCACTGCCAAGTCTTTTTCTATTTAGATAAAGTAATGTGGGGAGAGAAGATCCCAAGCTGTGGTTCTGCGAAAAGCAAAGAGGAATGTATTGTTGGAATCAAGAGAAGGAAAAATGTCAACAACCTGCATCCTCAATTTGGGAGGGGAGCAAATGCAAGGGGGGGGGGTTGTAGTTCCATCTGAACATTAATTTTGGAGTTAACATAGAAGAGCATACTCCATGAAAGTATCTCATACATTAATTCTACATTGAAATTGTACATATTTGTATAGTGTGTGTGTAATCTTGCTTACATTAAACTCTGTTGTGTTCTATAAACAATGTTCACAAACTCCTAAGAGCTCCAGTAAAGTTATATTTTCATTTAACAAAAGATAGAGGTGCTTTGTTTTAAACAGACACTGAAGCCTGTCTCTCTGGCGCTGTTCTCTAATGCCTTCAGAATGCCACATGATCTACAAATGGCCTTGTTTGGATGAGAGATTTCCAGTAGATAAGAGCCTAGTTCCAAGAGATACTGCCTGTCAAGAGCCTCTTGTTTGCTCCAGCATTCTGTGGTTTTGGCACAGAAAGCCTTCGTTATTCTGATTGCCACGTGGACTGATGTGCAAATGTATGAAGTAAACAGAACTAGATCTTCTGTTCTTGTGCTGTATCATAGACCTATGCCTTGGGCAAAAGTTTGGTGTTTTTGAGACTGTAGGTACAGGCTTTTCAGGTTGTGGGATCTTACAGTATGATGCCTTAGCTCAAGTGAGGGAGGAGAGATTTTTGACTTTTTCTGTTCCTTTGTCTTTAGCAGTGTTAATTCACAGCAGAACTAGGAAAACCTTTCCTGCTGTGAAAATTGAAAAAGCCTGTCCCATCCTTTCCTTTCAGTCATGGAGCCAGAAAATCTTTCCATCTTAGCAATGCTCATGTGTCTTCTGGATATTTATTCTCTTTACCGCATTTTCCCAGAAAAACTGATCTCATGGAATAAAGTAAATATATTTCTCATGGCACCACTAATACTTGTAGAATAGACCTTAGATCTCCTGGTCCTCTGCTGGTCTAATTCACTTGCTGATTACTTTGTGACACACAGAGAAAGTGCCTGCCTAGTATGTATTTAGCCACAATGTGGAGCTGTTGACACAAGCTTGAGAAGTAGCTGGAACTTGCAACCCTGCTCCATAAGGAACTTTCTAAAGTATTGGCAACTACATGACAGGAATCTGGTGGTGATCTTTGATGCCTCCCTTTCCATGGAGGGTCAAGTCACAAAGGTAGTGCAGCTGGTGTTCTTCCATCTTCACCAAGCTAAGCTACTAGCACCCTATCTGTCCCTGGGGTCCACACAATTGTCACACTGAGGGTAAACTACTGTAACTTGCTCTATGTGGGCTTTCCCTTGTCTTTGATTTAGAAGTTACATCGGGTCCAAAATGCAGTGGCCTGAGTCCTTACCAGGATCCCTTAGAGAGCCTACATCCAGCGGTCCTCAGGCCAGCCGCATTGGCTCACAGTGGAATTCTCAATCAGATTAAAGGTGCTGGTTTTGACATTTAAGGTCATACACCGTCTGAGCAAAACCAAAAAAGGAACACAACCCAACCTTTACAGGTAGGAACTCAGAAGTTGAGCTGTACTATAAAATAATATAAAATGGTAATTATTTATTGTAGTGCACAATTAAAAACAGAATAAAAACTACATAAAAACAATACAGAACTAACTGCGCATAAGACCAAACGCGTATCGACCCTACTGGGTCTTCTTCAGTGGTCCAAATTGTAACAATACTGAAATATAGAAAACGTCTAAACTCAAAGTGTAGCCGAGTGGTTGAATGGGATCTGTAAATTATGGCTCCAATCAATATATGTAAATTTTAGAGTTTTTGGAGACCACCTCCTATGGCATATGCCTAGGCTCCACCACTCTTCGCTATTATATAATTCTGTGCTGAGAGTGTATCTCATGTGCATCAGGAAAAAAAGCTATATAGCCTGGTACCATCCTGGTGGAATGAGCTCCCAAAGGAAGTTCATCGAGTTCTACAGAACTTGCAAGAAGGAGATCATCCACCGGTTGTTTGAGGCCAGAGCGGCAGATGACATCTAGCTGCTCCCCTCCTCTTCCGTTCCCAAACTATGTACTTGGTGAGGGGCCCTGAAGCTGATGATATCCAGTTGCAGGCTGCTGTAAATTTACAGATTTAAACTATGAATTGCTGTTTAAACTGTTAATTTTACTCAATTGTAATGAATTTTATTATTCAGTGCTGATCATGTTTACAATCCTGAGATGACAGTTACTGAGAAGGGATGGTGTAAAATCAAATAAGTAAATAATACAGGTAGATTTCTATCGGGGGGGGGGCTATCCGGAGTGCTTAAGCTGCTGCTTACAGGTGGACTTTCAAATGGAGAGGCCAGCATCTTCTTAATGTTAATTCTGGCTTCAGTTGTAGGTCTGGCAGAACAGCTCTGTCCTGCAGACTCGGTGGAACTGATTAGGGTCCCACAGGGCCTTGATATCGTCTGGCAGAGAGTTCCACCAGGTTGGGGCCAGGGCTGAAACCCCCCTGGTTGAGACCAATTTCACTTATTTGGGCCTGAGAACTCTTTAGTTATTTTTTCTGGTTAGTTAGAACCAGTGCCTATTGTACCTTAATTATGCACATGCTCTAGCAGGGGTAGTCAAACTGCGGCCCTCCAGATGTCCATGGACTACAATTCCCATGAGCGTTCGCTGGCAGGGGCTCATGGGAATTGTAGTTCAGGGACATCTGGAGGGCCACAGTTTGACTACCCTGCTCTAGAGTGAGTGCAGTTACTGGAGTGTGATTCGGGATGTGACTGCCCTACAGCAAGGGACTAATGGGCTTCTGTCCCTTCCTATGACTATGATATCAAGGGATGTGCAAGTATTAATCAGATTTTGTATGGCCTAACCTGCATCAATTCCAAAGTCCTTTTGTGCATATAAAATCAGCACGTCAAGGAATGGGTTTAGACTCTTTTTTCCCCCCTTGCATGCTGTTTTTTCTGTGTGCCGTAGGGGGGGGGGTGTTTTGTCCCTGCATGGAAAATGTTCAGACAAACTACGCTGCTAGTAGCTCCAGGGGATAGGCTTCAGTACAGCTTCACCCACCCCATTATGTTGAATCTCAGCTGTAAGTTCATTTCAAATAATTACACTGTCAAGGCTGTTGTTGTTACAAGTTACAATTAACTTGCCTAGTCTTTATTTTCTTTTTCTGTCTTTATATGCAAAAATAAAAATGTTTTATAAAAAGGCTGCTATTGTTAATAATAATAATAGTCTGCCTTTCTTCACTGGAAGATGCATTACAATTATTTTTTTAACTTCCCTGTCGAGCAGTAAGTGAATTACAAGATATGATAACATTTGAATCTAACAACAAGGACTCCTAGTAAGACAAAATAATGCAGCTGGGTTCAAATTGCAGAGCAGGGGGGGACACCCAAACAGTGCAATCATATCTGCTTAAATCAACAAGACAATCATCATAGGAAAGACTTTATATTCATAATAAAACTTGCCTCCTCAGTTGGATCATTAAACCACAGCTTTGCTCTTTCTACAAGAATGACTTCTTGAACTGTTCCATTTTGCAAAATGATAGAAGAATGGCGTTCCTCTAGCAGGGCACTCTTACACCTGGTATAAGCTCCTCCCTATAGATGGCGGAGTCGAGAGCTTCTTGCAATCCCTGTTGGGGAGGGGCTTCTCCCAGGAGTCCTCCATACAGCCCTGTGGAGCAAGCAACCCCATAGTGGAGTTGTTCTGCAGTGGGCAGCCCAGGTCTAGCATTTAGAATCTTGTGCCCATCTGGATGGACACTTTTGAATGTCTGAAGACAGGGCAGTCTATTATTTCTGCCATGGGTTTTGGTGGAGTTCCAGCTAGCCCTGGATCCATCAAGCAGTAGGCAGACTGAGTGGGACATGCTTGGGTGTGGGGAGGCCAACTAGAGAGAGGATGAGATGTGTCTCAGGCCTGGCCATAGAGAGCAAGGGTTTTTTTTGAGTCTCCTAACAGGCTGGCCTAGGGGAGGAGTTTGCTTTTCTTGTGAAGCACTGCTCAGATACAAGCTGATTACTTGTGGGAGAAGCCCCTCCCCAACAGGAATCACAAGAAGCGCTGACCGCTGCCATCTAGAGGAGGAGCTTACCCCAGGCATAAGACTTGCCCACCTTTAGGCCACTGAGAAAGAAGATACATGGTAAGTGAAACAAATGTTCCATTCCTAATAGCCTCAGGAAGACCTTTCTTCACAGAGCCATCACAGAGAATGCACATGAATGGGTTAAAGTCAGTATCAGATTTAAAGCAAGACTTCTGCATACATCTGGCATGGGAGATGCTTGTAGCAATAATAAATAATGGTGGTCATTTCCCTCAGAGAAAGACTGCATTATTCTCCCTTCTTATTCTATTGCTATGTTTCAGTGGATGGCTCTAGCAGTTATTACTGAGACAGCAATGGAAAGAGAGAACCACTGTGGGGTTAGAGTGTCCACAATTGGCCATGAAGCTCAGTATATGGATTTAGGCTACTCGGTGGCAGAGTAGGCCACCTCACAAGGTTTTTATTTTGAGAGAGGAGGAGCAATCCATGTACACGCCTCTGAGCACCTTACAGAAATGACTGGTCAGAACCATGGTAAGAAAAAAGGGCATAGAAAAAATATATAATTTCTATAGAGACAGCTGCCTGGAGCACTTTGCCAAAGCTAGGTGCCATTTTTTAAAATCAAATCTATAGACCACCCCTCTTCGCAAGTGGGCTTAGGGTAATTTACAACATAAGTTTTCCTATAGTAAATAGGAGCCTAAGCCATGAAGGTTTGTATCTCCCTCAAAGATGCTTGGATTAGACTCCTCTGACATTAATAGATCACAGTGTCATGTGCTGGCTTGAGTACAGCGATTTAAATGTAAAGATAGTTTATGTATCAGCATCAAAGTGTCCAGCCTGTTCAAGTTTCTTAGATTTGCAAGGAAAGGTATTGGATTCATATCAAAGTCAAGGGGCCAGCATGATCCAGTTTACTCAAGGACAGTAAAGAAAACAGTTTTAAAAAATTTATAGGCTGACAGGTGGTATTATCTCGAACCTGCTGTGTTGTGCTTGGCTTTGCTGATGGAGCATATTTATTTGTCCCTTTCACAGTACTCTCTCTTTCTACATAATCAAAAGGCTTCACAAAAATTGTCTCTGTGAAACTAGCTCAGTGAAATCCTGCCTTGTTTGTTTTCTCTCAGTCATTTCCTGGTCAAATTGTTCTGTATTTACAAGTCAAGAAGCTTAGAAGTTTGCCAACTCTGCAAAGGACACCTGAGCCTTGGAGAGAACTTCCCAAGAGGTGGCTATTCTAAGCTGCTGCAGTCAAAGCAAGGCAGAGTCTTCTGGTACTTCAAGGACTACTAGACTTATGGTGGTATTGCCAGAGGGGTAGCCACATTAGTGAGTCATCCTTATCCAGCCATCCTCTTAATACTTGCAAAACAGCCTGGGGGTGGAACGTGTCCAGGGTGTCAAAGTTGGAACAGGGCCAATCAGGGTGCTGGCAGCACCCTGATTGGCCCTGCTCCAGCCCTCCGTCCCTGGACGCTAGCCACTTTGCTCTGGAAAAGAGGCACAGAGAGCCATGCAAAACTGCAAACGAGCCCTGATTACCTGCTATGGCTCCTGCTGCAACTGAGAGACAAACACAGAGAGAGAGAGAGCTGTCCCAAACTGCAAACGAGCTCTGATTCCCTGCTACAAAGGAGATCTGTGCCTGCTGGTGTCCCCTGGGTCCTAGCACCCATTGCATTCCTGGTTGCAATGGCCTTTCTTGCTAGTAACTAAATAAAACAGGAGTCAGTCACTTCAGCAGATGTGTTGCATTACAAGTTTTTTCCCACTTCATTGAATGCATGGTGCTTAGTTAGCAAATATACACATGGATATGGGGGGAATGTAAGCAGTGGGGGTCAGGGGGCCTACTTTGTGTTGTTGCTGTGCAAAATTCAACTGTATGCAAAATAAGCACACAGAATGCTTACAGCCCCAATCTTTGGCAAAACAATCTAGTTTTACTAAATTAATGCTTGTGACAGGAGAGGAACTAAATGAGTAAAGTGAAGAGAAAGGGGGCTGGTAGGAAATCAAGCTTCTCTGACTAATCCATACAGGCAGCTGAGAGCAGAGCAAATTAGGATAAAAACACTAACGTTGCCATAGATGCTTTTGGTTGATAATATGTTAATACAGAAACTGTTTTCCCTTCAGTAATATGCAAGTTACTTGCAGAGCTCTCAGTTAAGAATGTGCCAGACATGTAAAACAGAGCGAGAGCGCAGCCCCAAACTTCAAACGAGCTATTTCATTGTTTTTATGCCTTGGATATTAGATTTTTGCCCAAAGTCCACATTCACTCAAAAAACTTAACTGCTCCCTGCCATGTGGCCTAAGGGTTATCATCAGGGGAGCTCTGCTCATAGTGCAGAATTTACCCATGCACACTCTGGACAAAATGAGGGTGGTGGTCTGAACCCCTGTTCTGGATGGGGTTAAAACAACAGGCTTGCAGCTTGGGGGTGCTCCTGAACCCAGCCTTCCTGTTGGACAAACAGGTGGCAGTGGTAGTCATGAGTGCCTTTCTCCAGTTTCAGCTGATAAGCCAACCTTGGCCCTTCCTAGTTGCAGGGGAGAGATTTTGTCATTATGCTGCATGCCTTGTTAAAATCATGATTAGATTACCTCAAAGTGTTCTATGTGGGACTGCCCTTGAAAATGGAGTAGAAGCTGCTGTTGATACAAAATGGTCATGCCATTGACTGGAGTTGGTTATGGAGACCATATCACTCCAGTCTTATTTCAATTACATTGACTTACAATTTGCTTCTGGTCTCAGTTGAGGGCTGCCGGTATTGACCTTTAAAGACCTTTATTGTCTGAGACCCAGCATACTTTGCCTCCTCTCTTAAAAACCTACCCATTCATTCAGGTCATTCTCAGAAACCATGCTTCAGTTGCCCTTGCCATTGAATCCAGATAGGTGGCAACCCAAGGAAGGGCTTTCTTCATCATGCCACCAAAACTTTGCAATTCCCTCCCCAGAGGGATTAATCCATCTCCCTCTGTTGGTGCCTTTTGTTGGCAGGTGAAGACTTTTTTTGTTTGCATACCTCCAATTGTTGTTATTGGCCTCCCTCCCTGGTTATAGTTTTGCCTGTGTTTTTATTTAATGATTGTATAATTATATTGTTTAGTTTTCATTTGTTCAAATTAGTTTTTGTGTGCCCTGACTTGGGCCCCTGATTGAGTGGAAAGATGGCATAATTTTTTTTAAATAAATAAATTGACCTTCAGATGCAGCCCATTTGGATGTGACCCTAAATGTTGTCCCTGGGGTTCATGGGACCCACTGGTTCAGTATGGGATATAACATGGATGTCTACATGGATGTAGCAAGAAATATCCGTTTTGGTGGCATCCTTCTGATGGAAAATAATCATCGTGTGTAACTTTAAATCTCTTAAATTAGGCTTTCTCAACCAGGGTTTCACGACACCCTGAGCTTTCTTGATAGCCCTGCAAGGGTTTCCTAAATGAATGGGAGTTAATTAATTTTTTAACTTTTTTTTACATTTGTTAAACATTTATTGGGTGATATGACCATATATGGGCCTAGAAGGGGACCATATATGGGCCTGGAAGGAGGGGGAAGGGGACAGGCCCCAGGAGTGCTTGCAAACTGCTATGTTTCCCAACCATATTATTCACAATCACACCACTTCTAGGGTTTCTCGAAGCTTGAAGCATGTTTCATGGGTTTTTCAATGGTAAAAATGTTGAGAAAGGCTGCTCTAAATTGTACTATAAACAAATTAGAGCCTCCCCTCCCACCCCAAATGGCTATAATGTACATTAAAGGCATGAGCTGCGAGGTATAGTTCTTCATACCATTACAGGGGCAGAGTCTTTCAGCTACTGGTGTTTTCTTGAAGCGGCCCACCAGCATGGCAGAAGGTAACGCAGAGCATCTAGCTAGTGTGAATGCTCTCCTATAGTATTTTGTTTCCAAATAGGAGAGAGAGTCTGCTGAGGCTTGAATATATCTGGAACACAGTGGTGCACCATACCTAGGGGAGCGAGAAAGATCTGTTTGACACTCTGTGTCCTCAATCCTTTGTTTCACTACAGTTTTTGCCTGATCGTAACCTAACCCAAGTAATGAAAGTGAGGAAAAGCCTAGTCCACATTAGTAGCAGCACCATTCTGTGCTGAGCTACTCCAGTTCTTCATACCATGAAGGTGACCAGGGTTACTGGGCTGATTTGGTTATATGTGAACTAGTCCACATTAGTAACAGCACAATTCTGTGCTGAGCTACTCCAGTCTAAGTTCACTGAAACCAATAGATTTAGACCAGAGTAACTTGGCACAGAATTACTCTGCATGTTCATTCCATGAATAGAATACTCCAAGAAACAAACATCTTCCTACCACCTGACTTCCATCTTGTGCTCAGTTTTATAAACATGTACAACATCTCAAAACTGGTCTGGGAAGCCTCCTTGCTGAATAGACATCTTTTGGCATGGAAAAGAATTCTCAAATAGCTTGTGTCTCAGAAATATGGCCCTTTACACAGACAATATTTGCTGTCCCTCCTAAATGTTTCAATTGAATAATAAAGAAAGAAACACATTATTTTGTAGCCATCCTGGGTAACAGCATACAGTAATAATAAATAAATATAAAAACATATATAAAATTAAATCGAACATTTGTGTTTCAGTCACCCCAACTAGTTTAGGTGGGGGAGGGGGGGGTCGGATCTTCCCTCAGTTTTCAGCTGTGAGGCCAGCACTCCTTGGTGGTCTGTCACTAAACAAACAGAAGATCTGAAAGATCATCAGCATGAAAGGAGCTTATGCACACTTTCAAGTCCAGTTGCAATCTAAAAACCAACAAGATTTTAAAGGTATAATCTTATGGCTGTCCAAGCTGTCTTCATTAGGTGCTTGGATTCTCCTCTTCCCGTACTGCACTTACAGTAGCCTGAGGTCTACCTGGAAGGCACTCAGAAAGTGGTACTAGGGGACTGCTGTTTGGCCTCTGGCATGTAGGGCCCACATGGTTCCGTCTTATCCCCCATGTATTCAACATGTATACAAAGCCTTGGGTGAGATCAGCTATAGATTTGGGCTAGGCAATATGTGGATGATAGCTCTGTTTTGTGCTTCCAGCCAATCTAGGAAGCTGGTAATTCCCCATTCTCCACTGGAGGGGTACTGTTCCAATGGACAATGTCACTTCCAAAGAAAAATGGATGTGACATTGCTTCTGTTCTTTCACTAGAAGTTACACTGCATACTAGTAGAATGCCAGCATTCCTCTCCCTGGCCCAAATCCTAGACAGATCCCAGGCCGTTAAAACTCTGAACACGCTGGAGGCAGTCTTTGGATGGATGTAGGCTAGTAAATTTGAACTTAAGCTCAATGAAATGGAAGGGGTACTAGTGAACTGAGGGCCTGTCCCAGGATTTAAAGTACAGAATGCTGGATCACAGGGACTGTGTTGTCCCAGTCATGGCTCATCTACACTGGCTCTTAATTTGTTTTCTAGCCCAATTTAAGATGCTGGTGCTAACCTTTGTAGTTCTATGCAGCTTAGAACCAACATACCTAAAGAACCATGTCCTCCCATAAAACCTTTCTAACATCAAGGTCATCTTCTGAAGTTGCTTTGGGTACCTCTGCCTTTGGAGAATAGGTAGGCAACCATCCAAGAGAAGGCCTTTTCAGCTATGGCACCAGATCTATGGAACTCTCTCTTCTGTGATAGTTGTCTGTTACTGTCTCCTAAGTAATAATAATAACAATCTTTAATTTATAACCAGTTCTTATGCTCAGGGCAAGTAACAGCAGCTACCCTGCTAATGTTTTAACTGTTCTGTTTGCCCATATTGGACAGAAGGGTGGCATATACGTTTTGTAAATAAATATATAAGCATGTACATATGCAGATGTCCTCAGGGATCTGCTGAGATAGGCATGCAGTCCCAATCAATTGTTTTATTAACTTCTGAGAAGGAAGGGAGTTGGAGTACCATGAGAAAGACATTGTTGTCTGCCTATTCTTGGCCTGGTTGTTTCCAGAATGTCCATTCTTCCCACATTAGGGATTCTACAGCTTGTAGATCTACTCCAATATTCTACAGGAATCTGTGGCAATGGTTCTAATGAATCTAGATTTTTTAAAGGGATTCAGCTCTGGAGCACTATTAAAGAAGAAAATCGGTAAGGGCTGCCCCAAACTGCACAGTTAGCAGTTCACAGAGTTATGGATTAAGAGTTCTTTCCATCCCTGTGACCTTCCTGATTCTGTTTGTTACAACTAGGGTTACCATATTTTGAAAAGCAAACAAGAAAGGATATATTTCTCAGCTGACTACTTCAGACAACTGATCACTATGACAAATCTAAATTTAAATACCCCTACTGTTTAAGCTGCGATAACTGCTTGCTAAACAGGACTATTCCTAACCTTCCTCATTTTTAAATAACAGCAATTTTCATTGATTTATTTAGGATAAATATTAGAACACATCCTCTGAAAACCCTATTACAACTTGTCCACAAATGAGCAATTGACTGTTACCTCTGATGTTTTGGGGATGCTGATATTAATTTTGCCTTAAATGTATTTTAGATTGTTTTTACATTTGCTGTCATTAGTTAACAGGCAGATTTCCCCATCGTGTAGAGTTATCTGCTGACAGAAGTTTGAAAATATGTCATTTGTCATTAAAAAAAAGATTCATGGTGTTCATCTTACTATGTTTATTAATAATCTGCACAGATATACCATTATTCCCCCAAAGTTCCAGATGAAGAAGCAAGAACATAAAAAGAAGTGTAGATGGTGGTGGGGAAACATTGGCTCTCCTTTTTAAAGATTCTCAGGTCTTCTTCACCCTCTCAAAGACAATTCAAGTCCAAGATTCTCTTATAAGAAAAAACCTGCTTAACTTTGGTGGCAGTCCTGTTTTATCTCCTACTTCAGTCAGACTAGAAACAGTGGCTACTGGTAAAAATTACCTAAATCTGATTTGAATATCTTTTTCTTCCTAGACCTGTAGTTTTATGACTTTGAACCAGTAGGACTATGCAATAGCAATTTGAACTACACAAGAGCAATTTCGTATCCTAATGTTGAGAAAGATGCCCCTTCTGTTTCCCTCGCCCCCTCATTTCAGCTATGAGGGACAATATGGTTTTAATTGCTCATGAAGGGTGAGCACTTACAGTTCAGTGTTTTTATGCCTTCATTAAATTGACACCAGGGGAGGTGGCGTGAATTATTTACAGAATCAATGACAATAAAATGATGGGTGTGTGTGTGTTTTGGCACCACTTCCAGCAATGCTTCTTGCCTAAACAGTTTCAGTGATGCCCAAGGCAGTATTTTGAAGCTCGCCTGCACAAGGCTATAATTGATGTTGACTCCTCCCCCCCCCAAAAAAAAGAACAACCTATTACCTGGGTGATATTATGAATGTTGTTAATTGTACATCCTTGTTTCTGCTTTGCTATGATAATGTGGCATTTCAGTAGTGCTAACTAAACTTTTCATCTGCATGGGAGAATTCTATTCAACAGGGCCAAACTAAGCCATGTCTAAGAGAACCCCATTGCATTAACCCCAAAATGGCATTTAGCCACTATTTGGAAGCTTCTTTTAATTTAAGGCCTGAAACTGTGCTTTACTTAGTTTGTACATGAATTCAGGTCTGCCATTCTATTGCTCTTTGTCATGGATCTCTCAGACCCTGGTCTGTTTTGTGCCTGATACAGACCCTGCTTTTGAGAGTTTAAAGGTAAAGGTATCCCCTGTGCAAGCACCGAGTCATGTCTGACCCTTGGGGTGACGCCCTCTAGCATTTTCATGGCAGACTCAATACGGGGTGGTCGTGCCAGTGCCTTCCCCAGTCATCCAGCAAGCTGGATACTCATTTTACTGACCTTGGAAGGATGGAAGGCTGAGTCAACCTTGAGCCAGCTGCTGGGATCGAACTTCCAGCCTCATGGGCAGAGCTTTCAGACTGCATGTCTGCTGCCTTACCACTCTGTGCTACAAAAGGCTCTCTTGAGAGTTTACAGGCAAGGAAAAAGGAGGCAAGGGAAATGAGTTTGACAATGCCAGATGAATTGTAAAAAGGCATTTATATACAGCTAGGCCAGATGGATTTTTCCTAGCCATTTTGCTCAGACATAGGTAGGTCAACAATCTCCCATCAGCCCTTGGTCCTTCTGCCATCCCCTGTTGTGGAAGCTATGAAGACTATCATTGCTATGATCAAAGTGAAGCAGATTGGTGTCTGCATTCTTTTGCAGCCATGAGCTGGCTGTCAGAATCAGGCCCGAATCTTTGTGTATTTCAAAATGTAATACACCATTTCTGTGCATGATTCCCTCCAAAATAAACATTGCCAACTCCTGCCCAGAAAATTCCTGGAAATGGTGGTAGGTGGATGAAAGGAGGGACCTCAGCAGGTATACTGTGACAGAGTCCACCCTCCAAAGCAGCCATTTTTACCAGTGGAGTTGATCTCTGTGGCCTGGAGATCAGGTGCAATTCCAGATTGTCAGACCTCACCTAGAGTTTGGCAACCCTAACCCAAACTCAACTTCAATTTTCTATAACTGAGCAGCTGGTGTCAATTTAGTCATCAATTGTAGGGCCAAAGGGGTCTTCACTTTCTCCTACAAGAATTACCAACTATTAGCACTAAATTCAGTTACTCTTCCACAAAAGTCATACTGTCTCAACCTCAGATAACCCACGCATAGATGAGGATGAGAAGTTGGAAGGGGTGGGATGAAAATGTCATGAATATTACATAAGCAGATTGCCTTTGGGATGTGAATCACAAAATCCTCAGGCCACTTCTAGCCTTTGGTAAGCACTGCAGTGAAGGGGAGGCAAGCGGCCCTGCTCTCACCCCTGTGTCCCTAAGCACACTGAATGACCTGAAAGATACTTAAGCTGTGCTGCAACTTCCTACCGAATGGCGAGCAAGTTAGTAGTTTGTAACTTCCCAACGCCTCGGTGCTGAACACCATGGCCCTGATATTGGGGTGCCTTGAGGCAACCTCAAGGGAAACCGTCAGGGGACAGATTTTGAGATCACATTTGCAGGCCTCCTCCCGGGATAGCGGGTGGCTGTGAAAACTCATGCATCCATTATACACACCGGGGAAACTGGATTTTGCTTATATATGTAAATAATAGGAAGGCTTCCCTTCCCAGTCAAAAAAAGTTAACCACACTCAGCACAGCATTTTGGGGGGGGGGGGGGTGAGGACCGTCAGCTGAGATTAGCCCCTGCGCGCCGCGTGCCCTTCTGGGAGTCGTGCAGTCCCGAGAAGGGAGCATGTCCAAAACAGGAGATCTGCCCTTTTGCTGACAGCCTGGTGGGTTTCCCGCGGCGCCCGGCGCCCTGCCCCCCTGGCTCTACCCCGGGGCACTTTTCCAGACCGCCCCAGGGGTCCCGGCAAGGAGGCGGCGGCGGGGCTCGCTTCCTCGCCTGCCCAGCGCCCCCTGGGGGCTCGGGTGTGGAGAGGTGGTCGCCCACTCCTCTGGCGGCTCTCCTGGCCGGATCAGACGAAGGCCCCCTCCCCGCCCTCGGCGGCCGGCAGCCGCGCCAGCCCTGCCTCCCGCCAGCCCTCCTCCAGCCCCTTTGCCTTGTGCGGGGCCGAGCCAGGCTCGCGGCGGCAGGCGGCGAAAGGAGAGGCTGGGGGAAGGAGCCGCGCACACGCCTCTCGCCGCCCGAGCCCTCCCCCCGCCTGCCTCCCCCGGGGCGGCTGCACAAGTAGCAGCTGCACCGGGGAGCTTTGCCAAAGCTCTGCCAGGGTTAGGCAGGGAGCTGGGGCCGGAGATAAGAGCCGAGCGCGGCGGCGGCGCCTGCACGAAGGAAGGGGCAGAAGGAGACCCGAACAGACCGAGGCGGCGCGGCGCAAGGGAGCTGCCCGGGACCTGGCCCTTGCTCCCCAAGGGTGTCTGCACAGCCCCGCTCCCCTCCCCTCCCCTCCCCTCCCGGCGTGGATGCTCCCTGCCTCAGCGGGCCGTATTGCACCAGACTCGAAGGTGGAGGAGCTTCGGAAAGGCGCCGCGGGCACCTCTCGCCTCCTTCCCACTGCAAAGAAGGCTTCGGCGGGCGGCTGCGGGACCACGCGCGACTCTCCCCGCATTCCCCCGCGTCACCTAAGCCTAAGGCGCAGCGGAAAGCATCGCCCCGCCAAAGACCTGGGACCTGGGGAGGGTGTTCCCGTGCGGGGAGCGAAAAGGGGGAGGCGGCGGAGAGCCGCTTCCTAGGAAATCCTCCTTGAGCGCGAAGGAGCCGTCCTGAAAAGGAAAAGCAAAGAAAAAGCTCGCTCATCATAATACAAGGATACATCTGGACTCTGTTTGCGTTTCCTGGCTTTCCTGGGGACGAAGATGCTGTCCTACGGCGTGCTGGATGCCAATGTGGTAGACGTGGAAAAAAGGCGAAATCCCTCCAAGCATTATGTGAGTACCGAAGGTGGACTAGGACTGGCCCCTGGCAGCGGGTCTCTTCCCCGGGAGCTGTAGGATTTATGACTTCAAAGGGTGTGAGAGATTACTGGGAAAGTGGGGCAGTTGGGCTAAGGTTTCTGGAAGGCAAAAGGGTCACCAGGGAAGGGCTTTTGGCAAGCATGCCGACTCTGTGGAATCACCTCTGGAGCCTACAGTGCTGAAGAAGAACAGGACAGCTTAAATTCATCTGGGTTGAGTGACCAGTGGGGACAAGACACTTTCTGAGGTTCCCTTAAAAGCACAAAAGCTGGGTGTCAAACAAACCTCTTCTGATATTGTATGCATCCACGTAGAAAGCTATGTTGAGTAAGATTTCCCCTCTAGCACAATCCATCTGACTCATTTCTGTTCTGCAGTGAATGCATGCTAGGCTCTGGGTGACATGTTTGGCACGGGAGGTTGGACTAGATGATCTTTAGGTACACTCACACAGAGTTACACCAGCAATTATCAGTGTGTTCCTACCTAGGAATTTTTTTTTTCTGATCATCATTTCCCCTTTCCTGGACAAGATGTGTATGAGGCATATCTTGTTTTATTTGAACCACCTGGGTTTGTTTGGCCAATGTATTCTTTTGGCCTGCAGGCACATCTGGCATGTGTGCTGTTCAGCCCCTTCTGGTCTCCTCTCATATGTATTTTACTTTGCATCTCCAGAATTCAGTAGAGCCTTTCCTGAACAGCCTTATGAGCCTTACAAATCAAGCATCTCCTCCTATGGGACTCTGGATCTTTATGTAAGGACCTTACCACGGCTGTAGGTGGCTTGGTTCCTTCAGAGATAGTCAAGCTGTGGCTCTCCAGATATCCATGGACTACAATTCCCATGAGCCCCTGCCAGCTGGCAGGGGCTCATGGGAACTGTAGTCCATGGACATCTGGAGGGCCGCAGTTTGACTACCCCTGCATTCTGCTGGTTGGCGGTTGACTTGCTCATCAATGATTCTGGGCAGTGACCGTCCATGAACCTTCAGTTCTTCTCTTTAGCTGAGCCGGCCCAGCCCATGTGCAGTGCTTGCTGGGCTCCTGTGGGGAGCAGACCAGGACACCAGCACTGACAGGAATACAGATCACTGGAGACCCAGTGAGGAATGAGAATGTCATGGGTATTACTGATTGATTGGTTTACTGCTCTAGTTAGCCCAAGGCAGCTGACAGGGAAACCAAACATTTTTCAATCACAAATCAACTTTAAAACAAAAAGTATTTGACATGTTTAACCGTTATAAAGGTCAGATACACTAACCAAGAGGCACCGTTAAATTTGTAGGCGTTACAGAATACAAAAGGACTGCAAATTAGTATGAAAGGTCTGTAAGGATGGTACCACTGTCATTTCCAGGGGGAGGGGTGAGTTTGGGGGCAGCGGTTGAAAGCTCCCAACCAACTGCACTTCAGGTGACATGACCCTGATATGCCCTAATCAGTGAAGGTGACTCTCCTGTGTCATGCCAGCAGTTATGTCTTCTTTCAGGAATTTGTGAAAGGTAATACAAGTGCTCACAAATAATTCATTATTATTATTATTTCTCATAAAAACTCTCCTTGCTCTCAAGAGAGGAGAGAGATGGCCAGTTTGGAATCAGATTTCAAAGCCATTGCCTGCCACTAGATAAAGAACGGATATTTTGCTGGAATCGTCATCACGTTCTTCTGCTACTCCAAACTAAGAGAGCAATGTGGACGAACTGTTTTGCTGCAGCCTTGCATTTTTGGCCAGTACTCTGCCCCTGCCTGTTCACTGGGCACTGGGTGCTGAGAACAGCCCTCCCCTCCAGCCCTTCCCAGGCAGGTTGTTAGTTAGGGATTCTGTTAGTTCTGTAAGTTTCAGCCTTGTATCTTGTTGTGCTTTAAGACGAACTGATTGGAAATAGTTAAGGAGAAAAAGAGAGTGATCTGCTCAGGATAGAGGTCTATTCAGGTCTATTCAGAGGGGCTTACTTCTAAGAAAACATTATTTGGATTGCACATATAGAATAATCTAGTCTTTCAGATGGGTGAAATATTAGCAGAGATTTTTGTACCCCTCCTGACCTTCATCAGTGCCAGCCTACAGACTGAGCATCTCATGCCTGCGCTGGAGTGTGGTGCCTTTCCCACATCTCTGGTTCGCTTCCTGTAGATTTACCTTTCAAATACGTTTGGGTTCTTCAAGTTTGATTTGCTAAATAAACCAGCCAATGTGTGCACTTAATCTTGTACTCACATACTGTTGCTGGCGAAACATGAGGAAGGCTTCTACTAATGCTCCCAAGAGTGCTGGTGTCACAGGATACGCTGTCATAGCCCTGCTCTGAGACTTAAAGCTGCGGCTATTATAGAAGGTTGAAAAGCAAACCAGAAACTGTCCTTTTTATGTCCAAAGAAGTTTATGTCCAATTAACCTTAGATGGCAGAAATACTGAAGTAAATGACCAAGAACAGAGGGCTTCAGTAATCTACCATACAACCATTTATTTATTGGATAGCACATTGCAGGTGATTTTTCTTCTATGGGGGCTGCAGTGAGGCTCCAACACATTTGCTGCACTGAATAATTTAAAGGTGCAATCCTATTTATTTCAGTCCAGACCCCAGGGGCTTAAATGGAAGAAACTCTGCATAGGAGTGGATTAAGCCCTGAATATGTTGCTATATATACAGATGCTGATTGCTGTATGTGGGGTGGACTGAGAGCTATTCTTAAAACATTTGGCATTATTCCAGAAACAGTTTATGATGTTCAGTACAAAGAAGATGCAGGTTTCTTTTATGGCTCTTAGATGAATAACAGTGCAGTCCTAAAAACCTTTCCTTGGGAGTAAGTTCCATTGAGTCGGATTTTCAGGAGACCCGCTTGAGGCTGCATAATTAGTTTTGCTCTTTTCTTCTATGCATTGACAACACAATAACATGCATTTGAAAATTCTTAAGGCTGAATGGGCATGATATCACAAATCTTTAACATTCTATACAAGTTTTCTTCTTCTGAAATGAGCAAACTATTGCTCATTAAACTAGTAATCTGTGGGGGGAAGGTTCTGTTTGTTTTATTCCAAGGACTGGGAGAAAAGATAAGAACTCTTTGGGGATAACAGAATTCAGGAGCAGAGAAATGATGGGAATTTGGCCCATCCTTATCCATTGTTGTTCCTCTATATATTTCTGAAACAGCCTAGGGGGTGGGACGTGTCTGGCTGTCCAAGTTAGAATAGGGCCAATCAGGGTGCACCCACCTTTGCCCTGATTGGCCCTGCCCTCCATCCCTGGACTCTAGCCTCTTTGCTCTCAGATGCCTCAGTGCCTGGAACCAGCAGCAGGTAAAAGGAGAGGGCTCTGGGCAAAGGGTCATGGTGGCTAATGAGGGCCTGCTGATGAGAGCCTCCCGGCCTGCTGACTTCCTGCTAAGTAGCTCTGTCTTGGCCCTGCTAATGAGCTGCCCAACTCCCGCCCACCCCACTTCATCTGGCTGCGAGCTGCGGCCCAAAGCCACCTTAAGCTGCCTGGCAAGGGGCCAGGGGAGGGGACCCTTTCAAGGCCCATTCTTAGGAACAGGCTTTGAAGCTACTCTGCTATATTAATTGTCTGTAACTATGGGAACTAGAAGCTTGCTGCCTTAGCAAAGTGAAAACTACTCATCTCAGAGTTCTGTGGGAAGGTGCTGATTGAATGGCCATGTAGATTTCCTAGACTCCTGCCAGTAGAATAGTGGCCCTGCGAGACTAGTGTGCTGAAAACTGTTTTATGCTTCAACATCTATTAATCTACACTGTTACAACATGATTTGGGTTTCTGAACTTCCTCTTCCCACTCAAGATCTGGAAATTTCCGAGATTCCTACCAGGTTGATCTATCAAGTCTGTATTGACTGCCTGGGCTCTTCCGAAGTGCTTTCACGTGCAACATTTTAATGTGATCTTCAAAATTCACACTGAGAAGGAGTGATCAAAATCAACCCAGCCTCAGGCCAAGTACATTTTCTTGTATGTCCTTTCCCCAATTCTGTACATTAGCACCGGCTAAGTGAATCCAGCTGTCATCGTGATATGATTCCCTTCAGGCCTTTTTCACGGGCTTTGTTCAGTCTGGTTTTAAATGTCTCACTGCTTCAATGTGTAAAACTTGGTTTTGCCCATGTGGGGGAAGAACAGTCTGTAGCCGTTCTTTCCACCCAAGGTCAACATTGCCATGGGGTTATTTTCAGCATGATGACTGCTAGCTCTTCTTATCTCTCACTTTCTCTCAGATGTTTGGAGAATGGGAGGAGGAGGAGGATGCATATAGGGAGCAGCATGCTCAAATATTTGTGAGTGTGTTTCAGCAACACCCACAAATTTGTTGCTATATGCTGAGTTCCAGGGTTCCAGGAGATACAAGAGAAATCCCTGACCAGAACACACCTAAGTGTGCATATCTACACTTGTTCCAGTTCATCCCTGGACTCTCCCATCCCTTTCTCTTTCTCTCTCCATTGTTAAAGTTTAGATGTATGTATGTCTCTTTGGGGCAAGTTTTGTTTTCTTTTAAAAATTAGGCTGCAAAGTGTCATGTACATCTATAGTGTTGTGTAAATAAATATGCGAAAAACAGAGCCTGAAGTAACTATTGTGTTTTGGGGTGTTTTTTATACAGCCATGTAAACAGGTGCCACCACTGCCATTTACGTGTTACCAGGTCATTTTTTCTTCTACTTTTTTTTTTACTGCATTTACGTGAAAAGAAGGCAACTCAATGTAAGAAGAGCCCCTTAAAAATGTTCTACACAAACCTTTTAAAAATTACTATACATACTTATAATCTGAAATGTAGGATAACCTTCTCCCCTCGCCCTTGACTGAACACATGGAAAAGGATTGTCTTCCTTTTGTGTAAATACAGCATTCTACATGCAACATTAATTGATGGGTGTGGGAGCTTGGTTGTAAATATGGTCAGCATAGAGCTGGACTAAGAGAAGAAGGAGGCCGTGTATGGAGTCCCTTTAAAGAGGAGGGCAGGCTGCTGAACTGTTTGATCATGTCAAGTCACCCAAGTGGTGCTTGTTATATTCCTTTGAAGAACTAATTTAGATATAATGTGAAAACCACGGCTCATTTTAATCGTGATTTGTTTGTGAAACCAGGAATTGGCTTGCAGAGAATCGTTCAGATTCTGCACAACAAAACAAAATCAGAGTCTAGTGGCACCTTTAAGACCAACAAAAATGTATTCAAGGCATGAGCTTTTGAGTGCAAGCACTCTTCCTCAGACTGGTATGCCTTGGCAAAGGTTGGTTTCATCACCATCCCAATTGTCTGTACTTACCCTGCAGAGATCTAGCTGATACCCTGGTCTGCACCAAGGAGCAAGCTGGGGTTAAGCCTCGATGTTTACATCAGAATAACTTGTAGAGCCATAGTTAAGATGAACTGTGATTAGTAAACCAGCTATAGTTTCAGATTCTGGTTTGACTTTCCTTAGAAACCGCTGGTGGAACAGCCAATGTTTGATCCCACTAACCTTAGTTTAATTATGGTGTAACATTTTGTCTAGACTTAGCCACACAGCGCCTATATTTACAATTCAGAGAGAGAGAGAGAGAGAGAGAGAGAGAGAGAGAGAGAGAGAATTTATTTCTATTTTCTTGCCACTTTCTGGAAGATGGTTCTTTTAGGGAGGGCCTTTGACCTATATGTACATTAATCCACAAGAGAGAGTCACAGTAGCAACCAAGACAAGAAAAGGCAAAATAGTGTGACTGTTGCTTTGTATAGATGAAACACTCAGGGGTCATCATCAGGTCTAATAAAATGTATTTTTACCCCCCTTCTGCCAATCTGTTTTCAACCTTCTCTTGTCTATATATGCATTGTCAGATCAATTGTTGGTTATGCTGTAGCTGCTTTATGGAAACAGCTTACAGAAAATGTAAAAGAATTTTTATCATGCTATAACTGGACTTTTTGTTTCTATCAGAGTATGTTATATCAAGGCGTACTGTTTAGTTTTGTATCACATTAGATGATAGCTGACTTCAGGATTTTGGATGAAAAGGTGGGCTAAAAATTGGTTTTAATAAATAAAGAGTTAATGAAAGTACATTCCTCGAAAGCAGAGAGGAAGTACATCCCTGAGCCTGCTTCTCTATGTGGTGGGGGTGGTTCAGAAATAAGGCAAATCCCTCTGAATAAATCCCACAAGAGGGACATGTGCTGCCTACCTTTGTTCCATCTAAGTGCATTCTAGAGGTAATCTCTGTTTTAAGTACCAGTGGACCCAATACAAGCAGACTTATCAACCCTGGGTGACGTCATTTGCCATCTAAAATCCGGTTCCCATCAGTTAATTATGGAACAGAGTTTAACTAATATTTGGTACTCCGGTGTATAGGCCTTCTTGGCAGGAAACAGCTGTCTTTTACACCATCTATGGGCTGTTTCTTTGTCAACAGCCATTTTATGTCGCTTCCTCTTCACAACCATGTGTCCATACAAAAAGGAAGCAGTTCACAAAGCAGGGTTGCTAGCAGGCAGTTCACAATGCTGTGTTAATGTGTCTAATCAAGTGCTTTGATGTGTCCCGGTAAAGACGACATCTTGTTTTTTTGCCTCAGGCATCAACTGTGTGTATTGTGTAAAGGTACAAACTCATAAAGCTGCTTTATAGTGAGTCAGACTATTGGTCCATTTTGGCCAATATTGTCCATTGTAAGCCACAGCTCTCCAAGCTTTCTATCAGAGGTCTGTCCTAGCCTTGCTAGCTGAGATACTTTTCACTTGAGATGCCTGGAATGGGTCTCAGGAACGTCCTGCAGGCAAATCAGGTGGGGTATCCCCATGCTATAGCCCAGTCTCCAAAATGAAACACAGCCACAGAAACACAGAAAACATATTTTTATTTTGGAAAACTGCTTTCTCAAATAAGATCTGCTCCCTAATGCTAGCAGGGTTGCCAGCTCTGGGTTGGAAAGTTTTTGGAGATTTGGGGGCAGTGTCTCGGGAAACACGAGAGGCCTGGGGAGTTTGAGGAGGGGCAGGAAATCACCAGAAAATCAATGCCATAATGTCCACACCCAAAGCTGCTATTTTCTCCAGGGAAACTTTACTCTGTACTCCAGAGATCAACTGTAGTTCTGGGAGAACTCCTAGTCCCACCTGGAGTTTGGTAACCCTAATGCTCTTGTCAGTAAACCTTTGGACTGCAAATGGAAGATTTCACTGTGAACTTGTCCTGAGAACATATCTAAATAGCAACTAATTCATACATTATTTCTCAGTCTGTTTACACTAAAAATTGCCTGTGCAGAATGCTGGTTGACTGATGGTTATGATCAGTCATGAAACCATTTCCCAGAGCAGAGTTTAAAGTTGTTATTATTTTTGAAAGGGAACCTCTGTCTTTTTTAGAGGTTCTGAGTAAATCTGAAATGGCTAGAGCATGTTTAGAGAAATAACCTGTTTTCTGATAAGTAGCACTGCCCATTTTTTAAAATGAAAAACTGAAATGAGGCAGATATTCACCCCATCTAGATCAGGGCTTGAACTGATGAAACTGCTGCTCTTTCTGGAATTTGTGCTCCATCCCAGGATGGTTCCTGGGATGACCATAAGAGCAGCTGTGCTGGATCAGAGCGATGGACCTTGTAGTCTGGCATCCTAGCTAGCCAGATGCCTCTAAGATGTTGTCTTCCAAGCACTGGCATTAAGCAGGTTATTGCCTCTGAACATGGAAGATCCATTTAGTTATTGTGGCTAGTAGCTGAGGATAGATTAATCCTCCATAAATATGGCCAGTCACCTTTAAAATACACCAAATTAGTTGCTTTTAACACATCTTATCTTAAGCATTAATAATATTTGAGTAAAAAGTACTTAATCAGTCCTGTACCTGTTTCCCATCTATGTCATTGGGTGCTCGAGTTCTAGCAGAATGGGAGAGGGAGAATCATAGAATCATAGAGTTGGAAGGGGCCATTCAGGCCATCTAGTCCAACCCCCTGCTCAACGCAGGATCAGCCCTAAGCATCCTAAAGCATCCAAGAAAAGTGTGTATCCAACCTTTGCTTGAAGACTGCCAGTGAAAAGGTGCTCTCTGTCCATTTTCTTCACCCTGTGCATAATTTCATGTATTTTTATTATGTCCCCTCTTAGTCACCTTCCTAGTCTAAAAAGCCTTCCTCATAGGAAAAGAGCTCTCATCCCTTAATCATCTGGGTTGCTCTCTTCTGTAGTTTTTCCAGCACTGCAAGATCCTTTTAAAGATACAGTGACCAGAAATGTGTGCAGTATTCCAAATGAGACCACGCCATAGCTCTTTGCAAGGGCCTTGCAATATTGACTGTTTACGTTTCAATCTTGACCTTTTCTACAACAGCTCTAAGATCCCTTTCAGTCTTGGTTTAAGCCAGTTCAGACCCCATAATATTTATTTAAAGGTAGGATTTTTGGGGTGCCTGCGGTGGATAATTTTTTCACACAGCTCCCTCTTTTCTTTCTTTGCCATCAAGTCACAGCTGACTTATTGTGACCCGCAGGGGTAGTCAAACTGCGGCCCTCCAGATGTCCATGGACTACAATTCCCATGAGGAATTGTAGTCCATGGACATCTGGAGGGCTGCCGTTTGACTACCCCTGCCATAGGGTTTTCAATGCAACAGATGTTTGGAGATTGTTTGCCACATTGCCCCTGCTTAGCTTATGAGATCTAATGAGATCAGGCTATATTATCCAGATCAGAGTCCCTCATCAAGGTGACATTATTTTAAGTAATGAACATGAAATAAAATGAATAATAATGCCAGAAAAGACACACAACAAAAATTTTATTTAATTTTGTATATATATAAATTTTGTATAATATAATTTTGTATATATAAGTGAAAAAAAATTCAAATTCCAGCACACTGTTTTATCATAAGTGCCGGTGTAGTGCACTGGTTAAAATGTCAGGCTAGGATCTGGGAAATCCAGGTTTGAAACCCGACTCGTGCCATGGAAGATCGCTGGGTGATCTTGAGCCATTCACATTACTTTCAGACTAGCTCTAACCTAGAAATCCTCAGCTAAGCTTGATCGCCTCAGATCTCAGAAGCTAAGCAGGGCTGTGACTTGATCACATTACTTGTGTTTTGAGCAGGCACCCGGGAAGGCTTCTATTCTCCATTTTGAAGCCCAAGCGCTGATCATCCCAAACATCTACAAGGCATTTTTAGTCAAAGCATCACAAAATAATGATCACAAGCTTCACCAGACTGGATGTTAAGAAGGGGCTCCCATCCTCCATTGTTTCTAAAGGACTAACGTCAAACTAGAGAATTTCTGCAATAGAAACTGATGGTAGGGGGCATTTTTACAAGACCAACAGAACCAGAGCAGAGTATCCAGCAGTACTAGTGCAATCACAAGGTGCCCATCAGAGCCCAGTGCAATTGTGACAATGGCAACTCAACAGGACTGATGTCAAGCACAGAATCACAATCCACAGTCCCAGCAGAACCAGTGCAATATACTGTGCGCAGCAAACCCAGTGCCAGAGGGAAACTCAGAGGGAATATTTGGTTTAAAATTTATTTCAGCATTTTTGATGTATGGTATGTCTACATACCATATTTTATTTTCCTGGGCTCCAAGATCACTGCAGATGGGGACTGCAGCAAAGAAATTAAAAGACGCTTGCTCCTGGGGAGGAAAGCTATGGCAAATCTAGACAGCATCCTAAAAAGCAGAGACATCACCCTGCCAACAAAAGTGTGTTTAGTCAAGGCTATGGTATTCCCAGTTGCAATGTATGGCTGCGAAAGTTGGACCACAAGGAAGGCCGGGCATCAAAGAATTGAGGCTTTTGAATTCTGGTGCTGGAGAAGACTCTTGCAAGTCCCTTGGACTGCAAGGCGAACAAACCGGTCAGTCCTAGAGGAGATCAACCCTGACTGCTCTTTAGAAAGCCAGATCCTGAAGATGAAACTCAAATACTTTGGCCACCTCATGAGAAGGAAGGACTCCCTGGAGAAGAGCCTAATGCTGGGAGCGATTGAGGGCAAAAGAAGAAGGGGACAACAGAGAATGAGGTGGCTGGATGGAATCACTGAAGCAGTCGGTGCAAACTTAAATGGACTCCGGGGAATGGTAGAGGACAGGAAGGCCTGGAGGATCATTGTCCATGGGGTCGCGATGGGTCGGACACGACTTCACACCTAACAACAACAACAATGTCTACAACAGCAAAATTAGTAAAATTAGTGCAGATATTGAACTTGCAAATATAAATTTCACCTTTGTAGTATTCAGGATAAGAAAGTGGAATTGGTCTTGTTACATTGTTTTCCTTTTGAAACATGGGAAATAATTAGGTGGAATGGTAATAATAAAATACTGCATTTGTAGTTGTACTCTGGCTAGAGTAAATGTTTAGCTTGGATGTTAAACAATAGTTATAAGCCAGAATGTTTTTTCAGGAGTACTTGTATCTAGATAGGAATAGATAAATATTATGGTATTATTACTAGAAAGAGTTACCAGAAAGATAAAAGCCTATAAAGCAAGTTATCCAATGAGTTTGAATGCACAGATTATGTTAAAGCCAAAGTGGTTAAATGTAGGACTTTTTGGCATACAGAAAACATGTTAAAAGAGGCCAATTTTCAACCACAAACAGTATAAATATGGTAAATGTTTATTCACTTTATTTACTTAATTACTCATTTATAATAGTTATCTTGTGCCAAAGCACAACACTAAACTAGTGAACCAACCAGATTGGACTACTGTAACATGCTCAGCTTGGGGCTGCCTTTGAACATACAAAATTGGTACAAAATGCTGCAGCAAGATAAGATTCCTGTCTGGGCTCTGCAGCTTGAAACCTGTAAATCCAGTGCTGCATTAACTCTTCTGATTATGTATTAGCTCCCAGGCTCAATTTAAAGTGCTGGTTATTACTTTTAAATCCTTTCACAGCCTAGAGCCTTCACTTCCTGAACCATATTTTCTGCACCTACAAGCCAACTAGGTTCTTCAGACAACCTTTTCTATATGGTGCTCTTCCCTCTTGTAGTACTCTGTACTGGTGTAGAACCATAGAATCATAGAGTTGGAAGGTACTGCCTGGGTCATCTAGTCCAACCCCCTGCACAATGCAGGAACTCACAACTACCTGCCCACCCATGATCACCCCAATTTAATTCCTAAGTGATCCCCCCCCAACAAAAATCTTCAGAATCCAGCCTGGAGGGAATTCACCTACCAACCCACAGTGGTGATCAGCAATTCCCTGGGTATGGTAGGAAGGGCCACAAGAGACAAACACTGGCACATCCCTTCCTGCCCACCCACTCACAATTTGCCTAAGTTCATGAAATCAGCATTTCTGTCAGATGGCTATCTAGCCTCTGCTTAAAAACTTCCAAAGAAGGCGTGAGGTCACAGGTATTTTCTATGGTGAGGGTGGGTCCAGCCCTTTGGAATGGCTTACCAGAGTGAGTATGGAAGGCACTTTTCACTTGCTGCATTTAGGAAAGTGTATAAGAGAGTTTTATTCCAGCGAGTGTTTAATAGAGAATAAACTGTGTTGGCAGATTTGACTTCGTTCTTTTTCATTTTGCGCGTCTTTTATAGTTCTCTGTGTTTTTAATTCAATGTGGTTTTAATTCTGTGTGCTTTCTAATATGTCATCTGCCTTTTAAATTAATTCTCTGTGTTTTAATCTGTGCATTTGGACTGTTAAGTTTTGGCCCTTGCAACTTGGTGTTGCACTGTTAGCTACCTTGAGTGTGAGAAGAAAAGGCAGGATATGAATGTTTTAAATGAATAAATAGGTCAGCAGCTTAAAAACAATTAAAATAGCAGCAATTAAAATTCAAATTAGCATCAGGAAAAAAATTATCCACATAGAAACACACTTTGACTTTTTAAAAATTCAGTAGATGAAATGGCCAGATATACACAGCTGCAACACTTAGCTAAATTTCTCAGCAGTAAAACTCAAGCTACTCAATAAAGAAGCAGGAAACACTTAATATTCATAATTAAAACCCTGGGAATCACTTTTTGGCCTTTTGGCTAAGATCAAGTGTAAGTAAGCCTGGGATAATAAAAACATTTTTATCTGGTGACCAAAACTGAACTACAAAGATACCAAGTTTGCATTTACAAGGACCCTTACTGTCTCGCACCTCGTGTTTCTGGGGAAGATGGTAGAAAGGGCTGTCGTAAACCAACTAATGGCATTCCTGGAAGAAGCTTCGGTCCTAGACCCATCCCAGTCAGATTTCCGGCCTGGCCATGGGATAGAGACAGATTACCTCCATTGCCAGTTGGACCGAGGCAGGTCGGCACTGTCGATATTACTAGACCTCTCAGCAGCATTTGACACATTCAATCATGAGCTTCTAGCTCGCCACCTCATTGATGTCGGAATATGAGGAACAGCCTGTCAGTGGCTGATCTCCTTCCCCTGGGGTTGTGGACAGAAGGTTGCAATAGGAGAGAGAACATTAAACCACTGACAACTTACTTGCGGAGTCCCACAAGGAGCGGTCCTCTCTTCTATCCTATTCAACATCTTCATGCGCCCTCTTGCACAACTGGTACAGAAGTTTGGGCTGAGTTGTCATCAATATGTAGATGACACCCAGCTCTTCCTCCTGATGGATGACAGCCCCGACTCTCCCCCAGAAGCATCAGCCAGCTGCCTGGAAGCAGTGACAAGATGGCTCGAGCAGAGTAGTCTGAGTAGTTCTGGTAATCACCTTCAAGGCCATACGTGGTCAGAGCCCAGTGTACCTGAAGGACCGCCTCCCTGCCTATGCCCCTCAAAGAGCTTCGTAGGGCCTACAAAAGGAGCTCTTCCGCCAGGCATAACCAACAACATCTGAAGGCCCCCTGCTCCTTCCCTCCCAGAGCTCCATCAGTGCACTCTGGACCTGTTTGCACTGTTGCACTGTTTGCACTGTTACAATGATCAGTTATTAGTATTATTGTTACTGTTATTTATATGTTATGGAGTGTTTCATGTATTATTTATACATTTTATGTAAACCGCCCTGAGCCTCTGGGGAGGGCAGTATATATAGTATTTGCTGGCGTATAAGACTACTTTTCCCCCCTGAAAAACATGCCTCCAAGTGGGGGGGTCGTCCTATACGCCGGGTGCACTTCAGTTGGAATAGACATAGCTGCCCATAGTACTGTAATGTAATGTAAGAAACTCTATATTTTGAGTGGAAATGTTGGGGGGTCGTCTTATACGCCCAGTCGTCTTATATGCCGGCAAATACGGTAAATATAATAAATAAACAAATAAACAACCAAACAAACAAACAGGGACATGGATGAAAACAAAATATTTAAACGTTTTCTTGAGGAAGGCAGACTGCAAATCATGTGAAATAAACAAACATGTCTAATCCCTCATGTCTATCCCTGCAGCAAGGGATGGTACACTCAACAGCATGTGATTTTGATACTAATTCATGCGGTGATTCATGTGGTAGGAAATAAAAAAGAGAAACCTAACTACAGCAACCGTTTCAAAAAGTTGTTGAAATTGTGGGGTCTTCCCTTAAATGTGCAAGACAGTTTTTTAAACAGATTGCTTCAAATCCTGTTGCACGTCTCCGATCTGGCTTGGGGAATTCCTGGAGGTTTGGGGAGGGGAGCGGAGGGAGCATAATGTCAAAGAGTCTACCCTCCAAAGCTTCCATTTCTCCAAAGGAACTATCATTTGGAGATCAACTACAATTTTAGCACATCTCCAAGTCCCCCCTGGAGGTTGGCTTTCCTTGGCCCATTCCGCACACATAGGATAATACACTTTCAATGTGCTTTGGCAGCTGGATTTTCCTGTGCATAACAAGAAAATCTACTTCTAAAGTACGTTGGAAGTGCATTATGTGTGCTGAATAGGCCCTAGTCTGCTTGCACCTCCACTATTACCTTATGGTTCCCAATTGTGCATTCTACAGCATCCCTAAGACTTCTCCAGCTTTGTTCAAACTGTTTCAGTGCAATGTTTAGTTTTCCTTTGGCATTTTCAGAACTTTCCCATGAGGTTTTGTTGGGCTTTACCATGACTGTAAATAAAGCAAATAGCCCTTTGTGTAAAAGTTCAGCTACTGCTTAGAAGAACTGGTCTGGGAGTGCAAACTGATGACCCAGTATGAGCAGCCTTCTGGCAACATCTAGAGCTGAGCTGATTTCTGAGGCAGGCTTCTGGTAAAAAGTAAGACATACTGCTTTGTTACAGGCTAGGAAATCTTAACAGTTGGACACATGGTTGTGAAAAAGTCACTTGCAAGATTTTCTGACAAGCCAAAAGATTACGAGCTGTTATCACTGGGGCAGGGCCAGGCTGTGCTGGAGGCCCTCCAGTAGTTTGATGTCACTGGCAAGTCAGCAAAGACGTCAGCTAAAGGACTTTCCCATGCCCCATCAGTCCCTAAATGTGTGAGGCAAAAAGTCCCCCCCCCCTTTCATCTATACAAGTTTACTGGTGTGGAAATTTTGGGGGGATCATTTTTTTAAATGGGTTCTGGACAGGCATTAATTGTCTGGAACAGGGGTAGTCAAACTGCAGCCCTCCAGATGTCCATGGACTACAATTCCCAGGAGCCCCTGCCGGTAAACGCTGGCAGGGGGCTCCTGGGAATTGTAGCCCATGGACATCTGGAGGGCCGCAGTTTGACTAGCCCTGGTCTGGAACCTGGTTATTACGTTATCCTGCCGGGTGTGCTAGGATTTCTAGGGCTAATGAGGAAGAGACCCTGTCTAGTTAAGATTGCCAGGTCTGGGTTGGAAAATACCTGGATATTTTGGGGGTGCAGCCTGAGGAAGGTGGTGTTTTGGAGGGGAGGTACTTCAGTTTGGTGTATTGGCAAAGAGTCCATCTTCCAAAGCAGCAATTTTCTCCAGGTGAACTGAACTCTGTTGCCTGGAGATCACTTTGAATACTGGGAGAATTCCTGCCACTACCTAGAGCAGTGGTTCTCAACCTTCCTAATGCTGTAACCCTTCAGTACAGTTCCTCATGTTGTGTTGACCCCCAACCATAAAATTATGCAAGTGATCTTTCACAGAAATTAAACTGAAACTGACCAATGTGTTCATAACTGTATATAAATTGGTTTTCTTCCGGGTTTTCTCAGTTCAGCTCTGCCTCTCGTCCTGCTGAGTTGCGCCACCACCTGGAGTGCCTGGCGGGAGACTGTGCTGCGCTGGAGGCACTGCTGGAGCAGGTGGCAGCCGAACAAGGGTGGCAGCCGAACAAGGGTGCACTCCTCCTAGAGTGGCAACAGTGGCAGCGCCCCCTGCCCAGCCAAGCTGCTGGCCCTGCTGCAACCCCTGTGAAAGGGTCATTTGACCCCCAAAGGGGTCCCAACGCCCAGGTTGAGAATCACTGACCTAGAAGTTGGCAACATTATGCATGATATAATGCAGCCTTTTCCAACCGTTTGACTGTGGAGGAGCCCCTGAAATAATTTTTCAGACTTCGAGGAACCATCAAAGTGATTTCAGCTGACCAAGCCCCCTGCCATGCCCCCAGAAGTGACATCACTATGTGCACCCTTAGCCCTCCTTTTTCTCCCTCCCCCTGCCTATACTACTACTATGCTGGCTCTTCTGAATGTAGGCCAGAAAGAAAAGTAGGAGCTCAGAAGACAGCCCAGACCCCCCCCCCCCAATATCACATCTCTTCAGAGCTCCCGTGGACCCCTGGGGTTGGGAATCCCTGATATAATGGTTAGCATTGCAGACTAGGATCTGGGAAGGCTAGTAGACAATTATATTATAAGCTGTTCTGGGTCCCCATTGGGGAGAAAAGCAGAGGTATATGTATCTCCATTTATTATGCATAAAATGATAGAAAGAACAGCTTTCATTTTTAGTCTGCCTTTCCTCAGGGCAGCACTGCTCAAGGCAGTATGCGTGTCTCTTGCATCTTTCGTTATACTGCTTGAGGGGCTAATGTAGATGCAAGAGAATCAAGTCTTTGGTAATTGCATCAGTAATGATGGGATAGTCTGGCGTCAGAGCAGGGTAGGTGGACATGTGAGCTTGCCAAATGCCTTTGGTGGTATCACCTGGCTGCCTTTTACTAATATTAGTACTGCTGAAACATTAAGAGCTGTGCTTCACAGAAAACCTGACACACATTTAGGGAGAAACCTTTTCCCTATCAGTTCCAGCTGCCTCCTCAAGTTGCGTATTCCTTTCACTCTGACATTACTGTACCTGGAAAGGCTTACGTTAACACATCCAGTTGTCAACAGCAAGAGAGAGCTCTCTATCCCCCCCATCCCCTGCTATCAAAGGGAAATTTTATTTTGCGGGAATTGTGATATGGACCCTCTAGTTCTGGTTTATAATCTCAGGCAATTCATAGTTTATGATGAAGCCTTGGGACTGTCCTTATGAAGCAGTCCAGTATAATTTCCTCTTAGATATCTCAAACTGGTAAAATCATCCACAGGATGTTGAGTGCTGTGGAAACATGCCCAATTATTGTTGATTTTAATGACTGCAGATGAGTTTTGCTTGTGCTCGGTGATTGACTGATGAACAAATCTGCTTGCTTTCTACTCCTGTATGAAGCCACAGTGAGTCATAAATACTCTATACTTCCTAGCTGGCTGCTGTGACACCATCTATGTGGGGCTACTTTGAAGACAGTTTTTAAAAAACCTTCCATTGGTTCAAAATATACCAGTGCCTGTTAGTCACACAGTGCCATCCTGCCAGATCTGCTCAGAATCCTACTGTGGCTTGTTCCATGAGGTTTATCTCCAGGTCGCACTGACTGTGAGCCAGCAGAACCATACGTAACCTTGCTGAAAGTGTGGCCTGATTTCCCAACATAATTCAAAGTGGTGACCTTAATCTTAGAGCTATAAACAGTTCAGGTGTTCAGGTTACCTCAGAGAGCCTCTCTTCCCATAGGAGCCCTCACACTGCATTCTCAAATAACATTGGATAAAGCCTTTGTCTGAATCCTTTCCCAGTTCTGAATCAGATTGGTGGAGACAAGGGACAAGTATATCACTTGCCTATGTTCATGGGACCTTTGTAAGTGTGCCTGCACAGATTGAACTTTCATACTGCCTCAGGCGCTATGCTTTTTAATGACATCAACTTATCAACCGTATGCCAATTAAAACAGGCTAAGGGAGTCATATATGTTGATGGGTGCACTTATCCCATTATTAAACAGAATAATTTGCATTTTAGGAGTATCTTTGTTTATTATGTTGCTGTCAAATAGTAGACTGGCTGGCTCCTGTGTAATGATGAAAGCCATACAAGTAAGCACCAATGTACATGGTCTCTGCATACTCAGGGGCTGCCTTAGGTGTGAAGGAAAAAAACAACAACTTTAAATAGGGGGCTGGGATATGCTTAAAATGGCCTGGTGGGTACTGAACATTGTTCAGAAGTGATGCAGTTTTGAATCAGCTTGAATCAGTGATACAGCTTTTGAATGAGTTACTGAAAAATCAGGAAATCCTGCTGGATTTGTTGTTGTTGTTGAGAAATATGATAGGATTTCCAAATGATTTATACCCCACTCCCTGAAATTTGTCACAGGCCTCCAGCTTCTTCATTCTTGCTATTATCCCAGCCTTCCTCAAAGGAGATTAAAGCCACAAACATAGCAACCCTGTGACTAGGTTGAGGTGAGGGCTTTCTGCTTGACCAAGGAACTTGGATCTCCCCACCCATGCTTAGCTACAATGGCTGTCTTTGTTAGGGGTCAACCAAAAACGTCTGCTTTCAGAACAGGTTGTTGTTTAGATGCATCTGATGAAAGGAGCTCCTGCTGCTGAAAGCTTATGTTAGAATGCATTTTGTTAGTGTTTAAAGCGGCACATCATTGTTGTTGTTGTTCGGATGTTTTTAAAGAAGTTTGGACATGGAAGACAGAAGCAAAAGACCCCAGAACCGTGATTGCTTCCCTCCTTCTTTATTATTTGCAGTTTTCTTTAGAGTAGGAAATGTCAATAATGGTTCATTGGTGGCATGTTATTTGTATTCAATAACCAGGAGGATCTGGGCCCTTTTTGGGATGGTGCATTCACACATTGCATTCACACATTGCAGTTTCATTTTCATTCTGTTCTGTACTATTTTGGATACAACTGCTTGTTAAACTGGGTTCCTATACCATCTGTAAGGATGTAAGGATTTTCTATATCATTGTGACCATTTCCACACTGGAGGGTTCATCCCAGGCTGCAGACTGGGGATTGAGCCGGGGCAGGTTGCCTGACTCTTCCTGCTCCCACACAGGGAAGGTTTTGGCCTGGTGCACCTTGTCCCTCCTGAATTTGTGCTCCTGCACAGGAGCTGGGGCAGCGAAGTTACCAGTCCGGAAACTGTCATGTGGGAGCAATCATTCAAATCAAAACTGAAACAAGGTACAGCAGTAGTAATGTTCAAATAATCATAGATTTTTGTCATCAGTGCGTGATAAAGGATATCCATCTCCTTAAATCAGCAATGAGTCCTTACTCCAGATAGGTTTTACTGCAGGGCAGGATTTGCAATCAGTCTAAATGGATGGGGTGTAGTCAGCATATCTTCTGCCCCGAATAACAGAGGCATTGTGGGTTCAAGAGGCAATATGCCTCTTCCTGTGCTCCAGGTGTCATGGGCCAGGCAGTCCCGAGGGGTGCTGTGAATGGCATCTAGGGCACACTTTGGATCTAGCCAGTGGCAGTACAGGTTCTTCCAGCTTGGACCCAGATGATGCCTAGCCACAAGCTGGCATTTAAGGGTTCATCTTGGATCCAGCCAGCAGTGGTACAATACAGGGGTGTCAAACAGAAGGCCTAGAAACAGAAGCAGCCTATTCAGCGCTCTTATCTGGCCCACAAGCAACTGATGTGACAGAGGGAACAGGAGGCTGCTGGGAGAGAGTGGGTGGTCCACACTGATTAGGACTTCAGCATGGTGGAACAGCCTCATACGCAGCAGTGGCAGCCTTACTGGTAAGTTAGGAGCAACTGCATCCACATTCATGCTAGCTCAGGATTCTAGTGTTAGGTCACATGCCTCTCCGCTAGGCCTGCAAGTCTGTGGGTTGGCGTTTTCACATGGGGGTGTGTGCAGAGGATCTTCTGCTGAGCCTGTTGATGGCCAGCACTGCTGCCATATTCACTCTCGCCATACCACAACTGGCAAAACATCATGCACCTGTTTCACTAATCATTTTAATAAAGACATCAATGAGATTGCTCCATGATGTCCTCTTCACTCCTGCCTCAAACAGACCTCTTGGTATTTGGAGGAGCTACGTGAGAGGAAAAGGGAACTGAGGTGACTAAAATGAGTTTGGAGGAATACTCATGATGGACCTTTGAGAACATCTTATGAGTCGCTGATGAGATGGCGGTGAAAACTCTGAATCATTCAGTGGTAGGACTCTCACCTGCCACAACTGGTGCATGGGGGGATTCTTCAACCATTTCATCTACACCTCAGAGGTCTAGTTCTGCCACCAAGCCTGCAATGTGGTGGAACACTTGGGAACCTTCAGCCATATGGGAGGGCAATGCCAGCAATCTCTGGGTGTACTGGTCACCAGGTGGCCTGGGGCCTCTGCCACACATGAACATACAATGCTGGGGCCGAGTCTCACAGCATTGACAGCAGGAGCAAGCTGGGGATGAAATTTGCCCCCCCCCGGGCAGTACAAGAGTGTGTGCCCAGCGCTACACTGCTGGCTGTCCAATCCATCCATGTCTGTAAACCCCTCCCCCCAGCTCATGGTGCCTTGCCGTGAGGACACACCACCTCAGAGCTTACCAGCTGCTATCCTTTATAAAGTTTATATCTCCAGTACCTGGCATCATGTTTTTTGGCACACTATCCCAGCCTGAAGAGCCTCTTGTGGTGCAGGGTGGTAAGGCAGCTGACATGCTGTCTGTAGCTCGGCCCATGGGGCTGGGAGTTTGATCCCAGCAGCCAGCTCAAGGTTGACTCAGCCTTCCATCCTTCCAAGGTCGGTAAAATGAGTACCCAGCTTGCTGGGAGGTAAACGGTAATGACTGGGGAAGGCACTGGCAAACCACCCCGTATTGAGTCCGCTATGAAAACGCTAGAGGGCATAACCCCAAGGATCAGACATGACCCAGTGCTTGCACAGGGGATACCTTTACCTTTATCCCAGCCTGAGGTAGTGACATTTATGTCAAATCTGTCCCTCATAACAAATGAGTTTGACTCCACTGATATAGGATGTGGTGGTGGATGTAAGCCACACCTGTTGCTTACTCCTCCACTGCCACCAGCTGGTGGTGGCATTCTTGCTTACTTGTGGATATTTGGATCACTTAGGACAAGGGTCCCCAATATGGCATCCACTGAGGCCCTTTTTGGTTACCTGCCAAGTGTTTTTAGGAAGGGGTGGGGCGAGGTATGGCTTTTGCCAAACAAAGCTTCTGATTGACTTCTGGAGATTTGATTGTCTAGGTTGATTTCTTTAAAATGTTGCTTTGGCAGCAGCTACCACCACAGCACAAGGTGCTACAGCGTGTTAGGTTAAGCTGTGGCTGGCTCCACCTCCTGTGGAAGCCCTTTGATGACAGCCATTTTATTGTTGTGCCCACCAGGCCATGGCAGAATTCCAAATGTTCCTGCAGGCGCAAAAATGTTGGAGACCCCTGACCTAGGCTAAGAACTATCCCTGGGTATAGTCTAGACTAGAATTTTACTGACTTTCCCACAGTACCTCCTAGAGGATAAGCGCAGTGTTCATAGTTCTCTGGCAGATGGGTTGCAGGGCTAGAGAGAGAAGATGTAATGGATGAGCTTGAAAAAGAGGCTCTGGAAGGCTTGGTGGCTAACTTGAATTTGCCTATAGTATACCTTATGTGCAGAAGAGCAATGAAAAAAGGTTCTTGCTCAGTAAATACTATGAATACTAAAAATGAAATAAAATATAAACTTTTCCAGAAGTTTAATGAGCAAGATCATTGCACCTGGTTTTTGTAATGTGATGTCTTCTGCATTCAGACCTTAACCACTGTTTGTCCCTGTGATATAAATCAAAGGTGGGAATTTGTTTAATGAGTATTTTACGATAATTTGCCATGTTTGGTGACTGAGTTTTGCAGTAGCTGCAGGTTTGTTATTAATCAATCAATCAATTACCTACCTACCACTCCCGGACTAGTCGGCTTATGGCGATTTACAGTAAAAGATCCTCACAATAAAACATTAAAAAAAACCAAACCTTAAAACAACAACAGACTTTTGCTATGATTGGCCCCTGTCAACAGAATTTATATGTGGGGTTTGTACAGGTTGAGTTCAACTCTAATAGACTCATAAGATCTCTTCCTTCATTGTTCTGGCTGCAAAATGTGAATATAAATTGGTATTTTATTACTGAATCAGACCATTGGTCTCTCAAGGTCAGTATTGTCAACTCTGACCAGCAGCAGCAGTCCAGGCTATCAGGTTTATGTGGGCTTCTTCTTTTTTTTAACATCACTTGACTGTTGGGTGCAGTCTGTATGCAAAGCATATGATTGACCCTTGAGCTGTGTTCTATCCCAGATTTTGTCAAGTTGTACCTATGGAGCAAGATGTGTAAATTGCTTCAGAAACTCCTCTCTCTGTGTTTGCTTTTGGGGGGAGAGGAGCATGCTCTTAAACTTAATACTGGAGTTTGCTTGGACTTGCCTATTAGTAAATTCTCCCCAACAATTGGATTGACCCACCGACCCTGAAGCAGTGTGGGAATCACTAGGTAACTGTGGAATTTCTTTGCAATTTCAGAATGAATTGATTGTGTGCACCTTAAATGCTTATTTGTACAAATATTTTTGTTCATAGCAATCTAGTTGCCTCTCTCCTTTTAATAAAATGTGCTGCATCCAGTGCTATCCAAAAAACAGTGAATCTCTCACTGAATATATGCAGTTATTCTGTTTATTTTATTTAATCATTTAGGTCGTTGGTGTTGCATCATGTCTTCTGTGCTTAGCTATAAATCAGAGACCGGCAATCTTTTTGTCCTGGGTGCCAAAAGTAAAGCCTGAGAAGATATTACTATGCTGGGAAACAAATTAGTGGTGGTGCTGGTGCTGATGGTGGTGGGAGACGAGGGTCAGACTCGTGGGAGCAATCCAAACCTCACTAGTGCAATATTGGATGGGGCTTGCTGGTACTGCTGCATGGGCCTTGGAGGCAATGGCAAGCACAAACCATGCCCGTTGCCTTCTCCCATGCCTCCAGCCCCAGCTGTGCTGCCAACACTTCATAGGTTCTGCTTGGTTGCCTGGGTGGGTGGAGAACACATCTTGCATGCCAAGCAAAATAGTCTGGTATGCTGCTGTTGGGCAGTCAAGCCTGGGGTTGGTACCTGTGCTATAAACTACAGACAACAAAATTTGTCTGCAAGTTTAAAACGTTTATCAGATGCAAGGAAGTGAATTGATCAGAGGCCTAGCACCCTCTAAAGTTCCACTGGATCACTGCAGCAAATTGGATTAATGGTCTGTTCTTACTGATTTATGCTTTTGCCATTGCTGCAAGCCTACCTCAAAGTAACCAGTGGAACTGTAGTAAAAGGGTAACGTTTCCCTCTCCTTCAGGACAGATTTGCCATTGACTTTAATGCTCTCCATAGGGGGTATAATGGACCCTAAAAAAATTGGGATTCCCAAATATTTACCAAATCCAAATACTGCTATTGGGATTCAGGAATATTGGGAAGTACCAATATTTTAGGGGTCCCATATACCCAAATCCAGGGGGAAATGAAGGCTTTTTTAATTGCACCCACTTCCTTCCAGCATATTTCCAGGTTGCCAGGACAGGCTCTTCCCTGGTCCTGATACTCATAAGAGGAAATACCGAAGATGTCTGAGAGCTCTGCCACTGGCATATGGGCTATTCTGGCATTTCTGCTTTTTAAAAAATATTTTTGTGAAGCAGGTAATATCAGGCAAGATGGTAGTTAAACTAAAGTGTAGGATTTGGTGGTTCTCGTTGCTTTTGTGTGAGAAAGAAAAGGTTACATTGCATCCAGGGCTTGTTAATGGGTGCACAGTAGGTGTATCAAATTTCTGGCTGATATCTGATTTCTGATTTGTTTGTCCATCTAGTCAAGTTTGGGATTACCCATAGGGGCGCTGGGAAGAACAAGATAAATAATATCCCACTGAAGTTCTTGGTGCTGTTGCTTGAGAGAACAGATGGGAATTAACAAGACGGGCAGAGGTGATTGCCAGGAGCAATTGTTTATTTGAGCAAGGATGATTGCCAAGCCCACCCTCTACTCTCAGTTGTGTAACTCCTGCTGTAAAGGTGTCTTATGCCTGTTAACGATTCTAATACTTAAAATTACTATGGAGAATCACAGTGTACATTAAAACATAACAGCCAGCATCCATTGCTAGATCATTTTGTTTCTCGAAAGGGCTGTGGAGCTGTGTTCCTCTTAGTGAGGCACCCCAGATACATTTTTGCTTCTTTGAATTGCTGGAATTTGTGTACCATTTTAAACAGGCAAAGGTCTCATTGTGTTTACATGCCAACAGCCAAGTAGAGGGCAGCATGACTAAGTCTAAGACTTTCTGTGCAGAGAGTCTCTGATGCACAAACAAACTGCATCATATTTACTTATTATTTGCTTCATTTGTATCATATTCTCCTCAATCATACATTGTTTTCCTCTTTCCCATTTTTCCTCCTAACAGCCTTATGAAGTAGGTGAAATAAATGTTACGAATGACTGGCCCAAAGTCACCTAGCAAGCTTCCATAGCATAATGGAGATTTGAACCTGTGTTTCCCAGATCCTGGTCTGACTCTCTAACTTTCTCAATTTTTTTGCTGTTGAGAACCCCTTGAAATATTCTCCAGGTTTTAAGAAATCACAAAAGTGGTGCAGAATATAGTTGGGAAACATATCTGGGTACACACCCACTTGTGGCCCCTCCCCTTCCCAGCCCCTCTAGATGTTGGCCATTTGGGGGGGGGTGATATCACCTGATAAATGTTTAATACATTTTTAAAAATATATTAAAATTGATTAACTCCCACCTATTTTGAAAACGCTTCCAAGAAACCCAGGGTTTAACAAAAGGTGCATATCTGCATTGTGAACAGGAACAGTTGTGGGAGTGTGATTTTTGAAGAATGCATTGTAGGACGGGGGGTGGTATATAAATCAAATAAATAAATATAGAGCTACATGCCCAGATACTGTGGATTTGGGTAATTAGGGATCTAGAATGGTTGTTCCAGTATACTATTTCCCCCAAATATAACCTAACAGGATTAACTTTTTCATGTTGAATGTAAAGAGATTTTAGTATGTCTCCAAAGTATCCTAACATCTTCATTCTTTCTATGTAGAGTTTTTCAAATACATTTTTCAATAACCTCCCCCCCCTGGTTAGGCAGGGTTAAAAAAAAATGTCCATTCCTGATGTTTAGATTTTGAGAGCCAACCCTGAACAGTGCTGATAAAGCACTGCATCTCTCCTGGCCATTGTTTCCTGTGGGGGGAGGAGGATGAGAGCCAAGTGCAGGGAAAGTAACTAAAACAAGTTTGTTTTGATAAACCTTTTGTGGAACATACAGAGTTTTGTTCCAACTGTACTTTCAGATGATGTCACTGTTGGGGTTGCTCTTTCCAAACAGCTGAAGTTCCTGTAGTGACTCTGTTGCCAAGAGAGAGAGGAGTAGGGCGGTCCCCTGGCATGGCCTAGCTAGCCTGCCCAAGTGACCGACAGGCAAACCTAAACAGTTGCACCCTTCGTAGGCCTGTTGATTTAATGGATCTAGAAGGGTGTATCTCTGTTTAGGATTATACCATCAATTTATGGTCTAAATGTGGATTTAATTATAATCTGTGCTTCAGGTCTAGGTAAAAAGGGAGGGTTTTTTTGTTTGCTTTTTGTAAAAGATAAATACGATGTTTTAGCACTTTTAAGAAAGGATTTTGAAATTATTGTTATCTGGTTAAAAGTCACAGCAAAATACCATGAACTTCCAAATAAAAATCAGCAAGCACATTAAACTGGAGATTAAAGACACTAAAGGCTTTGCACAAAGGCTTTTTTTCTTGAAGTCTTCGGAGAATAAGAGAGGGAAGAATTCTGATTCAAAACCAGATCTTGCCTGCCTCTCCTCCCCTTGACTGCTCCCTCAGAAAGATAATAACTTTAAGGTATGACATGAATTTGCAGCACTAGTGGCTGTATTGAGGAGGTATGGCTGTTTATCCATGTGTGTTCACCATTTTTCAGTCTTTCAAGTGGTTGCCAGAGGAAAAGAGAGACTGGAAACATCTGGTTCTGCCAGTGTCATGTTGACACTGTATAGAATTCAGATCTATAACTTAAACAGACAAGATAGTGATGTTGCTGCCAGGCACATCTGCCTGGGGAACATATTCCAAAGCTGCTGTGTCACCACAAAAAATACTTTTGTTTGATAGCCATCTGCCTAAGCCCATGGGGTACAACTAGGTAATTATAGGCTGGCTGTTATGGTCCTAGTAGGGGTCTCACTTCATCACTAATAGAAAGCATTTGTAGAACTATAATTTCCAGAATGCACTAAAAAGGAAAGCCAGCTTCGTGTAGTGGTTAGGAGTGTGGACTTCTAATCTGGCGAACCAGGTTTGATTCCCTGCTCCCCACATGTAGCCAGCCAGGTGACTTTGGGCTCGCCACGGCTTTGAGACTCCTTCTAGTAGAGAAAAGCAGCATATAAGAACCAACTCATCTTCTTCTAAAAGGGGAGAATAAAGTTTCTTTTCATACCTTGCTTTTCTTTACCAAAAAGAAGATTTGGTTTTTATACTCTGCTTTTCACTACCTGAAGAAGTCTCAAAGCGGCTTACAATCCCCTTCCCTTCCCTCTCCCCAGATTCCAGGAGGAGGCATGAGAAGGCCTGTGGCTTAGTAATAGAATTTGTGATTTGCCTGCAAGAAATTCCATGTTTAATCCCTGGCATGTCTAGTAAAAGGATTTAAAGTGATTATAGAGAGGCAGAGCATCTTGGGGCAAACAATACTGGCCTAGTTGGATCAGGGGTCTGACTCAAGGTCAGGCAGCCTTGTAGGAACATCTGTAGAAAACTGCTGTGGTTGATGGTGTTCCTGTTGCCACATGGCTGTTAGCAATGGCAATTGTACAATAAACTTGCAGAAATGTTTTTTGAGCTTCATATTAAAATAACCCCCCCCCCAATACATTTAAAAAAACACTAAAACTCCAGTGGGCTTTTTAGATAAGGTTCCTTGGGCTCTGAGGACAATTTTAGCTGCAAGTCACTGGATCAGTCAAATTATTCACAAAGCACAGGGCAAGTTTCTGTTCTTATTTTTTAAATGCTGCCAAGAGGGCTTTAGCAATTTAACTCTGAGAATAAGTTGCATATATATCATATGTTATCCGGGCTTTTCAGGCCCCAATAGACTGCTGAGTATGCAGAAAAGTAAACTTCATATTAGCTGTGAGATCAGGTCAAGATAATTAGAGGGAATTACACTGAAGTCACAAGAGGCACATTTCTGCCAGTTTTTTCTCCTTCTGTTACTAAAATTAGTCACTTGTCATGTAATCACATTTAGAGATTTTGTTTGTGAGCGCTTGTCTCTCCTGGAAGAATCTAAATGCCCTTGATTATGAGTCTTGGAAGGGAATAGCTGTGTTTGAGAAGCCACAGGTTTTGCTTCTAGCAAGTCTGGAATCAAATGTAATGAATCAACTCACAAAAGACAAACTACCTGGGACAATAAAATGTTGACCTATTTTGAGGGGATCTCAGTCCATAGAAAGCACGTTTTAATGCAAAAGAGGTACATGGATGAGTGGCACAGAATCCTACCTTCTTGTGAGCAGGATAGGGTTTCACATTTTTCAATCATGAACTGTTTCTGTTAAAAATGGACTCTCCATATTCTACAATATTGGGAGCCCATCTACTTGCCTTAAGGAACCATGCCGAGCTTCATTGTTCCAGCAAGTAGCCCCAACTCTCAGGATTTTCTTAGTTTGAGTTCCTGGCTTAGAGTGAACTGTAGAATCCCAGTAATTCATATAGAATGGTTTATAGTGTATGGTAGTGGTACATTTGATACAAAACCTCAGTTCTTTCCATGCTACTGATAAACAGTATGCTATTCTGAGCTGTTAAGATGCCTAGTTACATTTCATGTGACAGCTTGCAGCTTCTATTATTAGGGAGCTGAGCACAGATGTGCTTGCAGGGAAGTACATGAATTGAATAGGAATGGAAAAGAAAGCCAGAGAGGAGGTTCTAGTAACAAGATCCTCTGGCACGATCAAGCTGATTTCTCTACATGCCATGTAGGTCAACTATCGTTTTATATTGCAGAGCATTCAAGTGGACTGTCAGCAGATTTTGGCAAAGTTAAATCTTGTTTGAAATCTCTTTGAAAGGGAAACTAAGGGCCATTCCGCACAACCGCTAATGTAGCTAAATGTAAGTGCTATTGTAAAGCACTACAATCAATAGCAGCAGGTCTTGACAACGCACACAGCTGTTTCTAGCGGAAAAAAGGCTCTCCCACTAGCGCTGTTTTTGTTACCCACAAGTTTCCAGTCTCGCTGAAATCGCAACAAAGGAGATGATATTTTTCCGTGCTTCTTCCCACCCCTGGCCATCAATCAAACAGAACAGCCAATGAACTGTTGTGTTCGTGCTCCCGGAAAGCCCCTTTCCCTTTAAAATCTGCTTTTTAAAAACCTGAAAACACGAGTAGCAACGAATATTTGTTCATTTGATGTTTCAGAAAGACTTTTTTTGCTGGCGTAGGAGCTGGCACAATCTTTTACATGCTCTTCAAGTAAATCCCCCTCCTCAATGGGTGCAATTTCTGGCCAAAAATAACAGGCAGTGTTGACAGGGGGCTGTATTGTGCTTGGAAAGTTTAAAGACAAATGCAGAAGGGAGCTTTGTTTTACTGTTAAGCACTTCTGTGGAGGGGCTTCAGCTGAAGAAGCTTTGCTTATTCATTGCTTTTGCCGGTTTAAGGGGGAAAAACTGCGATCGCGTCTCTGGAAGCTCAGGGGCAAGAACTAGGGAGGGACATTCTTTCTACTGCTATATTGAGAATGCACATGTCTTTTTCGGATGTGTTGCAGGTTGTTCTCAGGAGGGAAGCGTTTTTTTTTTTTTTGTGGGAATCCACTTTTTACGATTCCCCGAAAATCGCGACATTGAAGTACTTTTTGCGGGAGTGTTGCAGGAGTGTTGCGGATTGTGTACGACGTTGTGCATAATGTTAAAAAAATAGCATTACACAACAGTTAGACTTCAGCAACATTAGTGCTGTGCCTAATGGCCCTAAGTCTGAACTTCTTTGTTCCACTGGATTTTTCAGAAAATTTACTGATGCATTTCATAAAATCATAAAGTTGGAAGGGGTCATATAGGCCATCTAGTCCAACCCCTGCTCAATGTAAGATATAACATCCATGATGAGTATTTGATCAGCCAGTGCTTGAAGACTGCCACTGAGAGGGATCTCACCACCTCCTTAGGTAGCCAATTCCACTGCTGAACTACTCTGTGAATTCTCCCCTCCTGATATTTAGTCAGTAAAGTTTCTTCAAATAGTTTAAGCCCATTACTGTGAGTCCTATCCTCTGCTGCCAACAGGAACTGTTTCCTGACCTCCTCTGTGACAACCCTTCAGATATTTAAAGAGAGCAATCATATCCTCTTTCAAACTCTTCTTCTCCAGGCTGAACATTTAAAGCATGTTGGTGGCTAATATGCATCTATTCTGTATTAGGAGGATATCTGGCCAAATATATATCAGCTATAGTCATTTGAGGCAGCATAGCAGCAGGTAGGAGTGTGCACCCAAAAGTTCCAGAGCTGAAAATATAAACACAATTTCTTTTTAGTTAGGTATTGTGGTTTCCAGCATGGTAAAAGTATATCCTGTATCCTTAAACATTCTCAAACATCCATGGAGTTTTTCATCTATTTTTATTTTTATTTATCAGATTTCTATCCCTCTCCCACAAATGGGACTCAGGAATTAAGAGAACAAAGAAACCCCATCTGGGTTCTGAGGTCAAGAAAGCCTGGTCATTCTACACTAATGAATTTCACCTTTGGCCATTATGGGCACACAGAGCATGGTTTTAGTAGAAGACAGGGTGAATGTGATCCTTGGCATTTGGTGATCTTCAAATATTTTGGGGAAAATCCTAAGTAGGTCTACACAGTAGTCTCATTTTGTTCATTGAAACTTGCTCCTAGGAAAATGTGGTTAGGATTGCAGCCCCAAAGCTTTAAAAAAAATCATCAATAGCTCATACTTGGCCCCGGATCACCTAGCTACAGTGATCCACGCAATGGTCACTTCTAGTCTGGACTTCTGCAATTCGCTCTACTCAGGCCTGCCCTTAACCTCGACCCGGAAACTACAGCTGGTCCAGAATGCAGTGGCCAGGGTCGTCACAGCAACACCATGGAGGGCCCATATTTGGCCCATTCTCCAACAGCTGTGCTGGCTTCCAGTCAAATTTCGGATCAGGCTTAAGGTTCTGGTAATCACCCTTAAGGCCATACGCAGACTGGGCCCAGTGTACCTGAGGGACTGCCTTTCTTCCTACACCCACCAAAGAGCTTTACACTCGACTACCGCCAACTGCCTGGTGATCCCTGGCACCAAGGAAGCTCGCTTGACCTCAACCAGAGCCAGAGCTTTGTCCATCCTGGCCTCACTTGGTGGAATGAGCTCCCAGAGCAGATCAGGGCCCTAATAGAACTTGAACAATTCTGCAGGGCCTGCAAAAGGGAGCTCCTCCACTAAGCATTTGGTTGAGGTTGACCTGAGCCTTCGGGGAGGGCGGTATGTAAATATAATTAAATAAATAAATAAATAATAAATCACCTTCCATTGACCCAACCATTCCTCCCATGAAAACCACTGCCAATTTGTCCAACCCACGCGGCCATCAGTATGCTGTAGTTAAATTATGTTATCACCATTGTTCTGCTGTTCTACTGTTCTATCTTACTGTTCAATTGTCATCACTGTATTGTTACTGTTTGCAACTACTAAGTTATCTGTACTGTTCCCTGTTCGCTAAGTTCTATGTAAACTGCCCTGACTCTCAGGGGGGGGGCAATATATAAATATATAATAAATAAATAAAATAAAATAAATTACATTGAGTTTGGAAACTAATAAGAAACTACTTCAATGTTATGTACTGTCTTCATTTCCAGTTTGTTTCCTTTTGGACTCTTACTTTGGGTTTCTGAACCACCTGTAGTTTTGAGAATACAAAGGCCATTCCACCATGCAGTGTGCGTTACAGTGGTCTAATCAAAACATTATTTAAGTAATTTTCAGATGTTATGATCTTTTGTACTGGGAGTTTACCAAATGGCCATAACTGGAGTGCATATTGTGTGAATAGGAGCAACTTGTATATCTATAATGTGCAAACTAATCTGACATTTTCAAGGTTTTCATGCATATCCAGGCTTCTTTTTACATAGCATAGTGACTGTATATTGCAGCAGCATGCTCTCACTTTATGCATAAACTAGTAATCAAGCCCGCTGCAGGGGAATGCAGCGGGCGCTAGGGCCTTACCGATGTAGTCGGCTCGCTGGTCGGCGGGCTGGTCAGCGGCGGCGGGCTGGGCGGCGGCGGCGGGCTGGTCAGGGGCGGCGAGCTTCTTTTGTTGGCGGCGGCCTGACGCGGCGAGAGGCGCAAAGCGCCTCTCGCCGCGTCAGGCCGGGAGGAACTGCGAGCCGCGCTGCGCGTGTCTCGCAGTTCCTGGAGCTGGGAATCGGAGGGACCAATCGGCAGGCGCTTTGCGCCTGCCGATTGGTCCCTCCGATTGTCTGTCGTGAGGAACGGTCCTATCTGGACCCTTCCTCATCACGGACTAATCCCACCTTTATACCCCTTAGCGAATTATTTAGTCCGTGGCGCCCGTGGCGCCCATGGCGCCACGGGCGGTTTAAAGATAGTGAGCTCCTCATGTGCATGATTGTAAAGTCTGAAAAGGGCTTTGGGCTGGAGAAATAACACTGGAAAAGAACACTTTGAAGAATTGACATTTCCTTTGCTTCACATCTTACCTGTGCAGCTTGTTCATTTGAAGGGGGAAAGAGGATTTTACTCCCGCAGTAAGGAGGCACACTTTCCCCTCCAAGTTCCTCATGACCTTTGGATAGTTTCATGTTACCATGGCAAGACTGGAGTATAAATAAATGTTTTTATGGTGCTTACACAAGCTTGAGTCTCACCCTGTCCATCAGCAGCAATGCTGTGTGTATGTAGTATGACTATTAATTTTAAAAAGCCTAGTTGCATGATGTGAATATGCAGCAATTGGAGCTAGATTGAAGATTAGGCACTAATTGAAAATTCTCAGGCACTTTCTTAAGGCATGCTGAGTCAAAGTTCCCTGTTGATGGAGGACTGCACTTTGCCAAGTTTAAGAAAACCCGGTCTTTGATTGCCAGTTGCCCTGTGTGAAAAAACATGGTGATGTTCAGTTGTGGGTTGTTTATTAATGTCACACCTCAGTGGAGACTCTCGTTGATTAAACTGGGGAATTGACATTCAATATTACAGCCAGATGCAGCCTTTGGCTTCGTTCCTGAGCTACAGGCTTCTCTTTTAAATCATGCTTGGCTAATTTGCCTTGTCAAGGAGATCTGTGAGCCAATGATGTGTTGGAATAGACTTTCATGTGGAAAAGGGATGGAGGATACCCAAAGAGTGGATGGGGCTATAACAGGCATAGCAGATGTTAATGTACAGAATAGAAGTATTTGCTTTTGGTGTATCCAGATCATAGGTTGTGTTCAATTTATACTTTGGAAACCGATTTAGCTCAGACAGAAAACATGGGATTCAGTTTCTACCTCTGGCAGACCATAATGAAGTAGGAAATCAGTATAAATGAGTTTAGCTGTCTAATCCACCTCATCTGAATGGTCTGGAAGCAGACTAGTATACTGAAAGAAGATTCTACATCAAATACTATTTGGGTGTTTCTCAAACTGGGACCAGGCAGGATTCCTGGCGGGTTACGTGGGTACTCAAGGAAGTCTGCACTTCTTTTGAGAGGACTGTGAGCAATCTCTTCTTGCTCTTAATTGACTAATGTGAAAACAGATTTCTAGGTTTACTTAGAGTGGAAATAGGGATTCTCTACCTCAGGGTAAGGGGAGAAAATCTGCTTTCCCATTTTTTGAAGGCTGCAAGCTGTTGCTGTCTACAGCCACCCGGCTTCCAGATCACCACAGAGCGCTAGGTAGCAAATGTAATAACTGATCTCTGGTAGCCAATAGCATATCAATTGTCCAGTGGCACCAGGGGGATACAGTCCTAGTACAGCTATTGCTCCTAGTACTATAAACTTGAACAGATGGCAATTGTTTTCCAGTGCAGAGGATTTCATCACAAAGATTCAGAGATGTCACTCTGCATATGTAGACAATTAACAGCCAATGACAGATTTTGTGCAACATTGGTCTTTTTCTATTCCTATGAACTATCTGGAAATTTTTTCCAGCTGATTCCCACCTCTGTTGGTCTGGCCTCTATCTAGAAATTATTAACCTACTAGCTTCAAAGCCCTTTCATAAGAACGGGCTTTGAAAGGGTTCTCCCCGTCAGCGTCCCGGCTACTTTCCAGGGCGAAGGGGGGGGTGGGAGTGGGGGGGGAGAGGGAGTGGCTCCTGGGGGCCTGGCAAACACATCCAGGCCCAGGCGTGCTTTCCAGGCCTTTGGGATTGCCTATTTGAATACTTCCTCTGGAGAACACTTTGGTCAGCAACCATCAATTTACTGGTAATCCCCAGCCCCAAAGAAGTGCAGCTGGCCTCAACCAGAGCCAGGGCTTTCTTGTCCCCTGCCTGGCAGAACAAGCTCCTGGAGAACATCAGGGCCCTGATGGAACTAGCACAGTTCTGCAGGGCCTGTAGGATAGAACTCTTCCACCAGGCTTATTGTTGAGGCTGACACACATGGAAGACCTGGAAGATCACTGGGCCTCCCCTGCCAGTTTGGCATCTCCCCCATGAGAGAGGGGTCCATCAAACAATCAACTTTGCATACATTAACTGAGTGGCCGTGAGCTACTAGTTTTAACTAACTTTGAATGTCTTTTATAGTATTTTAAATCTATATTTATCACATGGTTTTATTGATCATTAGTTACTGTTTATTGTCTACATGCTGTAACCTACGCCAAGATGAATGGCTCAAGAGGGGCAAGCTATAAATATTATTTATAATAAACATAAATAAATAAAAATAATGGAAGCAGTTAAAATTGGGGATGCAGCATGGCAGGACCAGGTGTTGTTCAGCACATACCTTTTTAAGTGTTGAAAACACCCTGTCCAATAGCTGAAATGGCATTTGAAATGACATGGGGAGGGGAGAACAGTGTTTGGCCTGCTAAGCTTCAAGCCCAATCAGGATTTCAGGCCACACGGCATTTTTTAAATCTTCCCATTCGAGTCTGAAATGGTGGCAGCATCTCCAGGTCTGACTTGGGGAAGCCCTCACATCTAGTTGTGCCCTAAGCACTGTATCCTAATGTGTGTGGCAGAACTTCCCATGCTCCCTTCTGTGTTACAAAGCAGAAATGGGATGGGGAAATTTGGACAAGAAAAGCGGTGTGGAGGGGATGCTAAATGCTTGCCTTACAACTTCTGCCTACATTGTTATTTGCTCCAGATTCCATTTCAGTGTTTTGCCATACCACATTTCAGTGTTTTGCCGTACCAATCTGGAATTCTTTATGGAAAAATGGGGAATGAGTTGTCTCAGAAAAGCTGGTGAGACACATCATGAGCTCCCAGACAAAGATTTCCTTTGGCCTTCCTTACATTTGTTACAATGCTATAGGATGTTTGATTAGAGGGTGTTCAGGGTGGCTTAATTGGCTCCTTGGAATGCTCATCTTATTCCCCCCATTTGGTATTCTAAGAAGTAGGGTCTCAGGAATTGATTATTAACACTCATGTGAAATTCAAGTAGGCATGAACTGGCAACTAGCAGGTGACAGGTGGAGGGATTCCATCGACATGATATCACTTCCTGGGAAAAACGTGGAAGTGATGTCAAACCCTCTAGAAATTGGCAGAAAGTCTACGGTAAAACTTTTCAATTTCAGTTCAGTTTATTAATTAATTTCACCCTTTAGGATAATAAAGAATGCTCTGCAGCCAGTAACATTCACACGGGGAGGTATAAACACTGATTATTATCAGTGCTCTATTTTGCCAGTCCTTTTCTTTCACACAAAACCGATTCATATGTTATCATTTCCATTCAAAGTGTTTGCCGCATCAGGATTGGATTATCCATCTGAATTATTAACCTATATATGTGTACTACATGTTCCTAAATCCACTATTTGGGAATAGCTGTTTTTTTAGTGTAAAAGTCTTAACAGGTTAGAGCTGACTTGTCAGATAGATTGATTATGTCTGAGGGAGAAGATCAATGGTAATAATTTTCTGCTTGATTAAAGCCTGGTCTTTTGCGATTGCAACAAGCTCAAGAACAATTTGATGCACTGTTACATTTTCCTTCCCTGTAAGCCAAATTTAAAAGTGTTGCAGCCAATAGTTTGAGCTTTGTGAATCTTGGGGTCTTGAAGCTTACATGAACTTTCTTTTCTTTCCTGCTCAGAAAAAGGGGGAAACACTCCCCCACTGAGCACCCCTTGAGGAATTTCCACTCTTAGGAGCATAGAAGTCCCCAGAGACTTAGCATTGTTTGACAGTGGCTGTAACAGTTTTTGCGACTATCCTTCTTTCCCAGGCCCTGGCTTTACACAGGGCATTGCATTGGGAGGTCAGTTTCAGTGTTAAGAATCACTACTGAATGATGTTCGTGTTCTTATAAACTGCAGTTTTAGCAGAAGGCATTCATAGAAGATAATAATAAGCCACAACAGATAATATTGTATTTGTGCAGGGTTTGTCTTAACTGTTATGCAAATACACTGTTTAAAACAATGGAAGACATCCATGTTCAGTTGCTCAAATAATGTGCAACTATATGCATGAGGGGGAGAGTGGGACCATGCCCACTAGCCTTGACCTTTGAATTTCCACATATCTGCAGAGAGCCTCATGCTGGTTCATGCTGAACAAATGTTATCACAACTGATAGTCCTGAAGATGAATTTAAATCTCTCAGCAGCAGCTTGGGAGTGATACAGTGGCAGCAGGAACAGCAAAGAGGAAAGAGAATTTTGGTACTGCCATTCCTCCATCTCTCTGAACTCCTCCATTTCCCTCGCATACAGTACATTCTCAGAATTACAGCACCTGTGAGAAGTAAGTTGAATGATAAAGAAAGAGGAAAGTGTGTCGGAGAGAGCTTGCATCTTGCACTGGACCCTCCCCACCGCCCTGAGCCAACATGCAGGTTTCCTCAACTGTCTCCCCCAAATCTCCTCCTGGTGATATCACCAAGAAAATCCATGACAAATAAACGAGGACACTTCTTTAGACAAGGAGTAATTTTTATGTACAATTGGATTCCTCAAAGATGTACCAATGGCTTTTAACTGTATTTTCACTGGATTTACTTCATAATTGTCAGGATTGTAGAATCTCTGTCATAAATTAGCCTGAGTTCCTCCATGTCAGTTATATTGTTTAATTGAACCTGGCGCCTGCTAGCCCCGGCCTTGTAGTGTGTAAGCAATAAAGTAGAGTAGTGATGTTATTCTAACCTTATCTTGTTATGGGCTCACAGGGTTGTTGTCAATTCTCTCAAGGATGGGAGTTTGGAATCCTGTTGTTGTTTCACATATGTCTTTCCTCACTAACCCCCCTCCTTGGGAACTGTCAAGTTTTGGGCGGGAGAAATGTATTGATAAGCTGAGGCAAATCTGGCTTCGAGTCAGATTTGACTTTCAGTCCAATGCGTATAGTGCTAATCAATAAAACTATTTTCTTTTGAATAAGTTTTGTTGTGAGTTTCCTGTGCGTCTGACAATAATGCTGCATGCCACCTCGAGATGATGGGCTCAAGAAGGATGGCCTATACATTTAAATAAATAAATAAATAAATAAATAAATAAATAAATAAATAAATAAATAAATAAATAAATAAATAAATAAATAAATAAATAAATGTTTTAAAAGAAGGCTAGATGGATTCAAGACAGTCAGCTCAACAGCTGTTAGCTATTTTGGCTGAAGAGAACCTCTGTGTTCTGAAGCAGTGTGCTACTATTTACAAGTTGCTGAGGGGCTACTGTGGTTACAGGGTGTACTTTTTAACCTGCTTTTGGGTTTCTCTGAGACATCCCATTGACCACTGTGAGGGAAAGAAGAGTCCTAGACTAGTACCCAGGAATAGGGAGGCTCTACTTATACTCTAAATGTCTTCCTATCTTCTCTTCATAATTTTTGCGTGTCTCTACCATTGTAGACAATATGTAATGTTTCCCCTTTAATGCACAAAGCAAGGAAACTTTGTCAAACCAGTTGACGCTTACATCAGGGCATGATGTCAGGTCACCCACTGGATCTGAGTCAAAGATAGCTGGATGATTTCCAGAGAAAATAATGCTTTTGATAACAAGTTTCTACTGAGCGGCCCTTTAAATGATTTATGATCCGGTATGGGACAATTTATTTGTCTTGCTGCTCTTTGAAGACAGCAAAAAGGGAAACGTAGTATTATCTGGTAGTAAAATATGTTATTGTGTTTGATAATAACACAAATATTTGTAATGCTGACAATTATAAATAGTTAGCCAACTAACAAGCCAGTTTCTAATATTACAGCCTTTGTGGCCTCTTTATATATTTCAAAATTACCTTTCAGAACCCTTCTGCACAATAATATATTTTCCTGCAAAGTCAGTACAAACTTGTCTTCTATTCATAGTATGTATGAATGTATTTTATGCATTTGGTTATGGGATAGTGTGTTTTCCAAACAGTGCAAGTGCTGTATTTCCTGCATGGGACGGTTACCACACGGAGGATGTAATGCCATGCTGCTGCCTAGATTTTGCTTCGTGGCTACCTGCCCTGATTTTTCCCATGACCGCATGGGAGCCTTTGGCTGGCTTTAGCCCCCTGACTCGCCCTGGATTTGTGCTTTCACACGAGTCAGCCTGTCGGATTGGAAGTCAGGACTTCCTGCCAGTCCCCCCCCCCCCTTTTGGCTCCCGATTGCCTTCCAGCGGCATTCTGTTGCATTTGAGCACACACACCCCTTTCCACCCACCCTCCTCCAAGGCTTAAATCAATCTGTTTATTTTTAAAGAAAAGACTGGAATGGCATTATAATACAATTCTAGTATAATGAAATCCCCCAGTCCCCTTTCCCCCCTTCCCTATTAATGCACCTCCTCACTGACCTGAGGCTTACTCATGAGTAAATGAAGGTGCCCTGTGCAGGTGAGCCCCTTTGCATTCAAGATGTGCTCAACCCTTGGAGTGAGGTTCAAGGGAGGGAGTGAAGCAAGAAAAAGACTGCGGGGGGGGGGGGAGTAGACAGAGAGAATGGCACCCTGGCAGCCTGAACCCCTGAGAATGGGAGTAGAGTAAGGGTGAGGCCAAATGAGTGAGCACTTTTTCTTGCTGATGGCCGGATGGGCTTGCCTGTCGCATAGGAATCCAAACACGTGGCTTTGGCTGGGCAGCCAGTCTTGCAGGTAGCTTCAGAGTACTTCCGCCCGGCTTTAGCTGGTGTGTCTCCTGTGCCCATTCCTGGTTCAGTCAGATCTAGCCACAGTGATACATGCCTTAGTTACATCTAGACTTTACTACTGCAGTGCACTTTACTTGGGGCTTGAAGAGTGTTTGGAAGCTGTAGCTAGTGTAGAATGTTGTGGCTACACTGTTGGCCAGGGCCAATTACCGTGAGCATGTGACCCTGATTTTACAGCCGTTATACTTTGAAGCCCAATTCAAGGTGTCAGATTTTATTTAATGATTTGTATTTTTATACCGCCCTTCCATACGGCTCTGGGAGGTTTGACCTTAAAAGTGCTACATGGCTTGGGAAAGGAGTATCTGAAGGACAATCTTCTGCCATATGTTTCTGCCCATAAATGAAGATAGGAGAAGAAGGACTGCCTGACTGCTCAACCAACCGAAGAAGCTTATCTGGTGGACATATGAGAGGGCCTTTTCAGTGACAGCCCTTAGAATTATGGGGCAACCTGCCCAGGGCGGTGTGCCTGGGTCCCTTACTATTAATCATCAGGATTTGAAGGGAGTTTTATTTGATTGAATTAGTTGTTATTTATTGGCAATTCTAACTGGAGTTTTTAAATTGTGAATTTTAATATGTTTTTATACTTGCTATTTTTATTCTGTTTTTTTAATAATGTTTTATTTCTCTTGTAAGCTGTCTTGAGTTCCAGAAAGGAGAAAGGTGGCTAATAAAGGTTTTAAATAAATAAATAACATCTCTTTATTTTGACTTTACAGGTGTATATCATAAAAGTAACATGGTCAGACTCAACTTGTCATACCATCTACCGCAGATACAGCAAGTTTTTTGATCTCCAGGTAAAAGACAGATTTTCTTGTTATTGCTATGGGAGAATATGTATGTTCTTGATTTCCTGCATTGCCTAATGGTGCCATTCAATAAATTCTAATGCCTTCTGAACATGTTGCAAACTTTGCATCCAAAATGTTCAGGAGATGCATTGGTAATTGAATTGAGGAAGGGGAATATATTTGGGAAGGGTTTCTAAGGCTAGTGGTGTTTCCTGATGAGTTGTGCTTCCCTGACAGTTCTTTGGATTCCAGGATCTTTTCTCTGTTGTGGGTTAGCTTCTTGCTTGCTTGTGATTATATTATCCTTTTGAGCTTCACAGCAGTTACTCTTCCTTGCACATGATATATTCATCAGTCTATGCCTACCTCAAAGTTAATCAGACAAGTAGCAATTCTTAATCTTTTGCTCATTAAGTACAGACAGACAGACAAACAGATAGATAGATGATAGATAGATGATAGATGATAGATAGATAGATAGATAGATAGATAGATAGATAGATAGATAGATAGATAGATAGATAGATAGATAGATAGATAGATAGATAGATAGATAGATAGATAGATAGATAGATAGATAGAATGGTAGAAAGGTCTCAGCTTTCTAATGATAGAAAGGTTGATGTTCTCTCTAAGTCAATCTGTCAATCATTATCTGTCACCCTTTGCTTCAGGCCTGCTCATATCCCAAACTCAAAATGACTTGTGAGGAGAGTCCCAAGCTCACCAGCTTGCTTTTGATTGCCCTAAGCCATGAAGATTTGAAGTTGTCTCTGAGGCTCAGTCGGGCTAGACCATGAGTCCCCTAAACTTCTGGTAGCCAGAGGGCATGTCAGGGAACTGAGAAGTCACTTCATTCATTTCTGATTTCTTATACTGATTTCTTCATTCATTTCTGATTTCGTATACAGTCCTTTCAGCACTGCTTTCAGCAACATTGTTCGGCTGTCCATATGGTGTTTATGCAGCTGTCCCCTGAGTGTAGTTTTGGGGGGACACATTTCCTGCCATCATACACTGTATACTGGAATCCTATTTCAGACAGCATTGCAAGTTTTGCATCATCCCAGGTCAGGTGGACCACTGGCACAGGAAGTTCCTTCTCATCAGATGTAAAATTTCCTTCCTAACCGCAGCAGCTTTTGTATGAAAGGAGCTAATTGTCATTGGGGAAACCAGTGGCTGTGTGTTCCAATCTGGTCACTGTAGCTATTTCTCTCATTGGAAACAGGAAATAGCTAAGATGCGAGTCATGAGAAAGAAGTGATGGATTGCTACTAGCATACAGTTGGCTTGATTATGCTTTGGGGGAAACTTTGATGTCTGTCAGGAGCGGGTATCATAGAGCTTTGGCTGTTCAGGAGATGTAATTGCTAACATAGATGGAGGAGAGCTTCAAAGGCTTGTCTTGACAGACAACATCAGCTCTTTGTTTCATACTGAGCATTCAAGGAGCAGACTAATACTGGCTCAGCTCTTGTTTAAAGAAATTGACAAGTATCTGTTCAATCAGTATCCAATAAGCAACATTCATTTGCAAGCAGCTGACCAAAGCTGGAAGCCCACAATTCCATCTACTTTAGTGTTTGGCCAGCTCATTCCACTGACATCTCTAATAAATGTATCTTACGGCAGCTAGCGTTATGAGTCACAGCGATGACTTCTTCCATGGGTAGCATGAATTTGCATGAAGCAGCAGGGGACAATTTTGTAATATTTTTTTGCATTTCCTTCCGTCGGCCTATGTGGAAAACAAATATTTGAGCCATTGGATCCATCTGCATCTGATGTTAGTATGCAGAGCTATTTTAAAAAGTCTTCGGTTTCCTTTATTTGTTAAACTTCAGCTATCCCCTCCCCCCTCCGTTCTGTGTTCTTGTAAGTCTGCTGGACTTTCCTGTTAGGTTTTAAAAGTTCCCATCAAGCTAATGTTATCAATAGGGTTAGTGTGTTGCACAGGAAATGATGTGTCCAATCAAGGGAGAAAGAGTCTTGAAAGGTCCCATTGATAAGTGGAACGGGAAGGGGGGGCTAACACAGGGTGGAAAAGGTCTGTTGAACAACATGTGTCCCTCTCCTTTTCTCACTTGAAAACATTGCAGGAAACTAACCCCTCCCCCTCCTCACCCTTTTAAAAATCCTGTTGTCCCTGGGCACTTTAGGTGCCTTTGTTCTCTAAGCACCATTGGCACATGGAGAGCGGCAGCATTCACAGTGCAGAGTTTAGTGACAGGCAGCCACACTTAACAATCTGCATATTTATTTAAGTGCATTTATTCCTTTCAAATAGTTTTATCCCATGTTTCCACAGTTGCTCAAGCTAGCTTGCACCATAAATGAAAATTTGTAATCTAGAACACAAGCCTTTTTAAAAGAATACTCAAAGAAAAAAAAACCTAACAAACTCAAAAGTAAACTATGTTGTTTGATGTACATCTAGGATCCAAAGGGCAATGCAGCACATGTTATCTGTTTGCCATGTTAGAAAGATATAATGAATGCCTAGTGGTGTAGCAGAAAGGGCCACCATCTAGCTGCATCCTTCAAAAGAAATTATCTAAGGATGTTTTAGCAGGAGTTTCAGAAAAAAGAATCCAGTGAGATTGCGTGGCAGGAGGGCAAACTGAGGCCTTATGAAGTGGACACACATAGTGATCAAGTTTAGCATTAAACAGGCCATGGGTTTATTAAGCTCCAGCAGGAGCAGTGGCATAGCATGAGGTGGATCCGGCCATAGGGTCAGCAGGCCACAGTGAACTCAGATCCCAGTGGTGATTCTCAAGGCTGCTGATGTCCTTGGCCCAGCTCCCCCGGCAAATGGGATCCACCTGGGGGGTGACAGGCAGTTGGGGTAGCCCTCAGCCATGGGCCTCTGTTTGGTTCACCTTTGCCACCTGGAAATGGAAATCCATCCGGTCCTCCCCAGCAGGGTAGGCACCTCAGCTCAGCATCCATACAGCCTCTTATGGCGGCCCCCATAATACTGAGTCCATTGCACAGACTTGGACTGTCCCCAAAGAATCTGCCTCATGCCCAAAACCACAAGCCATGATGAAGTAATAAAATAATCAGAAAAGAACAATACAAGAATAAAATAAACAATCAAAATCCATTGGAACAATCTGCCCCCTATAAAAGTAACATAACTCTAAAGCTCTAAATTCAGGGTGGGTGGTAGGTGGGAAGCTTCCAACAATGAGCTGAGGAAGGAATGAGGTCAGGGACCAAAGCACCATGCCTTACATGGCATCAGTGCCCCAACTCCTCCCAGCTCCTGCCTGGCCCTGCAATGTGCCAGCCATGTCTCCAAGCCATGATAGAGGCCAGTGCACACCGGGAAGCCCAAGGCTTCCTTCTGACAGCCTTGAAGTTCTCTGCATGTGGCCTCACACCTCCACTACCACAATCTGCTGACCTGCAATAAGGCAAAGGCCACATTTCTTTCCTTTTTTCAGAGAAGGAACTGTATCATAGTGTGGCTTTCTCTGTCTGCCCTATGATTCATAGAATCATAGAATAACAGAGTTGGAAGGGACCTCATGGGTCATCTAATCCAACCCCCTGCACTATGCAGGACACTCACAACCCTATTGTTTATCCACTGTAACCTGCCACCCCCTTAAGCCTTCAAAGAATCAGCCTCTCCATCAGATGGTTATCCAGCCTCTGTTTAAAAATTTCCAAAGATGGAGAACCACCTCCCGAGGAACCCTGTTCCACCGAGAAACTGCTCTGTCAGGAACTTCTTCTGTATATCCTTCACTGTCTCCTCTCTAACACTTTCTTCCTCATTCTTCTCCCTAATTTGCTCCCTTATACTCTTTTCAATCTATGCAGTTGGCATGGATTTTCTCTTGCAGTACTTGTTTTGTTGAATTTATAAATAAAGTGTACAGATGCTCCCCAATTGTTAGCTATTAGAAAACTGGTTGGAATCATCCTGTTTCAGAGAGCATATGTCATGATGTCACCTTAAAGATTAACCTTAGCTTCTGTTTTTACTGTTAATTTTTAAATGTATACTTATGATTCTGTTTTGTTCTAAAGTTCTTTGAGTCTGAAAAACCACAATACCAGTATGCCATATGGCAATTGTATGCTGTACCTTATAACCCTGTCAGCCAGCTTGTGAGTTTATTGTACTCTCTGGCCATTCTCCTCTTTAACAGACAGTTTTGAAATGCCCGAGTACTGAGGGAAATGCTTCAAGAAAGAGCTGGATTGAACAGGGGCCCTGAGTGGGATATTCTCCTTGTATGTCCAGTGCTGCTTTCATTCCTTTGGTTCAGCTTGCAGTGGGTTAACATGGGAGCTGGCCGTTGGCTGGATGTGATGTCACAGCTTTCTGAAACAGAACAGGGTGTGGTCATCTGATGGAGTCTTATGCTTGATACACTGCGATCACTGCATGACACTGACCACGTGTGACTGTTTCACTGTCAGTAGCTTGCATCATTATTTTCCATGCTGGATTTGGCTGTGTCCCTTTTCCGTGGGAGCTGCATCCGCTGTCTTGAGCTGATTTCAAATGGCCTGGAGTGTGTGTGTGTGTGTGTGTGTGGGGGGAGGTTTAGGAGAGCCAACTAAAAAGATCAAGAGGAAAAGACTGGGAGGCATGTATAGTTTTCAGCTTTGGTAGAAGTTTTATAGAAACACACTGGAGTTTGTTTCTCATGGCTCACTCTGGTGTATCATTGTGACAGACGGGGTAGTCCCTATCAGAACACAAGGAAGGAAGCTCTCAACTCTGTTGATGACATGAATCAGACTCCACCGGAACAGCCTTGTTGTGCTGTTTTACACGCTTGTACTTTCTGTCAGACTGCTGCAGTGCCCATCCATTAAGACCTAGTCAGGTTATCTAAGCAAAGAATACTGCAGTCCAGCAAAACATGGATTACTAAGGTCTCCAATATGTTTTTACTCTGCTCAGGATTACATAAGTGCTGCCTAGTTATTACAGACTAATGAAGTGCATGTTTATGAGCACATAACCTAAGTTAGAATGCTGGATGAGAACTGTGATGACCTGAATTTAGCCATGATGGTTCCTGGAGGACGATGCATGAGTCTCTATTTCAGCCTATCCAGATCTTGCAGGCTAGATGTGGGAATAAAATGGATGAAAGGGAAATTATATATTTTGTCTTGAGTTCCTTTGGGAAGGGTAGGATAAAAATGTGATATTGAGTCAATACGCTTACATGTCTTGGAGACCAAGATGTATGGGGAAAGATTGGGGGAGCTCGGTCTGTTTATCCTGGAGAAGAGACGACTGGGAGGGGATTTGATAACCATCTTCAAGTATTTAAAAGGGTGCCATATGGAGGATGGAGCAGAATTGTTCTCTCTTGCCCCGGAAGGACAGACCAGAACCAGTGGGGTGAAATTAATTCAAAAGGAATTCCGTCTAAACATCCAGAATAAGTTCCCGACAGTTAGAGCGGTTTCTCAGTGGAACAGGCTTCCTTGGGAGGTGGTGGGTTCTCCATCTTTGGAAATTTTTAAACAGAGGCTGGATAGCCATCTGATGGAGAGGCTGATTCTGTGATGGCTTAAGGGGGTGGCAGGTTATACTGTCAGCAATAGAGTTGTGGGTGTCCTGCATGGTGCAGGAGGTTGGACTACATGACCCAGGAGGTCCCTTCAAAATCTATGATTCTATGATTCTTCAGTGGTAGAAGGATAGCATCAGACAATATTATTGGTCCTCCCACCTGCTACTTAAAGACCGCCAGTGAGGAGGAGCTCACCACCTCCTTAGGCAGTCTATTCCACTGCTGAACTACCCTGACTTTGTCAACATAGCACTAGTCAGCTGCCGGGACTTGTACTTCAGCACACTTTTATTGTAAACATCCATGCTTCAGTTACAGCTAAGACTATTGCTAATAAACTTGTTAAAAGGGCTTTCCATTTTTAATCTTTATATTCACAGCTTACTTGTGAGATATAGGCTGGAATTCCCGGTTTATTGGTAAAGAACTACAATAAATGCTGCAGTTGGCGTATATCCCTTAATCCCTGGACCACAGGTTACTTTTCCTTGGACCTAGAAGAAAACTGTGCTAATTAATGACTGAACACAATTCTTTTCAAGTTGGATTTGCCAAGATTTTGGGGAGGTTTATCAGAGAGCAGATTTGCCAAGATTTTGGGGAGGTTTATCAGAGAGCATCATTTGTAAAAGAGTGGTTCTCAGCTTTGAATACAAGTAGTTAAGTTGTGCAGCAGGGTTTTCAGAGCAGCTATTCACCCTTCAATCTCCTACAGTCCCTAGACCTACCTGTAGATGTGACCTGGCACTAGCAGCCATTAATTGTTTTGGCATTCTAAGAGTAATAACAACGTGTAGACATATAAATATCTTTCCAGAAGAGAAAAGATTTTTAAAATTATTCTGGTGGGATCCAGATTCTTTGATAAACTGATTGGTACATAAGGTCCCAGAAGTTGAAAATCACTGCTCTGGAGCATTATTTAAATGCAAACTATTGTAACTTATACATATTACGTAATGATTCGCAGTCGTAGTTTTCCAGCAGAAAACGGAAATTATCTCCATGTAGAACCTATTAATACTAAGCACTCAAATTTAGGATTTGGTACATATATTTTAGCAATAAGGGTTTTAATTATCATCTTCTAGCAATGGTAGAAGGTTCTAAAATACGCTGAAGCCATTTATTGCAAAACCAGCTGTAACTTATTATGGTGGAGAAGGTAGTTAATATGTTCCCAGGAATTCCTTAGAGGTTTTTCTCCTCAACTTAATCCATTCATCTTAAGTATACCAATACTGTAATCTAGGTTGTCTCTTGATTATATGCCAAGCATTTCTAGACATTCATATTTAGATTCTAGAATGTCAGGATTAGGGTTGAACCAAGAGGCTGGATTGTGCAGTCAACCAAGGTCTGAAAGACAGATTTCTTATGGTACTTGACCAACATACAAAAGATAGAAACTAAGGAAATGTAGGAAGCCCTAGTAGGGAACCAAAGTACAAATTACAAACATTTTAAACAAGTAAATGAAGCAACTCATCTACTATCATTGCTCTGGGGTATGAAATCTCCCTGTAGACTGTGGCAGATCCCATGATTAGTTACTAACATTGACTTTTAAGATAAGGCAGCTGCACTTGGGCCCTTTGGCAGATAGAGACCAGGAAAAGCCGAGAGATAAAAGAATAATTAGCTACTAAAGCAGTACATTGTAGTGTTTCTTCTGCACTTGGGCCCCATACGTGCACCAGTGTGATGTCATTCATTTGAATGCTTCCTAGCACTCACAGTGGCCACATGAGGCAAACAGCAATATTTATGAAGCTACAGATCATTGGGAATCTAGGGCCACACTACCTAGGATCCATCCCTCAAAGATACAGGCCATATGAAAAGTCCGTCCCCTGCTTAAGCGGGGGCATAAAAAACTTTTCCCATTGTTTCAACACAAAATATTATAACATATTCATGACAACAGTATACATTTTTGATTAATAAAGATACCTGAGGTGCTGCTAACCCAATAAGGGGGTTGGACCACTTAAAAATCACAACTATGTGGTACAGCACCCCTTTAGAGCAGGGCTTTTTGCAGCTTGTTCCTTGTTGTTGTTATGTGCGAAGTCGTGTCCGACCCATCGCGACCCCATGGACAATGATCCTCCAGGCCTTCCTGTCCTCTACCATTCCCCGGAGTCCATTTAAGTTTGCTTGTTCCTAGGAATAATATTTAAATCAATTCACATGGCAGTATCTCCTTTTCCCATCTGTGAAATGCTGAGGTGCTAATTTGTTATATCAGGTATTCCTTAACCGGTCTAAAGAGAGTTGGCTGTGAGCAGATCCCCAAGCATTAAGTAGCAATGTTATATATTCCAGAAACAGGAGTGAATGAACAGCTCCAAAACCTGCACCCTGCCCATTAAATAAATGCAGTTGGAAAGTACAACAGCGCTAAATCTGCAATTGTTTGTAACAGGAGACCTTAAAAGGGATCCCCACACATTAATTTTGCTTAGGAAGATGCCTGCTGAAGGCTGTTAGCAAGTCTTTATATATTAATGAGGAAGAATTTTTTAGAAGGGCGGCAAAAGCTTCTGAGAGTCTTCGGATTTTGAAATTTGCTTTTGTTTGTTATGAGGATTTACAAGACAGCTTTGGCTACTGGCAGATGGCTTTCAAATGTAAGTGAGGCTCAAAATTTATGTCTGGAATATTGTGCTTCTGGAACAAACACATTTTGTGTAATGCAAAGTGACTGGATCGCAGCAATGCTATTTGCAAAATTCTGCACCCCCCAATAAACACATAAGTCTGTGATAATTATGAAATATTCTTAATGAATATATGTAATATTCACAGTGTATTCCTCTTCCACATGTATTGGGCTCTGTGGGTCAGGAATCTAGGGAGAAGAAATGTCGAGAAACTATGTTCTTAGGCATGACTTCCTGCTTCCCGTGAAGACAAATACTCAGTATATGCATTTATAATCAGATTCTAAAACCTGAACTAGACAGGGGTGTTTAAATACATCCTAGGTCTTTTCCCTAGCTCTTCTCCCTTGCAGTCTTATTTTACTGTGGATTTTTTTTTTATGAGAAAGGACTGTGTTTTGCTGTGGTCATATCTTCAGTATTTTTCTCCTTTTATATATTTGAAATAATTTTGTTCCATGGGAACTATTAGCATTCATGGAAATATAAAGCAGCAGTATGGAGATTTCCAAGGACATATTCTTCTGTCCGGCGTAACAGACTGATTAGAGCAAGGGCAGGCAATCTTTTTTAGCTCAAGTGCTAGTAGAAGAGCACATCTGCCTATGAAGGTGTTGATATACTGACAAACAAAGGAGAGGGATAAAATGGAAGGATTGTAGAGCACTTAGCTGGACACTGGGAGTAACCTGAGCTTGTGCCTGTCAGTTGCTTGGGCAGAGAACTGGTTGAGAGCCAGGCAATATGGTCTGACATGCCATTCCTCATCACAGATGCTGCCTAACCTCCTCACTAAAAGCATTTTGTGGTTATGTATCCTTTAAAGTTCCCCATATATACTATGCACTATGGGTTGGAAGAACTATATAAAAGAGACAAAAGGGTAACAGATTCTTTCCAAGAATAAATTTGTTAAGAACCTGCAGTTTTAAAGTGAAATGAAAGCTGCACCGAGAACTGTCGAGAGAAACAAACTTCAGGAAGCTCCGCAGATGGCAAAGGGAAAGTTCCATCCCAGGCAGGCAGCTCCACTTGCTTTGTATAGGACCCCCACCCCCACCCCCGCATATTAGACTTGAAACACCTATGGAAGTGTTTTGAATAATACATGCAATAATACCAACTTCAGATGTGTCATTTTGTATTCTTTTGCTATCAGCAGTGCTGCTACTGTGACAACCTACTTGCAGAAATATGTGGAAATTATATTTCCCCCCTCCAGATTGATCGGTTGAGCAGTGTCCTGGGTTTTGACAAAACTGGTCAGTAGCTTCACATAAGAAATTATATTAACAAACCAGTTCCCACATAGCGTTCCACTTCTAGATTCACATCCAATCTCTTTTTTAAGAAGCCAATCAGTGAGCACACGGTGTTATTTTGGAAGAGACCCAGAGGCTAATTACATCAGATGGGAAATGAGCACATGTAGCTAGTGACCACAGAAGGATGGTGCCAGCCAGAGACTGATGATGATGTATTAACTCCTTCATGGAGTGGTAAAAGTGCAAAAATACCTCCCAACTTTAAAGCACATACCCCTCTGCTCAGCTAACTACTGTGTGTTCAGTTATTTAGGGTACTAGAAAGCAGCACAGAGTTCACACCCACATCCCTAAAACACAATTCTGCTTTTGTACAGTGAATGCAGTCATTCACTTTTATGAAGGGCACAGAGAACGAGATGAAAAGTGCCTGTTGTGCTCACATCCCTTGGCTTGTGATGAGAAGAGCTCTTTGCTTGCAGAAATACCCAACATAGGGTTATGAGGAGTTTATTTATGTTACTGCATTTAAGTGCTGATGGGAAATTGCCCCAAGAAGACTGGACAAGTTACAGATGGACCTGCCACTAGTTGTTTGTCCCCACCTCTTCTAGCTTTATGGGGGGGGGGGTCCAGCAGCTGTGGTGCTATGCAGAGATTGCCTAGAGGACCAAAGCAGGCACACTGAGTCCTTTTGGGTTCCCATTTTAGTACTACTTTGCTGTCTTGAAGTACCTTCCTTGTTTTTGTCAGTGGGAGAGCCATCCCTTTTGCAATTACATCGCAATCTAGCATTAAAATAGATTGGAAATAAATGCAGAGAAGTGTTGAGGGCAAAACTCCCAACTGAAACTATCTTTCCTTTTCCACTGTAAGTTATTCAGGGTATCAGGCCCACTATTCATTCTTAGCAACAACAACAACAAAAGAATCCATTTAATCAGGAGTAAAGGACAATTCGCCTCTAGAACTTTGTTTGTGACCAGTGAGGACAAAGGAATGCTTGCTGCTAACTTTTTGAAACCCAGAGGTATTGCTATATCAGAGCTCCATTTCTGGTCAAGAGCCAAGCTAAACAGTATATTTTCCAGCTTGGTATAGAGGTTAAGAGCAGCAGATTATAATCTGGCAAGCCGGGTTTGGTACCCTACTCCTCCACATGCAGCCAGCTGAATGACTCTGTCCTGATAATGCTGTTCTCACAGATCAGTTTTGTCAGAGCTCTCTCAGTCCTATCTACATCACACGGTGTCTGTTGTGCGGAGAGGAAGGGAAGGTGATTTTAAGCCCCTTTGAGACACCTTCTGGTAATGAAAAGTGGGGTATAAAAACCAACTATTCTTCACGTAGTTACCATAAGGACTTGCAAGTTCCTCATGGGACCCTGCCTTGAGCATCCAACTAAATCCTGGGAAATGGCAAAATATTTTTGCAATCTTGTCAACCCCGTATCTTCATAGAGCCTTTATGCTGGTGAGAATGAGTTCACTTGCCTCTAAGCTTTTAGCAGGTAGATACCAACATATTCCAAGAAGGGAAAGACTGTGCTCATGCTCTGCCAATTCTCCTGACTCAACCCTGCATATAATTCTGGTCTGCCAGCTCCATGTAATTCCTCGTAGAGAACTTCTCCTTCTCTTATTGTCTCCTTGCAGGCTATCAAACAATGAAGCTTTACTCCAGTTTCTTCTGTAGAAACTACATTGCATGTAGTCAAGTTCTTAATGGCTGTTATTTGTGCCATAATGATAACTACAATTTCTTGCAAAAATGGTTCTATAAGTTGACAGCCATACACAAAGGAGGAAAGCGAGCCACATTCAGATTCATTCATGACATACCGTGTAAAGTGTTGTTTGTTTCCGTCCTTAAAAGCGTACGGGGGTACAAATGTGGTGCAGGCCACTGTCTGTATCATGGAAACTGGGAAAGGTTAAGAAAATGCTTATTAGGACACTAAGCATCTATGCCTAACAAATTGCCTGTGTGGGTTGGAAGTACTATTGGAATAAGATTTCAGCTGTCTTTGGGTGTGGGTATACTAAGCAGTTGTGGGGAGAGGAGAAGAAGTATTTCTTCTCATTGATGATCTTTGTCTTCTGGGAACCTTCTGCTACTGCTGCTGCTCTTTGAAGGCACGGAATTCATGCTGATAAGGAACAGCAAAGAGCCTAGGGAAGTCCCTTCTGCTATGTAAAGCAGCAGACGGAACAACTTCATCATGAATAAATCTGAATGAAGGGAGTACAGTGCCTTTCTTGAAGTAAGTCTCTTCAACTTACTTAGCTCTCTCAGTCCTATCTACATCACACGGTGTCTGTTGTACGGAGAGGAAGGGAAGGTGATTTTAAGCCCCTTTGAGACGCCTTCTGGTAATGAAAACTGCAGACTGTATACCACTGCAGTCCTTCATTATACATAGATATAATGCCGCTTCCTCAGGTCCTGAGGCTCTGAAAGCTCACACTTTGAATAAATCTTTGTTGGTCTTAAAGGTGCCATTGGGCTCATATTTTGTTGTGATAAAATGATATTCCCCTCTAAAGAGGAGTTTCCTGCAACCAGACCTGGAGTAGAGCATGGATCAGTAACTTCACTCTTTAGAATCTGCTGCAAATGGGACCATCATTTCTTGGAACACTCCTCCCCCAACCCCCAAATTGGGCATGAACCATTTGATTCTGTTTGGAACAATTCCTGCCCTTTGGATTAGCTTTTGTGAGAGTACACATTGCTGATACTCTATCTTCAATTGTTTATTTATCATGTAGCTATGCTCAAGATTTCCAGAGCTAGTTAGTTTCTGCTTATGCAAATTTGCTCTTTGTTTTAAAAGTTTTTGCAGCAAGAATGGGTCCATTTTGCTTATAATAATTGGATTTTCAGTGTGCTTTAGTTGTACAGCCATGGAGATCAAGAATGTGGAGAGAGCCTCCTGTACTTCCTAAGGAAACCCAACAAGCATCACAAACTTTTATCCATGCTGTGGTGGTTTGTTTGCTCTGCTGTCTCTCCCAGTTTGCTTTGGTTTCTCTGGTCCCTTGGTTTTTTCACATCCTTGAAACTATAAGTTCTGTTTCCACCCTCTCTTCCCAAGTGCTGCAGATCTGGGGATCAAACTGGCACCCAAATCCTGTTTGCATTGTCAATGAGGGTGTGCTGGGAGAACCAGTGTGACCTGCAGAGCCACTGCCTTAGTCTTCCTTCAGTGCAAGTAGCAGAAAGCCCTAAACAATGAGAGAGGCTTCATGCCTGAGAAGGACAGAAGACGCTATCTCTGAGGTGTCTTTAAGTAGCAATCCCAAGAACATTTTCCTAGGAGTAAACTTCACTGCCTAGAGCTGAATAGGCTTCTGAGTAGACCTACTTAGGATTGCCCTGTAAATCTTCCTGAGGACAACAGCAAATGATGAATGGAAAACGATTATTCCGGAGGGCAAAGGTGAGTCCAGTTGTACCTGTCTTGTGATATTTTTCTCCTCCTCCTACTGGTCCTTTCTTTTCTCTGGTAACAAGGGTATTTGATCTATTATTTCTTCGTAGCTTTGCATTCCTGTGGTTTTTGGGTTCTATGAGGCTTGCAAGTTTTTATTAGGGTTAGGTGTAACTGTTAGACCCCAGCAGCAACACATTTTCTGCACAGGCATTGAGAGAGAAATTCCCGGAGAACGAAACATTTATCTCTTGGCTGTTCATTGCCTCTCTCATTGTTAGAAACCAGCGCATGCAAATACAGCACAAAATGACAAGGTACTTCTGAAGCAAGCTTGTATCTGCTTATTAAAGAGCTCTTTTGCTTTGTTGTGCATGCGAAACCACAGATCGCTGGTCTGGATGTGGATAACCACTTCATCTTTAGGCCAAATCTGACTTTTGTAGTCTAATTGGAGACTAGCATACCAGAGCAGAATGCAGCAGGGAAACAGTGGATGGAAGCTGTATGATGGGCAAGTTCCCTACCACTGGGCACTGCAAACCTCACATGTAGGGTGCATCTCTGTTTCAGTGTGAGCACATAGGAAACGGTGGGTGCCAATTTTGTGTCTGACCATCCTTTAGTACCAAATTCAACTGAAGGCCTTGTTTTCTCAATAGAAGGTTGTTTCAGGTAAAAGAAAAACCCATCCATGGTTTTTGGTGCGCATGAATTTATGGCACTGCTATTACATTAGAAGGTCTCTGGCCAAGTATTCTCCTACGATGGGGGCAGCTAGTTCCATATTGTGCTTCCTACAGATCCAAAGATTGTCCTTATCAGGGGCTTCAGCTGCATAAAGTGATGGATGTGCCTGCCATTTGTGCAGATGAATGCAACAAAAAATAATTTTACGAAGAAATGAACAATGTGGTAGAATTGCACAAACTGCTCACTGACATCTGGGATGTGATGAAGTTATCAGAAGTCTGCATCATTCCAAGAATAGCCATAGTTTTATCTTTCCTGTTCCCTTTATTTTAAAGGGAGCTAGTCTGGTGATCTCACATAGCTTTCTGAGCCAATCCAGGCCCTAGTTCTTGGTTCAGGAAGACATTAAATTAAGAACCTCACACGGAATCTCAAGTCATTCTGACATTGCCAATATCTAATGAAGTGTGCATGCACATGGAAGTTCATACCCAGAATTAAACTTTGTTGGTCTTAAACGTGCCACTTTGTTCTGCCATTATCAGTGTTAACTAGCATAGCAAAACTAGGTGGACTGCCAGATTTGGCTTTGTAAATGATCTTCATACTTTTCTTGATTGCACTTGGAAGTCTATATAATTACAACTCACCTGTATTCCCCCCCCTCATATTTGTCTGTCTACATCCCTGTGGTGAAGTCACAAACAATGAGGGGGGGAAGTGCAAGACAATTAAACTGTTGAATTCTTCATTTTTTATTTATTACTTGAAGAGTCTAAGAGTGTATGGAAGAAAACATTTCAACCCATAAGACCTTCTTTTGTTCAGTAAATAATTTATTTCACTAGATTGATCAAAATTTAATAAGGTTCAGTCACTAGTTACAGAGAACCTTTAAAGAAGTGTTTTTATCTGTGACCAAGAAGAACATTTAATGAAGACTTTTCACTGTGGCTGATTCTGCACCAGTGGCACCATTTGCTGCTGGTGCGCTGCTGCAGATCTTCTCCAGTGGTGAAATGTTTTTCCCTTGGAAACATAGTAGCAGCAGCAAGATTTCACTGTGCGGGGGTGGGGGGGCTACCCTGGTCTGCCCTGCAGTGCCATGAAGCACCATGAAGCTGTCCAGGGAAGGTTTTGCCCCCTGCAGGCCTCCATAGGGTGAGGAGCCCAGCTGCCATGAGACACGTCCCATTGGCCCACGCAGCACCAAAAGGAAACACGGAAGAATCCATGTTCCCTTAGTGTGGGGCTTCTGGGGCTCAATCTGCACCAGGCCCAGGAGGGTGGTAGTCTGGTGGTAACATCATATGGACCCAAGGATTTGCCCCAGGTCCATATGGATGCTGGCCTGGCCTTTTTTGCCCGTGTGGAATTGGCCTGTGACAAAGAGCTTCACATTCCCACTCAAGGCCAGATTGGAAACGTGAACCTCTTTGTTGCAGAGAAAATCCTTCTTTAGAAGAAGAAGAAGAGTTGGTTCTTATATGCTGCTTTTTTCCACCAGGAGAACCATCCTTAAAGGTTCTTTATAACCAGTGTTTGAACCTTATTATTGTTTGATGAACCTAGTGAATGAAATTATTTACTGAACTGATGAAGGTCTTATGGGCCAAAACAGTTTCTTGCATATACTCTTAGAATGTTCAAGCAATAAATAAGAAATAAAGAATTAAACTGTTTTATAATATTCTTTAATTGCCTTACACAGTTTTTTCCTCACTGTTTGTGACTTGAAACTTTGTAAACTTTTTTATTGTTTACTTGCCCTCTGATGAAGCAATCTCTAGTTGTGAAGGTTTAAGCTTAAAGATTATTAAGATACTGCAATATATGCTTATTTTAATTTAACATGAGGATAATAATTGAGTGGGTGCAAGTCTGTGAAAACTTATGCTTGAATAAAAATCATGTTCAGTTTATGACTATTTTCACTTACCATCTAAACTTTAGGTAAACAGGTCCTTCAAATTCCCATTTCCTTGGCTTAAGTGGTTCCTTGTGGGGGGTGAAGAAGAGATGAAGAAATATATAAAGGGGACAAATCTGAGAAAATGCTTCCACCAGGGCTCCTGGATGATCTAGCCTTTGTGAATAGATATGTGCTTTGTACATCTGAGATCTTCTCCCACAGTAATTAGTGGCACCTAGTCTTACAGATTCCTTTTGAAGTAAGTGAATTTGAAAAAGAAATCTCTTTCAAAAGAGATTCATGCAGAAAGATCTTGGCATACATTGTAGGATAGGGACATTACAGAGGCGGGGATAATGCTTGCTCCTGAGAGGCACACATGAAGGGAATGACTGGGTTGGTAATCCCATTAGGCCAGTTGCCAGAAATATTGACACATAGGTGTCTTAAAGGAAAGCCAGGAGCTGTGAGCAAAAGGAGGTGAAAAAACAGAATTCCAGAAGCAATGTGAAAGACTAACTACACTTATTCTAGCATAAGTGGGTCAGATGTCATTTCATCAGATTCACAAGAGTGTAAATCAATCAGTCTAATATATGCCCCATTCCAACATATGCCCCATTCCAACACCTACAACACTACTGTAGTGACTCTACTTGGTGAGAATCATAGCAAAACAAGGACTTGAACCCAAATCCCACCAAATCCAAGATGCTGTCTATTGTGCTTCATGATTTTCATAGTGTTGACAAAGTCATTCAACAATATAGGTTTATTCCAGCACAGGGATATGCTTAACAGATTGTTTGTTAGTTTGATTTATATAACCAGCCATCTTGGGGTGGTGTACATCACATTAAAACAACATAATTAAAAACTGTTACTTCTAAAACAACATCCACATCCTTCACTTCCAGACCTCGCCCATATTACCCTCTCATGTTGATTGCCAGAATCGAGATGTTATGGGGAAGAGTGTTATCTGGAAGGGCTCCTAGATGTTACTGGCAGCTAGGCCTCAACCAAATGCCTGGTGGAAGAGCTTTGTTTTGCAGGCCCCGTTGAACTGGGTAAGTTCCAACAGGGCCCATGTTTCCTCTGGAAACTCATTTCCCCACTGGTGCCTTCCTACCCAGCCATAGGACTTCCATCTTTGAAGGATGCAGTTTCAGGTGACTCTGCTTTAACCAGTCAGCCACAGCCTCCAGACATCTGACCAGTTGTTCTGAGGGGGAGTTTGGTCAGTCGCCCATCATGAGATAGAGCTGGGTGTCATTGGCATATTGATGACACCCTAAGCCAAACCTTTAGACCAGCTGGGCAAGAGGGTGCATGAAAATGTTAAATAGTCTCAGGGAAAGGACCTCCCCCTGCAGGTCAACACACTGGAGCATCCAGATACAGGATTGGTCCTTCCCGACTGCATCTCACTAGGTCACTTTGGAGGGCCCATATCCAGCCGGTGCTACTAGTTTTATAAGGTTGCAATTTTGATTAGGAATGTAACAGGGAGTAGGAGATTCTCAATCCTGTGCTGTCTCCTAGCAGCTGACTTATAACAACACAATGGGGTTTTCAAGGCATGAGACTAAAAGGGGGGGGGGTGGCTGCTGTTGCCTGACTCTTCATAGCAGTCCTGGACTTCTTTGGTGGTCTTCCAACCCTACTTAGCTTTGGAGGTCTGCCATGGTTGATCTAGCCTGGGCCATCCAGGCCAGGTCAAGCACTTCCTGCACCACCATTTTCTAGACCAAGATGTATATTCATTTATTTATGGTCCACATTGTGTCAATGAACTAGTTGCTAGAACCTACTCTAATTGCCAGAACTTTACAGTCATCTCAGTTTTCATGGCAAACACAATCACATACACATTTGGCACTACCATATCCCTTCCTGCTATTGTGCTCTGGTCCTTCAAACCCTTGTTTCTTAGGAAAATGTTCAGCCCAACTGATGGTCAACATGACTAATTAATCAGTGTCTGGAAGAACAGAGAGCCATTTCACACAACCGCGTCAAGTTTAAGGTATTGGTTTTGACCTTTAAGGCTGTACACAGCCTGGGTCCTACCTATCTGAGGGACTGCTTATCTGCTTATGCTCCCCTGCAGGGGTCTTCATTCTGCAGGTATGAATTTGCTAGTTGTCCTGGGCCCCCAAGACATTCACCTGGCTTCGACCAGGACCAGTTTGATAACTCCAATCACCGCCCTGGACGCAACCAAATGCCTGGTGGAAGAGCTCCATCTTGCAGGCTGTGCAGAACTCAGAGAGCTCCGTCAGGTCCCTTAGCTCTTCTGGGAGCTCATTCAACCAGGTTGTGGCCAGGGCTGCCATGAGACGGTATTCCCGAGAGTGGTGGTATAGAAACTAAAATATAAATAAATAAAAATAAACTCTCTCCCTTTGACCCCGGAAAAAGGAGACTTTTAGTGCCATCCCTGGATCCCTGTGTAGGATTGTGAAAGCAGTGCAATTAGAAGACTCTCCCAGCCCTGGGCAAGTGTGAGCAATGCAAATATTCAACTAATGATTAACAGTGAAGTCCATGAGGCAGGATGATGCAGGCTGAACTGTAGCAAAGGACCCACTGGAAGCAAAAACAGCAGCTCAGGCAGTTTTGTTTGAACTGGAAGGCTTGTCTGTGCATGCTCTTAGAGGCCAAAACAAAATACCTGGAAGACTGACTGTTTTAGAATCAATGTTCATGCCTCGGAGCATGAGTGGCTGGCCTGCAGGACAGGTACCACAAGGGTCACAGCAGTGAGAAGTTAATGACACACCTGGGCTGGTGACCAGATCTCTAACACTATTCCAGTTGCATGCTTCCTGACAAATCAGTAGTGAAGCAAAACTCTTTCAGGGTATGGGGTGTCAAATATGTCCATTTTTTAGTTATGGCATGTTTGTCTAAAACAGCCTTTTAAAACCTGTTTACTGTTGAGAAATTCCTGAAACATTCTTCAAGTTTTGGGAAGCATAGATGTGTATACGCTCACCTGGGGGCCCTCCCCTTCCTGCCCACCTCCAGGCCATTATTGGCCATTTTGGGAGGGACTGGGTGGGTTGACATGACCATATATGGCCATATCACCTGTTAAATGTTTAACAAATTCGAAAAAGCATATTAAAAACATAACTCCACCCATTCGGGAAACTCTTCCAGGGCCATCAAGAAACCCCAGGGTTCAGGAAACCCTGGTTGAGAAAGCCTGGTCTAAAAGGTAGTCCATCAATGTGCTTGGAAGGTGACTCTTGCAGCTGTTCTGTCCAGAATTAAAGGAACAGGTATAATGTTCTGGGAAAGAATAGGAAAGTGATTTGGTTTAAAATCTCTGAAGCCGCATTTGGCTGGCCCTGTATACTGTACCATACTAAGGGCTTATTGACCCTATTGTATGCCTGTGGAAAGTGTGTTTATTTCAGGGCAACACCTGTTTCCATTTACACTCTCAGAAAGTGGCAGTTCGCATTTACTTTCCCCCCATAGCAGCTTGAGGACTGGTTTGCAGCCTTTCCCCCACTCCCAAAGAGATAGACATAAGGCAGCTTTTGCAAATAGAAAAGCAACTGGGATTTAGCCAGTGTAGTGTAGTGGTTAAGAGCAGCCGTTTCTAATCTGGCCAGCCAGGTTTGATTCTCTCAACATGCAGCCAGCTGGGTGACCTGGGTGACCTGATAGTCCTAGTTTGACTGAGCAGTCCTGTCAGCCTCACCTAAGTCACAAGGTGTCTGTTGTGGGGAGAGGAAGGGGAGGCAATTGTAAGGTGCTTTGAGACTTCTTCAGGCAAGTTCTTCTTCACTGAAACCAGGCTCTCCTCCTCTTCTGCCTGACTTTGAGGGATGCTGGCTAGTACTTACTGAGAAGGGTGTTTTTTTTTCTGGGCCTAGTGCTGATAAATCTGATCCACTGAATTTTCACAGCTGTAAGAGCTACAGAAACTCTACCAAAAGAAAATGGAAGCCATAGCGTAACTCTGGGAAGTAGAAGCACTGACAAATTAGCTCTGCATAGTTTTACTGTAGCAGAAGAGGGAGCAGCTTTGGAATCTCTCCTGAGCTGCAGTTGGGCTCCCCAAGTGAGAACTGGCCACAGTTGTCCATGATGTGTTCACATTCAAACTGGACAAATGTACTGTGCTTTTCAAGAGGTTATCCGTGAAGATTATTTGGAATTTTCTTTCAGCAGAAAACTGCAACAAGGTTGCTAGTTAGCCCTGAGTAGAGACAAAACATCTGCTTTTCATTCATTGCGGTTTTGGCTCTCAAACAACGTATAAGGGAAGGTAATGCTATCCACAATACTTACTGGTACACGTGGACGCTATTTTGCAATACTGTAGCAACAAACATAATCTCCAGCTTTAGTTCACACTATGATTGTTTAACAGATTTTTGTTTAAACAAGGAAACACGTTTAGCTTTTGGTTTTACTGATTATAGGGTTGTTTTATTGAAGTACAGCTATTGTTGATAGTTTTATCATTTGCATATCATTGATCAGTCACTGACTCAGGAGCCTTTATAGAAGGAAAGTGCAGATAAGAAATGGCAGAAATGAATTAGTCCTGTGACTGGCCCAAAGTCACCCAGCTGGCTGCATGTGAAGGAGTGTGGAAATCAAACCCAGTTCTCCAGATCAGAGGCCGCTACTCTTAACCACTACGCCAAGCTGGCTCTTAAACACAGTCTGATATTGTGTGCAGTCAGCTGCTCTAATTTGCAAGTTGCACTAACCCTAGACATCCACAGGCCATCAGCATAATAGCCAGTCTTGTCTAGGTGGAATGAACCTTTGGTGTATCACCTCCAATGTTTATTTGCATTGTAGCACAGCTGGCTAGTTTAGTAAGGCTGGAAACCTGGCCCAGAGCTATGGACAACTAATATGACACCATCATCTACTATGTTATTGGCATAGTAGTTTGAATTAATTCAGTAAGATTTCAAGAAAGAAGTGAAGATGAGCCAATTACTGCACCTCTAGCAGTCTGTCATCCATTCTTTCTTCCATGAAGGAGAACTGTATTCTGAAAATTTCCTCCCATGTGACACCTACAGACAAAACAGCTTTAAGCCAGCTCTGCTGGAAGGGCTGTGGCTCAGTGGTAGAGCCTCTCCTTAGCATGCAGAAGGTTCGTCACTGGCAAATTCCATTAAAGGATATGGAAGTAGGTGATATGAGAGACCTCTATTCGCCTGAGACCCTGGAGATCTGATGCCTCTTGTTGTAGACAGTAGGGGCTTTGATGGCCCAAAGGCCTGATTCTTTATAAGACAGCTTCATGTGTTCATGTGTACACCACTGGTTTGCATCTGATTGAGGAAAATCTTGGAAAGCTGTCATGTTCCCCTAAAGGTACTTTGGGGTGTGATAATAATTCTATTGAATCCTGGATTACTGAACTTGTTTTCCAAGCAGCTGCTGTTTTCTTTAATTACCACCAAGTGAAGGCTTAGAGGAGAGAGGCAACCATCAAGTATATTGAATATAGTTCCAGTGTAGGGTTCCATCTGTTGCATATTGTTTACAAAAGGAAGGGATGAAGTATGCCATTGATACTGAGTGGTAGATTAGTACAAAGTATTCCTTTTAATGAGGCAAGCTCCTTGCAGCTTTCTCCCTAAGGGATTAATTGAAAAAATCACATGTGCAGCATCATTCCCCTTTGCTCTCATTAAATCCCTTGAGTGGGGCTTGATGCAAACTGACTTTCTCTTATGTGAAGTCCAATTGTCAAAAGCTCTCCTTATTGCCCTGTAAAACTTTTCTGGTAAACAGGATTGCACTTTGGTGTTTTTGTGAGGATATGGAGGCAATGCATACCTGTTGTCCTTATAGCCAGGAGATATGGTTGCATTTACTACCCCGTTTCCATTGTGAAGTCACAAGGATGCGTCATCAGATACCCCCTGGGGAAAAGAAATCCCCATTGTTTGGCAGCAAGATTGAGCCAACAGAAGATCCAGAAACAAACATTGCATAATACCTTTTATTGGGACCCATTGAAACAGGAGAGTGTAAGCTTTGGAGTTCACTGGAATCTTTGATCAGGCTGAATGTTTGTTTGTGTTTAAAAGTAGGTGTTTCAGGCTATAAATGAACAGTTCCTGGTCTGCTACTTGTAGAGGGTGTGTTGAAGACTTAATTAGATTAGGCCATGCTGGGTGTAGGCCATGCTGGGTGTAAGTGGTTTCAAGTGACACTAAAATCTTAGAGATCAAAAAACTTTTAAAAAGCTGGTCCCATTTGAGAATATAAAAGCTAGCAACTAATTAGGTGTCTTTCAAACACTTTTATTTGTTGGATTCAGCTGTGTTAGTCTGAAGCAATATAGCAAAATTTGAGCCCAGCGGCACCTTTTAAGACTAACAAAGTTTAATTCTGGGTTCACCTTAAAGCTGCCAATGGACTCAAACTTTGTACTTTTCTTTGCTAACGTCCAGCCTGATAAACAGCTCTGGAGAGGTCAAAAGCTTTGACACTACTATGTATTAGTTTGGATGGGCAACATGAAAGATACTTCAAGATGTTTTGTTTTTGGATATTTCTGTAGATCAGTTCAGCTACTTACAATCACCATCTTTTCTGAGTACTGCTTACCTGGCTCCTTGCAAAGTATTGTTCTGTTTATTCATCATAACTACATGCATGGTTGACTGCCGAAATAGTTTTCTTTCCTTAGTGATCAGGCTCAAACAATTAATAAATTGCAAATTTCCCGTACTCACGTCTCCTCTCCCTCTTGTTTCCTCCATTTTTCTTTGATTAATCTGCTCCAGTGTGGGATGCTAACCACCAGGTAAAGTCTGGAGTTCTGAAATTCCAGCTGATCCATTTGGAAAAAATGTTGGCTTCAAGTGCAGATTTTATGGTATCTCCTTCCCAGATTCCCCCTCCACGGGGAATTTGGCAGTCCAGAGTTGGAACCTGGACTGCCATAGGTCAAGGACAGGCATTATACTGCCGTACATTGTCACCTTTATTTTGTCCTTACTGGTTTACACCATGAAGCCTTATTCTGAAGGTTGCTTAAAAGGCAACATGGGGCAGATGTCTCTCTGTTTTGAGCTGTTAGTTGCAGCAGCTTTCCCTCTAACATTCAGTCACACTTATGGGTTGCTAGTAGCTGTGTGGTGAAACTTGGCCAATCAATGTGGTGAGCCACTGCCCACAAATGGCTCTCTTGGGAAATGATTCAAGGAGCCATCATGTGGTGGCTACAGGGTGTAGACTTAAACTTATTTACTTGCTGGAAAGCTGAAACTATGTTTTTTTCTCAGCAAAGAGAGGTTCACTGGAACATATTATAGGAAATCGACCCCGCCCCAAACCCAGAAGTGTCAAGTACCCCCATGGACCCTGAAAAAGATTCTGTGGGGTCTCTGTATATTAAAAAAAACGGACACAATTCTTAGAAGAAATAGTTACTGCTGTTACTCACACACACACCCTTAGCATCTTACTCAGTTTTCTGGGCTCCCAAAGAGACCCCAAATTTTATTCCCCATATCATCCTTTCTGTACACTTAGCACCCGCTCCCCTAATACATTGCCTCCATATATAGAACAGGATGCCTGCGTCTTCGTCATCTATATACCCTGCTTTCTATGTCAAAGGTTATTGATTTATTTAAATAACCTTAGCTCATCACAATGGCTCATCATTCTCCTTCACTGCTACTCTTGATTTCCCAGAGGAACTTCTGAATCACATATAAAAATGCAGAGAAAGTCATCTCTCCCCCTCCACAGACTTTCTATACTTCTGCTGCTTTACTAGTTCCATTCTCAAATGCCAGTGTTAATCTCCTGGGCTCCAGGCATGGGGTGAAATTTCAAAGCCTCTCTTGCTTTCTCTGCCTGTTATCTTCAGCATGCTATTCAACTTCAGAGAAAGTTAGAAGTGTTGAAATAAACTTGCCTGTATCTCAGCACCTGTTAAAGAGAATGTTTCCTCCAAACCTGGTGTTCTTTTTTCCCCTTCCTCTTCTTTAAAAGATCCATGGAATGTGAGTTCAGGACTTGAATTTGCTTAAGGATAATAAGATGTGCATTTATTTTGCCAGACATATTTGACCAGTAGCCTTATAGTCCTCCAGAGTCTCATAGACAAAAATACACATCTCTAATAATTCGGACTGCTACTTCTTTATATATATATATATACTAGAAATTAAGCCCGCTGTATAAAATATACAGCAGGCGCTAGTGGGCAGTGGGTGGGTGTGGTAGGGAAGGAAGGTGGGCAGGCAGGCAGGCATAGAGAAAGGGAGAGAGAGAGAGAGAGAGTGAGTGAGAGAGAGAGGGGGGGAGAAAGGAGAGTAAGCGATGGGAGAAAGAAAGGCAGAAGGGAAATGGATGGATGGGAGTGAGAAAGGAGATTAAGTGGTGGGTGGGTGGGCAGGTGGAAGGAAGGAAGGAAGGAAGAGGGAGAGAAAGGCAGAGAGGCAGAAAGGAGAGAGAGAAATGGAGGAAGGCAGCAAGGCAGGCAGGAAGGAAGGCAGGCAGGCAGATAGGTGCAATGAAAGGCGACAGGGCAGGGGGGGAAGGAAGGGGGTAAGGGTCCACTGGGTGGGGGGGCAAGTTGCGAGGGGGGCAGAGTGCGAGGTAGAGATGGGTGGGTGGCTGGGTGTTTGGGAGCGGGGAAGTGGCGGCGGAGCGCGGGAGCAGAGAGAGAGAGAGACAAACAGAAGGGATAGAGAGAGAGAGAGAAAGGAAGGAATGTAGGAAGCCAAGAGTAAAGAGGATGGGGCAGGGGGGAAGAAGGGGGGATGTGAAGGGTCTTCTGGGTGCCCTGAACCCTCCCTCCCAGGGCCACATGGCAGGTTAGGCCGGGTGGCTGCCTACCTGCCTTGTCGGCCTTCAGCCGCGTAATGGTGGCTATCGGCTGAAGGCGGCCCAGGTTAGGGGGTGGGTGGGTAGGGAGGCGCTTTGCACCTCCTGATTCATCAGTCCAGTGGCAAGGGGCCAATCGATGGCTCCCCCATCCTGGACCGAGCTCTCCCCCACACCCCTTACTGCTTTATTTATACCACTCCAGCGGAGCGGTGAATATATATATTCCGCTCAAGAGAACTACATTAACCATGCAAGAGTATTTTAAAATAAACAGATTTAATGCAGTATTTTAATTTAACAATCTATTTAACTCATTATTCTTTCTAACCCATTCTTTGGATAAAATTGATCATATTAATCTCGTTGAATAATGATAATAAATACAGTTCAGTTATGACTGACAGGGAATAAAGGCAATCTGAGATTAAATATCCAGTTTGCTATGAATTTTCTCTGAAGGAACAGTTTTGCCCTTTGGAAGTAGTCCTGAATCCATTTCTAATACTGGAGAAAAAAGTGGTGGTAGTCAGGAGTATCGTTGGTTTGCCTTGGTAATGCTTTGAAGGTATCTCGAAACTTCATTTTCTCCAGAATGCAGTTGCAAGTGTTCTAATGGAAGCTCTCTCCTCCATATTAAGCCTGCTGGGTGACCTTAGGCCAGTAAAGTTCTCTGAGAACTCAACTCCACCTGCCTCACAAGGTGCCTGTGGTAGGAAGAGAAAGGGAAGGCTATTATAAGTCACTTTGAGACTCCTTAGGGCAGAAGAAATGAGGTATAAAAGCCAACTCTTCCTTCTCCTCTTGGGTGTAAACTGCATGGAGATTTTATTCCAATCCCAGGTCGATTCAGTCCCTGCCGTCTACACAGAATGTGATTTCCATTTTGATTTTAGGCAATTTAAATTTTCCTTCTGCAAGAAGCAGGATTGATCTGGAGTGACCCTACCTTTATTGTGCAATATCTTAGAGTGCTTTTAACCCTCAATATTTTAAGAATCGGATTGAGAAAGCAGGCTGTTTTGAATCTGGGCTCTGCTCCATGGTAGAGAACCCCTGATTGGCCATAGCTGCTCATGTGACAAGCTTGTCTTAAAGGAGAAGCCCCTAATTTCTCTCAAATTCCGTCAGTATTGGATTTTTTCTCCCTCCTCTGCCTTCTTTGATCTCCCCCCCAAGAAAAGAAAGAGGCTCCCGCTCTGCATGCCCCCCCTTCAAGAAAAGAAAGAAAGAGGCTGTACTTGGCTCCCCCCCCTTCTGAACTACCCTAACCACGTGCAGAACACTTTTCTGTTTCAATGGGGAGAGGGGGAAGAAGAAGACCCGAGTTCAAATCGATCTGAATTCAACAGAATTGACAATGGAATAAACAAAGTAAATGCAGACTCTGCCCTGGTCAAATTGCATTGGCTGCTTCCCTACCATTAGTGGAGGACTAACTTCAGTACGTCCAACTGATGTAAAGTATAGCTTAAACTCATTGTTGATGTGGCCTATTAAAAAGGCATGTATATAAGATAAAGAGCCTCTTGTGGAGCAGAGTGGTAAGGCAGCAGACATGCAGTCTGAGAGCTCTGCCCATGAGACTGGGAGTTCAATCCCAGCAGCCGGCTCAAGGTTGACTCAGCCTTCCATCCTTCTGAGGTCGATAAAATGAGTACCCAGCTTGCTGGGGGGTAAACGGCAATGACCGGGGAAGGCACTGGCAAACCACCCCGTATTGAGTCTGCCATGAAAACGCTAGAGGGCGTCACCCCAAGGGTCAGACATGACCCGGTGCTTGCACAGGGGATACCTTTACCTTTACCTTTACCAGATAATTTCTTAGTTGCTTCCAAAGTACTAGAGACATATGGCTTAGAGCAGGGGTCCTCAACTTTTTAAATGGGGGGCCAGTTCACTGTCCCTTAGACTATTGGAGGGCCGGACTATAGTTAAAAAAAACAACAACCTATGAACAAATTCCAACTCTATGCTTCAGAGGAGCTATGTGTCTACTATCCTGATGCCAGCTAGTGACAAGACCTGCTCAACTTGCCCGCTCTGACAAAATGTGAGCTCCTCCGCCCGCCAATGCACTGGCTGCTACACTGTCAGGCAGTGAGCTAAATCTGGGAGACCTGCCTACAATGATTAGTCCTGTCATGGACTTGCCGACTTGCCGACTGCTCTGAATGCTAAAAGCTGTTGCAGAGGAGTTGATTCTTATATGCTCCTTTTCACTACCAGAAGGGGTCTCAAAACAGCTTCCAATTGCCTTCCCTTTCCTCTCCCCACAACAAGCACCTTGTAAGGTAGGTGAGGCTGAGAGAGCCCTGATGGTACTGCAGAGGTGACCCAGCCGGCTACATGTGTAGAAGAGCAAGGAGGGACCCCTCAGCTCACCATGTAGCTGCCTTAGAGGGCTGATGGTACAGTGGCTGTTCACAACTGGCTGCAAATGAACTGGTTTGCTTTAATTTATTGTCATTATGCAGTTTGCCTTGTCAACTTTAACCAATTTTGCTCCTTCTTCTCTCTAGTTAAACAAGATAGCTTTGGAGCAGCTAAGCTCCCATCCCTGCCCAGCCCACATCTTTCTCCCTGGTGATACACCCACAGAGTGCTCTGCTTTCCGAACAACCTGTTTTGTTTGTGTGGGAAGCAACTGGCATCCACTCTTCAGTTTTCATTTCTTTCTGGGTTTAAGGTTCAGCTTCTGATCTGTCAGTATGTTGGGTTGTAGGGAAAAAAGAAAGAAAAGGAATTTAAAGCAATATTTTAATCCCATTTGGGATTTAAAAAATATCTATGAGATTGTAATTCCGGGAGAGCAGATGTGTTCGTTTTTTGAAGCACAATCAAATGGGAGTGCAGTAACTCCATAAAGATTATGAGCAAAAACAATTTTAGCATAAGGTTTTGTGGGCCAGAGTTCTCTTCCTCAAATGCACATAACTATACATAACTATAATAGATTGATGATTTCAGTTGGTCTAGGGGAATAAGGTACAAATTTTAAATGGTGAAAGGTATAGTCTTTTTTCAGAACTTTGCAGGAAATTTTTGAACATTTGCCATTGGGCATTTTTGAGAGGTTGTCCCATGATGTACACAGTTGGAACAGCCTTAGAGTTTCTCCCAAAGCCACCGAAGCAAAATCACATATGCACAGAGGAGCACTGAGAGATTGGCACATGGTTGTAAATAACCCTTCCTCCACGGTGATTAGTTGGTGCAGAAACCTGATAAGAATGCTCTTCCACATGTGCACACCATCCATGTCTGAAAAACACTGAAAGTATCATGCGTGAATTCAGCCTAAACCAGTTCTTAGTACATAAAGATGAAATATTCATAAAGCCACAGAGATAAAAGCTGGCAGTCATAGCTTAGATCTCTGAAACCATGACTCTGCCAGCTGCATTGTTTGCTAAATTCCCACCAGGCCTCCTCAAGCAGGATTTGTGTCATGCTTGCCATTATCCATCTCTCCACATGTTGGATAAGAGTTTTTGACCTGGCTCTCACTCAGAATTCCTTACAAAATCCAGGGAAATGAGCTGTATTTGGGGGGAAAGTTATTTTGGCAAAAGGGCTCAAGGTTTTTATGAATTAAAAAAAGTTCTTGTTCCACTTTGTCATCAAAATTAGTGGTTGCTTTTTTTGGCAGCTCTTTTCAGTCATACTTACCCAGCCGGTATAACCCCCAGTCATCATGATTAGATAGCATTCCAGCTGGAATTGCCATATTCATGTGCCACTGTATTCTGAGCTGTTGTTTTCTGATTCTGATGTCAGCCGCAATTTCAGTGGGGAACAGCTCAAATTAAAGTGACAGGTGGCCCAATTTGACATACCCTGCAGCAACTCATCCATGTTTCTGAATCTGGCAGAGGTAGATTTAGAGCCTTCCACGCAGCCCAGTTTATTGTGCTTGCAAAGAGCCAAGCAAGACCTTTTACTGAATCAGTTAATGATTTTAAAATGGTATATTGTTTCACAGAATAGTCAGACAAAAATGGACATCAGAGACCAGAAACTGAAAATAAACTCTTACATTTGCACATGGGCCTCAGTCAGGCATAATCTAAAGCTAAAGTACAGATTTGTCTGGTGATTATAGTAGGAAGTGAATAATTTGGGTAGGTTTTCAGGTTGTAGAACAGGAGGTACCCAATCTTGTTTCTTTGTTGGTTTAGTGCTTTTTAAAATATATATACTATCCTCCTTCTCATCTTCAGTTTCATTTACAAAACAACCCCGTGAGACCGGTTAGGCTAAGGAGAGACTGGCCCAAGGTCACCTTACAAGCTTCATGGTACTCTGGGATTTGAACATGTATTTTACTAATCCTAGCTGGCCAGATCTACAGGTTCAGGCTGTTTAGGAAGAAACCAAACAGGGGAGAGAGGACTGACATACGGGTTTCCACTCCCCCCTCCCACACATACCTAACCCAAGTGGGCTGCCAGACACCAGCAACGTTGAGGGCAACTAGGAGAGGAGGAACAGCCAACCCTCACCAAGTAACTGAGGGTCAGTGCTTCAGAGCAGGGAACAGGGTAGGACCAAGCCTTCAAAAGCTAGAGCCATCTCTCAGGTAGTCCAATAACATGACAAGGACAGTGAACCAGAAAGCAGAAGTAAAACTTCAGGGCTAAGCAGATTGGCTACACCTGTCCTATAGAAAGAGCTACCAAGATAGAAGGCAGCTGAGATGGGGAGTGGGAAGCCTGACAACAGTGGGGGAGGGGTCAAGGAAGGAAGGATGGGGATAAAAGGAGGCGCCAAAGCAGAGTCCAGGAAGGATGTAGATTGAGAAATTAACCAACCCTGAGTCAGGGTTGTGAGCAGGAGTGTAACTTACCTTGCTATGCCCATTCTGAGACCTCCCTCTGACAGGAGGGAGACTGAATGACAGAAGGTGGCTCTAGCATGGGCAGGATCCACAAGCACAACAAATATTTTAAACCCCTAAACTCAATAAATGGCTTAGCCACTCTGATAAGCATTTTATAGTAGAAATCTGTGGAAAATCAGTTACTTAATGATAGACTGTCTTAATAGGGTATCTACAGTAAACCATTTTAATATTTTATGCTGAGAGGGAGCAACTAATGGAATGAAGAAACCTAACTTGAATCTCAGGCTCTGCTTAGCATTGGGAGTGGAATACATATGAAAATGCACCCTGCTATTAATAGCATTAATTAATTACACTCTTTACTTATAAGACACACCTAGTTGCATCAGACTACCTTTTCCATACTGGCTCAGGTAAGGAAATAGATGCTGTGACGGATGTAATATTGTAATACATAACTGATGGATGTAATATTGAAGTGGGATTTAATACTATGCTAATGTTTTGAGTCAGCAACTACATTACCAAAATATTAGCCTTAGAAACCCAGGGCCATTCCGCATGACTTAAATGTAGCCAAAGTCTTACCTTTCATAAATGTTATTAATTCAACATTCTGCATGACGTAAACAAACCGCAAAACTCCCGCCGAACTTCAGCAACAATTGGAATTTTATAGTGCTTAGGGGGAAATCCAGAAAAGTGGATTGCCCCTGAAAAAACCACTACACTTCTGAGCACAAGCCGCAACACATCAGTGAAAGACATGTGCATTCTCAAAATAGCGGTAGAAAGAATGTCCCACCCTCAATCTCGCCCCTGAGCTTCTGGAGACACAATCGCCATTTTTTTTTCCTTAGACTGGCGAAAGCAACAAACAAGTGAGGCTTCTCTGGCTAAAGTCCCTCCACAGAAGTGTTTAACAGTAAAACAAAGCTCCCTTCTGCAATTGTTTTTAAAGTTTCCGAGCACAATACAGCCCCCTGTTCGACACTGCCCATACTTTCGGCCACAACTTGCACTCATGGGGGGGGGGTTACTTGAAGAGCATGTGAACATTTAAGCGCCAGCTCCTACACCAGTGAAAAAGGTCCTTCTGAGCCAATGATTGAACAAATATTCATTGCGACTGGTGTGTTTGGGTTTTTAAAAATAGTTTTTATAGAGAAAGGGGCTTTTGGGGAGCATGAACACAACAGTTCATTGGCTGTTCTGTTTGATTGATGGCCAGGGGCAGGAAGACGTGCGAAAAAATATCGCTTCCTTTGTTGCGATTCTAGCGAGACTGGAAACCTGTGGGGAGTTTAGACCGCTACTGTCACTACAGTATTCCACTAGAATTGAAGGTATGCAGAATGACGAAATTCCATTGTTTACTATAGCATTTATGCATACTGCAAACATTTAGCAACATTGGCCCTTGTGCGGAAAGGCCCTCAAGATTGCCAATCTTATTTCCTTGAGCCGGGGAAATAGGCTGAAGAAAGACAGTGAGAGCTGAAGGAAATCCCTGTCTGGGATGGAGAGAAAACTATCTAGGTTAGACTCTGCAAGCTGTTAAAGATGGAAATAATCCTCCAGTTTATTGATCAGTAAACTGAGGATACTACCTTGTGTGCTTTTAGAAAAACACAGTCTGCTATCCTATCAGCCACAACACCCAGACTTGTGTGCTTTTAGAAAAACACAGTCTGCTATCCTATTAGCCACAATACCCAGACTATTAAACCATATGCTGTAATTTCCTATTTGCTTTTACTAACATTTTTTGTCAAAATAATTAGGACATGTTAATGGGAGAAAGTCCATCCTATAGATGGGCAACAACTTTTCATCAGACTGTTCCTTAGTTGCAACTTGAGATTCAGCAGAAGGCTTAGATAACCTTTGCTTGATTCCCTGCTCCTATGTGCATATGTTCACATTAACAATTCATGTGCAAGTTCCCTTCCTCCAAATGCTTCAGTGTTCCAGTCTGATTGGTATATTGCAGAGATTTATACTCAGTCTGGTTCACTTATATCTTTGTTATGAATACTGTTCTGGTAGAAAACCTTCTACATCTGTAGTTTGCTACGTCTGTTCTGCTGATATCTACCTGGTGGATAAAGAGAGCTTAGTTATATGCCTGCAAGTACCTTGAGGTAGCTAGAAAGAAGCGTATCATCCAAACAAGAATAACTTTAAGAATGTGACTGCCTCCATCCTAGCCACATAGTCAGTCATTGTGAGAGTAAAATGAGACACATCTTGGTAAAAATGTAATGACAGAAATGTAGTGACAGCATCTTTCTTCATTTGTGGTGCTCAAAACTGAACACAGTACTCCAAGTGAAGTCTTACTCTGCTCTGGTTAGAACTCACTTGGAGTACTGTGTTCAGTTTTGGGCACCACAAATGATGAATGATATAAGTGAGCATTGACTTTTGAAAGCTTATATTCTGGAAAATCTTGCTGGTCTGTCAGAATACAGTAGGACTCAAATCTTCCTCTTCCACTGCAGACTACTATGGGTATCCACCTGAAACTGTGCAGAGCCATAACAACTAAAACCCGACTTTGAACAAGAACTTGGTAGATTTTGCATTTCATATCATAGCATGTTCATAGTTCATGCCAACAATTCTTTTTCTTAGAATTTTTGTTCAGAGGTTTCCATCAAATCTCTACATTCTGGGAAACTTCTGTTCATACAGGGCTCAAAATACTTCATATTCTGTCATCACTGGGCACACGAATACATGAGTGGATATGCCTACACCACCAGCAGAGCCTTCTTGCAAAAAATAAGTGACCTCACAACTTTTTTTTTGTGGTTTCAGCATTTGGTTAATCGTGATGACTGAAAATATAGGCTACTACTGAAAAGTGTCATTTGGACTCATTATCAAGAAGTACAAAGGGGTCCCCCCCCAATTATTCTGAATCTCAGTTTTTTTTAGGAGTTAGCATATTTTTATTTTTAGACTGTTGTGCCAGATTTTCTAAGGTTACACACCAAGTTAAAGAAGGCAGTGTGTGGTCAGTAAGGAAGGGAGGAGTTTTTCAGAGATGTTGACACAACCTTCCACTTGTGAAATTTTTCTTTGTTTTAACATATTCAGAGGGCATTTCCAAACCCCAAGGAAACTCTTCTACTCCATATGTTCCTGTCTTTTAAGATGATTGGAGAAGTTCAGTAATGTGTGGGGGATAGGTGAACTCTGCCAACAACCACAAGATGTTTCATTGAAATAACCTCTCTAGCTGTTCTGAGGCAACATTTTTCAGTAGGTGGGTGGTCTGTAGGACCCTGCAGGATTGCTAGCCAGAGCATGGGTTAGGGTTGAAAAATTTATTCATTTGTTTTGTAAAGTACAAATGGCTCAAATGGGAATTGCTGGAATATCAGACTTTGGTCTTATCCCAACTCTGACTTAATTCTCTCATTCCTCCTAGGAATGTTCATTAGAGTTCACCAGACTCTTCCTCCTCCCCCTTTAAATTCCCTGTCTTTCATTGTAACTTCTCCTTTAACCTTCTTGATTTGTTAGTCAATGTATTCTAAGATATATCTAATACTATGGATCATAATGCTAGTGAGAGTTAATAAAGAGTGGTATATTGTGTTCACACGAAATATTTTTTCCCCTTGTAGATGCAGCTCCTGGATAAATTCCCTATTGAAGGAGGCCAGAAAGATCCAAAGCAGAGAATCATCCCCTTTCTTCCAGGTAACAACCTAATGATACCTTTGAACACAGTAACAAACTGATTGCTCAGGTAATTTGTAGGCCTTTCAACAGATGCGATTGTTTCTACTGACAAGTCCAGTTTCAGCAGAAACTTTAGGCTCTCAGTGGGGGAAAAAGTAGGATATAAATGAAGTAATAAAATAATTTAGTACCAGAAATGGTCACAGACAATAGAAGTGGTAGATGCTAGCCAAGAGAGAAAGAAATTTTAATACTTTATGGTGGTTGTAAAAGGTTCTAAAATTGGTAATAGTAACTATCCTTGGTCAATAGATTAGACATTTTGAAAAAAAAAATCTTATCCTTAGTGTAAAGAATATGTGTAGAAGGAGCACAGGAATATACATTGATGCTGCACTCTGCTTACACATAATTACCAGAACATGAGACTGTTTCAAAAGAATATGTTTTGGTCTCTTTCTATACACATTCTCTCCTCCCCTCCCCTCCCCCCCAGGATATGTTGCCTGAATATGGCTATTGTATGGCAGAATATACAATTAGAAATGTTAAGTAAAACATTAAAGAATCTGCAAAATTTCCTTCAAACATATGGTAGATGGCTCAAGAAATCGTGATTATTTTGACAAAACCTCTTTTCCTCTCAGCTTCTAATAACGGGAAAACATTTTCACAGTCAGAGTAGTTCAGCAGTGGAATTGGCTGCCTAAGGAGGTGGTGAGCTCCTCCTCACTGGCAGTCTTCAAGCAAAGGTTGGATACACACTTTTCTTGGATGCTTTAGGATGCTTTGGGCTGATACTGCATTGAGCAGGAGGTTGGACTAAAGGCCTGTATGGCACCTTCCAACTCTATGATTCTATGAACAGTTATGAATTGAACCTACCCCTTTTTCCTTCCTAAAAGCAGCTTAATCAATGAGTGGATCTAACCCACTTATTGCATACTAGCTTCAAAGCCCGTTCATAAGAATGGGCCTTGAAAGGGCCCCCTCCCCTGGGCCCCAGCCAGGCAGTTTAAGGTGGCTTTGGGCCGCAGCTCACAGCCAGATCAAATGGGGCAAGCGGGGGCTGGCCAGCTCATTAGCAGGGCCGGGACAGAGCTTGTTAACAGGCCCAGCCTAGCAGGCCAAGAGGCCCTCGTTAGCAGGCCAAGAGGCCCTCGTTAGCAAGCCCTCCACCACAACCATTTGCAGGGCACTCTCTCCTTACTTGCTGCTGGCTCCAGGCACTGAGGCACATCTGAGAGCAAAGAGGCTAGAGTCCAGGTATGGAGGGTGGGAGCTGCAGGGGCAGGGCCAATCAGGGTGCAGCCAGGCTGCACCCTTATTGGCCCTATTTCAAGTTGGACAGCTGGACACGTCCCACTCTCCAGGCTGTTTCACAAATATATAGAGGAATCATGGATAAGGATGGAATGTAAAATAAAATCACAAATTGATGAGGATGATGCAACTAGCAGTCACATCTATCACTGAAACCTTTTATCGTGTCTGTTGTAGATGCCATTTGAGCAAAGTGGTATATGCTACACAGTTAACATTTTAAATGCAGATAGCTTTTTTGTAATGAACTGTGAAATATCCCCTTTTCTTTTAAAAACTAGAAATGTATTGGCCCTCAGATTTGCTAGGAAGTTTTTGCAGATGCATGTGCAATATTTATTAAACTTATACAAGATGACAGCTGGAATGGATTTTCACTGGTCAAAGGAAGGTGCATTGGTGTCATATGCAGTTTTCTCTCCCCATGTGTGATTACCATTCTTTACTTCCCTGACTCTGCTAGCAGCTAAAGCAGGGTTCTCAACACTGTTGACCATGTAGGGACTTTTGAAATTTTGGGAGATGATAGTGGGGACCATCACAAAATGAATGCCACAGGGGTAGGGTAAACAAGAAAATATTGGGTGGTTTTGCAAAATGTGGTGCATTTCACTTTAGAGTGTCTTCAAGTGAAGGTTAGTACTAAACTTTCTGAGTTGTTTTCAGCTTGTATTTAGGCAGACATCTTATGGTATTCCTCCTTCCAGGAATTGTCTCTGTCTGTCTGTCTCTCTCACACATGCACACGCACCTCTTCATTATCCGTTTTTTAATTAAGAAAGAATATTCATCTGTTTCCTATCGTAATCTCACTCATTTCTTGTTCCAGTTTCATGTTGGAGTTGGATGACTGTCTAGATGTGGAGCTAGATTAATGCAGGTAGTCATGTTGGTCTGAAGCAGAAGAACAAATTTAGAATCCAGTGGCCCCTTTAAGACCAACAAAGTTTTATTCAAGGTATGAGCTTTTGTGTGCATGCGCATTTTCTCAGATACAATATCATGAAATACTAGTTCATACTTATAGATAAGTGTGAGGGTAAATATTCATTGTGCTGTATCTGAATTTACCTTGACACTTGCCTGTAAGTATGAACTGATTACTTCTATTTCATTATTTTGTATCTGAGAAAGTGTGCCTACACATGAAAGCTCATACTTTGAATAAAACTTTGTTGGTTTTAAAGGGGCCACTGGACTCTAAATTAGTAGTACTGGATCTACTATAGTTAAATTTGATGTGATTCAAAGCCCTTGTTTATTGTCATACATACAAAGGGTAGATGCATGTCTTAGTAGATTTCAGATACACACACACAGAAGAGGAGGTTTTGCACTTTTTACACCTGCTGGGCAGGTCTACCAGGAGCCTGGGCATGATTCTGGACTCCTACCTATTAATGGAGGTCCAGATTGCAAATGTCCATCGCCTGGCATTCTTCCATCTATGTCAGGTGTGACAACTAGCACCCTATCTCACAACTCCTGACCTAGTCAGAGTGATCTATTCAATGGTCACCTCCAGGTTAGACTTCTGCAACTCTCTCTACACAGGGCTTCCCTTGCGACTGACCCAGAAACTCTAACTGATCCAAAACAGGGACTCAGTGCAGAGCGCAGATGACACTGATACTTGCCTAACTGCATTGACTCCAGATTGAAGACTGGATTCAATTCAAGGTTTTGGTATTTACCTTCAAATCCCTAAACAGTCTGGGACTAGCACATCTGTGGGATCACCTCTCCCATTACACCCACCAAAGAGCGCCATGCTAAATGGACCAACATTTGCTCGGAGTCTCTGGCCCTAAAAAAGTGAAAGTGGCCTCGACCAGGGCCAGGGCTTTTTCAGCCCTTTCTCCAGCCTGGTGGAATGGTTTGCCAACCAAGATCAGGGCTCCGTGGGACCTTCACCAGTTCCGCAGAGTCTGCAAGGCAGAGGTATTCCGTCAGGCCCATGGTTGAGGCCAGGAATGTAACGCTTTAACATCTAATTGGCTGGCCTCCCTCAAAAGGATCCCTTGAAGAGAAACCCAACAACAAGGCAAAAAACATCACCAAAATAAGAATACCCCCTTGACATTTAAAATTACTTAGTTGGCAGATGGATTAGATATGAACTGTTTTATAAAATGTGATTTTAATAATTGTATTTTATACTCTGATGGAACCTGCCCTGAGGCTTACGGGATGGGTGGGATAGAAAAATAAAGATTTTAGGAGTATTTATTTAAAATTTCTGTTTTTCATGCATCTCTAAAAGGCTTATAATCCTGTGTTTGAAGAAAGGAATCTAGAGAATCTGTTGTGTATTTTATTGGCATATAGCCAAGGGATTTCAATATATGTGCTATAGCTGGACTGACAGAAATGGTTTGATTTATTTTTTGACCAAAATGAATAACAGTAAAAACAACTGATACTGTAAATAAATATTCTGCAAAAGGCTTTGCTAAACTACATTTTTAATTTTTTTAGCCAATCATGTTTTTATATCAATAGTCTCTTGCAGTTAATGGATCATGTTCAGAAAACCATAGCATTAAAATCAGCCAGTTCAGTCTGAACTAAAGAGAAGAGAGACCAGACACAATCTCAGGAGGCCATTCTGTTTTATTTATTTATTAAGAAAGATGTTTATATCCTCTCATTCCATGTGGTTCAAGGCAGTTTACAAAACATCACAGTTTTAAACATACAAAATGTTTTATAACCCCCCACAGAATCTCCCTTCCTCCAAAAAATGTTATAGTCTGTTCCTTTAAGATCTAGCAAATAAAATGGCCTTGCAGTACCTCGTGAAAAATTTTAAAGTCAGCACCCCTCTCACATCTCAGAGGACCCCCCCCCCCAGTTCCAAAAAGTAGGAGTTTTACAATAGAAATGCCAGGCTAGTGGAGAACAGCCTCTTTAGTGGGGGAGAAGCCAGAAGTGGCGTCCTCAGGACATAAGTTGTGGACAGCGATACATCAGAGGAGACAGTCCTTGAAATACGTTGTCTTTAAGCCATGATGGACTTTAAACTCACCTTGAATTTGGCTTGGGGAAACAAACTGGCAGCAAGTGTAGCTGTTTTAAGATGGGCAATATATGTTCTCATTGGCTGGCCCCTGACCATAATCAAGCTGCTGTGTAATTGAACTGGTTTCCAGGTTGTCTTCAGGGGTAGTCCAACACAGAGTATGTTACTCTGTGTTGGACTACCCCTGAAGTAATCCAACACAAAAAATTAAGAGCCAGTTTGGTGTAGTGGTAAGGAGTGCGGTCTTCTAATCTGGCATGCTAGGTTTGATTCTGCGCTCCCCCACATGCAACAGAACCAGCTGGGTGATCTTGGGCTCGCCACTGCACTGATAAATCTGTTCTGACCGAGCAGTGATATGAGGGCTCTCTCAGCCTCACCCACCTCACAGGGTGTCTGTTGTGGGGAGAGGAATGGGAAGGCGACTGTAAGCCGCTTTGAGCCTCCTTCGGGTAGGGAAAAGCGGCATATAAGAACCAACTCTTCTTCTTCTTCTTCTTCTTCTTCTTCTTCTTCTTCTTCTTCTTCTTCTTCTTCTTCTTCTTCTTCTTCTTCTTCCAGTAACCCATCTACTTGTGTATCCTGCTGCCAAGCTCCTTTTTACAGGCCACTCTGAAAAATGTATCTGCTGCAGGTCAGACATCATCAAACAATGCTAAATTAATTGACATCTTTAACTAGAAAACTCTGTATTGTTACAGCCAAAGTTTTTTTGTTTGTTGAAACATATGCTTGGTAATAATCCTGAACAGAAAACAGAAGCTTTAGGATGAAATCCTGCCTCCATTAAAGGCATCAGGTTCTTTTCTTGGAGAAGACTGTGGGCAGGTTAGATCCACACTTTAAAAGCAATCTGCATGTTTCGTCCTGGTAGAGACTCTTTGGTTGTCTTATAATGGATGATTATACTCTGATGTGATAACACTTTTCCTGTAAAAAACAACAACAAGAAAAACTAGAAAGCACGGATGACGTACTTGTGTGCAAGCATTTGGGAGACTTGGTGAAGGTAGGGCTCCCACAGGGTACTACAAAGGTGTTGTGTCTCTATATCATTCTTGCTGTACTTGTTTGCAGGGGAGAAAACACTGGTTTACAAACACCAATTGTGTTTTCTATGTGAAGTGTGGGGCTGCTCTGACAGAGCCTCTCAGCATGCTGGCTGCTCTGGGCTCTGACATAAATACCTGATTTATTTAAATAAAACTCTCTCTGTTTGTTTTGAGCTACACTGCCTGTAGCGGTGTTAATTGAGAAGAAGGCTAAACTGTGAGGAGGGCTAATTTCATTCTGCTCTGTTTGTTGTGACTCTCCTGCAGATTACTTACACAGTTGCTCCTTTGCATGTTGCTTTCTTGAGATTGAGCTTCATGCCTTAAGCAGTGCTTCCCCTATTTATGCAAGTTAATTAGTTCTTTTGAAAGTGTGCTGCGTATCTCTACAGATGGATTTCACTAAATTTTGATGTATGTACACATGGTTTTCTGAGCTCAAATGGGAGGCAACCTCTCTTCCTATAGATGATGTTCCCCATGATGTTCTGATGGATAAATTGAAGGACTGCAATCTGGATTTTCAGATAGTTAGGCGGATACGAAATTGGTTATAGAACCGCACTCAAAGAGTTGTTGTCAATGGTGCTTCATCAGACTGGAGGGAGGTGAGTAGCGGGGTACCTCAGGGCTCGGTGCTCGGTCCGGTACTTTTTAACATATTAATTAATGATCTAGATGAGGGGGTGGAGGGACTACTCATCAAGTTTGCAGATGACACCAAATTGGGAGGACTGGCAAATACTCCAGAAGATAGAGACAGAGTTCAACAAGATCTGAGCACAATGGAAAAATGGGCAAATGAGAACAAGATGCAATTTAATAAATATAAGTATAAAGTTCTGCATCTGGGTCAGAAAAATGAAAAGCATGCCTACTGGATGGGGGATACGCTTCTAGGTAACACTGTGTGTGAACGAGACCTTGGGGTACTTTTGGATTGTAAGCTAAACATGAGCAGGCAGTGTGATGCAGCGGTAAAAAAGGCGAATGCCATTTTGGGCTGTATCAACAGAGGCATCACATCAAAATCACAAGATGTCATAGTCCCATTGTGTACGGCACTGGTCAGACCACACCTAGAGTACTGTGTGCAGTTCTGGAGGCCTCACTTCAAGAAGGACATAGATAAAATTGAAAGGACACAGAGGAGAGTGACGAGGATGATCTGGGGCCAAAGGACCAAGCCCTATGAAGATAGGTTGAGGGACTTGGGAATGTTCAGCCCGGAGAAACGGAGGTTGAGAGGGGACATGATAGCCCTCTTTAAGTATTTGAAAGGTTGTCACTTGGAGGAGGGCAGGATGCTGTTCCCGTTGGCTGCAGTAATGGGTATAAACTACAAGTTCAATGATATAGGCTAGATATCAGGGGGGGAAATTTCACAGTCAGAGTAGTTCAGCAGTGGAATAGGCTGCCTAAGGAGGTGGTGAGCTCCCCCTCACTGGCAGTCTTCAAGCAAAGGTTGGATACACACTTTTCTTGGATGCTTTAGGATGCTTTGGGATGATCCTGCGTTGAGCAGGGGGTTGGACTAGATGGCCTGTGTGGCCCCTTCCAACTCTATGATTCTATGATTCTACATACACAAGAGAGAGGACCAGCTAAGACTCACAGGGGGATCTCAAGCTCACACTCCCTCCTATTTCCCCACCCCTGGCAGTGCCTGTAGCATCTCACCCTTTCTTTTCCTCCTATCCACACACTTACCTACCTACCTACCTAGCTCTGTTTCTCTCCTTGCCTGCTTCCTTACTCACCTACCCATGTTTCTTTGTCTCCCTCCCCCACCTTCAGCTTTTCCTATTTACTTTTTCTCCCCAACTTGCTGTACATTTTACCTTTTCTATTCTGCCTGTCTTGTCCTCCCAGCAGTGATACTAACTAAGGCCAGGAATCGTCAGTAATCCACTTGCACTTCTCAAAATGGCCACCAAGATTTCACAACATAGCCTTGCAAGATATCAGTGCCAATCTTTATGTGAAGAAGCAGACATAGCATCTATGATTCTGTTTTTTTGTTCACCCCCTTTTCTCCATTTCATATTTTTCTGCAATTATGGGGCTTTCCTTGGGTCTGCAGAATGATGCCCCTTGTCTAGCCCTGGCTCTGTTGAGTAGATTTTTTGATCTACACTCTGTGGCCCAGATCAAAATTAGATATAATAATAATAACATACATGTGTGTTTCCCCAGTGAATTCATGAAATTAATATCAATATAAGGCTTTCGGTTTAGCAGACTCCCATGGTATAGTGTATAGAAAGCGAGTTATGTAGGAACCGTTCTGAATTTAAGCATGTCTACTCCTAGTTGGTGGAACACATAGGAGCCGTTTTTGTGCCACCTTGAATTTCATGATGGAAAACAGGTGGTCCCTAAATATAATGAAGTGAAATCAAATTACATTGCAAGGAACCAGTGTGGAGACCCAGCTTCGAATCTTGACTTTACCATGGGAACTTGCTGGCAGACATTTGGCCAGTTTCTCTCTCTTAGCCTAATGTACTGTGTAGGGTTGGTGTTCTGAGGATAAAATGGAGGATGGGGAGAATGATGTTGTGAGCTGCTTTGGGTCCCCACTGGGAATAAGGACAAGGAATAACTGACTAATTGAACAAAATAAGAATAGCAGACTATTTTTCAAGAAACAATGTTGATGGGAAATATGACCTTCACGACCTAAACCCAGTTATGTTGAATTTTTTTTCGTGTCTACATCACTTTACTTGCATTCAATTTGAACCCTTACATAATAATAACACAATGATCATTGTAGTACCAGCCTTTGGTTTTGCAACAAGCAAGCAAGTACTTCCTTTTTGATATAACTGCTTTTATTCCTTTTCCTGTTAGACTAAGCCATAACATGTGTTAAAATATGCAAACATGTATGCTTAAAACAAATACAGAATTGCAAGCAGGAGACCTGGAAGGACTTGCAGGGAGCATCTCATTTTTCTTCCCCCACTATTTGCTCTTTCCCTTCCCTGAAAACATCTGCCTTTTCCCTTCTTATCCACCAGTCAGCACATCTTTATCTCCCCCAACCCCATCTTCAGTTTTCCTTCTTCCCATCGCCTGACAACCTCTACCTTGGAAAAGTTTTGCCCAATTGTTCAGTGCCACCCCAGCGACTGGGCTGTATCCAATTCCGTGGTGGGGAACGTATAAGAACTTGTGAAGGGCACCTTACTTCCCCCAAATCCCTCTCCCCATACAATTGCACTCTACCTGGAAGCTCCCATATTATCTTCCCTTTCCTTGCTTCCTTCAGTTCTTCCTACTCACTAATCAACCTAACTTTTTTCTGTTTATTATTATTTATTTACTGCATTTATACTCTACCTTTGTTTTCTCAATCCCTCCATTTTATTCTCAGAACAATGCTGTGAGGTGTCACTGGCCCACAATTACCTGTGAGTTCTGTGGTAGAGTGGTGATTTGAATCTGGATGCTCTAGATCCTAGCCTAAAAATCTAATTTTTATGTCACGCTGGCTTTTGTGGAGTAGCAAATAGCTCAACATAGGAAAGTCATGCAAGTTGTTTGGTATCAAGTTGCCTGGCGGTTGTTGCTAGACCTGACCCCAGTGAGTCCTCTCTCAGAAGTCTCAACAGGCCTGCATAGGGTCCTGCCAAGACTTCAATGTTGGCAGTACTGTTGTGATTGCCTATCAGTGGCCATTGGGGGCATTTGTTTCTTACACCAGGAGCAGCTTCTATTAAGCCCCCAAATGTATTTTTTTAATGTGGAATACATCTTTTGGTGCTCCCCCTGTTATGTAAATGGCTACATACGTGATGTCTGTAATCCTGCCCCAGGGAGCATGCCAGAAGAGGAAGGAAGGCAGCTGAGGTGGCCAAAGCCAAGGCAATGGCCGAGGTAGTGGCCACGACACCAGCAGAGGCCAAGGCAGAGGCTGTACACCGGCAGAGGCCCAGGCAGTGGCTGTGCCTCTTACAGAGGCCCTAGCAGCAACTGTGGCTGTGGAGGCCATGGTGGTACTGGCAGAGGCCCGAGGGTAAGGAGGTGGAAGTAGAAGGGAGATGGGAGTCTGTGTGTGTGCGCGTGTGTGTCTGAGAGAGAAAAGAAGGGAACAAGGAGGAGGTCAGGGAAGCAAGAAGTAAGGAGGACAGGGGGAGGTGGGACGGAGTCTGTGTGTGTGTGTATGAGAGTGTCTGTGTGTCTGAGAGAGAGGAAGGGGAGAAGAACTAAAGAGGAGGTCGGGGAAGCAAGAGGGAAAGAGGGGGAAGTAGGGGGATGAAGGAGTCTCTGTGTGTAAGCCCCAGAGCAGGTATGAGTTCCACATATTCTGTGAGAGTCAGATTGTCATGATTTTTTTTAGATTTCAGATTTGTCTGCAAACTTCAGACTTTTCTCAGATTTGTAGACATATCTGTCTTGTCTTCCCATGGCCTCAGTCTCCAGATTTAACTATTTTAGCACTCTCTTTGGGAATTGCTATTTTAAGCAGAGGCAACAAATACAATATATTTATTCTGAAAAGGCTTTCTTTGATCAATATAGTAGAAATATTTATGAAACTAAGATTCAGATCTTGGCTTATTGTTGAACTTGGTGTGTGTATCTCTGGAGTACTTAGTTTCAATTATTTGTCTACAAAAATACATCACTAATGACCTGCCTTGCAGGGTTGGTGTAAGAAAGGCAATACCATGCTGAATTTGAAATGCCTAAACCAGCTAATGGGTGAATTTAGGCACACCCTCTGCATAGAATCAAGTTGTTAATGAGGTTAAGAATTATGAAGTGTTTGGAACACCGAAAGTATTTTTAAATGAATAATAGAAACAATAATGCAGAGTGCCTGAAGGTAGACAGCTAGTCTCTTAAAGTACCCAGCCTTTCCTCAAATAATTACAAACTAGTTGGTCAACATGACATGTCTTTAGAACACAAGAGCGCTGAGTCATGACAGATCATATTCATGACTTCATTTATATAAATATTCTTCTAGAGCTGGAGGTGAAGAGCTGGCTTATTATTTACAATAAATGTGAATTTCTGCCACACTTTCTGCTTCTCTGCAATGCCTTTTGTAGAGAAGCTGAAATGTTTTTTTCATTCTTTTACTAGGAAGAAAGCCCGCTGCAGCCATAAATGCAGCAGGCACAAGTGGGACAAAGGTGGTGGTGGGGGGGGGGGGGCAACTCTGCTGAGATTACATTGGTACACTTGAGATGAGTTATTGCTTTTAATGCTTTTATTGAAATGGTTCTTGTTTAATGTTTTATGGTTTTATTTAAAGTTAATGTACTTACTATTGTTCTTATTTCTGTTGTACACTGCCCTGAGCTGCTGGGAAGGGTGGTATATAAATTAAATGAATAAATAAAATTAATAAAATAAAAACAGATTCCTGTAGCAGGGGTAGGCCCAGGGCCATTCCACACAGCATTAATGTTGCTGAAGTGTTACCATTGTGTAATGCTATTTATTTTTTGTTATTCACGATGTTGTACACAATCTACAACACTCCTGCAAAAATCGCTTAATTGTAGCGATTTTCAGGGAACCCACAAAAGTGGATTTCCCCTAAAAAACCGCTAGACTCTTGAGAACAACCTGCAACACATCTGAAAAAGACATGTGTGTTCTCAGTATAGCGGTAGCAAGCATGTCCCTCCCTAATCTCTTGCACCCAAGCTTCCGGCGTCACGATCGCCATTTCCCCCCCTTAAACCAGCAAAAGCAACGAATAAGCGATGCTTCTTTGGTTGAAATCCCTCCACAAGCAATTGTCTGTAAAGTTTCCAAGCACAATACAGCACATAATTTCAGCCAGAAATAGCACTGGGAGGAGGTTTTTTTTTTTTTTTTTTTTAACTTTCAGAGCGTGTAAACAAATAAGCACCAGCTCCTATGCCAGTGAAAAAGGTCTTTCTGATACAATGAATGGACGAATATGTGTTGCTACTGGTGTTTTCGTGTTTTTTAAAAAACAGTTTTTAAAGGGAAGCACGAACACAACAGTTCATTGACTGCTTTGTTTGATTGAAGGCCAGGGGCGGGAGGAAGTGTGGAAAAATATCGCCTGCTTTGTTGCGTTTTTTGGCGAGACCAGAAACTTGTGCGGTACGAGAACAGCGCTAGTGGGAAAGCCTTTTTTTTGATGGAACCGGCTATGTACGTTACCGAGACCTGCCGCTTTTGCTTGCAGCGCTTTTCAATAGCACTCAGATTTAGCGACATTGCCCGTTGTGCAGAATGGCCCCCAGTGTTCCAAATGGTGTGAAACTATCGGGGAAGGCATCATCAAGGCCCAGGATGGAACTTAGCCTCTTTCTCCTGTTGTCGCACAAGAGAAATTCAGGGAATGTGGAACAAGAGTGATAGATGCCAAAATGAGGCAATGAGAATTGTGATAGGAAAGCGAAAAATTCAGTGTCTTAGTCTTCTCTCACTTCCACATTTCGTTGCCTAACACTGGCCATAGTTTTTTAAAACAACGTTGGAAGACATCCAAATCTTTTGAGAAAGAGGAAGTTCCATTGGAAAGTTATACCTGTGTCTTTATGCCAGCGTTTGTCTGAGACTCCACCCAGATTCTTGTATCTGACAAGTGAGGGCAATAGGCAGGGAATGTTTTTGATGACGCTAGGATCTTCCCCTACTGAACTATGCTGGAAGAGCTGAAATAATCACAGAGCATTTTGTCAGCCGTGCCTGGATTCTGCTTCTGTTTGTGTCTTGCTCCCAAGAAAAGCAGACCTCCTGCCAATGAATTGTATCTCAGGTGGATATATATTTGTTTGTGTGTGTGTGTGTGTGTGTAAAATATGTATATATTTTACATAGTGGAGGGTGGGGGTGAGGACTGTGCCGGAGAAGAATGCACGCCGGTTTGTAGCTGTGCCAGCCACTCAGAAACATCAGCTGTTTAATGCTGTTCTATGACTTGGATTGTTTTCAGAATACATCACTAGAACTGAAAGTTTGGTACTGGATAGTTAACACTAGGTAATGGCAGTGGAGGTTTTGTGTTCAGTTTTTGTCCCACGTTGGTACAACTGGGGAGTGGGTTGCTCTTTTTATCCTACTGTTCATTTTTGTGAACTCTTCCTCCGTTTCCTTATTAACAACTTGTGAAGGCAGAATTCCCCATGGTATTCATAGGAAGTCAGTTGCTGAAATTGGCAAAGAAAACTGATTTACACTGCCATTCTAATCAGCACTTCACTCTTCTAAGACAATGGAAGTCCATAACCTTAGAAGAGTGCAACTCTGTTTAGGTTGGAACTATTAGTGTGTGATGTTAGTGTGTGATGCTCAGCTTTCCATTATTTCTAAAATGGGCTCTTTCAAGTTGTGCTATCTGGCATCTAAATTAATTTCTGTATTCCCATGGATAAATATATCTGAAATTTGTCCTTTCAGTTTCTACCTTTCCTCCAGCCCCTGTGAACTGCACAAGGTGACATGGGAATATTGTAATAAATTTAGAATATAAGCCCACATACCTGAGGCACCATCTAACTCCCTATGCCCCCCACAGGGCCTCTGCTCTGCAGGTATGAATATGCTGGTGGTTCCTGGCTCATGGGAGGTGTGCTTGGCCTTGACCATGGCCTGCAAAACAAAGCTCATCCCCCAGGCTTATGGGCAAGGCTAGGGCTGGAAGATCCTGCCCCCTCTTCCTCACCCCATGGCTACTGCCATGCATTTTTTTTTAACAGCAGTCCGTAGGCTGTGTGCTGCTGGGACTTAAGGGTGGGTGGTTGAGAATTTGAGGTTGTTTTACCTACCACCGTTGATGGGATTTAAATTTGTAATTGGGGTTTGGTTTTATACTTTGTTATATTGTGAGGTTTTAATAGGTAACAAATCCAAAAACAAACAAATAAATGAATACAGTATTTAAAAAGACATAAAACAAACATACATACATAAATACATATATACAGTATTTAAAAAGTAAATATTTCCAATGCCCTCGGCCTCCCATCCCCATTCACCCAAATATATTTCATGTACATACTGGTAAGCATTTTTTTCTACTATCATACAGCTGATTCTTAAAGTGACCTATCCAGAGATTGGACCCATGAACAGACAAGACAGATATTACTACAAACGTGATAAAGGCCCCATCTTGTGCATTTTTTTTAAAGGAAAATTAACCCCCCAGTCTTAGAGAAAGATCTTAAGAAAGATTGAAAATCTTAACAAAGGAGAATAAACTCCACATCGCCTCACTCTGGCCAGCTTCCTCTTGTCATGAGTGACTGATGTGGCGTTTGCTCCCCTTCTCTCTTCTACAATCAGCTTGTTCTGTTCCTGGCCGTTGCCATGGTGCTAGGAGGAGAGCACAGAGGCTGCAAAGAAGGGTGGGGTGCTGGAGATAACACATGCTTTACTGGCATCCTTTAACTGAGGCCTGCATCTCAGGGAAGCTAACAGCTTAGCTAATTGTTTTAAGGTGGGGACCATGTGCCAACTGCAAGTTGACTTTCCTGTCCTCTCCCCACAGCAGACACCCCCGTGAGTTAGGTGGAGCTGAGAGAGCTCCAAGAGAATTGTTCTGTGAGAACAGCCCTAATAGAACTATGACTAGCCCAAGGTCATCCAACTAACCAGTTGTAGATAAGTGGGCAATCAAACCTGGCTCTCCAGATTAGAGTCCACTCTTAACCACCACCCCACCCTGCCAAACACAATCAACACACACAACTCTATGCTGTCTTTAGCCCATTGTTTAACTGTCTTTTTCTTTCCATTGAGAGCTAAAAATAATGTGGAGGGGTTGGTTTAGTTTCCAAACCACACCAGAGGAGCTAAAGTACTGGGAGCATCCAGTCATGGTTCTTGTTGCATTCTTTTCTCTTGACACCTGACTTCATATATTCTATCTACAAAGAAATGTCTCTTCCCATCTTTACAAATTGCCTTAAGATTTCCATTGATGCTTCCTTAAGTAAAATACTGGAAATGGTGGCCTTAGAAATGTCATATGCAGAAATATGGGCTAAGGCTAAATATATTTTTTGAAATTGTACATGTGGCCAGAAATGCTTCTCCTCCTGTTTTTCAGAAAGGTCACTGCTACTACTTCTGATAAATTGCACTTAAGAAGTTCTTGTTAAACTATGAAGCAGTGCTGTCTACTCTATTGTGAACATTCTTGGAGAATATTAATCTTTGTTATATAATGCAGCAAAAAATGATTTCCTTTCTGTGCTAAGTACACAAGGAACAATTGCTTCCTTTTATTGTGTAGACCCTACTACACTATGTAAAAGATTTAGTTCCATTTTTGACATTTGAAAATTGATACATAAGTATTAAAGAAATGAGACAACACAAAATTTCCTTTCCAAAAATAAAAATACATAATTTATTAGGTAATGTCCAGGATACAATTTTTGGGTGATTTTTTCTCAGTTGTGATCTATATTTATACTAGGTACTTTTGTCTTTACTGAATATGTGTAGTGTGAGTCTTTTTGGTTGTATTTTGGCCTCATTGTTTCCTTCATTTTCACATGTTTTTATAAATATTTTTGAGAGAGAGAGAGAGCACTAGGTAAACAGGTTGAACTGTTTTACTACAGATTTAGTATAATTCGAGGCTGTATTATTGTTTGAGTTGTCACATGACAAAACTACTGTGCATTCCATCTCAGGAAGCCTTTTGGCTGTTTACTAAGGAATTGGATAGCTTAAAGACTTTCTGTACTAGTGATATTGTTTGGATTTGCATTTTTAAAGGATTAGCTTTTTTGTCTGTTTTCATACTAAAAATTGCTTCTTCAGGTACAGTTCTAAATTGCCTCCTCACTTGCCCTGCAGCAAAGGAATCCCCAGAAAACCGAGTTTTATCTTTTCATGTGGGGTCTAACAGGATCTAATTCAGGGCTATCCAATACAGAAATGCAGGCAATTGGGGTTTCCCCCATGGCCGCCATTTTGAGTCATTTGGGAATGCCCCTTTCCTCACCCCCTCCCTCTCCCCCCGTTCCAAAAATCTGCCTTTTTCTTAAAGGGGTGATCGCATTACAACGCTGTAATACGCAGATCCCAATGTGGAAACAGCCAAAGTCTTGATATGAAACAAGAATGCATCTGAGCTGCTTCGTTTATTCTAGCTAGGATAATGGAGAAAGTATGGAATAGGGAATATTTTTGGTCTCATTCAAGAAATAAGTAATCTTATTGTTATTTGGTGTAAAAACTTAACCTTGTACGAAGATCCAACAGAACAGTTCTAGGATGAATTTTACTGTTTGTTTGCTTTTCTTCAGTACTTTGGAGAAATATATATACCTGTGATCCTCTTGCACTTTGATTGGCTTGTTAGGAAAATGGATACTGTTGAATCTCTTCTCTGCTCCTATTCTGCAAGTTAGGTTTATTTCATGCTCATTTGATTTCCCCCCTCCATTAAAATGCAGCATCAGTGCTAATTGGTAGGGAGTGCTTCCATCTCCAATTCAAGGTGACAGACAAAAATTTTACCTTTATTATCAGCATTATTAAATATCCCTAAAGTGCTGTAATAAAACCCATTAATGCTAACTCAAATAGTTAAAGCTATAAAGTCAATGGACATGGTTTAAGCCTTCAAGTGTAATGTTTAAGCATGGCTAAAGAAAATACCAGAGAGAAAGCAGGAATTAACCAAATGGCCCATGCTATAGGTTCCATTAGGTCAAGGGCAAAGATGCAAAGAATTATACCACACATTACAGTGAAACAGGTAGATGAGGGCCACTATCCAGCATGATGGGGTGTGTGTGTTACTTGTCTTAAATGAGTAATCAGTAGCATGGAAATAGTTCCAACTCTGCTGCCTTTAGTCATTCATACCTTGTTTTACAGCTCTAATTCCATATAACCAGCTCCTGGCTCTGGTTCAGACACACCCAGATTCCTAGGAGGATTAATCAGCTAGTGGTGATAGAGAATGAATTAAACAGGATTTTAAAGCCTAGGAATAGAGACTTTCAACTGGCAATTGCTAAATGAGAGAGGAAATGTTTTTCTGTTGGATTCAGGTTTAAGTTTTGATGTACATGTTTCAGCAAATACAAGATTATAGGCCTGAATTATAATCATGAGTTGTAGAAAATCATAATTTCCTAAAGTTGTCCACACTCAATTAGTATGCTTTTTGTTAAAATTATTCCTTAAAATTAATCAAATCATAGACTGTTTTGTGCTTCGTAAATTTATAGTTGGATGGATGTGTGTAATCCCCATTCCATGTGTTTTGCTTTCTGTCATGCCTGAATGTAGTTTCCTTCTCCAAAGGAATCTTATTGCATGTGCTTCAAATATCATTGCAATAATGGTAATTCATTCATTCATTAGATTGCTAGGCAGCCCTCCCAAAGTTAGCTCAGGGCAGTGTGCATCATACAGTTACAAATAGCTAAAATAAAATAACAAAATAAAATAACATAATAAAACATTAAGACAGTTTAAAATGTATTAGCGGCATCTACGACCAGTAGGAGCATCAATTATCATCATTCAACCCAGGGATTGGTCACTATCAGTGCCAGTTTGGTGTAGTGGTTAGGAGTGCGGACTTCTAATCTGGCATGCCAGGTTCGATTCTGCGCTCTCCCACATGCAACCAGCTGGGTGACCTTGGGCTTGCCACGGCACTGATAAAACTGTTCTGACCGAGCAGTAATATCAGGGCTCTCTCAGCCTCACCCACCCCACAGGGTGTCTGTTGTGTGGAGAGGAATGGGAAGGCGACTGTAAGCCACTTGGAGCCTCCTTCGGGTAGGGAAATATAAGAACCAACTCTTCTTCTTCTTCTTCTTCTTCTTCTTCTTCTTCTTCTTCTTCTTCTTCTTCTTCTTCTTCTTCTTCTTCTTCTTCTTCTTCTTCTTCTTCTTCTTCTTCTTCTTCTTCTTCTTCTTCTATCCATGGGAGTGTATTTGTTGGGGAGAGCCTGTAGATGTTATGAAGTCACTGGCCCCAACCAAAGGTTTGGTGGAACAGCTCCATCTTTCAGGCACTGTGGAACTGTGCCAACTCCAGCCCAGATCTCTTCTGGGAGCTCATTTCACCAAGTGGAAGACAGGCCTGAGAATGTTCTGGTCCTTTTTGAGGCCAGACATGCTTTCCTGGGGCCAGGGATCACCAATCCACTGGAATTTGCTTGGGGAATTGTTCTTCTGGAGATGTAGCCAGAGAGGCGGTCCCTTGGGTATGCCAGGCCCTGACCATGGATGGTCTTAAAGGTAAGTACCAGAATCTTATATCTAATCTGGGATTCAGACAGAAGCCAGTATGGCTGCCGTAGCACAGGCTGGATGTGGGCCTTCTAAGGTGTTCCTCTGAGGATCAGGGCAGCTGCATTCTGGACCAATTGTAATTTCTGGATCAGGGATACAGGAAGGCCAGTATACAGCAAGTTACAGAAGTCCTGTCTAGAGGTGACTGTTGCATGGATCACTGTTGATAGCTCTTCCAGGGCCCAATAGGATGATAGTAGTTTGGCTTCGCAAACATGGAAAAACACCAGCCATGCTACTCTCATTATCTGCACCTCCATGGTAAGGGAGGCATTGAAGATCATGCCAAGTTCCTGGCTGAGAGTGCAGGTGTAAGCTGCATACCATCCAGGCAGGGTAAGTGTGCTTCCTCACATGGACCTTTCCTACTCAGCCCAGGACTTGTCTTTGAAGGGTTGAATTTCAGGCAACTCTGCTTGATCCATCCACCACTGCTTCCAGGCATCTGCCAAATTATTCCGGGGGTGAATACGGGTGGCCATCCATCAGGAGGTAGAACTGGATGTCCTCAGCATATTGGTTACATCCCAGTCCAAATCCTCGTACGAGCTGGGTGAGAGGGCCCATAAAGACATTGAATAAAGTTGGGGAAAGAACTCTACAAGGGAGTTAACAGTGGCATGGTATTTTTTCCCTTCCGCCCTCTGTCTGCATCCCTGGAGAAATGAGATCAGCCACTGTAAAGGTGTACACTATATCCCCACGTTGGCAAGGTGGCTAGCTAAAAGCTTGTGATCAACTATTTCAAACACTGCTGTGAGATCCAGCATCACAAGCAGCGACGACTCTCCACCATCCAGCTATTGTTGAAGGTCATCCATCAGGGCAACTAAAGCTGTCTCCACACCATGGCTAGGCTGGAAGCCAGACTGCAATGAATCCAAGACTGAAGCTTCCTCTTGGGAGGCTAATAAGTGGTCTGCAGCTGCCCTTTCAACCACCTTCCTGAGGAATGGCAAATGTAAAATGGGATGATGAGTCATGCATATCCATTACACAGTACACAAATACAACATGCAGAAGGTAGGGCAGCCATGTCAAATAGTGGAGGGACCTCAAGCAGTGATTCTGTTCTCTCTTTGGAAGGTAGCTGTATCTTCAGTGATACCTCCAGTCTTCAGTGGAATACAATGGATTGATTTGATTACAACCACCTGTCCTATCAAATACATTGACCAACAGAAGGATCTGCCCTGCTGTATGGCGTTGGGACCATATACTCTGAAAAGTCCTCTGAATCAGATCTGTCCTGATCATAACTGTGTCTTTCTTGAAGTAAAAGTACAAGCTGTTTTCTTCTTCATCTTACATTTTATTGGCATGAATAGTCTCCAGAGTTGGTTTTCAGTATTCAGAAAGTAGCATTTATTTTTAAAACATTATAGAGAAAGTAGCATTTATTTTTAAAACATTATTTAGTAAGCTTCATCCTTGTGAAGATGTGAGTTAAGAAGATTTTTGCCGAAAGGAAATAAGATAGAAAAGTCAGTTTAACCTTAATAACATATCTCACCTCTTTTCTCTGTATTTTAGAGAGTCTAAAGATTCCAAAAAGATCATAACAGGAATGAGAAGCCAGTGGTAATATATACAAAAGAATGGATCTAAAAGTTGAGAATACCTGAGGACTGCTGTTGAACTGACCTTACTATTAGGCAGTCTGAAGTGGAAGGTTTTGGAGTGTCATTCAAAGGTAGCCGCAAAAGTAGCCAGTTATGAATATTTCTTACATTGTTAGTACCATAATAAAATTGTGATTTTTTTTTTGCCTCAGTTACTCTAATGAATCATTTCTGGTCTGGAAATTACTCCTAATAAAATGTATAAGCTAGACTTATTTAGCCCTGGATTTCATTTTCAATGCTGGGCTGTGATCTGACATGTTCTCTGTTTAGAGAGAGTCTGCGACTGCTAGTTTTAAATCTTGCAGTGAGTAGTCCAAGACTGTGCCACACAGGCTATCACTGAAAAACGGGGAATCCAAGTTGAGCATAGCAGATATTGGAAAGGCACACCCAACAGAAGACACATGTCAGGGGCGGGGTGAACATTCCCAACTATATGCCTTGTGTGTGTGTGTGACAAGTTGCAGCTGACTTACGACGATCCCAGCAATGCAGTACCCAAATTGGAGGTGTTTGAAATCAGTTGGGGAAATTAGCTTAGCAAGGGAGGGTAACAATGGGCTCTCTACCTATGTATACCAGATTATTCCCTTAAGAAACTGTTAAATAAGCCAGGCTGAAGTAAATGGGAAAGTTATTTTTATTAAAGGAGAACTTTACTGTACTGATGTAATTTCTTGTGTATGATAAAGAAACTAGAAGGCATTTGATGGGTTTGTTCAGAGTGAGGACAATATCCAAGGTGAAACTGTGAGGATTTGCCATTAAAAAGACAATACTTGTGATTGCTTTATGGGGATAGAACTAAAGATGTTAATATATCTTGAGGACCCCTAGATTGTTGGATGGGAAACTGTCATGGTGTGACTGGTTTAGTGATTGCTAATTGAGTTATGTGGGTGTGAGGGGAAGGAGACATTGGGAACTGATAGTACTACCATTCTCAGAGAGCCTATTGTCCCAAAGATGAAAGGAGAAAGTCTATTAGTCAGTCAGATCCTTCAATTTCACATAATCTAATTAAATGTCCAGGAAGGTCCTGGAGATATGACACCTGGCTGTCATCCATGTTTCTTTCTTGGGAGCAGACAGTGCACTCTGGCCCCATTATATGGAACTTAGATTTATTCCAAAATCCATTCCTACATAGTGTGCTGTAAATTAATACTTAGGGTGTTATAGAAGAGAGTTTTTGCTTATGCTAGCTATAAACTACCCCGCAAGGTGAGGAGGGGGTCTGGCCTCTGCCAGTTTGCTTTCAAGGCAAGTGAGGAACAAACATGGTTCACCTTATATTCCTCTGGAGTTTTTCTTGGTAGTCTCCCATCGAAGTACCATCCCATCAATTCTGTGCTCCCCCACATGCAACCAGCTGTGTGACCTTTGGCTCGCCACGGCACTGATAAAACTGTTCTGACCGGGCAGTGATATCAGGGCTCTCTCAGCCTCACCCACCCCACAGGGTGTCTGTTGTGGGGAGAGGAAAGGGAAGGCGACTGTAAGCAGCTTTGAGCCTCCTTCGGGTAGGGAAAAGTGGCATATAAGAACCAACTCTTCTTCTTCTACCTACTCCACTTAGCTCCCAAGGTCTGTTGAGATCAGGCTGTGCCATTACTCTGTTCCCATATGCCCTATATGGTGAAAGGAACACCACAAAGGAAATGGAAGGACTAGGGAGATTAGCATGACCACTCCTGTCACATAGACGACACCATCCTCCCACAAGATGGTGAGGTTAATGTTTCCCCCAACAAGTAGCTTTGCTGTCAGCAAAGAGGTGCTGCCTTCTCAGCCGTCCACCCAAACCAGCCCTGCCCTTCTGGGAAAGAGCATGTCTTATTCTGAAGCAAGTTCCATCTCACTTATCTGACCCTGTTCTCTCCTTACCACGTGAGGTTTTGTTGAAATGTGAATGATGGGCCCACCTCTCAGTGAAGCAGTAGCGAAATTGCTTGCTTCCTTACTTGCTTCGTTTATACCCTGCCTTTTTCTCCAGAGGACACCTAAAATGGCTCCTTGTGGCACAGCTGCTGGTCTACCCAGGTTGCTGCAAGTTGTATCAAGTCCCCATTACATCTCTGAAAATATTCCTTTTTATTCTTCCTGACCTTGAACATGGACAGGTCTACCAATATCATGGAACTAAACTGAGCCTTCAGGGAGGGCAGTATATAAAAATAATTAATAAATATGATTTCCTGACTTTAACACCACTGTCTATCACAAATTTCAACTTTTACAACCTTTGGTTTGTGATTTAAAATTTAAACACTTTCATATGGGCTCCTCTTGAGAAGGTTATATGACATTGCCAGTCTCTCTTCCATAATTTCTAGGTTATGCTATCTACTCAGTCAGGATCTATTGGGATCTCTCTGTCCCATTTTTATTTCATGCACAACAATCCATACATATGCTTTCAGTCCGATCTAATACTCTCGTGTTATGGTAGACTTGGCACAGTCAGGTTGTGCTCTGCTAAATCATTTCCAATTGTTACTCTTAATTTTCAGGTCTTCTTTCCCATTGAACAGAATAATACAGAATAATAGGCACGTGTGTGTGAGAGAGAGATGTGGATCTGTTCGGAGGCCAAAATACAGCAAAATGGTGTTAAGCTGCCAGACATCAGGGGAACTTGTTTCCTGCCCAATTATCAAAACAGCTGATCTACAACATTTTAAGAAAGGGAAAGAGGCAGGACAAGGGAGGGGGAAAGGAAGGAAGGCCCAGACTATATAAATATTTACATTTCAACAATGTCACCTCCTGTAGCTTTCCAGGGTTTAACTGTAGAGCTATCCTGGTTTGCTGAATAAACCATCTCCAGAGCCATGCATGAAAAAGTAATAGAACTCTTGCCAGTATTTAAAGAGAGCACACACTGACATTCTATTGTGTTTTTGTCATCCTTCTTTGCCTTCTGAGAGGTGGACAGATTGATAGGGAGAACAGTCAATTGTTAAATGCTGGCAACATTACCATGCAAGGTTATTTTGGGAGAGGGGGTTCTTGGGAGCAAGTGGGATGCAGTGGACAGAGCTTTAACCTGGAGTTTTGTCTATAGAAGCCCTCCTTCACATTCCTCTTGCCCTCTGAAATAGCCTCCCCTAAGAAGCATGGTTGGCACACTATCCTTATTACCATTTCATTGGTAGACAAATATGTTTTTGTTAGTATTTTAGTATGATAATATTTATGGTGTTCTCTTGAATTCTGCTTCATTATTCTTACCATGCTTTATAGCCCCTACTTCTGTTGAGACTCATGGTGTTTGATGACAATCCTGAGTTTGTAGGAGAAGGTGATTGGGAGAAATCAGGCTGTGGGGTACATTATGTACTGCACCATTCCAGGATTGGGCATTATTGTACAGCACTTAATACACTGAAGAGTGAGACAGAGACAATTAGAAAAAGACAATGGTGTACCATCTATTTTCATTCTGGGCTCAGCAATTTACAGACTATAAAGGATTAAACTATAGTGAACACTTGTTCCTATTCCCTCTGGTTTTATTGGGCTTTATGATACATTTTTGAAGGTCTGGGTGGTGAAGCATCTCGTCCTCACGTCCGAAAAAGAGTGGAGATCTCAAAGAGACTTGATCAGAGCAGAACACCTACAGTGCAGCTGTCATGGAATATTTTATCTCTTCTATGGTGTGAAATTATACAGTGTGAAGAGGGGAAATGTTGACTTCTTAAGGAATATAATGACCCCTTTGAATCCTGGATCTAGACAAGTACTGCAAAATATAACATTGCCTGCAAGAGACTGGCTGTCTATTGCTATGGTTGTTGATTTTTACATACTGTTTAAGTAATTTTATTCATTGAAATTCAGTCATACTTTCAATAAGATCTGAGCAGTGTCAAATCAAGCAATGACTTGTCCAGGACATTCATAATGTGCATGAGCTCCTGCTGAGCCGGTCCTGGAGCCAAGAGGCCAGTTAATGGCTGAGACACTCCTATAAAGGGGCAGCTCAGCCCACGCGCAGGACACTAGGAGCCTCTCCGAGCGACCTGCGCGCAAGCCTACAGCCCTGCGCATTGTCATCCTGCCAGCCCCCACCCATGCGTGTTGGCAACTTGCGGCCGAGCGGTGAGGCACGGCCGTGATTTTATTCCCCATTCTCAAGTAAGCTGGTTTTTGAGAAGGGAGGGCAAGAGCTTGAATTATTACTGTTTGTTTCAAGCAAGCCAGATTCTAGTTTAGGCACATGGATTGCATAGGCTGGTTTTTCTTCAGATTGTATAGATCTTTTACCTTTTAAAAAAGGCACATGGACTGCAGCCACTTCTGCTTTCTTCTGTGCTTCTCTGTCTCAAGCACCAGTGTAAGTCAGAGAAATCATTTAAAAAAGATTTCACTGCTTTCATTGTCGCCATTGATTCTGTCTGCGTTGGTTTGTGTTTGGTTTTGCCCTTGTTCTACAAAGCTAATTAAATGTTCCACTGTAGTGAGTGATTAAAGCATTTGGTTGATAAAAGATCTTGGGTTGCTCTACTGTTAACACTCATTAGTCCAAGCAACTACTATAATGAAATGCAGATGGTGTGTAAATTGGAAATGGCTTGTCACAAATTAGAAAATACATTTTGTACATTCAGCTTAGAGCTGAATGTGGCCTTTTTGTATATGCTCTTACAAGGAAAGGTTCCTGGGTAGAGAGCATGAGACTTTAAGGAGTGCAGAAGAATATATTGTCTGTTGTATCATGTTCTTATAAACAGTAGCAGTATTGCCTAGATATAGGACTTATCCAAACATACAGAACCATAGAAGATTTATGGTAGTCTCTGGAAGCAGCTGTGAGGAGGGAGGAAGAATATAACCCTTTGTTGTATGCAGCAGTTTTACTCAGCCACTAAGGGGTGCATCTGGCCAGAGCACTAGTAACTTTTGCTTCAGTGAAGTTTGAAAGTGCCTGTAAGAGGAATCATGCTCTGAGAAGAGCTCCGAGTCTTCATAATTATTAGTACTGAATGCAATTACAAGTTTCAGAACATTCAATCCAAAATTATACATGTACATTGATGTAATGGTGAGATAAGGGTGATATGTTTCTTGGATAAACCTATGGACATTTATGGAACCATATGTAGTTCTAAGTTCAGTGATGTTGGTATTAGCCCTTCTCATTAGCCAATGATCTCATGCACAGCTGTGGGGAAGATAATTGGGCTTGAGAGATTTTGTCTAGCAATTAAAGTTCTAATATGTGGCCTTTGCATGTAAGTGTACCCACATACAAAGCCACATATACATACATATGTACACAGACATACACATGCTGTTAATTTTTTTTGGTTTGATTATGGCCAAACTAAAATAGATAATTTACTAATATGTAAATTGTAACTATTTGCAGTTAAGAATAATCATTTGGTTATTGGTCTTAGGATATGACATTACATGTTCAAATATCAGTATCAGTAAACTTCATAAAACATACATGAAAGTATCTTGGTCTGATTTCTATTTAAAAGTGTATTAAAAGATTGAGTTTATTGTGTGTTCAAGAAACACTTGAAACTAGAAAGGAGAGGCAAAGCACTCATGGAGTTCTCCTGGTTAGCTGCAGGGTTCAACTTGTGTATCCTTGCTCAACTTGTGTATCCATATTCCTCACTATGTATTTTATTTGTGATAATATGACTGTAAGATATGGCAGTGTAATGGAATTTTGAGTTTGACTCCCTGGCCTTGGGAAGTGACCAGCAATTCCCTGGGAGGAATGTCTCACAGTTGTAGGGAGCAAGCAACATATGGGGAGGAGATAGATAGCCTTTGATCTCTCTACCAGCAACACTTTGGTTTCTCTTTGTAAAGTACACTGAATTCTAGGGGATTGACTGGCTGTTTTGACAAAGGATTATCATTGGCTGTATTTGGTTGTGACACAGATGTAACAGAACTGATTTTTGCTATATATTCCCTGTCACGTAAGAAGATCATAGTCTAACAAAGGGTGCTTGCACTCGAAAGCTCACGCCTTGAATAAATCTTTGTTGGTCTTAAAGGTGCTACTGGACTCTGATTTTATCCTGGTTAAAGGTAAAGGTAAAGGTATCCCCTGTGCAAGCACCGAGTCATGTCTGACCCTTGGGGTGACGCCCTCCAGCGTTTTCATGGCAGACTCAATACGGGGTGGTTTGCCAGTGCCTTCCCCAGTCATTACCGTTTACCCCCCAGCAAGCTGATCCATTATCCTAGTTAGCTGATCCATTCTCATTAGGCAGGACCACATATATAGGTAATTAATACAGATAATGAGAGGCAAACACACGCACAATATTTGGATCAAACATACTATACTGCATGTATGGAAGTTCATGAGATAGTTGGAAATTTTTTCCTGACTCTGCAACATTTCTGGCCTAGCCCAACATTCCTTTTGCAGAAATGTTGATTTAAAAAATGCAGCTGAAATAGAAGAATTCTAGTTATATGCAAACTTTTGGAAGCAGTAAAAAGGCCCTGAGGTGTAGAATTATTTTCCTTTCAGTTTATGGTACTCATAGAATCATGAGGCATCTAGTCCAACCCCCTGCAGAATGCAGGAAATTCATAGCTACCTGCCCACCCACAGTGACCCCAGTTCCATGCCCAGATAGAATGGCTTTCCAACAGTTATTGCTCTCTAGTATGTTTGGCTCTAGTATGTCAGAGGCAGTGTCAGCAGGGGATGGCTCACTGGACTTAAGCAGAGAGGCTCTGGTGCCAAAGGGAAACACTGTGAATTATAGGTAAAGGAATAGGGCTGCAAATTGGAGCAAGGATGTGGGCAATCATCCCCCCAGTCATTATTTACAAATCTTAGAGCAGCCCAGTTCTAAGCTCCCTAATACCAGTTTGTCATAAATGTCTGACTCCGTTCCATACTTGGCTTGTAAGAGTTCTGAGCAGAGCAGTTTTAATGGTCTGCTGTTATGTAGGTTGTTCTCCTCATGGCAGCCCCATAGCCTCTGCCCCTTGCCTGTTTCCTTTTACCCTTTCCAGACAGCAGCCAGCTTACCTTTAACTGACCCCTTTCTCAGCTTTTATACCTTCCCTACCCACTGTAATATTTCCTTGGGAAAAGTCTGGTCAAGATGTATAGTGTATAGTGGGCTGGTCTTGATCGTGTAGGCTCAGCTGCTCTACGGCTGCCAGTGGCGGTAGGGATCTGTTGCCTGTTGTTTCCCACCTGGTGGCAGGAGGAGGGAAATTAAATTCTTCTTTCTTCCATTTTCCCAGAATGCAACTTGGTTATATCTTAAAGGGGCAGTAGCATATAAACAAACATAAAATGTACAATAACTGTTCGTCCCTGCAACACTACCAGTAGGCACTGCACAACAGCCAGCAGTAGACTAAGGAGTGGGGACAACTGCATGATATCTGGGAGATTGGGGAATGGCAATTGCATGATGTTACTTCTAGGAACTAGCCTCTTGTGGCGCAGAGTGGTAAGGCAGCCGTCTGAAAGCTTTGCCCATGAGGCTGGGAGTTCAATCCCAGCAGCCGGCTAAAGGTTGACTCAGCCTTCCATCCTTCCGAGGTCGGTAAAATGAGTACCCAGCTTGCTGGGGGGTAAACGGTAATGACTGGGGAAGGCACTGGCAAACCACCCCGTATTGAGTCTGCCATGAAAACGCTAGAGGGCGTCACCCCAAGGGTCAGACATGACTCGGTGCTTGCACAGGGGATACCTTTACCTTTACCTTACTTCTAGGAAGAACCCAGATATGACATCATGCCTCCTGAGAAATTGCTGGGCACTCTGGTACAAAAAAAAGTCTTTAGGGCAGAGTGGATTCACATCACATCTGGGTTTCTCTGACAGTTGCTCCCCTCCCCATGTTCCTATCCCACCAGCCAGTAAAAGGGAGAAATAGTTGGTATAAGTTTTGTTTTATTATTTATATATGCTACTGGCCATTTAAGACATAGCCAAGTGGCATTTTGGGGGAAAAGAGGTAAGAAGTAGACTGGTTTCAGGTATCTGGACAGGAAAACATTTTTACTCACTAACAACAAGAGCCTTATGGTACTTCAACAATGAAGCAGTTTATATCCCACTATATTTAGACTCTTTCCTTATATTCAATAATAAAAACTGATTAGCCTTTAAGGTGGCACACAACTGTTTGTTTTTGCTGCAATGCACAAGCACATTTATTCCTCTGGAATGGGGACTATTCAGACAGAAAGCATTTGTAAGATTGGGTATTTGGGGCTTGCTGGTGTCACTGAGTCTAAACAAAGTTGTGTTATGGAATCAGACCAACTGTTTTCTTACTTAAACTGTGTTTGAGTTTCTTTTGAGTTTCTTTTGTTCTGTCTCAACTAGTTGAATTCTATGGGCTTTTTCAAACATCAAGCTATTGTCAGTTGTAGGATGGGTACACAATGATTATATGACGTGGAACATTATTACTCTGAGCTGATTAGGAGATACAGAAGCAGCTGACAAGCAGCAACTACTGTTCCTGTCTGGATGATACTAGCAATAATGATTTTTTTAAAGTTTGTATATACTCAGTTTTGGGCTTTAGGGGCAATAAACAAGACTTAATAAATCTAATATTAAGAAAGATATTAGCATCAAAATCAGATAATTTGAAAGTCCTGATTCCAATTTTACTCCCATTCTGGTTACTAAGCTTTTATGAAACTTCTCCTGCCTCACTTAGAAGGACCAGGGCTTAACATTTTGCTCATCGTCATTTGATGTAGTCAGGACACTCCCATATGGTATAACCAGCAATAAAATGCCATTCTTGATTTATTGCTTAATGTTACCCCAGGATCAGCTAATCCCTCACACACCAAAAGCCTGTGTTAGTATGCCTGAACTAAAAGCATATACAGTGATATGTATTCAGATTGTGTAGCTGTACAGATACTAAACTACCGATAATTCAAAACTCCATCACACTTATGCCCTTCTGTTGTTCTTAATCTGCTCCTGCTGGTTCATTATTAGGTGACTTAAATGTCTTCCAGGTAAATGAAAGGAAAAGTACCCCAAAGTGCTTTTCCCAAAGTGAGAGCATTAGAATGCTTCTTCTCTTCAGGCTTAGAAAGACATTAAACATGTCCATTATTGCAATATGCTGGAGTGGATTGGTTTGCTTCTTACAGAGAGTCAACTTGATGCAGTGGTTAAGACTATTAATTTAAGAGTGGTGGCCTCTAATCTAGAGAACCAAGTTTGATTCCCCACTCTGCTACATGCAGCCAGCTGGTGACCTTGGGCCAGTCAAAGTTCTCTCAGAGCTCTTTCAGCTTCACCTACCTCACAGGGTGTCTGTTGTGGGGACAGAAAGGACAGGAGAGTGTAAGCCGCTTTGAGACTTCTTCAGGTAGTAAAAAGCAGGGTACAAAAAACGGCTCTATCTTCTGACAAATAAATGTGGCTTTTGGGAAAGCTACAGCTGTCATTGTGAATCTGTGAGGAAGGAGACTAAAATCCTTCTTTTTGTCCTGGTTTGATAATGGTACATGAGAGGCTCGTGGTAAATCAAAAATAACAAACTTTTATTTCAGTTGATGATGATGATGATGATGATGATGATGATGATAGCATTTGTATTCTGCCCTTCCCCAGGGGGCTCAGGGAGGATTCTGTATAATTAAAATATACAATAGTATAAATACAGAAGGAAAAGCAATCTAAAATATTATACATTTAAAATGCAGGAGTTATACGTAAAGTTAATTTGCCTGGTGGTCTCCTTCTCAGAGGGGAGAAGACACATGGTGCCATTAGCATAAGATTGGATGTTGTTCAGTGCTTAGATGGCTAGGTAGGGAGATTAGTGGAATTTTAGATATTAATTTTCAGTGCAAGTATAGGCCCACTGGAATACCTCTGTCTTGCAAGCCCCATGGAACTGTCCAAGGTCCCGCAGGGCTCTGATGTTACCAGGAAGAGCATGCCACCAGGTTGGGGCCATGGCAGAAAAAGCCCTGGCCCTGGTTGGGGTCAGTTTAATTTATTTACGGCCAGGGATCCTCAGTCACTAGATCTTAGTGTTCTTTGGTGAACATAGTGGGAGAAGTGGTACAAAGGTACCTATGGGTACAAAGGCCCCAGACTACTTAGGGCTTTGAAGGTTAGAACTAGAACCTTGAAGCTGATTTGGTCCTCAATCTGGAGCCAGTGTAGATGAGAGAGTACAGGTCATATGTGTGCTGTCTACTGGGTCCCAATGAGAACCTGTGCAGCTGCATTCTGGACCAGTTGAAGTTTCAGAAACAACTTCAAGAACAGCCTTTTGTAGAGAGAGTTACAGTAATCTAGCCTAGAAGTGATTGTTGCATGGATCACTGTAGCTATGCCAGATGCCATCATGTGATGCTAATTGCCATGCCTGGAGACGGTAGAATGCCTTACAAATGACATTTGTGATATGGGCCTCCATTGATAGGCAGATGGCCAAAATCACACCCAGACTGTTGATGGTTGCTGAAGATGTTAGTTGGACACTGTCAGTGGTCAGGAGTTGCAGCAACTCACCTGTAGCATACCAGCCCAGCCAGTGGACTTCCATCTTAGTTGGATTTAACTCCAGCCAACTCTGCTTGAGCCAACCCACTATGGTCTCCAGATGACTGGCCAAAGAATCTGATGCAGCTGGATGGCCATCCATCATGGCCATATGCAGTCTGGGCCTGGCATATCTGAGGGAATGCCTCTCTGAATAATACCCCCTGAAGAGCATTATTTTCTACCGGTTCTGGAGAACCAGCTTGGTGTAGTGGTTAGGAGTGCTGACTTCTAAATTGGCAAGCTGGATTTGATTCCGCGCTCTTCTACATGCAGCCAGCTGGGTGACCTTGGGCTCTCCACAGCACTGATAAAGCTGTTCCGACTGAGCAGTAATATCAGGACTCTCTCAGCCTCATCCACCTCAGAGGGTGTCTGGTGTGGGGAGAGGAAAGGGAAGGTAAGTCACTTTGAGATTCCTTTGAGTAGAGAAAAGTGGCATAAAAGAACCAACTCTTCTTCTTCTAATAGTTGGCCTGGCCTCAACCAGGGCCAGGGCCTTTTCAGTCCTGGCCCCCACCTGGTGGAATGAACTTCCAGAGGAGACACAGATTCTGTTAGAGCTAACTGAGTTCCGCAGGGCTTGCAAAATGGAGCTCTTCTGCTGAGCATTTGGTTGAGGCCAGACTATAAAGACCACCAGAAGCTCATCCCCTCTCTTGGAACACCTCAGAACATCTTGTGAATGGAAAATATCAACTGCTCTGCAATAGTTTTTAACTTATTTAAATTAACTTTATTGTGTATTGTTTATTGCTTGTTATTATTAAATTGTTGTACATTGCCCCATGACAATTGTGCTGAGAGGGGCAGTACCATAAATACAGTCAATCAATCAATAGGTGTAGCATTTGCATATTTTGACACTCCATCCCAAAACTCTGGACTGCCTGGGCAAGTTGGCACATATAGATGTTAAAGAGCATTGGGGAGAGAATGGCTCCTGTGGGACTCCATATACTAGGGCATGCTGCTGGGAAGTCCTGTCTCCTAGAATCAGCCTTTGTCCCCAACTTTGGAAGAAGAATTGCACCCATTTAAGGGCAGCACCCTGAATTGCCATGACAGCTAGGTGCTAGGCCAATAGTCCACATGACCATATATGGTCATATCACCCTTTTAACTCCCACTCATTCAGGAAACCCTTCCAGAGCCATCAAGAAATCCCAGTCTGAAAAAGCCTGACCTAACTAGACATTAAAGTTGGTGAAGGAAGGACTGGCTTCGGAACTGGCAGTGGATAAATCCAACGCATAATAATAATTCACACATTCCAGTTTCCTTGTTTATCCACTGGCTAGAGATCACCTCCATATTCTAGGAGCTATTTCCATCAGACTTGTTAGGAGGGGATATGCGTTCCACTTCCCTAACTCAGAATCTTTCTTCATCCTCTCACAGTCTGCTTTGCTCTCGCACTGTTAATTATTAACGGTCAACTCCCAACTCCTAACTGACAATCTCAACTGAAGAATTTCATTTGAAATTACACTCAATGTTCTTAGACCAGGTTACAGCATTAAGCATTTACTGTCCATCACAGAAGGGTTTAACTATCTTCCCAAACACATACATTGCCACTGTTACAATTATAATGTATGGGCTGCTTTAAGCCGTGAGGAAAAAAATATAGTCATATCGTATCTGACCTTTTTCCCTGCTGAGACTAAAAGCAAAAAGATCATTACCAGTTGGGAAAGCTGTGTGTCTGTGTGCAGCTAAATACATGCTGTTGAGATCCATCCATATCCATATAGTACATATATTTTGAGACTTTAATATACAAAAGAAGAGATATGGAAGTTCTTCCAACAGAAGAGCAAAGGGAAATACATTATCTTTAAATGTGCATCTTCCCACCCTGGTAAGAGATCTGAAATCTGTTTACACAGGCACACTCTTTGGGACAGTATTTTTGGAAAATAATGAGTGGGAAGAGGCAATTTTCAGCTGAACTAGATTTGACCTGTATTGAATTCAGGAGGAAGCAGAATTCAAAGCTGCAGTGGTGGAGGGAAAATGTTGGGGTGAGACGCTACTGCAACTTTGGATTCTGCTGCTTCCTCTTGGATAGCTTCTCTGGCATATTTACTCTAGACTACACATGCCACAGGAATCACTGGGCAATGTGTAGACATTTTCCCCTCCTTAACATCTTTATTGCTTCCTTATATACTTAAAACCTGTGCTGTTTTCTGGCAGTGGTGAGAACCAGATTTTCAGGGTGCTAAAAGAGATGAATGTATGCTGTTGAAAGAGGACTCAATTAGATTATTGTGCATGTCTCTATTGTAAGGGACACTTTTGATAGCAATGGAATATAAGATTCTTCTTCAAGTGCCAGTCATTCACTTTGACCTGGGTGTGAAGTAATGCTATGGAGTCACAAAACAAGCTCTTGATTAAGGGGTGTGCAACTTTCTCTAGATCTCGCTTTTAATTTCTTGGGTTTGATTCATAATGAAGTCTCCTTGTACCTCTGGCTGTACAGCATAGTTGCTACATCCTGTTGAGGGTGGGGGACTCCCCTGCCTCTAGTTCCCATTTCCTGATAGGATATATATTTTTTAAAACAACTGTTTGGTTGATGGCGTGATGTCCCTTACAGGGAAAACCCAGAAGGGATATCAGTCCGCTCTAGGAATTACTGAATAATGTGGTTTTACTATAGAGTGTCTGGAAATTCCTAGAGAACTTTTATGACGGTTCCTGGAGAGGGATGGTTTGGATCTACCTTGAAGACAGGTTTCAGAGTAAGGTGCTAAGGGATTGCTGCTTGTGCCCTTTGCCTCTGTCTTACGGAGTCCTGCAAGGTGCTGTGGTTGTGGTGTCAAAAGTTTGGTTGTGGTGCTGAAAAAATGGATCTCCCTCCCCAAGAAAATTCCTCTGTCACCTACCAAACTTGGGAGTCAGGTGGTGTAGTGGTTAAACAGCAGTGGATTGTAATCTAGAGAAATGGGTTTGATTCTCCTCTCCTCCACATGCAGGCAGCTGAGTGACCTTGGGCTAGTCACAGTTCTCTTAGAGCTCTTCTTGTAGAGCAGCTGTCTTGGAGCACTCTCAGCCCCACCTACATCACAGGATGTCTTTTGTGGTGAGAGGAAGGGAAAGGTGTTTATAAGCTACTTGGGGACTCTTTTGGGTAGTGAAAAACAGTATAAAAAACTAGTTCTTCTTCTTCTTCTTCTTCTTCTTCTTCTTCTTCTTCTTCTTCTTCTTCTACCAGCTAGTGAAGACTTTTCTGTTTCATTTGACATACCTCCAGTAACTCTAATTGGCCCTCCTCCCAGGTTCAGTTATATGTGTTGTGTGTTTATACATTTTATAATTGAATTGTATTATATATATGTGTATGTATATATATATATATATATATATATATATATATATATATATATATATATATATATATATATATATATATATATATATATATATATATATATATATATATATATATATATATATATATATATATATATATAGTGTATATATATGTTAGCAAATATTTTGTTTTAACAACTTAAATATTTTGCTGTTGAAATGTATTCATATTTTGAATTCTGCTACCTTGTGAAAAAGTGGTACAAACATGTTATAAATAAATGAATGAATAACTCTCCCTACCTCGCGGGAACCTCCATATCCAAGGGAGCATCAATATCATAACATAACACCCAAAATACATTTTAAAGTAACTTGCTTGCATCTCCTCCCAAATTCTAGTGAAAGGGCCACTCCTCTGATCTCCAAGAAGCCACTCCTCACCAGTTGTGCTATCATTGAACGATCAGGGCATGCAATTGTTCAATGATTGCACAACTGGTAAGGAATGGCTTCTTGGAGATCAGAGGAGTGGCCCTTTTACTAGAATTTAGGAGGAGATGCAAGCAAGTTACTTTAAAATGGGTATTTTGTGTGTTATGTTTCGTGTAACTCTCTGATTTTGGGTGCTAGGATGTGAAGGATGCTTTGCATATACTGCTATTGTGGAATTGTGAAACACCATGAGTTCTGTAAGGGATAAAGTGGTGTGTTTTTGGCAGACGATTTGTGGCAAACCTGTAGGGTTTTTGAGGCAAGAGATGAACAGAGGTGGTTTGCCATTGCATTTTTCTGCATAGCCTGTTATTACCTGCCCTGAGCCAACCAGGAAGGAGAGGCCGTAAAAATAAAGTCGTTTTTGTTGTTGTTGTGGTTGTTGAGACTTGGTGGTCTTCTATCCAAATACTTGAGCTGACTTTGCTTAGCTTCCCAGATCATGCTAGGCTGGCCTACCCAGGTAAGGGCAAAAGTGTGGTATACAAATTTTCAAATAAGTAAATGCAGTTATACTGAGAACTTGATTTCTTTTCCCCGTAATTTTCGATTTTCACATGAGAAAAATATTGTAAGTAGAAGAAATAAGTGAGAAATTAATATGATTTTAAATAATTGTGTCGTTTACACAAACCATTAAATCTGGCATTTTAATTGTAAAAGTGAGCCCTTTATAAGACCAGTTAGTGAAGGACAGCCTGACCTTTCTTGTAAATGCCTGTTGTTACTTTAAAGGTTTTATAAGTCTTTACAACTTCTGTGTTTACACAGAACCCCCCATGGGAATCTTCTGTTTCTAGTTCATTCTCACCTCATTCAGCTGACTCAGGATTGAATCACACATGTCTGGCTGTCTGAAAAATCAATCCTTTTATCAGTATTGGATTTTTTAGTGGTTCATTTACACATCCTTAAATTTAGTTTCATTAAATCTGCAAATATTTAGAAGTTCCTCTCCCAACTTATTGCTACTTAATCTTATCAAAGAAATTGAGGCAAATATCAGATGTATAGTACTATAATACTATTGCCAGGTTGCAATGTCACTCCTGGTCACTGGCAGGGTATGGCGGTGAGATTACTGGGAGCAGGGAGTTCTGGCTGACAATTCTGCAATGTGAATTCCGACATGACCCAGAAGAGATGTAGTCATGTCGGGATGATGCTCTAGTTTGGGGGCGAAAACTCTATGGTAAAATTATCTCATACCAGAGTGTTTCTCTGACATACCTACAACACTTCTGGGACATACTGAAGTCACATGCACATGGCTAAAATGTCAGGTATCCCCCCCTTTTTTGGGGGGGAGATAATAATATTAAAATATCATTATCTGCCTTAGTCACTCCCTGTATTTCTTTCTCAATCTCAGGATCAGCCACAAGGATTTGATAAGGTGAGCAATAGTATATCTCACACTTTTAATTAAGCATTAGGGCCCAGTATTTCCACCCATATTGCTTTTGTTGGGGGCGTTAATTCTCTTGGTGTTTTCTAAATTATTTGATTCTATGCTCTCTTTGATGTGCAGCACAACAACTCTCCCTACCTGACCCTCCCTGTCCTGCCTATAGAGCTTATACCCAGGAATGACCGTATCCCATATATTCTCTCCATTCCACCATGTTTCTGAGATACCTAATCTATATAAATTGTCATTGAACACCAAGCACTCCAGCTCTCCCAATTTAGCTTGGAGACTTCTAGCGTTGACATTATTTGTTTTCCTCTCCAGTAACCCTCACCTTAGGTCCCTTCTAAGTGATCCCATCCCTCCTCCTCACCCTCCGATCTTGAGACTATTACTCTCCACAGAATAAAAGAGCTGTCAGCACATGATTGGGACTGTTCTGGCAAGTCCCTGAGGGTCTCTGCCCCCCAAACCTCTCTCTCTGCCTCAGCTTCTCCAGTTCCACAAGCTTAACTTCAGGGGAATGAACCTGCTCTCTGAGAGCCATGAGCTCCATGCAGACAGTACACACTCACAATTTCCATCCAGTTTGTGTAGTATTGTCTGAAAGATGCTGGATGACCTCTGCTGCCTTTCTACCTTCATAGCTGGTTAGTAGTTTAAAGCTATCCAGAGAGATGCAGGGTCCTCAGGCCTGATCCCCCAGCTAAGAGCAATAGGCCAAGAGCCCTTTGGGTGTCATGGCTTTGCCTAGGAAGAGCCTTACAGTTCAAAGGCCTACAGCCTCCCATAACCAATAGCAAAGGGTGGGTCCTATAGTCAATAAGCAGCAGACCAGAGAAAAGACCCAAACAGACCCAGACAAAAACACCACTCTCCACCAGCAGGCTATAAGCACCCACTCATTCTCACACTCTTTCCCCTCACAAAGCAACCTCTGTTGATGTTCCCTAGTAGTTTAGCAGTTTTGGAAAGACAAAAAAACAAAAACATACTCACCTTCCCAGCAGCCTTCTCCTGAGTTCTTTCTCCCAGCCCAGTTTCCTAAGAGGATCCTTGTGCAGTACAATCCTAAGCACATTTACTCCTTAGTAAAGCCTGTGTGGTCCAGTGGAACTACTCCATAGAAGCTAAAATTGCTAAACTGAGGCTTAGTTTGGTCATATTATGAGAAATCACTGGAAAAGACAATAAAACTAGGAAAAGTTCAAAGCAACAGTGAAAGAAGACGACCCAGTATGAGGTGAATGGACTCAATCAGGTAAGTCACAGCCTTCAGTTTGCAAGACCTGAGTATGGCTCCTAACAATAGGTCATTTTTGAGAATGTTAATTCATACTTTCAGCATAGGTTATAAACAACTAGATGACACTTAATGCACACACATAAAATCACTATGGTGAGGACAAGGGAAAACGCAGAACACAGCACAGTTAGAGCAAAAAAATGTACTGTAAACCTCAAGACATCTTAGCTTTAGCAAACCTTGATGGAGTGCTTTTCCATAGCTACACACTGCCAAGCTGACCAGGTGGCCATCAGTAACCCCTTTGTATATGCAAAAGATCCCAGACCAGGCGACTCCAGTAGTACATTGATCCTGGCTGAAGGAACCATTTTGAGCTACACCCATTCTGTTTGAGATGATCCTGGGACAAAACAGGCTTTGTAAGTGAACTTTGGGTAGGATTAAGACCCTTGAGGGTTTTTCTACGTGGGGATTTTAGTGATATTGAAGAAGCTACACTGTGATGTTAAAAACATCTCTTATACAGATAAGTCTGTGGGGAGTTCCAGAAAAATATTTTGGGAGCAAAGAATGCCACAGCTGTTGCATACCACCCAACCGCTTGCAGCATTTCAGAAGTAATTGGCTTCTGTACAATGAAATGTTTACATCCAGGGTGAATCTAAGTTTTCAGTGGGCCAAACTTTCGAGCTGGATTATAACATTTAAAGGAAAAGAAATTTCCCTCAAAATTATTATTCAAACTTGGAGCAAATGCTTGTTGTCACTATAATATCTCTACATCTAAAAGTGGTCTGGAAGGGAAGGGGCTTTTAACTTAAAAGAGCCACCCTCTCTGCCAGCTGAAGCATACTATTTAAAGTAACATGATGCTTAAAAAAACACTCCTCTGCTTCTATTTAAAAACCAAAAGTAATTTAAACCCTCTGACTTGAAAATCTGTACACAAAAATTTTTAAAATTATTTTTAAATAAAATGTGTATGCTTTTCTTTTGCTTCATGGTGGGCTTCTGCACCCTATTTTGCACACATTAAAAAAACTAAATAGAATTGGTTGAATATTAATGTAACCAAATGCAAATGAGCTGTTTTGGCAACAGTGGTGGTCCCCTCGCCTTGGATACATGCATGGGGCATTTTCTCTGAATATACCAGAACTGGCAACATCATAGTTGATGGGGGTAAATATTCTGAAGTGCTTCTTAACTCTGTAATATAAATTAGGATAGCAGTGTAGTTTCATTAAAATTTTCAAAGTCTAAAGGGATAATATATTTTTGATATTAGCTATGAGGACTCTTTAAAAATTGTGTGTGGGGAAAATAGAATTTCTCCAAGGACAGTCATTCATAAAAAAAACTAGGTAATGTCCCTTAATAAATGCTTTTTGTTTGACTGGCAATTGCATTTTTACTATTATTAGGCATGCTACTAAAAGGGCATAATTTGCTCCTATTTGTATGATAATGGTTTTCAGAATGATTCCACCTATGTGATCTCCATACCATTTTTTCCAATTCCATCCTTTATTTATGATCCAGAGATCAAACATCATCATAACAAACGAGTCTGCATCTAGTACAAACAATATCTTTACACCGCCCGTGGCGCCGCGGGCGCCACGGACTAAATAAAACAGTAAGCCCTTGGAAGGCGGGCTGTGTCCGGGATGAGGAAGGGTGCCGATTGGCCCCTTCCTCATGACAGACTATCGGAGGGACCAATCGGCAGGCGCGAAGCGCCTGCCGATTGGTCCCTCCGATTCCTTGCCGGAGCAACTGCGAGCCGCGCGTAGCGCAGCTCGCAGTTGCTCCAACCCAGCCGGCCTCTAAGAACCTCTAAGCCAGTGGTCCCCAACCTTTATTAGGCTGGGGACCGGCAAGGCATCGGGCCACGCCTGTGGGGGCCGCCCCCGCGGGGGCCGCGCCCACGCATCGGGCCGCGCCCGCGAGCCACGCCCGCGGATCGGGCCGCGCCCGCCGGCCGCGCCCGCGGATCGGGCCGCGCCCGCCGGCCGCGCCCGCGGATCGGGCCGCGCCCACCGGCCGCGCCCGCGGGCCGCGCCCGCGGGCCGCGCCCGCGGATCGGGCCGCGCCCGCCGGCCGCGCCCGCGGATCGGGCCGCACCCGCCGCCCGCGCCCGCCGCCGCCCAGGGAGCCCCCGGCCTCTAAAAACGCATTGCCGGCACACGAAGATGGCCGCCGGCAAGAAGACCGCGCCAGGGAGCCGCCCGCCGAAGGAGCTGCCCGCCGAGAAGAAGCCACCCAAGGAGCTGCCCGCCTCTCACCGGTAAGCTACCTTTCCTCACCCTGCCCTCGCCAGTCCCTCGCTCTCCACCCCCCTGCTAGGGCCCATTGTATTTGGAATACAATGGGCTCTTTTACTAGTATAGGTATAAACTTGTTAGATGTTGATGGATTCAGTTATCCAATTCCTTATGAATAAAACATTAGCACATAATTTAGCCACTTTGATAGAGGTATCATTTGACTTGTCTTCAAGGAAGAGGGATGTGTAAAATGTGTCTAATCTGCCTGGGAACTAGGGATGCCAGTCCCCAGGTGGGAGTTGGGGATTCCCTGGTTTTACAGCTCATCTCCAAGTGACAGAAATCAGTCCCCCTGGAGAAAATGGCTGCATTGGACGGTGGACTCCATAGCATTACACTCCAATGAGGTCCCTCCCACCCCAAATCCCACTTATTCCAAGCTCCACCCGCAAAGTCTCCAGGTATTTCCCAACCCAGAGCTGGCAATCTTACTGGGAATTTAGACAGGATAGATGTTTGGTGTATGGAGAACATATCCTTGTAGAGTTTACAATGTAATAACATCTGGTCAACCATTTCAGATGTGCCAGATTGGCATGGGAATGTGGAAAAGTAATGTGGAATGTGTAGGTACCCCCCTTTCTAGAAACTCTGAGGGCAACCATTAAGCCTGGCCAAAAGGAAGCCTTTGGGAATTTGGGAAATTCTATGGTATACAGTTTGCTGGCACAAAGTTTCAGATATAGTTCCCCACCCCTGGATAGAGGGATGCCTGAACTATTTCAGATTGCAGAGATATATCCCAAATTCATTGTTTTATTATTTCTTTGGCTCCTGAGTACCTAAGGTGGCTGAGGGAGAAAAGCTGAACAGTTTATTCTCATCAGGACCACCCAACCTGAGTGGCATGTATCTAGAAGGATTAAGAGGACTAATCCTGATGTTTTCAAGTTTATCTTAATCCAAAGGCATATTGCCAGAGACCAGCTATGTGCTTGTAGTGATACTTGCCCTGATTCTATTCTAAGGATTGTGTTTGGTGCAGAGTGAGGGACACCAAATGTAATCCTTAGGAATCTGAACTGTGTGGTTTGTAAGAGGCAGATATCACAAATTTGTGAGCTGTACAAAAGTTTGGATAGTACTTTGGCTTGAAAAACATTAATGGTGTAGAGCTGGGGTGGCCAAACACTGACTCTCCATCTGTCCATAAACTACAATTACCATGAGCCCTGGCCAGTACCATGCTGGTGGGCTCATGGTAATTGTAGTCCAGGGACATCTGGAGAACAACAGTTTGGCCACCCTTGTTGTAGGGAATGTGTGAGCCTCCCTTCAAAAAGAAAAATCTCAGAGTATCTGATGCCATTTTTTGGACACTCTCTGTGGTCTGAGTAACTGGGCTTTCCATGAGTCTGTGGATTGAAACACTTCTAGATATTTAAAGACTTTTACCTGTTCTGTCTCATTGCCATCAATCTGCCATTTGTGTTTAATGTGTTTCCTAGAGAAAACTAGGATTTTAATCTATGCACCTGTGAATCAAGTTCTCCTGACACCATCCAACATATCCTACTGGATTGTCCCTTGTTCACTGAACAGAGAAGGCATATCATACCTCTCATACCAAAATGGAGAAACCATTCAAGAGACCTGATTTGCCAATTTTTACTGAGTGATAAGGATGCCGACGTCACTTTTATTACGGCTGAATTTCTGTCCTCAGTTTTTAAATTCAAACTGTCTGACGTATCCTGACTAACTTTGTTTATCCTACTTATCTGCTTTATGCCAATAAAGGTATTGTATTGAAAAAAAAATCTTTTGAATATTTATTATGAATTGTTCCTCCTTACAGTATATTGTAAGAGCCTCAAGGGCTCTTCTGCCTCAGAGTGAAACGAGATGGCTGTATAATCTACATATAGTAAGGCAGGTCTATTTGCCAACCTTGGTGAATGGAATTCTGGATTGGTCAGTACTTGAACCACTGAATTAAAATATAAATTAAATAGTGAAGGGGGGAGGCAAAATTCAGCCCTTTTTAACAGGAATCCTGTATGAGAGGTGACCTTGCTGATTGGTTCTTACTGCTAGAAGTTATTCTCTTACAGCATACTAATCAGGGAGAGTTGTCTACCATCAATTAATGAGGCCTCTAGTTTAGCCCATAATTTGTCTTTGGCAGTGCTGTCACATATAGCTTGCTCATTAGGTTGAGGCAAACTAATTGGGTGGTAATTGGATGGATTAAATTAGTCTCCTTTTTTGTGTATTAGTATACACAAACCCCAGTCATGATGCTATCTGGTGGTATCATGTTAATGCGCTGGGGCTTTCCATATCTTACGTACTCTTAGCTTCAGTTGTTCTGACTGGGGCCAGGTAGGTAGGTGGGCTTCTGGAGCTGACATCATACCAGACCATAGTGTTTGAATCATAAAGTGCTTGAAAATATGTCTTTCAAATGGTTTCAAGAACTGGGAGCTTCTGCCTGAAATTGGTATGAAACAATATGCCAAAAGAGGCAAGATTCGTTAGGTCTGGCTACCTGAATAAATCTGATGCCAGAGTACATTTTGGACAACACTCTCCTTTGATTTAATTAATGTTTTGTATCATCTCTGTTGGACTTGTGGGGAATAGATTCTGGTATTCCTCCACCTATAATGGCTGAGCTGAGAGATTAGTTGGTTCTTGGCTGTAATGCACTGCTAACTGAACCAAGGTTTTGGTCAATCAGGTTAAGAGGGGGTGCTATGTCAATTTTTGATAGTCATTTTCTCTTGATTAGCCTCATGATAGAGATTGGGCCTACTTACATTTTAATTAAATATCTTTAATTAAATGTCTTAATATTAGAAATGTTTATCCAGCTCTATATATTTTTTTTCTGCATGCTGAAACCAGCAAATTAGATCTCAGCTGAAAAAATTCCCCTCCTGCATTTATTAAGATTTTGTATGGTAATTTGGGCATTGTTTCCATCCTGACTTCTTGTTGTTATCTTCTTTTTGAAGACATCGGTTGTATTTGTTCTACTTCAGATGTCATCAGCCTGGGGAGAGGGTACACCAATTCTGTGCAGAACTGGAGGTGATAACTGGTACCTATTCAAAGAAATATAGTTTATTATGGGTCTGGATTTGCAACTACCTTTGCTGGAAAAGTTGACATCTGGAACTACATTGAATATTTTAATAAAAGAGCATAACAAAATGGGGGGAAGTGTTCAATTTGAAGTACTCAAGGCATATATGCTTGGAATTTCATCAGAAAGAAGATAACGATGAGAAGTCAAGATAGAAACGATGTCCAATTTACCATACAGAATCTAAATAAATGCAAGAGGGGGATTTTCTTCAGAATTGACAGGATGTGATTAGTATCCCATGTGGAAAATTTTTCAAGACACATGTACTCATAAATTATGGAATAAGAGATCCTATTACAAGCTCCATCTGTGTCTCTCAAAATAGCAATAAGAAGATAATTATATTAGCAGCCTTTCTTGTTTTATTTCTTACTGTATGATTGACACAGAAGATTAGCTGGTTTTGTTCCAGTTAAGGAATAAGACAGGTTCCTTTTAATCATTGTTACAATGATATTTTGAACAGTCTCATTAAATCTCAGGTATTGATTTATATGACCAGTATAATATTGCTCTTCAGAGCAGGTACTTTCTTCAAAAGACATTATTCTTCATATTTTTCAGTATGTATTTGCTTTTTGAATCTCTACCCATTAAAAAGCAGCTAGAATGAGCTCTGCCTTATCATTTTAACTCCCAAGGGTTTAAATATCACACAAATAGGGTGCCAGTTCATGATTTTAATAATCAGGTAGGTTCAGAGATCATGGGAAGAGAAGTGACCGTTATGTTCCAGCTTTTCCTACTTAGAGGTACCAATTTACCTATCACTTCTCCCCCCCCCCTTTTGGAAATATCTAGTCATACAAGAAAGCTGAAGACCCAGTGTGGGGTAATGGTTAGAATGTTGGACAAGGATCTGGGAGTCCCAGTTTCAAATCCACACTCTGCCATGGCAGCGTGCCAGTTGACCTTAGGCCAGTCACATACTTTCAGCCTGACCTACTTCACAAGGTTGTTGTGAGGATAAAATGGAGGAGAGGAGAATGATGTGATAAGGTGTTTGTTTTGGGGAGAGGAAGGGAAAGGTGTTTTCAAGCCGCTTTGGGATTCCTTTGGGAAGTGAAAAGTGGGATATCCAAACCAGCTCTTATGGTTTGGTGTAGTGGTTAGCCAGTTTGGACTTCTAATCTGGCATGCCGGGTTTGATTCTGCGCTCCCCCACATGCAACCAGCTGGGTGACCTTGGGCTCGCTACGGCACTGATAAAACTGTTCTGACCGAGCAGTGATATCAGCACTCTCTAGCCTCACCCACCCCACAGGGTGTTTGTTGAAGGGAGAGGAATGGGAAGGCGACTGTAAGCCGCTTTGAGCCTCCTTCGGGTAGGGAAAAGCGGCATATAAGAACCAACTCTTCTTCTTCCTCTTCTTCTTCTTCTTCTTCTTCTTCTTCTTCTCCAGTGGTGCCTCCAGTCATTTGCTTTGAGCCTCACCCACTTTCTGAGAGACAAATATTATCAGCAAGAAATGTAAATTACTTTCATCCCTGGGGTTTCCTTAGTTGAAGCTGCTTAGTTGCACCTATTGCCATTGTTCAGGGTTAAGGCCTCTTCCCAGTGTCGGTAGAAGTGCAGAATCTGCCCTCTGAGCAGATGAGAACACTTACACAAGAACTCTAGTTTCCAGTCCTGTGATTGTGCCCTAACTATTGGCTTTCTTTGAAATGTATTCCTCATGTCTGTGGATTCTGCCCCCATGTCTATGCTGTGTGTTTCAGACCTGGAGAGGAGTGCTTACCTCTTCATATGCTTTTATTCATGTGCCTCTGAAGATTATGGAATCTATCCATCATCAGGCTGGAACTGGAGACCACAAGTCTAGAATCCTGACCACTCATCAAAGGTTTTGTGAGGTTCCTGGTGTCAGGATTCTATAAACGATGGCCAGCTTTGCATAGCACAGCAGCACAAGGGAACAAAGGCAGGCAGTATTTGGGGAATTAGTGCTACTGGTTGGTTGTGCTTGGAAAGAAGGCCTGGTTTGTCTGGGATAGTGTTTTTTCTAGTAGCCTGTCTAGTTGCTCTGGGTCCAAATAAACCTTTGCCAGTTCACATTCCTCCTCCTAGGATTTGGTGGTGTTCAGTTACTTTTATGAAAAAGATATGCAGGTTTCTCTAGTGCTCTTCTCCCCGAAAAGCAAAAAGACAGTTTAAAAAAAACCAAACTGATAGCCATGGAACAAACATTTAAGCAGGAGTTGATCCTGCTGTCACTTTTGTTTAGGAAACTTTTTCTTTCAGGATGGAGAAAGTAATTGGCCAGAACACCAGTCCCTAACTAAGCTTGTTAAAGCTTCTGCTTACATTGGGGGGAGGCAGTTGAAAGGTGACAGTTCCGTGTTTATTCCGACATGGGCACTTAGCTTCATATTGACAGCTGCTTTGCAATTAGCAGATGCATCTGTGAAGGCAAATCTGACTTTCTAATTGTCTGTGGTTATTTACAGTGAATGTTTAGTGCTTTTGCTTTCATAGGCTTGAGAAGAATAGTCTGTCAATAGTCAATAGTCTTGCTTTAGGATGCTTTGGGCTGAATCTGTGTTGAGCAGGGGGTTGGACTAGATGGCCTTTATGGACCCTGCCAACTCTATGATTCTGTAATTCTGTCTACACACAGTAACTTTTTAATGTTGTTTTGTTATATTTTTGCCAGTTTCTCTTTTCAAGGTGGTGAAGATGCAGTGGAGTATGTGGGCAGAAAAGCAGGTGCAGGTTATGGCTGCCAGGTCCTCCTGGAGACTGGCAGGGTATTGGGGCTAAGGTTGCCTGATCCAGCTGGGGAAAGCCCTGGAGATATGGAGATGAGGAGGACAAGGATGTGAGTGGGATATAATGCCACATTGTCCATCCTCTAAAGCGCCATTTTCTCCAGGAGAACTGATCTCTGCAATCTGGAAATGAGCTGTAATTCTGGAGAATTTCCAGGTCCCACCTGGAGGTTGGCATACATTTTGCAGTGGCTTTAATTTTTATGTGCTGATAAAGTTGAACTAGAAGAAAAAGAGTTGGTTTTTATACCCTGCTTTTCACTACCCGAAGGAGTCTCGAAGCAACTTACAATTGTCTTCCCTTCCCCTCTCCACAACAGACACTTTTATACCATTTGGCTGCATGTGGAGGAGTGGGGAATCAAACCCAGCTCTCTAGATTAGAAGCTGCCGCTCTTGGCCAATACACCACTACACCAATCTAGCCCCTAGAAGTGATAGTAATAGCAACTCTGATTTTCATCTAGCATGCTTGGACCTTGTTAGATGTGAAGACTCACAGGGGAAGAGAAATCTCATTTTTGCTTTCCTCATGTTCTTGCAGTGACTGCACCTCTCCTTTTCTTTTGGCACCAGCTCAGGTCACTCTACCTGCCCCATCATCTCTCTGTTACTCTCATGAGTTCTGGCCCTGACTTTGCATCTCTTCCCCTCCCAGCTCGCTCAGCTCTAGCTACTCCCATTTTCAGCTTGTCCCCTTACCTCCTGCCTGCTGGTGATACAGTATGAAGCTCCATTTTGCATTTTGGTGATGACCAAAATACAGCCTAAATTCTGGAATTTCTTTGAGTGACACGTGTACATGTACTGACATTGTTATTAACTATTGGGAGTACCCCAAATTAGGTTCTTAAAAATAAGGTTTTTCTTCTACAGTATAGAGTGGGGAGGTTTTCAGAACACTACATCATAGCTGTGGTTGGCCTCATTGTGCTGGTTTGCCCATGTACACGTAGTCAACTCTCAGTTACTATATACAGGGATCTTTTTACACATTAATTAAATGCCAAAGTTCCTTGAGTTTTACTCAGATATCGGTTACATGACCTCAGAGAGATATCAAAAAGGTGATTCAATGAACAATTTCATCTGTAAAAACTGTTAGAGTTCAAATTTAGAAGGTACATTTGTACACCCTATTGATCATCAATCAGGTTTTCATGAGTTGCATGAAATTGCTATTTTGACCCCAAAACATTATACTCTCTCTTCCTCCCCCACCCCATTTTTGTGGATAGCTACATGTCTTCATGTTGCCTGACTAATAGTCATTTATGACTTTTGTTGGATATAACAGAGACATGCTTTTTTGGCAGAGGGCTGGAAGTAGGTTCATGGGACAAAGCCAAGAGGAAGTTGGCCAATTTGTCTAAACTAATTTGTTCTTCCTTGGTTCCTAAAGCCAGTGAATAATAGGCAATAGGAGAAATGTTTTTACTGAAGACAAGAGGAATTCCAGCTGAAATGAAATTATATTGTTAGGAAAAGGTATGGGGGAAGCATTCAAGCAAGACAGTCTAAACTGTGTCAGATAAACTCTGTCCTTAAACACCAGAAATCTCATGGAAATAAATAGGGAAATTCAGCCTCCTAGCTTTCCAAGAAATCTTTAAACTGTTGCCTGGGCTTCTCGGTGATTAAAGCAATTTTCCCCACACAAGGTTTACATCTTTGACTGTGTATATTCCAATATTAATTGGAATAAATGTTTTGAATTAGGTTAATTTGAGCAAATTGCAAAATGTGGAACGCTTTGCAGAATGGTTGCACAGGGAGAGTTGTGGCAAAAATTGCTCATGTCGCCTTGCCCTTCCACATAAGCTTTGAACTGGCTTAATCCTTGACCCTCTGCTTTTCTAATTCTACTGCACTCTAGTTCTCCCTCCTTAATGCTATCCTGCGTGTTGCTTTTGTGTCTAGAGGCATCTTCTACTCCCTGTTTTTCCATTTCCCTCTCCTCCTTTAATGTGCTGTGTAAACCTTATAGCAGCTGATTGAGATGGCTTCACCTGATAGTTGTGAAGTGGCAGTTGTACAGAGTGGCTCACCATAGACTGGGAGAATTGCGCCCCCCTAGTAATTTGGTTAGGGTATGCCCCTATACTGGATGGGTTACTAAGGGCCATGATATTACATGATACATCTTACAAAGTTCAAGCTTCTCAAAGTGACCTTGTAGCAGCCCCAGTGTAAATTCCAGCCTTTTCCAGACCTTTGACAAAATCTAAAGCATCATAGCTTGGCCTTAGTAGGGGCTATTCTGCACGACTTTAATATAGCACTAGTCTTACATTTTGTTTTCGCCACTAAAATTGCGTTCCGCATGATGTCATGAGCAATCTGCAACACTCCTGCAACACTAGCGCCAAAATCGCTTAGTTGTAGTGATTTTCGGGGAATCGGGAAAAGTGGATTCACCCTCAGAAAACACTTGCGAAAAAGACATGTGCATTCTCAATGTAGCAGTTGCAACGAAGTCCCTCCCCTTGGTTCTCTCCTCTGAACTTCCGGTGAAGCGATCACCATTTCTTCCCCACGGAGCGGGGAAAGCAATGAACCAGCGAGGTTTCATTCACCCAGTGAGGCTTCTCCGGCTACAGTCCCTCCACAGAAGTGCTTTAAAGCTCCCCTAAGTCCCCAAGCACAACACAGCCCCCTGTTCGCCAGTTCCCTTTAATTTCAGCCAAAAATCGCGCCCGTGGGGGGGGGAATTTTTTTCCCCACTCAGGGGAGCATGGTAACGATGAATCGCCAGCTCACACGCCAGCTAGATGGGTCTCTCCGTTGCAACGAATCAATGCATATTCATTGCAACGTGGATGTGTGTGTGTGTTTTTTTAAACCCCTGATTAAAGGGAAAGGGGCTTTTTGGGAGCATGATAACAACCGCCCATTGGCTGTTCCGTTTGATTGACAGCCAGGGGCGGGAACAAGCACAGAAAAAAATCGCTTCCTTTCTAGCGATTCCTGCGAGACCGGAAACCTGTGGAGAACGAATGAAATGCTACTGGATTCCACTATAAATGAAGGTAAGATTCCACTATTTAAAATAGCGTTTCCGCTTTGTGAAAGCAATTGGCAACATTGGTCCTTGTGCGGAATGGCCCTAGGTCTCACTACAAATTTGGCTATTGACATCCCCATTGACTCTTTCCTTGCTTATTCTGTATATGCTAACTTCCTTGATTTATTAGCACAGCTTTATTGGCTATAGCCTTCAGCCTAACCATACTAGTCTTTAAATCTCCTTTCCCCCTTCTGAGTCTGTTCTAATTCTCAAAGTTTATTTTTGTTTTATTCTGGATTACTAAAAAATAAGAGGGCAAGGAAAAACTTTGATCGTTGCTCATTAACTCACCCTTCTCTGAGTTATCCATCTCTCTCTTCTTCTGCAAGGGTGTTTCCGCACAGGGACCAAAGTTCCTAATTGGTCCCACAAAGCGGAAACACTATTTTTAAAAGTGTAATCTTGGCATTACGCATGCCTGCTTTTTTAGTGGAATACAGTAGCGTTTCATTCGTTTACCACAGGTTTTCGATCTCGCAAAAATCACTAGATAGGAAGCGATTTTTTCTGTGCGTTGTCCCGCCCCTGGCTATCAATCAAACGAACAGCCAATGGCTGGTTGTTATCATGCTCCGGGAAAACCCCTTTTCCCTTTAAGCACAGGTTTAAAAAAACCCAAAAAACATGTTGCAACGAATATGCGTTAATTCGTTGCAACGGAGATACCCATCTAGCTGGCAGCTGCCGTGTGAGCTGGCGATTCATCGTTACCACGCTCCCCCTGAGTGAAAAGAAAAATCCCCCCTCCCCGAACAGGTGCGATTTTCGGCCGAAAATAAAGGGAACTTGCAAACGGGGCTGTGTTGTGCTTGGGGACTTAGGGGAGCTTAAAAGCACTTCTGTGGAGGGACTGTAGCCAGAGAAGCTTCACTGGGTGAATGAAGGCTCGCTGGTTCGTTGCTTTCTGCTCACTCCGAGAAAAAAAAATGGCTATCGCTTTGCCGGAAGATTGGAGGAGAGAGCCAGGGGGAGGGACTTGGCTGGAACCGCAACAATGGGAACGCACAGGTCTTTTTCGCTAGTGTTGCATTTTGTTTGCAAGAGTGTAGGAAGGTGAAGGAAGGTGAATCCACTTTTCCCGATTTCCCTTTAAGCGCTACAACGAAGCACTTTTCGCGGAACTGTTTCAGGAGTGTAGCAGATTGTGGGCGACGTCTTGCGGAACTGCAAATTAGTAACGTTTACAATTTGCAAGCCTTCTAATACATTAAAGTCATGCGGAATTGCCCTAAATAAAGGTCATCCAGGGACTAAGTGAGCCAAGGTACCCAATCTGAAGGTACCCACCAACATTCTGAAAAAGGAACTCCAGCAAATTGGCCCTCTAATTCTGGTGATGGTGTGGCATTTAATCTGGTTGCCAATCTGGGCATAGTCAGAGATTTTGAAGTATGCCAGGATGGTTACCGGAGGTTCTAATCCATTGCAGGAACAAGAACACACCCTTCTTGTATATGCTATAAACTCTCTGGGCAGCCATTGCTTTTGTTTTTGTGTTCTGCATGTTTCCTAACTCCCTTCTGGTGCTAGCTACAGTGCCAGTTTGAACATGGCTACAAATCAAGATCAGTGGGCAAAAACATTTACTTAGAAGTAACAGCAGAGGGACTGCAAGCCAATGGAATTAGGAGCTGGTTCTGAGGGGAGTAGGACCATAAGTGCAGTCTGGAAGCTGCTTCACAAACGCCGCCAGTTCTTTCTGTAACAACAAAGGCTGGGATCTTGTTCCAGGATTGTCTCAAAACAGAATGAGCATGCAGATAATTTTTCAAATCCGTTTAGAGAATTAATTAAAATATGACATCTCCTGAAATCTCCAACGCAGCCCCTACTGCACTGCCTTTTGTTGTTGTTGCTGTTCATCATTCCACATGATATTCCTTCTCATATGTGCCTTATTTCTCCACTGTTATACTGGCAGTTTGAAGCTGTTGGCAGCAGAGGAGCCTCTCTGTAAACTGTCTAATTGGCAATGCTGAATTACAGTTTCGGGAGACGTTTCATATATTCTGGGGTTTTGGCTGCTTTATAATTTCTAAAATATGGTTACCACCAGGCTGGCTTTCAGTTTGTGGCTTGGATTGGAAGCAGAGAAATCAGAGAATGAGAACTGTTCAGACTCTGCAGTGACTCCTTACTGCACATTTATTACACTGCCAGAGTTCTGCAGAACTTTCCCAGACTATTTAGTCGTACTGCTGGGAAAGGGCTGTTTTATTCCTTGTTAAATAAATAAAATAGTGTATTTGTTGTTTTCTCTGCACTTATAAGGTTCCTATCCTCATTTAAGCCTGTTGCTGGTGGAACAATACAGTCTCCTTTCATAATGCCTTGTGCCAGTATGCAAGGGTACAGTTGCCAGAGATTTCCCAGTATTCCAGCTGATCTCCAGATGACAAACATTAGTACCCACTGGAGAAAATGGCTGATGTGGAGAGTGGACTCTGTGGCATTATACTCCTGAGCGGGGAGTGCAGTAGGAATCTGTGCCCACCACCTTTCAGCCATATGTAGAAAGAAACTGAATCAAACTGAAAAGCTACCAGCTCTTCCTGTTTCCAGAAAAACACTTGTTCTTGTAATGATGACAAAGCCAGCCGGGCAAAGTGTTGCTTAGTAGCTGGCCTTCATGGTATTTTCCTCAGATGTGTTTTAGGTAAGTGTTTTATAAGTGCACCAAATAACCTTTTTTTTGAACGCTGACTTCTTGAAGAGATGTAGCCAAAAAGTCATGCCTGCCTGAAAAGATTGTTCTGTTGTTTGCAACCTGTTACTGTAAACAGGAGAGACCGGAGGAAATGTCTCTTTCCCCTCTGCTTTTAGCCATGCCGATATTAAAAGCACTGAATCATGCCCAGTGTGTGTATGGGGGGGGGGGGGGCAAGCTTTTTATCTTCTCCCTTTTGCAAGGCAGAAATTAAAAGCATTGATATTGTTCCTGCCCAGTTTGGAAGAGGGAAGATAAACAAGCTCTTGAAGCCACAAATCCTTTTGTTCTCCTTTTTTAACTGGATGTCTATGAACTGAAATCCCAGCTGGTCCTTTGATCAGCTATGAGTCAACTTCTACCCAATATGTAGCTGCAAATTTCATGTCTGGCTGCTGTTTGAGTTGCTTGATGCAACAATCCACTTTGTCTGCTGATCAGATTAATTGATATATATCCTGCAACCCAACTGTACCTACACTAGATGAAGTTTAGCTTAGAGGGGTCTTAATGCAGATACCACTTTGAATGCTGTGCATGCATACAGCCCTTCTAAATAAGCTCCAAACTATCAACGGTCCTGGAATCCACCCCCCCTACTCTGCTCTGCAAACCATTGGTGGGTTCTGACAGCTGGGGTCCCAGGCCTCTGTTTCTCTTTTCCCAACTTCTCTTCTCCCCATACAGCATGGAGCAGTATTATGGACCGGGTAGTTTCATTTTGGGGAGTTTTGGGGAGTTTAGTCTTTTGGATTTGTGGTTTGGGAACACCCCAAACAAAAACAGAATTTTCTGCTCTCTAACAGCAATATCTAGATTGCCCAGTTTATTTATGTGGTAACATATCAGTAAGAGAAAAGCCGTCCAAATATGTTCAAAGGGAACCTTCTTATTGTAATTGTGTACTTTCTATGGTTCAGAGAAATAATTTTTTGGCCTAAATCCTTGTCGATTTCAATTTATATCAAGATTTGGATTTTTGTACATTTAGCTGTACGGATTTCTCAGTATTTCAAGTGATACATCATTACAGTTAGAAAACTTATATAGCTTAAATAAATGTTCATTCCAAGTAAATTTGCAGGTCCTAGTGTCTGCAAAATATTACTATTTTTCCACTCTCCAGTGGGAATATGTTGGCTGCTAAAGGTAGGAAATTCAGGAAGAGAAGTGTGTCTAACACAGGCAATGAAAAAGGGCTCAATAATTCTACTGGTAGTCTGATTTCTGCCTCTGCTCCAGAAGGATTCTCCCACTCATTTTGCTCTCAATATAAATGAAAATACTTTTCAAAGGAAAGGCTGGAAAAGAACAAGACAAACAAATGTATCCAAAGACAGGACATGTACTCTGGTATCACGTTTCCCAAGAGAGCTTGGTTTATAGATATTCTCAGTTAATTGTTCACCAGTTTTTGGACTGCAAATCGGACGTCATGGGGTACAAAGACGGAGGAGGGTCTGTCATCGCTGCCCAGATTTAGTAGTAAGAATTCTGCTCCCTGGTCCAGATATAGTAGCAATAATTTTGTAGTAAAGGATATAATTCACTTGTTAGAGATTGTTTTACATTAATCTGATCACACTAATGTCCTCAAATGCTATTACATTCTAAATCTAATTTTAGTATTAGCTTCATGGATGTTCATGTAACGTGAAAAAATGCACAAAACCTGAATTAGATATGTTCTATCATAATTAGTGTGATCTAGGACCAGAGTATTCAATACTATCTCTGCATCTTCTCTCTCTTTTTCCCCCCAGGTAAAATCCTATTCAGGAGAAGTCATATTCGAGATGTAGCTGTGAAAAGACTAAAACCTATTGATGAATACTGCAGGGTAAGAATAATTTTCTTCTTAGGCGGTTGTCAGTAGGACACAATGAGTGATGATTGGCTAAATATAATTACTCAAGAACAAGGCTAGTAGAACATAACTCCTTTAAGTTACAAATCGCAGAGCCTATCACATACACACACCAGAAGTTGCCTGCTGGATGGACTCTGCTAAAAAATCCCTTCTTACAGAGACCCATGAAAAGTAAAGGAAAATTAACAAGTAGCTTATTCTCCGGAATAAATGCCTTAGATTTCAGAGAGCTGGTAAAAATGACAGTAATAATACAGCTAACTTTGAGTCCAATAGAACCTTGGTCAACAAGATTTAGGGGTACAAGGCTTTGAGATTCTAAGTTTGCTTTGTCAGATCATATAATAATGTAGACTTTTATTTAAATGAAGTAAACACATTTTGTCCTTTTGAAATCTAGTTAATTCTGTAATATGATCTGTGCCAGTGATCTCAAATTATCTATTAACATATATTCCTTAGTTCCGTATATAAGTCTTTTGCAAAGGAATTATTTCAAAATAATATCTCCTGTATTATAAATCATATGGCTGCTGTGCCTGGTCAAGCATGTACTTTCATCCAGCATTCTTTATAGTGACATGAAAATAGACTGGAGAAGGATTTATAGACTCAAGCACAAACTGAAAGCTGGGAAAAAGCCTGTACTATGAGTTGAGTATCCACATCCATTGCTGCAAGGCTGTCACGTTCAACAAACGACAGCCTTGAGGGGGATGGGGGGGGTTGCTGTCAAGTTTCTAAGGTAAATTATTATTGTTGTTGTTGTTGTTGTTTTTGTTTTATTTATATCCCGCCTTCCCCTGGAGGCTCGAGGCGGCTTACATAACCCCATTCCCTAAAAACCACAAGGTAACAATAAGTTCCAATAAATTTACAATAGTTGGTGATCAATTGGACCACAGTGGCAACAATGATGGCTTAGTCTAACTCATTTAGTCTCCGCATCCTCAACTACAGGAGGGGGGTTGACACTCTCTACCACCAGTTTGTGAGGGGGGGGGGCTGATCTTCTTTTCCGCCTGGCCTCAACTATAAGCCTGGTGGAAGAGCTCCGTCTTACAGGCTCTGCAGAATGCTGGTAATTCCCACAGGGCCCTCAGCTCTTCTGGGAGCTCATTCCACCAGGTTGGGGCCAGGACCGAGAAGGCCCTGGCCCTGGTCGAGGCCAGGCGGGCTTCCTTGGGGCCGGGAACGACCAATAGTTTAGCCCCTGCAGAGCGTAGAGCCCTGCTCTATATCAATATAAAGATATCAATACAAAGATATCAATATCAATATAAAGATATTGAAAGGTAAGTTGCCATTACCTGGCTGTACATCATGACTCTGTTATTCCTTGATGAAATCAGAGTCCAGTAGCTACATCACAGCTACATCTCGAATATGACTTTAAGACCAACAAAGATTTATTCAAGGCGTGAGCTTTTGAGTGCAAGCACTCTTAGTCAGACTATGATATTCTTACATGACAGGGAATATATAGCAAAAATCAATTCTGTTACATCAGTAGACTGTGTCACAACCAAATACAGCCAATGATAATCCTTTGTCAAAACAGCCAATCCATCCCCTAGAATTCAGTGCACTTTACAAAGAGAAACCAAAATGCTGTTATCAGAGATCAAAGGCTGTATTTCTTTGTAATACAACAGCTACTTTTAGGTCCATTATAGAATATTCCTTGATGGTTTCCCTTCCAAACAGTAACTAGGGTCAACCCTGTTTAGCTTCCAAGTTCTGATGTGACTGGGCTAGCTTGGACAGCTTGCTTTTTGTTGCTGTTGTTGTTGTCAGCCATTGAGTTGTGTCTGACTCTTGGTGATCCCATGGCACAGCTGTCGCCACAGTCCCTAATCCTTCACTGCTCCCTCAGCCATGCAGTGTTCTGGCCAGTGTCCACCTTCCTTAGTTTCTGGCAGGAGAGTAGTGTCCTCAGCATACAGAAGATTATTTATATTCCTTCCTCTCATCTTAATTCCAGTGTTTGATTCTTTGAGTTCAGTCTCTCTCATAATGATCTCAGCACACAAGTTAAACAAGAAGGGGGAAAGAATATAACCTTGTCACACCCCGTTCTCTATTTTGAACCAGTCAATGTCACCAAATTGTGTCCGTAAAATGGCTTCTTGGTTTGCATAGAGTGACTGCATCAGTTTGATCAAATGCACTGGCACCTCCTAATTTTGCAGGGCTTCCCACAGTTTGTTGTGGTCCACACAATCAAAAGCTTTCTTGTAGTAAATAAAGCAAATGTCAACAACATTCTGATATTCCTGTCACTTTTCCAAAATTCAGCACAGGTTTTCTATGTGATCACAAGTGCTACACCCCCTTCAAAATAGCTTGAACATCTCATAATTCTCTTTCAATGGTTTACAAAGGCCTAATACTAATGCTAATGCTAATACCAATACTAATACCAATACTAATACCAATACTAATACTTCATTTTATTTATATCCCGCCTAACTTTTTTAAAAAACCAATTTAGGCTGCAATTCTGTTCAAACCTACTGGAGAATACTTTGTTTTGGACTCTGTGGGACTTGTTTCCAAATAAACATAGATTTGGGCTACATGTCTTTTAATATAGTTTTGTGATAGTGCTTTCATTCCAGAGTAATTGATATAATAGGGTCTGATTCTTGTCTCAAGTTTTTTTTTTTTAGGATAACAAGATTAGCCTCCTGGTTATATGAACAAAGGGTTAGTTAAAAGAGCATTAAGAAGTAGCCAGTCAATATTAAATGATCTTATGAATGCTCCACTAAGTACAGTTGCATAGAGGCAATCACATTGACATTTACAGTTGCTGACTTAATGAGGGTCCAGTAGGAATTCTAAAATTAGTTCAGCATCCCCCTGCCCCAGTAGAGTCAGGAAACAATGCAGGAGAAAGCATAATGAGGGCTGATTTCAGCAGACTTTTAAGAGCCAGAGACATAAAGAGGCCTTAATTTTGCACCCTCTGATGCGGAAACAGAACTAAAATCTTATCTTATGAGATCAAGCTGTCTGTGGAACAATTAATGTAGTGTTTGGCAAATGAAAGCCTACTGGTTATCTGTAAACATGTGCACCCATACTGCAGACTTCACATTAATTGTACAGGCAGGAACTGTGCAAAACATGTGCAGAAGAAATAGTGTCATGGGTTCACTGAACAGAAGTACTGCTCAGAAGGCAGGAATTCACTCCAAGGGTTATGGGGTAACCTCTGACCCCCAGAAACCATAAGCTGGTTACTTATCTGAGATGCAATTGTTTAGAAAGTAGACAGTCCATTATTGGATGCGGGTATGTCTGAGAAACTGCTATGTTAAAGTTGGGCTTCAATGATAAACCAAACAATAGCAATCTAACCAACAAAACTAATTATACATAATGGAGGAGAGATTTTACAAGAGTTACTGAAAGTTCATGTGGAAAGTGCCATCCAACTCATGGTGACCCTGTAAGGTTTTCAAGCCATTTGATTTGCCATTGCCTGCTTTTGAATAGGGGCACTGGACTTCCTTGCCTGTCTCCTATCCAAACTAACCAGTGCTGACCCTGACTAGCTTCTTAGACCTAATAATGCTGGACCATCCAGGTCAGAGCAGAGGTCTTTTGCCTAAATGAAACCCAACTCTGCTATACTTAGGCTGAGAATTTTTCAACGGCTACTTGCACACATTCTTGTTATCACTGTCTCTCTGGAAGGGACCAAGATATGAATGTCCTTGAGTCTCTTTCATGCTATGTATTTTAGAAAATTATGCATCATATTTGTGTTAAGGATATTGATTGGATAGTAAAAAATACAATTACCATACATCTTTAGAGTACGTTATCCTGGCAAAGATTTGGGGGAGGGGGGGTCTCCTGAAGCAGCAGAACAAAACTTGAGTCCAGTGGTCTCTTTTAGTTCATAAACACTTCTTTAGATACATTGAAACAAAAGTTACCAAAGTTTACTTATAGGTGACAGATGAGGAGGTTATTGCCAGGAAGGGCCAATTAGCATCAAGATGCATAAGTAATTGAGCAGGAAGTATACCTAAGACAAGTTGAAAGTGATTGATATTGATTTCTTATATTGATTTCTTATGTCACTGCACTGCACATGCTAGTATCATTCATTTCTCACCAGTATAATAAAAGATATAATTCTTGTAAAAAAAAACATTCTAGATCAGGGAGAACTTTAGGTTGAAAAAAACAGCAGTCAAAAACAGAAAAACAGCAGAAAAACATCTGCTGTTTTTCTAAACTAGAACAACTTCTACTCTAAATGGCTTCTGACACGGAATGAAAAGTGCTGTCTTTTGTTAAATGCTTAGGTGAAGACTCTGCCTGGCGAGGGCTCTGTCTTCAGGTCAAAAAAAGCAATACAAATCAAAGGATATACTCTGTACTTCTGCATAGAACAGCCATCAAGGCATAGATCAGGCAGTGTGAGCCACAGATTCTCTAAACAGGAGAGCATGCCACCTCTGCTCAGCAGACCTCCCAAGGACTGGGTAGCATTTTGCACCTTTGCAGCATCTAAACTATACAACTGTTCTCTGATAATTAAGCTTTTTTTTCTGGCAAAGGCTTTAAAAAGCCTGGTGAAGAAACCTAAGTAACACTGCTGCATGGTTTTATATATAAACACAAACAGGGCTCTGGAAGCTTTCCTGGTAAGCAGGAAGATGGTGTGGGTTGGACTTGTAAATATTTGTTGCCCACTGGAATTTATCTCCCTGGATTATTTCCCTGGTTCACGGTAGCCTTGGAATTATTTTTGTGTGAAATGTTCCAGGGCCCATCTGAAGCAGCTTCAACTAAGCAGGTTGTGCCAATCTAGAATAAAGGAGGACTTCATGAGATTCCTAGGTCAAAGACCTTTTACAATTTAATAAGGCTTCTTAACTGCTGTGGTCAAAATAAGCATTTGTTTTCTACTTAATCCGTGGAATACTTTTTCCATCCCTGTTTATACAGCACTAGGGATCCATAGCTATTTTTTACTACTTGTGCCCACCCTTCCTGTTCTGCTCCTCACAAGTTCTCTTCCTTTTCATATCACAGTGTAAGTTTCTTATTATAGGGAAACCCAGTATTGTGCTATGGCAAGTGTTACCTGTTCTCTTTGTCTTTTTCTGTTGTACAAGTCCGGTATTTCTTTTTAAACAGTGGACATCATCAAGTAACGTGAGAAATGCTAAAGACAGTGTATTTTGCTCTCTTCTCCTACAGCTACATGAATTCTTTCTGCCATAGTCTCTTCCACTTTTCCTTGTGATTGACACCATCAATGTCATGTTACCTAGTACTGGGGGTCACTTTGTAGATAATGCATCAAATCCAGAAGCTGTTGCATTAGCTGGGGTGATAAGTGATGTGATGACATAGGCCTAGTATAGATGTCAGCTGCCATTAGGTTCAGGGGGTGTGAAAGTTACTTCCTTTTCTGCATAACCACACATCACAGTTGGAAGTCAGAGTGACTCTTATCAGAATGTCTGTCATCTCATGGAGAATAGGCCTGTCTCAGAAGATTAATAGAGATAATCAGTTAATTTGAATGTAAAGGTCTTCCGAATTAATCCGTCACTTACAGTGCAAGGAGTGTACAGTTGTGACTTATTTTTCTGGCATCCAGACATCTGCCTTCAGAATAATATTTCTGCTATGTGAATATTTCCCTAGTGCTCAAATTGTGATATTTTATCACAGGGAAATTGTGATTCTTTCCTCCAGCTATCAGAATTAAGATTACAGCTGCACAATAAATTTACACTGGATTTGAACAGTTATATTAACCCTCTACTACTCCATTTCTGTGACGTGAAGCTGGGTGAAGGCATTGAGAATATTCTGTTCTGTTATTTATAATAGAACATAATATTTTAATGGGGGTATGCTTTTATGTAACCCACCTTGGGCTTTGGAATAAGGTGAGCTATAAATTGAATAAATAACAATAATAATAATCTTTCTTCACATTGGGAACACAGAGTAGCTTGCCATTCTCTTCTTCATTTTATCCTCACAACAGCTCTCTGGAGTGATTTAGGCTGAGTGTGTGCAGTAACAACAACAATAACAACAATAATAAAAGCAATAATAATAACCATTTTATTTGAACCTAACCTACCAGAGTTGTTCAGAGGGGGTAACAACATTTTGTAAAAACATCATATACTAAGTTAAAACAACATTAAAACAATACTAATGCACATGACCCCAAATAATATTCCAGATAGGGATTATGATACCAGGAGCTGATCTTCCATTTTCTCCTAGTGGTGGTGAGGCTAGCATTTATTGAGATACATTATTTAGAAGAATGTTATTTCAGGCCCTGACAATAAGCCTGGTAGAATGGCTCCATCTTACAAACCTTGCAGAGCTGGTTAAGGTCCTGCAGGGCCCTGATCTCCCTCGGGGAATGCATTCCACCAGGCTGGTCAAGGCCAATCTCACGCCTTTCTGGCTGGGGATTCTCAGTAGATATTGCTCTGCAGATCTCAGTGCTCTTGGGGGAACATAAAGAAAAAGATAGCCCATAGATACACCAGTCTCAGACTGATTAGGGTTTTGAAGGTCAAAATCAAACCCTTGAACTTGATTCAGTCTCCAATTTGGAGCCAATGCAGGTGGGAGACCACTTATGTTCTATGTGCCCTCCATTGAGTCCCTTTCAGGATTCAAGCCACTGTATCTTGGACCGGTTGAGAGTTTCTGGAGCAGTCTCAAGGGCAGCCTTGCCTAGAGCAAGTTGCAGGAATCTAGTCTAGAGGTGACCATTGCAGGGATCAATCTGGCTAGGTTATAAGGTGTCAGTTTCCTCAACTGGTACAGATGCAAAAATGCCAGGCAGTCTGTCTTCGCAATTTGGGCCTCCACTGATAAGGAGGTGTCCAATGTCAAGCCCAAGCTCCTTTCAGAAGGCGTACACACAGAGGAGATTTTTTTTTTAAATCACTGGTAAATGTGAATGAGAGAATGAATAAAACTGCCATCTTAGTTTTTTTTAAATCTATATTGCGAATAGGAATTTAGTAGGTGTTAGTGGACACCAAGTTGGGGAATTCTGCTATAATCACTATACCACACTGTCTCTGTTAATTTTTGTTAACAATTCGTAGCTACTTTCACAGAGCTACACATCCCAATGTTTTTCTGGAGAGAGACAATTACTAATTTGAGTGGGAAGGAATGTTCTTATATAGGTGTCATGGATGCTTTTTGGATAGTGCCAATGACATCATTAAATGACAAGTGAAAATTTCCTCCTTCTAATACCTATGAATTCATGTGAATCAAAAAAAATCTGTTAATTAAAAAAATCTTTAGAAGCTGAGTACTCCCTTTCCCTACCAATGAAGTGCCAGGATTTCATAAACCGATTATTTTTTTCCATTAAAAAAGAACCCTTTGAAAATCATGTATCCATCTTTTCCAGTGCTGAAGCACATGCATCTACCATTGGTAACCAAATCATTTTCTAACATGAACTTATAAAGTAGGTTTATATTGAGTTATAGTTTATAAAAAGCTGTGCTCACAATCTCTACATTTTGTATATGCAGGTTGTGTGCATCCAGGGAATGGGTCCAGCTGCTGCAATCCTGCCCAGCCTAACACACAATGCACACAATTCTGAATGCTTGAAAAGGGCTCTTGAGATAGAAGTACTAGGCACAGAAATCTCAGGGTGCAGCAGTGCAGCTGCAGATCACTATCTTTCCCATTTTCAGTAGTTCCTTCCTGCTATTTAAATGGAAATGAAATCAACACAACATTCCACACAAATAGTGGGAATTTGTTACTGATCCTAATCAAACTAAAAGGTATTGGGATTTTTCAGTCATGAATGCAGCCAGGAAACCACAAAAAAAGGAAGAAATACAGAGCTCCATTGAGGATGGACCATGTCAAACAGGAAAACCAAAATCCATTAATAAATCACAGTCTAAACAAGTTTTATCAAACTGCAGTTATGGAAAAGATCTATTGTTTTCAAATATGAATTGTTTGTATCAGCACAGAAATGCATGACAGTGGTTGCTTTTAAATATTTATTTTGTTTAATAATCCACTTTCCTCCTGGGGATTTAAGGCAGATTACCTAATTTAAAAACAATGTAATAAGGACAGTGTAACACAGGCAGTCATTAAAATTCAATTTCAAAATTAGAAAACAAGGCAAAACTCTATAATTCAGAGAACAGTACAATAAAGCTAGATCACAAAATTCTATGGAATGGAAGAGGTTCATCTGTTAATGAGATCAGAACTTTTATTTATTAATTAAAATATTTGTATACTACCTTTACCTTCTGACTCAAGGTGGTTTACAAGTAGGGATGGGCAGAAACCAAACCACAAAGAAATTTTGACGAATTTTGTACCATTCGTGATTTGCAAACAAAGTATATGAAAGGTGATTTGTGAACAAAGGTTGTTATGAACTTCCCCAAACATTTAAAGCAGTATGTGGATGTTTGTGGATAGAGCAGAAAGCAGGAGTTTAAAGGGATTAACAGTATCTTTAAACCCCAAATCTCCACAAAAGCTGCAAAAATAGCTGAACAGAAGGGAGATTCTCCCCATTACTCACCTGTTTCCGCCTGTCTTCTGTAGACCCTTTATAGTTTAAAGAGACTGCACAAGACAGTCTGAAATTGCTATGCGGTGCGGAGTGTCCTCTGCGCAACTGGTTTTTTTTTTTTTGGCTTTCTAAAAAGCCTGTTTAAAGAGACTGTGGTCTATTTCAATGAAGTTTTAAGGGCCACAAACCATGAACCACATTTTCCTGCCCTAAAATTCCATCTCTCCCCCCAAATGCTAGTAGCTATGCCCCATTTAAAGCCCTAGCAAATAAAATAAGCTAGCAGCACCTCCTAAACATTTCTAAGGAGTCTAAACCTCCTCAGGAGGCTGTTCTATGGGATGGATCTACCGAAAAGGGATGAGCTCTGATAGATGCCAGGCAGGCAATTGTAAGTGGGTTCACCCCATAGATAGCGGTTAGGGGAGCTATGTGGGAAGAGATGGGCCTTCATATTTGCTGGTCCTGGGCTGTAAAGGGTTCAGTGGTTATAGCTTCTCCTTGAGTTGAGCTCTGAAGCAAATTGGCAGCCAATTTTAAAATAAATGAAATGTGTTCCTGTAGGCTAACTCCTGGCAATAATTATGCTGCCACATTCTGAACTACTTACACTTTCTAAGCTGTTAGTTGGTGGCATAGTAGACAAGAGGATCCGGCAGAAGGACACCCTTGAACAATTCAATAAGAAGGCTTATACCCTTGAAAGCTAGACTCAAAGTTTCCTGAATTATGGCCTCACTATAGGGTTGTTCATTTCTTTTATTTTTCCTCACTAATTGTTCTGGGTTGATGTGAGCCAAAAGATTTCAGTCATTTCTTATTTGTTTCTTTCTTTTAAATGGTATGCTTCTAATGTGACTTTGCCTTTCTTATATTTATTTGAATGATAAACAGGCATTGGTGAGGCTTCCCCCTCATATTTCCCAGTGTGATGAAGTCTTCAGATTCTTTGAGACTAGACCAGAGGACCTAAATCCCCCTAAAGAGTAAGTTTGATGGTTACTTTCTACTTCTACACTGCAGTAGTTTTGCTAGCAAGAAAGGAAGTGAAGTTTAATTATTACAATTTAGAACATAACAGATGATGGGTCCATACTTTATTTTTAGCTTTTAAATTCCTAGTAAATGGGAGTTAATTTTTAAAATGAATTAATTAAAACTGTTTATTAGCCACCTTTCTCCTTTGTGGAACTCAAAGCCATTTGCAATATAAATAAAACTTTATTCGAACATAATTTTTAAAACAACTATTATAAAACCCATAACAGTCAGACTTTAATTTGGCAAATGTAAACTAGTATGTGTGTTTGGGGGTAAATTTCAGAGAAACTTGGTATCTCTTTATCCTAGGTCAAAAGGAAAGATATTTTCTTGCTCAGGTGGTTTGCCTAATTGCATTCTCCAAAAGAATAATTAAAGTCATCAAAGATATTGGCTTTATTAGCTGCGGGGAAATTATGCTAGATAAGTATCAAACTTAATTGCCTCCCACTTTCCCAGATGCATTCATGCTTAAAGAGTATTTGCAAGACTTTGATTATGATCCTTGTCAGAAACCATTTCCAAGAAGCAGAAAGCAAAATCAGTGGCACTGAGAGAGCAGCCCTTGAAGGAGCAAAACAGAACTATAACCTCTGGACATTTGAAACACTGCTAATAACTACACTGTGCATACTTCATATGAACTCCACACCCAGCAGTCTATTATTGCTGTTTTGTCATCAGTATTACCTGTGGCAACAGAGTGGCTTTCCTGTCATCTTTGGCATCACACCCTTCCCCACTCATCTTCCAGCTATGGAGGTGTTAGGGTGATACTCACTACCCTAGCCTGACCATTAAGGATCCAGGCCTATACACACCTTGACTACCCAGCATACTTCCCTGCCCAGGACCTCTGTTGATCTTTTCATCCCATTCTACTTCTAAGTGCAGTTTGCTCACAGAGGTTTAGGGAAAAAATGGCAAATGTTGTCCTGGTCATTGGGAAGTTTAGGGCCAAATTACACATAGCTCAAGAAAGCACTGGTTTGGTTTCCTAAAATTTTTGTCTTTTACTTTCCATTAGTCTGTGGGGACCCAGAATTTGATTTCAGTGAGAGCACTAGTAAGAGGAAATGTTAAACACTTTTCCATGCACACCATTTCCCCCAATCTAAACATCATTCCTAAAGTTGCCATTTAGTTAAAACATTGATATCCACGTAATTTTTTCCCCAAGTTAACCTCCTAGGTCAGCTTCCAACAATCAATAACAAAATGAGTGCATGCTATCCAAGACAGTAGCTACCACATAAGTCATCTGAGCAAATAAACAATAAGAAGAGCCCAGTCCCACAAATGGGCTCATAATCACAGCCAACGTTATCAGTGCATGAATGCTGTGGAAATGAAAATGCTTTCGCCTGGTGCCTGTAACTCAACAAACTAGGTACCAAATGTAATGATATAAGGTGGGAGATCCAAATTTGAGGAGGAGGGTTCATATAAGTGCATGTGGGCCTTTAAATATCCTAGGCCCAGTATAGCCCAGTGGGATATAATGACAATTTTTAAGCAGTGCAGTTGGTCCATTAAAAATTCAGAGCCTCCTGCATGTATTTGAAAAAAATATATGTTAGGATGTCCAATCCCAGGTCCCCAGCACAAGTTTAGTCCTTAGGGTTTAAGCAGAACGATGTGGTAGAACATCAGTGCAAATGCCACATCTTTTGCTGCAGCAACAGCCTAACTGATTGAATTGTTGCTGTGTATTTAAGCTTCTATTTGTGATACCATCTTGCTAGAAACATCTTTTTGTTTATTGTGGGATTGTGAAATTACTCTGTAATCTGATTATAGCTCTGACAGATTGATTTAGTTCAAAATGCTCTTAGAAATGTCTCATTTTGAACCAGATGAATGCCTTTTGAAGGTAAAGTGGATGGGGAAACCGTCTGAAAGATGAACTCATTGATTGTTATTATCCCCAACGGTCTTGGGATAAGAATTCACCCTTACCTCTAACCCAGGCTTTCTCAATGTGGGTTTCGTGAACCCCTGGGGTTTCTTGATGGCCTTGGAAAGTTTTTTTTTATTTTGTTAAACGTTTATTGGGTGATGTGACTATATATGGTCATGTTGACCTGCCCCCCCCATGGCCAATGGTGGGTCTGGAGGGGGTGGGAAAGGGAGGGACACCATGCGGGTGTGTACACAGCTATGCTCAACCACAGCTCAACCATATTCTGCATGATTGTGCCACTTGAAGCCTGAAGAATGTTTCAGGGGGATCTCAGTGGTAAAAAAGTTGAGAAGACTGCTCTAATCTGTAATCACCCCAAACAGAAACTGAACAGTGTGGTAAACTTGATGTCATGTTGTATTTTGGTAACGCAGCATGTAACTGTTTAAAATAAATAAATTAAACCCTTTACATTCTGTGTGCATTCTAGAGTTGCCAGCTCTGGGTTGGAAAATACTGCAGATTTTGAGGATGCAGCCTGGGAAAGTCAGGGCTTGGGAAGGGATAGGACCTCAGCAGTATACAATGGTATAGAGTTCACCCTCCAAAACAGCCATTTTATCCAGGTAAACTGTACTTTTTCATCTGGAGAGCAACAGTAATAGTGGGAGATTTCCAGGTATCACCTGGAAGTTGGCAAGCCTTGCATATTCTCAGACACTTCTGCCAAGTGCAAGTAATACTCGGCACAGCTGCATAGATAATACGATAGATAAACTGCTCCTATCAATCAGTTGTTATGTTTGTTTGTTTTTTAAAGAGTTTTGGAAGGAAACCCCAAAGCAAAAAGGGAAAGACATTCAGGCTTTGCATTAGTTCCAGTGGGCTTTGAATCAAGGTTGTGGTTTCTAGGTGGGTTGTTGCTTAAAGACCACATCTTTGTAAATGGAGTTCTGTTTGTTTGGAAACAGTTTTGCATGTATTGGTAAATGACTGAACTATAGCATGTCTGTCATTGCCCCGCCCAAGGTTGAAATGAAGAAAAATTATCTTTCTTTTTATAGTAAATTTGACAGTCCCATGCATATGAGGGCAGCTTGTAGTCAAAGGAGGGGCTTCAGCATACTTGGGGGCTCACCTTACAAATAGGAAAATGTTTTTAAATTTTAAAGGAATTTGGGCTGCTTCAGTTCCTAACACCTCATAGTGTACTGGAGGAGGGAAGCTAAGGGTCAGGGAATATATGGCATTAGAAACCCTTTATAACTCATTGTTTTCAATATTGCCTCTTAAGCATTTTCAAAGGAGAAAGCTAAGATTATAATGAAGCAATTCATCTTTTGAGCCTAGTATCAACTCTTGGGTCAAAAAACTACAGATAATATGACAGAGCTGTGGTGGAAGACTTCAGTTTACGATGGCATGTTTATTTTCTCTTTCTTAAGTACATTTGGCATGATCTACACTGAGTTATATAATGCCAAAGATTCTTTATAATAATGGGGTGGGGGTGCTTCCCTTCCCAGTATATCATTTCTGAAAACCTTTTTATGAATATTGATCTGCTCTCTGGTTTATAGTAAGGTAATTGATATCTTTGGGGCTCTGAAAGGTTTTGCCATGCTGTATAATTGGATTTATGCTGACAGTAGAATCAGATAACCTCCTTTTGCCTTGGGTCAAGAAGTGGACATCAGATATCAACAACTGTGTTTTTATAAAAATTCTTTTCTATATAAAGTAAGGTTTTTAATGATGATATTCATAATGATCATAATAATTTTATTTTCATATCCTGCCCTTCCCTGGTCAGTAACATCAAAAATTAGAACAACCAATACTAAATAAATTACATATATAGTAAAATATATGTAATTTAGACAAATGTGAAATCTGATAGATATAATTAGAGGGTAGCATCTGTGTGTGTGCGCGGGCGCATGTATGTGTGTGACTTCTCATCAAGGAAGCTACATTTATTTTATGCTATCTATTAATTTAGTGATATCATGTATGGGTCAACCAGTCCTTAGGGGATCCTCTGTTTTACAGCTCAACTCCAGGCAACAGAGATCAGTTCTCCTGGAGAAAATGGCTGCTTTGGATTCCGTAGCATTATACTCCATTAAGGTATACTCCGTCCCGCCCACTCCTGGCTCCAACCGAAAGCCTCTAGTATTTCCTAGTCTACAGCTGGAAACCCTAGTGTTAGTCACTTAAGAAAAGTGTTTACATAATTATGTAATATATATAGCACTAAGAACGGGCCTTGAAAGGGCCCCCTCCCCTAGCCCCCGGCCAGGCAGCTTAAGGTAGCTTTGGGCTGTAGCTCACAGCTGGATCAAGTGGGGTGGGCGGGGGCTGGCCAGCTCATTAGCAAGCTGGGAGGCCCTCGTTAGCAAGCCCTCCACCACAACCCTTTGCCAAGGGCTCTCTCCCCATACCTCCTGCTGGCTCCAGGCACTGAGGTGCATCTGAGAGAAAAGAGGCTAGAGTCTAGGGACGGAGGATGGGAGCTGCAGGGGCAGGGCCAATCAGGGTGCCCTGATTGGCCCTATTCCAACTTGGACAGCTGGACACATCCCACCCCCCAGGCTGTTTCACAAATATATAGAGGAACCTTGAATAAGGATAAGATAAGATGCTACGTTTAATGCTGGGCTTTGTAAGAGTGGGGGCTCTTCTTCCCCACATAAAACACCCTCCTCTATTTGTACAAGCATATCCCAATACAGAGTGCTCAGAGAGTGTTTGATTGGTGGTTTACCATTACAGAAGCACCTGCTGTGAATTCTGCTAATGTTTTATCTTTGAATGGTACTTTAATGTTATGCATCTATACATTCAAGTAATATATATCGCCCTCCCCGAAGGCTCAGGGCAGTTCATATAAAACAAAACATAAACAATACAGATAACTTAGATTAACAATAATGAATGAAGTGAAACAACAAGCAACAAAGAACAGTAGAAAAATGTGGGAAACATTGAATTAACTCATACTGACAGCCCAGTGGGTTGGGCGGAAGGGGGCTCAGAAGAATGGCCCTTGGGAAGTGATGGCATGGGTCGACCTCAACCAAAGAGCTCCCTTTTGCAGGCCCTGCAGAACTGTTCAAGTTCCGTCAGGGCCCTGATCTCTTCTGGGAGCTTGTTCCACCAGGTGGGGGCCAGGATGGAGAAAGCCCTGGTTGAGGCTAAGCAAGCTTCCCTGGGGCCAAGGATCACCAGGAAATTGGAAATGCTACAGCATACACTTTGGGGGAGGGGTGTAAGCAGAGAGGCAATCCCTCAGGTACACTGGGCCCAGACCACATATGGACTTTAAAGGTGATAACCAGAACAACCTTAAGTCTGATCCAGAATTCAACCGGCAGCCAGCACAGCTGCTGGAGGATGGGCTGAATGTAGGCTATCAAGAGCTCAACGGTATTATTTCCAACTCTTTTATTTGCAGTGTAATGATACCGAATTGAGAACATTTATTGGTCTCTTGTGCAGTATCTGATGATATACTGAAATGCTGCATATATGCATGAACACCACCTTAGAGAACCACATTTTTTTTGCAGGAAGAAGTAAAATCTTATTGGTATAATACTAAGAATCTTTAACCCAATGAAGAGTTGCATGGGGCACTAGTTCTGTTATTTGTTCTCTCATTATTGGGAACAAAAGGGGATGGTCAAAGGGGTGACCATCAAAATCACTTATCTGTCTGTGACCATTTTAGATTTCTTTCTTCCCTGCTAGGATAAAGTTTATAGATCCTGACTTTTCTTTCTCAAAACAGAATTGGTTTAATAAATCATAAAAACAACAGAGGCTAACAACATCTTAGAAAAAGCATTCCTCTTCTGTCTTACGCTTCAAGGAATGCCTCTTCTCCAGCAGTGCTTGCTCTCCCATATACATGCATAGGCTAAAATGATATAAACAGGGATTTTGATTTAAATGTAATGCTATTGGATTTGAAAAAGTATGCCAGTAGAATGAATTAATTCATCACTTACCACTGATGCCACTCAATCAACTAATATTTCTTTAATTGTACGAGAACCCTATTTTTATATCTGAGCGTCCACGTGAATCTACAGAATTTGTGTGTGGCATGTGCAGTGAACGCACTTTTTGTCTTTAAATGATTTCTGCTTTGAAAGGAGGACCTGTCAGGGATTGTTTTGACTGCAATTCTTTGAAGATAAAGGAGTGCCTTTTAGGTGGATGAAAGAATACTGTATCTGAAAGATAAAAGTCCCCAAATATCTGGTCTTTAACCGCTGTCTGGTTTGCAGTGAGCTTGTCAAAGCCTGCTTGGTAAAGTCACCACCACACCATCCATCTTTTGACCTGTCTGCACTCTTGGTCTTTGAGGCACTCTGCTCCCAGAAATGCAAACAATGGATCAAATAACCTCATGTTTTGACTCAAAAAGATGGGGCAACTTATCGAATTATCAAAGCTTCTGATTTAATTGAAATTTCACAGATAACCCTAGACCTTACTTTAACTGCAGGCTCAATTGCCAGAGGAAATGCTGCTATTGCTATGATCATAACGGAGCCTAAAAAGTTCTTAGGGAAAACTGTGATTGAGAGAGGAGCTGTGGCAATTCAAGAATTAAAGAAAGAAGGCAGGAGATAGCTTGGCTCATGGAAGTGACCAATACAGAAAAATATAGACGCACTGCGAAACCAATATGGCAATAAAATATCCAAATTGGACTTATATAGTCTTTTCTCTTCAGTAATTCTTTTATCCTTATTATTTCATACAAGGCCCAATGCGTTACAGCTTTTTCAAGGGATGATTTTTATATTTAAGGACCAACTTCAACTTATTAAGGAATCTCTTGATAGAGTATAAGGTCATGCTCACAATAGCTAAACTTAGCTTGTGGCGCTTCAGACGTCTCTATATAAGTCCAATTTGGATATTTTATTGCCATATTGGTTTCCCATTGTGTCTATATTTTTCTATATTTGTCTCTTCACTTGGACCTACCCCTCCCAGTTCATTATTTTTGCTCATGGAAGTGACCAGCATGAATAGTGAAATGACCAAGGAGAAAGACGGAAATCCTGAGATGTATTTTGAACATGTAGAAAGCACTGTATATATGCTAAATATTAGTGTTGTGTCATCAATCAGGTAATGTGGAGGGCAGTCAAACCTGCCTTTTGTGGACCTAGGTCCTATTAAGCATGGGCAGCACCAAGGGCTTACAGACAAAAACTTTATTCTGTAGAGAATCTGGCTTGGAATGAGAAGATCGAAGTTCAAACCCTTTTATTTTTTATTATTTCCTCAGTAGTGGGTGAGTAATGCGATTTTCAATGTTGTAGTCTAATCCAATAACTACGTATCAAATAAGGTGTATGTTCCATATTTGAGAGGTTTCGACACCATTTTCAGAAGACTAACTTCAAAGTGCTGTGGTGAACCTAAGGGTATTACATCTGTCCCATTTAATTTGTTTTTAATTAAAGTCTTGTGTGTTCTCTGGGGGAGAAAGCTGGCTCACTTAGACCAAGAAACCAGTGGAAAATACATGCCTGTAATCTGACCTCCTTATTACTTTAAAAAAGATATTGCATGTTTAATATTTGAAAATAAAAGCAATTGTATGTTGGATTTTGGGGTAAGTTCTGATGACTTGAAGGAGAGAAGGACAGACTGGAGAGCACCATCTGCTGAAGACCAGCTTTACCAAGAGACTGTGCTGCGAATACTCAGAATAATAACTTATAATAAGAGTTCTTGAAATGATTTGATTCTAGCTCATGATCAACAGAGGCAAATATTTACTGGCTTCTTCCAACTCATATATATGAAATTCTAATATATTCAGTACAATCGGTAGAGCCTGGATCAGTAGATCTTATTGGTGGTATCAAGGTTAATGATATAGAGAGTTGCCAACCACCTGAAGAAAAAGTATCCTGTTCCCTTAACTGAGGATGAATGTGATATTATTTACAGGGTAATATTTACCTTCTGTGCTGTGAAAAGCTTCTCCATATAAACTCTCTGTTAAAAAGGACAAGACATTATTTCTTCAGATTGTTGGAAACCCTGGATAAAACAGGCTTCTCCTGAGATCAGTTGAGTTTGCTGTGTGTCTGTCTGTAATTGTCGTCAAGTCCCAGCCCGGTAGGGCTTTCAGGGGCAAGATAAAAACAGAGGTGGTTTGCCACTGTCTTCCTTTCCATAGCATCCCTGGGATTCCTTGAGGACCAGCTTCTGAGATCAGGCAGGTGCGGCTAACCTGGGTCATCCGGGTCAGGGCTTACATTGTATACATCTGCCTGTAAAAGAGCTGGTTGGAGATCCACAACTAGCTCATGATTCTGCATCATGCTTCACTGTGTTCTAGTTCTGCCACCTTAACAACATTCATATGGATTAAAATAGCCATTTGACATACATTAAAAAAATGTATTGCACAGTTTTCCCCTTGCTAATGTTTGTAATAATATAAGGTGACCAGATTGTCCCCCTTTTGGAGGGACAACCAGGGGTACCTGGCAAATTGTATTTATGTTGAAATTAAAAAATACCGTATTTGCTGGTGTATAAGACGACTGGGCATATAAGACGACCCCCCAACATTTCCACTCAAAATACAGTACTATGAGCCACTTTGGGCAACTATATCTATCCCAACTGAAGTGCACCCAGCGTATACGACCCCCCCCCCACTTGGAGGCATGTTTTTCAAGGGGAAAAAGTAGTCTTATACGCCAGAAAATACTGTATATATTACAATACTATTTTTGCGTTCTATGCATTCTATGAGACTTTTTGTTGCTCCATATAGACCAAATTTTTAATCAAGACCCCCTCAGTCAATGGTGTCCCGCTTTACCAATGTTAAAATCTAGTCACTTGATTATACTAACTCGCATATGAGCAAGTAAACACATACCACACACTTGTTGAGTAAGATCTTTAATTTGCCATCTAGTTCTGGGGTTGCTTAGAGGTGAAAACAACAAGCACAGCTTGGTTCCACTCTTGCAAACTGCTTCTGGGCTGCCCAGAAGCATGACATTAAAAGCTTCCATTGTTCTCGTATTCTCCTCAATGCACAGTTCAAGCCTCTGTTGTTCACCCTGCAATCATGCTAATGTTATTAAAATGTATGCCTTCTCATAGGGGTGGGAAAAGCCAAACACAGATCTTGAAACCAGGATGGGCAGTTGAGACCATTGAAAGAGATTATTTCACCCAGCCTTTCAGACTTGCTGACTTTCATAAACTCATGGCTATCTATGACAATTTTGTAGAATTTGAAGGCATATTATAAGCTGAATAAAATATAGATGTTATTTACTTCATTGGAAGAGGCATGTTGCAGTTTGGAGAAGCATAAGGAGGTGATCTGAGAATTGTTGGGATTTTTGGAAAAAATGTTTGAATTAGAGGCATGCGGGGAACAGAAGACCAAAAAGCAATGTTCTGGCTACAGGGATTTCCCCTTGCCTCTTCCAGTCCTTTTTGATGTTTGCAGGGGATGCAGAATGGTAAATTACCATAAGCTTAAATGTGTTACTGTTTCCGGATGGAAAGGAAATATGTTATAAACATTGCTCTGTCATCCCCCTCTTTGTTTTATGGAATGAGATTCTCAGTCTATTATACTTCAAATGTGTTTTTCTCATTTCATGGATGGATTCATCATTTTCATAACTGTTGCTGCAGTCTTGAATAGATAGCTTCCTGGAACATTTGGCTGTGTGACTGGTGAATGAGTGGGTATAAAAACCCATGAGTGGAAGAAAAATATGCATCGTAATGTCTGACAAAATACGTTTTGTGGGATGTGTGTGTACGTGTATAGACAGACAGGTTCAAGCCTTTGAACACTGAACGCTCTATAAATGTTATTATTTAGTGGCACTCACAGAATATTTAAGCAAAATTGGAGTATATTCTTGATGAATCATGAGGAAAATAATCACAAGAAATATTTTAGCAGGGTTTAAAAAATATTCTTTGGACTATTGCAGTTCACAACTGATGTTCTGGAAACAAGTTGTAATTCCTGGGGTACATGGAAGAAGGATGATAACACCATATATACAAAACCAAATACGATTGGTATTGTTCCTGTGAAGAAATTATTTTTTTCTGTGGAGGTTTGAATGGAACATTTTTTCCCCTTTTGGCAGACAACAGGCAGGGAAGGGGGGAGTCAGTCCAGTTGCTCTCCAGACATACCTGAGCTCACCTTCATACCAATGCTAATTGATCTAGCTAGCAGCAATAGATGAGTCAAGTTCTCCCCCTGTCTCCAAGCAGAAAACAGAGATGTGAAGGTTTTTGATGCTAGAGGAAGGCAATTCCTGGACTATTTCTCCAGTTATGATTTGCTGGAGTGTTTTCCCCGTGTCAAATTACAAATTTGCATTGTAACACAATCATGCTTAAATTTTTAAAAGATATGAAGGGGAGAGGCAGATGGGAGGAAGAAGAGGCTGGTAGTAGGTAGAGTTGACATGTATCTTTGTCAACACCACTGTGGGAATAGAACGAATCCTGAGTTTCCTTTTTGGATAACCTTAAATTGCCTTCCATGGAAGAGGTGGGGCAGGAACCATTCAGGAAAAGTCTGTAGGGATTATCAACCTAATATGTGGGATTGTTATAGGATTGTCAATGGTAAGGACAAGATGAATCCTCAAATATCCTGAACGAAGACTAAAAGGCAGTACCTAGTATGGTGCTCAGCAGCTCATGTACTGCTGGAGTTCTGCATTCCCTACTGCTAGCACCACCAATTAATCTGGCTGCTTCGTTCTGGATCAACTATTGCTTCCTCACAGTTTTCCAGGCTAGCCATGTGTCGAGCATTAGAGTAGTCCAAGGTGAAGACTGTACTGGGGCATATACCAGATTGGTAACAAATTCATCACCAAAACTGACACCAAATTTAAGTTTTGATTCAAGAACTTTTTCAATTATGAACATTCAAGCTTGTTTAAGATGGAAGAAAAACTTTCCTTCTGACTTTTAGGGAAATATAAAGCTGAGAATCTGATCCTTGCATTTTTCACTTTCCCATGACCTTGGACAGGGCTGGGGAAGTATACTCTGTGTGTGTGTGTGTGTGTGTGTGTGCATGTGTGTTTGTGTGTGTGTAAGGGTTTTTGCAGAGCAGAATTTAATGCTGTACTATTTATGTCTAATGATATCCATATGGATTTGTGGAGACTGGAATTAAAGACATAATAGCGCCTGATGACATAAGATGGAAATACAACTCTGCCGTGTCAGTGTGGAGATACCAGAGTGTTATTACTCTTTTACAAGCTTACCATCACGATCTTGGCTTATAGCCCAGCTCTGAGTGGCAGTGGAGAGAAAGAGGACTAGAAAACATGGTCATTACCCAGAGCATGAAAATGAACACCTTTTGTACCACAGGAAAAGCTAGGTGGTCGTTTTAGTTTTCAGTTAAGGTAAAAATTTGTCAGTGGTGATGGGTCTATGGGGGATGTTCTAAAAAACTTGAATATCTCAGCTGAATGCTACAAAGTACATTTCAGTCTGAAACATCAGTGTTCTGTTGGGCAGAACTGGTAGATTAATTTGTCTGAAAGCAGATGGTGCTTTGTTTCTTTTGAAACTGGAAAATTACATCTCACATCATGTGGACATGACCTAGGAGAAAGTTGCGTCTGGCTGGCATGAAAACTGGTGTGTTTGCTAAGTGCTGGCTGAAAAGAAAATTGCAATCTTTATATCATAAGACAGACAATCATAAATGCATTTACTCCCAAGACTGGTAATTAAGTGAAGTGATTAGCAATACCATTCAAAGGCAGTGTGTTTAGAAGAATGTAACTCTGCTTAATACGGCAAGAGATTTTTAGTATCGTATAAGGATTGTATTTAACACCAACTCCTTGCCTTGGAGACATGACATATCAGAATAAAGGCCCATTGGTTTAGATTAGGACAGGGGTAGTCAAACTGCGGCCCTCCAGATGTCCATGGACTACAATTCCCATGAATTGTATGCTGGCAGGGGCTCATGGGAATTGTAGTCCATGGACATCTGGAGGGCCGCAGTTGGACTACCCCTGGATTAGGACAAGGGCAATCACTTGGATTCTGGGCATCTCTGTTTATTATGCTCCAGTTAAGAGAAGCCAGACTGCAGAGGGGAAGAGGGTTTTTACTCCCATCAGCACATTGCACGGGTGAAAAGAGGGGGGGGGGTTGTTTCCCCTAATCCTGGCTTGTGGACACCATCCCAACTAGATAGATTCTTCCTAGGCCATATTCTGTCTGCATCCACTCAGAATGCATGTTAACAGGACTGTAGCCAGCTTGGGGATGTCAAATTTCCAATGCTGTATTCAAAGAAATAGGAAGATGGTGATTTCCTGATAACCCATAGAAACTTCTACAGGCTTGCTGCCATCTGCAACATGGGCTGCCTTTGAAAAGTTTTTAGAATCTTCTGCTGGGCCAGGCTCCCTGGTAATAAGAGGGTGGCAGCTGCCCCAGGCAAGGAATTGGATGCTAGAGGAAAGACATAAACTGTCTGCCCATGCATGGTGATGCTTACATTCCTCTATGAGGGCCAGCTACATGTTTGGGTTTTTAATGTTTCGGGTCCAGAGAGCTGGACCTAACCAAGGTTTCCTGTAGCTACACAGCAGCTGTGCAGAATGGTTTTCTAAAAATAAGGACCCAGCTTAATTCAAAAAAGCTCAGATCTGAATCCCAGGAGGGTTTGAGGGGAATCTGAATGGCAGTATTTATTCCCTTCCCCAAATCCAAAACAACAGCAACAAAAATTACAGTTTTAAAAAGATAAACATCCCTAGCCAGCACATGCTGATATTCAGAATGTCTTGTTGAGCTCAGCAGAAAAATGCAACATTAGCACAGCTCTAAATGATACCAGAAAAGTTTCTAAACCATCCTTGAATCGGACAGTCCATTATTGAAAGGGATCTAACTTTTCTTCAGGCTGATAGGAAGCATTGTTTACACTGTAGCTCCCTTTCAAATCACACAAAATACAGGCAGTTTCCTTTTAAATAACACAAAACATACGGGAATCACATTATTGCTGCCAATTCTCCCCCTCCCTCTCTCCCTCTGGAATCAAAACCTTCCCATGGATTGTTCCTAATATAATAAGGCTGGAAAGAGAGTTTTATGTGACTCATACAGTTGTAGCAGCAATGCTGGATATAGCATGTCGCTTTTCTTCAGAGCCGTCTTCCTTTTAGCAGCTGCAGCATAACTGAGAGCCATTAACGCCACCCTTTTAATTCACCATTGATAGTGCACAGATGGGCAAGCAATGGCTCTCTGATAAAAACAGACTTGCCCTGGTCCTGGTCCTTGAGAGGCATGCGTACAGCATGGGGAATCTTGATGACTTATTCCATGAATGGTGAGACCAAAGAAGAAGAAGAAGAAGAAGAAGTGGTTTTCCTGGATGTTATTGCTTTCAATGCACTTGATTTAATCTACATATTATGCAGGGTAAGATATTATTCTGTGATGGTAGAGTTCTGGACTGTATCAGCAGAGGGAAGAGTGGTTTTCTGAGTGCTTTCAAAATATTCTAAGTTTAATAAAGAGAGAGGTTTAGTATGGACCTCTTCCCTGGACTTTCCATTGGTGTGGGAGGTTACTGGTATGTCCGTAACCTTTTTCCTTCCCTAAATTCAATCCTCCCGCAGGGTCCATTTTATGAATTCCCTGACAGTGTTGACTGCCTGCCCTTATTCACTGCATGACCCTCCCTTTTTTGATAATTTATAACTTACCAAAGCCCTTTTATTCTGCTGTGCTCTCCCAGCTGTTATCACTGGCTCCAGTTCCATTTTATGTCTTATGCAAATTTGTCCCACCACATTCTGAGTACCACCAGTGGGTGGGAACAAGAGATGCTGCATCTGTGCATTGTTCTTTGCGCGCCGAGATGCACGGCCCACCTCCCAGTAAACTTCGAACAAAGACAAATAGCTGCTCTGTATATCTGGCATAACTTAAACAGCAGAATACATCCCAGCTGCTGCTATAGTGAGGGACAACTTCACACACTGATCCTCATGTAAGTAAATCTCTTGTGATGCTCAGTTTTGTGCCTCCCTCCAATTGAGCATTTCTTATTTAGAGGGGCTGAGTGGGAGGTGGGTGGGCCCTCTTCTGTCATCAGAGCCTCCTTCCCCCATGCCTGGAGTAGCCATCCCTTGTGTTTTGAAGTCGTGATCTGCCCTGAATTTTCAGCTCTGCTTTAAAGAGAGATTGGTGTTAAAACAGGAGACTGAAGCTGGCTCTACTTCCACTGCTATGGGATAATGTTCAGTATGCAAAATCATTATTTTTCAGTAGTGGTTTAGGGTCCCAGATGCCTGGGATTTAGCACTCGATAACCATTGATTTGGCCCCGCTAAACTGTTTATTCTTTATACCCCCTTTCTTCCAGCCTTGCAGTGAGTTCTTACGGCAAGGAAAAGACTTCCCTGCAAGTAGTTTGCCCGACTCAGTTCTAAAAATAACCAGTGGCAAATAATATATGTGAACTGGATAATAAACTATTTAATATTTTGTGGGTCTCCATGTTTGGCTGCACTCAGATGTCCCTGTTAAAGGGCATTAGCTGAGGATGTGAAAAAGCTTACTTGATTGCTAGACTCATGTGCCTCTCTTGTTCTCCCTTCCTTCCTCATGCAAGAATCTTGGATTGGAACAAATGCCAGTTACTTCTGCTGAATGGACATAGGCATGTGGATTGGCTGGCTTAGTTTTACTCCAACAAAATAGGATTTCAAGCCAAAGTTTAATCCAGATTTAAACTCCCAGTTTGTTGGAGCGGGGAGAAGATTTACTCCAGTTGAGCTGTATGCTTGTATTTGTGCATTATCAGTAATTGGAATCAGTTTCCAACTAAGATGCTAACATGAGAAGAGACAGGGGCTGGAGAAAGGAACAAGGTGCCAGACCAGGAATAAACCAGCTTGCACACATCCTGGCTTAATTCTGGTGAATGTAATATATTAATGTAATGTATTACATGGGTGTGTGCGTGCAAAGTTTCCCTTCCATCTTAGCCTCCATATCTCATTCACTAAGGAATATTATATGCTCATAAAGGTATACTGGTGTATATATGCATCAACCCATGCTCCATGACATCAAGTCTAGTCACTCCTGTTAAGTTATAGTTATTAAATCTCAATGTACCAATCCTAGCACTCTTTCTCTTCCCCTCCCCTCACATTTAAGGGCAGCATAGCATTAAGTGTAACCATGTTAATCTATTGTAGCAACAAGAAATGAGAAACTTGTGACCCCATAAAGACTAACATGTTTTTATTCTAGCATAAACGTTCATGGGTTTTATGAAGTCAGCTCTAGACCTCAAAAGTTATACTAGAATAAAAACTTATTAGTTTTAAGGTGACACAAGGCTCCTGTTTATTACAGAGTTAAACAGTAGAGGCCCTTGTGGGTTTACTCCAGAGCTCTTGAATCAGTCTGGGCAAAGCAGAGAAATGTTCTTTAAAAAACTTAAAACCACAAACACAAAGAAAATAAAAGCAAAACAACATGAAAACTAAAAGTATTCTAACACAATAAAACCTACATGCCAGGCATGGTGATAACCTGTCCCATGAAATTAGTTTTCTTCCAGTGTAAATTAATAGTTGTAGGCTTAGAAAAATAACTCAGAATGTTGTGGTCTCATAGATACACCATAGTTTGAAACAGATATACAAGCAAAAAGGTAGATTCTCCTGGGTTTTCAGGAACAGCTTTCTAGTGACAGTAATTTTTGTTTGTTTATTATATTTGATGATGAAGACACCTTCCTTCATACATTTTCCAACAAACTTTACAACAAACCTATGAACTAGATTAGACTGAAAGTGTATCTGGCCCAAGGCCCTCCACTGAGTTTTATGATAGGATAGAGCACCGTGGCGGTCACGGGGACTCCCTTGTGAGGGGGCATCACTTTAAACAGCCACAAGATTAACACCACTTTGACTGAATTAAAGAAATGTATTACTAAGTCAGGGAGCTGTTTGATGATTATTTCCTTACAACATTCAGTGTTTGCAGGAAACAGCCCTCAGTCTCCAAGGGAGATGTTGATGCATTGGCCAGCCAATGAACAGTCCATGTATCAATTAAAACTTTTATTTACACTCTAGACCAGTGGTCCCCAACCTTTCCGAGGCTGGGGACCGGCAGGGCATCGTGCCGCGCCCCCGCGGACCGCGCCCGTGCGGGCCACGCCCGCGGATCGGGCCGCGCCCGCGCCGCGCCCGCGGATCGGGCCGCGCCCGCGGGCCGCGCCCACGCCGCGCCCGCGGATCGGGCCGCACCCGAGCCGCGCCCGCCGGCCGCGCCCGCGGATCGGGCCGAGCGGGCGTGGCCCGCACAGGCGCGGCCCGGCCCTGATTCCCTCTCCCCGCCTCCCGCAGTAAGAAGCTTCCCGGGCCGCAAGCTTGCGGCCTGGGAAGTTTTTTACTGCGGGGGCGGGGCGGGGCGAGGGAGCCGCGGCCCGGTGCCATGGCCTTTACGGCCCGGCACCGGGCCGCGGCCCGCAGGTTGGGGACCACTGCTCTAGACCTAGTGAAACAAAACATGAAATAGATACACAGAACACTAGCATACTTCACAGAACAATATAAGCATAATCACATTTTTGCTCTACCTAAGCTGGCTTGAAGCAGAATGTTTGTTTCAAAGCTTCTTGCAGAGAGCTTTGCCAAAAAGGGGGAAAGCAGATTTCAATGAATTCCAGATCTGAGAGATTCAGAGGTTATAGGGTGTGGTATAAGCCTATGTAATAGAAGCTATTACATAGGCCATTTCATGACTTTACAAAACCTTCTAATTTGTGCTCTCTAAAGGCATCCCAAAGAATAATTGTTGCAAGCTTTATTCCAGGATTTATTCTGGGCACGAGAAATCCTTCAAGGCTGTAAATTGTAAATTGTCCAAAATAGTGGAACAAGGCATGTTCCCAGATTTATACCAGAATCTAGAAGCACACTCTCAGGTCTGCCGGGTCAAAATATCCTCAACTGTTATTTAAAGTTTACCACTGGTGGTAAACAATGAGATGAAAGTGGAATTGAACAAATGATGTCAAAATAAATGGACAATATGGTTATTCATTGTGGTGATTCTGTTGCAAAAGTGGTATGACTGCACGGTATGCTGGCACATTGCAGCAAGTTTAACAGGACCAGACTTGCAGGAAACAGGAAGGAGGCAACGTTGAGGCATCTGATCAACCACAAAGGAACGGCATATGTCTATGTAGCTGACACATGGGACATTTATGCTGCACTTCCTTAAATGTCAAGGGAAGGATAGAGTATGATTCATGTACTCGATACCAAGTATTTTGCCATTCTTGTACATCACGGTACCCGTGGGGGTTCCCAGATGCCCTTGCTCATTTATCAGTCTTAAAGCTGAGTTTGCAAGCTGTAGGCAAATCTCCCAGTAGATGCTAGTATCAAAAGAAGCGAGGTAGAAACCTGTGACACACTTACTTCTCTTGTTCCCACTGAAGGGCCACCATCTTTCATTAGTGAGGGCCATTTTTGAACAGGAGCCTCCAGCAATCCAAGTGCCTTTAGAGGTGAAGCTGTCCTATCTCTCCATGCTTTCCCTTTCCTTGCTCTTGGCAGTTTGCCAATAAGTTTGCAAAACCCTCTTGCCAGACCTCTGTGCACATGCTTCTTCCCCTTGCCCACACTTTCCAGAAATTTCAACTGGTAATTTTATAGGGAAGCTCCTAAGCTGTCCAGGGAAGCTCCTTTAATGATGTACAAGGGAAACGCAAGTTCAGACTGAGCTGTCCAGATTTAACAGTGCTAATAAATCCCAAAGGGATAACTGTTCAGCTGTTGTCCCAACCATCACCACCCAACAAAAACAAGTAGCCCTGTGACACCTTACATGGTTGAACTTTAAGTGTTTTTGTAATAAGTTTGCAACTATAACATTTCTGGAATAATTATTTCTGGAAAGACTGGGGTTTCGGGAGGATTCGTCATGCTTCATTGTTCATTATTTATGTGCTCTGGCTCCTTTTTGTGTTAGAAAATGTGGTGGGGGGGTGCTCACTTGCATCATCACAGTTGCATGTCAAAATTTTTATTTCTGTTAAAACTCAAAGAAGAATGTAGGCATCATGGGGGTTTTATTGTATTTTTAATATTTCATTATGCAAACCGCCGTGAGACCTGCTGGGGAGCTGCGGTATATACATCTAAAAATAAATAAAATATAAATAAATAAATCAACTGCTGAAAATCAGGATATTGGGATGAGAAGATCTACCATGATCTGCCTTTAGATCCCTCCCCCCAAATTTTTGATGTAGATTTAATGAGTGTGAGAAAAAAATCATGTACCTGCACTCCATATACCATGCCCTTGGGTGTTTGCATGTGTCTCCTATAGGCTGTAAACCTCTCATTTGCTCTCCCCTGGATATCCCAGGCTGGCCCAACCCCAAAGTATCTCAGAAGCTCAACAGGATTGGCCCTAGTTAGTATTTAGATGGGAGACAACAAAGAAACTCGAGGCTTGTTATGCAGAAGAAAGCAAAACACTTCTGAATGTCTCTTGCCTTGCAAAGCCTCTGGTTATCACCATAAGCCATTTGCAAATTGACTGCAAAACACACACACAAAATAACAACTCCCATTTCAGTGAGGTCAGTGACTCTTAAGCTTTAATCTCCTACCTCCCCCAAGTCTACAACATTGTCATTAAATGCTTTCTCCCTGGTCCCAAAGAAAGCAAGTAAAACAATTGGACATAAAAACTGCCCTGTAGACAAGAGAACCTTCTTTAAACAGGCATATTTATGATATGTGCATATGAGCCTTGGGCATGCATGGTCCTCAGGCAATGCCTTGCTAAATGCCACCTTGTTCAGGGCTTGGGGGGCAGCTATAGCTTTGGAGATTTTATTCACAGGATGGCGTGAGTAATCTAAAACAACACTTCTCTAGAGTCTGGCTGAAGTTGTTGCTAGAAGCTGCCTGAAATTCTAAATGCCAAATTTGGCGGAACCAGGGTGTAAACTGCACGGAGCTTTTATTCCAATCCCCGGTCGATTCAGTCCCTGCCGTCTACACAGAATACGATTTCCGTTTGGATTTGGGCCGATTTAAATTTTCCTTCTGCAGCAAGAAGGATTGATCCAGAGTGACCCTACCTTTATTGTGCGATATCTTAGAGTGCTTTTAACCCTCAATATTTTTCAAATCCAGATTGGGAAAGCAAGCTCATGGTAGAGAACCTCTGATAGGCCACACCTGCTCATGTGACAAGCTTGCCTTAAAGGAGAAGCCCCTAATTTCGCTCAACTTCTGTCGGTCCTGGATTTTTTTCTCCCTTTTCTGCCTTTTTCAGTCCTCTCTCCCCTCCCTCCAAGAAAAGAAAGAGGCTCCCTGCTTGGCGCCTCTCCCCCCACCCTTCAAGAAAAGAAAGAAAGAGGCTTGGCTCCCCTCTTCTGAACTACCCTAACCACATGCAGAACACTTTCCTGTTTCAATGGAGAGGGGGGGGGGAGAGGAAGACCTGAATTCAAAGCGGTCTGGATTCAACAGGATTGACAATGGAATAAACAAAATAAGTGCAGACTCTGCCCAGGACAGAAGCTAGCTGTCGTGGGGATCGAAAGTCATACGGATCTATCCTACAAATGGCTTCTTTTGTGTGCAGGCTCTGTCTGTAGGGATGTTGCCTGATGGAGGGAAGAATTCTGAAAAGGTCTTCTCAGAAGCAAATCTCATTCTAATCAGCTATGACATTGTAAGCAACTACTGTATTTGCCAAGTATTGGGGTCTGACCCAGACAACTATGATTGTACCAGGTTTACATAGAACCCCAATTAGAATAAGAGTCTAATTATGCATTTGGAGAAAAGGGCAAATGCCACCATACTTTTGGAGGTGGTGCCTTTCTCTAGAGGAGCCCTCCCTCCTGTGGTTCTAAGGTACGGTTTATTTCTTTGTGCATTCCTAAGCCCACTGATGTTCCAGAGGAGTATAACTTTGCTTAGGAAGGCTGCCAGTCTGCTTTCCAGCCTGAACATGCCAGCCTCCACCTTGGCAAAGTAGATGTGAGTCATACAATCAACTCACCAGACAATCATTGGAGGGGGGGGCAGCAGTGTAAATGCTATTTTTTGACCAGTTACACTGTCACTACAAAAGCCTCTGCAGGTCTACATCCGCTTTAGGAGATGATCTGGCTAGAAGACTGCAACAAGCAGAAGGGGGCTCTTTGATAGCCATAACTGTGCAAAATTCAAGTTTCAGCCCAGTAGTACCTTTAAGACCAACAAAGTTTGATTATGGGCATCAGCTTTCATGGGCATGCACACTTCATTGGAAAGCTTATACCTTGACTAAAATTTTGTTGGCCTTAAAGGTGCCACTGGGTTCAGATTTATTCTATTGCCTCAGACCAACACAACTGCCCACATGAATTAGAATGACAGATGCCTGAACTAGTTTATACACTGTCTTCTTTTTAGTCTCTATCCCCCTCGCGTGGGGAAACAGTGAAGTGCAGGATGTCTTCTGATTTGTGCTTTAACCATTTTAACCATAAAAGTATCACAAGCAGTCATTTATGCTGCTTATAGGTAAGGGGGAGTGCTGCTGCATTCTTATCCCTTCTGTTCATAATTGGGATCACAATGATGTTATTTCTAATTACAGGTTTAAAGAGTAGTAAGCCCAGGAAGAATTATGCCAAATGGAACTTACTAAATGTTTAGGATGGGAATGAGTGAGTTGCCCCCTGCTCAGTTTCATCATTGTTCTGTGGGATGCCCTTCCAAGGGGGGGAGACTGGTGGCAGGTCAGAGCGCCTGGCATGGCAGAAGCCTAGTGGGGTTCTCCTAAAGGTCTGGTCCTTTGGTCTTTCCAGGCTTTCAGGAACTCAGAAACACAAGGTATGAGGTGATCCATGGATAGTTTGCAATGGAGCTGACACAAGCCAGGTCTTGATATGGTATTCTAGAGTATGTGCACCTTTTATTCCCACGACTGTTAATGAAGCAGGAGGTGGTATTTGCCCTTTTTTGCAAATGCATACTTACTCTTATTCTAACTGGGGTTCATTGTAAACCTGATATAATCATAGTTGTCTGGGTCAGATCTAATACTTGGCAGATGCAATACTTTTATACTAACATTCTGCTCTAACTATTACTTACAATGTCATAGTTTATTAGGTTCTAATAGACCCATCTTTTCTCATCTGTCTCCTCAGCGCAAATAGGTTGAGAGGGGACATGATAGCCCTCTTTAAGTATTTGAAAGGTTGTCACTTGGAGGAGGGCAGGATGCTGTTTCCATTGGCTGCAAAGGAAAGGACACGCAGTAATGGGTTTAAACTACAAGTACAATGATATAGGCTACATATCAGGAAAAAAAATTTCACAGTCAGAGTAGTTCAGCAGTGGAATAGGCTTCTAAAGGAGGTGGTGAGCTCTCCCTCACTGGCAGTCTGCAAGCAAAGGTTGGATACACACTTTTCTTGGGTGCTTTAGGATGCTTTGGGCTGATTCTGCATTGAGCAGGGGATTGGACTAGATGGCCTGTAGGACCCCTTCCAACTCTGTGATTCTGTGATTCTGTGAATATTTGACACTGACCATGCACTATGGAGATTCAACCTACTGGTGTTTCTTAAAGGAGCTGTCTTGACTTTGCTAAACTATGTCCGGTCTTGTTTTGTTTTGCACTTCCCTGACTTGACAGGAACCAGGTCTGACACTCATAATCCCTGAGAAAAGACTTTATTGGTCACCTGCCTGCCTGCCTGCCTAGTGCAGAAAGGCAGTGCTGTGGCCAGTGCCACCCAAAGGGAACGGGCAGCATAGCTCTTTCCTCCACCAAAATGGGGGAAAGGGGAGGGTCCTTTGTAGATGCGTTTGCAGACTTATAATTGGCTGTCACAAGTCTCCAAAGAGATGTCATAACGTCAGCTTAACATATTGGGAAATAATTTTCTAGTACAGTGAACCTAGTCAGCTACTTTATAGTAGCCAAGAGAATGGATAAAACTGCAGAGAGCTTTCCCCCCCCCCCCAAATCACTGGGGAGAGAAAGAGAACAGAATCTAAGTTTAGGCAATGCCAGCAGGGGCCTGAGGGAATCTCCACGTGAGGAAGAACTGTTCAATTCACTCCCAAATTCTTCCTTAAGCAGTACATGACCTAAATTGGCCCCCAGTTGGCTATAATATATGGTGTCATTAGAATAGTTTTTTTTAATCAGTAGAATCAAGGGTAAACATTTTCTTAGACTCTACTAATTCGGGTTATAATGGCAGGTGGGCTTCTGTATTGTTTTAAACTCATCAAATGCAGAAAACTAGCATGTTAAGAAGGTAGATTATATTATTTGAACCAACCACAATGTTAGGTACATGAGTAGAACTGTATAGATGTTGGGGAGGATTCTGTGTGAAATCATCCAGAATTCATAACCTTAAATATGGATGAACCTACTGAAAAGCTTGCCAAGTCTGTTTGGCTGATGCCTACTACTCCCCCGTACATTTCTCTCCCAGTATCTGAAGTTCAGCAAAGCTGTCAGTTTTTACTGAATAATATAATCAGAGGTACATTTGTTATGTCATAACTCTGTTTGTTTTAAGGGCACTCTTATAGGAAATTGCATTGACAAATAATTATACCTTACTACACAGAAATAAAATTTAAAACCGAATAGCATAATAAAAAGCAATAACCTGTTTTCTGAAAAGTAAATGAAGAGTTAAGAATCTTCATCCCCCCCCCTTTTTTTTGTGGTTCTGAAGATTTAGTTGGGTGAAGCAAATCATTAAATGCAACAGCTGCCCTTGACTTAATACAAGCACTGAAACATCTGCAAGGCTGAATTTGCTATACATCCATATAAGTTGCCACAAAAATGCACTGGTCTTCTTGGCCACAAAAATGTGGATTAAAACAACAACTTTAAAGAGTTTTTCCAACCCAATACTATGCATGTTTATTTAAGAAGTAAATCCCATTATGTTCAGTGGTGCTTGCTTGCATGTAATTGCACTGCTAGTCTCATATCCTGAAAATTAAATGCCATAAAGTCAGTTGATTTAGGCTTAGGGATTTAAGGTAAAAATGAAAAGCATGAACAGATATTGACTACTGATACCTTAGAGCAGGGGTAGTCAACCTGTGGTCTTCCAGATGTCCATGGACTACAATTACCATGGGAATTGTAGTCCATGAACATCTGGAGGACCACAGACTGACTACCCCTGCCTTAGAGTAACTTCAATGAAGGATGTCTCCTTTTCTTTCCCTAAAACACTGAAAACTCCTCCTCCTCCAGGTAAAGTCCATGCCTTATTGATGTCATATGGTGCTTATGTTGGCCTCAGCCATATGCCTGGTGGAAGAGTGCTGTCTTGCAAGCCCTTCAGAATTTTGTCAGCTCTGACAGGCTCCAGATCTCAGCCAGCAGTTAATTCCATCAGGCTGGAGTCAGGACCAATCACACTTCTTTGGGGCCAGGGACTACCAGTAAGCTGCAATATGCAGAGTACAATGGTCTTCTGGGGACATACTCAGAGTGGGTCATACACTCAGAAAAGATTTCATAGGATTACAACTAGGTGGCAACCCTACAAGCATGTACTCGAAAATAATCCTTAATTAACCAAGTGGAATTTGCTTCCAGGTAAGCGTCTCTAAATTCAAGGTATAATTTATTTATTTAAATATTGATATCCTGCTTTTCTCCTCAAAGGGACCCAAACAGCTTACAACAACAGTAGAAAAATTAACATTATGAATAAACCGACAAATAACAAATAATCACAGTTCCAGTCTTGGGTTTGGTCCTGAATGTAGTGGCTGGTTAGAATCATAGAATAGAATCATAGAATCATAGAGTTGGAAGGGGCCATACAGGCCATCTAGTCCAACCCCCTGCTCAACGCAGAATTAGCCCTAAGCATCCTAAAGCATCCAAGAAAAGTGTGTATCCAACCTTTGCTTGAAGACTTCCAGTGAGGGGGAGCTCACCACCTCCTTAGGCAGCCTATTCCACTGCTGAACTACTCTGACTGTGAAAAACTTTTTCCTGATATCTAGTCTATGGTTCATTCAAAGACAGAGGCTTTGAGCCTCAGGTGAAGAGATAAAGGACAAGGCGGGAATCATAGAATCATAGAGTTGGAAGCGACCTCATGGGTCATCTAGTCAATCCCCTGCACTATGCAGGATATTCACATCCCTATCGCTCATCCACTGTAACCTGCCACCCCCCTTGAGCCTTCACAGAATCAGCCTCCCTGTCAGATGGCTTTCTAGCCTAAGGTGACAGGATTGTAACATTGGTAAAGCGGGACACCATTGACTGGGAGGGGGGGTCTTGATTAAAAATTTGGTCTATATAGAGCAACAAAAAGTTGCATAGAACGCATAGAACACAAAAATAGTATTGTAATATATATATTTTAATTTCAACATAAGTACAATTTGCCAGGTGCTCCCAGATGTCCTTCCAAAAATGGGACAATCTGGTCACCTTAATCTAGACTCTGTTTAAAAATTTTCAAAGATGGAGAACCTACTACCTCCCGAGGAAGCCTGTTCCACTGAGAAACCGCTCTAACTGTCAGGAACTTCTTCCTGATGTTTAGTTGGAATTTCTTTTGAATTAATTTCATCCCATTGGTTCTGGTCCGTCCCTCCGGGGCAAGTAAGAACAACTCTGCTCCATCCTCTATATGGCAGCCTTTTAAAGGAGGGATCAAAGAGTATTTTGTCTCTTAGCTTTTGACTTGCATCTTTGGCCATGCCTGGCTCTTACACCTGCAGACAGAAAGGAGACAGGAAACACAGCTGAGCTGGCATGTAGCTGGCAAGATAGTCAAACCAACAACTCCCTTCCCTACTTAGGGCTGGGTGGCAGAGGGGCCGTTGCACTGGTGCTTGGCTTCGGATCCATGTCTGTCTCCTCAGAGTGTGCCTCTTCCTGCTGGGCCTCTGTTATTGACTGTGGGTTTTGGTCAGGTCATCTGGCTGCCTCTTCCTCAGATAAGTCTTCTGTGTCACTGGGCTCTGCTGGAGCTGGCTGGTCTATGCCATTGGGGCTGAGTTGCTGGTAATATGCAGATGGCACTCAGCTCTGTCTTGCACAACCAATGCAATTCAGGAAGGCTATGGAAACCATGGGAAAGTGCCTGGAGGCAGTTTTGTAATGAATGAGGGCTAACAAATTGAAAATTAATCCCAACAAAACAGAGATGTTACTGGTGGGGAGAAACTCTGACTGAGGACATTGGTTGTCCCCTCTTCTGGATGGGGTTACACTTCCCCTAAAGCAGCATGTTCACAGTCTGGGGCTGCTCCTGGACCCAGGCCTCCTGATGGATAAACAGGTGGTAGTGGTGGCCAGGGATGCCTTTCACCAGCTTCAGCTGGTGATGCAATATGGTGCATGCCCTGGTAATAGATTGGGATACTGAAAAATTGCCCTTGAAGACTGCCTGGAAGCTACAGTTGGTACAGAATGCTGTGGCCAGAGTGTTGACTGGAGTGGATCTTAGGGACTGTAGCTCTCCAGTCTTGTTCCAACTACACTGGCTTCCAGCTTGCTTCTGGGCTGACTACAAGGTGCTTGTGTTGACCTTTAAAGCCCTATACAACTTGGGACCAACATATCTTCAAGAATAGCGATCCCCAACCTGTGGGCGGTGGACCACATGTGGTCCTTCGACTAATTGGAGGTGGGCCCTGAAGGATGCCTTCTCCCCCCGCCCGGCCCTTTACAACACACTTCGGGTGTCATTGTCTCCCATCACTCCCAGATGGGACTATCTCGTTGCAGAGAAACAAGCTCAGGGTTCCCATTGATTTGTCATTGTCATGAGTTAAAATTTCCATGAAAATAAAATGTTCCTTATGTTCATTGTTGTGTCATGTCTGTATCTTATTTTGAAGGGATATTTAAACATTACCATAGCGATCAGAGAGTGTTAGGGCAGTGGTTGAGAGTAGAGGAGTAAACTACGTCCCCCCACCGGGCCTCAGTAAAAGGCATTGAGTGGTCCCTGGTGAGTGGTCCCCGGCGTTGAGTGGTCCCCAGTGATAAAAAGGTTGGAGACCACTGTTCAAGAACACTTTCTGTCATGCAAACCTATGGTCCAGATCACCTGGCACTGGCGACTCTCTTGAGACTCCAGGCCAGGGCCCTGGGCCTCCTGCTGCTGCTCAACAGCCTACACTAAGGAGCTCAGAGGTCTAGAATGTCAGGGAGAAAGTGGGCACCTGACGCATCCACAGCCCAGCAAGCCATGGCACAGCTGTGTTGAATCCCGGCGCCGTGGCAATGGCAGCAGATGGGGCAGGAAAGAGGAGACAGAGCCAACCACCAGGAAGCCTGGCGGTGCTGCTTGGCCCAGTGATGGTGCCATAGGGGAGCCTGTGGCAACAAATCTTACCAAGGAGCCCCCAGTGGAGCCGGGTGGCAGCAAGGGCGGAATGAGGCCAGAGTTGGCTGGAGTGAAGTCGGGGCTGTTCCCAGCTCGAAAACAAGAGAGACTCCCTTGGCTGTTGGCCTGGAAGCAGAGGCAACCAGGTAGTGAGGATGGAGATGTGGAAGAAAGGGGCAAGGTTAAAGTAACTTTTCCTGGGGTTAATGAGCGGGAGGAGTCACAGATCAGGGGATGGATAAAAGGGAGAAGAGCACACTAGGTGGGGGTGATGAGAAGGAAAGAGATGGATGTGAGAGAAGGATCACTGGTGACTAACAAACAATGAAGGAAGAGAGGGGAAGGTGGAGTGCTGAGGGAAGGAAGAGAAGAAAGGGGGAAGAATGGCAGAAAACCTGAAAGAGGCAGCCCAGATAGAGAAGGAAAGACAAAGGATTAGCGCAGCAGTGAGGAGAGGGAGGAAGACAGCAGTGGGGAAGACTTCTCCAACAGCTCCAGGGACTGTGTAATTGAGGGCTCAGTCCCCTCCCCAGTTGCTTTCTGCATCCCCTCATTTAATCTCGTTAAAAGGGAACTACAAACTCAATTTATGGTGTTGTCTTGTTCTTTGAGGCAGCCTCCAGCCAGCAGGGGGTGCTACACCCTTGCCTCACCTCACCAGACCAGAGGCGCACCACCATTCTTATTTACTCGCATCGTCCTTGGAGTCCATACTTTGGTTAGTCTCACTATCTAAGGTCAGAGTGGCAATCCAGAAAAATATTCTTCTGTCATGACATCAAAACTTTGGAACTCCCTCCCCAGGGAGATTCATCTGCCTTCCTCTATTGGTGTCTTCCAATAGCATTTAGACTTTTTTTGTTTCCTCTGGCATACCCTGGATAATGGCTATTGGCCCTCCTGGTTCGTTTATATCTTTTAAACTGAATTCTATCATTTTAACTGCAGAAATGGGGAAGTGGGGGGTCACGTCTCGCCTTCCATCTGCTCAAGACATGCTTTAAATTTCTCCCACCCCGCATTTCAAGAAATCTGGCAACCTAAATGGTCTTGTGTTTCCATACTGTCTGAAATGTCATTGATTTGTCATGGATTGTTAGACTGCAGAAAGGCTTTCTCTCCGGCAGGGGGAGTGTCAGGTTTAGGTTTGTTTTCTCATGGCACATTCCCTGCAGAGCTGGCCTTCCAACAGATGAACTGGGCACAGAGCAAGAACCATACTATGCTGTTTATTGTGGAAACATGCCACATTTTAGTAGATTTACAAGCAGCTTGTTGGAGCGCCTGATTGCTCTGCAGTTTTGCTTTCAGTCTCTTATTCTTGCCGATAGGTGCCTGGTATATCTCTTGTCCAGGCTGCAAAAGATTCTTTCAGAGACGTGACGTGGGCCAAAGCATGGAAGATAGAAACCAGCTGTTGGCAGCATTTCTTCCAGCGGCTTGAACAGTTCCAGCAGGCTGCATCAGCCCGATTGGTGACTGCCTTATAACGGCTGCCTTGCAGTTATGCCAGTCAGTGCTGGCTGAAAGAAGTTTTTAGTGGTGATGATCTTTCTGCTGACAATTCATTTGTGTTCTTTATGGCAATTCAAAATTGCATTGTTCACTTCTTTCCCTCAACTCCCAAATGGGCAAACTGACAGCTGCTTCTGAAAGGGACAGACCCTGCACATTTTTCCTTTAAAAGAATGGAACCTTGAATGGGTAGTCAGTTTGCATTAGTTGAAAATGCTCGTTTCCATGTAATAAGAGGTACTATCCTTTATAGGCACTCCATGGCCTTAAGCGTCCATTTTCTTATGCAGAATTGGCCCTTACAATTGGATCCTTCTGAAAGACAGATTTTGTACCTCTGCCTTGGGATTGCTAAAGGAGAGAACACTGGAGGCAGAGATTTTTGCCTCTATACATGTTTTTTTTTTTTTTTTTTTTTTGCTGGTGGCCAGCTGGTTGCTCTCCTGTAGGTAGCGCTACCTATGTTGGTGATTCTACTTTTCAGGATTCACCAGTTAGTGCTTTAAAATGGAGGACGTAGCCAGCTATTTACTGTTCAGATGCTGCATGCTGGTGACATCATGTGGAGGGGCTGGAATATAACGATAACAAAAGGTAAGTGTCCCACTATTTTCAAAGGGTGTGTAAATCCTGTGGATCTAGAGCTTCCCCACTCCAAACCCACTTCACTCTTCTCTCTCATCTCTTCTCATGTACACAGGAGTTACTGTGTGAGAATTGGGGAAGAGGTCCTACTCTGGCCTCAGAATTGGGAAGGAGAGAGAGTTCCATTTAGGATTGTGTGCGGTGGCATCTTAATCGGCCATTCCAGGCTGACTCAGCCTGCATGTGTGCGCCAAGTTACGCACCAGCACCCGCGCCACCCCCCCCCCATGGTGCGGCGCTGGCTGCATCAGCCTAGAACGGCCGATTCAGACACCGCCACACACAGCCCTAGTTTCATCATCCTAGTCCTCTGCTTTCCCTGCACTGGCTGACTCTAGAAACTCAGTCCCTTCCCTCCTCTCTGGACAGGTGTCGTGCCTTCTTTTTTATTATTAATATATTTATTTATTTAATATATAGCTCTCCACTCCTGAGACCAGCTTGTGGTGGGTAACAATAATTATTGACCCCACAATAACCCCCCCCCCTAAAACATTAAAAATCCATTAAACAAAAAACAGTACAATATATTGTCAGTGGACTAAAAAGCCCATCCCATCCCTGCTCACAGAGGGCACAAAAACACTTCAGGAGGTTAATAGGGAGTAACAAGATCCTATTTGCTCAGGGGGAGCCTCAACTAATGACCTGGCGGAAGAGCCTTGCGGAACTGCACAAATTCCTTAGCTCTCCCGGGAGTTCATTCCACCAGGTTGAGGCCAAGAAAACCTCCCTCGGGCCAGGGACCTCCAGTAGATTCAGGTCCACATAGAACAAGTTATAGAAGTCAAGTATGGAGGTGACCATTGCATGAATCACTGTGGCTGTCTGAAGAGAGATAGGGTACTAGAAACTGTGTCTGGTACAGATGGAAGAATGCCAAGCGGGCTACCCTGAAACCTAGGCCTCCATATATAAAGTGGAGTCCTGAGTCGCTCCCAGATTCTTTGATGAGGGTGCGATGTTAAGTTGCACCCTGGCCAAGGGGTATAAGCATGCTTCCTGATCTGTACCTTTTCCACCAAGCCACAGAACCTCCATCTTGGAGGGGTTGAGTTTCAGGTGACTCAGCCACTGGAGAATGTAAGTGGGGAGAGTGGCCATCTATGAGGAGACAGAGCTAGGTGTCATCCACATATTGGTGGCAACCCAGCTCATAACTCTAGACCAGCTGGCACAGAGGGCACACATAGATGTTAAACAAAATGGAGGAGAGGATCACCATGGAACCCCACAGGAGAGATGGAAGGACCACGATAACTCCGTTTCCACTGCAACCACCTGTGCCCAGTTCCAGAGAAAGGAGCACAGCCATTGAAGGGCTGTCCCCCATATCCCAGCCTTGGTGAGGCGGTCAGCTAACAACTCATGGACAAGCACATCAAATGTGGCTGACAGATCTAACATCATGATGATAGCTGAACTGCCCCTATCCAGCTGGTGATGGAGGTCATCTGTCAAGAGGACCAACAACATCTCTACCCTGTGGCCAGGACTGAATGTCCTGGGTATGAACTGAATGTCAACATTTCCTCCAAGAATGCCAGGAACTGGTCTGCAGCAGCCCTTTCAGCTTCCTTACCCAGAAACGCCAGGTGCGAAACCGGGTACTAGCTGGCTGGGACCCACAGATCCAGCAATGTTTTTCTTTTCAGTAAGGGTCAAACCACTGCCCCCTTCAGCACCTCTGGGAACTCCCCAAAGACAGGGAAAGGTTGACAATTTCCCTCAGAGGGCCTCCTATCCGCTAGTCATTCATCTTGAGCAATCATGATGGACGGGAATCCAGGGGGCAAGTGGTTGCCCTCACCTTGTCCAGCAACTTGTCTACTTCGGTTTCCAAGAGGCACCTGAAGCCATCAAAAGTATCCCCCCTGAGGTGGATTCTCTGATCTTACTTGCACCTGACCGATATCCAATCCCCTTCCCCCTGGAGAGCTGTTAAAGGAAAGGGAAGACTTGCCTGCCTCTCTTCTTCACCTTGCTGCACAGGGACACCTTTTAGCTTCTCCCATCCTGGCCTTCTCCCAGTTCCAACCCAGTCTTGCCTTCTGACCCACTCCCAACCGCCCCCTGGGTCCCCACCTCCTTCTCCCTGGCCTTCCTTGATTCAGTGAACTCAGAAGGAGTGGAGTTGAAGTGGGACCAGTCATCAACTCCTGACACACCACTTCTTGTTTTACATTTCCTTTACTTCTGATTACTCCTCTATTATCCAGCAATACTTTCTTCTTTCTAGTTATCTCAACAGATACATAAAGGAAAAGTTACTTGTGAACAAGCCAGCTTGTGTTTGTATCCCACTTCACCCTGTTTTTGAGGCAAACCAGCATAAATAGAGGGGTCATTGTCTTACTTCGACTGCCCTTTGCGAATTTTGTCTTCCTTCCCTCAGTCATTTACAAAGCAAACTATTGTGATGTCTTTGAGCAGAGCATGGAAAACATGCCACTAAAAGCAGGCGTCCTGTTCCCCCACCGCCCTAAAGCTGTATTAAAGCCTTCAACAAGAAGAAACATAAGAGAATAGTTGAGCAATAAAGGGTATTTTTTTCCACAATATGCATTTAACAAGCTATTTTCCTAGAGGCATCAGTTGCCCTTTGATTCTTTGCAATGCAGAATGTATTTGAAAATAAAATCAACATGGCATACAATAGACCTACAGTGTGAAGTCGTGCTAATATGCTAAATGTCTCCGAGTCCCATGTAATCTATTGGCTGGGATAAAGTTCAGTTAGGAATGGCCAAAATATATAGGAGTGGAAGGTAACTCCCCATTTTTATAAGTCTGAAGGGCTAGCCACATTACCCATTTTCCGGATCTGCCCCATGTTCTGGATCTCACAAAGATTTTTAAAATTTAATTTGTAGGCACATGGAGTAGGGTTGCCAGGTCCCCCTAGTTGCTGGTGTGGGGTAGGGGGCTAAGGTTGCCAGCTATGGTTTAAGAAACTGGTGATTTGGGGATGGAGCCTGGAGCAGGCAGGGACCACAGTGGGAGACAATGCCATAGAGTCCCCCCTTCAGACCATCCCATTTTCTCAAGGGAATTTTATCTCTGTAGTCTCTAGATGAGTTGTAATTCCGGGAGAACCCCAGGCCCCACCTGGAGTTTGACATCCTTGATGGAGAGCCCAATTCTGATTGGGTCCATAGCACATGGAGAGATGGGGTTTACTGGCAGCCATTTCACCAAGCAGGGAGAAGCGACACCAATCGGTGAAATGGCTGATAGTCATTTAAACTATCTGTTTCGCTTGTTGGGAGAAGCAAAATGACTTTCACATAGCATGGCTGCCAGCCATTTAAACCTAAAAGCTATTTAAACCTTCTCATGTGAACCCCCTTTCTCTCAGCTGTGGTTTGCCATACATTTAAGAATTCTGTAGAAACCCATGAAGTCCTGCCAGTCTACACATTCCTCTGGTGCAAGGTTTCTTGGTCTGACAAATGACTATGCATTTTATGTCAAACCAGAGTGTTCAAACCTAAATAGGCGATTATGGGAGCAAGGCAAAACAGGTTTAGTCTAAAGTAAGGTCCATGTTTTTCAGTGGCGCTTACACCCAGGAAAATGCCTTTAAGATACCAATCCAAATATTTTTAGTAAAAAGACTGAAATGTTGCTACCAATTGGAATGGCAAAATCCACCTATATTTATGACAACTGGAAAGAGAAGTCAAGAATCAGTTTGATTGTTCTGATATTGTATATTTCCAAATGTTGTTCTTCACACAACTAATCACATTTGACATTCACACATTACAAATTGATTGAAGTAAGAGCCATTTTAAGCCACATGTGAGAAAATACCCTAAATTGGCTTTGGGTCAGATGGGACAAAGATTGAGGTTAATCCTTACCTATTCATCTGGTAAAGCTAATAGACTGTTTTTGATGTTCAAATGCAATTACTACAACTGGGGCTATAATCCAGTGTTTACTCTTGAGGCTCCTTTGGAAGAGGAATCTGATGGCACTTGGAGTGAAAAACAAGGGGTGCCACAAGTATGTGTTCCTTATCATACTTATTTATCTGCCGGATCTAAACCCACTAAGATCATTAAGTGAGGGCCATTCACTATGTGATGAAAAGCAAACTCAGCAAGACTGAGCAGGGGAATAGAGGAGCAGGACTGCTCTGCAAACAGGGGAGAGAATCAAACAAGGTTAGGGCAGCAGGCCCTGCTGTGTATCTCATCCATTAGAGGTGTCTGGCAAGCTGCACAGAATTCTGTCCCACAATTAGATAAAAAGCTTTTCCGTTCTAAATCACTGTCCAGAAGACAGCCTGGAGCCTGAAATGCTGAGCTTAATACACATGGGAGGTCAAGACTCCGCTCTGGAGGTTTGAAATTTATAGGTCTCAAACATTTACACAGCGGAATGTAGGCTCCTGCTCAATTATGTGCTAATCCCTCCCCCCCCATCTAAATAGGTATTCCCTAAATGTTTGAATTGCTACGCTGGACTATGACTTCTGAGAAATGCATCAGATGATTACATGCAGTATCTAAGGCCTACTTCTCACCAAGGTGGCAAACTTATATCTAGGCTGTATCACTTCAGCTATGAGCCGACATAAAATCCCTCAACAGATACCCATGAAAGTGCCTTATATAAGGGAGAATTAAGAGGGTGTGTAGGTGCATGCTCCTACAGATATATTGAAACAGAATTCCTCAAATGTTATATATAGGTAGAGGGAAGTATTTGCCAGTTACTTATGCATCTTGCCTCTAATTAGCCCTTCTTAGCAACTGCCCCCCCACACCTAAATGAAACATCTGAGGAAATTTGTTTCAGTGTATCTGAATGAATGTGCATCTACACAGCCTTAATCTTTCAGTTTTGTTTATACCCAGAATTGAATTTTGTTGGTCTTGGACATGCTATTATACTCAGACTTGGTTCTCACATTGATTTATTAATTTGTATTTGTATACTAATTTACTGCTATTCACAGATTTTACCAATTGCCTTAATCCAATCTGAGCTATAATTGCTCAGTTACTTATGCATCTTAACTCTGACTAGCCCTTCCTAGCAACTAACTCCTCCCCCAAGACGTTTTTGTTTCACTGTATCTGAAAAAGGGTTGCATGCACATGCAAGCTTTAATAATATTTTGTTAGTCTTAAAAGTGCCACTGGACTCAAACTTTGTTTCATTGTCATGGTTTATGTCAAAGCTTCATGGGGATTACAGTTTTGTTACTCTCTGTTAGAGATTACTAGTTCTTCTAAAGAACTCTAAAAGTACTCTTCAAAGCATTTGAGTGATTGTGATTTTTAAGGGGAACATACATTATTATTACTATGAATCTTTAAAATCAATACAACAAAATTAAAATGGTATTATTTCTCAGTGAATTATTTTTGTGCCTTGCTTGTTGTCACTGTTTACATTCAGAAAGAAACATGTGAACTCACACCTCTCACCCAATGAAGTGTGAAATAAAAAAATATGTTTTGGTCTAAGTTATAGATTTAGTATTGATTCTCAGAAGGTTCAGCCTGCTTTATAGGGCAGGTCCTTGGTGAGGTACATTGTCTTTTGTGAAGAAATTCCCCAAATGATGGGATAAACAAGGCAAAGCAAAACCAGATGGAGCAGGACTCTTGAGCAAGACCTTATTTTTTGTCCTTCATCTTTCCAGGAAAAGGCCAACAGTAAACATCTATGTTGCATATCCAAGTGCTGGATGACCTTTTCAGAAGGAGGTCATGTGGTTTTAATTGATTACCCTGCCAACCATGGCCACCTGATTTGTTCTTCCATATTCATTTCTTTTCCCATGAGGTATGGCTCCATTTCCTGCAACCTACAGCCATATATTATAGCCTAATGCACTAATGAACTCATCAAGTCAATGCTTAGTCAGCCATCATCCAGGGATGTAATACAATCCCAAAGATTAATAAAAATCATCAGGATAAGTGGCCACTGCTGACTTTCAGTTCTGGCTCTAAAGAGCTCAGGATATCCTGAGCAGTGACTATGTGAGGTAGGTTGGACCATATTGTTGCATTTTAATGATTGTGTGAAGTTGAATTGTGTTGCCTGCTGGGGATGATGGCTGTAGTGCAAAATCCAGTGATGTATGGATGGAACCCAAATAAGCTTTTGAGCTTCTACCAATCTCTGTATCCCCATATGCTAACCATGACACCACACTAGTCATCAGAGAGTTCTGTACAGTTCTTCAACTTGGGCGCCCTTCTCTGCTTCCTTGTTTAACAGAGAGGATTTCAGACATTTCTGTCTCTGTTTTTGCTGGAGGCAAGGAATTTTGGACTTTTGGACTCATTGTCATCACAATGGAGGCCATTCTGAGTCTTTGGAAAAACTCAACCCGAATTGTAAAGGGACAGATTCCTATGGAAGAGGGTCCACAATACAACAATTGAGAACAGGAAATGAATAAGATACTTCTTACTGTTGTTTCACAAGGACGTTTGTCCTGGGAAATGTGAGAAGGAATCAAAATGCTGAAAAAGTCTTGATGTTTCAGTTTTAATTATTTATGAGAAGGTGAAGAGATGGGTCAGAGCTTGTATTCACAGAAAATGGTACATTACCACTGGCTATTTTTTACTTTATTTGATAATACACATTTTATTATTTCTTACATTCTTGTTTAACGTGATTAACCTAATTTATTGCTTGATTCTTACTAGATACTTTCAATGATCCAAGGGTCTAACAGTTCCTCTAGCTAGAATCATATGCTTCCTTATCTGCATATCAAATAACATAGATAGCTTGATACCAATTCATTGCATAGACAATCTGAGAATGAACTGGGTGTAGTAAATTTGAGCACTGATCGCAACTGACTGAAGTAATCCACTGGCCATTCCAGTTAACATCTACCACCTGCATAGATGTACTATTCCTTCAGTGAGAACCTGTCATTGGCTATTCCTTTTACGAACATTTTATTTAGGCAAGTTGTGAATAACAGAAAATGTCTAGCTTCAGCTCCTTCTCATTTCTCCTCCTAAAACACTGCAGTCCAACTGAAGCCTTGGTTGAATTTTGCCTAATTGTGGTCACTACTATAGAGAGATTTGGGGGCATTCCGCACTGCATTAATGTTGCTGAAGTGTTACCATTGTGTAACTATTTATTTTTCATTATTCATGACGTTGTACACAATCTGCAACACTCCTGCATTATAGCGATTTTCGCTACAAACCCACTAGACTCTTGAGAACAACCTGCAAAACATCTGGAAAAGACATGTGCATTCTCAGTATAGCGGTAGCAAACATGTCCCTCCTTAATCTCTCGCACCTGAGCTTCCGGCGTCACAATTGCCATTTTTTCCCCTTAAACCGGCAAAAGCGATGCTTCTTTGGCTGAAATCCCCCCACAAGCAATTGTCTGTAAAGTTTCCAAGCACAAGTTACAACCCCCCGTTCGGCACTGCCCATAATTTCAGCCAGAAATAGCACTGGGGGGAGGGTTTTTAAAAAATTTCAGAGCGTGTAAACGAATAAGCTCCAGCTCCTAAGCCAGCGAAAAAGGTCTTTTTGATACATTGAATGAAAAAATATGCGTTGCTACTGGTGTTTTTGTGTTTTTAAAAAACAGTTTTAAAGAGAAGCACGAACACAACAGTTCATTGGCTGCTCTGTTTGATTGACGGCCAAGGGCGGGAGGAAGCACAGAAAAATATCACCTCCTCTTTTGCGATTTCGGCAAGACCAGAAACTTGTGCATTATGAGAACAATGCTAGTGGGAGAACCTTTTTTTTGATAGAACGGTCTGTGTATGTTACCGAGATCTGCTGCTTTTGCTTGCAGCGCTTTTCAATAGCTCTCAGGTTTAGCTACATTGCCTGTTGTGCGGAATGGCCCTTGATATTCTAAGATTCCAGTCACCACCTTGGAAATGTTACATTTTATATTATTTGATGACACTTGTAAATAATCTTTCTATATGCATACTAAGGGGTAGGTAGTAGAGACTGCTTTTGCTAATAGGGCTGCGAGAGCCAGCTTAGTGTATTGGTTAAGAGTGGTGGCTTCTAATCTGGTGAGCCAGTTTCATTCCCCGCTCCTCCACATGGAGTGAGCTGGGTGACCTTGGGCTAATCACAATCCTGATAGTACTCTTCTCACAGAGCAGCCCGTAAGAGCTCTCAGCCTCATCTACTTCACTGGGTTCCTATTGTGGGGAGTGGAAGGGAAGGCAATTGTAAGCTGCTTTGAAATTCCTTTGGGTAGTGAAAAGTGGGATATAAAAACCAACTCTTCTTCTTGATCTCTGAGGTGCTAGATTTTTCAGACGACTCAACTCAAAGTGAAGCCTGGAGTTGTCCTAGAATTACAACTGATCACCAGACTAAAATATCCCTGGAGGAAATGGCAGCTCTGAAGGGAAAAATAGAACTCCTAGAGTAGCTTCAGAGGGTGGGTGCTCTAGAACTTACACTTTTCATGTAGTTTACCATAAACTAGAAGAAACGGATTGATTATTGATTAAGATACCAAGGGCCAGAGGCTGCTTAGAGATTAAGAGGGATGGGACTGCTATTGGCTTCTGTGGATCTCCGGAGAAGATTTTTCTTCTTAATGATGAGAAAAACATGAAAAGGATTCTCGGGGGTGTATTATGTTCAGATTTTCGGGGGGGGGGAGTGATTGGTTGAGTACAACATAACTGAATAGCACAAATATTTAGTATCACACGGTTACCATGACATACTGAATACATCCATACCGAAGTCTACAAGTGATATAAGCTGGAAAAAAGGCAGGGGAAATTGATATGAGGCAAGAAGTTTACATTTTAAATTTGAATTGTAGTGGATGGAAAGGGAAAGCAGCGAGTTGGAGAAGCTGTCTTTTGACCTAGATGTGATGTTCCTGGGATAGAAGTAACTACCCTGAAATGCTTTACCTGTAACAGGTAGTCCCAGGAATAGCCCTAAAAGTCACATTTGGGGATATGGGGATTGGAGAACCACAAATAATAGATAGCAGGGATATTTTCTTGTAATATTATACCCGTCTGCTTTGAGAAACGTATCTTTGGGATTCCTAGCAAGTACCTATTAATGTTTTGCTAAAATTGCATTGCCTTCTTTCATACAGAATAGGATTTTAAAAGTTAAGAAACCACCACCACACAAATGAATGTGTAGTATTGTAAAAGCAATAGCAAGCAGGAAAAGAAAGAATTCTGCGCTACTGCAAATGAATGAATCTTTACTATTCTAAACCACTGTCCTGTTTAACATGATCTTCGCTTCGAAGAGACCCTTATCAGCCCGAAGTTGTGCTCACTGGACCATAAGCAATTCGGTACAAGTGAGGGGGAAAAAGCAGTCATTCACATTATATCAAAGATGAAGGTCTTTTCTCTAGAAAGAAAATGCTTGTGATAACTAGAAGGAGCAGCAGGCTGTGCAGATGGCAAGCAATTTTTAAAAATCCCAGGACTGCAAGCATCACAAAATGCTGCTGAGTGAAGCAACTGCAGGGAGTGGCAGCACACTTGTGCTTATGTAGGAGTGAAAAGATAAGGGGTTAAATCAGCAACAGCACCACAAGAAGCTCTATTCAAGAGGGGGAAATATTGATATCCTCTCCCTCCTTCCCCCTCGCGTGGATGGTCTGTTCTTCCTCGTGCATCACATGGGCTTGTGAGTCTCTAGTGCTGCAGAAGCACCAGCTGCTGCTGATCAGCGGAGGGTGTGTGTGTCAATGCTTTGTGGTCCCACACGCCCATTTAAAAGAAGGGGAGACCACAATGTGCCTCTGAGCAAGTGGGTGGGAACCTGGGATCTGCCTTCTGCCTCCCCTGTGCTCCAGGAGCTAATCATGTCTATCTGTTGTTGCCTTTTTTTCAGGGATTATGGCTCCTCAAAAAGGAAATCAGGTAAGAGAGACTCTGTTCTTCTATCTTTTCTTGGTATTGCACCTAAGACGTAAACCAAAAATCAAGTGTTTTCTTTATTATTAAATGTAATATTGCGGATGTTTAAAGGATAATTTAATTTAGTGTTGCTGCACCTTAAAGGAAATGGTATCAAAGAGATGATTATAACCGAGTGGATCAAATGCATATTTAAAGTAAAAAGGTACCTCTTCTTTTTTCTCCTTAATCTCTGTACTTTAATAAGTGCTTATAATAATAAATATCCAGTTCAAGAATATAGGTGCTTGGTATTTCAGCAACCTCTTGTGATTCTGTGGCTTTACGGGATGGCCTTGAAGTGAGTTCTTATCCTTCACTGATGTTAGCTCTGTCATGTTCAAAGCTTTGCAAATATACTGTCTGGGACTTATATGAGCATAATTATGTTGGAACAGGAATATGCACATTGTGTTTTGTATCCTCCTTCCTTGGTTGGATCTTCCGCTGTCTCTACCCACCCTGATATTTGCTATTTTGCTATCTACTTCCTCATGTATAGAGGGTGATCTCCTGAACTTTTTACTCTGTAGAAATGAAAAATTTGGTAAGAGTAACTTATCGTATGAGGGTAAGAATCTGCAGGTTAATATTCTCCCCCTTGCACAGTTGTTAAAGATACAGAAGCTCTTGTGTCCTGTGTTCCTGGCCTTCCTATTTACTTACCTACCTACTGGTTTGGATGTGGATTGACTTTCATAGTTCGCTGTGCATTGGAGAAATAGCAAGAGCTATTATTCTTCATGTGGGTTATCTCTCATAGCACCGTACGATTTTTTTGCGTTCCTATTAGTGTGATCACCATAACTTTTACTAGCAAGTCTCTTAAGCAACTGAAGTATTAAAATGTTGCTTTAGACTTTGTGTGATGCGGGGGGGGGGGAGGCTTTTTGGCTCAATAATACAGCATATCTCTGGATGAGATGGAAAGACACCCAGCTGCTGGTTAATTGATTAGCTAATTGGCCGTATCCTGAAGAGCCTTCTTCTGTTGGAAATTCTGCAACTGTGTTGAACTATGCATTGTGTAGAGCAGACTGAAAGTGCCCTTCCATTTACTGTGCACAAAGGCAGACTGACCATTTTACTTTTGGGAGAATTTCCTGGTGGGTCACTGCCCTAGAGGGACTCTAGTTGCCAGGAGCAAGTATAACAAATCTCTAGCCAGAGTCTCTATATGGCTCATAGCCTTCATTGCCTGTCCTTTCTTCCTCTGCTTCCTGTTTTCAGGAGGTGATCCATGCAGCACACGCTTGGCTTGTTCTGCCCTGGTTTACTTCCCAGTCCTATCTTGATAGGGTTCTTATTTAATTGAGACCTTTTGAGTAATTATGACTTACCCCCAAATCCATGGGAGCTGCTTTCTGTGCCTGAGTACAGAGTACAGATCTTAATTTAGGTCACCCATATTCAAGTTCCCCATACAGAACCATTAAGTATAACACCATTTGTGCCCGTTATAAAGGGCTTAGGTTACCATTTCAAGGGGGCAGCAAATTCTCCTGAAACCATACTTTAAGAAGTGTTTTTTTCAGTTACTGTGGGAGCCACTGGTCCAAGTTCCATTTTTCTTGAACAACTGAACTGTACTATTCTCGTTGTTCTTCCTCTGGGGATGGGGAAGGCTATACTGGAACAAGGTGGAGCAATGAACCATCAGGTCTCTCTGTAGCAGCCTTTCAATCTTTTGACCATGGAGGAAACCCTGAAATATTTTTTCAGCAACCCCAGAAATGGTGACATGCCCCTTCACATAAGTGGGTTTGGAAATAAGATATGGGACCCAGCCAGTCAATCGACTTTTACTATTTGCACTATGGAGAAAGAGACTAGACCAGAGCAACAGGGGAAGTGGGCTCCAGTGACGTCTAGTGATGTCAGCAGCTATCCGAACTTCTGGGAAAGGCTGCGTAATAATAATAAATGTTATTTTTGTTTCCTGCTCTTCTTAGATAGCTTAGGGCAGGCACTCAATTATTATTTGTCAAGTCAGACGATTGCACTAAGGCATAGGCCATCACAAGATTAAATTTTACACAGTAAAATCATTCAGTACAGTAGATTACTTCAAAACAGACATAGATCTACCATGGCTATCAATGGAACAAAGTAAAAATTGCATTTAACCCATACACTCTGTTCATTAGAGTGGCTACTTGTGTAACCCCATGGTTCCCCAGAGCCCTGGTGGGGAACCCCTGCTCTATAGGATGGCCCAAAGGCTTAGCCTGGCCCTAGGAAAAGGAAGTGAGCATTCACTGGGATAATGTTTCCAACATCATAATAGTTGTGTTCAATCACGTGCTTGAATCTTCTTCCTTGTATCTCTCCTCAGACACACAACCCTGCTACATATCTTGCTGCTCTACTGAGTGGAGTCTTCCTCTAAGAGATAGTTACTTGTGGCTGACCATGAATAGATTTGAACTTGGGTCTGTCAGGTACCACTCCCAGTACTCTAGCTACTGGACCATGTTACGTGTAATGCTTGTGTGTAGAAAGTGCTAAATTCTGTCACTGGACAATAGGTTTAATTCAGGTTAAATCACCAGTGCAAAAAAAAAAGAAAAGAAAAGGGGGGGGGTCCTCTCTAGTTTTAAGCATCTGTTGTATCTATCCAACAATTATGGTTTTATGCAGGCATGGTTACAAATTAAGCCAATCCTTTTTTCTGCTCTCCAGAATGTCATCTGTGCTCTTGGAATTTGGTCTGCTTTTAAATCTCAATGTGTCTCTAATACTAGACCTTCCTGTTACAGTGGACCCAGTATAGATGCATAGTACAGAAGACTGGGAATCCTAACTTGTTCCTTAGCCGATAATTGCTTCTTCAGACCATAAGAACGCAAGCACATAGGAAAGTTCTCTGCTGCTTTAACCAATAAAAATATCCTTGCTGCTTGTTAGCCCTCTGCTAATCTGCATAAGAAGAATTCCAGTGATCAAACAAAAGGGCCTTTCTGTTACCTCCAGTGGCCAGCCAGATAACTCTGGGAAGGCCACATGCTGGGCATGAAGGCAAGGGTCTTCCTTCACTGTTGCCTCTGTGCCAATAGTTAGTGTTGGGAGAAGCTGGTGGTATTGAAAAGCAGTCTAATTATATATCATCACTCATGCCTCCACTGCTGGCTAAACAGGGTACCAGATACAAAGACAGATGAAACTACTCTTCCTGTGTAGAAGGATGAATTTTGATACATCTGACTTCTGTAACAATGAAAAACGTTTTCCCTGTTGAATCTCCCCCTTCTGTGCCATTCTCAAAGGAACAGGAGTAGGAGTACAAGTCTCCAGGTGGAACCTGGGGTCCCCTGGGAATACAGCTAATCGCAGACTACAGGTATTGTGCCCCACTGAGGTCCCTGTCATCTCCAGGCTCCATCTTCAATTTTCTAGAGGTTTCCCAAACTGGGTTTGGCAGCCCTACCTCCATCCCTCACTGGTGGCCAGGGAATCTGGCAGTCCTAAATAGGAACCTTGTCCCACTTGACCTCTTGTCTCACAAAAAGGTTGCCTCCATTGGCTTCTAAAAGATATGGCCAGAGCTGGAAGGCCTGTTCTAATGCATTCTTCTCTTTACATAGGATCAGACACAAGCTTAAATGATGGATAATTCAAACTACACAAAAGCCTATGTCCAGAATTAAACTTCACTGGCCTCAAAGGTGCCATTGAACTCAAACTTTGTGTTAAGATAGGATTACTGTTCCCTGCTTCCAGAATGGTAAAATCTGTGTGACACTAGCAGGCACTTTTAGAGGACCAGCCTCCACATAGACTGAAGAAATGGGTCTGTCCCAAATGCCCTGGATCAGAGCATCACTGTTGCAGTTCCCCTGGCCCCTGCCGGATCAGATTAGGTCAAGGGATAAACACAGGAGCCTTTGTGTTGAGCTTGAAGCATGACAAGGTCCTTCTTGTGCAGCTTCTTTCTGCTTCTAATGATACTGAATGGATGTATTTTGATATCATGTAAAATGCACAGTGAAATTCCATTAGATTATTCTATTATTCTATTATTATTATTATTATTATTATTATTATTATTATTATTATTATTATCCTTTAATTTATATCCCGCCTCGCCCCAGGTCATATAAAATCAATCCGCTAAAAGCAGTAATAAGAACAATAAAACATAGTACATTAATCACAACCAGGCAAGACAAGAATGGCGGCCCAATTTCCATAACCCCACTAAAAGGAAGAAAAAAAGGTGGGCTGATGGCAAATGCAAACTCCACATTTGTGAGGGGGGTGCCGGATCTCCCTTGCTGCCCGGCCTCAACCAAATGCCTGGTGGAAGAGCTCTGTCTTGCAGGCCCTGCGGAACGTTGAAAGTTTCCGCAGGGCTCGCAGCTCTACCAGGAGCTCATTCCACCAGGTCGGGGCCAGGACCGAAAAGGCAAGGCGAGCTTCCTTGGGGCCAGGAATGACCAATAGGTTAGCCCCCGCAGATCGTAACGCCCTGCGGGGGGTATAGGGTGATAGGCGGTCCCTCATATACACTGGGCCCAGACCACAGATGGCCTTGAAGGTCAAAACCAAAACCTTGAACCTGATCCGGAATATAACCTGTAACCTTCTTGTGGAAGAGACCCAGGTTTGAATCCCCACTTTGCCAAAAGCTCCACAGCTGAATGTGGGCCAGTTACATACTCTCAGCCTCTCTATCTACTTCAATATTATTGTCAGATTAACATCAATAACAGGAAGATAATGTATGATGCCTTGGGTCCACACTAGGAAGTAAAGTAGTATTATAAATACCTGGAAATAAATGGTTGGATTGGCCCTTGACCCTTCTTCAGAGAGAAGGTTAGTAAACCTAAAAGTTATAATTCTGGATGAGATATTATTGTATAAAATTTGTCTGATACACCCATATTGCTGGTGGGACAGCGCTGTGAGGACTAAATCATATTTCTGAAAGAATGTGGTTCAGTTTGCTACTGAAAGAAGTAGAAAACAGAAATTCCTACCTAAAGGTAAAGGTAAAGGTATCCCCTGTGCAAGCACCGAGTCATGTCTGACCCTTGGGGTGACGCCCTCTAGCGTTTTCATGGCAGATTCAATACAGGGTGGTTTGCCAGTGCCTTCCCCTGTCATGACCGTTTACCCCCCAGCAAGCTGGGTACTCATTTTACCGACCTCGGAAGGATGGAAGGCTGAGTCAACCTTGAGCCGGCTGCTGGGATTGAACTCCCAGCCTTATGGGCAAAGCTTTCAGACGGCTGCCACAAGAGGCTCTTAATTCCTACCTAGTAGCAGATAATAGGCTTTTGGCAGCCTGGTAATACGTATATATGCTTCCTTCACCAGAGATTGAACTAACTACAAAACAACTGTATAAAGAAGGCCCAAAGTAAATACAGAGATGTGAGAAGAAATGAAGCAAGTGAAGACTTATTGCTTTGGATCTAGCCAGCAGCCTAGACCTCCTAGTCTTTAAGTGACTGGCGTTGGCTAAAAGGCCTTTTTTTGGGGGGGGGGGGATTCGTACTTTATAAATTGATTTGGCAGGCTTCTCTTCTGAAATACTTTCCTTCCTCTATGACTTCATGTGGCCTGAAGCACTTTGAATTCCTAATTTAGTGTATGAACCACCAGCGCTCGATAGAATGGTAATTCTTCAGCTGATGCCAGCTATCCAGACTCACTGCATTTGGCCACTTGAGGCCACTCATCTCTGGGAGCTATTACAGCTAATCCTCCCCTTGTCATCTTTAAAAATGGGAGGCAGGGGCTCATGGGAATTGTAGTCCATGGACATCTGGAGGGCTGCAGTTTGACTACCCCTGGTCTGTGGTGCGGCCTCATTGGAATATTATATTCAGTTCTGGAAACCACACCTCAAAAAAGATAGTATAGCTTTGGGAAAAGTGCAGAAAAGGGCAACTAAAATGATTAAGGGGGTAGAACCCCTTCCTCGTGAAAAAAAAAAGTTAGGGTTCTTTAGCTTGGAGAAATGGCAGTTGAGGGCTGACATGATAGAGGTTTACAATATTATGCATAGGATGGAGAAAGTACTTTTCTCCCTTTCTCACAATACAAGAACTCAAGAGCACTCAACAAAATAAACGAACAGTAGGCTTAGAACATAAAAGGAAGTACTTCTTCACTGAAAGAGTAGGTAAATTACGGAATAAATAACATATGGAAAAACATAAACAGCCTCAAGAGGAGATTAGATAAACATAAGTAGCAGAAGTCCATCAGTGACTATTAGCCACAAGATATACATGGAACAGAGCCTCTTGTGGTGCAGGGTGTTAAGGCAGCCAACATGAAGCTGGGAGTTCGATCCCAGCAGCCAGCTCAAGTTTGACTCAGCCTTCCATCCTTCCGAGGTCAGTAAAATGAGTACTCAGCGCATACGCGCGTGCGCAGCCCTGCTTACCTCTCCCCCCCCCCCCCCACAGTAAGAAGCTTCCCGGGCCGCAAGCTTGCGGCCTGGGAAGTTTTTTACTGCGGGGTGGGGGGAGGGAGAGGGAGCTGCGGCCCGGTGGCTGGGGACCACTAATCTATACTACTATAAGACAACAACTCTCTTACGTTTGGGCCATGCATTCACTGCTGGTGCTGAAGAATTTCCTGTTCTATGTGTGGGTAGTTTTCATTATATATCCTAAATATGTCTTATGGAACAGAAGTGCTTTCCCAACTGGCCCTGGGCTGTGAAGTGCAAACAAGTGGTCCATACTGAACCTAAGTGAGTCTAGCAATGCCTGTGGAAGACCTTGCAGGAAGCTTATGTATGTTACTTTGTGTTCTGTGATGGAAGGCTGAACATAAATGTAATATGTATTCTAGAAAAGTTGACTGGGAAATGCCATGGTACACAGTAAAGTCCATCTCTGCAGCTGTGTGGGTTAAAGAAAGCAAATGATCATTCTATACAAGAATGGGTTACGCAATTGGGCTTTGTTGCCCCAGCTCTGCATACTGCAGTCTCTGATGATCTGTATTTCTTCACTGGGACTCTAAATGCACCTAATCAGTTAAGTGATACTGTCTGGTCATCAGCCAAAGTTCCCTCCCCAATTTTGGCAGGCATTCAGCTCTTGCCCAAATTCCTGCCATTTCCTCCTAGCTTGCATAGCTGTAAATGTTATTGATGGCAATGAAGCTATCCAGACTCTCTCTTAAAATCCAGCTGTACCACTTGGACCCTAAAATAGCAGTGTTATAGCCTCCTTCGGATCTGAATTCATGCTGGCTTAATGTAGCAACCATATGGGAAGGGGTGGGGGTGGGGGGCTGGAGTGGCAATCCATCTGGACTTCCTGAAATTGGAAAGCTCCCCCTGGGTGTAAAGTGTCCAGACAAAACAAAATAATCCTATAGATTCCTAATGTCTCAAATTAGATTCTTTCTTTAAGCATGAAGGCAGCATATACTGTGCTCTGAATGAATCGCGAGTGGAAATTCTGTCCCTTCTGTTCTCTTTCCCAGTGAAGAGTAACTGTATTTATTGTCTGCAAACCAGTTGGGTAGAAGTCAAAGTGTGTCTTATTTATGCCGTGCAAGTGTAACATCACTGCTCAAATTACAATCTGGAAAAAATAGCTCTTGTAGCTATAGAGGAGATGGGCATTCTGGGGACCTCTCTCCCCTCCCCCACCTTCACCTGGGACTTTGTGAACCTTGTGATCAGTTTTGGGGCAATGCTGAATCACACAAATGCCAAATGAGAATATTTTCAAGCAGTTTGTGTGCAGTGAATAAACCAGGCAGCTCTGTTTATGTGGTAAGTAGAAGTGTATTCTGATTGGTCTGTGAAGGCACAGCAAAAGGGGTGGGGTGACAGAACTTGAAACAGGACAACAAGCTATGTTTTAAAAGGTGGGCTGTCTATTAAGCGATGCAAACGAGGGCCCGGCCTTTCTCATTCCATACAGAAACGGGCATTGAGTTACAGGGAAATGGTATGTGTGTGTATAAACATACACAGAAAGAGAGCTGCTGTTTCTAAGCATAACAGCAAAATCGAAAGGGCCCCCAACAAATGTAATACAAGGAAGGGTTAACTTGCAACAGAATACTTGCCTTGTTGAATCCCCTCTTGCTCCTGCAGAAGTGATACAGCAAAGCTGGGGAGGGTTTCCAGACAATCTGTTTAAAGTGTACCAAATGCTCATTTGTTGCAAGCAAGCCCTTTTGCTTTGAAAATCTTGCAAGAGGGCATAAAAGAAATAAAAGTGCACTGTCTTAGGCTAGGTTCATACATTCTGGAGAATAAGGAGAGAAAACACTTGAGTTGTAGAATGGCTTGTCCTATTTCAGAGTGCAAATAGTAGATTCTTGTTTGGAACGTTCTTTTCTATTTTAAAATACCATGCACATAGCAAAAGGTTCTACCCCAGTTTGCTGTTCTGGCTTTCTTTGCATGGGGAAACGATTTTTTTAAAAAAAGAGCATTCAAATTGTGATCCTCCCACCCGCAGTCTGAAACTACACAGTCTGCTGTACCATTTCATTTTCCTTTGTACATGAATCAGGTCATAGGCCTTTTGAAAGAAGCTGTGTGCGAGAATAGCACTATTTATAGCACACTAAAAGTTGTAAAATAATCTGCAGGTTTTAGGCCTTATACACTCATGCTGTAGGCTGAGCTGGGGAGAGAATTAGTGTGTGTGTGTGCATGTGCACAAGGTGTGCAAGGTCACCTAGTTTCATGCTTCATACATATGGACTGCATTTGGACGTAACTGTCATTAAGGGGAAATGTGTACCAACCCACTTGCTGCTGAGCTCACATGCCCCAGTTATTCCTCAGTTATCAATCTTACCTGCCGTCCTTCCCCTGGCCCTGAAGCAGTGCTTGGAGGCAGTGGTCTAGTTGCTCAGGCAGAACAAACTGAATCTCGGTCCCTACAAGAGTGAGTCATGCTGATGGGGAAGACTGATGTTTTGGATGGAGTTGGCCTTGAAAGAGCACTTTAAGAGCTTGAGGGTGTTCATGGATCCAGTCTTGCTACTTGAAAAGGCTAGACTACAGCAGAACATGGTATGTGAGGCTGCCTTTAAAGACAAAAACTTCGCTTGGTTCAGAATGCAGCAGCCCACCTTTTGACTAGAGCTGATTTTGTTAGCACATTGCTGCAGTCCTAGGGAGATTTGTATTGGTTGCATATCTCTTTCTGAGCTCAAAGTAAAATGCTTGTTTTACCCTTGCATGGCCTGGGGCCTTCATATCTAATGGACTGTCTGCCTGCCTGCTGCATTCATTGTGCCAACTTCTCTTTTCAGTGAGAACTCTGGAACAGGCTACTAGTAGAAGTCCATGTGATACCCTTTCTCCCAGCCACCTGTGTGAAATGGGTGGTCAAGAAAGCTTTCATAGAAAATGAATCAGTTAGCTGAGGTTTGTTTGGATTTAGACTGCTAGTGTTTATCCTGTTTGGATTTTCAGGTTTAAAATTATATTGAAGCCATGTTGAATCCACAGTCAGTGGAGAACAGCAGGGTAAAAGTATCCAGATACATAAAATAAAAATTAAGCGTTTGGTCGCTCTTATACTGACGATATAAGAAGCTTTTATGTGAATTGCCTTGGTTTGCTATAAAGAAAGGTGGTATAGAACTGTGTTAAAGTAATGCTAAGCAGATGTTTATAACTAGATAAGCTAGCTGTCTTCCCCTTCAGAAGCCCTCTCATCTTTGTCTAGCTGCTGTCTGAGGAGGAGAGCTCTGGTATTCTTCCTTTACATACATTCATCTTTTTCTTTGGACGTTTGCACTATAGCTTGCCAGGGTTTCCCCCCTTAGTTCCCTGCCTTTTATGCCAGTGGTCCCCAACCTTTATTAGGCTGGGGACCGGCAGGGCATCGGGCCGCGCCCGCAGGGACCGCGCGGGCCACGCCCACGAGCCGCGCCCAGCCGCACCCGCGAATCGGGCCACGCCCGCGAGTCGCGCCCGGCCGCGCCCGCGGGCCGCACCCGCGGACCGGGCCGCACCCGCGAATCGGGCCGCGCCCGCGGGCCGCACCCGTGGATCGGCCCGGCCCTGATTCCCTCTCCCCGCCCTCCTCGCAGTAAGAAGCTTCCCGGGCCGCAAGCTTGCAGCCTGGGAAGTTTTTTACTGCGGGGGGGGCGGGGGCGGGGAGAGGGAGCCGCGGCCCGGCGCCATGGCCTTTGCGGCCCGGCGCCGGGCCGTGGCCCGCAGGTTGGGGACCACTGTTTTATGCTCTGCCTTAGATCAGCTGCTGTTTGGGGGCTGGGGGTGGGGGGAGGAGTCATGTGATGGGGGAGAAATGCTTCATTTAAACATTTACAACCAAGTAGCATTCAGGGCAATCTGATTAAATGGCAAATGGGTGAGTAGCTTGGTTCCACTTAAGCTGTTCTTGGGGAAATCAGTTCAAGGATAAAATCTTTTTCTTTTTCAGTCCCCTGCACCAAATAGATTCGTTGTATACTTTTCTTTTTAAAGCTCATCATGTGCCATTGCAGGAGCATATGGTTCCAATAGAACCATAAGCTCCAGGCATTTTCTTATTCCAGCTATTTTTCATCATTGCCTGTTTTTTTGGCTCTTTCACTATTGGTTTGGCATGGCCACTGCAAACTGTGTTTGGGGTAGTTGGGGAGTTCTGAAATATTTTCCCTGGATGGAATTATTTTGTGGCTTTATTTCATTATCCTGTCACCTCTGTTTCTCTTTACCCAGTGAAACCTCAATAGCAAGATGCAGTCTGTGTGTTGTTTTTCATGCCATGCATGAACTCCTCCTAAAATAAAAGCCTCATGAAAAGGTTTAGCCCCAGAAGCTGATTTCAGTGCCATGACTTGGCTCTGGAACATCTAAAACAATGCCCTTGAACACATGCAAAATGCCTTTCCCTCGCCACTCAATAATGAGTTGGCTGCCATACAATTTAGTATAAAGGTAAAGGCTTTCCAGGTAATGGAGATGCCTTCTCTTCAAGGGGGCAGAATTCATTCAGGAATGTACACTTAACTTCTCATTTTATGGCTGGTGAAACCGAGGCACAGAATCTGGCCATCAAGCTATCATAATGCTTCAGGTACAGATCTAGTTTTTATGACACGAACTATGATGCAGTGTATGCTGAAATTGTGTAACACCAGCATCTCCAGCATCTATGCAAGTTCCAGCATCTATGCAAGTTCCTTTTGGGCACAGTCCCAGTGTTTTTGAGCCCTGAATGGTTTGTGTGTTTCTGGACATTATGGTACATTATGATAAGCAGACTCTACCATGAGCATCCACTTGTACCACAGTAACTGAAAGGGTTATTAGTTTGTAAATATGGAATTCCTTCTCTCTGGTGACTTCCCAGGGAAAGGGAGGGGAAAGAGGCAATTGGGTCTGGGTCTGGCTTCCTAGTAGCAATCTTAAAAGGAATACCTTCAGGTCTAAGCCAGTGTAAAATGTTTATTTACTTCCTCTATGCCACTTGTCTACCATGAGAATGCCTATTTCTAACATTGCAATAACTTTACAATTTCTAATGTCTTGCTTTAGCAGTTCTTTCTGAAGGAGTGAGAATTCTGCAAGGCAGGGAAACTTTCTACGTTTCTAATATCATTTCTGCTTTTCTTATTTCTCTGCTACTCCTTTTCTTGGACTCTGAAGTTTGGATGTCCAGCTTGTCTGATTCTCCAAAGAAGTCTATTGCAGGTACAACATTTCTACTTGCATGTATTTGTGCTTGTGTTTCAGTATCCTGGGTATATTTCGATTGGATCTGTTTGGTTTTACGGGGGAAACAAGTGGGTAGTACAGGATAAATTAAGAGACCCTCTTTCACATTTATTTAATTCATTTGTAATTATATATCACCCTCCTTTGCGGCACAGAGCAGTAAACATTGCAACCGGTTTAGTAAAATACAATACAATATCTTGGTTTGAAAAGAACTTGCACAACTTTCATAATACCTACTACAGTCACTCCAGTTTGATGTTCAACAATGGGAGTAGGTTTTGCTGTACTGCTGATTCAGATTTTCTCTTCGAGTGCAGTTGGTAGTGGGAGGGGCCTCTAGTTGGTGGTGGGTCATTCGTCTGGACCGAAAGGCTGGTGGAAAAGCTCCTGTTCACAGGCCCTGCAGAATTGTTTTAGGTCTGGCAAGGGCCCTGATTTTATCTGGGGGCTCATTCCACCAGGTGGGGGCCAGGACAGAGAAAACCCTGGCACTGGTCAAGGTCAGGCGAGCTTCTCTGGGATCAGGGATCACCAGCTTATTGATGTTGGTGGAGCGTAACACACTCTCTGGGGCATAGTTAGAAAGGTGGTTTCTCAAGTACTCAGGACCCAAACTGTGTACGGTCTTGAAGGTGATTACCAGAACCTTAAGCTTGATCTGGTAGTCAACTAGTAGCCAGTGCAGCTGTTGGAGTATAGGCCAGATGTGAGCCCTTCAAGGTGTTCCTGTAAGAACCCTGGCTGCTGGATTCTGCACCAGTTGAAGTTTCTGGATCAGGGATAAGGGAAGTTATAGAAATCCAGCCTAGAGGTGACTGTCACTTGATCATTGTGGCTAGGTATTCTGGGGCCACAGGTGAAAGAACTCCAACCGAGCAACTCTTGTGATCTCTTCCTCCATGGAATGGAAGGTGTCAAGGATCACACCCACGTTCTGGGCTGAGTGTGCAATTGATAGCTGCACTCCATCCAGGTAGGACAATCACACTTCCTCATTTGGACCTTTCCTACCAAACCATAGGACCTGTGTCTTTGAAGGATTAAGTCTCAGATGGCTCTGCTTGAACCAGCCCATTACTGCTTCCAGACAGCTGGCTAAGGAGTCTGGGGGAGAATCAGGATGGCCATCCATTATGAGGAAAAGCTGGGTGTCATCTGCATATTGATGACATCCCAGTCTGAACCTGGGCAAAAGGATGCATAAAGATGTTAAATAGGATTTGGGGAGAGAACTGCTCCTTGTGGCACCCCACATGGGAGTTGCCAGCGATATGATTGGTTCTCTCCTATTGCTACCCTCTGTCCACTACTCTGGAAAAAAGAGATCAGCCATTGAAGGGCTGTCCCTCGTATCCCAGCGTCGGCAAGGCGGTGAGTTAGTAACTCATGGTCTACTGTGTCAATTGCTGCTAAGATGTTGAGTAGTATTAGCAGTGTTGACCCACCATGATCCAGCTGACGATGAAGGTTGTCTATTAGAGCGACCAATGCTGTCTCAACCCCATGACTAGGCCGGAAGCCCAACTGGGCTGAGTTTAGGACTGAAGCATCTTCCAGGAATGCTATTAGTTGGTCCATGACAGCGCTTTCCACCACCTTCCATAGAAATGCTAAATGCAAGACAGGGTGGTAGCTAGCATTCTCCCATGGATGCAGGGATGGTTTCTTCAGCAGAGGCTGTACCACAGCCTCCTTCAGTCCCTCTAGGAATTCTCTGGTTGAAAGGGAAACATAACATATGGTATTAACATCATCAACAATCATAACATGACATATTATGTTCAGATGACATTTTGCCCGCAATCCCATAAGTGTGCTTACCTGGGCCTAGTCTGCATACAGTAGATAATGCACTTTCAAGGCTGGATTTTCCTGTGCAGAACAGGAAAATCTACTTTGAAAGTGCATTGAAAGTGCATTATCTCATGTGTGCAGACTAGGCCCTAGATTGGGGAGGGCGGGGCAATATATGTTGTTACTGGCCTTGACCATTACCTAGTATGTTTGAGAACTGGACTACCAAAGCATAATCAATGCCTGATTGACATATTAACTGTTCTTAATCTTGAAGACGGAACGTATAGCTCATCAAACTGTTCTGCTTTCTCAAATCTTTATCTTGCGATCCATCCATCCATCAAGAACACCAGACATTTAAATGACATAGCCTCATTCAGATTTCATTTCTCTCCCTGGAATCTATTTTTCTTCTCTTGGTAATATTGTGGAAATAAATAAATTATTATTTGTTTCCCCTTACTTTCTTAGAACTGCTTATTCAGTGTCATTGAAATGTTCTTTTTCACTGTGTATATCATCCAGCAATACTATGATTTTATTTGGTTGCATTATGGCTCTCCAGGTAATCATGTTTTTAAACCTACAGCTGTTGTAAACCAAGATAAATTTTAAATGAGTTTTGTAAAACATATTGTATTGTGCCCTTCAGCTTGGATCCTCCACTCGCCCATTCTCTTTCTCTGTTCATATTTTGTTGATTACTGCTTCGGACTCAAGCAATTCTTGTCACATACACCTGCTTGTGCATTGATTTTATGAAATTTTGTAGTAAGCTCCTTCAAGTCTGAGAAGCTAATAAATTATATCATCACATCTAAGAAACCTCTTCAATCACCAATTTTCCCCTTGATTGGTTATAGGTTTCTTCTAAATGCTGAGAGGCTTCTTTGTAGACCTTCATGTCTGAATAGCAGCTTTCAGTTTAAAATAGGGTTGGCCTCTCTGGGCTAGGAAATTTGTGGATATCTGGGTGGTTGGACCTGGAGAGAGTAGGTTTGGGGAGGAACCTCAAACCTTGGGGTTGGGGTGCTATATTCTCACTGATGGCTGATGATTCCCACCTTCCCACCCACCCACCCAGTGTCACTACCGCCTGCTGCTCAGCTGGGCAGTAGGAGGAAAATGGTTGGCAAAATGGAGGCATCATGATGCAATTTCTGGCATAACCTGGTATGACCTGGAAGCAAGATTTCCCACCAGATATCCTATGAGCAGGGTATACTACCATAGAGTCCAGCTCCTGAAGATTTGCAATGGTAACGCACAGAACTTTCCCGCTAGTGTTGCAGATTGGTTGCAGGAGTGTAGCGCTTTCCGGAGGGTGAATCCACTTTTGGGGATTTCCCTGAAAGCGCTACAAGGAAGCGCTTTTTGCGGATGGGTTTCAGGTGTGTGGCAGATTGTCAACGACGTTGTGCATAATGGCAAATCAGTAGCGTTTTCAATTGGCAACCATTGTGCGATTTTGAAGGTGTGCGAAAAGCCCCTTGGTTTTCTGCAGGGAAAGTGAACTCTGTAGTCTGGAGACAAAATGTAATTCTAGGAGGACTCGAATGTACAAAGAGATGTTAGCAACCAGAGTTCAAAGGTTTCTAATGTTACTACTGACTGAGGGTGTTTCTTCTTAAAAGTAACCAAGTGTGCGTCCAGTGGCATCTTTAAGATGAGCAATGTTTAATTTTGGGCAATATATAAACGTAATAAATAAAATACATAATAAAGAAGCTTTTGTGTTCATGTATAATTCTTCAGAGGCATTGGAACAAACTTCCTCAAGCCTTACAGACAAGTGGAGAGAGGATTTGAGGAAATCTGTTTCAGTGTATCAGAACTAGTGTACATGCGCACAAAAGCTTATACCCCAAATTAAACTTTGTTGGTCTTAAAGGTGCAACTAGACTCAAATATTGCCCTACTGCTTCAGACCAACTTGGCTATCCACCCAAATCTATCTACTTAAGAGTGTCTTTTGTACCTCTCTAAAATGCCATTTTACAAGTTCTCCATGTTTTTCTATGTTGCTACTTTCCAGAAGTCAACTCAAGCCAACATTTGTACCAAAGAAATCTGGTTTTCCAAATAGTATTCCATAAATCCCAGTTAATTTGTTTTCATAACTAATTGCACAATAATTTTAAGAAAGAACATGGTCTTCCCTATGTTTATTACATATTTCACAGGAAAACAGCTTTCAAAATATTACACATCATCAAGCTTACTTCTGCACCATCACACAACTAATTAGACCATGTTAATACAAGTGATCAATGACATTCCCCAAGGCTAAATTTCATAGTATTGTAAAATTTTCAATTTTTCAGTAACATTAACTTGCTAAAACTATCCCACAGTGAAGGATGCCAAGGCATTTCCCCCTATTTTTATTTATTAAAGGCGGCATGAATTCAAATATTGTATGAATCTATATTAGATTAGGCTCCATTGTTGAACTAATCGTACCTGTAAAGGAAAAGGAGGTCAAGCACAGAGTGGGAAGGTATCTAGTTCTCTTCCAAAAGCTGCCAAAATTTTTCAATGGTGTATTTCATTATTATGGCTGAAACACATTGGTTAACTTTTGTAGATCCTAACTGCTCTCATAAGGGCCCTATGAGATGTTCTTGTTACCTCATCATGAGTCTTCCTCCAAACTCGCCCTAGTTGGCTAAGCTCCCACTTTTTCTCACACAGCTCCCCAGTGTACCAGGGAGCTGGTTTGAGGTGGGGGCACAGAGGATGTCAGGGAGTGATCTCATCAATGGCAGTCAACATCTGGCTATTCCAGTTGTCGACCAAATCATTTAATGAGTCACTAGAAGATTTTGGCTCCCACAGAGCATTCAGGAATCCATCTGGATCCATAAATCCCTTCAGGAGGGCATAAATGCTCCCCCCCAATTCAATGGGGAGGTGGGGCCCTGTGTTAGGCTTTCAGGGCATAGTGGTTCAACCATGGCTCAGCATTAACTGCTACCAGATCACCACCCCACCCCTGCAGGAAAGATTACATCCAGGGTATGATGGTGTATGATGCCACACCCATGCAAAATAAGATCTCTATAATATCTGACACATTGCCTGACTGAAACATGCTAGGATGAATCTGATACTTTGAAACTATTGACACTAGCTGGATATAAATCCTTCCCCAACCTCAAACTTAATGACAAGGTAGACATTCTAGATTGACAGAAGGCTCTCTGGATACACTTAAAAAGTAATAACCTCTGATCTAGAGTTGAAGATCAAGTCCTTGGGGACTTCAGTATATATGCCAAGGCTACCTGGTCAGGTCAGAATGAATCAGACTGGGACACATTTTTGATGGAAGACTTATGGTGAAACGAAGAGAGCATAAGGTGGTGGTGGTGATGGCAACAAAGAAGATTATTTTATCCAGCTTGGTTGTTTCAGAATGACTTGATAACACTTGAAATATTAGAAGAATATACTCGTCAATTAGTTATAGATTCAGACTAATCTAGTCAGTGGATGCTGACAGCATCCTTTGGAGTGTGAGAGCCATTTGTGAGCTGTACTTACAACTATATCAGGAAAAATGTCAATTCATTGATTAAAGTAATGTATTCTTCAGTGACTGTGGGGGCTCTCCCTAAACATTTGAAAGAAGCAGTTATTAGACCTCTGCTTAAAAATCCTTCATTAGCTAAGGATGAGTTGGCCAATTATAGGACAGCTTCCAGTTCACCTTTTGGGAGGGAGATTATAGAGCACATGGTGGCAAAGCAGTTCCAGGGATTCCTGGGGGACACATCTGCTGTTCAGGGATCAGAACCAAGGTGGCTTTTCTTGTGCTGGAGAATGATTTTTGTTGAAAGCTGTGTAGGGGATAATAATTCATATTGATACTATTATGTCTAGCTGTAGCCTTTAACACAATTGACTTCCACTGCTTCAGAATGGAGCAGTCCAATTGTTGTCAGGAAGTAGCCAATGGAAACATCTATCTTAAAACAGCTACTTAGGCTGTCTGTTAGTTCCCAAGAGCAAGTCAAAGTGTCCTTCACAATAAAGGACATGTATAAAGAACCCTCTCCTTCCATATGTCTCTTTGCACCAGTCATGGTCCTTAGCTGGTCTTCTATTAGCTGTTCGTAGCCTGCCAGGCATCTGCCAGAGCTTGTGCCATCTCCACTATAGCTCCCATTTTGTGGTGGCCCTTCCCACTTCTCTCCCTTTTGTGCCTTTAAGGCACAATCCCCCCCCCCATTTTTCTTTCCCTTTATTGACTGAGCCACCCTATTAATGTGTTTTCTTCTTTGCTGAAAAACTGGCTGTCCCACCCTGTCACAGTACAACTTTGTGGCTATTGGCTCTGCCCAGGAACCTGAGGGAAAGATCAGGACCTTGCTTTAATTTAAACAACTTAAATGGCATTCGAGGTGTTTTGAAATTCAAAAATAAATTAACAAAATGTTTGTTTCTTTGTTTGTTGGATTCATAGGCTGCACCTCTCTCACAAAAGTCTTGGGGCAGCTAACATAGAGGGGAAAGAGCAGGTGAGATCAGGGACTTAAATTTCTGAGATGGAACCGTAACATGCACAGATCTTAGTTCTTCTGTTTCAGGCTAATTTCTTAAGCTTTTCATGGTGTTTTGTTGAGAGGCTTTTGTTCCAGTGTTTCCCCCAAACATATCAGTTATTGAACTCCACTGTGGCATTTCTTGAAATGAAGTTTTAGTTGCATTTAGGGTTAGGCTTTTTTCATAACAATTGCAGATATGTTGCTAATTGCATTATCGTTTGCCAATTAACTGCATTCACTCAACAGGCGATTAGTAGAACAGGAGGTTAATAGAATTGTACATAGACCTGTCAACATATAAAGTGGCCTGAGATTATTACTTGTTCTTGCACAGTACGACATATTACAGATGTGATAAGCAATAGTTGCTTAATCCATAGGGTAAACTTTTGCCAGTGATTGACCATGGAATGACACTCTGGGGCTTTACGCACCGGGATCTTTGTTGCAAATTGGTCACTGAATGAAAAATTGCCATTTAAAGTAGTGGAATTTGTTGTTATGCATTTGTAGTGCCTTTGTAGTGGAATCCAGTTGCGTTTTGTAGCGTTTCCCACAAGCTTCCGGTCTCGGCAGAAATCGCTAGAAAGGAAGCGCTATTGCCAAGCTCGTCCCGCCCCTGGCCGTCAAGCAGCCAATGGGCAGCCGTTAGCATGCTCCCAAACAGCCCCTTTCCCTTTAAGAAAGGTTTTTTTAATATAAAAAACACACCCATAGCAACGAATCTGGGTAGATTCGTTGCAACGGAGAGACCCATCCAGCTGCCTGGTGTGTTTGAGCTGTCGTTTGATCGTTTGATCGTTGCCACGCTTCCTCCGAGTGAAACCCCCCCCCCCTCTCACGGGCCCGATTTTCAGCTGAATTAATGTGTAAAAAATAAAGGGACTTTATTTCAACAAACGGGCTTTTCTGTGGTTTGTGCTTAGTGACTAAAGGGGAAGGACTGAAGCCAGGGAAGCCTCTAAACAGAAGAGGCTCGCTGGTGCGTTTATCCCCGCTCGCTCGGAGAAAAAAAAATGGCGATCGCTTCGCCGGAAGATCAGAGAAGACAGCCAGGGGGAGGGACTTTGTAGAAACCGCAACAGTGTTAACGCACAGGTCTTTTTCGCTACTGTTGCAGATTGGTTGCAGGAGTGTATCGCTTTCCGGAGGGTGAATCCACTTTTGGGGATTTCCCTGAAAGCGCTACAAGGAAGCGCTTTTTGCAGATTGGTTCCAGGTGTGTGGCAGATTGTCGGCGACGTCGTGCGTTATGGCAAATCAATAGCGTTTTCAATTAGTAACCATTGTGCGATTTTGAAGGCGTGCAAAAAGCCCCTCTTTGTATGGGAACGTTAGTGCCGCTAAGTAAGAATGGTAGGTTATTGTCTGAACCACTGTTGTATGATGTGTGCATCTGAGAACCCTTGTTAAAAGCATTATTGCATAGACACCATAGACTGAAAGTAACAATCCAAACTTTTCTACATCAAACTAGATACATGATTGTATCAGCCAGGTTCTGTGCAAACTGAGTTCATCTCTAATTCACTCACTTACTCACACACACACACACACACACACACACACACACACACCACTGCCATTAATTGCTTCTTCTGTCCTAGAATGTTCCCTGGCCCTGAGCAGAAACCAGGGATTTACAGTTTATACTAGAGCCTACTTTCTGTGAATCAGAATAGCTATGATAAGAAGACCAAGTAGTCCCAGGAGACCTTGTTCCTTGACAAAAGCAAATTACTACTTGCATAAGCTCCTAGGAGCAAGTTTGCATGGCTGGCCAGCTAGTCTGCATAGCAAGGAGATGGATGGGGTGCAGAAGCAGTCTGAAAACACAGTGGCAAACTTCATTCTGGGATGAAGCATTGCAGACTGCCCTGCTTTCAGACTGCTCAGAAGGAAGATTCACAGCAATTGAGCCAAGTCTTCTGTTCCCCTCGAGAAAAATGGCTGCATAGAAGGTGGATTATATGGCATTATACCCCATTGAAGTCCCTGCCCTCTCCAAAGCACTCACTCTGCAGGCTCCACCAAAGACTCCATTTTTTTCCCAACCCAGAGCTGGCAACCCTGGAGGAGAGAGAGGTTGGCCACATTCACAACAAGCTACGGTAACAGATTAAGTGGTGGTAGCAAAGGTCCTCTGAGAGTGTTTCAAACCGAGTGCACCTGGATGGGAGCTGCCAGTCAAAGAAGATGGGACTGAGATAGCTTGGCCAAGTGGCAATGTTATTTGTTTGTATATGGGCTTCTGTAGTGTGCAAAAGGCAGCCCTTGATGAAGTCTGTCTACTGTGAAGCTTTGGCTTCCATCAAACTACCCATGCACCACAACCCCCCCCCCAAAAAAGGCTACTTCCTTGCTGCTTCCTTATTCACCTATTGCAGGTTTTCTCAACCATGAGGTTTTTTGACAGCCTTGGAAAGGTTTTGCCAATTTTGGTAGGAGCTGATTAATTTTTAATATTGTTTATTTTTTAAAAAATTCAAGTGATATGACCATATAGGTTATGTTCCTTCAAATAGCCAATGACAAACCTGGGAGGGAGTGGGAAGGTGAGGGGCCCCAGTCATAAAAATCTTTCCTGGCCAGGGATTGTCGCACATGGCAGTGACTGGAATCCAGAGAGGTAAGTGGTCTAATTTTAATTTAAATGTTTTTTTGGGGGGGGATTGGGAGTGACAGGGGGTGATGGAGCATGCTGTCACATTCCATGTGGGTGTGGATGTCTGGGTGATGTCAGTTCTGGTGATATGTGATTTCCAGGGGTGTGGCAGGGAGGTGTGGCCTGCTGACATCACTTCTGGGTTTTCTCAGAGCCTGAAGAAGGTTTCTGAGGTTTCTCAACAGTAAAAAGGTTGGGATATATTGGAATATATTGGGATATTGACAGAAAATAGTAACATATGAAGCGGTAACATCTGCTCCCTTTGCACTTTATACACATGTCTAGTCTCAGCTGTTTATAGATACTTGCTTCCCCTCAATACTAACAGAAAGAGAGTTATTTCTGGCAGGTGGTGAAGAGACACAACCTTCCTACCTACTCACAAATTGTCCTACACAAACATGCCAGGCCACTTTAATTCTGATTACAAGGAAGCTCATGGGTTTAAGCATTTCTCTACCCCTTGAAGCCAACTTGCTGGTGTGGCGGAGGGGGAGGACCTTACTTGCTGAGCTAATGTGCATCCCTGCCCCATGTTTAATTGTTTCCTTCGAAATTCTGTAAACCAAATGGCCACCTTTTGCAAAAGATCTTCATTCCTTCCTTCTTAAAAGATGTGTATCTCTCTTCTCTTCTCTCTTGAAAGCAAAAAGAATCCACATTTACTGCAGCCAGTTGAAATGGGTCAAATGCCAAAGTACTTAGGTGCTCTCCAACTGTTGGAGAGCTCTGTCTGGCAGCTACTTGGATGCCCTCCAGGTGGTTTCACACATCTGTGTGCTGAATACCATAGCCTTAACTTTTTCTACCTGTAACCTAGTTGATTGGACTAAATAGAGTGTGAGCCAATTTTCCAAGAAATGAAGGTAGTTGGGGAATGGAATCTGACTTCACCCTTTCCTCTGTCTCAACTTTTTCTTGGCTGAATGTCTTGCTTCTATCCAGCAAATCTAAAGGGGTAGAAAGAGTGTGCATATGTGTTCATGTGGAGAGGACAGTATAGGAATCGAAGGACAGCTGTGATATATATGTCTGCAAGGACTTTATGGGATGGCTCTTTAAAAATGTAAAAAAAAAAAAAAAGAGGCAAAGCTGGATACTGCATGAGCCAGAATGTGTCAAAATATCAATACTAGTGAACTGGTATATTATGTGTTTGAGATTAGCCAAGTATTTAAATCCCTGATTATGTTAACTGCAAAGAGGGTAAATCTTCATGTAAAAATTCCAGAATCTAAAATAGAGTTGGCTGAATTTCATAAATGAGTCGTTGGAAAAAAAGAGATGAGGTTTTACAGGGAAGAATGCCATGGCTCATAACAAAAGGTATACATAGATTGCAAACTTAGAAACTAAAGAAATAATATAGCATAGTTAAGAGTATGGCCGAGAACTGGGGAGTACCTCTTTCAGTCTCCATTTTACCATGAAACTCAATAGGTGGCCTTGGTGCTCTCTTAGCCTTAGTGAGGATAAAATGGTGAGAGAACGATGTTGATTTGAGCTCCTAGGAGAAAAGCCAGTATAGAAGTACATTGGAAAAGACTATCTAGGCAAGGCACAGAAGCATTTTAGGATGTGAAATCTGTCACAGTCCCAAAATGAGTTGCTGTGTTCTCACAAGCATGTTTACTTGCATATAAAACAATGTTTCCTCTTTGTTGCCATCACTCTAAGATACAAGTAACCAGTGCCTTCTGGTACCCTGGGAAAGCTGCCTCTAAGTCCAAAGGGCAGAGCTTCCAGTTATTTGATTTCAGTGTTTGGGTAGGATTTGAGTCACAGTCTGCTTTCTTAAACAGAAAAAAAAAGCTTTCTTACTGACTAGAGAACATAGATGGAAAATAGTTAAGAGAAGCAGGGCTAATGAAAGTGACAATAAAGCATGGGTCAAAATTCCAATTAGGGTTGCCAGCTCTGGGTTGAAAAATACTTGGAGACTTTGGAGCTGGAGCTGGGAGTGGCTGGGATTTGGGGCAGGGAAGAACCTCAGTGGAGGAGTATTGAACACCCCAGAAGTTAGAGACAGAGTTCAGTAAGATCTCAACACACTGGAAAAGTGGGCAAATAAGAACAAGATGCAACTCAATAAGCATAAGTTCAGAGTTCTACATCTGAGTCACAAAAGTGAGAAGCATGCATACTAGATAGGAAACAACTTCTGGGTAGCAGTTTGTGTGAATGAGATCTTGGGGTATTTGTGGACTGGAAGTTAAATATGAGCAGACAGTGATAAAGAAGGCAAATGCAGTCTTGAGCTGTATCAACAGGCATTACATAAAAATTACAAGATGTCATAGTCCCAGTGTATGCTGCATTGGTCAGATCACACCTGGAGTACTGTGTGCAGTTCTGGAGGCCTTACTTCAAAAACAATGTAGACAAAATTGAGAAGGTTCAGAGGAATGACGAGGATGATCCGGGGGCCTGGGGACCAAGCCCTCTGAGGAAAGACTGAGGGATTAGGGAATGTACCGCCTTCTTCCGGAGAAGATTGAGAGGGGACATGATTGCTGTCTTTAATTATTTGAAAGGTTGTCACTAAAAAGAGGACAGGGAACTGTTCCTGTTGGCAGCAGAGGATAGGACCCACAATAATGGATTTAAACTACATGTAGAATGGTGCCAACTAGATATCAGGGGGGAAATTTCACAGTTCAGCAGTTGAATCAACTGAGTAGTTCAACAGTAGAATCAACTGCCTAAGGATGTGGTGAGTTCCCTCTCACTGGCAGCCTTTGAGCAGCAGCTGGATACTTATCAAGGATGCTTTCAACATTGAGCAGGGGTTGGACTAGATGGCCTTTGTGACCCTTTCCAACTCTATGATTCTATCGGTATAATGCTATGGAGTCCACCCTCCAAAGTAAGGGAACTGAGCTCTGTTGCCTGGAGATAAACTGCAAAACCAGGGGACTGGCTTCCCTAATTACAATATAAGACAATACAGGTGAGGCAAACACATCCCAATCTTTCTGCTGCTTCCTTGACAGAGAAGGATGGGTCCCATAGGTGGCAGTTTCTGGGAGAAGTGTTTGAATCCATAACAAAGGGAAATTCTAGCTTTTAAACCTTCTGTCTGCTTAAATGAAAACCTTCCCCACCATCCAGAGTTGGAAAATCTGCCCCTCATGGGAGATACTCAAGCCTTTGCCAATGAGATCTTTTGGCATGTAGCCCATGTCCCTGAGCTCAGGTTTTTATGATGCCCATTCATCTTCTCCTTTGGCAGGTACACCAAATGTGTTTTCCCCCTACTGAACCCCCAGTTCCTGTTTTCCTCAACTCTTCTCTCATAACAGTATCTATATTTTCATACATACCCCTGCAGCTTTATTTTACAACAAAGTGATATAGATACTTGTAATCTTAAACTAACAGTTTAAATTATCCATATCTTTAAGAAGACCTGTACTGTACAGCACTACAGACGCACAACATTGCTCTGTAGTGGATTCTTTGTATGTGACATTGGGCTGACTAATTTATGTAATTGTGAACTCTACCAAGTAATGAGGGATAGGTTTAGTGTAGAAAATTAACCTTTCCTTTTCTGATCAGAACCTAGCTTAGACGATAGTTGCATGGTCATCAATGAAGGATAAAGAAATGGAATAAATAGCTTAATTTAATATGGTTGGCATGTCATTTTGGAAGCTGGTGGAGCAGTGGTAATAAGGATTTCAAGGAGTTTATGATTTCATGTGATCATTTTAGCCTGTGGTAATTAAAACATTTGCTTTGTGCTCCTGAAGCTTTTAATATCTGTTGGCCATGAAGTTCTAATTCCACATAGTCTCCATTCTTCTAGATGATCTATCCATCTGTTTGTCTATAGGTTTCCTTCAAAAATGTCTTCTATACCTTCCTTTTGATAGTTAGCGATGATTCATGGGATATGGAACCTTCCCTCAGGAGAGGCAGAAGATAAACTCATTGCAGCGGGGAAGGTTTTTTTAAAAAGGTTTTTTTAAAGTTAAAAAGAAACCTTTACATCATACTATATTTCAACATGTGGCACATACTCTTGCCAGATAGCATGCTACCATTGTAAGCTATTTTACATAAACCAAACAGGATAAGAAGCAGCCCCAATTAGATGTAACTATGCTTCATTTATGCAATGAGAAGTACTAACTCCTTTACGTGTTGCATATCATGCCTTCACAAAAATGTCTTTTGTAACAAACAGCACATTTAAATGGATGCACAAAGATTCCACTGATTTAATCCATACAATGAGAAAATATTAGTATAAATTTTAAAGAAAAAACAATTGCAGACTCCCACATATATTAAAGTGCTTGTGCAGTCATGAAATCTTGGGTCAAGCAGGAAAAAATCCTGCCACACTTACGCAGCAAAATCAGTTCAAATCTTTCTCCCTGCGGACTTCAAATTTTGTCCTAGGAGAATAGACGAAAGCTGAAACAATCCAATTCCTGTATCCTCTGATGCAGAATCTGAAGGCAAGGTTACATGAGATTCTTGTCCTGAATCCAAATAACAAGTTAAGGCAAGGCAGTCATGACTCCGGTCAGTTCCGGAGTTTTTTGCTAAACTCTTAGCTTTTTTTGCTAAACTCTTAGCTTTTTTTCATGCCAACATGCTCTAACTGGTACAGCCAAGCTCACAGAATCTCAAGTTGTGCATTGAATGCTTCAAACCACCATATAGGGAGGGGAGCTGTTCTTTAAGTGTAATAGGCACCTCCATCCTACAGTATTTGTGTAAATGATCTGATTTTAAAAGGGAATTGTAGTGTTTGGTTTAAACCAGAGATGCCCTCTGAACTTATCTGCATTTCTTTAATTAGGTTTTTATGCATTATGCACTGAAGTACATGTCTGATATAGGGAATAAAGGTAAAGGTGCAAGCACTGGGTCATGTCTGATCCTTGGGGTGACACCCTCTAGTGTTTTCATGGCAGACTCAATATGGGGTGGTTTGCCAGTGCCTTCCCCAGTCATTACCATTTACCCCCCAGCAAGCTGGGTACTCATTTTACCGACCTCGGAAGGATGGAAGGCTGAGTCAACCTTGAGTCGGCTGCTGGGATTTAACTCCCAGCTTCATGGGCAGACAGCTTCAGACAGCATTTCTGCTGCCTTACCACTCTGCGCCACAAGAGGCTTTTGTATAGGGAGAGCATGGCTTTTACACATCTTTAAGTACCACACGCCCACTACATTTTCTTGGTGTTCTTGGGCTCATCACTGTGTTCATCCTACCCAGTGAAAAGAAAAGAAAGGAGGGAGACCTATGATCTATTTAGAGTAAAGGCAAGATAAAATGTTGTGAACGTTGTTACTATAAGTGCAGGAGAAACATGAATTATTACATTCCTGTCCCCCTCCCTTTTTGCATCATAAATGTGCACCAATGGCACTGGCAGTGGAAATGTCTCTTGAGAATCTGACCAGTTAATGTTCAAGTAGCTGAATATTTGGATGATTATGAAAGAAGTCTCTTCAAAAACTTGCCATTCTATAAATAAAGTCTCCAGAGTGATGGAACCAATTAGACAACTCTTGGAGAAGGTTCTTACAAAGCAGTGTCCCTGTGCCAGCACTAATTCAGCAAGAAGAAGGAATCTTTTCTGCCCTTTGAGCTAATGGGGATCATCACAGCTGGAAACAGCTCTCGTATTGGGTAGAATGATGCTGCAGTTATGAGGAACTGTATCTTAGGGACAGATGAGGTCTCAAGCCTGAGTCTCCCAACCAAATGTTAGCGATGTTTGAGTTTTGCAGGTAACTCTCTTTAAGCGAGTTTACTTTCTGCATGTGACACTGAGTTTAGTCTGCCTCCTGTGCACTCTTTGTTTTTGACCTTTTTCTGCCCTTTACTTCAGGCGTGCCATAATCAGGATGAGATGGGCCAGGGCAGAATCCCGGCTGCAGAATAATGGGACTGAGCTACATCTGACCACCCCTTCCCACCTCTGCTACTGCTGCCAGGCACACTCCACAACCAGTGCTGCACATTTTGTAGGCAAAGGGCAAAATAGATGTCTGTGCAAGGCCACACCTTGAATTACTCAAAAATAACTCTATTTCATTCAGAATTGAGATTGCTAACCCAGTTGGGAAATTGTTTATTTTACCTATATCTCATTATTCTCCCCAATGTGGACAATAGAAATAAACAGGAAAAGGGGGAGACTTCTGAATATAGAGCAGCTAGTGGATTTTTCTCCCATCTCCTGGCTATAATCCTCAAGTTAAGAGCTGAATGCCAAGCGTCCCTTGGTTTGCACCTCTGAGCACAGCCAGGCTGTAAGCACCTGTAGCCGAAAGGAAACAGACTCCATCAGGTCTCACACAGCTATTGCCTGCCAACTATCACAGTCTTCTCACTTCTTCTGCTCCAGCCATAAGACTGCCTTGAATAAGCATTCTCTTTCAGCAGAATTATGTGTGATTGAATGGTTGAAGTGTTGATGGATCCCCATGTCAAAATCGCCCTGCATGTAGAAACCTGGAAGAAAAATGATCATGACATTAAAAGTCAGTTCCATTTAGGGTCTATTGTACACGGGAGATCAAGCCCAGAGTGTGTGCTGTTATGGGAACAAGAGTTTCATAAGGAGACTTTATAGCTATCCTTAGAAGTCCCACATTTAGCAAGTTGCCACTGCTCAGAACTGAAATGGCCTACTGATTGTTTGCTAAAAGTAAGGTGCTGAGTGGTATAACTCCACATGTGGAAATGGCCTGCAATAATTTAATATAGGGTGAGTGTTTTACCAAGTGTTAATTCACGAACCCAGGCTTTGACAGATCTGATTGCCTGTGGTGTTCTGTGATGTCCCTTGCCCCAGATGGGGTACCCAGCAGCAAATGTTGGGATCTCTGCAAACCACTGAGAACTTGTGTGTGTGTGTGTGTGTGTGTGTGTGTGTGTGTGTGTGTGTAGGGGGGAAGGTTGGGAGGACAGGAAGGAGGTCTCATATTACTCTAGACTGGAGCCATAGAAACAGTGTGGGGTTTGCACTGTCGTCTTCCAGTGCTTAGCTTGATATGAGACATATGCTCTTTGTGCATGAGGATTGGGTGGAGGGGACTCAGTGCTGACCAGAGATCTTGGCTGGCTACCAGTAATTGGAGGAAGACTTGGCAAAACCCAGCAAACAATATTTTCTCCTCATCATGCCTCTCCTCTCATCCCCAAGATGAGCCAAATTTACCTTCTGAAACATTTTTATTCATCTCTTGTTGAGAACAAAGACTCTACTAGAGAGAGATGAGAGACTAGGGTTGCCAGATCCAGGTTGGAAAACCTCTGGATGTTTGGTAATGGAGCCTGGGAGAGGACAGGGACCTCATTTCCCTGGTGAGGGGGGGGGGGATAATTCCATAGTGTCAGCCTTCCAAAGGACTCATTTTCTCCAAGGCAACTGATCTCCACAGTCTGGATATGAACTGTAGTTCCAGGGAATGCCCAGGTCCCACATGGAGGCTGGCATCCCCATACTCTACTGATCATGAAACTTGGTGCCTGTGAATCAAGGAAGTTAGCTCTTTATCAGACAACTTAAGGATCATCCATTAGACCAAGCCTAACACTGTTCTGTACTGTTTTTGCACGCTGTATGTGGAGGGGGGCTGGATCCCCTGGGCCGGATGAAATGCACCCGAGAGTGCTTAAAGAACTTTCTGGAGAACTTGCAGAACCCTTGTCCATCATCTTTGGGACCTCTTTAAGGACTGGAGATGTCCTGGAGGACTGGACGAGAGCAAACGTTATTCCGATCTTCAAAAAAGGGAGGACCCGGGAAACCCCAGACCAGTGAGTCTGACCTCTGTTGTGGGGAAGATAATGGAGCAGATATTAAAGGGAGCGATATGCAAACATCTGGAGGACAATTTGGTGATCCAAGGAAGTCAGCATGGATTTGTCTCCCAACAGGTCCTGTCAGACCAACCTGGTTTCCTTTTTTGACCAAGTAACAGGTTTGCTGGATCCTGGAAATTCGGTTGATGTGGTTTACTTGGATTTTAGTAAAGCTTTTGATAAGGTTCCTCATGATGTTCTAATGGATAAATTGAAGGAGTGCAATCTGGATTTTCAACTAGCTAGGTGGATAGGGAATTGGTTGTAGTCCATGGACATCTGGAGGACCACAGGTTGACTGCCCCTGCTCTGAAGTGCTGCATTGTGAATGCATCTGCCCACCAAAGAAACTAGCACAATAACTGACCTTTGTTTTTGAGCTTTATGAGGAAAGGCAAAAAGCAGACACAGGGATCAAAATGACTAATTAGACTTGGCATTTAAAGTCTGGAACTCCATGGGGCAGTGGCTGTCTCTTTGTCTTTAACCACTGGATGAGCCTCATCCCCCATTTGTGCCTGATACTGGTCCCTGCCCTGCAGTGCTGCCATGTTTTAAAAAGCCATAGGAGCTCTGAGGCAAGAGTCACTAGATGAATTTCTGGGAGCTTCTACTATAGTGACAGTCCCTCTTTTTCTCTTCTTCAAGTATCTGAATCTAGTCTAGTACTCCTCATTTTATAATAGGGAAAGGGACGCTATAAGGGGTTCTGTTTGCCCCTTTGAAGCAGAGGTTATGTTTTTCTTTGTGGTGCTTTTCCAGATCAGTGATGTTTGAGTACAACCTCATGGCGTGTGCCCACACACTGAATCCTTTTTACCAATACTTGTGTAATATCCACTTTTTGTGCATGCAAAGAACCCCCAAGGCGACCTGTTGTTTAAAGCATAATACTTATAAAATGCTCCACATTCAAATGTATTAACAGGATGGGGGTGGGGGGTGAGAATCAGCATTCTCAGAAAAATGGGAGGGTCTTCACTCTGCCTTGAGGGAAACAGTAGATGTCAGACAAACGCTAGTGTTGTCACACTTCAGTGATGTCTAGATGTTGGAATTGTTAACAGCAGATGATGAAAAATGTGCATTGTTCTCCTTCAGTTTTAAATTAAGCTGATTTACAAGACTTTTTTCATGTGAGCTCTTTCTGTACTTTTTTCATGTGACTTCAGTCATTAATTAATGATTAATAATAATTATAAAGACATAAACGATGAGAGATTTCTGGATTTACAGTAATGATTTAGAATTTAGAGAGCCAGTTTGGTGTAGTGGTTAGGAGTGCGGACTTCTAATCTGGCATGCCGGGTTCGATTCTGCACTCCCCCACATGCAGCCAGCTGGGTGACCTTGGGCTCGCCATGGCACTGATAAAACTGTTCTGACCAAGCAGTGATATCAGGGCTCTCTCACCCTCACCCACCCCACAGGGTGTCTGTTGTGGGGAGAGGAATGGGAAGGCGACTGTAAGCCGCTTTGAGCCTCCTTCAGGTAGAGAAAAATGGCATATAAGAACCAACTCTTCTTCTTCTTATGCTGCGGTTCTCTGGAGGGACATAACATGCAATCCAGGTCCACTGGGATATACAGTATATATATTTGAAATATACATTCCCCCAAATTGCTCACCCAAATTTGAATAACTGTGCTTTACACCATGTCAGACTTCTGACCCAGCTTTCATTGCATTGCCTAATCTGACTGGTAGCAGCCCCCTTGGATCTATAGTCTTTCATCTTGATTTGAGTGTCTTTAAATGGACCTACTAGGAGGTGTTGCACTTGAGATTTCTGGATGAAAATGTATGTGCTCCACCTCTATGGGAACACACTGGCAGAAATATAATAATAATAAATAAAATATGAATTGTGTTGGGGGATATTTTGGTTGCAGGCTATACTAAGTTCCGTGAAGACTGTTAGTGGACCCATCCAAGTGTTACTGGGTGAACACAATAGCCCTCATTATGCTTGCCTTGGACCCTCATGCCTTGGGGAAGATGGGAGTACAAAATAGTCCTTCACAGGTCCATCATGATGATGAGAACAAGAAAGAAAAAAAGCCTGACATGAATATCGTATATATGACTGTGCTCCCTTGGAATGAACTTTTCCACATGTATCTTGAATGTCTGAATAGTTGTGATAGGATTTTACCTCTGTAGATTGAAGAGCCATGGTAAAATGGCCATGGTAAAATGGTCATATGAATCCACTAGCTGACAATGGCTTTGGAGAATCCAAAAGGTCATCTACATGGTCAGAAAGGTGTTGCCAGCTCTAGGAAAGAAATGCCTGTTTTAATGTTATCAAGACTCGTGCTTGCTACTGTTCTAATTGAGTACCTTTATCTAATAATCTTCTAAATTTGAAATGTAACTATCAATTTCCTTGAAGTTTCCAGTCTTTCACTCATAAGAGAGAGGGTGAATTCTGGAGGGGGTGGGGAGGCACAGGCTTGAAAATATTTATGTAACCAGCTTCTGGTTGCAGGCACCATCGGTTAGATCCTCCTGTGGGTGTTCAGGGCTAGGCCACTGTTTATGTTCTGGGTGATTGAGCAAAGGGCTTCTGTTGCAGCTTGCTGCTCTAGGAAATTAACCGACCCTCTAGCCTGGTGGTGTAACATACTTTTTGAGTCCATGGTTATAAACATAAGACCAGCCTTAAGGAATGAACCAGAAAATTTGGCAAGGGGAGGAAATGGACCGGGGGTTCTGAGGGAAACCATGGTGTGGTATGTGGGGAGTGGGGAGGGGTAGAGAGAGTGGTTGAAGATTTTGTGGCTGTTTGGGGAGCTTTAAAGCTACAGTGAGTTTTCCTATCCCAAGAATGGCCTTTTCTTTTGTTGTTTGCAATTGCGTGTCAAAAGCAGAGTGTGTAGTATGTGTATGCTTTGCTTTAATTAGGAGTATTTAAGTGAGTCTCGTTTGGGAAGGGTGAGCAGAAGGGAGAACTGTAAAAAGGAATCTGGTTCTGTAATGCTTCTTCTTCTGTTTCAAGTAAACAGTCTTTTGTGCCCTCCCTTCTCTCCCCTTCCTCCACCCCCACCTCCTTTTATTCAACACAGCTCATGTGTTTTCTATTTAAGGGCTGCAGCGTGAGGCAAATATGATTGGCGTCCACAGCCCCCTTTTGACTCTCTGCTCGAGCCTGTAAGAGCAAAGTAGGAGCGCAGCCTATAAGGGGGAGAAATTGTGGACTTTACTGAGGCAGCCCGGAAAATCATTTCTTTTCCCCTCAGTTTTTTTTTAGAAGACCGGTTGTATGGCTGGGATGGATTTTTCTCTCTGAGGGGGAGCAAGGATGGTGTGGAAACCGTGTTGGGACGAGGTTTTGTTTTCAAGCTCCATCATGCAACTTTGAGTTTTAATTAACAATATACTGTTGCTTGTAGAATTTTTTTTCCTTCTCTTCTTTCTCTCCAATGTTCCTCTGTGCTGCTGAGCTGTGGGCCAGAGGAAGCTACTTCTATATGGCCAGCCATTTGGGGATATGTCGCGAGCCAAAGTTGTTGTGTTCTGATTGGCTTGGCATTGGTGACAAGTTGGCCTATCGTGAGTCATATGGACAGAGGTTGCTCTCGAGGAGCCATGGCTGGAAGCTGGCTCACAGCTTGCTTTTTCCCTTCCCCAGGTGCTGACGCTAGCTCTGAACCCATGATCCTGGAGCAGTATGTGGTGGTGTCTAACTATGAAAAACAGGAAAACTCTGAGATTAGCCTGCAGGCTGGAGAGGTTGTGGATGTAATAGAGAAGAATGAAAGTGGTAAGTCTGTTTTTTAAAAACTGTATATTTCTGCTTCTTTCTCTCTCCATCTCCCTTATGTATCTATGTATTCCATCTGGTACAGTGTCAGACTCAGGGGGAGGAGACTAGAACTCCCCCCCCCTCCCTTGTTGGTTTGGGCTTTTGGCCAGAATATTGCCTTCTGCTGTAAGAATGTCTCTTTAAGCTTATGCATTAATTACCCAATATACATTAATGGAAAACTTTGGGGTTGTGAGGGAAGGGGTGTGTTCGGAGTGTATGTTCTGTGTTTGTTAGAATGATATAGTTGCTGTGCTGGAAAAGATCTCATTATTTCCATTACTTAACACTATTTTGAAAGATTTATTGTATGGGCTATAAAACTTCATTCTGGGAATTAAAACTTGGCATGGCAATTCAACCTTTAGCCTAGCCACTAAGGACTGGGGAGATATGGATCCATATACATTTTAAAGGCTTTTATAGGTACGTCTGTGTGTGTGTTGCTTTTAACTGATCAGATCAATTGATTCTGAGCTACTATAAATTTTCAGGGAAGCAATTAATTCTGAGTGACTTTTTAAAATTAATATATTTCAATTGGTGAATTGCATCCAATTCCCCAATGGTGCAAATATCTACAATGTTTAAAACAGTACCATCAGAGTCAGATAACTTGCTGGAAAGAGACAGCTCTAGTTTTAAAACCCACACTTCCAATTTGTAATAAATTACACTGATTTAAAGTTTTCAGGTGCAGTCACTGGGAGGTATAGGTTTTGAAGTGCAAGGTTTTTGTTTTGTAAGCCCTAGATGGGATCTCCTCCAAGGGAGAAAAAACATTGAATCTCCTTCTTGGGAAATCTTCAGATTTGTTTATAACTGAAAAGGGGTGGATGAATGCTAACTTTTCCAATATTGTTAAAACAGCTTTTCCAAACTACAGTGCCTCCCTATATTTTAATTCCCTGCCTCATATATGCATATATAAGCATTTTTCAAAATGGATTAAACTTGTTAAGCTTGTGCTATGTTTTATTTTCTGTCCCTTCTTCCGACTTGCTTGCGTACATTCCTACGTGAAGGTAGTAGGGATTGCTGATTGTCCTTTTTGCATCTGGCAGTTTCATTGCAACTGAAAACTTGTAGAGTTTTTTAAATTGCAGTAATGGTTCTATAAGGCTACAAACTGGGCTTCTTAAAAAAAAGTCTACTACCAAATTATTGAGTGAAACTGCCTTCATATAATGATATATATATTAAAATCCCTGTATTTTCACTGATCAAAATACACTCTGGCTCATAGTTAGTCTCATAGTTCTTTGATGAAAGTTCATGTACTTATTGTTAGAATTCTAGGTGGACAGCTTGATGATATCATGTGATTTTAGCAATAATGGGTAATCCTCAATCTACTGGCACAGTTAATTGCAGTGAGGCCAAAGCAGTCAGCTATAGAATGAGTAAGAACTACCATGTCAAGTGCTTGACCTGTTCAGAACAGTAATAAAATGTCTGGATATTTGGCTACTAAGAGCCTCAAGGGAGGGCAGTATAGAAATACAATAAATAAATAAAATAAGATGGACCTACAATATCAAATGTCTTGACTATAGAGTATATTCTTACTAGTAAAGGTAAAGGTAAAGGTATCCCCTGTGCAAGCACCGAGTCATGTCTGACCCTTGGGGTGACGCCCTCTAGCGTTTTCATGGCAGACTCAATACGGGGTGGTTTGCCAGTGCCTTCCCCAGTCATTACCGTTTACCCCCCAGCAAGCTGGGTACTCATTTTACCGACCTCGGAAAGATGGAAGGCTGAGTCAACCTTGAGCCGGCTGCTGGGATTGAACTCCCAACCTCATGGGCAGACAGATTCAGACAGCATGTCGCTGCCTTACCACTCTGCGCCACAAGAGGCTCTTTCTTACTAGTATTGTGACACTAAAATAATTGGCTTTCATAATTTTCTACACTTAGTCTAGAATAAAATGTACTGATAATTACAAGGAAACTAAAGGTACAATCCTGAAGACACTTCCCTGCTAGTAAAGCCCCTCTGTATAACATGGAACTCATTTATGACTAGACCAGTTTAGGATTACTTCCCAGGAGAGATACAAGTCATTTGGTTAGTTGCTGTAATCTACATAATATAGTGAAGGCGGGGGAAAGTGAAGTGGCAAGGGTATTGCCACCTCAGGGTTGGGAAATTCTTAGAGGATAAGATTAAAGGCAGACTCAGGGATGTGATATCACAGAATTCTTCCTCCACAGCCATCATAGTTTCCAGGGGAATTGATCCCTGAAGTCTGGAAATTAGTTGTAATTATTATGGGACAAGGTGGCAACCTTAAATTGCAGTAAGTTAAGGTGACCAGATGGTAACGATGGTAAAACGGGATATTGCGGGGAGGATAGAAGGCGCAGGTGGCAGCGTGACGGCAGGAGCTCTGCGCCAGGGTGTCTGGCTCCAGGGCTCTTTCTATCATGCTCGTGGGCCTCTCTGCGGGCCCAAAAGGTGGCCACTCTCTCCTTCAGTGCTGCAGAGAAGTCGGCGCCCACCTCCTGCGTGAGTTGCTGCTTCTTCCTCTTCCTGGGCTGTCCAGATGGGCAGGGACCCCTCCACTGCCCACTCATCCTTCTCTCCTTGCATGTCTTCCCACCTAGAAACTACAAGTCCCATTGTGCCCCACAGAGCAAGGGCCATCTCAATAGGAGCACGCGTTTCTCCCGCGGCCATCCTCATGAGTTGTGGTGTCTTCACCAATCGGGTGCTGGCGATGGCGAAGACAGGGCCTTGCCTGATCTTTCTTGGTGAAGGGCGGTCTCTGTGGGCTGCCTCTCTATGGTCCCCGGAAGCGTTGCCTGGTGGGTCCGGCATGGGCTTTGGTGGGTGTGGGACAGAGCGGAGGTGGTGCGCGGCCAAGGGAGTCTTAAAGGACGGCAGCAGAGCTACAGTGCGGTGCTTTTAAACCTTTAAACTTTAAAATTGAGACTTTTTAATAGGGACGTAGGACGTGAGACAGTTCATTTAAAACCGTGATTGTGCCACCATTATTGGGACATATGGGCAGCTTACAGTAAGTGAGACTTAAGAGTTCATTACAGAGCTAGTCTTTAAAGGGACTGTAGTTTAATGAACAGAAATCTGATTCAGACATAGACCTTCTCAGCACCAGCAATTTGCCCTGCCTCACTGCTCATGCAGTGGCAGGGAAAATTCAGTTTCACGTGACATTGTGTCCAGGTCAGAAGCATCTCAGACCTAGCCCAACTCTCAGGCCCTTGTGTGCCCAAGGGCAAGGGAACGTGGATATAACCATGTTCCCTTTTTTTGCCCCAAGGGGGGCCTATGTTGGGCCTGGGCCACGGGAAGGAAAGAGTCAGACTGGCCTGGCCTGGCTCATCCTCATCTGCAGATGCAACTACAACATCCTGGAATTGACAAAAAATGCCCCAGGCAGCTTCGTCATGCTATGCAGTATGGGAAAGCCGCCTGAAGCATTTTGTCAATCACAGCAAGCTACCAATCACAGCACAGCAGTTCTCTCGTGGACTGAAACTTTATTCCACCCCCCCCCAAAGTCCCAAATTGATTTAAAAAAAAGACGCTTCCGTGTTGCTATGCGGTAATGCCCTTACACTGGTGCATTTTTAATTTTAAGAAGTAACACTTCCACGTTGCTACAGAGAAATGGCAGAACGATACAGCATCCCATTCCTTTTTTGGTTTTTTGGTTTTTGAGATTTGTTGTGCTTTGGACTCTATTTATTTCTGGGTGCATTTGTCAGACGCTGGAGATGATAACTAGAGCCCAAAGAATCATTTTATGTAAACAGTTGGCTTAAAAACAAAGTGCACAGACACCTGGATGATCGGGATCACATGTGCCCCCCTTCTCCCTATTCATTTCCCACCTACAGAAAACACAAACAGGACTGTGTTTTGCTTGCCTGATCCCTTAAAGACCATGGATGCTTTAAAGTAGTGGTCCCCAATCACCAGGCTGCGGCCGCGAAGGCCCTGGCACCGGGCCACAGCTCCCTCTCCGCACTTCCCCGACAGTAAAAAACTTCCCAGGCCACAAGCTGTGGGGGGGGGGAGAGGAAAGCATGCGCGGGCAATTGCTCTCCTTGCTGCCGCTGGTCCCCAGCCTCAAAAAGGTTGGGGGCCACTGCTTTGAAGGACATTTTATTTTACCTTTGACAATGTAGCTTTGCGATTGCGCTGTCATGCGGACCATGCCATTTATTGAAAAAAATGAGCAGAAAATGGAGAGGGGGGGCTGGATGCAAGGGTGGGACAATGCTACAGAGACTATCGTGCCTTTCCCCCTCTTCTTGCTCACTGATGGGATGCGAGATTGTTGTTAAGTGCAAAGTCGTGTCTGACCCATTGCGACCCTGTGGACAATGATCCTCCAGGCCTTCCTGTCCTCTACCATTCCTCGAAGTCCATTTAAGTTTGCACCAACTGCTTCAATGACTCCATCCAGCCACTTCATGTAAGATAAGAAGTGGCAAATCCACTTTTTGCAATTTCCCTCATCCTGAGGCAAATCTGGGCAAAACTCGAGCCAGTACCCAGACAGCCTCAGGATGCAGCCGATGTCATTTGGAGGGGTCTCTAAAATCCACCCACAACCAGAGGCTGTCGAGGGGCAGATTCCTCATGCAGAAACAGTCCCAATTTAGGCTTAAAATTTATCTGGTTTAGTTTTGCTCCCAGCCAGCTTAATATTTGACATTAGTCTGATTGGGAGAAAAATATTGCAAGTGCAGAAAAGTGAAATATGAGCTTTTACCTAGGGAATGGTTTTGTTGAAAAATTCTTTACAAGGATTCTGTATTAAGGAACAGAGGGGAGGGGAAAGTCTGGTTGCATACCATTCCCCCTCTCTGTACAAGTGATAAAATTTATTGCTTTCCCCTCTCAAAAAAATCAGAACATTTTCTCTTATGTCTTTCTTGAGTGAGGGGATAAGTTGTCTGAGAATTCCATCCCAATTAGGTGGAAACCAAAAGCTACAATTGTTTCCTACTGAATCATAGAATCATAGAGTTGGAAGGTTCCTCCAGGGAAATTCACAACTACCTGCCTACTCACAGTGACCGCAATTCCATGTCCCGATGATACCCCCCCCCAAAAAAACCCCCAGAATTCCTGGCCAGTCTGGTCTGGAAGAAATTCACCTCCTGACCCCAAAGTAGCAATAAGCATTTCCCTGGGCATGGAAGAAAGGGTCACAAGAGCCAAGCATGGACATAATCCCTTCTGCCCACTCACTTACACACTGCCTAAGTTTACAGAATCAGCATTGCTATTTAGCCTCTGCTTTAAAACTTCCAAATAAGGAGAACCCATCTCCTCCTGAGGAAACATGTTTTGCTGAGGAACAGCTCTGTCAAGAACCTCTGGATTTTTAACCTATAATTCTTTTGAATTAATTTCATCCCATTGGTTCTGGTCCCACCCTCTGGGGCAACAGAAAACAACTCTGCTCTATCCTCTGTGTGACAGCCCTTCAAGTACTTGAAGATGGCTATCACAACAACTCTTAGTCATCTTCTAAAACAGACCAAGCTCCCTCAACCTTTCTTCATATATCTTGGTCTCCAAACCCCTCACCATTTTTGTTGCCTTCTTCTGGATGTGCTTGTCCTACTTTGGATCAGTAACCAGTCCTTACTGATAAAAGAATGTCTTTGTTAACAAAAACAAACATGAAGGAATAATACTAGCCAACCATTTGTGTGCCTCCTTTATGCAACCGTCCTCCAGGTTGCTTTTATTGTAGTGCATTTTGAAGCAAGGAGAGAAAGCAATAAGTTTGAGCTTCTTGCCAAGTTTTACTTGGATGTAGCTTGAAGTGGTCAAGTTATAAATTGTGGCTAGACTGTCCATAATGGAAACTTTGATATTATTAAATATAATCTTCTCTTGAGTTCTGCCTGTTATCCCAGTGATGCAGGGAAAGCATTAAGTGGGTCTCTTCCTTCCCCCTCCCCATTAGATCTGTGCTTGCAGTGGTGAAAGAATGAGATAACAGTATTATCTTGGCTGAATAACTCTGTAGTTATTATGTAAATGTTAACCTATTTTATTTATAATGCTGTATTAGAATAAACTTAACTTTATCTGACCCCAAGGGAGGTCTGCATTTTTGGGGGGAAATGGTGCTCTGCCTTTGGCAGGAAGTGGTGCATTTCAGTCCCTCCCTTCCCAAGATTAGCTTTCTGGCTACAGAATATTGTCTTTTGAGAGCATTTGACATTTTATTAAAGTCATGGCAACTGAAGGCTTAATGTATTTAATTATCTCCAACAAAACTAATGGATTTATGTTCTCTGAACTATGTGTTTTGTTACTACATAAGTCTCTCTGTGACTTTCCATATCCATAACTACCAGATATCTTTTAAGAAGAGCAAATGTGTAAAATCTAAACAGAATCATGGATCAACTCACCCCTAGTTTCTCAGTCTGTAGCAGCTTGATAAGTAGGCTTACCGACTCTGTTCATACAATGCAGTCCCTCTAGCTTAGCCAGCTGCTCAGTCATGGAAACTATTGTTGCTAAATTGCCAGTTGCTGTCTCATATTGGGTCTCTTTAACCTTTCTAGCTTTTCAGAAGCATCAGATTTCCAGCTGACTTTTGGATGGCCAGCAATCTCTTTGGCAGCTAGCATTAATTTATAGAAAGACTTTATGCAAGAGAGAGTTGATTCTGTAGCAGTCTTTGGTGGATGAAGTGCTTTCTCCCTCTGCCTCTATATGTTGTAGGCATAAAAGGGATGACTTCAAAATTGACTCTTGGTTCATTGCTCTTGTATCGGAAGGTACTAAATTCTTAACAATTATGCTTTGTTCTGGAAAAAAATATGGTTTACAAATCATAATCCCCTCTCCCCGTCATTTAATCCAACTGTGTTCTGTAAACATTCTTTGGATTCAATGTACCATGCTGAAGCTATTTTTAAAAAGACCTTCACTTCTAAGGTGACCAGATTTTAACATTTGTAAAGTGGGACACCATTGACCGGGGGGGGGGATTCTTGATTAAAATTTGGTCTATATGGAGCAACAAAATTTTTCATAGAATGCAAAATAGTATTGTAATATATATATTTTTAAATTTCAACATAAGTACAATTTGCCAGGTGCCCCCAAATGTCCCTCCAAAAGTGGGACAATCTGGTCACCTTAAGGTAAGGTAAAGTATCCCCTGTGCAAGCACCGAGTCATGTCTGACCCTTGGGGTGATGCCCTCTAGCGTTTTCTTGGCACACTCAATACAGGGTGGTTTGCCATTCCCTTCCCCAGTCATTACTGTTTTACCCCCCAGCAAGCTGGGTACTCATTTTACCAACCTCGGAAGGATGGAAGGCTGAGTCGACCTTGAGCCGGCTGCTGGGATCGAACTCCCAGCCTCATGGCCAGTGCTTCAGACAGCATGTCAGCTGCCTTGCCACCCTGCGCCACAAGAGTATTACCAATAGTTCCTGGAAATTCAAGAAATCAATAAGTGATCTCTTAACATCCAGAGGGTAGACTTGTCCATTTTTTACCTTCTGTTTTTGGTGCTTTGATCTTACCCAGTCTCTTGCAGCCTAGTCAATTATCTAAGACAACATTTCAGAGATAACCATCTGGTTATTCTTGTGAATTCCTCTGCTTGTACATAGAATTACTCTGCATGTATTTGGTTCTCTTGTAAGTTTGTGTACACCTTTCAGGAATACCATGAATTGTCAGTTAATCAAACTAGAAAAATGGTCATATGAGGGTATATTTCTATAGTTAGCACCAGTTTTCAGATTCTGTCATTTGATGCCACATAAACCCTTTTCAACTCTTTAAGAAAAACTATGCTCTACTGCTGGTTAGCTTGTCAAGAATTCAGGCTAACTGTGGAGGTAAAGGATTTGGACCACCCCAGTGCCTTTTGGAAGAGTTGTTTTTCTATTTTGGTTGCTTATTGCCTGGCAGCATAGAATGCCAATAGGATAAAGCAATACTGTAATCACATTTGGGGGTGAGATGGTTGGTGCCAGTCTCTAGTTAACTGATTTTGCATCATACATCTCCTTCCTGCTGAGATCAGGCTGGCAAGGTTACAATTTGATCAATGTGGCAAGCTCCCTTGACTTGTGCCAAAGGATTAGTTGAAAAGTGGTGATTGAAAAGTAAAGAATGTTTTAATGTCCCTATTAGGAATAGCTGAGCTGGGGTTAACTCTTTCTTTCCTTAATGCTTGTTGCTTTTCCTCTGTACTATCAATAAGGAGATCAAGAGAGGAAAAGAGCTCTGTTCCAGCTATGTCTTAGACTGTAGGGCAGTGGCCTGAAAGCTGATAAATCTAAGAGGAACAAAAGTTCAGAAAATACTTCCCTGCTGCCATTCCAATTGGAGGGGGAAACTAGAGAAGAGGACAAGAGATATTAAATACCCCGTTGAGAATAGTGTGGTACAAACACAATCTGGGCTTGGCCAAATTCTGTCACTCAGACACACAGCTCCACCACAAATAGAAGTCACGCATCCAAGTCTGTCACAGTGGACAGCTGTCTGTTCCCCAAAGCATATAACAGGTTCTTAAAGAAGCAATGTTGTCTGGCTCCCAGCAACGTGGTGCTACTTAGAAATTCTCATAAAACTGAAGGTGGTGTTGGTGTTACATAACTGCCCTGCACTGTTAACTTGTTCTCTACTTATCCCTAACAAATAAATAAGATGTTGTTTACGCCACTTTAGAAGATGAAGAAGGATAAGAAGAAGAAGAAGAGGAGGAGGAGGATTCTTATTTGCTGCTTTTCTCTACCCGAAGGAGGCTCAAAGCGGCTTACAGTCGCCTTCCCATTCCTCTCCCCACCAGACACCCTGTGGGGTGGGTGAGGCTGAGAGAGCCCTAATATTACTGCTCAGTCAGAACAGCTTTCTCAGTGCTGTGGCGAGCCCAAGGTCACCCAGCATGTGGGGGAGTGCAAAATCGAACCCGGCTCGCCAGATTAGAAGTCCACAATCCTAACCACTACACCAAGCTGGCTCTCATGGTTTAAAGTAGAGTTAGACTGGAGTTAGACTCAGGAGCAAATCTGCTAACTCGCTGTCATGAACTTGCATGGGTCCAAAATCAGTTTAAGGGCCGTTCTTACACACATACATACACACTAAGCCATGGCTTACAAAACATGGGATGAGAGGAAAGTCTGGTCTGCTCCTATATAACACATGCAGATGCTTTTCCTTCATAGTGGATCCAATGCTTGGTAAGCTTTTAAATTGTGCTTTGAGCCTACATGGAAGACTTATTGAAGTAGCATACAGGAACTTTGAAACTTTGTTGAAGTTACCAAACATTTAAAAGCCCAATAAATGGTCTGGGGGCATCTGTGGATGCAGAATTGCTGTACGGATCTGATCAGAACCATGAACTGGAGACCACTGAGTTCCATGGACAAGAACGATATAAGCATATATTTTAAAGACAGGAAATAATTTTATTTAAGTAGGAAAGTAGCTTTCTTCCTTCTTTGCCAAAAATTGAAGGTGTTTGTAAAGAAAAGAAATATCATGACAGTCAACAATCCATAAAACATATAGAAAATAAAGTATGCACAAAAGAAAGAAAAGCTGAGAGTATATATATCATTTCTTAATACGTTTCTATAGTAATCCAGAGGCAGCATTGTGACTGCTAAAAGAATACTAGAATTTTGACCATGACTAGTTTCACAAAGAGTAATTTACAATGCGGTCAGAAGCAGATTTACACCCGCAAAAGCCTAATGACCACAGTAGGCTTCAAGGGGGAATGGGTAACTCTGTTTATGTTTTGTAAGACTAACTGCAGCCCTACCTGCAATTTATTAATCCACCTATCCAAGCATAGCTGTATTAGTCATTTGTGGTGTGTCAATGGCCTGAATGAGCTGAGAGTCAAATGGGATACCCGATTCACTTTCCAAAATCCTCCTTTCCTGGTTGCCATGGAGGTGATTCTTTCTTTGTGTAGGCTGTCAAATTAGTAGCTCCTTAACAGAGAGAAGTAATGTTAGGGTGTTAACAAGCGGTGGTGCATAATTACTTGGAAAATTAGCTGTTTTGTGTAACAGGAACAATAAGAGATTCCATTGAAAGACTCTTCCACTTTCTATATTTAAACCCAGGTTATGATTTCTTGTCTTGGTTTCCAACACTTCCTGAATCAAAAACAGCTGAATGGACTGAGGTAGGAACAGGTATAGACTTCAGCAACCTGTACTTAAGATCTGGGATATAGGAGATGACCAAATACAATACCGTTGAGGTGTATGGACAGCTGCCAACCCAAGTGAACTCAGCTCTCACAATGAGTGTACATAGAATTGCCTTATATGGAACCCTGTGACATCCTTCAATAAAAATTAAGAGGTTTTGTTCCTGGAAGACTGCAGAATTCAGATGCCTGCTCATGCTTGCTGCAACATTCCAAGGACTTCTGCCTCTAGCTTATTGAGAGAGTTACACCTTCTTGAGGAGCAGCCATCATTCGGAGCTCCTAAGTTGCATTTCTCATTTTGGACCCTAACTTAGCAGCATTGGTACTCCCAGATAGCGTCAGAGTTATGCAAGCTAGCCATTCATCATTGAATGTTGTCATGCTAGAGTCTTGAGGTATTTCAGGTTTTAGTAGAACATTGAGGGTTGTTTGAGCAAGTAGAAACAAAAACCCAGATGTGGTTTGCGCAAAACTGGAGTAAAACCAAGGACTTTAGCTGTAAAATGGAGCACCTTCCTGTCCTTAGATCACCAGCAGAGAAGGGAATTCATCTTTGGCTTTAATAAAGAGAATTGTTTGGGGTTAATGTCGAAGAGACCGTTATTAGCCAGGGACTTGCATGACTAAAAGCAGATGACATTACACAGTTCAAAGTGGGAGAGTCAGTCTTTAATGCATTAATGCTTTAATTTGTATGGAAAAATATGCTAGGGAGCATTAAATATAGAACACAAAATGAATAATAGGAATACTAAAGTTCCACTAATTTGCTTTAATTCAAGAAGCCTTAGTTATTCCATACCTATGGCCAGTTGATGAAGCTGAAAGAGTGGAAACTTGCTAGTGTCTTTTGCAAACACATCTAATTCCTTTCTGATGCAGGACGGACAGAATAAGAATGGATTTGGTTAAACATTGTCTTTATGCCAGGCTTACTGAATTCAGTCCATAGGAGATGTCTGCCACATGTTCAAAAAACAGATGGATTGTTTAGGAACTTTTTGGTAGTCCTAGATCAGCAGCTAGTACAGCATTATGAAGCCTTTACCAGGTTGCAGGGCGGTATATAAATATAATAAATAAATAAATAAATAAATAAATAAATAAATAAATTGTTGCAGACCTGCACTATGGAAATAGCTTTAACTTTCTGGCAATGAAATCAACTAGGCTGTGTTGTATGCACAGGACTCAAGATCAGTATATTTGATCATGTTTCTGGAAGTTGATGGTTGTAACTTTCTAACTATGTGTTTAAATCCATGAGTTCGGGTGTTTTGAATACAAGGGCCAAGGAGCACAGGTGATCTGTGGTTTCCTTTTTCTCACTATTCTGTAAAGTAGTGGGGCAAAATGAAAGTCCTGCTGCTCTCCCCCTTGTGGGATTTGCATGCTGTCATTTTATAAGAAGTATGAACAGCATTTGAACTACTGATTGGGGGCTTTGCTGAACTATCCAATCCTGGAAGCAAAGCGGAATAGTATATATCCTATTAGTAGCAAATATATGGGCCATATGTGAGCTGGGCTTCAATTAGGTTAGTAAGTTTTATATCGATCTGTGATCCCAATATATATATTAACCAGATATTATTGTGATCCCTATGTCTGTTCAGTTTAGGATTTAATGCCTCTCTATTTTTGGAGAATAAATTGGTAGTCTTCCTTAAATTCCATTAAATCTGAAGCACCCTTATCTGTATAGCCTAGGCTAGTGTAATCTCATTGAATCTTAGAAACTAAGTTGGGTCAGCCCTGGTTTGTATTTGGATGGGAGACTATTGAGGAATACCTAGTTCAGGCAGGCAATGACCAAACCATCTCTTGCCTTGAAAACCCTGCGGTGTCATCACAAATGGGATGCTACTTGATGGCAAAAAAACATCATAACCTCTAAGGATCAAGGACTTAAGAAAAGGTGTTCTTCCTCTTCACGCCTGTTATTTTCTTCACAGGGTTTCTAATGTGATACTAAAACTATAGCATGCTAGACATTTTATTGGACCCTTAGGAACACTTTGCTAAAATGTCAATCACAAAAACATGTACCTAATATTCTTTTGATATGTCCAATATCTGTACTCAATGGACACTGGAAACCTTACAGCAATTATGGAGCCATTCTTGCAGAAATGTATAACAATAGCAGTTCCTCTCCCCCCCCCCCCAATATTTTGCCCAGTCTTTATTGGGGTGGGGGAAGAATTTTTTCCCCAAAAAGCAGACTTGCCCAGATAACCCTTGGATCAGAGTTTGATAAGCACTTCTGGAATTTCTGTGTGGAGGAATCTAAGGTTGCCTACAAATCTGATTTAATAGGATTTCAGGCAAACCCTTTTTCTCAAGCTATTTTCCTGTACATTTCGACTGAAAAGTGTCCAAGTTTGTTCCTAAAGACAAATTTGCAGAATTACTATGATTTTGTGAATGGTAAAGAAAAGTAACCTTGTTCAGTTGACTTATTATTGTAAACTTTCCATGTCATCTTTATGAGCTCATATTGCTTGAGCTAAATATTATAGCACTCAGGGACAAGTTTGCCAATTATAATACAGTTATCTCTAAGGTTGCCAGGTCCTCCCAGCCACCAGCAGGAGATGAGGCTGTAGGGCTGTCAGTTCCAGGTTTGGGGATGGAGCCTGGGGAGGACAGGGACCTTGGTATGGTATAATGCCATGGAGTCCACCCTCCAAAGCATCCATTTCCTCAAATCAAACTGATCTCTTCAGTCTGGAGTTGAACTGTAATCCCAGGGGATCCACCTGGAAGTCGACATCCCTAATTTAATTGATCTTTTTCCCCCCATTCTGATTTCTGGATGGGGTATTTAACTAAATTGTACCAAAGGAGGACAGTCCTTTCGCATCTGGAACAAAGTAGTTGTCAAACAACGACTTCACTTTAGGGTAGTTGTCAAACAACAACTCTTTACGGTGATGTATGTTTCTTTAGGTTTAAACAAGTAAGTACTAAATATAAAGACAGTGAAGGTAAGAACTTCAAAGTGCCCTACACAATACCTTCTCCTCCATAATCTCAGCTCCTTATGTTTCCTAGACCCTGATCAGAGTTGGACCAAAAGCCAGTGTGATGTAGTAGTAGAGTGGCAGGCTAAGATCTGGAAGATGCAGGCTTGAATCCTCACTCTGCCATGAAAGGTTGTTGGGTGACCCTGGGCCAGTCACTGCACACTTTCAGCCTACCTTACTCTTCAAGGCTGTGGTGAGGATAAAATGGAGAGGAAAGCCAATTTGGATTCCTATCAGGAATAAATTTTGTACAGAGATGCCTCACCTGTGTCAACAGGCTAAAACAAGAAAACTTATTTTCATGCAAGAAAACACATCATAGTATAGCAAATAGATGTCCAGGTATACGGAGGCTTGGATTCAAATTGCTTCTCAGTTTACCTAACCTAATTCACAGTGTAAGAAAGTGAAAGAGATCATTGTTCCCAAATGCTCCATGCAACCTGCCACAGAAGAAGAAGAGTTGGGTTTTATACCCAAATATTCACTACTAGAGGGAATCTCAGAGCAGCTTGGAATAAGATCTCAATCTAATGGCCCTTTAGAAAAAACAGTGAAAATTGTTTGGAACAGGCCGGGTACCGATGGTAGGAAATTCTTGAGAACAACATTTCACTCATCTATTCATCACTAAGCCTGGCAAACTTATAGTTAACATTATGCAAGCTGCAACAGAGAAATTTGATCGACTTAGTTCAGCGTCCTACATGCTAACAAAAATGGCCTCAAAGATCCCTAGTTTCCTAATACAACAAAGTGGTCTAGGGACTATCTTGACTGTCTGCCATAAGCAATGATCTCCGAAGATGCCCAGCTAAAAGAAGCGGGTCCTGCAGATGTTTATTTAAGGGAGCCCACCACCAGCACAGAGTGTGGAAGGTTGTGGATCTTTCCTCATTCTCCCTTGCTTGCTTTCCAGCCAAGAGCTAGGAAGGACTAGAACTTTGTTACTTGATTTTAATTTCTGCCTTTATTTTACTCCCAACTTCTTCCAACTGTCGAACTTTTGGCTCTTTCTTCCCTTTCCTCATGGAGGAGCAGAAACCCACAACAGCTCAGAGCTCAGGCTGGCAGCTCAAAAGGAAAAAAATTATATGCTGGGCCTCCCCACCCCCCCTTGCTTAGATCCCTTTACGCATTTTCCCCTCTGTTTATGGAGTCATTGCCAGCTTGGGGACCTTGAAACCTCCCCAGGAAAAATCTGCTTTCTATATTAGAACACTCTAATGTTATAATGATTGGGTTTCTGTATCCGCCAAATAGGTCACCAGCTCAGCAATTTTGTTGAGAGAGCAATACCCGGAAAGATCTGAGGGATATTACAGGATTCCCATTCCTTATTGCAGTTACCTTGTGTGGCTAGGTTTCTAGAGTTACAGCAGCTAAGAAACTATTGTTTCACTGGGCTCTTGTTACATCATAAAGCTTTGAGGTTTTAAAATATTTTTCAAGTAAATGTTTAAATCTTAAGATTCCCCCCATGCTGATTTAAACATATGTCAGTTTGCTTCTCTGTCCCCCACCAACCTCTTTTTTTGTTTAATCAGAGGAAATGATTAATGACTTAACTGTATGCTTGTTTTGACAAATTGGTCTGAAAATATCAAAGCAGAAGACTGATGGTGCATTTTTATGTCAGATGAGGACAAGATTAATAAAGCGTGGAGTGTTCATTTTTATTTTCCCCTGAGCTGCACAGCAAATAAGCAGTTTCAATAACGTCTTGGCAGTCATAGAAGCTGCAATCATTAGCAGACCAGTTTCAATTGCAGCCAGAAATATTCCTTCTCCTCTCCCTGCCCTGGTTTGCTCTTGGTATATATGGCAGTTGTTATCTTCATGAAATTCAACTATTCAACCTTTTAAATGCGAACCTGGGACCTATAATGTCATAGTGAGAGTGGAGTGGTCAGTAAAGAGGACTTTTGCATTTCTTTCCCTCCTTATTTAAGGGAATGCAGACAGTCCAAACTGGTAAACTAATGAGTGTCACAGAAGACTAGATCCCCTTTAATATGCATTCTGATACCTTTATGTTGTAAACTTTATGTGAGCATACTGAAGAAAGCAACAGTAGGAAGATCAAAGGTAAGCACTGTGAAAAATATCTTCTAACAGCTCACCACTGGGTGGAGAAGCAGGTTATTTAAGATTTGAAGAAGAAGAAGAAGAGTTGGTTCTTATATGCCGCTTTTCCCTACCCGAAGGAGGCTCAAAGCGGCTTACATTCACCTTCCCATTCCTCTCCCCACAACAGACACCCTGTGAGGTAGGTGAGGCTGAGAGAGCACTGATATCACTGCCCGGTCAGAACAGTTTAATCAGTGCTGTGACTAGCCCAAGGTCACCCAGCGGGCTGCATGTGGGGGAGCGCAGAATCGAACCTGGAATGCCAGATTAGAAGTCCGCACTCCTAACCACTACACCAAACTGGCTCACCCGGGGTACATTTGAAAGGAGAGTTGATGAGCATCTGTCCAGATGGTTTAAATGTAAAGCATATGACTGAGTCACCCAAGAAAACTCTTCCCAGGGAATCCAGAGACTTTAATCTAGCCTTGCTTAGTGATGACATCAAGAGTTAACATCACATACTGAATAGTCACATTCTCCACCCACCTGAAACTAAGAATAGATTCATGGCCAATTCTCTGTTTCAATGGCCTGAATTGGCTTGTGTTCATAATTTCATACATATTTTACTTATATCATATAGCTGATCTCTCCCATTAATTGTTTATTATTCCCCTTGGTTCTATTATCATTCCTAATAGTTCTGTGATCAAGTTCTATAGCATGGCTCAGTAGGAGTCAAGAAAATGCTAGGACTCCACCCTGGAACATATGCAGGAATCATAAATGCTTCTTTGAGCAAACACAGTGCCTTTTCCTCTATGTTGACAACCAAAGACCCTCCTCACATTTGGCTTTAGGGCAGAAGGCCTTGGTTGGTTTGCATTTTTGCATTCTCCCTTTAGAAATAGAATATTTCTGATGTGCTGTGAATTAGCTTTCTGACGTGCTGTGAATTAAGTCAATTGTGATTTCGAAATTCCAATTCCTATACTTCCTCTAATGCCCATTTCCATCAGCAGCTCCCCACTACCACTATCTTCACACATAATGACTTTCTGCCGGCCTTCTTCCCCCTCCTTCTCCAGCATTGTAGCAGAGAAAGAGCAAGAGAGGTGGGCAGAGAAGAAGAAGAAGGTGGTAGCAACAGTGGTGAAGGAGGTGGCTTCTGCGGATGGAGTGAAGGCAAAGGCATGTATGTGTGCTGATGTGCCATGACAGAGGAGGAGAGGAAATTGCAGCCTCATTTGCACAGCCTTGCCCAATTGAAAAAGGGGATGGATGATACAGATTTTTTCATTGCTCTTAAAAATCTAAATTAAAAGAAAGAAATCTCCATCACAACAATCATACAAGGAACTATTTTCAAGTCACTATTGGTGGTGGAAAGTGCCATCAAGTCACAGCTTACTTATAGTGACCCCAGAGGGATTTCAAGACAAGAGATGTTCAGAGGTGATTTGCCATTGCCTACCTCTTGTGGCGCAGAGTTGTAAGTGGCAGAAATACTGTCTGAAGCTGTCTGTCCATGAGGTTGGGAGTTCAATCCCAGCAGTTGGCTCAAGGTTGACTCAGCCTTCCATCCTTCCGAGGTCGGTAAAATGAGTACCCAGCTTGCTGGGGGGTAAATGGCAATGACTGGGGAAGGGAATGGCAAACTACCCCGTATTGAGTCTGCCATGAAAATGCTTTTTGGGTGTCACCCCAAGGGTCAGATATGACTCAGTGCTTGCACAGGGGATACCTTTACCTTTACCTTTACCTTTTACCTCTACATAGCAATCCTGGACTGCTGGTCTCCCATCTAAATGCTAACCAGGACTAAACCAATTAGCTTCTCAGATCCAATGAGATTGGGCTAGCATGGATCATCCAGGTCTTTCCCTACAAAAAAAGAGAGTTGCTTAGTAAGTTCAATTGTGTGTTGGGATTTAAACTGGGGGATTCTTGACTCATAGCTCAGCTTCTTAATGTTACACTTGAAGTAACTCAGCAACTTTTCCTCTGTTCCCTTTTGAAGCTTAGGAAAATGAATGCCTGTCCCATGAATACAGTTGTGGCCTCTTTTTCCCCACGGCAGGATGGCACCTGGGAACTGGAAAATATGTCTTCATCTTGTTATGGTTCCTTGCTAGTTGTTATGGCTTGGACCATTGTACAACTTGTTTGGAGTTACCAATTGGCACTGCTTACTTTTTTCCTTTTCCTGAGGGAAAAGCTTCCTGTCTCTTCTACAAACGTTGTTGTCCCCTATAATCTTTGTTTTAATCTAATCATTAGTTTTCCACTTGCTTTTTGGTTTAAGACTTCCCACTTCTCTTTTGAGATTTCTAATTCAAAAACTGATTTGCGCAATATTAAACCATTTTTTTCTGCTGGCGTGTCACTTTTTTTAAAGGATGGAACAATATCTGTAAACAGCTGTAAATTCTGAGTACTCTCAGGCAAAAGTATGGACAGTGTCATTTGGGAAAAGGGTCCAGGTGGATCAGCTTTAGGAGCTTGCATTGTTATTTGGAGGGGGGAATTAAATATGTTGTCTCCTCAGTTTGGGAGTATTGTGGGACATCTTGTAGAGTGCAGCCTACTCTTGTTAATTATAGTCATTGTTTTAGACGCCTCAAAAGAATTCCTTTAAGAAAGAAAGCATGTTTTGGATGCCAACAAACTACTTCATCTTTTCCTTTAGGTGTCCACTGTAGGGTTGGGCGCTCCAGTGTCCGAATCAGCCATTCGCACCCAAAGCAGCCAGCACCATGGTGCGGGGGGGGGGGGGAGGTGCATCCACCCATGCCTTCCTCCCGTGCCACAGTGCTGGCTGCTTCGGGCACGAATGGCCGCTTTGGATGCCAAAGCACCCAACCCTAGTGTCCAGATTTTCAAATCAATATACTGGGATTTCTTTGACTCTTAACTTTTAAAAATTGATACAAAATGTGGTAGGTCTGTGAAAAGACAGATGCCTAATTGGGTCTTAGTTATCTGGCAATCTGTGATGAGCTACAGCTGGGAATAGCTAAACTAGAACCAACTTGCTACATAGCAGGCTTCCTAGGCTAAGCCATTCACAGCTCTTAAGGTGCAGTTTTTCATTCTTCCACTAGAGGACATCTGCTTGTTTCTGTGCTGGACCTTTCAAGTGGGAAGTCATGAACCAAAAAGCAAGTGGAAAGCCAATGATGTTCAGTGTCAGGCTGGTGATTCCATGTACCATTAAAAGATCTTTGGTTTTTGTGGTTGCAGTACCTTGGAAAGAATGCTTGACTTACTCAACAGACTGAGGCTTGGGAGCTAATGGGAAAGATTCTCGGAAAGTGGGAATCTCTTTTGCCCACATATGGTCTGTGTGGGGGAGATACTTTTTTTGCTTTTCCAAAGAAAATACTTTCCTTCTGAAAGAGCGCTAGTCCTGTCTTAAACTTATAGCTGCATGTACCACCTCTTCTGTCATGTGTACCCTCTCCATGATCTCCTGTGAGTCTATGAAAAGAGTAGACATCTCTGCTTTGGACTTAGCAGGATGACATCTGGGAACTGGAGAATATATCTTCCGTTTATGGTCCCTAGCTGGTTGTTATGGCTTGAACCGTTGTCCAACTTGTTTTGAATAACCAATTGGAACAGCTTGTTTTTTTTTCCTCCCAGAGGAAAAACTTCTGTCTCTTCCACAAAATGTTCCCTATAATCTTTGTTTTAATCTGATGTACCTTTAGGGGCTCCTGCTCTTTTGCAAGTTCTGCTTCTAATATTGACTTGCACATTTTGAAATCTCTTCTCTGCTTGTGTGTCCCTTTTTTATTTAAGGATGGAACAATATCTGGAAACAGCTGTAAATCTGAGGGCTGTCAGGCAAAAATACAGACAATGTATTTGGAAAAAAATGGAAGATTAATTCCAGAATTCAGCTGAGAAGAAATTGAATTCTCTAGCATACTTCTGGCTCTGCCTAACTTAGACATTCACTTGCATTTCTACTTTAGGAACTAGATGACTGCCAGCTGGGGAAAGAAAGGTTGCTAAAAAAGAGTGTTTTAATTTAAATCTTCAGTAGAGTTCTGAAATTAGACAACCAAAAGTCCATTGAACACATTAAGACCGTTTTGTATATTAAAAATTGATTGGAAAAAATAAATTGTAAACAAGGATCACATTAATATGTGAGAACAAAATCGTGAGTTAGAAGAAACTTCTGACATCACAGAGCCTTGCTCACGTGTCCACCTTGTTCACATCTAAAGTGGGGAGAGTGGGATATTAAAGGAGCGTGTAAATGAGGCCACTGAACCTTCCACATCTTCTTTAACAGTCCTCACTCCCCAGTCAGTTTGACTGTAACCATGGACTGGGGGGTGGGGTCTGTATAAGATTTGCAAGAGGAGAGGGGGAAATGCTTTTATCCTTCCATTATTGCAACTCCTGAAAGAATTTGGTCTTTAAGCAGCAGTAGCAAGGCCATGACTCTAGGGAAGAGGGAGACTATAATGCCATGTGCACCATTTCTCTCATTGTAAATGTGTTTCATTGATTTTAGTTCAGGTAGTGGTATGGAGGGGAAGGGATATGTCCCTTATTGTGCCTAGGTTGTTTTCTCTTACTGATATTTCATAGAATCATAGAGTTGGAAGGGACTTGCAGGGTGATCTAGTCCAACCCCCTGCACAATGCCTCACAGCTCACAACTACCTGCCCTCCCACTGTGACCCCAAATTCATGGCCAAATGATCCTCTCCCACCAAAAATCTCCAGAATCCAGCCTGGACTGGAGGAAATTCACCTATTATCCCACAGTGGTGATTAGCAAATTCTTGGGTATGCAAGGAAATAGCCACAAGAGACAAACATTGGCACATCCCTTCCTGCTGACCCACTCACAATTTGCCTAAGTTAAAAAAAACCAGCATTTCTGTCAGATGAGTATCTAGCCTCTGCTTAAAACCTTCCAAAGAAGGAGAGCCCACCACCTGCCGAGAATGTGAGGGTTAATTTTTACTGCCATGATCAAGATGCCCCTCACCATCTTGATCACCCTCCTCTGGACATGCTCCATTTTCTCTACATCTTTCTTCAGTTGTGGTGCCCAAAATTGAACACAGTACTCCCAAGTGAGTTCTTACTAGAGTGGTGTAAAGCAGTAGCATCACCTTGTGTGATCTGGACACTACAATTCATTTAATACAGCCCAAAATCCCATTTGTCTTTTTAGCTACCGAGTCACACTGCTGACTCATGTTTATTGTCTGGTCTACTAAGATCCCCAGATCTTTTTCACACATACTACTGCCAAGACAAAGTCTCACTCATTCTATACTGGTGCATATTTAAAGCAGCCTGGAAGAGTTCATTAAGTTGGAGAAATATGGAGGGGGGGTCATTAAATTCCGATCTTTTCCATTTTTCCAAATTTACTTTAGTTTTCCAAGTGCTACAATGCTGGGTATTCAAAATTTATAAGTAATTTGGCCTAAGAGATGCCTATTCCTTGGTTTCATATGGGAAGAAGGCAACTTTCAGAAAGAAATGCATATTTGCCGTAATCAAATCCAGTTTGGACCTTACTATAAGGCTGCAGGTTTGCATTGTTCTGAATGTGGTTTAAGCTTTGATGTAACCATGATGCACCATGTGAGCCACTCAAACTCTGATCTATATTGCAGTCATTAGTTGGTGCTCCATGATCAATGGCCCATAGCTGAATGCCTGATATAGAAGCAGACTATTTCTGACAGTTCATACTTCCTTATTTACAAACAGGTGAAGCCATGGTAGTGATGGCAGAAATATCTGTAGAATGCTTGTTGACCATGGCTGTAGCCTATGTCAGCATTGTGCCTTTAACACAAATGAAAAGGGAGGAGATGTGTGCTTTTCCCCCAAGAGCATTTCATGTATTTCTATGCTGAAGAGCAATCTAATCTTTTGAGAGAGAGAGTCTCTAGAGCAGTGCATGTGTTTTGTTTGGATCAAGTTACCCCCTGTGCTTGGAACTGGAGTGTGTCTTGGCAGCAGGAAACCATTGTGACAAAATAATTCTGGATGCAAAGACATCCAAGATTCAAAGCAAAGCCCAGCTGGTTTCATTTCTTCTTAAAGCTGCAGTGCTTTGTGTCTTTGCTGTGTTTTGCTCACCTCCCCTTCTCTTACTTAAGTCTCTTTAAGAGAATTCCTGTGTCCAGAAGTTTCTTGGTTAATTTATCTCCTGGACAAAATGCCCTATTCTGGGGCAGACCATGATGGCAATGGATTCCCAAAGCAGTTCATGGAACTGTCATCTCAAAATGGGATTCATCATATAAGAATGTCTGGGTTACTCTATTGATCTCATTCCCTGTATCCAAAAGGAGGTTCAGACTGGGATGTCACCAATACACAGATGATACCCAGCTTTTCCTCATGATGGACAGCCACCCTGACTCACCCCGAGACTTATTAGCCAGATGTCTGGAGGCTTTGACAGACTGGCTCAAGGGTCTGAAGCTTAATCCTTCGAAGAAGGGGTCCTGTGGTTTGGCAGTATAGAACAAACACTTATGGAAATCTGCAGTAGTATAGATCAGAATGTCTCACCTACCTTACTTTAAAACTTGGTATCTTTAACACACCTATGACCATCTGAGACTGCTAAGAGGTTCTTCTAGGGTACTTCTGTACAAGGAAAGATTTGTCTGCTCTAGGCTCTCAGTCTGTCTGATTAGTGGTAGTGTAAGATAGACCAGATAACAAACAAGATGAGAAATGCAGCAGAGCAAGGGCTGTTGAGAAGAATATTTATATTCTCTCTTTCTCAGTGACCTATTATGCACAGCAGTGGCCACACTGGGTCACTGCCAGTTGCTAACGGTGAGGTAGCATGCATAGGGGAATGACAGAGAATGCACAGGGGAAGGAATCTCCTGTCGTACACTGAGTGCCGTGACATTGTGCATACATACACACACCACTGGGGCTGGGAGGGCCTGCGGCACTGGCGACAGCAGTGCGGTGGGGGGCCCAGGGGCCCACCACACACTGACAGGAGAGTGGCATGCCACTCTCCTGCCCACGTGGGGGTGTGAATCAGCCCTGGTCAGCTCTGTGGCTCCACAGTGCTGACAGGGGCATTTGGTGTCCATGCAGCGCCTCTGTCAATTGTGGGAGGATCCAGGCCCAAAGGCCCAGCTCTTCCATTATACATGGGGCTGGCCCAGCAGGGCCACGGATAGCGACTGTGGCGTCACAGGGAATGTGAAAGAATCTGCATTCTCTTACCACAGGCTATCCAGGGCTCTTCTCTGGGCCGGGGCCGGGATCGTGGCAGTGCCAGGTACAATTGGGGATTAGCCCTGCCGCCCTGCCACCTCCACCCCAGACTACCTGGCCCATGCACCTGGCCACCTCCACCCTAGACTACCTGACCACTGACCAATAGCAGCAGTGAACTAAAGAAAAAGCTACATGAATGAACACTAACAACATGGTAGTGTGCATCAGATTCTACTCACATGAAAGTCCCACCCCCTATGTTTGGGACTGATGAGGCAAAGTCTCAACTGTGCCTGGGAATCCTTCCAGGGCTGCTTGGTAGCTAGTCTAATACAATGCTGGGGTCTTTCCTGCCTTGGATTCCAACTGCACTGTAATCTTTTTCTTGTGTGCCCACTTGGGCATGTGGGGGGGGGGGAAAGAATGGTCTGCAGTGAAGGGGATCTGAGTTATTCCTCCCTCTGTTTTACTGCCACTGTCATTGTTGCTTGCCTCATTCTCAGTGTATAGAAATACCTCTTTAAACTTCAGGGTTTGGGCTTGACAGAATCCCCACATTTAGGTTTTCTCTCTCCTAGCCTGACAGGACGGAGGGGGGAAATCAAACCTTTGAAATGCTAACGGCCATACTGGCTGGAGAAAATAAAGTGGCCAGCTCAAACCTTATCTGGAATCTGTTGCCCAGAAGTTGACACAGAGACTTAGGGGTGAAAGAGGCTATAGTGTATCTTCCTGGAGATTTCGTGAAATAATTTTAAAACTCTTGAGTGGTGTGGGAAAACAGAAGAGATAAAATCCTTTGGCATGGAAGGAAAGTGATCGGTTCTGGCTGGTTCTGTCTGGAGGAAGAAGCACTTCACATCTAGACATCATCTTGATGGCCATCATTGCCCTGTGGAGTAGACTAAGGCTGATTGCCTGGATGAAGCCTCAAGGTAATGGAAAGTTTTCAGGAAACTAACGTCTAAGTTCAAAGTACCTGCTTCAGAACAAGATCAGACAGTGGATCATGTATTTAGCTCTTTTCCTTTATATTTCTTGTTGTGCAGAGCATATTAACTTGTAATAAATTCTTCACTATTTCAAATGCTAGTAGGTGTTCTCGGTACCACTTGACAGTTGGAACGTGCCATTTAAGTGGGTGTTGGGGGAAGAGAAGCGGTGGGTTGCTAAATCACTATTTCCCTAGGAATGTGCAAGGGTGGCAAGCCATCTCCATGGTAACCTGACTGTGGGCAGTGGGAGACCCATCGCTAGGCAGAGCCTTAGAACAGCAGTACAGTAGGGAGGCCAAGACCCTCTTAGTAGGTAATTCCTGAAGCAACCGACTGGTGACAGTGTACCAAAGAATGAGCAGAATACAACCACATTGAGAGTTGACAATTGAAATGTTACAACTTAATGACCCCAGCAAAAACTGCTACCTGCAAATAGTTTTAAAGTTCTTGTTTTTTATCCTTTTCCCTTTTGTCTCAGATGAAATAACTGCATTTCAATGGCCAATTGGATTCTTTCTGTCAGTAGGCTAGAGCAGGGGTAGTCAACCTGTGGTCCTCCAGATGTCCATGGATTATAATTCCCATGAGCCCCTGTCAGCATTTGCTGGCAGGGGCTCATCGGAATTGTAGTCCATGAACATCTGGAGGACCACAGGTTGACTACCCCTGGGCTAGAGGAGAGATCAACTTGGTCAAACTACCCAGCATACCTCTGCTCAAATGGCATTCTATACACTTCTTGTAGTTGAAAGCAGAGTGATGTCATGGAGGTATACTAGCATTGCCACGTGATGGTTGCCTGCTTACATGTATGGCTGACAGGGGGGTGCTGTCAGCATATGGCCCCACAATTGTGTGAGGAAGGGAGTGTTGCTATGGATTCTACGGTATTTGCTAGGTTCTTAAGCTCCTTGGAACTGGGTCTTTTTGCTGCCTGTTTTCACTATTTAGAAGGCATAAGATACCAACAAACTATGGAGGTGTTGCCATTGTCAGGAAATGTTGTGGTGTTGTCTAGTGTATCAGACTGAACTGTAAATACAAATTTTTGTTCAGAAATTCTGTTGTCTTTCATCCATCTATTGCAGATAAATCTTTAAGATAATTTCCCCCCAATTTCTCTTTTCAGCATTTCTGGAGTTAACTTTGAAAGACATCATCTGGTAAAACAATTACACATTGCTGGCCTGGACTCAGACTATTTAAAAGTTGAGTTGGAGAACAAATAAGCACTGGCAGGCTGAGACATAGTTGAGAAGAGAATGCAGGAGAGTTTTGTCAGCAAGAACCAAAAAGTAGAGTTTGGTTAAAGGACTCTGTGTTGGTTCATCAGCACTTGTGTAATATCTTGTGTGTATTTCAAGGCACATCTTGCAGTTCATACTTGCTGCATTCTTGCACTCCTGTCAAAAATGTATTGCATTTTGGCTAAGTGCTTTTAGTTGCATGGTAAGAGTGCAGGTTGCATCTGCTGTGCCCACAAGCTCACCCTAATGGGTTGGACCCTATGTTCAGTCATCAAGGTAAACGATGGTTGATGTATGTAGGAAAATGCTTAGACGATTGGGGATCCTGGCATAGATTTGACATGGTCCTTGTGTTCAATCCAACTCAGTAGTTATATCATAGGTATGGGCTGTCAGGTGACCTTTTAAGAACCCATTTATATGATAGAAGTGTTGAAACAATAGGCTTAGAAGGGTGTATCTATGCTTAGGACTGCACTGTTGATGTCCTTTCTCCTCCCCCATGCTTGGCTCCCATGCCATTTGAACACAGCAGAGCTGGCCCTGGGAAATGTATCTTGCACCTCTCTAGCCCACCATGTGTACTACGCTAACCTTTTGCGATTGACTAATTTACTCTCCCGCACCCAGTGAAGTAAGAAACAGGGGGCCACCCTTCAATTGATTTGGAGCCAGTTTCAGCCATGTGCTAATAATCTTCCTTTCTCTTTGGTCTTATTAAAACTTGTATTGTTGCATATATCTCATGGCAACAGAAAACCTTTACAGCATAGCTGTTTTCCAAGTAGGCCAGTAACTTCTGGGATGGAGAATTTAGACCAAGTTTTGAAAGGATTGCCCAGTTCTTCACTAACATGTTTACAACCATTCAGGGACATGGCCCAGAATGCAGAGCTTTAAATCTGGTCTCAAATGCCAGTTCAGGAGTGGGATTAACTATGTGTTTCCACTGCTAGTTCCTGCTAAACCGTTATTGTGTTCTCCAAAATGTAGCTGTCCAACTAATTGTACGTCACCATGAAAATGAGTAGAAAATTGATTTTAGTAGTTAATTTGGGTTTCAGGAGCCAGTGCTAGAATCCAGAACCTCAGTTTACTGTGTAATATAATTGGATTTATTTAGTATATTTATATTGTGCTTTTCCTAAAATAAGTGCCAAATGGTTTCTAAACACACAATCCAGTGTACAATAGATAATTAAAACCAGCATCCTATAAGAAGAGCCTGTATAAAAACCTCATCCAATTACCCAACTACATCATTGTAGTTTAACTCTGCGTTCATTCAACAAATGCAATTCAGTCTCCTGTCTGTAAAATGGGAACAATCATTGCCAAAGTTACATGAAAATGATTAACAAAAGCTCATGCAATGGCTACAGTTTACTATCTACTTTTTCATGTATCGCAGCAACAATCTCTGAAGATATTCCTTTAACTGCTAGTGTGATCTTTATCTTGCCACATGCCCAAAGAGAGAGACTGGATAACGGCAACTGGGATGTGTGTCATGCATGATCAAACTAATTTTTATTTATACATAATGCATACTATACACGACCCATAGTTACGAATTGTTCCCAGCTGACAGTATTTCCCTCCAGTATTGTTTCACACCAAGGAAATCCGTTTTATGTGCTCTTTTGAACTTGGTAAGCTTTGCTGTAGGGCATTGTCTCTGCACATCTGACAGACAGTATCAGAATCTCAATTTCATTCATGAGCTGATCGAAATATGTAACTTCAGCTCTTGTGTCACAGATGACTTATTCATAATGAAATGGATGAAGCCCCATGGTAATAATGTATTTATCTTGTTTCTGTTCGGTGAAATTTATTAAGAGTGACAGTGCTCCTCTGCCTCATTTCACAAATTTGTCAGGCTAACCTCTTTTAACACCAGGCTTTCTGCCCGCAAAACTGTTAAGATTCTTTCTGCTACAGCTGTCATCCGCCAGTGGTATGAGCATTGGGATATTCTATGGATTATTAACGGTGTGAACATTGGCAGTGGCTGACTAACAAAACAAAGCTAGGAGATTTGTTTGGTGCCCCCATTGTTTATAGTAATGATCTGCTTTCATACAACAAAATCTAATTTTTCAAAAACTTAAACCAGCCATGGCCTTGCTTAGTGATGACTTGCCTGTTACATAATCTGCTCATTCAAAGGGGAAGATGGTGCCATCTATCAGCAGAAGCCTCTACCCGTCACTGGCAGTAAAACTCCCTTAAGCTGTCATAGATATATTCAAATGAGCAGCTCACACCTTGAATAAATCTTTGTTGGTCTTAAAGGTGCTACTGGGCTCTGATTTTATTGTTCCCTTAAGCTGTGTGTGCAATAGACTGTCAGTTTGCATAGTTTTGTGCTGTGTGTTGAATGGGACCCATTTAGATCTCCCTATTCCTCCCTGTGTTGTGAATGCTTCATAATGGTAGGGTTTGGTTGGTTTTCTACCAGCTATAATCTTAAGGGTAGAAAAGCAGAAGATTCTTGGAGTTGTAGGAACTGTGGACTCAGGCTGCTGAGTTGCTTTGGGAGTGGCTATCTCCTAACTGCTTTCATCTCTCCCTCCGTTCGGTGCAACGCACTGAGTTAATTGGCAGTTTGTGAAATGTGCTGGCCGTTCTGCAGGCAGCTTGGTTATAGGAGAAACGTTCCAGAGGGTTGGTCTGTTGTTTCCGCTCCTCGAGGCGTGGCTTCTGAGCCAGGAATGATGTTTGAATAGGACTAAGGAGAGAAGCCTGAAAGACGGTTGGAGAGGGAAAGCAAACACTCTGTCAGAACAGGTTTGCTTTGGTCTTACCAAGTGTGTGTATGTGAAGTGCTCCTGTAAATCTTGCTAGAACTCACTAGCCAAGTAGAGTTGTGGATGGGGGATGTTCAAAGAACTCCTGGATGCTTCAGGAAGTGGCGTCGGCCGTTTGGTAGGTTGTCTTCTGCTATTGTGCGTGCTGAAATGATGCTACCCAGCCCTTGATAAAAGCTGCTGGGAATGCTAATGGCATTAATTACTGTAAAACTAGTGAGATGCAGATGCCTTTTAAGACGTGCCTGCTGCAGTGTATGTTCAAGGTACTACTAATGCTGCATTAACCATCTTAGTCGTCAAGATATGCATTAGATGCAGGAAATATTTGGTGGTGGATGCTCTCCATTTTGTGCAGCTTTCTCCTTGTTGCTGAGCAGGAGGCATGGTTTCTAAGGACTGTAAAAGAAATTTCTATTTGATATTTGAATGACTTTGCCTGAAATAAGTCTCCTAACTTAACATTTTGGGTAGACATTGACCATTTCATATTATACTATGCAGAATTCCTACTCTGTCTGAACCATCTTCTCAGCTAACCTGTGTAGTGCATCATTTTATAGGTAGGAAGAGAGGATGGAAGTGACAACTCTTTGCCTGTAGACAGCCTATTCTGCTTTCAACTTGAGTTTCCGTGTTTAAAATGATACATCTCTCTGTTAGCTGATACTGATTCTAAAGTCTGCCTGTCTTCTGAAGTTAACTGGTGGGTGTGAAAAGAGTTGTTTCTTGACTTTTGCCCTTTTTTACCAAGTGTACAGAAGGTAATTAAGACTCTCCTCTAGCTCAGTCGTGAGGCATCTTGTTTCCTCCAACTACCCTTAGGGGGGGGTTTGTTAATGTGACTTGCTTAGTCTATGAGTTTTAGCCAGCCCCCTTAAAGAATTGGGCAGATGAAACCTCGTTTTAATGTCTGTGTTTAAAACCACTGTCAAAGTAGTTTGCCATTGGAGGGAGTGGAGACCACTATTATGTCCTGGCCGCTATAGATTACTTGTTACCTTACTGATCTCCTGGATTTCTTAGGCAAGCTGACAAATGAAAGCAAGGTTTAACATCAAGGTTGCTTCCCATTGTGTAGTAAAGGCTAAACAGGACTTCTGTGTGCAGAGACCATGAACATGAATGACAGTTGCAAAACACTGTATTTGTTTTCTACTCATTAGTTTTCTGGAGATTTCTGGCTGCTATGAGACATGGGATTCATCCAAGAGGGAGTTTGCCCACCTTCATGGTGGGTTGGTAGTATTCCTGGCTTTTCGAAGACCATAGGCATAGGCATCTGCAAGACAGCAAAGGCTAGAGAGTTTGACTCCAAACTGTAGAAACAATACCTAGCCTTTTCCTGGAAGCAATATAAGAAATTGTATATATTCAGGCTTTCTCCACAAACAGGAAGCCTGGCAAATTGCGACATTCCCTTTTTTTTCCCCTTCTTTTTTTGATTATGCACATTCTTGTCTCAAGTTGCTAAATGCTGTGAATGAAAGCCGGTCCTGTAATGTCTGCAGTATTTCTTAATGCTCTATCATTTGCTGGATAGAAGATTCCTAGTTGCAGAAAGACAGATGCATTGAGCAGCTTTGCAATGAAGGATGAAGAATTGTTGATACAGGAAGCCAAAACTCTTGCCAAAATGGAAGGAGGACTCCCACTTCAACGGTATTGGTGGGAAACGTTTCCGGGAACAGAAAAGCATCTTTCAAAAGTATATTGCTTATTAAAAGAAAGCTGGCAAGCATACAGGGGCACATACTGCATTTCCTGCCAGTCATTTCCGATGAATGGATCTGGTGTTATGAGACATATTGTACAGTACTTACCACTAGCTAAAAGGCTGCAGATCATTGGTTCACAAAGGATGGCATGCCTTTCTAATGTTAGCAGCTCCTGTGATTTGTCCAGATTGAAGGGATGTTTCCTTCATGACTAAAACACATCATATTTTCCTAACCTCTCCCCCATTATGGTTTCTGTTTGATTTCAGTTCAATGCAACTCCTGTTTTAAAAAAAACAGATTTAATTGTACTTCTTCCAAGAGACATGGGGAGAAAAAAATATACTTCATCCATAGTATGTTTGGGATGGGTTTTTTTTACAGCTCCTTCAAAAAAATGAAGGGAGTGGGGTTAAGGTTAAAAATAATAGCCGTCCACAGTGGATGGAACTCTCACTCTTTCCCACTGTTCTGTCCCAAAGTCCGAGCTGAACGGCTTTAGACATAGAGTGTCCAACGCAGATTAAACTCATTATAAATCATGTTTATTAGATATCTCATAGCATAAGACTTCCATCATTGCAAGAGTTCTTGTAATCGAAGGGGGATTCATTGAAGTTCGGTCTGGTATAAATCTTTCTAATTGGAGTCCCACACTCATCAAAGTTTGTGGTATGTACGATACCTTGCCGGACTAGCCCAGTACCAAGGGCCAAGAATCCCTGGGGGCTGCCTTATCCTTTAGCAGAACGAGATCTCCTGCCTCAAGAGCTCAGGTGTCTTCCACTTCGATCTGCTTTGCAAGGTTGGTGGTAGGGTTGGGCGCTTTGGCTCCCAAAGTGGCCGTTCGCTCCTGCCGCAGCCAGCATGCGCCACAGGGGGGGGGAGGGGAGGTGCGGGTATCAGCATGCCAGCAGGCGCACACATGGAACTCTGCACCTGCGTGAGTGTGCCCACTGGCGTGCCCACACCCACACCTCTCCCCCTCGCGGTGTGGCACTGGCTGCGGCGGCCCAATTAAAATCGAGGGTGAACTAGCTGCAGCAAGAATTTCTTACAGTTTTATGCAGTATTGAAATGATCTACAATGACTATTGAGAATGAATTTAGTTCCCTGTATGCTTAGTTCTCTGTTATTTTATTATAACCAAAACATACAAAGATTCTTTTTTAAAACTGTACAACTCCCTGTCTAGAAGTCTCATCAGCTTGCCTTGGAACACAGTTTAGACTTCTTCTTTTTTTTAGTTTTGGCACACAAATTTGGAGGATTCTGCAAGGACTGTAAATGTTGGTCTTATCCAAAAAAATTATTTGAATGGTATTGGATGAAATCCATAACATGTGCTGTCTGGGCATACCTGAGTATTCTAGCAATAAAAGTAGCCTTTAATATTTTATTATTTAATTTATATGCTGCCCTTCCCTGCAAGCAGACTCAGGGCAGCTTACAATATGTACTTGCAGCTAAAAACATCTTTTAAGCCAGGGGTAGTCAATCTGTGGTCCTCCAGATGTTCATGGACTACAATTCCCATGAGCCCCTGCCAGCGTTTGCTGGCAGGGGCTCGTGGGAATTGTAGTCCATGAACATCTGGAAGACCACAGGTTGATTACCCCTGTTTTAAGCTATAACACTTTTGCCAGGAGAGGTTTAAGGATTCACGGGGGTTGGACTAGATGACCCATGAGGTACCTTCCAACTCTTATTCTATGATCTATGGGTCCTGTAGCACCAGAGCCAGTTTAAGGATTTGTGCTGCTCTAGCAGAGTTCAATTGCAGCAGGAGCAGCCACAGTGGAAAGGGCTATTACTCCGCATGTCCTTAAAGAGGGAAGGGTGTGGAGAAGAGAGGCTATGGCCCTGATCCCTGGGGGAAGGCACCATCTGGGGCTCTTGGAAGCGCAGAGCCCGTAGCATGTGCTAAATGGGGAAACCAACTTTGACTTTTGCTCTGAATATTTGTTCTTCGTTATGAAGTTAGACAGGAACTCTCTCCATCCTCTGCATGATGATTCATTAACTGTATTCTTCCTCTGCAGCCACTTAATCTTTTTCTACCAGTATATTATTTAAAGAGTAGGATACCATAGCTCCTTTCAAACTGGGATGACTGAGTTTTTAGGGCAAGAGAGAACATTTATGGCTACATGCCCAGTCTGCGGAGTGGTAGTGCAAACTGTTTTGTTTCCTTTTGAAATGACCATTATATAATCAGGATGGAAAATATTTAGTCATTTATCCAAGTTCAAGATGCAGAAATGTAATCTCCCCATTTTTACATGGAAATGGCAGGTTAAAACTGAAAGCATTTAAAACCTTGTTCTTGCAAAGGGGGCAACTGAACCAATGCCATTTTTCATTCTTGCCCTTCCCCTAGGGTAATCCTAGTGGCAAATAATATTGGAAATATGGACAGGGAGAATTAATGCTTTAATTTGTATACCATACCTCCCCATATGGATCAGGGCAGAACAGCTGGGGAACATGTTTGTTTATTTACAACTTTCTGGCAAGTCACTAACGATGAGACCTGACAAGCTATGGATGTCTTTGGTCAATAACCTGGGTCAGAGATATTGGTGACTGTTCCCAGGTAGACCTAGGTCTCCCATTCTGACAGGTGTCGCACAGACTCCTGGGTGGGCTGGATGTTGCTTTTGCACTTCTGAAGATAACTCCATGCATTCTACAAGTAAAACCTGTAGGAATGTATCTGATAGGCCAAGACTTCTATGCCACATCTACTAATGCCCAAGGTAGAGAAAACCAAGACTGCAGTTTGACGCATGTGGCTAGTGATAAAGTGATACATCTTGCTAAAGAACAGTGACATATCCACCTCTGGGGAATCAGTTACTGAAACATGGAAGACTTTGCCACTGTTGTCTTAGAAGAACGTATCCATTTCCTCAGAGATGTTTACATTACATAAATAGAAATGTTGCCGTTGCCGTTGCCTTCCCCAGTGCCCCCTCCCAAACTCTCTAGAAATATAGGCAAGAGATGAATATACTTTTGTTCCTTGGAGGGTTTGAGGTTGTTTTTGTTTTTGTTTTATTATGCATACTCCCATCTTGCTTCATTCAGCACGCTTGCTCAACATTGTACCTATGGCTGGCAACATTCAGCCTATCTCTTCCCTGCATTTTTGCAAATTCTGCTGGGATCTGTGATTCTATTAGAGTCACCATTTTTAGCAAAAGGAGCCAGTTTTAGCAAAAACATAGAAATTGGGGCATGTGTGGAAGTAGTTTTTGCAGATATTTCATCTGACACTCATGGAGAATAACTGGCAGAAATCCCAAAGGAGGCTGGCTGTGTTACTTGTACTGCCTAGTCAAAGAGAAATGACTGCTGGCAAACAGATACGCTGCCTGTAAGATGTGCTCACTGTTATGCTACAAACAGACCTGATGGCTTCTTCCAATTTATTACAGAAATTTCTGAAGAATCGTTTGTTCTTTTATCTTAACTAGTGTGTGAGGCAAGGGTTACCTAATCAAACCTCTGAGCATTTGAGCACATTTGCAAGTATTCTTTGGATTGCTGTATTCTGGACAAGGATCATCCATTATGTTGTAGGAAGTTTTGGGATTTGATGCCTTTTCTTAATACAAGGAACATAATGTTTTCCATTTTAAAGACATGAATGTAAAATTTCTCAGTAGTACAATTAATGAATGTTGGATACCCCGGATACCAAGTGAGGTGGACAAAATCAAGAGAGCTTTCGGTTGGGTGAGGTTTAGGGTTTATTTTTACATTTTGCAACAAGTTGACATCCATATTTTATCCCAAGGCCAGATAGGCTGCAAAACCTGAATTGTTTTGGAGCTTGTCGTGCAGTTCATCTGTAATATTTACAGCATTATTTTAGAAACCCGTTCAGCAAGTTATGCTCTCCTGACTTGATGAAATCTTTTCTGGATATGGGAGTGGCTAGCCTTTTCAGATTGTTTTGGTTTGGTTTGCCTCTTTTGCATGTGAGGTTTCCAACCTCCAGGTGATTGCTAGAGACCTTCTGGGATTGCAACTGACCTCCAGTCAACAAAGATCAGTTCACCTGGACAGACTGACTGCTTTGAAATATGGACTCTGTGGCATCATTACTCCACTGAAGCCCCTCTCCTCCTCAAACTCCATCCATCTCTCGTTCCAACCCCAAATTTCCTGGTATTTCCCAACCCAGAGTTGGCAACACTGAGTTTCATGGGACAGATGACTCTCTGATTCTCAGATTTCATAATTAAGAATGATTTAACATAGTGTCAACCCATATACATACCATATATGGGGCAGGAGAGCTGCTTAACTTTAACAAACAAACTGGATGAATGACTAGGATAGACTGCAGGGATTGGATAAGGAAATTTTGGTGCAAAGGGAGAATTTATTTGGAATACATGTGAATTTGGACTTCTCCAAGCATCCTTTTGACAAAGGGAGGAGGTAGTTATGGTAGAGAGGGCATGCAGTTACTTAGGTTGGCCATAATTAAGTCTGATGCCATGAGGTACCATGGAGCACAGTAAGACGTTACTTTCATGGCTGCTCCTAATGGTGTGAGAGCAAAAGTGAACCTCATACTTCCTTGGCAGCCTTTTATTAATACAAGAACAATGTTTACATAATTCCCTACAGATGTTTCTGCAGAGCAGTTTCATAATGGATTGTGAAGTCAAGCAAGATTGTTCTTGCACATTTTAATGAAGTGAGGTGGTGGGGGGAAAAACCACCCCATAAATACATGTCTCATTCTCGCTCTTGAAAAGTGAAATCTCTTGAGGAAAAATATCTAGGACAGACAGTTGAAGTAGGATTATTAGTTTACAGTACTGGAACCTTGATGCCTGTTATGTAGCTCTTAGCCTAGCAATTTTCCTTGATATCTAGATATCTACAGTAAGAGGTACAGACAGCTATCCTGGGCTGAATTTGCACTTACTTTGTTTATTCCGTTGTGGATCCTGCTGAATCCAGATCAATTTGAACTCAGATCTTCCCCCTCCCATTGAAACATAAAAGTGTTCTGCATGTGGTTAGGGAAGCACAGAAGGGAGGAGGAAGCCAAACACAGCAAATGGGGAAAAAAACCAAGAGGCAAATCTCTACTGAGAGAAGTTTAGGCTTCTGGAGCTTCTGCTGAGAAAAGTTAGGGCTTCCCCTTTAAGCCTGGAAACCAGGAACTGACGTCCTGGCCAATCAGGGCTTCTTTACCACAGAGTTCAGCCCTAAATTCAAAACAGGCAGAGCTCCGCATGCTTTCTCAGTCTGATTCTTCAAATATTGAGGGTTATATCCACTCTAGGATATTGCAGGATAAAGGTAGGGTCACTCTGGATCAATCATACTTGTTGCAGGGGGAAAATTTAAATTGGATAAAATCAAAATGGAAATTGCATTCGGTGGAGATGGCAGGGACTGAATTGACCTGGGATTGGAATAAAAGCTCCGTGCGGATTCCGCCCTGGTCTTTCTTTCTTGAATGCTTTTTCAGTAAGGGAGATGTGGTCTGGTAGACAAGTGCCCCAGAAGCAGGCATTATGCCATGGGTTTTAGAAGTGGTGCACACAGGAGTTGATGACTACTTGGGTAGAAGTGGGGGACATTGTCAGGTCTGTTTATTGCTGGCATAGTCAGACTTCTATTTATATATTAGCTTCAAAGCCCATTCCTAAGAATGGGCCCTGCCCCCTGGCCAGGCAGCTTAAGGTGGCTTTGGGCTGCAGCTCGCATCCAGAGCAAGTGGGACGGCCAGGGGCTGGGCAGCTCGTTATCAGGGCCGGGGCAGAGCTCCTTAGCAGGCAGTCAGCAGGCCCAGCCTAGCAGGCCAAGAGGCCCTCCACCACGATCCTTTGCCCAGGGCCTCTCCCCTTACCTGTTGCTGGCTCCAGGCACTGAGGAGTCTGAGAGCAAAGAGGCTAGAGTCCAGGGATGGAGGGCGGGAGCTGCAGGGGCAGGGCCAATCAGGTCAAAGCTGGCTGCACCCTGATTAGCCAGACACATCCCTCCCCCTAGGCTGTTTCATAAATATATAGAGGAACAACAATTGATAAGGATGCCTCTTCCATGCTGCATTGCTGGCTAGTCACTGTCTCTATGGGCTAAAGGTAAAACCACACTAAGGCCCAAACAGCATTGTCTCATAATTTACCATGATTAAAAATGCAATATGTTAACATATGAACCAATTTGATCCCTCATTTTTCAAGCTGTACCCTTTTGTAAGAGAGTTGTGACTTTTGAACAATCTTGGATCATGTGCTGTTGAACATCTTGTAAATAGATTTTTTTTGTCCTGTTCAAAGAAAGAAATGATATTTGTCATTTATCATTTTAAGTTAGGGTGTATTTTGTTTGTGCTGAGTTGGTTATAAATTATCATGTCTTGTTTGTGTGGTTTTGCAGCTGGAGAATTCCACCTCTGTAACAGGAAATGTGTATCTAGTTAAGCTAGTTTTTTTGTGCCTTGTGTGTTGATTGATTACTATCTTGATAACTGTTTGTGAGATGGTCAGGCCTGGTAAGTAATTTACATGGTCACACTAGTCTGGTGAACTGTGTTTTATATACAGTGGCTTGCTACTGGACCCTCCTGCCCCATAGCAGCTATTTTATGTTGCCCTCCTTGGCTTCTTCCTCCTTGGCTTCTTCCTCCTTGGTATCCACACTTGCAACAGGACTGGGGAGTGGGGCCCCCTGTTCTAGTGCAGCATTCCATCTTGTATCATACCATGGCAAACTGTGTTAGCCCTGACACATATTTCTCTGTCAGATGGTGTTATTCCATCATGACCAAACTGAGAACATCAAAACAAAATCAGAGTCCAGTGGCACCTTTAAGACCAACAAAGATAGACTCCTCAGTCTGAGGAAGAGTGCTTGCACTCAAAAGTTCACGCCTTGAATAAATCTTTGTTGGTCTTAAAGGTGCCACTGGACTCTGATTTTGTTTTGATGTTCTCAGTTTGGTCATGGTAGAATAACACTCTGATTTTGTTTTGTTGTGCTGCTTCAGACCAACACGGCTACCCACTTGAATCAAACTGAGAACATGTTCTCCTCCATCTTGCTATTTCATCTCTGCTTAACAATTCACTATCATCCTTACTTTTGAACCATGCAATAAATCCACTGGAAAAGTTGTGTAGGTTGGAGTTTAAAATGAAATCAAGAAGGGCAGGGGCAAAGGGAAGTAACGAATGTCAACATGATAAAAGTAATTATTTTGCATTTTTTTGGCTTGTCAGACTTAGACATCAGGCAAATTGAGGCTAGCAGAACTTGCTTCCAGTACTATAAAGTAATTTTCTTGTGGGTCAATTTAAACTGGTGATGCTGAGAGGGCTTTTAAGCTTTCTCTAGATAAACTGGATATAGCCCACTATAAGAATTTTTATCTATTTATTTAACAAAATTTATACCACCTTTCTGCATTCTCTTGGGATGCTGCTTTTTTAATCGCAGAAAGTGGGTACACCTGAAGTAGGACTTCCAAAGATAACTGCAGTAGTTTGGATTTATTCTTTTAAAATGGGGAGTCTACTTTAATCTGGAAAGCTCTGTCTCCATATAAGGGTTTGAAAATGGTCTTCAGTGAAATCCTAGCACATAAAACTAAAAAGGGTGAAATGGCATGCTTCAAAGTTCATGGTTTTATTAGAGTGTTTATGGTGAAGTTCTTTTAATGTTCATATGAACAGTGCTTGTGAAGAAGAATCTGTAGGACCATTTCCATCTAATTCAGATCAGATGCATGTCAGCTTCTGGTCTATTTACTTCTGTGCCATAATTACAAATGCATGTTTAGTTCAACATTCATCCTATCTTCCTCTACCGCTTAGCAATTCCTCATTTTCAGCAGAAGGCTGTCTGCATTAAGCTTTTTCAAAAAAAGTTTACTTTCTTATTTTTATTGTTTTGTGCCATTAGATTCTGTCAGTGAAGTTGAATTGAGAGAATTGTTGTCCTACTATGACAGTGTAACTAAATGTAGGGGTTCTTTTTTTTCTGACTGGGAATATTATGTAATGAAGTTCCCTAGATTTTTCTTGAGGCAATTGAAAACTGTATTTCTTGGAACTCGGGATGAAATGGTGCTAAAGTAGTGGTGTCTTCTGGAGTGCTTTATTCCCTGCTGAACTGAAACAAATCAAACAAAACACATATCTTTTTAATATTGTCTTCAGTTGCATCCACATGACTGATTCTCTGTGCTGATTTCATTGCCTTTGCCAGTGCTGGGGGTTATTAATAGAGGCAAGAGCATATCCATATGATCAGTTGAACCATGAATTCCAGTCCTGTTCCAACTCTCTTTGTTTTCCAGACAATTAGAATATCTGCCTGCCATCCTTGCCCTTTTATATCTCAGTTAAATAATTACAGAATTTAAAATAAACAAAAAGACCTCTTGTGTGGCAGATCATGGGACATGGTGGCCATGAGGGCTGATGTAAAGAGAATGGTGCCAGTGTGGTTGGGACCTCTCAAAATGTACACCTTCCCATCTAGGTGGCAAACAACAGTTCTTAGACTGCATTCTTTTTTAAAAGATTGTAGTGAAGCATTTTTGGGACCATCTGTCTCCCTATGCTCCCCATAGGGCACTTCGCTCTGCGGGTATGAATTTGCTGGCTGTCCCAGGCCCCTGAGACATCCACCTGGTCGTGACTAGGACTAGGGCCTTTTCGGCCCTGGCCCCAACCAAGTGGAACGAGCTCCCGGAAGATCTATAGGCCCTGCTGGATTTGTTAGCTTTCCTCAGGGCCTGTAAGATGGAGCTTGTCCACCAGGCATATGGTTGAGGCCAGGGTGGAATCCCAGAGTTACTATTGGAGGATCCCTTAGTGGTGGCTAGAACTGGGCCCTCGCTCCCAATTGAGAGAGAGCTCTTAACCGCTAGTTGGACAGAGGAAGAGGGTGGGAATTAGAACTCTTTTATCACCATCTTGTAATATTTTATGCCTAATGTTAAGTTTTAGGGGGTTTTAGGGGTTTACTGCTTTTTATTGTTTTATTGTGAACCACCATGAGTTCTAATGGAGAGCGGCAGTATATAAATTTGGAAAGCAAGCAAACAAGCAAGCCAGGGAAAACCTGGACAGTAGATTATTAAGATGTGGATGGGAACCAAAGGTGGAGCAAAGTGTCCATATAGAAGCAGCTTTCCATTGCAGTCCTAAGGGGAATTGAAGAGCAGGGAAGGAAGGAGGGTGGGGAAACACAAGCATGCAGAAATGAAATTGGAGTAAAACAGGCCACAGCTTTATGGATTAGATGTCAGAGCATTGACATGATGTGGAGCAACCATCCAGACATTGGGTGACCTGCCTCCTGGCCAATGAAACCCTTCCCCAGCCCAAATGCCGGGGATAGACAAGTCCAGTGGTTCCACATGGGTGCAAGCCTCTACATGGATCCCTTGCCACCTGTGAGTAGAGCCAAGTAACACTCCCAAGGTAGGCATGTCACCACATACCACTACCTGCCTCTACTCTCAAGACCTGCACAAAGGAACAGCCTCCACCCCACCACAGATCTTGCCCAATGCTTAAAACCACCAAAATGCTATGACAAGTTAAGGAAAAACAAAAATTACAAGAACAAAGACCACAACCACATAACAAAATCTGTGAATAGGAGAGGGTAAGAGTGATGGTTGAAGTTGATCTGGAGGGACCCCAGCAGTCATATGGACTTAAAAAGGTAAGGAGTGGACCAAGGGACCTGAGCCCACCGCTCCCTCTCCAGGGGGTCATCAGCCACACCTACGCAGTGCAACATTGCCTAGACACAAAAGCCTGTTTCCAAGCCCCACCCTCCACCTTGTGGCCATAAAAATACCCCCAAGTATGTCTGGGGTTGTGCATTGCAATTGGACTTTGAATCTCTAAGGTTATTTAGTACTCACACACACACCTATGGATTTTAGAACTTTCAGTTAGAGAACTAGAGAATCACTGGCATCTTTCCTGCATAATAGCAAACTTTTTTTGTTATGTAAATAAATATGAGGGATCATTCTGCTGACAGACCCTTCTCCCCCTTGTGCAGGACAATTCCTTATTCACATCAAGACATGATTCATTGCATCCGATCCGCAAACTATGTCTTGCTCTCTTGCCTTTGAACTGGGATTAAACCAGTGTGTTTTTCTGGTTTATAAGCAAGAAAGCAAGCTTATTTTGGGGCTCAGGTGTAGTAACAAACACAGCTTTACTATAAAAGTGGAAGATGTCCATTGTAGAGCTGCCTCAATGGAAGGATGTGTGCTGGCTCATTCCCATAGTAATGAACTATGGTTTGATATGTATAAAGCATGCCATTGAAATTTGCTTATGGGAAGCCAAAGTATATCCCCCCTCTTGGCCCTGCAGCCTCACTGTGCCCTGCTTAAACAGACAACTAATCATCTGGTGCCCGGGGTAAAAGAATACGGTTAATTTTTTAGACGGGCTTGGTTGGCAGGGAATGAGAGTTTTATTTTGCAGTTCATTTCATTAGACCACCTCTACGATCACATTGATGCTGGTCGTTAAACAGTTCACTGACAATCCTTCTTGGCAGTGAACAGTTCTACCACCCCAGGAAGATTATTTTTCCCCTGGCTTTTAAATAAAAATGATAAATTATTCACCCTGACTAAGGCTGAACAGAAAATCTCCTAAGAGTTTTTACGCATTTTTTCTTCTTTTGAAAAGAAAAGTGTTTACTACATTGGGTTTAACTTATTGTAATAGGTTATATACATTGTCCAAATGCAGAAAGAAGAGTTTAGCGATGTATGTTATATTAAATATGATACTTAATGCCAATGCCAATATAGCATGAGAACGTTTGGGTTCAGCTGGATTCTACGGATGGGAAAGATGCCAGAAAGCACTTGCCTATTAATTACTAGCATTCTAAATGACCAGCAATTTTTGGAAGGGTTTTCTGCATTTCCATAAACATATGCTTATTTGACAGCCAGTGTCATGGTTAGAGTGTCAGATATATGATCTGGGAGACCCAGGTTCAAATGCCACTCTTGCTTGGGTGGCTTTGGCCCTGTCACACACTGCTAGCCTATCCTACTTCATAAGGAGGTTGTGGAGAATGATATAAACTGCCTTGATTCCCCACAGGGGAAAACAGCATAATAATATTAATGAATCACAAAGTCAGGTGAGAGCATAGTGGTAGAAGATCTTTGGGGGGGAAGCTTTTGATAAATAATTGGATGTGAAAATTTGAATGAAAATACCTGAATCCATATCTTACTTTCTCTTTCTCTAGAGGAATTCTAATATATTAGGAGAGGCTGATAAATTTAAGTGAATATAAAACAAATTGAAGTACCTGTATAATCAGGTCTATCATAATGTTGTTTCAATATTCATACTATTTATTCTTGTGCCTGTGCCAGCTGTTTCTCTCTGCTTTACATACATATTTTAACCTTCAACAGTAAAGTGTGCTTTATGTAAAATATATTCAAGCTGTTTCTTCCTAGCCAGAAAGGAAAGCAGCAAGTTTTCTCAGTAGATTTTGAGGAAGACTGGCTCCCAAAGAATACTCATCAATGTGTACAGTTACAGGCTATGGTAGAGAACTCATTCTACGCTGATTATTCCCTCTTTTTTAAAGAATGAAGCAGGTATATCCTCTGTGTTCCTCTGCAGACATGTCCAGACACATAGATTTCTGTGCAGAAAACTGATCACCTCAGAGAAACTGGCAGGATGTTTCATGGTGTTCTAGTTGCAACAGCTGAGCTGTAACCTATACAGAATTTTTGCATATTCCTCTCTTTCATAATTGATATAATGGAAGTGTATGGGGGGATTAAAATGCCACTTAGGGCATGTAAAGCTCTCCTCATAGAATAACTGTGGTTATGATGTTAAAGAATGATGAAACACCAGTCTTAAAGAAGTATAAATTGTGAGGGTAGACCTAATGGCTTCTCCACTTTACTAACTGTTCTTGGTTTATTCTTCTCACAGGTTGGTGGTTTGTAAGTACATCAGAAGAGCAAGGCTGGGTCCCTGCCACATACCTGGAATCCCAAAGTGGAATTAGAGATGATTCTGAAATTAACATGTCAAAGGGAGGGGAAGGTAAGAATCCCAAGAGAAATTTCTGGTTAACTTGTTAGAAAAAGGCATTGTTAAATGACTCCTTGGACCTTTATAGAAACTAGCATTCATGCATTAAAGTTCAATTTGTCTGGTATTCAGCAATAACTATTTTGCACAATTTTGGGAGGCTGCACAATCTTATAACCACCATCAGTGGCATACAAGAAGCCTGGTAGGAGCCTACAGGAGAAAATTTAAATGTCCTGTGTTAAAGTATATGATTGTAAAGCTCAGTTGAAAATCAAGGTATTTATCACTCTGTCTGATAATGGTAATGCATTCTTTCTAGCATCTTGCAGTCTATCATGCTTATTGGTCTTTAATACACCTATCTATACTCCTTTATATGACACCAGCTCTGAATTTCCCCTGCCTCCCATTTATCTTGAACCTGTAGATATTCCTTGGACATCTTGTATAGAAGGAGAGGGAGAGGAAAGAAAGCTTAGACAGCCTACAAACTTCTGCCTTCATTTTTACATTCCTTCCACCCCAGTATACATAAGACACTGGAAATAGTGCTCTACAGTGTTGAAACTGGCATGCATCCAGCAATCTGTGAAGTTCGCCAAGCAAGACTTTCCCACTTCCCTTTTCTTGCTGCATTATACTGAGTCCCATGACAGTTTTTGCCTAGGAGTAGATCTCCTAAAATAGCATGGGCAAGATGGTGAGGGCTTGCAACAAATGGAGGAATTGGCAGAAATCACTGCCCCGTCTTCAGCAAATGGAAATGATGCTCTGATGCAAGAACTGCCATTCTTGTTTTGCCCCTGTTTCCAAGTCAACTTGTCTAATATTGTTATCAAAACTACATATAGCCTCTGTGGAGTAGGCGTTGGTTTTAGCACCTCTGTTTCATCTTGGGTTACTCCCTTTGGTCTAAACCAGTGGTCCCCAACCTTTTTATCACCGGGGACTGGTCAACGCTTGACAATGTTAATGAGGCCGGGGGGGGGGTAGTCATTGGATTGCGCCAGAGGGGTGGGCTTAGCTTGCGGCTCCTCGGACAAGAAGGATGGGGGGGGGACACTAGCCTCTGTTTATTTTCTCCGTGGTTGCTGAAGGCAGGGGGCGGGAACCTCGTTGCCATGGAGCAGTGTGGGCTGCCCTGGGAATTAGGCGCTCCTTGATGTGAAATGAGGGAGTCCTCGTCAGTGCAGGAATGGGGAGCTATGTGACCTGGACTTCTTCAAAGTTGGGTCGACATTGGTGGGCTAAAGCACCTAACTTCTTAGACAGAAACGCGACCTGGTACCGACTGATCTACGGGCCAGTACCGGTCCCCAGACCAGGGGTTGGGGATCACTGGTCTAAACTTTCTAATCACCATATTTCATCAACTGAAAGTCTCTTCAGTAAGTCAGTTATATCAGCATTAAAAATAACTGTGCACAGAAGATACTATTCAAACACAGACATTTGCAACATAAGGAATCCTTTCCACCTGGGTGAGGACCGTACGTGCTCTTTCCTTTTCTTAAAACAGATGAAAGCTCATAGCAACAAACTAGTGTGATAATGCTGGTGGAATACATGCGCATAAACATCATGTGAAATGCACTGTTTCTTAGGACTTGAAACAGCCCTAATCTAATAAGTTAATGTGTTTGACTTAGAAAATTTTTGAACATTAAAGTTTTGAGCATGCTGAATTGTCACAAACTATCCCTTCTCAGGCCCTCCCAGGACATTTTTCTCCTCCATGTGGGGGAGTACTACAGCACTTCCTGGGTGGTTCTCTAGTTTAGTGAACACCAACCAAAGGAGAGGGGGGAAAGCACGAAGAAGAAGAAGAAGAGTTGGTTCTTATATGCCGCTTTTCTCTACCCGAAGGAGACTCAAAGCGGTTTACAGTCACTTTCCCTTTTCTCTCCCCCACAACAAACACCCTGTGAGATGGGTGAGGCTGGGAGAGCCCTGATATCACTGCCCGGTCAGAAGAGTTTTATCAGCACCGTGGCGAGCCCAAGGTCACCCAGCTGGCTGCATGTGGGGGAGTGCAGAATCGAACCTGGCATGCCAGATTAGAAGTCTGCACTCCTAACCACTACACCAAACTGGCTCTCAAGTGAAACATAGGCTTGGGGGCCTTGTCAGTTCCTTGTAGCATTCCATGCGAGTGACTGAAGTAATGCCGCACTGTGACTAAGCATATAATCAGCTTTTCCTCTATTCCATTTAAGCTAGCTGTAAAGGTGACAGTGTCTTTGGGGGTGATCCACAGTTGCCAGGCAAGGAGAAGGAGCATGATGTGGCCAGTGGAGGAAATTTCCTGGTTGACAGGAACAGGTATCTTTGCAGGGGAAAGGAGCAACTACTCTGGTAGCTGAAAGGATTTTGGAAAGTAAGCAAGAGATCCTGAGACCAGGGACTGGTAGTAATTGGTGAGAAGACAATTTGAATCTGTGGAAAGGCTTGTACTAGAGTGGCAAGTGGGTTTGGGTACCTGTGACCACTGAGGTTTGGCCCTCCAATCTATTTGAGTTGTAAGCTTCTGCTGTAGGCCATGCTTCTGGATTCCCTGGTCAATTGGTCCAACTCCCTGTGCCATTACAAGGGCTCTGCATTAAGGCCACCTACATTCCAGGCAGGTGGGCAAGAGAGCCAGTGCCTTCTGATTGGATTCGGAATAACTGAGAGGAGCCCAGGCTTTTTAGTATGCGCACACTCTTTGTGTGGAGATCCTTTCACTTCTTTTACTGGGAGAAGAAACTAGCGACAGTGTCAGCCAAAGGTCTAGTCATCTTGGGTCATGTCATAGAATCTGTTCTGCAAGTCGTGAATAACCACATGAACTGACAGACTGTTAGATTCAGTTATGAATATAACTGGGGAAAGGAATGTACCCTTTGTCATGGAAACAGTGTCCTCAGTGCACAGTTACTGTAACAATCTTATAGTCATAAATCCTCCTTTTTTTGTTTATAGTCTGTTTATGAATAACTGCTGTTCAGGCTGTCAATTTTGACATAGCAGATGAAATTCATGGACTTTGGACTATTTTGGGTTTTTTTCTTCGACAAATAATTGCTTGTGCACTTGCTGTAGCTTCCAAGCTTGCCATATACTGGCATAATAGATAACAATTTTAGACGCACATTGTAGACATTCTAGAAAACTGATTATTCATATTTGTTTTTATTTGAGAAGCTTGAGTTCTAAAGAATTTCTAGACTGTGTGCATCTTTCACTACACACAGAAATAGGGTTTACATGATTCCAGTAAACCTCCTTCCATTTATATTGTGTGTGTGTGTGTGTGTGCATGCAGGTTTCTTGGTAATCGCAGTCTAGCAGTGCCATTTGTCTATACTGGCAAGTAGAGGCCTTGTGAAGGATGCAGCCCGTATGTTGCAACTTTGAACTGTCTCACAGCCTCAGTTGTCATCTGGACTGCAATGTTTGCAAAAGCTATGAAGGTTCTTGCACCATAAATATGGCTTAAAAATTAAGACCTTTCCTGACCTGAGAGCAGATATTATAAGCAAAGACACCATGATATTTCTGTCATTTGTCTGTACTTTTACTGGTAAAGTGTGCTGAAGTCCACAAAATGCAGCAAGGAACATACATGCTAGTGTGCCTGGGCCTTAAGAAGTTAACCTATTTATTGCATCTCATAAACTAATCCTAGTGTATTATAGCATTCCATCCGTATTAACCCAAGGCCCATCTTTGTAATTATCATGTTTTTTGTTGGGTTTTTGTTCTTTGCCCATCCATCATTTTTCCCCTTTTCTTCCCTCTTTTATGTTGTCATCCATTTCCAACCTAGTTTCTAAGAGACGCAAGGCTCACCTGAGGCGCCTGGACCGGCGATGGACTCTGGGAGGGATGGTCAACAGGCAGCAGAGTCGAGGTGAATAGCTTTCTGGGACACATTGCCTTGAAAAGCACAAAAACATGCTTGCTGCTGCTTCTTTTGCTCTTTGACATTGCTATGAATGGCTGATGTGTTACTTTGCAGGCTCTTGTTTCTTCCGCAGCAGAAATGTGCTTACATTCTGCAGAGTTGGAGGGCATTTTGATGGTATTTGCTGAGCATGTTAGAAACTGGAGCCAACAGCAGAAGATCGACTTCTCCAGTTTTCACAAGTGATTTTCAGCCTTGTTTAGCTTCCAGTGCATTGTTTCTTAATATTGCTAGGGTAGCAACCAAATAAGCACATTTTGATCTGTTTAAAAAAATTATAAATCATCTTTAAAAAGGCTTAGAATCACTTTTGTCAACATTTTGGAACTGAACTTTGACAAGGAGGGTCTGAGCCTGTCAAAAAGGCTTGGATTTTGCTTAGGGAGGGTTTACTGTCTTCCTTCACTTGCTCACTCTTTTCACCCACATTTGATTTGTGAAAGGCCTGCATTGTTATGCTATTGCTCCAGTGTATTTTTGCACTGGCATAAAGCCCATGCATTTGACTTAGACATCTTTGCCTTGCCTAGACACTGGCTGGTGGGTGAAAACATGGGCAGCCTTATGAGGTTTGTAGAATTTGCATTGTGAAAAATACAGTGTAGTCAAGGATTCTAGCTTACATTACCAGGGCTACTTCACAAAATTACAGTTAAGGTTTCCTACCAAGATTATATATTTGCTGGGGGCCAATTTTCTTACTTGTTCACAGCAGCATTTTAGAAGAGGAATGTCTTCATTTTAGAAGAGGAATTTTTGCTGTCTTGGGAACATATTACTAACTGAACCTTCTCTGTATGTACCTGAAGTGATGTAGATATTATGCTCCTCACATAGGAGAATATACCTACAATGTACATAACATTTACTTGCACAGAAGATAGATCTCTGTGGGCAGTTTGTTTTCTTATCCCACACATTTTGTTATTTCTGCAGATGTTCCCATTAAGTTATAATGGGAACATCTGAATAGGGCAGAGTTCTTTCCAAGAGCTAGAAGAGCTAGAATATGGTCTACTAATAAGGGATAGAATTTTTAATCCTTGGTGAAAAGCTCCATCTGTATTGTGAGAAATATGTGCCAGTGAGGCATAGAACTTGCAATAAATTGTAAACTTGTAGGCCATTCTTTGACATTTGCTCAGTCCCAATCCTATGGGAAGATGGCTATCTCTGACACTGCATAATGACTATGTCACCGTTTGGTCCCCTTATTGTTGCTCTTGGGCTTCTTCCTAGTAAAAAAAAAAAGCCACTGAAGTAGTAAGATATGAAGAGGAGTTTGTTTGGGGTGAAATGACTCAAGTGTCAGTGTTAAGGGCTGAAGGCTTTTTGGCTGTCAAGCACATAGTGTTTTCTGTCCTGAAGGACATTATTTCTGTGGAGGGGAGGGGGGAGGAAAGATGCCCTGAAAGAGTGCTGACTGAAAGGAAAGTATTTTTTAAAGAGAATTCTTCTGTGGTTTGGAAGACACAGAATTTGAGCTATTGCATTTTGCTTAGGAAAACATAATAGGATAATTCTCCAGACCACGTGCCTCTGCCCCAAGCTTTTCAATAGAAGACCAGGGCACAGACTTGCATTCCATGACAGATACACAGTGAGTCATAAATTTAAATATGTAGAATAGGCTTCCTTACCTTTATGTCACAGAAAGTGATCAGGAGGAAACCGAACCAGAATTTGTGAGTTCCGATTCTTAAAGTGCTACCGTATCATTCTTAACATTTTCTGTAACATCTGCCTAGCTCACCAGAATCAAGAACCCCAAATGTCTCTTCTGACATGCTTATAATTTTATTTGCCCACCAGTTTTAATACCATTTTTCTCTCCAAGTGTATGAATTCCACACAAGGGTAGTTGCACAGAAGTCACTTTAGTTGCTCCTTTGGGTGGCTTCCTCTCTGCAGCACATTAGATGTACACAAAAACAGTTAACTGGGTGACTTCCTCTGCATCACTACAATTGCAGGCCCAGGGCTCATAAGGGGGAGATGTTCTGGAGAAACACAAAAACACACCAGTCAGCCATTTTTAGAATAAAAACAGGCCACAGCATTTATTGATTACAGTCCAAACAGCATTGGTGAAGTATGTGGTAGCAGATCCTGGAAATGAGCCACTCACCTGCTGCTCACAGAAAGTCCCACAGCCTGCCTGCTGGGGGAAAAATACAATGTTTTAAAGAAAATACGAAATCATGTGAAAGCAGCCACTTTAGGGAGCAAATAAGAGCAGCTTCTGTGGGTTTCTGTTTCATATGTACGTCATACCAGCCCTCAGTATGTGATTGGGGGAAAAAAGAGAACAATTGAAGCCTTAAAAGTATAGTTTGACTTTGGTTGCGGTCTGTGAGATACACCTGGAGCAAAAATGGTTTGTAGAATTCAAAAAGTATTAGGCTGCAAGAGGCTGTAAGTAAGCAAAACAAAAGTAATTAAACTCCAGCATGAAACAAAGTGAAGAAGCTGATATAAGAGTAAAAGATTAAAGGTGAGCAGGGCTAAAGGTTTCTAAGGTTTTCCAGCCTTTTTGCCTGGGGCTACATCCATACAACTTTGCATTGTTATTGCACTGTAACATTGCTTAACAGCTGGATCATTCACAAAGGAAAATTCAGTTGCAGTATATTATAACAATGTGTGGATACAGTCCAGGAATGGCAAAGGATTTTGAGAGCTTGGTGGGCACTCAAGATGGGAAGAACAGTTATCTAAAATGCATGCATGGCAAAACCAACTTCTGTTATAAGCACAATTGCAAATCAATGTCAATGATATTAAAAGTGTTAAAATATGTTTATTATTTATTAACTGGATTTCTTCCTTATGGAGTTCACAGTGGCCTACTAATATAAATAAAACACATGGGATAAAATATATTAAAATCAAATTGAAAATCACTGCTCAGGACTGCTACTAAATGTAATTAAATTCAATCCTAAAAACTGTCTTCAACTGCCACATAAAGACTATAAGTGAGGGGAACAGATTATATTTGGGGGGAAGCTGTTCCAAAATTATGGGGCTACCACTAAAAAGTCCCTCTCGTGTACACACCAGGTTTGTTTAATTGATGGGACAGGAATGTCTTTCCATACAGAAAATTATTTCTGGGCTAGAATCATAGAATCATAGAATAATAGAGTTGGAAAGGGATCTCATGGGTCATCTAGTTCAACCCCCTGCACTATGCAGGACACTCACACCCTGCATAGGACACTCATATCCTGGGCTGATGCTCTTCTGGCTACAGGGCTAATCCCTGCTTCCAGATTATATCAGCACTGGCCTCTATTGCCAGTGAACTCAGATTCTTCCACGTTCCCTTCTGTGCCACAGGCAGCATTGCCAGGAAAGAGTCAGGCCATCTGGGCCCAGCTCCTCCCCCCCCCCTCCTAGGCTGACTACAGTGTTCCAGAAGAGACACAAAATGCCCTAGGTGGCTCCACAGCACTGTGCAGTGCCAACAAGCCGTCGGGGCCTTTTTTATTTGTTTGTTTAGGAACACGGTATTGCTACCATGTTCCTAAACAGAAAAAAATGGCCCCACCATCCCCAGAGTGGTGGGACCTTTCCATCCCAGCTGCTTTGTGTGGAAGCACTAATCCTGGGTTGACTGGGGTGTAAACTGCACGGAAATTTTATTCCAATGCCAGGTCGATTCAGTCCCTGCCCTCTACACAGAATGCAATTTCCGTTTGGATTTGGGTCGATTTAAATTTTCCTTCTGCAGCAAGAAGGATTGATCCGGAGTGACCCTACCTTTATTGTGTGATATCTTAGAGTGCTTTTAACCCTCAATATTTAAAGGCTGTTCTGAATCTGGGCTCTCCTCCATGGTAGAGGACCCAAGATTGGCCACAGGTGGTCATGTGACAAACTTGCCTTAAAGGAGAAGCCCCTAATTTCTCTCAACTTCTGTCCGTCTTGGATTTTTTTTCTGCCTTCTTCGATCCCCCCCCTTCAAGAAAAGAAAGGATTTTTACTTTCATCCTCTGACTTCTTTGATCCTCTCCCCCTTCAAGAAAACAAAGAAAGAGTCTCTATTTGCCTCCCCCCCCCTCTTCTGAACTACCCTAACCACGTGCAGAACACTTTCCTGTTTTAATGGGGGGGGGGGGGGGAGAGAGGAAGACTCAAGTTCAAATCGATCTGAATTCAACAGGATTGACAATGGAACAAACAAAGTAAGTGCAGACTCTGCCTGGGTCTGGCAGGGAAAATGTTCCCCCACCTGGCCCCAGGAAGAGCTGGGGCAATTGGCCTGGCTCAGGCACCCAGTGGCAGCCCAGCGGGGGTACCACCATGCGGAAAAGGTAACTATGATCTTTATTTCCAGGCAGGAACATGAGGAAGAAGATGGTTCTTTAGATAAGCTGATCCCAAATCATATAGGTCTTTAAATTATGATTGCTGACTCTAGTGCCAAAAAACAGGTGGAAGAACTATGGAGTGATAGAAATGCATTGTTCAGTTGATCTGCGTTTTAAAACTTGAGATGTCTATGACCTTCGGGTCTTTATAAACATCCTCTTTGACCTGCTGGATGGAACACTAGTCATTTTTTAGAATGATAACTTTTCGTTTTTCTTTCCTATAAATGTTGACTTGCATATATTGGATATTATAATTTTTTCTATGGTTAGCCTCAGTAGAAGACTCTCCCAAATTGCTTTTACATTGTAAGCAGACCCTAGTCATAAGAGCCAGTTTGAATTATAAAGCCCATTTGTGTGTTTGTGGTCTCCCCTTTCTACCGCTGAAAAACCGAATGAGTGTAATTTGGGAAAAGTTACAATATTTTGCTGCGAAAGCACTCTGCAAAGGGAAACTTTAATGATAGCTTCCTGCTGCAGAATAGAAGAGTTAAAAATAGAACAGTTAAACAAATCTGTAAAGGGGGCTCCATTACCTATAGGGATTTAATCTTTTTCAACATTCCACTATTGGCATGTCCTCTTTATCTTTCAGTCTCTTTTCTGTCTTGCTGTTCTCATCTTAAGTGAACAAAGATAATTTTTCAGAAAGACCCATGTTCAATTTTTGGATGGCTTTCTGCCAAAAGAAATGATTCGTTGGAAAGCAGAACCAGCGATAGGCAAAACTTTAGCTGTTCAGCATTCACATAATTGGCTTCAAGCCTAAGTCTTATTTGGATTCTCGAAATCTTTTTACAAAACCAGGCTGCCAGGACTGCTGCAAGAGCCAGTCATCTGCAGCAACAGCAGAGTCTCTTTTGGGCTGGTGTCAGCCATATGCCTCAACAGCTGCATGTGAAAGTGTACAGAGAATATATGACTGGTCCAAGGTTACCCAGTACCCAGTTCAGATAGAAGCTCCCAAATCCTGATAATCTGATCCCCACACTGCAATAGCTCCCATATGGGTTTGTTTAGAGCGGTAATATTAGTAGCATGAAGGTGCTGGGCTTTGATTTGTTCCTCTCTACAGGAAGGGACTATATGTGACTGAAGCACAGGTGAAGCAACTTGGAGGTTTTCCATTTAAGTGGGTTTCTGTGATCAAATCTTGCCAGGTTAGAGCACAGTAGAGCTCTGCTGTCTGAAGAGAAAATGGATGAATGGTTCATGAAAGTTCACAGGTGGGCACAAGAAAATTATTTGTAGCTGGTGTCCAAGATGAAGGGCAGAATTTTCAGTATCCTCAAGTTCAACCTTCATCTCGTCCATAAGACAGAATGGGAACCATTGATTTAAATTAGAAGGGACACTGTTGGGCTGCAATCTAAACATGATGCTTGCTATTGGAATTTCCCATGTTTCAAAGCCAAGCTTTCCTTTACCTGCATAAATCTGCATATTTTTATCCCAGATTCCATTCTGATGTGTGAGGATATGATGGGAATTAGCTGTTTTATATTTTTACTAGATATTAAGCCCATTTAACCTCAGAATAAAATGGGCGCTAGGCAAGAGTGGCCAGGGGCTGGGATGGGGCAGGTGGCGTGGTGTGGCGTGACCTGGGGCGTCCCTCCAGTGACCCAGGAGTGCCCCTGGGCCATGTCCGGGCCCCAGGAGCAGGCTCCCGGAGCCGGGAGAAGGCTGCTGCCCCCCCCACACCCGGAAGGCTCCCTCGGCCTTCTCCCGGCCGGAGAAGGCCAGCCCCCCCCCACGCACCCACCTGGTAGGGTCTCAGGGTGTTCTGGCGGGGCCAGGGGCCCAAGCCAGCAGTAAGGGACCCGGGGAGGGGAGGAGAACCAGGGCCGGAGGACTCACCACGCGGGATGGCAGATCTGTCTGCGCGGCGAGTCCCCGGCCGGGCCAGGCGAGGCTGGGGCAAGTAGCCAGTGGGGAGCCGTGCAAAGCGCGGCTCCCCATTGGCAGCTCAGCCCTGGATAGACACTCGGAGGGCCCAATCAGGAGCTGCTTCGCGGCTCCTAATTGGGCCCTCTGAGTTTTTATCCTGGACAGTTCCCGCCCTAACTTCTCCCCAACAGCCTTTACCCTTTTATTTAATCTGCTCCGCAGGAGCGGTTTAAAGATATATAGATAGAAGATATATTATATAGTTTAACTTCTATTTTATGTAAAATAGCATATAGATTCAAATATAACATGGGCATTCTATGCAGCTGTATTTTTAGACCTGTAGGAGCACCACTCCTCCTCCCTGATTTTAGGTAATACTTGGGTAATGCACAATTACTCTTAGCACTTTGTAGGATACAATGGCTATGCTATACTGGCTAGCAATCTGATAGTACAGGAGTTTATGTATCAAAATCAAGAAGAAAAGTTTCTCAGTTTGTCTATTGCTAATATCCTATAAATTATTCAAACTACACTCAGCTCTTCAAACTATAATGTAATGTATTTTACTTGGGATCAAATCAGAATAAATTAAATCTGAACAGGCTTGTTTTCTTTCTCTTTGTAAACTATTAACTTACATCATACTGATCAAATTTCATTCCTGTACATTCTCACCTCTTTGTGGCTTAATCCTTTTTTCTGCTCCTACCTTTGCTTGCTATTGTGTTAGGGTACAATTGTTTATTCTGAGCTTCTTTCCTAGTGTGTTGTACTTTCACCTTCCCCATCCTGTACATATGTAATGTCCTAATACACAAATCATTTTCACATTTCCTGGGTGATGGTGATACTGAAGGAGCCAGAAGTATGAGGTGTTCATGCCTCTGTTCTCTCTAAATACATACTAGGTTCCTGTGTATGGTTCATTGTATGTATTGCATAAAAACTAATTTGCTTCAATAAAAACAGATGCTTTTGTCCTAGATCTGTTGTAGCAGGAAACTTCTTTTCATAAAGAGACGTTAGTGTGCAAGAGACACAAAGCAGAGCTTTGATTGTATAGTGGTGATGTCAGCCCCTCTGTCTCCAAGTCCTAAGCAAATATGTGAGTTTAGACTTTTTTAGTCTCCCTATAAAAGTCACAGTGGGATACTTCAACAGTATGTTTCTGGAATTATATTATGTTGTGTAGCTGAGGTTTCTGCAGCCACTTGGTTTCCTGCATTTATTCCATCATCTAAAAATGCAAATAATGAGACTGTTGACTAGTTGACTGCTTGGGTTTCTTGTCTGTCCATCCCTTTTCAGCCCTTCTAAGGAATCTTCTACCAACTAATGAGACTTGAGTTTTGCTTAACAACAATTGCACAATATGGCCACCTCCTAAACCTGTGTTTCCAAGATTCCCAAGTAAGGCTCATTTCATGTGCTGCTGTTGTGCCCTGTTTGCTGCTTGAAACTGGACACTCAGCCTTACAATAGTGTGATGGCCACATATGCACTATTGTAATTTATGAACTGCACTAAAGCGGAGCTTCTTTAAGGTCATTCTTAGCGAATGCAGCAAGGCTATGGTTTGCCGGAGGCTGTTGCTATTGGATTTTTAAAAGTGAGGGATGAAGTATGACTTTCTATCTCCACAAGGGCTTTCAAGTCTTCTTCTTTTTTTTAGCCAGGAACAAAGGGCAGATGAGCCACAAACTGGGCAGAGGGTAATAGACTCCAAAAGCTTGCTATCCCCCCCAAAAAAAAAGTTTGAGGGAAGGGATGTGGAAGAGGGGATGTAATGGTAATGATGCAATTGATGCTTGTTCACTTGGTTCTCTGTTGGGGCAGAGTAGTACAGCCCTCAAGCACAAGAGAGTTTCTATAAAATAATATAGCTGGTCCTATGTTGCAAGATCCAAAACCTGCCAAAATCTTAGCAATTCAAGAATGCAATCTTCAGTACTCTTGGTTTCTTCATTTCCTTTTTAGATATCACAGATGACTTAATACCTCTCAGTGCCATGGTGGCTCTTCCAATACCTTTCCCATAAGCCTTTGCTTAGCATATAAGCTATTGACAACTAGTAGCAAATATCTGCTGTCTGCTGGTCAACCCTGTCCCAGAGCCTCTTTACCAGCAGAGGCCTACACTTATATATATGTATGCATACATGCTTCCTCTTTGCAACTCATATCACTTTTTTAAAGTAACTAAGATCGTTGAGAGGCATCATGGTTCTAACAACAATGCTCTTATGGCTTTAGCTTTATATCTTAAGAATCCTGAAAGAAGCAAAATTAAGGAGGATAGAAAGGGGGAAGGGGTGCATATAGTGAGAATAGTGAATTGAAAGAAAACGCAAGTCTTCCTCTAAATTTACCTGAGAGCAAAATAAGACCAGTGGGCACCTGGCTTTCTCCTCCCCAGGGTCGCCTGGATCCTGGACATTTTGTACCCATTTCTCCACCATGACTTCTACACATAGGTGCCCTGGGAGCAAGCTACAACTGCAGCTTGACGTTTTATGCTCTAGTCCATGGAGTTGAAGGACTAGCATAAACATTTCATTAAGAGCAGAATGAGATGTTGCGTGTTTGTGTGCAGCAACAACAAAAGCCAGCCTGCAAAAGCCTTTAGAGGGCTCCTGGTATGCTACCTGTGGTACCAGGATTTCTCCTAAACCCACATTCCTGAAACATTTCTATATGATTAAGGGATAGGTTAGAGGGAAGCAGATTTAATATGAGGGGATGAATTCCTGCATAATCCAGGGCATGTTCTTATCTGACTCCTGCTCTGGAGGTGCAACAGTCAATACTAATACTAGATTAGTGTGGGATTGGGTAGGGCTCATGTCAAGCAGTGACAATGCATGGGTTACAATTCCCTACCGCTGAATATTTGAGAGATTGTTGGTTGTTGACATCCTGAGTTAGCTTTATTTAAAGGATGCATTAAAAATGACTGTTCCCTTTGTCTTGTGAGCTCCGAGGTACAGTATGATCGACTCTTGAAAACACAGATACTGGCTGCCTAGTGCTTGTAAAGCTGTATTGTTTCTAGGGGTGTGAAGAGGGTAGGTCAGTCCATTCCTTTGCTTTGGAGGCGTATTGGTCACACTCCAGCATCAGCATTTGAGTTCCAGTAATTCAGCGTTTAACATAACCATGTGTGTGCTAAATGGAGCCAGCTGGAGCAAGATCCTCTAGTGACGCTTTGCTACTTTGGCAGCTAGTCTGATCTTTGTCAATACCATATGTAAGAATTGGGGGAGTCCCTCCCCAAGAGACCCTGTCTCATTTGCTGGCATGGAGGGAGCAGGGCGGTGGTGAGGAGCTGATACAGGCATGCTTACAGCATGACAACTAATAGGTACTACAGGGTCCCCTGAGCAAGACTCCACCTCTGCAGTGCTTCCACATTTAATTGCTGCAAAATCATCGTCAAAAGCTATCTGAGAAGAGGAACCTTAGCTGGTGCAAGTTTAGATCCTAACTGATGTTACCTCTTCTTTCTTTGCTAGAAGAGAAATATGTCACAATCCAGTCATATACCAGCCAAGGGAAGGATGAGATTGGATTTGAAAAGGGAGTCACTGTGGAGGTCATTCAAAAGAACCTGGAAGGATGGTGGTACATAAGGTAAGGAGAGATATCACTCCAGGGTTATGATGATGACCCTCACCATGGCATACCTTAAGACCTTTATATAAATTGGGACATCTAGATATTTTCTTCTGAGAATGTTAATGAAGCTGCATAAGGCCCGTGATATAGTGAATGCTGTGTAGAAATGTTTTTTTTTAAGGGTATTGGGATTGATTTCTATCACTTAGGTTGAGAACAGTATCCAGTGAAGAAGCTCTAGCATGAATATTTCTGTGGGAGGGGATGGGTCTTTTTTTTGGGGGGGGGTGATATCTTCACAATGATTGAGATGGGAAGAAGCGATTCAGTGAGGGTTTTTTTAATTATTGATAATGTCAGAAAATTGTTACCAGCTCATTTGTCTTTGTGTGTTGTCTAAGGCTGTATAAAAAGAAGCCTTACATATATTCTATTCACATATCTGGCTTTGATTAAATGCCAAAAATATAGTATTTTTTGAGACAGTTAATCTAGAATAACAGTAATTCGAAATGTTTTCCTCTGGGTTCTCAAGTATCCTTAAATGGCCAATTCTCAGTTAAAACTAGGTTTTAAAAAATAACATTGCTCCACATACATTAAATGCAAAGTAAGCATCATCTCTTTAGCATGCTTGGTGTCATGGACTCCTGTTATTAATTGATTTGAGATAGATCTAAGATATAAATCATGGGATTTTAGCTACAGATTTAGATTTAGCTGTAAGAGCATGTTTCCTTGGAGGTAATGCTGCTGAATTTAGTGAGGCTTACTCCCAATTAAACATACAAAGGATTGCAGTCATCAGTTTGGGGAGGGGGGTGTCCAAGGTAAAAACAATTGGGCAACAAGTTTCTAAAAGAAGCTGTGGAATTTTGTTCCCTGGTGGCTTAAGAGGAGAGCTAGAATAAACAGGAGACCCAACTTATTTTGCCTTACAAGCCATTCCATTTGCTTGCTTTGCATGTAAAACAAGATATTTTCCATAGGTGGTCATTTGCTTTTGTAGTCTGACTTCTGGTCATTTTTAAAGCACTAGAGCAATGAATAATGGAACCACACAGAGATCTGTGTGTTCCATAAACACATTCACCCCTTACATCCTCATTAACTCTTCCATCAATAATAAATGCAAGTGACAGAGGGGGAACAGACTCCCTTCACGATGAGCAAGGAATGCTGGCCCAGTGTCAGCTCCGCATTCTTCTTTTTCTAAATCATTTACTGGACTTTAATCCAAAGCCAAGGGTTCAGGAGCAGAATGTACAGTACTTTGCAGTATCCCAAGCTCCACTCCCTCCAGTTTATGACTGAGCTCCTTTTGTCTTTTCAAGATTTTCCTGTTACTGGCAGACCCTGTTTTATCTTGTGCTCAGCAGGGGCCTGAAATCTCTTGCAGTCTTGAGTATTTTCATTGAAGAAGGAGGCCAAAACAAAAGACCTCCTAACTTAGCAAATATTTTACTATGTTGGAGTTGTGCAAATGGGAGGGGCAGTGCCTATGCTCGCCTTGCCTTCCCCAATACTGAGCCCCAGTCTCTCAGAGTTAGCTATTTGGGATTGTGCCGTGATATGAGGAAACATTTGGCTAAGGCACAACCTGGGAGATTCAAATTAGTCTGATGGAAGCATCAGAAAAACAGACAAGACTGTTCAGTTGGGGGGTCACAGTCTCAGTCATGAAGCTGCTCCTATTATATCAGTGTAAAGTCCAACAGGTTGCATGTAGAGCTAGTATGTAGCATGTTTTCTCCATCTCCTGGGATACTAGAACTCTGAATCTTCTAATGGTGGTGGTAGGCAGGAAATGGAAAACAGGCAAAAGGAAACATTACTTCATACAGAGCATAATTCAACTTAGGAAATTAACTTTCACTATATATATATGTGTGTGTGTGTGTGTGTGTGTGTGTGTGTGTGTGTGTGTGTGTATGACATCCACTTTAGATGGCTGAGACAGCTTCATAAGGGTTCCAGGCATCATATAAGTCTGTCTAATGGTTGTACTAATGTTAGTTGAATAAAACCATGTTTTCCAGCAATATAGAGATGGCTATTCATTGCGGGGGGAGGCGGATAACAATATGTGGAGGCTGCTGTGTGGAGGCTGTGCTAATAGACTGTCCCAGAGTCTTATGGTTGGACACTATGTGAATTGGCATGCTGAGCTAGATGGTCCTTTGTTTGGTCTAGCAGGCTGCTTTTATGTTCTTGCCTGTCGTTTATACTATTAATGGCATGGGATGCAAATAGCAGGGAGTAGATTAGACAGCAGCATGTGATAGGAGATATATCTTCCTTTGGCAGGATATGCTGGAGGGCTGCCCTCTTCTGCTTATATAGTTCACATATAGTTCATAGCCATATACATATCCATTTTGCCATAAACATTGAGTCAAGACCCATTACCATAACATGATCAATAGACCAGCATAGATAGACCAGACCAATAGACCAGAAGGCAGCGATAGCAAAGCACCAGCTATGGACTGCATTGTTGGTAGTAGCTCATGGCACGATAGCCCTCATGAATCTGCTCCAAAAAACAGGTCTTTATGTTGCCCAGTCATCAAATTTTACCCCTGAAAGAATCCCCTAATTTGTTTTCTTCTCTTTTCTGTTGTCATGAATGCAACTGATAGCAAGAAGGTATGAAAAGTTTGATGGGGCAATTGGGGCTGGGGTGCTGAATGGGGAATTGGTGCTAGGAGCAATATCAGTGCCACAAATTGAATCTGTTATAACTATATGCTTAAACCCTATTCAAATACATGTGATTTAAGTGTTGTACATACATGAACTGCTGACTTTCAATGAGAATTGACAAAGTACTTAAATTTATACTCCAAGACTTTCTCCTATGTTTCAGCTGTTGATTTTCCCAACTTTCTCCATGTGCCCCTTTCAAAGCTCATAAACACCCGAAGCTGCCTTAACTGGGACAGGACCATTGGGCTACCATTGTCTGCTGTGGATGGCAGGGATTTTCCAGAGCCTCAGGCAGAGGTCTTTCACATTAACTGCTATCTGAACTTTTTACTGAAGATGGGACTCTCTGCACGCAAAGCCAGATGTTCAACCAATCTGTTGTGTCTCTTGAGCATGTCCGTTACAGAAACTCATGACAGATTCATGTGAAATTTCACAAGGATGGGTGGGTGGGGGGAGAAAGCTAAGTAATTTGTGCCCTCCAGGCTAAACTAGTTTATTAGGATTGATAAATCCAGGGCTGCTGCACAAAACACTTGCAAAAGCATTCAAGTACCACCAAAGGAGGCGATGCTAATAATTAAGCAACCAGATTCCACCTTAAAATCTTTTTAACATTCACCTCCTTAAATATGACATTTTCCAAAATTCATGATTCTCTGCTGATACTTGCTTCCCTCCCCCATTCTTTCTTCCTGGTTCACTTCTCTCTGGAGTAATTCCAGTATTCTGGAGCTGGAAAGCAGATGTTAAAGGGGGTGGGGAAATAAGTACTCAGACTACTAGGCAAGTTTGAATCTTTTGTTATTGTTTGAATAGACAATTTCTCAATACACAGCATATTACAAGTAGATTTTTGAGTGATTCAAGTAGGTCTGAAATAGGAAAACAAAAATTGAGTCCAATGGCACCTTTATGGTGCTATTAGACTTAATTTTAGATTTTTGAGTAGCGGTGTAGTTGAGCACCACCCCCTCCCCTGAATGCATGCATACCAACCCTTAGTATCGCAGCTTAATTTTTTTTTCTTTTTACATTTATACTCCACCCTTCCTCGAAGGCCCTGGAGGTTGTAATCAAAATGGTGTTGCATTTACCCTCTGGGTCTTTGTTCTGCTGTTTAGGAAGTTTGTGGAAGAGTTACTGGCATCTGTGGAATTCTGAACTGATGTCTAATGCTGCACAAATCCAGCCCCATAGCTAAGCTGTTTGACAGATTTGTATTCTTGAATAAAATGGCCATAGTCTCTTACTAAAAGCCTGAATAATATCTGTTGCCATGACTCGGAAGGTAACAATTAATCACTCATGATTTTCATAGCTGCAAGATGCTGATGGGAATTCATTGTCTGTTGTCAGATTTGCACAGTGTAGAGTGGGAGAAAGTCCACTGACCCATCTTGCAAAAGAAATGGCACTGTCTAATGGGAGAGAGATGCCAGCTAAGAAATGTGTGTTGTTATTGTTACCAAAACTGGCAAAGTCCGTCTCATTGTAAGGAGGTCATGAGCTTGCCATATTGAATTCAGAGCACCCATATAGTAGGACTACGTAGCTGGCTAGAGTTGATTGTGGAGTTTTCCTCAGAACACAGTGTACTGATATTCTGTTTGAGTTCCTCTCAAACATGAATGTACCTGTCTATCAATACCAAAAACTTCATGACCTCAATCAGTAGTTAGCTCCCGCCAAATGGCAACTGACACAAGCTGTGTGCTTGAAATGCTACTCAACTTCGTTGCACTGAAGATTGCTATTTGTTTGGCGTAGAGAGCCAGCTTGGTGTAGTGGTTAAGAGAAGTGACTTCTAATCTGGCGAGTCAGGTTTGATTCCCCGGGTACCCTAGACTAGTCACAGTCCTGGTAGAAGCTATTCTCACAGACTCTGAGTTCTCTCAGTCTCACCTACCTAACAGGGTGTCTGGTGTGAGGAGAGGAAGGGAAGGTAATTTTAAGCTGCTCTGAAACTCCTTTGGGCAGTGGAAAGTAGGGTATAAAAACCAACTCTTCTTCTTGCAGACCTCCATATTTTTCATAATGTTGCAGCCAGTGTTTGGAAGATGACAGTTTTAAGATTAAAACTCTTCTCTTGCATTTCTCCTATGTTACTGTAATTCTATATAGGGGGAGGAGAGAAGAACAGGGTTTTGGAGAGTTTTTTTTTTTTACCATTCTCAGTACAGTACATTGCTGAAGAAATAAACTGTTTTTCATGTTGTACTGCAATTTAAATTGAAAAGTGAATTACCAGCATGTATTAGAAATACAAACGAAACTGCTGGAACTTCAGTACTTTTTTGTCTCATGGTTTCATTGTGGACTTGGGGATTGCCCACTAGAAACCAGTGGTGGTCTCTGCATAACATTTTAAACATCACCAGTGTTGTGAACACTGAGCATACTGTGGAGTCTGAATGATGCAAATGCCCCATTAATCCTTGAGATAAGGTAACACAAGTCCCTTCAGATTTTTCTGTGCTGGCACAGTGCATTGGAACTTGTGTGTTCTTTAGAATAAAAGAATACCTGGGAAGATGTTTTTAAACTGGGACAGTAACAGGTACATCTTCCATTTAAGCAAGGCAACTCTCAGGTACTTCTGGAGCTCTTGAATAGCAGTAGATTTATGCAGGTAATTGCTTCCCCATTCATCCACTAGAGTAGGGTTGGCCAAACCGTGGCTCTCCAGATGTCCATGTACTACAATTCCCATGAGCCCCATCCACAGTTTGGCCAGCCCTGCACTAGAGCAAGATCAGACCACAGCCAAGAGAATGACCACAGCCAAGAGAATGGCTGGAGCTTCTTTTGTGAGCTGAGCAGGTGGGGGTGGGGGGTTACAGTTCTTCTCCAGCTAGACTAGTGTCCTTCTTTTGTGCATTTTTAATGAACCTTGCATCTTTGGAGAGAGAACAAGAAAATCTGGCCACTAAAGTGTTTTGCTTTTTTTTCTGAACAGTTATTTGAAATAACTAGAAATGCAGCATAATTGTTCATGATAGAGGTACTCACAAGGTAGCTTATTCTATAGTATGCTTTGTCTGTACATAGGTCTAAGCAGCCAAAGAAATAAATTTCCTACTCTTCAGAACTGGATGCTTTGTTTGTCAGAAAAAATAATAAAAGAATTAGAGGAATCTGGGTGTACTGGGTAATTAACGAAGAGTAAGAAGAAGAAGAGCTGGCTTTTTATACCCCACTTTTCACTACCCAACAGAGTTCCAAAGCAGCTTACAAACACCTTTCCATCCCTCTCCCTATGGCACACACCCTGTGAGATAGGTAGGGCTGAGAGAGTTCTCACAGTACTGCTCAGTGAGAACAGTCATAAGAGAACTGTGACTAGCCCAAGGTCATTCAACTGGTTGCCTGTGGAGAATTGGACAATACCACTACACCATGATTGAGTAAGGGTCTTGAAAATGTTTTCTTCCACAACTTCTTCAATGGGCTAAGTGGCACACATCTTGCCCTACAATTTGTCCTCACAACAATACTGTGCAGGAAAATGGACTAAGAGAGTGATGGTTCTTGGTTACCCAATGAGCTTCATGGCTCATCCTTCTTTGGAGATCCAAGGATACTAAATATTGTTTCTTTCTTACTTTCAGGTATTTAGACAAGGAGGGCTGGGCCCCAGCATCATATCTCAAGAAAATAAAAGATGATCTTTCGTCTAGGAAAAAGAACTTAACAGGTCCAGTGGAAATTATAGGAAACATCATGGAGATCAGCAACCTTTTGAACAAGAAATCCTCAAGTGACAAGGAAACACAGTCAGAAATTGAAACTGCAGAATCCCACATTTCTAAGAAGGAAATTAGCTTGCCCATCTTATGCAATGATTCCAATGGCAATGCCATGATGGCTCAAGACAAGCAGGTCTCAAAACTGGCACAGGGATCTCCTGCCATAGCACGGATTGCACCTCAGAGAGCTCAAATAAGTAAGCCCACAGTTGATTTATCATTGTACTATGGTTCATTTCTCATGCCTGTTTATAGAAGGGACTCATTAGAGCAACCAAGTTCTTAGTGTGAGAAAGGTCTTGATTCTTATATTGGCCCTAGGATATAGTTAGAAGATCCATTATGCTTGCTAAAATTAAGTAGACCTGGGTCTGTCTTTACCGGCATGGGGAGACCCTTGGAAACACCTTAAGTATACTCACTGTGTTCCATGATGGGAGAAAGGCAAGTTATAAAAGCAACAAAACAAATCTAAGCCGCTGAAATTAAAACTCAGTAGGGCAACTTGCTAGTTCGACATGTGAATACAGTTTATGGCCATCCACTTTTGCAGATAGCCTGGTAGAAAGAAGGAATCCTGCAGCTCTTAAGAACCTTTCCAGCAAAATTCCATGTAGTGAAAGTCCCTCATGGTGTCCTTTATCTACTGACCATATTACTGGAATCTTGGGACTGGCAATATGGTGATCAACACCATACCAGGCTATGGCACCATCATATCGACCATTGACTGTTTTACTTACAGACTCATCAGGGCTTCACTTTAAATTGAGGCTGACATTGACTGCTGTGTTATGTTTTGGGTGTTGAAGAATCCAGTGGGATTCGGAATAGCTGTTGTTATGTAACTGGTTTTTTTCTTAATTCATCCAGAGTAGAATACATGTAGAAGTATACCACTATTTAGCATTTGTTGCTATGTTTTTCATTGCTTACTGTCCTATTCCCTGCTTAATGTTTGGTGACAGGCCCTTCGTCTGACACGTGTCTGCAAAAACTGTAACTTCTGTGCAGGTCTGTGATTGACTGAAGGTTCTGGCACACTGAGGATTATAGCACTGATTCGATTTGGGAAAGGTGCTTGAGGCCCTCTTCTGCCCAGAAAGTGTACTACTTCGTTAAAGTTCTGTGAGCTTAAAAAGAATAAATAAACATAGCAGTAGAGCCCAGATTTTCACCTGTAACCAGACAGATATATCAGCACATTTTAGAATTTTATATGCCTTCCGGGCTGAAAGGAATCACTTTTGTAGTGCCCCTTAATTCAGGATTACGCTGGGAGTTCTGTGATAAGTGCTGTCAAGAACTGCCACTGTATACAATTGTGATGTGCTGACTGCTTTGTGGGTATCAAAATCCATACACATGGCTGGAAATGGAAGTTCTTCAAGCTCCCAAAAACCCTCCAGGTTTGCACAGAGCAATAACAAAAAAACTTTTTTTAAAAAATAAAGAAGCAGCAGTTCAGTATGCATGTAAAAAATCTTAATAGCAATGTCTGCATATGCATAGACATTGAGGATGAGAGGGTGAAACAGCCACCAGAGTTCTGGTGCTGCTTTGGATTGCTGAGGCTCCCACCTTGAAAATTTGTGCTTGGACTAGGAGAAGAAAGCAGCAAACACTGTGTCTATGTGGGGCTCAAGTGGCTCTGCAGAACTGCTGTTTTGCACCATCAGGGTAGTCATATAGACACTCTTTGCCCCATGCATCTTCTGTGTGGGACATAGAACTCCACATGATGTGTGTCTCAGATACTTAATTTCTGAAAAGAATGTTAGTGTTTTGATTAGCATGGTCTGTTTAAATGTGGAATTTTATCCCTCTTCCTTGGTAGGCTCTCCCAATCTAAGAACAAGGCCTCCCCCAAGAAGAGAATCCAGTTTGGTGAGTACTGACTTTTTCTGCCACTTATAGCACTAGCAAATATTTAACTTGAATAATTTGCACAAAATGCTTCCTTAAATCCTGAGTGAGGGAACCTTCAGCATATGTCATTACAGGTACAATGTTGATTTGGGGACTTGTTTAGTACCCTAAAGATGGATTTATAGGCCTGCTCTAGTGGACCTGAGGGTTCATGAGGGAGCAAAAGATTCTGAATGGCTTTTGGAGGAGGGGAAAATGCACTAGGTGATTTCCTTTCCTATACCTCCTTAAGACTACTAACCTTATTTGCATGCACAGTGGTCCTGCTTGGATTATGGATATCTAAATGGCACAAGAATGTGTACATCTCAGGTGGTTGTTGTGGTGAGGACATTTCCCCAATACTGCCATGGAAACTTCACTCATATAAATGGATTCCTATAAAACAATGCAAGAGCAGGATGTGAAGAATACAATAATTAGAATACTAAGATAGTCATATTCCCCATGTTTTATATTGTCAAAATGTAAAATATTACTAGATATTCAGGTTTTTGTTTTTTCATCTGGAGGATCACTTACATTGGGTCCATTCTTGAGAATGAAATGTCATATTGCAGAAGTCTGCCGCAAAAGAGTCTGCCTTCTGTTGATGGGACTGGAGTAGATGGACAATGTACTACTTATTCTTACTGATAGTAGATACAAGGTCTCAGGCAAAATATCTTCTCCATCCCTTGAGATTCTTTAGCTAGAGATGCTTTGGATTTATCCAGGGATTTTCTGCATGCAAAGCATTTATTCCTCTAATTTCATTGTGAATCCTCACTTTGATAATTTTGACTTTAAGCCAGACAAGCATTCTAGCCCTACCTCCTGTGGTCTGGGAGATTAGATCTGGAGCATCTGCCGCTTTTACCTGCAGGATTTTGTGAGGCAGAAAGCCATGATTACTTTATACCTCACTTTAAAAAGTCATCAACTGCTCTGAGGAAAATGAAACTTAATCCTTAGTGGCTGAGATGGCTTTTTAGCAGAGACCAGGTGGCAGACATACCTCTTAACGATAAGTCACAAATATCAACAAGACTAAGTCCACTATTCTAAGAACTCTAGGCTATCCAAGCTATTTCACTGTGATACTGTACCCAAGCTCAACTAAGTTCATAGCTATGATCACTGTGAGTATTTAAGTGGTATATAAGTACAGATTTCAATATTGAGTTACTTAGCATTTTAAGTAATAGTATTATTAATGTTTGTGTAAGGAGCCATTGAATCCTTCTCTGGGTTAGAGAAGTGAAGATAGGAGGACAAAAAAATTGGTAGGAGAACCTGTTTTAAAGCATTCTTTCACATTTTTGTATTAACAATTATTACAATAAAAGACCTACACAATTCTGAGAATACACCATAAAATCCTGTAATTTTTTTCTTCTTGACGTGATTAAAGCACTTTTAAAGACATGTATACTCATGCCAAACATTCCTGTTTTATATACTAACCCCCCCCCCAAAAAAAAGCAAGAAAAGAGAGGAAGAAAGGCTGCATCCTTCCAGGAATGTTTATAGCTCTATTATATCCACATTAAATATATTAATATGCTCAAGGTTGATAATTGTCAGTTTTTGTATGAGCCCACTGTATTTGCATCCTGAGCTTTTATTTTTCATAACCCAGTAAATGCAACTTCAGCCACTAAAAATCAGACCAGGGTTTCTGCCTCCTCTACCTGCTAACTGATGTCATCTCTAGATTTCTGAGCTAGTTATAATGATATTGAGGTGATTTATCTTCAGTACAATAAGCAAAACATTTTATTTGATTCTTGCTGAAACTTAGCAACATGAATCTAAGGACTTCTTATTTATTGCAGGCTAGGTCTTAGATTAGGTAGAGAGATCTGTTTGAGATGGTGGTGAGAAGGCAATTTAAATGTCAGCATTTCTTCCTTCTGAATTACAGGGTGGGAAAATGATTGGGAGTCGGGGTGGAGAATGGTCTATCTTCCTGGAATCCCCTGCAGACGTTTGGGTATTGAATGCAATAGCAGTCAACCATCATTTAGAGTGGTTCCCCCCAATCCTGTGTTTTATATTACAGACTTCCTCCACAATATCCAACCCCAAATCCTATCCACATTAAATATCCTTAACCTCTCAGTCAAATCCTACATGGACCGACATATATATTTCCATGTATGAGATTTGAGTAGCAGGATTGAGGTATTTATCCATCACTGCTTTCTTGCAGAACAAGCCCGTGTCTATTCCCCATCTCTACTCCAATTTTAAATGAAACTAATATCTTTTTGTGACAGGGCTTCCAGCTGCCAAAACCCCCTGAGCCACCGTCAGTGGAAGTTGAATACTACACTATTGCAGAGTTCCAGTCTTGTATTTCTGATGGAATAAGCTTTCATGGAGGACAAAAGGCAGAGGTGAGCCTGGAAATGGAAGCACAGATAGATAAGTGATAAGCTGCTTGCTTGTAGAATGGTCACATGAATAAAAAGAATTGTGGGGCATTGTTTTCCCTAAGTAATAATCTTATTAATCATCCTTTAGGTTATTGACAAGAACTCTGGTGGCTGGTGGTACGTCCAGATCGGGGAGAAAGAAGGCTGGGCTCCAGCATCCTATATCGATAAAAGGAAAAAGCCTAATTTAAATAGGCGAACTAGTACTTTAACTCGGCCCAAAGTCCCTCCTCCAGCACCTCCCAATAAACAAAAAGACACTGATGAAGGAACATCTGTGGGAAGCATAACTTCAGGAGATATCCAGGATTCCATGAACAAGCAAAAATATGAAGAACCAGAATACGATGTGCCTGCTTTTGGTGTTGACTCAGAATCTGAGCTGAGCCAGGGAGAAGACGGAAGCCTGGAGAGAGGCATGCACCAGCTACTTAAGCTTTCCCCTGTATCATCCCTCCAAAGGGCAGACTCAAGCATTGGAGAATCATCTGAGGATGTGGCTCATGAAGAAGAAACTATATATGAAAATGACGGATTCAGACCATACGTAGAAGATAGTCTGTCAAGCAAAGAGTCCAGTGGTGATTCTGATTCTCAAAGAAGTTCATCAGTATCTTTGATTCAAAGAAATTCACCATGTTCTGTATCTCCTAAGTCCTCGCTTCTCAAGCCCAAAAGTGACAAGAGCATTCAGCCAAATCATGGGAAGCCTAACTGTTCAAGGAATGAGGAAACAAAGCCAAGGTCAGCTTCAGATGCTGGTTTAAATAGTGTGTCTAAATTGGGCCTAAAGAGGGATCCAGGAGAGAGTGTCTTTAGCAGAGCAAAACCAATGGTGAGGCCTAAACCTTTCCTGAACAAAGCAGACTCTCAGAGTCAAGAAAGGATGGACATTAGCACTTTACGTCATCAGCTAAGGCCCACTGGGCAGCTCAGAGGTGGACTTAAGGGTTCTAGAAGTGAGGAATCAGAAAGCCCACCATATACAGCTTCAGGAAATCCAGAAGAGTCCCTCAGAAGAAGCTCTACAGATCTCATTACAGTCCCTCCCCATACCATATTTTGCTCAAACCAGTCAGCCAAAACAGAACATGAAAACAACTCCTTGAAATGTCTCTTTATAACTACTGACTCTTACCAGAAAGTTCAAGATTCTGAAATAAGCTTCACGGCAGGCATTGTGGTAGAAGTAGTGGAAAAGCAAACAAGTGGATGGTGGTACTTGAAATATGGAGATATGGAAGGATGGGCCCCTTCTCAGTATTTGATGCCCTGTGATAACCAGCAGAAAGAAACCACATCCAATGAGACCAGCATCGCACTGGCCAAGAACAGAAGAAATGAAAGCAAATCCAACAGCTTGGAGAAGATAGAGAAGAAGGTCCAGGCACTGAACACGATCAACCAGAGCAAGAGAGCAACACCTCCTATTCCAAACAAACCTCCTGGTGGCTTCTCCAAAACACCTGGACCTGTCAAATTGCGAAATGGAGTTAGACAGCTAGCAGTGAGGCCACAATCTGTATTCGCCTCCCCACCACCCAAGGATAGCAATTTGTCTTGTTCCTTGCGTAGAAATGAATCGCTCACTGCCACGGACCACCTGCGGGCAGTACGCCGCAATTCCTCTTTCAGCACTGCCCAGTCACAGATTAGTGATTCTAAGATGAAACAAGCTGACCGGTTGGGCTCTGAAGCATCTGAGACCACGTCATACCTACCTACTGAGCGAAATGGAATCCCAGTGTCAACAGTCAGGCCAAAACCCATTGAAAAATCACAGTTCATTCACAATAATTTAAAGGATATCTATATCTCCATTGCAGATTATGAGGGTGATGAAGAAACTGCCGGATTTCAGGAAGGTGTCTGTATGGAAGTATTGGAAAGGAACCCAAATGGCTGGTGGTACTGTCAGATCATGGATGGTGGGAAACCTTTTAAAGGATGGGTGCCCTCAAATTATTTAGAGAAGAAGAATTAAAATGGCAATGTCTTTAAATTCTCTAATTTATACTTTTCTACTGCATATTTACGGAGGCAAGGAAAGATACAGTTATGTATTTCCTCTTGCTTTGTCATGTACACAAGGGACATTCAGACTGTACTTTGATTGGATTAACAAGTTGGCCATGTTTTGAGGAAGTGTGATGCATGAAGGGTTGGCTGCTTCAGCAACTATCAAGAAAAGGCAGCTAGAAGAAATGACTTTTTTGAGAGGTGAAGTCTTTCACAAACCATGTTCTCCCACCATCCTGTTGTAATAATAGGAAACCAATTGTGTGCCTTTCTCAGTATAGTTTGAACCTAGGTGGCCACTAGGGAATGTTAGGGAGTTGGTGCCAAACCTGGACATGCTAAAAATTGCAGCTTGTTAATTTTTTTCCATGTGTAGTCTGTAAGTATTTTCAAGCTGCAGATGTTTTCCCCAAGATGTATTTCAAGTGTGCAGCAGAGTAGGTGATGAAACTAATCCAACTCAACCTTCAACTATGACACCCTTCGTGGCAAATGGTTGTTTGAAGATTCAAAGCCTTTTCACTGTGCATTATTGGTATCTGCCTTGGACGATATGTTTTCATTACTAGTTTATTTCTCTCTCTTCCCTTCAACCCTCCATGGCATTTGTAGTGCTGTTCTTCTGTGGTATCCTGTGACAGCAAGTTCAACTTTTCTGTTGGGAAGGGTCAAAAAAAATTTTTAATTGCAATTTGAAATGTACCCAAGTCATATCTGGCTTCTAGGTGTTCATGAACACACTAAAATGATGCTTGGTGCACACCTTTTCTGCTTGTTGATTGGTTTTGTGTCTAGTTCTGCCTGGACAACCAGTACTGATACTTCATTTATAATGGGCCTCATGCTCCAAAGCTAATTGAGATCTTTTCATATATCTCAAATTGGGCTGTGCAGTAGAAAAGCTCTATACAAAGATGAGGAATATACATTAGCCATAATTCAGAAAAGGAAGCCATGGTTGCCATGAACCTCTTTACTATATAATGACCTGGAAGGTTTGGCTGATTAGCTAAAGGGAAGAGTTTCTTAGCCATCCTTACCTTAATTTTCTTCTTTGGCTAATCCATTGTTGTACAGAAGGTTCCTCCTTAATGAGACTCTCTTATTACTTATATGAGATTCCTAAAGCCATGCATGCTTCCTGTCCTTCACACATAAATACTGCGAGGTTCCCAACTATCACAGATGTATGGCAGGTCTTTTGACTGGAAAACTGACACTTCTTGCACTGCAGCATCAATGGCTTCTTCAGGATTGTGTTAGAAATTCTGCTGCCCAACCCTTTGGGGCTATTAGAATGGAGTCCAGTGAGCTGCATGTCCATTATAGGAGAGTCCATTATATGAGTTGGACACCTAACATTTTCTTGTTACAATCCATTCTGGAAGCCAGGATGCCTCACATAGATAAAAATTCATGTGGTGGAATTACCCCTGAGTGTTGGTGAAAGCTTTGGAAATGACTTCTACATATTATACTTGCAGTCCAAAGCCCACATTGACTGGAGTTTCCCATTCTTTGCAAAGGAGAAACTTTTCCATGCACATAGAGAGAGATTGAATCCACACTGTACAGACAGAACATTTCCTTTCTTATAGAAGAAAATGAGGAGACATGTGCATACCTTGTAATTTCTGCTTCACAGCCATTCCTGAATGATATTGAAAATACTGAATTGGTTATGCTTCAAGAGAAGGAGGAGCTTGCACAGTGTATGACATTTTCAAACAGCAGCATCTTTATTTGGCAGAGAAGCATCAGTGTTTACGAAGAAGTGGGGAGAGAGAAAAGGCTATGGATTGTTACACTCTGTACCATCTCTGTATATCTGGGAAATATGTATGTTCTGAACCCCACCCTTCCCCCAAAGAAAACTGTAGCAAATGCTCACTTAAACATTGGTTCTGTATTGGGAAGAAAGCACCTGAGTTTTTCACACTCACGGAGTGGAAATTGCATAAGTGTGCCATTAGGAGGAGAATGTTGCTAAGTATATGGTCTCCCATTTTGTCCTCTCTCATTCACTCAATTTCCTTCCTCATTTATTTATGATTTTAAGATATGATACTTTGTGGTGCAACATGGACAAGATTAAAACCACTGGGGGAAAGGCTTGGGGTGCAAAAATGTATTTATTTTGATGTGGTTACAAACATCTGCTCTTAAATAAACCCTTTATCTATAAAAGAAACCTCAGAAGACCTTTGCTTAAGAACCCTGGAGGTCATATTAGATCTTGATGTTCTGACTTTAAGGTCACTGAAAGCGAAGAACATCCATTGTGTTTTGCTGTAACTGTGACACAATAAGCAACTCTCTTGTCTTCTTGTAATTGTTTATTCCTGTTACAAGTTTGAAGATAAAAAGATAGGAAAATTTTAATTAGCTCAAACTAAGATTTTGTTCCAAAGACTTCAGCATACTATAAAGAGGGGGTGTTTTGTTTGGTTCCCCCATTATGCAATTTTTTCCTCTTACTATGTGTAATGTGACTTGCATACATGTATTAGAATTACTACGGCAAGTGCCAAGGGGTTGATTTCTGCCGCTCATGTTGCTTAAGGCCTTTTACTTTGATCATCTGACATCATCAAAGGCTGTGACCCACCCAAGTTCTGTTGCTATAGTTCAGTTAGCAGGACAAAGCAGTGGCTTGGGGCAAGGAGGGGAACTTCACTAAAAATAGGTGAGGAGAAGATCATTATCTACATTGTGAAAATGATATAGATTTGGCCAAAAGCAGCTAAAACCATCTTTAAATTTTTCTTCCTGAGGCTTAGCAGCTCTGACTTGGAAGTAAGTTTCCATCCATTTTTCAGTCTGTTAAAATCTTAGTAGCCATTCGAAGGACTGCCAGAGCTGCTGTGAGATTATAATAGAAATATTATGTTCTTCTGCTGGACAGTATTAAATAGAGCAATACCTAGAGTAATCTGCTAGATTGCAGTACTAATGTAGTTATTTAGTGATCCTTATTAATGTTTTTATGGTTTATTTTTAACAATAATGATGAGGAAGTGGTTCATTATTTTTAATTAATGCACTTTAACCATTAAACCAAAATGCAGAAAATCAAGTGCATTATTTAAAGATGCAGTATATAATTACCATTTTTAAAAGTTCAGTTATTTATTAAAATAATTTATAATTATTTAAAAATGTACTATACAGTTTTGTTCTAATGATGTCATCATCTCCTGGGAAACCTAAAAGTGTAACTTCCCAAAATTCTGCAGTGAGCTGTTGGATTCTCAAAATACCGTTAATTCAGTTAGCAAGAATTAAATTGCTGCCTTGAGAAAGAGACATGTTTCTTAAAGAAGAGCCATGAGCTACGAAAAATTATGCTGCCTTAAATCCAAGGAGAAAAGGTGGGATAGAAATATTTTAAATCAATAAATTCCTAAACATGGCCCTGAAGAATCTCCTGTGAGGAGTTTGTGCCAAGCAGAGTCACAAGATCTCCCAGAGTCCCTACCTCTATTTCATGTGCTACTAGCTCAGGTGTCATTGGGATTCTTGTAGTGCCCGGTGCTTCCCTGATAAATGCAAACAATTCTTCAGCCATAACATGAGTGGAGTATCCTGACATGAAAAATGAATAATTCTGAAGATACTTCTTCAAGCAGTCTCTGAAAAAAATCAATATTTTTTGCTACATCTATAACTGGTCCACAGTTATATTGATGATGGATTTGGCTTTTCTTGGCTGTCTCTATTGTGGAGTTATTACAGCGCAGCAACCAAAGCCATTCCATTCATAGTTAATATCTACATGGTACGAAACAAGCGTAAGTGCTGACTTGTTGCAAGGGTCTTATGATAAGCCCGGTTGTCCATCAAGAATTACTTTGAATTTTTTACACTTGTTTAATTGGTGGGGTCTTTCACACATCAAACTAAACAACCCTAGCTTGGGCCAACAGGGTACTCTGGTTGCCACTCAGGTAATATTTTTTTCTTAAATGGAAGTGGTTGATTTCTGTAGGGGTGGCAAAGCTCATGACTTCTGAATTGAGCTTATTTAACTATATAAGCATTTTTTTTCATCTTGCCTATACCAAAAAGTGTCTTAATAGTCCTCTTGTTGGTCTGACCTGGAGCTGATTTAATGATGCATGAAAGTAACATTTGAGTGGAGGAGTAGATAGATGGTAATCATGTAAAGGGCACTAGCAAGCACCTTTTAAAAATAGTCAATTCACTGTTTTCCACATTCCCCCAGCCCATAAGATTGCTCATATAGGCGACTTCTTTAACAAATAATTACAATGACTGTTGTAGAGACATTTACATTCACAGCCAATTTAAGTGACTGGTCTTCAAGATCTCTCCATAAGAAACTTTCTCCCCATCCTATTAAATTCCACTCAAAAATCTCTGTATTATTTGGGGAAGGCAAGTCAACTTCCTATTTTTAAAACTAAATCTTTGAAAATTTGGTGATTTAAAAGCATAAATGCACTTTGAACAATTTTTATGATTACCTACAATATCTAAAACAATTTAAAAATTGTCTAGGATGCTACTGAATAAAATATTTTGTGAAGTCAGGGTGCCCTCTTGTGGATGGAGGAGTGACTTCTAGTTTTCTTCCTGGTCATTTGCGATCACCTTGGCAATTCATATTTTTTAAATTTAAAAATGGGAAGGATTGAGACAGCAAAAGTCAATACACAGCTTATATTTTAGATAAAATCTTAAAATTTGAAATTTTTATTCTGCTGTATACTGCAACTTTAATGATAATGAGCACTTCTGAGTTCGTTATTGCGGTTTTATATAATGCCTGAAGAGATACTCCTTCCATTTTTCTGAATTCATTGTCTAAAGTTTATTTCAGTCTGACTGTATAGACCAGTCATTTGTTACATTTATTTGTCCAAGTAGGCCAATGTTTTCCCAAGTAGCAAATAAATGTGGTAAGCTTGTGTTGTGTTGGATTGTACCATTACAAGTAGCAGAAGGGGCTAATTTGGCCAAAAAGTTGAATGCCCCCCCTAATCCCCTACCCCTAGTTCCGGACGCAGAAAGCTACAGTGTCAAAGACAGAGGTGAGGCTACAGTATTGGTCTCTGATAGGCCCATCATTTGTACATGTTTTGTATAGGAGAGTATTCCATTTTATGGACCCCCTATCTGCAAATTAAAGTGATACAATTCAAACACAGGTTTGCTTCCTCAGTTACTGCATTTGTGATGACTAGGCATGCTGTACATGAAAATATCTTGGCTACGATCCAAAGAGCTGCTAGACTCACACTTGAGGTTTGTACTAGCCTAGTGACAAGCAGCTTACAAAACTTTACTCAGCTTGTTTCTTAAAGCAAGTTTCTGTGCAGCATGGTGGGAATATTCCTGTTTTGCTTCTACTGAAATTTAAAACTCCTTTGAGCTCATGAACCTAGCTGCAAAAATCTTTGGATCCTGGCCCAACTTTCCAGTGACTGATATTTTTGCCGAAATCCACCTCTAGTACACGGTGGGGGGCACTCTGTTTCTTTAACACATTTGCAAGGAATTAAATTGCACTAGATTTAATGAAATTTAATTCCCAGTGAATATGTTGAGGAGGACAGTCTTAACTGAGCACAAAATAGTTTTGGATCTGTCTTTTCATATGTGCCTTTTGATTGGTAAGAACGTTAAATTGCTCAAAGACTAGGTAATTCAAATTCTGGATCAGGTAAGCAAGTGCATCTGAATTTCAAGTTTATATTGCAATAATAAATGGACACTGACCCCAATGAACAATTGCAAAGCTCCCTTCAGGAATGTTTTGACGAAGGCATTATGGAATTGTGTTTGGGTTTTTAAAAGTATTTTCAGATATTAGTGTGGCGTATTTTATTGTAAAGTATATTCATTGGTTTCCTCTGTTAGAAAAGTGTTACTGCTTTTTATAATTTTATGAGCAACGGAAGGGAATCTGGTAAAGCATTCATAACTTTCATATTACTAGCATTTACTAAATAGAAATAGTATTTAAGTTTTAGCTCTCTATAGCTTGTTCATTTAAATCTTTTGTCGTATCATTCTCGTTTCATCTTTTCCCCAAAAAATATTTTGCATTTTCAAGAAAAAAATCCAATGAGAGGATATGTGCAATAGCAAAATAGAAGAAACAGGGCCCTCATCCAGGACTCAAAAGTGGGGAACGCACAGTGTGATTAAGTCTCTTGTTTTCTTATCATGCACTCTTGGGGAGGGAGAGCAGGGCTGGAGGGGGGGAAGGGAGCAGTCAACCCACTAGGTGAAGGATTTCTGGTACAAACAAATGACGTGTACGTTTGAGGATGGCTGAGTGTTGTTGCATGAATGCATCGTGTTCAGGTAGGCGTGTAAAGATTGTTTGTGATTGTGGCTGTTCTTCTGCCTTTCCCCTCCAATATATACTGTTTCTCCCTCAGGGAGATCTTGTTTATTCAACTAGACTCACTGCATGTGATGTGCCAAAGTCGCCAGGTCTGGATAGATGCAGTTGAATTGGATCCTATGGGTGATTCTCTCCAGTTCTCCCACTAACAGGAACCCCTGAACAATGTGGCTGGAAGACTCCACCAGTGCCCAGAAAGGCCTTGCAGAAGGAGGTCCCAGGGCTGCATGCATAAAGAAAAAGGGAAACATCCCCTTCCATTGTCAGCTCATCTGTACGTTGGCAAAACACAGCCACTTAAGTGTGAGGATTCACCCCATGGCAGGAGCAAAGGACATCTAATAGTTGTTTACCTCATAATGCTATAGTAGTGCCATTCAGAATTTTGGCCCAATCAACAAGAAGATGCCATTTCAGCCTGACCTCATTCAATGCAAAGTTCTCTTACCTTTACATTTGAAGGCCTAATTTTGTTTATACTTCTAAAAAAAAATTCCAATTTTTCTTTGTCCACACAATAAATGAAGCAGTTAAACAACAATTTTGCTTGCTGCTTTTTCATTAAAAGAATGGCTATTAATAGGCACACTGTATGCTTCTTTTTAAAAAATTGTTTTCATGCTGTTAGGAGAAAAGATCACTGACGTAACCATAATGTTCCTCTTAACTTAAAAACCTGGCTCACTTGTACTTCAGAGTTACTGTACTTCAGAGTTATCATCCTACTGAAAGGTCATAAAGGTCAGCTTTAATCAAATCTCTCTGGAATGCTGCTTATCAGTTTAGACCCCTTTCACTTGAACAATAACTCTTCTAATTTAATTATTAATTTAAAAATATTTGTACATAGATCACATGGGAAACGCAAGAACAGGGAGCTTTGTTGATCACCACTGAGAATGTAGATTCGTGTCTTATTTCCACATGAGGCTGAATAGTCGAACAAAATAGCCACTATGCAGTTAACCAGATTCATCTAATCTCCTTGTGAATTCAAAGTAAAGGCAACAAGGACTTCATTTTTACATCTTTTTCACCCTGCTGGTGAATTTTAGTGGGAACACCATTTGGTAGAGTTGCTCCACTAGTGATAAAGAAGCAGCTGAGTCCCTAAGTGCTGAGTGATGCTACCAGCTTCAGTTTTGGAAAATTCCAATTATAACCTCAGGATTTCATTCAAATTAATGTTGCATGCACATTTCAGATTTGAGCATGAGAACTACACTGCTGATAGTACACTAGATGTTTTAAATATCTGTTGGATTTCTGTAGCTAAATATTCCAGAATCCATCAGGAACAACCCAGGCTGCCTCCTAGAAAATCCTGCTATATGTGTTAGCAGTCAGTCAGGGAACTGTAAATAATTCAAGCATCTAACAGGTACGAATTGGGAGAACCATTTTCTGTGTAAATAAGTCTGCTTTTTTTCCTGTTAAGGGTATAGGGATTTTCCTCTTTGTTGGACGGATGGAGAGACCTGACAAACACATAGAAAGCTTATAACATTTTTAAATGATCACATGGTCCTGTGTGAAGGTCTATATTGGTATCTTCCATTCACCTACCCATCTCTATTGACTATTTGAAAGGAGGAGTAATCTGCAAATCATGTACTGTATATAAAGCCTTTCCCAGCCTCTATGAGGACTACTGCTGAGGTTCCCAGGGCAAGGCCCTTCAGCTGCCATTGCCTGAGCTTCATGTCTCTCTGTTTAATAACTTGCAGAGCCTTCTGTAAGAGAAGAGAAGATATCCCTCATTTTTGGAGGGTCTTGGGTGTGAATGTGTATGTGCGTATGTAGGGGAGAGAGAAAATGTGTGCATGTAAAGGTGGGAAAAGAGGTTGAATGCACTTATTGTTGCGATGGGACATGTTTTGCAGACCATGCGCAAAACTCCCATTTAAAATATGTCTGTTTTCAGGGTTTTTCTTCCCAAGTGTAATGTTCTCTTGGACCCAGAATAATCAAAGACAGAGTAAATGGATCCCTTTTTCAGTTGAGGTTTACAGCGTGGGCTGGCCCCACACAACATTTTTCTTTGTTAGTGAGTGCAATTATTTCTTTAAAACCAAAAAGGACTAAAAGCTTCACACTGTCGTTTTTGCACTTTTCCCTCCTGTGCAGCACAACAGCCACTATTGTCCTGTGTTGAGACTCCTGTTCATTACAAAATTGAAATGTTTTGGTAATGGTCAAAAAGAAGTAACTGGAACATGACTGGGGAGGAATTGGTTGGATTTTCCAATAACAACTAATTGAACTAGGAGTAACTTCATTAATTCCGTTTATTACACAATTTGTTACTGTGGCTGCTTTTTGTGTCATTGTATGTTTAAAATATACCATTGGTCTGTGTTAAACAGTATCTCCTGTTAATGCCAAAAGTTCTATTTTATCATAAAATATGGGAATCTGCATCCTGAAACTCATAACCCAACGAGGTAAGGCAGTGTGTTATGTATTTGATATTTTTTCACTCTCACTTTACAGAGGAAATTTTGTAGAGCTTCATGAAATGATTGAAGCAAGCTCTAATGCTGTTCAGGCTAGCCTCTTACCAAGCAGCGCTGCCCCTACTTGCTAGTGAGCAATGAGATATGGAGCCAAATGATGATTTCACGTCTTGCATCATTCTGAAATCTAGCCTGAACCCTTGCAAAATTCTATGGATTTAAACCACACATTTGAGGACAAATAGTGTGCCATACTTTCTAATTGCTTTGCAGCTTCTATTATGCAAATATGGAGTGGTGTGTTAGGTTAGGTGTAGAAAGGCCTGTGCAGGAAGGAAGGGGGGGGGAGAATGTGGTCAATTTTACTTGTTGCTAAAATCAGTCAAGTGATCAGTCAATCACTGCAAAAGCATTTAGGGAGAAACAGTTGACTGCCTTGTGACCTGTGACAACTTTTGAGTAGTTAATGTAATATCGTCCTTCTAAATGGCCCTTTTTGTATTTCTTGTTGTCTACTGTAAGGGAACTGTAACGAAGATCTGAAAGAGTATGTTGGTAAGAAGATGGTGAAGCATGTGTGGCTGGACCTTGGGCTGTGTGAGAGAGGTCGGTGGGGAAGAGCTTGCTTTTGTTTGGCTTGTTTTTTTTTCCTTAGGGAAGGGCTCTTCCTGTTGCTTTGTAAGTTGAAGATAGCAAGTCTTTAGGTTTTTGTTTTTAGGAAGTAACCAAGAGGGAATCAATAATGGTGAGGATTTAGAGACAGAAAGGGTTCGGTGATACTTGTTGTGGACAGAAGGGGAAGAAGATAGGTGGGTAAGACAGGGAAAACCAAACATGATTAACTTACTGAATGAAACTGTCCATAGGACTTGTGATTAGTTTTTTTAGATGTCAGTTCCAGAAGTCACAGTTTACAGTTAGCAGTTGCATTTGATTCATATCAGAAAGGCATCTGTTGCAGTGGACAGCTCTTGTATCTCAAGGATAATGATGGATTTATAAGAAGAATGTAATATTTATGGAAAGAATGTAAAATAGTTTGCATAGTAAAGTAGCTACTCCAAGCATTTGGGTTCCAATGGCAACATCTGTCCAAGCCGGTTTCATTACCTTACAGTAATGCACACCTTATAACAGAAAGATCAACTATAATGAAATTACCTTTCAGCTCTCTCATTGTTTCTACAATAGCAGATTTGTCAGCATGGTGGTCTGTGTTTTTAGATTGTACCAAACACAATCTCAGCAAAGAACAATGCTATTCTGAGCATCTTCAGCCACATTTGGAGTCCACTGGCATTCAAACCAGCAGGGGATCCTACAGGTAATACTGAGGGTGTACTTTGTAGGGTGAAAAGCCTCTCTGTTAAGGTACTTAAGCCCATGTTGGTATTGTCATTGTCCCATGTGTGTTACATTGGAATTTATAAACAGTGGCCAGATTTCCTCTATTCCAGATTCTTTTCAAAACATGAGGCCATTGACTTTATCATCATATGGTTCACATTTATCCAGGTTTTTCTCAGAGCCAGATATTTTATGAATAATTCAAGGGACAAAGTTCCTGGCTTGTATACAACATTGGTACATTTAATCTGGATTCAGATGCTGTTTTTTTTGTTTTTTTTTTTGCATATTTTGGATTTGTATGTCAAATGTAGAATAATTTCCTGGTTGCCCTGATGGGCACATTCTAACCTTTTGAATACTGAGATTCTGGAGAGGAATCTGAGTTGCTCAAAGTGGATCTGACAAAATATGGCTTAGGAGGCACAGGGAAAGCTGATATCAATTAAATTGGATTTCAAAGAAGAAAAGGCTCCTATGCTTTTATGTATCACTATTAAGGGAAATTCTGGATTGAAAAAGGAACCTTGGAGCAGGAGACATAGTCCTGCACTGGAGTTCTGCACAATAAAATATCTTGCTGAATTTGAGCAGTTAGTTAAAATGCCCAGGAGTGGCCTAAACTGCAAAGACAACAGCCACAATCTCTCTGGGGTGGATAATGCATGCTTTTCAGAACATCAGACAATCACTCTGAAATTTTATTCTAGTCTTCCAGAATCCCTTGCAGTGTCCATGATGTTTGGTTCTGCCATCCACTGGAACTTTGTAATGGGTCCTGGGATATACCTTTTGGTATATGCAGTGCATACACCTAGACATAGATACACAAAATCCTGAAAGTGTCTGAATGCATATCCTTGCATGTGCTTTTAAAAACTGCCAAGAGCAGATTGCAGTCTCTTTTATTTCCAGTTCCTGCAATGTGAAACCACAACATTGATATTCAACACGCCTCAAGCAGAGAGAACTTGATGATAATTTACTGTACCTCACAGTCATCTCCCAGTTTACTCATTGCATGGACCAAAGTTGGTGCTAATATGAACTTTAATTTTATATTTATGTGTTTTGTTGAGATTTTGTGTTTTTAAATCAAAGATGTACTGTCCTGTTTAACTAAAAATCTTACCTTTAGCAACCCACAAAAAGATCTTTGGGATTCCAATGTATGTTAAAGTTGACATACCCTTTTAGTTGAGGTGCGGGGAGGGTAAAAGATACTTTATCTTCATAAATTTGTGAAATGTAAGATTTTATTTGTCACAACTTTTTAAAAAATTCCATTTGTTTACATGGTCTCTTCTGTGTCTTATGGGAAAAAAAATAAAAGTTTTTAATCTTTTTAAATGTGTGCCAGTTGCTGGCTAGCTTCTTTCTAGAAGTTATTAGTGTTTAAGCTTTCCTACCTAGCATCCATATCTGCTTTGCAAATCTTTCTTTCAGCTCCAGGAGGCAACAGTGAGCTCAACAGAATTCTCAGTATTTTTCCAGAACAGCTGCTGTAAATGTAGAAAAGGACTTAAATCTGTAGTAATGCAATGTGGTGATTGAAAATGCCATCAAGTCACAGCTGACTTATGTTCAGGGGTGGTTTACCACTTCTGGCCTCTGCATTATGACCCTGGACTTCCTTGCAGGTCTCTCATCCAAAGAGTAGCCAGCGCCAGCCCTGCCGAGCTTCCAAGGTCTGAGAAGACTGGGGCAGCCTATGCTACCCAGGTCAGAGTAATGGCCTTATAAAATCCACCAAACCCAGGGCAGCAATTTATATGAAAAACATAATAAAGCTAAACATAATTCTTAAAAGATAAGAGGACATGACGAAACCAGAGATGGGGATCCTCAAAAGACAGGATTTCACAGTCACAACAAAATTCAGATATAATTAACTTCCAAATTCATGTTTTAAACACTGCATCTAAGCAACCTCAGTAGTAGACTATCAACAGAACGGCAAGTTTTCTCAGCTGACTGCCTCATTTCCTCACTGTGCTCCCCATTCTTAGCAGCCTTTTAACTGGATAAATGCAACAGTCCAGTAGGTTTCAAGTAGGCAAATCCAGGCCTTTTTTCTGTGAACATCTGGTTACTTTTAGGTAGGTTCGTGGAGTGCTTGGCAGTGTTTCAAGAGACCTGTCAGCTTTATGACTTTTGTTCACCTTGTACATACTTGCAAGCAAAAATTCCAAAACTTTTGCAAACTCATGATTTCCAGCCAATTGTTTTTACAGTCCCGTCAGTTTCTAAAACTGTTGATTAGTAGCAATGCTTTTTACCCCTGGAAGTGTTCTGGTTTTTTTTTGGGGGGGGGAGAGAGATAAACATAACTATCAAACCTGCAAGCAAAATAGAAAGTTAATGAACTTGTGTTCTCCCACAAAATTGTAAACAACCTTCTAAATTAAATATTTCCTAATATCATTTAATCTCTGCAGTTGTAACGGTTTAAACACAATGGGACCATGGATCTCACTGCTGTTTTACAAGTCCTGCAATGCAACTAGGAAATGGTCACCAGCCCACCGCTTCTTCCGCAAGGCTAGTCAACAGAATTGTGCCAACATACAGTTGTCATGGTACTGCTGCAGTTCTATTCAGAGCCAAAAATATATACTAGGCTTGAAGACAGACTAAAGGTCTCCAAGAAAAACACTGGACAACTGTGGGTGTCATCTGCATTTGCAGTAATAACAGGGTAAACCAAGCTGGGCAACTGCAGGAAAACAGCGTGGAAGTAACCAGTATTTTATTGCATTAGGAGAAAATGGCACTTGATTTCAAGGGTGCCTTCTAACATGAACAGTGGTGAATGTATCAGGTCATAGGTTAACTTTGTATGTGTAGTTCTTACACTGAGAATTCCCAGATTTTTCATAAACGTGGGGTATTTTTAGAATCAGTGAGGCAAACAGCCCTGTGCCTGTTAATAGAAATAACTGTCTTGTGTGTATATGAACATGTGGAGCATTACATATTTAAACCATCTGTAGGCTTCAGAAATCTGCAGAGCCACCCATTTAGTAGCTTTGTACATCACCAAGAAGAAACCGAGAGATGTGTAATGATTCATGGTCTTCAGTAGATGTTGCTTGGTAATGTGAAAAGTGGATCTTACCAAACAGTGCAAGCCAAGCAATCTGATGATCTTAAATTGGGGTGTAGGGAGATACCAGTAGTTCTACCTGCATTTGACATGAATATACAGTTCTTGGTAGGGTTTTCTGGGATTCCACGTAGTCTGATCCCTATATGAATGTGCAGTAGACAGTATTAGTTGTATAATGATTACAGAAGACCCAGTTGCAACAAAGGTGGTGGACAATTAGGCAGGGAATTATTTAACCATCCTTTCCTTCTTACTTATTCTTCCAATATTGTTTTTTTGTGTGTGAAGGAATGTTGGGTCTTTGCATGAAAAATAACCTTTAGCTTTGTAAAGTACTACCAGACTTTTTTGTTAACATCTGTCTGGATGCCAACTACTGGATTCACCACTAGATGGTAGTATTTGAACTTTTTCCTGCTTCCCTGTTTCCCCTGGCTGTATTTTCCCCACAATGGGAAATGCATTTCAGGGTGTAACTTACACCATTCAACTGGAATTCAGTTCTCACCCAACAGAGACAGCAGAAACTATCTTTGTCTTCAAACCAATTACAGTTCTCAGTTGCACAGCAGACAGAATCAGACCAAGAAAAATAGATAATAGGCACAAATGACATATAACTAGAAGACTCCTACAATTGTCTTGACCATCAAAACAAACCAAAATGGCCCTTTAACACATTTATATGCCACCTTTTGAACCAAATAGTATCTCCCAAGTAGGTGTTCAACAGAAATCTAAATCTTACTGACAGCCAAGCTGGAAAATCCAGTATATTAAAGAATGTTCCATTTTGATTTCTATTTGTCAACTGAACTGTCCTCACTATATATTTTTCCCCAGCAGGCCTTTTCTTACTTATTTCAGCATAAATTTCAGAAAGATTCATTTGTGCCACCCTAGTCCAAGGCAGAGCAGAATCTAGCTGGGCCTTCAGAACGTTTCCATGCTAAAGAACATAACTGTAGCTTCAACATAATGCAGAAGTAAGGCCTCTGATCCTTGAATAGATAGTGTACTTAGTTAAAATACATACTTGGCTAGCGTCTGGGTTTCAGGGCTATTGAACGTGGTCTACATCCACCTTTTCTAGCTAGTCAACAGTAGAGATGGGATCACCCCCCCACCCCCGCCACTTCCATTCATTCCTTGTTCTGTATTTCAGTATGTCCTGAATTTCACTCCTAAATTACATCTTTATGGGGGGAGGGGGATATTTTCTCTGCATTTATGTTGATAATTCCAGATGGGGATCTGTGTTCATTGGTAGCCGCAGAATACAACAGGAGCTCAGTAGCATCTTTAAACTAAGAAAATCCATTTCAACACAAGCTGCCATAGCTCATTTTAGCTGATGCATGACGTCCATCTGCTGCATAGAGTGCTGCAAACAGAAAGGTGGTGGGGGACAGCTGTTACACTGAAAACTTACCTTGTAGATTTTGTTAGGAGTGTAGTGGCACCTTAAATACTACCATATTAATAACTTAAATGAATACATAATCAGATATTGTGTTTGTTGGAGGGGTAGAAAGAAATCAAAACAAATGAAAGCTGCGGTACATTGAGAACCCATACTGCTGTTCTCAAAATTTGGATTCTAGAAGGCAGGCAGAAATTCAGACACCAAGAATCTGAGAAGCACCCCTCCTCACACAGCTCACACCTGTACCTCCATGGGATATCTAAATCAACTTTATTCACAATCACAGTTATCCAATTGTCACACTGGGTGGAATAGTCTTTTTTAATAAACAAAACACAAAACTTTTTTCCTGTTTAAATAAAGCAATTAAAAGATAATTTTTTTCATTTGAATGACATTGAACCACATAAATTACTCTGGATCATACATGTGAACACAGAGAATAATGAAACCCAAAGTCTCCTGTGCTAATGGTCCTCTTCCATTTGAAGGGCTTTCTTTTGCAGTTTATGCTAGCCTCCTAAAGTTTGGTCCTCAATGTGTGTATGGACAGCCCAAGACTCAGTAGAAGGTAAATCCATCTTCTGCAAGTGTTGCCCACATATGGGTGAGCATAAGGTGCTATTGGAGGAAAAGGAAGGGGGAAGTAGTACTGGCTGAGCACTGAAAAACTCTTTAGATGAAGGGACTTGTGGTGGACACAGACAACTCCAGCCTGCTTCCTTGACCCAGTCAGTGTCAGCAGCAATCTGAGCATCAGTTTTCCAATTCACCTGGTCTATGAGGACTTATGGATCTGGGCTTTGGTATCTATCTTGCATTTCTGTCTGCCAAGCTCATATGCACTAAGAAAGCCACATTTCACCATTAATCATCTCATGTCTTCTACATAGTCTCCTATTAACAATTTCCCAATTCCAGGGCCCCTAAACATATGCTTAGGTCATCTGTAATGCCAAACTATGGCTTGGAGGGGGCTGTAGGAACAAACCTTGAAATTTTCCATCTTACCCTCATGATTCCTTGTTTCCCTCCATCCTTTCATACACCACAAGCTAATTACATTTTCTACAACTCATCCTCTTAAGAAGTTCAAGACAGTATATGGTTAATCCTCCCCATTTTGTCCTCACAATAACTCTGTGAGGTAGTTAAGTAGGCTCAAAGGGAGGAACTGGTCCCTGACTGCCCACTGAGCATGATGGCTGAGTAGGGATTAGAATTTGTGGCTCCCTTGCCCTAATCTGATTTTCTCTTTGCTTTTGGAGCAAGATCCCAATAAATCAATTACAGTGTGAGTTTGCCCAGCAAACAGGGATTTCAAAATGGGAGACAAGCAGTGGCTTGTAAGAGAACAAAGCATGTTGTTACTGAGAGGAAGAGAAGGGATTCTGGGAGCCAGCACAAATCTCCTACCAAGCTCATGCATGCAGCACCACTCTGAAGTTTGGCAATATGGCACTAGTACTTCATCTGACCCATGTTTGGTTTTTACAGCCAGTCTATTTTTTTCAGTATAAAAGTTCAGAGGTTTGCGTGTTTTCCAGCCAAAGCAAAATCTTCCTTTCCTTCACAAGTTGCAGAAGCCATCTTTTGTGCACCCTAAGTGATACAAATAATTTACATCTAGGATTTGGCTAATTAACAAATATACATCTGTCAGGCTCAACCTTTTTATTTGGTGTTTTTGGGTTTTTTGCTGCTGGAGGAGAAAGGGGAAAATGTTTTGTTTTTTACTTGAAACATTCCAGTGGTAAGAGCTGGTCAATGCAACTACCAACCATAGGATAGGGCGAAGGCAGCCACTCTTTAATGGTGACAGTCCTACAGCTACCATTTGCTAGATCCTGGGAATAACTGAATTATTTACATGTGTCCTCACAGATAAGAGCTCTGATCCAGCAGAGTAGTTCCCCTTAACTGGTTCTGGTTGATGTAACTCTTTGGTGCCATCCCTTTTAGTTAAAAGAGGGAACAAGCCACTTCAGGCCCACTCACCCCCACCAGACAGGAGACTGGGTCTGTCAGCAGCTCAGTGGAGAGGTGCATGCATGCCATGGGTTGATGTGAATATTTGGGTCAGGGCCAGCAAATTAGGCATTCAAGAGAAAACAACATTTTAGCCTGGTGGGAATTTCGGAAATAATTCTGTTATATTGCCACCATTGTGTGTGTGTCTCCTCTAGCAGTTATGCCCAAATGGATTTTAATAAATGTATTTCCTAGCAAATATCTCCTCTGGCAGAAATATTTTCCCCCATGCACAATAGCAGCATCAACTATACACAGCATTTTAACTATGAAAAACATAATTCTCATACAGGCTCAGTTTGCCAGTTTCCATGGAAGATTGTCCAAGAAGAAACCTGGGATGAAACTCCCTCAAACACTTTCTCATATTAAAATACATTATAGAAACATCTAAATACCAAATGGCAATTTGGTGAGCCCAGGAGAAGTTCTTGGTACTGGAAGCTTTAGACTATCTAATTTATCACTTCTAACTCTAAAATACTGCATTGCTTCTTCCTAGTTCCCACCTTTGGATATGTCACAATCAAAAAAGGCATGAGATTATTTGAATTGCCATAGTTTCCTCCTTCACTGATGTTCTGGCCATCTTCTGGGACATCCTACTTGGCATGGCCAATGACTGTACCCCATGCTATCCAAACGGATCTGAATCCCAACATGCTTATAAGAGGCCATTCAAAGCTTCTGTGCCTGCAAGCTAACCTATTCATTTATTAGGAAAAGAAGCTGTTCCATGTTTAATCAAGACTCTAAATAGCTCAGTGGATCAGGGTGAACATGTTTTGTACAAAAATTCCAGCAGTACCATCCCTACATCCTCTCCAAATAATTGACAATACATTCATGCATATCACCCCACTCCTGCCCTACAAAAACCACTGTTATTTGCAGCTAGTAGCTTTTATGCTGTCACTGACTTCCATTAAATGAGTTATGGAAGTGTAGAAACCTGATCTTGTTTATTCAGAAATGTCCCATTGACTTATGTACGGGGTAAGAGGCCAAGGGTGTAATCTCATATATACTTACTCCCCTCAACTTTTATAGAACCTCAATAAAACTGTAGGCATACTCAGGCAAACCTAGACTTCATGGAATCATAGAGTTGGATGGGACCTCTAGTCCACTCCCCTGAAGAATGCCGGAAATGGCCACAAGAGCCAAGCACCTACACAATCTCTTCTGTCTACCCACTGACAATCTGCCTAAATTCACAGAATCAGCATTTCTGTCAGATGGCTATCTAGCCTCTGCTTAAAAACTCCCAAAGGAGAACCTACCACCTCCCAAGGAAGCCTGCTCCACTGAGGAAGCACTCTGTCATGAACTTCTTCTGGCTGTTTAGCCAAAATTTATTTTGAATTTTCTTTTGCATTCACAATGCTGAACTGAACATGAGTGCAGCCTTGTTAGATCCAGGTTCAGGTGATTTTAAGATGGGTCTTCTAGTTGAGTGATACAAATTAAATTCTGTCCTGTCTACACTTGGTCTTCTTAAAGATAGACACAAGCTTAGGCTCTGGTTCTGTCTAAAAAATACTTTATTGCATACACTTGACATCATGGGATGCCGGCCACGAGCTATGGATGAGATGCAAAGTTGTTTTAAATGTCAGAGTGCAGTGAGCAACTACAGATGCACATATCTCAATCAAAGCAAGACTCATGCTGTTTCAGGAATTTTCTAAGAGAAGCCCAATGTGAACTCTCAGGCACTGAGGCTCTGGCTCATAATGAGCCCAGCTCTAAGTGTTCTTCATGTGAGCATTTCTTTAACAGTCACCTGTTCAGATTTACTCCAAACAGTTAAGTATGTGTTTCAGCAGGTTGCACAATCTGCACTATAGTGATAAATGCCTATTGGAATGATACTTATAAGTAAATGCCTGAAAAACCTGTGCACCTTGGCTTCTAGCATGTAATGAATTGGTCATATACAAACACTGGGTTGGATCTAGACAAAATTTTCCACCGAAAGGAAGGCTGCGGTCATTTCCAATGACTTCTTCCTGCTGCAGACCACCAATCTGTCTCTCATGTTGTTTCTAAGGATCCCCTGTTCCCCAGGAACAGCATGTCAAGGAAATCAGTGAGCTGCTGTGGGAAGGGGAGAAGGTAGGAACATTGAGTTCCATGGACAAAAATCCCTTGCTTGAGAAAAAAATTTAGTCTAGATCCAACCCATGCAGAAGGGCATCTGCAGAAACATTCCAGAATCGGAATCCAGCTGATAGCATTAAATGTTTATGACTTCCACGGGCTGAGAGTCACAATGGGTAGGCTTGTCTTTTTGATGTGGCATGCATAGACGTCAATGAGATGTGGTTTTAGCAAAGAGACTGGTAACATAGGTGGGAAATGGCAATTGGAAGTATGTCTCCTAACAATGTACATCTTCACTGCCTGTCCTGATGGCGGCTTCTGTAGTCCCAGAACAAAACTTTAGGAGGAAGCAGGGAGCTTTTGAGAAAGGGAAAGATTTTGTTTTCTTCAAGGCAATGAGCATGAGAAGCCAGGCATGCAGCCTAGCACCCTCGTAAACTGGATTTGCCAGAGAGAACCAGTGCTGAGCACAGCTGTTCATGTCTTTAGAGGGCAGAGACTGGAAAATCCAGTCCAGTTTGAGGGAGGGGGTCAGTTACCTGATGCCTCTCAGTCTCCCTATTTCTGCTTAACTTTGTGAACAAGATCAAAATCTTTATGACTTTTTTTCTCCTGAAGTAAAAAATCCCATGGATATGGTTGCCACATTGCATTCTCAGAGCAATCACTTGGGAGCGGGGGAGGCGAAGACCCACCACCACTAAGCCTCTCCCCTGAGAGTCCTCTCTCTTCATGAACCTGTATCCTACCTAACTGTAGCGTAGAGTCAAACTCATCCCCCCAGATTCTCCCCATCTGTAGCACAGACGTGAGCTGTGGACTTCTCCCAAACATGATGGCCTATGGCATTTCAAACAGAGTTAAGTGTGATGGAGCTGCAATTTCTGGCTTAGTCCTTTGTCTAATGAAAGAGAGAAAGGATGAGGCTTAGTGCTTGTCCATCCTGGCATAATCTGCTGCCACAGATACTGATGAGAGAAAACACCAAGAGTGCAATCATACCATACATATTCACAGCAGTGTAGGCAAGAGAAGCCAAGTCTATGGTCCTTCACATGATGGGAAGAGTGCCTTCAGAAACCGTCATTAAACCGAGCAAGCATACAAAATAACAAAACAAAACAAAAACCCACTTCCAATTCTGATCTCTCTCTTCCTTTCTAAATAAATACATCAAACTCTGTGTTGCACATTCACTTTGGCCAGAAGTTCTTAAATTACCAGCAAATTTACTTTCTAAGTTGAGGCAGACGTCCAATTTCCTGCTGAAAAGCTTTTGTGCACCATTGTCCTTATGGCTTATGATGATCTCCATGATTTTTAGACAGCAGATGTGAGAGGAACCCTTTGGCCGTGAATCCAGCCACTGATGCAATTCTCAAGAAAGGTGGAGGGGAAGGGGAGAAACAGAAGGAAACCAGCAATGAAGGAACTCATGGCATGTACAGCTGCTGCCAAGGTAGAAGTGGAGAGGAGAGTTGCAGGCTGGAAAGGAAGGGATGTAAGAACCTGTGGAAAGTAGAATGGGAAGGTTGTAAAGAATACCCACACACACACACACAAGCCCTGTGCCATGGGCAGCACAATGTGCATATAACTGACACCTATGAGAAGAGAGTGTGGTTCAGTAGCCCCTGATGGCTATTGGGAAAACAGCGACTGTTCTTGCCACACCAGATGGCTGGAAACCACAGGACAATATTTCCAGGTAGGTCTTTCCTGCCCCCAAAGCGGTTTTAGAGTTCAAATGACTGTTTCTTTTTCTATCCCATTGGGCTTCCAAACTGGGCATGCCACCAGGCCCAAGCGCAATCCAATTCTTTTGCACCTCTCCCTACCTTGGTTTGCTTCTTGCAGCAAAGGGAAGGCAGGGAAAACGGGGAGGGGCAGGGAAAGGAGGGGGAGGCATGACATTCATTCTTTCTTGGGGGCTGCATGTCTAAGGGAATAGCTCTCTGTTAGGTAGTTGGGAAGGAAGAAATCTGGAATCCTCAAAACGCTGGGTTTTGCCCACATGCAGCAAAGTAAAATGGTGAAGATGGGGGAAATTGGCTGCTAGAACAACCCTTTCCCACCTACCCATGTCTCACTCGGTGTCATTAAACAGATCTCCCCCAGCCCCTACCCTTTATGGCATGCTGCTCTAGGTACTGCGATAGGTCTTGATGATGTCCTTGATGGCACGTCTGCAGATAGGGCAACAGGCATTGGCCATCTTCTTGAGTTTGAGCCCACATGTGTAGCAGAGACACATATGTCCACAGGAGTAAATCACGGTGTCCACCATGTTCTCATAGCAGATAGTGCACTCATCATTCCAGGACCCTGAGATGGAAGGTGAAAGAGGGGATTCTGGCATGCTGACTGGAGAGTTGGGAGCAGTGCCTGAAATATAAGAAATGCTGTCATTTTTTTTTTATCAACCCAATCATGAGCTTAAAAATAGGACTCTGGGGCCAAGGCACCAGATGCTTGGGATGCACAGCAAAAGGTGGAGAGGGCCTGTCATAACCTTGTTATGGAATTCCAGAACATACCCATCTCATCATTGTCCATAGCAAAGATCTGGGCTAGGAGGCAAGCTTTATACCTATCCCATCCTTCAAAAACAAAATAAAAGAAAAAAATACTCCTGGTTCCTAGGGAGGTTTAAACATAAAAATTTACTGTACCCCTTAATATCCTCACCAAACTGCTGGTTTTGCCTTTTTGTAAGGCCCACTGCCCAATTACCCTGCAGCTCAGATCAGAGCACTCATGTTTCAGTGACACTCCCTTGCCAATTGCATGCTGCTTGGTGAAATTAGATTTGGTTATTTTAAGAATTATATAAATGAAAATTTTGTTTACAATTGTGATTTCACATTTTTAAAATTATTAAGAGAAACTTCTGGTCCTTACACTCTGTGGGAGCTGATTAAATCTCTCATAAAGAGTTTTGTTTTTTGGTTTTTTTTTTTAAGAAAGGAAACCATTTCGGATGGGTCTCTTCCAAACTCTAGCATTTAAACTGAAAAGGGGTGCAAAGCTTAAAAGTCCTTACTTACTGCCAATCGAGCTGCCAAGTGGGCCAGAGCCACAAGTACTCAGAATGGGATCAGAAACTCCACTGCAGAGGACAGAGGGTGAGTTTGGAGATGAGGTGGGAGAGCTTGGTGCAGATGGGCCCAGTCGCTCGGCCAGGAGAGTAGAACCTGCACAAGAAAGGGAAACTCTTGAGCTTCACTGGAATGGGCCCAGATATGCTTCACAACATGGATAATGGCATCATGCTCAAATGGGGGAAAGTGTGAGGCATGATAAGCAAAGTTCCAATCTGCTGAGATTTAAGTCCCAGGATTATTACAAAAAGAGAAAATATACAATGGTGGGTTTGGTCGCTGCATTTATCCCATCTATCCCACGGATTAATAAACGATGCACCTTCCTCAATACTTGGCCAAGAGAAAGATTATTGCCCCTGAGCAGTGAGCCAACAAATCTCCTGAATATCCTTCTATGAAATTGCCCCCACAGGGATGAAAGCTGTGACTAGTCATAAGATGGCTTGTGCCAAAGTTAGAACTGGGGAGTAAAAGCTGGTGGTTTAACCAAGGATCAAAAGACATCATTTTTAAAAAATCCTATCCTAGGATTCATATTTGTATTGTACATCCAATGAAAACACTAATCATTCACACATATTTCTGTTGACCTATCACACTTGCGCTTACTTTTAAGAAGATCAAACACTATAGAGCCAAGACTAGCTTCAAGCACAAAAGAAATGCAGCAGCACTGGGCAGGCAGTGCCAACAGCCTCTCTCAGTGAGGAAATGTACACATTGTCCTGGTACTCAGAGCTCATCAGGCAGGGGTGCCAGGCCAAATCTGAAGAGGGTTCCTAACCCTCTAGCAGTAGCACGGAGAGAAAATTCTAGTGTGCCATGTACTGGTCCTCACATCATCATTGCACTGTGATGACAAAAGCCACACTAGGTGAAACTCTTCCCTGTATGACTCTCTTGCCCTGATGACCATCAGATTACATTTGCTAGCAGCTTTTCTCATCCTTCCTTTCCTGGTTTATGAGATTTACCAGCATCCAAGTTATATTCTGGAGTTTGTTCTCCTGAAATAAACTTCCTGACATCTGCAACTTTTCAACTTAACTTGTTGCCCTAGCTGGTTTAGCAATATACAATTTCTTAATTTTGAATTTACAGTTTGGGACCAAAAGGTAATAAAATGAGTGATGCTTCCATGTCACACTCCAAATGCCAAGATCATTGAGAACCATGTTCAGAGAAAATGCAGCTGTTGCTAATGGGTGGTTACTCAACATCAAATACTGGCTCATCATGGCAGTCCTAGGCCTTTTTATCCTGGCAAGAGTGCAGTTCAGCTTTTGTAGTTTGTGTGTAAACTGATTATCATCAGTTCAATAATGGGGGATAAGGGGGAAAGGATAGCCTCTAGCTAAAACATCAGCAGGGCTGGCAACTCCCAACCAAGCTCACAGCAGAGTTTGTTTTCCTTTGAAGACTAGCATTGATCTGTGTTAGATAACACCATTTCCATGAATTCTGCCTCTACTACCTCAACTGCAAAGAAACAAAACACGGGGGGGGGGGGAACTGCTCTCACCCCATAAACTGCCGAATATGGTTTGATTCATGAAATTCTAATGTTAGCAAGCATCAGGGAAAAGAGTATTTTAAACTAGAAATCCTTTGTTTCCTTTGGCCAAGTCACCTTGAGAGGGTCATACCTCTGTGCTGTATAAAGTAGGTCACAGATTTAGTCCCTGGCATTTCTGACTGCCAACTGGTAATCCTTCACCACTGCTTGTTAAATATATGTAACTGGCTCACATTGACAAGACACTGGAAGATCCATGTGATAAGATCTTCCTAACATCTTTTAAGGCACAATTAAACTCTGATCCAATTCAGACTGGGTCAGGCAGAGATAGGAGAGGGGCAGGTTTAATCCTTCCACCTGGGTAGTTCTGCCAGTTTAAAACAGGATCCCCACTCTGTCCTATCCTTTTAGAGAAAACAAAAAGATTGGCAAAATTTTTGTATTTAAAGAGCTAACAAGAGTGTGGTGACCTGTTTTTGACTCCTGAAACAATGCACATGTGTATAGGCTAAATCCACACTCATGTAAGTTCTGGATCTTAATCAGCTTCTCTAATTGTGTAGATAGATTCAAGTGGGAAACCATGTTGGTCTGAAGCAGCTGAACAAATTTAGAATCTAGTGGCACCATTAAGGCCTTGAATAAAACTTCGTAGGTCTTAAAGATGCAACTAGACTCTAAATTTGATCTCCTGTAATTGTGGTTTTAAAATAATGCTTGGAGATATATATTCCCCATCACCCGAAGTTTAACCCTCATATTCTTCCCCTATTCACCCATGTTCATTTCAGACCACAAAGAGGCATGCATAGTATAGCTATAATAAATCACTAATGATAGTATATGGTAATCTCAATACTGTATAAAAATAACAATGGTAGCAGGGCTGAGAAAGATTGTGCCTGAGAGTCTGCAAGTCACATGTAGTTATAATAGGGAGACTCCCTGCTGCTGCTTGAAGGGGGTTAGTGTTGCACCAATGCCATGATGTCATTTCCACTGCAAATGTGCAAGCGATGTCACAATGTCAGGGCAATGCTCTAGGATTCAACCAGTACTCTATGATTTCAGGTGAATCATAGAGTGTTGCCCAAACACAGTGATATTACTTTCAGGTAACACTGCAGAATTCATGTGATTATTCATTTTGTTGTGTTCCCGCAGTGTCGCCATTGGTTTCAAGTACTCAACTGGCAACCTTATATTTTGATGGACTCATTAATCATCTAAGACTTTGTTCTCAAAGCAAAACTTAATTCACAAAATGCAATTAAAATGATGTTCAAAGGCAAAATAATTCCAATGACGGTGCTTATACAGTAGTGTTGTCCATAATGTGCTATAGTTAGAGCCAATAGTTCACTACATATTTGAAATTTGGCAGAATGGATTAGGACTGGAAATCGAAAATTGATGTCAAAAAACAATACCCATACTAAAGAATTTCCACATTACAGAGCACATACTCTATGAAACAATTGCAAATGAAATGTATGTGTTAACTAGCTTCAAAGCCCATTCCTAAGAACGGGCCTTGAAAGGGTCCCCTCCCCTCGCCCCTGGCTCCTGGCCAGGCACTTTAACGTGGCCTTGGGCAGCAGCTTGCAGCCAGATCAAGTGGGGAGGGTGGGGTCTGGGCAGCTTGTTAGCAGGGCCAGGACAGAGCTTCTTAGCAGTCAACTAGTCAGCTCCTTAGCAGTCCTTAACGAGCAGTCAGCAGGCCAGGAGGCCCTCATCAGAAGGCCCAGCCTAGCAGGCCAAGAGACCCTCGTTAGCAAGCCCTCCACCACGACCCTTTGCCCAGGGCTCTCTCCCGTTACCTGCTGAGGCATCTGAGAGCAAAGAGGCTAGAGTCCAGGGATGGAGGGCAGGAAATGCAGGGGCAGGGCCAATCAGGGCAAAGCTGGCTGCACACTGATTGGCCCTATTCCAAACTGGACAGCTGGACATGTCCCACCCCTTAGGCTGTTTCATAAACATATAGAGGAACAACAATGGATAAGGATAAAAACTCTTCACCCTTTCTATGACAGAGTCTAAGAGAGCCAGTTTGGTGTAGTGTAGTGGTTAGGAGTGCAGACTTCTAATCTGGCATGCCAGGTTCGATTCTGCGCTCCCCCACATGCAACCAGCTGGGTGACCTTGGGCTCGCCACAGCACTGATAAAACTGTTCTGACCGAGCAGTGATGTCAGGGCTCTCTCAGCCTCACCCACCCCACAGGGTGTCTGTTGTGGGGAGAGGAATGGGAAGGCGACTGTAAACCGCTTTGAGCCTCCTTCGGGTAGGGAAAAGCGGCATATAAGAACCAACTCTTCTTCTTCTTCTTCTTCTAAGTGCATATGGGCTACAGTGCAATCCTGCATGGCCATGGAGCTCATTACAAAAATTTCCCATAACACCTGTTCAGCCAGAGATTCCCAGGCTTGTCATATGGCCAAGCAACCACCCAAGGCACTGCATTCACTGGCCATCCCAGTACAACGGTGGGTGGCACCTTAAATTCCAGACTTTCAATTTAAGATATGCTGGATGCCAGATTTTCATTGATAACTTTTATTTTTGTGTTAGTTGTATTATTTTTATTTTGTAAGCTACCTGCAGGGTTTCTAGAGAGGTGGAATAAAATGTTCTAAACAAACAAGCTTCTATAGATCACAGTCAACTTTGTTGCCTAAGAGATGTATAGAGAAAAATGAAAGTCCCTGAAGGAATTTTTTTGTAAACAACAGGCTCAAAAATGAAGGATATACAGGCTGAGAGAAATAATTATGAGCAATTCAAGCTTATTCAAAAATAGTGCAGAAGAGTGACAATAGCAGTACTTGGTGATAAGTGTCATTTCCCAAATTTTGTTAAACTGATTAACACCTGTAATGGCTACAGAATAGCCATTACAGAAACAACCACTGCATCCCTTAGCAATTTCAGGTGCTAATCGGCTTAGCAAAATTAGGGAAATTGCATTATTGCCAATCTCAAAATGGTCTCTGTACTTTTCTTGATTGCATTTGTATTTTACATAATTACATTTTACCCTGTACCACCTGCATTTCATTGTCCCTCCCATCCACAATTCATAATCTCATGTAGATAAGCCTTCTTCCAAGTGATAGTTCACCTTGTGCATCTGAAGATGTTGGTTCTAGGTCACAAAAGCTATTGCTAGAATTTAAAATGTGCTGCTTTTAAAAGGCCTGTTTATTTCTCACTGAAGCAGACTAGCACAGCTACCTCCCTGGAATTGGAGCAGTGGAACGGTGTGACCCCTTCATGCAGTGGGTGGCCTTTCAGGTATGTACACAGAAGCCCAGTCATGCTGAGCCTTGCTTCCATAATCTACCCTGGGGTTTTGGCAGAAAAGAAATATGTCATTCCAGACTCTGTCAAAACTTTGCCAACTGGGACTGGACAGTTCCACCCATTCCTAGTGAAGACTGAACAGCCTGTATCTGATGCTGCAGCTCCCTGTATCTGTTATACTGCTCTGAGATAGTCATGGGACTCTATTGTTTGCTCCAGAACCTACACTTTACCCCCTCCCACCATAAACATTGTGGGGTGGTCTCCTACAGTCCTCTATTTGCCCTAGTGACAGCTACCAGAATATTCTGGAAGCTGCCCACTCCCCCTTCCACAAACACACACACACCAGTCTGTTCAGATGAAGATAATTGTACTGTATATTGTAAACACCCTGGCAAGGGAACAGACCTCATCACAGTTAATATACACACAACAAAGAGAGAGACATTAAACAGCAGCCAAGAAGTGTACAAAACAAAAGCCTTCTTCCCTGTCATATGTTTGGCTTAAATGAGGCTCCATCATGAGAGAACAGTACGGTTTATAACTCTGTGGATGAAAATCTACATACCCCATTGCACCAAAAATCAAGATGGCAAGCCATTTTGGGCTGTATCAACAGGGGCATCACATCAAAATCTCAAGATATCATGGTCTCATTGTATACAGCACTGGTCAGACCACACCTGGAGTACTGTGTGCAGTTCTGGAGGCCTCACTTCAAGAAGGACGTAAATAAAAGGGTACAGAGGAGAGTAACAAGGAAGATCTGGGGCCAAGGGACCAAGCCCTATGAAGATAGGTTGAGGGACTTGGGCATGTTCAGCCCGGAGAAAAGGAGGTTGAGAGGGGACATGTTAGCCCTCTTTAAGTATTTGAAAGGTTGTCACTTGGAGGAAGGCAGGATGCTGTTTCCGTTGGCTGCAGAGGAGAGGACACGCAGTAATGGGTTTAAACTTCAAGTACAACGATATAGGCTAGATATCAGGAAAAAAATGTTCACAGTCAGATTAGTTCAGCAGTGGAATAGGCTGCCTAAGGAGGTGGTGAGCTCCCCCTCACTGGCAGTCTTCAAGCAAAGGTTGGATACACACTTTTATTGGATGCTTTAGGTGGTGGTTGGATGTGGTTGGGATGCCGGCCAGAACACTGCATGGCTGAGGGAGGCAGTGCAGGATCAGGGATCGTGGTGGCAGCTGTGCCATGGGATCACCAAGAATGAATGAATGGATGACAACAACAATAGGCCTAGACACGCTGGCAGGAGGATTCAGTCAACTTATCTTGGATATTCCTGCCAAGTAAATGTTTCAAAACGTTTTATGTAAACCACCCAGAGCCATAGGAAAGGGTGGTATAAAAATATTAAATAAATAAATAAATAAATAAATAAATAAATAAATACATACATACATACATACATACATACATACATAAAGTGCCAGCAAATCACGATGGTCTAAGACTCTGTTCATTGGTTATGTGGCCGATTCAATCAGAAGTTATATTTGTTATTATTGCTATTATAAAGAAAATGAATAGGAAAACTAACTCAACAAAGGAAGGTGATTCTGGCTCTACTACTGTAGTGCAAGAAAGGTTCCCTTCTCACTAGAAAAATGTCATCTATTTGGCTGATCAGACAGAGCAGTTTAGCTCTTTATAAAGAGATAGACATAAGATTTACAGGTATTAGATTCAGGTGGATTGTTGTGTTAGTCTGAAACAATAGAATAAGGAGGTTTGCTACTTTGGCCCTTTGTATCTCCATATCATCTCTTAGATAATTCCTAAATTAACAAAAATGATCATGCAAGCAATGTGCCCATCATCTCACATCACTTTGCCAAATGGTGCAGGGGGCTCCATGAGGCTACTCATATATGGATTCTGAGATCAGGTGTAAGACTGAACTGGATGAAGGGATTTTAACCACATGTAGCAGACTCCTGGGTTTACAGAACAGAATGTCCCAGGTTCAATTTTAATAACAGTTAAACGGATCCGAAAACAGATGATGTGAAAGAACTCCTCTGGACTGCAGCTGCCACTTAGAATAAAAAATATTGAGCTTAATAGAGCAACGGTCTGATTCAGTACAAGGCAGCTCCATACATTCAAACTACAAGCATGCTCTCCCTTCCCCATATTGGGTTGGATGGCAACAACTGGAATGCATTTAGCATAGGAGATCTGTTCATGGAAGTAGTCATCCATAAATGTAGATGATTGGACATATTGTTTCAAAACAATAAGCAATATGATAGGGGGAAGAGAGCATCATACAGCAAGTAAAACAAGAAGATCTAGCTTAACTATCTAACACATTAGAAATCTGCATCAGAAAGCACAATCTTACAAAGGCCACAGCTCAAGCATTCTCTACATTGCAGTCCCAGCATATCATAGCTCAGGCCTTTAGTCCATCAGAATCCAAGCTAGTCTTCCTCCAAGCTCTTAGTTCAATTATGTCTTTTTGGCCAACCAGTCTAAGGTGATGATGACAATCCAACCAGGATGTGTTCTTGCTAGAACATTCCAGAAAATTACCTCATCACTCCTGATTCCTCAGCCCATCCTGTGGGCTGCAGGTTCTCATGAGGAACCAATCACCCCATTCCTAACTCTGACCTTGAAGATGATACAGGCTAGGTAGGCAAAGAAGCCCAGTTAACAACACCTGCAAGATGGAATGAGCCTGTTACTATACACATTAACCTTTGGGAAGAATCAGGAGTGCTTTACCTCACATTGTGAAAACACCTTGAGGAGGAAAGGCTAATGCTGAACAGGGTGTCCTCAAAGCTTATGCCAAGCATGGTTCTCATTTCAGGCACTAAACAAAATACACTCACTTCAGTTTAAATTATGCTAAAATAGAAGATCCGCTCGTGGCACTATGCAATGTCAGAACACAGCCCTGTAGCACCAAAAGATGAAGTCCCTTTGGACACTGCTTGCAAATTAACATTACTAATGTATGCCTAATGTGGAGGTCAAAATAAAATTTAAAAACCAATTTAAGCCCAATGGAAGGTCTGACACAATATTTAACACAGCTAATGTTTTCCCAGGATGTGCTGAAAGAATCTAAAAAATGTATTTAGACAGTTACCAGAAACCCCAAAGAAGCTGCTTTCAAAGAGATTTCTGCTCAAGTATTAAAGCACAATCTGCCTTGAGGTTTGTTGAACACTTTAGACAGTGAAGCGCCTTAGAACACTGGCCTGCTAAATTTGACCTGATAACTCTTGGTCTTTTTAGTGAGGGGTCCCCCCCCCCCGAGAAAACAGAATTAAAAACGTGGCTCATAAAAGTCGGGTGTTCCCAGAGCAATCCTATTTTTGTGCAGTCAGGGGCTGTGTTTGCCATTCCAAGCCTGTCTTGCAAGGGCTTCATTTTAAACAACTGATTTTAATAGTACTTTCCCAAGACAGCAAAATGGTAGCAAGCTAGAAGAAGGTTGGATTTTTTTTAAAAGGACAAGGTGCTGCTGAGTATAACTGTGCCTGTCAGCTTTCAACGATTAATCTATAGCACAAATGAGCCACTATTACAGAGATTTCCCAGCAGTATCCAGGGGTGAGTGTATCCCATGACTATCTTCTGTAAATCATATCCTCAAATCTAGTGAACAATTTCACTTCCTCTCTTTCTAGAAAATCGCTTTTAAAAAACAGATCTGATACCAGCAAGGCTACTTATACCCTCCTGCAGCAATACCCAAATATTTCATTAAACTCTTTTGTTCTAAAATCTTTAAAGATTTACCACTTTGAATGCGTTGCAGTGTACATTTCCCTTGTTGCTGTTTTAAAAAAAAACGACGTAGTTTTGCTATGCCTTGCAGCAAAATTATCAGACCACAGTAAAAATGCTTCCTATCAACCATGGCAGAAGGATTAGGAATACTTCAGTGAGAGCTGGAACTAGTAGTAGGTTTGCTGGAATAGAGCACCAAACCCCTAGGGGAAATTGGGGGAGGGGTCTGGTACAACAGCATCGCATTCTTGTGCTCCTTTTGATAACTATCCATTAGCAGTGGCATTTATAGGAGGACATCATAGTGTGGTGTAGCAGTCAGCATATCAGACTAGGAGCAATGAAACAGAGGTTCAAATTTTCTGTCTGCCATTAAGCTAACTGGATGACATAGGACCAGTAACTCTCTCTCTCTCTCTCTCACACACACACACACACACACTCACCTATCTCAAATGAGTAGCCGTGTTGGTCTGAAGTAGCATAATAAAATCAGAGTCCAGTAGCACCTTTAAGACCAACAAAGATTTATTCAAGGCGTGAGCTTTCGAGTGCAAGCACTCTTCCTCAGACTATGAACTGACCATCATGACAGTGGTCAATTCATGACAGTGGTTTTAAAGGTGTTACTGGACTCTGATTTTATTGTGTCACCTATCTCATTGTTGTAAAGAAAAAATGGAGGATGGGAATAGCATGTAGGCCACTTTGATCAGGTTAAAAATGTAACAGACTATACATATTTCAGTTAGATAAATATTAAATTTCATGACTGGATTTTAAGGTGTTTGTTCTTCAAAGCGACACAGCTAGATTGCTTACTTCCAATGGAATCATGCTTACCAGCCTTTTGCTGGCAGGATAGGACACTGTATGCTGAGGATACGGTTCCAGTCCTATTAAACAAAATTCTTTATTTTGGATTAGCAATGTGTGCATGTTGCCTAAATTAAGCAAGTAGTCCACTATGCTATTTCTTTTCTATTCCTTCCAACACATATGAATTGATGGTGGACCAAAACAATTACTTCTTTTTGGCAGTTGGTAATGTTCTACTAGGGATCCTGATGGCTAGAATTATGGTTTGCCGATCAAACAAACATACTTTCTGCATCACCTGCCTCCAAACTCCCATGCATGCAACACTGAGCTTTCTACCTCAGGATCCACTTTGTCTTTTCTTTGCTCTCTTAACATTTTCACATGCTATCACTACCCTACCCACTTCAATATTTAGAAATCTAGAACGTTTCTATGCTGCCTTTTCAGAGCATTTGCTCTATGTGATCTCCCAAACACAAAATATACTTCAAACACAAAACATACCCAGGACACGGATTTGCATCACTGCTCCATGTAAACCAAAGAACATCCATAGTGGCTGGGAACAGTCCACGCAGACCTGCATGCCAGCACTTGCTCCGTTGTGGCTCAAATGCAGTTCACCTTCTGAATTCACCATGAAACCCAAAATATCCCCACTTTGGAGAGGCACCAACACTCTACAAACTGCCCAGAACTCTTTTCTGTCCACTAAAGACTCTGGATTATAAGGAAGGTCACTGGGCCTCAGAGTGCTAGGATCACAGGTGGTGACCCCATAAGAGAGTGTTCCACTGCGCGAGGTGTTGGATTTGTTAATTTTCACAAATATAGTCTCATTGATTCTAAGGGGCCTGTTGGTAAAAACCAAAGTTCTCTCTTCTCGAGCATGTTCTAGACGAGCCACAGTCTGGTCATCCAAAATTTTAATATGAGCTCCCCTGAGCTGGTGGAAACGGAGATCACTTTCAAGCTGGGATGGGAGAAGATGGGAATGTTGGGAGTTGAGGGAGTTCTGTGGGATAGGACACATGGCAGCCATGACATGGAAGTTTTCCTCTTGGAGGTTGAGGTCACAAAGGCTCACAGACAGTCGGGTGTCCTCAGTCTCTCTGCGCAATGAGGGGCGGCGGATAGCCGTGAAGGATCTTGGACGGAGGCAATCAGGAGGGATAATTTCACTGTCTGGAACACAGAACAAAAGAGAGAAAATGTGACCTAAGGATAACAAAAATGTCTAGGCCATTATCAATTGCTCTTAAAGGGACACAAGGACCTGGTGTCCCTATCATGTTTCTCTAATGCACATGCGAACACACCTACACACACAAAGTTTAGTCCACAGAATTGAGATCCATAAACATTATAAGCAACATTCTAAGCAGGCTCTGGGTCATTATCAAAAATCAGCAACACCTGGAGCAGGATTTCCATTGTTTAAAGTTACGTGTAAATTCTGAAAAACGAATCATTTCACAGGTAGGACAGTAATTTTGATCTAACATCAAAGAGTTATTAAATGGGTAGAAGTTACAATCAGCTAGATGATATCCCCTCTTGCCTTTACATTGTTGGAGTTCCAGGTTCTCTGCTTTGCTGTTTCATCATCTCCTGGTTGGGCATTCTGGATAGTATCCCATAATCCTGTTTCAAGAAGGTGACCATTCTTTCTATCCAAACTAGATAATTGTTCTCCATGGACCTATCTATCAAGTGACCATGATAGATAGGTTTATGTGGTACACCACAGGAGGTCACCATCTTTGTTCCTTTGTTCTCTCCTGTTTGTGCCAAGAGCCTCTGGAGAGCTTTCTACATTTATTCAGAGATGCTCTTAATCTGGACCTCCATAACCCCTGTTGGCAGAGTAGTTAATACAACAACAATGCACAGCCTGATTAAAGAGTTGGTAAAGGTATATTTAGCAATAATTAATATATTTAATAAGAAAGAGAAGATACAGAGATAGGTCACTAATGACATCTCTACCTGTGAGAGAGAGTAAGACTGAGTATTGCACTTCTGAGAAGAAGGGGGAAACTGCCCTAAGCATAGCAATCTGGATCAGACAAGGAATGACAACAGAGGGGGCCATTCGTCACAGATTCTTTGTAGCAGGAGTGTGGCAAATTGTAATCGCTACAAAAATGCAGTTATGCACAACATCGTAGACAATCTGCCACACTCCTGAAACCGATCCGCCACAAATGCTTCGTTGTAGCGCTTTCAGGGAAATCCCAAAAAGTGGATTCACCCTCCAGAAAGCACTACACTCTTGCAACCAATCTGCAACACTAGCGGAAAAGTTCTGTGCGTTACCATTGTTGCAGTTTCTGCAAAGTCCCTCCCCCTGGCTCTCTCCTCTGATCTTCTGGTGAAGCGATCGCCATTTTTTTTTCTCGGAGCAAGCAGAGATCAATGCACCGGAGAGCCTTCGTTTACCCAGCGAGGCTTCCCCGGCTGCAGTCCCTTCCCAGAGCTGTTTTAAGTCACCAAGCACCACACAGCCCCGTTTGCTGGTTTATTTTCCCTTTATTTTTCCCTTTATTTTAGGCCGAAAATCACGCCCGTGCGGGGGGTGGTGGTGGATTTTTTTTCCCACTCATGGGGAGCGTGGCAACGATGAAACAGCAGCTCACACGCCACCTGCTAGCTAGATTGATCTCTCCGTTGCAACTAATCAATGCAGATTCGTTGCAACGTGTGTTTGTTTGTTTTTTTAAACCTGCCTTAAAGGCAAAGGGGCTTTTCGAGAGCATGATAACAGCTGCCCATTGGCTGCTCATTTGATTGACGGCCAGGGGCGGGACAAAGCTCGACAAATATTGCTTCTTGGATAGCGATTTTTGCCGAGACCGGAAACCTGTGGGAAACAATAGAAACACAACTGGATTCCACTACAAAGGCAGGTATGCATAACAACGAATTCCACTATTTAAAATGGCATTTTTTTCGTTCCAAAACCAATTTGCAACATAGATCCTGGTGCGGAATGGCCCAAAGGTGCTGACCTCACTATCCTAATCGTCTTCTTGATGCCCCCTCAGGGTTGTCTTTTCTTTTTTGTATGACAGACATTGCCTTTTCCACCACCTCTGATGGAGCAAAGTCTTTCCTTGTTGAAGAAAAGCTTCCTCTGTTGGATAAAGACTTGGAGTCATAGCATCCAACCCCCAAATGTTAAAAATGCATAAACCTTCAAAATTAATTAATCCAGAATAAGAAATTATGGGCATAATTCAGAAAAAGTTAGTTATATTTAAACTATAGAGTAGGGCATATTGTGTAATTTATTGGTCATGACTCATATAAGCATCCAGTGCTTTCTCAAAATGTAGCTTAGGATATTCTCTATTTGCATCCTGCTATTACCAGTCTCAAGGCAGGGCCAGGAGTTTTCCAGGAATTAAAAATGATCTCCAGATCCACAGAGATCAGTTTCCCTGGAGGAAGCATCAGATTTGGAGGGCAGACTCTATGGCAGCACATCCTCATTGAGCTCCCTCCCCTTCTCAGACCCCACCATCTCGAGGCACTACTCCCAAACCTCTAGGAATGTCCCAGGCCAGAGATGGCAATAATGTTGGGTCCAAATAGATGCCACTGCACTGAAAATATAATCTCCTAAAACAGAATGCCCTACAGATAAAACATACATATTTGCTACAACTACAAATTTTAAAAAATAATGCACAGGAATTATTTAAAATTACGGTTGCATGATTGGCCTTATTCCATAGTTAGCTGTAACTCATCTTTAAATCAGAGGAATGTTAATGGGCAATGTACTATAATGACTACTTTTAAAGCCCCTTGAATGTTCATGGTGCTTTATAGTGGACACTCAATCTATTTATATTATTTATTTATTCAATTTTTAACTCGAGGCAGGTTACATTAACAACCCTATAAAACCCTCCTCCATAAAACCTCATAACCCTGGTAAACAAGACAGCTAAAAACTTCCTTCTCTTCACTGCCAACCCACAGGGAAGGTTGCTTGACGGTACAGCATAGCCTGAGGGGGAGGGGGGCTAGATCTTAATCCCAGCCTCAACCGAAGACCTGTTGGAAGAGCTCCATTTTGCAAGCCACTTTGACAGCTTCATCAGGGCCCTGAGCTCTAGTCAGTAAGGATTAAGGAATGCAGATTAATAGTGGCTTGAAATCACTATATATCTTGCAGGGTGGAGGGGCATCTTTTTATTTTTGTAGAAGTCTTGCTTTAGGACTATAAAAGTCTGCCACAGGCGAGTGCTGACAGGCAAGCAGAGGCCTGGTTCACACGCAATTTGCCCCAAAGGATAGCAATTAGTCTGCCACTCATTATTAGCAGAAGCATGAACACAGCTCATAGGGTCTACCAACAATTCACACCCCTAAATATGTGGTCTGAAATAACTCCTATAGTCTTCACATGGATGCTAACCAGCAGCTGAACACTGGCACCGGACTCCTAAACAGCAGTGCTAGTCTAATTGCTTCCTATGACTTGTTCTGTATCCTCTGCAACTGATATAATCCATCTACCGCTGTGAGATACACAATTGTTTAGAAAAAAGTACTCCACACAGAAAATTTGTAATGCAGGATGCAATTAGCATGTTCATTACTTAGAGACACACATGGTAAGAGATAGCTATACTTTGTGTCAGTATGCATTATGCTACTCGTTCCCAAAATTTGAATAGCCGAAGCATACTTTTTTCTGAATCAAAACAGAATGCAGGTTCCTCACACAAAATTGTTTTTACTCTGCAAGTTCAAGAGCTTCCTGCTCCTAAAAAGAGTCTGCCCTCCTGTCTCTCTGTGTAATTTACAGTTCTTGGTGTGCAGGTTGCATTTGTGAACAGTGAATGAATCATTCATTCACATCTGATGCAGAATGTCTCCCTATCTCAGTTGTGAATAAATCATACAGAGGCACAACTTTTTATGGGTGGGTATTTTGGCACCATAGAAGTCTTAAATGTATTGATTTTTGGCATGTATTCCATGTTTGATGATAATGATGGCATGCATTCCATTTCGCCTCTAGCACTCTAGTGTGCTCCCAAACACTTTTGGAATTATAGTACTATGCAGTACAACCCTCTTCCCCAAGAGAATAGTTCAACATTTAAAAAAAAATTGAACTCAAATATAGCTATCATTAAGAGAAACTGCCTCACATAGAAGAGAGATGTTAAATAACATATAGGATTTGGGGTATATTTGGGGAACATATCCAAAAAGGAAACAAAATATATGAATCTGTCCGATGTAAATTGAGAGGGGTCATTCCATGTTGCCTCCCCCCTTTCTCAGCCTGCCATTATGTCCAGGATTTTAGCCTGGAAAGCCAATGCAACCTGTTGAGGGGCAGGCTGCGGTTGGCTGCCTTGTGGTCGGCTGACCACAAGACGGAAGAGTCCCATGCTTGCCATGCTCAATGTTGAATAAGGGCTGTGGCCAAATATTTTATGCCAGAATTATGGTTGTCAGTGTCCTCATTAGGTGGTCAATATTTCCCTGCAAGGCAAAGTAATAAAATATAGGATTTGGGGTATATTTGGGGAACATATCCAAAAAGAAAAAAAAATATGAATCTGTCTGATGTAAACTGAAACCCACTTCACCCACGAGAGCACAATTTACCTAGGCTGAGAGAACAAACAATTTACCTCTAATGAATGCATATTTAAGCAATTGCCTTCAAAAGTCCTCATTCCATATTTTTTCAAAAGTGAACTTCGATATTTCATCAGCGAAGAAACAGAATGATCCAGTTTTCATTCACACAGCTCTAGGCTGTTAAATTACCACCATGGTTTAATTTTAATTAATCATTTAAAGCTTCTGATCCCTAAACATCATGACGGTCTTCAGTCAGTTCATGAATACATTTGATTGATGAAAGATTTTGCATCAGACACTGACATATTCTGGACAAGTGTGGAGCAGCTGATGCCCTTTAGAGAACCCAAAAGAAACTTCCTTTGTTTGGATTGCTGGTGTATCTGTACTACAACCTGTGCAGATTTTACAGTGTGCTGCTGGATCCTTAACTTAAAAGAGGTGGATTACAAAACATGAGATTTTTTTCTCACAGTGCCTTTGGAGGTCTGGGCCAATTCTGCACACATAGGTTAATGCACTTTCAATGTGGTTTGGCAGCTGGATTTTCCTGTGCAGAACAGGAAAATCTACTTCTAAAGTGCATTGAAAGTGCATTATCTATTGTGTGCAGAATAGGCCCTGGAATGTTTTGTAATGGCAATACTACTGAAGTATCTGGCTTTTTGTAGAATGTGGGGATCTGACCAATGCTTTTCTCCAGAAATAGCATGCTTTTCAGCTTAGTAGTGGAAATTACCATGAAGTCATAGCCAATTCATGGCAACCATGTAGCATTGTCTATGCCAGATGTTGTTTGCCATTGCCTTCCTCTACATAGCAGTCTTGGGCCCATTCCACACACATTGGATAATGCATTTTCAGTGTGCTTTTGCAGCTGGATTCTGCAGTGCAGAACAGGAAAATCTACTTCGAAAGTGCATTGAAAGCACATAATCTAGCATGTGCAGAATGGGCCCTGGACTTATTTGGTGGCCACCCATCCCAGTACTAACCAGGGCAAACCCAGCTTAGCTTCTGAGATCTGATGAGAGCTGGCTAGCCTGGCCATCCAGAGCAGGGCTTGTTTTTCAGCTTAGACATCAGTAATTTTATGTGTGATGAAGCAATTTTCTGTCCAGATATTACCAAGGATGCTTGACAACATAAACATTAGAGCAAGCAAAAGAAACAATAAACAGACAGTGACAAACAGAAAGCAGAAGTCCAAAACTGTTAGAAACAAAGAAAACAGAACAAACAAATTCAGCACCATTATGAGCATTGCACATCAGATCCAGTGCATCAAAAACAATTCAGATATCATATCACATAGTAATTAAATGAAGAGTAAAAACAAATACTCAAGAAAGATATTTAGATTACAGATCCTGTCTGATTTGCTAGCTGTAGTTTCTAGGCTAAATAATTGTGTTGCAACATCTAATCCACAAAACACACATCATATGCTACAATGTTTGTTAGTACTCCTGATTATTTTTATTTGCACAAAAGATGGCATGAAGGATTCCAACTGCCACTTCAAGGAAACTGCTTTCCATGCCAATGTTCTAACTCAGGAGTTGTACATTGCAGCCAAGGTCAACTTGAAGGACATGTCATGAGTTTTCATGTTCCCTCCATTGGCATGTGGCCAATTTGGCTCCATTTCTGAATTGAAAAAAAGAGTTTGCAATATGATTAAACAATTTCCTACAAATCCCATTTGAGAGTCTCAAAAGCATTTACCAGGCAAAAACTAATAAATAAATAAAAGGTCAGATGATTAACATTTATGGAGGAGAGCCAAGTAGCCTAGAGCCACTGGCTCATAAACTGGAGCATTTCAGTGATGCTTTGATATGAAGTCGTGCATAAATGTCCATTTTACAGGCAAGTTTATTGTGAAGCTTAATTAATCTGATACTTATTAACATGTTATACTACTGGGTGCTTCTTTTCTTTTTACAGACTTGCATTATCAACATGTAGAAAGACAAAAGATAAAGGCCTAGTCTAACATCAATTTAGATGTTCCTTACATCAGCAACAGCTGCAAAGCGGGTAGCTGAAGCAGCCGCTCTAATTTGGTAACTCTAGCTCCCAGGGCAGGTTGAAATTAGAAGGGACCCTATGAAGGGCATCTGTAGTTATTTGTGCCAGAGGATGTCTCTGAAAAGTTCAGCTATTCAGTGAATTCACAGAGCATGTTGGAATGACGAGTGTGCAAGAGGGAATCTTGGCAGGCCTAGCTGAGAATGCCTCTTCTTCTGATAAAGGGTGTGCCTTTTTGATCTCTCATTTGCTTATAAAACTGATTTAACCGTGGCATAAGAAACTGCGACTCATATCAGTTTAGCCATTTTGAGATACAAAAAATTATATAAGATAAGATAATTTTAATAATTTGGTATCAGTGAGGAAGTAAAATGAAAACAAGACTGTACCTAGGAACTAGTTTTGAATTGTACTTATACATTTTGAATGAACATTTGGTTCACCATCACCAGCTTGATACTACTTCTTTTCTATGTATTTTTGGCTGGCAGGTCATCTCAACTTCCAGAGCCATGGTAGGGAGGTGTGCCCAGCTGACATCACTTTTGCAGGTCCTCAAAACCTGAAGATTTATTTCAGGTGCTCTTCCATGGCCAAAAGTTGAAAAGGGCTGCTTTAGAGCAGGGGTAGTTAGCCTGTGGTCCTCCAGATGTTCATGGACTACAATTCCCATGAGCCCCTGCCAGCAAACGCATTTGCTGGCAGGGGCTCATGGGAATTGTAGCCCATGAACATCTGCAGGACCACAGGTTGACAACCCCTGCTTTAGAGTACGTGCCAACTTCTTTCCCCTTCCTATTGTCAAAAATGCCTTTTGCAGCAATCCCAAAAAAGATCCAGCCAATAAGCCTACTGATTAGGGATGTGAAGCTTCAGAAATGGGGAGCCAACATGCATGGGAGGGATCCCTAAGGCCTCCATATGGAAAAATGTGGGGATGAAACTGAAAAAACCTTGCAAAATACTTTAATACAGTAATACAGTTAAAGAATCTCCTATTAGGCAATGTGGTTAAATATCTAAATATAATGCTAGTCCTTAGTACTATAATTAATGCTTAGGGATGTTCAGTTTATAAGGGTACCCCTCTGCCCAGAAATAGAGTTTTATGTGTTTCTGCATGATAGTGTCAAAGCCTATATTCGCCACAATCTTAACAGCTTCCATTCCAAACAATGCTTGATAACAGAATAGCACTGTTTGGAACGCAAGCCATTAAGATTATGATAACAGTTTGATCCAACCAGCTGAACTACTGATACATAAGAGAGGATCCCCCCAAAGGACTGTTCTAGGCATTGTGGGACCCATCATACCGGACAGAGGATGCAGTGAGGAGAGATATCAGGTGAGACTAGGGATGCCAGCCTCCAATAGGACCTGGGGATCTCTTGGAATTACAGCTCATCTCCAGACTTCAGAGCTCAGTCCACAATACAACTGTACATTTTTTGTTTTTTTCAGTGTCAGTTTTGCATGGATTTTTTAGATAGTCTTTTTTCTTAATAATATTTTATAGTTAAGCACTGAACCTTGTTCAGAATTTTTCTCAGCAATGAAGCAATGGAGTGACATTCCATCCATAGTTTGCAGTAAACGGACAATTTACTGGCTGACCTTACAAAGAAAGGGTTACTGAGACACTGTAGAAGTGTTGTTATTCTCCATGATGAATACTGATTTCCTTGCTTTCCAAAAGCAACATATAAATGTTATAAGTCGTTCAGGCTAAAGGATCATAAATTGGTAGAGATGGGGTGTTTAAATGGAAGAGAAGGGACTTCTGTTTCAGAGTCTTCTCAGAAATCAGGCATTCCTTCATGGGATTCCAATCTATAAATTATACCATATAGCCGTTTTCAGAAGTAAACTCACACAAGATATCTATGCATTGGGCAATCACTTTAAAACTGTAAAGGAGTACTTTGTTTACTGCTGGCACCACTGTTGCCTTCCTGGCTACCCCCCTCCCTTGTAAACGGCACACAGGCATGTATGTGAAATCAAGTGTGTAGAGTCTCAACTCTGTTTCAGAAGAAACTGACCCAAGTACAAGCCATTATTTGAATAGTTCTGTTTTACAACTGATGAATAATTCCACTTTTGCCTGTGAATTGGGTTTCCAGGGTACCCACAGAGTAAGCACGGACGTTAATAGCTATTCACTGGGTGGGTAGTTTAATGCTGAAAGAAGGTTGCTATGGAGAGTGTGACACAAGAATCTGAGATGACTCAAGTGTACTGATGCACAAGGTTAGCAGCCTGTAGCTTCTAGTGGTATTTGCTGCTTGGCTACTCTACTCACAAGATGCTGGAAACAGATAAAAGGGCATGTAAAACACACGAAATAGTCTACATCTCTCTGCGATGATCATTCCCCAGAGATTCCAAGGCTGTTTGCAAAATTATATCCTGTATCTTCAGTGGCATCAATCATCCTGCACCAATCCACAGATGCAAGCCCAAATTATTCCACCTTCAAACAACATTCCCTTCCCTTTTAGTTCACACTGGAGGGAAACAGTATTATCATCTGCTTGTGCTACATAATAAAATCCAGCCTCCAGAATCCATAATTAGTCTGGCCTGGATGAAAATCACCTTCTGACCCCAAACTGGTGATCAAAGTGGTGATTTCCCTGGGTATGCAAGAAAGGTCCAAAAGAACCAAGCATGGACACAATCCCCACTTATAATCTGCCTAAACTCGCAGAACTAGCATTTCTGTCTGATGGCTATCTAGCCTCTGCTTAAAAACTCCCAAAGGAGAACCTACCACCTCTCAAGGAAGCCTGCTCCACTGAGGAAGCACTCTGTCAGGAACTTCTTCTGGCTGTTTAGCCAAAAATTATTTTGAATTTTCTTTTGCATTCACAATGCTGAACTGAACATGAGTGCAGCCTTGTTAGATCCAGGTTCAGATGATTTTAAGATGGGTCTTCTAGTTGAGTGATACAAATTAAATTCTGTCCTGTCTACACTTGGTCTTCTTAAAGATAGACACAAGCTTAGGCTCTGGTTCTGTCTTTAAAAAATGCCAGCTACCTACCACCTCTCGAGGAAGCCTATTCCACTGAGGAACCACTCTAACTGCCAGGAACTTCTTCTGGATGATTAGCCAAAAATACTTTTGAATTAATTTCATCCCTTTGGTTCTGATTCGACTCTCTGGGGCAACAGAAAACAACTGTGCTCCATCCTCCACATGACAGCCCTTCACGTGCTTGAAGATGGCTATCATATCACCTCTTAGTCATCTTCTCTCCAGGCTAAACAGACCAAACTCTCTCAACCTTTCCTCATACATCTTGGTCTCCAAATCCCTCACCGTTTTTGTTGCCCTTCTCTGGATGACCTCCAGTCTACCTACATCCTTCTTCAATTGTGGTGCCCAAAACTAAACACAGTATTCTAAGTGAGGTCTAACCACAGCAGAGTAAAGCAGTACCATCATCTCACATGTTCTGGGCACTATACTTCTTTTAATACAGCCCAAAATCCTATTTGCCTTTTTTGACACCAAGTCACACTGCTGACTCATTTTCAGTGTTTGGTGTACTAAGAGTCCCAGATGATGATGATGATGATGATGATGATGATGATGATGATGATGATGATGATGATGATTTAATTTTTAGACCGCCCTTCTCCAAATAGGTCTCAGGGCAGTTTACAACATAAATAATGAAAACACAATAAAATCCCCATAAAAACCCCAATTAACATCAACAACAAGTTACATATAACATATAAGCGGCGGTGGTCACAATTCTGATCTTAGTTACCTGACTTCCCCCCAAGTTCAGCCTGGTGAGGAGAATAATATTCAGAAGAGGGCGGCACCAGTACAATAGATCTAACAATGATCTCGATGTTAGAGATTTCAATATTGGAGGGGATCCTCTGATGGATTAGTGGGAGAGCTGCCCTGGCCTCAACCATATGACTGGCGGAAGAGCTCCGTCTTACAGGCCCTGCGGAAAGCTGGTAGATCACGCAGGGCCCTTAGCTCTTCTGGGAGCTCATTCCACCAGGTTGTGGCCAGGACTGAAAAGGCCCTGGCCCGGGTCGAGGCCAGGCGAACATCCCGTGGGCCCGGGACAACCAGTAAATTCATACCCGCAGAGCGGAGTGCCCTCCGGGGGGCATAAGCAACCAAGCGGTCCCACAGGTAGACGGTACCCAGGCCGCGTACAGCCTTAAAGGTCAATACCAATACCTTGAATCTGATTCGGAAACAGACTGGTAACCAGTGCAGATGATGAAGCACCGGCTGAATGTGGGCCCTCAAAGGTGTTCTAGTGAGGACCTTGGCAGCCGCATTTTGGACCAGCTGTAACTTCCGAGTCAAAGACAAGGGAAGGCCCACGTAGAGCGAGTTACAGAAGTATAATCTGGAAGTGACCATTTCATGGATCACTGTGGCCAGGTGTTCGGAGGACAGGTAGGGCGCTAGTAGCCGGGCTTGGCGAAGATGGAAAAATGCCGTCCAAGCTACATTGGTGACCTGAGCCTCCATAGAGAGGGAGGCATCAAATGTCACACCCAAATTCTAGGCAACTGGTGCAGGTGTTAATTGCACCCCATTTAGGCATTGATCCTTTTCATGTGTACTACTGCTAAGACAAGTCTCGACCATCCTATAATGATGCATCTGATTTTTCCTACCTAAATGCATAACTTTACATTTTTCACTATTGAAACCACTCACCTAGCAAGAGTGTCATTGCCCTCTCACCAAGCAGGAAACTAATATGCAGTAAGGAGGGGGTGGGGCTGTACACACAAGCATGTAAAAAAAATTACAAAAAGCACTGCAGTTTAGTTGCACCTAAAACTGCACAAGAAACATTTGAGTCACTGCAATGCCAGACCACAATGCGGTGATTAGGAACCAGCAGTGCAGACAGAAAGTCTAACCTGTTCCAACATGTCATCTATGCAGAAGTATTCTCTCAAATCAAGAATGGGAAAATGGTAGATCCTTGATTGGGTAGGCTGGTGTTCATACTTCTTTCCAGTTGATCCCATTTAGAGTGAAAATGAATAAATTCAATTGGAGCAGGAAATGTTGTTTGGCACCTTTATGAAATAAATAAGCAGATCTGGAACTCCAGATGTGGACCATATCAAATTTCTGTGGTCACATAAATTCACTGCTTGTGCTTAGGAATCCATTCCTGTTGATTTAAGAGTAGCCATGTGTCCTTGTTGTTGTTATGTGCGAAGTCTTGTCCGACCCATCGCGACCCCATGGACAATGATCCTCCAGGCCTTCCTGTCCTCTACCATTCCCCGGAGTCCATTTAAGTTTGCACCTACTGCTTCAGTGACTCCATCCAGCCACCTCATTCTCTGTCGTCCCCTTCTTCTTTTGCCCTCGATCGCTCCCAGCATTAGGCTCTTCTCCAGGGAGTCCTTCCTTCTCATGAGGTGGCCAAAGTATTTTAGTTTCATCTTCAGGATCTGGCCTTCTAAAGAGCAGTCAGGGTTGATCTCCTCTAGCACTGACTGGTTTGTTCGCCTTGCAGTCCAAGGGACTCACAAGAGTCTTCTCCAGCACCAGAGTTCAAAAGCCTCAATTCTCTGACGCTCGGCCTTCCTTATGGTCCAACTTTCGCAGCCATACATTGCAACTGGGAAGACCATAGCCTTGACTAAACGCACTTTTGTTGGCAGGGTAATGCTCTGCTTTTTAGGATGCTGTCTAGATTTGCCATAGCTTTCCTCCCCAGGAGCAAGCGTCTTTTAATTTCTTTGCTGCAGTCCCCATCTGCAGTGATCTTGGAGCCCAGGAAAATAAAATCTGTCACTATCTCCATTTCTTCCCCATCTATTTGCCAGGAATTGAGAGGGCCGGATGCCATGATCTTTGTTTTCTTGATGTTGAGTTTCAAGCCAACTTTTGCACTCTCCTCCTTCACCCGCATCAACAGGCTCTTTAGTTCCTCTTCACTTTCTGCCATTAGAGTGGTATCATCTGCATATCTGAGGTTGTTGATATTTCTCCCTGCAATCTTGATCCCAATTTGTGACTCCTCTAATCCCGCATTTCTCATGATGTGCTCTGCATACAAGTTAAATAGGCAAGGCGACAGTATACAGCCTTGCCGAACTCCTTTCTCAATTTTGAACCAGTCAGTGATTCCATGTTCAGTTCTTACTGTTGCTTCTTGACCTGCATATACATTTCTCAAGAGACAAATAAGATGCTCTGGTATTCCCATCTCTTTAAGAACTTGCCACAAATTGTTGTGCTCCACACAGTCAAAGGCTTTAGCATAGTCAATGAAGCAGAAGTAGACGTTCTTCTGGTACTCCCTAGCTTTCTCCATGATCCAGCGTATGTTGGCAATTTGATCTCTAGTTCCTCTGCCTCTTCGAAATCCTGCCTGTACTTCTGGAAGTTCTCGGTCCACATATTGCTGGAGCCTAGCTTGTAGGATTTTGAGCATAACTTTGCTAGCATGAGAAATTAGTGCAATGGTGCGGTAGTTTGAACATTCTTTGGCATTGCCCTTCTTTGGGATTGGAATATAAACTGACCTTTTCCAATCCTGTGGCCATTGTTGAGTTTTCCAAATTTGCTGGCATATTGAGCGTAGCACTTTTACTGCATCGTCCTTTAAGATTTTGAATAGTTCAACTGGAATGCTGTCACCACCACTAGCTTTATTGTTGCTCAGACTTCCTAAGGCCCATGTGTCCTTATCGTACCAAATTTACTAGTGTGTAATGGAGATGCCTCCTCCTCAATCTTCATTTTCTGCACAATTCACAGAAGGATATAGGCCTGCAGGTCATGTGCTGTCATGACTCTTCAGCTCCATTTTGCTGGCATTAGTCTCCATGCCTTGGCCTGTGACCATACCACCAGTTCTGCTAAACACAAACGCCTGAATAAACTTCGAAGCTGGTGATGGCAAAAAGCTTTATTCAGAATGAGTTCCTAGGTTTAAAAACTCATTTTCGTATTTTACTTCCTCAATCAACTTATTTCTGAATGGTTTTTTTTTCACGGATACAAACAAAGTCTTCAACCCACTATCTAATTCTTATATTTTATATACCTTATACTTTATATTTTAAGCCATATAATTTGGGTCTATTAGTATCAAAAGGTCCACAAAGGTAACTATCTTATAAATGACAAACAGCTGAGCAACCCATTTTCTAAGAGTTCTGTGATGAAAGAATCATATGAGCTTCAGTTGAAGAGTAATTGGAAGATAAAGGAGGAAAGTCAAGCAGAAGAATAGGAAAGAGCAGGCTACTTTGATGATCTAATTTTAATCATGACGAGACAATGGCTAGCTTACAAGCCAATGAATGGAAAAGCCTGACATAAAGAAAAAAACCAGGGAGAGTTTCCCCGAGGTCAAGCATGACTATTATTGAATGTGTTCTCATCTGATCAAGCTGCTTCGTGACACAATACTCTGCTATCTTGCCTTAATATTGGCAAAACCAATATCTCCCAATGATCTCAGCTTGTGACATAATTAATTTTTCTCTCAAAGCTGATACCTTGCTTGCCTCTAATGTGTCCACTTCCTGCTTTCCTTATCTCCAGAGTACACCCCTTCCCCACCTTCAGCCTCTCCATGAGGCAACTGGAAATTTTATCCTGATTTCCTCTATCTCTTTCCAAGCCCAAGAAAATGAAATCTTGGTGCTTTTTATTCTCTAGTCCCTCTTCTAAGAGCTGTTATCATTATACCAATTTGTATTCAGCTTTGATTTTGACTGTGTAGCCTAGCTTCTGCGTCATTTTTCAAATGCAGCCAAGAATATAGAATACAAGAATCAACAAAAGTCTCTCTCAGGGTATGTATCTCAAGACGCTTCACAGGAATCTGGTCAGCATCTTTTGGCAAACTGTGGCTCTTCAGATGTCCATGGACTACAATGTCCATGAACCATTGCAAGGATCCTGGCAGGGGCTCATGGGCATTGTAGTCCATGGACATCTAGAGAGTCATAGTTTGGCCACCCCTGCCCTAAAACGACAGGCAGTGGGCGGCCTGCAAACTCCTTATCAATGAGATGGAAATAAATGACAATGATTTTTTTCCAAGGAGATTTGCTATTCTTATAACAACTCTGTGAAATAGGTTAGGTTAAGAAATAGTGACTTTTCCAATATCACCCAGCAAGTTTTATCACCTTGTAAGCAGGAATTCAGATATGTGGTCCAAGTCAAACAAGTTCTTGACTCTCACAACTGTAGTACTGCAGCTGCAAACCAGACTGGATCAAAAACACAGAAATGTAGATTCACTTCGGTACCCTAAAATTACTCATTCAGCCATCTTTGCTATATTGTCCTTCAGCTTTTCAGTATGATCTTTTAAAATGGCTCATATGTTCCACTGCAAACACTACTAATGTCATGTGCCACAAGAAAAGAACAACATCAAATTTGCATGAAAGCAGAGTACCCACAAGCACCAGTACTGCCCTCAGGAAAAGACTTTTGTTAAGCCAATAAAATGGCTGAAATACCATTTGTTTTTGTTCTCTTGTTCTGGAAGAGTCAAGTTCTTAGGAATACCATAAACATTCTGCCATCATTCTTTGATTTCTACAAACGTCATATTGGTATTATGCAAAGAAATTATTTACTGTCTCTATAAACATCCTTTGCGTGCAGTCCATCTGGCAGCCAGGAAAGAGACTTGGAACGCGTTAATTTATTTACACTGTAAACCACTTTGTAATAAATAAAAAAGCTCTTAATACTCTTTCACAAGAATGAGCCATGTTAGCCTGATACTATTTTTAGGGTACCTTTGTAGCTGTAAATCCAGTTTCTAAAAATGTAGAGGAAGAAAGGGTTATGGTAGAGCTGTCGAACTCATTTGTTACAGGAACCAAATCTGTCATAAATGCTACTTTGTTTGGCCAGGCCATGTGTGCCATAAAATGTAATACCAGGTATGACAGACCCTCACACACTTCCCCCAAGTAAAAAAAAAAAATCCCTCCAAAATAGTGCTTATAGCATTGCTTTGTTGTTGTTATAAAATGAATCTGACTGTTCCACCCAGTCACAGACAGTTCTGTTGGGTTTACTCAGCCCTGGAAGTTTTTTGGGAAGGTGTAATTCTTTAGTCTTTAGTTAATCTCGGTCAGAATGGCATTGAGGTATTGTTAACAACTAACAAACAAAAATTTATTTTACATAGAAGGAAAGGGTGGTTGAAATGAGGAATCATACAAATCAGCTATAATACTGTTAGATGTTCTTTGTTACAGGGTTTGAGAGAAGACGATTAAGAGGTAATATAATAGCCATCTTCAAGTACTTGAAGGGCTATCACACAGAGGATGGAACAGAGGTGTTTTCTGTTGCCTCAGAGGGTCAGATTAGAACCAGTGGGATGAAATTAATTCAAAATAATGTTTTGCTAAACATCCAGAAGAATTTCCTGACAGAGCAGTTCCTCAGTGGAACAGGCTTTCTTAAGAGGCGGTGGGTTCCCCTTCTTTGGGAGTTTTTAAGCAAAGGCTAGATAGCCATCTGACAGAAATGCTGATTCTGTGAGTTCAGGCAGATTGTAAGTGGGTGGGCAGAAGGGATTGTGTCCATGCTTGGTTCTTGTGGCCCTTATTTGCATGCCCGGGGAAATGCTGATCACCACTTTGGGGTCAGGAGGCGAATTTCCTCCAGCCCACACTGGCCAGGGATTCTGGGTTTTTCTTGGGGGGGGGCATTATCTGGACATGGAATTGGGGTCACTATTACAGGCAGGTAGTTGTGAATTTCCTGTATTCTGCAGAGGGCTGGACTAGATGATCTTGGAGGTACCTTTATACTCTATGATGCTATAATTCTAGGCTTTTCTTAGTTCTTAAATTTTCCTTGTACTGAGAGATTGTAGTCCCTGCGTTTATCCAAAACATGGCTGTTTCATTCTTAACTTTGTGAGTTCCTCTAAACTCGCCTGATTTCTAGAAGGCAGATATCCTTCTTCTAGTATCCCCAATTTTCCCTTTGACATCAGAGGAGGCTGAAGCAAGCTTTCTCTCCCACATGTATGCAGAAATCCTCACACCTGATTTCTCCTCTCTTCTTTTGGCCTGAATTGTGAGTATCAACTCACTGCCCAAATTCCCTGTACCAAAATATCTGTCCCAGTTCTTCAGACACTGTGTAGATCAACTTTCAGCTTTTAGCAAGGCTTCTTTTCTTTTACTAAAATATTTCCTCATTTTCTGCCAGTATGATGCCTGTTGTTCCCTTCACTTACTATTTCTTTCTTCAGCCATTTTAGTACTGTCCATTTCACCAAGTAATGGTGATATACACATTATAAATAACACAAGCAATCCCAATAACCAATATTATCCTCACTCAAATTGCAAACAATAACAGTTGATTACTAGGAGTGAAAGCAACTGATTTACTGGAGAATCCACAAAAGCCCCAATAAATGTATACATAAGCAAGATTGAGGTTTTTATCTGAGGAATACCATCAAAGTGGGGGCTGACATTTGTATAAGAATTTTACATTCTTATGCAAATTAGTCACTTTTTGTATATATTGAACAGGCATCTTTCTTTCAAGTAAACAAGGAAGTTTTTCAGCACTCCCCTCCCCCATGTGACCAATCTCAGCAACCAATTATGGCTATAACTCATCCCTCATTCTTTGTTTCTTCTCTTCCTCCATCCTACCTCTAAGGATCTCAAGGAGGCACACTGGACCCCCCCCCTTCCACTGCCATATCTCCAACAACAACAACTCTGTGAGGTGAGCCAGGTTAGATGACCAGCCCTGGGGGACTCAGACAATGTTCCTTGCTCAGGAGGAGAAGATATAAACCTGGCTTTTGCTGACCTCTTCACCTCCAGTTCTCATTTTTCCAGTATTTGTCACAGAAACAGCAGTGCTGAAGGAAAGGCTTGATGGAGAGCCTGTTTCCGAAACTTCCAAGGGGTGCATTTTGTCGTCCTGAGATCCCCCTTTTCTCTCATGGGCTGAGAACAGGTCAGGGGTGAAAAGGAAAAGGTCACTATCCCCCAGCTAACCCAATACTTACTCTGTCATCTTTCTCTATGACTGTTCATATAGACCAGTGGTCCCCAATCTTTTAATCACAGGGGACCAGTCAACGCTTGACAATTGTATTGAGGCCCGGGGGGGGGGTAGTCCTTTGCCGAGGGATGTCACCACCACTACCTGAGCCCCTACTCCACTTGCTTTCCCGCCAGCACTCCTGAATTACTGCAGTCATGGCGGCCGCCGGAAAACACCAAAGGTGAGCCGGCAGCAGAATGGCAGGGCAGCAGCTGGGGAGGAGGACGAGAAGGAGCCGCAGCCTGGTACCGACTGATACATGGACTGGTCCCAGTCCCAGGACTGGGGGTTGGGAACCGCTGATATAGACAATTCTTTCCCTTTCTTCCTTCACTTAATTCCAAGGCCAGGATATCTTTCCCCTCAGAGTAGCACACACAAGACAGCCCAGTTGCATCCCAGTTCACATGTTGGCATTCCTCCTCTTCTCTCTCCTGCCAGCCCTGACCTTTTGTCAGCAAACTAATGCCCCATACACCCAATCCCCCTCACGCTTGCTGTTTGGCATGGTGAAGGCAGCAGGGCCGGTAACCTGGCTCCATCCCCATGAAGTGTCTTTACCAATCCTCTCTGAGTTGTGGTTGGAGGAGGCAGGAGGGAAACACACATCGTGCCCTCTCTTTCTCCATCTTCACAGTCATTCTCCCTACACCAGCGGTCCCCAACACCCGGGCCGCAAACCGGTACTAATCCGTGGATCAGACGGTACCAGGCTGTTCATTCCCAAGAGAGGGCTGGCCTCAGCCTTGGCTGTGCTGACCCTGCTGTCAAAAGCAAAGCACATTTTGTACTCCACACAGGTGGGCAAAGGCACTTCCCACCTGCCTTTGCAGCTGTGCGGAACATGGAAAGCAACTTCTACGGTGCCCTACCAGCGCCTCCTCCAAGGCAGGTGGAAGGAAGCGATCCCAAAGGGATCGACCTAGCTCCTTTTGGTGTGGGGTTCCCATCTCATGGAGGGGGGAAACTGCTATTTGGGGAGGGGGACTGAATCCACCCCTCCCTTCTCTGCCACTCAGCCTGCACCCCCCTCGCCCAAACAAGCTCCTTCCATGCCCCCGCCCGGAGCAGCCGCTGCCTCCCCATTCACCTCCCACCACAAAGGAGCGGAGCCAGTAGAAATTTGCCTTTCTTGCTTAGACACAGGTCAGATTACACAAAATAAAACAGTGCAGTCAGCCTAAAACAACCTGTGAACACTGCAATAGGACTAGGTTTTTGAATTGGAGAGGAGGGCAAACAACAAATGAAAGTAGGTATGCTGGAGTAGACTGGACATAAGCAACACACTTTGGGTGTCATTGTCTCCCATCACCCTCAGATGGGACTGTCTCATTGCAGAGAAACAAGCCCAGGGCTCCCATGGATGTGTCGTTATCACGAGTTAAAATGTTCATGAAAATAAAATGTTCTTTATAATCGTTTTTGTGGCGTATCTGTATCTTATTTTGAAGGGATGTTTAAACGTTACCATAGCGACCAGAGTCAGAGAGCGTTAGGGCAGTGGTCGAGAGGAGAGGACTACCCCCCCCCCCCGGGCCTTAGTACAATTGTCAAGCGTTGACCGGTCCCGGTCATAAAAAGGTTGGGAACCACTGCCCTACACTATTTCATCTCAGCTTCATAAGCCTGCCCCCTAACAATTTTTTTCCTATTTCTTGACAGCTTTGACCACACATACTTTACTGTGTGTGCCTGGTTCCTCTCTCCCCCACCCCCACTGAGCAGTCTCCTGCCTTCCCTTCCTTGTACCAATCGTTTGTGGGCCAGACAAGAGCATGCGTTTGACACCTGGGTTGCAGGCTTCCTTTCTTGACCGCAAAAGGAGTACTTGTTTAGTAGTAGTAATGTGTAAGTGGGTTTAGGCGAATGTTTTTATATGATCTGAAACCAAGTTCGTGACAACGTTAGAACATAAGGAAAAGGCTGTTGAATGGGTTATTTAGAATTCTGTTTCCAACAGCAGCCAGTCAAAGGATGGAAAAATGGCAATAACTTTGTCCATTACAGTTTGTAAGAACCAGTTGCTTACCTGAAAACATTCACAACTGTTTCCTTGATCATGGCTGTTTTTTTCAGGCTATACTTTTTCTTAAACCAGGGCTCCTACCTTTTCCATAGAAATGTGCAGTGTGAGCTTTGAGCCAGTCTTAAGGTTCATGACAATATGGGAGGAAAATGCTCTGAATCAGGCATTAGTACTGCAACAAGTTTTCCTGGAAGTCTCACAAGGTTCCCAAAAGAAGAATGATCTGACTTGTGACCCTGAAGCAAGAACTATCAAGGCATAAGATGAGAGCAGTTTAGCTTTTGCCTCAATAGCTGCTCTATTGTCATAGCCAACTTAGAGCTCTTTCTCTTAAAACACGTTCCCAAAATTTTGTGTATGATCCTAGCCATTTTACAGATTTATTGAGACTGAAACTCTCTCTTGACAAACTCTAAATACATCAAGCATGGACAACATCAGGATTTTAGAATACCCACTTTTTCTCTCAGACCAAAGCAATGCTCACTTATAATTCCCTTGTCTGTTGAATGGCCAAGTGACTGGGCATCTTCCTTCTTAAAAGGAGGCCACCTTAAAAGGAGGCCACCAATTATTGTGCGTGATTTGTAGATCAGCACCAACCTCCAGGACACTAAAGATCCCTCTTCTTTTCACACTTAATTTTAAAATGAAAAGGTGCAAATACGTTGAGGGGGCCAGCTTTTATGTGTGTAACTCATTTTAAAGCCAACTTCCTCCCATTAGGCAGTCAAAGCAAATTACAGTGAAATTTTAAGTATAATACATAGAAGGCAACAGTTCAAAACTAAACAAACAAATAGCTGGCCAGCCAACTTTACTGTCACCAGGAACACAATCCATCATTCCCACACGTCTTGCAGAAGTCCAGCAGAATGGATGCTTCATAGTGTTATCAGAAAGACCATTCCACAAAATAGGCACAGCTTCCAAAAACATCTATGCAAAGGTTGAGACTGATTAAATAAGCCTTCATGAGGGAACAGAGAGTGAATTCTGGTTGAAGAGACACAATTGCCATATGGGTGTCTAATGGGGGAGATTATTCTGTAGGGAAATGGATACTAGGCCACAAAGAGCCTGAAGAGATGGGAACCAGAACTTTGAATATGACCAAGAAGATAATATAATGATTTTAAGGCAGCTGTAATATAGGCAGAGCAGCTAGTTTCAGAATGGACCACAATCTGCATCAACTGACATTTACAGATGGTTCCAAGGGCAGCCCTATATACGGCATGCTAGAATAGTTCAGCCTTGACATTACCACTGCATGCATCAGCATAGCCAGGAATGCTGGGTATAGGAAAGGAGCCAGTCTATGGACATGATAAAGCTCCTTACCCACATCTGTTTCTAACAGCATAGATCAGAGAAAGCATTACCGGACAATGCATTATTATCAGCTTTCCCACCAAATAATCTCCCTGCAGCCTCACAAAACGAGTCTCAAGCTTTATGCAACTTTGGTAAATAACATATTCCATGCAGTAGCTAAGGGGGAAATTCTGAAGGCAATAATAACCACCACAGTCAACATCTGTAAAAACATGTACACCAGAATCTTTAACTCTAAATGGCAGTCACAGCAGCTTTCAAAAATTCATCTTTAAAGAGTTGCTACTCAGATAATCTTTTTCAGCAAAAGGATTAAATTCCATACTGGAAGAAGCAACACATAAAATGGCTTCTAGGGTCATATTTCTCCAGCACCATCACACACAAAGCAGTGCTTAAATATCACACTTGAACAATTACACCCGTACCATCTGGCACCATGTAAATGAGCTCTAAAAGGCCATGAGCCAGGAGCAAAAGAAAAAGGGGAAAAAAGCCACAATGAGCTTGAATGACTTTCTAGTCAGATTTACAGCCCATATGACAGTTGCTTACCTGGAAGCAACAGTCCAGGCTGTGCTCAGACAGAATAGCAACAGATTGATTTAATGCCACTATCACAATCAATCAAGCTGCCGGTTGAGCTGCGGGCCCTGCAGGAGCTTCCAGCATTCTGCAGGGCCTGCAAAACAGAGCTCTTCTGCCAGGTCTATGGTTGAGGCTGGGGATGAGGAGGAAGATCGATGCCCCCCCCCCAGGTGTGAATAGTATACTGAATCATCTTGACCTCTTTCATCACCCCTCCGGTAGTGGGGATGAGTGGGATGGTTTTCCACCATGTTCTGTGATTGTATGTCTTTTTATGGGGGTTTTAATGGTTTTTATTGGACATTGTAACCCGCCATGAGCCGGCTTCAGAAGTGGCGAGAAATAAATCTAGTAATAGTAATAGTAATAGTAATAGTAATAGTAATAGTAATAGTAATAGTAATAGTAATAGTAATAGTAATAGTAATAGTAATAGTAATAGTCCTGCAGCTAGGAAAGCTACTTGTTTCCAGACGAAAAACTCAAATGGTGACAAGAATATATGGTAAATTAACTATTCTGTTAGTATTTGAATTAGGAGATGCTGGACAGTGCAACAACATTTCTGTCCTGAAGATTTATTCAGAATTCAAAGAAGTTTGAAAAAAATCACATTGGAAATCCAAAGAAACCTGCAATTATTATATATGGATCAATATCACATATATGCAGAAGTGCCATCAATTCACAACCAACATGAGAAAGCCCATCAAGGGGCCTTCAAAGTAAGTAGTATTCTATTACCTTTTTCTGCTCAGTCTTTCTTAAAGGTCTCCCATCCAGCCCATGCTATGCTTCCAAGATCTGATGAGATCAAACTACAGTATGCTGTCTTCCATCCCAAACAGACATTATCAGCTTTATATCCTTTGGAAGAATATCTGTCAACAGTTAACAATCCATAGACCTTGCTGCTTTTTCTATGAAAGTGCAGCCAAGTAAAACATACTGGTATCTGATGCTGGGTGGTGATGATCACAACACTGGGGATTTACCCTGAAAAGGTCCAGAGGCCACTGGAAGAAAGTTGGAGGCCTTATGTATCTGGAAAACTCCAGATTTTATATGTCTGAGGTAAAATGGGGGAGATGAACTGCTTATTGCCAGAGGAAAACATAGGCATTTCAGAAACTTGGTGAGATGAGGATAATCAGTGAGATATTATGATCCATAAATATAAATTATATCAGAAGGATAGGGAGAGTAGGATCAGAGGTGGAGTGGCTTTGTATGTCAGAGAGAATATACAATCCAGTAAAACTGATAATCTAAGAGAAATAGATCTGCTTAAAGAAATGCTATGGGTGGAAATGGTGGGCACAAAAGGAAACTTAATTATTGTCTACCAGATCAAAGGTTAGAGGATGATTTTTTTAAAGCAAAAGAATTAAAGAAAGAAGCTAGAAAAAGAACTGTGTCATAATAGGTGATTTCAACTACCCACACATTAATTGGGTCAATATGGGTTCAAATTTGGAGGAAGAGATTGGGTTTCTATACACTCTCAATGACGGTGCCGTGGAGCTAATGGTCACAGAACCTACTAAAGGGGGGGGGGGGTGATCCTGGATTTGATAGTAAGTAATGCTCTGGACCTGGAGAGAGATGTAAACATGATAGCATCAGTCGGGAACAGCAACCATAATGCTATTAAGTTTAGCATTTACATAAATGCAGAATTGCCACAAAAGACCACCAATGTTTTGATGGACAATAAATTGAATATGAGCCAACAGTCCAATATGACAGCTAAGAAACCTAATGTTGAAGAGGGGGCTAACTTGTTTACTGCAGCTTTAGAGACAAGGACTAGGAGCAATGGGTTCAAATGACAGGAAAAGAGGATCTACTTAAATATCAGGAAGCACTATCTGACAGGGATGCTGTTCATAGATGGAATATGCTACCTCAGCGGGTGGTGGAGTCTCTTTTGTTGGAAGTTTTTAGGAGGGGATTAGATGAGCACTTGTTAGGAGTGTGTGTGTGTGTGTGTGTGTGTTTCAGCTCCTAAAAAGGTGGGGGGAGGGGAGGGGGCTGGACTGGATGGCCCTTCATAGTCTCTTCTAGCTCTGTGTGATTCTGATAAATAACCACATTTAACTTTAGAAGAGGTAACTTCTCTGAAATGAGTGGGCTTGTGAAGAAGAAACTTAAAGAAAAGTAAGGAGGATTAAATCACTTTGGGAAGATTAAAAACTATAAAACTACAGTCCTGGAAGCTCAAATAAAATGTATACCACAGGTTAGGAAAGGTATGAATAGGTATTTTAAAAGGCCTGGTTAACAAACAAAGTAATGGAAGCAGGAAAAGTTAAGAAAGTTTACCTTAAGTGGGGAAGGCTAGTTGAAGGATTTTAGGATAAAAACAAACAAAACCAAAACTTTTTCTTTATTCGTGACAATCTGAGAATAGAAGATCTAAAATCCTTGGCTGTGTAGTAACCCAACAAAATTAAATGACTGGGCACCTATCTGGACAAAAACCTAGACCGGCTAGTGCAAAATAATTACAATAAGATCTGGTCTCAGATAAACTCCCACTCTGAAAGGTGGACCAAGCAACAATTTTCGTGGACAGTTAGGATAGCAATAATAAAAATGACGGTCTTCCCTAAAATGAACTTTCTTTTCCAGATGCTCCCCCTATATATCACAGAACAAACTCTACAGAGGTAGCAAAGAGAAATCAGCAGATTCATCTGGAATTATAAAAAAAAAACAAGGATTGTGTTTAAGATCTTGTAAGATGAGAACTCCAGATCTTCTAGTAAAGTGGTGAAATCGGTACAGAGAGTTTAGGAGTTCCAAATCTGAAACTATATCACCATGCAGCAGCACTAACCTGGGTGGCAGATTGGATTAGCAATCCAACAAAGAGAGATTTGGAGACAGAAAGAACTGGGATTACCTGAGGTTTACACAACCTGCTCTGGCCTCAAGGTAAGGGAAGACCAGCAAAGAACACACACCCTGTAAGAGGCCCATTTATTAAAATTTGAAGAAGATATCAAGAAAGAATCAGCCCAGCCCCAGGAACATCCCCCCTTAAATTACCAGCAGATCTTATTGGATCTTATAGGGAATTTGAAACTCAAATCAAAATAAATAAACCACACCTCTTAAGCCAAATATACAAATGCCTATTAAAGATGAATACAGAAGAAGATGAATACAGAACTAAGAGATTTTTTAAAAAATACAACAGCAGCGGCTCAGCTAGTAGTAGCACAAAGATGAAAACAGGCGTTGATGCCAAAAATAGAGGCATGGACAAATACACTTGAAGATCTTGTTGCAATGGCCAAATTAACAAGCCTATTCCGCAGGGAATCTTCGGAAAGCTTTCAGCAACAATGGGAATGCTTTTTGACCCGCAAAGAAAAATAATCACAACTGGAAGCTGTAGCAGAGCAAGTAACAAACTGTAAGAAACAGGTCTTAATGCCACCACACCACTGCCCTGTTCCAACATGGCTTCTCTTATGTTCTTCTTATGTTCTAAACCCTTTCCCCACTGACAGCTTTTACAATCAAAATGTGCTATTTTCCTACTAATTGAAGAAAAACTGGATCCCCATATTTTTTCCATAAGTGGAAACAGCTTGGAGGTTAGTCGATCAAAAAGCAGATTGCTTAAAAGCAACCCTACCACCCACAATACTTCAACAATCACATTTGCCACATGCTAAGTTGATGTCTTTTAAAAAGCAGAAGGAGGATCATGGATTTACTGGCATAAATCCAATAATCCATTTAGTTTCATTGCACCCTGAGGTCATGTTTCTAAATATATGACCAGGAAAAGAAAAAGGAAGAAACGCACCATCAAGACACTTCACTTACTATCCTATATTTTACAGATGGAAACAGAAATCTTCTACTGTACTTATAGAACTCCTGTTCTCATTTGTGCATTGCCTCCTAGCAGTAAGATCTACTGGAAGACTACCATTTATACACTTTAGCTTGTAAACTGTGGCAAAACTTAGCTTTTCCTTCCCTTATACGATAGCCATTGATACATTATACAAATTTATTTAGTCTTTCCCCTAAGTGCACATCTGCACTCTTAACAATTTCTTCACCCACAATATTTTTCCAAAGGGCAAAATAAGGAAGTGTTTTAATTATATTTTATTCTGCTATATTTTAAGGCCAAATTGATTGTATCATTGATACAAAGGTTGGCTTACAAGGCTTTAAATCTGAGCTGTCCAGCAGCTCAAAGATGATCTTAGCTTGAAAATAGCTGAGGTCTTGAAAAAGCAATATGAGAGTCAAACAGTCAGAGTTCTGCAAACCCATAAAATCCAAGAATTGAGTGTGCCATGTTGGAACAAACAGCATTGCACCCTTGCTGGCTTACAAAGTAGCTGAACTGCTCTGAAACAATTAATTCCAGAAACATTGTTAAACAAGAGCAAAGGCAGAACTGGGGGGGGGGGGATTATGGCTGGGTGAGTGGGAGGGAAGGGGGACTATCAGCCAGAGATAAAGTAGGGAAATATCATTCAACAGGGATGAAGGTGATGGGAACTGTAGTTCTATAATAAGCACCAAAACTCCAGATCTTCTAGTAAAGTGGTAAAATCAGTACAGAACAGTGCTTGTACTCTTGTTGCACTGAGTATAGAAGAGTGATTTTTCAAGTGTGAAAATTTGTGCCAAATAAAGTTTGTTACACCGAGAAGAAGAGAAGGCAGGGAGCAGGAAAGGAACTGGGGCTCATTGGACAAATCTTTGTTTGGCACACAAGAAGTCTCAAATTCATTTCCCAACACCTCCTGATAAGAATCAGGGCAGGTGATACAAAAGACCTCTGCCTGAGAATCTGGAGAGCCATTGCCAATCTGCATGGAAGGCCTGATGGTCTGATTCAGAATAAGGCAGCTTCGTGTTTGTTCTTGTGTGAGGATTTCAACAGCAATTTATTTCCCAAGAACTCCTCTTCAATATAAAGTTCAAAACTGGTAAAAATCGAGCACATTCCCTAGTCTAAATACTTGTGTCAGATAGGGGCTAACTGGTCCTCAGGTTAAACAATATCGGTGGTGGCAGGAGCACTGGGCAGTCTCTGGCTATCTTCCCATTCTTCTGTCATATCCCATAGCTTGTCATGCCACAGCCCAGAAAGGAATAATGTCATTGGAAAGCACTTCATATATACCTATGACAGTCCTGACATGATGAATCATAAGCTGTGTCCTCACCCAAGAAATAAATCTCTCATTCAGACTCAAAGTGACAGACAGGAAAGTGAAAAATATGGATCATCTTTGTTACTTGTCTGTTTCCCAAGCATTTCCAGCCATATTCAGAAAGGGATTCATAGGCCTCATTAACCAGAGACATTAATTCATGCAGACAAGCTTTCTCGCAGGCAGCATTAATCCTGTAGGCAGCATATTATAGACCTAGCAACTCTGCCATTATGGGATGGGAAAAGGTAGTGTCTGTGGATACAAGTCCTCAGGACCTCTCAAAACAACCTAAGGTCATTTGAGAATGTGAGGATTCACTGGGAAACGTGATACCACATTGTTGCACTTTGCCTTCATCTCTAGAAACATCCACTCTGGAAGTGGGATATGATGCATGACAAACCAATACAGATTTTTGCTAGGAAGCACAAAACCTATAACAGGACACTGCTGATGCAGGAGCTGTATGTGTCATGCCAAGGACCATTTCTGCATGGAGGGGTAAAATGCAAGTGGCTTCCTGCTTGCCTGGTAAATCTTGGATGGTAAATCTTGTGTTTGCAGCCCTTCTCATGGGGAAACCCTTCCCACATTTTCCCTCTGCCCATCACGGCTTTTTGCCTCCTGACAAAGCAGCAAGGGAAAACAAACCGAACTTCTCCCTCCACTCCTTGGCTTGTCTATTACTGCAAGCCACCAATCACAGCACAGCAGTTCTCTCATGGACTGAAACTCCCCCCCCCCGTCAGCCCTGAAATTATTTTTTTTTTAAAGGGCACTTCTGCATCGCTATGCGGTAATGCCACAACACAGAGGTATTTTTAATTTTTAAAAAAATGTGTGTGTTGCTACGGAGAAATACCAGAACAATACAGCATTCCCCCTCCTTTTGGGGTTCTTTTGGGACTTTATTTCTGTCTGGGTGGATTTCTGAGACACTGAACATGGTCCCTGGAGCCCAAAAAGACATTTTGTGTTAATGGTTGGCTCAGACCCCTCTATGAACAAGAGAAGGCTTTCCCACAACCAGAAAACAGAAATGGCTCTAGTTTTTCCTGCCTGATCCCCAAAAGACCGTGGACACTTTGAAGATTTTATTTGACCTTTGACAATATAGGTCTGTGGTCATGCTGCAATGGAGACCGTGCCATTAAAAAAAATTACTTGGAACAGGAAATGGAGAGGGGAGGGCAGGTGTGAAGCAGGACAAAGCTGCCAAGACTATCATGCGTTTCCCCCTCCATATGGGCTTATCCCTGGTTACTCACTGGTTGCTCATCGATGGGACGCAAGATTTAGGGATGTAGATCCAGTTTTGGTGATTCCCAAAATCACAAGTTAAAAGTAGCCAAAGCTTGATGCAGCTACTGGACAGCCTTGGGATGCAGGCGACATCATGCGTAGGGGGCTCTAAAACCTGCCAACATTCAAAGGCTGTCCAGAAACAAATTCCTTATGTGGAAATGGTCAAAGAATTCAAGAAGGATGCAACATCAGTCAATATTTCCTATTCAATGGGGAACAGCTGCATATGAACAGTATCAGGTATCGTCTGGCTTGAGCATCCCATTTTCAGGAACTCAGTTAGTACACCCTTGTCAGCAAGATGGAATGCTGACAGGAACTCTCCTGATATATTTTTTTTGGGGGGTAGCATGCTTTTAGAAGTGGTGATGTGCCTATCAAGGCAGAATAAATATCCCATCAGCAGAACAGAACATTCTTGCCTCCTTCCTCCCAATGCAGCCTACAAACTGCTGTTCCTGCGGAAGAGGGGACCCTGAGGAAAGACATGAAGGGAGGTCTGCAGCAGCAAGAGGAAATAGGCAGAAATTGACAATTTAGTCTGGATCCAGCATTACATTCATACATTTAAATAGGATTGCATCACTGGATAAGAAGAGAATGCAGAGAATAGTCTTCCACATATGTAAGGATGTGTGGAGAATTAATGACAACCAGAAAGCCATGGCCAACCACACTGACTAATCAACAAGTGTTCAAGCAAACACAAACAAGATGTATAAGTCAAGCAAATGGGCTGTGAGTGACATAGTCATATGAAAGGGGGGAAGAAGTCAGAAAATATGATTTGTCATCATGATAAGGATGCAGTGCTTCAGAACTGAGATTTGTTTTGGCATCAGAACCTCAGTGTTAACAGGAATATCGACTGGGAGATGCAACACAGAGATGCAAAAAATACTTTCTGTAGAACAATCTGGCTGCCACATGCCTGAAAAACAAAAGCATCACCACAAGGCTGGGACAGAGATGGGTGGGTGGCAGAACCTGAGAAACCAATGCCAAAAGGCAGCAGAAAGAGAGACAAAGTGGTTGCATAGAGTCTCTTTTCTTCGGTTAATATTGTACCAAGCAATGGAACTAGCGACAGAATGAATAAAAGCTGTGTCCAGTTGTGACTGCCTGATGAGTTCCTTTTAGACAGTTAAAGACCCCATAATGTTGGAGACCTAGAATGTGTTGGAGACCTGTCACCTTCTATACTTGCACAAGGATTTCCAGGCATTTTTCTGTTCTACATTGCATACTCCAGTCCTATTCATACATGCAATCACCTTTGTGGTTGGTTGCTTGAAGCACCAAGACACGGAAGTTGTTCCATATCACATGCAATACATGTGACAATTTTCACACATGCGCACGCGCGCACATACAGATAAACAGCCTCTATTTAAAGACTGATTGTATAAATCAGACATAAATTAACCTTATTTCTGCAGCTAGTAGTAGTAGAGTACTAGTGCAGAGGAGCCAAAAAGTTAGCTCAACCACCACTCCTGACCACATTCCCTTTGTGTTATTAAAAAGCGTGGTTACAACTCATTTCTGCCTAAAACCTTGTGTGTGGATTTCTGTTATTTTTCCATGATGACTGGCCCTCTTATCCGTAATCTGAATTCTCTCCAGGACAAAGAGGAGAACACCACCAAATGACAGGATCTCCAGAAGTTGTTGAGAAAAGACTTCCCCCAGGCTTTTCAGCTAATCAGCACACGCCCAATAGCCCCAAGATACTCATGGGTAACTGTAAAACCTGCTTCAGAGACTTTTTTCATTTGGATGCTACAGATTAGTGATGCATGTTTCAAACATCTGAAAGTAATTATTCTCATTAGAGAGAATTGCTCTTCTGTAGTTCCTTAACTGCGAAAGGGGTAATGATTTATTGTTGGACATTAGCTCACTAAGTGTACACAATTCAGCACTCAAGGTATACAGGGAACTGCATCAGGGCAGTTAAACCCACATGGTTGCGCAAGCCACAGCCCTCGAAATGTTTTATGTCTATAACAGGATGCAGACTGTCACCACAATCCTGATAACTGTCCAAGATATCATAGTTGCCAATCTGACAGCTTGTGAACTTGTTTATATGGTTTTGCCAATATCAGATATGGTATTGCATAACTCTTAATATATTCTTATAAAAACCTCAATCCTCACCCCCACAAACACTCCAGCAGCCACAATTAATGTGACCCAATTCAAATCATGTTAATGAAAAGATCTTATCGTATGAAACAAAATATTTTTACAATTACCATGTACCCTGGAACAGAAAGTCAACAAGGGGCAGTGGAGAAATCTTACTAGTAGAAGGCAGCCCAGACTCTCAGGGGGTCCCTCCCTCTATTTCTTACATGAACAAGAAAGTCAAATGAAGAAGAGTTGGTTCTTATATGCCACTTTTCTCTACCAGGAGGCATCTCAAAGCGGCTTACAATCTCCTTCCCTTTCCTCTCCCCACAACAGACACCCTGTGAGGGAGGTGAGGCTGAGAGAGCCCTGATATCACAGCTTGGTCAGAACAGATCATGCTCTACCACTATGCTATAAACTCTTCCCCTACATTTTGACTCACTCCTGGGTGTTGTGTTTTTAAAATGAACTCCAAAATTCCTGGGATCTAATGGATAAGAGGTGCAGAAGGAGGTTTAAAAAGTTCCTTAACACATTACGAAAGGATGTTTATTGTTTGCTAGCAGTACTGAAAAATAGCCACTCGCTAAAAGAAATTAACACTGGAGTGATGTTTCTCTAGGACCATTTATGCACTGAGAACTTCACTGCCCCAGCTCTCATGCAGGAGTACAAATCGGGGGTGGATGAGGTGCACTGGGCCAAATGCTCCCCCGTGTGGTTGCAGGAAGAGGTGGGGCAACCTGCCCCGACTAAAACTCCAGCCTGCAGCCCAGCATGAAACCTCCAGTGCATAAACGGTCTAGGTTTGTGTCAGGCATTCAGGTGGTAACATCCATGGTCTAGAGAGCATTCAGAGTAGGGATTGGGCCTGGGGCCGATACATCCAGTGACACAAGAGCAGCAAATTGTGTGTGAGAGAAAATCACATGCACAAATGTCAACACAATTCCCCCAAAATCATGATGCTTCCCATTTCCAACAGAGATAGAAAGATTGTGCATAGCAGGCAAATACATGACCTGCAAGCAATACTGTTTACCTGGTGGCAGGCATGCATAGAATTGAGCTAGGCATATGTCCACATTTGCAGTGAAAACCAAAGAAGAGTTACACCATCCTAAACTCACTGATGTCAGTGCTTAGAGCCACCTTGGTTAAATGTGGCAACTTCTAATCTGGTGAACCATATTTTATTCCCAGCTCCTGCAGCCAGCTGGGTGATCTAGTCACTGTCCTGATAGTGCTGCTTCACAGAGCAGTTCTGTCAGAGCTCTCTCAGTCCCACTTACCTCACAGGGTGTCTGTTGTGAGGAGAGGGAGAGAAAGTGATTGTAAGTCACTTTGAGACTCCTTCTGGTAGTGAAAAGCAGGGTATAAAAACAACTCTTCTTCTTTCATGTTGTGGTGGTAAATAACATCATCCGGTAAATAATATTCCATTAAGTTTCCATTAAAGAGACAGAACATGTTTTCTGCCTCCAGAGAGTTGACAACCCTAATTCAAAAGCAGACGACTGTTAATGCCCTATGAAAGTACATTAAAGTTTTATTAGAAGTACATTGCATTTTTACAAAATTCTAATGTGATTAGCATGATGCACTTAGTTTAAAATTCCAAATGCTTGATATAGACAACTAACTAGGCATTCCTCAGCAGAGTTAAACTCTTCAAGGTCCATTAAAGCCAATGTGCTTAGAAGGGTGTCACTATTTAGGATGGCACTGTAAAACTTGCAAGTTCTTTGCCCATCTCCACTGTGATTGCTTCATTCCTGAAGATTTAACTCCTAAACGGTAAAACTGTCAGAATCATCTTACTACTTTGTTAAGGATTCAGCTGCAGATTTATTGAAAACCCCAGTGCTAAAGCCGGATTACTGTAAAATGGTCTTTCATATCACTGTTTCTCAGCTGGACCACCCGCAAGCAAAAGGGCAAATGATACTGTGTGCAGCAGACTGGCTGGACTGGTCACAGAATCACAGAAAGGATATTAAATCTGCAGGCTGTGGAGTAATCCCCCTTCCTGAGAAAACATCATCCAGTAAATGTCTGACTCATGCTCCTTTTGTTTCAAGGTCTCCAAGCAGAGTACCAATAAATAACAACACACACATAGAAAGTAGAGAAATCCAATTTTCATGGCTGCACCAAACAGAATTGATTCTCAGCATGAAACTGGAAAACATCTGAGTTCATATAAAATACAATTTTCCTCACCAAGAATTTTCATTCCAGGATGTAGCAAATGAGCATTCATCACCACTGGAATACTCCTTGCTCAGCAAGAGGAGCGTCAGTGCTGAGAGTACCCTAGGAATTCCTGAGCAAAGCCTGAATCCCAGGCACTGAGGAGTCTAGTTGGGATCAGGATGCTGCCTCCTTTGTAGAGGAGGGAGAACCTGATGGGCAAGGGTTAGAATAATAGAATCATAGACTTGGAAGGGGACACATAAACCATCTAAACCAACCTCCTGCTCAATGCAGGATCAGCCTAACACATCCATGACAAGTATATGTCCAGCTGCTGCTTGAAGACGGCCAGTGAGGGAGAGCTCATCACCTCCTTAGGCAGCCAATTCCACTGCCAAACTGCTCTGTGAAACATTTTTTTCCTGATATCTAGCCAGTACTGTTCTACATGTAGTTTAAATTCATTACTGCAGGTCCTATTCTCTGCTGCCAACAGGAACTGCTCCCTGCCCTTCTCCAAGTGACAACCCTTCAAATATTTAAAGAGACCAATCATGCTCCCTCTCAATCTTCTTGTCTTCAGCCTGAACATTTCCATAGAGTCACAAGGTTCCAACAACCTAGAGGAAAAACATTCCTATTTCTTTAACTGCAATTTAATGAGGTAATTTACGGGGTTATCTTATTTACCTTCATGCCAAGGTAAGCTTCACCTGCTCTTTTCCATACATCATGCCACTATTGACAGGACATTTTTTCCTGTCAGGTTGTTGGCAACCCTATGACAGGTTGATGGAAACCATCAAGTTGAACTACTGACAGTACATTTTCAGTAAAAAGCCCTTACCACTCATGTCTGCTGTGTAATCAGATGAAAGATATCCTACAAGACACTGTGGGGAGTAAGAAATGAACAGGGCTACTGGTAAGAGACGTGTGGGAAGTACTTTGGCTTCAGATGCTGAAGGACTGCTCAACAGACTGTCTTTGTGCCTGGGAAGTACAAGAGTTAATTCTCTCCCCCTGTACCACAGCCCTAATCTAAAAGGGACTCCAGTTTGGATTGGGTCTTGTGTACATTGATCTTAAATTGCCAATCTTATCCTACAGCATCCATTGGTAACTTTTTTTCTTCTAAAACATTCTCCAAGACTTGAATAGCTGTCATGGAAACGTTTGGTTCCAGATGCCCTCTCAATCAAATTAACATACTTGTAATCCATATGTGGAATTCTCATCAAGTTGTCTCAGGAAAACCATACATCTGTTGTTCATGCCAAAGTCTTATTTACATGGTGATATAACACTAGTGGGCGGAGAATCTTCCCAGCCAGTTGTGTTGTTTGCTGGCGTAAATACTCTCTTCTAACTTCCTCATTCACAGATCAAAGTTGAAATGCCAGAATTATTAGAGTTGTTTAGAAACTGGCCACTGAGATCCACTGCTGTACTGAATGAAAGGCTGAAAGTGACCCTAAAAACCAACCCACTCCGCCATTTTTGCTTATTACCAATGGACAAAAAAGTAGTCGGAAACAAATACATAAAACTATATTATGTCACATATGAAATATAACATGAACGTGCTGATGTACTGGATTACTGTCGATGCAGAAGAAGACAATGTAAGCCATTCCAACCACTGGGAAGTATGAAAAGGCACTCAGCACATCATATAACAAATATTCATGAAATAGTCTGGAGAAGCATATCTTTAGTGAGAAGTCGGTGTTTTGTCAGCACAGCTCTAAAAGCTGTCACATAGCATTTTGCTGCCAGACTGAACAAACATGAGGATTAAAAGCAGGGTGGGTGTACTGACCTAACTTCCCTCTTACACCTTACGGGGGAGATTTGGAATTAGGTTTTATTTTTAATCTCCTTGTCCTAAATCTTTGACAGAAAAATAGTGAGAAAAGATACTGTTTCCCCCCTCTATTTCTGCAACCCTTCTTTTGCTATTTATTTATATTGCACTTTTAGCCTTACAGTGACTTACAACATTCTCTGTTTTTTTCCCTTATATCAACCATGTAAGGTATTTCTCTGACTGTGTATAACTGGTCAAAAGTCACCCGCTACAGTTCCATGGCAGAGTGAAGATTTGCACAGGAGTCTTCCAGATCCTAGTCAAACACTCTAACCACTACATGTAAAAACTGACTGGGGAAAAATGTACCATCATACAATTCTGCACCCCCAGATGTCTGTTATGGGGAGAAGAAAGGAAGGCACTTTGGGACTCCTTAAAAGGTAAAGGTAAAGGTATCCCCTGTGCAAGCACTGGGTCATGTCTGACCCTTAGGCTGACGCCCTCTAGCGTTTTCATGGCAGACTCAATACGGGGTGGTTTGCCCGTGCCTTCCCCAGTCATTACCGTTTACCCCCCAGCAAGCTGGGTACTCATTTTACCGACCTCGGAAGGATGGAAAGCTGAGTCAACCTTGAACTCCCAGCCTCATGGGCAAAGCTTTCAGACGGCTGCCTTACCACTCTGCGCCACAAGAGGCTCCTTAGGAGTCCTCTTTGGGACTCCTTAGAGAAGTTAAAAGTGGTGTATAAAAACCAGCTCTTCTTCTTTAATGGCTCAAAGTTATGCCATCTCTGACTCGCTCTTCTTACTAAACCAGAGTGATGCTGAAAAGACTGGTACAACATTTAAGGAACAATCCTAATCAGGTCTACTCAAAGTAAGTCACATATTATTCACTAGGGTTTACTACTAGAAAATTATAGATTGCAGCCTTAATCTGGACCAAGGGCTGCCAGGTCCCCATGGCCACCAGCTGGAGATGGGGAGACAGGGTTGCCAGATCCAGTTCTGAAGATTTGTGGATGGAGCCTGAAGAGGACAGGGTCCTCAGTGAGGCACATGCCATAGAGTTAATCCTCTAATCTGGCAAGATGGGTTTAATTCCCTGCCCCTCCTCCACATGCAGCCAGCTGGGTGACCTTGGGCTCACCACAGCACTGATAAAAGTGTTCTGATGGAGCAGTAATATCAGGGCTCTTTCAGCCTCGCCTACCTCACAGGGTTTCTGTTGTGGGGAGAGGAAAGGGAAGGAGACTGTAAGCCGCTTTGAGACTTCTCCTGGTAGAGAAAAAGCGGCATATAAGAACCAACTTTTCTTCTTCTGCTAAAGCATCCATTTTCACCAAAGAAACTGATCTCTGTAACCTGATGAGCTGTAATTCTGAGGGATCCCCAGGTCCCACCTGGAGGCTGGTATCCCTATCCAAATCAGATCCCCAATCATCACCTTAGTTGTTGCCCTTTTCCCCAGGTACATTCCTAGAATGGGTCAACAGAGAAGGTCTGGAAGCTTTCCATTTCCCAAGCATGTACAGGCCAGATTACAACACACTGAGACAGGGAGAGCTTAAGCCCTCCCCCAGTGCCATTTCTCCAACCTGGAATAGCCCCCAAAATATATTCTTTGACCATTCATTCTACAGCCTTCCAGATGGACAAGCAGATAGCAAAGCATAAGAAACGTAGACGCTTTCCTACCCTATCTGTCATCCATTATTCTGTTTCCGGAAAATAGTCCATTCTCTTTAAAAGCCTTTGAGGTACTGTAACCAATCTGCTGTACAAAAAATGAATATATTGAGAATTAATCTCTTTGTAGGTTGCCCTTTTCTGAGTGTGAATACTTGTTCTCTTCCTGTATTGTTAACTAATAGTCCACAAAAATGGGCATAAGAAGGCTGGAATTTATCAAGGACCACATTTCCAACACAGGAAAATACCTTTGTAGATAGCTGTGTGTCTACATTGATTGTGAAGCATGCATATAGACAATAAAACACATTACATAACAATCAATTAGTATGATGTACCTTTTCTTCTAAATAATGGAACATAATATCCATTCTCTAATACTTCAGTGGCATCTACATGTCTGAGTTGAAAATACTGACTTATCTGTTCTGGGAAAGTAATCCTTTGTAATCTGTTCTCAGTAACCAGTTTTATCCAGCTGATATCCCATTCCATTTTAATTATGCCTTTTTAAAAATTGAAGGCCACTGAAGAAATATCAGGTGAACTCTAGTATGTCTAGAATACCAACACAACCACTGAATTCAGTATGAATTTTGAAGGAACTCAGTATAAAATGTAAGTAATAAAGTCTTCCTTGCTTTTGGTAGCCATAACCCAAAGAGTTGGACAAAGCTGTGGCCAATTCTTGGCATATAGGTTCAATTCCTGGCATCTCCAGTTCAAGAGTCTCAGGAAGCAGGGACTGGGGAAGAACTTTTCCAGCCTGAGACTTAGAAAAGCTGCTGCCTAGCAGGATTATACAATGCTGAGCTAGATGGGTCAATAATATGGTTCCCTTTAAGGAAGGTTCATATCAACAGAATCATAGGGTTTATCAGTTTAAGGGGTTGTTTCCTTCAAGCTGAGGGTGAGGTTTGATTATTTATGGAACAACACCAGGTCCACCAAAAACAAAACAAAAGGAAGTATGGGCAAGCTTTGTTTCCTTTCCTGGATCTTGTACAAGGGGAGATAAATGTCCTCCCAGTGTGGAGAAAGAGTATGCCCACAATGATATACAAATCTCCCTCTTGAACATAAAATTCAGATACACTGAGCAAAGGGAAACACAAGTCACTTGCTACTTCCCCTTTTGCTGCTTCTGTAGAATGTGGAAAATAGTCTATAACTCATGGAAGCGGTAAATCATAACATTATGAATGCTTCTTTCCCTGAGCAAACAGACACAAATTTTCATTGCCCTTGGAATAAAAAGAAGGTGTGCTTTCAAGCACAGTATTTGGCATTAGTATATCATTTTAAAAAAATGATCCCATATCCACTACCAACACAATTCCACCCAGTTTTGGTGATGTTTTCCATCCTAGTTTTTCCATTCAGCAGAACATAAGAGCAACTGAAGAACATCACACATGTACAAATGGGGATTAATAATGTCAATGGCCACCTAAGATTTGATATCACAGAATGAAGAACCAAGACATGTAAGGAACATGATTAAGAGGATTCAAGACAATTGCCAAGATCAAGGCCTGCCAAATGCATCTTTCCCTCTAATAAAACATGTACTGTGGCCCCAATAACACACTACTTTAAACAGGAGGTGATTGGTCCTGAGGGGGTGATATCTGACTAAGGTGACCAGATTGTAATATATATATTACAATACTATTTTTGTGTTCTAAGAAAAATTTTGTTGCTCCATATAGACCAAATTTTTAATCAAGACCACCCTCCCCCCCCAGGTCAATGGTGTCCCCCCTTCAAAGCAGCCTTTGTCTGCAGATAAGCTCTACTTCCATGAGATCTCCAGGCCCTACCTGGATCTTGGCTATCTCTGGGTTGGGAATATTCCTAGAGGTTTGGAGGTGGGGCCCCAAAACAGTGCTATACCTTGCAGCCCGACCTCCAAAGCAGCCATTTTCTTCTGCAGAACTAATCTTTATAGTCTGGAGATGAGCAGTTTGTAATAACATGCATGTTTGTGTGTGACATTCCCCTAGAAAACCAACATCAGAGTACTGGCTGGCGCCCATTGCCTTTCAGCACATGATGGGTTTTACTACTAGTGCTATAAATAAATATCTGAGCATTAATGCCCATTACATAAACACATTCTAACAGGCACTGGAATTTGAATGATGGCAGCAGGTGCACAGTTTTGTCACAGACCAGCAGCACCTCAGTCTTATCCAGACAACGTTTCGGTCCATTGGCCCTCATCCATCCCATTAGTATCTCCAGGTATCTGTTTAGGATTTCCACAAACCCATATGACTAACCTATTAAAGAAAAGTGGATCTGGGTGTCATCTGAACAATGTGACACTTTACTCCAAATCCACCAATGATCTCTCCCAGTGGTTTCGTATAGATGTTAAACAGCATGGGCGCCAAGGTGGAGCCTCCTGGAACACTAAATTATAAATGCTATAGGCCTGAGGAACATCCCTAAACACCACCTTCTGGAATAGGCCAATCAAGTAAGAGCAAACAACCAAAATATAGTGTCCCCTCACTCCTAATTCACCCAGTCTCTCCAGAAGGATTTCACAGTCAATGGTACAGAATTCTCACAGAGGTCCAAGATAATCAGCATCAAGAGCTTAACTAAGTAACAATAGGGCATTCAGTGCAGAATAAAATTAATGTTCTATACAATAAAACATCTTTCTGACAATTCCTTTAGAGTGCAAGAAGCATTTAATTTTTGTAACCTAGTATTTTTAATGCAATTTTACTTAAATAAAGTGACACCCAAATAACCTTTGATTCAGGTAAAGCATGAACCATACATAAACAATGTATTGTATTTCCCCATCCCAGATGCAAGATAAAGGAGTAAGATGAAGGGGAATTTTTACAGAGCACATTCCATGTTTCAGAATGTGCACCAATAGTCTGTCATAACAAACATTCTTTTATTAATGCTATTTATTTTCATAGTGATTTATTACTTCTAAACCCATGGTGTTTTCTTAACCTCTGGTGTCATTTGGTGAAGCAAGTCCTCATGAGCAAAAGTTACAAACGGAAAGTTTACAATGATGGCATCAAGTTGCACTCTTCAAAAACATACATGGTCTAATTTTTGCCCTCCTACCTGTGTTACATGCCATCATGTTGTTTCCAATCATATGAATTAATGATCTCCAAAATGTCCTATCATTAACAGCCTTGCTTATGGCTTGCAAGCTCAGGACTGTGGCTTCTACTGAGTCAATTCATCTCATGTTAGGTCTTCCTCTTTCCCTACTGCTTTCAGAAGTCTTCTCTTCTCGTGATGTGACTAAAGTATAATAGTCTTGGTTTAGTTGTTTCAGCTTCTACCCCTGCTATACTCTCTTCCAAAGTCTCTTGACTAAAACATTTCAGTCTACTTTAAGACCTAGTAGCCCAATCTCAACAGAGCTAAGTCAGAACCTAAGCAGAGTCAGCTTTGGTTACTACTTAGATGGAAAACTACCAAGGAATACCAGGGTTGTTATGCAGAGACAGGGAATGGCAAACCACCTCTTTGTGTATGTGTGGAAAATCCTACAAGGTCATCAAAAGTTGGCGGTAATTTGATGGCAAAAACAGAGTAAGAGAGACAGAAGCAATACAAGAAACAGGGTGGGAAAGAATTAATTTTGGTTTCTCCAGCATTGTGCCTTCAATCTATTTTCCACCATGTCTGCTTTTTAGATTCAAAAATAACATTGGGAATGCCATCCAAAGCCCACTGCCTAGAATGGTCACCTAATTCAAATGTCATCTGTAGTTTGGCCCTTACAAAGACAGACATCTCAGCACAGGCAGTCCTTCGTGTCCTTTGGGCTTATTGCACCTAGAGAGAGATTAAGGTATTGTCATATATGCACAGCTATATCTGGAAGTGACATCATCAAAAAACAGCAAGATCTAGATCCTTTGCTCAGTCAGGATGTCAGATCTACAGTGGACAGTCATTGACTAATCAAATAAGAAGTGAGCTATAGAAAAGATGTAGAAGTGCTCAGCAATCCAAGGAAATAGCTTCCCACAATAAAGCCACATTTTTTCAGATTTGTACCTACCTAGTAGCTGTACCCCACGTGTGAGTCCATAGACATCAATCAGAGCCCACAGCGGTTCAGTGGTTCTCACCCCACTGAAGAACAGCATTGCAGCAGAGTCATTAACCCGATAAAATACACGCCCCTTTTTGTCCACCCAGAATGCAATGATGTTTCCTTCATTGGCAAATTCTTCTGGAAGGGCCTTGGCCCAGAATCCACTCTGAGAAACCAAATCTGGACATGCATATTTGGGCAATGTTTCTGGATTAATCCTGGAAGGATCCTTGGCAGTAAATCCAAGTCGAAGGGCCCCACTCCAACAGCACTGCTTCTTTGTTATCTGGAGGGAGAAAGTGAACAAAAGTATCAACAGGTTAATGTGGAGCCAGATATGTATATTGCTGTTAAAATGCAGGCCTGTAGAATAAGACAGAGAATGAGTGAGAGACAGTAGAGTACATGTGGGAAGAAGAGATGGAGTGAGAGAAATCTGTGCAGTCTGTGAAAGTTATGAGCCTATGTGCCAAACAAGAAAAAATAAGCCTGTAGAGAAGTTATTAGCTAGTGGCGGGTGAGAAAAATTAGCCTTGTGTCTCTGTGTATTAAAGGAGCTTTAGAAAAACAAGAAGAAGTATACATCTGGAACCATTACATTTGTTTGTTTGTTTGTTTGTTTGTTTGTTTGTTTGTTTGTTTGTTTTTCTGTACCGCCCTTCCATACAGCTCTGGGCGGTTTACATTATGTACTATTTGAAATCATTACATTTATGATACTTTACTGAAATGGTTCTGCTGTTAAATTTCTAAATAAACTCTATGTATTTTAATGTTCTTGTGATTAAAGATCTCCTTTTTACCTCAGAGCCACTTTCATATGCTGGCCACTCTGCCATTCTACTAATTATAACTAAGCCATCCTGATCTTTTGATCCAACTAGGAAATCTAAGGCGGAGAATGTAAGCAGGGAATGCTAAGGAAGGCAAAGGAAAACCGTAACACACGTCAGAACATGACAGAAAGGTCATACTACAGAGGTGCTATTAGAGAGGTTATAAATAAATGGGTCTCACTGAAAAGAAGTAAACTGTCACAGAGATATTCAACCCATATTCAGGTGCAAGATATGTAAACTGTGAAATTAATGTTTTAGACCAGGGTTTATCAGCATGTAGTAAAATATTAAAACCTGGAGCATCTTTAACTGTTTTAATCCACTTACCACAACCAGGTTTGTGACAGAGAATTTCAAAAACAAAGGACACAACATAAATACAACATACAATATAAAGGGATAGCTACAATGACTTCCTTCCACAAAGGGAGGAGCTGGTCTCTGATGCAGCAAGACCTAGCCAAAGGATGTTGTTGGATAATTCTAGTGTTCTAAAATGAATAATATCTCTTTCAAATATGGAAAGAGATATCTGGCAAGACATGAGGGCAGTTTGGAACACCATCTTACAAAGTAACAACTCACCTTGAGCCTGACTTGCTCATAGATAACGATGGGTCTGTTGCTGAAGGTGATGGCATTGCAGAAGCTTGCCTGCCGCTTGACTGCCTTCTGTGTGGTATCCATGATGATCTGTGACCCCTTGGTGTGTGGATGGAACAACAGTGGGCTGATTGAGAGAGTGCCACATTGTGGGATGGGCAAACAATGCTTTTGCTTGTGGTGACATCTGTGAGATGAAGAAGGAAAAGGTCCACCTATGGAGTCTGAAAAGGAGAAGAATGGGACTTGTAAAAATCTGGCAGTCACAACATATAGTCCTTCATTGCTAAGCTTGCAGGGGAATGTACAAAAGTCATACATAAATACAAAATATAAATAATCTGAAAGGATATGTCTAAAACCCAGAATCAATATGTCACCATTCAAGCACACATGCAAAGATCCTCTACAAGTATGGTTGAAGAAACCAGGTTTGTTCAGCTAAAAGGGGGGAAAGCCACACTCTAAAACCAAACAGCTGTTAGCCTTGTAGCAATTCCAGTGCTCCGACAGTGTGTGTGTTTGTGGGGGGGGAACCCAACAAAGCTAACTCCAGCCACATGAATGGCTTCTTTACATTTATTTATTTATTTATTAAATTTATATACCACCGCTCCCAGCAAGCTGGCTCGCAGCGGTTCACATGTGCACAGATGGGCTGAAGCTTTCAAATATGCACAGGGCTGCCCTCAAGAAAATAGAGAGCCTGAGTTCCATTATCCCTGTCAATAGAACAACTGCATGATGCTTTATGTAGCTGAAAGAGCCTCCTGTGGCGCGGAGTGGTAAGGCAGCAGAAATGCTGTCTGAAGCTGTCTGCCCATGAGGTTGGGAGTTCAATCCCAACAGCCGGCTCAAGGTTGACTCAGCCTTCCATCCTTCCGAGGTCGGTAAAATGAGTACCCAGCTTGCTGGGGGGTAAACGGTAATGACTGGGGAAGGCACTGGCAAACCACCCCATATTGAGTCTGCCATGAAAACGCCAGAGGGTGTCACCCCAAGGGTCAGACATGACTCGGTGCTTGCACAGGGGATACCTTTACATTTACATTTTTATGTAGCTGAAAGACTTGTTTTGGTTAAAGGCTGAGAACTTTAACCTTCTAATTTGTTGGATGGGGGAAGGTTGCTTCTGCAGTTTGTGGGAGGGACATACAATAAGCCAGTGGTCCCCAACCTTTTTTAGGCTGGGGACCGGCAGGGCAACTGCCCCGCCTGCGCATCGCGCATGCGCAATGCGCGGGCGCGGCCCTGATTCACTCTCCCCCCCCTCCCGCAGTAAGAAGCTTCCCGGGCCGCAAGCTTGCGACATGGGAAGTTTTTTACCGCGGGGGGGTGAGGAGAGGGAACCGCGGCCCGGCGCCATGGCCTTCATGGCCCGGCACCGGGCCGCGGCCCGCAGGTTGGGGACCACTGCAATAAGCTGTTTTTCCCAAAGAGACATTCACTATGGACAGAGGAATGTTGCTGCATACCCCCAATTCTTTTGCTATGTGTATTTATGAAGGAAGCCATGGCCAGATGCTTCACCCAGAAGTAAATGTTCAGTCAGGTAACAAGGAGGAAGCATTACTATGCCTGCAGTACTATCAAGAGAATTGTTAGAAGCTTAGTGAGCATTTGGGGGACAGAGGAGGAAGCTGCCTGTTTTGCCTTCTTTGAGGCAAGTAAGAGGACTGTGTGTGGTTGGACTCAATTTTTTAAAATCTGGAGGCTGCCTGACAGGGGACATTTTCAACTTACTCCCTCTTCCAAGGAGGGCAACGGCTATTGCTTTAAATTCTTGGAAGACTTATTTTGGATGAATGCTGTGAGAAACACATAACAGCCACAGGAACCCTGGGGAAAGGTCTCAAGACAAATAACAGGGTTTTCCTCTCTGCACAAATGTGGTAATACGTTTTATTAGGACTAATAAAAAATGTCACAAAGTCATGAGTCCTTGCATTTGGACTTTTTTACTGAACAAACATGGCAGCCTTCCCCCCCCCCCCCCAAGGTGTTGAAGAAAATGGCCAAGCAAATGTCAAGGAGGTTTAGATGGGAAATCTGTTTCAGTGCAGCAAAGGATGAACCCCTGACCTTTCCTGGCTCTGGTTATATACTGCAATTGTTTATAATGATGCCTCCACTCTGTTTTGTAATCCGGTAGATGACACAATCCTAGTGCAACTTCTCACTGGTTCCTGGTATTAGAAACATATACAGAAAGCCATTGTTCCAAAAAAGGCTGCCTAGAATTTCAAAATGATATGCTTTAAAAGGTACTTAACAGAATCCATTACCTTCAGGTGTTGGCATTTCATACAAGATTACACAAAACAGTTGCAGTGCAAAACTACCATGCTATTATAAGTCAGATAACCACTTGGTGGTTATGGGTTGGTACAGTCAGAGTGAGAAAAGCTACATTAAACAAGAGAGAGAGTATACAGGAAGTAAAAAAAGACTGGATAATGCATTAATAATATTAATTAAGGCAATCAACACAGTGCTCTCAGTAGCCACCTGTGTTCTATTCAAGGGCACAGTTCTAAAATGTAGCAGCCTCTAAAATGTAGCACACCTTCTAAAATGTAGCAGCCTCCAAGACGCATAAGCTTTATGAATTTTTTTCCTCCTCTGTCTGAAAGGCTGGCAGCAGCCACAGCCCAAAAAGGGGCTATCCAAGAGTACACTTATATTATAAGGCTAAGGAGTTTGGGCAGAAGAAAGGACATCAATTAAAAATTCATTCTTGCCAACTCTGAACCTCTCATCATGTTTGTGCATGTCAATAATGAATTTTACTCTGGCTTGGCAACTCTGAAAATGTTTCATTTGCAGCAGTGCTTACAAGTCAATATAATGAAACTCCCTCCCCAGTTTCTTGAATGGATGGGAATTAATTTTGTATATATATTTTAAATGTGTTAAACATTTATCAGGTGATATGACAATATATAGGCCTATTATGCACGGCCGCTGAAACGGCAGCATGGAGAACGCGGAGGAGGAAGAAGCGAAGCAAACCGCTTATGCACGGGACAGAACGCAATGGCGGCAAAACCCAGAGTATCCGATTGTAAAGACATGACTCAGGGCTTGCACAGGGGATACCTTTACCTTATGACTAAATATGGTCATATTGGGGCCCCTCCCAAAATTGCCAATGATGGGCCTGGGCAGGGTGGGAAGGGGAGGGGCCCCAGGTAGGCATGTACACAGCTATGCTTCCCAGCCACATACTTGCACGAACATGCCACCTGGGTTTTCTCAAAGCTTGAAGAATGTTTTGGGGGGTTCTCAACAGTAAAAAAAGTTGAGAAAGACTGGATTAGGATGACCAGAGGGTGTGGGGGAGGTGCTTCTGCCTTTCCCCATGCCATTTTTCTGCATGTCAGCAATTACTGCCCCCAGGTATTATTTCAGGTTGAAAAAACAGTATAGGGGGGAAACCAGGAACATTTCTTCCTCCTGCACTGCACTGGTCTGAACCAGATTTGGAACTCACAGTGCTCTCAAAAGATTCGCCAGGTCTCCACAAAATGGAGGCAGATCCTCAGGGTGAACCTCATCAAAGCCCACCCGATTTGGAGTTAGCTACCCTACAGAACTGGAGTTGGCAGCAGTTTGATATGCCCCAAATAGGTTCTCATTGAATTTATACTTTATTTTCATGGATCTTTTTACCCCACTTTTCTCTTCAGTGTTGGTCCACCACCCCTAGCCAGTATACAAGTTTCAGGACACTTGTCGGTCAGTTGTTATTAGTAGGTTCAGTGGTGCAGAAAGAAGAATAAGAATAGAAGGAGTGGGGGAAATCCAATAGTCAATGATCCTACAGCCAGTAAAACAAAGTAAAGCAAAGGTGGTTATGTCATCGCTTATGTCTCTACACACTCACTTACTCCCTAAATTCTTAAATACTACAGAAATTTACCAGCAGAAGGCTAGCCATGAAAAAAATGTATAATCTTGATAATGACATAAGCTAGGCAGGTAGCATTTCTGCTAACCCTACTGTCTACACAGACACTAGATTTCTTTAACAGCTATTAAGATGTATGAACCCACCCATGCATACACATTCTCTACCATTACAATGTTGTTAGAGCTGAGGTTTCAGAACCACAAGGGCACTATTAAAGAATGAGCATGGAGACTTAAAATGCCAAATCAAAATCTGCCTGCAAGCTAATATCTAATTCACTACATACACAGAGAATGATTACTATTACAACCCCATCCCCACTTCAGAAAGCACTGAGTTTGAAACTATACTTAACTTGCATTCTTAGGCAAATTAATTTGTTGTGTGTTAACTTCACCTCATCCTTACCATAATTCTCCCTAATATTTGGGAAAGCACCCTGTGGGTGGAGTGCAGTCCGGAACACATCCAGTGCCGGCCTGCGATTCCACCCACACAGGCCTATCTGGCCACGCCCAGGAAAGCTGGACATGACCGTATTGGGCCAGCCCCCGGAGTGCCCGCCTCCAGAAGCCAGCTGCGAGCTGTGTGGCCACCTTCAGCAACAGACACTGCCTGGCCGCCACTGCTGCTGCTCAACTCCTCCACTTTACTCGCTTCACCACTGGCCTGACTTGCCCACCAGCGGCCTCAGCCACCCACCCAGCACCACACAGCTTCACCTATGGAGCCTGACCCCTCAAGCCGGACACAAAGCATGCTCGCCACCTCACACCCACATGCTCCCTGCCCTCCGAGGGCAGCCGCGAACCCCACTCCACAGCTGGAGCGCCCAGCCACCAACGCACAAGCCACAAAATCCAAATAAAAAATTATTTTGATACAAGAACAGCTCTGAGAATCATCAGCAAATAATAAAAGGATAAGCATATACGATGTAACAAGCACATTCTAGTTAGTTCAAGAATGAAAGCTTTCACAAAGTAACTGGTCATTTCACAAAGGAAACCCTAGGCACACACAAATGCTCTTGTTAGATGAGTAACTAATTCTGGAAATGCAGCCTTTTCAGAAGCAGCATGATTAAGATCTTTATCACTTAAATTAGTCAGGCAGTTTTGTTATTTAAAATGGCACTGTTGCAATGGAAGGAATGATAGGAAGGGGTTCTGTCGCTAGAAGTACTCCAAGCAAATGTGTGAAGAGTAGAAATAAAGTGTAAAGTATTTTTGAGCTTTTGGTTAGTGAGATCCTGTTTTCAAAACCTGCAATAAATTGGTCTTACGTTCTACCAGTAATATCTACAATATATTTTAAATTATTAATTTAAAACTTTGTGACTGGGGACAGCTGCCACAGGGTGAGACTCAACCAAAAGACTGAAATTGATGATGAAGCTATTTGAGTTACAGTAACAAAAATGGACTATGTATTTTTGCATCATCTTTTTAATGTGCACGTATCCCTTTCTTCTTCTTCATGTTCACCATTGGCTTGGAATTATTTTCTGTATGCTGCTGACACACATAGATCCAACTGACATAGAATACGCTGCAGTACATATTTAAATGTTAAAAATATATTGTTAGATTTTCAGTTCAACAAAGTAGTCTCAACAATCCTGATCTCATGCATGACAAATCCAGAAAGGACATGAAAAGAAACAGAAGCTTGAATACTTTTTTGAAACGATCACAATTCATTTTAGAAATTAAACACAGGTTGTCACAGCATATAAGCCACCTTCTTGTAAAATAATATCCCAGAGGAAAAAACACAAAGGATTATATAGTAAAACTGTATTAAGAAGGCTACTCATATAGTTTTATGATATTCTGCTGGGGAAAAAACACAAACAACAGTTTTTGTGTCACATCCAATCACTAATCCCTTTAAACCAGTAGTTCCCAACCTGTTTAGTACGGTGATCATAGGGTTGGGAATTTCTGTTGGGAAATTCCTAGATATTTGAGGGTGGAGTCTGGGGAGGGAGAGATTTGGGAAGGAGAAGGGCCTCAGCAGGATATAATGCCACATAGTTGCACCCTTCAAGGCAGCCATTTTCTCCAGAACAAAAAAACCCAATCTCTGTAGACTTAAGATCAGGTGATATTCTGGGTTCTCCAGCTGCCACCTGGAGGTTGGAAAACCCAGATTACCTGCAAGTTGACTTTTACTTGGTAGAGTGACCTACTTAAAAATTGAATACTCAAAAATCAATAAATCTTTAAATTGTTTATTTTAATTTAAGCAAATTTTCTTTTCTTCTTCAAAGCAGAAGAAACAACACTGCTTTGGAATGTCCTGCCACAAACTCACTTTTGGGACAGAACCCCTGAACAGTAAGGAAGATCACCCACATTAAAAACTACAGCCAGAATAATTTAATGAGTTTGTAGGCTCTGTGACACAAGTCACCACACAACAGGACCATTTCTCCCTCCACAACACCCAAGTCCTGTGCTAGTAATGGCATGGTGATACTGAATAAAAAGGCATCATTCTGGTTTGGGCACTGCAGAACCAGGACTAAGCCCCACACCGCTTGCTGACCCTAGGAGCCACTTTTGACTATTAACCATCTTCCAAGTCTGTATAACCCCTTCCCTCAAATGGCCAGCAATGCACTAGTATTTGGTCAAAACTTTACAGTCAAGCCATAGAGTTTGGGGCCGGATGGTAGACATCACTTCCAAACCTGCTGGAAATGATGTCAATATGTTGCTGGCATATGTTGCCAGTGGGGGAGATGGGCAGTGCTGAGTCTCCAACCAATTTCCAGCCTTGTAGTGGCAACTCTAACTTCATTTCTTAAAGTGTGAAGTATTGTCTTAAAGTGCCAGGCAGCTGGGTAGAAATTTTCTAATCCTCCTATTTTCATTTGAACAGGGTGTAAATAGCAGTCCAAGCTTCAAACACCAGACAGTAAAAGAAGATTCCAGCTGTAATGCTTTATGGCCATGTTTTATTCCTATGGATTGCAAATCTATGTAAGAGAAGCTTTCTTTCCTTTGGTGGGCCTCAAATAGAGTACATTTCTTAAAAAAAAATCACTCCTGTTGCTAAATATAAATCAGCAGTTAATCTTTTGGAAGAAAGAAAGAAACACTAGTCATAGTATTTGGGGATCTAGTTCTGGAATACTTGTAAAACTGCCAGCATTCTCTTCAAGTTTAAATACATTTTAATGGAAAGCCTATCCTGGGCACATTTTCCATGCACACTGCAGTCACTTGGAAGCCATCCTATTCAATCCCAGCAAGAGTACAAGAAAGAATTAGGAGCAGAACTGATGAAAGTCAAAGTTTTGCAAAGCATGCAAGAAGGAACTAGAAGAGAGGGAATGAGCAAGAATTATAAGAACTACTAAACAGTATTTAAATATCAGGGCATTTCCGCACATTAGTAAAAATAGCGTCATGCCTGTGGAATCGCAAAGTGCGATATTATATTCCATCCCCTTGGGCCTCCTCACCCTTTTTTCTGTCTTTGTCTGCCTTCTTTTTGTACATCTTACCCTCCTCACCTGCTGCTGGAAGAGACAGAAGATAGCAACACACCTTATATGTATCGTCAATCAATTCAGGCAACTAATCCCCTTCCTCCATATTCTAATGCAATTTAAAGGTTCCACAAAGCCCGTTATTTTTTTAAAATCATACTTCTCTGTTGCAATACCTATGCATATAGTCAAAGATGCATAGTGCTTTTGAATGCTGCCCCTTACACCTTGGCTTTGGCGCCCATGAAAGTCAATGGCACCATAGACCATAATGGGAATTTTAGCATTCCTGTCTTTCACAGGGTCTGGGGAGGTGGGAGTTTGAGGTACACCCTTCAAACTTTCATGGTAACTTTGAGAGGCTCTTCCATGACTCCCCTCCAAATTTCCAAATGACTGGTCCTAGCGGTTCTAGGTGCTCCCGAAGAGGGTGCCCCCATCCCTCCATTATATCCAATAGAGTGTCCATCCCATAGAATATAATGGAGTGGATGGGGGCATTCGCTTTGGGAACCCCTAGAATGGGTCTAGAATACAGAGAACAAATTAGCAAAGAAACAAACAAATCCAAGAAGGTCCAATAATCTGTTTTAAAAGGTAAAGATGTTATAAAACACAAGAAATATTTCCATAAATAGTGTGGCTTTTGTCCAAATGAGAATAATTTCTGGCAAAACAAATGCATGTTGACAACAAGGTAAGCAAAACCCTGAGGAGCAAAATAAAACCATAAATGTTTGTTCAAATACATCAGAAGTACGGAAACTTGAGAGGGATGTAGTTGGAACACGGGTGACATAGATGGGGGAAGACTGCTGTTGGAGGATAGAAGGATTTCAGTTCTCTATGGCAGGGGTAGTCCACCTGTGGTCCTCCAGATGTCCATGGACTACAATTCCCATGAGCCCCCACCAGCGTTTTCTGGCAGGGGCTCATGGGAATTGTAGTCCATGGACATCTGGAGGACCACAGGTGGACTACCCCTGTTCTACGGTCCTTTCCCTCAAATAAATCTTCACTGAAGATTTCTGGATTGATGCCCACAGCTGAACTACTTTTCCTGGAAGGTTTCTAAAAGCCATAGTCAAACAGAGATGATAAGATGAAGTGTATGGCTAACTGACACGTTTTTTTAAAGTCACCAGGTCAGCATGACATATGACTCAGATTTCTTAAATAATGCAAATGAAAAATTTCTGATCTTTTAAGAAATATATGTGACATCATTGTAAGTGGAAGATATCTAATGTAACCCTGATTTTAAAAAAGGAATCTAGTCAGCCAGTTGCAGTATGGCTTCTGCAGCTGGAATTCCAGCCTCACCAACCTTTTTCATCCCTTTGGAAGTCTCAACAAGCATGCAGACAGAGATAATTTTGCAATTATTATATCATTGGACTTCTCCAAATATGATGAAGTCCTTTACTAAAAGCTCCTTACCAAACTCAGCAGGCAGTAGAGGAAAAATCACACTGAAGTCCCGCAAGGATTTCAATTAGGGGTGGTACTATTGTGATAACTTCTGTGGTAACCAAGGTTGTAAATGACACCAAATTATTAAAATAATAAAACCCCAAGCAGACTATAGAGAGTTCCAAAATGATTTCTCCAAATTAGTTAAATAGCCATTGGTGTTAGTGAGGAATCCTGGATATGCATATACATCTATGGTTTGCAAGCTGGCAGTAACAAATCAGTAAAGAAATCTTTGTATCAGAATGAGCAGTTCAATGTAATCATCAAATCAATGAGTCAGCTAGTGATAAAAATAGGGAAATTCTACACTAGGGACTATTACAGAAGAGTTGGAATTAAAATGAACAGTATTGTAGTATCTCTCTGTTTGTAACCATAGTAGGAATACTGGGTACTATTCTGGTCACCACACATCAATATGGATCCTGTAGAGCAGTGGTCTCCAACCCCCGGTCCGGGGACCAGTGCCGGTCCACAGATCAGTTGGTACCGGGCCGCAGCTCCTCCTTGTCCTCCTCCCCGGCTGCTGCCTCAGGGGCTGCCCTGCCACTCTGCTGCTGGCTCACCTTTGGTGCTCTCCAGTGGCCGCCATGACTGGGGCTCCCCCTCGGCGCGGCACTGCGCAGCTACTGCTGGCAGCGTCCCCCAGCGGGCAGCGGGAAGTCAGGGGTGCCGGCAGGAAAGCAAGTGAAGCAGGGCCTCAGGCAGTGGCAGTGACGTCTTTCGGCAAAAGACTACACCCCCCCCCGGCCGGGCCTCAGTAAAATTGTCAAGCGTTGACCGGTCCCCGGTGATAAAAAGGTTGGGGACCACTACTGTAGAGCTACAACACAGCAACCAAATAGTTAAGCAAATACAAGTAACTTCCTTAAGAGGAAAATCTGAATCATTTGAGGCTTTTTACTTCGGAAAAGACGGGGCAGACTGGGAAGGCAAAAAGGCCTGGAAGCAAGTGAAACTGAGCGTACCCCATGATGTCGTAAATCTGGACTACAGGGGCTGCTTGCTTCATATTCTACCAGCTCTGCCAGCCATGAGTGTTGGCCTACCCATTGCCTCCTTCTGCATCTAGGCAGCAGCATGGGATGTGGTAACTGGTGAACTGGTGCTACTGAAGGGCAGGGAACCAAATGCCTCCTGAGGCATTAGTGGGGAGGTGCTAGGGCTTAGTTCCACATTCTGTTGTCAGCAGCAGAGGCCCACCACAAGAGTTCCCTGTAACTGAAATGGTCAGTTCACTTCTGCTCAAATATCATGCCTTTCCATATGTATATAGAATGCAAATTGCAGCTTTCTGCACTCTCAGAGGCAGTACAGCTGTGATTAGGTAAAGGTAAAGGTATCCCCTGTGCAAGCACCGAGTCATGTCTGACCCTTGGGGTGACGCCTTCTAGCGTTTTCTTGGCAGACTCAATACGGGGTGGTTTGCCAGTGCCTTTCCCAGTCATTACCATTTACCCCCCAGCAAGCTGGGTACTCATTTTACCAACCTTGGAAGGATGGAAAGCTGAGTCAACCCTGAGTCAGCTGCTGGGATCGAATTCCCAGCCTCATGGGCAGAGCTTTCAGACTGCATGTCTGCTGCCTTACCACTCTGCGCCACAAGAGGCCATACAGCTGTGATTAAGGATTGCTAATTGAAAAAATGGGGAATCAAGCAAGTATCTGGCTAATCAGGCGGCTAAACTATGTGAACCTTCAGACTGGTCAAGTCTCTCATTGTGTTGGGGGGGGGGAACCCCACCCTCAACGCCAAACATTTAGTCATATGTACCCCACATCCACATCTGACACACACACACACACAAAAGATGGTGACTTTGATATATCTCACCTGTTGACAGCATTTTCTAAACAGCTTGCAGGGATAATTGGAAGCTGTTGCACACCTGTTCTTCTTTTATGCAAAATCTTTCCCTCTCCTTCTCTTTTCTCCTGCCTTTTTGTCTAGCCTGGCATCTGACTGTAAACAATGGGCATGTAACCTTTATACAGGGCAAATGCTGTGATGTGGAAAATATATGACCTTCAAATCATGAGGCATCTAAACAGTTACAAGTGTTAAGCTATCAGTCTCTGCACCTTTCTTGTCAGAACTACTTGCCATCTTGACCATGATAGATGTTGACAGGATCCTGGGATCTGTGAAGACTTCTACTTGTGACCTAGATCCTTGCCCATCAAAGCTACTAAAATAATCTATGAACCAAATTAACAAGCCCCTGGTTTATGGTAGAAACCAGAGGCTTGTTGATTTGGTCCTTATATGATCAATCAGTAGTTCAGGACCTCCATCACACAAAGAGGCTGTGCCTAGTAGATTTATCTGAGCCTTTGATACAACAGCTTGTTGGAGGCAGAAGCAGGTATCAAGGGATGTGTGTTGGACTGGTTCAAATAATTTCTCCTAAAATAGACAACAAGAATTGTCACTGGAGACCAGCTTTTATTACCATGTTTAGCCCAGAACACGGTTCTTACCTTGACCCCTAGGTGATCTGGTCACCTAGGACCATGTCATTAACACTAAGACTAACATAATTCCCTCTATATAGGGCTCCCCTTGCAGTCCATGCAGAGACTCCAGTTTGTAGGAGCTAGGCAGAGCATACATTCTACTGTCATTTCATTGGCTGCCATTGGCTGTCATCAGTTACCTTGTTCAATTCAAGATTTTAGCTATCACATACAAAGATCTACATGGCCTTGGTTCCTCTTATTTGGAGAACCATCTTTTCCCCCATGACAGCCTTGCTCATCTGAGTAGGTTTCCTTCAGGTACCACCCTGCAAATCTGCAATATCAATAACTACCCCTAATGTGCAATATCTGTTGAGACCCCCATCTTAAGGAATGGCCTGCCTGAGAAGGTCAGCAAGGCTCCCATTCTCCTGGCATTCCACAAGCTGTACAAAAATGAATTATTCAGGAAGGCATTCTCATATAGGTAATAGGGCTGTGATATACTGAAAAGGTTAAGAAAGATGTTTTATAGAAAGGAAAGGGACTGTAGAATACATCACTATGTATAGTACATACAGTCTGTATCTGTTATCCCATTCTATTTGATGCATTTACGTACACTGTACAGTCTGTCTTCAGTCTCAGTAAGAAAGGCAAATTATTTAAATTAAATTAACTAAACATCATGAGGCTTGCATATTCTGAAGTCAAAGCACATCCCCTTCAACAGTTTTATACTTGCATTTTTTCTAAACTCTTTGAATTTGCCTACTAAAAATGTGCTCGGTACACCAAGCTGAGAAAACTTTTACTGATTTTTCCCACGGGTCAATTTCAACAACTTAATCATTACAATTTCCCTTCAAGACAGGAGTTCTTTTTGATCTTAGATAGGCACTGATAATGCACATGACTTAATTCACTCCTCTCTCTTGTTTGCCCAGCTCATGTACATGGTTATTTATCTTTTGAGCAGTTTCCTCTGATACCTTCTTCCTTCCATATACGTACATGTGTGTGTTACTAAGCTTCACATGCCTGAATAATGGCAACCTCTTGATCTTGTTCATTATAACTTGAGGCCAAAACCTATTATTCATGTCTTCATTTGCCTTCTACACTATCTTGTCATGTTTAGTATTTTCTTCCAACAGTTTGTTTATGTTCTGGAAATCTTTTATCCAGCTAGTTTCCAGAACAGCCAGTTATCAGAATAACAAAGCAATATCAGACTTACTATACATATCTGCATGTCAGTCATTACTGACTCACATTTCCCTCTGTCATATTTGGTCTTTCAAATACAGCTGATGACAGCCTCATAGCAGCATCTATGTAACAGTCAAAATGTGCTAGCCATGACAGCTGATTGATCACTTTGACATGGTCTCTCTTAGAAACTGGTATAAGAATCTACACTCTTAATGTCTTTAATCTGCTTAACTTATACCAGCCTCATCAAAATTGAAAAGCCATTCCCTCCAGTCCCTGTCTGGTCCCATGCCATGTGAATACCCGCCTAAGGAAGCGTCCAGCCTGCAACTGCACTAAAAAGATCTAAGAAGTGCTGCTCATGTGCGGTTACTACTTGCTGTTTCACAGCAAACACGGGTGTTAAGGAAATCAATGATCTGGAGCCAATCACAAATCTCCATGTTGTTTCTCCTTTATATAAAATGCACGGGCAGACTGGCCATTATAACCACCTGGAAATTTGCCAGTGGGCCAATGGCTTGGGTTGGTCCAGAATAGAAGAGTTGTGCTGGCCCAAGGAAAGTGGCCTGTGGGGAAGGTGGGGCTGGGCTGGTGAAAACCTCATCCAGCCCAGGAAGGGCAGCCCCCAGGCATAGAGAAAGCAGGACCTGGCCAGTGTAAAGTGCACCTGGCTTGGGGAAAAGTGGTACCCAGCCACAGCAAGTTGTGCCTTGACCAGTGAAGGCAGTTTCTTGCCATAAAGAACTATGCCCAGCTCAAGGAAGGCTGCTCCTGGACAGGCAAGTTGGGCACAAGGCCCAGTCAAGTTTTTGGACTGACTCCTTATCCCCCTCCCCTCCCCTCCCCTCCTTTCTTTGTGGGAGTGGGCCCTTTCCCACCACTTGCTGTGGGAGTTGTTAATTTGCTCAAGCAGTGGGGCAGTATTTTCCAGATACCCTACAAAAAGACTACTGACAGATGTGGCGTTTACAGCAATTTTGAAAGATGTTCCAGATTAAAAAATGAGAGAAATTAAGCATCCATTCCCCACCTGTGCCTGAGTAAAATCGTTGCCTCCTTTAATTGCACTTAAGTCAAATAAAAACATGTTAGAAGAATACATGTTAGCAAAACAATTGATTAAAAGCAGATTATAAATGTTTTAATACAAAAATATAGTGCTTTGATCATATAAATTATTCCAAGCAAGCCTACAGAGTGTGGATCAAAAAATCCACAAAATTGAGCCAGGGGGGATTCTCTAGAAACCTGAAAGGAGTCCCCAAAGCATGCATAAAAATCTGAAATCAATCAAAGCAATAACTCCAAGCCTTGGCTTCTGGAAAGCAACGCCATGGGGGGGAGTGGGGGTGGACTGGGAAGCTGAAACAGCTCTGGAAAAAATTCCCTCCCTGTCATGTCAACTGTTGAAAGCAGACTTGCCAGGGACAGGCCCAGAGATTACTACCAGAAACTCACTTCCCAAAGAACTTATTGAAGCCCCGTGGTGGTCAGAGTGTAGCCCGGCTGAGCCCAAAGTCAGCCCCCACCCATTATTGAGGGCAACCTGCCACCCCTGTGTTCCTGTCACCTACTGGTGCTCAGTGATGCACCAGTAGGAAAACCAGGGAGTGACTGGAAGTGATATAGCCACATTAAATGGCATTCCCCATCCCCCAACCTGCCTTCAAACCTTTCAGGACTGCCAAGCCTGGCAAATCTACAGTTCAGCCAGGCTTTTCCTTGGTAGAGGGGGAGGGAAGGACAGAAAGCTGAAGATAGGGGTCAGATAAAGGTAGGCTGACTGATGGGTAAGAAGGAGAGGCTACAAGAACTGCCAGGGAAGGATTAAGAGGAAACAGTGGGAAGGAGATATAAGGGAAAATGTACATCTCTCCTGCTTGTATTGATATATTACCTAGGTAAATAATTTACTACTCAGGTAACTCAATAAGGAAAATCTACTCTGTACTTCTATAGTCACAGGTCTAGTTTGAAACCAGCATTTCAGTGGCTGTAATATTTATCTTCTCTTTCCCTTGATTAATGAAGCCATGCTAGAAAACTGATACAGTATAGAACAGGGTTTGTCACTAAGCACAAAATGTGAAACTCAACTGCATGAAGCAGTAAAATCAGGAAACTTGATAGCCCAGCCATTGGGAGATTATTTATGAGATGAACAAAGGTAGTTAAAAAACTGAAAAGTTTTGCAGAACAGAATGAGTGGGGTTTGCTGCATTATTGCTGGAATAAAACCCAAGAAACCACAATATGTAGGTGGACAGCCAAGAAATAAAATTGCCTAGAGCTCCATCCAAAAGCATGCATAATGTACCTAACCCAGTATGAACCACTTTCCAAGCAGTTTAGTACAGGCATTGTTTAATGTTTTTCTCTAAAGATTAGTTTGTACTAGAACACGTTTGCTGCAGAATTAGGTGTGGCCCAATGCTGGGACTTGTTTTCTGAAAACAAACAGCAACTACAACCAAAGCAAGGGACTCAAATGGCAGTTCTTACTGCAAACACCATGGCTCCACCTGCTCTAGGGATGGGACAGCCTTATTAGAACAGCCTTATCAGGGCTGTGGCAAGCCCAAGGTCACCCAGCTGGCTGTATGCGGGGAAGTGGGGAATCAAACCCAGCTCACCAGATTAGAAGTCCGTGCTCCTTACCACTACACCAAACCGGATGCTGGCTCTTCCATTTTCCTCTACCAACATCTTCTCTGATAGAAAGAAAGCATAGTTCTGTGTGCTAATTTCTCTGGTTGCAGCTATAATTTCAACGAACTCAAGATACTTATTCTGTCACCAAAGCACTATAGCTAAGCAAGTATTGCAGGCATACCAATGTGCATCCTGTTATACATATAAGCAGATAAGTCATGAATGACAGCATGTGATGAAAATAAACTGGACTCAATAATCATTTTGTTCTAAACAAATTTTTAGTTATTAGGCAAGCCCCGATATACAGATATATCTTTAGAACATATTCCAACATATCTTGCAATAATTTTGATTATTCAGCTGTTAGTCTGAACTTGGGTGTACCACTCAGTACCCCTTTTGGCCCATTAGCTGGCTTTGATTAGAAATAGAAGGCAAAATGTGGACTTTTTTCCCTTCAGTTTTGCATGGTGTGAAAATTAGCTCATCTTTAAAATCTAAATAAAAACAATGGGACTCTAATTTTTCATTTTACACAACCAAGTTTTAATCTTTTTTGGTGGGAGGAATAAGATTCAATAACACTGAATGCTCATTAAAATGTAATGTTGAGACCAATTTTTTTCACAGTAAGATTATTCCTCCTAGTTACTCATTAGCATTTCTTCAACACAAAGTACTCTAAAGAAAGAATATTATCCCATTGCTTGACTATTTTCATACTGATTTTCAGCACATGTTTTGATAAGGTGTACCCCATGGCCCAAAGCATATTCAGAGTCAGCAAATAAAATTGGGACCGAGCAGCAATATAGCTTGCTATTGGCAAGGAGTCTGTATCCGCTCTTCTTGGGATTCAGTTAAATGGTTCAGGTTACTTTCATTTTAAATTTTAATAATCTGTTTCTTAATTGTTTGTGAAGAGAAACTCTTACCCTCAATGTTGTTGGGGAAAACTTAAGGTGTGCATTTGTATGTATATTTGTTTTGACTTGGGGGGAGCATCAAGTCACAGCAAACATATGGCAACCCTGTACGGATGTCAAGGCAAGAGATGTTCAGATGTGGTTTGCCATTGCCTGCCCCCACATCATGACCCTGAACTTCCTTGGTGGTCTCCCTTCCAAATACTAACCCGAGCTGATCCTGATGAGACCAGACTAACCTGGGCTTTCCAGGTCAGGGTATTTTGACATTAGTCCCATTTAAATAAATAGGATTTACTTCTGAATAAGATTTAAAGGTTGTAGGTTCTAGTCATGCTACACTGAAACCACTGAAACCTCCCTAAAGTGTGCACAGAGCAAAAGCCCAAATCTTGCTTCAACTGATTATGCAGATTCTCCATTTCTACTAGCAAAAGATGAATTCTACAAACTAAGCTCTGTATCTGTGCATTTGTAAAAAGGGTTCGAGACTTGGAAGAAAAACAAATGAAAATTTGTTACAACTGAACCGTTGAAGGTACTGTAGGGGCAACAAAATCAAAGATCATCAGGAATTGTTCCTTGATCCATCTTTCTCACTGCTGGATAAACTTTACTGCTTGTCATGTCAGAAGCCAGCCTGGTAAGAGCAAAAGCTCTCATAAAGATATGTTGTCTTCCATTATGCTTCCCCAACATTTTTGTTATGGTGGTACCCAGGAATCAAAGCAAAGCAAATAACAGATAACATAACAATGAATGTGTGACTTCCATAACTAGAAAACTATTTGCATATGTACACAAGTTTATCTAAGTTTGGGGGACTTCAAACAAACAAAAACTTCAGAGGATAACAAGACTGCTGTATATGTATGTATGTGTTTACAAACCCATCGTGATTTTAAAACTCTACGTTCTAGACTTAACTTTCTCTAAATGAAAGAGTACTTTTAAAATTGGCTTGATTACATCCTTAAACTTTCAACCATATCTATCCCCCTCTCCTAAAAACAGCTCCGAAACAGCTGCCTATCATTGGTCAGGTTAGTCAAAGTCGTTATCACATTTAGAAGATTCCATGGGTTAGTAGATAAGGAATAATTTTAAACAATAACAAATAAAAAGTAGGCTTCTTCAGTTCTGAAGTTCAAAGGCCACAGTTTTCCTTTTTTCCCAGAAATAGAAAGCAAACAAATATAAACATCTTTGGTTGCAGAATTTGGTTTTTCAGAGTTTCATCTACAGTTTAAAGAATCCTGATGATACACAACTCCATTTAGCTTTCACATTAAATCCTGAAGCAGTAATCTTTTCCTAGAAGGCAATAGAATGCAGGATGGCCAATAAACTGAAGCTCAGTTCTAACAGTGTAGAAATATTGATGAACAACAACTCTAGAAATATTTGGCATTTATAATATCTACTGTCATGCGCCCGCTGCCACCTCCCATCTCCCAGGAGGTGCCACAGCAACCAGGGCCTGCAGCTGAGCCAGTTCTGGCAGAAGAGAGAGGGGCCTCTGAATGTGCAGCAGGGGAACGCAGCACAAGTCAGCCAGGCTCTTCCCAAGAGGCATCTTTGATGCATCCACAGATGCATTCCAGCCCTGACAGCTCGCCTGAGCGACGCAGGTGAAGCAGACAGGTGGTGTTTGCTGAACGCCGAAGGAGTCAGAGACTGCAGGCATGCTGTCAAAGTAGATGGGGCCCAGCTGGGATAGCTCCTGGGGAGGATGAGTGAGTCCTACCCCAGGTGCAGCCAATTAGCTGGGCTGCTTTTAGGAGAGACAGCAGCAGCTCTTCGGCATGGGTGCAATCTATTCAGAAACCCTCCTGTCCAGCTTGGATTCCTTGGTCTGCTAACTTCTGAGAGGTTTGAAGAACCACTGATCAAAAAGTTTGAGACATATAGCAACTAAATGATATAGCATACCCTTTAACAATTTAGCTACATGATGGCAATTCATGCGACAGGAAGAGGGAGAACCAGAATTATGAGCTGTCCAGTGTCAAGACGAGAACTAAGGGTCACGGCCCAGAGATTTAGAGACAGGAAAAATACACTTAGGACCAGGATAATTAGTGTGGTTTGAAACCAGCCAGCACAGGTATGCTCAGTGACCACTCTCTGCAAAAGTTCATCCTTGCCTTCTTTCTCTCCCATCTTGCCTGGCCAAAGCCCAACTACCACCAGTCCAACATTTCTACCCATGTTTATGATACAGAGCCCCACCCCTTACCAGCACAATATCAGCTCTCTTGGTGAGGAGAGGCTCTGCATTGTAAGTATCTGCACAGAGCAGATTAAGGAAAGCAATGGAACAAAAAACAAAATAAAGTCGGCTTCCTATATGCAACATTTCCCAACTTTTAAAATATGGAGACCCACAAGTCTAAATGTATTTGGCATGGTGACTCATCCAGGGCTCAGCCAAGGTTTTTTGGGGGTCCCTAGGCAAACTATTACCTAGGCAACTATCTAGTTCAGCATTCTGTTTTCTATAGTGGCAGAGCCCCTATAATGAACTCCGAGCCAGGAGTATTGCGATTGCATATGGAGGTTACATTCTGGCCCTTGATGACCCTGGCAGGGGCTCATGGGAATTGTAGTCCATGGACATCTGGAGGACCACAGGTTGACTACCCCTGATCGATTCCTTACTGAGAGACATCATGTTTCCAGGCTGAGCTTAGTGATCCAATGGGAAGGATATGGATACAGAATGATGAATCACATCATCCACAAAATCTTAATTCTGTCTGCATACCATGACTGGCAACAACATCCCCTCAAGAGATCCACACATAAATTGTTTAATTCCACATGCATAATGCAACAACTTCCCCTACTAAAAATAAAGGAGAGGGAATTCTTTTCAGTTTCAGACACAGAAATACCAACCGTCCAAATGCCACAGCTTTTTACTCAAAAAGCTGATAAGGCTTCATAGTAAGTCCACCCAGAGGGCCAATTCGTTTTAATGAAGGCTTGAAAATACAACATGTCAGTTCCCTACCTAGGAACAGTTAAGTGTGCATATGGAGAATTAATCCTTTTTACTAGCCTCTGCAAATACAAATGCAGGTTTCTGCTGGAATACAGGAAGCTTCACACTGCTTATAACCAGGTGATCACTGGCCACAAAGAAGGAGCTCACCCAGTCAACAATTTCTGGTAACGTGTGTCTAAGCAAAAGTCATGAGTTTGCCAGTCATATGAATCAGCCCAAAGAAACTTGGATTGTAGCAGTAAATACGCACCAAACTACATAGCACATGAGTGAAAGACATGTTCAGCTTGACTGCTGATCACTTTTGGCACCTTCCAGCTCTATGGGTCAGGTCCCCTTTTACACCTGATATTGGGTGAAACTTTGTCCCAAATTCAAATAACAGGTGCTAGAAGATAAATACTTGGTGGGAAGGGGGCTGTTGACCCTACCATTGAATATAAAACATTTGATACCAAAAAGAAATAACTACCTAATGTTTGATTATGTATTTTAATGTTATGAATCAGGTGGATCTCGATGGCAAATGTTTACCAGATTCTATCCTGTTGAAAGAGCCACCCATAATAAGCAAACTTACCAAGTAGAGTGCACGATACAGTAAGAGATGTACACAACATTTGCAGAGGGTTTTTTTTTTTTTAACTCTCAGGAAGAAATGATAGTCTTATGACTAGAAACACAGAACTGAGAAACAAGACCCTTGGTGTCTATTCCTGGCTGTGATGAAGACTGACTGCACTTCCCTTTATGTTATTTTCAATATCGTTACATTGCACTCCATTTATTCAGTACATGTTTACTATGGACAGCTGTTACACTGCATAACTGGTAACCAGTTGCCTTAAATGGTGTAACAGGAGTTCACTGTGCATCCTTCTAAAGGAAAGTGCTAGCTTACAGCGTGGAAAACAAGCCCTATTCATTCTTCTCCTCCAACTATTAGTGCCTCTGCCTGATCTAGTCTCTTACCAAAAAGCAACTTTCTTCAAACAATTCCTGCTCCATTCATACATACAGCTAGCAAGGGAGCTGCTTCCCCTTTTACATTCTGTAGGTTTGTACATACAGGAGGCACAAACAGGAGGCACAGGTAGGGCAAGTTGCCTAGTACAGACAATTTGGTGTAGTGGTTAAGGGCAGTGGCTGGGTTTGATTCCCCGCTCCCCCACATGCAGCCAGCTGGGTAACCTTGGGCTAGTCACAGTCCTGTTAGAGCCATTCTCACAGAGCAGACCTGTCAGGCTGTCCTAACTATTTCCCACCGAGAAGCGTCTTGTATTGAGTACTTTCAAGCTTGGGAAGATGTTAGAAGAATGTGAGAAGCATTAATGGTATCCTTTGTCTATGACAGGCTCTATCCATGCAATATTGAATATTCTGCTATCACTGCACTATCATTCAGAACTGGATTATTCTCTGTGGCTGCAGATACAGCCTTGTTACCTTGAACATAACCCTCCCCCACGGTAGCTACTGCTTCCTAATGTTGGGCGTTTCCATGCCCAGTTTCTTGTGCCCTGACCTGGATAGCCCAGGTTAGCCCAATCTTACCAGATCCCAAAAGCTAAGCAGAGCTGGTTTTGGTTAGTATTTAAGAGAATAGCTAACTAGCCTGGCACTAAATATCTGCAGAATAAACAAAAGTATACAATAATGCCTCAGTTCCCAGAGAACAGTGTATTGATAATGCCGAAGAATCCTTATTATTCAAACTTCATCAAGCTCAAATCTCTACATGCTCAATGAAAATATAAATTTAAATTATTACTGTTCCCATTTACCTAATCATTTATTAAAAGTTTGTCTGCTCTGAATTCCCAGAGGAAATGTTGAAGGCTTTGTTTTGCACATCCCAGAGATTCTGGGATGAAGGGTGTGGTAGCATTATCGAAGTGTTATGGTGGCCAAAGATGTGGCTATTCCATATTCTATATCCCCTACCCTTTAGCTGTTGAGCAACTGCAACCACTATCTTTGATAATCAGGCACATCTAATAATAATGCATTTATACAGGACACTAGAGTGCCCAAAACAACTGTATGCACAATCTCTGTAATCCTTCCAACAGAACAGTGACATGTCTAAGGATACCTAATGAGTTCATAGTTATGGAGACTCTGCACCAAGCATTTTCAGGCTCATAGTTCATACTGGTAGCCACTACACAACTCATTCATGATAGATGGCTCTTTTGTCTGAAGTCTTGAAAGGAAGGCCTGGCTGTCGGGTTGATAATCTTTGCCATTGCAACTCAGTTCTCCTTCATAAAACATATTCTTTTCCCACACCATATGCAAAAGACCACAGTTCACACCATATTTGATTAGACTCTAATTAATCTGTTCCACACCTACTCAGGGTATAATGAGAGCATTCTAGGCTTCAGAAAAATCAAACCAAACTCCATTAAATATTATGATGTTGCTTCCTCAGATGTTTCATTTAAGGTTTTCAAAACATAAGTCGGTACATCTCTACTTCTCCTATTATGAACTTACTTGGTCACATATGAAATAATGAGCTAATTTAAACAAGAGTATTGGGTTAAGCACATGCTAATCACAAGGGAGGGGGGTCCTATTTTGAAAGATTGCTATTTTAAACAAGAAAAAAATCATTGTGGCTTTCAGGGTCATTACTGACTTTGCCTATTCTTTTCTATATTTTTTAAAACTTTAAAGAGAGAAGATTTTTTTTACAATCAGGACAGACCGAAAGGCCAACCAGGACAGCCCAAGGCCCAGCCCCAGCCTTGAGTTCAATTAGTGAATCTACATGAACCAGTTAATTGTGTAGATCAAGCAGAAAACAGACTGCTTTACAGAAAGATGCCCAAAGAAAAATAACGCCATATGAATCAAATATGCATGAAGAACCAGCTAACCCCACCACTAAAATCCAGATCCAGAGTTACTATAAAAATAAATCTAGGAAAAATCTTTTCCTGCACTAAAACACGATAGGTTTTATTTACACTGGATCTGGCTAACCACCAAGCGGCTTCTTCTTTTTTCTCGGAAACATATTGGAACATCACTTCATTCTACTCAATTTCTAATTTTCATTCATTTGATGAAGTAGTTACTAGTATACTAAGCAGTCCGTGCAACAATGAATCTGTTAAAAATTAAGGACCACCTGAAAGTTCTTAAACCCAAAGACTATATGTTCCTGTACGTAGTTGTTTGGGTGCTGAAATACCATTTCCTCCTGTTTCTGAGGCAAGGAAGGCTAGCACAAGAAGTCATGGCAACATAATTGTAGAATGCTCTCCCCTCATTCACCTGGTAACTAGCCTTTGATGTTTTTGGTGCCCAGTAAAAATGTATGCAATCTCTCAAGCTCTGTTGGTTTTTGTTTCTTCCCAATAGATATTAAATACTTAATATTTCTTTTTGGTTTTTATTTTATTTTATGTGACCTGACAATAACCTGTTTTTATGCTATCTGATAATTTAACAGTGTTTCCTGTGCTTTTAGTACAAATGTTTTAAAGATTTTAAGAGGGTTTTTTGCTAGTTTTTATGTTTTGTATTATGATTTTTATGTTTTATGATTCCTTATCTTAGAAATCTTGTAAGCTGTGCTGAGTACCTGTTTGACAGAGAGGTTGGATAAAAATAAGTGCCATGAGATTCCTTTTAGCTTTTGGTGCTACAGACTAACATGGCTGCTCTTCTAGATTCTTCTCCAGCTATCCGTTCCTTATGTTCTCCAGAGAAGTCAGAAAGGGTGGAGGTTATTTACTGCCCATCATGTGGTAAAGAAGCTAAAGAACAATGTAACTTCCAGCTAGGTTCTTTATTCCAACTATGATCCTATTAAATTTATACACTTTTTTGTGATTCCCCATTGAATTTTTTGTAATGACTAGTTTGTAGGTCATGACTCTTAAATTTGCTGCTGTCTTTCACCAAAACTGGTCTTCCCCCTGTAATGTGCTATATATATATATATATATATATATATATATATATATATATATATATATAATTATTAGATATTTCTACTTTATTTTTTCTAAGATAAAACTTTATTTTCTTAGTTTTATTCATTTACCAGAAAAGTTTTTAAATAAGGTAGATGTTTGTGATCGCGCTATGATGAAATAGCCATTACCTGCAACTGAAGGATATTTAACAGAGGGGATTCCCAACTAAAGATGAACACTTAGATAGATTCCAGAAGGTATTTGTTTTGCATTCTGTTCTCCTAGTCACAAGAAAGGCTACTGATATTAAACAGTTTCTAAAGAAAACCACTTCTGACTGGATTTCTCTTGCTCTGTTTTGGCAATATATTCGCATTATTTTGCAAACAGTATTTGTGACTCATGAAGCACTGCAAAAAGGCAAACTATTCGAGGTGTGCTGCCCTACCGAGCTTCGCCTACTCACCTACTCTTGATAGGGCCCCAAGTTATTAACATTAAACATATGGAGAATATCATTAGTAGTAGATACAGTGGTAGTAGGTTGAACGGTTGTCTGAAAAGTATGGGTTAAAAACTGAATTGTGGAATATATTTCTCAAACAATAAGTTATAGGAATACGACAATGATAAGGAGCAAGCAGTTCCTGTAGTAAAAATACTGGATATGATCCAAACCTGAGCACTGCTGAACTACAAGGAAGGTTTAACAATACTACCCCTGAAATCAGCAGGGCTGAAATAAACTTCATTTAGGCTAGATGGTACTTGCTACTGTAAATAAGTCAATTGGTTTTACTGAATCTTGGGTTAAGAATGTGCAAAGCTTATATGGTCTTGCCTATTATTCCTAGAGAATAGTGTTCAGTGCTAGATCCCTCCAATACTGCACCCTCTCCTCTCGTGCACTCCACTGTATTATCCTGCAAAGACATGCAGCATACTGGTACTAAATGGATTTACATTGAAGCTGACTTGTTAAGCCTCCAGCTGTGCTGTAAACCAAATACAGTTTCACAAACACACATAGTGAGACAGAGCAAGAGAAAGAAAGAGAGAGAGCGCAGAAATCACTATCTGAGGGATCTTAAAGCTGAAACCCCAATCCATTTTCTTAAATGCATGCTTCCTCTGATGCTTTTTAAACTGTCTGGCCTTGCTGTCAAGGCTATATAACATTCTCTCCTCTCTCTTTTCTCCTACATGGTATCTGTCAACGAAAGAAGCAACCTTCTGTAGACAAATATTTGCCCAAAGCAATAAAACAAAAGCGACATATGGAATGAGATCTGATAAAAGACACACACGTTCTCCATCCCCCCCCCCATTCATCATAGATTCTGCTTTAAATAAGACCATCTTTTAGAGGAAGGGTCCTTTTCAAGAAAAGAAAAGAAAAAGACATAGCAGAGTGAAAAGCAGAGAGGAGGGGCTGGAGTTCTTCCCCGGGACCTCACTTACCTTTCTGAGCCATATTGTTTCCTGCTGCAGAAAGGGCAAGAAATCTACCCAACATTAAGAATTGGCTGTCTAAACATCAGTGCTGGCCAGCTCCTTACCGTATAGCGTGCTTCTGGTAAGCTGTCCCCCCATCGTACTGCGCAAGGTGGCTTGGCTACCTTGCAGTTTCCCCTCTCACTGGGCAGAGATGCAGAACCCCAGGCGTGCATTCATTGTCAGCATGTAAGACGCAAGGCACCCTCCAGCACAGAGAGATTTTAATGACTCTCAATAAATACACACTCTTGCACATACGACAGAAGCCTGCGATCAGCCTCCACCCACTTTCCGACCCTCTCCGGCTGAGCAGTAAGCAGAGGCATATGTCATGATTATTTACATAAGGAGGAGGCTTGCGACTCTGGAAGAGCTAGCGAAGCTTACAGCAGTTTACAGGCACAGGCAGCATCCCAGACCCAAAGCAGCTGAAGGGCAATTCCCTACACCCCTTCCATCAACCTCTGTTCTGTTTCCCCCAGCCCAGGATCTCACCTCAGATAAATCGCTAGGAGAAATGCAGGGGGTGGTTGCCTTCTGGAAGACATGGCTGCTTGCCTAGCTATACACCCTTGCTCCTAAGCAAGCACAAACTGAATGGCAACTACAAACCAGATTTATTTATAAATCAAATGACTGGTTGCCAGTGAAGCTGTTTTCATCCGTATACAACTGAAATATTTTTTTAAAAGAAACTGAAAAACAAACTTTCAGAACTACAACTTTTAAACTTTGCATCCATGAAGAGGGGAAGAGAGCCCTGTCGCTACATTTCAGATTTCACAGCCAGTTAATTATTACTCATTTAAGAACCAGGGAGAAGTGACTGAAAAGCAGAACCGTTCAGCCCAGACCTGTAATGGTGAAAGCATTCCTCCCTGCCCCCACTCCCAGCCCTGGTGGTCGGACTGCAGGCTCAGCCAGATACAAAGCAGCCGTTCCCTCCATTGACTGACTGCAATGAGCCTTATGAAAAGCACAGCCTTGGGCAGGCCGGTTGGCAAAGTGGAGGGAAAGGAAGCTGGGCATGAATCTCCATTCTGCCCCCTCTCTGATGGTTTCAGAACGTTCTCTTTCCCCACACTTATCAGTCAAATGAATATTGGATTAGCGTTCCCCAGAAACACACCCAAGGTTTACCACAACAGAAAATCAGGGACACTTCCAAAATTTTCATCCAAATCTCTTCCTGGGTTTTCAAATTCCAAATTATTCAGTCTTGATTCTACAGTGGAACCATTATCTATGGCAGGGGTAGGCAAACTGTGGCCCTCCAGGTGTCCATGGACTACAATTCCCATGAGTCCCTGCCAGCATGCCAGGGGCTCATGGGAATTGTAGTCCATGGACATCTGGAGGGCCACAGTTTGCCTACTCCTGATCTATGGGTACCATTTTTAAAACTTCCAAATTCTATATGAAACATTGTGCACACATGTTTTGCTATTGCTTTCAGTTCCTTCATTTCTGGTAAGCATGGGTGCATAGCAGAAGCACAGTTTAACGTGGTCTCTTGTACTGGAATTATTTTTGTGTGGTGTTTTTGTGTGTGGGAGGACATATTGGCACAACATTACACAACATACATTTAAAAACTTGATACCAATCATTTACGCAATCACAGCAAGGTTACTTTTCACAATGCTTTGTCAGTTTGCATGTGTACAGTAGTAACAAATTTTCTCCCTGATATATGAGCTGAAGGATTGGAATGCTATGGCAAACTGCTCAGTGTCCAATTCTGGAATTAATTTTAGACATTCACTTTGTTGAACTGAAAATCAAGGAGAAGGTGAACAGTACAACAAGAGAAGCTGAAACAAGGCAATGAAATGAGGGAAATTCACTCGTTCTGACATAAAATCAAGCTAACTTCACACTGACCTTCCAAATATAACATGCCCTTGACAGACAACACAGTGGACATCAAGTTTAGAGAAATTGCAGTCATAATTCCTTTGTTATCATTATTGTGCCATAATACAATTAGGGAAATGTTTTAAATGTAAACGTTAATTCAGCAACAGGATCTCATTGTGATGCTTCAATAGGATGTGTTTACTATTTTTTAAAAGCTATGTTGGGTCCCCATAGGGAGAAAGCAGGATAAAATATACTAAACAAAAAAATATATTGTTCAATTGATCTCTGCTATCTACAGCTCAGGCAAGCAGGGCAGAAAGAAGTAAGTTTTATGGTTTATAGACACTTACAAAAGTGTAAAGCATCTTGATCATTAATGGTAAAGAATAAATAAAGACAAAAGAAATTATGTTTAGAAGCAGCTCTTCAAAATGACTCTTAGAGTAGAAACATGAGTGTAACAATGATAGTAGCACACTGAGAAAGCAGAATGCTTTGGCTGAGAGGCGACAGATTTCACTTTACACCAGGAACAGTAAGAATGAACAAATGGCTTATGAGCTGAGCATCAGCACTCCTGTTTAAAAAACAGAGTATGTCTTTAGTAACTTCCCCAACATCCAAAGCCAGGTTTAACACACCAATCTGTCAGAGTGGCTAGCACCACCTATGTCTGTGGGCCAGTGTCCAAATTTCAGGACAATCAGAACCAATTAGCCAACTGAACTCCTTCTGGTCCAGTGACACAACTGATGGACAAAGAGCTACCCTGGGAAATGCAGGATGTTTATGCATTGGTTAAGAAATTTTGTGCAAATGAGGAGAACTTCAATTTGTACACCTATTTTGACACCCAGACTGGCAAGAAGCACAGATTGCTTGCCTGAACTGTAAGAGCAGCTGAGATGCTTCCACACCAGCCTTTTAATCTGAACCTGGCATCAGTAATTTCCTCTCTTATTATTAAGCTATGAGTCATGTGTCACTCTTAAACTACTACACTATCCTGGCTCTAAGACTTTTACATGTAAATTGGCAAAATGCTGCTGAGGTATCTGATTAACATAACTTTTCTGTGTTAGAATAACAAGAAAAAAAGAAAATTCCATTGATTCACGGTGATCCTGTCCACAAGGCATGCTAAGCACAGGATTACCCATTTCCAGGTAGCAGCTGGACATAACCTGGGATTACAACTGTTCTCCAGGTAACAGAGATCAGTTTACCTGAAGAAAATGGCCACTTTGGAAGGTGGATTCTATAAGTCTCCCCCCTACCCAAGACCTGCCCTCCTCAGGGTCCACCCTCAAAATCGCCAGGTATTTTCCAACTAAGAGTTGGCAACCTTATCTTGGCAAGAGTGACGGCAGAGTTTAAATATGCAAAGCAGCAGAGCACTGTCTGGTTAAAGAATAGTTATATTCAGAATGAAAACAATTTTGTAAAGAGAAAAAAGATCCAGCCGACTAACTGTGTTCTTCTGGTGGCAAGCAGGGAGGAACTGTACCCAAAGGAGAAGGAAATCTTGGCCCATTCTGCACACATTGGATAATGCACTTTTACTGTGCTTTTCCGGCTAGATTTTCCACCTCCATGGAGCAGGAAGCACTTCTGAAGATCCCAAGAGTCGTCAGCTCTGGCTGTTCAAGGAGAGCCATTTGGAAATAGCTTCCAGCATCTCTGAGTCTCCCAACCTTTTGTGAGACCGCTTTCTCTATGGGTCAGACACGACTTCACACCTAACAATAATTTGCCATATTTACTGTGAGCATTATGGTAGTCTGCTTATTATTCTAAGTATCCACACAGACCATGGCAAAATGACCATGGCAAGCATGCCACTGGTTATGAAAACATGGAATAGTCAAAACTGAAATTCAATTTAAACCTTTATTTATAATATTTATTTAAAATCTATTTTGTGTACATATTAATATGTTTCTGGCTTATGATACTCAGCTGCACTAGCTGTAGATATCATCCTCTTACACTGGAATTATACTTGTATCAGGAAGTATTTGTCCCTATAAAGTTAAGTATAAAATCAAGAGAATAGGACAGCATACTAAAAGATGAGAAGCTTTTAGTATGCTTCTTATTCCTAGTTGTTTTAAAACCCTAAAACAACTCTACTGTTGTTGAACTAAACCTATATGTTCCGAACCTTTCTCTCTGGTGCAATCTGCATTTTACTGCAGTTTCTTGGCACTCACAGCTCCTCCTTAAGTCTAGTTCTGCTGCAGGAACAAATCTGCAGCCTCAGCACCAAACAAGAGTACAAATATGTGCACAGAGAGATCCAGCAAGCCTGCTTCCTGGAGCTATCCCATCCTTTATAAAAGTAATAACAATTATCTCATTATTTTAAAAGGAGATGCAAATTAACGTATGTAAAAGTTTTCAGAAGAAATCTAAGTGTGTATGTAAGGCTTTCAGAAGCTGATTAGTTCAATACTGCAGTATTTTGTGAACGTATGTTACATGATATTCCAAGCACACCTATGACACAATAGTCACGGGCTTCACTGACACGTGCACAAATTTATATTGCATTTCAGACTGTGGAATGGCTGAGACAAAGTAATTCTATCTGGTGATACATCCACACATGATATCAATGAGACTGGTCAGACATATAAGGCATCATAGGATTTTATAGGAGTCTAGTGATGATTGGCCTCTTGTGGCGCAGGGTGGTAAGGCAGCCAACACACTGTCTGAAGCTCTGACCATGAGGCTGGGAGTTTGATCCCAGCAGCCGGGTCAAGGTTGACTCAGCCTTCCATCCTTCCAAGATTGCTAAAACGAGTACCCAGCTTGCTAAGAGGTAAAACGGTAATGACTGGGGAAGGGAATGGCAAACCACCCTGTATTGAGTCTGCCAAGAAAATGCTAGAGGGCATCACCCCAAGGGTGATGACATGACTCGGTGCTTGCACAGGGGATACCTTTATCTTTAGTGATGATCATGCATGTCTGAACCATCCCTTTCATTGTACCTTTTACAGCTTTAGAAAAAAAGTAGATACAACTTTACAAACAGATTCCAAAGTCAATGTGGAGGCATACCATGGCCACTGGTCTCTGAACGTATATGTTAACTCTGATGTGTATTTCAGAATGCAGCTGCTAGGGTCCTCACAGGGACATTTTGGAGGGTCCATATCCAGCTGATGCTGAGGCAGCTACATTGGTTGCCAGTAGCATCCCAGATCAAGTTTAAGGTTTTGGTATTGACTTTCAAGGCCATTTGCAGTCTGGGCCCCACATACCTGAGGGACCACTTATCACCTTATGTCCCCTGTAGGGCTCTTTGCTCAGTGGGTGCAAACCTACTGGTGGTCACTGGCCCAAGGGAAGTGTGCCTGGCCTTGACCAGGGCCTTCCCAGCCCTGGCCCTGACCAGGTGGAATGAGTTCCCGGAAAAACTAAGAGCTTTCACAGTTCTGCAGGGCCTGTAAGATGGAGCTCTTCCACCAGGTATTTGGTTGAGGCCGAGGCAATTAAGATCCATGTGCCCCTCCTTGCCTCAGCTGGGACAACATGCTGACCCCCATACATACTTTCTTTTCCCCTGAGGCACAGGATGCATAGCTTGAGCTACAGGAAATGGGTGGAGATGGCTTGGATCAAATACTGCCAGGGGTTTTAAGGGAGTGGGATCATTTATATATATTTACTATGGGGTTTTAAAGCATTATAACCTGCCTCAAGCCAGTGAGTAACTGGAAGTGGTGGGTAATAAACTGGAAAAAATATAAATAAATATTTATTTGAAACCAAGGAAGATTAAGTTCAGATTCCCAGTTATCACAAACTACTTCCATGAATAGAGTCAATTCCCTTCCAACCCTAGAAATGCTAGAGCAAGAATTTATCTATTTCTTATTATATTTTGCTAACCATAGTTTGTCCATGCTCTGCAGCCTCAAAGGAGATGTAGTTATTCCAGTCTAAACCCATTGAAATGAAAGGGCTTAGACTGGAGTGTATCTCTTTAAAATTGCACTGTAAGAGTAGTTGAGACAAGACTAATACGTAGAAAAATAGACTTTCCCTGTGGCATCAAAGAATGCTAAAAGAAGAACCACAATGGCTTGTTAAAGAAATACATACCCAACATAACTCAAACACAAGAATATATCAGCACATATTTTGCATTGCTATCTGTTTTAACCACTTCACAACTTATTTTATCTAGTATATATTTAATTTAATATGTATAGTTCCCCTTCTATACTAAGACTAAGCCTCAACACATGAAACTCAACACATAGTGGTTCCTTGTTTACCTACCTTTCTCTTCTTACTTTGATATCTCCCTTGTCAAATGTTCTTTGTAAACACCTTGGTTGTATAAATACAGTTTTGCAAATATGCAAAGCCTCCTAGATGCAATTGGATTCTTTTTCATATTGTAAATGTATATGGCTTTTTATCAAACCAATCTTATGCAAAGAGAGTTATGACCTATGTCTATTAAAGAGAGAGTGAGACAGGATTCTCTATAAATTAATAATTTGATTATACATTTGTACAGGATTCTTTTTAACACAGAGTGGCCCCTGCAACTAGAAATCAATATGTTTGTTTCTTTGGAAGCAGGGGAAAATGCTGATTCATCAATAGTTTATTGCACAATGAAGACCCAATACAATGCTAAGGATTGTTGAATTACTCAAGAACAAAGCAGTTGGAAGCCCCTGTGTGAAACGTGACTTCTCTAACTGGAACTGCAGCATTGTACAGAGGCAAACAAAGGATTCAAAAGGACTCCTTGAGTTTTGGCCCATGGAATCCAGAAGCCAGATGGTGTCTGGAAGTATGTGAGAAAGTGAAACCTGAAGGAAGGGCTCAACTGAAAGTAAGGATGCTTGCTTTGAACAGGATCTTAGTGGCAAGGGGTCCCAGCGAGGGAAACGTGTGGGCCCCAAAGTGCCACTAAGGTCTGGGTTCTTGTGGTCAGGTGACTAACAGTCAGGCTCCCTCTCCCATGCTGTGCCAACACTCCTGCAGAGTTAACAATAAAGCTGTGGCCTTGTTTAAGCCAACGAAAATGTGTATGCATCATCTATGAGCCCAAGAAACCCTCCTGCAAGTCAAGTACTACACACACAGTGTTTTGTCTGGAGACTGGCTTTTAACAGCCAGACTAATTGACTTTGTCCCTTTCCTCATTTATTAATGGGCCTCCTTTCCCTCTAATTTTAACTACTTTTAAAAGACCTTTTATTCTTCTTGTGCCTTTGGCTACTATTACCTCATATGTTTGTAGCTGTTGTTTTGCCCCCTCTTTGAGCTGGTCCCCTTTCACAAAATTCTTTGAGCAGCCTAAATTCTTTGATAAGCCCCTCGTGAAAGCACGAGGAACTAACAATATTTATACCAACTTTGAAAGTCATCCATAGATATTTTTAAAAGCTTGTTAAAAACATATGCCTTCAGGCTCATGGGGTCCCACTGAAATATTTAAGCTACCTAGACTATCCTCTCCCCAAGCATACTTTTTCTTTAAGTTCCAAGGAAATAGTACAAAAAGACAACATTAAATTCTAGGGAAACTATAAAATTCAGACATTTGAATGGGAATCTTGCTGTCTTGTGCCTTGTTCTCTTACACACTACACTATGCCATCCATCTTGTCTCTCTTTTCCAGCTACTGTGGAGATAGCAATTTTCATGGTATGTCCTGTCTATAAAATTGATACTGTGACACAGTAACAAATGTTTGAATATGGTCGACATTTACTTGTCTAACATTTCTCGAAATCAGGAAATGGGGCATACCTGTTAGTCATTTGAGCATTAACAGGTTGCTTGGCATTGGACCAATGTTTATGTTTTTCTGCATGGAAAAAAGTAATGCTTGCTTTGTTAAAAACAAACAGGAGTCTTAGGGTACATTACAGAGTACAAACATTTTATGTAAAATAATCTTTGGGGACCTAGGTATGAATTTTACATAATTCTATTTCACCTTGTCTGCCTGCATTTCGTGGCCACCTGACTCTGCTGTTTATTTCCATACCTCTTACGTGAAATGACTGCACAGTGAGGATCCACTCATTGCATGGGAAGAACTGGGCCATGAAAGCTTGTGTTAGAAAAAAGTTTTGTTCATCACTACGGTGCCACAGAACTCCTGCTTGTGCTGCAACAGACTAACTTCTAGCCCTCTATTTTATTATAGGAAAGGGGTTCAAGTTGGGAAAACTGGAAATTTTGGATACAGCCTGAAGAGGGCAAGGTTTGGGGAGAGACCTCAGCAGAGTATAATGCTCTATAGTTCACATCTAACACAACCATTTTCTTCATGGGAATTGTTTTCTGTAATCTGGAGAGCATTTCAAGGCCTGGCCTGAAGATGGATAAACCTACCCTAGAATTTGCAAAATGATGTTTTCACCAGTTTTCCCTACCCCTTGCTTCCAGGAGCTGCTGGGACTTAAGTGCCAATGAAAATTGAAATGAGAATTAAGCCACTGAAGAAAGTGATAGTTAGACCTTAGACGTTCAAAGACTACTGGGATGAGCTTGCCAGCACAGCTATGTGTATGTATGTGCACATATTCAAGGAGACCCAATAGGGCATGGTAGAGGACATATAGCTTAGGTGCAAGCCCAGAGTAAACAAGCACCTTGGAAAGACCACATCAACATGTTATCCTCAATCAGTTTATACTAGTACAAAATGTTCAAAGTATAGTCCAAGCCCTGACATGGGATGTATCCTTGGCCAAGCCCTGAAACCCCTCATTCCTCCATCTGCCAGCTTGAACCCCAGCTTCCTTTCTGCATCTTTGCACAACCTAAGACAACAAGATAACATAAAGGAGCGTATGACTTGGAGACGATGCTGTCCTGTTTTCACCCAAAGATAACAGCAGGATATCCTGGTCATTAGGAGCCCATTTCATCAGGGTAAATATTTGGGAAAGTGTAGGCAACATGAATTATTGCCCCCATTATTCTGACATGCCTTTGTGAAACTCTCATTTCCAGCCTCATAATATGTATCTACAGACATAAGATGTGAAGAGAACACATACTAGCCAGATAATTGCTCAGTTCACACATTTCATCTCTCCCCAAGTCGACTGAAATTGCAACATGAAGGAATATCAATATTCCTGGAATACATACCTTTCTTAACAAATTTTCTGTCCTCAAAAATACTGACTCATAAGAGAGTTGCCTAATCTGAAAAAGGATCATCCGGGGTTTCATTGTACAACATCAGTTCATCCTCACACTTCCCAGAGAATTTTCTGCAGCAGCTGACTTGAACCAAATCGGTGAACACTGAAGTAGCAGCAAAGTTTTTATTTGGATCTACAGACTGCATAAGGATCCTGCAGCATTTATCAGTATCTCAGAGTATAAGGATGGGGCAAATAGGGAGCTAGTATGAGTGAGAGGTTAGTTCTAGTCTTGGAGACAGAATAGGTGCTAGTACGAGAGGACTGAAAGCTAAAGCTTTAAAGGCAGAGTTGTTTACTTATTATCCTCCTTTATTCTGGAAAGAAAGAATGAGGAAAATCTGAACACCTGAGTTTCTACTGCCCTGAACAATGAAGATGCTAATCTGTGGGAATATCAGTGTGAATTGAGGAGAGAAAATCCTTGTTGGTTGCATTTGTGATTAGAGTAATCCTTGGTTTCATTTGTGATTAGAGTAATCTAATGTTAGATTGCATTTTGTAGTACAAATGGAATGTGTCATAAGGGCAAAATTTTGCTGGTGCATAGAACAATAAGGGTGTCAGTGGTCTATGTTTTATTTTTAAGTCTGTCCTTTTCCCATCAATGAACAGTGCAGCTGAGGGGAGAGGATATTGCCTGTAGAACAGAGAAGTGTAAGAACAACAGCAGTTGGAGATACTGACCAGCTGGCCGAGCAGATATCTTAGTCCTCAATTTAGACTATGACCTTGTTAGGTTCCTAGAACTGTGATGTGGATCTTTGGCAGCCCACTTCCAGCTAATGGCAAGTTGATTCCAGCATGATTGTTAACTATGTGTATATTAACAGTGTATCAGTAACACTTGTGTCAAGCCACCAGCCATTAAACAAAAGGGTTTTTTACACCAGAAACAAGTTGTCTACACCACTGATATCAACTCTCTCATTCCAACAGTGTAGACAGACTGCAGCATGGACACAGTAGATACTCAGAACTAAGTGGTAGAATAGTTCATAGGGCTTAATAAGGGGAGATAGTTCCTCTTTCTGATTTACTTCCTTCCTAAATGGTCACTCTAGGATTTCCAACTTCCAGGTGGTGGCTGGGATAACAACTGGTCTTCAGGCTCTCCAAACCTAGCCCTCCCCAGGCTCCACCCCCAAAATCTCCAGGTATTTCCCAACCCTGAACTGGCATCCTTATCTTCCCAGCTGTTAAGCCCAATCATTGGGGATTTTCTTTGCCCTACTTCCCTACCATGTGCTGTTCTCAACAGAAAAAACATTAAATATATCTTATTTGTGAAGAAAACTGCTTTCTAGGACACCTGTGTCAAAAATCAAAGTCTTATTATTTGCTTCACAGCAACTAACATTAATTTCTGTTCCAGGGCTCAGACATATTTGAGATCTGTAGGCAGAAGGCTCCCATAATCTTTCCAGTCCTTGAACCAGGCTCTGCAATTGCTATGTCCACTTGGGGACCATTCATGTAAAGAAGTAAACAGTTCTTGTTCCACTGAATAGCAACCATATATCTATATTCTTTTCAACACAAAGAGTCTTGTGGCTCCTTAAAGACTATAATATTTTCTGTGACATAAATTATAAGGGGCAGTTCTATACACTTATGTATTCATTGGCAAGTAGAATTGAAAAAGGGACTCCATACATCACAATGCCGCATTTTTCTCCCACAAAAATCCAGAGACAAGAGACAAGAAATAAGCTTCCTTCCACAAAGATCTCATTCACTCTTCAATTTTCCTATTCTTTCTTTGCGTTTAGTATATTTCATTCCCAATCCCTCTTGGTTTGCCAAATCTTCTGGGACATTCACTGCACAAGATCATCGACAAATGGCTTGTGCTACCTTGGAGCATGTCTGATGTTTCTGGGGAGGGGAACTTAAGCACTGCTGTCTACAGCACTCTGTGAAATAACAGTTTTTTAAAGGCTTGAATTATTTGGATTACTAAAAAGTACAGAACAGCTTAAGTTCCACCTCTCACCTAGGATAAAGTGACCAGATTTTAACATTGGTAAAGAGGGACACCATTGACCCGGGGAGGGGGTGTTCTTGATTTAAAATTGGGTCTATATGGAGCAACAAAAAGTTTCATAGAATGCACAGAATGCAAAAATAGTATTGTAATATATATTTTTAAATTTCAACACAAGTACAATTTGCCAGGTGCACCCAGATTTCCCTCCAAAAGTGGGACAATCTGGTCATCTTAACCTAGGAGAACAAGACTCAGTCATTTACAACTGATTCATCAATGATCTCAACAGAAGGGGAGGTACATAAGAGAATAGGAAGTATTTAATTAGAGAAGATGAAGACAAAAAATGTTAAAGAGAAAGTATCTCTGAAAAGGCTCAACAGCGCTTTAACATTCCACACAAGACAGCCTGGCACTGCAATTACAGTTTCAAAGAAACCATAACACCACCATCAAGTCAGGTCTGCAAAAGGGTGGGAAACAAAGCAAAAAGTAGTGGGATGCAGTGGGTTGACTACATGTCATCTGGAGTTTCAATCAAAATAGAGATGAAAGAATCATGGCAATGCCAAACTAGTGTATAACAAACCATATACTTTTAATGTGCCTGATTAAGTAGATTCTAGTCCACAACCATTTGTGCTATAACAAAGGAAAACTATATTGAGAGTCCTTTGGGAGATAAACTCCTGAACAACAAATCTACTCCTTTAAAACAGAGGTAGTCAACCTGTGGTCCTCCAGATGTCCATGGACTACAATTCCCATGAGCCCCTGCCAGCAAATGTTGGCAGGGGCTCATGGGAATTGTAGTCCATGGACATCTGGAGGACCACAGGTTGATTGCCCGTACTTTAAAACACACCATTTTCAATTTTACATCATAGTGGATGCTTTATATTTATTTATTTATTTTTGTGTTTATATACTGACCTTCTCCAAGGGCTCAGGATGATTTATATATAATTAAAAACATACAATGATATAAATACATATGTTAAAATCTAAATTACGATAACTTAAAATTCAGAATTAAACTGACACTAATCTGCCTAGGCCTTATCGTACACAGATTGGAAGCAAAGATGTGACAAATAATGATTTATTTGATGTAATCCTAAATCGAGTAACTTTTTACGGTTGTTTAAGATAGTAGTCTGTTTTCCTTATGACATGGTGGCAAACTTGGAACCCTCAACAAATGTTCACTTGACGATCTTTTATGCACGGCGGAAGCTACCCTGCGCTGCCTCTGTGCCGTTGCGGCTGGGCACGATGCCCGCCGTTCCCCGTGTATGCACAGGGGCGGGGCATGCTGGGCTGCCCCAGTGTAGCGCGCGTGCTTTATGCCGGGGCCAGGAGGGCTGGATCACTGCCAGCCAAGGTAAGCTGAAGCGGCGGGGGGGCAGGCCCCCTCCACTGGTGGGTGCAGGGGGTCGCACCTGCCAGCTCCACGGTTCCATGGAGCCCACAAGGGCATGTGGTGTCCCTACAGGGACACCGTAGGTTGATCCTGGGCAGGCCGAAAGACCCGGTGCTGACGATTATGCAAGCGCCGGCCTGCCTCAGCCCCTGCTGGCCCCCGGCATACCCAGGAAGCTGCGGAAGTTCCTGCATTTGCTTAACGCGGGCCTTCCATAGCCCTGGGCTGGGATGCACCCACGCTGGTGGCGGTGGCAAGCATTATTGGGGATTTTCCCCAAAGTGCTGTCATCGTCAGCATGGGCATTATGGCCTGTGCATTATGGGCCGACCAGGAGCAACAACCAATCCCTGGCAGGTATATCTCTACAGTAACACGTAGAAGCACTTATTTGTGGCCTACTCCAAGTACTCAAAACATTGTACTTTTTATGTAATATGTGAAGCAGCCTTACAGGTTGAGGAGGACATATCAAATTTAGGTTCTGTTCAAACATTACTTACAAACTGAAGTCCATCTGTAATGAACATGAAGCAGGTTGTGACTTGTGCAACACAGTTCTGTTCCACCCTTTTGGAATGCTATTGAAAGCTGCCTGCTTTTGGAAGTCTTCTGTCTAACTCTGCTAGGTAAAGGTAAAGGTATCCCCTGTGCAAGCACCGGGTCATGTCTGATGCTTGGGGTGACGCCCTCTAGCGTTTTCATGGCAGACTCAATACGGGGTGCCTTCCCCAGTCATTACCGTTTACCCCCCAGCAAGCTGGGTACTCCCGACCTCGGAAGGATGGAAGACTGAGTCAACCTTGAGCCGGCTGCTGGGATTGAACTCCCAGCCTCATGGGCAGAGCTTCAGACTGCATGTCTGCTGCCTTACCACTCTGCGCCACAAGAGGCTTTCTGCTAGTGACACCCAAATGTGGGTGCTTCAACAAACTGAAGGTTTTTTTTTATCATGGCCTTCCTTTAAAGAACTCAGGGATACATACATGGTTTCCCCTCACCTTTTCCCTTCACAATGAGCCTGGTTAGCCTAAGAGGCATGACTGGCCCCAGACCATCTAGTTAGCACAGTGTCAGAGGAGGGATCAGATCCCAGGAGTCCTGGTCTACCACCTGAATCACTATTCCACATTGGCTTTTCAGGTTAATGCTGAATGCAGCTTACTTATTTGTTTGGAGGTCAATTCTGCCTTCTTTTATAAGAGCTATCCATAATGGAACAGAATATGGGCCACATCTTCAGATAGGCCTCACCAAATGCTTGAAGTCCTGCCCTTAACATTGTTCTATCTGATAGTGAGCAACTGTCTGCAGAGTTGGTAGAAAAGCAAAGCAGAATGAAATAAAACAGTGTTCAGATAAGCAGTTAAAAGGACTTCTAAGACAAGGGAGCCCATCTAATTGCACACAAGCTTAATTCACCAGATTGCTACAACTGTTAAAGTCTGCACTGAGTGTATTTTAAAGCGCTAATACCCAAGGTCACATAGCATGGTTCTACAGTTATCAGAGAGGAAACTGATGTAAGAAAACAACAGAAAGGCCCTTTACCTATGGAATATCAGTGCATTATCAGAAGACCATAAAAATTCATTACTGCACAAGAATACAATTCCAAGAAAGAGGAGGAGGAGGGATTTTTTGTACCCCGCTTTATACAATCCAAAGGATTCTCAAATGTCTCTCCTTACTGAATGTCTTATACAGAAATAGGATAGCTTGGGGGTTATGGAGGGTTACCAACCTCCAGGTTGGGCCTGGATATCCCCCAGCATTACAACTGAACTCCAGACAACAGAGATAATTCCCCAGGAGAAAATGGTTTCTTTGGAGGATGATCCCTATGCCTTTATACCCCCACTGAGGTCCTTCTCCTCCCTGGACCCTACCCTCTTCCAGCTCATCCTCTCTGTCTTCTGGAATCTCCTAAACCTTGAGAGAAAGTCCTGAGCCCTGGAAAGTGTCATGGTTCCAGCATTGTTTTAGGTTTTAGTTATTTTAATTAGGACCATAATAAATTCTAGTTGGGCTAATTGGCAATCACTGAGGATTACCCTTATTATTAAATTGTGTGAGGACAAGCCCAGTAGGTGAGATTCTAATAAAAATTACATCTACAGATATGGCATATACCAACTTAGTGTGAAACATCACAGTCATGATGTCATCATTAAGAATGACATGGTCTTTAAAGTATGATGGGCAAACCATGGGTGTTTGACCAACATCTTTAATTTGAAAAAGAGGGCACTTTGGAGCCCTAGTATATATAGCCAAATGCCTCATGTGCATGAATGAATAAATGTTTTTCAAACCCCCAGGTATTAAGGAACACAAACAAGAAATGAAAAAATGCTTTGAGTTAGGGCAAAATCTTAGCAATGTTGGTTTCCTGACTTATCTTGTGAAAAACTGTCTTCAGATCAAAGAATCTTAAATCATATGATCATGTTTACAAGTAATAGTTGCTAATTTATTTATGTTAGAATTGGAACTTAATTAGCTAGCAATTTAGAAATTAATCCATATTATTGTTTTGTTAATTTTTATGCATGGTTTCTGGATGACATCTTCTTCATTAGGTACTTATTTGTTTAATGCCCGTTCCAGCCTGTTCCAGGATGTTCCAGAAGCATTTGGGCTGGGAAAGGATTAATAAAGTTGTGAGAGCTCCACTTTTTCATTTCTAAAATATTGCCGTTGAGTGTCTGTAATGCATTCCTCTGGTTTTTGTGTTCCAGAGGCTTTTTGTCCTGGTAAGAGTTAATAAAGGTGAAGGATTTCCACTTTTTCATTTCTAAAATTTCTGTTCTAGAGTATCTGTAATGCATCCCATTGTTTTTTGCATTGTTCTTGTTTGTTTAATTCCCATTCTGACCTGTTCCGGGGTGTTCTGGAGGCTTTTTGGCTTGGCAAGGGTTAATAAAGGTGTGGGATTTCTGCCTTTCCATTTCTAAAATACTGTTCCAAAGTGTTTGTAATGCATCCCACTGTTTTTTTGTGGTACTCTTGTTTGTTTAAAGCCTGTTCCGGGCCGTTCAGGCTTTTACTGTCCCCTAAACTTTATATTCAATTTCTTTGTGTGCTGATTACCCAAAGGCCACAAGGAGGCTGCAGCAGAACAGGCTTAAGTGGAAGGGAGTAAGATTGCTATTTTCAGGTTGGGAAATTCTTGAAGATTTGGGGGTGCAGCCTGGGAACCTGAGTAGGAAATAATGGTTTACCCTACAAAGCAGCCCTTTTCCCCAGGGGAGATTGGGTTAAATTTATTGACTGGTTTTATTAGTGATTGAGCTTTTAGCCTTTATTGTCCATACCTCTTGTGTTTCATTTTTGTTTTGCTTTTTAATTTTTTAATTGTGAATTGCCTAAGCCAACTACAAGGATGATATTAAAAGACATTTAAATAAGTTTGCTCTGCAGATATATTTTTTGTTCTCTTGTTTGTGACACAGTGTGGCCTACATTTTGAAAAGAGAAAGCGACATGCAACCAATCTTGCCCTGCAGGCAGAAGCTGACCTTTTGGTCTCTTTAAATCCTATGATTCTTTAATGCCTATTGGTAATAATGCAACCAAGCAGGCAACTTTTTTTTTAAGCAACTTATTTTTATTTTTTAAATTGGAACTCAAGATAAATAGTCCTGACTTGAGGCTAAAATTACATACCAAAGTTTTATTGACATTTGTGCACCTCCATTATTCAGTTACATGTGTATCCTTTGATAGAGCATTTTCTTAAATCACAGGGAACAGAAAACAGCCTCAAAAAAACACCAAAATGACTTCAGTAACAGGAGGCACATAAGCTCATGACTGCATATGCACAAACATACAAACAGAAATAGACTACACAGTCTAAAAAGTAGTGAGGAGACACACTAAGCAACTCTAGGAACCTTTGTTAAATGCAACCATCAACAACAGAACTCCATCAACCAACAACAACAAAACAGAAATCAACAGGTTATATATCCATTTTCCCACCCAAATTTCCAGAGCATGGGAAACACAGAGCTTACACAATTAACCCCATAGTTACCAAATACATTACACAGTCAGCCTTTAATATCCAGTACCTGAATTTAAATAAGCAAGAGCAGAGCAGACAGTTCAAAAGGTTCTAGGGATGTTGACAATTTTGCATGTCATGCCAGATCCATGCCTAGAGCTGCTACTTCCAGATAGGGCCTGGAGATCTCCCAGAATTATAACAATTCAGGCTACAGATTTCAGTTCTGATGGAGAAAATGGCTGCTTTGAAAGGTGGACTCTATAGCATTAGGCCCTACTAACAGCCCTCCTCTCTCCAGTCCAGACCCATTACAGTCTCTATCACCAAATCTCCAGGTATTCCCCAGCTCAGAGTTCCAAGGTCCCACCCTGGCCTTTGTCTTCATTCTGGACAGACCTATTACCTGCTTTCCAGTTTCTTTGTCACACACAAAAATCACATTGAGCATATTGTTTTAGGAGCTAGTGTGCCAAATCAAAGCCTGATGTTACAGTTTTTCTTAAGCCCAACATCAGCACCCATTGTGTGTGTGTTCTCTGGGATTCTCTTCACATCCTCAGTATGTGTGGGCCTGCCTTCATCTTCTGTATGTGTGTGTTTTCTTGGCACCCCACTTATATTGCCTGCTTGTGTGTAGGCTACTTTCCTTCTCAGAGACACTCATAATTTTTATTGGCTCCAAGGAAATACATTTGGTCTCAAACAGGGGCAGACCATTTTCAGTTCTGGCCCTCAGTTGGTGGAATAAGGTCCTGGAGGAGATCCAGGACATGATCCTATAACATCTAATGAGCCCCCATACAAAAATATCCTTCATAATAACATCTCAGTCTGGAATTAGATCCATGGAAAGTGGCTGTATCAGATTCAATGCTATAACTGATGCTACTGCTAATTATAGATTTGGTTTTAAGGGTTAATGGTTTACATTGTTATTTAAATTCTTCCTTCTAATGGATGGCCACCCTGATTCTCCCCCAGAAGTATTAGCCAGCTGCCTGGAAGCAGTGACAAGATAGCTCAAGTAGAGCTTCCTGAAGCTCGACCCTTCAAAGATGGAGGTCTTATGGCTAGGCAAGAAGGGACCAAGCAAAGAAGCATGCCTACCAACCTAGACAGAGTGGAACTATCAATGGCTCATTCAGTCAAGAACCTGGGTGTGATCCTCTATGCCTCCCTCTCAAAGGAGGCTCAGGTACTGAGAGTAGCATGGCTGGTATTCTATCATCTTCGCTGAGCCAAATTACTAGCACCCTACTTGGCCCCGGAACAATTAGTTACAGTGATCCACGCAACAGTCACCTCTAGACCAGACTTCTGCAACTCGCTCTATGCAGGCCTGTCCTTAACACTGATCTGGAAACTACAACTGGTCCAGAATGCAGCAGCCTGGATCCTCACAGTAACACCATGGAGGTCCCACATTCGGCCAATTCTTCAACAACTGCGCTGGATACCAGTCAAATTCTGGATCAGACTTAAGGCTCTGCTAGTCACCTTTAAGGCCATATGCAGTTTGGTCCCAGTGTACCTGAGGGATCACCTTTCTGCCTACACTCCTCAAAAAGCTTTACGCTCCGCTACCTCCAACTGGCTGGTGGTCTCTGGCCCCAAGGAAGCTTGCTTGACCTCAACCAGGGCCAGAACTTTCTCCATCATTTGCGCCGCCGCCATGCAGGCGGCTGTGGCTTCCCCTCCCAGCCCCTCTGGGCCGCGAGCAAATCGCCCGCTAAAGCGGCCGATTAGCTTGCGGCTCAGCAAGCTTTTCTTCCCTCCCAAAGTGAGAAGCTTGCCGGGCCGCGAGCTAATCGGCCGCTTGGCGGCCGATTTGCTCGTGGCCTGGCAAGCTTCTCGCTTCGGGGGGGAGGGAAGAAGGAGCCGCGGCCCGCCACCGGGCCGCGGCCCGCAGGTTGGGGACCACTGCTGTAAAAGGAAGCACTTCTGCCAGGAATTTGTTGAGGTTGACCAGAACCAACAACTTCCATTGGGCTCCTGAGCTTCCCTCCCATGAAACGCAACATCTGATCTGAACAACTATTTGTATATCAGTATGCTGCCATTCTGAATTACTGTTCTCACAATTGCTCTTTTGTTCTACTGGACTATTGTTCTGTTATTTGCTATTTTCTGTTATTACTGTTAATTATGGCCATTGATTTCTCTATATTGTTTCTAGTTCTGTTAGGTTTCATGTGAACCATCCTGAGCCTCAGGGGAGAGCAGTCTATATATGTAATAAATAAATAAATAAATTTTAATTCATACTATTGTCTTGTTTAATGTTGTATACTGTCCTGAACCGGCTTCGTATATAAATCAAATGAATAACAATAATAATCACAATGAGGAAAAGAGGCGCAATTATAGTTTTTTGCTCATGGCCCAAAAAACCCTGTCATGAACCCTGGAACTACTCCAAGCAATTTGGCAAAACAGATTTATTGTCAGAGATTACAGTAGCCCCATTTCATCAGTTTTCCCAGCCCTCTTCGATGTCTATCACCTCTTCCTTTCCCACTCAACTGCAGTCTTGTGCACACTAATCTGGAAAGAAGCACAATGAAGCTTACTTCTAAGTAGACATATATGGGATTGTACTGTAAATCTAATAATTAGAGCTGTCAACCAACTAAAGAAGTTTTAGTTGATGTACCGAGTAATCCAAAGCAAGACATTTAATGCAATAAAGCTTTCCCCCAGTAAAATGTTCTTAGAATAGCACTGTAAATAATTTCATTAAGTATCAAATTATTAAATTCAAATATGTTCTAATATTGCCAAAATGTTAAAATACATACTATGTAAGATAAAGGAAATGTGAAATACTGTAACTTACCATTTAAAAAGAAATTGCTACAAGAAGGAAAGGTCATCTTTAATACTCATTTCTTTATTCCCTTTTACACCAGGGTCAAAATAACCTCAAAAATACATATGTTCTGCTTGGATACATCCTTACCAGGACACTGCTTGCTATAGAAAAATAACCTAGTTTACTAAACTACATTAGATTTCTGGGAAAATGGAAAATTTCTCTGAGTGGCACTGAATACAGAAGTTGCAGGTTCACAAAATGTTAGATAAATTACTATAGCGAATCAGGTTTCAACAGATGTTACAGAAGAGTGTTTTATGTAGAATTGCAATTACCCTCCGGGAGCATAAACTAGAACTAAGCAGAAGAAACTAAATGGATGTAGAATTACATGTTTGTATTCAAATGTCATAAACACAGACCATGGGTATCTGTTTTTCTTGATAAAAATGAGCAATACGAAGAGGGGTTAGTGTTTTTAATATTGTATTAAGCCATTTTGTACAATTGATAATTACCAATTAAATTTTATCCTTAACTATTAATCAACTAACTAATTGAAGTGTGAAGCACTATTAACGGCATTGGAAGATCTAAAACTGCTCAGTGATAGATAGCTCCAGAATATCCTTACACACTTCAGAAAGATTTAAAGGTGAGAAATATTTAAATGGATTTAAGTGGATTTCAATAGAATCTCTCAGCTGATTCTTCTGTAGGGACCACCAGTGGATTTTTTTTTTCAGGTTACCAAACCAAGCCTTGCTCAAATCAGATATAATCTTTCAGCTGTATGGACACAAGCCAGTACAGAAAACCAATACTCCTGAGACCCATTGTTATGTTTGATCATTTAATTATTCCTGAAAGGCAAAGAGACCTATGGCAACAGGCAACAGCTCAACAATGATTACGAAAAAGTTAAAACTCAGTTTTTGGCTTTGTTCCCCAAATAGAATCCAAGGCAAGGGGAGATCTTTTACTATTCATGGCATGGATATTCACTCTCCCTCCTACTTCCATTGTGGACAGGCCTGAGTAAAAGTAGTCTGCCAAAGAAATGGTGGGTGTCAGGTAGGCAATTCAGCCTCTGTGTTGCCATTGAGCACTGGTCAAAGGAAGGAAAGATAAGCTCTCTCTCTCATTTTTCTCTCATCAGTCTCCCAGTTGAACTCGGTCTGTCATTCATGTTTCTTCCCTCCTCCATTTAAACCTGACAACAATCCTAGGAGCATTAAAGAACTTGACCATCAGAAAGCCTCTCGGGCACCCAAGGAGCCAGTGCAGACAATGCCAGACCTGTTATGCTTTGCTGTATACGTGCAATGCTGTATACATAGGTACAAGTTATCCCTGGATAATCCTGTTCTCAGCAAAGAACATATCAACAATACTGTTCAGTTTAGGTTCTATGAGTAATGATGGGAAGCACCAATGAAGCACTAAACTATAATTTATTAAATTTAAACTCTGAAGTCTGTCCAGTCACAAGTGAGCATTTTACTTCTAGCACTAGCATTTCACAAACGGGGATTTATAGTACAATCTTATCCATGTTTACTCACATAAATAAATCCTTTTATGTTCAAGAGAATTTATACCCAGGTAAGCATATGCAGTATTTTAGTTTGGATATCTTGGATGACTGTCAAAGAATATTTTTCTTTCTTTCTTGTATTATGTGATTCTAGAATGGTATTTCTGAAATTAGTCCTGTGTATCGTAACTGAGCCTCTTCTGGCGCAGAGTGGTAAGGCAGCCATCTGAAAGCTCTGCCCATGAGGCTGGGAGTTCAATCCCAGCAGCCGGCGCAAGGTTGACTCAGCCTTCCATCCTTCTTAGGTCGGTAAAATGAGTACCCAGCTTGCTGGGGGGTAAACGGTAATGACTGGGGAAGGCACTGGCAAAGCACCCCATATTGAGTCTGCCATGAAAACGCTAGAAGGCATCACCCCAAGGGTCAGACATGACCCAATGCTTGCACAGGGGATACCTTTACCTTTTTATCATAACTGAAAATGTTCTGTGTATTTTTAAAGTATGATCTAAAAAAAAATAGTTTTGGGAATACCCAAGAATTACTACAGGTTCTATGAGAAGCTGAATCTATGAACTAAAGAAATAAGTTAAGTAATTGTCTCTGCCATTAACTAAATGCAATCTGAAAATGGGTACAAGTAGTAGAAACCCAGGAAATACAGAAACATGGAGGAGAAATGTGGGCACTTTTAAAATACTGAGACTATTCAGTGAGCAACACTACAACACATTTGCCATAGAGGCTGCAGCCAATCACAATAGTTTGGGAGGTTTCAGGTACTGGCATCCAAGCCTATGATGGAGGCAGCTGTTTCGAAATTGATGCTCTATGAAGACACAAAGATGATTTTTCCTGGGCTCTTCTGAAGCAACTTCTGCTCCAGCAGAGTTGAGGAAAGCCAGAACTGACTCTTTGCTTAGGGAAAAAAGAATGCCATGAAGCACACTGGTAAGATGTGTGGCACCCATGGGTGCTATACTGAGGATCACTTCTGTAGTAATTTTATATTACTACTGCACCTCAGTATATGTCTTTATTGCACATCTTGCAAAGGCCACTGCTTATTTTAAGTGATATCAGTTACAAAAAGGCACTCAAGACTATGAAAAGATGGCAGGAGCATAGAGAGAAAGGCAAGACATGTAAGAAAAATGCAAGTGAAGACAACCAAGTGCAATTGTAATAGGTATCCCAAGAAGGAGGAGTGCACTTCACAGAGCTCACGCATGAGAATGAACAGTTGCTTTCCAACAGGAACAGACATAGATAAGCTAAGTAACTGCTAATAGATTGAACTTCACATGACCTTCGCTGAATGAGCTAGTAACACCCAAAATGTCACCAGCATTTTAACATGCCATGTCAAAGAGAAGGTAAAAAAAATGGCCCAAGGTTATGATCATAGAGTTATTGGGTTAGAGAACACAATGAGTCTTGCTGAAAACATTTATTAACTATAAATTTGAGATGGGTTGTTGTATTGCCATAAAATTTAGTGCAGAAAATCCAGGATCCAAATTTTAGAGACACAGGATGGAAGATGGCTGACTTGATTAAATTCCACATTAAAACTCTTGTTCTTAAAAAACCACAGCTCACAACAAATGGAACTGGTGGATCATGGTGGGAGATTACATGATTTTCTGCAGTTAACTTATGTTTGTTGTTACCCTCATGTTTGTTGTTACCCTTCTTTCCAGATATCCTGGCTTCTGGTTCTGTTCCTGTACTTTGTGTACTTGCTTTTCCCAAAACAATTGCATTGTAAAACATACTGTCCGGGTTATTATAGAAACATCAACAGAATATCAAGGTGCTGAACATCAAAATACCATTTTCTTTATTTGCCCAGGAAGAAGAATGCCTCATGTTTATATAATCAAGAATAAATATTAAAATTAGTATGCTTTCAACAATGATGAGGAAGCAGAATCCAATGTCTGTAGCAGCCAAGAGCCAGCTCTGGACCTTGATCGCATAAGAAAAGGCTGTGGAACAACTGTAACCCAATCAATTGCTTCTTCCCTGTAAGATAGCACTAAACTGTCTGGCGACTTGTTGTTCTCTTTAAACCTGAGGAATCCAGTGGTGAATGACTGAATTATATCTTAGAGCCAGTGAGGTGTAGTGGTTAAGAGAAGTGGCCTTTAATCTTGAGAACCAGATTTGATTCCCCACTCCTCCACATGCAGCCAGCTGGATGGCCTTGGGTCACTTACAGTTCTCTCAGAGTTCTCTTAGCCCCATCTACCTCACAGGATCTCTGTTGTGGGAAGAGGAAGAGAGAGCATGGTCTTGTAGCCTCCAAATGCACAATTCCCAGGAGCAGACTGACAGAGGGGAAAGGGGCATTTTAACCATTCAGCTGCATCATCTTCCCAAGAAATTTAGCTCAGAGTTGGTCTAAACCTCTGCTGAGAAAAATATAAAGATGACCTATAAAATCTGCTAGCAACCGTTGGAGATAGGCATTTTCAGGGGAACACAGCACCCTGCTGTAGAGATTGGGTTACATAAGTGTTGGCAAACCACGCTACATAGGTGTTGGCAAACCACACCCCCATGATCTACCTCTGCCTCTAGCCCTCCCTAGACTACACCTGTGCACCAAACTTCTTCCAATCACCTCACAGTTTTCTTAGATTGGCCATATATGGCACGGCAGCTAGAAATTCCAATCCCGTTAGAACACAGGGGCTTGCAAGTGTTTTTCTTTGTCTGTACTGGCTAACGAGGAGATATAAAATAAAGAAGTGCCTTCTGATCTTCAGGCTTCTTTCACCAGACTCCTGCCTTGTGTCATTCATCATACCGCCTCCCGAGACCCTGCCTGCACCTTTCAGGATAAATAACAATTTCATGTGTTTGCAATCTGTAACTGAAAGAAATGCTTTTAAATGATCGGCTAAATCCACAACACATGTGGGTTGTCCTTAAGACCAGTTATATTAGGATTGATGTGCATTGAGGTCTATATGACAATATGACCTTTCGATAGCAACTGAAAAACTTTTATAGAGTAGAAAAGTGCTATATGTCCCACTGAATTGTACCTTCTTAGAAGAGTAGCAAAACAAATCACTAAGCAGTGGACAAAATTCCTCCAAAATTCTGATCTTTGGCTTGTCCCTCACTATGGTACTTAGGGCTTTCCCCCACATTCTCAACTTACTACTGATTTTCTTGGGGGTTGATCCACAAGCACTGGAATCAGGCTGGGCAAGGTTCCTCTGACAAAACAATGTAAGAAGTCCAGTGTATCAGAGAAATTGAAGCAACAGTTCAGAATGACAAGAATCTCTCATACTATATGCACCTGTATTGCTGTTACTACATACTTACTGAGCATTACAAGAGCTTGTAAATACTTTCACTTTCCACATGGATGTGGATGTTTTAGCTTTAAAATATTCAAGACAAAAATGTACCTACACTGGAGAAACCCAATACAGGGCTCATTTTATTGTACCCGATGTATTATTCAGTTAGGCATTCTCTTTTCAGCATTCGTCAGTCCAACATTTCTCTTGTGTAGATCAATGCTAAGTCTCACATTTCAATTACGTTTACTAATATGCATAGAACTATAGCCCTAAAACTTTGTAGTTGGGACTTCTGGGGAGGATGCTCAGAAGTTAGTGATTTTGCATATACAATCTTGAACATTATGTAGATGTCCGGAGGTAGTAGAAGAGCATGCCAATGAACTCCATTTTACTAACTTTGTGATTCATACAGGTTGCAGGCTTCTGTTGCCATGCTTGTTTCCAATTGTCTGCATCTACTGAAAGGAAAACAGCAGAACTACAAACAGTTACTTGCTGGCAACAAGTCTGCTCCTAATCAGTTGTTATTTCTAGAAGCAAGCTGGAGAGTCCTAATGCAAAATACAAAATAGGATTAATTAGATCAGGCTTATAAGGTACTTTGCAGGTTAGAAATGCCAAGGCTGGTAAGCTGTAAAGACAAAACCAGAACTACTTTAAGTAGGATGACGACTCAGCACAGGTGCTTGTCCTTTGCACCTAATGTATTATTCAGGAGAGGTTTCCCTTTAGCCCTTCTAATCTGGTATACTGATCACATTTCTTGTGCTCTTCCCAAATCACTTGTGTATACTGTTCCTAGTTTTTGCTTGCCTCCATACTCTTTTTGACTAAAAATACAAGTAGTCCACAAAGCAGATGGCAAAAGACAAGGCATAGACCACTTGTCAAAGAGTGGACTGTAATACTACTGCAGTCAAAGAACATTTCACTTAGAATATGATTAAAATAATTTAGAAACCAGCTGGTTGAAGGTGATCTCTCCTCCCTCTGATTGCTCTAGAACAGTGGTTCTCAACCTTCCTAATGCCATGACTCTTTAATGCAGTCCTCATGTTGTGGTGAGCCCCAACCATAAAATTATGCAAGTGTTCTTTCACAGAAATTAAACCAAAACTGACCAATGTGTGAAGATCCATTGTTCATGATTGTATATAAATTGTTTTTTTCCCCTCAGGATTTCTCAGTTTATTTTTGCCTCTTGTCTCACCATGCCTATCTCGCTCTTTTCTGCTACTCCAGAAAGATGAACGCTCTATCTCTATCTACCCCACAAGGCTGTTGTGTGGATGGCACCCCCTCCCGTCCAAGCTGCTTGCCCTGCCACAACCTCTATGAAAGGGTCATTCAACCCCCAAAGGGGTCCCGAAACCCAGGTTGAGAACCACTGCTCTAGTCCTTTGCAGCTCTTTAAATTTGTCTTAGGCCTTTCCTTTTCTAAAATAAATATCTTTAAAACTACTTCCTGCCAGAAGTCTACAAGCACCTTCTTTCCGGAATCACAATATTTAAGAGGTATCTAATTAACTCCATAACTTACATTCATTAAAATAACAAAGAGAAGTAACTCTATGCTTTCTACACAGATGGAAGCATGCAGCATTGAACAGAATTCTACTAATATGCCATCCATCATCCTTAGAAACTCCCTTTTTTAATGCATGCTTCTAAACATCCTGAAAATATAGACTATTTCCACATGAAGAATCTGCCTTTGGACAGCCTTCATTTACTGGCGGGTTTTAGAGCCCTCTCCACATGACATTTTCCACATCCCGAGGCTGCCTAGGGTCTGGCTCGAGTTTTGGCCAGATTTCCCTTGGGATGAAGGAAATTGCCAAAACTGGATTTGCCAGTTTTTATCTTGCATCCCATCGGTGAGCATCCAGGGACAACCCCACTAGTGTTGTCCCACCCTCGCACTCACCCTCCCTTCCCCATTTCCTGCTCTGAAGATTTTTTTAAGAAGGGTGCAATCCACGTTGCTTCAGGACCACAAAATTACTTTGTAAAAGGTAAAATAAAATCTTCTTTAAAGTGTCCACAATCTTTTTGGAATCAGGCAGGCAAAACACAGTTCTGTTTGTGTTTTCTGGAGGTAGGGAATGTAGGGTGAAAGGGTGTGTGTGATGAAGCAGCCCTCTACTGACCATCCAGGCATGCATGCTCCTTGTTTTTAAGCCTACCATTAACACAAAATTAATCTTCGGGGTCCAGTTACCATGTCTAGCCTCTCACAAATCAGTCAGGAAAAACACAGTCCTATTTGTGTTTTCTGGAGGTGGGGAATGAGCTGGGAAAGAGGGGGTGCATGGTGAAGCAGCCTTCTCCTGATCATCCAGCCGTGCATATGCTTTGTTTTTAAGCCCACTGTTCACATACTCATTGGGGTCCAGTTACCATTTCCAGCCTCTCACATATCTATCAGACATAAATAGAGTCCAAAACACCACAAATCCAAAAGGGTGGAGAATGCTGTATCATTTTGCCATTACTCTATAGCAACATGGAAGTGTTAATTTTTTATTGAAAATGCTTCTGTGTTGTGGCATTACCAGATAGCAATGCCAAAGTGCCTTTAAAAACATTATTTGGGGGCTTGGGGGGAAGAAAGTTGCAGGCTATGAGAGAACTGCTGTGCAGTGATTGGTGACTTGCTGTGATTGACAAGCCAAGGGGTGGGGGGAGAGGTTCAGCTTGTTTTCCTTTGCAGCCTCGTCAGGAGGCAAAAAGCCGCAACAGGACAGAGAGAAAATGCAGGCGGGGTCTCCCATGTGGAGGGCTGCAAATGCGAGGTTTACCATCCTGCTTTTGCAAGCAGGAGGCCATGCACGTTCTACTCCTCCATGCGGAAACAGTCATAGAAATAACATATGCATTAGTTTCCTCCTGTCTTTCCTCTAAAGAGTTTAGCAGTGTCCATGATTATAGTCTGTTTAGGGACTCACAAAGGAGAGCAGCCTTGTGACTTTTTAAGAATTCCCAATGGAACTTCTAATGGAAGAATTTTTTTGATGTAATTTTACAACCACTGCATAATTCTCCAATCTTCACTCAAAATTCATCAGAGGTCCCTGATCCACAGACTGTCCACCTTGTGTAAACAAGGGCAAGGGCCTTCACAGTAGTGGCCCCTATCCTGTAGAATCAACTTTTGAAAGAAGTGCATACCTTGAGCTTTTTCCACAATAGGAATCCAGCCCAGCACAGCACTTGTCCGGTTGCAGGGCTAATTTCCGCTTTCAGACAACACTGGTGCCAGTCCAAGGTGGTCCCAGGCCTGGCATGACACAGGCACTCATTTGCTCCATGGCAAGGGAATGTGGCAAATGAGGACCTGTGTTGCGTCAGGCCTGGGACCACCTCAGACCAGTGCCAACATAATCCAGAAGCGGAAATTAGCCCCGCAACCGGAAGAGCGCAGCACTAAGCCAGATTCCTGATGCGTAAAAGGTCCTTGTGGGAACTCCCTAGATTCTGCAGGGTAAGCAAGGCTGCTCTTTTGGAGGCAGCCTTTGAGTAATTGTGATCTGCCAGGCAGCTGGTAAATTATGCTTCTGCTGTTCTTTCACCATTCATGCACCCTATCCTGCTTGATAATGGACAGATTTTAACCAGGATAGATTTTTGATCATTTATATTTTTAAAGTTCATTAATTTTCACTGTTTTATTGGATGGTTATTGTATATTATTTCTGTTAGCTTCCTCGAGTCCCATTCAGGAGAAAGGGAGCGGGACAGTAAGTAAGTAAGTAAGTAAGTAAGTAAGTAAGTGAATGAATGAATGAATGAATGAATGAATGAATGAATGAATGAATGAATGAATGAATGAATGAATGAATGAATGAATGAATGAATGAATGAATGAATGAATAAATTTGCAGACTTTGTGTCCAAATGTTACAACAATGCTATTTATGTATATAGTGCCATAGATGTGCATGATGCTTTACCAAACACAGGAAGACAGATCTGTGCTTCCAAGAGTTTATGAACTAATATGTAATGTAAGGTTGAAAACCAAGGGACAGGATGGAGATATAGTGTAGGTAAAGAGTATGCATTTCTTCTGGATACCCATGCATAGGCTTACATTCAGCAATGAAGAAAGACTGCTAAGAGAATGACTGCTTTTGAGGAAAGCTTCAAATGAAATAAAAGAGGTGGCAAGGAGTTTCAGGCCTGAGGGGCAATGAGAAGAATGAGCACAGTCATTTGAAGAAGGCGGAAGGTTTTGGACAGCAGTAGGGGGGGGGCAGGAATGGAATGAAAAGAGGAAAGCTCCCTAGCAGGAAATATAATAATTTGAGAGTGGAGACGTAAGGGGGCAAGGCTATGGAGGGTTTTGCATTAGAACGCTAGGAATGGAGGACAAAAGAACAATGAAGGGATTTAAGGATGCACTTCAATGGTCAGATTGATGAGAGGCAAATGATTCCAGCAACAGAGGTGAGTTGGGCTTACAAAAGAGCAGACATAAGCAGGATGCAGTAGTCAACATGTGACATAACCAAATCATGGGGTCAGAAATTTCTGTCAAGAGGCCAGAAATAATAGAGTTGTATTTGGGCAATTTTGTAAAGGGTAAAATGACATAGTTTCTTGTCACACAATACTGGGAGCTGTGGCAGTGAGGTGAAGGGGGTAGTCTGAGGTAACTGCATCCCACTTTGGCCTCTCCTACAGGCTGCTTAAACTCCAGCTGCTCACAATCAAATAAAAGCGGGGGGGATGTAAGCTTTGAAAAAAGGATTGGTAGCATGTAAATTATGTTCTCCTGAAACCTCTCTTATCTGTAAACCTGCCAGATCAAGGCTGTGCTTGTATGTGAGGTAAACAGAGATCACTCCTTGGACATCTGATTCAGCGGACAAGTCAGATAGAAACAAACAACAATGATTTAATTAACAGAAAATAAGGTATTCAGTAAGATTAAAAACAATGTGTGGATGACTTCAATATATATAGTAAAATTGGCTCTTGAGTAAATAAATCCCAAAGGGAAATGTGATTCCTTCTCTTGTCAGCTAACCTCAGCAGGTTCAAGGTCACTCTTTTCCCACACAGAGTATCTTTCCAAAAAACTTACACACACCAGTTAGGAATGATGGGCCCTTCACAGGATGTTTATTTGTCACACTAAAATAAGCTTTGTCCTGTAAGCCGACCCCCTACTATAAACCAAATAAAATCCTGGCTAAACTGATGTTCTGTTCCAGAGCCACAAAATCCCTGTCCAAAGGAAAAATATTTTCTATACTCTTCTTAAACTGAAGCAGGATCACCCCCTATCATCCAGTGGCGTTCCATGGATGCTGGCTGGCTGACACTCACTTGGATTTGTTGGAATGTGCAGGGTCTATAGTGTGCATGGTTCAAAAGCATATGAAGAATATCCTGCAGGAGGCATTGGAGGTGTGTATTTAGCATGGTTAGAACAGGAACTTCCTGGTGTTTTTCAAATAATCTCCTCCAGTATCCTGATTAGCTCATTTGCAGACTTCCTGCTCCTCTGAGCATACTTCCTACCTGCTTGCCTCCAGAACAAACAGAATGAACTAACAACATCAGTTAGACAGTTGGGATTTTCACTTCTCTTTTTTTGCAAAGTTTGTCTCTCTTCTTTAAAAACTATTTTATTCTTTTAAGCAGCTTGGTGCTTTTAACCTCTATGTATATTTAGACACTCTGTATTATGTAGACCGTATGATGGGTCTGACTTTAAAACACAAGTTGCTGAGGGCTTCCCCATCTGGCTTCCTGATTTGTTTTAATCCCATTGCCTGCATAAAAGTGGTAAAGGTTAGACTCTGAGAGTGTTTTTGGAAGGAATGCTTTATTAGATGGTATTCCTTCTACATACGCTTCTAGAGTTCTTGCTAAGTGATTTTTCAAAGACTATCATATCAGGATTACCAGCTGTTCAGCTTCTGACATCAAAGCAGAGATGATCAGGTTATAAAAGTTAGTCCATTGTAGTAAGAGAAGAATTCAATGGCACCTTCAGGCCAAAGTAATATATTATAGAAAGATATACTTAACAGATACATAAAGTGGACTTTACTATCTTGCAGACACTTATCAATAATCATAGAACGACCACCACTAAAATATGTCACCAGGCACAAAGTTCCTCCCAATAAGTGACTTCCAAAATACCCTTTCCAGGCTATCAAAAGGTTAGGCAAATTCTTTAAAATCAAAAACATTTGCAAAATTCAATCAGTTTTTAACTTAATGGTACATATAGTGGAGGCAGAGTCTCAATTCTTTGTTCATGTTATTTTGCATCCCTTGTCAATCCTTGTCAATCACTCATACAGACTTTATGTCAACGAAGAGACTTGCTCTATCTGTATTAATTGTTGATTGCCTAACATTACTGACACTACTGAGTATCAGTATTGGCAGGCACAGGGACAGCGAATTTCTCGGCACATTACTAACATTCCCAAATCTCCCTAATCATTCCCTAAAACAGCATTATAGCATTCCCAGGTTTCAGAATATCAATATATTGAACATTAATCCATTAATGAGAGCCAGTTTGGTGTAGTGGTTAGGAGTGCGGACTTCTAATCTGGCATGCCAGGTTCGATTCTGCACTCCCCCACATGCAGCCAGCTGGGTGACCTTGGGCTCGCCACGGCACTGATAAAACTGTTCTGACCGGGCAGTGATATCAGCGCTCTCTCAGCCTCACCCACCCCACAGGGTGACTGTTGTGGGGAGAGGAATGGGAAGGCGACTGTAAGCCGCTTTGAGCCTCCTTCGGGTAGGGAAAAGCGGCATATAAGAACCAACTCTTCTTCTTCTTCTAATCTGAATTCATGTAAAGTAATCTAGAGGGTAGGTCTATAACTGGTCACCAGGCATGGTGACTAAAAGGAACTTCCGTGTTCAGTAGGAGTCAGCCTCCGAACTCCAGTGCCAAGAAGCAATATCAGGGAGGGGGGGAGTCCTTACCCTCTGTGACCTGTTTGTTGGCCCTCCAAGGGAACTGGTTGGCGGCTATGTGAGCCAGAAAATGCTGGACTAGAGGAACCACTGTCCTGATTCAGCAAGGCTCTTCTTATGCTCTTCTGTTCTCAATCTGAATTGTAGGCCTATTGCCACTATGGCAGGTATGTAAAGCCTATCACTGCCCAAAATACAAAATTCCCTGATCAAAGTGTTCTGTGATAACATTTGGTCAGGTATACAACATCAGGAACTGAATTGTTTAATGATCCACTTAAACTGCACTTCTAGCAGATATTTGCGTTCTAGACTAATGAAAAAAATTAACTGAAATGTTTACATTAATTGTGTGTGTTATGGCTTGTCAAGTTGTTTCTGACTTACAGCAACCCTATAAATTAATGAAACACAGCACACACACACACACCCCACAAGCATCCTATCATCAAGAGCCTTACTCAGGTCTTACAAACTGAAGGCTGTGACTTCCTATATTGAGCCATTACGTTCGTCACGAGTAACTGATGGGATTTTCCTAACAATGGTATTCTGCTTTAAAAAGTACAGAGATATGAAACTGACACTGAAGCTTGCATTAGATCTTACTCAGAATTGTGTTCCTAGGGTTTTTCCTACAGGGTTTCCACATTATAAGGTTCCACACGATATTCGTATTGACAAGTTGGTAAAATGTGGTATGGATCCTATTACTGTGAGGTGGATTGAGAAGTGATTGACAGATCGCACTGAAAGGGTGCTTGCAAATGGTTCATCATCTTCTTGGAGAGGAGTGAAGAGTGGAGTGCTTCAGGGATTCTGGGCCTTGTGTTGTTCAACATATTTATAAAGGATTTGGAATAGAGGGAGTGCTTATTAAATTTGCCGAGGACACTAAACTGGGAGGGGTAGCAAACACACCAGAAGACAGAATCAGAATACAAAGATCCTGACAGGCTAGAAAACTGAACACCACAAATTAGTGTTGCTAGCTTAGCCCAGTTAACGACTGGTGCACAATTGTATGCTGTAGCAAGTTAGACTCCCTAGGTTGCGTTTATTGGAAATGAATCCCTATCCATACTAGGTAATTGGAGGGTGTTGTTTTGTTGTTTTTGGTTTTCCATCTTTTTGTATATGTTTCTATGTAACTATAATTATTACATTGTATGTTTTTAGGCTCTATCTGATAAAGAACACGAAACAGAGCCTAAATCCAGAGATTCCCCTGCTTTTTTACGAGGCCTAACCAGAATAAATAAGAGACTTTTCTTGAATTAACTTTATTTTAAGTTTGAAGCATAGAACCAACACAGGTTCTTGCTTTTGATGCTCCTTATACTTTTTTCCCAAAATTGCTTGCTCCTTTTTCCCCTCACCATTCCTGGGCAGGGAAGATCTTGCCACTGTGGTAGCAACATCTAGATTAGATTTCTGCAATTTGCTCTGTGTGGGGCTGCTCTTGATGATTGTCCAGAAGGTATAGAATGTTGTAGCAGAATATTGGCAGGAGTGGATCACAAGGACTATAACATGCCAGACTTGTTCCACCTACCCTGGCTCCAGTTTGCTGTTAGGCTCAATTCAAGCTGCTGGTATCCTTTAAAATTCTATATGGCTTGGGGCCAGCACATCTGAAGGACCATCTGCTCCTATATAAATGTGATATACATCGCCCTGAGACGGCTGGGCTGATAAATTGGTGCCTTTGGAGGCCTTGCTTTGAGCTCAGATGCCTGAGCCATCAGAGGCCAAACAGGTGGCATCCCAAGAAAGGACCCTCTTGGTCATAGTGCCAAACTTCGGAACCCCTCCACAGGGAGACTTAAATGTCTCCCTCTATTGTTTTCTTCTACCTATGGCAGAAGACTTTTCCTATTTGTTTGCAATTCCCTCACTAATCCTTGTTTGTTGTGTTTATATTTGTATGTGTTTATATTATATTTACTGTTTTGAATGTTTGATATATGTATTTATATTTTAAATGCTTTTAATATTTGAAAATTTAAAATGCAACTACTACATCAAGCAAGGCCCAGTTGACATCACAGTGACATGTCTATGCCACTTCAAGTGAGATGCTTTGATATTTTGGCAAAAACTCTATGATAAAAAACAAATTTCCCATAGACATTTTGCCCAAATACCAGAGCTGTGTGATATGTCACGTGTCTGGGTCACACTGGAAGTCACATAGACTCATTGCTGTAACATCAACTAGGTATCCCTCCTGCTCCTAGTAAGCCCCCCCCTCCCCACTGGGACCTGGCAACCTTACAACTAGCTCAGCAACAACAGCCAACGAGAACTGGCACAGATGGGGCAGACATAAAGATTTCCAGAAGGAAAACAGAGCAGCCAGATGAGGAACAGGTCAAATAAGGGCAAGGGTTAAAGAAGTTCCTCAGATACAGTGGGTGAAGGAGGATACCAGCATTTTGTTTACATTGAGTGCATATAAACTGGCATTCATCAAACTCACCAGTCTTGGATGTTCACTTGCCAAGAATTCTACTGTAGCATAAGCAAATGAAGGTAGTACAAAGAGATGTTATATTTGGTACTTTCCATTTCCTGTCCATGATTAATACATCAGTTCCTTTTTTTCACATGAGTGAATATTTCCCTGAAAAGATGCCAACCAGCTATGAGTAGTAGGACTTACATTTCAAAATGCCCCTTGTTCCCGCATTCATCCTGCATCTCTTTCTCATAATCAGACCCGTTTTTTAAAAGAGAATTTGCTTCTGGGTGTGTCCAGTTCCTTTACATTCATGCAAGATCTTTTGAAATCCCCTCCAATGATTGTTAAGCACCACACTGAAGTCATTACATTCATGAATACATTGCATTTCTAGCAAAAACAAAACAAGCTTTACAAAGCAGTATTTGTAAGCAAATGAATGGTTTTAAGTGTGCATACTGAGCACGAATAGTTATACTAAGTGAAAAGAGACCAACCAAAATGAAAATAATGGCTACAAAGTGTGCTGGTGAGGCCAATAATGTCCACCAGGGATTTGTGACAATAATCAGCAGAGATTGTCAAAGTTGGGGCAAAATTAGGGGGGGAATGCAAGGAAAATACAGTAGAATAGGAAAAGGTAGCAGAAAAGGTTCATCTCCATCACCCCATGCCACAACCCCAGACTCCAGACTGATTCCTCTTCTCCCAAAGCTGCTGTCATCTGTTGACAGATCTCCCCATATCACCTCCACGTATCCAAAGCTCGACATAGAAATGGGAAAAAGAGAGAGAGGAAACAGCAAGGCAGCAGGAACAACTAATGATACTTATAGTTGGAACAAGAAAGCAAAGGAAAACCATTAAATGAACACCCCTCCATACACACACATTCCACTGTAGTCCCAGGAATAATTGAATACAAAGCAAGTGGAATCTCCCAACCTGTTGATTTTCAGACCTTTCTCTTTAACAGTATCAGATTCAATGTTGGTGTACAACCTCCATTAATCTGTACAGAGAAAGGTGTTCTGTTTAGGTACATTCACTGATATTCACACCTCCCAGGAACCCCTATGCATTTATTATTATTTGGCTTATGTATTGCCCCTCCGGCTCAGGAAGGGTGGTATATAATTAAAGATAAATTTGAGAACCACTGTATGATATCTGATGTGCTTTACAAAGAGATCCTAAGGCAAGAAAGAAACAAATAGAAATGGAAAGCCACCCCAGTACACGGAGGCATTGCCTGCCTCTTTTCTTCCTGATCACATTGGATTGTGTGGGCAGCAGAGGAGTTGGATCATATGTGACAGATGGCAGAGGATATGTGCAGCTTAACTATGAAATGCCAAAAACAGATTCCTAATCTGCTCCCTCACATACTGAGTGTTCTCCTTTAGCAGATTAACTCTTCATCACAACATAATGAACAAGTCCCACAGAATGAGAAATTAGGGATATATATCTAAGGCCTTCGTTCCAAATCTCCAGTTATATGCCAGACATTTCATCCCTGCAGAGATTTCACTCTCTTCATTCCAGGTATTGACAAAAGGGAGTGAGGAGCTTGTTAAAAAGCACACCCATAATATTATAATATCCACAACCAGAAGGTGACTCGCACATACAAAGTAAAAGAAAAAATTGCACTTAAGGTGAAAGAATTGACCTTGCTGATACCATGCAGTCTATTGGTTAGAGATCTTACATGATAGGCTATAAATAACAGCACTATGCTATACCTGTGGTTTCATTTTGCTGAAATGTTTACATGATAATAGGGCCTCCTGGTAATTCTAATCTATTTTTTAAAAAAGAGCCACTGTTATGAGTTATGGTTAATGAGCATGGAAGTTATTAGTTTTCTGAACCCTGACTGTTCTCTTCCTTCTCTCAGATGTTTCAGTTCTAAGTCTGCAGTAAACACACATACATACACACAATGAATTGTTTCTGTAAATAACAGAGGAGATGGTCACCTGGGGTCTACTCTAAAGAAAAGACTGTGTTCCAGCCTGATGGATCTGCCCCAGTCATCATCACCATTAAATCTAAGTCTCAAAAAGGCCCAAAATGTTGATCAAAAAATCCACAAAGCAGGGTTATTTACTGAGAAGGGGGATTTTTCTCCACCCCTAGGGAGCTCCCACATTTGCAGGCAGGCAGGTCAACAAGCAAGTCAGCAAGGAAAAGAGGAGCAGGCTGGAGCTGATTGACATCACATGAAGCAGGGAAGGAAGAACTAAGCAATGGTGCAGTGGGTGGTCAAGTAACAAAGGGAGGGAGGCAGTGGAGGAAAATAGAAAGAAGCAGCCCAAGGAAAATGTGGGATTTCCCCTCCCCTGTAAGTTCCTCACTAGTCCCCAGTGGAAAATCTGCCTACTTCTTCCACTCCCACCCGGCTTAGCTGTGTCTCCCTCCCTGGTATAGGGATGTGACTGAATCCACCAAAGCTGCACAAAAAAATGGCAATCGTAAACGGTTTGACACTCTTAACCCTATAACTTTTGCATCAACATCTTCCCGCCCCACCTCCCAATGGGTTCTGATAGCAGAGGTGGACTCTCGTTGACTAGTTCCCATAAGATTCTGTTCCAGTTCTGTAAAGATGATTCCATATTCCAATGCAGGAAAAAATTATATGTTTCAAACTAGCCAGAGGAGGAGAAAAGTTACAGAGTGCAAAAACAAGGGTGCTGAGGAATATTTCAACCCAAAATTGGAACCTACACTTCAAACCTCAAACTGCTTCTCTTTCCCAAAACTCTCCCCAAAGCTGTCTGCATATCTGACTGTCATTGTCAAGTACCATAATTTTTACCAGGGCAGGAAGAAAAAGTGGAAGATGGAATGCAATGCAGGTAAGGGAGTGAATAGCTATGTGAGCAGCAGGATTTTGGAAGTGGCACAAAGCCTACACTGCAACCATTTGTGATTAAATAGCCTCTCCAAGACCTTTTCCACGCGATGGCTAAAGGCTCAGACTGGTGCTTTTCTGGTAGCAGGGCTAATCCCTGCTTCCAGATGACATTATCGGCCTGGGCCTTGCCTGATTCAGGTCCTCCATTGCCCTGCAGCAAGGGAACGTGGATATTTCTGCATTCCCTTTTCTGCCCCAGGTGCCAACGGGGCATATCTCAGGCCAGGCCCATGTGGAAGGTGAAGAGTCAGGCCCGGCTCCTGCCTTCAGAGTCCTGGAATAGCATCCTGTGTCCCACAGTGGCCAACAACATTCCCCTACAAAGTGAGAAGCCCTCTTATGCTGTTGCCCCCAGCTCTGGTATTCACCATCTCAGAACAGGCAGGTTTTATTTGCTCACTGTGTCCCTTGACTGAGCTGTCTGTGATAAATCTGTATCATCCCCTTTTAAAGTCATCTAAAGCAGTGGCCATTACTGGATCTTTTGCCAGCAAATTTCATACATTCATTATGCGCTGTGTGTGAAGAAGTACTGTCTTTTATTTTTGTCCTGAATCTACTGTCAATCAATTTCGATCATTGGAGAGACAGTGGCCTCAAGCCCTGGAAAACTGGCACTCAAGGCACCCACCAGCTGACTGCACAGTACACCTTGTAATGTCAACAACCAGAGCTAGGCATTTGCCTTACAGGCAGGCATGTACTGTATCCACTCACCCTAATGGTGCCTCTTGTGAAAACAAAAGTGGCAATTTCTACAATCTACTTTTAGCAAACTGAGGGCTACTCTATATTAGCCTAGTCACACAGGAAAAGCTAGAAATGCAAGTTGGATTCTCAACGCTGCCACAGTCAGACAGCATCCTCATGGCTCGCTCTTTTACCCATCTTGGCTCTCAAGCAGGAATGGTGTTTTTCAAAACATCCACATTAAGTTGTTTCCCAACCTTCAATTTTCCAGGATTTATCCTGCTTTGCTCTGACTTTTCCTAAAACTTTTTTGCTACTATCTTCCTGTAATATTGCAGTCTAAGTGGGTATTTGGATACCACTTGGACTTGAAAGGGTGCATTTTTTAACTGCCCACCCACATCTTCCCCTTAAGGCTGTCATTTTCCCCACTACTCTACACAATGCTGTAACACAGTGGTCCCCAACCTTTTTATCACCAGGGACCGGTCAATGCTTGACAATGAGGCCCAGGGGGGGTAGTCTTTTGCTGAGGGACATTGCTGCCACCTGAGCCCCTGCTCCACTTGCTTTCCACCAGCACCCCTGACTTCCCGTCACCCACTGGGGAACATTGCCAGCAGCAACTGCGCAGTGCCATGCCAAGGGAGAGCCCCAGCCATGGTGGCTGCCAGAGAGTACCAAAGGTGAGCCGCGGCAGGGTGGCAGGGCAACCCCCAAGGCAGCAGCCAGGGAGGAGGACGTGGAGGAGCCGCGGCCCGGTACCAACTGATCCACAGACCGAGACCAGTCTCCAGACCAGGGGTTGGGGACCACTGCTGTACAACTCCAGTGACAGCTAGTAAAAAGTGCTCTGGTGGCATAAAGAAAGCATGGTGGCTACAAGGGGATGATCCAGGGAAGTAAGGAAGAAATTTCTATATGGATGCTCTATGGTCATTGCAAATATTCTGCATTTGCAGCATCCATGAGTTCAACACAGAGAGTCTTTATTGTGTAGATGCTCCTAATAGGAGCATCACATAGGTATTCTTCCCGGCACAAGAAAGGCAACACTGAAATGGAAAATCCTCTGGAAGAAAAACAACATTATAGGCAAAATACCACACCTGTTGAAACCAGCATGTAGGCCAACAGGTACAGAACAAGAACCTCTTATCTGGTATCATCATTCTCTGTTTGCTACCCTAAAGATTGCCTGCTCTTTCCCAGAACAGCAAGTGTAGCAAAAGGAATGCAAAAAATTCAAATTGCATCTTCGGCAATTCAATTCCAGGAAAAACAGCAAATTCACATGAAGGCTATGAGTTCACACCTTCCTGCCACTAATTTCTAAAAATATGACCCATGAAACAGATGATGCCTTTATTTATATTATATCTTATATTAATCGTGAAATGTTGTTTTTATTGTTTTATGAACTAATTGTTGTATTGATCTGTTGTAAAGCAACCTGAACAGGTGAGGCCAGGAGGGGCAGTGAATAAAACACATGAATAAACAAATAAAAATAAATTAATTCTCCCATCATGCTTCTCAACCATGTTACACTTCTTTGAGAACAGTAGGACTATGTCTACGTTCATGCTCTCTCTAATACCATCACACTGGTTGTGCTAAAACAATTACTCTTCTTCCAAATAAGGACACCCACTGCAAACTTCCTTCAAGATGCGTTGTTCTGGCTGGTTTATATTAGGGAGACAAGACTAAACACTCCTTCATTTTTTTCATTATTAACTACTAAAAGTGAGAAGTTGGTTATTTGTTCTCAGAGTGGAGGGAGGGATGAGGGAAAGTTCTTTGCAGTCAGCAGTCCTGTTTGGAGCTGGCACTTTCAGCGCTTGGCCGATCAAATTTCTTCTGAAACTGCTCTGGACAGATTCAGTTTGGCAAAAACAAAGGGGGGAGGGAATTAGCGGTTTTGTGCTGGTGTAAGTCCAAGATTCCCTCATTCCTCCTTTCAGTTCATACTGCCAATCTGTACATGGAGAGCTGCATTATTATTTCAATCTGACCAGTCTGCAACATGAATGGGGTATCACATACGGTTTGAATTATGTTGGTCCAAAATGCAAGCAGGTATTTGATGCACTGCTACTAACCTTCCTAGGGCACACCCAGACCCATTCCGCACAAGGACCAATGTTGCCAATTGCTTTCACAAATTTGTTCCCACAGGTTTCCGGTCTCGCAGGAATCGCTAGAAAGGAAGCAATTTTTTCTGTGCTTGTTCCCGCCCCTGGCCATCAATCAAATGAACAGCCAATGGGCGGTTGTTATCATGCTCCCGAAAAGCCCCTTTCCCTTTAAGCACAGTTTAAAACACACACACACGTTTCAACGAATATGCCTTGATTCTTCCTAATGTAGAGACCCATCTAGCTGGTATGTGAGCTGGCGAGTCATCGTTACCACACTCCCCCAGGTGGGAAAAAAATCCCCCCCTCCGCACGGGCGCGATTTTTGGCCGAAATTAAAGGGAACTGGCAAACAGGGGGCTGTGTTGTGCTTGGGGACTTAGGGGAGCTTTAAGGCACTTCTATGGAGGGACTGTAGCCGGAGAAGCCTCGCTGGGTGAATGAAGGCTCACTGGTTCATTGCTTTCCCCACTTGCTCTGAGGGAAAAAAATGGCGATAGCTTCGCCGGAAGTTTGGAGGAGAGAGCTAGGGGGAGGGACTTTGTTGCAAATGCTACATTGAGAACACACAGGTCTTTTTCGCAAGTGTTGCAGGTTGTTGGCAGGAATGTAGCAATTTTCTGAGGGTGAATCCACTTTTCCCGATTCCCCGGAAATCGCTACAATGAAACGATTTTCGCGCTAGTGTTGCAGGAATGTTGCAGATTGCTCACAATGTATTTTTAGTAGCAAAAACAAAATGTAAGACTAGTGTTTAAAGTCGTGTGGAATGGACCCCACTGTTGCCATGCCAAAGTGTAATTTGGGTCCCTACATGACCCGTGTGAAAATTTATCAAACACAATAGATAAATATCTGCCTCCAGAAGGCTGCAATCTAACTTATTAAAATAAATCATTGAGTCAATTATTATTCAAATGTGCATTCCAATCTAGGGGGGTATCCACCACAACATCAACACAAAGTTGTCACATGAATTGACTCAGTGTTTTCACCTTGATGTTCATTTCAATTTTGTTGTACTTTTCCTTCTACTCTCTTTTCTCAGGACTGAGTTATACACATGTCACACTTCCTAGTCTACAAGTTACACGTCTGTTAATAGCAACTTTATGGTATGATCTATGGTTTCTGTTTAGCATCCAGCTTTCAAATGTTTGAAAACCTCAAATGCTGTTCAGGTGCAGCTGCAATACACTTCCTGTTTGCCACGTGGTTTCTGAGTGCTGTTAAAATGGGATTTCACCCCCCCCCTCTCCTGGGAGGGAATTCACATTTACCCAGTGAGGAAGCTCAAGAGTCAAATTGACTTCTTCTTCCATTTCCTGCCTCAAATTATCACATATCAGCTCAGACCGATAGTCTGCTTTTTCTTTTGACCATGATTGCGTTACAACGCTAATCTGCAGTAGCAAAAGCATCGGCTTCTAGGGGACGCTCCAGAAAGTTGAAAGCTGACTCCACACACACCCCTACCTCCCCCATCTCCCCCTCCAGCATTTAAACACACCTTATGGTTTATGGTACAATGAGGCACTTTGTAAATGTTGTGCAGGAAAACATTTATGTAATGGCGGCCAATGTACTTTGTCTTCCTGCATGCAAAATGACTGAGCACATATTAGTGCAAGAACCACTCCCTATTTCTTGGGTGATTTGAGTGCCATGGGAATTGAGGGAGGGGATTATTTTTAAATTTTTCTTTATTTTGATTGTGTTATAGCATGAACTCGTTATTGCTCCTACGCTCACTTTTCTCCCCTGCTTGCCTGGCCTGAGTGATGGGCTGCAGCTGAAGAGCCACATGGAGGGATGAGGCACAGTACTGAACTCTGCCGCCTTTCACCACACTTGCCTGAGCCCCAAGCACCTGCTCACCTTTTCCCCCCAGCAGCATCAGCAGTAGTGTCCAAGAGGAGACACAAGAACAAGCCGACTGGAGGTACATTCTGGTGCCTTGCTACACTCACCCAGACTAGCAAATATTTGCCCTGGGTCCTCAAGACGGCTCCAACATTTGAGCCTGCCCCCTCCCTCTCCTTGACACCTTTCCTTGAAGTGAGGGGGTGACCAAAAAGAGGGAAAGGCATTTTCTTAATTTTGATTGTGTTAGGCCGTGGTTGTGTTATTGCGCATGCTCAGACCAAAGGGGGGGCAGGATAGGATGCACGAGACCACCCACTCTCCCAACAGAACTGCAAAACACCTGCCTTGAATGGAGTCCTGACTAGTGATGGAGAAAACCACAAATGCAGAATGCCAGGAACAAATTCTGAGTCTGCATTCAGTATTCAATGTGGTGAGAATGCACTGGGAAATCACAACAGCAGAAATAGTTTCTGTCATGAACATAACATGACAACAAACTCCAATCTATTGCACAGAGACTACTTAGAGGTGCCAGTCCCCAGGTAGAACCTGCAGATCCCCTGGAATTATATAATCTTCAGACTAAAGAAATCAGTTTCCCGGGGAGAAAATGGCTGTTTTGGAAGGTGGACATAGCATTATATTCCACTGAGGTCCCTCCACATCTCAGATCCTGCCCACTCCTGGGCCCACCCCCAATATATTTCCCAATCCAGAGCTTTCCACCCTAATACTACTACATACTAGAATCGGGAGCACAAGTGGAACAGAGGCAACTTTTCCCTACCTATTAACAAAGAAGCAATTTTCAAAGGTAGGAAAGGGGCTGAGTCATGGGATTCATATAGCAGATGCTGAGTTTATAGGTCAGCTGACTTCTCCCATCAGAGTTGTCAGATACTTCCTAGAATGCCATCTTCATATTTTCTGCAGTTTTCCCTATTATTTAATCATTGTTCCTACTTTGGTATGGAAGCAAGCAGGCTATTTTTGAAAGGAAAAATCCATTTGCTATTGCTTGAATTTTACTGGATGGCAGCTGTCAAAATAAACATAAAAATAATAATGTAACAACAATAATAATTTAAGAAACCCCAAACCACAAGCTTGTAGAATTAGAAAGGGCATGAACATCAAAAGGCACATAAAGCCAATTATCCACCAACAATCCCTTACTTTCCATTTTGAAGGATAGGTAATTTATTTATTTATTTCTTAGATTTTTATACTGTTCTCCCATACGGCTCATAACAGCTTTGGTCACAGTTAATTAGATGAAAATTGCAGCTTCTCTCCAGGTCTCCAATAATCCAACATGATGGTTCCAGTGCCGCTCTCCAAGATGATGTGTAAAACGTTCTTGATATCAGAGGAATGGTTCTTGATTTATGCTCAGAACAAAAAGTGATTCAACAAACCCCTGGATCCAAGTGATCTCAAATCAGGTTCTGCTTCCTCCTGACTGGATGGAACTCTGGTCTGTCCTGGTGAGGGCCCAATCAGATTGGCCCCTTGGCCCCAGGCTGCACGCCCCTCCGGATTGGCCCCTTGGCTCCAGACTGACAAGCGGAGGGGCCAATCAGAAGGTGCAAAGCACTTGTCAGTCCGGGGCCAAGGGGCCAATTGTTGGCCTCCCATCCCAGACTGAGCCCACCCCTTAGCCTTTTATTTATACTGTGGTGTGCAGTTTATAGATTATTATTATTATTATTATTAACCTACCTCCCACCACTCTTGGACTAGCTGGCAAAGTTCAAATTGTAAGATACAATAAAACATTAATTATAAAATTACAATAACCCCCAAGTTTGTTGTTTCCAAGTCTGTTGTGAGGGGGAAGCAGAGAACCATCATAATTCCCCTAAGCTTCTCAGCACCAAAGATAAGATTAATACATAGTAGATGGTTTGTCAAGAAAACTGTTCAAGGAAAAATCCTCAAGGCCCAAAAATCATATATATTTAATATTTTTCTATTTTAATTCAGGGAGAACATCATTAAAACTCTCTATTTGCACAATTACAATTCTAACCGAATACAGACAAAAGGACCATCTGTGTTGGGAGGATAACAGAGTCTTCTCAACCATCAGCCATATTCTGTTACAATGAACTCCAATTTTAAAGCAGTCCCACTCCCAACATACTCCATAGCCACTTGACATACTTTGTTAGTATTTTGATGGTGACACCTAGTGGCTGCCTTGAGAACGCCCTCTTCATAGTCTAACAAATGCTGTATGGGTATTTCCTCTATATAGATGAATGGAGAAAATGACACAGGAGAACACTGCCTTTGGTTGCTCCTCTTCAAAGTAGATCACAGGCACAGAGCTTTCCTGTAACATCTAGTTGAGGCCTTGGTGATAGAAATGAAAATTCCACAGTAATTAATCCACCATACACAGAAAAACACAGCGGCAGGATCAAGCTATGTTCTTGAGAGAAATGTATGCCCCAAGGAAGCTAATATCCACAGGCTTCAGCAGGGTCTGTGGCTTGCTCCCTCCCTGGTGCTCCATGACTCAGATCCCATCTAAAAATTCCATGTACAGAATGGGAACATCTCTTCCTCCAGTGTTCTGCCCTCGCATCCAACTCCCTCTCCCTTCTCCCATGAACTTAAAGTGAACAGCATGCAGGCAAATCCAAAAATAACAAAGCATGCCTCTCTAAAGTTCCTTCCACCCCCCAAAAAACCAGGAACAAGATTAATTTTTTCAAAATTCAGGACTTGTGATTCCATAAGGGGTGGCAATATAAAAAGCACTATGCATCTAGATGCAATGGAGAACTATGAATTAAAAAAAAATTGGCGAGCATCGCGGGACCTTTAAAAATAGGAGACAGGGGATTGGATGGATGGCTTAATTGACAGGCAGAAGTGTATAAACCGTGTTGCTCTCTTCCACCATTTCCAGGAGCACTTGTGGAGTATAAGAAGGCAGCAGACTACAGTGTGATGGCAAGAAGGTGAGGAATGGACAGAGGCACAATAATATTTAGTGGTACGCCATTCAGCTGGCATAATTTTTTTGATGTGCAGAAATGCCCTGGTACATCCCTTCTCAGGAAAGTCTTCCCCTTTTGGAGTGGTTTAGGTTAGTCAGGGGCAATTGTCAGTCAAATGCAGAGAACATCACTGACTATGCACAGAGGACAGCTTGGATCACAAGCCATTTCCTTCACTGGCATTTCCAGGAGAATGAAAAGAGAAAGAAAAACAAGTTGAATAGTAGCTGAGTAATGCTTCAATTCTTCTTGTAATAATAAGGGAGCTAAGAGGTACAATGTCACTGTTGATTCACAACATCTATTCTTTCTATGAATGACTCATACATGTGATTCAACCATACACCTCCAGGTAAATTTCATTCTGCGGAATACCAAAATAAGTAACATGCATCCTTGGAAAAAGCTATTCCTTTTTCATTCAGCCATGCTAACCATAAATGCATTATCAGAATGACAAGTAACAGGAAGTGTTGCTTAGATATAAGAGAGTACAGCATCATTTTAAGGCTGATTCATGCTTTCACTTACATCTCTGGCAGAGAGAACACATTTCCAAGTGATTAGTAGCTGAACATGCCACACCTCTGAAAAGAATTAACTTTCGATAGTGACCAGTTTAATAATTGAGGGAATATTTGCCGGCGTATAAGACGAATTTTCCCCCATGAAAAACATCCCTCCAAGTGGGGGGGTCGTTTTATATGCCGGGTGCACTTCAGTTGGGATAGACATAGCTGCCCATAGTGGCCTTGGTGACCAGAATTAAGGGACGCCAGGCAGAGGAGGCGGCGGCAGCAGCGCCCCCCCCCCCCACTGGGCTCACCAACTCGGCTGCTGTCTTGTGAACTCCTCCCGGCTCGGAACTTGTTGGGCCCAGCAAACTTGTACCTGCGTGCACGCCCCACCTCACCACGGCAGCAACGGGCCCTCTCTCACACACATAAGACTCTGAAGCGGGAGGGGGAGAGAGAGAGAAAGTGAAAGCTCCCGAAGGGCCAGGCGAGCGAGTTGCGAAGGAGTGAAGAAGGAGGAGGATGCTGGGGGGGGGGGGAAGGTGCCAGCCTCTGCTCCCCCTTCCTTTCACGGTTTCTGAAGCCACCCCCATTCAGGAAGAGAGCAAAACGTGGCATGCAGGGAACACTATTCCTTTGCTCTGCCCTCCGCTCGCTTGCTCGCTCCCTATTTGTTTGCAGTTACGTAAATAAGCAGAGGACGCTGTTTCAGTTCAATGCACAGAGGTGCCGCCATCCACAAAAGCAGCCTCAACTTGCAAGAGAGAGAGAGAGAGAGAGAGAGAGAGAGAGAGGGAGAGGGAGAGGGAGAGGGAGAGGGAGAGGGAGAGAGAGTGTTACCCCCCTCCTCTCGCCTTTTCTGGGGGAAGGGAGGTACGGTAATCACTAATCCGAGCATGCTTTCTTTTCTTTTTTAATGGCTCTCTCTCTCTCTTTCTCTCTCTCTCCCCCCCCCCTTCTGATGCTCTTTTACATTTTATTTGGTGTGTGGAAGATGTGAGGAAGAGGGGGTAGTCTTATACGTCGAGTATATAACAAACTCTATATTTTGAGTGGAAATGTTGGAGGGTTGTCTTATACGCCCAATCGTCTTATATGCCGGCAAATACGGTAGATCTTCAGATGAATTCTGTGCCTGTTTACTCAGAAGTAAACTCCTTTTAATTCATTGAGGCTGACTTCGAAACAAGTGTGCACAGGATTGCAAACTTTGTGTGGTAAATACTTTCTTGGAGTACAATTCCAGCATTAAACTGTTGAACTGGAACTGCTGGGAAAGTTTGACTGAAGTCATCGGAGGCTTGCTTGAGACAAAGGTTTTCTACCCTCCTACAGGACTGAAATAATTCAGCAAAACCTAGAAGATAATGTTCTTGCCAATTCCTGCTATTGTACATACTTGAAGTTGCAAAGAAAGGTCACATTATATCCTTTGCATTTTTGGAGTTTTGGTCCATTTGCTTACATTTTTCCATTATAACTTTATACACATTGTGCGTAAGTGAGCAAATGACTGAGCGAAAACACTGAGGATACAACATATGCATGTCATGCTACATAACTTTTGTGGGAGTACATTTCAGTCTTCCAGGACATTCCATTGCTTACCACTCAGTTCTACAGAGAACCTTCAAAGATGACTACAGCATGAGGTCAGACTCATGAAAGCTTATACCCTGTAAAAATGTGTAGGCTCTTAAAGTGCTACTGGAGTCTTTGTTCTACAATGACACTGTTATCTTTTAAGATATCACAAGATTTCTTTTCATTCTACCGTAAAAAAAAACGGATGCAGTTTTCTGAATAATCTGAGGAATCATTTTATCTTATATCTTTAAACCGCTCCTGTGGAGCAGTCTAAATAAAATGCTAGGGCCTAAAGGGGAGGAGAAAGGGGCAGGCTCTGTCCTGGATAAAAACTCGGATTGGCCCCTCTGAGTGTCAATCCAGGGCCAAGTGGACAGTAGGGAGCTGCGCTATGCACGGCTCCCTGTTGCCTACTTGGCCCGTCCTCGGATCAACCACCCAGGGAGTCATTGCGGGAAGAAGATGCCTGACGGAGGCCGCGGGAAAGGAGCAGGGCCGCTGCGTTGACCACGCGGCAGCTCTGCTCCTTTCCCGCCGGCCACACAGTGGCCAAGCCACCGCCCATGGGCCCGGGACAACGCTGTGGCCTCGGCTGGGGGGGCAGGGAAGGCTTCGTTCTGGGGAAATGAGCAGGCCTGCTGCGTCGGAGCCGTGGCAGCCCTGCTCCTTTCCCTGCTACGAAGCTGCGGCCTCAAGTGCGGCTGGCCCTAAAAGGCTTCGTTCCAGGGAAAAGAGTAGGAACGAACATTCCCCGGAAGGAAGCCATGGCCTCAGGTGTGTGGGGGGGCAAAAGGCCAAAAGGCTTCATTTCAGGGAAAGGAGCAGGCCCGGTGCATCACCGAGGCATCGGACCTCCTCCTTTCCCCAGGACAAAGCTAGCGCCCGTTGTATTGGGCCTACAGCGGGCCTTAAATCTAGTTTCCCTATTTTTTTGATCATGTAGCAGGATGAGGAACTTGGGCTTTTAGAAGCATATTGCAGCCTCACCACAAGACATGCAAATCAAGTTCCCCTAGGTTTGTCTTACTGTGACCTTTTCTGCACAGGGGATTTGGCCCAGGCCAGTGCTTATCTGGCTGAGAGGCTAATCCCTGCTTCCAGGTGATGTCAGTGCAGGCCTGGGACCAGCCCAACTCAGGCCCTCAGCTGCCCTGTGGTAAGGGAATGTGGATTCATCCCGTGTTCCCTCCCATGCCACTGATGCCTCCACTGCCTCCACTACCACCTCTCACGCAGCAGAACCTTTCTGCCCTGGCTGCCTCATGTAGATGGGGTGAACTTGGTCCAGCAGGAAAAATCTTCCCCCATCTGGACCTGGGAAGAAGCAGGGCAAACTGCCCCATCACAAACATTCAGCAGCAGCCCGGCACAGTGCCACCCGTGCGGTAGAGGTCTCAATGGGTTTCATTCCAAATATTACAGTTTGGTATGTTGACTACTCTATAACTTGCGTAGATCCATCATGGGAGTTCTTTGGCTTGTTCCCATATTCCCTGTCCTAATCAAAACAGATACAACAAATAGAAACAGCAGAAACAATAGCTAGCATCAACCTTAATTTCCCTTCCTTTTTTGCTTTGCATTTCATGAAAAGCAAAAGATTGGAGTCAAATGCTTCATTTTAACTGCCCCCCAAACCTGCTGTCCACCATCACATTTTCTGCAAAGTCTGCCCTCCAGGTTTCACTGAGCTAAATTATCTCCAAATATAACCAGCTTAATCAGAGTTAAGCAAAGGGAAGACTTGATCTCTATTGCTAATATTTGTTTCCAGCTATGTTCCCCCCACTAGAGGCTGCTGAAACAAAACAAAATAAGGAGCCTATTTACCTTTGGAGGGCTCCAGACACTGAACACTAGGCAGCTTTGCTATGAATAATAGGTATGACTGAAATTAGCAGGAAGCACATATTTACAGGGAAGGGTCTCCTTAAATTCACTAGCCCACAGAGGAATGTGGCTCTAGAGGGCTAACAAGCACCATCAGCTTCCTCTCCGGCATCCATAGATGGGCAGTTCAAGGACTGCTCACAACCCTCTTGAATAATATCTAGACAGATGTGCCAGTGGATATTAAGTACATTAATGCTCCAGTTTTGGGAGAAGCACTTTAATCCATCAGGTTAACACATGGATTTCATCATGGGGTAGTAGCTCACACTGGACTCGATCCAGACTAAACAGAAAAATCTACCTACTCTTCCTTCCTATTGCAGACCCCCTATTTTTGAGCCCCCACTTATTCTAACTTCTTATCACTGAAGTTCTCTTAGGGCATTTTCACATGACCTTTTTTGATCTGTTCTGGCCTCATACACTTTTTAATGGTACTACAATTTTGCTATTGAAATATTGCAATAATAGGCTTAGCAGGTTATCTGAATTTCTGCTTCAATTTTTTAAGAGTCTCCGTATGGGAAAAGGCATACCTCCACAATGGAAGGGAATACAGGCATTTTTAAAATGAAAGCTGGACATTCCGAGAACCTGCTAAGCTTATTATTACACTCCTCTAGTAATATATCAATGTTTTAGTGCCTTTTGTAAAATGGGGAAGTGCTGTGACACCACCTATGATGACAGTATCTCCCTTATTGAAGCCCTGTGCAAAAGAAGACAAACTGACTTCACATAATTCGAGTGGAAGTTGTGTTAGTCTGCTGCAACAAAATAAAACAGAAGTCGAGTGAAATAGGCAGAATTTCAGGCCATTTCCACACAGAGGGGTAAAACACAAGTGGCTTCCTGCTTACAAATGTTAGATGGTAAATCTTGTGTTTTCAGCACTCCTCATGGGGAGACTTCTTTCATGTTTTCCCTCTGCTCGATTGTGGCTTTTTGCCTCCTGACGAGGCTGCAAGGGAAAGCAACATGAACTTCTTCCTCTGCTCCTTGGCTTGTCAATTACAGCAAGCCACCAATCACAGCACAGCAGTTCTCTTATGGACTGAAACTTTCTCCCCACCCCATAGCCTCAATTTTTTTAAGGCCTTTTTGCGCTGCTATGCAGAAATGCCACAATACAGATGTATTTTTAATAGAAATCAACACTGCCCTGTTGCTATGGAGAAACACCAGAACAATACAGCATTCCCCTCCCCCCCCCTTTTTTTTTGGAATTCATGTTCTTTCACAGTGTATTTCTAGCTGGGTGGATTTCTCAGACCCTGAATATGATAAGTGGAGCCCAAAAAGACATTTTGTGCTAATGGTTGGCTTTAAAATAAGGTGCTCAGACCCCTGTATGATTAGGAGAATGCAGCCCAATCACCCGCCACCCCCTCTTTCCCAGCTCATTACCCACCTCCAGAAAAGAGAAAAGGGGTTGTGTTTTGCCTGCCTGATCCCAAAAAGACTGTGGATACTTTAAAGAAGATTTTATTTCACCTTTGACAATGTAGGTTTGTGGTTATGCTGCAACATGGATGGTGTCATTTTTTTTTAATTATTCAGAGCAGGACATGGAAGAGGAGGGCAGATGCAAGGGTGGCCAGACTATTATGCGTTTCCCCTCCATATAGTCTTATCCCTGGTTGCTCACTGGTTGTTCATGGGTGATTCACGTAATTTACAGTGGTAAACCCAGTTTTCTGGATTCCCAAAATTATGAGTTAGAAATGGCCAAATGGTGACCCAGCTATTGGACAGCCTCAGGATGTTGGCAATGTCATGTGGAGGGGGCTCTATATGCCACCAACATGTCCAGAAACACTTTCCTTGTAAGGGAATAATAGGGAATAATCTTTTCCCCTTAATAAAACAGTAAGGGTGGTTGTGGTGGGCCAAGTCCAGGATAAAAATCGCCAGATTGGTCCCTTGCCCACATTCTGACAAGCCTTCCAGACACCCTCCAGCTCGCCGCCCATGTCGAACACCATGACCCAGATGGCCCCGGCCGCTGGGTCTGCCTTCCCGGGCAGGGGCTATGGGCGAACGGCTCGCCATGTGGAGGTCTAGGCAGGTAGGCAGGTGATGCACACCTGGGTCCTTGACCTGCCCTGTCACCTCCACTCTCCCCTCCACCGGTGGCCCGCCTCTGACGCCTGCCATAAATGCCTGCCAAGCCTTGGAGATGCCGCACCAGGCCTTTTTGGGCTAGGGGGGAGGACTGGCGGGAGGGCTGCCCGGGGGCCGGGGGGAGGAAAGGAGATGCTAGCGCCCATTGTATTTATGGGTACAATGAGCTTTAAATCTAGTAGAGGGAATAACAGAGGATGTGAGTGCCATGTACGTTACCATTGGCTTCTCGAAGGAAAGAATGTAATAATCATGGCTCTCCAAATTTCTTATTTGGAGGCCAATTCAGAATAAATGGAAATAACTAAATAGATAAAGGACCAAATAAGTTTCCTAGCTTTCCTGGTTCAGTGTTGTACTACGCATATTGGAAGGGGAGGGGGCTGAGCTATATTTGGTAGCACCCTTTGAAATTTGAACAGCATTAACAGGGCTGTGTTAGCAGTCCTGTTGGAATCCTGGATGTGCATTACTGTGAATCTGAACAAATATCACTGCCTTTCATGTCCTTCTCCTTCATCAGACCTTAAATCCCAAGGATCGGAGCCTGACTCTTCAAAGCTACTCCCAGAGAAAGCAGCTGTTTCCTTTTAACTAGAAGAATGTTTTACTACTGAGGTCTTGCCTCTCACTTTATCAAGGGTTGCCATTCAGCCAGGGACACTCACTTGTGCTGCTGCATCTCTTTCCTCCTCTTACTTCTCCCATCTTGCTGTCAATCCTGGGTCCCACTTTTCCTATCTCTACTAGGGTTGATTTGCTGCTCAACCATCAATGCATTTCAGAATTTATATTCGGGATATGTTTCAAGATGACGGAATGGATCTTTTTGTTTGTATCCAGGAGAAGTGTTTTGACGGTTTGACAAATGTGAAGTTGTCTAGTTTAGTACTTCTCTTTGTTGTTCAACATCTCTATAGACCAGCTGACTAGATAGATAGATAGATAGATAGATAGATAGATAGATAGATAGATAGATAGATAGATAGACAGACAGACAGACAGACAGACAGACAGACAGACAGACAGACAGACAGACAGACAGACAGACAGACAGATAGATAGATAGATTTTAATCTGCCCTGTACCTTCAGGAAGGGGACAAATAGAAAGGTAATAAATACATTTTTAAAAATAAAAATGATTGATTATAAATGTTAAATTCTAGGTTATATCAGATTGTTACTTCAGTATCTTTGATGTGTAAAATTAAAACAAATATGTCGTTCTCTAGCTTTCTTCTTCCTGTGGCTTTGTAGGAAATTTCCCTAACACCTGCCTGTAGCGTTCCTGTTGCCCGAATTCTCGTGTCTCAAGTGCTGAATAAAAAATAAAAGCAAGATACACTATACCCGCCTTCCACTCTCAGCCATCCCTCAGACTTTATAGTTAGTGATGAATCTGATCACACAGTAGCTCTTTGACAGAGTTTAGTGAAAGCAGCTCTTCACTATTCTTGTAAAGAATACTAACACCCCTTTATGGAGAAGCTACTTGACTCATAGAGATAGTACTGTTCTGTGGTAGAAGCTACTGTAGTGAAAGAGTCAAGTGGAGAACCTAGCAGGACACCAGGTGTGGTTTTTCTCCAGTAATGAGCTACAATATCAGGGTTTGTTTGCCAGGAAAGAAGTATGGATCAAGAGCAAAGCCTTAACTTTTATGTTCTAAATTTGAGTTACAGAGCAAGGCAGGGAACTGAAAGCTATAATGTGATAATATAACCACTTTTTCCCTTGTATGTATAATTGATAGGGAGATGCACTCAATACTGTCTGGTGTTGGTCATTTTTGTGCACATTTTAAAAGTCTTAGGTATACAGCTTGAGGCATGGAAATGTGTAGCAGGTGATTTTGTGTGAACACGTTATACAGATAAGCATATTTGAACTAATTATTATATTCCATAATCTAACTAGAGTCTCAGCAAGAAAGGCAGGCTATAAATGAAGCAAATTAATGTAATTTAATTTTGATGTCAGAAAGGGCCAAAAGACTAGCTGTCAGTTCAGAAGCAGTTCTATGAGAATTATTGCTGAGAAAATACTTTAAAGGCCCTTTCTTCCTGTAATCTGCCACGTTGCCCATTATATAAAAACATTTTGATTTCCGTTTTGGCTTTTAGATATTGACATTCTCCAACATTCAGTTATACATTATAATGGAAACCACATAAAGCAATGCAAATGCATCAAATCATGGACTTCCATATTCTGTTTAGACCAGGCTTTCTCAAGCGGTCTTTCGTGAAACCCTAGGGTTTCTTGATGGCCCCGGAAGGGTTTCCCAAATAATTAATTAATTATATATATATTTAAAATTTGTTAAACATTTGGCGATATGACCATATATGGTCATGTAGACCCATCCACCCCCTCCCAAAAGTGGCCAATGATAGGCCTGGCGGGGGTAGGAAAGGGAGAAGCCCCAGGTGGGTGAACACAGCTATGCTTCCCAAGCATATTCTGCATGATCACACCACTTCTGTGGTTTCTCAAAGTCTGAAAAATGTTTCAGGGGGTTCTCAACGATAAAAAAGTTGAGGAAAGCTGATTTAGATTAATATTGTATGGGGAATGGGTTGCCAACTCCGGGTGAGGCAATTCCTGATGGGGACTGGGGAGGCAGGGTTTGGGGAGAGAAGAGTCCCTAGTGAGGTACAATGCCTGAGAGTCCACCCACTGCAACAAGCATTTGTTTCCCTAGGAGAATGGATCTCTGTCATCCAGAGATGCACTGTAGTTCTAGGAGATCTCCAGGCACCACCTGGAGATTGGCAACCTTATATCATGCAGAAAAATGGGGATTCAAAGCAATAAAAGTTTTCCTGGATAAGAATGAAGATGCAAGGCAGTGTGCAGTGAGGGACAGACCATTCTCACCAGCCCATAGGCAGCTTTCTCTGTTACATTAAAGATTTGCTTCTGAGAGCTGCCTGGACAGCTTGTTACATAAGGGAAGAACCATCACAGTAATGTTCTAAATGGCCGTTCCATAATCAGGTAGAATTAATAATCCAAACACAAGAATATTAAGTTGATTCATTTATTTTTACCCCAAATGCCCATTTGGGCCTTGGAGCAGCAGTTATCATGTACAAGGCATTAAGATTAACTTCAGTGCCAGGTGCTGCCACTGCATCAGATGAAATTATGGCTCCTGATTGCAGTGCCTAAAAGCAATTGGCAACAATTTCATTAGTTTTCGATTAGAGATTAAACAGTTACCCTTTTATTTTCAGAGCTGCCCAAGGCAATGTCCTGAGCATACTACATGGAGAGTACTAAAGCCCCAAAGTAATATTGACAGAAAAGGAACGCCAAAAGCATCAGAAAGGGTCTTAACAAGAAGAAAGAAATTAATCCTATTGGTGGCAAAAGATAATTGTATACAACTATAACCTAGCATGCTGTTGCAGCTCCTGGAAATTGCTTTTGGGTAACTCCACAGGTAATCTGCTACCTGTATAGATTTGGCACCTTCCACTAAAACTACAAAGGCATTTTGAAGAGGCAGGAAACAACTAAGAAAACCTGCACAGTGTGTTGGAAATGATGAAACAGAGGCAAGTACTGGAAGGATTGGCACTTTGCAAGGAACCATCTTATTACTTTGGTACATATTATTTAGTACAACCTGGTACAAAGAGAGCCTAAAAAACAGTGTAGGGGGGAAAATGTCTACGTTGCAGGAGGCAGAGAAGTGTTCTAATCTGCGTAAACCGAACAGAACCAAACAGAACAAACAAAAAAAGGGCTGTTTCTTTCCATTCCAATCTGAGAAGAGTATTAATCATACCTGGACAATGAGGGGGCAGGACCCTGTATTCAGGATTAGGCTCATACCCTAAGCTGGCCATCAGACATTACTGATCAGGGCTCTCAAACTACTCCCTCCACAGATGAAGACAATTTATGATCACCAGGATTTTTTTTGAGGTAACAACAAAAAATAACCTCAGAGCAAATAGTATCAAGTGGTACATTTTTCCCACAGATACCCCCCCCTTTTGAAGTGATTTTAATTCCAAATAGAAGTGGCAGCATATCTTAACAGCAGAGTACAAACAGAGCACAAGATTTTGTTACAAACAACAGTAAATCCTCAACCATTTGGATCTAATTATAGTATATTTTTATTAAGTAGTTGCAATTTAGGATGCTTAGGGCTGATCCTGCATTGAGCAGGGGGTTCTAGAATCTATGATTCTATGATTCTATGATAATTATTTTATGTGTTTGTATCTTTTCACCTGAAGATATACAGCTTATAATACATTTTTATAATCAACCTTTATGTACTTTATAGAGAGCTCTGGTTTATGTCAGATGTGACCACTAGGTTACCAACTCAGGGTTGGAAAATTCCTGGAGATTTAGGAGTGGATCCTGGGAGATGGTGGGCTTCGGAAGGGGAACCTTGGTGAGGTACAATGCTAAGTAGCCAAAGTAGCCATTTTCTTGAGAGGAACAGATCTCTGTAGCTGGGAGATCAATAGTAGTTCTGGGAGCTGTCCATGGCCCACCTGGATGCCAGCAAACCTAGCTACCATAGAATAATGATAACAGGGAAACCGAGGAGCTCCACGATAGGGAGACATATCCAGCTGGGCTGGATGTCTAAGGACCAAGAAAAATACAAATTGAACAACAGGAATCAGGAAGATATGCAACATCACAGCAAGAATTGTCTCACTGCATGATTTGTTGGCTGTCCAGCTTCCTTGTATATCTGGGGAAATTGTTTATAAAACCCACATTGCTAGAAAAAAAAAAGATGGATCCTGGCCCAAGCAATCAAGACCTCACAGGGGTGATTTTAAGCTGATATTCCTTCCATTCCTCCCCACCTGTGTCCAACCTGTGCTATCTCTAAACAAACAAGCAAGATGGCAAGCTATGTTCACTCTGGAAGATTGTATGTCTACACCAACAATGTAACATGCTCGCTGTATATTATGCAGAAGTGAGATTTCAGAGTAGTATTTCCTAAGCCAGCTCCTGCATGTCATGCAAAGGGTAATATTCCATCAACTTGCTTAGTCTTTCAACAGAGGTCAATTAATAGTAACTTTGAAAAACATGTTTAAATGTAGGAGGAAGAACAAAGTATTATTAGAATGAATAAGTGTTGATAAGAAAACACAGACCTAGGCTAATTCTGCATATGGAAGATAATGCGCTTTCAATGTGCTTTTGCAGCTGGATTTTCCTGTGCAGAACAGGAAAATCTACTTCTAAGGTGCACTGAAGGCGCATTAATCCTTGGGCGCAGAATGGGCCCGGAACACACAAAAAATACAGAGATGGATGCATTCCAGGAACACTTTTCCCATTTGACTCCAATGACAGCAGAGAGGAGGAGGAGGAGGAGAGTTAGTTCTTGTATGCCGCTTTTCTCTACCTGAAGGGGTCTCAAAGTGGCCTACATTCACCTTCCCTTTCCTCTCCCCACAACAGACACCTTGTGAGGTAGGTGAGGCTGAGAGAGCCCTGATATTACTGCTCAGTCAGAACAGATCTAACAGGACTGTGACTAGCCCAAGGTCACCCAGCTGGCTGCATGGGAGGGAGCGCTTACTCAAACCCAGCTGGCTAGATTTGAAGTCCACACTCCTAACCACTTCAGCAAGGTATGGAGAAGCCATTGAAGACACTGGCCACCTACTACAGTCTACTCCTGCAGTTCACCCTGCTTCTTTTCCAGCAGGTGAAGAAGAAAAAAGACCGACTTCCAACAAATGAATTTGCTTTTACAATGTCTCTGTTATAGTAGGGGGAGGAACATGCATGCATGTGAGAGGATTTGCCCTACTTGCCCTCCCTCCCACCTGCTATCGGGGTAGGACCACCACCCAAGCTCCGCCCTTTTCCTTGTCTTCCATCTATGTGTGAGGTGCAGGTAGAGCTCCGTGCACACACCTCTGATGTTTGCTGTTCCCAGTTCCCACACCATTCTCTCCTGCCCGTTACCCAATTTAGCCCAACCAGGACTCTGCATATGGGGGGGAGGGGGGAAGCCAGGCACAAAAGCAAAAATCTGTGATCACAGTCCAAACTTTTAAAAGAGAAATCTCTTTATTTACTAGGACAGAACTTAAGCTGCTAGAGCACAAGTACACAGGGAAAGTATCAGCATTACATATCAACATTACAAGGTGTTGCAGAACTAAGAAAGAAAAATAAAACATGAGGCTAAGCTGAACTATACAGGCACTAGCATTCCCTTGGCATTGACTCTTTGGAACTAACACAATGCTGCTGGGACATCAAAGATAGAGGCTGGTCAACTCCATCGTGTTGTCTTCTTTGTCTTGCCCCTTCCTGGCAGTGGAGCAAATGGTTATCTCCATGCAAGAAACTCATATCTGCTCAGCTGACAATTCAAATGGTATATAATTTCTTCCTCCTGAGATTGGAGTCTCTGGGGGTATAACTCAAAGCATTTTGCATCTCTGTGTCACAACAATACCCCCCTGACCCCTCTCCTTGACCTGCCTGAAACATCTCAGCATCTTCCAAGGGTATTTTCACCAAATTGCCAAGGATGACTTTGTTTACTTGATACCAGACTTCAGGAAGGGCCTTTATCTTTTCAGGCCAGTTATCCATTTACATACCAGTGCATGTATTCTATAAGCAGTTTTTCCACCTGAAATCAAATAGATACAAACTGGTTTTGCAGTCATGTCTTACCCAACAAGTAGGGCTACCAGTTCTGGGTTAGGAAATACCTAAAGATTTTGTAGCAGGAGCCTGAGGAAGGCAAAGTCTGGGGAGAGGAGGGACTTCAATGGAATATAATGCTGTAGAGTCTACCTTCCTAAGTCAACATTTTCTCCAGGGAAACCTGGAGATCAACTGTAATCTGACAAGACCTCCACTCACCATCTGGTGGTTGGCAACTATACTGACCTTTTGGTTAATCTCTGAGCCCCATAAGAGTACACATTAAATTTTCCCCTTGTAATAGTGAAACATTTCGTGTGAGTTTCTTGCGCTGTGAGGAACCACTTCATCAAAGGAATGTATGCTTTTATTTATTTATTTTATATTTGTATACCACCCTCTCCGGAGGTTCACACGTTTATCCACTTGTTTCTCTATATGGCTGTAGAAGATACCCTATGTCCAAAATATGCATGACAATAGTAAACCCATTTCTTCGACCATGTATTAACCCCATTCACAAATAAAAATTGCCTCCTGCTTAAAAAGCCAAGGTACCATAGCTAGCTTGAAGAAAAATACCTGGAGGACTAGACTTGTGGGGCTGGAGAAAGGCCTCCTTAACTTTGTGAAGTATACCTAGGCTTGCCAGCTCTGGGTTGGGAATTACCTGGATGTTTACTGCACAGGAGCCATTGAACCATGCTGCCACCTGGGTTTTGGTGTAGTGGTTAGGAGTGCGGACTTCTAATCTGGCATGCCAGGTTTGATTCTGCACTCCCCCACATGCAACCAGCTGGATGACCTTGGGCTTGCCACGGCACTGATAAAACTGTTCTGACCAGGCAGTGATATCAGGGCTCTCTCAGCCTCACCCACCCCACAGGGTGTCTGTTGTGGGGAGAGGTAAAGGGAAGGTGACTGTAAGCCTCTTTGAGCCTCCTTTGGGTAGGGAAAAGTGGCATATAAGAACCAACTCTTCTTCTTCTCCTCCTTCTCCTCCTTCTTCTCCTTCTTCTTCTAGAGTGGGGCAGGCTGTCCAATCCATTGCGGAGCATTTGGCCCTCTGCACTCCTTCTGCCCCAGAAGTGTTCTCCTGCATGGCAGCCGGGGTGGCAAGGTTCTGTCGTGTTGCGGGGCAGCATGGGTTTAAATTTTAAAAATTTAAGAAGATGATATTGAGTAACAAAGCCTTAGTGATTTATTTAAATGCTCCAGGCAGCCCCACCACACTGCGCAGCTCAGCAGAGCCACCTGAGGCACTTTTTTTCTTTCCAAGATGCTGTGCTCGGGCATGGGTCAGGAGAAGCTGGGGCAGGATGGCCTGATTCTTCCGCAGCCACACAGCCCAGGCCCAACATACGCCCCATTGGTGTTGAGGGCAAAAAAGGGAATGCAGCGTGGGGCAAATGGGGGCCTGAGTTGGGCCAGGCCTAGGACAACCCTGGACAGGTGCCAACACCATGTGGAAGCAGAAATTAGAGTCGCAACCAAATGAATGGTGAGTTGATCCAAATTTATGGTGCAGAAAAGGTCCTGGAGATTTGGGGGGGGGTGGAGTTTGGCAAGGGGGAGGACTTCAGTGTGGTATAACTACCAAAGAAAGAGCCTACCTTCCAAAGCAACCATTTTCTCAGGTGAAATGATTTCTATTACCTGAAGATCACTTTTAATACTCAGGTCCTTTCAATTAGGTTTACTCCCAAATCAGTGTTAGAATTGCTCTGTAAAGAACATATTTAACCCAAAAGGGGAAACTGAACTAAACACACCAAATTAAAATAAATTAACCATCTGTTTCCGTGCAAAGGGAGACTGTTTCATAGTATTTCTGTAACCCCAGCATCTGTTATTTTCAATAAATTATATGCCTAGCAATTTTTTATTTGATGACTCTATCTTGAATGTTTTGGTCATGTAATGGCTGCTGAAGAGGTAACTTTTGATCAATAATCTATCAAATAAAACCATATTGAAATACCTCATCTCCCTTCTAGCTTAATTTCAGGCACTGGAAGCCAACCATAAATGGAAACTTTGTATAATTTTTCTATAAAATGTTCAGCAATTAATAGTCTAACCTCAGACTTCCTAACTTCCTAACTTTAAAAGTGAGAGATTCAGGTGGGTAGCTGTGTAAGTCTGAGGCAACATAACAAATTTTGAGTCTAATGGCACCTTTGAGACCAACAAAGTTTAATTCTGCCACTGGATTCAAACTTTTATTTTAAAGTAATAGCTAAATAAAATTACAGTTTAATGTTATTGTAATTTCCCCCTTAGCAACTAATTTAAGGTGACCAGATTTTAAGATTGGGAAAGAGGGACATTGAGTTGCCAACCTCCAGGCATGGCCTGGAGTTCTGGAATCACCACTCAAGCCTGCACAGGAAAGAAGGAAGGAAGGAAGGAAGGAAGGAAGGAAGGAAGGAAGGAAGGAAGGAAGGAAGGAAGGAAGGAAGGATAAATTAATGGGAAAAGGGAAGGATGGGTAGATGAAAGGAAAGAAGGAAAGAAAAAAAACATGGTCTGATATACCAACAAAGAGTTTGTGATAGATCTGACTGCCTGCTGGAATTGCATTTAGTGAGTGGATGTGGAATAATACACTAAACTGACAATTTTTAGAATGATTCTAGACCATGAAAAAAAGACTATTCAGGAAACATCATCTCTGTCTCCCTCAATGTATTGATTGAGAGGGGGGAGCAAAGAGTCGCTGGTGGTGCTCAGTTCCTTCCCTCTACTGGGAATGGGAGGCTGCCCCCTGTCAGAATCACTTCTCATAGAAATGACAATACATCATTGTTGATGACTGTCCCCATCTTTTCCAATCTCCTGTTGGCTGCTCAGCTGGGTTTGGCAACCCTAAGGAGGCAGCATAATGTTCCATAGAGGGATAGGCTCCTGATGCTGTAGACCTTCCCTACTCTCAACAACCAATGTACCACTTTCTGTGGCAGAAAATTTTTAATTTATTTATGGAGCAATTTTTTCTCTTCTTCTTTCAGGCAATATGGCAATTATGCATACTGGGAGAATGATGTTTAGTGTTTTCTCCCCACATGAATGATTAAATGAAACAACCGGGTTACAGTACTCTTACTGGTTATCACCAGAACATGACTTATAGTTGCCGAACTATCTCTGTGCAAAAGGACCCTGTCTAGGGTTTCTGCCTCCACTCGCTCCTCTCCCATGGCGCGAGCTGTTCCTGGGCCCAGGGGCAGCTCTGGAAAGCCCCCAGCCCCCCCCCCCAGGCCCCGAGCCAAGGGAAATTGGCAGAGCCCCTCGGCCTCACTGAGGGAGAGGAAGGGATGCGACTGGACCCCACTCTGGCCAACTCCAGTTGGCCAGCAGCCGCCCCTCCTGCCTGTCGCTGCCGCTGTTTTCAGTTTTCAACTGATAGCAAAAAAACTATAAAATGAAAGTTCCAACTAAATTTCTTGAGACCCCAAAATAGGAGCCACAACAGAGAAAGCCCTGCTTTTCACCTTCCCAGTTCACACTATACTGCAAAGAATAAAATTAAGCCCGCTTCAGATGACTTTAACAAATTTGGGACATATATGGGTAAAGGTATGCAGAACACCAGCCTGTTACAGAGTCAAGGGTAAAAATCAACACCTTAGATCTGGCCTTGCTGCAAATACCTAATTGGTGCAATTGCACTAGAATTGGGGTAGGGTTGCCAACTTCAAGGCAGTGCCTGGAAATCACTTGGAATTACAGCTGATTTCTAGACTGCAGAGATCAGCTACCCAGGGAAAATGACTGCTTTGGAGGATGGACACCATGATTTTATATCCCACTGAGGTCTATCCCTTCCCTGAAGCCCTCCTTACCATGGCTCCACTGCCAAATCTCCAAGAATTTTCCAGGCCAGAGTTGGTAACCCTAAGTAGGGATAATACACTAACTTCATATTCTCCAGTATCCATATGGAAAGGATAATGGAAACATAATGCCTATACTTATCAGGCTATAGAGCTGGGGAAAAGCTAAAGGGAAGGACACAGAACATGAGGTGACAGCTCTTTGGTGATAGCTACAGATTGCAAAGTTGAAGCAAGTAAAAGAAGAAAACAAACCACCAGAAAGAAGAGGAGAATTGGGTACACAGCAGTAGAGCTGACAGACTGACAGGAACATTTTGTGACAAAAACTGCTGTACAATTAATGATGGTTAAATGATACTGATGTCTGCTGAAGATTGCCTCTTCTAGTCTGTAAACGGAGGCCTGTTGGCACTGCGTTATACGGACAGACCATTTTTATTTCTTGATGTAGCTTTTGTGATGCAAGCCTTTATTAAGACAATAATGGATAAAGGGGCAATCTGTTCAGGCAAGTGGGTAGATGCTTTGCTACAAATGGATTTAAATCAGTCTGAAATGTTATTGTAACTTTATCATGTTAATGCTGAACCACAGGGGAAACGTGGTTCCAAAAATTTGTACAGCAGTTTTAATATGGAGTGCAGTCTGGATTTACTTAATTTTTTAGACATGTTTCCTGATCATCTGTTGCCAAATCATGACCTCTGCAGCTTTTTATAGATGATGTGTGTGAGCCTGGATGTTGTCACAATTTGCGTCCATGTTTATTACCACCACTCATCAACCAGATAGGAAGTGTTGCCAAGGAGATTATTTTGCATCCCACACGATGTTGCTAAAGTAACATGACTAAATTAAACACAGAACATCCAGCCTTTATGTACCACATTTGCACAACAGGAAAATTAAATGATCATAGCACTGAGCCCTACTGTTTTAGTCTACCAAGCTCAAAAACTGCCCCATAAAAATGTCTGTGGCTTTTCCCCACATGCATCTCTTCAGATGAGTAATTTAACTAGAAAAGAAAGAACAAGAGATTTCCTCATTCAAAAATCAAGTTCAACCTGGTTCCTTCAGACACACACCTTTTAAGTTCACATTTTGCCCTCATGGAATAACTGCAGAAGATCTGATATCCAGTCCCCAGCACCTCCAGCTGAAAAAAGACAAAGGAGGAGCTCTACCTGAGATGGTGGACACTAGAGCTGCTGACAGTCAGAACAGACAGACCAGTTGCCTTACCCAGTTGCCTTACCCAGCTTCATGTGTTCATCATATACCACTAAGGATGATAATTGCCATTATGGAACAGTGGCCAGTGAGGAACTTGGTTGACAAAATGCAATGGATGTTGTGTTGTACTTATGCAGAGTCCTAAATAACATGCACCAGTGCACAACATTGGCCTACAAGGTGTCTTTATTCCTCCCGCAGTGCAACTGGTCATTACATTTTAGCAAAGATAGAAATAGTGACACTCAAAATGTCCTGGGATTTTCTAAGTATTAATAGAGGTCTGCTTGCTACACAGGAGCTCAAAGCACCCGTCTAGATCCCTTAAAGCAGGACAGATCTCTGACAAACTAATCCTGCTACGCCATGAGGGTCAAGGACTATTAGTGGGGGTTTCTGTATTACTTTGTTTTAGGCTTATCCCAAGCCAGCTCATGCTTTAACACATTTTAATTTTATTAAGCCACCTCATGCAAGGACACCTAATCTTTGGCACTCGCTAGTAAAATTGCTCAACCATCAAAATTGCTTACAAAGGAATCTTTCAGGTCAGTGCCAGCAGCTTGAATATATGTCTTGTTGATCATTTTTATGTTATTGAATGTGACTTACTGATTCTGACCCTTGCTGTTGCAAATTGCCTAAACTCCCTCTAAAGCCAAGATATTAGAGGCTGTTGCTGGACGCATGAGGAATAAGGTTTCAACCTTTGCCCCTTGCAGCATGCCTGTGTCTTCAACCACTACATGACAGGCAGAAATTCAGCAGGTGGAGATGCAGTGATGTGAAGAGCTGTTACATTTTTGCCTGTTATTCTGCTATTAAAGAAGTTCCTGAAATGAACATCCTGTGTAATCTCCATAGATATTTAAATGATTTTAGAGTATGTATCTGTACAATTCATCTCAACAGTATTTGTACAGTAAGTCCACAGTAGATTCTCCCAAAGGACAGGAAAAAGAGAAGAGTGTTTTATCTGTAGTCTCCAGATACTCCTTTAAATTTCCCAGGGGAAATAAGATCAAGCATGGGTTTCCTCCCAGAAATTTGATGGTGATGTCACCCCCCACACACCCCAAATACACTCATTATATCTATTCCATTGAATCACATTTCTTCTTGTTGCTTAAATCTCGTTTTAATTGCTTGTGTTCACCAAATATCAGGAAGTAAATATTTAAACAACTACATGCACTATAGATTTTGCTGTGCACATGATGCTTTTTATTCAAGATCTCCTAACTGTCTTGACAGGCCCCTGGAAAACGGGTGCCTTCCAAGGGTTTGAACATTCCTTTTGCATTTCAGAATTTTTCCCTACAAATCGATGTGAAGGAGAATGGCTATAACTTCTAGAGAATTCACTTCCACACTTACATAGCTCCAAATGTGTTTACTAAAATGTGTACCATAGTAGAGGATGCTGGGAGAAGCGGGGTATAAATCAATAAATAAATAAACATATATATATATTAAAAATTTGTCTTCCTGAAACAAAGGCCTTTATGACACCACAATTAACTACATGCAGTTGTAATGTATACATAGGGCATTTTTGGGTTTAAGTATAATAAATGATAACCACCGAAAAGGTCATTATGTCCTTAAATAAGTGTCAGATTCAGCCCATGGTGACTTGCAAATTCCAGCTCTCCTTGGAAGAAAGTACTTCTGTCTATATTCAGCTATTGAGAGCATCTTGTTGCATATCAGGCATCATTAACCAATGTACTCTGGGGGGAAAATGTGCTTGACTGTGAGTTGCACCAATGATTTCTGCTTCACTGATACGAGGCTTCATCTCAACTGTGTCATAAATCTTCCTGTTATAGTTATTATATATTCCTTATATTCTATATACCTGAATCCTGCCTTTTAAAGAATTACACAGGGGCCCAATAGTAGTGACAACCTGGTAGGGGCAAGCTAAAAATAGCAAGCATAGGAATTAGAGTTACAAGCTACACTGAACTGTTTTCATAATCCTCTGTTATATTCCAGGTTGGAAGATCACATGACAAGGCTATTTTTACCCTTCTAGGCTGGTACCATGAAACCACAAAAGACATGAATGTTCCTACTGTGTTGAGAACCTTTTCATATCAATATGTTTCCCCCTTTATGTACATGTTTTTATATACTATAGAGATATATAGTATTTATAATTCTACACTGTCATGGCTGCAGTTTTTCAGTTGTGCTATTTGATTCCTTCAATAGCATAGTTTTATTCAGTTGTTTCCCATCCCATACTTTGGATGACTACTAGATATTCCTGTTGCATTGCTCACAGTTATTCCCAAGTCCATTTCCTGTCGAAGTGTTGTTTCATATCATATTATACATTCAAGGAGTACACTAAACAAACAGATGCACTCTTAGCCAAACAGGTTATGGAGCAACAAAGCAGGTCGAAAAGGTTATGGAACAGAGCAGATGATAGTTAATTTGCTCAGGAAGGGGTTAATTAGTTTCAGCCGTCTTGCAGCTTTTCCTCTTCTATGACTTTGTGGGAGATGGGTAGAAAAACTGATTTCACTTTTTCAGGAAAGGTGCATAGAATATTTTTTGTGAGTACATTAACCCCACAGGCCCCCCCCCCTGCATATATAAGTCCATTCAGCAAAACAGATGAGAGTAGCAGTGATAATGAAACAAAATATCAGAGTTAACCATTAAAATATAATTGTTTTATGGTAGGGAAGGAGTAAATTACTTTGGAAGCGGTTGCCGAAAAGTACAGTTACATTTAGAAGTTGGCCCACTTTCAAAAGTTTGAGACCCACTGCCACATGGTTTGTGTGCAATAAAAAAGGTAAAGGTAAAGGTATCCCCGGTGCAAGCACCGGGTCATGTCTGACCCTTGGAGTGACGCTAGCATATCTAAAATATAAAAATGGTAGCAGCAGCTGTTCAAATACACAGCTTAATAGAAATTGAATTCAATGTGAAATTAAACAAATATTATTTAAGAAGATTTGACTTGATCGTTAGATGAGGAAGCTTGGATCCAAGGGGAAAATAGCCACCAGGGGCTATATCTGGACTAGTTAAGACACTCATACTAACATAAGAACATAACAGAAGCCATATTGGATCAGGCCAGTGGCCTAAATCCCAGGTGCCATCAGGGCCAGTACTCCAGAAGTCTTTTCACTTGTCCATATTGAACCTCATTTGCTACCTTGATGCCCACTTGGCCCGCCTCAACAGATCCCTCTGAAGCGCCTCACAGTCCTCCGTGGTTTTCACAGCCCTGAACAATTTAGTATCATCTGCAAACTTAGCCACTTTACTGTTTACTCCCAATTCCAAATCATTCATGAACAAATTAAGAAACATCAGACTTGGTAGCAAGCCTGTGGTACCCCACTGCTCATCACATTCTACTATTAACGCCCATCTATGCTCTCTGTTTCCTGTGAATTAACCAATTTTAATCCAGAATTAACCAACTTTTAATCTTGTTCACCCCACCCCAAAGAACTGTAAAAGTTAAAGACTACCTTCATGGCTTTTGTTAATCAATGTGTGTACTAATTCTACCTTTAAAAATGGATTCCATCAACTTATCTGGTATCAACATTAAACCAACTTGTAATTTCCTCCAGAAATCTTTTTACAATGTTTTTGTTTGTTTGTTTGTTTACATTCACTAGCTTCCAGTTCTCAAGAATGGAGGCAGATTTTAGTGATAGATTGCTTATTTTTGTCAGGAGATCCACTAATCTCTACATTAGACAATGGATGCTGACAAACGATCAAGTGTGAATCACAAGATAGGTCTCTAATTGGGCAGCCTTTCAGGGGAAGTCATCAGAGCTTATGTTTGAGGATAAAAGCTGATCAAGAAGGCCTGTGCTGGCATATGGAAAGCCAGTGTAAATTAAGTATAATATGACTACATGCCTTTTACCTGAAAAGAAAGGTGAGAATGGCATTGCTTAAAGGAGCAAAATGCAGAAGGTTGCCCAGATTTCAAAATGGGGCCTTATTTGTATTGTGTGCATTTTTCAACACCTGGATTTCAGATGCATCAAGCATCTTTTTTCAAAACTGTTCCTAGAAAAAGTGGGTGCAAGCTCTCTCTTATACTTATTCTACTAGGCAATCATGGTATGGTTGTATGTATACCAAAAAAAAGCACAGAACAGGAGTTACTGATGAGTAAGTCCTTAGCCTGATTTTTCAAGCACAGTCTCTGGGGATTACTCAGGAGTTGAGCAGCTTTCAAGACTACAAAGCAAGAAGCTTAAAAATATCTATGGAGCACTTGCTAAAGGGTTTCTAGCATCTGTGTGAGAATTTAATGCCCTACAAAATTCTCTCTTCCTTAAATCACCATTCATTTTTCCACAGCCCCCCCTTTTCTTGCCCTTTCCTTTCCTAAATTTTACCAACACCGCAATATTATATGAAAATATATCTACATTTATGCAAACACATTAATTTTTATAATCTACTTTCATAGCTCAGAACTGTTTTTTTTCCTGGTATTAATTTTCAAAATCTAGGGTATTTGTATTCTAATACTCTGCGAGCTTAAAAACTAGCCACAGACTTCAAGGTAATATATTCTGTGAATAACTTAAGTTCAATATTTAAAATTCAAGTTTCTTCATTCTGTGTAAAACTTGAGCAGATCATAAAGCTAGCTGAGTTTCATATCTCAATTCCTGCTAGGAGAATGAATTTTGTGCATTTTTTGTATTACCACTCAAATACTGACTTATAAATGTAGCCTTGCCTACACTGAGTTAATTTAATAACAGCATCAGTCTATGACTAAGTGACCTTTGTCCAGATCAACCAATACCTGCTTTGAGTGCTTTTAGAAACAAATGGGGGGGGGGGACACAGAGCAAGTAATGTATTGTATATAAAAACAGTGTAAGTAAAGAGATGATATTTTAGAGAGGCCAGACAATTTGCCAGCTTGAGAAAAAGAAAGAAGCCTCTTGTGGAAAGGTCATATCAACTTAAAGGTAAAGGTAAAGGTATCCCCTGTGCAAGCACCGAGTCATGTCTGACCCTTGGGGTGACGCCCTCTAGCGTTTTCTTGGCAGACTCAATACGGGGTGGTTTGCCAGTGCCTTCCCCAGTCATTACCGTTTTACCCCCCAGCAAGCTGGGTACTCATTTTACCGACCTCGGAAGGATGGAAGGCTGAGTCAACCTTAAGCCGGCTGCTGGGATTGAACTCCCAGCCTCATGAGCAAAGTTTTCAGACGGCTGCCTTACCACTCTGCGCCACAAGAGGCTCCATATCAACTTAAGGGAGGCTTTTTTCCTGTGTGTTGTGTGTTAGTGTGATACTAACAACACAAGTAAAATAACTGAATGGGGAAACAAAGCTGTAGCTTGAAGGCTGAAATAAAATACTGAGAGGCAGAAAGGAGTGAAACCATCAAGAGAGAAGGCAGATCCTAAAAGAAAAGAAAATGATATGACACACATAGATGGGTGATATTCACTCATAATGGGTCCTACCATAACAGAAATATGGAAATGCAAGTTCAAGCTGGAAAAGAGGACTTGGAATTGGCAGGGTTTGATTCTATTACCTCAACTCTTCTTAAACAGCTAGGACTGAAGATATATGGAGAAAAATGCATCCAAGTGAAGCCATTCTGAGGCTGTAGATGCCACAAATGCCATAGCCAGGATTCCATTGTCATGGTGGTAATGACACCTGTGGATGAACATGAGGCAAGAAACTCTTCCCCAAATTCTCCATATATCACAGACAACCCTCACTTTCTCCCAAGTCCTGTAGCATGTCCAGCGGGCTAATGACGAAGGATGGTGGCCATCTCTCCTTCATGCCATACTGGGAAACAATGGAAAGCAGAAGGATCTCTTTTGCCACTTCTAGGCACCTCTAAATTATAGTTCAAATGTAAAGAATGACCCCAAGTTCCAAAGAATACAAGAGAAAAAGAGGATCAAATGCTCAAAGATCCACCTGTCCCTCTGGGTCGCAGTACAGCCCAGAGGGAGAGGGCAAATGAGTGGTAAGCAGCATAAAAGTAGGTCCACCCATTAAAGAGGATCCACTGAGGTAGGTCTACTCATGGAGGGTGGTCAACAACTTGCTGAGACCACAACCCTCCCCCTTCACAGTAACTTGGAGATGGCACGAGGTATAATCACTGCTAGGTATTATCACTGCTTCTGAATCTCTCTCAACCTGTCATGAAGTGAATAAATACTTCACTTCCTTAAAACCCCTAAAATGACACCTAAGGTAAACACTATTTCTCACTATCCCCAAGCCTATCTCCCATTTATGGAATGCAATTAATCTCATACTGAAATATATGGCACTCTTTGGACTGCTCACAGAACAGTCCATTATCATTTAGTTTTTCATCTGTCGCAAAGCCCTAAATTTTCCCACACGTGGAGCTCCCCCATGACCATTTATGCACTGGGAACTTCAGTGTCTCAGCTCTCATGCAGGAGCACAAATTGGGGGCAGAAGAGGCACACCAGGCCAAATCTTCCCCCGTGCGGGTGCAGGAAGAGGTGGGGCAACCTGACACAACTAAAACTCCAGTCTGCAGTTTGGCAGGAAACCTCCAGTGCATAAACAGTCCATAATTTGATGAACCGCTACTTTTCCAGTTGTGAAGAACTTTCTATCAATAGTTTTTATGGTTAACTGTGCAACAAAGGGCCCCTATATTGATAATATAGCAGACCTAATATTTCAATATTTGGTTGCCCAATTGATTGGGCAACCGCTGGAGTGAATGATTCTATAGTCTATGGAACATTCATTTAGAGTCAATTAAAGAAACAGTGTGATCTGGTCAATAATAGTGTTGTACTTGGAACCTTGGAATCTAGAAGTCCCTTCCCAACCATTGATTTATGAGAAGATCTTGATCAAGTCAACTACAATGTCCTATTTAGAGATAGGTGATAGTAAGCATTTTGCATGTTAATACTACAAATTATATTTAGAAGTTACTTGTACCTGCAAAATCAGAGTCCATTAGCACCACATAGGAGAAATAAAACTGTCATTTGTAAAATATAACTGAATTCAAGGGGACTGATTGGCTGTTTTGGTAAAGAATTATCATATGGCTGTATTGGGATGTGTCATACAGTTTACTAATTTAACAGAATTAATTTTTGCTTTGTATTCCCACTGTCATTATGGTACTTCATAGTCTGAGGAAGAGTGCTTGCACTCGAAAGCTCACGCCTTGAATCTTTGTTGGTCTTAAAGGTGCTACTGGACTGATTTTGTTGTGCTACTTCAGACCAACACCCATTTAAATTGTACCTGCAGTGTATACCTAGCAGTCACATATCACAGAATCCTAAACAGGTGCATATCTTTGAGATGCAATGAGATGTGCCTTCTTAGTACATGTGCCTAGGATCAGGCTGAAGGAAAGAACAACCTAAAAGACTATAATAACCAATCACCACCATGCCTAATGCAGTATTGCCTTGCATTTTCACTCTCATCACGGTATGGAAAATATAGTATTTATATGATCATAAGTTAATTCATGTTGTCACCAGCCTTCTTTGCATTTAGTTTTAGCAAGTGGACAAAGAAAAAACTTGAAAGCAGGACATTCACATCTGTCAGCAGGCTGCAATTATCTCAGGGCTTAGCATGATTATCATCTTTCTCCATAGCAGACACCTCATAAACATCTATGCAGGAGTCCAACATTTTTGTTGCGGCATGAGGCTATCCTATACCATATCAATTCACTGTGACAACCTTAAGGATAGACATATTTTGGATTAGAGAGTAGGTTGCATCATTACAGATTTGGAAAGGGGGAAGAGATGGAGAACATGATTTGCTTCGTGGTTCAACATAGGGTTGCCAGTTTTCTGCTGGATACCAGCAGAGGATGGGTGGGGTTGCAAGATCCAGGCTGGGAGACTCCCAAATTTTGGGGATGGAGTCTGGGGAGGACATGAACCTCAATGGGGTACAACATCATAAAGTCCCACTTGGAGGCTGGCATCCTAGTAGCCAACAGCGAGCTTCATTACTACATTTTAAAATAATGCAGTATGTTTTCAGGGTATTTATTTGACGTGTCATTTGTTTTATAGCTAATCATAATCATATATAGCTGGACACTTCATGAGAAATAATCCCTATTTCTGCAGTCTTCTCATAGACACAAACACAGACAAAACTTAAGAGGGGGTAATAAGTACACTTTATTCTTAGCAAGGAAGCTAGAAGGGCAGTGTGTTCTCAGCAAAGAGGTTGTGGAAACTGGTTCCAGTCCTTTGTCAGTGATGAACTTCCTTGGGTGACCTTGGTTGTTATGAGAATATAATGAAAGGAGGGAATGACTAAGCTATGTGCAGGAAGGGCAGGATAAAAATGTAATACATGAACAAAGTCCTTAGAAAGAGCTGTATGATGTCCTCTTCTAATGAACACAACACATGATTAAGTCTTCAAGGACAATCCCCTGAATCTCCAAAGGATACTTTTCTGGCCAACTTTGATTGGCTTGTTTTACCCTATCTTGTGCTGACCCCTTCAGAGACAGATTGGGCGGTCTTTTTCTTTATATGCTCAAAGATTAGAAGTGATCAGAGTTCTGCCATCTTGCGTACACCTTTTTAATATAAAACATATGGGAGACCAGCAGGTTCCCGTGGTTCAGCTGGCTGAGTTTCCCTCTCTCTTTCACACACATGTCACTTATTGAATACAATCCCTGCCACACCATTAGAGAAACACAGTGGTTATATAACTGAAAGTCTTTCAGATTTTTAGGGAGCTTAGAACAGAGTGTAAATTGGGACCATGTGTCCTACCCTGCCATCCTGTGCCCATGGGACAGAATGAACTGCTTAATATTGTTCAATTTCAATAGTAAAATGAGAAAATAACTTATTTTTATTTTCCCCTATAAACATTTTAAAATTTCTACAGTTCATGAAGAGTTAGCTTGTAGTCTAATAAATACCAGGCATTCCTATTTTCATTTGAATTCATTGGAAATCCTCAAAAAGACAATAAAGGTTATTAAATGAAACTATTTGCTGTACAAATTCTAGACTCAAAACACTTTCCAATTATGTTGTTGTTGTTAGGTGCAAAGTCATGTCCGACCCATCGTGACCCCATGGACAATGATCCTCCAGGCCTTCCTGTCCTCTACCATTCCCATTCCAATTATGAGAAGAGATAAACGGTAAATTAATGAGATTATGGATTATGGAAATACCAACATATTGTGTCAGCTTGCAAATTCTGGCTTCCAGGTACATTTACTTTGCCTGGGTCATGCAGCCCCAATCCTCTTCATCTGCCAATGGGTTACATGTATGGCTTTTGACAAGGTTCCTCATGATGTTCTGATGGGTAAACGGGAGAACTGCAGACTGGATTTTCAGATGGTTAGGTGAATAGGAAACTGGTTAGAAAACTGCACCCAAAGAGTCATTGTCAATGGTACTTCATCAGACTGTGGGGAGGTGAGCAGTGGAGTGCCACAGAGCTTGATACTGGATCTGTCCCTTTTCAATATTTTTATCAATGATCTGGACCGGATGAGGAGGTAGAAGGATTGTTTATTAAATCTGCTGATGACACCAAATTGGGAGAAGTAGCGAACACCCCAAAAGATCGAGTGCAATGAGATTTGAACATGCTGGAAAAGTGGGCAAATGAGAACAAGATGCAATTCAATAAGAAGTGCAGAGGTCTACATCTGGGTCACAAAAATGAGAAGCATGCATACTGGATGGCAGATACACTTCTGGGTAGCAGTGTGTATGAACAAGATCTTGGGGTACTTGTGGACTGTAAACTAAATATGAGCAGACAGTGTAGTAGTAATGAAAGCAAATAAAGTCTTGGGCATCATGTCAAAATCACAATATGCCACAGTCCCCTGTATACTGTGTTGGTCAGATTACACCTGGAGTATTGTGTGCAGTTCTGGAGGCCTCACTTCAAAAAGGATGTGGACAAAATTGAAAGGGTACAGCAGAGAGTGATGAGGATGATCCAGGACATGGGAACCAAACTCTGTGAGGAAAGGCTGAGAGACTTGGGAATGTTCAGCCTGGAGAAGAAGAGGCTGAGAGGGGACATGATTGCTCTCTAAGTATTTGAAGGCTTGTAACTTGAAGGAGGGTAGGAAGTAGCTCCTGTTGGCAGCAATGGATAGGGCCCACAGTAATGGGTTTAAATAATGTGTATAAGAATACCAGCTAGATATCAGGGATAAAATTTTGACAGTCAAAGTAGTTCAGCAGTGAAATCAGCTGCATAAGGAGGTTATGAGCTCCCCTTCAGTGGCAGTCTTCAAGCAGCGGCCAGACAGATACTTATCCTGGATGCTTTAGGCTGATCAATAGCAAATGATCTAAAGTCCATAGAGAAAGGATTACTCAAGGAAATGGGCCAACTTAGTTCTATACAACATGAGAAGGGGATATTTAAATCTCCCTTTCCTATTCTATAACAGGTCAGATATACAAATAGATGTTATCTAGCCCTGAAACCTTTGTTACAGCAGAAGAGTACACTTTGAAGTTGAGTAGCAGCAAAGTTCAATCCAGCCCAAAGCCACAGTACCGACCTCGGAAGGATGGAAGGCTGAGTCAACCTTGAGCCAGCTGCTGGGATCGAACTCCCAGCCTCATGGGCAGAGCTTCAGACTGCATGTCTGCTGCCTTTCCACTCTGTGCCACAAGAGGCTCATGATCTTTTAAAATACCTCAAATACCCTGAACACCTTTTGGTGCCTAAGGTGCTTCTGGATATGAATCTAGATGTTCTCCTAAAATGATAAGTTTAAGGTCTGTTCTTTATTGGAAACCAGAGTTGAAAGAAACCAATTTGCTGCTTCTCCAGGCATTTAAAAAAAAAATTGCTGTAACTTTCTCGACAGCCTTTTTTTCATCTGATTTCTTTGAAGTGTGGAATGCTTTTAAGTCACACCAAGGAGCTTCCCAATCCCAAATCATTCTTAGTTTTGGGGTTGGCTGTCATCAATTTGCAGGCAATATGCAGCTATATATATCCTTATCCAAATCTCCTGGTGATGCAGCAGAGGTTCTCAACTGCTGCCTGTCTGCTGTGGTTCAATGACTAAGAGTGAACAAAAGAAAGCTAAACCTGGAAAGACAGAAGTGATGATGGTTGGGAAGTCAGAGATCTTGAAGAACTTCTCATTTTTGTTGGGCTTTCCACATACTAATGCAAAACTGGATTATTCAAGTGGGTTTTTCTATTCAGTCAATAAGGTAGCACTGCACAAAATGATTCACACAGTTACTTTGATAAATTATTAGGGACTGTAGTCTTTACTGCTATCCATAGTTTTCTGTACATAAGATCCTCCCTTATGATTTTGCATCATTTAATGTGGCATTTTAGTACATATGCATCACTTCAGTTCTGTTTTTAGATTTGAATGTTCTATCCTGTTGCTCTCTCTTTTTAATCCACGTTGATTCCTAGTAAGAAAGATGGACTATAAATAAATAGATAAAAATAAATAAATCATTAAATTCCTACCTGCCAGGTTCCCAATTCAAGATCTGCTGAGTCCTGACAAATTGTGAGAAAAATCCTAATTTTCAAGATCCTGGAGCACAAATTATGCTATGGGCAAGGTTTAAATGTTTAAGAATCTCTCAGAAACATCAGTTGTAAAATTGCTTTTTGGCCATCTTATTCAGGCCTCAGCATTTACTATAAACCTTCCGTAATCACCAAATGACAATGCCATCAGAATTCAGTGCTCTTCAAAGAATTCATCCTTGACAGAACTCAGAATGCAGTTGGCTCTCTCTCTCTCTCTCTCTCTCTCTCTCTCATATAGAGGATTAGCAAGGAGGAGTGAGAGAGTGGGAAGATTTAGTTGTGCAAGATGATGTTATATTTTACAGAACCTTCTATCCATTCAGAAGGCTGCAAGTCCTGCAGTACAAACACCTTTTAGTCTCTACACCAGAGGTAGTCAAACTACGGCCCTCCAGATGTCCATGGACTACAATTCCCATGAGCCCCTGCCAGCATTTGCTCATGGGAATTGTAGTCCATGGACTTGTAGTCATGGGAATTGTAGTCCATGGACTTCTGGAGGGCCGCAGTTTGACTATCCCTGCTCTACACACACACACGTGGAGCTCTTCAACATTTTCAAAGGTAAGTAAACACTAACCCTTCTACCGGATCAGTACGGTTATTTGTAGAGAGGAGGAATAAGGCCTTCTTTTAAGGGCAACAGGGAATTGGGGCTTGCCAAGCAATGAGCTCTTGTGCATCCTTCCAAACTTGAAAGATTGCTAGGGAGAGAGGCTAACATTGAAGTGCACCTTTAATTAAAAATATCTCTCCCCCTCCCCCAAAAAATGTGTAGGGAAATGGAGTGACATTCATTCTTCTTATGCTGCTTTGCCTCCAAAGCATTTTACAGGAACCTGTCAAACCTAATCAAGCTTGTTTATTCTGCATGTAAATGTAGGACCTGGGGCAATCTTCTTTTTTAAAAGAAAGAAAGATAGGGAAAGCACATATTGTCCCTGGCAGTCACTTGGCTTGGGGTTTTATTTGGGTTTTATTTCCCCCCAACATGCAAGAAAGGACAAAGCCTACTTTAACTCTTCATTTCAGTCATCATTACTGGACCTCTTTATCAGACTGGAAACAGACAAGAACCATTTTGTTTGCTTCGCTATCAGGTTTAATAGCACAGCATACCTTACTCAGTTAAAATGGGACAAGAATGAACCCCCAAACCAAGCCTGCCATGTGGAAGGTGATCGAATCAGGTGTCTCTGTACACTGTATCTCTACATGGGCTAATAATAACAAATCACAAAGATGTGCCCATTCTGCCTACAAACTGTAAATTTTGCTTAAGGTTGTTCCAGTGGAACTTCCAGTTGACAGGCTTATTTTTAAGGCAAATTATTCCTGGCAGTTTACAATTGAATACCAACTACTGGAGCATCGTCTGTGCTTTCACATTTGCGCTGATAGGGAGTGATGGGTTTCTCAGTAAGGTTCAGCTGCCCCCTCCTTGTGCGTCTAATTTTAAACACAGCAATTGTCTGTTCTGAATTTCTGCCTGACTCAGTCCATGCTGCGATTGCATGTCTTCTTGGCCATCAGCAGCAGAATGAGATGAAAAACAGTATTGCTAATAACTCTAAGAATATGCAATAGCTTCATCAAATAACCAAGGCAGTGCAAAGAAATTTAGTTCCCAGGCAATAAACCATTGGTTCCCCAGTAACAATGTTCTGCCCTTCTGTGCTGCTTTTCAATTCATTAAAAACATGTTATATGAGATGCTGTAAAAGAAGCAAAATACCCCTTTTCACCCACTTCTGGCCATGATCTTTGAATATTACACATGACAATGTAATCTGCGATAACAAGTCTATTACACCAATCCAGACAAATCGATGGCAAATGCTTTCAAAAGTATTAATCTACAGCAAATGTCCAGAAACCAGTTAACCTGGACTGCTTGGGTTTAAATTAGTTTGGTCCCATTTATTTCAATGCAACTCATGTGTTTTGAAAAACTGTTTGTTTTTTTTTATCAGGAAGCAGCATCTGCTCTGAGATGCTCAAGTGTAGGGTGAACATGGGATATTCCATCTTCGTCTCTTTAGGCTTCAAGCAATTCCACCAGGATATCTCCATGGGAATAGCTTGGAATGCTTCTAATACTCAACAGATCTACCACCACCAAAATCAATATACTGCCTATTCATATAAAGTCTGTCACTCTCTACATCGGATCCTCCCATTCCAAAAGCTGACAGTTCTCAGGTAACCAAGACAACAGTAGCTTGCAGTATACTCATTCAAAAGTAAAACACTGGAAGGTACTTATATTGCTTAGCATCAAACACAGGCCCCTGTCCTATTTCTGTAAGCTCTTCTTAATGTATTAGGGTTCTTATACAGTTAAAGAAAATGAGTTGGCATGTAAACCCATCTATGATCCCTTCCCACAGCATATTTACCTGGGAGTAAATCCCATAGATTTCACTGAGTTTTGCCTCTAAGTATACATACACAAGATCACAGTTTACATCATATTTGCCCAGAGGAATCATTGCCTGTTTGTTTTTGCACAGGTATACATACATACACACATGAAGGTACTAAAGAATGTATACCTTGCATACATGATTCAAGGAATCCAAGTTACATTAAAAGATTCTCTGTGGCATATTTAAAAATTAGTGGGAGAAAGGACAAATATTTTGGGATATTTCTTGGGGGAACGGTCTTAGCTACCCTGGATTTCTGACACAGCACAGCTGGTTTGGGGTGGAGAAAGGCATCCAGGTGAGCATCACGGATGTCTCTATGAAATGTGTCACAATCACAGTTCAAACTTCTCTTCTCCCCTTTAAAGGAAGAGAGAATTGGTCTTGCTTTTCAGCTTCCAAACCAAATCCAGAAAAGACAGTCTCTCTTACCTTTGAGATGCTGATGATGGACTCTGTGGAACCGGCTGGGGTTGCCCCGAGGCAGAGCTGGGATACTAGAGAAGCTGTTCCCCATGGCATCTAAGGGGAGAGGAACAGCTGGAAGGTGACAACCGCTGGAAGGATCTGTGGGCTTGTGCAGCTGCCAGGTCGAGGTGGGGAAGGGAGGGGAGGGGAGGGGAGCAGGGGCTGGGCTCTCCCCTCCCTCTCCTGGTCCTTTCTCCTCCTCTTCCCCCCCCCCTCCCTCCCTCCCTCCCTCCCTCCCTCCCTTCCTTCCCGCCCCGGCTGTCACTTTGGATCCAGAACCAGCCTTTGTCTCCTTTGCCGCGGAGAGGTTGCCTCTACTTGGACAGGCGAAGGGGCAGGGAAGGGCTGCTCCTGGGCGAGAGCTCTGCTCGCCTCCCCCGGGGAGTTCAGGTTGATTCCTTTGGCAATCCCCCCACCTCCGCCGCTTTCCCCCTGCCCTGCCCTGCCCTGCCCGGCGGCTCCTTTTGTGTCTCTACCACCCCCCCCCCACCCCTCACCTCACCCCTCCCACGCGGCTCCCCTTGCCCAAGCCATGTAAGGGGGGCTGTTGGCCGACTGCTCCCCCCCCCCCGGTGCTCCGCCCTGGCGCAGCCGCGGCGTCTGAAGCAGGGGCCAGCCGGGTGCCCCCCCACCTCCCTCCCTCCGCGGGGGCTGCGCGGGACGGGCTCCCCCTTCGGACCCGGTTGTTATGGTGACAGCTGCCTCCTCAGACCACTGAAGGGACCCGGGGAGTCACGTGGGCGGCCAGATGTGACACCTCTGGAGTGGGAGGGTCTCCGGCACGCGTTTGGGGAGGCCCCGCCCACTCCGGACTCAACCCGGGCCGGGCTCAACAGGTAGCGTCCGGAGCGAAGGGCAAAAAGAGCCTGGCGCCGGACGGGGACGGGGACGGGGGACAGCGGACCATGCAGTCGCCGCGAGTTCCTTTGGCGCACGTTGCTTGCAGTCGAGTCCGCCTTTGCGAGCAGACCCCTCGTGATGTGCCCAGGACGCCTCTTCAGGCTGGGGGGTGGGTGGGGGGGGGGCGCTCTGCAGCAGGAGGGCCGAGGAAGAAGGGGCCCTGAGTGGTACGTGCAGGAAGCCGCGGCGGGCGGGCGGGCGGGCGGGCGGGCGGGCGGGCGGGGGGGGGGGGGTGAGATAGGCGCTCTCCAGCAGCCGTCGAGGTGCGCCCGGATCTAGGAGGACGGTGTTGCCTGCACGAGGGTCGGCTCTCAAAGGGCACCGCGGTGGGATGTGCTCCCGAGCAAGAGTGCAGGAGAAGCAACGGTTGTGCCTGTCGTGCGCATCTTCAAGCAGCCGCTGCTGCTGCTGCTTCTGTATAGAAGCCAGGTAGGGGAAACAGACATGCTCAGAAAGGCCAGCTCCCGGAGGCCGCGTTTCTACACAAGGTCTGAGCATTCAGCATTTTCTTCTAGTTGCCCTGCACACTAACAGGAGGCCGGCAGGTATGTGGATGTAGACCTGTTTTAAGTGCAGGTGTAGTCAGGAAGTGTTCGGTTTTCTTCCACAAAGTACCCAGCCCTAGACCATTCAGGGCACTGGGGAGCTGCAAAGTGTGGGGGGATTGTTACTGGTAGGTGAATTTGGAGGTTGGTTTGTCTTAGGGTTGTCAGCAGGTCTGGAGAAAAATGTCCAGTGCCTTGAATAGAGGCTTAATGTGTGGAAGTGGCAGATGAAATTTGTCATGGAGATCAGTATCATTTGCAATATGATCTCTTGCTAAGTATCTATTAAAAGGACAGGCCTTTTTCTCCAGGCAATTGGCAATCCTAGTCCTCCAAGAGTGTGATTCCCCATCGCCCACCCCAAAATGTGTATCTTTTAACTGTACCTTCACTGTACAGGAAGATTTTCTATAGGTGTTCTGTAGTTTTAAAGAGAGTTTAAAGGGATGTTAATTCCTAGGTGATGCTTGTTTGCTAACCTCCAAGTGGTGACTAGCAATCTCCCACTGACACGACTGATGTCTAGAAGACTGCAATCACTTCACCCAGAGACAATGACCACTTTGGAAGGTGGACTTCATGGTACTGTTTGTATCCCGTTAAAGTCTGTCTCCTCCCCAAACCCTGCCCTTCTCAGGCTCTGCTCCCCAAATCTCCAGGTATTTCCCAACCTAGAGTTGGGAGCCCTAGTTACGTATCAACATGCAATATTATGGGTAACCTTAGTTTAATCCCTGCTGAGGGTACACCGCCCTTTGGAAGTGAAAGAAACTTTTGCAAAAGGAGGAGAGACCGCTGCATGTTTATGCAAAGCCCTTTAATCTCCAGTGGTAAAAGCACAGAGATGGTAAACTGAACACCGCCATGGGGATGTGCAGCATTAAGACAAAACTCATATTTTTGCAGCAGTGATGAAGGATGGAGACAAGACTACAACCCACACTTCACGCTCATCACAGCAATTTGCTATCTGTGCAAATGCAGGAGCTCCCAGAAGAAGGATACAACGTTTGAAAATCACCTATTAGCCATGATGAAAAACCAGTTGTAGATACTGGGACAGAAGAAACCTTAAGGAAACATGTAGCCCTATGGAACAGCACATAGGGGGCACAGTTGAGGTCCCAGGTCCTCAGTGGAATGTCTTGGAGGACCCATATTCAGCCAGAGCTGAAGCAGCTGTATTGGCTGCCAGTGGTGTTCTGGATTAAATTCAAGGTATTGATACTTTTAAGGCCATCTGCAGTCTATACCTGAGGGACTGCCTATCTCCCTATGTCCCCTGCAGGGCCTTGCTGTTGGTTCCTGGCCCATGGGAAATGCATCTGACCTCGAATGCTTCCACCAGGCTTGTGGCTTGAAGATCCTGCCCCTCCTTCTTTTCCCATGGCAGGTGCCGTTGAGGCTACAACAGGTTGCTGCCAGAAACATATAGGCTGTGAGTTGCAGAGGGTAGGATTCTGAGATTGTATTACCTGCCACTGGGTTGGGGATTAAATTTTTAATTGGGGGATGGGGTTTTATATTTATTGTATGAACAGGTTTTATCTGTAACCTGCCATGAGTCAGCATCTCTGAGAGTGGCAGGATATAAATTCAAAAAGAAAAAAATTAAAAATAAATATATGTTCAAACACACTCCTCAGAGAATATGAGGACATCCTCTCACCTGAGAGAGGGCTAGAACTGACCATTGCTGGAACTGAGAAAGGATGGGATCTTGGGGTCATGATGGATGGCTCAGTGCAAATGTTGAGTTAGTGTGTGGATGCAGTGAAAAAAGTTAAATCCTATGCTGGGGATTATTGGATATGATCTGAAAAGAAAAATGCCAATATTATAATACCCCTGTACAGAAGTATGGAACACCATAATTTGGAATACTGTGCACCATTTTGATTGCTGTATCTCAGAAAAGACATTGTAGAACTGAAAAAAGGACAGGAACAGGTGGCCAAGTTGACCCTGTCTAGGCCTTTTCCTGGCCAAGTAAAAGCACCTATATGGCTCCTGGCTTCTGCTTGCTGCTGTGGTGGAAGACAGGAGTGAATAAGTTAAATTTCTAGAGCCACTTGCCACCTTGCTGAAAATATAGTCCATGTTGTATGGCCAAAATATATCAAGAAAAAAAACTAGGTTAACAAAAAATTATTTAGAGATCTGATCCAGAGGTTAGATTACGAAAGGACAGAACCATAATTTATGAAGACTCTGCACATGCTTAAGAAGATAAAGCAATGAAGAATTTGGCTGCTGTTAGAGCTCCTAAAACTGAACCTCTTTCTACACTGAATACAAATGAGATAGGCATGAATTGTGGCAGAACAAGTACAGTACCTACTGTTTAAATATACCTGGAGGGTTTCAGTTAAGATTTTATTGCCTCCAAGGAACTTGGTATACTTGGGAGACTGGGGACTAGTTCCCATTATGAGCTTGATCTACTGCAATACAGTCTGACACTAAATAACTCTCATATGATTCCGTGATCAGTCAACAGTCATATTTACTGACTTCCCTTTTTCTGATTTTTCCCAGCCTTCCACAGAGGGAAAGCCATAAAGATCAACATTAACTAATAACAAGTTCTGTGGAAAGAGCAAATATAATTTATGAAAATAAGCTTTACCCTATCTGCAAGAAGGGACATATATATATAATACTTGCCCTTGAAGAACTGAATGGCTCTCAAATAATGCTAAAACTATGTTGAATAAGAGCAAATGGCTCTTTTAGTTTACATGCTTCAAACGTGTGCAAAAATTTCATCCTCTGGAGTTTAGCAAATAAGTTATAAAAATCAGTGACCCAACAAAGTGGGACACAAACAGACCATGGCCATTCCCTGATCCTTTGCAAGGGGAAACATGGATTGCTGGTGTTCCCTGTGGATACACACCCTGGTTAGATTAACACAGGCAATATCCGTGGCATTTGGTTCTATGAATCTTGATGACGTTATGTAATCAGACTGAGCCAGTCATAAACTAGGTGGTTTTCAAGGACTTATCAGAATGGAAACACAAAGTTGTAAAAGGAAAAAATTAAAAATTAGAACATGTTTTGATCATTTCTGTTGTTTTGCTGTAAGCCTGCATAAGATGGCGCACTGGTTAATCTTCTCTTTTTTCTTCCGCCACCCTACTATACCTCAAATCTATCTACTAGGGCATCACACCATCTAGTGATGATGGCTAATTGGCTGCTATGCTGCAGTGGTGACTCAGTCTCGCTATTGGATAGGTATGGGCATGAACTGAGAAAATTTGGTTCATTTCATGATTCATAGCATGAACTTTCAGAGACCATACAAACTGGTTTGATTCATGTGATTCATGGTTCACTAGAATATTCCCCTGATATACTAGAGACACCAAACTCACCAGGGATCTCTAACTAACTCTCCTCTACCTGCCATCCAAGTTTGGTGAGAATTGGATTTACGGGTCCCAATTACAGCTTTTCAATGAAGATGCCCCAGGAATGTGCTTTCCTCAGGGCATCTTCTTTGAGGACCATAACTTGGACTCTGCAAATCCAGTCCTCACCAATAAAGAACACATTGGCTAGACATGAAGAAAATGAACACTGGCCAGAGCATTCTGCAACTGAAAGAAGTGGTGCAAGATTGAAAGACGTGGCGACAGCTGTGCCATAGGATCACCAAGAGTCGAGCTTAATGGCTAACATTATCATCACACATTTAGAATGAGCTGAGAGAATCTGTCTGGAAACGTATCTGTTCATGAGCTGGCACGAACCTCCACAAACAGCCTGAAAGTTTGTGGAAAGGTTGTGCCAGTCGATCTGCTATGAAACTCACTTTGTGAACCACAAACCAGTCAAAATTCATCACAAACTTTAGTTCAGTTCATCCCTACTAGTAGAAGGGCACAAGGGACACTGAACAGGCATATCAATCAAACATTTGACTACCTCTCCTCTGGTTTAGCCACTCTTTTGGCTCTTTAATGAATGGTACCAAAAGATGACAGTGGTTTTATGGTACTTAAACATATTTATACGTCTCAGTACATTTGATATGACTTGATGATGTGTTATCAGCAACCACTGTGTCCTTCAAAAATATAACAAGTCAGGTTCAGTTGGATTTTCTTTATGGTTGAGTGCACCCCCCCACACACAAAATAAGTTAAGAGTTCTGACATTCTTGCTTGAAGCCACAAAAGTGCAGATGCAAGGTTAACTGATGTCATGCTTCATGCAGCCAATGTGGCTTAAGGGCTATCCAGAGTTTAGAAACTATGTGAGCCTGCAAACTTTGAAGTACCCACAGCAGAATGAAGTTCCCATTCAATGGTGTTACATAATGGTGTTACATGCTGTTATTTTGGTTACAATTATTAGTTATCAGTTATACATGTTTTACAGACTGTTTTATGTATTGTTCATTGTTATGATGTAAACCGCCCTGAGCTTCCGGGGAGGGCGGTATAGAAGTACGATAAATAAATAAATAAATAAATAAATAAATAAATAAATAAAATAATACACGCTGTCAACCTATATATGTACATTTTGCTGATAAGGGGGTGACAGATGTTAAAATGAGCTGCAGAATCTTGTGCCATAATGAAATGGTTGAAAACTAGTTTCCAAAAATAACAACCAATAGGAAAGACTGAAACAGAACATTGCTACTTACACAAAATTTGTTTTTTGTTGCTTTTTTCTTTTTTGCTAATATTCTATAAAAATTTTCAACATATGATCATTTGTCCATTTTTGGCATTCAGTTCAGCACAGCTGTCATTCAAAAATGGAGTAACAATTAGGGTTAGAGCTGGACCATCTGAATACCGGAATGCTAATCTTTTCCATTGGTCACTGGTGTTTACCACATTCTCAAATTTCAGCCTGTGTTTTTGAATTTGAAGTACTTTTTACAGGATCTTTAACAAGATTTTTAATACAGTTCATATCTCATATTTCAGCCTCTTCACATTTTTGAATCTGAAGCATTTTTACGGGATTTCTAAACAAGGTTTTGAATATAATTGTGTCAATAGAATGCAAAGCCTTCCTTGGTAAATGAATGCTATTGAGTGAGCTGCCATGAAGAGGTCATGGTGTTATTTATAAAACATGAATGCATCAGGTTGTAGTTGTGTTGTTATCAAAAAGAGTGTGACTCCCTCAGGGATTCTCTTTTGATGGACATAGATTTGCTTTCCTGTTGATTCACATGAGAGCTACAAATCTGACTGCACATTTTACAGCATCAATATGCCAGCATTATGGTGTTGGGCCTTAGAAAACAGTTCCCCAGGGAATGTTTGTTGCCAGTACCATGTTTGGATCAATAATGTTTGATGATGACCTTTACATTAGCCATTTTGTCATCCATCTAAGCAGGAAAGAGCACCTTAGAAACTGTTAGGCCCAAGTAGTGCATAATAATATGTCAAAACAGAAACAGAACCTACTTGCTAAGGACAAAGTTTATGGCATAGTTGTTAATCTCTTTACCTGATGACCTCCCAAATCTCCAAAAGCACTTCTTAAATTGTCTGGGGCCTTTGCGAAATCAAGACATCAGTTGTTGCTGTACATTTCCAGGCATGGATTCTGTACAGTAAAATCAAATATTATGGTTGAGTTGTTTGAGATGGGGAGGACTATCTGTATGCAAAGAAAGGTTTGTCCCCCCCCCCTCCCAGTACTGGTGAAAGAGAACTGTCATTGTCCAGTTAAAGCTGTAAGTTGCTGATGATACCTTGAACTGTTTTGAGTTGAGAGCTGTATGTGAGCACTAGTGGTGTTCTGTTATAGTCTCCTTAGGGCTTGTCTTCCAACAGGTTTCTCTGGGTACCATTCTGGCTTTGTTCATTTGTTTCTTGACTTTGTCAGATGGATACTTGAGTTCCAAAAAAGGCTGTGATAGATCCCTCAGGTGAGAATCTCTGTAAGATTGGAACAAGTGTGGCTGTAGCATCTGGCTGTATACAATGGATAATTTGGTGTTTAGGGTGGTAGCTGGAGGCTATAGATATGTTTGTTGGTCAGTAGGTTTCTATGGTGTTTGTATCCATTGTGTAGTTTTACAGTAGTATCCAGAAACTATCTGCATGGGGCGGGGTGAAGGTCATTGAATACCTGGTGGAATATGTCCTGGGCTTCTTTACCAAGTGGCAGTGATGCCTCAGGGGGCAAAAGTGAAAGAGCTTCTGGAGTTCTGGCCCTGCTGTTGGACCTCCTGATGGCACCTCGGTTTTGGCTGCTGTTTGACACAGAGTGTTGGACTGGATGGAACAACATGGCTTCTCATTGTCTTAGTCTAGCCTCTTTCCACTGTATTCATACTTCATGGGCAGGAACCTCTCTAGGTAATATCCTGTCACTAATACACAGCCCTGCCAGAAGGCTGGGGCAGAAAATTACCTTTGGTACCCCTCCAACTGCCATTAGGAGCTGGAGTGCTCCTTTGGATATGCCATCACCTCTGGATATCTGCCCCCTCCCTCGTTGGGTACGTCCCCATCAGCTACTCAGCAGCTGCCCAGAGGCACGGTTGCTCATGAATTAACTCCATAGCATTTGCCAGCAGTCTGGACATGGATGTAGGTCAGCTTTATGAATACCCAGCACAAATTCAGGATGAAATGCTGTACTGTTTTACCACACAGGTTAAGAAAAGAACATGGAAAAGGTTACTAGCTAGGTGAGACTTACAGTTCTTGGGCATCTGCCCCCTCCCCATACAGGAGACTGGCTGATGGGTGCATGGCATGGATTGCCCTTTGTCTTCAAACATAGATGTCTCAGTCCTTTTATAGATCTCCACCCATGTGTGCCATGGAAAGCATGGGATAATCTGGGATTGAGTTTCTTGTGCCTGAAACCCACCAAACTCAGCTTGCCTGATAGAGAAATGTCAACATATCAAAACCCATGGAATGTTTTCTCTCTCGGATGTAAAAAAAAAAGACCAATCTGGATAGATGACATTTTTCCCCCAGCCTGGATGACTCCTTTGGGGTCAGTAAATCTCCAGATCCGTCAAACATTTATCCCTCTGACTTTCATCCATCACAGAAATAGTCAATAATATGATTCCTCAATCTCTGGTTGTTTCACGCAGCACACATACACAGTCCAGCAGTCCATTCTGTTACGTCACATGTCTGTCATCTCACACCCACTTCACTCGGCTGCACCTGTAGAGCAGGCCTTGAGACAAACATTTTGCAGGGGTGTGCTAGAGCCTAGCTGTACTGACCCTTCCTAGAAGTACATTTTTTTGTGTATTGATAAATAAAACAAATATTTCAGACACCATAAGTCTTTAGTGCTATTTCTCCAACCAGAAAAAAACCCTCTAGTTTCTATGGATTCTTCATTTCGTGCACTGCCTAAAATTATTCTGCATCTTTGCCAACACAAATATTATCTCTTTTTATTTTTTGTCTGCCTGACAAGAGACCTATCTGTGCCAATTACTGCCTTGCTTTTGTGCCTTCGAAGGGAAAGCAGCAATTTTTTTCCTGCTCTGTTGCAATAGCCCTTGGTACAATTGGTAATCTACTTTGTACTCAGCCCCTATCTGAGCTTCAGCAGCAACTCCTGGGCTTTATCCTGGCTGTTACATACTGGGAACTTTTCAACATACCTCAAAATATGTTTTACTTTTCTTCCCACCTCCTTTTGTACTGAACTAGGGGGTGGCTAAACTGTGGCTCTCCAGATGCCATGAACTACAATGCTTTTAGGGTCGTGTGGCAATTGTAGTCGGTGGACATCGGGAGGGCCACAGTTTGAACACCCAGTTTTAGAATATGTGAAGACTTGCAGGCTGGGGCAGAAAATTACCTTTGGTACCCCTCCAACTGCCATTAGGAGTTGGAGTGCTCCTTTGGATATGCCATCACCTCTGGATATCTGCCCCCTCCCTTGTTGGGTACGTCCCCATCAGCTACTCAGCAGCTGCCCAGAGGCACGGTTGCTCATGAATTAACTCCATAGCATTTGCCAGCAGTCTGGACATGGATGTAGGTCAGCTTTATGAATACCCAGCACAAATTCAGGATGAAATGCTGTACTGTTTTACCACACAGGTTAAGAAAAGAACATGGAAAAGGTTACTAGCTAGGTGAGACTTACAGTTCTTGGGCATCTGCCCCCTCCCCATACAGGAGACTGGCTGATGGGTGCATGGCATGGATTGCCCTTTGTCTTCAAACATAGATGTCTCAGTCCTTTTATAGATCTCCACCCATGTGTGCCATGGAAAGCATGGGATAATCTGGGATTGAGTTTCTTGTGCCTGAAACCCACCAAACTCAGCTTGCCTGATAGAGAAATGTCAACATATCAAAACCCATGGAATGTTTTCTCTCTCGGATGTAAAAAAAAAGACCAATCTGGATAGATGACATTTTTCCCCCAGCCTGGATGACTCCTTTGGGGTCAGTAAATCTCCAGATCCGTCAAACATTTATCCCTCTGACTTTCATCCATCACAGAAATAGTCAATAATATGATTCCTCAATCTCTGGTTGTTTCACGCAGCACACATACACAGTCCAGCAGTCCATTCTGTTACGTCACATGTCTGTCATCTCACACCCACTTCACTCGGCTGCACCTGTAGAGCAGGCCTTGAGACAAACATTTTGCAGGGGTGTGCTAGAGCCTAGCTGTACTGACCCTTCCTAGAAGTACATTTTTTTGTGTATTGATAAATAAAACAAATATTTCAGACACCATAAGTCTTTAGTGCTATTTCTCCAACCAGAAAAAAACCCTCTAGTTTCTATGGATTCTTCATTTCGTGCACTGCCTAAAATTATTCTGCATCTTTGCCAACACAAATATTATCTCTTTTTATTTTTTGTCTGCCTGACAAGAGACCTATCTGTGCCAATTACTGCCTTGCTTTTGTGCCTTCGAAGGGAAAGCAGCAATTTTTTTCCTGCTCTGTTGCAATAGCCCTTGGTACAATTGGTAATCTACTTTGTACTCAGCCCCTATCTGAGCTTCAGCAGCAACTCCTGGGCTTTATCCTGGCTGTTACATACTGGGAACATTTTCAACATACCTCAAAATATGTTTTACTTTTCTTCCCACCTCCTTTTGTACTGAACTAGGGGGTGGCTAAACTGTGGCTCTCCAGATGCCATGAACTACAATGCTTTTAGGGTCGTGTGGCAATTGTAGTCGGTGGACATCGGGAGGGCCACAGTTTGAACACCCAGTTTTAGAATATGTGAAGACTTGCTCCCTGCTTTTTGTAGGTCCACTGTTGCTACTTTTCAATAAACCTTTTGTGGTGTCCTTGGAATATGTCAATGCTTAGAGGCAGGTATGTGTGACACTAATTCTTTAGCAAGTCCAGCAGCTTTCAAGCTTTTTAGAGCAAAGAATCACACAACTGGTGAAACGATCATATGTTATACTATATGGGTTAATGTAATGACTTATGACTATGGTCATTTTGTGTGTGACCAGTGAGTTATCCAGGGGCATAGAAGGTTCTAAATGTTACGTCCTGGGGAGGATATGAAAAGGTGACCTGAAACTGAAGGACGGCTTTAGCAATGAAGAAGAAGAGAGGGAGGAGATAAGAATAATTGCCCTATGGAAATATAAGAGGCTTAGTGGGATATTATTTACCTCCATGTATTGAAAGGCTTCAGCTGTCTATTTGCATGCAGTAACCTTCTTTTAAGGGTCAGGACTATTTTTCTGCTAGCCTTCAGTGCTTTTCTATAGTTGCCCTGTAAAGTAAAGGAGTGTCGCCATGAGCATATATCTAATTTATTTTTATTTCTACTTTTTTCATTTATAGAGTATTTTCTCTTCCCAACTGTTGGCAACACTGCACTTGATCTGAAAAACCAAGCCACTCTTGAACAAATTGCACAGAATTTAGTGGTGAAGGCAACAATCACGGGCATTGTAAAGTGCAGAAAGGCTAAAGCATGATTATAAACTCCATTTGCAGTTACTGTTCAACTCAGAAACCCGGTACAAATGCCCCTAGAACTGCCTTTCTGGTTTACGCACAGGCACACCAACAGCAGGAGAGAGGCTGAAAAGAACGTGTGACGGGAAGTCAGGTGTTTCCTCTGTCCTCAGTAGGGTTACCAGCTGCCTGGAGGAAAAAAATGCCCTGTCGGTCTAATAAATGCTCAGTGGGTTGCTATTTACTTCCATGCCATGACAGACATCAAGCCTCTACTGAGGCAACAGGGCATTTTTCTCCAGGTCTGTTGGCAACCCTAACCCTAAATTCAATAGGCAGGCTTAGTCAAGCCACTCTGTCTCCGTCTGAACTGCAGTCTGCAGTGCAGGGTTGGTAACACTCCCTTGCCTTCCAAGGCTGAAGCCATGAGATAATATATGCAAATGATTTTGGGCATTCAAAAAGCACTCCTTATAAAGAAAGCGTTGTATTGCTACGGCTCTTCAGCAAATGTCACATGAGTTTCTTTGCTTTCATGAGCAAAGCAGTGAGCCCCAACCTAAGATTCAAAAATGCCACATTTAATCACACAAGTAATGATAATCAGCTGGCTTCTGCAGTGACCGATTAGGGTCTACTTACACTGAAAATTGCTTTATGCTTGCTTTGGGGAGTATCTATGCTTAAAAAAACAAGTGCAATATATTTTCACCCTAAGGATATAGCAAGTGTCCCAGTTTTGAAGATTAACTCAAATATCAGTCTTAATTCCAGTTTGACAGCATTGCAAAACATGCAAGTTATAATCTTGAGATGCAGGCACTAAACCAGGCTCGGCCAGGACAGTATGACGTCCTTACTGTGCCTTATTTGAATAATCCATCTGACAGCCCTGCTCAGAATCCAGTCAGTGTATCCATTTAGTTTTCATGCATTCCAGAACCAACTAATGTCACTGGATTAGCATCCCCATGGTATTTAAAAATAAGTGCTGTTTATTATCACAGAATAGAGTTCCAAATTCGATGTCCTGTTCCCTCAGAAAAACCTCCTGTTCCATCAGTAGAGGGTTGATAGGTGGAAATGAGCAGTGAAAGTCATTAATTGCATGGTAGTAAATAGCATTGCATTGAGCATCAGTTACAGTGTTGGACCAGATTCAAGGGAACTTGGATTCTGGTCCTCCCTAAGCCAAGAAGCTCACCTTGGGCTGGCCATTGTCCCTCAGCCCTATCTACTTCCTAGTGTGGTTTGTAAGGACAAACTTTCAGGAGAGAGAAAACCATGTGCTTCTTGGAGGAAGCACAGGATAAAAAGAAAAGAAATCGTACATGAAGACTCTGAGGATTTTCAGGACCTGATGTAAATCGCATTTAAATGGCAGGGAAGTATTTTGACCGTGCAGTCCTAAGCATTTACTTAGCCTTTCAAGTTCATTGAAGTCAATGGAGGTAACTCTCCATAAGACTGAACTGTCAACCACTTACAGGTAAATTTACAAAATTACTGTAAAAATTCACTATATAAGAAGTTAGAACACAAGTACTCAAAAGAGTTACTGAGTGCTGGGTAGGGTGGGGGAAGTATCCTTCTCCTTTAATAGGAAATTGTTAAGTACATTTGCTTATCTGATCAGAGACTTTTCCAGACAATAGGAATATTGAAGTATCAGTTCCAGCCTCCTTTTAATAAGGGTCCTACTGTCATACCTCCTGTTTTCTGAGTTAAGCCTTCTGTTAGTGAGAACAGCACAAGACTCAAAGCATGTCAAGAGTTCGGCAACACAAAGCCACTATCTGTGTGGTCTCCAGGCAGTTGTGATGCTACTCAAGGTGGAGCACCTCAAAAATCCAGGAGAGGAATGGATTAAGATGAAACCTTTTGGTGCTCAGTGACACCAAACAAGTAAGTGATTCATTACATTCTTTATCTTGTTTTATGTAAGAATGTATATCCCAATGGTTTCTCCCCGAAGGAAACTCTCCATGTTTGATCATACAAGACAAGAAACAAAGATAGATGTATAGCCAATAAAAGATTTGGTGACTTACTGAATTCAGGTCCAAGTACCTTGCTATGTCTTTAGCAAAGTGAATTCAGTAAAATGACAATCATGGGATTCCTGCATAAAGAGAAAGTTCACCTTCTGTGTTATTGAAATTGACTACAGATCAGCTTGAATTACTGAACAGTTTTAGCAATGGAAATAAAGATCCTTGCATAACATCTTTATTGTCACCCCTTTGTATGAAGCCCCCACACCTTCCCTTCCCTTCCTTCTAACCCGTCTTCCAACTGCACATTGTTGAACCATTGTTGAACTCTGCCACCAACCTGTCCAACACTGAGCAAAAAGGAAAGAAAATATTTGACTCTTGTGCACTATGCGGTACCTTAATGTCCAAGCATGTGCACCAAAAGACAATATATCCTTCATTGTCCCTCAAGTCAGATTTAATTTCCAGAGATTCAAAAAAGACAACAAAACTTGATGAATGACAATTAACAAAAACAAACTTGGCAAAAGACTTCAAAACAGGCAGGGCTTTGCTAAAAAGAGAAGAACCAGAAAATCAAGATATTTGCAGGTAAAACGTGAGCCTTCCCCTTGTCTTTAAGAAGGTTTACAGAATATAACTAGTTCAAAATGGAAAGCTCAACATCACTGCCTTGTGGCTGAACTTGGTACCTACACAATGGTAATTTTCACTGAGTCAATCCAGCTTCAGAATACGGTTTGGTGATGGAATGTGCCATCAAGTTGCAGCTGAAGGGCAGCAACCCCAGAGAGTTTTCAAGGCAAGAGACAAAAGGAGAACAGAGGAAGGAAGGAAACATGCTTGTTTCTGCATAGGAACCCTGGAGTTCCTTAGTGGTGCCCCATCCAAGTACTAGTTAGAGCCAATCCGATTTACCTTCCAAGGTCTGGCTATGCTGACCCATTCAGGCTAGAATGTAATAAATAAATAGTTTGGTTTAGCTTGTTATATGGATGACTTTGTTGTTGTTTTTAATTGGGCTAGGTATGAAAAGTGGATTGAAACTCTAAAGCCGGGGTGGGCAAACTGTGGCCCTCCAGATGTCCATGGACTGCAATTCCCATGAGCCCCTGCCAGCATTTGCTGGCAGCATTTGCTGGCAGGGACTCATGGGAATTGTAGTCCATGGACATCTGGAGGGCCACAGTTTGCCCACCCCTGCTCTAAAGGGAAAGTTGCCCCTCTCCAAATAGCATTTGGAAATATTGTCCTAAAGAAATACAGGAAATTTATGTACAAATGTAATCTACCCATAGTGTCATGGGGGGATTTTTCCCAAGCCTGGAGTTTTATTTTGCCACTAGATAGTAAATATCTAGGGAATTTGGATTGATAACCATCACTGACATGTGGAAAGGTATACATTTGCCCCACCAAAAGCTAATTAGGATAGTGGAATAACTGCTTTTCTCTTTGTGAGGACATTTAACTAGTTCTCCTTAATAAACTGGAGACAGAGTAATCTTGAAACATTGCACAATATAGAATAATACAAACGAGACTATAAATACGGAGAGATGGCAGAAGCTTGTGCTATGTGCAGAATTCTTCATGGGAGATAGTAAAAATTCCATACAGATGTTTGAACAGCTCAGCGGATGTTCATATTCCTAGACAGATCTGTTACTCTTCAACAAATACATATGATGTGACTTAGAAAATTCATCCTGTTCTTCTCTTCGTAAAGAATATGGGAAAGTTCAATGTTAGCATACATGCTTTACATAGAGAAGGTATTGGATTCAACTGTGTCTTGTATGGGTACAAGGAGGTAACAGGACTGGGAAAGACATTCTCCAAGAGTTCTGATCCTACTTAGACTAGATCAGGGGTGGGCAAACTGTGGCCCTCCAGATGCCCATGGACTATAATTCCCATATTTTTCCATGGGCCTCTGGCATCATGTCAGTTTCCTTAGATTCTAGAAATAGTCTACCTCTATCAGAAGCAGTCATACCATGTTGCCCTGGATTATGTGGTCATCACTCAACTGCGACCACGGATCTCACATTGCAAACAAAACTTTCTAATGATATCACATCTCTAGAGTCTTACATAGATGTCAGGCAGCCACATGAAGCAGATTTCAGATGGAGAAACTTGAGAAAATATAGTATGGGACCCTATAATAATGACGACATAGGGGGGAAATAGATCCCTATTTTTCAGTGTCTCCCAGTCTTGTATATTTTCTTCCACCCTACATAAGAACTCTTGCATTGAAGCTGCCTCTCCTAAAGAGAAGCACCTGGGAGGAGATCTGTAAACAAGCAGTCTCATTTGACTAGCCTGGTTTTTCACCCTCTCCAATGGTTCAGCACTGATCAGTGATTCATCATTAGACAACACAGGGAGTCTTTACCTGGGAGAGGGAGGAAGGGAAGGAGAAAAAGAATAGCTTCTGGCTGTCTGAAAGTGTGACTTTCATTCTCTGTGGTACACCAACTACAGTCCTTACACAGGAGAATAAGTACTGCATCGTACCTGCAGGCTGCAGCTGCTTGACATACAGAAGATTGCTTTGGTTGTTAAACAAAAAAAAGTGAGGGAAAAGGGGAACGTTTAAAAGCAGGACAACAAGCTGTAGGTCTCAGGCCCAATTCCACGGTGTGTGGATACGAAATACAGCTGGACAAGTTACATCAAAGTACTGAATAAGGAAGATTCTGAATGTGAAGCCAAGAAGGTTACAACAAAGGCAGCAGTGTTAATGTGAATGAGACATAGAGGAAGTGAAAAGACCATCTGTGCTGAATTTACTTCTATAGCATTTGCTCTTTCTGCCTATTGTCTTCCCAACTTTGATCTAAATAGACCAAATAGAGCTTGCTGAATCGGTGCCAAAGAGAGCTGCCAACACAAGAACCAGTCAATACTTCAACCTGAAACAAACGTAGAAGCTCTTAGAAGAAAGCCCTGAAGCACACACAGCATCATGGATCGATTCCGGATGATCTTCCAGTACTTCCAGTCTAATTCTGAATCAGTGATGAATGGGATTTGCGGACTCCTGGCACTGGCTAGTGTCAAGATTTACACCTCCTTTGACTTCAGCTGCCCCTGCCTGCCCCAGTACAACATGGCATATGGCTTGGGGATAATGTTTATACCTCCGGTGGTCCTGCTGCTCTGTGGTCTCATTGTCAACAGACAGTGTGTGGTAGCGATCGAGGAGTGGAAGAGACCCACTGGGAACAGAAAGAAGAACATGGCTATTATCAGGTGGGGGATTTCAGTCAGCGTGTACATGACTTTCAATAATGTGACTTTCTTACCTTTTCTTCCCTTATTTGTGGAATTTTAAGTTCCTTTAACTTTGTTCTGCTACTACAGACCAACACGGCTACTCACCTGAAATTAAGTTCCTTTAAGTTGACAATTTAGGACTGATTTAGAATTCATATTGAACCTTTAATTTTCAGAGTGATTTAACAGTCTTAATCTTGCTTGATGTGAAATGTTATTATAATTCCCATTTTGCTGTCAGTCCCCCTAATATCAGCATTTGTGGTTCAATGCCTGTCAGCTAAGCAAAGAAAAGCAGCCACACAGAGAGAAGGTACATGTTTCTGTATACTCAGAAGACTTAGCTGGAAACTGGAAAAAAACAAACAAACAAAAACAAGAAAAACCCCAAACAGACTAAAGAAGACCGACAAGGTGCTTTTGCTCTTGTACAGTCACAGAATTTTGAGGGCAATTAATCATGAACTGCTCTGGAGGATATGGAGGATGTGAAATATGCATTTCTCACTCCACTCCCAACTCTCCCATGCAGCATAGACAGGGGAAGGTAAAATAATCCCTTCTGTGAATTGTTGGGGGGCATAGAAAGAAGAGTCTCAGGACAGCAAAAATGCCTTCAGATTCTCATCAGGAGATACCTTAAGTATGCAGAAAAATATTTTATAAATTAAAGCAGGAAATAGCTTAATAAGGCTTAAGTTTTTTTGTTCCACCAGAAAAATCATGAAGGGCAATTAAAGAGAAAAAACAAACAAAAGAGAAGCAAGGTAAAACTGGCCTATTTAAAGCCCTAGTTGTTGTAGTGTAGTGTAGCCATCTTTGGATGGCTGGGTTTCTGTTCATTTGGCACTAAATCTTAGCTAGAAAAACATATTTGCTTAGGTAACGTGGAGTTCAGTTCTCAGTGTAAAAGATCAGGAGTGTCTTGTATAGGCTGTGGACTTTCTAAGTAAGTATGTTCACACATATTTAGCACACACTCTCATTTCCAAATCCACAAAGCTTTAGAAGCAGTGTACATAGAACAGCACATGGGGCTATCATAGCAGAATAAGCCATTTACTTCCATTTACTTTCAGCCTAATCCAAATTTTATGCCATGTTGAGAATGGGATGTTATGATTATGTAATAGTAGAGTGATTTATGCATCTACTTTTCATACTTCTGTTTATGAACATCTGGTGTAATGTCCATAAGGAGTTCTAAATAGCAGCCTGTATAAGCTGAATATGTATTTGGTGGATTTATTTGCAAAAGTTACCCTGTGTGAAAAGCAGGTGTGCAAGCCATTCGTGTACCTGTTGCTGCAATTTCCATTTACATATTTATGTTCTAACAAATATATCTGCCAAATAAAATCCTTTAAAGAGTTGCAGCTCATGGAAACATAATTTTCTCACTTCTTATTTACTTGTGCTGAGAAAATTAGGTTACCAAACAGAAGCCTCCAGTTTTCAGAGATACCAGATCAATTCATGCTTCTCTGTTCAACACACAGGTACATTTGTTCCTCCATCCTGCAACGAGCCATGATTGCACCCATTATTTGGATCCTAGTCACTCTTCTTGACGGAAAGTGCTTTGTCTGTGCCTTCAGCAATTCTGTTGACCCTGATAAGTTCTCAGGGTTTGCTAACATTACCCCTGCCCATGTGCAGCTGTTGCTCTCCAGATTCCCTTGCAAGGAGGATGAGCTTATAAGCAACCATACTTCCCGCAAAGCAGTGTCCAGGTACCTCAGATGCTGGTCGCAGGTAAGTGATAAGCTTCTATAAAACTTCTACCTGTTGTAATTCTGTAGAGTCATATGGAACCCTTTGTCCATTTAGGTGCATGAGAGTGGCATTTTGCTGGAATAGGAATCACTCATGTCTTCAAAAGCATCAGGCCCATCCTCAGAATATTCTCCTGAACACCACTAGATATAATAAACATCACATTATCATTGGTTGCTACTTTCTATAGCAAGAATGAGCAACATGTTACTAGACAGTTGGAGGCCCAAGAAGGTACAGATTACTAATGACAAACTGGGGAATGGCAAGGACCGGAGAGGATAATTAATTGGGTAACTTTCCTCATACCCAGATCTCTTCTTCTGGTATATTATGACCTTTTAGAAGAAGAAGAGTTGGTTCTTATATGCCGCTTTTCTCTACCCAAAGGAGTCTCAAAGCGGCCTTTCCACTCCCCACAACAGACACCCTGTGAGGTGGGTGAGGCTGAGAGAGCCCTGATATTACTGCCGGTCAGAACAGTTTTATCAGTGCCGTGGTGAGCCCAAGGTCACCCAGCTGGCTGCATGTGGAGGAGGAGCGGGGAATCAAACCCAGCTTGCCGGATCAGCACTCCTAACTACTATACCAAGCTGGTGGCCTTAAGCAGGCTGGTTTCCCCACTCCTCTGTTTTCTCTTTTTGTTTAATTGACTGCCAATAATCCTCAGTGTGCTGTGCCTCCAAAGGCAGTGAGTGTGCTTATTTCTCACCAGACCACACAAAGATGATTTTCCTCTACACCTGAAGAGTTGTATTTAATTGTCTCCTGATGGACAGCATATAAAGCTTCTACTAGAATGAGCGATTCTTGAGACACTGGCCATAATTCAGATAAGAACTCTATAAATATTAACTAAAAGTAACTTGTGGGCTCCAGCTTCTGCAGAGGATTGGACAAGAGGACCAGTCTGGTTCTCTGCAAGGTTATTACTGCATGATATTCTGGCAACGGAAAACTGATGTCCTCCTAAATCTTTGTTGATTCCTGGAGGCTGGGTTGGGTATTTTTTGTTATTAAATCCATTGGCCTCTGCTTGTATTTCCTTTGCCCTCCAGGCTCTTGGCTGGAGTATCCTGCTGACTCTCATTGTGATAGCTTTCCTTGCCCGGTCTCTCAGGCCTTGCTTCAATCAAGCTGCCTTCCTGCAGACTCGCTACTGGAGTAACTACATTGATATTGAGCAAAAGATATTTGATGAAACTTGTTGTGAGCATGCTCGAGATTTTGCACACAAGTGTATCGTCCACTTCTTTGAGAGCATGCAGAAAGAAATCAAGCTAAGGCGGTTCAACGCCCACAGAGAAGAGGAGGAAGGCAAAGAAGGGGCAAAGGATCACTTGCGAGGAATCACCAATGAGGAGCAGGTAAACAAGCTCCTTCAGTCATGGTACTACAGTAAACCACAGCTGGATCTAAGCCGAACAACCCAGCGGCAGTGCCTGAGCACAGAGAGGACATCTATGTATTTGGGAGATACCATGACTAATAGGTGGCATCTCCATGCAGGGTCTACAACTACAAGACAAACCGATGTTTAAAAGATTCAAGTAGGTAGCTGTATTGGTCTGAAAAAGCACAACAAAAATTGAGTCCAATAGCACCTTTAAGACCAACAAAGATTTATTCAAGGCGTGAACTTTCGAGTGTATGCACTCTTCCTCAGACTAAATGAAAAAGGCAACTGACAGCATTAATGTGTATTGTAATGTCTCACAAATGTCTCTCTCACAAATTCCATATAGCCTCCCTTAGAACGAGGCTAAGTTGAGCAGGAAAGAATAGCCCAGTGATCTTAATTTATATCTTGCTTCTCCCACTACTAAGACCCAGAGCAGCTTATAAGATCATTATATGGCACAACAACTCCACAAAGTAGGTTAGAATTAGAGTGACTGGTCCACAATCACTGAGCAAGTTACCATGGCCGAGTAAGGATTGGAATCTGGGTCTCCCTGGTCCAATCTGAGACAATAACCACAGTCTGGCATGTTGACAATTTCCCCACCACACTGGCTCTTGGGACTTTAATGTAAGCTGAATAAGCCTGTGTAACTCTTTAAGGCATGGAAGAAGAAGAAGAAGAGTTGGTTCTTATATGCCGCTTTTCCCTACCCGAAGGAGGCTCAAAGCAGCTTACAGTCGCCTTCCCATTCCTCTCATTCCAATGGGGTAGTTAAACATTAATATCTGCACTGGCTGTTATTAAAGGCACAAAACAGAGGGTTGTTGAAAATAAAACCATTGGCAACTCTACCTAGCAAAGGTGTGGAAGGGAGATCAAATGTTTAGGAAGACAATAAAATATCACTAATGGACGATGGGATGTAAAAAATCCATCAATAGAAAAAACTGATTTCCAAAATTCCAGTTGAGATTTTTATTGAGCCTCATGAGACTCTTGTCTACCTTCCATGTTTAAATAACTTGTTCCTGCTCAAACTAGCAAATTGAGAGATTCAGGCAAGTAGACAGTATAACACAATAGTGAACTTTTTCATATGTTATAATCATATGTCCTAGACCTACCAGCTGCACATATGAACTCACACTATTTATGATCCTCCCAATACACACTACTTATGATCCTCCCAATAGCCTGAAATGGGAACCATATGTATTTTCTTCTTCAGCGTGCACTACACGGAACCAGGATTTTTGCACATTCACATGTACTGAAGATAAAAATATGAGTATTGCCCATTTAAGAGGAAATTTTAATCATATATATTGGGAGGAGTGCATGTAGTACGTACTTCCAGTGTGCACAGTTGTATGATACCCTTACATTTAACTTCTGCAAAAATCTCCTGTGTAGAACAGGGATTGCCTAACAGCTCCATTTTGCAGGGACACATCCAGTTATCCAATAGTAGATGCAATTCACTATGCTTGGGTAAGTACTAATGCTTAGGTTGTTGGCATTAGGTTGTTTTATGCCACTAACAGAAAAACTTTTCTGATATCCATACTATTTTTGTTAACTTCTTGTCTGCAGCCATTGGTTCTTGAACCCATAATCTTCTTTAACCTCCATAACTTGGAAATCTGGGATAATACTTTAAAGCCAAAACATGGAGTGAGACTTTTTTTTTTTTTGGTGATGCCATGCAAAGCATTGAGAGCACTGAGAGCAGAGAGAATTTAGGGGAAATGGTGTGAGATATATTGTGGCTGGACTGAATTAGCAGGGGGAAATAGAAGGCCACCCCCCTCCCCAAAATCCCTTGCTTCTGTGTCTTAAATGGAACTATAAATATGTATCACAAAGCCCCACGGTGTTGTTGCAGCTGATAGGAAGACAATACAGCAATGAATAGCATAGGCATCCCAAAATCTGGCAACTGCTAAACACAATAACATCAACCAGCTAATATAAACAACCATAAAATGGTTCACTACACTTCTTCTGCCTGAACCTAGGTGAGGGGATGAGTTCCATCCTCAATTTCCCACTGGAAATAAACAATGGGTTTTAGAAGTCAAATTATATACAAAGAAGAAGAATAGGCTTTACACCCTGCTTTTCTTTACCTAAGGAGTCTTAAACCAGTCCCTTCCCCTCCCCATAACAGGCAACTTGTGAGATAGATGGGGCTGAGAGAGTTCTGAGAGAACTGTGACTGACTAAAGGTCACCCCAATAGGTTTCATGTGGAGGAAGAGTGGGGAATCAGATCTTATTCTCCAGACTAGAGTCTGCTGCTCTTAACCACTACATCACACTTGCTCTCATTTCCTTTAAAAAAAGAACCACTCAGCCATTGGCTTTTTGTTCTGCCCCTGACATACCAGAGGAACAAATAGGAGTGCCAGATCCTAGTCACAAATGTATTTGAGATTAGTTAGGGTTATCCCGGCCACCGCATAGTTAGCTTGTCTGATGTATTCATGTATTTAATTGCTCTTTACCTTTGTGCTTTGTCTGAGTCAATTGACACCTATGCTTTCTATGTTTGTTGCTAAATAAACTCCTCTTTCCTTTATCTCAAAAGCTGTTGTTACATTTCTTTGAGCATTCACGCCCACACCCACTCAAGACTTGCTCAACACCACAACCTCATGGGAAAGGTTAACTTTCCTTCAGAGCCTGGTTCACAAAGTCCTAGCTGAATGTAACCAGGTGAGCACCTGCACTCATTCCAAAACCAGCTGGTGCTGCTGTCATCCCTTCCCTATCCCATTTTGGGAGTTTTTCAGCCCTTCCCCTTGACTGAGGGCACCTCCCTTTGGTCAGCACCGAACAAAAGGTCCATACATCAATAAAGGTTGTGGGGATTTCAGAAGGAAAGAAGAATATGTGGGAATTAATGTGGATTGAAACACTTATAGAACACAGGCTAGCCTTCCTTCACATCTATTTTATATACTGAAATGGTGAAAGCATTTCTATATATCTTTCTTTAATGTACAGATCAGTGGTGATAAGCTACTGATGAGTAAATTAATATAGTTTAAGTGGAAAGAAACAATGGGTAATGGTAGCAATGTAGATCCTTGATATGTGTAATTAGATCTGGTCCCTCGCTCTCAGTGAGAGAGAACTTTGACCCATGGGCTGAATGGGAGGGGGGAGGGGGAGATTAGAACTCTTATTAGGAATAGATCACCATCTGATGAATGTAATGTAAGGGGTATTTTAGGGGATTTTATTGTATTTTACCTACTCTTGTGAACCGCTGTGAGACTTTTGGAATATGAAAATAAAATAAATAAAATATGATAGAAGCAATGTTACAATTATGTCCTTATTTACATTTATAAAACAGAGGAGAGAATTATTACAGGGCCAACTAACTCTATCTATGAAATCACAAGGACATATCTCTACGTTATTTGGGGAATGTATGTTTCAGATTATGCTTGCAAATATTTGCAAATGTAGACTTGTAATCAAATGATCATGTGAAAAAATGGAATCAATCACAACCACTAAGAACTCTTAATGGGCTTACTCCTAGGAAGTACTCTTAAGATCACAGCCTTTGTTATAGAACTTTGTTGTTTTAGGGGAAAGCAGTACACATCTCTGTACAGTAATTTTTGCCTTAACTAGAGGGGGATATGTCAAATTCTGACATTGTGGGAATAAAATAGCTGAATATTATTAATGCTGTTGATATCAAAAGAACATTTATGTTTTTTAAAAGGGGGGAATCCCTAAATAAGGTTGATCACATTTATGTCTATGCTTTTGCTGCCCTGGATCTATACATGGAATTAAAGGTAACAAAATTAAGTACATAATAACTTTCAGCCAGAACAAAAGTAACTGCAGCATCTTGGTAGAAGTTTTATGCATAACAACACTGATTTAACAATTGCCTATATTGGGTATCTGTTTTAAAATAATGTTAAATTAAGACTATAGATTAAGAATTGAAACTTCTACATTCACCACACAAGCTGTTTTCCGAATAAGTGGGCTACTGATGAGTTAGATGCATGTCCAGTTTGCATACTGATTTTCATACAGGGATATTTTTAAACTCTTTTAAACCCAGAAATGTACAACTGCAAACTGCAAACTGCAGTGGTGTGGACAGTAGTTTCCAGCAGAGACTTGCTAATAATTCTGGGATCATCATTTGTACCCCTGGTTTCTTTATTGCTTGAGAAAGTGCTACAACATTCCAGTGATGAAGAATGATTACATGATTTGATCCATCACCTGTAATGTCATTCTGGAACTCTGGCCATGATTTATGAGGACGTGATTTTAATTTTTTAAAATTTATTTTTATATAAAAAAACAATCAATAATAAACTATATGATAAAACCTACTATCAGTTTGCATGGTTGATTATGACGGGACATTTTGGAAGTCATTCATTCGTAGGTCACCATAAGTTGTAAACAACTAGATGGCACAATGCACATATAATGTATTAAGGTGTAAAAACATCATTCTAAAATAAATGTTAAATTAATGAATACTTTCCTAACTAACTGAATTTAGCTAACTAATTGCCTCTTAAATATTTTCAGAACTCTTCTTCGATCTTAATCAGAACATTCCGCGATATATTGCAATAATGTTATCTTAAATAGTTTAAACAATTATTTTACTTTAAAATTAAATATTTTACTTAAAATTCTATTTATGATGGTCTGAGGTTTGACTTCCATATTTTTGCGAAGACCAGTCTTGATGCCGTCAATAGATACTAGGCAATTAATGATCTGGTGCTGTTTGGGGGTAGCAACTACATGAAATCAGAAGGAGATCGAGACGGAAAGGGCAGCCCTGAAGATTAGGGATGTGTTGCTGGTGATCAAAAGTTAGTTCATGCCATTGTATTCACCATTATTATATATGGGTATGAAAGCTGGACAATGAAGAATGCTGCACAACAAAACAAAATCAGAGTCCAGGGGCACCTTTAAGACCAACAAACATTTATTCAAGGCGAGAGCTTTCGAGTTCAAGCACTCTTCCTCAGAATGCTGACAGGGAGAAACTAGATTCATTTGAAATGTGGTCTTGGATGAGAGTTTTGCAGATTCTGTGGACTACCAAAAAGACAACTAAGTGAGCTCTACTCCAAATCAAGTGAGTTCTACTGCAAATCAACTCTCCAGAGAAGCTCAAATGACTAAGGCTATCATATTTTGGTCACCTTATGAGGAGAAAAGACAATAATGCTAGGAAAATTTGAAGGCAGCAGGGGAAAAAAGGTACAACATGAGATGTATCGATTCAGTAAAGGAAGCCATGGGCCTCAGTTTGCAATTCCCGAATAAGGCTGTTCACAACAGGACATTTTGGAGAAATGATATATGAAACTGACATTTTATTTTGCTTTTGTTTGATATTTAAATCAAAGGATGGCTGTTTTATCTCAATTATTTTAAACTCTCCCACGCGGATACCATTATCAACACAGTCTTCTTGTTATAAGATATTTAAAAAGTAATCACAACAACTGCTCTTAAACAAGGACAATGTAATCTTTAGTAATTCAATAACAGGCCCTGGAAACTTTGTGATAAGTCAGCTACTTGCAATGTTGCCAAGCACTGATTTTGTTTTCAGTTCCAGAAAGTTCAGGCTACTATTATTTTATTTATTTAGAATCATAGAATCATAGAATAATAGTGTTGGAAGGTACCTCATGGGCCATCTAGTCCAACCCCCTGCACTATGCAGGACACTCACATCCCAATTGCTCATCTACTGTAACCTGCCACCCCTTTGCCTTCACAGAATCAGCCTCTCTGTCAGATGGCTATCTAGCCTCTGTTAAAAAATTTCCAAAGATGAAGAACCCACCACCTCCCGAGGAAACATGTTCCACTGAGAAACCGCTCTAACAGTCAGGAATTTCTTCTGGATGTTTAGATGGAATTTCTTTTGAATTAATTTCATCCCATTTGTTCTGGTCTGTCTCTCTGGGGCAAGAGAGAACAATTCTGCTCCATCCTCTATATGGCACCCTTTTAAATACTTGAAGATGATTATCAGATCCTCTCTCAGTCGTCTCCTCTCTAGGCTAAACAGACCAAGCTCTCCCAACCTTTCTTCCTACGTCTTAGTCTCCAAACCCCTCACCATCTTTGTTGCCCTCCTCCAGTTTGTCAACCCCATCTTTGTACCCCATCTTTCTCCCCAATGGAGACCCAAAGAGGCTTACATCTCCTCTCCTCTATTTTATCCTGACAACAACCCTGTCAGGTAGATTAGGCTCAGAGAGTGTGACTTGTCTAAGGTCACCCAGTGACCTTCTGTGCACAAGTGGGGATTTGAACCTGGGTCTCCCAGGCACTAGTCTGACACTCAACCACTACACCATCCTGCCTCTCAGTGGCTCTCCATTAGACATGGTACCACCAAGAGCATCCTATGTACTGTACCAAACACAGACATGATAATGATATTGTTCCTGGCCACTGGACTAACAAACTTCTCCTGAATCTCCTGAATCTCACCTTCAGTGGGGTTGTGAGTTTTTAGAAGTATTCTGAATCTTCCATTCAGCCCACATTTAAGATGGTAATGCAGAGCCTTTTCCTGGAGATTAAAGGGCTCTCTGCAAGCAAGCAACACTAAGTGGTGTTGTTTCTCAAGCTTTTGATACGAGTTCTCCTTTAATGTTTCATCACTTGTTCCTTCAGTCTCTAGAACCTTCTTTGTAGAAATGCTGTTCCCTCACCTCCACATCACAGGCCTGTCTGATTGTGCTGCCCTTTTCCCAGGATGACGAGATTAAGTTATAGAAACAGGGAGAGCTAGTCAGCATCCATGCATGTTGCCAGGGTTACCAGCTCCAGGTCTGACCATTCCTGAAGAATTATGGACGGAAGGTTGGGAGGGCAGCCTTTAGGGTGCGGAGGGACCTCAGTGATACAGGATGCAAAGCATCCACCCTCCAAAGCAGCATTTTCAATTTATTTTCACTTTTCTATGCTGCTCTTCCCTGAGACTCAGGGAGACTTACAACATACTATATAATAAAATAATAATTAAAACATTTTAAACATTTAAAATAATCAGTTTTAAATTTTAAAACAGTCAGAACTCATCACCATCCCTCTGATAAGGAGGGAAGGGGTATTGGGGTGCTTGCTGCTGACTACTGAGTGGACGTGCAGGTGTTATCCTTTGGGTTGATGAAGGGAGGCCAGTTCATTGATGGCATTTATAGGTGTCAACTGTAGACTGGGTGGAACAGCTCTTTCTCGCATGCCCAAGTGAGAACCTGGATTCCACCAGGCCAGCACCAGGGCCAAAAATGCCCTGGCTATAGTTGAGGCCAATTTTACTTCTCTGAGGGCGGGGATCTTGAGCAAGTTTTGTGTGCTCAGCTGTAGATTTCTTCAGAGTAACTGATCTCTGGAGATGTTGTAATTCTGGTAGATCTCCAGGCCCTCCCTGGAGGTTGGTAATCCTACTCATCATTGGAAGAAGCTTTACAACATCTGCTTCTGACTAAAAGATGGCGATTCCAAGAAGAGAATAAGGAAATCCTCTGTTCATGGCAGTACTGCCAACCAGCCAGAACTTTGGGATTCTTTTGGTTTTGCTACAGTACTGTTTGACAATGCTAGCCATACCATCTTCCATCTGTGTGCAAAACAGCTGCTTTCTTGCTGTGCAAAAGAAGAAGCCGTCCTGTGCTGTACGGCTATAGCATATTTTGGCATGAAATGAATTGCTTCTCATCCTCCTGAGTCATATAACACAGCCCCACCCAAAACACAATGTAGAGATAATTTTTGGGATTTCAAAAGCTGCAAAAGGAAAGAGGGGTCGGAAAATCCTGTATTCTTTTTTGGTTACCCACAGCTCCTGCCACAACATGGATCCCACCCACATTGATCTTTGCATACTTGGTATTCGTTTTTCTTTCCCAGGTAAGCTTACAAAGGTGAGGCACAGCAGTCCCCAGCTTTCTGAGGGCTGTGGGAGGAGCATGCTGCATTTGCAAGCAGGCTCACAGAAATCGGAGAGATCCCTTTCCTGCTCCAAATAAAGACTGCCTGCTGCACATTCTGAAGAACTAGTGAGAACCTCTATTTCCACAAATAATCACCTTCAAGAATCCAAGGCTGTTAGTAAGAGAGAGAGAGAGAGAGATGACCTTCTCAAAAAGACATACGTCAAATGCACCAAACCAAGATACTTGGGACGGCACACTAATAACTTTCCACAGGATGGAATACACTCCAGTCAAGCTGAGAGGAGCAGAGATTCACTAGTAAGGTAAAGATAACAGTATTTTCTTTAAGTGTCAAGGAGGAAATGGGGGGAAACAGTGTCTAGGTAGTTTCAAAAGCTGGATCTAATACAGACAGTGGGAAGATAATACTGAAGTTTATTGCAACTTTGTTCCAAGAAGAAACCAAGACAAGACCTCTACTTCCATTGTGGTAAGAGTGTTCAGAAAGCGATAGCCAGAATGGATAAATTCCGAATGATCTTCCAGTTCCTTCAGTCCAACCAAGAGTCATTCATGAACGGCATCTGTGGCATCATGGCTCTTGCGAGTGCACAGATATACGTGGCTTTCGATTTCAAGTGCCCATGTTTACCAGACTATAATCTGGCCTATGGGATGGGTATCCTGTTTGTACCACCTCTCGTCTTGTTTTTATTGGGCTTCGTGATGAACAACAACGTCTCCATGTTAGCTGAAGAATGGAAAAGGCCCACAGGGAAACGGCAGAAAGACCCAGCTGTCTTGCGTTACATGTTCTGCTCCATGGCGCAGAGAGCCATGATTGCTCCCGCTGTCTGGATTTCTGTCACGCTGCTTGATGGAGAGTGCTTTGTGTGTGCCTTCTGCACCTCTGTGCCCATAGAAAAGCTGGGGAATAACAGCTACACGGGCCTATCTGAGAAGGCAATGCGGAGGATTCTGGCCCAGATTCCCTGTACAGAAATTTACAGTGGACAGGAACTTATAGTCAGGGAAGTGGCAATCAGGTACCTGCGCTGTATTTCCCAGGTAAGCAAAAACAGTGTCTTTTAAATTAATTTTCTGTTAGAAGGTTGACATTATGCCTGATTCAAGAGAATGAAGGAGAAATCAGATAAGTAAGGCAGGTTTGGTTATTTGTAGTCGTATATTGTGTCAACAATCACCTCAGCTCCCAGAGACAAGCTGTCATTTTTCACTGATGCCTGTGTGGGGATACAGTTGTTATTCCCACTAGGGTTGCCAGCTGTGGGTTGGGAAACATCTTTGGGGTGGAGCCAGGAGGGTGGGATTTGGGGCAGGAAGAGTAGGGACCTCAGTGGAGTACAATGATGTGGAGTCCACCCTCCAAAGCAGCCATTTTCTCCAGGGGAACAGATCTATGTCACCTGGAAATAAACTATAATTCCAGGAAATTCCCAGCTCTCACCTGGGGACTGACATCCCTAATTCCCACTCTCTTTGTGATCCCTCTCCACAGAAAATGAGCTGGTGCTCCTCTCAACCTATTGTTATAGTTTGCTGTTCTTAAAGTTTCTGCATTCAAAGAATTCACACATACAATAACACAAAGTACTAAACCCCGACTGCTTACTCTAATAACCCCATGTATTGTATTCTGTAAAATAAATAAATTACACCGGGCAGGTGAAGGAGAAAAGACTCCTGTAATTAAACTTCGTGACCTTCAAAATCACCCTGCCACATTTTGTTTGCCATACAAATCCAGTCAAATTTCTAATGACCCAAAGCTAAGACAGGCAGATCAACACAGTCCCTTCCGGTTGTTGCTATGTTCAGTATATATTTGTTCCCTGCATCTATAAAAAGATGTAAATTCCTTCCTGTTTGATGTAAAAGCCAACAGAAAATCTAATTTGACATTGAGAGTTCCCACCACATTGGATCCACTTTTAAACTGAGATCAGACTCCATTTATTTCCCCAATTTGTCCCAATTTGGGACATATCAAACTATGTCTGAACTGAAATTAAAAATTAGACAGAATATTTTTTACTAAACTAGCATTATCCAAACTAGTTTTATTCCTTAACTTTATTTTAGCTTTTGGAGGACAGTTTTGCAAGCCCCATTTCAATGGAACCAGAGTGGCATCTAGTCTATATGTAAGGCAAAAGTGTTGCAAGACGGTGCTGCAGAAGTAAAGTTCTACTATTGTTTTTGCCCCATCCACCTTCTTTTTCAAAGGCTAGTGGTATGTTGTTTAGAGTGGGGGCGCAGAGTACAAAGTGGGAAAATATATAGGAGACACCTGCTTATTGGTTGGTGGGTAGGGAAAATCAGTCCCTTAAAGTCCTGGAAGAACAAATAAGTGTTCACCTGGTACCAGAAGTAAGCATCCAAAAAAGCTTTGGGGCCATGGCTGAGTCATGAGCCTGATATGGCTGCCAGCAGGGGTTAGGAGGTAGATAGAGTTGCTATATGCAGGTTGGGGAACTCCTGAAGATTTGGGGATGGAACCTGAGAAGGACAGGACCTCAGTGGGGTACAATGCCACCCTCAAAATCATCCATTTTCTCCAGGGGAACTGATCTCTATAGTCTGGAGATGACCTGGTTTTCTGGAGGATCCTCAGGCCCTGCCTGGAGGCTGTCATCCCTAGCATGATAGATGCCCTGCAATTAACAAGATCCTCACCTTGACTGCCATAATGCATATAAGCAGCTTTAAGTTTCCCAGAATTCTGAATTCCCTGAATTCACCATTGCAATTCCATATTGTGTCTCACATGGTGAAATGCAGATTTCTATCTAGAAAGTTTCCCCATTATGTTATGACAAGTTTGGTTTTCCCATTCAGGCAATGGGCTGGACCTTTGTACTTCTGATGACCTTGCTGGCATTCCTGGTTCGATCCATGCGCCCTTGCTTCACTCAAGCTGCCTTCTTGAAGAGCAAGTACTGGTCCCACTACATTGACATTGAACGCAAGCTATTTGATGAAACTTGTACAGAGCATGCAAAAAGCTTTGCCAAAGTTTGCATCCAGCAGTTTTTTGAAGGCATGAACAAGGACTTGAGTATGGGCCACTCACACTTTCCTGAGAAGACACCTTCAGAAGCTGGGGAAGAGAAAGAAAAACTACTGGGCATTATGGATCAAAGGTCCATGAACAAACTCCTGAAGAACTGGCATAAATGTAAGCCCCCTTTGTGCCTCAACCAGGAGGTGCTACAGAATGGCTGGGCAGGAGAAATCATACACACTCATGTGCCTAAGAGAGAATATGCTGCATACTACAGTAAAGTCTGAGGATGGACTGGAAGAAATCAGAAAACAGGCTGCACTGCCGAGAGCTCCTTGGGAATAAATGCTCTTTGAGCAAAGAAATCTTGCAGTAGCTCAGTTGCCATGATGGTTGCATCTGGGACACCCATCCAGAAACATTCTTCATTCCTTTTCAATGGGAAGAGAATAATTGAAGACACTTGTAGTAAAACAAATGAACGTGGAAAGTACATAGCAACAGAACTGCTCGGAAAGAAAGAAGATGCTAGGGAGGCGCCTCCCTCAGGTAGCTGCTGGGATCAAAGTGGATTGATGGCAAGACTAAGGAGTTCTCAGTGGTGCAGCTTATACACTCAGGATTGCTTTCAATAGGAGCCTTGTTCCCCGCTAAACCAAGGATGATGGATCATCCCTCTGCCATTGACTCGACAGCAGGCCAATTAACAGTGAGAGCTCACAAACGCCACCTGCCAAATCTTTGAAAGACACAAAACAGGCAAACATTTTAAAGAAAAAGGCACAGAACTGTGGTCAAATGGCTGTCAGCAGCAAAGCAGAACCCTCTGAGAAGTTTTGGGTCCAAACCATAAGTGGGAAAACAGTATTTCAAAGTCAGTAGAGGGCACCATGAACCAGCAGGAAACTTGACTAAGAAGGGACCAAGAAGGGAGAGTTTCTTTCTTTTGCTTTTATAACATGATACAACAAAACCTGTCAGGAATGTGTTGAAGGATATGCAGAAGCTAAGAAACTGTGTTGTATTTTACAACTGCTAATGGGGAAGGGGAAGTGTTTCAGGTATTACAAAATTCAGCCTAAATTAACTGCATCCCAGCTAAACAGACTGGCAGCTGATCCAGGGATGAGTTCATGGCGACTGCTTTGTTAAATGCAGAGCAGTTGTTCCAATTACCCCGGGCATTTTTTGTGAAAATGTGAAGAGTGTGCCCGAGGAAAGCATTGATTGTGATGTCAAGTCATCTTTGATCATTTCTTGGGTATTTTCCCTCAGGACGCAGTTAGCTGTTGGTGCTGAAGAGAGCAAGTTATGGGGTCAGGACTCTCCAAAGTCAGGAAACTGATCCTCCTGTGCTTCTTCCAGCCTTCCCAGGTCTTGGGGATCTCCTCTACAGGGTGAGGGTCCTTTGAAGAGGGAGCCTGAAGACTTGTGTCTATGGTAGTTCCACTGGGGCAAGAGGGGGGTAAAGTTCCAGGCTGGATGGTAGAGGCCTGCAGCTATAGGTGACGTGTTGCCATATGCAGTTGCTAATGTAGTCTCCCACGTGAGATATATGCATTTTCATCAGTAAAGTCATACATTCAAACCCTTATTTCTGACATTTAATTATCTAGGTGAAGGAAATGTGTTGTATGGAGGAACGTCAAGCACACATAAACATATTATGCGGACTTACAGTGAATCAGACCATTGGCTCATCCAGGCCATTATTGTTTACTTTGACTGGCAGCAGCTCTCCAGGATTTCTGGTTAAGTTCTTTCATATCACCTACTACTTGAGCCTCTTACCCAAAGATGGCAGGGATTGAACCTGGGGCTTTATGCAAGGCAATGAGATACTCCACCACTGAGCCATTCCCTCCTCCCCACTTCAACCCCTCCTCCCACCTATTACCAAACATTGTTCTCTCTCTGAAGGCTGACCTTCATGAGGAATCTGCTTCTGGACAGCCTCTGGTTGTTGGTGGGTTTTAGAGCCCCCTCCACATGATGTCGTCTGCATCCCAAGGCTGTCCAGGGGCTGGCTTGCCTTCTGCTCAGATTTGCCTTGGGATGAGGGAAATCGCAAAAAGTGAATTTGCTACTTCTTATCTCGCATCTCATTGGTGAGCAACCAGAGGCAAGCCCATATGGAGGGGGAAAGCTGCAGTGTTGTCCTGCCTTCGCACTTGCCCTCCCCTCTCCATTTCCTGCTCCAGGTAATCTTTTAAAAGGCATGGTCTGTGTTGCAATGTGACCACAAAGCTACATTGTCAAAGGTAAACTAAAATGTTCTGCAAAGTGTCCATGGTCTTTTTGGGATCAGGCAGGTAAAACACAGCCCTGTTTGTGTTTTCTGGAGGTAGGAACTGAACTGGGAAAGAGAATGGTCGAGCAGCCTTCTCCCAGTCATACAGGAGTCTGGGCGCTTTGTTTTTAAGCCAAACATTTACAAAAATGACTTTTTTGGGGTCCAGGGACCATGTTCAACATCTTAGAAATCCACCCAGACAGAAATAAAGTCCAAAAGAACATGAATCCCAAAAGGTGGGTGCTGTATTGTTCTGCCATTTCTTCCTAGCAACGTGGAAGTGTTAACTTTTATTAAAAATGCATCTTTGTTGTGACATTACCACATAGCAATGTAGAAGTGCTTTTTTAAAAAAATTAATTTTGGGGCTTGTGTGGGGGAGAAAGATTCCGTCCATGTGAGTACCGCTGTGCTGTGATTGGTGGCTTGCTAGGATTGACAAGCCAAGGAATGGGGGGGGGGGAAGTTTGGCTTGTTTTCCCTTGCAGCCTTGTGGGGAAGCAAAAAGCCACAATGTGGGAGAAAGTAAACGCAGGAGGGGTCTCCTGTTACGAGGGCTGCAAACGCGAGTTTTGCAAGCAGGAGGCCACAAGCATTTTACCCCTGTGTATTGAAACAGTCCCCATGTGACTAGAAGCAGGAGATGGCATTTGCCATTTCCTAGTAGTTTTTATTCTTGCTTTAATGCAGATAGGAGGGAAAGGCTGTGAATTTAATCCTCCTGGAGGCTATTTTTCTAATCATACACACTAGCTACTTTCACAGGGGGGAAACAATCTAAAGAGGCTTTGGATCAGGGGGAAAAAAGTTTAAACAGCACCTGCTTCATTTTCACTATGATCCAATTCACTGCTTCCCAATTTAAATTAAAAAGTTGAGAGGTCACTGATGCATCTCCTATAATTTGTCATCCGGCCATGAGAACCAGAGCACAGAAAAACATTTAATGGCTGATGATGTAAGGGGCCACACAGCTGACTCTGTTCTGATTGCTTTGCCTTAACACAATGGGAGTGGTTGCTTCCTTTCTTGGTTTTGGCACTATAAATCCTCTCAGAAGCTGTGATCATTGTCATCATTGTACAGGCTCAGCAGGTATTACAGGACCACACAAAATATAGACAACGTTAGTGCGAGTTAGCCATATACATTCAGTACTCTGACTGCAACAGCAAGTGACAACATACATGGGTAAAAGCCATCACACATCAAACACCTCCACCACAATGGACTTGGATCCAAGCACTCTGCTCCTCTACAAGGGGAAGCTTTTCCTTCACTCCAGAAAGGCTCTTAGTGGAAGTCCATCCTTTGATCTAACCCAAGACTTTTCAACTGAGATGCACGAACACACAAAACTACCTTAAACTGAGTCAGGCTAGTAATTTATCAAGGTCAGTATTGTGACTGACAGCTACTCTCCAGGGATCTCAGATTGAAGTCTTTTTCATCACCTGCTATCTTTTTAACTGTAGATGCCAGAGAACTGGAACCGCATATAAAAGCAGATACTTTCCCAGACTGTTCATACTTTCAACCGCAAGCTATGAAGTGGTGTGACCAGTGATGTACATATATTTTAGAGGCATTCATAGCTCTTGCAAAGACATAAGTTAGGAACGTAAGAGTAGTCAATGGCCCATCCAGTCCAATGCTCTTTGCCACACAGTGGCCAAAACCCAGGTGTCATCAGGAGGTCCACCAGTGGGACCAGAACTCCGGAAGCCTCTCGCTCGAGGCCCCCAACCACCAAGAATACAGAAATGACTGGGCAAGACACAGTCTTCCATCTATTCCTTGTGACTAATAGCCACTAATAGGCCTCTACGCCATATGTTTATACAGATGTTTAGTTTATCCCAAAAGCCCTGCCATCCAGATGGTTGTCTTTTACTAAAACGTACAGCTGTTTATTTATATGTTTGTTTTCTATGGCAGGCAATATCCTAAGAAGAGGCACTTTATGATGCTCTGCTCTGGGAGACAGGTATAATTTTCAGGGAGTTCTGTATATGCAGGGTACATTTCAGATGCCTACCAATCAAAGCAAAGTGGAGGAGCTCAAAGCCTTTGTGAATTGCTGCCATTGATTGGCAGGCTACACCCTAAGCAAAGCTCTGAATAGGAAGTCTCGGGGATAGAAGAGTAAATAAATTACACAAATGGAAGAGACAAGAACGGGATAGAAGCTCCAACAATGGTTGAGATGGCAGATGACAAAAGACAGCTGAGATGAAATAATGTCTTTTTGTTCACATTTCATTTGTGCTTATCATTACTTGGTCCTGTTTTTAATTACAGTATATATTCTTTTTAATTAAAAATATTGCATTCGTGATTTTGGGTCAAGTAAAAATTACTTCTTTATACTTCTTTAACAATAACAATAGCAGGGTGTGGTGTGGTTTTGTTTTGAGCAACGTGAGTGATATTTTCTATAGGACTCAGGACATGATAAATGTGTGCACTGCAGTGATGCCCAGCTTGGTACCTATGGAAAACTATGGTGCTTCCCATACTGTTTTCTGATGCCCACTTACATGAACCGGAGAAGTACAGCTCAACTTGATTTGTGGTGTGCCCAATCAGTCAAGCATTCTAAATGAACTGGTTCAATTTGTGAGGTTTGTGATATGGTAAAATGGCTCCCTAGCATGCTAGAAACACCAAATTTGCAGGGGATCTCCAGATTACTCTCCTATACATGGCCTCTAAATTTGAAGAGAACTTTAGTTTGTGAGGATTAAGCCCAAGTCAGGAAAGTGCCTTTGGTGGAAATGTCAAGTGCAGATTCAAAAGCCTATAGAATGGACCCCCTGCAAGCTACACACATCAAGTGCACAGGAAACCTCACCCTACTACCTATTCCTCTACAACATCTCCAAGTTGATGGCAGATAATATTTCCGGGAGCTCATTCCACCAGGTAGGGGCCAGGACCAAAAAGGTCCTGGCCGTGGTCGAGGCCAGGCAAGCATCCCTAGGGCCAGGAATGGTCAACATGTTGTTACCATATTTTGATCCAGTGTCAACATTTTTTCAAAGGAATGAGGTCAGGGGAAAACCTGATCTTCTGCTTCTGCTTCTTGTGGTACCATGAGGCCACTTCCTCCTTCTCTGGAACCGTCACATGGGGTTTTTTAAGCTACCTTTGTTTTTGAATAAGATGATCAATCCATGTTGAACCGAATAAACATACATACTGCATTTTTAGAAATTTAAAAACACAGACAAGCCAGCTGAATCATGAGGAGAAATAAAAGATCAACAACTGACACTATACTTCTAAATTTGACTTTGATTAACTTATAAGAGAGTAACTCTGCTTTGATTGCACTGCTAGTCGGTGTTTGATTCATTCATTAGGCACATCCATTTCTTGACATTCCAGATATACTGATCTCAAATGCAATACGGAATTAACACCAGAGGAAAGCTACTGACAGGATGAGGATATTTGATTTTCTTCCTAACAGTGCTGCTTTTTGGCAGGAATATCGGCCACTGCTTGCGTCTGTTGTTCCTTTCACCAATTGCTTTGTAGAAACAAACTTCCTGGCCCTTCCTTTCTCCTTGCCAGACTATCCATTGGAAGCGATAGCTGCTATCCCTGACACTTTCCCTAAGGCAGGCTGGCTAACCATTTGGGGGAGGGTGTGCCTTCACCTACAGTGTATGGGTTAAGCTCACTATCGTGTGTGTGTGTGTGTGTGTGTTTCGGATGTGGCTGATTGCTGGTTGTTGCTGGTGATTCCTAGGCTCTGCCCTGTGACGACAAAAGAACTCAGTAATGAAAAGGAAATGGTGAGTAAGAAGTGGCTTTGTGCAGGCTTTAGAAAGGGTTTGCTAGAGAATATTTCTTTCTTTTACTCAGTTAATCCCATACGTTTCATTTAAGAGAAGAGGAAGTCTCATCTCTCTGGAGCACATAGTTGCGACTTGCTTACTGGACTTCTGAAACTCACTGTCAGCACTGGGCCATGGGCAGCCGCAGACACCAGAGCTGAAGCACAGTTTCCAGGCCTCTCCACAGCTGAATGACCTCACCCTGCCATCTGGCTACTCCTGCCAGCCTGTGCATGAAGAGAAGCCGTGCATCTCTGGCATTATAGCCAGAACCCATTTATTCCGAGAAGCAGCCGCAGAGGGGCTTTGGGACAAAAGGAGAGCAGCGCCATACAAATGCAGAAATTATATGGAGACAGGGCAACCTACAGTGACATCATTCCTCTGGCAGTACAGATTTGGTGCACTACAATTGCACTGCAGCTGGCCCTACAGATCAGATAAGCAGACAGAACACTCGTTCAGTGACGACTAAGGGTTCAGATGTGATTTGAATGTGCAGCTGACTTCTAAATATTGCTTATGCAAACATACCATCACTGGCTTACCTCTGTTTATACTGCAAGGGTTCTTGCCTGTGGCATATGTGTCCATGCCAGCTGAAAGAATAAAGAAAATTTGAGAGGAGTAGCCACATTATTGTTCTGCAATTTTAAAAGCTAAAGCGCTGTTCTAGACAAGTGGCTTCTTCCGTAGCTGTCCCACTGCTGATGGTTCACTGTCTGCTGTGAGGATCCTGTCCCCAGTTAATGGAAGTTACAAGATTATCCTTAATCAAGGGAAAGGCTTGGATCATTTCCACACTGGGAACTTGGCTGCCCCGTCTCCCATGTGGGGCAGATGAGGTGCACTGTATCAAATGCACCCCCATGTGGGAGCAGAAAGAGGCGAGGCAGCCTGCCTCAGTTCAAACTCCAGCCTGTAGCCCAGCGCAAATCCTCCGGTGCAGAAATGATCTTGCTGTCAGTAGGCTGCACTGTAAAAAAAAAAGAATTGTTGAAAATATACATGCTATTTGTTTCATATGAGGACACAACCAGCAGGAAAAAAAAGAAAGAGAGAGGGAGGAAAGGATTATCTCTCTGGGTATTTATGACAACCAGATGGAGGACTAATGACAAATAATATCCAATAAGGGGGCAATACTGCTCACACAAAGCAGCATCTCCACAGCAATAAAAGAGAGAGGATTGTCACCATAGCTTGACTGGCATTATTTGGCCCTATGTCAGCAGATGACCGTGCCTTACGCAGAGCCAGACCACTGGTCTGTCTGTGACTCTCCAAGGTCTCAGACAGAGAAATATCCTTCTTACACTCATCCCCTTTAGCTGTAAATCCCAGGGACTAGATGGCAGACATTAGGCATGCAAAGATCCCTTTAAACATTAAGAAACAGTGTGATCCTGTACAAAAATGTAATGGTTTATACCACTAAAATCATGAGGGTTAGACTGGAGTGATAGTACTTAGGACTGCATAGTACTGCAAGTAACTATGCTCTGCCCCCTTGAGACTAATTACTGTATTGCAGTATGCATGGGTAGGGGGAGAAGCCTCTCATTGGTTCCCATAGTGCCAATCAATGCCTATTGAGCCTCTTGTAAATTCAAGTATTCCTGCTCCTGGGCAAGCACTCTTTGGAGGAGCTGTTCATTTGACTATTGGGAAATGCAACCTGCACCTATTAGTTATAGGCTTTCGAGGCAGCTTTCAAAAATGCAAGAATAAGGGTTACAATCACAATAAAAATTCACAATTTTCAGTATTTTCTTTAAAATACAATTCACATGGCCAACAGCAAGAACAATATGCCTAAATAATAATACGTGTAAATACTTAATAAACATATATGAAAAATAAAAAAAAATGATGCAAAGTGAACAGACCCAGTTTCCCCTGGTGCTTAAAACAACAATGAAACTGGGTGCCCGGGAAGCAGCAGTGGGGAGGGAATTCCAAGATGAGGGGCCATCAGAGTAGGTCATCTTCCTGCTTTCTACACGCAACACACAACACGGGGCAACACTGTGAACAAGCTCTTATGGGTACAAGCAGTTATTTGAGTATTTTGTATCGGAATAAGCAAGATCTGCAATGTGCATGATTGAGCAGAATATAAAGAATATCCTGCAGGAGGCATCAGAGGAGATATGTATTTAGCATAGTTACATTAGGATGATTTTCCTGATGATTTTCAAATAATCTCCTCCAGTGTCCTGATCTGCTCATTTGGATACTTTCTGCTCCTCTGAACAAACTTCCCCCTGCTTGTCTCCAGAAGGAACAGAACAGACAGAATGACTGCAGGCAAAAGTTAGACAGACAGTTATTTAGCTCTCTCTCTCACACTCACACACACACACACAAAGTTGTTGTTTCTCCTCACCATTTTATTATTTTAAGCAGTTTGGTGTTGCACCCTCTTCACATCTTTATCCTCTGCCAACAGTTTGGGCCCCAAATATTTTGGGCTTTAATGTTGACTGGCAGCAATTTGAATTGTGTGCAGAAGAAAATGAGCAGCCAGTGTAGCTCTTTTCATGCTGTCAAGGCACAATGCTGATTGTTTGTGCCAGCTGGCAATCTTGCTGCAGTTGTTGCAGCTTTCATTTGCACAGTCCCAGCAGCTGAAGTCCCTCCCACATGTTGCTTAGCATCTGGATATGGTAATAAAGCATTTCATTTTTTCCATCCATGTATTTCTCGTCACTCCAGGCACAATGTTTTCTTTGAAACCACAACTCGAAGCTGGCCTCTTCTCCCCCCCCCCCCCTCCCGCCTGTACAATCCCCACCCTGACTCATGCGATTCCCCTCCCTTGCTTGCCTGAAAAAGCAGGCCTTTTGCCAGCAAAAGGAAGCCGCTAGAAACCAATCTGCCCACTCTTTTGAAGAGTTCCATCCACATCTCCTCCTATCCACCCCTCTCATGTGCAGAGCGGACAGTTTCACCAACAAAAGACTCAGTGCCCACATGCTCAGCTAAAGAAGTTCAGGAAATTGGTTTAGCATCCCCCTGAAGTAAGTGACATGTTTTTCTCGTCATATTTTGCTTTGTTTCAGGGGAGGCTCTCTGAAAATAAATATAAGCGAGTTAAGACATCCATTTATGGCGGGTTAAACTCCCCTCCTGTTCTCAGATACAGAGGATTTCTATTATCGGATCTGTTTTAGTAACGAAAGCTAGGAGTTCGGATAACTTTCTGGACAGCAGGCTTGCCTCTGGTATTCTACTGCTACGAAGAATTAACCAAGAATGTCGGCTAGCAGCAGCTTCCAAGCCCAGCTGCTTTTTTGTTGACGTGCAACAACTGACATGCCGTAGTCTCCACCACCTACTTTAGTGGCTCGTTCACATCATCAGACAATCCAAATTTTGGTCTCAAGATAGCTTGCTTTTTTATTTTGGACAACAGTATTCTTAAAGTATTTAATAGACATCTCTGCAGATCATGATTGGGTTAATCTCTCTGGCCTTGGTGGGTGGGGCTGTCAGGCAGTACAATGACATGTGAATGGCGTGCATGTGTCTTTTTAGCACTTTTTGATCCAAGGGGCTTCGTGGCACAAGAGGAACAGATGCCACTGAATGCAAAACCACACAATCTGGTAGGGGAATTCAGACAGAGGAGGAGTGTGGTCCATCAGTAGAACGGCTGCTTGTCAGATTCCATCCCTGGTATGTCTAGTTAAAAGGACCAGGTGGCAAGTGAAAGACCTCCATACCAGAGTATTGTCTGAGTAGACAATACTGACCTTGGTGAACCAGTGGTCTGATTCAGTATAAAGCAGTTCCATCTGTTTACACAGGTTAATGCTTTGAGAGTGCTAGCCCTATCACAGGCTATATAAATATTTGAGGAGAGTACATTGTTTGAAGTATCCCTTTGCTCTAAGACCAGCCCTGCCTATAGATTATCAGAGATAAGATAGAAATCATAGGAGAATCCATCACTTCTGAAGAGCACTGGAGGCCTAAAGGAAACAGGAGTTAGAATCTACAACCTCAAAGCTCATCTCAGAGGACAGGTGTGAATTCCTTCCTTTCATTTTCACTCAGCATGACTCAGAAACATGACAGATTTTTCCAGTTTTTGTCTCTTGTAGAATCACTCCTAATAACTGAAATTGATAATTGAATGACATTGTTACATTGTAACAATATGTACACAGATTGTACATAACCATCTGTGTACAATTTCTCTAAAGTCCCACCCTCAATTTAAAAAAAAGTATTTTCCCCTTTTCTTTGTGTATATATAAGGGGAAAGCTGCCAAAATGGATTGGAGACTTATTCTTAAAAAAAGAAAGTTGGGAGTTCAGATAACTTGGCACATATATTATACTGTTCTGATATTCTATTTAACATCTTGATGCGCCCTCTTGCTCAACTGGTATGGAGGTTTGGGCTGGGTTGCCACCAATATGCAGATGACACCCAGTTCTTCCTCCTGATGGATTACCTCCCCGATTCCCCCCCCCCTAGAAATCTTAGCCAGATGCCTGTGGCTGGGTAAGAAGGGACCAAGAGAAGAAGCATGCCTATCCCACCTGGACGGAGTGCGTCTAACAGTAGCCCACTCTGCAGAAACCTGGGGGTGGTCCTCGATGCCTCCCTCTCCATGGAGGCGCAGGTCACAAGAGTAGTGCAGCTGGCCTTCTACCACCTACATCAAGCCAAATTACTAGTACCCTACTTGGCACCAGAACACCTAGCCACAGTCATCCACGCAACGGTCACCTCTACACTGGACTTCTGCAACTCGCTCTATGCAGGCCTACCCTTATCCTTGACCTGGAAACTGCAACTGGTGCAGAACGCAGCGGCCAGGATTCTCACCCACACCCCGTGGAGATCTCATATCCAGCCTATATTTCAACAACTCAATTGGCTCACAATTGAATTCCGGATCAGGTTTAAGGTTTTGGTTCTTACCTTCAAGGCCATACAGGGTCTGGGCCCAGTGTACCTGAGAGACCGTCTCTCCGCCTATACCCGCAAAAGAGCATTACGCTCCGCCACTGCCAACTGGCTGGTGATCCCTGGCCCCAGAGAAGCACGTTGGTCCACAACGAGGTCCAGATCTTTTTCCATCCTGGCCCCCACCTGGTGGAACGAACTCCCTGAAGAGATCAGGGCCCTGCCTGAACTCCCACAGTTCCGCAGGGCCTGCAAAAGGGAGCTCCTCCACCAGGCATTTGCCTGAGACCGACCACAGGTCCCCCCCCCCCAACCTCTGACATCCCCTCCATGGCCTGAAGCAGCCTGACCTCTCTAGGGAGTTTAGCGTGTTATGTTGTTATTGTTGGGATCACTGAAGTTGTTGTTTAAAACCTCTGTTAAGTTGTTATTGTTGTATATAGACTATGTTGTATGTTGACTCATTCCATGTATCCCCTATGATGCTGTATGTAAACCGCCCTGAGCCATTTGGAAGGGTGGTATAGAAATCAAATCAAATATAAATAAATAAATAAATAAAATATTCAATTTGAAAAACTGGAAAGCAGAGCCAAGGAGACTGCAAACAGTTGAGGAGTGATTCATTACTGCAGTATTGTATTGACAGCTACAGCAAGAAGGCAGATACAACATATGTCTGCCCTGATGTAGAAAACATATCTGAAACTGGCCAGGGTAACTATCCTGAGCAAGATAAGGCAGGTTCAAATGATTCCTTACACTGGCATTTGCCGCATTCCCAACTAAGCAACTGGATCTTGGCACCCCTCAAATTGGATGACTGGTTTATAAGAGTGTATCTTGAGATTACTTTGGTTTGGGTGAGTTACTGTAATAGGATATTTAACAGCAGGTGTTAAATAGTCTTTCTTTTGCTTTGTGAGTGATAGATTTTGTTTTGCACTCTTAGTTGTCTTTCATATCATTATTTCAAAAAGGGATATTGAAATTTCTGTAATACACTGTTGTTTGCATTTTATCGATTAACCAATTAAGAGGCAGATAGTTAATCAACAAAAAGAAGTTGCGTCATTGGCTAACTTCCCTAACAAGAGCCGGTGTGGTATAGTCATGACAGTATCATACCAGTGATCGTTCCAGGTTCACGTCCCTACTTTGTCATGCAAACTCTCTGGGTGACCTTGGGTCACTCATACATTCTCAGCCCAGCCTGCCTTATGGGGTTGTTCAGAAGATCAAATGAAGGAGAGGGGAACAGTGAAGGTCACTTTGGGTCTCCCAATGGAGAGAAAGGCAGGATGTACATGAAGTAGATAAATAGATGAATAAAAACAAACCAATTTCAATGCAGGCTTCAGTTTCCGGCTGGTTTTGATGGACATGGCTGACAGTAGAAAGCAGGAATACATGGAACCTGAAAACCAAGCAGCCACCAGACCTTTCCTTCCTTGGAAGTAGGGTTTACTCCTAATTTGGATCCTGGGAACAGGGAACATCATTCTACTAAATCCAACATATATGTTAACATTTTTAAAAATTCCTGAAATATTTACACAGTCTGAAGAGAAACCAGAGTATAAAATTCCTAAAATCTCTGTCTCATTGTATGGAGCACCATTGTGTATTTATATTAATTTGATTCTGCTTAAATGAACTCAGTCAAGGTTCTTAAGCTCTATCTTTCAAGTTTCAACTGCTATTTCAAATGCAGCAATTCTCCTTGGTCTCAATAAAGGCAAGAATGTGGATTGTGGCCTTATTGGTTAAAATTGATTTATTTTCCAACTGGCCTTGCCCACATTATGTTGCAGGACAAATATTTCCACCATGGAGGAGAAAGTTGAAGGATAAATTGGGATATTATGGATTTTCCAACAGTTTTTCAGTCACTAGACTTTGCCGAGGCTAAATCTGTCCTAAAGCAAAGAATATTAGATGTAGAAAGGCAAATCGATATAAGCAGAATGAGGAACCCTCTATTTGATCTAAGTACTCTTAATAGAATAACATTGAAATCATACATTACATTTTTAAGGAATTTTAACTACAGGATAATTTTCTACCTTCTGCTGTTCTTGTGGCCAGATTAACTGAGTCTGCTCAGAAAAACTGTGTATATGGAACAGAAACTCCAGAATCAGAACATGTTTTCTTTGACTATAGGCTCTGCCATAGGGTCAGAGAAGTTCTTATTAATCCAATTCTTGCTTCTTATCCTGGTTGAAGTAGACAGTTCCTTTTTTCAATTATGTGAGCTGATAACAATCAGAAGCCAACATAGAAAGTTGCCAAGTATGGATGGTTGGCCTATCACATTAGAAAAGAGTTTAGGGAACACATGCCTAATCTCATTGATCTTAAACATTTTGCAATACATTGCATTTTGTATTAATTTTGTATTTATTTTAATGCTGTAATTCAGATTTTATTGTATGGCCGAATTTTTTAATACGGTGGCTGTTTTGATCTGGTCAATGATCATAATAAACTGATTGACTGATTTTTTAAATTCCTGAAAAAAACAACACCTTCAAATTTAATGTCTTATTTACAAGAAAATAAAGGAGCATGATTATGAAAGCTAAATCTAGGATTTTGTTGTTTTTACATAGCTTCCTCACATACAATATAGTCTCAAAGTAAATTTGCTGAGAGATACTGCTTAGCCCAAGGTCACACAGTGAACTTCAAGGGGGAATGTGGATTTGAACTATGGAGTTGTGATGTTTGTTTAAAAAAAACAGAGGCTTAAAAATATGGACTACATAAGAGAGACACAAATCCCTAAAGATGCCAGAATGGTTAAAAATAGCAGTCAAGAAGATTACAGAAAGGAAGAAAGTTTCCCTTGGAAAAGTGCATGTCTTACTCAATGAAGAAAATAAAAAAGAGCACTAACTATACATAAACTGACAAAAATACAAAGGAAAACCGGACTTCCTTAACTATGAGAGGTCCAGGAAATGACAGAGAGACGCTGGCATTGTCAGATGATGAGGGTATAAAAAGGGTATAAAAAGAAAACTAGAGGTATACAGAAATTCTTTTAGGGCATGAGGATATTTCCTGTTAGAAAAGGGGTGGCAAAGATCATGACTTGGATGACAGGGGTTGGCTGTTCTGGGGGGGGGGGGGGGTTGCTAATGATGTTATCAGGCCCTAAGTTTGTTGGTTATCCATCAATGGTTATCCATCAGTGCTTGCTGGACTGAAAGTTGGGTGAAGAGAGTGGGGGAGGGAGATTATTAAGAAAATGTTGAAACCCTACAGGCCATAATTATTTTTGGCACATACCAGGACACCATAAATTTTTAACAATTAATGTGCTGTGATTCATCAACCTTTGCTAGTTTTCTGTTCAGATGTATGGAGTAAGAAAGAAGGCTAGCAAGAAATATTTCAGGATGAGCAATAGGATTGCCAATGCCGTTTTTGGAAGTCCCTGCATATTTGGGGGTGATGCCTGGGGCAGGAGGGAAATCCTCCCCTTCATGTGAGATCATTTCCACCTAAATCAAGTTTTAAATCTCCTATTTCTGCCAGGCAAACTCTGCAGTGTGGATAGCCGGTAGGGAGACCCACCTCCATTTCTACTGCACATAGGCCTATTGAGGTTCTATTGAGGTGGGTGTTTTAGAAAGCAGCATTGCATCAAAACCCCAGAAGTTGCCAGCATAACTCCAAATCATCAATGTAAACCATAAAGTTTCACTTGAATGTGCCATTGACATGATGCCAATGACGGGACATGACTTCCAGATATTCACCAAAACTGACATGTCACTGGCACATTATTTTATTTATTGTTTGTTTGCTTGATTTGTAGCCCACAACTCCCAGACAAGCTGGCTCATGGCAGGCAACACAGTAAAAATCTCCACAATGAAACCCCCAGTAAAAAAAAGTAGAAAAATTAACCCTCCCTGGTGATGAAAACTAGCCTTCCCACTCCCTGCTCAGCAGACTCCCCAATACGCCATGCCTCAGGAAACAGATGGATCAAACTATCCTGGCTTCATTCAAAGACCTGGTGGAAGAGGTTCATCTTGCAGGCCTTGCAGAAGTGAGAAAGCTCAGTCAGGGCACTCAGCTCTCCCAGGAGCTCATTCCACCAGGTCAGAGCCAGGACCTCCTGCGAGCCAGGGACTACCAACAAGTTCTCACCTGCAGAGCAAAGGCCTTTGCAGGGGGACAGGGAGCAGGTGGTTCCACAAGTATGTGGGGCCTAGATTAAAACGCAAATGGCCTTGAAGGTCAACACCAGAACTTTGAATTTGATCCAGGCCACAACTGGTAACCAATGTAGCTGCCTCAGCACTGGCTAGATATGGGCCCTCCAAGATGTTCTGTGAAGACCCTAGGTCCCCGCCTTCTCCTCCTGCTGGTTGTCATTGAATGTCTGCCAACCCTAAGATCAGGTGTAATTTAAGGTGACCAGATTTTAACATTGGTAAAGAGGGACACCGTTGACTGAGGGGGGGGGGGTTCTTGACTAAAATTTGGTCTATATGGAGCAACAAAAAGTTTTATAGAACACATAGAATGCAAAAATAGTATTGTAATATATATATATATATTTTTAATTTCAACATACGTACAATTTGCCAGGTACCCCCAGATGTCCCTCCAAAAGTGGGACAATCTGGTCACCTTAGTGTAATTCCAGAGCACACCTGGACATTGCCAATTTTAATGGGCAGCCAACTTTGATACCAATGGTATGCATTTGTAACTCAGAGGTACGGAATAATTCACCATGATTAACCTTGAAAGAAATCTTGATTCAGTTGTTGAGAATTCACTGCAAATCTCAATGCAGCATGAAGGGGATGGCTATGCCCATCATATTCTAATGTGATCTTCCACAGGCACTGTTGGCAGAGTTTAAGTAAGCAAAAAGTGCACAGCACCAGAGTACTTAAAGAATAGTTTTATTGAGATTAGAAACAGCTTTGTAAAGAAGAGAAAGGAGAGAGTCTCCTAGCAGACTGTCTAACTGTTGTTCTTTTTCATCTGAAGGCAAACAGGAAAGAAGTGTGCTCAAAGGAACAGGAAGTATCTAATTGAACCAATCATGACACAGAAGGATATTTGAAAAATCCCAGGAAGTTCCTGATCTAAATATGCTAACTACACATCTTTTCCAATGCTCCCTGTAGGATATTCTTCATATAAGTTATTGAATCATGCTTAATATAGTTCTTGCATATTCCAACAGGTATATGGCCCAACTAGACCTTGATGGAGTCAGATAGACCTTCAATCTGATTTGTCAGGACAATTCTTGAGTACTGAAATAGCCCAGAGACAGAATATCTGCCTTTTTCACAAACTCTCACTCTCATGAAAAAGCTACAGTGCGATGATTTGCTGCCTTCACTGTATCTGATCTGGATAATAATAATAACAATTTTATTTTTATAGCCCACCCTTCCTGGTTTGGTCAGGACAGGTAACTATGTAATAATAATAACTGATAACAATGGATAACAATTAAACTTTTCAACTAAAATATTAAATTATATAAACTTATTAAAACACCTCTATTAGTGTCTTGAAAAGGGGAACTTCATTTTTGCTGGGCAATTGGCCTATGGATGGTGCATTATTTGTTTTGTGAGTAGAGAGGCCAGCATTTTCTCGGTTTTAATTTCTTGGCCTCAATTGTAGGCCCGGTGGAACAGCTCTGTCTTGCAGGCCCGCTGGAACTGCTGAAGGTCCCAGAGGGCTCTGATCTCATCAGGGAGAGCATCCCACTAGTTTGGGGGCAGGATCAAAAAATCCCTGACTCTGGTCAGATCAAGTTTTATTTGGGGGGGGGGGCTCCTGAGCAAGTGACGATCACTGGAACTTAGTGTTCTTTGGGGGTATAGTGGAGGTACCATAGGTACAGTGGTCCCACACCAAAACCTTGAACCTGATCTGGTCTCTCATGTGGAGCCTGTGCATCTGGGAGGGCACTGGTGTGATGTGGGGTCTCCACTGAGTTCCCAGTGGACTTGTACTGCAGTGCTCTGGACCAGTTGAAGTTTCCAGATGAGCTTCAAGGGCAGCCTTGCATAGAGCAAGTTACAGAAGTCTAGTCTGGAGGTGACTGTTGTGTGGATCATGATGGCTAGGCCAGATACCGATAGGTACGGTGCAAGCTGTTGCATCTGGCGAAGGTGGTAAAATGAATGGCAGACAGGTAAAATGCTAGAGAGGCATCCAGAATTACACCTAGACTTTTGATGGTGGTCACAGGTGTTACAGACCCCGTCTAGCATTGGAAGTTGCATTAGTGTATATTGTTGTATTAGCATTGAGTAGGGTTCAGCCCTTACTAGCAGCATCTCTCCTGATGTCTTTCCCACCTCTACTAATTCAGTTCTTAGTACTAGAGATGGTAGATTATCATGAAGTTATATGTGCAAATCATGAGCAACAGCATGCGCTGTACCAATGGTGTGTAATTAGAAAAGCAGATACGCAACTGGTAAAGATTAATGTCTTCCTCATTAGTCAGGCAATAGCTTTTCATTCCCCATAATTATTTGTCATTCAAGAACTATTAAATAAACCCAGCCCATTCAGACTAATACATAAGACTCATGTGTCCATGCTGATTATGTCTGGGGAGCTGGAATAATAACTTATAACTGGAGTCATAGCAAAACTACAAAACATGTCCAGAGCTCACACAGCCAAGGAGGTAACAAAGCTGTGTACAGAAAGAAGCTAAGATTTGCAGAACTGTACCCTTGATTCTAACAATATTGCAAACTCCAAAGAACTTACGTGGACTATACAGTGTCCTAGCTGCATGGTGATGGGTGAAGGTAAGGCAAGCTTGACTATTGTCTTTTAAGAAATGAAGGGATAAGAAAAAAGAAAGGGAGATTACAGTTCAGGAATGCCTTGTTCCCTCTTCTCTTTCAATGGAGTCTGCAGGTAAGGTAGCAGGGAGTAAATGACTTATTTGTACACATCCTCCAAAAAATGACAGCGGGAAACAAAGAACTTTGGTAGTGGTAAGTCAAGGGACATCCTATCCTTTCTTTGAAATAATTTTTAATATGTACATCCAACTCAAAGATTTTTGTTTTTATTCATGTATAGTTCTCTCCTAAAATACTAACCAAGTTTAGAATATTATTTTTCACTACATGCCATCAGAAATGTAGGATCTACTTCCATGGTACCAATCAAATAAGTTCAATCATCAAACAATGTCTAGTATTTGGTATAAGACTGAATATGTATTAGAGACTAGCAACCATAATAAAATAGAAACCTACTATTAAAGAGGGACTCAGATGGACTGTTTCTCTTGGGCTGCTATGAAAATGTTCTATTTTAAATTCTTAGTGCTGATTATCTTCTTACAGCCCATGAGAGATAAGAACAAGGCTCCTTGTTGCTGGTCCCAGATCACAACACTGGAATTTCTCCTTGGACAAAGAAAACAAGATGGCTGCTCTCCTCGCAGAAAACTTCCGCTTCCTCTCACTATTCTTCAAGAGCAAAGATGTGATGATTTTCAATGGTCTGGTTGCCTTGGGCACAGTAGGAAGCCAGGAAATCTTCTCAGTAGTTGCATTCCACTGTCCGTGCTCCCCGGTGAGGAACTACATCTATGGATTGGCTGCCATAGGTGTACCAGCCCTGGCCTTGTTCCTTATTGGTGTCATATGGAACAATCACACATGGAACCTGGTAGCTGAGTGTCACCGACGAGGAACCAAGAACTTTTCAGCAGCAGCATCCTGCTTGATCTTTGGCTCAGTCATGGGTCGAGCTGCAGTGGCTCCTGTCACATGGTCGGTGATCTCCCTGCTTCGTGGAGAGGCCTATGTTTGTGCCATGAGTGAATTCATGGATCCTTCCTACTTGTATGAATTTCCTACTGGCTATGGAGCCAAGACCATGGCTAGATTCCCTTGTGATGATCTGCCAGGAAACTTGACAAAATTTAAGGATGACGTTATAAGGCAATTAAAATATGAGTCACAGGTACATATTTTATTTCCTTGTTTATGAATTAGAAGAATGCTTCCTACTTGATTATTGTGGCGATTTACCTCTGTATGTCAGTGTTAGCAGCCAATGACTTTGAAAAATGTCCTTGCACCTGTCATGTCTATCCCTATATTTATTTACATAATTTCTACCTCACCATTTCCACATATTCCCCAAAGCAGCTAATGACACTGCAAAATGTAGGAACTTTTCTAAAGTTAGTGCATGCTGAAAGTAAACAAATCTTGTTCTTGGTTTATTCTGATATTTCTTTTCTAGAGATGTTGAGGTTATTTTGTAATTTGGTGATAGTGTTTGCCTTTGTTAAGCATTAAAAGAACAGGAATGCTAGCTCTTAAAATATATATTCTCAAGATTCTAGATTCCTAGTCCAGAAAAACCTTTAACAATGAATTAAATGTAAATTTGGGGGGGCTATTGAAGATTAATTCATACGCTTTCCAAAGTAGATGTTCACAGTGCTTAATTGATACAAGCTTAGAAATTATCTAGACCTGCCAAAATATGGAGGTGCAGATTTTCTTGAACCTGCTGTATATCCATCTTCCTTCTAAATGTATACTGTACAATCAGGCAGCACATCTGAAGACACTACAGGGAAAAAACCAATACACAGCCCTGTTCATTTACTAACACTGTCGTTTCTTACAGCTTTTTGGGTGGATGCTCCTTGGTGTAGTTGCAGTTCTAGTGTTCCTCACCAAGTGCCTGAAGCATTGCTGTTCACCACTCAGCTATCGGCAGGAGGACTACTGGGACCAGTACCGATCCAACGAGGCCAAATTGTTTCATCGCACTGCAGAGGTGCATTCTAAGGTCATGGCTGCCAACAATGTCAAAAAATTCTTTGGTTTTGTATGCTTAGATAAGGAAGAGAAAGAACTAGTACAGGAGTACCCCGTGGAAGATGTCCAGCCAAGGCCACAATGGGATGCCATCACTGGGGTCTGTATCTATCGGGAGAATAAAGGATTCCCTCTCTACAGCCGTCTTCATAAATGGGCCAAAGGTGCAGTGGGATGCAATTCAGGTCCTGATAACCAGGAAATGGTCTTCCTTGCTGCCTAAGATAACCGAACATGTTCAGTAATCTCTCTCCCTACTCCATTTTATCTATTAACAAAGATCTCAGCTAGGGCATAAAGTTGATGGACTGCTTGTGAACTAAGCAACACAGGTCACCTACTTCAGGAAGAGGAATCAAAGACCAGTGGCAATTGTTTCTCACTGGGGCGTTCTCTGAAAAGATCATAGCTTTGCTACTTTGGCAGAAGAAGAATACTAAACTTGAGGTAACCAGGTGAAGCTTGCTGGCTGGCTGGCTGCAGAATTTACAGATGCCAGGCACAGAGAAGTCCTCAAAAGAGACACAAGTGGAGAATTAATATTTATTTTCATTTACGGTACAAAACTACCTTAAGATTCTTATTTTGACTGCTGCCACCTAGCTTGTATTTTAGCAGCTTTCCTCTACTGAGACTCAAACCAGTGTGTGGTCATTGAGAGAAAGGCAGAAGTGATAACATATATGACTAACTCAGGAACTTTACTGCTGCCTGGCAGGTTTTCTGTTTGGGGGACATAGGACTAGTGGAATTCTGCCTTTGCAAATGGCAGCTGCTCTACTTTTCCTTGCTTTGGCTTTTAAGACCTGGACTGAATTCTCTTTTGTTCAATGATACTGTGCTTTGAAATGGCACACCTGTACTACTGCACTTGGAAAGCTTGTTTATAGTTATGGGTCTTCCACAAGGCTGCACTATGTGACAGAAACACAATTTCTTGCTCTGAAGGTTGAGTAAATACAGCAGTCTTTACTTTTCCCCACTCCTAAAAGCAAATGTGATAGTTGGAAGATAGCAATTGGGGCCATCCATTGGCAAGGCAGGGGTTGCGTTATAGCAAGGGAATTCTTCAGATATGCAGGAAAACCCTTTTAACCTTAAGAAAGCCCCTCCCTCCCCCCCCCCTTCACTCTCTCACACGCATATAACCCTGATGAAGACTTCATGTTAGGGTTTTCCAGTCAAAGGTGCAGAACTGAGATCAGTTGAGCATAAATTAAAAGAGGAAGAAAAAGAGAACAGGAAGAGAAAGTTGGACAAGCTCAATATCTTGAATATACAAGTATCCTGCAGGAAGATATTTCTGATCACTTATTCGTCATCCATTATTTCCTGGCAGGTCCAATTTATTTTTCCCCTTCAGCTAGGAATCTTGCAAGCCTCCAAAATTTGTGACCATGATACTGTACAATCAGAAGTAGCAAGGTATACATATGAAGAACAGCAAAAATACACTTTTGCTATAATACCAATGCAGATCATCCTATGATGAGAGCCAGTTTGGTGTAGTGGTTAGGAGTGTGGACTTCTAATCTGGCATGCTGGGTTCGATTCTGCGCTCCCCCACATGCAACAGAACCAGCTGGTTGACCTTGGGCTCGTAAGCTGCTTTGAGCCTCCTTCGGGTAGGGAAAAGCAGCATATAAGAACCATGGATAAGAATCAGGCATAGCAGGCAATGGCAGTGCTTTAGTAAAATCTCTTTATGTCATGTTTCAGTTCTACTTCCTAGATAACCAAATGCTGACCTATTAAGTTCAGAATGTATTCAGTTTGGTGGTTAGGAGTTAGAATCCACGTGGATTTCTAATCTGGCATGACAGGTTCAATTCTGCACTCCCCCACATGCAACCAGCTGGGTGACCTTGGGCTCGCCACGGCACTGATAAAACTGTTCTGACCGAGCAGTAATATCAGGGCTCTCTCAGCCTCACCCACCCCACAGGGTGTCTGTTGTGGGGAGAGGAAAGGGAAGGCGACTGAAAGCTGCTTTGAGACTCCTTTGGGCAGAGAAAAGCAGCATATAAGAACCAACTCTTCTTACTATTATTTCTGTGTAGTATAGGATATGATCTACTTGAACCATACTAGTTGCAGATTTCTGTTAGACCACCAACCTCTCTTCCGTATTTAATATATTACATTAATATTTTATTTTACTTGTTCCCTCTAACCATCTTTAAAAGGTAATGGAAAGCTTTGGCCTTTTAAGTGAGTAGGAAACTGTACAAAAATGATATAACTTGGTTTAAAGGATAAAGGTTATAATGAACAAAGAAGTATGATATCACAATATTTGTCAAGATTGTTAAAATATCAAAATTAGTCAGAAAACAAGCAGCCGTTCTTATCTTGCCCCACTGAAAATGTTGTTAGGCTCATTCCATGTCATGTTCTGATTTTTGCTAATATAGAAATGTACAATATTCTCAGCAAAAACCATAATCACAACTCAGTTCCTATATATGCAGGCAGTCCCTGTTAATGGAGTCACCAACCGCCTTGCACTGAGGAAAAGCAGCAAAGGTCTTTCTTTTCATAACTGAGGGCCTTGGAGGTCTCCAAAATAATATAGTTTGATTTTAGGTCTGTTCTTTCTCTAGGTCTTTTTAAAGATGTTGCAGTGCTTAAGCTCTTCTTTGAATTGGCCTTATTTAGCTCAGGATAGTACATTGCCAGCATATGCACAACTATTTTATAATAAAAATGTATATATATTTCAAAATTTGCCAGTGTTGACCCCAGTAAATGTTAAGAGATACACCATGTCAACATTTATGACTATCATTGGGTTGTTAGATATTCAAAACACTTTTAGCACTGACAACATACAACCCTTTGAGTTCTGTTACAAGATTCTTTAAACTAGTATAGTGTCACACATGCCTGTTGGATGCCAAAATCTGCACAGTAAGACCATTTATGCACTGGGAACTTCACTGCCCCAGCTCCTGTGCAGGAGCACAAATCAGGGGTGAATGAGGTGTACCAGGCCAAATGCTCCCCCACGGGGGGGCAGGAAGAGGTGGGGCAACCAGCCACAACTAAAACTCCAGCCTGAAGCACGGCATTAAACCTCCAGTGCATAAACGGTCTAAGCTAGTTTTCCTATGCATATTAACCCCCACCTATGGTGCACTGCAAAGGCATGAATTATGGTTACTTTTGCACAATACCACTAAGTTGATTTGAAGACTGAAATCTCCTTATGCACGTGGGAGGCAACAAATTTAGGAAACCATCTGATGTGGGCACAGCAAATGAACTCTATGGAGTTGGTTCAACTAGTCTATTCATAGTGGATGAAATGAGCTAAATGAATTCATACACATAGGTAAAGTGGAGAACCTAAACTAAAGTGGAACCCAGAAACTAAACTAAACCAAACCTGCAACCCAGAAGAGGGCTTCTACCAGAAGAAAAAAGTTCAAGGTTTCATAGAACTATGAAGTTAACAGACCCTAAACCTCACAAAAACAGATGGCACAAATTTCTAATTAATTCAATAATGAATGCATCAAACAAGAAATACTAGTAAAGGAAAATATTTTTCATCACCTTTATATATAACTGCAAGAAAAGTGTGTAAGAAAAAATGCATACCATTTTATTGCATTTATAAGTCAACTGTACACAAAATCTGTCTGCTTTCTGCGTGTTATTCTTCTTTTAAATAAAGATTCTGAAGCAATCCTCATTTAAGTACCATGAGATGGTAGCAAAGGTACAAATATTTATAAGGCCTATGCTCTTATGAGTCATATTGATTGGGTCCAGGGTTAACTCAGTATGCTGTTGAGACCACCAGGAAAGCACAGGAAGCAGGATGGTTTTCCTCCTCCTGACAGCTGTTATGCTCCTCTGCTGGCTAGCAAGCAAAACCCCAAAGTCTGTCCACCATATAAATCAAACTTCAGCAAGGCTGTTCTTGGATTCCACGTATTCCAGCGCGGCTGCCTTCACAGCTTGTACCGTGTCTGCTGTGCCGTATTTCTTCTCATACTCTAGATAGCGTTTAAAGAAAAATTTCATCTTCTTTGGTGCTAGGCTGAGGTGTATTATTCGTTCAAAAACTTCCCTGTGAAAACACATAAAACTGTTCAGGACGTTTGTTTTTAGATTTATATCCCGCCTCTCCCGACAATGTTGATTCGAGACAGCTTACAGAAAAATAATGAAACAGCACCCCATAAAAAATCCACAAAACGCTAAAATTAACATATCCTGGCAACCCTGCAGTTAGCAATTTAAAACATCAAGATGGTGGTAAAAATTCAAAGCCCCCCCCCCACACACACAAACACACACACACAACTTCACTGCTCCAACCTCGAGCCACTACCGTAGCTCAGTCTAGATGATATATAGGCAGGCTGTTGATCCACCATGCTTCACATCTAATGCTTAGCACTCAAGATAGGACAGGACATTTTATCATCAAGTATGAACCGACTTGCCCAGCATGCTGTCAGACCCTTGTTTCTGTTAATAGAAAGGCAATAACAGAAAGCAGACAGCCTGGATCCAAAGCTTCTTTACCATCTTCAGAACCTGGTTAAGAGGGGGACCCAGAAATCAGTACAGACCAATACTGCACAGCTACGTTCACCAGCCCTCTTTAGATTAAAACAAAACAGAAGAAGAGAGCATGCGGGCCCTTGGACACTTCTTAGCACACAGGATTTGTTTAAAAGGCTCAAACAACATCAGAGAAGGTGGTCACTGCATCAAAAGGATTTGCCAGAATGGCTTCCCACTGAATGCAATAGGCATAATACAATTTCTTAATATTTCACGCTAATCTAGTCCTTCACTCTGAATCCTTGTCAGTGTTGTAACATTGCCCAACCCCCACAAACACACACATATTCAAATGATCAGATCTTCCAGTCTGGTTTAATTTGAAATCAAGGCCAACAGGCAGTCCTTGTGTTCTAACTGCATCCTTTCCTGGAAGGTTCACAAGTCTTAGCCTTCCAACCCATGCTAGGACTCACCGTACTTCCTTCTGGGTGCCATGTTTTATCATCATGTCTATGTAAATTGACCAGATGTCCGTTCGTTTCGGATATGTACTCAGGGTGTTCTCAAAAATGGCCTTGCCATGTTCGGGATCTCCAAACCGGAATTCAAGCTGGGCCAGCTTTGAAATCACATCCACATCTGCAACACAGCCAACATGCATTTTTAGAGTGTATCTTGTAGGAGTTGAGCCTCCAGTCCGGTTTTCAGGGCATTGTCATTACTTTGGCAAAACACCATTAAACAAGGGAATTAGGGTTTCGTGCCCAGCAATTTCTCAGAGTAGTCCCCCACAAACACACACATACAGACACACTTCTGTTCTGTTTAGTAAAATGTGTGTTAGGAATTGTGACTGTTCTTTTTTTCAGTGCAACATATGTAGCTTTTTCAGTGTGGTGGCAGAGAAAACAAGAATATATACATTAAACGATGGAGACAGGATGGCATCATAAGGAATTTACAATAAGTAAACTAAGATTGGTGCAGAATCAGTGTGTGCAATGAAAGCCCTGCTGAGATTTCTTGAGACGCTAGGAAACTATAGATTATGTACAGCAAATGTAAGGAATTTAGCAGAACAACAATTATCAGGAACTCCGCTAAAGTTCAATACAGTTAAACACTCCTGTTTGAAAAGGAAATTACCAATGATGAACATGGTTGCATTTAAAAAAAAAAACATCATTAGTAACTTAGCAAACATTGCCCAAGAAATCAATAAGAAATGTGAAGGTACTGGTAGCCACTTGATCCAAATGAACATCTAAAACTAAAATGTACTAATACCATTTTTTAAAGTCCAACCAAAGGAACAGTTTGGATATTAAAAAGGCCACATATGCAGGCCATATTCTGGAGACCATTTTTCTGCTCCGGTGTGGTGAGTCATGCAGTTGTAGGAGGCAGGGCAAAATCAGTATCAGACACCTTGGGCCTTGTGAAAGTATAAATGCTAGAGGGGAAGCTACAATTGGCTACCAACCATAAGAAGAATAAACCAAGAGGCTCTTACGTTCTTTTTCCGGCAGACACTTGAGTGCACGTGGGAGAAGCCTGTGAGCTGCCTCTACCAGGCCTCTTTTTAGAAGAAAAGTGGTATATTTCACCCATACAGACTTCTCCTGGCGAAAACGTTTCAGCATTGTGTTGTACAGATCATCAGCTTGCTGATAATTGCAGAAAAAAAGAAGAGATAATTTTTAAGATGCAACACCCATACATATCTAAAGGAGCTGTCACTACTCATTTATGAATATCAGAAAACTGAACCACTGAATTTTAAATGCTATTTTAGGAAGAATTCAGAACTAAAATCCAGGTCATCAGTCTTCCAACTCTATATACAGGCTAGTAAGTTACGCACGTTCTGTGAACTTACTGACTCTATTCTTGGATTTCCTGTCTTCTTCTGCCCATCTACTGTTGGCTTTTGTGGTTACAGGCTGACAAGCATAAAGATTCAGGGCCTTAAAAGATTTAGGCAGCCACCAACAGAAGGAACAGACATGATTTGCAAATTACTTTCTTCCATGTCCTCCAGGACATAGCCTTAAAGTCTGTGCTCGCTTGCCTTGAAAAGCCAATGTTTATCCTGGATTTGGTAAATAAATGATTTTTGTAGGTTTATATGAAATAAAAAGAAATGCTAAATTTAGCAATGAAAATCTGCATCTAGTATATTAGTAGGCCTGCATAGAGTGAGTTGCAGAAGTCTAGTCTAGAGGTGAACATTGCATGGATCACTGTGGCTAGTTATTCTGGAGCCAAGTAGGATACTAGAAGCTTGGCTTGGCATAGATGGTAGAAAGCCTGCCACACCACTCTCGTGAACTGTGCCTCTATGGAGAAGGAGGCATCAAGGATCACACCCAGATTTATGACAGAGTGAGCTACTAATAGCAGGTTGGGTAGACACGCTTCCTTGCTTGGTCCCTTCCTGCCCAGCCACAGGACCTCAGTCTTTGAAGGGTTGAGCTTCAGGTGACTCTGCTTGAGCCACCCCATCATAGCTTTTGTGATAAATAATGCATAGATTTTAGTGAATGCCAAATGCCCAGAGTAAGGCAACACCTAGACACTGGAAATAATAAGCTTGCTTCCGGTCCCAGACTGAAGATACATCCACTGTATCAGATTCCACAGGATGGAAGGAAGCCCAGACTCATTCAATAAGTCTTTCCCCAGATATACAGGGCAGCTGCAGTAACTCTCCACTTTAAAACACTGCTGTTACTGGCCTCACCTTATATTTCTCAGAATCAGCATAGATGTCTGCCAGCTGTTGGAAAACCTTCAAGGGTTCATTGTACTGAATGGCTCTTTCAAAGACCTTCATCAGCGCTTCCTCCGTACCATACATGTTCTCCAGGTTCAGCAGGGCTACCCACACATTCAGTTTCTCTTGTTCTTCCCTTGGAAACAAACACATATATTGACCAACACTTATATTTCTTTACTGAAATAATGGCACCTAATCAATGTAGCCTCACAAGTTCGAAATTGCCCACTGCTGTTGCCTTTCCTAACCTTCTCTTTAGCTGATGATGCCAGCAACTGAACCTGGGACTTCAGCATACAAAGCAGATGCTCTACCACTGAGCCACGGCCTCTGCAATGACTGATCTTAATAGCTACTCTGTATCACACAGAAGCTGGCAAATCACAGTATTTTGTCCCAACCAGGAACTGGGCATATAACACTAGACATCTTTCCCACAGAATGGATTTGGGGAGAAACATTATTGGGACTGTAACACAGGAAAGTATTCTTTGGAAAAAAAATCTTCCATCCAGCCTATTTGGTGTTTTTGTAGGAGTATAAGAAGGTTATCAGAAAAGACGAGTAAAGCATCAGGTTACATCCATGCAATCAAGATGAATGTAATTAAAAACCATCTCTGTTCTTTCTCTTTAGTCTATTCAGTTCCTATACCCTTGTGCTGAAAGAGGGCCACAGCAAGTGTCTCATGAGCTCACATATGCAGCACTTTTTATTTTTGTACCCACCCTCTTTACAGTCTGTACACACACAGACACACAGGGGACTCCAGCAGTAGTTATAAAAATTAATAATTTCAAATATCTGGATAAGCAATTTATCGAACAACTCTAAAAATCAATGAAACCACAAGCAATGATGTGTGTGTTATGTGCCCTCAAGTCACTCCAACTTATGGAATTAATGACCACCAAAATGTGATAGCACAATGAAATCAGCAAGAAAAATTAAAACTAATAAGTTTAATTAAAAAGAGCACTAGTGCAATCAGTACAAGCCAGAGAGTTTTTTCCCATTGTTGAATATCATTAGAAGATTGGGGGGGGGGGGAGAATACAGTTACTGAAGGACCAATTAGAGTTGTGACCCTTGATGGAACTCAAAACTACACAGCCCAAAATGCAACAAGGAAACATAGTACACTCTGGGGATTCTGATCTATATGGGCTTCACTACTGGGTGGCAGCAGCAGCCTCTCCAAGTAAACTGCTGAATTTTTGGAAACCTGGCAGGTATTAAGAAATGAGAGAGCAGCTGAAGAACTTGGTCTGGACCTTTGCACTTTTATAGTAGTCCCATGCCAACAGTTTTTATAACAAAATCACACTTAAAAATGCCTAGAGTGGCCTGTAATAAAAACAACATAATATGAATCACAACATCAGACCAATGTCTTAAATAAAACTCATTCCTACAATGATTAAAAGAAGTAAAAGGAGGCAAAATGAAAAGGGGGGGTTGAAGCAGAATCAGAAATAAAAAGGCATTGCCCACCACCCTTAAGTTAGCAGGAAGACCTATGAGTTGATAGAAGCTCAGTGTTCTAGGTCACCACACTGGATTGCAATTGTAAGGAAAGAGGAGCCGGGAAAGAGAGATGAACAATGTTATCCACTTAAGCCAGCAGGTGATCTCTTCCCACATGAGATTAGTCAAACAAGACCTTCAACAGGTAGGAACAGCTATAGACAAAAAATAAAAGGAGATTCACCTGAAGGAAATTGTTTTGAGGGCCCTTTCAGCCACAGCTCTGGCCTTCTCTATCTCTGTTGCCTGTAGATGGAAGGCCATATACTGCAGCCAGAGGATGGAGCTGTCAGGGTTGCCAAGGACCAAGCGGTCAAAGTCATCTGCAGATTGGGGCTGCCGAGTTGGGTCCATCAGGGCAGCTTCCAGTTTGGAGAGTTCCTTTTCTGCCCTTTGCTTCTCCAGCTCTTTGTTTTGCCTTGTTTGTTTCTTCGTCTTGAAAGAACGCAAAACGATAGAGGACGGGAATGATTAATGGAATAGCAGTGATGCTACAAGATTCAACATAAGGGGAGTAGCATGTCCAATCACATGGTCACTCAAAGCTATTCTAAGTGGGGGGCACTCACAGTGATCGTGGACTAGCAGTGACATAGCTGGCTGTTAGCTTGGGCACTCTGAACACTGTGACATAAAAAAACTACATCTCCCAAACCACCTGCCACCCAAGACCAACAATACACACATCCATTACTTACCTTGAATTACCGTTTCTTAGTATGTGGTCTACATAGCTAAACTGATGCAACTGCTTGGAGTGAGTGGAGGTGTGACCTAACCAGCTTTGGAGGACTCCCCCACCCCCAAGCCCGCTGACGAAGAAAGACTCTAATCCTGATATGTCTTTTCTTTTTGTACTTTCCCAACTGTACCAAAATCTCTCAGTAAAAACACACTATCTATATACTTTTAAGCTAGCAAAGGAAGCCCTAGAATTACCAAGTTAAAAATTAGTAAACAGGATCCCAGGCTGCAAGCAAAGTGATGCTGAATTAGAATGTACTGAAATACCACACCGTTAACTGTGTATCTTCTTCGTCATCCTCACTAGAAGAGCTCTGCTCCCTCTCTTTCAACTTGGGTGCATCAAGTACAGCTAAACCGTCTTCCCACGTAAAGCTGGTTGAAACTTTTAGCCTGGGAACCTCTTTTCCCTAGGGGGAGAAAAACCAAAAGATTTTGTATTGAAAGTATGCGGCAAAACCCACCATTAAACAATCTAAAGTCCAGATGTCCCTCCTCTTCTGCAATTCTTCACCTTAGAGCTCTTCTCGTACTTTTCCTCCTCCTCTTCCTCCCGACAATAGACCTCAATGCCACTATCGTCCTCTTCAGTGCAACGAGCTCTTTTCCCCCCTCGCTTTGCTTCCTATCATCAGGAAAGAAAATTTCACACATAGTTATTAAAAGCACTTTATTGAACACTTCTATTTTAAAAAGCCCAAATACATGCAATGTGATAAAATCATATTCCAGTCCCTCCCTATTACCACTCCTACCAGGTCTAAATCTCCCACCCAGACAGGTACCTGGACACTTTCAGAACTTCTGTGCTTCTTTGGCTTCTTCACGTTTGTGTCCCTGGGTGGCAGACCCAGGGACTCTGGGATGATACTTGGTTTCCCGGTGTCCTTAGGAAGAACGGAGAGCTCCACACGATTCTCTTCTTTGTTTATACTGTATATTTATTAGGAAAATGGTGGGAAAGAATGGAAGAAAAAGAGAACTATTGTAGGTATGATATCTTACAGAGAGCTTTTTAAAAATGTGTTAAGTCCTTTACATTCCTTATCTTCTCCAGCTTAACACCAACTCTGATAGATTATTATAATTAGCATTGTACAAATGGCAAACCCAAATATTTGACCAAAGCTGAAGTGGTATTTGAATGTAATTCTCTGCTTCTCATAAACCAGGCTTCCTCCATGTCCCCATGATAGAGTTTCATCTATTCTGTAACAAAGTTTCCCCATCCCAAATTCAGCAATTAAACAAGACGCTTACCTGAGAACTTTGGCAGTGAGTAACTGCCCTACATGTATGAATTCTGAATATACAGAGTGATCTGGCACAAAGGGATGGGTGATGTATTCCAGTGGGATTTGTCCCATAAGAGAATCAGACAATCTACATTAAAAAAAACTTCTGTTGTTACAGTCTCATTTCAAACACCAGATCATTATACAGCACCCCCCCCCCATCCTAGCCAGCGCTGATTGGAACCTGAACCTTGGCTTTCCATAAAACAGCAGCCAATCGATGAAAGCAGAAAGTGAATAGCAAGGATCACATAATTTTCATTTCAGCTACTGAAGAAGAGCAAGTTTTCATACCCTGCTTTTCATTACCTGGAGGAGTCTTAAAGCAACTTACAATCACCTTCCCTTCTCCCCACAATAGATACCCTATGATGTAGGTGGGGCTGAGAAAGCTCTGACAGAACTACTCTGCGAGATCAGCTCTAACAGGACTGTGACTAGCCCAGGGCTACTCAGCTGGCTGCATGTGAAGGAGTTGGGAATCAAACCCGGCTTGCCAGATTAGAGGCCACCACTCTTAACCACTCTTAACCAAGCTGGTGTATACTGTAATGTGGTAGAGTTGACACTGGATAGTGGTACATTGATAGTACTGGAGGAAGCATGAACCATAGCTCCAATCAACCCAAAATGGCTCTGCGCTCTTGATGGGATGAAGGACAGAGCAGGAAATCTTCAGAAACAAAGCTCCTACTGCCTTCCAATGCTGAAAAAATATTTTCCAACCATAATGACTACAGGGAGCCTGAGGGGGGGAAATAGCAAATTAATTTGGGGTGCTGGTTCTATCTTGGAATTGGAACATGCAAACATTTCACAATTTATTCTGCATACAGAATATGCCCAATTAATATGTGCATTTTACTGAACAGAGAATGCACACTAAACTCACCCCAAGAAGATAGCAGCTGGTGTCATAGAGGTGACATAGCCTCTGACAAGTTGACCTTCCTGAACATTATCAAGGCTCATTATTTCAGGATCTTCCACTTTGCCATGGCTTTTAGGATTAACCCTACAGAAGACAGAGATGGAATGAAACACCCTCTTGCTGGCTAGGCAGAGTAAATCTGAACTTCTGAAAAACATCAAGCAACACAACCGGCCACAGGATCCAAAAATTCCCATGCCTGCAAGTGTACCATAACTGAAAAATCAAATCCCTCTCATCTAATGGAATCCTATTTCCACGTACACATTAGTAAAATAATGTTTGTCTACCCTGGCTTATGCAGAAAAGCTTATTCACATGACAACAATGAAGATAGCAGAGGAAATCCAAGCAGGATTGCTTTTTCTATATCTGTCCCAAAGCTAAAAGCTGGAAAAGAAACAAAATAAGAGCATCACAGGACCTCAGTCTTACAACATTAAAAATTAAGCAAATTTACAAATCTCATATGTGGGGTCAGGTCCAAATGAATAGTTTGTGCTGCTGCAGTTCAAATCCAAACTTCCCCATAGGGATGCCAACCTTCAGGAGGAGCCTGGAGTTCTCCCAGAATTAAAACTGATCTCCAGACTATAATGATCAGATCCCCTGGAGAAAAAGTCAGCTTCAGAGGGTAGACCCTGTGGCATCACATCCCTCCTGAACTCCCTTCTCCTCCCCAAATTCTGCGCTTCTCAGGGATTTGATTTAAATTTTTAATATTTGTAAAAAAAGAATGTCAATATTTTAAAAATCACTTCTGCTAGTCTGTATTTAGCATGCAACTAAATTCCTTACCTGGATTGACGAAGGGACACTTCCAATATATTTTGATCACTGGAAAGGACACAGCATCTATAAGTACCAAACAGAAGAACACGAAATTGGTTTCTGCATCCATTTTACAACACAAACAAATAACACAAAGGAACTAACTTTTAGTTTAGGAAAAGAAACTATTTTGGGAACAGACTCTGAGGGATAGTTGTGCATTAACAGAGAGCTTGTGTGCATACAAGGACATTATCTTCTGAACAAGCTTCACTATAAAAATTTCATTGTTAGACACGGCATTCACACCATAATATTCTGCAAACTGAAAAGCAGCATGAAATTCTCCCTGTGTGCATACAGTATTTGAAGAGTAGGTCACCATAGTGATTTTGCAGAAAGGTCTTACTTGACAAGTTGTCCCGGGCTGAAATCTTCTAGTGGCTGCTCAACAAAGGAATCCGTCAAGTGGAAAAGGCTGGCTCTGCCAGTCTTCCCAAAGGGAAGCGTAATAATCAAGCCAGCATGTGGAATCACCTTTTTGACATAGCCTAGGGTGATGGTTCCTTTCTCCAGAGAATGACCCCCTGCACAGAAAATGAGATTCAAGTTCTCAAACACCATGTGCCAAAGTCTTCAAACATTTGCACCTCCTGAGGCTGTTAATGTGTTGCACCCTCAGCTCAAGGGTCTCTTAGTTCCACTCTCATATACTAGTGCCGCTGCCTCCGCTCACAAATATAATAATAGAAACCCTCCAAAACTGGTGCAGAAATACAGTCTATAAAATTCCCAATTGTAAGACTTTTCTTGCCTGACTGATGAATTGCTTGTAAGTTCCGCATGACTATAACAACAAATATGTGAAAGGTCACTACTTATTCAGGCCCCCTTTCTAGCTTAACCTGTTTTCCACTTCAGGCTTTACCCACTGGTTGTGTGAAACAAATCCTACCCAGGGTAACATGATCAGTAGTTACAAATGGATTGAGGATTTCCTGATTCACTTATCATGTCACAGATCCAGAGGTCTGTTGTGCATATGGGAGTTTCTATCTAATATGGGCGTCCCCATATACTTGTGTAATACAGACATGAATATTGAGCTGTATTTGACACTGCGGGGAATGCAGGGCCCTTTGGGCCAAGAAGTTCCATGGGACAAGAAAACCGCGTTACGGTATTAGCTTGTACGTTAGAAGTACCATTCTAATGAACAGGCAAACAATAACACTGAATTAGAATCTACTAATAGTGTATAGTGAAACTCAACATCAAGAGAACAAAGAACATGGCATCCGGCCCCCTCAATTCCTGGCAAATAGATGGGGAAGAAATTGAGATAGTGACAGATTTTATTTTCCTGGGCTCCAAGATCACTGCAGATGGGGACTGCAGCAAAGAAATTAAAAGACGCTTGCTCCTGGGGAGGAAAGCTATGGCAAATCTAGACAGCATCCTAAAAAGCAGAGACATCACCCTGCCAACAAAAATGCGTCTAGTCAAGGCTATGGTATTCCCAGTTGCAATGTATGGCTGTGAAAGTTGGACCATAAGGAAGGCTGAGCGTCAAAGAATTGAGGCTTTTGAACTCTGGTGCTGGAGAAGACTCTTGCGAGTCCCTTGGACTGCAAGGCGAACAAACCGGTCAGTCCTAGAGGAGATCAGCCCTGACTGCTCCTTAGAAGGCCATATCCTGAAAATGAAATTCAAATACTTTGGCCACCTCATGAGAAGGAAGAGCCACCTGGAGAAGAGCCTAATTCTGGGAGCGATCGAGGACAAAAGAGGAAGGGGACGACAGAGAATGAGGTGGCTGGATGGAGTCACTGAAGCAGTAGGTGCAAACTTAAATGGACTCCGGGGAATGGTAGAGGACAGGAAGACCTGGAGGATCATTGTCCATGGGGTCACGATGGGTCGGACATGACTTCGCACCTAACAACAATAACAAATAGCGTATTTTCTCCTCAATTCTGGGACATTCCCTTAACATAGAAAACCATGCCCTTATATCTTCAAACTCTGGAGGCACACCCATTAAAAATAGCATTTCTTTTAGCTCACTTAAAGATCTTTCCTTCAAACCTAACTCAGGGTAGATTCCTGCAGATTCCTTCTCAGGAGAGATATTATTTGCATAGGTGCAATGTCCCTATACCATGCTATACCACTTACTCTTGGAATGTCCTAAATTTGTTCTACACAGTCGTCCTTTAGCTGAATATTTGAAGAAACTGAGATCTATCCATGTTGATGAGAAACATTGGATAAAATCTATGCTAAGTGTGAAGGACTCAGCAATAATTCTAAAAGTATCAAAGTTTCTCTTGGCAGTTTTAAGTGAACACCTTTCTATTATGGAATATGTAATGGTAATTGTTGAAAATTTTAGTTTCTATGCTTTGCCACTCCTATGCCAATAAAGGTACTCTGACATGGAGAATTTGTTTGATGTTTTAAAATCATACCTGTCAGTGACAGAGAGAGCTTGGTTTCAGTGATGTCGGAGCCTACCACTGTTGCCGCCAAAGCTTGTCCAGTTTTGAAATATTTATCTGCATGTCTTAAGACCTGAGAAGAGAGGAAGATCTTAATACTAAAGAAAATTCTCATGCTATGGCTGGTTACATCTCAGAATTAGAATTAATCCTGTATCTAAAGTGGTGGAGTGTATTTTAGGTAGCTTACAGCTATAGTTTAATGCAGCCTTTTTCAATCTTTTGACCGTGGAGAAGCCCCTGAAATAATTTTCCAGGCTTCGAGGCGCCTAGAAACAGCTGGCCACACCTCCCTGCCACACCCCCTGGAAGGGATATGTTACCAGAAGTGGCATCTCCACCCGGGTTAATGGGAAGGCTGAAGGAGGTCTGAGGCGGGGAGAAACAGGAGCCGGTTTAAGCCAGGAGTAAGCATGCAGGTTCTTTTGCCCACTCCCAGGTGCAGAAACCACAAGAGAACTCACTCATGCTCAGGAGGGGGAGCAATGGAAGTGGCCAGCTCCCTAGCTTATGGCTGAGTCCATTAAGGCAGGAGGGGAAGGCTGTGGACCTCCTCCAGAGCTGCCACAGACTCCTGGTTGGGAATGCCTGGTTTAATGGGATGGCAAAAGTTTTGCATATAGAGAGTTCCAGTTAAATCACTGGCAAGCTAAATGATCAGGTCGCAGGTGACTTCCACCTGGGATCTGGAGGGCCACCGGCAGAGTAGACAATAGATGGGTCAATGGTCAGAATATGGCAGCTTCATGGGCTGGAGCTTTCCTAAAAACAGGTCCAAGTGAATCATAGTCAAAGCCCAGCCTTCAAGCTGTATATCTATTTAGCAAATCCTTTATGAGAAGACTGAAAGCCTTCCACCCACCTGCAAATCATAATGTGACCCAACAGAAGCTTTATATGGTTCCTTTGGTTCCTTACATGCCATGAAATGTGGCAACCACCACTGTTACAAGGAATACTACTGGCTGAGAAGATAACACTTTTGCCCCATCACAGAATTCTTGCATAGGCTGACCTAACTAGACAAATGTATCCCTTATCATTGCAATGACATTGCATGTCTAAGATTTCTGTGTTACTGCTTGCAGCCTCATGTACCCTTATATATCATTGACCTCACCTTGGTGTTAGAGGAAAGAAGCAGTTGTTGAACTCTTCCTCTAACATTAGCAGTAATCTCTACCTCCAGCCATTTCTTTATGGTGTTATACTGGGAACAGAAGCCACAGGAGAGAAGATACCACATTTCATTATTCCATTGGGGAAAGGCACAGTATCACATGATCATTCAGGGTTCCACTTTAGTCTTCAAAGAGTTAGTGCTACTGATCTAAAGGTTAGCGTTCTTTTTTAAAAAAGAATTTCAGAGAGAGAATCAAACATGATACTGCTGAAGTCATCAAGAAATTCAACATTCTCTCTGTCCACCAGGCTTGAACAGATGCTAAATTCTGTTCGTCTTTAAGGTGGCACTGCACTTCTATTTAATTTTGTAGCAACAGACTTACAAGGCTGCTCTATGAATTTATTATGCATTTGCTAGTAATTGAGTCCTACAATTCACCCAGGCATTTTACGATTACTGCTGAAAAAGTAAAATTAGGAAAGTGATTTCCAACTTATACACAAATAATTGGAGACTACTTCTGAAAATATATACTTTTCTAATTTCCAATCATGTATCTATTGTATTCGAGAATATTTCACTTTTTCTGAATCTAAAGTTCCAACTGGCCTAATTTCCAAAAACAAAAAACAAAAATTGACAGGTCTGAGCAATTCCAGACTCACCTTCTTAACAAAACATGTCACCGTCTGCCCAGGCTTGAAAGGTTTTAACACATCTTCTGTGTTGCTATCTTCAGGGCACAGGGCTGTGTGGATTTCTCCTTTCAGTTCCCTGGTGATGACAGGAGGTGAAGCAGTTATGCCTGCATGTTAAGCATTAGAAATATAGCGGGAGTTGGGAGGCTTCATTTTTCTAATTTTCTTCTCTCCTTAAGCAAAATGCCCTCAAGCTGCAAACAAAAGCAAGGACTATGATGCACTAACAGATACCAGGATGCATATTGCAGGTATTGTGAATTTTTAATTACATAAGAATGGGATGTTTGCATAGATTAAAGTAAAAATACATGGCAGCAATCTTTGAATTATGAACGCTAGGGGTAATGTTTGAGGTACCTGGATGAATGCTGAGAAGACTAGCAGTTCAAAAATTCATTGCCTAGCCTTCTCCCAATATTCCTAGCTCAAGCTTTCTCCATATCAATCAGCTTTTCCTGACCATAATTTCTTTGTTGACTGCATGCTACTATCTCAGTTTCTGCAAAATAAAATTCTATATTCTATGTTTGGATCTGTGTAATTTTGTCCAATACATTTTCCTCACATGATTTGGGGTTCTAGATACAGAAATCAAATTATATAGCTGGCATTCAGATCAATATTGAGAATTCAGGCATTTAAGTTACAAAAAATCACCCCAATCCCAAGCACAACATTTAAGAACTGCCCTTACCTTGGTTGGACAGTGAGCTCTGGGATGGTATGGATGAAGTGCGGATGGGAGATGGGCAGATACCTGGAACATTAAGGAACAGATTAGCACTTGACCCTTGCTTTAGCCAACGGTGTATGAAATCATCTTACATTAAGCAAAATTCAGACACTGAATTTTTTTTCAACCAAGCCAAAGCTTTTTCATTGGTAGGCAGTTTCAGAAATATTAACTCAATTTCATGATAAAAGAACTTTACTCTTGCAATTTTAGACAACTTTCCTCCCTCGAAGCAGGAGTGAAGCAATATTACTCCAAGATGCAAATGCCTGCAAAGTCTACTCCCTTCAGAGGGAGATACAATTTTCTGACCATTGAAGGCTTTGCTTCCCAAGCAGCCAAACACTCAGTCCAGTTCCTCATAAATGTTAGTCATAACTGTCAATTTAAGAAGGGCTATATACATCATCTTGCCCCGCACTAAGAATGGGCAACATACAGCACCTCGGGTGCTTTTCTGTGGTCTGGGGGTACTTACTGAATCTTGGCTGTCCATAATTGCTTTCTTTAAATCACACTGAAGCCTTAAGCTTAAGATACATTTTCAACATTTTTAGGCAGATAACACTGGCATTACATCTTTTTTTATGTAAATGACTCATAAGAGTTAGCACAGATAACTGAATGCCAACTGAGCTATGACCCTTTAGCCTCTAAGAGATTTCCAAGTTTGTCCCCCTCTGCTCTGTATGGAAAGGACCAGTTATTCAGGTTAGAACGAAATCAGGCTATACTGCACTTGTGATCTGAAAGCACTTTATAAACAGGGGCACAAAGGCATTTTGGAATGCATCTGTTTATGTGACAAAGATGAAGAAAAATTACAGCACAGTGTTATAACAGTCAGTGACAAAGAAAAACTAAACAGCTATGAAGAAAACAAAGCATGAGAAGTTTGTTACCTGTGAGTTTTGACATCTCGACCCCCAATGACGCGAGCAGTCACCTTCTGTCCAACCTTTAGTTTTGATGTGGGAAAGGTGCCTATGGGAACATCATCCAAGATCTGGGATGCATGAATGTTGCCTACTAGCTTATCATCAAGTGCCACAAGGACGAAGGTGGGCTTGACTGACTTCACAGTTCCTGTGACAGTATCTCCCAAGGACAGAGAATGCTTTATCACAGCTGATGTCTCCTCTAGTGTCTTGGATTCCTGTGGTAACCTGATCACATTCCTTCCCTTTTTGGGACTTGGAACAGCAAGCAAAAACCCATGATGGCCTGCCTCTATGGTCTTCAGAACCACCATGATTGACTGTCCCACCTTCATTTTTTCAGAATCAAACCGGAATGTATCATTGAAGTGGGAGGCCAAAGGGATGGCAATCAATTGGCCTGTTTCTACCAAGGAAGCAACTGCATACCCTGAAGCCACATGCTGCACCACAGCTGGATGCTGAGAGTCTGCTGTTAACTGGAAAACAGAAAGACAATGACTTTCAGAGCGTAATCTGGTACAGATTGCAGGGATACTGACATACAAGCCATACCTTTAAAGCATCTTTAAAAAGCCAGTAATGAATCTTGCATAAATTTCCTATAGAATACTGGAAAATTATTTCAGTTTCCCAAGATCCAGCTTTTATAATTGTTATGTTTCTTCTTATTGAAGGCTGCACAAATTGCATGATTTCTAAACACCAAATGTTTAGGGTATCAGTGTAATCAAAGTCTAGGGATTTTTCAAAATGTGGCAAGATTTCCCCCCAAAAAAACATTTAAAAATTTAAACTGTTCTTCCCAATGGAAAAACACCACTAAAGATAGCGCTGCTTAAAATCATTTACTGCTTTCCCCTCCCTCTAGGTTGCAGGAAAAGAACAACGATCTAGCTTGCACCCTGTACCTTTGGACATAGGAAGGATACTAGCATATATTCTCAACCCCCACCCCACCCACCAGTGCACATGTTTCTTTCATCAAACAGGCATCTTTTATCCAAGGCAGTTCAGTGTGACCATACCATCTTTTGTTTGGGAGAAAGAAGCTCCGCCAAAAGGGAAACATAGATCTTTGACTTCAGGGGATCCATGTGGAGAATCACCGCTGTTGCTTGGTCACCTTTAACAATTGTTTTGCCTTAAAAAGCAAACATGGAACAAAAAAATAAGTACCCAATGTTATTGTCTTTGACCAAAACAAAACAATCAACCCCCTAAGAGAGAGCTCATTCACATCTAACAGCAACATCTGTAGCACATTTTGTTTTCTATCAAGTCACAGTTGACTTATGTTGAACCCTAAGAGGGCTGCCAGCACTAGTCTCTCTCTCTCCGGAGGCTAAAGAAGGGAGTCAAACAAGGTGTCAGATTTGGCACCCTCCCTCCCATATTGAGGCTGTACACTCTCCACGGGGCACCCACTCACCCACAGTTCCATATGTTGTCATGAACAAGCTGCTCAACAGCCTCTCCCATCTGTTAGTCCTTAAAGTATTACAAGACTGGTCTCTTTGCTTTTGTGGAAACAGACTAAAACTGCTACTCGGAATCCTCTATAATCAGGAATCTGTTTCTTGATAAACAAGATTTAGGAGAACAAGAGAAAAAAGAAAAAATAGAGACCACAAAATATATCCTACCTCCGAGATGTCTCTGAGTGGCCTCTACAGTCATCCCAGAAGCACATATGCCACTAAACAGTGCTGAACCATCCGCCCTGATTCCTTGAACCACCAGCTGCAGCCTCTGTCCAGGTTTTAATTCACAAAATTTCTGGGCTACACTGGAATCATCTGAAGATGCGATAAGACAGATTTATGGTATCGGCAGTTATAAGCTTTAAGTATGAATTAGAGGAAGGTGCATTGAAGTATTAAATGTCCTCAAATTAGTGGGCCCTGTAGTTTAGGCATTTGCATTTAAAGGTCCAACAAGGTCATGATTTTTAATGTCAATCTGAAAATGCTTTCAAATGGGAAGGGGGGGGCAATAAGGCATTTCTTCTTTTGATATTTCTAAATTCACAAGAGGCCCACAGTCACCAAAGGATAAGCAGCCAGTCAGAGTGCTTTATCTTCAGAATGGATGAAACATTAAACAAAACCCACTGAGCAACGATGGGGACCAAAAGGTCATATTAATATGACTTGAGCTTTACCTGAGAACTAGACCCCTTGACTTCAGAAAGAATTTTGATAATCTCACTGCTTGCATCCTAAAACTAGATTCCTTCTAATGTGAAGCATGCAAGTCATATTTCTTAGCCCCACCCCAACTAAACCTTTTACCTCTTTTGCTCATAATGCTCTTGATCTCTTGTAGCTCCTTGAAGTACTGGAACAGCAAGGAGAAGCTCTCAGAAACAGAATCTTCAGAGGAACAATCGGACAGTTTCAGAGACAGTAAAAAACGTTGCTTCTCTTCATCAATGCTGATCACCTTGGCAATCACAGTCTGACCAATCACAAAGTGATCTTTGGTATCCGTCACAAATTTATCACTCATGGTCTATATGGATTGGGAGACAGAGCAACATGTTATTGCTTTGAAGTTACAGCCAACAGTGCTGACTTCCTTATCAAGATCCCTAGGAAGAGTGTGATGCATTCCCGTTGTTGTCCTGAGATAGGTCAGGGCGAGGTCCACTAGCCATCGCTTCAGATTCTCTCTCCTCCTGCGGCTCTTAATTTCCAGCCATCCATAAGCAAAGTATTACCCCACCAATGGTCATTTGATAGCTACTGGCCACAGTGAGTGAAAGGAATCTTTACATTCAGAGGCAGTAGACCTGTAAACACCAATCCTAAGAGGTGACACCGGGCAAGGCCTTAGTCTTTATTCCCTGTAGGCCACTGTGAGAAACAAGATGCTGGACCAGTGGACCTGTTCTTCAGAGTCTAACCTTCTCCCCTTTTTAAAAATATACAAAATTACAGAATTCAGCTTTTCTTGGTGCAATGTATGGATACCATTTTTTAATCCAAGTATGGAAAGCCCTGACCATTCTTTGAGTGCAAAATTCTGAAAGTTTTGTTCCAAAAACTATCGTCACTTCCAAAATTTCCATGCCCAAAGTTGTGTAAGTCCCTGATTCGCAATCCTCACCACAAAGCATCTTTGAAAAAGCATTTTCAGTTGTGCGATGACAGTGCAGCACCCTTACAACAGAGATTATTTCAACTCACGTGTACATCAATATTTGCAAAACAAATGAACTAAGAATAAGTGGCATAACTCAACTTACTGATTTGGGTGCCAGCCCCGTCAAACCATAGGGGAACTCCACAAACACGCCATAGGGCATAATGTTTCTCACGTAGCCTGTCAGCAGCAATCCAGGCTGGATGTCAGAGAAGTTCTTCACCACATGTTTCCCCTCTATAGCGGAAATGATTGCTGGTTTCCTGGTCAGGGTCTAAACAATGTGTCAAGGAACATAACAGAGAATACAACAATTCTGGGAGCTTTTTTTGTACTTGGTGACCCCCCAAGTTAGACATCCTTTCAAAGTTTATCACGACAGGAGGAAAACAAATCTGATGGTGAAAGGGCACCCAGGCCACATCATACCACATAAAGTTGTGACTGTATTGTCAATTACGTGCGGGCCCTCTGATTGGCCCTCGGGTGAGAGGGTCCTCCCCACTGAGGGCCACTCAGAGGGACTGGCATGCTGTCAAGAAGCACTAGGGGGGCCTTCCCCCACTGAGGGCCAGTAAGGGGCTCTCCCCCCCCCCCGACCATGCAGAGCTGGCAGGAGGCAAGCTGCTCAACACTGTGACCAGCCAGCATCTTGCTTCTGATGGGGACTGTGCAGACTGGCTGCCTCCTTGCCCACATTGATGTCTGCCACCTCCTCCCTGCCAGCCGTCTCCTCTGAAGAGGGCCTGCCCCAACTCCTTGCTGTCAGCGGGAGCTGCAAGGCCTGTCCACTTTCTCTGTGGATGCCCAACCGTTCCTTGCCCCTACACAGGAGGCAGCCACCTTCTCTTCCCCTGGTGTAGGCAAGCCTGTCCATCCATGCCTGCCTGACAGTGGCCACACAAGCAGCCACCTGCCCCACTGTTGTTCATCACGGGGGCTGCTATGTCCTCCATCCCACTCTCACCGTTCCCTCCAGTCTCCTGCAGCGAGAGCCATCCAGGGGGCCCTACCATCAGCTCCCAGCCCATTTTTAAAGCAGGCTTCACCCCTAGTTGTACCATAAAGTATTGTGCCATGTGAAGGAAGCACACAAATGCAGTCACCCAATGCCCTCCCTGAACTAAACTCACAAGGTATAGCTACTATCAAACTTTGATGGCCAAAGGGTTAAGGAGATTATTCACTTCTATTATTTTTCCCACCAGTAATTTCTCTAGAAATATGTGCCAATTTCAGGGCCCAAAAACTTGAAAATGATCAAATGAAAATCTTGAAAGGGGTTAAATAGGATACAATATGGCCTCCCTTGTCATGAAGGCATACAACATTGTGTAGGATTTCATTGCCTTGGAGCCAATGCCACCATAGTCTACAACTGGTCACATGGTCAGAGAGGTGCATTGTGGGAAGATAGGCAGAAACATCATTTGGTAAGATTTTAACTTCTAGGCCATTTTCTTTCTTCTTTAGAATTCTCACATCAGCCACCTAAGCAAAAGACAAATGGTGGAAGTGGTTTTAAATACATTTGCAAGAATGTCACTCTACCATGTTCACTCAAATGCAGGTGAGCTTACAATAAAAAATGCAGTTATTTCTAACTTCTTTAGCTTCAGGTCTAGATCCTAGGAGAAATAGCTCTGAGGTGAGTAACATCCAAACATTAGAAAATATTATTTGTACTAAAAGGAACTATTCTATGCTTACATTAAAGTAACAGAGTGTGTCAGATTAAACAGGATCATCCATCATCCTAAAGTGTGTCAACTCATTCCTGACAGACAAAACATTAACTGAAACCCAAAATATACTCACTGAGTGAGAAATGCTTGGTAACTCCTACAAGGACACAGCACACTTCAAGAAAAAAGCAGTGCAGGGTAGAATTCTAGACACTCAAATGACAAACATCATCATTTCTAAGTAGACCTAAGTTATGTTGCGAGTCTCTGCTTCCTACTAGATGATATTCAGATGTTCATATGCCCAGAAGAGGGAGGGAAAACCTTTCGTAATAAATACCTGCCCAGTTTCATATGTCACTTCTCGCGTCTTTGAAGCCTCTTCCCTTGTAGAGTCCTCAGCAAGAGCGTTATCAGTCAACTTGAATGACAGCAGCAGTCTCTCTTGCTCAGGCTCGCATTTTAAGACAACAACTTTGACCACCTAGTTGGCAAAAACAGGAGATTAAAAACAACCTTAAGTCTTACAGGCAGGTCAATCCTCACATTGTGGATATACTATGAAACACACAGAGTTCCTATGTGTTCACTTAACCTTATATTGGTTTATTCTTGGTTTTAGGTCATTATATACACATTTCTAATAATTTTAATCTGAATGTTATATGAGTTATAGCTTCTTCCCAGTCAATGTTTGGAAGGTTCAATACAAACTAACACTTTAAAATACATGTGCATGACAACAAAACCTCTACCACCTTCCTAGATAGCTACAGCAATGGGTCAGTAAATTTTGGAACCATATTCTGCAAGAAAAGATTTTAAAAGGAAACAGTGTTCTCTAACAGGTAACTGCAGGCGCATTAATGGTAACCCGTAAAACTGCCTAGCTCTTAATTGGAGAGGTGATCATGGATCTTAAGATGCTCTTGGCATTTATCCAGTGCTTACCTGGCCTTCATAGAAAGCTTCCTGAGGAACAGTAATGGGTGTCAAACCAAGCTCATTCTTGGGGACCAGGCCTTTTATGTCATTGTAGAATTTCACAATACAGCCAAACTCCCTAGCACACACAACAAATCCATGGGTAACTAGACCTGGCTTTGCATCTTCATAGCTTGTAAGAATTGGGAGTTTTGAAGTGACAAGAGTTTTCTTAAGTGTCAGAATAAGCGTCTTTGTGTCAGGATTGCAAGCAAGCACCTGAAAGAGAAAGGAACTAGAATGACACATGTGGAGTAAAAAAAAGAAACCCAAAACCTGTGATATTGAACCAGGAAGAGAATAAACCTTATTTAAATAATGGTATTAGTCTAAATAGAAAAAAGATTAGAGGCAGTTTCGCTACTGAGTTCCTTATAAATAATATATAATGTATTTATTTAGTGCCTTTTTATCCTACCTTTTTTCCATAGAGCTGATGGTGCTAGATGTTCTTCCCTCCTCTACTTTATCCTCACAACAATCCAGTGAGGTAGACTATGCTGAATGTGTGACCGGCCCAAACTACTCAGTGAGCTTCACAACAGAGCAGGAATTTAAACCTGGGTATCCCAGGTCTTAACCTGATTCTCTAACTACTACATATCCAATGCAACAACACCAGAAGTAACTACTACTGTTCTATTATAAAACTTCCTGTGTTGTGCACTTAAATATTCAGATGATAAGATGGACCCAAGAGCCATTTTAAATAGGGGCTATTGCATTTGTATTAACTGCACCTAAAAGGGATTCAGGGCAGCATGTGTATGATTCTTTCATTTTAACTTATTCTAGGAATAGATTAAGTAGAAATAGTTATGTGCAGAAGGCAACATCAAGATTGTAATGTGACGTGAACCAGCTTTGCACATTTTATCCATAGCACTACATTAACTCATCTCACAAACTCATAGCATCACTGGTGCTGGGTAGAAGGTGAAGCACTCAACTAGGATCAGGGAGACCCAGGTTCAAATCCCCACACTGCGATGGAAGCTTGTTGGGTGTCCTTGGCCCAGTCATGCAGTCTCATTCTAACCTACTTCAAAGAGCTACTGTGGGGATAAAATATAGGAGAGGGGAATGATTTAAGTCACTTTGACTCCTCAATGGGGAGAAAGGTAGAATGTAAATGAATACTGAAGTAGCATTTTTGTACCACCTGAACAATCCATGGTGGAAAAAACCTCAGAACAATACAAGTTTCAAATGGACACTGATAGAAAAGCTCTTACCCGGGATTTGACCATGTTCCCCACACTATATTTCTTTTCGGGTTGTTTCAAAACCACATCAGCTAGATGCAGGCGAGGGACCAGTGCTTTGATGTGACCAGCCACTTTTACTTGCATGCCAAAATCCTTCAGAGCAATCACACTGCCCTAAAATCAGAAATAAAGAGGATTAAAACACACACACACACACACAATGTGGTGGTCCTGAAAAAAATGAGTTTGAAGTACCAAGTTCAAACACTTAGGTTTGAAGTAATATACAAGGTATAACAAAAAATATAAAGCATGTTAATTGTGAAGAGACCATACAGGTCCCCACACAGCAATTATTGCTGCCATAATGAAAAACAGCATGGATGGACAAACACTGAAGATCAGGATATTGTTCAAAGAGTCATCCAGTACACCAATAGGGCTTCAAAATATTTGTTAAAAGATGAATAATTGTTCAGTACAATCACTGAATGAGTATAACTATAGGGGGAGAAGCTCCCCAAGCAATCCCGGCACCAAAAGACCTCAGCAGGTCCAAGTTGAAGTGGACAATTCGAAGAGGGGGAATTCTCTCCAACCTACCTCTACGATCTGTCCAGGATGAATATCATGGTATCTCAAGAATGGAGCATCAATAATACGTCTAATGAAATGAAACAAAGACACAAAAAGATTGACTTATGTAAGCTGGAATTCTGCATTCAAAGCATTCACACTACCACGGAGCTGGAATCCCTTCCTCAGGAATTTTAAGAAATACAAGAAATGAAACAAAGACACAAAAAGATTGACTTATGTAAGCTGGAATTCTGCATTCAAAGCATTCACACTACCACGGAGCTGGAATCCCTTCCTCAGGAATTTTAAGAAATGGATGTATGTGTTCAAACATGAATACATAAGATTGCTTAACACCCCATTTACAAAAATTGCACTGGAGACAGGAAACTTACTGCTTGAGGGACAACAGTAACAGATCATCAATAGGGCTGTAGTCAATAATTCGGCACTTGTGCTTGCTTCCAGGCTTAAAGGACTCAGGTTTGAAAGACTTGGGAACATCTGAAAGATGTTTTAGCTAAAAGAAACATAAATTATTAGGATTACATTCATTTTTACATATCATTTTTAAATATTACCATCATCCCTCTAAACTACATGAGAGGGGGAAAATAATTCTTAGTTTCATGTCACTTTATTATCAAACAATATTTCTGTTTGCAAGCCACCTTTGAAAAAGCTCAGGAAAACTCCCTGAATAGCTAAAGCACAAGCAAAGTCAGTTTAGAAGAGAGTTGATACTTATATGTCACTTTTCTTTACCCGAAGGAGTCTCAAAGCGGCTCACAATCACTTTCTCCTTCCTCTCCCCACAACTGACACCCTGTGAGGTGGGTGAGGCTGAGAGAATCCTGATATTTCTGCTCGGTCAGAACAGCTTTAAAAGTGCTGTGGCGAGTCCAAGGACATCCAGCTGGTTGCATGTAGAGGAGGAGCAGGGAATCAAACCCAGCTCACCAGATTAGAAGACATGAGCAGGGCAAAGGCAAGAGAGGAGGACTCTTTCTATACATTAGTCCATTCCAGACAAGAAGCTCCAGAGAGGTTAGTCATGGGCTGCACAGCTCCAAAGCTCTTATGAACTGCTCTAAGTGAACATACATTTGAATGAGAAGCAAAATAAACACTTGATTTCTGAGCTGAATCCTTTGATGTCCAGCAAAATATTTTCCTCATCAAACATGCAGATATTGACATGAAAATCAAAACTTCCAAATATTTAGCTCAGTTCTGCAGGAAATAAAGTACATTCCAAAAGCCGATTGGTGACTATTTTCTTCTTGTCTAGCATGCATTGTAATGTGAAAAAATGCTCTAAGGGACCCGCTTTCACTGTGGCTCTATAACCCCAATGTGGGCATAATGCAAAGGAACGCAGAAGAACTCTTAGGTAGTTTCAATGCTGTTCAGGATCCTCTGCAACCCAGCATGGCAAAAGTAATTAATAAAAACGTGTCCAAAATTTGGGAGGTATCTACAAGGCCTTGGAGCATGAGCATCTTTTCCCTGGTGCTTAAAAGCTTGTCAATTGGTCATAGGATGAGCTTTGCTACAGAGGGATTTCCAAAACTTGGGTGTCACTACTAAAACACGGCACAAAACGAACTGCTTACATGTGCAAAAGCAAGGGTGCCATCATCCAAAGTGAAGACGGCACCAGCATTTTTGTGAAAGCTCTTCACTCTTGAGTAGGCCACTACTGTGCCAATCCGATCACTAGAGAGATGGCCAAGCTGAGTGCCAGGCTGAAGGAAAACTGGGCGCAAAGAAAGTCGTATTGCCTTGGTGGTGGGGTTAACAGACAGAATGCAGGCTTTCACCTGGAAAAAGAAAAACAAAATAAGAAGAGAATTTTGGCATTTTCTCTACGTTTTATCAATACATAATGTAACTTTTAAGAAAGCACCATTGTAGCCACCCTGAAGATGAGAAGAAGCAGTCTATAAATGTGTCCCTTACAGCAGTGGTCCCCAACCTTTCTGAGGCTGGGGACCGGCAGGGCATCGGGCCTGCGGCCCGGCCCTGATTCCCTCTCCCCACTCTCCCGCAGTCAGAAGCTTCCCGGGCCGCAAGCTTGCGGCCTGGGAAGTCTTTTACTGCAGGGGGGGGGGCGGGGAGAGGGAGCCACAGCCCGGCGCCATGACCTTCGCGGCCCAGCACCGGGCCACGGCCCGCAGGTTGGGGACCACTGCCTTACAGAAACATAAGTGCAAAACTCAAGGCAAAGCAATATAGTTCACCGCCTCAAGACGTCATAGAGAGGGCCAGTATATAAATTGAATAAATAATTAAGTGCAAAACCCAAGACAAAGCAATAAAGCTATTGCAAATAAGGTTGTAAAAAAAGAAGCTGCTGCTCTCAAATGTGCTGACAATAAAGATGTGTATATACGGTTTTTACTATAGTGCAGTGATTCAAATTAACAGGTAGTTTTTCAAGTGATTGGTTGGAAATTTAGAAACCATCAAATTTTGTGACTGATTGCAAAACATCTAATCTTACAATGACTTCTGAAAAGCCTAACATCACATTTTAAAAACTTCCCCTATATTACAATATTACAACGCTGGCTGCTGTATTCTTGGTTCTGATTGTTTCTATCCTGAAAACGGAAACATCCTCATAATTTTTTTCACTTCATAGTTTGAGTCTCACAGTATCACCTTATGCAAGGTTGGTTTAAGTCACTTACCATATGACCTGGAGAGTAGTTTCTTGATTTTGTAGAACCCAGGTGCATCAAGTCCACAATCCCAGTAAAGGAAGACAGAAAACTAAGAGAAATTCCTAAAGGAGCCACCTAAACAAAAGACAAAAACAAAACAAAAAAAGCCTTATTACTGGATTAAAAAATTTAAAAAACAGAACTGATTCTATGATGAGTTTATAAAACAGGAAAAGTACTTCATAAGCTTTACAGACCTTCAGATTTCAGATGTTCACTGACAAGGATATAACTACCAGTCCAGCTGTATTTGCAACTAAACCTATGCTTTTAATGTGTATCTGTAGTCAAACTAGACAGACCTATAGCAGATTTTAGCTATAAGAAGGGTAGGATAACTTCATGACAGGGCTATAAACCATCCACATGTTCAGAAGCAATTCTCCTTTGAATATTAACTGTTGGGGATAATAGCAAGGAATGTACATTGCCCACATATCTTACATCCAGGCTTCCTGGAAGAATCTGGTTGGCCACTGAGAGAAACAGCATGATGGACTATGTGCCTTGGTCTGATCCAGCTGGGCTCTCTTTATGTTGTTATTGTTTTAAAATTATTAATTCATGCTTATAATCACTTTTCCCCATGTGCCATAATGGGAACAAGGCCAAGCTGTGAAACTAGCAAGATGTAAGATCTCTCAAGCAAAGTCTACTGAGTTCCAAATAAGATTTCCTTTCACCTTCTTGAGTCACCTGCCTCCAGCAGGAGATTGTGGCCATCACAGATAATGGCAGAATGGAAGACAAAGATCTGACCCATCTACTAGGAAGCTCTACTGCACAAATCCCTGCTGAAATTAACAAATGCTGTGTAAAACCATGGCAATGCTCATACCCCTTTCCTTCTGATAAGAGCTGCACACAAGGCTTGTTGGACAAGTATACCCTCATTCTGTTAATTGAGGGTGCCATCTGGATTCTCTGTCCCAAGTATCGATATACCTCAGAACCAATCCTGCTAACTGGATAAATAGCTTGCTGTCTGATTTGCTGTGAGAGTTCTTGCTTTCTCCACAGCTATTAGAAAAACTGAAGCAGAGCAAAGTTAGGCTGAAGATGTACCTAGATTTTAACTCATTTGCCTCCAAATATCTCAAGGAAGTTATGTATTAGGAGACCAACAGACTTCCTCCCATGCATAATGCTCCTGAGCAGTCAGTCAACCATGTGACAAAATCCCAGTCTGCTATCAAGTAGACTAGTCCGCTCTACTTCCCTAATTCAATAGGCAAAATGCAGACTATACTCACACTTTTGCTCCTAGAGAAGCAATCTATGGGCATACGTGAATCAGCATTACTTTTGATTCGGCACACTTAGAATGGTTCAGTTATGTGCCTCCTTGTCTCATGAGAGTAAAAGAAAGATTTACAGGTTTCCTCTGACTACTAAACTATCAAGTACATTATGGAATTTGCAGTTAGTGATCATCAAGCAGACATTTAAAAACCACTCCGATCCTTGGCTGAGTATATTAAAACAAAAAAAAAAGATCATCTTTGTCCTACCACTTTCTCAGTAGTACAGATTTACCTCTTGAATCTGGGCTTTCACCACCAGCCCAGGTAACAAACTGCAAAGCGTCCAATTTTGCACTTCTGTTGCAATGGCGGCAGCAACCTCCGACTGGCTGATTGAAATGCGGATTATCCTTCCGCTGTTCTTGACTTCGTCAATCAGGCAGTTTAAGTATTGTCCTATCTTTAGTTCAGCTCCTGAAAGTCCATCATATACAACCATTATTTCTCATAATCAGTGCTTAGATGTCACTCTTCTGATCATACTGAGGGTTTGTTTGTTTTTTAACTCCCCTTACTGGTTCCACATTTGCAGTTTATACATACACATTTTAGTTTGAGCTATTTTACTTATGCTGAACAATGGAACTGTTCACATGAAACAATGGCCACTGCTGGAATTGTCAAACATCTCCATACAAACACCCAGCAGAATATTTCGTCTCTAGTCCCTTCCGCATTGAACATTCTCTATCTGGAACTGCTTAACAATGCAGACCTACAGCCAGTCTGTAAACTGCTTTCAATGGCCACTAAGTGCCATACCCTTATACCATGGAGATGCACCAGCGTGGTGTCTATGCATGCTCTACCGGCATAAACTTGATGCAGCTGTGCAAGCACAGGAGTCAGAAACGGGTAGCAGCAGGGTGTGCCAGGGAGGAGTGGTGCTTAGAATCTTAAGCTCTGATGACAACTACCCCAGCAAAACACAGCTGTGAAGGTAAGTACTCCCACTGAACTTAGTAGTTAAAAACAAATTCTTCTCTCTCCCCAGCACATCCTACGCAGCTGTGGTACAATTTAGAATAACAACTCAGTGTACAAATAATAGCAGATTCCTTAAGCTCTGTGTAAACTGCAGTCACAAATGATAGGAATACCTTATGTGAATATTCTGTTCTGAGATTTCTTGATGTTATCCTAGTGTCTAACTCCTCCTGGCATTGCCAGAAAGAGGCTGCAGCCTTTTAGGGGGATTTCCTATATTGAGGTGTCTGGGTAGTACTCATGTGTGTCAACCTGCTAAAGGTATATGTATGCACAGGAGGGATTTGGACCATCATCTGCAGAACACCAAAGTGTTGTTGTTATTTAGAACATCACAATCCAAGGTACTGAGTGGGGAGTGCTTGTTCCTTGTTGTGTTGGGGGGATGGGAAGCAGGGTGTCATCACAATAATGTGCAAGTATCATGAACTAGTAGGCAGCTTCCTTACATATGGCTGGCATGAAGGTGCGTCAGCATGCTGTCTTATAACTAGTAGGTATGCAGGTGGTCTCATTATAGACTGGAATGCTGTTATAAAAGTCTTATTTCCTTGCTCACTTGGTCTTTTTGGAATTTTTTCTCTGCTGAGAAACTGGACTCAACCAAGCACCACCCCTTTCCTTAACTTCTAGGCAATCACCCAACACACCATAGTAAGTATAGTTATACCTTTCTCTTTTGACTGGAAGTAACTCTGCGCTTTCTCTCGAGGGAGAAATGCTTTTGCTGCATGGACCCCTATGTCAATAAGGTAGCCATGGTCTTCTACACTAGAGATGCATCCAGAGAGCAGCTGTTGGGAGGAGAAGTCACACGCCTTAAAATAAATTTTACTAATTATTCATTTCCCACCCAGTAACACAAGGATGTTTTTCTGAAAATAGTCTTTGCTCCTCAAAATGAGCCCAGCTTCCTCAAGCAACTAAGCACAACAAAGAGGAATTCCTAAATCCTGGAAAAAGAAGGAGCAAATAATTTCCATGATGTAGCAAGAAAAACTGAGGAAGATCAGTTAAAATGTTTGTCTGAGATTAAATAGGAGCAGAAGAAACAGTGCTCTACTCTCCATGCTCTCCCTTTATCTAAAATCAGTTGCAGAAGGAGCAAAGACGAACTATACACATTTCATTTTCTCTCCCCAAATAGATTTGTGAGTATTAAGGCTCCTCTGCCATAAAAAGATACCTAGAAGAATAGAATGTTAACAAGATGCAGCTGCTCCACCACTAGAGTATTACCACAGGAGAACGTGCACTGGTGAGATTCTGGTTCCTGCATACCTGTTCAAGGCACAGGCACATCTTCCCTACATCACCAGAAAACCTACAGAGCAGTATCTTCCAAACTCAGACAAGTAATAATTGGCATACCATGCCTGTTCTCAAAGCTGCAGTGTTCAAAGCCTTGTTGACATCTCTGGGATTAATTGAAAGCTGTATACCATGATGTCCTTCAGCACCCTTCTCCACACCAATCACGGCACATCTGAGCAGCATTCCTGTTGTGAACAGCTCTGAAAGTGGACTCAAGTCCTGCAAGAAAGAATTCTATGGGAATCAAGAATAAAACAATACATGATAAACCAAATCAACAGTGATATCCAACTACAGACTGAAAAGTCCATCCATATGAAGTGTGCTGCCTGCAGCAGTATAATCGTTTGTTTGAATGTGCCAAGAAGAAAATTGGCAGGTTGGGATACAGCCATTCACCTGTCCAAAGCTTAATTTCTTTCTAATGTAGGAGGCAGAGTGAAGGCAACCAGCAACCTGAACATTACTGGAACTTCTGCTCCAAACAAGAGTTGTAAAAAGATGTGCCTAAAAATCTCAGAACAGTGTATGAAAAAGTCATTTTATCTTCTGAGGAGTAGCCATGTTACTTAGGGGGGGGAATATTCACAGTCGGAGTAGATCAGCAGTGAAACAGGCTGCTTCAGGAGATCGTGAGCTCCCCCTCAGTGGCAGTCTTCAAGCAGCAGCTGGAGAGATACTTATCATGGATGCTGTTGGTGACTCCTGCATTGAGCAGGGGTTGGACTAGATGGCCTGTATGGCCCCTTCCAACTCTGTAGACTGTTGTCACAAAAATAACAAACAGTAAGACTAACAAATTTGTTGCATTAAAAGCTTTCATGAGCCACAGCCCACTTTATTAGATCAGGACTGGTTGTAGCATCAAATAAGCCAGGAGCAGCAATTGGCCAGGATGGATCTCAGGTGGCAAGAAAGGAGGCAGATATTTTCCCCTTCTGCAACAACCATCTGTCTGAGAGGCACCCGTGAGGGTGCTCTGGGCTTCCTATTCTTGCAGACTGGGGAGGAAGGGGTTTAGGGGTACAGTGAAAGTCCCACTCCTGTTCTGAAACCATTCTGAGATTATGAGATGGTTAAAAGAAAGGTGGCTACTCCCACCCACAAGCACAATGGATTGTGGACAACAGCAAAGGTGGTGAGTACTTCATGTACTGGCATGACTGTTGACATGGGACCCATGCAAGGCATGATGGAAGCCTTTCCCCTGCGTTCTCCTTCAGAGCCTACAAGTGCAGCAGGGAAAAGGGAAGTTGGGATGGTTCTATAGCTGGAGTTGGCCTTGCATCAGATGCACCGAGACTGTAGTTTATTTCCACTTAACTGGCACAATCTTAATTTCAGTGTGCACTCAGTACTTTTGTGTCATCCAAAATAGTAAGTCAACAATAATATGCACTACTAATGGATGTCCGTTGTTATAGGAGCTGACAAAAAAATTGCATTAAATGTTAAGCCTCTGATACTAGTTTCAGGGCAGACTTTGCAGAGCAAAAGCAAGCAACAGAACAGGCAACAGTATTCATTGTAGCAAAGAAAAAACCTGCTTCTGGAACTCTTGGCAGGTACTTGCAGAATTCAATTCTCATTCACCATGCCTTACCTCTACTGGCTTATCCATGGCCACCTGCTCACTAAGCATTCTGCTGTAAGCCTCACATATGCGTGTCACCTGTACACTTCCAGAAAGCCCATTTGGTAAGCTGACTGTAAGCTCATACTCATTACACTCTTTCACACAGCCCAAGACCAGCATTCCATCCGTGAGAGACTGTTGAATAAACACACACAAACAAGGAGGGATTATGGGAGGCAAGCATAGCCCGAGTGTTTTACACATCTGACTGCAAAAGGGATAATCCTGAAGGAGCCTTGAAGTTTATAACCAGACCTAAACTAGCAAAGCAAAACAAAACACAAAGCAAAGCAAAACAAAACACAAAATCAATAATATTCTTAACGTCAATACTATATGAAGGTTAATACCAAAACCTTGAACCTAATCTGGAAACAAACTGGCAACCAGTGTAACTGCTTCAGCAGAGGCTGAACATGGGACCTCCAAGATGATTTAGTGAGGACCCGGTGCAGCTGCATTCTGTACCAGCTGTAACTTCCGGGTTACGGAAAAGGGTAGGCCCGCGCTGAGCGAGTTAAAGGTAAAGGTAAAGGTATCCCCTGTGCAAGCACCGAGTCATGTCTGACCCTTGGGGTGACGCCCTCCAGCGTTTTCATGGCAGACTCAATATGGGGTGGTTTGCCAGTGCCTTCCCCAGTCATTACCGTTTACCCCCCAGCAAGCTGGGTACTCATTTTACCGACCTCGGAAGGATGGAAGGCTGAGTCAACCTTGAGCCGGCTGCTGGGATTGAACTCCCAGCCTCATGGGCAAAGCTTTCAGACGGCTGCCTTACCACTCTGCGCCACAAGAGGCTGAGCGAGTTACAGAAGTCTAATCTAGGAGTGACTGTTGCATGGATCACAGTGGCCAGGTGTTCCGGGGTCAGGTAGGGCGCTAGTAGCCGAGCTTGGCATAGATGCAGAAATGCCGTCTGGGCTACGTTAGTGACCTGGGCCTCCATGGAAAGTGAGGCATCCAGAATCACTCCCAGATTCCTGGCTTGGGGCACAGATGACAGTTGCACCCTGTCCAGGCAGGGAAGATGCGCTTCCTGTTCCTGCTCCCTTCGGCCTACCCAAAAGACCTCTGTCTTGGAGTTTCAGATGGCTCCTCCTGACCCATCCAGCCACTGCTTCCAAACAGCTGGCAAATCTTTCTGGGGGGAGATCCAGCCATCAAGAGATAGAGCTGGGTATCATCAGCGTACTGATGACACCCAAGCCCATAACTCCATACCAGCTGGGCCAGAGGACACATATAGATGTTAAATAACGTGGGGGGGAGCACCACTCCCTGTGGCACCCCACAAGGGAGTGTAAAGGAGTCGGATAACTCCTCCCCTACAGCGACCCTCTGTGACCTGTTCTCTAGAAAGGAGGTTAGCCACTTAAGAGCTACCCTTCCAATTCCAGTATCAGCAAGGCAGTGAACCAAAAGCTTGTGGTCAACCACATCAAATGCGGCTGACAGGTCTAATAGCACGAGAATGGCCAACTCGCCCTGGTCCAGCTGGCACCAGAGATCATCTGTCAGGGCGACCAGCACAGTCTCCACCACATGGCTAGGACGGAAGCCAGACCGGTATGTGTCAAGTGCCGAAGTTTCCTCCAAAAATGCTAGGAGCTGGTCCGCAGTTAGCTCCCAAGACCACTACTACTGATCCATAGGATACAATATGAAATACAGCTCTGAAGGATCAAAACATTATTTTAAAATATGCCAAACCTCAGAAGTCAGAAGTTCAAAATCCTTTGCAGTGGTTTTCATAACTGCTTTCTTCTCTGTCTTGAGTTTTTTTGGCTTTGCTTGATCTTTCTGGGCTTTCTTTCTTTTTGGAGTTTTCTCTTCATGTTGTGTCTAAGAGATTTATTTAAAAAATACTTCATATATGTACAAGGACAGATGTTTCCCTATGCAACAGATTAATTTCATTGCACGTAACGACTGATTCTCAAAGTTAAAATCTTCCTGTGTACATGTGCAGTCTTTCCCCTGGGTGGCATTTGCACTGACATTAAGATAGGCTACTATTATGAGTACACTTTCAGTGACAATCACAAGCATAATATCTAGTCTACTGCAGAAAACCCTGAGTCAAAGGCTAAGATAACCCACATGAAAATGCTTTGGGAATAGTAAATCACAGGACCCTAACATTCAAAATGTTAAGGATATTAGAAATTGAAACATTCGCAACATAAACATGCTTAGAACACCATAGAAAGTGACAATGTAAAACAAATGTTATTTTTACATGTATATCTGAGGAGTGGCTTAATGCTTGAAATCTAACATACAGATTCTAATCTAACAGATGTTCATTAAACCATGTGTTACATACTTTCACAAATTTGCATTATAAGCCCTTTGCCCTGCACAAGACAATTCTGCTTCAAGACATTTGAAAGTAACTCAGTATGGTTAGTGAAAGAAATGCTGAGAAATCCTTATGTCCATTAAAGTCTTGGGACTTATTGACATGAAATAAGCAAATAATTTGGGCATCATCTTTACTGAATGCAATAAAATTGCACATATATCTGCTCAGTATCTTTCTGTCTAATTTCTTTCATTTAGGAACATGTCATCAGGTTTCAGCATAAAATTCTACAGTGATTATTATGAACAATACCATATTCAATATCTAATTAATAATCACGGTCAGTGAACAGAGTATTGAGTTCCATAATGGAGCTAAGTTCTTAAAAACAACAGGAAATATCAACCTGGGACTACAGAGAGCAAGATGCAGAAGATTCCAGAATCAGTCCCGGGCATCTCCAAGTTAAAAAGAACTAAGGTTACGGGCCCTGGGAAAACTGTATTCCTTGGATACCCCTGAGGATACATACACCAATGAAGTGACTCAGTTTCATAGGTTTATAATTCATATTACCTTGAATAAATTATCCTGATCCGCTGTTGGCTGTCTGGCTGCTTTTCCTTCTTGTGTTGTCTTCTGTATGCCCCCTCGAGGGAAGTTTTCTTCTATAGAAGACATGGCTGTCTTTCTGGGAAGAAAGCCACAAAACAGTCTGTAATAACCAACTTCACCCATAAAGGTAAGATCAACATATACAAACATATTTGCATTTCTAAAATGACTGCAAACATTAAGGGCAATAAAATTTTATTTTTAATAATTACTCATTAATTAAAATAAATCAAGTCTCACTGATATGTTGAGAGACTGAGATAGATGCATATTACACCAGTAGTTTTGTTAATTCATAATAACATGAATCACACAAGTGGCTCTACTTCAATTGTTTTGTTTTTGTCAATAATTTGAGACAAGAAGAAAGGAGATGGTGCAGCTACACTACTAACTTAAAGAAGCTAGAAGAAGACATTGACTCTCAGGTACAGCAGGCCTTACACTGAAGTCCTGAGCAGAGTTACACCCTTTTGAGTCAACTGACTAGTAATGACTTCTCAGAACTGCAACACTTCATTGAACTATAATTTCTACAGTTATCTGCCACAATAATAATAATAATAATAATAATAATAATAATAATAATAATAATAATAGATAAAAACAATAATAGATAAAAACAAAAATGTACTTTTGTAGCTTATAGATACACTTGATGGAAAAGGAGGAAAATAAGCAAAAATCAGAAGTGTGACTGTTGTGGGAAGAGGAAGGGAAGGCAATTGTAAGCCACTTTGACATTCCTTCTGGTAGAGAAAAGTGGGGTACCAACTCTTCTTCTTCATGTTGCAGATAGGGCAAAGATAGAACCCTAGGTCTCAAAAATGTTAGAAGTCACTGTTCTACACTACATATATCTTCTACAGAGTTACAAAACAGAATTTTAGATCTTTGTTAACTGGATAAGCAGCAAAAACAGTTTCCTCGTCACTGTCAGAAAAGGCCTTGTTGATATCTGCACGTGCAACTATTACTGACACAGGTGATCTATTCTTTTAAAAAAACTATTTACATGTCATGATTTTCAAATAACTGATGTTAGCCTTTCTCAAACTTTGTACCATTGAGAAACCCCTAAAACATTCTTCAGCCTTCAAGAAACCTTCAAGAATCCCCAGATGTGGCATGATTGGGCAGAATATGGTTGGGAAGCAGAGCTGCCTACATGTCCATTTGGGACCCATCTCCTTTCCAGCACCTTCATGCCCATCACTGGCCATTTTGGAAGGTGGGAGGGGGTCCACATGACTATATATGGTCATATTTAAATGTTTTAAAATCAAATATATATACATTAAAACTAATTAACTCCCACACATTTGGGAAACCCTTCCAGGGCCATCAAGAAACCCCAGGATTTCACAAATCCCTGGTTGAGAAAGCCCAGACTATATAAAGGAAAGACAAAGTCAAAACCACTCAGATTCAAAACTGCACACCAACCCACCTCCGCAAAAAACCCTGCATAATAGTCTTGCACATTTCTACTAGGCTGTGTGCCCACTTGTACCTGTACAAGAACCTAAATGAGGAAAAGTTTTAAAAGTAGTTGCCAGGAAGTGAGACTTAACTCACCAGCAACTAATCTACTTTTCTATTACAATATACCTAAAGAAAGAACTATCATACGAGTAGATTATTTTATAATTAAACAGAGATTTGAGCCTAATTTTCTCATGTGCATATTTAACAAACCAATCATAGTTAGGTTTTTTGTTTGTTTGGGATTTTTGTTGCAACCACAAAATAAGGCTTGAAAACAGGACCAAAGGCTAATTTAAAGACGCAAAATCCATCAAGGATGCAGGAGACCATAGTTTCAGGTGGTGAATACTGAGTGTCCAAACTTTTTTGATTTATTATACAAAACAGAGTTGAGGCAGGTTGTATGTATAATCACAACCCATTCTCTAATTTTCAAGATTACATATGCTGCTTCTTACTTCACAAGAATCCAAAGACCGACTAGTCCAGTGGTTCTCAACCTTGGGGTCGGGAAACCCATTTGAGGTCGCCGGGCCCCTTCCTTGGGGTCGCCAGGTTTCTTGCTGCCGCAGTGGCAGGCAGCAGCGTGTGGAGGCGGCGGGTGGTGGTGGTGGAGGTGGGCAGAAGAGGCAGAGCCATGCCAATGGCTGCCTCCATGCCACCTTGATTGTTGTGCGCATATCTGTTTCCAGCACCCCACTGGATCATTCTGTAGCTGCCCAGCCTGCCTGGAGGGTCACACCGGTGCCTGCCGAGGAATGTGCCAAAACGCTTCGCTCAACTCTTTCAGAGCTGGCAAGAAAGCAACCTCCTCCCCCCTGCGAGTCCAAAGTCGCCCCAGTCTGGCCGACTCTGTCCAGCAAGCACCGCATGCTCTGTAGCAGGGTTGCCGTGGAACCCCCCATGGTTTATAGAAAGGAGAAAGGAAAGAAGCGGCAAGCCAAGAGAGCATGACGCATGCCTTCGCCCGGCCTGGGGCAGTGAGCAATGTGGATGTGGTGGCAGCAGTGGCAGCAGCCTCCTTCCCCGGGCAGGGCCCTCGCCCCCCTCCAGTCACCTCCTGCGGGGGGTCAGTGAAAGCACCTCCACAGCGCTAGCTGGCAGCTCCTCTGCCTGGGTCCCCGCTGGGCTTTGGCACCGAAGTTGGGGTCGCAGCGAAGAAAAGGTTGAGAACCACTGCTCTAGTCTGTTACAGCAAACATACAAACTAGCTGTGTAGCCACTGATGGACCTACACCTGACACCAAATGCATAACATGTGTACCCAATTGCATTTTTATACACATATAAGTATTAAAGAAACCACCATTTGCAAAGTCAGCAATTGGTAACAATGTTCATGTGACTTTTATCAGAAAAAAAAGAAAAGAAAAACCTATAAACTAGACAAACAGGGGTGTTACATTAGCACCAATCATAGATTTTGATCATTCCGTCTTAAGTGGCAGAATGTGCAGTCAAATCTCAACCAACTCATGGCAACCCCTCATGGGGTTTTCAAGGCATGAAACAAAACAGAGGTGGTGTGCCACTGCATGGCTTTGCACAGCAAACCCAGGCTTCCTTGGTGGTCTCCCCTCCAAGTACTAACCAGGACAGACCTTGCTTAGCATCTCACATCTGAGGGGATCAGGGTAGTCTGGGGCGTGCAGATTAACAGCCACTCCATATCTAGGTCTTGTTAAAACTTATCTACTCTAAGACAACAACATTCTGAGGACAAGAAACTGCACCCTCTTTATATTGTTTGTATAATATTTTTAAAGCTTACCCAAATAAAAGGTCCAATGCCAGAAAAGTAGCCCAGGGAGCAAAAAGTCATAGCAAGACTACTGGCTAGCCTAGATTTATTAGCATAGGGTTGATGTTCCCCCCTTCATATTCATCAACATTTTGTAAAAGGAAACTTCCTTCCACGTTCTGTATTGGTGCAACTGGGGATGCCAGTCCTCAGGTGGGACTTAGGGATCCCCTGGAACTATAGCTCATTTCCTAACTAAAGATCAATTCCCCTGGGGAAAATGGCTGCTTTGAAGGGTGGGCTTCATGCACGGATGCCAGCTTCTAGGTGGCACCTGGGGATCCCCTGGAATTATAGCTCATCTCCAGACTAAAGAGATCAGCTCTCCTGGAGAACATGGCTGCTCCTGAGGGTGAACTCTATGGCATTAGACTCCACGGAGGTCCTTCCCCACTCCAAGTCTCTCCCCCACCCCCCAGGTCTTTAGGTCTCTCCCAACCAATAGCTGGCAATCTTTGATGCCACCCATCTCACCCCCGTCATTCTGTTGCACGTGAACTCAGCCTCTAGTCACTACACTAGTCCCCTTCTCCAGATAAACCCGTAACTCATGTATCGCGGTCTTTCCTTTTCTCACATGCCCAGCTCACCCAACAAGCTCCCTCCTCTCAGCTTCTCCCCTTACCCAAGTGAAGTAAAACGCCACACTTACATAGATCAGCCGCACATGTGATGGAAAAGGCTTCGTAACCCGGAAATCAAACTAGCATCCAGGTTAACCGGAAGCATACACGCGGGCGCCCGGCAACGTTAGCGCTAAGGAACATCTGGATGTCATAGAGCGGGCGGGACCGAAAATGACGAGCATGTTAATAGGCCAATCAAGGGACAGCATCCTGAAGCGGTTCCGCCTTATTCTGCAGGGCAAGGGGGAGCGCTGAGCAACGCCATCTTGAGAGTGAAGGGCATTGAATGGTTTGTTATTCGGTGAAGAAACGGTGTGCGAGTTCGGGGGGTTTTGTTTTGGGGGAAGCGTGAGTAGTTTTCGTGTGAGATGCGTTTTCTCTGATGCCTCCTCTCTCTCCTATTTGTATTGTCCTTTCTTGTACGCTTGCCTTGTATTTATTGTGATCCTGACAACAAACTGGTAAAATAGTTATATGATAATATTGATACTTTTGCTTAAGGCTATTTATTAAATGAATTGCGGAAATGAGAGTTATCCGGAGCCTTGATACGCGGTCGGTCTCATTAAGGGTGGTAGGAACCGTGATCTAGCATGCTACCATAATCTGGATGCCAACCTATGCTTGCTGTTAGTATCTCTTGTAATTCAGTGTAGTGAACATTTTATGGGTAAATTGGTGATGTGTGACGGGGCTTTGCCTAAAGGTTAATGAATTTCTGGTGCGTTCCATTGAGGGCAACTGGTGAGACGGGAGGAGAAAGTTTATGACTCCATTTTTTCAAAATCTGAATGAGTGCCATTTTCTCCTTTTTTAGATTGGCAATATCAAATCAATTTCCATCTGTATTTGTGTCCAGCTATCTGTTTGGACTGAATACTAGAAGACTCTAGTAAGTTATTGTTGTATCCTAGAACCTGCTTCTCCCTTGCATGAGTTATGAACTTGCTCCTTATTAGTATTGCTTGCTAGGAATACTGCTGAACAGCAATGATTGTAGGTGTAGGTGTATTTGGAGTCAAGTATCTGACTTTTTGAGGAAAAGATCTAGGAAGCAGCAACATATAAGATTGCTGTAGCATTAAATGCTTTTAATGTGGTAAACATTAAAGTTATTTAGTTGCTACAGTTCCTTAAGGCAAAAATTTGTAGATTTATTCTGGAGATCCTGACTTGAACATCTACTGCATCAAAAAAGTTGTATAACCTTATATTCTTTCTTGAAAGAATGCCATTGCTTTCCAAGGAAAAATACAGAATATATGCTCCTAATTTCACAAATGATTTTTTCAGAATTTTGCTGCAACTCACCAGAGCAGAACTTTTTCTTTTTACTTAAGCACTACCTGACTATAATGAGGTTGCTTTATAAGATAATTATATTTTACATATTGACTCCATCAAGATTAGTCATGGATGTAAGTATTTTTGCCTGAAGTACCAACAAATTTATTACATGTGTTATCAAATCCAGTTATTAATTGCATCATAGAAGTCATTAAACGTTTTACTAGCCTATCTACATGTCACTAGCTTAACTTATTGAAGCAGGAGATACTTCATTCACATCAACAGTAACTTCTGTTTACAGAAGTTACTTATAGGAATCATATGTTTTGGTAGAGCCCATGCATGTAGTGCTAGTTTTAGTTTGTCTAATGCTCTCTTCTAATACAGATAAGTGGAATAAAATGAGTAGTTGTACCGCAAATGTTATACTTTGGCTAGAACATAGTTCAAAGAGACAGTATTAACAGTTTATTTTTAAATCTAGGACAAGCAGTGATGGCAGGGCACGATTCTGGACCTCATCCTGAATTCACAGGGTTTCAAAAATACTTTAATACTTATACCCTGACTGGCAGAAGGAATGTAAGTGCACATTCAGATAACCTTATGCTCCTGAAATGTGTTTGATTTTATTCACAGTATTCTTTTTTTTTTTTAGTATGTACTAGCCACATATGCCAGTGTTGCAATGATTATCCTGTACTTCAAACTAAGGCCTAAGAAAGAAAAGCAAGCTGTAACAGAGAAATAAAATTGGTAAGTGCCTACCATCTTTTCTTACTGTTATTATTTAGCAACAAATAATATTCCAGTTGTCCTGACTATAATAGCCCAGTCTTGTCAGATCTAAGCAAAGTTGTCCCAGGATGGGAGACCACCAAGGAATACCAGGGTTGCTACATAGAAATGGGCAATACCAAATCACTGCTGAATGTCTCATACCTTACAAAATCTGTAGCATTGCAATAAGCTTGTTTATAATTTGCCAACTCATAATAAAGGCTTTAAAAAACTCATAATAAAGGCTTTAAAAACAGCATAGCTACTGATCTTGTTTATTTGAATTTTTAACCCGCCCTCTTCACCAAAGCAGACTCAGGGTAGTGTTTTTTTTTTAGAACAGCTGGGTTATGCATGCTGTTTTTTTACTACCTGATGCAGTCTTTGAAGTAGCTTACAATCACCAACCCTGTGGGGTAGCCAGAGCTAGGGGAGCTCAGAAAACTGTGACCTGCCTAGCAGGGATTCTTAGGTGGGAGAGGGCTTCATTGTCTTGTGTTATTTCTAGTTTGAACATGGAAATGGGAAACAGATTCTAGGATTCTTTCTAACAAGCATTCTGATCTTCCTGAAGTAGCAGAAGTATGTACTCTTTGTAAGCAAATGCTCCATGTAAATGTGTGGTGCTGGAACTGGGGTTGATTCAGAACCACACTAGTAAATTATCCTAAAGTTGAAGCCCCTAAATGTATTTATAAATTTTCCTTTTCCTATAATATGCAGCTGTGTGTCACAAGTCCTACAATTCCATACGGAGACATTGCTGAGGAATCTTCAAAGAAAAAAGCAGCTTTCAAATCAAATCTGATGTCTAGATTCTAACATTCCATTTTCTTTTTATCAGGTTGATGTGCTGATAGTGGACTTCCAACGTATTGGTGCAGCCAGCAAAAACAGATGTACAGTTCTAATAAATCATGAACAATTATGGGATTTGTCTTCTGTATATATTTGCCAGTAGTGAAGTGACTATTCTACATAAACAATGCACATGTCTAAAATGTACAGTTTATTGAAAGTGCCTGTTGCATCTGTCTTGAAAACCGGTGTTAAGAGTGTAAGCAGAGATTACCCCTTGTCAGGTATCCCTGTATTTCTGGAACGTATTGCTCTGTATCCTGCTTGAAATGGAAATTGGAACTGCTGCCAATCCAATTATAGTGGAAGAGCAATGTATTTTAAAGATTCTGAACTTCACCAGAAATGCTTTTTACTAGCAGGCCCAGGGGAATCTGTAAACCGCTAAGGGAGGAAGGCGCAGTGCCTTCCAATTAGCCCCTCACCCGGACTGACAAGAATTCCGGCCAATCGGAAGGCGCTTTGCGCCTTCCAATTGGCCCATTACCCGACTGCCTGGAGTTCGCTGCAGCCCCGGGGAGTTCGCATGTAGGCGGCCGGCCAGGGAAGGCTTCTGTATAGGCCTCGGAGATGCCATGGGCCTGCTCGGAGCCCTGCAAAGAACCCGGGGAATCAGTGGGGAGGGGGCAGCCAGGGGAGGCTTCCCAGCAGACCTCAGAGCAGGCCCACAGGCAAGCAGGGGAGTTGGTGGGGAGGGGAGCAGCCACGGGAGCCTTCCCTACGGGCCTTGGTGCAGGCCCACAGTGAGGACTGTGAGTCAGCGGGGAGGGGAGCAGGCAGGGGTGCGCAGGCCCCTTCAAAGTTCATCCTTATGGATGGACTTTGAAGCCTAGTTTTATATAACACAGATTTTTGTTTAAATGAGTATTAGCTATTTTTGTATCCATTAATATTCTGCCTTTAAACACAGGATTGCAACTAGGTTGTGCACTTCAGCACACTTTGGCTGCTTCAGCAGCCATTCAAGCCCAAGACAGTCAGTGCCACGGTGTGAGAAGATGCGCCACATGCAGGCGCAGAGTTCTGCGCCTGCGTTTGGGCACTGGGTCACACACTAGCCACCTTGGGCTTGAATGGCCACCAAAGTATGCCGAACCGCACTAGTTTAATTGCAACCAGTTAACTATACGGAAATACACTGTTAAATGGATATTTCTACACTATATGAAGAAGTTATAACTGCTTAACTACCCAGTTAGAAATAAAGTGCTAATCTTTTGTTAATGCTTGAGTATTGTATTTGCATTTTGCCTTATTCAAAGATATGTGATCCTCATCTTAGTGGAAAAGAAGATCCTAACAAATTGAGAGCTTATTAACTAAATTAAACAATTGCAGGCTTTACTATTGAAACTATTACTTACATTTCTGATTATCAGAAATGCTAAGTATCACATACTTCTATTGATAAGAATATATCATGTATTACTTCATTATCATCAGGAAGGTACTTAGTGTAGTGCTTAAGCCCAGCAGTTTCTAATCTGGCAAACTGGGTTTGATTCCCTTTTCTTCCACAAGCAGCCAGCTGGGTGACCTTGGGCTAGTCACAGTTCTCAGAGCATTACTGACAGAACTCTCTCGACCCCACCTTCCTCACAGGGTGTCTGTTGTGGGAACAGGAAGGAAAGGAGATTGTAAGTCACTTTGAGACTCCTTAAGGAAGCAAAAAGTGGGGTATAAAAACCAACTCTTCTTCAGGTTTATTTTAAATGTAGTCATAAGTAGATCCTGAATCCATTACTATCACTTCCCTGAAGTCAGTATTTGAATTCCTGTAGAAAAAGCCCCTTTCCCCTGCAGTCGAGTAATACACTAACAGTGGTTGTTTATTTTCCATGAAATTAAGAAGCATTTACCTATCCAGTTATTTGCCCTTGTTTCTGGTAAAGTTGAGCTATTATTAAGAAAATGTAACAATTTCAGAGTTGTTTTTAAATTAGCTATAAATTCTGTGTAGAAAGACATGACCAGTTGTTGCCAATTAAAGATTTTGTTATTACAAATTGTAAAATCAGTATGTGTCAGGGAATGCTTCACAGAAACAGATGTCCCTTGTATTAGTTACCTAAGGGTACATTGCTGTGTCTACATAGCTGACAGGCATCTTACTGGATACATATAAGACCCTTGTTGGAGGAAAACATGTAATTGGGTTCTCCCCTTTCCCCCCAAAATGGGGTATATACAGATGTGTTTTTTTTCCTTAATGAATTGTTCTATTTGGGCTTTGGAATATAAGGTCTGATGGTATTAGTTCTAACAGACATTGCAGCAATAGTTCATTGTAAAAACTGCACAGAATAATCCATCTTTATTACAAAATATCAAAAATATAAAACTGTACAAAATGCAAAACTATGGCAGTTGCATTTTTAAAAACAAGTGGCTCATTAATTTTCTGCCAGAATTCAACAAGCTGTGCTGTAACTGAAAGTCTGAATTAGTCACTAACCATTATAAAAAGCAATGTTGTTACTACTGTCCCTCAGTAATCTTATCTTACAGAGGACATAAAAGTGTCCTCAGTTAAAGATTGTCACATCTGTAAGAGATCCTTCTCCAAAGCATCATTTAAATTATGTCAGCAGGCTTCAATATAATCTGTACTGTTCTTCTTACAGTAAATTAGATCTCACATAAGACAAATACCTGTTTGTGTTCTCTCCAAATTATAAAAAGAACCTACTGTTTCATGTGAAAACTCTTAGAAATAGTTAAGCCTGGGGAAATGACAAAATAAGTGCTTTTAAAAAGTTGTTGCATAACGTGTTACCTCTGCCTTTTACAACTGGTTCTGCAGTTTAGAGCTGACTAACAATTTCCTCCTGAGGATAAGAGACTTCCTGTGTGCACTTATATAAATTAAAACCAAACTTTCCCCTTCCTATCAAATCCATGATTTCAGAGTCCAGCATTTTCCAGTAGGGCTTAAAACAGCAGTTACTTGAGTCATAGTTGATGTTGCTTGTTCCAGCAGACAAGTTCATTTCAGTTGATCACACTCTTAAATAATACAAATTATTCTACAACCTTTACTTCACAAGGCTTATACAACGAAGTCTTGTAATTTCATAGTTCACTGAGAACTATATGCCCCAGCAGAAAGAAGCAGATTTCTACGGGTGAAATGGAGATGTATGACGGGGGTTGATTTAGTCATATAGGTACCTAACAACAAGTCCTGAGAGCTTTCAGGCAGATTTATATGTCCAGTGGCTGTGGTAAAATCATCTGTTTCTAAGTCCTCAAAAGCTTTCACAGCATCCCACAACTTTACTGTGTTATCCATTGAACCTAACAAGAAATGGGACAAAGTTAACAGGAGCTATAACAATTCACAATAGAAGTAAATCCATCCAGTAAATACAAGGTTGTCAAATTCAATGTCTTAGAATATTAGTGCAAGTGTTTTCTTTGTAAGAAAAAGAATCCCCTCCCATAACAAATGCCATCAAGGCTGTTCCTGAGGATTCATTCTCTCTTGGCAGAGTGGGGGAAGGCCAACACATGAGGATCAGGAACTGAGACAACCTCTCCCAAAAGTTGCTAATACCTCGTACCCCCACCACAAAAAAGTCCTGAGTAGTGTTATAGCAACTGACTGGATCACAGGATTTAAAGTTACTTGAACAGCAACACTGTTTCTAAGTTCCCTATCTGAGATCAGAGACAAAGAAAGACAAGCGTATCCTAATATAAAACTGAGCCTATTATGCTCACTGAGAACACTGCATTCAGATGTTACAAACCTGCGTTAACTATGGTAGGCAAAAATATAGTTTGCTGCCATATTTGTATCCTCCTTTCCCATGGTGAACACAATCAAAAACTTCCATGTTTCAGAAGCCTTCAATCCCACCATGATGCCCTGTTTGCTTCCTCCTCCCAAGCTAGGATTCTAATTTGCATAAACACATGTGGCCATCATGGCCAATTAGTGTTCTAAACTTAAAGGTAAAGGTACCCCCGGTGCAAGCACCGAGTCATATCTGACCCTTGGGGTGACACCCTCTAGCACAGGGGTAGTCAACCTGAGATCCTCCAGATGTCCATGGACTACAATTCCCATGACCCCCTGCCAGAGTTTGCTACATTCCAAGCTACATGGGAATTGTAGTCCATGAACATCTGGAGGACCACAGGTTGACTACCCCTGCTCTAGTGTTTTCTTCGCAGACTCAATACAGGATGGTTTGCCATTCCCTTCTACAGTCATTACCGTTTTACCCCCCAGCAAGCTGGGTACTCATCAACCTTGAGCCGGCTGCTGGGATCAAACTCCCAGCCTCATGATCAGAGCTTTAGAGAGCATGCTGGCTGCCTTACTACCGTGCGCCACAAGAGGCTTCTGCCACAAGAGGCTAAGCTTCAAATGAGGTTTTAGTGCACAGGAAGCATGAAGGCCCTTCATCACAACCAGCAGCCATTATTCTGATCTGTTGAACAAGAAATCTTTATTTACATACCTGATGCTAAAATTTCTCCATCTCTACTGAACCGGAGTGCATAGACTGTATCTGTATGTCCTTTTAACTCCCCTACCATCAAACCATGGCCTATATCCCAGAGAAGTACTCTTCCATCTGTAGCTCCAGTTGCCAAAAATTTTCCATTAGGAGAAAATGCTAATGAATGAACAGGTCCCTTAAAAAAAAAACGTAAAACTGTTACAGAATGAAATTTTAGCAGCTAAACGCCCCCGTGTATACCTTATTTAAAACAACTTTCAAACATCAAAGTGAACAAGCTCAGTTTTATAGATTCTGCTGTCAGACTGCCCCTCATGGCTGATAAAACCAGGTGATGAGAGGATTGGGTCTCCAAATAATGATTGAAGTATTTCTATGTTTTAAATAAGAAATTAGGTTTTTAACTATTGTTTTTAAAATGTGGAAGACCTCTATCTAAAGAGAGCCACAGCCAGCCAGTCAATAACAGTGACCATGATAGATGAATTATTGGACACATAAGGCATCCATGTGTTAGATACCTAATATTCGAACGCCCTACAATTAGCTTCAGCTAAGATACAAAATACTATTTAGACAGTTCCATTTGGGCTTTTACTATTTCAACAGTTACTTTCCAGGCTGTGTCTCAAATTGCTTCAGAAATTATTAGATAATTGACATAGAAAATTCATTTCAGTTTCAGAAAGGAAGTTCACATTATTATCTGTGAGTAGTGGTCAACATGAGCTTTCAGTTATGGAACAGATTATCGATCGTCTAAAAATGAGCAGGTTTGCAGCTCATTACTTAGAACACTACTAATTAATTTCTTAAGACTGGATGGCGAGACTCTCCCTGGCCAAGATGCTCAGATGCAGGCAGGATGTCCCCAGGTAGTTTTTCCCATTAATTTACCTTATGTCCCGTGAAAATTCTCACACAATTCCCACTCAGAACATCCCACAGCCGCACTGTTCTATCTGCTGAGCCTGTAGCAACGTAGTTGGAGTTTGGATGAAAACGTGTACATGTGACATCAGCAAGATGGCCAGCAAAGATCCGCAAAGGCTGGTAGTGATCTGTAGCCCACAAGCTGAAACCAGTACAAAAAAAACATTTCATAACAAGGAAAGCAGATTGTAACTGCTTGTTCTTTAAAAAGAAACCATTGTTTGAGTTACAAGTGCTTCCGATCTTGTTATTTTAAAGAACTAACAGAAAATTTCATGAAGCTAGCTGAAATTTCTATGACCATGGGCAGGCTAAATAAATAATTCTAAAGAAAAATATATTTAAAAGAAATTTGTTTTAATTGTTAGCCTGATAAGCATTTTCACTTAAAGGATATGTGCTAGCTGAGATTTACAGCTCACTGACAGTATCACATTTATATCTAGATGAAAAGCTTCTGTAGTCTTACCGAGCCACCCTGTCATGACCACCTGACACAAAGTAATATCCATAGGGTGAAAACTGTGTGTCCCACACAGGGTAGTTGTGTCCTTTGTATCCAACCAGGCAAGAAAAGGTTAAGAGACTCCACAATCTGATTGTGCCATCCTCTGAAGATGATAACAAATAGTTCCTGTCAAAAAGAACAGTAAGCATATGAAGATAACAATTTCAACACCAAAAATGTACTGCATGTGTCAAATGTGTCAAGATAACTAAATGTTATAACAGTGGACAAATAGTTAACAACCACTTCATCTTAATATAATCAAGGTGTTATTTCTTGTTTATCTTTTATATAAGCAAAGTTTTAAATAAACTTTAAATACTGGTTTAGTACATATTACCTGATTATCATTACACGCTACAATACTATTTACTATAAGCTTTTGGATATTGAACAAATCCTGACTGAAGATCAGAGATTTCAAATAAAGTGACTTTGATAATGTTTTTTGCATCTAATGAGATAATCTTCTGATGCTTACATAGCTATTCCTCCTCAGGGGCCATGTTGGCAATTGCCCTGAATTAAAAACTCAGATTGTATAATGTCTTCAACAAGAAACCTATTTTACAACTATGTTCTATATGAACATATTTGTTTATTTATTAGACTTTAAGCACACCACATCATCATGCATCATCATCTAGAGATTTTACCTATCAGGGCTGAAGCTGGTACCATAGACAGGTCCATTGTGACCGTATAAAATCTTCAACTCACTTGCTGTTTTCTCATCCATGATCCTTTCTAAAACATCATCAGATTCTTTATCTATGAGGCTGAGATCTGAAGGGGGAAAGTTGGAAGTTCACATTTATAGACTTTGCTTCTGAATTGCAATTAACAATTAACATCAGAATGCCCTAAAGTACTTTTCAATAGAATAATTCCATAAACACATTTTGCTGCAAATACTGCAACTTTTATTAAACAACTATTTTGACACTACTGCCTCTTACTAAAATCAGGGTTATTCATGCCAAATTTCCACTAGCCTTCAATTTGCTAGGGGCATATATGTAGCATATCTTCTATATAAGATCACGCATTGTTGTATAGAAGTTAAACCTATAAGAATTGTATTACCTGCTGCCAACTTGACACTACGTAGTTTTTTGGGTGTCACAGACCATACTCTGACAGTGGAATCAGCAAAACCTCCTACAATCATGCTAGAGTCATCCGTAAAATCCACTGCTGTTAGGCCCTGTATATACAAAAGGTACTATTTTAAGTTTTTTTATATTATAAATGATAATGATAAGTGCTTAAATTACATGTTCTTATTCAACGAGCCATCAATAATACTTAAGATGGGAATTATCACATAATATAACAAATCTTTTTATGTAAAATTATGCTATAATTGGGTAGAAGTAGGACAGTCCACAATTTTGACTGGCCTGGAAAGCCAGACATTATTTTCAAATGCCACCATCCTCAACCATCGCAAAAGATGTGTATGGAGACCTTGAGAGAAGGGAGGATTTCAATCTCTCGCTTCAAATCTAGATTTAGAAACTCAGAAACATGAGAATCTCTTGTTTCTGTGCCTAAAAAACCTACTGTGGTGAGCATTTACTCATTTCCTTCCCCCAACTCATATTCTAAAAGATTAGGTCAACAGGTCCAGCACCACTTCCTTCCCGCTCTCCATTATCTTCAATGCATGGCGACCTGATGCATGGCGATGATAGTTCATGCTGAGAACCAAGACCATGTGGTCATCAGAGACAGATTCCTGGTCAGCACAGAATTTTTACCTGCTATCTGTATAATGTTGTTCTTTTGTAATTTAAATAGCTGAAAAGCTGTGCCCATTTATAGTGTTAATAATAATGCTTACATTTGATCAATGTGCACAATACAGCATCAATGAAACCTCTACTCAAAATACACTTCATGATTCTGTGCCTATCATCGGAAGGACAGCGAAAATAGGTTTTATTGCATACTCAAGGGGCTCCCTAAGCATACAGAAAAATAAATGAGGGAAGTATGCTCATTGCCCACCAGAAACCATAGAATGCTGAACACGCTAAACACTGGCGGGGAGACAGCAAGATGAGTATGATAGGGAAAATGAGAGTTCCAGTCCATTGAAGTAAATGAGCACAGAAGGGTGTAACTCCACTTAGATTTGCATTGTAAGTACGTACAGAGGGTCACCCACCTAAATACAACACTTATCCAGTGTCCAATATTGGACATGTAGGCATGCTTACAATAATGTGATATATATATGAAATTATGAGCTATTGTTCATTGTTAAAATTCATAATTTCATCTGTATCTAGTTAACAGCATAACACATTAATAGCATAAAGTCCTGGTTCATGGTGTTACCTTGGACATTTATGCAGTATATGACCACTACCACCACCATGGTCCAGAGCCTCCACAAAAACACTTAATTGTACAGGAGGCTTGATTTTATCATGTGATTCCTATTCCTCAGAGGAAAAAAATAAAGGAGGAGAAAGCTCAAGAAACCTCCAAATGACTAGACAGACATTGGTTTGGATCTAATGGAGACATCTGCAGATTAAAGGGATTTTTGTCCATCGAACAGAAATTCCCTGTCCTTCCCCTCAGATTGCAGCCTCAGTGCTCCTCCAAATGTTGTTTTGGGTAGGAAAGAAGAAGAGAAGAAGAGTTGGTTCTTATATGCCGCTTTTCCCTACCCGAAGGAGGCTCAAAGCGGCTTACAGTCGCCTTCCCATTCCTCTCCCCACAACAGACACCCTGTGGGGTGGGTGAGGCTGAGAGAGCCCTGATATCACTGCCCGGTCAGAGCAGTTTTATCAGTGCCGTGGTCACCCAGCTAGCTGCATGTGGGGGAGCGCAGAATCGAACCCGGCATGCCAGATTAGAAATCCGCACTCCTAACCACTACACCAAACTGATCACGAGGAACAGCTCTGGAGAGGAAGAAATGGGGGGGAACTGGTAAAAACTGATTCCACCTATCATTCTTAGAAACTCTTCCACTGGATCAAAACCATTGTCATAGATAAAGTAGAATAACATGAATTACTCAGATTAAAAAGTTAAAAGTAAATGGCTACAGTTTTTTCTATAGGCTATATTTTATTAAACTCACCTTAGTCTTGATTCTAACCCTGTTTGTTTTGTTTTTGTTTTTGCCTTTTGCTGTCAAGTCACAGCAGATTTATGGCATCCCTGTAGGGCAGGGGTAGTCAAACCGCGGCCCTACAAACCGCGGCCCTACAATTCCCATGAGCCCCTGCCAGCATTCCATGGACATCTGGAGGGCCGCAGTTTGACTACCCCTGCTGTAGGGTTTTCAAAACAAGAGCTGTCCTGGTGGTTTGCCCTGCTATTCTTTGGTGGTCTCCCATCCAAATAATGACCAGTGTCAACCATGCTTAGCTTTTGAGATCCGCTAAGATCAGGCTAGCCTAGGCGATCCAGGTCAGGAAGCTTTTGTTGTAATTAACCCTTTTTTCAAAATTTAGTTGAGTTCATCATTTCCCCTACAGTGGTTTTCCTTTGATATTTAAGAGGTTTCCATGAGATTAGCCTCACCTATAATGTGTACATAAATTGTCCGCAGGATTATGAGTTCCAGCAAAGCAAGTATTTTATGAAACATTCACTTTTAAAAAGTTATGAGTCTTAATTCTCCTGCAAGTACCACAGCGGTCTCAGTGCAAAAGTATTTTGCGAACATTGCCCATGATCCATGCTGTATACTAACCTGATAAGCATTAAGGAATGTGTAGAAACAGATAGAGGGCAAGCAGTCTGGACCAAGACGCACACGCTTTGTGGCTTCCTTCATATTCATTATTTTATCCAGCTTGTCAGAATCCTTTAGCTCAGGAAGGGGGATTCTGTATGAACAACAACATACTTCAAATAGAGCAAGAAAGCCTTCATGCCATGAATGTACAAGTGACATGGGGGGGACTAAATTCAATAAGATTTCTTATTAAACCAAAACACTTCTCATAAAACCTGTTTATTAAAACCTGTTGTTTCTCCAAATGAATTTAGAACTTCCAAACACTAAAGCATTATAATTTTAACTGATTCAACCATGGTCTAGTTGTCACTGAAGTGAATAAACCTGCGTCTGGGCTATATCTCTTCCCATTTAAGGAGTAACGTGACTTGAGCATCCGCCCGTACCAAATAAATAAATAATTCCACACATAAACTAGATGTCACAGAGGACTCTAAAGCCTAGACTGCTTCCTGATGTGCTACTTTTCTATGCAAAAGGAACTTTGTATATTGAAAAGCATTCAGTGATGTGATTCCCCCACATGGTCTGAAGTGGATTAGGCCAGACATAGGTTTATAATCTCATATTATCTTGGATTCTGCCTATAAATTCTGTGGAGGGGGGATACCTTTGGCATACCCATGGCATACCTTTGGCATACCTTTACCTCCCCCAAACTATTCCTAGGAACTTTCCATCATGCGGGACAACATCTCAGCCTTGAGGTGGGGTCACACTCCACAGATGAAAATCCTTCTATCCGTTGACATTTTAGAGAGAATCCAAGCCATTAACTGGTCTTTTTTAGTTTTAAAAATTACCTGTTCTGAGGAGGTGCATTTGGATCTTGCTTTTTACTTTTTGATCCCATGCTATCTTTTTTTGGCTTCTTCTTCTTTGGCTTACCCTCCTCATTTTCCCCCTCTTCATCTTCATCATCCAGAGGTAATTCAATTTCTGGCTCTTTTAATAAGCCAAAAAATACCTGCAAACCAAAGTATAAAGCACAAATTTTCATGGTATAAAAATAGGCGTAGTGAAATGCAGAACTAATCAGATAATACCTTCTACTGAATCAAGAAGTTGCTGAATAGCTTAAAAATAATTTTCATGTTTCTTACTAAACCTCCTTACTAAATTAAATTTCTATATCCCAAATAATGTTAATCAACTAGTTGCATTACACTGGTCAAAGCCAAGGGCCAAACTGGTATTCATATCAGGATAAAAATTAAGGATCCAACATCCATGACGATGGGCTCAGAAAGCTGTCTCATCTCCTTTCATTTGATCTATGCAATAAAACAGTTTTCTGACTCTCCCTGTCAAATAATTCCTCAATTAATTCTTCTCTGCTTAGAACTAAAGTATAAATTACCATGCACCAAGGATAAGGCACCATGTGGTGAGACCACAGCAATCATGAATTCTTACTGGCCTGTCAACCTAGATATCCCTGACAAAATACTCTGTGGTGTTATTTATGTCCTACTGAGTGTAAAACTATCTGGATCATACCTTTGCTTTGTTAGCTTCTCGTTTTGCCTCGCCAGCCAGACTTCCTACCATAGCATCAATTTGTTGTTTACTGCGAGGCATTCCATCAAATATATCAATGTAAAGATGCTCTTGAACAATATTCCAGATCTGATTGTTCTGTTTTTCCTGAAGGTGTCTCTTCAAGAGCTGGTAAGAGTCACGGGAAATGCGTAGCACAAACTTGCTTGTTCGAAAATCCAGCATTGTCTCATTCCCTCTCATGTGCTCTTTTTTGGTTAAACTCGATAATACACGCAAGTCATCCTGGTAATAACACTCCTGATCCCCATGAAACCTAGAAGGAGGATTTAGAGACTTAAAAGATGACAATCTCCTAAACAACTTGAATTATATGTTCCTCAGAGCATCTTGAAATAGCAGTAAGTAGGCATGTACCACAGGCATTTGCTTATACCAAAGCATGAAAGCACAGAAAACAGTTGAGACTTTTCTATGCTGCTAAGGGATCCAGCTAGGAACCCTTCTGTAACAGCATCACTTGGTATGAGTACAAAAACTAAAGGAACTCAAGTCACAAGACACTTGAGACTTTTCCAGCACTGGGCAGAGTGAGCACTTTCCTGCCCTAGCCTTTCAAAGCTGGTGAGAACATAATCTGTAATAGGAAACAATACATAATTTCAGTGAAACTCCTTTATCAGCACAAAAACAGCACTATTGTCTATTGTTTAGTCCAGAAAATAAGGTTTAAGTAGATAAAAATGTACATAAAGTGTTATCAGAACTGAACACAATGAACCTGAAGTTATACTTCAGATGTATAGAATTACAAGTAAAGCAAATGTGTCTATATACACAACAGTTATTTGCCTAAAAATAATCCTATTTAGCACTGGAGGAGGAGGATTATTTGGGGTTTCATTGTATTTTGTATGTTTAAATAGAATGTGTGAGCTGTAAGGGAAAGGGCATGGTATAAATATTTTAATAAATAAGTACCTGAAGTTTATTATTATAATATACAAAATAGCTGATACTTCCATAATTGTATCTGTCATATCCTCAACAATATAATGTCCTGGGCACTTACTGGTTCTCCTTCCCTTCCTAAGATATATATTCAGAAAGCATATTATGTTCCTGATGCCCCTCTTGAAAAAGAACCACAGGGGAAAATGCTACATACACCACTCCCAGATCATGACACAGCTTTATATCAAATCTGAAGATCAACAACAGATTTAGCTACCTAAAAACGAGAAAACAAAAATGAAATTACGTGTATAAAATTATATTACTTTTCAAAGAAGGACTTTGCTTCATTTTCATGCCCATTGTAGACTAGCTCCAAATACATGTGCACAAAGAGGGGATAAAAAAGTTGCGATAGCTCAGCTCGATGACAGTCCAGAGCACATTCAATGAAGTGTTTCAGTCCGCTATAATAGTCTTCATAGAGTGCTGGGTCTCCCTGCTGATTATAGGCAGACAACACTGCACTCACATCTGGTTGATCTTCCATGAGGACACCAACTGCAAAGCATCAACATATCAAATAATGTTTGTACTCTGTATTATTGTAATATTTCAATCATAAACATGTCTACTTGGAAGTCCCACTAAAATTCATTGACAGAGATGACTGATGACAACTAGGGTCATGTGTGGCGGCGTCCGAATCCAGGTGGCCGTTCCAGACCAATGCAGGTTTATGTGCGCCAAGTTACGCAGCGGCACCCACACTTCCCCTTCTCCCTGTGGTGTGGCGCTGACTGCGTTGGCCTGGAACAGCAGATTTGGACGTCGCCACGCACAATCTTAACACATTCATGATTTAAAGCCTGATTTCCTTTACACCAGCAGTCCCCAACCTTCTTGTAGTCGAGGACCACCTCCGAGGGTGGGAGAGAGCTGGCAGCCCGGCCACAGCAGCTGCACATAAACGCGCACGCGCAGTTGCCGCGCATGCACGTTTTGCCACTAGGTGGCGCTAACGCGCATGCGCAGAACAGCCACACATGCACGTTTTCGCCAGCAGGGGTCGCAAACACGTATGTGTGGCGGCTCCGCGCGTGCGCGTTTGTGTCGCTGGCGTGCCAGCGGCCGCGCCTGCCTCTTCCCCCCCTCTCGCTGCGGGGGGAGGGGAAGGCAGGCGCGGCCGCTGGCGGCCCGGTACCATGGCCTTAACGGCCCGGTACCGGGCCGCAGACCGGGGGTTGGAGACCTCTGCTTTACACAACATTTGCTGTCATATTCTAGACATAATCATGGTAAAGTTGAGTCTAAGATGCCCAGAATTCATAAGGAAAACAGTGACAAAAATTGTTGGTGATTTGGACGCCTCCACGCACAATCTTAACACATTCATGATTTAAAGCCTGATTTCCTTTACACAGCATTTGCTATCATATTCTAGATATAATCATGGTAAAGTTGAGTCTAAGTTGCCCAGAATTCATAAGGAAAACAGTGACAAAAATTGTTGGTGATGCTGGAAAACTTATCAACAGATTTTTATTCAACTGAAATTCCTTAATACAGTGTATTCAGTCCTTCATTAACTGATTAAATATTACAGGTTCTTCTGTGCTAATGATATACACTGAGAAATTATGAGTAGTAAAGAGTCACACTGCTTAGTTTAGATAGATATTTGGAAACTGTTATTATAGTGTTGTTCTTATCTGTTTTGTACTTATTTAAAATATTCAGTGGCTCACCTTTCTCCCAGCCAAGTGGGACTAAAAGCTGGTAACCAAGTAAAGAGCAGTTCAAGCAATCTTCAGCACACCTCCAGGTAGAACAAAACAGTAACAACTCTAGCCAAACACCCTGCAAGACACTCCCATTCATGCCCTAAAATTCTAACAATTAACAGAACCTCAAATTTCTGTTTCCTTCTTTTAAAGTTTTGTTGTCATTTTTAAAAGGACTTCTTATTTTTATATTTCAATGTGAACGCAGGAACACACAAAGTTGCCATACAGAGTTAGACCACCAATCCATCTCAATAACTGTGCTTCCAGTTGAATTCCGGATCAGGCTTAAGGTTTTGGTCATCACCTTTAAGGCCATACACGGTCTGGGTCCAGTGTACCTAAGGGATCACCTCTCTGCCTATTCCCCTCAAAGAGCCTTACACTCCACCAGCTCCAACCTCCTGGTGATCCCTTGACCCAAGGAAGCCCACCTCAACCAGGGCCAGAGCTTTATCTATTCTGGCCCCCACCTGGTGGAACGAGCTCCCAGAGGAGATCAGGGCCCTGACGGAGCTCAAACGATTCTGCAGGGCCTGCAAAAGGGAGCTCCTCCACCAGGCATTTGGTTGAGGTCGACTAGTACCACCGCTTCAGATCGGCCCCCCTCAGCCTCCCTCCTCCAACCAGCATTGCAGGCTCACCCAACCCACTGGGCCATCAGTAAGCGTTGTGTTATTGTTCTTCCCAATGTTCTATTGTTCATAATGTTAGTTATTATGTTAATGTGTACTGAGTTATTTGTACAGTTATCTCTGATGTAAACCACCCTGAGCCTTCGGGGAGGGCAGTATATAAATGTAATAAATAAATAAGAAGTTTATCTACTGCAGCCTATCAGCAGTTCTTCAAAGCCTCGTGAAGAAAAAGGGGCTTCTTAATCTGAGTGTTTAACTGGAGATATGAGAGACTGAACCTAAGACATTCCGCATGCCAACTATATACTCTGCTACTGAGCCGCTGCTCATTGTAAAATTGCACACTACTTTGGGAGGCTGTCTAAATAAAACTGGGAAGCCATACAAGAAACTGTAAACTTTGCGGAACCTTCTCATCAAAATTAATACAGCTCTAAGTTAACATCTAATTTCTATTTCAGGATCCATGACCATGTGAACTTGAAAGTAACTCACGAACAGGCTACTGCCAACCCAATGCAGTTTGCTGTTCCCGTGATGAGTGTGACAAATATTAACTTTGCCGCCTCCCCTGGCACAGCAACTGGGCAGAGTTGCCTACAGGTAAAGTGGCCGGGACTCTGGGGGGGGGGGGGGGTCCGCGCGCCTTCTCACCTTTCGCGGGGGGTGCCAGGGGCACCGCAGGAGGGGCCGGGGCAGCCGCGGGAGCGACGGCCGCGCCAGCCTGTCCAAAAGTGACGGAGCTGAGCAGCACTTCCCCGGGCCCGGAGCCAGCGACCCCGAGGCTGGGCTCCTGCCCTTCCGCGCCGTGAGTCGCCTGCCCGCCGGGCGCCGAGGGGCTGAGCTCAGCCGCGACCTCATCGTTGAGCAGCCGGGCTTCTCGGCGGAGAATTTCTTCGGACTCGCGGAGGTTGCTCCGCCGCAGGAACTGCAGCACCGCCAGCAGCGTCTGCCGGTCGGTGGGCAGCTGGGAGGCGGCCGGTGGGGCGGCGGGGACCGCCGGGGGCTTCGAGTCAGCGGGGCCCCCCACAGCCTCCCCGTCCGCGAGGGGAGCCGCAGCGGCTGCCGGGGGGGGAGGAGGGGCGGGCGCGGAATTCGCCGGGGACTGGGCGGGAGGCGGCGGGGCGGCCCCGTCGGGGTCTGGCTTCACCGTTACCGCCTCGGCGGGTTCCTCCGGCAGAGCCGCCATACCGGACGTCAACGGCCTCGCCTCTTACTCAGGCAGCCCGCGGGTTTACGACAGTGAGGGCACTGGCCCTCGAAGTGAAGCCCAGGACGATTAGCGACAGTCTGGCTCATGCTTTACGGTATTTCCGGTTGCTCCCGGGAAAACAGTTGTTGCAAAATTGCTGAGCGTTGACAGCATAAGCATTGGGTAAGTTTTTTAAGTCCATGATTTTAGAGAAAATTTAAAGGCCTTCGGGTTATGGTTGAATGCATTCTGGTTCTTGTGAAAGCAAGCCTTCTTCCTTAGAACCAAATGCGTTGCATTAAAGAAAATTTATTGATTTAAATGGCTCTTCCTTTCGCGTAAACAGATGTGAGTGGGATCGAAGGCTTCAGGCAGACCTCAGTCCCTGCCTTGTTAAAGTACTCATATCGTGTCATTATGAAATGAGAGGTTTTACCATACCGTTGTCATCAGAATTCTTAAGTGTCATTGATAGGAATTCTGAATCTCGAAAGTGGGTATTTTAGTACGCCAACTGACAGCCCACTCAGAGCGCCGCCCTAAGCAGGTACTCGCAACTATGTCCCGCTGTTAACAAGGTTTACTTTCTAGAAAGGATCGTTCAGTGCTTTAGGTCTCTTTGGGTTCATTGGCTAGCGTGCAAAGGACTGATTGCTTCCACACAGGAGTACTTAGAATTTCACTTAATAGTCTTGCCTCACGATTTATTGATTTATTTTAGTGGGTACAGAATTTAAGGTACAAAAGGGTATGGGGTGGGATCTCAACGAGATGAAAGGCCATGGAGTCCACCCTCCAAAGCAGCCGTTTTATCTAGGGGAACTGGACTCTGTTGGTCTGGAGTTGGAGATCTCCAGGCCCCACCTGGAAGCTGGTCTAAATAAGCATAAATAGGACAAGGTTGTCAATCTTAAGATATCATTTCTCTATAACTTATAATGAGTACTCATATTGACTGTAATCTACCTTGCATCGCAGGAAGCAGTCAATAAATAAAATTACTACTGGCCATCAATTCTTATAAAATTGTTGGTTGTTGCTAGCTGGTCAGTTGTTGGTTGTTGCTAGCTGGTCAGTCAGCCGGCCACTTTTCCTCCCTATAACATAAACAGACATCAGAATATGGACACAAAATTACACAACAAATCTTATGTTTAATCGACCATTCAGATTTTCATTGTCTGACACTTGAGCGGCAGTCAGGATGTTCTAACAGCCTTTACTGGCTCTTTCACTGGCAGAGGAGTTACACTTGTTGCATGCAGATTAATCGCCTTCAAATTGGACATAAACCAAAGCCATTATAGAGCATTGCATGTATTGATACCAGAAATCGAAAATCGCCTCTAAGGCACTTTCTGTCCAGATTGTAGGTGTTGAAATGGTTATTGCTCTGAGAATGGTTTAATTTTCCTCTTAACCCGCCTCAAAAAACTCAATTTCCCAGAATGCCTTGAGGGTTTTTTAGGCTTGCGCGCGCTAACAGATTCTGCGCATGCGGTTACAGCTCACGTTTATGTTGTTTGGAGAGGCTTTTGAAGAACTGGGAGGGGGGATATTTTGGGTAGAAAGCAACGTTTTCAAGGTGTTTTTTCACTTGCTGGTCGAAGCGGCCTGCGCGTTTGCTCTTTTCAGGGGCATGGAAATGGGTGAAGGATTCACGGGTGAGGGCTTGCAAGACGAAGAGGAAGAGGAGGAGGAAGACGAAGAAGAGCTCCCGGAAGCTCCCGGCTGCTCCGGGGCAGCCTCCTGCTTCGAGAGGGAAAGCCGCTCAGAGTCCAGTGGTGAGGGGAATGGAGAGATGGAAGAGGAGGAGGAGGAAGAGATAGAAGAAGAAGAGGAAGAAGAAGCCGCTCTAGGAAGGGGACACAGGGAGCCCTTTGGAAGCTTTGGGATGGAGGAGGGAGCAATGGAGTCGGACGATGAAGACGAGGTAACGTGGAGTCCACCGTTTCCATTTGGAGGGAGGCGGGAGGCGAGGACACTTGGTGATGAAGTCGTACTTCCCAGCGTGTCTTGCATGAAGCATAACATCCGGCATAGTCGGGTAGCAACCTCAAAACTGGGCTTAAACATAGACAAAAGAACACAAGTTTGACTATGTACTTAGTTATGAATTCCCGTGTGCATTGTGGTGCCTTTCAGCCCTGTTCTCCACGGCAGCGAATGTCAAAGCATTAGAAGTTTTAAAGTGTGTGTGTCAATAAAAACAATCCACCAAAGCACAAACATATAAATGAGGGAATGCCAAACAAACAGAGAGATTCACCTACTCACAGAAGATGGGTAAGGTAAAGGTAAAGGTATCCCCTGTGCAAGCACCGAGTCATGTCTGACCCTTGGGGTGACGCCCTCTAGCGTTTTCATGGCAGACTCAATACAGGGTGGTTTGCCAGTGCCTTCCCCAGTCATTACCGTTTACCCAAACTGGGTACTCATTTTACCGACCTCGGAAGGATGGAAGGCTGAGTCAACCTTGAGCCGGCTGCTGGGATTGAACTCCCAGCCTCATGGGCAAAGCTTTCAGATGGCTGCCTTACCACTCTGTGCCACAAGAGGCTCTTAGAACATGGGTAGAGGAGAACAATTATTCTTGGAAAGAAAATCCATAATGGCTAAAAAGCCTATTTTCGGATAGCCACCCAGCTCAAATAGAAGAAGCAACTAAAACAGTCTCCAGAGAGTACATAGTGATTAGGTAGGATAATATGGGAGTAGAAGGTCCTTAAAGTAAACTGGCCACAAGCTGTGTCAATAACAGCTCCTTGGTTGCTCTCAGAAGTAAATTGGAAGCCATTGTTGGTAGAGCAAGACTTGTGTGATAAGATCTGTGACTCTCTTTAGTCAGCATTCTGTAGCAATTGTATCTTTCAAACAGTCTTCAAGGGTAGTCCCACACAAACCACATTGCAGTAGAGTACCCGAGTAGAACGTTAGGCCCTACCTTAGCCCCTGGTAATCTAATGTTTCTGTGTTGGCATATGTGCCATTTTTACTCTATCATATAATGTTCGTAGAACAAGCTATCCATTTTCATATGTTAAAATTCATTACTGTGTGTTGAATACAATGGGAGAGGGCTAGCAGGATAACATTTGTCAATGAGCCCTGTTTTGTATGTGTATCCCAAATGTACAGTGTGGCACTGTCAATATGCTGTGTGCACTGGAGATGAGACCTTTCTAGAAAAAAATTAATGTCATGTTCAGCACAGAAATTGTATATGGAAAGTATTTCTCTGCAAAGAACTGATATGTCTACAGTAGACAGAGAAATGGTACTTTCTGCCTACATTTATAGCTTTATTTTTAAAGGTCTATTCTTAGAGAATGATACTTAAGGAGAAAGATACTTAACAGCATTTTTTCAGCATTTCCACACATCTCTTGTGTAAGTAGCATACAAACCTTTAAAAACTTCTGACACTAGTATCTTGTTCACTTATAGCGTATGATTAATCTGTCTGAACTGACACCATACATAATGTGTTCCATCTGCAAGGGGCATTTTATAGATGCCACAACTATCACAGAGTGTCTTCATACATGTAAGTTTTACTTTCCTTTTCAAAATAATTTTGTATTTGTGGTAAAATTACATTTTGAAAAAGCTCATTTTGAGTATACCAAGATGCCTGTAATAGCTTGATCAGCATCAAGATAATGTACCATAATTTCTTTAAAAGAGGATCTTTGAATGACCTCCTCCCCCCAAAAAAGAAAGGGAAGTCAATAGTTAAAAGCAGTTGACAAAGATTTCAGATACCTCGTCCCCCCCCAAAGAAATGAGCCAGCTGTATGAGGTATCCTCCTTCTGTCTTCTCCCTCCCCACTTCTGAGCACCACCTCCTACACCTCCCTCCCCACTTCTGAGCACCACCTGCTACACCTCCTCCTTCACCCCCTGCAATTCACTGTGCAGAGCTGAGAAAAGCAGTGATTGTCGGTTTCTGACAGTTGAGTACTTGTCCCTTCACCTCAGTGATATGCAGTGGCCACTGTGGTAGCTTTTGCAGGACTTGGCACTTGAGGGTGCTGATATACTTGCAATATTACCTGTAAGAGAAGGAGTTGTTTTGCTCATCTTCCTTCTATACCTCTGGCTAGCCCCTACGGGTTTTCTCTTTTCTTTCTCCTCAATGCAGCCCAAGCCAGCTTTCTTTTCTCCTTCCCACTCACCTAGTCCAGAAAAGACCTCTACGTGCATGAGGCAATTGGTCACATATGCTAGCTTTCTTGTGTGCTGGAGAAGTTGGCTTCTCTTTCTCCACACTAATTTGGCTGGGCCACAAAGTATGGAGGGAGACTCTTTCAACTCTTTGCAAGCACTCACTCTCCGCCCCCCTTGGTGTGTGTAGCTGTGAGCTGGATTACATACTCTTTGGTCCATCCTATATTTAAAAGATAGTTAAAGGATATGTATTCCACATTGTAACAACATGTACGAATCTTAAATTTTATATTTTATCATTTCTAAGAAATGCTTTGCTGTAGAATTGGAGATAGAATTAATGGCTCTGGAAATAAAATATATATGTAAGCATATAAGCACTTTGAAAACTGTATCTTTTAAGGGATCAGAGCTAGATATGGCACTGAATGTCCTGCTGCTTATTGGAATATATTGCTTGTAGGCTATGGAATGCTGTTACTAAGAATTGTGTTCTATGAGTACAGTTTTATAATTGACTATAAGTCTGAACCCAACATTAGTTTTACTTAAGGTCACCTTTCTGTTCTGCTTTGCATTATAAGCAGCCTGTACTATACTTTGTTTTTGTAATGCTTCATTTTATATATATATATAACTACTGCTTTGTTCTTTATTTACAGTCTGTAAGAGCTGCATAGTAAGACATTTTTACTACAGTAATAGATGCCCCAAATGCAACATTGTAGTGCATCAGACACAGCCTCTGTATAATATAAGGTAATGTATTTGGGTTGTGGTTTCCTATTTCGTTTGCCTGTAAAGAAAAAAAAAGTCTCTGTGCTAGCTGAAAGATAAAAACTGAAAGTATATTTCACACAAATGGAGGAAAACATCTGCTTCCCACAAATTAAGTCTAGTAGCCCATACAAAAATTATCAGTTCCCATTGTCAAAAAGGAACAAAGATGTGCTGCAAATCCAGATTTGCTCTGTCATTCCTCTGATATGTCTTTCCATCTAGGTATCAGTCTACTGTTGCTGAAGGCTTTAGTAAAGTTATTTTTGAAGTTACAATCTTTGGCGAGAACTTAACATACTCCCCAGATATTGGCTCATGTGTCGTTTACCCAGTAATCTATTATATTTGAAAGTGGTTTCTAATTTTTTGCATTTTGTGGCCATACTTCAATAATTTAATGCTGAAGCTTGTGATTGGTATTAAATTATTCATTTTCTTTCTTCCGTAGGCTGGATCGACAGCTTCAAGACATTGTATATAAATTAGTAGTCAACCTGGAGGAAAGTAAGTCTTTTTTGAGCTTCTTGTTATATGTGAACTAGGGCTATAATCCAGGAACTTTCTGTATTCAGCAATACTCTGAACTGCCATTTCTTGAAGCTAGGCAAGGTATATTGTTCTGTAAGTTTATAAATATCTGTAAATGTATATTTTTCTGTAAGTTTGCCCCAGAAGCCCAAACTCTGTCTTACAGTATGGGCTACAATAATCTGGGAATCCTTCTTTTCATGGTAAAAGAAAACAATTTTTAGACCTTATGGTTGTAAAGAGAGGTTTGATAATCTGTGGAATGTGTCTGAAGCAATCTCAGATGACATAAGGGTCTGGATGCCAGTGGTCAGAAAGTATAGATCTGTTGACTGACACAGCTCCACATATTTCTCTTCCTCCTCTTTATACTTCTGTTCACCCAGTCCATCAGTTAGTGATGACTGGTTTTGCAGTCCCCTAGCCTCTGTAACCATTCTTACCCCTCTTCTACCTTGCCAAAAATGGGAGGCTTGAAAATAATAAATATTAGAAGCAGAGACTATTATTAAAAATAATCCCATAGTTTTGTATGTATATATAAAATATTTGGGTCACAAAGTGTAGGTTTCCTTAATGCTTAAGACTGCATTTCAGTTCTAGATCCACTTAAAGCTTTTTGCATAATCATATTATTATCCCATCAAGTTCTGATTGAGTTTATTGAAAGATTCATTTGCATGACAATGTGCTCACAGAACAAAGTTTGATTCCGGTGACGCCAAGGGACTTGAAAAATACCCTCATTGGACTGCATTTCTGGAACTAAAGTTACTCATAAGTGACAATCCCAGTGAGATACGTAAATGCAGACTGGGCAGGAGTTACTACAGATGGAAAGCCATCCAGTGGACATTTATTTCTCTGTGGTGGTGGAGCAGTTAGCTGGATCAATAGGAAGCAAGAAATTATAGCTGTATCCCCCCCTCGCCCACCACCGTCACCTCATGTGGTGGAAAGAAAGAACCCAAGGCTGACTCTGAGGTGGGCTCAAGCAGGCAGCAACAATGACAAAAAAGGAGTCGTAATAATCCTGGATGACTGTTCCAGCAGCTTGTTGTGCCTCTCCTCTCCCCCGCGCCACGCATACTACTGTTCCTGGTGGCATCTTTGAGGGGCAAGCACAGGCACTGGACAGGATAGGAACAGGAGGATCAGTCATCGATTGCAGGGGGCTATTGAGCAATTTATGAGGACTCAGCACCAGAAAGGCGACTGAACTGCTACATGGAGGATCCGGCACCACACACAGACTGTACTGTGGCTGCTGGAGGAGGGAGTTATCCATTTGTGGAGTCTCCCAGTCAGGACCAGGCATTGCAGGCCCAGTGATTGTGGCTCCTGATGTGAAAGGCCACATACAGACTCCACAGAACAGGCTGCACAGTCATCAGTTGCCATACCCTGACCAGTCTGAAGGCTATAAACAAAGTACAATTATACAGGGGAAGATTTATTTTTTGCATATATAAACTGATGCTAGCATGTGGCATGATCGCAGGATACCAAGAGATCTTAACAGCGTGAATTGTGATGAACCTGGCCCTCCTCCACCAGGTTGGGAAGCCAGAAGTACAGTGTCTGAAAGAATATTTTTTTTTTAGATTATAACAACAGAACCACTCCATTCATGGACCCATGATTACGTCACATTATTAACTACAAGTGTCAATTCAATTAAAGCAAAGTGAGTTTTTGGAAGGTTGTCCATTTGCAGTTTGAATGTAAAAGTAGTGGGACTAATCCAGACAAAATATAGGAGACAAAGCAGTGATTGCAAGTTCAGTGTGAAACTGTTGTGTGGTTGAACACTTATAAAAATGAAGTATTATCTTAAATCTTGAAGAAGTACCAGTGGCAAGGATGATTGATAACAGTGAGTGCCCATGATTGATTCAAAATCTTCTTTCCACCTATGCCAATGAAACATAAGATTTTTCATTAATTATACCTCCCCCTCCCATTGCAAATTCCTGCATTACACAAAGTGCTTTTCTGGTGAGGGGGTGTCTCTTGACACTGGGGTGCAGTGTTTCAGAAGGTTGTTTGTGATACTTTGAATACAGCCAACTATGCATTTCAAACGTAAGTCACTACATGTCTAAATATATTGTGTTTGCTACATAGGGGAGAAAAAGCAAATGCATGATTTCTACAGGGAGAGAGGTCTAGAAATACCCAAACCTGGTAAGTAGCAGCACTTATTTTTTTTTAATTGCTATTCTGTTTCCAACCTGTGGCATTGTTACTACAGTCTGTGCTCAGCTGGATGCCACAGATAACACTTATGAGCAGGACATGTTAGTAGATTTTGCACTTGTTGGATATTGAAGTTGCTTTGTTAATTAGCAAAATAATTGGTGATTGACAGAGCAAATTGTAATATTTCATTGTAGCTGATTAAGCTCTTTCTACCTGTTTCTTGAGCCTCTTGTGGCGCAGAGTGGTAAGGCAACGGATATGCAGTCTGAAAGCTCTGCCCATGAGGCTGGGAATTCAATCCCAGCAGCCAGCTCAAGGTTGACTCAGCCTTCCATCCTTCCGAGGTCGGTAAAATGAGTACCCAGCTTGCTGGGGGGTAAACGGTAATGACTGGGGAAGGCACTGGCAAACCACCCCATATTGAGTCTGCCATGAAAACGCTGGAGGGCGTCCCCCCAAGGGTCAGACATGACCCAGTGCTTGCACCGGGGATACTTTTACCTGTTTCTTAATTAACATTTAATTAATCTAAAAATGATTTGATTAAAACTGCTAAAAAAACACAAAGCGTTTTGTGAAAGTTGCCATCTGCAAAAGAAATACATAGTTGACATGCTGATAAGAGAAATGTCTTGGTTGGTGACTTAATTCATATGCATAAAAGCAGCTAATCTTACTTCCTACAGTACCCTCTGTATTGAAGCAGTATGAGAGCCTTTGTAATACAATTATATTAGAGCAGAAAGACATACTCATGGTGATAAGGTCTTCAGGATCAGTGTTCCAGTTTATTAGTTAATACCTTTAGGCCATTGGCATACCACCACTGCTCAGGGTCAAACCAGGCATAATCCTGGGACTTCCATGACTGGCATGCCAAGCTCTTTAAAAATACATTTATTAGGTGTGTGAAGGACTGGGGCAGGGTGCCATTTTCCTGACCTGAAATGGTACTTCGGGGGACCAACTGTAGGGCTAAAAATACTGTAGGTTTTTCCCAGTGAGGCAAATAGCAGTTTCTGGGTTCTGTTTCAGATAGGGAAAACATTATAATTCTTAAAAAAACATTCTACACCCAGAGATCCACTGTGAGTTTGGTCTGTCTAGTCTGCCAGGGAGGCTGTTTTACTGAGCTACAAAGCTAAAAGTTCATGATGGTTCATTATTTGCAAACCGTGCCCCTATGAGTTGTATTTTCCCAGTTTGTTCCCATCCCTAGTCTTGTAGAATTTCAATCACAGAGCATAATAAAAGCAAGGAGTACCCTAACCAGAGCACCTATCTTTTTATAAAAATATGTGATTATCAAGCACATGACACCAGATTGTGGCAGTAACTTCACTGCATGGAGAATGGCCTCTGCAAGCTAGATGCATCAATATCACAGGGGATCTCTCCTTGATGTTCCTCCGCATGGTCTCCAATTAATGTGCAGATTGGACTTCAGGGGTCTGAGTTATTTCCCTTAGTTGATTAGCAATGCAGCCTTGTTTAAAATTGGCTATTTGGGTGATTTCAGTTAAGCATTTTTGAAGTATGTTATGGCACCATTCCACTTGTTACTTCACACTGTGATAACAAGATTCTTTGCTTTCTATTTTCCCTGTTTTTATATCTAAGCTGTGCCACAGCCAGTTGCTGTAGCCAGGGGGAGACCTCGCAAAGTTGTAGGCTCAGTGTTCCGTATCCCCCCAGAACTTGACATGTCACTACTCCTGGAGTTTATTGGGTGAGTGGAACAAAATTTTACTACCTGTTTAACTATGGCAGCTGGAAGTTCCAAGGACGTGTAACAAAAAATTCTCATGCCATTACACTTGCATCTACTCCAAATCTTGATACATTTTATTAATGACCTAAAGTTGCTCTTTGTTTTCAGAAAAAAAGGAAATCCAGTAGGAAAGATGTTGCAGATTTTGGAATTATATGCAAACACGGTTTTGCTTATTTTGGAACAGTCTCCTTTTTCTGCATTTATTTGGGAATCAATTCTTAAGAAGCCAGATTCCCAATTACTTTATTATGTAGAATAGCTCTGATTACACCTGACACATCTTACAAAGAGTGTGCATGAGGATTCTCTATGTAAAATAAGAAAGTCATATTATTTCATCAAACTAGTACATGAGCAGCCATCTTAACCATTTGCCTATATATAAAAGAAAAAGGGCCCTGTCCTGGCCCAGACACCACCCTATCTGGGTGGGGTCTGGGTCAGCAGGCCAATCTGGATGCGCCCAGCATCTTGGGATTGTCTTTAAAGATATCCGTGCAACAACTACAGTCGGTTCTGAAGGTGCTGAATTTACACAGGTAACCATGGTACTCTTGCAACTGAACTAGCTGCCAGTTTGCTCACAAGCACAGTCTGAGGTGCTGGTGAGCAAAATTATGTATATAAAACTAAAATGGCATTGTGTTGATTTAGCAATTCAAGCATGCAAAAACATAGTTCAAGAGGTATTGATTGTGTTAATTCTTTTTTTCTTTCAGAGCTAATGATCTCTCAGGGAATTTTAAGGTGTGGATGTTACTAAATTTATCTACCTATATTTCACTTTTAATTACATGCATAATTAAAATGTTAGCACTTTGAAAACAAGTTATTGTTTTGGAATATGCATTGGCTTGAATCCAAAAGTTATTCTTCCACCAGCAGAATAAGGAGAGCATTTTTTTCAGTTTTCCTCCTGCTGCTGCTGCGAACCCCCACATTGCATTCACACAATGTCCCTTGGGAAGAAGCATTTCAGGGAGTTCATTGGGTTGCAGTGGGAGGGAGTAGACAGGAAAGTTCCATTTCGTTGGAAAAAGTGCTTTCTGTCAGTGCGAAATGACCTTTGGATCCAGCTCCACGTTTTTAAATGCTTTCTTAAAATGTGGAAAGTGTGTTAATAAAAGTAGGAAAGCTATATTTTAATCTGAGACAGTAAAGCATCATGTGAGTTTTTAGTTCCTCTAAGGAATGAGCAACTTGACTGTCTTTCCTCTGTGGAATTGGTCCAAAGATTAATTTTTTTAAAACATTTAATATCTGAAATGTATTAAACAGTTGGTAGAAGTACGTATTGCATACTTCTAAACATATAATTAGAGCTTCCTGTCTTAGTTTCTCTTCTATAACTTGTCCCTGCCCACATTTGGTGGGTGCCAGGAAAGGTGTTGGACACCATGGACCCCACAGACATTATGTTGAAGACGTGTTAAGGTTTCTTCACTTAATAACAAAAAAATTTATTTTCATACACGTCCTTGGTATTTAATCTGTGTTATCCCCATTAAATTTCTTGGGATTGTATGTACAGTATCTGCTAGCGTATAAGACTACATTTTTCCTCTGAAAAACATGCCTCCAAGTGGGGGGTCGTCCTATACGCCGGGTGCACTTCAGTTGGGATAGACATAGCTGCCCATAGTGGCCCATAGTACTGTAATGTAATGTAACAAACTCTATATTTTGAGTGGAAATGTTGGGGGGGTCGTCTTATACGCCCAGTCGTCTTATACACCAGCAAATACGGTAAAGAAACAGGTTTTTTTATTTTTAATTATGTCTATATGATACATTCGTTGGCTTTCAGAAACACCTGAAGTCATGGAGCCATATAGTTGTGTTATCAAAAGAGAAATGTGGTTTGAGGAGTTTAAATACACTCACCATTATGCTTTTCTCTACAGTCCATGATCTTCACTAAATTAATAAATAATTATTTCATTTCTATGCTGCCTCATCCTATCAGCTCAGGGTGGTTAACAACAGTGTGAAGTCATACAATCTTACAATTAAAAACCCACCTCCTGTGTTTGAAATTCCTATAGGGTCTCTCGGGGTTATTTTTTTTTTAGGAGGGGGGTTGCCTTTGGTGGATATTTCATGTGGGGAGGCCACTATTTCCTGGTGTTATTGCCTGGCCTCAACCATAGGCCTGGCAAAATTGCTCAATTTTGCAGGCCCTCCAGAACTGTGCAAGAGCCCTGGTTTCATCAGGTAGAGCATTCAACCAAGCTGGGGCCAAGGCTGAGAAATCCCTGGCCCTGGTTGCGGCCAGTTTTATCTCCCTAAGGACGGAGAGCCTGAGCAGATTTAGACTGCTTGCTATTAATACTCTGGGGGGGGGGGGTATAGGGGAGAAGGCAGTCCCAAGGCTATTCTAGCCAGATTTTTTTTTCATACTGAGAAGAATCTGTATATTTACTAGTTGAGCCCCAAGCAGAGATATACCTCTTTAAGCCCTGTGGCGAAGAAGAGTTAAGTTTTTATACCGCACTTTTTACTACCTGAAGGAGTCTCAGAGCAACTTACAATCACCTTCCCTTTCTCTCCCCACAACAGACACCCTATCTGATAGGTGGTGCTGAGAGAGCTCTGAGAGAACTGTGACTGAGGCAAGGTCACCCATTTGGCTTCCTGCGGAGAAGTGGGGAATTAAACCTGGTACTCCAGATTAGAGTCCACACTCTTTAACTACTCTACCAAGCTGGCTTTCAGTGGATTTAGAAGACTGTGCAAAATTGTAATACCCAAACAAAGCACAAAGTATTGCTCTTAAATAAAGGGTATTGCGTAAGACTACTGTGGAAGTACAGACAAGCTTGCCTTTCATCTTCTGGGCGGACTGCAAGCGTTAGGTAATTGATAAGAAATAGTTTAATGTTAAAAGCCCTTGATTTTTCTCCAAAAAATGGTGTTTGTTGCAAGTACCTCATTCCAGCGTCTTCATTCAAACTAACCCTACCATCACCAAGCAAGGCCTTCTTTAAAGTAAAATGTGGAACTGCCTGAAGACATGCAAATATAATTCATGTGCATAGTGTGTACTACTACAGCACACCTATGCATATTTTTATGTACACATATTGTTTCAGCATCACTGTCCTTATCATAACTTCAATGCCTTCATGTGCATTGTCAAGAAAGAAGCTCCTGTGTCCTTGCTTGATCTTTTTCATCTTTAAAACATTGGTGAATGTGAAGAGCAGCCAATGACATCTGGGAATTATAGTTGGTAGGGGGGAGGAGAAATGGTTACACTTGGTCAGGGTCTTGGGGTTCTAGAGGAGCCTAGGCATTACCTTTCTTGTTGTAACCGGAACTTTATGCATCAGCTAACATCTTACAACTTTTGTATAGTTTTGATTTTTAATTGCACATTCTTTCATTTTGTATCATTTTAAGAAGTTCTGAATCAATTACTTGTGGATAAACAAATACTTGTAGTAATGCAAGTTTAATATATGCAGAAAAATTATAACGTCAGAACTGCTCAAAGAATCTTTTGTAGAGAAAGTAATTCAAAGGCCCCAACTCATTTTTCCTGCTTTGAAAAATTGGATCCTCCATGTACAGTTAAAGCTTTCATAGTCATCAAATAAAGGGTCTCTTGTGGCGTAGGGTGGTAAGGCAGCCAACATGCTGTCTGAAGCTCTGATCATGAGGCTGGGAGTTCGATCCCAGCAGCCGGCTGGCTCAGCCTTCCATCAAGGCTGACTCAGCCTTCCATCCTTCCGAGATGAGTAAAATGCGTACCCAGCTTGCTGCTGGGGGGTAAAACGGTAATGACTGGGGAAGGGAATGGCAAACCACCCTGTATTGAGTCTGCCAAGAAAACGCTAGAGAGCATCATCCCAAGAGTCAGATATGACTTGGTGCTTGCACAGGGGATACCTTTAGTCATCAAATTTTAAAATTAAAAATAAGATATTTTTGCAATAGTATGTATTTTATTAAAATTCATATATAAAACTACTTGTTTGTATAATTCATAAATTTTATATATTGATTCATAAAGAAATAGTCATATTTGTAGTTCTTAAAAATCAGCAAGGATAAGGCTCAAATACCAGTAGTGTGGTTGCGTTTTCAGTAGTCACATGATGGAAATTTAAATCTCCTTTTCAGTTGTAAATCATTTAAAATTATCTGTTATGATGTGCAAAATAGTAATTTGGTGAGTTAAATCATAGGATGAATTTTTTAAAACTCCCCTTTTGGAATTCTAGATTTTTGGCTGCTTTAAAAAAAATTAGTTAGGCGGAAGCATGATCAGACCACACACAACAGTTGCAGACATATATGGAGCAGCTACTTGAAATGATAACACTGGTAAATATAGACATACATCTTCTGCCTTTGAAGGCAATATCTCCCATAGCCATCATTCCCAAATATGGGACCATAGAGCGACCATAGTAGTGGGGGATCGGGTGGAGATAGCTGGGATTTTGAGTCTGTGAGCCATGTAAGCTGATCTTATTGTGCAAAACAAGAGGACTGAGTGCTGCTCTATGTATTCTGAATATTTTTCTATCCTCAGTGGTCATGGTTGCCATATTAATATGTTTTTAAATAAAAGTAGAGTTCAGAAATACTGTTTAAGTAATCTAACAGCATACAATCTGCTGCCTTCTTTCTGTAGCCTCTGGAAAAGAAGTTTGTACGGGTTTCAGGAGAGGCAACAATTGGACATGTTGAGAAATTCCTCCGAAGAAAGATGGATCTTAATCCTGGCTGTCAGGTATAATATGGTAGTAGTTTGTAGCTTGCAATGGTCTCACAGCCTTATCCTCCCACCTCCTCATGATCTTCTAGTAGCATGGAAGTGAATTAGGCTATGCAGTTATTCCTGTTTTTACATTTCAGAAGGCATTGTGTAACTTGGAGCAGTCAAATTTGTTGCACTGTGTATAAATGCAAAGACACTGCAAAGAGGGCTGAATAAACTTGACTAGATCAGGAAAATAAAATTGAAAGGCTAAACCATAGTTTTGGGTTATAAAGACTTTAAAGTGGTGGTAGAAACATGATCTGAATATTTTTATAATTTCAGATTTTTACCAGAATTGTGCCCAATTTTTACTAATGAAAACTTAGGGATGAAAGGGAGGGAATTAATTTCCCCCCTCAAAGTCTGAAGAATGTTTCAGGGATTTCTCAATGGTATAAAAGTTGAGAAAGGCTGGGTTAGTGTAATACCATATGAAAATATCTCTTTTTAAGGGATAGTTATGATTTAATGGTGATTTCTGTTGTAATATCCCAAACCAGCATTATCTTTCTTTTGTAGCCAAAATAACTGGGAAAATTTTATTGATTATTTCTAATAGAATTTTCTTGCAGCTGCTTTTAAATTCACTAATACAGCTTAAAGATGTGTTTCCTCGTCAAATAGACATTTCTTAAAGCATGAACTCTGAAGCCCAAAGATGGGCATTGGAGAGATAATCAGAAGCAGCATGGGCCACAGCTGGGCCAAATAGAATTTCTAGTATGTGATAAAGGCACATTGACAGTGTTGTATAAATAAAGGAAATTGCCCAGTTAATTAAATTGGATGATTAGTACACGTACCGTTCTGGTCTTAATCTTTCAGTTAGCTCCTTAGGTCTCTTAGCTTTGTCCTCCATGAAAGACTCCTCCATGAAAGACTCCCTGGTACCTTACAGTTGCTGACTTTTTAATGCCCTGTTCACTTGATGGCCCCTCTTTTATGCAACTAAAAGCCACCATTCTACTTGTTGTTCTTACAGTGTTTAGGGAAATAATTTTTGCATTCAGAAGTCTAAAACAGATTTATTGCACCGTTAGTCAATGGGATTCCTAGCCCTAGTCTGTCGTGCATTTCTTTACACCACAGCAATTCCTAATACTTTAGGTATTGGTAAAAAGAGCTGTTGAGAGCCAATTGGCTTTTGTATTATTTTCTTGCATCCCATTGGGTTATATTTGCATCATTTGAGTCCTACCTTAGCAGTTACTGTTGAAGCTTTAAGAGTTGTCAGTGACACAGTAGAATTTGTTTGACATTCCAAGTACTTTGAAGTGGGAGAAGAGAAAGCAGGGAGGAGAGAAAGCAGATTATAAAATCATTTATTTAAAGCTACCAAAACAGCTATTAAGGAATAGGCTGCATAGTAGCTTTGAAATGCAGATAAAATTTATTCAATTAGATTCTAATTTGCTGTTTTAAATCACTATAATATATTCTTGTTATTTAGCAAAATTATTGTAATAAAGGATTGTTGAGAGATAAATAAACACAACTTTCATGTAAATTGCATATGGATCAAAATGAAGAAATTCCTGCATATTGTGTTGTGCCTTACCTCTACTAGCTTTTCATTTCCCTTTGATCTACATCTCTGATTCTCCCAGTTTTCTGTTGTCATTGTATGCTGGGTAATGATATACTCTGACCAATAGGAGGCAGGCTATATTAGATATTTTTAGAATTACCCTCTTCCAATAACTAGATGTATTCTCAGCATAAAGCAGTTAGTATTTCAGGGTTTTTTAAAGCAGTTTTTTAAAATATCCAGAAAGTACAGCTGCACTTGAGAAAACTCTGGCGATCTTGTATCTAATACTGTCCTTCCTTTGTTGATCCAAAACGACCTATGAAAGGGGCTACCCAGGCCATATTTTTGCAGGGACAAACATATTAAAAGTTAAGCCCCCACCCATCTAGATACTAAACTTCCAGATCTGTAGCACTTAGGGTAACTTTGCTACTGCAAAGGACATGAATTGGTGTCCCAGTGTTTCTCAGCTGCATCACTTAAACTTAATTTGCTACTAATTCTGATAGCTGATGTAATTTTGTGCAGTAGTTACATGTAGTTCTTGCATGAAGGCTATGTATGGTCCTCTGTAGGTTCTAAAGAGGCATTCAAACAGTTGCCAATAATCAGTGTCTTTGGGATCTGTTAGTGTCAGATGATACAGAGATTTCAAATAGTATGAGCACAGTGTCCCACAGAGAATTGGTGCTCCAGAGCTAATTGCTGTTGTATTATTTAATTAAGAAGTTGCTTGAGCTGAGACAGCTGCCCATGTTAACAGTTTTAACCCCACTAGTACCGAAAGAATATTTGCTTTGAACATGGAATTTACACTGACAAGTATAAACCGATCTCTCTCTTTTTTTGTAACTAAAACGTAGCTCTGCAGATATTGATAACATATATGTAGGGCCCCCCCCCCTCCATCAGAACAATCTGTGATAATTGCCTTCGGCTCTTCAATATAGGGATGCTAGTAACACCAACTGCTTTAGGATAGATTTTTTCTTTCTCTCTTTCAATTCACTACAAACTGTCCCACTTGTCTATATTTGCTAGATCTTATAAAAGTAGCAGCACCAACCCACCTAGGTCTAGCTTTCTCCAGAGATAGTCTGACAGAGTGACCAGAGCATTCTCCACTTGTGGCCAAACTAGAAAGGTTCAGGTGCTAGAGTTTTCCTTCCACCACCCATTCAGTTACCTTGCCTGGGAATGCTAGATACAAACTGGCCAGTAGTTGGCCAAGTCGGATGGATCCAGTTCCTGTTTTTTTCAATAAAGGCCTCATCACTTCCTCTTTCAACCTCTCCAGGAACATCCCTGAAGTCAGGGACAGACTGGTAATGTCTCAGAGCGGGCCCCTACCACTGGCTTTTGCCAGCCATGAGGGACATGGGTCAAGAGGACACATGGTTGGCCAGACCGCTGCCAGGGACTTGCCTGCTTCAGCCAAAGAAAGCAGACTGAAGAGGTCCAATATAGGACTCTTGAGAAGGTCAAGGGGCTGTCTCAGGTCTGAAATCCTAGGGAACAACTCTGGAAAGAACTTGGTGAAAGAGGATGAATTGGATATGTATACCCTCTTTAATCATAGTAATTGAGGAAGAATTGGGCAGTCTAGCCTGTTGCATATCAAGAGCAGTGGAAAGGTGCTAAAGACCCCTGAAGGTAGACCTTGGCCCTACACCTTTCCTGATTAACAGGAAAGTAACAGATGAATGGCATGCTCAGTGCCCACCCCAAGGAGATCTTCCCCCACCTTTGTTTTGTTTATTTCTAGGTAGATATAATATGTGGTGATCACCTGCTGGAACATTACCAAACTCTAAGGGAAATCCGATGTGCTCTAGGAGAAAGTGCAGTGCAGGTAAGTTGATGCCAAGACTTTGAGGGAAGATGAGGCTATTACCAAAAGTGTCTTTTATTAACAAAAGTTTAATAACTGCTAGTGACATTTTTGTAGCTGGCCACTTTGCATAATTATATCATGTATGCTGCTAGGGACATTTCACAGTGACAGCTAATACATTTGTGTGGTTCTCTTGGATTAAGGTTTCTATTTAGTGTTGTCCTAAGAGTTTTACTTTCAATTTGAGTCAAACATATTATTATTATTATTATTATTATTATTATTATTATTATTATTATTATTATTATTATTATTATTATATTTGTTTCCCGCCATTCCCTTACGGCTCGTGGCAGGTTACAGTGTCCTAAAATCCCCATTAAAACCCCATTAAAAGACATAAAACATTACCAACATGGCAGAGATCGACAAACTCAACTTCCCCCCTCCCACTACTGGCGGGTGGAGAGGAGGTCCTGATGATGTTCAGGTCCCAAATCCGGGGGGGTTGGTTGATCTATCTTACCAGCCCCGGCCTCAACCATAAACCTGGTGGAAGAGCTCCGTTTTGTAGGCCCTGCGGAATGTTGAAAGATCTAGCAGGGTCCGCAGCTCTCCCGAGAGCTCATTCCACCAGGTCGGGGCCAGGACCGAAAAGGCCCTGGCCCTGGCCGAGGCCAGGCGTGCTTCCCTAGGGCCGGGAACGACCAGCATATTTTCACCCGCAGGGCACAAAGCCCTGAGGGGGGCTTAGGGCGATAGGTGGTCCCTCAGGTATGTGGGTCCCAACTTGCATAAAGCCTTGAAGGTTAAAACCAAAACCTTGAACCGGATCCGGACAGCAATTGGCAACCAGTGCAGCTGCCTCAGCACTGGCTGGATGTGTGCCCTCCAAGGTGTGCCGGTGAGGACCCTAGCAGCTGCGTTTTGCACTAGCTTGAGTTTCCGGATCAAGGACAAGGGAAGGCCCGCGTAGAGTGAGTTACAGAAATCTATTCTGGAGGTGACCGTTGCATGGATCACTGTGGCTAAGTGTTCAGGGGACAGGTAGGGGCGCTAGTAGTCGGGCCTGGCGAAGGTGGAAAAACGCCTGGCTGGCTACTTTCTTGACCTGCATCTCCAAAGTCAGGAAGGTGTCAATGGTCACACCTAAGTTCCTTGCCTGGGACGTGATGATAAGTTTCGTCCTTGCCAGGGTGGGTAAGATATAGTTACTACAGTAAAAAAGTTAATGTAATGTTAACATCTGGGTCCACATCTTTAGAGCATCGTAAAAACTGCAAAGAGCCATGCATTGGTATACTAAGCATAAATCTGTACTTGATTTGGCTGTGTTTCGGATTCCTTAGAATGCTAGCTTCAGTCTCTCATTCTTCCTTATGCTGCTAGGGTTCCAGTTCATAAATGCACAGGTTTATTCCAAATAAAATGTGTTTAAACATATATCTGCAATCAGTGGATGGCTGCAAACAAGTTCTCTCAGTAATACACTTTGGGGAAAGGATGTAGACGCCACCTTCAGAAGTGCATAGAAACTTGCTCCCTGAAACTTGAAGCCTAGGAGGCAAAAATTCCTAGATTGGCTTGGCAGGAGCCATTTAACCCTCAATATCTCTGTACCACAGGCCCTAGACAACCTGGTTGAATGATGCTTAGCACCCAGAGCAGAACTCAGGATTGCAGAGGAAATGGCATCATTAACTGAGGAGACCCAGAGTATGTCAGGTGGCGTATGAGCCTGAATTCACTCAGTACTTTGAGACCACATCAAGGGATGAGACCTGGAGGCTGGGCTGGGTAGGGTGGGGATGAAGGATCCCACCACCCTGCTAGCCTTATGCTCCTTGATTAATTTTAGCACTATCAACTTTGACAGCCCCTCCCTTCCCCTGTTTGTTAGATCTGGATGGGGAGGATATGAGGCTGCTATTAGTTTACTGTACTGATAATTTGCTTAGTGCTCAATACACCAACTCTGGCAGCTTCATGTGCAGCCCTGACTACATTTTGAATAGGCAGTCTACAGACACCAGTTTCTGCACATGGTCCTTGCTTGATTAGGGCAGTAGAATAAAATGTGGATTAGTGCAATTACAGAAATCATTAAAACTAAAAATAGTTTATAATTGGTGATTTCACTATATCATAATAATAGTATTTTGGTTCTGAATCAAAACTCAATGAAAACAGACTGCTTCTTAAAGTGTCCCAGTCCTGAAATGCTGTTTTCTCACACTGCTCTAACAACCACAACGGCAGACTGGGGGGGGAGGTGATTAGTGGATGGGGGAGCAGGTGGCGTCAGAGAGGGAAGCTGATACACATTGCCCTTCTTCTCTCTGCATCCCCATTTGCTTTTAAAGGAAATCAAAGCCCTCTGGAAATCAGATTGTGACTCTCCAGTCCAGCATCTCATCTAGTTACATAATTTCACTGTTCTTTGGACTATGGAACTGGTCTAGTCAGTTAATCAGACTTTAAAAATCGAGCCAGTAAAGTAAAACCTTGTCCTGCAGCAAGCTGCACCACACACAGTCATTTTATTGAGAACAAAGCAGTGCTCAAAGTGTTTAGGAAGGCTGGAAGGAAAATCCTCTTGCATACAGTGGAATAATTGAGGGGGAAAGATGAACCAGCTACTAAACAGGTGCAGATGAATTCAACTATCAGTATTTTATTTCTTGAATTTTTAGACTTAATTCTCAAGCTAAAATATTTTGCTTCTGGGTCCACCCTACTGGCATGATAGATGTAGGATCCTTGATAAAGAGAAAGACATTAAAGATTTCTCAGTGTTCAATCCCATGTCACCCTTTATTTGTTATTTTTCCATACATTGACTGAACATACAGGGGAGGCCGTGGGCATGAGTACACTGGCCTTCTTTCCAAGCAATCACAGAGTTGTCTGCACAGCCTGAATGCATAGAAACCTCTGGCTTATGTTTCTTCCCAGTGATCAGGGGCACTGTATTATAAACATTGCCCATCATGGGGGACATATGTACAAACCCACCCCTCTTGTGTAGACGAGCCAGTGCTCAAGCAAGGGCAGGGGATGGTGCTGGCATACTCATGCCCACTCTTTCTCTCCGTGTGTTCAGTCAGTGTGCAGAGGGGTTGTGTGTTTAGGGCCAAAGAATGGTTTACATATGAAAAGGGGAAGGATTCTTGTAACAACATGATTTCTTTCCATTTTCTAGGATGGCTTACTTGTACTGCACTACGGTCTAATTCTGAACAGAGAATCTGCACTTTAAAAGATTGTGTAAATCTCAGAAGTCAAAGGGCTCTGAAGAAGCAGATCGATCATAGTCAGTCCTAAAGTACACCAAAGAAGGCCATCTTATCAGGAAAAATGCATTGCTGTTTGCTCTGAGTTAATTAGTATATGACTTAAATCAGCATGGAAAACAAATGCTGTGCCAATAAGTACTTTCTGACAACAGAATCCTGCAAGCTCTGGAAGAGCACACCCACTGTGAAGTGAGCATTTCCACACATTTTAGTTGCTGTTTAGTGGCCTTACAAGGTCATTCCCAGGATTTTGGACAAGCCTGTGCTTGGGAGTCCTTAAATATACAATGGCAATCATGTTCTCAGGGATTATCTTTGGTGTCTCATATACATTCTTCTTAGTGACACTTTACGTGCACTGGTTGAAATAGTATGGGAAACCTTTCAGATTAGTCTGTAGAAGAAATTGGGAACAACCACCTGTTAATCAGTTTTAAGCATTATCTCTCACGTTTTCATTAGAAGTAGCATTAAGCTATGCAACATCAAAGGAACAGAGTGTGAAATGAATTAGGCATCGGCTAATTAGGCAGCAAGTTCTTTACCCATTGTAAATTTTTCAGAGAGTTGGCTGTGAGGTCCTTTTGGGAAAACATTAGAGCTCTTGATTCTTTTCCTACTGAAGCCAGCAATGCAGCCTTTGTTATGGTCCATAAGAAGGATTCCCAGCTTGTAGCACCCTTACCCAGTTCCTTCATACTTCTCAGCATGTCTCCTTTTGTCCCTAACTTCCATCCACAATCACATCGATGCTGCCCTTTCACAGCCTCTTACTTCGGATGTTCCATCGTTCTCTGGTGCTTATTCCTCAACTTCCTTCTAGCTGTTCTGGAGCCTCAATTGGTGGCACATGACTGGGTTACAACCTCTCCCAAATGTAACAGCTTCAGGCAGACTCTGTTGCCATGTCAAGAACAAAGAAGACAGTGCGTTGAATGGCTACTTACTTGAACATTTGATTTTAGTTCTTTTAACACATTCACAAGACTGGCTTAGTCACAGGGATTTCAAAGAACAGTGTTGTAAATGGCTTATATCACCACTGATGAAATATGAGCACTTGAGACTACAGTCTACAGAACAGTGGATGGGATATGTGCTTTCTGATACAAAAGGTGCCAGTCTGTTAATTATCTATTCTTCTATTTCAGTAGTCTATTCTGCTAGAGAATTTCTGCTCCATACACATAGACAGTAGATAATTTTTTCTTAACTGCACCCTTTTGAATCTGCTTTTGTGCTTAGAAAAATGCCTTTACAAATCAATTTTACTGCAATGAATTTTACTGCAATTTGTAGCGGGAAGGTATTTCTAAATGCTTATCTTATAGTCAAAGTACTCTGTGTTGAAGTTGTATAAAAACCAGGAATAAAATGGAACATATCATTTTGTACATTTTTAAATCTGTGTTAAATTTCAGTATTTTAACACTAACTGGCATGATGGTTCTCTTTTCGAGCAGGGGTTACTGGGGGAGTGGGAGGGAATTTCCTGCACTGAACTTGGTGACCCATGGAGTTTGTTCCAGCTCTGTTCCTTATGTTTCTAAAATTTGGTGTCATGCCCAAATGAACAAAATTAAAAGTAGAAAAAACTCTATCATAAAAATATAAATTAATAGTAAGATAGTAAGACAAGCAAAAGAAGAATTCAAAGAGCACATTGCTAAAAAAAAGTTCAGACAAGAATTCATTAATTGTATCCAGTTATCCTCTTCTACTGAGTCTCTTGTCCGAGTCTCTGGAATTCTCCATTAGAGAAAGTCTTAATGGGAAGGAATCCCTGGCCCAGTCCAGTACCTTTAAATACTTTGAAAGAAGGAAACGAGCAGGGTTGCAGCTAGCTAGACAATCAGGTAATGAAGGTGTGAAAGGATTGCTGGATTATGATAGGAAATAATCTCCATGCCTCCTAAAATGCTTATATATAGCATGAGTGTGTATGGTGAAGCTCTGATCTCTTGGCTTCTTAGCAGAGCTCAGCCCTGTATTGTGGCTTCCTTTTATAAAGAAAGCCAGTGAGATGCTGCAGAGATATAAATCTTTAAACATCTGCAGAATGACTCACATGTCCTTGTGTAACTGCTGTTTTTTTTTAATTTTTACTTTAACTTTTGACTAATGTTTATGATTTTATGGTTAGGGAAATAATACTGTAAGGAGTGGGTGAGTGTGTAATGTTTTTCTGTATAGATTTATTGTCACATAAGAAAATGCCTTAATTATATTTAGACCCCTAAGAAAAACATGCCATTAGAGCTGCTTAATGCAAAGCTCTGGCCTAAGACTTGGCCAGATATTCCTTAAAGACAGAATGAATAAGCAAACTAGCACACTGAAAAAGATATTTTCATTAATATAAGTTTTCAATTGGGCAAACTGGACTCAATAGCAATAGTAATCTGTTTTACATAATATATTTCTGGTAAGGCCTTGGAGGAGGAGCATGTTTCATGGCTTAAGTGCCACTCGGCACTTAACACCCACTCAGGACATCTGTCCCACCCCTGAGTGCCTCCTCCAACCGGCTTGCCTGTCTGTCCAGCGGCCAGCCTTCCATCCCCCACCCCTGACCACCCCTCCTCCTTCCACTTCCCTCTGAGGCTCAGAGGCTGCAGATCCCTGCTGCTCGAGAGCTGCCCCTGTTGGTGCCTGAAGACTTTCCAGGTCCTTGGGGAAGGGGAAGACTGTCTATAGAGTTCTTCCACTCCACCCCACCCCCCTAATCTAGTGCCTGTTGTATTCCTGAATGCAACGGCCTTGGCCCCTAGTACAAAATAAATAACTACATTTATCTATCTATAATGACTAGGCTGTGGTGTTCAAATATGCAGTGAAGAACCTAGGAACCTTTTTTGTATGTTTCAGAAGATTAAAGTCTCTCAGGGCTACTTCCGATCAGAGATATTATGTAAGGTCCGTGCAAAGCTTCTAAAGTACCAGTCAGATTGCTAGGGTAGATGTGTTATTTTTTTCAAGGCTACATTGTTTGGGCAATAATCCTAGACATCTAGATAGGGAAAAACATCATTGGACTTTATTACGCATACTTTGAGATAAACATGCATAGGTTTGCACTGCCTGTGCATGTACTTGGAAACCAATTGTGACTTTTGAAAACGGAATCCCCTGCCCCCCCTTAAGTAAATTGGTTTAAAAGAGTGCTGTAGAGTTTTTGGGGACATCTACTCCTTATTTTTACAGGTGCTTCTGAGGGAGAATGTAGCAAGTTCAAAGGAAATGCTGTCAGCTTCACCCGAATTCACACCAGTTTTCAAACAGAAGTTCATGCTGTGCAGCAAAAGCTTTGCAGCATCTGCCTCACAATTGCACTGCCTTGCCCTCACAGCTGAATCTGAAGCCTTCTCCGCATGCATAATTTGATGAAAAGGAGAAACAGAGTTGGAGGATCTTTCATACATTAATATTTCTCTCCAGGTCTCTACTCTCTCTTCCAGCATTTTCCCATAGGATGCCAAAGTTAAGGGGCTGTGGTGCAAAGCAACAGTACCTCTTTCTGGAATGCCCCCAACAGGAAAGAGCAAATTACTGGAGCAAAATGCCTCTACTATTTAAGACAGGTGATCTAGATGAGCAGCAGTGTCAATAACAACAAAAACTGCCAAGATGTCCAGGATTAACAAGCAGGTCATACTTGTGCTTGATTTTTTCTCCCAGTGGAAATCAAAGTGACCAAAACAGTATGAACTTGCTTTATGAAGTCTGACCTTAGGGCCCTTAATAGCTGTTTCTCTTACAGACAATATACTTGCTGAAACTTTGCTTTTATGGGATTGTTTCTGTTAGAGCATGATTAGCCTATACTTACATTTGTTGATAAAAATAAAAACATACTGTTTAGTCACAGGCTGGGGTAGAACAGTAGAAAAACAAAGGTAGTGCCTACTCCAAGCGAAGGCTTCAGTGGCTAGTTAGCAGAGCACAGCATGACTATTTTTCATGTTTTTTTTCAATGTGTTATTTGCTTATACCAGCTTTTCTCAGCAGCCCTTTATGCGCCTTCTAGAAAAGTCTAAGCTTTCAGTGTTGTTGGAAAGCCAGCACTTACTTCAGCAAAATGGCTTTATTGTCCAACTTGTTATCCCCATGAAGCCTGATGGGTGACCTTGGGCCAGGCAGAGTTCTCTCAACACTCTCAGCCTGTTGTGGGGAGAGGAAGGGAAGGCAATTGTAAGCCACTTTGAGACTCTCTAGGGCAGAAAAAAGCAGGGTATAAAAAGCAGTTATTTAATTCCCCAGCAGTTTTTGGAGCCTTTGTTTTAATGAAACTGTGAGGGAAAGATGATACACCAGTTATTATAATATCTCTGTAAAGAGTAAGAACGCAGTTGCCATGTGTTTTTGGCAGACAGACCTCATTAAGGTGCAGTAAGCTTTTGGGAGTAACAGAACAGCTCAAGCAGTTTTCTTTGTTCCAAAGTAAAAAACCCTGCTGTATAAAGCATTCCTAACTCTACAATAACCTGTTCTGATTACAAAATCTCTCAACTGCCAGACAGCTGGGCAGCATTTAGTATGCAAGCCTGGTCCAGCCTGGATCCTTGCATTTTAGACACAGATATATTGGCAAGTGTGAACAACTTAACAACAGATGAAAAAAGAGGTATTTTTAACTGTGCTAATTAAAACTGTGTACATAGAAAGCCCTTGCTATTTCTTGTTATTTATCCATTGCGTATATATTTTGGATGTCACTGAGACATTTTGGGAAATTTCTTTTTGAACCTGTCCTTTCTTCAAGGAGTATGAGATTGTCTACACGGTTTTTCTCTCCCATGTCAGGCTGAAAGTAACTAGCTCAAGGTGACTGAATTTCAGGACGTAGTGCAGATTTTAACTTGAGTCTTCTTCTTCAACATTAAGCATGTCTGGCAATGGGGCCTATCTGGGACTTGTAGGCACAATTTATTTTAGCTGGGGCATGCTGTATATGGGTAACAGCCATAGCAGCCTGGCCAGGATATTCCTAAATCAGATGGGGTTGGGCTGCAGACTCTCAAGTTTGGCAGTCAGGAAGCCCATCTGAAGGGCAGGTATTTACAACAAGCCAGCTAACCCTTAATTAGAGGTTTGCTGCTATCCTGAAATAGGCAATAATGGAACCAGAGAAGACGGATGGAACCAGAGAGGAGAGATAACTTCTGAAACCCCTTTCTCTGAATATCATTTCAGTGCCTGCCAAAATATTCCAAATTCTGTTCAAAATCCCATATTTTCCACCTAAACTTTGTTTAAACAGGTTTGTTTAAACAGGTACCTTTCCCTTAGCAGTCTTCATTTATTACAAATACTAGTATCAAAGCCCATTTAAAAATGAGCTTTGAAAGGGGTGGCAGCAGGAGGGCGCGGCTCCCATTGGCCCACAAAGCGGGCTACAGGGAGTGGAAATCCCTCCCCCTGCCAGCGGCGGCACTGTCGCGGGAGGCTCCGTCGCTGCGGCAAGAGCGCTTCCTGGGCTAAAAGGAGTGGGAAGCTGCCCCCCTCCCCGGCGGTGGCTACAGGGCTTTGCGGCCCTCAGGGAGGCTGCAAACTCCCCCCCCCCTCCCAGCAGGAGCATACCTATGGGCCACAAAGCCCTGTCGCTGCCTCTCTCCTTGTGGGCGACAATGAAGGCCGCAGCCACAAAGCTTCTAGCAGGCAAGGAGGGAGGGTGGGAGCTGGAGGGGGAGGGTCAATCAGGGTGGACCTGGATGGACAGGGCCCTGGACAGTCTCCTCCCAGAATTATGAAAGCTTTTAGGCAAAACTTCAATGGACAAGTAGGCCAGTTGAATTCATATCATCTTTTATTTATTTGTGCCTTACAGAAGAGGAGGAAAGAATGTGAGCAAACAATTTCTCTTCTTGGTTCAAGGAACTATTGCAGTGAGACAGATAGACCAAAATGGCTTTGTGTTATCAAATGTGATCATGGTAGGATGCATCAATGCAAACACATCACAATATACAAATGCTGGCAATCTTAAGGCATTGAAAGAAATTCTACAACAGCATATGCTATATAAAAATTGGCACATATTTGAGTGGTAGACTGGAGATGCATACTGGAGCTGATACAGATGGAAGATGAGATTCAGCCTTATCAGAATCCTTGCTTTCAGGGGGTGGGGGAATCTCTCCCTGTGATTAGAGTTTTGTGATGTTTATGGCAAAAATTGTGTTCTTGCCAAAGTATTGGAACGATCGGAATGCCATGGTCTCTGACGCACATTGGTGCTTATTTACCAAACCAAAGTGGTTGTTTGGTTGTTTTTCTGGCCTGCACGGCCAAACAAATGTGCTCTCCCTAACCTAGTCAGAGATTAATCAGTCAATACCATTGTGTGGTTTCCATGTAGCAGTGAATACATTTAAGAATAAGGAAATAGGTAAGTTTACCGGCAGAATGTGTCTCTGCACAGCACCTAGAAGCCCTATTGCTTTCCATAATAGAGAAATAAACAGCTGGCATAAATCTACACTCCTTTTCTAACAGCGAATCAAAAGTAGGAGGCTACATGTAGCTCAACTTTTGAAACAACATTAGAACTCTGTGTTTCTATTTTTAAAAAGATCTCAAGAGAGCTGTTATTCCCCCCCCCCCACCACCACCTTCTTTTAGCCTTATATGAGGCTAAGGCTAAAATGAAGAAACGTAGTTACGGCACATGTTTCCTTTAATTATTTTTAGTACCTGACACTATTGATTTTAAGCAATGACAATTTTTTAAATTACTAGTATGGCACAAAGTGAAACTGAACAGAGGCTCACTGTAATCACAGAAATTGACTGGACATGCACCCGGTAATAGCTTAGGATCCTCGGACCCTCATATTTCGCCATATAACTTTTTTAAAAGAAAGAATACACCATGCTCAGCTTGTTTCTTATGGTTGTGACATTAAAGTGCCTCTTCACAATGTGCTAGTCATCGCGGAACACTACACTTTGCAATTCACTAGTGTGTCAAACTTGCCCTCTCCTCGTTTATTGTGGGGTATAGTACTCATCTTTCTAAACAAACTCACCCCTTTTAAGGCAGAAGCTTCTGCCAAGCATTCTTCAATGCATTGTGCTTCTTTGTACAAGAATACAGAAGAGCCAGAGCCACAAGGCAGAGGACTGGAAATGGAGTGAAGCAGCCAGCCATTTGCATGAGTTTCCTGCCTTCAGGGGTTCAGGATTAATTTGCACCTCATTGATAAGGTATACTCTCAGGGGTATTGCATGTCCTACCCCTAGGCAGCTGTGTGCATACTTCAGCTAAGACTAGGAGCCAGAGTGAGATATGACAAAGGTCATGGATCCCTATGGATCTGCAAAAAGCAAACTGCATGTGTATGCAGCCATGATTCAGATTGGGACCATCAAGGGAAGGAGGAAAAGATTTAACTCCTCAAACCACATTCAGTTTTACTAATCCCAGTGGGGTTCCTGTGATGTTTCTAGTTGTAAAAAAATGTTTTGACTAAGAAAACTAACTTTTTCATGTGGGAACATTTGTAGCCATGGCCGGGGGGTGGGGGACTGCAACGGAGATTGACAGCAGTGATGTTGCGTCCCCCCCATGCCCCCACACTGCACCCAAGCAGCAGAGAGGAGGCCATTGGTTTGCCCTTGGAGCCACGTCTCTCCTTGGCCATAGCTGAATTGCATAGGGTCCCCTGACCTCCTATTGCCATCACTCCACCTTAGTCATGGTAAGCATGAGCCAGCTGGGCAATGAGGAGCTTCAGGGAACAGAGGTAACCATCTCCCACACCTGGCCTCTCCTAGCCCATCTTGCCCACATAACCCCCACAATGAGGCAGCCAGTTTCTTCCCACCTCAGCAGAGCCTGCCATGAGGAGACTCCAGTGGACCAAGAGGAAGGTAACCCCCCCTCCCCAGGCAGCTGTGTTGCTATTGCCGCCACCAGAGCGGGAGTGGCAAGTGTCTTCTCGCCATCCCTAGAAGCAGCCCTGCTTGAAGCTGGCATCCCCACCTCCCATCTACAGGTCCTCACCAATGGCAAAGTCCTGCAGCTCTCACATCGCTCCATGCACTCCCCCCCCCATACAAACACAAACAGCAAGGCCAGAATCTAGAGGCACCTTCTTTCCTGCTGCCACTTCCGCTTCTGGGTACTCTTGGTTTCAACTCTCCTGTTCATCCTCACCTTGGCGGCGGCTGATCAGTGGGAAGCATTGTTTCCTGCACAGTCTTGGAGCCAGAAGCTGCTAGGCACATGAGGTGAGGTGCAGGTTCATTTAGGCTGGGGAATGCCAGGCGGGTCAACTTACACCTTAACTCCCACAAAGTTCTGGGGAAGGGGGCTGACCTCTCATGGCCTGGCTAAACCCAGTCAACTGCTCCCTGTTTTGCCATTCTCTACCCTGCTCCCATCTCTCCTGGGGGCTGTTTTCTTCCTTTGCCTCTGGGGAAGGGGGAGGTGCTGTTCCAGCTCTCCCCCCCCCCCTTGCGGTGCATGCATTCTTCTCCTGCCCTCCTACCTCGAGAGAGATTGAGGGACATTGCATGAAGGGGGAGCTCTCAGGTAGTTTGATTACCTTAGTGCTCTACAAGCGCTGTGGGAAGTACTCTCCACTTATAATTATGGCCTACCCTGGTCAGTTTGTGTTTTATACTTGTGCTTACTTGCTTTCCTTCTCCTTCCCTCCCTCTCCTCCTCCATTCCTTCCTTCATCTCTCTCTCTCCCTTGCCTTCTTTTTCTTCTTTCCTTCCTTTTCTTTCTTCCATCTTTGTTTCTTTCCTTCTTGTTTCCAGGTGTTTTTTGCCAAACAAACTAGTGCCTGGAGATCAGGTGTTATTTCTGAAGATCTCCAGGCCCTTACCTGGAGGTTGGCAACCCAGCTGCTCAAAGCACACACACACACACACACACACACACACACACACACACACACACACTGCCCTTCTGCCATGCTGTTCCCACATAGATTTTTTGTGAGAATCAGATCATTGCATCTTTTTTTCCATTTGGAACACCAGCAACAGCTTGTGTAATAAAGCTGAACAGTAGTTGAAGGATTAAATCCCCTCTTCCTTGATCTGAATTTGCAGTGCAGACATACAGTTTTACTTTTCATAAATGGATGGAAGCCTAGGATATCATTGTTTGTTTTTGCTCCACATAGCAGATTCAGGGTTAGGTGAAAATATCTGAAACATACCTGGCTTCAAACATGCAGAGGTTTTATCCTTCCTTCTTAGCTGCTTCTTTGGAATTTCCCCTCTTGCTTTTTAGAAACCTGGCTACTATTTGTAATTGGCTAGTTAGATTTACTGCAATATTTCCAACTAAACTTTGACTGATTCCTTTGTTTCTTTGCTCCTGAACTAGTCTAGTGATGTGAAACATTAGAATGCTACGTGTTTGTGAGCTGGTAAGCACCTTAAATCAGATATAGGCAATTTTTAAAATTAAGCTGTATTGTTTCCCCCTTAAAATCTAGTTGTACTTGAGGCTAAGAGTGTTAGATCTTTTGGTTTGCAGTGCTCTCCTCCTCTAGGTTTGTTCGCTCCGTTTTCTTAGTGGATGTTATGGTCTCCTCGATCATTTCAGCAAAGGCTTCCCCTACCTGACTTGAAGAGATTTTTGAGGCCAACTTAGTAGCCTCTTCTTTCTGCTCTTTCTTAAAAGAAAGAGTGGGGGATATTTTGGAGCTGCTGATTACAGATGAACTGAAGAGCCGGGGCTGGAAGGAATAACTTGGATTGGAAAGGGGGTTTAGAGGTGAGATGCTGATGCTTGAGGTGCTAAATCGTGTCTCCTCACCTTCCAGCAGCTTCCTGTAAACATCACAGAAGAAGACATTATTATAACAAGTGACAAAGTTCAAACCAGGATTAAGCAGATTTGTGAAGAATCAGGTCCATCAAAGGCTAATCATTATCTGAGTTCAGATCAAACGTAGATCTGAAACTTTTTATTGCCAGAAAATAGAAATGAACTGAAAGGCATGAAGTTCCTACTTCACATTGCTACAGTTCTTATATGACTAGGGCTTTTTTTTTTTGGGGGGGGGGGTTCCACTGATGTACATACCCATTAAAAAAAAACTTCTCTCTGGGACAAAACTTCAATTACATGGTGTACATTAGACATCACTTACCTCTCATGTCCTATTGTTTACCTAGCTCCTAGCTTGTTTGTTACAAAGTACAAAATGCTTGTGCACAAAACACTTCAAAATGCCGAGTTATCTAAATTTCTGAGAGATGCCCTAGTGAGAGGACATTCAGATAAACAAGGCTGCACTGCACTCACAATTGAACCAGAAACCTAATCTTAAAATGCCCTCAAAGCTTGATATGTGAATTCCATATATGAAAGGGAACTGAGATGTGTTGCATCTTAAAAAAAAACCAGATTTCTTCTGTGTCTGAATATCTTTCAGATATGTTGCCTGGATTAATAATTCACAACAATAGTTGCCAGGTAGAACTATGAGATACAATTTATTAGAATATACGAAATGATATGTTGTAACAGCACCAGAGAGCCTAAGATATATTAAAGCCAATATCCATCATTAAGTTGAAACTGGACCAGAAGAGATCATGAAGAATCATTTTCAAAGTAGGGAGTGCAGGTGGAGCTGAGTGGCCAGGGACTAGGGAGGGGAGTTCTGTTTGTTTTTTTGCAAGCAGTAAGAGCCATGATTTAATTTTATTATTATTATTATTATTATTATTATTATATTTATATTTATACCCCGCCTCCCCCCGAAGGCTGATCTGATGAAGTACTTTTGTCAGTCCTACTGTTTATAACCTGAATTTTATGGCAGCACAGTAGTTTTTAAATTATAGTAATAAAGTTGTCTTAATGTTTAACCCAGCTGTTAAATTTAGCATCTGCCCATGAACTAAACAAATTTAGTCCTTCTACCATCTTTCTGCTTCTTCCAACATAACTATTCCAAGTTCCTGTCCCATCTATTTAAAGCCCAGATTGATTGTGGAAGCATCCCGTGGCTTCAATTGCAATTTAACCATACATTGAACCTATGCTGATGTGTCTAAGAAGAAACAGTGAGCACACAGCCAACATCTTATAAAGTATTCTAAAAGGCAGAGTCAAATTGGTGCCCACTGAACATCCAAGGCCACTATTTCAGCTTTTATTTGATTTTCTGCAGGTGAAGCTGCCACTGATGGTAGAGCTCTTATAATCAGTGTTACCTGTATGCTGCTATCTCGATATCCAGAGCCATTTTAACATTGAGCAAATCTTGGTATTCCCTCAGATGCCGAGCCATTTCACTCTTTGTTTCTCTCAGATCACTTTCCAGCTGACTGATTGTGTCCTGCAATTCAAAGAAATGGTGTTTCAAAACAAGATTTACTGATTAGTGGTTACATTTCTGCTATTTATGGTAAGCAAGGAGAAGATACAATTGTGAACTCATTGTAGTAGACTGGAATCAAACAGAACTTCTAATTAAGGCAACTATGGTTGCTATTCAGACATAAATACATCTTTAATTTTTAACATTCTGTTCCATACAAAAGAAGTGCAATATATTCCAGTCACTTGGAACCCTATCCATATGTGTACTCAATGCCAAAAAAAGTTTCATTTTTGTCTATAGAGATCAGGGGTGGGGTATCCATAGCATATTTATATAGTACTACTAGGATATGATCCCAAACCTAATAATGTTCAGCATATTTGTGTGTTAACAATCTTAAAGCATGGCTCTGCACATGTTGGCTTGGAAGCCAGTTCCCCTAACTGAATTGTAGCATATTCACAAGTAAATATATATAGTCTTGCAATCCTCTGCAATTGATAGATCATACTAAATGTGCAAGCACTGCCTAATCCTTATTTCTCTTATCCAAATAAAACATGTCATTCCCCCCCCCCCCATAGGATGCTGAAACTAACCAGTGAATCCATGGCTGAGCAATGCTCTAAACCCAGATCATGCAGAATAAGGCTTATCCCTTTCCATGCAGTTAACTTATCATCTGAAATAGGTTGAAAGAAAATAGAATCAGATGGTTCCTAATCAAACCATGCACTATCCAGATCTAGCAATTCTATAGAATAAGTGTCTGATTCCTGCCATAAAATCAAACCAATGCAATCTAGGGTACTGAAAGCTTGCATATATCAGTATTCACATATGTATACAGATTGTCAATGCAATGCACAAATGCCATTTTCAGCCACTGCAATGTCATATTCAACTAGATTGAAATTGAAAGTAGATGAACAGCAGAGTTATATATACCAAACAAAGCAGTCTGGCATGCATCTGTGCTGGTGATGAAGATTGAATGGGCAATTATATGGGCACCTTTGTTAAAGGAGGAAAGGAGTCATGTTGATCTTCTCCATAGAAAATAACTGGATAATAAATGTTGATAATGAAATAAACAGGAAAATATGGCTTGAGCAGGACATAACATCATGGCCTGAGGTAACCTCCCCTCAAAAAAGAAATACATGCTTTAAAACTTAATTGTATTGTCTTTGTGACACCAAGCCTGAAGAAGGGCTCCTTTGAACTCAAAAGGTCACATGTTGTACTAGTTATCCTAGCCCTGGTGTCTCTGGACAAGGGTTCTGACCCCCTTACAGTTACGAAGATCTAATAGAGAGCCTAAAGATCATATTGACACGAGCTACCAAGGATGGCCTGAAGAAAAGGGGGAGACCATCCAAAATTTGGTTTGATGAGGAATGTTATAAAGCAAAAAGGGCTCTTAGTACAGTAGTGTCTTCATTTATGCTGGCAGAGGGAGAAGCCAAGCAAACTGCTCTGGCACATATTCATAGTCAAAAGAAGCATCATAAAAGACTGCTAGCCCATAAGAAAAAGGAAGAAATTATGACTATATGGAAACAACTTATTCACATGACCAGAGACAGGAATACATCCCTGTTTTGAAGATCACCTTGAATTCTACCTCAAAGGCAATATCACCTTTAGACTCTCATATTGCCCTGGATGTTTGGAAAATATATTTCCAAATGATTTAATCTCAGTCAGTAGGCTGCGTGAGATCTCCGCTATAAACCACTGGAATAGAATATAGAAATTCTTCCAGAATGATCCTCTGTGAACCCTGAGCTAGAAAATTTCCAGTGTGAAGTCCTATTAGATGAATGCTGGATGCGAGTCTAAAAAACTTTGTTACAATCATTTTGCTGTGATAAACTCAGCAGCCTTCCTCTCATATTAGCATTCCTGGGCAAGTACTCTCTTTCAGTTCCCACAAATATTATGTTGCCATGACATACCCAGCAGACCCCATGAATGGGGGGAGGGGCTACTGACTTAGTGGATACTTCCCAATCAGGCTTTCCCAGTGGTGTCATTGAGATATACTCCAAGCATGTGGGACTGACTCGACTCCCATACACCTGAAAATTATGTCTAAAGAGTGCCGACATGGTATAGTGGTTAAGAGTGCCAGATTCCCCACTCCTCCACATAAAGCCAGCCACTCTGAGACTCGTTCAGGTGTGAAAAGCAGGGTATAAAACCAACTCTTCTTATGACAGACACTGATGCATCAAATATATTAAAGGTTCAGTTCCATGAAATATATTTCAGTGACTGGTTGGATTTTAAGCTTTTTATGTATTGATGAAGTTGTACATTATTATTTATTGACTTCAGAGAGTTATGTCCTAAGAAAATGCTCCTGCTGCAGCTTTATTTTAACATCTGTTGGCACGGCATTTCCAAATAAACAGAATTTTTTCTAAAAATATGACATAATAACTTCCTCTTTCAAACAGTGCAACAACTTTGTATGTTTAAAAGGTCTGGGAATTTGAATTAAAAATCAAGGATTTCTAGAATAAACAAATACAAGTTCCCATCTAGTTGCAGAATGGTTTCAGGACTTTTCAGGACCATGGACAGGGGCAAGCCTTTCTCCACCCTTTGTTAGCTATCACTCTCACACCCATAGCCACTATATACTTTTGGGCAATGACTATAGATGTCTTATACATTAAAATTATAATTTGCTCAGCTTCTGATGTTGAATATATTTTGGTCTAAGGCTACTTATAAACATTCTTCATAATTGAATAACAGCACGGAACAATTTCCTGCTATTTTCATGCCCAGGGGAAAATGATAACATTTCCAAAATCATGTTAGATGCATTAAGCAAGAAGACACATAAATGCATGCAAACTATCATGCCATGTGGGGAGCCCAAGGTAAATCAAAGGAGAGCTGAAACAGTTAATTAATTGGAGAATGGAGTCTATATCATAATGCAAAGATGACGAAGGTGTAGGGCGACCCAGACATTGCCTGCCACGAAAGAAACCCATGCTCTAAAGCCCATGAAACCCAAAGCAGGGCCAATGGGAAAATGGGGAAGGCCATTTGGCCTCGGCCTCCGATTTGTTCCATTTGTTAGGTTTCACAACTTGTTTAATGCAAACTGCCCATCTAAACCAAAATGTGTGAGACACTCACGGCTTAGACATACATCTGATCCCATTCTGCCACCGTGTTTTGCTTTTAGGTATCATCGCTTTTTTTAAAAAGCCGTTATGGTTAAAGCCTTTAAAAGCTGGCAATAGCCCGCTCGTCGGAGAAGGCTTGGGCAGGGCAACCATGAATCCCCTGGTGCAGGGCTAACAGCGCTGAAGATGCCTACAAGAAGAGGCCTTCCGGCCCCCCGGGGAGCGAGCAGCTCGGGGGAGCAGGGAGGAGGGGCTGCGGCGCGAGCCGTCTCGGCGGCCTGACCTGGAAGCCGACGGTGTCGGCGCCGTGCCGCTCCTCCATGTCGTGCAGCTGCCGCTCGAGGGCCTCGTTGGCGCCGCGCAGGCTCTCCACCTCCAGCGTGCGGGCCTGCAGCTGGCGGCGGTACTCGCCGATCTCCTCGCGGCTGGCGCGGATGGCCTCGTGGCTGCGCGCCGCCTGCTCGCTGAGGTTGGCGACCTTGGCGCGGTACCACTCGTCGGCCGCCTGCAGGTTTTTGGCGGCCAGGCCCTCGTACTGGGCGCGCAGCTCCTTGAGCGCCGCCGTCAGGTCGGCCTTGGTGGAGTCGGGCTCGGCGGCGGCCAGGGGCGGGGCCTGAAGGGCGGCGCTCAGCTCGGCCAGCTCCTCGGCGTGCACCTGGCGCACGAAGGCCAGCTCGTCGAGCAGCGCCTCCACCTTCTTCTCGAGCGCCAGGCGCGCCAGGGCGGCGCCGTCGCCCTCCAGCTGCTGCGCCCGCAGCGCCTGCTCCGCCTCGGCCCGCGCGCGCGCCTCCTCCTCGCCGCGCGCCCGCAGGCGCTGCGCCTCCTCGGCCATGCGCTCCCGCTCCAGTGCCAGCTGCGCCCGCGCCGCCTCGGTGTCGTCCAGCTGGGCGCGCAGCTGGCGCAGCTCGCCCTGGAAGAGCTCGGCCAGGCGGCTGGGCTCGGCGTGGCGCTGCCGCAGCGCGCCCAGCTCGCTCTCCAGCAGGCGGTTGTGCTGCTCCAGCTGGCGCACCCTCTCGATGTAGCCGGCGAAGCGGTCGTTGAGGCCCTGCAGCTGCTCCTTCTCGCTGGTGCGCGTCAGGCGGAACTCGTCGCCCAGCGCCGCCGCCTGGCTCAGGTCCAGGCTCTCCGCCTGCGCCAGCCGGTACGAGGCCGCATAGCTGCTGCGCGACGCCGAGTGCGAGCGGTAGCCGCCGGCCACCGCCGAGCCGCCCAGGCGAGAGGAGAAGCGCGGCGACTCCCCGAAGATCTTCCGGTAGGAGGAGGCCAGGTAGTGCGGGTCGGAGCCGAAATTCATCCTGAAGGCTGTGGCCAGCTCCCCCGCACCGCCCGTCCTCTATCCAGCCCGGCGGCTCCGCGTCTGCAGGAAAGCGGGGGGCGGGGGGCGCTCTTAGGGCGCGGCCGGGAGGAGGAGACTGGGCTGGAGGGGGCGGCGGGCGGAACCAGCCGGAGAAGGAGGAAGGGCGCTTCCGGACATCCCGACCCCCCCCCTCCCCCCGGTCCGATTTCAGTGGGGCTTTGCTGACTGCCTCTCCCAGCTCCGACTGCAGGACGAGAAGGGTTGGGTTGGGTTGGGCTGAGTCCGGGAGAATAGGGATAGCCGTCTCGGGAACATGACTAGGGGGAAACGCTGATGGAGCTGTCCATTTTGCCGCAGTGCTGATGTCAGTCGTTCCTTCCCGCAGCTCTGGCAGCCTGGGCATTTCCGCTTTCAGGGGAAGAGACAGTCCTGTAGTTAGGAAATACAAGCAGCAGCATTTGTCCTCTGAACCCCCCCCCCCCTCAAAATTCCTTGAACCGCATTCCTTCAACCACAAGGACAGTTCCCTTCAGGTTCATTTCTAGGATTTTTCCTTTAGTTGAGTTTTAACAATCAAGTGCAGGAACACTGAAGAGGGAAGGATGCCTTCATCCACAAGCAAACCGAAATGGAAGAGTGACTTGTGTAGCTGCATGGGGAAGGAGGAGGAGGAGGCTAGAGAAAACCGAATGCACTATAGCTACATTGCTGTTATTTTCCAGCAGGCTGGGGTTGCATCTTTGTATGATATCCAGAAATGAAATTATGGCAAAAGCTAAATTAAAACACGGTCTGTGTCTTTTACCGTGCACTTACTCAAGAGTGTCATATTGATCTTTAATAGAGGGAGCATGCAGACATAGAAATGCATTCGATTGTTTGCTGTCCCTGTAATCTGTATAATCCAAACCAACATAGCCATAGTTCTTTTCAAGAGACAATATCAACAAACGAAAGTGAGATGCAAGCCAAGACAGAATCAACTGCATCTAGGACTACAAACGTATGAAGCCTTATACTGAATCAGACCTTTTGGCTCATCATGATCAGTATCAGAGTTGTGACTATTTAAGGGTCTTACTTAGAGGTCTTTCATATCACTTACCACCTGCTCCTTTTAACTGGAAACACTGGGGATTGAATCTGGAATTGTCTGCATAGCAAGTAGATCCTCTGCCACCAAGTCATGGACCCTCTGAATGACTTGTCACCTCTACCCAACACGAACAATCCACTTGTATTTTATCTCATACATCTTTCTATCCTGCCCTTCCTCCTAAGATCTCAGAGTGGCACACATTGTTCTCCCTTGTTATCACTACACCAATTTGTTGTATTGGTTAAGAGCAGCAGCCTCCAATCTGAAGAACCAGGTTTGATTCCCTACTCCTACATATGCAGCCAGCTGTGTGAACTTGGGCCAGTCAATTCTCTCAGAGCTTTCTCAGCTCCACCTACCTTATAAGGTGTCTGTTGTGGGGAGAGGGGGAAAAGCCACTTTGTAAGCCACTTTGAGATTCCTTTGAGTAGTAAAACAAGGGGTACAAAAAAATCACACAACCTCCTCTTCTTCATTCAATCCTCAAAGAAGCACTGTGAGTTTGGTTAGGATAAGAGTGGACCAAAGTTACCCAAGGAGCTTTATAGATGAATGAGAATTTTCAGCCAGAGTTTATTGGTCCTAGTCTCACACTCTAAACAGTATCCTACATTGTCTTGTACTATTGTTTGTGTTCATGGGGGAATATGTGTGTGTGTGTATATATATATATGTGTGTGTGTGTGTGTGTGTGTGTATACACGCGCGCGCACACACACACACATACATACATACACATACATACACACACTTGCCAAAGTATTTTGCTGACCACCTCTCAAATCTAATCAAATCTAATCATCTATAGACTGAGATTAACGTTACATTTTAGCATCCAGGGGATGATGTCCTATTTGTGCTTCTGTTGATTTTCAGAGGCAAAATAAGCATTCCTGCTAGAATACCCTAATTTATTTTGAGTCAGTCAGATGCCTACTGCCTGGGAGAGTTCTTGAGATTCTTCTATAATACTTGATTTCTTTCCTATTTCAGCCTCTGTCATTGTCTGACTCTTCTCTGTCTCTGAGCCAGAAATTATGTACATTGGACTCCAGATATTTTTAAGAATAGTTGTTTACTGTACCCCACTTTTTACTACCCCAAAGAGTATCAAAGCTATTTACAACTGCCTTCCTTCTCCCCCCACCCCCAAATGGACACCCTGTGAGGCAGGTGAGGCTGAGAGAGCTCTGAGAGCTGTGACTAACCCAAGACCATCCACTGTCTGGATATGAAGGGGCGGGGAATTAAACCTGGCTCTCCAGATTAGAGGCCACCGCTCTTAACCACTATATCATGCTGTGAATATAGCTGGGTCTCTTCCAACTTTGGAACTAAATAACTTTTGTCTTCCGAGATTATTTTTAAGGGTTCACAAGGCTGTGGATTCCTGGGTTCTGACTGCAAATTATAGTCAGTGCCCCATGAGATGGTAATTTATTATTTTTGTATAAATAATAATAAACATAATAAATAAGAATAAACATAGATTATAGTTGTACTTCTCATGTATAATCTCTTAAACACTGCTAATTTCAGCACATCAGGCTTTTTAACCTGTCACAATGGGACCAGGGATACAAGAGACAGTGTTTATAGTAGTTAGAGTGATGGATTACGATTTGGGAAGCTTGATGAGTAAATTTGAACCACACTGTCAGCCTAATCTATCTCATAAAGTTGTTATCAGGCTAAAATGGAGGAGAAGGGAAAGATGTAAACTCAACTGAGTTTCTGTAAGGGATAAAGCCGGGGTATAAATGAAATAAATAAAAATAAAATAATAAAACTTCATACCACCTTATCTTATACAGGAGGCACAAAGGCTTTTAGTTTTTATATGCTAGGGAGACTGATACAGAATTCTGAGATGTATGGCCTTTTATTTGCACTAGAAGGATTTTTTTCCTTTCATTTTGCATAGTACAATGAATGCATAGTACAGTCTGAAAGGTTACTGTAGTACAAGCTTGTTTTAACACAGTCATGAAAACCGGTATCTGTTAGAAACCTGCAAGTCTAGACAGTGAAGAAAAATGATAAAATCAACTAAATTGTACATTTAACCCAAATGTTTTCTTCCATGACCATCAAGATATGTCGTTTCACAGCTACATAGCCCTAGCCTTGTGTTGAACTAACCATAGTCTTAGAATCAACACTTAATGCAAAGCTAAAATGCACATACAAAAATATAAGGTGGAAAGGAGGGATCACTGAGGGAATGACAAATTAAACAAAAAAGTCTTCACCTGCTGGTGGAGATGACAAGGGCTGACAATTCTCTTTGTGGAGAGAGTTCCAGTGTTTTGGTGTTACGACTGAGAATATCTTCTCCTTGGTTATTTGTTTAATTTCAGAAAGTAAAGGCGCCTACATCAAGGCGTCAGAAAATTACCTCAGTGGTAAGGTAAATTCATAAGAGCTGGTTTGGTGTAGTGGTTATGAGTGTGGACTTCTAATCTGGTGAGCCGGGTTCGATTCTGCACTCCCCCACATTCAGCCAGCTGGGTAACCTTGGGCTCGCCGCAGTCCTGATAAAGCTGTTCTGACCAAGCAGTGAGATCAGGGCTCTCTCAGCCTCACCCACCCCACAGGGTGTCTGTTGTGGACAGAGGAAAGAAAAGGTGACTGTAAGCCATTATGAGACTCATTAGGGTAGAGAAAAGCGACATATAAGAACCAATTCTGCTTCTTCATAAGAGATTAGTCAGTCATTAAGTACCTAAAGGTCCCAACAGCTTGAATTGAACCCAGAAACAGATTGGGATCTGGTATAGTTGGGCTAAAACAGAGTACTACAACTCACTCCAGCCACCATTTTACCTGCAGCATTTGGCTCCACTGACCAGATGTGTTTTGGCATGGCTGCCTTTATCAATGGTCAGACATAAATAAAACAGCATACATACTTAGGAGAAAGGCTGGCTTCTATAGGATACTCATTGGACACTGGAAGTGTTCATCAGGATGAGGGCCTGCCTTAGAAACATAAGAGGTCTCAAAGAACTTTATCTGGCCTTCTGGTCCATATAACTGATTAAGATACTTATTGTCCTAAATAGTAAACATTTCATATCATTATATGTAAAGGAGCCAACTGTATATCTAATATTTCTTTTCCTGTATTTTATGTATGCTGTTTTATTTATGCCTGGCCATTGATAAAGGCAGCCATGCCAAAATGTGTCTGGTCAGTGGAGGCATTAGTATGAATGAACACTTGGATTTTAATGAGGCAATATTTTAAGCCTTGGTCTTTTTATTTGAATAAATATTAATATTCAATTTTACATTATGTTATGCCCTACAAAGGTAGGGAAATTAGCACATTTTCCTTATTTTGACTCTTCTTTGGGAGGTTTTGGGGAGGGACAGGATATTTTCTCTTTTTTGTTGTGGGCTCTATGGTGCTATACTCCACTGAAGCCCCTCCTCCAATGACCAATCCCAGCTCTCCTCTGCTTCCAAGTATTTACCAACCTGGAGTTGGCAGCCCTAAACTACCGGCTAAACAGATTAAGGATAACAGCCCTATTTAAATTATTTGTGGTCTCCATTGCACTTTAGCCACTTCTGTCTACAGCTTGGTAAAGCCAATCATATTGTAATTCTCACTCCACTTGCTATCTGGCTTCCTAATGAAAAGGGGAAGTTTTCTCTTAGAACCCTACATCACAAATGATCCACATGCAGCTCATACATTTTCCAACACATTCTATTAAACTAGGGCACCAGCTACATGCTTCACAATGGCTTCAGTGCTTTAAGTTGCAATCCTCATAACTCTTTGCTGGGATAAAGCCTTCCCTGTGAATAAAATGGTATTTACTTCTGAGTAGTTTGCAAAGCTTGTGTGCAGCAAGTGTAGTTGCTGACTAAAATTATGTATTAGATAATGATTAGATAGTTCTTGTGCCTCTGGAATCCAAATTAGTTTTGGCATGTCAAAGTCCATTTTTATGTCTACTTTTTTAGGTACTAAAATGTGAGATAACTTACAACTCAGTAAATAGATCTCATTGTTAGAAGGCAAGACATGTATATGTATGTTGTTCAAATCATATACAGAATTCATGCTCCTGCCCTGCGATGTGATGTCAGCCATTCAGTCAAGTCCAACTGTTGGCGATCCCATGGCTCAACTGTCGCCACGATCTCCAGTTTTGCACCGCTCCTTTTAGTAGTGTAATGTTCTGGCCAGTGTCCATTTTGATTGTATCCAACCACTGCATTCATTGTCGGCCTGGTTTCCTTTCCCCACTGACCAATCCTAGCATAATTGCTTTCTCCAATGAATTGTATTGCATGATATGGCCAAAGTAATTGAGCCAGAGTTTCATAATTTTGCTTACCAGTGACAGTTCAGACTTTATGCACTGTAGCTTCCTTTAGGATGCTTTGGCCTGATCCTGCGTTGAGCAGGGGGTTGGACTAGGTGGCCTGTGTGGACCATTCCAACTCTATGATTCTATGATTCTGTGATTCTTGTTTGTGACTTTTGCAATCCATGGAACCCCCAGAAGCCTTCTCCAACACCAGAGTTCAAATGAATCGATAATTCTCTTGTCCAATTTTTTCATTGTCCAACTTTCACAGCCATAAGTGGCTATTGGAAATATGATAGATCTAACCAATCTACATTTGGTAGTCAGGCTTATGTCTTTGCTTTTCCATCTTTGATTCAAGCTTGTCATTTCTTAATGTGACAAACTATGCCCCAACCTCCCCAAAAAACCAATTGCCCATCTAATTTTCTTCTGGAAAGCATTTCATTGGCTGCTGGTTCAGATTGGTCAGATTAGGCTCCTTTTTCTCCCAAGATGTTAAAGAGACGCTTGAAGTTACTTGCCAAGTTTGGGTAGCTGCCAAATCCTACATCTGTTGAGGGATCTGATTTGGTCCCCTTCTTAAACAGAGAGCTGAGTTTTGATCATACTCTTCGAGCGTTTTCTTTCTAGCCTTAGAGTGTGTAACTTTGTGGGCAGGTCATTAATTCAGCAAATAAGACTTCATAAGACATAAGATCTTGAAGTATGGAGCATTGTGCAAATTATGGCGAGGAAAGAGGGGGTAGAGAGGAGTGTGTGCGTGGATGTGTGGGGTGGGGGAAGGGGTGGGAGAGCGCGGTGGGTGGCTGGCTGCTGTGTGTGTGTGTCTGTGGGAGTGGAGAAGTGGCAGGGTGATGGGAGGGCGGCCAGGGGGGTTTGGCCGGTGTGTGTGTGCATGTCTGTGGGGGCAGGCAAGCGGGGCGGTGTGATGGGGGGGTGGCCAGGGGGGTTTTGTGTGTGTGTGTGTGTGTGTGCATGTCTGTGGGGGTGGGGAAGCAGTGGCGGGGCGATTGCAGGGGGGGTGGCCAGGGGGGTTGGCTGCTGTTTGGTTTTCTGTGTGTGTGTGTGTGTGTCTAGGCATGGGGAAGCAGCGGCAGCGCGATGGGGGGGAGGCCAGGGGGGTTGTGTGTGTGTGTGTGTGTGTGTCTGGGCGAGGGGAAGCTAGCGGGGGGGACTCACCATCGGGGAAGGCTGCTTCTCCTTGTGTGCGGTGAGTCCCCGGCTGGGCAAGGCGAGCTGGGCCAAGCAGCCAATGGGGAGGCGCGCTTTGTGGCTCCTGATTCGTCCCTCCCAGTTTTTATCCCAGACAGAGGCCGCCCTTTCTCCTCCCACTTAGGGCTTACTGTTTTATTTATTCCGCTCCACAGGAGCGGTTAAAGATAGTGATGTAAGGACTCTTTATTTTAACTTAACTGCAGATGGGGAGGGGTGATGGAGCAGCATAGGCCTGGTCCAGCCCTGTTTCAAGCATTGGGATGGACATGAGAATGACAGAGTGGCCAGCTTGGTGTGGTGGTTAGAAGCACCAACTTTAAATCTGGTGCGCGAAGCAGCTCCTGATTCGCTCCACCGAGTTGCACTCGAGGGCCAAGTGTCCAATTGGGAGGCGCTCGCAGTGCGCCTCCCTGTTGGACACTTGGCCCGTCTCGAGGACAGCCCGCTGCCAACTCCACACTCCGCCCGAACCGCCATCCTTGCCGGATGGCTGCTGGCCACTCCAGGGCCAAGTGTCCAATTGGGAGGCACACAAAGCGCGCCTCCCTGTTGGACACTTGGCCCGTCTCAAGGCCGGACCGCCGCCAACTCCACACTCCAGCCGACCTGCCATCCTTCCAGGGTGGCTGCCGGCAAGGAACATTGCCCCACGGCCCACGACTTCGGCGAACAGCCTTCCCCTCCGCCAACCGCCTCCTGTACCCCGCCGCCGCCGCCGCAGCTGTGCTGCCACCCTCGTGGCCCGCAACATGGCCGCCCACCTCAGGCCCACCTGCACTACGACCTCCAGGAACCTCCTGCCGGCTGAGGAGCCGCTGCCGCCGCCGGCGCACGAAGGTAGGCCGCTTCCCCGCCATGCGACCCCGGACCTGCCAACACCTTCCGCGCTCCGCCGGGGGGCCCTTCTGCAGCCCCATGGACGACGCTGCCACCCTCGCTGGCCCACGCCACACCATCCAGCACTGCCCCTCGACAGGACGCGCCCCGACACCAGTGCAATCTAGCGCCCATTTTATGGCAAGTAAAATGGGCTTTAAATCTAGTATGAAAATATTTATGTGCTCTCAATTCCTGTGCTATGGGAATAGCCTGGTAATGTCACATCCAGTTGGCATGTCTGAGTGATGTTACCTCTGGTGATGTGAATTTTGGGGCCATAGCAGAAAAATGTGGCCTGTTAGCATTCCTTCTGAGGTGTCTTAAAATAATGTTTCAGGGGTTTCTCGACAGTAACAATGTTGAGAAAGGCTGTCCTAGTTCAGTATTCTTCAGCAGGGCACTACACTGTGTCTGTGAGTGTGTGTGTATGTGTATGTGTGTGTGGCCTAAAATCTTCATATAACTGCACAAAAGCCAAAATAGCAAAAGTACCAATAATCCAAAATAAGTCAGGCAAGTAAACTTCTGGATGAAGCAAAGAGAAAAGTTTATTTTGCGCAAAAAAGGGAGATTAATCAACCACAGCAAAGATGGCTGAAACTGTGATCTCTGCCTTCCCAGGGCCAGAGAAAAAGTTTAAATACTTCGTATTCCCATACTTTTACAGTATCCATAATTGCTTGGTACACGCACAGATGCTAAATATTTAGAATGGTATTGGGTTGGTCAGATACCAGGTCCATTGTTTGGATTCTGCTTTGATAGGCCAATAGACCTCTCACTCTGGTGTTAGGGGTGGGATCAGAACATAATTTACAGACTGTTCTAATGGGAATGGGAATTGCCCTTGGATGGGCACATTCTTTAGCTCCATCTGGTAACAGTTACAATATAAAAGAACAATAATTAGTCTCCCTAGAAACTAACTTCTTTGTTACTGCTACTGAATTCCATGAGGCCTGGATGTACCTGCTGCCTCCACTTGCCCACTATAGCACATCCTGACCTTCCAGATGTACTCTGTAACTTTAGTTAGTCTGGGCCAGAATACATGCTGGTTATGATTCAGTTTAAGAATAATACAAAACAGTAACCATTAGTATTCTTATTAACAATAGGTCTAATATTTTATTTATTTATTATAATTATATACCACCCTTCCCTCTGGCTCAGGGCGGTTTTCATGGAACAACAAAGAATAATACAATATAACTTGGTAGTAATAGTGACAGAGTGGACGTAGTTTAACAACATCAGCATTTTAACAGTGGCTGGTTGATTCTGGTGTTTGTTTCATGGAACGGGGTTCAAGGGGGCCCATAGATGTTGTTAGTTTCAGTCCATCTCAACCAAATGCCTGGTGGAAAAACTCCCTTTTGCAGACCCTGCGGAATTCCATCTTCCTCTGGGAACTCATTCCACCAGGTGGGGGCCAGAACAGAGAAGGCTCTGGCCCTGTTTGAGGTCAGATGAGCTTTCTTGGGGCTAGGGATCCCCAGTCAGTTGGAGGTGGCAGAGCGTAAAGCTCTTTTCTCAAGCACCTTCCCCATGTGTGTATGCATGAGAGAGTCTTTGTGGAGCATCTGTTACCAGTAAGGCTCTATGCAACCCTGTCAGTGATTGTAGGTTATCTTGGTATGCTCTGTAATCTCCTTTCCCCATTAGGATTCGGGAGGCAAGTGATATGGCGAAGCTAGCAGGGTCGGAGTTGTACAGGAAAACTACCAAAGAAGCCTCTGCAGAAGAAGGCAACCATTTCTGATTCCGCCTTGCCTTCCAAGCCCCTTGCTGGGTTCACCATAAATCGGCTGCAAATGGAGAATATTTTACCCAGACGGTTTAATTTTGTGACTTAAGTTTTGAAGTAAGACCTCTCACAAGCAGACCTTCCCAGAAGCTCTACATTTGTCGAACTCACTTTTAACAGTGGAATATACGATAAGTCTGTAACCCAAACCGTTCTTCGTATTTTTAAAGGGAAGGGTTGCAACGTTCTGAAGGGTTGCACAAGCGCGAATGTTATCTCCCCATTTCCTGCTAGAATAAAGCGTGGGAGGGGGAAAGCACTGGGAAAACTAACAGCTCTCAGCCCTAACCCAGCGGGAGAAACCAAGCCAGCCAGCCCTACGCTTTACTTCCTTTGGCGGCTCTCATTCGTTAGACAGCTCTCCTCCCACTTGCGCATGAGTTGTAGCCTTTTTGGTAGGGATGGTGCACAAATTACATTTTTCTCCTGTAGCTGCAACCTGCTTCGGAGCCTGAGAACTAACTGCAAACAAAAATTGGCGCGCACAGACACGCAACCCCCCCCCCCCGGAAGAATCTGTTGGATGCCTTTGCAGTTGAAGAAATTAAAGGCAATTCTGGGGCTCTGTTTTTAGAAGCAGAGAAATAAACGACTGTAAACTCCGGAGTCAATACTGCAGCTTGTTCTTGGGCTCATCTACCTTAAACCAAAGTCAGTTATAAAACAGGCAGGGATTGATTAGGTAAGTCCACACGTTGTGCTTGCAGGTGCGTCCTTTTAGCAAGGAGAGACAAACGCTTTTTCTACACTGAGACTTTTAGTACTGCAGAGGTACTATTCAAAAGCTGGAAGCTGGTCTATTGCTATGGTTCCTTGTTACAGTCTAGCAATGCTTATCCATGTGGAAATTAAGAGACACAATATCTGCTATCCATAGGTTCCGAAACAAACAAGTTTGAACATCTGTTCCTTTAATGATTTTGATTAGTGCTTGCACTTTAAATAATTAAATTCTACCAAAAACGAGCAAAAAAGGCAGATGCTGGCAGTCTCAAAGTAATAGGGAGGAAAGAAATAATATTTTTGCAGGACATGGTGCTGTGGAGGTGCAAGTGGTGGATGAATTCAGTAGCATTTCTCCAGGTTCTCTTAAAATCCGGAGCCGTCCTTTTTACTTTTTTGAAAGGGTTCCCTATGACCATTTATTTATTTGTCTGTCTTTATTTTTGAACTTATAGACTGCCACTCCCAGCTGGCCAGCTTGAGATGGTTCACATCAATGTAAAAATATAGAGTTAAAACCAAATCCACCCATTCCACCTTGCCCTCACCTCTCCCCTTCTGTAGTGCAATCTGCCTCAAAGACCTCTCCTCCACACCAGAGTTTTGCTAGTCCCAATGTGAACAATTGCACTAGGTCTTCCAAATAATGGGGCAGGTAATGGAATGCAGGGCAGCATTGTGTTTTGGCAGCAACAGCAAATGGATTCTCTGGGAAACATGAATTAGTGAATGGTGTCAATTCAGGAAGGAATTGTTAATGTAGATATGCCAAGTGGAAAGCAAATGTGTTTCCCTTGGGGCTACCAGACACAAAAGGAGTATATCTACCTGATAAAACCTACCTACGTGATTTCTAAGGGGGATTTTATAGTGGTGACAGACAGCCAGGAGTGCTTTCAGGATTTGTGGGGCCTGGAGCACCAGAGCCAGTTTAAGGTTTTGTGCAGCCCTAGTAAAATACAATTCTGGCAGGAGCAGCTAGACTGAGGGCAGAGGCACCCCCCATGGTGCAAAGAGATGTCAGAGTGTCCCTAAATAGGGAAAAGGGGGCAGGAGAGAGGGTACAGTCCTGATCCATGGGGGGAAGGCATTGTGTGGGGCCCCTGGAAGCATGGGGCCTATAACACATGCTACATGCACTACATGGATAAACTGGCCCTGCAGACAGTTGCTTTTATCACTATTTCCTCAGCTATCAGTAGTCATTAGTAAAGCTCAAAATAGACAGCAGTGTTTCATTATTGTTGTTATGTGTGCTCACTCTTCTTTTTAGTCTCTACTCTTTTTAGTAGTGGAAAAACACATCTATATATTTACTGTCTGTGAATCCCAGTTATTGTTGTGGCAGAATCCTGGGATCTGCTACCCTTCCAAGCAATTACAACAAAATAATGTAAAATAGATTGAATTACAATCAGGCTGTTCCCTGAGTTTCATAACCGGAGTAAGACTCTGAACCTGGGTTTCTCTCACCCAAACTCAGTGTCATTGTGCTACAGTGTACTATTGATTTCTTGTACAGTCTTGGTATATTGCTGTGTCATGTTCTAGTTTGTAAATTAACAAACTAAGTTAATAATTAGGCATGCAAAAAAAGATTTTGAAAAGCAGGTTACTAGAAGCATCAAGACAAGCAATTATTTTTGAAAAAAATATACCTGGAGCAGGAAACTAGGCAGAGAAACAGTGGGGTCTTTGGATGACAAAGGAATAAAGCAGTGGTCCCCAACCCCCGGGATGCGGCCCAATGCCGGGCCGCGAAGGCCTCTGCGCTGGGCCGCGGCTCCCTCTTCCCGCCCCCCCCACAGCGAGAAGCTCGCCAGGCTGCGAGTAAATCGGCCGCCGAAGCGGCCGATCAGTTTGCGGCCTGGCAAGCCTCTTGCTTTGGGAGGGGGCGGGAAGAGAAGCTTGCCGGGCCGCAAGCTAATCGGCTGCTTTGGCGGCCGATTTCCTTGCAGCCTGGAGGGGCGGGGAGAGGGAGCCGCGGCCGCTGGCATGCCGGCGGCGCAAACGCGCACGCGCAGACTTGCCACACATGCGCGTTTGTGTCCGGGGGCACAAACACGCACGCATGGCAAGTCCGCGCATGTGTGTTTGTGCCGGAGCTGCTGCGCATGCGTGGGGCCCCAGGTCGCCCTCTCCCCGCACCCCGGCGCAGCGGTCCGCAGCCTAACAAAGGTTGCGGACCATTGTGCTAAAGGAAGATGGGGAGATGGCAGAAAAGCTTAATGACTTTTTTGCTTCTGTGTTCACTGTGAAATTGTGGGGCACAGTGGGGTGCCCATGCGACAGTCCTATTTCCAGGAAGGGAGTCTGAATAGCTGGAGCCAAATTGGGGTGACCAGAGATGAAAATCTGGACCTACTTGGGAAATTAAAAACTGATAAGTCTCAAGGTCCTCATGGCATGCACCCAACGGTTCTTTAAAAACACTGATGTGAAATAGTTGATTTATATGTAACTTATCACTAAATTCAGCTGCTGTAGCAGAAGACTGGAGAGTAGCAAATGTAACACAAATTATAAAAAAAGAATCCAAAGGTGAACCAGGAAATTACAAGCCAGTCAGCCTAGTGTCTATTCCAGGCAAATTAGTAGAAACTATAATCAAAGATAGAATTGTTAGGCACATAGATGGACAAAACTTACTGAGGGGAAATCAGAATGGGTTTTTTGGAGGCATTTGAGAAAGTGAATAAGCATGCAGCCAATAGGAGCCCAAGTGACATTATATGCCTGTACTTTCAAAAGGCTTTTGACAAGATAACTTACCAAACACTCCAGAATGAACTTAATAGACATGGAGTAAGAAAACGGGTTCTCTTTTGGGTTAAAAACTGGTTAAATGACAGGAAGCAAAGAGTAGGAATCAATGGACTATTCTCACAGTGGAGGGATTAAGCAGTGGGCTCAGCACCAGCCCTGCTCTGTGGCCACTGCCCCTTCCACCCATCTTCCACGCCTGGTCCTGTTTCCAGAATCAGTTTACTGCAGATTATGTGTTTCCACATAACCTATGACAATCTGATTCTCAGAAATTTTATTTTTCTGAAATCATATACATTGACCAAATTATAATACATTGACCAAAATGATAATGTAAGTATGATATGAACCCAATTGGACACCCAGGCAGGTCCTGGTAAAGAGTACATATGCACTCATGTCACCCTGCTCTTATGCTTTAGCACTGAGAGATATTTTGTGACTTATCATCTCTGGCGCCCTTATAATAGATCAGTGTGAACCAGACCCTTAGAAGGAGCACAATTAACATTCCGGGCGATGGAGGGAGGTGCTCTTGTTTCTCTCCACTTCTGTTGTTATATGATGCTTGACTGTTCATAAGAAAGGAGTCAAAACGAGTCGGCACATGCCTCTCTGGGAAGGCTGTCCGTAGCCCGTTGCAACAAAATAAAACGGAAGTCCAGTGCACAATAAAGACCAGCAACATTTATTCCAGGTAGGTAGCGGTGTTGGTCTGAAGCAGCAGAACAAAGTTCGAGTCCAGCCGCACTTATCCCACCGCGAGCTTTCGGGAATCAGAGCTCACTTCAGCGGAGGAGTTCGACAGACCTCAACAGCCTCTGAAACCGCCTATGCAGCATTGCAGCAGGCTGGAACATTTCCCCTAACCCCTTACTGGAGGGGAGGCGCCATGTCGAAATAACGGGGCGGGAGACGAGGCACGGGGGACGTTCTCTTGCGCGTGCGCGGCCTGTGGGGGTTAAGCTCTGCGGCAGTTCAGTTGTGCGGTTTCCTGCGGGGGTGGAGAGCGAGCGAGCGAGGGAGCGCGGCGCACGCGGGAAAGGTGAGGGGGGGGGGTGAGGGAGGAGGAGGAGAGAACGGCGACCCTCTTGCGTTCCGACGGGGAGGGGGAGAAGGGAGGGGAGCTGGCGCGGCCGAGGCGGGAAGTCTTGGGCAGGAGGACCTTCCTCCTCGCCAGCGGGAGAGGAGCCCTAGTCATGGGGGTGAGCCCGCTTTCCTTGTAGGGGGATGAAGGACCGTCCCCGTCCTTCTCCGGAGAGAGCGAAAGGGCTCCCCTGGGCCCCGTCGCTTCCTTGCGTTGTCTTGTGGCGCGCAGGAGTCGTGAGCGGAACCCCACCCCGGGGCTGAGGGGGGGAGGGGGCGGGCGCCTCAAGGTGCCGGGGAACGCGCCCTTAATTTTGCCTGTGCACCCTTGGCTGCTTCGCTGAGTGGGGCGGGGAAGCGATGAGATACTGACCGGAGGGGTGGGCGGGAATCCCTACTTTCGTTTCCCGGTGGTGCGGGCAGAGCAACCCGTGGGTGCCCTTTTCGGGGCTATGTATTCCGGTTTGGGTGACTCGCGTGGTGAGGACAGTTGGGAACGAGGGATCCACTTCCGTCATTATTCCCCAGATCGGGTCGATCCTCACCTTTCTTCTTGAAAGTTCGGGGGGGGGGGAATCTGTGCCGGTGGCTGTGAAATTGGTTCCAGTGATTGGAATTCCCTCTATCAGTCTTGTATCTCATCTTCTCGGCCTGTCTACTGAAAAGGCAGGTGTTGCGATGAGACTTGCCTCCCATATAAGGAGAACCGTGGATACTTTCTAGCCTCACCGTAAAGAGTTTGAATTGGGAGCCCCCCCCCCCTAAATTTTCTCTCCCTTACCTTTGCAATTGTTCTGCACAATCACCTTTTCTGCATTAACTGAGTGCAAACGCTTCTGGAGATGGTGAGAGTGTCATTTTAAGACTCCAGCATAGACACGTGCCTTCAAAATGGACAACTGTACATTGGAACTTATTTTGCACTGAGGGTTTAACAGTAGTAATTTACTTCATGTCAGGCTGGTGGCTTTAATCCAGGACATTGGGCCCTTGCCCTGAAATTGAACAACATTTTGGTTAGCTGACTGATGTTTCCTGTTACAAATAGCTTTGTTGCCCAGTTGCGAAATGTTCTGGGACAGAGTAAGGCAGCCGGCCTGGCAGCAAGGATGTCAGGTGCTTCAGGCAAACCTTGCTGATTTTTCCCCCCACTTTGTTTAAACGGAGCTGGCCTTGGCATGGACTTGTATGTCAGGCTCCAGCTGATAAACTGAAGCAATAATGTTGCCAGATTTTTAGAAAAGTATGTGTGTTTCTATTAAGTCTTTTGTGAACATCTGCTATTAGTGTGGTGTTGTAACATGTAGCAATTTGGCAATATGCATATATAAGCCAAATGATTTAGTGTGTTATATTTTCATGGTGTTACAAGTCCTTAAAACTGCAAATTATTAAGTTCCTTGATGTTTCAGAATCTGAATTGCGTACACTCCAAAAAAGACATCTGCTGTATTTGTTTTAACCCAGACATGAAACAGTAGGAGAGCTGCCTAATCACACCCCCCCCCACCACCACATTCACCATCTCATTCTGTTACCTTCTAGAATGAGGAGACACGGGTCTGCGGCTGCTTTGCAGGTTACGAATTGTTGTTTCCTTGTTCCATTGAGGCTTGTTTTTGCCTCTGGAGTTGATGCCTCTAGTGCTTACTGGCATCTCTTTGTATCCCCCTGGCTATATGTTCAAAAATTCTGTAAATCTTGGAAGTCAAGGAGTAGAAATCTGGAGGGGTAGGTTAAATAGCATATATTTTATTCTTATCAAACCTCAACTTATTTTCCCCTCTTTAACCTGGCATTTTTATAGGATTTAGAAATGAAAATACAATTCACCACCAGAACTGAATATGCTTAATTATCTAGAGGATTGCCCTGATATACTGTAGCTTGCCAGATTTCAGAAGAGAAGCAGGGTCAGCTCTGGTTAGTATATGGATGGATGTAAATTGTCTTATATAAAAATATTCATACTACACATTTTGTCTTCAGTGTTCCACTCATTCTACAAGAGAATGTTACACAGGGACCCCCCCCACACACACATACACCCTGACAAAATTTCCAGTTTTTCTTTTGTAAAAATTGAAAGAAGTGTGTATGGGAGGATACTTTCTTCCTAATTCTTTTTGGTCCCCCCTTCCCACAAGCATTTAATTTCTGTTCCCCATCAAAGAGCAGAACTTCAAAATACTGTAATATCTGTGTTCCTTTTTCCAGTATACCACATGTGTCCAAATGTTAAGACAATATAACTCGTCTGTGGTTGCCTCTATATTGCAACAGTTGTCAGTTATCTTTCATTAACACTGCAAAACCAGAGGCATTCACAGCAGCGATAGGCTGTTCAAATGTCAGTTTTCCTTGCACTTTGCATGACTCAGCCAGCTCACAGTGGTCACTATTTACTCTTCCCCCATACCACTAGAGCAGTGGTCCGCAATCTTTCTAAGGCTGCGGACCGGTGGTGGTCGGGAGGGTGATCCAGCAGCCGCGCATGTGCAAACACGCATGCGCTGCAGTTCCACGCATGCGCATTTGTGCCATGGGCAGCCGCAAATGCACATGTTGGCATTGCTGCGCATGCACGAAACTGCCAAGCATTTGCATTTGCAGCTGTGCAAGGCGCAAACGCGCATGTGCGGCCCTGCTGCGTGTGCGCGTTTGCACTGGCGGCCCTGCTTCCCTCTCCTCCCCCTCCCACAAAAAGAAGCTTGCCGGGCCGCAAGCTAATTGGCCGCTTTTGTGGCCGATTTGCTTGCGGCCTGGGAAGTTTCTCCCTGTGGGGGGGGGCGGGGAGCCGCGGCCCAGCACCGGGCTACGGCCCGGTGGTTGGGGACCACCGCAATAGAGAGCTTTTTTAAAAACGTTGCCATTACAATGTAGCTTTTTAAAAAAAGGTTAAAAAGCCTTCTGGTGATGAGATGTATGTGTGCAGGGCCCAAGGCTGTCTGCTGTGTAAATCATTATGGTTCCCTACTTGGATTATGCAGCTGATATGATTTACTGCACTAAGTACTGAAACATAACAATTTGCCAATTAATACATACATTTTGTTTGTTTAATATGAAAATGAGCTGCAAAAGTTAATTTGAAGTTATTCACATAAAAATCAAATAGCTGAGGTAAATGTAGAGTCTGGGGATATTTATACATTTATTTATTAAATTTGTAACCTGCCTTTCTCCCCAATGAAGGCCTATAGTGGCTTATTTTCACAACAACTTTGTGAGATAGGCTGAGAGAGTGTGCGTGGCTAAAGGACACACAGTCAACTTCCATTGTGTGAGATTTAAAGCCAGGTTTGCACATCACAAATTTATCTCTAAATTGTAGGCAGGATATGTGTGACATTAAGATCTATGGGCCCTCCTTGCCTCAGCTGGGACAATATCCTGAACCCCCACACATATTTTTTTCTCCATGAGGCACAGAATGGATAGAATGGGTGCTTGTGCTACGGAAAGTGGGTGTGGGTGGGCTTGGATCGACTGATGCTGCAGGTTTTAAGGGAGTGGGATCTTTTATGTATTTTTACTCTGGGGTTTTAAGAACTGTAACCTACCTCAAGCCAGTGAATAACTGGGAGTGGGAGGTAATAAATTGAAAAATAAATAAAGTCAGTAATTGATAGGCAAGGTGTCAGTTTTATTACAAAGATAGAGGGAGGAGCCTAAGCATGCAGAAACAATCAAGAGTGGACTTGGTGCAGCGCCCCATTGTTGGATCATTGTCTCCTACCAAGTTTGATCTTTCACTTCTCAATGGAGTCCTAGAAGCCTCATAGTGAACCATTTTGTGATGTCTTAAATCAGTTATTTTTTAACAGATTTGAGTGCAGTAACCAGGAATACAGCAGTATGCATAATGCCTAGCATTGTTAATTTTCTACCATAAAAAAACAAAATATTGATCCAAAATTTACATCCAAGTAGGCTACTTACTATTTTGTTTAATATAAATTTAATTACCATGTCTAAAATACTGTTAATTAGTGACCCTCTTCCTAATAGTGAACTCTGTGTTTATTGATAGATTAGTAAAATGGAGGGATCCCCAAATATGCAAAACAATATAATCTTGAGAATTGTTAAGAAATGGGCAAATGAGCAGATAAGCACCAAGAATGTTCATTGTTTTTACAACATGGAATGTTGAGAGCAGTTGGGAGAAAATGGGGGGCAGGGAAATTGGTAAAGCCTTTAACTTATCTGTGCTAAAGGATATAATTAGTGACAATTTACGTATAAATTCCTCATGCCATTGCCAGGACTTTTGGTCAGATAAATGCCTTGGTTCCCTGCTGGGAACTTAGTTGTTAGGTGCTTTTGTCCAATTCCAATTGAACCATGGGAAGAAGAGGCTTAAACTTCTCTGCTCCCCACCATTTTGCTGTGTTAACAATATAAAACACATCTTTTATAACTTGGCATATAAAATCATGTTACTTGGCATATTTAAGGAATGTAAAAGTATGAATAATAAAATCAGAGTCCAGTAGCACCTTTAAGACCAACAAAGATTTATTCAAGGCATGAGCTTTCGAGTGCAGGCACTCTGTTTTCTACAAGCAAAGTTGTAAGTATACCCAGTACTAAAGCAAGAATTCTGTAAATTGCTCTCTGCTATCTTAGCTCATTCTAAGTGTTGAGTGAAACCTTGCCTTGAAGTATTTCACTCATTCTAAGGGGGGAGGGAATCAAGAGTTTTCTTCAGTGTCCCCCAGATTTCCAATTGGAAAAACTGAAAAAAATCATCAGAAAACAATAGAAAAACCTCATTTTCCTCTACATTTCTCAATACAAGTAGTGTGCTAATTCAGTTTAATTAGAGAGAAAAATAGTGGAAACATAGTTTGGATTTTTATAACATCTTGGTGAAATGCTAGAGAGAATTCTATACAATGAATTTTCCTTCATAGTTACTAATGAAGTAACAGCAATTTAGGAGAAAGTTGTAGCTTGGAGTGATATTAGGTCTAGCCTGTCTGGAACTACTGGTATTACCTAGCAACTTCCATTATTAAGTGATTATTTATACCTGAGATAAAAAGTAAATGCTCTTGGAGGTATTCATTTGAAGACCCAAGCACTGACCAGGGGAAGTAATGAGTACTATGTTGGTAAACGTGGGATAGTAAACCTCCTGTTTGCAGCCCTCCTCAAGGGAAACCCGTCCCTCTGCCCCATTGTGGCTTTTTGCCTCCGGATGAGGCTGCAAGGGAAAACAAGCTGAACTTCTCTCCCCCCCCCCACTCCTTGCCTTGTCAATAACATCAAACCACCAATCATAGTGCAGCAGTTCTCTTGTGGACTGAAACTTCCCCCCCTTTGAGCCCAGAAATTATTTTTTTTATTAAAAAAAGACACTTCTGCATTGCTATGTGGTAATGCCATAACATGGAAGCATTTATGATAAAAATAAACATCACCACATTGCTATGGAGAAATGACAGAACGACACAGCATTCCCCCCCCCCCCCTTTTGGGGGGGATTTGTGTTCTTTTGGACTAATTCTGTCTGGGTGGATTTTTGAGACTCTGAACATATCTATCTATCTGTCTGTCTGTCTGTCTGTCTGTCTGTCTGTCTGTCTGTCTGTCTATCTATCTATCTATCATCCCTCCCTCCCTCCCTCCCCTCCCTCCGCAAATGGTTGGCTTAAAAACAAAATGCTCAGACTCCTGTATGATCAGAAGGATGCTTGATCACCCTCCCCCCTTTCCCAGCTCAGGGGCTGTGTTTTGCCTGCCTGATCCCAAAAAGACCACGGACCCTTTGCAGAAGATTTGTTTTAAACCTTTGACAATGTAGCTTTGCAGTCGCACTGCAATGTAGACTGCGCCATTTTAAAAATTACTTGGAGCAGGAAATGGAGGGGTGCAGATGCAAGAGACTATTGCACCTTTTCCTCTCCATACAGACTTGCCTCTGGTTGCTCACCGATGGGATGCAAGATAAAAAGTGGCAAATAAACTTTTTGCAATTTCCCTCACCCCAAGGCAAATCTGGGCAAAAGGCAAGCCAGCCCCTGGACAGCCTTGGGATGTAAACATCAGGTGGAGGGGACTCTAAAATCTGTCCAGGGGCAGATTCCTCATGCAGAAACGATCAGTGTGTTGAAAGAGCTTCATATACTTTATCTCAAGTAGTTCATACAGCAGCCATAGTCTTTTGGACAAAGGCTAATTCACTACCATCGATTTATTTCACAATACTGACCAAATGAGCCTCTGAAATATACAATTTGTAATTTTTCAGGGAAGTGGTTTGTTGGGTAGGTGTCGGGCCAGGTGTATCTTCTTCTTATGCCGAGTACTACCAACTAATGCACTGAGTTTTTGGTATGCCTGCAGCCTTTAGACTGAGTGGAGTTTACAGTGCACTCTTAATAGATTGTTTCTATAAACTAGATTTACATGGTAGTTAAAGGCCTGTGAAATTTCATGGGTAAAGCAAAATTTGGCATCTTTGATGGGGAGGGCTCTGGCACTTCTCAGTTATTTGGCTAGCATTTGGGGGATAAAACATTAGAACTATAGCACCCATACTCCATTACCCTGGAGAATGTATGTTTCATTTCTGATTCTTTACCCTGTCTATTTCAGGACATATTGAGTGGGTAAGTGTGTCCCAGTTGTTCAGACCTGAGCCTTCCTTTCCTGCCTGTCTTCCTCTGTTCTGTTCTCAAGATAGCTCATGGATGTAGAGGCCATTAATGCTTTATTGCTTCCTCTGAAGCCATGTTCCAGTTAAGTTTGGGAGGTGTAAAGTAAGAGGGTTTGAGGCAATTTTCCCACCTTAAGTTCAAATGGTGTTCAACTATTCTGGGATGTTCTAAGATGAAAAGAGATACTGATATGGACTGGCTGATTTATAGCTTGATAATAGGATTTCATTACTCCCTTAAGTGAATATTGTTAGGATTCTTTGCTGCTGTAATTGGCAGGAGAACAACTTTTTCTAGGAACACAGTATTTGTTTTCAAAGCAAGGAATTTCAGAGCATTCTAAGACTGCATGCTCTTTCCTTCTAATAGGATCATCACTAATCATTTGTTTTGTCGTCTAATATTGGAAAGTAATCTGTTCAAAGTCAGAAATCATGTCACCTGAAAGAAGGTGCACAAGAGCTACAAAATATCCCAGCTGTAGATGGAACAATGAAGAATCACCTGGCCTGCCTCAGACAACCAACTCCCCACATACACTCTGGGTTATTTCAGCTGTCAGAACCCCAGGGGAATTCCGTTGAGTTCAGATAAGCTTTTTAACAAAATAGAAAAACAACTTATCTATATGTGCAACATCCATGTTGTTTGTTGCACACATGCCTTCTTACAAATCAAGTTAACTCGGACTAGCACTTTACTACTAAATGTATAGTATAGTTTGAAGTTCTTAGTTTTTTAATTTTAGAAATGTTTGGGTATGACAGTGGTAGAAGGACTGTAATTAAAATATCACACAAAGCTGTTTCTAAAATGGCTAGCAAGTTTATATATTCCTATATATTTGAGGATATTTACAGATGCTTTAAAAATAGGTTTTGTAACTTAAGAAAGGATACCATAACATTCAGTAGTTCATAGCTGATAATTTTGATTGGCTGGCTAGTTGCCTGTATGATTACATACTTATCCTGCTGACTTACAAAAGTATGTCAGGGTTCAGCCCAACTTATTTTTAGCTAGTGTCCTTGGCAATAATTTGAAAAGAAGCATTTGTATATTTAAAGCAAATGAAAGTCTGGAAAAAATGATGATGTAGCCTTGATCACCACAAGGTGTCTAGATTTTTCTGTTCAGGCCAAATAATTTGAAGCTAGTTTCCTAACCATGTAATAAAGGATCTCAGCGTATAACCCATGAAAATAGAAAATGGAGTTTCTGTAAAATGTTGCACCCTCTTTAAGCACGGAATAGAGTTCTAGTATGAGATGACAGAAGCTATGGTAGGGCACACATCAAATCTGTTTGGTATTTTGTCTTTAAATAGTTTAGTTGCTACATTCTAGATACTAGCTTAGTCATTTAACAGGTAATAGATTTCTATGTGTATCATTGCTGATTGCCCATTCCTGCAGCAGGCTTCCAACTCTTGCTCTGTGCTGTTCCTACATTTGGGATAGTAAAGTCATATGCTTCTCTCCATATTCATGATGTAATTTGTTTGATCTGGCAGTCTTCAAGGAGTGGCTTGATGCATTGAGCAGCGGGGTGGAGTAGATGACCTGTATGCACCTTCCAAGTCTATGATACTATGATTTCAACACACCATGAAGTGTCATGTAGTGTCCACATAGTGTGATTCTTCCTAGGTGAGGTGGAATGGGAGGAATGTGTGATGAAGCCTTCCATATGCCCAAGTGTTTTCAACATGGAATATTTTTGTTGTGTGTCAACTATTGAGTACAATGGGCGAATAAGTTACCTACTTGATACTTCAGTAGGGATGACAAGATCTTTGGTTCAGTTTGCTTGTCTTGACTAGAATACATGGTTGTAAATTTTGCTTTTTTGATGATAATGGTTTTAAGGTTCTGTACAATCTTGTTTTTTCTCTTACAAATGGTTGCTGTCAGTGGGTTTAGTTTTATGTCAAGTTTTTATCTCTCTCACTAAATGTTGATGTTGCTTTAGGATGCTTAGGGCTAGTCCTGCATTGAGCAGGGGGTTGGACTAGATGGCCTGTATGGCCCCTTCCAACTCTATGATTCTATGATGTTGTTTCCAGGTGGGGCTGGCAAAAACGTATAGAGTCAGTACACAGGACTTTTTGCAAACAAAAATCAAGGAAATAGTAAATTAAACTACAAAATTTAGAGCAAGGAAATAAGGGTGAGGGAAACACAAAGAAAACTTTCATGTTCCCACAGCACTAGCCTGTGAAATTATCGGAACCTTAAACTGAAATATATATTAAACATTTCACTGTTAAATATGGATGTATATACAGCTAATTTTTCATCAATATATATATTGGTTTGGTAATGTTCTTGCAATTTTTCACTGATTCCTGCGGACATTTTAAAAAACCAGGACGTGGGTTATAAAAAAGTTTTGTGAAATATGCCTTGAAGGTTAAATATATCTCTTCATTTACCTTTCCAGAGTAAAGTGACAATTGCAAAATTTTGTTTAAAAAATGACAACTTCATGGAGTGACCGATTACAAAATACAGCTGATCTTCCTGCAAACATGGATGGGCATTCTCTGAAGAAGTATCGTCGGGAAGCATATCATCGGTAAGCTTTTGTGAATTAATGTCACTCCTTCTAAATGTCTGTAGAGAAATTAACTCCCCCGCAAATAAGGACCACATACAGCTATTTTCTCATATTTGAGAGCCAACAGTTGCCGCTTTTCCTTTCACACTTCCTTACTTTCCTTGTTGTTGTTTACCCTCACATCTTAACCTTTGATTTACAATGTAATTTCATGATCAGACTGTTGCTCCGTTTGTCCAGACTGCATATGTGAAAGAGTGTCACTGCCACCTCCATTGCTTTGGTTTCTAGAGCCAGCCTAGAGATGATGGCATTTTACATGTGGCTGCCAATACCATTTTAAATGGGTGATTTAAAAAACATTGCAAGAGCCCAGTCCTGGTCAGGCCCATGGAACAGTAGGACTGTTTCTGCACTGAGGACTCACCCAGCCATCATTACATGATGATTTCGGTTTTTAAAGTTCAGAATCCTGCCACAGACCATTTCTGAGTTTTGGATTGGGAGACATTACCCCCCTTTCCACACTTTTTGTCCCCAAATTGAGTCCACATTTGTTTCTGCATTGAAGCTGAGGGACAGGAAGTGGAAACTTCTTGGCAACCTTAAGCAAACAACAACAAAAAACTTGTCCACCTTTGTCACATGACACAGTCACCCAATCCTGTGGCAGCGCCATTTTATTGTCTTTGAATGCCCCCCTCCAAGTCTGAAATCATCTTTTTAAATTAGCCCTGTCATGTTATAATGCAAAAGTGTAATAACACAAAAGAGTTGGTGGGGATACAAAAATGTGGCTTGTTGTTTTGGCAGTGTGATGCAGCAGTAAAAAAGGCAAATGGCATTTTGGGCTGTACAGGGGCATCACATCAAAATCACAAGATGTCATAGTCCCATTGTATAAGGCACCAGTCAGACCACACCTGGAGTACTGTGTGCAGTTCTGGAGGCCTCACTTCAAGAAGGACATAGATAAAATTAAAAAGGTACAGAGGAGAGCGACGAGGATGATCTGGGGCCAAGGGACCAAGCCCTATGAAGATAGGTTGAGGGACTTGGGAATGTTTAGCCTGGAGAAAAGGAGGTTGAGAGGGGACATGATAGCCCTCTAAGTATTTGAAAGGTTATCACTTGGAGGAGGGCAGGATGCTGTTTCCGTTGGCTGCAGAGGAAAGGACGCGCAGTAATGGGTTTAAACTACAAGTACAATGATATAGGCTAGATATCAGGAAAAAAATTTTCACAGTCAGAGTAGTTCAGCAATGGAATAGGCTGCCTAAGGAGGTGGTGAGCCCCCCTCACTGGCAGTCTTCAAGCAAAGGTTGGATACCCACTTTTCTTGGATGCTTTAGGATGCTTAGGGCTGATCCTGCATTGAGCAGGGGGTTGGACTAGATGGCCTGTATGGCCCCTTCCAACTCTATGATTCTAAGCCTTGGTGGCCAGCTGGAGAGGCTTGGCTTGGCTTCTGGGGAGCATGCTGTCATTACCCCCAGCAGCATTACCCCCACGACTTTCACTGATGATGATGATGATGATGATGATGATGATGATGATGATGATGATGATGATAGTAATAAAAAGCAGTCACTAACACCAAGGCTGAAGCTGAAACTTAAGGAAACGAGATGGAAGGTGATGACCAAATGTGGCAGTGGTGGGGAGAGAACTATTTCGTTAGATTGGAATTGTGTTGTAGAATCACAATTGTAACACAACCAGCAATTTATTTATTTTTTAAAAAAGGGCAGGGATCGTTGGCGGAATTAATGACAAAAGTTACGCTACAGGGGAACAATGTCTATGTTTCCACATTGGCCAGTCCCGATTTAGACCCCATTAGCCCCTGCTTCAAAAAGTGAGGATTCAAAAGAGGGTGCCCCCATCTCTCCTATATGTCCAATGGAGAGTCTATCCCATTGGATATAATGGAGCAGATGGGGGCACCTTCTTTTGAAACCCCTAGGGTCCAATCTTTTTCAAATTAGGAGAGGAGTGAGGGAAGACCCTCCCAGAGCTACCCTGAAAGTTTGATGGGTATAACTTAAACTCCTACCCCCCCCCCCAGGCCCCGGGAAATGTGGGAAAGCAGAAATTCCCTTTAAATTTTAAATGGCCACTCCAAGGCTGCTACTTCAGCTCTGTCTCTTTGTCGGTGGGGTATGGGGGAATTCAAATCACCCCAAAGCAATCTGTTGCTCAGGTGGGGCTTGTTCTGGTGCCTAAGTGGCCGTTTCGGGTCAAATTGTGCAGCCCTATTTATGATGTTGTCAGCTGGTGCCAGGGAACACACTGGTTGCTTAAGTCAGCCTAGAGAATCTTCATGAAAAAAACATGACCAGAGTAGACTTAGGTGCAGGAACAATTGGGTTAATGGGGAGATGTGGCTGATTTGCTCCTTAAATGTGGAGGAAGCAGGACAAATCAGAAGGAAAAATTAAAAGGAAGGTGCTATGGGCAGGCCAGAGTGGAAGCATAAAGCCAGGCAATGAAGTGGAATGCTCTTCCAAGGGTGTAGAGAAAGGACTTGCAGCCCATGATTGGTGTCCTACCAGCCTGCAATTCTGAGGTCTGAGTAGAACCAGTGCAGAGAACACAGTGGCAGAGAGGTTAGAGCAGTAGTCCCCAACCTTTTTATCACTGAGGACCGGTCAACGCTTGACAATTTTACTGAGGCCGGGGGGGGGGTAGTCTTTTGCTGAGGGACATTGCCGCCTGAGCCCCTGCTTCACTTGCTTTCCCGCTGGCGCCCCTGACTTCCTGCCGCCCACTGGGGAGTGCTGCCAGCAGCAGCTGCATAGTGCCATGCCGAGGGTGAGCCCCAGCCATGGCGGTCTCTGGAGAGCACCAAAGGTGAGCCGGCGGCAGAGTGGTAGGGCAACCCCCGAGGCAGCAGCTGGGGAGGAGGACGAGGAGCCATGGCCCGGTACCAACTGATCCATGGACCGCTGCCGGTCTCCGGACCGGGGGCTGGGGACCCTTGGGTTAGATGATGAACGCTCAAAACAAGACTACTCACAGAGTAGTACTAAATTGTGATCAGAATCTGAAAAAATGGAATCCGTGCTTTATCCATTGTACTTGTCTTAGCCAGAAGAAACAGTTTATATATACTTTCCGGTTCTAGTACATTTGGTCTACTGTATTTCTGCTATATAAAAAGGATACTTTATACTATTTTAAACTATTGCTACCAATTGCTGAGAGGACAACCTGCTCCACCAATTGCCACCAATTGCTCCACCAATTGCCAAAAGGAAAAAAAGAAGAAAAGAAGATATATAAAGTATGAGACTGTGCCAGTTTGAGACAGTGTTTTACTTTATAAACCATGAGTGCATTACTGATATTTATTATATTTTTCCTGTGTCCAAGAATTTCAGAGTGGCTTAGATGTTATCTTCTATTTTAGCCTCACAAACAATGTCAGGCTAATCTGAGAGATGGGGACTGGTCTAAGGTCAACCAGGGAACTTTATGACAGAAGTATATATCAAGTCCAACACACACTTTTTTTACTCTTCTCTTATTACATTAGATCTGTCTTTTTGCTAAGTAACTTCCAGATTTGGATATAGAAGTGTTCATGTCTCTAGTTCTTATTGCTGGAATTTTAAACTGAATTATCTGTTGTGACTTATCACTATGAGTGGGCTTTGTGTATAAAGTTTTCGCAGCAGTCGTCTTTGAGACTTGTTTAACCTGTTTAGTGATTGCTGATACAGTGCTTAAACTGCATATGCAAGATTATATTTTGAAAAGGTGCTGAACTGACAGTTCATGCTCTTGAAATAATTGTATTACTGTCGTGAATTGCTTAGCACAGTGTTTACTTGCTAAATCTTGGCTAATATATTGTCTGGAAGAAATTAATTGTTGCCTGTTTTGGAAATCTCTATGCTGGTGAACAAGGAAGAGTCCCTCTTTTCCTTCCCTCCCCCACAAAATCATATCTTAGAATTGAGACAAGTAGTTGGATTTTATTTGTAGCATGTAAAGGATTTTCCTCCTTATTATATTTTCTTCTTCTAGTCTAGTTGTAGGAATTGTCTATGGTATAAAATAATAGGGGATGAATTACAGCTATCCTCTTATGATAACTTTTGGTAATGAGATACTTGCCTTTTTTGTGCAATTACTGGTGCTATACCTTTGAATGTTTAAAAAATGATACACAGTGCTTAAGATGTTCATCTTAAGACAGTAGGCTTCTTCCTTCTTTATGTTGTTCTTGTTGATGATTTATCTGGGTTGGGAGTAATTGTGAGGCTGTTCCTTGTGTAGGAGTACAGTCATGTACTGCGATTGTAGTTAGACAGGAAGGAGGTTGAGTATGAGACACCAAATTGCTGTGATGTCTATTTTTTAACACTGAGGGAATACTTCTATTCACCCTTTGGATTATTGCATATAGTTCTTTGGTGTCTAACAGCTGTTTCCAGTAAAGGTTAAACAATGGAAAAAGTTGATTTTCAGTTCTCTGGCAACTGCCAAGAAACAGAACTCAGGTATTTACTTTTTTATTTTATATTTCAATAATTCATGAGTTGTAATAATTCATGGTCATAGAATAAAATTGGTCTCTCCATTATAAATTTAGGTCTCTTACAGTATTTTTAACATATAGATGAAGTGAACCAAAATGTAGTTCTTTTCCTTTTTCAGAGGTAGTTTTGCCTTTACATTGGCACAATGTCTGGAAATTAGGCCTCTCCTTTCAATCCAGGACTCCAGTCCTCTCTCTCCTTAATTCAGAATAATTGTAGACAACATTCTATGTTTTATTACAGTTTCATTCAGCAGTTGTGAATGTCTAACAAGTTATATGCCAAAGGGTAAAAACAATAGGCTTAAATAAGAATATATCTAAATTTGCTGGAATTGTTTGCCTGGGAAGAGAATCTATAATTTGAAACACAGGGAGATCAAACTGATATTTAACTACAGTATAGGTTTTGGATTTCAAAAGTAGTTATTTGCATTTGAAATCTACTATTTACATTGCTAATCCCAGAATTCAAATACCTTGAAGTGCCCTAATGTGATAGTACTAGCAAAAAAGTTATTTTTAGGTATATGTTCAGTTCTGCACTCAATGTGCAAAATGATCATAATTGTGTTATGCTTAAAAATATGAAGAGTAAAAGATGACTAATTCTCTGTCTGTGTTAAGTATCTCAGTAGAAATGTGTTTGGACCTTGGGATGCTGTAACAAAATTAATTGGTGGTTACTTTACCTCTTAAAATTTAGGGATTTAAAATATACTTTGTGTTAATAGGTTGTAAAAAGCTATTTGCTGATTTTAGTATATTTAAATGGATTTTTATTAATGCTTTAGGAATCAGTTGTGCCAGTGTAAGCCTTTGCTATTAGCAGAATGTAGTTGTAGGATACTACCCATTCATTTCAGTTTATTTTCATCATCTATAGGAGTACATTCAAGCTGTAAGCGACTGTAGGGACCATGTGACTCTGATATTACTGTAATTACATTAACTACAAATTGATTCATAAGGCCAATAAGAGGTTGTTTTTGATCTTTAAAGTCCTACATGGCTTGGGACCAGGGTATCTGAAGTACTGTTTTCTCCTGTATGTTCTTGCTTGGGAATTAAGATCACCGGGAGAGGCCTTTTTGACAATCCCGTCAGTTGTCTGGTGGGTACATAAGAGAGGACTTTTTCAGTGGCAGCTTCTGCCCAAACTTCCGCAGGGCCTGCAAGAGGGAGCTCTTCTACCAGGCATTCGCTTGAGGCCAACCGACTCAGAACACCTGCTGGTCCCCCCAGACGCCCCCCCATGACTGAAATAATTAATCTTCCCAATGTTACTGTTAATTGTTATTTATATTATAAATGTGGTATTGTAATCTTTTGATGCTTTACCGAAAGTTGCTTGATGTTACAGTCTGTATAACATTCCATGTAAGTTATAGAATGTTCAATGCAGCCCAGAGCTGCAAAGAAATGGACGGTATAGAAATCTAAATAAATAAATTAGGGAACAGTCTCCCGAGAGAGGAGCACCTGTCTCCTCACTTTCAGTCTCCAGGTGGTAGTTGAAGATACTTTTATTTGGGACTGCATTTGGTTAAGTTTAAAAGCAGTTCTGGGTTTTAAAACTTGGCTGTTACAGTTATTTATTAAATTTATGTATACCTCATATTTCTTGCCAATGGGGACCCAAAGTAGCTTACATCATGGTGCTCTCTTAATTTTATCCTCACATCAACCCTGTGTGGTAGGTTAGACTGAGAGTGTGTGACTCGTCCAGGGTCCCCCAGTGAGTTTCTATGGCACAAGGGGGGGGGGGTTGAAAGTTGGTCTCTCTGATACTAGTCTAACACTCTTAACTAGTACACTACAATGGCTCTTTTATCTATGCTGTAAGCTGCCTTTAGCTCCATAAGGAAGAAAGACAGCTAATGTACAAAGGCTGTAAAATACTATCAAACCCCACCCAGTATGTGGTTTTCATAGGACATTGTAAACAGGAAAGGTGACCCAAGAATCTCCACCAAAAGATGGAGAGTTCAAAAGATGGCAGCCTTTAATTTTTTGTGGATTTTAGGCTTATTATTGTGCTTGTTATAATTGTCGGAGGGGTAGGAGAAGAGAAGGAAATTGAGAGTGTTACTGGGGCGTTTGGAGGGGAAAATAAGGGGAAGGTGTCAGATGGATAGCAATGAGGCTAGCCAAGGGCTGGGAATCCCAGTGATTGGGGGTCATGGTAAGTATGCTGGTGGGAAGAGGTGGCTGAAACCGGAATGCTTGCATCCATTCTAACTTTGCTCCTATCCCAAGAAATGATGGTGGTGGGACTAGGACTAGGCAGGACTAGGAAGAAAAACCACTCTCTGATATTGGTGCTGTGCACTGCCAAGTCCATAAATAATAAGACCACTACCCTACATGACTTCAAGATATGGACCTGTTTTGTGTGACAGAAACCTGGATACTGGAGGGTGATTCCATCGTCCTGGGACAATTTCCCCACCCTTGTTATCAGTTGCGGACAAGGGGGTGGGTGAGTGGTAATGCTGGTCCAAGAATCTTTCAGGCATTCCCTGTTCATCCCAGAAATTGAATGTGTGGGTCTGGTGTAGGGCATAGTCTGGCCATATGCTTTGTGTACTGGCAACCTAACGAATCAGCAGGTGCCTTGTCAAATTTCCTGCAGGTGATCACTGGGTGGGCTGAACAGTTTCCTAGACTACTGGTTCTGGGGGACTTTGATATCCATGCCAAGAAGACTGACTCCTTGCAGAATTCAGATTTAGTGTCAGCCATGGCAACACTAGGATTTGCCCAATGCTGGCCCTACACATCGGGCAGGCAACAACTTGGATTTGATCTTTGGAATGGGGATAAATGTTGACCTGATCCAGATAGCTAGGGTGCCATGGTTGGAGAACCTCACCCTAAAGGCTCAGATCAACATACCATTCCCCACCCCCATATAGTCACAGAGTAGATTTTTGCTTGCCCAAGGAGACTTAGGGATCTGATCAGATTCTGGAATACTCTGTAGAATCCACTGACCCCTGGTGACTCAGTTGTGCTAGTGGAGGACTAGCATAGCAGGATCTAGGAGGCCATCGATAAAATCACTCCCTGATGCTCTTTCTCGTGATAAGGCATCAAAAGCATCTTATAAGACGCTTATGAAATGGTACTGAAGACTGCCAAGAAGGAATTCTATGCAGCTTATGTTGCCTCTGCTAGCTCACGCCTGACATAGTTGTTTAGATCAATTTGATTTCTAACATCCTTATCTATGCTTCTAAAGGAACATCCCAAATTTTACATTGGATATTAGCTACAAGGTTTTTGTGAGCTTCTTTGTGGAGAAAATTGTCTTTCTCCAACAGGACTTTCCAGCCAGTTTTCATGCAGATAGTGAACTGGAGGTCTATTGGCCATCTAAGAGACCTACTTTGAACCACTTCAGTAGGCTCTCCTTGGCTGACATGGACAAGGCCTTGCAGTTGTCTGGCCAGCATGACAGATGAAAGCCGGTGGTGAGTTGATTCGGACCCCTCTCTGGGATATTATCAACTTGTCCCTGGATTCAGAAAATTTCTGGAGAGTCTGAAAGAGTCTGTGGTTAGATCATTGTTGAAAAAAAAAGTAGAAGCTGGATCCTTCTGACCTGACCATCTACCACCCAGTCTTGCATCTAGTATTTCATGGTAAGGTAGTTGAATGGAGGATCTGACCAACTTCCACCTGGTCTTGCATCTAGTGCTTCTGGGTAATGTAGTTGAGCAGGCTGTAGAGGTTCTTGGGAGAGACATCAGCACTTTACCCTTCCAATCCGTTTTCCAGCCTGGTCACAGCCGGAGATAACTCTGACAGATGACCTTTGGAGGAAACTGGATCTAAGCAGGTTGGTGCTAATGTTCTTGCTAGGCTTGACGGTGACGTTCATCATCTACATGCTCTCCCTCACCCAGTTGATCTGGGCAGTTGCGCTCGGGTGCTATCAGTGCACTGATGACACCCAACTCTTTCTGTTAATCGATAGCCACCTAGACTGCCTGGCCGAGTATCTGGAAGCAGTGCTGGAATGGCTGAAGTGGGGTTGGTTGAAGTTAAATCCAGCTAAGACAGAGATGAGTGAATTGGTGTGCAGAGAGACAGATGGTGCAGCTCTTGGCCCTTGATGGAGCCCAACTAGCACAAGTGTCTTCCATCAGGAGCCTGGGCTTGCTTCTGGATGCCTCCTTTTCAGTGGAGGCCCAGATCAGGAACGTTGGCTGCCTTGCATAGCAACTTGCATGCACAAGTTTTATTGAAAGGCGGCTATGTGTAGATTATAGATGGAAGGATGTAACCCTTCTTAGCATGTCACTGTTAGTCACAGATCTTTATTTGCTAGAATGTAGTTTCAGTAGATTTTGAAGTATTTGCAAGGACATTTGTTTTTGTTCAGTTTTCTGCCAACATGCCATGAAGTTGATTATTATGTAACTGTTACAATTACAATGCCATCTTTAATTCCTTTTCTCTGTCCTCTCCTTCCCTTCCCCTGGTGCTATACATGCTCCATTGCAAAAGCAGGCAGCTTGCCAGGAAAGTGTGACTCTTAAAGCAGTGTGGAAAGTTAAGGGTAAAATATGCTATGACTAAAGAAACTCTATGCCAAATGGACTTACGTAGAACAGTGATATCCAGTGACTTGTAAAATTAACTACAGATGTGTGTTCTCTAGCACTGTTTAAGAAGAAATGCAGCAATTGCAGTCTTGTTTTCAGACATAGTGCTTTAAAGTCAAATCGGATAGAAATAAAGTTGCACATATATGAGTGTAGGGAGCTTTCAAGACATTAGGTAATGTGATCAGGCATGTCAGTAACTTGGATGGCTGCAAATTTTGCAAGATGAGGTAAGTGCGATGAGGTAAGATTCCTAGTGCAGGAATATAATAGGTTTGACCTTGGATATTAACAGTTTTGCTACTGAAGTGGTGATAACAGTGTGTTTGTTCGGGGCTTATGTTCAATGGAAGATGATTTCTGGGGTATTGAGAATAGAAACATTAAGTTGGCTGCTATCTCTTTTTGCACATATTTATATACTTGTTTCAGTACTCTGCCTATATTTGTTCTAGCAATCTTGTGTAAACAAAATGTAGGGCTAATTTTAACCGTAGTAGTCTGGGGGCATCCAGACAAAATCTTAAGAGATAACACTGCATACTAATAGCTGTGTTCTTTGTCTTTTTCATACTTCTGTTTATGACAGTATTGAAAAAGGCAAATAATCGTTCTATTCATCAGAGGATAAAACTTATTGTAATTGGCTTAAGCCAACTTTTTAATGTATGTATGTATGTACATAGGTCTTTGCAAATCCAAAATGTACAAAAATAAAATACATTTCACCAGCTTTTAATGATATTTTATTAATTGTTATAAGCGACATCATCAGTGTATTTACTTTCTGAAAATCAGCCATTATTCCAAACAGTATTTTCCATAAAGGTCATTTCTGCATGTTCATCAGTTTTTAATTCAAGGCTAAAACCATAACTCTGTAATTTTAGTTCTAGATTTACATAGGCATTCAAAGATGTCAGAATTACTGTATCCTGTCTCTGTATGAATGGACTGGTTATATATGAGCATAGAAGGGGATAGGTTTCTCTCTCCCCCCACCCTCTTACTCACTGCTGCTGAGAAATTTATTATATTCTTGGAGTGGTATGCTGCCTTCCCTGGGAAGGAAACTGCAGGAAGCATTTGGGCAGAGATGAGTGTGGTTAAACTGGTGACATTTTGTAAGTTTAACAATGGGATACTAATTGCTTGTGCTCAACTGCAAATCTGAAAATGTTTAGTGGATATTGAATCTAATAGTTGGCTGTCATAAACAGGCATGAAAGCAACACTTAGCCACAGAACAAACTTCTCCTGACAACATCTAGTGTATTAGCTGTATCTAGATGTTGATGTGAAGGTGAAATTGGGAAGACAGAGAAAGAAAATTAAATAGAGATAAATTACTAGAGAGTTGTGCAGTTCTTAGAAGTCCAAGTCAATTGGGACTCAGGGAGCATAGACAGGCTGAAAGGTGACCATGGAAGTGCAAGAAGGCCATACAGGTTGCATACTGTTGTGAATTAATTATGATAAAATGCTTTTCTTTTATTAATATTGTCGAGTGAGGGACTACCTTTGCATCCAGAAAGACTTGGGGCATGGGTCCAGTACCTGTGATGTGGAAATAACCTTATCTGATACATTTTATTGTCCATATATGTATGTGTTTGGGGAAGGGAATGGCTAACCACCCTGTATTGAGTTTGCCAAGAAAACGCTAGAGGGTGTCACCCCAAGGGTCAGACATGACTCGGTGCTTGCACAGGGGATACCTTTACCTTTATGTATGTGTTAATGAAATTATAGCAGAAAAAAATAACTGGGATCACAGTGTAAAAACCTCCAAACCAAGCAGTCACTGTGGTTTATGGCTACTGTGTTTTATTATTATAGTTAATAAAAATACATACAGTCCTTACGTATTACAGAGATGACAGAAAAATATCACAACTAATAATGTGATGCTTATTAGAACAGCTTCTGAATAAGTTGTAGTAAATGATGCGCTTCTAAATGTAAGCCCTTTCATAGATGAACAAGTTCAAATCTTCTTTTAGGAAGATTACCCCCCCCCCCAAAAAAAAATTGTGTAAGTTTTTACATTTTGTGTGTGTGTGTATGTAAATATAGGGGGTTTCCCAAGTTTTAGAAAAACGTCCCTTCTCTTCATCTATCCCTGATCTGGAAGTTTAAATATATGCAGGCTTAAATCAATCAATAAGCCACCCCCCTCAGAATCCCATCAACAAGCCCTGGACCTGTTTGTATCACGATTGTTTACTGTTATACTGTGTTGTGTTTGGTTGCAATTGTTGGTTATCGATGTACATGTTCTACAGACTGTTTTATGTATGGTTCTCTGTTATAATGTAAACCGCCCTGAGCGCCGGGGAGGGCGGTATAGAAGTATGATAAATAAATAAATAAATAAATAAATAAATAAATAAATAAATAAATAAATAAATAAATAAATAAATTTCTGATCTGCAGCTTTAAATTTCAAGATTTTTTAAAATGTAAATAATTTTGTTAATATTTAACAGGTTATAATGTGAAACATTGATGCATTCATACATTAAAGTTTACTGTGAGGAGCCATGCAGGCTGCCCTGAGCTTCTTGAAAGAACAGTGGGGGTAAAAATTATTAATAAAAATAATCTCTGTGTGTTTGGGGGTGGGATCTTCATGAACAAAACATACTTGGGAGGGTTATAACGAACTAGCTTTCAAGCCTGTTGCATCCAGGAATGCAATGGGTGCTAGTGGAGGATGACCCCAGAGGGGCAGCCAGTGGCTGATGTACCTGTGCAGCTTGGCATGGTGTGGCCAGGTCAGCAGACGGAGGGTGTGCGGTGCTTGAATGAGAACTGGGTGGGATCACCTCCTTCATTCCCTTCTTTTCAGTCAGGGAAGGAGAAAACAGATTTGCCTTTTTTGCTGAAGAGTTGCATTTTGTCCATGAGTGTCTCCGTCCACTTCTTCCAGAGGTGGTTCTGTTCATTCCCATGGCTTGTTACAAAGATTTAAGTGTGTATGTTAAGTACCATCAAGTCATTTTTGGGTTATGGTGACTGTATGAATTAAAGACTTCTCAACCATCCCATCATTAATTTAGGGTTGTGGCTTCCTTTATTGAGACAGTCCATCTCATTTTGAGACAGTCCATCCTCTTTTCCTGCAGCCTTCTACTTTCCCTAGCATTATTGCCTTTTCCAGTGAGCCTTGGTTCTCCTAAAGTGACTAAAGTATGATAGCTTTAGCTTGGTCATGGAGTAGGTAAAATTAATAAGGTAAAAGGTAGAATTGTGTGACACTATTGTGTTAGAAGATCAACAGTCCAAATCTCTGCATGTTTACTCAGAAAGAAGTCCACTTTTTAAAACAATACTTGCTTCTAACCAAATGTGCATAGGATTGCATGTCTCTTTCATCACTTTACCCATTTAGAAATTCTTTGACACTTCAAAGGAGGTGTCTGTTTCCCTTAGATTTCATGACAAAATATTTACCCTTGGGTTTCTTACTTTTTCCACAGGGTTTTTGTGAACAGAAGTCTAGCCATGGAAAAAATAAAGTGCTTTGGATTTGATATGGATTATACATTAGCTGGTGAGTTTGTGTGAATATATGTATTTTTCATAATCAAGCCCTATCTGAGGCATTGTCTCACTTATCTAGAGCATATCAGCTGGTTGCTATGCTTCAGGGCAGCAGTCCTTAGTTCAGAAACTTTTATTTCAAATATAAATGGAGAGCTGAGTAAGCTATAGTGAGGTGTATGACACCTTAGTCTGCTCAACTATATGCAGTTGTCCTGATTGGTTTATGTAAAATTCTGTGCGAAATGCTGTATGATACAATGAACTGTGTTGGGGCAGTTGTCACCTGTTGAAGCTGTGTTCGGTTTAATCTTTTATGGATGTCTGTGAATATACCATGTATATGGTATCTTCATATACTTTCTCTCAAAACATGTTACTAAAAGCATAACCGCATTGTTTTCTCTTTCTTTTTTCTGGATAATATTTTTCTTTCCATAATTTGTAATATTAGGTGTTGCTGATTTTCTCCCATAGATTTTCTTTTCATTATCAAATTGCTATATATCTGTCCTTTTTTAGAAGTACGATTAGGATATCGATCTGTTCTGATGTTGTGTATGACACCTTAGTCTGCTCAACAGTAATAGCAACCTTATTTTTTCCCTGTGTTTCACTGAGATCACCTAATTCTAGTTTATAATCTTCCTTGTACTTTCTTCTTTTGCCCTCTTTTGCTGTCCATGCTTTAAGCTAGTGGTCCCCAACCTTTTTATCACTGGGGACCACTCAACGCCTTTTACTGAGGCCCGGTGTGTGTGGGGGGGGTAGTTTACTCCTCTACTCTCAACCACTGCCCTAGCACTCTCTGATCACTATGGTAATGTTTAAACGTCCCTTCAAAATAAGATACAGACACGCCACAACAATGAAGTGTGTTGTAAAGGGCTGGGGGGATGAAGTAAAGGGCCGGGGAGGGAGAAGGCATCCTTCGGGGCCCACCTCCAATTAGTCGAAGGACCACATGTAGTCCGCGGCCTACAGGTTGGGGATCGCTACTTTAAGCTACCTTTAAGTATTTTCTTTGTATTTTCCCCATTAATTTGCTTTCTCGAATCCTGTTTTCTCTTTACTCATCCTTACCATAGTTCCTCTATATATTTTTGAAATACCCATCTGGGTGGTCCTGTCCGGCCTCTGTCTGGCCACTGTCTGGGCGGGCGTGTCCGGATTGGGCCAGCCCCTGGAGCGCCCACCTCCTTGAGGTGCATGTTCAGCCTCACCGCCAGAAGCTTCCTGGCTGGCGAGGAGGACACAGACCTGGTGAGAGCCCTTCATCGGCTGGCCGCCACCTCCAGAGGTGCGTGGCCGGTGAGAGGGGCCTTTCCCGCCCCACTTGGGCCATGAAGGGCTCTTGCCGCATTGCCAATGAGGTGAGAGCCCTTCGCGGGCTGGCTGCCACCTCTGGAGGTGGGCGGCCAGTGGGAGGGGACTTTCCTGCCCCACTCGCCCCACGGAGGCCTCTCGTTGCATCGCTGACATGGCGAGAGCCCTTCGCAGGCGGGCCGCCACCTCCGGAGGTGGCTTGCTCCCCTTCCTAGGCCCATTTTTTAAATGGGCTTTACTGCTAGTATTTCATATTTATTCATCAAAACGTTTATATCCATCTTTCTCCCAAACTAAGGATGTGAAATATAAACAAACATCCAGTCTGGCAAACATCCCAGTCTTGTACCGTGATGCCCAAAGGTCTGCTAAATAGAACTGCATTGCCCAGCTTCCTGGAGAATAGTAGGAATGATATCTTGATCATAGGATATCCCACATGTAGGATATGTGGGTCAGCTTTACAGTGGCTGACCTTTCTCCAAGTTCAGGGACAGAGGGTAGCTATCAGGGAAGAGCAGTCATGCTACTATCTCCTCCCTTGTGGGATGTCACAGTGTGACTTTCTCCCCAATATTCTCCAGTATCTATATGCACCCTCTTACACAGCTGATTCGGGAATATTGATTAGGGTGTTATCCGTGTGCTGATGACATCCAGCTCCGCAAGGCCTGTAAAACAACACTCTTCCACCAGGGCTGTGATTGAGATGAGAACGCTTTGGAGCTTCATGTCTCTCCTTCCACTTCCAATTATTGATAGAAGATACCCTACCCTAAACCCTGAATATAAACTGTGCATTCCTGCATTATTCAAGAGGGCATTTTTACATAGATAATATGGCTGTACTGTAATGAAATGGTTCAAAAAGATGTTTTGATAAAAGGATAGGAAATTTGAACTGCACTACTGTGTATAGAATGTAATGACTGTTGCAGAAAGTGTGCACTGTCAAGGGACTCCAACCCAGGACGTTTTGGGAGAGGCAAGTAAAAAACAAGCCGAACTGTGGTTATCACACTTTAGGGTAGCACTGCCGCCAGTTGTTTCCCACTAACCAAGGGACAAAGTCTCAGGCCCTTCTGGAACTAAAATCAGGAAAGTCACTCTTGCACTTAAATACAGGTTTCAGAAAACAATCTGGTAGCTGTAGCCAACGAGGGCTGAAGTGCTGAATTCAGACTGAAACCTCCTGAATTTAAGAACCCCACCAAAATACTATGTATTGTAAAATTGTGCAGAAATGGCCAATAAAAGACCTGTGAACAGCAGAGATAAAAATAACAAACCTAAAAGTCTAACTAGGCACATTTATATAATTCATTCAAGATCCAGATATTACCAAAAGAACATTTGGCTCCACATTCCGAAGTCCAGGACAAGGTTTCTGGTCAGTAAAACCCACTCAGATATAATCCAAACAAAGGATAAAACAAGAATGGAAATCCTTTTCTTTATGCCCAATGGTCTTTGTTGCTGAGCAGGTGATATAACCAATCAAATGGGTTTACCAGTTAGCCCAGACACTCTACAGCTGCTTTGGGATCAACTGAAATATAAATCCATATATGTTGCTCTGTGACTCTGCATTTAAAATATAGCACTTATTGTGTGTGATAATATATTGCACCTTTGATTACCATCACTCAATTTGTACTGGCAGTACTGTTTTTGTGCTGCTGATTGTTTGACTGGTAGCTGGGTTACCTTCCAACTCCCTGTCTGAAACTTCAAGCAGGTTGCTGTTTCAGAAAAAGAAACTTCCATTTTTTACTAGGCCTGAGCCTGAACCATTGTTTTCAGCTTACACAAGAAACTGCTTAAAGAGACAAGATTGTTGACTTTCGCTTACTGTGTAATTTCTGCATTGTTCACCATGTCATTTAAATGCTTTTGCTTTTTCAACTCTGTTTTGGATTTCTGCAATAAAATAATATTGCAATGGTTATTGGATGTCTCATCCTGTTGACTGTATTGATTTAATACTGTGTAATCCACCTTGAGCCTCAGTAAGAAATGTGTACTATAATAAACAGGGTTTTTTGGAAAGCAAGCTCTGTTGGGGTCCTGATTCTAGGAGGTTTGCAAACTGTTAAACAAAGTTTTGTAAAATGCAGGCAAATGCAGGACAGATCACCTCTATACTAATATTCCCATATATCAATAGCATTATACCATCCCCTGTTTTTAATAAATATAGTTTTAATCATTGTACCAAAGGTGGAGACTGTTATTTAGGACTAACACTAGAGGCAAAACCTGTTGCACCCAGGAATATAATAGGTACTAGCATGCACACCTGCACTGGGTCCTTCCTGGGTGCTGGTGCTCCTCCCCCGATCAATCTTGGGATGCAAAATGGTGTAATGGTTAAAGAGTGGCAGTCTCTAATCTTGAGAGTAGGATTTGAGTCCCCACTCCACCTCCATTTGTATCCATCTGGGCTGCCAACCTCCAGGTGGTGAACTGGAGATCTTCGGGAATTACAACTGATCTCCAGGCATCACTTCCCTTGGGGAAAATACCTGCTTTGGAAGGTGACCTACCCTCCCCACCTTCTCTGCATGAGGGATGCCTTGGAGCACTCAGCAGACCAGCCAGTGGGCTGCCAGTGCTGGGGCAGTGCCTGTGGCATCACAGAACATGGCCAGCTGGCTTCCTCCTGCTCCCCAGTGCGCAGGAGGCCTACTCCTTGGCTAGCAGGCGCAGCTCCCTTCTTCGGTCTTGGGAAGGCTAAGCACCAGGGCAAAGCAGAGGCCTCGATGATGGCCCTGTGGCCTGATCAGGGTCCTTTTGTCCAGTGCAACGATCCCAATTAACACACTGAAGAGGAAAACCCTTTTAAAGGTTTATTTTTCTGATGCAGCAAAAACTAGATACATTGGAAAACCCTGTGTGTCTCATATCTTGTTACACAGAATTTTATACACAGAATTTTATACATCCACATCATGCCTATCTCATAGGGCCAACCCAGAGGCCTAAGCCAGTTCCATAATGCCACTCATTGAGAGTCATCTCTTGGACCCCCTCCCATAGCTCTCCCCATGAACTGCTGATAACATTGCTTACAGAATGCTCATTGTTTACAGAATAAAAAGTACATTCCTTTATCTTGGACCTTAATTATCTCTGAGTAATAATTGTCGAGAAGTATCAGGGAGAGACAGGCCCTCCCTCTTTCGAGGATTCAACATGCAAACTCATAGACACTTTTCCAATAGGTGCTCAATCAATAAGAAGGCTGTAATAATTTATTTAAATGCCACTCCATCATTGCTTGCTGGCTTAGGGCTGGCAAGTGGGCCCAGCTCCTCCCCCCTGTTTTGGGAGGCCATGGAAGAGCAGAGGCTTCAGTTACTTGCATGGGGCTGGTGAGGAGGGCTGGGGAGTGGACCCAGCTCTCACCCCAACCCCTTCTCAGGAGGGCTGGGGCTGTGGGGGAGCAGAGTCCCAGCCAGAGTGCAGGGCTACCATTGTAGAACCTGTGCTAATGTTGCCGACTAAAAGCTGGTGGCTCACCACAGAGCAGGGCTGCCAAGCAGGCTGGGCCCTCGTCCTACCCCACCCGCTTGTTCTTGGACACAGCTTACCATTCATGAAGCTGGTCAGCAAAGCAGGAAGGAGGAGGGTGGCAAAGAATATTCACATTGATTGGCCCTCAGTGGGGGATTGCCTGCTCCCTCTAAGGTGTATGCTCCCCACTGAGGGGCAGTCGAGGTGGATTTTATCCAGTGCATTCTCCACATGCAAACTGGGTATTATCTTAGCTAAAGAATATAGGTGTGATGCTTAGTTGCATGTGGCTTTTCTCCTGACAATTTTTTTTCAAAACAAAGTTTGGTCATTGTGACTGTAATCTGCAGATGAAGATGAGGATTGCATAAAGGGTTAGCCTAATCTTTCTCCTTCTGACAGTTTTTCTGTTAAAATGCTCTTCCTGAGAAGGAAAATATCTGCATTTTTCCTCCATGGGCAGGGGAGCAATTTTGACCAGAAGGGGGGAGCCTTTTCCTTTTGTCACTTTCCTTTGGTTAAGATTTACAGCTTTTGGCTCCTGATTTCCATTACAGAATTAAGAAACTCAAATGTCTTACACGGAAGCGTACTGTCTTTGTGTATTATTTGTCTTACCTTTTTTAGATTTACTTGGATAGTCACTATATAATTAATTGTGAATCTGCATTAGCAACTGATGTGGGTAAATTAGAATTTAATATAAATTAAATTAGAATTTAATATAAGTATTTGTACCTTAATTTTATTACACTATTTTAGCTTGTTTCCAGTTCACTTACATTTCCTCATTAGTTAAGAGCTCTTCTCTTTCTTGTACTCACGTTCATTGGGTAGTTTCTGGCAACTCATCATCTCAATCCCTGCTCAACCATGAGGCTTTGTTAGTGACCTTTGGCCAGTCAGTTCCCTAACCTACTTCACATGGTGGTTGTGAGGATAAAATTGAGTGTTTCTGTGTTGAGGGAATCAGCTGAGGAGGACATAGATGAGAGAAAAACAGTAAACAAGTGTCAGCAGAGAGGCAATTAGATGATTGTTTCCTAATCCATTTCAATTCAAGAATAATGTTTTCTGCTATCAATGATAGTGTAAAAAACAAACATGATAAAACTACTTGCTGGTTAATAATGTTAGGCAAAAATGTAAATGAGAGATTTTACTAATATAACCAAATAGTTTTTATTTCAAAATAAACAAAATATATTATGGTTTATGGAATGAATCCTCAAGCTTTAGTTCTCTTAATTCTCGGACAACTGCCTTGTTTTCATTAAACTTCATCTAGAGAACTAAATATTTTTTTTATCCTGTCCACGAGCTGCAGGTGGTCAATTGATCTAGTTACAGCAAAATTCGAACAAAAGTTTTGGATATGGCATGAATGTGGTCCTTAATTTTTCCATCTCTGGGGTTTTATATTTTGTTTATTTGCAGATATACACTAACACCTGACTTTATGTTGTTGTATGTAGTAAATCTGTAGTAATTGGTACAGTTGAAATGAAGACCATTTTTAGTGTTAATTTTCCCTACTGGCTTTCTCTAAAGCTATAGAGAGAAGCCGGAAGAAAATGACTGAATATTCAAACTTACTGAAGACCGAAGTGTAGTATGAGACCAGTAGTTTGCAGACAGCTCTGGAGTTCCCAGGTTTTCATATGGGTCCACAATATTATAGAGACCTTTGGCCATCTAGTGGCCTTTTCTTTACATATAAAGACAAAGCTTTTTAAAATGAGTTCTTAGAAAGATAATTGCGGAATAAGCATTTTGGAGGAAATAAAATGGGCTGAATTAATCTAATATCTGTGAATGTTAACAACAGTGTCATTGCATCGTTATTGAGTCTTATTTGTTACACTGCTTTAGCTGTTAAACAGTATTTGAAAAGCTTTTATGGTTCAGCATTTTGTTCCCCTTACTGCTTTAGATTTCTGTGTTACAAGAGATGGTGTTGGCTGCTGGTTTTAATGTTTGTAAAGGAGATTAATAGAAGATAGGTCTGTCAACTGCAATTAGTTGAGGTAGCTAGCTAGAAATTCCACATAGATAGATGCTGTACCCTGGAAAACCAAATACTGGGGACAAATAGAGGAGGGCTGCTGTATTAATCTATTCTTGAGAGCTCTTTAGAGGCAACTGACAGGCCACTGTGGAAAACAAGATTCTGGATAGGGGGAGGGTCCTTGTACTGATGCAGTAGGGTGGAGCTTATGATGATATGTTTACAAATATAAATTTTGTGTGTGTGTGTATATATATATAAATAAATAAATAAATAATTAAAAACAGCTATATTTGGCATGACAACCTAGAAATATAGAATACGTCCTATTTAAAATTACAATCTTCAGTGACTGTTGTAGGGGAGAATGAATTTTAAAGATGGCATTTGGTTATGTTGAGCAATAAATAGAAGAGAAAATCCAAAAATGGTATCTTGATCAACAGAAGTGTTAAGGATGTTACTAGTTTCCTTGTAACCATGCTAAGTATATTTAAATGACCATGACACTAGTATTGTAATGTGCTGAAGACAGTATACACTTTTTCCTGGCATGAAGACTTACCTTGGAATTTTAAAGTTTATGCATTTCGTAAAATTTAGTCTTGAGCTATCATTTGTAGCTTATACTTTCAGGACCGGTACTCAAATTGTAGAAAAGTTCCAGTGTGTCCCATTGTTCATTAATGTGCTGTCCTAGATGGCCACACTCGATGGAAGTCTCAAGTAATATACCCTAGGCTGATAAGCCAAACCCCAGTCATCAGCACTAACCAGGCAAGTCTGAATCTAGGGGTGAGCTGAGAGAATGGTCGTTCAGCAAGCCGGGGTCACGAAACAGAGTTCAAAAGCCAAGTCAGTCCAGATACCAAAGCCGTAGTCCAAGAGCCGAAAACCAGGAGTCAAGAAACCGCGTCAGTTCAGCAGAGCTTTGCTGAAGCAAATGCAAAATGGGAACTGAGGTCAAAGTGACATGTAGGTTCAACATACAGGTTGCACACACAAGGAAATACCATTTCAGCCTTGCTTAAGTGCAGCCTCCCTTACCGAGCTGAACAGCCCCACCTGGGTCCTCAGGCGTCGTCTGTCAAAGTGCCCTTACCTGGGCTCCATTGACTTTGACAGCATGCCAAGAGCTGGGCACTCCTGCGGCACTCTCTGAAAATCTGCTCACTGTTGCCACCTGTGGTGCTCTGTTGAGTGGGCTGGGCTAGGGTGCTGGAGCAGTTGAAGGCAGAGTGTCAACCTGGCTGGAACCCATTTCTTCTCTTGTTCACAGCTCAGAACTTGCCAATCATGCTGCTGTGTTTCGCCACTCTGCTCTTCTCCCTTTTGTTTTGACAGTAGCAGCGACAGCTACATGGAAATTGGCAGCAGGAGGGCAGGCTCTGACAGTGGTGGTGGCAGCTCCTTCTCTGAGAGTGGTGACAGGGGGGACTGGACACAGGTCCATGACAATATTATAATGTCATCTACAAAAATCAATAAAAACCAGTATGAAAACCCACAGTTATATTGGCATACAATCAATATACATGTTTCAAATAGTCCACACCTGAAATCAAAATAAAGGTTATTGCCTTGAAATGCTGTCACCTAAATGTTTATCGGGGGACTGAGTGATGGTGAACCCAGCTCATAAAAATCATAAGTCCACCAGAATCAAGAAGCTTCATAAGAAGCCTGATAAATACAAATTGGTATTTAAATCCCCAGGATTTAAGGATGCTAGCCTATGAATGTAAAAAGCCTCTATCTGAAGAAAAAGTTTAGAAATATTAAGTTTCCTGTTAGTTTTATTAGAAATAGTTTCCAGCCCGAAGAACCTAAAATCTGTGGTCTCATGGTAACATACAAGAAAATGTTCTACCATAGGGGCTTCTTTAATTTTGTTACATATACAAGATTGGTGTTTCATTATCCTAATTTTAAGAGGCCATATATAAATGCCTATGTATAAGTGTGCTTGCATTTACATACAATACAGTAAATAACATTCTTAGTGTCATTAACATATACTGTGAAATTTGCTTCCTCAAAATGGCAATGGTCAATGATCAGCATCAATTTACAAGCCTGACAAGATCCACATGGATGGTTGCCTGCTGGTAAAGGTCTCTGTTTGTAACTGTTCCCAGGTGATAAATTACCATTACTCTTACATTTTTGGTGCAGCGTAATGCAATTAAAGGCTTTTCCTGACACATGGAAAGATCTGACACCAGATGCCAGTGTATGAATATTTTATTCATGAATTTAGAATATATTAAATTATGTAATTATATGATCAAATTCAGGTCTAATTGTTTATGGAAGGAGTGATTCTCTAGATATGGCATCAGTCCGAATACAGGCTGCCTTTATGATCGGAATTGAATATCCACATTGCGCTAGAAATTTCTCCAAAGTATCAGCTTCCCTGTTGTAAGAATCTAAACTGGTGTTGTTTCTTTTGTGTCTCAAGAATTGGCTGTAAAGCAAGTTTTTCTTTAGGTGAAATGGTTTGAAATTTGGCAGAGTGCTTCGTTTGGTGGATTTCCTATAAAAATACACTATTAAAGTGCCCTCCTCTGACTTGCTAACTAGTGTGTCTAGAAAAGGAATCTAGTTCTCTCCTATAAATGCAGTGAATTTAATATTTTCATGTTGGTCATTTGGCAAGTTGATGAATTGATCTTCTTTAGACCTATCTACAAAAACTACAAAAATGTCACCTATAAACCTAGCATCAAATTATACATATGAGTTAACATAAGTGCTACATAGCCATTTAGCTTCAAGATCTAACATGAATAAATTGGCCACAGATGGCATTATTGGGCTTCCCATGTCTAGATTAACAATTTGCCAATGTAACTGGTGATTAAACTGGAAAACATTAATTTCAGTGATCAAATAAAAAATATCCAACAAAAAATGGGTCAGAGGAAACTCATTGAACTTGTTATCTAGATGTTTTTCAACCACTGCACTAGCCTTTTCATGTAGAATGTTGGTGTATGAAGCACCTACATCTAGGGTAACCAGCATTGAACCTTCTGGAACCGTACAATTTTCAGCACTATTAGTAAATGAGTTGTATCCTTTAACATGCCCAGAGTATGGGGAAATAATTTCTGGAAATGGAAATCAGTTTCTTCAGAATTTCTGTTTTCTTCAATTGCTTCTCCATAAACTTCTGGTGGTGCTTGGAGATCTCCCAAAGTTACAAGTGATCTTCAAATCACACAGATCATTTCCCTTAATGCTTATCATAGTATCATAGAATTGGAAGGGACCTGTGGAGTAATCTAGTTCAATCTCCTGCACAATGCAGGAATTCACAACTACTTGCCCTCCCACAGTGACCCCAATTTCATGCCCAAATGATCCTTCTACTAAAAATCTCCAGAATCCAGCCTGGACTGGAGGGTATTTACCTATCATCCCACAGTAGCGATCAACAGTTCCCTGAGTATGTAAGGAAGGTCCACAAGAGACTGACACATCCCTTCCTGCCCACCCACTCACAATCTGTGTAAATCAGCATTTCTGTCAGATGGCCATCTAGCCTCTGCTTAAAAACTTTCAAAGAAAGAGAACCCACCACCTCTTGAAGAAGCCTGTTTCACTGAGGAACTGCTCTAACTGTGAGAAACTTCTTCTGGTTGTTTATCTGAAAATTCTTTTGAATTAATTTCACCACATTGGTTCTGGTCCAACTCTCTGGGGCAACACAAAATCATGGTGGGTTCTGTGACAGCTGAGGTAAATGATTCCTTGTTTTGCTCAGGCAAGGTGCTGCACACACAAAAATGAAACTGTTTAACAAGGATTTTTAAAATAATTAGTGATGCCATGCACACTGTAGACATATGACTTTGAGTTATTTATGCAAAATAAGCAAATAGTCATTGTTGCATGTTTTTTGCTTACATTGTGTGTTTAGATATTTGTATTCACATAAGCATTTTGCTATGGCTACATATTGATGCAAGCACATTTAGATTTTTATCCGAAGAACCTTAGCTTTATAAAGCAGCTTGTAAACAGAAACTCTCTTATTAGCTTAGTTTTCTTCTGTTGTATTTAAAATGATTTACAATTAAAATAACAATGGGTGATGCAAATAACATAAAAAAGCCTGCAAGGGGAAAGGTAGAGGCAAATAAGCAAATTGAGGAATAAAATTTCATAATGACTAGTTAGAATGGCCACTGCACTAGATAGTTCTGATGGAAGCAGTTTGGGAGGGAAGGAGCCAGATAGCTGGCATTCAGCAGGCTGCTGCCGATCTCTCTTTGATGCAGCTCAGAGACCTCTGGTGCTTGGAAATGCTTGAATGACTAGATAATTGGGGGGAAAGTTGTTTTTTGTTTGTGTTATTGGCTGTTGATAATAATACAGAGTGTGGCATGTGGATATTTTGAAGAAGTATACAAAAAGCAGCTTGTGAATTTTCTGTGTGTGTGTGTGGCTGCACTAAAGCCAATTGCATGCCCAATATTTTACGCTGTTGTGATTGTCACTGGTTCATGCTTTGGCTGTGCTACCATATAGTCCTAGAATTGTCAGCCTTCCAAAGTTTTGTCCAAACAACTATTACATTCATTGTGTTTCCCTTTAATCTGTAAATGGGGAAGAATTAAAGAGCAGAGGCATTTTGAGATCAGAGTCACTTTGAGAAAAAAAGGAACATGTATTTGCTTCCTTACTTTCTTGCATCACCCTGAGGTTGCCAGTTATTCCCAAATGTCCTCACATTAGACTGAGTGCCAACATTGTAATGAAATTTGAGCCTATCTTTTCGATAACTCATCCTGTTTAATGCTGTACCCATCACAGCTATTGTATATCTAATGTTTAGGAACAATTTGGTGTGGTTAATAAAATTTGATTTATTGAGTTACAATATTCTTTAAAAATATTTTTTGTGGTACATATGTTGGATTTTTCTTTCTGGATCATGCCATGCTTGCTAATATCTTTCCTATCTATCTTCTATACCTACTATAAAATGGTTTTAAGGGGGGGGGTACAACCTTCTAACTAAACTGTAGAACAAGTTAGGATTTAATCCATGCCGTTGCTCACAATTCTTGTATTTATATGCACACAATGACTGAAGTTTTTTGCAGACTTTCTGTTGGGGAATTTTTATGAAGTAACCTCAGAGTGTTTGTAGATTTGAAGATGAAATTTTGCCTAAATATAAATGCCAAGGAGACATGGCTTATAGTTCAGTTTTTGGTCTTTCTCTGCACAGTAGCTCCAGCAAATGCACACACTGTTGTTAGCACAACACCACTGTTTCAGTTTAAAGTCAGTTTGATTCTTTCTTTTTGACAGGGGAGTCCAGTGTAACTCCTTCAAGACTGGAGTGACACTCAGCATCTGCATCTGCCTCATGTGAGTTAAAATCTTGGCAGCAGCATTTTGCATTAGCTGGAGCGGCTGCAGATTTTTTTTTTCTTTTCAGGAAGGCTACAAAATTGCTTCTATACATGCCCTGGCAGCAACGGTAACACTGGTGTGCATAGGTATTCCATATCTCACTACATAGCTTCCTGTTAATTCAATTTGTTCTCTCTTGTGACATATACATAAGAAAGCCCATACTTTTTGCAAGTTATAGTGCAATGCTAAACAGAGTTACACCACTCTAAGTTCATTAACTTCTCCAGATTTAGGAGGATTGTGCTTAGGCATGCACTGCTGATATACTTTTGAACCCGTAGCAATATGTAATTGTGCGTATTGGGACTGATAAGTAAACAAGATAAATGCTAACAGATGGTCTTTGTTTTTTAAAAAACACTAAATACCTTGGAATAAATTAATACTTAGTATTTGATGCTCTTAGTTATGTCTTGGGAATATGTCTTGTGAAGAACAGGATGAAGATGTGTTTCGCAGTTAAACTAAGGGTGTTCATATAACTGCAGCTTATTTGGCTTAGTGCATAAACCAGGGGTAGTCAACCTGTGGCCCTCCAGATGTCCATGGACTACAATCCCATGAGCCCTTGCCAGCGTTCGCTGTCAGGGGCTCATGGGAATTGTAGTCCATGGACATCTGGAGGGCTGCAGTTTGACTACCCCTGGCATAGACAGTTCATGCATGGCAACATCTGGTTGGATATCATTTTTTTCAAAAATAACATTCTAATCACCTTAATATGGTGTTTGCAGAGATGCATATCAGCAGTGTATTGGTACCTAATAAAAGTAGTTTTAGAACTAAAGATTAGTTAGCACTGAACAACACAGTTTACTTGTACATATCTTGAAAGTTCCAGGCCTCTTTTCAATTATGGTGCTGTTTCAGTGCCCAGATGTTGTTCACACTGCTTGTCTTGGATATATTACTTGCTGGCTAGCTCATATTACCCAAATAAGCACTTCCACAGCTTGCAAGAAAATGTCAGGAGCTTGTAACTCAACTTGATTGATGTACAGTGCTCTCTGGTATAGAGTGTTATTAGAAAGGGACATGAGCTCTGTAAATTCCAGCTCCATTCCCAGTTGTCTAATTAAAGGAAAACTCTTGTCACAGTAACCAGAGAGCAACATCCATATATCTAATTCTAACCTGGCTACAGAGTGGGGGGGGGAACCCCTTGCAAAGTGAGAGTAAGAGAAGATAGGGAAGATATTTGTATAAATTCATGAGAGCAGTTAGGCTTGGTGAAAAATCCAACAGGAAGTGATGGCATAAAAAATCAAGAATCAGATTACTAGAAAAAAATCTAGGGAGATACAGATGAGTACTGTATAGTTGCAGAAGGGAGGAAAAATTGGTAATGGGTGGTTTGGACTATGACCGTTTACACACTGGGAACTTCACTGCCCCAGCTCCCATGCAGGAGCACAAATCGGGGGCAGATGAGACACACCGGGTCAATTGCTCCCCTGTGTGGGTGCAGGAAGAGGTGGGGCAACCTGCCACGACTAAAACTCCAGCCTGCAGCCCAGTATGAAACCTCCAGTGCATAAACGGTCTATGTGGCAAAAGTGGTAGAAGAAGAGGTGATAAAGCATGAAGTGGCACAGGGTGAAAGTAGAGAAAGTGGAGAAAGCAGGGATGGAACAATCAATGGGAAGAATTGGGGGCCAGTTGTGGGGAATTTCCCTCCCTCAGGGTGTGTGCAGAGCATATGTATGCTCAGATTCATATGTTAACTGCCAGATAATTACTTTAGTACTCTGTCAACAAGTGTGTAGAAAATTCACAAATAGGAAATTTCTTATCCCTCTGTGTTCATAAATAGTTGTGATGACCAAATTGAATACCTTGAGTAGTTGAGGGGATATCTAATAAGACTACATGGTATTTTAGAATGGACTGAGGGGATTACATTCATGGCATGTTGTGGATCCAGAGGCTGAATCCCAATGCCTTTGACTTCTTGCCTTATCTCTATTGAACCCTAGCATCAACTTTACAGTAACTTTAAAATCAGACATTGAATAGTCTTATATTTTGTGCTTCTTTACAACTTTCCATGTAGCTACAAAGTTCCTTGTTCTTTTAGATAGTTTTCCGAATTTGCATTGCTATTACATCCATTTTCTGTGTGGCATTCCATGTAATAATTTCAAAATATTACCAGTGCTTATAAAACATTTAACTAGTGCTGGTCCCATGTTCCGTGTTGCACCCCCTGAAGTAAGAGAAAGAAACTATGGGCTAAATTTATTTATAATTACATTTATATGCCGCTGCTCACAAACCTGCCATCTTGTAGCAGCTGACATCAAAGTGAAAACAGTAAAACAGATCCACCAACCCATTCCATCCTACCTCAACTTCCCTCCTTCCTTCCTCCAATCTGCCAAGTCCCTGGGGCGATGTTATCAGGGTAAACTTTAGGGAGGAGGGGGCAAAACTTTTGTCTGCCCAGCCTCAACCAAAAACCTGGTGGAAGAGCTCTGTCTTGCAGAACTGACCCACTTCTGGCAGGGCCCTTAGCTCTTCTAGAGCTCATTTCACCTGGTAGAGGCCAGGGCAGAAAAAGCCCTGGCCCTGGCCCTGGTTGAGGCCAGGCAGACCTCCTGGGTGCCAGGGATAACCAACCTATTCAGACATAGGGAGTAAGGGGTCCCCTCAGGTATACAGGGCTCAGATCACGTATGGCCTTATAGGTCAAAACCAAAACCAAAACCTGATCCGGTACACAACTGGCAGCCAATGCAGCTGCCTCAGAACTGGATGGATACAGGCCTTCCTTCCATGTGAGGACCCTAGCAGCAATATTTTGCACCAGTTGCAATTTCCTGGTCAAGGCCAAGAGTAGGCATGCATAGAGCAAGTTACAGATATCCATGTTGCCTGGATCACTGTGGCAAGGTATTCTGCAGCCAGATAGGGCACTAATAGCCTAGCTTGGCGTAGGTAGAGAAAAGCCACTTGGGCTACTCTGGTGACCTTGGGCCTCCATCGTAAGGGAGACATCAAGAATCACACCCAGATTCCTGGCTGAGTGCAAGATCAATTGTACTCCATCCAGGCTGGGCAAACATGCTTCCTTATCTAGCCCCTTCCTACTGAACCATAAGACCTTCATCTTGGAGTTTCAGCCAGCTTTGCCTAAGCCATACTTCTTCCAAACAACTGGCAAATGTTTCTGCAGGGATTCAGGGTGGCCATCCATCAAGAGATAGAGCTGGGTGTCATCAGCATACTGATGATAACCCAGGCCATGACTTCAGACCAGCTGGCCTAGAGGATGCATAAAGATGTTAAACAGTAAGTGACAGCATAGCTGTCTGAAGTCTAAGTTTTAAATGAGCTTCAGTTTTTTTCAGAATCAATTTATAAACTAGGGGCCAAACCCATTGCATTCAGGAATACAATGGGCTCTCGATTGGGGTGGGTGGGGTGGAAGAACTCTGTGGACGGCCTCCCCCCAGGACCTGGAAAAGCTGCAGGCAGTTGTTAGGGAACTCACTGGCAGGGGCAGCTCTCACATGGCAGGAATCTGCAGCCTCTGAGTCTCAGAGGGAAGTGGAAGGAGGAGGGGATGGTCAGAGATGGGGGATAAGAAGGTGATTGATTGGCCACTGGACAGACAGGTAAGCCGATTGGAGGAGGCACTCGGGCAGGACAGCCGCCCTGAGTGGATGTTAAGTGCTGAGTCGCTCTTAAACCATGAGACACACTCTTTCTCCAAGCCCTTACCAGAAATATATTATGTGGAACAGATGGGTTTAGGGAGAAATTTGGGATTGTGTTGTGCAGATATTGAAATCATGTAATAGCATAACAGCATACAAAGGCAAGCCCCTTCAAAATTAAGCTATTGTGTGCCACATTTATTTAAATGTTCTTAGATGATATTTCTGAAAGGATGTACTTTTTAAAAGATGTATCTTTTTCACTGCTGTGGAAAGGCAAATAGAATCATAGAATCATAGAGTTGGAAGGGGCCATATAGGCCATCTAGTCCAACCCCCTGCTCAAAGCAGGATCAGCCCAAAGCATCCTAAATAAAAACAGAGCAAACTTTTGCCACTTCCTTCCCTCAAGAGAGAATCGTTGTGTAATGGAGAGATACCTCGCTCACTCCTTTCAGTTTAAAATAAAGCATTCACAATTTAAAACGTGGCCCAAGAAACGGATATTATATAGTCTTATGTTTCTAGATCCCATCTGGAGTCTCATTTTGTACCTACTGTATATCAGTGTGCCTTCTCTGTGCCTGGCTGGGCAAGTGGTTGCCATTAATCTTTTAGAAAACATTCTTGGGAAAAGCTAACATTAGTGATTGAGCATGCATGCGTAACTTATACTAACTTGAAAGCAAATACTTGGAATGAAAACTTTGAGACTTCAGCAATATATGAAATCTATATATGTATACCAGACCACTGACAGCAGGACCCTGGCATATTTGTGATCTTTTCTTTTATAGAACATAAACCCCCAAAGAAAAACAAAATTAAAGGCACGTGATTGAGAGCACAAATATTGGTTATATGCTTTCATTACCTTCAATATCGCCAATATTTTCACTTTTTATAACTTTCCAATTCAAGTTGAATTTTATACCTCTCTATAGATGTAAACAGTAATGACTGTGGAAGGCACTGGCAAACTACCCCATATTGAGTCTGCCATGAAAACGCTAGAGGGCGTCACCCCAAGGGTCAGACATGACCCAGTGCTTGCACAGGGGATACCTTTACCTTATAGATGTAGATAGATTCTGTGTCAGATTTCAGAATGATGGCAAACATTTTCTTGACTTCATAATATATAGAAGTTTCATGAATTATAATGGTAAAATGTTGGAATGCCAATGTGACTTAATCAAATGCAGCTGTCTCCATGGCTGTATAATATAAGCACATCAAATGGCATAAGAAAAATCCTGCTGGATCAGGCCAATGGTCCATTTAGTCCAGCATTCTCTTTCACTCTTGGTTCTTTTTATATTGAAAGGGAGTCTTTAAAACAGTGGTTTTCAACCTGGGGGTCGGGACCCCTTTGAGGGTTGAACGACCCTTTCACAGGGGTCGCAGCAGGGCAAGCAGCTTGGCTGGAGGAGGAGGGTGCCATCCACATAACAGCCTTGCAGGGCAGATCGTGATAGAGCATTCGTCTGTCTGGAGCAGCAGAAAAGAGCGGGATCAGCATGGTGGGGCAAGAGGCAGAACTGAATTGAGAAACCCTGGAGGAAAAAAAAACAATTTATATACAATCATGAACAATGGATCTTCACACCATCGGTCAGTTTCAGTTTAATTTCTGTGAAAGATCACTTGCATAATTTTATGGTTGGGGGTCACCACAACATGAGGAACTGTATTAAAGGGTCGCAGCATTAGGAAGATTGGGAACCACTGCTTTAAAACATCAAAGGATTCTAAGACCTGAGAGCAGTAGCTACATTTCCTGTTTACCACTGTCTTCTAGAGCGCTCTGTGTGACTGGGAAAACTGATTCTGATGGTAAGGGATGTATAGGAACAACATAGGATGCAGCGTATTGGGGTGCATCTCAAATGTGAAATGGTGATCCTCTTCTGCACGCAACCCCAGACTCTGTTATGTGCTTTCTATTCGACTAAGGGTGACAAATTAGATTTTACAAATTTAGAAGTGGAGGTATAGGACTTTGTTTTAACATTTCTTTATTAAATTGTGATTCCTTTTTATACCTAGCTGTATTTTTAAAAAATCAATTTATGTCAGAACCAGGTCTGAAAAAAAATCTTTTTAAAAGGCCTTACCTTACTTAACCTAGCATTTATCAGGGTAAATAGGTATAGATTTAGTACGGGGTATATTAAAAGCTGGATGTATGGTGTCAGATGTCTTCACAATTTCCATTTAGGAGAGGAGTCACATACTAGTATTCTGTGTTTGTAAGCCTGAACGTGGTGTTTAATGTCTAAACTGTCAGATTAAAGATACCAGTCTGCATTAGAAGAGGGAGGGGGAGGTCTTAATTAGGTTTTTGATATGATAAAGTTCCTTTTTATTACTATGTACTCATATTTGTATATAACGGAATTTTGTTATGGAAATTTATTTCAGTACCTTTTTTTGTTTGATATAGAATTCAGTGTAATATGAAATATTTTAAACTGAAAGAAATCTGAAACTACAACAACAGCAAATGATACCAGCCTGCAAAACTACCATGGATTTTTCTTTTAATGTTATGCTAAAGATCATAGAATCCGTGCAGTAAATTGAAATGCATCTCTTAAATGGAAATGACCATCTTAAATGCAGATTCCTGAAATATTTGAATCAAGTGAACAGCTTTCCATGAATGGATTTACTTTTGAAATTCTCATTGTTTGAAATAATAAGTGCTTCTTGGTTGTGGAAATAACGCTCTTCAGTTTGAAAAATGCATTTAAACACAGTAGTGAATCACGTGTATTTTAAAAAGACAAATTCTCTAGTGCTTATTCTAAACGTTTAAAATATTTTACATTCAGTAATAATGGTTATAGGTATCGTGGGTAACTGTATCACCATGTTATACATGTGAAATTTAGGCTGTCCACATATTGCCCAGTTAATGGTAATGGTACATATTGCCCAGTTAGACATTGTGTTTTTATGTCTTGGGCTTATGCATGTTTCCTTACAGTGCATATAATCTTAATGAGTGCATAATCCCTGCTTCTCACTTCTGATTATACTGTGTGTACTTATGCTAGGTGCACATATTTGGGATGCCTCCTCCTGTGATCACTATTGCATTGGTACTATATGTTCTTATCATACACATTCCCTAAGAGAACCCAGTTGTCTTGGTTCTATCTGTCAGTTTCCTTGTAGAAAGGAGAACCATTACATTGTGAATTATTTTTCTGATATAAAAAGTTTGGGTCCATGAGTTTTTGCCTTTACAGCTGACCTGTATGGTTAGGAACCTAAAGGTTCAGCTGTAAAAATAGTTTGTTTAAAATACAAATAATAAAAGTTAAAAAAACTGATAAAACCTCACAGTAACATATAAAACAGATGAGGAACAAAGACAATGCTTTTTCCTGCTTAACACATGAGAATGCACTTCAAATGATGGGCAACACTGAGAGTCTTTGAGCAATATTTCAGAGTGTAGACACCATCACTAGACAGCCTTATATACAACAGATATTAGTTGGAGCATCACTTTATAGATTTACCATCTAATGTTGCTGGTGTGGAGGGCAATTTCTCTTACTGGCTTGCTGGGTAACCCACTCACTGGCTTCTGCTCTCCTGCCTGCCAGCCTGTATCACTGCTGCCTCATATAGCAATTCCTCTTTCCTGCCTGTCTCCATTGTTGTCACTGTATAGTGTATACTGGGGGAGGGGGGCAGCTTCTTACTCACCTGCTTTACCCTCCCTTGGCAGCTCATGTAGGTGCAGCTTCTGTCTCCTCATTGGTCTACCTCCTTCCATTGCTGCCCTTCCATGGATCATGCAGCAGTGGAGATGGCAATAGTGGCAGCCCCCACACATCTGCTTGCCTCACTGCCACCTCCATAGCTCACATGACAGCAGTTCCTGTCCCTCTTCCCCTGCATTCCTCCAGCTGCATGCCCAGAAGTGGTGGTATGTGCCATGCATTAATGAGACTGAACTGAAATGCATTGTCTGTGTAACTCCGCCTCAATTTTTTTACCATTGAGAAGCCCTTGAAACATTTTTGAGGTTTCAAGAAATCCCAGAAGTAGTGTGATGATGAAGAATGTGGTTGGGAAGCATAGCTGTGTACATACCACTCCTCTTCCCACCTCCTCCGGGCCCACCATTGGCAATTTTGGGAGTGGGTGGTCAACATGAACAAATATGGTCATATCATATCACCTGATAAAATGATAACAATTTAAAAAAATGAAAACTATCTCCCACCCTTTCAGGAGCCCTTCCAGGGCCATCACGAAACCCCAGGGTTTCACAGAGCCAAGTTGAGAAAGCCTGGTGCATCAGGAGACAGCCCTACTCCATTTGGGGCTAATTGAAACCCCCTTCAATTTTTAAGATGTTGTTGTATTTTTTTTTTTTTGCAAACCTGGAATTTCCTCCAAGTTTATGAATAGATCTCCCCCTGCTGCTCAGATTTTGGTGTCCACAGATAGGGCCATATTGGAGAATTACATTTACAAGTAGAGGACTTCTAAGGATTTGCAAAAGGCATCTTATTTTTCTCTCCTGTACTACTTCATCTTTACCTTCCCTGAAAACGCCATCGTTTCTCCCTTTTCTTGCTGCTTTCTCTTCTTCTAACCTGCCAGCCAACTTGTCTGTCCTCTTGTCCAGCTTTTGTTCTTCTCCCAGCTGCCTCTGCCCAGAAAAGCTCCACCTAAGTTGTGCAGTGCCAGCTGAGCTTGGTCCAGGTGTTATGTGGGAAGCCTAAAAAGACTTGTGGAGACATCTTGCTGTTATTTATTTATTTAATTTATATACTGCCTTTCCCTTGGGTGCCCTCCCCACACTGTTTTCTCTTTTCTTCCTCTTGGCTGCCCGTGTTCCCTTCCCTTCCCTCCCATCAATAGACCTGCTATTTCTATTTCATTTTATCCTCACAACAGCCCTGTGAGCTAGGTTAGGCTGAGAATGTATCACTAGTTTAAGTCACCCAGTGAGTTTTGGCAACAGAGTGGGGATTTGAACTTCGGATTCTCAGATTCTAGTCTAAATTTCTAACCACTAAAACATACTCACTTTTGTGGGGTAGCTGCTGTTGATCAGTAGCAAGCAAACCACTGTAGTCATGCAAATTGTGTGTTAGAAAATTATTTGGTAACTGCCCCTAGGCCTGGCCCCAGTGAAAGCTTTTTCCTAACTTAAATCAAGGCTGGAATACTGGTTTGGTTGCCTTAGAGTCACTGTGGGCACCTGTTTCTTAAAGCTGCAGATTGTCCTTTATCATTTAGGGGGACAGTGCATTTTTAAAAAAAAGATTTGGGATTCTTCTGAACATCTGGAGCTTTTCTTGGGATTGTAGAAAGATCTATGCTTGCTTATGGCCCCAGTTTCTCAATTTATGTATTTATTTGTTGAATTTATATGCTACCGCTTCTAGCCAGACAACTTGCGGCGGCTCACAACAATCCCAACAATAAAAACCCAAAGAACAGTACCGTTAAAATCATCCCTCCCCAATCCAACTAAGCCCACTTCCTATCTGCCATATGCCCAGGGCGGATGACTTAAACTGGAATGTCAGAGGAGGGGCTATAGATCTTTCCTCAGCCTGGCCTCAACCAAATGCCTGATGGAAGAGCTCCATCTTGCAGGCCCGGTAAAACTGTAGTCAGTTCTTTCAGGACCCTCAGCACTTATGGTTGCACATTACACCAGGCAGTGGCCAGGACTGAAAAGACCCTGGCCAGGGTCAAGCTTCATATGGGCCAGGAATCTCCAATCTATTTGAATTTGCAGAGCATAATGCCCTGCGTGGGGCATAGGGAGTCCAATACATTGGGCTCAGACGGCGTATGGCCTTAACGGTCAGTAGCAAAACCTTGATCTTGATCCAGTAAGCAACGGGCAACCAGTGCAGCTGCCTTAGCACTGGTTGGATATGTGCTCTTCAAGATGTCCTTATGAGAACCCTAGATGCTACATTTTGTAGCAGCTGCAGTTTCCCAATCAAGGGCAAAGGAAGACCCACGTAGAACAAGTTATAGAAATGCAGTCTGAAGATGACTGTCGTGTGGATCACTGTGGCCAGGTGTTCCTGGGATAAGTAGGGCACGAGTAACCCAGATTTGCATAGGTGGAAAAATGTCAGCTGGGCTACTCTAGTAACTTGCACCTGGATGCAAAGGGGGGCATCAAAAATCACACCCAAATTCCTGGCTGAGTGTGAGATCTTCAATTGCATTCCATCCAGGGTGGGAAACCCGCTTCCTGGTCTGGCTGTCTCCTACTAAACCACAGGATCTCTGTCTCAGAGGTGTTGAGTTTCAGCTGGCTTTGCCTGAGGCAGCCCCTCATTGCTTCCAAACAACTGGCTAATGTTTCGGGGGGGGGGGGGGAGGAGTTGGATGGCCATCCATCAAGAGAAAGAGCTGGGTGTCATCAGCATGCTAATAGCAACCCAGCCCGAAGCTCTGGACAAGCTGGGCCAGAGGGTGCATAAAGTATTAAGCGTCCCCAGATGGGGCTGTGTCGAGAATTTGATAACTGATTGACAAGTGGTGAACGCACAAGGACTTTAGAGGGTCTTTTTCTTGTATCCTCTTCCTTACTCATTCTCTCCTTTGGGCAGCCCCCATCCTTTCCCTCCTTTTTTTCTCCTTTCCACATGCAGCCAACCTTTCTTTTATTGCCCTCTTCCAATATTCTGGTTATTTGTGTGTTTATTTACTTCATTTATACCTCACCTTTTCCCCAATGGGGACTCAGAGCTGCTTAAATTATTCTGCTCCACTTCATTTTAACCTCACAGCAATCCTGTGAGGGAAATTACGACGAGAGAGAAGGCCCCAAGATTACACAGGCTTCTTTTGCAGAGTGGGGATTTGAACCTGGGTCTCTCATAGGCTAGTTTGACACTTGAATCACTATACCACATTGACTCAATTTACCTTCTTCCTGAAATCCCTTCCCCATTAAAAGTCTGGCCAAGTTGCAAAAGTTGTGAGGCAGCAAGTTACTCAGGTGGTGGCTGCTGCCAGGCCTGAGCAAGGATGAAAAACAATGGTGCAGTGGGAAGAAAAAAAATATTGTATTCCACACAAGGATCCAAGCATAGTGCTTCATCAGGAAAGCTGGAATAATATATAAAACAGATTTGTTTAAAAATTATAAATAAATCAGATTTAACCCCCTTTCCCAAAGGTTTTCTTGTGAACTCAGAGCTTTATTCAGAGTTGTAGAGAGATTTGTCTTGTTTGTTCATGGCTGTAGCCTTTGAATTTAAAATCTCATTGTTTCAGCAAGAAGTTTAGCATAAAAGAGTGGTAAGTTACTCTCATTCTTAAAACCTTACTACAGAGACTACCATATGGAATGTGAAATGCCAAATGTTCACGCTGGATTTCAAAAAGGAAGAGTCACTAGAGGTCTTGCTGCAAGTTTACATTGGTTGTTGGCATACTTTCCCCCTGTGCTTAAAAAATGTAAATATATGCAATACTAACTTTCCTATCAAACTGAAACCTATTTTGCCGGTTTAGCAACATAAAATTCACAATTTATAATGGGTTAGCATATAAGATTGCATTAGTTGGCATATTTAAAGGTATAAATGCTTTGTTTTATACAAATTTCAAATACACCCAATACTAAAGGGAGAGTGAACTGTGAACTGCTACAATCTAAGTATGGTTCATTCATTTCAAAAGAAAAAATAGGATCTCCAAAATTTCCACTGGAAAAACTGAAGAACAAGACCTCAGATATTCATTTCATACAGCATTTCACTAATTTCAAAGAAAAAATATTTTAGGGTTATTTTTTTGCTTTTACTCCCCAAAGTTTTCCACTATTTGCCCACTGGAAAAAATGGAGGAACCCTCAAAATATGTTAAGAAAAGGAAGATAACACTGATTCCCATCTTGAATCATACAGTTTTTCCTAGACTTTTGCACAAAGTCTCCTAAGACAACTTAAATATTTTGCTCTACCTTTTATTAATATGTTATTTGGTAGCTTTTATTGATATGTAGCTTTTGATAGTATGTTACTTGGTAACCTGGCAGTTGACATATCTGGTAGTTTCAACCATTGTCATTAAACACTTTCATGGGAGGCCTGCATTTTAGCAGGACCAGTAGGGTTGTTTAACTTTTAATATATAGAAGTAGAATTAGCTGAAGGTGATCGTTCTGTTCAGAATGTGTTTTCCTTGGGGCATTAGCTAATATTTCATTAGATGCATTCTGCTGCAGAAATATGAACTGTGCTTCCATTCTGATGAAACATTATGATCACAATGCCTACCAATTTAGGAAACATGAAGCAGATGACTTTATTATTGTTAAGGACAGAAGAGAGTCAGAATTAACATACATTTTCTGCCTTTGTTAAGATGTGGGTATTTTATTTAGGGTTCTTGAATTTTCTAAAATAATTTAAATTTTCTAATCTTGTCACAGTGTATAAGTCTCCAGAGTATGAATCCCTTGGGTTTGACCTGACAGTTGAGAGATTAGTTTCAATTGGATATCCTCAAGAGCTGCTCAGTTTTGTCTATGATCCCGCATTCCCAACCAGGTAAATGACTGTAACCTCCTCAAGGGTTTATTTGATCTGTACTATTTTAATGACATAGTTTTAGCTTCCATTTATGCAGTTTTATTATATATAAGCACTTGGGCTTGAGCCAGGCTGGTCATACAAGCAAATAATGTGTCTTGAAAGATTCACTGAAATGTATTTTGTATTAAGTGCGTTGAGTAACTGGAACACCTACAACATATAAAATCATGCAGTGGTATTGCCCACACTCTGATATAAGTTATGTTTAATCTAATACAAGGCTGCTAAAAATCTTTCTTGAAATGATTTGGAGGACAAAAAAGTGTGGGCGTGGTCAGGAGTTCAGAAGAATTCACAGATTTAGGCTGCCATCACCCCTGCCTCTTCCATTTATTGCTGTGTTGGAGGCTATTCCTGAGGACAGTTTTGAAAGCACCTTACTAGCTGCTATGAGAAGTTTCTTTCAAAAAAGGAATGTTGAAAACGTTACTGCATGCTAGCAAAAGCTGAAATAAATTGAAGACTATTCATGGAAAGCTGCTTAAAAAATTAAAATGCACCTTTCCATAGACCTACTTCATATGTTTGTTTTTCCAGTGCCACAAAATGCACACAATGATTTTTCTATTTTTGAGAAATTATCATAGACAGATGGTAGAATCTTCACAGTGCATTATGGAGCATTTAAAACACTAAATCAGTGGAGTAGGAATGGAAGAAATGGAAGGGACAGCTGGATAAATGCTTTGTGCCCACATTTTTGTGCATCCCCTAGTACATACATACCAGGGTGGTAGTCAGGTTCTACCAGGCTGCTGCAAAAACTTCTGAAAGTTAGTGATGAAGTAAAATTTTAGCAAATACCAAAAGCTTGTGCCCTAATCTCAGGATGAAGCATGCTTTACTAGCATGCAGGGCTATCCATTTGGTGATCCATGTGTCGGCTCATGTTCTGGGCCGTTTAAGTCTTCACTTGATATCAGGCTATAAGATCTTGGCACAGACAAACAGGATCTGTTTAGCCTGTACTAAATGTATTTAGTTTTTCCTTTGTCTGAATGTGTTAACTGACTAGATCAGGGGTTCCCAACCTTTTTGATCCTGCAGGCACTTTTTGGATTTCTGACATAGCATAGTACGTGCAGTCACAAAAGGCTTGCCATAGGAGCTGGAGTCAACCACAAAATGGCTGCTGTGGTTTGCCTTCAGTCACACTGTGAAGATCCTTGTGCTGCCAAATGTTTTTAAACATCTGCGAAACCAGTCATCAAATCTCCAGTGGCTGAACAGAAGCTTTGCTGGCTCCAGCCACTTTGTAAAAACACTTGGCAGGAAAGGTACCCTTGAATCCCATGGTGCCCACAGGCACCATGTTGGGGACCCCTGGATTAGAAAGTAGAGAATATAATAATAGTGTAGTTTGCTTGTTCTGACTGCCTCCTCAGTCTCTCACATTGAGGGTCAAGCTATAAGTAACAGTAGGAGTAGAATGGCTGCTCAAAACTGCCTCCCTGTCTAGTATTTTCACCTCTTTCCCAATTACATGTTGATTTACTTGCCATGATGTGAACTCTTCATGTCATGTGGTTCGGTTCCCCATCCTCTCCCACTAGTGGAAACCAGTGATGTGGAGTGCGGGTGAGGAAGCACACTATGTGACTGTTGCATCATGGGTAAGTTGAAACAAACTATACATTGTGGGGAGAAAGGGAAGAATGTAACATGGGGAGGTTATTTTAATCATGAAGAAGAAGAGCTGTTTTTTTTATATATATACTCTGCTTTTCACAACCCAATGGAATCTCAAAGTGGCTTACAAGCACATTTCCTTTCCTCTCCCCATCTGTGTGGTAGATGAACCTGAGAAAGCTCTAAGAGAACCTGTTCTGCAAGAACATCTCGAAAAGAACTATAACTAGCCCAAGGTCACCCAGCTGGCTGCATGTGGAACAGAGGGGGATCAAACTTGGTTCTCCAGATTGGAGTCTATCAGTTTCTAACCACTACACCACACTGGCTCAGCAAGCTGTAATTTTCGCTGAGTGGCATGACTCGCAAGAGTCTTCTCCAGCACCAGAGTTCAAAAGCCTCAATTCTTTGACGCTCAGCCTTCCTTATGGTCCAACTTTCACACCCATACATTGCAACTGAGAATACCATAGCCTTGACTAAACGCACTTTTGTTGGCAGGATGATGTCTTTGCTTTTTAGGATGCTGCCTAGATTTGCCATAGCTTTCCTCCTAAGGAGCAAGGGTCTTTTAATTTCTTTGCTGCAGTCCCCATCTGCAGTGATCTTGGAGCCCAGGAAAATAAAATCTGTCACTGTCTCCATTTCTTCCCCATCTATTTGCCAGGAATTGAGACTGCTTCATTTAGACATGGTAGAAGTTCCATATGTAGAAACATGGACTAGCCCCATTTCAAGGAAAGGAGAGTTCTAGTTACTTGGTGTAGTGGTTAGCAGCGCAGACTTCTAATCTGGCAAGCTGGGTTTGATTCCCCACTCCCCCACATGCAGCCAGCCTTGGGCTCGCCACAGCACTGATAAAGCTGTTCTGACTGAGCAATAATGTCAGGGCTCTCTCAGCCCCACCTACCTCACCATTTGTCTGTTGTGGGGAGAGGGAAGGGAAGGTGATTGTAAGCTGCTTTGAGACTCCTTTGGGTAGAGAAAAGCAGCATATAAGAACCAAATATTCTTCTTCTGATAAAAAGGGTTTGCTAATCAGGGATGTTGAGCTTTCCTGCAGTTCCTTCTACGCAGTTACTTTTCACCTAGCTGAGATTATTTTTAGTACCTGAGCACAGCTGTGGAGGAAAGAATTCAGGAAAAGAAACTTTGGGAACAAGCAACAGGTTGGGGAAGATCTTTACTTCTCACTTAAATGCCTCTTTTTGCTTTTAAAATCACATCCTATGTGACTGGGTCAGGTCTTGCTGCTGTTACAACTAGTTCAGACCTTGCTGTTTACTATAAGGGCTCTTCTTTCTGGAAAACCATTGGGCAGATAAATGACAGTTAATTCTCTCTGTAGACTTGTTCAAAAAGGTTTAGTTTGCAACAGTAATAATAGCATTTCAAGGTGTTCAGTGCTTTACATAAATTATTTCAGTAATTCTTCAACATCATTGTAAGCAGTTAGGATAAATGTTTGCTAGCACTTAGCTTTAAAAGAATGTCTGTTTTTATCATTTTATAGTGAAGAATATCTGGGGAGATCTTGTCTTGGAGTTATTCAGTGACTGGGTTAGGTGGGAATGCTTCAGTTTTGGGTTTTGAAAACTATGTAAGTTTCCTACTGAATGTGCAAGTCAGCTTACCTGTTGAGATAACTGAGCTAAATATAAGAAAACAGATCAATTGTACTTTTAAACCAGGCAATGCAGACTATTTTTTCCTCTGCAGCTAAACAAAAGTTCAATGGGACTCTGTCAACAAAGTGTCCTCCTTAGGGTCAGATTCTAGTTTGGACAGAACATGATAGAACTGGCTCAGGTATGCCATTCCAATAGACTATCTTTTAAAGTCTTGCTGTTTGTCACTACATGATACAACATTCTTATATTCTTCTTTGCATTTTTTTCATAGAGGCCTGGTGTTTGATTCCCTTTATGGAAACCTATTGAAAGTTGATGCCTATGGAAACATCTTGGTATGTGCACATGGCTTTATCTTCATGAGAGGGTGAGTACCTCAAATAGAGGTGTGATGGAACTTATTTCAGGATAAATATATGTAGCAAATGGTTGTTAATCACATTCAGTATTCTGCATTCATAAGAGGCCCCAGTTTTGCCATAGCAAGTCCAGTATAAGTTTGGAAACCCTGTTTCAGGAACTCAAGAGAATGTGAGAGAAATACCCATGTATTTTCATTTGCCTAATGATGATGAGACCTTCCACATACGTATCTCACATACGCTAGTGCAAGAAAAATGTAGTTAGTCTGAAATGTTGCTGAATGTATATTTTAAAGAAAATAAGAGTGGTGCCATTTAATTAATGAATTGTATGCTTGTCAAAAACAGGTTCATGCTTTTACTTTGATTCTTGAGATTCAGGAGGGAGCTCAAAGAAGAACTGAAAGAAGTTATTTACTCTATGTTGCATAACTTTTGTATATGTAGCCATATCTGAACTGAGAAGTTTATTACAGACTAAGTCTTCATGTTTTTTCATGTTGTTTCAATGTTTTATTTCTTACAGCAGTGTTTTGAAAAGCAGAACTAGTTTATAGATCTTTGTGACCTCTGCTAAGAGTTGTCCCAGAAGTGTAAAAAAAAATGGTTGTGATCTCACAGACATCCTTTAAGTAGCATCTTCCTTTTCCCTTTGTGTATTTTAGGCCAGAGATCCGAGAGCAGTATCCTAATAAATTCATCCAGAGGGATGACACTGATAGGTTTTATATTCTAAATACTCTGTTCAACCTACCAGGTGAGACCCTAAATGGAGAACGTGGAGGTCAGATTTTGTGCTGTGACAGTTATTGTGTGTCTTTTTGGCTTCTATTGATTGTGCAACCCCCTACTTTACTTAACAATTAATATTGCCTTTATTTGGCTTTCCTTCTTTGTAGAGACCTACTTGTTGGCTTGTCTGGTTGACTTTTTTACTAGCTGTGACAGATATGCAAGGTGAGTGTGTAATCATGAGATCTAAGATGCTCTGCCATATCTACTTTGTATGTATTCATAGATTAATGCAAGTTTCTTGTCTGACATTTTATGGAACTGTCACTTTGGAGTGAATGAAAGGCATTGTTAGTGTTGGTTGGCTTTGCAATCTAATCTTTACGGGATTTTCATAGCTTCATTATTTAAGATGAAAAATCACTGATGGGTTCAACTACATGTGACACTGTAGTTCTGTGACTGGAATTTTGTCCCTTAAGCAGGGAAGAGAATTATGTATTAAGGCTGCAGCACTACAGAATTCCTCTTTTTTTTAACACAGCCATTGTTTTCCAAGTTGGGAAACTTTGTGCCTTCTCCCTCTTAAAGTTGTAGAGAGGGGGTCAAACAGTGCACCTGTAGAACATAAGAGTGGTACCAGTGGTAGTCAACCAGTGGTAGTCAACCTGAGGCTACCAGTGGTAGTCAACCTGAGGTCCTCCAGATGTTCATGGATTACAATTCCCATGAGCCTCTGCCAGCAAACACTGGCAGGGGCTCATGGGAATTGTAGTCCATGAACATCTGGAGGCCCACAGGTTGACTACCCCTGATCTAAAGCTTCAATCACAGAACTCCAGCACTGCATCAAGTACAGCCCTTTAAGCATGTGAACTTGACTGATAAGACATTGAATACTACTGTCTACTCATGAGCTTTGAAATGATACATAAGAGCTTCCAGCGGGTGTCCTTGGGACTAAACCCTACTAGGGCTTTATAGCTAGTTACAGTGTTGCCAATTCCAGTTCTGGAGTTCTGCATCCTGTTTTTTTCGGTATGATAAGCCTCTGTACTTTTTTCCTTTCTCTCATAGCTGTGAAACAGGGTTTAAAGATGGAGACCTCTTCATGTCCTTCAGGAGCATGTTCCAAGATGTGAGAGATGCTGTGGACTGGGTTCATTATAAGGTGATTGAAACTTGAGCTTTTCTTAGGGGTCTTTTTGATTGTCCATTAGTGTAGCTAAACCTATCCCATTTGCTTGCACGATATGGGAGAAGAATGTTCTAGATCAGTGGTCCCCAACCTTTATTAGGCTGGGGACCGGCAGGGCATCGGGCCGCGCCCGCGGGGACCGCACCCGCGCGGGCCACGCCCACGCTTCTGGCCACGCCCGCGGATCGGGCTGCGCCCGGAAGCCATGCCCGCAGATCGGGCCGCACCTGCGGGCCGCGCGGGCGCGGCCTGCACGGGCGCAGCCCGGCCCTGATTCCCTCTCCCGCCCCCTCCCGCAGTAAGTAGCTTCCCGGGCCGCAAGCTTGCGGCTTGGGAAGTTTTTTACTGCGGGGGGGGCGGGGAGAGGGAGCTGCGGCCCGGCGCCAGGGCCTTCGCGGCCCGGCGCCGGGCCGCGGCCCGCAGGTTGGGGACCACTGTTCTAGATAACATGAGAAGGGAGTGCATGGGGTAAGCAAAGTGGGGACAGCAACAACTGTCAGGAACATTCAGTGGAAATGTAAGATACATTATTAGAGCATTCTTATTAGCACCAATGTTACTGCCTTGAGATGAACTTTGTGAAGCTCTATGCTCATGTTCTAAAAGATCCACCTTTTTTCCTTAACATCTATGCACAGTTTTGAAGAATACAACAGTTGACACACTGTGTTTTATTTTGCTTTGCCTTAATAAAAAGTTTCAAATGGCTTTTGGTTCCATAGTTTGGTGTCTAACAGTTCTAACTCTGTTTGGAAATTTTAGATTAGGGAACATAGACCTTAACATAAATTTATATACTACTGGGTTCTTGTTACCATATATCTATGTTTGCAATATAACTTTCTATGTATTATCTACTTTTATCCTTCCTTATACTCAATGTTCTTGTTAACTATAGTTCTGCTGATTTACTCTTCGTTAAATTTCCTCCAGAAAATACTTAGTTTTACCATACAAATAGCACCTTGCCTCATGTTTATTTTAATCATGAATGGGTTCTCCATCCTTATGAGGAGTTTATCTGGAGCCAATTTTTCAATATAAGAAACTAAAGAATTTTTAGAGTAACTGATTTGGGTATCACAGATGCATCTTTCTACAGAATGAAGACATCAAGGAAACTGATACCATTATGAAACCTGAGTAAGATGTCTGCTAGGTCATAACTTCTATAATCTCATAAGGTTTCCACTTTTGTTTCAGGGATCTCTCAAAGAGAAGACAGTTGAGAATCTTGCAAAGTATGTGGTGAAAGATGTAAGTGTGAAGATCCCTGGCTTAATGAAAGAAATTGAATTGTTTTCAGCAGTTTTAATGAAGACACTGACACTTAAAATAACAGAAGCAGAACATAATGCTCTACATGTTCTCATTCACAAAAAACACTGGAGAATTTTATCTGTTACTAAATGATTGTATTGCTTGCTTCGGCAGCTTTTTTCCTTTGTTGATAGGGAATAGTTTGGCTTTAGCACTTCCACCTAATTTTTCCTTACCTCTACTCTACTTAGGACTTCCACTTCATAAAAAGGCTCATGACTCATTTCCAAAATGTTCTCAAACTCAAAAAGCTAGTGACATGTTGAGACACACAACATGAAAGCAAAAATATGGGTAACATTTCAAAGGCTTTCAGTCCTTGGTATTCTGAGTGGTATAAAATTGAAACAGTACCTTCCTTCTTAATGGAATGGTCCATTTGGTGTAGTACAGAGACATCATGTAACATAGAACTATGCTATCCCATGCTAAGTGAAAATCTGTGTCATTTTGTTTTAAATTAAGCAGTAAGGAGCTCTTGCTGTCTGCAGCATCTTGTTTTAAGAGCATAAGATTTCTGGTTACACATGATAAAATGTCTGTTGACATTTCTGTTTTGAAAATCTAGCCAAATTGGTCATTAGTACAAAGTTACAATTCTGACATAAGACTTTTCTATAAGCTTAACTCTTTAATGAGCACAGGATGGGATGTCCTTCCCCAGCTGCCATTTAAAAAAACTCCTCACTGTGGTACCATTGAGGGGCCTTCATGGTACTGCATGGTACTGTGTTCTAGTTCCTCTGAATCCCATGAATCTTCACAGGGGAATCGCACGGGTTAGGCAAGTCTCATGGGACTTTGATAAGCCTAGCAGGTACAACTACAGTGCACCCACTGTTCTGTTCTGCTCAGAATGTATCTACAGAGCCATTACCAATATTGAGCACTTCCCTGGACACCAATAAAATTGTAAATGGTCCAAAGATTGGTTGCAGTGTAGCAGGGAGCTCTCACCTGACAGATAACAGACATTAGGTTGCAGACATTGTCCTATGTGTGGTAGACCTGGCCTTTGGAGTCTGAAGGACAGATCTACTTACAATAAGAAATAATGGCTGGTAGATCATAGGAAATAATGGTTGGCCTTTACCGAGGTTGGATCTACTACCTGTTCTTTCCAGTGTTTGAAAGGTGATTGGGGGTGCGTGGCTCCTTTAAGTTGGTCTATGTACCACTGGTTATCTTGGGGGGCTTCCTTTCTCTCCCTTTTCTCTCATTTTAATTCTGTTTTGGGAGGGCCAGGGAGACCATGCCTTATTGTTAAAAATTATGAGTATTGTTCTCATATTACTGGAAGAACTTTGCTGTATGATAACAGTGGTTCTGATATTTAACAATAAGCATGTCCTTCCTGATACATTATTAAAGCAGTAATTTGGCTACTGCACAGTCATGGTACTATATATACATGTTTCTCAGAACACCTATCTGGGCCATGACAGTTACATGGTTGAGACATGTAGCAATTCAAGAAGCATATTAATCCTGCTGTGGTCATCATTTGATATGATTCAACAGCAGGATACACATTACTATCTCAACTGGGACATCTGAAAGACTCCCAAAGGTAAGAGAAACTGTCTAATTGTGGTGTTTGACTGATGATTCACTTTTATTTGAATCTTTGTCATTGTAGGGGAAGCTGCCTCTGCTGTTGAGCCGTATGAATGAGGTGGGGAAAGTGTTCCTTGCCACCAACAGTGATTATAAATACACTGATGTAAGTGTTTTTAAAATATGGGCATCTATTTTTAATGTTATTTTAGGAGATTGGACTGAGAGTTTTAACACCCTGAGAACAAGAGCTTGAGGCACACAAATCCTAATTTAACAGGTTCTGTCCCGTCACCTTTTCATCATAAGATTCCCCAGCAAATTAATACAGAGAGCCTATTCTAAATTTTCCTATTTATTTAAAGACTGTTATGAAATTACTGTTCAAATTTAATTGATGTGGTTGTTGCTTTGTTCAGAAAGTGGTGTTCTGTCTATAACGTGGTGAAACGTGAGAAATCTGTTTGTGTAGCTGTAAATACCTGAAATATAAAATACTGTCTTTAATTTGCCTTTCAGAAAATAATGACTTACCTGTTTGATTTTCCACATGGACCAAAGGTGGGTGATAAAGCGTTTTTGATTAGTACCTTTTTAGTGGTATATGCTTTAACAGCATACATATCTTTTCTAGGGAAGACAAGCATAAAATCCTGGTTCACAGGGATCAGAAAAGTAGCTTTTAAAGAACATGCTAACTAGTTTGCAAAATACAACTTTTGAGACATGAATTCAGCCACTTTAGGACTGTTATTGCAGTACTGGTGATAATTATTTTTATGTCACCTTTGCACGTCATCAAGGTCCCCATGGCAGCACACATTAAAATATCTGAACAATTAAAACATTGTAGGATTATAAAATAATTCCATAAAAAATCTAAGCAGTTTGTTTTTGGATGACGATACAGCAGAGAAGTACTATGGTTTCTCCCCCAGTAAGAAAAAAGAATTCCTAAAATCTGAGTGCCATCTAATCAGAGATATTTATTCCTCTTATTTTTTTATTTCTGGTAACAGAAGAATAATTTTGTTATTGAAGAAAGCAATTTCTTCCAGCTACCTCCTTCTGTTGCAAATCTCCATTTTGTTACACATGTTATTCTTGAGACCCCACTGACACCCCCCCCCTCAAGAACATAATTTGGGGGAGGGCTATAGCTGGTGGGAAAAGTGGATCTTGTTTGCAGTGTTAGGTGAGGCAAACTGGTTGCCTAGATAGAGAAAGGATTGTTTCTATCCCTGCACTAGTCCTGTATGGCTAAGTACCATGATACTGTAGTGCATCCACAAATCACTACTTTCCACCGCTTCAGATTAGCAGACTACCATACTCCTCAGAAGAAACACTCTGTGTTAAGGTTTTCCATGACTATTAACATCAAAAATAGTTGTTATGAGTATTCAATTTTCCATGTTCCTTATTGGTATCCTCTATTTTGAAAGCTTTTTATTGGTATTCTCTATTTTGAAAGCTCTGGTTTGCACTTACATTGTTGAATGCTTGGGGAGAAAAGCTGTTACTTGCCCTTCAGAGCATCAGCCTTAGGAAATGCTAGACAGACAGGCGTCCTGTGGCACCGGGAAGCCAGTTCTGACAAGTTTAGGGAAGATAAGCTTAGATCTGTTATATGGTGCTTTTCTTGTCAAGGTGGCAGCTCAGTAATTGACATCCTCTTGTTTTGTGATATCTGCGCTATTTGCCTTTGTTGCAGAACAGGACTTAGCGAGACCAAAGTGAACTCATTAGCAGTCATGAAATGTATGTGACTTCATGGTAAAAAGAGGGATGGTTCTGTTTGGTCTTTTGCAGCCTGGCAGCTCTCATCGGCCATGGCAATCATACTTTGATCTCATCCTTGTCGATGCACGAAAGCCTCTCTTTTTTGGGGAAGGTACGGTCTTGAGACAGGTGGACACAGTGAGTATTATGTGGAATGAATGTTTAGATTTCCCCGGGGGGGGGGGGGGAGGATATAGTACCAGATACTAAGATAATTATAAGAATTTTAGACTAAGATATGAGATATAGAGATTTGAATTTGTGATCTTTCATGGAAGCAAGTGTCCTTTGGCCAGTCATACACTCCCAGCCTAACCTACCTCACAAGGTGGTTGCTTTGGAAAAATAGATGGTGCTTTAGAGATCTGGACTGTATAAAAACCTTCTCCTTTAGTTTTTGAAGTTTTTATTTCTCACAGCAGAGTACTGACAGGAGGGGGGAAGTCCAGTGTTTTCCAGCCTCATCTAGCATCGCTTTAGAAGTGCTAATGGGCTGTAGACAATTAAATAGTCAGCTCACACTGCCAGCTAGAAGCTGACACCTAGAAGGGGACAGAGACATGAGAGATTTAAGAGGTTAGAATGTATCTTCCTGGTGATCACTAGGAAGACGCTTTGACTCACAAGGGGTGAGGAAACAATAAATCTCCTTGGCACTGAACAAGAGGTCTCTTTTGGGCTGATTTTATCAAGAAAGAAGGACTGTAAACAACTGCTGAAGGCTGCTATTGGCACGTGGAGGGCTGGTTAACTGAACAAAGATGCTAAATTAAGAGGAAGCTTTTAGAAAATGAAGCTTTTAGCCTAAGGAGCTTGCCTTAGAATCATATCAGCGAGGGCTAAATTAAATTGAATTTTAAACCTGGCATGTGGGCAGAATCACCTAACACTGAACTTCCACCCACCATTTGTGCTATAGTCATGGGTGCACAGGTTGTGCTGTGTGTTATAGAATGCTGTGCAAGGGGGGGGGGGCTGTAAACTACGTGCTCCTGACAGAGAAGCTTAACTGCTTCTACATTTTATTTCAAATTTAATGTGCTGTAAGCTCTCAATATTCTCAAGGCAGTAATGTCATATCAAATTGATTAAAACAACATACAATACTCCTGCTTGCAATATAATTTTTTAAAAGCTACTAAGACTCATCTTGGAGAGGAGGTGAGAAATGACACACAGAAGGGGAAAGCATGGAAAAAATCTTTGTGGAGGCTCTGTTTTGAATGAAAGGGAAATCAACCTTGTATGGAAGCCCAAGATTATATAATAAAGCAAGTCCTCATATTACGATGTGGTTTTGCATGTAAGCCGGACAGTGCTTTATCAAAGAGAAGTAACAGTATTTGTTGTTGTTATGTGCAAAGTCGTGTCCGACCCATTGCGACCCCATGGACAATGATCCTCCAGGCCTTCCTGTCCTCTACCATTCCCCGGAGTCCATTTAAGTTTGCACCTACTGCTTCAGTGACTCCATCCAGCCACCTCATTCTCTGTCGTCCCCTTCTTCTTTTGCCCTCGATCGCTCCCAGCATTAGGCTCTTCTCCAGGGAGTCCTTCCTTCTCATGAGGTGGCCAAAGTATTTGAGTTTTATCTTCAGGATCTGGCCTTCTAAAGAGCAGTCAGGGCTGATCTCCTCTAGGACTGACCGGTTTGTTCGCCTTGCAGTCCAAGGGACTCGCAAGAGTCTTCTCCAGCACCAGAGTTCAAAAGCCTCAATTCTTTGACGCTCGGCCTTCCTTATGGTCCAACTTTCGCAGCCATACATTGCAACTGGGAAGACCATAGCCTTGACTAAACGCACTTTTGTTGGCAGGGTGATGTCTCTGCTTTTTAGGATGCTGTCTAGATTTGCCATAGCTTTCCTCCCCAGGAGCAAGCGTCTTTTAATTTCTTTGCTGCAGTCCCCATCTGCAGTGATCTTGGAGCCCAGGAAAATAAAATCTGTCACTATCTCCATTTCTTCCCCATCTATTTGCCAGGAATTGAGAGGGCCGGATGCCATGATCTTTGTTTTCTTGATGTTGAGTTTCAAGCCAACTTTTGCACTCTCCTCCTTCACCCGCATCAACAGGCTCTTTAGTTCCTCTTCACTTTCTGCCATTAGAGTGGTATCATCTGCATATCTGAGGTTGTTGATATTTCTCCCTGCAATCTTGATCCCAATTTGTGACTCCTCTAATCCCGCATTTCTCATGATGTGCTCTGCATACAAGTTAAATAGGCAAGGTGACAGTATACAGCCTTGCCGAACTCCTTTCTCAATTTTGAACCAGTTAGTGATTCCATGTTCAGTTCTCACTGTTGCTTCTTGACCTGAATATAAATTTCTCAAGAGACAAATAAGATGCTCTGGTATTCCCATCTCTTTAAGAACTTGCCACAATTTGTTGTGCTCCACACAATCAAAGGCTTTAGCATAGTCAATGAAGCAGAAGTAGACGTTCTTCTGGTACTCCCTAGCTTTCTCCATGATCCAGCGTATGTTGGCAATTTGATCTCTAGTTCCTCTGCCTCTTCGAAATCCTGCCTGTACTTCTGGAAGTTCTCGGTCCACAAATTGCTGGAGCCTAGCTTGTAGGATTTTGAGCATAACTTTGCTAGCATGAGAAATTAGTGCAATGGTGCGGTAGTTTGAACATTCTTTGGCATTGCCCTTCTTTGGGATTGGAATGTAAACTGACCTTTTCCAATCCTGTGGCCATTGTTGAGTTTTCCAAATTTGCTGGCATATTGAGTGTAGCACTTTTACTGCATCGTCCTTTAAGATTTTGAATAGTTCAACTGGAATGCTGTCACCACCACTAGCTTTATTGTTGCTCAGACTTCCTAAGGCCCATTTGACTTCACATTCCAGGATGTCTGGCTCCAGGTCAGTAACTACCCCATTGTGGTCATCAGGGATGTTAAGCTCGCTCTTGTATAGTTCTTCTGTATAATTTTGCCACCTTTGTTTAATCTCTTCTGCTTCTGTGAGGTCCCTACCATTTTGGTCCCTTATCATACCCATCTTTGCATGAAACGTTCTCTTCATATCTCCAATTTTCTTGAAAAGATCTCTGGTCCTCCCCATTCTATTGTTTTCTTCTATTTGTTTGCACTGTTCATTTAAGAAGGCATTCTTATCTCTTCTAGCTTTTCTCTGGAATTCTGCATTCAATTGGGTGTATCTTTCTCTTTCTCCCTTGCCTTTCACTTCCCTTCTCTCCTTAGCTATTTGTAAAGCTTCCTCAGACAGCCATTTTGATTTCTTGCATTTCTTTTTCTTTGGGATGGTTTTAGTTGCTACCTCTTGTACAATGTCGCGAACCTCCGTCCATAGTTCTTCAGGCACTCTGTCTATCAGATCTAATTCCTTAAATCTATTTGTCACCTCTACTGTGTATTCGTTGGGGATATGATTTAGTTCATACCTGAGTGGCCTAGTGGTTTTCCCTACTTTCTTCAATTTAAGCCTAAATTTTGCAACAAGAAGCTCATGATCTGAACCACAATCAGCTCCTGGTCTTGTTTTTATTGACTGGATAGAACTTTTCCATCTTTGGCTGCAGAGCACATAGTCAATCTGATTTCTGTGTTGACCGTCTGGTGATGTCCATGTGTAGAGTCGTCTCTTGGGTTGTTGGAAAAGAGTGTTTGCTATGACCATTGTATTCTCTTGACAAAATTCTACCAGCCTGTGCCCTGCTTCATTTTGTACTCCAAGGCCAAACTTGCCTGTTATCCCGGTTATCTTTTGGCTTCCTACTTTAGCATTCCAATCCCCCATGATGATAAGTACATCATTTTTTGGCGTTGCTTCTAGAAGGTGTTGTAGGGCTTCATAGAACTGATCAACTTCATCCTCTTCAGCAGCAGTGGTTGGGGCATAGACCTGGATCACTGTGATGTTGAATGGTTTGCCTTGGATTCGAACTGAGATCATTCTGTCATTTTGGGGATTGTATCCCAAGACTGCTTTTCCTACTCTCTTATTGATTATGAAGGCTACTCCATTTCTTCTGCGAGATTCTTGTCCACAGTAGTATACCTGATGGTCATCTGAATTAAATTCACCCATTCCTGTCCATTTTAGTTCACTGATTCCTAAAATGTCGATGTTCAGTCTTGTCATTTCTTGTTTAACCACGTCCAGCTTGCCTTGATTCATGGATCTGACGTTCCAGGTTCCTATGGAATAAAAATCTTTACAGCATCGGACTGTCTTTTCGCCACCAGTTACTTCCACAACTGAGCGTCCTTTCGGCTTTGGCCCAGTCGCTTCATTCATTCTGGCGCTACTCGTACTAGCCGTCTGCTCATCCCCAGTAGCATATTGGACACCTTCCGACCTGAGGGGCTCATCTTCCGGCGTCATAACGTTTTGCCTTTTGGAACTGTCCATAGAGTTTTCATGGCAAAGATACTGGAGTGGTTTGCCATTTCCTTCTCCAGTGGATCACCTTTTGTCAGAGCTCTCAGCTATGACCTGTCCGTCTTGGGTGGCCCTGCACGGTATAGCTCATAGCTTCACTGAACTACGCAAGCCCCCTTGCCACAACAAGGCAGCGATCCTTGAAGGGGGAAGTAACAGTATATCAAATGTTTAAGCTAGAGGAATCTGTTTTCACTGTCTCTTCCTCTGCAGGTTACTGGCAAGTTGAAGATTGGTACCTACACAGGTCCCCTACAGCATGGCATTGTCTACTCTGGGGGTAAAGTGGAAATGAGCACATTGGTTCTTATGATGAATTAGACAAGAGTTTTGGGGGTTTGATCTGCCTTTAGTGTTTTTTTTAACCCTCTGGTGATGGCTTCTTCTTTCCTCTGCTCACTCACTTGCAGAAGAGAGGCAGTGTTGGCATGCCTGTCTGAAGTGCTACTGCCTCAGTGGTGGTGGGGAGAATCCTCCTCTTCCTCCTCTCTCTGCTTGAAGAAGTGAGGCAACAGTGGCAGGGCTTGTGTGGTGGTGGTGGTGGTGGTGGGGGGGGGAGAGCAGAAGTATCTCCCGCTCCTTATGTCCTGGCCGCCTGCCAGCAGAAGAGAGGTACAATCAGGCTGTTATCAATATTGGGGTCTCCAGGAGCTCCATTAAGCTGCCTTCTCTCCTACCTGCTCACAGTAGGTTTATGTTGCGTGTTTGGGGGAACTTAACCCCACCCCACGCACACACTTTGAAGGGATTCCATTCTAGTCTGCACAAGTCACTCTAGGGACATATCTTTGATAGAACCATGCATGAACCCTCTTGTGTTGGAGTCCGACATTCAGTAGAACGTTCTGGGTGTTGCATTTGTTCTTAACTTGTGTATTTTAGCCACTTATGGGGTCAGAGTATAATTATGAGTGGGGTATTTTTTCTACTAGTTTACTTGTGTTTCCATACTGTTTTAAAGCAGCCCTAAACCCTTTGTTTAGGGAGTAAATGGCCAGAACATGCGAAGAGTGGAAGCCTTTATGAAATTTCTAATCCCCTTTACATTAAAACTTGGTGTAATATAGTGGGACATGCCTTTTCTTATTGACAGCTTCCTTCTTCCCTCAGGCTCCTCTGATACCATCTGTGATCTTTTGGGAGCAAAAGGCAAAGATATTTTGTACATTGGAGATCACATCTTTGGAGATATCCTGAAGTCCAAGAAACGTCAGGGTTGGAGGACTTTCTTAGTAATTCCAGAACTGGCACAGGAGCTTCATGTCTGGACAGACAAAAGCTGTAAGTAATGAGCTGTCTTTATCCCAGCCTCTCATTGAGAATTTATGTAGTTTAAATTGGCATAGGCTGTCTGGGAAAACAAAAAAGCACTTGCTTTCCTTTTGGTTATTTATACACATTAAGAGATGAAGAGAGAGTCTTTTGACAGATATAAGCTGGTGGGACAGCTGTAGATCACCGCAAATTTTATTTATTTGTTTTATTTCGCTGTTCCCTGCACAGCTGGCTCATGGCAGAGCACAACAATTATAAAACAATAATCTAAAATTCCCCTCCCACCCTCCCCAGTCCCTCCCCTAAACCATGCCCCACATATGGTCCACAGTAACCCCCACCTCACCCCCACCATCCATTTGCCCCATATTGAGAACCTGCTTGGTTTAGTATTTAAGAGGAGTGGCTTCTAATCTGGTGAGCTGGGTTTTATTCCCCATTCCTCCACATGCAGCCAGCTGGATGACCTTGGTCTTTTCACAGCCCTATTAGAGCTGTTCTGAGCAATAATATCAGTGCTTTCTCACAAAGGTGTATTGTGAGGAGAGGAAAATGAAGATGATTGTAAGCCACCTTGAGACTCCTTCTGGTAGAAAAAAGCAGCATATACTAACCAACTCTTCTTCTGCATTTTTCTTTTCTTTGAGCTGAGGCTGTAAACTCATTCTGCCAACTATGTTTTTGTTACCGTTGATATTTGTAACTTAGGCTACTTATAGTGGAGTATATAGAGCTGCAAAACCCAAGAACCAGGAATAGAAACTGTAATCTTGGAGTCTGTGAAGAATTTTCCTAGCCAAAGTTGTAGATCTTTCCTAATAATTTATAAAAGGTTGGCTTGTTTTTCTTCTGTGAAATGGAAATTGGTTCCTTCTTTTTTTTGCCTAATAGCTACAGCCACCACTCTTGTTTATTTGAACTGTCAAATCAGCTTTCTTGAGAGATTCTCTGCAGAATGCAGATTTTTAAAATAAACTAATAGAGCAATATGCATCTCTCCTGAGCAATATGCATCTCTCTTTTCTGTTGGAAGGGAGGCTTTGCCTTAGTTGATTTCCAATGTAATGATGTCCTTTTACTTTTCTCATCCACCCTTTACTATCCAGCCCTTTTTGAAGAACTTCAGAGTCTAGACATCTTCTTAGCAGAGCTATACAAGTAAGTATTTGAATGTTTTCCGTGGAATGTAATCCCATGATTTAGGGATTGGATTCTTTCTTTTTTAAAGCATCTATACCCTTTCAGTGTTAAACTGGGTGGGATTGGGAAGAGAGAACCACATATTTGAGTCTAATCTAGTAGCCTTTCTGAACAAGCCTTTTTGAACAGGTGTTTTCTGAATGAAACCATCTGGCATTTGCCTTCAGTAAGCTCAACAGTAATTCATTTTTCTATTTCAATTAGACATTTGGATAGTAGCAGCAATGAACGCCCTGACATCAGTTCCATCCAGAGGCGTATAAAGGTACTGATGGACAGAATTCTTTTTAACCCCTTGCTAGGTAGGTTTCCTTTTCCTAGAATTTCAGCAAAACTGCTTCTAAAGTGAAGTATTCTACAGTACTGTCATGGTGAAGCATTAATGTTAAAGAGAATTTTTACTATATATAAGAATCTCAATATATAGAAATGAGTTCTGCAGCTGGTGCTAAAATTAGCTGGGTTCTTGTGACACCTTAAAGGCTAACACAATGTCATTCTGGCAGAGTGTCGATGAGAGACTACTTCACATGCAATGAGTGGATCCTCACTGTGCTAAAAAGCTGCCTACCGTCTGGTGGATCTCTAGTGATAGCAGTCATATTCCAGATCCTGCTGGCTAGTAGAACCCCCCCCTCCCCCATGGAAGCTGTCATTGATAGCCTGATTTTCCCATTCGTTCACCAGGAATCAGCTGCTGTGATTGTTAGAAGGTCAAATGCCTGCATTAAGCTGTATTTGGGACAGAAATTAGTTCCCCTTCTCTGTTAGACTGATTTGGCCATGCTTCTGTAATTCCAAAGCACTTTATGTGGGGCAGCCTGTGAAAATGATTCGGAAGTTTCAGTTATCACAAAATGAGACTGCTTGCCAATGAAACACCCACCATTTTGTCAACTGAACACTGACTATCATGTAAACCCTAATTCAGAATTCATATATACCACCATACACAAAATGGATTAAACCCTATTGTGTCACACCAGCAGCACAAGTTAGCCAAACTTGGGTCTAGGATCCTAGATGGATGATAGACCTGTTACCAGGAGCAACCTGAATTGCTCTACCAGTTTCTCAGTAGGTTTTGTTGATGGAGCTGCTACTTCACTGAACTCAGTGGGAGTAGCCCTAGCAGAAAGGGGAGATCTCATTCAGGGAATTGCTAGATGTCTCTAACTTGCTCTCTTATTGTAGAAAGTGACCCATGATATGGACATGTGCTATGGAATGATGGGAAGCCTGTTCCGAAGTGGGTCCCGACAGACATTGTTTGCCAGTCAGGTGATGCGCTACGCAGACCTTTATGCAGCATCTTTCATCAACCTCCTATACTACCCCTTCAGTTATCTCTTCAGAGCTGCCCATGTACTGGTGAGTCTAAAATCCATGGAGTTGTACTCTGGATTGGTAGTAATCCGATCCAGAAATTGTATGCATTTGATATATATATTTTTTGTGAGCTGCTTTGTATGTGGAAGTGGCGCATGTATTTTTCAAATAATAATAATGTGGCAGTTGACAAGGTATCTTGCATATTACAAAGTTGCAAGAGAGGAACTCATAAAGGAGGAGTAAACCCTTCTTGTGCTTGATTACCCCCCCCATCCCTGTTCTCTTGCTCCAGCTAATCTGCCAAGTAGAAGAAAAAAGTCTCAAGCTGGCGATGGCGAAGTGATTTAATGTTCAAAATGATATCACAATGTTCAACACAATTTCAAAATGGATTCCCAGGTATAGTCCATTTTTGATATCTTCATTGGTGAATTCTCAATATTCTCAATAACTCAATCTTCTCTAATAGTGTTTTTATGATTGTTGGAAATAACCTACTAGTCTCTTATAATGTCTTGGGTATATAGTTCAATCCCAAACTGGTCGCATAATATTCAAATTTGTAGGGGTCTATTAATATTAACACCACTATGTATAATTCCTCTATAGCAGTTGTGTTATTACAATATTGAGAATTCACTGATGGATATCGAAAACGGACTATACCTGGGAATCTGTTTTGAATTTGTTTTGACCATTGTGATATTGTTCTGAATATTAGATCACCTTGCCAGCTTGAGACTTTTTAAACATTAAATCACCAGCTTGAGACTTTTTTCTTCAATTTTCTTATGGCTGATGGGTCTTCACCAGCTAACCTGCCAGCCTGCTGTGGTTCTTCTCTAGCTGTTCACTGATCCACCCAGTCTTCCCTCCCTGTTTCCTTCATATACGTGCTGGTATGGCAGAGTCTCAAGAGCAGCAGGCATTGGGGATGGGGATAAACAGCAGCTGGCTCTAGTGTTACATCTGTTCCTGGTGCCCATCACTATGTGCAGCCTCTATATCATTTTAAATGTGTCTTCTGTTCTAGCCTTGGATGGCCCCCTTGTTTGGATTTTTAATCCAGGTTGCAGTTTCAAATGTATAGTGGTTCGTCTGTGTAGATCCAGGAGTCAGTTGCACCAGTTATTCCTAAATCCCAAGGAATATTAATTCATTTTTATGTGGCTAATGCATAGACCAGGCGTAGTCAAACTGCAGCCCTCCAGATGTCCATGGACCACAATTCCCAGAAGCCCCTGCCAGCAAATGCTGGCAGGGGCTCCTGGGAATTGTAGTCCATGGACATCTGGAGGGCCGCAGTTTGACTACCCCTGGCATAGACTGTGAGGAAGGAGGGAATTAAATCTTAATTTTAAGTACCTGACTGCAAGATTACAGGTTCTCCGTTCCTGCCTTTCCCACTGAGAGCCAGCATGGTGAAGTGGTTAAGACAGTGACAGGCTTTAATCAAGGTAACCAGGTTTGAGTGCTCACTCCTCCACATGGAGTCTGCAGGGTGACCTAGGGCCAGTCATAGTTCGCTTAGATCTCAACCCCACCTAGCTCACAAGGTGCCTGTTGTGGGGAGAGGAAAGAAATGTGATCGTAAGCCACTTTGAGGCTCCTTAAGGGAGAGAAAAGTTGGTTATGGAAACCTACTCTTCTTAACTAGCGGAGTGCCCCACAGCTCCTTTTCTTAAGTTATTTCCACTAGCCATCACATGCACACAGTATGTTCAGATAAGGGTTTTCTCTTTTTAGGATTGTGGGGGTAGAGTGGTAGATTAGACATAATACTATAATTAGAGGAACAGCCACACAGGCTGTAATGAGGCCAATATCAGTACCATCTTCTGGGGCACTCATTGGATTAGTTTTCTAAACAATGGTAGTGATGAACATGAAAAGCTCTTGCATGTAATCTGTTAGTAGCTGAGTCTTCCTTCGTTGCATTACAAGTTTTATGATTCCACGGCATACTGAGTGGTTTGGGATGAAGAAGCATCTTAGGCTATTGGTCTAACAGAAGTGGTAAATATTGTACACGATGGTTGGCATCTGCAGATGATAAAACCAGCACTTTGGTTCGTTGTTCAAGAGCTTCTTTACTTTGTCTCCCTCTGCAGATGCCACATGAGTCAACTGTGGAGCACACTCATGTGGATGTCAACGAGACAGAATCACCAATGGCCACACGCAACCGCACTTCAGTGGATTCTGACAAACGACACCAGTTGACCCGATCTGTTAGTGAGATCAAACCTCCTAATCTCTTCCCTCAAGCTCCCCAAGAGATCACACATTGCCATGATGAGGATGATGATGAAGAGGAGGAGGAGGAGGAGGAGGAAGAAGAAGAATAGAGAAGAAATTTGAACAACACCCAACATGCTGTAGCAGTGATTGACAGGAACAGACTCCCACTTCAGAGGCCTGAGATTAGGGTTAGGGATGATAATACATTAACACTAATCAGCAGATGTTTTCCAGATGTCAACAAATTTATATTGGAGAAGATAGGGCCAGACACAGGTGCCTAATTGCACTGCTCCTCCTGTAGAACATGGGTGTGGAGGGATGCCTGCATGTTCTGCCTCTTTGACTGTGCATTTAGTTTAAACTGCCTCCCAGGGGATGGTTTGCATTTATTGCAGTGAAGCTGCTGTAGGACCCTCCAGGACTCCCAGTGTTCCAGTATCAGTTTTTCACAGGAGCTGGCACCTTTTGATCCTTATTTTTGGGACAAAGATGTACCCTAATACTGGATGCCATGGGAATGGCAATAATTCCAGGGTTGACTCTACCCCTGTCAAGCACAACTTGGTTTTTGAATTGGTTTGTTCTCTAACCTCATTATAGTGGGGTTCTGCTTCTGGCCCTTTTCTGTATTGATGGTTTTAAAAGCTATCATGCTACATACTTTTTATTGTTAGATATAGCTAGTTTGCCTGCTGAGATTCCAAAGCTTATATTATCTCCATCTCTGGCATGTGGTGCATGTGTTCTAGGGCTTCTAAAATGGGTCCTTATGCCATGTGCTTGTATTCTGGCAAGAGACTCCTAAATAGCAGTACATTTTATAGTTGTAAAAAACCCACACCATTTATGGAGGGGGGGGGAAAGAATAGTCTATACCACCTCTCCTGGCCTTACTGTTGTAATGCTGTGAACTTGATGGAACATCCTGTAAGCTTCTACAGGTCGGGTGGCTGCCACTCGAATCTCTGATGTGGAAATGCACCGTCCAGACATCTGGACAAAGAGGAAGCAGTGGTCTTCTCTGGGATGTCCTTGCTAGGGCCACTCTTTACCTCCATTCCAAGAATGAGAGTAATTTAAGGCCTACAACATTTGTCTTGTTTATTCCTTGGACTCAGAGCCTGGTATGTTATTCTGTCCACGAGTTCAATCTGTTAAGCTAAAAAGCACACGTTTCCTTTGAATTATCCTGTACTGCAAGGAGAGCCTGCTTCTGTCTTTGTGCAAACAGGCAGTATATACTGTTTCCTGGGGTGCATCCCATCCCATATCATACTGTGCCATTCAGGTATAGAAAAAGAGGTCCTATTTTAAGATATTTAATCTATAGTTTGAATGGGTTAGCTGTAATTTTCTTCCATAATTAAAATGTATTGAACTGCAAATTGGCAGGACAATCTGATGCTGCTGTGGTAGATCTGCAAATTATTATATCATGAGGTTTCATAATGAAGTGCATCACTAAAAGATGTTGAAGAGAGGTACATTCATCACTGTATTGTAAGGCCTGGCTAAATATATGAGTGAGGCTGTGATAATAGAGTGAAATATCATCAATAATTATAATTTTCAGGAGATGGCTGTTAAGCTGGTCTAGTCCATTCCTGAAGCCAAGCAAGAGCTGCTGGGACATCCTTTTCATGATTCTGACAAAAGGGCATTGGGATGGCACTCATTTGTAAGAGAGCCAGGCTATTCTTGATCAGCCCAAAATGTGCAGCTGAGAGACGGCAGATGTTCATGAGCAGGTTTTCCATAGAGAATAAGAACTGTTCTTGTGTGGGTTTGTTGACTAAGCATTAACTAATGGGAGGGGCACTAGTGGTTTCATGATGTCCTACAAGGCAGCATGTGGCTAACATCACCAGCCTCACTGCGTTCACCCCGCTGCCCAGCCCTCAGTCCCATGAGGGGCAGGGAGATGAAAGCGTGAGGTTGGCAATGTAACTACATGCAGCCAATAGGTGGAGGTGTGAAGTGAGGAAGTTATCCTGGATATCTGTGCTGCTGGATTCTGGCTTCCAGTTGAAGGCTCTTGTCTGGATCATTTTCTGCCGTACAAGGCAATACCTTTCAGACTGTCATGGACACTTTAGGATCATGGAAACAAGTCACTCATGGGTGACAATTCACTTATTTGCTATGATCGATTGTGGTATACACACAGCTGATACGCAACTCTGGTAAAGGTAAAGTTAAAGGTATCCCCTGTGCAGGCACCGAGTCATGTCTGACCCTTGGGGTAACACCCTCCATCGTTTTCATGGCAGACTCAATACAGGGTGGTTTGCCAGTGCCTTCCCCAGTCATTACCGTTTACCCCCCAGCAAGCTGGGTACTCATTTTACCGACCTCAGAAGGATGGAAGGCTGAGTCAACCTTGAGCCGGCTGCTGGGATTGAACTCCCAGCCTCATGGGCAGACAGCTTCAGACAGCATTTCTGCTGCCTTACCACTCTGCGCCACAAGATGCTAGAACTCTGGTAATATGGCTATTTAAATGATATATTTCACTCCAAAGCAGTAAAGCAGATTGTAGGTAGAACTGAAATGGGCATTTTAAAACTCATGTATTCTAATATTAATGTTTCTTATGTAATGCTATACAGTGGCTAGAACTACCTTTGCTCTAGTATCTACACATTCACCTAGCCCCTCTTATATCTTTTGCATTCTACCAAAGAATGCTGTTCTTCACAGAAATGCTTAAGTTTCTTAAGGTTTTTTTTAAAGTTAAGAGCATCTTTCTAGAATGTGTTCATAGAATCGTAGAGTTGGAAGGAGCCATACAGGCCATCTAGTCCAACCCCCTGCTCAACGCAGGATCAGCCCGAAGCATCCTAAAGCATGTTGTCTTATTTAACACCTGTAGAAAGACTGGCCATAGATATATTTCTATGATCAGTTGGGAATAGCCATTTAACAATGCACTTAAGCTTTAGAAAGAGTGCTGATGGGATAAAAGTTGGTAAATGGTGCAAGGGGTAAAGTATATTTCACCTCTCATTCCCATGGCTGCATTCTGTTAATATAATTCTGTTAATATGAGAAACGACATCATTCTGCCCTGAGGCACAGATTTCTAATCTGTAGAAAGGTATCTACCATGTCTGCTAGGGAAGCATCACAGTGTCTGTTATGCAACTGATGCATCATAGGAAAAGTACATATTGGGAGTAGACTTGGTATGGGACAAAAGATGTTCTAACTGACCCAAATGAGTCACAAACTCTTGAACATGCCCGCTTGGTGTCGAGGTTAGGATTGCTGATTTCTAATCAGGCGAACTGGGTTTGATTCTACACTTCCCCACATTTAGCCAGCTGGGTGTCCTTGGGCTCCCCACAGTGCTGATAAAGCAGTTCTGACTGAGCTGTGATATCAGGGCTCTCTCAGCCTCACCTTCCTCACAGGCTGTCTGTTGTGGGGAGAGGAAAGGAAAGGCGAATGTAAGCCGCTTTGAGATTCCTTCTGGTGGAGAAAAGCAGCATATAAGAACCAACTCTTCTTATTATACCAACAGTAGAACTGGTCTGAATATGAAGATTCAACTGGAACATACTTGAGGCAACTAGTCTCAATTCTCAATACTAGGTTACAAACCATTTGCAATTTACTGCAAACACAAGATCTGTTTCTGTTAATTTGAATGCCCAATGCCAGAAACATAGCTTATGAACAGGCAACCGTAAATGTGTTCATTTCTGTAGTCTTAAATATGCTTCACTTGGATAGCAGTCAGTGTATTGAAAGCTCAAAAATTAATGTTTGGAAAGTAGAAGATGAACTGAAACATGAAGTTTAAGTGCCTAAGATTTTGATATCTGTTATGTTTGCCTGCAGCTCCAGTAGATATGTTGTGTTTATTAGAAACTGCTAGACTAGATGAACCTTATATTTAGGTCTAAGGTTTGTTCTTGAAGACAGAATATTACTTAAACAGCTGTGGTTATTGTTAAGCTTTTTTCGTTAGCAGTGCCACTGCATTCGCTTCCTGTATCCATACAATGCTTTTCTTGTACAGCACTGCTTATTAATGTCATAAGAATAATGCCAAGACTAGCTAATTTAAACCACCAGCAAGAACCATTTAATGCTGAACAAGCAGTTCAAGGCTTCTTGCCCACTCACTGATAGGAAAACAGCAATTTCTAGGATGTGCCTTGTTTTACCATAGAGGCAAGCTGACATCTCATCTGTACTGTATTTGTTCGTTATACTGGATATCACTCCAGCTAACTCTTCCTTCTCCTAACATGCTAGGCAGAAAAGTTCAGGGAAAAATAACAGGTATGACAATTACCTATTGGCGTCTCCATTGTTGTTGGCTATGAACTGGGAGAGGGAATGCATCTTTGCAAGCTCTGGTCATGAAAGTACTGTCTGCTTTTGATTGCCCATCTAATACAGTGAGCATGCATCTGGGTTTCATGGTATTGAGAGGGGATGAAAACAGTGACAACACTAGCATCCCATGCTAAAAAGATTAAAAGAGCAGTAATGGAATAGTTTAAGATTAACTTTGTATAATTTGTTTCCACCCTGTCAAACCAGAGCACTACCAGTAAAGGGCAGAATTTAAACAAATAGTACAATAGTCCCGTCCCCACACCCATGAAAAGGCCAGCAGGGCAGTACAAGCAGCAGCCAAACCCAGTTCTTGTCGGCAGAAAAAGCAATTCCCTGTCTTGTTCTGCTGAAGTCAAAGGTGGTTCTTTGTTGGAAAAGTTCAGCTTAAACCTCGACAGAGGGAGAGATTCCCTTAAACCTCAACAGAGGGAGAGAGTCCTAAACACAGTTCATGATTCCCCTTTAAAAATAAAGCCTCCCCCAGCAAAAGTGTTATTTGCTGAAATTCAACTAATGACTTTGCTTAAGTTGAACAGAAGTGTTCACAAGAAAACGTTACTGGTCAAGGGACAAAAGGCAAACATGGATTCTGATGTTTCCCCATCATAATGGGGGAGGGGAGCTGATCTGCCAATGCATCCTGGCAGAGAGAAAGACTGGTCAAGAGGAGAGGAATATTGTATAAGGAACAGAATTGCAATGAGCCCTGAAAGCTGTGTGCTGGCATCTGGGAGCAGATCTTTATTTCCATTTTCACATACTCCATAAAAGGAGTGAGTTCTGCTAATATTGAAGGTGAAGACAAGTGGGCAACAGAAGGACTGGTACTGGGGGAAACTGGAAGGGGAGCTAAAGAGCAGGACAAGGCAAACAGGCCAAATATAAAATAGGTTAATTTGCATCTCCATTGTTACTGCAAGGAACTCACATTTCATAATGTGTGCCTTAGGTTGCTCAGGATGCAAGTTGAAAGGAAATTTTTCATTTAGCAGGCATTTTGAACAGTTTGGTGTAGTGGTTAGGACTTCTAATCTGGCATGCCGGGTTTGATTCTGCGCTCCCCCACATGCAGCCAGCTGGGTGACCTTGGGCTCGCCACGGCACTGATAGAGCTGTTCTGACTGAGTAGTGATATCAGGGCTCTCTCAGCCTCACCCACCTCACAGGGTGTCTGTTGGGGGAGAGGAAAGGAAAGGCAAATGTAAGCCCCTTTGAGCCTCCTTCGGGTAGGGAAAAGTGGCATATAAGAACCAACCTTCTTCATCCTCCCGCCTTTCCTGCTTCAGCCCTATAAAAAAATAAAACTGAGGTAACTAGCACACATGAATTAACCTATTTCAAATCCCTGCTTGGCCCTGAAGCTCACTAGGAATACAAGGTGTTTTTGAAAGTTAAAAGGGCAAAGATACAGGTATAAAATGTCAGTATTCACAATGGTCATACAGAGCTACTGGAAAACAGCCTTCCTATGGAGGCAATGAACACTCTAGAGGGCGGCTGGAGCAGTCATGAAATCAGACTGCTCCCGCAACTAAACAGGCCCAGCCCAAACACAGCCACCAAAAAACACCCAAATTGATCATACAAAAAAAAGAAAAGGAGAACAAAAAGAATCCCACCAAATTAATCACAGAAACCTCTAAGGAACGCAACAGAACGCAACAGAACAAGATTTCAAAAATCCCACAAAATAGAAAAAAGAGAAAATAACAACCAAGAAGAACGACAAGAGACAACGAAGAAAGACGGAAACGGTAAGAAAATCAACTAGAACAAAAACAGAGGGAAACCAACAGCGGCTGTTGGGCAAAAACCAGTGACTGTCTGCTAGGTCGGGCTACCACGGCTGAAGGAGCTCGGCCGGAGGAACTCTGAGCTCGCGGAAGCAGCTAAAAGGAGCTGATCTCTGAAGCAACCTGTCAGCACCAAAGACAAAGCTGCCCGCTACAAAAGGACCGTCCGCAGCCCCTCAAACAAAATCGGACCCTCGTCCGCCGCCATTACATCGCGCCCACTGCCGGGACCTGCAGCCACCGCCGGAGCAGAGCCAGATCAACGCCGCTCCACCGTCACCGAGCAGAGCCGGACCCCGACAACTTCCACCGCTGCTGACCCACACCCACCACCTGCAGCCGCCGCCTGAGCAGAGTCTAACTGCTGAAGCTGCCCCACCATCACCACGCCGAGCCCACCTTTTCGCGCTCTCGAGCACCACGTTCCCGACCGCCGCCCACACGCGCTCCATCGTCCCGCGCTTCCTGACCACCGCTGAACAAGGCTGGCCCTGGTCACAGCCGACCTACCATCCCCAGACTCTGCTGCAGCTGCCCACATCTCAACGCCGCGGGTCCCTGCCGCAGCTGCCGGGGAACAAGGAAAGGAGAGGAAAAGAAGGAAAGGAACACTAACATAATCTAATAAGGAAGAAAGAGAAGTACCAAACCCTCGGGGGGGGGGGAGGGCCCTATAAGGAGGAGGAGGAAGACACAAACAATCGGACATTAATTTAATTAACCAATTCCAGAAAAAGGGGGGGGATTGTCACGGGGCTTCTACAGACTCTGCGAGGGGGGGGGAGAAGAATACAAACGGGCATAACTTGTACCCAGAAGGGGGAAGGGCATCAAACAACTAATAGAAATTAAGCGGGACAATTGAGCGGGAAGAAAATCAAACGGAGAGGGAAAAGATCACAAACGGAGATAACTCCGTTCCAAGAAGGGGGAAGGGACGGCAAACAAACTACCAGAAACTGGGCGGGAACAAATCGGGCGGGAAGAAAAACCAAGCGGGGAAACTGTAAACAGAAAACGGAGGGGGGGAGGGTAAGGGGGAAGAGAGCGGGGGAGAAAGAAAGACAAGACACCAACCAAACTACCAACAACTGGGAAAAAATCAGGAAGAAACATTGTGATGTGCACAGAAAAGAGGGGAAGGGGAAAGAAGGGAAAAAGGGGAGGGGGGAGGGGAGAAGGGGAGGGGGGGGAAAGAAGGAAAAAAAACGGGAAGGGAAGGAGAAAGCGAGAGGAGAAAGGACTGAAATAAAGAAAAGGGGAGGGGGGAAGGGGAGGGGGGAAAGAAGGGAAAAAAAAACAGGAAGGGAAGGAGAAAGTGAGAGGAGAAAGGACTGAAATAAAGAAAAGGGGAGGGGGGAGGGGAGGGGAGGAGGAAAGAAGAGAAAAACGGGAAGGGAAAGAGAAAGTGAGAGGAGAAAGGACTGAAATAAAGAAAAGGAGAGGGGAGAGGGAGAAAGGAAATACTCCAAAATCAAAAAAGAGGAGGAATCAAGAGGGAGTCAAAGATAGCCCAACCTTCACTAGCTACCAACCCACACCTGACTTATCCCCACCCCCCTACCCAGCCAAACCAAATTAAATCAACATATCCACCCACCAATCAGCCAGAACAATAAACCCAACACAATTAAACACCATCAACTGACCTACCCCAAACCCACCCAAAACAATTAATTCTACCAATTAAATAACTAATCCCCACCCCAAACAACTGATTCTACCCCAAAACCACCCAAATAACCAATCCTACCAATTAAACAATCAATCACCATTAATTGAACACCCAACCCAGCCTGAGGAAATTAGCTCAATCAACCAATTAGCCCAACTTACCAACCAACCCAATAACTTGCCCCCCACTTACCAAACAACCCTACCATCCAACTGAACCACACCCAATTCATAAACCTCAGTCCCAACCCAACATGAAATAACACACAGATCACTCATACACCACACACCCCTGGATTGGGCAACCCTGAGGTGCCACAATAGGCGATCGGGACTACCCCTCCAGGCTCCCACAACGATACACATCCTACACCCAACACATAACTACACAAGTGGAACTGGGAAGCCCTGAGAGGCTGTAATTAGCGATCAGGGCCAACCTCCCACAGATACACAAACTCACACACACAAAGACAGAACCGGGGTTTAACAATCAACCCCAGCCAAACCACTGAACCAAGAATTGAACCAACAGTGTCCATAGAGCTCACAATGCCTAACAAATCTGAAGAAGGAGGAAAAGCAGGGGCCTTGATAGGGTCAGGGATCCCAATAATAAGGGGCAAAGGCAGGGACAGCGGATGGCGGAGGTACATCAAACCAAGGGGGCCGAAAACCAAACATACTCAGGCCCCCTCCAGACTCCGCCCCATCCCTCGTGACACTAGGGTGGAGGCAAAGGTAAACAACCCGCCTCTGACACTGGTGCTGTGCAACGCCAGGTCAATAAACAACAAAACCTCTACGCTGCAAAACTACTTTGTAGAGCAAAGAGCGGACCTGGCGTGCTTGACAGAAACCTGGACCAGGGAAGGGGAGACAGTTGCCCTCAAAGACCTAGCCCCTGCTGGGTTCTCTGTCCTCCACCAGTCCCGGACAGCGGGGCGGGGAGGAGGGGTGGCAATCCTAACCCGAGAGGCTTTCTCCTTTAGAGCCCTCCCTGCGCCGTCAATACCAGGCATTGAATGTGTTGGCCTCGGATGGGGATCAACCGAGAGCGTGGCCATCTGGTTAGTATACCGCGCGCCCACTGCACCACCAGATGCCCTGCCTGCCCTGCTAGAGGCGGTGGCGGCCTGGACGCTACAGTTCTCCAGTCTACTAGTCCTGGGGGACTTTAACGTCCATGCTGAGCTACTGTCCTCTAGAACTGGACAGGACCTAGTGTCAACCATGGCAACACTGGGGCTCTCGCAATTTGTTGTTGGCCCCACCCATCAAGCAGGCCACACCCTGGACCTTATTTTCGGCGTAGGTTTGGATGTGGATCTGGTCACAACAACAGCCGTGCCATGGTCAGACCACTATGCTCTAAAGGCTCGGCTAAGGCTTCCACCACCTCCTCAGTTGGGCGCCGAGCAAATTTTAGCTCGCCCGCGGAGACTTATGGATCCAATAGGATTCCTGAACGCTCTGCGGGAACCAATGCCTCCCGGCACTTCTCTCAATGGCCTGGTCAGTGACTGGCATGACAGACTGCTGACGGCCATTGATGAGATAGCTCCCCGACGCCCTCTCCGGCTCCGTCTCAAGCGAGCTCCCTGGTACACCGAGGAGCTTCGCGACAAGAAACGGGAACTGAGACGGCTAGAGCGAGTTTGGAGGAAGACTCGTGACGAAGCCTCGAGAACATCTTATAGAATGCAGATGAAAGCCTATGAGATGGCGGTGAAGTCAGTAAAACGCAATTTTTACTCGGCTACCATCGCATCTGCAGACTCACGCCCAGCTCAATTGTTTAAGGTAGTTCGATCTCTCACTGCCCTGATTGAAGGGCAACAAAACAGTAGCCAATTGGACATCAGCTGCGAGGCATTTGCGAGTCATTTTGCGGACAAAATCTCGACACTCCGCCACGACCTCCCCCCAACCTTAGATACAAAAAGTGAACTAGAGGCCCCTTGGCCGTCTTTGGAGAAAACTATGAGTAACTTCAGACGACTCACGCTGACCGAAGTGGACAGGATTCTAGCGACAACAAGACCAACTACATGCCCACTAGATCCTTGCCCATCCTGGCTCTTGAAAACAGCTGGCATAAAGATAATGGGCCCCCTCCGGGAGATAATCAACCTATCTCTAACAACAGGAGAATTCCCGGAGGGTTTGAAAGAGGCTGTGGTACGTCCACTGTTGAAAAAAACATCTCTAAACCCACAAGAGCCTAACAACTACAGGCCCGTGTCTCACTTAGCGTTTCTGGGCAAGATGATAGAAAGGGCAGTCGCAAACCAACTGACAGAATACCTGGAAGAAGCTTCGGTCCTAGACCCATCTCAGTCTGGCTTCCGGCCTGGCCATGGGGTAGAGACAGCGCTAATCGCCCTGACGGACGACCTCCGTCGCCAGTTGGATCGAGGCGGGTCGGCACTGCTGATATTATTAGACCTCTCAGCAGCGTTCGACACAGTCGATCACGAGCTTCTAGCTCGCCGCCTCATCGATGCTGGAATACAAGGGACAGCCCTTCAATGGCTGATCTCCTTCCTCCAGGGTCGTGGACAGAGGGTTGCAATAGGAGAGAAAACATCAGGCCGCCGGCAACTTACTTGTGGAGTCCCACAAGGAGCGGTCCTCTCTCCTATCCTATTCAACATCTTCATGCGCCCTCTCGCACAGCTGGTACGGACGTTCGGGCTGGGTTGCCATCAATATGCAGATGACACCCAGCTCTTCCTCCTGATGGATGGCCGCCCTGACTCTCCCCCAGAAGCATTAGCCAGCTGCCTGGAAGCAGTGACGAGATGGCTCAAGCAGAGTCGTCTGAAGCTCAATCCTTTAAAGACGGAGGTCCTGTGGCTAGGTAGGAAGGGCCCTTGCGAGGAAGCGCGCCTGCCTACCCTGGATGGCGTGCAGCTCTCCACGGCTCATGCCGCCAGGAACCTAGGCGTGATTCTGGACGCCTCCCTCACAATGGAGGCCCAGATCACAAAGGTAGCGCGGCTGGCATTCTACCATCTCCGCCAAGCCAAACTACTAGCGCCCTACCTGGCCCCGGAACACCTAGCCACAGTGATCCATGCGACGGTCACCTCTAGACTAGACTTTTGTAACTCGCTCTACGCAGGCCTGCCCTTAGCCCTGACCCGGAAACTACAACTAGTTCAAAATGCAGCAGCCAGGATCCTCACGGCAACACCGTGGAGGTCCCATATCCGGCCTATTCTTCATCAGCTGCAATGGCTACCAGTTGAATTCCGGATCAGACTAAAGGTTCTGGTAATTACCTTCAAGGCCATACGCGGTCAGGGCCCAGTGTACCTGAGGGACCGCCTCCCCGCCTATGCCCCCAAAAGAGCTCTACGCTCTACTGCCTCAAATCAGCTAAGGATCCCTGGCCCTAAAGAAGTCCGTCTGGTCTCGACCAGGGCCAGAGCATTCTCTGTTCTGGCCCCTACCTGGTGGAACGAGCTCCCAGAAGAGATCAGGGCCCTGACGGAGCTTAAACAGTTCCGCAGGGCCTGCAAGAAGGAGCTCCTCCATCAGGCATTTGGCCGAGACCAGACGTAATCAACAGCGACCAAGGGCCCCTGCTCCCCCCCCACCCCCCCTCAGAATTCAATCAATAAACCACCCCTCTCAGAATCCCATCAACAAGCCCTGGACCTGTTTGTATCACAACTGTTTACTGTTATACTGTGTTGTGTTTGGTTGCAATTGTTGGTTATTGATGTATATGTTTTACAGACTGTTTCATGTAAGGTTCCTTGTTATAATGTAAACCGCCCTGAGCCTCCGGGGAGGGCGGTATAGAAGTATGATAAATAAATAAATAAATAATAAATAAATAAGGAAGGCACACAAAGAGCATTTGGGTACAACTTTGGTCTGTTATCTTACTGAGATTACTTGCAGCTGAGATAGGTTACTAATATCAGTGGTAGAGAGGAGAGAAGAAGCAGAAGTATTAAAATGAACTACAGGCTGGCTATTGAGGAACTGTTTTTCAGTAACTAGAGGGTGTCTTATTAATGTCTTTGTAGTGAACCTTTTCCTGCTCCCTACAATGGCAGACTAACAGCACATCACTCAGTCTTATAAATTATGTGAGCAAATATCCTACATCCTACCCATATACTTCAGAATAAATCTTTCTCCTTTCCCATAACTAATTAGTCTCTCTGTAAATAGAAGAAAGATGAACAATGGAGTGAATAAACACTTAAACAGGGAAGTTCAACAGGAAAAATCATTTATCTATCAGAAACGGCTTTGCAATAAGATCGCAAAAATATACAAATAAATCCGATTCAAAATAAATAGATCAGAAATCTACAACCATAGGGTAATTATACACTCCATTGGGATATCAATTGGCTTATGAAACATACATTTCCTTTGTGCTTTTTCATGGTTTATACAAACACAAACAAATATGGAATACTGGGCAATATGCTACCAACACTGAAAGAAATGGAATAATGTACAGTATGATACAATTAAGTAAAGATCCCAGGAAAAAAGGAAAATAAAAATATTTAGAGGCTTTGGAATGCATATGTAGGTGGAGACAAATTGCATGGCCTTAAAAAGCCATGGCCCAAAAGTGAAATGTGTAATGGGAATCTGTGTGGCACCTGTGTGTGGGGGGGGGGTGAGAAAAGGCTAACTACACAGAAAAGCTGGGGTAACAATAGGACTTCATTGACACTGAGCTGGTCAGTGATGGTCAATCAATTTTTCAACATTCAGTTGGAAGATTTTTCACATATCGCCCGCCCCTGTGTTTACTAATGAATAGAAAAACTTCTGCACTGAATTTTACAAGTATTTCATTGCTCCTAGAATTTAAGAGCTCTAAGATTGAAATTATATTTTCTACAAACTGCAAACGCTAACACAAATTTACCCCATGGAACCAGGGGGTAGTTAAAGTCTTTATTGCTTCAATAGTAGATGCTCAGGGGTTCTCTGCATTCCTTCCAAGTCACTTAACAAGGAGCAAGCTCTTGAAACAAAGATCTCATCACCCTCTTTGATAGCCTTTTAGGATTGGGCTGAGGAAAACCAGAGCAGTGGGGCCTGCATTCTGCATCAAATCAAGGTAGGTTACAAGAACAAATGCTGCCTTCACAAAGAAAGTAATCAAGTAAAAGAAATCACAAGAAATGTGAAACAGTACCTCGGAAGTAGCTGTGCAAGGATTTTCAATGCAATGTAGCTTCAGAGAATAGTCTTAATTCATTCCTGAATATATCAATGAAAACCAATGGCCAAGATCAGGGGTAGTCAACCTGTGGTCCTCCAGATGTCCATGGATTACAATTCTCATGTGCCCCTGCCAGCGTTTGCTGGCAGGGACTCATGGGAATTGTAGTTAATGAACGTCTGGAGGTCCACAGGTTGGTTACCCCTAGCCAAGATGACAGTATCGTGTTACTACTTACATTGACAACTTTCCCTCTTGTATTAATGCCAAAGTAGATACTACAGGCAGATTGTGTAAGATCTTCCTTGCTTTAAAAAGATGCCTCAAAAAGCTGCAATTATTATTTGTGTGTGTCGGTACTTACACTTCTGGGTCATTTTTACTATTCAATGCCATAAGTGAGAAAGCAAGGGCTGCTATGGAGCCTGCAGGGAAAGGTGTGTGTGTATGGACACACAGTTTTTGGCTTTTTTTAAAGTTGGAAAAATCTTACTTGGCTCTCTTTGTAATATCTAATTTCGGCCTGAAAGCTGGGCTTCAGTTGCCTATGGTCTTAAATAGGCCATTGCAGGAAGTAAACCACACTGCAGCTCCCCAGGTGGAATGTAGTATATCATACATACATTTGGTCAAATGCAAGCATGTCCCAGTTTACCTGCATCATAGTCATGAAATGAGGAGAGAAAAACAGACTGAAGGCAAGCCACTTGTTAGAGGCACAAGCGCAACCTGCTTACTCCCACATGTCTACAAGAATAATTTACGATCCTATTTTGTTTCTACTATTATCTTACAAGGTTCAAGACTCAAGGTTTTAATTTAGTAAAAGCATATTCCAGAATCCACCAGAAGATTGTCTGTGCTTCAAGTGCTTACCTGAAAGGAAGGAAGGAAGCCCATTGACAATAGCAGCACTGCCATGGCAGCTAGACAGGCACTTCAGTGGAAGGAGTTCCAGCTGCTAGCACCATGACACCATAAAGACGGTAAACACCTGAGGCATAGGAATGGCTTACAGAAAGAATACGGAAGCAGCTTACAAAGCAACATCATCAAATACTGCACTGTAGAGGGCCTATTTTGTCCCAGGCTAACCCCAAAGCAAACATCCACTGGTGTTTTAGACAGCAGTTGATTCATTAGAGAAATGAGGGTTGGGTGGCAAAAGGAGTAAGAATTCACAGCAGTACTGATCAAAATTACACTTAGGGAGTCTGTCTTTGTGGTATTTTACACTAATCCCTAGATTGGAAAGATACAAATTCTCCCTCCCTGCCTGGGATGCTCATAGCAAAGATTATCCACTTCACTAAACCTAGCAGTAAAAAACAAATGGGACTGGAGATTGTTTGGGATTAATCATGGAGCACATTCCAGAGAAAAAATAAAGATGGAACCACTGAAGAGAAATGACACACAAGGAGGAAAGTGTAGTTCACCATATAAAAATCAAGCAAACTCTCTTACTGGTCTCTAAAGATACCCCATAAAGATGCCATGTTTCAGGGACTTGAGTCTAAGACTGTATAATCAATGCAGACACTATGATCAATCAAACTAAGTGTAACCTAAAAGACAGAGCAGGGAGGGCAAATTTCTCCTCTGCAACCATCAATGTGATCTTTGCTTAAAGCTGGTCAAGGATTTATTTGGTGTCACATCATCTAATTCCACAACTGCAGTGGCTAAGGCACAGAACAGTCAGGGCCTGCTTCATATTGTACTACAAGCATCCTGCTTAACTGGACACCAAAGCTAGAAGGATAAAGTATGATAGTCTAATGTAAACTTTAATGCTGTCTACTGTTCTACTTTTCATTCAAGGAAGCACACTGTAGGGCTTTTCAAGCATTACTGGGTATGCATGTAACATTCATGATGTACACAAAGAGTTGTTTGCATGGATGTTGGAATGCACATTTTTTTTTCTGATTTTACACTTGGGGACCAGATTTTCCATTCTCATTTTGCACTTGAGGGGAAAAACAGTCCATATTGCACATACTAACAGACACAGTCCACATGTATACAAAAATAGGAATGCATGTACACGTGAATTAACATGAAAAGGGCAAAAGAAATTAGCATATAGTACACACACTAATTTATGTCGGTATCATCTATATTGTAAGCTATCACTATATTAATAACCTCTGGTCTAAATCATACATAATCATAATGTGATGGGTGCTTGATGTGATGACCCATCTTCAAGTAGATTGGTGGCTTCCATACAGTTTGATCCAAACAACTGATTGCAGCATTTTGCAACAATATGAACACAAAACATTCACATGATGAATAGAAACAAAGCTCAGAACATGGAAGTAGGCTGTGTGTCTGTGCAAACAATTTTTAAAAACCCTCAACATGGTAGGGTCAGTGTGTGAAGTAAGGCCCAGTACCACTTTAACCCACTGAGTTATTTCTATAAAAGTAGCAAGCAACCTTTGTTTTTAGGGATCATGTGACATACCAGTGAAGTGAAATTTTCTCATAGACAGCATGCCATTTTTGTGATAAGCCATGTGAAATGAGAGGAAGCATTTTAAAAACATTTGGATAATATGGTGTGTGTCCATATTTCAGTTAGTTGCACATGTACACACACATTCAATCACTCAAGTGGACAGCGTGGAACAATCATAAGACATCTTCCAAGGGCTGTTAAGAAGTTAATTTTCCAGATGCCATCCAGAAGCCAAAAGGTACATTTGAACATGGCCCATTGATTCAGGAAGAATATCTTCCCCCAAGTAGAACATGCTGTGAACAATTACATTTGGACTGCAGATTTCTTGTAAACTCTTTTGTGTCTAAGTCATAATAATTCATTCACTTGAGAAAAGAACTGAAAAACTTAACCAAATTTGTGATAGCCTGGGGGAGGATTATCTGAGGCAGTACTCCTTTGTTAGGAGAACCCAACATAGAGTAGGGAGAGACAAAATATTTTGAAAGACATGTGCTGCAGGAGTCTTTTCCACTTGCTGTCTGCAGTATAGTACCTTACCACTAATGTCACAGAGAGAATTTTCAACAGCATGTCTAACACTTGTGCTGGTCTGGCAGGCAGAGCTCCTGGAAATGGAACGCTCTGTGCATTTCCTTCTGGCCATCTCTTCTTACATGGGCATTAATGAAAGAAAGAAAGCAACCCTGTCACAACCACCTTCTAAAGCATAACAGGATGAACTTCACCATGAGCACAAAGGGCTGACTGAGGAAACCACTGTATGTTTCCTAAAAATACTTGTGTAAATTGAACAGTGCAGGATTTACATGAAGTTACTTCTAGCTGAAGGAATGCGAGGCAGTCCTGCCATCCAGGATGCTAGCAAAGCGAGCAACAAAGGGTGTGTTGATCATCAAGCCAGCATGAAGGCTGTGCTGCAGAACAGACCCTTTTTACATATGGATTAACACTGGTTTTACCCTTCACATTTATTTTAACAGCTGAGAAAGGGTACAGACAACTCAGGGTCCCAGTGATGTCAAGTGAGGCTGTACAAATGTGTAATCTCCAGAATTCTGTGAGGAACATGCCCAAGTAATACTCCCAAAAGAGATTTCTCAGCCCCTTGAGTTTAGAATATCCCAATGGCATTTCTGATCCAGTTCTCACATCTATGCAGCTATCCCAGGGATCAAGTGAGAGGAAGTTTAAAAGGTGATTTCTAAAAAGGAGAACTCATACAGCTGTATAAATGCTGCTAGATGCTCCTCTCCAACACCATTTGCTTAGAACACACCCAATCCATCACACACCAACCCAGAAGGCGGTAAAGTGGTCCAAGAATATGTGGTGATGTGCTCTGGAAGGTTTACTTTGGCCATCATCAAAGCAGCATTGTCACAGCAAGGGTTTTGGGTGACTGGTGAACTGACATATAAGACCTTTTAAAGGTATGTACTCATCAAGGTAGCCTAATTATTTCCCCAGAAGAAACAGAAATACAAATGTCTGGGAATAAAATATTTTGTATAGCTCTCTGGAAAAATGTACCGCCTATAGTTTCACATGAAAGATCAAAAGTCCACCCTCATATATGGCACACACCATTTTTTGTGACACCTTTGAGCATTTCAGTAATTTTTGCATACAAAACGCAAAATAATGCCTACCCACAAGATTAGCTAGACTACACCGCCTGTCTCCCAAGAGTGAGATGCCACAGATTCCTTAAATTTCATTCACTCTTTGTTCTTAAAAAACACGCACACACACACATTCTAGTACCAGTTTGCCATTTCAACAAGAAGAAAACAAAGAGATGGGAGAGGGACATTTAGGCAAATTCACAAACAATAAAACAGCTTAACTGGGAATGTCCTGCAACATTTAAAACTGCAAAATACCTTTAAAAAACATGATTTTTCTTGAAAAAAAATAAACCACAGCTGTTGGTTTAAACTTTTCTTCACACCTTCTAGCAGATGAATTAAACAGCTGGAAAAATAAACTCGATTCTGCTCCACTAGGAAAAATTTAGCCATTCACTCCAAAGGAGTAGCTCACCATTCCCAAGCGGTGCTTAGATGAGGGTTGCATTTTTCTCTGCAACCGTCTCTCACTTTCTGCATTCCCCTTCCTTCCCATTTCTTTTTCTACACCCAGGTTGGGCGCGAAGTCTTTGGTCTCAGAGAACTGAATGCAGCACAACTTAATAAGCACATCCTAATGGTATTCACAGTCAGGAAGATGGCATGGGGGAGGCGTGAGGGCTGGTCCTGAGGAAGAGCAGGGCTGGGATGGAGAACTGAGGGAGATGCTGCCAGTCAGCTCCTAGATGGCGCCTTCACTGTGCATACTGTGGTTGGACTTGTTGTGAGTCACACAGTTCTGTTCATTCAGCAGGTTTGCCGTCTCATCTGGCAAACCGTCATGTAGTTCTGTAAGAGTCAGTTCTATTTTAGTGGTTTCACTGTCCGAGGACTGAGGTGTTTTGTCCATCCTGGATGCCATGAGGGCATTTTGGTACTGTGGCCTGGAAATCTGTGTCAACCATATGAAGGGAAAGAAAAGAAAACCCACAATTAATATTTTTTATTTATTATTATCAACATGTATTAGTCATACACACCTATGTCATACACTCCTATGCACACTACCCATTCTTCACCTTTCCTACCTTAACATACTGAATGTCTGAGACTGCTTTCACTGAGTAGTCAGGAACATACACTTGAACAAATGAAGAGTTAAGCTGGTTGTTGCTATTCCCTAATGTTGGTGTCACAGCATCAATGCGATCCCCTCTGTTAAGAGAGTCTGAATGATTCAAGCCACAAGGACGAGGTGGTGATTTGTTTTCAGCTAGAGAAAAAAGGATGAGAAAAATATACTTAGCAAAAGGAGAAATGAACATCATTATATCTGAAAGACATAAGTTTATGGGATAGTTTGGAAGGTTACTCAAGCAGATTTGGAAAGAATTTAAGCAGCTTTTCCATTAATTCCCAACCATGTTTACTCCGAAGTAAGCCGAACCTTATTTCCAAGCAAGTAGAGAATAGACTATGTAGTTCGCTTTTACACCTGAAATCACTTGCAGTATATTAGTTTACCAGCACAAATCAAGGTGATTGTGCAGTTTGCCCAAAGACCCAGAGAAGTCACTGAGGGATGAATGAGACAAAATTATCATCCAGTTTCCAGGATTAAAGAATAAATAAACTACAGGAGTTTTATGAGAAAAACTGCCCCCATTTCAATATTGTACAAACCGAGATACCCAGTGCACTGCCATTTAGTTCTATTCTCAGCTGTTTCTGTCCTGCGTCAGATCTAGGCCACTTCTTATGTTACCATTGGAAATTTTAACTTTTTGGCACTTTTCAAGCACCCTAAAACCTGATCATTTCCACATTACAGTTTGGCTCATTTTAAAATCTCAATTTACAATTTAAAAAATGTGGTGGACTTAAAAAACAAACAAACAAACCAAAACTGTAGCTTTTCCTTCCCATTTTAATTTCAACTTCTGTTTAACCTGGTATAAAACAACTTCTAATGCAAAATACCTACTTTTAAAAACTGAATTTACAATCCTCTTAGGAACTTTGAAAAAATGCTTTTATTTGTAATGAAGCATCAGGAAAATATTTTGTCAGGCATCAGACAACATAATAGTTAATGTAATAATAATGGGGCTTGACAAATAAGAAATGGAAGAGTCTTGTTGATCCATAGGTGGGTAAACATTTAGAATCATAGAATAACAGAGTTGGAAGGGATTTCCCAGGCCATCTAATCAAACCCCTGCATAATACAGGACATTCACCCTATCGCTCATCCACTGTAACCCGCCACCCCCTTGAACCTTCACAGAATCAGCCTCTCCATCAGATGGCTATCCAGCCTCTGTTCAAAAATTTCCACAGATGGAGAACCCACCACCTCCTGAGGAAGCCTGTTCCACTGAGAAACCTTTCTAACTGTCAGGAACTTCTTCCAGATGTTTAGACAGATTTCTTTTGAATTAATGTCATCCCATTGGTTCTGGTCTGTCCCTCTGAAGCAAGAGAGAACAATTCTGCTCTATCCTCTACATTGCAGCCTTTTAAATACTCTCTAGGCTAAACAGACCAAGCTCCCCCAATCTTTCCTCATACGTCTTGGTCTCCAAACCCTTCACCATTTTTGTTGCTCTCCTCTGGACATGCTCCAGTTTGTCTACATCCTTGAACTGTGGTGCCCAAACCTGAACACAGTACTCCAAGTGAGGCCAAACCAGAGCAGAGTAAAGTGGTACCATCACCTCCTGTGATCTGGACACGATACTCCATTTGCTCTCACTCAGCCCAACTTTTGCTTCCAGTTGATATTATTTACTTCTGTAGGGTGGGGATGGGGCAGGGTTATGAAATCACAGAGGACAGACTGAAGCCCAAAGGGACACTGGGAAGAGAAGCACTTTTGAGTGCTGTTCCAAAACAATTGTCACTGAAAACCCTTAAATTTCTATTAAAACATTATACTTATTACCCTTATTTATTACCCTACCATACAATATGCCTTTTTATTTAACTTTAATAAAATATATTCTGCTTTCTATAAACTGTAACTGAGGCAGCTTAAGAGACAATGTATAACAACAGTTATTAAACTCCCAATTCATATTATATATCAACTATAAACACACATAGGAATTAATTACTAAAACCTTAAATAATATCTGATTAAAATAATAAAATTATAAAAATCCTAAAACTAGCATTAAAGTCCATCAATGCATACCAGCCATGGAAAACAAAGGAAATCTCTATTTACAGAGGCAGCAAACTGAATACCATTGCTACAGACAAATGTCAGAAGGAAGCCTTGGCCTCTATTCTCTTTTTGTCAACTATCCAGGATCATTGGTTGGCTATTGTGTGAAACAGGATGTGGTCTAGATCAGATTTGCTGGCAGGGGCTCATGGGAATTGTAGTCCATGAACATCTGGAGGACCACAGATCGACTACCCCTGGTCTAGATGAACCATTAGCCTGATCCAGCACATCTCTGGTTCTTAAGTTCACCAAGCAAGCCTAAAACCTCAGCTTATAAAAATACATTACAATGATGAGGTAATTTAAAACAGAAGGCAGTTCTTTGGTTGTCCCCTTATCCCTAGCTACCCTGGCTTTTATAAGTCAACAATACCTCTTTGAATTAAGCTCAGAAGCAAACCAGCAACCAGTATAAAGATTTTAAAATTAGTGAGATGTGTTTTTAGATGTTGTACCACCAAGCAACCCAGCCATCTAATTTTGAACCAAAGAAGTTTCCAAACGGACTTTCCTAGGCAATCCCATACGGGCTGCAAGACCCCATAAATGCCAAGGCAAGCTATTCACCTGGCCAGGTAGGACTGGAAGCACCACACCATCGGCCCCCATCCTCACCTAGTCCAGAAGGAAAACATGGTTGAGGGGGCTGAAAGCTAGTAAGAAATTCAGGAGACTCAACAAGGTTTGTTAAGCCTAGATGGCCAGACAAGTTTCTGATTTATAAGTAGTCCTGAAAACTGTCTGAAATGGGTCCAGAAAGCCCAGAGCTATGCTGCCACTTCACGCTCTAGCACCTTGCCCCAAAGGGGAATATTTATCACATACTGATAATTACCAAGATTTTAAGGAGGGTCTTATAATCACCAAAAGTGGATGGAAAGATTCCCTCCATTAACAAACATTCACTGCTCCTGATACCCACCAATGCAATACCCTTTGGCTAGCCGATATACACCAAGATGGGAAAAGGCCACGTATACATGTGGTAGGAGGCGCTTCCTCAGTCAACTTGCCCAGCTCCTTAAGGCTTCAACAACTGAAATTCATCCATACAACTCTGATGAGATTGCATTCCAATAACAACCTGAAACTGATCTTGTTTAACAATGACATTCACGTTCCTATGAATGTGAGCATAATGCCTGGAAACAAATCACAGTATTGGGTTGTGCAGTCAAGGGCTCCCTTATCATACTGAACAGTTCTGTTGTATGGCATTGCTGGCAGAGAAGTAGAAATGCTTTGTTGGCATCACTGCCACAGAGCATGATTACAGCTCTAAACCTTCTTTGGACACATTCACCATAGGTTTTCCTCCATTTAACTTCTAGCAACCTGTTTCAGCCCTTCAAGTTCACCTTCAAACCAATTAACAACTTTTGCTAAGAAGGAAGACATTTAACAGAAATCATGTTCATCCTGGTCATTTCTGTATTTCAAGACATAGACAAGATCATCACCCATGGTAACTGGAAACTCCCCAATGGCTGTCAGGAAACAATCTGGATCCATCAACATCTAGGGACAGACCATCCTACTTGTTCTCCCACATCTACAGGGGTTGCCAGCTTGAGGGGGCTGGAAGGTATGAGAGTATTAGAAACAATGTTGTTTACCGGTACCTGTGCTAGTTTGAAAAGTTTTGGGGGAGTATGGTTTTTGCAGATAACATTTCTATATGTGGCAATGCACAGAATCCGTAAAGAAAAACATCTTTAAACCTCCCCCCGCTCCGGAGGAGCGGGAGGAATAAAGGAGTAAGGGCAAGTGGGGAGGAGTTAGGGCGGGCCCTGTCTGGGATAAAAACTCAGAGGGCCCAATCAGGAGCCGCGAAGCGGCTCCTGATTGGGCCCCCCGAGTGTCACTCGAGGGCCAAGCAACCAATGGGGAGCTGCACAAAGCGCGGCTCCCCATTGGCTAGTTGGCCCAGCCTTGCCTGGGCCGGCCGGGAAGTTGCCGCTCAGAGGAAGAAGCCTTCCCCAGCGGTAAGTCCTCCGGCCAGCTTCCCCTCGCCCAGGGAGCCTTCTGCCGGGCCCAGGGCAGGCTCGCCTGCCCTTGGGCCCGGCAGAAGGCCACAAAGCCCACTCCCGCCGTCCCGAGCCTTCTGCCAGGCCCTGGGGCACCCAAGCCTGCTCCTGGGCCCGGCAGTAGGCCGTAAAGCCTGCCGCCGCCTTCCCGAGCCTTCTGCCGGGCTCTGGGGCAGCCGAGCCTGCTCCTGGGCCCGGCAGTAGGCTGCAGAGCCCACCGCCCCCGTCCCGAGCCTTCTGCTGGGCCCTGGGGCAGCCAAGCCTGCTCCTGGGCCCGACAGTAGGCCGTAAAGCCTGCCGCCGCCTTCCCGAGCCTTCTGCCGGGCTCTGGGGCAGCCGAGCCTGCTCCTGGGCCCGGCAGTAGGCTGCAGAGCCCACCGCCCCCGTCCCGAGCCTTCTGCTGGGCCCTGGGGCAGCCAAGCCTGCCCCTGGGCCCAGCAGAAGGTCCCAAGGCCACCTACCTTACTCTGTTCCTCCCTTCCTCCCAGCATTCTCTTTCTCCTTCCCTTCCTCCCAGCATTCCCTTTGTTTTTCCCTTCCTCCCTCTCTTCCATCTGCCTCTTTCTGGCTACCTGTTTCTCTCCCTCTTCTTCTGTCTCTATCTTCCTCCCTTTCTTTCTGTCTTTCTGTCTCTCTCCTTTTCCTCCTTCCTTTGCCCCATCCCTCCACCCACCCATCATGCTAGGGCCCGCTGTATTTTGCCCACAGCGGGCTTAATATCTAGTTCTGTATATTGTAGATGATTAGAAAACCAAACGTAACTTTGTTTTAACTACAGAGAGAGTTAATGTTAATAGCAAAAAAGAACCTTTCCACAACCAAATACAAAACTGTGTTCACTTTTCCGTGTAAGCTCGGGATCTCTGTTTCTCCTGCATCTCTCCAACAAAGAAAGTTATCATATAAACATTCCATGGGCATATGAGGTACGTACAGTTGCAAGAAGGGTAAACAAGAAGCATGCAAGTTTACCTGGAGTACCTGCTGCTAATAATTCAGTTCTGCTGACAACAAAGGTACGAGACAAGGACAAGGGAACTAGAAGATAGAGGGAAAAAAATAGATAAGATCAGGACCAGAGAAGAAGCCATCTGTAATCAACAAGAGAGAAATCAAATTTCAATTTAATGGAGAAATCGAGTACAGTTTAAATAAGAGAAAAGTAAAAGACTATAAATCAACAATGAATAGTTGATCAGATAATTACCAATAATTAGAAATCAGACTCTGCATGCTTCCTACTTACTAACCCTAAGAAAGTCAGTCTTTGAAATGGAAAACAACATTCATCTTGGGTTGACCAGGCATTTACTAAGAATCTAAATAAATAAACTGCAGCAGATGTCAGACTATGCTGTTTAAAAGAGGTGGTATTTTCATGAATTCATCCATTTCTATTTTTAGTAACCACTATATAAATTGATAATTAATAGCCCATCTCACCAGCCAGCATGGGCTTTGTAAAAACCAGCCAGCATGGGCTTTGTAAAAAGAGTCCCCCAGTAGAGCATCCAAGTGATCCTTGCTTCAGTGCTGTGCAATTCCTCTCCCCTCCCACATAGGAGGGTTTTAAAAAAATCAGTACCATATATACTCGCATATAAGCTGAGTTTTCCAGCAGTTTTTAGAACTTAAAAGACCTCCTTGGCTTATATGCAGGTAACTGATTAACAGCCTGCCCCCAGCCAGCCAAATGCAACATTGCATTTGCAACCTGAGCTCTTTGCAAGTGAGCTAGTGGCCTCCCGTTAACCTTTGCCTTCTGCAAAGATCTTGAAAGCTTACTCTGGCAGCCTGTAGGACATCAATGGTTTGACTGAGGGATTCTGATATTTTCCCCCCTTCTTTTCCTAATCACTTCTTCCAAACTATTCTTTTGGTTTCTGTGTATGGGGTGAGGTGGGTTTTGGGGGTGCTTTGGGATTTACTTTTTTTTCAGTTTCTTCTTTTATCTGAGACATTGTTTGCCTTTTCTTTTTGGGGTTGTGTTTCTTTTAAAAGTTGATTTTTACAGTTCTTTCTATCAGTTTTCAGTTTTACAGTTCTTTATTTCAGTGTTTTGTTCTGGGGGGCACTGTAGCCCAGTTTGGTAGCTGTTGTACTTGTTGTAGTAGGTTGCCAACTTTGGGTAATATTGTTCTGCTCTGGTTTGCTGGCCTGGGGGGCACTTTTTGGTCCTCCTGCCAGAGCTGTTCTCACAGAGCAGTTCTGTCAATGCTCTCAGGGTGCCTGGCATCAAGAGAGGAAGGGAAGGTAATTGTAAGAAGAAGAAGAAGAAGAAGAAGAAGAAGAAGAAGAAGAAGAAGAAGAAGAAGAAGAAGAAGAAGAAGAGTTGGTTCTTATATGCCGCTTTTCCCTACCCGAAGGAGGCTCAAAGCGGCTTACAGTCGCCTTCCCATTCCTCTCCCCACAACAGACACCCTGTGGGGTGGGTGAGGCTGAGAGAACGCTGATATCACTGCCCGGTCAGAGCAGTTTTATCAGTGCCGTGGCAAGTCCAAGGTCACCCAGCTGGTTGCATGTGGAGGAGTGCAGAATCGAACCTGGCATATCAGATTAGAAGTCCGCACTCCTATCCACTACACCAAACTGGCTCTCTTTGAGACTCCTTTGGTTAGTGAAAAACGGGGTACAAAACCAGCAGCTATTCATCCTCTTGACTTTTCTGTATTTGTTGGGAGGGAGGCTGGATGGGAAAGCCTGTGATGATTGAGCATGGATTAAGTGCTTAGGCCAACCTGTAAATTTACCAGTTGCCTGCTGCATTTCCCACCCTGGGCTTATATGTGAGTCAATAAGTTTGCCCAGATTTTGTGGTAAAATTAAATGCCTCGGCTTATATGCGGGTTGGCTTATATGCAAGTATATATAGTAATTAACATATCACCATAGAATTAAGCTAAAATGATATGTCAACTACATTTCTGAAGGCCTGAAAAAAATCCTATGGTAGCATGGGGAGGTAATGGGGCAAGGAAGGCATAGTAAATGATCCATTGCTACTGTGAAAGCCATTGACATGTTGATGCAACCCATACTGCCTCTGACATCTCCAGGCAAAGCAACAAGCATGACAGAGGATCTAATTTTTTCTTCTGCACAGCCATCTGGCTGTCACCAAAGGCAGCAACCTCAGGATCAGTTGCAAAATGTATTTGCAGGAATAAGGCTGATTCCGCATGGGGATGACGCCCCAACATACCGCTCGTCCAGAGGCAGGGGAAACTCCTGACACCACATGACGTCAGCACCGGCCAGAGGCTGCCCTGCCACTGGCCCAACACAGGCACCTGGAAGCCGCGGAGCAAGGGAACACAGGGAACTGCAACATTCCGGTAGGCAGCCAGGATGCCAATGGGGCCTCTGCCAATGCATGGCCATGTGTCGGTAGACAATCTGGGTTCTGCGACAGGACCCAAGTTCTCACTGGCCCGTGCAATCTCTGAGTCTGTTTTCATACTGTGCCAAGTAAATACTTGCAGGATCCTAATCTTGTTCTGGGCTGGAATCCAACGTTCTGCCATCCGTTTAATTCCAGAAGTGAATTTTCAGAAGTTTATTCTAATGCAGGATTCTCAGAAAGGAAAAAGGCCAGGTAGACCTAATCATTTGTGTGACAGCTCTGTTTACCTCCCAGTAGGCCTCTTGTCCAACTACAGCAGATTTAATTCTCCTTTGTATGGTGTTTGATAGACACTGAACCTGGATTCTCCATCCCAGTCCTTTCATGTTCATTGACGTATTGGGACTCAAGAACATGCTCTGTTCACTTTTAGGACAAGATCTGTATGGAGCTTTGCACTGTTCAAGATATGAGGGATGTTTCAAAGCAATTACATTGTCACTTTCCACTTGGCTAGAAGTTTCTTTCAGTCACTATGAAGACAACCATAAGTAAGTCTACTCAGAATCCTATTCATTCATTGAAGCTTACTCTCAAGTAAGTTTCCAGGAAAGTATCCCTAGGATGACAGTGCATATGTAAAACATAGATTTGAGCCACCTGAGACTCTTGAGGTGTGGTAGAGACTTTATGGGCAGGATGAAACAAAGTGCTGGGAGTCAGATAGAGGTGGGGAGAGCTGCCAGGCAGCTGGCTAACAGAGGTCATTACCAGAGGTCATTAACCTGGGAGACTCTGGACAAAGAAATAAAGCAATGCAATGTTTAAGCCTATTCACAGCCATCCACACAGCCAGAGAGACATAATGGAAAGATCCAGGAAGCAAGCTTTCTAAAAGAGATACTAATGAGATCCACCACAAGATGCGGGGTGCTAAACACCTTTTGCCCCTTGTAAACTGAGGACCGATAACAACAGATTAAGATGCTGACAAAATGATTTGCAACTGGAGAAATCTCTGACCTGCCAGCTACTGATTTACTACTTTTAGCCCAGCAGCTTTTCAGTATCTCTTAAGGGTGGTTAAAATAACAGTCTGGGGGTATGCATTTGGCTAAACCAAACTGAAAAAATACTTAACCGGTATTGTTCTGGTATTATTTAAGCCAATTATAGATTCTTTGATGATCTGATCAGTTACTGGTATAGCTGACTAAAATAAAAAACACATTTTTCCAGCTTTTATTTGGGCATATTCAGCAATACAGATCAGCTGGGGTGGCGGAACCTCTCAGCTCCCTCTTCCCCAGCTGAGATACCTCCCAGCCACATGCAGATCCTGGGGACAGCTTCTGGTGCATGATGGATTAAACTGCCTGGCAGCAGAAACGCTCCCAGCCAGGTCAGCATTCTTGGGGAGGTCTCTCCCGGCTATCGTGCAGATCCTGCAGACAGCTTCTGCTGTGGGGGGGGGGGGTTTAAATAATCTCCCAGTCAGGTCTGCGCACAGAAGGGAGAGACCTCCATGCCCCATGCGGTTTCCGGGGACAGTTTCTTCCGCTGCTGGATGAGCCAAGAACTTTTTAAAAATTCTTCTTGGGTCTACTGGACACACACAAAATATGGTGTTAATGAAAAATCTGAATACCATACCGATATTTGGACCCAACATTTTTTTGCCACCCCAAACAAACAAAAAATTTCAGGTTCAATAGACTCAAACCAGAAATAAAAAATGATTTTTTTGCACACCCCTACTTTAGATACTGAGCCTTTTGTGACGCAGGGTGGTAAGGCAGCCAACATGCTGTCTGAAGCTCTGCCCATGAGGCTGGGAGTTCGATCCCAGCAGCTGGCTCAAGGTTGACTCAACCTTCCATCCTTCCGATGTGGGTAAAATGAGTAGTCAGCTTGCTGGAGGGTAATATGGTAATGACTGGGGAAGGCACTGGCAAACCTTCCTGTATCGAGTCTGCCAAGAAAACGCTAGAGGGCGTCACCCCAAGGTTCAGACATGACTCGGTGCTTGCACACCTTTAGATACCAGTTTGTTCCAATAAATATTCTGTGGTTCCCAGTAATATTATATCTTATAACATTTAGTTTAAATTTCATCAAAACCTGGAATGGTTTCTCAGTCTCTTTTTTATCTTGGCAAAAGTGTGTTTTTAAGAAGTGATTTCAGACAAAGATTTGAAGGATTTACCTGGTGATGCTGTGAGAGCCATCACTCCATAGTAGGAGAAAGCACCAGCTTCAAATTTCATTCCCTCTTTTCCAGCCTCCACTTCCACCTTCCCCTGTGAAGAAAAAATGAAAATGGGTTTAGAAGTATGTTGGATAAGGGTTAATACTCTTCCTTTAACTGAAGATCTCATAGTAGTTTTGAGGCCCTCCCCCACCCACATTTTGTTGCTTTCCTTTTTCCTGCGAGGGGATTTTCACATACTGAGATCTATCCTGTGCAGTTTCTAAATCATGAGTATAATTTGGTGAAAGGAGTTATGCAGAGCTTTACATAGTTCACAAAGGTTACTTACTGCCTGTGCAAATAAAATGGTTTTGGAGCCTCCATAGTCTTGTCATAGATACAATGCTATATGGAATTTCCATTAGGCCTAGAGAGCAGTTTGTTTTTAAAAAGCAAAAAATACTTATTTCCCCCCCCTAGAATCTCTTACTCAACACCTACCTCCTTTCTCTATGACCTTCTTAAAAGTAAATCAGTCAGAAGTAAATAATAAACCATTCTGTTTTTATGGAATGTATCCTTTTATTTTTAGGACCCTGGCTACATGTTGCATGCTTTTATCAAATTATATATTCAGGGTATTGCTACAGAGTCCCCTATGGCTCCACAAATTTCTAACTTATATATGGGTCAATTTGAGGAGAAATTTATATATTCAAAGATGAATCCATTTAACATCGAAAGGCAGTTGTACTCATTTGCAAGAATTTCGATTGGTCCCTCCGATTGGTCCCTCCGATTCCCAGCCCTGAGCAACAGTGAGCCGTGCGCAGCGCGGCTCGCAGTTGCTCCTTTGCCGGCGGCCTGGCGCGGCGGGAGGCGCAAAGCGCCTCCCACCGCGTCAGGCCGCCGGCCAGGGAGCACCTGCCAGCTTCACGTAGCCCTGAGATCCAGCAGGGAAGGTCGCCGCCTCACCGCGCTGCTGCAGCCTCGCCTCATTGCCGCGCCACCACAGCCTCACCTACAGCCACAACACGGGCCCAGGTAGGTCTCACTGTGGTGGGGGCCTGGACGAGCCATGCCGTGCTGCGCCGCACCACCGACTCCCGAGCCCCACTCATGCGGCGTCCCACTCCCGCACCGGCCCTGCCGACTCCCGAGCCCCGCTAGCGCCCGCTGCATTCAGAGTGCAGCGGGCTTATTTACTAGTTATTTGATAAAGCTACAATTTGTAGAAGATCTACTGCATAACAACAAAAGCAAGTTGCAGAATGAGAGGATAACAGCTTAAATTATAACCATATCAGTATATAATTTTAATGGAATATATATATATAAACTGGAATATGTTGTATGATATTTCACTTTGTGATAAAACCGCCCAACGTTTTAAAAGAACATCCAGTTTAAAAGACAAATTGAACCATAGGTAGGTTCCCACAAATGTACAAAGAACCATCCCAGGAGCAGGTTTGCACAAAGGCCATTTTTAATATGGACACTCCAGGTATTGTAACCTAACTCAAAGTATGAAAAGTTTCCTCAATCCCTTTGACAAATAAGAATATATTCTTGATAGCTTCACAACATTCATTTCTGAAGTTCAGAAATGGCTGTATATGTCATCAGATGTTTTAGAATAGGATAAGTGTAGGGAAGACCTCTAGAAAATTAAAGACAAATATAATAGAACAAAGAAGCAACATACTTCGCAGATTAGTTGGGAACAGCATTTTATAGAAAAAGAACATGGACCCACTGATTTCAATTCTGTTGGTATGGGGCTGCTGGCAAGGGTCACCTGCCTTGCAGCTGACGTTGATGGACGAGCCATCAGCTCTAAGGTGGGCAGTCCTGCTTAAAATGCTCCCCCTTGCCTTGACAGGTAGGGGGAGCCTTTAAAGGGACCAGATCACATGCCTTACAGCTGACCATGACAGTGCAGATGAGATGTCACCCTCAGCTCTAAAGCAGGTGGCCCTGTTGCCTCCAAAAGCTCTCAACCCAACCCTGTCTTGGATGGTGGGACTGGAGCCTTTGAAGGGACTGGGATTGCACAATTTATAGCTGAGGGTGACAGCCAGCCTGGCTGTCACCTTCAGCTCTAAGGCAGGCAGCTCCTCTGTTTCAAATGCTCCCTACCAGTCCTGCATTAGCAGATGAGGGGCGGAGCCTTTAAAGGGACCGGGGCTGCCCATGTTGCAACTGATGGTAACAGCCCAGTCATGTTATCACCATCAGCTTAAAGGTGGGCCGCTCCACTCCCTTAAAATCTCCCCCCCCCCATCTTGGCAGGGGCCTAGCTCAATTTCAACACTCCCCAGCACTACAGCTGATTATTAGAGAAAGTGAAAAAGGCAGACTATTAAATAAATAAATAAATAAATAAATAAATAAAGATAATAATAAAAATAAACCATTTGTCTATGAAGCAAAAACCCGCCTTAGGCATAAAAGACATACCGCTATCTCATGAATATCTGATGAATATGGAAGAACAGAATTCACATGAGATCAATATACCAACGGGCTCCTACTACCAAAAATATCTGATGTATAACTAGTGCTATATTCCTTATTCTAACTTTAGTTACCTTGCCTATAAGAAGGTCAAAAAACGGTCTAGACACATTGTACCTCAAAGATGTACCTGGGTATGGGAGTCGTGGTTACGAAATCAGACGAATGAATGATTTACTTCACACACAAACACATAAAAACGCATCTCCATGAAACAAAACCAATCCAAGTAACTTTTCATGCAGCATACATATTTCTAGAGCACCCGCTACCTTATAAATTGGGTTAGTTCAGATTCACACTGCCATGACAGATATCCCGTATAAGCCAAAATTCATTTGCAATACATTCCACAGTTAGATTTCAGGAAGTGAGAGGAAGACCAACTTAGTGGGAAGGAATGTAGCATCACACTGATGTAGCATTGCATTAGGAGTAACTAAATGCCAGTAAAATCACAGCTGGCCTAACCTGAGAAAACAATGCAGAGTCTAAGTCTAGGGTAGGATTCCTATGTGTCATAGAGTAAGTGAATAGACTGTATTTATTTCTTTAATTTATAGAATGCACCCTTCCTGCAAAGTGGGCTTGGAGCAGTTAACACCACAAAATCATACGTGCAAAAATTAAAACCATAACATTATGAGTTTATACAATGATACATTGGACCAGTAGTAGTTAAAAAGTCTAAAATGGGAGCAAGGGCTCTGATTACTCAGTCATAGTCCAGAAAACATTCCTACTTAAAACCTAAGAATAACAGAAACACTTTTAGTGCTCATACACAGAAAAGCAAGAGTGCCGTTCCTCTGGCGTCTCTTTACACATATGCTGAGAGACACAGCCTAATGGCAAAATGAAGACTCAGCAGTGAAGAGAATTCATCACAGTATAGATAGTTCTGCAACCTCTGACTCCCTCCAACAGCTTTCCTTTCTACTCTCCCTTGCTCACTCCTGGCACAGCATACCTAACTCTCACCTGTCTCAATAACATGCTAAGTCACTCAGTTCTCATTTATACCCAGAAACTGAACTTTGATGTTTTCAAGGGGGGCACAGGACTCACACATTTCTCGATCTGTTGTTAATTCTTTTATCATCTGGCTGCCAATTTGCTGCTATTTATATGTCTTACCAATCTTAACTACATTTATTGCTTAGTTATTTATGCATCTTTACTCTAATTAGCCATTCCTGGCAATGCCCCCCCCCCAATATGTAACATTTAAGGAAATCTGTTTTAGTGAACACACTAAACATCTCAATTCCTATTTGTACCCAGAGCTGAACTTTCTCAGTGTTTGGGTTGCCAGTGGACTCAAACTTCAGCCTGTTCATTAACTCTTGTGTTTGTATGCTGATTTTCTGCTATTCCCAGATCTTGAGAACTACATTAAACCATTTGCAGCTATAATTGCCCAGTTATTCATGCATTTTGACTCTAGCTAGCCCTTCCTGGCAATTATTTCTGCCCCCTCTGCCTATATGTAATGGTTCTAATCAAAGATTTGGAAGGGACCTGTCCGTGTTCCACAGGCCATGTGACACATAGTTATTCTGCCAAGCATTCCATTGATTTAACACTGGTGAACTCTACTGTCAATATAGTTTGCAATGTGCTGAGTGCTGAATTGGATTTTATTGAAATTATGATTTTATAATTGTGATTTATAATTGTTATGTTTTAGCCAGCCTAAGCTCCATCCTAGGAAGGGAGGGAATGAAAATCTAATAGACAACAATGTCCTGAAGCAATACAAAAATTCTGACAAATGAAAATACTGCATAGAAAAAATAGCCTTACAACCTCATTCTCTCCTCCTCGGTGAGGTAGGTTAGGCTTACAGTGAGTGACTGGCCCAATATCAACCAGCAACCTTTTGTGGAAGGGTGGGGATATTAACCTGAGTCTCCCAGATCTTAGTCTTACACTCTACCCACTACACCATATTGGGTTCCTTATAAACTAGAGAGGTTACAATAGCTGCATTATCATTTTAGGATTTTGCCTACATACATCCTAAAAACTTAGAATAGGCAATAGAAATAAAGAATGTCTTTCTCTAATATTATTGAAATACATCGTTCTTCCCCTTTGGGTCCCGCAGCCAGTGTGGCTAATTAATTAAAACAAATGGCAAGACATAGCCAGTTATACCATTTTAGCTTAATGCCACTGATCGCAAGGAGATCCAAAAGATAAAAAAGTACTCAACATTAGCTGGTTTGTATCCTCACAAGCAGACACCTTCCCTGCTTACAGAGCAGAACTTTCCACTGTCCTCAGGATATCATTCTGCTGTGGGGAAAGAAGGACTATTCCAAAAATCTATTTACAAGAGTTCTGCCAGCAGGCAAACTCCTCTGTCAGTGTATGTGGCACCAGTCTACAAAGAATGTTGGCTGATGAATTCAAAACTTGCAGCATCAGAAGCAGATTAAATAAAATGCTTGAATACTTTGCTGATACCCAAACAATTTGGTGATTTTAAAAATTCCTAAAAAATACAATATAACCATTAAGTCGTAAGCTATTTTATATTTATAGACCAGATGGATCCTGCCAATCTGTTCTGCTAATGACTAACAGTATCCTTTGTTGAAGAAATTTAGAGTCCAGAGGCACCTAAATTTGTTCTGCTGCTTCATGACTTCCCACTTGTTTGCTGCAAGTGTCTTCCACTCATGCCAATATATCAAGCATCAAACTGCAAAGGGGACACCATTTTATTGCTATTCTTACTCTATTTAAAAACTGGAGGTACAAAGTCATTTTTACCTTTTGCTTCAGTACAAAAATATTCAAGGCTTCACTACAATACAAACCAAGTGAAGAGCACAAAAAGACACAAGCATGTCAGTAGGTGGTGCTGTTCTCCCAGTGAACATATTGATCTATTGGTTCATAGCAATGCTAGTCTTCAGTCTTCAACACAAGACAAACCATACATTCGCTTTTGATGCACTGTATAAATATCAAGACTATACCTACAATGTGCTTTGAGGTGAAAATTTATCTTTACTGGGAATGGGAGAATATTAACTTCTAACCCTTTTAATTAGCACCTTTACAAGTCTGATTGCTGTGCTTAATTTCTACTTTGTTTCCCTACTTTAATACCATTCTGTAATATAGCTAGGGCAAGCATTTATTTAATACTACCACTTTTGAGTAATGGGGAAAAAAACCCGGAATTGCTTCCCCGTCCTTGGCATATTAGCAAATTTCGTTGTCTTCTAAAAAGGGAACATGAACAACAAGGAAGAGCATCAGGAATAAAGTTATCAGGTAAACCGCAAAGAAAAATTCTATGACATGAAAGAAAGAAAGAAAGAAAGAAAGAAAGAAAGAAAGAAAGAAAGAAAGAAAGAAAGAAAGAAAGAAAGAAAGAAAGAAAGAAAGAAAGAAAGTCCTTTTAATTATTTTTGCCCTGGGTCTTCTAGGAGGCACCTGAGTATTCTGCAGCAGCCAGCAACCTGCAGGTATCTCATGGAGACCTCTGAGTAAGGACTTGTGTTTCTTGTAGTGATGCCAGCCAACAAAGGATCACGTAGAGAATATGGTGGTATCACAGTACTATGTAGCCAATCATATTTAGCGAAAGGTTGCCAGTGAGGATAAATGGAGCTGCTTTCTGGTGCAATACTTTCTGGTGATCCAAGTCAATTCTATTCACTATATATGCATGATTTCTTTTGTCTCCTTTCAGCAAGTCCATGAAAAATATCCAAAGAGAAGGGGGATTTTTGTTACTGTGAAACAGAAAGTTTTACTTCTAAAATTAGTAACTGGTTACATACTTGTCACCATTTTAAACAGAAATACTCGGTAATGTAGTAAAAACATAATAATCATGGCTAAACTGCAATTTGGATAGGGTTAAGAAAGCATTAAGAGAATGTAGAAAATTGTTCAGACGGGGATCTTGGGCTTCCAACATGCTAATACACAATCATAGGCCTAACCTGTAAGATTAAAATGAAGTAATCAACAGGCTTGTTTCGCTGATAGAGGTAGTATTCAGGGGCTTTCTTGTTCTTCTCGTCATACTTCAATTCCTGAATGACATTGGGATGCTTTAAAAGCCTCAGGAGGATCTTCTCAGACATCTGGGATGGGCCAAATGCTTCCACCTCTGAAGAAATAAGAACAACTTGACATAAACCACATAGTGCATCTGATGAGTCTCTGTGGTTTACTAATTACCATGTACTACAACACAAATGAACTACTGAAAGTATAACATTAATAAGCAAAAAGCATATAATGTTTCAATTATTCAGGTTTGAAGATAGTTTCATAAGAGTCAAAATCAGATCAAGTGAGCTAACCTCATTACAGCACAAATAATGCTAAGTGCACTTTCACCGCAAATTCCACATTTTAGAGTGATCAGCTCGAAGCAAAGAAAAATAAATTTTTATCATGAAACAAATACTTTCAAAGATTTCAAAGTCATAACAAACCACCTCTGACCATTCTCAGGCTAATTCTGCAATACTGCAATTTTATTTTCAGAGGTTCATTTCCTCTCTCTAATTAAATTCTTCTTTGCATTGCAGAAATAACAGCTTCCATAGGATAATGGAACTAGAATGTTTTGGGGACTGGGAATGGTAGCATTTACACTTGAACTTGTCCATGGACTGGAAATGGCATAGGTTTTGGTATTTGGCTAGAAATAGCAACTGTGACCTAGATGAAGCAAGAAACAGGAGATCACTTTCTAATTCATAGCTCCATAGCAGCTCTTATGACATTCTACAGAGTTTTATCCTTTTGCAAGTATAAAAGGAATAGAAATAAAAACATACTAATATAGGAGCCCCAGTGATCTGCTATCCAGGGAACCAACCAATTCTACACCTGTCTAGCTTCAATAATGCTACAGCATTAAACATTCCCAGACTATTCAATTTTTCCTAAGTTAGAAATGTGAGTTGCAATTAATAAATTGGCATGCAGAACACCAATAATGAGTCACTTTAAGCTTTATGAGAATACCCTGATCACAGATTTCTAATATCTGTTTGCACATACAATTCTAAAATGTAAAGATCCAGAGAACCAGTATGCATAGTGCTTAGAGCAGGGGCAGTCAAACTGCGGCCCTTCAGATGTCCATGGACTACAATTCCCATGAGCCCTTGCCAGCATTCGTTAATGGGTCTGCAGTGTCATACATAAAGATGAATTTTTTTCAAAATGGCAATGACACAAAGTGGCAATGGGCAAATGAGAACAAGATGCAATTTAGTAAAGGTAAGTGTAAAGTTCTGCATCTGGGTCAGAAAAATGAAAAGCATGCCTACTGGATGGGGGATACTGTGTGTGAACGAGACCTTGGGGTACTTGTAGAAGAAGAAGAAGAAGAAGAAGAAGAAGAAGAAGTTGGTTCTTATATGCCGCTTTTCCCTACCCGAAGGAGGCTCAAAGCGGCTTACAGTCGCCTTCCCATTCCTCTCCCCACAACAGACACCCTGTGGGGTGGGTGAGTCTGAGAGAGTGCTGATATCACTGCCCGGTCAGAACAGTTTTATCAGTGCTGTGGCGAGCCCAAGGTCACCCAGCTGGTTGCATGTGGGGGAGCGCAGAATCGAACCTGGCATGCCAGATCAGAAGTGGAATGTAAACTAAACATGAGCAGGCAGTGTGATGCAGCGGTAAAAAAGGCAAATGCCTTTTTGGGCTGTATCAACAAGGGCATCACATCAAAATCACAAAATGTCATAGTCCCATTGTATACGGCACTGGTCAGACCACACCTGGAGTACTGTGTGCAGTTCTGGAGGCCTCACTTCAAGAAGGACATAGATAAAATTGAAAGGGTAGAGGAGAGAGATGAGGATGATCTGGGGCCAAGGGACCAAGCCCTATGAAGATAGGTTGAGGGACTTGGGAATGTTCAGCCTGGAGAAAAGGAGGTTGAGAGGGGACATGATAGCCCTCTTTAAGTATTTGAAAGGTTGTCATTTGGAGGAGGGCAGGATGCTGTTTCCGTTGGCTGCAGAGGAGAGGACACGCAGTAATTGGTTTAAACTTCAAGTACAACGATATAGGCTAGATATCAGGAAAAAAATGTTCACAGTCAAAGTAGTTCAGCAGTGGAATAGGCTGCCTAAGGAGGTGGTGAGCTCCCCCTCACTGGCAGTCTTCAAGCAAAGGTTGGATACACACTTTTCTGGGATGCTTTAGGATGCTTTCGGCTGATCCTGCATTGAGCAGGGGGTTGGACTAGATGGCCTGTATGGCCCCTGCCAACTCTATGTTTCTATGATTCTATGACATCAATTGCATTATGACAGATTTAAAACAACAGACTCACAACTATGATCATCAACAAGAAGTCAACCTTCTGGGCAATATTAGACTACAGACATTTGCTGATTTCTGTTTGACAGTATAGTGTGATATGCAATAGTAGAAATTATGCTCCGTTCAGTTTATAGGTAGACTGAATAAAAACTAATATAACGTATAGCCTGTGGAAAAATGTCCATATTAACTTTTGCATCTCCAAGCTCTTTCAAAAGGTGGCTTTCTTTGAAACATCTAAGAGTACAGAATCCTTAATTATTTTATTTTTGTGATGATCTATTTCTTCTAAGGATATTGGTTACTAGGTAAGAAACATACTGTACATTACACAGGCTAATCTATAACATTCCCCAGTCCCACTGGAGGCTGCAGTCAGAGGGGTTAGGGAAGGGAGGAGGAGCCTTAATATTTTCACTGAAGGTCATTTTTCCTATCATAATCAATGGAGGAAAACTATGTTTCATGCTAATTCTGAGAGGAAAAAGTTATTTCAGTGACAGGACTGAATCATTCACTGCTTTCCTTTGCATCTGTTTGCAGCTTTCAAGAGTTGCTTTATTTTATTTTTTAAATCCCTGCAGCTTGGTCTTTACTGTGAAGGGATCTCCATATGCAGGGTGGATCTTGAACCTTTCGGTTCAGTTTTAAAGCTACTGGTGCACATCTGGTTAATGGGTCGGGGCCCACACCAATACTGAACAGGGGAGAGAATTTTTAAAAGACAATGAATGATTTTGTACCACCCTCTAAACCAGCCTCTCTGCCAGACAGCACTGCCCCATCCACTTTCTCCCCATTCTATCAACAAACCAGCTGTAGGACCCTGGAGTGATCAAAGTGTGATAAGCCACACATGCCTGTTGCTAGGAAACGATGCATTGCCAAGAGCAACTGTGGTGAGATTTTAACCTTCATTTCACTGTCTGTCTGTTTGAAGGCAGAGAAGTCCTGCTTTCTCTCTCGGTGGGCTACTTTCTTTTTGGTCTTGTTGTCAGCTGGGGATAGAAAAATGAAAGAAATGTTAGAGATTAGAGCCCAGTAAGAACACTGGGAGATGATATCTAGAAGGAGGAATAGCACTGAGGCATCAACACATTCAATAAGTTGTGAGTAGTTTTGATCTGCATCCAGTCGTACAACAAGAAAATCAACAAAATTTGAGTCCAATGGCACCTTTAAGAGCAACAAAGATTTATTCAAGTTGTGAGCTTTCATGTGCATGCACACTTCCTCCAACATGAACACAAAAGTTCACGCCTTGAATAAATCTTTGTGGGTTTTAAAGGTTCCACTGGACTCAAATTTTATTGTGCTACTTCAGACCAACATGGCTATCCACTGGAATCTCACAAGAAAATCAGGCATTTATGAAATGGTCCATTCATCTAACTGTAGTGGTCTTCCTTTTTTGCCATCTGAATATTCGGTGTTTCTATTGAAAGTATAAAAGAGAATGAATTTGAAATATTCCCACTATGATGGTGCTGAAGAACATAAGATGAGGCAAGGGCTCCCAGGGACATCACACCTTGTTCCACTGCACAGCTACCCATCTTCAGTTTGCCCATTTTCCTTAGGAAACAGAAGCCATCCGCATGCTGTAAGGGAAAAAATGCCTATATGCATTGCAGGACATCCGCAGAGGGGAGTAACAATGGGCCACCCAAAACTCCTAACATAACATTTTTAGAATGGCTTCAGCATTTGGACTGTTAGCACATGGTTTGCACAAACAATATTGTAATCAAGGAAGTTTTTTTTAAGAGCCATTTAAAGTAAATGAAAAGAGCTGGCTGTTGCCTTGTACAAAACATCACTATAGTTACAAATTAAATACCTTCATAGGATTTTAACCCTTACAGCAGGAGCACTTTTTAAAGATAGCCTTTGAGGCCATAGGAGAAAAACAGGAGCTTATGAAGAGGCAACTGTTCTTTGTGGCGGCAAAAAAGGAACTGAGGGTATGGGGTGCTCCGCCTCTGATCACGTGTATATTTTGGTGGGAAGCCACGCACATGTGTACCATGTCAGGGTGGTAGCACCCCCTACAGGAGCTTAGCTAGAGAAAGCTTTTCATGGTTGGCCTCTGCTTGTGCAGCCCCAATGTGGGGCTGCACTACAAGATGGATAATGAATAGTCAGAATTGTGAGCCTTTAGGCATGACTGAAGGGCAAGAGGCAAAGGAATCTGGGCCCTTGGCTTTTAGCCCACTGCTCTGGATGAGCTTGCCATAACCAACCCAAGGTGTAGCTTATGTTTTTGGCTTTTATTTAAATTGTATTCTTCTAAATGGTCCTGGGTCCTCACTGGAGAGAAAAGTGGGGTTAAAGTATCTAAATAAATACCATATTTGCCGGCGTATAAGACGACTGGGCGTATAAGACGACTCCCCCAACATTTCCACTCAAAATACAGTATTACGGGCCACTATGGGCAGCTAAGTCTATCCCAACTGAAGTGCACCGGGCGTATAAGACGACCCCCCCCCCACTTGGAAGCATGTTTTTCAGGGGGGGAAAGTAGTCTTATACGCCAGCAAAAACTGTATTTATTTTACCTCCTCTGGGCAGGTAACAACATAAAAGATCTACAACATTAAAATTTAGCAGTTTAAATACAAATCTTAGTTTTAATTTGGTTGTCTGATGTCCTTTCTTATCAGGGAAGAGAGGATAGAAAAATATGAGTATTATTATCAGATAACATTTCTGGACAGATTAAAACAGAGGCCAGGTAGAATTTTCATGTTTCTTCTAGGCCTCAACCATAGGCCTGGTGGAACAATTCTGTTTTACAGGTCATGCAGAAGTGTTTAAGGTCCTGGAACAAATCAAAGACTGATGCTTCTTCCGGAGAACTCTGGAGCTGCTCTATGACTGCACACTCAACTAACTTGCCCAGAAAAAATAAGTGTGAAACCTGTTCCTGTTTCTGTTCACAAAACTCTGAGGTATACCATAGAACTGATTTGGGATGGAAGCAGAGAGGGCATTGGGGAGCAATCTCTTCTATAACTTCAGATAGACTGCTATACCAGTCCTCTATCAGCACATCCACTGAGTTACAAGGGACACTGGATCCCATAGTGCATTCTGGAAACCTATTGGATCCATGAGTCTACTTGGATAAGCATAAATTTGTTCTCTGCCTATACATATGTATTGCATACAGCAATCATATGGATTCCAGTGGTGTAGCAATGTTCATCTGCTGGAATTTGTGGCGCCTTAAAGAATTAAAGTGGTGAGTCCTTAAACCAGCACAAGGCTTGTATTTTACCCTGTAACTAGGATTGGGCGCTTCGGCGTCTGAAGCAGCTATTTGCACCTGAAGCAGCCAGCGCTGTAGCACGGGGGGAGGGGGGGGGAGGGGAGGCACAGGCATTGGTGTTCTGGCAAGCACACACACACGGGCGCAGAGCCGGCACCCGCACCTCCCCTCCCCCCACGCCGTGGTGCTGGCTGCTTCGAGCGCGAATGACCGCTTTAGACGCCCAACCCTACTCAGTACAGTCTCCTGCTGTGCTTGTTACACGTGTATTGGTCTATCCACACAGGCCTCGTTTCTTCCTTCCTTTTCAAATTTTTGGGGTGAGGAAGAAGAGATCATACTAACAAGAGTGAACCTGGTTATATGCTCTTTATTTTCAGCCAAGTGGGATGGGCAGAAAGTGGGAACTGTTATGAAAGGTGGGGCAGAAGGGACAGCTTTCTCCTCTCTCTACTCCCTAAAACAAATGATAGCCTTTTTTCATAGAACTGAAAGTTGTCTGAAAGGGAGATTTTAATTTTTAAAAATTTTTATCACTGGAAAATCAGGCTTACTGCAAAAATAGCAGTAAAAGTGGGACAAAACAAAAGGGTTATGCATATTAGGAAGAGCTCTCAGTTTACTCAACACTATTATCTATTATCTAAAGCAGGCTGGAAGGGACAAGGATTAGATCATTTGTGGATTAGATCATTAGTTGCCCCATAGTCTGCATGATAGCATTAAAAAGGTTTCTATAAGATTCCATGTCATGGTGCAGGGATGAGTTTTGAGGTGCCAATTTTAATCTTTAACCAATTTATCTTAAAAATAAACATATCTGAACCATATAGGAGAGGCTTCCTAATTCCCCAGGGGAAAATCATGGAAAGTAATACTCACTGTACAGATCTGTTTCATCTAGAATCTCAGACTTGATGATCTCTTCAATTACATCTTCCAAGGTAACAATGCCCAAGACTTCATAAAAAGGATCCCCTTCCCCTTCATTGTTCACCCGTTGTACTATTGCCAAGTGAGATTTACCTGCACAGAGTAGTAGACCAAGAAATTAGACATTAAAGTAGAGTAACTGATTGGCTACCCTCAAAATGTTACAGAATGTCACAGTATCCTGCAGTACAATAGCAGATGTTTAAAGGGACATATCAATTTGAAAAAATATATCTAAGAATGTGCCTGCCATTATTGTTAGTAGATTAACAACACAATTTAAGCAGAAGGATACTTTTCTAAGTTCATTGAAGTCAATCACAAGGACCAAGATACTTCCACAATTTCCACAATTCGAACCCATTGCCTTGTATTATTCAAGCATCCCTCCCTTTTCCTTCAACATAACCTTCACTAGCATTCTTCACTCCTCCAGTTTCAACAGGATTTTCAGTCCTTTCTATGATGAGGCAGAAAAATGTTAAAAACTTCTGAAATGAGTTAACACCACGAATCAAAGGATGGGGTTATGTACCACAGCTCTACCATAAAGAAACTGTGACAGCTGAACCACTGATGCTACAGTAGAAAAAAGAAAGATTCAATCAGATGAGTTCTAGAGAAGCTCCAGCTTCCTTTATGAGTTCACAGATGATAACCAGCATGCTGTTGATGATTAACCGACATGGGTGAAGATTGGATGTCCCACAATCAGGCAATATTTTTATTAGACTTATTCTATATAGCTGATTATGTCATAATGATTTCATTTTAAATAAAGGTATGTCATAAATTAAATGCCACTGTTCATTTTAAAGTCAAATGTTTTACAATAGAAATACTTTTGAGAATAATAATTTCTATTTAAAAATTACATACACATGTGCCATTTCTATGGCCACTAGTATACCCAAATTAATCAGGAGCTTCCTTGTTAGAATGCAGTAAATTGCTTTCACCTCTAATAACAGAATTAATCAAGGCGCTACTAACCAACTTTGCAAAATATAACTAAGACCTGACAGAATTTCCTAGAAGTTCAGGAACACACTGTGTACTAACCTAATCCATTTCATGCTCTTTAAGGCTGCAATCCTATGCATATGTGGACACAAGTCCCACTGAATCTACGTTTGAGTAAATAACCTTAGGCTTCAAGATTACTATTCAGCACATCCATACTCCAAATAGTAGTTAGAACAAATTGCCTGCTTGCTTAGATTCCTTTATAGGCAGTAACAATTTGGTACATGAATATATTTACTAAACTTACAAGAATTCAAATTATCCTACCCAAGCTAACTCATGCACAAAGAATGAAGATATCTTGGAAAAATTAGACCAGGGAGGGGACCTTATCAACAACCAACATAAACACTGCATCAGGTCAAACCAATTCAGCTCGGTAAACTTCACATCTGCTTTCCCAGGGACCCAACATAAGCAGTTAAAAACAAATTCTTTGTGAATGCTGTCTGTTGAAAGCTAAATTCTTTTGCTATTCCCAGCTTGTGATCATTTAAAAGGAATTTTCCAAAGCAAGGTCTAATATTAGACTCAAAATGAAGTTTCCATTCCACTTACACGATATTCTCACCAAAGTAACTACTGCATAATCTGATTGTCTTGGAGCTATTCGTTTAGATGCAGATGGACATATTTTAAATACTTGGCTAGGCCAACAAGACTTCTTTTGAAGGGACCTTGTTTTACAATATAAACAATTATTTGACAACGATTATTTGAACAATTATTTGTCTTTTAAATAAAGGTAAAGGTAAAGGTATCCCCTGTGCAAGCACCGAGTCATGTCTGACCCTTGGGGTGACGCCCTCCAACGTTTTCATGGCAGACTCAATACGGGGTGGTTTGCCAGTGCCTTCCCCAGTCTTTTAAATATGCACATAGTAATATACTTTTCTCAAATCATAATTACGTTCTTGTAGTAATAATCATGCTATTAATCTCCACTTCAACATCAGAAGTCCTCAGTCAAGTCTGTTAGGAGCTTTGCAACTGTAACTGGCATTAGCTAGAGTATGTAGGGATCACTGAGAAGCATAAACATGTTTGGCAGCAGTAGAAGATCAAGGCTGAACATCTGTCTTCCTTTCTCTGCATATTCAGGTCCACCCAGCTTTTAGTCTGTGGTTCAAGTTTCATGGCCTTCAATGAACTAACTGCCCAGACAAAGTTTGGACAAGCCCTGGTGTTCTATTGATCGTTTAATTATATTTCTGTTTTTAATGTTACTTTGTATCCACAATGAGGAGAAAAGCAGGATATAAATATTTATATAAAATCTAAATGCTCTTTATAAAATAATCACATCCAAACAATAATGATCTTTTGTCAGCAGACTAAAAAGGGCTGTAGGGTATGTAATGGTATTTAATATTGGAAAATTCCATTTTAATAACCTTTGCATTTGTTGAAACCAACAAAGTTTTCTTCAAGGTATAAGCTTTCATGAATAAAACTTCATTGCCTTTAAAGGACCACTGGACTCAAACTTTGTTCTGCTACTTCAGACCACGAATCTCTCTTTGCATTTATTGTTTTAGTTTACTGTATACATTAGCCATCTAGTCAATGTGTCACCCATTAACTTCCATGTCTTCTTTCTTTCCTTTTTATTATTTCCAGGAGGGAAGAGCTCATACTTTAGGTTCATAATTTTTGAGTGTGAGAATTACTTAGCTATTCACAGGTAGAGGGGGAGAAATTTAAAGAGAAAAGTAGGGTTTTTGATTATTATTAATGTATCCAGTGAAGACATGGAAGTACCAAGAATCTAGGTTGCAGATATCATCAGCCTCACCATGAAACAACAGGTAAGGGGTCAAATACTGCTGATATTTAAGGCTAAATGTGTTTTAAATAATTTTAAAGTTCTCACGTGAATTGCTAAAAGTCTGCTTTTCCTTTTCTTTATGCATTTTCTAGTGTAGTACATTATGACCAAATCATGATGTCTTGTACGCAGGAGTGTCTAATTTCCCTCTTTGAGGGACAAAAAATCATGGTATGCATAAGCAAGAGTTTTTAGGAAGTGCATTTCATCAAGAAAGCTGGAATCTTCAAAAGAATGCAAATACTACTTTCAGTTCCATGGTATCCTATCAAGAGAGTGCCCTTTCCTACAAGGTCTAGTGCTGATTTGGCAAAGTTAACAATGGCACAAGTTGCCCATAACTGAAATTAGTAATCAGTAAGGCCCATTATGCACGGAATGGAAGGTCCGCATTCGGGGTGGAATGGCGGCGGCTAAAAACACCAACTATGCATGCTGCAGGCGGCAACCGGGCACAGAGTCAACGTATGCCGCTGAAAAAACTGCGTTAGCGAGATGCAGAAGAAAGTGGAGGTTCCTGGGACCAGGGCGCAATCAGAAGCAGCTCTGGAGTACCCGCGTGCATAGTCGGATACTCTGGGTTTTGCCGCCATTGCGTTCCGTCCCGTGCATTAGATGTTTGCTTCGCTTCTTCCTTCTCCGCGTTCTCCATGCCGCCATTTCAGCAGCCGTGCATAATAGGCCTAACAGAACATGGCTCAGAAAATGATTTCATAAGTAGATATAATCCATTCTCTTGCTTAACAGTATAGTCTTATTCTAATTAGCAGAATATCGCTATGCACACTAATTGAATGAATGAATGTATGTTTCTTTGAAGAGCTTTGATCAAATGAACTTTTCAAACTGTATCAAGTTGTAGAAGTAGGAATATCCCAGTTTTATCTCCAGATAATAAATATCAGTTCCCCTGAACAAAATGGCTGCTTTGAAGAATGGACTCCATAGTATCATACTCCACTGACACCCTCCTTGTCCCAAATCCCACGCACTCCTGGCTTCACTCCCAAAATCTACAGGAATTTCCCAATCCAGACCAGGCAACCCTGTGTAGAAGATACCTGTACTAGGATTTCAGGACTCTTCATATCGCTGACTCCTGGAATAATGGAGCACTAATTTATCCATGCTTCTTGTAAACAGAAATACTCAAGTTTATTTGAGAAATCAGTCTATAATTTGCAAGGAGGGCTATAATACAATTTATGCAAAATAATGTAATTCCATACATCATTCATTATACTAACAATAGCACATAAATAATTGAAGTATATAAATTAACAGACTACTGGGCTTTTCCACATGCTTGACATTCCTGGTTTTCTTAGCAATCAATCTACAAGCACCAGGATCCTTCTACCCCTCACTGTTCCCCTACATCACTCCCATCAAAAGTTCTTTACAGGTGTTAATGACATACTGGGGAAATCTCTACAAAAGCTGCATTTAAAAAGAATAATAAAAAATTAACCCAGACATTTTTCAGGGTGGAGAGGGATGGGGGAAAGTAAAGGGCATGGATTGATGGTGAAAGTCCAACTAGCAAAACATTTGGTGGATTGGAGTAGGCAGAACAAACAAAACTGAACCAAACATTATACCATGAGGCACCATGATGACACAAAATCCATTTCATTGGGCAAAAGTGGTCCCAAAAGAACCAGAAAAAAGGAGTGGAGAATAAGGTGAAAACTAAAAACACAAGAAAATATACAGAAATCATGGGATTAAATGAAGCAGTATGGGGCCAGAACCAACAAAAAAGCCTTAATGTTACACAACATACTATCTTATCAGAAGATCAACAAAATCTACTGCAATATAATAGCTTAGATTATATTCAGTTGAGATTTTCAGTTGTGGCCTATTTATCAAAATGTATGAGGCCTTCACATTCTAATTCACAAAAAAACACATCCTTTTGATGTTTGATCTTGGCTGTCCATAAAGCACCATTTTAAAGCATGCCTATTTTTGATGTTTTCCTTTTTCTTTTACATTAACAACTTTTTCTTTGCAACATCACAATACATTTTGTTCATCAAACAAGCACAATGATTGAAGAATGTTCCAAACTGACACAGCATTTTTATCCTTGCAGATATAATACAACAAGAACAAATGAACAAGGTTACTTTTCAGCGGTACAAAATCTCACTATTTTAGTGCAACTTTCACTATTTGTAGGTTCTCAATCTACTGAATTATATGGAATTAATTACTGATACTGTGACAACAAAAACAGAAATTGTTGCCATTAATAAACTCACTATTACACTACAACTTGTTTAGTATTAATAGTGGTTGGTTACCCAACCTATATTTCTCTTTTTGTATCACTCTTTATTACTACTATGATTTCAGGATTGGTTTTTATTCCAAGTGAAACCTTAATCTTCATGGTGCAGTAGGGTGAACAACCAATGCCAGCTGTTTCAAATAGGATGTCATCCCATTTTGAACCTCTGAAGAACTTGTGCACAACTTGGTAGCTTTGTTTCATCTTGCGCATGAACTGGAAACTGGAAACTGTAGTCCTGTTTAATACAACTCTGGCACTCAAGTTCCATTGTTTCATTCTAATTCAGGCAGAAGGAATTCTTTGGCATATGGTATTATGTGCTGCACTTCTGGAGACAACAGATCACATGCAATTTCTGTCCTCTACCTTTTCTTTCTCTTCCTTTGCAATTCCAGGCCAGCCACATCACTGAAAAAAAGCAGAGAATAGGGTAGGTGACCCAAGACAATAAATACCTATGTACAGTTATCTCAGTCATCCATGAAAAACAAGAACAACAGAGGAAGAGAAGTGATCACAGCAAGCAGGTGACTAACAGTGCAATCTGAATCAGTTACATCATTCTAAATCCACTGAAGTCAACTCTGCTTAGGACTGGATTATAAGGAAGCCATTCTACAACTTATATTTACACTTGTCCCAGTAGATGGAAATGAATAAATGGGAAAGTAGGAGAAGGGAGGGAGAGAGAACTATAAATCATTAGAAATTAAAGTGGAGAAACGAGGCAAGAACAGATGAGTGGGCAACTGAAACACGGCAGCATGAACAAATACTGGTGAGAACATACCAGTATGACAGAATATCAAATATTAAAATTAAATAGGGAATTCCAATAACACATTCCTCCCTCCCTTTTGATTATTATACCCCCAAAGTCATGCACTACATATTGCATAATATTTCTAGTACCCTCAACAACAGTACGGCCAAGATGGCATTCATGACAATTACAGAACATAACACAACACAGCATAACTCAGCTTACCATTGGCAAAGTACCATGAGCAGCGCTGCCTCTTGTGCTGGGCTTCTCTACCCTGGGGCCGCCTGTAAAGAAGGTGTATTGTTGGCCGTCCTGGTCTTAGGAATTCCTCAGAACCTAGCAGTTAGGATTCTGATCTCTCAGGAATCTCAAAGAGTGGATTCTTTGAATCAAAGTTCTTCATGATTATAGTAAAAAGGAGTACAAAGACAGGATCTGTGATTGGCTTCAACAACATTGTCATGGGAGCTGTTCCTGTAGTTATGCAGTAGAATGCACTATACTGTGCTTTGAATGTTTATACAAGGTCTACGGTCTTTCAGACAAATGAGACCCCCATAACAAGGGACATTTCCATTTACTACTTGGAGTCTGGAACACCTACATAAGTTATTGATATTCAGGATTCCTTTAAAACTCTGGCATAGGCCAGAACAGAAGTCTTAGTCCAAGACGTGCAGGCTCCGTGTGGATCCATCTCTGGATTTCCTCCGCAGATATACCTGCAGTTTTCTGGTACCCAACATGGGATTTAATTATCCGGATTGCATCTTACAGCAGCTCAGAAGCATGGGTAGGACCGTCTGCTATTTGTGGTCTTGAAGTTCCAAAGGAAACAGAGAAACTAAATGAATCTTTAGTGAAGCATATGACCAAGGTAATAAAGTTACAGAATTTTAAACTCTTTGTGCTTGACCAGAGGAGAGAGGAAATTTTTGGGAGCCTTCCACAGACAGAAGTGGCAAGTCATTGAGTGCCCACTCTACTGCCTCGTCTACTTGATCATTGGTAGAAACATGATGGTAAAAACCAGTTTGCAGACCAAATGGAGAAAAAATTCATCTCTGCTTTTCAAGATGACAGTCTCCTGCAAACATGAAGTCACAAGTAGCTATCTAGTCTCCTAGAAAATATATCAAATTTCAAGAACAAACTATATTCAACATGGTAGCTTGAGAGGTGGTTATTTCATTTATTTATCAACTTTTGACCTTAATTTACTAATTTATACTAGTTTGTGAAAACACAAATCTACATTACAATAAAACAACTTAAAGCTATGCTAGCAGTCAAAAATTAAAGATAACAACACATAGGAGTAGAGAGACAAAATGATTTTAAATAATTAGAAAATTCATCCAAAGGCCTAAACAAATCTATTTGTGAAGGAAAATTGATTAAACAGTAAAAAGATCTTGCTGAAGGGCATCCCACAGAATTGGGACAAGTACTAAAAATGTATTATTCTCGGCAAACTTCAATCATAACTCCAAAAAAGAACAAGCGGGGCTTTTTTAGTAGGTCTCAATTCCTGACAGATCAAAAACATGGAATATGGAAATATATAATACTGTTCCAAGAAATAAAAATAAAATTCTGTGGTAAAACACATACACACACAAATTTCACATATGTGAAATCTTAATCTGTGCTCACAGTAACTATGCACACAACACACACTAATAAACACCAGCTCATCCATGCTTCTGGAATATCTGTTTATTTTTACTTTGAAAATTGGAAGCTATTATATTTTAAGCACTGAATAATCTAAAACATACAATGAAACTTAATGCCAAACTATTTAGAACTGCAAACCATCTTCCAAACTCTATAAATGTATAACACACTACTGTAATATATGCAAGCCAGCTGGTATAGTGGTTAAGAGCAGAGGCCTCTAATTTGGAGAGCTGGGTTTGATTTGCTCATTCCTTCACATGCAGCCAGCTGAGTGTCCTTGGGCTAGTCACAGTCCTATTACAGCTGTTCTCACAGAGCAGTTCTGTCAGAGCTCTTTCAGCCTCACCTACCTCAAAAGGGTGTCTGTTGTGGGCAGAGGAAGGGAAGGCGATTGTAAGCGGCTTAGAGACTCCTTCGGGTAGTAAAACGTGGGGTATAAAAACAACTGTTCTTCTGTATTCAAAGACATTTGCCCAATTAGAGACAACATGCAAACTGAATTGAGCTCTATAGTAAAACAACAAACTGTTTTCACATGCTTAGAAGTCTGAGAAAACTAATGGACGCCTTATTGCCCAAGGCTTTTCATTCCAGGATGTCAGTCAGAGACATTCTTAATCATTCCCAGAGTATAATTAGAGGGCAACTGATCCAGCAATCTTCTGGGATCAATGAACTAGTGTCATGTTTTAACAGATCTAGGTAATATATGACTCATTACGTCATAAAGTCATCCTTAAAAAAAAGAAAAGCACTTCTCTCATCCTAGTTATTAAATCTTTTTGTATTCTGTGTGACATTAATTTTTATTAGTGGCCGAAATATTTTTGGTGCTCATTTTTGGAATACACAATCCCCACCCAGAGCGCTTTCAAAACATAACATTTTTATTTTGAATGTCTTTGTTTCAATTTTTGAAATCCGAGAATTAAAATACAGCCTTTAAACACTGGCTTACAATCTTAAAAGCTTGCAAGGCTTCTTAAGTCAACCAAGGACAACCTAAAATCTATGTAGGACAAAGAATCTGTCCAACAAGATGGTTGTGCATTCACATTTATATTATCTCTAAGAAATCATTAAAAATGTAAACATTCAAATATAGACAACCCAGGCCAGAAATTAACATCAGAACCCTGCAGTCCTTCTAGTCTAGCCCACTGTTTCACACAACAGCCAACCAGCTGCCCTGGTAGGCCAACAAGCAGGGCATATAAAAAGAGGCCTTCCCTGGTGCTGCCTCCTAGCCATGATAATCAGAGGTTTGCTGCCTCTGTGTATGGCTATTTCCTTAACTCCCCATGCATGGCTAATAGCCAAGTATGGACTTGTCCTCCATAAATCCATCGAATCCACTTTTAAAGCCATCTACACCTGTGGCCATAATTACTTTTGCAGGCATTGAATTCCACAACTTAATTACTCATTGAGTGAAAAAAAAATTCCTTTTGTTTGTCCTGAATCTATTGCCCATCAACATCTTTAGTGGCCACTGAGCCTTAGTTTTATGGGAGAAGAAAAAGCTCTCTTTATCCAGGCATAATTTTATAAATCTGTCATGCCTTCCCAACCATCTTTTTTTTTCTGGAATGAAAAGTCCAAGACACTTTAGCAGTTTCTTACAGACCCTTAATCATCTTGGATGCCCTCTTCAGTACTTTTTCTAACTCTGCCACATCCTTTTCAAGAAACTACAACCAGAACCAGAATGGGAGAAAAATAGTGACAATGAATAAAACAAGAAGGGTAAACAACCAATTTTTCCAAAGAAAAATATTGGGTCTAGGGGAAAGTTTTCTGGTATTTTGACTAGCAAAGCAAGAACAACAGAGATAAAATTTTGCAAGATAAATACACAATACAAGAGAGATTCAGGGTCTAGAAAACTTTCCTACATGGCCTTCAGAAGATATTTTTCTCCACAAATCTGGTTGTTTACTAGACTGCAGATATGGATTTTTCTCCTTGGCACTAACAAGTTAGTACTTCCACACTTGCACAAGACATTCTTTGCTTATCAGCCATCAGAAGCTATTAGAAACATCACAGGGGTATAGCCAGCAGAGGGAGCAGGAAACTTTCCTATGACTTTTCTTAAAATAAACGATATTTCTATGTCAAAACTCATCAAAAAACTGCCTGGAGAAATCCTATTGCCTCAGCTGAAGAAAGATAGAAAGGAAGAGACTTTGGAGGCCAAATAAAGAGATCTTGGGGATACATGGCAGGAAAAAAAGTTCAGTGACAGCAAGTCTCTCGGAGGATGGCATGTGGATAAATTATCCACCTTGCATTTATCTTTTGTGCAGCCCAGGAGATTGCAGGCAAAACAGTGCTACTTTAAGATTATGCATATTTACCCATGAGTATATGCCACTGAATTCAATGAGGCTTACTTCTAAGTAAACATGGTTAAGATTCCATGGTAATTCTCCCAGCAATTTCACTGGGCAAGTTAAGTATATGTGGTTTCCTTTTCTGGATAGTTGGGATTTAAAAATGCTTAGCTTAAGAAAGACTGTGTCTCTTGTTATGTGCACTTTATATAAAATTACACACCTTTTATATATAAAATATAATTTGGTGTACCACTTCAGTTACCCTATATAGATTTACTCCACTCTAGTTATTTCAGCCTCTTGTGACACAGGGTGGTAAGGCAGCCGACATGCTGTCTGAAGCTCTGACCATGAGGCTGGGAGTTCAGTCCCAGCAGCCGGCTCAAGGTCGACTCAGCCTTCCATCCTTCCGAGGTCGGTAAAATGAGTACCCAGCTTGCTGGGGGGTAAACAGTAATGACTGGGGAAGGCACTGGCAAACCACCCCATATTGAGTCTGCCATGAAAACGCTGGAGGGCGTCACCCCAAGGGTCAGACATGACCCGGTGCTTGCACAGGGGATATCTTTACCTTTTCGTTATTTCAGTTGACTTAGACTGAAAGTAATTGCACAGGACTGAACTACATATTATGATAAATACTAGCTTCAAAGCCCATTCCTAAGAACGGGCTTTGAAAGGGTCCCCTCCCGTGGCCCCCAGCCAGGAAGCTTAAGGTGGCTTTGGGTTGCAGCTTGCAGCCGGATCAAGTGGGGTGGGCGGGGGCTGGCCAGTTCATTAGCAGTCCTGGGACAGAGCTCCTTGGCAGGCGGTCAGCAGGCCAGGAGGCCCTCGCTAGCAGGCCCTCCAACATGATCCTTTGCCCAGGGCCCTCTCCCCTTACCTGCTGCTGGCTCCAGGCACTGAGTCATGTCTGAAAGCAAACAGGCTAGAGTCCAGGGACAGAGGGCAGGAGCTGCAGGCACAGGGCCAATCAGGGTACAGCCAGGCTGCACCCTGATTGGCCCTATTCCAACTTGGACAGCTGGACACGTTCCACCCCCCAGGCTGTTTCGCAAATATATAGAGGAGCCATGGATAAGGATAGCCATAAGATTTGAAATGTGAGATTCTTTAAAATTTAGAAATGTATTAACTGTAAAGCTTCAATAGATTTGTTATGCCTTAAGATGCTACAAGACTTTCTGGACTAATTATCACAGACTTCTAATCTGGCGAGCCAGGTTTGATTCCGTGCTCCCCCCACATGCAACCAGCTGGGTGACCATGGGCTTGCCACAGCACTGAGAAAGCTGTTCTGACCAACCAGTAATATCAGGGGTCTCTCAGCCTCATCCACCTCACAGGGTATCTGTTGTGGGGAGAGGAAAGAGAAGGAGCCTGTAAGCCGCTTTGAGATTCCTTTGGATAGAGAAAAGTGGTATATAAGAACCTCCTTCCACTCCCCCTTCTTCACTGTGTGAGGAAGGATGCTGAACTATATAGACTGCTGGTCTGATCTAGCAGAAAACTTCTTAAGAGCTCCAGTTTGATCTTGTCCCTGGAATGGTAGTTTTCTATGCATACAACATTCAAAGATTTCTGCAGTGTTATGCCCTAGAACAGTGGTCCCCAACCTTTTTATCACCGGGGACCCATCAACGCTTAACAATTTTACTGAGGCCCGGGGGGTAGTCTTTTGCTGAGGGATGCCGTCGCCTGAGCCCCTGTTCCACTTGCTTTCTGCCAGCACCCCTGACTTCCTGCTACCTGCTGGGGGGCCTTGCCAGTAGCAGCTGCACAGTGCCACGCCAAGGGGGAGCCCCAGCCATACCAGCCGCTGGAGGGCACCAAAGGTGAGCTGGTGGCAGAATGGCAGGGCAGCCCCCGAGGCAGCAGCTGGGCAGGAGGACGAGGATGAGCCGCAGCCCGGTACTGACTGATCCACTGCCCTAGAAGGTCAACTAAAGCTGAAAGGGTAACAGGCTGAAAGAGTTTGAGAGAAACACACTTTAGATAGAAGCCATGACAAAACACGTGCAACACATCTAAAGAATTAGTGCATGGTATCTTTCGTATTCAAATGAGAAAAAGCACTAGTTCTCCTATCCATCAAAGGCCAGGCAGACAATGGAAATGTTCAAAAAACTGAGCAATAAATATTATTTATCTATCTATTTATTTATTTAATTTCTAGACTGCCCCTCTCTGTGAACAGGCTTTGGGACAGTTGACACTATAAAACTCATGCTAAGCTAAAATACCGGTGGATAATTGTCAATGCAGGTAGGAGTAAGGGTGCCAACAGTTAATTAGTAGAGTTAACATTGAATTAATCCCAGTTCTAGTTTCCCATAGTAGGAAAGGGGAGAGAAGGGGAGGGAGGCCCATTTCAGTATTCCATTTACTTATTTTAGTCTCAACCCTATGTATGCTGTCTTGTAGTACCAAGACAGAAAACAATGCCTAAGAATTTTGACTGTTCCAATGTATACTACCAGCTCATTTTCTATAAAAAGGGGGACCGCCAGATTGGTAAAAACAAATATAGGAGTAAAAAGATATTTCACATATACAAGTATTGCTTCAACTCAGTGGAAAGAACTATGGAGTAGTTCCTACAAGCTGTTCATGAGAAAATCTCCAGAACCCTGGGGACAATGCAAGCCACCCATTTTCCATTCTTCCCAGAGTATTTAAAGACTTTCCCATCTTATTTTTGTTCATCTTTATTTTCCTATAAATAAAGATAGTGCAAAAGACATCCATCTCTTCATCTTTTCTGATGGTAACATACATATGTTGGAATGTTTTTCTTGTGAATGATAAGCAATGAGAGCCAGTCTGAAGCAAAGAATATGGGGGCTTAAACCCAGACTGATAGGGTAGATGGGAGCTTTCTCATCCTTCCCAAGAGACAGGTAACTTTTTTCTAGACCAAAAGGTTGTGTTTTGGAAACAAATGTATCTATTTCTGTCATTTCCTTCAGACTTACAGTCTTTGTGCACTAGATAAGCAGGCCTGACTATGCTGTCTGAGAATGGCTGATGGGCCCCCTGAAAATATTCCTAATCTAAATTTGATGCTGTGAAAATGGAAAGTGTATCCTGCTGCTAAGCACAAGTCTTAGTAGAGTAATGCTACAGTATACATGTTTTTCTTTCATGGCTACTTCTTTATTCTAGAGTCTAATAATCAAGTATTAATAATAAAATAAACCTGACTCAAAAGGAAAAGGACCATTCACAGTAAGTAATCAATGGTTGTTCTCCCTATAAAGGACCAGTGCACCTGGGCTTTAATAGACCTCTTAAAGGGCTTCAATACTTGGTTTCTACATGCTTCAATTCTACAAAAGTGAGACAGCTATATTTATTCCTCGTAAATACAGCAACAATAGATGCAGGTGGGTAGCCATGTTGGTCTGAAGCAGCAGAACAAAGTTTCAGTCCAACCTTTAAGATCAACAAATTTTATTATGGATATGAGCTTTTGTGTACATGGTATCTGAAGAAGTACACATACATAAAGAAGCTTATAGTCAGAATAAAACTTTGTTGGTCTTAAAGGTGACACTTTGTTCTATAGCAATACAGTTTCTTAGCCTCTTAAAAGAAATCTATCAATCCTAATTAACAAACTATTCCTATACGCTCCTTTACAGATAGCTCTCCTCCACTCCACTTCAGATCTGGACATATCGACAGAGGAAACGGGGGTTCCACCAGCATTTGAATTATAGCAGCTAACCATGGTCGTCTTGGCCAGTTTGGTGCTATTAGAATAACATTTGCTTCTCTGTCTTTTATTTTTCTGAGTAGTCTTGACATCACTGGAAGGGGTGGAAATGCACATAGGAGTCTGTCCGGTCATCTCTCTGATAGTGTGTCCACTAAGTCTGCTTTGGGGTGTTGATATCATGGGAGAGCTCTGAATTGGTAATGTTTTCCTTCTATGCAGAACCTTAGGTACTTTCTGTGCTTTGGAAAGATTGGAATATGAAGATATGCTTCCTTGAGATCTAGAGATGTTAGGAAGCCTTCGGGTCCTAGACATTCTGGCCTATTATGCATGGCCGCCATAATGGCGGTTGGCAGTCGCATGGAAAACGTGGAGGAGAAGAAGTGAGGCAAACCACAAATGCACGGGATGGAACGCAATGGCGGCAAAACCTGGAGCAGCTGCCGGCTGCGGCCGAGGAGGCGGTGATGTGGAGCAAACAGGAAGGGAGGCAAGCGCAGTGCTGACCGAGGCTGGGCCACCAAGCAGGACGGTCACGGCACACGCAGTCGCAGGCCCTGCCGGCGGAACCAAAGGGCATGGAAGGGGAGAGAGCAAGCACACCCAGAAGCCCTGTACACTAGTGGCCCCCAACCTTTTTATCACCGGGGACCGGTCTACGCTTGACAATTTTACTGAGGCCCGGCGGGAAGTGGTAGTCTTTTGTTGCCGCTGCCTGAGCCCCTGCTCCACTTGCTTTCCTGGCAGTTGTTGTTGTTGTTGTTCCAAGAACTTCTTCTATTGTTTGACTTATATCTAGCTAAGGTGTTCTGCATGCGAAAGGAAGTATGTTTCCTTCACACATGCCTAGGCATGCCTTTATATTTGTCTCTAGTTTCTACCAAAATATTTTCCAAATGATCTCCAAAGAGCTTATTCCCTTGGAAGGGGTATGCCGTTACTATTGTTTTCGATTGATATTCAGCCTGCCAAGCTTTGAGCCAGAGCAGGCGTCTAGACACATTGATGCCAGAGACCTTGCCAGAAAAATTACTATATCCAGTGCTGTGTCTGCAGAAAAGGAAGCTCCTTTTTGAATTCTATTTATTCCTTCTGTATTTCTTTTCTCTGTCTCTAGTCAGTTAAAAGAGCCTTCTACTCCAGGCTATGATAGCTTTATTCACTATAGATGTTGCTGTGGCTGCTTTTATTGCCATGGCTATGCTTTCGTGGGTGCAGTGTGGGTGCAGGGTGCAGTCTCTGGGCAGTGTGGGAATTCGCAGAATCATAACGTTGGAAGGGACTTCCACGGTCATCTAGTGCAGTGGTCCCCAACCTGCGGGCCGCGGCCCGGTGCCGGACTGCGAAGGCCATGGCACCGGGCCGCGGCTCCCTCTCCCCGCCCCCCCCTCCACAGTAAAAAACTTCCCAGGCCGCAAGTTTGCGGCCCGGGAAGCTTCTTACTGCGGGAGGGCGGGGAGAGGGAATCAGGGCCGGCTGCGGCCCTGCGGGCGCGGCCCAATGCGCGGGCGCGGCCGGTGCGTGGGCGTTGTCCGCGCGGGCTGCGGGCCGCGCCCCGATGCCCTGCCGGTCCCCAACCTCAGAAAGGTTGGGGACCACTGATCTAGTGTAACTAAGTAAGGGTCTGAGTCTTTTTTTTTCATCCTGATACAGGATGTGTGTTTCTAAATCAGACAAAGGACAGAAATGTTGAAATGAAAGATCCTAGGTACCATACTTAAATCTCTATTATCACATAATCTCATCTATTATGCATCTTCATTCGAGCCAGCCCTTCCAGACAATTAACACTCCCACCGTGCCCTCTCTCTACCTATATGCAATGGTTGAGGATATTCTGTTTCACTGTATCTGAGAAAGTGCAGAAGCACATAAAAGCTTGTGCTATATTATATCTTGACTAAAACTTTGTTGGTCTTAAAAGTGCCACTAAACTCAAACTTTGTTATGATAACAGGTATAACATAGCTGTTCCTTGGTGTAAATGTGACTTTTAATTCTTTGGTGTTTCAGCCAGTGTTAAACAACTTTATATTACTTAGGCATAGGGATTTTCAGTTAACTTAATAATACTGTAGATTATGGTCACTGTTGGGAAAACCCCCCCCAACATGCCCCAAAGCAATACTGCATTTTGCTAATGAGAACTGCTCTGCCAATCTTCAGTCTGTTTACATGCACAAACATCGGTTCTACCCTATATTCCAACTCTAATACATCCATCAGTATGCAGAAAACTAACAATATGTCTGAACTATATGCAAACTCTTTCACTAGGCAATCATGACAAAATTCAGCATCTTAAGAGTCTAATTCTGAAATTCACCATCATATATAAAGGAAAGCATTGATACAGGTAAGTAATTTTTAATCATTTACAAGCTCAGAAAGGGATTTAATGGATGAATAAAAGAGAGAAGCAGTATGGTTGGAGATGTCAGGAGGACAACTGCTGATAATACTTCTATTGTTAGTAGTTAGACTGCCATGTTATGGCAAACTAGCAGACCTAGAATTTAGGAAACTTTTTGATTTATTTTCTGAAATCTAAATATGAGGAAGTTCGTACATTATTAGAAAAACATAATTCGTGACAATTACTGTTGTACTTCACTTTAAAAAAAGGGTATATGTGAAATAGTTTGTTAACCCTTAAAATTCACACTGACCTCTTTGCTTTCCATTGTGGCTGCAATTTTCCAGCAGTTTAAGCTCGTTTGGTTTAATTGCTCCACCATGGAGCTGCAGATGGAAAATGTTACTGGGATGTTTGTTCCATTCAGAGCAATTTAGGCAGTACTGCTTGCGTCAAGCTCTACCTGCCTACATGGGTAAGTGTCATTGACCTTCCATCTAGAATGTTTTACTAGGTATGCCTGCCTACAATACGTTTACAGCACACTATGTCCTGGTAACAGACTCAGATTGCCATCAGGATATATACATACTGTGTAGAAGAATGCACTTCCTAAATACCTTAAGAAAGTTCAGGTGTTAGAATTATGAGTTTCTAGGTTACAACTGTGAACAGCTTTTTGTTATACACACTATTTAAAAACAGCATATTTTAAAAGAAAACTTTTTCATTTAAGGTTTGCAATTCCAAAATTTCTCAAAGACGTTTCTGAAGCATATTTCTAGCATGTACTGTGAATATCACTAAATTAAACAAAAGCAAGTACAGACAAGAATCCATAAAAAACTAGTCAAAGACTGATTATGCACAATGGGAAAAGGCCGGGCCGGCGCTCACATGGCAGCAGGGCTTACATGTGATGTCACTGCCAGCCTGGCCTTCTCCTGGACCTGGTCCACTTTAGGCAAGGGAATTATTTTTTCGGCTTCCCTTTCCTGCCGTGGGTGCCATCGGCACCCATGCCGGGCCAGTCCCACACATACAGGGAAGGCTCAGCTCCTCCCCTACTTATGGTTTCCGGCAGGGATGAAAAATATCCCAATTGGCTCTATGGTACTTCATGGCACCACGGGGCTTTTTTTCTTTGCAGGATGGTGGGTTTCCATTGGCATGCATAAGTATAAGCCTTTATTGTTTCCAGTCATTGGCCATTACAATGCAATCAATATCATATCAGTTGATATAAAAACAGTAAAAGAATTGGGACAATACATGTGGTAGTCCATAGAAAATAAAAGACAATAAGAATTCAGGTTTCTAGCTCTTTGGTGGCGTAAATTTGGCTCGAATTTTCCTTGCTGCTAATGCAAATAGTGAAACATTATAACTAATTAGGAGGTTGGTATCTGATAATAAAAACACAATTGTGTCCAAATTTGCAGGGAAGTTCTGGCCACTCAAAAATCTCTCAATATATTTGGTTCTTGGCTCCAAGTATAGTGGACAATCCAAAACATAATGATAACGGTTTTCAACAGCAGGTTCTCCACAAATACACAGGCAAAGGGCAAAAGGCACACCGGTAAAATGGCCTGAGAGTAGGGCTGATGGCATAACTTGAAAGTGTAAATGAGCAAACGCCATTCAAAGTTTCTGTACAGAAATGGTTACTAAAGAGTCTGATCTGAGATGGACTGTTTTGAATAGTTTAAACAAAGGAGAAAAATTAGATTTTATTATTGTTTGCCTGTCCAGTATGGCATCAGTATTAAAGATCCAGTCTCTCAGATTAGACCCATCAACTTGTGCTCTTAATAAATCATGTGGGATGGAATACAGTGATTGTATTTTTTCATAGCAGGCAAGTTGGAAAGGATCAATATTCAAGGTTGTTTCAAAACATTGCTTGAATATTGAATTGGTAGTGTTGTTCCTATGTTTTGTCCAAAATTTTAACAAAGTTAAATGGACTTGAGCCCTGATCGATGGAAGCCCTAACTCTGCACATATATGTGCGACGGGAGTTCCTTTAGGTAAGGCCAAAATACGTCTAAGGAAGTAATTCTGAATCGCTTCCAAACTAGAAATCAGGTGATCCCTCCATCCCCAGACTTCGATACCATAAAGGAGATGGGGTAAGGCCTTGGCTACGAATAGTTTTATCGCTGCATCAATAAGAAATCCTCCCTTAGATGCATAGAATCTTAGTATGGCCCCAATTATTTTAAGAGTGGAGACCTTAATTAAGGCTTAATTAAGTTGTTCCAACTCAGTGTCTCAGTGAAGGTCACTCCCAGGTATTTGAATGAGCTGCTTTGCTCAATTGGAATATTAGCATGCAATCTCACCCTTGTTCAAAGGAAAAAACCACGCCCACCTACCCACCCTATGTGTTGGAACTTTTCCGCACTGACTGCATCTGTGGGGACGCAGTAATCCGCAAGAAACCAGCAACAACCAGGTGTGGCCACTATTGTGCATGATTTGCAAGCCTTGGCAAACTAAAGCCTAGTTGATACATGTGCATGTTAATTTAAAGCGGTGATCTACATGTGTTAATGGAGTCATGTACACTGAAGAAGACTAACATGAACACAATGCTTTGAAACGGCATCAGTTTGCATTAAGTTGTGAGTCTTCAAAATACTGAGTAAATAACAAGAAACCAAAATATGTACATCCTTGAATAAATAAAATCTAACTGCCTCAAATCTTTGCTAAGTCACCAGGTAGCCAAAATGTCTTACTTTTTCCATGCCTCGGGTCTCGTGTTATATTTGATTTTTACAATATTCCTTATGCTGGTAAGCTGCATTTAAATGGGAGCTATTTTAAGTTGTCAACAGCGATCAACAGGAGGGACCACAGGCTCTGGCTAAAGAAATGTAAGTCAATAATTAGACATGAAAAAATGAGAGTTTTGAGGAGAAAAACTCCAACCAGAGACACCAGGGGGTCTTTGGATGAAAAAGGAATAAAGAGATTGCTAAAGGAAGATGGTGAGGTGGAAGAGCAGCCTCTGTGCTCACTGTGAAAAGTGTGGGACACCCATGCCACAACCCCTATTTCCAGAAAGAAAGTCAGAAGAACAGAGCCAAATTGAGGCAACCAGAAATTAATTTCTGGGACTACAAGGGTCTCTAAATCCTGATACCAGACAACTGAGAGTTGTTAAGGCACTCAGATGTTGATCTACTAACCCATATATGTAACCTATTACTAAATTCAGCTGCTGCACCAGAAAACGGAAAAGTAGCACATATTACACCAGTTTTACAAAAGGGAACCAGAGGGGAACCAGGAAATTACAGTCAACCTAATGTTTGTCCCAGGCAAATTACTAGAACCTGTAATAAACATAGAATTCCTAGGCACATAGTTGGACAAAGATTGCTTAGGGAAAATCAGCCTCTGTAAAGGGAAATCCTGGCTCATCAACTTTTTGGAGTCCTTTGAGGAAGTGAGCATATATAGATAAGATATGAAGACGGGTTCTCTTAAGGATTAAAAACTGGTTAAATGACAGGGACCAAAGATGGAAATCAATGGACAGTTCTCACAGTGGAAGGAAGTAAGCAATGGAGTCCCATAAGGAGCAGTAGTGGGGAAGGTACTATTTAATTTATTCATCAATGATTTGGAACTAGGGGTGAGGACTCTATTGGCCAAATTTGCTGATGACTCCAAGTTATTCAGGATGATGAAAACTAAGGATGACTATGAAGAGCTCCAAGAAGACCTCAACAAACTGGGTGAGTGGGCAAAAATGTGGCAAATGAAGTTCAATGTTGGTGAGTGTAAGATGCTGCACACTGGGACAAAAATTATCTGAGCTTCAAGTATAGGCTAATGAGGTCTGAACTTGCTGAGACAGAGAGGGAAAAAGTCATGGGGTCATAGAAGCATAGAGTTGGAAGGGACTTCCAAGGTCATCTAGTCCAACCCCCTGCATAATGTAGGAACTCACAACTATCTGCCTACCCACAGTTATTCCAATTTCATGACCAATTGATCCCCTCCACCCACCAAAAATCTCCAGAATCTAGCCTTGTCTTGGCGGAAATTCACCTACCATCCCACATTGGCGATCAGCAATTCCCTGGGTATGCAAGGAAGGACCACAAGAGACAAACCCTAGGACATCCCTTCCTGCCCACCCACTCACAATTTGTCTAAGTTCATGAAATCAGCATTTCTGTCAGATGGCCATCTAGCCTCTGCTTAAAAACTTCCAACCCATCATCTCCCGAGGAAGCTTGTTCCACTGAGGAACCACTCTGTCAGGAACTTATTCTAGATGTTTAGCTGAAAATTCTTTTGAATTAATTTCAACCCACTGGTTTTGGTCCGACACTCTGAGGCAACAGAAGACAACTCTGCTCCATCTTCTATATGACAGTCCTTCAAGTATTTGAAGATGGTTATCATATCACCTCTTAATTGTCTTCTCTCCAGTCTAAACAGACCAAACTCCCCCAACCTTTTCTCATACGACTTGGGCTCCAAACCCTTTGCCATCTTTGTAGCCCTCCTCTGGACACGGTCCAATTTCTCTACATCTTTCTTCAGTTGTGAGACCCAAAACTGAACGCAATACTCCAAGTGAGGTCTTACCAGAGCAGAGTAAAGCAGTAATATTACCTCACATGATCTGGACAAAATAGTTCTTTTAATACAGCCTAAAATTCAATTTGCCTTTTTAACTACCAAGTCACACTGCTGACTCATGTTCATTACGGGTCATCATGGATAGCTTAATGAAAGTGTCAACTCAATGTGCTGCAGCAATGCAAAAGGCAAACTCTATGTTAGGGATTATTAGGAAAGGGATTGAAAATAAAATGACCAATATTGTAATGCCCAAATATAAGTCTATGGTGCTGTGTACAGTTCTGGCCACTGTATCTCAAAAGGGACATTGCAGGGCTGCAAAAAAGGACAGAGGAGGGCATGGAAGATGATTAGAGAATTGGAGAATCTTCCTTATGAGGAAAGGCTGAAAAGCCAAGGACTTTAATTTAGAAAAGAGATGACTAAGGGAGATATGATAGAAGTTTATAAAACTATGCATGAGGTTGGAGATACTTGATAAAGGGAAGTTTTTCTTTCCCAAAATACTAGAACTTGAGGGCATTTAATGAAGCCAATTGGCAGTAGATTCAGGATGAGCAAAAGAAAGTTGTAATTTACATAGAGAATGATTAAAATGTGGAATTCACCACCAGAGGATGTTGTGATAGCCACAGGAATAAACAGCTTTAAAAAAGAAATTAGTCAGATTCATGGAGGATAAATCAATTACTGGCTTCCTGCCATGGTGACACTAAGCCTCTGAATCCCAGAGCCAGGAGACAACATCAGGGAAAGGACTCAGTCATGAAGAGGAACTGGTTAGCCATTGTGTGAAACAGGATGCTGGACTAGATGGACCATTGGTCTGATCCAACAGGGCTCTTCTTTTGTTCATAACTAATTTGTGCTGTGAAATTTGTGTTATGCAATCTTACTTTAACACTGTAGATGGCACCATACCGCAATATCCAAAATTCATGCTGCAAAACCAACATCTACATAATATTTTGTGTCATGCTTGATCGCATCTGCTTGCATCATAATAATATATGACAGATTTGCATTTTGTACATAAAATATAGAACTATGACAGTGGAAATGTTCAGACATTTCCCCTAGACAAGAGAGAAAATATATTTGGTTAAACTAACTAATGTATAAATACATTAATCTGTGTAGATCATTCTTGATAACAAGGACTCTCAAGAATACAGATTTATGAAATAATAATTACATCCAAATATTTTCTGTAGTTGATACTGCTTAACTTTTTAGCTTCTGGCACCATCTACTGACAATATTTTAAAGTGGAACTATGAAAGAACCCAGTATTTAATGCATGGAAAGATTATTGTAAAATTTAACCAAATGATACACAAGTTATTAGATGATCATGAAATAATTTACTCCTATTTATGAAATGAAATAGATTGTTATGGACAACCACAGTTTCTAACAGGTGGAGCTAATGAAGAATAACTGATCGCTTATAACATTAAAATTTTTTTTAAAGGAAACAAAATCAAAAGTTAATAAAATGTTCAGATAAAAAGGTAAAGGTATCCCCTGTGCAAGCACCGGGTCATGTCTGACCCTTGGGGTGACGCCCTCTAGCGTTTTCATGGCAGACTCAATACGGGGTGGTTTGCCAGTGCCTTCCCCAGTCATTACCGTTTACCCCCCAGCAAGCTGGGTACTCATTCTACCGACCTCAGAAGGATGGAAGGCTGAGTCAACCTTGAGCCAGCTGCTGGGATTGAACTCCCAGCCTCATGGGCAGAGCTTTCAGGCTGCATGTCTGCTGCCTTAAAACTCTGCGCCCCAAGAGACTCTAAAATGTTCAGATACGTAGGCCTTTTTAGCAAAACTTACTTGCAGCATGAATTGCACATCTGAATTAAATGGACAAGATTAATTTAACTACAGAAAACCAACACCTTGGTTAGACCAGCATTTAGCATTATTTCTGAATATTACATATGCAGCACCTTGTCCGTAGCAATGTTGTAATCAACTACTGTGCACTAAAAGAAAGAAGGGAACCAATTCAAACTTGCACATTTATAAGCAGTTTTTTCCTCTTCCTTGTATAACACTATCTTTATCTATATCCACAATACGTTGATACTTAAGGACCTAAATTTCACAAACAAAATCAAACTCAAGTCTTGAATCCCAAACTAAATATATGTTTCAAAAAAAGGCTTACTGGTTTTTATGGTTTCTGTGCATCACACTGATGGATACAGAATTAGGATGCTGACCAGGATGTAGATAGAGATGCATACATTTAAGAGGTAATCAAACACAGCTCATTCAAAGGCATCTGTCCAGCCTTGCACATCTAGGAGGTAGGGCTTGATGAAAGTAGGTGAGGAATCTTCATCTCAATTTTAGCTGCTTTATTGGTAGTGAACAGAAAAGCGGTATTGTGGCTGACAGACAAGATGGCAGGTGAATCTTCTGAGGTTGGGAAAACACATCCCTCGGTAGGGAATGTGTCATTATCTTGAGCACAAAGAATAAGCTCCAGTTCCATAAAAATCTCAAAGAGTTCAGCAGTAAATTCTAGATTAGGTACTTGAGAACTTTTGATATAGCTGGTAAAGCCCTCTGACCAATGTTTCTTTCTTTCCTCCTCAGATTTCTCTGGAGGTGGTTGCTTCGCTTTCCTTTTTTCATTTATCAAAGGGAAAACTTGAGCACCACAAGAGACTAGTCCTTTGATACTGAGATAAAATATATAAGCTAAGGAAGCAGGCTCAGACATACCTCTAGACGTAAAGTGTGTGTCCCCAGAAAAATGCAAAGAGCTGATAAAGCCCGTTCTTTCTTGCTTGTTTGGCAATTTTCAGGCAGCGTCTACAGGAATCAGTACCATGAGCCTAAGACACAAAGGCACCAATCAAATTCATTGGTAGAAGGGAGCTTCCCTTCACAAGAATGATATTGTTTGAAGGAGGCAGTTTACTTCATAGGCTTCAAGTGCCTCAAACATTGTTAAGTTTAGCCATCCTAAATCAAATTGAACCAAAGCTTCATGGTATTTTGAGTTAATGAGACAGGGGAAAAACAGAGCTTCGGTAGCATCCCTGGCCAGTAGAGAACCAATTTGGCTCCCTCCCATATATGTTTATTGATGACTTTGTGAATGAGGTGGACTGGAAGAAAGGCATGCAGTAGGCTTGGTGGCCAAGGAGATATCACTGCATTGATTTGTTCTTGTATTGGCCAAGGAACCTGTAAAAAACCTGCTCAACTGTCAGTTTTGAGGTGAAGCAAACAGATCCCTGCAGAATAAACTAGCACAGGACTGCCCAGATCTCTGGTTTGAAAGACTATTGGCTTGACTATTGGTTCAACTGTTGGTGACCCTATCTATTTCTTGAATGTTGCCAATACTATTGGTTTGTTAGGCTCTCAAGGAAGCAAGGCTGAACAGGAAAAGTATAAGGCCTGGCATGACAGCAGTGAGAGAAACTCAGAACCATCTAAAATCCCTGTCCTTCTTGCCAAGGCAAGACACAAACTGGAGGTTTATTTATTTTTATTTTATTTATTTATTTAAAATTTTTATACTACCCTTCCATACGGCTCTGGACTAAAACAGAAAGCTGCAAGTTAGTTTCTGCCTCTAAAACCTGATGCGGAATAACCCATTTATATCATTTACGGGGAAAGGAGAACTAATAAAAGGACCTGAAATTGTTGTAAGTTGTCTATCAAGGATGGCCTTCTCCTTTTTCAGACAGGAGGGAATTAAATGCTTACTAAAATCCTTGCACAGTATCCTAAATCTTAGGAAACCCTCTGAAATTTGCACTAGATACAATTGGTTTAGGGGATCAGAAATTTTGAGCCAAAAATAGGTGACTGAATCCTCTTCAATATACTATCAATTGCTTTATTTTCAAAATAGCTGTTACTGTGATGGTTTCAATAGGATAAAACTACAGAATGAAGCAGGAAAGTACAAAGAGATTCAAAGCTGATAGAAAAGTCTCTCTCTCTCTCACACACACACACACACACATATGCACGCACACGGGCAGGCAGGCAGAAAGTGAGAAAATGCCCACTAAGCCACATAATACACACCATCCATCACCTCTGCCAGGAAAGGATTGTTCATTCCCTGCAGCGTGTTCAAGGCTTTGCTTTGCCTAATTTTAAGTGACCCAAGTAACAAGGGAAAATATGTTCAAGTTATGTAACTGTTTTTAATGAACTGCCAAAGAAGTCTACTTAATCTTTCTGCTTTTATTTGAGAATTTTTATTGACTTAAGGTTGTTAACAATGGCTACAAAGAATATATGTAAATTATTTACCCAACATTCAACACCCATTCTAATGCACATCTTTCCCAAATCACAAAGCCAATCACAGAGAAATAGTACACACACTCATACATAAAAAAGCGAGCAGATAAATAGAGGGCAGCTAAGAAATAAGTGAAAAAACAGGGTTGCACTTACCTGTAACTGCTGTTCATCAAGTGGCCTTTTGTACAGTCATACATGGTCTGCATCTTCACAGGCCTGCCACGGAGATGCCTGCAAGCTGAAAACAAGTTTCTAGAAGCTCCCAAGAGTGCTCACTCTTCCCCTCACAGAAAGTGACTTTCCTGCCCAAAGTCACGTGAAGCGGGAGGGGTTAGCACTCTTCTACTTCCCACCACCAGAACAGGTAAGCCACAGTGTGGAAAGAGGGAGGCTTGTGTGACTGCACAGAAGAACATTTGATGAACTGCAGTAACAGGTAATGCAACCTTGTTTTCATCTTCATGGTTTCTGTGCAGTCCCACATGGGAGAATAGCAAAATCACTCACTGTGGAGGAGGGCGTGGGCTTATATAGCAGAAAAATAGATCAAAGTACTGCTCTACCTACATTAACTCCAGGAGTTGACATCTATGGTATAGTGGTGGATGAAAGTGGCACATTCAACCTGCCCCACTGCAGATGTCTATTAGAAGCAATCCAGCTATGAAGGCTACAGAAAAAACTTGGGGCACATGTGTAATGCAGAGATGTAACAATAGAGCCATCTACCTTAAGCAGAGATTGTTAGTTTAATGGACGACATCATTCAACATGATAATGTCTATACGGAGGCCCTTCTACCTTTTTCCCAGGTCAGTTCAGTAAGGTGATTAAGGATACCTAAATTGCCTGAATTAGCCCACTCCATGAAACTGAGAAGATCTCTTGTATACAAAGGCCTCTCTGCTACTGAGCTAGATATCAGGACAGAAGACCTCTTGACTTAGATACCACTTTGGGAAGAAAACCCATGCTTGGTTTTAACGCTACTCATCCTGATAAAATCTTAGAAAAGAGAGGGCCATTGGATAAGGTACAAGTTTCCAAACCTTTCAGGCCGAATTAATGACCTTTTGAAAAGGATTATTATTTATTATTGTTATTGTTATTATTATAACTTATGAGCAAGAAAGGCCATTGCAAACAAGAATGCAATGGGCTCTAGGACCCAGGGACACCGGACTCTCCCTCTTGCTCTCTGTGTGCCTCGCAGCAGGAGCCATAGCAGGTAATCAGGGCTGGTGTGCAGTTTGGAGCCGCTCTCTGTCTCTGTCTCTCACTCTGTCGCAGCAGGGGCAGCTCTCTCTGTGTCTCTTTCTCCATGGCAGCAGGAGCCATAGCAGGTAATTAGGGCTCATTCTTAGGAGGGAAACAGGGCTGGTCAGCAGCTTGGGGCAGCTCTGTCTTGTGTCTCACTCTGCCTCCCTTGCAGCAGGAGCGATAGGAGGGAATGAGGGCTCGTGTTCGGTCTGGCAGGGCTCTCTGTGTCTCTCTCTCTGTCTCTGGCACGTCTGAGAGGACCTTGGCTAGTGCCCAGGGAGGGAGGGCAGGAGCTGTAGGGGCAGAGCCAATCAGGGTGCAGCCAGCATTGCTAGCTGCACCCAGATCAGCCCTATTCCAACTCGGACACCCAGACATGTTCCACCCTCCAGGCTGTTTCACAAATAAAAATGAGGACTTGCGGAGGCTTACAAACATAAAAACCCATTAAACCCCCTATATAAAATCCCATTTATCCCTGAGGTTGTAAGACCCCCTATAAGCCACAAGATTGGTGACAAAACCTCCCTAGTCCGCTGAGCAGATGCCTCTAGAAATGGGGTATAGATGGAATAGCAACCAAACCTGAGGAGGGGCCATGTTGGTTTTAGCACTAGCCTCAACCTGGCTGAATAGCTCCATTTTGCAGGCCCCACAGAACTGTGACAGCTCCAACAGGGCCTTCAGCTCTCCCAGGAGCTCATTCCACTAGGTTGGGGCCAGGACTAAAAAGGCCCTGGCCCTGGTCGAGGCCAGGTGTACTTCCTTAGGGCCAGGGATGTACTGTGTAAAAGGACAGACTGTAAACTGCCCCGGTTCAAACAGCATATGCATTAACATTTACTGAAGGAAGGAAAACACTCTACTGAATAAATGTAGAGTCCAGTGGCACCAACAAATTTTTATTCAAGGTATGAGCCTTCATGTACACGCACACTTCCTCAGATACAATGTCCAATCTCATACCTTGAATAAAAATGTGTTGGTATTAAGGCTGCCACTGGACTCTAAATTTGTTCTGCTTCTTCAGATCAACACAGCTACACACCTGAATCTAACTCAACTGAATTGTCAGCTTATAACACCACAAATTAATTCAGAATACTTGGCCTCATCAGAGACACAGGTAGATAAATCTCTAACATGTATATGTTAAGTGCGGAAAGTATCAAATATAGACTTTAATGGGGTGAGTTGCTAACACACTGCCCCAGCATTCTGGCCTAAAAACCTTTCAATCTGTGCCAAAAGAATGGCTAGGAGAGGGTTTGTGGCTTACCACCAACGCTCTTGAGACCCTAAATATTAAACCCGGGCCAGAAATATCAGATGAACTGTCAACTGGAATTGCCTGACCAACAGGTGGTGGTGGTGGTGGTGGTCTCTATGCAGGAATTCTGGTTCTGTCAGAGAGGCAATGAACCTGTTTACTGGCAAGTCCCCCAGCAGTGGGAACCACACTCCACTTGGTCCATAGGGTGCTTCAGAAATGCAATTTTCACTGTCTATTTAGAATCTGTAAATACCATGTCTAGGAACCATAAAGGGGGAAAAGAGGGTGCCCGTTTCATTGAAAATGGAAAGGGTCCTCAGTGGGTTAGAGCTCGGTGGGTTATAACCAACTGATGCCTCAGAGTACAATCCACATTGCTTCTAGCAGCAAATGAGCACCATGTACAGTGTTCCTTGCAGCCAAAAAGGAACTATGTTTGGGGTGTTCTGTATTGACCTGCAGAGGTGTCCCTTTTTAGAGATAGATGTGATGTAGTGGTAGAGTGTCAGATTATGATCTGGGAGATCCTGCTTCAAACCCCCACTCTGCCTTGGAAACTTGCAGGGTGACTCTCTCAACCTATCCTACCTCACGGGGTTGTGATAAAGTGGAAGATCACTATGTTAGAGACCTTAGGAGTGTTATGGGAATTGTGGGTTTCACCAAAAGGTGATCCCTTAAGGCGGTGGTCCTCAACCACTGGGCCGCGGGTCCCTCTCCCCACCCCCCCGCAGTAAGAAACTTCCCAGGCCACAAGCAAAGCGGCCGATTAGCTTGCGGCCCGGCAAGCTTCGTTTTGTGGGGGGGAGAGGGAAGCAGGTCTGCGCATGCGCGGAAGGTCCATGCATGCACGTTTGCGCCATATGTGGCTGCAAATGCGCATGTGCGGCAGTTTCACGCATGCATGGAAGTGTCGCACATGCACGTTTGTAGCTGCGCATGCTGCAAATCGCCCTCCCCACCACCACCAGTCCGCAGCCTTAGGAAGGTTGCGGACCACTACCTTAAGGATTCTACTTTTTTTTTCTGGAAACAAATTTTTTTTTCCAAGGGGATAACTTCAGCAGACTTTTTAATGGAAAACACTGCGAATATTGTGGTGAAATCCATACAGACCCATGAATTTCACATTTCAACATGGAATGAGCACTCGTGAATGATGAAGACCCACAACCTGGACACAGCATGCCTATGGTATAATGAAGATTTGATTCAAAATATGACAGAGAACCTGCCAGCCCATCCAGTCACTGAAACAGGGATACACTCAGCAACTTTGTAGCCTGATGTGAGCTATACTACAATTGCACTATAAGTTGTGAACAGCACTGTCTTTGGGTGGCTGCTACTTCATCGATTAGGAATGGTGAATGACCAAACAGAGGCTACACCAATTGTTCTGCATCATAAATATACAAATCCAAACAAAAACAAAGATTATTATCATCACTGTTTCCCAAACATGGGAACAATAAGATAAATTTCCAGGAAATATACAACAGACCCCCAATGCTGGGGCTGCAGTTTCCATTCCCAGTTTCCTCTTATATCTTTATTGAAACAAAATTCTGCCAGAGCAAAGTTTATGCATCAGAAGCATGACATCAGCTATGTCACTTTCTCCTTTACACCAAGCTCCAGTACCCTCTACTCTTTGTTCAGTGCACAGAAAGACAAAGCACTTTGCCGGGGGGGGGGGGGGAGCTCAATGGATCCAGAAGCAGTTAATAAAAGTGCCCAAATAGAATATAACCAAGAAACAATGGGGGAAAGGAAATATAGCAGACACTGATGGATTCAAGATAATGCAGGGTTCAAACTCATGCCACAAAGCAATGAGCAAAACCAGACCTTAGTGTGGACTTCCAGCATATTCCTTCCAGTCTACTTTTACAAAACTGATTAGGGCTCCAATATAAATCAAGCAATATTTTGCTGAACTGGATATATGAGATTGAGAAAGTGCTGTCATCAAGTTCTTTAGTGAAGGGATCATTTGGACGTGAAATGGGGGTCACTGTGAGTAGTTGTGAATTCCTCCATTGTAAAGAGGGTTGGTCTAGATGACCCTGAAGGTCTCTTCCAACTCTATGATTCTATGATTCTAAGCTATATCAGCATCCTCTGAAGTAATCTCTGCATGCCTCATTCTGTACTTCTGGAGTCTGCTTCTAGCATTAAGGGTCAATGTCTGATTCTGGACACCAAACAAAAGAAAAGGACAATCATCACAATACAGATTACAGCTTTTTAAAAAATGACACAATTTCTCCTGGCCACCAGCCAAATCTATTAGCTTAAAATGTAGACCCGAGATATACAGAACAGTCATTTCTCCAATAATACAAGCAAAACCCAGAATAAGCATGTTTTTATTAGGATAGCTCCATACATTCTAAATGTATGAGCCAGCTTGGTGTAGTGGTTAGGAGTGCGGACTTCTAATCTGGCAAGCCAGGTTTGATTCCACGCTCCCCACATGCAACCAGTTGGGTGACCTTGGGCTCGCCACAGCACTGATAAAGCTGTTCTGATCGAGCAGTAATATTAGGGCTCTCTCAGCCTCACAAGGTGTCTGTTATGGGGAAAAGAAAGGGAAGGAGCCTGTAAGCCACTTTGTGACTCCTTTGAGTAGAGAAAAGTGGCATATAAGAACCAACTCTTCTTCTCCTTCTCTAAATTACTAACACTCACCCCATAGCAATTTCGTGTAGCATTGTTTTGTGTTGAGCTACGCAATAGGAACTAAAGCCTACTTGTCATTAAAATTCTCATACACCAAGGCTTTTCTACTAAATAAGGCTTTTGATCTTTGCCCATATATTGCATAGCCTGACAGTCAAACACTTTCTGTTAATTTTGTGGAAAGGAAAGCTTTAAGACAGGAAAGTAGCAAAAACATATCAGCAACATACAACAGAACACTGAATTCAAGCTTCCCAGATTTCATACCAGCAATGTCTATTACTTGTATTACTGCACAAGCAAGTGACTCTAGTACCCAATGCTAAAAGCTAACAATCAACCACCCTGTTGCTCCTCTTACAGAAAAAATGCATATTGGGAGAATCTACATTTATAATGATTCTGGAACCACACAGTGGTAAAAAACCTATTTTGATAACCTTATTCTAGAATATGCTTGGGAGAGACAAGCCCATTAGGGCAAATGTGAGTGACTAACAGCATGCTAAATCAAGAATGTGAAAGTATGCTCTGAAGACATTTTTCTGGTTTCCAGCTGTCCAACGAACAAAGAGGTCTGAATTTTTGCAAGTAGTAGTAGTAGTTGTTTTTAAGGACTTGTTAAGATTATCTCTAATGATGGAACATCATAGAATCATAGAATCATAGAATCATAGAGTTGGAAGGGGCCATACAGGCCATCTAGTCCAACCCCCTGCTCAACGCAGGATTAGCCCTAAGCATCCTAAAGCATCAAAGAAAAGTGTGTATCCAACCTTTGCTTGAAGACTTCCAGTGAGGGGGTGCTCACCACCTCCTTAGGCAGCCTATTCCACTGCTGAACGACTCTGACTGAGAAAAACTTTTTCCTGATATCTAGCCTATATCGTTGTACTTGAAGTTTAAACCCATTACTGCGTGTCCTTTCCTCTGCAGCCAGCAGAAACAGCATCCTGCCCTCCTCCAAGTGACAACCTTTCAAATACTTAAAGAGGGCTATCATGTCCCCTCTCAACCTCCTTTTCTCCAGGCTGAACATTCCCAAGTCCCTCAACCTATCTTCATAGGGCTTGGTCCCTTGGCCCCAGATCATCTTCGTCACTCTCCTCTGTACCCTTTCAATTTTATCGATGTCCTTCTTGAAGTGAGGCCTCCAGAACTGCACACAGTACTCCAGGTGTGGTCTGACCAGTGCCGTATACAATGGGACTATGACATCTTGTGATTTTGATGTGATGCCTCTGTTGATACAGCCCAAAATGGCATTTGCCTTTTTTACCGCTGCATCACACTGCCTGCTCATGTTTAGTTTACAATCCACAAGTACCCCAAGGTCTCGTTCACACACAGTGCTACCTAGAAGCGTATCCCCCATCCAGTAGGCATGCTTTTCATTTTTCTGACCCAGATGCAGAACTTTACACTTATCTTTATTAAACTGCATCTTGTTCTCATTTGCCCATTTTTCCATTGTGTTCAGATCTCGTTGAACTCTGTCTCTATCTTCCGGAGTATTTGCCAGTCCTCCCAATTTGGTGTCATCTGCAAACTTGATGAGTAGTCCCTCCACCCCTTCATCTAGATCATTAATAAATATGTTAAAAAGTACCGGGCCGAGCACCGAACCCTGAGGTACCCCGCTACTCACCTCTCTCCAGTCTGATGAAACGCCATTGACAACAACTCTTTGAGTGCGGTTCTCTAACCAATTCCCTATCCACCTAACTATCTGAAAATCCAGATTGCAGTCCTTCAACTTATCCATCAGAACATCATGGGGAACCTTGTCAAAAGCTTTACTAAAATCCAAGTAAATGACATCAACCAAATTTCCCTGATCCAGCAAACCTGTTACTTGGTCAAAAAAGGAAACTGGGTTGGTCTGGCAGGACCTGTTGGAGACAAATCCATGCTGACTTCCTTGGATCACCAAATTGTCCTCCAGATGTTTGCAGATCGCTCCCTTTAATATCTGCTCCATTATCTTCCCCACAACAGAGGTCAGACTCACTGGTCTGTAGTTTCCCGGGTCATCCTTCCTCCCTTTTTTGAAGATCGGAATAACGTTTGCTCTTTTCCAGTCCTCCGGGACATCTCCAGTCCTTAAAGAGGTTCTGAAGATGATGGACAAGGGCTGTGCAAGTTCTCTGGAAAGTTCTTTGAGTACTCTCGGGTGCATTTCATCTGGACCAGGGGATTTGAACTCATCCAGTGCAGCTAAATGCCTCTCGACCACCTCTCTATCCATGTTAACCTGCCACCCAGACACTATCCTTTGGCTACAGCCATCTCTAGATGTGCCTAAACACTTTGACCTGTGGGAAAAAACAGATGTAAAATAGGCACTAAGCCTTTCTGCTTTCTCTGCATCTTTCGTTAGAGTTTGTCCATCCGCACCCAACAGCGGGCCTATTGCCTCCTTTACTTTACATTTGCTCCTCACGTAACTGAAAAATCTTTTCTTGTTACAATGGGCTTCCCTGGCCAATCTTAGCTCACTCTCAGCTTTGGCCATCATCATGTAGTAAGAGAAAGTAGCGTTTGGGAAGAGACAAGAACTTGCTGAATACTTTCAGGTAATATAATCCTGACATTTTGATCACATTGCTGTCCTTGAAACTGGGGAATTTGTACAACTGCTGGAAGAAGATGGGAGGTTCCTCCCTGTTCCAAAGAATACTGCTGGATGTGGATATTCTGTACAGTAAACTCCAGAAAAGAGTCATCCACTCTACAGTAATTAAAAGAATTATTCCTAATTTGTTTAAAGTATTAGTCAGAGATGCTCTTTTGGGTCTGTTCTGCAAATTACCACAGGAATTTCACCTGCAAAGAGACAATTAAAAAAAAAACATTGAACAACTTGCTGCAGAAATTAGTGACATAATATCACGGCCGTAGAATCACTTGGATAAAATTTCTGTCAGTTTTCTTTGTCCTATTCAGTCTCATCCACCTCTATCCCACTTTTTGCTGATTGGACTGTTGTGATTAAACCATTTCTTTCCCCCCCCCCCCCATCCTGTATATATTTTAATGACTTAAAAACATTCAACTATCGCTGCACAATTGTAACCATAGGCTTAGCAAGTTTTCTCACTTCCCAGCTTTAATTAAAAAGCAAATAGTCTCTACCATCAGGGAGATAATGGGAAAATGCATATTTCCACAAGGGAAGAGAACAGAGACTTACTAGAAGAAGAAAAAGCTGGGGATTCAGAGAACTCGCTAAGCCTACTGTTACAGTGCTCTAGCAATACTATTGTAGTAGTATTTTCTTAAATAAACCATTGCTGTGATACCACCAATGTCAGCACTGATGACAAAAGCACCCAGCCTTGAAAATCCTCATTATGGGATGTACGTATGGAAAGAAATGAACTGACTCAACCGCTGTGAAAATAACAGAGAGAGCAGACGCACAGAAGAACCATGCCCAAATTGATTCCAATGCTTTTGGATAGACTGGCCAAAAAATCAGGACTCAATCTAGACTGCAGAAATGACTTAAGTATTGAATATATTTAAATCTTTCCAACATTTTCTTATTTTTTCCAACTGCATACTCACCACATCCCTTCCCCACCTTTAAACTTTACATCTCTTCATCAATTCAGAGCAGCGGTTCTCAACCACTCTGTCCCTGTGGGTCTCCACACTGGAGCTGGCAGAGGTTCAACTGGTTCTCGCCAACTGCATCCCTTTACCCTCAACTCTGGAGAAAGGAGGTAACCCACTAATGGGCTATACCCCATACCCCTGTGTTGATGAGGAGGCGAGCAAGAAGCTCATGGTCTATCACGTCGAACGCTGCCGTAAGACCAAGTAATACGAGCAGTGCCGACTCGCTTTGGTCCAGCTGTCTCCAGAGATCATCCATCCATAGCACCATCTCCCTTCCATGGCCCGGGTGGAAGAAGAAGAAGAGTTGGTTCTTATATGCCGCTTTTCCCTACCCGAAGGAGGCTCAGAGCGGCTTACAGTTGCCTTCCCTTCCCTCTCCCCACAACAGACACCCTGTGAGGTGGGTGAGGCTGAGAGAGCTCTGATATCACTGCCCGGTCAGGACAGTTTTATCAGTGCCGTGGTGAGCCCAAGGTCACCCAGCTGGTTGCAGGTGGGGGAGCGCAGAATCAAACCTGGCATGCCAGATTAGGAGTCCACACTCCTAACCACTACACCAAACTGGAAGCCCAACTGGAATGGGTCCAAGTTTTAAGTTTCTTCTAGGTATGCTAGCAGCTGGTCTGCAGCATGTTTTAACATGCTTGATATTTATTGTATATAAGGAAAGGATGAAAACTTTGTGTTTTTTTTAAGTTAAACTATTAAAATGTTATCATTTAAACATTACATTATTTTATTTTACTTTTGTTTATTCATTCAATTACTATACCATCCCTTGTTATAACGTCTCAGGGTGATGTACATGTAACTAGTAGAAACAAAAATGTACACTGGAACTATTTTAACAGTAAGAGCAAATCAAAACAATCATAAGAACAGTCAACATCAATCATAACTTAGGAGCATTGTTCATTTAGGTAATTGCAGCAATTAAGAAAGGAGCTTAGGGACATATGGAACAGTAGAGTTGCCTGGCAGGGATGGGTCCAGGATTGCAGGCTTCCCGTCACTGGCATTCAACCAATAACCTGGAGAAACAGCTTAGTTCTGCAGACCTTACAGAAGTGTTTAAGCTCCAATAGGGCCTTGATCATGAAACTCAAATACTTTGGCCACCTCATGAGAAGGAAGGATTCCCTGGAGAGGAGCCTAATGCTGGGAGCGATTGAGGGCAAAAGAAGAAGGGGATGAGAGAGAATGAGGTAGCTGGATGGAGTCACTGAAGCAGTAGGTGCAAAATTAAATGGACTCCGGGGGATAGTAGAGGACAGGAAGGCCTGGAGGATCTTTGTCCATGAGGTCGCGATGGGTTGGAGTTCGCACCTAACAACACAAAAGGGCCTTGATCTCATTGGGGAGCTTGTCCACTGGGTTGGGGACATGGTTGAAAAGGCCCTGGTTCTTGTCGAGGACCAGGGATTACCAATATGTTGGACTGGATGGAAAGTGTCACTCTTCGGGGGGTATAGGCAAGCAGATGGTCCTTAAGATATGTAGGACCCAGACTGTGTATGGCCTGGAGGTGAGTACCAGCACCCTAAACCTGATCCAGTATTTGACTGGTAGCCAGTGCAGCTGCTGGAGGATTGGGCTGACGTGAGCTCTCCACAGACAGCAGCATTTTGAGCCAACTGTAATTTCCCGAGCAGGGATAAGGGAAGGCCTACATAGAGCGAGTTACAGTAATTGAGCCTAGAGGTGACTGTTGCATGGACCACTGTGGTGAGGTGTTCTGGGGCAAAATTGGGCACTAGTAGCTTCGCTTGGCAGAGATGGAGAAATGCCAGCTGCACTACTTTCGCGACTTGAGTTTCTATAGTTAAGGAAGTGTCAAGGATCACACCCAAGTTCCTGATCGATTGTGCAGTTTTAAGTTGCACATCGTTCAAATTAGGGAGGCACACGTCCTGGTCTGGCCCTTTCCTACCTAGTCAAAGACCTCCATATTCGAGGGGTTAAGTTTCATGCAATTACACTGAAACCATTCTACTACAGCCTCCAAGCATCTGGCCAAGAAATCAGGGGGATTATCAAGCTGATGATCCAAGAGACAGAGCTGGGTGTCATTGGTGTTCTGGTGACCTGTGGTACCTTTAAGGCCCAACAAAGTTTTATTCAAGGGATAAGCTTTCATGAGCATGCACTGAATCTGAAAAGCTTTACATTCTATGGAAAGATTAATTTCCCCATAACTGACATATATGTCAACAAGTTAGGAGTTCTATCTGGTTCCCAGCCATAGAATCCAAAGATGAATTAAGATGAATGCACTCAAATACTGAAACCCCTACTTCAGATCATTCTCTAACCCTAGCAATTTGAACTGCCAGGTACAATTTTCATCTGCTATTTCAAAAGCCCCTGTGCGGTGAATTCTGAACCAACTATTCATAAGTTCCCCCCTTTTAACAGTCTAAATTTTCAACCACACTACTGGCAAACTGAAATCACAAATAATGTGACTAAAGGGGTTGGGGGTGGGATTCCACTGCAGGAGCTTTTCAACTAACATCTAGCGGCTTTTCAAAAGATTAGTGGAACCACCAATAATCCTGTGAGGAATCCAAGAATCAGCTCACCAGTCCAGAAATTAATACTCACCCTGAACCTTATAGAACAACAGAAGCCCAAGCAACCTCACTTTCTCTACATTATCCTGTCTTTCTTGACAAATTTATGAAACTTCACCATACTAGCCAAGTAAGGCAAAGATCTAAAAGTGGAAAATAACTGCATTTAACACTTCATATCTTTGGGACTGAAAATAAAAGCTACTCAGGAAGGCTAAGAAGGCTACTCAGGAATAAAATCTCATACAGCAGAAAACGATGGTCTTAATATCCCTGAAGTTACATACTCTTGCTCATTATTGCATTACGAATAAAGTTCTACTATAAAAGCCTACCCACTGCTTACATTTATATTTACCCAAGGTGATAATTCCTTCTAATACAGAGTCCCACAGTAAACATTCAATTGCAGTAAAGATGTAATTCCAATTGTAAATCCATCCAAAATTCAGAAATCTAAACCCTACTTTGGTAGTTTCCCGCAGAAGGGCCACCATGCTGGAATGGCAACTGGGCCGTCCCATGGCTGGAGATGAAAAAGGAGATTGGTGGGAATACTTGACAGGGAGCATGATGGCAGTGGAAAGCAAAGGGCAGTAAGGTGAGACAGCCCCCCACTACCAAGAAGGCCTGAACAGCAACAAAGGCAGAGCACGCTGGGGATGTTGCCGCTGATTCTTCAGCATTTCTCTGATGGACTGAACAAGCGGGGGGGGGGGGGGCAGACTTCGGGAGGCAGCTAAATCCTGAAAGAGGCGGAGGAGTAGCAAAGTGGGCAGAAGCAGAACAACAGACCTGCAACATCTGTGTAGCCACCTGGCTGCATCAAGGCAGGAATGGGCATCAGCTGCAGACAAAGCCCTCATCTCAGGGGTGGAGCAACACTCCAATTCAGGTTTGGAGAAAGGGAAACTAGGAGGAACTATATTGTATAGCAAAGAGGAGGGCCTCCTTTCCTTATTATATAATGACTAGAGCTAGCTTGGTGTGGTGGTTAAGAGCAGTGACTTCTAATCTGGCAAGCCACGTTTGATCCCCCCCCCATGCAGCCAGCTGGGTGAGCTTGACCTTGTCACAACACTGATAGAGCTGTTCTGACCAAGCAGTAATATCAGGGCTCTCTCAGCCTCACCTACTTCATAGGGTGTCTGTTGTGGGGAGAGGAAAGAGAAAATGATTGTGAGCCGCTTTGAGAGAAAAGCAGCATACAAAAACCAACACTTCTTCTTCTTCTCCCAAGGCAGCAAAATGGTGTACATCATGCAATTAAAAGTAGCAATATCTAAGGCCTCCATAAGGAAAATAAGGATGGAGAAAAGAAGCACCAGCCCTTGCAGGAAGAACAAACCTGGCAATAGTACTTGTCAGAGTGCTCGGATGTTTTATAACAAGGCATACCTTCTTGACTACACTGGGAAAAATGTTGTGCCTACTAATATCGGTGTTCTTCTTAATACATGACTGTGAGAATCAGCCATTGCATAATTTATTGGCCTGTATCCAGCCACACAGTTCCAAGGGACACTTATGTATTCAGAAGAGACACTTATGTATTCCTATAAATTCTCCTCTTGCAGCAATCTGAGCACCTGAAAGTTGATTTCTGGAGGTAAGCAGACCTGCAAAAATGTCATTGGAGCAAAACAAGAACCTGCAGTGGGAGGTAGGACACTTTGCCCCCTCTTTCAGTACCTAAGTGCCCTTAAGCCTTTGGAATATGTGGTTGATTATAGCCATCATCTCACAGGCATCCTTCCTAGACAATAAGGGGGCACCTGTGTCCGGTAAGAAATGGTAGTGTGCATTGTACACAGAACGGACCCTTTCAATTACTAGAGTCTAGGTTTTTAAAGTAAAATATTTAACAAGGAAAGGATCTGGAAGTATCCAGTCCTCAGGTTTAGTTAGGATGCCTAGCTTTCCTGACTTACCTTGTAGGGCATGAATATCACATTCACATAATCATAATCACTGAGGCAAACTGTCCCCCTCCCCCAAAAAACTTCTGTCCCTTCTCAGACTGGATTCCCCAAATAACAGTTTCTTTATTGGGAGTTATAAACCAGGCTGTCCCATCCTGTCACTGAATTCTAATTTCATTTTTAACTTAGTCCTGCAATATCAAAGGAAGGTGCAGAAGCCCTATTTACCAAAACTCCTCCAGAATGGCACTTAAGACGTTGTGAAAGTCAAACAAAATAAAAGCACACCTAGCGCCCGTTGTATTTACAAGTACCATGGGCTTGGTCCCTAGTTCTTCAAATAAAAAGAACTAGGGACCAAGCCCATTGTACTTGTAAATACAACGGGTGCTAGGTGTGCTTTTTGGGGCCGGGGAGAAAGCTTCCTTCCCCCCCGGGCCCAGAAGCACACCCACAGCCTCCTCGAAGGCTGGACTCTGACGCATTGTACAATTTTGAAGTCCCACCTCCAAAACTCGAGGAATATTTCCAACCCAGGGGTAGCCAACCTCCAGGTGGGGCCTGGAGAGCTCCTGGAATTACAGCTCATCTTCATAGTATAAAGATCAACCCCCCCAGGCAGAAAGGGCTACTTTGGACAGGGTTGTGGTAGAGAAGAAAAATTTAAGGCCTCCCACACAGGTTGTTGTTGAATTGAAAGACTTGAGGCCTACTGCACAGGGTTGTTATGCAGATGAAACAGGAGACAAAAGAACCTCCAGAGCAGCATCCAGTTTCGTCTGCAGAATAACGCTGTGCAGTGGCCTCAAATTTGCAGAGAGTTGCAAAGAAGAAATACACATGGCTTGACTGAGTCTAACCCCCGGCCAGAGCAGTATTTTAAGTGAGAAGGGGCTTTTCTGTAGCCTCCCTATCAGCTGTTTGGCAGAAGAAGAAATTCCCCCCCCCCAAAAAAGGAATGCCCACCCCCATGCCCTGAGGCTCCCCTGTGTTGCTCTCGGAAATGCCTCAGTCAGGGGCTGTTAAAGACTCCTTTGCAGCAGGCCTGAAGGGAGGGGGAGAGAGCGCACTCACCAGCCTCTTACCAGTTCTGTCAGTGTTCTGAGGCAATTTACAGTTGGACATGACAGTTAGGACAGCCTTGGGGTGAAAAGGACTGGCACAGCCTATCCAAGCCTCTGTTCTCATCCCCCTTGGCAGCCCTACAGACCTCCTCTCCCTGCGGTGGTCAGGAGCAGACTGGCAGTGATGTCTCCAGATTGCCCCTGGCTGGGCTGGGCTGGGCTGGGTGGGCAGGGCAGGAGGCGCGAAGGGCTTCTCGACTGGATGGAACTCTGTCCTGGTGAGGGCCTTCCGATTGGCCCCTCACCCGACTGGATGGAATTCTTGTCAGTCCGGGGCCAAGGGGCCAATCGTTGGCCCCTGTTTCCTATCCTGGACTCAGCCCACCCCCCTTAGCCTTACTGTTTTATTTATACTGCTCCCCGTGCGGTTTACAGATAGGAAAAGGTCAGGCAGAATGAGGAGATGAAAACTTTGAAGTAAAAAATCTGTAGTTGTGCAGTTTAATTTTTAAACACAGGCTATTGAGAATTATAGAAACTTATTTCCTTAGTTCAATAGTGAGAGGCTCTTGTATATGTGGTTTCCCAAACACTAGAGCATTCCTGAATTTCCTCCACTGGTTTTCTGACGACTAGTACACTCTGTCAGTACCATTCTCCCTTCCTTTTGAAATACCAGCTTTCCTCTAAGTTCGGAGGTATCTAAAGCAGTATCCTTTCACATCGGAACAGGGAAATCCTAAGAGTTAATTTCCTGTTTAAATGGGCAGGGATTCTTTTTAGTTCCTTTTTAGTTCGAGAGCCAGTTTGGTGTAGTGGTTAGGAGTGCGGACTTGTAATCTGACATGCCAGGTTCGATTCTGCGCTCCCCCACATGCAACCAGCTGGGTGACCTTGGGCTCGCCACGGCACTGATAAAACTGTTCTGACCGGGCAGTGATATCAGTGCTCTCTCAGCCTCACCCACCCCACAGGGTGTCTGTTGTGGGGGGAGGAATGGGAAGGCGACTGTAAGCCGCTTTGAGCCTCCTTCGGGTAGGGAAAAGCGGCATATAAGAACCAACTCTTCTTCTTCTTCTTTTCCTTTGGCCTGATTGGGAGGCTCAGTCCACAACCTAAATCACCCTGCCAAATATGATTGCCAGTTCTCCACTTTGTATAGAACTGATTTCAATTTTCTAAAATCTCCTCAGGATATTCAACAGCTAAGGTACAGAATGGTCTTCTCTTAACACAGGTCTGCTACAATCACAATTCCATCAGTATACAGGTCTTTCAGGACTTTACTTAGTTGTTGCTGTCCAATCAGAGTGCTTCGAACAGCCTGTCACTTCAGATAAAAGTTTGCGATACACACTTTAAACACATCAGGGAGTAAATACATTTGAATGGAGAAAATTAATATAAAACAAGTTAAAATACATTCATTATGCCAATCTATCACTAAATATGCTGATAATCAAACCAATCAGACCAAGAACCTCATCTGAGCCATATGGAAGGCGGTATAAAAATCTAATGAATAAATAAACTAATTAATTAAATAAAGAAGATGGTTGACTCTTGGCTTGATCCAGTCCCTAAATTCTGGAAGTTTGCAAAAAAACTTATTCAGGGGGCATTTCCAAAACTTAGCAACATCATGAAATCAGTATTTTGCTCCAAGCCAATAAACCGATATTCCAAGAACCACATGACAGACCTTCTAAGAGGAAGGGAAAAATCAGATTCTCTGAACCTGGACAGTATCATGGAAGATTGGCTTTAATTGCAAGAAAATTTGTCAATTGGCCACCAAATACACTAGCCTAGCACTTACCACAGGTTGAGCAAGGAGATGGTTGGTTATCTGAGGTGAGAGGAGAAGGTTGGAGGTTGAAAATGAAAGGTTAGGTAAAACTGGGTGGATATGGAAAGTTTGTAAAGCAGAAAATATCTGATAAGGAAAAAAACAGAACACAGAAAGGTATGCTGAAGAATAAAGTTAAAGGTAAAAATATGGATCCAACTTATGAGTTCAGGGGGTAATGAAAAAGAGGGAAGATATTTGCACGTGGATGGAGAGAAAGTCAGGAGATCATAACAATTTAAGAAGAGTCTGACGACGATGGACTACCTGTGCTTCTAGTCCAGCATATTGTTTCACACAGCAGCCAACCAGTTGCCCTGAGAGGTCCAACAAACAAAGCATGAAATCTCATGTAGCTCTTCACAATTCAACTTTGTCTTCCCCATCCTGAATAATTTTACATTGTCTGCAAACTTGACAACAACACTACTTATCCAAATTCTAAATAATTTATGAACAAATTAAATAGCTATGGCCCCAATACCAATTATTGTGGGATCCCCAACTCCTTACTTGTATACATTGTGAGAACTGTACATTTCTTCCTAATTTGCTTCATGTCATTTAACCATAATTTAATCCATCATAAAATCCATCCTTTTATCCCATGACTGCTAAAGCTTCTCAGGAGTTTTTGGTGGGGTGTCTTGTTAAAAGTCTTTTGGAGTACAAGTATATGATGACTAACTGGGTCATCCCTATCCATATGGTGGTTAACCTGCTCAAAGAACTTCAAGAGGCTTTAGAGGCAGGACCTAACTTTACAAAAGCCAGGCAGTGGGAGAATAACTACCAGATTTTCCAGCATTAGAAACCTGCTGAACTGGAATATCAGCTATCTAATCACAACACAGTAATCTGTTCACCTCCTGCTCACGTATTAAGTACCAGAGTTGTTCAACTGCTGAGGACAAGTAGCCAAAGATCAAAATTGCTCAACAGTGTTCAGGAACTCAGCTGATCAGCATTTATTACACCTGTACTTAGTCAAAAAGAGTCAGATCAACTCAGCTATTGTACTGCTTTGTTGTCCTCAGATTAATTAAAATGTATAAGGGAAAAATAACAGAAAAATCAATTTCTCAAAAGCAAACTTGCACCCCACTTAGACTTCTGTGAGTCTGAGGTGCTGCTCCTAAAGAAGGGGAGGTATTAGAAACAGTTTGAAGGGAACTGGAGGTCTCTTGAGTACAGGTGGGGGAGATGTGTCACAACAGTGGAACAGTGAGTCCAGTGACACCTTTAAGACCAACAAAGTTTTATTCAGGGTATGAGCACGCACACTTTTTCATGCGAAAGCTTATACCTTGAATAAAACTTTGTCTTAAAGGTGCCACTGGACTCAAACTTTGGTTTGCTACTTCAGAACAACACAGCTTCCCACCTGAATATATTTTCTTTATGTGATTTATATGAGTAAAAAAATATGCTTGATTCTAACTATTTTTACTTACTTTAGGAATTCATTAACCAATGTAGTAATGAATTCTTGCATGATGACTGGTTACCCAGGCAACAATGGACTGTATTTACCATGCATGAAATTAGCATTAGAAAGTAGTTCAATGAGGAAATTAGGTAAAAATTAGTTCAACACTTGATTTGGCCAGCCAGTTTGAACACTTACATGGATTGCGTTTAATCACTTTATGAAAGAGTATACATAGCTGTGGTACTTCATTTAAGTAGCAAGGAAAATTTCTGAATGAAATTATCTAGAACAGTGTTTCCCAATCTCTTGGTCACTCACAACCCACAAGGTGGTCATAAAGTCTGCTGAAGTGAGTTGCGGACCCCTATTGGCTTATGGGGACTCCATGCCCGGTACTGAGCTGAACCTGTTGAATCTCTTAGGTAGTTTTGTGGTTTCTTACAGGAGCTCCTTGACTTGCTATACTACATTTTTCTTTTTTTCAGCCACCTTCTTCCCATTTCCTTTGATGTTAATACCTGGTTGTTTCTCAGCAGACATTCACTGAGATGCATTTTGAAAGCCATTTGTGAACTGCCTCCTCTTGTAGCAGTTGTAATAAATGGCCAAAGGAATTACCAGGAAAGTTGTGGATGTGCTGCTCCTCCCTGCGTCAGGTGTGCCACTTCTTTCCCACCCATCCCGCGCCCCTCCCTGAAAAGGCCCACCGAGGCCTTTGCAGGCCTTTTGGGGGTGGTAGGCAGGGAAGCCCTGCCTGGCCTTCCCGGAGTAGAGGAGGGAAGCCTAACGTCCATTGTAATGTTAGATGCAACGGGTTTTATTGCTATTTAAGTAAAATGGTTATAAAATAGACAAACTTGTAGTTAAAATACATTAAAACAATGGGTTCTATGGTACAAAAGCTCTATGGTACAAAATTAATGGGACAATAAATCAATGGGTCATCATATCAAGTAAATTTGAATATATGGGTCACCATAACAATAAGATTGGGAAACAAGGCTCTAGTGGAACTTTACAAAGCCTTAAAAGTCAATGATTTGCATATTGAGAAAGTGGAACTTTCATTATATCAAGCCACAACATTAGGCCAAAATGCAGCTTGAAGGACCAACCAACACAGAAGAAAATTTCAATAATTATTTTGCTGCAACAGGTGAGACATCTCTGGTTTAACATTTATATTCAGATAAAATACATTCCAAGTGCACTGCAATCTTTGTGGGATAGTCCTATAAACACAATCCAGTTCTACTACTAATGAACTCTTTCCAAAATAATGGAAGCCAAGCCTCCTTTCTTTAAGAAGGTCATTCATTACTTTAAGCAATAAAATAATTATAAATTTAACAAATTGTAAGGCATATTATTGCAAAGTGTCTGTGTTGTGTTATAGGCTTTATCGACATTCTTGTTTTTCTATGTTCATCTAGAAAGCGCAGGTAATAGCAGTCAAAGAAAACAAATAATGATTTCCTTAAATCAATAATAATCAATGCTAGAGTGACAGTAGTAAAAGGCAAGAACCTTTCCTAGGAGCATTAAGAAAAGCCTTACTGGATATGACCCTACTGGATATGTCCATCTAATCTAGCATCTAGTCTAGCATCCTGCTTCACAGACTGGCCAACCAGTTGCCCTGGAGGCCCAGCAAATAGAGAACAGAGATCAAGGTTGATGTTGCCTCCTACTACTGAGTTTCAAAGGTTTACAGCCTGTGGATTCTTGGTATAGAATATTGGGAAAGTAACAACTGGTATGATTTCTAGTAATTCTTTATGAGCAATCTAAAATACGTTTAAATTAGGATTTGGGATTTAATTCTCAACCATTTTTCCAATAAACTTCTTCAAGGCAACTACCCTAGCAAAAACATTGAATGAGTCTTTTTTTGATATACAGGAATATGCATAAATGCAGGTTGATCAACATTTTGAGGGGGATGGAATTTTTTCTGCACTTATATAGTTCTTGAATTCAACTGTTTTTTAAAATAGGCTCTCTGGACCATTTTTTAAATCTTCATTTGTATCAGTTCTATCAGTCCCTGTTTCCTAGACTGTACACAAAGTGAAAGTGTTTATACAGCAACAGGAGAATTGTTTATCCTATAGTTTCCCATACCACAAAGCATCGGAGGTTAAAAACATGTTTTCCATACACTTTATTAAAATAACAATGAGAACAGAGTGGCCCTAACCCAGAGCTAAACAGCAAAACAGTCGTATCTGCAGACGTGCACATTCTTGACTATAGCCATTTACAGGTTTGTAATTCATAATTAATACCCCCAAAGAGAAACAATCACTTGTGTCAAAGCCCTAAAGCCACAACGAGCTAATTACTAATAAAAGCTCTACAGTCTCAGTTAAGCTGTGGGAATGTCGCTAGGCACAGCAAATAACCCAATGGTGAGCAACATTTCAGTCCCTTGTTGATAAATATTTGATTGTTTTCTCTTCCCCTCATCCCTCATGTTAGACACAACTACCCATCGTGGAAGAGCAATGGAAGTGGAAAAAACATATCTCCCAAGATCAAGGCCACTATAAGCCAGATCATGGGTGGGAAATTAATTCTTTTTGGAGGCCTGCTCAAAGCAGTTCACAAAGGAAAAAACAATACAGCAAAATAACAAAAACATAATCAATTAGTAATAATTAAACAAGCCATGAAAATAAGCCAAATAAGCCAAGGGCATAAACAAACATTCAACACCCTAAAATGATTGTTCATAACTGGCTCAAAACACACTATGAAAATAATTTTTAAAAGATGGGAATTCCCTCAATTAAGAGTGTGGGTAAAAAAAAGTAATGTTTTGGCCGGGCACCTGAAAGAGAAAAAAGTCTCAAGAGGGAAGAATTCTGGAGGCAAGATGCTACTACTGAAAAAGCCTCGTTTCTGGTAGACACCCTCCTCACCTTTTCAGAAGGGGCACAGACAGTATGATTTGAGAAAAGGGTCTTAACTGTTGATCTGTGGGACATGAGAAGTTGTTGTCCTGGGCAGCACAGAACAGCCTTTCTCAACTTTTTAGCATTGAGAAACTTCTTAAATATTCTTCAGTCTTCAAGAAAACCTCAAAAGTGGTACAATCATGCAGAATATGGTTGGGAAGCATAGCTGTGTACATGCCCACCCAGGGCACCTCCCCTTCCCACCCTCTCCAGGCCCATCATTGGCCATATCATCCAATATATGCTGAACAAATTTTAAAAATATATTAAAAATTAATTAACTCCTACCAATTATGGAAAACCTTCCAGGACTGTCAAGAAAACCCAGCATTTCACAAAACTCTGGTTGAAATAGCCTGGCAGAGGAGGCAGCCAGATAAAGAGAGCCAGTTTGGTGTAGTGGTTAGTAGGACAGACTTCTAATCTGGCAAGCTGGGTTCGATTCTGCACTCTCCCACATGCAGCCAGCAGGGTGGCCTTGGGCTCACCACAGCACTAATAAAGCTGTTCTGACCGAGCAATAATATCAGGGCTCTCTCAGCCTCACCCACCTCACAGGGTGTCTGTTGTGGGGAGAGGGAAGGGAAGGCGACTGTAAGCCGCTCTGAGACTCCTTCAGGTAGAGAAAAGCGGCATATAAGAATTCTTCTTCTTCTAAATCCACAGCATGATCACCTGCTCACCATTCAATTGCCAACATACCTCGACCATTTCTGCAACAGGAATATGTTCCCGGACAGCCTTCAAATGTTGGCAGCTTTTACAGCCCCTTCCATATGACGTTGCCTGCATCCCAAGGCTGTTTAGTAGCCAGCTCGCAATTTGGCCATTTTTAAGTTGTGATTTCAAGAATCCAGAAAACTGGATTTTCAACCCTAAATTGCGCATCCCATTGGTGAGCAACCAGGGGAAAATCTGCAATAGTCTTGGCAGCTTTGTCCCACCCTCACACCTGCCTTCCCCTCTCTATTTCCTGCTCCAAGTAATTTTTTTTAATGGTACAGTCCCTGTTGCAGTGCGACTGCAAACCAACATTGTCAGAGGTGAAATAAAATCTTTAAAGTGTCCATGGCCTTTTTGGGATCAGGGAAGCAAAACGGTGTTTTCTCAAGGGGGGGGGGGAATGTGTTGGGAAAGGGGGGGTGATTTGGCAGCCTTCTGATCATACAGGGGTCTGAGCACCTTGTTTTAAAACCAACCATTAGCCCAAATGTTTTTTTGGACTCCAGGGACCATGTTCAACATCTCACAAATTCACCCAGACAGAAATCAACTGCCAAAGAATATGAATTCCAAAAGGGAGGGGGATGCTGTATCATTCGGGTGTTTCTCCATAGCAACGCAGAAGTGTTTATTTTGATAAAAATGCATCTGTATTGTGCCATTACTGCACAACAACACAGAAGTGATTTTTTAAAATTAATTTTGGGGCTGGGGGGAAAGAAAATTTCAGTCAACAAGAGAACTGCTGTACTGTGATTGGTGGCTTCCTGTGATTGACAAGCCAAGGAGTGGAGAAAGAAGTTTGGCTTATTTTCCCTGGAGGCAAAAAGCTGTGACGTGGCAGAGGAAAAATGCAGGAGAGGTCTCCCCATGAGGAGGGCTGCAAATGTGAAATTTACCATCCCATGTTTGCAAGCATCTTACCCTTCCGTGCGAAAATCGTCCTCAAATTCAGACATAAATACACCATTTTAGGTTGTTCTGAAACTGGAATATTATTAAAGCACTTCTGCAAATGCCAACTTGATGGCCTAGTCAGCAAGCATATTAGTAACTCCCATTGTCAGTGGGAGTTCTTAGAAAATGAACACTGCTGTTCTGCTTATAAGATTAATATATCAAAGTAATTCATCTTCTTTATCATATACTTAGTGGCTGCCACTAGCATAATGAATATTATTCTCTTAGGATTTGGGGTTTGCAGACATTATGAACAATGGAGTATTAATATGAACACCCAGCATAGTCTTTGCTTATAGAGATTATCAACAATATAATAAATGTGAATAGCATGCTAAGGCAGAAACCACTTGGTGGGTGGAAAACAGGCACATGAGATAACCAGTGTTCCATTAGCATTTCCCCCCTTAGGGATTCATGGAAAGAGGCTGCGGACTAAATAAAGCTGTAAGGGCTGGTGGAGAGGAGTTAGGGCGGGACCCGTGCGGGATTAAAACTCGGAGGGGTCCGATCAGGAGCCGCGAAGCTCCAAGTGCCACTCGAGGGCTAAGTGGCCAATTGGGAGGCGCGCATAGCGCACCTCCCTATTGGCCACTTGGCCCGCCCTGGACTGGCCGCCCAGATCCGCCATTTCCCCACTTGCCACCGACATGGACGCGTCTCCAGGAGGACCCGGCGCCGGCTCCAGCCGCAAGCAGCCCGCTTCGCCACCGCCCCACGCGGCTTCTCCCCACTCGTTGACGAGACCGGCGCCTACCGCATGCCCACGCACCCTGGAGGACCCGGCGCAGTCTCCAGCCGCCAGCAGCCCACCTCGCTAACGCCCCACGTGGCTTCTTTTCACCTGCCGCCCCGCCGCCATGGCCCACCCTCCACCGACACACGCTACAGCGGCCAAGCCGCCACCGCTACTTTCCCCCGCCCCAGTGGCCCCGATGCCAGCCACGGCGGTGGCACCAACAGCTTCACCCGCCCCACCGCCCCGGCCAGGCTCCAGCAGCTGCCGGACGCTGCCGCGCCAGCACCAGCCGACCCGCCCGGAATTGTCGCTGCAACCACGCCACCACTGCCTCTGCTGGGACCGGCTGACGGCGGGAGACCTGGCCGCCGCAACGCTGGCGCCGCTCCAACAACAACGAGCCCCTCGACTCTCTCCTGACGACCACCAGGCCCAACAATGTTTCCTCCCTGTCCTGACATCGATGAGGTAAGGCCCGCGCTGGGGGGAGACCTGGACGAGCTGCCAGCCGACGGGGGAGGATTTCAGGCCACCCCATCCACGCCCTTGGGTACGCCATCGCCCACCGCCAACCATACAGCCACCCACAACAACTCTGCCAGCTTCCTAGCGCTCATTTTATTCCTCTTTAAAATGGGCTTTCAATCTAGTAATGTGATATTTCTAAAAGAGTGGAAGCAGGTAAAGAGAGCAGTTTGTTGATAGGTATACTCTTAACTGAAGCTGGAGAGAGTCTGGCCCAGCTGTTTTCAACTTTTAGACCATGGAGGCATGCCTGAAAAAGGTGCACTGGAAGTGACGTTAACTGGCCATGCCTCCCTGCCATGCTCCCCTCCCCGGAAGTGCTATGCTATCAGAAGTAATATCACTCAGACACAAATGATCAGCATTGCCAATTTCCCTGAGTAGAGAAAAAAAGGCATCTAGATGGGAGATTTACACACCCACATGCAAATCCTGGTAAACGCAACACTCTTTAAAAAAATGCTCTTACTTGTTTAGAGTGTGCATCACTAATAAAATTAAATGCTTGTTAAATTAGAAGTTGGTTTCATTGTGTATGGTTTTCTGTGTTATTTACTTCTGCTATCCCTCAAGCCCCAGAGGTTGCCAGGAGCCTGGCTCACAAGGTCCAGCCGGGCCCCTCTCTCTGATCCCCAAACACCAAAGCTCATCAGAAGCCTTCTGTGGCCTAGCACACCCTACCGCGCCCAATTCCTCTGCCACTCTCACTGAATTAAACAAAAACACTCACCTCGCTCATCAAACCACCACTGACACAGGTCAACTTGAAACAAGAGGAGTCTCATCTGCCAAAGGTGTGAATGGCCTCTGCCTTTCCCATCCCCTCCAAACTTCAGAGAGCAGGCTATGCAATGTCTGAAAGGGAGGGAGGCATTTAAAGAGCCTGCCAAACAGCGGATTCTTTGGATCAGCTGTTTGGTGGGCTCTTCCCTGCCCCCTTTTCCCAAGGTGCAGAGAGTGGGCTCTGTGCAGCCTCGGAGGGATCTGGAGGGGGGGGCATTTAAAGAGCCTCTTTCTCAATCAGCCAAATCTCTGGTTTGTCTGGTTTAAATTGCTGGGATGTTTGATTCAGCTTGGATAAGCCTGAAAAGTACTTGAATCAGCACTGATTCAAGTATTTTTGCAAGTTTTGCAAGTTTAATTGCCCAACCCTAGCTCTTAGATGCTCTGACTTGTCAGCTCCCTGGCCCTCTTCGGCCTTTTGAAATATCAGCTCCTCAGCCTTCCTTGGCCTTTTGGACTTGTTTCTTCTGTGTTTTTCAAGGCTCCTTTGCTCTCCATACCTGTCAACTTTCCTCAGCTCTTCAGATCTGCCAGCTTTTTGATGTGCTTCTGTAGCTTGTCAGCTTGGGAAAGTGTTCATCATTATCCTGGGAACTGAGTCACCGATTGGCTTTGGATCCCTGTTACTTGGGGACGTGTGAAGTATGGTGGTGAGAGAAGGTGGTTTTAATGAAGGAGTGGGAGATAGGGAAAAGGTAACACTCTTTCTAACCTTCATCCCATCCCAAGACATGATGGGGATGGGGTTAGGAACAATACCTCTGACACTGGTGCTGTGCAATGCCAGGTCCATAAATAACAAGACCACAGCACTGCAGAGCACAATATGTACCTGGTATGCTCAAATAAGAGTGTGAGAAGGCAAGACTATTGCTCTGAAAGAACTGTCTCCACTTAATTTCTTGGTCCTTCACCAATCCTGAGGAAAAGTTCAGGAGGTTGCAGTATTGATTTGAAAGTCTTTCACCTTTAGACTACTTGCAGAGAAAATCTAGTCACTCTACCATAACTTACCTACTGACTTTGATACAGTGCTGGAGGCCCCTTGGCCATCTCACAGTCCTAGTTTAGACTGCTTCAGTCTGTTCTCTTTAGCTGATATGGATAAGCTAATCTAACCTTAAGCCTACAAAACACAGTGGAGATGTAGCTTCATCTGGTACCACAAAGACTTCCCCTGAACTCACCATCTATCTCACCCCCAACAGGATAAACCCACGGGGGGGGGGGACAGGACGAGAACAACCATTGATTACTCGCCGAGAAGGGTCCTTTTCCTCATAGGTCAGGAGGACACCCACCAAGCTGTCCTCCTGACCTAGAAGGAGAAAGTCTAGCCACCTCGGTAATTCCATACTACTACTACTACTACTACAACTACATCCTGCTTTTCCTGTGAGGAGCTCAGGAAGATATACATTATTCCTGCCTGTGTTTTATTCTCACAACAACCGTGTGAAGTAAAGTAGGGGTTTGCCTTGTTCATCTGGACATCAAACAAGTTTCATGTGTTAAGCAATATCCTGCTGCTTGGCAGGCATGCTACTGGTTTCCTACCCTAATGCAGGTTGTTCAGTTCCATGGTAGCAGTTTCTCAAATACCCACCAAGACAAGAATTGTTTCATCTCATCCCCTTAGTTCTCATTGATCTAAATCAGGGGTAGTCAAACTGCAGCCCTCCAGATGTTCATGGACTACAATTCCCATGAGCCAGTGTTCACTGGCAGGTGCTCATGGAAATTGTAGTCCATGGACCTCTGGAGGGCCGCAGTTTGACTACCCCTGCTCTAAATGGTCTCAATTCTTCTTCCATTAAATAAAAACGTTGGGCTAAATCAGGTAAAACTTATATATTTCAAATATTTAAGAGAAGACCCTGGTATATTGAGAAATAAATTATCAATGCTCAAGCCAACCAAATTTTTTCTTCTTTCTTCGATCTCCCTTTTCCTGAGAAATCTATGGCCTAGTACTTTGCCAATTTATTAAGACACTGCTAAGCATACATGCTGGCTAGAACGAATGTCTTTCCATCAGCAGTAGTGCTTGGGAGATATCAGAACATTCCTTACGCCCAAGGATTGTGTGCTTGCTGCATTGGTGAACCTGAATCCATCTTTCACATACTCTTCTCTTGCCCTTTATTGGATAAACAATATTCTTCCTTGTTAGGCCCTCTCTTGCAGACTAAGAAATCACCTGCTCACAGTATTAAAAAGCTATCAGCGGACACATTCTCTGCAGTAACAGAATGAGCAGCAAAACTCTTAGCCATTGTGCTCCAACAAAGGGCACAAACTTGTAACACTAAGCATCTGGGCATTCTGTTTTCTAATGGCAAATGAGAGGACATCTATATAATTGTAGTTTCATGGTTACTGTGAATAGTGAGTTTGCACGAAGTGAAACTGCTGAGTTTTTAAAATTAATTTGTATTTTTGTTGTACACTCTATCTTAACCCCATGAAATGATGGTTTTGTATGCCGATAAAGGTTTATGGAATTAAATGGAATTATTTCCTTCACAGAACTCTTTTGGAAATATTTGAAGCACCCTAAAACATAATGAGGACACCTGTCTAGCCCTTTACTATACAAAGTGGGAGGTGGTGTTCAAGTTTAATAAGTGTGTCCTACGGTAGAGAGTTGTCAGTTCAGACCATATCAAGCATCAGCAACAATACTTTTATTTTAACTGGAGAATATTTGTAAATCTAATAAATTTATGCTAAAAAGAGTCGATCATACCCACTGGACTTTTTATCTTCCATGCTGCCAAGCAAGAAGGAGCTGCCACCCTGAAAGCTGGGTGGGTTCAATCAATCAATCAATCAATCAATCAATCAATCAATCAATCGCAATAAACAAGACTGCAATAAATATTTGATTGATTGGGTGGGTTGATAGTAGGACTGCCAAAACCCCGTGATTCTTGCTCCTGTGTGCAGGAGAAAAGAAATTGCCACTGATATTATCACTTTCAAGGAAACCCAATAAGTAACATTGTGCTGCCTGTGTATCACATATAAAACAAGAGGTCCCAGCAATTCCTAAAGCAGCATGACATCACTCTCAGGTTTTCCCCAGAAGTGATACCACTTGTGATTATAGTGACTTCCCATGTTCCCACCTTCCCTTTCTCCCACTGGGTGCCAGTCATCAGCACGCAAACCTAGGAGGGAGCCTAGAGGCTACAGAGACGCCTCTTTCCTTCATGGGAGTAGGTGGGCATGGTGGAGGAAGCATACAAAAGCAAAACAACTGTGTTGAAGTGGAGGCAACATTTGGGTTAATATTTACTACCCCTAGTACGCCCACACATTCCCCTGCCGCTACAGATGATTGCAATCTGGCTCTGGTAAGAAAACATTTTGTTAATTCCATAACAGAGAACTATATATTGTATGCTACGTACAGAAGCATCATCTCCAGGACATCTGTGACCACATCCATGAAACCTGTGCCAGATTCTGTGTGTATGAATTTCAGAAAGGCAACCTGTTCCTAATGCTACTCTTGAACCATGTATTTCCAGTCAGATAGGCACCCATATTATTACAGATCCTTGCAGAATACAGTTTCAGGGGCATAGCTGAGTTTGACTGCAATAGAACACCTAGATTCAAGTTAAACAAAGCTGAAAGGTATTTTTTTCCAAATGGGAGGATACATGCAATTTAGTTGGTTAGCATGTTAACAGTATCTGGAGCTGTCAATGAAAAAGTCCTAGCACCCCTACAGTTAACCAGATAAATGATACTCATAGTCCTAATTCAAGTGTTTAGAGACGCTAGCTCTACTGCTCCTAAAGCAAGGCAAGGTGCCAATTTCGGTCGGAAAATCAGATGCTGATCCAGCAGGTCTATTCATGTTTAAAGAAGTACAGCAAAGTAGATGGTCTGAAGTTACATCTTCACGTCTGCTTAGACTGTGCCAGTTCTTTGTTACCATCTCTTGTTCCATTAGAACTAGGAAAAGACTGATGTGAACAAGGTTCTGCATAAAAGCTATAACATAAAAGAGAAAGTACATGCTCTGATATACACATACTTGCATCTTAAAAGACTTCATTCAACCAAAGCCAAAGAAACTTTTCAGCATCAATTGTATACCTGTTAGCTAAACAGCAGAATTCTTAGCGAGACTGAACTAGATCAAAATTAAAGTATTTAATTTGGCACTATCTGCAGTAGTATTTCCTGCAATTTAAATAATTTAGTAAATAAATCAGGCAAGAGTACACTTCCTTGCTTGTGTGAATCCACTGTTTCAAAACTGAAGAATTATTTTATAAGCCAAAAAATAAGAGCATAAATAAAAGTACCAATTCTGAAAAGCAGTACTAAAAGATCTGAAAGAATAATTCTGAGGCCTATGAAAGTAGTATGTGTTGAAACTCAAACTGGAATGCAATGTATTCTTAAACATGGGTGAAGGATAGAAATATATTTAGATATGGAGATATTATACAAAGAGCTATGGTGGGTGGTGGCTGCCTGGCACTTGAGCAACACATGTTTAAAAATCACTTCAAACTTATACAGTGTTCACGTAGTATATATACCCCATACCTGATTCTGAACTCCGCCTCCTACACAGATCAGTAGTCCCAAAGAACAGGACACAAGCTGAGATGAGGATATCCTTCTACAGATCTGGACCCCCAGGTTTACAGGGGGGAAATGAGAACTTAAAAAGGAGGTAGAATTCAAATCTTCCCTCCAAGAGAGGGTCATTGCCTGTGTATGCCTGAAGAACTCTGCTCAACTAATATAATAATAATAATAATAATAATAATAATAATAATAATAATAATAATAATAATAATAATAATAAATTTATTTGTAGCCTGCCCTTCAACAGTCAGGGAGCTGATCTCCCAGTTTCTCCTTCTTCTTCTCCTAGTGGTGAGGCTAGCTGTTCAGTGGATGTTATTATTATAAGCTTCAACCATAAACCTGGTGGAAATGCTTCATCTTGCAGGCCCTGCAGAACTAATTAAGGTCCTGCAGGTCCCTGATCTCCCTTGGGGCCAAGGCCAAAAAGGTTCGCGTTGAGGCCAATTTCACCTCACTTGGGCCAGGGACCATGAGCAGATCCTGATCCAAGGATCGTAGTGCTCATGGATTATAAGGGAAAAGGTTATCCTGCAGATACGCTGGCCCAAACTGTTTAGGGCTTTAAAGGTCAATTTGTTAGGTGCGAAGTCATGTTTGAGCCATCGCGACCCCATGGACAATGATCCTCCAGGCCTTCCTGTCCTTTAAAGGTCAATACCAGCACCTTAAACTACATTTTGAAATAAATATTTCAGAAACATTATCAGAATGAAGATTATTTAATATTCATTATATTATTTAGTTGCAGGGAAAGAGGAAAGCACAATATCAATGGTATGAAAAACATTCACACACCTTTAGAGACTTCAAACCAATGTGGAAGTATTTCTGTACAATTTCAGGCAATTAGGTCATTGGATTTTCCAATGGAGCTTAACAGGACTTTAGAAATGAGCTGATCTTGCTTGTAATTTACACAGTAATATGAAACAACAAAAATCTGCTTAGGAACAGATGCTTTCCCTCTGTTCCAATCATGTTAACTTTGGTACCTGTAAATGTTCAATCTGCATCCCAAGACTACAGGTTAGAATAATGATATTTCATGGCTTTTCAAAGCAAGAGACAAAGACTATTCGCCTCATACTAGGTACATAAATGAATGAACTCTTCAACTCCAAATATTCTAGGCCACTGGTCCCCAACCCGCGGTCTGGGGACCGGGACCGGTCTGTGGATCAGTCGGTACCGGGCCACGGCTCCTCCTCGTCCTCCTCCCCGGCTGCTGCCTCGGGGGCTGCCCTGCCACTCTGCCGCCGGCTCACCTTTGGTGCTCTCCAGCGGCTGCCATGGCTGGGACTCCCCCTCAGCGTGGCACTGCACAGTTGCTGCTGGCAGCGCCCCCAGTGGGCGGCGGGAAGTCAGGGGTGCCAGTAGAAAAGCAAGTGGAGCAGGGGCTCAGGCAGTGGCGACGTCCATCGACAGAAGTCTACCCCCCCTGGTCCTCAGAAAAATTGTCAAGTGTTGACCGGTCCCCGGTGATACAAAGGTTGGGGACCACTGTTCTAGGCAAAGCAAATAAATATCTTATGAGCTCTCAGTGCAGCAAAAAGTTATTTATTAAACACAATATTGATTCATAATCATTTTGAAGGGACACAACAATAATTCAAATTCAAATTCAAAACCTTTGGCATATAAAACCTTTGGCATATAATGGCATATAAAAGATAACATCTGCACATAAATGAGTAATAAGAATTACATAAACTGAGAGTAAAACAGATAATAGATAAAAGATAATAACCAGTTATACATTCCTCCATATGCTAAATAAGTAGTTTACATCAACAATAAATTCCAATTGCGTAGAATTATTTCTTGCATATCCGATTTCACTTTTGTATAATGGTAGCCAGAAATTCAGCTACTGGTTCTGTTATTTCTAGAGACTTATCAGCTAGTAGATGTTGAGTAACTCCATCCATAAGGCCAGAGAAATTTACAATAACAGGTTCAATAAATTGGTGTCTGAGCATGGAATATGGCATACAATGGAGTAAAATATGTGATATTGAGACAGGATCCAATTGGTAAAATTTACATAATCTTTTCTCCATCTACAGTATATATTATTAAATCTACCTGAGAGAACCGCTGAAGGGAACAGTATTTCAAGGCCTGGCACATCTGTAGAAAACTTCCTGAAAAGGCAAAACATTTTCATAGCCAATGCTTAGGAAGATACCTCTTACTCTAAAATCTTAATTTGAAGTAACTGGCCCAGGAGGGAGAAGTAAAAAGATGACATGGTTTTAACAAATTGAATTATTAATTGTGTATGCTATTATGAGATATGAAGGTTCAGGGGGGAGGAATAATCAGCGGAGACTTTTTTCTGAGGACTTTTCTTCCTATCTGAACCTGGACCCCTTATTGCTCTGCTTGGGGACCAGATTCAAAGTCAGATATAGGATTATTCCCATGTATACCACAGACATACAACATTTTCAAGAATATTATTTTATTTAAATGGAAATAATTTTACATCAATTAATATACCATGCATCATTGAACAGTCAAAAACAAACAATATTCCAAAAGCCTTGAACAGTAATTCTTAATTTCTGTTCAAATAACTGGGCTACTGATAAATTAATGAAGCAGTTAACCACAAACCTTTCCCAGAGAAAGGTTCTCTTTTTCCACCTTCTTGTCCAGTGTTTGCTAATCAGCGATGAAATAGAATTTTTAAACTTAAAAACACACCTTGATGGTTGCCTTTTAAAGGTAAAGGTAAAGGTATCCCCTGTGCAAGCACCGAGTCATGTCTGACCCTTGGGGTGACGCCCTCTAGCGTTTTCATGGCAGACTCAATACGGGGTGGTTTGCCAGTGCCTTCCCCAGTCATTACCGTTTACCCCCCATCAAGCTGGGTACTCATTTTACCGACCTCGGAAGGATGGAAGGCTGAGTCAACCTTGAGCCGGCTGCTGGGATTGAACTCCCAGCCTTATGGGCAAAGCTTTCAGACAGCTGCCTTACCACTCTGCGCCACAAGAGGCTTTTAGTGCAGCGTAATTGACTGAAGAACTTTTTCTGAGGCCCTGCTTAACAGAGATTACCATTCAGGCAAATTAATAGCTTTTTGACAGTGTTCAACTGTATCTTGACAAGTGTTTTAAGTAAGATAGTAAGGTATTTCTTACCAGTCTACTTTGTTTATTTACAGATTTGTAGTCCACCATTTTCACTGAGACTCAAGGTGGATTACGTAAATACAATCAATAGGAAAGAAGTAGGTTTACAGAAATTCAAACAAAACATGCTGTGTTAATGCAGTAAAGTAAAAGACAAAGGAGTGAGAACTGGGCAATATATATGGGGAGTAGATAATGCTTTCTAAGTGGTCTAGTCCACAGTCCAATTCATTGTAAAAAACATCTCCTTGACCCATTTGGTTGTAATACACACTATTACTTATATAGAAATATCTCCAAACAGTTTTGTTTTACAGTTTGTGTATTCTTCTCTTTGTCCTGATTTGATTCACTTTCTCTTTGTCCTGTTCGATCCATTTCTCCCCTACTCCCCACAATCCAGGATTTTACTACAGCCCACATAGTAATTCAAAGTCCTGCTGCACAGGAATCAAAATGAATTATGGAAGGGGGAGAAAAGGGGGAGTCAGCTGTCTGGAGCCAAGAGGTCTGCATGTGTTCAAATTAAATATCAAGTTTTAATTTAGTTCTCATGGGGTTTAGAAACAGCAAGAACCACGATTTGCTTTAATTGGGATTTCTAAAAATAACATTAATCTACACAGCTAATGCTGCCCAACAGTACTATTAGCTCAAAGATAGGTAAGTAATAAAGAAAACATACTCTGTAATTAGAACACAGAAGGAGAAGCAGGAGAACAATTTATCTTCCCATTCCAGGTATTTCAGACAATTTTGTCCCAAGAAACTGAGAACCCTAAAAATTCAACACCAGTACTCTGAATTGTGTCTGAAAGTGAACAGGACAGTATAAAAATATTTGGCATTAAGTAAGATCTCAGAAGTAGTTATATTTCTATTAGGCCAATGTCTGAATGTTGTGGTCAAGTAGATGAAGGTCAAACACTATGACGTTAATTCTAGACAGCTGTTTTGGATGAGAGTTACCTACCAACTATAAAAGCGGATTAGCTATATTAGAAGAAGTAAAGTATTTTGGGATGTTACTGGGCCCAGCCTTGCTGATGGCTAATTAGCGCAGTCGGTAGGATCCCCTTCTTTCATCCTATTTTGACATTGTCTTCTCTGACTCAGATAAATCTGGTTGCATTGTCACATGTTTCTGTAACCTTTAGACTGGATTAGCTCTCCATGTGACCGCCACTGTATATAAATTTGTAAGTGTCAGGTGGTACAGAAGCTGCCTGTATATTGATGAGGATCAGTCACTATAGGCATATTGTGCCTATATTAAAAAGAACAGTCCAATATCCTTCCAGGCACTGTGTTATGGGACAGCCAAGACTCAGCAAAGTCGAGGACTCCTCAGAGGAAGAAGATACCAGCATAGCCAGACCAGAGACAGCATAAATCGACAAACAAGAGGAGGAGGAAGTGCAAGCATGCCAAGACCTACAACTGACAGCTTGTACAGAGTCACCTCCATTTCCCGGCTCTGATACGGCAGATGAAAGCACACTGTCTGTTTCCAGCTCTCCAGGATCACCTGCATCATTAGAGAGGTGAAGACACAGACTTAACCCAGAACTGCAGGCTAAAATGTCAGTTACCTGCTGAGAGTGATGATGAGTTATTTTAGGATTGAGTTGAAGCAGCTGGCATTTAACTTTAAAACCTCTCAAAGGATAATGAGGAACACAATGTAAGCTAAACTTTGAAACCTCCCTGTGAGAAAACCTTGACTTTTTGGACCACACTACCATGCTTGCCTGACCTCTGGAAACCCTGAACTTTGGACTGGAAACGACTTTGCATTTCATCACCTCCCTTTTGTTGTTTGAAAGAACGGAGTAGGTCACTGTTTTCAGATAACTAGGGCAGCTCAGTCACAGAAAAGAAAGAAAAAGAGGGAAAGCCTTGCCTCTGAGGGAGGGAAATGGATGGGGACGTCATACTTGGTGGCAGCTGTGACTCTTCTCAGATTGGGCTGAAATCAGACTCAGTCAACGCAAAAATCTTACTGACTCCTCAAAATACAGCTGATGCTAACCAATGATTGTTTGGCGCAGCCTGTCACTCAAGGGTCTCTGGCCCTGTGAAAAAACAGTTAACAGGCATTTATCTGTTTCTACAGCATGTCTAAGCTTCTTAAAAGTGCAGTCCTTTCAACATGTGAACCTGCTGTGTTCAGCTGAGAGTCATGAAAGTAGATCTTTTCAAATTAAGCATACTTAGATTATTTCTATACTGAACTGTTCTGTAGCTTGGTACACAGGCGCGATTTATTTGTCATTGTTAACTGCCTTAAGCTTTTGGAAAAGTGGGATGGAAATCTCTTAATACAAAATAAGGAAACTCTCCCCTTCCCCTTAAATACTGGGGAAGGAAAAGCTATCAGACAAAACAAAAATCTGAAATAAATATTGTCAGTAATTTCCCCAACAGGGAAAAAAATGCAAATCCAAAAACAAAACATACAGAAAGAGTTATATAATAAAACATTTTCATGACTAATCCGAGACCATCCAACTAAATTATTGTGAAATGAATTCTCAGTATCTACTATTGATGATTTATAGTACAATACATCTTGTTTTATTGCTAAAAGGGGTAATTTAAAACTTCTGGTAATGCTACTGTATTTTACTGTAAACATAAACATGTCCACCAGGTATTAAAGGCTGTGGGAGCAGCATTGCTCAGAATATTGTTTTAGAGAATATCTTGTAATGCAGCAATTGGCTCCATTCACGGTAAAAAATTAACTGTCAGCAAGTCAGCCGCAAAGAGCATGATGATAGGCTATTCAGCTAAATCTAAAGGCTACAAGATTCTAGAGCCATATACCTATACAATCAGCAGGTAGGTACTTTCTGAACCAATTTCAGCATTACAACCTTCTTGTTTAATACCTTCTATAATTTTAATTTGAATTAATATTATCCAATGAGGACACATTCTACTATGTCCGATTCGTTTAGAAATTCTCTCTCTTATTTATTAGACAAGCAATCATACCCAGTTTAAAAGACTTATCCAGTAGGTTTACAGGAAACCATCTGCTGAATTTATAGGGTTGCCAGAACCCAGTGGGGAGTGGGGAATCCCCAGTTTGGAAAGGCCCCCTCGTATTTCGGGACTATAAGAAGCAAGGAGAACTCCCCCTCCCAAACAGGAAAGAAGCCAAAAATACATGTGACATGCCTACATCACCCAGAGGTGACATGGGTATGTTGGAGAGGTGACATTCTTCTTCTTCTTCTTTTTTACACAATTCTGTGGTAAGAAGCAAATTCTATCATAGGGATTTTACCCACAAATCAGAGCATCACTCCCAATATCCCACACATGCCTACATCACTTCCGGGCGACATAGGAACGTTATGTTTTATATATATAGTATTATTATTAAGGAATATATTAATTACATTACATTATTTTTAAAGTATACATCACTCCTATACCACCAAAATATTCAATCTGATAACAGAAATAAGGACCCCATGTTTATCTCTGGCTGCTTCACTCCCTGCCCCTGGTAAGTTCCTCTCCATCTCCTCCCTGTCTGGTCTCACAGACCTTGCATCCCTATTAACTAGAACCTATGTAGATCTTATCTGTCTTTTTATCCTACACGCAGGACAGATCGATCTGAAGCTGTTTAATCTCCAAAACACCATTTTTAATTTCCAAAACACATGCTTTGTGTGAGTGAAAAAAATGTTTTTTCTTACAAAAACCAACCTGCTTGCTTTTATCGGTAAAAACAGTACCACTACCCCCAAGGCACTTATACATGATCTTGATTACTACAAACCTAAGGAAGTATTGCAGTCTCTATATCATCCATTCATTCCCTGATTTCCTATCATGCCAACATAACTTGGCAACTGTTATCATGGGACATGAGAAATAAATTCTAAATAAATAAATATGCTAGATTTCGGCAGATCACAGTCAAAGAACTAGTATGAAGTTATTTTTTGTCTTCCTTACCTTTAAAAGGGAAAACTTCCCTGTTGAACTGCAGTAAGTAAACATTAGTAGCCACTATACACAAGCTAAAATATTTTCCTGGTATCTTTTTCCTTGAGTGATCTTAACTAATATGGTATTATAATTAGACATTTACCTCTCATGCCATTAACATTTTTCTACGGTGATATTCTTCTTGTTTCTAAGGCAGTGTGGAATATATCTAAAATATTCACCACTTCCATCGAAGTTTGGGCTCAAACCCATTTAAGTTCAGGGGCTGGCAAGGCTGTTATTCTTAGAATCTGTAAGTGTTGCTTCCTTCTCCTTCTCCTAATGAAAAACATGAGGGTGATAATTTAGAACAGTAAAATGCAACAAAGTCTTTTCCAACTGAACCTTGCTCAAACTTCAGCTAAGCAACAAGTTCAAACGCAGCACTTAGGCAAGTGTCAGTAATGAAAGCCATCTAAGATCTCTACACTTCCCCTTCTGAAAGAGGAAAATATACATTTCTAGGTAATGCACAAGAAGTGATTTTTTTCTCACCACAGCAAAATATCACTTTCAAAATTATAAGAGTTAAGGATAATTTTTTTTTAACTAGCTAGCAAGTAAGAGACGTTAACTATCCTAAACAATAAAATCTCTCTAAATGAACCCAAACAAGACAGTGGGCTTTACATGCTTTTAGCAGTCAATTAAAAAAAGCTTTAGAAATAGCACATCTACTTAGCCTAAAGAGAATAAAATGATTCAATTTATCATTAACATTTTGGAACTTTCAAGAGACTTTAATGAAGAAGTAACATTACAAATTCCCAGGAGGAATCCAGCTGTTTCAGCCTACCACAAAGTATCTTTTAAATTGAATTGGTTAGAAACCTGACTAGTGTTTTTGGGGTATTTGGGAGGTTGTAAAATGTCTGCTTTCACGAACTTAATTAAAAATGGAAGTGCTGAAAGGGTTCACCTGACCATTTCAACACAACCTCAGATCCTGATTTAGCACGCCATCAAAAGTAACTCAAAGACACCAATGGAGTGTGCTAACTTCAATATTGGACTCATCATATAGCAGCTCTTTGAACACTTCATCTTCTTTGGTGTGTCACCATGTCTGAAAGAAAATAAAAAACTGGCAGCACTAAATTAGGACTGGCAAAACACACTTCATCAATTGAAAAGATAAGTAAAATATTTAAAGCGTTGATAAAAACAAAAAACAGAGAGTTACACTAGTTTTAAAAAGCTACCAGACTCAAAACCTTTTCAACTTTCAATTCACATGGCAGGCCCCTCCTTCCCACATCTAGTGCAAATGTACATTTCTGTACATTCTGTCCCCCTAGATTATGGCTCAGAGAATCTGCAGAATGCTTTTTGAAATTATCCAGATACTATGAAATTGAGAACTCTCAGCCCATTCATTTTGGATGATATAGATGCTTGGATGATATATAGATATAGATATAGATTTTGGATGATATAGATGCTATATAGATGCTTTTCTGCTTGAGAAATAGTTGGGAACAGTGATGCTCACTCAGTGGCCATGTGTGGTTCTTTCACTGACATGCCAACTGTGACTCTCCTGAGCACCATTCTGCAATGTGGCACCTGTCATGTTTCTGTAAAGTGTGCAACCATGATGGTGGGAAACAGTCTAAAAAACATCTCCCCCTCCCCCCAATCAACCCCCAATAGCTACCAACATCCTCGGGAGAAGAATCTATGCCCAGGTATCAAAGGCAGTACCTCTACAGGCTTCTATAGGGGCCTATATAGGGAGGGACCCAATCTTCCTGGCCTGGCCTCAACCAAATGTCTGGCTGAAGAGCTCCATCTTGCAGGCTCTGAGGAACATTGACAGCTCCATCAGGGCCCTCAGCTCTTTCGGAAGTTCATTCTACCAGGTCAGGACCAGGACTGAAAAAGCCCTGGCCCTAGTCAAGGCCAATCAAACCTCCCAGGAGCCAGGGACCACCAGCAAATTCATACCCGCAGAGCAAAGAGCCCTGTGGGGGGCATAAAGAGACAAGCAGTCCCTCAATAAGCAGGGCCCAGGCCACGGATGGGCTTAAAGGTGAGAACAAAAACCATGAACATGATCCGGAAGCCAATTGGTAGCCAATGTAGCTACCTCAACATGGGCTGGACATGCATCCTCCAAGATTATCTCGTGAGGACCCTAGCAGCCACATTTTGTACCAATTGTAATTTCCAGGGGAAGGATTTGTAGAACAAGTTAAAGAAGTCTAATCTGGAAGTGACCGTAGCATGGATCACTGTGGCCACATGTTCAGGCGACAGGCAGGGCGCTAGTAGCCAAGCTTGGCAAAGATGATAAAACGCCATTTGGGCTACCTTCGTGATCTGAGTCTCTATAGATAAGGAGGCATCAAAAATCACCCCCAAATTCTTGGCCACAGGGACAGCCGTCAGCTGCACCTCATCCATGCAGTACATTTCCTGATCCTGCCTGCCCCTTCCTACCCAGCCCCAGGACCTCCACTTTGAAGGGGTTTCAGATCCAGGCAATTGTGCCTGAGCTATCCAGACATTGCTTCCAAAAAACTGGCAAATGTTCCCGGGGGAGGGGGTCTGGCCATCCATCAGGAGGTAGAGCTGGGTGTACTGATGAAAACCCAGGCCAAAGCACCAAACCAGCTGAGCTAGAGGGTGCATATAGATGTTGAAAAGTATGGGGGAGAGTATTGCACCCCACAGGGGAGCACATAGGGGTTGTATAACTCTTCTTCCACTAACACCTTCTGTGTCCAGTGCTGGAGGAAGGAGACCAGCCACTGTATGGCTGTCCCCCTAATCCCCGTCACAGCGAGGCGGTGGGCTAACAACTCATGGTCGACCACATCAAATGCAGATGTCAGAGATAAGTTGACAATACCCCTCAAAGGGCCTCCTATCCATCAGTCACCCCATTTGAGCAGCCACGACGGACAGAGGTCCAGATGGCAAGTGGTTGCCCTCACCGACACCAGCAACTTGGCTTTGGTCAGACCACACCTGGAGTACTGTGTGCAGTTCTGGAGGCCTGCCTTCAAAAAGGGCATGGATAAAATTAAGAGGGTACAGAGGAGAGTAATGAGGATGATCTGGGGCCAGGGGACCAAGCCCTTTGAAGAAAAGCTGAGGACCTTGGGAATGTTCAGCCTAGAAAAGAGGAGGTTGAGAGGGGGCATGATTGCTTTCTTTATATATCTGAAAGGCTGTCACAGAGGAGGGCAGAAGATTGGAACTCCAGTAATTTTGCTCTGCGTGGCTTATACAAGGCTGTACTCTCCATACTCAAACAGGTGTTAGAAGGTTGTTGAAATAGTTCAGCTCCTACTGTAAAACAAAAACAACCCCGACATAATGTTAACTATGATAAAACCAAGATTATGTTTTTTTGGTGGAAGAGTACATTATCATAAATGGACGAAAAAACATTATTTAACGGTGAGCCAGTCAAGCACTTGGACAGCCATACGGATTAAGTATAATTTTTGAAATGCTGTCCTTGGTATTCCTAAATTTTATCGGAAGCGAGAGGCTATCTGATTTCTCCAACTTTATATATATAACAAAATTACTGCCCCAGATTCTTCATGGAACAGCAATTGGGGGTTCTGGTAATCTCCAATCTTTAGAAATGTCTCAAAATAATTTGCACACTACCTGTTACTTTCTTCACCATTAACACATGGTACGGTTTATTTATTTATGGAATTGTTAGACCACTCCTCTCTGACAATGGTTTTGGGGTAGCTAACATCATTTAAAAGCAAACACAAGTATTATTCTAGAGTTATAAAAAGTCATTACAAATTGTTTAAAAATCCTACATAAGGTGAGTTAAACTGCTTTGGCATACAAATTCTCCATGAACCTGAAGTCAGTAAATCCAGATTAAAATTATAACCCCCAGGGTCAGATGGTGGTGATAAGGCGCAGGCAGGGGGCCCATTTAATGATATCGCAAGTGCAGGTATTGGTCTCAATCATATGCCTGGTGGAAGAGCGCCATTTTACAGGCCCTTTGAAACTCTGCCAGGTCTGAAAGGGCTTTGGTCTCTGTTGGCAGCTCATTCAGAGCTGAAAAAGCCCTGGCTCTGTCAGGTTGGCATTTGCCTAGTGGCTAGCTTTGGGTTCTCAATTAAAGACTTGAGGACCCTTGAATTCTATGCAAACTACTTGTAAAATAAAAATGGTTAGACCAGAACATGTCTAGTAGGCACTTGGAAAACATTTCCAGGAGTGGTCAAACTGTGGCTCTCCAAATGTCCCGGCGCTGTCCATTATGTACAGCGCTGTCCCGCCTCAGCTCCTGCTGCCGCCCGGAGCTATCCAGGAAGCTGCGGAAGTTCCCATGTTTGCATAGCGCGGGCCTTCCGTAGCCCTGGGACAGGACACGCCTGTGCTGGCAGCAGCGTCGAGCATTATCGGGGATTTTCCCCAAAACACTGCCTCCGCCAGCACAGGCATTCTGCCCCATGCATAATGGGTCTAAGAGAGGCTGGAAGAAGAGACTGTGTTGCATGAATGCTAATACAACTATGTTATTATTATTATAATATATAAAGGGTTATATAAAGGTGCTGGTTCCTAAATATCATAAGTTTAAAATTCTGACAGAACCCCAGACTCACACAATATCTTGATTTTCTTCCAGAATTTATAGTGTAATCCTAAACAGTTAGAATCTTGTGGCACCTTTAAGACCAACAAAGTTTTATTCAAGGTATAAGTTTTCATGTTCATGCACACATTTTCAGATGCAGTGAAACAGAACATCCTCAACCATTATATGTATGGGGGGGGGGTTAATTAGTGTGGTGGTTAGGAGTGCAGACTTCTAATCTGGCAAACCGGGTTTGATTCCGTGCTCTCCCACATGCAACTGGCTGGGTGACCTTGGGCTCCCCACAGCACTGATAAAGCTGTTCTGACTGAGCAGTGATACCAGGGCTCTCTCAGTTTCACCTACCTCACAGGGTATCTGTTGTGGGGAGAGGAAAGGGAAGGTGAATGTACGCCACTTTGAAACTCCTTCAGTTAAAGAAAAGTGGCATATAAGAACTCTTCTCTTCTTCTAATTGCCAGGAAGGGCTACCCTGAATCAAGATGCATAAGAAATTGGGCAATAATAGATGTCACCCAATTTCTTACACACTTTTACTCAGTCTAGCCCTTACTGGCAATTAAACACATACACACCACCACCTATATGCAATGGTTGAGGGTATTCTGTTTCAGTGTATTTATTTAGGATTACAGTATAAAATCAGGAAGAAAATCAAGATGTTTGCATGAGGCTAGGGCTCACATTTCCCCCTCTTAATCAAATCCCTGATTCCTACTTTTTTTCCTCTGAGATCATCTTACAGAATCCTTTATAATCTCACAACACAACTCTAAATTTTCAATCACCACCTGTAAATGTGTTGGTCTTAAAGGTGCTACTGGACTTAAAGTTTGTTCTGCTGCTTCAGAACACAGCTACCCACCTACATCTAAACGGTTAGATCATTCTAGGATCATATACTTCAATGGACTCATACAATAACTCTCCTTAAGAGGATACAACTAGAAACTGCTCAATGCCAATTTAAAAAATAGAACTAAAAAACAGGTTTCTCTTTATACAGGATCCACAAAAAAACCTATGTGCAACATGCCAAATTTTGACTTGATGGGTGAAAAGGCTAAACAGAATGCATTTCTTCTGACAACCTGAAGTAGAAAAGAAAGGACAGAGAACAAATAACACCGTTGGAAGCAAAATAACAGGTTGTTTTGATATTCTCAGAATTGCTCACTACCAGCACAGTCCAACTGAGCTGTCTCTGAGCAGTGTCAGCAGTCTACTAAGATTGTTGACTGATAACATTTTTCCTTCAGTCATAAAGACCAAACTGCAACAGCTTAAACCTATTTCATATTTAATTTGATGTTGTAACATTGAATATAAATTCATTTTAAGTATTTCAGGTACCAGAAAGAGTTGTAAGATTATTATATTATAAATTCAGCTTTTGAAAAAAGGACTGCAATAATGGTAAACTGAAGGTTGTAACAGAGGAAGCAATATTTTTAGTTTACGCTAAAACAAAACAACCCCTGGCAATGTCTATTGAAACGATACTGGTGTAGCAACAAACTGTGGGGGGGGGGACTCTTCATGATCTTCTGATACACTGGTAGCAAGCTGAGCCACAGTGACTTTCAGGTGCTCACCTTGAACCTGGCAGGCAGCTGCACAGATCCAGGTGAAAATGACAGGAACAAGCCTTACTACAGCAGCTCCTCAGGTGCTGCCAGTGCCTTGGGGGCTTGCCTCTGTTGTTTGACCTTCCAGTTCTTCCAACAGAGAAATCCTGACCCTTCTGAGGAAGGGGTGTGTGTATCACAACACTTCCACTGACTACAGCACTTGACTTGTTTTATGCATAGTATCCTGTCCTGGATGCTTATAAATAACAGCGACACATATGCTTCTAACCATTCTTATTACTGAAAAAAATCTGTTCCTTTCCCCTCCAATGTGAAGTCAGCCATCACGCTGTCCTTCCATTGTATTGCAAACGTAAAATTTTAAGTGTTCCATATATGCTACTAACTTTTTGAAATTTCTGGTTTTTCAACACTACTTTAAAGATATATAACAATAAAAATGACAACTCCCAAATTATGAACAATATTTTTGTATTGAGGGATTGTTAGGTCCCTCAATACAAACTGAAATGACTCTGGATCAGCTGGCTATTGCAGTCTGGCAAACTTGGCAATTTTCTTTTTTTGGTCAGTACACTGTTTTTTGAACACTGGGACACATACTGTGCCTCTTCCCCTCTATCTTTAATCACCTTCATATATGCATATACTTAGCACAATTCATTTCACTTTATGACAACTAAAGGAACAACTCTATGAATCTGTGCCAGGTTCAAATCCCCATCTTGCTGTGGATGCTCATTGGGTGATTTTAGACCAGTCACATACGTTTAGCCTAGCCTACCTCACAGGGTTGATGTGCAGATAAAAATGAGACTAACGTAAGATGCTTTGATCCCCACTGTGGAGAAAGGTGGTGTATAACAGTAATATAGCTGAAGCTGGTTGGCAAAAAAGTAGGTTGGTCAATGGCTGAGAAGGAAAGGATGGGACAGGGAAAGTGGAGAGGATAGGAGATTTGCCAGGAGAAGGAAAAGAGAAAATAGTGTGGGGAGGAGGATACAGCGGAAAGTGAGGTACCACCCCACAAATACTTGATGGATACCTGTCATATAAGTGGGCTTTGCCCAGGGGCCAGCACCACACAACTGGGTTTTCCTAGTTCAGGGCTGCTGGATGGGGTGGGGAGAAATCTTAAGACAGAAGGGCAGATAAAGGTACGTTTGGTTGGCTTTGGGATAGGAAGGAAATAAATATTGCCAGCTCGAAGTAAGGAAATTCCTAGAGATTCATGGGGCAGCCTGGGAAGTGCAGGGTAGCAACAGCTCATCCTGTGTTCATGACTTTCCAGCATTAGGCCCATCTTATTTAACCAAAAAGAGCCTCTTGTGGCGCAGGGTGGTAAGGCAGCGAAGTGCTGTCTGAGGCTGTCTGCCCATGAGGCTGGGAGTTCAATCCCAGCAGCCGGCTCAAGGTCGACTCAGCCTTCCATCCTTCCGAGGTCGGTAAAATGAGTACCCAGCTTGCTGGGGGGTAAACGGTAATGACTGGGGAAGGCACTGGCAAACCACCCCGTATTGAGTCTGCCATGAAAACGCTGGAGGGCGTCACCCCAAGGGTCAGACATGACTCAGTGCTTGCACAGGGGATACCTTTACCTTTATTTAACCAAAACAAAATTTCATACAATTACAAGTGACTTTTTTCTGCTTTCCTTTTGAATATTCCCCCATCTGTCAAATTCAGTGGCACAAACCTTCCCCAAAACACGGTGATTCTTTTATCCTGGATCCTGACATTCAGTACAGAAAGAGATATTTATTTCCGTAGTCGTATTGCAATATACTGAACAGCATATTTTATTACATAGCTGAGACTCTTCAAGGAACAATACCAATTTGCACTAACAACAACACCACTCTTAGAAGTAGCAGCATAATAAAACTCATACCAATTGCCCCTGACCAGGTGACCTTGGCAGTAGCCAGACTGCAATAGCCAGCTGATCCAGAGTCATTAGCCATGTGCTGCTAGTTGCAGGTCATTAGTGTTTAGTATTTATGCTACTGTTTGTAGTTGGCTGGCTGCAGTTTGGGACCTTGTCAAATCATTGTGAGAGTGCCAGGTCACCCTCACCAGCCATGGCATGGTTCACAGCACTTCAGTCCTGTGTCAAGGGCTAGTTTTATCGGCTCAATTAGTGGAACTGGGAAAGACTCAAAATTAAAAAGTTTGTTCAGCAAGAAATGAACTGGGAATTGAATCACTGGTTTGGAAATACCCATCAGAGTCCTCTTAATTTTCATTAGCCTGTGTATTAATGGAGCAAGTGTTACATGATCTCACAATAAGCTTAAATTACACAATACTCTTGACATTTTGATGAAGGTCCACAAGCTAGCTGCTGAAATAGTATTAAGTACTGACTTCATCCAAAATTAGACTATTTAATCAGCAAGATAAAGATCTACTGATAAGAAGTCCTTTTCATTTTTAAACTGCTTTCTAAATACTAGTCCTAGGCTAGTGCCTCCTTATGAGATAAGGAGGCACTAAAATTCTTGAGGTTTTGATCTGGTATACTATACCACACTATCTCTATACCCCTTACATCAGATTTCTCTGATTTACTTTACGTTGATAGCAGCTTCTGTGTTTGTGCTGAAGTAGGAATACAATTTCATTCAATGTAGAATGCAAGCCTTGACTGATTTTCTAAGTTGTAACAGCCAGCTCAAAAATTTATCAGCCAGGCTCATTTTCCAGGATGCAGTGTTTTATATTTCCATAAGCAAATGTTGGTTAACGTTACCACAAAACCTAACATCTTCACAATTTTTCAGAATGTTATAAAAACTATGACAAAAGAAATAACCCTGGTTGTCATCATCACAACAAAAGTAACCCTGTAGCCTAACATCTCCCTAATTTATCATAATTAAATTATTGCTTTTAAAAACTCCATTTAATTTAATATTGGAGCCAGCAAAAAAAATTGGTTAAAAATGAATCTATCACTACTGAATAGTGCAGTTAAATTTACATATAAACAAACAATCACAAGAAAAGCATTAACATTTATTTTTTGACATACAATAAAACATGATAAATAGGATTTTAGTTTCATCCATCCACCTTTCTCACTCAATCCTAGCAATTCCTAGCCTTATTACAGCTCTCATATATAGCCTTTTGTGGGTCAAAGGGTACCATTTATCTCTTTTTATTGGGAAAAATTGACTATAACCCTTTATATTTGCACTAAGATCTACTTAGGCACACTACACCAAAATTACTGCTGAAAATACTAGGCACAATTTCACCACCATGAAATTTTAGGTGCCATAGTGACTTGTGATTTGTCAAGCCCTTATGTAAGGATTTATATATATGCACAACTATCAAACTCAAAGTGGTTCACACTACGTGTGTTCGATTAAGCATCAAGATGGAGAGGGAAAATCTGTAACATAAACAGAAGCGGACTGGGGCAGTGGGAGGAGTTGAGTCTCATTTTGTATCTGATTGGCTGTCCACCCAATGAATGGCTAAGCTGGCAGGCTGTGGTCCCACCCTTGGCTGCATCCCTCCTCCAACTTCTTCCACGTGGAAGAAGTGCCAGTCTGCTCTATTGGACTGACAGTGAAAGGTAAGCCAGCCAGTGAATGCTGACAGTAATACAAGCCGTTACTGATATCTTTGTTAATGTGGATTTTGTTTCCATTTAGCACAAATATTTTCAACTAGAAATTAAGCCCACTGTAGAAGAAAGATAGCGAGGGGAAGCCAGCAGGAGTACTCACCATTGGGGACGGCTGCTTCTCCTTGTGCGCGGTGAGTCCCCGGCTGGGCAAGGCGAGGCTGGGCCAAGCGGGCAATAGGGAGCCGGGCTTTGCGCGGCTCCCCATTGGCTGCTTGGCCCTGGAGTGACACTCGGAGGGCCCTCCGAGTTTTTATCCCGGACAGAGCCCACCCTTTCTCCTCTCCCTTAGGGCTTACTCTTTTATTTATTCCGCTCCGCAGGAGCAGTTAAAGATGCATTGTTCTGGATGATAATATAATAATTGAGAACTCAATGAAACAGACCATTGGAAATATGCTATTCAGACACAACTAGAAATATGTTATTCAGAGTCTGGATGCAGAGAGAAATATATGAAGAAAAATAATGATGATGATTTTATTATGCACTCCTTTGGTGTTTAATTGTTGCCCTCTCCCCTTCTCCTAATGTCAGATTAAATCCTTTGCCCTCACAGCTTGCTAAATCAAATATTACTTACAGTTTTATCTGTATCTTTTCCCTCTTTACACCATCATGGTGTAATAGCTTATATGTTGGACTAGAATCCAGGAGAATTAGTTTCACATCCTTCTGCCATGGAAGACTGCTGGGTGACCCTGAGTTAGTCACATGCTCTCAACAGCCTAACATACCTTGTAGGGGTGTTGTAAGGATAAAAATGGAGAAGAATCATGTAAACTGTTTTAAGTTCCCACTGGACAGAAACCCAATGTATAAATTAAGTAAATAAAAAAATAAAATCTTACAGCACCGAGAGCACATTACTCAATTGCATGAATAACAGGAGTCATGAAATACATGGATGCACAGCCATCTAAAAGCATTTACTACCCGAAAGCAGCACCAGGGCTGCTTCTATCACTGGCTGTTTCTTATATATTTAGAAAATTTACATGCTACTTCTCTGCAGACCTACTTAAGGCAGGTCACAGGTAACAATACCATAATTTATTTATAGTTGGCCTTTCTAACTGAAACTCAAGAGACAAAACCCGCATAAATTATCAATATGAAAACAAACATTAAGCAAACTAAATATATACATAAAACAGACCTCAGACTACAAGCAGATTGTAAAACAACTGAAAAAGATATAACTTTTTACGCTCTGCAGGTGAGATCCTGTTGGTCGTCCCCGGCCCAAAGGAAGCACGCCTGGCCTCGACCAGGGCCTGTGCCTTTTCGGTCCTGGCCCCTACCTGGTGGAATGAGTTCCCGGGTGATCTTCGGGCCCTGCGGGATTTGTCAGCTTTCTGCAGGGCCTGTAAAACGGAGCTCTTCCACCAGGTCTATGGTTGAGGCTGGGGTCAGCGAATCAGGGACATCACTCCCCCCCAGGAGTTGGAGTGTACGCTACTCCCTATCCTTTCCTCTTCACCTCTTTGATAATTGGGGGAGGGATGGGATTTTTAGCCGTCATGTTAGTAGATTGATGTTTTAATGGGAATTTTAATGGGGTTAGTTGTTGTGACCCGCCTCGAGCCTGTCGGGAGAGGCGGGAAATAAATATAACTACTACTACTACTACTACTACTACTACTACTACTACTACTCTTTTGTTGAAAGCCTGCAAAAAAGGAAACATTTTGGCCTGGCACATTAAAGGCAGCAAGAAGGCACCAGTAAGGTTCAAAGGGGAGGGCCATTCCAAATACAAGGTGCCACCACTACAAAGGCCATATAAGGCCCTTTCTCAGCCACCACCAGCCAGCTCATCTCTACCAACAGGAACACAGAGAACAGGGTTTGGGAGGGAGATCTTGCTGGCAAGCTAGGCAGTACAAGAAAACCCAGTCCTTAAAAGTACTCTGGCCCCAAGCCATTCACGGACTTAAAGGCAAGACTTCGAATTCAGCCTAGAAACGGATGGATGGCCAGTGCAGGATTTTCAGCACAAACATGATCCACCCCTCCCCCTAGTAGCCTGGTTCTGATATCTAGACCAAATGAAGTTCCGTTTTCAAAAGCTGTTGGCTGAAATTCTAGTCAGCAGCTTAGAAAAGGCGTAGCACCTCCAAAGACTAACTCTGGTACTTTTCCCAGTACTGACAAAGCAAAGTTACGTACTTCTTAATATAGGAGAACATTTTATTGACGTTAACATATTTTAATTTCTAAGGAACTGTTATACAATATCTTGAATCTCCACGGTATTCACTGATTTTTTTCTGTCTATATCCAATTACTATCACATTTTGTGACCAAACTTCACTGGAAAGCACAAATGTTAGGGCTACATTTGCCAAAGTCACACAAATAGTAATAGCTATAGTTACGCTCCAGAGGGCTAATATGAAGAGAAATGATATAACTGGTACCACTTGGCAACATTTCCTATCGTCTTTTTGAATGAAAACACTGAACAGTCAATGTAACATATGCCTGTACAGATATCTGCAGAAATATATAGTACTGGTGGCTAAGTAATGCATTTTGCATTTGCATTACAATCAGCACCTGCAGGAAGAGTTAGGAAACGGCCTCCAAGCTTTATCACCTGTTCCTTCATCCTGGCAGCAAGGAATGCAGGCATGGCCTGCAGCCAAAATAATTTAGCTGTAATCATCTACATCCAAATTAATGGGTTTTTTGTAGACTAAAGTAGGAGCTAGAAAGGGAAAGCAGAAAAGGTTTTATATCAGCTGTCTGTCTGCTTCACAACCACAGGAAAACTCATGGAATGAGAGGGAGGGGGAATCAATGTGTTGAAATAGACAGACTATTTGGTTGGTACAGAAGTCACCAACATGATGCCCATGGGCACCATGGTGCCTGCTGTCACCTTTTCAGGTACCCGCTGTGCATTTTTGGAAAGTGGGTAGGACTCTTACACTGCAGGTTTTTGGCTGGCCACTGGCCATCCAATTTTATGTCAATTGATTAATTAAAAACCACATCATTTATGTGGCAGCTGTCACCACAGTTTTGGTTTTATTCTTATTCTCTCCCATTCCTCTTTCCCAGTCTATTTCTTCAAAATTATCCCTCTTCACTCCTGTATTTCAATTTTCTCTATATAGTTGGCTCCACCTCCTGTGGCAGCCATTTTACAGTTGCATCCACTACCTTGTACCAGAATTCCAAAGGTGCCCACAAGGTCAAAAAGGCTGAGAAACTCTGAGTAACAATACAGAAATTTAGATTCAAATTCCCACTTTGCCACAAAAATCAATTTTAGTCAATAGAACAAAGTTTGATCCAGTGGCATCTTTAAGACCAACAACTCTGGATATAAGATTTTGTATGCATGCTTATACCTAGAATTAAACTTTATACGTCTTAAAATTGCCACTGGACTCAAACTTCAGGACATGGCTACCCACCTGAATCTAATTTTGGTCAATAAACTCTCTCATTGTTATCTATCTGTCTATCTGTCTGTCTGTTTGTCTACCTACCTACCTATACACCGCCCTCCCCAGAGGCTCAGGGTAGTTTCCATAAAATGTAGAAAACAATACAAGAAAAAATCCATGACATATAGATGACCATAACATTAATACTATTAACTGATAATTGTAACGATAGTAACAATGCAACCGTTCCAGAAGCAGAACACATTGATGGATTTCTGAGAAGGAGGGAGCAGGGGCCCTGCAGATGATGTTGGTTACTCCTGGTCTCAACTAAATGCCTGGAAAAGAGCTCCCTTTTGCAGGCCCTGCAGAACTGTTTTAGCTCCATCAGGGTCCTGATCTCCTCCAGGTGCTCATTCCACCAGGTGGGGGCCAGGACAGAATGCTCTGTCTCTGGTCAACGCCAGGTGGGCTTCTTTAGGGACATGGATCATTAGCCAGTTGGTAGTGGTGGAGTGTAGATCTCTTTGAGGAGCATAGGCAGAGAGGCGATCCCTCAGGTACATTGGGCCCTGACCATGTAGGGCCATAAAAGTAATTACCAGAAACTTTAGCTTGATCCAGAATTCAACTGGCAGCCACTGTAGTTGCCAGTGAACTTTGTGGAATACATTAGGATGAAAAATAATTGTCCAAGGTCTAGCCTAGGTTAAATACAAATGCATTCATACATTTATTTAGCTTTCTAAACAGTATTGTAATATTAGATGGAGAGTATAAAAACTAGTGGCCCCTAGTTTATTTATACTTATAATAATAACAGTGTGAATCTTTGCATCCAACACCATGAAGAAATATCCTGCCCAGTAATTACTAATCCTTTCTTTTCAAACATTTGGGGTATTCAACCAAAATGTCACGTAACTAATCTTCAAGTAATCTTTATTCAGTTCTTGCATGGCTATAGAAACAAACAGCAATCTATGAATTTCACAATTATCGTCTTTATCTCTAAGTCCATATTACAGTTTATAACGAAACTGGCATGTGGGCAGCATGACCTGAGTCTTTTGTTAATGGCTCTAATCAGCAGTTGTGATATTTTAGCTACCCAGGGAATCCTGTTTTTATTTAAACTTTTCGCAGATACCCCAAACCCCTTCCTCTCTTCTCCAGTACACAGCTTCCTTTAAAGTGTTGAAGTTAAAAGTCTGTATATGACTCACAAGTTTAGGTATGAGAGTGCAGATTATTCTAGATCCACAACTCAGTCAGCATGGATCCAAACTGTAATCACCCTCATGCACTGACTAGAAGCCATTTTGCACCAAAGGCAAGAAACTTCCTTACTGGTTAACAGCTTCCAGCCAGAAACAAGCTGAACAAGGGAAGGGGGGAGGGAAATTGAAGGTGCTTACAAAGAATTAGAATTTTGACTATTTAGCTGAAAATCACAATTCATTATTATTGTTTATGGATGGGAAGTGGCATCTTCAACTTTATGGTAAAATCTTTTGGAATAAAACGCAGAACAAAGTTTGAGTCCAGTGGCACCTTTAAGACCAACAATGTTTTATTCAAGGTGTAAGCTTCTGTGTGCATGCACACGTTGATAGATAAAATCTAGTTTACTTTTATGCCAGAAATAGCTGTTAAGACTGTGCCTCCTTAGTGCCATGCAAACAGGTGAAGTTCCTAGGGCTGCCCTACTGGATTCCAGCAACTAATCAGCATGCCTTCTGGCTAGTGCTCCTTATAAAAAGAAGACAGGTTACTGAAGGGGTGGCAGCTTTATGAGGTCCTGCCCTAAAATGAGGGCGAAGCCAAATCTGTTCCTGGAAGCCAAGATCCTGCCAACATTCCTAGAAAACTGAGAGGACTCCATTTTTATGTTAGCCAGGTAGAAATAGAAAAGACTTGCAGGCCTCCTAAAGTACTTTTGCGACCCCCCGGGAGTCTCTAGACCCCAGTTTGAGAAACAGCAAAGCTCCATTTATATTTAGAAATGAATATGAGTTCTTTCAGCAACTAATTAATATGCTTTCTTGTTCACAATGTACATAAATTACAAATCAATAACGTCTCTCAATATTGTTTTAGATAAGACAAGAAAAACATTTTCACCTAAAATAGAAGTTTTGAGATTATGAACATCTTTCTGGCAGCAATCCTACCAAACCAAGGTTTAACAAGATCCATCAAGCCAGATCCAACTTGATTTGATGCCATACTTTCTGAGCCTCCGGGGAGGGCGGTATATAAGTATGATAAATAAATAAATAAATAAATAAATAAATAAATAAATAAATAAATAAATAATTAACATTGAATAGGTCTTTTGTATTAGAGCTAAACGGAATACTCCGGGATCTCACAGCAATCTGAGACCAATTCAGTTCCAATGTAGCTGATAAAACTTTTCCCGTAATTTCACTAAATTCAAACAAATTAAATCCATTTTAGATGTATTAATTGTATAACCCAAAAGTGTACCACATTCCTCTGTGCATATCAAAATGCTGTGCTTTCAGCTCAGGGAAACCATTAACCTGAACATCAGGGGGAATCTGATGCCCCAACATGACAAAAAAGTATAACCAGTAATAGCAGACATTTATTTTAGTGACAATCAAAGTCTATTTCCTAACAGGCCTATGCACAGGAAAGCATGCAAACTAGGCAATATAAATTACAACCTGCACTTCATATTGCATCATCATATAACTTTAAATGTATAAAATGATAAGTATATCAGCATAATGCACCGATTACCCAGATCTAAAAAGAGTTCAAAGGAAAGGAAATTTCAGCACTCAAGTGAATGCTGTGGTACTGAAGAAACATAATCCAGGTGCCTTTTTGTGAAACAGATTATTAATTCAGACTCAGCAATCTTTTAGTGTAATAGAGTAGCAAAGAGAAAGATAACACAAGAACAAAAAGCAAAACTCAAAGTCTCCAGGTCTATTATTGCAGCAGATAAAGAAGAACTCTCAGAAACTCATGCATAGCAGAACTGTAGAGGGCACTGGGAAAGCTCTTTTACAATGAACAGTCTGTGCTAAGTGTGCCAGCTTTACAATATTAGTGTCACAATACAAGGCATTTCAAGCTGAATTCTTGCAGCGAGTTAGAAATAGAAGGCTTTGGATTTAGGATCATACACGCTGAGAACAGCTAGTGGAGGAGAAACAATGCCAACAGTATTAGCTGAGGTTCAGGCAAATAGAATCAAAACATGCTTGTCAACTGGAAAAACTACAAACCAGTTTCTTTCTACACCAAACTTCGTACACATTCCCTGCTGTAGACTTCAAATGAACTTTGCAAATGAACACATCACATTTCTCACCAGAAAGAACTAAGTCCTTCAACTCAGTTCTTAGACTGTCCTTTATCAGGATTGAGTATACAATATCACAGGAAGCTAACAACCTAATAATACTGTAGGCATTGAAGTAACAACAATAAGAGTAAACCAACTGACCTTACCCTCTTTGTACAGATGCTACATGGTGTTAGATACATTAATGTATTTTAAATGACCTTGCATAAATATTCTCTTAATTTGCCTCATTTGTTTTTGAGGAGGAAATGAAGTATAAAGCATATATAGCTTTGTGTACATGCAGCAGAAAGATGGCAAAGACAGCAGGTAAAAAAACATGCTTTCCCCTAGTATCAACAGCAACATCTTACTATCTGATTTGAAAAGATCCAGCAATGCACTTGGAACACATAAAATAGAACATCATAGCATGATTGGCTATTACTCAAGTCTTCAGTATGGTGTTAAATGTTAGTGTCCAAGAAGTGAAATTTATTTTCTAATCCAGTCTCTTCCAAACTCACAGAACACAAAAAGTCCTTGTGCACAGCTGTATATATGATGCCCACTACATCATGTGTAAACATCTGTGAAATAGGACATTAATCCAACCCCTTCTGAGGGGGTTGAGTCTAGCCTCATCCTTTCTTTAGCACACCCCATATACGTCTCAGCAAAGAGGAGGAGAGGGATTTCCAACACCTTTATCCCTCTCTACCCAGCCCTTGGTCCATCCTCCTGGCCAACCCCCAAACCTGTGTGTAAGCACCGTGAGGGATTTGCCATCCCCAGACATCAAAACAGGACAGAAAAGGGCAGGTTCCAATTCTCTCAAAAATCAAGTAGCAACCCAGAGGAAAAAACACTGCAGTCAAAAGATCACAAATGTTCCATCCTACTCTGCAGCTTCCACCATTGCATGACTGTGTCTTTCATAAAGGACGTAGAATATTAAAATACACCTTAAAACCTAATCAAATTAGTTGCATTGATTTAACTAAATATACACCTTTTTTAAAAAGTGCAGGTCAGACAGACAAGCCTGCTGTTGCCTGAGAAGAAATCTGCAAATACCATCAATAGCTGTTTGAAAAGAATTTGGATTCTATTTTTCCATTCCAATTGTCCCATTCTAGTTGTTTTCACTACAATGTAGACATGAAGGGAACTGGTTTAAAAATGAGAAATCAATATTAGCATCAAAAGTCTTAGATTTAGTGAACCTGTAGTTCAACCGTACTAGAGATGTGAAGGGCCAGGAGAAAAAAAATGGAAAAATTATTATCCTCCATTATCTTTCCTCAAACTTTTCCAATGGAAATAGAAGTTTAAAAATTTAAAAGACTCAAAACATGTAGTATGGACAGTTTTACATAAACTAATTTAGAATCAGCCAAATACTAACCAGGGCCAACACTGGTACTGTCTGAGATATGATGAGATCAAGCTAACCTGGGCCAGCAAGTCAGGGCAATTTCTAGTGGTGGAAAGTATGCTCAAGTCACAACTGACTTATAGTGACCCCATGAGGATTTCAAGGCAAGAGATATTCATGAGTGGTTTGCTCAGTCTCCCATCCAAATTCTAGCTACAGCCATCCCTGCTTAGATCCAATGAGATTCTAAGATCCAATGAGATTGGGTTAGCCCGAGCAACTCACACAGCCCCATATATTCAAGGATATGTTTATTATTCTTTGGCAACAATTAATATGCTAAGTGTTTGATAATAGATTATTGAAAAGTTCAGTAAAATTTAACTTGATTCAAACATGCTGGTAGTCCTATTGGTTCTCTCCAAGTACTTTCAGCAGGGTAATTGTGTTAGTCTATCATAGAAACAATAGGACTACCAGCATGTTTGAATCAAGTTAAATTTAACTGAACTTTCCAATAATCTATTATCAAACACATAGCATATTAACTATTGTTCTTTAGAAGGCCAGATCCTGAAGATGAAACTCAAATATTTTGGCCACCTCATGAGAAGGAAGGACTCCCTGGAGAAGAGCCTAATGCTGGGAGCGATTGAGGGCAAAAGAAGAAGGGGACGACAGAGAATGAGGTGGATGGATGGAGTCACTGAAGCAGTCAGTGCGAGCTTAAATGGACTCCAGGGAATGGTAGAGGACAGGAAGGCCTGGAGGATCATTGTCTGTGGGGCTGCGATGGGTCGGACACAACTTTGCAACTAACAACAACAATAATAGCAAAATAAAAAAGATATCCAGAGTCATTTTAAAGACTAAGAACATTTTTTCAGAATGAGCGGATTGAATAAAAGAGTAAGGGCTGTCTGGGAGGAGTTAGGGCGGGCCCTGTCCAGGATAAAAACTCAGAGGGGCCAATCAGGAGCTGCTTCGCGGCTCCTGATTGGCCCCTCCGAGTTTCCATCCCAGCCCAAGCAGCCAATAGGGAGCCGCGCAACGCACGGCTCCCCATTGGCTGCTTTGCCCGGCCAGGGAATCACCGCATAGACTGGACTGCCAGCCGATGCGGTGAGTCCTCTGGGGGGCCGCGCCGCCTTCTCCCAGCCGCTGGAGCGACGGGGAGAAGGCTCCAGAGCCCCCGGGGGCAAGAGAATGCAGTTTGGGGCTTCGGGGAGGGTGGGGGGGCGGGAGCCGGCCTTCTCTCGCCTCTCGCCAGGAGCAGCCTCGCGAGAGAACGGCAGGAGGCGAGAGAACGCCGTTTGGGGCTTCGGGGAGGGCGGGGGGGTGGGAGCCTCCCTACTCTTGGCCCGGGGAGCGGCCTTGCTGCGGTGAGGCCGCTCCCGGGGCCGAAAGAAGACCGGCTCCTATTAAAGAATAAAATGGGCTTTATTTCTAGTATGCTCATAATGCAACAGTGACTGCAAGAGGCTCATAAAGGGGTTAAGGCTATATTTTGGCAGCACAAAATCTCTTGCTTAGCCAAAGGACAAACAGTCTACTCTTAAAGATGTAAGGATAGTAGTGTTGGACTTTTTCAGCAAAAAAAAAAATCCTGTAGCTCTGCAAAAGACAATTTTTTGTATGAAATACATTCCTATGGACTAGAAACTAACTGATGAAATGGATCCTACTATGGAAACACTTGTCTCAATGAATATGTTAAAGATGTCCAAAGATTTCTTAAAGATGGGTTACCATTAAATGGAAAAGGTAGAATCAGTCAAAGCTTAGTGCATCAATCAGCCATTGCTCTGAAATCTAACCAGCAGAGTTTACTGCCTAGAAATCAGAAACCTGAGTGCAAAAGTTCAACTACGGTTCAGGAATTACCTTGAGAAAATGTTAACTCTGCCACTACCCTGTTTATTTAGTTAAGAGCAGTGAGTTAGACTATCTTCCACTGATCTGTAGAACTTTAAGCACATATTTGGATTTTACAAATATCCTACCTCAATTTTTGATAGTTTAGGTGGATAAATGATCCAAACAACAGCGAAACAAAGTAAACATTTCACCTATTTCAGTTAAATGTATCCACCATCTTTCAATTTAGCCCTGACCCTCCATTAAACAATAAATAAATATGTTTTCTTAAAGTCACCTAGGCAGTGTAAGCCTGCAATGGATAGTAGTACCATACTTGGTGGGCAACTGCTAAAGGTGCCTCTCTTCATACTCTTGCTGACTGAACTCAAGGCACAGGTGGAATCAATAAAAGGAAATCTTCTTTAGTTTTCGAAGACTATAGTGGATTACAAAGGTACATACCACAGAAACCAACTGCCTGCTTGGACTAAAGGGAATGTGTCTATGACCACATTAACAAAATGCACACCAGTCATGTAGAATTATACCTCCCTTGGAGTGCATAAAAAGCTTGTAAAACGGAAACACTTCAATGTGCTAATGATAATATATTACTCACCTGTGCCTGTTAACACCTGTAGCATTTTGTATAAGGGGACATTCCACTGCACTACAACAAAATTGTCATACGGACATTTCTGTATAGAAACAAATATAAAACCCATATTCATATTGTACTGTAAAACAGTGGTGCATGCAATTTTTCTGCACAGCATACACCTGGTGTTCACAAATTAGGGAGCCACAATCACCTTCTCCAGCATGTGTATATGGAATGAAAACCACAATTCTATGACCATGAATAAAAATTTCACCATAATACTGTGAAGAAATTCTATAACACAAAGGTCAATTCTAAATTACTGAGAAAGTATATAGAAGACAAAATATGCCTGATTCACTTTAAATATAGAAATCAATTTGAATTTTGATGTGCCAAGAAAATTCCCAAAACTTTCAGCAACTAGCAATTGAATTGCTTACCATTCAACATAAACAAATACAGCTTTGCCAAGCGCTACTTACATTCATTCTCCTCCCCTCCCTAAAAGAGAAACACTACACAACGTGCCAGTTTCATTAGTCATTGGCTGCGGAATTACACATGCTCCTCTGAACACAAAGATGAGCCTTAGTCCTAAATTTCTTTTTCAAGAGAGACATTTACTCAGGAAACTATTTCCTTGTACACGTGCATAAATTGCGTATGATATACAAATACCAGCAAGTTGAGATTGGGCATAGCACCATACTGCAATGAACTTGAGTGAAATACACTTTTGCATTTTCAACTAAGCACACAAATGAAAAGCATAGCAAATCAAGACCTAGGATTAGCAGGAAGAAATCATAAGCCAATTTGCCAATGTGTCGGTAAAACTTTTGTTTCATCACATCATACCTCAACCATAAAAACATGGAATTTAGTATTATACACAGAATTCAACATCTCATCTCAGATTTCATTTTAAAAATAAAGTAAAAACCTGTCCCTTAAATCTCCTTTCCCACCCCCATCACCAACCACCATCATCCCACCTTTTTTGAATTCCTCAAGCATGGCATCAAGCTTGGTATCATTGAAGACAAAATGCAGTGGATGGTTATAGAAACGGGTGATGGTTTTGAGTGGGGTGCAGTCATCAGGATCCACAAAGGCCAAGTCCTTGACAAAAAGAAGGTCCACAATGTTGGAGCGGTCCCCTTCAAAGACAGGGATGCGGGTATAACCACTCTCCATAATCTCAGACATAGTGTTGAAATCAAGCACAGCTTCAGCAGTAATCATAAAACAGTCCCGGAGTGGGGTCATTACGTCCTCCACTGTCTTTGTGCGTAATTCCAAAGCACCTTGGATGATGTTCAGCTCCTCCTTCACCAGGTCATTGTAAGGGTCAGTGACTCTCAACATCTCAAGTAGTTTCTCCCGATTGTATACCGTACCAATTTCCTGCCCTAAGACACAGTCCAGCAGCTTGCTGACTGGGTAAGAGGCTGGGAAGGTCATCATCATGAAAAATTTGGTGAGGAAGATGGTGTTGGCACCTACAGCAAGGCCGTGGCGAGAACAGATAGCCTGTGGCACGATCTCTCCAAAAATGACAATACCAATGGTGGAGACCACTACGGCCACCAAGCCAGAACCAGCGATATCATCAAGCAGGATTGTAAGGGTGGTATTGACCAACACATTACCCAACAGCAAGGAACAGAGCAAATAATTGCCCTGGCGGCGCACAGGTTCAATGCGTTTAGCGTAGTTCTTTTCTTTTTCTGTGCCACAGTTCTGCACAATACGCAACTCCATGGGGTCGAGGGCCATAAGCCCCAGGTTGAGTCCACTAAACATGCCCGAGAGACACAACAAGAGAGAGATGAAGATCACCTGCAGCCAAAAGGGCAGCAAGAACTTCTTTTCTTCCCCTACTATCATCTTGGTATCCTCCCCGTCATGGTAGATCCAGGTGGTCTCAGTCCAGGGTCCCCCATCGGGGCCAATAATACTCCCTCCACCGCTGCTGCCGCCGGCAGCGCTCCCCGCCGCGCCGAGGATGGCTGGGGAGGACACGGAGGTGCACAAGTAGTAGGATTTGCTCTTCTCCGTTTTGCGCAGAGGCTTGATGTCGATCTCAATGATGCCCGAGGTGCGGCGGTTGAGGACGATGTGAGGCAGGATGATGATGTCCGAGGTGCGGATGCCGCAGCGCTGCGGAGCCGGCGAGAGGGCGCCCACGGGGGCTGGGCCGTCCTCCTGCTCGGCCGGCGGCCGCCTGCTTTCTCCGTCCCGCCGCCTCTCGTGCTCGGTAAAGGCGATGCGGGACCAAGTCTCGTTGTTGATATTTTGCCCGTAGACCCGCAGCTTGACACGGGTCCTCTCGCTCACACGCAGCGCGCCCCCTTCCATGAACGACACGTCGTCCGTGTCCTCCAGCCGCAGTCCGATGATCACCGTCTCTTCCGAGTCCGCCGCGCCGGGCAGCAAGGAGGCGGCGGCGGCAGCGGCGGCAGCGGCGGCGCCGCGTGGGGGCTGCTCTCCCAGGCACTGGCTGAGAAGAATGGCCAGCACGAGCGGCAGCAGCAACGGCGCCCGCAAGAGGACCCGCGTCTCTCGCTCGCCGCCTCCCGCCGGGCCGGCCATGAGCCAGGCGACAGCCGCGGGCACCGGCGCAGCCATATTCGTGTCAGGGGAGATCAGCGCGGCCACGCATAGCGGAGCCGCTTCCCCATCACGGCCACGGACGACGGCCCCAGCGGGCTGCGAACCCCTCACGGGATGACAAGCGACTGCCGGGCCTGGCCCACGAGCGCCTTCAACCCCTACCCCGGAGGGGAGGGGAGGGGAGGGGAGGGGAAAACCGAGCCCGCGCGTGCGCACCTACCAATCAGGTGAATACAAGCGGGGCAGCGGGAGACCGGGGAGAGGAAAGAAAAAAGCCTCTGCCCAATCAGAGAGCGGGCACAGGAAAGGGGCGGGGCAGCCGGCCGGCCGGCCGCTTGTGCGGACCCAGAGCGGCGGGGAGCGCTGGGCAGGCGGGGCTGCGAATCAAAGTTGCCATTGAGGGGTGTGCAGTTCGCTCGCCGGCCAATCAGAGCGAAGGCGCGTTCAGGGCACCGTGTGGGAAGGGGAGTCGGACGGCCGGGCCGGCGAGGCGGCGGCGCTCAGCACTTCAGGCGGGAGCCGAGCGGGAGGTTGCGGATCTGCCTCCTGCTGCAAAGGGGGAGCGGCGGCGCGACTGGGAACCCTGCCGTACCCACACACCCTCCAAGTTCCCCCGAATTAAAGAGCACGTGACTTGCGCGTCTGTTCCACCGCAAACCGGACTAAAGAGAAAGCCAATGGCTGAGTCCGCACTTACTTTGTGTTTTTTTTCCCTTGTGGATCCTGCTGAATTCAGATCGATTTGAACTCTGGTCTTTCTCTATTCCCCCCCCCTTGAAACAGAAACGTGATTAGGGAAGCTAGGGAGGGGTGGGAGAGACAAGTGCAGCAGGAGTCTCTTTTCTTGAAGGGCGGGGGAGAGGATTGGAGACAGTAGAAGAGAGGGAAATAATGATATGACCATATATTGGCATGTTGACTTGGCCCACCATTGGCCGACGATGGGACTGGAGGGGGTGGGAAAGGGAGGGCCCCCAGGTGGGCATACACACAGCTATGCTTCCCAACCACATTCTCCACGTCTGGGGTTTATTGAAGCCTGAAGAATGTTTCAGGGGTTTCTCAATGGTAAAAAGTTGAGAAAGGTTGCATTAGAGACTGGCAAGCTTTTCATAGATCCCTGCTTGTGCTCAGATTGGAGATCTTTATTTTTAAAGGCAAATATTGTTTTTCCTTGCAGAGAATACCAGCATTTGTTTTCAAATATAAAGAATGTGTGTTCTGTGAGGTCTTTAGAGTAACTCTTCTGATTGAATTTATACTTGGAATGTTTTATGTTCACCTGCAGCTAAAACAGCTTATTTATATTCAGGTGGGTAGCTATGTTGGTCCAAGGCATCAGATAAAAGTTTGAGTCCACTAGCACATTTAAGACCAACAAAGTTTTATTCAAGGTGCAAGCTTTTGCTTGCATGCACATTTTGTAAGATACAGTAGTTAGGAGCATCTATAACAAAAGTGTATATCTTGAGTAAAACATCATTGGTCTTAAAAGGGCCACTGGTTTCAAAGCATATTTATAGGCATCTGAGTTGCTTCTTCTCTAGTTTGACTTAGGCTTTGATGAAGTGACCTCGGGGTCACGGAACTGCAAGCCTCAATAAATGCATAAATCTTTTAAGGCGTCACAAGACTCTTCGCTGTTCGTACTGTGAGGGAGAAAGCGTGAGGCAAAAATTTGACCACCAAGCACCCTCAACTCTACCAGGTGGTTGGTCAGCCTCTCAAGACGAACCCAGAACTGCACAGAGCGCCTGCTTTCCATTGGCCTCGCCCTTCACTGACCTATGCCCTTCTCCCTTGCCATTAGTGTAGTTTGCATGGGGCTTTTTACCCTTTCTCACAGTATACGAATTCAGCGGCACTCAATGAAATTAATGAGCAGTAGGTTTAGATCAAGAGCCTCTTGTGGCGCAGAGTGGTAAGCAGCAGAAATGCTGTCTGAAGCTGTCTGTCCATGAGGTTGGGAGTTTGATCCCAGCAGCCGGCTCAAGGTTGACTCAGCCTCCCATCCTTCCGAGGTCGGTAAAATGAGTACCCAGCTTGCTGGGGGGTAAACAGTAATGACTGGGGAAGGCACTGGCAAACCACCCTGTATTGAGTCTGCCATGAAAACGCTAGAGGGTGTCACCCAAAGCGTCAGACATGACTTGGTTGCTTGCACAGGGATTACCTTTACCAGGTTTAGATCACAGGAAGTACTTCTTCACTAAATGAGTAATTATCACATGGAAGCGGTGCCAACTACAAGCATATATAGATAGCCTCAAGAGGGGTTAGATAAACATATGGAGCAGAGGTTCATCAGTTGAAGCCACAAGGTATAGATGGAGCACTAAGTCTGGGGTAGATATGCCCTGTATTCTTGGTGCAAGACATCCTGTTTACTAGAAGAATCTGAAAGTAGGTATTTCTTTCCTCAAAGAGGCACAATAAGGGCTTTTGTCAGACTAGGGTTTAGTCTGCATGGGGCTTTTTACTCAGTCCCAGTTCAAATGAATCCCTCCTGTCTACACTGTATTCAATTTCCATTTTGATTTTGGGCGCTTTAAAATTTCCCCCTGCAACATGCTTGATTGATCCGGAGTGACCCTACCTTTCCCCCGCGATATCCAGAAGTGGATATAACCCTCAATATTTGAAGTGTGCAGACTTTTGCTTTTTTTTAATTAACTCCCTTCTCCATTCCTCACAGCAAAGCAGTCTTTCCTGATTGGCCAGGGCATCAGTTCAAGATTTCCTGGTTCCCAGTTGCAAGGCTTGTCTTAAGTGACTGGCTCCAGAAGCCCTAACTTCTCTCAGCAGAGATTTGTCTCTTTGTTCCCCCTCCCCTTCTCTGCTGTCTCCAATCCTCTCCCCACCCCCTTGTTCAAGAAAAGAAAGAAAGAGGTTCCTGCTGCACTTGGCTCCCGCCCCAATCCATTCTGAGCTTCCCCAATCAAGTGCAGAACACTTTCTGTTTTAGTTGGGGGAGGGATAGAGGATGACCCAGGTTCAAATCGATCTGAATTTAGCAGGATCCACAATGGAAAAAATAAAGTACTGTAAGTGCAGAATCAGCCTAAGATTGGAGATGACCAGGTTTGACTTCAGATCTGCCACAGAAGCCTTGCACCTTTCACAATCTCTCAGTCTAACAATTCCTTGCAAGGTGGTGGTTGTGAGGATTTAGTGGAGGAGGGGGAACGATGTAAAAAAATGTTTTGGGCTCCCACACAGAAAGCAAAGTGGAATATAAATATTTTTTTAAAAATCCTCAATACTAGCTAGGAATAACATTTTGGACATACAAAGTACAAAATCATGTTGCTAATTACAATGGTTAGAAGATTAGCCATTTCTGCATTGCTACATCAAAAGTGCAGGACAAGATATACCACTCAAAGCATTTAACCACCACATCACTTGCAAAGCTGTTATTTGCTACATATTTAGTCCAAAGCATCTCTATTTACTAGAAACATCAGAAAATACTAAGTTTACATAAAACATGGACAATTTAGGGGAGAAAGTTGTGCCAGTAGTGAGCAAACAAATCTTATATGAAATGGGATGAAGGATATTTTGTGTTGCTCCTCCTCACACTTCAGCAAACATTAGTAATGTTTCTAGAAGCAGCCAGGTTAGAATATCAGTGCTCATAAAATCTAAATGAAATTTACTTGCATATAAACTTAGGTTGCGGTGGACAGCCAAACATGTAGATTGATAATTAAGCCATTTGTCTATATTCCAGAATACACACATTTATAGCCCACCCTAAATATATTGACTCGTAAATAAATCTCATTGTCTTCTGTGAATAGGACTGTGGCTCTATTTAGAATTAAATCTTTAATTTGTATTTCTCTTTTAATCACAGTTTTGGATTATAAATTTAATTTGCCAGCATTGCATTGCACCAGCCTTTGGTGACACAAATATATTTGTTTATTGATTTTTACCCTAATGTTTTGACTATGTAATATTATTCTCCTCTTCTTATGGCAGTACAGCTCCCTCTGCTGCCAGAAAAATACTAACTGGTATAATTCATCAACAATAGGTAGCATAGTATATTTTTAAAGGACCAGTGAAAGTAAAATGAGTAAGTGCTAGAATTTCTCAGATACTTTTACCAAAATAATTTCTAAGCATGCTTAGGAACAGAAGACCATCTTGACTACACAGATCCTGGACTTGTGCTTCCAAAGTATTAGGATTCACAGGGAGGACCATTCTTGGGATGTGTGATTAGAGAGGTACTTAGGGACTCAATGGATAGATTCCTGAGCCACATTCATTTTGTAATTAGAACAGATACTGTGGGATTGACCAATTTGTCAACATTCCCTTTTCGCAAACAAATATAAGAATGAAAATAATTTGCAATTCTTACCTAATTTTAAAAATGTTCACTTGAATAAGAATTTAAATGCAGAATATTTAAAATTATTTCTTAATTAAAGTAATTCTATTTATAGCATGCCATTCCTAGAAAATCACTCAAGGCAGTGATCAATCAATAAAAGATATCACAATAAAATTTAAAATGTGCATAGAAATTAATAAACAGGACAGAAATAAACTTACCAAAAGAATAAAATATTCAGTATCAAAGAAGCTAAAAATCTGGTGGCTAGGCAGAATCTCTGCAACCAAAATGAATGTGCTGCCAAAATTAAAGTTTCTGTTCCAAATATCACCCATATACATAAAAGAAAGAATACTGAAAGAATGGCAAAGACAGATACATCTATCTATAAGGAATGGCAGAAAACCAAGGAAAAGCTTCAAAATATTACAAGATGAGAAAATGAGAGTTTTAGCAGTCCCAAATATACATGATAGATGGATGTATAAGATTTAACTACAGCCTGAACCAGAAGACAAACAAGTGGGGGGGGGGAAATGTATGATTAAGTGGATAAGGTAAAGGTATCCCCTGTGCAAGCACCGAGTCATGTCTGACCCTTGGGGTGACGCCCTCTAGCGTTTTCATGGCAGACTCAATACGGGGTGGTTTGCCAGTGCCTTCCCCAGTCATTACCGTTTACCCCACAGCAGCAAGCTGTGATTGAACTCCCAGCCTCATGGGCAGAGCTTTCAGACTGCATGTCTGCTGCCTTACCACCCTGCGCCACAAGAGGTTCTTGATTAAGTGGATAGAAAACTTTAAAGAACTATGGGGGAAAGGTATCAACTTTACAGCCAACCAGAAACTAAGATAAAATTGGTACAATTTTTAGATGGTATATAACTCCAAAAGACATTAAGATAGCAGATCAAAAGTACAAAAGAACTGTGAAATGTGATGACGCAGATGGAACTTTCATATAGGACAAACTTGTAAAAAAAGAAAAAAGATACTGGGAAAAACACACCAAAAATGCAGAACACATTAAAGTTTAAATCCCCAATGGAAGCTGAGAGCTATTAGGTGTTCAGCCTAACAAATTACCAAAATTATCAAAAGCTCACACCTTGAATAAATCTTTGTTGGTCTTAAAGGTGCTATTGGACTCCATGCTTGTTATCCAAATCTATGGTGACTGTTGTGTCTATAGATCTGCTGAGAACGGAGCTTGAGGTCCTCAGCAGGATTGGAACTCTGCAATTGCGTCAGCCAATGCATGGCTAGATTCTGGCTGCAGATCCAGTCAGTTTAAACCATAATTGACCTATAGTGCGCACTGGCAGAAAGATCCCTTTGTGCATTTATATAATTAGGGTTTTTGGTGGGATCTTTGGTTCAGCTTTTGCTTCTTTGTACTATCATGCTAAGTCACAATAAAGAGCTGAAATGAATTCCCTCTGGTCTCTGGACCCACAGATTGAACAGTGACAGCTGCTAGAACTATTTAAGCAGCAAGGTGGAAACTAGATGTCTGTCCAAGTTTAGAATAATAAGAAAATAAAATATCTGAATTAACAACCTATCTGGGAAACAGAATCTGAGGAGAGATGGAGTGTGTATTATGCAAGTAGGAGACAGAAAGTGATAAAATATCAGATACAAATGTATGATAATGAAAAAGGAGTAGAATTAAAATGTTTCAAATGTAATTTTGTGAATACGTATGAGCTTTTATTTGATATATGATGATGATGTCATCCATTCAGTCGTGTCCGACCCTTGGCGAATCTAATGGAAAGTATTCGCCATGCGCCCCATCTCTGACTGCTTCTTTTAGTTGGTTCATAGCCTGTATCGGCTTTGATCATGTCGAGCCAGCAGATCCTTTGGCGACCACGTTTCTTTTTGCCGCTGACCATCCCGTGTATTAATGACTTTTCTAGCGAGTTCGATCGCAATGTGATATATATTGCTTGTATATTAAAGATTCCAATTAATATGCAGAAGAGAAAATATATAATATTGAATATGTAGTAATGATGAAACTAATGATGTAGTCAAAATAGATGAGTTATAAAGTTTGACATTTAAACTTAAAATCATACCCCAACAGAAATAAGAACGATTGCATTTTATAGATGATGTTTAAAAATTATCATGAAGGTGATGTAAGGGAAAGTACTTTGTTTTATACATTTTGCACTACATGCTTTCTCTTCAACAATTGCAGTTATGTTGTATAACCCCTTTTTTCTTTCCCTTCTTTTTTCTGTATCCCCACAGTCTTTCTAAATTATAATAATAGCTAGTAATCAAGCCCGCTGTACTTCCAATACAGCGGACGCTAGCGGGGCAGCGCGCGGCCGGCAACTCGGCAGGCCGCCTCAGGATGCGTCAGGCCGCCGGCCAGGGAGCACCCGCCAGGCGCGCTGCATGCGGCTTGCGGGTGCTCCCTTGCTGGTGGAGTGGCAGTCGGAGAGGCCAATTGGCAGGCGAGAAGCGCCTGCCGATTGGCCCCGCCGATCGTCTGTCATAAATCGACCCTTCCTCATCCCGGACCGAGCCCGCCCTAACTTCTCCCCCCAAGCCCTTACAGCTTTATTTAGTCCGCGGTGCCTGCGGCGCCACGGGCGGGGGTTAAGATAATATAGTAAACAGTAGCAAAGAGCACATTATCTTAATTAAGGTAGCAGTGGATAAAAACAGGATAATGAGTTATACGAACAGAGAATAAATAATAAAATTGGAAATACTATTAGGCACCAAAGATTAAACAGAAAACTTTTTCTGGCAGCCTGTGTTTGAGAGAATAAGAATGCTTTCTCCTGGTATCTAAAACTGTACAAAATTAGGATCACTCAAGCGGCTGAGAGGAGGACATTCCAAAGCTGAGCTGCCACCCCTCCCCCTCTAAAAAAAGAAAACCAAAAGAAAGTGTTCACTAGCTATATTATTGTGTAACACAAATGTATGGAACATTTAATGCATTCTCAAATTGTCACCAGTTACCCTCAGACTTATCTGCATCCTCCTGGTTTCATCAAACTTAATGTTCCAGCATACTTCTTAAGACATATAGGACTGTAGAGCAGCCTTGTTCAACTTTTTGCCATTGAGAAACCCCTGAAACTTTGTTCAGGCTTTGAGAAACCTCAGGAATGGCATGATGGTGCAGAATATGGTTAGTAAGCTTAACTGTGTACTTGCCCACCTGGGGCCCCTGCCCTTCCCCCCTCCTACAGGTCCATCATGGCCATTTTGGAAGTGGAGACAGGACAACAATATGGTTATATCATCTGATAAATGCTTTACAAATTTAAAAAATATATTAAACATGAACTCTTGCCCATTTGGGAAACCCTTCCAGGGCCATCAAGAAACCCTGCTATAGAGAAAGCCTGCTATAGAGAGTTAAGATGCTATCTTGAAATACTTGACTGTAAAAGGAAGCCTTTAGTTTTAATAGGGGACCAGTCTGGTTTAGTTACTAATGCCTTTTAAGAATAGAACATGACTATACTAAAATATGCAGCACTTTTATTGCTTTCCTCTTGGTGTTTTTATGAGCCTATACAATAAGGCAATTAAAAATTAACTTGATAGGCTTCAATCTCAATGCCTCCCTGCTGTATATATGGCTCTGTTCCTGATCTGACATTTCTTTATTTTTCTCACTTCCTAGGGTCTGGGCATTGAATATTGATAGGGTGAATTCATTTAATAACAGCTTCTTACCATAAGGTTGCCCAGGGGTTTTTACCACATCAAAACAGAGTCGTAAAAGTTATATGCCAAGAATTACCATAAATAAGACTTAACTGTTTTATCTCCCAGTAAGAGGCAATTAAAGACTTCCTTTTTCTTTCTGTGGTAGCAGTTTGGATTAATTACTGTATAAATAGATGAAGGTACAGATTTAGAGCCTAAATCTGGAAAGCATTTGAAGCATGTCTTTCTCTGGCCAGGAAACACTTGACTATAGTACCCAGGAATTAGCCCAAATATAAATGGATTTTCCATAAATAAAGAGTCTCCGAGTTAATATAAACCTTCCTAATTCAAGACTAAACATTGCTGTGCAACTCTTAGGGAATGAGGCAGCACTACTGATTTATTATTTTTAACGGGGTGGTGGTAGAAATAGCATACCTTCTGGTGAAAAAATGCTGAAGAAGCTTCTTGGAGGTTTTTCAGCATCCATGAAGCCACATTAGAGTTGCCTGACTGGCTTAGACCAAGGGTTCTTTGATCCAGCATTCTGTCAATAATAGTAGCCAACTGCTGCAGTGAGCCTCACAAATACAGTAGGATAAATGGATTCAGGTGGGTAGCCATATTGGTCTGAAGCAGCAAAACAAAAGCAGTGGGCAAACCACTGCCTCTTTTAGCCCTTCTGGGAATTCTCCCATTTTGAGGGCCCAAACAGGCCCCTCTGCTACCCCCAAGCCCTGGAGCTCATCAGAGTCCTTCAGCAACCTAGCATCTGGCATCTTGGTGATGCCCCCCATGCCCTGAGTTAAATCAGAAACACTTACCTTACTTGTTGAGCTGCCACTGACACAAGTCGACTCAGTGAGAGGAGCCTCAGCTAGTAAAGAGTTGGATGGCCAAGGCTTCTCCCCTTTCCACCCTCTCTAAGCCCATCATTGGCCACTTTGGGAGGGGGTGAGTCAACCTGTTCATATAAGGGTGAAATTCTTAAATTTAAAATAAAAATGTAAAAAATAATAACACTGTCCTCATGCTGCGGCATATCTAGGGGGCTCCTGCAGTACACTAGTGCACCACAGCACTCTGGTTAAGACCCCTGCCATAGAGTCCTCCCTCCAAAGCAGACTTTCAGTCGGGGGGGGGGGGGGGGTCAGATCTCTGTTGTTTAAAGTTCAGTTCTAATTTGGGGGTATTTCCTGATCCCACCTGGAGGTTGACAGCCCTAGGTCTGGAAGCAACCTCTGGGTGACTTGATACCACCCAGCATGCATGACTGAATTAGGTCTGGCCTCTTGCTGCTCTTCAACAGCAACCATCCTATAAAAGGCAGTATGATACAGTTGTTAATGCTTCACAGTAGGGTCTGTGCGCCCCTGGTTCAATCCCCATCTTGTTGTGTAAGCTCCCTGAGTAATTTTGGACTACCCACATACTTTCAGGTATTTGTGTGTGCTTTAGCACTTAGAATTTCCCAGACATCATAACCTTCACAGCACACAGTGTCTCAATATGCAACATTTATCACAAAAATAAGCAGTATACATCTTCTTTTGTGCACCATGTCATTTGTGACAGCTATGTCACTTTCCAACGTATGTATTCTCCAAGTGACTAGCTACAAAAGAAAGTAACCCTGTTGTTCCTGGAGGTGGGGATAATCAAGGCATGCACTGATTCCTGCACTGAACAACCACATGGTAAAGCCAGTCTGATTTCTATCAGTAAAGAAAATAATACAGTCTGCTTTGGGTCCCCATTGTGGAGAAAGGCAAAGTATAAAGGAAGTAATTAAGTAACAAATATAGCTGAAGATGGGGAGGGACACAAATTTATGATAAGTTGGTAGGTGGGAAGGAATCAGGGGAAACTGATGATATGAGGGTTACCAGGAAGAAGAAAAGTAGAAATAGTGTGAGGAAGAGGATATGGGGGGTATTTATTTTTATTTCTCTTTACATTTATATCCTGCCATTCCCACTAATGTGGCTCGTGGTGGGTAACAATAGTCAACCCACATTAAAATCTCACTAAAAACAATAATAAAACCCCTATGACCCACCCCCTAGGTGATGAAAAATTCCCACCTCCCCCTTGCAAGTTTCTGTGGTTCCCCACTGTGCAAGTAGGCCCAGTCACCAGCATCACACAACTGTACCCTAGTTTTCCCTGGTAGAGGCTGTCAAGGCAAAGGAAGGGGGGGGGACTGAAGTCAGGGGAGCAAATAAAGGCAGCTTAGCAGGTGGGTGGAAAGGAAAAAGTAGTAAAGGGGAGAGGTTAAAGGAAAGAGAATACAGTGGAGGGAGATGAGACAGCCCCTGCAAATCTTTACAGCTCCCCTGCTTATATTCATCACTTGTGAATTATTCACAGCTGCAAAGTACAAATTGGAAGGCCGTGTAACATCTTTACATAACCTATAGATTGTGTATGTAACACCGCAGCAAAAACAGCAGCTTTTATTTCAGTAAGAGTCCAAAGAGCAAAGTATTCTGAATATGTTCAGATGCTGGACATACAAGATTTCTTATCTGCTGTTGCTATCTCTATGGTTGTTGCTATTCTCTCCCCTTCCCCCTCCTGTAATCTCTTCATCACTTGCTGCCACCTGTACACATTTTTTATTACAATAAAAGCAGGAAAACTTCCTCACAATACTGTCACAATACAGATATGGCAAGAATAAACACCTGTGAGTTCACAATATTATTGAGCTCACAGGAGTAGGTATTATTGAGACTCATTAGCGTGACAATTTAGGAGTCATCCGTTTGAGTTTGTCTATTCCAGGGGTAGTCAAACTGCTGCCCTCCAGATGTCCATGGACTACAATTCCCATGAGCTGGTCTATTCTTTCAATTGACAGGAGCTGATTCACACTCCATTTGGATTTTCTGCACCAGGCATCTCTACACTTGATGGCTGGAACCAGATGTGTTGATGAGCACTGCATTTGAAGAGGACTTGCCAATTCCATTTGTGTTGTTATACCGGTGGGGCCCCATTGGCCCAGAGGAGAACCCATTTAATGGTGCAGTACTCAAGTAATAAAACTGCAGGTTGAAATCCACCCTCACAGTTCAAGAAACTGAATGCGACCATCATTATAACTCTCTATGAGTCAGGGCAAGGAAGAATACACTGGGTTGTTTTTAAGTGCCATCTCTTGGTCTTGCTGAAATGTCAAGCACCAAAGCAAACGCAAATTAAGGCCAGTGCCGTGGCATTTAGCAATGGCCTTTTCACAAATGCATAGGTAAAAGGGGAGTCCTGCTGATGGAAATCTGCAGTAGCTTCAACAGGGTTTTGAACAGTTCCTGGGAGATTTCATGTCTTTGTATCGAAGACGATTTTCACAAGAATCAATTCTTTCATTTTTACTCTGAAAATTGCCTTTGATACCAAAAATAATTAGTGAAAATGTCTCTGCTGGAGCATTTAGACAAAGTTTTCAGGAATAACAGCAATGGGTGGGAATGGCCATTTAGTCATCTTCTTTATCTACAACCTGTTTTGAACATGAAATAGTCCTGCCGTATAGTCAATATTTTGTCAGATCCCTAAAATGAAAAGAAAATAATGAGACAGGGAGTAAAACAGAGTGATTATCTGTGTAATTAACAACTGGCAAATATCAAGCTGCTGCTTTTCTCTGTTGGTTTTTCACTGTGCTTATCTCCCACATTGATTCTTACTATAAATTAGTTTTAAAAACATACAATGAAACTGTTTATTTTATAACAATGCCACAAAACCAAGCATTTTTTATCATATTATAATCAATGCCTTTACTCTTTAAATACACAATACTACAAGGTTACTAAAGGATCTCAAACCATTGAAGTACATATTAAATCTTTTAGAAAACAAATTGTTTTGCTTATCAGTCCTGGTAAGGTTTGCTGAAATCCAAGCCAGGATAACATGCAATTTTCTAAAGAACTGCAATTATTACTTGAATGAACAGCTCATAATGAAACTGCTTGTCATGAGGAGCACTTTCAAAAGAATAAACCAAGAGAATAACCAGTAATGCAAACTTCTGCAACCGAAATAATTAATCTCCATTATCATTCTGGACTATGTGACATTCCTCTTTAAATCTTTATATTGGCATCTAATATACCCCTGACAAGCTGCTGGGTTCTTATTACTTATTGCCTAAATTAGCATTAAAATTGGTTATGTATTATCAAAGTATGTCTTCCACATCAATAACAGTGTACAAAGTTGTGTACAAAGATTACCTACTCAAATCTTGAAATTCAGAATCAGTCTACCCTTGAGAGCTCTGTAGCTCTTCTGAGCCCACTCCATTTTCCTGGCCAGACCTGGAATCATAGAATCCTCCTTCCTTCTCTATGACAGACTCATCATTGGCTATCTCACTTCATGCAATGTTGGTGCTGGAACACACTGGTAAAAATTTCCCCATACAATTAATTTTGAAAGCTATGATCTGCCAGTAGCTTATTACATATGGGGGTGGGGGCACAGGAATGTGTCTGTAAAATGCTCTTAAGTTACAGCCAACTTGTGAACCCTCATGGGTTTTCCAAGGCTATGGATAAAGAGAGGTGGTTTGCAATTGCTTATCACTGCATAGCAATCCAAGAACTAACCATAGATGATCCAGTTTAGCTTCCAAGATACGATGAGATAAGGCTAGTCTGGGCCATCCAGGCTAGGGTGCTGCAAGAATAGGCAGACACTTCCACGTAATCCCTTCTAAACTAACAAGTTTACAAGCTTCTACCTCCCACTTTCATCATTCAAGAATCTTGACAGCAAAGGGAGTGTAGAGTGAAGGGAAGAATTCTACACACAAAACAAACTTAGGCCTGATATTTATACTTGATAATTCCACTGTGAATTATATGGAAACTAAATACACCATCCACCTCTATATAGCACAGCTGTTTGCAGGGCATGCTGATTCCACAATCAGTTTCTTCGGTGTGGATCTGAAGGCACCATATTGCTTTTCCTGGGGTTAGGCAAATTCAAAGGGGTTAGGTGACAAAGGGCTTTTGATGACAACAGGGAACTTCCACATTCCCAAATACCAGCAATAAGAAACAACAAGAGGAGGCTTTGGTCTCCGTACCCAGCTGGCCTTTCAGGGCAGTGGGCTGGGCACTTTGTGAAACAGAATGCTGCACAAGATGGACCACTGGTCAGATTCAGTAGAACCTCTCCTCTTATGTGTTTAAGCTAGACCTTTGTCAATTATTTAAGAGGAAGATATTTCTACTATGGAATATAAACACACCAGCATAGCCAGAGCCTCTGGGGGCATTATTTATACCTTTACTTTCATGCTTGCCCACACATCATTATCTCTCATTTGTTGCTTTGATGAATCCTTTCAAACTCTTCTTTCTGCTGATCGTACACTGCAAGGGTCCAAAGCATCCTTTAGACCCCCAGTATCCTGAGGCAATTAAGGCACTCTTGCCTCCATCGGCTCCGTTACTTTAAAGGGATTTTGAATCTTACCCTGTAAAAAAAAATTCAAAGTCACAAGGGATGGTGTTCCGTTGCTGTTTTACATTAGCTAAAAGAGATGTAAGAGCGGGAGAACTACATACTTAAACACTATTGACAGTTCAAAGTAAGGGAGAATGACAAAGTCCTGGGATATTGTTATTCCTGTGGCTCTGTGCATTTGTTCTATTTGAAAGCAGCTCACAGGGATAGTCCATATTGCCAGCAACCGTGTGAGGTGGAGTTGAGAAAGTAATTTGCCAGTCAGATTCCTCTGAACAGGGATTTGAATCTGTTTTATTTCCCTATGACCAGTACAAAGCCTGTGTTAATTATACACATATAATGCCAAAGGTACTGCTTTGTTTTTATAGGTGTCTTCTTTAAAATGTTCATTGATGTGCTAGTCTTCAACCAGACATTAAAGCAAGCTTGGTCTTGATCATTTCTGGTCACAAGTGGAGAAAAAGAGAGACAGCATTCCCTTTTGCACCAATTCTACTAGGGAAGCACTGTCTCCTGCTTGGTGTAGTGGTTAGGAGTAAAGACTTCTAATCTGGTGGCTGGGTTTAATTCCGCGCTCCCCCACGTGCAGCCAACTGGGTGACCTTGGGCTTACCACAGCACTGATAGAGCTGTTCTGACTGAGCAGTAATATCAGGGCTCTCTCAGCCTGACCCACCTCACAGGGTGTCTGTTGGGGGAGAGGAAAGGAAAGGCAAATGTAAGCTGCTTTGAGACTCCTTTGAGTTGAGAAAAGCAGCATATAAGAACCAACTCTTCTTCTTTTTCCAGTCTTTATGGGGGAGATTTACCGACTTAAGCTGCACTGCAATGAAACAATTTCTTTTTGCTTTGTTCTGTTAACATGTACAGAAACATGCCTGTGGCACCAAAATCACTGACTAGGGAACAAATTGCAAGATGGCAATCAATTGAGTAATGGGGGAGCATTTGATTAAGCATTTGCTTTGCAGTAGGTGGTGCTGTTGTGTATTACAGAACTAAAGAGCATAGGACTGTAGTTTAATTTTGAATACCATTTCAGATGGAGGCACCTACCAAGGCAACTTTTCTATTCTGCTTCACCCAGGGCTTGATCTATAGAAATAATTCCCCGAACTTTAATTTTACATCATATAGTAAAATAGTACAGCCTGCATTTTTTCCTTCTGTTTCTAAGAAATGATTTTTAAAAAACTTCAAAAGTATCAAAAACCATATGTGCCATTGCTATTCAGTAAGATAATTTGTTGTAAAGCTCTGCTCTTCTGAGGCATGATTTTCTAATGCAGGGGTAGTCAAACTGCGGCCCTCCAGATGTCCATGGACTACAATTCCCAGGAGACCCCTGCCAGCAAATGCTGGCAGGGGGCTCCTGGGAATTGTAGTCCATGGACATCTGGAGGGCCGCAGTTTGACTACCCCTGTTCTAATGTGTTTCTACTATATTAATATGAAAGCAAATGCCTCATTCCTTCCCATAGTTAGCTCGGGCAGATGCCTTGCAGTCTCTCTCACCCAGGCCTCCCTCACCAGCCTGAAAGCCAAGCAGATTTTTGTACCATCTGTTCACCATAGGCACCTTGTTGCAGTTAGGATGGGGACCGTTTATAGTCTTGTAAAATCGTGACTGCTTTATTATCCCACTGAGATGACTCATGATACAGCACAGTGTTTATGAGCATGCTTGATTCAAACCTCAACACTGTCATGAACTTTTTGAGCCTACCATCAGCAGTACCATGATAGGCATACTGGTTGACTGTACCGGATTACTGTAATGGTTCTTGAGATAATATAAAAGGCCTCTCAGGATTCTGAGGAATGGAACAGATTTGGAGCTAGAAGACAAGCTATTTTTTAAAAACTACAAAACATGCTGACTTCTGTATCAGCCAGTCACACAAGATCACAGTGGGACTTTACCAGACTTATTCCCTATTACAGTCCCTATTACTTTACATTATTCCTTACAAATTTTAAAAAGAATATATTTGCCTCCTGGCCTGTACAGTGGGAGGCAGAAAACTGAACACGGGTAACTGAGTTTAAATTTGCTGACAAGTCCAGAATTGTCTCAAAAATTATGGCTACATGTATATGAATCACATTTAACAAGTTATGCTTTATTATGAAAATACATTTATGTCCTACAGTTTTCCTAGGCAAAATGAAGCCTTCAGGGCCTCCCTGTAAACCTCCCCTTGGGTTCAGCTGTTTATCTAAGAAATGCCTCTCAGGCCCTCAGCCTCTCCCTCTCCCCACCCCACCCCAGAAAACACAAGGTTAAGCTTTCTAGGACGCCCAGCTGCTTGGCTTCAACAGATGAAGCAGGAGGAGGGAAGAGGTCCCTTGTAGATAAGCCAGCCCCAAAATAGGGTCAGGGCCAACAGGCAAAATCCAGTTAATTGTACTGCATGTACAAGAAAGCTCCCAGGGGATGAGAATCCAAAACATTTGTTCTCCTCTGCTGCTTATAAAATCATTAGAGTTATCTGCCTTTTATTTCATTAAAGTTGCATTTTGTGTCATAATTTTATATCTGAACATACATTCACAATCTTTGTCGACTGCAACTACACAATCAGATTCTCAGATTAATTCAGAATCAGTCCATTACAAATAGTCTATGTGATGAATTCAATTTCAAATTGTATTCAGAAATAATTCCGGAGCCACCTGGTACATTTCTGAGGGAAAGAGGAGAGTTTTTATCAGGAGTTCGGATGACAGAGCATATACAGGTGGAAAATAGTTCCCAAAAATTTTGATTAGCTACTCATGAAAGGAGCAGGATCTTCTATCTGATATCATGGAGTCTTCCATATCTCTTCTGGGTGTCTCCTAAGATCTAGGCCTTAGAGAGAAGAGACTTCTCTCAGTCTCTCAACAGTGACACTTCTCTGTACTAGAAGAAGAGCTGGTTCTTATAAGCTGCTTTTCTCTACCCAAAGGAATCTCAAAGCGGCATACATTCACCTTCCCTTTCCTCTCCCCACAACAGACTCCCTGTGAGGTAGGTGAGGCTGAAGGAGCCCTGATATTACTACGTGGTCAGAATAGCTCTACCAGTGCTGTGGAGAGCCCAAGGTCATCCAGCTGGCTACATGTGGGGGAGTGCAGAATTGACCTCAGCTTGTCAGATTAGAAGTTCACACTCCTAACCACTACATCAAGTTGGCTCTCTTCAAAAACATTAGCTTCAGAACTTATGCACACCCCTCTGGCTTCTGTTCTGTAAATGAAAATTATGCTATTTGTGCCCTTCACCATGGTTTACCGATGCAAACAGTGATGTGTTAATGCTGCAGGAAATTGATCCAAACCTTTACTTTCTCAGCACTACAGCTTTCAGGAACTGGCAGCCCAGGGTGGATCAGGAGCGTCATAGCAAATCTGGAGTTCTGCAAAATAGCTGCTGTCTCCTTATCCACTCCTACCACTTCTCCTTGGTGGTAGGGGAGAAAGGGAATATAAAAAAGAAAAATTGAATGAGGAGCAACTACGGGTCAGCATGACTTACATGCAGAAAGCCTCTGGTTCAGTCCTCCAATCACAACTACTGGGAAAGACTTGAGACCCCAGAGAGCCACTGCCATTCAGAACAAATACCACATTTATTACTAGCAATAAGAATGCCTGACAGGTAGTAGTTTGCTTTTTGATTCCTTCAGCACCTACTATCTCCCGTTCACTCCAATTCTATAGTCTTTCTATACACTTAACATTTATGATTCTGCTTGACTGAAGTACCAACTGATGACTTGTATTTTGATCTGTGATGATTCATTCATAGAATCATAGAGTTGGAAGGGGCCACACAGGCCATCTAGTCCAACCCCCTGCTCAACGCAGGATCAGCCCTAAGGATCCTAAAGCACACATACAACTTGTATGCATCCTAAAGCACACACAAAGCATCCTAAAGCACACATACAATTCACACATACAACTTGTGGTGTATATCAAGCACCCAGTTGGGAGAAATAGAACCCAGGTTAACAATAGCAGATGCCTGTTGGCTGGAGGTCATGCAAGGAGATAATGCAGTCAGCGACTCCCAAGGAACAGGAGAGCAGGCCCCAGTTCTTCAAGAAGCCAGCTGCACACATGTGGCTATGTTCTAAGAACTAGTGTGGAGTTGGATAGTTGGGGGGGGGGGTCCTCTAGGTGAGGGGACTCCATTTAGGGGTAAGAGCCTGGAGACAGAGCAGGCAATTATCAAGGATGCAGAACTGTTGCTAAGAGCTGGGGAACTTAAAGGGTGCCATTCTGCATAATTTGAGGTTGGTAGATGAGACATCTCCCCTTTCCTCTTGTCGAGCTGACTAGATATGGGGTGGAATTTTTCACTTCTCATACAGTTTTATGTTCCACAGGAGAGTTTAAGAACAGAATTTTCAATCTTCAGACCTGTACCTTGAAGTTGTAGTTAATATCAAACTCTGTTTCTTTCTCATATCCAGTGATTCCTCCATTTTAAATAACTTCACACCTTTGGGATGAGTTATCCAGGGAAATCCTAAAGAAGTGAAAAGTGGCAGAAATAAACTGGCAGTCACCTGCAATAAGAAAATATTGGCAAGCCTTAAGGTCACTCTCATAGGCAAGGTAATACCATTCCTATCTTAAAGGCAAGCTACCAGAGGCAGAAAGAAGGGAAAGCAAGATTCACAGTCCCAGTATTTCTGATCTGATATAGCACATTATGCTTTATGCACTAAGATGGTGGTGGGAATGTCTTGCATATTCCAGCCCTTATGGATGACAGTCCGTTCAATTATGCTTATAACTTCCTATTTGCTTATCTTGTACTAGATTCAAATTCTACTGAGCAGCTGGTTGTAGATGTCATCCATTCTGACCGAACCAATTACTTTTTCTCTGGCTCTCCCTAAACATCCCCCCTCCCAATTCTATTTAGTATATAAAAGCATCAACCCATAAGATAGCGACCCCACTGCATCTGATGAAATGAGCTCTGACTCATTAAAACTTATGCTGAAATAAGTGTTGTTAGTCTTAGAGGTGCCATTGGACTGTGGTTTAATTTGGTACTACAGAACTCTTTAGCCAAGCGGTCAAGACATGCATTCCCAGGAAAACCATGATCAGGTTTTCCAGTGAACATAGATCCATAAGCCACAGGAAGAGATGCCAATAGAGGAGTAAGCACAGAATACGGGTTATTTCAGCGCAACAGGAAAGGTATAGAAAGCCATCCCTCACTCACTTACATTCCTCCCATCACAAATATACTTGCTTAGTCTCTCTCTCACAACTGTGTTGCTCTAAGTTGAGGATTCTATGCAGTACACAAAGACACAATCATCGAGATTTAGTTTAGCATATCTTACCTGTAACACTTTCCAGCACCTTATTACTGATGGTTGATTATTCAAGAGGATGTCGCCAGTTGAAGTGGCAAGAATCCAACATCCACAGCTATTTTGTACAAATCTTTCCACCAAAGGGCTCCATGTAGGCACTCACCTGAACATGACATGACAACAAAGGACACTTGATGCCTAGGAAGCATGGATAAAAACTTTGAGTCCTAAGGATACTGAAGCCCCACGTCTTTTAATCCCTTTTGGTTCTTAATGTTTCCACCTGGCTCCAGATGGGTAAGAATTTAACTTTTAAAGAACAACACTCTACATTAGTCAAAAGAGAAGCTTAGGACTAGGACAAACCACATCCACTCTAGGAAGCAGAGAATATGGGTGCGGCAGACTGTACTTTTAAGAAGTTTAGACGTGAGGTAGAAATAGATAACAGACTGTGAAGAGTTAATTTTTCAAAGAGTCAGAGAGCCTTGTTCCAAAACATCTGATTAGTTAGCATCAGCTGAGCAGAGAAAGACTTCAGAACTGGATGTTGAGGGAGATGCAATCTGATTTCAGTCCTAGCCAAGAAGAGTCAAATATTGACACTTATGGAATTCAGCCTGACTGAGAGCAGTTTAACAGACAGGAGAAGTGGGTCAAAGTTGGCCTGGAAGTTTGGGTAGTAGGTAGAGATTCCCATTCAGGCCAAAGAAAGGAAATAGACGTTCTAGTGAGAGGATAATTTCCCTACCCAGTCAAACAGGGAGTTAGCACTAGTGTGCAGAGATCATTGGTCTGATGTTGTTAGAAACTGCCTTTAGAAACCCTAAAAGTCAGTTAAAAATCCACAAGTACTGGTGTTCCAAGAGAAGGGGTTTGGGTACTGGAAAGAGTGTACCAACCTTCTTGAAACCAAAAGATTCAGATAATACTCTAAGGTATACTAGAGTGTTTGGGGAAGCACTGGAACAAAAGCCTCTCAACATAAAGATTTGAGTAATTGTGAGATACTGTCTGCACTCACATTTCTCCCCACTGTCAATCCTGCTGAATTATGATCAATCTGAACCTAGATCTTGAAACAGATCTGCAACATTCCTTTCTCCTGACTGGAAACAGCTTTTACTAAGACACTACAATCTGCACTTGAATAGTTCCAATTGTCAGCCTTTTCTCTCTTGCTGCTTAATTGGGGAGGTAGCCATGTGCACTTTTGTCTCCCTTCCCAGCCAGCTCTGAAGCTGGGGGTGGGGAGGGGGGAGCACCAGCCAGCAATGAAGGAGCACAAGGCTGGAGAGGGCTTTATTTCCAGCCTTTTGTCCCCTGCCTCTACAGCCAGAGCAAGCTGGGGGAGGGGAGAGGGAGAGGGAGAAGTCTCCTATAGACTTTGAATTCACACCCCGACCAATCAACAATAGATTACCATGCTATGTCAGTGATGGAGGCATTGAGGAGAGGTTGGAAGATAACCTGGAAAAAACGCAGACATCCACACTTGCAGAACTGGGCTTTCAAAGCACGTTTAGAGGATTTAGAGGGTAATATCCACTCCCAGATAGTCTGGAGAAAAGGTGGTGTTACCGCAGAGTCAATTATGGACATTGCAGATGTAAAATTTAAAGCGATCAAAATCAAAGTGGAAATTGGAAAAGGTGCAGTTTATTTTTTAAAATCCAGGCTACTAGTGGATAAAAAGCCCAGTGCAGATAAGTCCTAGTTTAAGAAATTCTCATTAACCTGAAACATATAAGAACTAAAGGCTGTGCATGTACTGATTTTACCTCAGAGTTATCTATGTTGAGTTACCTCAGGAATTTTCAACCCCAGATTTGACCTGACTTTTCCCCTCTATTGTTAAATAAAATACCTTGCTATTTTGAATTACAAAATGCTTTGAGTGCCATTTAAGTTGTTTAAGTTAAAGCAGGCTCCTAATCCTTCCGGCAGATTCCTGAGCTGAGCCGACAGGGTGGGACAGCTAGAGCTCTTCAGCAAAGAAGAAAACACTTTACTATGGCTGGTCAGTGAGTAGAAGGAAAAAGAAACCATGGGTAAATCTTCCCTCTGAGATAGGGAAATGGACAGTTTGTCTTATCTACTCCACAAGGTAGTTCTGGGAATAAAATGAACACGTGGACAACAATATCCACTCTAAAAAGCTGAGAAGACAGGACCATCTCTCTGCCACAGTCAAAGCCTGCAGAGACTGAATGTTTGTCTCACTGCCGCACTGCTCCACCTTGGGTGTGACTGTGCACATAGTGTCCTATCATCCCAACATCATTTGGGAAAAGAACTCATAAGGAGTTGGTGAAGATGATGATGTCAGAGATCTCCTAATTCATTCTGTTTTGATGTAAGAGATTGCAATCCCAGTCCAAAAATCCTCATGCTACTGGGCCTGGGACTCTTGAACAGCAACCTGTTTAAAAGAGACAGAGTTCAAACCTTTTGTGACATTTCCCAGGAGAAACAGTCAAAAGAGAAACAGCTTTAAGAATATGCAGTACTGGGTTTGGATTTACATGTGGTCAGAAAGGAGGGGAGGAATTCTTTCTCCCCACAAGATCCTGTGTTTCCTGATCCCCTTAGGCAGGTCATGGCTGGCATATACGTCACTGAAATACATCTCTCCGCCTGTCTGAGAGAAACAGGAGCCCTAATCACAACAACTAATAAATAAATAATAAAAACTGTCTCCAGAGTTTGATAGGAGAAAGAGGGCATGGAGACTGACTGGGTTAAAGCCAAGGAAACTGCTTGGCTGGGACTGCAATGCCAGTTCCAACCACTGTTCATTAGCTGTTGAAATTTTTTGTTATGGATATGTTATGTCTTCTAAAGCAATTCAGCCAGCCCCGACCAGCTGAATTAACCAAGGTCTCTGAAAGCTGCCCGGGCTGTCTCCTTGTAAGAAAGTCAATCATCCTCACTTTGTTGATATAAACAGAATACAGTAGCAGCTGAGCAACAAAGCATATTGCAGGCAATGCAACCTGAATTTAGGACATGGTTCTGAAATTTCTAACCAGCGACTCTTTGCAGGAGCAGCCCTATGTACACACTTCTCTCCAGACAATGAACTCCAAAGGTAGCACCTCACTTAGGACCTCAGTCTCCCATCCTCTCCTGCAACTGTACTGTTCACTACCTGCATTACAGGGTTTTTACAAAGATTACAACATAAGATGCATGAAACTAATGACAGCTTAACCCACTACAGAAACCCACTAAGTGTTATTATGCAGAATCCCAGCATGCAGAGAAAAGAGCTGGAAAGAGTATCAACATTACAAGGTTAAAGCTTTCATTCTTCAGGCCTTCTGCTCCCAGGTCTATGTATCCAAGGATGAAGTTTACATTAGGTTTCTGCTAGTAAAATGTGTTCATGTGATAGTCAGTGTACTTCTTTGCCACTTCTACCTGAAGAAGGGAAATAAAGGCTCACCTTTGGTGCTCTCCAGCAGCCACCATGGCTGGGGCTCCCCCTCGGTGTGGCACTGTGCAGCTGCTTTTGGCAGCACCCCCCAGTGGGCGACGGAAAATCAGGGGTGCTGGCGGGAAAGTGGAGCAGGGGCTCAGGCAGCAGTGGGGGGGGGGGAGTTCCTACCTAAACTTTGGTCATGTCTATCCTAGAGCCCATTCTCCCCCAACCAGTTTACTGAATATGTAACCACCTCTTCCATTCCCACTGTCCAAATCTAATATCCAAGAGTTTTCTAGAAACTCCTCTATCACCAGGCCACAACCATAGTACCTGGGATAAAGAAAACAGAGGAACAACCTAATGTGAAAAGAAATGATGGGATGGAAATGATGCGTCAAGTCAAGTAAGAGTCAATCCATATCAACATTATGCCACAGAAGGCATACCAGTTGATCTCACCTACTGCTCTTCATATCCTTCTAGCATAGTTGAACAGTTAGAACATGTAGCTCTATGCAGAATTTCTCCAGGCTAACCTCGTTGAAATCTACTCAAGTAGTTCTGCATGGGACTGCAAAGTCTGAGCCAGTGTGGTGTTGTGGTTAAGAGTGGTAGTTTCTAATTTGGCGAACTGGGTTTGATTCCCCACTCCCCCATATGCAGCCAGCTGGGTGACCTTGTCATAGCCCAGTTCTGATTGAGCAGTCCTGTCAGAAGCTCTCTCAGCTTCACCTACCTCACAGGGCATCTGTTGTGGGGAGAAGGGAAGGTGATTGTAAGCTGCTTTGAGACTCCTTCAGGCAGTCTCTTATTATTATTATTCAAGTTTTTTTCCTATGGCCAAAGTTATCATCATCATCATCTTATATATTTCAGAAAATTAAATAAATATAATGAAAGAAACATCAAGAAAACAGTAAAGGAAGCAGGCTATACAATATAAATCCTATTCATCATTCTTGCAATTAAAAATTAATTTTGAAGAGTTTATACTGCAACGCATGCAATGTTAAAAATACGTCTCATGCATTTTTAATGTGACATTTGATGCATAGTCAGTCCTGTTGTCTATCAAAGAAAAGGCCCAACAGCTCCCTTATAAATCCTTTTTATTCAATGGGAACATAGAATGTAATGTGACAATTGGTCTATCACTGCTGTATCACTCTGGCAAGACCTTTCAGATTATAAGACATTATTAAAGCATCCTCTGCTTCACAAAGGATACCACTGCAGTTGGCTTCAGTGTTTTGAGAACAAAGTAAATAACTACTAGTTTGTTAACATTACAAATAATCTGCATTTCCCACTGAAACACATGGGGGATTACAAATCTATCTAATCTACAAAATGGGACATACAATTTGGATTGCAGAGATCTGAAACAGAGCTCCAACAAAGCGTATTTTGTATTAGCCCACACCTGCTTCATCACTGTTACACATTACAGACACTTTGATTGAATAGGCGTTCAAGGGCCAGTCACTTTATAGATTGTGTCCACCCTCCACTTTACCATTCTTGTTTTTTTGTAAAGGAAAGGACCAAGGTCACACTTCATTACAGTTCGCTGTAGGGGGCAAAGAAGGCATTCCATATATGTCATCATGATAGGGGGGGAGACATGATATACAGATGTCAAACTCTTCAGAATGTAGATTCAAATGAGTAGCCATGTTCTTCAGAACGCAGTGTTTACAACAGCCTTTCACAATTTTTTACCATTGAGAAACACCTGAAACATTCTTCACACACTTTGTTCTATGATAAATGATGTATGTCACCCCAAGCTCATTGGAAAAGAGTGGGATAAAAATCTAATAAATTTAGGGCCAAGCACAACCTTCCATTAATCTTCTGTTCGTTTTAACTCATGCGCACTTGTAAAGACCTTCAGTCCTCTTCATTTCCACAGTACACTTAAGCATGTACTACACGTAACTTTGCAATTAATCTCTTTGCCATTATGTTTACAATCAGAGTGAGGAAAAATTATCATTGCCCTTCTCTAAGCAAAATATGTCTTTAATAACAAATGAAAAAGGAAATTCTATCAAAAAGTGCACATTAAAGGCTCTATATCTTGCTTCCAAAACAAATATCTCACTGACTGTACATAAGGCATTCTCAAGGGACAATGTTGTTCAACAGATGGTCCCAGTACCTCTCCAGCTGTATATCTGAAGAGATTACGTGGTCTATAGAGAATTATATAATGAGTCCAAGGATGCCTAATCAAGAGCTGTAACAGCAGCGACCATGAAGGAATGCAGTTCAAGGCCAAAACAGACAGCAGGGAGTACATTCCAGACCATGTTCCACAGAGAAAATTCACCCACTACAGTTGTTTCAGCGCACCTCACATTCAAACAACAGATGCCATACTGGAACAGGGGAAAGATCCATTAAAAGTGAAATTGCTAGCAATTTATTTATTTAAATATTTGTACTTCACTTCCCAAACATCTTTCATCACAGCTGTGTGCATTGTCTTTGTATGATGAAGCATACCCAATTTTTGAGAGCTGGCTTCTAAGCCATTTGTACCAAATTTAAATAAATCTCCAGATATCCAAACAGCACTCAGAAATCTTGGCTCCCTCTAACTAAACATGAAGCAGAGACAGGATCCAGCCTTTGAAAATTTAGGAAGTAGATTTCTGTCTTCAAAGTTGTTGGTTGCCATCATTTCTGCATCAGATTTCAAGGAACGAGCATGAATATTTAAGGAAGATGTGCTGCGCTTACTATTATAAGATTTTTTTTGCCATTTCCTAACTACCTTAAGAAAAAACAACGTATCATAAAATAAATACACGGAAGAACCATCTTTTTAGGAAGGCAACACTTGCAATGAGAAAAATTAACAGATGACTTCCTTGTCAAATTAGGATCTTATGCAGAGAGCTACAAGTACCACTGAGAAACAACCATCATCACAACTAGCATGTGGCATTTGGACAAGGACAGTCTCATAGTGCAATGGCTAAAGCAGAATAAGAAAGGAGATGGGACTCCACAATTCTTGAGACACAGTTTTCTCCATCAGTTTCCAGCCATTCTTTGGTGCTGTCCATTGCTCTCTCTTCATTTCAAAAGATGGCTCAGTTGATCACGCAAATTAGAAGACTGCTCAACACTAAAGAAGAGACAGGAATAGTCAACTGGTTACTTATAGGTGTTTGGATACGTAATTGAAGAGCTTTTGCTGGGAGTAAGTCCCATTGAATAAACTGGGATTTATTTCTAAGTAGATCTGTTTAAGGTTCCCAGCATTTCCCACTAAAGACTGCCTCTAGCAAGAACGGATTTAGCTTAGAAAGCAGAATAAAGAATAACCAGGGCAACATGCAAGCTAATCAGCAATCAGAAGGATGTATGCTCTCTCACAGCTAGAGGTTAGCAGGAAAGGGGATAAGAACCATGGTAGTAGAAAGCTGAACAGTACCTATTATAAAGAGCTGCCTCCCTGACCACAAGAGGCCTTGCTCATTTTTTAAAGACATCTTAAACCCTTTATCAGTCACTCGTTCAGCATCTCCTTTGTTTTTCACTAGGGCTATAAAAAGTAAACTCCATTTCTTTAAAAAATGGAAGTAGCATTACTATTAACATTATGCCTCAATGGTGTGCCAAGTATTGTACTGCAGGTCCATGGCCCTAAATCACTACAGTCAAAGTAGCCTACCCAGGATGAGAGAGGAGTATATTTAGAAAAAAAAAATAATGACAACAAGAAATAAACTCACTTTCTCTGAATAGCTTCTTGCCTACAAAAATACAAGGAAAGTATTATAAGGAAAACATTTACAACAAACTTAGAGGAAGAGTGCATTTGAATTAACACCAAGTTGGTGAAGAGATGTATATCTTAGGAGGCTACAGAATCAAGGAGTAAGCAGGTTCTCAAGCCATACTGCCACAATATTTAGAACTGGATTACCACCCACTGGATCCATAATGCAAAGATACCGGTGAAGTATAACTTCACTTTTAACAGGCAGTATTCTATTAAACTATTATGCTACTATCACAACCCAAAGAAGAATAGCATACAGTATGGATACTATTTAAACCTAAATTATTTACATTTTAACACTAATATTTCCATTTGCTTTGCCATTGTGTTAACGAATTTCTACAGGCTGCCTGAAGAGCCTTCTGTCTGAGAGTATAAGATAAAAACAAGTTTAAATAAATATGCAGGGAAGAAACCATTATCTTACCCTAGAAATGAATAAGAGATACTCTTGGAATTCCGGTCACAGAGGATCCTACTTTAAAAGCTCTGAGTTCAGTTTCAATCTTGGTTCATAGCTCTCCTTTGCAAATGGTATAAAATGAGCTACACACAATGTGAGATCTATGCAGGAAACAAATGTACTTTCAAGATCAACCCATCAAATACTGGTTAAATGTTGTATACTACTTACTGGTACTGAAGATGCGTAGTTATAATGGCCATTTTCCTTAAACTCTGCAAAGGACAAAAGAGGACATTAAGTATTCTTTCCCAATATGATTCTACCAGCATAAGTGTTTCATGGGGCAGTCTCCATCAATTAAAAACCATAATGTATTACTATCTCACAGGGTAGAGTATCTGTTGCTCTGAACAATTCCAATTTTTAAAAGTCAGCTTCATTATAGAGTGAGAATTTTCATTACACTAAAAATCTAACTATTTTGGGGGATCTCCTTAATTATTAAAGAAAATTCTGATCATACTGCATCGTTATGTTGTATCACCCAGGCAGATGGGTGTCATTAATTAACAAGTCAAAACTGTTCAGAGCATTGAGAAAGTGTTAATGAAACTTTTCAGCCAACACAGTTTCTAGCACTTTTCCAATTTAGCACAACATTATGTCTCCCTCAAAAGGAGGGCAGGAAGCCGATAGGCACTCCTCCACTACCAACAAGGAAGACATTAGGAGGAGAGCAGAAGCCACCAACAATCTCTCCACAAGGAACCTTTTATTGAATTGCTGTGTGTATTGTCTTGATGACTGTGAGGCATTATGGATAAGAAATAACATATACATAGGGATTTTTATCCTATGAGCAGCAAACAAAATAAATTTGAGATTTTAAATTCATGAGTTTAAGCTTGGTAAATAATCAAATTTTGGCTGAATGCAGACCATCATACTTCCTGCCACCAGCTACCTAGTGTAGCTCCCCCCAAACGGAAACTATAATTACAGTGCCCTAGGCTTGATCATTTTACTTGCTGTTGAGAAAAAGAGAACAGAACTTTGTTCTCTGTACTAGAAATAACAATATGGTTGCATTCTGTAAAACGTGTTAAACTCTCCTTTAAAAATTGACCATGAACAATAGTGTCCAGGCCTTCGTCATCTGTAAACCACTGGAAGTGGTATAAATAATTGGTTATGGCCTAAGTGGGAGGAGAAAGGGGCAGGGCCAGTCCAGGATAGTGGAAGGCGCTGATTTGCCCCTCACCAGGACTGACAAGAATTCCAGCCAGTCGGGTGGGGGGTCAATTGGAAGACACAAAGCGCCTTCCGATTGGGTCCTCACCAGGACAGACCAGAGTTCCATACCGCCCACCCAGCCCAGCTAGGGGCCATCTAGAGACATCGCTGCCAGTCTGCTCCTGACCACCACAGGGAGAGGAGGTCAGTAGGGCTGCCAAGGGGGATGAGAACAGAGGCTTGGACAGGCTGCCCTAGCCCTTTTCACCCCAAGGCTGTCCTAACTGTCATGTCCAACTGTAAATTGCCTCAGAACACTGACAGAGCTGGCAGAAGGCTGGTGAGTGTGCACCCTCCCCCCTCCCTTCAGGCCTGCTGTGAAGAAGCCTTTAACAACCCCTGACTGAGGGGAGGGAGGCGTTTCTGAGAGCGACGCAGGGGAGCTTCAGGGCATGGGGGTGGGCATTCCTTTTGTGTGTGTGTGTGTGTGTGGGGAATTTTTCCTTCTGCCAAATGGCTGACAGGGAGGCCACAGAAAAGTCCCTTCTCACTTAAAATACTGCTCTGGTCGGGGGTTAGACTCAGTCAAGCAATGTGTATTTCTTCTTTGCAACTCTCTGCAGATTTGAGGCCACTGCACAGTGTTATTCTGCAGATGAAACTGGATGCTGTTGCGAAGGTTTTTTTGTCTCCTGTTTCATCTGCATAACAACCTTGTGCAGTAGGCCTCAAGTCTTTCAATTCAACAACAATCTGTTTGGGAGTCCTTAAATGTTTCTTCTCTACCACAACCCTGTCCAAAGTAGCCCTTTCTGCCTGGGGGGCTCTCCAGGCCCCACATGGAGGTTGGAAATATTCCTGGAGTTCTGGAGTTGGAACTTCAAAATCATACAATGCCTCAGAGTCCAGCCTTTGAGGAGGCAGCGGGTGTGCTTCTGGGCCTGGGGGGGGGGGGAGGAAGCCTTCCCCCCAGCCCCAAAAGCATACCTAGCGCCCGTTGTATTTACAAGTATTTAGGGCCATATATAAGATGCTCACATAGGTTCTTTGAAATAAATGCTAAGGATGCATAGTGTTTCTTTTTACTCAAAACACAAATTTGTATCACATCTCAGCTCTGTATCTGGACTGTAATCAAGCATTACATTCTCTGCAGTTTGTACAGTGTTAAGCTACCTAAGCATCAGGCAAAACACTCTTGTTTATGAATAAATTTTTTCTTACGTCTTCAGAGTGCAGAATAGCATCCTCTTGCAGCACCATGTTTCTGGCAGCCTGCCCAAGGAACTGAAAGACACAGAAGTATCAATAAGATATTCAGCTTTAATGATCTGGGGAGATGGCAATACAAAGCTCAGCCTATACTCAGTGGCTGTAATTCTGATAGCAATCATGCTGCTTTGATTCCTAACACAAACTTTGTGTCATCTTTTATCAAAGCCAACTAAAATATCATAAATTGGTAGGTAGGCTTTCAAGGGCTCCAGAACTTTTCATTAGGCACAATATTCAGTACCCAAAAAAAGTAGGAGAAAGAAAATAAGTTCTTTCACAACATGATGAAAACACAAATGGGATTTAAACTATAAGCAGGACTGTTGGCCCAAGTCGTGAGGAATTCTCTGGATGCAAAACTGATGCATAACCCATGCCAAAAAAACCTCCCAAAACTGTTTTCTGAAACAGTCTCTCCATATAAGAAAAAAATGTCTTACAAGTTATATATTCAAGAGAATCAAATAAAATAAGCAGATGAAACCTCCTATATGAATCTACATGTGTACCCCAGTCATCTTCAGTGGTACTGTTTTGGTTGTACTTTGGTTGTAAATCTTGGGTTGGATGGCAACCCAAGAGAGTGCCTTTCTGGCTCTGGCACCAAAACTTTGGAACTCCATGCTCAGCAAGATTCATCTGCCTCCCTGATTCTATCAGAGTCTTTTGCCAATAGCTGAACACCATTTTTGTTGTTGTTTCATCTAGCATAATCCTCCATATCAGTAGCTAGCCCTCTTTCTGGTGTTATGTGTTTCTAATTGAATTATTTTATAACTTTAACTGTATTTTTAATCGCATGTTTTAATGTTTGTAGCAATATTTTTTTCCTTTTATTTTTATGTTATTACTTTTGTAGCATCCTCAATACATGAAGCCTCGCAGAGCAGATTCATACAACCTACATTTCCATAGCGAAAGTAAACCAACCAGAGAGACAGTCAGGATGGGAAAGGGGGGTTAAGGTAACAATGTAGTTATGCATACTTATACTTGGTCTGATTGGGAGTAGAAAATGTTAACTAAATCATATAGTCTATATATCTGTATCATATATCAGGAGGCAAATACTCATTTATCCTCTCAAAGGAAGTCTCCCACCAAGCAATATGCCTTTTTTTCTTAGCAGTATGTTAGTCACAAGACTCCAGTTTACAATGGAAGAACTGAAGATGTCGTTTTGTGTCCTGATGATAGAGCTTTGCTCACCAAAATTCACTATTATTCATAGCTGTACATCTGGAGGTAGAAAGTACAAACAAATACGTTTTCTACCCCCTCTCTCATGCTACTTGAAAAAGTAATCCTTCTTGGAAGGAAACCTGTGTTGATAGGGAGCCCCTTTCAAAAAGAGCCATTTACACACCTTTACTCTATACAAATATATATAGCATAACCACTAGCTTGGGAACACAGCAGAAAATAACTGCAGATGTTTACTATCTGATAAACTGGTAGTAAGAACAATAAGAAAACTTTACCACCTTTGCTACTGAGAATGACACAGTTTTAAACGCAGCAATTTATCCACATTTCCACGGGCACTCTTTAGCAGAAATTAACTGCCAGCTTGCGCAAAATTATATCTGTTTCGGTGCCCCTAACTTCAAAAAAAGAATAGATGGATAGAAGGTTAATTCCTGACTCTCCATGACAGGATATCTTTAGAAGGCTGAACGATGGAAGTGGGCGATTGGTCAAATCCTAAATATATGTCGCTATCTCTCACCTGGCGAGATAATCATGGACACAGGAAAACAAAGATGTCATTTAAAACGCTAACCCATCACCGTACCAAGAACCTACAAGTCCCACCATGCACTGCGTTTCCCTCAGCTTCTCTACATGCCTTCAACAGCGCGTTGCTTGCTGGGCTTAGTAGTCTCACTCACCTCGGCGCTTCGCGATCCCCTCAGCACCTGTTTGGTAAGGGCGATAACATCTGTGCCGCAACTAGTCACTTTCTCGGTCAGCAACCCCTTCACTGAATGCCCGAATCGCGCCTGAGCATCCATCGTACTTCCCGCAGGAGATGTCGCCATTTTACTTCCCTTCCCGAACGTTGCCTATGTCTCAAGTTAAAAAAATGTAGCGACGGCGAGCGAGAAGGGGCAAAACAAAGGAGAACGCATATTGGCTCGAATTCTCGATTAAGTTTCTTTTCTCTAGCAACAGCATTATTGATGCCGTCGACTCTTAGCCCCTCCCCCACCCCACTTCACAAGGAACTTGTGAAATTGACAAACAATTAATACATTTAATTAACCTTCGCCAAAGGTAGCTTCAGGTGGTAGTCGTGTTGGTCTGAAACAACGGAACAAAGTTCGAACCCAATGGCACCTTTAAGACTAAAAAAGATTTATTCTGTGTATAAACTTTTGTGTGCAGGCGGACTTGCAGTTCACACAAAAGCTTATTCCCAGAATAAACCTTACAAAAGGGTTACAGTCTAATAAAAGCATATACTGTAGCACATTGTAATAGTCCAATACCACCTTTAAGCCCAACAAAGATTTATTCAAGGCGTGAGCTTTCATGTGCATGCACACTTCCTCACCTTGTGTTAGTGTGCAAGGCACTACTGGACTATTGCTTTATTTGATAGGGCTGCAAAACATTTTGAGCCCAAAGTATTCTTCTCCTGTGGCAGACTGCAGAGCCCTTTTACACCATCCTACAGATTTCCATCCCAAAGTGTAACTGGACTGTGTAGGTAACACTGCCCATAGGTGTGAATTACTAAAGATAGTACCTAAAATGCGTCCAATGTTTGTAGTGGTTTGGTGTAGTGGTTAGGAGTGCGGACTTCTAATCTGGCATGCCAGGTTCGATTCTGCACTCCCCCACATGCAGCCAGCTGGGTGACCTTGGGCTCGCCACAGCACTGATAAAACTGTTCGGACCGAGCAGTGACATCAGGGCTCTCTCAGCCTCTCCCTCCTCACAGGGTGTCTGTTGTGGGGAGAGGTAAAGGGAAGGCGATTGTAAGCCTCTTTGAGCCTCCTTTGGTTAGGGAAACGCGGCATATAAGAACCAACTCTTCTTCTTCTACAACAGTGGTCCCCAACCTTTCTGAGGTTGGGGACCGGCAGGGCATCGGGGCGCGGCCCGCGACCTGCGCGGGCCGCGCCCACGCATCGGGCCGCGCTCCGGGTGCCGCGCCCGGGTGCCACGCCCGCGCATCAGGCCGCGCCCACACGGGCGCGGCCGACCCTGATTCCCTCTCCCCGCCCTCCCGCAGTAAGAAGCTTGCGGCCCGGGAAGTTTTTTACTGCGGGGGGGCGGGGAGAGGGAGCTGCGGCCCGGCGCCATGGCCTTCGCGGCCCGGCACCGGGCCGCAGCCCGCAGGTTGGGGACCACTGTTCTACAATACACACAATTTTCGCAGAGTCTTACCTCCATCCTGAAAAAATACCCAGAGGGTTCCATGTTCCATTGTTCTGAGCGTTGTAATAACTTTTAAATTTTTTATTTATTATGCAGTAACCGCACCTCTCTGCACAGCCATTGCAGGACAATTTACAACAATTAATTAAAACAACACATTTCAATAGTATTTTATTGTCAACCATCTTGCTATGTTTTTATTCTATTTATGTTATATTGTATTAATGGCGTATTTTAGGGGATTTTATTGTATTTTATTGATCTTGTAAACCACTGTGAGACATTTGTGAGCAGCGGTATATAAGTATAAGCATAAATAAAACCTTAAAATAATACTATTACAATTAAAAATGTAAAAAGTTTAAATCCTTTAAAATGATTCTAAGCACTCTCACTGTCACACATAGCAATCCGTCAGTCTATTCATTAGTCAGTCCTGGATGGGCAAAAGATGTAGCAGAGGGCCCCCATTAATGATATTCTGTAGGTTTATTGGCCACAACCAGATGCCTGGCTGAAGAGCTACGTCTTGCAGGCTCTTCGGAACTGTAATTCAGCCTTCTCCCATTCCAGTCTGTTTCTGAAATTGTTTTGCAATAAACAGCTACTTTGAGATCCCCCACTAAATGCCCTGGAAGGTTGAAATGCTCTCCTACAGGTTGCTCAATGGAACTCTCAGGGTTTAACAGGGATATCAACTTCTTAGCACTACACATGCTAAGTCACTCAGTTCCCATTTAGATCCAGAAACTGTTGGTCTGGGAGCAGGGGGTTCAAACTCAGTTCTCACATCTGTTGTCTGTTCCTTTATCATCTGTATGTCAATTTGCTGCTATTTACATGTCGTACCAAATGTGCTGTTCTAATCCTAGCTGTGTTTATTGCTTGAATTAGCCCTTCCTGGCAACTAGCCTCCCCTACTTATATGTAACATTTTTGGAAATCTGTTCCAGTGTACTGGAGGAGTGTGCATCTGCATGTTCTTAGTTCCTGCTCGTACCCATAGTGGGGAAGGAGAAAAGTCTCTGTGGGTTCCCTGCTTGTCAAAGTATCTAATTGTCTACCTGGCCATTCTATCAAAGACATTATACAGAATTATGCTGTTTCTTTGAGATTGTATTATTTTTAAAAAGAATAATATATATCCACTGATTGTTCATATTCTACTATAAGGAAAACTCTCCAATCCTATGGATTATTCCTTAAAATATTCAGTAAATTTTACAACTGTATTTCCACAAGGAATGCAAATTTCTGATGATTTACTTGGTTCTGTTCTGTTCACGTAGCCCTGTTTCTGCTTCTTGCTCTTCTGGAAGAAGTCAAGGCTGGCTGGGCTGGAGTTATCTCCCCATAGCTGCTAATAAAAATAGCTGAAGTTATCTTCCATAGCTGCAAGGCAAGAAACAATGCCAAGGCATGTTGAGGTCACTACAAGCCTTTATAAAAGCCCACATTTTGGAAGTTCTAAGACGATTTCTCAGCCCGATCTCTTGTGCCTGGATCTTAACCAAGCACCAGGCGATAACCATGGTTCTTCTTGGTGCCTTGTTCTTGCTGCTGGCTCTCCTATCTTTTTGGAAGATAGCAAAGGGGAAACTGGAACCCCAGTTCAACTACCCCAAGAGCCTGCCCTCATTGCCAATTGTTGGCAGTCTGTTGTATCTTATTGGGCACCCCCAGCTCCACCTCTTTTTCTGCAGACTGCAACAGAAGTATGGCACTCTCTATGCTCTCTACATGGGCTCCCACTATGTGGTGGTGGTTAACAACTACATCCACGCCAAGGAAGTGCTGCTTAAGAAAGGAAAGATCTTCGCTGGGAGGCCCCATATGGTAAGCAAACTCTCTGTCTAGGTCATGAAATTTAGTGGTTAGAGCAAAAGCAATGAGGAAAGAACAGAAAATGTGGTTTCACTCATAGGGCAAGCCCAGAATGATGAAACAAATAGAAAAAATCTGTGATGCCTCAGAAAGGGCCAAAGGGTGTCAAGGAGAGGTGAAGACCAATATTAGAGGAATAGAGATGCATATACATATACAGAATAGGTTAAATCAATCATTAGTTTATGTTATAGGACTTCACAGGACAATCCTATGCAGAGTTACCATAGTCTAGACCCAGTGATTTTAATTAGCTTAGATCAATATTTGAGTACAATATTTTACCTCAGAAAAATATTTTAGTGGTTAAAAAAAAGAATACAGAGAAAGCAGAATTTCTTAATGTATATGTAATTATGGATGCTTACTTCATAATATCTTCTATGAGGGTGCAATACTATGCAGAGTTACTGTGTTCTTAGCAAAACAAAAATCAGTGGACTTTACACTGGAATAACTGCATGAAAGTGAACTGTGAACTGCTTCAGTGTGACTTCCAAGAACCTCATGCGGGAAGTTGTCCTGCAGAAATACATATTTTTGAATTGGGGGAGAAAATGTACATGTTACATGTGGCCTGAGTGTTTATCTTGTGCCAGCACACAGTGCAGCTCCCAGAATAATTCCTTGTGCCCTACTTCACAAGTGATTATGCACAGAATTTGAATGGTTTTGAGATAATACTTCATGCTTGATAGGGAGCATATGTTGCTTCACATATCCCATGATGATTTATGCCATTTGTGTCACTAATAATTAATGCATTCTTGCTACTTCTGTGTCCTGCGTGGTAGCTTACCTTCCTTTTTTCTTTCATTGGTGTGTTTATACCCTTTGTATTCCCTCCTTTTTCTCGCTGGGGTATGCTTTTCTTTTGTCTGTTATAGATGATGCTTGAACTGGGATGTACATTGTTTTAAAAAAATATCTTACAGAACTGTTTTGCCATATTAGCAAGCCAGAGTGGGAATCCACATGGCTGGCCCATTTTGCAAATGTAAGGTTATCTTTCAGAGATGCTTGCAAGTTCTCTTGTCATGCGCAAGGGTGTTTTCCAGTTCAATGGCCCTAGGACACTCTACTTCTTAAACTGCACCCATGTTCCTGTTTAGTATCATTTAGCATAGTTCTTGGCATTCTAGGATCAAGGTCCATATTCTCTACAAACATTGCCTTTGTTCAAATGTTTGCCTTAGGCATTTAAAATGCTTTTCAGCTCTTCTACCACTGTTGGTATGCACATGTTAAAAACAGGCAGTTTCAAATGCATTTGTATCAGCTTTTCTGAATTAATTAATGGCCTTGTAGGAGATTTTTGAAATAACATTATCAAATCTCCTGTGCCTTACAATGCATGTATAATTTTGGATCTGTGTTTAATTTGTAAAATCGTACCTGGCAGAGTACAGATACAAATCCAAAAGTTCTCTTCCTTGTTTGCAGTTTAGATCCAAAGATCACCCTTGCCCCTGCCATATACTATCTGCCTGGGAAGGAACACACACCCGCATGGCTAATAGGGGAGCATAGATATAAACCCAGCACTGGTTTACAGGAAAACCACTTTGAGTTATAGGTGCATACTTATATAGCCTCATGAATCTTCATGCCCAAACCAAATGGAATCCTGGAAGATCCATAACTGAATTGCTAACCTGTTTTTCTTGTGTAAATAATATAAAAAAACTCTGATTCAGAATGAGACAGCAGAGTAGAGGAAATAATTGACTGTTCCCTCTCACAGCATATTCCTGTCCTTAAATGGCTCTTCGAAGTTGATATTTGTTCCACTGACAACAACCTATTGACACCAGTAGTGGGGTCTGGGCAGAGAGTTTCCAGTATCCCTCCATCATCAGCTGCCCCCCATGCCCTCCTTCCCTTCCACCCACCTACATTACTCCCACCTGCTAGTGTGACCTTCCCCTGTGTGCTCAGGAGTCCTCTCACCAACCATGGCCACAGCTGCCTGCAGCTGTTTCCCTCATGGCACTGGCAGTTCATGCAGCTGAGGACTTCAGCAGGGGTACAATGCCACGTTCCAAAGCAACTATTTTCTCCCGGGGGACTTATCTCTGTGGCATGGAGATCAGTGGTAATTCCAGGAGCTCTGCAGGCCTCACTTGGAGAGCTGCCAGCCTTAAAGTGAATCATAGAACCATAGAATTGGAAGGGACCTCCAAGGCCATCTAGTCCAACCCCCTGAAGAATGCAGGAAATAACCACAAGAGCCAAGCACCTACACAATCCCTTCTATCCACCCACTCACTATCTGCCTAATTTCACAGAATGAGCCTTTCTGTCAGATGGCCATCTAGCCTCTGCTTAAAAATTTCCAAAGAAGGAAGCTTGTTCCACCTCCGAAGGAAGCCTGTTCCACTGAGGAACCGTTCTAGCTGTCAGGCTAGTGAGCTCAACAGCAGTGAGTCCTGCCAGATGTGCAGCCCCTGGGAGCTGTCCCAGCTTAAGGTAGGCTGCTGCCAGCCCTGCCATGAGAAACACAGCTGTCCCATGCAGGCATTTTGTAATTGGTTTGCCTGTAAAAACTGAGTGACTGGATCATTTCAAATCCAAAGTAAAAGGATAAACAAAAGAAGTGTAATCAAAGTTATTAATATGAATCAGACTCAATCTTCCATGCCTTCTCTGAAAGAATAGTGTGTGTGTGTGGGGGGGGGGGGGGGGCTTCATGCTGTTGACTGAGTTTCTCAATCCTGAGTGTCCAAAGACTTGTTTAAGCATATGGACAACAAATCTTCATTATATTGATATTATGAGTAGCTGTTAAGTATGACATGGATTTTTAAAAGGCTAAATTGAATCCACTGCATATTTGTTCTCATTGCAATGGTTAGATTGTGTGTGTTCTCTTTTAGAGTATATTCAAACAGTGTGATAGCCCAGCCTATTGTATCCTGAGGTATTTTAGAAAAGGGAATGCAATATTCTGAAGCCATTTTTCCCTTCACTCATCCAAGGTCACCACAGATTTGCTAACAAGGAATGGGAAAGACATTGCCTTCGCCTCTTACAGCCCTGTTTGGAAATGTCAGCGCAAGTTGGTGCATTCTGCACTTTCCATGTTCGGGGAAGGCACTCTGCTCCTGGAAAGCATCAGTAAGTGCGCCAAAGCAGTGTCGGGTTAGCTCCAAAGGTGACGGGAGTGTATTTGTATGTGTGTGTGTGTGTAAGACAGGAAGAAGATCCTGATACTTGTCACCAAACATAAGGGTTGGGCACTTCAGCATCCAAAGTGGCTGTTTGCGTCCGAAGCAGCCAGTGCCGCAGTGCGGAGATTAAGGGCAGTCACGGGCCCACTCCTCCCCTTCAGGTGTGAACAGCATCTATACTGTACAGGCTGCTTCAGGTGTGAACAGCATCTATACTGTATATTAGCTTGTCTTTGGGTTAAAACATTTCAAGGGTTTCAGTGTACACATATTTGCTGCATCCCAAGTCATTTGTTTTTCACAGGTTCTAGGTATGGGAATGTTTGTTACTTCAGACATGATATCAAATAATAATTTGGCAATATGTGAATGATTCAGTGCTAGTCAGTGTTTGTCAATCTCTTCCCCTCAATGAATTATTTACGAATATAATACAAATTACAGTTGGACAAATTTAAGTCCAACAGCACCTTTAAGAGCAACAAAATTTTATTCAAGATGTGAGCTTTTGTGTGTATGCCTTGGCTGAGGAAAGATTCAAATGGGTAGCCGTGTTGGTCTGAAGTAGCACAATAAAATCAGAGTCCAGTAGCACCTTTAAGACCAACAAAGATTTAATCAAGGCGTGAGCTTTCGAGTGCAAGCACCCTTCGTCAGACTAGGGTGATAGTCTACTATGATAGTAGTCTGACGAAGGGCGCTTGCACTCAAAAGCTCACACCTTGATTAAATCTTTGTTGGTCTTAAAGGTGCTACTGGACTCTGATTTTATTGGCTGAGGAAGTTGTGCATGCACATGAAAACTCACACCTTGCATAAAACTTTGTTGGTCTTAAAGGTGCTATTGAGTGCACTTTATAGTTTAGAAAATTTTGCTTCTTTACATCAAAAACAGCAAAATTATAGTTTGCTGTTCAGATCATGGCTTAACGTCATGGCTTAAAAGTGAAAAACAAATCACAGTTTAACAGTTAGCAGAAGTCACTGAATGGCTTGTAAAGCACATGTAGCAAGCAGGGAGGCAAGAACATGTAAGCACAGGTCTTATTCATGTCATGCCATACTATAGTTCACCACTGACCTAAGCTTGACAAGTCAGTTATATCACAACTTTAAAATGTATATTTGTTTTCACCATTTGATACAGTATTGTTTGCATTGTGTAGAGTGCAGTTGCAGAATCTAGTGAGGGAATTCTAGAACAAGACAGAAGCAATTGGACTCTTCTTGGGGAAACAGGCATCACTTTAAGTAGGACTACACTTTTAATTATTTGATAGAAATTTACATAATTGCAACTTTAATAGTAAATATTTTCTACTTTTTATATTCCTGTTGTAGACCCTGTTAGGATTTACCTGGTGAACTTGCATAATCGAGTGATGGATGTAGGACACATTAGCATGTTAAATTTTTTTTAAGCCAAGAAGTTCTAGGAATGTTGTGAAAAGATATAATAATCCAGGTAGAACTTTCTTGCTGTAGCTATAATTATTCATACTATTTATGCATGACTATTGTTATGCTTTATTAGATCTAATAATGAGAACAGAAGAGCTAAACCATTAAATACCAAGAAATAATTTTATTTACTGATTGGGACTTTATGGTACTATTATTTTTTTCCTTTGGTTTGTATTTGTTCATTGTACACTTGTTCAATGAAAAGTGTCTTATGTCTTGTTGTTATAAGTAGATGGATTCTTCCGTGTTACAAAACATTACTTCGTAGCATAATGACTTTCTTGACAGTACTATAAACTATAACGTGAAGAATGTAAAAGTACCCCAAAAGTATAATATAAAATAGGTTGCTTCAATCTCCAGGAAAAGCACAATGGTTGAAGTGCTACTAGAAGTGCTACGCCATCGCTGTTACAATTATTGTAAATCATTGGTTTTTATTGTCATTTTATGGTTTTAGGGGACGGGTTTATGTAAGCCGCCTCGAGCCTTCGGGGGGAGGCGGGGTATAAATATAAATATAATAATAATAATAATAATAAAAATACTACTTAACATTGTTGCCTCCAAGCATGCTGTGATAATACTCCTCCTTTGAGTCAAATATTAGGAGAACACTTTGTGGGTATTATTTAGGAGATTTTTCTGTATAAGAATTTCAGTCTTTTAGGCCCTTATCAGAATGGAAGGCAGTTCTAAAAGACCTTATAACTGAATTTTTATTTTAAAAGTCCAGTTTCTGTTGTAGGTTCTGTAAACTCTGAATCCAGCTGACTATACTAATGAAATTCAATTGAAACATTACCAATCAAACTGATGCCTGTTTTTGCACCAATTGCATAAATTGGTGTAAAAATGACATCTAACATATAAATGCTGTCAAAATGGCCTATAAATTGCTAAAATGACACAGAATCTGAAAAAGGAACCCACTGGGAACACTAACAACTGTTCATGGTGAGAAAATGCCACTGTGCAAAAACACGGATTAAAAAGGGTATGCTGATACATCGCAGCTGAACACAGGGGTAATATGGGGAATGGACAGAATCATAGTAAACTACGAGAATCACTCTTGTTCTTCACTGCCACTTAGTGGTAACTCAGCAGTTAGTTACAATCTGGCCAAGGAAATATATTTCTGGGGACTGTTTCTCTTGGTTTTAGGCAAGCTCCCAAATTCTGCAGCACAATGGAACAGCTGTACATAGATAGTCATTATTAATTTTGTCTGATAATTATAAATTATAAAATTATAAAAACCTTAAGCATATAAATTCAAGTGGATTGCTATATTGGTCTGAAGCACTAGACTCACACTGGTGCCACTGGACTCAGACTTTATTCTTAAGCATATAACACACTTTAATTTCCAGGTGTTCTGAAGTCAAAGGTCACCATGGGGCTGCTCACGTTGGAAGAAATTCTACCTGTAGATTTTTGTCATTAATTTTAGTATCACTTTTCAGCATCAATGCTGGCTCCTGGTGTGTGTGTAGGGCAGGGGGGGGACACTCAGGGCAATGTAACCTCTGGTCGCTTCCCCAACGCTAAACACACCCATTTGCCCTCTCTTCATTCAGTAGAGAGGCTGAAAGCTGGCAAATGCTGTTGCTGCTTGGGTGCTACCCTTGCTGTCCCCTTGCTCAGCATGTATGCAATAATGGCTAGTAGGACCAGCAGGATCTATTGCAATGCACAGATTGGAAGCAAACAAGTGAGTGCCAGCAGGAGAACTAATCCTGCCATTGCCAAGGGAAGGTGGCAATGGCAGATGCTGCTATGCAATGGAGACACATGGATCAATTCCCTAACCAAGGCTTGAGCCTTGGTAACACATCACTGACCTCTACTGTTAACCTTGATTAATGTGCTTTATAGTTAACATTTTGTTAATCCTCCCAACCTGAAAATGGACAAACACCACAATTGTCCATACATACACATGCTCGGTTATGCTCCTCATTTAATGGTATGGCCTGCCTGGTGCCATCAGGAGATGCAAAACTGAACTAACTGAACTGAACAAGAGGGCTTTTCTACACAGGTACTAGTGATGTACTGTAACAAAATGGTTCAAAAAGACAGTTGGGTAATGGGCTGGGGACTATAGTGTTTACGATTGTGTATAGTTTATGCAGTGTGTTGCTGTAAGGAGGTTCCTACTATGTAACTATTGCATCATTTAATATGTTAAAACTCACGCTTCCCCTTCAGTTGTTTTCAGATTTCTACTTTGTTCTAGATTAATACAGTACAAATCCTATTGCATTGTTTTATTGGATGTCCCATCCCATTGATTGCATTGACTCCTCACCGTAATCAGCCTTGAGCCCTGGTGAGAAAGGTAGTCTATAAACAACATTACACAATCCATGATCTGGTTCATAAGATCATGGATTTCATTTCATAGTATTAGGTTAATATTTGGACATCTGTTGTATAGTAATATATCTGGTCACTATAATTCATGCATTGGTTACCTCTGAATTACACGATCATTATGTGTTCTACATGTGCTGCTTCTGAGAAGTGTTTCGGAACTTTTGTTTTTTTGGGGGGGGCATGTATTGGATCACATATTTCCACTAGCATCCAATTTGTTTCTGAGTCCAGTTCTAAAGGGTAACTTTGGGTTGGGACCAAGATTCCTCAAGATAGGTGACTTAGATGAGATTGCCATATCCTCTTTTTGTTCTCCTTAAGGAGACAGTTCAAGACTTAGTAAGTCAGGTAGTCCTATGCACACTTGAGTAAGCCTGGATGAATTCAAGGAAACGTAGTCCTGAGCTTAAAAAATGTAACCACAGATTGCTCACACATGTTTGCACACATCATAAAACCACATTCAGAAGCCTTCATATTAGGCCGATCTAGTCCTAACTATAGAAATCAAACAGATCCCAAAGGGCTTGAACTAAATAGGGCTGCATTTCATCTCAGTCGGGTTTGGCTCTCTTTTAGGATTCCAGTTTGAGAGGGTGTTTTTTTCTTCAACACATCTCAAACTAGTGCTTAATTCCATTTAGAAGCATGGAAAGCAGAAATGGCTTGAAAATAACAAGTTTAGTTAAAATATACATTTCTTTACTTTTACATGATAATCTCTCCATCCAGAGATGGTGGCTTGACTAGGGACAAAGTCAAATATAATAAACACATTAAAACAGATTAAAGCACATACCAAAAAACTAAGAAGCACTACAAAAGTGGTAACATTCTTCTTGCTTTAGAAAAAAATACTGCCTTTAGCAGAATGGACTCGTAGGATACATCTGTTTAGTCTATCAGCATTATTAATTTATTTTTACATTTAGGTAATTGAGATAGTAACTTCCTCAAGGTCATAATATTTATTTATTTATTTTTCAATCTGTATGCCAGCCTTCCGATAATTTAAAAATCTAGCAATTTCAGAAGGATGACCTTCTCTATATATAGAGGGAGGCACATCTACTGCATCTGCAGTAATTAGATGAGTATTGGCTGTTTTTTGGGTGCTTTAGGTTGGGAGGCCAGCATTTTTATGGTGTTTCTAATCCTCAACCATAGGCCTGGAAAAACTGCTCCATCTTACAGGTCTTAAAACATCTTGGGGGGACATAGTGGAAGAGGCCATCTCACAAATATGAAAGTCCCAGACCCTTTAGGGCTTTAAAGGTAACAACAAACACCTTGGTCCTCAATTAGAACTAAATGCAGTGCAACTGGGAGAGCACAGGTCAAATATGTGCTCTCCATTGGGTCCCCATGCAGCTACATTGTAGACCAGTTGAAGTTTCTGGAGCAGCTTCAAGGTCATGGAAGCATGGCATTAACCCTCCTGGATATAAAAATGGCCTACCCAATCCACTGGGTCATTCTGGTTATTTAAGATACGCTCTCACACCATTCCTGCTCTGTCAATTCATCCATCTCCCTCCCCCCTGCTCATAAAGGGTTCCTCATCCCTTCATGTAGCCTTTCTTCTCTGCTTTTCTTCTAGTCTGCCGAGAAGCAGCATCCCTATGCAAAACACTGACTTTGGAGCAGGATACCTCCTTGGACATGGCACCTGAGTTGACACGTGCTGTTACTAATGTGGTGTGTTCCCTTTGCTTCAACTCATCCTACCATCGTGGAGACCCTGAGTTTGAGACTATGCTCCAATACAGTCAAGGCATTGTAGACCTCGTGGCCAATGAAAGCCTTGTGGATATCTTCCCTTGGCTTCAGGTGAGAGATGTGCATGGGGATGGAATCAAAAGTTGACAGAAAAGCCTGAAAACTGTGACTCCCATCTACAGAACTCTTGTTATACTTGTGGACCTTCCTCTACATCCTTAATCTACTTTCACTCCATTGTTTTAAAATTACCAACTACTTAAAAGATTATACAGTATTAATTCTTCTTCTGATTTGAAATACTTTACTTTAAAAAAATAGAGAAGGAAAGATGAATGCTCTTTTAGACATAAAGAACTGGTTTTAATTTGACAACAAGATGCTGTATCCCAGATAGGAGAGGTGGCTCTTCAAAGTCCTTGAACAGAAACCAGAACACATTGGTCAAATGGTGGAAATAATAATAATATATTTTAAATAACCTTTATTCATGCAAAGATTTTGTACATACGCTTGGGCATGCATAAAATAGGCATCTTGTGGGAAAAGGCAAAAAAAATAGGAAAGAGACCTATAAAGAAGTATAATGGGACTAAGAAACAAATTAGTGCTATAAAATTAGTCATTTATTTAATAACATCTGATGTTAAATTGGCTAGCCCCTGTGCAGATGACAAAGCTATGCAGTAAGACCATTCAAAGATCAAGCATTCAAAGACTCTTCATGCTCAGGGGGTTCACAGGAATACAGAAAATATATTCAGGTGGATAGCTGTGTTGGTCTGAGTCCAATGGTGCCAGTGTGCATGCACATGAAATCTTGAATAAAATTTTGTTAGTTTTAAAAGACGCCATTGGGCCCAAATGTTGTTCTACAGGAAATATATGCCTTTTGTAAATTAACCAAAGAAAAAAAAGAAAAGAAAGCCATAGTCCTAATAAAGATTGAATATGCTCCAGAAGAGATGGTGAGTTGGAAGCTCTGGGGATTAAGCCAGATCAGGCACTTGGGAGCTTAATGAATCCTGGATGGGAATTGAAGGCTTGGGTGGGATTTCCGTAAAGTGTTCCCTACTTTCTTGATTCTTTATGGGTCCCAGCTTGGAATATATATATTTTAGCTTTCTAAGAAGAATTATGGAGACCTAATGAAGAAATATTAAGGCCCTGTGGTGAGAGCAAGCCTCTTCCCCACCCCATACCTTCTGCTGAGCGGCTAGTTACTCATAGAATGACCAACACAGCTGGCCCAAGCAAAGTCATGCAAAGCTGCAGAATGGTTGATCCCTAATGGAGTCATGGGATCAAAACATCTGCTGTGCAAAATTGAATGGCAGGGAAGATGGATTCTGAACTGTAGTCTGACTATGGCTATCACCTGGCTTCTCTTTCCAGTTCTTTCCCAACAAAAATTTGGCCATGCTGAAGCAGTGTGTGGAAAAGAGAGACCAGCTCCTTCAACAACAGTTTGCAGAACATAAAGTAAGTCTGTTCAAGAAGGCGATGCGACATGCAAAGTGGGAAAGCCTTCCTCTACATCCCTTATCCCATCATAACAAAGGAGCAAGCATTTCACTGAAATGCACAAATTTTGATGCATTATTCCATGGTGGCAGCCAAGGCTTTAGCTTCTGTCTGTTTATCTGATGTTCCCCATGCTGAGTTCACAGTTGATCTCACATTTTCCCTCCCAGGAAGCATTCAGTAGTGATTCAGTCACTGACCTAATGGACTCACTCCTGAGAGCAAAGCTGAACATGGAGAACAACAACAGTTATCATTTGCCTGGTACTGAACTGACAGATGACCACCTGCTCATGACCGTGGGTGACATCTTTGGGGCTGGTGTCGAAACCACCACTACCGTGCTGAAGTGGACTGTGTTGTATCTCCTGCACTACCCAGAGGTACCGGCTCCTCAAGCCATGCCTAGCTTCTTGGGACAAGGGATGTTTTCTTTTATTCCGTTTACATCCCAGTTTTCTATTCAAAATCCAGCAAGCAACTTACATTGTGAGAATGGACAGTCTGATATTGATGGAAAGAAGTAGCTTACACATATTTAAAAGAATGTAAATTTTCCCCTTAGCCATGAGTGACATAAATACTACTTTTCATTTATCTCTAGGTCATGAGTGCAATGTCTTTTTGCAAGGAACTGCCTATTCAGCACAACATCTCTTGCTCTTTGCTCTTGTTACATTATTCTGTTTCCATAGATACTATACTTGAGCAAAATAGTATGAGATTTTACTTCACACTGTGTTGAGCATTCCTTGGTTGTAATGATAACCTCTTATCCTCCACATTCACAATGCATTCTTAGCAGTAATCTTTGGCAGCAACAGATAGCTGTTGCTCTGCTCAAGTGCAATTGGAATAATCAACATCTACTTGGGGTTCATGTATTCTTAGCAAATCTTTGGGCAACATTGGTTGTGCACACGCTGCAGGGCCCATCTTACCAAGAACTGAGCAACTGAGTCTCAGTCACCTAATACAAGGTGACTTTCTTTAGTCATTTGCAATGTCTCCAGCTAATGGCTCATCACATAAGAAAACTAGACATGTGCTGCAAGTTAAAATGACTTTTGTTTGTCAACTATAATACAGGCACCTAATCTCACCAGAAAAATATTCCCACTGCAATACCCAATACATTTAGAGGAATATTATTGCTTCCTGTTTGCTTTTGATTACCACAGTAGACCTTTGTGGAGAAACAGTGGGTGGCAACACAGCTTCCAGGAAGATCTGGTTTTTTATACGCTGCTTTTATACGCTACCTGAAGGGCTCCCAAAGTGGCTTACAAACATCTTTTCTTTCCTCTCCCCACAAGATGCCCTGTGAGGGAGGTGGGGCTGAGACAGCACTGTGAGAACTGTGACTGACTCACTGTTACCCAGGTGGCTGCATGTGGAGGAGTGGACAATGAAGCCCAGTTCTGCAGTTTAGAGTGCTTTTTAAACCACTACCCTAGGCTAGCTCTCTATTCGTAGCATTCCCATAGCCACCTAGAGAAAAGGAATAATGTATGATACTACTTTCCCCCAAAACTTTTTGCCTTCCATTCTATGTACCACTCTTTGTTCTGGCAGATGTTTCTTTGTACTTGAAATCCACATTAATGGTTGGTTAGCCTAACAAAAGGAATGTACAACATCTAGCCAAAGCAACAGGTGAGGCACACACCGTTGCATTGCCTGTCACTGCCATCTGACTTGCTTGTATCATTCCTCTCACCAGGTGCAGCAGAAGATCCAAGAGGAACTTGATCAGAAAGTCGGCTTTGATAGATATCCCCAGCTCAATGACAGGCAGCACTTGCCTTACTTAGAGGCCACCATTAGTGAGGTTTTGCGTATCCGCCCTGTCTCTCCACTTCTCATTCCACATGAAGCACTGGCAGATACAAGGTGAGGGCTGGATCCAAGTATAGGGTCTGATGCAAAGCCCTGAAGGGAGACAGGACAGTTTCTATATAAGAGTCTAATGTGTTTTGGTGTTTCTACAGCATCGGGGAGTATGACATCCCTAAAGGAGCTCGAGTCGTGATCAATCTCTGGTCTATCCACCATGATGAAAAAGAATGGGATAAGCCAGGGGAATTTAATCCAGGTAGGTGTAAAATGCTGCCTCCCCAGATGACTTCCAGGAATGATCTTTCACCTCTTGGTCTAGCCGTCATTCCTCTTTGCCCAACCCTGCTTTCTATTTTCTCTTACTCTCAAGCTTGTGATGTGGTTACGCCTAATGATATCTCCATAGTCTTGCCTGATATGTGTTTCTCTTCATTGGTCCCTTGGCAAAAGGGCTGTGTATAGCCATACCCCAAGACTGTCATTTTGAATGACACTGAAACATGAACAGAAGCTCAAGGTGGGATGTTGTATTCCAGTCCAAATTTGGAGAGGGTGTATATTATATATTGTTATTCCACACTTCTTTCAAAGAGCTCAGGTGGTTCTCCCTTTTTCCATTGTGTCTTAACAAGCCTGTGGCTCAGAGATGTGTAGGACAATCCTAAGCAGGGTTTGCTAAACTGAAATGGTGGGGGAGCATTATTTACCCCATATGAGAAATTCCACATGAAGTGGAACTTTAAATGTGGAACCTCAGCTCAAAAAAAACCCCTCAGGGAGACAGGAGCCACTACCCCTGTGTATTTTGTACTCCTTGGCCAAGTTGGGTCCTACCCAATGTGTATTTTGTTGGATATAGTAACTCTGCATGCAGGAGGATCTAGGGGAGAGAGGGTTAAGAGAAAAATCTCTCTCTCTCTATGCTTGGCCTCAACCCTCTCATTGGTTAGAAGTTGAGCCTCTTTGGCTATTGATTGCCTTCTGTTTTCATCTTATAATAGGACCTCTCTTCTGTCTCTTATACAAGCTTGGAATAAGTTAACCTTTTAAAAATTAATCTGTTCATAATAAGTTAAATGTCCCCTCATTAATATGTCATGTGAGATGTGTTTACTTACATTTTGAAAGTAAAATGTCTTTCTGTTGTTACCATTGGAGTCAGATCATCTTTGTAATTTGTTTGAACAGCATTTTCCCTCTAACGAGGAAACAGGGAAGATCGGGGTACTTCATAAAGCTGCTGCACTTCCAAGTCAAATGAGGGTTTTTTAAAAATATTTAACCCAATTTTATAGAGCCTCAGTGGCAGACTTATGGAAGCCATAACGTCTGGTTCTGCTCTCAGTGGGGATTTGAACTGAGGTTTCCTGTCACAGTCCAATACTGTGATCAGAAGACAGTTTTGTAGATTTCTTGGCCAATTTTCACAATGATTTCATTGTGGAGTTTGATGTGTTTCCTAGGGAAAAGTTAAATGAAAACATATCTGTACTACCCCAGGTCGTTTTCTGGATGAACAAGGGAACAGACTCTACTCTCCTTCACCTAGCTACCTTCCCTTTGGAGCTGGTATCCGAGTCTGCGTGGGAGAAGCACTGGCCAAGATGGAGCTTTTCCTCTTTCTTTCTTGGAGCTTGCAAAGATTCACATTCAATGTTCCTGAAGGCGAAATACTTCCTGCACCAGAGGGAAAATTTGGAGTTGTACTTCAAGTACCAAAGTTCAAGGTGAAGGCCACACTGCGAGAAGCTTGGCAGGGCCAGATAATAGAGCAGTGACGTTTCTTTGGACTAGGTCAGCTGCCTTAAAGGAAGAGCAGTTTGGACTGTCATTCATAGGACTAAAACAGAGAGGATATTACTGTAAATTCCTAATCTGCGATGCAGGGCTTTGTGTGATAAAGCAATGGCAAACCCAAGGTGTCAGCAACAAAGACTTTCAGGCTCATCTGGACCCTAACCCAGAACCCTCAGCTGTGTGAACTAAAAAGTAAGACTGTGATTTACCAAGTTTTTGGGAAAACTAGCAAAACATCACAGCCTCTTTTTCAACATTCATATTGTGAATAAGGAGCAACAATCTAGCGTCTCCTCAAAAGAAAGACCATGTCATAGGTAATATGTGGTTTATCACCGAAGTGCAGAAATGGATGAGAAAGCCCTTAAGATGCCTGGTACCATCAAAATGCTGCTATCTTAGATGCAGCCCAGATGCACCCCATTTTTGTCCTAGTATTGTCTGTAGGAGGAGGCAAAGTATTAACTGTACTAAGTGGGATAGGATAGATGTATGCAGTTGTCATGGAGGGAAACCAGTTTTCTATGGAAGATAAAATGTTGGAGATGGCAAGATGAGAGAACTCATAAAGGGACTGCTTTAAAACACCAAATATTCTCACCCTAAAGACCAGCTGAATGTTTTACCAGAGCAACCAAAACATTTGCTGAATGCAGAGAATTGCCTGATAATGAAGAAAATTCTGGCTGTAATTATATGGTTGGTTCTTTAAAAAATGTTCTAAGGTTATATGAAATTGCAAGATGACCCTTCTCTACTCAATAGTTGTAATTCTGTTCACCAATTAAATCTATGACCCAAAGCTTCTTCGGTAGACTGATTCAAATTTCTTGCCAGAGGGGAATACGCAGGGCTAGATGGGGAATAAGGATGTGTGACAAGAACAGGCAAGAAGGAAGAATAAAGGATGATAGAAGGGAGCTCTGAGAAGTAGATGGGAAGAGACAGCCTGAAAGGGAAAGGCAACTGATGGAGAAATCATTGTAACTCAGTCCTCAATAAATGAGGTAAAATGAAGTAACTGTACAACGCATCAATTCTCTTTTTAAAAACAATACTATGCACACCATTCTTGCATGCTCGATTATATGTATCCACAAATTAAATTAATGTAACTGAATTATGAATACGTGTATCCAAGCACTGAATTACTATATCTTTCTCTGCACCAAGCTATTAAGACATGGATATTATAGACACCTTTCTGCATCTTTATAATATTATATATGGTATTAAGGATGGTTTGTTTAGAGATTCCCTACATGGTTATATCTTTTCATTGTACCAAATGAATATTTTTAAATAATGCTTTATAGCTGTAATTTAACAGAGTCTGAGGCATTTCCAATCCAGATCAGTCTATCTTTCCTGCAAGCTAGCTGTTATCAAACTGTTATGAACTCTCATTTGCTCTAATGAAACTTCAATTTAAAATCATCTCCACATTTTCCTGCATCTATTAAAATCTTACAAAGGACACTTTAGCTTGATATATTTGAGAAGGCTTAGCAGAGCCACATGGAAGGGATGTCACCTTTTTAAAAACTGGATTAAGCAGCCATTGGAAGACGCTGTCTCAATAATGGAGCTATATACATATAGCTGGAAACATCCTAATTTACTGAACTGTTGTGACTTACTATCCACTGATGTCAAAAGGCTTTAAGGGTGCAAATCTGTTTAGGATTGCACTGTAAGAATAGTATATTAAATATTAGTATTATGGTAAATATGGTCTTTAGTCATTGGGTTTAAAGCAGTAGCAAGCACATCCTTTTCTTTACCTCTTTCCCTGTCTTCAGTGTGGCTTCTGATTTTGATGGAGATGGAGGAGGGAACTGAATGTGGGCATCTTTTCAGAATCTTAAAGTGTTACTGTGCAATCCTCATAAGTTTTACAACCTTCAAAGTCCATTGAACTCATGGTGCTTAGAAGGATTAACTCTGCTTAGGATGGTACTCATTCAGCTTAGTGGGTAAGGTTAGATGCTAACAACAACAGTCCGTCTGTTACTGTATTCAACAAAGGGTCTAAAGCTGGAGGGCAACTGTATATGCAAAAAGGAGAGAGGTTATGTCCATATAACTGCAAACATATTTTGCATTTAGATTTTAATAAACTTTCCCCAATTGATAATTTTTAAAACAAATTAATATGTCAAGAATGTGCAGCAATGTGGCATTCATCTGTGTGGATCTTTCCTGGTTCTCTGATTGCCAGAGCAGTGCCTTTTTCACTCAGTCTTCCTGGCTTCTGTGCAAGTTTGCATTCTACATTCCATGATTGATTTAATATGCACATTCCATTATTGTTGCATTACATGTATGATCTACAGGTATCTGACCTTTTGGAAGAATTAAAGCACTTCCTTGGCAAACAATGTCGCCTTTTACTAGAGTAAAGAGCATATGCCCTAGTTCTGGCCATAAAAGCGCAAGGTACAAGGTGCACGGCTGCAGTCAGGCTTGGGGGTTTTCCCCATTATGGATATTCCTAACAAGATAGTGAAATAATGGCTGGCAGGTTGCATCAGCATAAGACATGTTGAAGGAGAACAGCACAGAACAGGTGTTTGATCAGAAAATCAAATCTACATTTTGGCTTGAAATGGCTTATTATAAATATCTGTTTAAAGGCCAACAACTTGGTTTCTATATTTTTTATTAATACTGGTTTTACTAGGACAGGTTTTCATTATTCCCAGGGATCAACTGGATGAGTGAGAGAGGTCTATGATCACCCCGCCCTTAAATTAAGGTCACTCTGGTGAAGGGAATGCAATTTGGACCAGCAATGCAGAACTGGAGGGTAGGTAGGAGTTAACCTTCTCCCACCAGAGCTGTTTCCTGTATAAAAGTTATTGCCCCCACTTGAGCAGCAATTTGACCTAATTGGGGGGTGGGGGGAGGTTGTCTCCCTACACTACAACATACCAGCACTAATAGCCACCTGGGGGTACAATTTTTTATCTAGGTCAGCTGAAGTCAATGGGAGTTTAGAGAATGCTGGAGGGGAACATTTCCAAAGCGTTCACCCCTCCTGTAATTCCTGGCAAGGCTACAGGCTGTGGTAACTAACGCTGCCCCAATTTAGGGGCCAGGTGTTAACTGAAAGTGGATGTTTGGGAAGGAAGAAGGGAAGTGATCATAAAAATCAGATGTCCTGCCTTTCACTCTTGCACACATTGCATACCTGTTCACAGACATTGTTCCCCATACATTACTTGGTTGCCTCTCCCCCCTTCACTTTTCATGAATGTTGTCTTCTTCCTGTGTGATCTATTGGGGGTCAAGCCAGAGCACTGCCATTTTGTTGCAGGCTCTAGTCCTGGCAAAGTCAAAATATGGAGGGACCAGTCAATAAGTAGAAGAGTTCCCAAGCTACAAGAAGTGAGCTCATTCTATTGTCACCCACATCCATGTTTTCCCACATCCATCCTAACACATTAAAACCACATTTGAATCTAAGTTTTACACACTGGCCATAAGTGCAGGGGAATTGATCTCTGTGGTTATTAGAGTGCTCATCACTAGATGGCACCAGGCTCACATTTACTAGCAGCATTTCATTTTTTGAGGGTAAAATATGGACTAGCCCAGACTTGAGGCCGCTAGCAGAGAAAACTGCCATATTAAAATTACTATTGATATGGTGCAGCTGATTCTTAGACTCTGGTGTAACCATTTTACGGTGCCAGTCTCAAAGGATAAAACAGATTCTTATCAAGGGAGCAAACAATGTAAACAAATCACACAACACAACTCCAGAAGCTAAAGTGAGATAGGATTGGAAGAGCACCTATTTCAGCTGAATCTCCAGTAAGCAGCCAGTGCATAAACTCCAGAGAAATACACTTGGTTACATTTTAGAGGGGCACTTTGTTGATCTGTAGTAGGTTCACAGAGACCAACAAGTTTATCAAAGGTAATCTTCTTGGTCTGGCTGTCATTTGATGGCAAAAAAAAAAAAATGTTGGGCCCTAAAGTGTTACTGAATTTCAAACTAGGAGCTGTCTAGAGTCATGTCTGAGAAGACAGAGCATATAATGTAGGGAAAAAGTACTTTCTGGCTTTTTGGTGTGTACTTTCTGCATATATTTGTGCTTTCAGTATATGTGTGAGAACATATATTTTTTAAGCCAAATAATTACTTCAAAATGTTTCCAGGACAAAAGCTAGGACCTCAGACCCAAGTCTCACAGCAATTTTTTAAAAATATTTTGATTATCCCCAACAATGATGACTACCAGACAATTTCCATAATGCATATTGAGAAGGACTGATGCTTTCCTCCCATGACATTTTACAGCCTGATACAATCTTTGTAGTGCTCTTGGCCCTGGTGGAAAAACCCACATTTATCCTATCAATACCTGTGGAGCACAGGGAAAAGCTATAAGGTCCCTCTCCTTATGCAGCATATTGTCCCAATAAGAACTGGACTGTCACATGCCTACAGATTGAGTTCCGAGCAGGGACTTGCAACTCATGTCTGATTGAATGTCCTCAACGCGACCTGGACATCACCTGAGGATTTTGTAACATGTAGTGAGGTCCTACAGAAGAGGGCTACAGCTACTGCTACATGATACAATTACTACAGTCACAACAGAACTCACTGAATTTTTCATGTCTCCATTCCAGCAATTAGTTTTTAAGGAAAAACTGTAAAATCCTAGGAAAAGTAATATTTGCATAGGTTTGCCAATGTCCAGTAGCGCCTGGACATCTCCTAGAATTCGGCTGTACTTTATATATATATATCTCCCAGAATTACAACTGACCAGCAGACCCCTGAGACCAGTTCTCCTGGAGAAAATGGCAGCTTTGGAGGGTGGGCTGGAGGGCTTCATATACCTTGCCTGGTTCCCTTGACTCTGTCTTCCCCTAAGCCGTACCACAGAGTTTCTATGAATTTATCAGCCCTAGCATCCATTCCAAATTCAAAACAATTCTATGAGGCCCAGAAATAAGCTTCACTTTGTCTAGAGTTGCCAACCTCCAGGTAGGCAAAGCAAGAACGACCTGTCAGTGAAGTGTGGAGCAAAGAAGCAAAGAAACTGACAGTCAGTTTTGCATTGTGCGAATTTTGTATCTTTACTTCTGAATATACACTTTTCACAGTGCAAACAATGACTGTAAATACCCACTGTGAGAAGTGTATACTCAGAAGTAAAGATACAAGATTGCACTATATTAAGCCTGTCTGTCAGTTTCTTTGCTTCTTGCCTGCAAAGGTGAGGCCCGAAATACCCTGCTATTACACCTGATCTCCAGACAATAGAGATCAGTTCCCCTAGAGAAAAGAGTAGCTTTGGAGGGTGGGCTCTATGGCATCATACACTGCTGAGGTCCCCCCCCCCATATCTCCAGTTGTTCCCAGACCCAGAACTAGCAGCCTTAAGCATATTGTACCTTTACTTATGGCATGTTTTCCACTTGCAATGCTCTTCCTGAGGAACTGAGGAGAGACTGAGCCATTTCCTCTGAAACAGAAGTAACATATTTTGCAGTTTCATGACTAGCCGTTAATGGCTTCATTCAAAATAAGTCAATGGGATTTGTGAGCACTTACTGAAAGTGGAGACAATTAACATTCAGCTGCAAACAACAGAGTGAGAAACGTATAACATGTGACTGAGCTCTCAGCTCAAGCATAGAATCTGAGGAAGGCAACATTTCCTAGGGTTCCAAGCCAATTTAACCAGGAAGTAAGGGGAATAGAAATGTGAAATCCAGCATGACTCATATTGACCAGAACACACTCTCTCCACCCTGCTGCACCACAGAAATAATTGCTGATAGATCATCATTGCTTGCAAAGGGAGATGAAAACTATGCCTGTATCTCTGGAAACAGCCTGTATTTCCAGCAATTTCTTTTGGCATATTCGATTAATGTCAGGCACTATGCTAACACAAATTATTTAGATTATTATACACCACAAAAACAATATTTATAGCTGTGACAAAATCTCTTTTCTACTGAGTACACACATGAAATCTTGGAATTAATGTTCTTGGATTCAGGTGGGATCCGTTGTGATTTACAGAGGGGAAGAAAGTAAAGCCATCTTCGTGGCTGATTTTTTTTTAATTCCAAGATTCTTTGTTTCCTGTTTACTGAAAACTAAAACTACATTACAACTGCAAAGCCATGAATACAGACAAGAGAAAGAGTGGGACTGTGATATAAATGAGGCCTTCTTATATTGAATCCCTTCATTGGCATCCCATCTAACTATGGTTTGTACTGACAATAGTTAAGGACCAAACCCTGATGTGAGTTTCTAAACGTGGAATAGATAAACTGTGGTTTACAACTGCTTGCTAGCTTTCATTTTTCCACACTTTTCAGTGTTTAGTTCCAGAGGTTCTCTCCCATGTTTTCATGACAAGGCAATCTCTGAGGTTCCAGCTGGGGCTGTTCCTATGGATTTGTTAATCCAGACATGCTAGATCATAGCTAAGTTACCTTGAGTTTTATGTGGTGTTTGAAGTGACTCCTGGTCTTATTTGACTCATTCCTGTGAGGGGCTGAGGCTCAGTGGAAGAGCCTCTGCTTTGCATGCAGAAGATCATTTCTTGGCATCTCCATTTTAAATGAACCAGGTAATAGGTGGTGGGGATGGTCTCTGCTTAAGAGCCTGGAGAGCTGCTGCCAGTTTGAATAGACAGTAATAACCTTAAAACAGAGGGCTGAGAATGACTCAGATTACTGTTTATGCTTCCGAAAAGCCATGTCTCACCAGTAGACTAAGAACAAAAATGTTGAGAATCAGATCACCACATGAGATCTATGTGAAAACATTTTACACAGCAGTCACTCTCACACACACCTCCTCTTCCCAGCTCCCTTTCAATCCCATGGGTTTTGGCATCACAATTCACTTTCCTGTGACCTCCCTGGGCTCACGGTGGCAAAGAAAGCAAGAATGAGGGCTCATCTCCTTGAAGAGACCTACCTTGTGATTGGAAGATGCACTTAGGTTGGTGGGCTACAGAATGCTGGCAGGGGTATTGGCCAGTCAGGGATGAAGGTGGAAGGGCTGGCTGTTTCCCAACTGGTCATGCTACTGCAGAAGGAGGGATGTGATGACAACAGTTCCTCCTCTTCCATTGCCACCTGCAGTAGCTCCATGGCAGCTGCAGCTCCTGGTGTGGGTGTCTCTGCTCTGCTGTGTGTGCAGTCAGAGAGGGAACTCTTGGGGAATGGGACAGCCGGGGACCCAGTGGGCTCTCACCCAATGCAACAAGACTCCAAGAGGAGTTGGAGGTAGACATCATGCCAGCCCTGATGCTTTATCCCCCCCCCCCCCACAATCCATGGGCCATAGCCTGGCCCGCTGAAGCCACCTAGCAGGCTGGGATGGGTGAATACTGCCACCAGCAGCCTGCAGAAGCACCAGGAGAAGCCAGGGGGAGCCTGGTGGGGTGGGTGATCTTTCAGTTGTCCTCTTCCACAGGCAGCTGGGTGGCTGCAATTGGGGTGGAGGTGTGTGCACACACAACATAATTTCAGCAATGACTTCCGTTGCATTTTCCTCCTAAGGCGCAGCATAAGATGTTTCCACATCAAAAAGGTTTGCCAAGGATGTCACTGACAAAACAAATGGGGCAACACATTATGTAATGTTTCAGGTTGTGCTTGTATACTTGCACACATACAACTGATAGCTGATTTACTGATTAACTAGCAAAATCGACCATTAAGGACATGCATTTAGATGTTACCTAATCACACGCTGAGCTGCAAATTCCCGGTTTAATATAGCAAAATTCCAAACTGAAAAACATGAAAGTGAAATATTGATGAAAACTGGAGGTATTCAGAAATAGTTACTTTCCCCCCTGGTTACTATAATGCTTGGCTGCCTGGCATAGAGTTCTAGAAGACATGGGAAAAAAGAGAAGACAAAGTATGTATACAAGATGGATATTCAGCAATAAACAGATCTTGCCGTTCAGGGTTCTTGATCTGAGATGTCTCTCAAGACTTGTCTTGGCAGTAGTACATGTGAAAAAGATCTGGGGTTCTTAGTAGACAATACACTGAACATGTCAGCAGCGTGACTCAGTGGCTAAAAAGGCAAATGGGATTTGGGGCTGTATTAATAGTACAGTGTCCAGATTACGCCAGGTGATGTTTCCACTTTCTCCCTGGCCCGGCCTCAACCAAATGCCTGGTTGGAAGAGCTCTGTCTTACAGGCCTGTGGGACATTGACAGCTCTGCCAGGGCCCTCAGCTCTTCTGGGAGCTCATTCCACCAGGTCAGGGCCAGGACTGAAAAAGCCCTGACCGAGATCACCCTCAAGGAGAAGCAGGTCAATGAGGGGTGAGTTTGTAATGGAGAGCCAGATGGTGGATGGTCACCCCAGTGCCACTGGTCTAGAATAAATCCCCCAAGGCAGGGTGCTGGTGAAAGGAGGCAGGCTGGCAAAGGCAGATCATCCCCAAGGAGAAGCGAGTCAGTATGTGTGAGGGGAAGGGTGAGGAGGGGGTTCTAATGGAGAGCTGAGCACTACAGTAGCCACCCCAGCTACTCTGCCCCAATTCAGGCTGGGTGCAGAGAGGCAGGCTGACAACACATATCCCATACACACACTCCAAGGAGAAGTAGGTCAGTGGGCAGGTTTCAGGTCGAGAGCAGTGAAGACAAGTGGCAGTAAAGACAAATACAGATCATCCCAAAACAAAAAGCAGCTCCCCCTCTCACTTTGTGTGTGTGTGTGTGTGTGTGTGAGTGAGTGAGTGAGGGGGGGGGGATAAAACAGCAGAGAACTAAACTGAACCCTCCCCCAAGCAGCAATCCCTCATACTGGAACCCAAATGTGTGTGTGTGCGTGAAATAAAATTGGAGGGGGGGAGGAGGAAGGGAAACTACCAAGGAAGCAGACAGCAGGAAAATCCTGCTAAATAAATAGGCTAGGAAAATGAGAGGAAATCAGTATTGATTTTTCCACCCTTTGTAGCAAACAGCTGACAAACAAACACACACTGAATTGCAACACCTCTGACTGAATAAGCTAGTTTAGCAACTGCCCTCCCCCATCGAGCAGCAAAGCTCTTCATCCCATCCTCTGCATCTGAAACCACAACAGCAACAAAGGGAACATGCGCTCACCCTATGCGCTCACCCTATGGTCAGAGAGAACTGAGCTCCATATGGGAATGGGAACTCCGTGATTGGCAGGCAGCAGTCCCAATCTAGCTTTGGGGGTTCCTATTGTTGTTTCTAAAGCTGGAAAACATCATCCCCACTGTTGTCTAACATTTTCATGCCAGAGTTTCTGGGTGGGTTTTGTTTTCCGAGCCGCACCCAAAAGCTTGGAGATTTCTTTGGAGACCACGGGCATGCTAAATGTTGCTTCCCAGTCCCAAACTAACCAGAACTCAGTAACAGTAGGGAGTGAATGGTTAATTTCCTCTTTAGAATGGATCATGTTTTCATCTACAAAATGAATTACGCCTTTAGATTAGTTCCCAGAAATGGATGCCTCTTTGGACTTTGTTCTAAATGTCCTTGAATGTCCCTTTTTGTGGTAAACACCCCCTGTGAAATCTTGCTCAAGAAATGTTGATTGGCCAGGTCATCAAAAGGATCTTGCTGAATCACTTCCCTCAGTATTTATATCCCCAACAGCTGCCTGGCAGCTTAAATTCCCACATTTAAGCCTGAGGGGGTCTGTCTCATAGTCCCAGCTTGCTGAAGCTCAGATTTAGCACTTTTGCAATGAGTACATGCCCAGATAGATTCACTTGAGGACAAATTCAAATGAGTCTGAAGTAGCACAATAAAATCAGAGTCCAGTAGCACCTTTAAGACCAACATAGATTTATTCAAGGCGTGAGCTTTCGAGTGCAAGCACCCTTCATCTGACGCCTTGAATAAATCTTTGTTGGTCTTAAAGGTGCTACTGGATTCTGATTTTATTGAGGACAAATGCTAGGGAGAAACCAGGCTGTAAAGGATACTGGCTGCTCTCCACATTTTCCCATACTTTAAACACACAGAGGAAAATGTAGAGGCCACCAAGGAAAGAAGGAATTGATTGATCCCAGATAGGGGGGGGGGGGATGAGAACCTGAAGGGAATTAAACAAAATTAGGCAGTCACACACTATTAGCATAATGCTGAAAGTAACTGTTAGAAAAACATCAAGAAGTTGTATGTTCATAGGGCTACTGAATCACATCTTTTGAGGAAGTGGTATCCTTATGCTTCCCTGATCTTGACTCTTAACCATGGAATGAAAACAGGTATCCTTCAGCTTGGTGTAGTGGTTAAGAGCGATGACTTCCAAGTGTGGTTTGATTCCCCACTCCTCCATATAGAGCCAGCTGGGTGAACTTGAGCAAGTCGATAGTGCTGTTCTTACAGAGCAGTTCTGTCAGAACTCTCTCAGCCAAATCTACCTCACAGGGTGGCTGTTGTGATGAAAGGAAAGGAAGGCAAATTGTAAGCCATTTTGAGACTCCTTTGGGTAGTGAAAGCTGAGGTATAAAAACCCAACTCTTCTTCTTCATACCACATTGCCAAATACATCTGTGATACATTTGTGCCTTACTGCTTTTTCACAGGTGTCTTACAGCAGCATTACACCAGCGTTGCTACACCTGATCACATGCCACGCACATACAAGACATGTGAACAACCTAAAGTGTAAACTCTACACACACACATTCACAACTAGTTCATCTGAGGGCTGTGAGCATTCACATATGAATGTTGACATTCACTAAACCCTGGCCATTCACTGTTAACAAACACATAGGAAGCAACGTTCTGAGGGATCTGCCTATTTTTGATATCTATGCTGTGCTGGAGTGATTGCAATACAGGAAGAGGGGCTGATGCCTCAAACAGCTGCCAAATAATCTTTCCCGGAAGGTCTCCTTATCCTGAACGAGAGATCATGTCTCCCTGCAACAGGTGGCTTTTAAACTCGCTACTGTCCAGAGAAACCACACCAGCTGCACAGCCCTCCTCTGAATCTTTCCAGAGCTTCAAGTCACAGTAGCCTCCTGCAGCACAGAGCAAGACAACATGATTGGAATTTTGGGGGTACTATGTAATTGGGTTTGATGTTTTTAGGGCGTTTTATCAATGTTTCATGATATATTTTATTGGTTGCAAACCGCGCCGAGCTGGGCTTTGCTAGGAGTGGCAGTATAAAAATGTGATTAATAATAAATAATAATAATTGTCTGTTCACCTGCTACCCTTTCAGAATCCCATTCCTTTTGCTAGCAAGAATATTGTTTCCCTTTATATGCTTTGCCTTAGTTCACACTCTTTCTCCAATGTTGACATTGCTTGACTTTGAAAAGCCTCCATTCTTTACAGTAGAACTGTGTTAATGCATTCTCAGGGCCTCAAGCTAAAAACTGAACAATTAAGACCAGAAATTTCCAACAGAGAAGTTACTGCTAATGGCCTTTTGCAGGGCTAGTCAAACTGCGGCCCTCCAGATGTCCATGGACTACAATTCCCATGAGTTCGCTGGCAGGGGCTCATGGGAATTGTAGTCCATGGACATCTGGAGGGCCGCAGTTTGACTACCCCTGGCCTTTTGTAACCGGGACCCTTGGAACAACTTGCAGCTAGAGATGGGTTTCTGAACACAAGACAGTATAACACAATGAAAAGAAACAAATTATAATCAAACTGTATACAGATTTAGGGTGGTCACATCTTTTTCAGTCATCTTTGTGAAATCAAAATGAGGAATTTAGTAAGTAAATCCAGTGATGAAAGACTATTCAAGAAGTGAAATAATCAAACTTATAAAATCTCTTTTACTGGGAAAAGAGAGGTTGCTTTTCAACTGCCTAATGCTTATAATCCCGATTAATAAACACAATGTATAAATCATAATCAGTTCTGTAGGGTCTGCAAGACAAAGCTGCTCTGCCAAGCCCCTATTGAGGCCAGAGAGAACATCAGAAGGTGCTAGCCTCCCTGTTCAAAGGTCCATCCGTAGGCACCACTCCAAGCACTCCAGTCAGTAGCCCACCTTAATGCTCTATGCGAGATGCTGCAGCCATATTTTATATCCTATTGTCAGCGGCCTTGAGTCTTCTGGGGAAGGGTGGAATAAAAATCTAAAAATAATAAAACTATAATCTCAATTTATCTGAGTTTTTGTTCCAGAAATGGCTCTAAACGTGTCCTCTCGGCAGCCGGTATCTATGGGGGATTAAAGAGCTGACTCTCATTGTGCAAACCCAGACCGTTTCTGCACAGGTGCGAACCTCTGCATTGGTGTTCTTAAATAATTACAGTTTATAAAACCTTGTGCTCAACTTTCTGCCTCCCCAGGAGATCTAAATTTAATGTCCCATTACCCTGTGCTTTTCAAATGCACTTTCCTCATGATTTCCCCTCCCCTTCAGATCTGAACTCGCAGTTTTCCAGTAATTCATGGTTTCAAATTTGATCTCCCACCGCCCTTTTGTGTTTTCTGTGTTGCATGTTGCACAGCTGTCACATGGCGGGGGGGGCATGAATATTGTGCCTTTTGCTGAAGGGAGAAATCCAGCTGGGGATTCAACTCACTGGGAAACAGCAGCTGAGGTACTGAGGTACAGAAAAGGTCCCCAGTTGCTGGGTCACCTAAGATAGTTAGCAAATGCATCCTTCCTGCTGACCAGAAAGCAGGACATGACAACGAAAGGTTGTTTTTATACACTGTTTTTCTCTACCCAAAGGAGTGTCAAAGTGGAGTAGAATCACCTTCCCTTCCTCTCCTTGCAGCACATAACCTGTGAGGTAGGTGGGGCTGAGAGTGCTCTGATAAAACTGCTTTGTGAGAACAACTCTAACAGGGTTGTGACTAACCCAGGGTCACCCAACTGGCTGCACGTAGAGGAGTGGGGAATCAAACTTGGCTTTCCAGATTAGAGGCCTTTGCTCTGAACCACTACCCCAAGCTGGCTCTCTCTAATCCACCTGCTAGAGCAGCCAGGTAAAGGAACAGGACTTAATATTTGCTAAGTGTGAAATGATACCATATTACACAAGAACAGGTATCTATATGGGGAAAGGGAAGAGAAAAAGGAAATCTTTGGCTGATGCAAAGCGGAGTCCCTAATCATTCAGAGCTGATCATGCACAGATCCTCCTGTTTCAGCACCTCTTGAAGAGTCATTCTAATAAAGGCTATTGCTTATTTATGAGAGCCAACTTGGTGTAGTGGCTAAGAGTGGTGGCTTCTAATATGGAATACCCAATTTGATCCACCTCTACATGCATCCAGCTGGGTGACCTTGGGCCAGGCACAGTTCTCTCAGAGCTCTCTCATCCCCATCTACCTCACAGGGTCTGTTGTGAGGAGAAGGGTAGGCAATTGAAAGCCACTGAGACTCCATTGGGTAGTAAAAAGCGGGGTACCCCAAATAGCTCTTCTTATACAGATCAGTTAGTTGCATGGCTTGCATTGGTTTGTACCCCAATGAAGGACCCTGCACAATGAATGTACACACCCAGAAACTTAATACTATATTCATAATAGTATTACGTTTGTGTCAGTATGTTTTTCTTTAATAAAATTGACAAGTTTCACAGGACCTTAGGAAAGCAATGCCCCTGCCAGTGAACAAAATATACATGCTGCAGAGAGCTGCCTAATATTACAGCTCAGCAGCAACAGGCTGATTGGTTTTAATGAATCTTCCACAGCTTGTGTTCTCCAAAGACAGGAATTCTGGGGACTGGACAGATTATTAGTCAGTGTTATATTGTCCCCATCTGTTCCAAAAGCAGATGGCCCATCCACCTGTCCATTTAAAGAACAAATCTAGGTGTGTGTGTTTGGGGAGTCCCATTATTTGATCCACTGAGCCCTAGGCACCAATAAGGTCTTTGGGACAGCAATTTGTAGCCAACTTATTGCAACTTTGTAGGGTATTGCGGACAACACATTCAGAGGTAGTTTGCCACTGCCTGTCTCTGCATAGTGGCCTTAGTGCTGTTCCTTGGATGTTTCCCATCCAAATATTAACCAGGGCTGATCTTGCTCAGCTTCTGAGATCTTCCAAGATCACGTTGGCCTTGAGGTAGCAATATCTCCAGGGGCAGTAGTAAAGCCACATGTGCCCTGCAGGGCACTCTGACATCCTCTGTGACACTGCAAAGGATTTTCAATGAGATTACTTCTATTGCATGAAGCAGCCATTGAAGCCACCAATGTATTTTTAAGCACCAGCCTCTTTAGTTCAAAGTGCTCAGATTCAGCTACAATTTTAAAAACATGGACTTCAGTCCTGGAAAGCCATTTCTCAAAATAATTTCCAAAATTACAAAGCACACAGTGCCTACACACATACAAGCACAGCAAGAACTCAGCAGCGGTAGTCAACCTGTGGTCCTCCAGCTGTCCATGGATTACAATTCCCATGAGCCCCTGCCAGCATTTGCTGGCAGGGACTCATGGGAATTGTAGTCCATGGACAACTGGAGGACCACAGGTTGACTACCCCTGCCAGGACACCTATTGGGACTATCAGGGACTATCAAGGCCTGTAAGAGACTGGCTCTCTTTGGGCAGACCTTTGGGACAATGGATCCCAGAACTTCCCAAAACACATCTTCTTCATTACTTCTCCAGGTCTTCACTTACGCCCCCCAAGCTCTCCAGTCTCTTCAAAAGAAACTGAACTCAAGTTATTGACATGACAGCCCTCAACAGGCTGGCTAGCATCCTAAATGTCTCTCAGACATTTTTTTTTTTTGGGGGGGGGGGTTGCATGTAGCAGCTGAAGTTTCAACCAGTGAGCAATGTCAGTTGCTCTGCAGTGCAATTCATGTTTCTTGTGCTATTAGTTTCTTCTCCATCAAAAAGCATAAATGACCTTCTCCTCGTGCTGAGTCTAGTATGTATCACATTCCCTGGGTAATCACACCAAGTTACACAACAGCCCCGGGGAACATATTAAGCAACGGTGGAGGGAAGAGGTTATTTTCTTGCAGCAGACGCAAAACGCAGGCTACACAGGGTGGAGAATAATACAAAATACCTGTGGGCCCTCTGAGCTGGGCGTGCAGCCAGATGAACTGGAAAAGCATGTACCCTCAAGAACACAGCTGTTCTTCGATTAAAAACAAGCCCGGAAAGAAATGCTTTCTCTTGTATTCCAGAATGTATCACTAACCGTTAGCTTGTGTTGAAGTTGCTGTTCTTACTTACGTTTTGATATGTACATCAGAAATATGTTCCAAAGCTCTAGGGAAACTGGTCCCTTCTGGGTGACCCAGTCCTGCCTTCACATCCCATGAGTTTTCCACTGAGACAGTCACCTTTGTTACCTATGGCTACCCCAAAAACTCACCGAAATTTTTATTTCAAGTCTCCATTCTGGCTCCACCCACACTTGTCAGCTGGGGCTGAGGAAGAACCCTCTGCAACTCTAGTGGGCAACCTGCACAAGGGGCTTATGTTAACTGCTCTCAGAGCTAACAAAATCACAAAGATTTTGATTAACTAAACAGCTCAGCACTAAGTTTTGGCAACTTTTTGCATTTTGTTTTATAGACTCTGGGATTCTTCTCACACCTTTCATAGCCCTTGCTTTGTTCTTGCCTGTATTTCCCTCCACACTGGAAAAATCCAGGTTTTGTACTCCAAAACAAACACATGCAGAAGCTAGACACTTAAAAAAGCTATCAGAGATCTTCAGATTCAGGAAGCCTCGTCTGCCACCTCTGGAGCCCTTTCAGCATTCTGCACTTCCACTTCCAGCTTGAGTGATTACCGATCCTCAGATTCCAGGCTGAACTGTCCAGCTCCAGCAAGGGACCTTGGGAGGTATGACGGCTACCCATGCCTACAGCCTAACCTAGCTCTAGCACAGGGATGCAGAGCAATAGTATGCACGCATGCATAGTCCAATTTCTTAACATGGACAAGCATAGAAAAGCCTGAGCAGGGAAATGAAGTGAACTTCAGGTTACGATGGCAGGGCAACCAGAAGCAACTTTGTGTTGCTCTTATCACTTTTTCTTACCAGTCCCAGGTTCAAATCTCCACTTAGCCGTGAGGTTCAGTAGAGAGAACCTTGGCTCAGTTGCCTAACCTACCTCATGGGTGGGGGGAGGAAAGAAGAGACCATGTATTTAGCCTTGAGCTTCTTGAAGGAAAGATTGGATTAACACATAGGGTTTTGTTTGTTTTTAAGCAACCAAACAAACCAACCCCAATTTCAATTGACATTTTGCTGCTGTGGTGGCAGAAGATTCCAAACTTTTATTCTAATTCTGAACAGACAAACTAGATTTAAGCAGGTGGAATGGAATGCTGAAGTGAAAAAAACTGAGGGGGACTTTGCCAACAACCACTAGAAAAACAGGAAAATGGGGTTTCCGGGGGAGGGGGGTGGATAAAGGTTAGGCAAAGAATCCATTAGAGACTGTAGCATATGAAACAGGCAGAGTTAGGGTGCTGTTCCTTAATAAAAAGAACAAATGGTAATGCTGCTGAGTTATTGTCTTTAAGTATACTGTACCTCTCCACTCTAGCAAATTTCTGTCAGCTATCAGACTAGGGGAGGAAGGCATGATAGGTCATACTTGCACACTAGATAAATGTGTTTTGTGATGTATGTGCTTCCTGTTACCCTCAGCCTATACAGCAAACTTTATCCTTTTTAGGGCCCAGAGAAAAGGGATCTTGATTGGTAGCCGATATGTTTTCTGATCTAGGATTAAGGAATCTTGTTTATGTATAAAGTAGAAAAACTAATTAAAAATCCACTTCACCCTAACCACCTGAAGTCAACAGTGGATTTGGTATAGCAACATGACAGGAGATGGGTCAAAACTCTCCAGCAAGGCCTGGATCAGTGGTTGTGACAGCTGCCCTTTAGTGGAACCCCAAAGTATGCTGCCTGAAGCAGGCTGTGGGTGATATGCCAAGAATGATTCAGTTCATTGCCATGGAGGGGTTGAAGAGAAAAATGGCTTCTATATTGGCCCTTCCCACATGAACAACACATCCATACCAACCCATGCTAGCATCTATTTTAAATATGAAAGTGATATTCATCTCACTGTCTTGTGTTAATCCTTGGCCAGAATTATACAGATTATTGTTAAAATTCACCTTGCAAGTGTCAAAAGTATTCTCTTCTTTCATCATGATATGTAACCACTCTCCCTCCCCCCACAAAGAAAATGCGACACAAGGACATAAATTATCAGAAAAAGGCATTATATTTGGGCTTACACCAGATTTTAAACTGATTTTGGTTTCAAGCAACTGAAATTAGAGGTCCATTTTATGACATTAACAACCCAGACAACTGTAATTAAAGAAAAAGGAAAATTGGGGGGGGGGGGAAAGGAAACACAGTATAGAAACTAAGGCCTGTTCTCTTCCACAGGAACAATCTGGGGAATGTTCGTTTCAGATGTTGTGGTTTTTTTCTCTTCTCCCTTGGGGTTGTTTCTATCAAAAGCTTCACTGTCTCTTTAAAGCAAAGCTACAGTTCTTTTTCATAGTTTGTTTTGTTTTTGCAGTCTTACAGCAGCAAGTTTCATATCACCAGTAAGAAACACACAAGCATGTCCTGCAGTCAGAAACAGACACGCACACACACACTCGCAGACGTGATACAGCAGCCAGTTGCCACCATTGAGAGAAACACAGACACTCAGTTCTTTTCAGTGGTTACTGTGAGAATCTCGCTAGGCTTTTGAACTAAAAAAGAGAGAAAATACTGCGCAAGTCTTCCGCTTTGATGCTGTAAGGCATCCTTTAGCAATGGACGGAGTTCTGGTCTCCATTTGTTCAACAAGCATTGCTGAAACCTAAAGGCACAGTGGCCAAAAAGACAGCCCTGTTCTCTGGGTGTGTTTTGTTTTGTTTCTTTTTTTTTTAATTCTGTCAGTTCAAACTAGCATGTTGGCCTGAAGTCAGGAAGCCCTACTTGCTCTTTTGCGTCTCAGTGTCCCTGGTAAATGTCACAGGGAAGTACCAGGAAAGCAGATCTTCTGCCATGAACCTCAACTCATCTCTGGGCTCTTCAGAGACCCCTGCTGAAGAATACATTTCTCCTGGAGCACAAAGACAATGCCTGCAGCTACCCCACCCCACCCCCACCCCAGTCCAATTTTGTAGAAGCTTTATGGTTCAGGCAACCACTTTTTATGGAAGAAACTGGTCCTTATATTTGCCAGCTTCTAGAGGAAAAAAAGTGCCCTACAGGTTGCTGTGACCCATAACACTCAAGAGATCACAGCAAGGGATTGACCACTACAAGAGGTTCATAGTAACCCTTCAACAGCACTAACTAAACTGACTGCCAGGGCCATCAAATGCCACTCGCTTCTGGGAACATAGCCAGAAGGGGAATGGGGTGGAGAATACACTAGTAGTCCTTGTCCTTACAAGTTCTAAGTCTTTCTGATTATACGATAGAAGTCTTGGAAACTTAAAACACCAGCCAACCAAATAAACCATCACCAAAATCAGCAATAGGAAAAGGTTTTTTTTTCCCTTTTTCTTTTTATTAAAAAAGAAGATCTCACTTTTGAGCTCCTACAGTAAGATGGAAGAGAGGGGAGGCAATTTAGAAAAGAAGGCCAGAAACATCTGCCCTCCTTCCATCCACTGAGGGTCATCTTCCCACAATTAACATCTTAAGAACTGCCTTGTTTTTGGTTGAAGTAAGGTTTATCCTTTTGCAGATTCCCCCCTTCGGCCTCTGCTGGTTTAGCTGGGGGATGTGTTGGCATGAGTGTTTGGGGAGTCCTGCTCATTTATGGTGTTCAGAAGCAGACACACCGGCTGCCGGGGGAGGGGTGGGTGGCTATGCTCTTGGGGCTGCTCATCAGAGGCGCTAAAAGGCCCATCTTCCTCATCTCCATGCAGAGGGCGGCGATTGCAGCTGTCACAGAAGTCCATGGGCCCATCGTCAAGGAACCCATCCAACTCCTTGAGATCACCATCATGGTGGTCCTGGTTACAGATGCAGATTTCAATGCCTGAGTCACCTGTGAACCGTCGGTGCCTGCCAGGTGTCTTGTCCTTTGCATCAGAGAAGGCGCTGTTCTGGTCTAAGCTTTCAGAGTTGTAATCCTTAAGCAGTCCCTCCTTGCACTCTGGCTCCTTATCAGAACAGGACACCTGGTCAGCCATCTCTCCTAATCCTGCGCCGCTTGGCTCTCCACTTGTTTCTTTGGTGGGCGATCGCTCAACTAGCGGAGTAGAGGATTCCAGACCTCCCATGCTGGAGGATGCAGCACTGTCCAGGCTTCCATTATTGCTTCCCACTGCGGTCAGAGAGCCTGTCTGGGCTGGCTGGAGGTTTCTCATGTCCGCTGCTGCACTGCCACTGCCAGGCGGGATGCACTGCTGATGTAAGGCACTATATGGTGGGGGAGGGGTCGGAGGTCGATTCACCACTTCCTCATAGGGAGGTAGTAAATAATTTGGCAAAAATCCTAAATGGGGAGGCAGGGAGGACAAGTTACTTCCAGGCTACTTCACTGCATTAAAAATTAAAGCACAACACTTTGTCTTTTGTGGTCAACTGGCTTTTAAATTACTCTAGTAAAAGATTTCCATCATAAAAACCATTAATCCCAACTGGTCTCAAGGAAGCCATTGCTCTTGTTTTGTAAATGGACAAATTGAGGCAAAATGCAGCAAAGAAGATCATAACACAAGCACCCAGTATGTAGTCCAGATGCCCCATAGGTTACCTGAAACGTGTTTGTAATGGCCCTTCTGTAATCCCTAAAAACTGGAAACTCCTCAATTCACAGACACTGGGGGGATATTCATCCTGTTGTCTCAGGACCAAGCTAAAAGCTCACATGGAGAATGTGGAAACAAGTGGCGACCCACCACCCAGTTTAAACTTGGATACTTAGGGAGGAACCTACTGGGCCCTTCATGAAGAGCTTTCAGGGAACTAATTAGCATTCACACATACCTGTTACTTCTCTCCTGTGTCCATTTTCCCATTCTTTCCCTTTTCTTCTCCTTTGCCCTTATCTGGCTACATGCTTTTGCAGCCTACTATTCAACCTGCCTACCTTGAGTGGGTGCATTATGTATGCCATCTGTAATTATTTTTCTAATTAATCTTAATATAAAACAAGCTAAAATGAAGTCAGATTAGTTATCTCAGGTGCTCTGTGGTTCAGTCCTAGCGGTAACCTGGCTAGTTTTATGACTGGTCATTTGTCTTAACACAATTGTTTCTATTTGGGTTGTTGTGCATCACCTTGAACATGTCTTCTGGAGACGGGGCATGTAAACATACATTCCCCAAATAAATGCAGAGTATACATGCTCTGCATGCCAAAGGCTGAATCCTTCACAACGCCAGTTAAAGGTGTTAAGATTTTTTCTGGGACAGGATATTTCAGGGAGCCACTGATCAGACAATACCAAGCTAGATGGATTCATGGTTTTGCTTGGACCAGTGGTTGTGCATGGCAGACGGCAGTTTCATATGTTCATATATATTGTTCTTGTATACTGCCACATATTATCTGAGGCTGATTGTTTTGTGTCAGCTGCAGAGGGGAAAGTGTGGGAAGTAAAAACCTCTCAGCTTTGTCACTGCTGCCCAGGCTAGCGTGTGACCAAATCTTTCATAAACCACTTCCTCCTTCTATGCGAGCTGTTAAAGCCGGAAAAGAGTCAAAGCCTAGTATGGCTGTAAGATTTCAAACATCTCTCTATGCAGCCAGGATAAAGGTAAAGGTATCCCCTTTGCAAGCACCGGGTCATGTCTGACCCTTGGGGTGACGCCCTCCAGCGTTTTCATGGCAGACTCAATACGGGGTGGTTTGCCAGTGCCTTCCCCAGTCACTACCGTTTACTCCCCAGCAAGCTGGGTACTCATTTTACCAACCTCGGAAGGATGGAAGGCTGAGTCAACCTTGAGCCGGCTGCTGGGATCGAACTCCCAGCCTCATGGTCAGAGCTTCAGACAGCCTTACCACTCTGTCGCTGCCTTACCACTCTGCGCCACAAGAGGCAGCCAGGATACCTACTTATAAACTTAACCTGCTCACATTAGCAACAGAACAGGGTTAGTGATGATGTCTCTTCAGCTACGATGGCCAATCTGACATAAAAGACTGAACTGGTTTGCTCAAGGTGCTGCTGATGATCACTCTGACCTCACCACCCATTCCCAGGCCTGCCTGCATTCATTTCTACTGCCTTTTCTGGGGAGCCCCATCAGTGGTTCTACCCAAAGTGGTAGTGAGTGTTACTCTTAAAAAGCCAGCCTGCTCCTTGCATGCAGTACATACGGAAATAAAATGGCAGGGTGGAGTAGTTATGAGCTTCACGATAGGCAATCAGGTTAATTTCATGCTGCCTCTGCTGTGCTTGGAGTCTGTGTTTGGCGCGCCGATGATGGCAGACACAACAGCAGCTCAGTATAATGATGATCGTCCACACTAGCCAGAACCCTGTGGAGGAAAGCAAGAGAGAAGAAAGTGCCACTTTTAGAGAAGCAGTGAAGGGCTCAATGGTGGAAATGTAAGCAAAGGAGATAGGAATGGGGGGGGGGGTTGTTGTATAAGGCACTGTCACTGAATTTAATCCATGGCTGACAAAAAGCCATGAACAATTTGGATAGTGCATATTACCACCAGTACACTATGGCATGCTCACAACTGAAAAGGGTCCGATGTATCCATCACTCTATGTTTGATCTTCCAACAGGCAAGCAAGAAAGGATTTAACTGACATGTCAAGAAGGATGCTGTTTCCATTACCTCTCAGTTTAGCCCATTTCATCCTTCTGTTTTACACATTAAACAGAAATATTGGGGGGGGGGAGGCTACAAAATATAAAATAACCCAACTTAGTAGTACAAGTACAGCTATAAAAAACACTGCCCAGCGTAAACGTTTGATCACATTTCTTGCAGCTCAGGTTAAAATAAGAATTCATAAGAAAGAGCTTCTCTAACTATGAAGAGAGTATTCCCTGCCAGTCCTGTTAAGAATCCATCGATGCTGGGATATGAAGACAGGCAATTTTTTCGAATGCAGATCCAAGAGATGAGACTCCAGTATAAGCTGATGACTGCAGAAGCTCATGAATGAAGGCAGGAAGCTGCTTTCATTCTGAAGAGGATGTGCAGCTCTATGTAGAAAGACAGCGTTGAGACAGCAATTCCCAGCTAGCACACAGTGCCAACCACTGGCAGAGGGCAGACAGAATCCTGCCAGGAAGGGGATCCTGCCACTGCCATCGTTTCAGCTTGACCTGTAGCAACATCACTTTCAATTCAACCATTCCAGCTGGGTTGAGAAACAATTTACTGTGGATGGGGAAGAAAAGGGGAAAATAGGATTACATGTGTCGTTATTGGGCAATTATGCAAGCGTCCTCCTTTGCTTTGATTTACAAGCACCAAAAGACACTTAGAGAGCTGCGAAGCGGCCACACACTTATTTCCATCTATCTCCCCTTTCCCTTCTGTCCGTATTTAAACATTATACAGCACACTTAAAACTAGCCAGAAACACTCCCAAGTCCACTAGAGGAGTGAAAAGAGGATCAGCAACTAATACCTAATACAGAGGATGTGACATGTAGTGATAACCTACTGATCTATTGCTTGGCACTACACCGCCTTGCTCACCAGTATGATTGCTTAGCTGGAAATAGACTAATATCTTTCATGCAAAGTCAAGTGGTTAAAATTGCCAGCTTTTTGACTGCTTCCTGCAATCCTGGCCTCTACAGACTTGTAAAAATCTTGCCCCACCAGGAAGGCGGGCATATTTTTTCTCTCAGAGACACCTACATATCAGGTGGCAAACTAGCCACCAAGATTACCAACAGGCAGTAATCACTATTAGCTTCAATGAACTGAGGCTGTCATATTGGCCACTTCATAAGCAAGGTAGGGTTTGGATGCTGGGAGTCCCACCAAACTCAGATGGGTATTTTTGCAAACAGCTGGACAGAACCTAAACCAGCATTGAATACCTCTTCTTCTTCCCAAACTCAGGTAATCAGTTTAGAACGAGGTCACAACTATGGGTGACTTGGGAAGATTTCTTAATACACTTTAAGACCATCCAGACTTTTATTCTCTGCCCCCTTCCCAGATAATCCAACAGAAAGTGGGACAGCTGCTCCAACAATCCAGCCCACAGACAACCAGCTGCCAAGTTAAAGAGCCTGCTAGAAACTGCCCTCTTCCTACAAAGAGCAACGGAGTGCTGTCTTGAGGCCATCATATTCCCTTAATCCCCACAGTTCTTACAGTTGTGGAGAATGCAATGCCTGCTATTTCTTACCCATACCTTAAACATGAGAGACAGCACAACATCTTTTGGCTACATTAACACACAAGTGTTCCCGTTACATTTGTGCGTGTTCATTCTACATTGGTGCTGCTGCACCCACACAGTTGGAAGTGTGAAAAGAAGGCCTCTCTCGGAAAATCAGTCAAGACAGCCTAATTACTACATAGCAAAGGACTGCACCAACTCGCATAAGTCAAACGAGCATGTGAAAATATAAAAACATTAGCATCTTTCAGAGTTGGATCCTTAGTATTCCCTGTACATTTTAATGTGAAAAGGTAACATTAATAGGGAACTGACAAGTGGCAACTTGTGAAATCTGGATATAAAGTAAGACAAGACAGACACACAAGTTTGTATGCAAAGAATGAAATAAGAGACTCAATATGAATTGCTGTATTAATCTATTGCATTTGGACTCTTGGGACCTGTTACAGGCTATCCACATTCTTCAGGGAGAAAGGGTGGAGAAATGGTGTGCATGTGAATGGTGCCACCAATGTGGGGAAAGTGAGGTGGGAAAGCTGGATAGACAAGCACCAAGACAGAGGCCACTGCCCTCAGGAGAAAAACTGACCAGCTGGGGGAAGTGGGTAGGGACTGCAGGCTCTCCCAGCTTAAGCACTGCCACTGCTCAGTACCTATTTCTCCAGGCACCTTCCCAAGCCCTCCTGACGGGGGAAAGAGGCAGAAATGGATGAAGAAGGCACCCACATGGGGAGGCATCCAAGGAGAAGGCAGCCCCTAAAAGTGACTCTCTCCCAATCCACCCTAGACATGGTACAGTTTCTAGGGATGAGAGGGGCTGTTCTTTCACCTTACCCATGCAACAGAGGTGGTCTGACCTACTGGAGGGGATTCATATCCCTAAATGTTGCTTCTCCTTTCTCTCTCCAAGTGTGTATGTGTGCGTCTATTGTTAGGACAGGCCAAGAATATAAAATTTCAAACCCCACTTTCCAAATTATTAAGCATCTTTCTGATTCACCCTCTTTCTCCTGCAGAAATAATATACTACAGTAAAAAAGGATGAATCCTTAAATCCTTTGCTCTTCTGCAATAAGCAAAGTAACAAAGTAGCAACTGGGGGGGGTGTTAGAAGTCAGAGAAGTGGGGTGGGAAGCACAGAGTAATTTCACCGGGAGCAAAATTCATACACAGAAAAAAAGACCAGAATCACACGTAGCCTGAAGGTCTGGTTAACTGAAAGCTGCCACTAGCTAGGATTCTAGAGAGAACAGAACAGCCCTTGGCATCTTCAAGGTGAGAACATTTTATCTCCATATGATTTGTACCTGAAGATAGATCTGAATTCAATTTCAAGCTGCAAGTGTCAAATAAGAACTGTTGGATCATATGTGCATGGCAAACTCAGATGCAGAGAGAAATGGCTAATTCTTAGAAATCAATAAACAGAACAATCTTCACTCCATAATATAAAAAACAAAAGCTGAGTGTTACAGGAGAGTGACCTGACTACTACACTCAAATAGCTCAAATCTGTCTGTGTTCATTTTCTAAGGTGCGAGTTTCCAGTAAATTTAGGGGACTTGGATAAATGGCAAAGATTTCTGGAGAGACATGGAGATTGGGAAGGCATGCCAGAAGAAGCTTGGCAGGGTGTTAAAGCTATTTTTAAACACCTTACTGTTCAGAGATGTCTCAAAACACAGCCAGGGACCAAACATTCTCAGCCAGCTCTCTCTGAAGTCACAACAGGCTATAAAGCGGTGTTATTGTTTTAAAGATAAAGGTGCTGTTGACAGCCTTATGGCCCAGAATTCTGCGCTTGCAGGGCAATGCAGTGCTCCAGATGCTTATGGAAACACACAACTAAATGTCACTGCAACCCACAGAAAGCTCTTCCTACCAGCAACTGAGAAGTACAGGTACATTAATCAGAATACTGTATCCAAGTCCTCATTCACATGTCTGGCCAGATGGTCCATGTAAAAACTCAAACTGCTGAAGTAATCTAGAGCAACTCTCCCCATCCCAAGGAGGTGAAATATGAGATGGACATATTTCCATGTTTCCCTAGTGGCAAAGACCCAAGCAAAGAGCTCACGGAGGGAAATGCCTTTTATCCTGTGCAGAATGAGAAAACATGTTTTCCCCTTCACTGTTCAAGAGGAGGAACAGAATAGTCTGCCCTAGAGTTCACAGTAAACTTGGGAACATGCCATCAGTTTATTGGCAGGAAAGTTCACTAGAGGCAAGCCAAAATGCACAGCAAATAATTTCTCTGCCTGCCTGAACAGCATACTAGGCGATGGCTCTGGTGTCTCTTTGGCCTCAAAGAAGGTGAAGTGGGTCCAGTTTCAGTTATTAGTGTAGGAATTAATATAACATTGTTAAAAGATTGAGCTGCAAAATGGGGTATTTCTGGCTCAAATTCCCCACATTAATGTACGGTGCTGCAAAAGCCTTTCTAGACAGAACCAGCATTTTGCTGCAGAAAGATTGTTTCCTCAGCTAGTGTCACATGATAACAGAAACCCCTTTCAAATAGTGCCTTTAAAATACCCCCCCCCCTGCTAAATTGACAGCTAATTCATCAGATTCAGTGTACCAACTACAGCCACAAAATGTAACAACAGGAAGTCAAATCGCAGCCATTTTTCTCCTATATGATTTTTTCCTAAGGAGATACTTTTGGCAGGTGTGTATCTTTTGGAACTGGATGCAGACCAAGTTAGAAAGAAAGATCACATGACATTATTCTCAGACTTGAACAGGCAACAAGTTCATTTTTTATTTTTCCCATTTCAGACTAAATTACTAAAACAGCAGTGGAATGGAATTCCTATTCCACACCAAAAGAGTAAGATCAAGAAGAAAACCATATACAAAGGATGATCTCAACAGTTCTTGGTACAAAAGTATATAATGACAAAGAAACACTTTTTTTCTTTACAAAAATCAACATGACTTCTTCAAAGGCAAGTCTTTCCTCACCAATATTTTGGAGCACTTAGGCAAACTGAACTAGAACTTCAAAAAGGATCTTCAAAAAGGCTGTTGCCAATGTACCGTCAGCAGAGATGCTTAAGTAAGCTAAGTGGTCATGGGTTAAGAGGATGGGTCCTCTTAGGAATTAAAACTTAGATGAATGGCAACAGAGCAAGAATAAATGGACTGTTTCACAATTATAGGTATTGGGACTGGTTATTTTATTGGTTCATAATCTGGTAATGGAGGCAAGCAGTGTAGTTTGCAAATAACACTAAATTATTCAGGACTGTGAAAATCAAGGTCAGTTAAAGAGGTCTCCATAATTGGGAGATTGATCAACAATGTACCAAATAAGGTACAATATAGATAAAATATAAAGTGATGCACACTGGACCCCGCCCCCCCAATTTCATATCCTTATCCATCCATGGTTCCTCTATGGCAGGCTACTTGAAAATGACTAAAATGGGAAAAAGTGCTAGGGCCTTCGAAGATGCTCTTGACTTGCCTACATTGCTTGTGAAGATCTGCAATTTTAAAATGCTCTTATTTTTTTCTGGGCCTTCCTATATCCTCATTTTTCATGCCTGCAAAATCCCAGTATATTGCTGCAGGTGAACAATATTTGGGTTTTCTCATTGTTATCCCAGCTAATAAAGTATCACATATTGAATGTGATAAGACCACGGTTCCAAATAACCAGATTTGGCTGCATTATGAAGCACCGAGGGCTGCTACAGCCTGGATTTTCCCTGGATCAGAACGGCAGGGAAAAGAATAAGCAAGAAAATGTATCTATTGCTAATGCAGAATTATACTACACTAAATAATAAATAATAAATGTTTCATGGTCGCTTGTGTAGATGGAAAATGGTTAGAGATATACATGGTTAGAGATGGAACATGGTTTGAGATATAATGGAAATACTGAAAATAACAACTATGGCAGCGGTCCGCAAGCTTCCGCTTGCCGCAGACCGCTGTGGAGTAGTGGGCGGAGAGGGCGGCCCAGGGGCCCGCGCACGAGCGGCAGCCCCAGCGCAAACGCGCATACGCGCACTGCTGCGCACGAGTTTGCGCCCGGGATGGGCGCAAACGCGCGCGCGGCAGTCCGTGCATGCGCGTTTGCACTGCCGCCATGCCGGTGGCCACGGCTTCCCCTCCCAGCCCCTCCGGGCCGCAAGCAAATTGGCCGCTAAAGCGGCCGATTAGCTTGCGGCTCGGCAAGCTTCTCTTCCCTCCCCTCCCAAAGTGAGGAGCTTGCCGGGCCGCGAGCTAATCGGCCGCTTTGGCGGCTGATTTGCTTGCGGCCTGGCGAGCTTCTCGCTTCGGGGGGGGGAGGGAAGGAGCCGCGGCCCAGTGCCGAGGCCTTTGCGGCCCGCGCTGGGCGGCGGCCCGCGGGTTGGGGACCACTGAACTATGGCATCCACATTCAGATGTGCATTCTACCGATTTCCTACTCTAAGCATCTTAAGATGGTTTATGGAGATAATCTTCCTAAACAGGATAGTCAAGTATATGGTGGGACTTAAGGGAGAAGATGTCCCTTCAGGGAATCAAGACCTGGCCAATTTAAGACTTTCAGGATCAAAATAACCAGTCTGAGTTGTGCTCAGAAATCAACTGGTAAAACAGTACAGTTTGTATGTAGTCTGTTCTCTTGAGCTAGTCCTGTTTAAGGGGTTCTGTATTCTGGAGTCTCTATAACCTCTAAGAAGTCTGAAAAGCCAACCCCATATAAAGCATGTAGACATTTCCAAAGCAGGAATGATAGAGGTCAGCCCTTTATCTCGTAGCACAGGGCATGTCACATGGACTAATTGTAGTTGTACACTAGCACTCCTTGTCACAGCCACATCCTACAAATCATCATCATCAGTACTGGATTAAGAAGCACCACCAAGATGGAATCTGCCATTGCAGGAGGTAGCACAACTTTTACAGACTATTGCAGCCTCAACCGACCTGTCAACCATCGATACCTCTAATTTATACTGAATTTTAGTTTCTTGGCCCTCACCCACCCTTGTTACCAATTTCAGACACCTGTTCCGAGTCTCCACTGTCTTACTATGGTCCAAGTAGAAAGTTGTAGCTGGATTTCAAAAGTATACTGCTGAGTCAACTTCAAAGCCTCATGTGACCTCTCCCAGCAATTTCATGTACTTATTAAGTAATATGGGGGACAATGGAACTTCATAGCACCCCAAGGGATATCACTCATGAACTGGAGTAGTAATCCCTCTATTGACAACCACCTTTTGGAGTGGAACTATTGCCAAGTGGACTTGTACTTCTCTAAACCTGCTGACTTGTGAAGAAAGGCTCCATGGTTGATACTTGAGACACTCTTCCTTGTTCACACAACAACTGTGCAGGGTATGCTAGGCTGAGAGAATGATTGGCCCAAAGTCATCCAGCAACTTTCATGGCAGACTGGGGCTTATGAAACTGAGTGTTCCAGTTGTTAGCCCCCATGCTTGAACCTCAGCGCACCATGGGGTGTATGTGTATCTTTGTGGAAGCTCAGGTCAGAAAGGTTCCATGGTTGACACTTACTGAAGGCTACTGATTCAACAGAGACACTCTTCCCTGTTCATGTCCCAATAAAAATTGCCCACTAAGCCAAACAAAGCAGCTTGTATTCAGTATGTAATATAGACCTGGAACCTTATTTCTACATTCAATTTCTATTTATTTCATGTGCCTAGAGCTGAAAAACCACATCTAGCCTGGATTTCAGAAAGAAAAAAAGTTGTCTCAAGCTGAAATGGCTTTGATTTTAAATTATAAAAAGAATCTATTTTTAATGCAGGACTTACACCAGAGCTCATAATAATAATTGCAGCACTGAGACTGTCCACAGCAATGCCCCGTTTCACAGGTATAACTCTGATTGTTGATTCCTATGCAGGTTTCTTTGTCCTATAACATAAAATAGAAATAGGTTAGCAACACCCTGGGGACTCTAAATATGCAATAAACCTCTAGTTGTTTTCAAGAGATGTATTAACTCAAATTTAAATACTTGCTCATGGTCATAAATAACCTATGGCCCACTTGAAAAGTACTTCATCCATATTCACAAAGCTGGGCCAGAATTAGAAAGTCTAAGCACTTCTTTTAGTGTAGAATTCCTTAATGATACCACATGACATGAAATCACCCTTAAGTATCCACTGTGTCAACCAAAAATGCTATGTAACAAAATCAAGAAGACTATAAGACCCAGAGGATAGGTTTAGGATTTGTTCCTGACATACAGCATTTAGAAATTGATGATTAGGGCATAATCACAATTATGTTTTCAGAATTTTCCCACAAATACAAATGTAATGAATATAATAAATAATTTAAGCTTGCTCACATAACAAACTGACTGGGTATTTGCATTATAGAATCATAAAAGAAGAATAGTTTGTTTTTATAGTGTGCTTTTCTCTACCCAAAGGACTCTCAAAGCAGCTTACCATTGCCTTCCCTTCTTCTCCCCATACCAGACACCCTGTGAGGTAGATAACACTGAGAAAGCCCTGAAATTATTGCTCTATGAGAATTGATCAGGGCTGTGATGAGTCCATGGTTACCCAGCTGGCTGCATGTGGAGGAGGAGCAGAAATCAAACCCTGCTCCTAGCCAGATTAGAAGTTACCACTCTTAACCACTGTACCACGTTGAAAGGGGCCATACAGATAATCTAGTCCAACCCCCTGCTCAATGCAGGATCAGCCTAAAGCATCCATGATAAGTATCTACCCAGCCACTGCTTAAATACTGCCAGTGAGGAGAACTCACTACCGCCTTAAGCAGCCTAGTTCACTGCTGAATTCATGACCTTTTTTTCCTGATATCTAGCCAGTACCACTTCTCACATAGTTTAAAGCCATTACTGTGGGTTCTATCCTCTGCTGCCAACAGAAACCACTCCCAGCCCTCCTCTAAGTGACAGCCTTTCAAATACTTAAAGATAGCAATCGTCCCCTTTCCCATCCAACATCCATGCTTCTCATTTCTGTTACCCAGATACATAACTCTGCAGCTCTCTTTGTTGAACTGCACCTTATTCTTATTTGCCCACTTTTCCAGCGTGTTCAGATCTCACTAAACTTTATCTCCATCTTCTGGTGTGTGTGCTGCTCCTCCCAATTTGGTGTCATCTGCAAATTTAATGAACAGTCCCTCCACCCATAAAAATGTTGAAAAGTACTGGTCCCAGTATTGAGCCCTGTGGCACCCCACTCCTCACCACCCTCCAATCTGATGACATGCCATTGACAATTACTCCTTGGGTGTGGTTTTCTAATCAATTATCTATTCACCTAATATCTATTAGCTGCAAATAGATATGCAAATACATATGGATCAAAAGATATATTTTCTTCAAGTAAATTGAGATATCAAATTTTGTGATCACATTATGTGGGATTGGAGTACATTAGAAACTATTTTGTTTTGTTGTGGGGTTTTGTCTCTATGTATTAGTATTTATATTAGTATTTATAGGAACATGATAATTAAAGTAAGGCTCATTTGGATCAAAGTAATCCTTGCTGCCACATAATCCTACTCCAAAGCGACTCTTGCTTAATTAGCAGTACATTTTAAAATAAAATAAGCTTTCCAATGAAGTGTCTTCCTGGAATATTCCTGTATTCCAGGACAGAAGCCAGATCAGCTCTACTTTATCATCACGTAATCCTCCCTGAAGGCCAACACATTTGACAGCTAAAAGATGGTAAACAACTACGGCATGGGGTCACCCAATGGTAAATGACACTCTGCCATCCCTACCCAGGGTTCAATTCAGGGCTAAGGCAATATGGCTGTCCTAGCAGTTTTTGGAGCCTTGTCTTACAGCTTTAAAAATAAATGCTTTGCTGGCTTAGAACACTCTACGAGGCCAAACAGGCCTTAATGGAAGTACAATAGAAAAAGACCAAGATAGTGGCAATGCTACTTCTATGCAAGCATTTTTGTATAGGATGCTTTTTGCAAAAAGACGAGTCCCTACTCCAAACAGTCTACAATCTAAAGCATGAGTGGGAAGACACATGTGAGCAAGTGTTGTTGTGGGTGCTTAGACTGCAGTCTGGCAATAGGGGTAGAGAAAAGACCAAATTTTGGAGGACCAAAATCTTGAATACTGATTACACAGCAAGTGTAATGGTTAAATGTCTGGTGGGGAATGGAATTCAAATTCCTGCTATACTGTGAAGCTTGCTGGATGACTGTAGGCCTGTTGCACATGTGGACTAGCCCACCTTATAGGGAAGAAATTACAGCAAACACTATCTAAACTACTGAAAGGTGGACAGAGAAATTATATATATTATATATAAAGAAAAACATGTATTATCTCAGCTGTCCTTCAACACAAATCCTCTCACTAGCATTAGAGTACCAAATTGCAGCAGGACGATGAAGTTGAACAAATGCATCTTGTCTGAGTTTATCCAAGTAAGTTCATGGGCAAAGCAAAATCTGAACTGGTTCTCAGCCCCTCTGCTATACTTCACCTGGAAGAAGTTTAAATATCCTTGAGTGCTCAAGGCAGACCAAACAACTTCAGAGCATTTTTAGGAATAGCACTTTTGATAGTAAAAATCATTAGAAAGCCATGCCCCTTTTTTCTGTATTTTATTATCCCAAGCTGTATATTTTCAACACACACAAAATGCTTTTCATTAATTTCCTCTGAATATAGAACACCAATAACATCACATAAATTCAGCGATGCTTTTTTTTCTAAAAGAAGAATTCTATTTTGAGGTCCAGAGACACAGACGTCAGCATTAACATGCCTACCAATACCCACCCACCTCAGTTGGAGTTAGCACCCTCCACAAAAATCCAGACATTTGGTTTTGTTTTCAAAGAACACACATCAAAAGCACCAAGATGTTTCCCCTTTTAGAAACTATCTGCTGCGTCCTCTTACATAGCAAAAGGGACACTCCTCCATTTCATCCATAACAAGAAACCATGTGGACTTAAATAGAGGTTTGAGCAAACTCCAAAGCTATGCAAAGCAGGGAAGCGAGGTTTCAAGAAACATAAGAGGGCTTCCCTTCCTACTGGGAAAAACATTTTGTAGATACCCCATCCACAGATTGGGAAGGCAGTCAAAGAACTACTGAGATATGATAACTGCAAATATTCCAACTGACAGAAAAGGGGCATCCGGGCTATTTGCAGCCCATGAGCTCCACCTACAACTTGCTGGTCTTTTTATTAGAGAAAGGAGTTAGGACAACGAACAAAGCAGTCTGTGCTGTCCAGGGCAACCTTGAACATCTACCAACATTATATGATAAAGCACTTTTAAAACTAACCACTAGAATCTGCTACTGAGGGTGGAAGTGGGAGAATTCACAAAAAGCAGCCATATACTGTGTTTCCCTTCCAAAATACAACTCCATGTAACTCTGAAGGGCCACTTTATTTGGAAACTCAGGACTGATGGTTCTCTCCATCCATGTTTTTATTCTCACCACAACTGTGCAGGGTATGTTAAGCTGAAGCAGTGACTGGCCCAGAGTCATCCAGCAACTTCCATGGCAAAGTGGGGCTTATGAAATTGGATGTTTCATTTGTTAGTCCCCATGCTCAGACCTCAGCACTATGGGGTATATAGGTATCTTTGTGGAAGGCCAGGTCTCTAAGTAGAACTGAAGTGCAAAGAAAGGACTGGTCAGTGGGAACAGACTTGAAATCTAAAGGAGACTGAATCACAGGGAGGCAGTGGTAGAAAAAGGCTGACTTAGGAGTTCTGGTAATTGACAGGTGGCTGGAGAATCTGTGGAGGGTTTATGGCTTTTGTGGCGGATTAAGCAAGTGTTAGAGGCTGGTTGCTCCAGTTCCTTAGAGAATTTACATTATCCTAGCAGAAAAGCCCGTTGTACGAAAAATACAACAGGCCTTAGCCTTCCCCCCTCCCTGACACCGGTAGGCCCGCTGAGGCCTGGCGAGGCTATGCCAGGGCTGCCTTGGGGCAGAGGCTCTCTTCTTCCCACCCTCCCTTGCCCTGGGCAGCCCTGCTGAGGCCGCAGCTGCTCAGGGCAGGGGAATGCTGCCACAGATTTCAACCAAACTGTACAACCTCTAACACTGATATTAAACAATCTTTCTGTTCCTATTCAATTGTTATGTTTATTGTTAGTATGTACAGTTTGCTTTTTTTTCAGCTCATGAGACTGCTCATAACAAGTTCATAAAAATACAGTCTGAAACCATATGAACCATATAAAAACAAACAACCAACAATGTTATGAAACAGTGATATATTGCTAACTTTAGTCCAAAAATATTTGCCCGAGTCAATGTTTCTGGACACTGCCCTCTGAAACACATTGCAAGGTCAACCTCTGCCTGTCTTCTTTAGAAGAAAACTCCATAACTGACTGCGAGGCCATTAGTCATTGGAATAAATAGCTAATACAGGGGTAGTCAAACTGCGGCCCTCCAGATGTCCATGGACTACAATTCCTATGAGCCCCTGCCAGTGAACGCTCTGTGGGGGGAAACCTATTGGTCGTTCCCGGCCCCAGAGAAGCCTCAACCAGGGCCAGGGCTTTCTCTGTCCTGGCCCCTGCCTGGTGGAATGAGCTCCCGGGTGAGCTGCGGGCCCTGCAGGAGCTGTCAGCGTTCCGCAGGGCCTGTAAAACGGAGCTCTTCCGCCAGGTCTATGGTTGAGGCTGGGATTGATGAGGAAGCACATTGCCCCTCTGGGGATCTGAAGTATTCATCATTACCCTCCATCCCCCAATGCCCTTATTTGGGTAGGGGAGAGTGGTATTTACCGCCATGTTGGGTATTTTTATAGTCTTTTAGTGGGGGTTTTAATGGGGGATTTTAAGACTACTGTTACCCGCCATGAGCATGTAGGGAGTGGTGGGAAATAAATCGAATAATAATAATAATAATAATAATAATAATAATAATAATAATAATAATAATAATAAACAAGTCTTCCTCCACTATGGAACAGCTGGGGCAACAAGGCAACCTCTGATGGCCACCACTGATGGAACAAAAAGCACAGATCTTCCTTAGGGGGGCCATCAGATCTTCTCCCACACTGGCCTTACCCATAAACCTGGCAGAAAAGCTCTGTCTTGCAGGCCCTGTGGAATCCCAGAAGCTCCCTCAGGGCCCATAACTCTTCTGGGATTCCACAGGTAGAGGCCAAGACTAGTCGAGGCCAAGCAAGCTTCTCTGGGGCTGGGAATGACCAAAAGTTGGTACCCACAGAGTGACAGGCAGTCCTAGAGGTATGTGGGTCCCAGACTGCATAGAGTTTTAAAGGTCAAAAACAGAACTTTGAACCTGATCCAGGCCACAACTGGCAATCAATGCAATTGCCTCAGCACAGGCTGGATATGGGCCCTCCAAGATGTTCCTGTGAGGACCCAGGCAGCTGCATTTTGCACCAGTTGCAATTTCCTGGTTAGAGACAAGGGCAGGCTCGCATAGAGGGAGTTACTGAAGTCAATTCTGGAGGTGGCTCACCATCGCTCAGAAGACAGGTAGGGCACTAGTAGCCTCGCCAGGCAGGCTACTTCCTTGACCTGTGCCTTCATGGTCAGCAAGGCATCCAAGGTCACCCCTAAGTTCCTGGCCTGGGGCGCAGTGATCAGTTGCGTCCCAGGCAGGATGAGTAAACATGCTTCCTGTTCTGTCCTCTTCCTCCCCAGCCAGAGGACATCCATCTTGGGAGGAGTTGAGTTTCAGGTGACTCTGTTCAAGCCATCCAGCCACGGCTTCAAACATCTGGCAAATGGTTCCAGGGGGGAGTCCGGATGGCCATCCATGAGAAGATAGATCAGCATATTGATGACAACCCAGCCCAAAACTCCAGACCAGCTGAGCCAGAGGGCACATAAAGATATTGAAAAAATTAGGGAGAGCATCACCCCCTGAGGAACTCCACAAGGGAGCTGACAGGGATGTGACAGCTCATCCCCCACTGTCACCATCAGCTATAGCAGACAAGTTTTGTGCTGCTTGGTCCTCAAGTTAGGAAAAAAATGATACTGTACAAACACACGAAGTTTCTATTCTGAAAAGTCTTCAAAAATGTTCAAATTTTATTTTAAGGATCAAAAAGCAAGTTGTTTAAACACTGAAGTACACAGTGCATAATTATAAACGAGAGGGGCAATGAAAGCAGGACCTGGAGGGAAGGAGCCAGAATTGCTGCTTCATCTGTATACGCTGACCCAACAAGCCACCTGGCTGCATTACTGTGGGTTCAAATGCCAAAATCTGCTTTTTTTTCCGGCTGTGAAAGGTGGCAGATGTCGTCAGGCTGCAGGAAGAAGGGACTTGACCCTATTAACAACAGCCAAGAGCAGACAACTGTACAGTGAGGATGATAAGGCAAGTGAAGAAAAGCACCCACGGGAACATCAAGCAAGCTCATTCGAAATATCAGATAATCTGGGACATTGTAAACAGGAGTTTGAGAGCAGCTAAAACAAGAGCAGCAGCCAAGGAGGTGCCCAGCAAGTTTCCTTTAAGGGAGATGTGCATGAATTTAAAGTATTTCCCAAGTCACACAGCTCCCTACTGCTGACCTAACAAGGTCAGATGGCTCAGAAAAATTCTAAAACATTTGAGTATTTCTCAGGAGCCTCAATGTATGATATCTCAAAACTGGAATTGTTCTGTTACTAATCCCCCGTCCATTAAAACTGACAATACAGCAATCTTTTAATGAGGATTTCGCATATAACCTTTATCTAGTTAAGTTTATTCTGGCTACCACAAATATGTTGATAGCTATAGCCGTCAACTGCAAAGGTCATTGTACTCAAGGGAATTCTCTTACAGATTCTTTTCATTTTTCATATTAGAATATTTAGGGGAAGCATTGAATGACAAAAACCAATGAACAAACCTCCCTACCAATGATTCTTTTGGGTGAATCTTTTAACATTAATAAACCCCAATAACTGCAAAACCTCACTGGCTATTTCCTGCATAATAGCACATTAGATGGCAAGTGCAAATCATGATATCATGGCTGATGAACTAGGTTATAGATTCTGTATAGCAAACTAGCTGTGTCTTCTGCCAGTCAGGGAGCAATCAGGTCAGCTGCTACTGTTTCCCGTTCCAGGCTATATTAGCAAATGAAAGTTACTAGAATTGCCATACGCAATGCAAGATTATTTAAAAGAACAAACATTCTTATTAACTCAGTGACTTTCTGAAAAAGAAGATGGTTGAGGTTTGTCTTTTTGTGCTTGAGAAGCAGAACACTCTCTGAAGCCATCCAAACAAACACACAGCCTTCTCGAAAATGAGATGACTAAGTTTTAAAGCTGTAAAAACATACATTTCCACTCTGGAATCCCAGAAACAAAAGGTACAAAAGAATAAGGAATGTAGGGGGAAGCCCCTCTTCCATAGGAACTCATTCCAGGACACTTTTGTGTCCTCATTGGAAGCTATGCTTGGGGGGGGGGGACTTTTCTTCTAGCACATATATAACAGAGAATACTTCTGAATTGATTTTGTTGAGTGGCTTCTCTAGCCAAGGCGAGAGAAGCTTTAAAGAAACATAGCAAAACTTCATTTTCTCTACCCAGACCAATAAGAAAAAACACAAACCAAGAATAAGTTACCTGCCGCAGGCCCAAAAGGAAAGGCATTCTGCATTCTCATAATCCACACTAAGGCTCTAAACAAAGGAATTTCTAAAATCCCACAATCATCATTTCCTCATCAGATATGGGCAGGCTGCATCCGCAATTCTATTTAAATCGGGGCTTCCTTGGCTGGGAATGTTAAGTAAACAGGGTCCCAGGACACAGTATGCACTCACTCAGCTTGTCTGCGAGTCTCTCTCTCTCCCCTCCCTGTGACCAATCTCAGGAGCAGCAGAAATGCTGTAGCGTTTGCCAAGGGGAAGTGACATCGGTATCAGCACTGCAAGAAAAAAGCCTCGGACAGCTGCTGATTAACAACCAAGAGAGGCCGGCTGCCTATAAGAAAATGCAAGGCTGTTGGCATAACAGAGAGCATTTAACGGAAAGCAGGAATAAATGGCTAGCTTCTCTGGCTATTAAAGGATTGCTCTAGAACAGCGGTCCACAAGCTTTTGGCTGCTGCGGACCGTTGCTCTGCGTTGGGGGGAGAGGGAGGCCCGGGGGCCCGCGCACGCGCGGCAGCCCCAGCACAAACGCTTTGGCGGCCGATTTGCTCGCGGCCTGGTGAGCTTCTTGCTTCGGTGGGGGGGAGGGAAGAAGGAGCCGCAGCCCGGCACCGGGCCGCGGCCCGCGGGTTGGGGACTACTGCTCTAGAACTTTCCAGAAGGGGGAGGGGGGGAGATGTGCTTCTTTCTTTCTTTCAAAATCAATTTTCAAGCCAGTGATACAATACAGTACACCATTCGGTGTCGCAGTGGATTATTACTAGGTGTTTAATTCTTGAATTTGTTCACTTACAGATTGAAAAGTGCGAACCTACCTGGAGGTTTCTTCTCTTCAGTGTAGCAAAATCATTCAGAATGGTTAGGGCACACTTCCTTCAATTCCGGGCAAAGCTAGGCAAATTTCACTAGAAGTCTTACAGACTGGATCTAGGCTGACCCCTCCAGTTCTTCAGTTCTCAATTATTATTATTGGAGGAAAGTGAATGACTTTGGCCTACTGAAGAGAAAAAAAACCCTGCAGGTAGGTTCCAATGTTTCACTCTTTAGTGAGGGAATTCGTTCAGAATGCTGATGTACCAAAGCTACCTTCCAGGATGGGAAATGCCTGGCTCCTCTATGTCCCCACAACCTGCAGCAATACCCTTTGCCCAAGGGCTACATCTGCAGAATGTACTTAGTCTATATGATACTGCTACATGAATGTGGAGAAGGTGAAACATGGGGCAGCTCTATACATCTCCTCCACTGGAGCCCTTGTAGAGAAGGAAGCTGAAGAGGCTGCTGCCCATGTGGAGTGGTCTGTGATGTTACTAAGGGGTGGCTGCCTCTACAATTTATATCCTTTATACTTTATACACAATCTGACCCCTCTGAGCAATCATGGATGTGGACACCTTCCTCCCAGTGATATGCTGCTGTGAGATGCAAACAATGCATCAGATAAATGAAAGTCCTTTGTCCTGTCCAAATATACATGCACCACCCTATGCATATCCAACTTGTGCCAAGTCTTCTCCTCAGGATGCACAGGCTTCGGGCAGAATAAAAGCAACACCAGCTGTTGACCAACAAGACTGTGTTAACTGCCAGAACACATGAAAGAGCAATCCTAAATATCACTGAATCATTCTAGAAAATGCATAGTTCTCTCCTCAGACAGGGCTTGCAACACTTTTGAGCAATTCTAGGTTGGGAACCTGTGTCTCACTGTGGAGCCAGCTGGGTCATGCCCTGGAGAAAACATTTCACATGTGTGTTTTTTTCATAACCTTTTGTGCCCCAAAAACTGTAGCAAGAACTGAGACTTGCTTCTTCAAGGTGTTAGGTTTGAGCCCTTTTTTCCGATCATGAAGAAAAAGCAGCATGTATTTATATGAAGGATTTAGCAGATCGAAACCTTTGGAACGAGCCCAACTTGCAAATGTCCTCCAGGTGTGCGCCCATACATCTAGTGGATGGTCTTCCAGCCTGCACCATCAGATCTATCAGTTCAGATGGAAATTGGACTCCCATTAAATCCGCCCTGCCAATCTCCACAGTGTCAGCTGTATCCAAAACGTTTCAGGACAACAGACTGGCTTCTGCATTTAACAGGCCTTGAACTACAGGGAGTCCCCATGGGGGACATACCAACAATTCCAACAGTTCGAGATCCAGGGTCTCCTTAGCCAGAACACCTCTTGTTGATGCCTCTGCTTATCAGGATGGGTGGTAGGAATTCACAGAGCAGACCCTTTGGCCAAGGGTAGTTCAGGGCAACTTCACTCTCCACCCTGGGTCACAGTACTTTGAGAATAACCTGGGAACCTAGTTGTTGTCTCCAGATGCTAACTGGCGTCCTGAAACACGCTGTTGCCTGGTGAGACATGACAAGGGCAACAAAAATGGTGAGGGGTTTGGAGACCAAGACATATTAAGAAAGGTTGAGGGAGCTTGGTTTGTTTAGCCTGGAGAGGAGACGATTAAAAGGTGGTATGATAGCCAATTTCAAGTACCATCTTCAAGAATAGAGCCATCTTCAAGAATAGAGCAAAGTTATTTTCTGTTGTCCCAGAGGGTCAGACCAGAACCAATGGGATTAAATTAATTCAAAAGAATTTTCTACTAAACATCCGGAAGAAGTTCCTGACAGAGCAGTTTCTCAGTGGAACAGGCTTCCTCGGGAGGTGGTGGGTTCTCCATCTTAGGATATTTTTAAACAGAGGCTGGATAGCCATCTGAGAGAGGGGCTGATTCTGTGAGGGTTCAAGGGTGTGGCAGGTTACAGTGTATAAGAGTTGTGAGTGGCCTGCATTGTGCAGAGGGTTGGACTAGATGACCCAGGAGGTCCCTTCCAACTCTGTTATTCTATGATTCTACACCTGGGAGAAGTGGAAGCTGTGTGTCTACTCTCATCTGAAACCACCTTCTCTTCCACCCACCCCGCCAGTCTTCCTCAAGCCTGCCTATTTAACTCAAGGAGGTTATGTCACTTGCAGTTACACGTAATTTCTTTTCTTTTTTTGCGGGGGGGGGGGCAGCAGGGAGTTGTGGCCAGTTGACTTCACTTCCATGGCTCCTCCATGGAGGAAATTTTTTTCAGGGGCTCCTCCATGGTCAAAAGGTTGAAAAAGGCTGCCTTGAGCAGTTGACTACAGCAGTGGTCCCAACTTTTTTATCACTGGGGACCGGTCAATGCTTGACAATTTTACTGAGGCCTGGGGCATAGTCTTTTGCCGAGGGATGTTGCCACCACCTGAGTCCCTGCTCCATTTGCTTTCCTGCCAGCACCCCTGACTTCCCGCCACCCGCTGGGGGGCGCTGGCAGCAGCAGCTGCACAGTGCCACGCCGAGAGGGAGCCCCAGCCACTGGAGAGCACTAAAGGTGAGCTGGCAGCAAAGTGGCAGGGCAGCCCCCAAGGCAGCAGCCGGGGAGGACGACGAGGATAAGCTGCAGCCCGGTGCTGAATGATCCATGGACCGTTACCAGTCCCTGGACCGGGGGTTGGGGACCACTGGACTACAGCAACAAAACCCAACAATTCACCCCACCATCATCCATTACACTAACATTCACAATGCACAACAGCTCTTAAGAGCAGAACTAGTAATATGCACAGACCATTAAACATTTCCAACACAGTGTATTTTGAATACCATCTTCCTTGGAGTACAAGTACACCAAAGAGAAAGCAAAGGGGGTAGTGATTTTGTAAAGAGAACCAAAAGTAGAGTTCTTGCTTAATTTTATGTACAGTATTTTAGCCTGCATCTCAAAACCCACATTCAAGTTAGTCATCTTGATGACAAAAACAATTTAAAATTCATAAAAATTACCAGTGCTTATAATTAAAATTAGGTGGCAATTGAATGTTCTTTGATTTTTTAAAAAATCTAGACAAAAAAACAGCATGTCAAACCCTGCAGTGAAAAACTCGGCTTCAGTCATGTAAGACATTCGAGACAATTATACCATCACCTATTATTGCTGTCAGAAACGGCAGTGGCAAAAACTTGAGGGGAAGTTGAAGAGTATAGCAGGCTGGCACCTTAGTCATACTGGAAGGTTTGCCCCCTCTCCCCAAAACAGCATCTTAATTATTATGGAAAGCCTCACTGCCTATTCCTAATCCTACCTGGAACTTCCATATGCAGCTGATGGTCCTGGAAATTTTACATGCTAATGAGCTCAAGGAACAAACTGTTCTCAGTCTTAGGAGACACTATCAAGAAACATATGTTTATTACTGACCTCTTAAAAGCTCCCTAGAAACGGTTTCAGAATATTTATTTTAGCCATAATAATCTGGTATGCAAAACATCACAGAATCATAGAGTTGGAAGGGACCAAAAAAACGAGAATGTGTTTGCATATATAAAGGACACCATCTTCTTAACTGAACACTCTTTTCAGGATCCTCCTTCCCCATACTCTCAAAAGGAAAACCGCCAGCTTCTGTTTCCTGTGAAAAACACAGGTGTACCTAGGCAAGGTATAAGTCAGTGAATTCAGAATACCTTTATTGGCATGGAATATGTCGGGATTGAAAGCCTGAAGACACTACAAATCTTTTGAGAGGTACACATTAAGCAGAAAACAGTCCTTGGGCCATGGAGCCAGGTAGGGATGGCTGTTGCGGGGGGTGGAGACTGCGGCAGGAGAATTATGGGGAAATTGGCCACATGGAAACCCTGCTGCCACTGCACTGATCAGCAGCTGCAATGAGGGGCCTATCACCTATGTGGAAAACATCATTCTACGAGCAATTGGGTACAGCAGGTTCCACAGCAATAGAGATATGAAAGGAAGTGATCTAAATTTAACTTTGCTATATATCTGCTTTAAAAGTTCAGCAATTTTTTTTGTGCTTCTCTTAAATCAGCAGCTGTTCTCGCCTGTCACATGCCAGACAAGAAGCCTCACCACTCCCATGTCAGAACACACTGAGCACATCTTTTCCAGAGTCTGGGAACTTTCCCCTTCTATTTGGTCTGCTAATTTCAAATTGCTTTAGGATGGAGCATTTTGCAGAGTTGTGAAACTTTGTATAAGTTCCCAGTAAATTCCTCCATCTTTTAAAAGAGTTTGAAGTGCTACTTACTCCCCTTGAAATTACCGGAATATGGTTAGGCACAGCTCAAGTGAAGATTGCCAACACCCAATCTGACCTGAGTAAATACTATGTTGTTGATGTTTTATCAACAGGAATGAGATATGGCCTCCTTTTAGCAGCATGAAGCCATAGTTGAGCTATACATACCTACACACACATGCACCTGCGTGTGCACCAGGGCTAGCCAGCTGCCCTTTTGTAAATCGCCTGCTCCTTATGGAGGAAAGCTTGGCTAGAGGGGGAATCCACAGTGGACAGGAGATGAAGAGTATGGAAGACTAAGCTGCAGTCACACATTGCAAATGCTGGAGGCTAAATGGTTAGATGCTAATCCACAGTAACGGGACCAAGGTTCAGTTGTAAAGCATCAACTTTGCATCCATAAGGTCCCAAATTAAATTCCTGGAATTTCCAGTCCCAAATTAAATTCCTGGAATTTCCAGTTAATTCCTGGAATTTCCAGTCACTCCCAATCAGAATAAACAGTAATAACTTGCTAGACCAGTCTAGTAGCGGCAAAAAAATTTCTCAGTATTTTTCAGAAACCCTGGATCTAAAAGACCTGAACAAAAAAAACACAGAGTAAACTCTCCCCACTGCCTAGCTGGGGCTCTGCTGGGTAGCCTCGATGGCCCCAGGCTCTGCCTACCGCAGGGAGATCTTGCCCCCTTCACGTGCAGATCCTAACTGGGATGGCTTCTCCTGTAATATGATTTAAACCATGCTACAGGTGAGAGCCTCTTGTGGCGCAGAGTGGTAAGGCAGCCGTCTGAAAGCTTTGCCCATAAGGCTGGGAGTTCAATCCCAGCAGCCGGCTCAAGGTTGACTCAGCCTTCCATCCTTCCGAGGTCGGTAAAATGAGTACCCAGCTTGCTGGGGGGTAAACGGTAATGACTGGGGAAGGCACTGGCAAACCACCCCGTATTGAGTCTGCCAAGAAAACGCTGGAGGGCGTCACCCCAAGGGTCAGACATGACTCGGTGCTTGCACAGGGGATACCTTTACCTTTACCTTACAGGTGCTACAGGAGAAGCAGGCCATAAGATCTGCTGTGATGTGGGCTAGCAGATTGTTTCCCGTGACACAGGAACTTCTGGGGCTAGAGCTGCCCCTCCTCCCCCACAGTAGAAGCCTGAGGGATTCTGCTTCTGCCTCTCCACTGCTTCTTTCTGCTTCTGCCTCTCCACTGTTTTGGGGACTAATGGTAATTCCAAATATATTCAGATTTTCTTGGGATTTTTTCAGTTTTCTTTGGAAAACCAGATACATTTGGGAAGTTGAAATATAAAGGTATTTTTCAAGTATATTTTTGGCTCAAGTACACCCAAAAGGACACTCCTAATAGCAGTTTCATAGTTGTCTGTAGGAAGGAACCCTTTAGATGTTCAGAAGTCTTTGGTGATCCTGTTGCTTAGAGCTTTGGCCGCTGTTAACTCGGAGCACCCTTGTACTCCCTACCTTTTGCTATATGTTCTTGCTTCTTGTGTACCAGCCCATTTTATGAATCCCTGACCAGTTACATTCCTTGTTCCTCCCTACTGTTGCATTTATCCTACTGACCCATCAGCTTAAACTCTACCGGTAGCCTCACTGCTCTAATTCCTACAGCATCAACTCAATTTATACAAGATATTAATACAAGGTATCTTCATGGACACTTTCATTCCAGTTCTTTGCAAACCTTCCCTAATCCTGCCTCCCAGAAGGCAGAATGAGGGAGACAAAATTTCCTGGTCTCATCAGCTAGAGACTCCTGAAGCCAGCAACATGCTGCATCCAGTGAATTACATTCTAATGCTGTTCTGCACTGCAGCCACTAGGGGCACAAAGAAGGATGATCACAGTGAAGAGAAGTCGCTCTGATTATCTGCTTGCTGAGCCTTTCTACAAAGTTTACTACAAGGATAGATTCAAGTGGGTAGCCATGTTGGTCTGAAGTAGCACAACAAAAATAGAGTCCAATAGCTCCTTTAAGAAGAGCCTCTTGTGGCGCAGACTGGTAAGGCAGCAGAAATGTTGTCTGAAAGCTCTGCCCATGAGGTTGGGAGTTCAATCCCAGCAGCCGGCTCAAGGTTGACTCAGCCTTCCGTCCTTCCGAGGTCGGTAAAATGAATACCCAGCTTGCTGGGGGTAAACGGTAATGACTGGGGAAGGCACTGGCAAACCACCCCGTATTGAGTCTGCCATGAAAATGCCCCAATGGTCAGACATGACTCGGTGCTTGCACAGGGGATACCTTTACCTTTTTAGCTCCTTTAAGACTAACAAAGATTTATCCTCAGTCTAAATCAACAACCATCATAACTGTATAGATATAAAGCAAAAGCAAATTAAGGAAAATTAATAAACTGTGTCATAATATCCAAATTAAGCCATATGATGCCATATAAAAAGGTAAAGGTATCCCCTGTGCAAGCACTGAGTCATGTCTGACCCTTGGGGTGACGCCCTCTAGCGTTTTCATGGCAGACTCAATACGGGGTGGTTTGCCAGTGCCTTCCCCAGTCATGACCGTTTACCCCCCAGCAAGCTGGGTACTCATTTTACTGACCTCGGAAGGATGGAAGGCTGAGTCAACCTTGAGCCGGCTGCTGGGACTGAACTCCCAGCCTCATGGGCAAAGCTTTCAGGCGGCTGCCTTACCACTCTGCGCCACATAATTCTTTGCTAAAACAGCTAATTAGTCCTTTTGAGTTTGGTTGCAGTTCATAAAAACATTGGGGAAATAAAACTGTCCACATTCGCAATCAGGCAGACACTTTCACAGTTGTGTAAAGAAATACTTAAAGAAGACTACAAGGAGGCAAACACTTGCATATCCTGGTAAGCTCATCAAGTAAGCCAGCAATGAAGCCAGGCAAGTCCAGCCATCACAGGCCATGACGTTTATAGTTCTTGCAAGGATGCAGCTTCTTTAACAGGCTGTTTGCACTAGCCGCTTTCCCTCGTCCTGTTCTTTTACCCAGTTTCATAGTTTTGTCTGTTCAACTACATCTTGCAAAGGTGTAAACTTGTTCATGTATTGTAGAAAATAAAACGTTTCCTCCTTTCAAAATTTCTTCATGATCTGCCTTAATTTCTCTCTCTTTTACTTGTCAGCCCTGGCCTTATCCCTATCCTAATATTAGTACAGTAGCAAATCCTTCCAGATACTATAAAAAGATGGTATGTATTCATATTTTCCCATAATCTAGCACAGTAGTAAAAGGATACTTTACCTTCCCCCTCCATCCTTTACGTGCACAGCAATGAAATGTTAATCTGACATGGTGGTTACACATGTGAGGAGTTAGAACTCCTGCCCCTAGTTAGATTTAATTACACTTTCAATGTCATTCAGGCAGTAGTTTGCTATTATTATATCAGTGGGACATCTAATATCTATAACATATAAAAGAGTGTGTGTACTTCCATGTTGAATACACCAAACCATCCAGGCAAACCCTGCCCACATGAGGCTTTGGAATATTCAGTACAATGGCCAAAGCATGTTCTCCCCACCTTCACAGGCAAAGCTGCCTGCAAAGGTAGGGGGAAGGAATTTTAAGAGAACTCACCAGGCCAAACCTGTCCTTAAGTGATGACATCATTAAGCACACCTTTCTTGCTATTTTTACAATGTCTGTAAATATACATCAACTCTTCTAATATTTCAAGTAACACACACTCTCACTACCAGGTAGAATGTTTTTACCTTCACAATTGACAGTTACCTGCTTTGGAGAACTTGCATCCTAAATCTTATTCAAAGCAACGGACTGCCATATAAATATTAGCCACATGTAAAGATCCATCTACTAATGGAAAGAAGCGTAGGGACCAGGCTTTTACCCCAATATTTTCCTGTAGGCCAATGTTGAGTCAGCTTTTTCCTCATGCCTAATGTTTCTACCAGTTCATCCTATCCAGCAATGTTTTCAAGCTATGGTGACTAAGGGGGATCTCCATAATGAGGCAGTACACATCTGGATGCCAGCATCATAGAAAGTCCTTGGTGTCTATATCCAGTTTCAAGGCCCCCCAGGGCAACTGGTTGGCCACTGTGTGAAATTACCTACCCTCTTGAGGAGAAAGGAAGCATCTAGCTTTGTTGCAAGGTCTGTTTCCCTTAGTCTACCTCTGTCAAGTGGCTCATATTTGTTTGTGAGAAGTTGTTTTAGGGCAAGGGAGTTGCTTATAAGCAAGGAATGACCTGTCATCCAAGGGCTGTGTGACAGAAGCAATGTTAACCAGGATAGGCTGGTGCTCATTTTTTGTTAATTATTCTTATATACAAGCCTTTTATTAAATAATACACTCAGTGGTATTCCGTTATCTATTTTTAGCTGTCTTATGGCATACAGTTTGAGAACCGCCTGGCTTTGGTGATCAGTTTCTTGAGTTCCTAGGGCGGGCCTGTGATTATAATACAGTATTATTGTTCTTCCATTTAAAAATTGCTGTTTTTCAGGATTGTATGTGTTTAATCTACTGTAACATTACAACACACATTCCTGTCACCTTGTTTGTGTACACCAAATGTAAACTGTGCTAGCATGTGTCAATGTTGCCATTGCTACAGTGAGTTACTTTCACAACAGCACCGTAAGTGATACCACGCTGTCTGCTGTTAATCAGCACCCACGGCCTTGTCAGAGTACTGAGATCAGACATGTCCCTATGTTCCAACAGCTCTAGCAGTTTTATCATCTTAAATCTCTATGTTTACTGTGCAATATACAGAATGTTTCCAGGACAACAAATGAGTTGCAGCATAAAATCCAGCCAGGAGACAGTATGCCTTTTCGCCCAGCTTTCAGGGATCCCCCTCCCCAATCCTCCAGTACACACTTCTTACATATGCTGATCATGTCGTTAATTTGCTTTTGGAAGACAAAGAACATTTGCACAACTAAGAGTGACAGAAGTCACTGTCATTTATTTTTTGGATAACATTTAACAACACACTTACAGTTAAACACTGTAAAGTTTCTAGGATTACAAACAAGAACTACAGCAGAGCAAGCAAGAACTACAATACAGCAAATACTGACTCCTCTTTCACTGAAATGGAACTTAAACAACTACAGGTGACTTGACAAACAGATTTAATAGTGTTTATCAATGGTGTTCATCAATAAGTATCACATGTGTTTTAATATCAAAACAAGGACATTAGAGATCAGACTATAGAATATTTGGACATCTCACCTTGCAAAAACATTAGTAGTATGTTTTCTGAGCTCACTCTTGTGCTCAGTTGGTGGTACTCCGATAGTGACTTGGGAGGCTCATATGCGGGTTCTTCTTTGCAGAAGAGTAGTTTTTATACCCCACTTTTCAATACCTGAAGGAGTCTCAAATGGGCTTACAATTGCCTTTCCTCCCTCCCTCTTCTCACAACAGACATCCCATGAGGTGAGTGGGGCTGAGAGCGCTCTGAGAGAACAGCTCTACTAGGACTTTGACTACACAAGGTCACCCAGCTGGCTGCATATGGAGTTGTGGGGAATCAAACCCAGCTCTCCAGATTAGAAGTCACTACTCTTAACTACTACATCAAGTGATTATCATCAGCCCCCAATGAGTACTTCAGTTGCTTCATTTTTGCTATGTCTAAACACAAGAGCTATGCTGGACACAATGCTTGGACACAAAACTGCATATTCTGTGAAGAAAACACTATTATTCAGAGGGTAAAGAAAGGGGCAAAAGTACTTGTCCTTTACAAAAATGGAAGTACAGTAGTATCCTCCTTAGTTCTGAGAACCTGCACTAATCCAAGACTTCCTTGACAGGGCTTAGAGTACAATGATCTAGAAGTTCAAGTTGAATCCCTCCTCTGCCACAGAATCTCACTGAGTGACCTCATAGGTTGACCTCATAGGTTTGAGGATAAAATGAAGGGGGTGGGATGATGAAAGCTGCTTGGAGCCTTACTGGGGAGAAAAGTGGAGTACAAACTGAAATTAGCTTCTTTTATTCATTAGTCTCTTGCAGTTCCATAGCACTTTGTATTAATATTAGGCTGCAATTACATGCTATTACATAATATGCAATTTTAAAATGTATTTTATATAATGCAGTCACTGGGGCAGGGGGAGACCATGTCGCTTCTCCCCAAGCTACTTTTACTCATTATCTTCCCCCCATATAAGCTACTCTTGCCTCCCAGGCACTAGTACCCAGGGGGCAGAAAGGGGGAGAGCCAGCCAGAAAATTGTCCAAGAGTCCTGTTCTGAGCCTTTTGTGCCAGTCTCCCCTATTAATTTGATGTTCAATAAGAGTGTAGTTCAAAAATTTTAAAGTTAAAAAACAAATCACAGAACCATGCCCAATATTTAGTTCTAACTTTACAGAACGTAACATGGCAACTCATAAGGGATTGATTTTTGTAGAAAAGAACTACTCCAGGTGCTGCTCATAAGAAATATTATTAAAGTCTCAGTACTAAAGATCTTTCTAAAAAGAATGTGCCCGTGATTATTCAAACACAGATAATATTAGACATATCAAGGCTGTAGTAGCCTAGTTATTTTTCTTCAAATGGAAGGGCTCCAGCTATTACAATAAAAAATATAGAATGAAGGTCATGTTTTGAAGCAAGTCTAAGGAAAGCAATATAACCTTGTGGAGGCAAGTGTGCTCCTGAAAGTATGTTATTGCTATATTTCAATTTTTAGGATACCCCTCCCTGAAGGCAATGTAATTATGAACTGACTAGAAGTTAAGACTGCTGTATCCGAAATACAGTGGGCGCTAGCGGGCATTGGGTGGGTGCGGGAGGCCCCCCGGCCTCCCCCTCCCCCCAAGCTCCCCCTGCTCCGAGTCCCATGCTGAAGCCAATCCCACGTGCCCCCTCCCCCCAGCTTCAGTGGTGAAGCCTGGTCTGGCCACCCCCCTCCCCGCTGAGACTGGGATGGGCCAAGGGGCCAATAGGGAGTCGCACGCTGCACGGCTCCCGATTGGCCCCTTGGCCCCGGACTGACACTCGGAGGGGCCAATCAGGAGCTGCTTTGCGTGAGTTTTTATCCCGGACTCGCCCCCCCCTTCTCCGCCCCCGTGAGCGGTTTACAGATAATACTATTATAATCAAATTTTTATTAAAAAGAAGGAAAATTAAATAGGCACAAGATTAATTGAACATGATAATCATGGTTTTGCTTATATGAGAAATCACCCAGTTTGCCTTACTATCTTGAGACAATTCACATTTCCCATAACAAATGAAATTTCCATGATTATATCTCAGCAAGCGATATTTAGAGGAAGCATGTTCATAAACACACGGGCTTCCATGAAATAAATGTGACAAACCTACTATGTGTTTAGGGCTACAGTGACCGAAGATGGCCAAAGTTTTAATTTTTCCTCCTGAAACTTGAAAAGCCACCAACATTTGATCTCACAAAAGGAGTGGGAGAGAAATTAATGGAGAAGGAGAAATGGCATCAGAACAGCCATGGTTTGGGACCTCCTGGTTTATAGTCATAATGCTCATCGTTGATTTTAAAGATTCGGATAGAATAATGTAATCTCTGAAATATAAGGCAAGTCCAAATTCATCAGCAACTTCGATAGCTATAAAGTTCCTCTTTTCTTATTTTGCAGTTCATTTGAATGAGAATAAAGAGCAGTAGCATTTTTTTCGAATTACTGGACAACTTGAAAGAAATGCAAAGGACAGAACAAAAGATATGATCACAGACACTTCTATTTTCCTATCCACAAATGCTAAAGAATGCATACAGATGGCTATAATTATTATAAGAGTTGTGAAGTCCAAATTCCAAAGTACAGGTCTTACAAAAGTAATTTTACCAAGCCTATAGAGGCAGTGCAATTAAGTCAGTGATTGAAAATTGTTGGCTCTAAGACCAGGGTTCAAATCAATAAGTAGTTTAGATTTTGAAGATTTACACTGTGATACGAAAACTACTGTTTTCTACACAGAATAACTGAAGAATTTAACAGTGTAATCCTAAATCGAGTTATATCCTTTCAAGGCCGCCGAATGGTGCAATACTGCTTAGAATAGCATTGTAAATCTAAAACTAGAGAACAGTTTAACAATCTGAACCACAATAAACAAGATTTAGAAGGACGAGAATTGGATTGCAGCCCCTTGCTTTAGAACAGTGGTCCCCAACCCGTGGGCTGCGCCTGGTGCCGGGCCGCAAAGGCCTTGGCGCCGGGCCGCGGTTCCCTCTCCCCGCCCCCCCCGCAGTAAAAATCTTCCCAGGCCGCAAGCTTGTGGCCCAGGAAGCTTCTTACTGTGGGAGGGGGGGGAGGGAATCAGGGCCGCGGCCGGGCCGCGCATGCGCACATGCACCACCGAAATCGCGCATGCACGGCACTTTCGTGCATGCGTGGAAGTGCCGCGCATGCACGATTTTGGCCGCGCATGCACAGCATGCGCTGGCGGGCAGTTGCCCTGCCAGTCCCCAGCCTCAAAAAGGTTGGGGACCACTGCTTTAGAAGACAGTTTCAGTGTTTTCAAATCTGATTAAAATGGAAACCCTAGATGGATTTTTTTTTTTAATACAAGCCAGCTCTAAGATATACACCAACTGGTAGATGATTCAAGGGGGGGGGGGGGAGTGAGCTTGAAAGCATTAAGAACATTGCCTAATGTCTGGATGGATCCAATTTCAAGAGATTAAAGCTGATCAGATAGAGGTACTTGGTCAAAACAGCAGTAATAGCATTGCAAATCTCAAATACAAAGAAAGATTTAAACAACTTCTGTTATGTGTCATCACTTTTGACTTATGAAACCCTATGAATTAAGGAACTTCATTTTCTACTGTATAATCCACAATGAAGCAGAATTATGAAGCAGTTAGGAGCCTCTTGTGGCGTAGAGTGGTAAGGCAGCAGATATGCAGTCTGAAGCTCTGCCCATGAAGCTGGGAGTTCAATCCCAGCAGCCGGCTCAAGGTTGACTCAGCCTTCCATCCTTCCGAGGTCAGTAAAATGAGTACCCAGCTTGCTGGGGGGTAAATGGTAATGACTGGGGAAGGCACTGGCAAACCACCCTGTATTGAGTCTGCTATGAAAATGCTGGAGGGCATCACCCCAAGGGTCAGACATGACTCAGTGCTTGCACAGGGGATACCTTTACCTTTACATGAAGCAGTTTATAAAAGTAAAACCAATCATACACCTCCCTAAAAATGGCAGGAATCGAGATTTCCCTCCATCTTCCATTTCACAACTTCAGACCTGCCAGAAAAGCATGTCATAAGCAGGCAAGCAGAACAGTGTCAGACTTTTCCACAAGTGGGCAGCTATCATTCGATACTTCTAAATGAGAACTCCATGTTCATGTTTACAATTTCATTACAGATTACCCACATACCTAACAGTGATTGAGAAACATTTGTTCAGCAGCTCCGTTTTCCTTTCTTCAAAGAGTTGATTACAACAACTATATATTCCACTACATATTTGCCAAATGTCTTCCTATTATTATGAAGTTAATGGACACTGTTTATTATATTAGGTACAGACTTAACAGAGAACTCCAACACTCTACTGGACATTGTTAACAACTGGATCCTTAACAGACGAGAGAGAGACACCTGCAATTATTTGCATCCAAATACTCATTTTCACACATTTATTTAACTTACCTTTATGTATTTTACCCAGCCAGCACACATATGAATAGGCAAGGTCTTAACTATTTATTTTTTTATTTTTATTTTTTTATTATTAGATTTCTATACTGCCGCTCGCCGTAACCTCGTGGCGATTTACACATACACTTCTAAAACAATAAAATTCCATTAAAATCCCCATTAAAATAACAATCACATACTAACCAACTATGCAATGGCAACCATAATCTCTAATAATCCCTTCTTGTTTATTGACAGCTAAGGTCAAGTACAAATAGTCTAGTGAATTGCCATTTGACCATATCCTGCAACAGGGACAGAGTTTTGACAAGAGTTTCCAGCTTGAAGGATGATGCTTCAGGCAAAAATTCTCAGCCCTCAATTTCCTATCAACAGAATGAAAGCAGAAAATAAACCCAACTTGCATTTTCATAGGTAGCAGGTGGACCTTCTGCCAACTAAGCACACTGAATATGGCAACACTATGGTGCATTGGATAACAGTAAACCCAGAGAAAGAGAAAGATAATAGACTGTGAATCAGAGGTATCACTTAGGAAGTATTTTTGCCTTATTCAGACAGTATTTGTATAGCTACATTATTGAAAAAGGAAATGAACTGAAAAAACTGAGTGTCGCTGAAAATTATTGCAAAAAGGGGTATATACCTAGAAGCTCATTTTGACACAACTCCAATAAATTAAATTGACATCATTGGCTTGAGACTTTTTCCTTTTGAAGATACTCTGGCAGATACTTTGTAAGAGGAAAAATATATCAGCCCCTAACTAATCAATAGTCTTTGGAAACTGTAGGGCACAAGCTCAGTCACAAATTTCAGAGAACTGTTTCTTCTTCCCCTTGAAAGACCTCAGAATTGTTGCATCACATCCTCAACAAATACTAAACTGACCAGGCTTGGAAGTTACTCTTTGTTTGTTGCATATGTTTCTGTTGTTTGCTGAACACATAGTATTTTGTACATTGTGTAAGTTTTGCACTACAAAAAAAAATATTTAGTAATATTTGTTCCACAAATATCTGCTGGTATAAAGGCTTGCATTTTGACTGTTCAGAGACAATTTGATACGTCGATTGAAGCAAGTCTGATGGAAGACTAAACCATCTAAGTATTTTATTTAAGAAATTTGTCAAAGAAAAAAGGTCACAGCATAGGCATAACATCTGCTTCAGCAAAAGATAACACAGGATTCAATTCAGCCCTATTACTCTCCTTACCACCTACCAAAGCACATGGGTGAATGCCCTGAGCCCATTAGGGTAGTAGAAATGATCTGGATATATGGCTCATATCAAGGCACCCCTCTCTAGTCCCAAGGGAATTTTGTTTTTAAAAGGTAGTATTGATCCATCTTGAGCTTACAATACCCAACAAGAAAATCTTTCTCATTAACTAGTATAGAATCATAGAGTTGGAAGGGGCCATACCGGCTATCTAGTCCAACCCCCTGCTCAATGCAGGATCAGCCTAAAGCAGTGGTCCCCAACCTTTTTCGGGCCAGGGACTGGGGGGAAGGGAGGTGTGGGCGCCGGCACGCTGGCGGACACAAACACGCAGGCACAGTAGCTATGTGCCTGCGCATTTGCGCCTGCCGGCGTCTGTGCCTCCCCCCCCCACACAGTGCGGTGCTCACTGCGCCGGGGCCCAGGAGTGATCGGCCACCGAAGCGTCTCCCTCCCGCCGTGGCCTGGTACAGAGGGCTCCACGGCCCGATACCAGTCCGCCCCCCAGAGGTTGGGGAAGACTAGCCTAAAGCATCCAGGATAAGTATCTGTCCAGCCACTGCTTGAAGACTGCCAGTGAGGGGGAGCTCACCATCTCCTTAAGCAGCAGATTCCACTGCTGAACTCTTGCAATAACCCTAGTTCATTAAAATCCTCACGTAGGAGGACAGCCTGAAATGTCTTTGCTTAAAAGCAGAGTGTTTGTGTGCCAGGGGAAAGGGAGTTGCCCAATATTTAAGAGGAATATGACTTCACTCAGTAACCAAGAGAGTACATATTGTCTGTTACATAAATGTTAAAACTTAGTTTTCTAAAGAGATATCACAAGGTGATATGACTTGTTCTGGACTTTAAGAATATGCTCAGACGCTAAACAGTTTGAGGAGACATTTACTATGTCAGTAACACAAACACTTGCTCTAATTTCACAGCCTGTTACTTAAACCCAAATTTGTTTGACTATACAATCCACTGCTTTCAAAAGACAATGAACTAATAAATTCAGGTTTTTTACTTCCTTTCAGAATGAAGCTGAACACAGCTGTGAGGAAGGCAGCCTATCCTTCTGGAATTCATTAATACTGTATGCAAGACATAGCCCATGCTGCCAAATTCTTGACCACACAAATCAGATATTTTAAGCACAGCAGGGTGCTTATTTTTGTTTACAGTAGAGCACTGTGTCCCTGGAACTTTTCCAGGCATGTAAAATTGGTGTCTCCTTAGAAATGAATGCAGGTTCCTACAGTATTTCCCTACAGTGGATTCTATAGTACAACATTAATTGTATTAATTATGGGAACTGTATTTTTGTAAGGGGAGTGGGAATCTTATCACCACAAACTCAATTCTTCAAATTCCCTGGGTAAGCAAAAAAAAATTAAATCTGCTTCAAGGTAGCCTAATTTTCTCACAGTATCTTTTTTGTGGCACTTTGTTAACTACAGGACTGTAATGTTGGCTCCTTTATTACCAAGCCATTTATCTCTCCTAACAAAGGGAAAAGAAAAAGAGGATGAATCAACCCAGTCAGCAGGCCTGTCCTTTTGGATATTCTTTCAAATCTCAGTCTAAAAAAACAACTCATATTGGGCAAATCATGTCCAAAAGCCTGTTCCAATTGACCAAGGATTTGTACATATTGAACCAATTAATAAGTTCACAAAAAAAATGTTCTGCCACTTTCTCCTTCTTCTACAGCTATCTCCCCTCCCCCCAACTACTGAGATACTGTTTCTGCACTAGGGATATTGTTCAGGTTTGCATTTTTAAAGCGTTGAGTATTTTTCTGTTTTCGCATTGAAATTCACCTCTCTGGGCGCAGACCCAAATTGCCCCTTCATCTTCCCTGCAGCAAAAGAATCCCAAGAAAACTGGGTTTCATTCTTTTAAAGTGGGGACTAATGGGGTCTAATTTGGGGCTGCCAATTTCGTACAATTGGGTTTCCCCCTGTGCCCACCATGTTCAGTTGTTTGGGAATGCCCCTTTCCTTGTCACCATTCTCCCTCTCCTTCCCTCCATTCCGAAAAAGCTGCTATTTTGCACCTTTGCTTTCATTGTGCCCCTTAATCCCAACATTCTGAGCCATTGATCGCCCCCCCCAAAAGTGTCCTGAATGTACTTTTTAAAAAATCCTGAGCTATAGCATAACACTAGGGTGTTTTTTTTAATTTCATTTGAGACACTTGAAGGAGAAAGGGAGGAGGCGATCAACGGTGCAGAATGGTGGGAATAAGGGGCGCAATGAATGCAAAGGTGCAAGCCACCACCATCACTTTGCAAAAACCACATTTTTTGAAAAGGATAAAGGAGGAAAGCATGATGGAAAGCTACCTCCTTCAGACCCAGTGCAAAAAGCATGTCATGAATTTCAGCCTGGGAAATAAGGAGGGGGGGGGGAATGTGGAAACACTAGAGTCAACTCACAGCAGCCAAAGGAAATCCAAAGCGAGGCTAAAGCAAGGAATGTCTCCTAATGCAGAAACAGTCAAGATCAGTATCCTAGGTGGTGGAGAGTAGCAAAAAGGGAGGATTCAATGACACTCTTGCCCACTGTATAAGCTTTTGCTTTAATCATGCACTAGTGGGGGTCACCCTTGCTTGCAGCAACCCTCTGGGCTGCAATGCTTGGTGTTCTGGATGGCCTCTTTAGAAAAAGGCCTCTGGATGGCCTATGTTTAAGGGACTCACCTAGATGAAAAATGAGAGATCTGTAATCAAACCTTCCAAAAAACAAAGGGTAGGATGTGAAAGTGAACCTAATTTGGATGCGAGCTTCAGTAAGAGAGAATAACTATTGCTCCTATGTCATTTTCTAAGGGTAAATTGAAGCCTCTCTATGACCCATTATGCACGGGCCAGAATGCCCGCGCTGGCGATGGCAGGGCATTGGGGAAAATCCTTGATTATGCAAGCTTCCGCCGCCAGCGCAGGCATAGCCTGGCCCAGGGCCACGGAAGGCCCATGTTATGGAAACGCGGGAACTTCCACAGCTTCCTGGATACTGCGGGCGCCTGCAGGGGCTGGAGTGGGCCAGCGCTGTGCATAATTGCCAGCGCCCAGCCTTTCGGCCTGCCCGGCCCCAACCTACAGTGTCCCTGAAGGGACACCGTACGTCCCTGGCTCCCGTCATAGCGTGTGGAGGGGCCCCTCCTCACCTCCCCTTCCCCAGCCACTGCCACTTACCCTGCCCGACAGCGTCCTGGGTGTCCTGGCCCCGGCGCAAAGTGCGTGTGCGTGTGCTACGCCGGGACAGCCCCGCATGTCCCATCCCCATGCGTTCACGGGGAACGACGGAGCATCATGCCCTGCCGCAATGGCACAGCGGCGGCCCAACATAGCGGCCGCTGTGCATAAAGGGTCTATGGCTAACAGTCCTGATAGGAAAGAGAGTTTTCTATACTGTGCCAAACTGTATTAACTTGACAAGAAGATCCCCCACTGGACATAACTGTAACTTGTAAGCAAAAATATAACAACCCCCTCTTTCTGATGTCATACTTGGGCCTAGGAAAGAACCTAGTCTTTCATTTAAGTAAATACTGTAGTCAATCAAGCAGTGCAACTTCTATCCAGAAAACGGTGGGTTTGGGGAAGAGAAGAGTTAAAACACATGCACTGCCTAGTGCCTCCACCTTAATCCAAAACTGGATCCTGACCTGTGGCCTATTTTCAGTTTTTAAATAAAATGAAATTGGATTGTGACCTACCACTCCTTCAACTATCAGTAATGTTTTCTGCCAGGGGAAGGCACCCACTGGAAGAGCTAGTTATGGCTCTCTTGCTTTTTGTCTAATTGAACCCTATGTTTTCAGTAACATTCTACACTATCAGGAGGGATCCAAACTTAGCATGTAGACAAAGGAATCAAAGTACCTTTCACAGGTACTAGTATCTTATGGAAAATTTAAGGAATAATAGATGAAAAGATTCCTAGTGCGGCACAGTCTATGATTGAAGGGTTCTCTGTGCGAACACTTACTGCTTCTAACACGAATCTGTTCAAGGAGCTTCCGACTACCACCATAAATACAACCACAGGCAAAGGTATGCTCAAAGAAGCCACCTAGTATTGCAGAACAGCTGATGCACCTGATAATGCTTGCTAACCCGTGTTTCCCACTGTTGTTTCTGATCGAACTAGCTGGCCAAGTTTGTGTTCTCCAATTCTTCAGACCCCAAAAAGTTATGAAATTGTTTTTAAAAGTACTTCAAAAAGACTACAGGTATATCCCTTTATCTTTCGAAAGGAAAGAAAAAGTGAACTGAATTTGGAATGCAATTGTTAAACAAAAAATTTTCAAACCACTCCACTGCAGTGAAGGGACTAGGAAAAACAGTGAGAGTTAAGGAAAGCATTAGAAAGCTTCTTCTGCAAAAGCAAGGTCCCTTACCACACCCTGCCCATTACTGCTGGAGTTCTGCAAGCTACCAATGGGGCTGCTCCCATTACTCCCAGTAGGATGGGGCTGCTCCCATTACTCCGGAAAGTAAAGACAGATACCATCATATTATTCTCAATACTAAATTCAGACTGAGGTAAGATTGCCACCTGCTGGATTCTAGTGTTTCAAGATTAACCTGTTTTGACCCTTCTTTGGCACACAAGATCAGACATGATCAAACACACAGACTACTACGGCTTGTCAAGCAAAGACATGGTTATCTTGGCTGAAATACAGTCTTCTGTTGTTTGAAGCTTAAACGTTCTTAGTAATGGATTCCTACAAACTTCATTAGGTACAAGAGAACAGTCAAAACAAGCCGTTTGGGGAAGACAGGCTAGCATAACTCTTGTATATGGAAAAAATGTGAAGGCATAAAGGAAACCACGTTCAAAGGATTCCCAGAAGATACATGAGAATTTTGCATACATGACCCAGCTCCTTGTTTCCACCTCTTTGCCTCACCCTAGAAGTAGTCAAGAAATAGAACCCAAGGGGTCCATTCTGTGAAGCTCTTACTAAATTCCATGGGGTGAAGTTAAATGGGACATAACCAGTAGTACTGTTGGGAAAAGGCAGCACCTGCTCAGCCAAGGACCCTGCTGTGATCAACAGCAACAGCTACACCCATTCACTTTCTTCCCTAAGTGGACAGCTGTTACTGACAAAGACAGTTCTGAAAAAGAACAAAACCTCTTTCATGTGCCTGATACTGGAAGGCTGGCCTCCACCAAACTGGAGCCCATAGGGTACAATGCATCTGTATCTACAGCACAAAGATGCATTGTTTACACTCCCTGCTCCAGGCCTCTGCAACAGACAGAGCCCCTGACAGGCATTTTGCTAGCATCAAGTAATAGCAGATTACTTCCAGAAGTTGTTCTGAAATGTGGTAACGCTGCTTGTTTCCATAAATGCATGTTTTCTTTACTGGACGAAACAAACGCAGACAAGACGAAGGCTGTAGACCACAGGAGGCACAGATCACCAGTATTAATATGAAGCTTTTGCAATCTTCTCTGCAATTTGGCAAGGAAAACAGGATACTGTACTTGAGGGCCTAAATAGGTGCTAGATACATCCTGGGTAACATGAAGCAGTTACTACAATGTTTAAAACACAAGGAAAAATTAGTTGTTATACCGCACCCAGCAAGAGTTACAAGTCAATTACGATTCAGACAAACGGCCCATGTTAAATTTAACAGCATTAATGAAAATTTGCATCTCAAATTTTAATGTAATTGCTCTTTCATCAAACTTTCCATGCACAGCAGCAGGAGTTTATGGTAATGTTGTACAGAAGGTACAATTGAAAATAAAATGACATATGAGCCATAAGAAGATACACCAGAGGCACATGCCCTTACTTTCCATGTACTGTAGTAAATTAATTAATGTGCTATATATACAGTTATGTTTAAAACACATTTTGGTACAGTAATTTTAATTTAAAGTCTTTCTCAGACACAGGTCCAAAATATTGTGTGATCAAAAAGCCAATGTTATCAGTTTTCAGAGGCTTTTAAATACTGATTGAGTTATAAGAAACCTTTAGAAATAAGTCCATTAAAGTTGATAGCTAGCCAAGATTTACTAACTAGGCCAACTTCTCTGGACTGGACTCTAATTCTGGAAATCATCTGTGACACACCAAATATTGGGGGGGGGGGCGGGGAGAGATAAAAGACAGATCTTCCTAATTATTCAGAACAAGACATTCTCAGCCTGGTGGCAACTTTCACTCTTGAGAATTTAACAATTTAACACAGAGAAGATAAGCAAATCAAATTATGACTGACATGAAGACCAAGTGATGGGATAAAACTACAACTACTTAAGTTTTAAACATACTATTAAAGAAACAAATGTAAGGTAACAGTAATATTGTTTCAGATACCAGAGAAGTGGCCATTTATAAACTTGCTGATACTTTAATAAGATCGCCTACCAAATTATGCTAGTATTTTCCCAGGAACAGTACCGGCTAAATTTTTTTAAAAAGAGTAAATGGGCCAAGAGATATTTCTTGATTTACATTGTTTGGGAGTCATTTTCCAATATGATCATAAAAGGGGGGTAGGACCTATAAGCAAACTGAAATACATTTATATACCTTCATGATCATGGTGCCTCCCCTGCCAGGTAAGTATGAGACATTTATACACCAGGTTGCCAAGAAGCTAGAAATATATTAATGGACATTATATCACAAAGACCATATGAATGTTAGGTTAAGGGGCAGAATGGATAAATAACTCCTTAACACATAAAATACATTTGAGAAGTTTGTTATTCACTGCCACAGGACTTCAACCAGACTTAATGTTAAGAACAGAAAGACAAAATAGGATCATATAGCCACACTGGTACATAAGCAATATCATCCTGAAAAAAATAATTTCCAAGTAATTAACAACCTTTCATTAAACAATGGGCTATGTGTCAGGAGACGCCTTGCCACCCACTCCGGGTATTGCTGAATTCATTTAGTGAATTCTGCACTTCCTCTAAGTCTATAAGGACTCCCAGTCTTTGCTACCATGGCAAAGAGATTAATGAAACTACCACTGAAGTACACATCTACACTAAAGGCAACTAGAACTGAAATGGGGATCAAGTTGCAACCTATGCACCAGTACTAGTTCTCAAACAAACGCTGGGCACGAGCACCTGGAACAACTCACTGCGGGTGCTTTGTTTGTCTAGTATCTTGGAATACTGAGTTGATCCCTTTTATGTATCCAACTTCTCTCAACGAGACACTAAGGTGAAAATCATAAAGAAAATCATTCTTAATCCTCTATCTACCCTAGCTCTACCTCTCTTATCCATTAAGGACATTTATTTTGTGGCATCATCACCACTTATAAGGCCTCAACTCCTGTTTCCTGTTCATCTACCCAAACAAACAAAACCATCATAACATCTCCCGACACCCTATTAGCCCATTCCAAGCTTTTGCTTCCACAGTCTATGTACACTCTTCAAGGACAGACATCATCATTCTCTCTATATTTTTGTTGCATGAGGTAACCAATTTCCATTGCATTTTTACTTCAATTGTATTTTCACATGAATTAGGTCTATAACAACTGACTCTCCTTTGGCTCCGGAAAGGGCCATTGCTTGACATTATTCATTTCTAAATAATTCATATTTTAGCCACTATACATCTCTTTGCCAATTAGACAATGATTTTTCATTTACAGCAGCTGAATAAACAGCAAATATTGTAATGGCTCTTTGACAATATGTTCCATGAAAGATTTGAACCCAAAAGTATGGCTGACCACTTCAATGCACCTGTGCCACCAATCCAGCAACTGTCTCCATTCCAGTTCTATTAGCTCTCCACCCAAAGCCCATTCTTTGCTCAGACCCAATGGGAGGCTTTTCACAGCACAATTCCCTCCTTTTCTACTCTTTCCTTTCTGTCTGTTCCATCCATCAATCCCTCAACCTTAGGCCCTTAATCTTAGACTTACATCCATTCTCTAAGCAAACTGATCATTCCATCTTTTATTTATTTTTATAATTTATAATTTAATTTATATGCTACCTCTCTTGACTATGTCATCTCGAGGTGGCTTACAGTGATAAAAAGAGAGATAAAAATATCTCCATGAAAATATCCCCATAAAATTAATAAACATTAAAATCTACAATTGCATGCAACAATATTTATCAACATGAATCCCCAAATGGCAATTAAACAAAAAGCATTTACCCTCTGTTCTGGTGAGCTATTACAGTCTTCCAGTCAATCTACTTGGTCTAAAAACTCAGTTAGGCTCAGATCTACCGTGCCAGATGTGCAGCGCTCAATGCTGAGTGGGACCCCATTTCGTAACTCCAGGCACTCCCTCGGCCTCATCTAAATGCCTGGTGGAAGAGCTCTGTCTTACAGGCCCTGCGAAACCTTGGCAGCTCCATCAGGGCCCTTAGTTCTTCCAGGAGCTCATGCCACCAGATTAGGGCCAGGGCCAAAAAGGCCCTGGCCAAGGCCAGGTGGATATCCCAGGGGCCATTTTCACAGAATGATGACTGTTCCGTCAGAAATTAATGTAGTGACTATTCTATGAAAGCACAGTTTTTCAAGTTCCATAAGCCCAGTCCTACTGCCCCAGAAGTCTTCCTCATTTCTAGCCCTGCCCCAGGACTCTGTTTCACCCATGTCTTGCCATTTCTGGAATAACATAATTCTGTATTCACGCACTGCTTCCACCACGCACATTCTGTTCATCAGTTCCTTCAGCCTGAGTATGTGGATGACAGTGTGAAAAAGAAACATATGTTGCAATTACTAAGGCCTACCCATACCATGAGCTTTTGGTTTGATTTTATTTCCAATCGACTCCCACAGGCTTGGATTTGAAGAAGCTACTGGAATCAACATATATAAAAAGTCAGTTCACATAACTTATTACCCTGTCCCAATCAATATCACAGATGCTTCCTGTCCTTAAGGCCTGCATGAGACTTCATACCTCATTGGCCTCTTGAGCCCACCAGCCCACTGACCTCTCTTGCCTTCCTAAACTCGAATGCTGGCAGGGGCTCATGAGAATTGTAGTCCATGGACATCTGGAGGGCCGCAGTTTGACTACCCCTGTATTAGGTCATGACAAAAGGCAACTTTGTTACAGAACTGAAGAATGCACAACAGAGAATCCAACTTTCTGCATCTTAAGTGGGTGGCCACTTCAATGCCTATATCCATCCTCCATTCCCTGGCAGATGTCTTTGAGATATACAGATACATATTTGAAGAAGCATGCTTGCACACAGAAAGTCATTTGAAACTAACATGTCAATATTACATTTTATAGCACCTTAAGGAGGTATCAAACTGCTTTTCTCTCCTAGATACCTGCCTCCCAAAAGAAAGTATCCTTTGGCACCTTAAGGACTACCCTGTTTAGTCATGTAGGTAAGAGCCTACGTCAGCCAACATACCTAGGGGGCACGGTAATTGGGAATTCAAATGTTGTTTGCTATTTGTGCATTCCATCAAATGAAAACTGCATGCTATAAATTGATGGAATGTGTAAATAACATTTGAATTCCCAATTCACTTTTGTATTATATTCATTACTTGAACTAAAAAAATAAGAATTCACTAGCAAGTATGACCATCTTTCTGCCACTTCACTGTCTAACTTTTTTTTTGAAGTACCATGACCTTGAGGTCAGAGATAAACTGTCCAGAGAGAGCAAAATGTTCTCCCACTAGTTTCTGTAGGTTTCCATTTATGGTGCTTACTGTTTGTTCATTTATTCACTTATCAGCTGCATTTTTAATCCCAACCTTCCTCCATGGAGTTCAGGATGGCACACGTGATTATTCCTCCCTATTTATCCTAGCAACCTCATAAATGGAAAAAATGATTGGGTCCAGGGTCACCTAGTGAGATTCATGGCTAAATGGAGGTTGGTACAGACCTACCCATCAAATTAAGTCTGACAATGATACTACACATCATTTGCTCTCTACACAGAAAAGTACTGGACTCAAAACTACATATTTCAGACATCTGATGACAAAGCATCATGCCAATACAAACCTAAGGCATAAAAAAAAAAAACTTTGCCAGTGCTGGGGCTAGGCCAGGGTGTTAAACAAGGGTGACTGTGGGCTAGTCACAGTTCTCCTCGAGCTGTTTGCACAGAGCAGTTCTCTTTGAACTCTCTCACCCACATCTACCTCACAGAGTGCAGGGAGGGGAAAGAAAAGGTATTTGATTTGTAACCTGCTTTGGGAGTCCTTAGGGTAGTAAAAAGCAGGGTATAAAGAAACAGCCCTTCGATCATAACATCCAATTGTTTGCTGTGTGAAAGGGTCCACTTGACTACATGTACTGCTGAGCTGATGCTCTTCATACGTTTTCAAACATGTTCCTTTTTTTTGGAGGCCTCTGTACTACCTTTTTATTGCTGCAAATTAAACATTCCTGAAACTTCACACACCACACTTTCCTATGCTTCATGGGATGTTTCACATTTGGATATTGACAGCCTGACTTAAAATACAGCACCACATGAATTGTGAAAGAGCACATCTGCTTTACAGCATATCCCTTCATGACACATAAAACAGGGAACAGCCTGAGCCTCACTTTCTCAGTATTTCACAAGTACAAGAAGCAACTAATCCAGGCATCCATCCTTCCAAATAGAAGCAGCACCTGCATATTCTGTACTCAGGTATGTACAAACCTCTCCATAAAAAATAGGGGAAAGTAACAGTGTGTGCATCCTAATAAAGTCCAGTGGCACATTTAAGACCAACAAAGATTTATTCAAGGCGCGAGCTTCCGAGTGCAAGCACTCTCCTTCAGACTATGAACTGACCATCATTGTGCTTTTGCCCCTTTATATATGTGATTTCCTCCCACGCACACATAGTGAGCCGATACATTGAACTCCACATGGTAAGTGACCAAGGGTATCTTTTACCAGACTGGCATTTCCAGGCTCGCAAACTGGTTGTCTCCTCCAGAGATCTGCGGATGCATACAAAGACCTAACTACACCCCTGTTTGTCTAGCAGGCCTCCGCCAATGGTTTCCCCGCGGAAGACACCCCCTGTCCCAGCAAGGTCTCCCCCCCCGGGCCTCCCCAGTTCCCCTCGCCTGGCTCTCCGCTACCTCCCCCAGCCCCCTTCTGCTTCCACGCCCCGCTCCGTCCTCGGAGCCCCCCCCCCCCGCTCCCCCCCCCGCTCCCCCTTTGCCCCTCCTCCTACCTGCGCGAGCTCCACGCTGGCCGGCAGCCCCTCGGGCAAGGCCTGGAAGAGGAGCACGGCCATGGCGCCGAAGAGCCTCCTCTCCATCCCCCCCACCCCCCGCTCCCCGGCTAGCTTCGCCCGGCTACTGCGAGCCGGACCCGTGAACTGGAGCACCCCGGGAAACTGACCCCGCCCATGCTGCGGCTCCCATTGGCCAGTGGGCGGGCCTCCCTTCCTTCCATAGGCCCCGGCCGCTGCTACTTAAACCCTGTCTTCAGAAACGGAGGTACCTGGCGCGGAGTTCCGCCCTCCCGGTCGCCGCGTCGAAGCGGCCATGGGAAGTGTGTCGGAAGCGGCCGTGGACCTCGCGAGGCGTTCCCTCGCGTCGGAGACACATTTAAAAAGACAGAGGCGACGAAGGGTGGCTAAGTTTCGGTGCGCTTAAACCGGAGTGACTCAACATAAGAACCATTTGAATGGGCAGACCGAGTAACTCAAGATAGGATTGAAGCTGCATTGTTACTGAAAAGGGCACATTTGGAACTGGAACTACAAATACAGCTGCCCACACACCATCCCAATAAGCGTCAGTGCCTGGCAAAGAAAAATGCATTAAGGTAATGGTATATTCCATGCCTTGAATGACAAAAATAAAAATGAATTTATTACCATTGGTCATACAATAATTGGTGTTTGCAGCATGCCACAGCCCCATCATTCTTGGTGTCAACACTGGGCAGAAAGATTTAGCCATGGTTATTTTTTAATTTAAATTTGACCAACAATCCATATCTCCTAAAACAGACACTACCAATATCTACAATGGTATCGAGAACTAGAACTTCAAGGAAAGTGAAGTGGTTAATCTCTGAATTCTGAGGATCTCTGACCCTAGTGTGACTAGCCCTTCAGCCACATTTGCAGCACTGCATTCATTCCATGTCTCCATACTCACACAGCTGAACACAGTTGATTGCACATATGTTCAACTGTGTTCCATCACTATCTGCCACTCCAAACTCTTAACCGCACCATATGCCTGCCTATCTAAGCTCCTTCCTGGGTGAACATTGTGAGTCTGGAGAACAAATGTAGGCCAGGTGGTCTTGGTTCCAAAACAACATGACTTAGCTGTTGGATAGGCAGGGAAATGAGAAAAGCAGGTCACATCATGTTGGATTTATGAATGAACATAAGGGAAGCCATGTTGGATCAGGCCAATGGCCCATCCAATCCAACACTTTGTGTTACTCAGTTACACAGTGGCAACCAGCAGGGTCAGAACTCTAGACTTTCTCTGGCTTTTGCCGCCAAAAGATCAAGAATACAGAGCATTGCTGTTCTAGACATGGTGTTCTATCTATACCTTGTGATTAATAGCCATTGATGTATCTCCACTTCATATGTTTATCTAGTTGTCTATGCTTGTAGCTACCTCCCCTTCCTACAGTAGTGAATTCCATGTATTAATTACTCTTTGAGTGGCAATGGCATAGCTTTGCATCACAGCCCTCCATATGATGGCATCTCAGGCACAGCAGTATTTACTTCCAGTATGTTAAAGACTTCTAATCCTAGGAAGAAGGAGCTCCAGACCACACCACCCAACCACTGCCATTCCAACGCAATCACTGAAGTAACATTTTTCAGGCAAACAGCAATGAGAATTGGGGACAGGATAAAAATATTTTCTTTTAAAAAGGTTCTTAGAGTAAACAAAAAAAGGATATAAATATGATAACTTCACAACAGCTAGAGATCATTCTATGGAGATACACACTAGAGATGGAAATACTGACTAGCCTCTGCAAAAACAAATTCTGGTGCCAATTCCATCCCCATATCCACGCAAATAATGATGCTACCAGAGGACTCAGCAACATTAGCTGTACCATAAAGGGTTCACATCTGCCCACATACTATACTGCCCAGACCCAACAGGGTCCAGCCCTTTGCCATTTATATCAGACAAAATGGACATTTCTCTAGCAAGAGAATGAATTGACCCAGATCAAACAATAAAATGGATGTGCACAGCTGTATGTGTGTGGGGTTCCCCCCCCCCAATTTCCATGGATATTCAACCTTCATGGTTTCAATATTTCAAATCTCAATATTTGGAAGGCTGGAAAAGCCTTCTCCTGCATGCTCCTGGCAATGGGATTTTCCATTGCTTACTTCTCTCTCTCCCTCTCTCTTCCCCCTCCCCCTTTAAGGACCCAATGTGGCATTTACAAATGACTATTACAAAGATATTTGAATTTGCAGTAGACCTAACACCAGGAAAGGTATGTATTTGTATGTGTGCGGAGGGGCGCACCAGAGATGTCGCCTGGGAGCCTAGGGGTAGCAGCCTAAACAATTTTTGGGAACCACTGGTCTAAGGGAAACAAAGGAAATCCCCACTGCAGGAACGACAGCTTCTGAACCAATCAACCTCAATATGTTTCAACATGCCAAGGGATAATGAAAAATCAACAACACGTCTGAATCCTCACTAGATTGCCAGTTCTGGGTTGGCAAATACTTCGAGATTTAGGGAAGAGGAGCCTGAGTGGGTGGGGCTTTGCAGAAAGGAGGGCTGCATTAAGACACCCTGGGGTTGCCACCTTCCTGTCTGGCCATTGAGTTCTCCTGGAATTGTGACTCATCTCCATTCTCAAACTATGTCAACATTATAAGGTCCCACAGCATTGCCCTTCCATTGTAACTTAGTAATATTTAGGCTGTGTTTAGTTAGAGACCCCTCATAAATCTGAAACTCTAAAATTTCTAAAGTATATTTCATTTATGCAGCCCAACTCTGGCAGGAAGGACTTTTGCCACTGGAAGGGGGAGGCATAATTTTGACTGAGTCCACATGACAGATCTCCACTTTGCCCTCCTCACATTACTCTAGAGTGGCCACCACTCCGTGGGGTATGGTTGGATCCCTCCAGGTAGGGCTTAGAGTTCTCCCAGAATTATAACTTCTCTCCAGACCACAGAGATCAGTTCCCCCTGGAGAAAATGTCCGCTTTGGAGAATACACTCTGTGGTATCAAGTCCCTTCTAAACTCCCCTCTAAGACTCCTTCCCAGGCTTCACTCAAATATCTAGTAATTTTCTAGCTAATCGGGGAGCAGGATTTCGAGGAGCCTGATGGGCTGTAAAAGGAAGGGGGAGGTTAGAAAGTTCCCTTCCATGAAGTGCTCAGATAGCACTGAATCCAAGCATTTATGTATTTCATTATCTTTCAGTTAAGAAGAGTAGTGTCTACATAGTTGCATACCACAATAAAATAATTAACATCTAAAGCAGGGGTAGCCAACCTGTGGTCCTCCAGATGTTCATGGACTACAATTCCCATGAGCCCCTGCCAGCAAATGCAGGGAATTGTAGTTCATGGACATCTGGAGGACCACAGGTTGACTACCCCTGATCTAAAGTGCTACAATGCTTTAAAAAAACAAGTACGAAAGTCCCATGTAATCAGATGTGAAATAAATTTTCTTGTTGTTTGCACAACCAAAGGCATTTATGTGCTAGGTGTCCAATTAGTTATGACAACAGAACTAAATGCAATTCTATCCAGAGTTACACCCTTCTAATTTCATTGAAGTCAGTAATCTTAGTAGAGCGTAACTCTGCACAGGACAGAACTGAAATTCTTTCATCTTCCTCTGCAAAAGGCAAGGTTCTAACTATTTTTATCCAAGCCCCCATGCAAACCTGAATGGATTGATTTGGCAGGACAAATTCTTTAAATTGATTCAGTAAATAAGCAATGCAGCAATAGCTCTTGATTAAGATAAACTGGTCATAGATACCTTCTGTAGCATCAGTATCTGTCAAGGAGATAATACACATTTAAGAGTCTTTGCTCTTTCAGTTACAGCATGAGAAGATTTGAGTGGGTGTCAACATGGCAAATGTGGTTCAACATGGGTAAGTGCAAAGTAATGCACATTGCAGTAAAAAATCCTTACTATAAATACATGTTGATGAGCTCCAAACTGGCAGTAACTGACCAGGAGAGAGAGTCTGGAATAATGAGAGATAACTCACTGGAGATGCTGATTGAATGTGCAACTAAAATTAAATAGCCAAATGCTATGCTGAGGATTATTAGAAGAGGACTGAAAGCAAATCAGCCAATATCGTAATGTTCCTGTGTCAATCTATGCTTTGGCCTCATTTGGAATACTGTGTACAGTTTTGGTCATGTTACCTCAAAAAAGATATTATAGTATTGGGGAAAATGCAGAAAAGGGCAACTAAAAGTATTAAGAGAATGAAACAACTTTCTTATGAAGGAAAGTTAAAGAGGTTAGTGCTTTTTAGTTTGGAAAAAGAAGATGGGGGCAGTTTTCTGCAACAGTATTTTTTAGCTTTAATTCTCAAGGTAGCACTAGCATTGCAAAATCACAAAGTTTGAAATACAGTGAGCCTGTTATTTGTTATCTGTTTATATATTTTTCTTGGCTGCAATGAAATGTAATGAGCAAAGACATAACTATGTATTTAGTGGCCAAATTTTGTTTAAAAACTACAGACGTCAAAGGCAATAATAGAAAGTTGACACCTCAAAACATCTGAAAGGTTAAACATTTTGGAAAGAGGATTGAACATGCACATACATGTAGGAAATGAGAAGTTACTAGACATATGCAATCTGGGGAAGCAGACATTAGGAACAAAAACAAACACGGACAGTAACTTTCCAGCTGAAATCCTGGATCCAACTCTATGCATTCATTAGTTTACATAAGATTTGAGTGAAATTTATTTTGTTAAGGATTATAGCCAAAGAGCATTTTTAATGCTTCCTGCTTACAGAGAAATACACCCCCACACCCTGATCCAAACAAAAGTTTAAAATGTGCTGGGTCTGGATTAAGTCCTCTTGAAAGCATCACACATCACAATTTAAAATAAACAGCTATTCTAGGCATAAGAGAACTGAAATTAACACTAAGAGGCATGCAACTATGGGAGATGCCCCAATATATTTATGTCATAATGATACCTGCTGAGGTGCCTTCTTTCCCCAAACTCTCCCTCCTCCCCAGGCCCCACTGCAGAACCTCTGAGTATTTTCCAACCAAGAGCCAGCAGCCCTCGTTGATGCCTTTAAAAATGGGATGGGTAGTTGGGAAACTGAAAGCACTACTGCTGCGCAGTCCTCGGCCATAGGGAGTGTTCCTGGGTGCAGTCTACATTTATAGATAGGTGCCCCAACAACTAGGCCAAAGATGCCAGGACAGTGTCCTACTAAAATTGAGAATGAGCCTTATAATACAGCACATAATCCAGCAGCATGCAAGTATTCCTCATAAAAGACATCAGCATGGAAAGCATTTTCTCGGCAAATGCTTGAATTGGTTCTTCCACAGGAATATTTGGAGCCAAATAAGGCCAGCTTACTGCTTATGTCGAATTGCTTTGGGGCATTCAGCAATGATGAGCTTGAACTGAACATGGAAAAGCAAGGACATAAACCTGACTACCAAATGTAGATTGGTTAGATCTATCATATTTCCAATAGCCACTTATGGCTGTGAAAATAGGACAATTAAAAACTGGACAAGAGAAGAATCTATTCTTTTGAGCTCTGTTGCTAGAGAAGGCTTCTGGGGGGTCACAAACAAGGAAAACATGAAGTCTGATATATCATTGGTACGCAAAATCACAAAACTCCGGCTGACTTCAGTCATATCACGCGATCCAACTCAATGGAGAAAGCAAATATGCTAGGATTGGTCAGTGGGGAAAGGAAACCAAGCTAATAAAGGGCACGGTGATTGGACACGATTGGGATAGACGCTGGTCAGAACACTGCACGGCTGAAAAAGGCGGTGCAGGATTGGGGATTGTGGCAGCAGCTGTGCCAGGGGATCACCAAGAGATTGGACACAACTGAATGGATGACAACTACAACTACCAGTTGGCAGGTGACAAAGTTACCAGTGTGTGAATTCTGCAGATCAAACAAACTGTTCAGATTTGCATTTTTAAAGGGTCGACCTTTTCCAAGAAAGAGAGCAATGAAGGAACAGAGTGGAACTCAGTGTTCCTCAGGCCTTCTGCATAACAGGAAGTCCATGTTACTGGGGAAACAACACATATGAGATACAGCTAAACAAGGTTTTTCCAGATAGTAAATTCTAGAACTGCAGTGATGTTTCTGTACAGGGTTGCCAAGCTCCCCCTAAGCACTGTTGGAGGATGGGGGGGGGGGGGAGAGAAGTTGCCAGATCCAGGCCAGAAAACGTCTGGAGATTTGGGGATGAAGCTTGGAGGGGAGAGGGACCTCAGAAGAGTACAATGCCATATAGCCCACCCTCCAAAGCAGCCATTTTATCCAGGGGAACTGATCCCTGTAGTCTGGATATGAGTTATAATTCCGGGTGATCCCACCATCTCACCTGGAGTCTGGCATCCCTAGGCCTATGTGTCAGAAATTCTCAGTGAAAAGGAAAGCTGTCTGCAGCCTAGGGTTGTGTGATTCACCTTGAACGCGGGGGATGTGACATCATTTTCACAATTAATGATATGTTTGAAAAAAAGTGGAGAACCATCCAAAGAAAAAAAAGAAAAACTCTACCTCTCTCACAGCATGATGAAATATACCACGGACATTTTATATAGTGTGTAAGCAGAAAAGAGTCCTCCATTCTGCAAAAGGACCTCCAGACATTTTCTGGTGTATCACTTAGCACTTGCTTGGAATATTGCAGAAGATACTACATGGTGTGCTTCTTACGTTCCAAAGCAAGAGTACATTAAGGATCATGGTATAGATAAGGTTATGCCATAATTGCTGAGAGATAGTAGGAAAGATCCTAATTACCATAAGCAGAGTAACAGTTGCAGAATGGAATTTTCCTGCTTTTCCTCTTCCTGTGGCATCCAGTTGCCAACTCTGGGTTTGGAAATTCCTGGTGATTTGGGGCACAGCCTGAGGAGAGTGTGGTTTGCAGAGGAACGAGGCCTCAGCAGCCATTTTCTCTAGGGCAACTAATCTTGAACTGATCAGTTATAACTCCAGGCCTCACTTGAAGCTTGAACCAAATGAAAAACCACTGGAGGCAAAAAGAAACAAAGTTTTTAGGTATTTAAGTCCTTCAAAAAGAAAAATATTTTGCTTCCGCAAAAGTTATTTCATGAAAGTATCAATTTCACGTGAGATAATAAATTCAAACAAATGGAAAGTCAGTCAAACGACCTCCGGTAAAAGACTATTTTTGACCTTAATCAAGCCTTCTTCAGGATTTACATCTATGAAAAATAATAAATGTTATTTTACAACCAGTATTTCTAAGTGAACTTATTACTAACATTTCATAGCCTATATAACAAAAAACACCTGTCACCACTTCCATAGAGTAATTTCATCATAGGAGCTTACAGGGAAGCTATGTTCAACATTCCCTTATTACATAACACAGGTAGCTGCATACAATTTAAACAGAGAGGATCTGAATTGACCTTCAGTTTTTACACATTCAGCAGAATTATTATAACATCCTCTTTAAGAAAATGAACCACAATATTGTATTCACTTTAAGTTAGCAGCTCCTACCAGGACAGGAATACAGAGAAAGGAAAGGGAAAGACTCTCTCCTATGTTCTCAAAAAGCTGACTGATGCACACAAGACCTGAATTTAATCACCACATGTACAGACCACACACAGAAACACTAGTAATTCAATTTACTTTAGCATCTAGTTCCTGAGGAAATGTTGCTGTCATCTAGAACTACCAACTAGTATTTGCCAAGTTTCTGTAAACAAGCTAATTGATCAATGTCATAGAGCCTAGGGTTTGGTTTGAAATCTAATTGGCACATTGCAAGTTCAAGTACTATCTTGTTAATAGGCCATATGATTTTGTTGGTAGTTTAAAAAAGTTTTTATGTACAATATATATCAGGCTGGCTTGCTTTTCTTTTTAAAAAAATGAGGATTAAAGCCACTCAAGAAAAAAAAAGTGTGATACTTGCAGGAAGCCATTTTTTAAAAATGAAGCACATTTCACATGTATATGATTACACTTGCAAGGATATATAATTTAATATGTGTTCTTTTGCCTCACATTGGCATTTTGGCTTTATCTTCTTTACCTTGAAATCTGATGGAAGAAGTTCATACAATTTGTGTTCTCTCTTTTGTTTTAGACCAAATTCCCTGTGTGAAAGAACTATCAATAACTTTCTACTACACGTTGAATTTGGTAGAATTCCCATAAGATTACTTCAAGGACCATAGTTGGCATATTGGCTACCAGTTGATCCGTGTAACATTCAAAGAAGATACTTCTATATACTCTAGCCAGGGGTAGTCAACCTGTGGTTCTCCAGATGTCCATGGACTACAATTCCCATGAGCCCCTGCCACTGTTTGCTTGCAGGGTCTCATGGGAATTGTAGTCCATTAACATCTGGAAGACCACAGGTTGACTACCCCTGCTCTAGGCAACTGCTTACATTGCTCCTGTTGATAGCCTCATGTGTCCCAGGCAAAGCAGAAGAAAGAGACAACTTTTATCAGGACTGAGACTCTTCCTCCTGATTGATAACCCAAACAGAAAGAGTGGGAGACCTACTAACCTGACCCAGAACCTACTATTCCTAAAAATCCTAGTAAAGCTGGCTACATTATTTTATTACTATGTTTATGTGGATAAGGGATAATTCAATGACACATTTCCTTGGATAGCATGTAATGTAACTATGCAGAACATTCCCAAATCAGCCATTTTGTTTCTAGCAATAGACCTGAACAGGTACAATCATGGAAAGCATGTTTGACACAAATAGGTTGCACCACTAATTGCAGGGACTACAGAATTTTCCACGTACAATTTCATAGGCAATCTATCACATGTCTATCCCACTGTTTTTAGGGGCTCAGGGAAGTACAGTGTGGTCCCCTCCTACATTTTATCACAACCCTATGAGGTAAGATTAGGATGGAAGAGAATGATTGGTCCAAAGTCACACAGTGAGCTTGATAGTTCACAGTTGTGGGACTGCCAGTTACTTCCTGGATTTGTCTTGAATATCTTCACGGCAGTTTGCATACTGATGTGCATATGGTACTCCTTCCCAAATAAAACAAGTCAAAATTCCCATTGTAGTGTTTATTTGGTAAATATACTGTTAAGGGAAAAGTGCATTAATCCTAGAAGGGTGAGTGACAGAAGCTGGAATACCATTAACGAGGGTGATTTTGGGTTTTAGCTTCTGGAGTAAAAATGCATATGGCCAGCATTGAAACAAGGACAATCAACAGCTGATACATAGGCAGTACACAAACACATAGTACACTGCTACTGGAAAAGGTGAGATTTAGGAGGCTTAAGGTAGGGATGGATATCTTTTCAGAAACACAAGGAAGGAGATGGGGGGGGCAGAAAACAGGTGAGAAACAGACAAGCCATTCAGCCCACGCCAAAGAGAGGTGTTTACCAGAGTTTGGGAACATCGCTGCTCTTGCAACACTCTACCAGAGTGGAGCAATGATCAAGCCAATGCAAGGTAAATATTGGGACTTAGAGCTACAGCTAGGTCTTCAGCACATGACTGCTCATTTCAAGCATATTCACTTTCAACTACAAGAATACAGCAAACTGGTCAGAAACCTGGAGTTTATTGCTGAACTGAGAATGAAAGCACCTCTGCTGCCTCTCTGGCTTTTAATGTACACTGAGGGCTGCTGTGACCATATTTGTTATTTCCTGCAATCCTGGATTGTCACTTGGGGATCCTCTTAGAAAGAGTTTTGATCCAGCTAAATAAGTCAGCACAGGGTCAGGTAGATGGGCAGTACTTTGCTTGCATAAGCAAACCAATTCGTCAGAGATCAGCTCACATGACCTTGGACATTAGAACATGCTTTCCAGAGGGCAGAAAGCTGGCCAAGCAATTGGATATAATCCCAAATCCCCAAACAAGGACACCTGATGGTCACCTGCACAAAGCTGAAGAACGAGTCAATTCACAATGTGTCTAGAACAGAAAATTATAACGTCATGAGCCAATAACACAATCTATGTGGGACTGCACTGTCAGTCTCAGCAACAGCTCATAGAAAACTTGGAGCTTATAAAAGGATTGGTTCAGGTGGGCAGCTGGGTTGGTCTGAAGTAATGGAACAAAGTTTGAGACTAACAAAGTTTTATTCACGGTATAAGCTTTCATGTGCATGCACACTTCTTCAGATAACAGCGAAATAGAATTTCCTCAGCCATTACATATAGGTGTGGAGGGTTAGTTGTCAAGAGGGGTTAGTTAGAGTCAAAATGCATAAGTAACTGAGCAATTATAGCTGAGACTGGATTGAGGTGGTTGGTAAAACCTGTGCATGGCAGTAAATTACAAAAGTTAACAAACGGATGTGAGAATGAAGTTGGAGTGCAGTGACACCTCCAAGACCAACAAAATTCAATTTGGGGGTATAAATGAGAACTCAAAGACTTAGCATGTGTAGAAGCACAGCTCCTTCAGAAAGAAACACAGTTCCTCCACAAGGTTTTATTAAAGGAAATCTGTTTCAGTATATCTGTAGGAGTGTGCATGCCAAGTCTCTCCGTTCTCGCTTATACCCAGAGCTGAACTTTATTGGTCTTAAAGGTAGGACGGAGAAACATATAACCTAGAATTTATCCTGTTATCCCTCCCATGCCCAATAACTTTCATGGTATAAATGCTTTTCTTGCTTTGACCTCGGAGTTCTCACTTGCTGAACCCAATACAGCTTTCACCTTTGGCACGTTAAGAGGGAATTGCATCATATAATACATTTCTAAATGTTGGTACACAATTAGGACCTAGGTTTGTGACTCGCTGAGTTGCTCTGTGGGTTCAAACATAATGCAGGAAAGTTAGCAAGACCAGCTTGAACGACAATAGCAATTTCAAGGCCCCGTGAGTAATGATTTCCACAGGCACATTGTGTTCAGTTTGCAAGTCTCCTTTAAATAATTTTTTTCCTGGAAACTTTTAGGATTGTACTATTACTCTCTTAGTAATGCAAGAGGAGGAATTCCATACCAGATGTTTCCAAGCACCAACAAATTTAGTTATGCAACTTTACTTGGAGCTGAGTTTATACTGGAAATCTTTTTGGCTAGACATCCTGAAAAAAGCCCATTTTCCTCCAGATTAGAATGACTAGAAGTCATTTCCAGTGCTTGGCAAAACATGGCTTACCAGTAAGATCATTTGGACTGGCTAAAGCTGGATCTCTCATGACTTTAATATCTTGTGTCCAGGCACAGCTCGCTAAACCAGGAAGGATCAACGAGTGCATTGATCCAGTGTTACTTCTTGCTTCAACAGCATGATCACCAACAGAAACAGCCTCCAGGTATTTCTCATCATCTTCCCTCTCTATGGGTACTGGCATCATACCAATGAAACAAACAGAAATCAGAAGCAGGTTCCCACCCAACACCTTCACATGTGACCCACTTACACAAGCACAGCATTTTACCTGGTGCAATAACAACCTAGATCCATTATTAAGGCCAACCAAAATAAGATAGTATGCAAACACCTGAGTTCTCCAGAACCCTTAATCAGAGTAGGTGTTTTAAAAAGACAAAAACAAATAGAGAACAAAGGGGGAGGGGTTCAGGCCATGATGATTTTAAGGCAGTGATTCTCAACCTGTGGGTCGCAACCCCTTTCACAGGGCTCATGACCATTGGGCCTAGAGCTCCCCCCTTCAAAGCAGCCATTCCCTGCTTTCTGGACCCCAGGGAGGAGCAGTAACCATGGGGGAACCCCCAGGCTCCACTCGGAGGCTGGTGCGTCTCCTTGTGAGCAAGGCCCCTGCATGCAAGTAACTGGCAGCCCCCTACAGGCATTTTCTTGTAAGGACTGGAGGCAGCGCGGTGGAGAAGGGAAGGTGGAGCGGTTCGGGTGTCCTTCCTCCTTCCTTCCGTGCACATGGGCAGGAAGAAGCCATGGCTGCCGCCGATGCCGCGCCGCGCTCGGTGCCTGCCTGCTGGCCAGCCAAAGGCACACCAACCGCATCTTCGAGGTCCTGGAGCTGCTGCAGGTGGGCAGGTGCCTCTGAACTCGTGCAGAGGGCCTGGGGGGGAGGCAGGGTGGTGGGTAGGGAGAGGTAGATCCAGGTAGGGGAACTCTTGAGGATTTGGGGCTTGGAGCCTGTTGAGGACAGAGTCTTCAGTGGGGGGCGATGTCATATAGTCACTTTCTCCAGCGGAACTGCTCTCTGTGGCCTGCAGAGAAGCTGTAGTTTCAGGGAATCCACAGGCCTCACCTGGAGGCTGGCATCCCAAGAAAGGAGCCTTATTCTCCAGAGGGAACTGCTCACTGTGGCCTGCAGAGGAGCTGTAATTCAAGGGGATCCCCAGGGCCCACCTGGAGGCTGGCATCCTGAGAATGCAGCTATATTCTCCAGGCAAAACCAGACAAAAGGATTAAAATGATAAAAATAATGTTATGGTTGGGGGCACCACAACATGAAGGACTGTATTAAAGGATTGTGGCATTAGGAACGTTGAGAACTACTGTTTTAAGGCCTTCATCTCATGCAATATGCTCCACAGACTTAATAGAAGCTGGGTGTTACATGGCTTTTGTACTGGGATTCTAATCTGGATCACCATCTGGAAGCTTGATCTATTTTGGGAATGATTGAATTTAAATGATACAGAGGCACATTTTTAAATGGGGGAAATGACCTGCAAGAGAATTGAGCTGATGAGGCAGTTTTCCCACCATCAGACAGAGCAATATTACCCAGCTAGGCTTCTGTTGGTTCTTTACCTAGTTGTCCTGATTGCAGCTACAGGTAATTTTGAGCCATCAGTTTGTCAAAATAGCAGTCCAAAGTCTAGATACTGATTACACCAAACTCACAGGTTCAAGGGGAAATCCAAGAGCAGGGTCCTAGAGCACAAGCCACAGTAAAAGACAAGGGAATCAGTCCAAAATGTATGCTGCAAGCTCAGTAACTGACACATGGCTTCCACATAGCCACTTCCTCATTGGCTGCTTTTAAACATCATGCTAAGCAATTGCCAGTCACCTCGGTCCTACTCCTGCAAGCACTCATCATTGATAAGAAGCTATCCTAACACTGCGCTGCCAGCACTGGCACTAAACCTTCTGTCTTGCAGTTCCCTCCTTATCTTCCTCCTATGCTGTCTCTGATGCTCTGGTGACAGGGGAAACGAACTGGTCAGCAGATGACGCTCTGTTGCCAGCTCAAAGCTGAAGGGCTATTGCACAGGCATTGGCTGTGGATTTGTGACTGTCTCCTACTGCAATGTTCCTATGGTTCTGGGTAAGGTCTGCTGACTCCTGCTTCCTCAGAAGAGTCCTCTCCATCACTTTGTTCTGCTGAAACCCATGACACTTGTGTATCATCTAAAACAGGGGTAGTCAACCTGTGGTCCTGCAGATGTTCATGGACTACAATTCCCATGAGCCCCTGCCAGCAAACGCACAGGTTGACTACCCCTGAAAGTTAACCACCTGTATTGCTATAGAAGGACCACCACATTTCTATCCTGTTCTAAGCCTTTAAAAACATTCTGTTCATTGTTAAAGATCTGAATCACCACTGGCTTTTACATTTGCACATTAAAGACTACATCTCCAGTGCTGCCTGCTGCTGGTCTCACTTTCTTTCCAGAAGCCCAAAAGTGCAATCTGATATTGGCTCAAGGCAGTGCCTGTTAAGAGCATCCAGGAGACAAAAGGCCTGAAGGCCAGCATGGGGGAAGGGGCTTTCTGAATAATTAAAAATTGATTTATTGAATTATGCTGCCACACTTCAACGTCCCTCCTAACAGCACTTACTTCTTCCAGGATGCCAGGCATCATTTGGTAAATAGGGTAAGATAGGTCTCAAGTTATATCAATGTTGCTGCTGGATTAACGCTACTGAGATTACTAAAAAGCAGAAGATGCCACCATTCATTGAGAAATATGGAGACTCAGGAGTAGGTGTTATAAACTCTAATCCAATCTTTCCCCCTGACAGTTTAGGCTTTCATAGGAAGTTGGGCAAAAGGACAAAGACATTAATATGAGACAAGGTAAGCTTAATATACTGCTCCCAACCAAGTGTATTTGTTGAGATGTTACGTGTATATACACAAAGAAAGATTGCAGTCATTTAAAAAGAACAACACATTTCTGACTAAATATATTTGCTCTTAGTTTTTTAAGAAGATGTTTACAAATTACTTGTTACCAAAGAAGATATAGCACAAGGCTGTAGGGGTTTATAAAATTATTAATCCAAGATCCTATTTTACTAGTTCACTGGACAGGCACAGGTTGGAATTCAGCTCTTTTTTTGTCCCATTAATGAAGACTTGGGATCCTAACTTGGCTGTCTACTTGAGCCTGTCTTATTTTTGAAACTGAGTCTAGGCCACTAGAAACCCTGGTTGAGAAAGTCTACTCTAGCCCTTTAGCCCCATTCAACTGCAAGACTTTCCAGATGCTGCTGATCTGCCTGGCCCATTATAAATTGTGGAAATCCAGGCCAATGCAGGTCTATTTAAAGTAGATTATTTAAAATTTAGTATCCTTTATTCATGCTTATATGCTTGTCCCAATAGTCAAACTGAGGCTTCAGGAGTACATTCCATTCCTAGTGCCTCATATAAGTTTTGCAACTTAATACAATTTATTTCTAGGACTGCATGATACTACATTGAACAACTCCTCTGTTCCCTTTGTAGAAACAGGATCATTCTTGAGCACATCAGAATGTGGTCATAGAGCTGCCCTGTGCATCACATAGTCACATGATTTAGGATCCTTCATGGAGAAACCACCTGTTCATCAATTAGCTTTCACAAACAGTTTTCTGAAGGGAATGGGGAGGTGTTACTTTGGAGGCAACAGGAATTTCATGTTCATATCTGGCAGCAGAATTAGGACTCTGCTGATTATACTCTTCAAAGGATCAATGAACAGCTTAGTGTAAGAACAGCTAGAGCAAGTCAAGCCAATGTTCTATATACTCATAGATGCTTCTGATCAATGTAGGGAAAGTATGATGTAGTCAATTCACCTTGCAGCTTCATGGGGTTACCAAATTCAAGGTGGGGTCTGGATTTCTCTTGGTATTACAATTACAGATACAAGTTCCCCAGAAGGAAATGGCAGTTTCAGAGGGCAGATTCTATGGCATCACACCCCAGCTGATTTCTCTCCCCATGCATTGCCTGACAAATATCTAGCTCCAGGAGTTTCCCACGCTGCAGCTGGCAATCACAAAGCTTCAATTCACTGGGCCAGTCAGTAGTTTAGGACTTGTTCACAAACTGCAGTTATACACTGTTCTCCAGCAATAGACATTATGGCGGAGGACATGAAATGAATCTGCTCCTTACTTAGTTTCTTCCTTCAGTGCCAGAGATATTTCCATACAGCTCTGCATTGATGAGGACCAGAGTTTTGGGAGACTGCTTATCCTATCAAGTCCTGATACTAAGGTTTGAAATCTCAGGATCTGTGACCCAGACATAAAACAGCAAAAACTGGGTTGCTTGGCTCCTAACACACCGACTAAGGCCTTGGGAAAACAGTAAGGAATGTTGCTGGGGGCATGGCTCTCTCCTTCCCATTTCAACAGAGAAGGATTCCACGTTTCCGTTATATGAGGCCTTGAGCTTCTACAGGCACTTTCCCGCTGCTCTGCAGTTTGTCTAGTCCCTCATATTCTTTGCCTCCTGTAGAAGTAAACAAAGCAGCCCATATTATTACACTTTAAAAAAAATCCATAATCCGATAGCAAACATTTATTTAAACCCAGCAGTTTACCTTGTCTTTCAAATAATGTGTCTCTCCCCCACAAACAACAACAACATCATCAAAAGGAGCCCTACTGGAACAATTCAGTCTCAACCAAGCTTTTAAATGTTTCCACCAAGATGTCTCTAAAAGGAGGCGAAATGCCTGAAATCAGTAATTACCCCATTTGCAACTGAAGGAATGCCGTCTTCAGTCACATGATCCTCTATCCAGTTTATAAGCAACAGATTAAATATATTAAACAAACCCTACTCAGTAGGCCTTGGACCTCTGGCTGGCAGGAGAGACCAGTGTGTGTCTTTCCTCTCAGGTCTGGCAATCATGGGAAACTGGTAGCTGAGTAGAAAGTTCTATATCAGGAGGGGAAAACTCTGGGATGCCACAAAGTAGCATTATTTTATTTATTTATTTGGATTTTTATACTGCCCATTCTTTATGGCTTTGGGTGGTTTACATGAAACACTGCATAACTTTACATGGAACATTATAACACTCTATAACATTATACAATTTTCAACAAAACAACACAATCTATCAGTAACAATTACAACACAACATGAATAACAACAGTGGGGAGAACAAATTGTTCAGTCATGAAAGGGTGTCTGAGGGGGGGACCAGATGTTCCAAGGAGGTCAGCGTCAAGCGAATGCCTGGCCAAGAAGCTGCCTTGTGCAGGCCCTGCAGAACTGTGGAAGTTCCGGCAGGGCTCTGATTTCCTCAGGGAGCTCATTCCACCAGGTGGGGGCCAGGACAGAGAAGGCTCTGGCCCTTGTTGGGGTCTGACGCACTTCTTTGAGGCCAGGGATCCTCAGCCAGTTGGAGGTGGCAGAACGTAAGACTCTTTTGGGGGTATAGGGAGGGAAGGTGGTCTCTCAAATACACTGGGCCCAGACCGCGTATGGCCTTATAGGTGATTACCAAAACCTTAAGCTTAATCCGGAATTCAACTGGGAGCCAGCCAAGTTGTTGGAGTGCTGGCCAAATGCGGGATCTCCATGATGTCTGAGTGAGAATCCTGGCTGCAGCATTCTGCACCAGTTGTAGTTTCCGGATCAAGGATAAGGGTGGCCTCCGTAGAGCGAGTTGCAGAAGTCCAGTCTAGAGGTGACCGTCACATGGATCACTGTGGCTAGGTGCTCTGAGTCCAGGTAGGGCAATGGTAGCTTGGCTTGGCAGAGGTGGTAAAATGCCAGCTGTGCTACCTATGTGACCTGGGCTTCCATTGTAAGAGAAGCATCCAGGATCACGCCCAGGTTCCTGGCGGAGTGCATTGCTGAGAGCTGCACAACGTCCAGGGTGGGCAGGCGCGCTTCCTCCCATGATCCATTCCTACCCAAGCAGGGTTGAGCTTCAGATGACTCTGCTTGATCCATTTCGTCACTGCTTCCAGACATCTGTCTAAGAGTTCTGGGGGAGAGTCAGGGCAGTCATCCATTAGGAGGAAGAGCTGGGTGTCATCTGTATATTGGTGGCAACCCAGCCCAAACCTCCGCACCAGCTGAGCCAGAGGGCGCATAAAGATATTAAATAAGATAGGAGAGAGGACTGCTCCTTGTGGGACTCCACATATGAACTGGTGCCGGTTAGATACTCTCTCCTATCACTACGCTCTGTCCACGACCCTGGATCTAGGAGCTCATGATCTACTATGTCAAACGCTGCTGACAGGCCTAATAGTATGAGCAGTGCTGACCTGCCTCAGTCTAGCTGGTGTCGGAGGTCGTCCATCAGGGCGCCTAGCGCTGTCTCTACCCCATGTCCAGGCCAGAAGCCCGACTGAAATAGGCCAAGGGCTGATGTTTCCTGCAGGAATGCTGATATTTGGTCTGCAGCAGCCCTTTCAACCAACTTTCCCAGAAACACTAGATGTGAAACAGGACGATCCATTCTGCCACTTTCTCCCTTCTTTTTACGAGTGGTTATTAAAATAATAGGAACAGCTAATTTGGGGGGAATAAATGATGTAGATTGTAGAGTGTTTTATTCTTACCACCAAGAAAAGCTTGCTTTCTGATCAAACCTCACCTCTTCAGCTGCTGTTTACCCTGTAACAGTATAGACTGAACAATTCTGATCAGCAAAATATCCCTAAGATTATATATCGGTTATATATATATCCCTATCCCTTCCTAAGATTATATTTGTTTGTTTTTTTTAATGCCCAAAGATCAAGTCAAGGATCTTTCATGAAACATGTAGTTTGATCCCAAGACAGAAGACCCCACAACCCACAAGACAGTTAAGCACTTAATGCTGCAGATCATTAAAACCTGCTGATCTACATTACATAAGAAATACTACAATGTACCTGAACGTATCATGGTGACAATAATGAACATGACGTACCTTTTTGTAGAGGAAAACTGGCCAACAGGAGTACAAGAAGAAGAGTTGGTTCTTATATGCCGCTTTTTCCTACCTGAAGGAGGCTCAAAGCAGCTTACAGTCGCCTTCCCATTCCTCTCCCCACAACAGACACCCTGTGGGGTGGGTGAGGCTGAGAGAGCCCTGATATCACTGCCTGGTCAGAACAGCTTTATCAGTGCCGTGGTGAGCCCAAGGTCACCAAGCTGGTTGCATGTGGGGGAGCGCAGAATCGAACCTGGCATGCCAGATTAGAAGTCCGCACTCCTAACCATTACACCAAACTGACAAGCAAGTCATACAATGGACAACTTTGTTAGCTCTGCTACAGATATGCTTTGGGACATGCAGCAGCCCCATAATACTCTGTATAAAGATGGCCAACCAATTAATCTTCACAGGATTCAGTAGCAGACAGCATCTGAAAGCAGCAGATGGCCACTGAAAATGGATCAACTCATGCAGGAAAAATGGTGCAACTTTTCACTAGGGTCTGGGCTGATGCTTTGAATGCCTATTATTCATTCCTAAAAAAAGCACATTCACCTGACTTAACCAAAAAACTAAAATACAGTACTAGTATTTCTTTGGTTGGTAGATTGGCTGGCTGACCACCACAGAACCCCTGAATTTAATTAGAAAGTCATCTGCACTTCCAGATAGGTACACCAGCGGATTCTTAGGGTAGAGCCACAATAGCTCAGCATCTGCCATGGAGTTAGGCAAGACTGAAGGGAATGAACACAGCATGAACTGTGAGATGATGCACACATTTCTGTTTTGTCTTGTTATACAGTGCTGTTGTAATTGACCCTTGTCTGGATAGCTGTAGGGAGGGCAAGACAGTTCAGAGAGGGCAAGGAGAATTTATAGAGAGCTATAATGTACCTAGCCATAATCATAGTGGTCTGTGATAATTGATGTTTTGGAAAGAGTCTAGCAATGTTTTTGTAGATCTTAAAGAAATGTCAAAACAGAGCTTTACAGCCAGCCTAGAATATTGGGAGGGGAGTTGGGCAAGATCCTAAATCTTGGGACACTTGGTCCCATCTCAGAAAACAAAAAGGCTAAGAATATTTCCCACTAAAGTTCCATTCCCTCCTGTCCTTTGTCCTAATAGCTATCAAAATGTTGCCCTCTCCCAACCCACCACTTCAGTGCTTCCCCTTCATTCACAGCTACTCATGGAAGGTCTGTTTCTTCATTGATTCCAGTGATGTAATTGCAATAGCTGAGGTCTCCCTTTAGATAGAAGCTCAGTATATCCTAAGGGGCAGTTGTTACATGTTTCCCCCCCCTGAAAATCTGGAGATATGTTATGGCAGCAAAGTCACAGTGATATGAATGAACCTGAAAGTCTGTCCTGTACTCACAGACTACTCAGCCTCTCAAAACTGAGAAATGTAGCAGGGATCATGGTGACAGATGAAGATCCAAACATTTACAAGGAAAGAGACATGAACAGATTCTAAAATTACAGTGTTTTATTTTAACGCCCCCCATTGCATGTAAAGAAACATTGACAATAAATTTTTATCCGCCCATCTGCAACACTAGACACAAGGCCAAACGTGCAAAGGGCAGACAGAGAAGTTTCCTGTTGTCAAATATGGCACAATTTGGCTAGCACCAGCATAAAGAGTAACAGTAACCTTGCCTGGAAAATGATTTGGTACGTTTCAACAGACACATTCTCAAAATCTACTACACAGAAACTAATAGATTCAAAGCAAATCAAGCCAATTCCAAAACAATTTGTTGCCAAAGGGAGAGATTCTCATCACAGGGATGGGCACAAACCTGAAAATTCATGTTTGCTTTGGGGTTTCGGATGTTTCCAAATAAAATTCCCACACCCAATCAACCAGAAGCCACTGATTCGGGCCAATCCATTTTGCTTTCTGCTCACTCAGAAGTGGAGGGAAGCAAAAGGGATCATACAGTGGACAAGCACAGCAGCGTGAAGCAGCCAAACCAATACTGAAATGGCTTGCAGTAATTTCAGTCTTAAAGCGGGACACATGTGCCTGTCCACTGTGAGGCTGAAATGGCTGCTAGCCATTTAAAACCTCGGTTTGGAAGGGGAGAAGCAAAATAGAGGGCTTAAATGGCCTGAACTGTGAAGTGGACAAAATATTTGTGAAATATTCAGGGAAGGTGTGTCCTCCAAACCTGGGTTGGGGAGGGGGATAAACTGGCCAAATTTGTGACAATTTTAGGGTCATGAACCAGTTTGTACCCATCCCTAGGCCATACTATCTTCATTAAATGAGCACCTATACAAAGGCAACCCAGGGGGAGGGGGAGAGATCTACAGGGTATTGTACAGTACATTCCTTCCCCTCCCCAGCCTACCTGAAAAATGTCGCATGTATGTAATCCATGATGATATTTATTTATTTGCTAATATTTAGCATTTACACTGCACATTTAAAGCACTTTACATTATCTCAGAAGTCAGTACAACATTCCTATAAGATGTACGAGTAACATTAGCTCCCTGATTACATTTGGGAAGAAGAGGGTGAATTATAGCAATTTGTCCAGGGCTGAGATTTGGAATGAAGATGGGCCATTTCCCCACAAGCATATTGTTACCTACCTTCTTCTCAAGTCATGCTAGCAGGGAAGATTGGCTAGCAAGTTGGTTGGCTCCAACCCAGACGAATGTTAGGAATCAGTAGAGGTAGGAGTGATGTGCCATCTGCATCCTAGACCCTGCTGTTATGAAATCCACAGATCCTCCCAGAATTTTTTAAAAACGCGAACAGAAAACATGTGGGGTGCCAAGTAGGTTAAAACAAGTAAGTCTATAACACTCCCTGAACAGGATGTCCCAGGCTAGCCTGAACCTGACAGATCTTGGAAGCTAAATAGGGTCTGACCTGGTCCAGACTTGGATAGGAGACCTCCAAGGGAGTCCAGGGTCGTGACACAGAGGCAGGCAATTGAAACCCACCTCTGAATGTCTCCTGCCTTGAAAGCCCTCATGGGGTTGCCAAAGGTTGGCTGTGTCTTGATGGTACTTTCCCTGACAGGGATAACCCAGTCTAGCTCCATCTCATCAGATTTTGGAAACTAAGCTGGGTCAACCACGGCTAGTATTTAGATGGGAGATCTTCAAAGAATACCAGGGTTATGATGCGGGGGCAGCCAATGCCAACCCCCCTTTGAACACACCTTGCCACCCCTTATCCTTTCAAAGGGCTATCAGCTTTGTGTGGGTGAAAGGGGGGTCCGTTTTTATTTATTAAGTACATTTTTATCCCACCCTTCCTGCAAGAAGCCAAAAGGGACATCTACAGGTTTCCCTTCCACCATTTTACCTTCACAATAACCTTATGAGGTAGGTGAGGCTGAGAGTGAGTAATCCAAGGTAGACAGGTGAGCTTCAACTGCATGGTGGGCAGAAGGACCTGGGTCTTCCAGATCCCAGTCCAACACTTTACTCATTACACTAAGCTGGTATAGTGACTTAATTCACAGGTTTACTTTCCCCACATATCTGGGCTGTATCATTTCAGAGTACAAGTATGGTCGTCTAGGACCGAAGGCTCCCCATACAAAAAAAAGTCAGATTAAGAATGAGATGTCTAAGAGAAAGATTCTAGTCTAGGCTTTCCCCAGATACACCAGTTTTTCATCTGCAAAGAAACTGGAGGGAGGAGAGGTGCACAGAAGCCATCGATGTAGCAAACATGGCTTTCTCCATGGTAAGAATTAGGTCTAGGCATCTACACTCTTTTCAGGAAGGAGGACTTGGGGAGGCAATACAACCAGTTAAAACCCATCTTTTTCAAGGCAAACTGAAAACATTTTCATTTATATCATAATCTGGTGCATGTATGCACATAAGCAACTAGCACCACTTCCCATGCATGCAGGGGAGAATGGCAGCAATATCCAGTCAGTACATTGACTTGACTTTGATTAGACAGTTACACATTCACAGCAGGACAAATCATAAATAATGGGTTAGATCCAACACAAAATGCCTACTTCTGCTAGAGGTCTTCCTCAAGGGGAAACACATGCGCAAAATGGATCCTCGAGGAGCAGTATGGGAGAGGAGTTTGTTGACAAGATCTTGTATGTGTGTCATCATGTATATGAGCAGATGCAGCAGCTATTTGTGCTGGATCCTGTCCATGTTTCCTCCTCCTACATCCTGGGGGACTTTTTAAAAACCCAGCAATGTCATGTTATATTGACAATACTATTATAACAACAAGTATAACAGGTTCTGCTAAATCTCAGGTTTCATTTTAAAAAAATCTCTAGCCCTTTCCACTGCACAGACATAAGGGAGGAAGCATGTAACAATAGGAAAGTGCAGATTTAAAAAATTTAAAAAGCTCCAATGGCCCTGTGGGAGTAGGGACAGCAGCTGTTGGGGGAAGGGAAACTGCACGGTAGCCATACCAGGAACAGGAAAACTGCACAGGTGTGGTACCAAGCGGGAACCATGCAAGAGAAATGTTGGTCATGAACAAGTATAATGGGAGACCTTCTGAAAAGACAGGCATAGCACCCAGTAGAAAAACCCAATTGCATAGTTCCAAGATGCACAGAGGATGGGTATGCAGGTGGATGCAAGGATGGAGAAAGACCACAAAGAGAGGACTATACCTGACAAGTGATAATACTTAACACATGTATGTATATAAGTACTGCCCGTGTTCAAAGCATTTCACACAGATTATCACAGTAAATTTTATAATGAGCACATATGGCAGGTCAAGCATATTACCTCTGTATTGGGAGTGAAAGATGAAGAGAATGGCTGACCTAGAACCACCTAGTGACTTTGTGGCATCGATTAGATTTGAAGCAGCCACCTCCCAATCTCAACTTGTTTTCTGGACCCTAGGCTACAGCTCCCAGACTACAAGCCCTCATTGGAAGTAACATAGCTATAATCCCCAAGGTACTGTGAATGCCAGTGCTCTATCTGAGCTGGTCAAAAGTTCTTTTTCTACTTTGGAATGGCTGATCTCCTGATGTGGTTTTTTTGCCTGCATCATGGTTCCCTAAGTAATACCACCGCCATTTAAGGCAAACTTCTCAAGGACTCATGTAAACTTACTAGGAAAAAAGGAGTAGTAAATAGGAGCTGTTTCAGCAACATATTGAGCTACCTAGCATTATCATTTAGGTCAGCCAGTGGTGCATACCATGTGCCCCTAATGTATGTAAGACCACCCTATGGGATTTTTTTGGGGTGGGTGGATCAGAACACTGCCTCTCAGTTCTCTGGGCTGAAAGTTAACATTCTGACCTTCCCTTCTCTCCCCAAGAGAGGAAACACATCACTGTGCTGACCTTCCTCCTCAGTCCTTCTTGAAGAGGATTATGAGCTGCACAACGCGGCTTTACCAGGCCACAGGCCCTTGGACCAAATGTTGTGCATCTACAAGTTAAATCTAAAATCCTGCAAGGTCAACTTGTAAGACATTAGAATGGAGCCAGCAAAGGTCTGAACAAGCTAGTTTTCGTGTCAGTAAACCAAACAGATGCTAACTAGTTCAGAATATTTCAGTCACCTATTGGCAATCTGAACTATGCCGAATATGTCGGCCCTCAGCATGCTTCAATGCAGTTATGGGCTTGACAACAAGCTTAGGGAGATTTTTCTGAAGTCAGCAGAAATGGATACAAGGATGTCCTGTTCCGTTTTGACTGACGAGTTATTACACAATACACAGACTTAAGACAGTTCCTATGTGCAGAGTGGCCTCTATAGAAAAATATAAGGCAACTGGAAAGCAACTTCTTTGGAGCAGGCGAGGGCATTGAGGTATGAACTTCAGAGCTGAGAGGAAGAGCCTCACAGGGTAGAGAAGCAATACTAGGGCGTTAGAGATAATAGTTCCGTTTCTGGCCAGGCAGGTTCTCTCTGCTGACCTCATATCAAAGCCCAAATCCATTTTCTGGTAGAGGAATGGGGATGCAAAAAAGAGATGCAAGGCTCAATCTCTTTTATCATCCATGCAACCTCGCCCCATAGCAATGGGAATGGAGGTAAAAAGAACTGCTCTTTCTGGAGTATCTTCAGCTCATCTGTAGACCATGTGCCATCAGGTAAAGATTCTGGGGTGAGATGGTCAGCTGATCCAGCAAATTCTTGAGGCAGAAGTTCTACTCACAAGCCTTTGTTGAAATAGACATATGGCACTTGGTCCCTGTGCTTGGCCACTATAGACTCCCTGAGATCTGGCTCCAGCTTTGAAAGAGCAATTGAGCTGGAAGAAAAGAGAAAGACATTTGGCCACTATGCTAGTACAAATGCAACCCAAATTAGATGTGGCCATGTGAATCTGCCTTTTACTGAAAGAGATCTTTGGTCCATCAGCACTGGTATTTTCGACTTTATCAGCAGCTTTCTAGGGTCTTGGGCTGGGGTCTTTCACATGGCCCAACACACCATTTTGCTTAACTGGAAACAAAGGGAATTGAATGCAGGACCTTCTGCAGACAAAGCAGATGCGCTGCCACTAAACCATGTTAACTAGAAAGCAAGTCTTCACTGAAGTCAATGGGATTTACTGCTCGGCAGACATGCACAGATGAATGCCATGTGTTTGTTGAGCACAGACCCAAACCATTTGTGGCTAGAAAAGATGGAGCTCCTCCTCCCATCATACTCCCACCATACACTCCTTGGTAATGAGAGCCAGCTCGTCAGGTGAAGCTGCTTGGCCACAGAAGTGGCACTGCCCTCCTATCACATTTGTACAGAGAGAAGAAGGAACAAGCAGAGAGGACAAGGGAGAAGGATAAGGCTGTTACCTCTTTTGTGGGAAGAGCGCACAAGCAAATGGGACCATGAACACAAGGCTGCAAGACATTAAAGACAGACCATTTGTTTCAAAGTACAACAACCATGTTCTGTGCAGAGAATGCAGAACTGCTATCCACTTTCAGAACCTCAGGACAAAAGCAGAAAGGATTTTAACTGAGATACTTACACTGTATCCCAGCTTTGGTGATTCCTAAAGGGGGAATCTGTTTCTGGGGGTTTACCATGTAATAGCTGTCATGAGTTACAAGTGAGTGTGACTTCTAAGGCTCCTTGTGGGTAGCTAGGAAATGGCTTTATATGAAGCCAGACCAAGAGCACATCTGCCCCGGCACTTTGACAAAATCCGCTGCAGAAGCCTTTTCACGCTAGCTGCCCATGGTCTTCCCTCCACCCCACACCAGATGCAAAATGGTAGAAACTGTATCCAGCATTCTAGGGGATTCCATTAACCATTCCTTTCTCCTTCTGATATACTCCTCAAAGGGAGGTAGGACTATACACATAATCATGAGCAGTGTGAGAACACTACTCAAACCTGGCCTGCTCAGGCAATGAAATGGGAAAATGTTCTTGCAGATATCTCTTCCTCATCATACAACTTTATACACATATTGTAATAATAGCACTCTGACAAGCAAAAACTACAGACTACATCCAAGGCCAGCAACTATAAAAGTAATGAGACTTAAAAGTAATCATACTTACAATCCCCCAACAAGTATTATTTGCAAGGGAGCATGAAGAACTTGGATTTTCTGTCAAGAAAGCAGCATGTGAGAAAGCAAAAACTCAAAGCCAGAACTCAGACTTCCAAGTTCTAGAAGGATTAGATGCAGACAAATGGAAGAAACAATAAAACCTTGGACATCTCCTACTAGGGACTGCAAGTACCAGACAAATTCACAAGATGCGTTTAATCTATGGCGTATCTTGGCATATGTCACCTTTAGTTTTGAGAACCCAGCCCATCCTAATGCTCACTTTGCAGTACAATTCTGGGGGGAGACAATAAACGAACAGTGAGGTAGACAAGCTCTCAAACAAGGTATAAACAGAATTACTTCAATGAATTTTAACTGTAGTAACTAGGAATGGGCACAAACCTATAATTTCTGGTTTAGTTCACAGTTTGTTTTGCTTCACTTTGAAGTTGGGGGAAGATAAACAGGTTGCTCCCAGCCATTTAAATCTAATAGCTTGGCAGGTCCACCCACCAGCAGTGAGGTTTAAATGCCTGCCAGCCCCAAAGGGAAGGAGTGAAACGATGGTTTAAATGTCTCATAGCAATCTAAACCTAACAGCTGATATGCAGACAGTCCTGCCCAGCTGCTAGGTTTAAATGACCTGAACCCCTAAACCAAACAAAGGGTTGAGAAATGTTTAGAGAAGGTACCTCTCTGAACCTCAGCTTGGGGGCCACAAATGGGGCCAAATGTTAGCAAGGGCCAACCCTGCTTAGTTTCCAAGGTCTGATGAGATTAGGCTAGCCTGAGATATCCAGGTCAAGACTACTCTATTCTACTTGCTGCCATATTTATGCTTCTTTTTTCTGTAGCCAAGCAATTGGCCCTGGAGTTTTATCACAAGGTTTGCAGTCCCCATATACCTTTTACTCTGCTGCTTCCACAGGAGGAACAGCTTTTCCCACCCCCCACATAGAAACAGCCCCACTCCCCATTTTCAGCTGCTTCAGTGTTCTTCCTATGAAGAATGCTGAAAGACAATCTATACGAATCTCTCAAATAGCACAAAAAAATCTCCCACCCGGAAGACCAGTATTTCAAGAGTTACTTACCTTCATGAAGGGATACTTTTCTAGTTTTTCCATGATCATGGGCAACAAAACTGGAGGAAAGGGGGGAGAGAGACAGCATTACTAGCCAACCCAGCATGTTCAAGTCCTGTTCCCCGTATAATGCCCCCACTGATGGTAGCCATGCAATGTACAGCAGGACAACCTCATCCCAGCCCACCAAATCAGGCACACTCCTTTCTGGGCTCCACCAGGGAGGGGCCCGTTCTCCTTCTCAATCTAGGCTCAGAAGAAGTGAAGGCAGCAGGCTTACAATATACAGAAGAAAACTGGACACCACCAGCTTGCCAAGAAGCATAAAAGAACTTAGGAGGGTTTGTGGCAACAGCTCAGACTACTCTCGAATATCTGCTACAGCACTTCACAAACTATGCTGTGCTTGTACACTGAAGTATGAGTCTTGGACGACTAGCCAGGCTGGCAAGTCTCATCAGTTGTCACTTGCAAGTTTTGTACTCCCCCTGACCTCTCTCTGTTAATATTCTCTCAGCATAGTGGATCAGTGTCTAGGGGAGGGACGGGGGACACATTGTTTTGCATTACCTGCAAAGGCAGTTCTGTACCCTGTATGGCAGGGGTAGCCAACCTGTGGTCCTCCAGATGTTCATGGACTACAATTCCCATGAACCCCTACCAGCATTTGCTGGCAGGGGCTCATGGGAATTGTAGTCCATGAACATCTGGAGGACCACAGGTTGACTATCCCTGCTGTATGGTATCCAGTAGAGGGCCTCTCCTTAGAATAGGGAAGGACCCGAGAGAGGCACAAGAACATCCAGCTACAAGCTGCCACCTTCTTCTCCCCTTCTCATCATCAGCTCTAGAGAGGCTTTCTTAACAAGCCAGAGGAGCCCCCAGCCCAACACAGTGAACCGGCCATTAGTGGAATCAGGGAGAAACATGGGATGCTTACTCATTCCAGGAGCAGCCATAGTGATGCGGGAAATCACCACCTGGGTTATCCCCTTGATTGCAGCTCTCTGAGAAAGAAGAAAGAAGAAAGAAACAGCGGCCTCACACTGACTCTCCAAATGAAGCAACACAAAACGGCTACTTACAGGGGAAAAAACTGAGGACCTTTCAGTGCACACACCTAAAGTTTAAAGGGACTGCAAAAAAAAGTATGAGGATCAGATGTGCCCGGGGGGGGGGGGCTATTCCTACCAGCTTGGCTGCAGGAGAAGCTGCTGAGCTTCAGGGAGCAATCTGCTAGCTGAGGCACAGCAGATCCTGAAGCCAGCTTTCCCCGCAGCATGGCTTTAAACTGCACTGCAGGAGAAGACATCTCAGCCAGGTCTGTGTCCAGTGGGAGAGATCACTCTGCAGCATGCAGTTCTTGGGGCCAGCTTCCTTTGTAATGCAGTTTAAATCACACTGCAGGAAAAACCACTCCAGGATCAGGCTGGCTTTAAAAAAATTTTCTCCTTGGTTCTAACTGGACCCAAAAAAATCCAGTATTTCAAAAAACCCCTGAATTCAAATATCATACCAGCATTGGGATCTGGAATATTTTTTGGAAATACGGAATTTTTTGAGTCCAACCAAATTGAGCTATAAAATATCGCTTTTTAAAAAATTGTACACCCTCAGCAAAACAAGTTTAAGCCGAATGTTCTTAAAAACCTTTCTCGCCAAAAGAGAGCAATAATTACACTGCCCCTCCCTACTGAGACAGAGGCACTTACCCTGGACTCGCCCAGATGATTGTCATTCTCATCAGTCACTGTGATCCCATTAATGAGCTCCCTAATACAGACACAGAAACAGGGATTTAGATGTTGCAGGTGATCTCCTGAGCACTCCTTTCCCCAGCCCATCACTCTCAATAGCTCAATAGGAAGACCTTCTTCTTTCTACACCATGCATAAACAGAGCCCTATCCAAAGCTGGGACATTCAACCTCCAGTCCCACAATCTCCAGAGGAAAGACCCACACAGAGAAAGTTAATCAGAGATGACATTAGCCAACATCTCTTATTGCTACAGTAGAAAACAACCACTCACATTCTACACATAGACGTATGTACTTATGAGCTTCATGTGCGTTAACTTCCTGTGGTTCTCTGTTCTATATATGATATGAAACTACAAAGCACATTAGGGGGTGGGGACAGTGTTAGGCCAAGGAATGGCACAGGTGCTAAAATACTACCTCCACCACTCTCCTCCCAGCTGCACGGTATAGTTTCACTAAGTCATTGACCTATTTTCAACCAGTAAGTGAATCAAACCTCCTGTCTTAGGTTCGTTTTCAGATGCTATGTGAAGCTGAAAGAGCCAAAAAGGTCCTTTATATAAATTATTATAAAATCTCACAGAATCACTTGGCAAGGGGCCCTTCCAGGCTAGGGAATCCCTGACAGACATTGCCAAGAAGGGGAATCCCACAAGAAGAGAGAGAGAGAGAGAGCTGGTGAAGACAACTTCACAATACATTGCTGCCCTCTTGTGGCTTCTGCTGAGAAAAGACATAAGGGGAAAATAAAGGGCAGCTACTGTCAAAATTTACTCCCCTCTCTGCTCATTTGAGCAATGTTCCCTACTGTGTTTGTATGATGGGACACTTGCTGGATTAAAAGTAAAACTGATTGTAAGCCCAAAGCAAACAGGCCACTGATTGAGGATAGGTGTTTCCCCGTCTTAAACTCTCAGAGAGAAAATCTCTTTTTCCCTACAAACAATGCCACAAGTCATAAATCAAGCTCAAATCAAGGTTTCAAGAAAGCGGCAGTTTCCAAATGGAGCCCTCCCTGCACCACTCAAAGCAATCTGATAAAATGAAACAGGTGACTGTCAACCCCACACCACCCCCAAATAGGGTCTAAAAGTCTAATAAATAAATATTAGTTAATACTACAGGGTATATCAGCCTAGGAATTTGCTAACTGTAGGTCCTGCCCATACAGATTTCTTTTGAGAGCCAGTGTGGTGGTTCAGGAGAAGCAGAATATAAGCTGAACTGGGTTTCATTCCACACTTCTCCCATCAGCTGGATAACCTTGGGCCATGCACAGTTGTCTTAGAGCCCCACCTCTCTGTGGTGGGGAGAAGAGAAAGGTTTGTAAAGCTACTTTAGGACTCCTTTGGGTAGTGAAAAACAGGGTATTAAAGCCCTCGGATCTTCTACTGGTGACTTCTTTTGTGCATGGCAAGCTGTACTTTGTGAACAACGCTTAGCCTTCTGAAGGGAGTAAGTTCAGCAGCAGGGCCACCTGTGCATGAAGTGGGGGCGTTAACACCTTCACTGACTATTCATTGCAACAGCCTGAATGAGATTTTGAAGCCAGCAATGAAATCGACCATGCTAAATGGGCCTGAGCAGAAAGGCAAGGCAAGTGGTGTGCATCTGCAGAATGCCCACTTGAGTACAGTGTCACATATTTAGACAGCAGCTAGCAGCTTAGCCAGCAGAAACTTGGTTTGGTGGCAGTCAGTGGACCTTTCAGAGGGCAATAATGTTATTGCCACACAGCAGACCTCCTTTGACTTGGGGTAGTTTTTAGGAGGAAGGGTTGGGCTGCAACTCAGTGGAGAAGCATCTTCCTTTGAATGGAGAAAAGGCCAAGTTCAATCTTGAGTGTTTCCAGGTTGTTGGTTTTTTAAATAAAGGACCAAGTGGTAGATAATGTACAAGATAATGTAAAAGATAAGGCCCTGGAGAGCCCTTACCCAGCACAGTAACCAGCACTGGCCTTGATAGATTAAGACAGCTTCACCATGGCACTGGCCACTTTATTTTAGGAGAGACAAGGGAACTGGCAAGCTGAAGAGTGTTTGGCGGATGTACTAGGGCAGGAAGGAAGCCGCTCTGAAACCAGTTGCTCTGGCCAAAAAGGGAGCTGTCCAGGGAAGCTGGGAAGAGAGTTCCATTGTGCACGGAGTGGCAGCCATCTTGTAAAAAGTCATATCTGAAGAGGTAGTTACGAACTGAAAAGCTCAACCATGTGCATTTCTAATCTCCAGGCTCAGTGCTGCAGAGTGCTACCCTTGAAGAGCATTCTAAGAAGGTTGGCATGCTGAAAGGGAGGCTGGGACACGGATTTCTTTTGGATCCTTGCAGGTGACCTCCAGTTGCCTTTCATTGCACCTCCATATATATCTAATAATTCCTTCTAATAGCAGAATGCCTGGCCTGCTTGCTCACAAGAGCAAGACCGTAAGACCACATACGTTTTTGTTTTGTTTTTTAACGTATCAGGGGGACATTCATACAGCATACAAAAAATATGATTTCCACTACAGCCTCACAGAAGGGGAGGTTAGAATTCCAGGCCCTAATACATTCCTTTGCAACACTACAGAGCATCAGGGCTCACCGCACTGTGTGTGTGTGTGTGTGTGGTGGTGGTGGGGGGGAGGATGAGGTAAGAACAAACTTTCTGGCACCCATCATGCCTACCATCCCAACCAAACAGGGTTGTAGGGAAATACAGTGTTACAGCAGTCTGGATCTCAGCTTTCATATTCCAAAGGAACAAACCAGCCCTTTGCAAAGTTATAAAATGACAGTCCTGTCTTTCTTCACAGAGCCTCTTTTTGAGGAGCAATGGTGATGGAAGCTAAGGAGCATCAAGTTTCTTAACTCTACTTAGCCTACAACAGTTCTTCAAAGAAGGGCAATACAATCCCTGATGCAGGTATCAGCAAGACAGGATAATCTCCAAACAGTGCTGCTGGGAACACAAAATAAGAGACACCCCCCCCCCCCCCAGCATGTTCCGGAATTTGCAAGACTATAAAGAAATTCCCAATGTGGCTTGTGGTGGAACTAGTTGGGTGGAGACAAGGAGGTTTCTTATCTTGCTAAAAATGTTATATTAAACACATGCCAATGCTTTGATGAGGGTCCTCATTTGCCTAGTAACCTTCTTAACTCTCTCATTTAAGCATGACTGCAGATAACCCATGTATGTAGCAATTAAGTTCATCACAAGTAAACGTCTCTCCTGTTAACAATTCTTGTTCGTGCATAATAAAAAAGTGTGGAGAGCACTGTCATCTGCGTCACACATTGTATGACGTGGCTGTCATCATTGCCTCACCATCATCTCATCTGTAATAAAAAGGGTGAGGAGAAGCCAGCCTAGCAGAACTCGATCCTACATTGGTCGCACAATAACTGATCTTACTGATCTAGCCCTTTTCTTACAGATTACAGAACAGTGTGAAAACTGGCTATTGCCGGTTGCCTACAAGGCTATAGTCATTGGCTGTAGGCACTCTGAGGTCACAAAAAAAATTTATGAACCTTGTAACTGTACAACGATACAAGATAACAGCAGTAGAATGTTAACAATACAGCTCCCATAAGACTAGCCAAAGGTCACTCGGGAAAGAGGAGATGAAGCCCAAAGATAACGGGGGGACGGGGACCAAGCAGAGGGGGCAGAAATAGAAGGTTGATAAGCAGGCCTAGAAACAAAGAGGAGAGAGGAAGGGGTGCCAAAGGAAGGAATGGCCGAAAGCAGGACCTGAATGGCTGGGTAGAAGAAAACGGGGTGTGTGAATGTGGAGTGTAACCACTTAGAGGACCCGGCAGACAGAATTGGCTGTGTTGTTGGCAAGAAGGAGTGAATGGCAAGGCTGCTGGGGAGGAAAGTGAATTAGAGTCCAGGCTATGTCAGCAGGAATAAAAATAGCAGCAAGTCAGCCTTTTAGTTTGATCTTGCATTGACCGCTGGATCCCAAGTTTTCTTAGATTCAGCTAAGAGATGTCTGACGATCAACTATGCACACGGATACTTTTAAGTGTGCTTGTGTGTGTGCAGGGAAACATGGGTGATAGTGTAATGGGTGGAAGACAGCTTCTGTGCAGACCATTTCTATAAAATTTTGTCACTCTTTAATAGTCACTAACTTGTGTTTGAACTAAACACATGCATGGACAAACCAGGAAGCCCACAGTACAAGCCACAAATAGGTCTCATGTGCACTGTTTCCTCCTGAGGAGGCTGGAGTGCGTTTACCCTATTGGTGTTCTGATATCAGCAGTATCTCTGGGAAGCAGCTGCATGAGACTAAGCAAGGGAGTCATTAGACACAGGAAAAGAAACCAAGCGGCCTTGTCCCCAGACACAGGCCTCCACTAGCTGAGGGTGACTCCCTCTATCGGATGGAGGGACAAGTGAAGCAACTCCTTGTCCTACATTTTAACCCTCCCTCCTTAAAGGCACCTCAGGGCTCAAGCCAGGAGACTTACTGCTGCCTCATCAAAGGGATATTCACGCAGTTGGCAGCTGCCACTGCTGCAAAGGGGACCCAGCGTGCCACAATAGTTGGGGCTCTCTGTATGGAAAAAGACAACGCAGTTAGGAATAGAATCAGAAGAGGCCTGCTGGTTTTTAGATTGGAGAAGGCAACTGTGAAGCTCCTTCCAGTAGTGATTAACCAGTTCCGCAGGGCCTGCAAGACAGAGCTGTTCCACCAGGGCTATGGTTGAGACCCAAATACACCATCAAAGAGTGCAGGCCTTACTGCTGAAGGAGGAGGAGATCTGCCCTTCAAGAATCTTGGGGGGGGGGGGAACCACTCAAATTAGGGGAGGTCTACTGTAAGTTATAAAAATGTTTAACATTAATACTTGATTTTATTATGGGACTGACTGTTTTGAGCCACATTGCTATTTCTGTTTCTGGAAAAGTGGCAATGATTTCTGCCAATTACTTCCCCCACTGTAGGCTCCCACTTTGCCCCTCTTTGATGTTCCACAGAGTTCACCTACTTCCTGACAGGAACAAAATTTCAGGGGGTTCACAGCCAGGAAGTGGAAGTGGTATAGTCCTGCTTCATGAAGCTGACAAATAGTTAGATACACCTAGTGATCATGTTAACCATCTGGGGGGGGGGGATGGTAAAGCAGGGCAAGACCTGTACTAGAATTACATAAAACATCACAAAATTCAAAAGCAAGGGTTTTGTTTTTACTTTTACAATTTTTTAAAGGCATAATCCAGGGATCTCCAATCTTTTTAAGCCTGAAGGCACATTCAGAATCCCAACAGAGTGGAGGGTACAATCATAAAATTGCTGAAAGAGGTAGAGCTAACGACAAAAGCTCCAGGAGGGAAGGTATGCAAAACTCCAGCAGCAACTCTTGAACATTTCAGGTAGAAGAGCTGTTTAACAGGGTATCTTTTTAAAGGAACATACTGGGCATATTGTTTTAAAATATTTTCTTGCATATCCACCACTTACCTTAAGTCACATTAGGAAGATCTTTGTGCTGTAGCAGTGGCTGCTGCCAAGCAACATTTTAAAACAAATCTGTACAGCTAACCAGAAACCCTACCAGACAAAAGCCCCACTTTCTAAAAATACTTGGTGGGCACTAGGAGAGTTGGTACGTGCTGAGATGGCAATCTGTGCAATCCACACCATTACCTTCCTGTTGCTTCTGAATGATTTATCCTCATACTAAGTCATTCTACTGTCTCATATCCCTACTATCTTGTGTGATATGAACTGATATTCCAAAGCACAAGATTTCTCTTCCCCACTTTCCAGAAGGAAATTTACCATTCTATCGGAATGTGAACAGTCTCGTTAACTGCTTAATGCTGTGCAACAGCTGAAGTCATAAAAGTACTGACACTATTTCAAGCACCCTTCTTCTCCAAGACCCAGGAGTGGCTTTTCATATAAAGCAGATATTCACCCTTCCATAATGTAAGGAAGGAAAAGATGGACTCCATCACCTGCTTTGTGCTCAGGCCGGGTGCCCCCTGGTGGATAAAAAGCACATTTTATGATTGTACCTTGGTGTAAAGGTTGAGTCCCACGGCGGTCGCCAAGGCAGTGCTGGTTGCAGTGACATAAGCAACTCCAATTTGCCTGAAATCATTCAGAATGGGTGAATCCTTATTAACAGAGAGTAAGTAATTCAGCAGTCCTCCTATAAGCAATGTCAGTCCAGATCATGTGCCTCGAAGGGCCTGCAATTTTTGTATCAAATGTATCCACATGCTTATTACTATATTCTGTAAGACTTTCCTAAACAAACAAACTAAAGTCAGGCAGATCTTGAGGGTCAGAAGCGTCTGCCTGAAATCCTTTAGTTATGTTGTTAGCTACAGGCAGACAAATAATCAACCTTTCTAGCATCTCCTATATAATCCAAGCAGGTGGAAACATGTATAAAATACAGTTTAGTTGTCAGGATTGAAAATCACTCATCCATGTGTAGCCATATTACTGTTTCAGATGAGTGCCAGAACCCATCCTATCACTTTGAGACTGTGAAATAAAAGCCTGAGACTGAACAAACGGTGGATGAGTGAACTTACAGGATTATATAGGGAATACTTCCTACATAATCTCCCTATTTCTAATTTTGACTCTTGAAAGTGGCACCTTCAAAATGAACTCTTTTCTCTAGTGAACCCTCTCCACTAAAAGTGGTGCAATTTTCCCCAAGCACCTATGAGGAATTCCCATCAGCCACAACTCTAATTTTCCCATATAGTGACTTGCAAGTGATGGCTAAGGCAGCCATGTTTATTTGGTAGCAAGACAGCTGGAACTGCATTTATCTGGATTCTGTCTGATGCTCACAGAAAACAAGTCTATTAAGTGTGACACAACCTCCTGGAACAGGGATTCCCAATCAGGAGCTCCAGAGGGGGTCCGTGACCTTTCCCCTCCTGCCTTAATGAACTTGGCCACAAACTAGGGAACTGTCCCCTCTTCCCAGAGGGCTTAAGGTGTAAAAATCTAAGGGGGGGGGGAGCAGTTGTGCCGTAATAGGGTATGGGCTGTCTTCTCGGTGCCTCCCCTTCTTTCCAGCCTACATGAAGTGGAGTCATCATAGTAGCGGTAAAGGCAGGGAGAGGGAGTGAAAGGAAGGGGAAGGGTGTGGAAAGGGATGGTAATTCAGGTGACATGTCACTTCTGGGGGTCCTTAAAGCCTGAACATTTATTTCAGGGGCTCCGCCATGGTCAAAAGGTTGAAAAAGTCTGACCCAGAATATCATAGATTCCCCATTAAAATTTCTAAAACTCAACGAGGCAAAATCTGTGGATACTTAAATCCAGGAACTGGAATCACAGATAAAGGCAGGATATAAATAAAGTAAACAAATAATAAACATAGCTGAATATCGGGAGGATGCAAAAGTAGGGTTGGTGGTGGGTGGGAAGGAGAAAAGAAAGCAGGGAAAAGGGAAAAGGCTATGGAGGCTTTCAGGGAAGGTAAATATGTTTGTGTGTGTGTGTGGGGGGGGGAATGAAGTGTCCCCCACAAGTCCTTGCAAGACTCCTGCTTGTACTATCTTATCTGCCACAGGATTTCCACCCCCACCCCCCAGTTATACAGCACATTCCAGCTAAAGCCAAGCCCAGCAAGCAACACACAGGAAGACATAAGCAAAAAGAGCAGGCCATCAGATAACCTTGCCCAGGCACTCAGGCACTCACTTAACAGTGATAGGGCTGGCAGCATTCCGATTAGTGTAGTTCACAATGGCATTGAAGGACTGATTCACCCACTGCCAGAAAACAACTGCTGGGACTGTCCTAGAAGAAAAGGAAGAAGTTAAGTAGTATTTAGAAACCAGGATATATGCGCACACTGAAACAGCCAAAGGAGGTACTTATTTCAACTCCAGGATGTTCACACTTATCAAAAATTGACTGTCTCCTCTTAAATGATTTCCATTATACTAAATTCATATTAACAGCAAATCACATACCATCCTCAAATATCAATCTTTATTGTGAATAAACCAGACAATGTATCTAGATTTTCTCTTCATCCTGACATTCTGTCTGGTAAGAAAAGAAGGCTGTATCTGTTTCCATGAACTCATCATGCAGCATTTATTTGAACAATAGGTACAGATTATTTAATCAAACATTCAGAGTTGTCTACCCTGAGAATATTAAAAGAACTTCTGGATTCTGAACGCCACCTCTTTTAGGAACTTGGCCATTTGGAATAATAACGGAGTCTGCCAGAATGCATAGTTATTCTCAGATGTGGCTTTCATATGGTTTAATAGTCCCAATTGTACCCCAAATTAGTTGCGTGTCTAGCAGATGCTGATAACAGTTTTAAGTACAACTGAATGTGCAAATGACAGACATATAGAGAGCAGGCACCAGCATGGTCTGTGAATGAGGGAAGCCTAGAGACATCTGACTTCCTATTCTCTGCCCTTCCCTAAACACAGGGCTCTTAAATGGCTAAGAATCTGATATGATCTGTGAAATGAGAAGAGAAAGTGAAAGAGGCCTGTTGTCACAAGACCATCTCAGCATGACTCATGGACACAATTGCTGCAGGACATCATGTCAACAGGCTCAGATTCTGAATTCTAGTAGTTTCATTTTGAATAATCTCTGCTGGTCTCCAAAACAGCCTGTATCTATTTCTTGGTTCTCCTGAGTGTTGACATGATTTTAATCAGCCTTGTAGCAAACTGCACCTCAAATCTCCAGGTATTGTCAGAGTTGATTTGTATTTGTTTGCTGGTACAGAATATACAATTTCTGCACTCAAGATTTTTAAACAGCTAGTTCCTAACCCACATGTATTCCAAGACAGACCTGAAAACAGACAACATCGAGGAGAACCTCTGGAGGGGATGGAAAGGGGGAAGACAAGAAGAGAAAAAGGCGAGGAGGCTTTGCTGCAATACTCTGCACAGTTATTTGCAAAATGACAAAGTGATATTTAGGCTAATTTGCATAATTTATAAAGGCTGCAGAATGCAAGTTACCTTGAGGTTGACACCTTTTTTCCAAAGCAAAGGAAATATACTGATAACTATTTTCAGGTTCTCCCAGAAGTACCCCTTGAAAATGGTTGGCTTGTTTTTAGAGTAACAGCTGCAAACTGTATTAAAGATTAACCACCTGAAGAAGGTTTTACTGTTAATGCAGAAAAGGCATCTCAGAGGTTTTCAGTGGCCATTAACCACTACTGCAGGAAACCCCACAAGAGGAACAAACAACACAAAACCAGAGACACTCTACTTCAGGAGATATGACGGCAAATGTAAGAATTAGGTTCAGATAAAGGAAACACCTTAAGAGGAATAAACCTGAACCCTTCACAGAACCTTGGCTGTCAGGCTGGCAAAGCAGTCTCTGAGAAAGCAGTAGGAGAAAAAATAGGGGGGGGGGGAGAAAGACAGTCAGAAGTCCCAAAAAAGCCTCACCTGTAAAACTGCAGCATGAAGCCAGTGATAGCCATCCCTCCAGGAACTTGAAATGACATCCTCCCTATCAAATTCATCTTCTCACCAGAGTCAGGGTGGAAAGCAGAGTCGTAAAGCTTCTTGGCATAGAACAGCTGCTCTTGGCTGGTTCCTGGGGGCACTGTGCCTGCCCTACAAGCAGGAAATAATAAGAAGCCCTTGCAAGTTACACACTAGAGAATTGGAAGTCAAGGCCCCTAGGAATAAACACATCTACGGATAAAAAAATCTTAACACCCAAGTCTTTTACAGATCCTTGATCTAAGATTCCTTTTCAAAAAGCTAGGGCAAGATAGAGAAACTGTATAAAGATTCCCCTTTTCTCCACAGTGGGATGTCACAGGTATTTTTAACACTACTCCCCCCCCCCACACACACAATACACTTTAGCAGCAAAAGACTTTTGCCTTACACAAATTGTTAATGGATCTGCATCAAGCCAAGAGTCCATAACCCCAAATAATTATGTTACCACTGACTACCTGCAGCTCTCCACCAATGCCTTTGCTCTGTCCAGTTCTTTCTCTGACACTCGCAGTGTCCTGGGGTCTGTGATGTTGAAAAAATGCTTCAAGCGCCCCATGAAGGTGTTCTGGTCCCAGCGAGGGGCATCAATGTTGAACATGGTAATGCTGGTTGTCATTTTACTGTAGAAAGCACAATTTAAAGGTCAGCACAGTAGCTCTGTAATATGCACTAAACAAAGGATTATGGTTGCTGGTTACTTACCTGGAAATGGGTAGAAGGCACACAGGAAAAAAAATGATGTACTTAATCCTTGCCTTGCAAATCCATCAGCCTTTCTGCCCACCCGTCCAGCCGACTACAGGGAAAATTATTTTATGTCTTTGCTGGCTGGACAGGGCTGAATAGGGGCTGTGGAAAGTGAAAGACTGGATCCACAAGGAAAATGAAAGTGATAAGTAAGCTCAGATAACAATCTAAGCCTATTTCTGTTCCCAGAAGGGGAGGTAGTCTGAGCAGATCCGGCAACAGAAGCAAGTAGTGATAAGCAGTTGAGAATTCTGGATAAGTTCAATTTTGTAAAGACATCTTGCTAGCTCACATAAACTATGAAAATTGGCATCAACAAGACCTCAAAGTGAATGCTCCGTCATAGAAAAATGTTATTTACTCAATGGACAGAATTTATTGTTCTGCTGTCCCCTGTTATTATTACATATTCAGGACAGAAGGAATCCACAATGCTGTCTCTCCCAAGATAACTGCTATTAAATTCTAAAGAAATGCAACTCAAGCACTCTTTTAACGTCAACAACAGTCCTGCTTAGTATTAGCATAGTATTAAGACTGATCATCAACAGCCAGCATATTACACAAATCATTTTTCAACAGTCAACACCATTAGCAAGCATTCACTAAATCAGCCTTTCTCAATTTTTTTACCATTGAGAAACCCCAGAAATTGCATGATCATGCAGAATATGGTTGGGAAGCAAAGCTGTGTACACACCAACCTGGGGCCCCTCCCCTTCTCACCTCCTCCAGGCCTGTCATTGGCCATTTTGAAGGCGGGGGAGGAGAAGGCTGACATGACCATATATGGTCATATTACCCAACAAATGTTTAAATATTTTTAATATACATTAAAACGTTAATTAACTCCCACCCATTTGGGAAACCTCCAGGGTCATTAAGTAACCTCTGGGATTTACAAAACCCTGGTCAAGGAAGCGTGCATTAAAGCATCACTAAGAATCTATTAGTAATCAGGAACACAAGGAAGGGACAGATAAGATGCTAGGTCTTCTTTTGAAATGACTGGCAAATTAAGATCAAGAAGGTAGAATAAAACCTACGTTTATTTTGATGTTTGTTTTTAAACTGAAAGCTCAGTCTCAGAAAGTTCCAAGCCCCATCAGAATCTAAGTCTCTGAGTGAAACTTCAAAGCAAGAATAGAAAGCCAGTGGCCTGGTTCAGGCTAAACTGTGCTTTGATGCTGCCACAAACATGGCTAAAAGGTTTGGGTTCCCTCAGCATGGGAAGTTAATACCTACTGGCTTTCTGCAAGCAATAGCTTACATTGGCATCCAAATTAGAAAACTGTGTTTTGTGTTTGTATTGCCAATCATGGTTTCTTCCCAGTTTGCAATCATGATTTGCAGGGCAAGCACAAACAACTTGCTCATCAGTAACACCAAGAAGCAACCAATTGTCTCACCATGCATGAGAGGGTGGGGGGATCCATATGGCCAAACTAAGGGTTCTTTCAGGCGTATAGGGCAATGATGCTGATAGTGGATATGGTGAACGAAGCTTGTAAAAAGTGGAAGTTATACAATGTTAATAATCCTTGTTGTTAGTAAGAGTAAGTATTAGTAAGAGGGCACAATCTTTAGTGGGTCACATTAACTTGCTCAGCAAAAATGTATTTCACCTTTGGGGTTACAGAACAATTGGATTTCTAAAGGCCTGTGTAAGGTAAGCAGAACTACATGCACATAACCAGGCATGGTCTGTGACCTCTGATAAATATTCAACTTTTTCTGTAAATGGAAAATCTGGTCCAGAACTCCCAGTACTGATGAAGGGACTTTGGCTAGGAATGTGTGAAAGCTGTGGGTAGTCAAACTGCGGCCCTCCAGATGTCCATGGACTACAATTTCCACGAGCCCCTGCCATGGACATCTTGAGAGCCGCAGTTTGACTACCCCTGCTGTAGACAAAGCAGCACAATTGGATGTGAGGATGTGACAAGGCCAAGCTTCTAAGGCAAAACTAGAACCAGGGATTGCACCTCAACAGCAAATGAGCACTCTCTTTTAACTATGTCCATTATACCAAGGGTAGTCAACCTGTGGTCCTCCAGATGTTCATGGACTACAATTCCCATGAGCCCCTGCCAGCAAACGCTGGAGGACCACAGGTTGACTACGCCTGCATTATACCATAATTGCCTCTTTCAGGTTACATTTTAATTGGTCTGTATTTGTACCCCATTTGCAGCAAAATGTACCACCAACTTCATCTTATGCAGAAACTCCTGAGGCAAGATTAGCATTGTAAAAATAGGAATACTGAAAGATTCAGTTCCCCACTCAGCCCTTCTGTTTTCAGCCCAGTGTACCTGACAGGGTTGTTGTGATGACACACTGGCGGTTTCTACATGATGACAGGCTTATGTAGGCTCCCAGTTGCTGGTGTGGTTGCTCATAATGTGCCACAGTGACATAGCCTCACAAGACAGGCTTTCTCACAATTTCACTTTTTGTTTCCCAGTAGCAAGTACTTCATCCTCACCCCATAGCCACTCAGGCTTTTGCAACTTTAAAAAAAAATCACCCTAAAAATAGTTACACCAGAATGTGTACCAGGTTCTCTGAATTCCCAGCTTTCACTTTTTAAAAGGTCTCTATCCTCTTCCCTTAACACACCTTTCCACATATCTCTCTGTAACAGAAGAGGCAAAAATCTTTTTTAAAATGAAAGCCTGGAATTTAGGAAACCTAATACATATACTGGTATAGTGTTATATTGATATAACAATATCCTAGGGTCATAGCTGATGCAGGGACAAGATTAGGCAAAATTGCTGCCATATGACTGGGAAACTTCCAAATTTTCCATGTACACAGCAGCCATTCAGAGAAATCAGGGAGGAAATCAAGACTGGAGAAAAGATGGGAGAACCTCAAGAGGTGCACAAACACACCATGTTTTAGGGAAGAAGTGAAAAAACCTGCTTCCCCAATGCACTGAACTTAGAGCAGAGCATCCATGTCGAAATGGGTAACAGAAGAACCCTAAATCCTACACTGAGCTCCTCAGAAGAATGGGATAAAAACGTGTCCCTTATGGCTCCTTTAATATTCTCTAACCCAAGTCCAATATTAGCCCAATTTAGAGAGGACAACATTGGTCTAGAACAGGGGTCCTCAACCTGAGGCCTGCAGGCCGCAAGCAGCCCTACAATTCTGTGTGGCTCTCGAACCTGCTTGTCTGCTGCTATCACCCTCAGAGGTTAATAATTTTGTTACATTTTGGTTTAAGATGTGGCCCTCTTTAGGCACTGGGCCTAGAGCTTTGTGCATGCGTGTGTGTGCCTGCCGGCATGCTAACGCCCACACCTCCCCCCCCCCCATGCTGCTGGCTGCTTTGGGTGCGGAACAGCCACTTCAGACGCTGAAGAGCCCAACCCTAACATGCACCCATTGCCCGCTTCTCACTCCCTACCCTCACATTTACTACAACTATAGTGGCTCTGCCTCATGTAGACCAGAAATGGCAGGAGCAGAGAAGACAGCCTGAACCGCATCCCCCTACCATGCCACAACCAACTCCCCCACTTTGGTTCTTACACTCATGGCCTACCCATTGAGCCCCCTGGGCAGAGGTGACCAGTTTCCTAGTTTGTGTCCAAGATGCATTTTCAGTACAACTGGTATTTCAATGTCTTCTAACTCTCTAGATTTAACAAGATACCGAGAAAAGAAAGGCCACACTGAGAAGTAAAGAGACAATTGGTGCAGTGCGAGAATCAATTTTATTTCACTCTGAGACTCCCACATATCTGGCATGTTTCACTGGCTAACATACCAATCTCAGGTGAAAAAAATTGCCCCTTCTTTCCTCATGTAAGCTAGTTCGATAGCCTTGATGTGGTAGTTTCTCACCAACCCTTCACGTTTCAAGAATCAGCATCCTTCTCAGAAGATTATTTTATTGTACCAACCTTTCAGAATGGGAGGCTGTCATGGAACTCGTAGAGAGGTGACCTAGGAGACTTGGAGTGGGCACCTTGGGAAATTTGGCAATTCCAGAATGACAGGTCTTTTTAGGGACTGATAACTGGATTTAAAACAACAACAACAACACAGTTTTCAGAATGGAAGGAAATAAACATAGGTAACACTCAAGCATCTGTAATGGCATCAGTGCTATTTCATATGCTCATAAATTGGAAAGCCCCGTTTAAAAATAATTATAAAATACATGATTAGAAACAGATGAATGGAGATGTAGCAAGACCACATTCAGGATAATAAAATCCAAAACATATAGGGAAGAACTTCCAAAGCTGCATAAAAGATGAAATTACATGCAAATTACATGCAAAACCACCCTGAGCCTTCGGGGAGGGCGGTATATAAATCTAAATAAATAAAATAAAAATAAATAAACAAATGTAGACAACAAAACCTAGCTCTTCATATAGTTCACATTTCAAAACAGGAACGTAGTTAAGTTTCACTCCCCAACTGTACATTCCCCGTAGGATTCAGCCCCATGTTAGGAAAGGAGCTGAAAACGAAACAGTAAGGAAAAGAATTGAAAATGAAACCGCAAGGAATACTATCCCTGGACACCATAACAGCCCTATGCAAGGCTGTAATGCAGCCACATTTAATACACTTAAAAAAAAAACTTTACTATCTAATGGGGCAACGTAGGCGAAGAGGCTCACAGAGAACAGCCATCAGAGCAGGGCTGCCCAGTGCCTATCTTGGGCTATAGAGACGCATAAACCTCAGCTCTTTATTCAGTCTGTTCAGAGAACATTGAGCTGCACGAGGGTCTGCGAACCATGTTCAACCTCCGTCCCGTCAAGCCTGCCGCGCACTATCGAAAGTGCCCCTCAGCCTTTTGCAACGCCAGCACTGTCGCTCTTTGCCACATCTCACTAACCTGCTCCTGCTACAGCCCTGCACTTCTTCCCCGCCTCATTCACTCATTCATTCATCCACCCAACGACAGTAGCCCCGGGGCTTGTTCTGCAGGCAGCCCTCGCTCTCCTCTTACGCGCTGCGATGGTCCTCCTCTTCCCAAGCCCACGCATGCCTCCCGATCCGCGTCCCACGAGCCCCCGCAGCGCACATGGATATGCCCGCCCCGCCCAACCTCCTACCCGGGACGCGTGGCCCTCCTGGGCCAATGAGAAGCCGCCTAGCCCCATCGAAGGCTCGATCTTCTACCAAAGACACAGCCCGCATGCGCCACCTGAGGGGCGGGTTTTTTTCCCCCACCGGCTCCTTCATCGGCCTCAGCAAACGTACTCGGGAATGACGCTTCACGTAGCGAAAGGGAGTGCGCGCGTGCGCATGACGCAGTTGCCCATGGTAACCGGGAGCCGCGTAGAGGATGGTGAGTGCCGGACGGGGAGGGGGCAGGGGGGCCCATGGAGGCGGCGGGGAGGGCGGCGAGGGAGGGGAGCGTTCCCCTTTCGTGTGGACCGGGGCGGAGGCGACCCGTTTCGGCACAGGGATGGCCGAGGAGAGGCTGGCTGGCCCTGATTTAGAACAGGGGAAGCAGCTTACCTGGTGCTGAGAGAGCCTCCCTGGGTGACGGGCGTTGAGAGGAGGTGGCGATGGCCGCGCAAAGACCTCTGAAAAAAGAAACATCCCGATCGTATTCGCATTGGAAAATAAGAGATTATGCCGATAAGAGCTGTGAGATTCTGAAATCAAGAGCATCGGTGGGGAGGGGGTTGTCCATGTATTTAAGACAAAGTGGCATTTTTCCTTCAAAGGTCATGGCCCTATTCAAGGATATTAAAATGTTCAGGGCCATATGGTCACTGTTTGCAGGGGAAAGTCCTGAGCAAAGGGGCTAAGGCTGCAACCCCGTGTCTAGTTGCTTAGGAATAAGCCTCCTCGAACACCTTCCAAACAAGCATGCATAAAAACTGCAGAACAGGCTAGTGAGAAAGGAGCAAGGTGTGGATGGTCCTTGTGCTGAAATGGCACATCCTGAAAGCAGGATATGAACAGTGCAGACCAAACCAGAATTACACCCGTAATGGTGCAACTCTGTTAAGAATTGCACTGGAAGAGGCCCAGGATTCTTCATAGATACTTTCAAGAAGATGGAATATGTATCTTGTTAGTTTTGTATACATTGAATGTGGACACATTGCAATATTTCTGATCCCAGTTTTCCAAAAGTTGCTACTTTTAAAGTGCATGATCACCAGAAAGTGTTTCCTGTGCCATTCCAGACAAAGAGCTAGATGCCAGACCAGTGACATCTTGGTGATGGATACTAGCTGAGTGACAGCAGAATCCCAAGTGTTTATCTGGAATCAGTCAGAGGGCAGCCATGGTGATCTGCAGTAGACCAGCTAGATTCCAATCCAGTAGCAACCTTATTGAGATGTGTGAACTTTTGATAAACAAGCTCTTTTTGTTAGACCAAAATATCTTGTTGGCCTCTAAGGTGCTACTGGACTGGAATCTAGCTGCTTTACTGTAGACCACCATGGCTATTTCCTGAATTATTCCAGAGAAAAACTTTGCAGCCACTCAGCCAGTATCCATCAGCAGGGTGTCACTCAAAATGCTGTAATATGCTGCTGTAGCAGGAGTCATTCCATGCAGGATTCACAAAGAAAAATCTTGGCATTCAAGTTTAAGAATCTAAAGCCTGGACAAGCTTGTTAGAAGAAGAAGAAGAAGAAGAAGAGTTGGTTCTTATATGTTACTTAAGCCAATAGCAGTCAGAAGGGCCATGAGTTTCCTGTCTGTACAACTTTATTGTCACATTAACCATTGACATCAAGAGAAGCTGGAAAAGCAGAGAGATCAGAGGCAGAAGAGATGAAGGAAAAATGAGTTTGATTATGCTTGTCCTTCATTGAACTGACATTGCTTTTGCTAGGGTATGGATAATCAGAGCTTGTGGAGAGGCAAAGTGGAAAAGTTCTTCATTAACTATTACCCTGCATTAATGCTCGTTTTTATTTGTAATTGTCTTATGTATCAAGCATGAACATTGAGCTATGCAATAGTCATCCTAGGGATGCAGAGTATGCTAAAAAGAGCTTTATTTTTGCTAGACATCTACAAAGCTTTGCTTTTACTTTAAGTTCTTATTGCCTTGATTTTCTGGCTGGGTAGTATATGAGTACATGTGTACAAAACTTGTACATTATACACACATGCTATGTGGGTACTATGGGAAATGTTTAATAAAATGGGGAAAAAACAGCCCTAAGTTTTGAGGGATCCGAATTCCTGTGTAATTTTTCATCCAGTTTACTTTTAAAGAAGTGACTAAAGCAGGTTTGTATGCAGTCACTTGCCTACTTTCCAGTGAGTTTTTGTAAATTGGATGAGGTACCATTCTTTAAAAAAAACAAAAAACTGTTGATATTTCACAGAAAAAAATAATCTCATATACCTGGAAAGACAGGCTGGATATGTGTGTAATTTTTCTTTTAAAAGGGTTGTTTAAAGGTGTACCAGCGGGAAGAGTGCATTTCTTATTGAATTTCATTTTGAAAGCAATATTATTCATTGTGCTTTCAGATCTGCAACATAAAGGCTAGAGTTTTAAGAGTGAGTCTGAGGCTGCAGCCCAATGCCCATGTACCTCATTCAGTGGAGTAAGGATCATTGAACTCAGTGGGACATGCTTCTCAGTAAATATGCGTTGCATGGTCCTGTTAGCATGAAACAATAATGATAAGATATGAAGTGTCCCATTTCTTTGGGGTGGATTCTATCTACTATGCTACCAATTGCATTGTAGGTCCAAGCATATTAAAATGGCATTGTGATGAGCTTTGAGCAAGCAAGGAACAGAAGTAACCATTCTTCCTGGTAGAGTTTTCTGTACTTTTAACAGTCTCATTGTAGATAAAAATACAACAGCTGTAGCTTTTACCAAATTCCCAAAGTACTGGAATTTGAACACTGGAAAAATATGTATGAGAGAGTCAGACTCTAATAACCATATCAGTCTTACAAAGACTTACAAAATCAACAATGAACAGTCTGTACTCAGTCTGAACTGCCTCAAGTAGCCAAATTGCCAGAGAAGGAATATTCATAGTTGTTATTTATAATTTCCATAGCCTTCCTCGGTTACTGCCTTAAATGCCTTAACATTGATTGGGGGAAAGGGCACAAGAATGACTTATGTCAGAAAAAACAGGTACTACTGGGAAACTCACAGCCAGGATACAGTGGCAACAGCCATCCTCTCATTCTTTGGGTGCTGTACCTGGTAAGCAGACATGCCAGTTCTGAACATATGTTTTACTTTCTAACTGTTCTGGCTAATAGCTCCATTCCGTTACAACTATGTGTAATTTTGATTTAAAGCCCTCTGCGGTAGTAACCATTACCACTGTATCCTTTTTCATACAGTGGTGAATGTCATTTAATTATTTATTGTATGAAGGCATGTTTTCTTGTACATTCTGAACTCATCAATTTCCTAGAATAACTTGGAGTGTGTTCTGAAAAGGAAAAATGAGTATGTGTTCATCCTTTCACTCTCTCCTCACTAGACATACTTTTATAAGCCTTGATCAAGTCCCCTATTTCTTTTAATTCAAAATGAAATAGATGCAGACTGTAATAAAAATTCTCCAGCATCCCTCTGGTCTGTAGTTATCCCCTTTTTAAACCTTCTCCTGTTCAGCAATCTCCTCTTGAAATGGGACAACCAGAATTGCAAACAAAATAATTTCCTGTGTTCCTCTTCCTTTTTCTGCCTCCCTCTGCAAATCTTATCCATGTTACAGCCAATTGTAGTAGTGTGAGTTTCCTCCTATCCAAATCCCACATTCTGGGGCAGGAAAACCGTGTTACCTCAGAGCAAGCTGTGCATACTGCCTCATCTCAGTCGCTACTTAGATTAACATTTGTGGGACAAAATGGATGGTGACTGTCACGGTGATCCACTAAAGCAATCTATCTGAGAGATAGCTGTATTTGATCTTTAGATAAATGCCAGATCAAGTATCTAAACATTTGCTGTTCTCCACAGGCAGATTTCTTTGGATTTACACTCTAAATTTATTATTAAAGCTTTATGGCTAATCCAGCTAAACAGCAGATATTTGCCTCTCTCCTCTAATGAGATTCCACTCTCTACTGTTTAATGATTGGCGGGCCCTCCCTGCTGCTAGCCAATAGCAGGTGTGGCAGTTCTTTCCCTGACATTACTTATATGGGTCACTCTGATAGAATATATAGAAATTGATTACTGTATTTACTTCAGTGCTTGGCCCTAACCCCATGTTTAAAATCCTTTTTACTTGGTCTTTAAATGTAAATAAAATTCTTCCTTTCGATAATTATGTGGCATTGACCACTGTTAGAAAACTGATATAGCATGGAATTCAAGCTGAATAGGCTTATAAAAATGAAGATATAAATATTTAATAGTATTTGTATTTAGGATTACTGTACACAACTATTCAAATAAACTTTGAATATTTGGTAGATCCTGTTTCCACTACATATGCAGATATAGCTTGTTGTTGATTATAATCAAGAGTCATCAATAGAAAACAGTGGATAAAGTGCTGGTGTTGAAAACCTGAAATCAGGTCCCAATTTGGCTGTTAAGCAAGTCATTCACTCTCAGCCTCATGCATTTTTTTTAAAAAAATTACTTTGCTACAATTTTTATTAGAATATTTATAGCAAGTTTTCTTTAAATATTTATAACCCATTTTTCTCCCCAATGGAGGTCTCAGAGGATTCAGATCTGGATCTCTTACATCCTAGTCCAGCATTCTAACCACTACACGACACTAGCTGCTACAGAAATGATCTATCCAGAATTCATTGTGGACATCCACTGTAGAGTAGAGCAGCACGTGTTTTCATATTTCTGCTATTTAAATAGAACTGTCTGGACCGTATCCATGATTAATAAGTATATATGTATGGACTCCCTTATGGCCTTCCCAAAATAGCTCTTACTCTCCAACTGTTTTCCACAACCAAATAATTTACACTGGTAACATTTAATCCATATAAATAACGGTTACAGAATAAACATTGCTGAGAGTATGTTCAAGGCAATCCTAAAAACAATTTCTTGGGAGTAAATTCTACTGATTAGACCTGGGTAAGATTACTTTAGGTAGAATTGCTGGAAGCTTTAAGTGCCATTGAAGATATTTAGTTATATGTAGTTGGCCCAAGTGAAATGTGTTTTTGCCGAATCTGGAAAAAAACACATTATGACCACTTTAAAATATAGATTGTTTCATGGGCATCCAAAATTCAAACCAGCAGTGGTCCTTAGCTGGAATCACTGAACTGTAAGTATCCTCTGATAAATATGAGATGCTTCCACAGTGGTTAAAATCAAGTAATTGAGTTTGACCTACCTAATTTTACTGGCACAGATTCAAGTGGGTAGCTGTGTTCATTTTACTTTTTGGAAGAACTATTTAGGAAAAATTGGCCTTTTCAAAAAGAGAATTGCTATCTTTCAAAGTGGTTTTTGCAACTAGAGTAATTTCACTGATGTGTATAGTTTCCTGTTAAAATTGCCATAGATAATTTCATAATGTTTTGGAGATAGAGCGTCAGATATAAAATATACTACTTTGTAAATCTTAAATGATAGCTTAATTTAAATATCTCAGAAGACTTCACATTTCATCATGCAAGCCTTATTATCAGGGGCCCTCCTCAGGCACCAGTGTATCAACTTACAAGGACCTGTTTCCCAGAGAGAATAATTACTATAGGCTTTTCTTACTTGAACAAATATTTATTAATATACAGGCTTTACATTTTTCAGGCTCTGAAGATAGCCCTTCTTTAGTGTCTTTACTTCTGTTGTCCCCCTATCCTTAAATCCTTAACAAAAGAAGCACAATATAAATACTTTATTATTCAGTTCCCTGCTAAGCCAACTATGATCACTTAATGCCATACCAGATTGTATATTCAGATTGTATTTGAACAAGATTGTATTTGAACAAACTGTTAAAATCCTGCTAGTACTTCTGTATAATCTTTTCACTACAATAAAAACACTTCTGACCCAAATAGAATAATTTTGTCATTGTAGAATAAATTTAACTGTTTTAATTGGACTACATTTTCATGGCACACATGAGCCTTAAACAGAGCTTCTAAACTGGAGACCACCTTGGTGTTGGTTTGTTTTTCTTCCTGTCTCCTCCATCAAACTATTTATACCTCAGAGTAAAATGCCTTTATCCCCTTTGCTGTGGACTAGCCTTGATAAACTCCTACAGACAGCCATGTGATAACAGCAATCCCTTGAGTAGAACAGGGACTGATTATGGTCTAATTTCTTGTAGACTGTACTTGCTGGGAAGCTCATTCTTGTACCGTATGAGCTATGGAATACGTAAATGATCATTTGTAATTTTTTTCTGTACATTATGGTTTGGGGTTTGTTTGTTTTTTTGTTTTGTATGCTGACATTTGCAGTGTTCTTAATCCTGACCTGCTCTGGGAATTGTGTTCTGCTTTGCTCAAATAATTGTGCTCAGAAGATTAAGAGTTTTAAAATTCCGCACCGTAGGCTATGCAAGCAAACATAATATAACTGGGGGCAAAGCCGATTGTAACCTAGAATACAACAGGCGCTAGAACATCCAGAGGAAGGAAGGAAGGAAGGAAGGAAGGAAGGAAGGAAGGGGGGGGAAGGAAAAATGACAGGAAGAATAAAACACAAAGGGGAAGGAAGGAAGAGAGAGAGGAAAAGGGAGTAAGGAAGGCAGACTCTGCATCCCGCCCCCACTTGTGAGGGCTTGTGGAGGAACATCACAAGCACTTCTATGAGGCTCTTGAGCAGCTTTTGCCCCCCCCCCAACTGCGGTGGGAAGTAGAGAGCCTGCAGTAGCAGAGCCTGGTCCAGCATGCAGTGTGGTAGGGATTTGGCCTGGGAGGAAGGTGGCCTTGCAGTGGGAAGCCCTATAGCAGGGTGATGCACTCTCAGTGCATTTGGCCCCCATGATAGGCTGTGGCTGTGGTCTGGAGCAGTGGCCAGCAGGGGACAGAGAGGTGGGTGGACAGGCACTGTACAAGTGACTGGGAGTCCAGGGGGATGACCCCCCGACCCATGCAGTTGCTCATACCCCAGGGCCATGAGGTGGCCTGGGACCATGGGGAGGTAGGTGGGCTCATGGCAGGGACACCTCTGCTGGGCACAGCATCTGTGGGTCCTTTCAGATCCCCAACAGGTGGCAGCTATGGGTGCCATAAAAGATGCAGTTGTTTCCTTGCCCTATGGGGCAAGGAAACAACTGCATCACCAGCAGGAGGGAGGGCTGTGGCAGCCGTAGCCCCACTCGGGATCGGGTGGGTACTGGGAAGGGGCTGGCCAAGTCACATTGCCAATCTGAGCACATGGCTGGGAGGCAGCCTTGGCTCAAACTGAGATGGAGGAGCAGGTGGCGGTGAGAGTTTAGGGCGCGGTGCAACAGTGAGGCTGGGGCTGACTGGTAAAGCAGGCCCTCCCATCCATCCCTCAGCCATCCAGTTCCCGGCAGCTGAATGGCTGACCTCCTGGAGGCAAGCCAGGGCCCAGGCGGCCCACACAGGCACTCCAAGGCTATGGCTCAAAGACGGGTCACGGGCATGTGGGGGTGGACGGGCAGGCACCAGTGCTGTGAGGCTTTGGGCCGTGGAGCTGGTGGGGCCTTCGCATCCTCTCCCCTCCCGTCCCGCAGGCAGTACCATGGCAGGGATTGACCAGCTTCCCAGGCCCTCCCTCCCTCTTAGCTCCCACTTGCTGGCTGGTGCTTCTTCCTGTGGGAAGAAGTTGGAGGGGTAGGAAGCCAAGGGCTGCACAGCCTTTCTGATTGGCTGCTCATTGGACAGACAGCCAATCAGGTAGGTGATGAGTACCAAGTTCTCCCACCACCCCAGTCCCGTTTTATTTATGTTACAGATATCTACTGACTAGCTAGCACCACCTTATATGGCCTAAAATAGCACAAAACCCACTGTTCATCTTTGCTATTAATAGAATGGTTTTCAGAATCTACCCATATACCTTTCAGTATGTCTGGCTGAGAGTCTGTTTGCACCTCCAAGCTCAGACTGTAGTTTTAAATTTTTATTTGTTCATTTATAACCCATTATTATATTCTCCACAGTGGTTACCTACAGAAGCTTACAACATTCTCCCCTTGTCCATTTAATCCTTACATCAGCCCTGAGAGGTAGTTTAGGCTGAGTGTCTGTGACTGGTCCAAAAGTCATCCAGCCAGCTTCCATGTTAGAGAGTAGGGATTCAAACCTAAGTGTTTCAGATCCTAGTCTAACACTCTGGTACTGGTACTCCAGCAAAACATCCAACAATGAAATAGTTCTCTTTTGTACTGTCCCCAGGCACTTTCTTTGGTGTGTTTGCACTTGCTGAGGTCAAGTACTTTACTGCTCAAATTTGAGAGAGTAGGTAAAAATGCAGCCTGTGTCGAAAATCAGCAGAGCTATGACAAAATTTACAAGGAATATTTGTTTCCAAGATCTGCTGTCCATTTGAATTTGTTAAACATTATGCAATTAGTATTAGCACTGTAATTATTAACAGAATGTACACACATTAACAAGTTAGCTATGTACAGTGTAAGAACAATATTTATTGATAGATGTTAGCCATTTATGGACAGCTGAGCTTGTATTTATACTATGCATATATTTGAGAATGAGCAGACAGGAATTGTAAGCATTCAGGTAGTTATCTTAAACTGCCATCCCAAGTACACACCCTGAAAGAATTATGCTGTGGGTTGTGTGTCTGTTTGCATTCTCTTTTGGAGCACAGTCTTCCCATTTTTATGTACTAAAACTACCACAGCAAGAGCTTGTTCTCACTAGGCCTGTTTAGTTTAGTATTATAATACTACAAAGTGTTTTATAACAAACTAAATCCTTGCTAACAGCTAATAATTTAAGCACTATGTCAGGCTTTCTCAAGCAGGGTTTCATGAAACCCTGGGGTTTTTTGATGACCCTGGAAAGGGGTGCCATATAAGATGTTTTCACATATTATGTGACAGCCCAATTCATGCAATTTCCCCCCCTAAATAGCAAGCTAAGAGAATGAGTTCTTTATGGCAGTTATCAGCCTAAGTGGCAAGTGAAGAGGATAAGTTCTATGGAAAAGTTATGAGCCTAAGTGGCTATGTAAAGAATTTTCGAGAACCTATCAGAAACGATTACAACTTATTCTCCCTACAGAACCCATTGTTTTACAGCAAAGGATTCCTTTTTACTTCAGAGCCATCTCTATGTGCTTACTGGCCTGTCTATCCACCATATACCATTAAGCCATCCTGTTGTTTGGGTCCAACTAAGAATTCTAAGGGCAGCAAAAATAAGGAAGGCGAGGGGGCAGTATAACACAAAACACCTCAAAAGACTACAGAGAGGTACCTTTACAGAGGCTATACCTAAAGGATCACATAGGGAGAGAGAGAAAGAGAAAGGTTACAAATGATGTTAGCCCAGCTGTTTAGACCAGCCTTTCTCAACTTTTTTAACCCTTTGAGAAACACCCGAAGTGGTGCAATAGTGCAGCACATGGTTGGCTAGCATAGCTGTATACACACCTGCCTGGGTCCCCACCCCTTCCCACCTCCTCGAGGACCACCATTAGCCATGGGGGTTGGTTTGACATGGCCATATATGGTCATATTAAATGTTTAACACATTTATATATGTATAAAATTAACTCCCACCCATTGGGGTAAGCCCTTCCAGGGCCATCAAGAAACCCTAAGTTTTCACAAAACCCTAGTTCAGGCTTTTTCAACCAGGGTTTCATGAAACCATGAGGTTTCTTCATAACCCTGGAAGTGTTTCCCAGATAGGTGAGAGCTAATTAATTATTATATAGTTTCAAATTTGTTAAACATTTATCTGATGCTATGACCACATATGGTCATGTAAACCTGCCTCCCTTCCCAAATTGGCCAATGATGTTCTGCACGATCATGCCACTTCTGGGATTTTTTGAAGCCCAAAACATGTTTCAGGGTTTCTCAATGGTACAAAAGTTGAGAAAGGCTGCCCTAGTTTTAAAGGCCTGATTTAGACTGTATTTGGAGGCTGAACCTAAAATTGATAAAAGTTGGTGGACTTCACAGGTGGGATTTTAAAAATTAAGTTTAAATGAAAGGCAGGAGATATGACACCCTTGTTTGCTTCTCTGCTAGCTGCATGTAACAGCAGTAATGATAAACTTTTGACCCAACAGATGAGGCTGTGCAACCTACCTGAGATTACCTGCTCAGGGAGGAGAGTCTACTGTCTCAAAAGGAAGGCACAGTTAGCTGTTTGCGCAAAATAAGGCATCCACAAGTTTCAAAAGACACAAGCTTTAATATGTGTCATTAAAAGAATTAGATCTTTGCCAGGGTATAATTATGAGTAATTTGATCTTTACATCCCACTTTGCTGGGAATGGCTATTAAATAATAAAGCCAAGCTGGTTTGGGCTTGGAAGACCACCAAAGGAGGAGGAAGGGCTCCTGTGCACCTCAAGCCATTTCCCTGCATGGAAACAGTTATATCTGCTACTCTGCACAGAGTATTTTGTGCCTGTGAAGAAAATACTCCCCCCACCCCCAGTTATTTCAGCATATGAAAACAACTTGGTCAGGAGACAGGAGGCCTGCTGTGTAACTGTGGGAATCCAAGATGGGTCCGGGAAAGCTGGACTTTGCATAAGAACTGCAATTTAGACATACCTCCAAGATAGGGCAGGCTATTCATTATTTTGCAAGATGGAGATTAAGTGATGTGATGTGATGTCACAGAGGTTGCCTGGATCAGAGCTATTACTAGAATATGATTTTGTGGATTCATTGCAGAGAGCATTGACCAGGATGCTAGGGAACACTCTTTGATCAGGAAACCGGCCAAAAGAGATAAAACTGAGGGACTTGATAACCATGGGAAGGGATGGATGGTTGATATTTATATGCTGTTCTATACTTGAAAAAGAGAAGGCTACCTGAATTGTGTCATACCTACCTGCTAAAGTATGAGAAAGCCAGCATTTTAAAAATCTGTGGTTAAAGGTCTGTCATCTTCTTGGAGAGCACTGGCAAGTGGAGGGATCTGTCCTGGGCCCTGTGTTGTTCAACATATCCTTATCCATTGTTGCTCCACTATATATTTCTGAAACAGCCTAGGGGGTGGGACGTGTCCGGCTGTCCAAGTTAGAATAGGGCCAATAAGGGTGCAGCCAGCTTTGTCCTGATTTGCCCCGCCCCTGCGGTTCCCGCCCTCCGGCCCTGGACTCTAAGAGCCTCTTTGCTCTCAGACGCTTCAGTGCCTGGAGCCAGCAGCAGGTACGGGGAGAGGGCCCTTGGCAAAGAGTTGTGGTGGAGGGCTTGCTAATGAGGGCCTCTTGGCCTGCTAGGCTGGGCCTGCTGACAAGGGCCTCCCGGCCTGCTGATTGCTTGTTAAGGACTGCTAAGGAGCTGACTAGCTGACTGCTAAGGAGCTCTGTCTGGCACTGCTAACGAGCTGCCCAGCCCCCACCTGCCCCACTTGATTTGGCTGCGAGCTACGGCCCAAAGCCACCTTAAGATGCCTGGCCAGGGGCCAGGGGAGGGGACCCATTCAGAGCCCGTTCTTAGGAATGGGCTTTGAAGCTAGTTTATAAATGATTTGGATGGATGAAGGAAAAATTAAGGTACATTAAATTTGCAGCTGACACGAAATGAAAAGAAGTAGCAAACATACCAGAAAGAATCAGAATACAGGATGATCTTGGCAGGCTAGAGAACTGGGCTAAAATGAATTTCAATAGTGATACATTTAAAGTTCTTCATTTAGGTAAGAAAAATTATATGCATCACTATAGGATGGGTGAGACTTGTCTTGGCAGTGGAACATGTGAAAATAATCTGGGGGTCTTAGTAGACCATGCACTGAACATGAGTAAACAGTGTGACTTGGTGGCTAAAAAGGTAAACAGGATTTTGGGCTGTATTAAAAGAAGTATAGTGTCCAGATCACAAGAGGTGATGTTACCACTTTACTCCGCTCTGGTAAGACCTCACTTGGAGTACTGTGTTCGGTTTTGGGCACCACAACTGAAGAAAGTTGTAGGTAAATTGAAGCATGTCTAGCGGAAGTCTACGAAGATGGTGAGGGGTTTGGAGACCAAGCTGTATGAAGAAAGGTTGAGGGAGCTTGGTCTGTTTAGCCTGGAGAGAAGATGACTAAGAGGTGATATGATAACCATCTTCAAATGCTTGAAGGGCTGTCATACAGAAGATGGAGCAGAGCAGAGTTGGTTTCTTTTGTCCCAAAGGGTCGGACTAGAACCAGTTAATTCTCTCGTTAACCAAAGTGGACAAATTGCTGGGTTCAGTGTGAGCAACCACTTGCCCCTTAGATCCCTGCTCGTCCTGGCTGCTCAAATTGGGCAACAGGCGGATAGGAGGCCCTTTGAGGGAGATTGTGAACTTCTCCCTAACATCGGGACAGTTCCCTGAAGGGCTTAAGTAGGCAGTGGTCCACCCTCTCCTGAGAAAACTATCACTGCGCCCGCAGGACCCCGCCACCTACCGCCCAGTCTCACATCTTACGTTTCTGGGCAAGGTAGTGGAGCGGGCCACGGTGGACCAGCTTCTGGTGTTTTTGGAGGAAACTTCGGCCTTAGATCCATACCTGTCTGGCTTCCATCATGGCCATGTGGTAGAGACTGTGCTGGTCTCTCAAAGCACATTGGCATTATTGATCTTTGAAATGTTTCTTAGGAATCAAGGAATTCTATGAACAGAGTTTCAAGCCATTTCTATAGATTGTCTACGTTCCTCTTTGTCCTGATATACCAATACTGCATATCCTCTTTCGAGGAAAAGCTCTGGTTCTTTGTCTTAAGCCTCATGAAGGTGCCTGAATGGAATGAGGGGTAAAGACAAGGTGGAAAGAATGCAGTTTGCTGTTGTCAATAAGTACTGCAAATGTGGCTGAAAGTAGTGGAATTGGGTAAATAGTTACAAGGCATTTGATGAATGACTTGTAATTTGAATATTATTATACTTTAATTATTATTTATTACTTTCCCAGATTATGTATATAAACTTTCCCAGGTTATGTGAGTTACTAGTTTGTATCCAATGAGTATTTCAGCACCTATATCAGTATTGGTTCTGATAGATAATTAACAGTACAATCCTAAATTACAGCCTTCCATATCAGTTCAAGTCACTAAGCTTAGAAGGGTGAAATTTTGTATAGGATTGTTTTGAGAATTTTAGAGTAGGTCTACAGGATGCGGAAACAGATTCTGGGAGGGAACACGTAAACCTGCAGATGTCACAGAACACTGGCCAAACTTGAAATGGAAAACAGGTCCTTTGACTCATCCAGTGGACATTCTGGTTGATCTTATAAGGCTGTAATGAACAGCTTGAACATATTCACATATTAGTTCCCAGCATGCCCCTTCAGCTGATACTTCTTTCATAACAGCACAGGTGTTTTGAGCTCTTGCACCACCAGTGAACACCATTATTTCCAGCACTTTTGCCTTGCAAATAAATTCACAGGCGTATTCTGTTTCCAAACGCTGAAAAGGACTCTCAGCTCGAGAGTCTGAAATCTGCTGAACTTTTCTTAGTCACACAATGCACAGAATTGGGATGTTTGCAAGAGCTAAATCCAGAAAATGCTGATGTCTCATTTGCCCAGAATGGTTCAGAGGATAAATACAAGGGGCTTGGGATAATCAGAATCATTACTAGGTAAGGAGTTCATGCTGTGGCTTGTAGCAACTAAGAGAGGGTGATATGGATTGCAGGTTTTTATATAAGAAGGGTTTGTCTGGTTCATTCAATAGCTTGCCTGAAATTCTGTGCTTTTTCAAATCTTGAAATCCAGCATGATGTAGCTCAATATTTTTTACATATATTAATTATACTGGCATTTATAGAGGATCCTAACAGCAGGGAGGCTTCATGAGGTAGAAAGATGAACTCCAAATGAGAAGAGGTGAAAAGGAGATTAATTTGTAGGATCTTTATGTATATATGACCTTCTACCATAATTTATGGAATACCAAAAGTGTGGATCTCATGTATGGAAAATCATATTAAGAACTTGTACTCTTTTTCCTCTTTCTCCATTTTTCCTCAGCTTACCTCAAATCTCTGGCAAAGGTTTCTGGGTTCCCTCTGTATAATATTTCTAAAATCAATCCATTCTTGTCTACCAATAATGCTAAATCCCTTCATCAGACTTTCACTGTAACACATGTATTATTATAAGGTTTTGCTTCCCAGTCTTTCTATCTCTGCCTGTTACCTCTGTTCCCAACTCTTCTGCACATTTTTTCTTTCATCACACTTTAATGCCTTGTTATAAGGTGGATCCATAGAACCTCAAATGAAGCAATTTTGTGGAAGGGATTTTTGCCACTTCCTTGCAGCCCTTTGCACATCATAAAAAGCCACCATAGAGGCTTGGGAAATCCTCAGAAATTGCATGATATTAAATACAGGAACTTGGGGGATTTGGCAGGACCTTTTGTATTAGCTCTTCAGAGACTTCTAAATGAGATGGGGCAGGCAATTTTGGCTAATTCCTTCTACTGCTGCATCCCACATTGTTCCTAAAGATCTCCCAACTTTCAGGAAAGCCTTTCTCGGCACTGTCACCTGCAGCAGTCTGCTCTGACTGCTTCTTCTGCTTGGAACTCTCTTCCTCTTAACAGCCATCTTTTCTGTTCTCTTTTCTTTCAGAAACCCACTTGTCCTACCTTGTGTTTTTTAAATACATTTTATGCTACTGTAGTTTTTACTTCAGAATCTTTCCTTATTAATTTTTGTTTGCCCCCCTGGCCCCAATACTTATGGCCACTTTTAATATTCTTAATACATTGGTTGCTTGTAAGTTTCTGGCCTGGGAATAGTTTTTTTTTTAATTATATCGCCCAGTAATTTAAAGTACCTTGTAAATACAATATGAAGATATGTTTCTTTTCACTGGCTTCTTCAGTTCTGCATTAAATTTAAACTTTTTCTAAACTCTGAGTCTCTTCATGCTCATGCCTTTCTTTAGTGCTTTCATTGTTTTCACTTCCTTAGTCTTTCTGTTCACCAAATGCTCATTTTTCTACTAAACCTCTTCTCTGTGTGTTTGTGACCCCTTTTGCATAGAACTCTCCCCCTCCCCTTAGGTATTCAGATGCCCTCTTTAGCCTGCCTTAAGAAATTAATTTATACTCATCTTGCATTTCTTTCTTTATAGCTACTTGATTTATATATATATATATATATATATATATATATATATATATATATATATATATATATATATATATATATATATATATATATATATATAATTTTAAAATATTGATTAGATTTTGCTTTCATTTGCTTCTTTTTGTCTTATCCTGAGTATAACATCTATTCTCTCAAAATTTCCTCCTCTTCTTTTTGTCTGTGAATTTACAAACACATATTTATGCATATGACAAATATATTCGAGGTGCTTTCATGAATAATAAATAATTAAGATTAACAATTGCCACTGTACTTGGCAAGATACATCTCCCATCTTTTTGGCTGATGCAGGGTTTGCTGTCAATTCTGCGTAAATTGAAGAGTGCGCCAGATCAGGAGGTAAGAATCCTCCTCCTGGGATTGGATAATGCGGGCAAAACCACCCTCCTGAAACAACTGGCATCAGAAGATATCACCCACATCACTCCAACACAGGTAAGGAAGAATACTTTTGGTCTGCCAGACATTGAACATCCCAATCCACTGTTTGGGAAGAATGAACTGAGGTTACAAACAGAAGCAAGTTGAATGGGCCATCAGTCACACACAGTTTGGCTTTCATAGCAAACCATAGTTAGTGACTAGGCCTGAATAATAAAGGTATGGTTTATTCTCTTCACTCCAAACCAAGCTTGGAAATTGTGATTTAGTCCTGTTTTAGAGAGAAGAGAACAAACTGTAGGCTTGGTTCAGTTAATAAACTGACAGTGCAGTGCTAAGCAAAGTTACATCCTTCTAAATCCACTGATTTCTATGGAGGTGGAAGGATGTAACTATGCTTAGGAGCTGAAAACCATCCTGTTTTGACAGATCTAGCTGAAGTGGCCTATATTCTGACAGAGTAACTATAGTTAGAGAGCAATCCTAAGCAGGTCTACTCAAGGCTTACTCCAAGGAAAGTGCTGTTTGGATTGTAGCCTTAGTCTAATTAAAAGATGGTTTGACAGTGTGTCTTAGCTGAGCCATGACTGGGATTCCGACTTGAGCACAAATTATGGTTTGCCATAAAAGAGGGAATTATTACTTTCTAAGCCATATACTAGGAGAGAAAGCAACAAATATTTCTGTACAAGCCCATGGATCCCTCAGGCTTCTTCTCATTATGATAAGCCATGGTTTTGTTGGATGTATTCTGTGCCACTCTATTTTTCAGAGTTCAGACTAGACTTCAGTTTCAACCTGTTGTCGTAAATCCAGAGGAAATCATTTCTTTTGGTGGAAGAACATTTATTTTATGGTCATGGGACCAAAAGCACAAGCAACTTTCATCTTTAAAAATAAATAAACCACTTATAGATGCCATATGCCAATATAATATTTTTTGTAGATAGATTCACAGGAGTAGTTGTGTTGCTCTGAAGCAGCAGAACAAAATGTGAGTCTAGTAGCACCTTTAAGACCAACAGGCGGTTTAATGTAGGCAAGAAATACATTTTCTGGATACTTCTGTAAAAAATACACAATGGATGCTTAGACAACACCTTATACCGGAAGCCTACAGACTGACAAACATATTTACATGCCTCCACCTGCCATCCTAACCATACCAAACCATCCATTGTAAACAGCCAGGCTCTACGCAGCCACATCTCTTCCAATCCTACAGAGATCTCACTACAACAAACCTTTTGGGAACTAAAATATTCACTTAATGAAGTCAAAAAACAAATTAACAAAGTTTAGAATGGTGCCCAGAAAAAACTGTTGCAAGACAGAACCCCACTAGTGGTCACATACAACTTCCCAGGGTTTAACAGAGAAATTGGTTTCTTATCCCACTACCCTCTCTAGCATCTTTCAGTTCTCATATATGCTTGTACACACTTTTATAATGCTGTATGCCAATTTGCTGCTATTCACAGTTCTAGCAAACCACCTTAATCCAAATTACTTCAATTAGCCCTTCATGGCAACACTGCTGTCGTCCTCTACCCATACATAATGGTTGGTGATTTCTGTTTCTATATATTTGAAGAAGTGTGCGTGCACACAAGCTTATACCTAGAATTAAAAAAAAGTTTGTCCTCGAGGAGAGGAATGGGAAGGCGACTGTAAGCCACTTTGAGCCTCCTTCGGGTAGGGAAAAGCGGCATATAAGAACCAACTCTTCTTCTTCGTCATGATGTTCTCACATTTGTGCGACCTCAGGGACTTGTATTTTGTACTGTTTTGCAAGTTAAGATACTATCATGTACATGCTGTACACCCAGTTTGTATACTCAATGAATTGGTAAAATATGAAGCATATTCTCTCTCTCTCTCTCTCTCTCTCTCTCTCTCTCTCTCTCTCTCTCTCTCTCTCTCTCTCTCTCTCTCTCTCTCTATATATATATATATATATATATATATATATATTTGTATATATTTGTATATATATATTTGTATATTTTAAACCACATTGAGGTTGTGAACCCCCAGCTGGTAAGCTAAAATCAATTGTAATTCACCACAATATACTTCAGTACTGTGTAATGTGTGTACATTAAAAGTGAACCATGAATCAGCCTTCAGTCCTCTACACATGCACATGCACACAAGGATTTTGTCCAGGATTACAGTTTGCATTGATATCCAAATGACACCATTCCACAGCTGGCCAGTGGGTGGTGCTCGAGATTGTGTCAGGCTGGCTCTCTTTCCAGACTGAGCACATTGCCTTTGAGATAACTTCGATGCCCCAGAGCAAAAGCCCACCCTCAGAATCCAAGTGCAGAGCCAATCCCCTGTAATGTAGGCCAGTTCATTGCCAGCCCACACCACATCCTGTTTTTCCAGTTACACACCCCTTTCATTTGGAGCTTTAATTGATGAAATGGGCCCTTCAGAAGTGCAGCTGTTGCTTCTAGTTTTCTCATATCAACTCACATACAGACTTCTGCTTCTTGTTAGTCTGCACACTGGGCTCAGCTTTCAAGCACTGAAGCCCGCTTCTTGCAGCCTTGTGCTTTTTCTCCTTATCTGCATTGTTCCTTCACCTCCCACTGCACTCTCCTTTCCTGTTATGAGCTGCAACATACATCTTTATAGCTTTGACAGAAGCAGACCCTGATCCATGCAAGGCTGTTGTATCCTTCACCTTGCCCACAGCCAATCCATCTGAATAGCAACACAGGCCCTTATCTTGTTAGGGTTTCAAGGCATGTGATATATAAGCTGTGAATGGTGTGTGCCTGAGAATCAGGGGCCAGCCATCAAGTTAACACTAGCTGTGCTTTATCATTTGCTTTGCTACAGGGTTTTAACATTAAAAGCGTGCAGTCACAAGGCTTCAAGCTGAATGTATGGGACATTGGGGGACAGAGGAAGATCAGGCCGTACTGGAGGAATTATTTTGAGAATACTGATATCCTGGTAAGTATGGGCCAGCACTGAGTGCTACCTTTAATAGCACATTGACCCTAACAGTTAAGTAATGTGACATTCTTAATCACTATTAAAGACATTTGTTTTACAGCAACCAGTGTGCACACTTTTACAAATCCACCATGTATATGTGAATTATGAAATCTGCAGAAACATTTATTTTTAACTGCATGCTACGTGACAGTTCTGTTTGGTGTAGCCACGCCTTTAAAATAACTCAGTGTTTTGGACTGAAAAGCATCACCAAAATTACAAGGTTGGGTCATTACATCCCAATCCTTTTCTCTCCACAGTGCCCTGCTACATGGGCAGGAAAAGGTGCTGCTAAAGTTCAGCCACATTGCAGACTGAGAACCCAATTTTGTGGGGTTCAGTTGTCTGTCATATTTTGCAGATACCATTTACCGACTGCCGCAGAAGTTTGGTTTCCAGGTATAATTCAGGATGTTGAATTTACTGCCTAACATAGAAAGGCATTCAGTTTTAGGTGTGCTGGATTGTACAGTGCAGAATGTGGTGATTTTATTAGAATCCTGAGAAATTTACTTACTGATTTTTCAAGCAGTTAAGATTTTGTAGAAAAGCTTGAAAGTACATTGGCAAAGGTTGCTGGAGATTTAAAATCCAGGAAGGTCATCCTGGTATTCCCCTATTACAATCTCTCAGTCCTGTCCCTCTGTCTTAGCATTCCTAAGCAAAAATAATTCTCATTATTTCATTTTAGTTAGCATATTTACTCTCCAGTGCAAAACCAAAATGAAGGTCTTTCCTGTCAAACAAATGGGCCAAAGGCAGCTACGGAGAATGTGAGGTGCATTTCCCAGACATGCACTGCTGCTTCTGTTTCCACTGTACCTACAGTTCATCAGTGGTTCTTACCCTCCTCTCTCCACTTCACTTCCAGGCATGCTTATTGCTCTGTCCAACACCTAAGACTCTCCAACTCCTGTGTGTCTTTGTCCCCCCCCCCCTCCCCCTGGGGCTCCTGTGAGGATGCTGCTGGCTGGCTGGCCTGGAGGCAGATAGTGGGGAATAACTGCATGGTTTCAGCCTGTAGAAACCGCCTGCTAGACTGAAGAGAAAAAGGAAGAGGTGGCACACCTTCTTCTCTAGAGCACCCCTCTACTCCTTCCCTCATGCTTCTGTTATTGTGAGGAGGGAGTGAGAATTATTTATGTTACTTGCTAAGGGCACAGGTAGACAACAGGCTTCTGCACATAATTCTACCATTTAATGTTATTAAAGGGGAACTGATCATGCCAATTTCATTCATAAGAGAAAACAGTGAGTGAAAGAAACTGTTACCAGCTGCCTTCCCGACAACTTTTGTGGCAGATGAATTTCTTGTGCTTAACCAGTCACCATCTGAAAGGCTGGTCTTCAGGTGTGTGTGTTTTTTCTTTATGTCAAAAAAACACAATCTTGGTCTGTAAAAAAAACTGGATATCTACAGGGGAAACTATAGAATGCTAATTTTTGTTAATAACACCATCTGAATTCTCTGTAATATGTGAATGAGCAGATTATACTTATTCTGGCAGAAAGATCTAGTGTGGAAATTATCAGTATGATTGTCAAATGAACAGAAGGTGGTGATGTTGATGGTCTCTTTCCTAGGGGACAACCGTACAAAAGACAAGCCCCTACACAAAGAGAAGATGTGCTCTTCAAAAATAATGTTTGGCGTATATATGACACAGCTTTGTAATGTAGACTCTGTAAAGCTTTTGTGAAAAACAAACAAACAAACTAAGCAGCCGCGAGACTGCTTGCTTCCAAAATGCTATATATTTTGGTAAAACCTTAGGTAAAGCTTCAAAATGCTTGGAAAAAGCATACTGCAAGTAAGAGCTGAGGTGAAGGAATCATTGCTTAAAACCACACAGGAATCAAAGATACCCTACCCGGGTAATCCTATATGCTTTCTGCACTGACAGCTGCTACAACTTATCTAATATAGTATAGCTGCAATTCAGTTCCTTCATAGCAGTGGTGGAATTTCCTCTGGTGCAAGAGACTTCATCAGCAAAACAGATGATCAGCTTTTTGAGTATCTTAGTGGGCTCTTGAAGTAGGAAAGAGGCAGGAATGAACCATCTGCATAAGTGACCTTCAGATCTGTACACGCAGATTAGGGCAGTACACATAAAATGAGTTTTTGAACTTGCACCCATTTTCTCACCTGTTTGGTGTAGTGGTTAGGAGTACGGACTTCTGATCTGGCATGCCTGGTTTGATTCTGCACTCCCCCACATGCAGCCAGTTGGGTGACTTTGGGCTCGCCACGGCACTGATAAAACTGTTCTGACCGAGCAGTGATATCAGGGCTCTCTCAGCCTCACCCACCTCACAAGGTGTCTGTTGTGGGGAGAGGAAAGGGAAGGTGACTGTATGCCACTTTGAGCCTCCTTCGGGTATAGAAAAGTGGCATATAAGAACCAACTCTTCTTCTTCTGTTTCTCTCTTTGGCTTTCTAGACTACTTTGTAGCCTGTTCATCTCAGACATCATTTTGACTTCTAAGTTTTCATCCTTGAAAAGGGTTTCTTAGATGGTCTCCATCCTGGCCCACCATGTGTAATAAATGTTTGAAGGAAAAACTAGGATGCAGAAGCCACATCAGCCTGGTGTGCCTTGAAGAGACTCATTGCATGCTAGCAAAAATGCCTGCATTTCCTCCAAGCTGAAGAGTATTACACAAGTGAGAGGCCCCTCCAAGCATATTTTAACGCATGAAGTGATTGCACATTCATAAACATGCAGGTGTGCTTGAATGGTAGATACCTCACTTACCCACACCTGTACTATTTGGAGGCTATGTGAAGTCAAAAAAAGGTGTGTATATTTGGATGATTGCATATTCAGACAGACACCTGCAGCTATTTGGCATGGAGCCTTCTAGATATTGGAAGAAGCCCTTAGCCTGTACCTATCTGGATTGGTGCAGTGCCGTACATTGTGGGGTTGCCATAAGCCTGCATGTCTCAAGTTTCGGCTGAGACAGTTCTTACAAGTTAGGCTTTGATTATTATGTCATTAGGGAGCTGGGAAGTACTTAAGGGAATGGTAGTTTAGTAAGCACACCTTTCCCTGTTGAGAACGAAACCAATATTTCATCATAGTAACACAATTACAGTCGGGCACAAACTGGATCACAAAGCCAAATTCAAGACAAATCTTTTTTGTTTGTGTAGCAAATTTCATGACAGATCTATCACCATGAATTTCCATGAATTTTTAAGGCAGTTCATGGGCTTCGTGCCAGTTAATGGCTAGGGATGCCAGCCTCCAGGTGGGACCTGGTGATCCTCTTGGAATTACAGCTCATCTCCAGACTACAGAGATCAGTTTCTTGTAGAAAATGGCTGCTTTGAAGGGTAGACTCTGTGACATTGGACACAGTCCTTTATCTGAATCCCTTTACTTGAAACAGCCTTCCTCTAACCATTTTCTGCTGGCAGGACTCTGAGAAGAAATTCTGAGAGGGGGGAAATGAGAGGAGCCAATGGGGAAGTGCAGCATGTTCAACTCCCACCCATTCCTTTTCTATTGTGGGTGAATTCAACAAGGCTACTACAGATCATACAGATGAGCAGAAAGCCACTCTGTCCTCTTGAGTCCTCTCAGAGTTAGTTAAACTTTATAAATTAAATCCCACAACTGGAGTGCAGCTTCAACAAAGGAAGCCCAACATCCGGACCTCCCAGAGGAAATTTGCCTCGGAGGCTAGTGGAGGAGGAGCAGCCAGCTGAAAGGCCAGTAGCAAAGCAGAGGAAATGGCTAAGGTGAACCGCATACCAGCACAGGGATGTGACTGTGTGCCACAGCAGCAGTATAGCGGCTGGGCCCATCCCAGGAGTCAGGGGAGCCAACAAAGGAAATAAGGATGCTGTTCCAGCCCATAGGACTGCATGGATTGGGTGTCCTTCATGGCTGGCCTACTTCCTACTGGGTCCAGCTTTCCCTAGGCTGGAACAGCCACCTCATCCACCAGCACTACCTCTCCCATCCCCACCCTCGGGTCTGGATATGAGCCCAGCCATGTCCTGCTGCACAGCTCACTGTGGCTTCTTCCTCTGCCTTGCTGCCAGCTTCCTCAGCTGGTTGCCCCCTTGCTGCTGCCAGCATCTCCTCCTTCACTGGCCTCCTGGGTGAGTTCCCACTGGGTAGCCTGGATGTTGGGGGCATCCTCAGCAAAGTGGGAGGGTGGGTGAGCACCTAGGCCCTCGTGGATCACCATGCAATAAACAGGGGCTTCCCCTGTTGAAAAACTGGCCATCCCTGATCCTGGATATGTTGCTCCCCATTTTCCTGCTTTCTTGTGCAGTCCTTTTAAACTTCAAAGGGATTGCACAGGAAAGACCAAAACAACTGTGTGGCTGGGAGTGCTCCTGCTGCTTAGCTGCTTTTGTGGTTTTCTGAAAATCTAATTTAAAGTAACTCAGTTCTTTTAAATGATGTTTGCTGGGCCCACGAACTATGAATTGAACCAGTTCATCAGACAGCAAATCAGTTCAGTTTTTGCGGTTCACGCCCATCCCTTAACAGAATACCAGATTACTACAAGTGTTATCTTTGGGATGATATGCACAGTTGGGACCCATAACCAGTTCTGCAGGTCCAGAGGTTCATACTATTTAAGCCTGATGGCTAGAAGAAATCCAAATAGCCCAGAGCAGAATTACACCCTTCTAAGTTTATTGAAGCGAATGGGTTTGAAGTTTGCAACTCTGCTAAAGATCACACTATTACTTCCTGATTTTCAGTTAGACAAGACTTCACTGTGTAGTGTTCAGTGGTGCTTCACTGAGTGGCTATCATACAGGCTTAGTTTACTGGAATTTTTAGATATGTTTCTTACTTATGGTGTTTAATTTTGCAAGCTACATTGTAAAGGGCCGGGAGGTCAGCAAATTCTGCACTCGCCTCACATAAGCACCTATGGCATGGGGTGGTTCATTATTTGAGTGGGCAGAAGATCAGCCAGAGCTGCAGTATAGCTAGCAACTACACCCACCACTTTCTTCAGCATTTTCTTCACATGCCATATTATTCTGAAAGTGAATGGAATGGATTGTGTTCCTTTTGGCAGAAATTGCATTACCTGATTGGGGTATGTTGGCATTCATGTCCATCAGTGAAACTGTGCTTGCCAATACAGGACTGAATTTAAATGGCAGTTGGATGTCTTCTTTGACTTTTGTGAAACCCTGGGGTTCCTTGATAGCACTGGAAAGGCTTCCCTAATGGTGGGAGTTAATTTTTTATATATTTTAAAAATTTGTTAAACATATGGACCATATGACCATATACGGTCATATTGACCCCCCCATAATGGCCAATGATGGGCCTGAAGAGGGTGGAAGGGGGAGGGGCCTGAGGTGGGCGTGTACATGATCGTGTCACCTATGGGGTTTCTCAAAGTCTGAAGAATGTTTCAGGGTTTCTCAAGAGTAAAGAAGTTGAGAAAGGCTGATTTAAGCTGTGATAACTGCTACTAATTTGGAATGTTCCCAACCTTCCAATTCCAAAAGCGGACATTTTTATCCAGTTTTTTAAAAAAAAAGCTCAAAAGAGGATGAACACCTTTAAAAAGAGAACATCTGGAAACTGTACCTACTGATGAAGTATAAAATGACTATTATACCAAATACAGGTATGCTAGAGTAAATTATCACTTGATAAGAGCCAGCTTGGTGTAGTGGTTAGGAGTGCTGACTTCTAATCTGTCGAGCCGGGTTTGATTCTGTGCTCCCCCACATGCAGCCAGCTGGGTGACCTTGGGCTCACCACAGCACTGATAAAGCTGTTCTGACCGAGCAGTAATATCAGGGCTCTCTCAGCCTCACCTACCTCACAAGGTATCTGTTGTGGGGAGAGAAAATAGAAGGCGATAGGAAGCCACTTTGACCGTTTATGCACTGGAGGTTACATGCCAGGATGCAGGCTGGAGTTTTAGTCATGGCAGGTTGCCCCACCTCTTCCTGCAACCACACGTGGAAGCATTTGGCCTGGTGCACCTCATCCACCCCCAATTTGTGCTCCTGCATGGGAGCTGGGGCAGTAAAGTTCCCAGTGCGTAAACGGTCTTTGAGACTCCTTTGGGTAGAGAAAGGCAGCATATAAGAACCAACACTTCTTCATAAATGGTTTTCTGTATTCATTCCCAGATCTCTGCCTAATTTTAGCAAGTTTCAGCTTCTCACTATCATAGAAGAACAAAGACCTTTAAAAAATGTATTGGAATGCTGATCCAAACCAGAGTTCTTTGAGTGCTAAACGTGTTGATTTATCAAATAAAAAGGAGTGCCAGTGTTAAGGTTTGGTATTTAGAATTGATTGTTTCTATAAGATAACCTTGTATTTTCAGTTACATCTTTTAACTTTTTCTCCTGTTTCCTTTTTTAGATTTATGTCATTGATAGTGCAGATAGAAAGAGATTTGAAGAAACGGGTCAGGTAAGTAATGTACAACTTCGGGAAATAATCACTTGCCTCCTTTAGTAAATTCAAAGTGTTGTCAAATATATCAGGCAGAACTCATGTTGCAGTTTGCCTTTTAAGAAACAAGCCAAGGTCCTACTGCCATTAAATAGTAGTTTTCTGCCAGACTTATTCATGAAAACCAAATTTGCAGTGAAATTCTTCAGAGGTCTTTTCATTTTCCCCTGAATATAACACAATCTACTCTGTATACATTTGCAATGAAATCCTAAGCAGGTTACCTCATGCAAACAATTTAAGAAGTACAGAGGATTTTCTGGTAAGTCAATCCAAGATGGGTGAAAATATGACCTGTGATGCAATTCCCTCTCAAAAATTCTATACATTTAATCCAAGATCTTCTGGTTGAATTCAGCAATTGTTAGAGGTAGTATTTGAGTGCATTCAGAGCGCAATCTTAGGGACGCTTTTCAGAGTGAAAGCCCCATTGAATAAACCTCACTAGGATTCTAAGTAGACCTGCTTAGGATGGTTCTTTTCCAGAATAGTAAATAGCCAGATATCTGACTATCATTATCCAGATCACAGGGGATTACAACATACAAGAATATAGTAACCAGTGCACAAAATCTGGCAAAGATCATGTTTAAAAGGATCCAAATCATGATTTTGGCATCATATATACATGGCTTGATAAATACCATTTTGTACTAGGTGGGTAGTTCCTTTTGGTACCTGAAAAGACAGTTATAGACCTGGGGAAGGTTTTGTTCCAGGTACTTGACATCAGGCTTCCAGTGCCAATGATTTTTTAGGGTGTATTTCTTAGGATACATTTCTTAGGCTGGCAGGTTCTATTTCCTATTTTGTTAAGCCATCTAATCTCTAGTTCATTAATTGACACTGCCAACAAATGATGTGCTCATGAACTCACAACACAGATCCTCAGCCTTTCTTTGCGTAGCCACAACAGCTGCCTTTTATGAGAATGAGTTTTGTTTCTGGAAAGAGATGCCATCAAGTGCAGTCCCATCCATGAATTACTGTTGATTAAACTGGATCAAAGTTCAAAGCTTGCCGTTAGCATTCCTCTTGAATTTGAATCGTATGTAGGATAAAGGCACCTGTTTTCAAGGGTTGCTGCATTATGCTGGCAAGTGAAGTTATAACTGTGCCAGCATATGTTATTTTTGCTGTGTCATTAGTGCTGGTCCCCAGAGTGGGGTGAGGATTGGCAAGCCACATAACTGTGGCCTTGAAGGCAGCTGGCCATATCCGAGTAAGCGAAGGTCTGCTGTAATGTACGTGGAATAATTTACTTTTAAACATTGATTATTTATGATCATATAGGCTGTTTACTTTGCTGTGCATCATACCTAACAGAACTCTAATGTACAGCATCAGTATGAAAATTAAAAATACTTAGAGACAAGATCAGTCTTCAGGCACATTTTCTAAGTAACACATCTATTTTGTTATTGCAGGAGCTTGCAGAGCTCTTAGATGAAGAGAAGCTAAGTGGTGTTCCTGTGCTCATCTTTGCTAACAAACAAGATTTGCTTACGGCAGCCCCTGCTGCAGAGATTGCAGAGGGTCTGAACTTACACACCATCCGCGACAGAGTCTGGCAGATTCAATCTTGTTCAGCCCTCACAGGAGAGGGTGTGCAGGTGAGAAAGAAATGTTTATACTGGCAGAATAGTTTTCATATTGTTTGTTTATTCATTCACATTTTTATACCACCCTCCCCAAAGGCTCTGAATGAGAAGTACATTGTTCCATACCAGAGCATACAATGCTTTTACATTAAAATGAAAGATATCAAAAACTTGAGAGGAGGGCAAAGACCTCTTTTAGAGGACTTTCCTCTGAGGTTTCCCCTTTTCCGTAAACCTAGCCTCACATAGAGTCAGACACCTCATTTTGGGAAGCTGTGCTTCAAAAAGTCAGCCTGTTATTCCTTTCCACTGAGGAAGAAGTCTTGCTCTACTGGAAGGAAGCCTCTTTAACCAGAGCAGGATTCCTTCTTCTGGTGCAAGTGGTATCAGTTCAAGGAAAAGGTCCAATTCATTGGATGTTATCACCCAAATTGCATGTCTTCTTATTAGACCCATCTGGCTACAAGTGTATTTTCCTATCAGTGCCAATTATTCTTCTGGGGTTCATGCTATTTGATCAGCTGTCATCGTTTCTTGACTGTTCAGTTCTCAGGAAAGAGCTTAGTGCTACAACACTTAACCTTGTATGTTGAGGAAGAAAAAGACCAAGCTAAGCAAAAGAAAATATGGCCAAGTGCATCCACATTGTAATTTAGGTTCACATGAATGTATCTTAGGGAATGAAGAAGCTCCAAGGAGTTGTACTTTGACTTCTATTAAATCTGATAAGCAGAAGTGTAGACTTGATGGTTAAGAGTGTGAGATCTGAATGGGAAGTTTAAATTTGAACATGAGTATCTTCGCTTTGGGAAACTGTAATATGACAAAAAACCAAGGATCCTTATCCCTATAGCCCCAAGTTGTACTGGTAAACTAAGTTTTAATGGAGTTTTGTTACTGTAAATTCCTATGAAAGAAGGTTTTACATATAATTACTTGGATTATATGAAATGTATCACCTTTTAACTAGTGGATCAGTTTTTGCTTGGAAATGTGGCTAGAATAGTATGGAATAAACATTGCTAACCAGCAACTACATCAGTATCAAGTAAATGGTCTGAACACAGTCCCAGCATTAAAAGAATGTTTTGGCATGAGCACATCTGAGAAACAGTAAAATCTGCCAGATGATTCAGAGGTCATGGTCACCTTTTATGGACTTCATGAATGAATGGGGTGTCTAATCTGGAGCCAGCCATTCTCTTTAAGATAACTCTTATTTAACCATATCTGTTCCACATAATATATTTCTGATAAGATCTTGGAGGAGGAGCATGTCTCATGGCTTAAGTGCCACTCAGTGCTTAACACCCACTTAGGGTGGCTGTCACACCCGAGTGCCTCCTCCTCCTCCAACTGGCTTGCCTGCCTGTCCAGCGGCCAGCTAGTTGCCTTCCCTCCCCCACCCCTGACCACCCCTCCTCCTTCTACTTCCCTCATCAGCAGGGGCAGCTCTCACACAGAAGGGATCTGCAGCCTCCAAGGCTCGGAGGCTGCAGATCCCTCCTGTGTGATAGCTGCCCCTGCCGATGAATAACAGCTGCCTGCAGCCTTTCTAGGTCCTGGGAGGAGGGGGGAGGTCATTTGCAGAGTTCTTCCACCCCCACCCCCAATCTAGCACCTGTTGTATTCCTGAATGCAATGGGCTTGGCCCCTAGTATCAGTAATAAATAAGCAGATTTAATACTTTCCGACTATGATTTTCTTACTATGAAACAGTATAAAAATAATTTGGCATCACCTACAGCATTCTCATAGATCTATTAGGTACCAGATTATGACTTGCAGCTAAAATCAGGTGAGAATTCAGTTTAGCAGTGACTTGAGGACTGGGGAGGTGGGCAAGTAAGAGTGGGAGGATTGCTGAGGGGAAAAGTGACAGAGATTATAGTTTAAAGAAGTCATTCCTTGCTCAGTTGAAAAGTGAGATGCTCTAAAGAGTGGAGTGATCCTTGGTTTGTTTAGAGAAGAATTTTGGGTGCTTGGTAGTGTATCCCAATCTTCTGAAACCGGAGGAGTCAGTTAAACTTATACTGGAGTATCTAGCAAATACTGAGATCAAAGCCTCTCAACTCATAGATTCCAAGACTTTGTGAAAAGTTTGAAACTTTTATTTGCTGGAAACGTATTAACTGGAGTTTATATATTTACTAAATTATAACTGATTCACCTCAGACATTTTATTCCTAATTCCACCTGATCTTTTCCCCTCTACACTGAATAAAATACTTCATTCTTGAACTTTTAAAGGCCTCTTGTGTACTATAAGTTAAGGAGGTAATCTTGTCTCTGGCCTCCAGTACCTGAGTTGAGCTAGCATCAAAATATAATAATGTCACAGAGTGAGACAGCTATAAACCTTCAAATAAAAAGAAAATAGTTAAGGGACTGTTCAGTCAAAAAGAGAAAGAAGGGGAAACCGAAGGAAAATCTTACATGTGAAATAGAGAGGAAGAGATGGTTTTTTGTACACCACATTTTTCTACTCTAAGGAGTCTCAAAGCAGCTTACAATTACCTACCCTTCCACTGTCCACACAAGACACTATGTGAGGTAGGTGAGGCTGACAGAGCTCTGAAAGAACTGTGACTGACTCAAGGCCACTCAGCTGGCTGCATGTGGAGGAGCAGGGAATCAAACCCAATTCTCTAGATTAGAGTCCGCTGCTCTTCACCACGGCACCAAGCCGGCTCTTGAAGAGGGCAAGATCGCCATACATGTTTAACTGAATATAGCGGAACTATGTCTGATAAATATTACCTTAGGTGACTGCGCTTAGGTGGCAAATCCGTCCTCAGCACAGACAGCCAACACAGCATTTTAGGTAGAGAGTGGACCTGATGGTATCGATGTTGCTGAAGCAGTGTACTGAGCAATAGGATGCAGGTTGCCTCCTTTAAAGGGGCCGTTGCTGCCTCCAGGATTTCCTAAAGATCTGGGAGTGGAGCATTTGGAGGGCAGAATTCAGAGGAAAAAACAGAGCTCAACAGGCATAGGATGCCGTTGAGTGTATCCTCTGAAGCTGCCATTTTTTCTAGGAAGACTGTGTCCTAGAGATCACTTATGTTTCCATGAGAAATCCAGGCCCCACCAGGATGCCACATTTTTGCCTGTTTGGTCCCAGAAACATTACTGAGCAGTGTTGTGACAGAGGGCTCTTCATTTTAGCCCAGTCTTAGATATGACCCCTAGGTCTGAAATAGACATTGCACTGTCTGATCTCCCAATCTTGTTACTTGTGCAGTAAATAAAAAAAAAAACCCTGTATCACTCCACATTTCCCAGTATCAAAATATATTGGGTATAGCATAGTTTTATGCACCTATTCTTTGCATAAGCTGTGAAAGAATACATATGGGAGCTTTAACTGAGTGATGAAAGTGACTTTACCTGCTTTGAAAGGAAGCCTAAAATGCAGCGCAGCCTCTCCGTTTTTACCTGTCCTCCCATCCTATCAACTTGACAAGCACAGCCATGCTTGCTGGTGTCTTTCTGAAAATGTTACTGTGAGATTCTTGCCTTAGTTTACTTTCATGCCCCACATAATGTTTATGTTGCAAACACTGAATATTTGTTTATAGAATCATAGAGTTGGAAGGGGCCATACAGGCCATCTAGTCCAATCCCCTGCTCAACGCAGGATCAGCCCTAAGCATCCTAAAGCATCCAAGAAAAGTGTGTATCCAACTTTTGTTTGAATACTGCCGGTGAGGGGGAGCTCACCACCTCCTTAGGCAGCCTATTCCACTGCTGAACTACTCTGACTGTGAATTTTCCCCCCCTGATATCTAGCCTATATTGTTGTACTTGTAGTTTAAACCCATTACTGAGTGTCCTCACCTCTGCAGCCAACGGAAACAGCATCCTGCCCTCCTCCAAGTGACACCCTTTCAAATACTTAAAGAGGGCTATCATGTCCCCTCTCAACCTCCTTTTCTCCAGGCTGAACATTCCCAAGTCCCTCAACCTATCTTCATAGGGCTTGGTCCCTTGGCCCCAGATCATGCTCGTCTCTCTCCTCTGTATCCTTTCAATTTTATCTACATCCTTCTTGAAGTGAGGCCTCCACTTTCTGTTATATACCCAACAGAAAACTTTCAAATAGAATTTACAAATATAGTCAAGAAGAGCAAGAAGTCAGTAGATTCACTTCATTCCCCACCCCTTTCCCAACACTGAGGCGTAGGCCTAAACCTATAAACCAGTTACCCTGCAAGTAGAATGCATTTTCCCAAATGTTCCTGTAACAATATGAAGCTATGCACTATCTCAGCGGGATTCTTACTGCTGCTTCATTATTGTCTGCCCCACTATGAAAAACTAAGGGAGAAACAGTTTTCTGTTGGGCCTTGCTTATCTTCCTTCTCACTGGTCTTATTTTATTCTTGAGAATATATTAATAGGACAACTTGGAGTGCATCTGCTAGAACACTTAAATGCTCATCTTTAGAGTTGTGTATAGCACTGCAGAATACAGCCTCCACATTCAGATATTTAATGTCCAACTCAATACGACAATGAGAACCATCAACAGATGTATTCACCCCATTCTGATCTATTGGCTACCTACTTTATGCCACACTGCTCCCCCACACCTCCAAAGGCAAGAGTCTCTTCTTCATGAATATAGAAAGATAATTCAAAACAACGAGCTGCCCATCTACAAACATATGGCTAAAGCGGGCCTAGCTAGACAAAAGCCCTGACACCTGGCAATAAAACCTGCACAAATCCTACAATCACAAAAGTTTGATCTAGGGAATAAATGGCTGCAAACATGGATGAAATAAGTTCCACCCAATATCCATAATCTGATCTACGCTAACGACGCCTGCAGGATTTGATTTGCCACATACAGTATGGAAGACAGCTAACAGAATATGAACAGGCTTTGGCAGTTGTGCAGACCTCTTGTTTAAACGGGGCAAAACACCAGGTCGTGAATGTGACTTTGGTGCAGCCCGCCAATCTGGAGAGTATCATGCTTTCCAGGGAGATGTGATGGAGCTGCAATTGAGTAGATTGAAATTTTAGATATTAGTGTTAGCGGATTGGTCTGAATAACTCTTGTATCTCCTTGGTTTACATATTTTATAGTATTATCTACGCTTCCTGTGTATATCTCTGTCATACAATAAATAAATAACTTATTGGTACACTTCCTGATGGCAGCTTTCCCAGCAAACATAGTACCATAGCAGGAGGCTGAACACAAAGCACCTCCAAAAGGAAGTGTGATCCATCATGGGGTTTTGGCTACAGAAGATATTTTGATGCTATTATCACAGTGCCATCCATAGGCGTTCTATTCATCCATTATGATTTATAGTGATCAAATGAGGATCAGCACAGTTCACATGTATAGTCTGCATCTCAGTATTAAAAACTGCTTAAGTGACCTCAGGGCATGAAGATGCTTTCCAGTAGAAAAAATATTTTGCTTTGTGAAATTCTGTGATAATTCCAACATCATTGATGGGTGAGACTGAGATACTGGTTTGCTCAGGAATATCCCATGAATCAGTAAGTGTGTTTTGGGTTCAGGCTCATTAATTTCCACAAGTCTATACTAATTTTGCACCAGAGTGTTTTCCTCCCAGAATATACCAAATAATTGTGCCCCGTTTGTTTCTCTGTGGCTTACAATGCCATTTGCTTTAGCCCTGTATTAAAATCCATACCCAGTGGAGACATTAACCATGCCTCTGCAGATTTAGGTCAATACATATTAAATGACTTTATGCTAAATCAGTATGGCCCATTTTAATATTATATGAAAAGACTGGACCTTGCTAATGTGTTCGATTTTGCTTTGGTGATGGTGATGGACATTAATTCTCGAAACTATTTTCACTGATCTCTGCTTTTGTATATGGCAGCTTTTCATAGCCATGATAATTGGGTATCTGAAAGCACACAGGAAGTGTACTAGCCATGCAGATTAGCAAAAGAATGAAATATTGCATGCAGAACACATAGTCTCTGTGTGGCACATTAACTGTAGGGCTCTAATCTAGGTTTTAAAAAAACCTACAACATCAAGTCATAGCTAACTTATGGTGATCGTAGGAACCCCAGACTTTCTTGTTGCTCTCTCATCCAACTAGTCAGCAGGGATGGCTCTGCTTAGCTTCCAAGAGCTGAGGAGACTGGGCTAGCCTGAGCTATCCTGGGCAGGAAAGTCTCAGTCTAAGTGTGGGTAATTAGATGCAGGTTACTTTTTGAGTCTGCTTAAGAATACTTGTCTGCTTAAGGCATCAGGAGATCCACACAGTACAGAGGGGTTTGGGTAAGCACTGTAACATGAATGCAGGTATCAAGGAAGTGCTAAAAATTACAGAGAGGGGGGCTAGCTCCCTACCTTCCAGATGAACCCATTAGTTACTGCTTTCAGGAACCTATAAGAACCTATAATTGTAAAGGTGAGGCTTGTGAATTATTGGGAGTCCTCTCCCACTCCATAATTTAAGCACTTTGCCAATGTGGATCTGTTATACCTATGGGAGATTCCTTCTGTATTGAACTTTCTTTGACGGATTGGGGTGCATTAGCCTAGTCAGGAAGATGTCTAAAATGTCTCTTTGTCATTTAGTTTCCTTTGGAAATAAACTGTAGCAAGGGAGTTTAGTTGAAAATTGGATTAGATTTGAAGTGTCTGCCTCTTATTCACCTTAGAAGAGATGCTAGCATTCTCCAAATGTGCTTAAAGAGTTCATTTGTGCAGTGGCCCTGAGAAAGACACACCTGAATTTTTACATCATGTCTACAGAATAAAATGGATTTAGAGTTTCTTTCGCTTATTATTTAGAGTTTCAATCCCAGTTCTTAGCATTAAAGAACCAGTCCAAAGAATAGTGATAGAGAATGGTGATAGAGATCTTCTAAGATCCAGAAGGCTATAAAAATAAAACAAAAAGACCACCTTGAGTACTGGGATGCAGGAAATTACACAAGGCCATTGTGTCAGGAATAAAAGTGCAAGGAGGTAGCAGTGGATTCTAGAAGAAAAAAAGACTTTCTGTAGAACAGTATGCAGAGTAGGTTAATACAGTTAATACAGGTAGGTTTTGCATGGCGCCAGAACAGAGTATCTGAAATAAATAAATAATGACACCAATTGTGAAATCCTGTGCAGAATTAAATCTAAATTCATTGATTTTACTAGGTCAAGACTGCAGTAACTCTGCACAGGATTGCACTGCAAATAAAGGAAAGGTAGTTTGAAGGTCATTTTAATTAGGTCTTGGGTGATACTGAAGAGTACTGAATGGAGTATTAAGACTGGGGATTTCAAGGTTAATGAGATTACATTATGGCTAATAAATGATACTCATGTAGAAAATTTAACTATTATTTGACTTGGGTGTATTTAAGAAAAAATATTAAGACGAGAATCTGCTAGAATCCTACTGATCTTTTGGATGCCTACTCAAGTTCCAAATCAAGAGGTCCTAAGCATGGAGCTCACCTCCATTTCAGGTGCCTCATGGCCACTGTGGAATAACCATCGTTTGTTTTCTCTTCTCGACACCAGACGGACTTTCTGGCATTGTTCAGAAGAGACAAGTTTTTACTGCACTTCAATGATTATAATGAATGCAAACTTTTAAATGATTTAATTGATAGGCATAACTACCCATCTATTCTTAACCTTTTCAGTATGTTTTTACATTTCCAGAGAAGTTAATTTCAGTTTAAACTTTAGATCAGAATTTGCTGTCATACCTTACTTAATGAAACTTAGTACAACTCAGAACCTCAGATGCTGAAAAGACATAGCATGGTGTAAATAACACAGATGAACTGGTTCCCTCTTCTCTATGCCAAATCTGATGAAATGGAAGTGAAAAGATGGTTTTCCCTTTTGGAGCAGGCTTATATCCAAGCCTAGCAGGTAATTTCACATTTCAGAGTGAAGCTGATATAGCATTCCTCCTAGCAATAAGAGCCACAGACAACTGGATCTGACAGTGCTCAGCTGAAATCATTTCAGTGCATATCTAGTCTAGATCTTCTATAATAAATATAGGACTTCCCCCTCCCCCCAATGCATTTTTGGCTCAAGGGTTTTATGGTAAAACAGAAATATGAGAAAAAATATCCAGAAGACCAGCGTTCTGGAAAATGACCCAGCCAAAATCTTTATAAGAATTGTAACAAAAAATATATATAATAAAAAACCCAGCATGTTCCTGTTGTTAGGGTTTCTAAAATCTATTTCTTTAAGGGTTGTTCTTTTAAAAATAAAGGATTACATTTTTCTTATTGTCCTTTAAATCCATTTTGACAAAAGACCTTCAAATACAAATCACGGGGGGATGGGGAGAATGTTTTTTAAGGCATGGATACATTATTCCATATAATTATTTTAACAAAATAAAAGCTGAAAGCTTTCTGAGTCTGCGCTTGCTATAAAATGGAGATAATTCTAAACTAGAAAATATTCTTTTAAACTGAATTGTTTGATGAATAAGTTTTTCGTTTTACTTACTATGGTTTGTCTGTACATTCTTTTGTTATAAAACAAGTGGTGAAAAGGTTTAAAGAATAAGCAAATGATGCCTCTTTATTTAAAGGCTAAAATTCTTAAGCAACTTTATTAAGCAGTATGAACATGTTGGTTTTGTAACAAAAAATTCTGATTGTAAATACTGCATGCATTGTTTAAAATTGCAGTGAGAATAATTGCCCCATCTTAAGGTATATTGTTGTTTTTGTATTATAGTATCCTAGAAAGAATTTTAATGTTCAAAATACATCAGGTCATTTGCTAAAAAAACAAGACACTTCTTTAGGTATGTTGTTCCTGTTGGGGGTAGCATGGTTCCCTGGTTTTTAGAAGTTTATTATAAAGGAAATAGTCTACGTATCAGGTTTCCAGATTTGTACTCTTACTGTTGTATCTGTCAAAGTTATCTTTGACTCATAAACACGTGCGGGAAAATTTTCTTGGTCTATACTGTGTTATTGGACTATAATTCTATTCTATTCTTATTTCAGTGTCCCATATTAATATTGTTATTATTTATTAACCTTATATCCTGCCACTTTCCAAAGACTCGCAGCAGCTTACGCATAAAACCCACTCTAAAATCACCACATAAAACCCCATTATACCCAGGGCTCTTGGCCCCATATAGCCACAAAAATCGCTCGAGCAGACCTCCCTAGAGGTGGAGGGTGTAGATGTAATCAACTGAGCCTGAGGAGGGGCCATGAGATCCCTAGCACTAGCCCTGACTTCAACCAAAGATCTGGTGGAAGAGCTCCATTCTGCAGGTGGAACTGTGATAGCTCCGTCAGGGCCCTCAGCTCTCCCAGGATCTCATTCCACCAGGTTGGGGCCAGGACTGAAAAAGCCCTGCTTCTGGTCAAGGCCAGGCATGCTTCCTTAGGGCCAAGGACCTTCAAGAGATTTGCACCCAAAGTATTCTGCAGGGGGCATAAGCAAGCAAGTGTTCCTTCAGATAGGCAGGGTTCAAGCCACAATGGCCTTGAAGGTCAAAACCAAAACCTTAAACTTGATCCAGGTCAGAATTGGTAACCAGTGCAGCTGCCTCAGCACCAGCCAGATATGAGTCCTCCAAGGTGTATTTGTGAAGACCCTAGCAGCTGCATTCTGTACCAGCTGGAGTTTCTGGGTCAAGGACAAGGGCAGGTCAGTGTACAGCGAGTTACAGAAATACAAACTAGAGGTGACCATTGCATGAATCATAGTGGGCAAGCAGTCTGGGGTTATATCTCCCTAAGCCATTGCCACTTACAGGAAGAACAGATGAAAACACAACCTTGCAAGGAAGCAGTTACAGGATTCTGATGCTTAGACAGACACCATGCTGTAAACTGCTGCCAGTTGACATTCATACGACTTTCTCCTACTAGGTCTTCTAGAATTCAGTAAGACTTCATTCACTCCACTAGAAAAATATCAGATCCCTGTCCCACTCTTCCGTGCTGTTAATTGGAGTCTCTGAGAGTTGTGGTGAAAGACTCCTGCCAGGAGAGACTCATGTCAGGAGAGGTGGCTCCAGGCAAAGGTTCTGCTACCTGCCCTGGGACATCTGCAGAAGGGTTGAAAACGAAATCTGCAGAGGCCAGAATGGGTCAGGATCAACTCTGACTCCTCCTTCCTGGCCTTTTCCTACACTCTGACCATCAGAGGGAGTAGAGGAAATGCATAAAATAGCATCCCCTCCCAATGAATTTGAAATGCATCCCCAAATGAGCCTTCTCCTCTGCTAAAGCAGGAGCAATAACTCCGGGTTTTGGCATTGACCTGAGTATCAAATAAGTCTACCTCCAGTGTTCCCCACGCTGCAAAAATGTCCTGCAGGTATTTCTTGGATAGCACCCACTCATGAGTGACTACCATGTGCCTGCTGAGCACATCTACCTGAGTGTTGACCTACCCAGGGATATGCACTGAATAGTAAAACCTATTTTTATCAGTATCTCCCTCCTGATACATTTATCTGGACCCTGGGCCCCCTTGTTGACGTAAAACATGGTGGCCATGTTGTCTTTCTGAAGGAGAATATTGCAGCCTTTTACCATATCTGTAAAACAGGTAAGGGCATAATTCATGGCTCTTAGCTCCAAAAGATTTATGTGGCACTGCCTTTCGTGTCAAACCAAACCCCTTGGGCCTACTGGCTCAAGCAAAGCACTCCCCACCCATGCAAAGAAGCATCAGCCGTGAGGGTAACATCATGCTTCTGTATCGCAAACCGTGTCCCTTGGGAAAGGTTCTCCCTATTATTCCACCATTGCAGTGATCATATCATTGTCCTGAGAATGGAGAATTTATGCCATTTTGGGTGAGACTGAGTTCTGTATATGGAGAGAAACCACAACTGGAGCAGCCACATTTGTAATCGGGTGAAGGGTAACACTGAAGTAGTCAATGCCATTAAACCCAGGAGTTTGAGAATCTTCTGTACTGATTGAAACCTGTTATTAGAGCGCTCTGTTATTACCATTCTTCTCAATTCTCTCTATGAGAAGCAGCCCTTTAGCTTGCAGAGAATTGAGACAGACCCCTACAAATTGAGCTCTCTGAGAAGGCTGTAATTTGGATTTTTTCCAATTGACCAACTACCCCAACTGGGAACAAATCCTCAGGGTCAGAGTAGTCTGGTCCTTAAGAGATTCTTCATACTCACCAATCATCTAAGTAAGGGAACACATTATACCCCAAAAGTCTCAGGTGAGCTAGTACTGGGGATCTAATACCACAATGTTTTTTAGCCACTATAAGCATCTGAGAAAACCTGCAGCAGGATGAGATGTATCAAGTTCCTCAATAGCTCCCTTCTCAACTAAAGCCATCAAAGCTTCAAAAAGTTTTGGGGAGAGATTCTGCTCTTCTGTACAGACAGGGGAACAGGGAGGTTTCTCCTCAAACTCCAGCCTGAAACCGTTCTGAACAATTTCCAGGACCCACTGATCTGACATGACCTTCTGCCAAAAACTGATATAACTTGTCAAATAGTCTCCAAACTGAGGCAATCCCTCCAAACTGCCACAGGTAATCCCTCTAGTCAGAAACCTCCCTTCTGATTTTGGGAAAGATCTTTCAGAGAAGCAGGAGCTAAAGAACCAGCCTGGGAACGACTGGAGCTCTTTCTAGAATAACCTTGCTGAAAATAAGGTTTGGATTGTGGATACCGGCTAGAGTAAGGATTGCTGAACTTATTCTCCTGCTGATAAGAGTGCCACTGGTATCTCTGAAAGTAATGGTGCTTAGATTGAAATGGAGCCAGTTGAGTGGTAAGTGACTTTGCAGTCTGTTTCTTTTTTAAAGTAAACAAAGTCTCAACAGTCATGGAGGAAAACAACATCGACCCCTCAACCGGAAGGTCTTCAATCTTGCATTTCATCTTGAAGGGCAAGGCTGTGGTGTGCAACCAAGAATGACACCGAAGGACCATAGCACTTGGCCATGGACCGTAAAGCAGTATCAACTGCATATGTGCTGGCTTGAATTTGCTGTTTTGACAGTCCTGCCGCTTCTACCTGAAACAGCCTGGGATTTCTTATCATCTGGCAGGAGCTCTATGAATGGAACCATTCTCTCCCACAAGAAGAGTTAATATCCAGCCAATACAGTCTGATAATTTGCAATTTTGAATTCTAACGCAGCAGGAGAGTATAGCTTCCTGCCTAGTCCTGTTTACCCTTGGGCTGCATCTGTTCCACCACCAGCAAAGATGGGGGGTAGGTGAGTGGAAAAGAAGTTGAAGGGTTATGGACCTTATAGAAATGTTCAGCCTTCTTGGAAGTTGGGTGGACTGATGTTGGTCTCTGCCAAAGTTCCACTTACAACTTCTGCAACCCTCCCAGTACAGGAAGATCAATCAGTCCTGGGGAGTCAAAATAAAGTCAACTTAAGATCTTATTGTTCATCTTGTGCTCAGTATCAATCTCTATTTTGAGGGATTTGGCCATTTGCACCATTTGTTCCCCATACACCCTCAAGTCCTCTGCAGAGGAGGCTGAAGACTAATCAGCACTTGTATCAGAAGCATCAGAGTCCAGTGCATCCATTACCCTTCCCAGTTGCGTTGGACCTGTAGGATCCCAGAAATGAGCAGGGAAGCTAACTTACTTGCAAGTAACACTCTACATCTCAGTGCTTGGAACCCTGCTTCTCCCATGGATCTGGGTAATCTTGCTGCTCAGGATATGGGTGGAGTGGCAAATATCGGTGGTGCTCCATCTCAGCCTGGGAAGTTGGCTGGTGAAGGGGGGATATTAGCTGCAAGCTCCCCCTTAGACACTGAGGACACAGGTGACCTGTGGAACCACACATAGTTGGACACAGGTGACCTGTGCAGCGGCATCTCTGAAGGTCTTTTGGGAAACTGCTGAGTCAGTTCCAGAATGTTGCTAGGCGCTAGCAACAGAAGGTTTGGATTTCTCCTTCCCTTTTGCCGTCTTTCCAGGTATTTCAGAAGACGCTCGTTTGACATGAGGAAATTTTGAAGCTGCCCAGATCTGAGTAGATGTCAAACCCGGTGGCAGAGCTGACAGTGTCGAATCCGATGGTTTCTCAGTTGAGGCTCTTGATGAAGCCACTTTGGACTGAGGTTCAGATGCCTGTAAGCCTTTACAGAGCTTGCAAGCCTGATTCCCTTTAGCTTTTGAGATAAATTTCTGGCAGATTTTGCACGCAGGAATTGAATGTTCTTCAAAGGTCGTGTTCGTCAGTCTGAGGCAACTTTGCATGACACTTGGTGTACTTTGTGAACAAGGCTTTCTGAGCCATGACACTGAATAATGAAGATGAGACACGGACTAGGAAGACATCCAACTCCTTTGATGGCAAAAGAGGAACTGGTGAGGGTGCTGCGATGCGGGGCGCATCTCCGTAGGAGGAGTCATAAATTAGTTGGCACACAGCACCCTCTAGAGCCTTTACTAAGGAAGAATTTCTCTGAGGCAGGCTTGCTTATGCGTAGTCCCCAGGTGTTCTTGCACAGAAGATTGATGATGAACCAAAGCTTCCTCCAAGTATGTCAGGAGCTGGTCCACCGCGGTCCTTTCAACTAACATACCAAGGAACAGAAGATACAAAACTGGGCTCCAGTGATATATTCTCTGGGCATGTCATTAAACTTTGTTCTTTATCAGTTATTAGGAAGTCTGTTGACCAACATTCATGAATGTTTAACAGTAGAGGACGAGCCAGGGCCATGGAAGAATATGTATTTGCAGGAAATGTGATTGTTGGACTACAGGAAACAAAAAGGCATGTGCTGTTAAAAAACAATAGCGGGTTCTTGGATATTGTAGGCACCAAGAGGCCAGTGCTACAGCACAGACATGTCAGCCCCATCAGGTGTGAGAGACAGGATTGTAATTGTGGAAGCAAGCACAGATGAGATGATTACATTTTCTCAGCCAGTTTTTAAACTCCTTGGATCTAATTGATGATGGCAGACCCTATGCTTTGTGGAAGAATTAAGGCTCGTTGGACTGTAGAGGAGGGTTAAGGGTCAAGGTTTGTGACCTTGCCTGATTTCTAATTTATGGCATGAATTCCTAGCTGACATATCTTTTTTAGGGTCTATAGGAAGCTTTACTATGTTGCTGCTGAAGCAGAGCTATCAGCAGAAAATGCTTCAGGCTTCTAACATATTTCTTTTGCTGCATTCCCAGCCCCTCCTCTGTAGGCCGGCCAATGCCCCATTTCTTCCCTGATTCACAGCATTAGTAACTGCGTCCATGATAGGTTCGGGTTGGAATGCTATAGCCAGCTTTCATAGTTGGATTGATAGAACTGCTGCTTTGCTGGCTGTCCTTTGGGGAGTAGAAAGCTAGTACAGCAACTTTGCCCTGCTTTAACTAAAACACTGATCTCACATTACAACACATGCTGGTTAGTGTATATAGTGCCTAGGACCTTTTCATTCCCCAGATCCTGACACACTGAAGTGCTGGGCAGAAATCTGAGTGCACATATTTGAGCCAGGGTTATTTGGATCTCTGTAAATCAGCAACATTGTATGAAACCTTAGGACACACAGTGGACTGTTCTGTTCAGTTTCATTTCATCCAAACTCAGCAGATGATTTAACTGGCGCTAGTCTGCAAAATATTACTGACCCCTTTCCATTACCTTCCTTGTGACTTTTGATATTTATAGTTCATGGATGGATTTCTGGCATTGTGTTTAGTTTGCACATATAGCAAATATCTCAGGCATATTTCAGGATAGAAAAAGATTTTAAGAGAAAAGGATTGCGGTTTATACAATTCTGCCACTAAAGTATTAATTTATTTACTATATAGTATCTCACTAAGACTCAAGGTGAATTAGGCAGTGTAAAGCAATACAATCAAAATGACATGAGACATCTAGTAGACCATAGAGGATTACAAAAATTAGGAATAAGGCAAAAATAAGTAGTATCTGACATAAAATTATAAACAGTGCAAAAGTGGAATTACAAAAGTAGAAAACAATGTGGAGTTTTAAACAATGGAACAGATTCCCTTTGTAAGAGTGCTTTCCTGAATCATTCTGTTTAGTACCATATACTTCTGTGGAATGACAGAAGTGAGGGGTGGGACTTTCTCACTGCCTCAGGTGGGCCATTCCATGGGTTGCAGGCCACAACAGAAACTGTATGTGTACCCAATGGGACAATGGTACCTTCAGAAGGCATAGCTCAGATGAGTGTTTTGGTGGAACACAGCAGGAGAGGCAGTCCTGTAGATATTAAGGCCCAAGGTCATAAAGAATGTGATAACCAGTACCTTGAATTTAACTCAGTTACTGATAAGGAGTGACTGCAGAATGGGCATAGTATTTATACTCTGTAGTAGCTGAGCAGCAGCCTTCTTTATCCATTAGAGTTTATTTCAAGGGCAAACTGATGTAGAGGGCATCACAAATACTCTAGTCTTGAGGTCATTGTGGCATGGATCTATATGGTCAAATCAGCTGAATCAAGGCAGGGATCCATCTTCTGGACTAAATGAAGGCAGAAGGCGGCATTTCTTTTTTGCAGCTGCCTTAACTTGCTTCTTGAGCAGCTGGGTCAACAAGGGTCAGCTGAATCCTATAGAATGTGGGAAGCATGGTGTCCTTCAGTATCTCAGCCTTCCCAGCCAACATTATCTCTCTTTTGTCAAGATACAGAAATACAGAGTTTGTATTTCAGGATACAGAAATATAGAGCTTGGTGTCATCAGCATATTGATGACAGCCAAATCCATTAACACGAATGATTTCTCCTAAGGACTTTACATAGAGATGATGATGATTTATTTGATACTAGCTTCAAAGCCCATTCCTAACAACGGGCCTTGAAAGGGTCCCCTCCCCTGTCTCATGGCCAGGCAGCTTAAGGTGGCTTTGGGCAGCAGCTTGCAGCCAGATCAAGGGGGGGGGGCTGGGCAGCTTGTTAGCAGGGCCAGGACAGAGCTCCTTAGCAGGCAGGCAGCAGGCCCTTGTCAGCAGGCCCTGCTTAGCAGGCCAAGAGGCCCTTGTTAGCAAGCCCTCCACCATGACCCTCTGCCCAGGGCCCTCTCCCCTTACCTACTGCAGGCTCCAGGCACTGAGGCGTCTGAGAGCAAAGAGGCTAGAGTCCAGGGACAGAGGGCTGAAGCTGCAGCTGCTGGAGCTGCAAAGGCAGGGCCAATCAGGACGAAGCTGGCTGCACCCTGAATGGCCCTATTTCAAATTAGACAGCCGGACAGGTCCCACCCTCTAGGCCAGTGGTTTCCAACCTTTTTATCACCGGGGACCGGTCAACACTTGACAATTTTACTGAGGCTCGGCGGGGGGGGGGGGTAGTCTTTTGCCGAGGGATGTCGCCGTTGCCTGAACCCCTGCTCCACATGCTTTCCCACTGGTGCCCCTGACTTCTCGCCACCCGCTGGGGGGTGCTGCCAGCAGCAGCTGCACAGTGCCATGCCAAGGGTGAGCCCCAGCCATGGCGGCTGCTGGAGAGCACCAAAGGTGAGCCAACGGCAGAATAGCAGGGCAGCCCCCGAGGCAGCAGCTGGGGAGGAGGACGAGGAGGAGCCGCGGCCTGGTACCGACTGATTCACGGACCGGTACTGGTCCCCGGACCGGGGGTTGGGGACCACTGCTCTAGGCTGTTTCACAAATATATAGAGGAATAACAATGGATAAGGTTATATACCACCATCCCATATGGATCAGGACAGTGTACATCAATAAAACATAATATATAATAGGTCTACTTAGAGTGAGTTACAGGAGTCTAGCCTAGAGGTGACAGTTGCTAGGTGTTCCGTGGCCAGGTAGGGTGATAGTAGCTTAGCTTGGCGAAGATGGAGCTACTCTCATGACCTGTGCCTCCATTGTAAAGGAGGCATCCAGAATCACCCCCAAATTCCTGGCTTTGTGAACAGCTTTGAGCTGAACATCATCCAGGAAGGATAAGCACACTTCCTCGCTTGGCCCTTTTCTACTCAGCCACATGACTTCTGTCTTCAAAGGGTTGAGTTTCAGGTGACTTTGCTTGATCCATCTTGCCACTGCTTCTAGGCAGCTGGAAAATGTGGGGGACAGGCCCAAGTCTGGTGGATATGTATAGGCAAAATCCTACACTGATGACTACTGGTCTCTAGCAGCAACTGCCTAGAATTATTTAAAACAGTCCAAAGCACATTCCACGATACCTAATTCTTCCTCCAAACATTTTAACAAGATGATAAGGTCCACTATATCAAAAGCTGTTGACAAAACCGATAGGTACAACAACAACAAAAAATGGCCCAAGTCTATGTTTAGATGGATATTATCAACTAAAGTCAGGAGTACCATCCTGTAGCTGGGCCTGAAGCTATACTGGAAAGGGTCCAAAGCATATGAATCATCCAGGAAGACCTGAAGTTGTTTTGCAGCCATTCTCTCACTTGCCTTGTACAGAAACAGCAGATTAAACAGTGGGTGATAAGTGGCCACATCCTTTCCCTTTAGCTGTGGTTTTTTTACATTATGGACAATCACATCTTTCAGTGGCCAAGGGAACATGCCATAAGTCAGTGATTAATTTATGATGGACATCAAGGACTCATTAATGTGGTCCTTACATGTTTCCAGCAACCTGGATGAACAAGGATCCAGAGAACAACTATAGCAGCCAAAGAGGCAGCAAAATCTTTAGTTGGGCCAGGCAAGATGGCTTCAGCATGATGTTGAATCCCCCCAGAGCAGTCTAGATATTCCTAACACTCCCACATTTACCAGCTCCTAGTGAAAGTTGGATGATGAAAAAATCAGACAAGAGAATAATAGAATTATTTGAATGGTGTTGGAGAAGGCTTCTGTGGGTCCCATGGATAGCAAAAGTCACAAACAAGAAAATACTACAGCACATGAAGTCTGATACATATCATTGGTAGGCAAAATCACAAAACTCCAGCTTACTTACTTTGGCCATATCCCATGATCCAACTCAATGGAGAATGCAATTAAGCTAGAATCAGTCAGGGCAAAAAGGAAATCAGGCCGACAAAGGGTGTGTTGGTTGGGCGCGATTGGGATGGACACCGGCCAGAGCATTGTGTGGCTGAGGGAGGCAGTGCAGGATCATGGCAACAGCTGCGCCATGGGATCGCAAAGAGTTGGACACAACTGAATCGTTCACAACAATTCTTATTACAGTAGTATATTTATAAAACATCCTAGGCCATTTAAAAGCTGCTGTCAGAATAACTAATACATCATCCTTCTAGCCACAATTCAGTCAAAGTAGTCCAGGGGCAAATGAGTGATGAGCAACACTAAAACTGTCCATAAGGTATCATCCTGGTCCATTCATAGTGCAGTGCTGCTCGTAGGTTCTGGGTGTAAGACTGTGCTCTCTCACTCTCTTTTTCTTTCTGTCCCTCTCTGGTAAAGTTCCTTCCTAGCTGCAGTGTAAAATCTTTGGACCCAAGGCTGCAAGCCCCAGGAAAAGAGCCCTTTGGCTCATGTTGGGATGTCCTCATGAGCATCTCACAGTATCATCTTAGTTGTCTTGTGTTTTTGTTGATGCCATTTTATAAATGTTGACAACATCTAGGAATGTGATGCATATTGGGGCCAAAAAAGAATCCCAACTTTACAGCTGTAATGAGGATTCTAACTTGGCAGTGGCTATCCAAGAAAAATAGATTGTATTCATGGTGGAAAGCCCCATGAAAAGTTCAGCTCATTGTATAGCTCCAGTGAGAAAAGTCCAATTCCATACTAGGAATTATTTGAAAAGCAATTGAAAGTAAAGCAGCCAGAATCATAATAAGACCATAATATAAATCTGTGGTTCAGCTGCATTTGGAATGCTGTGCAAATCTCAGCAGCAGTATGATAGAACTGAATAAAAGGACAACCAAATCAAACAAGGGGTTAAAGCATCATCCCTGTGAAGAAAGGGGGCTGAAGCACTCAAAAGCTTCTTATGTTACTCAAAGGATGGCATGATTGGGGTTTATAATGTTTATGAATTATTCCGAGAAGGAGAGTTTTTCTCTTCCATTATACTGTAATTCAGGGTCACCCCATTAAGTTGATTGGCATTCCCTTCAGGACAGACTTACAAAAGTAATTCTTCACGTAATTGATAGGTAACACAAAATTCATTACCATATGACGTGATGCTTACTGGCTTCTATAGTTTTAAAAACCAATTCCTGCAAAATCAATTTATCAAAAGCTATTAGCGACAATAGCTCCACGGAATGCTCCCAGTTCAGAGGCCATGCACTTTTGAATATCAGATGCTAGCGCCAAAAAGTAGGGCAGATCTTTTGTATTAGTGCCCTCTGTGCATGCTTCCTGGGGATGTTTGGTTGGTTCCCAGCGTTGGAAACCTGATGCTGAACTGGATAAACTCAAGGTCTTATATATAAGCCTCTTTTAAATATTCAGTAACATAAACTTGTAAAGAATATGTATTAAAAACATTACTGATTCTTTTTCTGTTTCTTCCTGCTCTCAGCTGAGCGTCCTCTCCTTCCTACTTCTGCAATTACAGCTTCCTTTTTTCTTGCACCCACCAGTCATTTTACTACCATTATCTCTTCCTTGCATTTGAGCTATCTGATGAGAAATTTTATTTCCCATCATTGAACTTTGCTACTGTCTATTACTCATTGTTGGGAGGAAGTATGGGTTTACCTGTAGATTTTTTTAAAATCCTCTTTGATCTTGGGCTCTGTGCTAATTTTCAGCCTTTCCACACAAACTAATGAGAGACAATCACAATTCCCTTTGAATCAGCTTGCGCTAGAAAAAAATTATTTTGAGATTAGTTCCTGCCTTCAAAGTTAAATGACCTAGATACGAATTGAAAAGCCATTTGGAGTTCACCTTTCCTCTTGCATAGTGCCTTGTCATTCTTTGCCCTTGTTATACAGTCAATGCAGTTAGGCTTGCAGCCACGGTAAATCCCATCATAAACTCTGCTTTATGAGCCTCGGCTGTATAATGTTCGGGTAGCCCAGAATCCCTTTGGCTGAGTTCCCTTGTGGCATCAGGTGGTGTTTGCGTCCCCCTGTACATGTTAGCTTCTGGTCGGCTTCATGCTGGGAGACGGGATGGCTGGCTGTTGTTTTGCAGGGATGTATTGCTTATGGGATTGTTGTGCTGAATATCAAAGGGGTGTCAGCAGATATTTATTACTTTAAGCTGTCTCAGCTGTTCTGCTTCAGCAAATAAACCTACATTCAAAATGAATGAGGGGCGCTGCTTGCCTTGTATGCCATGATGTGTGCAAATGTGATTATTGCTTCAGAGGCAACAGAGGAAGGCAGGAATTGTTGCAAAAAGATTTTTTTTTTCTTTGCAAGCAGATTTCTAAAAGGTACAGTAGAGCAAAGGCAGTTGACCTGGCTCTTTCCTACCTCTACTGGAAAACTCCGCTGGTTTAGTATAACGTTTACTCCCTATATTTTGTTTGCAGTACATAACTGAGAGTTTCTCAACAACACACTCCCATAGTAGAAAGAAGGGAGGCTAGGGGCCTTGAGGTTATAAGGGCCATGTATTTCTGCTGAGCTATCATTGTTTCCAGGGGAGCGAAACACCCAAATCCTTCTCAGGGACATTTCCCATATTAAACACCTAACCTTAGCCTTAGGAAGCTACTGTCTGGGCACATCCCTTCATACACTCCATATGCATGTTTTTTTTTTTAAAGGGGGGGGGGACTTGATGCATCAGGACTTCCAGTGCTGTAACAGGTTCCATTGGTTACACAATCAAATACACAGCCTTTGCTGTGTATTATTCTTGCTTACTGATACAGACCTGTGAACTATTTTAAAAAGTTATCCAGCCCTTATTTTTTCTTTTTGGATAAGGATGTGTCCACACCGTCAGATGTTCGTGTGGTCTGCTGCTGACATTCATGTAGATCATAATCTTTACATGTCATCTCTGAGTTTTCTTTTCCTATATGTAAAAGCTTAGTGAAAAGGTCAATGATTGGTGTGGATGGAGTTGCTAAGCTGTCTCACTTTCTGGCCATTATAGTGCTCTTTCTCCTTTATTATTGGACTCAGTTTACTTCTCCTTCCCTTTCTTAAATGCTGAAGCTTTGCAGCTGTATGCCACCCACCTCCGCTCTGTTTCTTTCTTCAAATCATCAGAACAGAATTAGAAGGGGAGGGGATATTATTGTTTGGATCTAGGCATAGATTTCGCGTTCTGTATCTCTTAACATTTTCTTCTATAATTTTTTTTTGTAGGATGGTATGAACTGGGTCTGCAAAAACGTCAATGCAAAGAAGAAATAAGTCCAGCTGAGTTGCATGGAATCAGAGTGGCTGCCAGAGCCAAATGCACTAGCCGGCTGCTAGTGTCTGACCAAATATTTTTCCATCTGTGCACAGCAACAGCTGTTAGAAATGGGAACAGCAGCTAAGCCCACTGCTTGAATCGGAACTTTACCTATTCTCTAGTACCTATTCTTATTCCCCCTCCCTTTAAATGCACCCTCCTTTTTTGCATAAATAGTATTAAAGGTCTCCATATTTATCTGCCTAGATGCTGAGTTGAAAACAAAAAACAAGCAGATTTGGGTCTTAAAACATACAACACCTCAAGTGGGTACCGTAAAATTGGGATGGTCATAACCTGTGCATGGGAGCCCACATCAGTTTTGAAGTCACTCAGGATGCCCACTTGGCACCATTCAAAGCTCGTCTCATGAACAAATATGTTAGTGCTTTGCTAGCATGTGTGTTTCAATTGTAAAATGGTAAGTGACTTTGTATAATGCTGGCAAGACATCCATGGAGGTACATTGTAGCAAGATGCCTCTCTATGCCTGCCCTTCTTGCCACTACACACGTATGTCGTAATTAAAATTCATTACACTCTGAATATCAAAAGCAGCAAGGCACTGGCATGCTGCAGTTTGCTCAGATCAAATAGTGTCAGGCTGCAATGCAGCTTGGCATCTATGGTTGGCATAAACATTTCCAGAGTTTAGGCTACGTGGGAACAACCAAAAGCCCTTTGGCATTCAGTCTATTTTGCACTGTCTCAGGGAGGACAGAGTTTAGCATCATAGCAACAGTCAGTTTTGGGCTCATGGTTTTAGACTGCCCCTTTCAGGGATGCTTACAGGTAGGTTTTAATTTGGTGTCCTGCAAGTCATACCCAGGCTGTACATACTGTGTAGAGTGTAAAGTTGACAAGACTGCTGCTGATTAGTCCAAATGAGGATGAGTTGTGGGTACCAATCTTCTTGCACTTCTGGTTTGGAACTAAATTGCAAAGCTAGCTGTGCAGGAAGTGACAGCCTGGAAATGTTTGAGAATTATACCCTTCCGGAAGTGTTTGATCCATTTGCGTACTGACTTAGGGGGGAATGTTACCGCTTCAGTACTAAGTGCTGGAGAAGAACGCCCTATCCGTCTGTAAAGTCCTCCATGGAGAATACTTACTTGATGCATGAAGGAAGCATCCTGCCCTTTGAGGAAATAATTGTCTTAGTTTATCATCACTACACCGCAGTCTGACATAAGGAGGCTGCTTCTTGCCTCTAGATCATCAGCTAAGTCCGAGCTCAGAGTAATTTGGTAAGAGCAATCTTGCATGCAGAGTATTCAGCATGCAGCTTGTAAGCAGTCTGTGAGGTTGAAATTGACTAGGCAATTTATTATGCCCTTTCTTGATCTGACTGAGAGAAAGTAAGCTCTCTTTGCTAAACATGAAGCAATATGTGTGCTTTATTAGTTATTTTCAGGTGTTCTTTGATTATATAACCTATATTCACCCACTGCTTTGTGGTATTTGTTTTACTCTAAAGGAAGCAATTGCAAATCTAGCAACAGAGACCATCTGTAATAAACCTTGACTTGGACTCTGCTGTGTTCTTTGTTGGTAACAAGCATTAATGCCTCCTTCCAGATTAGATATTTTAAATCTGTACCCCACCTATTCCAGACTGTTTACTGTGGATGGGATTGAGGAAATTAAACCATAAACATTACAGGAATTACATACAATATAAAAGCACATATTACAATCAAAATCTACCCATTAAAAACCATGCACAAAACAGCTAAAATGTATTTCCACAAACTCACAAAAGGCCACTAAAAGATAGCTTCCTATGTCAGATAGCTAGTGACTTGTAATTAATAATTTATATTTTTCAAAAGATACTCTAAAGATTTGCTTTATATAGGCTACTGCAAATACCATTTTTTGCCCAAATTTAATACAAAGTACCTTTGTATGCTATTCAGACCAGATGTTGGAGTGCCTGCCTGCTCATGGCATAATGTTTGCAACATTCTCCCCTAAAATCTAACAGACATCTGTCAGTCTGTTCAGCTCAGGAAAAAGCATGATTTCTCCATCTTCTGTTTAAAAAAATATCCCCAAACAGCACCCAGATAACAAACTGGAGCTAACTTACCCTGCTGCCTCCTACCATCTGCAACTGTTCTATTTGGGCATGAAAATGGAGTTCTTGTGGACCATAAACAGTGAATGCCAATTGTTGCATTTTTTGCCCTGCCTCTGTCTCTTATATTTTCATGCTTGGGATATTTTTGTGGAAAATGAGATCTTGCTAGCACAAGTGCAACTTGTCAGACTCCACCATGGTTCATCATCAACAAGTCCGAGACTTCTGAGTGAATTAAAGCTTCTAAGAACTACATGATTGGATCCAATGAATGACCCAGAAGCATTCTGCATTTGAATATGGCATGTATCAAATGGATGCTTCACAATCAACATACAAGGAACTGTTGAAGTCTTATCAAACAGAAATGAATGCCTGAGCAGGACAATTACTCATCATCTGATTATCCTATCTAAGTTCTTGATCTGGTCTTCTGTGATTTTATCTAACCTTTAAAAATAATTACTTTTGGTTTTCACAGAACCCCCAAACAATTAGATCCATTCCACACTACAAGTATGTACTTTGGGGGAAAGATTTTTGTTAAATACAGATTCTGCTGACTTAAAGGATGGATAAATTTCTAGCTCTGAGTCCCTGGAACGCAGATACACTGGTAAATGACCATTCATTTTAAAACCAACACACCTTTCCTATTTGGATGTCACCAAGCCATCTTGATATACATTAAGGGCAAACCAGAATGGCTCAAGTACAGTATGAGATACCTGGGTAGTAGTTCATGTAATACATTAGATTGTGAATGGAATGATGGTTCAGATGTGGTTTAATTGTTTTTCCTTTTTATTATATATGGCTGGGTATGCGTTCAAAAAAGGCCTCTCTAAAATGCCAGATGCTCAAATTCTACAAAAGCCATAGCTGCAAACCCATCTCCACTTTCCCATTCTGTCATTTTAGGGAACATCTGGCTTTATGAGCTCTTGGGTTTCTCCTTTTTGAAGTTAACCAAAAGGGGCATGGTGACATTTGATGATATTTAAGCCTCAGTGTCTGGCAAACTTGAATAAAATTTGGTAGAAATGACACATTGTGTGAGTTTAATCATTTCAAAATAACATTATGAGATTGTTGGGCCCAAAGTATTTGGAATCCCACTTGGAGACAATTGCATGAAACACTTGCATAGGAGTCTTTCAGGGTGGTGTGATGAACTGGATGGAGACAGAATATTTGGTCACCTTGAATTCAGCACTATTTCAGTGTTTGTTCCTTAGTTATCTAAGAAGTGGCAAAGCTGGTATTATTAACTTATCTAAGAAGTGGCAAAGCAGTTACGTTTTTATCCCAACCTTCAGGAAGCTCAGGGCAACACACATGCCCACAACTAGGGTTGACAGGTTCTCCCTAGCCACCAGTGGGGGATGGGGGGTAGGGTTGCCAGCTCTTGGTTGGGAAACTCCTGGAGAATAGGGGGTGAAGCCTGGGGAGGACAGGGACCCCAGTTGAGCACAAGGCCATAGAGTTCAGCTTTCCAAGCATCCATTTTCTCCAAGTATATTTCTGTGGTTTGGAGATGAGCTATAATTCCAGGTAACCCCTGGATCCCACTTGGAAGCTGACACTCCTAGTTCACCTCCATTTTCAGAAAAGTTCTTTGAATTAGGTTAGACCACCTTTCCGAGAAACTCCGGAAGTAATGTCAGTAGGCCAAACCTCCCTGCCAAACCCCTGTAAGACTCTTGTCACTAGAAGTGATATAACCTAGACACTCCCACTGGATGTGATACCAAGGCCAGAAACAGCCATGTTTCCTGTGAAAAAGAAGTTGATAAGACACATTTCATGGTACAAAAAGCAAAACATTAATGGCACAACATAACATTCATATTTGGGAAATTCAGAAAAAGGACAGTTTGGTAGACAAGGTTCTCCTTTTTGCCCCAATCAAAATCAGATTCACCCTGATTTTTTTTTGGGGGGGGGGGCTGAGAGAGCCATTTATGGAACACCAGTGTTTAGGTTCAAATCCCCAACCTATCGGAAAATTCACTGAGTGAATTTTCAGAACTTCTTGGAAGCAGGCAGCAGGCAGATATTAGCTATGTTAAAATATAAAGTATCTGTTCTTGCTCATTTGCTCTCCCACCCCCAGTTCTCTTGGTGCATAATGACTGAAGGCTTCCTTGCTTCAGAAAACTGACTCAAAGTACCTGGGCAAACTGGGGCTTGCATACTTCCGTCAAACTAAGCCTTACACTCCTAATTAATGAACTCCCACCCATTCAGGAAACCTTTCCAGGGCTGTCAAGAAACTCCAGGGTTTCATGAAAGCCTACTTGAGAAAGCCTGGGTTAGAACAAAAGAGCATGAAAGTCAGACAGACATCTCAGTAGGACAAACCTGGGTCTCCTCAAGCTTAATGAATTACCTTGGCCAAATACCTCTACAGTGTGACATGATCGGAAGGGATGACATGCATCCCCAGCATCTCCAACTAAAGGATCAGTAGTAGGTGGTGTGAAAGATCCTAAAGAGCTGCTGCCAGGCAGAAAATACTGACACAGATAGACCAGCTGATGGTCTGATTTTGTATAAAGCAAGTTCATGTATTAATCAGCATGATAAAAGTGTTTGAGGACTGCAGAGGCGAAATATATAAAATACTTTGAATAATGCCCTGTGAAAATGAAATTTTAAGTCTGATCCCTTGGCTTGATGTTTTATTTTAAGCACTCAGGCTTGTTAAGAAAAAAAATGGCATGCTACAAATTGCTATAAGCTCTATTATGTTGTGCTTTAATCAAGCAGCTACAAGAATCTGTACAAGAAAACACAGGAAGAGAAGTCATCAGCAGTAAATGGGGCCATAAAACATCAGGACCTCCCTCTTCACATACACACACCCACACACCGCATTGGGCATGATGTCAAATCACTGGAGAAAAATACTGCATGGCTGTACTTAATTCCGAGAGGATGGTTTATCCCCATTGATGGTTTTGAGGCAAATGAGCAAGTTCGTTCACTTCTCATTTTCCTAATGGATTGGATATGAAAAATGCCTTTTTGGCAAACAAATGCCCTGGGAGTAGTTGAACTTGTCACACCATTATTTATTGTTTGCTTCCAGGTTTCTACATTTTCTTTTCCTGTTGCTTAAAAAAAATACCCTATAGAATGTTATGTAATTTATGATACGTTTGCTGTGTGACCTTGTTTGCGTGTCAGGTAAGGAGAAATACACCCAGAAGCTTTTACATTTACATGATAAATTGGGGGCTCTTAACATGGCAAGGATTTGGTTTGGCCCTGTATGTTGAAACCCAGAGCTGGAGAAGGCAGCATGTTTTATTGCTGTGGCTTCTGATGCATCTCTATTGTTTGAACAAAAAGATTCTTGTATCCTTGACTGAGCCCTTCAACGCAACATGGATTGCAGGACTGTCAGTTGTCATTGCTGTAAATTCACCTCTAAGTCGCCAGACAGTCACTCCCACTGCCTCATTTCCTGTACAGCTGCTTGGGGCATGTTACCCAGCCAGGAACATTCTTCTCTTAACAGTGTGCCAGCCATCGTGCTGGCTAAGCGGCAGTGCCAACCAAATCAATCCAATTGAGTTAGGATTCCACTGGCAGCATTGGTGTGTGGGTTTCAATGGCAAGCTGTTGAATAGCTTCTTTTTTCCCCGGCGTTATTTGGAAATCAAACTGTTTTGCCCATATCACCTGTGCTGGTGCTAGGGTCTGACTTGATAGTATACAGGATTGCCAGTTTCCGATTTGAGTAACATGCACATTATTTCCCCACTGTACTTGAAGATGGCAATGACAGCATCTTTCCCCTCTCCCTCTGTCCCTGGCATCTGTCCACCTCCTTGAGTTACTGCAATGAGATAAAAGCCAGAGGTACCTCTTCTCTCCCAGCATCAGTGATTTTAGGTTTGCATGTCCTCTTCCCAAGTTGCGGAATGACATCCCTATTAATCATGAATGCCAATACACATATTTTTCTCTACGTGGATATTGCTTATGCGAGAAAAATCCTATACCTAAGGTGCTTTTCACTAATATTTTATCAGCAGATTATGGCAGGCATGGTTTTCAACACTTAAGAAGCCGAACACTGTTTTATTACCTGACATATAAATAATGGGGCTCTGGAGCATGTTTCTGGATCAGCAAGTGCCCATGGGCTCACCTCACTCTTAGACCTGTCTCGCATCAGGCAGCCACAGAGACAGTCTTATTTTTATACAGATACACACATTTGCCTCACCCATCCAGGCCCACAGTGGAAGACTCTGTATTCTTTTCCTTTAATGCCATGGGAATTGAGATGCTGGTACTGCACCGTTCTGACAAAGAGCATCTATCTAGCATTGTCAATGGATTATATGGCTTAGCCCCTTTTCACAATGCTTCAGAAACCTCCCACTCCTAGCAGCCACGAGGCTTCCCAATGGATGTATTTCTGTGGTCCCAAGTGGCTGCCCTTTAAAAACTGATCACAAATTAATGCTGGTGGCCAAGTGCTAATGGGCTAACCTGTTTGTTTTCAATACATCTTGACTCTTTTACAGCTAGGCAACAGGTGGAAAGTCACTAACTGAATTTCCCACACGGAAATACAGTCCTCTGATAGATGCTTTACCTGCTCAGTGTTTTGCATAGCATGCAGATGTTTAAAGGAGCTCTACTAGAAAAACAAGTTGCTAACCCTCCTTTGGCCTCTGTGGCAATGAACAGCTTAACTATCACCACACAAAAGGAAGAGAATTGCCTGCAAGAGCTGGACCAGTCCTGTAAACCTCCTTGAAGATGCTGCAATGAGAGCAGCTGTCACCTCTTCTTTTCTCGATTGATGGTTGGGTATTGAACAGCAAGACGAAGGTGGAGGAGGGTGAGAAAAGGTACATTTCTGCCTCCTGTTGCCCTCTGTCATTGCTGCCTTTGAACAGGTGTGAACCATGAGGGGAATTCAAGTTACACCCAACAGAGTGAGGGTCTGCACAGCTGGGCAAACATGGCTGAAGCCATCACACAATTAGAGCAGCTGCTTTATCTTTCTTCCAACGGCAGACTTTTTAAAAAGCCACACCCACCATCTGTGAGGCAGGAGACAGCTGAGCAATGTTCTAAAGTGCTACAAGACTGAGAGGGATTAGGCTGAAAGCTAGTGAGAGGAAGTGGGGGTGGAGACAGGGGTGCCTTTCATGAAGGCAGAGGCAAGACAAGGAACAGTTCGTGCTGGTTTGATCCCTTCGGAAGAAAGTTAGTACCAGCAGAAGAACACTTGTTTATAAAATGGCGGTAGCCCCAATTACCACAAAAGAGGGCAATTCTCTTCTTTGAGAAACTTCAAAGTACCAAGTGAGGATGCAACCACTGCAGCTCATGCCTGATGGTTGAAATGGTCTTCCCAGCTTTCTGAAATTGCCACTTTAATTTTGCCCAACCCTCCCCCCAGCACGTTTTTTTTCCAGCCCCAGCTGATTTTATTTATTTATTTATTTATTTATTTGATTTGTATGACCGCCGCTCTCGGAAACCGGCTCGCGGCGGTTCACAATGTTTCAATACAAATACAATATATTAACCATTAAAATTCCCCATTAAAACCCCATTAAAATAATGACTGAGTCACAATGATGGCGATTAAAAAAATTATTCCCGTAATTCCCGATAGTTTGCTAACCTCATTTCAGCAATGTTTTCTCTCCCCCTTACATATTCAAGTCTTGAAGATATGTGTTCATTTTCTTCTATTTCATTCTTCAATCAGCTAAAATGGAATCAACAGGGTAGTTCCTAATTGGTGGCCACCATTAAACTACCAGAAGAGTCAGGAAAATATTCTAGTTCAGTCATGTGCTACTGAATCTACTTGTGGTAAGAGGAATCTCATATGCCACACCTCTAAAAGACTATCCCATACGATTCAGATTATTAAAACGTGCTGCAAGTGTACAGTGGAAGATCTATGAAAGTGCCAGAAATACTTGTAGCACAAGTTTAATAAAACAGATGTATACACTTCAAGCAAAAGAGATGCCTCAAGTTCCATTGGAGAGGGAGAACAAGAGTGACAGATAGTCTGCCTTCCTGCCCTCAAAGATGGTAATAAGAGCCTTAACATAAAAGCCAAACCTATCACTGAGCCTTTGCCAACATTTTCATAGCTGTTTAGCACATCCACCACACCCAATATCTCACCTAAATTGCTGTCCTCAAGAAACCATTACTTAGGCTTCTGATCAAGATATCAAGATTTTGACAAGAGTTTTCCCCCTCCCTTCAATGGCTGCACTTGGGAAATTATTCCAGAGGTTTCTTTTAGGGATGGGCATGAACCTTAAAAATCCAGTTTGGTTTGGGGTTCGAGGCAGCCTCCAAGCTGAACCCTGAACACAGCCAAAAGACCCCCACCTGAACCAAGCTGGTCTGGCGAGTTCAGTTCTCCCTTTCTTGGCTGGGAGAAAGGGGAGGATCAAGATACAAGCTCTTTAAAAAGCTGCCAAACTGAACCAGATAAAAGTCCAATAAATGTTCAAGGAAGATAATTTATTTGCAGATTTAAGATGACTCCTTTTACAGCATGCCTGGAAAAAAACTAGTCTGTCATTTGAGCAGTACTATACTACTAACTGAAGAACGCTAGAAGACATTCAATATCAAAATGTGAAGAAGCATTTATGAGAAGGAACTCACATCCCTAGTTGGATACCTGTTGTGATCAGTTCTGTTGCAAGGATGTGGTGGGGTGATCAGGTTAGAGTGTCACTGTTTATTTTGGACATATCCAGAGGAGTAAGAGGAAGATGTGCCCTTGTTTACATCCAGCTCTTTTCACTCTTCAGTCACTAATTACAATGCAGATACCTTCAAGGTCACAGTTCCCAAGCTTTGAGTCATAAGCTGTGCAAAGTAGTACAGATTTTGAAAGAGACTTTAATGGCACCAGGCCATTTCCAAGGATATGTCCATGAGTGTTCTGTCTCCAGCACACACACCACAACATCTTTGGTAGAAGCAGCCAAGAGGCTCTTTTGTGATGCTAATTGCCCTTGATGCCTATGTCAAGGGGAATTTGGGGGGCTAGCATTTTATTATCCATTTTATTGGCATCTGTTTTGACTTACAATTTTGTTTTCTGGGCAAAACTCTGGCATGATGTTTAGAACTCCCTCTTACAAAAACAGTCAGTCTGATGGTTAGGAATAGACATACAATGAAGGTTGGAGTCCCTCACATTCTTCCCAACATGCTCTCCAGACACAATAAATTGTGTATCTCAGATGTTGATTGTGCAGTTCTGCTGCCTTGAAGTGCGTACCTGACTAACTGAGCAGTCGAGTCCAAATCCATGTCTTAACCTGTTTTTTTCCTTCAGTAGATAGGCTGCCTTGAAGTTGCTTCAGAACAAGAACCCCACTTTAATTCCTGCATTATTTGTAGTCTGGAAAAGCAGGGGTGCTGCTCACTAATTATAGATTAATTACCTCATAACCAATCCAGTTCATTAGCACAGCATTCAAGCCTCAGTTTTTTCTGAGATACTACTGTAGGAAAGGTGAGAGGCTGCCATTTAGTAAACAGAATCTCCAGTCTGAGACTAAAAAACATTGTGATCAGATTTGAAATCAATCCAGACATACATGTTGAAGCATAGAAACTTGCCATTGGGCCCCTCAATTTAAATCTGGGCACAGAGGAAAGGGATTTCACCCTTCCCTCTGTACCATTTTCCCTAAGAGAAATCACCTCCCTCATGCCTGAGCTGCTTGCATTGGCAAGGAAAAGTCAGGCATTCTATGACCGCCACAGACCCACAAGGCTCATATGAGTTCAGGGGGACAAATATCAGGAAAATCTGCAGAAGAAAAATGTAATTCTCCTGCCCCAGTTCTGCTCCACATCAGGGGATCCAGAGCTGCTTTGTAACATTAAAATAATATATTTCCTAAGTAACTAGCAGTTTGGTCCTCAGTGTTGGAAGACGAAATACTGCCTTTAATATTTTCTCTTTCATGCCTTATTATACAAACTCATCAAAATAAAAAAAAATCTGCATAATTGAACAAGTGCCCTTGAACTCTCTCAGGCCACCATATTAAATTTTGCCCTCACTGATCTATCAAGAATTTTGTTGATTAATCTACCAATTAAAGCTCGCGAGCTCTAGTTAGAAAAATGGGGGGTTCTCCTCCCCTATGAAGGTTATGGCTATCTTCATTGCAAAAGAACCGCCAAGGAGAAATATTATCTAGCTCCATGTTTGTTTTCTTCATTTATGCTCTGCTTTTTTCCCCAAGCAGGGACCCAAGGCAGCTTCTCTTTCTCTACTCTATTCTGGCAGCATTTTATCCCATGTTTTATTTGAAATATTTCTTTGCCACCTCTACCCAAAAAAGGTCCCCAAGATAGCAAATGTCAAAAACATTTCAACATTTCAACATTAAAATAGCATTTAAAGTGTATATAAAATAAACGATTCAATAACAGCACAACAAGGGAGGAGGGCCAATAATAGTTATTGTGGTTATACCAAACAAAGCAAAAAAAAAAGTATTTCTTTACGCACTCGCAAAGACAATGACAAAGGGAGGGATTGGCACCGTAACAAAGAAGGCCTTTTCTCAGGTTGCCTCCTGACTAGTCTCCGACTGTCAGGGCACTAGAAGCAGGGTCTCCACAGATGACTAGAGTAGACAAAAAAATTCATATGGGGGAACATAGGCTTTATGGTATGCTGGCCCCAAGCCATACAAGCTCTTTAAAAATGTGCAGCCGGTCCAAGGTCATCCAGTAAGTGGGAGTTCAAGCCTGGGGTTCCCAGATACTAGTCTGATACTCTGTCCACTACGTCACACTCATCATACTCTTCCTGTATGGAAGCGCAGGACAGTATATTCCAATTCTTACAGCGTTTGTGGATGACGCAGACATACAGCACAACCTTTTAGACTGGATATTATGGACAAATTCTCACCAATTAATCATGAGTGTAAGCCGGGTTTAATCTTGGATCTGTGCACTCTGTCCTTCCTCTTTTCGTGCAGAGAACTGAATGATGAATTTCTGAACAAAAATGTCTTCCTTTAGCTAGTTCAGGGTTGGGAAATATCTGGAGATTTTGCAGGTGGAGCCCGGGGAAGACAAGAGTTTGGGGGAAAGAGGAACCTCAGCAGGGTGCAATGCCATAATATCTACCCTTTAAAGCAGCCATTTTCTCCGTGGAAACTGATCTTGGTCATCTGGAAATGAATTATAATAGCAGGAGGGCTCCAGGTGTTACCTGGGGGCTGCCAATCCTACCATTGATGCCCAAATTCAGGCACTTCAACAAATTCTTTCTTGGCCACAAACTAGGATTGAATTGTGGTTTAGAATCCCAGTTTATGAACAAGAAACAGAGTCCAATGTGAAGCATCTGTAATTTGATGCCACAATAAACTATGGCAAGACTGATGCAATTCTGAACCAAGGAGTCTTCAACTGTGACTCCATGTGTTGCTACAGGAGGAGAGAGGCACACAAGAAGAGTTCAAGAATTAAACTGTCTCAAGCTTGCCATTAACAAACCTGAGTTTATAAAAGAGCAAGAGATAAGTTGCACCTTAAAAACTAACAAAATTTGTGGCAGGGTATGAGCTTTCATAAGTCACAGTTCACTTCTTCAGTAAGATATGACTTATGAAAGCTCATGCAATGCCCCAAATTTTATTAGTTTTTACAGTGCTGCTATTCTTTTGCTTTTTTCTACAGCTTCAGACAGACTAACACAGTCACCCACCTTAAACTTGAGTTTGCTTACGACATCTAGGTAAATAGAGTCTTAAATAACTTCCATCCATCCCTAATATTAGGATTTTGTGAAAGTCTTTGCAATCTTCTGGGAGGGTGAAAGAACTGAAAGCAAGGTAGTTACCCCAACAGCCATGTCTGCAAGCGTGTGATGTAGTACATATAAGCCACACTTGGTTTATACAGTGATTTGGAGACAATGTTCAGAAATGCAAAGAAGTAGTGAAGATTTACAAGAGAAATTACTTCATAAGAGTAAGTAGCTTCCTACATGTAACTGATGACCCAACTACTTCAGTCTTGGTTTCCCACCTGAAATATTATATATACACAAACAGAGAGTTTATATATCCACAGTGGATTCTGGGCATCATGAAGCTGCACTGCTCCTACACAGCCGCCACATGACAGGTGCCTAATCTCCCCTGCTCCTCACAGCCTTTCCAGTGAGCAGGAGTTTGTTTTCATCATTCCACCTATTTAATCAGGGTGGCCTTGTTTAGCAAGCAGGATCTCACAGATAATTCTGGCTGTCTCTCCCCCTTTTGCCATTTCACGGTTTCTCTTCCTCCCCCCAACCTTTCACAATTCATGGCAACAGCTGCTCGGAGCTGCACATACTCCCTTAGCCCCCTCCCATCCAGGTGAACCTTTTTGCATCTGCCATGGTGATGACGGCAACAAAGTCATGCCAGGTGATGTGAGATGCGGCTGAGCAAAAGTGGCTGACTCAGGAGCAGTCAACAGCACCACAGCTGTTGGGAGTGGACAGAAGGGAGGGGGTTGCAGTTGCTGGTGGCACTTCTGTCTGCAAACATGCCAACATACTATCCTGTGTTCAGCTATACCATTTCCTCTGGCTCTCAGACAGTTGGCCCTAAGGAACAGAAGGCCTGACAGCTGTAAATGGCTATACATATGCATGGATCCATATTACACCCATAACCCTATATAAATGGGGAACACAGCTGCTGCGATTCTTCTGCTGCCAGCCGCATGCTCCCTTCTCTCTTTGGAGGGTTACTTGACCTACTTTGGAGTCACAAGTTGTTTTTTGTGTGCAAAGATGAGCTGTTCTGAATGGTGCTTTTGATTGAGGCTGAATTGTCTTGATTGAAGGTAAACAGTGGTAACTCCTTGAGCTCAGGGGCTTTGCTGACACTGCAGAAATGGGATGAGGTGCTGGAATGTGCATGGACAGAGGTGAAAAGGAAGGGAGAAGTACAGTTTGTCTGTTTGTTTTACAATCAATGCACCCAACAGGGAGATGTGTGTGTGTGTGGAGAGAGAGATTCATTTCTATTAGAACCTGGAGCATCAGCCAACTTGATAGACTAATGTCAAAATGTTCCTCTTTAATCCCAGATCAAAGGTGTACAGCTAGGGTTACTTACTGATCTGAGAAATGCCCAGTTCCTGAGCATTCGTATCTCAGATTCCTGAGCATTCGTATCTCACAGATTCCTGAGCCTTAGCATTCAAAACAAGTCCTCAGGTTAGATTATGAACTGTAAAGAACACAGCCAGCCTCACCCTTGGGACTAAGCTTTTTAAAAAGAGGCAAAGTTATAAATTTTCAGCCACCATGTATTTTAATGGAACATGAAGGAATCAGAGGTATGATTCACTTTGAAGGTATATTCTAAGGCTGAGATTATTCTGGTGCTAAGGAGACCTCTCCATAACCTTGTTTTTAAAAGTTTCAGTCTTATCCAAACGCATCATCTCTTGTTTTATAGCATAACAGCTCTGTGCAATATAATAAGTACCCCTTATCATTAGTCAATCAAACTCTGCCACATTACAAAGTAACCTTCTCTTTAAAAAAAACAACAACCTACCAGACACCATCGCATGGCCATTACAGTCATCTGTAATCCAGAAAACTAGCAAGTAGATTATCAAAGCATAATTTGTGCCAAGGCTCACCCCTAGAACATCTTAAGAAACAACAGATGAAAGAGATCCTGAGCAGGTACAGAAAGTCTTTCTCTCATCAGCTACAAACAGGAAGGAACTACAGGTCAGAGAATTGGGTGCCTCACATCTCTCTCTCTTTTTTGTTTTAGAAATGAAGTGCTGGTTGTTATCAACACCATAAGAACCTTAAATCTTAAACAGAGTTTCTAGCCCACGTCTCAAGAATAAGTTTAGAGGAAAGTTTGTGGCAAACATCAGATTAAATGTTCTAAACCTATGAGGTGACTGGCTATTTCTACTGGTCAAGGAACAGGGATTCAATGGCCAGCTGTTCTTTGGGTTGGGTTCCAGAATCCTGTTCCTTTAGGACCATTTCCATACTAGAGGCTTTGTGCCGGGCTGCAGGTTGTAATTTGAGCCTGGGCAGGTTGCCCTGCTTCTTCCTACTCCCACACGGGGGAGCATTTGGCCTGTTGCACTTAGTCTGCCCCAGATTTGTGCTCCCACACGAATCAGAACAACGGAGTTCCCAGTGCGGAAATGGCCTAGGACAGGCAATTTCCTCAGGCAGAAAGAATTTCCTCTCACACAAGAGGGTCTTCTGTCAAAGCAGAGCCTCTTTTGTCAGAGGAAGTCACTTCCAACTGAAGAAATGAGCCTCCGTTAGATGAACAGATGTGTGGGATCCAACTTGTGAGGAACATAAACAGAATCAATTATACAAACAAACTGTATTTTTTAAAAGCCCTAATCACATTCTGCACTAAACTTTGCCAGCCTTCTCTTCCTCCAAGCAAGTCTTGGGAATTGTAGCTTTGTGAGAGGTTATTAGGATATAGAAAACACTGTATAAAGCTACATCTCTCAGGATTCTGAGAAGGAAACCAGGAAAGGTCAAGATTGGGCCCAGTTCTCAACCTTACCTGTTAGCTTGTTATTTTTTAAAAACTTCAGTCAAATGAGAACAGAGTTTGTTTCTTCTACTTTACATCAAAAAAATCCTATTGAAGTTTTACAGTCCATAAAAGCACTCAGCACAGACTGGAATTATTTAGAAACCTGGTGGCTTTTAAGAAAGCCAAAACAGAGGGTTTTTTTAAGTGTCAACACATTGGCTAAAATGGTGCAATTGGATAATAAGCAAAGCAGACATCTCAGCAACACAAATATTAATGAAATACAACTGGTGGTTAGCAAGCAAATAAATTAGAAGGTGCCAAAACAGCTACTAGTAGACCCAGTCTAATGGTGGAATGGAAAGACTGGATTCCTTTTAAAATGGAGCTCTAGTCAACAGACAGCTAATAAATGCTACACATTGGAGAAGTGAAGGAAGCTAATTTATTGTGTAGTTCTCAAATATTGTAATGGTCAGAATAGAAAAATGCAATTGTCTGGATTTGCAATTCTCTTTCAGTTTTTTTCCTGGGATTCTATTTTTCAGGATTTAATTTGAGCAAGATACACCACAATATAAATTGCAAGCCAATTTCCAGTGTCAAGGTAGCATTCTGGGAGCTATAAAGTAATGAAAAAGTTATTTTATAATGGACAAAGTACCTTCCCCTCTATACTGTGATTAGCTCCTGTAAATTTGAAAAGGCTTCCTGAAGAAGTAGCTTTCAGGCACACTTTCAGCTATGGTACATAATTCTAAAAATTAGGATCCCTTTCAAAGACAGCTGATCATAATGCATTGAAAAGTGCACCCACTGTGATTTAAGGAAATACTAACTTGTTGCCTCAAAACACTGCATTCCAATTTGCACCTCACCCTATTCATGGAGTTTGGAGTGAGTTACATCACAAGTATAAGAGACAGGGACCTGTGGGTCACAATAATGTAGAATGGATCGTCCTGCAAGATGTTTCCATACCTGCTTTCTGTGGCGGTTGACAGCTCCGACACAGGAGCTCCCAAATGTTTTCTACACAACACAGACTTTCAAATGTTTCAGAGCAGAGGAGGATCCAGACATAATGGAGGATCCTGGATCCCTGGTGACAAACATAAGGGTGGGTCCAGGAATTCATCCCGGAGACTCATACATACATCAGGCATGAACTTCCTGCCAAGAGACAAAACAGCCGGAAACATGGCATTGGGGGAGGAAGGGGGGGGCACAGGGAGCAGAACAAAACCTCCTTCCATTATCTTAAAACGGCAAGCTGAATCTTTTCTGAAAGGAGCCTTGTTTGTATTTCACTTCAGAGGCAGCACAAATCTAGTAAAAAAGAAAAAAAACACTTGTCTCATTTTCAGAACCAACCAGCAGGCCACACCGTTCTCTTGTGGCGGCCTTCTCTTCTCCCCTGAAACAAGGAAGGCAGGTGCTCAGTCAAAGAGGTGCACATTCAAACCCCAGAGAACAAAAGGTTTGCTTAAGTACGTGGCAACTGTTGTTGTGGAACTCACGACCACAGGATGCTGCTTGCTGGGGGCAGATATTCAGCAGGGTTTAGAAAAGCAACACAGGAACTCCAGTTACTACCTAAAAGGAACAAACACGCTAATGTTCAGGACTAAATGCTTTTTGCAAATTAATGCATGAACATTTTTAGAATTTAGATTACACTGTCTGGCTGTGTACAGGGAAGGTTAAGGGGGATGGAGATTATCCACATTCCAGGGAGTGGGGTAGGCCTCTCCCTTTTAGCCCGGCCTAGGAATCTCCACTTTCATTTTTTAAAGACAGTTTCCCCAGCTGTCAAACAAAAGCATGCTAAAGGAAGATCCTGTGGGGCAGATGGGGGGAAAGATTCAAAGGTCCAAGCAATTTCAATGCAGTCAGTGCAGCATTGCCCTTTTAAGGAGCCTACATCAAGGGACAATCATGTACTGGGTAGTGTCTCATCTGACAATTATTATTATTTTTTTTGTCTTTTATCTCTTCCCGACAGAATGGCTCCAATATTGCCACATCGGCAGTATCTGCAGAACAAGTCATGCTGCATCCTCCGTATCTGTGTAATAAGTCCCCTCCCCATTCCCCAGGGGAGCCAGAAGGGCCCCTCCTACCATTTGCAAGGGGCTACATTCCTAAGTGGAAAAAGGCATCTGGGAACTCTCACCCAGGCTTCACATGTCTGCCTGTACTGCACAAGGCTGTGAGGCTGTAACCTGCCCCTGGCTTGTGTATATGGATGAATGCATATTTTACGTCCCTGTGAAAGCTGCTTCAGACGTAAGGCTACGCTCCTTGACTGCAGCTGTTTGACAAAATGAGGGGCGGCATTATCAAAAGCAGGATTAATGTGGGGAGCTTCCAGTCAAATCAGAGGAAACTCAGCAAATCTTGAGTTGGGGGTATGAAGGAAAACCCAAGGGTGATCAATGGGGGGCTGGGGGGTTCTGCACGGATGGGGGGAGGGAGAATCCAGCAGTGAGATTGACTGATTAGCTGTTTCCTAAACAGCAGCAAATGTTTGTGTGCCCATGTGTGCATGGGAAGAATTTGGGGACCAAATGTTTTGAGGAGGGAGGCAAGTTTCACCTCTGACATGCTAGTGGCATTGGAAGAAGACCAATGTAGGGGAAAGTTCTTTGCCTGTTCAGCAGCTACAATTTCAGGAAATTTAAAAAAGAGGCAAGTCTTTGGGGGAGATCCTTATCGAGACTTGCTCCTTGTGAGGCAGTCAAAACAGAACTGGGCTAGAATGAGGATGGCTGTAGTTTAAAAACCTGGTTTTAGAAGCAGTGTCTTCTGCCACAAATATATTTAAACGCTCCTCTCCTTTAACACTCCATTCCCATTATGCTTAAGGACTGTCAGTTGAGATGACTTCTAAAACAAAAGAACCTGCTGCAGAAAACTCAGGCAAAACATACCTCTGATATTCTGGAAGAAAGTAGCTCAACTGTCATCAACTAATATGAAAGTAACAGTTAAGGGAAGGGCTTCCGGGCTGTATATCAGTTGCTATCATAGTATATACAGTTTGGCTGCAACTAAGACAGTTGTGCTGTATTTAAAACTGGTTTATTGTGTGCATTATTATTATTATTATTATTATTATTATTATTATTATTATTATTATTATCATCATCATTATCATCATTATCATCATTATCATCATTATCATCATTATCATCATTATTACATTTCAATTTATTACCCGCCACTCCCAAACGGCTCGTGGCAGGTTACAAGAGATTGGGGATAAAATCCCCAATAAAACTCCTATTAAAACCCCAGACATAAAAACCACATAAATCAAATAATCATAATACAAAAAGAGATATGGCAGAAAAGCAATTCAGAAACACTATCCATTCCCCCATACAAATCTCATAGCGGTTGGTGGGACCCACAGCCGCCATACATATCACTCTATCCTGGAGGGGGGGGGGGCATACAGATCTTCCTTGCTGCGCAGGCCTCAACCATAGACCTGGCGGAAGGGCTCCATTTTGCAGGCCCTGTGGAACACGGAAACTCCTGCAGTGTGTCGTGGTGATTCCAGTGTGTTGTAGTGATTAGAGCGCTGACCAAGGTTCACAGCCCTATTTTGCCATGGAAGCTTCTGGGCCAGCCACTCATTCTCAGCCTGACCTACCTTGCAGTGTTGTTGCTCTGAGAATATAATGGAGGAAGGGAAACTGTAATCAGCTAGTTTGGATCTCCACCGCAGAGAAAAGTGGTGTGCATCTAGTTAATAAATATGGATGGAAAGAATTTGGGTAGTCTGTATTTGACATATTAAAACTACTATATCTAATAGTAATAGTTATTAGAGCTATGGAACTATGTTCTGCAAAGCAAGATGTTCCCTTATCTTCCTCCTGCTGCAGTAAATTGAAATTGTATTCCTGGGCATAAACAGCTCCTTTGGAATAGTAAAAGGTAAAGATATCCCCTGTGCAAGCACCGAGTCATCTGACCCTTGGGGTGACGCTCTCTAGCGTTTTCATGGCAGACTCAATACGGGGTGGTTTGCCAGTGCCTTCCCCAGTCATTACCGTTTACCCCCCAGCAAGCTGGGTACTCATTTTACCGACCTCGGAAGGATGGGAGGCTGAGTCAACCTTGAGCCGGCTCCTGGGATCGAACTCCCAGCCTCATGGTCAGAGCTTCAGACAGCATATTGGCTGCCTTGCCACCCTGCACCACAAGAGGTTCTTGATTTTGGAATAGTAGGGGGCCCACAATGCCGTGGGAGCTTGGGACCAATGGTAATTGCTCTCCCCCCCTCCCCCAAGACTAGTGCCATTAAGTCCTTTGAACTTCATGGTGGCATCAATGAGACTGGTTCTTACTATGTGTGTGGCTCAAGAACAACTCATACTCCCACTATTAGTGGTACTCAATTTTCCAGCTCCATCCATCCATCCTATTCCAAAGACAGCTGACCCAAGCTCATCATGCTTGCCTATCTGTAAGGAAGCATGGTAAGCTTAGCAAATAAATATCAAAGTTACAATTTTTCTTTTGTCCCTAGATCCTTGGCAAGAAGTAATCAAAAAAGCCTTCTTATTTATGCCTGAATTATTTTACAACAGGGGAACTAGCTGGTATGATGAGTTTTAAGGTATTAACATATGAAATTTAATTCTAAGTTACTGATAAACTGTATTTTGTTTACATTATACACTTTTTAAATGTTGGAAACTGTCCTGAGGGGCAAGGTGCTACTGAACTCTGATTTTGTTGTGCTACTTCAGACCACTTGAAACAGGCCTCACAGTTAGGATGGTTGAGTGTATGCAAGCAATCTTCCAGGCTAGTTGAACTCTATAACAGCTGACTTTCCCGATTTCAAGATTCCCCCCCCCCCCCCCCCATCTATCATATTGTACCCATGTTGAACAGGCAGAAACCTGTACCAAGAACTTTGGAAATAACCTGGCAATTGTGTGGATTAAGTGGGAATGAAGAAAGGGCTGGCATCTATGTTGGCTGTGGGGCTTAATCCTTGAGGTTACGTCCCTATTAGAAGATGGCCCCTTATTCCAGCTCTTTTAAAACAAGGGTCTATATGTGTAAGCAAGGACAGATCTCTTACTCAAGGCCTATGAGAAAGGACTATTATTGTTCAAGAAGGCCCATACATGATCCAGATCTCTGAGATGTAGAATGTGCTATAATTTTATGCACATCAACCAGGCTCCTGTCTATTCCAAACGGATTCATTTCCACCCGCTTTCTGCCATGCTTGGACTTCTACAAGACCATCAGCTGCAGTCACAGAATCACAGGACTGCATCCTTGTATTACTTCTTTGTTCTTGGTACTGGCTAATTCGGACTCTTGAGGACATGAATTTGCACCATATTTTATTTTAGCATGAGTACATATTTTTACAGTGTTCTGCTGCAGGCATATTAACGCACTAGCATGCATAAATCCTTATTACTGGGTGGCAATAACATGGTACTTGAAAATACAGATCAGGCTGTTCTCTGGTGCCATGTTATCAGCCTCTGAAAGCACAACACCAATCGTCACCTGACAACTGAAGCATGCAGATGCATGTGTCATTGTGAGATACAGTAAAATCTGCCTCAAGGGTAAAACAGTGACAGGCCTGCATAAACCCACTGTAATCCCTCTTATTCTGGAATTCTGCATGAGAAATCCCAAACCCTTCAATTGAAGGGAATGATCCCATTAGCCAAAAACACACAAACAAAAAACCCCTTGCATTTACTCCTCTTCCCCATGTTAAAAAATTATTTTGAATGTGGGCGTTGCTTCATAATAAATTCAGCTACTGACATGATTATCTGCCTATGTGTGCCCCAGGCATCCAGTTGCCATGGCCTGCTAGCAGACTGTCATCCCCTTTCATGAAGATTCCATCTGATTCTTTACACCCACAGCCCCCTGATCAGCCAAAATGGGAGGGGGAACTACTTGGATAGTGATGCTTACTGTGACACCAGCAAACAAAGAGGCACTTTTGGGTTGGCTTTGTTTGAATCTGGCCTTCATCTCTGTTTCTACGGCAACCAGGAAGTTCATCTCCTGGCCCGGATGTAGCAAAAGATGCAGCCGGGAAGTTAGGGAGGGGGAAGAGAGAGACACTGTTTAGCTTCCAGCTGAAAGTTTCATAGCTGGAGGTTACGTTGTCATCAAGATCTAAAGTACAGGGTTTGGCTGGGCTTTTAGCAATCTTTCCCCACACCAAAACTCCCCCATATTAAACTCCTTGAAGAAATTCCAGCCCAACTATTTCCAGCTTCCCTTCACTGCACATTTTCACCAAAAACGGACTTGTCTGAATTCTCATCATAATAAGGAACAAACAGGCTTTTGTTATGTCAGTTCTCTCACAGGCAAAGCTCTCCTTTTAACAAGCGTCTTCATCCAGACCTTAGGAAGGAAGTTCCCCACATGTTCAGTGTCGAAAGCCAGGTGACACTGTGCCAAACTAGAGCCACATGCACAAGGAGAGGAGGAGGCAACATGAAGAAAGCAGGAAATTCTGTCTCAGTGGCTGGATAGGACTTCAAAACACTGAACTTAAGGATTAGTCACACTCTACATAAAGAGAATCCAGATTCTGCAACATGAGAATCTTGAAAATGATAGAAATCTACCTAATTTACAGACAACCCCCTTCCTTTGGACAGCTAGTTAAGTTTGCTAGATGCTTCTATAAATATAAAAATGATAAAATAATAAAACAAAACTTAGCAAGCAAACACACACACACACACACGACAGAGATTTATATGCTTGTATTTGGCAAAGAGGATAGAGATAACTTGTTTTCCCATTCAAAATACTCGAAATCAGGAGCATTAGATTCAAGATGTATTTATTTATTTATTTATTTATTTATTTATTTATTTAGATTTATATACCGCCCTCCCCGAAGGCTCAGGATGGGCAACAAGATTGTGGAATTTGCCATCAGAGGATATAAGGATGAGTACAAACACAGATGGCTTTAAAGAAGATCAGACACATTCATAGAGGGTAAGTCCAACAGAAGGTACGAGCCATGAGACTAAAAGCAGAACTTCAGAGGCAAAACCACTGAACATCAGTGCTAGGAAGCAACACTGAGACTGTTTGGCATGAGGGATCTGCCCCTGGACAGCCTCTGGTTGCTTGCGGGTTTTAGAGCCCTCTCCACCATCATTTGTTTGCCTGGCTTGTTAGGATATCTTTTGGGATAAAGCAATTACAGTAGGAATTATGGAAAATAGTTTTTAGATGCGTAGATAGCACTATTATTTAGTGTGCAGTGTTACTAAAAACAGCTTTGGGTTCACTCCGGCAGCAGAAGTATCAACACATATATAATTTATTTAAAGGTATTTCTTTCTGGAGGGATGGAACAGGACAGTGGATGAGCCAGGAAGCTCCTGGTACCAAAGTCACCTTAACCACAAATTCCTTAGTAAAGCATTCCTACCCTTGAGTTGTGCTTGCCAGACAGAGATAGGACTGATACTAAACTCCACCATGCTGGCAGAACAAAATGTTACGCTTGTTGCAATGGTCCTTTGCAGTGAAGACATCACCTCTCCCATCAGATAAAGAAAGCTTGATAGATTGTCCTAGAGCAGAGTAACTATTGTGCTGGTGATACAACACCAACAGGTGGCAGGTAGTGCCTGCTGGGCAAAGATGACTGGGAACCAGCAAAAATTGAATCCCATGCTTGCTTAGAGGCCAGCACAACCCTTTCCCAATTTTATATCTTGTAGTCATAGCATTTACTGAGTGTGGCTAAAGGCCATTACTATCAGTCACATAAACATAAACAGAGCATTAAACACGATCAGTCATAAATAACATACTATGATTAAACATAAATCATAAACTAGAAACCTAAAACTGTTTATCACATTAAAATAAAATTTGATCCTACAGGTACAGCTTTGGCCTGCATTTTCTTGGCTGCCAAGGAAGACAACACTCTATATGAGGCAAGTGGATCAGTATCCGAAAGAAGAAAAACCAGCCTTCCTACTTCTGAGGACATGTTTAAGCCATTCAGACATGGAAACAGTCAATGGCTGCAATGGAGACATAGTTGTACCTCTACATGTTACTCCTGAGCTTCTTTACATTTCCAGAATGCATAAACCGCCCAGAGCCGTAGGGAAGGGCGGTATAAAAATATATAAATAAATAAATAATAAATAAATGACAAGCAATAATGAAAGAAGCACAGCAGGAAAATGTAAACACAACTCTCTCGTGCACAGAGTCCTTGCTAGAACAGAAAGGCTGGCTATCCCAGTTCCTCTGTACTACTTTCAAAACCCTTTCTACCAACGAGTCCATTCAGTAGAAACTGTGTCCCCCATATTGTTTCAAATCTGGCATCTTCCACAGATTCAACTCACACCCTTAGAGATATCACTCCTTATCTCAGCCCCTCCCCAACATCTGCAATTCTCCTTCACCTTGCAGAGTAATCTATAAGAATGTAATCCTGTATTGCTTTGGACACTGGAAGCACTGTACAAGTGCTAAGCATGACTCTTACATTTTATAGTGCCTTAAGCAAGCCATTGTTTTCCCAGCTCCTTCTCCTGTGTACATCAAATAATATGTCAGGTCTATTTTTACTCAATTAAAGGAAGGGCCAATTAGACCATGCACACATTCTTTGAACATTCAAAATGTGCTATGACAAGTTATCTGTTTGCTGTTTTTATATATATAAAGCAATTTCATAATTTAAAGTTAGATTAGGCAGTGGTCCTATGAATGGACTTATTGTAGCAGCTGCATTCCAACCCAATGTCTCAGAACTAGCTTAGAAGTCATCTTCTGAATTTAATACATTATGGGGGGCGCCATAAGCTTATGCCAACTCCACAAGGGGCTAGAAAGAGCCACAGGCCTTGCCCCAGCCAAATGGAAACTCCGCAATGAGCTGGAGACACAGCACAGCATATCCTATGGGATATCACTATTAGAAACTGTGTATTAAGAAAAGCAAATGAACCCTATATAAAGTATGCTCATTACCAGAAAATAGATAGGGACTAATTAATATTCCTGCATATTTTCCAAGAGCTGATGAGATTTCTTGAAAGGCTCCCTCAGTCAGTGTTCCATATTTATAAGGTGGATGCATGCATGCAAGTTGATGGCATCTAAATATACTTCCTTTTGCAATTAAAGCTGTGTGTTTAATTTCTAGTGAACCGTGAATATTTCCCTGCATTAACGTGCGCTGTAATGAGAGACGAGTCGGTATAGCCTGCTAGAAAGTTTTGTGGATATCAGAAATGTTTTCACGTTTAAGAAGGACCTATGTTGTCCAGGCCACAGATAAAAAGAAATTAGGAGAGCTTAGAGCAAGCGGCACAAAGAATGCTCCCGTTCAGACAAGGCAATGTCTGTGCATAAGCAGTACAGTCTGTGTTATAAGACCAGTTTCCTCCAGCACCAGATCTCCTTATCCCGGATTCAAGTGGTTCCTGATCCTGACACTGGAAGGGAACTGTGCATACAACGCCAAGCAAACATTGAGTGGCAAAGCCATACCAGTCATGCATTGGGGCCTGCGGTGGCCCACATTCTTTCTTCCCTTCTCATTACACTGAAGGAGAGAACCAAGATTGTCCACACTCCCAGACTGGTCATCAGTTATGTCCAAGCAGATAGCGAAGACCATGGGACCAGCTGCATGACGATCATTGTGTGCTGCTCGAGGATTACTTGCTTCCAGTCAGATGGCAGTGGAGCAATAGCTCTAATTCCATAGTGCACTTAATACAGCATGTGATCTCTGTTCAAATCCCACAACGCCACCTCCACATTCAGCAAGATCCTATGTGTACTCAACAAGTCTCATTTGGTGCAATGGGGCTGAATGGCTGAGAGCCAGCGTGGTGTAGTGGTTAAGAGCAGCGACTTATAATCTGGTGAGCCATGTTTGATTCCCCTTGCCTCTACATGCAGCCAGCTGGGTGGCTTTGGGCTAGTCACAGCCCTGATAGTGCTGTTCTCACATAGCAGTAATATCGGGGTTCTCTCAGCCCCACCTACTTCACAGGGTGCCTGTTGTGGGGAGAGGAATGGCAATTGTAAGCCACTTTGAGACTCCTGGTAAAGTGGGGTATAAAAACCAACTCTTCTTTTTGTTTCCCACCTAGCAGCTGGATAACTTTCTGATTGAACTAGGAAATGCAATCACACCATTTGTTCTCTTCTCTACCACCCCCATCCCATTTGATTCCTCCAGAACCTGACAATTAAAAGACCCAGAGATACATACTTCAGAGCTTCTCCTTCTCTCCCACAGGATTCAGGCAAGTCCATTTCAAAGGCATCTTTTCCTATGTTTAAACTTCATCTAAAGGAGACACTGGAAATCCGAGACTCAAGTTCCCATCTCTTTACATTTTCTTAACTAGCACTGAAGTGCATTTGGATTGGGACCAATCTTATTATTTTCCCCAACACAAATTTGTGATGGAAGAATGTATTTAAAAACCCTCCCCACAGCCCTGCAGATGCTATTTATAAAATGTTATAAGGAAAGGTGAGATCTGACCACAGACCTCTATAGCCTCTTCTAGCTGAATTCTAAACTCTGCAATGACTGCCTTTGTCAGAGTCTCACCCTTCCCGCTTCATTCGAGAGAATGAGCTCCTAAGTATTAATTTATCTGACTTTGACTTCAAAAGGTTGTTTGTCTTTCTTCCCACCCTTCTCCTTTAACATTCCATTCACCCAGTCAAGGTAAACATTTTCTTTGTTTATCAAAGACTATTTTGTTTTTGTGTTTCGGCAGGCACATTTTACCGTCAGAACAATTTTTTTAAAGGAGCAAAAATAATATTTACAAGAGCATGATTCCCCCTCACAATTAGTATAATTTTTCTGATGCTTGTCCTCTTTCAGACTATTCAGAAATTACAGGGGGGGGGCATCCATTTTTAAACAGCAGCAAAATCAGGAGACAGCAAAACAGTAACAACGTCCCTATTTCTACCACTGCTTTGGCCCAACATATTCATTGTTTATTTATAAACATGTCTTGTGGCCCAGGATGACTTACAAGTCATACTTAAAAACATCCAATTTAAGAGCAACAAAATTTAAAAAAAAAAACAATAACCTGCTTCATCCAAGAGATACCTGCAGTGCATATTCCATTAAAAGTCCTGGCAAAGCGCCTCCTAAACTTTTCTAAAGACAGCATCCCTTCACCTCCTCTTAGAGTGTGAGTAACAAAGAAGAAGACAGGGCTTTGACTGATGCTGGTCGGGCTGCCTTAAGTGGAGAACAGCCAGTAGGGAGCCAGAGAACCACAAGCATACATGAGAGGAGACAGTCCTTTAGATATGTGAGCCTTGGCCATGAAGGGCTTTAAAGGTCATAAGGAGCACCTTAAATTGTACTTGGAAACAAAGTGGTAGCTGATGTAACTGTTTTAAGACAGGAAAGGTATATTCTTGCTGGCTAGCCCCTGACAATATTTAGGCCGCTCTGTTCTGAACCAGCAGCAGTTTCTGGATTGTCTTCATGGGCAGCCCAGCCTATACATTACAGGATTGCAGCTGTGGCAATAGGCCACATAGAGACACAACCCAAAGACCAGACCCTGCAACAAATCCAAATGCCAACTCTGTAGCTGTATTTACTCAGACAATACTATTACAGGACCTAACAACATCGCCATTGGCCATCCGCTTGGTCATCTGCCAGAAAGTCAACCAAACACGCCTACCTCATGTAATGGAAGGGCTCTCTATCCATGATCCTCTTCATATGCATAGTGGCCCTTTTGTGTGAATAGGGTAATATATGTATTTCCCCACTTTGATACACAAGCTCAGAAAGCCTAAAATTACATCTCACCTTGCGGTACTTGCATTTCATAGTCCTTTGACACTGCTATTTCCAGCTTTCCCCTCATAGTCAGGAATATATATATATGGTGAACTGGATGCTAATCCACAAAAGCTTGTGTTAGAACACTAGAGTACTACAGCTGCCCTCCGGAAATGAGTGCTGCCCTGGGATTTCTCATGATTCAGGAGAAGAGGAATTCCCAACAACGTACAATTAATTTCCATCTGGAGCCCAAACCCTCAAATTGTCATTGGTGAGTGCTTCATACAGCACTCACATCCCAGAATATCCCATGGTGCTACCCTTACCTTATTCCGCAACTAAAGTGCTACTCCTTGGCCAGCTCCAGCTGTTCTTCGTCAAACTTCCCTGAATGGTGTCGCTAGCTCCACCAGGTCTTATGTCCTTCATCACAGGCCTATTTTTCTTGAGGCAGCTGTTCATTTTTCTTCCTGCTTTTTGACACATTTTCAACCAGCTCCTAATCCATCTCTCACCATTTACAACTTGAGCTGTATATTGATGCTCTATTTCAGGCCTTTGCCTCTCTCCCCTCCCCCTTTCAGGAAGAAGTACTCCATCAATAAAACATGAAATGTCAACCTTCCCTTGTGCCCTCCAATTCCTTTCCCCCTCCCCATTCCTCACCAGCCTGCTTGAGGAAATCATTACATTTGTGGAACAGGCAGCCAAGGAGCAATTGCAAATAACCGGGACAGGGAAGGGAGCTGTTTTCATGACATCCTCATCTCTGGAAGGGCACTGCTAGATGAATGTCATCACAGAGAATCCGTGTACAGAGAGCAGGTTATGACCCCTTCCAGCTGCTAAGGCTAGGCCCAGACTATGGATGGCTGTACCCAAATCCATCCTCTAACCCATGGTCCTTAAAAGGAGCCTGAAGATAAATAGAGGGTATGCCGCTCTACAGACAAGGTCAGGATTCTGGTATTCGGAGAAGGCCAAGGCAGCCTAGAAGCTGCATTCTGCCAGCCTGTGATAGACAAATTATATATTTACCATGAAGAAACAGAACTCCTGTTGCAAGGTCTGAGTCCTATGCTGAAGAGCTGCCTCTCTGAGAACATGAACAAGCTCTGGAAGAGCTTGCTATACCTTTACTCCCCATGCAACCCTACAGGTGCAACCTATCAGAAGAAAAAGTACAGGAAATGGAATCGGCAACATCACCTGAGTGATGACAAAGGGAGCTGGAGGAAAGTGTTAGAAACAGCAAGGAAAGAACCTGGGCTGCTGCTGCTGCTTGATATTGATATTGTTCTTATTTTACTTATGTACAATATTTAAACTGAGCCTTTCAGCCCAGTCAGGGTCACCAAAACAGCTAGCAACGAGCAGTACAGAGACATATAATGAAATGTGCTACAGCAAAACTAACATACATGTATATGAAAACAGAGAAACCTCAATTAAAGATTTAGGGCAGGAATGAGGGATCATTGAAGGAACTCTAGACTAAACAGAAACATTTACAGCTGCTAGTAGAAGTGAGAGATAGGGAAAGTCAAATATCCCTGAGCAGGGAGTTCCACAGTCTTGGTGCCCTGACAAAGAAGGTCCTCTCTCAAGTTGCCAAGGTGGGGGCAAGTAAACACATTTGTATTTTTGGAATCTCTAAATGGACCAAGTAGGCTGCTTATTTAAAAGGATAATCTTGCACAATTCAGTTTGTGTCTCCAATGCGTGCTGCTAGCTACAAAGGCCCATATCTCAAGAGGTTCTATGCTTGAAGAAGGCTCTGAGGCTCTCCACATATATTCAAATACTTCCCTAGGTCAGGTCTTAGCCTTAGGTGATGAGGTTTCTGGTTATGTCCTGGAACCTCTGGAAAGGAACATTCATCTTCCATACCTAGCATAGTGATTACCCACAGGCCACAGTGTTTAGAGTGCTAACATAGGATCTAGGATCCCCAGTCTGCCATGGAAACTTGCTGAGTGACATTGGGCCAATCATATAGTCTCAGCCTATCCTACCTCACAGGGTTGTTGTGTGGATAAAATGGAGGGGAGAATTATAACCACTTTGAGTTCCCATTGTATAAAAAAGCAGAGTATATATCTTCTAAATGACTACATAAATAAAATATCCTTTATCAGTCTGGTGCTGGATTAGAGCACGAGAGATTTCTTCACAGAATCATACTAGCTCCCTTAATATCCTATCAAACTCGGCAATCAAACAATCATTTGCTTTTATTGATGGAGCTGAGGAGCTCTTGTATAGGGACATGACCGGGATACTCAATTGGGTGAGACAAGCGGCTACACAGGAGAAAGCGCAAGGATATTAATGCAAGAGGAAGTGGCATAACGGGGATAAGGCCTGGTATTGAATTGCATCTCTTGCACAGGACAATGGGATGCAGTAGAAAGCTCTGTGGGTTGGCATTATCACATTGCAGTGTTAAATGTGGTATAAAGAAACAATACTAGGAATGGCCATTCCATCCCATAGTACCATAGGATGCAAAGCAAAGTTAGTTAGAGGGCTGTGAATTTGACGTATAATAGTATTGCTCTATGATGAATCATTACTGTATTTACCTAAAAGGAAGGCTTGTTTTTTTTTAAATTCAGGTATGCCATCAAGAAAAAGGAGGAGCTGTCTTACACTGGCATTCAGGTTTGCACAATAATAACATTTTCTGTATTGGAGGAGGGTCATTTTACATTGTGTCATCTTTTTTCCAGGCGAATACGGTATTTAGAATTTTAATATGTTGCTTTTGCATTCTCACAAAAACATTGACAACAATTAAAACTAAATTCACTGGTCTAGATAAAATCGTTATTATCTTCCAACTCAAACACTATGAAAACAGCAGGTGCTAAAAATAGCACTTCTCTGTTAAAAGAGTGACACAGATTATTATGCTTCTAGGTATAACTCTTCCCTGGACCATGGGGAATTTCAGGAGCAACTGCATTTGCCTGTTTTAGTCTCCATACAGAGAGGACATTGGGGACTTGTGGTATCTGATTTTTTTAATGGCTTTATTTAAAAATAAATGGAGGCAGAGGGGCTTTCCTACAAAAGCAGCATGTTCATTACACCACATCAGATTTCCAGAGATAGCCTTTGCTCTCTCAAGATTCTTTGTTTCAGCTCTGCTCTTGCCTCTTCCAAACTTTCTTTTTATACCAAACCCCCTCCCCCAACCAAGAGGACATGGGGGGGGGGGGCATGTGCTGTCTTCTCTAAGCTGTGAAAGAAAAATCACTCACATGCACAATCCCTGCTCTATCAGGAAACTATCCGGTAGATCTCACTGTTAAAATACCAGCCAGTCATGGTGGTCTCTTACCCAAACAAAGGAATGATCAGCCAGCAGCCATGTGATTTGTGGCAGGTTACTGTAGAAGGGCAAAGGAAAACTAATGAGTAGAGATGGGTATTCAGATATTAAATAATGCAAAGAAAAAAACCCCATATACTTTCATAGTATTGGCACTGATCTGAAAATTAATGATGGTCCTATAAATAAAATAAAATAAAAATGTTTAGAATCAGTCAGTGTCCGGCACCTGACTATCTGCAGGTTTGTAAATGACAGAGATGGTTACCAATGAGCAGAGTTCCACATAGAGTTTGTTAGCAAAAAAGTTAATGCTGGTAAATTTGTATTTCCAAAAGGCTTTCTCCACCGATCACATAGCTGACTTGTTGGCTTACGGGGAATGCTTGCAGATTCTAGCATACATTGCTGCAGACTTGGGGAGACAGAGGCAAATGCCACATTCCACAGAGGCAGAGCAAAGGAATAGTTTAACAGCACCATTCTTAAAGTGCTCACCATTGAGCACTTGCAATGTTACCATTACAAAATCTGAGTCCAATAGTACCTTTAAAACCAACAAAGATTTATACAGGGTGTGAGCTTTTGTGTGCATGCCCACAAAAGTTCACGCCTTGAATAAATCTTTGTTGGTCTTCAAGGTGCTATTGGACTCAGATTTTGTTGTGCTACTTCAGACCAACACAGCTACCCACCTGAATTTCTTTATGGTCACCATATATTCCATTGGATACATTGACAATGCAAACATTGTCTTATTCTGTCTTTGTCTTATTCTGCTGTCCCTTCCTTTAACTCCCTCCACTACAGTTCTAGAATTCCACATCAAGTAGTGAACAGGTCTCTGTTAGATAATAATGGATATTGAAGTATGTCGGAATGGAAGGGCTATTCTTTGTTTAGATATGTAAATAATGCTTATAGCATTTTCCTGCCCTTTCCCCCCATATTCTAAACCATGGCTAGGCAACAACAGTAAGGCATTTCATTATAGTTCTTAATACCTAGTACTGCACAATCAAACTTCCACTCAAATCACAATGTGATTGTAAATCGCAAGCATCACCCTTGAGTGCTTGAAAAAAATTGCATTTGTGAAGCACTTGAAATTGTTCTAAGCCATGTTGCAGATCGTATTTTATATGTACATACTTATCTGTCCCTTTTCTCCTCCTGCATCCTCCCAATCCACCATCAACAAGAAAAAAACTCACAAAAGAAGCACTTTCTTTGGTTGCCTCCATCCTTCAGGGCTTACTATGTAAACCACCCTGAGACCGTGAGGAGAGGGCCAGTGTATAAACTGAAATACAAATAAATAAATAAGTTGTTATCTTCTGGTTACCAGATTCATACTGCCTGCCTATGGCAGTAGGTTGCAGCTCTGGAGGCCCGGTTTCCCCCTTGCTATCTTTCTAATATAAAATAAATCCATTTCCCAAAGCAGCTGTGTCTCTCCACTCCTGCTCTTCCCTCTTCCCTCTTCTATGCTGTGTCCAGCTGCCCCCTCCCCCCAGCATATCTACTGACAGGAGATGAAGAATCTAATAAACCCTCTCTAGCCTTAGGCCTGCTTGTGATGCCAGGGCACACGCTAGGCTCAGGCCCTCTTGCTTGTATCCAAGCACATTCTTGGCAGGACAGGGCAGGCATGCAAGCCCAGACCTGGACTGAATGCCAGCTCCCAGCACAGCTGCGGAAAGGCTAAGGCTGTAGCTCAAAGGCACCACATTTCCCACCCACAGCAACACAGGAAGTCTGCAGCCAGGGTGGACAGGGATGGCTAGGGAAAGAGGAGCACAATTCCTGTTTGAGGGCTGAGTCAAAAGCTTCCCAAGGAGACAGAGGCTGGCTGGGTGGCTGGATGGAGGCTTGTTTTAGACCAGGTATGGCTAGAGCGCCTTTGGGAGAAAGTGCAACTAAACAAGAGTTTTTAAAAAAAGATGAGTGAGAATGGGTCAGAGAAAGTGGAAGGACTGGACAGCAGGAAATGAAGCCAGGGAGCATTCAGAGATAAAGGACTCAAAGTGGGTCTTAGGGTTGCCAGCCTCCAGGTGGGACCTGGGGATCCTCCAAAATTGCTGCTTATCTCCTGACTACAGAAATCAATTCCCCTAGAGAGCAGGGATACTTTGGGGGTGGACTCTATGGCCTTGTATCCCACTGAGGTCCCTATCCTCCCCAGGCTCCACCCTCAAATTTCCAGGAGTTACCCAACCTGGAGCTGGTAACCCTACCCACTCCCCTGCTGGTGCACATATATACAGAATTCACCTCATTTATAAATATTATTTTGAAAACCATTTTTTTAAACCCTAAACCATGCTGTATTGTTTTCTAAAGCACTTGCAAGTCCTAAGCTCCATATACGAATAAAGTCTGCTCCTAAAATGTGTGCAGTCTAAAATGTGTGAAGCATATGAGAAAGGAAGAAAATAGAAAAGACAAGCTTGGAGCAAAGTGGATTTTTATATTCACATTTGAATAAAGCAGAAGGAGTAGAATGGATATTAGGCAGAATGACGTTCCAGTCAAGATGTGTTACTTTACCATGAGATATTTGTTTGTACATCTTGGCTCTCAGACAACACATTTAATCAAGTACAGAGAAATTAAATTGTGAGTCTATGAACTAGGCCTTGGACATTAACTGTTCACACTGTAGCAGACACCACTCCCTTAAAACAGTGGTCCCCAACCTTTTTATCACCGGGGACTGGTCAACGCTTGACAATTTTACTGAGGCCCGGGGGGGGGGTAGTCTTTTGCCGAGGGACGTCACTTCCTGAGCCCCTGCTCCACTTGCTTTCCCACCGGCGCCCCTGACTTCCCGCCGCCTGCTGGGGGGCGCTGCCAGCAGCATCTGGGCAGTGCCACACCAATTGGGAGCCCCAGCCATGGCGGCGGCTGGAGAGCACTAAAGGTGAGCGGGCAGCAGAGTGGCAGGGCAGCCCCCGAGGCAGCAGCCAAGGAGGAGGACGAGGAGGAGCTGCGGCCCGGTACCGACTGATCCACACACCGGTCCTGGTCTCCGGACCGGGGGTTGGGGACCGCTGCCTTAAAAGACAGAAGATGAAAAAGTGAAGAGATGTTCCTCTGCACCTTCTTCCAAAAGCCAACTCTTCAATCAGCCCTCGGTGGTAACAACTGTCCCTCCCTGGTTTCCCCTTTTGGAATATCAAAGGGAAGAGAAAGCCATGGACAATGCCTCCGATCTGGTCACCTCTGGTGTTAGAGGGGGTTTTGAATACCGCACAGAAGGCAGGCATCTAAATCTCATACCGCAAATGAAATCTGTACGTTTACCCAGGAAGCAAATCATACTAAATGATATTTGAGATCATTTACAGTTTAAGTCTAGCATTTTTCTCTGCTCTATAGCTGCTCCCATCCAATGAAAGATCTACGCGCAGAAGCAGTTTCCACATACGGATCTTGTCTGGGTCAGGAGCCATGATGGGCATCAGCTATCCACGCACTATTTTGCTATCAACTCCCATCGACATTCTAGCACTGCTAGCGCTCGACTGGGTTGCTAATCTTTTAATTCTCTCCTGTTAACGTGTCCCCTGCCTTATTTGTTTCCATTTTGTGCATGAATCTCTCTCACAGCATCTTTCCTACACATCGGCTAGGTCAGCATTCTCATACCAAATTTGTAGCCTTTCTCCACTGAACTGAAACTGCTGAATGTGAAACACAATCAAACAACTCACCATTATCCCTACCACCACCACATACACAGCCCTACACAATCCTGCTAAAGCAGGATATTTGTCTTTGTCCAATTGTCCATGTGCCTTATGCTGGACACAGGAAACCATGTTAGAAATGGCTGTTAATGAAACTGGTGTCTTTCATGAATGGCATCCTTTTGCTATTTAAATAGTTAACCAGGCTTTCAGGGGCCTAGCAGGTTAGAAGGAACCACATGGTGAAAACACCTTTTTTCTTTACTTCACTTGCAAGTCCTAAGCGCCATATAAGAACAAAATCAAGATAGTTCTGCTCTTAAGGCTGCAGTCTAAAATGTGTGAACCATATGAGAAAGAAAGAAAATATAAAAGACAGGGAAGCTTGGAGCAAAGTGGATTTACAGCTTCATGAAATACAGCCATAGCCTGTTTATCCCAGTATCCTGCCTCTAGCACTAGTATAAGAAGCTTCAAAAGTGCGTGAAGCATCCTATGTCATGTGTGGGGCTTGACTTGCAGGTTGGCCTAAGATAAGACCACCCTGGCTAGCAAAAATGCCTGCGTGAATCAGAGTCCCTGTCTGATTAACCATGTTTATTATTTGTGAATGGGAAATGAGATATCCCTTTTGTGGGCTTTTGAGTGGCAATGTTGCTGTCATAAAGACTGACCCCCTGGGGAACAGACTCTCTCTTTTGTAGTCTCTTTGTAAAGATTTAGCTATTAAAAAGGCCCCAAAGAGGAATCAGGCAGCCAAAGGCATTTGGTTTGGTTTCTGTTCTCATGCTGACAATAAGGCATGAAAAACAGCAAAAGGGGCAGAGAAGGAACCGTTCCGATGGAGAGCAATGTAATATCTTATCAGAACTGTTGCTGATGAAACAGTCTGGCTGTACAGTCCTAAAGAGAAGTACACCCCCCTCTATGCTCACTGATTTCACTGGACTAATGTTGCTTAGTTCTGCACTGTCACTAATTGAGACTGTATCTGGGGTAAATGTAAATTTAACATTCTAATGCCACCAGGAGATATGGTTGAATTTTAAGTTCCCACTTGGCACATGAACTGGCTGCACCTTTGCACCAGGTGGAGACTTTTAAACCCAGTTGTGTGGCTGTGTCTTTATGCTGTTCCTAGAATCCCAGAAGGAATCATATCCTCCTTGCTCAGCACATATTGCTGGCTTGGCCACTATGGGCACAAATGCTGAATGTGCCGCAGTAGCTGACCTCAATATATAGAGCCAGGCCGTTTGTCTCTCCTCTCATTTCATGGCCACAAAGACAGTCTTCTGGGGCTTGGGAAAAGGCTCTTTACAATGTCTAAAATTATAGTAGTATAAAAGCATTTCCTTATTTGGGATCCTGCTGGTGTATCATCCATAGAGCAGTCTGGCAAGTGCTCTGACTAAGTTGGCAGAGGTGATCTTGACGGAGCACGGTGTGTGTGTGTGTGGAGAGGGGGAATAGCCTAAATGTTCAGAGGGATTTTAAAAACAGGCTGAGTTTGTCTGCTGGGCTTTCTGTGCTCCCTCATATAAGTCAGTGTATTGTGATCCAGAGAGTCAGGCTAGGATCAAAGAGCCAGGCTTGGATTCTCCCACTTTGCCATGGAAGCTTGCTCAGTGACCTTGGGCTTGTCCCTGAGACTAACCTACCTCATAGCATCACATTTGGGAGGATAAAATGGAGCAGGAGAGAATGACACTGCACACTGCTATAAGTCCTAATTGGGAAGTAAAATGGACTATAAATATCTAAACAAATAAATATATTTCTGTACTTTGTGGTTGACATCTCAACCATGACCCTGCCCCAAGCTGTTTTGAGCCCAGCACATGGAAAAGGAATATGTTGCATTTATTTTTTTGGATTAATTGGGAACCTTGTGATCTGCTGGGGTGCAGGAGTTAAAGTCAGATTTCTCTTGATTGAGGCTTGGTTGGTTTTCCTTTCCCTTCAAGGTAGTCTACTTCCAGAGACTTATAGAGCCAGTGGGATTCCAGAATATTCTTTGGAAAGTTGGAAACCTCAAAGGTGATTCTGTTGAGCAGGGGTAGTCAAACTGCGGCCCTCCAGATGTCCATGGACTACAATTCCCATGAGCCCCATGAGCCCAGGGTTCATTTGATATGCTAGTTCACTGGGGCTCATGGGAATTGTAGTCCATGGACATCTGCAGGGCCACAGTTTGACTACCCCTGCTGTTGAGTCTCTGATTGCCCACTGGAATTATGAGTTGTCCAGCCAATGGACAGGGTGACTCCTCTCCCCTCATGTGGGAAAATACTAGCTGCTGGCATACTCAGGTGCCTGTGAAGTTAAACTGGTCTGGGAGATGACTAGAGCAGTATTGGTAAAATACTCAGTGTTAATCAGAAGATGGCATGGAGCCCATGTGCAAGCCAATGAGGTCTCAGTGATGGCAAAGAAAGCATTCTTTTTCTGCTACCATTGCATCAGCTGAATCTCATCCAGAAAAGCTTTCTAAAAATTGTCTGGGGCCTTTTAACACCCAGAGCTGGCCTGAAAGATGAATAATTGTTTTTTGTAGTCTGCTGTGATACTTTTACAAGATTCTCTGGCCATAAAATCTCTCGATCTGCTATAGTCTAAATGCCAGAATGGGAATAATTTCTAGACTGGGAAGGTTGGAAGCATCTGCATCAGATGTCTATGAGCTATTTCAGGTTGATCTCTGTGACCGAAGTGGACAGTATCCATGGGGTTGCTCTGCCACTGCTTATAAACTTGATCCTTGCTAGTCTTGTTCAGTTAAAGCTTTTCAGGAGGGAGTGACAGCATATCTGACAAAGATAATTGGCTCCCCCTGGGTCTAGGGTGACTTTTTAGGGAACTGTAGCAGTGATTGTACAGCCTTTGTTGAAAAAAAACCTTCCTGTACGTATGACCCAATGAATTACAGATTATTTCTAATCCATCTCTTGATGGCAATATGGTCGATGGGTAGTAGAAAAGCAACTTCAGGTATGTCTGAATGAGTTTTTTTCCCATGACTCTTTTTAGTCTGGCTTTAAGAATGGGAATGGGGGAGAAACCCTTTGAACTTCTCTGTTGTACCATTTAAGCATAGGGCTTGTGAGGTTTTTGTTAAAAAGTAGCACCACCAAGATTAGTCTTCTTACTCCGTAACCAGGATCTACCATCCAATGGACCCTGTTTGTCTTTAATTACAGACAGCTTTTCATATTTCCTGATCTGGAAGTAAGATCTAACCAGATTTTTAAAGGGGGCTTACATAGCAGCATAGCTATTCTGCATCCTCTGTCCCAGAGCAAAACTTGGATATTGCCACTGAAGTTAGGTTTGCAGGTGCACGATGCAAAGGCCAAATTGCAGCTGTGGCATACTTTGCATTACTGTTTAAAAGAATCCGATTGAAGTATATGCTACCAAAATGTGCCCAAAGCAAAGTGAATCAGCAATGATCATATGTGCAAGTCTAGAGTCCACGATAAGAAAGCCTCAGCTTGTAAAGATGATTAACTTTTTATGTGTTCACCATCAACTGTCATGCTCTAAGAATGATATATTTCCAAAGCAAAAAACTTGTTAACAGGATCTGAAACAACATGATTTGGAGGCCTCCTAATCAACTGGTCTGTTATTTTACACTTGTAATCAACATTATTTGTAACATAGATAGGAAAGGGCAAAAACTGGTTCACAACCCAAAATTTGGCCTGAACATTGGCCTATCAGAGTTTGTGATGTTCAGGGAAGACATGAACATTCCATGAACATTTACTGGAGTTCTGACTGGTTCAGTTTGGCTGTCTGCAGCCAGCCTTTTAAACTTGGGGGCTTTTCGCACGGCTTCAAAATCGCACAATGGTTGCCAATTGAAAACGCTATTGATTTGCCATTATGCACAACGTCATTGACAATCTGCCACACACCTGAAACCGATCCGCAAAAAGCGCTTCCTTGTAGCGCTTTCAGGGAAATCCCCAAAAGTGGATTCACCCTCCGGAAAGCGATACACTCCTGCAACCAATCTGCAACACTAGCAAAAAAGACCTGTGCGTTAACATTGTCGCGGTTTCTACAAAGTCCCTCCCCCTGGCTCTCTCCTCTGATCTTCCGGCGAAGCGATCGCCTTTTTTTTTTTCTCCGAGCGAGCGGGGATAAACGCACCAGCGAGCCTCTTTCTGTTTAGAGGCTTCCCCGGCTTCAGTCCCTCCCCAGAGTCACTAAGCACAAACAACACTTTGGACACAAACAACAGAGAAGCCCGTTTGCTGATGTATTTTCCCTTTATTTTTTACACGAAAATCAGGCCCGTGAGAGGGGGGGGATTTTTTTTTTCACTCGGAGGGAGCGTGGCAACGATCAAACGACAGCTCAAACACACCGGGCAGCTGGATGGGTCTCTCCGTTGCAACGAATCAACACAGATTCGTTGCAATGGGTGTTTTTTTTTTTTTTAATTTTCTTAAAGGGAAAGGGGCTGTTTGGGAGCATGCTAACGGCTGCCCATTGGCTGCTTGACGGCCAGGGGCGGGACGAGCTTGGCAAGAGCGCTTCCTTTCTAGCGATTTTTGCCGAGACCGGAAGCCTGTGGGAAACGCTACAAAACACAACTGGATTCCACTACAAAGGCAGGTATGCATAACAACGAATTCCACTATTTTAAATGGTGATTTTTCATTCAGCAACCAATTTGCTACAAAGATCCCGGTGCGGAAAGCCCCTTGATATCTGAGCAGTGTAGGGTTTACCAGTCCGCTGTTAGTCAGTTAGGCTGGGCAGCCATTTAACCATTCATTTTTGCTTCCTCCCCCTTCAAAGTGGAAGTGAAATTGAAGGTTTAAATGGCTGTGAGCCATTAAACCCCTCAGTTTTGGTCCCAAAGTGGGGGAACCAACATGTTTATTGGCTGGTAGCCATTTAACCCTTCCTCCTTTCCTCCTGGCCCTGATGAGTTGCAGCCTGGAAAAAGGTAGAATTGAAGTAACCTCTTGGGTGAACCCTGCTTCCTTTCTCTCAGGGGCAGCTTACTGCAGCCAGGAGAAAGGGACAATTGAACTCACTGGTTCAAGTGGAGCCCTTTTAAGTTGGTTTGGGTTTAGGTTCAGGAGCCTCCCTGAGCACAAAACCAAACGACCCTTGTGGGGTTTATACCCATACATAATAATATATTCTAATAGTTAACTTGGCCAGATCTGGGGATTGGATCCATGAACATATAAGGTAGATGTTTCTGCAAACCTGAAAACAACCTAGGCTTGCAGGCAAGACTGAAAGCATTAAGAAAATGAGGTTAAAAACCCCCCAAATGATAAAAGGAGCATCTGTAGCTTTAAGAAATGGATGTGCAGTTGCTGTAAATAGGCAAACACAACATTCTAGGATTGGTTTCTTCCAGTAAATGACAGGAGTAGAGGGCATAGCCTTTCCAGGAGTGTTTTCACCTTTGAGATTCATTGAGAACTCATTGGGGCTTGGAAAGATGGGAGCAGTAAAAGGAGAGAGTCTAAGGGGTTTCAAGGAAGAAAAAGAAGAAATAGTAGGGAAGAGGGAAATTAGACCCTTCAAGTCCTTGGAGGCTCCCACAACACCGTAATCAACAATGTTCACTTGTTAGTCAGTTTTCCATTGATAGTGTTCCTGATCTCCAGGCCATGTTTGAGAACTGTGCAGCAAAGCAGGTTTCATTTTCTGGGGCAGGGAAGTTGGATGTTCTCTTTATAGCTTTCCTTCTGACAAAGTGAAGTCAAAATAGAATCCAAATATCTCATAGGTTATCAATATTTTGATCAAATTAAAACATATGATTTAAAGATTTAGATACGGTATATTTGATTTTCATTCTGAGGGCCAAATCCTGCCTGTGCTGTGCATTTGCTGAACTCAAGTGTTTTTTTTTAGAGACAGTTGTTGAGCTGGGAGCAGTCCCTAGCTCTTTGATCACCACTCTTTGATACAGAGCCAAGAGTTCCAATGCCAGAAGAATCAGCAGGGTTAGGCTGCTACACACAAAATATCAGAGAGTCTTGTAGCATCTTGAAGACTAACACATTCATTGTGGCATAGGGTTTCATGAGTCAGATGCATCAAGCCCAGAAAGTTATAGACATATCCTCACTGATCTCTTCTTTCCTGTCCTCTTCCTAGCCAAATGTGCATGGCAAATTCAGTTTGCATCCAATGCAGCACATAACAAGTGCAGAGGGACCGGTTTTGAATCATTTGAGTTTGTGATATAATTCCCCAGTTCTCCTTTGCTCTACTTGCCGCCTGTATTTACACTTCAGCGATTCACTGTCATGGGTCCTTGCTGATAGATATATTCAGTAGAAAACAGCAAAAGTACAGTAAGACTAACATTTGTGGCAGCGTATGAACTTTTACACAAATGGAGGAGAGAATGCAGCTCATTAACTTTTATGAGTCACTGCTCACTTTGTCAGATATGGGTCCTTGCTGACATTGGCTTTGATTCTCAGAGACAGAATACTTAAAATGGACTGGGTGCAAAATGTGTTCCATAGCCTGTATACATTTGCTATTTTGTCTTTATTTTCTTAAGTGCCTGTGTTTATTTGTACAGAAATCAGAAACAATTATGTGAGAACATTCTGGAATTTAGTAACTCTGTTCTAAAATTGAGTTTGGTTCCTATACTATGTTGACTGTAACCCGAAGAAGGTTGGCAGATGTTAGCAATTGGCGTACCTCTCCATTAAGTACGGAAGAGTATCTATTAATCACATGCAAGCTCTAAGCATTCTTCTTTGTGCTCTTTGGGTTAAAATATTGGTAAGATTGGCAAGTACTGTAAAGGCTGGGCAGCTTACTTTTGTTCCTGTGCATTAAGTCAGGCTCATGCCTGGGTTTGGGGGGCTTGACTAGACTGCCCTGGTCCCTGACAGGAGGATGCTCTCCGCAGAGCCTCTGCACACAGGACAGCTGCCTTTTCCAGTGAGAAAGCAGATTCTGTTGCCAGGGGGAAGTGCCACATATGTTCATGTAATTTACTGAATTGTGTGTTCTCCACCGAGTCATCATCATCCAGAAAGCCAATGAAACTTGGAACTGCCTCTTAAGTCAGTCTTGAGCCTCAAACCAGTAATACTTTAGCATAAAAGTATATTGCCATTTTCAGGCTTGTCAACCTGAAGGACGAGGCAAGGAAGATGTCCAAAAGGGGCCATAAGAGCACTGCTGCAATACAGGGGTTAACGGTGCCATCCTAAGCACAGTCATACATGTCTGTTTTCAGTGAACTTGGAAGAGGGTAAGCTTTGCTTAGGATTGTAAACCTTTAACCACTGAAGCCATGAACTACTTCGTTCAAATTTCACCTCCAGTATGAACTACCTAGATTGTCTTCACCAAATAATTACGCCCGATATGGCAGTAATGATAGTAATCTATCTTGCAAAGATTGCTAAAGTGAATGTATGATTTGAACATTGGAAAGAGAAGCTCATCTGGGCTATTCCTGCTTTCAGGAATCCTGCTGGATTAACCTAGTTAGGCTTTTTGGACTACCACAGTTTTAACCAGAAATAAATGAGAACTGAAGTTGTCATCATACTTCAGATTTGCACACCATAAAATTACAAAGTATTCAACTAAAATATTATCCAGTTACCATAGTAAATTTATACAAATCTAAGCTGCAGCATCTTCATGCTTCCTGTAAGGGACCAACAGATTATTATGGATTTCTGTCAGGGGAAGACAGGAATGTAAAAATGACCATGAAGCCAGCCAACATGAGTGGCCTTTTTGTGCTCCATGGTCACACTGTATGCCACTCTGCTGTGTAGGACCAACCATGGGAAGGAAACCATAGCTTCCTTCCACAGACTGGTGGCGGTGAAGGAGGTAGAAATTGGTGAACTGGCAAGTTCTGTTCCAAGTGACCCCCCCCCCCACTTGAGAGCCAGCTTGGTGTAGTGGTTAGGAGTGCCGACTTCTAATCTGGTGAGCTGGGTTTGATTCTGCGCTCCCCCACATGCAGCTGGCTGGGTGACCTTGGGCTTGCCACAGCACTGATAAAGCTGTTCTGATCGAGCAGTGATATCAGGGCTTTCTCAGCCTCACCCACCTCACAGAGTGTCTGTTGGGAGGAAAGGGAAGGGAATGTGATTGTAAGCTGCTTTGAGACTCCTTTGGGTAGAGAAAAGCGGCATATAAGAACCAACCCTGTTCCTTCTTATTTGTCTTGAGACACTAGTGGAGTTACCATGGCTTGCCTGTTTGTTCCCTGCTGCTTAAGGCAGTGCCCCCCAGCTCTGCAAATTTCTCTGTAAGTTGTAGGGCTGATCTACCCCCTCATTTCTTTCCACCTATAAAAGCTCAATTCGGAACATGAACAAGCCAAGTTCAGATTGGGGCTACGTAGGGAGAGATGTATTCCTTTAGCCACTGCTCATTTTCTCTGAGCATCCCGTGTTGTTGGAAGCATTTTAAGGGGGGGTGACCTTTAAACTTCATCTTGTCCCCCCTGGCACTAAGGGAAGGGGCAAAGGTCATGTGGTAGTCAAGGCTTTCATTATAGGTTATGTCTTGAGTAATAAAAGGACTGAGGACCAGTTTGTCTCTGTACTTATCAGGAAAAGAGAGTACGTGTGCTATTCACACTTAGTACCTTCTTCTATCCCAAAACATTCCCACTTCAAGTCATATCTCATTTATACCTGATAAAACTAGCCTTCCAAGGAGGTCCCTTAATCCTATAAACAGCTGTTTAGTGAAACATTTGGCATTTCCCTTAATTCTGTTGTTTTGCCTGTCCTCTTATGCCACTAAAATCTGGTGAATAGTTGGATATGAACACCACCTGTTTTAGCAAGTTCATTCTTCCTTTTCCTGATCTCATAGAGCACTCCATTTTTTTAGCCCCCTCACCTCCGCAATTTCATTTCCAGACCTCATTTTGATATCCAGCCCATTAGCATATAGGTAACATCAGAGAACAGCAGCTTGCTGTTCTTTAAATGGGCTCTTGATTAAAGCGGAATAATGAGCACCATGATTGAAACGTGCATCCTTCCAAGCTGGAGGGCAGGACACAGATTCAAGGCTCTAAGGCTTCTGCGGAGCCTTACGGTTGCTTCCTGGAGTTATGGTTCAGTGCACACCCCTGTTAAGAAGGATGGACATCCAGTGAAGGAAAGGCAATAGACATATCTTTTGGAATTGATATAGGAAGTGACAGCACACTTGCTTTAGAAACCCAGAGTAGTGGCAGCACTGGCCAGGAGCTGCGCCAATCCATACATGCTATAATCTTGGTTCTGTTTGCCCCAGGGTGCCTTTGGGATACGCTGAGCTGAAAACGTAAGGGGGAAGAAATCTCAGCATCAAGGAATATTTACATTCCCTGTGGTTTCTCAAACTGAACATGTAAAAATCTAGAGCAGGAAAGGTCTCAAAGAAGGAGTATCTCTAAAACTGGAATGTTGTGGTGCTGGCTGTCCACTGCTCACACGACTCAAGATCCCGGATAGATGGCAACTACAATGACAGCAGTCTGTAGCAAAGATTTATTTGCTCAGTGGCAGCTAATCTCCAGTCAACTCATGGCACTGTCTAGGCAAATCAATGTACAGTATTATTGATCCCCCCCCCCTGAATGCATATATAATTATTGCCACGCTTGTCTCTCCTTTTCGACACAGGCCTGAGTTACTTCCTTGCCATATGCCATGAAGACGCTATTTCTTCTCACTAACTGTTGTTCTGTTATACACAGCTGTTGTATGTATCTTGGTGATGGAGTCCAGACCAAGGCCAGTTTAGGAAATCCCTCACAATCTGGCAGAACAACTGACTAGGCAGCAGATAGCTTTCCACTCCTCTCAAACATTCTTTTATTCTTATTTACAGTTGTTTTATGTCATAAACTTCATTTGGAGTCATGGCACATTCTTGTACAAAAATTAGGATCATTGTTCTAATACAAAGGATTTACTTTCTTTCATGTACAAAAGTTTTTGTCTCTAAATCTGACAGAATATGCCCGTTATTCTAGTGTTCATCATGACTCATTAAAGAGGACATTTGATTTCCTGTTCTGCCTGGGAGGAACTCTGAAGGGACAGACCCTGACATCCCATAGAGGCTTGATCAGAACAAAGCCCTGGAGGAATGCACAAGGCTTCCCTCTCTCCTCCCCATCAGCACTGGGGAAAAGGAAAGGCTGACAGGCAAGTAGAACGTGTCTGAGAACAGATGTATCTATGAGCAAGTGATAGAGATGATCTCATTCACATGCTTTTCACCTGGGATTTCCAGAGAGGAGGGGAGGAGATTGGATCAGAGGGGAGAAGGCCAATAAGGAGATGAAAGGGGAAGGGATGGGAATGGAAAGGGAGGCACAAGAGAAAAGCAAGATGAAATTAACCATTCTCCAGTTATTACACATATGCTGTAATGCATTCTCATTTCACTAGAAGGGATAAAGCAGGGTGTGCCATTTCAGGAGGGAAAAGTCAAAGAGATTTCAGTAGATTCACAGAATTATTCAGTTACTATACTGAGACACATTCAAAATTAGGGATGGGCATGAATAAGGAAAATGTGCTTTGGTTTGTGCTTAGTACGTGCATTTAACAAACCATGGGTCATTGTGAATGTTTTGATGCCAGATGAACTGGTTCAGTTTGTGAATCTCTGGCTGACTCTCCTCTACCTACCCTCCATGTTTTGATTTACAGGGTCTGAGTTACATCCCTCCAATGGTGCCCCCATCCTCCATTGTTTCCAATGGAGGGGGGAAACAACAAAAAAAGCAAGGGCTATTGAAGCCCAGCAGAACAAAATCAAAGTCCCAGAGAATCTCAGCAGTGGACACTGAAGGTGGGGAGCATTTTTGCAAGCCCAGCAGAACCACTGCCACCTAATAGGACTAAGATCAAGCAAGAAATGTGTTTTTGAAGAAATGTCAGGCACAGGTTCAAAAGTGTATAGAATAGAGCCCCAGAAAGCTACACAGACAACACACAGGGAGCCTCATCCTACTGCCCACTTGTCTACATTCTCTCCATGTTGGGGGTTGGATTACATTTATGGGATCCTAATAACAGACCCTCCACAAAAGTCTCCCCAGTGATCTCTGTGGAATAGACAGCTGCAGTTACAGGAGTCTATGGAATAAGCCAGTGGGGCTTTTCGCACGCCTTCAAAATCGCACAATGGTTGCCAATTGAAAACGCTACTGATTTGCTGTTATACACAACGTCGTTGACAATCTGCCACACACCTGAAACCGATCTGCAAAAAGCGCTTCCTTGTAGTGCTTTCAGGGAAATCCCCAAAAGTGGATTCACCCTCCGGAAAGCGATACACTCCTGCAACCAATCTGCAACACTAGCGAAAAAGACCTGTGCATTAACATTGTTGCGGTTTCTACAAAGTCCCTCCCCCTGGCTCTCTCCTCTGATCTTCCGGCGAAGCGATCGCCTTTTTTTTTTCTCCGAGCGAGCGGAGATAAACGCACCAGCGAGCCTCTTTCTGTTTAGAGGCTTCCCCGGTTTCAGTCCCTCCCCAGAGTCACTAAGCACAAACAACAGAAAAGCCCATTTGCTGATGTATTTTCCCTTTATTTTTTACACATTCATTCAGCCGAAAATCGGGCCCGTGAGAGGGGGGGATTTTTTTTTTCACTCGGAGGGAGCGTGGCAACGATCGAACGACAGCTCAAACACACTAGGCAGCTGGAATGGGTCTCTCCGTTGCAACGAATCAACACAGATTCGTTGCAATGGGTCTGTTTTTTTTTTTTTTAAACTTTCTTAAAGGGAAAGGGGCTGTTTGGGAGCATGCTAACGGCTGCCCATTGGCTGCTTGACGGCCAGGGGTGGGACGAGCTTGGCAATAGCGCTTCCTTTCTAGCGATTTTTGCCGAGACCGGAAGCCTGTGGGAAATGCTACAAAACGCAACTGGATTCCACTACAAAGGCAGGTATGCATAACGACGAATTCCACTATTTTAAATGGTGATTTTTCATTCAGCAACCAATTTGCTACAAAGATCCCGGTGCGGAAAGCCCCAGTGATTCCACTCTCACCTAGGCAGACCCCTCCCCTGTTAGACACTAGAAGCAAGGCAGGCTTCCCCTTACACTTGCAGCCCCTCATAAGTTTCCAAAGGCAGGTTTTGAAGGACAGAAAGGCAGCCATGACAAGCCTTTTATTTTGCTTCTGAAGGGACTCCCCAAAGGTACTCCACAAGAGCTTGGCAGGTGCCCCAGACCCACTACACCAATGGAAATCAGAGTTTTCCATTTAAAGCCATGAATGATCCAGCTTCTGCCCCAAAGTTATCCCATGATGGCTTGGCGCACTCCCCAATCCCACGAGACATGCATGGAAGGTCTGCCCAGTGTCCACAACTCTCACAGCCCTCCCCAAGGAGTTCTGATTACAAAAGGCTGTCATCTGGTCTTCTTATCACACCTGCCATGATGGCTTGGCCACTTACAATTCTCCGACTACAGATTTGGAAGTACAGAAAGGCAGACATGACAAGAAACTTCCCTGGGGCTTTCCAAAGTTACTCCAGAACAACTTGGTGAGCACTCCATCCCCACCAGAACGGTGGAAATCAGAGTTTTCCATTTACAGTGATGAAAGTGAGTGTGAAGGCTACAGTATGGGGGGGGGGGGTCCTTCACACCCTGCATCCCACAAGCCCTACCCCAAGGCATCAAAACCCATCTTTGCCAGCCCACTCTAGCAGGCCATCAAAGGATGTCTAGAACCTTGTTCCCCTGATCTGTTCCTGGGGCTCTCTGCAGAGGCAAAAGAGTTATTAGCACTGCCCAGACACCAGCAGTTGCTAACACTCACTGGAGAGGTGGGCTCTGACAGCAGTGATTCAGAGGATGAGTAGGAAGCATCTTGCCCTTCTACATTCCAACTCCCTGTTGCTGCTCCAACCTTGATTACATCCCTCCATGGATCCTCCCAATCCAGCACCAGAAAGCAGTTGTGCCTCCCACCTTCTCCAGTCTTGGGGCCACAGTTAGGGAACATTGCAACACCTTCCTGTGACCTCTGTGCGACAGAATGCCAGCTGTGCCATACCCATGTCTTGAAGGGTACAAACCCACACCAATAGTTCTCCATTGTCCTCCACAGGCACCTGCTAAGAGTGCATCTAAGTATGTTGCAACTGGCGGAAAGAGTGGCAGCCATGGGAGGAAGAAGAGTCCCTCTCCCTCTCACAGGGAGAAGCAGGGCGGGGCACAGGAGGCTCCTCCAAGAAATGCTTCCTGCAAGTGGGTGGGTGGGATGACAAGGCAGGCCACTCTCTAAGGCAGCCTTTTGACCATGGAGGAGCCCTGAAATAATTTGTCAGGCTTCAAGGAACCATGGAAGTGGTCAGCTAGCCACACCTTCCTGCTGTGCCCCCCAGAATTTACGTTGCTGGAAGTGACATCACCACCTGTGTTAACAGGCAGGTTCAAGAATTACTGGGGGGGGGGGGAGACAGGATGTGGTTTAAGGCAGGAGTAGTGTACAGGCTCCACCCCCTCATGGGCACAGGAACCATGAGAAAACTCATTCACATTCAGGAGGGGGAGCAATGGAAGAGGCTGGTTCCCCGGCTTGTGGCCTATTAAGGCAGGAGTAGAAATGCTGCGGACTCCCTCCAACGCTCTCACAGATCCCTGGTTGGGGATCCCTGCTCGAAGAGATCAAAAGAGCTATGTGGAGGTTCCAGGAATCAGTCACTTGCCCCATTGCCAGTGAGATAATTGCTGTGGATGGCCAGTTTTTCTTCCTCAATGAGGCTACAGTGGTGATGGTTGCAGAGCTGCAGAGGAGGGTGGTATATAAATATAATAAATAAATAAGGCAGAACCATGCACTTCATGGCAGACTGTTGGGGCTTAGCCCAGGTCCCAAGAGGGAACAATCTTGCCACCAAGTAGTTGTTTACCATGTGCAGAGGATGGATGCAGACCACATGGTGCAGAACACCACCATTGTGGGATACAGAGAAGCCTGAGGGAGTCGGTGGGTAGTAGCAACCTCCTCTGTGGCTACATAGTTATGGACTCTGTCACCAACATGATGGAAGAGGTGGAGCATGTGCACCTCAAGGTTATCATCTGCCCAGCACACACACTTCAGTTGAGGAGCACTGTCAAGGCCATCTGAGGATGCAGCCCTTGCTTGAGATCTATCAGCACCTGGCCACCCATTTCCAGCATACCTTCAAGCCTGCTACATGAGAGGTAGGGGGAGGAGGAGGAGGAACTCCATCTATGCCATGATTGTTTGGTGGAGCAGAAGAGTGGTGCTGGATATCATCTTCTCCATGACCATCTGCATGGGAAAGAGGAGCCAAGTATGAGCTCCAACAACTGGCTGACCCACTCCCAAATGGTGCATGTCCTCAAACATTTCTAGGACACCAGCAATGTAATGTTCACACATTCAGCTAACCTGGGGCAAGATATCCCCTTGATTCAAGAGGTGGACCAGGCACTGGCCTCCACAGTGGAGCCAGCTGTTCTCCCACAGGTTGGAGCCTTGGCAGAGAGGTTATAAGTGGGCACCACCCCCAAGATGCACCCTCTCTGCAAAAAAAATGGGAGTAAAAGCTGGTCGGTATAGCTAGTGACTCCTGAATAAAAGGCAGCATTGCTCTCCTCAATGCAGAACTCTTGCAATGGAAGCATGACCTCTACAAAGATTGTGGAGATATGGCTACAGGGAACAGTAAGTGGAGGAGGCTGGGGAGGAGCATCTCTGAACTTAAAAGGCCCAACCAGGGAGAAGCTCCACTACTAGATACCAGTGGTGAACCAGGAGGTCAGCAGCAGTGGGAATGCCAGGGGTCTGATGGCAGAGGATTTGGCAGAAATGATGGTGATGGCAGAAACCATGTTCCTTGAGGTGACTGACACTGATCCCCTGAAATACTGGTTACACAAGGCTGTCATCTGGCCCGATCTCTCTTGAGTGAGCATGAGCCCCAAGTCCACCTAACATCCAGACCCCGGCAGGGGAGAGGCATTCACAATCAGGAGGGAATAAATGAATGTGCTGTTAGTTGGCTTTTAACAAGTTCTGTGCCTCGGTGTAACTGTGATGCAAACATCCAACAGATGAAAAAGTGTGGAGCTGAGTGTATATGTATCTTTCTAATTGCACAAAGTAGAATGGGACTTCTGTTACTGGCAGTCAGAGGTACCTGTTAAGGTTTGGAGGGCTCCTATTGGTGTTTCCAAGATTAGCGAATTCTGCCCACATTTCTGACTGGGAGTTTTGTAAACAATTTACAGTCTATCTGGAAATTTATCAACTCATGAACCATGATGAACAGCACCAAAATTCATAGAATATTTGTGCTGGGCACTTTTTGAACCATGAACCCACCAAAATTCATCATAAACTTTACTTTGTGAGCTGGTTTGTGTCCATCCCTACAAAAGATTGTGAGGATTACTATTGTCACTTTTAAAACCTCACAACAATCTGTAGATGCTTTTGATGAACAATCCCAAGTAATTTGAAACAGACAGCATAGAGGTCATTTCTTCCTTCTCTCTCCGAAGTGTGCTCTTGAACAGAACCCCCCTAGCAAGATCTCCTAGAGCATCCCCCCTGCTTCTCTTTTGACAATCTTCCTCCTTAGGATTTCTCCATATGTTACTGCTGCCCAGCCCCTTCCTTTTTCTCATTCCTTTCCCTCCCCCTCTTGAGCACAATGAAAAAGATGGAATTAATGCAGCACAGAGCCTTGCTCCATGGAACAACTCTTGCGAGAACTTAGCTCCCCCCCTGCATTGTTTCTCCCCACCACTCGCCCAACCACCCCAAACTCCCTTGTCTTACTTCCTGGCAGAACCGCAGGAAGGGCTCCAAACAATTTTGCTTCTGTCTGCTGTTTCCTGGGTGGTGTATTTGCTACGTAGGGCACATGGCTGGAGTATATTGCCCCTGGGGGAACTAGGAGCTTTTAATGTTTGCTCTGGTGTATATCTCAGCTGGATCAGACATGTTGGGAGGTCCTTTTGGGCACATTTCATAGGGGTGTTGCTAGTCCTGCAGATGTTCAGCAGCTGTTTCTGGGATGGTACTTGATTCCTAGGTGGTGAACAGACGTGGAAAGAGATCAAACCAATGCCTGTGCCCAAAGGCTGAAGCAGAGTGAAGGCTATGTCAGTGCTCAGCAGGAAGAATTCCATATTCTGGCACACAACCGTTCAAGTATCCCCTCTCTACCCCAACAATGAGTTTCCACATTGTGATAGTGAAAGGGGCAGAGGAAGGTAATGGCAAACCACCACTGGGGTTCTCTTGCCTGAAGGCCCCAGGGGGTCATCACAAGTCAGCTGTGACTGGATGGCACCCCCTCAAAAAAAAACAAGATAGCCACCTTTATGAGCTTGCTCCCCGATTACTGTGGCTCAGCCCCCCCCCTTTGCCACCAAGTGACAGCTGACTTTATGGAGTTAGATGTTCAAAGGTGGTTTGCAATTTCCTGCCTCTGTGCTACCGCCCTGGCTTACCTTGGAGGTCTCCCATCCAAATAGTGGCCAGGCCAACACTGCTTAGCTGCCAATATCTGACAAGATCAGGCTAACCCACGTCCAGTCTCTCCTACATCCTGTCCTCAGTCAAATAATTGTAAAGTTTGTTAATGATACATGTTGGGCCTTAAATTCAGGAGATGCTCAGGCCAAGTGCCCATTAGGATAGGAAGAGGTGAGGTCCCTGCCTGCCTGAACTGTGGGAGCAGATGGGTGCCTGTGTGGAAAAACTTTCAAATGCTAGAAGAGACTGAGAAGGAAGTGACAGACACCACTAGGGGTGGGGGTGGCAGAAACAGCTTTGGGGGGCAGCATCTGTCTCTCTGTGGGGAGCTTGTGTGGGGTAAGGAATCTGCCGCAGCCCCTCATGAGAGCCTCTCTGTCTCCAGCTGTGCACAAATAGAACAAATACTGCACAATACCATATCTCTCCAGTGTTGTTCTACAAAGGGAACCAATTCAGATAAGCATTACCCTTGAACTATTCCTTGGGGAAGTGGGCCACACAATATTTTCCATCTCACCCCCCAAGAAGCTAAATTGGGATACTCTTCTCCCTCATTACTTCAATTTGAGCCCTAGTTTGAGATTATCCCACTTAGGAAAAGATAGGATAGATGAAGAGGCAATTTTACAATACTATTTAAGACAAATTTCAGCAGAAAACTTGGGTTAGTCTAGATCAGTGGCAGAAAAGTAACTAAATAAATACTAAAAATATTGAAGGTTTTTCCTCTAAGAACACATTGGAAAGCCCATATCCAGCCTGAGTGGGGCAGCTCCAGTGGCTGCCAGTGGAATTCTGGATCAGGTTCAAGGTTTTGGTTTCAATCTTCAAGGCCATCCACAGAGTGGGCCCAGCGTATCTGAGGGACCATCCTTATGCCCCCACAGAGTCCTTCACTCTGCAAATTCTAATAGGTTGGTGAACCCTAGCCTGCATGAGGTACATGCCTGGCCTCAACTAGGGCCAGAGCCTTTTTGTTCCTGGCCCCCACCTAGTAGAACAAGCTCCCCAAAGAACTAAGGACCCTGTTGGAACTATTGCAGTACCACAGGGCCTGCAAGTTGGAGCTCTTCTGCCAAGCACTTGGTTGAGGCCAGGGTAGGAAGATATGTTTGGTTTTTCCTCCAACATCTGCCCTGAGGTATTGGACTGGGCTGGGTCTGTTGAGTCGAAGATGAGTTTTGGGGAGATGATGTTTTTACTGTCATGAGCCGGCTGGCCTGAAAGCAGTGGTTAATAAATCTAATAATATCTAATCTAATAATAAATAACAATCAAACAAATAAAAAATTCGGTCTTCAAGAATATTCTTGATTAGTCTTCCAAACTCTGAAGTCTAATGCTGTTCCAGACATGCTTGGGTAGCATGCGCACAGTGATATACTATGGCAATCGTTCTCCTCCTGGGTTTTCCTGTCCAAAAGTTAAGTGATTTCAAATTAATTTAGCTTTGTAAATTAAATGTGCTTTTGGGATTCTCTTTCATAAGAAAAAAATTTACTTGCTCAGAAAGTTCAGGCCAGAATAAAGCAGTTCATTTACAAGTTGCCACAACACTTTTTTGTTCTAAAAATATGAAGATATTCTTTGGCTTTTTGAAGAAAAATAAGACAAATACCAAAAAAAAAACCTTTAATCATTTTCCATACTGCATTATCAACGTTTCTGAATTTTTTAAAAAAATTAGGGCTCTGAAATACAAGTTAAACCTTAAAATCACATACTTTACCACATCTGATTAGGGGAGTTTCATTAGAACTGTGTGCTTATTTGGAGAGTAAGGTTTCTGAAACAATAGGGTAGCAAACCGATTTCGGTTTCACCCTTCTCATCTTCCCGTGGCCCTCATTTCTAAAGCAGCAGGAAACACTGTATACTGCGGAGATTCCTTGGCCGCTGAAAGTGTGTGATTTTGGCTGGCATCACTGCCGAGGGAGGGGAAGGAAGAAACTGGAAGCTTGCTGCATTACAAAGACTGCGAGAAAACACTGATGAAATACAAAGCCTCTCATTCTCAGCTCTGGATCTGCAAAGTGCACAGCTGTATGTTTTGGCACATCTGCACCTCCCGAGAAAAACAAGAAGCATCTCCTGCACCCTCCTCTTGGGAGGCACACTGTACTTCCAGCTACTCTGGGGCTTAGCTGAATCTTGCATGGAGTCATTCTAGGGCATGGAATTCATGCTGCCTCTCACTGTCTGACCTGACCCATTTATAATATTCCCCATTGAGAAAAGATAGCTTTCTTCAGAACCCTACGGTGGATTCCACCCTTTTTGTTACTTCACAAGCATCTCATGCAGTTGAAGAAGTGAACGTAGGATCCGTCACACATGCACATATAGTGTTTATTATTATTATCTAGCCCCACGGGTTTGATCATTTGCCTCACTAGTATCATATTTAAATCTGGCCTCAGCCTTTTGAGGCAACAACAGAAACCCAGGGGCTCTATTGTAACGCTCTTTTGTGGATTTTTGTAGACATTTTTATCAGGTCAAGTAGGTTCAAGCCCACACAAGCCACTGCTACAATAAATTTGGTAGACTCTTCTGCCCCTTATCCTATTTTGTTTTCTCCTGCTTGCTCTAGAACACTGTTGATACCTTGTCCTGGATGGCTTTAGAATTTGAATTCTGAGGAACACGATTTCATGTGTGTGCTTTTGCCCCCTTAACATCAACCACGGCCTTTAAGTGATTGCCTGTGCATTCAGATCAGCTGAGCTGTCTTCAGATTTGTCCTATAAAGGGACAGACAACACTTTTCTTATAAACTCTGGATCCAGGAGAGCCTCTGCAGCTAAGGTGGATTAAAAAGAATCTGATACAACCTTAAATTGTTACAGCACAAGCTGGCATAAGGAACTGCCAGTTTCCACTGTATAGTTTAATATTTCCCAAGTCAACTTTCTGTCCACATTTTACATATACAAGATATTAAACACTAATTCAGCTACAATCCTTCCTCCATCTTCCTGTTTTTTCTTCAGTTTTCCTTATCGAATCTATTGATACCATGTGATTTTTCTTCCTCAACTTATTTACTCCCCCCCTTCCATTTCATGCCTTGCTTCTCCTTTGCTCTGGAACATGCTGCTCCCTGAAATTATTATTATATTTATATTACCCACTGCTATCAGCAATGCCGCCTCGCAGTGGGTTACACAGTAATAAAACCCCACATAAAATATATACTAAGCGCCCCATTAAAATTATGTATTCTGGCAGCAAAAACCTATCCTCTCACCCCCAGATCAACTAACTCCCTTTCTGGGCGTCATGAGGATAATCTATGGGTGCCAGAGTTCCACTACCAGGCAAAGAGCTAGCCCAGTGATGGGGCCCATCAGATCTCCCTTGCCTCTCTCTTTAACAATTGTTTAAACAGCATTGGGAAATGTACCTCTCTCCAGCTGTTGACCTCTAAATGGGCTTTGTCCGACTTCCTTCCACATCCCCTTTAGCTCCTAGGAAGGGCCTTTTAGACTGTAATCTCATGGGAGGGGCTTGTCAATATACTTTTAGCATAATAACTTGGGCCTTTAGAAAATATATTATTATTATTACACAGTGAGGTTTCTCTGAGGGCTTGCATGCTGTTACCAGTCATCAGGAGAATGTCATGGAAGAGGGAGGTCCTACAACCAGTATTTCATTTCTAAAAAATGAGAATTTCAAGGCAGGCCCATGTCTTCTGATCTATTGGAGGACTCTTACAAAAGGACCACTGGCAGGTTTATGTTGCAGTCATTTGTAGGACTTCATCCCTTTTCAGAGCCTTTGTTTTAATATTCCATTGTCTCATTTTAATCAAATATTCATTGAACCTCTTTTTAGCTAGCATTCTGTTCAACACTAGGGCTTTCCCCCACACGTTACCTTATAGGCAATGATACCATCATTATTATTATTATTATTATTTCGATTTATTTCCCGCCACTCCCAAATGGCTCGCGGCGGGTTACAATGTCTTAAAAAACCCATTAAAACTCCCATTAAAAGACTTTAAAATGTCACAACATGGCAGCACAATAATAAGATCCCCTTCCTACCCCCATTCCTAAAAAAAGGGGGGGTGGAGGAGAAGGAGGTCAACGATGTTCAAGAAGCCCGGGGGAGAGCAGTCGATGTACCCCGGCAGCCCCAGCCTCAACCATAGACCTGGCGGAAGAGCTCCGTCTTGCAGGCCCTGCGGAACATTAAAGGCCCTGCGGAACATCCAACTTGTCATATTTTGCTCAATTATGACACTACTAAATGTCATCAAAGTTAATATAAAACGAGCCAGCCACCATTCAGGTGTGGTTTTCTTTGCCTTCAGTGACATTATGTGGCATTTTCTCAAGGAACCAAGACCGTTCTAAACAGGGGAAAGTAACACCAAATCCAACCATTTCATTTGTGCCAAAAACGTGTGCAGCCCTAATACTAAACAATTTTGTCACAACATTTCATCCCCCATTGATCCATGACACCCCCTTTATGGATGGTCTCTAAAGGATCAAGAATATAATGGAATGTTGAGTGAGGGCTTTCTATTGCATTTTGGAAACTGATGCTCCCCATGAGAGAACTGGGTACATTATGCATATGTTGGATAACGTACTTTCAATGTACTTTAGATTATCCTGTTCTGCACAGGAAAATCCAGCTGCAAAAACAGACTGAGTACATTACCCGACAAGTACAGAACAGGTCCTGGACCTCACAATACCCAGTGCAAATTTCCATACAGGGGCAGTATTACCCATGGGGGATGCAGTCTTCTTTCAATTATAGGGAGTAGGCCAGTGATAGCAGAAGGTAGCAATGGTGGTACAGCATGGAGTTCAGTGGAAAGCTGCCTAAGGGACAGGTGATACGAGCCCTTCTTCTATCCACACCCACCACACTACTGTCCATAATCACAATATATAGAAGTTATGACATTATCTTTTCCACCACATTAAACAGATATTGATTCAGTTGAGGCTGAAAATAAGATTTTGGCCTTCTTATATCATAGTATAGTTTGTTGTATGCAGAGCACATCATGAGAAATGCGGGATTAGAGGAGTCACAAATTGGGATCAAGATTGCAGGGAGAAATATCAACAACCACAGATATGCAGATGATACCACTCTAATGGCAGAAAGTGAAGAGGAACTAAAGAGCCTGTTGATGCGGGTGAAGGAGGAGAGTGCAAAAGTTGGCTTGAAACTCAACATCAAGAAAACAAAGATCATGGCATCCGGCCCTCTCAATTCCTGGCAAATAGATGGGGAAGAAATGGAGATAGTGACAGATTTTATTTTCCTGGGCTCCAAGATCACTGCAGATGGGGACTGCAGCAAAGAAATTAAAAGACACTTGGTCCTGGGGAGGAAAGCTATGGCAAATCTAGACAGCATCCTAAAAAGCAGAGACATCACCCTGCCAACAAAAGTGCACTTAGTCAAGGCTATGGTCTTCCCAGTTGCAATGTATGGCTGCGAAAGTTGGACCATAAGGAAGGCCGAGCGTCAAAGAATTGAGGCTTTTGAACTCTGGTGCTGGAGAAGACTCTTGCGAGTCCCTTGGACTGCAAGGCGAACAAACCGGTCAGTCCTAGAGGAGATCAAACCTGACTGCTCTTTAGAAGGCCAGATCCTGAAGATGAAACTCAAATACTTTGGCCACCTCATGAGAAGGAAGGACTCCCTGGAGAAGAGCCTAATGCTGGGAGCGATTGAGGGCAAAAGAAGAAGGGGACGACAGAGAATGAGGTGGCTGGATGGAGTCACTGAAGCAGTAGGTGCAAACTTAAATGGACTCCGGGGAATGGTAGAGCAGTGGTCCCCAACCCCCGGTCCGGGGACCGGTGCCGGTCCGTAGACCAGTCGGTACCAGGCCGCGGCTCCTCCTCGTCCTCCTTCCCAGCTGCTGCCTCAGTGGCTGCCCTGCCACTCTGCTCACCTATGGTGCTCTCCAGCGGCCACCATGGTTGGGGCTCCCACTCGGCGTGGCACTGTGCAGCTGCTGCTGGCAGGGTCGCCCACAGGAAAGCAAGTGGAACAGGGGCTCAGATGGTGGCGGTGACATCCCTTGGCAAAAGACTACTCCCCCCCGGGCCTCAGTAAAATTGTCAAGTGTTGACCAGTCCCCAGTGATAAAAAGGTTGGGGACCACTGTGGTAGAGGACAGGAAGGCCTGGAGGATCATTGTTCATGGGGTCGCGATGGGTCGGACACGACTTCGCACATAACAACAACAACAACAATAGTTTGTTTTGTTGGCAAGGCAGGGAAATATTCCAACAAAAAGACAGTTCTGAACACTTTCTTCTCTGTTAACACACAGCATCAAATGAATGGATGGTGTAAATTGCAGGAGTATAAATTGGGTAGCCATCTGAGTTGAACAGGACAGTGCCAGGGAAAAAAGAGTGCTTCAGTGCAATAAGTTCCTGAATCACTACTCAAGTATAACTGACAGAACTAGAAAAGATTTACACAGTCAAGATCTTCTTTGTTTAAAGCAAAAGTCCCATGGCTTGTTTCTCATTGTTGTACTTTCAAAACAACTGTATGCTTATTTGGAGTTTTAAATCCTGCACAGCACAACTTTAGAAAGGAATCAAGAGGAATTATTAATTTATGACCTGCTTCAACTGAAATACCCTTTAATTTTGTGAAGATTTATCAAAGGAAATGGTTACAGAAAACTGTAGAATTTCCCACCCTTCCAAGCAGAATGACGTGGCCAATGCTGATTGTCCCTCTCTCTTATCAGCTATGCAGAGGAAACAAAAGGATGATGTTTTAATCTCAGTTCTCACGGCATACTGCTTTATAATGGAAGAACAGTCAGATTGGACAAGAATGCTGCCAGCAGTATTGACAATAATCAATTGGGGACATACTTCTCCTTTGCTCAATTTTAAATTCAGGATTGTTGAGCAAGGAAAGGGAGAGGGAAGAAATCAAACCACTGGTCTCTTCCTGCTGCCACTTCCTAGGAACAGCATGACTGCCACTAAAGCTACCAACTGCCTGGAGAAAGACAATCCCGACCATTTAATAGAGGTTAAATAGGATGCTGTTTACTTCCAATGCCATGGACGACTTCAGCCGCTCAGTTCCACAGGTTAAGACTCTTAAAAGGGCAGGGCAGTTTTCTCCAGACTTGTAAGCAACCCTCAGCCAATTCCCTTTCTCATCTCAGGCAGCAACAACCCCAGGCACTTTAGATGACATTCACAATGAAACTAGTTTAAAAAGGGTTTCCCCTCCTTTTCCCATATGCTTTTTTGCCATCCCTGAAACACACCTTGTCCTCAAACCTTCTCCCTTCCACACTATTCTTGTCAGAAAGACAAAGAAGAAAGGTTCTCCTGTGCTGCTGGGTGGCGGTGGGAGTGGGAAAGAGGCATGGTTACAAATCTCCTTTGCACAGCTAGCCACCCCTAGAAAACCCACCTTCTCTTCAGTCATTTAGGATGTTCTCCCACTTGCACTCTTGCTGGCCACACCAGGAGCTATTGCCATCCTGCTTTTGGGTCATCCAGAGCAGGTTTCTCTTTATGGGTGTATCCCTCCAGTAATTTCCAGCTTTTGTTATTTTAGCTTTCGATTTCCAGAATGTTTTAAAAGGAGCTAAATTTCACATCCTACCCCAAACCTCAAGGATCCAAATCCTGGCCTTTTTTTCTTCCCCCTCCATTTGGACTGGTATATTTCATAGGCAGAAAAAAAAGGGGGAAGGGGGTGCCTTAACACTGTGCTGTGGATCCCCAGGCCAGATCCAAGTTCCACAGCCTGGGCTTTAAATTGAGATTCTTTAGGCTGAATGAGAAAAGCGTCTGCCAAATACATACAGATGCCATAAATAGTCCTTGACTTTAACATGCTCCATCCTCTGTTGCACTGGCACCAGGAGAATTTTACTTCAGAGCTGCCTACCAAGAGATGTGTATTCTTTCAAGTGAGCATACTAAGTTATGTCCCTTATGAGGAAAGTTACACAGGGTAACATCCATGGCAGTTTCACTGGAATAAGATGCCCAATCCACTTAAAATACATAGGTAAAAACCAAATCAGTAGCAGCTCTAAGCCATATATGCTAGATTCATAGCAAACCATCACTGTAGCAAATCAGACATACATATGCTCTAAACGCGACTCTGTCTCACTTCAACTACTTAAGAGATGAGGACGAAAAGTCCTAACTCTGATGCAAGGACACAGCTGGTACCAGGCCAAAACTGGGGGGAAATTTAGCTAATAAAACAAAGCGGCAAACCTCAAGAGGTGCTAAGCAAAGTAGCTGAATATTTACTGTGGTACACCCAATATACCTTTGAGATGAATTCTGAATATTAAATACTTTATCAGATGTAAAATAAGTCAAAGCAAGGTATGTTAAAACACAGTATTGTGATTTTTTGGGTGTAGTATTAGCTCTCTAGAATGAGGGTTCTCCCTTTGTACAACAGTATATATGAAACCCTACCAGCTTGCAAAGATTTCTAAATGAAGCATGGTCTATATATAATCACAGTGTTTTTCATTTCACAATTTGCTCGCCTTATTTTTAATTGCTTGCATCTCAAGAACAGCATGTAGAACTAAACGTGTATCAGGCAAGGTAACTGGGAGTGTGTCAGTGAATAAATAGAATCACTTTGTTTAAAGGCATATATACATCCTGGATAAAAAGCAACCACAACTGCTGTTATGTGTATTTTGTACGGCCACATTCCCTCTTCTAAATAAATATTATTATAACAGTGAGGAACGAAGCAGCTATAAAGGTCAACATCCTAGAATTTAGAAGTCAGACTGCACTTTTTGAAAAAGACCAAATAAATAAAAGTTATTAAAACACTATCCAGGATAGTTCTATAAGTATATCAATTGGATTGATAAGAACATCTAAATACTTTAGAAACTTATTTAAAAAAATAGTTAAGAGCACATTTTTATTAGTACAGATGTATGTGTTCATACTATTCAGATACTCTTGCAGGAGTTAGTAAGTCAAGAGTACTGCCCCAATCTAAAGTCCTGGGCACAGCTGCAAATCCTTTCAAAAGTGTACGCAGGATGCCTAATTGCCATCTTAAATAAAGTCACTCATTTTAGGGTAAAACCCTCCCACTAAGCTTCATGGAAACCAACAGAATAATAAACCAAATAAAATGGAATGTTTGAGGCTTCACGAACCAAAACCAACCACACGGTTCATTTCCAGCTGGCCTGTACAGATTGCACAAATATCTGCATTGCTGGGCAATGACTGTAACAGAGAACTGAGTGATGGAGGTAGGCTGGCTTATTCCAGCACTTGAGGGTAGCTGACTGGCCATTCCCCCACCTCTTCTTTTAATTGTATTGTCTCTGTTTTCTCTCTTGGCTGTGTTCTGTTGGAGAAAGACCTAGGCGTTAATGCACAGATTCTGTAACACCTCTTTTTGGAAGCACTAGCTATCAAAGCATGTAATTCTCAAACACTGTTTTCTAAAACTGAATGGTCAATTAGAACGATATTGACTGGGATTTTTCTGCTTCATGAGTATCAGACCAAAACTGTTTTGCTTGACTGGGGACTTGAGTAGTTGCCAACCTCTAGGTTGGGCCTGGAGGTCTTCCAGAATTACAACTGATATTTGGGCTACAGAGATCAGTTCCCCTGGAGAAAATGGCTGCTTTTAAGGATAGGCTCTATAGTTCTTCTGCCCTCTGCAGGCTCCCCCACTAAGTCTCCAAGAGTTTCCCAACCCAGAGCTGGCAACCCTAGTACCCTGTCCAAGAAGGTATCTGCAGACTTTTTCCTGCAGATGGGAGAGGACACATTCTGATTTTCCTGGGACAGCCTGTGATGTTGCTGGCCTCTGGTTGACCATTAGTTGCTTGTTACTTGACTAGAAGAAGAAGAAGAGTTGGCTCTTATATGCCGCTTTTCCCTACCCGAAGGAGGCTCAAAGCAGCTTACAGTCGCCTTCCCATTCCTCTCTTAGATGCTGCTAACTGAACTTCCTGCTGCTAGTTCCTGCTTGCTATTGCACTCTTTTATCAAAGTTCCTGGATCCTTATGCTTAATCTCTTGTATCTTTGCCTATCTGTTTTGACCTCCTGCTGAGCTGATTTGCCACTGTGAAGTTTTCTGCTTGAATGCAACATGTCTTCATTCTCCAGGTGACCCATGATTCACTCAGGAACTTCTCTATTACATGACTGATCCCAATTCTAGGAGTTGGCCATATACTAACCATGAGAAGGATGTGGATCACCATCCATATGAGATGGAGAAAAAAAAGATTAGAACTTTAAGGGGAAGTTTAAATGTAGTGAATTGATATACAAAACTGGTTCAGTTTTTACAAATGAAAGATGACATTCTCGGGAAGACAAGTTCTGTCCTAGACACTTTACTGCATTTTAATAAGGTCTAACAATAAAGCAGTAAAGCCCATATATATCAACCTGTGCATCTTCTAAATACAGCAACCAGAAACAACTCCCACCCCCCTCCCCGCAGTACTGTACTAGTTCAGGTTCTAATGTCTCCTTATAACCAAACAGTAGGTATACAAGTGCTATATTTTTAATTTACACCCAAATATGCAAGACATTAACCAATGCCTTTGACTAACCCTCCTTGACATTTATTCAGAAGATCATTTTACGGAGATCATGGTAAAGGAAGTATACAAATAAAATACTATCTATTTTTAAATGCCGTCAGATTTCAGACTGAGAAATGCTTTCCTGTTCCCAGAGGAGGCACTAGCCAAAGTGGTGCCATGGAGGCAAAGCAAAACAATGCATTTGCACTAAGTGATCACATTTATTTGAATATTTTTGTGTGTGTTCTAAAATTGGTTACAGAATAAATACCTGCGCCTTATAACAGGAAGTCCACTTTTTTTTTTAATACAAAGTGCTTGTTAGAGGAAGTTGCATCAACGAAACATAGGGAGGAATGTGTCCATCTTGGTGCACACTTCCCTCCAGGAAACTAAAACAGATTTTTTTTTTAATTTCTTATTTTTTAAAAGTTTCTTTTCCCTTTTTTTTGTGCATTTCATTTCCTGCCATTGTGTATTTACAAATCTCTGAAAGAAGAAGAAAATGCCAATATGCATGATACGTGGCTCTTAACACAAAAAAAACAGCCTTAAAAAAATCTACAAGTATCATTTCTTAATGAATCAATGATAGAAATTCTTTCTTCTTAAAAAATGGGAAGGAAAAAGGACTTAAAAAGCAAAACCAAAGAACCTACTTTGAAAATTAAAAGGATTGTTTGTCCCTTTTAAAAGTTTTCCAAACTGTAAGGTAGCAAGGTCACATGATCCAGAAGTAGATGCTTGATTGGAATCCTTGTTAATTTCTTCTGCAGCTCCCCTCCTGCCCCAATCCTGGTACAAGGGAGGATTTTTAAATATTAAATTAAAACTAGAGACGACAGCAATGCCCCTCTCAGGCTGTGGCATATGGTAGGGATAAGCGGAAATGGATTTGATTTTAAAAGAACAACAAAAAATCTAGACTTAAAAAAAATCTTCAATTCTATTCAAGCCAGATAGTTAACTGGTGACATAGTGTTTGGTGGAAGGCTGACCATAAACTCTATAGAAATCCTGGCGTCCATGTTGCTGAGATGCATCAATCCATTCTCTCACTGCCAATCCCGGAAGTGACTGAGGTACAGATGGAGCAGGCGGAAGTGGGTGAGAATATTCCTGGGATGACACTGTCCATGGGAAGTGGCCTGACCGGGCATAGGGTTGATGCCCGCTGTGATTGGATACCGAAGAACAGTAACAGTTGTCCACTGAGCAGACCAGGATTTTGCGCCCACCATACTGGGACAGCACAGACTGCTGAGATGATGTGCTGTTGGGGTAGTGGGAAGGGTTGAACATTGAGCCAGAGTGAACAGGCTGGGGACCGCTGGGGAGTCCTACTATGTGCTGGGTGGAGCTACAAGGCACCATGGATTGTGCAGACTGGCCTTCGCCAGCTGAAGCCCCCTGGCTCACATACTGGCTGGGAACAGGTCCCGAGGATGGCTCCAGGAAGCTGCCTTCTGGGAAAGCTGTGGCATGCTTGCGTTTCTCAGCTCCCGAGTTGCTGACACTGCAAGGGTACATGGGGATGCTCTGCAGGAAGGGCACCGGGGTGCTGAAGGGACCTGAAAGAAAAGAGAAAACACTTTCTGTAATCCTCCTAAGGAAGCCAGCTTTGCATTTTTTTCTAGCTCTTGCATATTATAAGCAAATTCTAGACTAGATGAAACAGTAAGATTTATGGAAAATCTGCAATGATATGATCAGATATCTCCCGAAATTTGGTGCAGAATACATGCAAAATATCTAGCGTTTAGAGTAACCAATACAAACTGAAGCAATGTCCATACTCCCCCTACTTTAGATCTCAGGGCTGCCTCCATATATAAATAGAAGACACAGAATCACAAAGTGATACATCCATCTTCTGCTGTCCGGTATCTGAAAAGGATGCTGACATGCAATTATTATTTCATTTGCATAATGTAACAGAGTCTGAAGTGGCTAAGAGCAGGAAGCTGTAGCCTCAGGCTTCTTAGCCAGAAGCATCTGTACCTCCCCTTGTCCACCCCTGCCTGTTCCCAGCACTTCAAGTTACAGTAATGTCACAGAAGGGACAAGGTGAACCTTTAGATGAACTGGGTTCCTTGCCCCAGCCAAGTATTACCTCACCCTCCTTGCTAGATTCTCACAGCAGAGGCAGTCTAACTTGCAATTACATTCAGTGCTGCAAATCCAAATGAGGATTTCCCAATGGTGATCTAAGGCATAAACCAAGTCACTGGAGGAATTCATTGTACCCTGTTACATTTTGCTCTTCTCCCTTTTGTACCTTCTCCCTTGTGTTAAAAAACCACCATGAATTTCTGTTCCACAATATTTTCACTTCTCTGCTACTTTCTGCAGTGGTTCTTATTACTCTGTTATCAAGCCCTCTCCTCCTCCTTTCACCTTTATAATGTTTATTGAACTTTGTATACTTCCTGCGCAGAGATCACTCTCCATCCCCATCTCTATAGTTCTTAGGAAATGGCAACTGAATTGTTAACACAAAGCATTAATATCAGTAATATTCAGCATAAATGAAATGCATAACTTCTGAGTAATCTATAGACTGCAAATCCAGAGTAATCTATTGACTGCAAAAGCCCTTACATAAGATCTAGATATCTTCCACTAGGTCCACTAGGGCGGGAGGGAGTGATGTCAAGATCTAAGAGTCTACAGAGAGTATTTACTAGATTCAGCTGTAATATATGCCTGCCTGGAGGGCCCTTGCAACCCCACCTCACAGCCAGAAAAGTTTGTTCGTTCATTCATTTCTATACTGCCATCCCATGAGGCTCAGGGCAATTTACACAAAACATGAAGAATATACATTGAATCATAGTAACAATAATAACTGTAACAGTCACAACAGAGGGTTCCAAGTTGAACAGCAGGAATTATAGCAATTTATAATATAACAATAACTTTAATAACGTCTAATATAAACCCATAAGGAGGTCAGCTTGGGTTCAGATCATGTGTGTGTGGGGATGTCTGGAAGACCAGCAGATGGCGTTAGGTTGAACTGCCTCTACCAGATGCCTGGTGGAGGAGCTCCCTTTTACAGGCCCTATGGAATTGTGGGAGTTCAGGCAGGGCCCCGATCTCTTCAGGGAGCTTGCTCCACCAGGTGGGGCCAGGACAAAGCTCTGTCCCTGGTTGAGGACTGATGCGATTCTTTGACGCCAGAGATCACCAGCTACTTGGAGTTGGTGGAGTGTAGGGCTCTTTGGGGGGGTATAGGCAGGGAGGCAGTCTCTCACACTGGGCCCAGATCACGTATGGCCTTGAAGGTGACCACTAAAACCTTAAGCCTGATCCCGAATTCAACCAGGATCCAGTAGAGTTGTTGATCCCTCCCCAAAGAACCAGCAAGTGAAAAATGAAACTAGGTTCTATACAAATTGTTTGAACTTCGAAGTAGTCATAAAAGCAAAATTTAGATCCAAACCAAATTCTATCTACTTAAATATAGGACATGAGAGACCTATCTTAAGCCGTATTTTCAAGTGTTTTACGGAAAAGAGATATTGCTGGGTAGGAAAGAATTTGCCTAAAATTCTGAAGAGCTATCAACAATACACCAGCATTTATGTAAACCAGATGTTGATGACAAAAAGCCCCTGGGCTAATTTGAACTGTACAAGGAGAGCTGCTTGACCACTTGTGACCACACTTCATTTCCTGGATTAGACTTCATTTAGCAAAGCTTCTTATGGGCTCACTATTAATTAATTAATTATATACCACCCTTCCTGAAGGCTCAGAGTGGTTTACGTAAAACAGGAACACTACAGATAACTCAATATAACAATAATACAGTAGTAACCGTAGGCAACATAGTAGTCCCATCCAAAATAGAGACATTTCAATTCTGAGTCAGTCCCCCTGCCCGCCAGTAGCACCTCTGTCTTATTGTGATTAAGGTCCATTAGGACAATTAAGTAAAATAACAGAAGCAGGGAGTTAGATGTGATAAAGGCTCATCCCTCCTAATTCCTCACAACAGCAGGTTAATAGTAATCTAGCCTCTCTTCAAAATCTTCAAAGTGGGCAATTCAACAACTGCCAGGGGCAACTTGCCAATTGCTTGTACAATAAAAAGTTTTGTTTCCCATGTCTCTCTCACAGATCTGGAAGACGGCAATTTTTGTAGCCAACTTGGCTTGTTAACATGTTTGAGATGTTGACATAAGAGCCATTTTTCTTGTTGTTGCCATTTTGTTTGTGTGTTATTTTTTAAACCTGCAACAAGCATTCATTTGAAATCGGGTAATATACTGACCATCTTTTTAATGACATGCCCAACTGTTTCGTCTTGCCTTTGTGTTCAAACTGGATCAAATAGTCCAGCTGAAACCAAATGTATTGTTGTTGATACCTCAATGAGAACACCCTTCCCATGCAATATTTTTGTGCATGTTTCAGACTTGTATGCATACTGTCAATATGTTGCTTGGCAAAACATGAAGATGATGAGAGTCTAAGGCTACAAATCCTTCTCTCCATGACTCAGTAGGAATTACTTGAGTAAAAATGCAAGGTCCAAGGAGAAGATGAAGAATAGCTGTAATATCACATCAGGGGGTTCTTTAAACATTACCAGTATCAGCTTTCCAAGTGAACATCTACTTAAGACTTCCCTATCAGACATCTGTTCTTGGTTCTGAGTGCTCAGTAAGTAGCCACTCTTCACGAGTCACAGTTGTCCTATGATCAGACTACAATAGTTCAGCAACTGGGTAGAAGAATGCATTTCCTTTAAATTTCCCATTCTCATTTAGGAACAAATAATTCTGCTCTGAAGGGTCCTGGCTGCAGAAGTTCAGGTGGGGAAAAGGACAATGTTTTACTGCCCAATTAATATTTTCCAGCACAGCTATCATCTGTTCTGCAGCAAATAAATGTTTGCAAGTGCAGAATGCCTTGCATTTTCATGTATTACCTTTAATCTCAACAAAGCTGGTGATGGGAAATGAGTGGTCACATTTCAGGCACTGAGCCCAGAGACAGTTTCAAGCAGCAATAAGCTGGGCCCTGGGAATTGCAGTCCATTAAGACAGCTAGTCCCCTAACATTATGCTCCCTTTCCATGTTGACAGTACCTTCTGGGTTAGCAAGGTCTACTGATGAGCAGTACCGAGATTCAGGTGGCAGACACATACCATGATCTGGGTTGCTGTTTATGCCAGTGAGGATTTGTTCATGCACAAACCAAGAGAAAGAAGGACTGGGGAGTCAAGGCTCACCTTCCAGCAGCTTCCTCAACTGCTTCTCTTTCTTGGCAATCTCATTCAGGAAGAGCTTGGAGTTGAGATGGCCGATCTTGGGAGGGGGCAGGCTGCCTCCTGTGCAGTTTTGGGTCCTAAAAGGAACAGAGTAGTATATCAACACCAAAGAACTGAGTTTCCTTTGGTCATCTGACAACAGCTGGAGAAAAAAATGTTTGTATTTCCCTCTTGCCTCAGACTGAGCGACTTGGTTCTTTTCTAGAACTCTGCTAATAAGGGAATGGTCTCAAGCATGGGGAAGGTTTCTCTCCTGGGGAATTTTGTCTCTAAAACCAGCTTTAGCCCAGGAAGAAACAACTATGCAGTGCAGAATTTCCTGGCATTGTCTCTCTTACTACATTTAGGAGAAGCCATTGTTGTCTGATTTGATTCTACACAATGATCTTGTCTTCCTCCATACATTTTTCTTTCAATAAGACACCAAACTGCCTAGTGTGCCCAACACAGATTGGAGACCTGGAAAAGGGCTCCATGCTCTAATGTTTTGGACCTTCTCAGAATTGTTGCTGGATGCACAGGGCACTGCCCAATGCAAGTCAATGCCACAATATTTATTTATTTACAAAATTTATACCCTGCCTTTCTGACCTCATCAGGACCACCAAGTAGGCTAACAAATAAGCACTTGCTTTTCTCTTCCTTATTTAGAACACATACTACCAGTACAATTCTAAGCAGAGGTGCATTCTTCTAAGGCTACTGAAGTCAATGGACTTAGGAGGGTGTAACTCTGTTTAGGACTGCACTGTCAAGCCGGACTTAAGGGCAGTTGAAGCAGGCAGCATTTCAGAGAGGGGACTGAGCCAATGCCTAACTTATTTGCAGCCTACATTTGAGCACTGCAAGGCATGTACAGCCTGCCTCACGCAGTCTAACACTAATTTTTAGCTAGAATTTGTACAGTTAATCAGTCATCTAAACTCCCTCTGCCCCCTAAGAAAAGTGCCTGGGCATTATAATCCTGTTTCTTCTTAGACTTTTTCATGGAAAGCTAAACAGATTGTGGGTAGTTAATACTTTCACTGTAAGGGTTCTTTTCCCAACGTACAGCTCTCTCTTGACACTGATCAGGAATCAGACCAATTTCCAATGTTACTCTTCAAATAAGGTTACCAGAATTTACCTTTAGCAATATTACTCCAACCTCATCCCTGACCAGGACAGAACTTTCTGAAATATGCTAACCAAAACTAGATTATTTATTTTATTTATATGCCACCCTCCCATACAGCTCAGGGCAGATCTCATCATAGTGCAAGCAGCAGCAGCAGGAGGAGGAACACGAGTTTATACCATACTCTCCCACCCTTCACTTAATTGCCTTAGCCCCATTCCCAGGATGTCATCTGAACGTGCTATATGAAACATCTACACCCCTGCTTCATCTAAAATCATATTGTTCAGAAATGAATTTCTTACCTATCCATTAAGATTTTCACCGACTTGGTATTCTATAAAGCAACAGAGAAAATAAAATCAGTCATGCAGCCTTCCTGTAGCGCAGCATCTCTACCTTTTCCAAATCTGCTGATTTCTCTGCTCTCCTCTGGTTTCTCCAGCCCCATGTCACTCGCCACAATGATACTTAATTCTTCACATATATGGAGCACTACCTGAAAATGGCTGTTCCTTGAAGGCTCAAGTTTGCATGTAGAAGATCTGATGTTCACTTCCCAGCCAAAAGATCTCTGTTAACAAGGCTAAGAATGACCTGGGAGGGATACCACTCTGAGCTAGATGAATTGACTGTTCATTTTGACAGCATTTGGAAACTCTTTATATTGACTTAGGGAGATAACAATACTGAACTAGGTGCTGAATAAATGACATTATTGTTATATGGGATTGATTGGTCTACCAGCTGTTCAGAGTGAAGAAATGTTAATAATTATTGCCACTTTACAGAATTTCAACAACCCTTGGAAGGCTGTGTTTCCTTTTTAGCCCTTCTGGGTAACAAATACAGAACAAAAAGGGCTGGCTTTGTGAGGCTGTATGTGGGTTACCCATATTCTCCCTGCAGGGGCCAGGCATGCTGGACAAAATACACCTATCAATTCTTTAATTCGAATAAAAACTCGAGCCACAGCCTCAGTCAACACTGTATTTGCTATACAACATTGATTATAAACTTTAACTTTTACTATAGCAACAATCTTTAGATACAGTCTATAATCCCTGAAGCACAGAATTAGTCAAAACTTTCATTTGCTTTTCTAGTCCACTTACATGCACACAAAAACTCTTCTTTTCAAAGGCACTTCCAGGTAACCAACCTACACTCTAACAGAGCTAATGTTTTTATTTGCTACCATGTCAACCATTTTACTAATTGTGTTTTGAATATCTGTTTCACAGTGCAATTTGGGCTACAGGGATGGAGCCACCCAGTTAGAAATATACATTACAGTAGTGTACAAATACCCTGTGAATCAGCTGTTGTGATTTATTTGGAATGCCTTCTTTTGACAGACAGTACTGATCAAGAGGTCAAGGATATGTCTTCTAAACCGAGGAGTGCACCATCTGGTCTTTGTGGGTTTCAGATTAGCCCCAGAAGGGGGTGCTTACTGCAAATACAAGGTCTGGTGGCCCTCTTATTCAACTGTTTCTTTTATAACATCTGATCTTGGGATACCAATTGGGGTCATGGCTATGTATCATCAGCTGCAAGGGATATCCACAGCACACTATTAAAACAGCATCTGAATTACAAAGCTCTTCTCTGTGTAACCAAAGAACCTTGCTTGGTTTTTCCCTTGAGAAGCTTGACCTCAAGTTGTAGTAATTCATGCATAATTCTTCTGACTGGTTAATAGTTTATAGCTTTGAGTGGTCCTACCTTCATTTGCCTTAATCCTTAAAGAATTAGCTAGCCTGCACAGGATTTCCAAACCTCCCTTATTCTACCTACATTTCTATAAGTTAAGGTCTGGTCCATCATCAGCTTCTCAGTGGAACAGGCTTCCTCGGGAGGTGGTGGGTTCTCCAACTTTGGAAATTTTTTAACAGAGGCTGGATAGACATCTTAGGGAGAGGCTGATTCTGTGAAGGCTTAAGGGGGTGGCAGGTTACAGTGGATGAGCAATAGGGTTGTGAGTGTCCTGCACAGTGCAGGGGGTTGGACTAGATGGCCCATGAGATCCCTTCCAACTCTACTATTCTATGATTCTATGAGATCTGGACTTATGTAGCTTCAATAAGTCAGCTAAACATCTGATATCATTCAAACATGCCTTGGATTCACCATCACCACCACATCTGCCTCATGCTTTCATTCAAAGAGTTCCATGCGGCATAAAGGGATGATTTTTCCTACTTTCAACAATCCGAGTGAAAGACGTTATCCAACAAGTTTCAGGACTGCAAGTGAGGATTTGAACTTGTTCTGTTGTCCAACCTTTACTCTTGCATGACACTGAGTCTTGATATCATACTCAGAACCAGAAATCCAGTCCTCTTCTTAATGACTCTTCCATGTATTTGCTCATTAAAGCACCAATAATTTAAATTTATGCTGAATTCAGTAAGCTTAAGAGCAACCTCATCACTCAGGAGCAATTGCCAAGATGACAACTATTACTGTTAAAAATAATCTCCATACTGAGAATAGCAAGCAATCACTGAAGATTCAGAAAAACGGGTTTGTTGTATACTTCGGACCCCATTCTGATTTTTCAAAATGATTTTAATTTTTAAAAATTTGGAATTGTATGCTTGAGAGATTACTCAACATTTAGCCCATTCTTTTCCTTTATGTTCATGGAAATGACGATTCTACTATTACATTCAGAATATGTAGCACAGACACTTTTGGGCTTCCAAGCCCATGTGGTTAACTACCCAGAAGTAGTAAGTTGTCCAAGGCATCTTGCCAAGTGGTAAGGATGATTTTACCACATATTAGATCAAGGGTGTGGTACAAATGGGGAAAATGGTCAACAGGAGCATATTCTGAACACATAACCAACAACCTTAATATTTAGATAGTAACTCCTCTAAAATGCAGGTGATTGAGGGGCTGTCTTCCAGATCAATGCCAAATGGTTAAATAATTTCAGTAAGGTAGGCTGAAGAGTCGCAGAAGCAGGTGTGTTTGGGTCCAGTTTTTTTTAAACAGCGAAGCTCTGCTACATTTTCTACAAGATGCACAACTCTTTCTGGCATTTGGAATCTTAGTTAAGTGACTAAGGCAATATTTGAAAATGCAAGAAAAGTGACTAAATGGAACAGGAAATCAGTTCCATCCATTGGCTCTTCCCAATTCAGTAATCTTTCTTAACATTTTCTCCTTTCGCTATGAAGGTTTCAAAATGGTTAGTAGAGTCATAGAGTAACTGGGAAAACCATGGCAGATGACATTAAAAGCATGCCATGATTACCAGCTTGAGCTTTTGTATGGAAAGTATGGGAAGAGATGCCCTAAGTAACCCTGGAAGTGGCAATGGATGGATAACAGACCTCTACAGAACTTTGAAGAAGCAAGAGAGGAGAAATATACTTTCATATCTACAAGGTGAGGGTGAAGATGTAGCTTCCATATTAGGACAGAGGGGGAACTGGAAGCAGCCATTGCTAGGCTGAGACCTTATATTTCCACACTTTTTACTTATGCTATCACCAAATGCTCCTCTGGACCCTCCCTTTCCCCAGAGACCCCTCACTTCACCTTCATGAAGTTGATGTCCTCGGTCTTGTCATACATGACCTGAACGGAGCTGAGCAGCTTCTTAGCTTCTTGCATGCGCTCGCTGAGATGCAACACCTGGGCAGCATTCTCATTGCAGAACTTTGCCTGAGCCTTGTCTAGGATCTCCATAGTCTTGCGCAAATCCTCATCAAGGATCTGGTGCATCTTCTCATATTGTAGGCGCACCTCATCCTTCAGCTGGTTCACCTTCTCCTGATAAAACAGAAAAGGGGAGAACATCCAATGTTCAGCTCATGTCACACCCTGTACAGTAGGGAGGTTACTCCTGGGCTCTGCCCATTTCTTCAAGTTTGGTTATTAAGGAACAAAAAAAAAGTCGTATGCTTTGTATCACTAGAACATTAAAGGGGCTGCAGGAGTATCGGGGTCTTTCAAATAACAAATAGGACACAATGGTCATAGTTTGGCAAATGCTCTAGCTTAGTTTCAGAGAAAATGGTATCTAGCCATGGATAGAGGATACTGGAAGGAGAATTGCATATAGTACATTGGAAAATGCTGTGAGCAAGAGTCTTAGTCTTTTTGTCCTAGTCATGGTTGGAGAGAGTTCAGTGTTTTAATCAGGGGTTCAGATGCTAAGAATCAAATATTTGGGGCTAGTCCCCTGCAAAACAAAGTAAAGTCCACCAAATAGCACAAAAGCAATGGTGGAATAATTTACAGAACCTGTTATTATTGTGTTCTCTGTACAAGGCTTCTTTTTAAGACTACATATGGTCTGGTTGGAAAGTAGCCTCCTTAGAAGCTATGCTACAGATGGTCATGTTGATGGGGCTATCCTGGGCCCACCACAGTAGGTTAGTTTTTTGATATTCTGGCTGCAACTCTTTTCCCTCCAAGGTGTCCTTTCAGGGAACTTCTTCTTTGGTAGAAGACTTTGATGAGCATCTGCAGCTCTTGGTTGCTACTTGGATCTAACATACAGTCAAAATAAAATAAATAATCCCAGTTACCTCAACCAGCCGCTTGTCAGATTCCAATTTGTATAGCTGCTGCTCAATGTCTTGCTCGCGCTCTTCCAGACGGTCCTGCTGCTTCACCAGCATTTTCTGCAATAGAAGGAACAAGAAGGGGAAAGGCTGTTAGTCCCTTAGAAATGGGCTCCAGCCTTTTAAAAGCTGCTGCAGTTGCAAGACCAGAAGCACCCAAGAAATGCAGTGCAGAAAGTCAATGGTCCTGTCACATTTCCAAACTAATGATTCAAAAGTACATGTTGGAAAATAGCCAGAAAGCATATAAAAGTCCGTCTTTGCAGCTTATTAATAGCTAGGCATAAATATGAAGAATGTAAATAGGGAAGAATATCCCAACAAGTGTGTGACTGAAGAGCCAAAACCAGGGAAAGTAGCTGCGATACATGCTTTTTCTTTCTCTGCTCTCGTGCAACTCACACATCTCCCTGCAAAGTGTGTCTGAAAACACTTTCTGGCCTTTTCCCTGAATGGACTTTTAAAACCTTAGTAGGAAAATGAATGAAGAGGAGCAGATTCTCTAAGGCACTACTTGGTTTTAACTTTTTTACTCTTTCAGCTTCCGGACATTTCCTTTTGTTAGCAACAGAAATAGCCAAGAGAAAAGAAGAGCACTATCAGCGACATGGTCTTTTTGGTGGGTGCAGCTCTGCATTGTTCTCCAGAACCACGAGACAGCCAAATGACCTTGGCATCTCTGATCCCTCCCATGGAATCCCACAATACAAGATCACTTAACAACACAGATTAATCCCATCCTCACAACCGGGCTTTAGGTACTCCCTCATGAACAAATCACCAACACACAGTATAAAAGAACAGATTCCCAAGGATAAAAGAATAGTTCCCCAGTCTACCTCAGCAATACCAGCAGTGTGCACTGGAGAGGCCGACCAATGTTAGACATTGCGGGAATACTTTTGCTGTTTAAATTAGGAACCAAAAAGCAAAGATCAATAGCTGGTTGTGAGAAAGCTACCTTCTGTGTAGAAGATATGTGGGAGAGAGGAAAAATACTCTCCCATTATTCTAGCATTGTCTTCTGCTAGTGGCTAAAAACTCTGCTTTGTGTGGCACCATGGAGGACGACAGATATCCAGGGCGATTCAAGTTTTCACTATGACAATGATCCCTATCTTGCTTTTCAGGGCAGTCTTTGACCTCCCTCTACTTTGTTCCCTTTGTAAGCTGATCAACACACGAAAAAGCATAGCCTGAGTGTCCCTATGGGCAGAATTAGGTCCACCATCCTCGGAGGGAGAAGATTGGCAATTGGCCAATTTGTACCTTGCACTATAATAACTGGATACTTATCTTCATTAAAAGGAGATTGTCATAAATTGTCTTGGCCCAAGATTCTTGATTCAAAACTCTCTCTTATTGGACTAAATCCTGACATTCAGGGTCCTGAACCTGCAATTGTTAAGCACTATAGCAAGAAAAATATTCAAGGAAGAAATTACCTGAACCCATGATCTTGTGCTCACAGGGTCTGTTCTTCCTTTTTTTTTTTAGTATCCTTCCACCTAAATTGCTGCCTTCCTGTGCTCTTTACCTAATGATCCCAAATTAGAGCTTTCTTATTGACAGCCCACTCTGGTTATGAAGGGAAGATTCCCTTGCTGTTGTGAATTTTTTCCATTGGTTTAGTGTCAAGCCCAGATGATGTTATTTAACAGAAGGATTTTTGACTGCTCAAGACTTTTAGTCAAGGAGCTTTAATCAGATTAAATGAAGTAAGGAAATACAGATCACTCTTTCATCAATAGTCAAACCATCAAAGAAGTGGCATTCAAAGGTCTATACAAGTCTATACAACTTGTGAACCATCACGCCAAACTTGGCCTACCAACACAGGTTGCATCCCATCATACCCTTAAGACAGGCTTTCTCAACCAGGGTTTCCTGAAACCCTGGCATTTCTTAGTGGATCTGGAAGGGTTTTCCGAATGGGTAGGAGGTTAATTTTTTATATTTTTAAAAGTTTTATTAAACATTTATTAGGTAATATGACCATATTTGGTCATATCAAATCATTTCCGCCCCTCCCAAATGGCCAATGACGGACCTGGTGGGGGTAGGAAGGGGAGGGGCCTCAGGTGGGTGTGTACACAGCTATGCTTCCCAGCCACATTCTGAACGATTGCTCCACTTCTGGGTATCCTGAAGAATATTTCAGGGATTCCTCAATGGTAAAAAAAAGTTAAGAAAGGCTGCTTTTAAGACTTCCTCCAGTGAACCAAAAACTGCGTGAACCTACTTTAGCCTATCATTACATCCAGTCCCCTGTATCCTGGCTGCTCCACACCCAACAATCTTTTCTCTCAGTTTTCTGTAGCAAACACAAGCGGTTTATTGAGCTACAGTGGATAGGACAACTGGATCACAGTTTTTGAAGATCTGCTTGCACTGTATCAGTATCAACTTTCCATACTTCAGCTGGTTTTTAATTATCTGTCAATTACCATATGGTGTTTCTAGGCCCCTAGCTCCCCATTATGCCTACCTGGACAAAAAATATTGAGCCAGAGACACAGCATGGGACATTGACAAATGCACAATGAATGAACAGAAGAAAATCCCACAATTCTATCTTACTTTTTAAAAAGTGCTTTCTTTGGAAAGGGAGAAGCAAAGAAAATACATAATCAGTCCTCACACGTTTGGAAGAAGTTGGAAGCACAAAAGCACTTTAGGCAAAGAAAGTTTTGCATGAGAAAGTTGCTCTCATTTAAGGCACATGAGCTTTTTTTGATAATAAAAATCCAGATAAACCAGTCTTACAGTGTCTTGCCTTTCACATCAACGTGGGTTTGTTGACAGCATATGACCTTAATAAATTGCACACATTTATACTAGATAACATTACCTAGATAACCTGCTGATGGATACCTTGTTTTTATAACTATTAAACTCTCGCTCTTAAAGCTGAGTAAAATGGGGACTGCAGATTAACTATGATATATAATAACTGTTGTGTGCTTGTGTATTACATTTGTATCCTGACCTTCTTCTAAGTAACTTAGGACAATTTTTATTTGCAATCATTCTGTTGTCAGGGTCAGGTAAGAGGTAGTGACATGGTCAAGGCCATGCAATGATTTTCCTTTCAAGGACCTGAGCCCATAGGCCCCTAATCCAAGACCAATACACTTTCTGCCTACAATACCACACTGGTTCCCATAAGAATATTACGATAATTGACTAGATCAGATTTTTTTTCAACCTTTTGTTAGTGGAGGAGCCCCTGAAATACATTTTCAGGCTTAGAGGACCTATGGAAGTTGTTTCAGCTGGTTATGCCTTGCTGCCATCCCCCCCCCCCAAAAAAGTGACATGTGATTGGAAGTGACATCACCACCCACACCCTTTGCTCTTTTTGCTCTCCTTCCCTGCCTTTACTACTACTATGGTTGCTCCAACGTCATGTTGACTGGAAAAAATGGTAGGAGCTGTGTCTATACCACAACCCAATCGACTCCCACCCTTTGATTTTTACATCCACGCCCTAACCACTGAGCGATCTTGGTGGAGACAGTCAGATTCGTAGATAGTGGCCAAGTCCATTAAGGCAGGAGCAGAAAGACCATGGACCCCCTCCAGAGCTCCCACAGAGCCCAGAGGTCCACAGACCCCTGGTGGGGATCCCATCACTAGATTATAAATCTCAAGCATCCTGGAAGAACAATCGAATTATAGCAACAAACTGCATCAAGCCCAATAAGTAAGTTGTGTAATGCACATTTTATGTAGTTCAGACAAGGAAGCCGTGCCACATACTACCAACAATCTGGGGAGGGAGGCTTCTTCCCAATTACAAAGACTGAGACAATGCTGTCTAACATTATCCGATCTAGAATTTTATTCCAGTGGTCCCCAACCTTTTTATCACCGGGGACCAGTCAACGCTTGACAATTTTACTGTGGCCCGGGGGAGGGCGGTAGTCTTTTGCTGAGGGATGTCGCCGCCGCCAGCTGAGCCCCTGCTCCACTTGCTTTCCCACCAGCACCCCTGATTTCCTACCACCCACTGGGGGGCGCTGCCAGCAGCAGCTGCGCAGTGCCACGCTGAGGGGGAGCCCCAGCGATGGCGGCCGCTGGAGAGCACCAAAGGTGAGCCAGCAGCCAGCAGAGTGGGAAGGCAGCCCCTGAGGCAGCAGCTGGGGAGGAGGGCGAGGAGGAGCCACGGCCTGGTACAGATTGATCTACGGACCAGTATCTGTCTCCAGACCGGGGATTGGGGACCACTGTTTTATTCCACAATGCCACACAGATGCTCAAATGAGGAGTTATATCCTTTAACATGGCTTTATCAATCAGCTTTCCAGGGCAAACTACCACCTCGTTTTATAGCTGTCTGTAGAAACCAGCCTACATAATTAACCCATATGCATATAGAATCTCAAAAATTAGGGTATGGCTTACATGTTTTCAGTATTCCAAATGCCCATAGATACATTATATGAACCTAGATATTCACAGTCAAAGTCCAGCATTCTATCCATTATACTACCATGTGTCCTCTTACTTTGCAGTTTCTAGATAGCCCCCATTTCCCACCCAAGCCAAGCCAGACCTTAGCTTTAGCAGTACAACTGCATTCTATCTTGCTAGTATATATTAATACAGCCCTTCCTCCAAGGAGCTCAAGATAGTATGCTTAGCTCTCCTTCCCCTTTTTATCCTTAAACAACCACCTTGTGAAGTAGGCTAAGTTGAGAGTGACTGGTCCAAGGACAGGAGTTAGGCTTCTTTGCATAGTAGTGATCTGAACCCAAGTCTCCCAGATCCTAGTTCAGTAAACTAAGAACTACATCACACTGACTGCCTTCCAACGATTCTGAATCAAACAAGGATCAATTATACAAAATAAACATAATGTTTTGTTCTTTCCTCTCCTGTCTTCCATATTCCACTAGATCAGTAGATTTAATTTAGCCTGCAGGCAGGGAATCATTGTTTAAAAAATTGATTGCATGGAGCCTAAAAATTTTAGCCTCTACATAAATAAAATATCTGTTTCATTTATTCAGACCAGAACACTGTTTTTTTAAATGAAGACTGTCTGATTAAAGAAATCTTAATTGTCTTGTTTTAATCAATTAAGTCTCCATTTATTCGTCCAAGAGTAAAAGCAATAGCGATGATACCCCCCGCCCATTTTCTTAGCTTTAAAATGATACAGTTTTGTCCCAGCAAGCAACGCTTTAGAAAGAAGCATTCTCTACTACGTGTGGGGGGAAAGTCTCTTATGTATCTTCTATTTTTAATGCAAAATTATATCACTATGGCACATAATTTGAATTTACTTTATGCAGAGGAAACAGGTGCAAGTGTAAGTGAAGGACTATTTTACTTGAACAATTCTCTCTCCCACCCATCAGGTACCTTTTTAATTAGGTTAAGTGGAAAGGTTTGTTTGGTTTGTACTTGAGGCTAGGGCTGAAAGAGAATATAGAATATGGCTACACTGCATATACCACTAGCTGCCAGTCTCCACAAAATCTAGCAAGAAAGCCTAGACAGACCTGGGCTTAAAAGTGAACGCAAAGTTTTTAAAACAACACAAAGTATCCCATTTCCTTTCCCTGTAGTATCAAATCACATTCCACTGTAAAAAAAAAGAAGACAATGACGACAATCAAGGAGGAGGGAGGAAATAATCAAATCTAAATTTGCACCCCTAAAATGGCTACTCGTTTGGAATCATTTGTTTAACAGCTTGGCTTGGAGACGAGGCTCTTGAGCCAAGAGCTCCTGGTGCAGGATCAGTGCCGGGCGCCTCCAATCGCTATATCAAGGGCACCCTGCCGATAACCTGCAGTGAAAAAATCCGCAAACGTTTGCATTTAATTCACTGTGTGTTTCATCCCCCTCAGGGAAGTAAAAAAAAAGCCAGCCTAGTTTCAAATCTTTAATCGGAGAGGCAGGACAGAGCAGGGAAAAACTTTAACTGGCTAGGAGGGTTTCGGATAGGGAGGGGGGAAATGGCACCAAAGACCAATTTTGAGGCCAATATTACTATTATAAACTACCACTTGGGCATTTATAATCAAATAATTAATTCTGGGTTTAAGCAGGGGAGGTGCGGGGATTAACGGCACTGCAGGGAAACAGCATCACCTTCTCTTTACACTTGTAAGGAAGGATGGGAAGCAGACCCCCCCTTTTGTTTTCTTTGTTTTTCTTCATGTCTCAAGACCCCTCAGGCCTCATTAACAGGTGCAGAAGTCAGGAAGAGGAAATAGCTGAGATGTTGTGGCAAGCAATATGGGAAGCTGAGTGGCCTCTGCCTTAAAAGGGGACACATTTGACAACTCGGCTTCCCTTGGTGGAAGGAGATCTTCCTCTTTGTCTGCTGCTTTTTAGGCTGGATTCAAAGGGGCCTCCGGCTGGAGCTTAAAATGACTCACCTTGTGGGACCCGCATGATGTCTCAAGTTGAATCCTTTTGCCTCAGCCAACTTCACAGCTTTCTCCCCCCCCTCCCCCCAAAAATGTCTAACATTATCCGATCTAGAGATTCTGGATCATCATTATTGGCTGCTCAGAAATGCATCCTTTCTGAGCAAACCTGTTCTGTGAAACTGAACAGGTTTGGGAAACAGCATAGCTCCTCTGCTAATCTGGGAAGGGACACTTAGTAAAAGGTGAGCTATAAATCAGCTGCTGTTACCTATGAGAGAAGCAGAGAAATCGAATGGCACAGTTCAGAAATAAAAGGTGGCAATGAGCAAAAATGAAAGCTATGAAGATTCAACATCAATTTTGAAAGTAGGCCTGAAATGCAAATACAAATGAATCCAACCTCACTTTATTCAAAGTGGTGGGACTTTTGCTGTGCCCTCAACTGTTCCATAATTAGGAAAGGCCTCCTTTGTTTGGCAAGCCCCTCTCCCAGTTGAGAGGGCAAGAGCTGTGGAAGTACCAGAAGGCAAGACTTTGCAACACTCATGAGAGAAAGATTTAAAGACAGAAAATGAGAGAAGCTTTAAAATAGAAAGGCAAATGTGGGAGGTACAAATATGCAGTGCTTGCAAATCTATTCCAGGCAAGTTAACCAACCACTGCTGTTCAGACACCTCTGCCTTCTTCCAGGCTAGAGGCCACAGACTGAATATGTCTTCCAGCATCATGATTACTGGGGCAAATGGTCCTGTGTTTGGACTCCGTGCCCCAATCAAGTGACAAGTCAGTGAAGGTAGAAGGTTGCTGTAAAGGTAGCAGGAATGCTGCTGCAGCTCTCACATTCCTTCTGACAACCTTTTACAATGAGCAGCCTAGCACAGGAGAGGGGAAATCCAGAGAAAACTTAATAATTTCCCAAAGGTTTGTAGACTTATAAATCCATGGGAAAGGCAGAGAGGGAGCCTTATTGCTCTTTGCTAGTTTAACAACAACAAAAATCTAGGTTGAATGTTCAAAGCTGCAATTGCACAGCAGGATGAGTGCACAACCTCCAAAGATCTTCTAAAGTAATACAGTATGGAAATGGTGATGGGAGTGGGGGAAGTGCACCTGGTCACAAGGAGTGTTGCAAGGAATATCTAACACATATCAGCAAAACAGTGACACCTTCCCCATGAGGGGAGACTAAGTATGGCACTTTTCAGTTCCGAAAAAAGACCATATCTGGGGTTTACAAAGGAGAAAGCAAAGAGAGAACTTTCCCTCCTTCTCCCAGAATTAAAGAACATCCAGTGTGACTGATAAACAGTAGATGCAAGCCAGACTTCCCCATACAACAAATAACTAGCAGAAATCACTGCCTCTGGATGTGGTGATGTTTCAGTGGCTAAAGCAAATCAAGACATATTCACCCAGGACAGCTCTATCTGTGGCTATTAGCCAGGATGGCTTGAGTGCAACTTTCATGGCCAGAGGCATTATACTTCTGTAGACTAGTTGCTTGGGGATAAGTAGCTGGCAAAGGGATTGTCCTTGCTGCCCCAACTGTAGCCTTCTAAGTTACTTGGCTGGCCACTGTAAGAAAATGAAATTCTGGACGAGATTGTTCTTTATACGAGGCAAATATATTTTTCTAGTAAAAAAAGAGTGTTTTGATTTTGACTATTCAGTAAGTAAAAATATAGTAACCTGGACGGTCACAGAATATGGCCTCCCAGTGTCATCCTTGCTTACATCCTGCAAAGTCACTTCTGAGGCCAAGGGGCCTTTGGGAACAGCATATAGATATGGATCCTACATCCGGTGTAAGGAATCAGCAAATCAGACATGGGAAAATAAGGATCCAAGCTAGTATCACTGCACTGCAGCCTTCAGAAATAACACATGAATTACTCTGCTGTTTGAAAAGGTCTGTGAAAACCTGCAATTAAGCATACAAAATATGTGCAAAAAAAAGAGATAAACTGTATAGATTATAGCATGTTGGGACTTGTCTCTTCCTCGTTTAGCCCTCTCTTTATTTGCTATATCTACTTTCTGTCCTCTTGTTAATGAACTAAAGCTAGTTTCCAAACAATAACTTACAATCTAATAGACATGGTCTGAAAGGAGATGGGGAGTGAAGAGGAAAATCTGCACACTCAGGAACTAATTCTTGCATATCTATTTCCAAACGTGGCTTCAGAGTAAAGATAAAGAAATCCATACAATAAGACTAGTCACAGAAATGGGAGACCTTTCTACAAATCCAGGGGAGTCCTAGGGCTAGCAGGAAAATCTTAAATAAAAAAGGAAGATACAAAATAGTTAAAAATTAAAGCACCAAGATCTTGCAAGCTTACCTTACAAGACCTCATCAGCCATTTTGAGGTGCCTAGTCAATCGGAGACAATAATCTGGTTGGCCAGGTAATCTAAAATGGCTGCTGAATTCTATCCTGGAAGCTGAGGAGAATGGGGGAAAGCAAGGAGAAGGTAGGAAAGAAAAGAAATATGGGGAGTGACCAAAGAAAAGGGAGCAAAAGGGAAGATTAGAGCTGGAGAGAGGGACAGAAGCGGGGTACAGGGAGAAACTACAAGGTAAATTGGCATGACACAAAAGTAAATAACATCACCTAGTAAATAACATCCCATTAAAGAGATAGATAATATTAGTTCATGCCTGTAAGCAACTGTAGATCTAACCATTGCACCACATAGATTCCCAGTTGCTCATTACTTATGTGACTACTGTCTCCACATGCTTAAAGATACTACTTGGTGTAGTGATTAAGCACAGCAACCTCTAATTTGGAGAACCAGGTTCGGTTCCCCACTCCTCCACATGCAGCCAGCTGAGTGACCTTGGGCCAGTCACAGTTCTCACCTGCCTCATAGGGTGTACGTAGGTGAAGAAGAAGGGTAGGTGATCGTTAGCTGCTCTGAGACTCCCTCAGGTAGTAAAAAGCAGGGTACAAAAACCCAACTCTTCTTCTTCTATTTAAATATCTGTAAGTCCATCTTTCTCAGACTCCTCTCATCTCAATGACACCATCTAGGCATTGATATAGTGTAGATCTGCAGGGAAAGGGAAACAATTCTTGGAGAGGGGGGAGAAAGGAGATGGAAGGAAGGGCTGAAGAGGAAGTTGCAAGCATGAGAGGAAATCTAAGAAAAGAAGGAAGCATTGATGTGAGAGAGGCAGCAGGAGCTATAAGAGGAAAGTGAGGAGGGAAGCTGAGAGAGCCTGGAGAGGATGACCAGTTAAGGACAGGGGATGAGATTTCCTCTCCGCAAGTTTTCTCAGATCTCTTGTTTAACGTTATATACTGACGAAGGGAAACAACTGCCACTGAGAGACAGTTCAGGGAGCAGAGAGGTCAAATGACCATTAGTCCTAGCCATCTCATTGGTAAAGTCACCTTAATGTAATCTTCTGTGATGCAGCCAGTTCAAATGGCCATTTGGCCCCTCCAACCTAGACAGCTCTGGTAAGAGAAGGCAGTTGATCTCATCCAAGCTGTGAGAGGGGCCCTCACTATCTTGCTTCACCCTCTCATGTAGGTATTGTTTACATTTAACTTTTTAATCCAGTAAACCATGAATAGAGAGGTTTTTAATATAGCTTCTATATTAAGGTGACCAGATTTTAACATTGGTAAAGCGGGACACCATTGACTGGGGGGGGGGGTCTTGATTAAAAATTTGGTCTATATGGAGCAACAAAATTTTTCATAGAATGCATAGAACACAAAAATAGTATTGTAATATATATTTTTACTTGCAACATAAGTACAATATGCCAGGTGCCCCCAGATTTCCCTCCAAAAGTGGGACAATCTGGTCACCTTATTCTATATCCAGTCTCCCTATACTGCTTAGTAGTGAATCTCTTTGTTTGACTATTTGTCCCTCATAATCCTCGGTTAGTATTTCTGAGATAATGTTACATTTTGCAGTTTTTTTAAAAATCCTCTCTTTCTTCATCTTGTATCTCATAGACCAGTGGTCCCCAACCCCCGGTCCGGGGACCGGTACCGGTCCGTGGATCAGTTGGTACCGGGCCACGGCTCCTCCGCGTCCTCCTCCCCGGTTGCTGCCTCGGGGGCTGCCCTGCCACTCTGCCACCAGCTCACCTTTGGTGCTCTCCAGCGGCCGCCATGGCTGGGGCTCCCCCTAGGTGTGGCACTGCGCAGCTGCTGCTGTTAGCACCCCCCAGTGGGTGGCGGGAAGTCAGGGGCGCCGGCAGAAAAGCAAGCAGAGCAGAGGCTCTGGCAGCAGCGATGACATCCCTCGGCAAAAGATTACCCCCCCCCGGACCTCAGTAAAATTGTCAAGTTGACCGGTCCCCGGTGATAAAAAGGTTGGGGACCACTGTCATAGACCATTTATGCACTGGGAACTTCACTGCCCCAGCTCCCCTACAGGAACACAAATCGGGGGTGGATGAGGTACACCAGGCCAAATGCTCCCCCATGTGGGTGCAGGAAGAGGTGGGGCAACCTGCCACGCCTAAAACTCCAGCTTGCAGTCCGGCATGAAATCTCCAGTGCGTAAACGGTCATAGAAAGTACCCTAAATCAAACACACAAAAAAGCATAATTATGACTAAAGCAAATCTCAACAGTTGGATGCCTTGCAGAATACAAAAGCTCTGCCTTTCACAGGAAAAATGAGAAGAGGCAACCTCTATGCGGACATTCTTGAACCAAAGGTTTCAAGTTTTCCTACTTCCCCTTCCTCCATGGCAGGCCAAAAATGTCGTGCAGAACTTTGGAGGCCTTTCAGGCTGTTGTGAGAAGAGGAAGCCGAGAAAGTTATACTTTTCTGCTGGAAATCTTTGAACCTATGGAAACTCTAGTCTGGATCCAAGCCTCATGGTGACAATGGTGAATTTTCTTTTCTGCAGGGGTGAATTATTAATTTAATTTATTTATATGACAGTCTACATTTTATCGGTTCTTTATGAAACTCAGGGTGCTAGACGCAGTTTTATCATTGTAATCCCACAGTAACTCTTTGAGGTTGCTCTAGACTGAGATCAAAGTATTACTGGCCCAAGATCTACCCGTGAACTTCATAACCATGTGGGACGTCAAAGCTTTATCTCCTTAGTCTAGCCAGACAGTCTAACTACTCCACAATACTGTTCCTAGAATCAACTGCACTACAAACTACTAACCCATTTATTCCCCCACAAACTGTGTTAAGATAGATCTTTAATGCTTTACAGAAAAGGTTTCTAGGACGTTAATAGCAGAGTTAGATTTGAAGCAAGCTCCTAAAAAATGATGAAAAGTTCTCTGCTGCATATTCGGCATATGCTTATCTGCAGCATTTTATCTCATCCAAATAGTATTTTAGACTAGATTAAGTAGACTGCCTCCTCTGGATTTGTTTTGCAGTAAAAACTTTGAGGTTTTAATATCACTTATAAACTTTAGGAAGGATAACTTTCAGAGGAAAACAGAAGGCACTGTTCATTTTATACTGTGGTCTTAGAATCAGCACAACAAAATCTGCTTACCTTTAAAATTCTCACCCTTAGGTACTCTCACTTATATCCCCACAAAGAAGTTAAAAAAGAATCCTGCAACTACAAAATAGGGAACTATGTCCACTTTTAAAATTTTCAATTAATATTTTAGTTTAAACAAATACTACAACATAGTAGATCTGGCAGTTTAGGAGAAGGAACCTGATGAACAGAGTTGAATAAGTGAAAGACCTGCCCTTGTATGCTTGGAATACAGGATCCCTTCACATAAACATATTTTGTTAATTTAACTTGAAGAGTGCTTGCACTCAAAAGCTCATCCCTTGAATAAATCTTTGTTGGTCTTAAAGGTGCTACTGGATTCTGATTTTATTGTGCTACTTCAGACCAACACAGCTACTCATTTGAATCTAACTTGAATTTGTATTCTTTAAATTGCTATCACTGAGAAGCATTTAGAAACTCTGATGCAAATCATTTACCTTGTGGAAAGGAGGAATTTTAGAATACAGATTTCAGAAAACAGATTTATGGTGATTTCCCCCTTACCTTTAGCTGCTCTTGCAGCCAACTGGCCTTGTACAAAGAGCCCCCTGTAGAAAAAGTGAGCCAGAGGGCTTTGAATAATTTACACATTGCTAAATACAACTTCATTTGCATAGAACTTTAATTAATATAGTACATGGCAAGCCATGGCTAGTGAAATTGTTTCCCCATATGCTGTGATGGCCTTGGAATTGTTAACCCCAAATGTGAATTAAAAAGAACAAAGAAAATAAGCAGGCCTTTTAAATCACTTACCTGTTTCTGAGCCAGATAAGAACAAGTTATATAACTTGTGCTACAGACACAACATACTTCAAAATAGGCTTTTCTAATATTTCAACCAGGAACGTCTACCTTACCGAGCATAATCTTAAAGTTATATCACATCACTTGCAGCAACCATATGTCAAAATTCACCTCTGCCAACTGAGAACTAGAAACTTGTTTTAACAAAGAAAGCATGTACTGGAATTTTCAGCCTGGGAACAAGAGCCTTCTGCTTTGGTGACTTCACACAATCTATACTGCATATCCTACTCTGGAAGATACTGCAAACATAGAGTCTCTCAAATGCAACAGAAGGATGATATTATGCACCCTGCAGCATCAGTCCAGTTGCTATACGGAGTGAAACCTCCATTCTTACATTACCATAGCCAGTTTCCCTAGCAACCAGTGATACAATAGTGAACAGGAAGAACACAGAGACAATTCCAGTGTCGGAACACAATGGAGTTCTGAATGAAGGGAAACAGCGTTCTACTTCCTCAAAGCAGCTTTGTCTACTGGGGATTCCACTCTAAAACTTGTATGAACTTTTAACAGCCATTTTATCCAAATTCTAGAGCCTAAAGCAAAACAGCATTGTTATACACCCTAATTCCATCACCTTGTAATACATTTTTTAGTCAATCTGATTGTTATATGGTCCGAACTTTCCCCAACAAAGAGTTATGGATAAATGTGTTCCCAGCGTACAAGGGCTGTTTCCTAGATCTGAATTAAATCACCATGGGTTTTTGTGAGATAATCTGCAGTGTTAAAAACTTGATTCTCTGTTACTGGGATTTTGGTTACTATTTATTTCCTCTGCAGAAAATATCCTAAGAGACCAGTCACATGAGATGGTACATTGAGGAGGGTTGATCTCTGACAGACTGTGCTTTCAAATGGAGACAAGGAAGGCTATCACCTCACACCAGAGCAAGGACCCTGACTCAGTTCCAAGTGCTGGCACATCCGCCCCTGCCGCCCATGTTGCTTTCAAGGAGGGCTTTTGTAAACCATCCTGTGAGTGCTGAATATTTTTAAAAAATGGCACAACTAGGTGGTTTATTGAAAATGAGGTTCTTTATTCAGGGTGCTGTTTAATTCTGTACTGAACATTACCACCACACTGCCAGGTAAAACCAGTTGATAGAACTGGGCTGAAATCCCCCCTCCCACCACGCAAAAAAAGGCTTACATTTTAAATATAACCTCAGCCTCATTCATTTCATTTCAAGCAAGAGCATGATTATTTGCAATTACCATATTTTGAGTATTTTATAACCATATATTTTTATATTCTGTCTCCCCCTCACACGCACATATGCAGAGAACTGTTCAGGTTAAAGGCAGTTCAGAATCATGAGATGGATAAACAGAGTGTTAAAATTGAGGAACTGAAAAAGAATACTAAAACTAGAACATACTTTTAAAAACAAAAAGGTATCTGCTATACTTGCTCATTATTTTATGGTTCACGGCATTACTTTTCAAAGTATGCTTCTGAACAGACATTTGTTATCTGTATCTACAGTTCAGTTCTCTTGTTGAGTCTCCATTGTAAGAGTTAGAGCCCCACCTCCTTTCAACAGGGATGGGCAGGGTGCAATGTTTTCCCAGAACCCAGCATTACTGGATCACAGGAACAAAAGCCCCCCCACACACACACACACACACAAAGTTAATCATCTGATCTGTCTGGCATAAGGAAGCATTTTGTGCTATTGCAGCTGCCAAGGCTAACATCACACTCACACATTAATGAGCAGCACAGGGGACAAACAATCTTCCCAGCCACATCTCTGTAACAGCATTAGCTGCAAAGAAAGCTAAACTCACTTATGCCACTCACTGGCATAAATAAGCACTGTGCTACCCTGATCTGACAGGTTACTCAAAGGTTCGAAATTGTTGAAGTCGTTCTAGATATTTTTAATGATTTTTTGGATTACCAAAATACCTGGACATTTTATTTACATTCTGGTTTTTAAAACTTCAGAAACGGGGAGGGCAGTAGATGGCTTGCAGAACACATGTCCCAAAAGCCTTTCTGTGTATTCAGTGACTTTTTTAAAGACTTCTGAATACTTTAATCTTTTTCTATTCTGAGTGTTGCAGAGATGCAATACAGGGATCATAACGTAATGCAGTATTTTTCATAGTTCTCATGATTTCCAGGTCTGCAAATCAAAGGCTGAAATACTTGAGTGCCACAATTGCCAAATAAGCATACTGCAGAACAGTAATCTGCAATGTAGTATAGAGTTGTGCACTTTGGTGGCTAAAGCACACAACCCTAATTGTGGTATCTGCCAATGCATTCCCTTGTACCCTCCTGCTTTTTCTTCAATCTACCTGAAAAAGCAAACAGCCGACCCTGTAGCAGATTCAGAAAAGGCCAGAAAGCACCGTTGTCATGTTTCAGAAAGCACCCATGCAGAAACAGTTGCCCCATCATAGGAGAATGTTTAGCTTGGAATGTTCCAATGTTTTGTGACTGGGCCTAGTCTCTATGGCAGCCATTTTATGACTGGTCCCATCCAGTTCACCAAGGCATGTATTTTTGTGTTCCCTACTTCATGTTCCCAAAGTTTCACAAGTCCCAAGTAGAGAGCTGTGCTACAGGATAACTGCAACAAGGGTCCTGCCATGTTCATAAAGCTAATATGTAAATTATTTTAATTACATGCAAGTAAGCGTTCCAAATAGTTGCAGACTATTTGCTTATAATGTACTTACATCCGAAGAATTCAGAATGCGAAAGAAAATCATTATTTTGTCATACAAACTTTGTTACTATTACCAAAAGCAGCTTTACCAAAGTTTTCTGCTGATGTATGGGGCAAAGGCAACTCAAAATTAGCATGTTAGAACCAAGCCATGAGAACTGAGCATGGCTAGAACCAGGGAACTTCCCTTCTCTAGTCTTGTGGCAGAAAGCCAACCTAAGTGAGATGACACTACTTAGAGGTAATGGAGTCAAATGTGCCAGCAAGATAATTTTATGACCCATAATTTTCAAGTCATGCATGGTGAAGATCAGGATAATTAAATTTCATGCTTCAGGAAACCAAGGTCAGGAAGGAGTTCCCAGATTCTTTGACTGTGCTCAGTACCATCCAGTCAACTTTGGACTTCTCAAGAATTCTACAAACTCAACAGTTCATATCTGAAGAGATCAGCAGACCTATGTCAGCCAAGTGTGCATTGGAGGCTGTTTTGCTTACATTCACAAAAGTAGGGTGAAATAAATACTGCACAAAAGCTTGTTCATGTTTCTACCGAGTGATTCCAAAAAATCTAAGGGCACCATGATCTTCAGCTTCTTGGGAGCTGTTTGTACTCAAGAGACTTGCAAATGAGCAAAACGTTCATCACAAATCAGAGAAATCTAGACACAATAAAAACTCTCATGAGAAACAAAGACCCACAAATCATACAATCTCTTATGGAGCCTGCAGGTCACCAGTGAGGAACTCTGATAGAAAAGAGCCAGTCAGGAACTTCTAGAGAGAAAAAATGAACTGCAACTGTATGATTAGAGAGGATTCAATCAGACCCTTATGCTCTCTTTAGCAACATCCCCCTGCCCAAAATTCTCCACAGTATTCATTCCCACGTGAAGTTTAGCAAATGTATGATAAAAACATATCCTGTTTCTTTTTCCCTCTTTCAAAGCAGAAAGGAATGGGGAAGGAGAAAATAAAGCAACGTAGATAGGAAAAGCTGCCCTTAATGTGCAAGATTCCCAATGGATTTCTTAAGGGAAGCAAACCTTTCTTAGTTTACTGACTGTAAAATATTTGGGGCTGTAAACCTGGTCTACATCTCTTACATAACAGGTTTGAAAAAAGAAAATTCTTTTATTATTAACAAAATGACCAAGGAGTGAAGATTGCAGCCTGTATAGTATAAGAATCACTGAAGAATGTAAAGTATTCATATGCAAAGGGACATATTGTAGGCTCCTGACAACACTAGATTCTTCCCTATATATATAGGGCAGCCCTGGAATAGTTCACCAAATGGGTGGGAATTAATTTTAATACGTTTTTAAAAATTTGTTAAACATTTATAGGATGATATAACCATATATGGTCATGTTGACCCCCCTCCCAAATGGCCAATGATGGGCCTGGAGGGGGTAGGAAGGGGAGGGGCCCTGGGTGAGCATGTACACAACCATGCTTCCCAACCATATTCTGCATGATCATGCCACTTCTGGGGTTTCCCAAAGCCTGAATAATGTTTCAGGGGTTTCTCAATGGTAAAAAGGTTGAGAAAGACTGCCCTAGATAGACAGTTATCTGTCACCCAGCACCTGTCTGAGCAATATGCTTGAGCCCAGATTCTTAGAAGGTTTCAATCTCAGTTTGAGTGCTTAATATAAACAATACATTTGCCTGTACTCGAATACAGCACAGAACTTTATACTACCATAGGTAATCTGTATTCTTCAAGATGGATAATCAACAGAAAAGTATGCATTAGGAGCTTGGGCTGATGCATTAATGCTATTCCTTGCCTCTTCTTCCAATTTGCTGCGTAACCTTATTTATGTCTCCCCTGTAGAAGACAAACTGATGAGTAGTGCATCTGCAGAGCCCGCAGTCCAATTGTCCTCTTGTATCAGTACAAAATACTGCAGAGGAAGGTAGTAGCAGCCCACTAAGACCTTGGAAGACTGGATATTTTTGTGCGTTGCCATGGAAGAAATCTACATTTCTTTTCCAGCAGGTTGATTTTCTGTTTGTAATTGACACTTTTTTTAATAACAGCAGGATTATTTAAAAAGTAACACCCTGAATACTAATGGCGAGTACTGCAGTAAATGATGTGCTTCCCGTGATACAAAGAAAGAACCAAAACCAGAACAGGTCGTCATGCCAATACCTTCAAGAGCAAAGTATTACAGAACAACTGAGACCACCCACTAGGGATCAGAAATATCCTTCTTCACGTATCACCTTCCTCCGGCATATTGGGACATAATTAGAACCAGGCTGGGGGCTACTTACATGGAGTTGTATTCCCTCAAACCCTGCCTTGGGAAAATTCAGCAGATGGATTTGCTCACAGAGTCTGTGCAATGTCCCTGCCCCTCATCCCCAGAGTCACTGATACTGGGAACAACACTTGTCTACTTGAGGTTCTGGCTTACTTCCTTTGCTGGAGTGATATGGAATAATTTGCTCTACAACCTGCTTTTTGGTTGCGATGTTAACATGTCCCAGATTAACTGCAAGGAGAGGAGGCAGACCTAATGTAAGAGAACTGCAGCTGCGAGTTCTCCATATTGAACATTCCTGGTGGAACAGACAACAATCTCATGAACGCCTAGTTGGGCTTTTGTTCCCAAAATGAGTACTTCCTGTGCCCTCCAATGCCCACATGGCATTACAGCAATCTCATAGACAGTTTCTGAGCAAGTCCCAAAGCATGCTGTTTGAACAATAGCCCACATGTAACTCAAGACCGTAACAAAATCTTTCCTTATTTACACAAACAAGAACTGCACTGCAGGTTCTTCCTGCACTATTCCACTAGTCTTGGGGGAAGGAATTATATTTGGAACACTCCCACACATACAGGAAAAACAGGACTAGCCTAGAGCCTCTCCCTTCAATGTGTTAATTTTGTACCTGTATAACCTTTTTAAAGAGCCTCGTGGTGTAATGTGGTAAGCAGCAGAAATGCTGTCTGAAGCTATGTCCATAAGGTTGAGAGTTTGATCCCAGTAGCCGGCTCAAGGTTGATTCAGCCTCCCATCCTTCCGAGGTTGGTAAAATGAGTACCCAGCTTGCTGCTGGGGGGTAAAACGGTAATGACTGGGGAAGGCACTGGCAAACCACCTTGTATTGAGTCTGCCATGAAAACGCTGGAGGGCGTCATCCCAAGGGTCAGACATGACCCAGTGCTTGCACAGGGGATACCTTTACCTTTTAAAATGTGGGGAGCATCTAACAACGGAATCCCCACATCTGCAGTTCAAAGTGGTATAGTCTAGGTGGTCGCATGATTTTGGTACTTTACATGGAGATCAACCCTTACCCAGTAAACTCAGATGTCAGAAAGCCCTCTCTGAGAGACTGTGGATGCATCTTACCAAGAAACAGGACACCTCTAAAAGACGTGCAAAATCTCTGCATGCATACAGTGTTGCATATATTAGCAGGGATGAAAACCCGTTTGGGATGACTACAGCCCTCCTTCAAAATGGGGGAGGGAGAAAATTACACCCACTACTGGGGACCTTGTCTCTTAGATCCTAATTAGATTATACTCCCTCTCTCAGCAATGAGTGGAACAGTGCCAGCCATAAACCCCCTAATGCAAGGGCCTGCATCAAACTGCAATCCATCCAACCTATAGCAGGCCAGGAAGCAGCTCTGGCCTAGTTACCATGGCAACTGGAGGGCACCACCATGTGTATCAGCTCTGTAGGGGGAAGGGTGGAGAATGAGGTCAGCAGTGTGGCCTCGTCAATCACAACAACATTAGGCCTGTGGCCAAGTGAGCAGATAAGTGGCTAAAAGAGCAGACACTACTCTCTGCTAAGTAAGGAACAGAATCTGTTCAGCTGAAAAGCAGCTCAGGGAGAGAGGGGGGAGAGATCAGATGAGAAAACAAATGAACCAATCACTCCCCGCCCACTCACTGGACTAGGAGCTAGGGTTATGAGGCCAGAGTTTAGGGTTGGATACTAAATCACATTGTTCAGGAGCCAAGTCCAGATGCTTCCTAACTTTTGGAATGAGGAACCAAGTCTTTTCCTGTTCATACTCATCCCAAGTAGCCTTCTAGGAAGTTTCTGGGAAGCTGTTACAAGTGGCAGCTAAATGAAGATGAAAAGCCTCCCACACTTTCCCACACTGAAGTTGTATCATCACATCTAAAGAAGCCATTTTTCTTCAAGCAGTTTTCAGAATTCAGCTGGATGTTCTGCATGTTCAAACCATACAGCTTGCTTGAAGTCAACAGAGCTGTGAATGGAGGTATATGAACAAAGGTCTTGCCCAAAGATTCTAGAAATGGGATGCAGAAGAGAAATGCTTTAATACGCACTTTAAACTTGACACAGAAGTTCAGGAAAGGCTAAAAATACAGTACATTTTGCTCTACGGTATGGGGACTCTTTAAATGCACACCTTGAAGAAAATGGAGTCCATGGGGGCAGTATTCCAACCCGCATATTTGCTCCCTTATTGAGAAGAAGTTATCATAATTAACAGTCCATTTTTCTCACTGGGACCCAAGGCTGATTACAAGTTTGATAAAAAAAAATTCAGTGATCATATACTGTGACATTAGGCAAACAGGGAATGGATTATATTTGAATATTTGCATTTAAAAATAAAGAAACAAAACAATGTAGTTGGGCTGAGACTGCAGAATGAGGAAAAAAGCCGAATTCATGCAAACCTCTTTTAGGCATTAAGACAATAAATGTACAAAAGATTTTATCCCTAATAAAAGTTACCTCCTGAGCTAAATCATTACACTTAGCTCACCCTGAGGAATTCTGCTTTGCACATTTTGCAAAGTAACAGAAATAGGGGGGGGGGGCACCTCTGGTAGCTTGTTCTCAAATGCAGGAGCCACAACACAGAATCTGGTAGCTTGAGACTAGCATCCCCTGCCCCCTTCTGAGCTATTCAGATCATTGTGTAGACAATTTTTATAAGCTTTTCTTTATGAAAAACAATCTGTCTTTTAGTGGAAGTAAATCTGCATTTATAGAAGGCAAAAAGTTGTATGGCACTTTTAAAAATAACAGTCAATCTATAGATATCCAAGTGGTATTTTCCCCTCTGAACTATACTACTTCAGGATGCAGATGAGGTTTGACTATCTGAATACTCCCAAAGGGGAAGAAAAACACACACAGAGAAAAACGAAGGACAGAAAAGGAGGGTCACTTGGCATCTAGTATGGATTATGTGCATATATTATGCAAGATGTCACAACATTCTTTCCATTTTGTTCTCAGAACACTGTGGCTTCTTTTCTTAAAGAAATACTGAAGTTATATTGTACTGGCAACATTTATTTGTAAAAACAGAATGAAAATTGACTTTCAAATATTCAATATATAGTATGAGATTAAGCTCAAATTAGGGAACAGCACAGCTGAGCTCTGGAAAGGTCTGTATGGATTCCGACCTCTTCATTAGTTTCCCCTCTTAAACCCTCAAGGTCAGCCCATTTGTAGACAGAAACAATTGCCTGTGAGGCAGACCTCCTTGCTGCAATAGGAGACCAAGCCTACTATCAGACTTCCTGCATCTGTTGACCGGATGGGTATAGCTCCTAGTTTTGCTGTGTCTCTCTTCCTCATGAGCTGAGCTACCCATTCCCGAGATCATGTATACTTTTAAAAGCCTTCTGACAAAATTCATTACATTTCCTCGAGGAATAGTTTGGAAGGTTATGCCTTGAGGCTGCACTCTTAAACATGCTTGCTTGGAAGTAAATTAAACCAAATTCGGGGGGTTTGCTTCCAACATGAGGAAGATTGAGCTGCATCTCATGCTCAACAGTAAAGCTGCTGCTTCGGGCAGGATACTGCTTCCTACAATATACTGAAATTATGAGGGGAAAACCTTATCCATCCTGGTAGATATGCTTTCCTGTTGGAGACACCAGTGAATATGGTAGCAAAACAAGTTTAGTTTCAATTGCACATGGCACAGAATCTTTCCCTTTTGTTACAAAGCAGCTGATCTATGCTATAGTAACTTCAAGACTTGATTGATGCAACACATTTCATATGGGGCTGTCATTGAAGATGATTCAGAAACTTCAGTTGGTGCAAAATACGGTCTGTTATTATCTGGGGCTGTCAAAAATATACCAATCATGTTTTAAGATCCTCAGCATAGGCTTCCTATTTGTTTGTAGGTCGATTTCACAGTGCTGCCCTTCACAAACTGGGACCCAAATGCTTGACAGCTACTTCTCATTACATATACCAGTACAGTAGTTTTAATCAGCCCAACAGTACTATCTTCTAATCCTTCCCCTTACTGATATTAGCTACTGCCCCCCTGCTCTAGAATAGCCTCCTGGAAGAGGCAAAAAAGGCTTCCAACTTGCAGGCCTTCCAATGAACAGAGGTATGTAGGCAGGTGCTCAGGGCAGATGTTTTGGGGATAAGGGCACATGAAATACCTAGGTCAGGGGTAGTCAACCTGTGGCCCTCCAGATGTTCATGGACTACCATTACCATGAGCCCCTGCCAGCATTTGCTGGCAGGGGCTCATGGGAATGGTAGTCCATGAACATCTGGAGGGCCACAGGTTGACTACCCCTGACCTAGAGGGCACTGAAAGGGAGCTGTTTTTTTTTTTGGTTATTTATTTATTTATATTTGGAATTATCCACCTCCACTCCCGAAACCAGTCTGACTTGTAGCGGTTTACAATGAAAGAATACTCCATAAAACAGAATTGTTGTTTAATTTTATGCTATCCATTTTATATGCAAACTGTGTTAGAAGAAAAAATAAGGATCTAAAATATTTTTAACACAGTGCTTGTATTGATAAGTGCTTGTATTCTTTGGATCTCCCATCTTCTAATTATAAGGATCAGCATATACATTTGTTTTGTTCTGCAACAGTGGCAAGATTTGGCTCTGTACAATCACACTTGTAAAAAACCTGGGCCTTGCTCCATTTCCTCATCTGTCCATTCACACACCGTGACCCAATTAATCATTTATATACAGTTTATATCTGAACCAGAAAGCTACAGTTTGTGTTTGTCCAGTAAACCAGAATTCCAAATACTAGGTTTTGTTCAGTTTGGAACTCTGGTTTTCATAAGTCTCGCTTGCTGGTTCAGATGTACCCTGCAAATGACTGGTTAATCTGGAACATGCAGAGGCAGTATCAGTTAAACGAACCACAGGTTCATATATTTACTTACTACAGTTTAGATCAATCCTGTATTCTGAAGGATATACATCCAGATCCCAGGAACAGATTTGTCAGAGTTCACAAAGAGGAAATATAATTTTTCTGGATTGCCATTAATTCCTGGCCAAGCACAAGGCCAAGGAAAGACTCTGTATACTGGACACGGTTACTATTACTACTAGTTGTATGCACGATACTGTACCCCAGCAAAACCACTCTTAACAATTTCTTAGCAAAATTACAGTCCAGTGGAGAAAGTCATTTGGGAACCCTTTAATCTCTGCTCTTCACTGTTACAAGAAGCCTGGTCCTCTCCATTAACCAGAAACCATTTATTTCTAGGGTAGGGCCTCTAATTCAGCAGTTAGCAAAGCCCACAGCCATGTCACATGGCAATTTTTAGAAAGGAGATTTCCACATGAGGACAGATTTTCCATTCAACCTCTATGTACTAGTGCTAATTACAAAGTTGCTTAAGCATCCTGACTATTTTGCTAACACACCCTCCAGCTGTCGTCTTTTTAAAAAATCCAATAAAAATCAGCTTGGATTTTACTTTTTTTGAGGGGGTGGTTGTTCAGAATTCTAAAGGACTGAATTATAATCTTTTATGAATCTTATCGTTAGAACAGCCCAGGAACACCAGATGTTCAAGCAAAGCTGCCAACCAGCAGCTGGCTGCAGCTTGCAGCACGGATCTTGTTGTTAATTTTAAACAGTAAAATGATACAGATCTATACTTTTAACAAGTACACAACCAGGCTTTACGATATCTATCAAAACTGTGAGGGTTATTTCATCTACAGGGACTGTCTCCACCACTGCCAATCCTGAAAGGAGCACCCTTGTTTCCTGAACTCCGAGCCCATCCTAAGAGCAGGGAACAGCAAGTTTCTCATTAGGGTGGGAATACTACTTCTTGGAGGCAAGACTAGCCCATACAAGCCAAAGAAAGTGAAAGCAGCACAAATCAACACGATTGCCTCCACAGTGCCTCATGGAATGAACTATGTAACCTAATAATAAATATAAAGGTCAAAGCTGAAAGAGAAAAAAGAAAAAAATTAACATGTTTTTTTATTTTTTAGAACCTGGTTTATGAGTTTCAGGAAATTGCACAGATGTGTCTTAATCAGGATCTGACTGACCTCTGTATCTGTGGGCAGGCAGTGCTAACAGAAGGGAAATATGACCTAATAGGCATTACAGAAACTTGGTGGGATAACATTCACAACTGGAATATTAGGACTGAGATGTACAACACTTAAAAGGGACAGGCAAATAAAGAAGGTAGAAGGACTAGCAGTATATGTTAAGAATGTGTATACTTCTGAGGAACTACATGAATTTGAGCATGGAAATTCAGCTGAGAGTCCTTGGATAGAAATAAAAGGAGAAGGAAATAATAGTGGTATTATCATGGGGGTCTACTGTAGACTCCCTGCCAGGCAGAGGACTTGGATCAGATGCTCCTAGACCAGTTTACAAAGTTCTCAAATAGGTGGGACACAGTGGTAATGGCTGATTTCAATTACCCAGATATCTGATGGAAGACTAACTCAGCTAAAAATGAAAAGCCCAATAAATTCTTGACTAGTCTTGTTGACAACTTCATTTCCCAGTAAGTGGAGTGGACAACTAGGGAGTCTGCTATTTTAGACTTGATTCTCACCAATACAGAAGAACTGGTTGATGAGGTGCAAGTAGCAGGCACACTTGGTAGTAGTGATCATGTGATTTTGGAATTTGCAATCTCAGGGAAGAGAAGAGCTGTCAATAGTCAGAAATATAGACTGGACTTCATGAAAATGAACTTTAACAAACTTAAAGTTATGCTGGGTAGAATCCTGTGGACAGAAAAACTTGAGATGGGAGTTCAAAAGGGGCGGGAGTTTCTTAAGTGAAATATTGTAGGCACAATCACAAAGAAAAGGAGGATGAGAGGGGACATGGTAGCCCTCTTTAAGTATTTGAAAGGCTGTCATTTAGAGGAGGGCAGGATGCTGTTTCCGTTGGCTGCAGAGGAAAGGACACGCAGTAATGGGTTTAAACTTCAAGTACAACGATATAGGCTACAATATCAGGAAAAAAATTCACAGTCAGAGTAGTTCAGCAGTGGAATAGGCTGCCTAAGGAGGCGGTGAGCTCCCCCTCACTGGCAGTCCTCAAGCAAAGGTTGGATACACACTTTTCTTGGATGCTTTAGGATGCTTTGGGCTGATCCTGCATTGAGCAGGGGGTTGGACTAGATGGCCTGTGTGGCCTCTTCCAACTCTATGATTCTATAAACAATTCCCTTAAGAAAAATGAGAGGAGCCTAAAGACGCAAGGGTGGCTCCATAAACAGCTTTCAAAAGATTTGAGTAATAAAAAAGACTCATTTAGGATGAATATAAACAAATAACCAATGCTTATAGGGTGAGTGTTAGAAAAGCCAAAGCTCAGTATGAGTTTAGGCTAGCAAGAAATGCTAAACACAACAAAAAAGGGTTCTTTAGTTATGTTCAAAGGAAGAAAAAGAGTAAGAACATGGTAGGACCACTGTGGGGACAAGAAAGTGAAACTGTAAAAGGTGATGAAGACAGAGCTGAACTGCTCAATTCCTATTTCTCCTCAGTCTTCTCTTTCAAGGGAAATCATGTTCAATGTGACAAAACTATATGATGAGCTGTGGAAGTTGCAGCCTAGGATCATTGTAGGGGTAGTCCATAAACATCTAGTTTCTTTAAATGAAACTACGTCCTCTCGGCCAGATGAATTGCATCTAAGGGTACTAAAAGAACTTGTGGATGCAATTTCTGGATTATTTTTGCCATTCTTACCTAAAGCCTACTAAAAAGAGGGAAAGGGAGAATTTCCCCAAGTTGTCATAAAGAACCACATTGTCATACACCACATTGTAGTAGTCAAAAATGGAAGTTACACGTATCAGCATAACAAGATCATCTATATAAAGGAAGCCTCCACACCTAACTAAGGTGCCAAAGGCAACAGCAGCAATCTGATTATCCCACAATATCTAACAATATTCCTTCAGCCTTCCCAGAGGTGAAAATGGCACTTGACATAATCAGTTTCAAGATTACCAGCTGCCATAAAGGGGACAGACTTTCCTACCAGCATCACCTCTTTCAGAGGCTCCATTAACTGTCCTACCAATATGGAAGGCCTGTTTGGCTTGTGAAACTGAAGCAGAAGTACTAAAGCACAGTGTGCATATTTGGAGGATTGATTCTAAAAGGTGACACTGGGCCCTTAGTATTTATGTTTTATAGTCACTCTGGTTTGTCCCAAACGCAGCTTAGTGTCTACAAGAAGGTTGTTCAGGAACCTGGAGAGAAGTGCCATCAGTATGCTGATGGTGCCCAGTTCGATTTTAAGCCCAGCCCCCGCAGATATTACACTCAGATGAGCAAGCATCATTTATTCTTGCAATATTTCAACCAAGCCTTATCACACACTTCCAGCATTTTGACTTTTCTGTACCTTCTAATTTCACGACAGTTGCATACTCCTGCTCTGAACCACTTCAATTTTTATGAAGGAAACACATGCTTGTACCATGTGGCTTTTAATAGAGGCAAGCAGTTAATGATTTTGAAGGAATACCAATGGAATCTGCCAAAATGCAAGCAGGCAGATGGATGTCAACGGAAGTCCATTGCTTGGGGCTGGGAAAACAGAACCAATAATGGAATTCCACCTGCAGGTCTGCACATGCTATTCTTAATTGAAAGCATGCAAAACTAAGTGATTTGACTTGCACTGCAACTTTTTGATCATTTGTTTTTCCAGACAATACCCCGACCCAGGTTTTTTTAGTGCTATTTTTGTTCTACCTCAACATGTTATATACTTCTACTGTGTAATGCAGGAGGGATAATGTGGGGGTGGAAGAGAAGATAAATAATGCCAAAGCTCATGAGAAATGCACTTTCTACCAGCATACAATATTCAAAAATCTACAAAAAAACCAAGTGGCAAAGCACTGCAGCATATGTACATGCCACTTTTTATTTTAACACTGGTACAGGAACACTTGAATGCTAAAGTAGCAAAATGCAGAAACATTCTGGCTAAAAAATTATTAATTTTTGTTTGCTTTTTACTCCTTTGAAAGAATTCATAGTAGTATAAAACCAGAATAGGAAAACCTGTGCAAAATTAGTGATGTCACAGGCAGTGTTCAGTAGGCGCCGGTAGCATTGTGCATCCATGTCCTGCAGAGCATTTCACAACTGCATGGACTTGCAAGTGCCAGTGATGGTTTGCTTTGTTTTACTTTGGAATAACACATATTTCTGACTGAGTTCTAGGAAAACATGCTTTTGCACAATACAAGCATAAGCCTTTGGCTATATTTGCTGAGGAATGGTAGAGAGGCTTAGCTCCAATCACACTACTACAGCCCAGCTATAACTATACTCACAACAATAACATGCAATATGAGCAGGTACAGGGAAACCTTGCAACGAAGCAGGAAATGGTCAGTTAAAACAGTACACTTGTCCAATGCTAGCAGAAAGCCATACTTGACCACACCACAATGATGAGGCTACTAGCACCTACCCAAACATACTAACAGCAAGCACATCCTACTATGTAGGGTCCTACTACATTTTTGGGGGGGGCACATGCAGATACACAGTCTCTCATGAACCATGTCATCCCCACTTCCCCCTTGTAGCAAGTAGCAAGTTTGGGGATGGTAGCTGCAGTTGTTAACTGAAGAGCTTATTTTTCATTGCAAAAGGTCCTCATTCATTTTCAGGACCATGATGAAGTTGTTGATAGCTCCTTCTCACAAGGAAAGGGCTCACCATTGGAGAAGCTGCTACCTTTAAGAGATTTCCTTAAGGAAAACAAATTGCAAGGTCGCAGGCAACCTTTGCAAAGGTAGCAGACAACCTCAGACCTTATGCTGGTATGGTCCCAGACTCAGTTCCAGAAGTAAAAGTCCCATCTGCTTTGATTTGACCTTCGTAAAAATACTTTCTTTAAGAGTTTATAACCAAGACTGACCAAGGCTGGTTCATCCATGTAGCACTGTGCCCCCCCCCCCCGTTGATCAGGGCCGTAGCCTCTCACCTCCCCACTTTTCCCTCTTTAAGGACACCCAAAATTAAACCCCTTTCTACTGTGGGTGAGTCCCTCTGCCCCCAATGCAGCTGCTCCCACTGCAGTTATACTCTGCTAGGGCTTGGTGGTGCTACGGGTTCCGCAAATCCTTAAACTGCTCCTGCTCCAGGTATGACATTGAGTTCATTGCAACAAATTTCCCAGATATCTGTATACGTAATCTGGAACAGATCTCCACCCCATGAATCAACACTATCCCTGAATTCAAATGCCACCGCACAACTGCTTCAAAGTGAGCTGATTAATATGGATTATGTAATGCAGAGTAATTCTAACAAGAACTTTTCCCGGTTGGTCCTGCAACATTCAACAAACCCTAGCTGCCTTACATCACTGAGAATAACTTTGTAGGAGCACTGTAGTAAGGGTTACAATTGCAATAGGATGTAGGTCGATGGAAGAAACAAGAGGAGACAGTCCTCTGGGAGTGCTGGGACCATTCGCACAGGATACTTTAATAACAAGAGAATCACAAAATCTTATTTTGTATTTTAAACATACATATAACCCAAAAGCCAATATAGCCTAATATATAGCCTAATATAGCCCAATATAGCCCAATATAGCCCAATATAGCCCAATATAGCCCAATATAGCCCAATATAGCCTAATAGCCTTTGAACTCAGAATACCCTCATATTTTAATGTGGAAATAACTACAGACAAATCTAGTCCAATACTATCTTTCTGATTTGCTTATTTCCATTCTCACTGAATGTTAGAATTCATGCAAAAGTGATTGGCCTGACCCTTCCTTACTAAAATACCAGGAAGCTATCATAATCCTCCAAGGAGGGAAAACACAACAAGGGATAAGAAGGATAAAGCAGAAGTTCCAACAGTGAATTTCTGTCTTAGTGGCCACAAACCTGAAGGATGGGCTTTCAAAGCTTACCCTAAAAAAATAAATTCTGCTTGAATTGCATAATATCTTGCCCTGACAAAGCTGTTGGAAATACTTATTAAATGTTTAAAGTTGATGAAGGGCTTGACAAGCCTAGGATACAAAACTAATGAGATGAAGACTTCATGGTAGGGACAAGCTGCTCACTAATGCCAAGTTACCACATACAATTGTTAGGGTTGTGCGCTTCGGCTGGCGAAGCGGCTATTCTGGCCTGAAGCAGTCAGTGCCACAGCGTGTGGGGGGGGGGGGGGTAGTTCCGGTGCTGGCGCGCCAGTTGGCACCCGCACGCAGGCGCTGGCTGCTTCGGACTGGAACGGCCGCTTTAGCAGCCGAAGCGCACAGCCCTGCCACTGGGTGATATGGATTTATGTTCTTGTACCTTACAAGTATAAGGTTTGAAGCTGTTTGCTACCTTTGCTATGGTTGTGAAAGGAGCTATCAACAACTTCATCGTGGTCCTGAAAATGAATGAAGACCCTTGCAGTGAAAAATAAGCTCTTTAGTTAATAATTGCAACTACCATCTTGCTACTTGCTAGAAGGAAGATATAGAAAATAAGCCTTTGCAATTCTCTTGATATTAAAGCAGCCTGTGCTAATGTTCCCAACACTACCTGAGGATGGCCTCCTATTTTTTCCAACTTTGTAAACCTTAAAAAAACAACAGTGAATTGGGGAAGAAAAGCCTATAATTATAAATGTTGAAAGCAAACTTTTTGCATATTGGTTGGCTAGAGAAAAGTTACTACCTTGGTCGCTCTTGAGGACTGACTGGGCCAAAATCCAAAAAATTAATGAATTTCTCCCATATGCTTTAAAGTCACCTAAATTAGTATGCATCACAACATCTTATAGCAAAGATCTATGTCATTAATCCCTTGTATGAAACAGTATTTTCTTCTGTCCTTAATTTTTCACCAGTCAGTTTCACTAGTATTCTAGTATTATGAGATTCTAGTATTATGAGAATTCTAGTATTATGAGAAAAGAAAAATTTTCCATTCATGTCTTCCAAATAATACATATTTTAATAAACATAGTTTTATAAACTTCACTGCAGTCTTTCCCCCCTAGCCCTTCAAACTAAAAAGTTTGAAGTGCGTGACTTTGATTATTGTGGTTCCTTTTTTCCCCCTTTTCATATTTTCATTTGGTCAATATATTTATAGGAAGGCAAAAAGGAACAGCAAGCTCACCCCTGGTTGAACTATTTGCATACAGAAAACTTACTTTATTGGTCATTCTGATTAATGTCTTTAATGGAAGTATCAGTCTCAGGAGGCCTAGTCCTGAGTCGCTTCATGCCACTATTTCCCAAGTTAGACCCATCTCTGCTTTGCTGTTATCGGGCACTTTGAGATCATTCTCTGGGTGCTAACGAATCTTTACAATAATCTGTTGGAAGGATGTTTATATACACAACCACGTAACGCCTGCCATCTCTCTCCTTTCTTAAGTAGAACTGTCTTGTGCTAAGATGGCGTTTCACCGGTTCATAGAACCAGTTCAAGTTAGCCATAATTTTCCTCTGAGCTTCAGTCACATTGTCCATAAACGCAATGGCCACTGTTTGCTTCACAAGAATCAAGAGCCCCTCACCATTCTGCCACATGTCAGCCCTTGCTCCAGATTGGATAGTTTTGTTTTCTTCATGACTTATAACTGTTTCATGGCACAGTGTATTGCAAGGATAAAGGATGGGTGATGAAAAATAATAGCCTCAAAACAGAAACGGAGAGGAATGTTAAGGATATGAGGAAAAGAAATAGTCTAGGGTTATGGAGTCTGGATAAAAATTCCTTGGCATGTTCAGATTGGAAGATCTTGGACAGAGTATTTTAGTTCCAGTGCAGTGTACAAAAAGGGCTGAGAATTCTTTAAAATTAATAGAATCCTAAATAATTGGTGTAAATCTATTACATGTCAGGGGGCAAAGGAAACAGCTTCAAAATATGGTTGCCTTGACTTTAAGATTTGAGCTATACTACTATGAGCTTCTCTCTCCCTTTACATCCACCATTTTCTCCAGTTCTAAGGAAGGTCATAAAGATTTACAGCTTCAAAGGAAACTGGGTTGTGTTCTCATCAAGAAGGCCTTACCAACAGGTTTGAGAGCAATAATATACCTACCACTGTCATCTTGCATGACAACAGCATTATACAGGGTGCAGATTAACAATTCAGAATATATATTTTTTCACATAAACACAAGTTTCTCTGCTTTAGCTCATAATTCTTTCCACACATGAATCTGAATTAATATTTGTATGTTTGATACATTAGATAACTTTAGTACTTTATAAGTGCCTAGTCCTGCTTCAGATTCCCAACCATCTAAGGCTAGACTAGTTGCAAGCCAAGAAAGGGCCATCTTGGTGGGGCACCAAAAGTGTGAAATGCCCTTTCCAGTAAGAGCCTTCAATTTCCTTCTAACATTGTCTTCTGCAGCAAATGGATACTTCTTCTGCTTTTTATGTCTTCAGTAATTGTTATTGATCAGCTACTGTGCTTGTTTTATGTGTGTTTATGTATTTAATCACATTTGTTTAAATATGCTGTTTTATCATTTAAATGTTTTAAAGTTATGATGTTCACCACCTTAAGTGGAAAGGCAGCATGGAAACATTATAAAAATATAAACAAACCAGCAAATAAAGATCTTTAAAGCCACAATTGATGGTGGACTGTACTATAAGATATTAGGAAATGCAAATCAAGCTACCAAACCTATTAAGCATTAGAGAAAGTAGACAATAGTGCATTCTATTTTAGTTTATTTGATTTTAGAACATACTTTATATGTCAGGTATATTAATACAAATCTTTTCCTTTATTTCTGAAGAGAAATAATTCAATCTTTATTTTAAAATATTATAAATGTGAATATATTCATTGTGTTGAATTACTGTAAGGCACAAAGCATGGGCTGATAAGTAGCACAGTTTTTAAATCTATTTGTATGATGTAAAATGGCAGGGGGGACAACTGCATAACATGAAGAGGAAGAGGGGAGAACAACATTTATATATTTTTATCCTACACTTCCTCCAAGAGGTCTGGGCAGTGCATATCTCCTCCTCCATTTCATCCTCACAACAACTCTGTGAGGTACATGAGGTCTAAAGAAAACGACTGGCCCAAGACCCCACGGCATGTTTCACAGCTGAGAGGTGTTCTGAACTTGGGTCACTGGAGGAAGGAGTCCACAGTCACACACTTCACATAAATCATGGTTCGTGCCAATTCTAAGTTAGATGTGTTTCTCAAGACAACCAATATACAAGCCATGATAGCACTCCAACTGAACGCCACACTCCTGAAATATAAGGACTTATTTTAATTAACGCAAATCAGTAGATAGGCAGCAGAGACATCCAGATGCATCTCTATGGTTTCTCCACCTCTACTAGGCTGCAATAGTGACAGATACTTTATTGGCTTTCATTTTATTCTGCTTGCAATCCAGCCACCCTGCCCCCCATCCCCATTGTCCTTGCAAAAGATTTCAATGGCAGGAGAACAAAGGGATAGGCTGCACACAATCCACCTCCCCCCCCCCCGACACACACACACAGTCCCTTTGTCTGGGAATGGCTATCCTTCCCTGCTAGGGTAGCAGTATGTACTGATTAGGCCATCCATGCTCAGATGCTGCATACTATTACTTCTCCTCTGCATATACCCATATACTGCATATACCCATCCTCTGCATATACCCAGCCAGCCCCTTTCCTTACAGAGGGAAAAGAAATCCTTCCAAGCTCCAGATAAATGATCAATATTCATCCCCTGATCAATATTCATCCAATCTCATGCTTGTTTGCAGCGTCAGCATATAGAGGCCAGACGATGGGGAAAGATCGGGAGCTAACCGGAACAAGAGAAAAACGGATTCAAGAAAGGGCATATTGTTAATCCAGCACACTGAACTCAGGAGCCCTTAGATAAAAGTTGAATTAAACTGAAACAAGGTAAAGTTACTGGCTTCTGGAAGTGCAGCTGGATATGTGGATCCAAAAAGGTGATAAAAGTAGCATGCTTAATATATAAGATATAAGAGGGAACAACAGACCAAATGTGCTCTCCCCACAGATCAGCAGATTGTACAAGCAAGATTGGCTTGCCGGCCAACATTTACTCACATTTCAGAAAAAGAAAAGACAGTCATCCAGAACTTTCTTGTCTGCCAGCCGTTTCATTTGGATCAATCTACAGCTGATATATTTCCAGCTCAGTCTGGGTATGTGCCCAAAATCCCCTCAACTTTGTAAATGGGGAGGGAGCTTAGAGAAAAACAGGAGCCATGCATTCAGAGTCTGATACCAAGTCAGGAAAAAAAGCCAGGTTCTTTAATGTGGTTGCAATGCAGACCATGTTACATTTGATCTTAGTCGGCCCAGTAAAAACAGAACTTCACTCCCAGTAGCTTGCTGACAGTTCCAATGTCCCTGGTCTTTACTGTTTTTGCAGCAAGGGCTCAGTCTCCTGTTATTTGCTGTCTGTGGCTCCTGTCCCTTTTCTTTGCCCACCTCTCAACCAAAACCAGAGAGATGGATATCTGTAATGTATTGGTTTATATCTTAAGAAACTTGTTTGTGCTATTAAATATAACGAACGAAAAAAATACTAATGTAATGATAAACAATCATCCTTGAAGAGATCTGCTCTGACACCATCTGGCCTCAGGGCTAACTAAAGATTCCGATAAACAGGAGACTTATTTACCCAGAATTATATTTGTGTGTGAGAGACAAATAACTGAGTTGGTGTGTTTAGGTCATGGCTTTTTCAATACTGGCTAAAACATTCAAGAAATCTATCCCACAAGCAGTAAATCAAGTTGTACCAGGTTACCTGCCTTGAGCAGGTTTCTGCAGGGATGACATACATTTTCAGAAATAAAAATCATTTTATGATTATGGAAGCCATTGGCAAATGAGTCTTTGCACATAAGTACTTCATTGTCGCAGGTTCAACATCCAGCAGGTGAAGATGGGAGACAGACCCAAAATAATAAGCTTGGTAATGAAACAATTAAGGATGGATAGCTGAGTTAGTTTGTCTGCAGCCATAGGAAAGAGCAAGTTTCTAGCAGCAGCTTAAAGACTAACAAAATTCGTGGAAGGATATGAGCTTTCATGAGTCACTACTTCAAATAATGAAATGATAGATCTTAGGAGCTGGGCAACTATTTTAAAAACATGGATGGTTAAGCATATTTAAAGTTCATTTCTCACTTGGAGATATGTAGGTTTCTTGAACAGATATGAACACAAATAAGCTGCTATCACCACTAAAGTACATTTGCTAGCAACTACACAAGCTTTTATAAAATTTAGGAGCATGACCAAAAAGCATTTGACCATGCACTGCACATGCATTCCAGAATTACATCTGCTTAAAGAAGCAGTATGTTTTCCTCTTTGCATACATGAGTTACTAAGCAAGATCATTTATTTTAAGGCTGAAGTTGCAATCTTATATACGTTTATTTGGAACTGGGACTAATTTCCACACAAAGATAGGTAAGATCATGCTGTAAAGTCTCCATAAGCAAGGACTGATAGTAACTGGGTAAAAATGTTCCATAATGAGATGGAAAATAAGTGTGCATGCTATTTGGTTGGTACAGTTATAAATATTCCTAATCTAAGAACAAATTGCAAAGCATAAAATATATGTACAAAATGACCTCTATGGCAGTGGTCCCCAACCCCCGGTCCGGAGACTGGTACCGGTCCGTGGATCAGTCGGTACCAGGCCAAGGCTCCTTCTCATCCTCCTCCCTGGTTGCTGTCTCAGGGGCTGCCATGCCACTCTGCCTCCGGTTCACCTTTGGTGCTTTCCTGTGGCTGTCATGGCTGGGGCTCCCCCTTGGCGTGGCACTGCGCAGCTGCTGCTGGCAGCGACCCCCAGTGGGCGGCGGGAAGTCAGGGGCACTGTCAGGAAAGCAAGCAGAGCAGGGGCTCAAGTGGCAGCAGTGACGTCCCTCGGCAAAAGACTACCCCTCCCAGGCCTCAGTAAAATTGTCAAGTGTTGACTGGTCCCCGGAGATAAAAGGTTGGGAACCACTGCTCTATGGGACTTCCCACGCACATAATCTTTGTCTTAGATGGATTTAGCTTCAACCAAGTCTCACCTAGTCATTCCACCACAACATCCAGGCAGGAGACCAAGACTGGAATTCTGGCTACCAGTCATTCAGGTAAGAGATAGAGAGCTGGGTGTCAGCCGCATATTGATGGCACTCCACTCCAAACCTCCTTACAACCTCTGCCAGAGGGTGCATATAGATGTTAAACAACACTGGGAGAGAATCAACCCTTGTGGAACGCCATAGATTAGAGCCTCACTGATGACCTTTCCTCACCCATGATGAACCTCTAGGACCAACCCTGGAGGAATGTGGAGAACCAGCTCAAGGCCTTTCCCTTATGCCTGCATATATCTCTTGGCATCAATGATGAACCAGAACAGCTTTGGATCTATTCATTTTTCTGGAACAGTATGTAGTTGAAGAAGAACCTTTGACATGTGTGTTCGCCATCCACCTGGCCTGAAGGCATGAAGTAAATAAGCCAAGCTGTATAGCAGTGTCTTCTTGATAAAGCAAATTAACCTTCCCTCCATCCTTATTTAGACAACGAGAAGAAGAGAGGGGATTTAAAATACTGTTCTGCTGAATGGAAACGTTGAAAATTCTCCCTAGAAATTAATGAGAGAATGACCTAGACCATGAGCAATGATAGACAAAGTGGAACACTAGCATGAACATAAAAAACTGATATATATGGAACAACCAGGAACATATACCTGCAACTGAAGAGTCACCTGTGAACTCACTTAGGCCTTCTCAGATTTCCACAGGTATGCTACTCAAAGACAGCTTACACTCACTCCAAGACAATAAAAGATAGACTGCATAATGCCCCTAGAAATAACTATATTTCTGCATGTAGCTCTCTGTATCAGTCTTCTTACTATTTTGGAAGAACTACATCCGCCATTAATCCCTGAATACTTGGGAAGGAGGGAAACAAAACCAACAATTAGCTCTGAGTAGGAAAATCGAAGACAGACAAATCACAGTTGAGTGCACAGGAAGCTGTTATTGAAGAATGGACAGAATAAATTAGGAGCTAGGTCAGAATTTCTTCATTTTATAACACACATATTTGGTACAGAACAGCCTAGAGCAGTGTTTCTTAACTTTTTTTATCATTGAGAAACCCCTGAAACATTGTCCAGACTTTGAGAAACCCCAGAAGTGGTGTGATTATGCAGAATATGGTTGGGAAGCATAGCTGTATACACACCTCCCTGGTGTCCCCCCCCTTCCCACCCCTTCCAGGCTCATCCCTAGCCATTTTGGAAGAAGTGAGTAGGGTCTTATCACCTAATAAATGTGATTAAAGATTAAAACATATTAAAGATTAATTAACTCCCACCCATTCAGGAAAACCCTCCAGGGTTATCAAGAAATGGCCTAGAGCAGTGGTCCCCAACCTTTTTTCACCAGGGACCACTCAACGCCTTTTACTGAGGCCCGGTGGGGGGGGGGAGGTAGTTTACTTCTCTACTCTCAGCCACTGCCCTAACGCTCTCTGATCGCTATGGTAATGTTTAAACATCCCTTCAAAATAAGATACAGACACGCCACAACAATGAAGTGTGTTGTAAAGGGCAGGGGGGGAGGAATGAAGTAAAGGGCTGGGGGGGGGGAGAAGGCGTCCTTCGGGGCCCACCTCCAATTAGTCAAAGGACCACATGTGGTCCGCAGCCCACAGGTTGGGGATCGCTAGCCTAGAGTATCACAAAACTAACTGTCAACTGAATCAAGTTACTCTAGTCCAACCCATCGCGACCCCATGGACAATGATCCTCCAGGCATTCCTGTCCTCTACCATTCCCCAGAGTCCATTTAAGTTTGCACCGACTGCTTCAGTGACTCCATCCAGCCACCTCATTCTCTGTCGTCCCCTTCTTCTTTTGCCCTCGATCGCTCCCAGCATTAGGCTCTTCTCCAGGGAGTCCTTCCTTCTCATGAGGTGGCCAAGTTACTCTTAACTATTGACAAAGAAATCACTTCCAGGTAGGTACTCTGCATACCTTTTCAGAACACCACTCTATATCACAGTGCCCAAATAGCTGTGCCAGGGGGATAAGCTCCAGAAGGCTGCTTCCATGATTTTATCTACCTAGGTATCAATTCCTTCAAAGTCTTTCTTCCTGGATTTTCCATGCCATAATTCATAAAAATGATCAACTTCTTCCTAAAGGGACATATCCTAAATATAAAGTCTTGGCTGTTCTTACATAGTATGGGTATCTCTTTTTTTTCTTACTACAAAGATTCCATAGGAAAGAATATGAAAGAAGTGTCACCTTGAGTTTAAAGTCCATAACTCGTTAAAGGACAAACTTATCCATATGAATTATGCACATGTCAGATAGGAAAGAAAAAAGCCTGTAGTCACAGTCCCAATTGATTTAACAGCAGAGCCATGGGTTACTCCTCATCATGCCTGTACTCAAACAACTTTGATCTGATACAGAACTTTCAATAGCTTTGAAGATGTCTAATATCAACCAGTAGATTGAGTCGATTCAAACTCTATGGCCTTAAACATATCCACATAGCAACACCTGTGCTCTCTGAAAGTGTGTTATGTATATTAAATGTGTTTTTTTTTTACCACTGATCAAGGCTATAGAGGTTGAAACACATCTGGTTTCATGTGCTTCATAGGATACACACATTCATTTGGAATACTTGTAAATATTACAGTCTGATATTCAGACACCAATTTTTAAATTAGCACATTATAATGAATATTTAATTTGCAACTTTAATTTTGGAGCTTTACTCTTTTAAAAAGGGAATATTTTGGGTTGAGTTTTATTGTTTAGTTGAACTTAAAGCCCTACATGGCCTGGGACCAGCATACTAAATGACCGGCTACTCCCCTAAGAACTTATCCAATCGTTATAATCATTTTCTGAGGACCTACTTCAGATGTTCCCACCTCTGGAGATTAGGTATGTGACAGGAAGAAGGCTTTCTCAATCATGTCACCAAAACTTAAACTCTCCCCAAACTCACCTGGCCCCTTCTGATGCTTTCCGCTAATGGAGGAAGACTGTTTCATCCATTGTTTCCTCAATGACCTGTCCTTCCTGTCATATGTTTCAACTGTTATTTATATGTATGTGTACGTGTAGTTTAGCCTACTGTATGCATGTTTTGCTTGACATTGTTTTAATATTTCTTGTTTAGTTTTAATGCTTTTTAAAAATGTGTGTTTTATTATGTAGGTTTTTAATCTGTTAGATACACTGGTTGCCCTGATCAGGGCAGAAAGGCAGGGTATAAACTTTGTAAAGAAATAGATGTGTTGCCAAGCAGAGGCTTAGAGGAAGAAAAAGAAAGTTACATGTGAAAGTATTGAAAAGTCACAGTTTGATGTCTTATCAAGGCACTTTCCAACGCATTATTTGTCTCTTGAAAATGCTGAGTTGAGATCTAGAAGCTGTCTTGCATAAATAAATAAATCCAGTACCAGGAAAATCACCACTTGAGTTGAATGTAATGTATAGTCCTTGTACTAGCCTTCAAAAAATTCCCATGTTGCACTGTAAAATCTAACAGTGAATCGTTTACAAAGTATAGTAAGAGTTAAGGCCTTCTTTAGAAGGTACAGAAGCTTCACCACACATTGATTTAAATGGAATAATGTCCTCTACATTAAAAGTTCGGTGAATGTCTACTGTGCAAAATTACCTCATTTATTTATTATCTTGTAGCCTCAGAAACTGCAGTATACAAGGCACTGCAGTATACAAGGCACTACATGGTTTCCTGTGTTTTTCTCCCTAGATCTTGTTGAACACAATTCCTTCAAATGGCAAAAGAATGCCAAAAAGATATTTTGCTTTATTTTTATATATATCACCCTTCAAATAGACTCAAGGTGACTAAGGAAGATTAAAATACCAGAATAGTAAAACTATACATTTAACTCACAAAAGCCCCACTAAAACTAAGTTACTCAAAATCTCAACTAAGAGAAATTCAGTATTCATTAACCCAAAGAAAAAAAGAACCAACTTTTCTTCTTTAAAAAAAATCCAAAGAATAATAAAGTCCTCTGTATTATCCTGAAGGCTAGGAACAATGGAATCTTATACACAGTATTATGAGTACTGATCAACAAAAAGGGAATAGCCACTAAAACCTGGCTTCTAGCTGATACCAGACAACATGAGGAAATGCCAAAAAAGATGGGCACATACAGGTTTGTATTACTTTAGCTACACACTCTCAATTTCAGTTGTGTGTAGACATAAAACAGGGTTACTAATTAGAATTTTGAAGAAACTGACCAGTCTGAATATCTTGTTGAGTGGCCACTTGTCTAGATCCTAACTAGGGTTGGGCACTTCGGCACCCGGTCTCTCCCGGCGCAGCCAGCACCATGGCACTGGGGGGGAGGGGAGGCATGGGCATTGGAGTGCCGGCAGGCACACACATGCAGGTGTGGAGCTCCGTGCCTCTTTGTGTGCACCCACTGGCACACTGATGCCCGCACCTCCCCTCCTCTCCCCGTGGCGCGGTGCTGGCTGCGCCGGGAGAGACTGGCCACTTCGGGCACCAAAGCGCCCGACCCTAACTAACTCCTGGAATGCTTGTGGTCCCCATCTCCTTAGACAGCTATCCATAGGAACACACTCACAGCCATGTTCTGGGGTGCCAGTGAAGTTTCCTTTCTGGGTAGGCAATTGTCCTTCTGCAAGTTCAGGTGTCATGTAGTATCTTTATATGAGTGTTTCTGCTACCATCAAATGACTAACATTAAAGAAAGCATTAAGGTACAACTTCAGCAAGATTTAACAGAATTTTAAGGCATATTGAGCCTACTGTTGAACTGGCTGGTGAGAACTTACAGTTAAACAAAGATATATCAAGAGAGTTAGCTTATTTTATGTGTTATATATGGCTGTTCCTCATGAATAGGCCTCTCTGAGAAAGTTCTATCTTACTGGGGAATACTTATTTATCTGCCATTTTGACCACTCTGAGTGCTGTGGAAAGGCCAAAGGGCAAGACGCTAATACTTCTGCTCACTGAAATAAAACTAAAATAAAGCTCTTGTTTGATTATCTTATTTGCAAACAGAAATAAACATTCATGTCTACTGACACTATGGAATTGCCTTGTTCTCTCATAGATACTGTGAAGGCTAGAGTCTTTATTTAAAAAAGGAACCTTGTTAAGACTTACATTTCAGAATGAACTAATACTTAACCTTCTTAGGGACTAAGTCTGCAAAATATATTTTCTTTTTCTCCCATAGTACTGTGTCTATGGCCTGGAGTCAATCAGCTCCATAGCATTTTGTCACGTTTGTTGAGGGTAATATATACTAGAAGAGTGCTTGTCAAAATCTAGAATGAGACATCAAAGTAGGTTGTGAAGCCTCCAAAAGCAGGTCAAAGGCCAGGCATCCCTAATGGCAGTTTGTGTCCTCTCTATCCTTCTCTTTCCTTTCTCCTCATTAGTTTCTCACAATCTCATCTCCCCTTCCCTTGCAAAAAGTAATGAGAAAAAATTCACCAGGCAACTTCATGGTAGTAGCGGAAAGAAGGTGTGGGAGGTGGAGGGTAAGTTGGAATTGTTTAGCATGCCATTGAAAAACCAGCTAAGGAGAGAAGGCATGTGCCTGCATGGTCTCTGTCTTGGTACTGCTTCCTTCAGCAGCTCATTCTCTTACCTAACCCCCTGCTTGGCTCCACTGCTATGTTCACCTGGACAATGAATTGCTTTCATGGGTCAGCATGAGCCTAAACGTATTCTGTGGTAATAATTCATTTCAGTTCTTGAAATGCGTCCTGGTATTTGGGGGACCACTGCAGCTTGCTCCCAGGCCACTTCACACACACACCTTCATTGTCAGGAGATCCATACAAGGTATATTCAGATATGCAGGTCACCATCCTAAAATGACTGGGAGCAACTGCACAAGAAGCCTTTCAGTGGAGTATACTACATAGCATAACCCTTTGAAATGGTATACATGACCCATCTTGCCTTTGAAGCGGTCTTCTACATTCCTATTGGGACCTACACAAGCAAGGCAAGCCCAGAGTGCTGTGTTTCTTTTAGAGGTGTTGTCCGATATAGTACTATTCCAACTCTGCTCTCCTTGATCCAATACAGGGGTTGGATAAACAGCTGAAATTTACAGGGCTGATTTGGCTGTGAGATCTGTGGGTTTTTTTTTAATTGTTTAAATTATTTCCTTTTTGGAAGCTATGAACCCATCGATGGGGAGAAAAGCAAGATATAAATAACTATGGCTCCATTAAAAGAGTTTTAAATAGGGATGAAAATTAGACTTCAGTATGGCAAAGCGTTTCTTGAGTGATTCATTATAATAAAAGTTATTGGGCCAAAAGCAGAGCTTCAAAACTTCTGAGTTAATTAAATATATGTGTGTATGTAGTCTAAATTTGTTAAACATTTATTGGGTATATGACCATAGACTATTATGTCGAACCCTCCTCCCAAAATGGCCAATGATGGGCCTGGAGGAGGTCCAGGTGGGCACATACACAGCTATGCTACGCAATCATAGTCTACATAATTGCACCATTTCTGGGGTTTCTCAAAGCTTGAAGAATGTTTCAGGGGATTCTCAACAGTAAAAAAGTTGAGAAAGGCTGGTCTAGCACTAAAGTGCAGGAGTTAAACTGCTAAAAAAAAAACCCAAAATATACCTTGCTGCAGAAAAGGCTGGGGGAGGGGGAAGCAGCATGAAAGGGCAGAGTGCTTCAGACACAGCTCATAAACAAATTTAAATATGCTGCCTGAAACCTCTGTCTCCATGTTGTTTTACAAGGAATTGGGCCAGCAACAGCTAACAGTTTTAAAAAGCAATGTGAAAGTGACCATAATGATATATACCTTTTGTTCCAAGTGACTGAAGCACTGATGGTTTTGATTGTTGACAATGCTCCTCACAAATATTATATAACTGCCCCCCCCTTACACTCCTGTGATTTCCCTAGAAACCTGAATACACACTATAGTCAGCAATCGCTGGAATTCCTTAGAAGTCTTCCATTCTTGCAACTGACCACTTGCAGCATTCTTTTAAATTCAGATTACATTTTATCAAAATATATATAAAGAAAAACTGTTTTTTGCAGAAAAAGTTACAAAGCCTGACCACACAAGTCCGGCAGCAACCAAATTTAGGAAGTCAATAAAGTCAAATTAATAATTAGGTACTGGTTTATTTTAAACCATTTCTACAGTTGTGAAGAAGCCTGGCAGTGGGAATTCTATGGAGTGACAAGTGTTAAAAGTACATCATTTAAGAGAACACAGAGTTTTGCTAACTTTCAGCCCTTCCGCCCTAGAAATATTCAACATTCGGAGATCTTCTCTGGCACTTTGCAGCATTTAGGTTCTCTGCTGTACAGAGTATTTTAGAATTGCACAAGTGGTAATTCACAGAAATAGCCTGTCTTCATTCCATACAGAGCTCATATCAAGCTTTTAGTTTGTCAGCACTTGAAATAGAAATGTATTTAACAAAAAAAAGATCACTATTTTACATGTAAGTTGCAAGAATGACATAAAACCCAGCTATTTTGCCTTCCCAAGATTAACAGGAAACAAGACAAGAACAAAAACACTTTGACCATGGAGATTGGATCTTCATTGAGAACACACACATGCAAGACCAGCATTTCTCCTGGCCCTTCTCTCCCGGTAGGATGCTTAGGGCTGATCCTGCATTGAGCAGGGGGTTGGACTAGATGGCCTGTATGGCCCCTTCCAACTCTATGATTCTAGGTAACCCAACTCCATTATGCCTTGAGCCTGCTTCTCAGAAAACAGCAACCAGCAACCATATTCAGGTTTTTTTTTAATTAACCCACCAGCTAGTCAGACCCGGACCACCTTCTACCCACTGGCTGGGGCAAAAAGCACCAGTCTGCTGAGCAGGAGTCTTCCCAACAAGTGGAGACTTCAGGAGCTGTTCACAGAAGCATTTTTTTTAAGTTCTGACACAATTACAGTTGGCAGGCTCCCAATTCAAAGCATTCTTCCCCCATCACATTGCCCCTGGCAGACTATGCAGCACAGGAATGACTCAGACGACATTGTACAGAATAGCCCTTCTGGAAAGCTGCTGAACCTTCAGCAAATGTCCTCTCCCTGACATGTTTTTTATGGAGTACAATAGTTGTCAGCCCCTCTTATCTCAGACTTTCTGCTTCTTCATTTGCGGGTACACAGTTGCAGAGAAGGAAGACTAAACTCCAGGTCTGTAATCAAGTCTTTCTTAAAAAAAAAAATCAGGTACCATAAGAGCAAACTAAATACATAACTTCAACTGTACAGCACAAACATCAACCTGCAAATAAGTACTAGAAACATGAGACCTACTACACATTGTGCCATTTCAATATGTAGAATTTGGGCAGGAGGTAATTCTGCTTTGGAACACTAAGACTGCTGAGAAACGCATTTTTAATATTCCCCCATATCTGAGATCTAATAGTGGTCAGAATTTCAGACTAGGCTCTGCACGACCCCGGCTTTCATCAACCTTTCGCCTTCCTTACACAGAAACTTGCCGGGTGATCTTGAGTGAGTCACATGCTGTCATCCTAACCTACCCCATAGGGTTGTTGTGAGGATAAAATGGAGGAGGAGAGAATATTGTAATCTGCTCTGGGTCCCCACTAGAAAGAAAGGTGGGCTATAAATAAATTAATGCAAATGCATATGTTGGAGAAGCACTGCATAAATGAATAGTAAATGAAAACACTGTGTACCCAAAGGTGGCACATCCAGAAAAAAAAAGTAAAAGAGAAGTCTCTCCCCACCCCCTGCACATATGTATGTTTATTATATGCAGTAGCTTTTTATTTTGAATGATGATTTAAAAGGCTTTCCCCTACATACTATCTCCTGCTAGCAACCCAACAGAGCACAACCCAGATTTTTGCTTCTTCGATCTACCTCCTCATTCTCTAGAAGTCTCTAGCAGCTTTTCCACACAGCATAAAGATGCTACAAACAGTGAACATTGAGGGGCAATGCAAGTTTTTTTTGGGGGGGGGAGTTTTAAATGAAGAGGCAGGGTCAGTCAGGCAGCCTCTAGGTAATTCACATAAGAAAGCTTCTGGCTTCCCCCATAACATATGGCCCAACTGCCTAATAATGCTTGGCATCAGGCTATCAGACACACACCACAGTGGGGGGAGGGGAGGATGAAAGGGCGAGGAACAGCGAAGCTCTACGGAAGCGAGCACCTTTTATTCCTGCTCCCAGCCAATCATGGATGCATTTGCTACCCGACAGCCCTCATCCTCTGCCTGGTTTTGATGCACGGGAGAGCGCAGCATGGGAAGTGGCTTGGATCAAGAGCAATCCCAATGAAGGGCTCCGAGAAAGGAAAGAAAGGAGAGCCTCTTTCAGCAAGGAACTGTAAGGAAAGCACAGCTCACAAGGGAAAGAAGAAACTAGAGCAAGCTTACCAAACAATGTAGACCCACACTAAAAAGCGCGTCTTCTGCCCTTTTAATTAGCAGGAGGTCAGAGAAAATGTCAAGCTCTGCCATCGAGTTCCTCTGTTCAGAGGAGAAAATTAGACTTTTAAATGAAGGTGCCTTTGGCCTTTTCAGTGGGATTCATAGGAGGGGAAAGAATGGTTCGCCATGCCTTTGCGCACCCTATGGCTGCGCTCAATGGCACAGATGCGACGGAGGGTCAGACCAATATAGCACCAAAATTTATCATTGCCAAGCTATTTCCACAGCCCTTGAGAAAGTTGGGGGTAGATCTGCTGGTCCAGAGGGGAATACCTTGTCAAATCACACCTACCACGTCCGTCCTTGGAACTGAACGAATGTCAAATGCTACAGCAGCAGATGACCACTTTCTGCTTTTCTGTGCCTTCAAGCATAGCCTGAGGAGGACGGGGCATCAAGGGGAGCCACAAACTACAGCTTTATTCCCCCTTCTATCCACAGGGGGATTCAGTGGTGCTCATGTGCTCTCATATGCTCTTTTCTCCCTTACTGGTAAACATATCAATTAAGCTTAAGAGTACTGAGGATACAGCACAAGCCCACTTCTCACTGGCAAGCCATCCTTCACATCATCCATCATCTATGCGCCGCCTCCTCACCAGCTCCTGTCACAGGCCGTCACCCTGGACCTGCACATTCTGAATCATCAGCTTCATGCATTTGTTTCCACTGGAAGCTAAACCTACCCCCTTCTAACATCTGCCTCCTTTTCTTGGTTGACACAACATAAAGCATACAGGGGTGGGGGCAGTGACAGTTACTTAACTGCGATACAACCACAGAGAGGAGGCTTGCCTTCAAAGCTCAGTAGACATGCAGAAAAAAGGAGCAGAAGAACCCGCTTAGTGAAATGCAAGGTCATTTTAAGCCCAGGACTCCTCGGGCTCTTCTGACTTAACACCAGGCAAGGTGTAGTCTCCTGTGCGAATGAAGACCTCAGAAGCAAAGCCGTCAGCATCGGTGACGGTTAAGAAACCTTAATCTCACGGATTCCTACAAAGCAGCCCTTTCTGCTATCTCATAAATTTAATTTCCTGCCTTCTACATTTCCATGAAAACAAAAGCCCGGTTTAAAGAATTTGGTCTGTCCAGACAAATCAATCAGGAAGAACCAGCGAAGGGGGAGGAGAATGAGGCTTGAGGGAGCGATGGCAGATTTGCTGAGATCATACAAATAATGAAAGAGTACATATGGGCAGCCTGCCCAATGGAGAGAGAGCAGGATATTCAGCAGTACTCAGCCAGCATTAGCGATAGGGAAGGAGTAATAGTGCAGCAAGTTAGAGTGGAATAGCAAGACTGAATCCTTTCCAGTAAGGTAGGAATGGGAAAGACAGCCTGTGGGATTAACACAAGCTATAGCAGCCAAAGAGACCGGCCAATTAATAATGCACAGTATAGGTCATCTCAAAGAACCTGGTACACCCTCTTGTCCATGCAAGCATACCCACATATAAGCAGAAAGGAGTGAGTGAGTAGAATAGACAACCATTTGACATTCGGCCTATGGAAGGAACAAAATACCACTCTTCAGCATAACAAACAACTAGAAGACCATCCTTATAAACAATTGAATAGCTGAACTATTCCGTTTTCTTGTTGCTGTGTGGTATGCGTTCTAGTGAAATCACTTCTGAATTTTTAAACACACTGGAAATTACGGGGTCCTCTGCCATAAGGGTTTGCCCTTGCAAACCTTATATTATAGAAAACAAATCCTTTTCTCTGAAAGCCTGGCAAAATGTCATTGGCAAAATGTCATTGGCAAAATGGGGGCCTTCAGTGGTTGGCTGCAGCTACTGAGAAAAAAGAGATCCGGATATGCCATTTGCAAGCTCTGGCTTTGCCTATTTTGGGAACACAAGTTAGTGCAGTTCATGCAGGAGGCCTGAAAATCTCTCCCCAACCCTCTCCACCATTCTTGTGCAACGCTGCAGTTTTTAGGCCTGGACCTCTTTCCCAAAGGTCACTCCTTTCAATACTCTCTACCCTCACAGAAATCAATTTGTGATGGACAAACTCATCACCTACCCACCAATTTCAGAAAACAGAGTTTTGGCTTCTTTCATTAGACATAACAGAATGGGCTTTGTCTTCCATAAAACAGATATCTCTATCCACCCTACATGGACATTTCACAATCAAAAGCAAAGCCTTTCTACTTACTGGCTATAGCAGAACTGCAGCAGTAAGACAGCATTCCTTTTACACAGCCTACACAGTAACCAATGAACATTTTGCTGTCATAAACATTCTGTATACACAGACTTTTACGTTGCCAAAAATAAATGTTCATTTTGGGAGTGGGAGAAGATGCTGTATATACGATGTTTTAGTTTTACATGTAACAACATTAAGTCAATAGCATGCAGCCCAGAACATGGGGTAATTTTTAATGTGCCACTTCCATCCTATGTTACATTTTAAAAGGGCATTTTAAAAGGCTACTTACTTGAGTGGCTGCTCTATTGTATAACAACAACCTGAGCCAATACAGGCTTACTATTTGAGGCTTTCATCCAGGGGCGGCACTGAAGACAAGCTAGGGCAAAAACAACTCTTCAGCATGCAAAATAAGCACTAAAAACAACAGGGTCCTTAATATTACAAATGGAAGACATCAATCAGGAAATGGCTCAAAGAGAGGGCCCTTTCAAAGACACCAGATGAGGACAAACCACAGGCTGCTGCAAATTACAGAGACTTCTTAACTGCCAGATATTTCAAGACTAATCCTGGGTCAGATAATTTTAGCTCTATTTTTTTTTCGACTGAACAGTAGCTTTGAAGGTAGTCCAAAAATATAACTATAACTAACTAGAGGTTAAATGAGCAAGTCCTGACATCTACACCCATCCTGGCCCTTGTACGGGAGCCTAAAAATGTTTTGATTTTTTAAATTGTTCAAACAGATCTGGCCCCCAGTGTTGGCTCCAATCTATACTATATACTAAAAGTTCTGATACTGCTGTCCAACTCCAGCACCCAGGAGTTTTCAATGTTTTTCCAGGCCTTTTAAGGAGAGCTAGGATTTTTTTTTTTTTTACAGCAAGAGACGGACAGCTAACTGCTCTGAGGAAGCATATTGAACCAAGGGCTACAGCAGCACCTGTCCTGAGTAGCAGGCCCCTGGTCCAAGAACTTTCCAAGTACATCTGTCACATGTCAGAGATAGAGCCAACCCAGAAACACACGTCTGCCATTCTTTCCTTAATCAGTAGAATTACATTTTAATCTTCTGCTTCATCATTTACTTTCTGCTCCAGAAAATTTATTTCAGTAATGTTTCCTGAAAATTGCTGCTGGCAAATGATAGATGCTTCGCAAGAGCTTCTATCTTCTGCAAGCTAAGATAAGCTTTGCAAGAGATCAGTGATTCTCTAAGATGTAGGATTCTAAAAAAGAATTTGAATGCTCCCCAGTTGTACTCTGTGCCTCCTGGGACAACCAACCCTCTGGAATGTTCCTGGGAGTGCCAGTGCTTGAAAATCTAAGAAGAGATTTTCCTTTCATTGCTGACCTAAGTGTTTGTCACAGATCAAAAAGCTCCATCTACCTATTTGAACATAAATCCCCTATAATTTAGTCATTTTAAATTGCATGTACCTTCTAAATATGCCCTGATGGAACCCCCCCCCCCAAAAAAAAAAACTGGGCTACTGTGATTGCTACGTCTTAAAGTTGTGTCTTGGTTTATTTCCTTTCGTATTGGCTTGCTGATCTGCAGCATGCTAGAAAGAGGCATAGATGAAGTCCTTATCTTCAAATGTCAACATTTCTCAACTCACAACATTAAGGTAACATTTTTAATAGGATATCTCAAAATAAGCTTCATGTACATGTGCAGGATTTTAAGGAACCATTACTGTAATCTATGTCACTACATATGCTACGTATGTGGTTACTTAATTTATAGCCATCTTTTCTCACCAAGATTCAAGGCAGATTACATGCTTCTAATTGGCCACTGGAGGTCCATTTGACTTTGCAGAATTTTTAAAAGTTGTTGTAGCAGCTGCCAATATAGGATCTTCACAATGTGACTGAAGGAAAGCTATGGGCTGTAAAAAATATTTTGAAATATATTTATAAAGGCACCCTATTAAACAGCACTTCTGCCAGAAATGTAGAAGGGTTACTAATCCAGTTAGGAATGTCCTCAATCCCTAACATTATGTACCCCAAGCATGTAGTATGAGATAACTGGCAGTGGGATTGCAAACATTAGGAAACAGTATAAAAAGCTTCAGACATATGTCAAACTATGCAGAGAGAGAAGTTAACAGAATTAGAACACTATATAGTAAGAGCAGCATAATATATAAAGCAAACATAATATACATACCATAAAAGTGTTATAGAATATAGTCCTGATCTATTATAGAAACACCTTTCTGACCCTTCCCTCTGTACTACAGCCCTATTCCCTAAGTAAAAATGTTCTCCTGGATTATTCTGCTTTAAATAGTTCGTAGGATGAGAAGTGCGGGAGATTCCTGGCTTCCTCAGGGAGGCCATTTCATAAGGTGGAGTCTATTTTTATTTTTTATATATATCCTTTTGCACTGTTTATCGGATCTCTCATGCTATTCTGCTTATGCTGTTTTATACTCTGTGATCCATCTGGAGTCTCCATGAGAAGGGTGGACTATGAAGAGAAAATTTCACCTCTGGAATTTCCCAGAGCAAAAAATGTTCTAATTTTTAAAAAATCAAGAAGATAATTTTGTTTGTGCCTATCAACAAAGCAACTTCCCATTCATTAGCCATTCCTAGACTCTTTACAATATCTAACCAAAGACCAATGTGCCATTAGCCTCTTTGTTAAATTGTGCCAAGAATGCCATCAGGACATTTGCATTTAAGCATGCACACCCACACACTTAAGTGAGATGACTCCACCTCCTTGCATACCCACTGCCTCCTTTATCCACAAATCTTGACTTCACAAGTTTCAATTCCTGGAAGCCAATAACACTGTTCAAAACCTGCACTATTTGTATTTAGGTCACACACATGAACCTTACAAAGGTAAAACACACAAAACTTTCCCCTCTCAACTCTATATTTTAAGGCTGAACAGCAGATTTTAAAATTTTCAGCTTACAAAAAATTACATCAGGGCCTCAGCTGAGTGTTCCTGAAGTTACTCAGCTGCTCTCTGGGGACTGACATCAGGATGCCTCATTCCAGTTCTTAATATCTCCCACTGTACCATTTCAAATCCTTATCCTAGAACTCATTAAAAAATACGGTTGAAAGCTTAATAGGCATAAAGAATGCTATTCAATCTGCCACCCTATGAGTTTGCAACAAAAAAGAGAGGAAACCTTAAAGACATCTTTGTATATTAACAGAACCAGCTACCCTATAATATTTATATCAAACATTTTACCCCACCTTCCCTTTAATGCTTAGCGAAGTTTACAAATAAAAAAATATAATATCAAAACCACAAATACTAAGTCACTTCTATCTATCTTTGCAAAAGAGTCAGAGAAATAATATACAATGATGTTTCCAGAGAGACTGGAATTATTATTTTGAAAGAGAAAGAGAAAGAAGAGAAAGAGAGCTCTTTCCTAGAACAGTGAGACAATGGCTGGGATGCAGGACATTCCAGGAAATCAGGTAAACTTAAAGGACCAGGTGTACTGATGCTTCTTCAGTGAAGAACTAACTTTCAAGCAAGGGCGATAGAAAGTCAAGTGGCAGACGGGGGAAAGACAAAGTGTGGATGGCCATCAGCTACTTGCTCTTACATTAAATGCTATATAGTAAACATCAAGATGCATGGGAGTACGAGAAAAGAAGCAGGCTGCTGCTGCCCCGATCAGCATCCCATCTGAATTTCAACTGTAGGGGAAACAAAGAAAGGGAAAACAGAGGCAACACCAGTAAGGGGATCACTGCAAGAAATACAGTTACGCATACTACAGTTCCATTCATAAGCATACTGTGCAAATGGCAACTCCTCCTCTTTCAAGGAGCACTGGTATCCATTGGCAGGTCATGATGCAAGGAGAACTGCACACAAGCCTAGCTTCCCAATTCTGATGAAGAGCAGCAAGCCCAGAGACAAATTTGCTGCGGGTGGATAAGATTTAGAAGTGCTTCCAGAGACCAAGTAGCCTCAGAACAAGCAGTCGGCCACTTCGCTTCGGCAGAGCTAAGAAAAGCTGAGGTTCCCCGCTCTGCACAGCATACAGGCCTGCAGTCTCAAGAATAGAACCAAAGTCACCCACCCCTGCATAAGGGCAGAGTTCAGTTGCTTCAGCTGCTCCAGCCTACTGCTATGTATTCAGGCAAATCCCCGCTGGAAATTCTGGAAGGACTTTTGAGCAACTCACACAGAATGTGTCCTGGCTATTGCCAGCGGGGAAACTAAAATGGGGTTAGATGACTGTAGGTTTCCACATTAAGAGCCTCCAGCAAGAAAAGAAAGCACAGGGCAAGCCTCAAGCAGTGGATGGGTGTGGACATGACTAAAAATTCCTAAAACTTGACTCATTAAAAGGCAAAAAAAAAGAGCTAGCTCTCGACTGAATTGCTACTGGGATTTGCTCAGCTCAGGACAAGAGTCACATCACCATCTGGGGGGGGGGGGAAGCCATCTTTTTCTTTTTGACCCAGCATTCCTCCCCCCTCTCCCTCCGGGATGGCTATTAATAGAAATAAAAGAGGTGGTGGGGAGAAGCCATGCCTTTTCCTTTCCCCCAAAGCCTTGCTGGAGCTTCCTTCTTCCTGTGTGGGTGTGATAGAGCCGCCAGTACCTCCATTGAGGTTGTCAGCCTTCCAACAAACCCCAGAGGGGAAGAAAATAGCCTTCCTGTTCAAACACACAGTCTCCTCTTTCTACACACCACATGCCTCTCCCCCATCAGGGCCCGGCCGTCCAATTGGAGAATAATTAGATAGCAATTTTATTTATGACTCCTTCCATCACCACCCCCATTTTTAGTGGATAAATGGTGACTCATTTTGGCTGAGTTAGAATACACAGGAAGTTGTCTGTTTTACAGCCACTGCTGCTCATTTGTTGTTAAATATTTATCCTACACACGGTGCTCCTCGTAAGTAATCCAAGGGCCTGTCTGGGCTGCTTTCAGGGATTTCAAAGTTGCTGGATTAGACCTGAAAAACAAAGCAGTGGCCCAAGCAGGAAGGAACAAGGGGGAAATGCTAGACAGCCATTCCGTGAAGAGTTATAATGTTCAACACCTGCATGCCATTCTATCTGCGCCACAGACGGAGCTCAAACAAGCAAGCAGGCGTTTAGCAACAACTTAAAAGCCAACAAGGTTTTGATCCAGCACAGGCTTGCATAAAAGCTTATGCTGGAAGGAAACTGTTACTCTTTTAGGTGCCACTAGACTTCTGCTCATTTTTGCTGCAACAGATTCATATGGCTTATCCCTCTCTGGAACTAATGCAGAATTCAAGGGTAGTATATGGAACATGAGTCCAGAATAAATACATCTCGTTTCCAATCACCAATGCAAATTAGAAACCTCCAAACACAAATATGCATTAATGGAGAGGGCATTTATCATTTTAGCAATCTTTGAAAGCAGCCTTTTGTATACTGTCAGAATCATATGGGGTAACTACCCCTGAGCTATACTGGAAGTGTGGGATATACAAATAAAGATTTATTATTTGTTTATTTTTGTAAAATTAAGTCATCCTGAGAACAGAGCCACACTGAGATCGTGTAGCCTAGCTACTCCACCCACAAACAAAAATCCTTCCTCATTTCTACTGCCCCACCCCACAAAACAAAAATCCCTTTTTATTCCAAGCTTCAACCCAACATTAAAAAGAAATCTGATCTGCTCTGGAAGAGCCTTACCTATCCCACCCACCCCCCTCATTTCACAGTTACTGCAACGTTAGCAGGAAGCTGCCGGGACATTGGTTACAGACACATTCCCTTCCCCCAACACGAAACAGCAGGACAGCAGCTTGTCACTGGAGTACGCTTCCCTATCTGGACAGCCAGGAAGATATGGGTTACACCTCCTTCCATTGCATCAAGGCAAAGCATCACACAAGAGGGATGAATTCACATCTAGCTTCCCCTTCACAAGAACCTTGGCCAGAAAAGGATGTGGGGTGGGGGTGGGGGTGGAGAAGATGATTTGACACTGGTAAGTCTTACAAGAATTAGGCTGGGCTTTCATTAAGGCTTTGCTGCCAACCTTTGGGAGCAAAGCTGTCTGAAACCAGTTTTCAGTGCATTCAAACCTTTGAGGCCACTGGACTCCTCTCCCCCCCCCCCACACACACACACTCCCCACCATGCTCACATCACTCACCTGGGAAGAGCAATAGGGATGGGCCATTGAAAAGGTCTCCAAGGCAAGCCAAAGAGCAATGGACATTTTTTAATCAATTGGGGGGGGGAGTTGCCAACAAGAGCACAGCATCAGTGACCAGTAAAAAAAGTGAACACTGGAGAAACCTTGTATACCTGCTAATGGGCCCGTGCTCATCTCCAATCATGAACAAACAATCTGCAGCTTTAGGGGATTTCCTCCTTTTCTCTTGCTTGTTTGCAAAGCAGTTAGATCTGAAGATCCCATTGTTTCCACAGGGGGACAACCAATCTCAGGGACCACGACCACATTTTCTTCCTGTACTTCACACTATTGTTTGAACAACCACATTCATACTGAAAGAAGTCCTCCCCCACCTTCTTCTCGCTGTTTTTCCTCTCCATCACATCCTGCTCAGCAAGGGTCCATTTTCCTGCATGCATTTCTAATGAAGCCCGAAAAGATCATGTCTGCCTCTGTTTACTTCCCCATTTTCATCACTTTGAAGACATCAGGATAGCTCTGGGATATAGCCAGAGCAAGGCTATTTCTGAACAACCTGCAGAAAATTCTGTCAGCAAAAGCAGGGAGATATATTCTGTAGGTCTTGCAAGAGAGGATTGGGGGTAGGGGAAATCCTCCATATTAAGTTAAAAGAAAACCTCGTTGGATGGATTTGTTCAGCTGGGTGATTTAAAACACACACAACACTGCATTTGAGTTAAGAAGCCACCTCTCTCATCAAGACCACCACTATTCTTAATAGAAGTCAAGTCAGAAAGCAGAGGTACTAGAGCCAGTAGTGACATTTTAAAATATGTAGTCAAGAAATGCACAGAAAACTCTCATTGCACACGTGTTTTTGTACTGTTCCCTCCTTGGCCTCTGACTATGTGTGGCAGAATTTGTTTCAAGGGCTTTACATCATTTTTAGAAAATGGAGATTGCTGGAGGCATGAACTTTGTGATAGTTTCCTTTTGTATCACAACAGTCACACCCCATTTGTATTTTGCCAACTGAAAAAGCAGCTTTAGAGAGGAGTTGTACTCCACACTTACCCTGATCTCATTGCGCCGGATCTCCACGTCACATATGGAGTGTCCTTGGTGTGCCCCACTGTAGTAGCAGCAGAATTGGCAAACAGCAACCTGCTCAGCCTCGCAGTGGTACAGCCGGTAGGCATTGTGCTGGGGGCAGCTCCAGGCCCTGACGTCATCTGCCTCCACCAGGAGGTGCCCACGCGCTGTGGAGGGCTGCTGCAGGTGTGTCTGAACATGGGACTGGCAGCACGGAGCCTCACACCTCAAGCAGATCTTCTGGGCAGGCAAAGGTGGCCCACGGCGGCAAAAGACACAATGTAAGACTGTGGGGGTCTTTTCCAGGTTGAGTGAGTTGAATTTCTCTACGATGTTGGTTAGCTTTAAGTTCTTCTCAAGGTTGGGCTTCTGGTTGTAGGCCTGGTTACATTCAGGACAACGCACCAGCCCTGTCTCTTTGGCCCATGCCTCTCCTATGCATCCCCTACAAAAATTGTGCTTACAAGGAAGCTGGACAGGTTCCACAAAGACATGCAAGCAAATGGGACATATAAGTTCTTCTTCAAAGCAGTTCTTCCAGTTTTCAGCCATGTCTCAGACCACAGAAATCTTGGGTTTTTATGAAAATTATCTTTTAAAAAGTCAGATTTTGGTCTACCGACGTGGATGATGACTCTGCACTTTTGCAAGAGAAAGGCCACTAAGTTGCTAATAAAATCAAGACAAAAAATTAAGAGATAAAATTAAAAGCTGAACCTCCTAAAATTCAAAATAAAATACCTCCTCCTCCCAAAAAACCCACAAAATTCCAATAGAATGCAATTCACAGTTGGTATTGAAAATGCAAATCACAGATACATCAAAATCATTAATTTTAACTCTCACAAAACTTATTATTTTCCATTCTGTAAAGCAAAATTTAAAACAAAAACTTACCCAGAACTGAAAATAATCCATACAAAATCCAGAAGGAAGGAGTCCAAGTTCCATATAAGACGCCCAAGTAAAAAAAAAAATGTGAATTCAACTATTTTATGACAACTTTCTGTCCAACGTTGATTATCTAAAGGGCTTTTATCCCTCCTGACTAAACCCAAGAGAATCCTTTTCAATTCTTTTGCCGCCCGCAAGAGTTAAGAATTCAAGTCTTTAAATTAGCCACAAAGAGATAAAATCCAAATGCAAGGTTTTTTAAAAAAAAGCAGAAGAAAAATCAGAACTGGCTACTAAAGCAGCTGAACGGGAAAAATTCTTCGCTGGCTTTGGGACAGTGCAATCTCAGTAGGAAGACGGGTCAGTCATTCAGATGAAATTCCAGCCCAGAGCCAAAGGGTCCCTCCCATCCTCTGCTCCTTTCACAAATAGGAATGAGAAGGGAAAACTAATAAAGACTAAGGAGGGTGGGAACCACTGGATTCAACCAAGGGAATCAACCTGCTCCCTGTACGCCCTGAGATTTCTTCTTCTCAAAATCGGGTTCCGATTTTCATAAGACTGAAATGGAAACAGAGAATTCCCCTCTCCAAAATCCTCAGTCTTTTGGAGAGTGATGGGCTGCTTTTGCTGGAAGGAAAACAAGTATGCCTTGATCAAACTGAAAAGGAATTTCTCAACTGCTAATGAAGAGCCCAGCCCCCGCCTCTTCCCCTTTGCTTCTCTGTTTTCCTTCTGACATGAAAGCTATTTCTCCTTTTGGAACCAGCCTGTAAAGGGGAGGGGGGGGGGAGAGAGAAGAGACACTCAGAAGCTTAAAGGGAACTGCTGATATGTACAATTCCAGGCAGACTCAGTCAATCCTCAGCCATTTTGAGCTGGTTTTTTAAAATAAAAAAACTGGGGAATATTTTTAATTAGAGAAAACAGAAACAAATCTGTTAAAGAGGGGGGGGGAGAAAGGCCGGGTGGATGGCACCACCCTACAAAGTGTGTGCCTGATGTGTCAGTGGGGGGGAGGAGAAAGAAGGGGGAGGGAAGGGGAGGGCTCTAAATTGAGTTTATACAGCCGCAGCTGCTGTGCCTTTAGCTTTTATCATCAGAAGATCAAAAAACCCCTACATGCTCCTCACAGCCACCTCCAGCCATCTTGCGTCTCCCCCCCTTTAGATTATATATATATATATATTTAAATATATATAAATTATTTTCAACACATTTCCTTAATGCTGTCCTAGTAACAAAACAAAAATGAAGATTAATGTATCCAGTGCTTTCACCTCTACCACATGCAATCCCCCCCAAGCCCCCCAATTTCAAGCAAAGACACAACAAAAGGGAGGGGGAAGGAGGAAAAATAGAGACTTCTATCACACTACTGTGGAAGGAATAACACGGGAGTTCCTGATCCTAGAAGCCAGGTGATAAAAATAAGCAGGCCCATTTATAGATTAAAACCTGGGATCAAAATCTATATGGATATTTTTTTTAAATCGTTTTACCCACACAAGGCGCTGGGGTGGGGGGAGCTGGACCTGGAGCTCTTGCCTGCCTAGGAGAATTCTCCCTGCAGACGCACAGAACCGATGAGGAAGAAAAACCCTACAAGCCCACTATTTCGTAACAGAAAGGGTCGGGGTAGCACAATGAAAATTAAAGGGGGGAGCTTCGACTAAATCGAAAGGGTCGGAGCCAAGGGGAGGGCGGGGGGGCTGCTTATGGGGATAGATAGCGACGCTGCTGCCTCTTCCTCTCCTCCCGGAGGTGGGGAAAGCGAGGGAGGGCGGAATGGGGGGTATGAAGGAACTCAAGGGCGGAAGGATGACTAAAGATCAAGGGCGCATTTCAGGATTTCCCCTCCCCTCCCCTCTTGGCTTAAAGGAACAGCGGCTCAGTCCGATCCCGGCGTCGTGGCTCCCGAGCGGCAGGGCCCTTTAACCGATCAATAGCCGATCAATCAACTCCGCCGAAGAACAAACGCGGAGCCCTGAAGAGCAGCAAGGACAAAACCGAGACGAGGTGGGGGGAGGGGGAAATCCGGACTCCAATCGGGACCGAGCCGCTTCTCCGGTGCCGGGCCTCGCCTTGATTCGCTCCCCCCTCCTCCTCCGCCGGGTCTGCGCCCAGCCCAGCCGCAACCGCTGCCGCCTCCTCAGCCAGCCCTTCGCTTCCCGGCTCTCTCGGCGGCTGCTGCTGCTGCTGCTGCCGCCGCGGTGCTGCTCAACCCCTTCTCCAGGGCCTCACGTGACCCGCCACAATTTGATACATTAAACACAACGCGTCCGGCCTCTCTTAAAGGGGCAACGCCGCCGCTGCCGAGGGGGCGCCTGGCAGGGAGGGTGGCCGCGGCCTCGTCCCACCGCGCGGCGCTTTTACTTACCCGGTCGGGGCGGAGAGAGCGTCGGGGGGGAGCCGGCCATTGCTGCGCGCCCTCTGGCGCTGCCGGCACTTGCCAGGTGTCACCGCATGAGTCATAAAGAGCCGTCGCCTCCGGCCCGCGGGAGGGGGGCCTCTGGGCCAGTGGGACGGGGCCCGCGCTCTCGCAGGGCATGCCTATATAGAGCATCTATCTGTCTGCACACACAGGGGCTTCTGGTGGCGAGCGCACGGGGTGACCTTGCCCGGGCGGTCGGATCCGGACCTTTTGCAGCCTCGCCGCGGACATCTTTCAGGCTTCAGAGTTGCATGGAAGCCGTGCAGCTCGCCAGGCCCTAGCGCTGCACATTCCCTGTGGCCGGAACCCGTGGTAGGATGGAAGAAACGAATGGGTGTTCCCTGGGCGGCAATGCCTCTCTCTCTCTCCCCCCCCCCCCTTACCTTCAGCTGCCCTGAAAGGGATCGTGCGGTCCCGCTTCGAGGAGTTACTCTTGCACAGAATGAAGCCGGAGGGGCGCAAAGGGGGCCTTGGGGAAACTCTGCCCAGGGACTAGGGGCCTGCCCTTCGGTTGCCCTCAGGATACAGGCCTGATGCCCGCATTGATTGGGGACAGGTGTGATGGTCTGGCGACTCCCCCCAGTGAGGTGGGGGCCATGTATGTGAAGGTGGAGAGGCCTGGCAAGCCGTGGCTGATTTAGGGTGTCCCGGTAGGGGTGTCAAGGCAAGAGATGTCCGGAGGTGGTTTGCCATTGCCTTCCTCTGTGTAGTGGTATTCCTTAGGGGTCTCCCATCCAAATGCCAGCGAGGGCCAACCCTGCTTAGTTTCTGAGATCTGATGAGATCCAGCTAGGCTTGGCTATCCCTGTATAATGTTTTGTGGAGATGCCTTGTTCAGACATTACTGGGTGAGGTATTTGCCCTTTCATTTTTCAGAATTCAACTGTCTCCGGAAGCGCATGGTTTTTGCCCCCGATGCACACCTGTATAATTGTGTGCAATCTGCACTCTGCCATTCCACACCTTGCAGCTGCTATTTTGATATGATGCAATAGTAGCATAGGGTGATTCTGCTCTGGGGGTAGCATTTAACCAACTTTCAAATAGGTGGAGGAGAGGCTGGAGGAGAAGCAAGCAGGAAAGAGCTGTCTGGCAACATGTAGTAGGGGGTAGAGAAATTATCCCAGTCAGTGATCTTTGGCATAAAGATGGGAGTGTTACAAAGAGAGAGTGAAAATAAATTTCTTTTCACTATTTACTCACTCTCCAGGAGCCAGAAGGAGAAGATAGGAAGCTCTGAGATGTTGCATTGCTTTCCCTTTGCAATTATTTGACTGCAAGAGGATACCATCTTTTATGCTTTCTACTGCTGCTACTATTTACCATTAACTTAATGCTAAATTCTAGGTATTATACATGCTGTAGAAGTACTGTATAGCCCCCTGCCCCATGAATGAGGAGTGAGTGCAATGGACAGGGCTTTATTAAAACACTAGCTGAAATTCTGAATCCTGCCTTTGGACCAGATGTGTATGAGGTTGATTTATACAGCTGCGGGGCCTCTGAAAAAACAGAACTATGTTTTCTAGATAGGGCAGGAAATGTGCATTTTGAAATTAAAATTTCCAAACTTATTTCATGAGTTGTGCCAGAAGTAGTTCATTCAACTAAACACTGGAGAAAATGGTTGTTGCTTTTTTAGTGAGGTGAAACTAGATTATTGTTTTGCATGGTGTCATGTCTGTTCAGAGGCCTTGCAAGTTTATGTAATGCTTCCAAAACCTTTCTGACCAGAGGTCATAGTAGAATAAAAGAAATGACCATGCGGGAAACAATAGTTGTACCCTGCTATTTTCATCTTTCTTGACAACTATTGTTCCGCATGGTTTTGAGAAGCTATTATTTTATATCATGTATCATGGAAAACAAGTATGCTTGTTTTAATTTGGTAAATATCAAGGGGTATGTTTGCATATGCAAACTATTTTAAATTGTGTTTTGTGTTTAATTGTGGTGTTATTCTCTGTTGTAAACCGCCACTAGCAGTCAGTGTCCAGTAAATACATACATACTACTTATTGCATGGCATCAATTAAGGACAATATAAAACCAGGCAAGCAAAAGACATTTGTTGTGTCGGGTTAAATCATATGCAATCCTTTCCTACTCCCTTTCCTGACTAGTTTACTACTGTACCGTTGGAATGCTGTGGAATTCCCTGCTGGATATTCCAGCACTAGTTTTGACTGGTTTTAATATGTTTTTAGAATGAGTTGCATGCAAACACTTCAGGGTTACCAGGACTAAACCTCTGTAAAGGCTACTTGGCATATTGCACAGTAGTAGCAATTGGCAATACAGAAATGCCCTATTCTTCTCACACTTCCAGTTCTCGTGAAGAAGGAAGCATGAATTTTCTCCACTTCCAAATTAATGCATTCTGATGGGTTGGCATAGCACACACATTTGCCTTTGGGAGAAACATAAAACTTTCCCCATGAGAAACACTCATACATTCTCTGTTACTACAGCCGGGCAATGTGCAAAACAGCCCTGAGTATTTGTTCACAATTAGTATTTATATTCATAACTTAGCTGATATCATATCATGCCAGTGTTTCATTAATATATATCTAGAAAAAATGTTTACCCTACAATCTTTGTGGAATGTAATATCAAATTTAAAATAAATGTAATATCGTTTGGGGAAGGCAGTATGCACAATGCCAAAACAATCTATGCTGTCCTTTTGATGCACTTGTTCCTGGGATGCATAGAATAGCAATGCATTTTCCAGTGTTTATTTATTATTATTTATCTTTGATAGGCCACACTTCCCCGCAAGCAGGCTCAGGGCAGCTTGCAATATATTATTGTTGTTAGGTGCGAAGTCGTGTCCAACCCATCGCAACCCCATGGACAATGATCCTCCAGGCCTTCCTGTACCATTCCCCGGAGTCCATTTAAGCTTGCACCGACTGCTTCAGTGACTTCACCCAGCCACCTCATTCTCTGTCGTCCCCTCCTTCTTTTGCCCTCAATCACTCCCAGCATTAGGCTCTTCCCCAGGGAGTCCTTCCTTTTCATGAGGTGGCCAAAGTATTTGATACAACTTATAACTACAGCTAGAGCCTCTTGTGGCGCAGAGTGGTAAGGCAGCAGAAATGCTGTGTCTGAAGCTGTGCCCATGAGGCTGGGAATTCAATCCCAGCAGCCGGCTCAAGGTTGACTCAGCCTTCCATCCTTCCGAGGTCTGTAAAATGAGTACCCAGCTTGCTGGGGGGTAAATGGTAATGACTGGGGAAGGGGATGGCAAACCACCCCGTATTGAGTCTGCCATGAAAATGCTAGAGGGCGTCACCCCAAGGGTCAGACATGACCCGGTGCTTGCACAGGGGATACCTTTACCTTTTTATAACTACAGCTAAAAACATCTTTAAAAATATAACACTTTACAAATTACAAATGGACACATTGCTGTTCTCCCATAACTCCACTGGCCATTCTACTCAGAACTTCTGGAGGGAGAGTCCCCAGAGGTATAGGTAGGATCAAACAACTTTCTCCATGAGCCATTATTTTTGCCATCATGGAATAGCTTCATTGTGTTATTGTGGTTTTTGAAAGGGTGCGCCCACCTGATGAACTCTGAAAGCACCATATTTTTAACAACCTGCTAAGAAGACCATCTTGAATCCAAGGAGATAAGGCAGGGTAGAAGTGAAATATTTTAAGTTAGACGTTCATCTGATTTTTTAGATCATGTCTAAGTTGGAACTTCCTGTTCTCCTGACTCAGTCCATTGGTAGTAAACTGGAAATACAGAAAGTAGGGGACGTAAGTACTTTTTCTCTGGCATGGACACTGAACTGTGTTTTGTACATAGCTCACATTGATCCTGCCAGCAGTGGCTGGAGAGTGAGTATGTGGACTGTACCTGTTAGATGCACATAGCAAATTAAAGGTCCCAGTTGCCTATTTTTTCTTCTGATTGATCTATAGTGAGTTCATCTACATATCAAAGTACATGCTTACAGCTTTTACTGGTGCTCTGGGATGTTGGTTAACCCACCATGGATGAAAAAAGAAGAGAAAGGTGGCCACTGAGACAATCCTTTTATATAATATTCTTCTTTTCTATAATATATAATGCAAGTGTAAATGCTCCCTGCTGCAATGGGATGTCAAACAAAAAAAAGTTCAAGCTCTCTCACAAAACTACATTTCCCAGGGTCCTTAAGGGAACTCGTGACAGTTTAAAACCATTTGAAACTGGCCGCATAGCAGTTTGTTTATATTTGTGTTGTAGATGTGCCCTCATTAGATAAAACCAACCTTTCATGCTGGGAAACAGGCTAAATAAAATTAATATTGCTGCTCAGCTTTTGGGACCAAATCTAGCTCTGATAAAACCAAAGGTCATGACTCCAACATATTTTAACTACTTTGTTTTTATAATTTAGAAATTATTCACAAAGGAACAGGTTTGTTGTTGTTTTGAAAGAAATGTTAAATGCCTACTATTGCTTTCTTCTCCTCTTTGGAAGACTGGGCCATTCCTCCCTCCTTTGGAAGTCAGCACAATGGTATATCTGTTATCAGCATTTTCCTGCCAATCTCCTTATCAACAGCAGCTTTTCTCACGAGGTGGGGGAGAGTGTTATGCGTCCAAATCCAGGAAAATATGCAGGGTATGATATACTTTTCCAGTGTGCGTATAAACAGAAAAATGCCCAAAGAAAAATGTAGAAGTTCAGATTGGAATTTTTTAAAAATGAAATTTTAATACAATGGAATTGTATCTTTAGTGTTTGAAACCTGGAAGAAGTCCCAGTCTCCGAGGACAGGCAACTAATTAATTTACTTAAGGGGGGGGGGCTGGTTAGACAACTTCCTAAAAGAAGTGAGGTTAGAGTAGGTGGAATTTGTGTGCTGATAAGCCAGGCTCCCTTAATTGTAAAAGAAGCCTTCTGGGGAAAGGATTTTATGTAAATTCTCATTACTAATTTTATCTGGTATGTTAAAATATGCATATATACCTCGATTGGGAAGTATAATTAAAAAGCTTTGTCTAAGAATGCTTGCATTGGCTCCTCCGAAACCATGGTTGCCCACAGGTCTGCTGTCACTGAAACTGATGTCCATCTGACATTGTTAACCAGAATGGGAAAACAGTATTGGCTAAAATGCAGTTGAAGGTATACACCAGCAAACGTTCCTGGATAACAAATATATTGACCTCTGATAACTCCTCAAGACAGTAATCCTCAACATGGTAGCCACAGGTACTGAGTCACCCAGTTGTTTTTTCCCCAAAGTGAAGAACCAATCCTGGCTTTCCTAACTCATTGTAGTAGGAAGTGCTTCAAAAGACTACAGGAAGCTTCCATCTTGATTCTGAGCACCTACTCAGATATAGATGCCTCCATCTTAGGACCTTCCCGCTATGGTTGATACAGATAGGGAACTGGAGGCCTGTTGGCCGCCTTTGGAGATAACGTTTGATGGCTTCAGACGACTCTCATTAACCAAACTAGACAAGTTGCTGGGTCAGTGAGGGCGACCACTTGACCCCTAGATCCTTGCTTGTCTTGGCTGCTCAAAGAGGGCAGCCAGCGGACAGGAGGCCCACTCAGGGATATTATAAATCCCTGTCTACCGGGGAGTTCCCTGAGGCACTGAGAGGCAGTGGTTTGTCCCTTACCAAAGAAAACATCGCTGGATCCACGGGACCTGGTCAGCTACTGCCCAGTCTCACATCTTGCTTTTCTGGGCAAGGTGGTTGCAAGGGTTGCCGTGGACCAGCTCCTAGCATTCTTGGAGGAAACTTCAGCACTCAGCCCATACTCAGCTTCCATCCTGGCCACAGGGTAGAGATGTTGTTGGTCACTCTGATGGATGACCGATGCCAACTGGATAGATACAGTTCAGCCATCCTTCTGATGTTAGATCTGTCAGCCACGTTTGACATTGTTGACCACAAGCTTTTGGCCCAACACCTTGCCGGGACAGGGATACATGGGACAACCCTCCAGTGGCTGCTCTCCTTCCTGCAGAACAGGACAAAATTGGAGTGGAGGATGAGCTATCCCACCCCTTTCGACTCCCTTGTGGAGTCCCACAAGGGTTGGTGCTCTCCCCTACACTTTAACAACTTTATGCGCCCTCTGGTGCAGCTGGTGCAGAGATTTTGGATGGGTTGGCATCAATACACAGATGACACCCAGCTCTGTCTCCTCATGAAAGGCTGCCTGGACTCTACCCCGGAACCATTCGCCAGATGTTTGGAATCTGGAGTAGGGTGGCTTGAGCAGAGTCATCTGAAACTCAACCCCTCCAAGACAGAGGTCCTATGACTCGGGAGGAAGGAAGCATGTTTACCCAACCTGGCTGGGACGTAACTTAACATTGTGCCCTGTGCCAGGAATATGGGCAGGATCCTCAATGCCTCTCTTTTTATGGAGGCAGAGGTCATGAGGATAGCCCACCAGGCATTTTACCAACTATGCCATGCAAAGCTACTAGCGCCCTGTCTGTCCTCAGAGCACCTGGCCATGTTGATCCGTGCAACGGTCATCTCCAGAATTGACTTCTGTAACTCGCTCTACATTGGCCTACCCTTGTCTTTGACCTGGAAATTGCAATTGGTACAGAATGCAGCCACTAGAGTCCTCACGGGGACATCTTGGAGGGCTCATATCCAGCTGTGCTGAGGCAGCTGGGTTGGTTGCCAGTTGTGGCCCGGATCAGGTTCAAGGTCTTTGTTTTGACCTTCAAGGCCTTACGCTACCTGGGACCCACATATCTGTGGGACCGCCTGTCACCTTATGCCCCCCCCCCACCGCAGAGCTTTACACTCTGCGGGTACCAACTTGCTAGTGGTACCCAGCTCGCTGGAGGTTCACCTGGCCTCAACCAGGGTCAGGGCTTTTTCTGTACTGGCCCCAACCTGATAGAATGAGCTCCTGGAAGAGCAGAGGGCCCTTCAGAAGCTTTCTGTGTTCCACAGGGCCTATAAGACGGAGCTCTTCCACTGGGTCTTTGGTTGATGTCAGGGTGTAGGAGATCAGATGGGCCCCTCTAGCCCAGGTCATCATCAGCAACAGACTGCTGGCACCCAAAGATTGCCCCTTAAGGCTCAGAGAGGGAGTTGTCTGATTGGGGAGGGAGGAGGAAAGGGGGCTTTTGCTGCTGGGATATCATATTTTTTTAATGAGGGAAGATTAATGGTTTTATGTGGAGTTTTATATTATGTGAGACTAGTAATCAAGCCCGCTGCAGCTAAATGCAGCGGGCGCTAGGCACTTACTGTGGCGTCGGTGGTTCGGCGGTGGCTGGCTTGCTCGTCAGCGGCTTGGTCGGCGGTGGCGGCGGCGGCGTTCTCTTGGCGTGTGCGGCACTCTCTGGCCTCTGGCGAAGCACCCAGGCCAGCCAGCGCAGGTCCGGCTCTTCGGCCAGCAGCGGCAGGAGCTGGCAGAAAGCGGAGTCGCGGCTGAGGCGTTCTCTCGTCGTCGTCGGCCTGGCGCGGCGAGAGGCGCTTCGCGCCTCTAGCCGCGCCAGGCCGCCAGGCAGGGAGCCCCCGGCAGCCGCGCTTTGCGCGACTGCCAGGGGCTCCCTCGGGCGGCGGCCTGACGCGGTGAGAGGCGCTTCGAGCCTCTCGCCGCGTCAGGCCGGGAGCAACTGCGAGCCGCGCTGGGCGCGGCTCACAGTTGCTGGGGCTGGGAATCGGAGGGACCAATCGGAGGGACCAATCGGAGGGATTGGTCCCTCCGATTGTCTGTCGTGAGGAAGGGTCCAATCCGGACCCTTCCTCATCACGGACAAAGCCCACCTCAAGGCCCCTTAACGAATTATTTAGTCCGTGGCGCCCGTGGCGCCACGGGCGGTTTAAAGATGGCTTGGCTGGGCAATAAATAATAATAATAATTAATAATAGGTGTGCTTGACTCAGGACTTCCTTTTTTTTTTTTTACTGCCTTTACAACAGCCAGTTTGTGACTGGTCCTGCCTACCCTGCAGCCACTTTGTGATGATATATAAACTACCCTCCTCAAAATTCCAAAAGTGCACAAAGAAAGGGACTCTTGCCCTAAGAGACCTTGCATTAAGGAGAAGCAGGTTTGTTGACTTCCAATTAAAATACATGAAGTACAATGCTTTACTTGGAAGTCATATGACGTTCAAAGGCAAAGATTTCAACCCCTATCTTGCTTATTTATAAAGTTCTCTATATGCCACTGTTGTCCTTTCCCTGCTGACCAACAAGTCCAGCTTTTTGTCTTAAACATAAACAAGAATGAATCTGAAATTCTGAAGAAGAGGTCCTGTGGCTGGGGAAGAAAGACTACAATTCCCAGGGCCTGCAAAATGGTGCTCTTCCACCAGGCCTATAGTTGAGGCCAGGATAAAAACAGCAAACAACCATGGCCCTCCCTCCAGCCTCTCCTAATTTAACATCATTTCTATGACATCCCGCATTGAAAAGACCTCCCCACCATAACGTTGGAACAACCAAGAACAGCAAAGCCAGTGGAGCTATGAAAGAAGGGAAGGGCAGTGTACCAGTTTTAAATTATAATGTTTTGAATTATGCTTTACTGTTAATACTTTTATCACTTGATATACTATAAGCCACCTGAGCCTGCATGTGGGGAGTGGCGGCCTATAAATTTAATAATAATTTTAAAATTAACAATTCTAAAAATTGGTCCTATATAATCACAAGAAATTAGGGCATTTAGCTAATTTATATATTTGAAATGGACTAAAAGTATTAAATAAATGGAAGAGAAGATATTGAAATTGGATGGGAAACGAGCTGGAGACCTGAACTGAGAGACCTAGATTTAAAGACCTGCTCACTGACGTTTAGTAGCCTTGGACTAGACAAGAGGTCTCATCTGCTTGTTCTCCATCAGCAGTTTCTGGACACAGTAATGGCCTACCTCGTAAAGTTCCTATGAGATAAATGAAACCTTATATACATACTAGATAAATCACAGATGACTAATAGTATGATCAAAAGGTGTTTGGGGCAGATTATTTATGACAGCTCTGTCATGGATTGTGGTATACAATCCAAGAAAAATATATCAGGGCCTCTGCAACCCATCTTGGTTTGTTTGATTTTTTTTAAATATACGTAAATATTTGAAATGTACCAAAAACATAGGCTGAGTTCAACCGGCAGGTTAAACCCATGCCTAAGGGGTTCACAATCCACCTAGGCAGGATTGATTTGTAGATGGATTAATTCCCTTTGATTTATAATCATACAATACTGTGCATTGCCATAACATCTTCAACCCAAAGAGCGTAGTGTACTCTGCTGATGTCAGCAAAGTAAGCCCTAGAACACCCTGAAGGCAAGTAATCAGCACTTCTGTGTTACAGGTGATGAGACCAAAGATGACATTTTCTGAAGCAGCTGGTGATCTCAAGCACCCACCACCTTGCTCGAAACTAACATCTAGGCCCCCTTGAAGAATTATGGGATGGCTATATCTTTTTCATCATTGTTCATCATCTCTCAAATATGTATCTGTGTTTTCAGGGTCATAAAGGGCACTGGGGAAATAATGTCTTCTGATTTTCACGTTCTTTATAAGATACCACAGGTCCTAACAGGCTCTGGGGCCAGTCTTTCAGTTACCAGGGTAATCATAGCAACTCTAAGGTCAGGTCAGCCTCAGATTTGGATTGGCCGGTGGTAATGTACATGGCGACTGCACAGAACTCAGTTGCTCTCTTCAACCCAGGCTTGCTTGACTGACAAGCTTAAGACAATGGCCAAGTCTACCAGAACTCTGACCAAGAAATACTTCAAAGATTCTGGTCAGAACGTGCTAGATTTATAAATGGTGTGGGGAAGTTTTTTCTGGCATAGTTTAAGAATGAAGTTTGTCAGTAACCACATGGTTATAGGAAGTTGAACAGAGGCCAATTCTGCACAGGTGGAAAAGGCTGTGACAATGTCAGTATGGATCCTGGGCTACTCCCTGTGTCCATGTGACATCGCTGCCAGACTGGCACCCCCCAGGGCCTACCACAGCTCAGGCCCCAGATGCCCTGTGCTAAGGAAATGCGGATTCTTCTGTGTTCCCTTTTGGCACTGCAGGGGCCAATTGGGCCTGTCCCACAGCAGTCCCATGTGGACGGAGGCCGGCAAGGGGCAAAAAATGCCCTGGTCACCTTTGTGGCGCTTCATGGCACCATGGGTCGGAACAGGGCTTTTAAATTATTTTGCAGGAAGGTGGGAATGCGTTCCCACACACTCCCACCTTCCTGCAAAATTTAAATCCATGCTGCCCCCACCGACATGTGACGGAACCTTTCTGCTATGCCTGAGTTTCCTGGTGGGACACATTTTGGTGCCAGAGCAGATTCAATGCTGAAATGTGTCCCCTGTGGAGACACAGTAAGCTGCGGAGCATGCAACTCCGCAGGAAGCACTGGTGGCACCCCCAAATGGTGCAGAATTGACCAGGGTAAGCCACTCAAGATGGAAAGTGTGATTGGCTAAGTCAGAAATAATTCCAAATCAGACTGCCTGGAAGGCAGTGTGTTGTAGTGGTTTAGAACACCAGAACAGGGCGCCTCTTCACATGAAGCTTGCTAGATGATCTTGGTCCAGTCACGGTTCTCTCAGAACTCTCGTAGCCCTGCCTGTCTCACAAGTTACTTGATGTGGAGAGAGGAAATGAAGCTGATTGTAAGTCAGTTTGAGACTCCTTAAGGTAGAGAAAATGGGTTATAAATAAATGGATTCATCTAATTTAATTAAATTATTTCTTTTGGCTTGAATGCCTCCAGAGCCAGTTTGGTGTAGTGGTTAGGAGTGCGGGCTTCTAATCTGGCATGCTGGGTTCGATTCTGCACTCCCCCACATGCAACCAGCTGACCTTGGGCTTGCCACGGCACTGATAAAACTGTTCTGACCGAGCAGTGATATCAGGGCTCTCTCAGCCTCACCCTCCTCACAGGGTGTCTGTTGTGGAGAGAAGAAAGGGAAGGCGACTGTAAGCTGCTTTGAGCCTCCTTCGGGTAGAGAAAAGCGGCATATAAGAACCGACTCTTCTTCTTCATATGCCCTCAGTTTGTCATGTCCTGGATACAGCAGGCTAGCTTGATCTCCTTAGTTATCAAACCAAGCAGAGTCTGTCCTGGTTAGCATTTGGATGGGAGATCGCCAAGGACTACCAAGGTCATGATGTGGAGCCAAGTAATGGCAAACCACCTCTGTTAGTCTCTTGCCTTGAAAACCCCATAGGGTTCCCCAAAGTCAGCTGTGGCTTGACCACATTTTCCACCACAACATGCCCTTATTTGGAGTACAAGCTAGTATCTGCAAGCATAGTATCCAGAACTATATTTGTGAGGCATAGTCTTCTGAATCTGTGTGGCAAAGCCATTCGCAGCATAGTGTTGAACATCTGCTGGATCTGGTTAACCCGGACATCACTCAAGGAACTATCTTCCACACATGATGACACATGACTTGGTTTAAGATTGATGAGTCATTAATACCTTCCTCTGAATTAGAGTAGAAGAGCGGATCTGTCTCCGGGCATGAAGTGACCTCACAATGGGGAAGAGACTGAGAAAAGGATTGTCTTCCTGTTCCTTGGATGAAAGGAGTAGGCAAAAGAAGCACAGAAATGTAAAGGTTGCCTTCAAAGCTGTCAGTACAAATGTCTGTGTTTTATCTAACTGACATGGACTGGTGGTGCTGGAAGAATGCCTCGTTCAGTCCTCTGACCTGAAGCAGAATTGTAACTATCCAGCACTCCTAACAGTATAGTTGATATCATTTAGATACACCCTGCTGTTCCAATGTAGCACATGCACAGAGGAGGAAGAATCGAGCTACTTCATGTGAAAGACATCTGAAGGACAAGCCCTGGGGTTTAATGAAATGTAGCCATCACATAATTTGTGAAGGTCTAAATCTCTGGACAATCTGGCAATAAGGCAGCATCTTGCATAGCTAAACTTTCCAAAGCTATAATATATTAAACACAAAAAAGGTGGGGGAGGGTGATTATGGAGTGCATTTCTTTGGTAGCAATGAAATTAACTTATCTGCTTCCTTGCTACAGTGAAGCAAGTTACTAATTCACAACTGTTTAACTAGGTCATGATCCCAGTTGGGGATTTCTTGAAAATATATTCCGTGTGCATTAAAATAAACCCTCAAAGCCCCTGCCTGCCTAAAGAGACTTTGTAAAACAAACACATGCATGTAAGAACGTGTCTCTTAGCCAGGTACAAACTGTGCATGGATATTTGCGGTGCACTGGCAATAGATGTGTGCTATAGCTCTTACCTGTGCCTCTTGCTCGCCAGAAAATTGTCAGTCTTTGGAAAAGCAATCCAAGCGATACTGGCAAGATGCAACACCTTGACACGCTGACAAGATCTACAAAGGAAACTGGAAACAAAGCGATTTGGGTAGGAATGTGATATATGTGTGTATTTATTGCCCAGGAAAAGTCCCCATTATTTTCAGCCTATTTATCTGCCTCTCCTTATGGATGCAGTCATTATGACTGCTCTTTTCACTGCAGCTCCTCTGTTCAAACCAGCCTGAGGTTGTATGAGTGAGTCTCATGATCAACTGCCTGCAATAAGTTTGTATTACTTGTGGCTTCAACTCACAAGTTCCTGATTTAAGAGAGGTTGAGGTAATGGCTGCCAGGGGACAAGCAAGGATGATGCAACCATGGAACATCCAGTCTAGGTTTCCTGACCTCACCCAACCCAGCTATTCAGCTCCTACTTGTTGTCCCATTCAATGCAAACTTACTTGCAAATCGACCCACTGAATTTACTCTCCAGTGGATGGGATTGCAGCCTTAGCCGGAGGAAGGGGGAGGGGGGTGGGGGGAAGCAGCCAGCCAACCTGATTTCCACTGCTGCAAGCTTATCAAGCCTAGGAGAAAGGCTTTAAGGTTTGTTTGCATTAAGGGTGTTTTGTTCCAAGCTAGGCTACAGAAAAGTGGAAGTTTTCTAATCTAGGGACCCTCCAGCCACAAGATGAAACTGAACAACAACTGTCTTTGTGCATATCTTCCATGCTATCACTAACCATTCCTAAATGTCCTTCTTACTGAATCATAAAAAAGGATTATTTCCATGCAGGATTATCACTTCGTCCCTTATTTTTGTTATAATTCTTTTTTATTTTCCAAAAGTTTATGAACAGGATCTTCAAGTTGGTCAGCTAGACAGTATAAGTATATAGTTATTGGATAAATCAGAATTATGAAAAGAACTGTGTAAATCTTGGCATTCTTGTTTTTCTGTAAAGAGTGGGTGAAGGAAAGAAAGATGAAGGTCAAGTGGAAAATAAAAGAAACGGAGTAAAGGAGCAGAGGTGAAGACAGGTTAATCGAAAGTCATTTATGTGCTGCCTGTCTACTCAGAAGTAAGTCTCACATGTAATAGCATGTGTCATATGACTGCAGACTTAATATAAATATTTTAATTACTGCCTCATCAGATCTCATATAGCTTCTGTGATCCAGCTTGTCAGATTTGGAGAAGGAAAGTATGAAGGGCCTGATGTAACCTCTTTGTTTCTGGCATGCAGGAGACGAGCACAACCATGTCCTCTTGTTGGACTTCTTATGCAAACACAGAGGTTTTACAGAACATTATGAAAAGGAGGAAGTGTGGAAATAACCTAACAAAGCAACTGCGTTTCTTAGCATCTGAGTTCAAGTAGCTCTTCAGCTCTGGCCTGTAAAGACTGAGCTCTTTCCTGCCCTTGGTGAAAGGGAAGGAATTAATTGAGGCAGGAGAACTAATGTTTGTTGTAGGACTGTGTAATGGTTGCTTTCCATATCACAAGACTGAAACAGAAATGTCTAGGGTTAACAAGGTGAAAGTCTTTAGGTATAAGCCAAAGTCATGCTGAGTCAGAGCCTAGTAACCGAAGCAGAACTGCTATAGCCAGGAAATTTGGCAGAGTAGCACCCTTGCAAAACACAAATGCCTCATCAGGCCTTGTCCTCAGAGTGTTCCATACACATTTGATGGGCATCAGAGCCTTGAAGAGGTAGGAAGTAGGCTGGCTAAAGGAAATGATGTTACATGATGTCATTACAAAGTGACACCTGTTGCAGAGGGGAAGTAAATTCACTGGGGATTATGAAGCATTTGGAAGACTTTGAGACAGCTGTGAGGGATGACGGCTGAAGCATACCTCTTCCTGTCTACAGGTGGGAGTAATGGTTGTGAATAGGAGCTAACAGATGCAATGGACCCATCCTGTCTGTGGTTCTTATAACAGCACCCCATGGGTCCTTAGCAGTGCTTCTCTCCAGCGATGGCAGAACATGATTCTTACAGGACGTGAGTACAGTTTGTGATCATAAGGGAGGTCTGGTGTGACATAGAGTGATGCACAGTGGCTGAGTGTTAGTTCTGAATGTAGGACATTCAGATTTAAATCTAAGCTCAACCATAGAGCTCACACAGAGGCAAGCTACCCTCTTTCTGTCTAAACTTTACTCACACAGTTGTCCTTCAAGTAACAATTCGCATCTCATTTAAACTGTATTTGCATATATTGGCCTAAAGATGGTCGGTAAATACCATGACTACTTGCTTTTATTTCATTTTATTATATTGCTTATGTTTATGCTCGTCAAAGGCTGTAACAATTAAACTATCTTCATTTGCAGCAACAAGTGTTGTAGAAATTATTAGTAACACATGAACAAGCAAATAAGCCAAAGCAACAACCAATCCAAATGGCAGCCAATAGGGAATGAGCTATTTAAATAACAAGAGAATAAAAAATGGGATAGAGACCATGACACTATTATACCTGTGCATCTGCTTCTGAAGCTGGGGCCACAGTCTGAAATGCAGTGAGACATTCTATTAAATTGTGGAGCAGATCAGACTGTTTTTGCAGTAACACATGGTGACAATCCCAGATGCCATGTACCCTTGGGATAAAGCCAGCATGTACATTCAGCAGCATACAGAAACATGGTTCCTGGAACTGGGGTATTGGTAGTGAGTAATGGAGACAGTGGTACAACTAATAGCTGAAGGTGTCAAGGCTGAAGGTATCGATTTTTATGTTCCATGTGAACCACCCTGAGCCTCAGGGGAGGGCAGTATATAAATATAATAGATAAATAAATAAATGCAGGTTATCTAGACGCAGCACTAAGAATGCTTATGTGGGATATGAGATGCCTAAATTCTCCAATGGGCCCTTATCTTAAATGAGACCCTTGTCTGTTACATCCTTTTCTGCCCTGTTTGGGGTTGCAGCAACTTGTTGCTATTCTACCCAATTGGGTGTCTCCCACATGACATGGAGAGAGAGAGACCAGCCACTTCATCCCTGGCCTGTTTCAAGGCCCTTTATGAGGCTTGTGCAGTATTCTGCATATGCTCAACCAATTCCCCCAAGCTCAGGGGAAGCTTAGACTGCCCTAGCAGCCTCTTTTCCCCACTCACTGTCTTGGCTGGGCTAAACTTAATGGGCCCACTGCCAGTGTCTTCTCAGGTTTCCCTGTTGCGGGCACATTGGGTTCTCTCGTAGCTCTGGCAATGGGGGTGAGCCCTCTCCTAGACATTATATTAGACCTTTACATTTACAACCCACACTGTAAGCAGACACTCCTGGGTTAGGGTATCTTCAGAAAAGCTAGAAGATTGCTCTCCTAGGCTGAATGTATTTTCTCATGTTACCATTTCTGCACTACAGTTGTTGTAGTACTTTCAAGGAGGAATCTCATATAAATTCTAACTAGATCTTTTAACAATTTTTATTTTGCCAGCCAGATGACATATTTGTGCTCACTCCACTGAGGAAAACATGAAAGAAGAAATCGTAACTATTGTTACCATTGGCAATGTCAGTACCACTCAAGATGCTGCATTTCTGAAAATGGTGACATACTCAAGTAAACCTCATAGAAGTGGATGGCCCTTCTGACCATCTGGGATCTTTTAAAAAGAACTACACCTGGAATAAGAGAACAGATTATTTGGAGAAAGCAGCACTTCTTTGATTTCCAGATGGGCTCTTGATACACTAGTTCTTTGGGTGAATAGAAGCAACGTTAAACCCTCATTTTCAAAGAGTCATTAATTCCAGTTTCTGTTTGTCAAATGCAAAGGTAACAATAGTTACAGCTGTTTTAATGTTTGCTGCTATTGAGCTATAAGTATAGGAATACGAGCTTCCTGGGACAGGCAACTCTTATAAATGTGTATGAACCATTATTATCATAATAGAAGCCCACTTCTGTACTGATGAGGTTGAGCATAAAACACCCCTCTGTGCAAATCAATAGAGAATCTACAGTACCATACAAGGACACTAGAAGAAAAGAAATGGGAAGCAGGTTGAAAACCAAGCAAGACTGTTATATTAGTGGGTTCATGGAAGGAATGCCAGACTATTGAGCAAACAAACCACTCCTTATTGGTCATCTCAGTAATGCATACATGTTGTAGCAGGTGACAAGAAGACCCAACCCCTATATACATGTGGCAGACATGCAATTGGTTAGATCAAATTTGATTGATTTAAACTGATGGGATCCAGCAGATGGGATCCTTGTAGTCCATTATCTGGTTTTGCATCTGCCTGGATCCTGCCTTGGACCTCAAGCTCGGTCTTCGGCAAATCCACACACACAACAAAGACATAGCTTTCCTCACTGATCAACTGTGGGCTGAATATTTTCAGTAGAACACCCTAACAGTTATTTGATGAGATGTAAAGAAGGTGCCCTGATCTGGATAGCTTAGGCTAACCTGATCTCAGCAGAGCTTGGAAGCTAAGCAGGGTCAGCCCTAGTTACTACTTGGATGGGAGACCACCCAAGAAGTCCAGGGTTGCTATGCAGAGGAAGGCAAACCACCTCTGTTAACCTCTTGCCTTATAAATGCTATGATGCTGCCCTCAATCAACTGCAATTCATGGCAGAAAAAAGAGGGGGAGCATTTTCATATTAAGAAACTGGCCATGAGACAGCTGTGAACTGTTCGCAGAGGTAGGCCGCCTTTCGGTTACCTGTGCTCTAGCTTCTGCATTAGTTTGGTATATTGTTCCCTGTTGATTGATTGATGATTTAAATGCATAAAAACTCTCCAGAGATCATGCTCAACTAAATGATACATTGAATTCAAACAAGTCATTAAAAACAAGCTGAGGCATAAAACAGCACCGATAAAACCCCTCAGTTAAAAACCTGGGTAAAACAAAGGGTTTGATATGGCACATAAGTAAGGTAGCGGACCACACAGCATTCCAAATGGGAGATACATGTGGACCACCCTGAGCCTCAGGGGAGGGTGGTATACAAATGTAATAAATAAATACAGCAACAGAACATGCCCCACCTCAGGTTGCCACTCTGCAAGAAGAGGCATAGAGCACAGGGGCTGGAGAAGAGGCTCTTAACTGGCAGGCTGGACAGTACAGGAAGAAGTTTTCCTTCAGTGATTTGCCCCCCATGCCCTTTAGGGCCTTAAAGGGAAGGATCAATGCTTTGAATTATGCTGGGATACACTTCAGCAGCTAGTCAAGATCTGCAGCCTGAAGGTATCCTGACTACTCCTCCTTGGCCTGTGTCTCATGCCCCTTTTAAATTTATTTGTGCATATATTTATTACATTTGTATTCCACCCTATCTCAAGTGACTCAGGGTGGACCACATCACTTAAAAAATTCATACACTATACCATCCAAGACTTAGTTTACACTGAAAGCTTCCATGTTAGTCCAAGCATGCCCCAAAGCTGATAAAAGATACTACGTGTTATGGAAGAGACTTGAGCCTCCAACTATAGGTCAGGATTCAGCAGCACTCAAAAGATATATAGACCTGATCCTTTAGTGCAGGGGTAGTCAAACTGCGGCCCTCCAGATGTCCATGAACTACAATTCCCAGAAGCCCCTGCCAGCGTTTGCTGGCAGGGGCTTCTGGGAATTGTAGTCCATGGACATCTGGAGGGCCGCAGTTTGACTACCCCTGCTTTAGTGGGAGTGAACCATATGAAAGAAATGCAGGATAAGAAACTGAGCAGACTTGTTATTCACCAGCAGTGGTCTGGTCTCACCTGAGCTTCAGTCTATTGGAGCTTATCCATCCTGTTACCTTCTCCAGACAGCAGTTAAAGATTTCCACAGACCCACCCAAATCAGCTGTTAAGGAGAAACAGCTGGGTGACATCTGCATATCGGTGGCATCTTACTCCAGATCCCTGGGCAATCTTTCTTAATTCCATGCAAGTATTAAACAGCATGGGGAACAAGATGGGTCTCTGTGGGACTCTACTGCAGTGGTCCCCAACCTTTCTGAGGCTGGGGACCGGCAGGGCATCAGGCCACGCCCGTGCGGGCCGCGCCCGCGCATCGGGCCGTGCTTGCGCATCGGGCCGCGCTCGCACGGGCCACGCATGTGCGATGCGCAGCCCGGCCCTGATTCCCTCTCCCCGCCCTCCCGCAGTAAGAAGCTTCCCGGGCCGCAAGCTTGCGGCCTGGGAAGTTTTTTACTGCGGGGGGGGGGCGGGGAGAGGGAGCCGCAGCCCGGCGCCATGTCCTTCGCGGCCCAGCACCGGGCCGCGGCCCACAGGTTGGGGACCACTGCTCTACTGCATAATTGCCATGGAGCCAGACAGTAATCCCCCCAGTACCCTCTTCTGAATATGGCCCATCAAAGAAAAGTGAAAACGTGATGCCCCTTTTCCCAACTGCCCTGAGCCATATGGGAGGGTGGTATAAAAATTAATTAAATAAACCCAGCCAGTCTCTTATATGGAAGGACACTCTGGTTGATAGTACCGAAAGCCATTGAGAGATCCAGCAGAACCAAGAGGGATACACTCCCCTGCATTTCATGCTTGTCACACTCCCAGCAAAGTTCCAATTAACTGGACAGGTTTAGCTGGTACTTCAAAATGTGGCAACAGAGAATCTTTGCGGTCTGCATTGTCTTGCAAGCTGAATTAAGGGATCAGCCAAACGGTGATCAGACAACTGGTGGAAAAGCTGTACTTAAAATGTAGTAACAGTTGGAAGGGCCAGTGCAGATTTCAGTGTTCTTTGATTTTTTCACCAGTTATCTGAAAGTAAGAACAGATGGGACACTTATGATATTCAAAGGAGTTATAAAACCAGGAAAGATTGCAATATGGGAAAATAGCCTAAAATTTCAAAGTGATCCCAATAAGCAGACAGGAACAAAAGGAAATTCAACTGCCAATTGTAAAATAAGCAAGGATTTTCAAATATAATACTAGGGAATAATTGGCTAGATAGCACAGTTTGAGAGCGGCTCATTCGTGGCCTACAGCTCTGAAAGAGGGAGGAGAGGCTTGAGTGCCCCTGCATCCCACCCATCACCTTCAGCTGTGGTAGCAGCTGTGTTTTCCCAAAACAAAGCTGATCCCGCTGAGCTGGAAAGGGAACAGAAGCCTGGTTGTACGTCCCTGCCATCAAGTTACAGCTGACTTGTGGCAACCTCTGCAAGGGACTGTCTAGGTAAGGTAGAAGCAGAGATGGTCTGCCATTGTCTTCCCTGGTGGTCCCCCAGCATAGCTTCTGAGGAGACTGAGATATATGATACCATTCCACATCCCAAGCTCATTTGTAAAAGGTAACAATTTGAACAGGAGTCAACCAATGCGACACGATAGCACAGGAGGTCATTTGGTGCACTGTTTCCAAATCTGTATTGCTGTATTTACCCTACCTCTTGTGATGTTCTGGGCCAGTTCTGGGGACTGCAATATGAGAAAGATCTGGAGAAGATGGAAGAGGACAAGGCCGGTGGACAAGTTATGTAGACTTTGTCCAGAAAACATGAGTGGGTGGACAGTTTGTTGTCCATTTCTAGATATTTACAAAAATGTCAGAAAGAAAGCAGGAACAACTGTAGTTCTCCCAATATAGATCCATAATCTATGGGCTTTTGATGAAACGAAAATAAACTTTTCAATTGTGAGAACAATTCATTAATGGAGAAAGTTGCTTCAAAAGAATTCTCTTACTCGAACCCCCTTGGCAGTTGGTCCCAACACATGTTGAGCCTCTTTGGCTGTTGCTTGCTTTCTGCTTCATCTTATATATGACCTCTCTTCTTCTCTTTCTTATCTGGGCTTGGAGCTGTAGCAAATTAGCCTGTCTACAATAAATTCATGTGTACCTACATGAATATGTCATGTAAGATGTGCTTCTATTTTTGTAAGCAAGAGCCAGCTTGGTATAGTGGTTAGGAGTGTGGACTTCTAATCTGACGAGCTGGGTTGGATTCCTCGCTCCACATGCAGCCAGCCTTGGTGGCCTTGGGCTCACCATAGCACTGATAAAGATGTTCTGACCAAGCAGTAATATCAGGGCTCTCTCAGCCCTACCCACCTCACTGTTGTGGAGAGGGGAAAGGGAAGGTGATCGTAAGCCGCTTTGAGACTCTTTCTGGTAGAGAAAAGTGGCATACAAGACACAACTCTTCTTCTATACATAATTTCCTTTGCTACCATTGAAATCAGAGCATCTTTGTTGTTTGTTTGGAAGATGTGGAGAAACCAGGATACTATGAGAAAAGCCTCTGTGCTTCCAAGGCAAATTATATAATTGTTTACATTTACATTTTTACATTGTAGGTTGTTGGATTCCAGCATGGAGTAGAGAATTCTTTCAGTCTTCTGTTATTGTCATGGGACAGCTGCCCTTGCAATGGTCCCCATGAGCATGCTTCCACATGACGCTCACCCTGGCCTGGAAGCAGACTGTTTCATCTTCAGCTTTTGAGAACAAAGACTTCTTTAGTCCCTCTGAACTACTTGGGATGATTTCATAGGCTAAAGGATAGGTTGGTGGAGAAAGAAATATATGTTCTATGAGACAATGAAAAGACATTCCTCTGAGGACACGTATAGCCCACAGCTCCATCTTTTATTACAATCAAGGCATGGTGGAGGGGCATATCAGCTGTGCATATTCTGAGGAAGAACAAGTTACACTCCAGACATTTCATAACTTCTGTATTGCTCTGAATGTGCTCATTCATGACTGAATCAGTCTAGATCCTAAACCACCTCCATCACCACTTCTGCTGAAACAAGTCTGCTTCCATGTAGGAAAAACTGGTCAATGTGATTCACTGCTTTGCATTTTAAGGGCTGTTGAATCCTAGGGAAAAGAAGCTTATATGAAAATGAAAATCATTTTAGACTGCTAAATGTTTTATGCTTTGCTTGATTTTAAGTTTATTTTATTGTTTTATAATGTTTTGCTTTGTAAGTGCATTCCAGGATTTCTGGAGATGTGGCATATCAAACATTAAAGTAAATAAACTGGTTAAAAAACAAACAATTTGGAAGTATTGTTCACCTTATGCCTAAACCATGAGCATTTATAATAATTTCATTCTGCTAATTCTGCTAACTTTTTATGGCTATTTTAAAAACATTTAAAATAATATTTTTATTGGACAATGTTCAAGCAATGCTGTGGGTTGCAACTATTCTACAACTATAGTACTGGTAATAAAAACAAGCACAAATTAATTAAAATTGAAGGTTCTAACAGAAAGCTCAAGAGTTTCTGGTAGTTTTCTGGCAGCTGCACAGAAACTTGTGTACCTTTAGAAGACCCAGAAAAAGACTGCCAAAATAGAGGCTTTTCCCCTGTGCCCCTCAGCTGAAAGTTTGCTAGTGTTTCCGCTAGGACAGAAGAATACTTGGTAATGTAGAGGGGGAAGTAGCTCAGGACATTTTTCATTAATTAGGTGTATAGCTTATTAAAGCAAAGGTTGGGGGTCCCTGTATGAGCCTCTTGTGGCGCAGAGTGGTAAGGCAGCGATATGCTGTCTGAAGCTGTCTGCCCATGAGGTTGGGAGTTCAATCCCAGCAGCCAGCTCAAGGTTGACTCAGCCTTCCATCCTTCCGAGGTCGGTAAAATGAGTACCCAGCTTGCTGGGGTGTAAACGGTAATGACTGGGGAAGGCACTGGCAAACCACCCCGTATTGAGTCTGCCATGAAAACGCTAGAGGGCGTCACCCCAAGGGTCAGACATGACTCGGTGCTTGCACAGGGGATACCTTTACTGGGGGTCCCTGTATTATTATGATTTTTAAGAGTGGACACTTGGGAAAGCATAGAACTGTACAGCAGCATTTTTAAAATAGCATGGAGAAAATATAAAACCAATAATGAGGTATCAGACATTAGAAAAGTAGATAATGGTACATCCCCTCCCTTAGGCTGTGCATATAAGGCCACACCACACAATTAACAAAATGCCCAGGAAAATGTGTTTTAACTTAGGGCCAAAAGCTTAAGAGAGTCAAAAAGGCTAATAACCATGCCAATGACAATCCATAACTTGGCACCATTACCAAGAAGGTTCTGTCTTCTTTTTTAGTCATGGTGATGTTTTGAATATCAATAGAAACTAGGGAAAGAATGTAAACAAATTTCTTTTTTTTAAAAAATGTCTTTTTCACTCTTGCCTTGGTCTAGGCTTCCATGGCTGACTAAGTAAGATTTGAAGGTGTATTTTTATTTATTCATTTATTATTATTGAATTTCTTACCTGCCACTCCTGGCAAGCTGGCTCATGACATTACAACATTAAAAAACCCACAACAATGAAACCCATTAAAATCCCATTAGAACAATACAAAACATTACAAAACAACCTGGAGGAAAAAGCCAATCCATTCCATACAGTACTCCTGCCACCATGGTGGCAGGGGGCTATGTCAACCAGTCATCACCCATGGTGTTCTAGTGGGTGATGTAATTTCCTAAGGGGGGGGGCTAACCAGATCTTCCTCCAGCACCAGCACCAGCCTCAACCATAGACCTGGAAGAAGAGCTCCATCTTGCAGGCCCTGCGGAAAGCAGACAGCTCCCGCAGGGCCTACAGCTCCTCCGGGAGCTCATTCCACCAGGTAGGGGCCAGGACTGAAAAGGCCCTGGCCCTGGTCAAAGCCAAGCAAGACTCCCTGGGGCCGGGAACAACCTACAAGTTGGTACCCACAAAGCGTAAGGCCCTGTGGGGGCATAGGGTAACAGGTGGTCCCTCAGATACATAGGTCCCAAACCGTGAAGGGCCTTAAAGGTTAAGACCAAAACCTTAAACCAGATCGAGGTCGCAACTGGCAACCAATGCAGCTGCCGTAGCACAGGTTGGATATGGGCCCTCCAAGGTGTTCCTGTGAGGACCCTAGCAGCCACATTTTGCACTAGCTATAACTTCTGGGTCAGGGACAAGGATAGGCCCACATAGAGCGAGTTACAGAAGTCTAACCTGGAGGTGACCATTGTACTATAATGGCTCTCAGGAACTCGAGGATGGTCATTGTTTTTTAAATTCTCAGAATATTGACAGGAGTTCCATTCATGGGCCTTTTTTAGGCAGCCAGGAAAACCACATTGCCTTCATTTCTGTTTCAAGTCAATTTATCTTTGTGCAGTGTGCTCTGACTTCTCCCACCGAGTCACCCAAGTACAATTCGGGGCTCGGGCAAGATTTGAAGCCATCTATCTCAGGTTCAAATCTCTATCTGTTTCCACAATGCTGTCTAATTAAAAAGGCAGCTTTAAGCTGAAGTATTGGGCAAACTTCCTCAACAGATCTCTGCCAGAATCTGTGAATGCCGCGCAGCAGAAAATCCCCAGCCTGTGCCTCCTGCATTGAGATCCAGCTGACTTCTGCTGACCTGCACAGCCCTTTGGCTATTATTGCTCAGCCCAGCCCACCTTCTCACAATCTGGCAACTTCTTTTGCAGGGGTGACCCTGATGCACTCCTTCCCAGCCCTCTTCTTGGCCTCCCCCTCCCCTCAATGGCCACATTGTTATTTTCATACATTCTCACTTTGTCCTTATTGAAACCTCAGGTCTCACCAGAGCTCAAATTTGTATCTTTTTTACTCCCCGGCAGAGATTGTCTCTTTCTATGTTTGTTCGTGTCTAATCTGTGCATCTGTGTAATGTTAACTACAGCAAACAAAAGGAACAAAAATACAGCAATGGCACTGACTAGACAGCAAACTCTGATGCCTTGTGATCCCGTTCTGCAGCTTCCCATTCTGCAGACCTGAAAAGATACCTCATAAGCAGCTGCCATTGGTCCATTCTAGATAGATGCACTGTCCTCCATGACTTGAACAGTTTTCCCGGTTGTCAGGTGGTCATTCCTAGATTTAAATGGAGAGACCTGGGCTTGAACATACAGCCCCTACATGCAAAGCAGCTGTTTTACCTTTGGTCCATACTGGAGGAAAAGGGCCATGGTTTAGTTCCAGAGCATCTGCTTTGCATGCACAATGTCCCAGTTTCTCCCCCACTCCACCATCTCCTGTTGTTGGGTTAAAAAAAAAAACCCAAAACCAAGCCCAAGTGATCATGATGTGAACAGCCACTACCTGAGGAACTGCCAGTCAAGTTAGCCATAGTACTGACTTTGATAGACTCGCAGTCTAGCTTAGCCTAAGGCAGCTTCATGTATGAGCTTTTTTGTTTTGGTTTATCCTAAATGGTGCCTGTACATTTGATGTTTTTGTTAAACAAAGTTTCTTCAAATGTGAGTGCCAACAAACACCAATAATTTGGATATAATGACCAAAAAAAATGGTAAAGTCTTTGTACGCATGCGTCTCCTTAGGACAACACTGTGGGATTAGAAAGCAGCTGGGATTTTGCAAAATCCAAAATGACATTCATGTCTTCCCTCAAAATATAATTGGAAGAAATTTGCATGGAGGTGTGTGCCAAATCAACTACACATGTTTTTAAAAGCTTGGATCATAAAGGAACAATACTAGAACAGCAGCAGCAAGAAGAACCGGTATTTTCCCGGTATTTTATCAGCGGAATACAGATCAGAGATTCTAGCATAGCAGATCCCCCCCAAAGGCAATTTTTTTGGGGGGGAGGCTTTTCCCCAGCTGTATTTGATATATTATATCAAATAGTTAGTGGTAGAAAGGTTTAAAGGTCTACAAAGTTAACTTTCAGTTCTCCCTAGTGCTCTTTCCTGCCTTTTGCTCTGGTTTCTAGGCAACAGGAGGGAGGGGGATGAGGCATTGCTGCAGCCCAATGGCAAAGAAGAGCTGACTTGCTGGGAGGGCGATCTAAAAATCGAATGAATGAATGAATGAATGAATGAATGAATGAATGAATGAATGAATGAATGAATGAATGAATGATAAAAAAGCATCTTAGTGGAGCAGTTGTGACTTAAAGCCAGTCATTGCAATGCTTCTGCCAATGGTATTACATTGCTGGTCTGCAACTTGAAAAGTTGTTGGCTTAAAATCATAGAAGTTTGTTCTTTTTGAAATCCTTTAAAATTTGGGATTCCTGAATGTTACTGAATCCAAACATGGGATTTAGGAATATGAGGAAATATGGGTATTTTTCAGGTCCAATGTACCTGAATCTGGGGGGAAATTTTCTTTCTTGAACACCCCTAGCTGGTTCTGCAGCCCTAATCCTATTGCATGGTATATTGAATGTCCCATCCATCCATTGTATTGATTCACTCTGTGCAATCTGCCTTGAATCTAAGTGAGAAAGGTGGACTAGAATAATGTAAATAAGTAAAGCAATGACTGATTTGTACTGCTGTGTCTGGAGACTGCAGCTGTAGAACCAGCTTAATCCAATGAAAAGTACTTCGGGCCAACTCTGCTGCCATTCTGTTAAGTATCCAGGAATGCCCCTAAAGTGTGAGCATGAGCCTTTGAACTAGTGCGCTCCCTTCCAGAAAATATTATACTCCTTGCTCTATAGCACTCCCTTCTCTGGATTGCCCAGGTGAAAGCCAGATAAACGGTCTCAACATGACTTTCCCTAGGATGGTCCTTTGTACAGCTAAACAAATTGTATAGATTTAGTATTCAGTTCATAAAGATTAAGATAGGTCATTCATTCAGACTTTGCCCTCAGGCTAAGCACATAGAGAAATAAGGAATCTCCAGCCATGTGTTTCAAAACCCACAGGTGATTTTTCAGCCTTGTAGAAGTCTACACAGATATCAATCTTTGAGGAAAACCCTGGCCCACTGTAAGTACAATATTGAATTTGTGCCCCAAGGTCAAAATACATATTTTTAAACACCAGCATTCTAGCTTAGTTAATATGGACACTTCTGGGGACTTACAACGTACACACAAATCCAGGTAAGTGCTCATATACAAAAGGTATGACTATTCAGATATTTATGAAAACATATTTCCTTTATACCAAAAACATATTTCCTTTATACAGTTGAGCAAAATTGGAAAGAACTAGACATCACCATTTACAATTAAGAGCCACTATCCAACATTCAGTTAAGAGTCACCATGAAGTTGGGGTCACCGCGGGTGGGCAGGTAGCTGTGAGTTCCTGCATTGTGCAGGGGGTTGGACTAGATGACCCTGGAGATCGTTTCCAACTCTATGGGCATTTCCACACCCATTAAATATAGTGAAATGCTTACCTTACATAGTCATTATATTCCGGCCCCTCCATATGACGTTGCCAACATCCAGCGTCTAGGCAGTAACCGGCTGGCTACATCCTCCATTTTAAAGTGCTAGTTGGGGAATCGCATAAAGTGGATTCTCAAAACTATTTAACGTGAGCTACAGGAGAGCAACCAGCAGGAAGAAGTTATGGAGGCTAAAATGTGCTAAAGGCTCCTTCCTTGTCCTGCCCTCGCACCCACCTCCCTCTCCCTTGTTCCTGGGGACGGGAATGTCTTTTTAAAAATGACTAACATCCTGGAGCAACAAATAGGCAGACAAAAAAGTTGTTATACAAAGCATGCCTCTCTAAAGTCCCCCCCCCCAAAAAAAAATCAGGAACAAGATTAATTTTTTAAAGTATCAAGACTTGTGATTCCATAAGGAGTAGAATTTAAAAAGCACTATGCATCTATGATTAGATGCATAGGTATTTAAACAGAGAACTATGCATTTTAAAAAATTAGTGGGCATCGCAGGACCTTTAAAACATGGAGAAAGGAGATTGGCTGCCTGGCTTGATTGACAGGCAGAAGACTGTCACATATAAAGCACATTGCTTTGTTCCACCATTTCCAGCAGCACTTGTTGAGGGTGAGAAGCGCAAAAAGGTGGCAGACTAGAGCGAGACAGCATAAAGGTGAGAAGGGGCCAGAAGCGCAATAATGTTTAGCACTATGCCATTCAGCTGGCGTAACACTATTTTTTATGATGTGTGGAAATGCCCTATGATTCTATTCTATATCAAAAGATATTTAAGTGCTTTGAAGCTTCTAGATTTACATGTGCTTTACCCTTTAATGAAGTATTTTCTTATGCTTACATATTTTTGAAACCATATATAAGAATGGAATCCCAAGGCCCTTTCAAAATATTTTGATAGATAGCCAGCCCTTTTCTCCTTTCTATACTGTCAACCTTTTAATCTTATTTATTTATGGGTCTTCATCATTTGTTATTTTTCCCCATCCTCCTCATCTCCTGCATAAATCCAGCCCTATGCCTGTATAACTGGAAGTCCCTCTGATTCAATGCAACTTACTTCCGGGTAAATAGGCATAGGGTTATCGCTTTGATTTTTCTCCCGTTCCTACTGACGCAAATTGCTGCATAGTATGTGTGAGATCTGTCTCTCAGTTCTTCCTTCCTTCCCATGTAAATTAATTAACCTAATTACAAATATACACATGGTCATTCTTATATCAACTGTTTAATAAAGGCTTTCTGCATGCTTTCAAATGTCTAAGAACAAGTAGGTTCATTTTTGATGCACAATGTTATAAATGTACCAAGTTTAGGTACTGTTATGAGTGGATTCCTGAATTTTGGCTGGAAAACAGAACCTTCTTGTTTTACATTCACAATAAAGCACAAGCTTTATTACATAGAAATAGACACAGCATGTCAGCCTCCCACATTTTGGGGTAGGGCAGGGGTAGTCAACCTGTGGTCCCCCAGATGTCAATGGACTACAATTCCCATGAGCCCCTGCCAGCAAATGCTGGCAGGGGCTCATGGGAATTGTAGTCCATGTACATCTGGAGGACCACAGATTGACTACCCCTGGGGTAGGAGGCAGAGAAGGAGAGAGAATGAGCATAGAGCTATAACAACTAGGGTTCTGTCAACATAATCTGTAAACCCTGTGCGGGATCAATGAAGAATTTCCCCAATCTGTCACCTAACTTCTTCTTCTTTGCATTGCACACTACACTTGTGTGTGCACACAAAAATTTATATCTTGAATAAAACTTTGTCTTAAAGCATTTACTGGGCTCAAACTTTGCTCACCCATCTACAGAGGAAAAAGAGGTGGCGATCATGGTCTTTTCTCACAGACACACATACTTGCATTTAAGAGGTAAACTGGAACAGCCTGTCTTAATGACCAAGTTCTTTAGGTAGTGGCAAACAAATTATCTATCTGTGTGACTCTGGGGTACAAAAGGTCTGAGGCCAGTACAGAAAGCTGGAATCAGAGAAGTATAGGGATCTTTCTAGGTAGGACGACTAAATGGTATGCACCACAGGGATCCTTGACAGGTCCAATCAATCTTGCACTAAATTGGCAAAATTTCTCTTACAATACTTCTGTGTCATAATAAGGGATCAGGACTTCATCCTATATCTCTCTGCATGGGAGCCTGTTCATTCTAAGTGCACCTGAGGTGGTGCATCTACCTGACTCTTCTAACACACAATAACATCTTCAGGATCCCCATCTGCGAAGAGAAAAATAATACAGACCTGTATATTCAGTAATGGAACTACTTGGTGGCAGAGAGGCTATGAACTGTTAAATGTACATACAAATCCACATCAAACAAACGCTAACCAACTATGGACACTAGATCCTGATTTTTGTAAAAAATAAATGATTGCCAGGATCTAGAAGCCCTCAAATATATATTTTTTCTCCTTTTCCTCCTTGCCTTTCTCTGCAACGTGATTCCATTGCCTTTTGGAAATTCCAAATTTCACAACTGTGGAATTCCTCTTCTTTAGCCAGAGGTCTATAATTGATGTGGTTTGGCATCAACAACCTAAGCTTGCATAATACCTCCTGTACTTGTTCACTAACCTTTTCCCCCAAGGAGTGATTACATCTAAGTCTCCTCCTGCACAAACTATTTTGCTGCCTTTTGTCCACATGCTCCAACCACTTGCAATGCACAATTAACTCCCCCTTTGAAGATATTTCTCCCTTCCCTCTTTTCATGCTGAAAATTGCTATTCCATACACTCCCTTGCAGTGAAGAAGGGAAAGGGGGAGGGAGCAGTGGATAAGAGCACTCCAATCAGCTGTTCTTGGCCTGCAGGAAAGTAGTCAGTAACTCCTGAACCATGCCCAGGTCTGCCATTAATGCTGGTGCTTTGCCGTGCTTGGAACTCATGCCGGGTCTTGCATTGATTACTGTAGCAAATTTCATGCTGATTCATCGCTGACATTCCTTGCAAGACTGAGGACGCAACCCACAGGGATCAGGCCAGGATGTGCAGCAAAGAGCTGGCAGGAAGGCACCCGTTTGGATCTATGAGTAACAGGATTCCAGCCTTTGCTGTGATGCAGAACAGCCCACATGGCACTTGTAAGACAGCCTCCAAATGATGCTGGTGCTTGATAGTCCTCCATGCTTTTGACATCTGGATGCTTCACACCAACTGCAAATATCCTAGCTGGGGAAATAGCAACTGTCTGGCAACAGTGAGCAGCTACAGCTGGTTTGAAGACAGAGGCCTGCAATGAGATCGGCTCAAGAGTTTTACAGAGCTGCAGCCCAGTGTGTCAGATTTAAAAGAGCTATTTCCACCACTCCTCCTTGAAACACTTCTGACTTGCAACATGCTCTACCAACACTAATCCACACATATACTGTAAAGAAAGCAGATTCTGGGCTTATAGCTTTCTACCATGCCCTGAACGGTGGCCTTTGCCTCCCCTTCCATGGTTATGAGCCTCCAGGTGGGGCCTAGAGTTCTGGGATTACAACATAGATTAGTTCCTCTCAGGGTTGTCAGATCACCTGCTAGGATGGGAGACCTTCTCCAGGCAACTTATTCTTCCTGCCATGGCTCATTTGGGCAGAGGGAGAATTTTGTATTTTAATCGCTGGTGTCATATGTGACATGGTACCACTTCCCAGGAAAACCAGGAAGTGGTGTCATATCATTCTAGGAATTGCAAGAAACTCATTGTCCTATAGTTTCCAGTGATCCCGACAGTGAAGTGATATCATTTCCATTTCCACCTGAAAGTGATGCAATGTCACATGTGACGCTGATGTCTCCCCATGTGCCTGCCTTCCCATTTCCTGTCATTGGCTGGCAACACTGGTTTGCCTGGAGGAAATGGCCAATTTTGTGGGGAGACGCTATGGCATCCCTCCCCAAACTTCGCTGTCCCCAGTCACCATCCCCTAAATTAGCGATCCTCAACCTTTTTAAGGTTGAGGACTGCCTCCAGGGGTGGCGAAGAGCCGGCGGCCCGGGCGCCGCATATGCACGTTAGCGTCCCCTAGTGGCGAAAATGTGCATGTGCTGAACTGCCGCACATGCACGTTTTCACCACCAGAGGGCGCTAACGTGTATGCGCGGCAGCTCCACACATGCGTGTTTGTGCCCACCGGCATGCCGGTGGTCATGCCTGCCTCTCCCCCCCCTCACAGCAAAAAGCTAGCCGGGCTGTGAGTAAAGCAGCTGCTTTGGCGGCTGCTTCTCTGACGGCCTGGTGAGCTTCTCACTGCAGGGGGGAAGAGGCAGGCGTGGCGGCCCATCACTGAGGCCTTCGCGGCCCAGTAGTGGGCTGCAGACCGGGGATTTACGACCCCCACCCTAAATCACCAGGAACCTCCCAAACCAGTGGTGATAACACTGCCCTCCTTTCATTTTATATTGAACTAGGGGCCAAGCCTGTTGCATTGGGTGGTAGATTGGGGAGGGGGGGTTGGAATAACGTTGTGGATGGTCTCCCCCTCCCCCCAGGACCTGGAAAGGCTGCAGGCTGGAGGTCCCCAGGCAAGGAACTCACTAGCAAGGGCAGCTCTCACATGGCAGGAATCTGTAGCCTCCAAGCCTCGGAGGGAAGTAGAAGGAGGAGGGGGTGGTCAGGGGTGGGGGATGGAAGGTGATTTCTGGCCACTGGACAGACATGCAAGCTGGTTGGAGGAGAAGTTACTCAGGGATAGGACAGATGCCCTGAGTGGGTGTTAAGCACTGAGTGGCACTGAGGAGACATGCTCCTCCTCCAAGGCCTTACCAGAAATATTAAGTGGTACAGATAATATCCAGGCAGATGAAGAGTTCTGGGGAACTGAAAACCTTCCTCAGTATTTTGTGACATTTCAGTTCATCCCATTAAAAAGTATTGTACTGGAGGTTATTATTTCAATTCTCCCTAATGTTCTAATTGTTGAGCTATACGTGTCAGCATGTTTAATGAAACCATAGTGGTCACTTTGAAAAGCCAAATGTGTTTAAGAAGAGGGAAATTTCCCCCAGAAAACTGTAGCAGAGATATTTCAAAGCTTTTTCTGTTTTTCTCTTCCATCTCTACCCTCTTGGTTACTGTGAAAGTGTCTCTTTCGACAATGTAAATCACCCCTTTCTAAAACACCCCCCCCCATGACTCCATCCTTCCCCGAAACTTAATAGTCAGGGCAGGAATTAACCAGTCTCAAATAACAGCTAAAACAACATAAATACATTACAAGATAAGCAGCCATAGTAGGGAATTATTTGCATAATTCTGTTATATGAATTGCTGTTTAGTGTGTTCTTCTAAACACAGAGCCAAAGCAAACATTCCACAAAAAGCATGTAGACATCACTAGTCTAACTAGACCATATGAAAACTGTGAGCCAGCTGTGAAAGATCCTTGATTTTTAAGGTTTTCTGGAGCCTATATTCATCCTATACTTTTTGCTCAGAATAGAACATTTTGGGCAAATTATAACATTCAAAGTTTTCATGGAAAAGTGACTCAAGTATTCAGCAAAGACATATTGCATAGTCCCCACACAAAGTAGAGTTAGCCAGTTCTAGGTTGGGGATTCCTGGAGATTTGGGGATGGTCTTGAAGAGGGTGGGGTTTGGGGAGGGGAGGGCCTCAGCTGCATATCATGTCACAAAGTCCCCATGCCAAAGCACATATTTTCCCCAGGAGAGATCCCCCCCCCCATGTCTAATTTTGTTTTTGGTTTTGAACAGCCTTGAGGAGGAATAGAGAGGCGGTATACATTTCTATATGCGGCTCGGGCCCTACTTACTTGTAGGACTGCTTACTTCCTTATGACCCCCACAGGTCATTGCACTCTGTGGGTATGAATCTGCTAATGGTCCTGAGGCCCCGGGAGGTTCGCCTGGCCTCAACGAGAGCCAGGGCTTTTTCAGTCCTGGCCTCTACCGGGTGGAATGAGCTCCTTGAAGAGCTGCGGGCCCTGTTGGAGCTCTCTGAGTTCCACAGGACCTGTAAGATGGGGCTCTTCCACCAGGTGTTCGGTTGAGGCTGGGTGGTAATTCCTGGGTTATGAGATCGGGTCACCGCCCCCCCCCCCCAGCTCCTAGGCTCAATGGTAGGCTAAGCCGGGAGTTGTTGTCTTCTTCTCATCATTATTTGTATAAGCATAATCCAATTTGGCTGCGATGGCCCTGTCGTTGGGGAGGAGCTGTTCTTGTTTTGATCGCCATGTAAGTTGTTGTACATTGTATACTGAAGTTTTATTGTATGGGATTTTTATGATTGGGATTGTATTATTTTTTCTGTTATTGTGAACCGCCACGAGCCAGCTTGCTGGGAGCGGTGGTATACAAGTTTAATAAATAAATAAATAAATAAATAAATGTCACCTTTTTTGCAGTGAATAAACAAAGGACCCACTGCCTTGTGATCAATTGCTGGTTGCTATTTTCTTTTCAAGGACCTTGGAGCAAGCTATGTCCAAAGACAACATTGAAAATATGGGTGTGTGTGTGAGGACACACAAACAGAGAGTAAAGCAATAGTTCTTAGCAAGCACAGAAATTTCTCACAAAACAAGGCAAAGCTATTGGCAGCTGGAAAAACAGAATGAAAGAAGAATCTAGCATAGATTTGTTCCAAGCCTTCTGGCTTTCCGCTTGAAACATTTTTGATACAAAAGAGCATTTAAGCGCTGACTTGCCTCTCCGCCTCCCCTTCTTTTTCTTTTTTTGATGCAGCAACCACTGAGGAAGTCCCCCATAAATACAACCTGCTACCCTCCCCTGAGGTTCCAGGTGCTATTTATTATAAAAGGTGAGATTTCAGACTCTTCAACATCACAGAGTCTACAGACCTAAAGAACAGCCAGAGCTGGATTTATGCACAAGTTGAGATGTGCCACAAGGCTTCAGTCTTCACAACGAAAATAAAATTGCCATTTCAGGGGCAATGCTGTGCAGTTTCATAGCTTGACATAGTTGAGCCTCAGCATGTGTTACTCTGGCACTACGTATATCCCATTCAACGTGGGCCTTCTCTACAGCTGAGGGATGCCTCCTCGGCAAAGAGGCAAATGAAACTGGCAGCTTGTTTGTCGTATGTCAGCATTGGCCACAGGCCGCTAGCAACTATCAGCCACCAAGCCTGGCCACAAACAGGCCCTGTCGCTTCAAAAGGCCCTGTAGTCTGTTAGTCATGACCGTGAGTCATCTCTGTCCCAGAAATGTAGTCTACCATGTTGTAAATGCCTGAATGCCCTGTTGGAAAAAGGTCTCATGCCCAGGGAGCACACTGCTAAGGCAACTGTGTCACTCTGCTTGCCTCAGAAATGCTGGCTCATGCCATGTCTCTGATGAAAGGGAACTGAGTTCAGCAGATGAGAAGGCTGCCTGCCTCTGCTCCCCAAAGCAGCTTGGATTTTATTTAATTTGCCCACAGATAGACCCAAACCATATCAGATGTTCAGGACCAAAGACTCTTCTAACCTAATTAAAAGATAAAGGTTTTTTAACACAGATTTAGCCAGTGGCAGTTTGTTAAAGTTAAAAGGTTACCCACATTGGCAATTGTGTACCCCAGTGCGAATCTCAGCCTTCAGCACAGGCTAAATTCTTCACACAGATAAAGGATTTGCTCCTGTGAAAGTTGAAAGCCCTTCCATGACATCACAAGTTTTAGCTAAAGTTCAAGGAGTGAATTTAAGATTTATGGACAGGGATGTTTCTAGAGATGCCATCCTGAGTTGCTATTCAAATTGAAATAGCTGTGGTCAGCCCTAATGCATGTGCTTCATGACACTGCCTCCCTTGGATTCTCCTAGCTAAAAGGACAGAGTGACAAAACTAAAGTGGCAGAGGTCCTGTCATCTCAGTGCAGAACAGAAGCCCAGGTACACATTACACTCATGCATTACTCAACAGAAATTCAACAACTTTAATAGTCCAAATAAAAATAAATACCCTCTAACATACACAGGTTTAACCTCAATGCAGTTAAACCTCCTATGCAATTACCTTTACGCATCTTTCAGATGCCTTCTGCTATGTAATATGGTTTGTGACATCAGAAGAATAGCAGCCATTCATTTAACTTACAGCTATGAACAACTGACACAATTTTATTTGTTTGATTGTTGGTTTGATTTGATTTGATTCGTAGACTGCTGCTCCCAGCAAGCTGGCTCGTGGCAGTTCACAAAATAATATAAAATATAAAACAGACCTCTCATAAAAACAGCCCTATATTAACATCCACAAACAACTCCAGCATAAAAATGGCAGTAAACAATACAAGATAAAACTCCTCCCCTGCTTTGGCCCTCTGGCGATTGATCCATACATTAACCAGTGGTTGATGGTCAAGACCCAGGGTGGCAACCAGGGACAGGTACCAGCAACTCTAATGCTGTGTCCAACCTCGGGGTGGGGGTGGTATAATTATCATGCATTGATTAGTTATTTAAAACATTTATATCCCACTTTAAATCATTGGACTCGAGGCTGTGAATCCTTTAGCAACCAAGTTGCAAAGATATAAATAATAATCCAGTTAACAACATTAACATAAAAATATACAATTCATCAATGTAAAAGCATTCAGACTTAAAGACACAGTACCAACAAACTCATACCCAAATTTCATGGAAAAATTCACCATCCACCAAATGCAAATCCAATCCAATAAATAAATGAATGCTTTTTGGTATACAGGGTTGCCAACTCTGCCGTGGGAAATTCCAGGATATGGAACCTATAGCTGAAGACATTTGGGATTCTATAGTATAGCTCTGAAGCTGACCTTTTCTCCAAGGGATCAGCTCTCTGTAGTTTGGAGATCAGGTGGAATTCTAGAACTCCAGGCCCCACCTGGAGATTGACAACCCTAGAGGATGACTTAAAGGTAAAGGTATCCCCTGTGCAAGCACCGAGTCATGTCTGACCCTTCGGGTGACACCCTCTAGCGTTTTCTTGGCAGACTCAATATGGGGTGGTTTGCCAGTGCCTTCCCCAGTCATTACCGTTTACCCCCCAGCAAGCTGGGTACTCATTTTACCGACCTCGGAAGGATGGAAGGCTGAGTCAACCTTGAGCCAGCTGCTGGGATTGAACTCCCAGCTTCATGGGCAGAGCTTTCAGGCTGCATGTCTGCTGCCTTACTACTCTGCGCCACAAGAGGCTCTAGAGGATGACTTACATACCTCCTAAATGTAGCAACTCTGGTAAATCTTTCCAAATCTTTCCAGGGAAGAGGCCTGCAATATCTCTGTGTCTGTAAAGACAGTCATATGGGTGCCTTAAAGGAGGAGAATGGTTGTCAATGATGTTTCATTGGGTTGGAGGGAGGTGAGCAGTAGGGTGCCATAGGGCTCAGTTCTGGGCCTGATACTTTTCAACATTTTTATCAGTGATCTGGATGAAAGAGTGGTGGGGCTCCTTATTAAAGTTGGGAGGAGTTCAGTACGATCTGATCATGCTGGAAAAGTGGGCAAGTGAGAATGAAATGCAATTCAGTAAGAGCAGAATTCTATATCTGGGTAACAAAAAATAGAATCATGCATACTAGATGGGAGATACACTTCTTGGTAGCAGTATGTGTGAATGTGATCTTCGGGTGCTTGTGGACTGTAAGCTAAATATGAGCAGACACTGTGGTGCGGTGGTAAAGAATGCTTTATCTTTGACTGTATCAACAGAGGCAACATATCAAAATTACAAGATGTCGCAGTCCTATTGTATACCACATTGGTAAGACCCCACCTGGAGTACTGTGTACAATTCTGGAGGCCTCATTTCAAAAAGGGGATGAACAAAACTGAGAGGGAGGGAGTTGGGAATGTTCAGCCTAGAGGAGGCTGAAATGGGATGTCACTGCTATCTTTAAGTAATTGAAAGGTTGTCACTTACAGGAGGGAAGGGAAAGGTTCCAGTTGGCAGCAGATGATAGGACCCACAGTAATAGATTTAAACTATGTGTAGTACTATATTGGCTAGATACCAGGGAGAAAATGTTCACAGTCAGAGAAGTTCAGCAGTAGAATCGATTGCCTAAGGAAGTGGTGAGCTCCCGCTCACTGGCAGTCTTCAAGTAGTGGCTGGACAGAGACTTATCCTGGATGCTTTAGGCTGATCCTGCATTGAGCAGGGGGTTAAACTAGATGGCCTGTATGGCCCCCTTCCAACTCTATGCTTCTATGAATCTGTCTGTCCGACCGATTCTGTACAGAGCCACAAAACTTGCACTGCCTCCTGCTTGCAAACGCACGGTTGTAAGCCACACATTTGCCAGCTTCCTCATGAGAGACCCGTTCTGCATTTTCCCTCTGTCTTGTCGTGGCTTTTTGCCTCCTGACAAGGCAGTATGGGAAAGCAAATCAAACTTCTCCCCCCAGCTCCTCAGCTCGTCAATCGCAGCAAGGTACCAATCAAAGCGCAGTGGTTGTCTCGGGGACTCAAACTTCTGTCCTCCCCCCTGAGCCCCAAAATTAATTTTTGTTTAAAAAAGTGCACTTCTGCATTGCTATACAGTAACACCCCAACCTAAATGTATTTTTTAAATAAAAATTAACACTTCTGCTTTGCTATGGAAAAACACCACAATGACAAAGCATCCCACCTCTTTTTTGTGATTCGTGTTGTTTTGGACTCTATTTATGTTTGGGTAGAGTTGTGAGAGGCTGGACTTGGTAACTGGACCCTGAAGAGTTATTGTGTGTAAACAGTAGGTTTAAAAACAAAGAGCATGGATGCATAGCTGATCAGGAGAGGGTGCTGCTTTCCCTGTTCATTCTCCACTGCCAGAAAACACAAATGGGACTGTGTTTTGCCTGCCCAATCCCAAAAAGTCCATGGACACGTTAGGGAACATTTTATTTTAATTTATGCAAAGTAGTTTTGCGGTCCCGTGGCAACACAGACCACACCATTAAAAATTATCAGAGCAGGAAATGGAGAGGTGAAGGCAGGTGTGAGGGCAGGCAAAACACTGCAGGGACTGTTGCACTTTTCTTCTTCCACACTAGCTTGCCCCTGGTTGCTCCCTTATGTGAAGCGAGATAACAAGTGGCAAATTTACTTTTTGCGATTTCCCTCATCCCAAGGCAAATCTGGCCAAAGCTCAATCCAGCCCCTGGACAGCCTTGGGATGCAGATGATGTCACATGGAGGAAGCTCTAAAACCCACCAACAACCAAAGGCTTTCCAGGGGCAGATTCCTCATGCGGAATTGGTCTCTATTTTCTCCATCATCATTCATGTTCATCATCATCATCATCATCATCATCATCATCATCATCATCCCCCTTCACTTAAAGACAATGTAATGCATGTGTGTATATCTTACTTTAGGAGTATCTTACTTTAGGTGTGTGGTATCCAATCTGCTCCCCAATCTGCTAGTCCATTAGAGAGAGGGAAACTGCAGAGTATTGAATCTCATAGGCACCAGTTCTTTCCCAGTCATTTCCTACCTGCAGCTGGGCTGGCTGGTGACTTTGCCCTTTTAAGAGCAAGTGTTGCCATTGCAAAGGACAGGCTTCCATCCTTAATGATTAATAAAAGGGGACTTAGAGGCAGCCAAAACAATCCACTCTCTGTCAAATCCCAACACACAAAAGGGCCTCCCACCCAGCCTGCCTTAGACTCCACCGACCTAGTTGGGCTGGTTCAGTGTAAGAGGAAAATTAATCCCTTTGCTGCGAGGAATCGATTGAGACAATGGAGGTGATGCTAGAGCAGTTTATGTCTGTATCATCCCCCTTGCTAGAGCTTTGTCCTTGTGCAGCCAGCTTAGCAGGGCTCCTCCTGGGAAATAACTGAGGGCCCCCCAATGGCCTTGCCCCGACCCGTCCTAGCATGCCAGGATGCTGGAGTGTGTGTGGGGGTGTGCACAATTTATTTTAAACAGAGCTTCATGTTGACTTTACAGAGACTGCTTTAAAAGGATCCAGACCCTAAATGTATGGAGTTCTGTAGGCTGAGATATAGCAGATAAAGGGTTTTTTCTGGGGAGGGGGAAGCTAGCAGGAGGGCAGCCTGATAGCCAGCAAGCTGAATGGGCTGCCGATTTGATTCAAGCCAGGCTGAGAGGCCTGGTGTCATTTTCCCCTTGTCTGATGGTGCTTCTCTTTATGCAAATGGCTGAGAGCAGCTGCCCTGCCGGGAGTGACTCATTTCCTGTTCTTGTGTCACATTCTGGTCAAGCCAGTTTGGCAAAGCCTTCCCTCTCCCCCTCCATTCCACTCCCCTTTGGGTGATCTGGGATGTACGTTTGTTCAGTCCCTGGCAGGACCAGGCAGGACTTTCAGGAAACTGCGTCAGAGCTGTAGACATACAGACACAAAAATCCCAGCACCAACCCACTCCTGAAGCAGTTTTTTTCTTCCTTCCCCCTTGTTATTTAGATAAACCAACCCCTTATCCAGGCAACACCTCCCCATCCGGACAACCGCTGCAGCCCAAAACTCTCACGGAGGGAAAGCTGGGAGGGTTTTCTCAGAAAAGACATTTCTTATTCTATAAATAAACCCATAAAGCTAAAGAAAAAAGCAACTTGCTCTCTAAATTTAAACTCAACTAATGCTCACATATCATGCATGCTCAGCTACAGCAGTTACTGTACTGTTGTCAGTTTACATCACAAAAGTCTAGGAAACGGGGCAAATGTTCAGAATCCGCAATTGCCAGACTGTGGGAAAATTCACAGAGGCATAGTTCAGTCGACAGCTTTTCAGCTACTTAGAAGCAGAATTATAGAATTGTCACAGTCAGCAGAATAGAGATTCATTTATTTCCCACCATAGACTTTGGGCAAACTAGCTTAGCAGGTTTTTGTGGCAAGGCATGATCTCCCCCTCCCAGAGAAGCCCCTACAAACATGGCCGGTGCTGTTAAAATAGGTCATACATTTTGGGACATCTATTGCGGGTGCCCGTTTGATAATCCCACATCTCCCAGACACAGTAGTAGTAGTAGTAGTAGTAGTAGTAGTAGTAGTAGTAGTAGTAGTAGTAGTAGTAGTAGGAAGAAGAAGAAGAGTTAGATGGGAATATTTGGAATGATTTTTAAAGCATTTTGTTATTACAATGTGACAGGATGAGGGAATATACTGATAAATGTTTGTGTATACTTTGTGAACAACAGCAAAAAGAACAAAAGAAAAACAACACCATTTCTTAAAGACAGAAGACTGACTAGACGGGAAGAGTTTTGCCATCTGACTGACGATATAATCCCGTACAGAATTAGACTGGAGTCATCCTGCATGTGATCACACTCTGAGTCAGCTGAAGTCTACCTCATGGGCTTCAGAGGTAAGAGTGGTGAACATCGAAGAATGCCTTTTCAGTCACGGCACCTCAGTTATGGAATTAATCTGCAGCTGAATCTGTTGAGTATTAGGCACTAGGCAAAAAAATTATTCTCCTAAACAATTGTTTTTAATTGTTTTGTGGATTTTTTGTTTGTTTTCCTTCTGGTCCTCCTTTTGAGATTTATGCTGCTGTCTTCTGTTTAAAAATCCTCCTTTAAATCTCTTTTAAAAATTAATCTTTGTGCTGTCCATGATTTTGTTTTTTGTTTCTGATCCAGTCATATCTTTTATGCTTTTTAAAAACACTCTTTGGTTTTTTTAAGTTTTGGAAGTAACCCCAGGATCCACATACATACAATAATATTAAAGAACTCTATTATTAAACAGTCATCTATACATATGTATCCCTTTATCAAGCTACTACTGCAGAATGAGGATAATTAATTTACTGCTAAACTGGTTCAAATTAAACATCTTGAAATTCATACCCAAAGAAGTTGCTACCAAATAATTTCAGTAAATAAATGAACTAGAGACACAATGGTAGGAACAGGGAAAGAGACTCCAGAAAATACTATTATTTTGTATACAGTCCCCAGAGCAAGTCCTGAGACAAAGCACTGTGATGGCAACATTTTCTGCATGTTTTCTTCATCACAAGGCTAGTACCACTTGTCATTACATGGAAGCACAGCATTCATACAAGTGCCCTACCTCCAGCTATGCTGTGTGAAGCAGACAGGTAGATGGTCCCCTGTTCAAAGACAGACATGCAAGGCTTCTAGGAAGCTGTAATGTCTTGATGCTGTCCTCAGGTACACTGAGCTGGGGGTGGGTGGGAGAATAATCCTACACCAGAAGCTATCTGCATCTACCATCACTCCATATTGATTTTGAACCTGCCCCCACTCTCCCTCCAACAAGTACAAATGCACCAAGAAAGTGCATTCCATCTGTAGGCACACATTATTTATTGTATTAAAAATATTATCCAACCTTTCCCATCAAACTGGCGCTCCTGCATGCCAATCATAACTATCATATCCCTGATTTTCTTACATGCCTGAGTACAAGCCTCTTGTTTGCAGCTGTCCCTCTGCTCTTTTGGGAAGTCCCTCATTCTCACTAATCTCCCTAGAATATCCCCACAGCTGTGTCTTGAGCTGCCCTTGCGACCACCAACTTAAATGAAATCTCTTTGCTCAGCTGCTTTCACATTTCAGATCTAACATGAAGTAAGAACAATAAGAACAACAGAAGGCAAAATTCAGTGGTTATGGTCTGATGGAGACCTAGTGGAAGACTCTAGAACTGGATTTTGTTTCCTTAAGGAGGAAAGAAACGATAACCCCTCTGTTCCTCTATTTCCATTGCATCAAACCTCCTGCATTTCAAGACACTTCATATTCCTGATGTTTCCCCAACCTTTGGTAACCTTTGTCCGTAATGTTAGCATCCAGACCCTGAAAGATGTTATAATGACATTAAAAATAGTTCCTAATTCTTTAGCTAGCTGGACACATTCTTTTCAGAAGACCACACTTCTGACCACATAAGTGTCAGACCACACTTATGAGGGTAGTACCCCACTTTTTACTATCCAAAGGAATCTCAAAGTGGCTTACAATCATCATCATCATCATCATATCATACTAATATACCGCCCTCCCCGGAGGCTCAATCGCCTTCCTTTCCTCTTCCCACAACATACACCCTGTGAGGTAGGTGAGGAGAGGGCTCTGAGAAAGCTATGACTGATTCAGGATCACGCAGCTAGCTGCATGTGGTGGAGTGAGGAAGCAAGCCCAGTTCTCCAGATTAGAGGTTGCCACTCTTAACCTCTACACCAAACTAGCTCTTATGAGGAAACATCCCAACACACAACTATTTATGTATGTTTTTGTGTGGGTATAACAGAGATTAATTGTACACGAACCTACAAACCTTACAGTTTAAGGGCAGGAGCACCTTGAAAAAGATGTGGCCCAGCTTGTGATACGGACATGAGAGACACTCCCCCATTCTGCCTCAGTTCAGCTCAGCTGAGAACTCCCTCCATCTTCCAGCTGCCATGAACAGGACCATCAAAGAAGAGCAGAAAGAAGTCAGCCAATCACCCTTACATTGTACCTACATCTGGCTCGGACAAAAATGTTCTTCAAAAGAATATTTATATTGAATTTAGTCATTTAAATAAGATTTTGATTCCTGTGGCTGCCCTGTGAGTAGTGTTGCCAGACCCACTAATAGGGGTGGGAGTCTCCCGCATTCAGCCCCCAGCTCTCCACCATCAGCCAGCTGGATTGGGGAGGTTACCCCCCCCCCAAAGGAGGAACACCAGAAATTAATCTGACATGCCTATGTGACCCCAGAAGTGACTTAGGAACATGGGGGTATACTCTGGTTTGGGGGCAAAACTCTATGGTAGAAACTAATTCTGCCATAGAATTTTGCCTCCAAACTACAGCATTGATCCCCAACATGGCCAAATCACTTCCCAGTCAGGAAGGCACATTGTGTTAATTTCCGGTGTTCTTCCATGCTCCCAGTAAGTTAAGGTGACCAGATTTTAACATTGGTAAAGTGGGACACCGTTGACTGGGGAGGGGGGTCTTGATTAAAAATTTGGTCTATATGGAGCAACAAAAAGTTTCATAGAACTCATAAAAGTATTGTAATATATATATTTTAATTTCAACATAAGTACAATTTGCCAGGTACCCCCAGATATCCCTCCAAAAGTGGGACAATCTGGTCACCTTACAGTAAGTATACCCCTCCTGACTGCTCCAAGGAGCCTGGAAACCCTATCTGAAAGCCAATTTTTGTTTGGAAAAGTGAGATTGAAAACATAAATTAAAACAAAGTGATCTTTTTTGTCTACATGGCAATGGAATAATTTAAGATGCAAAGCTTAATGTTCTGTAGAACTTGGAATTTTTTAAAAACAAAATATACGTACATGTGCATATGTTGCATGTACTGTACATCAGTGATCATTGATAAAAGATGATCAAGATCCATAATTATACTTCAAACTAGTATGGTGAAAAAGAAAACAGACCTAGAGGACAGTCTACTGCTACCTAGAGATAAAACTGGCCATATTTTCAAGAAGGGCTAAATGGAGCCTTGCATAGATTATGAGCTGCCAGTAGGAGCAGAAAACTCTGGCGGTGGCACAACTGCAGAACTTGGGTGCCAGTGAGGGTAATTCCTTTTACACTCACTATTTGGCATGCCACGTTTCTTCCCAGCAGGATGGTAAAGCTCCTTGTTTCATCAGTGGCATAATTGCTTGCTGTTCATTGCCTGCTAATTTTCAGACACAGTTGAGTCAGAAAGTTGCAATGTGTTAGATTGTTTCTTGGTTCCCAAAAACAATGGCATATGCTTCTGCCAGGATGACAAGCAGCAGGGATTACTGTAAAGCACACATTTTACCCAAATCCCCAGGGGCAACCAGCCTTACAGTAGGTGATCTGGGAGAACTGCAAAGCACGCCTGAGGTGGGGTAGGGTGGGGAAACATGAGCTGACAGGCAACCAATCATGTCTTCAACCTTCCCACAACATAGCGCTAGTTCTAACATCATCCTTTGGTCTTCCGTTTCCACGAAAAGTAATTCATACGAGTATACTCTGACATCGTTCTTTTCCAGTTCAGAACATATTTTGCCTGATGAAGTGATCGCATAGCTCTTGCCTCTATGACTCAACGGTATGGCTGAAGGATGGAACTATGTGAAGGCATTCCACTGTTAAAAGTGGTTAAAGTAAAAGGACCATGAAGAAGAAGAAGAAGAGTTGGTTCTTATATGCCGCTTTTCCCTACCCGAAGGAGGCTCAAAGCAGCTTAGTCACCTTCCCTTTCCTCTCCCCACAACAGACACCCTGTGAGGTGGATGAGGCTGAGAGAGCCTTGATATCACTGCTCCATCAGAACAGTTTTATCAGTGCTGTGGCGAGCCCAAAGTCACCCAGCTGGTTGCATGTGGGGGAGCGCAGAATCGAACCTGGCATTCCAAATTAGAAGTCCACACTCCTAACCACTACACCAAACTGGCTCTCTGAAGATATATGGAAGAAGTTTTTAGCAACTGTGTTGTTCCCATAGAAGCAACATCTGCACAAGTGACATCACAAGGGTTAATGTAAGCACAAATAGCTCAGACTTCATTAGGGCTGCCAGCTCCGGCTTGAGAAATACTTGGCAGTTTTGGGGGTGGAACTTGGGGAGGAAGCTCAGTAGGGTATAATGCCCTGAAGTCCTCCTTCCAAAGTGACCATTTTCTCCAGAGGAACTTATTCTATTCACTGGAGATCAGTTGTATTGTCAACCTGGAGGTTGGCAATCTATATAAGTGCAGAAGCCATACATTTTTAAGTCATGTCTGTACCCTTAAAACCTAACCCAGGCAAATAATTTTCAAAGGTTTAGATACTGGCTTTATTAGCTGGCCAATAGTGGTCACAGCTCAAACAGCTCCGAACCGTGCAATTAAACGGAGTCACCATCACGATCCCCTAGAATGGAACAAGATGTTAATTTGAACATTTTTGCTTTCTGCTCAAATGCCAGAAGATCAAAGCGTGCTTACTGAATTCTATATTCGATAGCAAAACATGGAAAGAGAAAGTTCATAAACTCCATTTTAAAAAGTGATTTGATTCTCTAGAATGCCTATCATGTTGATAGTGATGCTTGACAGTAAAGGATAATGATTTAAAAATGAGGGTTACTTCTTACAATAAGAGACATCTAGAAACCACATCTCAACCTTCTGCTTCCTCTATCCTTTTCCATTCTCATGATTTGACTACAGTTCTCTTAGTTGCTTTCTCAAAACCACTTACCAAGTTGCAATCCATTAGGAATTCCTGAAGTTTCAGAAGGAAAGCAATGAAATGTGTCAGTGCTGTTGAGGCTGAAGATAACTTTAAGATTTTAAAAGTAGTGGCAGCCAATTCTTCAGCCATGGTGCAAGTCCAGTTTTGTGGCTTGCATTGTCAACAAATCAAACTCTGTCTAAGTGATGTGAAACTGCCAACACCATTCTTAAAAGTGTTATGTCTGTCTGCTTTCTTCACACCTGATCTCTCTAGTAACCCCCCCCCCCATCCAGCAGGATGGTCTAGCATCTGGCACCCCTAAATGATACTTCAGTGTCAGAGAGATTCAACACACATCCACCCAAATAATTTCCACAAACATACCATGGCTTTGAGAATAACCAGTCTACTTGTCTGCTTCTAAGACCACCCTTGTTTGTGAATCAAACATTAATTGGTAAACAAACTGCAGAAAAGAGAGACCCCTCTCTCTTTTAAAACGCAGGCCGGAATTCCATCATCTACTCTCTCTCCAGAGTTTTAAGAAACTGCTCTGTAGTCTGTGATATCTGAAGACTGGGAGCTTGGCTTCCAGAGACAGATTCTTGAGTTGATTCTGACTGGAACAGGTAGCTGAAAGTGGAGGGTGTCAACCAGTGTCCTTGTTCAACTACCTCCTATTATGTCTAAGGATTACTGGGATGGATCCTACTTCACCATTCTAAAAGGGAGCTATAAGTCTCCTTTTAGAAGCTTGGTCAGTTCTTTCCAGCTCACCTTGCAAAAACATGAGACACTCAGAACCTTTCTCACCTCCTAATTTGTTGCAAGGACAGCAGAAGGGACCAAAACATTGCTAATTTTCTGCTATTCACAGGGCTCACCGCTTTAATCCAAGCTTAGCTCTATTTATCAATCAGTTACTTATCAGTCAGTAACTTCATCTCTAACTAGTCCCTCCTTGCAACTAAACCCCCCACATACACCCCCCCTATTGGTATATTCAGAATTAATTTGCCACTGGACTAACACTTTGTTCATTTGGAAAGACTGGGGGCCATTCCACACTCATCCAAAATAGCACAATGGTTACAAATTGAAATCGCTACAGTTTTGCTGTTATGCACAACGTCATTGACAATCTGCAACACTCCTGAAACCGATCCGCAAAAAGTGCTTCGTTGTAGCACTTTCAGGGAAATCCCAAAAAGTGGATTCACCCTCCGAAAAGCGCTACACTCTTGCAACCAATCTGCAACACTAGCGGGAAAGTTCTGTGCGTTACCATTGTTGCGGTTTCTGCTAAGTCCCTCCCCCTAGCTCTCTCCTCAGATCTTCCGGCGAAGCGATCGCTATTGTTTTTTTCTCCGAGTGAGCAGAGATCAACGCACCGGCGAGCCTTCATTTACCCAGCGAGGCTTCCCTGGCTGCAGAGCTGTTTTAAGTCACCAAGCACGAAACAACACATAGCCCCGTTTGCTGGTTTATTTTCCCTTTATTTTTCACTGTATTTTCAGCCGAAAATCGCGCCCGTGCCGGGGGGGGGTTAATTTTTTTTTCACTCGGGGGGAGCATGGCAACGATGAAACGGCAGCTCAAACACCACCTGCTACCTAGATGGGTCTCTCCGTTGCAACGAATCAACGCAGATTCATTGCAATGTGTGTGTGTGTGTGTTTTTAAAACTTCCTTAAAGGGAAAGGGGTTTTTTGGGATCATGATAACGGCCGCCCATTGGTTGCTTGACGGCCAGGGGCGGGACGAGTGTGGCAATATCACTTCCTGGCTAGCGATTTTTGCCAAGACCGGAAACCTGTGGGAAACGATAGAAACACAACTGGATTCCACTACAAAGCCAGGTATGCATAACGACGAATTCCACTATTTAAAATTGCTTTTTTTCGTCCCGCAACCAATTTGCCACATAGATCCTGGTGCGGAATGGCCCTGTGAGTCAAGTTGCTTACCTCCTTTCTGCCTACCCACCCTGGCCTGCACCCAAAAGAAAGACCAAAAGTAGCCATTTTGCTATAGCCTCTTACTAAAAGCTGGGAAGGTTTAAATCAAAACATTAGAACACATGAGATAAACAATTACTATCTGCTTTGATTTGTTCTGTAAAATAGCGAGATAGAATGGTGTATTAAATCCCGTCATTTTCTCATACACTGTGATGAATTAACAGATGAGGAACGTTGGCAACATCAGTCCAGCTTGGTCTTAGGTTTGCCACGGGTTGGTAGTGCCATACCCCATGCTGTCCATATTAGTCCTGCCAGCAGGGCACCAAGACAACTGAAGTGCTCAGTTTCCAAAATCACAGCCCTCTGTTCAGCAACCTTGATCCACATGCGGAAGCATTGTGACTTCTTGCAGACTGGAAACAACTGTTGTGGATCAGCAAGGGGAGATGTGCCACTTCATCTCCTTTTTGTGTTTTCATTCTTTAACTCAAATTGTCACCTTTTTCTTTCAATATAAAACATGGATCTTAGCACAGAATCTCTAGGCTTCGCCACTTAAACTTGCAAGTTTTTCCAAAGGACTCCCTGCTGAAACTCTGTTAATAAGTAGCAGAAATAATTTCTAGATTGTTTCATCCCATCTCCAGCCATACCAGATCTTGGGAGAGCTGATAAATGACAAAAATGAACATTTCTGGGAGCTGAGAGTCCATCTCCCTCCCACCCTCCTACACACAGCCTGCTGCTAAACACATAAACACAGCTTAGACCCACTTCCCCCGCAGGTAAGCTCCATGCAGGCACCCTCTCTGCCATGTTATTAAAGATTCACACACACACAGGTCAGAGCTACCGAAAGGTCTTCCAGCTGCCTGCCCAAGCAAGGACATTTGTTTGAACTGAAAGGCAACAAAACAACACCTCCATCTCCCCCACCCTCATTCTCATCGCCTCTATGTGGCAGAAGACGAAATCAGTAGCAATAGCCAAGGAGTGTGGGCTGGCAGTCAGTAACTTTCAACAAGCCACACACCCACCCCTGAAAGCAAGAGTTTACGCCTGTATCAAGAGAGCACTAAGCTAAAGCTTCTTTCGAAATTTTCACACTTTTAAGGACCAGCTGTACCAGCATGCTCAGGAGTTAGGCTGAAAACAGTGCCCTGGAGCAAAGTCATATACCAAGCTGCTGAAGTCCCATGCAATAGAATGTGCTCTCTCCTCCCCTGCCCTGCTCCACAGCTGCAAATGCTAATTTAAAACACTTTATGCTCTAACACTCTGAAGAATTCTAAATAACTGCAGCTTAGTGCTTTTAAAAGCCAGCGTGAAACACCCTTTTAGCCCCATAAACCTATCCAAACAGCACTGGAGTAATTGATCACCACCAGAGTGGTAAGATTTTATAAACATACCAATCTCTTAGTTATTACTGTTGGTATATATCTCAGGCAAGATGGATGGAGGTGGGAAAGGCTGGACTACAAAAGAGGAAATAAAGCAGGATACAAAGATACACTCTAACAACTTTAACCCCCCTTCCCCCCCCCCCGCCGTAATCTTGAACATCTCACTGTTGGAACAAGGGAAGGGGCTTGTCAAGAGATGTGAAATTGCTTACAAAAGAAAAAATTGGCTGTAATCCAAAGCATATGATCACACTAACACGAGCACTCTGTCGGCAGCTCCAAACCCAAGGCAGTCTCCTGTACCTACCAAAGAGACACAATTTCACTACACACAAGTTTTCCTGTCACTACATTACAGTGGCCCAAGAAGCCTTGTCAAGAGATTTTCTCCCTTCTATTCCAGGGGGGGAGGGTTGATGGATTAGATTGCAACTATGTGAGAGCATCAAATCAGGTCTCCACTCTGGAAACACCAGCAAATTGTGTGGGAGGGGTAGGAATGGCTTCTTTACACCTGGATGGAGTCTGCATGGAGCTTTTATTCCAGGTCGATTCAGTCCCTGCCATCTCCACTGAATGCGATTTCCATTTTGATTTTGTCTGATTTAAATTTTCCCTCTGCAACAAGCATGATTGATCCTACCCTTATCCTACAATATCTTAGAGTGCTTTTAACCCTCAATATATGAAGAATCGGAATGAGAAAGCATGCGGAGTCAGTGCCTGCTTCGAATATGTTGCCGAGGTCCATGGTAGAAGAAGAAGAATAAGAGTTGGTTCGTATATGCCACTTTTCCCAAAGGAGGCTCAAAGTGGCTTACAGTCACCTTCCCATTCCTCTCCCCACAACAGACACCCTGTGGGGTGGGTGAGGCTGAGAGAGCCCTGATATCACTGCCTGGTTAGGACAGTTTTAACAGTGTCGTGGCGAGCCCAAGGTCACCCAACTGGCTGGATGTGGGGGAGTGCCGAATTGAACCTGGCATGCCAGATTAGAAGTCCGCACTCCTAACCACTACACCAAACTGGCCCTCTAGAGAAGCCCTGATTGGCCAGTGCTGACTCAGTGGTAGAGAAGCCCTGATTGGCCAGTGCTGTAAGCCCTAATTTTCTCTCAGCATAAGCTCTAGAAGCCCTAACTTCTGTCAGCAGAGATTTATCTTGTGGTTTTTTTCCTCCCTCCTCTGCTGTCTCCAATCCTCTCCCCCCCCCCCCCCTCTTCAAGAAAACAAAGAAAGAGGCTCCGGCTGCGCTTGACATCCCCCTCCACTTCTGAACTCCCCTAACCACGTGCAGAACACTTTTCTGTTTCAAGGGGGGGTGAGGAAGACCAGAGCTGATCTGGATTCAGTAGGATCCACAATGGAATAAACAAGGTAAGTGCTGATTCAGCCCTATCTTGGCTGGCTGCTGCTGCTCCCTTCCCATTCTCCCCCTTTTTGGTCATCATGACCCTTTCCCCCGCTCTTGTTGTATCTTGGGAAAGCAAAGAACACTTCAGAGGACAAAAAGAGGGAAAAGGAGGGCAAGGGAAATGGTTGTTCTTTCATTCTGAAGGTGGAACTCAGCTCTGTCCCCCCCTCCCACATGGGCTAGAAGTGGAGTGTCTACAGAGGCTCTGCCCACAGCCACCTGCCACTGACTCCTTTGATCAGAACAGAGGCTCTCCATTTTAAAGCATAAAGGTCCACAGGCCAGGCTCGCTAAAGCACCCTAAGGATAATTAACTAGCAGTGGCATAAGTTTAATGAAATCGATGCCATAATATGTTTGTAAGTCTTTAAGATGCTACAGGATGCTTTGTTAATGTTCTTGTAAGTTTTCTCTAATAGGACAAATAAAAGCTCAACAGGACTTTTTGAGCCTGGGAAAATGGTGCATGAAGGAAGGCTTAAACAATGCTCCACTTACACTGCAGTTTCAGTCCAAATCAGGCACTTGGAGAGGAAAAACACAAAGAAGAAGCTCTCTTCATAGAACTACCAGCAACTTGCAGTTGAGTTCTAATGTTCAGCGGCCTTCTTACAATGGGAACCAGCAGTTCTATTTGACCTCTGGTTTATGGCTTTGTTGTATACATGCCCTCTCCACCTTCGACTCAAGCAGGCTCCAGAGTATACCCAGCAGCTCCATGAAAGGAAGAAGGGGGAGGACAACCTTGAGAGGCAACATGATCAAAATGTTGAGGAGGAGACTTTAGCCAGGTTCCTTGATATGGCCAGGCAAGAGAAAGGAGCAGGGAAAGGGAGCAAAAGGACATCAGACTCCTAATATCTAAAATCCAAGACAAGATAACTTCTCCACTTTCATTGTTTGTTGATGTCCGTCTGAGGGGTTTTATTCTGCATGAATAATTCAGGTGGGTCCCATGTTGGTCTGAAACAGCAGAACAAAGTCCAGGGTCCATCAAGGGGTTGTCCTGGGTGATGCCTGGTACTAAGTGGAAGTGGAGGCAGAGTTGAAGACCCCCCAGACTTGGGGGGGGGGGAGGGGAGGGCCAGGGTGGAGCCAGTTCTGATGTTACGCAGCACCAGGTCGATCAATAAGAAATCCTTGACCTTGTCTTCTACTTGGGGTTGTTTGGACCTCTTCAGTTTTGGGATGTGGATGAACAGGGTAGAGTTCAGCATTGGTATTACTTGTGATCTGAAACAGCAAACTGAGTTACATGATGTTTAAGGTCTGTTGAACCTCAGTTCCCACCCAATGAGATCTAGCTGATTCGTTTGGTTTTTTTTTTTCAGTATTAGCATCACGCCATCCTATCTAGCATCTGTAAGGAGGGGCAAGTGAACAGGCTATCTGGTGGTCTCATAAAAGGCAAGCAGCAGAGAAGGGCTCAGCTTCCTTTACTATGCTTCTCCGTTTGCGTTGAACTGGGAGAGCACTGAAATCTTGGGCCAAGTTCCTCCCCAGTACAAAGTCTGCTGGACACAGAACAGTTGCTATGAAAGACATTCAAAGAATCTGAAACTGCAGTGTAGCTTTTGGGCATATCATGCTAATTAAAACGTTCGATAGCCTCAGGAGCAGGACAGAGAGAGGCTGTGTGTTTCATATGCAAAGTGGATGCTTTCACCGGGGCCCCAACTGCACCCTGATGTTGCCCAGTATTTAAATGCCCAAAGCAAGCAGCAAGGTATTCAGACTCAAGAGAAGGAAAAGAAAACATGACACAAAGTATTAAAATAAATAAAGCCCACAGATGGATATCAAATCAGTTTGGGGGCTTAGAAATATGCACAGCTGTGATTGTACATCTCAGCCTCACATTGTGGGGGCTGAATTCTTAGGTTTCCTCGGCATAGATACAATCATGGCTATACTATTTAGCAAAGATATTTAGTAAAGATATATATAAAACTGAGGGATGAAGTCAGAGCTGCCTCTGGGTCCAGAGTCTTACAACAAAGGTGCCATTTCAGATTTTGAAAAGGAAGGGCCTGTTTCTCATTACAATTCAAACTAGCCTGCTCTTGAATGAATTGAAGACTGAAAGACACTCTGCCCCAAAAAACAACATTTGCTATCTTTATATTGTTATATATCATTATGATTATGACAATGTCATCAATCTAGACCAGGGGCAAACGCTGGCAGGGGCTCATGGGAATTGTAGTACATGGACATCTGGAGGGCCACAGTTTGACTACCCCTGATCTAGACAGCTGGCAACCCCCTTTTAAGAATAAGGGTTTGTGCTTTGGACATGCCTGTCAACTGGACCATTTGACAGTTTACAACAGTATTACGTTGTAGAACTATTGTGGCCTGAAATGCAGATATTAAGACTGGTTCTTAACCTTTCACGTCTGAGGTTCCCATCAGCCACTCTGTCATGGGACCAGCTAAGCCACCTGTATCTTTTCTCCCTCCTCTCCAAACATTTGAGGCCTACTGGGCAGGGTTGTTATGCAGATGAAACAAGATGGTGTTGCAGGGGTTCTTTTTCTCTTGTTTCTTCTGCACAACAATCCTGTCCACCCTCCAAAGCAGCCATTTTTGCCTGAGGAGCTGATCTTTATAGACTGGAAATGAGCTGTGATTCCAGGAGATATCCAGGCCTCATCTGGACTTTGTTGGTTTGCCCCACCTGGAGTTTGGCAACTCTACACTTTCTTTTAACCCTCAGGACTCAAAACAGTGTACATATGATACAAAAATACAATTTAAATAGAGAAAGCCCCAAAGGAGCTAGTAATAAATCACAAGCTTGACCTAGGATATTGCAGGTTCTGTCTGCATGACTAATGTACAGCTGTGTACAGTGAGGTAAGATGCAAGAGCCAAGAGCCTCTAGCCAAGACCAGCCTTCAAATACCAACAGGAGGCTGTCTTTCCCACTTTCTTCTGAGCTCCTCAACCAGAGAGAGGGTTGTGCACCTTTGATGTGTTAGTATTTTCTACTGCTGCCCCAGGCAATGCTGCTCCCTCTCCCTCACAGAGGCCTGGCCAAAAAGCTGCCACAACTGCCCCTCCCCACCAAGGCAAGAGGAACATTCTGTCCCATCAAGGCTCCAGTAAAGGACATTAGCCAAACAGAGGGGAAACCTCAAGAGAAGCAGAGTTCTGTGGGGTAAAAGCAGGACCTTACTTGCATGCGCCATTGGGGTGAAACAAAATAATCAAACAAACCAGAACTCCCTCAGCTTTAATTTGAAGGCAACCTTAGTAATGAGAGCCTTTGTGCCTTCTTGCCCTAGCAGAATTGCAGCCTATGGCCAGAGCCATGGCTCTTCCCTTGTAGTAAAGGTAAAGGTATTCCCTGTGCAAGCACCGAGTCATGTCTGACCCTTGGGGTGATGCCCTCTAGCATTTTCTTGGCAGACTCAATACCAACCTCGGAAGGATGGAAGGCTGAGTCAACCTTGAGCCGGCTGCTGCTGTGATTGAACTCCCAGGCTCATGGTCAGAGCTTTAGACAGCATGTTGGCTGCCTTATCACCCTGTACTACAAGAGGCTCTCCCTTGTAGTAGTAGTAGTAGTAGTAGTAGTAGTAGTAGTAGTAGTAGTAGTAGTAGTAGTAGTAGTAGGCATAGATATCATAGCATTTAGAACAGTTCCTCATGCACCATCAGGAATCCTTGCATCAGCTCTGTGACTTAGAATACTCCCAGTGGGCTCTCTTAAGCACTTGTGGAAGCCATGCCATTTTCCCCTCCCCCTATTTCTTCTTTCCCTTTCCAGAAAGGCCCCATGGCCTTTCCTCCTTTCTTGCTTCCTTCTCTCCTTCTAGGGTTGTCAACCTCTAGGTGCAGCAGATCTCACAAATACATCAGTTCTCCCTTAGGGTTGCAAGTTCCATGTTGGGAGATTCCAAGAGATTTGGGGGTGATGCCTGGGGAGGTGAGGTTTGGCAAGGGATCCAACCTCAGCAGGGGTATAATGTATGGAGTCCACCCTCCAATGCAGCCATTTTCTCCTTTTCGAAGGGACTGCCAGGGTCATCTAGTCCAACCCGCTTCAGAATGCAGAAATGGCCACAAGAGCCAAGCATCTGCACAATCCCTTCTCTATTCAAAGCTAACATTTTGCCAAAGCTATGTAAGATCTAGGCATGGAGTACCGATTTGTTTTTGTTCTGTTTTTTCTTCTCCCCACTCCCTACCTGTATATATATATTTAAAGCTGTTGCATGAGGTCTAGAAACTATTAAATGGAGCAGAAAGAATTAACCCTTCCCGTTGAGATTCTGGGAAGTAAAATAAGAGAAACAGTGCCAGTTCTGTGGTACTGTGATATTTTCAGTCTTTGTCTCACCTGTAAAGCCATGTTTACACGATTCTCTGTTTTGTAAAGGAGTTCAAGTTTAAAGCATGGAGCTGCAGAATATACAGAGAGAGGTGACGGATTAGAACTTTTCTGCCTAAGTTCAGGCCAGTCATAACACCTGGGATTCATAGCACCTGTGTCCCAGACATCTTTACCTTGCACCTCATCAAATAACAGTCTCCATTGCAGGAGACAGCTACCTAAGATCTGTGGGAAAGCAGTTAGATGGCAGCTTCTGTGATCTCCCCATCCCCCTCTAGGCCTTTGAATTTCATTAGGACCCACGGCTGCCTAACCGGTTTCTCATTAATAATGGAATAGTTCAGAGCAGGTGCTCATCTGGATGTCCTGGATGTCTAAGTGGTGCTGGTTAAATTTGCATTTAACAATTAAAAAACAATTCGTTTCTAGGGGCTTTAAATAACAGGGGCTGGAAATATTTCGCTTGTGTGTGACACTGTAAGGCATTTCTTGTCCTCTGAGTCTGCTGGCTACACCTAAATCAGTAAAAGAGTTTAAAATATCTCAAAATAAGACGGCAGGACATTACCCTTCTGAAAACACTTGCAAGCCCCCTCCCCTTCCCGGAGCTTTCACGTTTTTAAAAGATCGTGTTTCTAGACTTCCTGGTGTCTGAGAACAAAAAATTGAAGGATGAGGGACTTTTCCATCCAGAATGGGACCGAAACGTTTCACCATTGTATATGGTGATCCTTAAGCACCTTTTCTCCTTCCTCTACACCTCTATTGCTCCTGCACTTCTCAGTCATGTCCAAGGTAATTGGAAAAAAACTGTGTTATACACTGGGAAGGGAGAAGCTAGGCAGTCCTATTTTATCAACAAATTGGAAACAAAAGGCATGCATACTGTATACAGTTGTGCTCCTACAGTTTAATTTTAATTAATTTATACAGTTTGTTCAGTTGCCAGATCTGGAAAGCTTTAGCTTTGAATAGTATGCATAGAATGTCTGTTTAGTCTCCAAAGCAGCTGTTTTCTCCAGGTGAACTGATCTGAAAATCAGTTGTAAGCCCAGGATATCTCCAGCTACTACCTGGAGTTTGGGAAGTGTACTTACCAACTCTACTTTGGAATGGTAATGATGACTAGGATTAGCAAGTACATTTCACAATAAAATTTTCAATCTGAGGAGTGCCTGTACATTTGACAGCAATCTCATCTTTTGTTGATGAAGGCTCTCACCTTTATGACATTCATTGCAAAACTCTTTGTGACCATTTCTGCATTAGGAGACATATCTTGTTTGACCCTTGCTTTGGATTTCTTTTGGATTCTGGGAGACAACTTTAGCCTTTCTGCATTTAGGCTTTCCTCCCCTCAGTTCCCAGGCTGAAATTCACAATTTGCTTCCCGTGCTGAGTTCAACAGAGGCAGCCTCCCATCATGCTTTGCTCCCTTCCCTTAAAAAAATGTTTTTTGTAAAATGGTGCCTGCTTGCACTTTTATTTTAATCTTAGTCCCACCATTCTGTGTCCTTAGATAGATACATTTATTTTGGTCAGCGTCCATACAATACAAGATTTATTAAAAATTACAAAATACTTCATTTATTCAATAGATCCATCCTAACCCTTGTACATATTCAGCCAGGCACTTCTACATTTAATTGCTAATCTTTCATATTTGGCAATAATATAGGATAAATTCTTACTTTTATCTGTGCCCTTGATCCTCTCTCCTTCTTCCCCCCCAAATTTCCTGAATGTAACTTTTAAAAAACAACAACACTGGGGGCCTTTTCGCACGGGGATCTTTGTTGCAAATTGTTTGCGGAATGAAAAATCGCCATTTAAAATAGTGGAATTCATCGTTATGCATACCTGCCTTTGTAGTGGAATCAGTTGCGTTTTTTAGCGTTTCCCACAGGCTTCCGGTCTCGGCAGAAATCGCTAGAAAGGAAGCGCTATTGCCAAGCTCGTCCCGCCCCTGGCCGTCAAGCAGCCAATGGGCTGCCGTTAGCATGCTCCCAAACAGCCCCTTTCCCTTTAAGAAAGGTTTAAAAAAAAAAAAAAACAGACCCATAGCAACGAATCTAGGTAGATTCGTTGCAACGGAGAGACCCATCCAGCTGCCTAATGTGAGCTGTCGTTTGATTGTATGATCGTTGGCACGCTGGCTCGAGTGATAAAAAAAAAATCCCCCCCCCTCTCACGGGCCCGATTTTCGGCTGAATTAATGTGTAAAAAATAAAGGGACTTTATTTCAGCAAACGGGCTTTTATGTGGTTTGTGCTTAGTGACTAAAGGTGAAGGACTGAAGCCAGGGAAGCCTCTAAACAGAAAGAGGCTCGCTGGTGCGTTTATCCCCGCTCGCTCGGAGAGAAAAAAATGGCGATCGCTTCGCCGGAAGTTTGGAGGAGAGAGCCAGGGGGAGGGACTTTGAAGAACCCGCAACAATGGTAACGCACAGGTCTTTAGCGCTATTGTTGCAGATTGGTTGCAGGAGTGTATCGCTATCCGGAGGGTGAATCCACTTTTCTGGATTCCCCTGAAAGCGCTACAACGAAGCGCTTTTTGCGGGTCGGTTTCAGGATTGTTGCAGATTGTCTACGACGTCGTGGGTTATGGCAAATTAGTAGCGTTTCCAATTAGCAACCATTGTGCTATTTTGAAGCCGTGCGAAATGGCCCTGGGTTATAATGTTATATCACTGCTGTGCAAGACTGCTTAAAACCTTAGAAACAGCGTTGTAACATAATCAACTCCCCCTTTTTTTAAAGCAGATTTTTTTGGAATGGAGGGAAGGAGGGAGGGGGAAGAAGGAAGGGCAAGGGAGGAGGATGGCAATGAGGATATGCTCAAATGACTCAAAATGGCAAATGCGATGAAAAACCCAAATGCACACATTTCCACACTGAACAGCCCTGAATTAGACCCAGTTAGACCCTGCTTGAAAAGAGCATTCCCACTAGATGGATCAGTATATCTTGCACTTTGTGCCTGTATGGTTGTTTAGATGTCCTGCCTAGTTGCCGTGTCTCACATTTTGCTCACACTACCAGATGTTTGTGATTTGGGGCTGTATCAAAAGGAGTATGGTGTCCAGATCACGGAAGATGATGGTACCCCTTTATTCTGCTCTGGTTTGGCTTCACTTGGAGTAAAAGGTAAAGGTAAAGGTATCCCCTGTGCAAGCACCGAGTCATGTCTGACCCTTGGGGTGACGCCCTCTAGCGTTTTCATGGCAGACTCAATACGGGGTGGTTTGCCAGTGCCTTCCCCAGTCATGACCGTTTACCCCCCAGCAAGCTGGGTACTCATTTTACCGACCTCGGAAGGATGGAAGGCTGAGTCAACCTTGAGCCGGCTGCTGGGATCGAACTCCCAACCTCATGGGCAAAGCTTTCAGGCGGGTGCCTTACCACTCTGCGCCACAAGAGGCTCACTTGGAGTACTGTGTTCAATTTTGGGCACCCCAGTTGAAGAGGGATGTAGACAAACTGGAGCGTGTCCAGAGGAGGTCCACAAAGATGGTAAGGCGTTTGGAGACCAAGACATATGAGGAAAGGTTGGGGGATCTTGGTCTGTTTAGCCTGGAGAGGAGACAATTGAGAGGGGGTCTGATAACCATCTTCAAATATTTAAAAGGCTGCCATGTATGGAACAGAGTTGTTCTTTCTTGCCCTGGACGGACGGACCAGAACCAGTGGAATAAAATTAATTCAAAAGAAATTCCGTCTAAACATCAGGAAGAAGGTCCTGACAGTTAGAGTGGTTTCTCAGTGGAACAGGCTTCCTTGGGAGGTGGTAGGTTTTCCATCTTTGGATATTTTTAAACAGAGGCTGGATAGCCATCTTACGGAGAGGCTGATTCTGTGAAGGTTCAAGGGGGTGGCAGGTTACAGTGGATGAGTGATAGGATTATGAACGTCCTACATTGTGCAGGAGGTAGTCAACCTGTGGTCCTCCAGATGTCCATGGACTACAATTCCCATGGACATCTGGAGGACCACAGGTTGACTACCCCTGGACTAGATGACCCAGGAAGTCCCTTCAAACTCTGTTATTCTATTATTCTATGAGTTATCATAACCAAGGGATAGGAAGCTCACTTGCAGCTCCCTCTTTTAAAGCTTTTTGAATAGCTTTACAGAGATTATTATGAGCCTCTTGTGGCGCAATGAGCCTCTTGTGGCGCAGAGTGGTAAGGCAGCAGACATGCAGTCTGAAAGCTCTGCCCATGAGGCTGGGAGTTCGATCCCAGCAGCCGGCTCAAGGTTGACTCAGCCTTCCATCCTTCCGAGGTCGGTAAAATGAGTACCCAGCTTGCTGGAGGGTAAACGGTAATGACTGGGGAACGCACTGGCAAACCACCCCGTATTGAGTCTGCCATGAAAACGCTAGAGGGCGTCACCCCAAGGGTCAGACATGACTCGGTGCTTGCACAGGGGATACCTTTACCTTTAACTTTACAGAGATTATATTTCAAGCACTCATAAGAAAATTTCATATCATTAACAGAAACAAAAAGTATGTGCATGGTCTTTCAAGCATCAAACTGAGCAAAGGTAGAAAGAAATCCTCGACATTCTAAATCCTTGAATGCGCCTTAACCTGGATAGCTGAGGGTAGCTTATCTTGTCTGATCTCAGAAGCTAAGCAGGGTCAGCACTGGTTACTATATGCATGGGAGACAGCCAAGGATTTCCAGGGTCACTCTGCAAGATCAGCAATGGCACACTACTTCTGTTAGATTCTAGCAGGTAGCTATGTTGGTCTGAAGAAGTGTTCGTGCACACAAAAGCTCATACCTTGAGTAAAGCTTCGTTTGTCTTAAAGGTGCAACTGGACTAAAAATTGTTACTACTTCTGTTAGTCTCATGCCTCGAAAGCCCTAGACTTGCCATAAGTCATCTGCAAATTGAGAACACTTTACACAGAGTTTTGGAAGTAGCAGCTTTAAAAAGCCCATTGTTACCTTTGTTCTTAGATCTGGGACTTCTCACATTGTCCTGTCCCTAAGTACCATGTAGTCCCTAGTCCTTCATAGCTTGTTCCCATCCAAGAAAGATGGACAAGATGAAGACAGCTTCTTACTGGTGTCCTGAGAATCATCCCTTGGGAATCCATCCCCACTCTCCAGGCCATTGTGATCTTCCTGCTTTGAGAGGAAGACATTTCAAATGAAGAACATTTATCCAGTGTACAATACTGCTGTATGTACAACATTGCCATGATAACACAACAATAATGGCCCTCCACTCTGAAAAAGTTGTATGCAAAACAGCTGCGAGTCCAGTTTGGGCTTAAGAAAGATCACATGGATAAGATCATATCTGCCAACTTCAAGTTTAAAGCAGGCCTAACCTACCAGTCAGGGAAAAAAACACATAATTGGAGCTCCATGTGGTTCTACCAAGAAGGGGAGCAACCACCATTTCACAGTGTCTAATGAGGTATACTGTGTGGCTTGAAAGGTTATAAACTCTTGTACCACCAGAAGTTTGCCTGGTAGAATAGAAACTTACTGAGCAACAGAAAGCACAGAAGAGCTCCTCATAGGAAACATTAGTAGGAAAGGGTTTCAGGGACGTAGGCAACATTCCCAAATGACCATAATGCCCTACTATTCACTCAGTGTCACAATTCATGAAAAGCAATTAGACCCTGTCACCCAGGGCTAAATCTCTCTGACTCATCAATGGTCTCTGCTGGGGTCACTTTCTGCAAGACCCTGAAGTCTCAATCGCCTGCAGATTTTCCCTGTTGTTGGAGAATGACATGATTCTTCCCTTCTGCTCTGGGGATCTTAGACAATGGCTCAATCCTTGCTGTCACTAGAAAGGGCCTGGAGCTGGGACTGCAGAACTGCATGTTCCTGATGAGAACTTATTACTTCTCAAGGACTCTTAAAAAACTAAGGCCCTTTGGATGCCCAGAATTTTAGTCAATCAAAGCAGACCAATTAAAATGGGAAAGAATAAAATCTCTTCTCCTCCTTAGCATTTCTCTTGCCCTGCCAACATCCGGAGGTTTCATTCCCTTGGCCAACACACAAGCTCTCAGGGTCATGACCTTTGGGGAATCACAAATGAGTATGGAGAGGTTGTGACCTTTCCTAAACAGGGATGGAAAGAGGGAGCGCCTATCTCCAAATCTTTCCTTTGGTGGCATGAGGGTCACTGTCTGGGAAGGGTCAAGCACTGTAGGATTAACTCTTTCATCTAGGCCACCCATTAAAAAATCTTAGATCATTAGCAGCACATTAATGCTGTCTCAGAAAAAGAGTTGATCCTTTTATGCAACATTGGCTCTCGGTAAAGCTAGAAAACCAGTTGCCGCAGAAATTCTCTTTAAAAAAAGTTAGATTGCAGCTAGGCTTTCTAGAACCAAGTTCCAGTTTTGCCCCAGAAAACCAGAAGCTAAAACATTTCACATCACACTTATCCTTGCTGGTCAGTGCATGTATATACAACCAAGGTCCTCGAAAAGATATGTGACTATGTACAAGGTCTTATAATAGTTACCACACCACATAGATAGCTGTCTGGATGAAAATGTACTACATGTTTAATGGTAACCTGCTATTTCTTGTAGTACGAGGGGGTGTTCTCTTTCCCAGGAAAGAAGCAAGAGAGTGGACCTTGGCATGGGCAAGTTAGGATATAAGGAACCATACTGTTTTAAGTCAGGCCACTGCTATATCCAGACCAACACGTGAAGAGCAAAAATAAGAATGGTTATAATGTGCTTAATGTGCTTGGAGTCCTCAGCAGGAAGGTAAGTGGGGTGTAAGTCTAGTAATATAATAAAAACTTACATTAGCACAGTGTTACATCTCAGCCTTCAGATCAAGAATGAAAAGGAAACTTTGATATTACTTGTTGCTCTTTCAGGGTGTGAGGTGCTCGCTGCATCTAACCTCAGTGATCCTCACAGCAAAGCTGAAAGTTGGTTAGGCCCAGCTGACCTTTACTCAGGGCCACCCACTGAGCTTTGCTGCTGAGGCGGTTCTAGACATCCAGGACACACTTTTCCACTGTACAACAAAATAGATGGGGCAGTGGTTCTCATTGTCACAAGCCACACATTATTATTATTATTATTATTATTATTATTATTATTATTATTATTATTATTATTATTATTATTATTATTATTATTATTATTATTAATTTAATTTATATCCCACCACTCCCCTGAGGCTCGTGGCAGGTAACAACAATCTTTTAAAAAACATTACAATTCCCCATTAAAAGACTCTAAAAACTCATAACATGGCGGATGAAAAGCCAACCCGCTCCCGCCCCTACAATCGAGGCGACGAGAAATTGGAGCAAGAATGATGTCCACTTAGGCCCCAGGGGGGCCTAAAAGGCAGCTCTTCTGCTACAGAACACTAATTTGTCCTGCAGGCTTTTTTTTGTTTGTTTGTTTGTTTTTTACTTCACACTCCCATCTGCCTGCCCAACAAGGACCCAAGTAGTAGACAAGAAATTTTCTTGTCTACTCATCTTTGGCTGACGGGTCATCTCTGCGTCTACTAATTGACAACAAGGACCCAAAGCAGCTGACAAACTCTCTACAGTTTTATCGTGACAATAACCATTTGAGGTCAGAAGTGCCAAACCTGGGATGAGTAATATTTGTTTGAATGTTTCTAGTCCTCGTGACTATAATTAAAGTTATCATCATCATCATCATATCTCATAAAAGATATACAGGGATGACCTAGAAGGAATAGCTTGTGAGTCTCCTCAATTACCCATGAATCTGAGGGGATGCTATGAACCAGGAGTTCCCAATCTTTTAAAGCCTACGGACAACTTTGGACAACAAAATGACCACCACAAGAAGTGGAGCCAGCCACAAAATGTCAGACAGTAAGGTTAATATAACTCTTAATAGTAGCTGTTCAACATTTCAGGCATGAGCTCTGCTTAACAGGATGAACAGAGTATTAAAATAAAATTCTTACATACAGTTTACTTCAGTCACACAGTGAAGATCCTTGTGCCGTGGTAGCAGCTGCAGCCAAAACAACATTTTTAAAGATCTGTGCAGTCAATCAGATCTCCAATGGTAATAGAAGTCCTTCTGGGCAAAAGTCCCATCTGACCCTACTCACTTCCTAAAAACACTTGGAGGAGACCAAGAAAGATGTGACTGCAGTTATGCCCACAGAGGCCACGTTGGACACCCCCGTTACACACCCAGCTTCTCTGGCCAATTATTAGCAATGTTTCTTCTCCCCTTCCTGTCCATTTAGAATAATTTTAACTTGTTCACACAGTTGTGTTCAAAACTTAGCTTGATCTTTTGGATGTCTTTATTATCATCTGAGCATCATGTTGATGGGGGGAGTTCTGAGACAGTTTTTGGGTGGCTCAAGCTCCAGTATCATGACATGCTTTTGCCAGTTCCTAATTCATTGCATCCCCTTCCCCTCTAACTTGAGGGTGGATGTTTTCTCAACTTTACCTACACCAGTTGTATTTGTAAGGGCTTAGCCAGATTACTAAGTAACAATTCCTGGAACTGGCTATAAGCATATTCTCCACCCCCCCACCCCCCCACCCCAGTCTTTGGTTTCCTGCTTAGGCTAGTCTGAAACTTATTAGGAGCTTTAAATGCAGTTTCTTCTGTTTAAAGACAAAACAAAGCCTTCAAAGTCTGGGACATGATCCTCGTTAAGCAAGAGAGGTTGAAGATCTTTCATTTCAACCTCCTTCACCAAGACACAGTCTGACTATTTGAAAAGCAACCTGCCGCTGACCCCAAGAAAAACATTTAGAAATCCTGTCTTTTGCTTCCCATCACTACTTATTTAGCCATATTTTTACATCCAATTTTGTTTTTAAAAAATGGGACCTGAAACGTTACTACCCTTCCTCCATTTTATCCTCCCAAGAACAACCCTGTGAGGCTGAGAGCGCACCACTGGTCCAAAGTCACCCAGTGAATTGTGTGGTCTCCTAGACCAACCATCTTAATAACTATCCTATGCTGGCCACGCAGTTACAATCTGGGCAAACTACTACCTCATATGCAGGTTTCAGTGGCATGGCAAACGCTGAATCCTATGAATGGAGTGTATGCATGTAGCCGGGTAGGCATGAATTAGGAATTGGAACATGTGGGTTTCCCCCCTACAGGAACTGAGAGTGGAGAGCTCACATCAAATAGGTCCATAGTAACTTGCAGCTGAGTGACACACACTTTGCAGGTAAGAGAAGAGGAGCTGCAGACAGCGGAGAAGTGATGCCCAGAGCATGGCAGCTACACTGACCTGAGGCCACAAGGCAAGTCTGTTGCCGGGATGAGCTATGACCCTGGTACCTAGACTCTCAGCCCACGTTGTAAGGCTCAACCTGCTGAAGTGCTCATATTCCTGGTCTACCTCTATGCCCAGTATTTCACACAAAGGTTAAAGCTGGCCTTATTTTCTTGTAACTATACCTCCCTTCTCTCACTCTCATTATGTTTCCCTTTGGTTTTGAGGTTTCTATGGAGCTGAGAAAGCATTTCCCAATAAACCTTAGGGGTTCAGTGTAATGAATAGATCATGTCTATTTGATGTATGCCTATGTAGAGAAAGCAAGTCAGAACTCTCCTTCCCTCTGCTGTTGGGTAGCCTGGATCGCGCACTTTGCTCCAGAGGCAACTTGGCAAAATGTGGGTTTGGATCTCAGGGGTGGTGTGTGTGTGTGTGTTGATACATTGTATATATCACTTGCATCCTTGTATGTCAATATAATTACACAAAGTAATTATTTTTATTTGTTATTTATTAGTCACCGCTCCCAGCAAGTATAAAATAAAGAGCAAGAGAAGATCAAAGTGCTTACCTATGTTCCCTTCTTAGGCTGCAATTCCACTGGTACAGTTGATTTTTTGGATCCAGCAGTAGTTTTCACTGGTGGGCTGCTTCCACATTGTTTTTTCTTTGCTGCCATTTCCAAAATAAGAGCACCTTTTTGATTCTGGAGCACCCACATTATGTCATGCTCTGGTCATTCTGTGTCTGGGTTTCTGCTGACTTCAATATACTTTCCCAAACCTGCTTTACACCAATCAGAGCACATTCGCTCAGCATGTGGAGGGAGTGCTGCACTTCTTTGTGCTGCAGAGGTGCCATTTGCTAACATTTTATTCCTGCCATACCAGCTTTTTTCAAGTTTTACAAACAGCAATTGTTAAAATGCTGAAACATCTATTGCCATTTACCTAGGTGTATAGAAAAGTGTTTAGAAAGGCCTGGGCTATTATGGGATACATATTCTAGAATCTACTTGTTAGTTTCACTTTGGGGGGCAGTTTGCCCACAAATATCCCTCATCAACCCTGCTTGCACACTGCCATTGTATAGCTCTGCAATTGCATCTCTTATCTTGGAAGCATATAACTGAATGTCAGTTTCCCCAGAACCTGACTAGCAATATCTGCACCCATGCAGAAAATAGGAAATGTACTCTCTAGCCTGTCAGGAGCTACTTGGATTCCTCAGGTGACATCATCATGGACCCTCAAGGGTATTCAACTACTGGCTTTTCTCTCCCCTCCTATAGGAAGAATGTCCATTTGCAGGTTAACAGTGCACTTAAGAATGTTACTAATCTTATCACCCTTCCTTCCTGCTGTACCTATGGAACATACTTACCACACCTAAACCCACTTCCCACCCTCTAATCCCAGGGTCATCAACAAACCTTTGACATTTTTGCCTAATTCAGTTGATGTAGCCACATATTTGTCCGTTGCTTAGAAAACTTGTGAAGGTTTATCCAGAGTGATCACAGGTATTATCTCCGTCTTGGGAAATCTCCGGGACCTCACCTAATGTTTTGTCCACACTGGAGAAGAACACCAGCTGCCTTGTAGGTTTATTATACACATGCAATTTAATCAAACCCATTGTTTTAGGACTAAGGCTTCCAACCTTAGCCTCAGGATCAAAATCTGGCTATTTAAGGCACATACCAAGCCCCTGGTGCTGGAGAAGACTCTTGCGAGTCCCTTGGACTGCAAGGCGAACAAACCGGTCAGTCCTAGAGGAGGTCAGCCCTGACTGCTCTTTAGGAGGCCAGATCCTGAAGATGAAACTCAAATACTTTGGCCACCTCATGAGAAGGAAGGACTCCCTGGAGAAGAGACTAAGGCTGGGAGCGATGGAGGGCAAAAGAAGAAGGGGACGACAGAGAATGAGGTGGCTGGATGGAGTCACTGAAGCAGTAGGTGCAAACTTAAATGGACTCCGGGGAATGGTAGAGGACAGGAAGGCCTGGAGGATCATTGTCCATGGGGTCGCGATGGGTCGGACACGACTTCGCACATAACAACAACAACAACAACCAAGCCCCTCTGTGTGTATATGTATTATGGGAGCCAATAGGTACTGCCTAAAGAGCTCGTAGGCTCTTCATCTCTTCTAGAAATGCTGGCCATTTCCCCTTGGACTTTTGAATGTTGTAAAAGTAGCTATAGCTTTCTTTCCCCCCTTACACTCCCCTATCACACCATCTCACCTCCGTCTTTCCTCTTCTGTGAATGCTTAGCTTAATTTGTGTGCAAGTGTGCTAGTTTTATTTTTAAATCATTTTTCTATAAACTGGTCTTGGTGACAGTTTCTAAGGGAAGGACCTTGGTATACACAGGTAATCACGGTTATCTGCCTCTTACTAAGCTTCCTAGAATTTGCTAACTTCCCCATCTAAATTCAGGAGACATTCTAATTTGGGTAACACTACTGTTCCATTATTTTTGTTTTATCAAATGAAGTTACCAGTCATTTAATTTCAGAGATAAGGAGAACTGTGTGGTTGGTTTCTGAGGAGGGCAAACTGAAATACGACTACTTATATATTGATATGTTATTATAGAGCATACGTGAAGAACACAAAGGCAACCATGCTGACCATGCTTTCAAGAACTAGTGCTGAGTCATTGCAGAACATGAACTGAAGGGATTTTTTTTTAAGGCAGAGAAATTCACAGGAAATTCCTGTCATGAAAGCTCTGTCCACAGTCCACCAGTGGTAAAAGCAATGCAGGGTATCTTCACCACACTTGGACACAGTGATGCAGGGGAGGGAACTCAAAGTTTCTTCTATCTGACCACCTGGCTAGGAAAAAGCAGGCTTAGCAGTTCTGCTCTGGCTAAGTTTATCTTAACTGTCCACAAGAAGTAAAGATACAGTCAAGAACTAGAATCTGTTACAAGGTGATAGAAAAGATTCAGCTGCAGTAGAGAAGCAATCTCAGCTCCAATATTAGTTTTGTGCTGCCTAAAGAGTTCAGAATTAGCTGGTCTGCAAGAACAAATCCAGTTGCCTGTAGGCTACTAGCCCCAAGGAACTGCCTCAGGCTTCCTCCAGCCTCAATAAGTACTTAGCATTCTACCTAACCTCAAAGCAGGTAAAATATTAACAGTGTGCCACAGGCTAGATGCATATTGCCTCAGGGCACCAAGCATCCGACTCTTTCTTTAAATGGCTGAGTAAGCCACCTCCCCTTGCTGGCTGTTTTGTGCCTCCCTCTGTATGCACTCATGGAATCTCCTGTATAAGGAAAGTGCAACAATGAATCATGTGTGAGAATTCTCTGCATACACTTAATGCCCTCCCCTCCAAATACTGCACTAAGATTATTCGGGTTGCAGAATTTAGATCAGGAATAAAGCAAATCCGCACATACACCACATGTAAAAAAATCTAGACTATTTGAGTATGGAAGAAATGACAAGAGATTTTGGGGGAGGGAACATGGGCTTCAGTACCAGAAGCATTTTAAGAATCACACTGTCTGATACAGTGGTTTATTTCAAATCTGAACTCCAGACAGGGCTGAACTGACTGTGGGCTTCCAGTTCATAGCTCATGCTCTTAACCACAGTGCTACATTCTTGCGGGGCATCTATTGGTGCTATTCCCCAGGTGTGAAGGACCTGGAACTGTGCAGAGAACAATCCTCATACAGCCCAAATACCCTGATTGTTTAAAGATCTTGCAAAGCCTTTTATCTGAAGTTGTCTTCCATATCAAGGAATTTAATCTTAAATTAAAGCTCTTCTGCCAGGCATATGGTTGAGGCCAGGGCAACTCCCGGCGCTGTCAGCTGTGGATCTCTAGCCGAAACCAACTAAGTCCCTCGCTCCCGGATAGAGAATAATAGACCTTTGCTGGACGGAGGGAGGGGACTGGGCTATATATTTATTATCCGCCATCATGATATTGTGTTTTAATTACATTTTAATCGGTTTTTATAGGATTTTATTGTTCTTATGAATCTTTGTAAACCGCCGTGAGACTTTTGAGAGCAGCGGTATATATAAATATAAATATAAATATAAATATAAATATAAATATAGATATAGATATAGATATAGATATAGATATAGATATAGATATAGATATAAATATAAATATAAATATAAATATAAATATAAATATAAATATAAATATAAATATAAATATAAATATAAATATAAATATAAATATAAATATAAATATATTGCAAACTAATAAATTCAGAATGCTCACTACACACCAAATACCATATTCCATGTTTACATGGCAGCACTTTCATGCTGAATAGTAAGTAATACAATTAAAAAATACAGGATGAATTCTATTCTGATCCCAATCCACAGTTCGCTATATCTCAGCAGATTTTTGATTCAGACTATAAAACAGGAGTCCCCAACATGGTGCCCACCAAGCAGAGGCAATTGGGCCCTCTGATTGGACATGTGCAGATTTTAAAAGCCACTATACCACAAGGATCTTTACCATAGCACAGAAGGAAATCTGAGTGTATGAAATAAAATATTTTAACTTGCCCCATTGAGCTGGTAAAAACAGTGAGATCCGAGACCCTCTCCAGAAGATTATCAACCTGTCCTTGAGTACAGGGATCTTTCTGGAGAAATTGAAGGAGGATGTGGTTCGACCACTTCTGAAAAAACTGGATCAATCCACCTTCACCAATTAATGTCCAGTCTCCCATTGGCAGTTTCTGGGCAAGGTGGTTATGAAACAATGAGAGAGCTTCCTGGAAGAAACACTGGTCCTTGACCCTTTCCAATTTGGCTTCTGTCCTGGCCATGGGTTGGAGATAGCTCTGGTTGCTCTCCAGAGGCAGTTGGATTTAGGTGGGTCAGCACTGTTGCTCTCGCAAGATTTGACAGCAATGTTTGTCACGGATGAGCATGGGTATTAGCCCAAGGCCTAGCTGATGTGGGGGGTTCAAGATTTAACCTTAAAATGACTAATCTGTCCTCAAAGGTCAGGGACAGAGGGTGGCATTAGAGAATATCCAAGAAGCAAGCTCTAATATGCAGAATCCTGCAGGAAGCTAATCCTCTCCTCAATGTTATTCAACATCTACCTGTGCCTCCTTGCCCAACTGGTTGGTGATTTCCTTGCCCAACTGGTTGGTGATTTCAGGCTGGGATGTCACCAGTACACTGATAACACCCCACTATCTCTTTTGATGGATGGATACCTATTAACACTCCTAGACTCTCTGCCAAATGTCTGGAGGCTATGGTGGACTGGCTCCAGAGAAGTCAGCTGAAATTAAATCCAGCAAAGATGGAGATCCTCTGGCTAAGCCAGCACACAGGAGGTATGCTGCCACTGCCAGTGCTAGATCCAGTCGGCCTAACACCTACAACCATCATCAGGAGTCTGGGTGTGATTCTGGATGCCTATATATGGAGACCCAGATCATAAAGGTTGCCCAGGATTTCTACCATATTTGCCAGGCATAGCAGCTTGTGCCATATCTATTCGTATCCAACCTTGCCACCGTGATCCACACAATGGTCACTTCCAAACTAGAGTTCTGTAATTTGCTCTTTGCAGGGCTGCCCTTGAAGCTGATCCAGTGCTCTCTCAGCTATACGAGCTTCAGATTGGAGACTGGATCAGGTTCAAGATGTTTGTACTAAGCTTCAAAGCCCTTAATGGCCTCGAACCCCTGTATTTAAGTGCCAGCCATCAGCACTTGATCAGGAGCCCCAGCCCCAAAGAAATAAAACTGGCTCTGACCACAGCCAGGGATTTTTCAGTCCTGGATCCAGCCTGGTGGGACACTCTCCCTGATGAGATCAGGGCCCTCTAGGACCTTCAACAGTTCCAGAGGGCCTACAAGACAGAGCTCTTCCACCAGGCCTACAGTTGAGGCCAGGAAATTAACTCCGAGAAAATGCTGGCCTCCCTGCTCAAAACCAATAATGTGCCATCCATGAAGCACCAACTGCCCAACAGATTTGGAGTTCCCCTTTATAAGGTTTAATGGGCGCAGCTTAATATGATTTAATATATTTTAATTTAAAATATTTAATAATTGTTTATCAATGTAACTTTAGAACCATATATGCCTTGTTCTTACCCAACCTGGGCTAACTGGGAAGGGTGGGATATAAAAATAAAGTTATTATTACTATTATTAAAACAGTATGTGCATTTCATAAAGCTTCCTGCCAAACAGAACTCCTGTTCTACTTCCTGCAGCAGCCATTTTGTGATGAATGCCCACCACCTATGACTTTCAAAGGTGCCCACAAGCTCAAAAAGGTTGGTGATTCTGACATTTTTAAAAACTGCTTTGTGCCATGGTTGGCAGCAGCTACTGAAGCATTTTTAAAAATGCACAGCCAATCAAATCAGCTCTCCAATGACCAATTAATGCCCTGATGGGCAAAAGTCCCACCTGACCCCCACTAACTTTCTGAAAACACTTGGCCGGCATCAGGAAAGATTCCAGTGGGCTCCATGCTGGGGACCCCTGTTCTAGGCATGCTTATTTCAACTTTCAGACTTACATGGCTTTGATTTGTAGAATAAGAATGCTGACAAGGAATGAAGGAAAGATCCTACAGGTAAAGAGATCATTGCTTAGAACATCCTCCTCCATATAGAACAGAAACACTGGATGATACAGACAGTATCACTTTGATGCGACTGGAGCAGAGTCCACAAGAATCTGAAAGCAGGCTTTTCACATACCTTATACATTTAGAAGCACACAGGCCTTCAAAGGTTCTGAAATCATGTCTGGGATGCGCTTTCAGAACCGTGCATTGTTGCTGTAGCCTTATAGGACCCACAGAGCCTGTACAATAAGGTGCAATGGCACAATAAAGCACGTAGTTAGTTCTGATAGGAAAAAAAAGTGACCCTATGCATAAAAGGAAACCCATGTTACATCCATTATTAATTCATACGCAATTTCTGAAAAATGTTGGTCCACCATGCAAGTAGGGGTGGTGTGGGTGAGATCATCTTTTAGCATTTGTAAATCACCAAGCTGTTGTTACACACACCTGACTCATTTGCTGTTGATGCAACCGCGGTGCAACAGAGATGACATCCTTCAACATCTAGTTGCTGTTTCAAGAAAGCAAGGGTTTGGTCTTTCAGCTCTTTTCATAGCAGAGCAAGTTCGTCTTTAGGAAGGTACCCCAATTAAATGTACTTTCCTGATTGAACATTTCTCATTTAAATATTTGAGTGAGCAACACATTTGCATGTTCCACTTGTGATGCACTGAAAGACAAGGTTTTCCTATGCAGTACATAAACTCAAAGCTGTTGAAAGATGTTTTACAGAATAATCTGGTCATATAAATGTGGGTACTACCTACCTTAGGCAAAGAGAAAATTTAAAAACATACAAAAGTTGAGTCATGCAACGGCCTTTTTAAAGCTGGACTTTCCATGGATAGTATGCTAAATTCTAATTCCAGGCATAAATTAGGTAGCTTTGGTCAGGTCACTATCTCCAACTGCAATCCTGTGAATAAAAATAGTATGAGCAGCCCTCATCTATTAAGCTCACAGAGGTATGATTTGACTCAAGCACTCCTGGATAAGAATAATCCTCTATCCACTACCTAACAATAGTAAGTAGATATTTCAGGGGAGATTAAATGGGGTCCAACTGTGACTTTCTGATCAGATGAAGGGGCTGAGAGTTCTCATGGACCCAGCCTCAGGCATGTAGCAGGTGGGCAGTGCTGCCTGCAGTGCCTTCTTTCAATTACATCTGATTCAGAAATGCATCTCTTGGATTCAACTGATCATGTTGCTTTGATCCATGCTTCTGTGACCTCAAGCTTGGACTACTGGAATTTATTCCATAGGGGTTGTCCTTGAAGGTTATCTGGAAACTTCAACTGGTACAGAAAGCCGTTACTTATCTGTTGGCATTTGCAGGGTGATGCATACAAATAACACAAATTTTTGCACAACTACATTCAGTTCTATTTGTTTTCAGGCTCTGTTCCTAGTGCTGGTGTCCTTCTTACAGTGGGACTCACATGCCCTGAAGAACCACCTCTCCCTATACAAGCCTGTTCATAAGCTCAGGTTTCTCCAGAAATTTCTTCTTACCCTGGACTCCTGATCATTTGGAACAACTGTTCTTTCCCAGTGAGTTGTTGGCACTTGATTTAATAATTTGTTTTTGTTATTTAAAAAAAATAATTGTAATTTTTCTATATTTTTATTATTAGCTGCTTCAAAGTGCTCCAAAGAAAATGGATTTTTAAAAAACCTTACAGCTGTATATAGTCTCATAAAATATTAATTGCAGCTTATCTCAGAGGGTCATTGTGAAGATAAAGATGATAAAGAACTTGGGCTTTTAAGAGTACAATGGAAATCAACATTAATAAATACAACCCGTTTTCCCGAGCCAGGTCACACAGTGTAGAGGAGAACAGACCACTTCAGAGGACTGTTGATAAGCAAAAGTGTGTGTGTGTGTGGGGGGGGGACTCTTCTGTTGTATGTGCACACAAAAAATGAACCCCTACCCTGGCTGAAGCTTGAAAAGAAGGTTGGAGCAAGCAAATCACACAAGAATGAAAGAATAAAGCCATCTTTATCACTTCGGCAATCAAAAAAAATGCACACAAAACAATTATGCAAACAAGTTTAATACACCTTGAGTACACAGAGGGGGGGTGGGGAGCTTAGTGATTCACAAAAATATTACAAAAAGTAGCTTTGTGCAGGTGAACATACCAGCACTGTGATAATGTAAGAATATACATTAGAAACGAATATAAAATATTTTTGAAACCTTTGCTAGATTAGGTTTCCATTGTTTTTGGTAGAAAAAAGGCATTACTAACAAAGTACTGAAAATCTCACTGCAGCCACAGTAAGCCTTTTTCAGACCATTGGCCGCAGAGTCCTTAATGTTTTTGCAAAGGGACAACAACACACGTACACAGAGATGAACTACAAAAAGGTTCACCTTAGCTGAGGCTTTTCCAAGCAGCCTCAGCAGTCAGAAGTAAAAGTTGAGAAGGTCAAAGGGTTAGCAACCCCCCAACAGAACTCCATTCAAAGTTCTCTAGCACTACAGTCATCCAAAATATAGAATTGTAGAAACGACCAACAAGAGAGCTCTATCCCACAAAAAATAAAATAAAAGCAGTTAATACCCCCCTCCCCGCTTAAACACAATGGGTTCCTATGGAGATAAAACTGTTTCAAGAAAATAAGGTTATTCTTCCATTTGGAGTGTGGCATTACATCAATTTATTCCTATTAAAACTGTCATTTACCATTTCTACCTGCACCAATGTTTGGATTTTCTATACTTTCCAGCTCTCTTCCAGGACTGTTTATGCACTGGGAACTTCACTGCCCCAGCTTCCATGCAGGAACACAAATCGGGGGTGGATGAGGTGCACTGGGCCAAATGCTCCCCCATGTGAGTGCAGGAAGAGGTGGGGCAACCTGCCACAACTAAAACTCCAGCCTACAGCTCAGCATGAAACCTCCAGTGCATAAAAGGTCCAGGTCCAGCACAGGATAGGGGCTTCAGGATAGGTCATGAGGCTCACAAATTCGAGGTGTTTCTTCACAATGGCATTTTGGTGCTGTTGAAACTTAAATTGCCACTCTAGGAAATGCAGGTGTCAAATGGTAAGAGCACATGATCTTTTGAATTAACTCATTTATTTGATCACTTTAAAAGGTTTGGTTTCGCTAAGGTAGCTTAAGTCTTTATCCAGCACTGAGACTTCACTAAGCAGTGAAGGGACATATTTTAAAGGATATGCTGCTTAAGCCAGAGACAGCTGCCCCTATAAGGCACACCTCTGCATTTCCTTGAAATGTTTAGGTTTAGAAAATGTTAGTGGTCGTCCTTGCTTACTGCACGGCCTACACTGTAAAAAGATACTGTCATCCCTGTGTTATGTAGAGCAGCAGTGCAGACCTTTGCCATCACCACCCCAGGGAAGACTAGAGTAGCCATGTTGATTTCCACCTTCACTAGGGAAACAGCAAGGGCAACAACAAAGAGGAGGGAATGAAGAAAGTGCTTACAAAACAAGATCAGCTGGCAAACATATTCTTACACTTGGACTTTCAAAAATCTATCTTCTGAAATTAAAAGGCATTCACTCCACATACTGTTATTGAGAATTATGTTATTTTGCTATCAGACACTTCCAATTTCAGCAGTGATTCACAGAGAGGTGGAGATGGTTTTTAAAGAGGTGGAGAGCCAGTTTGGTGTAGTGGTTAGGAGTGCGGACTTCTAATCTGGCATACCGGGTTCAATTCTGCACTCCCCCCACATGGAGCCAGCTGGGTGACCTTGGGCTTGCCACGGCACTGATAAAACTGTTCTGACCGAGCAGTGATATCTGGGCTCTCTCAGCCTCACCCACCTCACAGGGTGTCTGTTGTGGGGAGAGGAAAGGGAAGGCGACTGTAAGCTGCTTTGAGCCTCTTTCAGGTAGAAAAAAGCGGCATATAAGAACTAACTCTTCTTCTCCTTTTTTTTCAAAATACTTTCCCAACCTCCTTATTAGCCAGCTGGCTGGAAATAGGAAAGATGCCCCTTTATGACAGCCCTGGAATGATACTACGAAGTTAATGCATCACTTATTATGAGCTTATGGCCCATAAGCAATTTGAGAAGAATTGCTTTTTTGTATCTGAAAAGACGCAGCAGCAAAATGCATAATGTCCATGGGTTAATTGTCGGAGAGACTGGTCAGCCTACGGATCCTTTTAAAACTCGAGTTGGCTGCAGTCTCATTTGGGATACCCACCAAAGCGGGACAAGTAAAGTTGGGTAAAGGAAACACCACAATAAGGCAGGATTGCCAACATACAAAAGTATTCTTACTTTTCCCTATAAATTACAATGGTGGTAAATGGGGGAGAGCAAAGTTAAACATTAACACATTTTTTGTCACAAGGCATTAAACACATTTCTGCAAATACATTTGCCCCCTCACCCTTACTTCCTGTACTTTTATGCTTATGAATCATGTATAAAGGAGCTTTTAAAAGCAGTTTACAGCTTTCCTCCTGTTGTCGAAAGAATAGAGTGGGAGAGGTGAAGCCACTTCTGCTGCACCCCTGGACTTCACTGACATCTTTGCAGATGTGAGGCCCATGCTTTCATGTGCCTTCCAATTCCAGGTCTGCAAAACAAAGTGGGGTGGGGTGCGGCGGCTGGGAGTGCAGAACAAAACACTCTGCAGAGGTTTATGGTATCTATGTAGAATATTAACAGTGAACAGACAATTAAGTGTGCATTTATGTATCAGTATGGTATTTGATTTTTAACACACACACACCCAATTACTTGTTGGTGGGACTGCAGAAAACTAGTCTGGAAGGGACGAGAGCTATGTGAGATCATGGGCAACCAAATAATCAGTGCTCTGAAGAACCTTTTCTGCTTCAAACTGGAGGACCTTATTTGGCCCAAGTTTGATCCTTTGGAGAAGATAGCATATGAGAGAAGCTCTCATTTTGATGTACATCTAAATTCTCCCGGAATTCCAGTGCCACGGAATTCCAGTGCCACGGTTGGATATAGAGGAATGTTCCTGGAGCTCTTAGCATGGGGGGGGGGGGGGTGGTTTCTCTACATATACCTTGCACTTCACCTGACCAGCATTCTCACACAAACGTTTACTGCTCCTTCATATTATACTCTCTGTCTGCCTCACACTAGATAGCAAACCCTTCAGAATGGGCCTTTTGTTACCACCGACTTTGGTGGCTAGTTTTTTTACTGTCCTGGTACATGCCTGGTGCAACAGCTGCATTGAAAGTTAATAATTGTCGCAGCTAGGCAGGAAGGGTGTTTACAGCTCCAGGTGCTGAAGAGATTAAGCAGCAGGTGCAAACCAACTGAAGAGCAGTCAGAGTTCCAGTTTCCTGCAAACCACTTCAGTGACTAGTAGGTGGAGAACAGGAGTGTTAAGCAAACTCTTCCTTCAACTCTTGGGGAAAACATGGCCAACACCGCTTGCTATCCACGGTGTCTGAGCATTTGCCCAAGAAAAGCTACTGGTATATAATCAGTTGGTAAGACCTAGCCCATTCTATTCAGTCTTCTGGGGAGCTAACAAGAAGAACTCCCAGCAAAAACTGCCATAAACGGTTACTGATTAAACAAACAGACATCAAGGCACTTTCCCTTTGATTTGCCAAGACATGATTTGTGGGTAGTTAATAGCAGATATGAAATTGGAATGTTCTTTCTTTAAGTCATACCAAACAATCATTTTTAAAGTTTAAATAATGATACTGCAAGGTCAATTATTTTCCTCCACAAAGGAATACTTATGCAGCACTAAACATTAAGCATGTTATGGTGGAACATAAAATCCAACCAACTTTTGTAGCAAATGTATCAGGTGCAAATGACAGGACCCTTTTCAAGAAATACACAAGAATTCTATAATTAAGTTTAGCATTATACGGTAGCTCATGGATCTGGCAGAAAAACTGATTTGGCCTCAGATGTCACGTATTTCATTTCTTGGACAGAAAATCTCTTAGGTCTTTCCTCTGTCATTAGAGAGAGGTGATGAAAGGGTCAACCATGCAGAGGGATGAATGGAAGCATGCCACTCAGGAACAAGGTTTCCAAGCAGCTGTACAGGCTCCCAAGCTCCGGTTGGATAGTCTTCGGAAACAATTCCAAGAGATTCACACAACTGAATGTTCCTTCCACACATAGGCAGACAGTTGTTGAGGAGCAGGACTCTAACCCAAAAATCTCCTTGGCATAACAACAATTTTGTAAATCAGAGGTTTGTGGAGGAGCATGCAATAATGTGAGAATGCAGTTCCAAGTTGGACGATTAAGACAAGAACGAAGTTTCAGTCCAGGATCACCTTTAGGACCAACAAAGTTTTATCCAAGGTGTAACCTTTCATGTGCAAGCAGACTTCTAAGGGTACATGTACACAAAAGCTCACACCTTGAACCAAACTTTGTTGTCTAAAAGGTGTCAGTGGACTAAAACCTTATCCTGCTGCTTCAGACTAACACAGCTTTTAGCTGCTGCTTGTGAAAGCTGGGTTGAGGAGATTGTCTTTGTGCAGACCATGTGTAAGATCCCTGGCAATAACGTGCAAGCAACAGCATTTCAAATGATTGCTAAGGTTTGTTTTGTTTTTTAAATCTCTGTGAGATTCTACCATGACACTTGGTTTGGCTTGCTTGAACAATACAATACTCCAGCCTGAATTAACTCTGTTTGCATTAATGCAGAATCTGGATTGGGCCCACTACAGTATGGCAGCTTCATCAGCTCCAAACACATAACAATCTAAACCAGTGACATCCAGTCCTTCTTTCTATGAAATATCTATTAAGCATGCTAGTGTACCATCCCAAACCTTCCTTTATTTTAAATCAAAAGCCAGGGTCCTAAGGTTTCCCAGGGAAACCCCTGGGCAATGTAATAGTCCCTTCGAAGCTATAAAATGCCCAAAGGCCATATATTAGCCATTGTCTGTTCCAAAATTGTCATCTGTCAACCACATGGTTCCTTGCAGGAGAATGAATGCTAATTCTCATTATGGAGGTTTTCCTATAAGTTAGAAACAAAAAACAAAAAAACTTATTTTGGCCAACTCTTCCCCCAGGCTGTTCACTTCAGAGTAAGACAACTAAACATGTGACTAGGAACAAGTCCACAGTTCTTAAAAGCAAAGTCCGCAAAGCAGCCACTTTGACTCATAGCTTTCAACCAGGAAAGCCAGCACGGAATTTTTTTCTGCACTGCTCCCCTCTCAAGACAAAATTCCTACAGAAAACAAAAACAGCTTGCCAAGAGAACAAGTTATTTGGAATGATAGTCAATTTCCATGTGGCTTTCCTTCTTTAAGAAAACGATCACTGTATTTCCTTTCCCAAAATGAATCCCTTGTTTGGATGTATTCTTGTTCTTGCTATCTTTTTTTCCTTTTCTTTTTGGGTGGGATTAGGACAGAGAGTTAAGGACGCGGTTCTTTCTCCTCTAGGAAGTTTAGTCCAGCTCTCCATAGGCACAATGGTGAAGTCTGCATTTCAGAAGCACTGGACTCTCCGCTCCCAAACTAGGCAGTAATTGAAAATTATCATCTGTGTTTGCACATATATTTGAGAACAGTCTGAACCATTAAAATAAAACATATGGCTCCCCACATATGTGAATGAAAAATGAAACACTACAACTTCAGCACAAGTATGTGCTCTATAAAGGCTTCATGTTGCCAAAGGTGATGAAGCAATAGGCTTCCAGGCATCTCTTCATTCATGGATAATTTCTTATTTCTCTGCAATGAGATTGTTTGGTGGAACTTTAGAGGAAGAAGAAGAGTTGGGTTCTTATATGCCACTTTTCTCTACCAGAAGAAGTCTCAAAGTGGGTTACAATCTCCTTCCCTTTCCTCTCCCCACAACAGACACCCTGTGAGGTGGGTGAGGCTGAGAGAGCCCTGATATTCCTGTTCAGTCAGAACAGCTTTATCAGAGCTGTGGAGAGCCCAAGGTCACCCAGATGGCTGCACGTGGGGGAGCTGGGAATCAAGCCTAGCTCTCCAGATTAGAAGTCCGCACTCCTAACCACTACACTAAGCTGGTGTACACAAATTTCAGAGAAGAAGTAGTAATAGAATAAATGCCTACATCAAGACTGCATATGAGCCTAACAAGCCATTTACACATTATATATGAAAGCTTTCTGCCATGATTCATGAGTGTGTGTATGTGTGTGGCTCACTAAATATAATTTTTACTTTACTGGTAAAGAGAACTTTGGGGGGCCCTTTGTCCATGGCCAGTTGAGAGATGGGCTTAATGTAATGACTTCCTTGCACATATACCTAACAGTAAGCACCACTGAATGCAATTGAACATGCTTCCCAGTAAATATGCACAATTTGGACTGCAAGGCATTCTTCCCTAATAATGCTCCCAACAGCTGAACCATGACCTATCTTCTCCAAGCAAAGCAAATAGAGGTACGCAAATTTTAAGCAAGATGCCCACAGGCCTCAGCTCAGATACTAAAATAGTTACCTGAGTAAAATTGGCAAGCACCTCTATGACATCATAGCAGATTAATCAACATCAAGAGAAGTAGAACAAGCAGAGAAACTGGAAGCAGAGGGAGGGAGAAATCAAGAGAAACGTTCAATGACAATTTGGTGCTTTAAAAAAACAGAAAAACATTTCATGTCCTCCAATTTAGTCCAATGCAGAGCCCAACACCTTCTCCAGAATTCACACATATTTATGCATTAGCATGGAATGCGAGTACCTTTGTTTGCAGTAATGTGGCAAACAATGCCTGAGACACAAAAGCACAGACTGCTTCCCACAATTTAAAGCATACCAAGTGTCACTGCAGTATTTCTTCAGTTCAAATGCATGTGGTGAAATGCCATACCCTGGGTGGAGCAATAAGAATTCTCAATGAATAAAGAATTCTGTTCAGGAGATACTTAGAGAAAAATGGATTTTTGAGCAGTGGAAAACACATCTAAGCCAGTGGACTGTATGTTTATACCTGAAAAATGTGTGGCTAAAGGTAGATGAGGCACATAAACCCTGAGCTAAGGCAGCAGGGAATTCTGGAGCCAGCTAACAGAGGGGAAGAATTCTTATCACTATTATTTATAGTTAAATACTTCTCTCACTCATATATACTCGTTTGTATGCAGAGTGTTCAGAGTTCAGCCATGATGAAAAGGAGAAAGCCATATACCAGGATTCAGTTCTGGCTGGACTCTGCTATTGAGTAACTCCTCCTCTGTCTGCAGTGGTTATGGAGCAACATCCTCGTATTTGTAGGAAGAGCTTTCACTGCTTCAATTTTCCCATGAGTCACCGGGCAGCATACAGTAAGTTGATGCTTCTGGGCGGCAGTCATCTTTAATGGAGTGGGTTGTCAAATACAGCATCAGGTAAGATGGAGACTTTCAGTTTCTTTTCAGGCCAGCTGTACTCCTTTGGAAGTTTGAACTATAAGGCAATGAAAACTGTTAGTTGATACATCTTATAATAACCTAGCACATAGAAAGCAAACAGAAGAATACTACTCCATATAGCTCCTTTAACATGCAAATAAGAAAATTACATAACCAATTATTATTTCTATTTTTGGTTTTCTCCTACACAGCCAATCTTTGTCCTATTAAGCCCTTTCTTGCCTCACCTAACCCCCTTTTGGCTTGTACAGATCATATGATGAGGGCAGAAGAATCTCTAAATTAAATTTTCCTTTTAGCAACAAGGCTTAGGGCAACTCTTTATTTTTTAGGAACAATGGTGCTTCCTTAAGGGCAAGTTGGCTCATTTCAAAAAGCAGTAAGACAAGGTATTTAGGGACCACAGCACAAGAATTCCACATGCAGTTAAGACAGCAGAGACAAAGGTTTAGGAAGCTAGTCAGGGAGGTGGCTAAACCATTACAAGATAAAGAAGTACAATGGTTGAGGACAAAGGGGTAGCAGAGAAGATGGCATTGGTTTTCCCTGTGGAACAGATGCAATAAATTACTTTTCTAGGGAGGATGACTGAACTAAGATAGTAACTAGTTCTAATGCTAGTTGATAAGAAGAAGCGTTTGTTCTTGTATGCTGCTTTTCTCTACCAGAGTCTCAAAGCGGTTTACAATCACTATCCCTTTCCTCTCCCCACAACAGACACCCTCTGAGGTAGGTGAGGCTGAGAGAGCCCTGATATAACTGCTCGGTCAGAACAGCTTTATTAGTGCTTTTATAGTGCATGCGGGGGAGCGGGGAATCAAACCCAGCCACCAGATTAGAAGTCCACACTCCTAACCACTACACCAAGCTAAAAATAAACAAGACATCAGATCTGGGTAGAATATACCCAAGAGTTCCCAAAGTGAAACTGTTGAGATTCCAACAAAAATGTATAATGTCAATAAAATCAGCATCTTTAACAAAGGACTAGAACACATCCAATGTATTACAGATTTAAATGGTTCTGTGGTGGGGACATAAAATTTCATACTTTGTAGTCTAACATTCTAAGATCAATTGGTGGAAAGCCCAATTAAAACTAGAAATATTTATCATATAAAAGAATATGCCTTGGTGAGGAAGATTCAATATGATTTTGCAAAAGGAAGCACAACCATTCTTTGTATTTTTTGAGACTTTAATCAAACATAGGAATAGGTGATCAGGGTCACATTATTTGGATTTTGTGCTCTTGTTGGTATACAACTTAAAGTGGTATGGAATAGACAAGTTTGCTAAAGAACAAACAATTTATGATGGCAAAAACCCAAGCACATCTCTCCAAAATGGGAGCCTGACTGGACATTACAAATGCAGCTGCTAGTTCCTGGTGGCAACTCATGTGTAAACACAAAGCAGTGCAAGATTTGTATTGGATTGCTGCATGGCAGGAATTCTGGCTTTCTCTTCTGTCCTGTTTTCAGGAGATGAAATATCCACAGAGGAAATAAGAGTCCCCCCCCTTCTCCTATAGTTTTTCAGCTACTGAAAACAGCTCAGGGGAGAAGGTAGAAATTCTTCCTCCTGTGCAGTGCATGTTTGCTCAAAAGTTGCCATCAGAAACTAGCAGCTACAGTAGAACTGCTAGTCTCTGGTAAACTTGGAGTATATGACATTTAGTTAAGCTATGGGTGAGCAAGGAAACAACAAATGAGATTTCATGTAAGTAAATGGCTGACACAAAGGCAATATTCCACCTATACAGTAATGAGATCTAAACTGGCAGCTACCAACCAGGAAAAACACTTTCCAACTTCATAATGTCTTCACATAAATCTATGGCACAACTGCATACTAATTCAGCTGTTCCATCCCACAATGGGAGACATATTGCTGGGAAAGTGCTGAAAAATGATCAAGGGATTCAAACACCTTCAGTATGGAGAAAGGTTAAGATATTGAGGACTTTTTAGAAGAAAGATGGATTGGAATGGCGAAGACATGACAGAAATATACAAAGTTGGGCATGGCGCTGAGAAAACAGACCAACATTCTTAGAAGTCTGGATCAAAGAAATTAATCAATTCAGGGTAGATGCAAGAAAGTATTTCTTTGTGAAAGGCACAATTTGCAGCCATAAATGATGGATACAGACAGATTGCATTAAGACCAACATTAAGACCAGCAGATTTAGACCAACTCTTGGATGAGAGGGCTATCAATGGCAATCACCCATATCTGTCAAATGGAATTTCCACATTTCAAAGGGAGACAGTAAACTTTGTATGTCAAGGAATAATACTGTTATCATGCTCTGCTTCCTGGTCTCTTGGTGGTATCTAGCTGGCCACTCCTTGACACAGGATTCTGGACTAGGTGGACCTTTGCCTGACCCAGCAGGTTTATTCTTACATTATCATGATTTTATATATCAGATTTCAGATTCAGATTAAGAGACATAGGTATTCTAATGACATACAGTAGCCGTGGGTTCATAAAAATGATCTGAAGGGTAGAGACCAACATTGCCTCTATTTAGTAAGATACAAGTATATTTAACTGAATATTTATTATTTAATAGAAAGGCCACTACTTTAGCTTGCATGCTAACGTGGTATTCTAATTCAGGGACCACACTTAACTGAGGCACTAAACAGGATTAAAGCAGTAAGACTCTGAAAGTGGGATAGAAAAGGCTGTTCTCCTAGCAGATGAAGAAATATATTTTGTGTGTACAGAAGCTGTAAATATTAACATTGTTTTTGTAACACATGACTGAATATCAGGTAGAATAATCTTAGGCATACACACTTGAAAAATCGCTAAGAGTCATGCAGAGTGGTCATACGGTCAACAGAGCCTTGCACAGTAACACAAGCATTTATTGAATAAGCAAATTTGCTTCATTGCAAAGCTACAAATGATGTCATTAGTGAATGTGAAAATCTTTGTCTACATTCCACAGGGACCAAGGGGAACACACCACTGGGATTAGTTAGAAGATGTCAGCTGCTAAGTAAATGGTGAGTAAAGATTTCTTCAGAGAAAACATCCTCCAGTCCCTGCCAACCCCAGTTGTTCTGGCCAAATAATCCTGGGGTTACTACCATACAAAGAGTTTTCAGGAAACTACAATGGCAAAGAACAGTGAGTCCTATATTTATACGGAAGAAACCAGGTCATCAAGCCAGTAAATTAGGCCACCAAATATACAGAGAATCCCCCTTGACATTAAGAGTTGAGTTAAGCAGGCTTACTTCCTCTGGAGAATTCAGATCTTCTAGGTCTTCTAGCATTCTTTCCACAAATTCTTCAGTCAGCAGGATCTGCAAAAGAGAGACAGTAGTTTTATTCTTTTACACTCCAAGCTTTACTAATTGCTAAGCAACAGACTCCTTCCTAGTACACAGAGAAGAGACTGTACTGTGTTTTTCATCCAGCAATTCACAAAGGCCTTGGAAGTTGCTTTGCTTCCTCCTTTAGTACTGTCAAAATACAATTATAAGTGAATCTAGTTGCATCATCACTTATCTTCCCAGGTCAAAAATGAAAAGATTTGATTCAAAGGGAAGAGAAGCAAAGAATTGTGGGGAGATATATATTTTGTTTAAAGGCAGGCAGGAGGAGAAAGGAGATGCTTAGTTTTTTTGAAATCAGACAGGAGAAAGGGGAGTGGCTGTTAGTAGCCTGTAAACATCTCTTCTACCAAATACGGTGAGCAACTTGATCTTCATAGAATTTTGTTAACTCACTACTGCACAAAGGTGCACCTGCATTTGTCTGAAGTTTAAACCAGACTTCTGATCTGATTATGATCAGACTGATTAAATAAACAAAGAGTATTTAGCCAAAACAACACAAGCCCTAGATCCATTGCTATCCCCTTGAATTCCTATACCATAGCCTTTAATTATTAGATAGTATAGGCCAGGGGTGGCCAAACCATGGCTCTCCAGATGTCCATGGACTACAATTCCCACGATCCCCTGCCAGCAGCACTGGCAAAAATGGGCCTTCTTGATCATGACACCAAAACTTTGGAACTCCTTACTAGGAAGATTCATTTGACTTCCTCTATTGTTGTCTTGCTGGAGCTTCCCTCATTAACTCTTGTTAGCCCTCCTTCCTGTTTGTGTGTCTCTGTGTTATTGAATTGTTTTAAAATACTTTTTTTGTATTAAAATGCTGTTGTAATGTTTGAAATATCACTTGTCCTTTGAAACTGTGAACTGTGCAAAAATTAGCATAGAAATGTTTTAAATAAAGTTCCTGCAATGGTGGTCCATTCTACCAGAAATTACATGCAACTCATAATAAAGGTGATGCAAACAGCAAAACAACAACACAAGCTATCATTGCTCTAGATGCCTGGTTTAATTTTTTCTGAGATCTATAAGCCCCCAGGGAAGGGCGGGGTCTGGTGAATAACTTTAAAAGTAGAACTTTTTCAACTTGAGCTAAATACCTCTTTTGTGAATATTTAAGAATTCTTATTAACATGAAGGACAGGGTATGAAAACTAGAAATAGGAGCTGATGTATTCCCTTAAGAAAAATTTATCCTTAATACAACAATAGGTAAAGTCTTTAATATAGAGAGGCCTAGTGAAATTCCTCTGCACACATTCAAAATCCACCTCCAGGAGCACCTTTCCTCCCAGAAAAATCTTTCAGCAGGAACTAAGGTAGTAAAGAGGCTCTGTAGTATCAGATGGCACTTGCTATGAGGCTTTTGAAATGCCACATTTCCATAGTTCTGGCAGCATTGTGCAAACATTTCCCACCCCACAAGCCTGCTGTAACTGGTTTCTCTTGCTGGGACATGGTTCTGTCTTTTATGAAGACTGTTTGCAGAACACAAACACACAGCAGCTTAGAAGTGTGCTCCACCTTCAGCAATTCAAGAAACACATTTTCATTGTAGGACTTTCTTTTGGGGTATGACCTCAACAAAGTAGTTCCAGCTATGTGAATTTCCAGATTTGTTATATATGCTGTGCACAACACAGGTAGCAAATGAATAATAAAGAGTGTGTAAATCAAGGGACCCTGAAATTTGTTCAAAACTAGTGACCAGATATTGACACTACGGAATTGCATACAGGTCTTTCTCCTTAGCATTTACAGGAGTTTTGACTCAAAGTGGAAAGTCTTACATTCTTATGGGTTTAGTGAGCTTTCTTTTTGTACTTGTGACTCCAGTCACTCCTGAATATAGAGTGACAGAAAAAAATGCTCTTCTCAAAGCGCAACCATTGTTGCCATGACCTTTATGTTTCCGTTTTGTTGCCCCAAGCTTGGTCCAAAACCAGCTCGCTTGTCCTGCCCTCTTTGAAAGGTCTGATTTTAATTTTCTCTTCTCATTTGTAAAACTGCAACATATTTCCTGGTCTGCAATACTTGTATGTTACTTTCTTTCTATAAATTTCCTCTCATTAAATCTGCTAAATTTTTGTTTCCATGCTGTATTTATAAAAACGTTAAATTTAATACTAAATGCAGGCTCAATTAATTTTTCTGTAAAAACATGATTTAACATGCAGATGGGTCAGTCAAATTACAGTCTGCCTCTGTCAATATTGCACACACTGGATAATGTAGTTACAATGTGCTTTAGAAGTACTTCTAAAGTGCATTGGAGGTGTGTTATCTGACGTGTGTGGAAAGTGCTCTGGTTTGACAAACCTGATTAGTCACAGCTAGTGGACCAGTATGTATTCAGGCAACCATTAATTAATCATTTAATTAAACTATGTTTTCACTAGGTGCTTGATCTCAGTCTCATAATCATTCTGATTAACTATCTTTAATGTACCACCTAGATCCAAATTTTAAACTAAGCCTGGAGTTTTCGCTCCAGCAATCTTCCACTGACTGTTGGAGCAACAAGTTTCCTTGAAGACCACAAACTAAGAAGAAGTATGATGTTTGCATGCTTCTTCAGCCCTGATTCTCAAATTGGGGATTATGTATTATGACATAAACACAACAAAAACCCCAGAACTCTTCAAACCTAGAACTATGTTGAAAAAATAACAAAAACAACAAAATTCATTATGATTTTCAGCATGCAAGAGAATAAATTTTGAAGGGGCTTTTTTGGGAGGGTCTGTTTCTAAAATGCAAATGTGCACATGTACTTCTGCAACATGAAAATGAAAAAGAGAAACCTCTTCCATATCAGGCCTATATACCAGGGAAACCAAACATACATAGTGTGTTTCAGTGTTTAGTTTTGAAAGGGTTTCTAGTTATATTTTCTTTCTATGACAGATATGCTTTTCACTTTTCCTGGGATTCCAGAAGCTAAGGATTGCAGATGTATGTACTTACTGGGTTTGAAAGACTGTCCCCTCCCCAGCCATGTTCAACAATTACATAAATACCCTTCTTGGATAGCTCACTGAATCTCCCATGAACTTGGTCTCAATCCGCAAAGCAGTCTGATGGGGTAGGACTAATATTTAATTGTGAAATTCACTCGAATCAGATTTTGTGATCATCACTACTTTAAACAACCATTTCCTGTAAAGAGAAGTCTTCCAGTTCTATGTACAAGTCCTTACAGTAGCCAACTGCTCGGCAACAGGATGCTATAATTTTACTGCTGTTTCCAATCTGTCTGTGTAACTTCTCTACCAGAATGAACCTGAGCTCTCAGACTTTCCTAACTCAAGTTGATGGTTGCTGCAGTCAAGTAGACAAAGCAATTGTCTCAGATCCAAAAAAATGTTACTCCTGGATCTGCCATGAATGCATTTGTGTGCTCTTGGGACTCGGCCTTAATTTCCCCATCTGTAAAATGGCAAGACTAGTGACCCAGCCCATAGGTTTCTTCTGAAGAGAAATAGAATCATAGAATCATAGAGTTGGAAGGGGCCATACAGGCCATCTAGTCCAACCCCCTGCTCAACGCAGGATCGGCGCTAAGCATCCTAAAGCATCCAAGAAAAGTGTGTATCCAGCCTTTGCTTGAAGACTGCCAGTGAGGGGGAGCTCACCACCTCCTTAGGCAGCCTATTCCACTGCTGAACTACTCTGACTGTGAAATACAATAAAGACTTCATGGCATTCCAAATTAGATGTGCTTTTATAATGTGAACTTCTTCCAGCTTAAAAATCCAGTCTTAGCACTAGCAACTGACAGTCTTTCTTCCCCTGTCCCCAACCAGAATAACTTCATAGGAAAAAAGTAAAAGGGACAGATTCCCTGACTTACAAGAGATGACTGTTTAAAACAGATACAGTACATAAGGAAACATGAGGGCAAGGGGTTAGAAAGGATTTTTTTAAGCTTACAGAGAAGACGTGTTTTAAGAGCATTTTGCTTGAGCTGCAGGAGCAGTGGGTAGGAATGTGAATCAACCTTCCATTGATTATGGTAGCTTTTTGTATGCGTCTCAACATTCTTGTTTATAATGAAGGTGCTACACTTTACAAGGACAAATAACACGAAGGCTGAAACTTTGTCTCTGAATAGACTTAAAAGGAAATGACAGTATGACTGACATGTCTAACTTACAATTTCTGACTAGTCTCAGTGAGTCACTGCTGATTACCTCAAAGGCACTGGACGTTTCAAGGGAGATAATGCCATGAAACAAGGAATTCCTTGGGACAACATTCTATGTATGACCACAAAAAAACTGGTAATAGAAAGAATTGACTGGACAGTAAAACTTTCTAGTGAGGAAGTGCATTCAGGTGTGAATACTTTGCTCTTTTCTCCAGATGTATCTAAGGACAAGTTGGAACAGACTACTTCTTACACTGGTAGTGTCTCATTAGGGCTCTACTTCTAGCTTTTCTCACATTTTGGGAAAGTGAGAACCCCTTTTAAAAGATAGTATTTCTGCACTATTTCTTCTGCTGTCTGGAGAGACTCTGGAAAAGCTTTTGCATCTTCCATTCAAAGGTCTACTCAGGAGAAGAAGGGATCAAGCTTTCCCATTCCTGAGACCTACTCACAGGGTATCTATTCTGGAGCAGATCCACTGAAGGACAAGAGCTTCAACACGACATTTAACATGGTAGGTTACGGCCATTCCTCACAAGGAAGTTGGCTTTTGACAAAGGGCGATGACCCGCTATGTGAAATAGCAGATAAAAACCATTCACTGTTAGAGAACTTCTGCAACCAATAATCTAAGAAAGAACTGAAACAAGAAGGAACAAGCTTGAGTGAGCTTTTCTCCTTTTGCTAAGGAATGGTCAGGTGTGGAAATAATCTTTCACGTTTAGAATGTACAGAAGTCATATTATGGGATCAAACAACCAACAGATCCCATAACATCCCTCAGCATTTCATTTAGGACATTACTCGTTTGTAATGAAATCATAAATTGTTCACCTCCTAACTGGAATAGGGTGTTGTAGAACATGTAAAGTCAGTTGCCTTAATCTGTTCAAGTAAAGACTAAAGGAGTCTGCTGTAGGATGCCTTTGTCATTTCCAGCATTTACGATTAATTACACAAGATTTGAGAAAGGTGTACCATAGGTCACACTACATCCCTTCCTCAAGCCTGTTACACATGTTGGTATTACCCTTCATGCCACGAAATCTTGAGTTATTCTTTTAAAAGAATGTCCATCATAATTTTCTTGCTGGAAAGAAACTTAATTTCAGGGGCAATTCTAGAAATTGCATGTCAGAAAACATTATTTCAGTGTGACACAGACATTCAGATGTTACATTTAGCTGATACCGCATGAACTCAGCTTGTTGCTGGGGTAGTGTATATATCCCTCTTCAAGGTCCCTTCCTTTTTGTGCAGAGTGTATTGAAGCAATCATGGTTTAAAGCAATCCTTAAAAAAACACAACTCCAGTTACTCATTACATGAATACAGGTGCCCGTGCTAGTGGGAGTTCATGCTCCCAAACCTCGGGGGGGGGGGGGGGGAGAGAAAGAGTGAGGCATCCATGCAACAAATTGTGTTTGTAGATGTAACAGCTTAATATTGGTTCAACACAATATAGGAATGCAGCCTTGGACAGAAACCATAATTTAAAATGGAGTAATTAAACATATTTTAGGAGAAATATAAATGGAATTCATTCTTTAAAAAAACATAAGAGAATTCTGAGGGCATGCCATGCAAATAAGGATATTCTCAAGGTGACTGGACTTTTAATGAGCTGCATCAAACTACATTCACCAAAGACTTTTACTCATTATTGTTATTATTATTATTAGCTGAAAAATAGGAAGAAAGTAGGCAGAAATAATCAGTTTTTCAAACTGACAGGAAGAAATAGTGGGCTATGTAAACCATACAATTAAGAGAAGACCGTAAGAGCAAAAGTAAGCAACAAGATGGCAGATTAAAGTTACAATTGCAATTAGAGGCCCTGGCAGTAAGATCCATGTGCACAATGATGCTCCTCACCCTTCCCTTAATGCACATAGCTTGATAACTCTTGGGAGATTCAAAAGCCATTTCCAATGCAGTGGGAACAGCTGCTCCTATGAGAATTGGGAAGCCCTGCTATATGGCAAGCAACTACTTGTGCAACCATAAAGGAATGTCTTTCCTAACAACCAATGTCCATACATGTAATCACATTCAGACAACAGTGAAGCTGTATTATCAGTTAGATATTTGAATAATTTTGATTAGCTAAATTTTAAAAGTAGATACAAAAGTACTAGCTGACTATGCTAAACCTCATAGAAAAAAACCCCAAAGGACAGGAAAAAATGCTCCTGAATAATCAGGAATGTATACAGAAATTTGAGGGGGGAAGGAGTTATAATTTATTAGAAACACAGAACTTATTTATATAACAAAGGGACATAATTCTAGGGACTCTTCAGTTTAGAAGAGACCTATAACAGGTATACAGTAGAAAAAACAAACAAACTTATATATATATTTGTGACCATAATCCTCACCACAATCATACATTACTTTAAAACACTCAGACTTGATCACTGTAACATTCTTATGTGGCTTTTCCTTTAAGGAACATTCAGAAATGCAGTTAGTTCAAAATATGGTTCGAAACATTGTAATTCAAAGTTTATCATGGAGACTCTAATACCAGTTTTAGTCCATTTACTTTTACTGCTACTTTGACTGTAAAAACCTAAATGACTCAGGGCCAGGGTACTTGAGGGATTCTCTTTTGAAAACAACTGGTGCGGTTCTGATCTAAACATCTGCATTAGCAGATGTAAGACTGCCCTTTTGGTCCCCTACATCAGGGGTAGTCAACCTGTGGTCCTCCAGATGTCCATGGACTACAATTCACATGAGCCCCTGCCAGCTGCTGGCAGGGGCTCATGGGAATTGTAGTCCATGGACATCTGGAGGACCACAGGTTGACTACCCCTGATGTAGGATACTGAAGGGTGACAAGGAGGGAGAGAGAGAAGCCTACTTCTTTGGCAAAGGGTTCATTCAATATGCAGAAATTTGAGAACAGAGACAGTTCTGAAAACCTGCAACGTAATGAACTGCTGTTTAGAAGGTACCCCTCACTGAAGTTTAGACAAATTAGGAGTTGTGAATAATATTATTTACAAATTCACCATTCTGTGGGTCTCTGTGCATGTATATGTCTGTGAAATGAGGCTTTCAGTTATCAGATCAAGTGAATCTACTCAACTAAAATAAGATTTTGTTAATCTTTAGGGAGCAGAAGGGTCAGTTTTGTAGAATGTATTAGCTATACGTTGTCCAACTCAAAGTTACTGTTGTTGAAATACTGTTCTAGTTGGTATGTTATTGTTGTTATAGTGTTATATTGATCTCGATACTGTTCCATGTAAATGTTCCAAAATGTTTTCTGTAAACTGCCCAGAGCAGTAGGGAAGGGTGGTATAAAAATCTAAATAAATAAAAATAAATTCTTAACATAATTTTTTTTGCTAGCTGGCTCATGATAATCCAGAATGCTCAGTTAACCAGCATCACCCAGAAGCCAAGGTCCTTCCTCTCAACCACCATATCCCTGTGACTTTGGGCTTGCACATGTCCTGTCTCTCCAAACAGCCATCTTGATGCCTCTGGTCATTGTGGATCTTCCGGTGCTGATGCCATCCTTAGACACTTCCTTCCCCCCTAGCCTGCCTTGAGCTCTGCAGGGGCTTCCAGGCAGCTGGCCTGCTTATCTGACTGTTGACTGCAGCCACTGTGGCTTTGGGGAAATAGGAGTGGATGCCATGATGTGCCCAATGGGATGGGGCTTGGTTGCTATAGATTCCTCAGGGTAGAAACCAGAACAGAGTGATAAGCTTCAGCAACTGGCATGACGGGTTGATTGGCAACCTCACTCCCCATGAATGTTAGATTAAAAAGTTGTGAGAATCGGATTGTTGTGGAAGATGTATGTGGAAACATCAAATATAACAGAGGGAATAGTGAAATATGAGCTCATTTATTACAAGAAAGAATTAGGATTTGGTATTGTCACACAATTAAAAGTAAATGCCTTCGTGTGGGATAGGGAGCAATGTGTGAGTGTAAAAATCCCCAAGATGGAGGAAGCGTTTGAGCTTCTTTTTCATGTCAAGATCCAGTGTTGAAATTCATGTGGGGAAGCAGCAGACTAGTCCAAATGAATCATAAGCAGGGACTAGTGAAGAAAAGCAATGCAGATAAGTCATGTAAGTGAGCCCCTTAACATAAGAAAGCAACACCAAACCTTGTATGACTGAGCCTGCTCAGGTACACCCCCCACCACCACCACTTTTAGAGTTGCCAGCTCCTGGTTGGGGAGTACCTGGAGATGGGGGGGGGGAGCCTAAGGAGGGCAGAGTTTAGGAGAGGGACTTTAATGGGTTACAATGCCATTATCATGTCCACAGCTCTGCTGCTGCCTCCGCCAGAGGACTTGTCTGTGCTTGCATTGAGCCTGCTGCCAGAAACATCTAAGCCTGCGCCACCAGCACCACCGCTGCCACTGTCAGAGCATGCGACTGAGAAGGTAAGGACTCAGGGTGTGATCAGTGCAATCCAAGTACCAGAAGGGATGAGCAGAGTGCGGGGAGATACAATGTCACATCTGTAGCAACTATTGCAGTTCATCCCTAGGGTGCATCAGAAGATGTTCCCACTTCAACAAAACTTCTACTGTATCATGAACTAACAAATCCTGGGAGTGAACTGACCACATAACTACTCTTTCTGCTGCATTCATATATGGTCACTATGAGAAACAGTACATTGTGCTGGATAAGTTATTCGTTTGACCCAGCCTGGGTTTTTCTGTACACAACTGAACCATTTACTTTGGTCCCATCCTGGAAGGGATTTGCCATAGAATTATTTTCACAAAGAGTTGCAGATGCTTTTGGCAGCCATTATTCTAGAGGAGGTGAAGCTGTTGCTGCAAGCCTTTGATCACATACAGCGTTAGCACGAGTGTAACACATCAGAGACACTGCCACGGTAACTAATATACAAACAGAAGCTTAGTGCTAACAAATGAGACTTCTTGCTTACGTTTGCACCTTTTGGGCTCAAAGTGATTTTTTTACTGACAATACTGGAGGCAGTAGAAGGTGTTAAGAAATTAAGCTAGACTGACAAGGAATTTTGAAGTTTCAGCTTTGTGCAAATGATCACCAAGTTTAAAAAATATTCTAAGAGCTTATGAGGGGAAAATTTTTTTAGAGTCAGGAGCATATTATGCAAAAAGCCAAATTCTGTAATTAGGAAAAAAAAAACCCTGAATTAATAGAACACAGAGGTGGGGGTGGATTTTGTATGATTTGGAATTTTGTTCAACATTACTGCTGAAGACTAGGCCAGGGTGTAGAGAGAACAAGTCTTATTACATAGCTCTCCAATTATTTTGCATCAAGGGGCATAAAGAACCTTCAGGGAGTTAGTTGTAAACTGTGCTGAAAGCAAAAAATTCTACTTTGTGGCAAAACAGATGTCCCATCTGAAATCAGTATGGTCTACACACCAGGAAGTATCAATTCCCCCCCCCCCCGATGTTATAAGAAACTGTTCAATAAGCAAGACATCCAAGATTTTGAAGCACCCATAAGTCTGTATATTAATATCCTGCCTCATTATTTGCAGCACTATGACACTTGTGAATATTTCTAGTGCTCCAGTATCTGCTTCTCAGACACCACCAATGACCCTCAGAATTTAAGAATTGCCTGGCAGGTATATTGTACACTCCCACAGCAGTATGGGACACAACTGGACTCCATCATCTATTTGTTTCTCCATCTGCCAAAATCGGCACATATAACATGCAGTACACGCCATAATGAGTAAAGCTGTTTGTTAGTGGACTGCAGCATGACCCACCAAACTTGTGCCATAAAAGGACAACAGCCATTCAATGGACAGAATTTTCTGCTGAGAAGGAAGGCATTTATAGAGATAAACAAAAATAAATAATAATGATAGAACAACAATTTTTTAAATTTATATCCCACCCTATATACGAGGCTATATGGCCTCTCGTTGTTCCAAAAACTTCAGATGTGAAGATGCTTGCATTCTACTCACTTTGTATTCATAAAACAACATTTTAGGACCAGATAACATGGTGCATTATGTCACAATGAAGCATATCATTAATGGTTCATTTAGTTGTCTGTATGCCAACTGTGTCAACATCATTTGGTGGCACTTGATCTCAACCACCTCCATGTAAAGCTTGTCTGCATTTAATTCATGGATCTTTCAATCCTCTTTCTCAACAAAAATTAAATTTGATAAATTTTGTTTTTGACCTTCAAGGCCCTTTGCGGTCTGGAACCCACATATTTGAGGGACCGCCTGTTGACCTAGGGCCCCTGTAGGGCTTTACACTCTGTGGGTACTAACTTGTTGGTGATCCCTGGCCTCTGGGAAGTTCACCTGGCCTCGGCCAGGGCCAGGACCTTTTTGGTCCTGGCCCCAACATAATGGAACAAGCTCCCGGAAGAACTGAGGGCCCTGTGGGAGAGTCCGGTGTTCTGCAGGGCCTATAAGATGGAGCTCTTCTGCGAGGTCTACAGTTGAGGCTAGGGCATGGAAAATCAGATGGGCCCCCATAGAAGAGACCATCACCGGGCCAGGTCATCGCTGTTGGTGGATAGCTGACATGCGTAGTTGCCCTACAGTGCACCAAAAGGCAGTTGCAAAACAAATCATCTATACATTTCTATGTTTTTATAAACCCAGAGAACTGTTTCTGACAGTATGGCAAAGCCCTAGAATAGGACAGAAGAAGAACCATTACAGGTTTCTTAGACGGTACTCTGTCATGAGACTCAGCTGTTCGCATAAGGAGAAAACAGAATATTTCTCAGAAAACAAGTAAGAATGTTTTGCAAGATTTAGCCCTTTTAAAAGTTCTGAATGCATGAACAGGAGACCTGAAAAAAATGTTAAAAATATAAAATAATAAATAATATTTATACCCAGTCCAATTGTGACACCTGCAGGAGCAAAGAATACATGGGCTCTTGGGAAATAAGTGCATAATGGCAGAAGTGGTCCCATAGCTATGATTTTCGTTCTTTAACCATTTGCTCTGTGTAGAGTTTCAGACCTCCATTAGATAATCCTGGATTAGGGTCCCCTACAGCAGTGGTCCCCAACCTTTTTATCACCGGGGATCACTCACCGGGGACCACTCAACGCCTTTTACTGAGGCCCGGTGGGTGAGGTAGTTTACTCCTCTACTCTCAACCACTGCCCTAACGCTCTCTGATCGCTATGGTAATATTTAAACATCCCTTCAAAATAAGATACAGACACGCCACAACAATGAACATAAGGAACATTTTATTTTCATGGAAATTTTAACACATGACAATGACAAATCAATGGGAACCCTGAGCTTGTTTCTCTGCAACGAGATAGTCCCATCTGGGAGTGATGGGAGACAATGACACCCGAAGTGTGTTGTAAAGGGCCGGGGGGGGGGGGAGAGAAGGTGTCCTTCGGGGCTCACCTCCAATTAGTCGAAGGACCACATGTGGTCCGCGGCCCACAGGTTGGGGATCGCTACCCTACAGTGTCATCAGGGAAAGGGTCTAATGGTAAGTCTAAGCCTGGACCAGAAGGGCAGTTAGACTCAAAACCTGCTCTTCCTGGGAATCTGAATGCCCCACTAAGGGGCTGGGGAAAGACTGCAGGACACTAAACTGGCAGACCTGCAGCATCATGGTTCCATGAAAAGGGGTATCTTGGTTCTGGAGGTGCTTTTTTGAGTTCTACGAGAAGAAAATGAAGGGTAACCTTGCCAAGGAGGTGGGGACATAGAACTTTGCCACAGTGCTTGAGAGGATGTTTCCAATAGTCAACTCCCTGCTGGAACCACCAATGTGCCCTGGCCAGGTTCTATTTCCCCTTCTGAGAACAAATGAGCTGGGGAGGCCTGTAGAGAAAGTATCCATGGTTGGAAGACTTCATTCCAACAGAACCAAAGACAGTTTGGCTAAAACAAAGCTTCCTGTGACATTTCTCAGAGGAGAGAATGTCCAGGAAGCACAGAAAACTGTGAGAAAACTCATGACAACTAGAGCTAAAGAGAACATGTCCTCACAATGAAGAAAGAACTGAGGGAAAGGGGAGGGGTACCTTTGGAATATGAAAAGCATACCAGAGTAGCTGTAAGAGAGTCTCCGTTGGCTGGGCTGCAAAGACTCTGTCCCAATGTGGGACTGCACAGAAGACTGAAGATGAACTAGGAGTTCCTGAACTAAAAACTTCAGGACAATTCCAAAACTCTATCATCAAAACCAGGACATTTTAACATTCTGAAGGTTATTTTGCAATGTTTGGCTTGTTTAAAATTTGCCATTTCAGAGTAGGTTCAAGTACTTCAGTTTCATCTATGTTATAGTGTGCAGTTTAAAAACAACTGAGACTACATTGACAGCTACATTGCAGTGGTGAGAGAAGGAATTAAGGGGATGCGAAGTCTATAAAAATGTTCAGGGATTCTGGGAGAGAAATTTGCTGTTTACACAGAGCAGAGTATGAGAAGCTGCCATTACTCTTAAAAATTCCTCTGTCTGAACAATTCAAAGAACTGGAAAAACACAATAGATTATCTGGCCTAAATATAATTTGGCAAAAAACAAGCCAAACTCTTTTTTTTGTGAAGACCTAAGGAAAGAATGACTGCAAGGGAAGAGGGACTCTTACTTGTAGCCATGGTCCATGTGCCGCATAGGGATGTTCTTCTGTAGCAAAGGCCCCTTCAACTCCCGTTGATACGAAAGTAATTGCTGTATCCCCTGTAATACTTTTGTATGTAAAGTGCCGTCCATGCAACAGTCTGCCCCTAGGAGAATAAATATAAGCATATTTGCACACAATTTATAGTTCTGCACAGTCCTTTCCACCTGGTTCTCTGCCATTTCAAAGAGACTACATTTCTCAAAGCCCATAGCACTTATAGGGACCACTCTTAAGTAGATCTACTGTAAAAGAAAAATGCAGGTGGGTGAACTTAGCATGACTGAAGGTACATGTGACTACATTCCTGTTTGTGTGGAAAATATTCCAAACATGCATCATGGGGAAGCAGCTCCCACACCACTGAAAGTACAAGGCCTAAGTGAAGACTAATCTGTATTCCACATCTGGGATACAGAGCGCTTTCGCTTGCGCAGCTTAACGCCTTTCCATCCAAAGTAATACAAGGGAGATTTGCCAAGATTCCTTTCGAAAATATGAATTCATTTTGATGAACAGAATGACAGATGTGTAGCATTTATGTAATTAAAGATCCAGGGACATGATACAAGGTTGATTAGAGACAATGTGTATACCCAGGCTCCTGTGAAGACAGAAGGATAAAGAATAGGAGTTGGTTTTTATACCCCACTTTTCACTGCCTGAAGGAGTCTCAAAGCAGCTTACAATTACCCTCCCCTTCCTCTCCACAGATAGCTGGAGCTGAGCAAGGGCTGACTGACTGGACTGCTGTGTGAGAACAGCTCTATCAGGACCGTGACTGTATGTGGAGGAGTGGGGAATCAAACCCGGCTCATCAGGTTAGAAGCTACCGCTCTTAAACCACTACACAAGCTTGGCAAGGGTATTTGCCAATGCAGTTAATTTTCAAGCCACAATACAAGAACTGCCAAGAGCATTTTCATAAAGATGTTAAGCAACAGCTTCTGGAGGCAGACCAGTTTTATTCTGAATTTAGATTTATATTATTTGTGCATGCATGCATGCATGCAACATTTCACGTGCTAATGCTGGTGCATACATTCACAGACAATTGTCACATGGACAAATGATTTAATAAATATATTCATTATAGCCTTTTAAAGTTTGAGAATGATAACCCAAAGCACCTTCCAAAAGGAACAGCTCCAATACCTGAGCCCTTAGAGGAGAACTGAAATTCCTCTCACCTTAAACACAGTGGAATTAATGCTCCTGATTCCTGGTTGAATTTCAGATGTACACTCTCGAGCTGCCTTGTGCGAATCAACTCATGAGGAATAATTGTTGCTGAGCTCTCACTTTCTAAACTGTCCTTGCGACTCCTAGGAAAAAGAAAAACACAAATATGTATTTAGAACACTTATACCCCTTTTTATATCAGCTCTGTTAAATGAAGAAATCATGCTATGGGGTAAGATGCTAAGGGAAAAAAGTGCTTTCCTAAAAAGACAGCAGCATAATTTGCCATAAGGGCAGGGAAACTGGTTGGTGGGCAGCCATGCTTACAGTGCACTATGATCTCTAACATAGTATGCCAGGATCATCATTATTATATTTGAACTGTTATTCTGTCCTATCTTGACAGATTTAGGATTTTGTATTCTGATTGATTCTGGCTCATAATCAGATTATTAAATTTTGTTTTTATTGCCCACCCTTCCTGAAGCTCAGGGTGGGTAAAGACACAATAGTATACAATCAATAAACAATGTTATTGTTTATAGAGCTATAGCCAGTAGCATGTAAAGAATTGAAGATTCTTAAAACAGCAGAAGGAGAACACCAAGACCATGTATGTTCTCAGAAACTAAAAGTTCAAACTTCAGTATTACAAAACAAACTATTTCATAAGAGTTATTTCTACTTTTATAAAAACTAATATGGCTCCAGCTAGGGCTTTAAGTGCTTGGACTAGGATTAGGCTTAAGCAGTCCAAGGCTACTTTTGCTGTCCTCAGTACTTTGTTTTCCTAAGACAACTTAATTCGTTTTAAGTTTGTTACACAAACAAAGCAGGAAATACAGTTTTCAAATTCTCCCTCTTCTCAAAATGAAGTTTATCAGTGCATACTAAAACATTTAAGTTAAAACTATATTAATATGTCCAAAAACAGTTTATCTGCATAGCTTCATTACAATTAATTTAGAATCGAACAATCAAGCCTATATGACTTCATTTTACAGTGACTACAAATCTGCGTGGAAACCTAGGCATTCTTCCTGCCTAGTGAGACGTCAGAAAGCTAAAAGGCAATGGATGAGAATAAAGATGCAAACTACTCTCAACCCTTGGATTCGTGAGGAAGACATCTGATCCAGTCTCTCTTCTATTGCTCACAAACATCCAGCCGTCAACCACCACATGCAGAACACTATAGTACACCATATATTAAACAGCGTTACAGACAGATCTGATATAACTCTACAGGAATTTAGTGCCAAGTAGTTAACTATTGCAAATCACTTCGAGCCAGCTGGTCCAAGAGTGGTGGTCTTCTAATTTAATAAATATATTTCACTTCCAGTTACCGATTGCATATTGCAGGCAGTAAGTACGCACCTGCAAGTCACCTGGCAACCTTTTCACACGACCTAGATGCAATCCCCATTATGTTCTAATCTACAGGATAAGTGCAAATACAACTGCATGCTTATGGTGAAAGCCTAACACTTGGGATGTTCAAAGTATCTTCTTGAAGAATCTTCATTGCAAGGTAAGAGATACCATCAGTTGATGGTGCTATTTTCACAGGCACTGGGCATGGCATTGCAAATATCTACTTCAAATGTAAGTACACCCTCTCATTCAATTTTATCCTCATAGAAGCCTCAGATGAATCTGAAAGATGAGCTCAGAACATATGTTAATGCTGCTTTAGGGTTTCCCTTCTATGAGAAGGGAGACATGAAGGACAAACTACAGTATATTTTGACACACATTACAGGCCCAAACATATGTACAGTGGCAGTGGCAGTAGAAAATTCTTACTATTATCTGCAGGTCTGGTTGTCTTTGAAGTAATTTATCAAATGCTATATAGAACTCCTAAAACCAACTGAAATTCTGCATATACTAATTCAATCCCATGCATTCCAGTTAAAAGTCTTTCACAATGCCTGTTAGTTGAGATTCCTTCTCAGCCCACAACCTGGACAGTCATTATCTATCCAAATAAGCAACACTGAGCTAGATGGTTCAATGGTAGACCTATTTGGCACACATAAAACATCTCAGGGTGTGCACCTCAAATGCCAGCAAGTTCAGACCTGGCATATTTTGATCATATTGATCTTCACCCGAAGTCAATATATACACAGTTACACACAATTGTACATAACAATTTTTTTTCAATTTACAGCGAGGAGGGGGGAACTTCTTTATTCTGATATGGCTGGTTCTGGTGCTGAAAAGGTATTCGTTTTGGCAGAATCCTCAGTGAAGAAATATTTCCTATTCCTCCCTGGGTTCTGGAAAATCCTGTGTGCTTCTCTGCAAAATGGTCCAAAATTTTGGCAGGGGTTCCTGTGCGTGCTTTCCCTGCCATGCCACTGTTTAATGGCCTTAGGAAAATCCACCTTGAGCTTTCTGGGTGGTGGGTGGAGAAAGAGGTTTCAGCAGTGATCCATCTCCTCAAAATGTGGGTTTGTCCTACATGCAGAGGAGCCTCCTGGGTTAAAGGACTTCCGGGGTGGGTGAGGATCCACCTTAGAACTGCTCCTGCCATCAAGCCCAACAGTTTGGTGTAGTGGTTAGGAGTGCAGACTTCCAATCTGGCATGCCGGGTTCGATTCTGCACTCCCCCACATGCAGCCAGCTGGGTGACCTTGGGCTCGCCATGGCACTGATAAAACTGTTGTGACTGAGCAGTGATATCAGGGCTCTCTCAGCCTCACCCACCTCACAGGATGTCTGTTGTGGGGAGAGGAATGGGAAGGTGACTGTAAGCCGCTTTGAGCCTCCTTCGGGTAGAGAAAAGCGGCATATAAGAACCAACTCTTCTTCTTCTTCCGTTGTCCCATTCTATGATAGAGCTCTTGAACAGAAGCCAAAAAAAGCAGTGGCAAGATGCTCAAGTGAGGGAAGAGCGAGTGGAGGAGGAGCTGGAGGAAGCGACAATGCTTCAGTCCTTCTCCCTGCCCAGCCACAATATACCCCCAGCTGTCAACCAGGGAACCCACAGTTGCCACTGTCTCAGTTGCTGCCTCCTCCCATCCAGAGCCGGAAATGGCGGAATCCGGTTGTTGCAAGATGGAAGAGGACAGTGTGGCCTGCTTGGGTGGGCATGGTTCAGAAAGGTAATGAGCAAATGGCACAGAGGAGTGAAACTGGCTTGGCTGCCACTGACTCACCTCACCAAAGTGCATTTGCCAACGTATGCAGAATGCAGCCGTCATGGCCTTCCAGCCTTCTGTGGTTAGCGCTTTGCTTTTGAGATTTCTCTTACTGCCATTAGCGGGGGATTGAGAATGGCGGAGCAGACTGGGATGGTATGGGGGGGGGGGGAGAGAGACTAAATCACCCTCCCCAATCAGGTGTATTGAAGGGAAAGTGGCAAGAAAGGTGGTCATTGTAATCTGTGTTGCAGGAGAAAAGAGCAGGAGACCAGGTCACAAGGATGCCAGCCTTCAGGTGGGACCTGGGGATCCACCGGAATTATACCACATCTCCAGATTATAAAGGTCAGTTCCCATCATTTCCCTCCAGAGTTTTTCTCCTTGGTAAGGCAAATGCTGAGGGAAGAGATGGAAAGTTTTCACAAGCAGCTTCAGAGAGGAGCATTCAAAGACACCCCATGCAGGAGATTTGGGAGTGGATCCTCAAAAGGGTACAATGCTCCACCCTCCAAAGCTGCCATTTTCTCCAGGGGAACTGATCTGTTGCCTGGGGATGAGCTGCAATTCTGGGGGATCCCCAAATCCCACTTAGAGGCTGGCATCCCCAAACCTCAATAGAGTACATGCCATAGAGTCATAGGACAACTTACATTGATTGTCTTCAAAAAAGAGAAGATCCAAAGGTACTTTAATTCCGGTCATATTTAAACTAAGCCTTTTTATTATCCATATATACACTTAACTAAAAGATAGGGAGAATTGGTAGAAGGGCAAATTTTATAGGGGCACTGAAGACAATCTGTCTTTAGTCTGTAGTTTTATTAACAATTAATCTTCATGTTAAAACAGCAATGGAATCCAAAGCTATGCAATAGGCTTTTTCAACTGCACATATATGAATCTATTTTATTGTGAAAGCAGTAGTAGCAGCAGCTGCAAGTTATTCTAGCAGAAGTATATTAGAAAGGTTTCAGAACTCTTACCACTAAGCTTCAATCTTTTAAGGAAGAGAGTTACATGGGAACCACTGGTAAGAGAAACCCAATTTATTACATTTCCAGGCATTTATGGAAGGTTTAGCTGAATTTGCTAGTTTGTTTCACTTGGCACCTAAACAGCCTACAGCAGGGGTAGTCAAACTGCGGCCCTCGGACTACAATTCCCATGAGCCCCTGCCAGTGAATGCCGGCAGGGGCTCATGGGAATTGTAGTCCAGAGGGCCACAGTTTGACTACCCCTGGCCTAGCGTGAACTGCTGTATACATCAATGGCACTCCATAGTTCTCTGCCCTCCAAGAAACAAATTAAATCATTTTGTTGAGAATGGAAGATGTTGCATGGTTTTTATCAGAGTTGTGAGAGCTAGCATATCATAGTGGTTAACAATGTCATCCTACGATTTGGGGTATCTCCACACGCATGGAAACTTACCAGGTGATCCTGGGTTTGTCTCAGTCTCTCACCCTGAGATTGCTCATAAAGTTGTTGTTATGGGGGGGAGAAATATAGAGGAAAAGAATAATGCCAAAAGCTGCTTTGGGTCCCAGGGAGAAAAGCAAGATATCAAATAAAATAATAGCATTTATATTAGCTCTTTAACTTTTGAGAAGACCCAGTACTGTTTTGATGAGACTACTAGGTAAGGCAAGATTCTTGAATGGCCCATCTCCTACCTTTCCTAACAAAACTTGAGTTTTAAGAACAGCCCTGATAATGGATAAGCTATTCTGTCAAGAACAGAGATGCTATAGTCCCAGATTCACTGCAGCAGGTTCATAGTATATCATAAGATGACAGACTACAGGTGCATTTGTGGCATCAGCAGACAGTATGAGTTTTTGGCAACAGTTCAGTTGCCAGAGTATCTACAATAAACATGTCTTGACCTACAAATATCATACTCGTAGGTTTATTCTGAATGTACTCAAAATAGGCCACAAGTGATAACACTGGGCCTCAGTACAAGTTAAGCAATGCTTCTAGTTTTCTACCATTCTACAATGTTTATTAAGAGCCTCTTGTGGCACAGAGTGGTAAGGCAGCAGACATGCAGTCTGAAGCTCTGCCCATGAGGCTGGGAGTTCAATCCTAGCAGCCGGCTCAAGGTTGACTCGGCCTTCCATTCTTCTGAGGTCGGTAAAATGAGTACCCAGCTTGCTGGGGGGTAAACGGTAATGACTGGGGAAGGCACTGGCAAACCACCCCGTATTGAGTCTGCCATGAAAACACTAGAAGGCGTCACCCCAAGGGTCAGACATGACCCAATGCTTGCACAGGGGATACCTTTACCTTTACCTTTACAATGTTTATTATTATCCTTATATTGTTGTTATTGTTACTGTTGTCACCACATTACTAAAAACTGAATTAACTGTATTACTCCCATTTCATGTAAATCACCCTGAGCTGAGGTGGTATATAAATAAAATAAATAAATATAAATGTTTGTTTCCTCTGAACAGAGACCAAAATAGTTAGGATACATGAACTCACAAACAGAAAAACAAGACTGGTTTGAGATATAAATGGTCCCTAAACACACTTATGTTTTGCACATCATTTTTCCAATGGCCACTTCTAGACTGTGACACTGTGGAGTCTATTTTGATTATTCTGCATTGTCTCCAGTCTCCCAAAAATGCATATTAAAAATAAGCAGAAGAGGCTGCATTTAGACAATTCTTTCTCAAAACAATCTGAATGTATTTCACAGAACTATCTTCCTGAAACAAACTCCTTGTTCCCTGATTGTTTCTGTTTGTCCTATAAACTCTACAAGCTTTTTGTGGAGCTTGCTGCGGCTCCAATTTCCTGTTGCAAATCTCTCCTACAACATTCTAGGATTCTGTACCTCTGCCCTGAACCACATCCTGCTAAATTCCTTATCCAGGCTAGATTCTGTAAAAGCCCAGGAACCTTGGATCGCCAAGACCTCCTAGCTCTGGCAACAGGATTTTCTCTGTACTCTATGACCCCAGGAACCTCCATCAAACAGATCTTTCCCTCCTTCTTTTTGCCAACTCTTGAAAATGGGAGGGTATTTGCAAGGCCACCCACATATCAGATTTTTAATAAACTACACTAAGCTGAATAAAGAATGAAGCATGCAGGAGATTTTCACATTCTTTTAGCATTAATGAAAATCCATGCCGAGTGGTTGGGAAAGACAATCCAGATGAGGGAGTGATGGAATTCATGGCCTTTATGAAACACACAACTCATTACTGCTTCTTCTTTTGTCTGCAAATTGTAGCTTTAAAGGCAAGCTTAGCAAACTTCTGATTCTTGTATTTGGATCTTCATGTTTACCGCTGCCCATCTTGCCTTTAAAAACAAACACCTCTCCCTTTAATTCAGCAAAAGGTGACATACGTTTTCATCTTTAGAGCTAAGGTGACACTAACTAGCATATAAAATATTGCAGACAACTCTACCAGCCTGAATGCCTCATCCAGCCATCACAAATAATTCATGATTCTCAGTTTTGCATCCAGGAAAGAAAAAAAAAGGGAAAGAAATTGACAAAAGCCAAGGCTGCTGTGTTAGGAGAGGGAGAGCATTTGAATGAGAGCAGTGTGCCGGAAATGCCCCAGTTTGAAGATTGCACATCTAGCGTTTTATGGAACTGGAGGGAAATCTAAGATTAAAGCTCATTCCCAAGTGATTGAAGGATTGTGGGAGGTGTAAGTGTGGGCAGTTGTCAGATTAATTCTTTAGATGATTAAATTCTTTTTGTTTCTTTAAAGCTGTTTGTAGTCATGTTTGAAGTCTCTTCATTTTGAGTGAGTGTAATGCGGCAGTTACCAAGGTGACTTTTGCTGACTTTCAACTATTTCTTCCCCCATCTTCTTTTCTTAACAGCAGCCTGAATTGGTTTCTAAATCTTGTGAATTGAGATGAGCAGCAGCACAGTTAGCCACAGCCACATTCTATTCCAAACACTGAGCTTGTGCAGCTGGACTAGGAGATTTGTTAATTGGCAGCAAAACCACAGACTGCATTTTTGCTACCTTTAAAAGGTCTGAGAAAGCAGCAAATCAATGACTGTCCTGGCCACATGTACAAACCTGCAGCCACCTTTGGTCCTCCTGCTGCATGAGAGATGGATGGCTGCCATCTGCTTCTTTTAATGCTGATTATTATCAATCTTTATGGTGATTCCACCAGCTGCTTGCTGCTCAATATTTAACCATAAGAGCCACATTCTCTTCAAAAACCACTTAAGCAAATTTAGAGTCCAGTGGCACCTTTAAGACCAACAAAGTTTTATTCAAAGGTATGTTCTGCTGCTTCAGACCAAGATGGCTACCCACTTAAATCTAACACTTAGTTTTTCTTGCACTGCTTTTATGATTTCAGGGGTGAACAGATGAGTGCAATAGGTAACTGCATCAAAATGGGACGACAATTAGTAACGGACTAAATTTTACTATGAAAAAAAAGTTCTAATCTGCCCAGTTGCAGCAAACACAGACTGCCAAAGTATGCGTGCCATTGTTCCGTGCTTAACAGAGAAACAGATTCTGATGCCCCCCCCCCCCCCCGAGAATATGACAGTCATTGAGAGATAAAACTCTCAAAGAGATAAAAATATACCGTCTGAATTGACTTTGTGGACAGGGAGAGGGCCAGCTTTCTGACAATCAGCCACAAAGTATCTTAAAGAACTGTGGATATTAGTATTAGTATTTCTTTGGGGAAAGAGATCTGTATTAATGTAGTTTTGTTATTTTTGCAGAAGTATATCTTATTTTGGATATCATAAGCAAGGCATCTCATTTGGAGCAGGAAAGAAGGATTTGGAGACAGGGCCATTCTTTACTGCCTATTCAGATAGGTGATTTCCCCCTTTTTCATTTCTGAGTAGAAGCAGGACATAAAGGAGCTTGTGATAGCATAATTATCTAGTAGGCCTAGCCTAGACAATTATCTCTCTTTTATCTCTCCCATTTCTCATTTTAGGTTCACCAAGTCTTTCATGAAGCATGATGGAGTGGTCTAAGCTATTATTCACTATGACACAAGACTCCCCATGAAACTGTGTGCCCTCACAAAAGGTGCTCTTGACCAGAGTAAGGCCTCTCTAAGGGATATCTCTGTTGTGGAGAAGTATCTAAGGACAGGATGGAGTCTCTCAAGTACCCCACTGACAGGAGAATTAAGCTTGCCTTCTACAAAGCCAGTAAGTCAGCCTTCGGAACATGGAGCCCTGCAGGATCAGACCTGTGATTCATCTTGTCCAGCATCCTGTCTCATGTAGTGCCCACTCACTAGCCACTGAGACGTATCCTTGATGAATCTGTTAACTCCCTTTTAAAACTGTCTATGCCTGTAGCCATCACTACATCCTTTAGCAGCAAATTCCACATTGTAATCACTTGGTGACTAAAGAAAAATTCCCTTTTGTCTACCTTGAACCTACTGCCCATCAACTTCATTGAATACCCTCAAGTTCTATTATTATGGGAAAGGAAGAAAAGTTCACTCTCTCAATCCCAGGCTCCAACCCCTTAATCACTTTGCTGTTTTCTTCTGTGCTTTTTCCAGTTCTTCAATTATTTGGGGGGGATATGGTGTCTAGAACCGCATAGAGCATTTTGAATGCATCTGCATCAAAGATCCATACAGAGGCAACATAATACTGGCTATTTTATTTTCATATGCTTCCTAATAATCCCCAGCATAAAGTTGCCCCTTTCCCTGCTCCAGTGAACTGGATTGACGTTTTCACTGATCATTTCACTTCAACCCCAATGCCTCTTTTCCCCTTAAATATCTGCAAATCCGCATCCTATTAGCATATAGTGGGAGCAGGGATTTTTGTTCCAGCATGCATCACTTTAAACATATCTATACTGAACTTCATTTACCACACCGTTGCTCACTCATCCACCCAATCTGTTCACTCGCCTCTTGGAGCTCTTCACTGTCAACTTTGGTTTTCATCATCCTCAAAGACCTTGTGTCGTCTACAGACTTGACCAATACACTACTCACCCTGAGTTACAGGTCATTTATGAACAAATTAAATAACACTGACCCCAAGACTGACCTTGTGGAATTCCTTTTTTTACTTCCCTCCATTTAGAATTGTCCATTTATTTCTACTGCTTGCTTCCTGATATTTAGTCAATTTTTAATCCATAAAAACACCTGTCCTCTTATCCCATGACTCTGAAGCTTACTCAGGAGTCTTTAGTGAGGGGCTTTAGCTTAGTGGTAGAGCATCTGCTTGGCATGCAGAAGGTCACGGGTTCAATCTGCTACATCTCCAGCTAAAAATATCTGGCAATAGGTAATGTCAAAGACCCTTTCCTGAGTAAACAATACTGACTTCAATGGACCTATGGTCTGAGTCAATATAAAGCACCTTCATGTGAGTTACCTTAAAAGATTTTTTTTAAGTCCAAGCATATAATTTCTACTGGGTCATCATTATGTGCACATTTGTTAACTTTCTAAAGAAGCACCAAAGGATGGTGAGGCAGGAGTTCTCTTAGTAGAAGCCATGCTGATTTCCCATCAGCAGGCTTTGTTCCTCTCTGTGGCTAATGATTCTGCCATTGATAACAGTTTTTACTGATTTGTCTGGGGAAAATGTTGCCTTATAATTTCCTGGTTATCCTTCAGAAGAACCCCTTTTAAAAATTAGTGTAACATCTGGTCATAATGACTGATTCTAATGACAAGTTACAGGTACTGGTTAGTAGTAATATAATTGCACACTTGAGTTCCTAAGAACTCTTGGGTATATGCCATCAGGACCTAGGGACCAAATGGTTTTTAATTTTCCCAGTAGGTCTAGAATATCATCTCTCATCCCAACTGGACTCAGTTCTTCAGGCTCCCTTGCTAAAAATAGTTGCTTTTCCCTGGGCAAATGCCCAACACGTTCCACAGTGAATACAGAAGCAAAGAATTCATTTAGCTTATCTTCCAGCTTCCCCTTCCAAAGGCCCACTGCTTCTCTGGCTGGTTTCCTTCTCAAGATATATTTAAAGAAATGCCTATTGTTTGTCTTGATGCCTTTAGCATTCTGCTCTTCAAATTCTCTTTTGCTTATTATTAACTTAACACTTCTTTTGCCAAACCCTGTGCTTCCTCCTGTTCATTTCATTGGGAGCAGGCCTACTTTTAAAATGAAACCATAGTTAACTGGAACCAGAAACGTCCGGCAATAACTTCCCTCAGTGACAGGAGAATGAGCGAGGGCCTTCAGAACCTGGCCAAAGCAAGTACCTTCTTTACGCACATCAGGTAGAATTTGTTCTGGCATCTCAAATGGATATGGTGATAGACTTACTGCTAGTGAGCACAGCAAATATTTCTATTCTACCATAACCAAAGGAAAAATGTAAGTCAAGGACCATCCTGGACCTGAAGTACCTGATCATATTCCATCTCAAAGCCTCTTATCACACATTAACCACGGACATGACTACTCAACACCTAGCTGATGAAGGAATCAATTCGCTGTATTGTTTGCATGTTAGCTAGACAGATCCTTGACAAGCAGGTTAGCTAGACAGATCCTTGACAAGCAGGTTCAGTGTCAAAAATCAAGTGCAAAAACATGCTGATTCCAACAGTGACCTTCCCCAGCAGCCCCATCTAACCCAGGGAAAGTTGATTCCTAGGGTTGCAGGCCATACATGAATAGCCAAGAGGGTCAGGAGACTGTGGTGTGGAAAGCAACAAAATCATTATCCCTGCCTTTTCTGCCAGCAGAACCATATTGTCTAGTCATTCTGCTCCCTCTCTCTTCACAGCTTCCTGACTCATGTGGACATGATTCTATGCAAGTTCAGCAACACTAGGAAATAAATTTCCCAGGGTCAAAACTAACTAATGAGTAATGAATTATAAGATTATTGTATAACAAAACACCAAAGTTATACCCAGAATAAAACTTTGTTGGACTTAAAGGTGCCATGGACTACAACTTTGTTCTACTGCTTCAGATCAACACAGCTACCCACCTAAATCTATATTTATAAAAAGATATGAGAGACTGAGGGATCAGGACTTTCTCCACATTTGTTCCCTATACATTATCCCAGGGACCATTTCAGTGATGTTGTATAGTCCTATTAGTCTTTCTCAACTTTTTACCATTGAGAACCACCTGAAACATTAATCAGGTTCCGAGAACCCCCAGGAATGGCACAATCATGCAGAATATGGTTGGGAAGCATAGCTGTGTATACGCCCACCCTCCCCTTCCCATTCCCTCCAGGCCCACCATTGTCCATTTTGGGATGGAGGGAGAACAGGTTGACATGACCATATATTGTCGTTAGGTGCAAAGTCGTGTCTGACCCATCGCGACCCCATGGACAATGATCCTCCAGGCCTTCCTGTCCTCGACCATTCCTCAAAGTCCATTTAAGTTTGCACCAACTGCTTCAGTGACTCCATCCAGCCACCTCATTCTCTGTCATCCCCGTCTTCTTTTGTCCTCAATCGCTCTCACCCAGGGAGTCCTTCCTTCTCATGAGGTGTCCAAAGTATTTGAGTTTCATCTTCAGGATCTGGCCTTCTAAGGAGCAGTCAGGGCTGATCTCCTCTAGGACTGACCAGTTTGTTTGCCTTGCAGTCCAAGGGACTCGCAAGAGTCTTCTCCAGCACCAGAGTTCAAAAGCTTCAATTCTTTGACGCTCGGCCTTCCTTATGGTCCAACTTTCACAGCCATACATTGCAACTGGGAATACCATAGCCTTGACTAGACGCACTTTCGTTGGTAGGGTGATGTCTCTGCTTTTTAGGCTGCTGTCAAGTTTTGCCATAGCTTTCCTCCCCATGATCTTCGTTTTCTTGATGTTGAGTTTCATGCCAACTTTTGCACTCTCCTCCATCACCCACATCAAAAGGCTCTTTAGTTTCTCTTTGCTTTCTGCCATTAGAGTGGTATCATCTGCATATCTGAGGTTGTTGATATTTCTCCCTGCAATCTTGATCCCAATTTGTAACTCATCTAACCCCGCCTTTTTCATGATGTGCTCCATGTACAAGTTAAATAGTCCACGTACAAGTTAAATAGCCTTGCCGAACTCCTTTCTCAATTTTGAACCAATCAGTGATTTCATGCCTGGTTCTCACTGTTGCTTCTTGACCTGCATAGAGTTTTCTCAAGAGACAGATAAGATGCTCTGGTATTCCCATCTCTTTAAGAACTTGCCACAATTTGTTGTGCTTCACACAATATGATTGTCATATCACTCAATAAATGTCTGGTGTAGTGGTTAAGAGCGGTGCAGTGGTTAAGAGCGGCAACTTCTAATCTGGTGAGCCATGTTTGATTCTCCACTCCCCTACATTTACATAGCTGGGTGACCTTGGGTTCGCCACAGCACTGATAAAGCTGTCCCAACCTAGCAGTAATATCAAAGCTCTTTCAGAGGAAAGGGAAGGTTATTGTAAGCCACTTTGAGACCCCTGACAGAGAAAAGCTGCATATAACAATCAACTCTTTTTCTTGAAAAATATATAAACAATTAATTCACCCCCACCGATTCGGGAAACCCTTCTAGGGCAGTCAGAAAACCTGGTTGAGAAAGCCTGAGCTAGACAAAGTTTGGACCTGCTACTACACTTGCTTAGTGGACGATAGAGTCCAGGAAATAAAGAACAAATAAAGCCAAAATATGGGATGCTCCTATTTACCATTTTTTTAATTTAGTGTGTAACACTGTGTCTGAAATTAATGGTTCAAATCTCAGCCCAGCTATGAATTTCTTAGGTTGCCACAGAAACCCTATGGTAAAGCCTGTGGTTATGATTATTTCGATAATGTACATGAAGCAACTTCAACACTCAAATGCCATTATTAAAGCAATCAAAAATGACAGGACTTCTGTTTGAACATCTGATGCTCCAGCCTGTAACACGCACAAATGTATCCAAGATGTCTTCAAGGCAAAGCAGATTGCACTGCTATTTATTTATTAAGCAACAGAGGGCGATCTAAGACTGTTTCATTAGAGGAGGAAACCAGTTCTTCCTTGTTCACTACTTCTATGAACATCACATATATGAGACTGCCCTTGTATACTTTCTTCCTGGTTTTTTGGTCTAAAGGCACAAGATAAGACGAGAAGATAGTGGCTTTTCATTGAATTTTTTCTCACTTCCAAGGAGACTCAATATAGCCTGTCCATTATCATTCTAGAGAGAAAAGTAGGTGCATGGCACACAGTTTTAATGTAAAGAAAAATATTACATTAGGTAGCTTCATTTTCTCCATGCTCCTACAAATTGGAAGTGAGAAAGACGACTGACAAGGAAGAGCCTGTCCATTTAATTACGCCTTCTACCACAAATCTTATTTTGGTTTTCTTATTGCTTATTTACTTTAGGTTTTACTCTTGAATGACTGTGGGTTTTAACTGATCATACAATGTCATTTGTTTTACTTTGGTTTTTATTATAAAAAATTCCCTGGTGTGAAACACCTCAAGAGCAATATGATTAGAGGTGAAGAGTAAATATCTTAACACCGCAGGCACCGCGGACTAAATAAAGCCGTAAGGGCTTAGTGGGAGGAGTTAGGGTGGGCTCTGTCTGGGATGAGGAAGGGTGCCGATTGGCCCCTTCCTCCAGACAGACCATCAGCCAGGCTAATCGGCAGGTGCTCCGCGCGGCTGCCAGGGGCTCCCTGCAGGGAAAGGCTAGCGCCCATTGTATTTCGACATACAATGGGCTTTGCCTCTAGTTTTAAAATAAATACATAATTATTCTTGTAGAAGAATTTCAATATGATCATCTTCAAAATTCAAGTCCAGCGGTCAGAAGGTGGGAAAGACATTGTCCAGAATGCTTGTTAAGGATGCAGAGGCACAGTGCCTTCCACTATCAGCTTGATTAGAGAGCAAGGCAGATCAACATGACTGCTCTGGGAAACTGTCTTCTTCTCCTGGACCTTTAAGTCGAATCAGAAGGAAGGCAAAACTGAAACACTCAGACAAAGACAAAGACAAAACTTACGGTGCTCTATCATTGTTCAGACCATTCTGTCTCTGAGTATTAATTGGTGGCAGAACAGGCTTGCTGTTAATCTCAAGACCCTTCCGCAGAGTCTCTCGAATTTGTTCTGTATCTGAAATGACATCAATACAAAGCAGAGTTGTGCTCATTTCACAAAGCAGCATCCTCATAATGTGGGCTCCTTTCCCCCTTCCACTTTCAGTTTAACACCAATCATAGTTTACCAAGATGGCCAAATAAAACAACTATGAATACCACTTGTCCCCCAAACCAGAAGCCTGCTTCAAACCAAAATTTTTGATTTGTATGGCAAGCACTACTAACAGTTTATCATACAAACCACTAAGCTGTGTTTTAGTGCTTGCCATCTTAATTAGTAAGTGCTGAATAGGAACTGCAAGGAGAAATGGGGTGGCGGGGATTTTATTTGAAGTATTTAGATCTGTCAAGATTCTAATTTTGGTTTTTGTAAATACCTGCTTTTAGCTGTAGAGTGTTTAGTCTATGATGTGACATCTACATAGTCATCTTGTGGGAGAAACACAGAGTAAAGTGCTCAAAATAATAGATATACTATGTACAAGATGCTTGTGGGAAAGGCCTGTCTTTCAGTTTTATCTGGAAATATTCAACCTTTATGGTAAAAAAGAAGGCTCTCTCTAGTATGAAGATAGTTTTATTAATACTCCGTGGAATGTTTTTTTATTCTGTTTTTATGCCTATATTTATTTTGGGGGTTTGATTACTGATGCCTCATATGTTGTTTTTATGATTTCACTGAACTTTTTATATTTTGTGAGCTGCCTCAAGCAGGTCTTTGCTGAGGAGGGGCATACATTTTTTAAATAAAGTAAATAAATAAAAAACACCAGGAGCTGTTAGTTGTCACGTACTCAAAGTTTATAAAACACTACAACTGACACTCTGTCTTGATGGAAGAGCTCTACAGTTGAGTCGTTTAACACTCTGAATGTTCAGGGATGGGAAGCTTGTATGGCATGGCCAGGTCCCTCTTACCTTTCCCAGACAGTCGTCGGGGATGTGTGCCAATACAGATACTTCTACTATCTTCATCATCCTCTGGAGGTCGGCTAAGGTCATCCCAGGCACATTTAGCACTGACACCACTCAAGTTTGAGCCATCTGTCTCAATTCCTTTATCAACTCTGTCCTGCTTAAAAAGATCAAAGAAACAGCCAAACCTTTTAATGCCATGGTTTCCATCTCTGCCAGTGCCTGAATAACTGAGTACTGTGGCATGAAGTATTAAGTCTTAGAGTTCATTTTCGATCTTTTATTAGCAATCAGCACTTGAGTTGTGAAGAGTAGCAAATACTTCCTGCATTGCACTAAGGCATGAAATATGAAAAACAGCCATTACTGTGCTCTGCAGCTGCTAGAGCTACTTTCAATTCAAACATTACAAATAATTTGATCAAGATTTATTTAGTCCCCTAATATTTCGTTCTTTAAACTTGTTTTACTTATTATCAAATATCAGAATACTCCCTTTTTTCAGAGCACTCAGCCCTGGTTGTACGGTAAAAGGAATAAACTGTATACCCATGGTATGCTTAACCTGCATATGTTTAAGCCATATGTTTGTACACAACATGCAAATTCAGGTGTACATATAGGAAAGGTTACTGATTTTTTTCAGCTTCATCAATTGCCAGCAGAGGACACTGTTAAACCTTTTGTGAAAGGAGGAACAGCTGCAGCAGTTTAATCTTTACAAGGAGAATAAAAGTACATTTAACCTCTCCAGGTTTTCTTTTCATTTGCTAATGCACTCACATGCAAGCCAGTCTGTTTGGTCAGTGCAACCAAACAATAAGTTTACTTAAATTTCACATGAAAAAATTGAAGAATTTGATGGACCTTGGAGGCCACCTATGAAATTATTCCCCTTTATGAGTGAGAAAAATCTTGTCTTAACATATTACACTCATTTTCAACATCTAACATGAAAAGGTCTAAGGATTTCTATTTCTCAATTATTCTGATGGAAAAATTGGGAAATTTTGGGGAGTCCTGGAAAAAAGCTCCAGCTGAATAAACATTAATTGGACTGATTAAACATTCTGAGCAGAATCTTGGGAATTCTTAGCTAACACCATCTACAGCATTAGAAAATAATTCTTATGTATGCTGTTGACATACACAATGTTTTCAATAATTTTCTTGTTATTCTGGCAATAGTTATGTTATGATTAATGATAATCTATTCCTAGACAGTTCTGTGTTTTCATTATAAGATTTAACAAAATATCCAAATATTTATTTATTTCATTATTTATTATGCCAGTAGTATCACCTTCCCTGATGGTAGGAGAATGTTTCTGTCCAAATAATACACGTTGTTTACTACAGAATTTATTTTCTACCTTCAAATCTTATTCTTTCCTACATCTTGGACTGGATTTTAATTTTTAAATGTTTTAATATTGTTTTATGATACTGACATGTTGCAAGTCACCCTAAATCTTCGGGGAAGGGTGGCATAAAATTCAAAAATAAATAAAATGAATTCATGTGCAAGAACAGGATATGGCGCAGCAGACTTCAACTCTTTTTTCACATACTGGGTGTACTTACGATTTTTCTCAGAGAAAATGAAGACATACTTTAAATTCCATAAATATGCCAAACAGTTACCATAGCAAGTTGTAGTAAATCATAAGTGATGCATTTAACGTAGCTAAATCAGCAAAAAGATTATGGAAGATTTTAGTTATTCTATTCTAAATTCCATTTTTTTTTTGAAACAGCAGAACACACAGTCACTCTCCACCTCTAACCAATCTTCAGCATTTCCAGAAATTTTACATCTCTACCTAGCTACAGCCGCCAGAACTTTCCGAGCAACCAAAACTAGTGCATATATTAATGAGAAAGAGAGCTGGAAGAGGGAATAAGGAGTGTCACTCCCCTCCTTCCATTCCAATCATACATAACAGGCTTGTGGCCCAGCTACTCCATGCCCAAGGAAAGTTCATGCAATGTTTGCAGGCACACTCAATGCTGCAGATCACACTCTCCGCCATGGTATGTGAGCTCTGTAAGCAATGACCACCAATTCAAGTGCATTTCATTTCTGAAAACAGACTGGAAAAAAGAGCCATGCAATTCGGTGTGACAAAGAGATCCAGTCTCATGTTAGTAAAAACCTGAGTAGCTGAACACATACTTGCAAGTGTGGATCAATTTCAAATATGGTCTCTCCACGCCGCATGTCTGTTATTAACCATGGGCCTCCTGCTCTATAAGCACAAAACAAAAACCAGAGAAAATAAGTCACCATTGCCAAGATATTTCTGAGGTTCCAGTACAAATTAGAAAGTAAAGAATTGGGGCTCTGAATGAGTTACAGTGCTTAGAATGCCAGACCAGGATCTGGGAGAACCACATTCTACCATAGAAGCTTGCTAGGTAGGCTTGGATCAGTCATATATTCTCAGCCTAGCTTGCCTCACAGAAATGTTGTTGTGAGGATAAAACAGAAGAGGAGAGAATGATGTGGGCCACTTTGGGTCTTCACTAGGAGAAAGGTGGAGTATAAATTAGGTAAAACTTTAGAATTCTTGCCTGGGCAATGCAAAATACTTGTTGAATTCATAAAATACAGCAGCATATAAATGGTGCCTCAGTTTTAACTGAACAGAGTATGATTAGCAAGGGCTCTTTATATCACAGCACAGAGAATTAGAACAATCCTCAAAAGTTGTGTAGTCTAATTGTCTCTAATGGCAGGTTTCTACTGGCCAGTAAAAACTGTCATCTTACTTTACTGAACTTTTGCTACAAGTAAATTGCTGGCAGAGGCTCATGGGAATTGCAGTCTATGGACATCTAGAGAGCCACATTTTGACTACCCCTGCTTTAGGCTGATCCTGCTTCGATGATCTATATGGCCCCTTCCAATTCTATGATGTTAAGAGCCTCTTGTGGCGCAGAGTGGTAAGGCAGCCGTCTGAAAGCTTTGCTCTTAAGGCTGAGAGTTCAATCCCAGCAGCCGGCTCAAGGTCGACTCAGCCTTCCATCCTTCCGAGGTCAGTAAAATGAGTACCCAGCTTGCTGGGGGGTAAACGGTAATGACTGGGGAAGGCACTGGCAAACCACCCCGTATTGAGTCTGCCATGAAAACGCTAGAGGGCGTCACCCCAAGGGGCAGACATGACTCGGTGCTTGCACAGGGGATACCTTTACCTTTACCTTTAATTCTATGATTCTAATTGATCTACAGGATCCAAGCCAGTGCCTGATACTGATTCCAAAGGGGGGGGGAGAGAAAACTCAAAGAGATTATGTCAGAATAAAAACACACAATTTCATGCAGATTTGCCTAGTTTCATAACTTCTCATCTGTGCAATATGGCATTTTTTCTCATAATCTGGGACCTTCTGACCAAAATAAGATGCAAAATGATTGCATCTCTCTATAGCACACTTTAGTTAACAACGCCCCTCCTACTTTGTATTGTTTCAAAGCAGGTGGAGGTACCTACACAGGAACAGTCCGAAGTAGCTCCAATATACCCTGTCCATTCCACTGCTGTGCTGCATGAAGCTCTTCTGTGCAGACCCCAACAATCTAGAGCAAACAGAGAAGGGCAAAGCACTTTGAATGGAGATCCTGCTAGGCAATACAAACTGAACTGAATTGACTATAGTATGTGCAACATGCACAGAAGCCTTCTCTCAAGTACACCATGTTGGAAGGACAAAAGCTTAATTTAAATAAGCAAAGTCTTAAATGGGGATGTGCCAAATGCTTATTTAATTCCTCCCAATCATTCTCATTTTTATTTCCAAGTTGCCACCATATGGTTTGCTATGCTATCTCTGTGGCAGATCGATATTAGCATTTGAAACTATGATTTGAAGATCTGAAGACTGGTATTAATGGCCAACTCAGATGTCAATATTTAGAAGAATTCCAGAAATGGAAGGGATTCTGCAGTACATCCCAGTCCTCTAATCCAGGTTCATCTGCATTACTTTGTAATAAGAGGATCAAGGACTAGGGCATGTTAACAAATCCGTTTCATTTGTTTGCATCTTGAGCTTCTCTCAATAGGGGCAGTGAGTTGAAGTAACAACCTCTGCATGTAAATCCTTGCCACAGTTTGCTGACTCAGGCTGTTCACAGATTGATACAGCCAAACATTTATGAAATGAGGCATTGGCTGGTGAAATAAAACCAACACCTTGAATTGGCACCAGAAACGAACTGGGAGCCAGTGCAGCTGACATAAGATAGGAATTATATGAGCTGACCATGGAGAACCAATCAACAGCCTGGCAGCTGCATTCTGGACTAGCTTCCAAGGATAGCCCTACACAAGATAGCCCTACACAGCCCTTCCAAGGATAGCCCTTCAAGGATAGCCCTACATGGAGTGTATTACAGTAGTCCAATCTGGAGATGACTCTCAAGTGGACCACTGAGGCAAGGTTCAAGCAGGACAAATAGGGGGCCAATTTACAAGGATTGTATCTGATACGGATGTTCATATGTATGAAGAAGAAATGTGACAGACCTAAAACATATAACATCATTAATCCAAGGTCCTGAATTACTGCTGATCTTGAAAGTAATGATTAGACTAATGGTCCAATTACTATACCTGAAGGAAAGTAACAACCCCAAATGGCGTCTGAACTGGCTGCATTTGTGGATCTTCAGTCAGTAGCATATGCTGGATCCTAGATTCACTGTTATCCAGAGGACTGTGCCATGATACATGGTCACCACTACAAAATGTATTTTCTGTAAGGGGAAAAGGGATTTAAGAGATCAGTTGTTGTAATAAGATCATGTACTCAGCATCTATATAGGGTCCAGTCAAATAAACATCTTCTCAAATCCATGAGTTCTTGCATTAACTTGTTCCAAACATAAGCCACATTCTCTCTTGGGATTCTTTGGCCTTGAAATTGTTAGGCCAAATGATCTCCCTAGCATCTGTGTCAACTCCCATCTCCCTTAACTTACTCTCTGAAACTATAGTCAGCTTGATCTTAAATTTTCAGAGACACTTACATGATTTTACTAGGCCTCAGAATAAACCAGTTCCTGAACAGATGAGAGATTAATAGGGAAATTAGTTTCTTAAAAATCACGTCTAAATCAAGAGGTAAACTGCTCAAAACCCATTTAAATAAAAGCAAAATTAAAAATATTATCCGGGGTCTGAAGACCAGAACTAAAAAAACAGATATACATGATATATACCTAAAAATGGCTTTAAAGTGAGATTGGTTTTCTTTTCCAGTTTCTGAGAATTTTAATTTTTAATGTTGCTGCAATTGACATGCAACATCAGATTCCTTAAAGGTCAGGTATTCTGTCCCTTTCATAGCATATTTCAAGTTCCCATTAAGAGAGAGTCCACCACACCTGGACACCCCTCCCGGCCAATATTTAAAAAATTACCAACACCTGAAGCATTATTGGAAATCTTCCCAATAAGCCCATTAAGGCTTCATTGTCATAATCCGGTTACCTGTTAACATTTCCATTTCTTTAATACTGCCCAATTAATCCTGATGCATTGTCATAGGCTTCCGTGCCCTGCTCCTAGCCCCCCAGTACAAAATTTGCTATAAAAAGAGAAGTCATCCCTGTTCTCATGCTAGGCTTTTCATGCACGAAACCCAGCTTTCAGGCAGGCTCCTGCTCCTTCTGGCCTCTTTTCCACATGTCCAACAGCAATTATAACTTTCTTTGACCCACACTTAACCCCCTTTTGCACTTGATCACCTCTTTTGCTTCCTCTGTATGACTGTGTTTAGTTAAAACTTGAATGTCTGTTGTTAGAATCCTTTAGTTTTTAATTAAAAAATCTTTTATTGTTTTTTTAAAACTGCCTCTGCCTAAGTTTTTTGCCCAGCTACTCTCTTTATATACATTGATGGAGTTTTCTTGCTTGTTGCCCCTCTCACGTAGCTTACTGCCTCCTAGAATAGCTATTTCCCTCATCATAAATTCAGAAGACAGTTCTATTTTAGGTAACCATTGCAGTCACCACAGCACAAGACTCTACGTGTTACTGATGTCAAGCCATGTTGACCATTTTGTGGCTGGCTCCCCCTCCTGTGACAACCATTTTGTGGCAGCTATTTTCTATCTGTGCCCACAGTGCTGTGTCAGAATTCCATATGTGCTTGCAGGCTAAAAATGATCAACATAAAGGATGAGGTAAATATTTGTACTGCACTGTGATGTATTGTAGACTTAAAATAATGGCAGGAAGGGGTGCAAGTTTTCTTTTGGAAATGCTTCATGACTGCCCAGGAAGGCTTTCCTCACATTTTATCATCAATGAGCTAGAGAAACTTGGCTCAAGGGCAAGGTGTAAAGAACTGAAGTGTTGACATAAGTAAAGGAAATGTTTCCTGATTAACACACAGATGTGGAAAGTAAAAGAATCAGATAAGAGTTGCCTAACACTAAATGTGATAAACCATTTCATACGCTGCAGAATACAGTACTAACCATAGACTTGTAACAACCCGTAGATTCAGATTATCTACACAAATTTCAAGACTTTTGCGCACAAACACACACAAAAACCCCAAATAGACAATAAAGACTGCTTTAAAGCATTCTCTTCCAGCTTAAAGTCTCCACAATTTTATTTTCCAATATTTTCAAGATCAGATAGAACATCAGCCCGAATACTGCTGATTAACAGTTTTAATGATGTAAGCCTTGCAGTCACAGTTCTTCAAAATGAAACAAAGCCACAAAAGGCCCTTATTCTTCTGGCTTGTCTTTCTGTCACAATATTCTGCATCTCAAATGCTCACTCAATTCTATGCTGATCGATCCCTGCGTTTTGCTACCCAGACTCCTTTTCCTGGGAAATCCTAGCTGTTTGGAGCTGGTTTTCAAATGCTAATGTCTCTGTAGGAGACCCACCTGTTTGTGTCTATTGGAGCGCTGACTACTTAAAAAATGTCTCTTTTCCTCCACACAAACCACAAAATTCACACTGACTGCTCAATTAAACTACAGAAAACCACCCATGTGAAAAATGATATGAAGGCCAATTTAAATCCGTAAGAGCCAGTAAATCCAATGTTAAGGGTTGAATGTGAGTCCCTAACTCACCATATAGTGGCATGCAAGATCAGCTTTTCTAAGGAAGTCCTAACAATAACTAGCAAAACTACAATTAAGAAAAAATTTATTACCAGGAAACTTTTTATCTGCCTTGGGTTTCCACACACTGGGAAAAGGTGAGGTTATAAATCATGTAAATAAATTTAGCAACAAAACTGAACATATATATACTAAAGGATTTTGATCTGTACTCCAGAGCTCTACTTAGAATCTTACAGCTCCAAATGTTATGACAAATCTATCCAAATTCTGAACATAAGAGCAATATAGAAAGTTTGGAGAAAAGTAGAATGTGGAAAACAAAAGGGAATAATCTACACTAACTTTTGCTTTAACACATTAAAGGAACTCTATGGTGAAACTAATTTAGGAGCAAAGGCTAATTAGCTGTCACTGGCAGAATACAAGATTAAGTAAAAATGTATTTCTGCTAAGGTTCCAGTCCATATATACACAGGTTTATTTAAAACAAAACCTGTTTAAACATGTATCTGTGATCAGCAGATGGTTGCAGATAATTCTCTCAATAATATATTTGTGTTAGTCTTATTAGGGTGTCTTCAAAAAAACAAAACAAAACAAAACAAAAAACAACCCTGAAAACTACATTGGTGAGAAAATGGCCAGGAAAGTTGTGCTGCGGGGAAGGGCAGCATACGAGTACATACATAAGGTTATCATAAAGAGAATCTGATTTTTCCATGATGGTTGTGGTGAAGTATGAGCGTTAACACTGCAGTATCTGAAAAATACCACATTTCAGGAAACACAATGCAGAAATTGATGTTTAAAGCCTGGGAAAAAATATGATAAATTTCAGCATTATGAAGGACTTGTGGCTCTGGAGATAAATATCTTCACAATCTGGGGAAGGGGGGAAATGATCAAATTTAGTAGTTCCATGAAATCCAGCCCTTCTATAATCTCTTTAAATACACTTTTAATTATTCACACAAGTAAAATACTTATTTGTCCATTGAAACTCATCACTGGAGTAGGGAATTAGTGCGGGATTCATGACCAGGAACTAATATTCAACAGCAAAAGCCCTGCTCTACATAGAAGGCAGTCCCTATCAGCTTACTTTACACAATTAACTATCGAAATTTTATGGAACCATAAACATTTGAAATCTTTTAGGCTACACTTGCCAAAATTAAAACACACACACACACACACAATACATAAACCAACTAGAAAAAGCATTTCAAATTCCCATATACTAGAACTAATTTGTGAAATAAAATGATCTCCAGTCTATTAGAAATTAAGATTGTCACATGGTGACAAAATGAATAAATATACCCAGCTGTCAAAACAATCAGGTGATCTATTAACAATTAACTACAAACTAAACAATTTAAAGTTACAGTACCTGATTGGAAGACATATCTAGCTAAGCCTTGCATTAACTCTGCTGGCCACGTAGGTGGTGCAGATTCCCCGGTTTCACGCTTAAGTCGAAATGTCAGTTCAAATCCAAAACCACTTGGCCCATCTGGCCCAGTAAACCTGGAGGAAATTGAAAACAGAAGAGTCACAGTGACATATCACTCACAATGAAAAATGAATTGTAAACTGAAAACTGCACTCTACCATCATCACTCTACTGTATATTTTATAAAGTAAAACAAAGGAGAAAAAAAACCCACAAAAGGATTAAACTCGTTTCACAACAGCTGCCATGACATCTAGTCACAGCCTACTCAGGAGCAAGAAATGATAGAGTTGATACAAAATTAGGTGATAAGGGGACAAGTATGAACAAAAATCATGAACAACATGCAAGATTTGCTGGCAGAATCAACAGAAAGAACAGTTTCACCTGCTTCCCTCTCCTCACTGCAACCACTCATTCTTTCTGTCTTGCACACTCAAAATATTTATATTCTGTGAATTTTTTAAAAAACATTAAAATACAGGTTATTTAAAGTGTTTCTTAAAGGCCTTTCCATATTGACATGGTGGCTTACCATATATAGCAGATAAAAACATAAAATATCTGTCCCTCTTAATAAAGCAGTAAGAAGGGTTGGGGTGGGCTGGGTCCATGATCAAAACTCCCGGATTGGCCCCTTGGCCCCGGACTGACAAGTGGAGGGGCCAATCGGAAGGCGCAAAGCGCCTTCTGATTGGGCCCTCACCAGGACAGACCAGAGTTCCAGGGCAATCAGGACACATTGCTGCCAGTCTGCTCCTGACCACTGCAGGGAGAGGAGGTCAGCAGGGCTGCCAAGGGGAATGAGAACAGAGGCTTGGACAGGCTGCACCAGCCCTTTTCACCCCAAGGCTTTCCTAACTGTCATGTCCAACTGTAAATTGCCTCAGAATACTGACAGAGCTGGCCGGAGGCTGCAGAGTGCTCCCCCTCCCCCCCCTTCAGGCCTGCTGCGAAGGAGCCTCTGACAGGCTCTGAATGAGGGGAGGGAGGCATTTCCAAGAGCAACGCAGGGGAGCCTGAGGGCCTTCTTTTTGAGGGGGGGGGACTTTTCCCTTCTGCCAAACAGTAGGCTGACAGGGGGGCCACAGAAAAGCCCCTTCTCACTTACGGCCCATGGGTTAGACATAGCCAAGCCATGTGTCTTTCTTCTTTGCAACTCTCTGCAGATTTGAGGCCTACTGCACAGCATTATTCTGCAGACGAAACTGGATACTGTTGCAGAGTTTCTTTTGTTTCCTGTTTCATCTGCACAACAACCTTTTAAATTCAACAACAACCTTAAATGGGAAGCCTTAAATGTCTCTTCTCTATCACAATCCTGTCTAAAGTAGCCCTTTCTGCCTGAGGAACTGATCTTTATACTCTGCAGGTGAGCTGTAATTCCAGGAGCTCTCCAGGTCCCACCTGAAGGTTGGCTACCCCTGGTTGGAAATATTCCTGGAGGTTTGGAGGTGGGACTTCAAAATCGTACAATGCCTCAGAGTCCAGCCTTCAAAGGAGCCACTTTTGCCTGCAGTTGGGAGGGAGTGGTGCCGGTGTGTCCCTCCTGGACTATGGGCTATGGCCAGCCCTTACCAGCAACTGTTTGTATTCTGGGGCGTGGACAGGGAGACCAGCATCAGTCCTGTGGAAAGTGCAGGAAGATCTAAATAAATATTTACAGCCTGAAACTGTAAATAGTTAACAAGTAAATGGCTGGAGAGACATGAGAACTGAAGAGACTTTTTCAACCTTGGCCTGGCAAATAAAAAAAAAACAGTATAAAAAACCTTACTAAGGTCAAGACTGCTGTGCACAGAGAGTCTTCCTCTTGGGGTTGACACCTTCCATGTGAGGCTCTCTACCCCACCTCCCTCATGGGGAGTCTGCTATGGGGAGAGGAACGGAAGACGATTGGAAAATGCTTTGAGACACCTGAGGCCTGCTGGGTCACTGCGGCCCATTCCCAGTTCTCTCAGACCTCTCACAGCCCCACATCCCTCACAGGATTATTATTGTGGGGAGATGAAGGGAAAAGGGGTTTGTAAACCGCTTTGAGACTCCCTTGGGTAGTAAACAATACGGTACAAAAATCTGTTCTTCTAAGGAGCAATCATGAAAGAAGCATGTGGGCACATAACATTTTATCAACAGTGAAAAAATGGAGAAGAAGGAACAGGGTGGACACCTGTGTACTGTGACTACCCCATGTGTATTAGGGGCAGAGGGGCATATCGGTGTCTGTGGTCTAATTCACACAAGAAGGGAAATGATGCAAAACTGGGAGGAATTGGTTGCCTTGTAATCTTCCCCTAAGAAGAGTCTCCAGTCTGATTTTCCCTTCACATGGCTCTGGAAAACTCATTGTTAACCACTATGCCACAATTCCCAAAGGTGAGTCCTGTCCCACACTCAATGAACATTCCAAACCACAGGTTCTTGACACCCATATCTCCACACCCATGCCCTCATTTGCCACCATGCCATCACAACCTCCCACACAACACACATATTCAACCCCATCCCCTTACAGACTGGACAACTCCTCCCCTTTCTCTTCCCACTGAAAAGCTCTAGCACCCGTTGTATTCTTGGATACAACGGGCTTTGCCCCTAGTAGCATACATAAAATACATAAAAACAAAAAATTTAAATCACAGTTTTTAACTGCTTATAATTTAATCATATACAGCCTTAAACAAAACCATCCGCTACAATGTCCTAAAGATCGAAAGTGAGGGAGCTAAGTGTGGTTCTCTGGGAGTTCCATAATTGTGGGGCTGCTACTGAGAAGGCCCCTTCTATTTACCCACCAAACCAGCTTCTTTGATTGACAGGATGGTCAGAAAGGCCTGTGAACTTAATTCCTGGACAGGAATTCTTCAGATCTCCTTTTTGCCTATGACATATCCTACCCTGAGAACAACTCTAAATAATTGTTATTTGCTTCTGGTAATATAATTTAAAATATAATATAATATAATTTAAAATCTTACATAGCAAGAAATGAAAACATGATATTTAAATCAACAAGCTGCATGTCAAACTATAAACAGATGAGCAAAATTCATAAACTCATGCTTGAATTCTATACTAGTAGTCATGATAACACAACATTATTTCCAGTGCACTGTTATCAAAGCAGGATCAGAAAAGGCCACTGTGCGAAAAATACAGTGGGAGCTAGCCTTTTTCTCCCTGACCCCAACCATGGCAGGCTTGCCGAGGCCTGGTGAGGCCACAGCAGGGCTGATTGGGGCAGGAGAGGCGCAGGGGGTAAGCTTCCTCCTTCCTTCCCCCTGATCCAGGCAGGTCTGCCAAAGCCTGGTAAGGCCATGGTTGGGGCTGCTCAGAGTGGGGGGAGTGCTGGCAGGGGTGGGCTCATTCCCCCCCTCTGCAGCCCTGATAACGCATGGTGAGGCCACAGCCAAGGCTGTTCAGATCAGGAGGAAGTGCTGACGGGGCAGGCTCCCTCCCCCATGACCTGGGCAGTCCTGCTGAAGCCTGGCAAGGCCACTGCCAGGGCTGCTTGGAGCGCTGGTGGAGGTGGGCTCCCCTTTCTCCCAGGTTCACAGTCTCAGGCCCTCCCCCCAGCTCCCGCTTACTGCCTGGCTTACCGTGGGCTGGGACTTCTTCCACATGGAAGAAGTTGGAGGGGAATGCCGCCAGCGGCAGGAGAGCCAACCTGATTGGCCGTTAGTTGGACGGACTGCCATTCAGATAGGTGATGAGTCCCAATTCCTTCCAGAACTCCAGTCAGGCTTTATTAATGTTACAGATGACTTGAGACACTGATCACTGTTTCTGTTGTTTTATTATTGCAGTTATTCTTTGATTATTTTAATCATTATTTGATCATTGATATGCCTGATGGTCCCTGGTAGGCTGAATGGCAGGATTTACACATGAACATAAAATAAATCTTTTAGAACTACAAAGTCTACACAATCTTTTAGAAATACAATGTATGCATAAAACATATTTAACAAGCACATCTAACCTAATGGAAGGAAATAAATATTAATATTGTGTTTTTAAGAACAGTCTGTAAAAAGCTCATGTTCACTTGCAGTTATTTTGGCTTGTGCATTAATAATGCTAAAGGGAAGGAATTTCAACACAAGAAAAGTAATATTAATGATTTACAAGTTTTTGGATAAGAAAAAAATGATATGTTCGATATTTTTGTAGATTTCACTGTTTTTGTCTCCTTATATTCTAACTTTACAACAATTCTATGTCTGAAATAGACCCTGCCTCCCTATTAGACAAGTAAGGTAAAGGTAAAAGTATCCCCTGTGCAAACACTGGGTCATGTCTGACCCTTGGGGTGACGCCCTCTGGCGTTTACATGGCAGACTCAATATGGGGTGGTTTGCCAGTGCCTTCCCCAGTCATTGGAAAAGGAGGAAATTCTTGGAATCTACTAGCCAGGAATACTGCCACACACTAGATGATTCCATATTTTAACTGCAGAAATAATGGAAGCATATTGCATTTCCCAGGTTAAACCCAGACAGATATTTTAATATTAAACATACTGCTTTGCTAGATAAATACAAATAAATCTTCAGAAAGGCATATATTGTTGCATATCACCTTCAACAAAGGAATTAAATCAAGAGGACTGTGCTGGTCTACTATAGTGCGATAGGAGAGAGGCTGGCTTAGAGAGGGGCTAGTTAAGCCTTAGATTATGTTACTGGGTGAAGGGATCAAGAGAGCCCCTGGTACAGGTGGGATCCTGAGCCTGAGCCTAGTAGGGGACTAACCGGTTGTTGTGGATTAGGTTAGGGAAGGGGGTGGGATAAGAGGGAGGGCTTAGGTTAGGTGAGAGATGTAGCAGTGGGAGGAGGTTCAATAATAGGGGGGCAGCAATGTACACAGGTCCAAGAGCACCTTGGTCATGGGTTACTCACGGTAGTAAAATAATAGTAAATTGGACTTGAGCTGTGAGGGTTTTTTGCGAATAAAGTCTTGTCGCTCCGCCAGGACTTTCCTGCCATGATCTGTGATGTTTGATGACTTCAGATGGGAGGTGATGTTTGATGGCTTCAGATGGCTCTCTTTAACTTAGGTGGACAAGTTGCTGCGGTTGGTGAGGGCAACCACTTGCCATCTGGATCCCTGTCCGTCATGGCTGCTCAAATTGGGCGACTGACGGATAGGAAGCTCCTTAAGGGATATTGTTAACCTCTCTCTGAAATTGGGAGAGTTCCCCAAAGGGCTGAAAGAAGGCAGTGGTCTGCCCTCTTCTGAAAAAGAAAAAAAAAACGGATCCACAGGACTCCACCAACTACCACCCAGTCTCGCACCTTGTGTTTCTGGGTAAGGTGGTTGAGAGGGCAGCTAAGGACCAGCTCCTGGCTTTCCTGGAGGAAATTTTGGCCCTTGACCCATAACAGTTGGTCTTCTATCTTGGCCAGAGGGTGGAGATAGCACAGGTCACCCTGATGGACGATCTTTGGTGCTATCTGGATCATGGAGTTTTGGCTATCCTCATGCTGCTCAATCTGTCAGCCACATTCGTTGTGGTTAACCATGAGTTATCCCACCTCCTCGCCAGAACTGGGATTAGGGAGACAGCCTTACAGTGGCTGGTCTTTTTTCCAGCACCGTACAGAGGGTGGCAGTGGGGGAAGAGTTGTTTGGCCCCTTTGCGATCCCCTATGGAGTGCCACAGGGGATAATACTCTCCCCCACACTTTGTAACATCTATATGTGCCCTCTGGCACAGCTGGTTTGGGGCTTTGGGCTGGGGTGTCATCAATACACTGATGACACCCAGCTCTATCTCCTGATGGATGGATGGCCAGACTCCCCCTGGAAACATTTCCCAGATATCTGGGAGCTGTATCTGGATGGCTCAGGCAGAGTCACATGAAACACAACCCCTCCAAGATGGAGGTCCTGTGGCTGGGTAGAAGGGGGCAGGACCAGGAAACGCACCTCCCCTGCCTGGATGGGGTGTGGCTTATGGCTGTACCTGTGGCCAGGAATTTGGGGCTGATCTCTGATGCCTCCTTGTCTATGAAGGATACAGCTGTAATGATTGTTATATTTAGTTACCTCAGTAGAAAAATCCCTTGCTTTGGGGGATATTAATAGTTTCCTGCATTATCTACTAGTGCTCTCCTAGTCTGTAGTCTATCAAAACCTTTACAGAAGATTAACAGGAAAAAGTCCATCATCCCCCACTTCAATACTCACAGAAATAACTTTAAGAACATCAAAACTACACTAATCTTTGCCTTAACCTCCAGTTTTCAGAGTTTTCTAGTTCAAAAGTCAAAGCTCTTTGCCAAAATGCTTACATTCTCACATTAGTAGGTAATTAATTTCCTGTACACTCCAGCGCATGATGGCTGCGTTACTGAAAGTAAAACATGAGAAAACGGTTTCCTGCTGAACAGGAGAACAGCACACTGTGCATTTATTTCTTAGGGATAGAGCCCTATGTGTAAACATTATGTGAAAAGATCACCTGAAAAACATTGTTTTTGTAACGGGCAACTCTACAGTTATTAGAGGAAGCACAAGCAGCACTTCAGGGCAATTTTTCAGTGTAATTTGAACTTTGTTTTCAGAAGCTAAAACAGTGCCAACATACACATCACAGATTTAAAAGTGGACTAAAGACCCATTTAAACCATCCAGTTCAATCCCATTCAGTAATGTCTACCATTACTTCCCAAGTTAAGGAGTCCCAGAATATTGTTGACCTATGGAAGGGTGGATCATCACATTCTTACTTTTGTGTATAAAAAGGGTGATGTCTATACTTTAATGCAAAGATCACAGCAGGAATTACTCTGCCATATTTGCTTATGTCATTTTTAATTTAGTGTAAAACGTTTAAAGACAGAAGAAAACGTTTTGTGATTATTTATAGTAGATCTTCTCTTACATCACTGTAAAGTAAACATTCTCTGTACACTGTTAGCACATAGGAACTTAAAATTAAGATGATGTTGCTACACTGCCAAATTATATGAAACCAATATCTTCATTTATTTTGCATATATTTGCTCCCTTAGGCAAAAGCTACATGTTGTGTTATGTTTTGCTTTCTAACAATGCCTGGGGCACGCTGCGTATGAGCAGAAGAAAGGCATGCAAATAGGCTCTTTCTGTTCTTACACCTCAAAATCACACACCAATACATAATCCATATGAAAAAGCAATGGTAATTGTCAGCTGAAAAGGGACCAGAAGGGAAAGGATTAATCCTTCTCAGTCCCCTTCTGTTCACACCCACTATAACCCAGGCAGCTTTTGGTTAAAAGAAATCATGGAGGAAAGAATCACAGATTTTCCATTAATGTGAAGTCTAAGCCTTAAATAATATTTTATTTTAAGATTGGTCTGTTGATAAATCCCCTTGACTCACCTGGTAGCCAGCTGAGGAAGATCAATGCTAAATTACCCAAGGAACAGTATTTACATTTAAGAAAACACTGAAATATCCAGGGCAATATCAGATTTCTCCACCATTTCTTTGGTGAAAATGTTTATACTCTTCTGTGAACTCATAAGATTATTATACAAGTTATTTGGGGCTCAAACATAACAGCAATTCAACAATATCTAGTACTGCAACTCCAGTGTATTGGAGCGTATTAATTGGTTATAATTTTGGTCTATTTAAAAAGTGTCCCTGATTAAAAAAACAAACACCGCCATCTGATTAAAGTTAATTGTTAACACATGCAGTTTCTATCTTTCCCTTTCTTGCCAGCATAGGGAAGAATGCCTTTTCTAAAGTGGAGCCAGAGAGAGACCGTAGAAGAAAACACAAGCTGAAAATAGGACCTAATACAGCTATTCAATGAAATGATATTTAATAAAGTTGTGTTCAAAAATATTTTTAAAGTCTTAATCTATTTTAAATTTCTATATCTTACACATCAATCACATTGATAATGCACCAATAAGTTCCTACCACAATGGGTTCCTAGGTTTTATGCCAGAGGAGTTGCGTCAGTTGTGGGAAATGGGGCCTCGGTGGCCTGACATTTAGTTCCTGAGATTCGGGCAGTGTTGGTCGCCACTCTCCAGCCAGTTGAGTCTTCTTGAAGTTGGATGGGTATTGTTGTTGTTGTTTTTTACTCTAGATGGGTGGGTTAGAGGGAGAGGGAGGGATGACATGTCATTTCTGTTGACATGTCACTTCCAGGGGCATGGCAGGGAGGCTGGCCAGTTGACATCACTGTAGAGTAACCTCGAAGCCTGCACAATTTTTCAGGGGTTACTCTACAGTCAAAAGGCTGAAAAAGACTGATTTGCAGTCACCAGTACTATCTACCTACCTTTATCAATTTCGTATTGTCTAATTAGCTTGCTGGGGGGTAAAAGGTGATGATTGGCAAACCACCCCATATTGAGTCTGCCATGAAAATACTAGAGGGCGTCACCCCAAGGGTCAGACATGACCCAGTGCTTGCACAGGGAATACCTTTACCTTTAATTTTGTATTTAACTTTTGACAGCTTCATTCAAACTGTTATTGAAAAAGTAAAATATAAGACCATATGGAAGAAAAGGACTAAGAAAATAGTGGGCCACTTCAACAACTAAGAAGTAGATCTAGCTAGCATTTATAAAAAGCACAACAACAACGCCCAAAACAAAGAATTCTATAATAGGTCTGTTCAAAATAGATGCTTAACAATGTTTAATGCAAACCATGAACAGAAAAGCTGACTTCAAATCCCGATGTGCAGTCCTTCCTTAAGTATAGTTTTAAAATTTAGTGATAGTGAAACCACAGATATGCCTATATACAGGCATTATACTAACCAACAATTTAGAAAGAATCTGTTCTTTGAAATGCGCAAAATTGCTTTCTAGTTTCACAATGTTACATACTACATCAATTTTTTATATACTAGAGAAATTCACATTTGTCATCATCTCACACTGGGACCTGGAGAAGCATTATATCACTGACGCAGGGCACAAATTATCAGGACTGTCAAGCATCACCAAATCTCCTTTGCCTCCCCCAATATTTCACCCAATATTTTTTGCACAAATTAGTTGACAGAGGAGAATGTGCAAGACCTAATAAATCTTCCTTCCTTGGCCTCACTGAAAATGCTGCAAATAGTCAGCTGAGAGACCTGCTACAAAAAGAAAGAATTCTTTCCATTCCTGCAGAGCCTATAAACAAGCACAAATAAATCTGTTAGAACAAGACCATGAAACCAGCAGCTTTGGGGGTCCAACGTTTTGCAGTTACATGGAAAACAAGCAGGGAACCAGCTTCAGTACTTTCACTGCAGAGGTACAGAACTCCATGATTAAGAAAATAATAGGATAGGTGCTAGCATGCAGCTGCCAAATATCTCAGGGATCCAGAAGGTCTCAGCAAGAAGTACCTCCTTCTAAACTAGAAGTTAGTAGTCTAGCCAGAAGTGCAGGGCTGGCAGTGTCTCAGGACAGTAAATGAGCCAAAGGAAGAATAAGTCAGAAGCAGCATTCATATAGATAACAAAAGTGCCAACATATATATATCAACCATTCACAAACTACACTATTTATACCAGTGTCTCTTTCCTCCCCACACCCCAATCACTATTATTGGGGAAATCTTTTGCACTGAAAGGCAGAGGAACTTATTCTCAAAGGATGTATAGGAAGATATGCTGTGGCTAGCTTTGCCCAAAGCCAAACTTAGTAACATTCCTTTTATTAAAACCAGCCCTCCTTGTAAGTTTAACTACTATGCTGTAAACATAAAAGACATTTCCCTCCACACTTTTTTTTAAGTATCCAGTTCTAAAATCTTTAACAATAGGGAAGTGTTTTAGTTCCAGAGACTGTGTGAGTTTAAACATTGCAAGGCAGCCTCTCTGTAGGTGGCCTGTCTCCTACATTAACTACCTTAAACAAATGACATTTTTAAGCCAAACACACTCTAGACAAAAAAAAAAAATTCCATGAGGTGGCCCTGGCTTCAAGGGAGGTCTACCACCAACAGAGAATAGGAACTATGAACATGTGCCTTGATGCTGCACATGAAGGAGGAAGGATATACAGCATATGCAGAAAATACTTAAGATTCACAAAACTGCCTTAAGCAAATATGTGAAAACTGGGAACATTCAACAGTGACAGACTGTCATGACTGTTCTATCAGTTCTTACTCTGTATCAGAAAGTCAAATAAGGAGACAAATGGAATGCTGCAAATAATAAACTATGGATTAAAAAAGAAGGGAATTTCATCCCTTTTAAACAATGCAGCCATAAAATTAAACTCTATCCTGTTAAACTGAAGACTATTAAATTTGTTTGCCATTACTGCACAAAGCACCTTCACTGCACAAAGCACCTTTACAAAACATTTAATTGAAAAGGACACTTATAATCAGCAATTATCTCTTTACAAACAATTCACTTTTGTAAAGAAACTATAAAAAATATTTACATTTAAGCAGAATATAAAATCTACACTCGTATCACAAACTGCAAACCAGGAAAAAGAGGGCAGCTATATTTCAGTCTGCATATTTTTATGAAAGGTATACACTTAGTTAAGAAAGGTGAAATACAAATATTTTAACAAATTAACAGTCACACAACTTTCTATATCCATTTGTAATACAAATATTCTAGTGCATACTAAATTTATTCATTTCAAAACCCCGTGTCTTTGCACTGCACTTGTTAACGGGCATGACCAGTCACTAAGTCGTTGTGCCCGGCGAAGCTGTGCCTCTAGCAGACTCTCACCATTATATAGGCAATCATGTTGTATTCTAGGGGTTTACAAGCACTGGATATACTGATGAACAGTTGCCTAAACCTATGCCACATTAATTGCCATAGATAGGTCAGCTTCTAGCTCAGCAGTATGAACAATTAAATATAAACTGTTAACAGTTAAATAGACCGGATGAGCCCACAGATACCCCAACTCAGAAACCAATCCACAGTAAATGAAAAAAGGACTCACTCGTGTACTCTGTTGTCGCCATACAAATCACTCAGTCCAAAGCTTACATAGTGCCAGTGTTCAGGAACGTTTAATGCTGGACTCCCCAAGTTCCTGTACATACTGACGTAGTCCAGAGGATCAGGTCCACCTAACCTATTTTGTAAAAAGGAAAAAGAGGTAGATGCAGCTTAGCGTAGTATATTCCACTATGAAGAATGCAGCATAAATCAATCCTTTTATTAAAAGGTACCATCACAACTACAATGTTGTTATCCTTCCTGCAGTATTTAAAGCATTTATTAGCTGCCTTTCTACTTTGTGCATCCCAAGGTGCCTTACAATGTAAATAAAGTAACCATTATTCATAAAATTTACTATTTAATTAGTATTATCAGTAAACAAAAACTAATTCAGTCATCTGCAGTCCTGAATAAAATTCTGTTTAACTGACTTCTGAAGATCGAAAGTGAGGAGGCCAGGCACACTTCCCAGGGGAGGCTGTTCTATTACTGTGGGGCTGCCACTGAAAAGGCCTTCTCTTTATGTCCTCAAGTAAATCAGCTTCTTTGATAGGACAGTTGGGGGGGGGTGTCTCTCCCAGTGACCTTAATTCCTAGGCAGGAATTGCTCAGATCTTCTTTATATTCCAGTTTGTGTATGATATGACCTGCCCAGGGAACAACTGTAGCAGTAATTCTTTTTCATATTAAAGATTATATATTAGAGCCTTTTGTGGCACAGAGTGGTAAGGCAGCAGATATGCTGTCTGAAGCTGTCTGTCCATGAGGTCGGGAGTTCAATCCCAGCAGCCGGCTCAAGGTTGACTCAGCCTCCCATCCTTCCGAGGTCGGTAAAATGAGTACCCCAGCTTGCTGGGGGGTAAAGGGTAATGACCGGGGAAGGCACTGGCAAACCACCCCGTATTGAATCTGCCATGAAAATGCTGGAGGGCGTCATCCCAAGGGTCAGACATGACTCGGTGCTTGCACAGGGGATACCTTTACCTTTATAGAGAAAGCAAGAAGCTATAAATGGAAGACATGAGATTTAAAGTTAGATTTAAAGTCTCTTGTATATCTGACAAAGGAGCGAGGAGGGCCTCACCCTGTGATCTAAATTCCTGGGCAGGAACATATGAGAAACGACAGTCCTTCAGATAGTAATTTACAGTTTAGCCATTATAACAGTATTTAATGTTTTACTTAATGTCTGCCTTTCTCACTGAGACTCAAGGCAGGCTCTCGAATTAGAAAGCAATTCAGAAAAGCTAGCAAAATACAGACAACAAATAATGTAATAAGTAGATGACAAAACTAGAGAACAAAGTGATAGAAACAATATAATAGGGCAGTAAACAATGTAATACTTCTAAAAACAGCCTACATTTGTTCAGACTTTGAAATTACAGCTCATTTCTATGTCTTCCTGAACAATTCCATTTTACTACCACCATATTTCCTTTACAAAAAACATCCTTCTGACCAATTCTGTTTTATACAATTTGCAAAATGATAAAAATGAAGGCCTTCTTGACCTTGTCAGGTAGGCCGTATTCTGCAAGGAAGCAGTCATATCAGTGCATGCTTCTTTTAAAATATCTGAAAGGAATACCCGCATAGCTGCTAGCATGGCTCATGAGGAAATTGGTTCATGAGTCAAATACAGCAGCAAGCCATAGGAATGAATATATGAGTATTAGAGCCAGATAACACACGAATATTAGACCCTACCAAGTAACAAACAAGTATGGATGGAAGGATTATTAGAGAGCCTTAACAAAAATAACATGTTAATTACATATTAATCAGTTTTTCTTCCCCAAAATAATTTCAGGTGTCTAGCCCTAGAGAAACCCAGTTGCTCATGGACAAAATATTTATGGAGTAACAAACTTTTCCATTTGCTATGAATAACTCGGCCACTAGCACAAATAAAGTAGGCTTAGTAGTAACTGGATCACTGCAATAATCTCCCAGATTTCATGATGTAAAGGCGACAGGCCGATCGTCAGGACTAACCTATTCCATTTTCTAATAGATGCTCACTCACCAGTAACTGTCTCCTTTTGATACTAGATCCTTCAACTGGGTACCCACCTTTTTTTCCCAAGGTGAGCAAACAAGGAACTAGTGACACTGATACTTGAATGTGTGTGCGTGCGCGCGTGTGTGTGCACGTGTGCATGCACATGCCGTGTGAAGTTGTTGCCAACTCATGGCAACCTCATAGAGTTTTCAAGGTAAAAGACATTCAGAAGTGGTTTGCCACTCAAAAGTGTTTTGTTTCCACTCAAAAGTGGTTTGTTCTTACCTTGGAGGCCTTAAATAGCTGCAGACCAGAATACATGGACTAAGACCTCTTCCTGTATTGTCCAGCTATTTAAGAGCAACCACCTGAAGCCTTGTTTTCCGTGCTCTGACTGCAGAGGTGAGGCAGAGGGTAATTAAATAAAGTTCTTTTTCAGTGGTGGCCTTTGGAGGGCCTCCGCTCCCTGAGGCACCTCAGGCCAAAATATTTTGTTTTCCTCAGGCTGAGAGGCTTATATGATTTCACTGTTTGTACTTGCTTGTACTTTTAGAACAGTTTAATGGATATTTGTAGGCTGCTCAGTAGTGTACACTGCTTTTATGCCCTTTGCTTCTTTAGTAGTGACAGTTTATTATGATTGTATGGCATTATTCTTACTTGTGAGTCACCTCCTGCAAGCCTCTGCACAGACAGCATCCTACATTACCTAAAGAAATGAACTGGCCATACTTTTCTTTCCCAATTGGCTGCTTACAATTAAATTTCCATACTAGACTAACTACGGAATAAGAGCTGATATTGTAGCAATTAAGATTTTTTTAAACGCGTAAAGCACTCCTATGAAGACAAAAATACCTAGCCATCCCTCCTTCTTTTACACGTTCGCTGGAGAGACAAAATGTCCCAATGTCCACTTGTTCTGACTTTGCATCCCTCAAGCCTCATGAACTACAGGATGTTTCAACAGGAAGATAGAGCAGATAAGAAGAGCACAATGAGACAATAGGAGGATATGCAATGGGCTCAGGACACCAGCTGCTTAAGCACCGTCTGCTTTTACATAGGCAAAGAAAACATTTGTTGTAAGGAAGAACTGAAATAGGCAGCTTTGTGAGACATGCCATAAACAGAAAAGCTTTGTGCGATGTCCATAAAGATGTGCCATTGCAATTCTGAAGGACATATATCCCTAAGTACAATTTTAAAGGGTGATTTTTGGACCACCAGATGTCAGTCTCTGAACTATTTATTGGCAAGCTGTGTGCCTGATGCAGACCACCTAGTAGTGGTGTTTCTCACTGCCAAAGGCACAATTTAGTTAACCCCATGAAGCCCAAAGAAGAGAGAGGAAATGTCATGTTAAAGCAGCAAAGGCAACACCACTTGACTCTGCTAAAATAGGAACATTTTGGATATTTATTCAATTACTCTACAAGCAGAAACTTTCATCAATTAAAGGCTATTGCTTTCCTGAATCCGTTTCATTACACAGGAACAAAGAGTTATGTTAGTCTACACTAGTTTCCTCAAAAATGGTTATAGCATGTTCACACTAAGAACTTAACTCAGAGAGAGAGAGAGAGCACATGCATGCACAGGAACAGAATTCATCATAACTCCTTATCATGTGAATATTACAGGAATTGGGGCCACTATTTTCCCACGGTGTCTACATCCACTAGACACTGACTAAAGGGCCAAGCTACAAGTGGCACTGAAGCTTGCTGAATGAATTTCTCAACATGGTTTTGGCCCTTAAAAAGCAGGCATAGCGATGCAAGTGTAAGAGGCTGTGATGTACGGGAAAGAGGAAATTAATTCTTTCCCAGCATTATATCTCCTAACAAAAAGACTATCCATTCCACTAATTTTAATCTAGGTAGGGGGAAAGGCACAACATAGCTATTATTTTTCCCCAAGTGTAGAATAGTAGGATCCTTTTTTATCAGGGAAGGAGGAGGAGAAGAAAAGAGGTAATTCTCTCTCTCTCTTCAACACCATTGCCCTCTTGTACTTCAGTCCCCCACAACAACTTCTTAGAGTCAAATTACATGCCTGGAGTTCCAATAATACCTGTGACTACTTGTACCATATGAAGCATAGCCAAGAACATTTGGTTATCCCCTCAAGAAATCCTTCAGGGGGAAGACACATTAAATACTACTACTGCTATAATGTGTAGGAGAAAATAGAAGAGTAAGGCCTATTATGCATGGGTATTTTCCCTTGCATTTACCATGCATATCCATTGGGTTTTCTTTCAGTGCTCAGTTTACTTTCTGGTTGCTATTTCTCCAAGTTTAGCATCATAGAATAATAAAGTTGGAAGGAACCTCCTGGGTCATCTAGTCCAACCCCTGCACTATGCAGGACACTCACATCCCTATCACTCATCTACTGTAATCTGCTACCCCCCTGAGCCTTCACAGAATCAGCCTCTCTGTCAGATGGCTATCTAGCCTGTGTTTAAAAATTTCCGAAGATGGAGAACCCACCACCTCCCGAGTAAGCCCATTCCACTGAGAAACCGCTCGAACTGTCAGGAACGTCTTCCGGATGTTTAGATGGAATTCCTTTTGAATTAATTTCATCCCATTGGTTCTGGTCTGTCCCTCCGAAGCAAGAGAGAACAACTCTGCTCCATCCTCTACATGGAAGCCTTTTAAATACTTGAAGATGGTTATCAGATCCCCTCTCAGTCATCTCCTCTCTAGGCTAAACAGACCAAGCTCTCCCAACCTTTCTTCATACGTCTTGGTCTCCAAACCCCTCACCATCTTTGTTGCCCTCCTCTGAACATGCTCCAGTTTGTCTACATCCCTCTTCAACTGGGATGCCCAAAACTGAACACAGTACTCCAAGTGAAGCCAAACCAGAGCAGGTCTGACATGACTTTTTCTTGCTGAGTCTTAGAAATCACAGCTGCTCAAGGACCCAGTGTTTGATTATTTGTTCCAAATTTTTGCCAGCTACAGATGTCAGGCTGACAGGTCAATAGTTACCTGGATCCTCCTTTTTCCCTTTCTTGAAGATGGGGACAACATTTGCCCGCCTCCAATCATCTGGCACCTCGCCTGTTCTCCTGAGAGTATTTTGTGCTGATTTTCCCTTGTTTTGCTTCCAAGCTGAAGGTCATTCAAAAGCATGCAGATGCCCTTGGATTTTACCCATCCTTTTGTTACCCCTTTAAGGTCATTTCCCTGCCCACATTCCACCCACTCTGCACCTTCCGCCATCCTCCCCACTTCATCTGCATACAGAGCCCATTTTACTCTCATTGTTTTACATTTTTAAAATTATTTTTGGTAACGGGCATTCGTTTAACGATATGACACTACCATTAGTCTTGGATCACTGAATAACAAAAATTAAAATGGGGGAGTTAAAAGGAGCTGTAAGAGATGTAGATCCTTGCTGGTATAAATTTGAAAGGGGGATTCGAAAGGTGGCAAATAGCAGTGTCCCCAGTGGCAAAAAAAAAAGAAAAGAATTCATTGCTGCATGCAAACAAAATAAAGGGCGGAATCAACAGCTGCAGAATGAAACTGACACGAGATGTAAAAAGAGAGACAGTTACTGGGATGGGAAGCCTAAAACTTTGAAAACATTTTTCTTTTTAATGCTTTAGTTTATTGAACACAGCAGTCTCCAGAAGCCTACCATTAAAATGGCAACTAAGCCACATGGACCTTTGCAAACCGTTGAACTTAAGAATTGCTTGGACTTGATCTATTTGAAGAACAGAGTGTGATCATCACAGGGAAGACTTTTAAAAACAGCCAAGATCATGACTCACATGGAGGATCAAATTAGAGAATCACAAAGATAAAACCATACAAATTTGTAAGAAAGGGCAGGAAATTAGCTAGGGCAGGCTTTCTCAACCAGGGTTTTGTGAAGCCCTGGGGCTTCTTGACAGCCCTGGAAGGGTTTCCTGAATGGGTTTGAGGTAATTAATTTTTATATGTGGTCATGTCAATCTACCCATCCCCCTCTCATCCTAAAATGGCCAATGATGGGCCTTTAGGGGGTAGGAAGGGGAGGGCCCCCACGTGGGCATGTTCACAGCTATGCTTCCCAACCATATTCTGCACCATCACACCATGTCTGGGCTTTCTCAAAGCCTGAGGACTGTTACAGGTTTTTCTCAATGGTAAGAAGATTGAGAAAGGCTGAGCTAGGGCATCAGCAAAAATACCCCCCCACACACACTTTAATTTTTCCCTATTTAGTGGCACAATACTAAAAAGCTTATGACAGAGGACTCCTCTCCCATACAAACTGCAAGCCCTGTGCAAAGCATAGTAGAGTTCTAACCAACCTTGCACAGCTGCATGGGCACACACACACACACACAACCAACAGTTGGCAATTCCAGTGTCAATGGGTTCTATCATGCGTTCTGTATACTTAACACGTTCCACCATATTGTGAGAGCTTGTGACTCTTTCCCATTTTTCAGAGTGGCTAATAACACAGCAGAGCATCCACTAGTGCTCAGCAATAGAGAAAATGAGGCGTCTGAGCTTCCTGTCAGTTTTTTAAAAATGGTTTTACTCCATTGCCTGCATTGTTTTCTGTTCGCTTTAACTCAACAAACTAATGATAAAATGCCTGTACAAAACCTGAACCATGAGGATATAAATGGAAGGTGTTTCCTGGACTCTACTGTGTAACAGTGATAAGGCAACCGTGTAATTAAAAAAAAAATCACAAGTGATGTTCCACCCTGATTTAGAAAAGTGCAGAATTTTTACACTGTAGCTGCAGAATAAATACACTGGAGGAAAAATAATGGTGCATATGGCAGACACCAATTCCAATGTCAAGATTAAAGGCTTTCTGCTCTGAAAATCGGCAGTAAGACATGTGTGCATAATGGGCCTACATCACGTTACACAGAATCACCTAAGCTAACAACAACCCCCTATGTTTATGTGAACACTACTCCAGAGAACCCACTGGGACTCAGTATGAGTTGATTAATGTTCTATAGCATTCTACCGTTCCACAATGCTGCTTACTGTTATCACTACATTGTTGTTATTGTCATCACCACATTACAAACTGAGTTACCTGCATCGTTTCTGTTTCATGTAAATCACACTGAGTCTTTGAGGAGGGTGGTATATAAATAAAATATCAAATAAATAATTATTGTAGCTACCACTTTAATATAAAAAAACAGCAGAAGATTAATGACAGAGTCCCTTAAATTAATTGATTGCTAAAATAAAAATAAGAATCTGTTCTAGGATATTTACAGAGCACAAACCATGCAAACTAGTTTTTGATTAAAAATGTAGACAATCTTATAGCATGCTCCAAAATAACGTGTTACGGCCCCATTCTGGACATTCAACCTCAGCATACATGTCTGTTGTACCAATAAAAGATTGATATTCATAGAAAATACTAAAGACATAACAGTACAAATCCATATATTTGGGTGCCCTTAATAAGTAGCCAAAACATCTTAATGATGGATGAAGAAAGTAGCACTACACTGTACTACTGAAGAGCACAACTATAACATTGTTATAGACTGTCATTGTTAGAGACTGCTATTTGCACAGAAACGTGCCTCAACTACTAGGGTAAAAAACTTAACACACTATAATCTTCAAGGGCATCAGTTTGAATGAACAAGGCCAAGAAACACATCATTGTCACAAGGCATCAGCCAGAACCCAAAAGTTCTTCAGATATGAAGAACAAGCCACAATTTGTTTGGGATAATAAACAAGCATGTGCAAGCATGCCTTTCCACCTCTGCTTACACACTACACTGAGATTGAAGACTTCCTAAAACCTAACATCAAAATAACTGCTATTTATTGTGACATATGAGTCAGGTTCTAGAGATGGGAGGCCAAGAATGGGGCCCAAAGGAAAAAGGGAAAAGCAACATTGAAAAGAAACTTTGTCCTAAGTATTTGACTCATTCTAAAAGAGAAACATGGTTAAGACCATGTTTTTTACACTCAAAACGTATAGCATGAAAATGCACGTTATTTTTTTCAATTTTCCAATGGAAAAACTTGGAAACTTTTGGGAGCATTGGGAAAAAAATCTTATACTGTGAACATACACAACATCTTCAATATGTTTTTATTTACATGTAATAATTTTTCCAACATTCAATTATCTATGTTTAATGATAACACATTAACAAGGAGTTCAGCATTAATATCCAAACATGCTAGTAGTCTTGCATCTTATAATTCCATGGAGTCACAAATATACTTTTCTTTGTTTACTGCAAACAATTTTTTATAACCTTCAGCTGTTTTCCATATCTCTCAAATGACAAAGTTTAAAGATACATGTACTACAAGAGCAGATGGCGCAGCAGTCTGTAACTCAGTTTGGTGTAGTGGTTAGGAGTGCGGACTTCTAATCTGGCATGCCGGGTTCGATTCTGCACTCCCCCACATGCAGCCAGCTGGGTGACCTTAGGCTCTCCACAGCATTAATAAAGCTGTTCTGACAGCTGTGATATCAGGGGTCTCTCAGCCTCACCCACCACACAGGGTGTCTGTTGTGGGGAGAGGAAAGGGAAGGTGACTGTAAGCCGCTTTGAGCCTCCTTCGGGTAGAGAAAAGGGGCATGTAAGAACCAACTCCTCTTCTTCTTTTTCAAGTATTGGGTATTCTTGCAATCTTTCTAATAGAAAACAAAAATATTCTGACTTATAAACTCCAGATATGCTAAACAGTATAATCTTGTATACTTACAAATGATGCATTTTATGTTGTTCAATTAGTAAAAATTGAATTTTTATGTTGTTCAACTAGTAAAAAAAAAATTTGGGTCTGAGTCAGACATGACCTGGTGCTTTCATAGGGGATACCTTTACTTTTACTACTTGAATTATTCCCCGAATTTATGTTTTTTTGTCTTGAATTTATGTTTTTTTTGTCCTGTTTCCTCCATGGAAAAAAAAGGCTTTCCATGATTACAAAATGTCTAGAAATTTCACATCTCTATCAGGCACTTTAAAACAACTACCGTTTATTCCTTGCCTACAATTGGGGATTCTAAACTATGTTTTCACCTGAGATATTTCACATTGTGACATTATTTTCCTGACCTGGGAAAGTAAAGCATCATAGTGAGAGATGGATGCTGGATGATATAAAACTTCCAGATCTGCAGCATTATCTCGCTTATCAGTCACTGAAGGATGCCATTGGGATCCTGGCTCTGTGTCACTAGCATTCTGACTGCTGACTGACATCTACCTTCGGACCTAAGCACCAGACAAAACAGCATCTTTGTAAAATAAGGCAGAAGTTATGTTCGTCTCTCACATCCTCTTTCTACTATACCACATCCCATGACTTCACAGATCTCCTTATAAGTCACCCATGCTATTCCCTCCAATCAAGAAACTTTGCCAAAACATTTAAACCTTCTACCAGCACTCTTTCCTTAAATCCTAAATAGCTAGAACCATATCGACAACTTCAGACACTTTCTGTCTCCTTGTACCAGATTAGTAACCCTCATGAGAATCCTCTAACAAGCCAGTTTACATACAAAAAGATTCCTGTTGGGACAACAATTCTCCAATTCACCCACATTATGATCTTCTCAAACTAGAACAAGCGTCAGAGTGAGACTAGGACTGAAGAGACCCAGGTTCAAATCCCCACAGCTCTAATGGGTGGCCATGGACCAGTCATTCATCGTGATCCTAATCAAACATTGTTGTTTCAACGATAAGCTAAGGGAAAGGAAAATTGTGCAGAGATCCCTGAGCTCCATGGAAGAAGAATGAGATAAAAATGTAATGGGCTGAACAAAGCGGCCCTGATATTCTCAACCGCATCACAGTGGTTTCTTCCCAAGCTGAAATAAATCTATCACAGAAACCAAGAAACTCCTTCCCTTTACCCACCTTACCTAATCCAGGCTTTTTCAACAAGGGTTTTGTGAAACTCTGCAGTTTCTTGACAGCCCTGCAGGAAATTTCTGAATGGGTGGGAATTAATTTTTTTATTTTAAAAAAATCTTAAACATTCATCAGGTGATATGACCATATATGGATCAAAGCAACCCACCACCCCTCCTCTCACAGTGGCCAATGATAGACCTGGAGGGGATGGGAAGGAGAGAGGCCCTGGATGGACACAGCTATATTCTGCATGATCATGCTACTTTAGGGGTTTCTTGAAGCCTGAAGAATGTTTCAGGGGTTTCTCAATGGTAAAAAGTTGAGAAAGGCCATCACTTCCCCTATTCTCCTAGTTTTCCATCTAAGTCTACTAGGATGCCATCCTGGATGATGAGAGAGATGCATGTTTGCACATGCAGGGGTGCTGATGATTCTGTGTTGGGGCCTGCTGGTGGACAGTGCCGCTGCCATATTTGGGCCCCCCATATGACTGCTGTGCTCATGAGGGACACTCTTCAGCAGTTTCTTCCATACTTTGGGGACCTAGTCCTGCCACTGATAACATGACCTGGCATCTCTGACTTGAATTATCTCACCATTTATTTATTTATTTTTATTAAATATTATTATATTCATTATGGATTGCCTAGCAGCCTTAGCCAGAGGCAGTCACTGCCACACAGGTGTCTCCAGCTTATCAGGCTTTGCTTGGCCTGGGTCCAGCCATGCACATGGCCTTGAATGTGGGTGACTCCCCTGCTTCCACAGGCAGGGGTGTTAGTTGAACCTGTCTTCAGGGACATGGGGGGAAATTCACAACACCCAGTCACTTCACGTTGTTACCCTAGGGTCCAGGATCACAGCACCTGGCAGCTGGAACATTCTGGCGAAGGAGTTTGCCCTCCTCCAGGGAGTGTGGGAGTGTCTGCCCAGTGTTGCACCACTGGCTCTCCAGTCTACCCTGGAGTTTTCCTCTTAATACACACACACCCCTGACCATAGGGCCTTACAGTGAAAATGCACCAACTCAGAACTTACCAGATGCTGACCTTTATAAAGTTTATATCTCCAGTACCTGTCATTACATTTTTATGGCACACATGGCCTAGCCCAACAAAGTCACATTTATGTCAGATCTAGCCCTCATAACAAATTAATTCAACACCTCAGTTCTATCGGCATACAGATGTGCAGGTGACCTCTCTTTCCTAACAAAACATGTACAGAATATCTAAAACATCTTTTGTATTCTTAGATTAATATATATGTACTCTTGAGCATATATCTAGACAGGGATACATTACTGTCTACAGACTCCAATGCTAAATATACACACATGCATTCTCAGAAACAAGCCATCTTTGAACCAGTCTGTATGCCAAATTACCAGTTTACATATACAGCTGCATGTCCCATTTTGTGAGGCTAATGCCCTCAAAAAGCATATAACCTTTGTGCACAATTTTGGATGTATGTTACCCATTCTTCATAAGGAAAGTTTAAATATTAGCCAAACAACCAATTCATTCTGAGGCCACAACTGTGGACAAGGCAAAGGCTGCCAGTTGCGGACTAACAGTGAAATTCTGTACATAGTTATACCAGTCTAAGCATAGTCTAATCAATGAGCTCCTACTAGAAAAACTCAGCAAAAGCAAGAGAGTAAAGCAGGCAGCAAAACAAACCAGGTATTAAGTATGATGTGTTTATGGGTGCGCCAACAGCAAAGGTTCGTGGAGACACCTGTGACATAGGATCGCCAAGAGTCAGACATGACTGAATGGCCACTGAAAGAGTAATCTGAAAGAGAGCCAGTTTGATGTAGTGGTTAGGAGTGCAGACTTCTAATCTAGCATGCCGGGTTCGATTCTGCGCTCCCCCACATGCAACCAGCTGGGTGACCTTGGGCTCGCCACAGCACTGATAAAACTGTTCTGACCGAGCAGTGATATCAGAGCTCTCTCAGCCTCACCCACCCCACAGGGGGTCTGTTGTGGGGAGAGGAATGAGAAGGCGACTGTAAGCCGCTTTGAGCCTCCTTCGGGTAGGGAAAAGCGGCATATAAGAACCAACTCTTCTTCTTCTAATCTGAAAACTGGACAGATTAACAGTGTAAACAGGTAAACTGTGTGTGAGGAGAATAATCTATTTGAAGGCTCAGGAGAGCATGTGGACTACAGAAGTACATCAGAAAAATTAGAGAATGGGAGAGAAAAGCAAACATGAATTCAGAAAAGAAAAATTAAAGTAGCGTAAGAAGAGGGGAGCACAGTTCTGAAGGTGCAGAGCAATTACATCACTTCAACTTTAATGCCTTTGTCACAGTCCTAATGTAGTAATTAGACTAGGATCATGGAGCCCAGGTTCAAATCCCCACTGTGCCATGAAAACTTGCTGGATAACCTTGGGCCAATCACACCCTTACCCACCTTAGAAGATAAAATATACAGAACAGATTGACAAAAGCCATTCTGGGTCCCCATGGGGAAGAAACTTGGGGTATAGATGGAGTAAGTACCTATTAAAAAAAACAAAACAAGCTCTCCAGCTAATCCTTCTAACTGTACAAGTAGCAATCATGCTAGAAAGGCCTCCAGCAGTTTCCCATGCACCTAGGGAAACTATTTGTAATAAAGTTTTAAATTTATTGCTCTCTCAGCCCTCCTCACACACAAAACACATCACCATATCAACCAGCCTGCTCCCTAACAACCCCAGCTCACATGCCATTCGTAGCACACACCAGATCAACCCCCACTTGATTACAAACCTACAGGCCTGCTCCCCCCCCTTCAAATCACAGAGAAGCCTTTACCCCCCCCCCCTTTTCCGGCGCCTCCGCATGAATGACTGAAAGTTCTCCCCCTGACCAGGTTCAGCATCCAATGGGGGGGGAGGGCGACGAACCACGCACCTTCCTGTCTACCGAACTATCCTCAGACCCATCAACTCCGCCCTCCCCTCCACGAGAAGCAGCATCCGTGCATCCCAAAGTCTTCCACCACCCAGGGGGACGCAGCTGGCCAGCACACAGACGGAGGCAGCCTTCCCAACTCCTAACCCCCCTCCCCCCTCTTCTTTCTCACGGCCAGCGCCCCCCTCCCTCCCTCCCGCTCGCCCAGGCCAAAGGCCTCCCGAAGCCCCCAGCCTCGCGGCAGCCCCCGGACCACTCACCAGTACTTGAGGATGGCGGTGACCTGCAAGGGGTTGGGCTGCTCGGGGTAGAGCCGCCGGCACTCGCCGTAGATGCCATGGAGCCCCGGGGGGAAGAGCGGGGGGAAGGGGGCAGCCGCGGGGCCAGCGGGAGCGGCAGTCTCCATGGGGAGGGCGGCTGGCGGCAGAGAGGCCGGCCCGGGCGCGCTAGGGGCCACGCGGGAGGGGGAGGCAGCCCCAGCCCCAGCCCCGCGCGCGGACCCCAAACGGCTGCTCCAAACTCCCTTCGCGACCCCAGCCCGGCCCAGGCGCCGACAGCAACACCCTCCTCCCACTTTGACAGACTTACGACCCCGCCAACCGCAGTCTAGAGGAGGATGCGCCTAATACGAGCCCGCCTTCGTCCCCGCCCCTAACTGAGGCGCGTACCTGACCCCTAGCGGCGGTGATCGGCAAATGCACTCTCCTTCTTGCTCAGCCGCCGACAAGCCCCGCCCCTCTCTGCGCTCGACTGAACTTATGTCAGGCTGCAGCAAGCAGAGAGAAAACCTCAAACTCCCGGGTGAGAGAACAAAACACGCCCTGGCATCTGCTCCTGCATGGCAGGAAGAAGGGGGTTCACTTGCGGACTCCTAGGCTATTACTTGTGTCTCCCTTGCCATGTGGGTTTCAGCATAACCATTTAAGCAAAACAGAGAAGAATGTCATTCTGGGTAGCAGTTTAAGGGTGTACCATGCAGTGCTGAAGAGACTTACACCTCTTGAGGGCCATTGACTTCAGTGGACTTTGAAGGGTGTCTCTTTTCTTAAGACTCAGCTGCAAACCTGCTAAAGGGCTGGGTTCCATGAGGACAGATTGCATTGTTGCTCATGCTGTGTGAGTCAAGCCTCCTTGTTGATCCACCCAAATGAGCCCAGAGAGGTAGGACAGTAGCTCTGTGGTTAGGGCCTTTCTGACAACTTGATCTTGTGTACACTAGTCTACAGTACATCCCACTGGGTGGATTGGGACATATATCCACAGTGTTGTATCCATGTACCCTCATCTTAATTATATTGTCTGGAAAGGAAGCTCTGTTGCAGTCAATAGGATTCACTATGAACATAAGAGCCTTGCTGTGGTCTGATCTGGTCCAGACTTTCATGAAGCCCTGGGGTTTCTTGACAGCCCTGGAAGGATTTCCCGAATGGGTAGGAGTTAATCATTTTTTATATTTTTCCAAAATTTGTTAAACATTTATCAGGTGATATATCCATATATGGTCATGTCAACTTGCCTCCTCCCCTTCCAAAATGGCCAATGATTGGCTTGGAGGGAGTCATCCACCACCAGCTGCCCTGTAGGGCCAGAAAGAGGATATAATGGCCAAGGTCCTCCCTGGATATTACCTGCTAAAACTTGGTTTCAGAGGTTAACTGCTTCTGAATATGGAGATTCCCTTTACCCACCCAGGCTACTAATAACTGAATTTCACTTTTAAAGCAATCTACGTTTGTGGCACCGCTACATCTGCTTGCAGCAATTGCCGCTGTTTACTTACTCACTAGGTGAAAATCATTTCATTATGCATCCCATCTTGGTCCTCATAATTTCCTCCTATTAATTCAATTCCAAAATCACTTCATCTAGTTACTACTAAGAGCAAGACAGCCAACCAGAAAGCCTCAGTGAGAGGGACAGATTCAAATGAGTAGCCGATCTGAAGTAGCACAATAAAATCAGAGTCGAGTAGCAACTTTAAGACCAACAAAGATTTATTCAAGGCATTAGCTTTCGAGTGCAAGCACTCCTAGGTCTGAGAAAGAGTGCTTACACTCGAACGCTTACACCTTGAATAAATCTTTGTTGGTCTTAAAGATGCTACTAGACTCTGATTTTATGGTTTTTCCTCCTAATTGATTGGCTTGGCCAAGAGTGGGAACAGGGCATCTATCAATGCAAGGGGGTATGATTCCAGCCATATTGGAATGGCTTTTTCCTTTTCAAGGAGAAAGCAAAAGAAGTGTGATTCATGACACAATTCCCTGTCACTCAATGGGTGCCTAGAAAAAACTTCTAAAAAATTCCATCCTGGCCTTGAGAGACTTGTTATGCTAGCCTTCCCCCATGGCCAGTTGCCTTACTAGATATAAGGTACTTGCCGAGTTCTCTTGTCTGAGTTTAAGCATCTCTAAGGGGGACCAATATTGCCCTGTAATGCTGATGACACAGCTAGGATGCAGTAAACATTCATAGACTGGTTCTATTTCATACTTCACTTTTATCCTCGATAGGACTCAAAAGCAACTTACATCATCATCTTACTCTCCTCATTTTTGTCTTCACACCAACCTTGCAGGGTAAGTTAAGTGACTGGTCCAAGGTCACACAGGAAGCTTCCATGGCAGTGTTGGGTCTTCCAGATCCTAGTCCAGCAGTCTAACTACTATGCCACAGTAGCTCTAGTTCCCGGCACCATTTATTTATTATTATTCATTGTATGGGATATGCATGGTGTAGCCATGAGATCCTAGGATTGTCTGGCAGCCAGGCAAGAAATGTTTGAAGGTGATTTGTCATTGCTTGCCTCCACATCATGACCCTCGTGTTTCCCATCCAAATATTAGCCAGGATTATCAATGCTTAACTTTGAAATCTGATGATATCAGCCTTAACTGCAGTATCCAGTGATGAAATATGATACAGCAGTAACCATCTCAAATTTTTACTTGATGTCATTTGATATCTAGCCACCCCTCTCTTCAGACTATGTATCAGACTACTCAGCCAGATTATATGGTAACACAGTTGCCTTCAAGGAGCTCTTCCATTTTGCATGCCTAGTTCCTCACTCTTCTAATAATCACCTACAGGTTCTGGTGGGTAGTTTGTTACAGAAAATAGTGACAATTGTAGAACTGTGATTCTGTTTTAAGATTTTGGCTGCTCTCTTTCAAATGAAAAGGCTTTCAATTGTAGGCTTAGGATGACCACTAGCACCTGAGCTTTCCTTAGGTGGTGTATGGTTTCATTTCCCTTTCAAGATTTCCTTCTTTCTGGGCGGGCTGAGCAAGGAGGCATCAGTTCCACATTCTGTAGCAGCCATTTAAGGGTGGCAGTCACTACTATCCTCTTTGAAAAATCCAGAGTGCCCATATGTTCAAGCATTTTGGGCCCCTATTTAATCAGTTGTTACATACCTCCATGCTATGAAAAGCTTTAGCTGCCCATTTCCATACATTAAGCTTTTATTAAATGTGAGGGGCATAATATTCTAGGCCAGTGGTGCCCAATCTTTTTATCACCGGGGACTGGTCAACACTTGACAATTTTACTGAGGCCCGGGGGGGGGGGTAGTCTTTTGCCGAGGGATGTCGTCGCCGCCTGAGCCCCTGCTCCACTTGCTTTCCTGCTGGCACCCCTGACTTCCCTCTGTCCCCTGGGGGGTGCTGCCAGCAGCAGCTGTGCAGTGCCACATCGAGGGGGAGCACCAGCCATGGCGGCTGCCGGAGAGCACCAAAGGTGAGCTGGAGGCAGAGTGGCGAGGCAGCCCTCGAGGCAGCAGCCGGGGAGAAGGACGAGGAGGAGCTGCGGCCTGGTACCAACTGATCCTCGGACCGGTACTGGTCCCCGGACCGGGAGTTGGTGACCACTGCTCTAGGCAAACCATATTCATAAATTTGCCTTAGTGATTATATAAGCAATTTGTACTATTGTGGTCACTAGACTATTGTGGTCTCTAGAGGCGTGCCTTATAAAGGTCCTTGGTAGGAAGGGCTAGACTGAGGGAGTGGTGTTCATAGATTTCATTCAGGACCCACTACCCTTCCCTCTTGTAATTCTAGTGTGTAATATATGTGAAACTTCCCACCCCCAAAAATGTGCCAGATTTATGACCTTTATGGGAGGGGCCCTCACGAAGGCATAGTTGAGAAGAGGTTGCTCTGCCAGGCACCAGCGTTGTGTTATCCTTCAAATAGCTGTTGCCTAGAAGCTGTGTCATGATTCACTGTACTGGAAATGTGAATAACTGTTAATCTACAGAGGAATCACAAATTTTATGCATGTGGGGTTATGGAGGGGTGAGGGATAGGGCATAACTGCAACGGAAGCTTGGAAAATCATTGTTTATTTTGGCAATGCCTTTATAAGGTGCCCTGTGACAGGTTTAAGCACCGACAATCATCAATCAGACAATAAACAGACAACAGTCCGGTATATGGGCCTGGCCATGAAGGTAGCTTCACATCTCACGACAGACGCTGCCCCCAAGCATTTCCCCTCCGCTCTAATCAAGCTAATTAGAAGGCACGCTATACTCTGCACCTTGATTTCCTTCTTTGCGACACCCTCCCCACCTTCTGGCTGGGATAGCTCTCCATTCCTACTCGCTTCTGATGAAGGGAATAACTCTGGGAATCTGATACTCCCAAAATCTTGTCTCAAATCTCCATGGTGCCGCCGGACTCGAATTTAACGGGCTTGGCCTAACCATCAGTTTCCACAAAGGAGCACACGGTAAGCGCTTCACACAGCGGAACTACAGTTCCCACAATGCCCTTCCTCCTCCACAACCACGGCCAAGGACGGAAGCTGCAGAAGCAGGGGCTCTCGTTTTCTCCCGGAAAGACTCGTTTTCCCAGAGTGCCCCGCGCGATTACAGGAGCATGCGTGCCGCATCCTGAGCTGTCGCTTCTTTGGCAGTGACTGAGTCGGCGGCGGTGGCGCTCGCCATGGAGTCCTACGATGTGATCGCGAACCAGCCGGTGGTGATCGATAATGTGAGTTCATCCCTAATTGGGATCCTCAGATTTGGCCCTATGAGGATGCGGGGGAGGGGAAATATACTCGCGGTTCCCCGCGCTGCAGCCGTTTCGTCTCTTTATAATCCAGTCGGTGGCTTCTCCTCCTCCAAAGTCCTCTCTGCAATTCGCTCGATCCTTCGGCCCTTTTCCTGCGCCGGCTGAACCCGGGTCTCTCTTTTCTCCATCTCGGTGACCCATCCTACGTTGTCATTGGCTGACATCCTTGTCATTCTTTTGTCAAAGGGCGCACGCTGAAGAGCGTCACTAATATAATTGAAGACGGTCTTGCATTTTCAGGCATTGTCGTTCTCTGATTGGCTAGCTCTGCTGTCATTCTGTGAGTTATCCTATCAGGAAGCATATTTCCCCCTCTTTAGGCGGTTATGTGAAACTATTGGTTGCTTGAATGCTTTTCCCCGTTTGACCCCATTAGTTCCGCCTGGTGGTTACGTTTGTTGTGACTGCTCAGGTGTAGATAGATTCAGCTGTGCTGGTCTGAAGCAATATAGAACAGAGTTGGAGTCCAATGGCACCTTTAAGACCGACAAAGTTTAATTCTGGGCATAAGCTTTCGTGTGTATGCACACTTCATCAGATGTAGATGGCTGGGAGCAGGTGTGTCTTAGGTGTTCTTGGAGTATAGCTAATTGCTGTTGTTGTTAGTTGTGAAGTCGTGTCCGACCCCTCGTGACCCCATGGACAATGATCCTCCAGGCCTTCCTGTCCTGTACCATTCCCCAGAGTCCATTTAAGTTTGCACCTACTGCTTCAGTGACTCCATCCAGCCACCTCATTCTCTGTCATCCCCTTCTTCTTTTGCCCTCGATTGCTCCCAGCATTAGGCTCTTCTCCAGGGAGCCCTTCCTTGTCATGAGTTGGCCAAAGTATAGCTAATACATTCTACAAGACTGACCCTGCTGCTCCCTAAAGATTAACAAAATCTTATTTTAGTTGAATAGACTCACTTTATCTGATAACTGAAAGCCTCATTTTGCAGACATATACATGCACAGAGACCCACAGAATGGTGGATCTGTGAATAATAATAATATTCACAATTCCTAATTTGTCTAAACTTCAGTGAGGGGTACCTTCTAAACAGCAGTTCATTACATTGCTGGTTTTCAGAACTGTCTCTGTTCTCAAATTTCTGCATATTGAATGAACCCTTTGCCAAAGAAGTAGGCGTCTCTCTCCCTCCTTGTCACCCTTCAGTATCCTACCTACAGCACATTTGTTCCATTGCAGCAGGTAGCAATGCATGCTTTCCCCATTGTAGCAGTGAAAAACACATGATGAAGGCAGTCAGTAGGGAAAAGGCCACACTGGCCTAGTTCAGTCCTTCAGATTTAAAAGTCAGAGTCCTTGTTTCTTGATTCACTTCTCTTGGGCTTCGATTATTTAGTTTAATGATTTTCCTTTTTTCAAAACCTACAGTAACAGTCCAGTGGGTCTTCCTTTGTTACCCTTTTCCCATTGCCTATATGGCTGTTTAATGTATATTGATCTCTGAAATCGTGGAAGAAATGTAGTCATGTTTATAACAGATGTGTGTGAATGATTCTTATATACTTCTCCCAAGCTTTGTGACGTAGTCTACTTTCAGTGTATTAAAAGGTAAAGGTAAAGGTATCCCCTGTGCAAGCACCGAGTCATGTCTGACTCCTGGGGTGACGCCCTCTAGTGTTTTCATGGCAGACTCAATACGGGGTGGTTTGCCAGTGCCTTCCCCAGTCATTACCGTTTACCCCCCAGCAAGCTGGGTACTCATTTTACCGACCTTGGAAGGATGGAAGGCTGAGTCAACCTTGAGCCGGCTGCTGGGATTGAAACTCCCAGCCTCATGGGCAGAGCTTTCAGACTGCTGCCTTACCACTCTGTGCCACAAGAGGCTCTTTCAGTGTGTTATAGTCAAGTACAATTCTTTCCCCATGTGTTCAGTGTCACTGAAATATTTGAACAGCTAGTTCTTGTATCCTGTGAGATCAGCATTTTTTGTCACTGGGGAGGTCATCTGGAGGTTTAGAGCAAAGTATCATCTGTATGCTGATGACACCCAGCTCTGCATTTCCTTTTAGCCAAGCCAGATGAAGCCATGGATATCCTGCACCATTGTTTGGAGGCAGATATAGGTTGGATGAGAGACAATAAATTGAAGCACACCAGTCCAGGCAAGACTAATGTGCTGTTAGTCATTCATAAGGCTGATCAAAGTTTAAGGAATTGCACTCTGGTCTGACTGAAGTTGAGGTTCTGGGCACAATTCAAAGTGCTGGATATTATCTTTAAAGTTCCAAATGATCTAGAATCGGAGGACGTGAAATCCTGATCCCATATGCCAGTTTAGAGCATCTAAGGGCCTTTCCTGTGTGCCCCTCCCATCCCTTCCACCATGTGTGAGAAAGACACAGATTAGAATTTGGTTTGATTATACACCCAATTGAGTGAATTTTTAACTCTATTATTATATGTATTGATGGCTTTGTTTCTCCCCCTCTACAGTTTATAAATCAATAAAACATGCAATAAAACATACTGTTTCAGATAATTGTAAATGCTTAAAATTTTGAGACTGATATCATTTTGGCAATGATGTCTATTCATGACAAATCTTGATAAATGGAACATTTTCCACTCTACATTATGGCCGTGCAGCAGTGTGAGGAGAGATCTAGAAAGGCTTTGAGAACAGAGTGTTACTCCAGATGTATGTAGTTCCCTGTATGCTGGCTGGTTTTTCCAAATGTTTTGTTGGGTCGTTTCAGCCTGCAGGGTCAAAGGAAGCCATGAGGTTGTGCTCCATAAACTGTTATGAGATGTGATTTGCTGCCTTATGCAGCAACTCATACAACTGGCCCCTATTCTCTGGATTGTGCTTGTCCTTTGACATTCTTCTTATATAAACTGACTTCTTATATAAACTGAAGAAGCATCTCCTGTGCCTGTGGACTGTTTAATGTAGATTCTTCAGTATTTTGTTTCACAGTTACTACCAGCTGTATTATGGAACTTCTCTACAAGTCTCAGGCTTAAGAAAATAGACTGTGGAAAATAGAATCTTGATGATGATGCTATTCCAGGCTCTCTTTTTTTTTTTTTTTGCCCTGAAATGACAGCAAGGTGATATAACTGTATATTTGGCCAACAACACTGCTATCTTTGCTTCTTTCTTGCATTAGCCTCTGGTTTATCATATGGTTCAATGGCAGAGCATTTGCTTGCTATGCGGAAGGTCCAAGGTTCCATCCCTGATATCTCCACTTAAAAAGATCGGGCAGGAGGTGATGAGAAAGACCTCTAAGACCCTGGAGAGCTGCTGCCAGACTGAGTAGGCAATACTGACTTTGATAGGCCAATGGTTGGATTCAGTGTAAGGCAGCTTCATGTGGAATCTATTTTGTTTCCAATACTATGTAATCTAATTAAGGCTATAATATTGCACGTGCTTTCCTAAGAGTAAGCCCCACTGATTAATGTGTGGTTTAGTTCTGAATAAATGTGCCTTGGTTTACACTGTGAATCCGCAGCACTTTCTGGATTCCATTTTATGAAGGTTAAAAACTGCAGATTGTGGGCCCTTCATCATGCCAGAAACATCTTTTTTTAATATGCTGAACATTGAACATGATTAAAAATTCTGCAGAACACAGAAGCTCTATCATAACCCTCTGGCAATATGCTGGTCTTTCTGTCGTTTTTTTAAAAAACATAATTGGTTATCATAGTTCCCTCCTAGTGTGCTGTGGTGGTTAAGAGTAGTAGCTTCTAATCTGGAGAACCTGGTTGGATTCCCTGCTGTTCCACATACAGCCAACTGGATGACCTTGGGCAGTCACAGTTCTCACAGATCCCCTCTCAGCTTTATGTACCTCACAGGGTGCCTGTTGTGGGAAGAGGGAGGGAGAGGTGTTTGTAAGCCACTTTGGGATTCCCTCAGGTACTGAAAAGCGGGATGTAATAAACCATCTCATATTCTTTACCAAGGACATTTTTGGCTGGAACTTTTTTATTTAGTGAATTCAGGGTGGTCAGACTTAATGCATTATGCAAAGTTTAGGTTGCTATTCCTGTTTAATTTTCAGTTAGTACTACAGGAACTGAAGTACTCCATGACCCAAGTATGACTTGTTCTCACATAATTTTCTTGTGTGTGTGTTTTCCCCCACAGGGCTCTGGCATGATTAAAGCTGGTTTTGCAGGGGATCAAATACCGAAGTACTGTTTTCCTAACTAGTAAGTGCCCTAGTATTTTTAAGGCCATCATTGATAGTCTGTAATATTAACTACAATATGTGTGTGTGTGTGTGTTTGGCAGTGGATGTAGAGAGCCTGCATAGTTAGGTTGACAACCTCCAGGGGGCGCTTAGAGATCTCCCAGAATTTTAACTGATCTTCAGAATATAGACATCAGTTCCCCTGAAGAAAATGAAAGCTTTGGCAGGTGGACACTCTGACACTGTCCCCACAGAGGTCCCTCCACTCTAAGCTCCATCATGCCCCATAGGGCACCCCCCCCCCCACAAATGTCCAGGAACCCTGTATATAAGATCTGAAAATTCAAATGACCAATTTCTAATACTGGATGTGGCTAGGATAATTTTGACTTTCATGGATATAGGTGGGCAGAATTTCTTAATATGAGCACCATTGGCATCTTCAGAATAGATTTTAAATCTGAGGCATTCTTAAAGAGGGCAAGTAAGCTACAGTCCTTTGACTCTGCCTTGCAATTGTAGGCTCCTTTCTTCCTGCCTTGAGGTTTAGAGAAAAGAACTTGCTCAAGACCAAATCATGAGTTCACTGCAAATTTGAACTCATTTCCAATGCTCTAAGTGCATTTGCATTCCAGAGTTTCTAGAAGGTTATCTTTCTAGTGAAATAGGGAAATCTAAATTGAAATGCTCGTCTTTGTGTAATCCATTTCAGTGTGGGCAGACCTAAGCATGTTCGTGTCATGGCCGGCGCATTGGAAGGTGACATTTTCATAGGACCAAAAGCAGAGGTAAGGAAACTATTCTTATTGGTTCTCTTGTGGTATCTTTAGTCAAAGCACCTGACTGAAATAGAACACTTTGAATCCGACACTGGTCCCTGACTATCATTTTTGGCACTCAAATTGTCTCTTGTAAAAAGGGCTGAAAAACTTGCTGAGAAACGCAGCCTAGATTAGAAATATTTCATGATGCTGGAGGTCTTCTGCTAAATCTAAGTGTTTCATATATACACTATAAACTTGCATGTAGCATGTTTGTGAGTTCATTAAATTATATAGATTACCTTTTAATGGCACATTATTTGTATTATGGCACTTGTGTCAATTTCCAAATGGAGCCCAATAATTTCTCTTTATAGGGAGTTTGGGAAGTTGGTGTAGGTCAATCAATGATATTTTAAAGATTAATCATGGAATGTCTTTGCTTGCTAAAATTCAAATTTTTCACAGAATTGATCAGACCTCTCGTGTAGAGCTGGTTTTTAACAGCTAGCAAAGGGTTAAGTAAATCTTTCATTGTGCTAGGTTTCTCTTTTCCAGGGGTCTGAGCATAGTCCGAGCGGGCGGGGTGGGGGGCGCTGGCAGCTCCGCCGGCGCTGCTGGGTCCGCCGCCACTGGGTCCGCCGCCGCTCGCAGCTCCTCTGCCACCGCCGCTGCCGTGTCCACCTCCGCTGCCAGCTCTGGGGGTTCCGCTGGTGGTGGCGGCGGCGCCGGATCTGCTGTCACCGCTGGGTCCGCCGGCGCTCGCGGGTCCTGCGCCGCCACCGCCGCTGTTGTCTCCACTGCCGCCGCCGCTGGGTCCACCACTACTCGTGGCTCCTCCGCCGCCATGGCCAGCTGTTGCGCATCCACGGCTGCTGGCTCCTCCGCCGCAGCCATTTTCACCTCCACTGGGGGCTCCGCTGGCGGCAGCGGCTGCGCCAGATCCGCCGTTGCCTCTGGGTCCGCTGGCGGTCGCGGCTCCTGCGCTGCCGCCACCGCTGTCTCCGCCGCCGCTGCCAGCTCTGGGTGTTCTGCTGGCCACCACTTGCGGCACCGGCGCCAGCTCCTCCAGGTTGGGCTGCGGCGCTACCGGCTGTGCTGGCTCCGCTGCCGCCGCCGCTGCCGCCATCAGGAAAGCAAGACAGGTAATGGCGGCGGCCAGCTGAATGCACAGAGAGTGGAAGGGGGGCAGTTCGGGAGGCGTGAAGCTGCGAGCGGCTCGCAATTGGTCCCTTGCTACCGGACTGACAATCGAAGGACCCAGGAGCTTTGCGCCTGCCGATTGGGCCCTCCGATTGTCAGTCCGGGGGAAGGGGCCAACCGGCACCCTTCCTCATCCCGGACAGGTCCCTCCGACAGAGGCCTTACGGTTTTATTTTATCCGTTCCGCGAGGAGCGGTTAAAGATTATGTCTGACTATCATCTTATTTTGCTTGAACTTGAGGCAGAGTTCCAAGCTGTTTCCCATGCAAACCTGGTTGGCTTCTGCAAAGTAGTGCCTTCAGACTATGGGTTCTAAATAGAGGGTAGTTTGTCATCAAAGTATTTTGTCTCCTCTGTCAAACTCATTCTCTGTTTTTAATTTTAGAAGTTGAGTGTTATTTGATGGGATTCTTAGGAAGTAGATTCATTGTCAGCATTGGGATACCTACTACAGGGTGTGGGGTATATGTGACTGTTCCTCTGGCTGACTTGGGGTCTTGTTGACTTCAACTAGGAGCACCGAGGCCTCCTTTCTATACGCTATCCAATGGAGCATGGCATAGTGAAGGACTGGAACGACATGGAGCGTATCTGGCAGTATGTGTACTCAAAAGACCAGCTCCAGACTTTCTCTGAAGAGGTGAGTTGGCCCACAAACCCCAGAATACCAAACAAGATGGCCTCCCTTAGTCCTTGCTCTATAGGTTCTTGTGAATCATGTGCGAGAGACATCCTGGAAGAACCTTCCTCACCCCCACCTATTAGCTTAAAGACAAATTCAATTGGAAGGAAGAAATAAATGCCATTCTCCTGAATTAGCCTCCCATGCAGCATGGAGGAAAAACTCACCCTCTGAACCCTTTGGCAGAATTACTTGCAGTCTTCTCCTGTCTCCTGGGTCACTTTGCCCCTTTCTCCAGGGGCCTTATCTTGTATTTCTAACAACCCAGCCAATGAGAAGGTATTTTGAGGGTGACTAGCAGGAAGCTTGATCTGATGGACCTGAAATCATTCATACAAGATAATAATTGGATTGTTGTATCTATAACCTGCTTTCCCTCAGAATGACTGACATGTGATTTTCAGATGTGTTCCCATCTAAGCTCTACTCAGAGCTTAACTTCCTGCTAGGTTAGTTCTATGCATTGACCTTACTCTGTGTTTTCAGATCATTCTTGGACCCAAACTCTTTCCCATGGATATCCATTGTACACTTGTACACTTACATAAGTAGAATACCAGCTTCCAATCACTTCCCCAACCCATTATCCAGGGATCAACACTGACACAGAGATTGGGGCCCTGCCTGGGGTATCTGATGGATGATTCTTTTTCTACTGTATAAAGATCCTGCTGGTGTCTTTTGATCAAGGGCTGGAAAAATCTATCTAAGCCCTGGGAATTCCATCCAGATAAGCTTCTTGTTTTCCTAACCGCCAGCATCCAGTGCTCCTCACAGAGGCTCCGCTGAACCCCCGGAAGAACCGTGAACGAGCTGCTGAGGTTTTCTTTGAGACGTTTAATGTGCCAGCCCTCTTCATCTCTATGCAAGCTGTGCTAAGCCTGTGAGTATTTTCCCTACCTAAATTTGCTGTCTCAGGACTTACCATGGTGGGGCAGCCAGTTTCTGCAGTACAGAACACTTGTGTGCATGGGAATATTTTGCTCAGAAGTAGGTCCCATAGCTCAAGAGACCTTTTTCCCCCAGGTATGTGTGCTTAGGGTGGTGGTCTTACAGTGCAATGCCATGCGGAGTCACTCCAGTTTAAGCCCATTGGAACTGATGGGCTTAGGCTAAAATTGTATGGGGTGGTGCAATGAGGCTTGTAAGATACTACTTGAGGACATGATGACAGAAATCCAGGTCAGGATTTATTGCTGTTATGTGTGTGTGTGTAGGTAGCAGACTGAGTTCAGACTGGTTATTTCTGTGAGAATTCCTCATGTATTTAGGCAGTACCATCCTTTTCTAAAGGGTGGATCTCCAGTAGAACCTTTTGCTTTTGGACATTTGCCATCCATTTAAAAATATCCCTATAGTAATTTCTAGATGATAGTAAAGCAATTTACCTGGGAATAATCATTGCTTTGGCAGATGTCACCATATGCCCATCGGTGTTGGTTTCTACAAAGTTTTCAGTGTTTAATATCTGAAATGTGTTCCTTTTCTTTAGTTATGCAACGGGGAGAACCACAGGGGTTGTGTTGGACTCTGGGGATGGAGTCACCCATGCAGTTCCCATTTATGAAGGGTTTGCCATGCCCCACTCCATTATGCGGATTGACATAGCCGGCCGTGATGTCTCCCGTTTCCTTCGTCTGTACCTTCGGAAGGAAGGCTACGATTTCCATACATCATCTGAATTTGAGATCGTCAAAACCATAAAAGAGGTACCTGCATGCTCCCGTCTTTGGAAGCAATTTCCTCTCCGAGGGAACATAGTAGTGAAGTATGACCTGGACTGTCACCCCTAAAGTATCCTGTGGTTTCTAAGGGACTTCCTGTCCAAGTTACAAGAGGAATGTGGTGGTGGGGAGAGCTGTTTAAACTGCAGATACCTGTTCAAGGTCTTTGAGCCTTAATCCAGAGCTGCATTTTCTTAGGATCCATCAGGTCCCAATTTGTTAGGATCGAATTCTCCGTATTCACATATTGGCTTTCCATAGGAAGCATTCAAAACATGTGATTTCCCCCATTTCTGAAATGGTAGCTCCAGTAAAGCACCATAACATGGTTCTTCATAGATTCCCAACAGACATGCTCTCAGTGTTGCTGTGACATCATATGATCTTCATTGTGCTGTGGACAAGGAGAGTGACTAGACATGTGTGCCTAGTTAATATTCTGTCTAGGCTGAAAAAGCTGATTTAATTTGGCCCCCAGGATATTTAAATTGCTGGTTTTTGTAAAGATTTGGACAGACCTGGGTGATGGATTCACTGAAGCTGTTGGAATCATGCAAGATTCCATGATCCCTTCCCAGCCTTGTCAAAAAGACTGAATGCTGAACTCTGTATCATAGCAGAATACTGTTCTCTTATGGATTTTAGCTAACCACACTCTTATGGCATTTTGGGGTGGTATAATTCTCACTGTATCTGGGAGCAGGGATGCAGCAAGCTGACCAGATCACTTGGAATCTCATTTAGAGGATCGTAGACAGGCTGGTAGAGAAGACATTGTGCTGGCAACAGCTGTGGTTCATTCTTTGGTCTTTCCTGTGGTTCTCACCCAGACAATATATTGTTTAGCTATTTCTGGGAGACTTGAGATTCTTCTAGGATCTTTAGTAACCCTGCCCTGTTGCACTGAACTCTGCTTAGGACTGGGCTGTTAATTTGCCTTATAGCCCTGCAAAGGGGTTTAAATCATTGTCCAGCTTTTGTTCCTAGAATGCTTTGCTTCAGTGTCAATCCTGTGTGTCTTGATCTTGCATTTTATTGAGTTTTCAGTATACAGGAGCTGGGGATGGTGCTACTGCTGCCATTTTGAAGAGGGGAGTAATTCCACTTCTGTGCTTTCTGCCACATGCATGCCCAGTTTGTCTTTTGAAAGGATCCTTTTGAAATAACATGGTCTATGCTTTCCATTTTTTCACAGAGGGCTTGTTATCTGTCAATAAACCCACAGAAGGATGAGACATTAGAAACAGAGAAAGCTCAGTATTACCTTCCAGATGGAAGCACCATTGAGGTTTGTGAAGAACTTGGCCATTACATTGTTGAAAACCAGAAGCCAAACACTGTTAAATAAGGCATAGTTATTCTGCAGATCAGCAAGAAAATTAAGGCCAGTTTATATCAGAGGTAAAGTGTGTGCCTTTCATGATAGTGTCAGAGTTATCCATGCAAAATACTGGAGGCATTCTGAGTATCTCCTCTGAAGGTGTTAAGAGTGCACTTTTAAAAATTTTGTAACAAAAATAAAGTTGTCCAATGGAAAGCTTGCTACTAGTTGGAAACAACATTTTAAAATGTACAGACACACTCAAAAAATGAAAGCCAAAAGCCCAGGCCAGGCTGTTCTTTTGAGGGAGTTCCTGGAACCTGCATAAATGTAAGGTTCTAGCTGAAAGAGTGTTCAAGGCTTTTTGTGTTGTGCAGCATCCCTCAGACGAGTTGGTTATTATACCCTGCTTTTCTCCACCTTGAGGAGTCTCAAAGTGGCTTACTATCACCTTCCCTTCCTCTCCCCACAACAGGCACCGTTTGAGGTAATTGACTGAGAGAGTTCATGTGGAGAAGGAGTGGGGGAATTAAACCCAGCTCTTCAGATCAGAGTCTGCTGCTCTTCACCACTACATCACACTGGCTTCATTTTTTTAAAAGATAGACATTATATTTTCAAACACCCTTTTGAAAGTGTGTGGGAAGCTCCTGCTTTGAAATCTCTGGATCCTACATAATTTCTCTTCCCAGCCTCTAAGTAGATCTTCTGGGAGCCAGAGGCCAGTAGATGAACAAAACGAATAAGCCAGAATATACAAAGGCACAGAGTGTCAAGTGGTTACAGAGCTTTATTGCATGTTTCACAGACATGACTGGCTAACAAGTTAACTTGACATAAGCCATGGAGGAGGCAGTATCTAGTCAAAGGAGTCCTGTTGCTCTGTATGGTCCACACTGTTTTGCAGGCCTGCATCCTTACCCTGTTCAAATGCTGCTCACTCCTCACACTCTTCATGACAATATTGAGCTTCACAGAGCTCTTGTGCAGCTCTTCAAGTCATTTCCTTGATGTGAACATGTTTTTTGCCTCTTAATTCAGACATTTCTGTTCTCTTCATTCTGTGTATTTCCCTGGTAACAAGAACTCCTTTATGCTATTTACAGATTGGCCCTGCCCGATTCCGGGCCCCTGAGCTGCTATTCCGACCAGACCTGATTGGGGAGGAGTGTGAGGGACTGCATGAAGTGTTGGTGTTTGCAATTCAGAAGTCTGATATGGATTTGAGGCGAACGTTGTTCTCCAACATTGTGCTTTCTGGAGGCTCAACACTCTTCAAAGGTTCTTTTTGTCACTTCTTTGTCTTTGAGATTTCTGGGGTTCTAAGCTGAAAGTTTAATCTCTTTCTGGCCTTGTCATCTTGGAATCTAGTGATGCCAAATGAGCTCCTGTGGGAGTGAGGATCAATAGAAACACCCTTGACTGTGGGAGTAGGGTGGGGAGCTGTTAGGAGGATAATTGCTTCAGCCCAATTTGAGGTGTGAAGCTTCCCTTGAAAAGGTATTTTATGAACTTTGTATCTGCAAAACTATTGTTGCAGTGTCTCATCATCTTGCTGAGATACTCCAGTTATGTAGCCTACTTAAACCTGCCCTTTTGTTGCATTTTATCATCACTGATGTCTCTTCTGGAAGTATTTCGTCCTGTATTATCCAGCCTGTAATATGTCCCATTTTCCTTTCTATAAGAAGAAGGGGAACTTAGTACTATCCAGAACAAGCAAGTCCAGTGACACGATAAAGTATAAGGACATTTTATTCCAGCATCAGTTTTGTGGATTCTCTGCAAATACTTCTTTGCACCACAAACGGATCAGGGGAGGACAAAAGATGAAGTAATAGATGTTTCCCCCTTTCCTGAAAATCAAGAGGTTTTGATATGCGAAACCCTTGTCAAGATAAAAAACAAGCAAAAATCTGAATTCCTGCCTTGAAACTCAGGTTCGCTTTTATTGTCTGTTCAGGTTTCGGTGATAGACTTCTAAGTGAAGTGAAGAAACTGGCCCCCAAGGATGTCAAAATCAGGGTAGGTAGAGTTCTACCATTGTGTTTTATCCTCTGAAGGGGAGCACCTGGTTGGCTGGGCCAAACTGTGGCCCTATGAAAGGTAGAGTTGCAGTCTTTCCCTCTGGAGTAAATGTGAATAATGTTGGTTTAGTGTAAGCATTAACTTCAATTTAACAGCCCTTGTTTATAGGATATATTTCTCACCTTTTAAGCAGCTATTCGCAGTAACGTGGGCTGCAGTATATAGAAAACATTATAAGTCAAATCCATCCAAACATACCCAAAATAATACATTAGTCTTCTGTTTTTGTTGGTTTTGTTTTAACACTAGGTGTTCATCTTGTGCAGTCTTGTGACCCTTAAAGATGAATACATTTATTGTGCCTGAAGCTTTGGTGACCCAGTCTGTTGGGACAGATGCAGAATCATATGGTTTCTTTTGAGGAGGCTGTATATTAAAAAAAAAAGGGGGGGGCAAATAGGAGACCTCTTAGTGAAAAGGGTGCACAACTGACCATGTATCTCTTCCATTTCCAAACCCTGTGGTCAAAGTGTGGCTGAGACAGACACAGAAGTAATCTGCTAGGAAGGAATGTTTGAGCCTCACATGTGAAGAATAAATGCTAAACAGCTAATCCTGTCTCCTTCTTCAGATATCTGCTCCTCAAGAGAGATTGTATTCTACATGGATTGGGTGCGTACACCATAAATCCACTACAGCTGAAATTTTAATCCTATTTGCTTTCTCATGGACTCTCCCACTAATTCAGATCGGCATCATTGCTTCCTTATACTGGGAGAAGAGAATCTGGACTGGCCATGTTTGGCATAGCACAGAGTAGTATAATTACACCACACAGCCCTGCCCAGGGCCAGGTGCCACAGAGTCCAAGCAGACTGTTCCTGGGAAGAGGCTATCAGGGGTATTGAGGGAAGGCTGAAGATGAGGAAACAGGTGAAGATAAGGTGGGTTGTGGTTAAGAAGGGAAGAGGAAGCTGGAAAAGGGAAGAGCTGGTGCTGCCAGGGATGGGAAAGAGGAAATGGTGGAGGAAGGGATAAAGGGGAAATGATGCAGCCCCTAAAAACACGTGTGGGTCCCTCACTTGTTTATTTTTATTTCTGTAGTGACCTCAGTGCATAAGATTCTTTAGGGATTTTTCTTAGAAGTAAGTAGAAAAATTAGAGCTTAACTGGAGGTTTCATATTCCATAAAACAAAGCTCTTCCACCAGGTCTTTGGTTAAGACCAGGATTAAGATCTACGGAGCCCCTCCTCAGGCTATGCATTTACATCAAGCAACCCCCAAGGTGGATGGCTGCTGGATGGGGAGGAGGGAGTTTTGGGGTTATGTCGCCATCTAGGGTTATGTCTTATGTTTTATCGGGTAGGGTTTTTAATGGGTTTATATGGCTTGTACACAGAGTGGTGGGCTAAAAATGTAATGAATAAATAGCTGCTGCAGTGCCTCTTGGGGAGCTGTAGTAGAAGTCAGGCTTTAGTGGCTTGGGTAGCTGCAGCCACACAGTTTACAAGCTCTCAACCTATTGGGAACTGCCGTTGATTGGGCAGCCACTGCACCCCAACCACACTGCTGTTCTGTGTTGTACAAAGACTTGTGGTGTGTTCTGAAGTCACATCTGGTTCATGCATGGCATTGGCCCAGCTTTTGAGGAGAATGCATTCTGGGATTTATCCAATACCCGTCCTCGCACATTCTGTGAGGAAAACCTGTAGGTGTGATCAAGACGCCTTTCAGAGGGGCTTGGCTGCCAGGACTGGTCTTTTATTGGAGACTGAAAAGGGGCAGCCATGTTAGTCTCTGGCAGCCCAATCACTTTCCCTACAGGTCATCTTCATCTAACTTGTTTGCTTGGTCCCTCTTTAGTGGCTCCATCCTGGCCTCTCTGGACACCTTTAAGAAAATGTGGGTTTCCAAGAAAGAATACGAAGAAGACAGTTCCCGGGCAATCCACCGGAAAACCTTCTAACCCAGGTGCATCCTGGGGTCTCCTTGGAGATTTCGTCTTCTTCTCAACTCGCTTTTCTGAGTCGGAGTGTCAGAGGGGCTCCTCGTTTGTGTGCATGTGTTTGGGTGGATGGTGCCAGCATGCTCTGGACTTTCACAGAGCAAAAGGAAAGGCCGGGGTTTTGGCTTGACTTCTGATTGCTCTTGCGGGAGGTAGGTGAGAAATGGGAATGAACTTTGTTGGAACAGTTCCTTTTCAGTTGGTCCTTGAACTTTTGGGGAGGGAGTGTGTTTCTCGCAACAGACGGGAAAAGAATGGCTTAGAATCTGAGCAGCTAAGCCAGATGGGAACACGAGCATTTGTATACAGTCTGTGTTTGGGCTCCAAATGGTCCGTCTAGGAATGTGAGCTGGGCTGCAGCGCTGTCATGGAAACTCTGGACGGAGTTTGTTGCAGGTCTCCATTGCTCAGTAATTGGTTTTTAGATGGGCCACTTTTCTCCCCACCCTTTTTTTCAAACCCCAAAAGAGAATAAGCACATCCTGAGCTGTTAAAACCCCACTTACTGCTGTTTGTGTGCCAGTGTGTTAAATCCTGAGGTTGGTATGTGAGAGTTTGAATCACAACAGAATGGTTGGAGCGGTTAATTTTAGGAACTAGTTTGTAATGCATGGTGTAGAACAGGAACACCCTTCCTCGGGTCTATCCCGGACCATCCTTGTTTTAGCATCCTGTAGAGGAGACAAGTGTGTCTTGGCCCTTCTCCGCCCCCCCCCCCCATCCTGCCTCATATGTAGCCTAAAGATTTACAGTGTTGATGTTTTCTGTAAAAAGCTGAAGCTTTATGCCTAGGCTGTATCCCCTGCACACAGGGCTATTCATCCATCCTTGCGGGGAAGCCGGGTAATGTTTTTTAGAGCTATTTTATTTATTGCAAAACTTGATGGCAACTGAATTATTAACAGCACCAATGGTTTGTTCCTGTGTGCTCTCTCACGCACAGTCCTATTATGCTTTTTCCCTACCCGCGTACAAACACTAACACTGATGTTTTAACAGTATAATTATTTAGTACTGTTGGGTCAGCCACACAGCCCCTCTCCCTCTTGGAGTACCTTGTTACTGCTGGAGGGGCCATTTTCCATGAATGTACCCCAGGAGGGAACAACACTGACAACTGGAATCCTTCAGAAGTTGAGTAGTGACTTCCTGAGGGAGGTGGCCATTCCAGAGTTGGCTGTTTGGCTGTTTCTGCACTGTTACAGAAATGGAAAGGACCATGCATCTCCTTTGAATTGAGGATTTTGTTTTTATAGTTGTTATTTTTAAAAATAAATATGTTTTGGTGCTTCGGATTTTTAAGCTTTCTTTTTTTTTTTAAAGCAAACACTGCTGCTGGAAACCAAATGTGGTATATTGTTGGCCATTTAGGTATTAAAAGACAATGCAGCAGGGTGCTAGCCTTCTGACCGCCTATAGCCAAATGTTGGCAGAAAAAACTGCAGTAGGTAGCAAGAATTGAGGGACTCGATCTCCCAGATGTTGACAAAGCCTTGTTCTGTGTGCTACAGACTGTCACTGTCTTTTGGATGTGGTCCAGTTTGTCTTTTTGTTGCAAAGCTTTTGTTTTGCTCTTGGAGGTCCTCACTGCTCTCAGAGAAACTCCTCAGGGCTGGAATAGGCAAGCTGGGATTCAAGTTGCCTCCTGCCCCTGTTTCAGTAGCTGCATGGGAGGGCAAATCTCATAGCCTGTTCTGCAGAGCCAACGCGGTCTTGTGTGTTCAGCAATGGCTCTCACAGTGTTTTTAGAAGAATAAAACCCCAGGGTAAGACCTTGATGTTGAGAATGTGAGATTAACAGTGCTATCTTAAACGAAGTTGTGTACATCTGAGTCAGCTGGCTGAGAAAGGTATAACTCTGGTTTAGGATTGCACTATAAAGCTGGCTTAATATAAGCTTTCTCTGTCACCTGGTTCCTTCCTAGTATAAGAGCCGATGAACAAGAGTAGTTCCTGGAACGTTTGGGATAACTAGCTGGCTCTTGGGGGGAGGGGAGTAGATAAAAGGTATGTACTAACTGAGATAAGCTGAATGATCTCCTAGCAAACAAATATATTTGGGGTCCTGCTGAAGGATATCTGTTTCTGGGTGGCTCTTCTGCAAGAAGGATGGTCTTGGACTGAGGAGCAATGTGTTTCTGATGAGCAATATCACCATAGCCGTTTCCCCTTATTTCTGGAGGCTTATTGTGAAAAGGTGGGGAGGCTCTGCCCAGGCAGCAGAGTGCTGTCAGTTGTGATTCTGTAGCATCAGCGTATCCTTTTCATTCAGTAGCTGTGCCTGGTGTCTGAAACTGCTGAAGCACTGAGAGCTGCCATGAAGTCACTCTGCAGGGATGTTCTCAGAGATTCATTTTTAAAAACCCCTACTCAGTGCTGACAAATAGAAAGGAGAGAGCTGCGTTTCACCCCCAACCGTATTCCCCATATTATAATACTTTAAGTGTAATATCAGGGACTTATTATGCATCCCAGACGTACCCTGGGCATCTAGCCATGCAGTTCAGTGCAGTTACTTCAGCCCATTGTTTCCAAGAGGCCTAGGCTGGGGCAGCTCTGCAAATGATTGCCCTGTACATCAGTTGGCATTGCCAGGAGAGTGTGCCCTCTCTGGTTACTTTTAAAAATTGTCTTCTGATCGGCAGTTTTCTCATCCAGTGGGTGCATCAATGCCACTTCACTTTGTTTGTCTCCTTGTTCAGTAGCGCAAGTCGTAGTGGTGTCCAGACCTTACTTTAACCAAGTTCAGCTGGTTTTAAAGGTTTGTCCTATCCTTGGCTGAGAAGCTGGTCTGCATTGGTGCTTTGAGGTTCAGCCCAGCAAGCATGCCGTTACTGGGGCAGAGACTGTGGTGGCCAATCTGATTTGCCAGGCAGGCAGGCAGGCACATTGCTTTGACCCGTTACGTTCACTTGGCAATGGCTTATAGTTCTGAAGCTGTTTGAGGTATTTTTGTGAATGGTAAAGGTGACTTTCAGTGGACCTAGTGGACGATCCTGATTATTAGCTTGTCAGTAGAGACCAACAGATATCAGCCCCACCTGAGATGTTTAATGGTGGACCATACTACGGCCTTCTCCCATAGGCAAGGGAGCCTGGCTTGCCTTACGATACAAGAATGTTGTGTGTTTTTTTTTTTAACTGTCTAGGTGTGTGGTATTTTAGAGGCCTAGATTTTTATCTGGCGTTAAGTGTCTTTCTATGCTTTCTAGTAGTTGCATGAAAACAAAGGAATTTTTTACTGTTAAAGAGATTTCCAAATTGTTCTCACAGGGAACAATTACAATGCAGGGCCAGTACGTGACACCTTATACCAGAAAAGGTGAAAATGAGCAACTCTTGGCTTAGTATAGTCCATGTTTTGGTTGGTAGGTAGGGGGTAACGAGAAGAAATGTTATTAAATCTCCAAGTTGGCTTCTGCCCCTCTTTTAATCCCTCATGACCTTTTCCTTATTTTGACATCTGTTATCAGAAGCAGCAGTGTTGATAAACTGACAGGTGCTTTTCACAATCTAGCTTTGGTTTTATCTGCTTGACACTGTACTTTGCACATGTGTGGAAACCACTGCTGGATGCTGCCCAACATACTTAATAAAGTTGTTAATATACAAAGTGTTAGCCTATTTATTACTGGGCTCATAGAACAGATCCTGAAATAGGAACCAGTGGGATCATTATCCTTTCTATACAAATCGTTGCTGGAATTTCTGGAGCTTATAGTAAGTGCCAGTGTGTACTTTCAGTGTGTTCCTAAAGAGTGGATAGCAGTTTATTCATCTGTTTAGTGCATGCCCTTGGGAATCCAGGAAGATGGGTCAGACCATCAGTATATCAAGATTGGTATTATATGTTCTGGCCGGTAATGGCTGCCTGATGCCTCAGGTAGAGAGTTCTTTCTCATCACATGCTACCTGATCCTTTTAACTGGAGAAACTGGGGACTGAACCTGGGACCTTCTGCATGCAAAGTAGATGTTTTGCTACTGAGCTATGGCTTAATCCAGTTATGTCTCCCATCACTCCCAAACAGCAAACAGATAGACAAATGAACAGAAGGCTGCATGCTTTCTTTCCCATGGCATCTGTAATCATTAGAGTTACCAACCACCAGATTGTGGTGCCACCATTTGTTGGTGGCCCTAGAAGGGTTTCCTGTATGAGTGGGAAATAAATGTTTATCAAATTTAATATATTAAAAATTATCAGGTGATATGACCATATATGGTCATGTTGACCTAATCCCTCCCTCCCAAAATGGCCAATGATGGGCCTGGAGGGAGTGGGGGAGGGGCTCCAGGTGGGCAACTACACAGCTCTGCTTCCCAACCATATTCTGCATGATCATGCCACTTCTGGGGTTTCTCATAGCCTGAAGAATGTTTCAGGGGTTTCTCAAAGGGAAAAAATTGAAAAGGCTGGTCTATAATAAGTGGGTTTATGGAGAAAAATTTTAAGTGTTCTCAGAAGTTTTCACGCTGCACATGTGGAATGAGTCAAATGCTTTGTAAGAAAAGGTTTTTCTCACTCAAAAAGAAATGTTTCATAGGTTTATTCCCAGTGCAGTGCCATTATGCAGAATATAGTTAGGAAGCATAGCCATGTACACACCTATCTGGGGACCCTCCCTTTCCCACCCCCCTCCACGCCCATCATTAGCCATTTTGGTATGGCAAGTAGGTCAACATGACCATATATGGTCATATAACCTGATAATTTTTTAATGAATTTTAAAAATATATAAAAAATCAATTATCACACATTCAGGAAATCCTTTCAGGGCCCTCAAGAAACCCTAGTTGAGAAATCCAACTCTATGTGGAAATACTGTAGTGGATCCAAAAGTGTCCTAATATTTTCCCTGCATAATTGATCATACTAATGGCAGACTATAGGTGGGAATCTTTTGCATATATAATACCATCTACATGAAGTATTCACAATGTCTAGGGGTATATCCCTCAATACAGACCTCATTTATAATAGAACTATAAGGGATCTAAAAAAGATCAACAAGAGCCCATTGTCTCCCTAGGTTCTTACACACTGGGGGAGGCGGGATCTACAGTATGACAGATACTCAGTTGGATGCACAGAGAAATCTTTAAAACAGCTTTTATTTGTGAATCTACCTTACACTGCATTTGGGCTTCAACTGATCTAGTTCAGCATTATTTATTCCCTCTGTCTTGCGGCACTTCTAAGGAGTCCAAGAAGTCTCAACATTTGCTGTCTTGAAGCCTTTCAACAGGACAGGGCAGGGACTGAAACATGTTCTACCATTGAATGATGATTGAGACAAGGGCTACCGAAAAGAGAGGAATTGGGTGGAAACAAAAGAATAAGCTGGCGGGATCCAACCTATGTTGTTGTGCATATTTCTCTCCCTAACTGTTGTGGCAACAGCCTTTGAAGTGGGATGATTGGCTACTTTATAAATCCAGGAAACCTTCAAGAGACAGGATTGTGGTCAAATAACCTCAAAAGCCAAGCTTCAGCTCCTTCCTGATCACCCCAGGGAGGACTACTGCACAGTCCTCTCCTAGGTAAAATTCATTCTATAGTTGACTAGGCCTCCCTGACCAGAGCTTCTACTTCAGGGCCGGCTACTTTCCAGAACAGCCAGTTTGGGCATCTGTAAACAGGCAGAAGGTTGAGGTGACAAAACTACCAGAGTGGAGGCAGAAAAAAAAATTTCACAGCTAATTGGCCTCCCCCTTACTGTAAATCTCTAATGCCACTTGCATTCATAAGTAACCACACAGAAAGAGTTTGTAAAGGAATTTATTTTTTTGTGGAATGAGGAATGATGCACATGGTTTGATAAATTAGAACAATAAATTACAATGAAATTATCAAATGATTAAAAAGCCTTTGGACAGTAAACACATATTCTGCCACTCTAAAGGCAAAATGGCAGCTTACAGCACTAGGTGGCTTGGTGGCCTGTACGAGACTTGCAGGGAGCAGCACCGGCTGCATCAGCACCCCGGTTGGATCAAAGAGCTCCAGATAATTTCTTTCTGGAAATGAACCAAGTCCAAGGTGCAAGGACTTTAGCCATGCCCTCATTTCTTTCCTTCTCCATCCCAATAGCTAACGCCAACTGTCAGCATGAAAGTTCCTGAGAAGTCTGATTCACAAGCCTCTGCCTGCACCCTTGAACATGCAGCATACAACCTTACTGGTTCATTGCTTGTCCAGGGCAGGATGTGGTTTCTGCTCCCTGGAAACAAAGCTATGACTTTGGGAGAGCTGGCACTGCCCCAGCTTCTCTCATGACTTGTCAGATCACATGGCGAGGAACAAAGCAAGTCTCGATTTTTTTGTTTACCCCTTGTGACTTGCAGAGATGAAATGTCAACAAGTCAGCTACTAGCTCACACTGATTAAGTTACACAATGAGCATCTTTGGACCATAGTTTGGGGCATAACCTAGAATAAGATGACCAATAATTTCTCCCAATCAATTTTGCAGAAGTTTCACAACAGCAACCTAGTCCTGTTCAAAACAGCATATTGTCCTGGAAGATCAAGGGATCTTTCCCACACTAATGCTAGGTATAATAAGCTAGCTATGCCATCTCTCTGATGAGTCATGTGGCCCAGCATTACTTGAGATCACCACAGACATATGGAGGTGGTAATGGACCCCTGTTTAGTCTCACAAATCAGCAAAGAGATGCCCTAGAGCTCCCATTGGCAGGCATGAAAAACACTGACTACACTAGCAAGTTCTGCTGCAGCAAAAATTTTAAGAAACCACCATAGCATCTATCATTAGGAAGCTGCTTTTTCCGCAGAAAAATGTTTCCAGCAGTTCTTCAGGATGTTTGTCTCAAAACATTTTTCACCCAAACATTAGATCAGTTGCCCTAGAAAATGATGTAGCTCAGTACCGCTCCCAAATCCCTCCCACTAACACAGCCCTGCTCCCATTCCAGGGATCTGCCCTTTTAGCACAAAGTTCTATACTAACTGCCAAGGTCTGGCAGCAGCACAGTTCCATGGGCTCTTTTGGCAAGAATTAGAATGATCATTCTCTTACAGCGCAAGCTCAAGATTCATCCAATAGCACAAACACCAACAAGATTTCCAGTGCATAAACTTTTGAGAATAAGAGCTTCCTTCATCAACTTACGCCACAGATGTCTCATTGGTCTTTAAAGGTGCTACTGGATTTGAATCTTGCTCTTCTACTACACAGCAAGATGGCTACTCGCCTGCAACAAAGTATCAGCTGTTTTCCTATATAGCATGTTTGCTTTGCAAGCACCAAATATCCTATTCTTTAGTGAAACAACCACCTTTCACAGAAAGCTAGGTTGCCTTCAAGATACAATTTTATTCTAAGAGGGAGAGATAAAGGGATGATTTTCTGGACTGTCAATGTACTATAAACAGAAATGAAAAGGGAAAATGGAATCTCACCCTCTCAGTTCAAGATTGTATACAAATATGTGAGGGGAAATAGGATAGCAGATCACAGAATGACATCCTGCTCTCAATATATACTTGTTTGTATATTCTTGCCAATGACCTGGCTAGTCTCCTTCATGACCAGCTGCAAACAAAGTATAGGAGATTTTTCAAAAGGTAGACTGCTGACTTTTCCTGGAGAAATTTCTATTTATGAGTAGTGATAAAAGCTTTTGAGTTCCCCAGCATTATTCAATGCTAGATATGTCTTGCAGGAAATTCAACATAACTCTAACTTTTTCTTAGATATCAACATTTTCTTTTCCCTCTTAGGGCAAATAAATGCAATAGTAGAGTCTGTGATCAGACAACTTTAAACTGTAATTTAACCTCAAAAAGCAGCTAGGGAGGAACTACCTTCACTGGGGAAAGAAAAGGGGGCAGTTCATACCCATTCCCAGTCCTGTGGTCCCAATTCTTCTCTTGCTCCATGGCTGCTTTTTAATAATTGGCTACACAATGGGGAATCAGATAACAGATTCCCAACATTATCTGTAGTTTGGCCCTTGCTCGTCAAAAGCAGAAACACCATATGCCAGTTCAGATCTGACTTTACACCCCCAAGATAATAGCTGGATCTTACATCCACTTAATGAATTTATCATGCAAATTACATTTGGAAAGTACCACTGGCTGCTGAATCCCCGGCTAATTAAATTGTTTTGATCTCTTGAGACCAGTTCTCTGTTAAATTCTGTCGCTGAAACTTCACCCTCTGGAGCCGCCTTCCATGTAGGTTGAATTGTGACCAGCTGAAGATCTGAAGTACTGCACAAGTAATAGGGATAAGCACAAGAAGGTAGAAGCAGCCCTGACGAAGGGTTGGTTCCCAGGCCATGTTGGAAGCCAGCTTGGGCTGAGCACTCGCCACTTTCTTCAGAGAATCCCGCTGAAAAATGTCATAACCTGAGACGACAGCAGCAAGACAGTAAGTGTGACCCATTTGTACTGTAAGAAGATGATAGTTTTCTGATTTTATTTCCAATAGCAAGGTGGCAATCATGATCTTTATTCAAAACAAAAGCCATTCTACAATCTGTAACAGCAGCCCAAAATGTAAGGGTCCCCTTTTCATCACTATTTGCAGTCTTAGTTAATTTCCCTCACAAGGAGAAAAATACAACACTTAAATGAAGCCCAGTTGACTAGAATCTACTCCAGAGGATCTCATTAGGAGGAAGGATTCCTTACATTAAATGTTAGGCAAAATCCTCTCAGTCAAGCAGTCATAGTATCAGGAAGCATTCCCATGTGGAAATGGCAGACCAGGTCCTAACCTGCCATTTACGTTACCAGACTTCCTAATTTGCCATCTAGCCAGATAAAACAAGGAACAATATGCACAGAAGGTTCTTTAATGAAATATTCAAACACTCTTCCTAGACTAATGCACAATTCAAGTAAACACATTCATATATTTGACTTATATTACCAGCTGTCCTTTCAATGTTTTCTCAGCAGAGAAAGAAGAGCAGCAACTGTTAATTTGAGTCCCACTCAACCACTAAATAAAATGCCCTGGCATCACCTACCTGTGTAAGCACACAGTAGCCAGGTGCCAATCAAAGGGGCAAAGGTCTGGCCAGGCTTGGTTACCAAGGCAACCATGCCAAACAAGAGGGCTGAGGCAGCCTGTTGCCTCTGATTCAGCACCAGGTCTTCATCTACCAAGTCAGAGACCACGAGGTTTAACAGCTTGCATGTCCCTTCAGTGAACACACGGTTGCTGGGGAGAAAAAGGGGGTTTCAGTAGGACAAGTACTCTGTGCACAGAGCTGAACAACTCCTGTGGAGCTTGTAGATAAATTCTCACATAAAAAGCAAATACATGAATAACAAAGAACAGATTAACTAATTTTTCTGCAAGTACTCAAAACAATACCCAGCATTAGGGACAGAAGAAGGCTGTTATTTAACTGCTAAAATTCTCACCAGCGTCAAAATCTCCTGCAGGGAATGTTAGCAGATTTTCTGTGGCCACACATAGATCTAACCTACTTCTAAATAAAAAAAATTCTGATAAATCTTTCCAGATCCCTCAGCCAATACAAATAGATAAGTGCATAGCTGAGAATCAAGAATCTGCATTTTCATTTCATCCATGTCAAAATTTAATGAAAGCCAGCTTGGGGTAGTGGTTAAAAGCAGCAGCCTCTAATCTGGAGAATTGGGTTTGATTCTCCACTTTTCCCCCACACACAGCCAGCTGGGTGACCTTGGGACAGTCACAGTGCTTACAGAGCTTTCTCAGCCTCACCTACCTCACAAGGTGTCTGTTGTGAGGAGAGGAAGGGTAGGCAAATGTAAGCCACTTTGAGACTTTGGGTACAACCCCCCCAGCTCTTCTCTTAGTCAAATGTCCCAATGCACTCATCGCCCACACCCAGCCCTACTCCTCAGGGCCATACTAGTTAAGTGGTGTACCTAGCTATGAAGAAGCACAGCAGGTAGATCCAGTCAGGTCCAGCAAGGAGCATAATCACACCGAGTAACAGCTTCAGAAAGAAGAGCCCTCGCACCACAGCATATACGCCCCACTTCCGGCAGAGAGACAAGAAATAGAGGTTGTTAAGATGAGGGGCTACGTAGGAGACTCCTGAGAGGGAACACAAACAATACAAGAAGAATTGAACACTATGTCACTGCAGTCATATAATATGAGATACAGATTTTCACCTTTAGCAGATACATGGCTTTTACAGTCAACTGGAAAGTAGACTTGGCGATCATATAGTCTTACTACTTGCATGCACATGCATAATGAGTAAGGACACCGTGTTACTTATACCGAAGCACAGTGGTAGCTCCTGCATTTAGTTATTCTGTTTGCACAGCACATGTATTTTAACTTTCACTGGAGCAATATAACCAAAGATGTTGTAACTGAAAGCCCCATAAGTTTCTGATCCTTTTGCAGTTCTTATGGATACAGCGTTCATCCTCAGCCAGAAACTTAACTACAGCCACTTGGTCAGATGTGGCTCTCTTCCATTCCCCCTGTCTGCTCAATCAGCTGTCGGTCAGGCAGCCTAGCCTTCCTAATGATGGTTAATCATTCACAATAAGCCATTGTCCTTTGCTCCACTGACCAAGACTTTTTCTAATCTGAAATGTAGCCAAACGTTTATGATAAATTCTGATTTGGAAATTTAGCAGTACTAACCTACAGCCAAATTAGCCCAAATCTCCTTGGTTCTATACAACTTGGATATGCAATTCTTTAGGTTGGCAACTTATGCCATTAGAAAAAAACCCTACCCTGAATAAAATTTCAGGTTTTAAACCTGGGATCTTCAGTAACCTGAACGTAAGGGTGGCAAAGTAACAGCATGTACTCTGTGTGCCTAGTTACACCTTACACACTTTTTGCCTTAGGTCTAGATCTGCACATTGTGAGAAGTGTGCTTTGCATTCCCTGCAGAGAACACAGTTCCCAAGTGCAGAAACATGATTACTTTACAAAGGCAGGATCCCTAATTGGCCACAGCACCATTTCAATTCCTAAATATTATGCAAAAAAATTCTGAAGCACCACATTATGGTCTTGATCCAAATCAGGCTTCCTTGCTTCAGAGAACGGAAGTCCCGGTCAGATATTCAGTGCACGTCTGATAGAAAATCCTTGAGGCAGATCCAGATATAAAATGAAGCATGTGGTGTATTTAGTTAGGTCAGCTTTCTCAATTTTTTATCATTGAGAAATCCCTGAAACATTCTTCACATTTCAAGAAACCCCAGAAGGGGCATGTTTATCCAAAATATGGTTGGGAAGCTTAGCTATGTACATGCCCACTCAGTGTCCCTGTCATTCCCACCCTCTCCAGGCCCACCATTGGCCATTTGGAAAGAGGGATGGATGGGTCGACATCATCATATATGGACATACCACCTGATAAATGTTTAACCAATTAAAATATACAAAATTAATTAACACCCACCTACTTGGGAAACCCTTCCAGGGCTGTCAAGAAACCCCAAGGGAAACCCTGGTTGAGAAAGCCTGAGTTAGGTCCTACGTGAAGTGTTCCTGTTAAGACTTAAGCTTGCTAGCTTACTCTTGTTCTTGATTTCAAAAAGATGACACTCAGAATTCTAATAAAACAATTAAGTTTTCGTACATGCAGTAAGTATGCCTCAGCTCTTCATCAACAACTAGAGGTCAGGGATGGGATTCTTTCCCCCCAACTACAGGTAGTTTGCATCCCACATTATCAGCCACAATTTTTGTGGTCTGGGGTTTGTACAATGTATGAGCCCTGTGTAGATGTGGGATTCTAATGTAAGAGGAAGGAAGACTATTTCCACAAAACGATGGGGACAGCTAACCTAGAGATTTTGGGTACCTCTATCAATGAAGAGAAGTGGCATTCTCTAGTTACTTTCTAGAAAGCAAGACTCAGTACATCTTTCAAATTCCCACCATGGACTTACCCAGCAGAAATGATCCCATGGACAGAGAGATACGATCTGACAGCAGATGTTCCAGGAAGAGAGGAAAGAAGTTGCTATTAAAGTGGCAGTGAAAAACCTGTGAAAGAAAACCCATATGAAAATGTAACAGCAGGGCTACAAGCAAAACACTAGTCAGGCTGCTAAGTGATGAGTCCCCCCCAGGTGACAACTCTGCTGGCTAAGTTTTGTGCCGCCGCCATAAAAATCCAATGCTCTAAAGTAGCATAGTTTTAAGTTCTATTTTATGATCTGTTTTAAGTTGTATTATATTAAATGACCATATTCTTTTGGTCTCTTATGGGATGACTTCATGTAACTTGGTCTGAACGACTGTAATAAAGTTTGATTGATTGAAATACTAGTCAAATGTACAAGCCTTATTCTGACTTGACTGAGATGATCCAAGACCCAAGAAACCAGACTGCTGACTCTGAATATATATTTTAACTGGAAGTCATTGCTATTGTTGTTTTATACTGTTTTAATTTAATCTTAATTTTTTTAATCTTTCTGTATAGGCAATGTTGTACACTGCCCAGAGCCGGTCTATTGAGATATAGGTAGTATAAAAATCAAATAAGAACGGGAGGGGCATCATATGACTTATGAACTGGAGATACAATTATTTAATTACACAATTTAGGTCAACAGACTCTTAAGTGCTTGAAAGCACATGCCTGTTAACCCAGGAAGTCTTCCTATTAAACTCAGTTAGCCAGAGGATGAGTATCCAGAGCAGTTCATTATATGTTATCATGCAGAATCAAACTGTTTCCCAGAGAGCACTGCAACTGCAGATGTCATAACAAGTGGCTCAGAGTTGCACAAAGATCCACCAACAGAGCCGGTGAGTAAAGCATCTACTACACATGTAAGATAGAAGGCAAGGGGCTGTACATGTTTTTTCTAGGATGATGGCATCCTAAAGAATGTTCTCTATTATCACAGAGATACAACATCCCTTCTTTAATGATCATGAAAATCAGAGCTACTGCCTTAAAGTACAATAAACTTCACATGAAACTTCTCTATGGCTGGTCTCATGCCATGGGCTGGTTAGTTGTAGTAGCAGTAGTAATAATAATAATAATAATAGTAGTAGTAGTAGTAGCAGTGAAATTCATGCAGCAAAAATCCTATCGCCTTCTAATCTATGCCATGCCAAATAATTACTGGACAGAGTGGACAGCACATTAGCTTCATGGTCAATGAAATCTTATGTTTATCATGCAGATGGCCTCCTAGACTCTTCTGGATCAGACCTCTACAGGTTAGTTTCCTATCTCAGCAATCAAAAATGTTTGGTTACAGAGAACACCATGCTACACTTACCTGTATAAGGTTCATAGATACAAACCAAAGGAAGTTGCGATGCCTGGAGAGCTGTTTGAGGTACTCTGCCAAAGTGATCCTTTTCTCCTGCTGCACAGAAGGCTTGTCTATATACAGTCTGGGGGAACAAATGACCACATTCTAAGAACAGCTGCTACAGTATAGTGCCATAAATACAGGACAGAAGGCCAAGAATTAAAGTTCTCATTTGGCTACACTTCATCACAGAGTTAGTGTGAGGATAACCTTAATGTCATATTAAGGCTTTCTTCAGCCTGTGTGGGCCTGTGCAAAAACCAATGTGTGTGTCTCAGGAAGAACAGATGTTCCAGAGTATTGTGGAAAAGCACAGAAATATCTAAGATGAAGTGCAGGAGTTATTGCAGTTTGGCTCATTCAAAGTGCAGAATAAATTTCAGATTGTACCAAGGTTACTTAGACAAAATAGCAAATGGTTGCTGCTATTGGTTTGAAAACATCAAAACCAGCAGTATTTCAGACCAGTCTCTAGTGCTAGATTGGATTCAACGCCCCGAGCATAGTAACAGAGAGGGGTGGTTAATAAATTGAATAAATAAATAATTGGAACTCACAGTTCCCCTTATCTCCAGCATTGTTAATAGAAGTTTTAGGTGGTGGATTATATTAAATGTCAATTAACACCAAGGTAGTATTAGCCAATGATCAGGTTGGTAAACACTGGAAGATTTTTGGGGTGGGTACAGTCTGAGAAGGGTGGGGTTTGAGAAGGAAAGGGACTTGAGTGTAGTATAAGGCCATAGAGTTCACCTTCCAAAGTGACCATTTTCTCCAAGTGAAGTGATAATAGCAGATCTCCAGCGACCACCCAGAGGTTGGCAACCCTAGTCTGCACACACATTCTGTCCAAATCCCTCTCTTCAAACCCTGAAGCTTCCATACTGGTTGTTTTAAATGGTGACTGACAAACCTCTGTACAGATGCTGGACCATGTTGAGAAAACAGGTGGTCTTTGCCTACAACAAACCAAGTTCATTGGGCAGTACATTTAAATGAGGAAAAAATTACACACCCAGGAAGCACTTACTCTTTTAAAGCTGCTCTTTCATCCCATTTTGCTTGCCCTTCACGCTGAAACCTCTGTCTCAGCAACCATGTGGCCACAATGAATCCAACTGCTGAGCCAAGAGCCAATGCCACACAAAATATCCGGAAAGAGAAGAGGTCCTCCTTGTTCCACACAGCATAGGACATGAACACTGAGAGAGAGCCGATGGCACTGAACAGGGAAGAGTAGAAGTTTAGTCCAGTCCTTTCCTTTGCAGACACAGCAAGATCAGCAAGCAAGGCATTCTGGTTGAGATCCACCATGGTGAGGAAACTGTCGTACAAGCAGAGGCAGATGAGGAACTGTAATCCTGGGTGGGCCCATGCAATCCAGAAGGCCAGGAATGACAAAGCAAAAAGGGGGCCATTGTGGTTTAGGGCCTTGAGTCTCTTCAACACCACTTCTGGAGTGGAGATCTCTATTCCAGACCTACAGAAGAAAGAACATGCTCCCATTAAAATTGGTTGGATTCATTCCACAATCTGAATTATGCTTGCTGTTAACAGCCTAGTGTTTCTTCCCTTATCAATCTGCATTTGCCCCGTCTTCTCTGCCTATAAATTATTCATCAATATTTAGTGACTTAATTCTTGATTTTTTCCTTTGCATTAAAGCTTGTGCACTTTTACTATTAGACCCTCTTTCCACTTTTTAAACAATACTCAGTTTATTCAGTTGCACCTGCATATGCATTCACTAATCGTCTTCCAGGAGAAGCTACACTTGGCTACTTCACAATCCCATCTCACTGTGGAAGTTCAGCATTCTTTTAAAGGGCCAAAAAGAACCACACCTCCAGTTCCAAGAGCAGGACTCATATATCTACTAGAAATTCCCCAAGATTAGCACCAGAAATAATAATACAAAAGGCAATGAGGGTGCTGGTCTGGATTCACGTACAACTGAATGGGTTAAAAGTGTTCATTTTCACAGGAATATGCTCGTTTTGGTTAGTTCAATGTATTGGCAAGTTTACACTTTTCATAGCAATTAAGCTCTCAATACCTTGACACAGGACATAAATAACACTCTGCTTACTGTTGTGTGCTGAGGAAAGCTCGGTCACTCAGCCAGCCAAAGAGTGGATCGTTGAGACTATTCCAGATCAGAAACACAGTCTAGAACAAACATATGGTATACCCACTGAGATACAAGCTGAAGACAAATGTTTCAAACATTATGGAATTAATGTTTTGATGTTAATAATACACCATCTTGGAGACTACCAAAAGCAACACCTGGCATGCTCATAATCACAAATACCCATTTTATGCTTATTGCTAAATTCCTCCATACTCAGGAGCAGTTTTATCATATAGAACTCTATAACAAAAAAGGGCAAAATCCACCATTATCCAAGCTGATGATGAAGGTAGCGTGCTTGGCTTCTCAGGCATCCAAGGATATAAATGCCAGGATTATAATCAAACCCATTGGAAATATCTGCTAAGAGAGAAGTTCCATAAAGCTTTGAGGAACAAATGCAAAAATACATCTCATCAACACAAGAAGAAAAAAGCCACTGCCTTTCCCAAGCTAATAGTGGAACAAATTTCCTCAGACATATCCTAGCATGGGAATACTACTCCTCCTATGCTAGTTTTAAGAAAGACTGTATTCCTCTTTTACTACAGTACCCTACAGGGGACAAAATTCATTCCACCCACCTCCATAATTACCAGCCAATCCCACTGAGGAGAATGTACCTTTCTGACTTGTCTGATAAAGGAATCAGTCAAATGAAGAACTGACCATGTTTGTTCTGCACATAAGATCCTAATGGGGGTTCTGGGAAATCACCGGAGTGAATCACCACATTTGGAGGCATAAGAGGAAAAAGTGGCAAGATGACCACAGAAGTATGTGAAGACCAGAATTGTTAAGGAAGTCAGTATTGGATAGGCCCTTGTTTCAGCCCTTTAATGGGAAAAGTACAAGTCAAAAGTCTGGGTACAGACGTAAGAGTAAAATTCTACGATTTCCATGTAGTATTTTTATTTCAGGTACTGAAAGAAGTGTTTTCATGAGTCAGTGTAGAACATGAGAATTGTTCCAGAATAAGGTCTATGAATGCCAGAAGCCTACGTTACTTGCTTGCAGTACTACTCATTCACAGCTAGTTCTTGCACCCCTCTGGCTTATTATCAGCTCAAAATTAGGTCCCATCTATTCCAGAGAAAACCCTTCTTTAGTTCTTCAACAGCTGGCTACTAACCTAATAACAGCCACAGACTTCATCTCCCTGAATAGTTCTGATAAACATATTAACTCTCAAAGTTCAAAACCTACCTCCCCAATCCAAAAGGAAAGTTTATCGATCTTGTAAACAGAAACAAAGGTGTCCACATAGTAGAGGAGAAATACGTTGTGCAGAATGGAAATAAAGAGTGACAGGGACCCATAGACCACTGAAATGGGCAGGCTGGAGAGATAAGGCAACATCTGGGAAGCCATGGTGGTTCACTCAGAGTCTTTTGGCTGCCCTCATCACCTCCAGTTCCAATGGGGTCTCTCCTTCCAGCACCTACTAGTTCGTTGTTGGGTCCAAACCATCATCATTCCTGTCAGAAAAGTAACAAAATCAAGTAATTTGTGTGAATTTTTCTCCTGAAGAAACAGATCCATTTAGTCTGCAATAAGAAATACAACTGCATACAGGTCTTTGGTTCAAAAAGAGGACCAATAATAGGATTGGAAAGGCTCAGGCTATCTTAGGGTGGTAAGCCGTCTTCATATGGCAACAGCCTTCTTAAGAGACTTAAAGCTCTCCAAGATATTATTTCACATGGAGATGTACTTTGTGTGTTTTTAATGCTTAATTGCCAGCTGGAAATAGATGACCAGTACTGATCTATGGGCATTTCTCAGGGCATCTAGTTCCACCAAGACAACATATTTTATCCCAAGACAAGGATGCTTTCCCAATGAAAAGTGTTCAAATGGCAAATCCTGCCAAATAAGTTGACCTCCTACACCTTTATTATATAGGGATGAAGTGTAGCACATAGGCTGAACCCTTAAGATACCAAGATACTTAGTAAAACACCTTTTGTGAGATTAAAAACATTTTTTCACTTTTCATATTTTTTTTGTTTACTGAAGATGTACATTAATCTAAGTTCCTGCACAGAGATTACATGAAGACAGAGCACATAGCAAGCAGTCTTCAGAGGCAAGTTTCTGTGTTCTAAAGATAGTACCCATATATATTCCCTTCTAGAATGTGATGCAAAGACCAGTAGCACCATACATAGCTTTCAGAATTACAAAGCTACCGAACACATACCTGATCACTTGGAGGCAAGTTCTGCTTGTCCCAGGTAACCCAGCCAACAGTGGGCTCCTTTCAAAACAGAAATGAGCACGTAATGATTGACCTACAATACCTTGAAGAGGAGACACACTGAGGTGCTTGAAGCTGTTCCAGTGGTACATCCACACGGTCAATGTTTTAACTTGAAGGCATTAGCAGGTAGCATCACTAAAATAGCGAAAACAAAATTCCTATAATGCATCTTTGAGATATTCAGATGGTTACCCATTCCTAGAGAAACATATTTAACAGTATCACCAGGGCTTGAATGGGGTTACTAAATTAGTTAAAAATGTGAGTTCAAGGACTGGGTTCTTCATTATTTATTAGTTAAGGATGCAAGAAAAAGCTCTTTCCCCACACCTGTAGAGCAACTGCATTTTTTCATACATCCACTGCCCTGAGACCACAATTGAAAAATATCATCATTGCAAATTGTGCCATGAAGGATTTGCTGAAAGAAGCCCCAGACAGAAACAAATAGAAAATTGTCCTCACATTTCAGCAATATCACCTGATTTACTTTAACAGATTTGAAAGGATTTCTTCATGCAAGAAAGCACAGTCATAGCTTTGAGCAATACTATAGATAGCCTTTTAAATCTATGTAAGCCACTAGTCAAAGTGTATATAAGAGAAGAATCCTAAGCACGTCTGCTCAGAATCCAGCTCATATTTATTCAGCAGGGTTTCCTCTCTGCCAAGTGTTCTTAAGCTTACACTTTATGTCTGAGAAACTACGTTTCCACATAATTGAAAAAGACGGGTCCAACCTGAGGTAACAAGCAGGACCTGACTTGTTGCATTTAATTAATATAGTAGAAAAAATGTGGGGCTCTTTGCTATGTGACATTACTCTGAATGCCAGTGATAATTAACAATATGACAATAGCATTTTGATGCAAAATCAGGATGCTGTTTAGAGTTCTATTGCCAGCTAATAACTGTTTATTTTACATTACAAACTCCTTAGAGCAGGGGTGGTCAACCTGTGGTCCTCCAGATGTTCATGGACTACAATTCCCATGAGAATGGGAATTGTAGTCCATGAACATCTGGAGGACCACAGGTTGACAACCCCTGCCTTAGAGGTCTCGGAGCATTCTAATTTTGCCTCCATAACACTGTACCGTGAGAAATCATAATAGAAACCCTACTGCGTTTTGTTTTTATGACTTCAGCATGGATGGAAGAGACACTACTCATGAAATTGCAGATGTTTTCAGAGTAACCTGAAACATGGGGGTGGGGTGGGGACTGGAGCAAGGCCACCGTACGTTTATGTTTCCTGTCAGTCTCTTAGGATGCCCTAAATGATCCCTAAATTACTAAGTACAAATGAGTTCCCCACAACTGCTTATCATACAAAAGCAGGTTACACAACCATCAGGATGTAAACAGCTAAGAGAAGAACATTAAATATACATAGTTAAAAACGGAGACAAGCAATCTTTTCAGTCACTTTTGGAGAACTATGAGGAACTGCTTTATTTCCATACATTCATTGCCTTGAGACTACAATTTAAAAATACCACCCCTGCAATGTATATATGTATGTATAAAGTTCAGAGAGATCAGCTCTCCACAGCAGCCAAAAAAAAAGGGGGGGGGGGGCACGCGTCTTAATAGGGGAAATTAGATCAAGATGGGTAGCCGTATTTGTAGCAGGAGAAAAGAGCAGCAAACGTCCAAGCACACCTTAAAGACTAGTAACATTGGGTACTTTAACTTGGTTATAGTTTAAAATTATATCATTAGCCATGTTTTATTGTAACCCACGTTTTACTTGTTGTACACCGCCTCGAGACGGTATAAAAATCTATATCAACCCATGCAAACATTTGTGGCGGGTTCGGAGCTCTCCTAGGCGAGCTAGCAGGGGGAGTGGTCCCAGGTGAGAAGGAAGCCGGCCTCCGTCCGGCGGCGCTGACAATGGAAACCAGCTGGAGAGCAGAGGGGGAGAGGGCTTTCGCGGCGGGAAAGGGGCTGCCCGTGCGGGGGGTGAGCCCTTCCTCACGCAGGCCACAGGAAGGCGCCCTCCTCAGCAGAGGCGCATAGCTGTAGGAAGCCGGGGCTGAAAGCCAGAAAGAACTCCGAGGCAGAGAAACGGCCCCAAATAAAAGCCCTTCATAATGGGCGGAGGGGTCTAGGCGAGAGCCCCGGTTAGCAGCGGACGCTTCTTACCTGTAACTCGGCCCCGGCTTCAGCCCTTCATTCCGCAGGCGCAGCCGTACTGAGCCTTCGACTGCCTCACCCTCCCACGGAGCGTCAGGCGACGCCTACGGGCGGCCATTTTTGACCCTGAACGCCCCCTTCTTTCGACACCATCTTGGATGTGGGCACTGGCGCGAATGACAGTCGCTGGCCCATTCAGTGCTGTTTTGTATGGGGAACGGGGGAAGTTGGAGTAGCTCAAGGAAGCTCCCAGCTTGGTTGACGTGCATTGCGTCGCGTTTCTTTAAAATGTTTGAATTTGAAAAAAATTCCCTAAAAACATTTTTTTTACCAGCGTTTCAGAAACAAACCTCAAGGAGGATGTCATGCATAGTTGGAGGACAATGGAGTAGCGCGCGTATTTGATGCAAAGCAATACATTAGTATGATTACATTAGATGATAAAGGAAATAACAGTGGTCAGACAATGTGCTTGTTAACACTTTGAAAACTTCGCAACATGTGTGAGTCACAGAAAGATCCAGAACAAAGATGGCTATTCAGTTCCCTTTCATATGCACGTCTCACATTCCTGGTAGCATGATTTGACCAGCTTGGTATAGGGGTTATAGGCAGCAGCCTGATTTGATTCCCTACTCCTCCAAATGCAGTCAGTTGCATGAGTTTAGGCTAGACACAGTTCTCTTAGAGCTCTCTCAGCATCACCTGCCTCACAGGGCATCTATTGTAGAGAGAGGAAGGGGAGGTGATTGTAAGCCACTTTGAGACTCCTTCAAGTAGTGAAATGCAGGGTATATAAAAAAACAGCTCTTACCAAAATAAACAGCTTTGTTTACTGGCATCTGTGCTAATATATCAAGTGTGTTCACATTACATACAAAGTCTGAAAATACTATGGGGACTTTAAAAATAAAACAGTCTTATAGGAATCACAGCTGTTGAGATCTTAAAATTCTTTGTCTTTGTATTCTACCAATCTATTCATTGTTGCCTTTTTTCCATAACCAGGGATGGCTAAAATATATCAGGTGTTTAACACAGTGATCAATGCAATTAGTTAATTGAAATCACTTAGTGGCCAAACGTATAAATTTACAATCATCAGGAGGAGGAGATTGTAAATTATGGTTGTGAAACTGAGTTTTTGATTTTAGAGAAAAATTGATTTAGCTAAGGTAATTTTTTAAAAAAATGGGTTGGTTATGTTGTAGTAGTGATCTATTTGTTAAGCTTGATATGTAAATAGCCAGTAACTTTAGGTGTTAATAAGTGTATACTGCACTATTATCTCTGACTTTGCAGACATACAAGGTGTTGCTAAATGAGGCTAGCTTTTTCTTATATAGCAAGAATTATGCTGAATTAGTTTTGCAATGTAGCTTCTGAATTGTGGTAGCGCTAGTTCTGAGGATATTTACCACCACAAAATTCATGAGTATAGCTTTCACTGTTATGCATCTGAGAAGTGGATTGCTCAATCATGTAACTGTTAAAGGTATAGAACTTCAGCTGGAGTATAAAATTATGGCACCTATACATAAATTAAGTGTGTTAGTTACTGTCTTTAAAGCCCTTTATGGTCTAGGAATCGTCACATATATAAAAGTAGATGTTACTCTTGTTAAACTTCTGCATCTTCCCAGAAGTTATAACATAACCAGTCTTTTTCATATTGTTACATGGTTTGTGGAAGCTTTTCAGCTGTATTGTAAGGCTTTTCTTGTTTTTGGATAGAGCTTTTAATGGGATTTGAGCTGTAGGTTTGTTCTTTCGAGGGGCAAAATATGGGTTTCTGTTGTAGTGTTTCTTCTGTTCTGGAATTGTAGCTACAAGGGGAAAACAGGGATAGCTGCTGTAACAAATATACCCGTATATACTCGAGCATAAGCCAACCTGAATTTTAGCCGAGGCATCTAATTTTACCACAAAAATATGGTATCAACAATAAGTAAGTGGGGACCCTCACTTGAGTATAAGCCTAGGGGCTTTTTCAGCATTAATAAATGTGCTGAAAAAGTAGGCTTATTGTTCTGATGCTTCCGATGTGTGTGTGTGGGGGGGGGGCCTGTAATTCAAACCCCATAAATCCAATCCTCTCAGAACTTGGAAGACAAATAAAGGAGAGTCAGCTGGATTCCCTGTGAATCTCTAGCACACTGGGGAACTGTTCTACTGAGTTATGAACCTCACAAACTGCATTGGTCCATTTGGCAGCCAAAGGTTTGTGATTTATGGATGTGCCATGAACTGAACCACATTTTCCCAATTTGTGCCCATCCTTAATTATAATCCATCTTCCGAGACAAAATTCTGTTAAATTTGTAACAAACACTGATAGCATTATGTTTAACTCACTGGTGTGAGTAAGGCCTTGAGTATAAGGTGAAAAGAAGTGTTGTATAGGAAAGAATTTCCTAATTTCGTTTCCTGCTTCAGCATCTGTGTAGTCCTCACATATAGGGGACTGAACAGCTTCACTTCATACTGCAGGTGAGAAAAAACTGCTATGCTGATTTTCTTCTAGTAGGATGCTTGTGAACACTTTTTTAGTATTGAATATGTGAACAGACTGGGCCAGAACCTTGCTCCTTGGTGCAAATAAAATGATAATACAAATAACTTAATGCAGGCAATTTTCAGCAGTTACCACCACCTGCAGGCTGAAGTAGTACTGTCTATTGTGCTATATCAATCTTCTTGTGCAGCACCTTGGTTATGGCCAGCGTGCTAGGAGGAAATATTGTTATTTTGTCCTCTTTTTATCCATATAGGTGGAAGTTGGGACATTGATATCACCAACTATCATGCCTTAGGCAGTGACAACAGAAGAAAGTGATAATGGATTTGCAAGTTTAATAGATCCTGCTGGTTACCGGTTGAGGAATTATTTGGAGAAGGTAACATAGCCAGCTACCTTCTTTAGTAAAAGTACACACAATACTTCTGGCTATGAAAGATGGGATAATGGACCTCCTCCTACTTGGCTGTGGATTCTTTGATGAATTGTTCTGGCTGCTAGTGTATAATTCCTCGGGTAGGGAAATGATTGGTTAATGCTTCGAGCTGTATGCTTGCTGAATCATCAGCTTGGGTTAGGAGTTAGCTATGGAGTCCTTCCCATCTGTGTTGCATAGCAGACCATTAGAGCTCGGACAAAGATGACAACCTTCCAACTGAACAGCCAAAATAGCTGTTTGCAGATGTGACTTGAGAGAGGAGTTGGCTGGAACACATCTTTGGATGCAGAAGTAGCTTCTGTGCTGTCTGCTCACAAGAGTGTATTCACTGTGCCCTGATTATCTTTGTAACAATTACAGAAATGGTATTATCTCCCTAAGAATAAGAGTACTGAATATTTAAACCCTGCCCCTGAAACATTTCACTGCTTGGAAAAATAGAGAGTACATGATAATGTTGTCTCTGATATTGCTGGATTCTTTGCTGATAAGTTTCTGCTCTCCTACATATATTTCATCATCCCTCCCCCACCCCGCCTCAGTAGGCATTTGCAGACCACCTTCCTTCTACGTTATCCATCTTTCTCACTCCGTTTCCATCTCGCTTTCTTCCTCCATTCATTCTCTGACACATGCAGCATTGCTGGCAGGTTCCATGGTCATAATAAGCAGGGCCAGTTCAAGATTAGGATGGCCTGACAAGTTACCACTGGGTAGCCCCCTGCCCAATGGGTACCCATCCTCATAGGCTTTCAGGAGACAGCTGCATGACAGTTACAGATGCTCTACTGATTAGCCTCCTCTCTTCTTGGAGAAGCAGCAGCAATTGTGTCAAACAGCTGCCACTACTTCATGGAGAAATGGTGGAATGTAAGGAGAGCACCACACTGACTTAGTAATAACCAGCTGGACTTTTGACCTGTATGTTCAATGGCAAAGCATTTCTTTTGCATGCAGAAAGTCCTATGTTCTATCCCTGGCAGGTCCTGATACCTTTTAAACTGATTGGTAGAGTATGTGAAAGACTTTGGCCTGGGACCCTGGAGATCACTGCCAGTATGAGAATATAATACTGATCATGATAGACCAATTGTTGGTCTTGGTATAAGGTAGCTTCCAGAAGAGAAGACCCATTGCAATTGGCATGTGGGCAGGTGCCTTCTAGTGAAGATGGACACACGGCTCCTCTTCTACCAGAGTGCCGAGGACAGCAATGTGTCTGCTGTTATTGGTTGTAGTGGCAAGCTGGAAGTTGGTCTTGACTCCTATAGGCCCCTGAGCCCTCATAGTTATACAGTCTTTGACATCACTCCTGGCCATGAATGTAATTCACTATTAGACATCAATGATGCCCACACTCCTACGACTAGAGGGAAGGGTTCCAGAACTAAAGGCATCCCTTATAAGCAAGGTTCAAACCTGGCACCTTTTATTTAAGCACTGGCACACAAGATGTTTAATTGCACCTTCTGCCAATATCCTCAGTCTACCTATGTGTGTGCGATCTATGGATGTCCTCTTCCATGACTGCACTGCTGGATCTCTGAGGTTACAGAGGATGTTGGGGCTAGGGTGGTCAGCTCCCAGTTTTTGGGAGATTTTGGGGAAGGAGCCTGGGAAGGGTGAGGTTTTTAGAGAGGAGGGACCTCAACAAGGAATAATGCCATAGAGTCCACCCTCCAAGCAGCCATTTTCTCCCAGAGAACTGACCTTGTCTGGAGATCAATTGTAATACCTGGAAATCTCCAGGTACCACCTGGAGGCTGGCAACCCTAGCTGGGACAGAGCTTTGGAACTGCCAACAGCAGCTGCCAAGGAAGTAATATAAAAGAGACATTTTCACCTTTTGCATCATAAAGAACACTGTGATGCAGCTGCCTTCCCAAAATACTGCTTGTTGGTGAGATCACTTCAGGGATAAAAGTTTTTTTTTCTCCAGGGGTGAGGCTGTGCTTTCAGATATGTGGTAATGAATGCAGTGTTTTCTTTCTAAGTTTGTCTCCTGGGAAAATGACACAATGAAAAACGGAGCAAGTGGGATGTCTTTTGTTGGGGCAACTTACTCAAATCATTAGACTTTTGACCTTTATGTTCCTGGCTGTCCAGGCCAAAAATTAAAGATAGGAATAATTTGTTTCTCATAGGAAATTTGTCCCATTTATAAGGATTTTGTCTGAACAAAGAGAAGATTAAGGAAACTTTAATGGGGAAACAGCAAATCTAACTCCTCCTGCATATGGCTGTTGCTCCTTGCTTAAAAAACGTATTTCCTTGAAATGTGGGAGAAGTTACTACGCTAGAAAACTTTCTTGGAAAGTTTTGCCTGAATTTCTGCCTCAAGGATGCAAGCTTCTGAATTGAGAAGCAAAGAAGCCAGAGCCCTTGAGACTTCTCCAGCTGGATTTTCACTCCCCCCAGTCCTTTAAAAGGCTGCACCTGGTTGCTAACCATTTCCTTGTCCTTAGCTTGTGTCAACAATCCTTGAAATCTGAGCTCAGGAAGAGAACTGTTTAGGCAGGTAATTGGGTTTCCTTGACTACTTTTCCTATGTTGTGATAGGGATTCTTTTTATTCAGTGGCTGCTGGCTTACCATCTCTGCAGGTGCCAACTATGGTGGGGGGAAGGGAGGAGGAGGAAGAAAGCTGGGTGCCAGAGCAACTGGAGGGGGAAGGCACAATCTGTTTGTGGCAATGTGTGTTTAGATATTAGGGCCTTGTTGTCTTAGTGTTGAATTTCTGTCATGTACTAGATTGGATTTTGTAATCTAAGTAACTGGGGTTAGGTGTCTCTTACCATGTTCTTCCTCAAAAATAAAATGGTGGATCAATATGGAAGTATACAGCTTTGTTATGCTGTGCTGTCTCCCCCATGGGGATGTTGCACTCTCCTCTGCCTAATCTAACTGTGGCCAGCATGTTAGCTGCTACCTGGCATCTGTTGGCCATTCATGTTTTCGCTTGGAGATAGTATTCAGAGCCTTGTACAAAAGGACTGACTTACAGTAAGCCAGGATTGTATAAACTCAACATGAGTTTTCAGTAATATCCTAGAGATGCTTCAGCACATACCTGCGTGATTTGCTGGCCCTTAGCCGTTTACTGTAGTATCTATTTGCCTTGACTCAGAGCAGTTGTTGTGTCCTGGCATAGCAGTTGAATGTAAATAGATTGCTTTGTAGAAAATGTTCTTGTGAAAGTGGAAACGAGCGTGCTTATCAGCAGTTGGGGAGGGCAAGGCTTGTCCCAACGGGTTCCCGTGCCGTTTGATTATGGTATGTGGTCATGCATTTGAAGCACATGTGGTTATGAAAGCTTTATTTATTAGAGGACTCTCAGCCTTTTGAGGCTGGGCCTGTGATAAGCTCCTGGTATGCATCTCAGCAGAACAGTAAGTTTTGGATGTTGAAGGTTTCTGAGTGTAGAGCAACTATTAGCTTGATGTAGAACTCCAGGTCTGCCTTTGTAAGTATGCTTTTACTCTGGAGGACTTGATAAGGATCAGGCTGTGTAGATATAATAATGGGGTTTCTTGACTAGGGGCTGGTTTACATTCAGTGACTACTTTTGGTTCTGTGAATGTCCCTCATGTTCATCTTTGCTCCTATTTAGAACATGCTGAACCATACTAGTTGAGAAGAAAAGTGGAAACAAGCAATTAAAGCATGTGAGCATGTGACCCTGAGACTCAAGCTATGGTTTAGTATGTGTGAGCAGAGGCTAGAAATTTGAATTATGCATATACATGGGGGATTTATGGCTTGTCAAAGCTTCCGTGCATATTTTTGGACTTTTTTGATTATGTACCCACATCTATAACTTAAAATACATTAATTCTATGCTGCTAGCAGCAATTTTGTATGCATTTAATGTACTTTTCATGTACAGAGTTAATCTAGTGTGGAAGGATTCTTACAATAAAAATTGAAAAGTGATCTTTTTGTTTTAAGAAACTTTTATTGCACAGTTTCCTTGTCGCACCCATTCTCATCTGAACCTTCAGGTGCTGCTTGGACATTCCCCAGAATTATAACTGATCTCCAGTCTACAGAGATCTGTTCCCTGGAGAAAATGACTGCTTTGGAGGGTGGACTAGGGCATTATATCCTGCTGAGGTCCCTCCTCTCTCAAACGCCATCCTCCCCAGCCTCTACCCTCAAATCGCCAGTAATTTACTAGCCTGGAGCTGGCAATGCTGCTGATGTGTACAGGATGGAAAACTGGTCATCTTCTGTGAACAAATCCTCAATGACTTTTTTTTTTGCATATAAAACAGCTGCTTAAAGCCAAGGAATAGTTATGTTAATGTGCAGTCTTCTGTGTGTATGTATTCAAGTGCAGAATTTTTGTTTCCGCAGCTTTGGAAAGCCACAAGTGAGAACTACGTGGGACACTGATACTTTCTTCTGGAGAAGCTGTCTTATGTACCACATAGCATCATGGCTTTATACTATCCAAACATGATCCAGACCTCCCCTTACAGCTACCTTCCCCTTGGACCAAATCGTGTGCTTGAAACACAACCGGCCACCATGTTACCCCCTGTTCAGATGCAGAACTTTTACAGCAGGCCCCTCGCTGTGATCATGGACCGTAACAATGGTTACAGTGATAATTCAGCAAACCAAGTGGAGTACCATCACATCTATGGTTCAAATCCATACTTCAACCCTTACCCTTACTGGCACTTCCCACAGGTGAGCCCTCTTCCTTTGTACAGCCCCTATGCAAACTATCATCCTTATGCAGCTTACCAGAGACCTGGTTGGGATTTATGGCCTGAGGGATTCACCCTGAAAGGGGAGCTCCATTGGGGTAAGCTTGAGAGAGTCACGGGGCCTAGAAGAAACCTACCAGAATTTGTGAAAGATGATCTCCGAAGGGTATATGGCACCTATCCAAGGACCGATGTTTCTATAACCTACCATAATGGGGAATTTGTTGTGAAAGGGGACCCTAAGATTGGAGAACAAGAATACAGGATAGAGAAGAGACTCATCAGAAAGGAATCCACCCCTACTGCTAGTGAAGCGGAGGACAGCAGTGAAGACCGTGGCAAGAAGAAAAAGAAATCAAAGAGATGATTGAACTCCTGTGTTTAGATCCAAGCACCAGGTGATGGCAGCTCTCCAGACTGGGCTGTAAGCACAAAACAGAAATGAGAAATTTTTAGATTCTAAATAGTGGTGTTTGTTAAGACTTGCATAACTCACTAATATATGCACTTTCTCATATCTTCTAGGAAATGTTACTTATTCTTCCCACACCTGAGACTTTTTTTTGAGTAACATTAGGTTCACTGTTATAGAGCTCCATTTGACGAAACAAAATACAACCTTGAGTGTTTTTGCACCTTAAAGTACCACTTTACAACTCATCACTGTAAACAATCCTCAGTCTCTCTGCAGATGTATCCCCCCTCAACACAAGGTGCTTATGACTCACTAAGGAATTCCTTGGTGATGGTACACAGAGAATCTGTTCTCACACCTGTAGCAGCAGATAAACTGTAACATGGGTCTGAGTAATTTCTTTCAATGTGTGTCAGATTTTGTAGTGTCTGTAATATTCTATGCCCCTGATAGTTCTTTCCTGGTCTACGACCAGTGTTGTGTACAGGCTTAAGAGAGTTGAGCCTGGCCTCTGGACTGCAATCTGATATGTATGGAAATTAAATGTTGAATTTTAAATAAAGGAAACCAAGCACGTAGCGCTGTTTAAATCTCTCTTGCTGTGAGACTTTTCCATGTGGAATGAAACTAATTTGGCACACATAGTGTTGGGGAGGAGGATATATTTACTTTAAATGCATTGTTTTCTTTTTAAATTTGCTTTTGTAATGTTGTAGAACTAAGATAACAAAACAAATTACATAGCAGTAGTCAGTTCCAGTACCAAATGTAGAAGTCATTAACCAGTGCAAAAAGCTCAGGGAAGCAAAACTGGATGTGAAGAGAAAAATCCACAACCTGGCTGCCACAATTCCAAAAGGCCCTCCCACAGTAACTTCCTGCTTGAATGGGACATACTGGAGAGGGGTCTGATACTGATTCCCATGCAGCTTTTGTATGGGAGGAGATGACATTTACCTGGCCCTAGGTGCTTTCTGCATTCACAGCTGTATGATGGGATTTCTTCACCCTTTAAATGTATTATCATGCCAGTCAAATGCGAGCTGAATATTCTGGCCCCTTCAAATGACGTTGCCCACCTCCAGCGTCTGGCCCGCTGACTGCTCGCTCCATTTTAAAGCATTTCTCTGGGAATCCCAGGGGCATTTCCGTACATTAGTAAAAATAGCATCACGCCCGCGGAATGGCAAAGCGCAATATATTGTGCCCCTCAGGCCCTCCTCACCTTTTTTCTGTCTTGCCTTTGTCTGCCTGAATCTCACTCATCAGAGATTTTTCCAACTAGACAGGTTCCCTCTGCATATATTCTAAATGAGTTAAAAGCATGAGGTTTTGTCTGCAGTTGCTGAGACCAAATTACTCCAATTTCTGGAAAAAAAAATCCTTAATGATATAGCCACCAATGGATACAGTTATAGAATCGCATCTAAGTATGGAGAGGGCAATCAAATAAAAATAAACAATCCTTTCCCCCTAAGTTTCAAACTTATCTCTAGGCAGCAACTTCTTTAAAAGTTCCAGGTTTGTTGCTCAGGCTCTGTTCATCCTCTTTTATACTTCCCCATCAGTCTGGTCCCCTCTTCAGATCATGTGCTTGTTTTTTTTTCCCCCAGTGAAGACACTCATCTCTTTCCCTGCTAAATCTCTGGAAAAAATGGCCATTTGGGAAGGTAGACACTATGGCATTATACCCCACTGAAGACCCTCCCCTCCCCCTCAGGTAATGTCCCACAAATCTCCAGGGATGAGAGCTGGCAACCCTAAGTGGGGTAGAGGGTGAGCATCCATGGAGTGCAAACTCAACATTATGAAAGTAGAAAAAAGTTTCTCATGAATACGCCGGGCGTTGTGTCATTGGAATACAAAAGCCGTTTTGCTGTAGTGTATCAAATACACCATTTAGCAGGCTGACAGTAACAGCTAGTATAGGGCTAAAGAAGACTAGACTAATCTAGATGTTGTTGAAAGGGTAAAAGTACATAGCTGTACTGATGAAGGACAAATGACATTTCCTGACTCTCCCAAATCTTTTCTCAGAATGACTCACCTTGGGGATAGCACACCCATATTGGAGGAGATAAGTGCTTGCAAGCTCTGTGATAAGAGTCCTGTACAAGGGTGTATGAAATTACATGCAAATTACCTGCTACTTCATACCTAGTTGTGCTTTCTATGTTTCAGGTATAAACTGACCCTCCTGTAACTGGGTGGCTTGGTCCTACTGGAAGAGACTTGCTAACAGACTTAAGGCTGGGCAGTGGTGATTCATCAAAGATAATTGGCCTGTCAATTGAGCTTAATGGCAAAGCAGCCACCAAGCCACGCTGGTTTTTCTAGTTGTTTGTCCATAGAAACTCTGTGGGTCATGGAACAACGTCAATGTAAAGGTGTTGCAATGCCTCATCAGAGCCTGGGATGACTTGATGTATGTAGCTGCTCAGCTGAGAAAGCCATTTCATCTGTGTTAAGAGCAGCAGCATCTGCTTCATATGAATCAAAGACATGGATTGGATTGCAGGCCCATCAGCATTGACAGGTTGCTGCCCAGATTGGAGGTCTCCTGAATTTAGTGGGGAATTAGCAAATTACTTTGGAGACCTAGTGTGAGGTGGGTAACAACAGGATTTCCACCAGTGTATACCAGGGTTATTCCCTTAGAAACTCTTAAATAAACCAGTCCAAAGTAAACTGGAAAGTTGTCTTTATTAAAGCAGAACCTAAAGCACATTACAAGCATACATGCACTAAAGTTCATGATACATACACACAAAAATTAACTATAAAATGGGGATAAACAAGAATAGTTTTGAAGAAGTGGAGAAATCAACAGTTACCATCACAACAAGAAGTCCAAGGAGACTGCAGCAAAATGACACTGTAGAGGGAAAGTGAGGAGAATTCCAGAGAACACACACAGAGCTATGGTGCAGAGTACTTTATAGGGCAAAATGCTAACTGAGGCAATGTTGACATATTTGCCCCCTTCCCAAATATCTTGGTGAGCTGTCTGGAGGTGTACAATGACATTAGGAGACGTGATGAGGTTTCCTGAAGTAAACTATACATGTTAATGATTCTTGGCATTCCCTTGATTGCTGGAGAGGAAAGCTACCAGGTTTGGAGAGTGAAGTGTCCTCTATTCCAGTGGTCCCCAACCTTTTTTTGGCTGGGGACCGGCAGGGCGACGGCCACGCCCGCGCATCGTGCATGCGCGGCCCTTATTCCCTCTCCCCCACCTCCCGCAGTAAGAAGCTTCCCGGGCCGCAAGCTTGCGGCCTAGGAAGTTTTTTACTGCGGGGGGGGGGCGGGGAGAGGGAACCGCGGCCCGGCGTCCTGGCCTTCGCGACCTGGCACCGGGCCGCGGACCGCAGGTTGGGGACCACTGCTCTATTCAGAGTAGATGGTCAGGGGGAAGTGAGGGAAGAGAAATTGAGCAATTGATGAGATTAGTACCACTTCTTAGAGAACCTATTGTCCCAAAGAGATGAATCCTGGCTTTGGGTGGGAGAAAATAGAGGCAGTTAATCAGCTGGGGAAAATCCTAGAAGCCTGGTAGCTGACTGGCATCCGTGATGGCTGTTAAGAGCAGATTGTGTATCTTTAATGTATAAAAGGAGTTGCCATCTGTTCCAAAGTCCATTTCTGCTAGACCATGTGTTGCAAGGTGATATCTGGAGGTGCTGTTCAGGGTTATTGATGTTCTGGCTGACTATAAACTGCCCTTCAGGAGTGAGGAGGTGTCTGGCTACTAACAAAGGGTCTGCTTGGTGATGTGAGAAGTCAGGCCCAGCTTCTTGGAGGTAAGCTGCTGTCAAGCTGTAGAACTGAATCCATGGGGCGTTTTTATTATCCCAAAGCCTATGGAATTCAGTTCTCAGAGCCAAACAGCCATTCAGGATTTCTAGCAGTAGGAGTTTCCGTCTGTCAAAGGAAGCAAAATATAGTTGTTGCTGGAGATGACTCATGAAAGCAGGGGGGATTCTTGTGCCAAACAGGAAGCATTGACAATAAGGTCGTCATCCTCCACATGGGGCCTGGAGCTCTGGAATTTCACCTGATCTCCAGAATACAGAGATCAGTTCCCTTGAAGGAACATGGCAGCATCACATCCCTGCTGAGCTCATGCCCCTTCCCAAACTCCTCCACCCTCAGGCTCTGTTCCCAAATCTCCAGGACATTCCCAGGTTGCAGTTGACAAACATTTGAATGCTATTATTTAAAACTAAATAGAATTCAGGACCTTGATAGGAAATGTGTTTCATGTTAGCATATGATACTGCTTTGTTTCATGAGGTCATAATAATGACTGAGATTTTCAAAGAAAAGGGGCCCTTAGTACCATCACTTACCAGCAATTGTCTCCAAAATACATCCTAAGAAACTTGCTTTCAGAGAGCTGAGGGGGCCTACAATATAAAAATGCCCAATAGGGGCATACTTCTAGAGCAGCCTTTCTCAACTTTTTTTGCAGTTGAGAAACCCCTGATGCACCCCAGAAGTACAATTGTGCAGAATATGGTTGAGAAGCATAACTGTGTACATGCCAACCCTTCCCACCCCCTCCAGGCCCATCATTGGCCATTTTGGGAGGGGGGCAGATCAGTATGAACCTAATAAATGTTTAACAAAGTTAAAAATATATTAAAAATTAATTCCCACCCATTTGAGAAACTCTTCCAAGGCCATCAAGAAACCCCCAAGGCTTCACAAATGTATTTCTTCAGGAATATAGAGGTCTCTTCAAAAAGTTTATAATACCAGAATGGAAACCAGAGTTTTCACATTTTCTCCAGGTGATGCTTTAGCAGGGGTAGTCAAACTGCGGCCCTCCAGATGTCCATGGACTACAATTCCCATGAGCCCCTCATGGGAGGGGCTCATGGGAATGTATGCTGGCAAGGGCTCATGGGAATTGTAGTCCATGGACATCTGGAAGGCCGCAGTTTGACTACCCCTGCTTTAGAGCCTGCTGAGCAGATGGCCTTTTCATAGTATTTCCTCACCTAAGTAATTTAGTCCTAACTAGAGGTAGTTTCCAAGTAAGCTTTCCCTTGTGATCTAGGAGGTAGAGCCAGCATAAGCCAGCATAACAAATGAAAAGAGAGCTAAGGAAGGTAGTAGGACAGAAGATTCAAATGAAATTACATTTTATCAACTGAACTGGCTTAATTTCCTCAAGCACACCTTACCTAAATCTGTTCATTGCTACTAAAGTTTATATTCTGCAGAGCCCACTCCACATCAATACTAAGAAGATTTTTAAAAATGAACTTCAGATTTAAGAAAAGCTTATTGCAATTCGTGTGTGTGTTTGTGTGTGTGTGGGGGGGTTACATTTGTGTTTCTACCTGATTTAGAGGAATTTAACCTCACTATGGATTGTTCCAGTCTGTCCAAAGCAATGGAGAAATGCTGTTCTAAAGTAGGGGCAGGCAACAATGTTCTTAACTAGCTGATAGGTGTTTCCAGTACCATTCTGTGAACATTGGAATTGTGTAAGAAGAGATGATGAAGCAACAATCTGAGGGTCTCAACCTATGGATTCAAGATGATTTATGGAACTCATGAGCAGCTGCCAATTTTTACAGTCTCCTGAAAGGACCTGATAAATAATGAGCAGGGCTGTTGTGTCATGTGCCTCCTTGCATGCTGAGAAGAGCAGCAATAGGGCAGAGGGTGGTAGAGAAATCTTCTCCATGGTTCTGACCCTTGGCTTATATTTCCTGGTTCCAGCCTTGGCACTGGTGCTATCAGTTGTGGTTCCCCCTCTGATCCTATGTAATTGACAAGTGACTTCATGCCACATGCTTGCAGCTCAGAAGATTCCATGTTGAACAAGCACTGGAAACATTGAAAACCACTGGTATTAGGGATGCAAAGCTCCTGACTAGCATTCCTGGGAGCTTTCAGGGTAGAGTGATGGGCAGAAATGATGTCTGGTGCTATGTGATATAACGTTTACCCTAAATCCTGGAGGCTATACTCTTGCAGTCCCTAAAAGCTCAATGGTAAGTACCTATTAGTAAATATCATGGAGTTTTTTAGGGGAAGGCTGCCTGATGTGCTAATGTCATATCTGGGTTTTTCAGAGGGATGTGATGTCATGCAATGCCTGCAGTGATTTCTTTCACTGCTACAAGGAGCAAGGGCAGGAGAGAGGGCCTAACTAGTGAGAGGCTTCTTACAAGTAGGCAACTAGCATCCTTCAATGAGGAGATGTATTTATTTATTTGTTTGTGTGTTTGTTTATTTATTTCTATGGTGTATATGATAACTAAGAGCTTCTTGTGGCACGGAGTGGTAAGGCAGCAGACATGCAGTCTGAAAGCTCTGCCCATGAGGCTGGGAGTTCAATCCCAGCAGCCGGCTCAAGGTTGACTCAGCCTCCCATCCTTCCGAGGTTGATAAAATGAGTACCCAGCTTGCTGCTGGGGGGTAAACGGTAATGACTGGGGAAGGCACTGGCAAACCACCCCGTATTGAGTCTGCCATGAAAATGCTAGAGGCCATGCCCGCGCATCGGGCCATGCCCGCGGGCCGCGCCTGCGCATCGGGCTGCGCCCGCACAGGCTGCGCATGCGTGATGCGCAGCCTGGCTCTGATTCCCTCTCCCCGCCCTCCCGCAGTAAGAAGCTTCCTGGGCCGCAAGCTTGCGGCCTGGGAAGTTTTTTACTGCGGGGGGGGGGCAGGGAGAGGGAGCCGTGGCCCGGCCCACAGGTTGGGGACCACTGCTGTAAACAAGGACCTTTTTCCTAAGCCATTTTTGTTTGTATCAATAGGGAGTACCAGCTTTGAGCTCAGGGCTTCACACAATTTGGATAGTGTGAAGGTGGGTGAAGGAGCTGTATGCTACCCTTGTGTGCCAATTCATACCATTGGAACAAATGAAACAGTCCTTTGTGTGCACGAAATAGGGTTGCCAGCTCTAGGTCAAGAAATACCTGGAGATTTGGGATTTTAGCCTGAGGAGGATAGGGTTTGGGAAGAGGGGGGATTTCTATGGGGTACAATGTCCTGGAATCCACTTTCCAAAATGGCCATTTTTATCATGTGAACTGATTTCTGTCACCTCGAGATCAGTTGTAATCCCAGGAGATCTCCATCTACCACCTGAAGGTTGGCAATCCTAGTATGAAAATTAAAATAACCTATATTTAATGCAATGAAACAAAGGCTAGTCTCCCCTTGTATTTGTCATACTCTCCTTCTCTCACCTCCCCCTCCCGCGAGTATGTTGTACAGGCTTTAAAATTATTAGTAAATATATTGCAGTAGTGATATACCTGCTACTATTGTTTTAAAGCCCGTTGTTGATGGGGAAGTGTGGTAGAACAGCAAGTCTCAAGGGGAAATTGAGAGGTTCAAAAATCCTTATCTTCTCACCCATACTGAGGGCAAACCTACTTCAGCCTTTCTGAAAAGATTGAGGCAAAGCAAGCTTTGAAATGACTAGGGTAAAACCATGGAAAAATGACTGGAGGAAGATGCCTTACAAATGCTCCATTACCACCCCACCTCCAGTTTGAGAGCCAGGGTAGAGTGAATCCTCCATGCGGAAGCAGCTTAAGTAGGCTCAGCATAGCAAACTTTGATTACAAAAGGTAACAAATATGGGGTGGAGATAAGTAATAGTATAGAGGAAATGGAAGAACTTTGGAGCTTTTATGAATCATAGCAGAGACCAAACTAGTTCAGCAACTCCAGAGCACCTAGTCACAAGGAACTGGGGGGAGAAGGGTATGGATGCAATAACTTTCACCAGTTGTTGCTTCCCCACAATAAATATGCAGAGTTACAGTACCTCTGAATTATGGAGGTTCTTCCTATTGTGTAAATTCGAGTTTTAAAATTACACACTGATGCCCATTTCCCACTAGAAGTGTCACTAACTACTTCTACACTAGAGTTGTCAACATTTCCCCCTGAGGATCTTCATCTCCCTTGATGAACTGGAGCACATGACTGCAACACAGGAATCTAAACAGCAGGACCATCCTTTTAAATCAATAACCTCACTCTTAGTCTCCCTCTGCCCATAAAAATGAAAGTAGGCTTAGATCTGTACATGATACTATTGGTTAGCCTGTTCCGTTCTTTATAACCTTTATTTCATAAATTGACTACAGTATGTGGCCATTTTTATTGTCTCTCCAGATAGGCGACTGAATCTGTAAACCGTGAGTCGCCAAGGCGAGGCAAGCCAATTTCCCAGGAAGCTTGGATCAAATCATCTTCCAATGCGTGCTAATTATACCCATCCCTTACAGATGTTTGCCCAAATGGCTTAAACTCATTCTGTCACTTGAGCCACTGTTTGACTGTTCTTGTAGCTGTAAAGCTTTTCTTTCCCAATAAATTTCTTTCCCAAAATAAATTAAACATTTTGTCTTCCTGTATCTTAACACATCATCTTGTACCCTTCCTCCACTATCCACAGAAACAATAGATCTTTGCACAAACACATCCTGACCCTCTGGTAAAAAACAAAACAAAACAACATTGAGGAAAAGAAAAATACTGTTTGAAATGAGAAACTTTTCCCCACAACTGGCTAAGCAGTTTAATGTCTGTCTGTATCTTGGAAGAAAAAATCTTGCTTTTTTTTGTTTCTTTTTGTTCATTTTTCTTTTTCTTTTGTAATAACAGAATTGTTCTGTTAAGCAGACTATTTCAATGTGTCAAATGCTAATTGGTAGAACTTAACAACAAAACTATAATCTGCTAATTACCAGATTCTAATTGTAATGCTAATTATCAGATTCTAAACCTCCTAAGAAGTGTAGGTTCAAAAAAGTTGGATTTATGGGCAGAACCCCATTTCCCCCCCCCACCCTCAATCATTATGTTAGGAGTTCTGGGACATAGCTTGTTCTAGAGAGAGATCTGAAGACACAAATACAGAGATGAAAACAGCACTTACCCAGTAACTCTTGCCTGCACAAACTCCAGTTGTTTGTTCCCAAATGGTACAAGAGGAACAACCGGCAGTACTTAAATATGACAAGCTACTTACTCACTTCTCTTCCTGGACTGCTGAGGCATGCACATGGTCTGAGCAACTTCCACTGCCCCCTCCTTTCACCTCTTGGTTTCCAGGCTTTTCTGAGAAATGAGGAAAGCGTGGGAAGGCAAGTCAAGCATCCAACAGAGGACAGTCTGCCAGGATCCAGTTCTTAAGAAACTCCCAAGACCTGTCACTGCAGCTGCTGCTTCCCAGAAAAAGAAAGCACGCTTGAAACAGAAAGGTGAGCAGGAGGGCAGGGAGCTGCTCCTGCCAAGGGCTGCATTTTGCCCACCAAATAAGGTTCCAGCAAGGCTTCATGGATTCTGAGATAAGTTTTGCTTTTAGTGGAGGCTGTTGAACACAATGCCTATATAGATATATTTATTTGCAGGAGAAATGCATTGTGACCTTTTTAGCCACATTTGACAGTTCATTACATATTAACCCCTGAGAGCTAAATTGAAAAGTGGAGATAATCTAGAGCTTGTTGCAATGTGCCTCTCTTGTGGTCAGATTCACAATTTAATTTATACAGCACCAGGAACAAACATGTTAGGTTGCATTAGTTTGAAAAAGTTATGTTCCTTCCAAGCCCCTTTGTCAACATATGCATTATATATATGTATGCTCTTCAAGGAACTGTATTTGGACTTAGATATATGATGAATGCACACTTAATGGCAGATATGAGTGTACCACTGCATAACGTGGGAAGTAGCCCCTGTTAGATGGATGTACCTTTTCTTAACACACTGAAGGGCACAAATCTTCATTGGGTGGCTGGATCTTGGACTTCAGGGCTTATTCTCAGGGCAGCAAGTTGAAATCTTAAGGCTGCTAGCTATCTGGCATAGTCTTAGCTGCATACCTTCTTAGCTGCATAGCTTCTCAACTGCATAGCTTCTTAGCTGCATACCTGCTTGTAGTAGCTAGTACCCAAGTACAATGGAGCTGAGAGCCCATAGTTTGCACTGACAATTCAGCTATATTTTGTGTCAACAACATGGTCAATTTCCATATTTTCTGAAAAGTCTAGAACTTCAAAGCCACACAACTGCAAATACATATTCACAATATTAGGTGGCAGGATCCTAGTGATGTATAGAAGCTCTGCACTTACTACAGCTATTTGATGTGTTATCATCAGGCTTAGACTCATAAGTCTTTGGATGTAGGATGCTGGTTCTCCTACTGAATTTATCATCCCTCTCTCTTATATACACACACACACACACACTTTTAGATGGCCTGTTTCATAAAAGCTCATAGCTGCTCATCTGTTGCAAGATATTTCTATATTTTTCTAAAGATGGTATTTCTATTGTGAAGACTACATTTTTCTTCAGTACTCAATGACAAGCTAGACAAGGTGCTAGGAGAGCCCTAAATGGATCTTGTAAGCAGTTTATTGATAAATAGCAGCAATCCTCATCCCATTCAGATTGGGGCATAGCAGGGGAGGAACTGAGGGTTTAACACAATCCCCCCCCCCCCGAATTACTGACCTCAAACAGCCACCAGCATACTCCCCCCTCCCCCCCGCCCCCGCCACAGGATAAGCATCTCTAGAAGGTTGTTTGGGAAATTTGGTGAGAGATATAGCAGCATACATTTTAGCACTCAGACTACAATATTTTATTCCTGGTAAAATTGAGAGACTTCTCCCCCAGTGCCCCAACTGTAGGTTGTAAGCATTATGCAGTTACAGAAAGGTAACAGATATTTGCTATATTCAAGTGGGTAGCCATGTTGGTCTGAAGCAGCACAACAAAACAAAATCAGAGTCCAGTGGCACTTTTAAGACCAACAAAGATTTATTCAAGGCACGAGCTTTCGAGTGCAAGAGTGCTTGCACTCGAAAGATCATGCCTTGATTAAATCTTTGTTGGTCTTAAGGGTGCCACTGGACTCTGATTTTGTTTTTTTCAGAGATATTTGCTATGCTAGTGATATCTCAGAATCTGACATTGCATAAGAAGTCATTACATATTGACCCCTAGTCCATCTAATTCAGCATTACCACTCTGACTGACAGAAGCCTCCCAGAATCTCCCCCTGCCTCCATCTGATACCTTTATCTGGAGATTCCAGGAACTGAGCCTGGGACCATGCATATGCAGTGTGTTCTACAACTGAATTAAAATTGCTTTCCCATATGTGGATCTTCTCTGCCACCTTTTCTTTCTGACTATAGCAATTATGTAATTGAACCTCTAAAACTAAGAAAACTATACCTGTGCTCTACCCTCCATTCACTTACAGTTCAATAGATTACTGCTTTTAGGGCAAACCAGTATTTGTGGCCTAAGACTATCAACTCCAGGTTGGAAAAATTCCTGGAGATGTAAGACTGGTGGGGTTGTGGAGAACAGAGCCCGCAGTGGCTTATAATGCCATACAGTGACTCCTCCAAAGCACCCATTTCTCATAAGGGAAAAGATCTCTCTAGTCAAGAAACCTCTTATAATTCTGGCAGATCTCCAAACTTCACCTGGTTGCTGGCAACCCTATTGTGGCCATGCCAGAATCGTACTACCATGTCTTTTTCTCTTCCTTACAAGCTATGATTAAACCAGGGAAGAACACAACCATAGTGTATAATTTAGGGCCTAACAATATTTAATGACATTCTCAACCTGTGTCCTGTTACACCATGAGCATTTAACATGAGAAGTGAGTTATGAGTTACCTGCTGACACATGGAAAGAAGATAAGCCTTATCCCCTGTGTCGTGTTCCTTACCTACATGTTTCCTTAATATGAGAAGTAATATTTGCTGGGCAATTTCAAGTCAGAAGATTGTATGGAAGGAAGGCATAAGCCTCAGTTCCCCGTGTGCTATGAGCCTGACCTGAAGTGAGCCTGGTGTGCACCTTGGAACTGAGTGAGAAACTTCTATCTCATATCTGATTTAAGGTCCACATGGCAGATGAATCACAAAACTTTGTAAAGTGTTGCTAGACCTCAGACAGGGCCACAAACTCTAGTTTTCAATGAAAGTGGCTGTGAATGGAAGGAGCGAGACCAAAGATCCCCTAGGCTCATTCCCATAATAAAACTATACCAAGTAATCCTTTGCATATTGGGTTATAAACCTACGTCTTCCCTGTCTAACCTTTCACCTGCCAGAATATTTGCAACCATAAGTAATTACCCCCAGAAGCCAATTTCAGGACTTGCTACTATGTAGTCCAGTTCTGAACACTAAGGGAGACTTATCTTTCTTTCCCCGGTCTGCCACTGAGAATTTGAGCAGCCTTTACACAGGAAGTTAGGTAGCCAACCTTCTGTTAAACAAGGGAAACCAGATATTTCCTGGAAATCACATGGGGAAGAAGCACAGAGCCAGCATGGAGACATAAGACTAGATGAGTGGATCAACACAAGAACGATTCTCCTTCAGCTGACCCAAATATCAATTAAAGTCTGGACATATTCTGTTGGGGAAAGAAATAGAGTATGCCAGTCATCTCCACTCCCAACCTTTGTCCATTCAGCTGAAGGTTTAAACAAAACCCACGAGTACAGTATACCCTACATGCACACTGCCATGTTATCTGAAATACTTTTTTAGTGTGCCATGGGCTATCTGAAACTCATGGAAGCTCATACTGTAATGACATTATCTCTAAAGTGCCATTCACTCTATTTAAATGTACATGCTGTAGCTAGGGTTCATTCTTGCATTACTGGCTATGTTTTCACCAGAACAGGGACCTGTACAAGATAATCCGAAGATGCTTTTTGAAAGCATAGAGAAAAGAATTAGGGGAAAAACCTTTTCCTAATGAATTTCTGCAACCTTACTTGATAATCTGTGCCCTTGTAATCTGTGGTGTTTACTTCTAAATAAACTGTTAAGAATGCAGCACTCAAATGGTATTTTAAATATCTGATGTCATAGACCCTTGGCCTGTTTATCCATCACTGCCACAACTGTTATTGCTTCAGTCCAGACGTTTTATTAACCTACTCCTGTTTAAAATCTTGCTGTAATATTTGCATAGCTGCTAGGATGACCGATTCTTCCACAAAAGGATTTCCTTTGATAGACTGCAGCAGTTTTTACTGCAAGTTCCAGAAAATTACAAGTTATTGCATGTACATTTTCTGAACAATGTATTGCTCTATACTGGAGACAAGGGGAAGAGTAGGGGTTTTCCTAGTCTCAGATGTTGCATTCCCCCCACTTTGTTTTTTTTTGAAAAAAGGAGAAGTGTCCAGTTTCTCCACTGTTTTTCTTTCTTTTTTTTTGGTGTGCTTTGTTTCACTTTATGGGGAAGACATGTTTGACAGTTCCTCACTGTTCTGTATTGGAACAGAACATATTCATGGAATTTTAAGAATTGGTTTTGTTTAAATATTAAGTACACAGGGTGGTTATTGTAGAACCTTGTACAACAGTATTCACTTCTCTGCACAGAAGTCTTTAATCTGAGTTGATCAGAAATAGCATGAATATTTTGTGAACTGTTTAGTATAAATTTATTTTATCCACAGCTATCCAAGCTAATATACAAGATGACACAGCTGCCTTATGCAGATGATGGATGCTGACCAAGCTGGAACAGATGCGTATGTCTCAATGTAAAATTATGGACAAATTATCAGAAACCAAGAGGGGCTAAACACATGCAGCCACCAGAGGTGGAAGGATAGCAGAGTTACACCCATCTGTTACACCCATCTGTATCCATTGAAATCAATGAGCTCAGAAGGGTTGAACACTGTTTAGGATTATACTATAAATTTATTAATCATTATACCTATGCACAGAGAATGTATGCTACTAAATACCAGATGCTTAAGGCCGAGAAGGACAGCCATCACTTTGTGAGTATCCAGAGGCACAGGTAGCCCCTGTTGATAACGGAATGGCAAGGTCCCCAGCCTTTTTGACCATGTGGAACCTTTTGGAATTCTGACACTAGGTGGTTGATGCAGCCACAAAATGGATGTCAAAGGAAGTGGAGTCAATCACAAAATGTCAGAAAAGGAGGTCCTAAGAGTAACACCAACATCTCAGGCAGAAGTTTTGCTTAACAAGATACCTTTAAGAATGAACATTGTTTAAAAAAAATCTTGTGAAGATCCTTATGGTGGCTTCTGCTGAAAGCAATGCTTTTTAAAATCTGCTCAATCCGTCAGATTGGCAAAGGCCAACCAAAAGCCCTGCTGAGCAATACCTAGTCTTACCTACTTTCTAAAAACATGTGTTGGGTGCCAGAAAAGGTGTTGAGGTATCCATATTGGGGATGTGTGGACCAGATGGGACTCCAGGACATGAAGTTTTATGTAGCTTTCCCCCAACACATTTTATTGATCCACCTCCTATTCTTCCCAAGATGCAGGTCCCCATATCTTTTCCTCACAGAGAATTGGTAGCTTGATGAGGACAAATTTGAGGTTCGAGGGAAGAGACTAATTTGCCCTTCCTGTATTTCCATCTGTGGCCTCCAGTAACTGCTTCTCTTTTTTAAAAAAGCAGGCAGAAGTTATACAAAACACCATCTAATGTGTTACTTGGCTTGAAAATGAAGATTCTTAAGTCTTGGCTTCTGCTGTACCTCCTCTGTATCAGTAGACTGGTAATTCTTGAGAGCACTGATCACTGTGTACTGTAAGAAACCCTGTCTAGTAGAAAGGAAACCACAAGCCTGAATAATATGCCCTAGGTCATTGTTCTGGGAAGGACTACAAATAAATCCTTCTACAAGATGTAGGAAACATTAATACACACCGGTCTTCAAGGAAAAGACTTCAGATGGGACATGGCACCCTGTCCTGTGCTTTATTCTCCTGAAAATGTAAGCCGATAGATTAACTCCACTCCAATAGTGTAATCACTGGAAGTACAAAAATTTGTAAAATTCTTTCAAAGTGCAAACTGCTCTCTAAAATAAGATGATTACAGCATGAAATTGCTTTTATAATAGAGGAAGAAGATTGTGATTGATCCTATTTGACAATAGCATTATGACCCTGGAATATTTACAAGGAACAGCAAAGTAGAACATAAAAGTTGGCCATAGTAACACTTGTATTACCCACAGTTTAGGGTTTTGCTATTTGTTTTCTGAATTTGCTGAAATGAGTTGATGCAGAAGTTCCCTTTCAACTGTCAGCTGCTTTTTTTTTTTTTTTTGCTTTTACAGTAAAGTTTCCTTATTTAAAAAATAAGAAAATCAAAAAGGAATTACTCTAACTATCGGCGTATAAGTGCCTTTTTTTCTGGTCTTTTTTGTTTTTTGGCAGAGCATTGACAGTAGGATACCAAAAGGAAGACTCAAACCATAGATCTTTCCGGAGTTTTTTTACTGATTCTGAGGGCTCAAGCAGAGGATAGATCTCAGAATCATGGTCAGGGGGAGCTTCTTATGGCCCTACTACATCCACTAAAAGAGGGAGAGGGAAAGAGCAGGCCAACTGGCCTCCTCTTCCCTCCACTGCACAGGTGGCTTTGGGACAACTGGCTACAAGGACAGTGGAGTCCTCCTTAAGGATTCCCTACCCTCCACTCTTGATTAGTTGGCTGGCAAGGGGACTTACCAGGAATAGGTGGCAGGCATAGGCTATGTTGCCTGCAATGTAGCAACATGACTGGTGTGTAGCGGAAGTAACATCACCTTGTCAGTAGAAGTCAATTTTACCATAGAGTTTTTGCCCAAATGCCAAAACATTGCTGTCCCAGCATGATGACATCATTTCTGGTACATGCTGGAAGTGGCATCATGGCGTTGCTCACAACATAGCTTGGGACCTTCCTCCCACTCCTGCTAATTCCCCCCATCCCCACCAGTTGCTTGGCAACTCTAGTTCCTCCTTTGCATGCCTAAGACAGCTTCTGATCTGGGGGGGGGGGACAGTCCAACGTCACCTGGATTCCATACCAGCCTCCAGATGGGGCCTGGAGATCCCCCGAAATTACAACTCATCTCCGGACTACAAAGATGAGCTTCCTTGGAGAAAGTGGCTGTATTGTAGGGTGGACTCTATGCCATTATATCTTGCTTATATCTCCCTCTCCCATATTCTGCCCACTCCTGGCTCCAACCCCAAAGTTTCCAATTATTTCCCAGAGCTGGCAACCCTAGTCCCATGGAACTTTTCTGATTCTTTACCTTTTTGCAACTCAGCCCACCTTCAGTGTCATTGAATCATCATTTCAGGTATTCACAGAGTCCAGCAAATTCAATGTCAGCATTAGCCCTGTTTGCGGCTACATCTAGTTCTTATGAGTGGAAACATCACCTGTACATCCCCTTCCTTCAAAGATTTCTTCCAAGCTCCAGAAACACAGTACTGCACACCAGCATTAGTTTTCACAACACGCAGTTTATATTTATGGCTTAGACTCAAGAGGTCTACAATAAGAATTGCTGTCAGGACCGAAAGATCCAAGATGTGACCACATTTCAGTGAAATGGGGGGAAAAAAACGTTTCTGATGTTCCCTGGGGATAGTATTTATTTTTAATAGCGCATATCAGCATTCAGTTATTAGGCCTATGAAGAGGTCAGAATGACAAAATGTCCTTTAATTCAAACAGTAATTTCCCAAATATTATTTATAGATTCACAGCCCAGCAAAAGTCTACCTCTAGTCTGCCTCAGCCCACTACATTGTTCAGAAACCATTGCATCTCTGTTAAACATCTGAATCACTTCCTCAAGGATGCCAGTAAAATCTGCCCATTTCCCCTAAGCCTTCAGCCACTGTTCCCTGACTTGAAAGTTCTTCATATAGGAAATGGCAGCCGCTAGACCAAGCAGCCTTCTGAAAAATGTGCATATAAAATTTAATGGATGCATACTCTTTCATTGAAACATGGTTTCAGAAATGTTGAGGTTTTGAAAAGAGGTCTTGAGGTTTTGAAAAGAGATGTGTTATAAATATGTCTAAAATTTTCAAATCCTTATTGTATAATTGCTAAATCGGTGTCTGCTTCAGTCATTACATGGACTTCTGTAGCCTCACACATATAATGGACGTGAGCTTTGGGGAGTTACAATTAGCCCCCGATTCCCAGCTTATGGTTCCATTATGTTCACATGATTAAAAATATGGCATAGCTGTGCTATCATAATGAATTAATTTGCTCTGGAAATATAGTAGTACACTAGTAGGAGCAGTCCATTGACAGCTACAAAGATCCCCACTTTTGCATTCTCACCCCTTTAGCCTTTCTCGATAATTTAAATCACATGCTGTGAAAAGGACTCAGTCATTAACACACACCGTGTATATATACACAGTCACATTTCAAAACCTTCAACCTTGAAAAAGAGATGTTGAGCTCATGAAGAACATTGCAATATACCGACGTCATTTTTAACCAATATTTAACTGATGTGGTTGTGTGTGGCAGCTGCAGGGGGCTGAGGAAGGAACGTGTACTGAAAATTGCCTTGTTCTGTTGTTGTTGCAAATGTGTCTGCTGTGCTGATATGTGGTATCAAGCATTGGATCCTAATGGCAAGGAGGGGAAGGGGGGGAATAATGAGTGAGCTGTGTGTGTAAGCTCAGCAACTAATCCAGGCTTGACTTAAAAGTGACACCTGAGTGTAGCGCATTTCAGATGCTTGTGCTTTGGCTTATAAGTGGAAATGTACAAACAGGACATTTGTGTTCTCACTCTCCACATCTTCCTTAAACTGCTTTCAAGAATGTACCCTATTTTTTAATTCTATTTTACTGTAACGTGGTGCACTCCTTCTTCCAGTATATCCAGCATTTCAAAAAAACCTGAAGTGTCAAGTTTACTACAACTAATCATAAGCTGCTTCTTGTTTAGTCCATTTCACCACTTTGATGAGAAATAAAGGGCTCAGCTACAACTATCATTTCAGAAAACGGCCTTTTCCAGTGTTGTTCTTCTGTGTGTTTTCCTTTACTGAAATGAGAAGACAACACAGTGGATGGCTATCATGGTTGTGGCACTTTATGGAATGTGCCAGCCTAAAGTTGAACCAATTCCATTCTTGCATCTTTTCTAACAGCCAATGGGAGTGCTTTATTAATTGAAATTTTTTTTTACATTATTTTAAAATGGATATTTTAGCACTTTACCTTCTAAACTGCTGCTTAAATTTCTAACTGGTAACATAATTTTTGTATTTAGGTTTTATTGTATGTTGCTTCCAATATTTGGAACTACCAATGTCTTATCAAGCTATTCCTTTCACTTAGAACTCCTGCCATGGTGGAACTAAGGGGAAAGAACTGTTGAAATGAATATTCTTTACCTTATACCACTCTCTAGTGGTCAAGCCAAGGGACTGAACATTTTGTGTATGTACAAGTGAACTGTACAGCTAGTGGTAAACCATTCCTGGGAAATTTCATGAAACAATGTAGAAGTACCAATAAATTAATCATATTTTTAGAATAAGCATAATGAACCTTGACATTTCCAGAAACTGTCTACATGCAATCATGTTTGACATTTATGATCTATTGCAAACTATGATTGGACTCATACTTGAACAACTCATTTTGTCAATTTCTTTCTTGTTTAAGGTGACCAGATTGTCCCACTTTTGGAGGGACATCTGGGAGCACCTGGCAAATTGTACTTATGTTGAAAGTTAAAAATATATATTACAATACTATTTTTGCATTCTATACATTCTATGAAACTTTTTGTTGATCCATATAGACCAAATTTGTAATCAAGAATTCCACCCCCCCCCACCGCCACAGTCAATGGGGTCCCGCTTTACCAATGTTAAAATCTGGTCACCTTATTCTTGTTTAGGTTAATTGCTTTTTGCATCATGGGCATATTCTAAGATGAAGTGCTCTTTATTATCAGTAGGATCCTGCTGCAGCTGTCCAAGGCACAGGAGCCCTACTACAAAGAGGTGGCAGTCCTAACCCTTCCGCCTCAATAGCATGTATTAAAACCAGCCTTATGAACTTACGAACTGTGGAACATTCCTGGATAGTTTTTTTGCAAATAACCAAGAATCAACTGTGATAAAGCTAATGTTCTAAAAATTATATATTTCAGAACCATCTCTATTCATATATTATACCACGTAAAATAAGGTTTTGTTCTAGAATCTGGGAAGAAGATATGCAATAAAACACAGTGGATCTCCAGCTATCTCAAATGTCTCCTAAAGCAACTTTCAGTTATTGGTGTACTAGGGACAATGCATTAAGGAATGCAATGGGTGCTAGATTGGTGTGTGTGTGTGTGTGGAAGAACTCTGCAGATGGCCCCTCCCCCCTCTTCCCTAGGACCTGGAAAGGCTGCAGGCTGGACGCCCCGGGAAGGGAACTCACCAGCAGGGTCAAGCTCTCATGCAGCAGGGATTTGCAGCCTCTAAACCTCAGAGGGGAGTGGAAGGAGGGGGGGTCAGAGGTCGGGGATGAAGGTGATTGGCTGGCTGCTGGATAGATAGGCAAGCCAGTTGGAGGAGGAAGCACTCAGGAGCAGGACAGCTGCCCTGAGTAGGTGTTAAGCACTAAATGGCACTTACGCCATGAGACATGCTCCTCCTTCTAGCCCATCAAAAATATTAAGTGGAACAGATGTGTGTGTGGTGATTACCACATACACACATGTGGTAGCCTTTGTTACTACTGTCTAATGGTATCACCCATTTTCTATGTTTGTTAAATTAGGGCAGTAACCCCTAAACTGCTAGGGCATGTTAGTGTTACAAGACAACAGTAAGTATCCTAAGAGAAATAAGGTAAAGGCTCCTATGATTTCAATCACGCAGAAGCTACCACCTACTATATCTCTGAATGACTCAGTGCTCTGTCTACCGCACCATAGTGGTTAAGACTAGCAACCTCTAATCTGGAGAACCGGTTTGATTCCCCACTCTTACACATGTGGCCAGCTGGGTGACCTTCAGCTAGTCACAGTTCTGTCAGCCTCACTTACCTCACGGGTGTCTGTTGTGGGGAGAGGAAGGGTAGGTAACTGTAAGCTGCTTTCAGACTCCTTTGCTTAGTAAGAAGTGAAGGACAAAAACCCTGTTTTTTTTTTCAATCCATCTCTGCTGGAGGTGATAGCCAAACAGCTAAATTAGGTTCCTTTGTCATCCCAAGAAACACACTGAGAGATTTTACACTTTTTATATTTTTACTGCAGCAGAAACATAGACACAGGGGCATTTCCCAAATCCAGAACAAAATTAAGAAAATATTATTTTACCCCCTACTCCATCAGAAGCCTGATGCAGAGACACACAGCCAAGTTACTGGCCTGCAGAAGAGGTATGCTCTTAATCGTGATTTTTAAAGGAACACATGTATACAATAGTTTTTACTGTTACCACTGTCTAAACAACATTCTTTTTTGTAAGAATAAAGTTTGTTTCCAGAAAAATATGTCTCCAAAGTTTGGGAAATCCACTATTAGGAGAGACATCTAAATCAGTAGGTGCCAAGGAAAAGACCTAACCCTCCAACTGTAGGCCAAGATTCAGTAGTATTCCCAAGCCCATTTGCAGGAAGTGCAGCTCCCTTCAGGACAGATTGACTCTTCAATCCTTGAGCTTCTCTAGTGACCAACAACACTTCAGTCTTGAGTGGACTGAGCTTAAGTTTATTTGTCCTTACCTGTCCCTTTATTTTTTTTCCAGGACATCCAACAGATCCACCAGTGTGGGCTGTTTAGAAGAAACAGAACTGGGTATCATCTTCCTATTGGTAGCACCTTACTCCAAACTCCCTGATGATGTCTCCAAGAGTTTAGTTAGCTGTGGAATCTGTGGAGGCAAAGAGCAGTGGGATCTGTGGAGATGGATGTGATTTCTGATCTCACAATACGTTTTTGAATATCCCATATAGAAATTTGAAGGATCTTCTACAAGGTTTTCTGGCATGATGCCATGATGTTCTGGATAGCTGTTTTTATGGTAAAATATGTGGACATGCATGTAGTGTGTGATTTTGTTAGGCCTAAAATGTTCATGCAGATGCACAAAAGCCAAAACACATGTTCAAATAATCCAAAATAAGTCAGGTAAGAAAACTGGATAAAGCAAAGAGAAAAGTTTACTTTGTGCAAAATAGGGAGATCAAAACAGCACAGCAAAGATGGTTGAAAATGAGAGCTCTGCCTTCCCAGGGATGGAGAAAAAGTGTTAATACTTCAATTCCCATACTTTTACAGTATCCATCATTGATTGGTTCATGCACAGATGCTAAATATTTAGGATAGTATTGGATTGGTCAGATACCAGACCCACTGCTCTGATAGGTCAATAGAACTCTAACCCTGCATTAAAATACAGAGATCCAACACCGCCGCCTGTTAGGGGTGGGCATCAGAACATCATTTCCAAAATCATTGGCATGGGAATTGCCCTTGGATGGGAACAGCTTTTATTTTCAGTTTGTAACAATTGCAATATGAAGGAACAGTGATTAGTCTCTGTAGAATCTAATGTGCTTCTTTGTATTAGTGCTACTGGATTCCATGCGGCATGCAGTGTACATGCTGTCTCCACTTGTCCACAATGGCACCTCCTGACCTTCTGGGTGAACTTTGGTAACTTTAGTCATTCTGGGCCAGAATACACGCTGGTTATGCTTCAGCTTAACAACTATACAAAACAGTGACAATTCGTATTCTTACTATGGATTGATGAAAATCAAAATTAAATTTAATTTGCTTGTGGTAAAAATAAGGAGGTGAATTATCAGAGTCTCTTTTTACAAGTAGAGAATGGAAAGCCTTTTGCAGCATCCATAGAGACTAGTCTCATTCCACACTGAGGAGGGTGAGATCTCTGTTACACCTGTAATTAAGGAAGGCTTGCTTGCGAATCAGACCATAAAATAGATGATCATGCAACATTGATTAATGACTATTAAATATAAGAAGTTAAATAACTCAAAAACTTTAATACAGAGACCTTCTTAAGAGCAGAAGTTCATTTTTAGGAGATGGGTCAATATTTCAACCCAATTATTTCCCTGAAATAGTTTAAATCTCACATTTGATAAGCTAAGAGTAGACAGGAAGCTAAATGCTCACCGCAAACAGGTGACTGAACTGGAAGCTAAATGCTTACCACAGACAGGTATGAAAATGTACCTTAACTCCGGTTGGAGTGGGACCCTTTGGCACGGGGACACCCACCATAACATGTATCTAATAAGAAATAATCCCATAATTTCTACCAAAGTATCTTTTCTAAAATATGTTCTCTCAAACTTATAAATTTGACAGTGAATTTGCAGGAATTGTATGTAAAACATGTGGGGCTCCATGTTTTTGTGCCACAATTGCACTTTTTAAGTGGTGCACTGATATGTGATTTCCGTATATTTTTAAATATTCCAAGTAGAAATTACGAAGGTCCAAGAAGATATGCATTTTAGATCTATGTTTTTGTATTATTGTGATGCCAGTAAGGAGTGAATCCATGTGTTTTTGGTGCAGTCAATGAACACTGATGTGTGATTGATTTTACCATAGTTTTTTTTTTTTGTAGAATCCATGTAACAAACTAAAGATCCACAAGGATTCAGTTCTTTCAGCTATGGCGGTGTTGGATCTCTGTATTTTAATGCAGGCCATGCACATGGCCACGATAGTGTGTTTTGCATGATCCTTTATAAAAATCACAAGAATCCAACTTCGGATCTACATTTTTGCAGCCCTGTTTTTTTTGTGGATCCATGAGCAGTGATATAATAGTGGCTTTGTGGAGCTTTAATATAAAACTTATGAATTCAGGCAGCTCTATCTATTGAATCTGATTTTGCTTCCTGTAACTGGCAAAAAGCACTGGATTTATGCTCTTTACTGTATAAATCTGACCTGGTTTATTTTTTAGAGAGATTCTCTGCAAAAGTCATGAGGATCCCTTCCTTGAATTTATGCTCTTCTGCCATGGCAGTTCCATGGCGTGTTGGATTTCTGTGTGTGTGTGTGTGGGGGGGGGGGGGGTTGGTTCTCTCTGTCAACATGGCTGTGATTTTAAAGTAAACTAAACTGAACTCCGCACAGAAATCACACAGGATCCATGCTGTGGTGTGTGGTGTCATGTTTTTGTGCCCTTGTTGTGCCACGAAATGCTGGGTATGCGGGGGGTTGACAGTGGAATGAGGAGAACTTCGCGTCCCTCACACCCACAAGGAGGGACGGTTAGCACGCTCTTTTCCATGAGCCTGTCAGGGACGAAGGCGCCAAACAACCTTTCTCCTCTCCTGTTTTGCGCTCCTGAGAAGACTGAAGACGGGTTACGTAACGAGGAGGCCCCGGAGTATGTTTCCATACGGTTTGTTCCTAGTAGCCAATCCGAAGAGGCCTTTGGTTTCCTGTCCCGCCTTATTCAACGACGTCACCATATTAGCAAACTCGTCCTTCCCTCAGCTCGGCCAATCGGCGCCTCTGCCTGTGGAATGGTCTCCGCCTGTCTTGTCCGCTGACCGGCAGCTCTGTGCTATGGAGAACGGGGCGCGTGAGGAATGCTGTTTGCCTCACCGACGCCGCCGAGGGGTGCTGCCGACGCCGCGCGTGGAGACATGACCCAGTACCTCAACAGCAGCCAGAGCAGCGGCGGGGACGGCCGGGCCCGCTGGGGCTCCCTTGGCAGCCCCGCCAGGCTGTGTTGTAAGCTGGCGGGCCGGGCAGATGGCGCCAGGAATGGCAGGTACGGGAGGGAGGCCGCTCCCATCATGCCCCACTTTTAAGAGCCTGGCGCGGAGCGAGGAAGCTCCAGGGGCACTTCCAAACGTTAATGCCGAAGGAATAGACGTGTTTACCTATTGTAGCAAAATTGCTCCAGAGCAAGCTTCCACGAGGCAGCAGGAGACGATGTGGGTGTCCAAATATTCAGTAATCCTTGAGATGAAGCAACCAGGATTGTGCATAATATTTTTAATGTGGATGTCATTTGGGGGCCTTACAAAATGTTCTGTTTTATTTTTCTCCGTATCCCTTTCTTATTTCGCTGCAGCAGTATTGGAAACTGACCCCATCCCCCAGTGCGTTCCTTTACTACTTATCTTCGATTGTGGATAGCAATATATAGGCTGGTAAATCACTATATTCAGTGAGGCTTATTCCGAAGTATGCATAGAATTGTAGTTTTATTCTCGGCTTTCTGTATGCAAAGCTGTTAACAGTTCAAAGCAATAAGCCCGTAACTTTTTAAATTACCAAAATACCTCAGGATGTAGGACCTTTCCACCATTGCTGAAGCCTTGGTCAGCCCTCATGTATCTGGAGGGCGCAGAAGGGCTTCATTCACTCTTTGTCTCTCACTCCTCAGAAAAATTAGCATGTTAACTGTGCCTGTGAGTATGCATCATTGATAGCTAGAGTTAATTTTCAAGCAGGAATGTCCCAGAAAGAGTACATTATTTCTCTTCCGGATCTTCAAACATTGAGTGAACCATTTATGTATTGTATTTATATACCACCCTCCCCGAAGGCTCAGGGTGGTTTACATGGGCCAAGAAAAACCATACAGGTAACATCATTTCAAGAACAACAAGGTGAATAACAACAATAACATTAACATAATAACAACATTAAGGAATGGTGGAACTACAAGGAGCTTCAGCTCAACTCTTACTGAGACCCAGTATGTTGTATAGATTCATAGCCGTCATAGTAGGAGGAGGGGGGGCTAGGGGGCCAATTGGAAGCGATGGTTTAGGTTGACCTCAACCAAATGCCTGGTGGAGGAGCTCCCTTTTGCACGCCCTGCGGAACTGTTCAGGTTCTGTCAGGGCCTTGATGAGGGAGGGTGGTGATATGCTATATGCTGACACCAATTGCCCTGGAACTGCTTTTTGGTCTTTAAAATAGTTTAATAATGTAACAGGATTAACTTTTGCTTATATATTCCTACTGTTATGATGGTCAGGTCTTAGTCTGACGAAGAGTGCTTGCACTCGAAAGCTCACGCCTTGAATAAATCTTTGTTGGTCTTAAAGGTGCTACTGAACTCTGATTTTATTGTAAAACTTAACCCGGTAAAACTTAATCTTTTGCTAGAAAAAGTGTTAAGGAAACTACTAGTTCCATTTTTTTCATAGCAGTTGAAATTAAAGGAAAAGGAACAGATAGTGGTGGGGTGGGGGAGAGGTAGCCCTCATTACAGTTATAGAAAGATTTATTAGCTGTTAGCAGTTGACAACATTGTATGTGGGATCACTTCAGTTTGGACTGACAGGTTGGAAATCTGGTTCCTACATGTATGGAAGAGAAGAATCCCTAAATCCTTTAGGTCTGATTTACTCAAATGCTCAAAGAACTTGGCTGAAGCATTAAGTTGCTCAGAGGTTAGTGGTGAGAAACAGGAATGTTCCAGTTGTAAAAAGCTGAGTATTTGAGAATGGAGAATTGTATCATAACAAAAATATGCTAAGGTTCAAAATTAACCTATGTGGGTAGCTTTGGAAGGGAAATTATTTTTAAAGTTTTTAGTGGGCAACAGCCCGTCAACATGAGAAAGAAATGAAGTACAAAGTATGGCTAGGAAGCCATCAACCTTGGTTTGTCCATATGCAGAATGCTGGGCACCAGAAACAAGACATGCCTGTTACCACATAAGAGTTTGCTTCAGAATTATTCTTAACTTTTTAACTAGAAGAAGAAATGGTTTTTATACTCTGCTTTTACCCAAAGGAGCCTCAAAGCAGCATACAATCACTAACTCTCTCCCCACAACAGACACTCTGTGACGTAAGTGGGGCTCAGAGAGCTCTGACAGAACTGCAGTGAGAACTGCTCTAACAGGACTATGATTAGCCCAAGGTCACCTAGCTGGCTGTATGTAGAGGAGTGGATAATCAAATCTGGCTCTCCTACACCAAGCTGGCTAGGACAGTTTCCTTTATATTTAACCCTTGTACTCATGAGCACGTAAAAGGTAAGAAATCACTGAGGAGTTTTGGTACTAAGACAACATGGCTGTAATAACCAACTCTTATTCTTCTTTGCTATAAGAGCAGAAACTAACTTTTACAGGTCATCAGATATCTCTAATGTGCTGTAAACATTTGTGTTTGACCTTTTGCGTTGTATTAATAAACTGCTGTACTAAAAAATAACCTGATTAATTCAAAAAATCTCAGTCATTGTATGTGTGAGCTTGTTTCTGTTTCCCAATTGGAAATCTGAAGGGTATGGTAAGTTAAAAAAGTCAAAGTAAAAAACAACAACCCTAACCTTTACACTGAAGTCCTCTAAGAAAACATGTTTAAAGTGTGCTTGTTGGATTGAGATCAGGTGGAATCGTTCTGGGGCTGATCCTGTGAGAAGGGTCTAGTCAGCATTTAAGATGGAGGCATGAACACAGAGTGAGTCTGGAATTAAAGACTGGGATGCAAAGTAGGGTTTGCATCAAGGGCTGGCAATGCCCAGGTGACTGGGAAGGACAAGACTTACCCTAATTGTGTCCATCAATGCATGGCCAAAAGTGACATCACAGTATTGCGGGATGCTCAAGAAGCATCCCACAGTGCGGTGGCATCACCTCCAGCTGCACAGGCAGAACTTGTATCACGGTGTTGGCAAATGCTGTTTGCTCCTCCCCTCTATTTTTTTCCTGCAGCCTATGGAGCAGTGTGTGTGTGTGTGTGTGTGTTTGGCGGGGGGGGGGGGGAGGAGGGAACAAAAGTGATAGTCAGGAGGCTGCTAAAATGAGTGGCTTGGTCAGCCTAATGCCAGCAGCCCTATGTGGTTCTGCTCATGGGTGATATGTAGGAGAGATGGTTGATTATCTTATCCAGTTACAGCTGCTGCTGCTTTGCAGAATCATGTTCAGGAAGTCTCAGGGCTTTAAGGGGCATTCCAGTAGGAAGTACCTCCCCACAATTTTTGGCATTCTGCCTGTACTCTGGCCAGAGAGGATCCAAGCTCAGGAAGGCAGGAGAGACGAAACAGTTGTATAGACATGGAAGCTAGAAGGCTCAGAGGAAGACAGACTGGCAAGAGACAGTCAAGGATGGCCTGGAAGTATTTATGACTACATCAAGGGAAACCATGGGGTATTTGGGGGTAAGAGGAGGTCTCATACTGAGACCAGGAAGATAGTATTGACTTTTCTTTCTCTGCTACCTAGCTTCAGGACTGCTAGTATATATTTTAGGAGGCTGTTGGTTCAAGACTTTAGTCAAAATTCAGTCTACCTTTCAAAATATAAAGTTCAGAATTGCCTTGGTAAGCAAGCCTGAGTGCCAGCTATGTGGAGATGGGAACAGGTACTAACTTGTTTTGAACCCTAGTAGGATATATTGTATGGAAACATCTTAGCATAGGTAAAAACAAAGCCATACTGTTTTAGTAAAGTCAGCTGCAAGCTTTGGCATGCAGTATGCCTTGTTTTCATAATTTCTTTTGTTTTTTTTCCCTCTCATCAAGCTACCCTAAAATAATATAGCCTAAGTAATGGGAATTCTTATTAAGAGACTATTACTCCTTTGCAATGAAATTTTTGGCCCAATGAAGAGGGAGTGGCCTTGGTTTTTGCATATGCATCACTTCCTATCTGAGAAAGTGAAACTAGTCTTGAACATAATAGCTATATGTAGCAGAAGAGTGTGGTGATAGTTTATGCTAAAACCATGAATCTAGGAATGTCAGCTTTTCAAAAGTAATCAAGAGGAAGTGAGTCACATTTTTACTTTTTAGATGCATGAAGGTATAGAAATCTTGTTGAAAGGTCTCTTTCAATGACAGTATATTGTCAGTAAGATCTGTCTTCCTGGTTACGTAAGGGCTTATTTCTTTGTAATTTGAATTACATTAACTGCTGTTATGTGCTGTTTTGAAGTTTATGTTCCTGTAAACATTTGTGAAATGTGGAACTAAATACAGATTTAGCTGGATGTTTATGTAAGATAAGAATCAGATCAGGAACTCACAATGCACTTCTTTAGGAAGTGATGTTCATAATTAGCTTTTCTACTCCCAGGCTTAATTTTAATTTTCTGTTGTCTGAAACATGTGGTGTACTCTGTGAGGAAACCCAATATTGTGAGCAAAGTATTTGAAACAAGCATAGGAATTTTGAACCTACTGTATTGCTCACTTCGTTCTTTAGCTTTCTACGCTTCTGCATGTCATAAGAAATGTACTGTGCACAGATAATGCTAGGTAAAGCAGGCCTTGACAAATTTTCTTTGATTCTATGAGCCACAGTAAAATTTTAGGAGCCAGACTAGTTTTTAATCCTTTAGGGCAGGGGTAGTCTACCTGTGGTCCTCCAGATGTTCATGGACTGCAATTCCCATGAGCCCCTGCCAGCAGTTGCCTGGGCATTTGCTGGCAGGGGCTCATGGGAATTGCAGTCCATGAACATCTGGAGGACCACAGGTTGACTACCCCTGCAGGGTTATTTTAATGACCATGTTTTCAGGATATTTCTAGATATGAAAAATTTCCAGAAATTTTGAAGCCACAGTGGAAAGAGTTTAAATACTGGACTGTATAATAACTAGGCACTTTATGGCTTATTAAATAATTTCAAAACAATTCAATTGTATATGTCTATAGCAAAGTTCTGGGGAAGGCACTGGCAAACCACCCCGTATTAAGTCTGCCATGAAAATGCTGGAGGGCGTCACCACAAGGGTCAGACATGACTCGGTGCTTGCACAGGAGATACCTTTACCTTTATAGCAAAGTTAGGAATTTCAATTTCCTACTGCTGTTGATCATCTTACATGGAAATATTTTTACTTTATATTTTAATAAAATTGTCACTCATTACAAAGGGGAAAGTATTTTGTAGGAGTTCTTCAGTGCTCCCTTGAACCTTCCAGAGAAAATGTCCATGGAGGCAAAAGGTGGGAGGCCCTATTCCACTCCCCAATTGTTTCTATGCCTTCAGATCCCTAGTTAATGTTACCACAAATTAATCTTAAACTCTTCACAGTTTCATTATTATTGCTATAAATATTGTTAGTCTTTTAGGGGAACTTTTTATTGTAAAAGATGTTTTTTATTGTTAAGGATGTTTTTATTGTTGAGATATTGTTTTTATGATATGCTTGTGAACTGCTGAGAGTGGACCACTGAGAGTGGTCAAGCAATCTCTCCCAGGGATTGCATGCATATACCAGAAACTTCTGAATGGGCTGCAGAAAGGTGGCCAGAAGGATGTGTGTGTTAGTGTACCTCTCCCCCCCCCCAAAAAAAAAGAAAAGAAAAAGAAACCTCACAGCCTTATCTGTGTCTCAGGCTGTGGGTAGAAAAAGAAAGGGCCCTACTTGAGTGTGGGCATGCTACTCCATTCATCTGGAAGGGAGACGTATATGGGGCAAATCCTCTCATAGTTATCCCCCCCCCACACCTTTTAGGCAACGAGCAATGAAGAAGAAGATGGAGAAGAGGGGAGCAGCTCTTTAGGGCCTGTATTCTTGCATACTTCTCCAGTGCCACATTGTTGTCTACTCTTTGACTTAGTAGAGGGAAAGGTACCAGAGTTGGTGTGTGTGTGGGGGGAGGAGCTGTAGACGGAACTAATGTGTACTCATATCTTTGATTTTGAGACTTTTTTGCCAAATAGCCTAATCACTCATTGGGCACAGGATTGTCAAAACATTGTGGCTTGTCTAAAGAACTGGTAAATTGTTGTGAGTTGGTATCCTTTGATTTGCAAGCACAACAACATAATAGAATAGATACTATTTTCAAGTCCATCTTTTTTCTTTTACAGGAGCCAGTGTATTACTGACTTTTTCCAGCCAGCTCCAAAACAAGGTAAACAAGTATTGTAGGTTTCTTCTACAACACTGATATTAGGGCCTCATAGATTAAAGTGGGTAGCTGTGTTGGTCTGAAGTAGCCTCACTGGATGTGATACTTTTCCCTACAGTAATAGTGGTATATGTAGGCATGGGAAAAACATATTCATGTGCATCTATGTGTGTGCAAATTGTACAGATGGATTTTTGCTTTGTAACATGTGGAAGCAAATTCCCATATCTAAGGTGCAAAGATGAATATATATCACATGGAACACTGTTTTCTCCACCTTGTATGTGAGCCACTGGGCTTCTTAGCAGTGAAGATTTATAGTTAAATATTAAGTTTAAATCAAGAAATAGAATCAATGTGTGGTCCTGATGTGAAAATACAACCACACATGGAAAAATAACTCCACAGGCATTTTAATCACCATTAGGTTTTAACCTCGTCGTTTTGTATTACAGAAAAGGAGTAAAGTTTGATATAAAAAGAAAGTTGGGCATGAGTCACTAACACTTTATGAATTTCATTGCTCAGCTTAAGGCAAAATTCAAGGTATAACGTATTTTATTAAAATATTTATGTGTTGCTCTTCCCTTGTGGCTCAAGGCAGCTTACAGTTCCGAATCCTATGCATAATGCAACAAAACCGCTTCTGAAGAACCCCTGTAACTCAAACTCTGGTAGAAGCCTTATCAAATAAAACAGCCTTACATCTTCTTTTAGAACAGCTAGATTTGAGTCCAGGAGCACTTTAGAGACCAAGAATATTTTGGGGGTATAAGCTTTTGAGAATCAAAGGTCCCTTAATCAAACACGAGAAAGCTTATGACTGAAAGGGAGCGTTGGCTCTCAAAAACATAGCCTGAAACTCTTGTTGGTCTCTATGGTATTAGTGGACTAAACTGTTCTACTGCAGCTGCTCTCTGAAGCATTTCAAGAGATGCTGTCCCCCTCAGGGAGCCCGTTCTACAAGACAGGAACCTTTGCTAAAAAAGTGGATTTTGAAAGATGCCAAACAGGCAGTCATAAACAGATCTTCAGAAAGGTGACAGCTAGAGGACTGTAAGTTGTACATAGGTTCGTAAGAGTTTGCAACTGATCTTGGAGTCAATGGACATTGGTAGTAATCTACCTGTCCACTCTGTTTATCTATGGGGGCTTTGCTTCAGGTGTTCCTGCCGTCTGAGACTAGGTGTGTGGCACTGTCTCTCTTGGTCATTGCATTCTGCCAGGAGGCCAAGATTTTTCTGCTCCATTTGGCCATATCCCCACTAAACTCATTGTGTCGTACTGCACTTTTACAACAGATGTAGGACTGTGAAGGTTAATTCTTCACAGAAACAGAGCCTTGAGTGACAGGCTGCTGGGAAGAATTTGATTGGTTAGCATCAGCTGAGCAAATGAAGGCTTGAGAGCTGAATGTCGAGGAGAAATTCAGTCTGATTTCAGCCCTAGCTGAGAAGACTCAAGTGCTGACAGCTTGAATTTATCCCTAAATGAGAGCAGTTTAATACAGATGGAGATGCTGGTGTGGGTAAGTTAGAAGACTCTGATTTGGGCTGAGAAAGGGGATTAGGTCTTCTAGTGAGTGAAGAAATTTCCCTACCCAGTTAAAACAGGAAGACAGCTCTGAAGAGTGGAGATCCCTGGTCTGGTGTGGTTAGAGACTGCCTTCAAGAGTCAATTTAAACTCAAGAAGAGTACTGGTTACTAGAGTGTACCAGCTTTCTGGAACCAAAAGTCAGTTTGGAAAAGTCAAAGAAAGTGTACTGGAATGGCTGGGAAATAACTGAAACAAAACCCCCTCTCCTCTTAAAGATTCTAAGTCACAGGGAAGTCTATGCACATACTATTTAATTCAGAGTTCTGTTTTCAGTTACTTTAGAATTTTACCCTTGATTTCACCTGACCTTTCCCCCTCTCTGTTGATTAAAATATTTTGTTAATATGGGATTTCAAAACACCTTGAGTGCCTTTTAAGTTAAAGGAAGCTCTCAATCCTTCCCTCAGGTTCCTGGTCTGAGCCAACAGCCAAAACATCATATTGTGATAGGTGTGACAGCCAAAATACTTCAGGAAAGAGGAAACCGATACCTAGAACAGCACGATCAGAAAGGAGAAGAAAAACAGAGGGAAAAATTTTCCTCTGAGGGAGGAAGGGGATGGAAGCATATATAATGCATATATAATGCTTTTAATGTTTTAATGTCTTGTTATTTGATACTTTAAGAATTCTATTTGATTGGCAAGGCAGCACATAAATGTTTTAAATAGGAGATAAAAGGTTCTTCAAATATGTGGATTCTAGGTCATGAAGAGTTCCTTCCAAATCATCGGTTTCTGTCTTGTCTGGATTCAACAAGTTACATGAGACAGCAGTTAATTTGCAGAGTTCTAGGCCCTGTCTAGCCATAGCCATGTGATATACCTAAATAGCGTGTTTGCAGACTCCAGGACCAAACCAGATGGGATGCTTGGAGATCTATTAATATGGTTGTTTAATGTGAGGATATTTGGTTTGTGGCTATAGTGGGGGTTTAGTGAACCACTCCCCATAATAGTTTCCTAAACCAAGTTAGCCTCTTGGAACTACTGTTTATCCTTTGGAGGGAACCATGAAATGCACAGCAGGTGTAGGGAACCCACTGAGTCTGGGAACATGGTTCAAGGGATGCCCTTTCCCCTCAGTACTGCTGTCATATCTAAATTCCTTCTTCTTCCAGGGATTGTTATTTCCACCTTAAAACTGGTGGAATAGATTTTCAACATAAAGCCTACATATGTCTTCTGAAGTGAGATCTTAATGGCTAGGTAAAGGAATGCATGACAAAACACACTTCAGGATTTCTCACAAATAATAATATAGCTGGTTAGGATCCAGGAAGCAATACTTTTCTAATTCTGTGCATCATTAACTGTTTGCTTTGTTTCTGTTACTTCTACTTATAAAGACCGAGTTATGTTATGCAGTCCAGACAAAAGAAATGGGAAGGTTGAGCTTCCAGTCCCACATGCGGTTCGTCCTAGAAGAAATGCATCTTCTCCAAGGCAAAATAGAAGGAAGAAATTTCTACCTCCACCACCTGATAGGAGCCCTATAATTGATGCATTTTTCAAAGGTGCCAAGATAGAGAAAAAAGACAGTTCATATAATGATGAAGCTTCTATAACCATGGAAGCCACATGTCCAAAAATTGTGGTCCGCAAACTCTTTACATCAGACGGCTCTCGGGACTGTTCCTTCCAAGATGATTCTGGTATGAGGGTCCTAGAAAATAGTGAAAAATATCCTATTCAAACACGGACATCAGTAGTAGAGAACAGTAGAGAATGTCAAATGGAATATATGGATCTAGACACAGCCAGTTCTGGCTTGAACAAATGGACTTCAACATCAGAAAATGACAGCTTGAGAAAGGAAAGCCAAATATCCTGGTGCCAAAAAACAGGTTGCTCCAAGACACTACAGTTCAATCCAGACAATGCTTTGCATCAGTCATCAGCAGAAACATTTGGCAGTGATAAACAAGTAAAGAAAGGAAAAAATATGTTTAAGCAGCAGTCTTCTGGTTTTGTAAAGAAGTCCTTGGCAAATAATGTTTCTCTGCAGGTAGGTTTAAAGCAGTGAACTGTGACTTCTCAAAGCAGGCCAAGTTGTAAATAATAAATATAACTTACTACTTCATGTAAAATAAAGTATTGATTGGGCAACTTTTCCAGTGAGGAGAAGCATTTGAGTAATTGAAGGCACCTCAACATAAGATTTCAATAGGTAGATGATGGTCTCACATTTAATACTTGACATTTTTTTCTATATCCCAATTTCATCCTGACTCTTGTACTCTCCAGAGAGTGGCTAAAGGGCCAGAAGTGTCTGTTGCTGCAGAGATATCCTGCAATAAAGGCTTCACATGTTTGGAGCCCTGTGGAATCAAACCAAAGGTTCAGCTAGCATCCTATTTCATGTAATGGCAAATCAGATGCTTCAAGGAAATTTACTATCAGGGCATGAAGGCAACAGCCTTTTCTGTTAGTCCCCTGCAAATGAGAAGGGGGTATATAGCTGCCAACCCTGCAGTTTCCGTTCAGTATGTAGTTGACAAATCTCTGATAGACTGGAAATCTAATCTGTTAAAGTCATAAAAGCCAGTAGGGATGTATTCGTGTATAGCTGCAATGCTATGTAGCTGTTGTGCTGAGCTCCCCTGGAGTGACTTGGCGCAAGGGCTAAAAAGTCCCATACCTTTTCTTTCCTTTCAAGTAATGGTGGATTCTGGGTATCCATAAAGGATGAGGAGCTCCTTATGTTTATAAAATAACTCCTCATATTCACTAAAATTTAAAAAATGGGTCCTCAGATTAAGGCAATTGCTAAAAGTGTCTGCAAGGAAAGTTACCACTAGGAATAGTATCCCTTGGAACAAAAGGTAACTCTGCAGAGGACGCTGCATCTCTGCTGTGGACAAGCATATCCTTGAGGATCTGAGAACACTTAAAAGTGAATATAAGCATTAATCTACATATAGGGATATCTGAGAGGAAATAACAATAAATAATCTTTGCATGTCCATAAAGTCAGTCATAAGTTAAATAATCATAATAATTTCTGTTCTTTCTCTAAAGTATGCTGTGTCCATATTTTTAGCCTTATGCTTGTCTAATACCTGAACATGAGAACAAAGAACTTGTAGAACATTCCTCTCATTTTTTTCTGAAACATTAAAACATGTATAAGGCTATAAATCTTCAGCTTCTGAGCACTAATTTACATTAATAGTTGTGTCCTCAGAAGCAGTATTTTAATATGGAGATAAATATGTTTGTGGTCTGCTTATTTGTAGGATACTGTGGATTTAAGGAACAAATCATGTTTGGCTTCATGGGATTCTTCCACAGGTAAGACAGAATAGCCAGTGCTTTAGGAGAGATTGGGGAAAATTAGCTTACTGATTGTAATGTACAATTGCAACAGTCATGTAGACCATAATGGATTATAACTGTAGCTAAGTGAGCTGCCATGTGACAGTATGAAATTGCATGATAGCCTGTATAATTTGGGGGGCAGTGGTTGGTGGAGGAGTCTAAATGCCAGCATTAGTTGCATTAATTGCCACAAAGTTTTAATGCAGTTTGTGGATGGAGCAGAAAGCAGAGCTTTAAAGTCCCTTAAAACCCATGTTTTCTGTTCCCCGCAGAAGCTGCAAAAATAGCCGAGTGGCTCAGCTGTTTCAGGCTGTCTTGTTCAGTCCCTTTAAAGTCTGAAATGAAGACTGATGAGAGAGACTCTGTGTTTGATCATTTTCCCTCAATCTCATGCAATAGCTTCTTAAAAGTAGAAACAGAAAAGACCTTCAAGAATATTCTAACAAATGTTTTGTCATCAATAGATTGCGATCCTGTCACTATCCTTCCCTCTTCATATGACTTAAATGAGCCAAGCAGTGAAGATTCAAATCTAGAAATATGTATGTTGAATAAAAAATTACGGAGCCTTTCTGATAGTGAGGATGAGAATCCTGACTGCGGTCTGGACAGCAGTGATGATGAGATACTGTTGCCATTTGAAGAAATACTGGCTCAGAGTGTCAAACCTACAAAAAAACTTGAACCCACAACTGATGAGAATGATACACAAGATATCGTGAGTCCATCACTCAATAGTCTTGTAAGTAGCTGAAATGCTTTTGTTTGAGAAGGTTATTGTTGGTGTCAAAGGTTAATGTCTTGTGAAGGCCAGTATGCTTAGCAGGGCTAGAAAATATCCAGGCTGTAGAAGACTTACTTGCTGATTATAGTACTTTCCTTTTATGAAAGGCAGGAGAGTTCAAAAAGCTTCACCAGATACCTGGCAGAGCCTGGTTCAACTGCATATGTAAACTCAATCATTGCTTCATTTTGCTTTGTTGAATTTGCCAAAGAACACACTGTTCCAAGGAGAATCTTTCTGGCTTTCCCTGCTGCAAGGGTTCTGATAGGCACAGCTGAGCAAGATATTGGAAGGGACAGAGCAGTGGTGCTGGATATGAACATTTCTTTGCCAAATAACTATTACAGCACGTATGAGAAAGCCACTCTTATCGCTTTTCTCAGAGCCACCACTTGACAAAGTGTCTGCTTCGACTGTAGCTGGAAAGGGTGGGGTATCTGCTGTCGTGTGCAGCCAGGCTAGGTTTCCTACTGTGTTCCTGGTATGTAGAAATTCTTGTTGTTTCCAAAGGTTCTTAATATTTTCTCCCAGCTTTATTTAGGAAAAATCCTATAAATAAGTTTATACTGTTGTGCACTTGAGTTTATAGAAAACTCTTCGTTTTGCTCTTTACTATTTCCTGACAAAAGAACAGTCCAAATAGCATGACATCCTATCTAAGATGCAAAATCACGCTTTTAGACATAATAACACCTGTATACATATTTAAATTGTGTGATTGAAAATGCATGAAAAGTGAGGAGTCAGTTATGTTGAATCTAGTTAATGAGTTTACTGGCTTTTTCTTTCAATGTTTTTTCACAGTACTGGATGTTGTACTTTATATGTTGAATTTTCTAATACTGTAGAAAATTTACACTTCCAGAAAGTTGATCGATACTTGTTAAGATTATATTTTCAGGACAATTCCATAGCTGTCTTCCTGGGACCTAAATAGGATTCTCAGTATATCTACTGAGGATTCCTCTCAGATGCCAGTATTCTGAAACTGTTGAGTCTTGAAGTAATGATATGTGCTTTGGGAGGAAGTTATGTGGTGACAGCAGAAGATGTCTGAATTTCTGTGTATCAGTAACTGGATAACCAGTAGTTGTAACACACACTAAGGCATTTTCATTTTTTTCCTGTTTCTGTATCACTTGTAAAACTGATGCCTTTTTAATGATTTTCTTAATGTTTAAATAAAAATGGACAGTAAAGCTGTCCTGAAGGAAGAAAAACTATTTTTTCCTGTTTATATCATTGGGATTTACTTTGCAATTTGGCATCATTTAAAGTTCTAGTTTCAGGATTAATTTTAAATACTTAAGATTTTTAAATATTGAAAGACCCAAATAAATGATCTCTTCTCAGGACTGCATGTTACTGTGTGTACTTTGTTAATTTGAGCATTTGAAAAATGTACACTGTTCATCAAGGTAAAGGTATCCCCTGTGCAAGCACCAGGTCATGTCTGACCCTTGGGGTGATGCCCTCTAGAGTTTTCATGGCAGACGCAGTACGGGGTGGTTTGCCAGTGCCTTCCCCAGTCATTACCGTTTACCCCCCAGCAAGCTGGGTGCTCATTTTACCGACCTCAGAAGGATGGGAGGCTGAGTCAACCTTGAGCCAGCCGCTGGGATTGAAGTCCTAGCCTCATGGGCAGAGCTTCAGACTGCATGTCTGCTGCCTTACCACTCTATGCCACAAGAGGCTCTGTTCATCAAGGTAGTACCCACATTTTTTTTTACAAAGTCTGTACATGTAGCAAAATAGAAACATGAGCTCCTCACGAATAAGGTATACAAATTTGTGAAGACAAACATGTATGAAGCAGCCCTAATATATCAGTATTTCCTAGTTAAATGTATTGGTAGTGCAAATATTAGTTAAGGTTTTGTCTGATACAGCACTTATGGATACTTACTAAGGAAATAAATACCATTCCTGTAGTTAGTCTGAATAATGTTCTTGCAACTGGTAGCTTGCATTCCAAGTCCCAGGAAGCAATGGGATGTCTTGGCAACAAGATGAATGGGTTTTCCTCTCTTAAATCTTTCTGCTTTACTGCATGTGAGAGTTATGTCTCAGGAACTGCTCTTGTTTTCATTTGTTTCTATAGTTTTAAACTATTCTTAAAGGTATCTAAATGGTGGCATCAGACTTTTAAGATGGCAGTAGTTAACAGAACAATTTTCACTGAGCACCTTTTTCTTCAGCTTTCCAACCCTTCCATTGAGACTCAGGTCTCATATGTCAATCGACTGGAACATCTTCTGAAGGAGAAGGAGGAATTCAAAAGGTTTGTGTGCTTTCATGTCTTGTTTTCCCCGCCATTAATTCAGGCTGAATGATTTGTCATTAAACATAATTGTGAGGGCAGATATAACAACTCTTTTAATGGTTCCTGCAGTTAATGTCTGCCTTTATCTTGGGAAGTAGAGTGCATTTTGTTTCATACATGCTGTGGGAAAACATTAGATAAAATCAGCACCATTTACTCTTCAGAAAAGCATTAATACTGCTGAGGATTTTCAGGTCAAGTGTCTGTTCATCACTTGGGGTTCTGAAGTCTTCTTTTACTCATCCATTATTAAAATCCAATGTTTCCTATGTTACAGGAATTAAACTATTAAGCTCTTAATTTTTTTTCTAGAAGCCTGCCTAATGTAATGTGTTCCCTAAGGCAGGGGTAGTTAACCTGTGGTCCTCCAGATGTTCATGGACTGCAATTCCCATGAGCCCCTGCCAGCAAATGCTGGCAGGGGCTCATCGGAATTGTAGTCCATGGATATCTGGAGGACCACAGGTTGACTACCCCTGCCCTAAGGAATGCTGTGTTCAAGCACAAAACATATATCTACTTTGTAAATGAGACTAAATGCCATGTTTCTTCTTTTCATCATCTTTGCATTTCTGCTTTTGAAGCTGAAATGGTCCTGGTGACTATCATGGCCCAATAATAATTTCAGTTTTTCTAGCCTGTCCTTGCTGGTCGGCTCAGGGCAGGTCACAACGTATTAAAATGTACAAATAATAATTACATAATTAAAATACATTAAAATATATGTAGGCATAAATAAGTTACTTTAAAATCTCATCTTAAAATGTCACTGGATGTGATTAAGTTGTGATGGCAGATCAGTATTTTACAATCAGTATTTTATGAGTGGGGGATCCTTCTGCAGGGAGGCCAGCATTTCTGAATGTGACATTCCTGGCAGAACAACTGACTTACAGGTCCTCTGGAACTGTTTAAGGTTTGATTTGCATTTCCAGGAGGCGTGTGTTTTGGTTTCAGAGATATATTCCTTTAAAATCAGAAGCTACAAAGGAACTAGAGTGTGGACCTCTAATGGTCAATTTCTACTACAAAGGATTGGGTGCAGCATGCGGGATAGTGCTGTTACTGCATTATTAGTTGCATGGTGAAGGAATGTAGTTCACTGCATTACAGTGTTTCAGTGATGGGTTGAATAGCTGAGCTACTCCAAAAAAGTATACAAAATGTATACTGTTCCCTTTTTTCCAGGTAACATTGGATATAAAATACATTTCAATAGAATGTAATGATCTCCTCTAATTTGCTATGGCAGACTCTAGAAACAAGAAGACTGAGGAAAAGATGTGTAAATGTTTAAAGCATCTTCAAAGCTTGCCATTGTAACTTGTGTCAGACTTTTTAATTTCTGTCTCCATTGCAGGGTAGATGAACTAGAGAAACAGCTACAGGAAGTTAAATGGCGAGTTGAAAGAGATTCACCAACTGAAGAACTGCCTAATGATGAAGAACTGTCTGCTGAACACAGGTCTTACGACTTTAATTCTGTTTCCCTTGTCATTTGTTTATGCTCAGTGAAATATTATTTCATTGACTTCAACTATCCAATCTGCTAGTTTTCTAGCCATCTCCTTTAATGACTTTGGGATGAACTCTCATTTATTGTGTTTTCCTTTACACCTGACTTGCTTCTATTTGTTAATAAATTCAACTGAATTAATGTGTCCATTTTCCAAATATTATTGACTGATATGTCATTTTGTATTCTAGAGCCTTTATAGAGAGATTTTCGGTAATTGATACTATTCCAGACCAGCACCCAGGAGAAAATATATTCCAAATGGCACATGCTGGAAATATTTTCAGTAAGCATAATCTTGATCTGAGGAATTCTGGATTCTTTGCCCGTAATCCTATTGAAAGATACCTTCTTTGGTAAGGATGGTTTTCTAATAATTTTCCTGTTAAGCATTATTGGGTCAGAACTGTTTTTCTGTGCACCTTGAAGTGTTCACTGGTTGTTCTTATTTCAAGTATTCTGCTTCTAGTGTGTGCATACTAACTTGAACTTTTCACCAGATTAGAGTGCGTGTGTGAGAGAGAGAGAAAGGGAGAGAGGGGGTGGGTAGGAGGTATAACTCTACCCATTTTGTGATTGATTCATTGTTTTGATTGGGGAAGAACATCAAGCTTAAATCCTACTTATCTGGCTTGGCTTGGGTATAACCTTGTATTTTCAGCAGTGTTCATTAGAAAATATATGAGCTTGGCAGGGCAATAATTAACCCTATCCTTACCAGCAACTCCCACAGATGAGGCTAAAAAATACTGCTACTTCATTTAGTGCCTATGTCTCTTACTACTGTTGTGGTGCAGGGTGGTAAGGCAGCCAACATGCTGTCTGAAGCTCTGACCATGAGGCTGGGAGTTCAATCCCCCGCAGCTGGCTCAAGGTTGACGCAGCCCTTCCATCCTTCCGGGGTTGGTAAAATGAGTACCCAGCTTGCTGGGGGGTAAAACAATAATGACTAGGGAAGGGAATGACAAAACCACCCTGTATTGAGTCTGCCATGAAAACGCTAGAGGGCGTCACCCCAAGGGTCAGACATGACTCGGTGCTTGCACAGGGGATACCTTTACCTTTACCGTGTCCTGACATTTGGTAGCTTTAACAAGCTAGCATTTGTGAAATTATCTTCATAATTTTGTAATGGACAGATTAATTTTGTCAACATTAGACTAACTCTCTGTGATTCTTTCTACAGCTCGGGAATAACTCAGCAGCTTTTTGTAATTAACGAAGGCTTACTAATGTCTGCTTACCATAGTTCTCCTTGCCCAGTACCCATTTTGAAGTGGATGTTTCAGGTAAGATGCATAGAGATTTAGAGGCAGCAGTGGGGAAATTATCTGAAGACTTATCATATCCCATATGTACAAGTTACTCAGTTTATCATGAGATTACTGTGTATTTTTGTTCTTGGAAAGTATATAAGGATATCCTGTAGTTCGATAGTCCTAAATTAAAAGTACTGTATTCTTTTTGCTCTAATGGTAATTAAGAATATCCTTACACTTAATAAAAGAAAATCAGAACTGAGGAAGAGGGCTTGCACTCGAAAGCTCACACCTTGAATATATCTTTGTTGGTCTTAAAGGTGCCACTGGACTCTGATTTTGTTTTGTTGTGCTGCTTCAGACCAGTACAGCAACCCACTTGAATCTACTTGAATAAAAGGGCATTGCTCATACTTTTTATTTAAACTACAGTAGTCACAATTTAATCAAGGCAAGCTGGATGTGGTTAAACAAGAAATGACAAGACTGAACATCGACATTTTAGGAATCAGTGAACTAAAATGGACAGGAATGGGTGAATTTAATTCAGATGACCATCAGGTATACTACTGTGGACAAGAATCTCGCAGAAGAAATGGAGTAGCCTTCATAATCAATAAGAGAGTAGGAAAAGCAGTCTTGGGATACAATCCCCAAAATGACAGAATGATCTCAGTTCGAATCCAAGGCAAGCCATTCAACATCACCGTGATCCAGGTCTATGCCCCAACCACTGCTGCTGAAGAGGATGAAGTTGATCAGTTCTATGAAGCCCTACAGCCCTAGAAGCCCTACAGCCCTAGAAGCAACGCCAAAAAATGATGTGCTTATCATCATGGGGGATTGGAATGCTAAAGTAGGAAGCCAAAAGATAACCGGGATAACAGGCAAGTTTGGCCTTGGAGTACAAAATGAAGCAGGGCACAGGCTGGTAGAATTTTGTCAAGAGAATTCAATGGTCATAGCAAACACTCTTTTCCAACAACCCAAGAGACGACTCTACACATGGACATCACCAGACGGTCAACACAGAAATCAGATTGACTATGTGCTCTGCAGCCAAAGATGGAAAAGTTCTATCCAGTCAATAAAAACAAGACCAGGAGCTGATTGTGGTTCAGATCATGAGCTTCTTGTTGCAAAATTTAGGCTTAAATTGAAGAAAGTAGGGAAAAGCACTAGGCCACTCAGGTATGAACTAAATCATATCCCCGATGAATACACAGTAGAGGTGACAAATAGATTTAAGGAATTAGATCTGATAGACAGAGTGCCTGAAGAACTATGGACGGAGGTTCGCAACATTGTACAAGAGGTAGCAACTAAAACCATCCCAAAGAAAAAGAAATGCAAGAAATCAAAATGGCTGTCTGAGGAAACTTTACAAATAGCTAAGGAGAGAAGAGAAGTGAAAGGCAAGGGAGAAAGAGCAAGATACACCCAATTGAATGCAGAATTCCAGAGAAAAGCTAGAAGATATAAGAATGCCTTCTTAAATGAACAGTGCAAACAAATAGAAGAAAACAATAGAATGGGGAGGACCAGAGATCTTTTCAAGAAAATTGGAGATATGAAGAGAACGTTTCATGCAAAAATGGGTATGATAAGGGACCAAAATGGTAGGGACCTCACAGAAGCAGAAGAGATTAAGCAAAGGTGGCAAAATTATACAGAAGAACTATACAAGAGCGAGCTTAACATCCCTGATGACCACAATGGGGTAGTTACTGACCTGGAGCCAGACATCCTGGAATGTGAAGTCAAATGGGCCTTAGGAAGTCTGAGCAACAATAAAGCTAGTGGTGGTGACAGCATTCCAGTTGAACTATTCAAAATCTTAAAGGATGATGCAGTAAAAGTGCTACACTCAATATGCCAGCAAATTTGGAAAACTCAACAATGGCCACAGGATTGGAAAAGGTCAGTTTACATTCCAATCCCAAAGAAGGGCAATGCCAAAGAATGTTCAAACTACCGCACCATTGCACTAATTTCTCATGCTAGCAAAGTTATGCTCAAAATCCTACAAGCTAGGCTGCAGCAATATGTGGACCGAGAACTTCCAGAAGTACAGGCAGGATTTCGAAGAGGCAGAGGAACTAGAGATCAAATTGCCAACATACGCTGGATCATGGAGAAAGCTAGGGAGTACCAGAAGAACGTCTACTTCTGCTTCATCGACTATGCTAAAGCCTTTGATTGTGTGGAGCACAACAAATTGTGGCAAGTTCTTAAAGAGATGGGAATACCAGAGCATCTTATTTGTCTCTTGAGAAATTTATATGCAGGTCAAGAAGCAACAGTGAGAACTGAACATGGGATCACTGACTGGTTCAAAATTGAGAAAGGAGTTCGGCAAGGCTGTATACTGTCGCCTTGCCTATTTAACTTGTATGCAGAGCACATCATGAGAAATGCAGGATTAGAGGAGTCACAAATTGGGATCAAGATTGCAGGGAGAAATATCAATAACCTCAGATATGCAGATGATACCACTCTAATGGCAGAAAGTGAAGAGGAACTAAAGAGCCTGTTGATGTGGGTGAAGGAGGAGAGTGCAAAAGTTGGCTTGAAACTCAACATCAAGAAAACAAAGATCATGGCATCCGGCCCTCTCAATTCCTGGCAAATAGATGGGGAAGAAATGGAGATAGTGGCAGATTTTATTTTCCTGGGCTCCAAGATCACTGCAGATGGGGACTGCAGCAAAGAAATTAAAAAACGCTTGCTCCTGGGGAGGAAAACTATGGCAAATCTAGACAGCATCCTAAAAAGCAGAGACATCACCCTGCCAACAAAAGTGCGTTTAGTCAAGGCTATGGTATTCCCAGTTGCAATGTATGGCTGTGAAAGTTGGACCATAAGGAAGGCTGAGCGTCAAAGAATTGAGGCTTTTGAACTCTGGTGCTGGAGAAGACTCTTGCGAGTCCCTTGGACTGCAAGGCGAACAAACTGGTCAGTCCTAGAGGAGATCAGCCCTGACTGCTCTTTAGAAGGCCAGATCCTGAAGATGAAACTCAAATACTTTGGCCACCTCATGAGAGGGAAGGACTCCCTGGAGAAGAGCCTAATGCTGGGAGCAATCGAGGGCAAAAGAAGAAGGGGGTGACAGAGAATGAGGTGGCTGGATGGAGTCACTGAAGCAATAGGTGCAAACTTAAATGGACTCCGGGGAATGGTAGAGGACAGGAAGGCCTGGAGGACCATTGTCCATGGGGCCGCGATGGGTCGGACACGACTTCGCACATAACAACAATAACAACAAGTCACAATTTTGTTGAATTGCTTCAGAGTAATGTATCACACGTGATTGGTTCTTTATGTAACTATTAGTATCCCTGTACTTATTCATTTTTTAATTACGTACTAGTAATCAAGCCCGCTGTAATAAAAATACATCGGGCGCTAGGCAAGGAAGCCCCCGGCAGTCGAGCGCAGCGTGGCTGGTGGGGGCCCCCTTGGCCGGCAGACTGATGCATCGAGAGGCGCTTTGCGCCTCTCACCGCGTCAGGCCGCCGGCAAGGGAGCCCCCGACAGTTCCAAGGGAGCCCCCGACAGCTCTGCGCGGCTGCCGGGGGCTCCCTTGCCGGCGGCCTGACGCGTCGGAGGTGCTTTGTGCCTCCCGACACGTCAGGCCGCCGGCAAGGGAGCAACTGTGAGCAGCGCTCCGTGTGGCTCGCAGTTGCTCCCTTGTCGGCAGGGCAGGAATCGGCCAGGCCAATCGGCAGGCGCAAAGCGCCTGCCGATTGGCCCGGCTGATGGTCTGTCCAGTGGAAGGGGCCAATCGGCACCCTTCTTCATCCCGGACAGAGCCCGCCCTAACTCCTCCCCCTAAGCCCTTACGGCTTTATTTAGTCCACAGCACCCGCAGCGCTGATGGCTGTGTTAAGATTTTTAGATTTATATCCTGCTGCTCTTCGCTTAAGAGACAAGTGTAAGTCCTCATTGTGTTTGTTGTCCTTTCTATCCAAAAGATGATGTCAGTTCATTCAGAGAGATTTGTTTCAAAGAAGATTTTGGATATGTTGATGGCATTAACAATTAAAAACGGTGAGTATTCTAAATTAAAATGATTTTCCATACTCTAGTAAGCCTGTCACTTGATCAAAGAAAGAAACCAGGTTGGTCTGGCACGACCTGTTGGAGACAAATTCATGCTGACTTCCCTATATCAACAAATTGTCCTTCAGATGTTTGCAGATCACCCCGTTTAAAATCTGCTCCTTTATTTTCTCTGCAACTGACTCACTGACCTGTAGTTTCCCAGGTCATCTCTCCTTCCTTTTCTGAAGGAGTGGGGTAACATTCTCTTTTTTCCAGTCCTCTAGCACCTCTACACTCTTTCAAGAGGTCCTAAAGATGATGGACAAAGCTGTCAAGAAAGTTCTTTGAGCACCCTTGGGTGCGCCCCATCCACCCCAGGAGATTTTGAACCTATCTAGTGCAGCCAGGTGCCTCTCAACCACCTTTCGATCCATGTCAGCCTGCCGCCCATACACTATACCTTGCATACTACCATCCCTAGATATATCCATATTCTTTTAGGTAAATACATGGGCAAAATAAGTACTGCTTATCGCTGTCCTCTGTCAGAGCCTCTCTATCTTCACCCAATAGAGGGCCTATTTCCTCATTTATCTTATGTTTGGTCCTGACATATGTGAAGAAGTTTTTCTTGTTATAGTGGGCTTCCCTGCCCAGTCTCAGCTCACTCCCATCTTTGGCCTTTCTGATGGCTGGCCTATAATGCTAGTAATCTGCTGATACTCTACTTTAGAGGGCTGTCCTTCCCTCCATTTCTTAAACAATTCATTTTTCTTCCTTAGCTCCTCCTGAACTGTTCTGTTAATCCAAATAGGCTTCTTGGATTCCCTACTATATTTCCTTCTTGCTGGAATAGTCATGGCTTGGGTATGCAATAACTCATACTCATATTTGATCAGTATATCTCATTTTCAACACGGCCCAGTCTGTGGGTACTTAAATCTAGAGATTGGAGCCAAGAACAAACAATACAAATCTTTCTACAAACCTGAAAAGTTCCCAGGCTCACAGAAACATCTTATATATAAGGCAGTTAAAACACTCAAAATAATAGAAGCAGTTCCTGTCACTATATGAATGTGATAGTGGTTATAGGGGTTGCTAGGCAGCTACAATAGTGTAGTTCTGGCAGTAGCTGAGATAACAAAGGTCGTACTCTGGAGGCAGAGCTGGCACAAGAGCAAGTCATGCAGTGGCAGTAGAGGCAGAGGGCAAAGACAGGAGCAGTAGGAGGAAGTAGAGACAGGTGGAAAATGTAGGGGACGGAAACCTGTAGGATTGGTTTGAGTGGGATTTCCTCCCCACTACAAGTTTCTTCATAGTACTCTTCTTGTTTCTCTATATTTTCTGTAAGCTTTAAGACAGAATGGAAGTGTTTTCTGCACTACTACAGCTTACAGAAAATATAGAGAAACAAGAAGAGTACTATGAAGAAACCAAGGGCTCTGTTCACAAGTTCCAGTGAACACATGTACCATCCATGTATAGTGTATACATTATTTTTATTTATATGTACATTGAGTCTCAGCCTACCTTCAGCACATGTACACAGCTCAGTTTGTGATTTAAACGCTAAATTTATCCCATTTTCATTCGTAAAATGTATGTAAGTTGTCTCCCTTACAAACATGTATGTAGGATGTGTGAACAGGGCTAATGTGAACTAATGGGCTAATTTAATACGAACAGGGCTAATGTCTCCCCTTTGTGTAATGTAGATTTGTAAGATCAGTAGGAAATGTTATATACTTTGTCTTCAAACCATAATTGCTGTGATTTGAAAATGTACTGTACTCATGTTGGATTTTGTTGATTACTTGTTCCTTTGAGCTTCCTCTCCTTCTATTGCATTGAAGGAGCATGGTCACAATCTAAAACTCGGTTTTGTTTTGTTTTTTCTACAGCATCGGTTTCTGAGCAACCAAGGCCATGGATTCCTTCGTTATGTGATATAGCAACTGTGTTAATCAATATGGGTGTTCCCTTTAACACACTATTTCCTCTGATGCATTTTCAGCCTAACTTTACTGAGGATGATATCATGTAAGTGTTTAAGAAATAGTAGCTGATGATGTTTCAACGTGTGCTTTTCCCGGGTTTGTTATGTACTGTAACAAATTATTAATCTCTCTAAATAAAACAAGATTCCTATAACAACTTTTCGATTTAAATGAAAAGATTCCTATCCACTGAATATTTTAATTTTTGTGTATCTCATGTTTAGTGCTACTTCCAGGATGCTATGCCAGGACAGCACATGTGTTATAACAGTTAAGGAGCAGAGTTGATTGCAACCTCACTTTCTACCACCTATGTATTTAAAAGGGAGGTTTCTTTCTTTTGGTTAATTTTATTTATTGCTTTATAATTTATTTAAATGGGAGTGAAATCAAATACACAGCTGTCAGAAGCAAATTCATTGTCCCCCTTTATGCAGTTGCATAAGGGCTGCCTTGCAGTGAGGCAGCAGACACAATTTGTGATAACTCAGTGGATCGCCAACCATGTGTTTTATTTAAACAGGCATTTTATGCTGCATGTTTTTGTTTTCTTTATCTTGAACCCATCACATTAAGTAAATTGAATCTGAATAAAGGAACATTATGCTTGTAAGTTTTAAGATCCATGATATTGTAAAAATGTAAATCAGCCGTGTCATCTTGGGAAAGATATTAGTTCTACTGTAGTTGAATAATATTATTTTTAAAAAATCCAGACTACTATAAAATAGTCCTTTTTCATTAGGTTAGAAATGTACAGGCCTTTGGGGAAGCAAGTGACTGGAGACTTCTCAGAAAATCTGCCTTTGTTTTTCTTCCTGGTTCAAAGTAGTCTTTGCAACATGGCTAAGGTAACAATGCTTCCATTGGTCCCATTTTGAAAAGTCTTTTCTGTGCATAAAAATATCTACTTTATGTGGTAGTTTCAGGTGATAATTAACATTGTGTTGTGGGTTTTCCTGTCATCCTACTTTAGGACTATTTTAAGGAGGTTGCAGAAATACATAGCAAAACTTTATATAGAAAGTTATTAACAATAGCTTGATTTCAGGTACTTAAAAATAGAGGGGATAATCCACAATATGAAAGATTTAACTACACTGTTAATTCTACCATAAAAATTGATGGAACTCAAGTGGTCAACTTTGAATTATTGCCAAAGTATTTCTATGCTGCTTGTACCTTTAACTGACATCTGTATAAATCAGCCTTTTTAGAAGAGCCCCTGAAATAATTTTTCAGGCTTTGAGGAGCCTCAGAAATGATGTGAGCTGGCCATGCTTCCCTGCTGGGTGCTCCCTGGAAGTATCATGTCACCCAAAGTACATCACCATCTGCATTCAGGCAGGCTCGTGGATGACTGGGCAGGGGTCCGGGGAGAGACAGGAGACAGTAAGGCAAAGTAGGCACACAAGCTCCGTCCCCTCCCAGGTCCAGAGACCATGTGAGAACTCACTTATGCTTGGGGGAGAGGGGAGAGCAATGGAAGCAGCCAGTTCCCTAGCTTGTGGCTGAGTCTGTTAAGGCAGGAGGGGAAAGGCTGTGGACCCCCAGTTGGAAATCCCTGGTATAAGGTAAAGGTAAAGGTATCCCCTATGCAAGCACCGAGTCATGTCTGACCCTTGGGGTGACGCCCTCCAGCGTTTTCATGGCAGACTCAATACGGGGTGGTTTGCCAGTGCCTTCCCCAGTCATGACCGTTTACCCCCCCAGCAAGCTGGGTACTCATTTTACCGACCTCGGAAGGATGGAAGGCTGAGTCAACCTTGAGCCAGCTGCTGGGATTGAACTCCCAGCCTTATGGGCAAAGCTTTCAGACGGCTGCCTTACCACTCTGCGCCACAAGAGGCTCTGCCCCACAAGAGGCTCCCTGGTATAAATAGATGTAAATCAGAAGAGGAACTAAAGAGCCTGTTGATGCGGGTGAAGGAGGAGAGTGCAAAAGTTGGCTTGAAACTCAACATCAAGATCATGGCATCCGGCCCTCTCAATTCCTGGCAAATAGATGGGGAAGAAGTGGAGATAGTGACAGATTTTACTTTCCTGGGCTCCAAGATCACTGCAGATGGGGACTGCAGCAAAGAAATTAAAAGATGCTTTCTCCTGGGGAGGAAAGCTATGGCAAACCTAGACAGCATCCTAAAAAGCAGAGACATCACCCTGCCAACAAAAGTGCATTTATTCCCAGTTGCAATGTATGGCTGTGAAAGTTGGACCATAAGGAAGGCTGGAGAAGACTCTTGCGAGTCCCTTGGACTGCAAGGTGAACAAACCGGTCAGTCCTAGAGGAGATCAGCCCTGACTGTTCCTTAGAAGGCCAGATCCTGAAGATGAAACTCAAATACTTTGGCCACCTCATGACAAGCAAGGGCTCCCTGGAGAAGAGCCTAATGCTGGGAGCAATCGAGGGCAAAAGAAGAAGGGGACGACAGAGAATGAGGTGGCTGGATGGAGTCACTGAAGCAGTAGGTGCAAACTTAAATGGACTCTGGGGAATGGTAGAGGACAGGAAGGCCTTGAGGATCATTGTCCATGGGGTCGCGATGGGTTGGACACGACTTTGCACCTAACAACAACAGCAACAAATCAGAGATGTCATTGATTCTGACAGACTAGCTTGAAGAACTGTAAACTGGAAAATAGAGGGTGCTGAGCTCTGTAACAGTGAAAGTTTTAGAAGGCTGAATGAGATGTACCTTATTAATAAGCTGAAGGTGACCGAGCATATAGTGAGATGGTTACAGTGTTTGAGTGCAGTTTGCCTGTAGTGGAGGAATCTGTGTCTGCACATGCTGGGTACAACTGAGTTTAAGCTATTGTTTACTAAGGCTAACATTACCTAAGGACTTCTTTTTTTCTTAAGTTTCTACAACTGTGTATAGGTATATGCCCAGAACATTACACAGACAAAGAAATACTTCTGTTGCTGTTGGTTTTATTTAAACTGAGTCTGGAAAAAGAGCTGAAACAATATCCCCTAGTGGACTTGGAGTATCTTATTATAAAGCTGCTGGAAAATATCAGAAAGTGGGATACAGAGGTAACTTTATTGATGCTTTTTTGTATAACTGTGTATAATTGATTTTAATTTTATAAGAACTCCATGGAAAATTTTAAAATCTATATCTTACATGTTGCAGAATTGCTGCCTTGGCAGTAAAAAAGGGCTAAATTTTTGCTTTGTTTATTTGTTATCAAACTCTTGTTATATTCAGGACACTGATTGGAAATACCTGCTGTTTCATAACCTGTATCTATGGTCCACCAATTTTTGTCTTTTATTAATCCTATAAGCATGTAGTCATGTACATACGTACAGTACAATGCCATAACATATTATGGGCATTTTTTCAGAAGTCTTTTAAAGAGCAGAAATTGCTGATTCTTACTTGTGACCTGTTATCACTTAAATACATGCTGAAACTGGTTTTAGCAGTTACCACCAGCTTACACTGATGAACTTTTTTCTTTTCAAAAAAGATGCCCAAGTTGTGTCTGGCAATAAGTGATCTGTCCAGCCACCATCATGACCTCCTGTGGTTGGTTCAGTTTGTTCCAAATTGGACAGTACGTGGAAGGTCTGTATGCAGGTTACTTCAAAATATATGTAGCAATGTTTGTAGAAAGATACAGAACATTAGATCACTGTTTAAATTTTATTTTTTTAGACAAGCAAGACGACATCTTAGCTTGGTAGTAATTTCAAAGCTTCTTAAAAACCAAGTGAATATACCCAGTAGCAAGGACCAACAGGTATCGTATAAATCAAACAACTTTTTCAAAATATTAGCCTTCTAGACTTCTATTAAACCAATAATAAACTTTTTTCCTTTTAAACTTTTTCACTTTTAAATAAGTTTACACTGGAGAACCATCACCTTGGAGGGAGGTCCACACCAGTTTGGCTCCTTTTCCCCCATACTACTACTATTTCCCTAGCAGTCCCTGTCTCTGGAACCTTTATTCCCACAGTGTCCTGGTTCCCAGTATTCAGTGTCTGCTGGGTGTGCTTTTAACTTTTTAAAATTCTGTCTAACCTGCCTCTTAGGTGCCATTCCATCTAATCTGCCACTGTACAACTTCATTTGTGTGCTGCAATTTCCTCTCTTGTCTTCTTCTTAGTACCTGGTGTGTTACTGAATAAGTTGCTTGCCTTAATTCCTCATAGAAATATATCCTGGACTAAATTAAAAGATGTGATTCTTGGGATACTGACGAGCCTCTGAGTCACACAGGTGCTCAAAGTCTGCATAAATAAAAATCCTTCATTTAAAAATACCTTAAGCTTCATCTTGAAAATTGCCAATGCTAGCTCTTTTCATGGCTGTCAAAAAACAAAATCTGGACTCAGTTGACTATATGTAAACCAACTAGTTTATTATGAGTCAGATGACTGGTATATGGAGTTCACTATTGTTTATTCTTATTGTCAATAACTCTTGGAAAAGGAAATATCTGTTCGAATACCAGCTGCCCAAACCCTTGTAACTGGAGGTACCAAGAAGTAAACCTAGGACTTAATGCGTGCAGGGCAGGTGATCTGTGACTGAACCGTAGCCTCTTTAATAGTCTTCCTTTTTTCCTTGATTAAATAGATGGCTCTCCTGTGCAGCAATTTGGTGGAAATGAAGCCTTCAAATCTATTAAAGAAAATTGCAGAAACAGAGACATGCCACGATGGTCATAGTAAAGAGTCTCTTCTCTCTAAATTTGAACCCCAGGTAATGCCTGATAATATTCCCAGAAAGTGAGGTCTGGGAGCTGGGCAGGTAGCTTGTCAGTTACTTGGATTATATATGCTCATAGATCAGATGGCTCCAAAGATGTATAACTTTCAGGGTAGATCAGGATGCATGGACAACAAGAAGAATCCAGGGAAGGCAAGGTGAGAGTGCAGTGCAAGGGGATATTGATCTGAACCCTTCCAATTGTTCCAATTGACCAGTGTTCCTCCCTTGTACCAACCCCTGTTTGACCATATAGTCTAGATCCTTCTGAGTAACAGAAGTGAAATCTAGGCATTGCCCTTGCTGATCAATACTTCATTCACTTTTCGTGGTCAATGTCTGCACTCTGGTGAGAGCCAGTTTGGTGTAGTGGTTAGGAGTGCGGACTTCTAATCTGGCGTGCCGGGTTCGATTCTGCGCTCCCCCACATGCATCCAGCTGGGTGACCTTGGGCTCGCCACAGCACTGATAAAACTGTTCTGACCAAGCAGTGATATCAGGGCTCTCTCAGCCTCACCCACCTCACAGGGTGTCTGTTGTGGGGAGAGGAATGGGAAGGCGACTGTAAGCCGCTTTGAGCCTCCTTCGGGTAGGGAAAAGCGGCATATAAGAACCAACTCTTCTTCTTCTTCTTCTTCTTCCTAGCTCATGTATTTTGCCTACATTTCTAGTCTACTTGTTGGCTCATGTGCTGGCAGTGTAACACTACAGGCATGGAGCAGTCCTGTACCATGTAAGCCTGCTTCTTGGCCCCTTACAGTACAAAAGGCAGACAGTTTGTTGCTACAGTGAACCTACTGGCCTAAGTTCTTTTCTGATTCAATAGTTGAATGTTTTGAGTTCTTTAAAAAGCTATATGCTGCCTAGATTTACTGCCAAAAATCATGTGAATGTATTTTGGAAAAATTAGCCATAAAACCATGAAGCTGGCATAGAGATGGTTCACAGATGATCCCAGTTTGCAGGCTGCGGGTATGACAGGGTGTCAGAATGGTTCTTTATCTTGCAGGTTGTTTCCCACCATTAGTGTGAATGCATGCAAGTGTGAGGAACTTCAGTAGTCCAAAATAAAGCAAACCGTTCCTGAAGAAAAATTTTGTTTATAAGACTAAGCAAGCTAACTCATCATGGGCATAGATTCAAATGGGTAGTCCCAGTAGCACCTTTAAGACCCAACAAAGATTTATTCAAGGTGTGAGCTTTCAAGTGCAAGCACTCTTCATCAGACTATGATCTCCTTACTTGACAGGGAATATATACCAAAATTCAATTCTGTTACATCAGTAGACTGTGTCACAGCAAACAGCCAATCAATCCTCTGAATTCAGTGTAGTTTACAAAAACAAGGAGAGAGCAAACTGCCTGTTATCAGTGATCAAAGGCTCTCACCTCCTGATATGCTGCTTGCTCCATCCATCTCCGTACAACTGTGAAACGTTCCTGCCAGGGAATTGCTGGTAACTATCTATCCCAAGGCTTGGGAGTCAAACTCAAAATTCCATTACATTCCCATATCTTACAGTCACAGCGGCGCCGCGGACTAAATAAAGCCGTAAGGGCTTAGTGGGAGGAGTTAGGGCGGGCTCTGTCCAGGATGAGGAAGGGTGCCGATTGGCCCCTTCCTCCGGACAAACCATCGACCGGGCCAATCGGCAGGCGCAAAGCGCCTGCCGATTGGCCTGGCCGATTCCTGCCCTGCCGACAAGGGAGCCCCCGGGGGCTCACTGCCCGGTGGCCTGACGCGTCAGGCCGCCGGCCAAGGGAGCCCCCGCCAGCCGCTCTGCGCGCAACTGCCGGGGGCTCCCTTACCTAGCGCCGCTGTATTTTTCTTACAGCGGGCTTGATTACTAGTCACAAATAAAATCCATAGTGAGGATTATGGATACACAAGTTGAACGCGGGTAGCATGAATAGTGAGATAAAAAACCTTTGTCCCTGTTGAGTCCTGGGTATGTCATATTATTGAGTGTTGTAATAACTTGCATTTCTGCAATCTCCCTTTCTAGCCTGTTCTTGAAGTTCTTTTGCATCATGGGCATAGTTAGAACTGAAGTTCAATTAGTAGAGCAAATCATATAAGTCCCAAGCCAGACCCCCCCTCCCCAGAACGTACACCAAATGCTGTACTTTCACAGTCATAACATCTGATAACAACCCAGAGACAACAGTTGTTGTATTACATATGTTGACATACCCTGGACTCAACAAGGACAAAGATTTTTTATCTCACTATACATGCTAACCTTATGTAACTTTTGTTTCCACATTCCTCACAATTTATTTTAATTGGGATTATGTGACTGTTATTACAAAACTCTATACTATGACATACCCAGGACTCAATAGAGACAAAGGCTTTTTTAATTCATGCTAACCTTGCTCAACTTGTGTATCCATATTCCTCACTATGTATTTTATTTGTGATAATATGACTGTAAGATATGGCATTGTAATGGAATTTTGAGTTTGACTCCCTGTCCTTGGGAAGTGACCAGCTATTCCCTGGGAGGAATGTCTCACAGTTGTATGGAGCAAGCAACATATGGAGAGGTGATAGATAGCCTTTGATCTCTCTACCAGCAACACTTTGGTTTCTCTTTGTAAAGTACACTGAATTCTAGGGGATTCATTGGCTGTTTTGACAAAGGACTACCATTGGCTGTATCTGGTTGTGACACAGGTGTAACAGAACTGATTTTTGCTATATATTCCCTGTCATGTAAGAAGATCTTAGTCTGAGGAAGGGTGCTTGCACTCGAAAGCTCACGCCTTGATTAAATCTTTGTTGGTCTTAAAGGTACTACTGGACTCTGATTTTATTGTGCTACTTCAGACCAACACGGCTACTCATTTGAATCCTCTCTTACAGAAAGACAACTTACCCACCAGGCTGAACAAGATGGGATGAGATGGGTGCCTATTGCTGCCTTGTTGTTTTGATAAATTGGGAAGTTGTATGGGGTTATGTTTTATGGGGCTATGTCTTTATTGTTTATGATGTAAACCGCCACGAGCCCTTTTGGGGAGTGGTGGTCGATAAATTGAAATATAAATGAATAAATAAATATAAATATACATAAGTTACATAAATCAAAGAATACTATACAGGCAGAAGATAATGTCAATGATGACATATTTTCAAATATTTAATCCCTGCATTTACAAAAATATCTCAGATTTCTTAAAGGAACCAAATCCATTTATTCAGTGAGAGATCAGTTGAGAGCTCCCCCTCCCCACGTAATCTTACTTCATATAGGCACTTTTTATGTATTTTCTGATTTATACTATTAAAACATTAACAAGTAGTGAGAGTGGCTTGTAAGTGTCCAGGGTCTTGCTTTTGTTTCCTGTCATATGTGAATCAACGGCTCGTGATTTGTGGTGAATTGACAGAATACGACAGATAGCAGACTGCTTGCAGCAGGATGGATAAATTTTGCATTGGTAGTACACTTTGATAACTCTTAAATCTGAATTATTTATTTAGATATGCCTCAGTTCTTTGAGACTGCTAAACAGACTTTTGTAACAAGCTTTCCCACCCACCCTGAAACAGTATCCAAACTATTAAGTGCTATACTAAATATTTTTGGGTCTTTTCCTAGGCCTATTACCTGTCTTATGTTCTGCTTCACTTGGTCAGGGAAGCTAGCAATTCTGAAGCTGCATACTCTAATCAAAGGGTGAGTAACTGGCTCAGATTATAAAATGCATGTGAAAGGGTTTTATGTGAAGAAGTATGTGCTATTAAATGTGCTTAAATACTCATGACTTATGATGGTATTTAATTAATAGTGCTTAGTAAATAAAAGGTAAAACATACTGAAATGTGTAGTGGTAACTTACACTGAACCATTTCATTTGTCTTTGAGAAGAATAAATTTGAAATACTTGTCACTGGAAAATTATATGAAGATTATTTAAATTTAAAATTGAAAGAATGGATGAAACAATCAGAAATCTTTAGGAAGGAACATTGCAAGTTTTGTCAAGGTTGCTGTATGGTTGACCATTGTTGGGTTTTGTTTTATTTGACAAAAAAGTATACCTCTGTCAATAATCATATGTAGTCATGATTTTCATTGGCCTTTGATATTATTTCTGGAACTAGCTGTGGCAGAACTGAAGGAAATTATAATTAGTAGGTATTTGTTATGGCTACTGATTAGATTACTTCTAATTTTAACTTCCGTACTTTGATATAGTTTCTGTTACCACCTTTCAAAGTGTTCAACAAGGTTCTGTCTTTTCTCCCTATTTATCGATTTTGTGTGGTAATAATATTGTCAAAGCTATTTAAATACCATTTGTCATGCCTGAGCCTTAGGGGAGGGCAGTATACAAATGTGATAAATAAATAAATAAAATGCATCAATTCTTAACTCACAAGATTTGTCCATTCTACTTGATATGGATGGACGGTATTGCGAATTATAAATTTAAGAAAAATTTAAAGTAGTTTCATTCATTTATTTATTGTTACGTTTATAGGCTGTCCCTCTTGAGCCAGTCATCTCGGGGCAGCATACAAAAGCAATAAAACCATAAAATACATAAATACAGTTAAACCACTAAAAACAGTATGATGTTATAAGAAGATGGTCTTCCATAAGAGGGAGGATGTAGGAGGAGAACCCCAAGGTGTTTGTTTTTCCAAGACGCTTTTGGTTGAAGAAAAAAGAATGCAGAGTAGCAGATGTTAACACTGAACAAGTGACTAGATTTAGATGTTTAGGGCAGCTATTCCCCTAGGATTTATCCTGAAAGCCCAATTTCAATTTATTTCTGAAAAATAATCGCTATAGCTAAATGTTTTATCACTTCTTTTTGTACAGTAGAAGGAAGGTCTTATCCAGCAGCCACTAGGACTTTTTATGGGAAAATTAACCAAATGTTATGGTATTAGAGTCTGGGTAGAAAGTATTTCAGTGGACATTGATTCCTTTCTGTTAAAATTCTTGAGGAAAAGAATGAGATTGCTTAAATGTGTATAGCTGTTTGGCAAGAATTTGCAGTTCCTTCATTGGAATCAGCAGCTTGGTTAGATGCATTAGACATAGGATTAAGATCATATTTAATTATAGATCAAAGCTCATTTTTAAGCTACAAGAGGACTCCTTTCAGAGAAACTGGAATAAAATATTGGAACAGCTAGGCTTTTATCATTCTCCACAGATAAAAAAGTAGTGTTAGGACAGGTTTAAAAGCAGTTATTAGTATTAGATGTTAGAAGTACAGAATTAGATTTTAGAAGTACAGATCTGCAAGAAGGAAGGGTGTGTTCTATTTTGTAAAATGGATTGGAACCTTTGATAAACTTTCTGGCATACTGAAAATGTTTTGACTGTTCCTGGTTACTGTAATTTTTGGTTGTTGCTTGGCTGCCGGATTAAATGCCGTACCATTGCCTGAATCAAAAAGACAGTTTCCAAGAGTTCCTTTTTTAGAACATTGGTGCTTTTTAACATGCTGAAGGCCTCACTTTATTCTTGCATTCCCTTGAGTTAAGTAGTGAAGACAGAGAAAGATGGCTATCCTTGTTCAAGAAGGTTGAACTTAAGAATAATCAAAAAAATGTCCTTTCTTTTGTGGGATAATGATACAAATTTTACTGAGTCCCTTCAAAATAAAATAAAATTTGATTTTTCAGATAATTAGGGTGGGCTTGGAAGGGAAAAGGGAGATATTTTAAATTAGTATGGTTAGTCTTAAGGCTATGGCAAATAACGCCATACCATTGGAGGATGGAATGACATACTGTAAAGTGTCATGGTACCTTGCACTGAAGTGTATCATTTGTATTTGGGAAAAAGAACCTTGAAATAATTGAATTAACATTGTGTTCCTTCTAGAAATGGCTGCTGAAACTCTCTGGTACTCTTGAAAAACATGTGAAATGTGATATTAGGGAAGATGCCAGGCTATTTTATAGGACAAAGGTGAGTCTCTTCTACTATTTCCTTTCACTGGAGATGCAGGATTTATGTGAGGACTTTTTCAAAATTCTTTCCCCATGTAATTGATCTTGCAAGTTTGGCAGGTTTTCCTTTCTTTAAAAACCTATATTTCCTAGAATATGAAAGTTTGTTTTCTTCCATCCAGGTGCTGATTTTGTCTGCTTGTCTCATTTCTTAGGTCACTTCTACATTTTAAATGGTAAATTTAAAATCCTAATGGCAGGGATGAGATGAGAAAAATGAACACATCTCCACATACTGAGGCACATGACAACTCAAATGACTAGGGCATGTAGGAATCTTGATTAATCTTGATTCATTTACAAACATTCTCTGACTTAAATGTGGTGACAATATTAAATTATACGGAGTATGTACTGTTGCCATGCCTTGCCACGTAGAACTGTGCACTGAATGAGAAAAGTGCCCAGCCTCCTAGAAGTTAGTCCACTTCCTCATATTGGTTGGCCTCCGTGCAAGGTGCCTTCCAGTGCTGTTGTGCCGAGGAATGCAAAGCACCACTTCAAACTGTCAGTGATTGTTTCGTTTAATATTTCTTCACAAACAACTCCGTACAGATAGAAAATTAGAACAGCAGAGGAAAGACTTTTGCATGTTGTGCTATATCATTATATATAAGCAGCGGTAAATATATAAAAGGAAAAAATCAACAGTTCCAGCTATTCAGCATTTTATTCTTTAGGTACCAATACATTTGTTTCCTTTCTAGGTAAAAGATTTAGTTGCCAGAACATACAGCAAATGGCAACAGATGATCCATAGTTCTCGACCTACTCAGGTATTCTGCAGTTATGTTAGCTTTCCATGTGGCTCTATGCACTCATATTACTTTTGTAAATTTTCATTTAATTTTGATGGCACAGATGCCTTGAAAGGGATTTTTTGAGCTGTGAACAAGCTGAATCTTACTCTTTTTGGAGGTGGTTATGTGGTTTGACCAATGTAGAAGTTGGTTAGCTGGGGATGTTTATAGTGATACGTGAGTTGAGAACTTCTTGGCCTAGTGAAAAAGTAGACTCTGCCAATAAGTGGAAATGAGACAATAAATAGTATTTAATACCATGGCTGTAATAATCAAACTATAAAAACATGACTTTTAAGGTCCTATAGTATGCAACACATAAGCAGACCAGGAGTCAGTACATTGCACTTGTATCCTGAACTAGTACAGGCAGAGAGGTCTTGCCATGTAATCTGCGTTGCAAGAATTTTTGTATCCTTTTGAAAACTGTTTTTAGATGTTGTTAGATCTGGGTAATCTGCTGGATTCTGACTATTTAAAAAACTAAATAGTGGCATATAGCCAGAACTCCAAAATAGCAGTCTGTTGAGACAATAAGTGTAAGCTTGTATGTATTAAAGCTATCATTCTTAGGAGGGAAAGCCATTTTAAAATGTTTAATTATTATTGGTTATGAGCAAAATAGTTTCAAATAGCTTAACTCTCTGTTCTGTCAATTAAATATGATATCTGCTTAGCTGTTGGTGTTGTCACTTTGTTGTTTTGTGAAATATTCTGAGGCTTTTTTCTGTTCTTATATTAGGGGAAGATTCATGATTTTTGGGATGCAGACTCTTAAAATGGATGGATTGGGAAGAATGGCAAAATCCATGTTATGACCAAGGAAACAGTGAATGAAACTACAGTGCAGTCTAGGAACAGGATGAAGAAATCAAAACAATTCTTTGTGTGCCATTAGGGTTCTTCCCCTTTGCTCTTCCTCCAGTGTCTTAAAAATAAGAAATGCTTATAATAAAGATAAGATTTTCTTTTTAAGGGTGCAGATTATGTTTGTCAGGTAGCCCTTTTATACTTGTAAAATAAGATGAGTCTTGGACTCTAGAGTTCTCCCCCCACCCCCAGAGTAAAGATCTGTGTGTTTTAATGTTCTTTTCACCTAATTCCTAATCCTGTAAATGATGGCAATGACAAAGGAGGTCACTGTACAGTTGACAATTATAAAATAAATTTTAGACAAGTAATAAACGTTGTTTGGTATGGTATCAAGAGGAACCCTCTCAGGGAGTCTTGCTGAGGTTCAGTCTGTGTCTGTGGTTAATGTGATTTGAGGATCCTTTGTATATCATATTCCCTACTGATGGCTCTTATGGTAGATCTGTGAAGAAGATGATAGGTGTGCAAAAGATGATGGGTCAAAAGCTAGAACTAAAAAACTACTCTCATTGATCTCAATGGAGTTTAATCCCAAATTCTGTAAGCAAAAGGGAGCAATAAACAAACTGAAGTTACAGACAGTGCAGGTCTACAGAGCTTCTGGGATGATATAATTTAGAAGAGTGTTACTGTGGTTCTGACTTTAAGATGTGTTTAAAGAAGATGATTCATGGACATACAATGCTAAAAGAGGAATTCTGTGCAGCAGACTTATGTTAAGCAAACGTCTGATTTTTGTCAAAATACATGTAAATGTCTATTCAAACAAAGTGTTGGGTCATTCCCCTAAAAAGTAGGGACTATGTACATACAATTTATGTATTCATATTTCTAAGCCTGTCAGTCTTCTGCTAGTTAATGACTTGGATGTATATTTACTAATTAAATTTCTGTTTTACTTTGTGTGCAATTTCATAATCTAAACTCTTTGCACTGCCATATTTGTGCATACAGAATTTTAGAAGCCATAACGAATGTAAATATAATTATGTGAAGATAATATAAGTCTAAAATGTTTGATTTTTACATACAGTTGTTACCTTTTACATTAATTGTTCTAAATAAATTTGTTAACCGTTTCTAGTCTCAGTATGCAAAATAGATTGATAAAATGAATACACACCATGTTGTTCAGATGCATCCAAGGGTACAGTTCCTCTTTGTGAACATTGCTGTTGATATACATGGGAGGTACCCTGTAATCCAATCTTATGAAAACTCTTCATATTCTCATTGCTTTTCAAAATTTCTCTAATGCTAAACTGACCACAAAGTGGGAGTGGATTGGGGAAAGACTACCACAAGGGGATGAGTTTGTTACAACCAGACTGCTTAAAAGAGGCACATGAGATGCATTATACTGATCCTAAGTTCCATGGCCAGGATCCAAGCAGTACTGTGTGAGTAGAAAGTACTTGTACTTGTGCATAGGGAAGTTGTTGTTTTTTCTTTTTAGCTGCAGTGTTTACAACAGAGGGGTGCACTAGGAGTTTGTCTTTAGCAAGGTGCTTCAGTGGAAAGGAGACAACTGGCTCGTGGAGGGTTACATAAATCTAAAATCCCGTAAAACAATAAAATATCAGTTAAAACCAAAGATGGCAGTAAAAATACAACTGGACCATTCCTGACCCCCACATCCAATGGTCACCAATCCTCCAGGGTGCAGCTACAAGGCATGTCCCAGCAGCCTTTTCAGTCCCACACAGGAAGGGAGCAGTTCTTCCTAGTCTGGCCTCAACCAGATGCCTGGCAGAAGAGCTCTGTCTTATAGCCCTTGCAGAACATTGGAAGCTCTGTCAGGGCACTTAGCTCTTACAGGAACTTATTCCACCAGATTGAGGCCAGGACGGAAAAGGCTGTGGCCCTGGTCGAGGCCAGATGCACCTCCTGGGGACAACTAGTAGGTTCCTATCTGCAGAGCAAAGAGCCCTGCGAAGGGGCGTAAGGAGACAAGCAGTTCTCCAGGTAAGTGGGGCCCAGGCTGTGGTTGCCCTTAAAGGTAAGTACCAGAACCTTGAACCTAATCAGAAGCCCGATTGGCAACCAATGCAGCTGCCTCAGCATAGGCTGGACATGAGCCCTCCGAGAGGACATTGTGAGGACCCTAGCAGCTGAATTTTGCAACAGCTGTAATTTCCAGGTCAGAGACAAGGCCTGCATAGATAGGGAGGTACCAAGGATCACCCCTGCCCAGTGCACACCCAGTGAATTTTTCTAAAAGTACACAGTAAAATCACAGAACAATGAATTATCAAGACAGCTGAAACCTAAATAAAAGCAGAATGAATGAAACCAATGTCATTTCCGCACAAGGAATAAGTTTCTGGACAGCTTTTAAATGCTGGCGGCTTTTAGAGCCCCCTCCACATGACATCGCCTGCATCCTGAGGTCATCCTATAGCTGTGTTGTGATTTGGCCATTTTTAACTTGAGATTTCAGAAATTGCCTAAACTATATCACCCTATATCACACATCCTATCAGTGAGCAACCAGTTGGCAAACAGAGTTAAGATCATATGGAAGGGGAAATACACAACAGTCTGCAGATTTGTCCTACCCACCACCCTCTCCATTTCCTGTTCCAAGTAGTTTTTTAAAATGGCGCAGTCTTTTCTGCAGCGTGACCGCAAACTGACATTGTCAGAGGTGAAATAAAATCTTTAAAGCATCCATGGGCTTTCTGAGATCAGGCAAGCAAAACACAACCCCTTTTCTGTTTTCTGGGGGTGGGGAATGAGCTGGGAAAGCAGGGGTAGAACGGGTGATTGGGTGCCTTATCCCGATCATATAGGGGTCTCAGCACGTTGTTGTAAAGCCAACCATTAGCACAAAATGTCTTTCTGGGCTCCAGGGACCATATTCAGTGTCTCAGAAATCTAGCCAGAGAGAAATAAACTGCAAAAGAACACAAATTCCAAAAAAAGGGGGGGGGATACTGTATCATTGTGGCATTTCTCCATAGCAATGGGGCAGTATTGATTTTTATTAAAAATGCATCTGTGTTGTGGCATTACTGCATAGCAATGTGGAAGTGCCTTTAAAAAAAAATGGGCGGGCTCAGGGGAGGGGAGAAAGTTTCAGTTCATGAGAGAACTGCTGTGCTGTGATCAGTGGCTTGCTGTGATTGACAAGCCAAGGAGCAGAGGGAGAAGTTTGTGTTGCTTTCCGTTGCAGCCTCCTCAGGAGTCAAGAAGCCACGACGACGGGGCAGAGGGGAAAAGCTGGAGGGGGTCTCACTTTGAGGAGGGCTGCAAATGCGAGATTTACCATCCCATATTTGCAAGCAGGAAGTCACGTTTTACCTCTCTGTGCAGAAATGGTCTAAAAATATAAGGCTGTTTGCAAAGCGCCAGCACATAGCAAGCAGTAATAAAATTGCAGAACAAGCTTTTGTTTTATTGCTTGTTAAAAACTCTGTTTCCCCCCTCCTCTCTTCAAAGGAGAAGGAAGGGAAATATAAACAAGCTAAATACAATAAAAGCAGAGATACTGAAGCGAAAACAAAAATTACCTCAATAAAATAAAACTCTCCCAGCTGAGCCACCTACAAGCATATAATACTTTACCAAAATGCAGATGCCCCTAAGTGTGTTAGTCATTTTTTCCTATTGTAGAGATGCCTATTAGCTGAATGAAAAAGAGATCCAGTGACACCTAAAAGACATCTGCTAAAGTAAACTGAGAGATTATACTATTTTCCTCTTCCTGACTCATTCCTCTTCTTGCACTAGAAGATCTATCCCTTTTTCTGGGAGTCTTCACTGATCTACCCACTCCTCCTGCTAACCTTCTCAGTTCTCTGTCAGTAAAGGCTAAACACAAACCCCATTAGCACCCACTCTTCTCAATCAGGGCTGCACTCAAACTGAGTTCTCTTCAGCATTCAACTCTGAAGTCTTTCTGCTCAACAGATAGTAACCAATCACATTTCTTTGAGCAGCCTGTCACTTAAGGCTCTCTGGGTCTGTGAGATGCTAATTGTTCACAGTCCTTTGCATATTTAACCAGCACTTCTGAGCTTTCAAAATGCAGTCTGTCACAGTTGCATACTTGAGTCATCACTGGTTTAAAGGTAAAGAACTAGTGACCTGGGGCCTTTTTCTGTAGCAGTACACACACAGTGGAACTAGATTCTAGAGGAAATGAACAAAGCTGCCACAAAAATATGGTTTAAAATATATAAATAAAATCTACACGCTCTCCCCCCCCCCCCCCCGTGTTAGTAAAGCATAGGCAAAGATATTGGATCTAAGACAGATTCATGATTGGTCCTTGCCTCTGTGTATCCCTAACATGGTTCAGAATTATGCAACTAGATAGCGACTACGCAAATCAAACCATTATATTTGTATCTGCACAACTTCATTTGGTTTACAAAACAGGGATTGTTCTACATACAGAGTGTAGTGGATAGGAGGTATGCTGACAGGAACAATTCTCATCTTCTTTTCCTGCTAGCCGAATACCAGACGTCAACCAGTAACCACTACCACCATTCTCCAGCATTTATGGGGTTAAAAACAGCAGATGAGCATGGAGAATCACTTATCCTTTCCTTTTAAGAATACATCTCCAGCAATTGAGGAAAAAAGAGAGAACTCCCCCCTCCCCCAGCGGACTTTAAAAAACCATTTGCTGAAGAAAAAGTTGCTAAAGAGATGGAAGACAAGCTGAGAAAGCTGCTACCAGTGCGGTAAACAGCATACCAGGATGGAGTCTGCACAGAGCTTTTATTGCAATCCCAGGTTGATTCAGTCCCTGCCGTCTACACAGAATGCAATTTCTGTTTTGATTTTGGGCGATTTAAATTTTCCCTCTGCAACAAACATGATTGATCCGGAGTGACCCTACCTTTCCTCGCGATTTCCTGGAGTGCTTTTAACCCTTGATATTTTAAAATTTGCATGACTAAAGGTGCAGCTCTCTGATTTCCCCCAAACTAATTTGCTGCCAAGCCACCAACATTGTACAAAAGCCCTGCTTGGTCGGGGCGTCAGTTCAAATGCTTCCTGGCCACGAAACTTTCCTCCCAAGATTTTTTTTTGCTTTGTTTCCCTCTGGAATCCATGCTCCAGAACCAGCAGAGATTCGCCTCTTCTCTGAGAGGCTGCTTGCTGGCTTCCCGGCTCCCTCCCACCTCCCCCGTGCTTGTTTGAGAAAGAGCCCTCGTGCTGCTTCTCCACCGGCTTTCAAAAGAGGAGAATTCCTCTGCCTTCCCCTCTCTCAGCTCCCTGAATTCAAGCACTTTCTGTTTCAAGTTGGGGGAAAGTAATGAGAAAGACCCAAGCTCAAATTGATCTGAATTCAACAGGAATAAACAAAGTAAGTGCAGTTCATCTGTGGTAAGGAGGTCGAGGATTTTGGAACTACCGTAAACAAGACTGGAGGTAATTGGCTTGCCAGCCACCAGGTGGGGCCTGGAGTCCTGGAATTACAGCTGTCTCAGGATGATAGAATAGTTCCTGTGGAGGAAATGGCAGGTTTAGAAATTAGTGTCTATAGCATTCTCTCACTGCTGAACTCCTTCCCCTTCCTGAACTCGGCCTTTCCTGGGAACCACCCCCAAATCTCCAGGAAAGGCTGAAGAGCTGGTAACCCTAGGAGGAAACCAAGCAAGGTCAACAGAGACCTTCAGATCTAATGCCTTTAAGTAGGCTGTCCTCTAGCACAGCCATTCTCAACCTTATTTTGGCCACAGCCCTTTTAGGAGCTCTTCCCAGGTTACAGGGTCCCCTGCAGGAGACAGGCAGCTTGTGCAATGAGCTAGGAAAGCATAGCTAACCGTTAAATCACTATACTCCACCAACTTTCATCTTGTATATATACCTGAAACAGATTTCTAGAACATTTGACCAAGAGAAGCATGTGCATTCATTCTTTTTCTAGAGCACACTGATTCAAGCACACACAAAAGGAATGGATTACATGATTTCTTTTTCTTTCCCTTCTAGCAATTAATGACATCATACATATTTATATTCTGTATAAAAGGTCTTGGAGTTCCCTGGACTCTGGGAAGGAATGCAAAACAATACCCTTGGTGTAAACATATGGAAGTGCATAGAAGTTTTCTGGTTTCTGCAGTCTGAAAAAAAATCTGGTAGTGTTCCCACTTATTTGCTGAGAATTGGGCTGTCACTTTGAGCAGAGGGCATTTCTCAATGAAAACAGAAAAGAGACCATCATAAATCAGAGGCTTTTAGCAGGGCTAGAGGAATGGAGGGGTGCTCTACTCCCTCCCCCCAAGGTAATGATTTTCCATTAGCATGTGGTTTCTAGATCAGAGTGAAAAAGTAAAACTGTGCTAAGCCTCTGAGGGGCTGATTAAGTAAATGAAAGAACATAGTAGTTGACAAATGAGTAAAATGTGGGAAATAATCAATTTATGGGGTTTGGTTATATGCGTCTATCACATATCTAGCCTTTCAGGGCTTTGGTCCGACTCACTGGTATTCTCTGGTGTGGCTCCCACCATATGGAATGGCCTGCCTGATGACGTTAGGATAGCTCCCACTCTCCTGGCCTTCCATGGCAATTCATGACTGAACTATTAAAGAAGGCTTTTCAATACAAGTAATTGGACTGTACTGTAATAAAATGGATCAGAAAAATGCTTGGGTAAAGGGCTGGAGACGGTAGTTATACTATTGTGTGAATGTATCAAACCACAATATGGGCAAATCAATACTGGCCTCCCTACAGGGTTGTTGTAAGGATCACTGTGATGATACCTATCATGCATTCAAACATTTAAAGTACAATAGAAAGGCTAACTGTGGTGCTGGCTACATTTTTCAACAGTAGCTTGGATGACAAGCTTTTTGTATTGTTCCAGTTACTTCCTCTTTGCTTGTTTGGGTTTCTTGTGCAACTGTGAGAGTCTCTAATTACACTGCTGGTTCATTTTCAATTTAATGCTACTGGATATTTAGTCTTTGCTAAGCCTCTCACTGTTTTGTGTTTATGCTGGCACAATCTGTAATTAAAACTTCCTCTTCTCTAAACACATGCACCACCAAATCATCTTAGTAGAAAGGCTGGCAGTGATAACACGTTGAAAGCAATAAGACCTTTTCCAGGCCATCATTAGGACTACCGGATCCCATCATCATGCTGTGGAAGGAGGTAGGGGCAACCTGGGTGTGCCTCTGCAAGGTGTTGTTGATTGGGGAAAAGGTAGGTCCAGAGAGGTAGTCATGTTAGCCTCTTGCAGTAAAAACAAACAGGGTATTGAGGCACTTCAATTATGTTATTCCTGTATAAGCTTGTTGTAGGGTAGGTTTTCTCAACCAGGGTTTAGGGAAGCCCTGAGGTTTTTCAATGACGCCAGAAGGGTTTTGCTGATGGGTTAGAACTGTCCGTGCCTCTCCTCCACGCTCATGGTGTGGCGCTCACTGCTCTGGGAGAGACCGGCTGCTTTGGGCGCCAAAGCAACCAACCCTAGAACTTTTGGTGACATGTGACTTCCAGGGATGTGACAGAAAGTTGTAGCCTGCTGAAATCACTTCTGGGGTTTCTTGAAACCTGAAGAATGTTTCAGGGGTTTCTCAATGGTGAAAGGTTGTAGAGAATCTCTCTCTTTAGATGCATTTCTTCAAACCTCCTATCTAAAAAAGGTAACAAACAGCAGGATCGAGAGGCCCATGAAATGTAGGAAGCACAGGTTAAAATGCAATGACATAAAATTAAAATCTAATTAAGAAACAATATAGGTAATCTAATTATGATATGCTAGTATCTACAAAAGGCAAAGAATCACAGGTTTTGATAAAGATAATGGAACTAAAAAAAACCCAACTGGTAACAGTTAGAACCTACAAAGGTTGAATGTCTGTGTTGTTAAAATTATATTACTTTTACTGTGCACAATTTTTAAAAGACAACTATAGGAATTAAAAACATATGTCCAGCCCATAGGCTATTGCTAACCAGTGTGCTATGCACTATGCGAACCCAAAGACCAATGGGTTTCGGCCATTGTAGGGCCTTCTTCAAAGGTCTGGTTTTAACATACACAAAAGTAAGAGCTGTAAAGTCTCAGAGTCACTTAATGAAAGAAGATGACTTCACCCATTGCAATACATGCACTAATAAAGAAACACTACTGAAAATATTGGGTAGCCTTTGGAAGAGAGCTAATGACTGAAAACTAGACATCTTCTTTCATTAATTTGGAGTACCACAGTGCGTGATTCTCTCCTTGATACTATTTAACATTTTCATGTGCCCTCTAGCTCAGATTGTTTTGGGCTGGGGGCTGGGGCATCACCAGTATGCAAATGATACCCAACTCTAGCTGTTGATGAGTGGCCAGCCAAACACTCCACCTGAATCCTTGACCAGGTGTCTGGGAGCCGCGGCGGAGTGGCTCCAATGAAGCTGCCTGAAGCTAAATCCCTTGAAGGTGGAGGTCCTTTGGCTGGGAAGGAAGGGACCAGAAGAGGAAGCACACCTCCCCTGCCTGGATAGGGAGCAGCCGGAAGCAGCACATGCCATCCAGAATCTGGGGCTTGATGCTTCCTTTTCTATGTTGGTGCAGATCACAAGGGTAGTTGAGTAGGTGTTTTTCCATCGATGCCAGGCAAAGCTACTAGTGGCCTATCTGACTCCAGAACACCTAGCTACAGTGAGCTGCACAAAAGTCGCCTCCAGTCTAGACTTCTCTAACTCGCTTTACATGGCCTGCCTTTAACTTTGATCCATAAACTACAGCTGGTCCAGAATGTGGCTGCTCGGGCCTTACAAGGGCTCCATGAAGAGCGCATATACAACCTGCTGTCCAGCAGCTGCTATCAAGTTGCAGCTAACTCTTGGCATCCCCATAGGGTTTTCAAGGCAAGAGATATTCAAAGGAGCTTTGTCATTGCTTGCCTCTACATTGTGGCCCTTGGTCCTGTTGGGGGGTCTCCCATCCAAATACTGACTGGGGCAGACTATGCTTGGATTCCAAGATCTGATGAGATCAGGCTGGCCTTGGCCATCCACTTCAGGGCTAGACGGACCAAACTATACAAATAATGTAAATGTGCTTTATTGGGTGACCTATTTATGTACAACCAAACAAGTCTTTGTTTTGAGAAGGCTACGAGCTAAAGGTATTTTTTCATTTTGTTTAAATGGCATATCAAAATAAGCAAGAATTATATTTGATAACCCAATGCGCCAACACAAAGAACTTCTCAAGTTCATGTACTTTTATCTTCAACTCTTTCTTCTTAAAAGAACAGTATAATTGATATCTCTAGGGCCCATTATGCACGGCCGCCGAAACAGCGATTTTGGGTCACATGGAAAACGCAGAGGGGGAAGAAACGAAGCACACCGCTTATGCACGGGACGGGATGCAACGGCGGCAAAACCCAGAGTAACCGATTATGCACACGGCAACCCTGGCGCCGCTTCTGGTTGCACCCCGGTCACCAGGAAGCTGCGCTTTCTTCCGCGTTTCGCTAACGCGGCTTTTTCGGTGGCATGCACTGAATCTGCGGCCGATTGCAGCCGGCGCCGTGCGTTATCGGTGATTTTAGTCGCCGCCATTCTACCCCGAATGTGCGCTATTCCCCCGTGCATAATGGGTCTAGTGCAGACTTTTTTTTAAAAAAGGAGGTGATCAACAAACACACACACATGGGGGGGGGGGGAGCAGACAGCAGGAGAGTGATCCAGTTCTAAAGGTAGACATTTATGGTGTTTCATTTTAAATTTTCAAATGTATTTCCCACTTCCTAATTAACAAGGGAGAATGGAAGGAGTAAATTAGGTGGTCAACAGAGTTTTAGATAGTTAGCTGGATGGGCTCACAGCTGGAACTGGGGTGCAGGCTGCTGAAACGGAATTTAAAGAGAAACTATAACACATCACATGAAAAAATTCTCCAATGCAGTAAAAATAGTCAGTGTTAGTCATCTTTTGTTCATTAAAGGCCTTAATGTGTGATCTTTGGCTTCATTAGAGGAATGCTGCTCTCATAATGACATAATTTTTAAAGATAACACAATTCAGATGCTGAATTAAAAATCTGACCTCAGCATGTGCACACTTCAGATTTCTTTGCTGTCTGTTTTTTAAATCAGGTATGAATTATAAAATGCTGTCAGAGTTTCAGAAATATTCCTCATTCCAGCTATCAAAAACTGTCGAATAACAAATCCCCTTGTGTGTCAATGATTAAATGCAGTCAGGTATTGAGTTAAATCAAGTATTGATATCATCAAATAGTTCATTTTTGGGTGGAAATGACCGTCAAGTTTGTAGGCCAGGGAATAAAGGGAAACGTACACCTTATAAGCCATTCTTTCATCCCATGTGGTGGTGTCATTCATTTGCTTCTCTGATAAGCAGCATTTCCACAGAACCTTGTCTGCATGTGAAAAACATTGAAGTCAACTCTTCACGCCCCCCTCCCTTCCCTGGTGGAGCTGAAGATGAAGTGTGCAATTATTCGGGCTCCAGCCGCTCAGCTGAGACTGCCACTGCAGAGGCAACTAAGCCCCATCAAGACAATTAGTGATGCCAGACGGAGAACAATTAATGGGATTAAAAACAGTGTCAGATTTTCTTTAAATAGCCCTCCCTGATTGCTTCAGCCTCTGCCTTGCATTATTCTGTGAGTGAGAAGTTGCCCCATTGTTTCAGCTTGAAGGGAGAGCTGGCTCTCGTCTGGAAGGATTGCTCTCTCACAAGATAATGCCAAGGGACTGCATTTTTAAAAATAGAACGAGCTCAGTAAAGCTGAATATTGCTAAGCAAATTTACCTCTGTCTGACAGATATGTTGCAAAGAAAAAGATTGCAGGTTACAGTAGCTGTGCTGGTCCAAAGCAAAAGCAGAATTCAAGAACCAGAACCTTTTACTAGATGAACAGAAGAACACAAGACAGCCTGCAACCTATTGAGCTCCCCAAATTGGTGAAAAGTTCTTCCATCTCAAACTGTCGATGAAGGATGGTGCTGGATCACATTTTGGAATGTTCTTGCATGTCCATAACTTCATGTAAATAGAAAATAAGCACCACAAACGTAAAACGGGGACTTTGTCTTCTTGTTGGGCTAATTTATCAGCATCACTTTTTAAATGTGGAGTATTGCATTCTGGAATCCACAACCTTCAGTCTGAAGTGGTCCAGTCCATTCTGCCACCTCAAGTATTCTGTCACCTCACTGCCAACTCCTTCTATTTGAGAACGGTGCAGGCCCTGAAGAGCTAGTGGGTGCTGATTCAGGATGCTTGATGCTCAAAGTGCTCTGCATCTGGAAGTGCTCTAAACACTTTCGAAACATGTTTGTAAATGGAAATCATTTGTAAATATCATATGTTGCAAAGCAGCAATCTTGCTATGCCGGGCAACACCAGATGGCACTGCTGCACATAATCTTGTTTCTTACTGTGTGCAAAGAGGCATCAGAGTTTAAGGAACACTGCTGGGGATCATTTGAGCCCTAGGAAGGAGAATCCTCATCCAGGTGCAAGTATGAAACAGATCAATATGTGAAACAGAGCCCCCCCCCCCCTCGGTGTCAACCAACATGACACTGTATTGTAACTAACAAAATGATGGTAAATTCAAAGTTTATTATTCCTGCTGGTGCATACTAGGTTAACACAGATGCTACTGTTAAGAGGAAAGAAAGAAATAGATGGCAAGGGAAACCATAATATGTGGGAACAGGAATACATCTAAAAAGACAGTGGTTTTGCCTAGAGCTGCCAGCTCGTGTTGGCAGGTGGAGCCTGAGGCGGGTGGGGTTTGGGGAGGGGACTGGAGGGACTACAGTGGGGTACGATGTCATAGAGCCTGAAGAGGCCATTTTCTCCAGGTGAAGTGATCTCTGTCATCTGGAGATCAGTTGTGATACTGTGAGATCTTCAGCCACCACCTGGAGGTTAGCTAGACACAAAGACTGTGAAAGGTGAATATCTAATGAAAGTTCCAAGTAGGGTTGGGCGCTTCAGCATCCAAAGCAGCTGGCACCCGCACCTCCCCCCCACGCCGTGCGGCACAGGCTGCTTTGGGTACGAACGGCTGCTTCGGATGCTGAAGCGCCCAACCCTAGCCAAGTTTATTTTGTGGTGTAAGAGCTTCAGTGAAGGCTCCCTTATTTTAACTTGCTTATCAAGAACTCCATTATGACCAGTTTATCAAGAATTAAGCAGTTTCGGTAACACTGCTTTCAAATAAAACCATCTTCATCAGAATTCCAATTATATCTCAAGAGCTGTTAACAGGCACATGATCCCTTCAAACTCTCATTGACGTATAATTGGAATTCCAATGAAGGTTTTTTTTTTCCATTGAAGGTGCTGATCGCATAAGAGATAATTATTTCATTGCAGAGTGTACAGAGTGTGCAGAGTGGTCTCTAAAATGGGGCACATGATTAATGCTATGAACAAGCCCAGCCCCAACATTGGGGAAGGTTGTTTTCACATAGAAGACTTCAAGCGGCAGCTTCAAATCAGCTCCAACAGCCAATATAAATTTTCACAGTCAGAGCAGGAATGGATGTTCCATTAACCTCTCTCCTACATTAGCAAGAGAGAGCCAAACAAGAAAGGCAGGCAGCATATAAACTATTTACACTCACCTAAGTGATTAGCTACCACACCATAGCCATAACTAAGAAGGTGCCATTGGAGTTTCAAACATCAATAGTTTTATGGTCTTAATCTGTTAAAGATTAGTAGAATTTCTAAAATGGATCCTTTTAACTGGAGATGCCAGGGGCTGAACCTTCTGGATGCAAAACAGATCTCCTGGTCGCCACATAGAAGAGGCAGAAGGAAAGCTGGCTGAACTTGGAGAAAGGGATGTTGGCTCTCCCACTTCAACCACAGTTGAACTTCCTGCATGGAACTGTGGACAAGCCACCCTGGTTTGCCTTTGGGTTAAGGAGGAAACATTACCAAAGTCTGAATGCTTTTGTAAGCAGAGGCTGCCAATGCCTCGCTGTTTAAGAGGTTGGGGGAAGAGATGTTGCTTTATGTGTCCTTTCCCTCCTCAACTTGCAGTTCAGGGTTTGTTTTGGGATCAAGTTCCATCCCCAAGGAAAGACTCCTAGGTTTCCTTTGCTTTATGAGCTACAGTTTTAGGTGTGGAACTGCAAGCGCCACAATTAAAAGACTGGTGGGTGTACTTCTGTCTCCTGCTGCAAAGCAATTAAAGGAGATGGTGCACCAAGAGAGATTCCATATCCTCATACGTACATACTAAACAATTAAGTGGCCCCAGGCACACTGGAGATTGATTTTCATGATATTACTTTTTTTTAAAAAGGGAAACAAGTTACGGGAAGGCTGATTGGTATCTCCTAGTCTCAGCCAAAACATACTAAGGCTAATTTCCTTATTGTCCTGTCCTTTGTTAACGTGTCTCCCTGACCTGGAAACAGAAATGGAAGCTTGTTCTATAATCTGCTTGTTTTCAAAAGGCTCCTCTGTCTATTGCCTTTGGGCTTGATGTGCCCATAATGAGTTTAACCTAGTTATTCTGGCACATTATTATGTGGGCCGTGCATAGGCAGTCCTAATCCAAAGGCACCATTGTGACCCTAGGATGCCCTCTTGCATGACAAAGGTAACTTCTGTGCCACATTAGATCCAAATCATTTGGTCAGTGTAGTAGAAAGAAATAGCTGGGTGACTTTTGGGAAATGTGGTGGAGTCTTTCATTTAAGACTTTGAAACCATAACCCCTGGCTTTGGCAAAATAGGGCAATCCTTATTCCATTCATTTCCATCTGCATATCATATTTATTGACATCAAATATTTATAAACAAATATTGTTTTCTGCCTTGATTTAATTAGAGTTTACAGTTGCAAAGGGGGCTCTGAGACATTGCCGCAGGGCCGTATTTAGGTATTGTCATTCTAATGAAGGTGGCCAATGATATCTAAACCTCAGCTCAAAATATTATAAAAAGTCATCATAACCAATTAACTAGTCCAATGTAAAAAAAACCCTATCGGTAAAAGCTTTCCATAAAAAGATTTCTTCCCAATTTTTCATCTGGGTTGGCCCATAAAGTTAACTTAGCATGTGAAAATGGATCAAATAATCTTGTCATGCCATTATACACCACTGATCCCTAGTTGCAGAAACTGCAAGAAGAATGGGATCCACTCTAACATATGTAGACCCTAATGCATTCTACTTAGAGAGGGGTATTGGCTATCTTAAGCTGAAAAGTTGCCAACTGAACATTCAGCTCAGGCATTAGCTGTGCCCCTCCATGGCAGATTCACCCCTCAAATGGTAAACATCTTTATAGGTCCTAGACTATAATATAAATCACCCTTCAGAATTTTGGCAGGACATATACAGAGGGACAAGTAGAAGTATCTTGAATGTACATAAAGTCATGACAAGTTAGGCAGAGTGGAAAGTTCTTAGCCTGAGTGGGATTGGCATAGTTCAGGGGTGGCCAAACTGTGGCTCTCCAGATGTCCATGAGCATGCTAGTAGGGGCTCATGATAATTGTAGCCCATGGATACCTGGAGAGTCACAGTTTGGCCACCCTTGGCATAGTTGATCTCTGACAAAGGATCAGCCATTTGTTTATTGTTTGCATCTTCATGGTAGTGGAAAGTGCCAATAAGCAGCCAATTTATGGCAACCTCATAGTTTTAAATTTTATTAATTAATTATTATTAACTGGATTTGTAGATCATCCCTCTTTGGGGTAGTTAACATGTAAAAACCATACATATATGGATTTATAACAATAAACCAGTAGAAACAAATTTATTATTTAAAATATAGATCTTCCAACCTTCTCTCTAAATACAATTGCTGAATTGAGACTGGGTCTGGGTGGAGGGAGGTTGACAGGAGAGGAGGAAGGCCTGTTTTGTGTTGGCCTCAACTGTATACCTGGTGGAAGAGCAAAGGTTTGCAGGCCCTTCAGAATTTTGGTTGCTCCCATAGGGCCTGGATCTCTGCTGGCAGCTCATTCCACCAGGCCAAGAAGGCCCTGGCTCTGGTTGAGGCCAAACATATCTCTTTGGGGCTACCAACCACCAGCAACTTGGAATTAGCTGCTCTTAGTGTTCTTTGGGGACAAATTCAGAGAGGCAATCCCTCAGATACGAAGGGCCTAGATTATGAAAGACAAAATGTTCTTCATATATATTTGTAAAAAAAATAACCCTAAATATCTAGTGCTCTTTTTCCAATCAAAGTAAAATGGACCCTGTACATCTACTCCTAGATTTCTCATGCTAGAGAAAATGGACACTATTTGGTCAACACAAGTCAAGCACATCTAATATTACATTATTATAGTCTATGGTTGCTCTTTGGTCTGTCATCAGTTGGGATGGAATCAAGCAAATGGTCTCAAGCTCCAGATCTCATATATACAGGTGAGAACCTTTGGAGGAGTGATCTTAGTAGTATTTAATCTCATGTGCCCAAGATGGAAACTTCCCTTCAAATATAAAATCAGATACATACTCAAGCACAACTAGCTCTTCTTCTATTCTCTACAACCCAAAATAACAGCAATTTATCCAGCTGTTCTCTGATTGCAGTAGATTTGGAAGAAAACATCTGGCTTTGGCTAAACTCCTGCCAGTCAGAGTGCAGAGAGAAGGAAGAATAAGAGGAGAGTTTTTTAAACCTGGAAGGCTTATTTAAGTGTCTGGTTTCTGCCTGTTAAATCATGATTGTATTTTTCAGCTAATCAAATCTGTCATTTATTAAAAGTGGCCTTCAAATTTTGGATGTTAGTAACTCTTGCAGGCCAGTGAGTTAGAGAGAGCTCTTTCCAGAATCATTAGCATGGGGTTTGTTCTTCACAGTGAAGATTGTGCCTTGCTGTTATGAATGGAGACCAGGATGCTCTGATAAGCTAGTGGCCAATTGAAAGAACTGTAGAAGAGGCATAACGTTTTCATTTAAAAGTCTACAGCTGGATTGGCTGCTGACCTAATAGTGTGTGTCTGTTGGCATGGAGGTGGTGGATATTGATTTAAAATGTTTTTAGTGTAAGAATTAAACTGTATTTAAAGGTAATGACACAGTAATTACAACCAACAAATGTACTGTTGTGACGGATTGTGCTTTAAAAGCTCATAAGGGCTGTATAAATATGTAATTAACTATGGAGGGTTAATGTCTCACAGAGCCAGAGAGCCTTTGAGTGACAGGCTGTTCCAATGGATTTCATTGAATAGCATCAGTTGAGCAGCAAGATTTGGGAACTGACTGCTGAAGAGAATTCAGTTTTAGTTCTGATTTAGAATAGATTTCAACCTTAAAGTCTTCCATGGTTGTTAAATTTTTAATAGACTAAGAACAGGAGCAGTTTAGCTCTGACTGAGGACAGTTTAGGACTGAAGAAAATTTAATGTTGACAGAAGACTAGGAAGGTTGGCAAGGAGTGGGAGGATCAGTGAAGACCCATTTTCAAGCCCAGAAAAGGGATAGGTCTTCTAGTTAGAGAAATTATTCCCTGCCCAGTTGATAAGGGAGTTAGCTTTGAAGAATTGAGTAGCTCTTGGTGCGTCCAGAGAAGGAATCTGGGTACTTGGTAGTGTAATCCTGCCTTCTGTGACCTGAAGAGTCAGTTAAACTCAAGAAAGTGTACTGGAGCGTTTAGAAAACACTGAAACCAAAGTCCCCCTCATCTCAAAAAAGCTTTAAACTCTCGGTTGCTGGAGCCATATGAGCTGGAGTGTGTACAGTTATTAAGTTACCTCAGAACTATTATTGATTCACCTCAGAATTTTACCCATGATTTCACCTGAACTTTCCCTTCTATGTTCTATGTTGAAGATTGATAAATGGATTTCACCTTCACAGTCTTCGCTGGAAGATTTTAGTTGTAAAATCTTTAAAAGTTATCTGAATTATATCAGGATGAATAAATTTTATGATCAGCTTAGACTAGACACATGATGATAGTATTCAGTTCAGGAACTAGTAAAGGAAATGCCTGTGTGAGATGGGACAACATACTCCTTTAAATATTGGGTTTGTAGTTTGCAGTTTTTCTGGCTCTAGCATTGTGATTGGAACCAGAATAGCAGCTATAGCCAGGAGTGAATTTTACTAGTTTTGATGATTTGACAGCTGAGTCCAGTATCTGCAGTTCAACCATTGTTTGTATATTTGCATTTTTATCCCCCCTTTTGTAATATCACAAGACTTAAAGATTTCTCCCAGCCAGACACTGACCAGATCCAGGCCTGCAGAACTTCAACAAATATACCATATCATGTGTCTCCCAACTTTACAAATGTTGGTTGCTTCCAGATTAGATGTGGTCTTTTTAAAGACCAAAATGTGGTCTTTTTAAATTTTGCCTGAGAACAATCTTGAAAGCATGTTCAGTACATGCTGTCAAGTTACTTCTGACTTATGGTGACCATACTAGAACAGCACCCTGTATCTCCAGGCCCTGTTCTGTTTTGCCTTTTAGGCATCTGAGGTCTCTGCATGAGACATGACAGCCACCTGATTCTCCCAATGCCTGAAAGGGCCTTTTCCTCCCTCTCCCGGTTCAACTATGGCCACTACCTGGCCTTTGTAGGAACTGTCTGCTGAGATGAACGGGTTTCCATCTACTCTTTGCTGTGTTACCATTATAAAGCCTCCCCTCATGTCTCCCACTATATAGTGTCTAGTTACCATAAGGGACAACTTACTTCAATTGAACTCCACTGGGGGAGTATCCACTAGCCTTTTCCTTCTTTCTATCACTACCTTTAAATAGCATGTCCAAAATGGTGGAGGTCTATGTGGTACAGAGAACCACTGCCAGCATCAAGAGTTATAAACATTTATTAAAAAGAAAATGCTTACATACATAACTTTCAGCACAGCAACAGCAAGGGATCAAAAAGAAATAGGGGTAAACACACTGTTCTGCTGTCCCTCCCTCTGTACATGTCTGAACAGATGTTAGTGTAAGGTTGGCTCTTTAGTCTACAAGTTATAGTGGGTCTAAAGGGTGCTAGTTACCTTGGAGCACCTGCTTAGTTCTGCAGTTCTGCACATGGCAATCAGTGCCTCCAGTATTGCCAGGTGAGAGCTCTGTTTGCTTCAAAGAATCAGCAAACCAGCAACCCTCATTCTCAAGCCAAGGAACTTTAATATTTGTTTCCCTGCCCACTCAGGTTAGGTCAGCTCAAATAAGCATTTTCTGAAGACCCCAGGAAGTCATTCTAGCACCTTCAATCTTCCAAACTTCTGTCATCTTTCTAGCTGGAGAATGATGCATATAGAAGAAGAAGAAGAAGAAGAAGAAGAAGAAGAAGAAGAAGAAGAAGAAGAAGAAGAGTTGGTTCTTATATGCCGCTTTTCCCTACCCAAAGGAGGCTCAAAGCGGCATACAATCACCTTCCTATTCCTCTCCCCATATATGTGATTTGAATGCCTCCTCACGTATATACCAGTTCCTTCCAACTCCTTGAGATTTATTAATGAATTCCTGTTCAGGATACCACTAGAGATGGATACAATACTGGCATCTACTAAGCACAGGGCTTTTCCAATAGTTGTGCAATACTTGTTCCCCTGAAAAAATCAAGTCTTCTTCACTCATTGCAGAGGCAATGGAAGATGTTTTTATTCTGCTGCCACTGTACATGCCAAGAAAGACAGTGTCTATCCCACAAAGAAGAGAAAAGTCTTATTGCATTAAATGCATTATTTCCTCACAAGAAAATTGACATTCTAGCAGCTACCAATTTGGAAAGTGAGGAGCAGAGCATTAAGATGCAGGTGAAATGTTTTGCTGGTATTTTGTTCCATTCTCAGACTGTTGAATTCAACTGCTGTTAAGTTTCAATGATCAGATATTATAGATTCTGTAAGAACAGCCCACGGATGTTTGTAAGAGGATTTTAAAAGCATCAGTGGCTCTAAATGTCCAAAAATCACTTATCATTGGGAATCCATAACGGCATCTGATCCATACTTTCTGAACTGTTTAAAGCAGGGGTGGGCAAACTATGGCCCTCCAGATGTCCATGGACTACAATTCCCATGAGCCCCTGCCAGCAAATGCCACAGTTTGCCCACCCCTGCTTTAAAGCTTTATTCTGGTACCCTGATCTCCTACAAACTTGTTTTTAATAAAATAATAAGTTGAGATTCTTAATAAAGGCCAGACTCTGCTCTGTACAGTGGGGATGTGTGGAACATATTCATATAGGCAGCTTGGGGAATTATGCCCCTAAACATGTAATCGGCTTCAACAGAAACTGAAGTTGAAGTCGGCTTTGTTGGCCTCCAAGTCCTGTGATCTGTTACCAAAGCAACGTCCTTCCAGGCTTGCTGTTCTTGCGTCATCTTCCTGCAAGTACACCCAGATTACCTCCTTAGGTATGTTTAAAAAAACAGTCCCTGGTGTGCAAGATGAACCTTATGAGGGATGGAGCGGGAGGTTCCTGATGAGGTTGTGCATTTCAAAAAACAATCTCTCTCTCCTTCACCAGCTCACTTGCCCTCCCCCTCCCCCTCCCACACACACATCTAAGCAGCCCAGCAATGTAGTTGCATTTTCTGCAGTCCCCGAATAATTTTATTGCTTCCTTGCAATGCTTACTAAGCAGAGACGTAGGATATCTTCCTTTGAGTAGCTTTGGAGTTTTCTGGACTGGGAGCTCTTTAGTGGTGCATTTAGGAGGGAGGCTCTTTAGTTGCTGCAATAAACCAGACAAAGCAAGGAGGCTGAGGGTTCCCTGAAAGTGAGGGTGTATGGTGTCTGGCAGCTCAAACTTTATTTTGGGGTGCGGAGCTTTAAAGCTCTCCTCAGTGTTTTTAGCTGAATTCACAAATAGAGAAGAAATAAGGAACTGGGAGCCAACTTCAGCTTTCTGACAGAGCACCAGTGTGAATACATTTAAGAGAGCCAGTTTGGTGTAGTGGTTAGGAGTGCAGACTTCTAATCTGGTGAGCCAGGTTCAATTCTGCACTCCCCCACATGCAGCCAGCTGGGTGACCTTGGGCTCGCCACAGCACTGATAAAGCTGTTCTGACCGAGCAGTAATATCAGGGCTCTCTCAGCCTCACCCACCTCACAGGGTGTCTGTTGTGGGGAGAGGAAAGGGAAGGCGACTGTAAGCCCCTTGGAGACTCCTTCGAGTAGAGAAAAGTGGCATCTAAGAACCAACTCATCTTCTTCTTAAACATAGGGATGCCAGTCTCCAGGTGGGACCTGGAGATCCCCCAATTTTGTCACATCTCCAGGCAACAGAGATCAGTTCCCCTGGACCGAATGGCTGCTTTGGAGGATGAGCTCTATAGCATTATACTCCATTGATGTCCCTCCCACCCCAAATCCCGCCCACTCCTGGCTCCACCCCCAAAGTCTTGAGCTGTTTCCCAACCCAGAGCTGGTAATTTTAATTAAACATAGGTCAGCTCCCTCCCACTCAGCTTGCTGTAGTGTGTGTACAATTCCCCGCCCCCCCCCCCCGCCCTCCCAGGCAGCTGACTGGTATCAAAACTTGCCCATAGGAAAGCACACATCAAACAGCACAGCAAGGCAGGTCAAATGTTTTGGATTTGTATAAAAATCTACCTTCTTTGTTTTAGGTGTGGGACTTTCCACAGCTGCTCTTAAACACAACAAAGACATCTAAGAAATACCATATTCGAAATCAATGGTTCCATCTTGCAGAGAGAGGTTATTTGATCTGTTTTGGGAATTTTAGAAGGTACAGTTTATTGTGCAGGGAAGAGAAAAACTATACTTCTCCTGAACAATGACAAAAGATTCAGGAGGTGTGGGTTTCCCACAGTGGCCGTGATCTGAAAGGCCCATAGGAGGCACACAGGGATCAAAGTTTCACCTGCAGAGAGATGCCACCCCCTGCCACTGGTGTTAAGAGCAATACTCTCTTTGAACATGGGGGTCCCACCTAGCTGTTGTAGCTAATTGCAGTTGATGAGGAAAGAAGAATTTGTGAGGCTGTATTTTCAAAACATTTATTTTGAACTGCTGCTGTTTCATTGGTGCATAATTGACATATTGCAGGTGTTTTAGTAGATTTGCCAACCTCCATGAAGGAAACCAATAGGCTAAAGGTTGTGTATTCTTGGGATTTCTTAAATCCTAAATAATTTTGCAACCAGAACGGGGGTCCAGGTATTCAATCCCGCTTTCCATTGCTTCTTCAGTGGTTGCAATTGTAGTCTTAATATAACATCATATAACATCACCAATATTACAAGTACAGGATATCACATAGTGAATAGCTCTTCAGTAAAGGGGTCACTTCTTCAATTGTAACCCTGGCCAGTCACAGTTCTCTCAGAGCTCTCTCAGCCCCACCTACCTCACATGGTGTCTGTGGTAGGGGGAGAAGGGGATTGTAACCCCCTTTGGGACTCCTACGGGTAAAGAAAAGCAGGGTATACAAACCACCTCTTCCAAATCCCACTCTTGCTGAGTTGTACTCCCATTCTCCATGAATATACTTACCTCCAATTGGCAGTCCTATTTTGAAAGAACCTGGAAGGGACAGGAGGGCTGGGACATTCCAAAGCTTTCCTCATAATGTATTTGAGGGACCCAGCAAGGTGAGGTGGATGGGAATGTGAGATAGAAGAAACCAGGGGTGAGGGGGAAGTGGATGGCCTTCCTGCTGCTTCTGACTTTTTGATCCACCTGAGAAGGGCAAGAGATCTGCTTATCTTCGAGGAGGCTGTGGTAAACTGGGATGCCTGACATGTCTGTTTTAAGGATCACATGCTGAAGGAGATCCTACTGGGGGGGAGGGGGGGAGGGAATGGTTCAACTTTTGCCCCTAATGTGAATAATGCTGCAGTCCTGATATGTCCCAGTAAACTCATTGAAGCTTGTTTCTGCATAAACATATATAGAATTGGGCTGCATTATATCTACGGATGACTAAAGGTTTATTAACCGAAATGAACAGGAGTCTTGAGGCACCGTAAAAATTAACCAAGTGTTTGTATTAGCACATGCTTTTATACTCTTTAAGATCACCTTTCAACAGATTCCTGATTTTTTTTCCTGCAACTAACACAGCTACTCCTCTAGAATTATTACTTAACTAGCTTCAAAGCCCGTTCCTAAGAACAGGCCTTGAAAGGGTCCCCTTCCCTGGCCCCTGGCCAGGCAGCTTAAGGGGCTTTGGGCCACAGCTTGCAGCTGGATCAAGTGGGGCAGGCAGGGGCTGGCTAGCTCATTAGCAGGCCTGGGACAGAGCTCCTCAGCAGGCAGCCAGCAGGCTGGGAGGCCCTCGTTAGCAGGCGGGAGGCCCTCATTAGCAGGCCCTGCTTAGCAGGCAAAGAGACCCTTGTTAGCAGGCTCCCCACCACAACCTTTTGCCCAGGGCCCTCTCCCCTTACCTGCTGTTGGCTCCAGGCACTGAGGCGTGTCTGAGAGCAAAGAGGATAGAGTCCAGGAATGGAGGGCGGGAGCTGCAGGGGCAGGGCCAATCAAGCTTTGCTGGCTGCACCCTGATTGGCCCTATTCCACCTTAGACAGTTGGACACGTTCCTCCCCTGGGCGATTTCACAGATATATAGAGGAACCAAGGATAAGGATAACTAGTGCAACTTTGTTGGTCTTAATGGTGCCGCTGGACTCAAACTTTATTCAACTAGTGCTACTGTTATTTTCGCACAAACAGGATTAGGCAGACTACTGTATAATCCGAAACAGAGTTACGCCCTCTCATGTCTATTTAAATCAATTGGGTTTAATAGAGTATACTGTTTATGATGGCATTTAGAGTGAGGTTAGGTGCGGGCTCAACACTGCCCTCTACTGACTACATTTGAAACTACCTTTGTTTCTATTTGCCCCAGGCCCTATGAACGGCACCCAGTTAACCATTACACTGCTGCAATGCATTTAGAAGGACCTCAGAATTCACACAGATCAGTCAGCCACTATGACAGGATTGTCAGTGACAGGCTGTGACATCCAGATCTCAAGGGCACAGCCGAAAGGTGCTGATGGGGCAGTGCTCCAATTACAGGGGTGCAGGTCTCTGCCTTTTGTGATAGCCACCTCAGCTATAGTTTGCAGCATGAAGGGGGACTTGGAAATGTCATGTAAGGGCTGCCTCTGCTGGCCCCTTTCCCCAACTGAAGCAATGTTACAGGGCAAATTGGAAAGCCAGCAGGGCACAGTGTTCAGAGTGTTGGACTACTAGGGTCTGGGAGGCCAGTTCTGTATGGAAGTTTGTTGGATGACCCTGGGCCTCTCACACAATCGCAGTCCTGGCAATGTTGAGAGCATTCAATGGAGCAGGGGAGAATTACGTAAACAGCTTTGGGTCCCGATTGAGGGAGAAGAGCAGGGTATAAACAAAGTAAAGAAATTCCTTGAGACGACTCATAGTATTTATTTGTTTGTTTAGATTTTTTATACCGCCCTTCCCTATGGCTCTGGGCGGTGTACATAAAACATTGTTCCCATTGGCTGCAGAGGAAAGGATGCACAGTAATGGGTTTAAACTTCAAGTACAACGATATAGGCTAGATATCAGGAAAAAATTTTTCACAGTCAGAGTAGTTCAGCTGTGGAATAGGCTGCCTAAGGAGGTGGTGAGCTCCCCCTCACTGGCAGTCTTCAAGCAAAGGTTGGATACACACTTTTCTTGGATGCTTTAGGATGCTTAGGGCTGATCCTGCGTTGAGCAGGGGGTTGGACTAGATGGCCTGTATGGCCCCTTCCAACTCTATGATTCTATGATTCTATGATTGTAGAACATTTACACAGAACAATATCAATATAACAGATAACAATAACATACAAACTAGAACAGCATTTCAACAAACAATAACATTTACAATCCCTGGGTAGGTTCAACCTCTCAGTCTGGGGGGGGGACCTGTAGATGTTTTGAGTCAGTCAGCCTCAAGCAAATGCCTGGTGGAGGAGCTCCCTTTGGCAGGCCCTGGGGAACTGTGGGAGTTCAGGCAGGGCCCTGATCTCTTCAGGGAGTCAACCTACACACTGGAAGGAAAAGCATGTGTTCCCTGAAGTTCTGGTCACCATCAATATGACTGCAGGAAATTCTGGAAGGCCAGCGCCAAATATAGCCGGATATGGAAATCCCCATAGCTCGGTGCCAGCCTAAGAACTGGTAAGACTTGGGTGCAAGCCAAAGCTACCTTCCACATTACCCCAAGGCAAACCTAGCTGGGAGTATTTCCATACCACCTGTTATGTCCTCCCTAGCTGCTGCAGTTTTCGATGCCCTGGAGGCAATGGAGGCTAGCCCAGAAAATCTTGCCTTGTGCTGCACAGCCAGTGTGTTTTGTTACATGTCTGCCCCAAGCACTGTGGATTATACATAAATAAAGACCACAGATTGTTGGCTGGTGTTCTGTTCACTGGTAGAGAATGGCAGGGTGCCGGGCTCCTGATGACCCTAGATGTGCTGTGCTGCTGTGAAGGCCTCATTAGAACACATCTTTCTTTGCAACTGTATTGCCGTAGGAGCTTTGCCACCATGGAGCAAGGATGAAAACTCTCCTGTAATGGACCGTGACATCTCCCTGGTTCTATTACACAACTGAACCTACACTGATGCTCTGATTGCAACACTTGCTCCTTGAACTGTGCTTGCGCAGCGAGGGGCCCTTTTGTTTTGCTTTGAAATGCTCCACCTCTTCTGGCCCTTCTATTTTTTGTTGTTGTTGCCCCTAGCGTGTCATGAGTCCACTGGGTCATTTCATAACCCTGTCATGTAAGCGAAGGCCGGAGGAAGAGTTCAACAGGGTGGCAACTGCTAAGAGGAAGGCTTCCTCCTCATTAAATTAATAAGTTAAATTGGAAAGAACGAGACAGCTCCTGCGGCACTGCAGGATGCAGGACTATTTTGGCAGCCGAGTTGGCGTCAGGAGCACAGAAACAGAATGTGGCCGCTGTAGAGAAACAGAAACGGGGTTAGTGGGATTCATTGCAGGGAAACATCTCCCTCACCCCTCCACTGCTGCCTCACCTCCAGGGCCCCAGCAATGGGGAAAGACCCGAACAGCAATTCAAACTGTTCCCAATTACTGCCCAGAGGCTCTTACAAGGCCGTGCGCTTCTGAGCCAAAAGAAAGCTGCTGCAGTGCGGGAGAAACTTGGCAGGAAGATGCCTGTGGCTGGCATGAGCAAAGCTGTATCAGGCTGCTTTGCATGGTAGAGTTTGACCCAGAGTGTGAGCCAAACTGCTGAATCCGTTGGAACAGGAAGAGAAGCTTCAGAGACAATTGATCCGGAGAACCTGTTGTCCAAAGGACCTTTGTTGACTCACCGCCCCTTTCGGCATTCAAAGTTCCTCTCTTGGCCGTGTGCTGAATGGTTGCTTGCCAGTGGGCTACAATTAGGCACTGGGGGAGCAGGTTAATTGGGGCTGATTCACACAGCCTTTTAGCCCTGGTGGATGCCACTTGACAGAACAATAATTTGAGAACATTTCCCTGCACAGTTGGTCACACCTCTGCCAAGCCCTCTGTGGTTGAGATATTCATTAACAAAATCAGACAAATGTCAACACGGATATTGACTTGGATATTTGGCAGGAAAGGCAGATTAAGGTAAAGAACAGGCAAGACATGGCTTCTATATAAGTTCCCAGAACAAAAAACATCAGGATCTGGAAGGTCGGACTCTGACAGAATGGCTGGAACTAGCAACCATAAAATGCTTGAAGTGATGGAAGAAATTAGGGGAACTTACAGACAAACCCTTTCCAGGGTCCAAGATGTGAATCTGCTGTAACATCTCTGGTGCTTCCACATCATTACAATTGGCTCCAAAGGATATGCACCACAGGAAGTATTGTGCATGGTAGAGCATGGAATCAGAGGGATGGATCCAGTGAACAGCAGGGACAAGGGATGTACATTCCCTTCCTCCTAGCAGTACTTTATGAAAGACTGCAGGACCCACATGGACTCAGGAGGAAGCTACAGTGGGGAAGAAGGCTTGTGTTCCTCTTCTATCACTGAAGATGTTTTGATGTAAGTGCCAGAAAGGGCAATTTTGTCCCCTCCCTTCGCTTCCATGTGAGTCCTGCAACCCTGGAAAGACATGCTGAGGGAGGGATGTGTGGGAAAGAGCTGTGACTATTAGCACCTTCTGATGGATCATAGGATTCAACTCAGAAGCATTAGATCTGCAAACACATCACTAATCATTAGAAAGTGCTTCTTGGTAATCTTACTATGACAAATGTATAAATTACTATTGGGAATTGGTCCTCAAAATGCGTTTCTATGGAGGTAATTGCTTAAACTGGAAAGTTTGTGGTGGAGTTTTTCTTTTTCTGAATGAAACAGTCATTCAACTTTTCAAACAAAATCCTGTTAAATACCCTATTCCCTTCCTTGGCACCATGGAATGGACCTGTGCAACACAGAGCCAGTGCTGATCTTGGAATACTTCCATAACAATGTCTTCCAGTTGCCGAACAGTAAAGCGGGAAAATGGTGTGTGTGTGCTTATGTGGTCTGAGGACAAAGTTGAGGCTGAAAAGTAACAAATGAGTGCAAGCTCAGCTCAAGTGGTTCCTAGGAGAGGAGTTGCTGAATTTAATTGCTGTGGTGCAAATAAACAGGAGAGGGAGAGATCCTCCCCCACAAATTCCAATGGAAGGCATGTTTAGCTGTTTGATATCACAGGGCAAATGTGGGACATCCCTGTAGGGTCGAGGCAAGCAGGATCATTTGAGACTAAGCTGTTTGTGAATTGTTCCAAAATGTGGTGGCAGCAAAGCAGAAAGGCTTCCTGTGCATTGTGTTCAACTAGTGCAGCAGGTCTGAACAAATAAAACTTTACATTTTTCCCATCAAGATGCTTTTGCCTTGCACCCAGAGAACAATCACAGCTCTGGGAGTACAGTGGGTGGACACAAAGGGAGCATTTGGAAAGGTATTATAAGGAGCGTGTTGGGTGAACATGATCACTTCTAGTAAAATGTGCAGGACTTATGGCCCTCACTGTGGGATTGGCTTTATATAAGCTGTTTCATAAGATTTTGTGTTCCACCAGTAATCAAACAGCTATATCAGGAACAAAAGCCAGGGAGATCTACATGGCCCCCCTTCCGGGTCATTCTGAGATGGTTACCAGTGACATCTGCACTCTCCTCCCTCCCACTCCGATGCGAATTGTTGGGGTATTGAGTATAGTGATGGTTTTTTCTGCTGTACCTTCTTCCTTTTTGATTTAATTATTGATTGTAATTTTTATCTGGGTTTCTAATTAGGGTTTTATGGATTTTTATCCTAATCTATGTTACCCGCCATGAGGGAGTAGCAGGAAATAAATCTAATAATAACAATAACAATAATAATTATTATTATAATATAAAATGGTGTGTAAGTGGGAAAAAACACATCAACAAAAAGGAGTTGAGCACTAAATTGGGAAGAGTTGCAAATCCTGTGCGGATAAGTAATAGCGCATACTAAATGGACATCTCAGTGCTATTCAGTTAAAGAAGGGAAGAAACACAGGTCCATTCCGCACGACTTCAATCTTGCAAAAGGCTTCCAAATTGTAAACGCTAGTAATTTGCAGTTATGCACGACGTCGCACACAATCTGCCACACTCCTGAAACCGATCCGCAAAAAGTGATTCATTGTAGCGCTTAAAGGGAAATCCAGAAAAGTGGATTCACCCTCCGAAAAGCGCTACACTCTTGCAAACAAACTGCAACACTAGCGAAAAAGACCTGTGCATTCCCATTGTTGCGGTTCCAGCCAAGTCCCTCCCCCTGGCTCTCTCCTCCGAACTTCCTGCAAAGTGATCCCTATTTTTTTTCTTAGAGCGAGCAGAAAGCAACGAACCGGTGAGCCTTCATTCACCCAGTGAGGCTTCTCCGGCTACAGTCCCTCCACAGAGCTGCTTTAAAGCTCCCCTAAGTCACCAAGCACAACACAGCCCTTTTTGCAAGTTCCCTTTATTTTCGGCCTAAAATTGCGCCCGTGCAGGGGGGGGATTTTTTTTTCACTCGGGGGAGTGTGGTAATGATGACTCGCCAGCTCACATGCCAGCTAGATGGGTCTCAACGTTAGGAGGAATCAAGGCATATTCATTGCAATGTGTGTTTTAATTTTTTTTAAAAAACCCTGTTCTTAAAGGGAAAGGGGCTTTTCAGGAACATGATAACAACCACCCATTGGCTGTTCGTTTGATGGATGGCCAGGGGTGGGACAAAGCACAGAAAAAATCGCTTCCTGAATAGCGATTTTTGCGAGACCGGAAACCTGTGGGAAACAATTGAAACGCTACTGGATTCCACTACAAAGGCAGGTATGCATAACGCCGAATAGTGTTTCCGCTTTCAGGAACCAATTGGCAACATTGGTCCTTGTGCGGAAAGGCCTACAAAACTACCTAGGACTTTTTTTCATCTCATAAGCAAGTGAACTCTGGGGAGACTACATGAAGAAAGACCTTAAGAACACAACAATTCCATAGATCAATTCTATCCGTATTGCACAGTATTAATTATATAGGGTTGGATCCAGACTACTGTGGAGCTTATGGAAAGAATCTGCTGTCGAAAGAATCTTCTCTCTACAGCACTCTCTGTTTCCTGAAAAGTTGCTTTTCAGGCAAGGATACACCGGTCATTTAATTTACCAGGAAAATTCCTGGTGGGTCACATCCTGGAGCCGGCAGCCAAGTCCCCATTGCTCTGACAGTGCCATAAAAGCCCCTTGGCACAGGCCTGTCAGCAGGCACAATTATTGTTATTCACTCAGGAGTCACTTCTTCCTGCATTGAGGAGGAAGCCGATCTTCTCCTGTTGGTGCCACTGGCCAAGTCTGAGCTGCATTTGGCCTCTTTCCTGCTTGCTCACAGTGCCATGGGGGCTTCTCAGGCCCATGTAAAGTACTGGTCCCATCTGGAAAATACATGAATTTTGGGAGCAATGTGGAATATGAATCCAGGGGTTGCAGTGCCAGTGGGAAGGGAGAACTGGCAACATTTTCCCTCTCCCATCTTAAGAGCCAGTTTATTGTAGTTAGGAGCACCAATTTATATTCTGGTTGAATTGGGTTGGATTCCTCATTCCCACACATGCAGCCAGTTGGGTGACCTTGGGCTTGCCCCAGGACTGATAAAGCTGTTCTGACCAAGTAGTGATATCAGGGCTCTCTCAGCCTCACCTATATCACAGCGTGTCTGTTGTGGGGAGAGCAAAGGGAAGGCAAAGACTCCTTCAGATAGAGAAAAGTGGCATATAAGAACAAACTCTTTTTCTTCTTCTTAAAGATGAAGGAGAAAGCAGAAGCAACGCTCCCTTCCATTCCAATGGTCTATCAGCACGGAAATTGCTACCATGTGAGCCTTCGTTTACAGAAAGCATATTGGCACATATTAGGTCCATGGAAAGTTTCAGAAAACTTCTTTGTTATTCTAAAGGCAAATGAAGTAGGGCTAATAAAATAGAAGAAAAATCAGCTCTTACTCTAAACTAGAACCACCACCCCAATGATTTCTGTCTATTGTCTGGATAAATCTTGTGTGAATACTTAGAACTTGTATCTCATTTGCGTTGAATCTAAACCACACTCTTCTTGCCTGCTTCCTTGCAGACTTTCTCAGGCCTCCCTCTTCAACTGTATTCCCCACCCTTTAAAATGTCATATTTGAACCCAAAGCTCATTTTTTTTGTCACAAGGGACCTTTGGGAACAGCATGGAAGATGGACTGGAGAGGCTGCAGTGGAAATGGGCATAAATGTGACTCCACCATCTTGCACAGAAAGAAGAGGAAGGTGGCTAAACACTCACACATCCCTCCCCCTATCTGCTCTGTTCTGCTCAGCTCACCTCAGCTAGGATCGAACTCAGCAGCTGCAGAGCCTTAACTACAGCGCTTGCAAAATTCAGACGACAACAAAATAATGAGACTGAATAAAAGCAACAAAATAATAATGAGACAATAAAACTAGGAGAGCAATGCCAAACACCTGATGAAGTGCCAATCACCCAGTAACCAGATTTGAAAACCAAATTGTAACTATAGAAACATCACATCCCAACTCCAGACCTCCTGTAGTATATGTAATGAATTTTAAGTGCCACAGCAGTAAATCCTAATGCCTTGCATGCAATTGTCATGTCACTGCCATTCAAGTCCAATTAGAAACTCTGTTTAATATAGGCAATTTATTCCTAACAGTTTCGTGCAGAGAGCAAGGAAATAAAAATGGCATTATCCAGCAAAAGTTAATCACAATTGAATCCCAGAGTCCTTGAATTATGTGTGCTGTAGAAGGTTGCCAGCCTCCAGGTATGGTCTGGAGATCTCCCAGAATTACAACTGACCTCCACGCTACAGAGATCGGTTCCCCTGGAAACAATAGCTTTGGAGGGTGGATCGTCTGGCATTGTTCTGCCGTGAGGCTCCTTGTGTCCCCATGCTCCATCCCCAAATCTCCAGCAATTTCTCAACCCAGAGCTGGGATAAGATCATGGCTGAATTCCACTGCATTGATGAACCAGGAAGAAATGCTGGCAAAGTGGATTGCACTAATGTGAAAACATGAGTGATGGTGGCATAACTGCCTTGCCAGTGGGACACCAACAATGATGGAGCAAAAGTAATCAGATTTGAGGACATGACAGGGAACGAAAATCTTGGTGGGAAGATAAGCAATCGTCCACCACTAGAATCTGTGATTTTCCTGGCAGGATCTTAGAACAGCATGTGTTATTTTCTCCTCCTTTTGGTTTAAGCTGAAGTTAGATAAAGCAGTGCCCTTGGGTACTTGTGGATACTCCTCCCCAAATTCTGTTCCTCCTCTCTTGTCAGGACACTGCATATTAATGCAAACCCATTTCAGTGCCAAACCATAGTTTAAACAAAGCAACAGTATGATGTTTAAACCAAGCAACAGTCTTTTGACTCATTTGGTATGGAGAGCAAATCCACGCATTAGGTTGGATCCACCTTAAATTGCTGATATCCACTTTCCCCTTCCTACTGCAGACCTTCTTCACGTTGTTCCTTGGGGTCCCCTATTCCCCGGGAGTGGCATTTTGTGGCGGTCAGTGGGCTGCAATGAGAGGGGAGAGCCAGGAGAGCTCCATTAGAAAAATTAGGCTGGATCCTACCTATTATTTCTTTAGGCTTATTCCTTGGAGCATTTCGTTGCAACTTCCTGATTTGGATACATTAGATAAGCCAGCACCTGTGTATTGTGAGGTATTGTGTAATGTAGCCAGGAGATTCTAAGATGGTCTGGCTGCCAGGCAAGAGAAGGCTGGGGGTGGTTTGCCATAGCCTGCCCCCATGTCACAACCCTGCTATTCCTTGGAGGTCACCCTTCCAAGTGCAAGCCAGGGCCGATACTGCTTAGCTTCTGAGATCTGATGGGATCAGGCTTGCCTAGGCTATCCAGGTTGGGATGAATGTGAGGACTTACAATGGGAGTCAGCCAATCTTGTTAGCACTTATAGTTAGGACCTGGCATCCCAGTCTGGGGAAACTATCTTTGATAGTCATGCACTTAACATCTGAAGCCAACAGGCAGCATCAGAGATAGATGCAGATGGAGATGAGATTTATATGGCATGTTAGGTGAAATCATTAGTTTTCTATTGGAAGGGATCTAGTGGATAGGGATTGTTTTAAAGTTCTGATTCAAGTATATTGAACACTGGAAAAGAATCTTCTCACTGGCTGGTGACTTGGGGCCTTTTTGGCTTTCCCTTCTCTCTGTTGGAGGCATTTTGATTTGGCTTTGCTAAATGCTTTGTTTGCCCTGCTGTTCTCTCTGCTTCTAAGTGCTACCCCATTCTGAGCCTATATGTGACCGCTCAGTGATAAAATGCTTTCACAATGCAAGGGATTGGACAGATGCTCTTTAGGACCCCATCTACCATTCCAGATGTGGCTAGGAAGCTTTTGTGAAGATGTCCCCCCCCTAAACTGGGTTTGTGTCTGAACAAAAGGATTTCCAGTTCTGCAGTGGTAACAAATAAAATTGTGGTGCTGGCAACTATATTAAACATTTTCTGCAATAATGGGGGGGGCTGTCAACTAGATAAGGTTAAGAAACTTTTGGCATGTGTAGATTTAGGAGTTACATTGGCTATTGCCAAATTTCTTGCTTGTGTAATCCAATTCAAAAGGACCTCGAGTGTGATAGCTGGTTGGCTATTTCAATTATCTGTTTTTGTTGTATCTAGTGTGACATTGCTCAAAGCCTGTTGGCTAAATGAGCAGTATCATCCAACTATCAGTAAAGTGTTTAAAATATTGTGAAACAGTTCCTCTAATAATAATAAGCATGAGAACATCAGCATTAATAATTGTGTCATCAGTGTGCAAAAAAGGATTTCTTGTCCCAAATAGTTTACAAGAAACCTGGAAGAGTTTCTGTGTTTGCCATTAGAGTCCTTCATCCTGGAGAACAATCTGTCCAGATGACTTCATTTTGGGTAGTTACTGAGGCTTGCTACAGCCTTCCACAGATAAAGTTGGATAAGAAGGAACAGGACATCTCTAAACAGTAAGCTATATGGTGCTGACAGAGCAGTGTTTCTGGTCTGACATGCCTATAGGATTTTATTTTGGTTTTGGCAGACAGAAATTGAGGAAGGTGCACTTAATGCATCATCTGTTGACAATCCTGACTAATTGCTTTTGATGGGCTGTTGGGCTCCACCACATTGTGTTTGTATAATTGCCTTTGAACCCAGTTATTCTGGCCTTTCTTTGTCATTCAGATCTTGTTTACAAATCCTCCATGATGAGAGTGCTTTTCTAAAAGAGAATTAGTTGATCTGGTGTATCCCCAGCATTATCTGAAATGTGTTTTCATTCACTGATTTCTTACCTTAGATCCTAAAGTTGCAAAGGGTTGAAATAGCAATGCCACTTGACTCACCTTGGTCTAGTAAGATGTTCCTTTTATCCTATTCTTGTTTGATCTCCAAGTTCTGGCTGTTGCATTGGTAATAAAATGGATGCAGAGTGTATCTGGTGATTTGGGAACACTTATCCTGCCCTTTAAGCTTTTGCTTTTGCCTTGGTTGACTACACAGATTGAAAGTTTCAATGGAGAGAGAGTGCTCCTGGCCATAAACAAATCTTTCCCTCCCCAGTTTGTGTCCTATGTGAAATTTTCTGTCTTAAATCTGATACCTGCATAGCAGCAGGAAAATTGACTTTCGTAGAATTCTTATCCTGCATGGAAAAGGATTCCTTAGCTGCATGAGCACAGAAATCAGCTGGCAGGTATCTGATGCACTTGTTTGAACAAGTTTTGTCCTACCAACACTGCCCAGATGGTACCACCAAAGGGCAAAACCGGGAGAGGAGGCAGCACAACAGGAAGACAAAAGATATGCAAGCATGGTGATTCCCAAATGAATGCCCACCCACCTTCTTCCACTGCCCCTGCAGCCCCAACAAGAATTTTATTTATTTTAATTTTTAGAGTTATGCTTTGTCTCTCCCCTTGGTCACAGGACTTGGGGCAACTCACAACACTCCATAAAGCAATGAGATAAAACATACTTACAAAACAATAAATCACAGCCCATCTATGTGAAGGTACTAGATCATCTGGAGATTGTTACCAATATGCATATAACACTCCTGGCTTGGGCTTTCAGTACATCCCAGGGAGGCTGCAGAAACTCTGAACCTGTGCCTGGAGGCAATTTTAGGGTGGATACGGGCTAATCAACTGAAGCATAATCCTGGCAAGACTAAAATGTTACTAGTGAGCAGTAAGGTGATTTAAGGTGTGTCTGAATGAGGTTGCACTCCCCTTGAAAGAACTGTTCATAGCTTGGGGGTCCTGTTAGATAAGCAGGTGGTGACTGTGGACAGGAGATCTGTTGCCAGCCTCAGCTAATTAGCCTGATACAGCCTTTCCTAGGTAGAAATGATTTGGCTGCTTTGTGCATGGGTCACATAGAATAGACTACTGCCATGCACTCTATGTGGAACTGGCCTTGCAAAGCGATCAGAAACTTCAATTGGTACTCAAAGCTTGATCAAGCATACTTGCAAAAGTGGGTCGTTGGAACGATATAATTCCAGTTGTTTTACCTATTCTGGTTCCCAGTTTGTTTCCGCTCCCAAATTAGAGCGCTGAGGATGACCTTTTAAGCCCTATGAGGTTTGGGACTACTCCCTTACAAACCTAGCAGAACACTATAACTGTCTCCTGATGTTCTGCTTTTGGCGACACTTCTGACTTTAGGTGGGTCGCAACCAGAGAGATGCCCAGTGGTCCCCAACCTTTTTATCACCGGGGACCACTCAACGCCGGGGACCACTCACCGGGGACCACTCAACGCCTTTTACTGAGGCCCAGTGGGGGGGGGGTAGTTTACTCCTCTACTTTCAACCACTGCTCTAACGCTCTCTGATCGCTATGGTAATGTTTAAACATCTCTTCAAAATAAGATACAGACACGCTACAACAATGAACATAAGGAACATTTTATTTTCATGGAAATTTTAACTCATGACAATGACAAATCAATGGGAACCTTGAGCTTGTTTCTCTGCAATGAGATAGTCCCATCTGGGAGTGATGGGAGACAATGACACCCAAAGTGTGTTGTAAAGGGCCGGGGGGGGGAGAAGGCGTCCTTCGGGGCCCACCTCCAATTAGTCGAAGGACCACATGTGGTCCGCGGCCCACAGGTTGGGGATTGCTAGGTTATAGCACCAAAACTGTCATGAAAATATCCTCAGGGATGTTAGTTTGTCTCCTTTAATTGCTATGTTCTACTGGGGGATGAACAATTTCGGGTTCTGTTTGGTATTTACTCATTTATTTCTACTTCTTGTGCTGTGTTTTAATTGCTGTTTCTTAACATTTTAGTTTTGATTTAACTTATTTTATTATGTGTTTTATAACACTGCTAGCTATCTTCATTGTTGTTTTGGGCAGAAAGGTGGGACATAAATTTTGTAAATAAATAAATAACAAATATATCTCAGTTTCATCTAACAATTATGGGCACAATGTTCACAGTATGGTTTGCTTCTTCCCATTGTGTCCCCAGAATTTGAGAATGTCATTAATTGTCTGTGTGGCCTTTAATTTAACAAGATGAAAATTATCTCAACAGCAAAATTTTAAAAAAAAGGTCTGCCTAAGTATACAGAACAGGATAACAATGCTGTAATTCCTTCCCTTAGGAATGCATCCCATAGTTTATAGAAACATAATCACAGGAACACATCAGGTTGAAGAAGAGTTTTTGAGGCACGTCATTTCCTGCCCAGTGTCTTGTTTTCATAAAGGCAAACTAAAAGCATAATAAAATTTAAGGATGTGCATTTTAAATTAATTAATGCAAAAATACGTAGAAATGTCCAATTTGTTGGTTGTGGATATTTTAGTAGTTTAACTAGTGGCTGGTTTAGAAGGCCAAGTCAGAGACAGGTAGAAAGAATCAGGAGAGAATGAAACTGGCAGAGAAACTTCCCATTCCTTGAGTCAAACAGATTTTGTAACAAAAAGAGAATTGTGCTGGTAAGTCTTTGTTCCTGCAGTGTTTCCACCAATCATTAGTGGTTTTTAAATTCTATATAAGCTTCCTGTTTGCCTAAAGAATTCTGTTCTTTGTTGCTTGTAATTGCTATTTAGGCAGAGTGAGGTTTCCCTCCCTTTCCCTTAGTAGTCAGTACTCTGTTTAGCTTCTCCAAAGTCAGACCCAGAGCAGATCCAAAGAGAAATGTTTTGCTGGCATCCTCTGCAGATGTCCTGCAGGCAGTGCAGCAAGTTGGACAAACAAAACAAACATTCTGCTTCGGCTTTCCTTCCTTGGGTTGCTAAATGCAACATTCTGTGTGATTCTTCGTCTTGAGATTCCTTATGCCTTCCTGTGCCGGCTTTGTAATACGGCTGCCTTTGGTGGGGATCAAACAACAGCCTCTGCCAATTCTACTTGTGAGAACTTTAATATTGGCTATACAACTAGTTTTTCTTCTATCTGTCTCAAGTCTGATCCACTGGATGTGCAATAAAATCCTCGAAAACATCCTGACTGATAAACAAATAAGTTACAGCCTAATTGCCTGTGTTGCCAACTGAAACATTTCTTCCATTGAAATCAGTAGAAAAATAAAGAAATATAACAATGAATGAAAGTAATTATATTTTTAAAAGAAAAACATTGCACACCATTGTTTGCAACCTCTTGGCCATTCTAATGTATCATCGACAAATGGGAAAGTACAATGCAGTACAATATAAATCAAAAAAATCTTGTACCGTTGACATATAACATCAACAGAAGAAATTGTAGAATCAAAAGGTCCGTTACTGGAACCTTTTATTCTTAAACTCATCTCTTCACAGGTATGTAGTTTTCTTTCAGTATAAATTGCAAATTGCCACTGGATTCGGGCTGATTTTCAATTAATTGTGTTTACATAGATCTTCTTCAGACACCAATTTCTGGTTTGATTACTGAGCTGCTATTTGTTCCTGTTATAGGGGCTTAATTATGTCTCACCAAATCAGGAACATCTTAAAGCCAAAAGTTCTAAAGCATCGGAGAATAAACGATTCTGGCAATGGACCATTTGCTATTACGATTCATTACGTTGATGTTGTATGTTGACTGGAGCTGTGGACAGGAAAGACAGGCAAGACAGATATTTCTAAAGATCTGAACATCTCCTCAGATTTGCAGAAAAATTTGAAGTCTAAAAAAATGACATTGTTTTAAAACAATAACAAATTGATAAAATTTATAAAATATCATTACAGCACCTGTGGATTTAACACATGGTTTCCCTCCGTGGTCATTGCTAAGCGACCACAGCATTCCAAGGCTTGATTACTGAGGCTAAAAGGCAAAGGGATGGGGCAGAGTCCTATTGTTTAGGCCTTTTCAGGAAGACTCATTGGACCCAGGCCTGACAGCTACCACTGAGTGACTTGATAACGCCTGACTTGTATGGCTAATGTAGGCCTGGCTGCTTGCTACTCATCAACAGCAGCCAGCTTATGAAAGCCAGTGTAGTATAGCAGTTAGAGCTTCAGATCCTTCAGAGTAGGGGCTGGGAGAAGCCCTATCTTGCTGTGGAAGTGATTTGGAACCGGTCACATAATTTCGGCCTAACCTATCTTACAGTAGTTTAAAAGGAAAAGGAAACGTAAGCTGCTTTGGTCCTCAATGTGAAGAAAGGATGGGTATACACAGAGTAAATAAATAATTAATATGGCTGAAGGTGGGCAGGAGATAAAAGATAGGTTGGCGAATGACTGAAAAGGCAAGACTGAGGCAGGGAAAGGATACGGGGTTGACAGGAGGAGGGGGAAAGGAAGCAGTGTGGGGAGTGGGATATGGGGGTGCCACCCACCAAGTTCTTGAGTGTTTCCTACCCTGTAAATGAGCCTGGCCAGTAGCATACAACTGGGCATAGTTTGCGGGATTCCTGGAAAGGGGAAAAGGAACTGGTGGGGGAAATGAGATGCTTCCTGAATATCTTTGTTGGTTCCTACTTGTCCTCTCTAATAGCTGTCTTCAAAATAGTAACATTTGTTTTGTTAAAACTATATGGATATTATTTTCCTTTGCTGAATTTTCAACTAGTAAATTCTTGATATCTCTACAGTTGTTACAAACTTGTTTTCAGCATTCCTGAGTATCTTTTGATCTAGCTCTATCACAAAAGTGGGTTTGGAATGTATTCTGTCTTTAGAATGTGCTATGACCGGATTGGCTAGTGGTAATTGCTTCCAAATGCCAGAACTTCAAACTCTTTAAAACTTCCAAATGTCACAATTTCTACTTGGGAAAACGCCAGAAGCTGTTTGAGTGTGTAAACCAGGGTTGTCAAACTGCGGCCCTCCAGATGTCCATGGGCTACAATTCCCATGAGCTCCTGCCAGCAAATGCATCCACACAACAGCCTTTTGGGGTAGACTGAGATCGAGTGTTCGTCTATCTGGAGCAGTGGAAAAGAGTGAGATCAGCATGGTGGGACAAGAGGCAGAACTGAACTGAGAAACCCCGGGGGAAAAAACCCAATTTATATACAATCATGAACAATGGATCTTCGCGCCATTGGTCTGTTTTGGTTTAATTTCTGTGAAAGAACACTTGCATAATTTTATGGTTGGGGTTCAACACAACATGAGGAACTGTACTGAAGGGTCACAGCATTAGGAAGGTTGAGAACCACTGATTGTGAACACCCCTTTCAGCTGCTGAGCCTGCAGTTACAAAGGAATGGTCCTTTCCACCGGCTGCCTTTACTCCTCGTGCTTCCAGGGGTTTTCTTGTCTCCCTGAAGGCTGCTGGGCAGCTATCTGCCGCTCACAGAGCCAAGAATCCCGTTGCCAAGCCCACCACCAGTGAAGCCTGCAACAGCTGCAACAAAGACTAAAGGAAAGTCAAGGTTGCTCCTTGTCCTCACAGGGCACCTGTGCCTTTCCAGGATGCATGACAGAGTCGTGGGGTTACGATAAGGGAGGGGGAGGCACCTTTTGTACTACTGTTCCACGCAAGTTTCACTGGCAGAAGATCACTACAGGAACAGAAAGCAGGCAACCCCAGTATCCGTATCAGCTGTATGTGACCCCAACTGGGCCACACGTATAGTTGAGGGGGGGGGGAGCAGTGGCTTTGATGGTACAGTACCCTAGACAGGGATTACATCTTGGCCAGGACTTTTGCCACATGATCAAAGGGGGAGATCCCAACAGCCCCACGCCTTGAAAGTTGCTGTGAGTGTGATAATGAGTCAAGCAGTGTGGTTGTCATGATCTGGAATGGGTGGTAACAAAAAGATTGGTCATAGTCCATAAAGAAGGCTCTGGCAGTCTGCCAAACAAACAAACGTTGAGGGAGGTATGATAGATGGGAAGAAGGGGACTGGGCAAACTGAAAGGCCAGATTCACTAGGCCTGTACAGATACAGAACCCGAGATCAGAGATTCAGTCCCTGGCCCAGAGACCGAACTGAGGAAAAGCCAAAGAATCACACAGTCTCCAGTGATGTGATATAGGCAGTGGAGCGAATGACCTGCAGCCTTCTTGATTCACACAGCAAAAGGCATATTATTTTCAAATGGGCAGGACCCTTGTTGCTGTCCCAAGTACTAGGGTGGTCTGCAACAGGAAATGGTCTCTTTCCAGTGGCCCAGTTGTGCACTTAGTTTTGAATACTGGGCTAGGTGATGCTTAGGATTTATTGCTACATATTGATTGATGTCTTCCCTGCATGGCTAATTTGGGGGACTCATGATCTTTTAATTGGTGGGCAGCTGCATGGTTACCAGAGATGCTCCAGGGGTTTTTGTTAGGGTTGCTACGTTTGGTACTTTTCCCCTGAAACTTGTGTTTCTGAATTTTAGTATCCATCCATCCTCAAATGTCTATGCCACCCTTTGCAGCTAGTTGAGCATAGGACTGTGACTACTTTACACAAGCATTGAAGTGCCATAGCAGAATCACAGAATGTCCTTCCGGCTACTGGGGGGTGGGGGTGGAGTGTAGGACAGGCTTCACATTTTAGCTCTCAGGTCCCAAGGAATTGTACAGGGTCTATGCATCAGAGAGCACCTGTCTTTTGAGGAACAGCTGAGGAGTCTGGGGCTTTTTTGTTTAGAAGAGAGACAACTAAAGAGGGACATGAGAGAGGTCTGTAAAATTATGCACAGGATAGAATGAGTTGACATAAAGAACTCCTTCTCCCAAAACACTAGAACTTGAGGGCATCCAATGAATGGGTGGTAGAGTCAGGGCAGAAATATTTCTTTACTCAATGAGCGATTGAAGTATGGAATTCAGTGGCAGAGGATGTAGTGATATCCAGAGGCACAGATGGCTTTGAAAGGAAATTGGACAGATTCATGGAGTAGAGACCCGTCAGTGGCTACTAGTCATGGTGACTAAAGGGAACCTCCACATTCAGAGGCAGTAAACCTCTGAGTCTCAGGAAGCAACACGAGGGGAAGCCCTCACCCTCTTTGCCCTGCTGTGAGCTGTCCAGAGGAACTGGTTGGCCACTGTGTGAGGCAGGATGCTGGTCTAGCTGGGCCAGTGGTCTGGTCCTGCAGAGCTCTTCTTATGTCAGTAGACAAAATTGATGGACCTTGGGTTTATTAAATGGATTCAAATCTCCACGGCACATAAAACATATTAAAAATGAGAAGGAGAGGAAATTACTGTTTTATGGTCGCTTTACCACATTGATTAGGTGGGCACAAAGGGACTCAGGCAGTCTGTTAGGGTCAAACATGTGACGGCATTCCTTTGTTGTAAGGAATGTGAAGGCTGGCATAGTGGTGGCTGGGTGGGCACACACACTGCCTCCACATGGGCCTCACACACAAAATCACACACTTTCTGTGCCCCGTGACTATGGCATAGTTGCCAGCACCCACTTCTGCAACCTGATGCTCCTGGGAGTTATTCTCTCCCATTCTGCATAAGGGCATATTGAACAGGAATGGGCAGATGGGACTTCTCCTTGTGCCCTTGATCCTTCACCGTAATATAAAATGCGTTAAAATAGGCTAAGTAGGGGAAGTAATCTGCTTGGAATAGTTTTTGGATGCCCCACACTGAAGAATTAGGTGGATTATTCGATGATGAATTGGATAATTGTTCGGGGCATAACAGCTCTTTGGAAGCCGCCCCCAAGCCCACCTTTCCCGGCGGCCAGAGGCCTCTTTCTCTGGGGGTCCCGGACACAAAGGCTGCGCGTTGCTACTCTCTGCCCCCTCCCACCTTCAGGAGGGCTTCATTTCTGAAAACCAATGGCAGGGGGCTCGTCCGGCATGTTACTGTAGAGACCGACTGACGAGATGCGCGATTCTTTACTTCTCTCCGTGTCAGCCGAAGATCGTATAAGCAAGGCCCTCTGCTCAGACGCCTCCTCTAAAAACTCCTGCCCTGCGTGCCTCTTCTCAGGCTGAACCGGGCCCTGAGCGCCAAGGACTGAAGGCCCCCGGTAGCCAGCAGCGGGCCAGCAGCAACGCCGCTTGCGGGCTGCACTGATTCCGGCTGCCCGGCCTCCCCACGGACTGCCCTTGCCGAGCGCGGCCGCTAGATGGCGCCGCGGAACCCCGCGCGGGTCCCTTGTCGGCTGCGGCTTCGCTTTCGCCTCGGTGGCGGCGGCCGCTCATTCGGCGCGGGCTCGGGCTGCGAGCGGCAGCGGCACCTGGCCCGGGAAGGCGCGCAGGCTGGGGCTGGAGCTCAGGTGCGAGGGGCGGGCAGGCAGGCGGGCGGCGGGGGGGTGCGCAAGAGGGGGCGCCTGACCCTGGAGCGGTGGCCGCTGGGAGCCCTCCGAAGGGGCGCTTGTGGGGCGTGTGGAGCAGGGGGGCTAGAGCTGGAGGCAAGGGGCGGGCCGAGAGACCGGGCGCGTTAGGGGGGGGGGACGGGGGCGGAGTACCAGTGGTGTGTAGGGGCGAGGCTTGGGGTCTGGAGCCCCCTGGGCGTCGGGGGCATGGCAGGCAGTGGGAGCATTTGGAGCTGTCGGGCTGGGAGGGCTCTGGAGGTCAGGATCCGGGAGGTGTGTGTCGCTAGAATGCAAAGATCAAGGGGGCGGGGGGCGGGCGGCTGAGATCTGGGATGTCGGGCTGCGTAGACAAGAAGCTACGGGGCGCCAGGGGGAATATGGTAAGAGGAGAAGTGGGGTTTGGTGTCATGTGAAGAGGCTGTGACGTTAGCTGGGGTATTAAGCTCTGGAGTCTGTTTGGACATGGTTTAGGGCAGGGAAACCTAATAGGGTAAGATGCAGGGCCCCTGAGGAAAGGGAACGGACTGAGTGAAGCTTGAGCAGTGTTAGCTGCGGGATGTTAGCTGGAAGTCCCAAGCTAACCTTCTTGGGCACAGGTGCTTGGGGTTGGGAAGGGGAGTGGAAGATACTGAGGATGTGTAAGCTATGGGAAAATGTTATTGATGGATGTGAGGGCAGGAGGGAGCCAGAGGCTTTTTAGGGGAAAGACTGGGGAGGGACTAGCGGCTTGGAAGGGCTAAAGGGCAGGGTGGGATCCTGGAAAAATCCACTCCTTGGACATTTCAGGCTACAGGAAGTGTAGGACAAATGGATATCATTTATTTACTTATTTTGTTTATAACCTGCCTTTCTCCCCAAGGGGGAAACAAAACAACTTATATCACCCTCTGTTTTATTGTCACAATGACCCTACGAGGTAGGTAAGAAACTGTAAGACCCAAATCTCCCAACAAGCTTCCATGGCCAAGTAGAGAGTGAAATGGGGCTTTCCCAGATCTGAGTCTGACAGTAACTACTGAAGCCCTTTGGCTGCCTGTGGGAAAATGCTAAGAGATTTGAGGGACACACCTTGACCCTCGTTCGAGGTTGGTACGTGCATGTTGGGAATGGCCATGATGAGTAACCAGATTGAGCTGTCAAAGATAAGGGGCACTCGCCAGTGTTTGTTTGGAAGTGGTATTGTGAAACAGACGACACAACAGTGTTCCGTGGAGCTTTGCACTTGGGAATAAGCAACCATTGTTTTAAAGCCATCTGTGGATCATCATTGAAATAGAACCCACCTGATGTGTTTAAAATATTGAAGGTCTCATGATGACAAGGAATTGTGTGCCGGTGTAATTGTAGGCATTAATTGTGTTTCCTGTATGTTTTTCCTAAGGGCTGTCTCACAAAAGCCCTTTTTTTTGCACTTGTGTGGAGATCATACTGCAGGCTTTGCACCCATTGCAGAACTTCTAATGAATACACACACACAACAATATGATTATATGTGTGATTGTCATACATGAGCATGTATACTTTCCCCCTACCGTTGTTACTGTGTAAGCTAGTGGGGACAATCTGTATGTGAACCAGCCCCATACTTTCCCTTATAACCTAGGCCTGGGCCAATGGAGATTTGTGGGGAGCCAAACCAGACTGGACATTTCCCTCTACAAGTTGAGCTGTTACCTTAGACTAAGTGGTCGGTATCTTTTTGGGTGGTAGGAGTGAGGGGAATGTATTTCAGATTCATTGTGACCCTTGCAGAAAGCTTGCAAGATAAAGAAGTAACCCAGAATAAATGGAAAATGAATATTCTCCCCAGAGGCTGAGAAATAAATTAGTAATGAAGCTACCATATTAGGGCCAGTTGATTGAAGATCTTTTTATATTCCACCCCCTCTTTAATAAGTTCTCCAGAACTGATGCTTTCAATTGAAAATTAAACTTTATGCTCAATATGTACCATATGCATTGCTAAGTGTATTCCATATTTTGTCAGGTTTGCTGCAAGTGCTTTTCCCTCCTCTGGGTTCCTTTTGGTTTTTACTTTTTTATGCAGTGGGTCTCTTCTCTTGTTTAGATTAGTCTGGAGCTGAGCAGAAGCATCCTGGTTGCTGTGTTCCTTTTCTGTTCTGGTGAGCCTCCAACCGTGCAGTGAGGCTCTTGTGTTGCACTATATTCTTCTCCTTCTTTGTACAATTCTGCTGGGTTTTTATTTCCTTTTGAATTGAATGGGTTCTTGTTGGGGGTGTGATTTATTTAGTGGTTTTTGGCAGGCTGGCTATAGTGAAGAGGGGCCAGCAGAAGCACTCAGAATAATTGATGCCCACCTACTTGGGTCTATGACAGTGAAGAGCTGCTAAAATCACAACACCTTACTTGTGAGCCTGGCAAGCAAGGTCTTTGCTGCAGGAGCTGGCATTAAAACCGCCTTTAAATTCCTGCACGAGTGCTGGATGTCAGCATTCCCCTGGCGTTCCATGCTGTCTCCTGTGAAGTTATGGTAGCATCGGGGTATAAGCTCATCATTGCCTCATTGGGATAAAAGGTGCCTGCAGTTCCCTACTCAAATCTCTCCCTGGGCTAGTTTGATGTGATTGTGGATTCTTTTGGTAAGTAATGGCAACAAATAAAAGGTCACCTTGCTTGTCTTTGGGGGATCTGTTTTGCAGTTCGAGCTGCACATCTAAGCATGAAATAATAGCAGTGAGAACCACATGCATGCCTTCTTGCTGAATCCATGTTTTGTAATCCTTACAACAGCCTTGTAAGGAGGCTCAGAGTCCTCCCTGTATTACATAAAGGGGAGCTGAGAGTGGCTTGCCTGGTGATTGAGTGGATTTTAAGCCAATGGACTCCTGATCATACCACTAAAAGTGATGCCGTAATGGTTCTCTCTCTTACCCGCTCATGTAGTGTAATGACTGATGTCCATAGTTGGCAGAGCTTCTTTACTTGCTTTGAAACTGCTCGCAAATCAAAGGATACCCTCTTTGAGGGCAAGGGGGATGCAGTGACAAGAGCCTTGCACAGGGGACTGCCTGTAACTGTCTGGAGGGAGCTTTCCTCACCATCTGAACCATGATATGAAAATTAGACCGCAGCACCAACTCCTTTTTCACAGGATGCATTGAGAAGACACTGCCTCACAGGTCTCCAGACCTTCATGTGCTGTTAGTTTCTGTGGACCTACATTAAAATTCCCCATTTGCAGGTCTGTCAAACAGGAAGGAATCTTTACAGAAAATAGTTCTCTACCCGGTGTGTATTTAGAGACCTCTAGCTATCCTTGTGTAGTTCCTTGGATCAATTGTTGTGTTTCTTACCTTCTGATACTTAATGTAATCCCGCCCCCCCCACCCCACCCCTGTAATTTAAGTTCATTAACTCTTCTTGCTACCTCTAATGGTACTGGAGACCAACTGGTTTCCAGACTGCTTCCTGCAGCCCCAAAACTTATGGTATGACTGCAACCCTTTCTGTCTCCTCTTTCCCCAGCTGAAACAAGATTGAACTCTTTTGCACTTCTCTCATCACTCCTGCTTTTTAATACTCCGGTCAGAAACACACTTGGATGGGAGTGTCACCGACCTCAAGTGTGTGTTTTCAGACCCTTGCCAAAAAGCACAATAAATGGGCAATTGTTATTCATCCGGGAGTGCTTCTGATCTGGATAGGTGGTGTTTTCCTAGCCAGTATTTTATAATTGAGACAATGCAGTTCTTCCCCTGCAGTTCAAGTACTATGTGAGATGTAGTTATGGGTTGGAATCTGTGATATTGGTGGGGATGTACACTATAGATTGTGTGCGCCACTTTTAATCCTTAAAAAAAATCCTTTTCTAATAACTTATTTATCTGTGCTCTTCCCTGCCATAGTACTCTAGCTCTAGCAGCGCAGACCTAAGTTCATGGAGGCTGATGGGATGAGAAGAGTATAAGTTGTTTTAGGATTGATCTGTAAAGTGCTCAGGCAATGCTGTCACACACACACACACACACACACACACACACACACACACAGCCCATGGCACTGCTATTATTTCAGGAACATTTATTTAAAATTCAGGGTGAATTTCATTTTTGCTATCAACTCATTTAGTGACCTTTAGCAAACTTCAAACTTACCCTTCCCTTTGCATGTTCATCATCATTGGGCTACTAATAAGGACTCATTTTATAGGATAATAACAAGGGTGGTATTTTTATTTTTTTTGTATGTGTGTCATCAAGTCACAGCTGACTCATGGCAACCCTGTAGGCTGGACTTACTTGATGGTCTCCCATACCAGATACTATCCAGGGCCAACCCTGCTTAGCTTCCAAGATCTGATGAGACTGAACTAGCCTGAAGGTAGTATACATAAAATGGGAAAGGGGGCATCGTGTATGATGGTGAAGATGAGCATAATGGAAATGTACTCAATAGGTAGGTCAGTTTGGAAAATAACATCCCACTTTTCAATTTTAAACAATACTCAAGGCGGGTTCCAGCTGCAAAAAAGATGGCAGCGAGGAATATAAACTTTATAAACAAATATCAGCATATCTGAATCCAGCTTTCCCCCAAAAAAGAGCAGCCATCAGCAGCGTAAAAGTCAGATAAATGACCAAAGCCAAGTGTCAAAATTAGAACAGATAGAAAGAGCCAAGAAAAGTCATCAAGAAAACTGGTAATAATAAAACCAGCAATCAGCAATAAAGTAAAATGGGTCTTTTGGTTCAGGGAATTCTGTAGTTTAGGTGCCATAGCTGAAAAGGCCCCCCCACACACTTTAGCTATTACAGGCAACAGAAACCAAACCATTTAGTTGTTTAGGAGCTGGATAACAGCTCTTCTGCTCAGAGTTTTCTTCACCCTATTCACATTGGATTTTCTGAACTGCCAAGAAATAATGGTTTGTGTATATTGATTAGACATGTGCAAATCATACCAAAACAATGCATCACTGGAGAGCATGCTGTTCTGTAAAAATGCTAAACAATGTACATTCTGTTTTGGCTAGGTAAAACTAGCTAGGCTTCATTAGGGAGTGGCGTCCAAGATTCATAGCAAATCCCCGCTCCTGTGCCATACATATCTCACAGGTCTTAAATTCCATTTTTATCCTACCCTTTTTCAAGGAGCTCAGAGAGGTGAACAGAGTTCTTCCTTATCTATTTTATTCTCACAACTATCCTGTGAGGTAGATGAGGCAGAGACAGGAAGAGATTTTTTCAAGGTCACACTGTGATTTTCACAGCTAAGTGAGATATTTAAGCCTAGTTCTACACTGTTGCTATTATACCATACTGGATCTCTTTATTAAAAATGCAGCAAGGTTGAAAAATAATTTTAATCAATCAGTTCAGAAATCCTGTACAAACACACTGAGAGCTTCATTTCTATTTTTTACACAGTGAGAGCCAGAAAGTGCTTTTAAGTGGCACGTGTGAATTCACTCCTAAGTTTGTTCATTTAAACTGTGTGGGAAATGGTGCATTTTTAAAGTAATTGTTATGGTTACTTTTTACACCTTGTAATTATTTGCTGCGGAGATGTTCCTGAAGAATAATTGTATGTGTGAAATGGGATGGGGAGCTGTCCCAAAATGGCTGCCTCAGTCAGTCAGCATTTCACTGTGGGCAAAGGTGGGCATAGCTTTGAGATGAATTGGGTACAGTTTGACTCCTAAGATCAGATACTATATTTAAAAAATTAATGTGAGAAGCTGTTTAAAAAAATAAGAAAAACAGGAAAACAGCTTTGTTTTAAAACCGTCTTTCAGTATTGAATTGAAGGGCACATATCATCATCATCATCATAATCAGTATTATTTAGATTTCTAGCCTGCTGCTCTTGGAGACTGGTTTGTGGTGGGTTATACAAAAGACCCCATAAAATCCCATTAAAACCCCCATTATCAAAGAGCCTAAGATAACCCCGTTATCAGAGCCTGATGGCTCTGACACTACTACAGATAAGCTGTTTCCTTTCTCAACAAGCACATCCTCCTTCTGCTTATTTTTCATTGGGTTTTGAAGATGCAAAATATTTTCAGGTTTCCATGAATGTTTCTTGGATTGTCCAGATTCAGATGTTCCCCAGAAATTCTTTTCTGTAGGGAAGGAACAGAATGCGTTCAGAATACTCTTCAGAATAAGTTACTGACTGCTGGAACTGGGCTTTAAGCATCAGGATGTAAAAATACCTTTCAAACTTTATGCGCTGCTTTGGCTTAAGGGAAGAAGAAGAAGAAATCCTAGGGGCGAATGAGCTTCTTTTAACAGAGGCTGCAGATGTTCCTGCCCAAAGTATAGCTACTGTCAAGTCAAGTTCGAACTTGCTTGCTGTTAAAGGATCTTTAAGCCTGATGCCTCTTCTGAAATGTTACTGTGAATGTCAAGGTGATTTTGTTGCTTCAGCATTTTGTTTGAAGTGCTGCAGCCACACAGGCTTCGACAGTGCAAGTGCTGTGGAACGTGTCGTCACAGTGTCAGGGATGCAGAGGCCCCCTTGACTTTCCACAGCAAACCCTGGACACAAGGGCAGCATTGAGTGCCCGCTGCAGCGCTCTCTTGGAGGCCGCGACAGCTTTCCAGCTTCAAAGGTGGCTTGTCAAACTTTTTATGTCAAGGGAGTGCTTATAGCACCCATTGTAATCTTTCAGGAGCGTACCTGTTGCGATGAACTCAGACTCACCTTGAGTAGAAAAGGACACTCTTAGCAGTAAGTAAAAATTGCCATCTGGGTTAGAAGAAAAGGCCCTCTTTGGTATTTTCTTCTGCCAGTCACATTAGAATAATACATAGTGGATGGATGGATACATAAATGGGTGTTCTTAATTTTCATTTCCATTGATTTAAATTTTCCCTTCTATTGACCCACCCCAGAAATTTAATTAACCTTTTAAAGATGTTTGTATCCTGCTTGGTGTAGTGGTTAGGAGTGCCAACTTCTAATCTGGCGAACCGGGTTTGATTCCCTGCTCCTCTTCCACATGCAGCCAGCTGGGTGACCTTGGGCTAGTCACAACACTGATAAAGCTGTTCTGACCGAGCAGAGATATCAGGGCTCTCTCAGCCTCACCCACCTCACAGGGTGTCTGTTGTGGGGAGAGGAAAGGGGAGGCGAATGTAAGCCCCTTTGAGCCTCCTTCGGGTAGAGAAAAGCGGCATATATGAACCGACTCTTTTGCTGTTGCTGCTGCTTTTCTTCCCAGTGGGGACCCAAACTGGCTCACAGATCATTCTTCCCTCCTCAGTTGCATCTTCACAATGATCCTGTGAGGTAGGTTAGAATGAGACAGAATGACTGGTTCAGCCTCAGACAGCAAAGTCCACGGTAGAGCTTTCTCTTTGCTTTCTTAAATTGGACCAGAGAGTGGAGATATGACAAGGAAAACACTAAAGACAACAAATAGATGTAGAAAGCTTGGGGGAAAAACAAATTACAGGAAGATCTCTATTTGAAAAGACCCAGTTGATGTTCCTGGTTTTTAGCATCCAAGTGCTGTTGATTGCTGCCTTCTTCATTACTTGGGGCTAATCTGATGAAACACCACTATGTTCCTGGCTTCTTGCATCTTATACAAAAACAACCATTGCAGTGCCGCTACTTGGCCCCTGGCAGGTTCAGGCCATTGCACAACAGCTGGTGTGGATCCAACAAAGTTGTGTGTCAGGTTTGCTTTTGTTAAGCCAACTGCTTCCTTTTTGGCAGATGGTCCAAAGACCACGGCTTGTCCAGTAGCATTATGCTGTGTGTCACTGACTGATAAAAGTTCATAGTACAACTTGCTTACAGCACTGTGGAGGAATTTGCACTTCTATGTGGTGGAAGAAAGGAACTCGACATTGTGAGTTAAATAGGTTGTGGATGAAAGCAGGAAAAACCACATCATTATAGGAAGTGCTGACATATTTGGAGAGGAACTGGCGAGGTGGTGACCGCTAGGCTGGGAAAATCTCAGTCCGTCCTGGATCAATATGTTTCCTCATCCTGCAGGGAAAATAATGATTCCCTCTGATATGAGTAGCATCCAACCATTGGTTGCTACTTTCTGGTAGACTCCAGCGCCCAGGATTTTGGAGCCCAGATTAGCCCAGGACCTCCAACCCACTTTTGGAGCTGTTTTGTGTATGTATATATGTGAGAAAAAGGGACCTGTTTTTTGCGTGTATATATATGTGTGAGAGAGAAGCAGTCAGGGAACGTTCTCCACACGTATCACCATTACAGTTAACTATAGATTTCTTTCCACTCTCAATAAGCGCTCCTTTTTCCCACCCAGTGGTAGAGATAAATCATAAAGCAAAATTAAATGGAACTTAGCCAGCAAGGAGAAGGCTATTCTATGGTTTAATGCCTCTATGACAAAGGGATTGAAAAACGACATCACCAGTGCTTCGTACCCACTCAGAGGTTCGATCGGTTCCTCTGAAAACTTCAGCCCATTTATACCATTACATCTGGCTCTCCTAGAATGAGGAATATTGCTATGCAGCCCAGATGGTTTGACAGGCTGCCTATCCCTGAAAATCCAGAGGTCAAGAGCCTACCAAAGATTGAAATATACGCTTATGCTGCCCTCACCCTTTTCCTGAAAGATAGTCAGTTATATAGGGCAGTACTTAGAACAAATATAACAACAACAAAACTATTTTTATAGTCCACCCTTCCCAATTAGCTCAGGGTGGGTAACAACAGGTATGCACATGTAATAAAATAACACTGATAACAATGGATAATAATTAAACTTTAAATTAAATTCTTAATTTCAATGATGATCCACAGGTAGCTTTAAAACAATGGTTGCTTATTCCCAAGTGCAAAGCTCCATGGAACACTGTTGTATCGTCTGTTTCACAATACCACTTCCAAACAAACACTGGCGAGTGCCCCTTATCTTTGACAGCTCACTCTGGTTACTCATCATGGCCATTCCCAACATGCACGTACCAACCTCGAATGAGGAAGATTGTCTTGGGGATGGTTATTGGATTTGTGAGGAGGGAGGCCAGCGTTGTTTTGATGTTAATTTCCTGGCCTGAGCCATAGGCCTGGTGGAACAAAAAGGGGAATATAAATCCAGGACTTGGTCCATGTTGTTGCGGACCTCCAGTAATCATGACAGCAAAGTCTTTTGGGTTATCATTAATGGTTCCCTAAAGAGTTCAGCTTCCAGGGCCAACATCGAAACTGTTGGAAACTGTTCAATTATCTCAGTTTTAATAGACGATATCCTACAGAAGTCTGAGGATTTGCTTGTTTGGCATCCAGTATCACTAGATGAAGTTAAATTGCTGATTAACCATATAAAATTCCTGAGCCAGAATTGGTGCCTTCTGACCTGAAATCTGATGTGAGCTGATTGCCGCCTGTAATTGCTGCCTTGTTTATGCCAATTGATAGAATAGGGAATTTTTGACGACAGGGTGGAATATAAATCACAAAATAAACAAATAACCTGACTACTGGTGACAAGAAATGGCCCTGCTAATTATTAGTCTTTTTTTTTTTAAATGCCTTGGGTCAATGATGCATCTCAGTCTGGCAAGTCAGATTCTGAGCCCGGAGCAGATTGCAATAAGCATTGGTTTTATCTCATTTGATTGAGAAATAATATATCTTTTAAAAAAGAAAACTTTATGCTGCATTCATCCAGTTACAATCTAAAAATAAACAGAAGACTGTGAAGAGACTCTCATATACAGCATATATAACATACATTAGTAGAAAACACTGAGTCACAAAGATAAAATATGCATCTAAGCTGGCTGGTCACACAATTCATGTGCTTATATATATATTCCTAAAGCCAAATTTGTGTGTTCTATGATTTGGATGATTTGTGCTCATTCTCTTTACTGCATACCTGGTTTACTCTAGCCAGTGAGGGTAAAAAAAGGGAATGTCAGGTAGCTTTCCATGTTAAGTTAGAAATTTTTGTTTTAATTTGCTTTCTGGGAACTTCACTCTCATTTCTAGGGACTTTTGTAGTGGAATAAAGCTTTGTATTGTTTAAGAGTTAAAGAGACTGCCTTGATCCCTACCCATGAGCCTTGCTGTGCTCAGCTTGCCAAATTGCCATGTTTGATGGGCCCTCATGGCATCAAACTGGTGGGGAGATCATTGCAGAAGGTGGTGGAGGTGACTGGAAAAAGAAGCCCCCCCCTACTTTCCAAGAGAGCTGGGAAGCAGTGAGGGATCCCCTCCAAGAAGAATTAGCCTACATCAGACAAAACAAAACAAAAAAGAGCAGGTGCCATCCTGCAAGTGGGCAAAATTGACAACTGCCTGTACATGTCTCTTCTCCATTGTGACCCCCACCTTGTGGAATGGTCTGCACAAGGAGAACAGGAAGAGGCTTCCACTCACCTGAGTTTCAACAAACTGTGCAAAACTGAATTATTTAAGAGGGCTCTTCTGCACAGGTAATACAGTAGCACTGTATAAAGCTGCTTGGACAGATTATTAGGGATTGTGTACAGTTTCCTATAATTTGGATCCGTCTGTGTAATTTTTTATAATTTAATGTGTCATGTTAACACTTTCTGGTTGGTTCCAGACTTGTACAACATCAAAGCATTGTGTATTGACTATCCCATTTTGTTGATTGCACTGACTTACCATGTGTAACCCTCCCTTAGGCCCTGTGAGAAAGGCAAACTATAAATAATGCAAATAAAATAAATAAAAATCCTCCCCTAAACTATGAGAAGAGCTGTACCTCCATTGCCTGCTTGCTGGCTAGTTGCACAAGCAAACAGAAAGAGCAGCCAGAAAGATAACAGAGTGGGAATGATTACAATATATTTTTAAAAAGAATACACCAGGGGAATGGTCAGTTGGCGTGTGCAGTATTGCAAAGGTGTATGCAGAACTGATGAATGAGCTACTGATTTCTGAAACAACTTGGCTATTTTTACTTATAAAGTGAAGAAATGGTCTGATATACTGATCACTGTCTCTCAACCTGACCTACCCCATAGGGCTGTTGTTGATGTTGTTGTTGTGTTATTTGGATTTATTACCCACCACTCTCGGCAAAGCCGGCTCGTGGCGAGTTACAAGGTAAAAATAATACAATCCCCTAAAACCTCTATATCCCCTAAAACCAATAATTAAAATACAAGTACCAAAAGACAGCGGCAACCAACCCACCACCTATCCCCCGCTGGGAGTTAGGGAACAACTGAACACCACAGATGACACGTGGTAGAATACTTCTCCTTGGGGGGGGGGGGGCATAGATCTTTTCTTCGCCCGGGCCTCAACCATAGCTCCTCCAGAAGAGCTCTGTTTTGTAGGCCCTGCGGAAAGCCGAAAGCTCCAGCAGGGCCCGCAGCTCCTCCGGGAACTCATTCCACCAGGTAGAAGATATTTGTAAAGATATTTTGTGTTATTTTAGGAGCTTTCTGTGCTTTTAATACAAGACTTCTAAGCACTTTGATAGCATTTATATTTTAATTATGTTTTACTTTGAAAGCTGCCTTAAGTGGGTTTTCTATAGAGGCAACAAACATTTTATAAACAAAAATACTTTAAAAGAGGAGAAAATGATGTTCACCACCCTGAGCTCCTTGGAGGAAGAGCTGGATAAAAATGCAATGGTTCATCTTGTATCAGAGTTGGACCATCAGAACAGTATCTGGCACACTGCACCTGGCCACAGGTGAGGCCAGACTTTGAACAGAGGTTTTACTAGCCATTCTACTCAACAGGTACCAGATGGTATAGAAGAGATGCCCACTCTGAGCCCTGGATACTAATGGGCAAAAAAATGTCTTTGTTGCTGATCCAGTTATACTTCCTCTGAAGGGGGGGGGGGGCATTGGTGATGGATCTAACTGGTTCTTTTGATAATTTCCCAAGGCAAGTTCAAGTCAGCATGCTAGAAACAGAATAAAAACTTAGCATTTATCAGGACAGTAGGCTTCATTCAGATCCACAGTTCAGGGGATGTTGAGTGCTATTACATATCTTTAAACCGCTCGGGGAGCGGTATCATATTTGGTTAAGGCTGTTGTGGGCGGAGAGTGGGCAGGCCCTCACCTGGACAGGCCAGAGTTCTAGCCAGTTGTGAGGTGCTGCCATCACTTCGCTCTTGGCCACTCACAGAGAAGGACGTCAGGTTAGTGGTGAAGCGGCGCTTACAGGCCCGGGCCCGGGAATGGCTTCCCTGGGGCTGCGAGCCGTACCCGCCACCTCACAGAGGTGCACTCCGTGGGCCCCGGGGAAGCCGCAACCTCTGCGGGGGGAGGGGCCCGGAGATGCCTTGCCTAGGCCTGTGGAGCGCACCTCTGTGAGGTGCGCGGGAGAGTCCCGTGTGCCCCAACCCAGCTGCGGCCTCGGTGGGGGGCAGGGATGGCTTCCCCATGGCCGCAGAGCACACCCGCAGCCTCCCTGGGGTGCTGGGTGTGCTCAGCGCCGGGGGGGGGGCCTTTCAAAGCCCGTTATTTCAAACGGGCTTTGAAGCTAGTTGTTACATATTGTTACTATTACATATTGTTGAGCCACAATGTAGGAGTGGCAGCATATAAATAGAATCATAAATAAATATACATCAAATAAATATTGACAAAACACTATTGGAAGGATATGTACAGAAGTTCCTAGCTGTAACTTGATATTTGGAAGAAGAAATTCAAGCAAGTAAACTAGCATGTGAAATATGTTGTTTTCCTTTGTGTCGCCATCTTGTTTTAAGCAGCTCCAGGTGATATACGTCATCTCCCCCATTTCATGATTCATGGTTGAACAGGGATCTGAATCCTTGGTCCTAGTCAGTTACTGTACCTATTGTATCACACTAGCTGTCGGAACAGATGACATCTTCTGTCAAAAGAATAGCATCTACTTTATAAAGAAAACCAATTAAAATGTCCTCCTTTGGAATTGCAAAAGACAGCTTTTAAAAACAGGGTAGCTGTTGTAACCGAGAGTCATTCCACAGAAATGAAACTGTAAATGAGATTTTGGTCAGGCGAATCCAATTCTCCATACTACTTACTGCCTTGTATACATTTCAGTGGGTTTTAGTTTCTGAGACCCATCTTTGGGTATCAGTGTTCGTCTCAGCTGCAGCCACTGTCTAATAGAGGGGCTTTTATGTGTATTCCCTCTGCTGCTCCTGGGGTTTCTTACAAATGTTTGTTTCTCTAAATATCTGTCTGCATTGACATGAGTTGGTGGTATGGATCACTGGTAGAGCTTTGGAGCTCAGTGTTGTTTTGTTAGGGTTTCCAGTAGCTGGAGGATAACATTTGAATTAAAAGTGGAAAATGTAAACATACAAAACCTGTCCAGCTGAGGTTTTCCAGGACTTAATGGGGCTTGATGATCTCTAAATTGTGAATCTGAAAGAAATTTCCTGTCCAGCAAAAAGATCTGCTTGATTTTACATCCTTCCTGTGCTGAATACAACCATGTTTTCCCTTTGCTTCCCCAAATTACACCATTCAAATAAACTTATAGTCAAGTGATGACTGCAATCTTGGTTGTGCATTGTCTGCACATGAACATAAGAGCCAGATTCCTCATAAACAGGATCACGATTAATGGGTTATCTGTGAACTCTCCTTTCACCTGATCCAACTCTTTGTCTGAACTTAGATATACACCAGCATTTATCATGAGGTGTATCAGAGTAATTTACTTTTTCTCATTCCATCTATGCACAGTATGTTCCGGGGCTGATTCCTGTAATAAATTCTAGGGGCTGTTGAACCCCTGACTCACGTTGTGTCATGAATTTTGCATTAATTATTTCAGGGCAGGAGAAACAGCAAAAATTTCAGGCTATGCCATCTTTTACCAAACATCTAAATGTGATTGGGGAATCTGGCTACTTTCTGATTCAAGGTAATAGAATCAATCACAGGGAGGTTTGACTGCTATTCTTGGGCTTGGATGATTCTCATATTTGTAGAGCCCTGGACTGGATGGAAACCAGGGAAGTACAGATTGACCTCCTATTCTCTGCAGTTGCCTTCCTTTTGCTTGTGCATGAGTATAGGTCAGGCTTTCTCAACCAGGGCTTCATGAAACCCTGAGGTTTTTTGACAGCCCCGGAAGGGTTTCCTGAATAGGTAGGAGTTAATTTTTAATATATATTTTAAAATTTGTCAAGCATTTATCAGGTGATATGACCATATATGGTCATGTTGACCTGCCCCTTCCTCCCAAAATGGCCAGTAATGGGGAAGGGGAGAGGCCCCAGGTGGACATGTTCACAACTATGCTTCCAAACCATATTCTGCATGATCACGCCACTTCTGGGGTATCTTGAAGCCTGAATAATATTTTAGGGGTTTCTCAATGGTAAAAAAGTTGAGAAAGGCTGATATAGGTGGTGAGGAAGGCAAAACGGGTGGAAATAGAAATTAAACAGGTGAAATAATTCCCATCATATGGGATATATATTTCTGTTTTGTGTGTAACTGTGTGTGTGTGTGTGTGTGTGTAGCAGTGCTGTTTGTACAATGTTCTTTAAGGAAGTCCATAAAAAGACTGAACTCTCTATTTTAAAAGTATAATTGTATAAAGTGTTCCAGCTGGCGTTGACTGTTTCCTGATAGTTCCTGTTTCGTGTTCGTGACGGAGAGCAGAAAGCAGGTGGAATAAATCTGGAGCCATGGCCCACTGGATAGAATTCAGCCCCATCCAGCTCCCCTACTCAATACTGATCATTCTTCCATAATTCACCCCCCTTTCATCTTTAACATCCTGTGCTTCATTGTCCACATGGACAACCTGCCATTAAGCAGGTTTTCTCCTCTTCAGCACTTGGAATGTCAAGTATTTGTTAGGACAATTAAATGATTTTATGATTTTTATGGCAGGTTTTTTGTATTCCCTTTTCAGATAGATTTTGTCAATGTGGTTCTGGCATTATCTCTCACATAATGGTGACTTGCCATTTGTGAAAAAAGAGCGAGAGGTGGATCCAGAGGTTGATTTTGATGCACATCTTAGCTGGTTCAGTTTCCCAAATCCTAATTTCAGAAGTAAACTATAATTGTATGGCAATCTTTGCAATAGTTTTTTCAGCTGCTGCTTCTAGGGGTAAAGGCTTAAAGTTAAATTTAATTTTTTAGCAGAAGCAAGTTATTAATCTATTGTTTTCGGTTGTTCAAGAACTTGTGTCCATGAACAAGAAAGAGGAAAGAAAGAAGGACAGGCAGGCCACCTGCCATTCTGGGAACCTTCTCACAAGGCTCCTGCAAGACAGTCCTGGGCCATTTTTGAACATGCTTCCCCAAAGCTATTGGTGTAAAAGAAAGCTCAATGTTGGCTAGATTTTTAAAAAACATAGTTCAACCCTAGTTCATTATAATTTTATCAAATATCAAACAGGAAGAGAGTTTTCTCCCCAACGTACCCTTCAATCTAATCCTTAAAACATTGTCTACAAAATACAACTTTTCTTACTTCAGGCATTTAATATCTCAAATTTAAATTTCTAATTTCAAAATCTAATATGCTTTCTCCAAAAGTGTTTTGATTTCAAAACTGTGACCCTTTTAATGAAGCTGTTTCTGTTTTAGCCATGGGTGGTCATTTTTTGGCCAAATATGAATGGGCTAATTGTGTGTACACATTTGTATGTTTAGAATTAACTAGCAGGCAGGTAATACTAGGGAATAGTGGCCGCTGCCACATTGTAATAGTCCCGCCTGTTGGTGATAGGGTTAGTCACCCTCACCAATGACCACTTGCACAGCTGTGTAATTCTGACTGCAAAGGAGATGAATTAGTTCTCTGGTACTCGAGTCATACAAGTTGCAAAAACATTGGACTGAAAAGAGTCTGCAGAACGTCCCCCTCCCCATATGCATATCCTCATCACTTGAGAACTATAAGAGTCATTCTTGACAAGGTTTGTGGACAACTTTTCTGTTGCCTAACTCAATCAGATCTTCTGCATTATTCAACTTTATGTTTTGTACTTCCCCTGGGCTTTATCCCATAATTTTCATTTTGGTGTTGGGATGACCAGTTATTCTTGGTAGCACTTGATACATGGTGTAGTTTGCACTGTGTGAGTGCAGGGGATGTTCTGTACCATGTGAACTTGCCCACATGTTAGGCATGATCTGCTTCTCTATTTAGCCAATTTGCCTCCGACAACTGATCTGGATTATGGAATAGGATGTTTCCACTAGAGAAATGCTTCAGCTTCCCCCTTTGTCAGGCCTTAACTTGCCTTAAAGAAACTTGGCTTCATGAATGCATAGAAATATCAGTTTAGTGGTGGTGGTTTTTATTTATTTGAATTTAAAATGGACCAAAATCATGTAAACATGTGTTAGTGTAAAGCATACATATTTATAACAGTATTTGCTGTTTAGGATAATGGTTTCTTGTTTTTTCAAACAGGAAACAGAGTTATACAAAAGCTTGAAACCCAGATTTTGTCGCTACAAAATAAATCTATAAAGCAGCAAGGAATGATACCACCCTGAGCCTGACTGGATAGGGAATGAAAGGTAAGGATTCTGAAGTTCTTTACCCAAGATATCCAAGGACACTGTGTATTTAGCAATATATTTGCATTTGGAGACTATTTCTCACTCTCACAATATATATAAATATTTCCATGGAGCAATATCCAAAATGTTTGTGCCCCATTGTTTTGTAGGAGGAGTGATTTGAGTTCCAATAGTAGCAATATTGTTAGGGTGACAAATATTTTCTTTAGGGTAAATATGATGGGACCATTTTTAAATAATTTACAGATGACTCTTTCAGCTTCAAGTACTTGTTCCAAAACATGCATTTAGAAGGGTTTTTTTAAAATGTATTGGATAAGTCCTAGTCTTTTGACATTTAGTCAATCTAGAAACATTCTGACAGATGCTTTGTTATCTTACTTCTCATGCAAAGATGAGTCCTAGCTTTCAAGCCATTCCTCTTCTGCCAAAGATTCCCTTAGATTCTTGTTTCAAGGTGCTACATAGGTTGTTTTGTTAGTACTGAATGTGAAATACAGTATAAGAGCTGTCAGTCTGAATAACTTGAAGTTAACTCTCCAGAGTCTATCACATTAATTGTATTAATAATCTGGTTTCTTTATATACAAAGCCACAAAAGTTGGAAGTTTTGGAATAACTGTGAAGTTTTCTGATATGCTTTGAACTTCAGTGTTAAATTTAATGTGTGGTCTCTCAAACATTTGATGATGATGTTAGCCATTCAGTCAAATCCAACACTTGGCAATTATATGGCTCAATTCTTGCCAAAATTTTCAATCTTGCATCGCTTCTTTTAGTTGTGTAATGTTCTGGCTGGTGTCCATTTTGATTGTATCTAACCATGTTCTTTGTTGGCTGGTTCCCTATTACCACTGACCAATCCTAGCATAATTGCTTTCTCCATTGAGTTGGATCACATGATATGACAAAAGTAAGTGAGCCAGAGTTTCCTGATTTTGCCTACGTGATAGATCAGGCTTTATGTGCTGGAGTATTTCCTTGTTTGTGACTTTTGCTGTCCATGGAATCGTCAGAAGCCTTCTCCAACACCAGAGTTCAAATGAATCTATTCTCTTGTCCTATTTTTTCATCATCCAATTTTCACAGCCATAAGTGGCTATTCAAAATATGATCTAACTAGTCTACATTTGGTAGGCTTCTGTCCTTGCTTTTCCATGTTTGGTCCAAGCTCATCATTGCTGAGCGACCCAGAGCAATTCATGTGTTTTATTTCAATACTGCAATCATACTGTGATTCAAAAAAAATGAATTCTTGAATGTATTTGACCTCTTGACCATCAATTGTTATTGTGACATGCCTGTTTTTTTGCAGTGGTCTTTTTAATGTTTAAGAAAAGACCAAACTTCTTACTTACTTCATTGCCCTTAGTAATCAGCTGTTCTGGGCCTTCCTTAGTTTCTATCAGGAGAGTAGTGTCCTCAGCATGCAGAAGATTATTTATATTCCTTCCTCCAATCTTAATTCCAGTGTTTCATTATTTTGTGTTCAGTCTCTCTCATAATGATCTCAGCACACAAGTTAAACAAGAAGGGGGAAAGAATACAACCTTGGCACACCCCTTTCTCTATTTTGAACCAGTCAGTGTCACTAAATTGTGTCTGTAAAATGGCTTCTTGGTTTGCATAGAGCGACTGCATCAGTTTGATCAAATGTATTGGCGCTCCCAAAATTTGCAGGGCTCTCCAAAGTTTGTTGTGATCCACACAATCAAAAACTTTCCTGTAGTCAATAAAGCAGATGTCAGCATCCTTCTGATATTTCCGTGACTTTTCCAAAATCCAGTGCAGATTTGCTATGTAGTCACGAGTGCCATACCCCCGTCAAAAGCCAGCTTGAACATCTGGTAATTCCCTTTCAATCGTTGTTGCTATGCGTTGTTTCATGATTTAAAGCAGGATTTTACTAGCATGAGAAATGAGGCCTATTGTATGTTAATTGGAGCAGTTTAATAGTGTCCCCCCCCAGATCTCAAATGGTAAGCTTTCCAGTTATGACTAAATCTTTGATAAAGCAAAATCCATTCACAATTATTTAGTTCTGTACTGTCCCCAAATTTATATTTTTGTATTAATTTGAGTAAGTTTGTAACAACAGCCTAGTCTTCTCATCTTTCCCATCAAAATTAGCATGCTTAGTGAGATCAAGTGTGTTTATATTTCAAAGGATTTTTTTCTTCATACATCACCCATTTGATATTGTTTTTATGGTTCAAAAATTTAGTACTTCACTAATAATGAGTACAGTATATGCCAATAAGTACTGCTGAGTGCAGCTTTCGATACAGGGCAGGTGCTCTGTAGTAGAGCACATGCAAAAGGTCCCAGTGTTGATCCCTGTCAAGTCTAGTGAAACTATGTCAGACAACAGTGTTGGGAAGTACTTTTTTGCCTGTAACACTGCAGATGGTACTGAGTGACAGTGACCAATGGGCTTGGTATAAGGCAATTGTTAAGTCTCCTCCATTGAAATCACAGGCTCTTTAAGTTTTAATTTGATAGGGAAAAGCAGTACCACAAATTAGGATTCTGTGTATGTTTAAATTGATTACTTAGTTGAAATTCAGAGCCATTGGAGACCTCAATCAGTGGACGGGATTCTTTTAGCTAGGCTCACATGTGCACACAATTAAAGAACAACACAGTACAAACAGCTTGTGTATGTGCAGCTTGACAAAAGGAGCCGATTCTGGGCCTAGGAAAGTATCCTAATTGCGGAGGGTACCCAGTGTCTTTGTTGGTTACTTTTATTTAGTTGATGTGCTTGTATCGAAATAAATTTTGAATCAGAAAAAATGATATGTCTAAAAAGCCATCTCATGCATCTAACTCTAATAACAGCCAGGCTTATGATGAGATTGCTGGTAACAATAGTTTATTTGCCCCATCTCACTAAGTCATTGCCAGAACTTCAGAAGAGTTTGACCTACTTTTGGGTGTCACTGGCCCTTGCAAGTGTTACTTCAAAAGTCTCAATAATATATTGTTAATCAGGCCTGTACCTCACTCTGCCCTTTTTGTTCCACATTCTTTGTTGTTATGTGCTAGACTGGAATACACCCTTATGTATGCTTCTGAAACTCTGCATAATCTGTGCAGTTTCTGGCGGAGAACTTGGATTCTTGCAAATATTAGCTTTTTTTGTTTTAGATAAAAAGGAGTTTCTAGTTCTCATGATTCATGAGAGCACTAGAAAATGCAGGCAGTGTCAAGATGCGGCTTCAAAACTGATTCTTCCAGTCTGGGATTTGTGATGTTTACTACATAGCTCTTTTACCCATGTACTTCTTTCCCTATGGCTCTCCTTATTCACATCTTTCCACTTGCTTATTATCTTAGTCACAATAATCTCACATGGTTATTGTGACAATAAATGGGATAATCCTATCTATATTTAAAATGATAATTAACCACATTGTTGAATTCATAATAAACACCTGAATAGTGACGCACTTATGGTTGACTGTTACTTGAAAGTAATTCCTTTGAAACTGTTGGGCTTACTTTTGAGATTGGAATAGCCATCAGATATGTAATTTGACATATTAACCGTTGAATGAAAACCATTTGGATGTCAGTATATAATATTCTGGGAAGTCTGCCTGTGGTCAAGGGACAGAAACAGCTACTCTTTTGAGGAATTTTAATTGCATTTTTCTGATGCAAAGAAGTCTACCAAACAGAGCCTTTGACACTTCATGGTCTTGTTTTCTCTCAGACTCTAAAGGTCATCAGTATGTGGAACTGTCAATGACTGAACTGTGAAATATTTCATGCTGGGTATAAAAGGCAATGCTAGTGGTTTCAAATGATATGATGCTGCCCCCTAAGAAGCTGGGGGCATGAAGGTTAACTTTTTGTTGGGCTTACTAAGGAAGAAAACATAATTCACAAACATGCAGAATAGTTGGTCCACAAGGAAATCAAATTCAGCAGATCTCTCAGACTTGCATTTAGCAATCCTAATTAACATCTTTATAACAAGGGTCCTAACCTGTGGGTTCATTTGGAATACTAACACAGTATGGTGGGCACAACAAGAGAATGGCTGCCACAAGAGGCAGAACCACCCACAAAATGAATCCCACAGCTTAACTTCTGGGGGGAAGTGCTGGGTACAGTCCATCCCCCCCCGCCACCCCCAAATGGCCTACTGAGGCCTTGGGCCTTTTGGGAGCAGGGGAGAGGTGTTGGCAGACAGTCCACTCCTCTTCTTGCTTCCCCGGCAGCCCTACTAAGGCCTGGCAAGGCTACAGCTGAAGCTGCTTGGAGCAGCAGGAGCACTGGCAGGGTCTCCCTTCTTCCTCCCCCACCAGCCCAAAGTCCCAGGCCCTCCACCTTCCCTCCCAGCACCTGCTTTCCAGGCAGGAACTTCTTTCAAATGGAAGAAGTTGGGGGGGGGGGGATGTGACCAGGGGCAGAACATCTTTCCTGATTGGCTGTTCATTGAATGGACAGCCAATGCAGAATGGGACAGCTGGGACAGTGACTCCCAGTTCCTCCCAGCACCCTCTTACTGTTTTATTTAGAGGCACAGACTGGTTTTTTGTCAACTTGACTCCTTTCTTGTCCCTTCCCTTTCCAACTTCCTTTCTCATAAGCTATGTATTTTATTGTTCAACTGCTTTTCTGGTAGTTCTTGAAAGAGAATTGCTAGCTTTATAACTTGTTTGGTAGTCCTTGCATAGCTATGATCTAGACGTCCTCTGATGCTTGTGCAATCCAGGAACAGAATAAACAGCCATCTTGTGATTTTCTTTTCAAATAAGAGCGTTTCCCCAAAATCCAGATCCCTATTTATTGCATCTCTGGAAATAAACATGGTATGGCAGATTGGTATCCACTCTCCTAATTGTATACTGCTAAAGAATTCATATGTTCAGGTCAGGTTTTGTTTTGTTTTTAAACAGAGATTGAATGTCAACCTGAAAAGTGGAACTGTGAAACCAGCCTCAGTTTATTCTTTTCTCCAGCCTGCTTGAGAATGGTACCTCGGTTAGTATGCAATCAAGCACTCTGCTGAACCTTATCATCTGAATAGTTAATATTGGTATAAGTGTGCTCTTTTGTCATGCGAAGTCTGCCCCTCTCTCTCACTACTTCTATAGAGATTGATATCTGGACACGCTTAATAGACTTTGGCTAATGGCCAGAACATGGAAATCATCAGCATTGCTTGTGTAGGGGCTGAAGGAAGGCAGTTTGATTGTAGTAGGAAAAGTGAAAGAAACTTGAATTTTTGCAGCTGTGAGCTCTGCCTCAAAAAAGCTTATACTGGACTAAATGCTGTTAGTCTTTAAGGTGCCCCTGGACTTCTGTTTTCTGTTAGCCTGAAGTACTGAGATGTGAACTTGTTCTTGTTTCTGTCTACTTAGCTAGTGCACTGACCGTGCATACATGCCTGCTCTCCTTTTGTCCAACCAATATACTTTCAAATAAACAATTTATTATAGCAGTCACCATAAATCTCTCTCCTCTTTCCAGTGTACAAGGAACTTCCTAGTATTTGGGGACCAGAGCACAATATTGACCTTGGCAATAGTACTGGCCTTTCCTCATTGTGTTCTTCCTTCCTTCTGATCCTGACAATTTAGTTGATAAATGCTCAGCTACTACCTCAGAATTTGACCACCTCGTTTTGCAGCCACAAGACCTAAAGTTGGACTGATTGTGGAAATACTAAGTGAAGTAGCTCTTTGCATAGATATTTTGATTGTGTGGTTAACAACACAGGAACAGGATGTGGAGGAAAATTTGCAGGTGTAGTTGTGAGGCGTGGAGTATGGGAGAAGTGTGAAATTTGGCTGAACTGGTATAAGAACTTTGCCACTTCCTTCCCTTACCCCCAAAGCATCCTTTGCGAGACCAGCACCAGCAGGTCCACGTTTCCTGGAACTGACATGCTATTTCAGAGGATGGTGAGCATTGGCTCTAAAAACTTTCTTGCAACCTTAGTGACATCTTGCAACTCCTGCATATTAAAGAGTTTTTCTTGGACTCTGTTGGATGACATTGTTCTAATCCTTTCCCTAATAAAATAATCTCCACCCTTTCTGCTGGCCTCAACGGGAAAGGTTTCTATGGTCTGGGGCAACCAGCCTCAGTTGAGGATAAGTTAACTTTTCCGGATTGCGACTGATCAGCTTTAATGTCCACAATGCATAAAAAAATCACCAGGGTTTTATAGCTATAGCTAACTCCTTAACAATTGTGCTTTAAGACAAGAAGTTATACATCTACCCCAGCAAATGAGAACTTTGTAGGCTAGTGCAACTGCAGTCTTAGAAAAACACAGGCTCCTTCAGTTTTTGTGCAGACTTGATTCAGAAGGACAAGGACGAGGGCTGCCTTGTGTCTTACTGTTCTTGCTCTGCCACTTTGGGATCCGTCTTGCAGCTTCGAGAAAGAGAGCTTGTGTTGACTGTGTCCTGCTCCATTGGTTAAATTTTAGTCAACGTTTGCTTTGCGATAAGGGAGGGCCTTACCTGTGTTTTTTCCTTGTGGTGCCAGAATTGGCTGGATGTTCTGTCTTCAGCCAATCATGTTCTGGTGGAGCAAATGAGTAAGGGAACAAAGTTCAGTGCTTGTTTGCCTTTTGGAAACCTGACTCTGCTCTCCTTGTCTGTAACCAATAAGGCAGCTTGATTTTTTTTTCACTGAGTAGTGTATGAGCACAGTCACCGGTCACTGGGCTGAAGCATACTGTAGTCTGTTATCAGCTGTGTTGTATAACCTACGAGGCCTATGTGAAGAGGTGGAGTCAATCTCTGCATTCTTGTGCTTTTATGTGCAACACTCAGCCCAGGGGCTCTTTAACCTGAACATTAGGAACCAGTTTGTCAAGCATCAGGTGTTTTTCCTCTGGGTCCACATGCTGAGTGGGTTTAGCCAGACGTCTGATGACACTGCTGCCTTTTCATTGGTTCTTCCTGAGGTTCAGGATGCTTTTGGACTGTCAGATGCATCCCATTTTTGTCTTTCCTCTAACAATACCTGCATTAGGATCTCATCTAGTATTTTTACACTTATGTAAACAGCCTCATACACATGGGGCTCTTAACATCCATGTTGTGTTATTATTTCATGAAAATGCTTGAAGTCCTTGCAACTGCATATTTCTTCTAGGAATATCTTAACAAAAATAACTATGCCCATGGAACAATAGAATGTGCAAAAGATGTTACATGTCATTTAATGTAATTTAGTTTTGCAGCTGTTTCAGAAGAAACACTTGGCACCATGTCTTGTGCCTGTGGAAAAGATAATGATGATACTATCATTCTCAAAGTGTAAAGAGATGCTGAGGTGTAATTGTTATGCTGCTGATTGTCCAAGGACTGTTTAAGAGGCAGATATCTTCAGCAGGATACAACCCATACTACTTATCCCAATCTGAATTACGGTGGGGAAATTGCTGGAGAATTGGGGAATGGAAGCTGGAGAAAATGAGGTTTGGGGAGGAGAGGGTCCTCATACAATGCCATAAAGCCCACCCTCCAAAACTGCCATTTCCTCCAGGGGGATTGATCTCTGCCAGCAGGAGATCTTCAGGCCCTACCTGGAGGTTGGCAATCAAATCTCACAGGACATCCATGAAGCATTACTTCCTGGAATTTTCATGGTAGCATTCAGTATGAGTGTTTCCTGACAGCTCTCTTTATTTAATATTTATTCAAAGGCTTGTATCTTGTACTCTGATCTAAAAGTTAGCAAAGCAGTTTACAAAGATGCAACACATTACAATAAAAATAGATGAAATCCCGGCAGAATAAAAGGAGCTGCTTGGGAACCACCCAAGTGATCACTTAAACGCAGGTTGTTTGTCCCAACTGGGATGCTTTTGGGAAACCTCATGATGCTTCCATGTACCTTCTGGGTTTCCCTGCCCTGTGATCTTTTCTAAAGTTGCTAGGAAGGATTCCCGCAAAGCCAGGGTGGCACCCTTGTGGACAGGAAAGTCTGGCTCTTCCTCATCCTTCCCACATCAGCATAATTATCCCTGTCCCAATCCCTCATGACAATCACCCCCCTGTTACCAGATGGCTTTTTAAAACACTGGCAAATAATAGAGTTCTTTAGCGTTATAACATCATAACAATCTGGGGTTCCTTGAATCCCCCTGTACAAAGATTAAGTCTTTAGCCCCTTTAATTGCAGAAAGACACTTAGTGGCATGGGGGGGGGGTTACGGAGACAGGGACAATGCAGGGGAAACTGCCACCGGAAGTCTTGTTGCTGCTGCACTATATTAGCAGCTGCAACAGTGATGGGGAAACCACCCAAGCCAGCTTCCCCTGAGCTACATGTTTATGAATACTGCAGAAATTTATCACTTTTCAGGTCTGCTTACAGGGGCATTGTTGTTTCCGTAGATATTTGATTATGACAATGTCATACCTCTGGAATTAAATAGTAGCTACTTTATTAACTGTACTAAAACAATTGCTAGAGGAGAATAACCTCAAAGTCGTTTCATTAGCCAAATAACCTGCTTTCCTATTTCAAAGAAATTGTCAGCAAAATTACTTTCCAATTTAAAAAAATATCTAAGCCACTGATAATTGGGAATAAATGGCAAATTGTCCTCATCCTTATATAAATGCATAATAAGGCATTTCTCAGTAGGTCATAAACTTAAAACCAGAAAACAAAATTGGAGCAATCCAGTGATGATTTTTTTTTTTGGGGGGGGGGAATATGTCTTTGTTGTCCAAATGACAGTGGCTTGATAATTACTTTCTGTTCAGTCAATGAGGAATTTATCAATGACTTGTATTTGTACTTGTCTTGCTGATGTTCAGGGGAAGGATATGGAAAATGTTTTCTCAGCCACAGGTGATATGCATAGAAAGATGACTGAAAATGGTGGCCCGGGTCCTCACAGCAACACCTTGGAAGTCCCACATCCAACCCATCCTCTAGCAGCTGCGCTGGCTCCCGGTTGAATTCTGGATCAGGCTTAAGGTTTTGGTTATCACCTTTAAGGCCTTACGCGGTCTGAGCCCAGTATGGCAGGACTCATTTTTTTACATCTGGTCACCATTAGAACCACAGCTGTTTCCCCCTGATTACAAACAAATCAGACCATGTTTTAACTTAGCTTTATACTTCATGGGTGGTTTTTGCAGTTGGCATTCAACTCTAAATGGCTTGAGATATATCTCAACTGGCTGTTCTCTATGGCGGTGGTCCCCAACCACCAGACCGCAGCCCGGCACCGGGCCGTGGTTCCCTCTCTCCTGGGAGGGCCGTGCATGCGCGTTTGTGGCCGCACATGGTGAAAACGCACATGCGCGACCCAGCCTCGCATGCGCGGGAGTGCCACGCATGCGGGCATGCGCGGCCGAGCACTTGCCCTCCCCGCCGCCAGTCCGCAGCCTGAAGAAGGTTGTGGACCACTGCTCTATGGGATGTGCTACAGAAACAATAGCACAAAGAAATCCACACCACATCTGTAATTTCTTAGTTTCTGGTATGCTCTAGAAAGACATCTTGCCACGTTCTTTTTCCTAGCCATCTTAACCTTCCTGCCATTCATTATTAGAACTTAAAACAATTTCTTCACAATGAATTTTTGCTATAGACATCCAGCTACTAAAAAAAAAAACAACTAGCAGGAGAAATCTGACCATTTTGTAAATGTAATGCCCCCATCTTTCCTTCTATTCATGGGTGAAATTATAATTGTGAAAGAAGGAAGTGCAGTGGAGGACAAACTGACAAGAAATGTAACAAGGAGACTGATATGAACAATGGTCTTAAATCTTGACTGTCCTGCTGCCTTTTGTCACCAAATCTCTACCTCTGTCAAGGTATGAAGTAAGATACTCACGCAAGCTCATATGGAGGCCAGATGCTGGTAGCTGTCTGACAGTTGAATACTTGGGTGTCAGATGACGGATGAAGCTGAGCTTCTTGTAAATGGGCAGGAAAAGCAGTTGGGGGTGAGGTCTCTACAATAAGTATTTTTGCCTTCTGAGACATACAAGGAAAGAGCATTCATGAAATAATATGCCTTTCTAGGGATGTGAAATCCAGCTCTGGGTTGTGTATCCTTTGTCTACATGTATGTGCTTCAACTGGCTTAGATAAAGAAATTACACAAAAAATAAAGATGGATGTCATTAATTCTGAATGGCCTTAATGGGTTCACCAAAATTTATATCTCCATATTTCCAACAGAGGACACCTATAATGGTGACACTGGAATACCAGGCTCTACCTGAACCAGACCATTAGTCTGTTATGGTCAGTATATGCCTGGCAGTGGCTGTCCGGGGTCTCAGGTAGAGGACTTGCAACATCACCAAAGTCTCATCTTCTTAACTGGAGTTGGGGAGATCAGTGATCTGTTAAAGCACTTAGAGAGCTCCAAGACAGAATTATGATGAAACATTTGCTCTTCAGCAGACATGTCTGAACAATATGTCGAGAGAATTAAGTATCTGGTTTATATGTGTAATTTTTCGTTGTTGAAAGTAGCAACCCTGAGAAAATAAATGAGAATTAAACTTCCTTTGATTTTTAAAAATGATTTCTTATTCAGAGTAACTATGCTGTCTCATTAGACCCTTAAAATTATTGTAGCAGTGGATATTTTATATAGCAGTGGATGTAAGGCACTGAACTTATTTATTTAGTGCCATAAAATTGATTGATTGATTGTATTTATATACCGTCCTCCCCGAAGGCTCAGGGCGGTTTACATGGAACAAGAAAAACCATACAGGTAACATAATTTTAAGAGCAACAAGGTGAATAACAACAATAACATTATCATAATAACAACAACAACATTAAGGAATGGTGGAACTACAAGGAGCTTCAGCTTAACTCTTACTGAGGCCCAGTATGTTGTATAGATTCGTAGCAGTCATATTGGGGGGGGGGCTAGGGGGCCAATTGGAAGCGATGGTTTAGGTTAACCTCAACCAAATGTCTGGTGGCATTTTGCAGGCCATCTGGAATTGTTTGAGCTCTGTTAGGGGCCTAATCTCCTCTGGGAGCTCATTCCACCAGATGGGGGCCAGAATGGAAAAGGCTCTGGCCCTGGTTGAGGTCAAGCGGGCTTCCTTGGGGCCAGGGACCACCAGGAGGTTTGAGGAGGTAGAGCGCAAGGTTCTTTGAGGGGTGTAGGCAGAGAGGCGATCCCTCAGGAATACTGGGCCCAGACCATGTATGGCCTTGAAGGTGATAACCAAAACCTTAAGCCTGATCTGGAATTCAATCGGAAGCCAGCGCAGCTGCTGGAGGATGGGCCAGGCTGGAAACCAGATTGGGATGGGTCTAGGACTGAAGCTTCTTCCAAGTTTGCTGACAGATTGGTCCATAACCACTTTTTCAAGCAATTTCCCCAGAAACACTAAGTGCGAGACGGGGCGATAGTTGGATGGCTGTCGTGGATCCAGAGAAGGTTTCTTTAGTAGCGGGTGAACCACTGCCTCTTTTAGTCTCTCCAGGAATTCTCCTGTTGAAAGGGAGAGGTTGATTATCTCCCAGAGCGGGGGCTACTACTCTTGTGTCAGATGTTTTTAGTAACTATGATGGGCATGGATCTAGAGAGCAAGTAATTGGCTTCTCTGTCTTTAGCAACTTGTCACATGTTAAATAACTTGGAAGAGAAGATTATATGTGTGTATATGTGTGTGGTTAAAATCTATATCAAGAACATCATGCTGCTGCAGACAAGACATGTGATCCCTTCACTGCACTGTATGCAATATGTGGGGGTTTTAATCCGCTAAAAAGTACCTGATGACTCAGTTCACATCATATCCTGTGGTCATTTGCTATTCAGCACTTCTATTGCTATTACTTTTGGTCCTTGTCTGTACTTCATTGAACAGGTTGTAATAATCAAATATGACCTGATCTGTGTCTTCCTGCTGGTCATTGTCCTGTAACCCAGTGGTCCCCAACCCCCGGTCCTGAGACCAGTACCGGTCCATAGATCAGTTGGTACCGGGCCGCAGCTCCTCCTCGTCCTCCTCCCCGGCTGCTGCCTCGGGAGCTGCCCTGTCACTCTGCCGCCGGGTCACCTTTGGTGCTCTCCAGGGGCCACCATGGCTGGGGCTCCCCCTCGGCATGGCAGTGTGCAGCTGTTGCTGGCAGCACCCCCCAGCGGGCGTCGGGAAGTCAGGGGCACCAGTGGGAAAGCAAGTGGAGCAGGAGCTCAGGCGGCGGTGATGCCCCTCAGCAAAAGACTACCCCTCTCCGGACCTCAGTATAATTGTCAAGCATTGACTGATCCCCGGTGATAAAAAGGTTGGGGACCACTGCTGTACCCATTCTTGCCTTCTTTCCACTTGCATGTTTCCATTGCTGGTTTCTCATGCCACCTGCAATGAGCCTTTCTTCTTTTTAAAACCCTGCCTTCTCATCTGGTTACTCTCTTCCATGGCTTTCTGACCATCTGTCCTTCCACGCTTTTTTTCTGTATGCAGGGATTTCACACTGTCTACCCCTAGGCTGCCTTCCAGATCACACATTTGTTACCCAGTTTTAACTATGAAGAAATGATTTTGATCCTCTGGCTTGGCAGTTCGATTTGCTAGACATGGAACTGATCTGGCTCTGGCAAACTTCCTGAGCTCGATGCTGCTGATGGGGGGGGGGGATTTGTTACTTTCCATCAATTTATTTTATAAAAGCATGAAAATAAAAATGAATAAGAGCAATAGTAGAAATTGTAGCCTCCTTCCGCAGATATGTAAGTATCAAAGGCTCAGGTCAACATCATTGACTTTGCCAGGTTCCTGTATGATGCCAAAGATGATGTCAGGAAAGCAACTTTCAGGTAGTTCTGTGATTTGGACACCAACTCAGAAAAGGTTCTGTCTCTGGTAGGCATCCTCCTAACTTCCAAATATGGCACAAAAGGGCTGCCAATAGGCTCACATGGGAGAAGATAAGCCTGTGGATACTCTGATCCTAGACCATTCAGGGCTTTAAAGCTCAAATCCACACTTTGGATTGTGCCTGGAAAGAAACTTGAAGCCAGCCGTAAATGAGACAATGTCATGGGAATGAGGAAAAATAGCCAGCAAAAGTATCATGAAATCTCAAATTGGAATACATTTTGTATCTTTTTCTTGCCAGAAGGTACAAACTTCTAATTGCTGTCTGAGAGAGAGAGATATTCCGAGATACATCTTTCCCTATTAAACTTCTCTGAGCTCCTTGGCTGAACAAGCAAAGAGGACATGTAAAGGTTTATTAAACGGTGTGATCTTTTAGGTTGGAATCAGAAAGAATCATGACCCAGATCACAAAGTGAGATCTATGGTTAGGGACTCTAGAGCTTAACAGATAGAGCTGCCTCTTGAAGTCTTCGTAATCTCCTGCGCCACCCCCCTCCCTCCCCAGCTTGCAGACTGTGGAAGGATTCGAATACATACATCCAGAAAGCTGGTGAAAGAAGCCAGGAGTTTGAAAAACAGGATCCCTGGTATGGATACATTAGTAGGAATATACATAAAACTGCCTTATACTGAATCAGACCACTGGTCCATCGAAGTCAGACTGACAATGGTTCTTCAAAGTCCCAGACTGAGAGGGATACTATTTTATGTGTTTTCCTGGGGGTTTTGTTGTGGGGATTTTATGATGTTATCCGCCACAAGTCATAGCTTCTGGGAGTAGCAGGTTATAAGGGTGTGGGAAGTAAGAGGTGTTGGCAATACGCTAACAGGCAACCACTGTAGCCAGTTTTGTTTCATTTGGCAAAACTGAATGTAGAGGAAACATGAAGAATTTTCCCAACAATCATGGAGTCTAACAGCAGGTATATGTTCCATATATCTTGTGATAGTTGGATTGTCACTAGAATTTGTTTGACATTATTTTATATGTAAAATTATTTAAAATAGGGATTCATATAGGAGTTAATGTTAGGGTTAAGGTTAGCTGAGATATGGTTCACGTTTGAAAGTAGTTTGTCTTCGTCGTTAGGCTAGGGAAGTTTTGGAAAGGCCATGGGATATATGGGCCATGGGATGCATGTTTTGGAAAGGCCATGGGATATATAGATATTTATGTTACATTATGAAAAATAGGGATTCATATTATGGTTGATATTGAGGTTAAGGTTAGAGTTAGCTTAGGTATGCTTTGAGTTGGGGAGTGGTTTGTCTTAGAGGGAGTGTTAGGACTAGGGAAGAGTTAGAGATGTGGTTAGGAAAGGCCATGGGATGTATCAGTATTTTTAGTATTAGTACTGGGAAGCATCCCCTCCACACTCATCATTGTTCATTTGGGAGAGGGTGAGTGGGTTCTCAACTATATATAGCTGAGAAAGCCTGCTGTAGTGCAATCCCAGCTGTCTGTGTTAGCCTTTTAAAAAATAGCCATAAGAAGCATGACTTGAGCTGGCAGCACTGGCATAGGATAGTGGCTAAGATGACCTCTGATTTGGAAGATTCCTGCCAGAAATCCACTGACTGGCTTTAGGGAAGCCATCTTAGCAGACTTCCAGCTAGGAGTAGTGTTACCATCCTCCAGGTGGGGCTTGGAGATCTCCTGGAATTCCAACTTATTTCCAAATGGCAGAGATTACTCTCCCTGGAGAAAATGGCTAATTTGGAAGGTACTTTATGATATTATACGAGCCTCTTGTGGCGCAGGGTGGTAAGGCAGCTGACATGCTGTCTGAAGCTCTGCCCATGAGGCTGGGAGTTTGATCCCAGTAGCCGACTCAGCCTCCCATCCTTTCGAGGTCGGTAAAATGAGTACCCAGCTTGCTGGGGGGTAAACAGTAATGACTGGGGAAGGCACTGGCAAACCACCTTGTATTGAGTCTGCCATGAAACGCTGGAGGGCGTCACCCCAAGGGTCAGACATGACCCAGTGCTTGCACAGGGGATACCTTTACCTTTACTATGGTATTATACTCTGCTGAATTCCCTTCCTAGGTCCCATCTCCAACATCTCCAGGAATTTCCCAGCTTGGAATTGGCAGCTGTATCTAGGGACAATCATTCTGTTCTGCTTTAGAGCCTGACAATATGCTATGTGTTCCCCAGGTCCTCATCACCAGTTCTCAAGATAACCCCATTGAGACAAATAGTACTTCCATGGGTTATTTCAGGTTGGGAAAATGACACAAGGGAGGAAGGTTGGAGCCCCTGTTCACTTACCATAATCCTGCTCTAAAGTAGGCCCATCTACACCTAGGAACTAAGTTTCTGAAACAAACTCTCAACAGATGTCTGATTTCAGCAGTCTGTGGAAATGTGTAAGGCTGTACTAAGAGTTATGATGAGACAATGTTGGTGAAGAACACTGAACATGCTATATGAAAGTTAAGTACTATTAATGATAAGGTTATTACTTTGCTGTGAATAAAGTAGCACAGCTCTTTGGTTCATGCTCTTGTGCCTTTTCTTTCCATTGTAGACTTCAAAAGACAGCAGACAGACTAAAGCAATAGCAGAATAATCTTCTGTTTGTAGATGTTTAACTATCCCCACTTCAGTAATGTGTTGGCTATTTTCTGCTTCCCTGTGTACACACTTCACTGATTAAATTAGGCTGCATCCTCACATAGCTGGATATTGCATTGTTCTGTAAAGATAAAAACACGATAATTACACTTAAATCACCATTGAGAAACCAGAGGAGTGTTCTTCAGTTCAGATGGTAGTTTATAATCTGTTTGGCCTCTTCCTCAACTTTTATTACATGTTCTGTTTTAAATTGGTTAGGGGATTTCCCCCCCCCCTTTGCCAAGAAACAAGCAGGCAGAAATGGGTGGGGGAGTAGATCAGAGAGGGAATTGTGCACTCTTTGCACCACAACCAATATAGGTGTACCATTCATTTCACCCCAGCCTTTCCACCATTTCTTTCAAGAGGTGGTCTGTGAAATCTTAGCATGTAGTCTTTCTTCAACTCCATAGCCAATTGCATAAGCAATTGCAAGTGACAGCTAGCAGTGTGAAGAGAGGGCAGAGCTAAATCTAATGGCTGCTGCTTGAGGAGAAGCAAATGCCCAATCATGGTGGCAGTGCCAGCATCAGCAGACCTCAGGTAGGGCAGTTGCCAGTGCCTGGGTGTCTGGTAGCGCCCACTGCTGTCACCCGTCCAACATGCTATTTCTTTGCCTCCTTACATGTGAGAGCTTCTCTACCCATGCTCCCGCCTGAACACACTGAGACACACTGTTCACGCAGGCCTACCCTTGTCCTTGATCCGGAAACTTCAGCTAGTGCAAAATGCAGCTGCAAGGGTCCTCACTGGCACACCTTGGAGGGCCCACATCCAGCTGGTGCTGAGGCAGCTGCACTTGTTGCCAATTGCTGTCCGGATCCGGTTCAAGGTTTTGGTTCTAACTTTTAAGGCTTTACGCGGGTTGGGACCCACATACCTGAGGGACCGCCTGTCACCCTATGTGCCCCGCAGGGCTCTATGCTCTGCGGGAGAAAACCTCCTGGTCATTCCCCGGCCCCAGAGAAGCGCGCCTAGCCTCAACCAGGGCCAGGGCTTTCTCTGTCCTGGCCCCTACCTGGTGGAATGAACTCCCGGGTGAGCTGCGGGCCCTGCGGGAGCTGTCAGCATTCCGCAGGGCCTGTAAAATGGAGCTCTTCTGCCAGGTCTATGGTTGAGGCTGGGATTGGCGAGGAAGAACATTGCCCCCCCTGGGGGTTTGAAGTAGTCATCATTACCCTCCATCCCCCAATGCCCTTGTTCGGGTAGGGGAGAGTGGTATTTACCGCCATGTTGGGTATTTTTATAGTCTTTTAGCGGGGATTTTAAGACTACTGTTACCCACCACGAGCCTGTAGGGAGTGGCGGGAAATACTAATACTAATACTAATACTAATACTAATACTAATACTAATACTAATACTAATACTAATACTAATACTAATACTAATACTAATACTAATACTAATACTAATACTAATACTAATACTAATACTAATACTAATACTAATACTAATACTAATACTAATACTAATACTAATACTAATACTAATACTAATACTGGGCTATGGGCAGTGGCTTGTGAGCAGGGCATGGATGACACATGGATAAGTGGGTGAGATGGGGCCTCAGGAAACCCAAAATCTGGAACCAGCCCTGATGTAGAGAGAAAAACCTGGATACTATCGGATTTAGAAAGTGAGTCGGCCTGTGAGCTGCGGTTTAACTATCAAAAAGCAGCATGTGGCTTCCAAGCCACTCTTTGGTCACTATAATGTATTAGTACATGTTACCCTCAGCTCCTGAGGAGATGGTCCCCAATATATTTAGTGAGGTATGTTACCTTGAAGGTTATGCACATTTATTCACTTTGGATTTGGCCTAACAATACATTGAACTTGTTATAAAGTAGAATAAAAACTGCCTTGGAAGAAGTTGTCTTTGAATTCGGTATGCTTTTGATATGGTCAGTAATGCACAACTAATGAAAACACAGACTAGACATTAGCTTATTGGAACCCTGAAAGTCAACAATCCCTGTTTTAATGCACGCCCATCTATCTATCATGCAAGGAACTTAAGATGTTGTTCATGGTTCTTCTTTCTTCCACTGTCTCCAGACAGCCCCACGAGACTGAAGAGGACTGATTGGTCCCATGGTCACTGAGACCATTTTGAGATTTGAACTCTGGTTTCTCCCATCCCAGTCCAATATGTTAACCATGATGCAGCATTGATTTTTGAATCCCTCATCAATTATTTCTGGTGCTGTTTGTGTTGTCATCCCAGTCTGACTCTGCCATGCTGAATACTTCAATTCCCAGCACTCTCTCATGCTCCATAATTATCTGCCCTTCATGTAAAGGTCCTCATCAGACAAAATTTATTTATTTGTTTATTTATGTACCACCCTCCCTGAAGGTTCACATAAAACAGAAACAATGCAGATAACTTAATTTAACAATAATAAAGTGATAACAACAAGCAACATAGAACAGTAGAAAAATATGGAAAATATTAAATTAATGCATACTGATAGCCCAGTGGTTTGGGTGGAATTGTAGTGGGTGCCATAGGAGGGAGGCAGTCCTAAGGATTCAGTAGGGCTTACTTCCAGGAAAGGGTTTGTAGGATTGTACTCAGAGGAAGATGCTGCGCAGAACCTAGGGAATTGAGACAAGAAGCTGTTTGTCACCTACATCAGTTCTGCAGTGGCAGACTACACCATAAACCAGAACCAGGCTAAATTAGCACTTAAGATAAAAGGGGTGTGTGTGTGTTTATCATGTCCACATCTGAAGTCTCTGGCCCTGCTGTGAATGGATGCTTTAGAGCAGAGGGAAGCCAAATAGTGGCTATGTTTCTGCACTGCTTAATGATAGCTTCTTAACATTCCTCAGTCAACAAACCCTGACTCCATAAAAGTATAGAGGATGAGGGGAGTCTCTGTTGTTAACTGGAAAGTGGGAGAGCATTTCATGATCTGGTGAAAGTGTCTGCAGTCTCAATCTGATTTTTAAAAACTATTTAGAGTTGTCAAATAGAGACAGCTGTTCTCTTTTTGTAGGTGTCAGATAGTGCCTGCCGATCTCGGCACCATAACTTCTGGACAAATGTGCATTGCCTGCAACCAGCAATAATGAATTAGTGGAAATCTCTTGGATAGATTCTGTCCCTGGTCTTTACCTTGTTTCTTGAGAGAAGAAGTGAAACCGACTAAAGCATTTGCTTTCTCTGAGGGCTGCCACTTGCTGCTGTACTTCTGCTGGAGTCAGATGTGGTCTAAGGAGGGTTGTGGTAATTGTGATCAGACCAAAGCAGGGAATTTTATCCCTTACATCTGTAGCTGGTTCTGAGTTTTTAAAAAATTACTACCTTACCTCAACAGTAGCATCTACTACTTCAAACAGACTTCCTTTATTGTCTTTACTAAGATAATTGTTAATGTCCAGTTCAGGACATTTACAATTTGGTAGAAAGAGAGGCAGAATGTTCTGGTTGTCCAACCTGCAGATGAATAACTTAGATGGGGCAGCCTGCTTTGAAGCCTGTGCAGAGACCCCACCCCCAATGGGAAGAGGAAGAAGATGGCTGGCATGCCAGAACACAGAAACAGGGCCCCTTTAAGCCTGCCTGGCTGCTGCCCATATGACTGGCAGATTAGGGGCATGTCCCTTTGAGGCTGCACAACTGGTCAACAGCAAAGGGCTGGGGCAAAGGTCATCTATGCCAGTCCGCAGAAAGGACTGCTGATGGCCACTGTGGGTGGTTCTTCCCTTGAGGGGTTCAGGAGTGGAAAGGAATATGTGTGGTCTATGTCACATTCATGACAGAGCATAATGTGTTTACTCTTCTCAGGGTTTTTGGAATGCACAAATACAACAATAGCAACTGATACAGAATGCAAGAGCACCACCTACTAACCAGTCCAGGGTCAGTCCAAAGGTCACTGGGAAAGGAGTGTCTGGAGTTTGGGGGTCCAAGTTTTGGAAACTGCTTCAGGGGCTGAGCCTCTCCCTGGAAAAGCAAACACAGATTTAACAGGACAGGTGCCAGGTAGCACTGTTTGCTGACTGGGTGGGCTCACAGAGGAGGTGGCAAGCAAAGTTGCTTCCACACCAAGCCTTGCTCAGCATGTTCCTTCTAACTGCCTCCTTTTGCTGGCTCATCCCCAAAGCTCAAGTGTCTCTTTTTCCTGGTGGATTACTAATTGTCCAGGTGTAGGTCCTTGCCGTTTTCTGTCAGCATCTCAGTCTTGTTCCTGTAAAGACTGCTCCAGGATCAACACTGATTGCTGCTGTTCCATTTAGTGAGCGCTCTGTTTTCTCTCCAAAGCTGTCAAGCACTCCAGGTTAGGAAATGCCTAGAAATTGTTGGTGTAGCCTGGGGAGGGCAGGGTTTGGGAAGAGGAGGGACCTCAGCAGGGCATAGTGACAGAGAGTCCACCTTCCAAAGCAGCTGTTTTCTGGGTGAACTGATCTCTGTAGCCTGGAGATCAGTTGTAATCCCAGGAGATCTGAAGCCACCTCCTGGAGGCTGGCAACAGTAAGTCTCCTGGATGCAAAAGCTTCTGTACGGTGGTTTCAATCTGCTCTTCTTGGGCTGTATTGCAATAAGGTCCTTTAGCTTCTGAACAGCTGCATGTCCCAATATTTGCAAGTCCATTTTGTTATGGTAGGAATATCAAGCTACATTTGTGGTTTCATCATGTTAATAACCAATTCTCAACTGATACAAAACTCCACTCCATTGATCTTTCCATGGGGAGTTGTGGATCAGTGCTCACATTTTGATGACACTTCAGCTATGGTGCTGCAGAGCCATGGCTGGAGGGGAAAGAGGGTGACTTCCTCCCAGCACCGATTCACCTCACCTAAGATTTTTGAAATGCTATTTAATTATCATGACTTCTTCTGTTTAAAGAAAGGCTGCTTAAAAATGAATGGGTGATAGCTGACTTCACAACTGTTCTAGAATCCAACCTGCTTTGCTTAGCTGCGCCGCCCACCGTACATTTCCCCTGGCTCAGGATGAAGTATTGTCACCCTTATTACACTTAGGTCATCCTGAAAGAAATCTCTCCTTAGCTGCTTTGAGCATCAACATGGCTGGAAGATGGTTAGAAAGGGGAAAGGGATTAATGATGCAAGAAGGTGCTCATTCTAAATGTTTCTAAACAAACTGTTATTCAGTTTCTTCATTTATTACACTAACAATTCATGTGTGTTAAATAGGGATGGGCATGTATCAAGAAAATTCAGTTTGTTTGGACAGTATGTTATAGATAGGAGAAAGTAGGGCTTTTTTTTAGCCGCTCTGTTTTTTTGGCCCAGTGCTCCCCACCTTTCCTCTTAGATTATCATTTCCAGGCCTGTGTGCAAGAAATGTTCTCATCTATAGCAATCAGAATAATCATTCAAATAACATTTATGAAAACTCCCATATTCCTGCATGCAGAATGATTTTGGCATCGGTCCCTCATTGTGATCCAAGCATAATTAAAGGAGACAGCATCCACCTGCTCCCTGCATTTCAGGAAGAACATTCACTGACTAATCTTCTGACTTTTTTAAGCAAGAGGAGGGAGGAATTTGCTGACTCTTCCCATCATCTTGTCTTGTGTTTTAACACATTTCTGTGACAAGTTTTAATTAATGCAACATATTTCTGCAAACAACCGCTGCTGAGAAACACTCTGGTACATGCATTATTGCAGTGATTGTGTGTATGTGTGTGTGTGTGTGGGGGGGGGGGTGAATGTGCTTGATGCTTGCATGAGTATATGTGGATTGTGTCCTTCAGCATCATGCTGAAGCTGACCTTGGAGCTGTCGGCAACTGCATACCATGTTGACTCTTGATTCTTGCCATTTGTTATTGGGAAATTTTCAATTTCTAATGCAGAATACATATATGGACAGATTTGGGAGATGAGATTTCGCTGGCAGATACACACATTTAGGGTTTGACTGTTACTTGATCTCAAACTGTGTAGCTGCCTCTGCTGTTCTCCTGTACTCATACTGGGGATGAGAAACCATTGTGCTTCTCAGATTAAGAAGAGTCTGGAGCAGCAGGTGAGGTAAAGACTCCCCTGTGGTGGCAGAAACAGCCCCTGGGCCCCAGACAGGCCATTCCTGACACTCAGCCCTGTGGCTGGGTGGCACAAGGTCCACTCACTGGGCTAATGACCAGCAAGGCCAGGAGAGATGTAGGGACCCATGAGAAAACGAGGATGGACTAAAAGGCGGCTCTGACAAAAAGGCTGAGGAGGAAAAGTAGCTGGATGTCAGGGGTCAAGGAGGCTAAGCGTAAGTGAACCCCATCCTCTCCTGAGGCCTCGGGAACATTTTAGCTTGAGGAGACTGAAGGCTGATGGCAGTAGGCCCTTGCATTGGGAAATCCCTGGAGATTTTAGGGGTGGAACCTGGTAAGGGTGGCATTTTTTTGGGGGGGAGGAGGAAATTTAGCAGGGTATAATGCTGTAGAGACCAATGTCCAAAGCAACCGTTTTCCTCAGGGGAACTGATAAGGATGCCAGCCTCCAGGTGGAGCCTGGGGAATACCCTGGAATTACACCTTGCCTCCAGGAGACAGGGAAGAGTTCCCCTGGAGAAAATGGGTGCTTTGGAGGATGGCCTCTGCGGCGTTGTACCCCATTGAGGTCTCTGTCCTCCCCAGGCCCAGTTCCCAAATCTCCAGGGGTTTTCCAGCCTAGATCTGGCAGCCTAGGTCCTCCCCCTCCCCATCTCCTGCTGGTGGCCACAAAGGCCAAATGAGTATTCCAGTTGGGCTGACCAAGGACCTGGCAACCACAGGAACTGATCTCTGCCATCTGAAAACCAGTTATAATTCCAGGAGATGTCCAGCCACCACCTGGAAGCTGGCAACCCTAATGCAGATCTAATTGCTAACTGAAGCTGTAACAGCGGTCCTTGAGAAGCCAGATATTTAATTTCTTTTTTGTGATGAGATTTAATGAGAGCAGCTTTCAGTGTCGGGAAGGGAAAACAATATTTGCCTTTTAAAGTACTGGGTGAAGATTGAGTTGTGAATGGCTATGCAGAGGCCCAAGGCAATCTCCCACATGCTACATCTTAATTGGTGGACATTAGTGGTTGAAATGAGCCAGAAAGAGAACACCTGAAATATAGGCCAGTAAATAACCTGAGAGAGGCCTGTGTGGGATAGGAAAAGTGTTGCAGAATGGGGAAGGGAAAGGCCAGGGGAAAGCTTAGAGGAAGATGCTGAGGTCCTGTGGCCTTGGGATGACCTGTCATTGCACAACAGCAAAGAGCACAGTTTGGCTTTTGTCTGATAGCATTCCACCCCCCTCCAATTACTCCTCTGTCCTTTGACATAATGGGAGAGTTGGCAGCTGTGCATGGGAGATGGTGACTCCTACCTCCCCTGCCAGTTAGTCAGCAAACAAGCAGCAGTGGCCGTTCACATCTTCCTGAGTGAACAGAGATGGTCGATAGGAGCAAAAGTATCCAACCAAGGCAAGGAAAACTGAAAGAGTCTGGTGACCAGGAGACACAGCTGCTATTAGCAGGGGGAGCCTGAGCCATGGCGGCCGCTGGAGTGCACTAAAGGTGAGCCAGCGGCAGAGTGGCAGGGCAGTCCTGAGGCAGCAGCCGGGGAGGAGGACAAGAAGGATCTGCATTCCGGTGCTGACTGATCTACGGACCAGTACCGGTCTCTGAACCGGGGATTGGGGACAGCTGGGCTAGAAGGATCAAAGAACTCACTGAGTGAAGTAGGGGAGTAGAAGGTGGGTGCAACAAACTCCTTTTTTTTTGGACCCAAGTATGATGGACGAAGACAGGGAACTAAGGCACACAACTTTGTCTTTTTTAATTATATGGAAGTGCTCTTATCTTCTTTCTCTTGTTCTTGCTGGTCACCCTGGTAACTAGTTCTTAAATTGTCTCGCCCTAGTCCCTTATAATAGAAAAGGATTTCTAGCTGATACAAATAAAGTGCCCCCTTTTTGCCTTAGATATAGGATTTTCCCCCCTCAGAGGTTAGATTACTGACTCTTTAGAGCAGACTTCCTTAACTTTTTTACCATTGGGAATTCCCTGAAATATTCTTCAGGCTTCAAGAAACCCCAGAAGTTGCACAATCGTGCAGAATATGGTTGGGAAGCATAGTTGTGTACACGCCCACCTGGAGCCCCTCCCCTTCCCACCCCCTCCAGGCCCATCATTGGCCATCTTGGAAAGGCAGGGCAGGTTGACATGACCATATATGGTCATAGCACCCAATGTATGTTTGACAAATCAATAAAATACATATATAATTTTAATTAATTAGCATCCATTCAGGAAACCGGTTTCATTCTCTAAAGCAGGATGAGAAACCCTGCTTTAGAGAATAACAGTAAGAAACAGAACTTTATTAAATACACTAGCCTTTAAGCCCGCTGTAGTAAAAATACATTGAGGGCTAGTGGTTGGGCAGGTGGGGGACAGGAAGCAGGCTGCTGGAGGGGGGGTGAGTCGATGGTGGGCGTGCACAGGCCGCGGGCGGGCAGAGGCTTACCTGGGAGTCAGTGGCAGGCTCAGCGAAGCGGTGGTGGTGGCTGCAGGTAGGGCAGGGTGCAGACGGAGGGAGGAGAGTGGAGGTGGCAGGGCATCCTCCCATGCGGGTATTGTCTCAGCGGTGGGGAGGTCCGCAGGCGGCGGCGGTAGCTCGTCCTGGGGCATGTTGAAGGGGCAGGGGGTGGCCGCAGGTCCTCCGTGCCATGGCTTGTGTTGGGTGGTACATTCGGTGGCGGGGTCTGAGGCACACGTGAGCAGTACTCCATGTGCATTGGTGCTGGCCCACCCTCCATGGCACGGGCTACGCAAGCGGCAGGAGCTCCTGGTGAGTGGGCGGTGGGGGCAGGTGGCAGAGGGCGGCAGGGGTGGCAGCAAGGCGGTGGCTCCTGAGGTGAGGCACAGTCGCAGGGGCAAACGGCAGGCAGGGGTGGGTGGGGTAAGTTGCTGCAGGGTGCATCCAAGCTGCAGCGAGGCCTTGCCTGCGCAGGCGGCGCCTCTGAGGACGGACCCGCTGCCCAGCAGCAGAGGAGCAGGCAGCAGTCAGGAGCAGCCAGCAGCAGAAGAGCAGGCAAAGTGGTGGAAGAGGTGTTCTCGCTGTGCAGGAGTCGTGTGCAGGCGAGGCTGGGCGAGCGGCTCCCACACGGCTGGCAGAGGCGGCCGTTCTAGGGGCCAGCCCAATCTGGATTGGCCCGCTGGAGCGGCAGAAACGATGTCTGGACCGGGGGTTCCTGAAAGCAGGTTCCTGACCCGGACGGCGCCGCCCAGATGGCCCTTTCTGAAATATTAAGAGAAACTGTGGTAAGGATGGGTGGATGTTCTTAAATAAACTAAGTTTCAATAGATTATAGTGAAGCAGACTTTGTCACAGACACAGTTGTACTTTTTTTTCCTATAGGGAAAGCTTCTCAGTCTTGAAGCAATCCCCTCAGGTGAATAAAGTTTCCCTCAAGGCTAGAGAATGGTCCTCTCACTGACACATCTCTCTTTCTTGACCCCCCACCCTGAATTCAGCTGCTCAGCTCTTTTAGAACCTGAGCTTAGGAATGCTTCTTTCCCCAGAAGACTCTTCTCCTACTAGGCCCCATAGTTTGAAATTCTTCCCCTCCCCAACTCCTTATCTTAGTCAGACATTATGTGATTGGAAAATAGTATCAGTTGTGGTTAGCAGCAGTCTGAAGTCATTTATCTGTTTTTTAAAAAACATTTTTTTTATTTCAGAAATTCCTTTGTCGTGACCCTTAAAGAAGCTAGGAGGATTATTTTCAACAATCCGGCACTCTGATTTTATGAAGGCCTGGGTTGCCTAATGGGCAGCAGCCTTGGCTATCCAAGAAGAATGAGAAGGTGCGTGCCCTTTTATCTGGTGGTTCTCCTCGTGGTCTCATCAGTGGGACACCCCTCCAGACGTTCCGCAATGGACTTGGATGCTACACCGCGAATGACAATTGTCTATAACGGTAAAGAAACTCTTCAGGTTTTCCTGTATTAAAATATTCTTCTTAGTTGGACACATTGCAATGTGCATGAGGCTGTGCTCATAGATGGTGATGTACCTTAAAGAGGCATCACAGAATGCAAATCCCATGTTCTGTGCCTTCATTATCTCTCTCCATGCATTTTTAGACCTTATTTATATGACTGCCGCTTTCCACATATATTAAGGTTGACACAAGAATGTTATAACAGGTTGCTTTGGCCTCACTGTTTTTGCTGTGAATTGCAAAGCCCACACTCTTCCACCTACATTACTGGTCTTGCTTATATGCGAGGAAGAAGAGCCCTTGGTAATCCAGGGCAATTTGCCTTGATATTACTTTTAAATTACTTTAAATTTAGATTAATTTATGGATTCAGTAAATAAGTGTTAGTGTAAAGTGAGTTGAACAGGTTAATTCTGTAAACAGTCCCTCAAATGTGGCCATATCAGACATTCTCTCCCCCATGGCATAAGTACCAGTATGCAGAAAAGAGACATATATTTTAGGAGGGATTGGCCCTGGTCTACAAAGGAATGTGTGGCAATCCTTGATTATTTCCCTCTTAAATGGCAATTTAAGGCTGATAAAGCCAGTTTTTACCTGCGAGAGTCGCCTGTGATGGGAGGTGGAGTGGGTCTTCATTGGACTGCTGTCAACACACAGCATGAGTTTGTTTATCCTTCTGAATGATGCCAGCTGGAAGAATTGATAATTATTTGGAGATACTTGCTCTTACTTAAGGCTTAATATGAGAGTGATGAGAGCTTTGCTGTGACAGAATGACGATGACAGAAAGCAAAAGCTGTGTTTGCTTTATAGATTGGCAGAAGGTGCTTTAACCCTATGCAGGAAAGAAGGGGAAGGGCAGGCAAGAGGAAAAGGCTCAACTATAGAAGTTCCTTTCAAGGTGGTTGATGTGCAACTGTTAGGGCATAAAAGGAGTTTTAGGATGTATCCAGATGTCACATTTTCTCTGTGGTAGTAAAACATCTTATTTGTGGAGTCATCAGTCCTCTGTGTCAAAACTAAGGATGCTAATGTGCCCTATGATTTCCCATTGATACTTCTGAATGAGCTGTCCTAGTCTTGTGTAATGTGTCTCTTCCTGATGACTATTTGGAACACTGGAAATAGGAAAAAATGGCAATCAGTGGATGGATGCACATGCAGCCCACTGCACATGCTACTGGTGGTTAGCATGCAAGAGAATAAAACTTGATAAAACCTGTGATTTTTCTGTAGATTGCAGCACTAAGGTGCTGCTGAAATGCATAATGTTGGTCCTGGAGAACAGGTATTATTTATCTTTTGGTGAGTAATTTTAACCATAGAGGAAATGTCATATTGCAGAGGCCTCAGTCATGGTCTTCTTTCCTTGTCTTTCTACTGGGGAGAGGGAGATAGGGAGAACCTGCTTTAAGAGCCATGGGCTCTTGCTGTGTGGGAGCTGCTGAAGTTTATTACATGCCAGATTGGAGCTGTCAGCACTGCCGTCTTTTGCCTCAACATGTGTGTCTGATTACATCAGCATCTCGAAGCAATCTTCTGTGTTCCAGTTTCCTGGGGACCCTGAGGCATTAGGAACACATGATCACAAGCCACTTTTCATGTATGCAATGGGTGTGTGTGTGTGTGTTAAGAATTTCCTGTGCTTTTTCTCTGCTTGTGCTTAGATCTTCTGCCTTAGTTGCCCCTGGGTAACTTCTGAATTCTTAAACTGTGTTGGCCAATGACAACTTGCTAAATAATGCCACAATTCTGTACAGTCTGTTCTTCCTCCCCAGTAGAAGAAAAATCATGTGAGTGCATTCATGTGTTCAGATTTTTTTTTTTAATCTCATTTATTCTGATTGCTACATTTGCAGTTTTAAAAGCCTGATGAAGTAGTCAGGAAGCTTCAGGTGCTAAATTTAGGCTCTGGGTTATTGATGGCTTGTTTTGGGCTTTTTTTTCATGCTTAACTCATCCTCTTTTTGGTCAGTCCTCTCTTCTAGAACTTCCATATGCATACTGTGTACATATTCCTAGAATGGTGATTTTAGTGTTTTTATTGTATTTATTGTAAAGGCTGGTTGCCTTTCATTTGTAAGCTGCCCCGAGCCGACTTGTCGGGAGGGGTGGGGTATAAGTTTAAAAATAAATTTTTAAATAAAAAATAAATAAATTTATTTATTTAAAAATAAATAAATAAATTTTAATAAATGGTGCTCTCTTGTCATCGCCAGAGAATGATCAAGATGTTGAAGGAGGAAGAGACAATCCAATGGAGGCTGTGGGTGAAATGTGTCTTAGTTTTTCCAGTTCAGTCTCAGAAGTGTCTAACTGCAGTCCTAAGTAGAGAGAACACCTTTCTAAATCCATTGACATCAATGGGCATAGATAGCGGTGATTCTGTTTAAAATGACATTTTATAACAGGCAGTGTGTTCATGTAGGCTTTGCAGCTTTTGGCAAAGATTAGGTAGGATAACAGAGGACATGAAGGGAGTGGACTTGAGGTATGGTCAATTGAGAGGGATAATGGAAAGATCATGGAATCATAGAATAATAGAGTTGGAAGGGACCTCGTGGGTCATCTAGTTCAACCCCCTGTGGGGCCAGTATGTGTTGTCACGTGAGGTCACATGCCTCCACCACTGCTCCTGCTTCTTATACTGCCAGCTCCTAATGTCTGCTCAGGTACTACTAGAAGCTACTTCCCCTTGCCCTCTTTCCTCCAGCTCTCTTTGAAAACAGTGTGGCAAACCATATGTGCCCCGTAGCTCCTCCTGAATCCCTTGTGAGACAAGTTGCCCAATGGGCAAGCAAAGTGATGGCCACTTTTGTGTGAGGAGAAAGTTTGAGAGATAGAGAAGGTGGAGACTGCTGCAATGGGTATTGTGATGGTGGAGTCAGGAAAGTGAGAAGAGAGGCTAGTGATGTCTGGATGTCCCCAAACCCTTGATGTTTCAAATGGTCACATGACAGAGCCAGCCCAGAACAGGCCCATTGGTATGCCTGCCTTCTGAGGCTTCAGATTATTTCCTGCATCCTGGTAGATAAAAGTGGCATATAAGAACCAACTCTTCTTCTCTGTGCATCATTTAGCTTCTCTCAAGGTAGCTGAAATGTTTGGAGCTTCCAAAGCATCCCCCCCTTAGCTCCCCCCCCCCCCGCAAGGCATTTTCCTGGATGCTTGCTGCACTGGGGCAGATAGCTCTACAATGCTGCTTCAGACTGAGAATACAGCTCTGGGAGAGGTACATGAATCAGACCCCTTGTGATGCTTCTATATAAAGAAATAGCTTGATAATTCTAAAGAACTTTCAGTGTTTCTTCTTGGAAAGTTAAAAACAATGAATGAAACTGCTATTTAGATTTAAAATTTCAAGCTTGCAGTGAAAAATATACCAGTACAAATTAACAGAATTCAGTTAGCTACTCTCTGGGGAAACCAAATATATAAATATAGGACATTGGCTAAATGGCTGCGGAGCGAAAGTTAAAAGAAACCTGAGTATGGAGAAAGACTGTGCAAGTGCAATGAACCATCCAAAGTCCTGCTAGCAAATTCCACATTTTGGAATGGCTTTCAGTTAAAGCTAAATGTCCCTCTAAAGAGCTGATCTGGATGATTAAGTGCCCCTTTCCCTTGAAACCAGCATCTCATTAATCTTCGTTGACTGCAGAAAGGATTTGAAATGTTCACTCCCCTTTTCCTCTCTCTAAGGTGCTCTCAGGCTTCCTTTGGCCCTTTCAGAGGAAGTGACACTCTAGGAAACAAAGTCATCTTTTTAAGGATGCATTTATATTTTCCCATTGCTGGTGAATTGATTGATTTAACCTTTGGTTTATAGCTGTGTATCAGTTTTAATGCTTGGAATGGTCAGCAGCAAAAGGAAACTTGGTCGCCAAAGGATGCGCTGGCTCGGCACAATCAAAGCCGATACAGGGATGACCATGAACGATCTGAAAGAGGTGGTCATTGACAGAGACGAATGGAGAAAACTTTCCTATAGAATTGTAGAGGGTCGGACACGACTGAACAGATAACATCATCATCATCCGTTTTAACATTAAGTTAATTATGAAGACAGTAATTTACACAAAGATGAAATAGAAAGAGTGGCAAAAAATAAAACACCTTAGCTACAGAACGCATCTCGGAAGAGAAAAGACTTAATCTGCATTCGGAAAGATAATGAAGAGAGGACCAGATGAATATCTCAAGAGAGAACGCTGCAAAGAACTAGAACTGCATCTGAAAACTTTTTATGTGGGGAAAAACACATTAGGTCTGCTAACAGTTGAAAAAAACAACAAGATTAAGTTTTGATTTCGTATGGCAGCAAGGGGACAACTCAGTGATGCCAGAAGCTATCAAAAAGGTTCCCAAACCAGTTGTGATAAGAAGCAACTAAGAGTTGCAGAGAGGCTCAGAAGATACTGTTAGAGTTGAAGGGTGGGATTGGTCTGCTCAGTGGTAGGAAGGAGACAAGAATTGCAATCTGTCTCAAAACAAGCCGCAAGGGCTGGTATGACTGAATAGAAACAATGCTGTCAGGCTTAAGAGGTCCATGTCTATCCTAGGGGTTGAAATGGGTCACCATTTTAAGGCTGATTATATAGACCAGTGGTTTGAGGTATTGGAATTTAATTTATTTGAAGAATTTCTATGCTTATCTGCTTGATAACAGGTTCCCAAGATGGTTCTCGGTGAAAAAAAATATTCAAAGATACAAATAAAATGTAAGGTTTGTTTTAAAAGGCAGTGGTATCCAACAAAAGCCTTGGTAGAAGGATGATGTGAAATGTCTTTTCCCAAGGCCTCAGATGTTCTCGTTAATGCTGTTCTTTAAGGTTGTACAATGACTGTGGGGAAAATAACTCCCCCCGCCCATTTATGCAGTTCTCATCCAGAAGATATATTATGAAGTTCTCTGTACTTGTATTCATACTTATGTATGAGACAGACAACTAACAATGTAGATATTGGATTTTGGTGTGGAAGCCTCCGCTCCGTTTAAGCTTTCAGTAATATTTTTCTATCCTTGCCATTTCCATGGAAACGCAAGTTAACTTGCCTGGGAGTGCAGGTCTGCATCCAGTGTTTTGCAGACTGCACTTGAGAATCAGTGGGACAGTCAGAGAGTGTATCTTAAACTGCTCTTTCTCTCTCCCAAGAACTTGCAGTCCTTCCTGAACACCCAGCTCTTAAAATCCTTTGGGTCTTTTGACTTTAGCACATTGGTCTAGTCCAGGGGTAGTCAAACTGCGGCCCTCCAGATGTCCATGGACTACAATTCCCAGGAGCCCCTGCCAGCGTTCGCTGGCAGGGTCTCCTGGGAATTATAGTCCATGGACATCTGGAAGGCCGCAGTTTGACTACCCCTGGTCTAGTCAAGATCAGAGTAAGCAAGTAGTATCACACCCATACCATTCACATTCTATTCTGTGTTGATGGGCAGCCCAAACTGCTGCTTTCAGTTCTTTTTCTTTTCTTGTCCTTTTGTTGAAGAACAGCCCAGGGGCATCTCGGGTATAATCACTGTATTGATTAACCTGCTCTTCTTGTTGTCCCCCTTCCAATCATAGCACCATCTGTTGTCATATTCAGTTCCTTGTAGAGGAGAAACAGTGTCTGAATCATAACAGATTTCCCTTCCTAGCCTGCCACCTTATTTTATCTGTGTGATCTTGCATGCAGAATCCCAGATTAGCCAGATGACACTCCAATGTGGACGGCTTTAAAGAACACGCTTCCTAACTCTGGGCTGGGAAATACCTGTAGGTTTTTGGGGGTGGAGTCTGTGGGGGCCTGGGGAGAGGCTGGGATATTGCATACTGAAGAGAATATTACAAAATATATCAAGTTGTTACAGCATCCATACATGGAAATGTAGAGGTTTCTCCCCTGTGATTTAGCGACTCAGTGATATTTTAATGAAACTGGTTCTGTGTCCAGCACGTGTTGAAATTTGAGTGGACTGAAGTGTCTGCAGAAGGCAGTGGCCATCATCTGATTGGAATACCAGAGGATACTTTGGCAGTACTTGAGTATGGAACCAATATCATATCTGAAGAACCATCAAACTATTGAAGTAGAAACCAATTGGCTGATAAGTCTTTTACAATTTCTGCTTTATTTCTTTAAACCTTACCTAGTTAATTGCAGATTGTAGGAATTTAGACAAAGAAAATCTTATTGATTCAGAAAAACAGAGTGTGGATTGAGAATGCCATGGAGGAGTGCATAAGAAACAACTGCCCGAACAGCCTTTATGTATTTTATGTCTTTTAATAGCTTCAGTGGGGTATTAAGTGATGCCTAGCACAAAAAAACGATGAATTTTGCTCATTCTCCAAATTAGGAGATGCACATGAATTATTTCTAGTCGAGTTTGTTGTAATTAAGGTTGCATTTTAAACATAAAAATTAAATCTGAAAATAATTACATTATACCCAGAGACCAGTATATCTCAAAGACTCAGGCCGGAAACATCATTTTTATTCTCAATATACTCTGATATCCCTAGAAGACTCAGGAGCAAGCTATTCAATGTGTAAAAATCATTGGCAACAAACTTTTGGCAAACTTTCTGCTCAACTCTCCCCAGGATCCCTGATGAATTTTTCCAAATATGCATCTAGAACCATAATTGGAGCAAACCAGCTGGGCCCTACAATTTTAAGTGGAAAACTGATAACAGTGAAAGAGTTAAGCTCTTCTAAATGAATGAACTGCAAATCTGTGCTAAATCAGTGTGGATGGAATGCCATCTTTCCACGGCCTGTTTCTGTGGTGGCAGCTCACCCATCCCTCTAGTTGGCCTGGGGATTCCCATTTCTTGGCCAGTGCAAGCATTGGAGGGTTCCTCTGAAATTAAAGAAATGCCAAAGGCAGTTTGCTGGGGCAGGGGTTTGGGGACCTGCAGGCTATCTGTTCTCCCTAACTCAGAAGGCAATCTGTCTCTGACCCTTTATGCACGGGCCAGAATGCCCGCGCAGGCGGTGGCAGGGCATTGGGGAAATCCCCGATTATGTACCCCCCCACCGCCAGCGCGGACATGGCCCGGCCCAGGGCCATGGAAAGCCCACGTTATCGGAATGCGGGAACTTCCACAGTCCTGGGATACCGTGAGTGCCGGCAGGGGCTGGGGCAGGCCAGCTCCGTGCATTATTGCCAGTGCCGGGCTTTTTGGCCCGCCTGGCCCCGACCTACGGTGTCTCTGTAGGGACACCGCACGCCCCCTGCAAGCTCTGCGAAGTCGCAGAGCCAGCAGGGGCATCCCCCTGCTCCCACCATAGTATGTGGTGGGGGCCCGGCCCCTCCCCACTCTCCCCTGGCCGCTGCCACTGAGGGCAGCATCCCGGCTTCCCAGCCCCGGCACAGTGTGTGTGTGCACGCTATGCTGGGGCATCGGTGTATGCCGGGAAGCCCCGCCCCCATGTGTACATGGGGAACGGTGGGGCATCTTGTCCCACCACAACAACACGGCAGCTGCTCCGCGTAGCAACCGTCATGCATAACAGGTCTCTGGGTAGCATTTCTTGACTGTTGAGGTTCTGTTTGAGGAATATAAAGTGGGGACCAAGAGGCTTACCTCTTTTTTCTTTGCCCTGGCTTCCTTCCTCCTGGGTTGATCATGCTAGCATTGTTTATCAGATGAAAGTCTGGCATGCATGAGTAAGTTTGTGTGTGCTGAGCCTCTTTTGCTATTTTTTGGAAGCTGTAACTTAAATCCCCACCCCCCCAGGCCTTGGGAAAGTTGGAAAAGCCAAAATTCCCATTAAAGTCAGTGGCTCCATTGACTTCCCGGCGCCTGGGAAGGAAAGGTAAGTGGCCATTTAAATTTCAAACGGTTGCTGCTGAAGCGCTCCAAAGTGGTCTGAATTGCTTCGAAGCAGGCTATTCCGGCTTTATTTTTTGATGGGTGGTATGGTTCAGACCAGAGCCTCTTGTGGTGCAGAGTGGTAAGGCAGCAGTCATGCAATCTGAAAGCTCTGCCCATGAGGCTGGGAGTTCGATCCCAGCAGCCGGCTCAAGGTTGACTCAGCCTTCCATCCTTCCGAGGTCGGTAAAATGAGTACCCAGCTTGCTGGGGGGTAAACGGTAATGACTGGGGAAGGCACTGGCAAACCACCCTGTATTGAGTCTGCCATGAAAACGCTGGAGGGCGTCACCCTAAGGGTCAGACATGACCCGGTGCTTGCACAGGGGATACCTTTACCTATGGTTCAGACCACCTCAGAGCAATTTGTGTCCAAATCAGGGCTGCTTCAGAGCAATTTGGACCAAACTGCACAACCTTATGAGATGGTTATTAACATATAGATTAATGAAGAACTCAACAGCGAAGTGTACAGGACTAATAAAAAGATGGAGAGCAGGGTAGCTTCATATGTGTTTATGAGGAAAAAGTAAGAAATGCAAAATCTCTAGAAGACTGCCATATGGTTAGTTTAACTGATCTTAAACTGGTTGCTGTTGGTAAGGTAGCCTTATGTTTGTGAAGCCATCCTCTGTCCTTAGTTGCTACAGTGCTCTCTTCTCCCCTTTCCCCGTCTTCTGCATTTGCTTTCTTTTGTATAGTTAGTGCTATCTTGGCTTCTCAGCTTTGCCACCAATTCACTGATGCAACATGTGAATGTGGGAGCTCTTGCAGCTGGTGCAGGAGCTGTGTGGAGTCACCTGGCAGACCTCCCGCAGGCTTTCTTCTGCAGAATTTTCTGCAAAGCATCACTAATTGCCTTATGGCTGTTGGCCAAACCAAGACAACCACAGTTCCCACTTCCCAGGGGTGGCATGAGGATTAACAAGTCTAACATTTGCAAATGTTATCTAAATATTAAATACAACAGCAGAAGTTGATCTCTTTATGGAAAGACCTATGCTTTTAGAAACTAAGCCAAACTTTTCCTGAAAAAGGAGTTATATGCCTGATCAGTATCCCTGGGGGCAATTGAATTGGACTGAGAACAGAAAATTGGCTTGGATCAAAAAAGTTGCATGCATGATGTATATGTTGTGATGCAGCCAAGACTGAAGCAGCTCTGCTATTAGAGATATGTATTTATTGGATTATGAATTTATAAAGGAATCTGTTTATTTGAGCCTTGTTCAATAGAAGAGTCCTTCCTTGATTTTAATTTGGGATGAACGCTGCGGCCAAAGGTGTGAGTTATGTATTTCACATAGAAACTTTCTTTTGTATATCTGCATATCCCTGAACTTGTGTTTTGGAGCAATAGTACATTGAGAAGAGTTATGACACACTTACTGTTTAACCTGAAATTGCTACCATTCCTGTAGCTAGTTTCAATGGACGATGCAGACAACACTGCTAGCAGCCTGGTATATCCCAGTGTTTTCCCTGTTGCTTTTCCATTGAAGTAATTTTTAAAATTAAAATGCAATTGCAGAATCAGGTTGTTGAGTGTAAAAACTATTACTGAACTCTTTCAGGACTGCTGTCTCTTTAAATTCTCCTCCTTTGCATCTTTCTTCTAGTTTAATCATTCCTGTTATTTTACAGGTACAATATTCATGAAATAAATGTTAATAATGAGTTTTACTTTTAGAGGGGGTTTAAGAACTGCTTTTTGCTTAATGCTGCAGTTATGAGATACAAAAATAAGCAATGGCTTTGGCCGCTAAATGAGAAATAGCACTTTATTCCCTCTCTACCCTTCAAGAACTGTTAATTAATGATTGACTCAGGAATGCAGAGAAGAATTAGGAATAAAAAGAAAATTCCACGGCATACCAGAACATTTGCCAAATGAGACTTACTTTGAAGAAAAGGAATGATTGAGTACAGCAAAAGTATCTTACTAGGCAGTCTCTGTTGTGAACACTGAAGGCATTTCAAACTCACCAAATTTAAAAAAAAAAAAAGTCCAGTGTGGGATAATTGTTGAATTCATGTGAAAACTTTTTGGAGCCAAAAGTTAATAGTGAACTCTAGGGAATTGGGGCTGGGCTGATTAAAAGAGTGCCAGCATTGGCAGTGCACACTTTTAAATATATATTTTGTGTCATTGCTTCCTGTAGTTTGTTATAGTATCAAATCTTGTGGGTCAGATATACATACAACAGCCTTTCTGACTTTCAGGACTTTCTAGATCAGGTTGCCACTTCCCAGAGCCCCAGTACCTTTCTTTTCTTGCCTATTAACATCCCATTTTACTGACGTTACTCCTTCTTATCCCCTGTGCTGGCTACAGAACTTGTGTGGTTGGATTTATTTAGGAGAGAAAGAAGCTTGTCATTTCTCAATGTTGGGAAGGAATGGGGGGGGGGGGATTGTGCTGTTCCCTTCCGTGCCTGATGCGGTTTGACAACTCCGGCATGGGTCTTTGCCTGACAGATCATGCAGGAGGAAGCTGAATGGCTGTAGCTGGTTGCTGAATGATGGATGTTAGCTGTCTCCATCTGTGAATGACACACAATGCAGCCTCTCTGGGGAGCTAAATGAGAGATTAGAAATTAATATTGTTTGAACTGAACTCTTTAGAACTTTCAGTTCAGTTCATAATGCAGGAGACATGTATAACTGGATCTATAGCAGAAAGGTTTTGTGGTTGTTTGGTGGTGGTGCTGGCAGGCACACAGTCCTTTGATGGGGGTATTCCTTAGAATAGGGTATTCATGTTGGTGTGTGAGTTGAAAGGAAGGACTTGAGACCAGATATTGGAGGTTGGAAATACTGAACTCTTTCTTCAAATGCATATGCTTTCAGTGTAATGCAATCACAATAACTAATTACTGATCTGAAAATATGCACCTTACTCCCTGGTAATTTCAACACAGCATGTACAACTCTAAGTACAGCATTTGCCAAGCTATGTATTTGTTTATTAGAGGGAATTAAATAATTTGGGACCAAAGAAATACAGCAGTTCCTTGTCAGTATGGTGTAGTGCAGGGGTAGTCAAACTGCGGCCCTCCAGATGTCCATGGACTACAATTCCCAGGAACCCCTGCCAGCATTTGCTGGCAGGGGCTCCTGGGAATTGTAGTCCATGGACATCTGGAGGGCCCTTCTCTGCCATGGAAGCTCATTGGTAGGTGACTTTGTGCCTATCATTCTCCCTTAACCTAACTATGACAAGCCCATTCTTTAAACAGAGAGTATCTACACAGCCTCTTCTGATTCTGAAGAACCAGATTTGTTTTGAACTGTATACTTTCTCCTCAATTAATGTAGCAGGGGTAAAGACTTTGGGTTTGCTGCCATGAGATACATCTTGTGGTAAGAAAGAAGAACCCAAAGATTGCTGTGGTAGGTGTTTTATGTAAATAATAAAGAAGATTTATTCATGTACAACTTGTTTTTAAAAGAAAAGATCAGCAATACAGGTTCCCAGATTGTCAAAGGAAAAAACTGGTTGAGGCACATAAATGTAGGCTAGGTATGGCTTCAATGTGGTTTGAATTCACTTTAATGGTTGCCCTGACTAGCCTTTCACACACACAGGATTCCACCCACACCATCTGCCCTTTTCTAAGAGTCAGACTAAACAGTACAAGGTCTGCTCATCACCAGAGAAAAGCCTAATAACTGGGTACTCTGTCCTCTCCCGGAAATGGAGTTAAACCACTGTGCCACACTGCCAGGCAGAGCTACCCTTCAAACTGTCTGATCTTTTGCTGAGGCAGATCTGGAACCATGACTGCACAGTCTCTGAGGCAGAACTGAACTAACTGATGTTGTGCTTCCCTCTAATGTTCCATCCCTGCTCTGAAAGGTGATTGGGTGCTGGAGCAGCACACCCATAAGCTCGGGTCTGAAACAGCTGAGTGGCTGTTTATCCTGTCAGAGGCAGGATTACCTTCTGCCCATCACACTAACCTACCTAACAAGGTTGTTGTGATGATAAAAAGGAGGAAAGCAGAAGGATGTAAGCCTCCCTGAGCTTGTGGTAAGGAAGAGTAGGATAAAAAAATTGCCAAATAAATGCATAAATAAATAAAGATGGAGAGAATGAAATCCTGAGTGGCCATTCTTCACCTGTACCAGGCATTTAGCTGGGGGTGCAAAGCTAGAGTTATTTCAGTTATATGCAAAACTTTTTTGTTTAGTTGCTTTAATGGTCCCTTTGGGACAAGGTGTTATTTGTCATGTTTTATTTATCTGGTGGGTATCAGCTATTTAAGGTCAAGAGGAAAGCAGCAGTTAGGCAAGAGCAAACTTCTCAGACTCCAAGTGCAGTTGTAGTAGGAACCAGTGTTCTGAAAGTGGGTTAATGGAAGGAAGCCATTCTGGGGAACACCATCAGAGACTTGACACTTAGGTCAGCATTCGTTTTAGAGATCAGATACACGGTTTGCTTGTTTCACGCTTATGTCACCTGTGGCATCATTTACGGAATTTGAAGAAGCAAATATTACTCACATGTTTTCCTTGTTTTTAAGTAGTGGGCCTTTAATTCACTGTTTCCTGATCTGAGACTTTGGTTTGGGGCAACAAATTGCCTCAGTAAATCTCCAAAGTGTTCCCTTGCAGGTTAGATTTGTATTGAGGGGCTAAGTGATTTTGTACATTTATATAATCAGCATAAGAAACTTGGTGTGTGCTTGGGTGGTTCACACCACCAAGCCACTAAAACAGTCTAAGAAACAGTGGCTATAAAAATGCAACAGGTTTATTTACAGTGTGATATGATATGACAGGTAAGAAGTATATTGGCCTTGTCTGCATTGCTCGGAGCATAAAATCTAGAGCCAAGGAAGTTATAATACCACTCTATTCCACCTTGGTTAGATCTCACTTGGAATATTGTGTCCAGTTCTGGCTGCTGCAGTTTAAAAAGGATACTGACAAATGTATTCACAGAAGGACATCTAGGATGGTTGAGGGGCTGAAACCCATGCCTTATGAGTAGAGGTTGTTGGGTATGTGCAGCTTGGAGAAGAGGAATGCAAGGAGTGATATGATAACTGTATTTAATTACATAAAAAGTAGACATGTTGAAGAGGAGGCCAACGTATACTATAAGTGCTTCCAGTGACACCTTAGCGGGGAAACAGCCGTGAGGAGTGCCTGGCTGGCTGACAGACGGCCACCAAAGCTGCTGCCTGCCCCGCCCCACTGCCTGGATGCACCTGAGTGTGCCCATATCTCTGCCACCTCCCCCCCCCACACCCCACTGGAAGAATTAGCACATGATGCTGGGGACATAGGGCGGGTAATTTGACTTACCTCCCCTGTAACTTGACACCCTTGATGAGCATCTAGTTCGCCTATGTGGTGAGGCTAAAGTCACCAACTTTGGGTTGTAAAACTGTTGAAATACTTGGAAATTTGGCAAGAAGTGTGGAGAGGGGAGGGACCTCAAGCGGGCTGTGCTGCTATAGCAGCTTTCAAAGCAGCTTTCACTCTAGAAAACAACCATTTGTGTACAAAGCTGCCATCCCCAGGAGAACTCATCTCTGTAGAATTACAAGATCAGTTGTAATTCTGAGATATCTCCAGGCCCCACCTGGAGGTTGACAATCCAAGATAAGGCTGGAGTGGCATGAGAGCTATGATAGTTATAAGAGGAAAGCATCATCATTACTTAAATAGGTAAAGGTAAAGGTATCCCCTGTGCAAGCACCGAGTCATGTCTGACCCTTGGGGTGACGCCCTCAAGCGTTTTCATGGCAGACTCAATATGGGGTGGTTTGCCAGTGCCTTCCCCAGTCATTACCGTTTACCCCCCAGCAAGCTGGGTACTCATTTTACCGACTTCGGAAGAATGGAAGGCTGAGTCAACCTTGAGCCGGCTGCTGGGATCAAACTCCCAACCCCATGGGCAGACAGCTTCAGACAGCATTTATGCTGCCTTACCACTCTGCACCACAAGAGGCTCTTCATTACTTAAATAAAGACCATCTATAGATAAAAACCTGGAATATAACACCTTTTATTTTATTATTATTATTTTATTCATTTAGTTTATATATCACCCCTCACTGTGATGTCTCAAGAGTGGTGGACCAATCAAATTACACATAACAGTGTGTAAGCTTTTCAGTTGTCCAGAAATCCTGATCAAGTGTGCTTACTCACTAACTTGAATATAAAAGCCTTTAAATCGACTCTGCATCCAGTTTGGTCACCAACCTTTGGGGAAGAGGGCTGGAATTGTCCTGAAATCACAGCTGATCTCAAGAATTCAGCAATCGGTTGCCCTGTGAATAGCAGCTTTCAAAGTTCCTCCACAGTTGCTATCCCCAAATCTCCATGAATTACCCAAACTAGAATTGGGAACTTTGCATTTAATATGTAGCACAAACGTGATCAGGATTTAATATTATGTCTTGAGATATTTTCGCCCAATCCCTTTTGATACACTTTACATTTTTGTAATATCCACCCTGAGGAAGAGTTCTGGAGAAATCAAAAGCGCATGCACTTTCATGTTGCTATTTGGTTTCTCCTTATGAAGATGGATGGGTTTTGTAGGTTTGTCTATAGATGAAAGAAGCTTTTCATTGTCATCCTGGCCCAAAAGAAAATCCAAAACAAGAACACCCCTTTCACCTTCTGACCTGAATATAAGGGATGCTGGATCCTCGTTCTCATTTACATCTAACAGAGTGAGGTTTGACTCACAAAAGTTTATACCTTGGAAACTTTTGTAACTCTTTAAGGCAGGGGTAGTCAATCTGTGGTCCTCCAGATGTTCATGGACTACAATTCCCATGGGAATTGTAGTCCATGAACATCTGGAGGGCCACAGGTTGACTACCCCTACTTTAAGGTACTCCTGATCTCTAATTTTGTTCAACTACTACAGCAGGGGTAGTCAAACTGCGGCCCTCCAGATGTCCATGGACTACAATTTCCATGAGCCCCCTCTCAGTGAATGCTGGCAGGGGCTCCTGGGAATTGTAGTCCATGCACATCTGGAGGGCCGCAGTTTGACAACCCCTGTACTACAGACTAACCTGCCTGAAACAATGCTAAGAAAGAGAGCGTGATCTTCTGTCTGGTCTTCCTAGCTAAATGGTAACTGGGTTGTTTCTCCTTATCTAAGCCCAATGGACCAGTTTTTTCTCTTGTATGTCCTGAGAAACCGTTCTAAAAATATATATATCAACATGTGTTGATTCATTCAGAATACGGGTTCAAATATGTACAAATCGATTGGGAAAATCAACTACTTTTGGCTTGAAAAAATATGAATTTATGGTTACATGTGTTCTAATTCTATCTAATTATCAGAGGCAAGAATAAAAAAATAGGGGCTGTTCCCAGTACATCAATCCTATTCTGTCCCTATTTGCGCCTCCTATGGATACCTTGTTAATGTTTTATTAGCAAGCATTTCTAGCACTGCCATTCTCCAAGATTTGCTTGCTTGCTCTCTACTCTTTTCCACTGATCTTTAAAATTAAATCTCTGAACAGGAAATAATTTTTTCTTGTCTCTAGTATGCTTTTGCGTAGAGGCAGGAACATGAACATTAAGGCATCATGCAGGGCACAGCTGGCCATTTTACAACACTGCAGCTACTGAGTGGTTAGTTTCTTGTATCTGTTAACAAAAACAGCCATAGTGGCTTTTAAATCAATGAGAAATATGCTCTTGCAAAGTAAATGACTACAGTAAACTACAGGTCAAGTAGAGCTTTCGGCTGTATGTGAGCAGGAAGGATGGCTCTTGTAGCGATCCTTGGAATGAAACTGGGATGTTCCAAGCATGTCCTTATTTTCACGTCATAAATGTCAAGAGTTCCCATGTTCTGTTCGCTTGGCTAAGCAGGGAAATTACCATACCTTGGCCCTGCAGGCAGCCATGGTCAACAGGCCTCTACTGTCTGAGAAAGTGTCTCTTTCCTCCCTTCAACAGCACTTCTCCTTTCCCTCTAATGATACAATACTGTTTCTAGGTCCACAGGAAGCATGTATGCATAGGGAGTTTCTGGCTGACATTTAGATTCCCATGTGTACAGGTGCCAATTTCAGTCATGAGACTGGTCAGGGGAGAGGTGGCTGGTCAGGGGAGAGGAGGCTAAAGCCTCCCCCCCCCCAATTACCTGAGAAGAGCCTTTGGGAGCAGCTGCTTTCTCCACTCCTATTGGGGATTTTGCTCTAGCCACTTAACATGGCTGTCCCTTCGCAGTCTGAGTTCCAACCAGGAGCTCCTAGTGTATGTCTCCTGGACAAGACCATTGGGAACAGAGACAAGCTGATTCTTGCTTTACTGGGAGAGAGGAAGGAAGGAGAGCAGAGAGCTTTTGATCAAGAGTAGTGGCAGTCAGAGGCTGGGCATTGCAAGAAGCTGTGTGAACCAAAAGTACCATTCCACAGAAGCAAAGCTTCTACTGCAGGGGGTCATTCACCATTCGAAGTCATGAAATAATATGTATTTTACTGGGGAAGTGCTCATAGATCCAGTGCAGCCCACATGAGGTTGTTTGTCTTCATAAAAATTGTACTGCTGAAATTTGGGGAGGACTGTGTACGTATAAGGAATAATAGGCCCATTAAGTGCCCAGAGGAGAGTTCTAAGGGAATGTGTCTATGAAAGGTCCAAGATCCTGCTGTAGAGCCGATGAGAAAGGAAAGGCAGCTAGTCTTCTGATTCAGGGACTTCACTGGCTTTACTTGGATTGTGTTTCCCTGCAATGCCATATTATAAGGCACTGAGTTGCTTTAAATCTCCCAGGCATGATTACTGGGCAATAGTTCTGTGAGGAAGGGTGTCTGAGGAGACTCAGTAAATAACAAAACATTTTGCAGGAGGAATGATGGATGGATACAGAGCCCTTGCCAGGGATAAACTGAAAAACAGCTGTCATTACACGGAACATTTGGCCATTGCTTATAGTTAAAACGTAGTGCTTGGGAAAACTGCTGTGCTAAACTGGAGGACTGAAGCCTTCAGCATGGAAAGCTGCACTGCAGGAAGTCTTCGTTAGCTTGTCTCATTGGGGTTCCTTTCCTTTCTTTGTGAATGTTTGGAAAGCATTAAATCTCTGTGAAGGCTGGCTTCTGGTACTTTGAGGGTAAGCCAACTAGAAGTAGAATTTTAGCTTTTAACAAGTCATCTGGTTTTTGAATGCTGGTTTACCTTTGGCAGAAGGCTGGAGTCTTTGGCAGAAGGCTGGAGTCCCCACTCCGTAAACACTTTAGGATTTTTGGGAGAGAATGGTGGGTGCCTCCACAGAACGGCTGCATGGAAAACAGAATTCACCACAAAATGGCTGCCATGGGAGACTGTTGCAAAAGGAGGGCAGCTATTTCAGAATGGGTGTTCCCTGCAAATCCAAAGGGATTAGCTCGGTGGTCCCCAACCTTTTTATCACCGGGGACTGAGGCCTGGAGGGGGGGGGTAGTCTTTTGCCGAGGGATGTCACCGCCGCCGCCTGAGCCCCTGCTCCACTTGTTTTCTCACCGGCGCCCCTGACTTCCCGCTGCCAGCAGCAGATGCGCAGTGCCATGCCGAGGGGGAGCCCCAGCCATGGCGGCCGCCGGAGAGCACCAAAGGTGAGCTGGCAGCAGAGAGGCAGGGCAGCCCCCGAGGCAGCAGCCGGGGAGGAGGACGAGCCACGGCCCGGTACTGATTGATCTACGGACCAGTACCGGTCCCCGGACCGGGGGTTGGAGACCACTGGATTAGCTCATTGCTTTGTGAAAGAAGCAAATGGGCATCAGGAAACACATCACTAAGTAACCCAACATCCATGTTTAGGATCATTGCCATAAAATGCCAACAGTGTTCTCTATATAAGGCAAACAAGTCAAATTCTATGCCAAAGGATAAGTGGACAGAAATCTGACATCAAGAATCACAAAATTGAGAAACTTATAGGAGAACATTTCACTCTCCCAGGACACTCAATGGGGGATCTCAGAGTAGCTGTTTATATCAAAGGGATTTCAGAAATAGATTAGAATGAGAGATTTCTGAATAACTATTTGTTACAACATTCAGAGTAATGGAACTCCCCAGGTTTAACAGAGATATTGGGTTTTTATCTCACTACAATGCTAAGTTATTCAGGTCTCACATCTGTGTGCTGATTTGCTGCTACTCATAGGTTTTACCAACTGCTTTAATTCAATCTTAGCTATACTTATCACTCAGTTACTTATGCCTCTTGACTCTAATTAGCCCTTCCTGGCAACTAACCCTATCAGGCCTGTGTGTAATGGTTGGTGAATTCTGTTTCAGTGACTCTGAAGAAGTGTGTATATGCATGAAATCTTATACCTAGAATTAAACTTTGTTGGCAATTAAGGTGCCACTGGATTCTAACTTTGGTCTGCCCAGCTGAATCTCCCATATGATACACAGTCAATAACTACAGGAACATTTTTACTATATTTTTAAACTTGTGTTTCCTCCCAGGAGTTTGAAACTCCTTATACTTAATACTTAGGCTTTGATCTACTCAGACTAGCAATGACTCTCTAAGATCTCAGACAGAGATCTTTTGCATCACCTACTGCCAAATACTTTAACTGGAGATACTGGGGATTGAACCAGCCACTTACATGCCCAGCAAATGCTCTACCGTTGAGCCCATCCCCTTATTATTATCATCTCCTCCTGTTTTATGCTTGCAATTATCTTGTGAGGTAGATTTGGTTGAGAGAGGAAAACTAGTCCAAGGTCAGTCAATGAAATTCATGGCTGAGGTAGGATTTGAATCCAGTTCTAATCTAATAGAGCAACCATTATCGCAGGGGTGGTCAAACTGTAGCTCTCCAGATGACCATGAACTACAATTGCCATGAGACCCTGCAAGAAGCATAATTGCTAATTGTAGTCCAGGGACATTTAGAGTTTGGCCATCCCTGCACTATATCATACTGGACATCTAGATGGGTACCGTACCATATGTAATAAGGTAAAACGCTAAAGCACCCAGGTGTGGAAAGGTGGTGGAGTTAATATGGACATCAGAAGAGAAGAAGAGCCCTGCACTCTGTTTCACAAAATAGCCGACCAGAAGGTCCACAGCAGGAGCCCAAAAGCCATAGCCTCCCTGAATTTGCCCAATCTCTTTTAAATCCATTTAAGTAAGTGGCCATCACTATATCCTATGCAAGTGAGTCCCGTAGATTAACTTGGGTCTTGTTCCAAGTGGGGTGTGGGTGTGTTCAGGGCATTCATTTAGAATACAGTGGTTTATGTTCACTAGCTGTAATTTAGAACATTGAATAGCCATCAGAGGTGCTCTTATACAGCATCCTGTGTATCACATTTTGCTTTTCTGATGACTCAGTACAACTGTACTCCTAGCAAAGCTGAGAACATGTTTCCAGTGGTGGGTGCATAACGAAGCCTCTACTATCATAACAGTGTCTGCAGGTGGAATTATCTTGCTGTATTGTTCCTGCTTCAGGGTGTACAATTTTGTTCCTGTTGCTAGAGAAGCAGGGGCAGGAAGAACTCCTCTGCAACCAAATCCTTGAAAGCTCCTTTTTTTGGTACACGAGTGCATTGAAGCTGAGTATTCCTGCGCACAAACAGTGAATGCAAGCTAAAGAGCAAGTAGATCAGAACTAGGCTAAAGCACGCAGCAGGGTTTACAGCTGCATCTTCAATTGCTGCTTCAGTCCCAATTGACCTTGCAAAGCTTTAAGCTTTGTTTCAGTCCCTAGCCCACATCTGAAAAGCAGAGTTGATATTTTGTTCTAGCAGATGTTGGTGGAAAGGTGACCTTTGCTTTGCTAATTTTGCTAGAACTTGATAAATTCTGGCAGTAGGTCTATTCAAAAGGGACTAAATTAAAGACTTTAAAAATCAATTCCATGTCCATTTAATGCTATGCAGACAAATGTAGCTCTTTTGTAAGCAGGCTGCAAATACTTGTGTTGGACCACAGAGCACTTCATTAATACTCAGTTTGGGAACTGAGGATGGCCAGCAGTAATCTTAAAGTATGATGTGCTTTTTAAAAATTGTCTTTAGTGCAAAATTATCCAAATTTGGGCTGATAATACCATTCCTAAGAAAATAATAAACTGCTGAAAACTGATTTAGTGTTATTAAGAGGTCGTTATTGAGAAATGCAGAACAGTTCCTTTTGGAAAAATGTAGACCTGTTGCAGAAATCTTGTTGGGAAGTATCACCAGATTTACCAAAGTACAGACCTGATCCAGGACAGCTCCATATTTAAAAAGAAATTAAGAACTCTAAAAGATCTTTACTGGATGAAAACCATGATCACATCCAGTGTCTGGTTTCACACAAGAGCTAATTTGTTGTCCTGGCTTAGGGTTGCCAGCCTCCAGTTAGTGGTTGGAGATCTCCAAGAATTTTGATGGATTTCCAGGCTACAGAGATCTGTTCCCATGGAAAAAATTGCTGTTTTGGAAGTCCCTCCCCTCCCCAGTTCTGCCCTCCCCCAGATTCCTCTTCCCAAATTTCAAGGAATTTCCCAACCCAGAGTTGCAACCCTGTCTTGTAAGGTCAATTAATGGATCACGGAGGCTCATACTTTCTGCTGATTCTGTTCCCCAGTGCTGGGATTCAGAGGAATGCTGCCTCTGTAATAAGGAGATTGGCTAACCTGAGTAGCTTGATGGAATCTTTGCATTATTGAAGTGGACCTTGATAAATCAGTACAATCCTGGCACCTATCTGACTATTGAGAAGGCTTTTGGATCCCTTCTTTCAAGGTAGCTTAATAATGAAAGCTGGACTAGTGGTAACCACATTGCAGCTGTTGCACTTAACCTTCTAAAAAGGGCTGCTGGAGGAGAGGAACTCATTCCATCAGTTCCCAAAGAGGCACAAGGCTGTTCTGATTGGAAAGGCCTTTGAATGCTGTTTGGAGAATATCTGGGATGGGATGTTTTTGGTTTCATTGTGTACGGTTTTCACTATTGTTTGCTTTGTACAGATTATAAGCCACTTTGAAGCCAAGTTGGGGGCAAAGGCAGGGCATAAGCGTTTAAAACAAATAAAATAGCTAGAATTGCCTTTAAGCAGTGATTGACAAGCCCACTTTACACTGTGGTTTTTTAGATCATATTCTTTGGCAATCTGTTATCTTGAGTAGCAGTATCTGTAGCTGCCTGATCTGAATGACAAATCCAACTGTTTAGAGCAGCCAGGGGAAGGAGGCGGGAGCCAGATGGAAGTCTTCAGGGCATATCTCACTATGGGCTTGCAGTATTGTGTCTAAATTGAGCCACTATTTTCATGTTTTTACGTGTGCGGAGCATGATTGTGATGTGTGTATAATGCAGCGATTGGCCATGTGCCATGAACATCTCTTTTGTTGGCCCATATGAATTTGCATTCATTTTTTTCACTGTAGGAGTGTATATTGTATTAAAGTGACTTATTCAGGACCTAGCCTTGGTGACTTGCATTCACAGATTGTCAGAAACTATTCTAGTATCTTGGTTGCGAGGAACGCCGAAGAATGGTACAGAATTTCATTATTTCTAAAGGAGACTTCTATGAAGGACTTACTAATGTTGATCTAATAAAAGAAGGTATTACCTAACCTATTTTTCATGTCCTGTTTTCCAGAACCTGAATAATAGTAACTCTTAGTAGTATCAGTCTAATGCAGAGAAAGGGGTGGGTGGGTGAGGATAGCTCTCTCTCTCTCTCTCTCTCTCTCTCTCTCTCTCTCTCTCTCTCTCTCTCTCTCGTGTGTGTGTGTGTGTGTGTGAAAATCCATCCGTTTGGAAATCCATCTGTGTGTGTGTGAAAATCCATAGGAAAATCCATCTGTTTGTGTGATGCCCCCTTCCTGCTTCCTTCTGCTTCTTTCTTTTTTTAGCATTTCAAATAAAAATAAATGCTAAGTGAACGTAGTGTGTGAAATACATATTGGTGGAAAGCTGTCTGGTAGTGAGAAACAGCCTATTTCTGCTTTGTGAAATGTTAATTTCATTGGCATAAAAGGAAAGGAATCGCTCCTCTTTGGGACATAGGAATTTTATTTCAGTGACTGTCTTTAAAAAGTAGAGGAACACCTTTCTCTTTTTTCCTGTAAATATGATCTATGTACACTGTCCCAGTGTTGGTTTTCATTATATTTTATGGTTTTAATTACTTTTGTAAGCTGCCGCAAGCTGGCAAGCCTGGGAGCTGTGGCTAAGAAATTGAATGAATGAATGAATTTTAAAGCACCCATTTTATCCCCTGGAAACTAAGTAGAAACCAAAAGGGGGCACTCCCATGTTGGGGGTTGTTCTGATGCATATTCTGCCCAATTTTACAACAGTTTTCATTCAAATCTAAACTCCTTTCCTTGAACTGGTAGCTTTAGGAGGCTAGCCTAGGTTGAGAGGTTGGCTCATAAGGCTCTGTGATGGAGTCTTGCTTTAATTCAGTGGTCCCCAACCCCCGGTCCGGGGACCGTTACCGGTCCGTGGGTCAGTCGGTACCGGGCCGCGGCTTGTCCTTCTCCCTAGCTGCTGCCTTAGGAGCTGCCCTGCCACTCTGCCACCGGCTCACCTTTGGTGCTCTCCAGTGGGCACCATGGCTAGGGCTCCCCCTCAGCGTGGCACTGCGCAGCTGCTTCTGGCAGCGCCCCCCAGCAGGCAGCGGGAAGTCAGGGGCGCTGGCAGGAAAGCAAGTGGAGCAGGGGCTCAGGCAGTGGGGACGTTCCTCGGCAAAAGGCTACCCCCCCCGGGGCCTCAATAAAATTGTCATGCGTTGATCGGTCCCCTGTGATAAATAGATTGGGGACCACTGCTGTAATTTACAAATCAGTTGCCTACACCAGCGGTCCCCAACCTTTTTCCGGTTGAGGACCGCCTCCGATCAGAAGCAGCAATTCTTTGCATATGTGGCCTGCTCCTTCATAACTGAGAAGCCAGTGCACAGATTTATACAGTCCCCAGAAATGATAGCTAGCAGTAGACACTTAGGGGGCTCCACGGCATGTTCTCTTCATTTAAGGTGAAAAAAATTGTAGAATGTTAGTAGGGAACTAGAAGGAGAAACTTAAAGTGACAGAGTTCAGTCATGCAATGACTTTGCCCCACTGAAGAGAAGAAATCTTCAGGTAAGACCAATGTTTCATTCTTGGCTCAGAGCAGAGTGGTACTCTCCTCATGCTACAAAAAGCAGGCTGTGAATTGATGTCAAAGTAGTTAAGCCCTCTTTCCTAGTGAAAGGACCAAGACTTTAATCCAGACGCAATTCTCTCCTGCACTGTATCATCACTGTGTGAACACAAAGAACTCATAGTTGTTGGAGAGCAATAATACTCTGACTTTACCAGAACAAAAGGCAGTTCAAATCAAAAGAGCAAAACCTAAGGAGAACAAATCAAAAAACCTGTTGAAGAGGGGCTGCTAGAAATCTTCTTATAGGTCTGTTATGTCATAATGTTTCACCTCAATAAGTGGTATACAATGTTAGGAGAGACTTTCCTTCCAATCTCAGGTGCCTTGGTTGGCAAGGCAGAGAAACCATGAAATCAGCTCGACAGGAGAATATAGTAGATAATAACTCTGGACTCGAGTCTTACAAATATGATGGAGTTTAAAAAGTAGGACAAGTTTGGCTTTGGAGAGTGTTTGCACAGTTGGTATATGGAGGAAGGGTTCGTGTTTTTGCAGGCCTCACATCAGCACCATCTTCCTTGTGTCAAGCCTCCTTTATCACTCCTCCATGCTACCAGCATGCTTTTTCTGGCTTTAAAAAAAGAACAAGTAATTTATATAGCACCACAGTATCTAATACTCCCTCTAGTGTAGCTACTTGATTATAACTGCAAACAGCTCTCTATTTGCAGCAGCAGCATTGAAAGCTACATGGAGAATTATCACCATCTGGAATCAGGCCTGCTCATTGGTTCTCATGTAGAGCACCAGATTCAAAAGTAGGCTGTAGAAAGTAGGTGGATTGTGTGTGAAACTTCTGGCTGCGGGTATAGTTCATCTCTGTAAACTGGAATGGAATTACCAACTCCATCCTGAGAAATTCCTGGAGACTTTGTGCCTGGAGAGGGTAGAGTTTGGGGAGACTCCCTAGGAATGTGATGCCATAGAGTCCACTCTTCAAACCTGCCATTTCTTCCAAGGGAGATGACCTCTACAGTCTGGAGATTGGTTGTAATTCCTTCAGAAGTTCAGTCACCACCTGGAGGTTGATAAGCCTAAACGGGAATATTTTCTGGATCAAATAATGGGGAGATTTCGGTGGCTATAAGGAGTGCAGTGTCTGTGGAATGGAATATTCTGTAACATGATAAGTCTTTAACTTGAAGTCTATGAAATGTTTCATTGTGCCACTTTGAGCCAGTTCTAGTGTGACATTCTGAAACCACCAGTGAGCTCCTAAAGTGAACCCCATGGGTGCCAGCATGTAAAAATAGCCTCTCCAAATAGAACATAACCTACAAGTAAATTGTGTATATGTCACATGAACTCGATTTCTGGATAATTGTAATGCATAGGAGTATATGCCAGCAATTTATGTGGTAATCCATTTTTTTTAAGTATGGGAAAATATCTACAGGATTCACTCTGACCCATGTTGTAGATTCAGAATGTCACATCAGTGCTCTATTTAAGCGATAGATTGTGTTCAAGCAGTTAAACCAGTAGCTCAGTCTCTGCTCTGATGTAGTGCAGAAAGTAGCCTTCTTAACCTCTTTCGGTGTTCTGGGATTGTTCTCTAAAGAGCTGCCATTACCAACCACATTGCATCTCTCTGTGTGATCGCGAAAGCACTTTGTTCTTGCTTCTCAGTCTGCCGGGAGCTTTAAACTTGCCCTGCAGCCACATTCCTCCTTTCCTGCAGGCAGAGGAGCAGAGTCTTTCCGGTTTTGTTAAACCATTCTTTTGTTAACCCATTCTTACAGCCAAGAAACTGTCCAGCACAGAGGCTCAGAGGCTCAGAGAGGGTGTGCGCATCCCCCGTGGTCTGAGACTGATTGATCAGATCAGAGACAGAATGACATTGAGGACCCTGCCTGCTGGATCTCAGCACAGGCTATGTGCAGTGGGACAATCTCTTTTATCTGTGTGTAAATAGGAAGCAGGGAACTATCCTTTGCTGGGCCTGCTCCTGTTAGTGAGAGCATGTAACCTTGGAAAGAGTATGGAGCTTGTCTTCAGGTAGATATTTGGAAATGATGTGGGGACAAACCTTCAAACACTGTCTTTTAATTAAAAGAAAGGAATGTGTGTTAAGTATTGCTTAACATTTTTCAAACACTTTGGTTGTTATCCTGACCAGTAGCATTTTAAAATTCCTGCAAGGAAATATTTGTGTTGCTTAACAGACAATTTATCTGGTCTCAGTTTGGAGTGAGCAGATGACACTGCGATTGCCCTTTCTGAAACAAATATTTTGTTGGTACAAAGACTGGTAACCTTTCTAGAAGACATAATTATTATTATATATTATAATGTGATTCTCTCAGCTGCTATTGCTCTAGGGACATTGAACTAAAAGTGGTATGTGTGACAGGCTGCACATTTAAAAGCTTAGAAGTAGTGTGTAAGCCGATAAAAGACTATGAAGAAATTCTTCACAGAACCAGAGACCCTTGAGTGACATGTTGTTCTAAGAGATCTGATTGATTAGTATCAGCTGAGCAGTAGAAAGACTTCTGAAATGGATGTTAAGGATTTGAGCCCTAACTGCAAAGAGCTGAGTACTGATAGTTTTGGAATTCTGCCCTGACTGACAGCAATTTAACATAGACAGGAGAACTGGAGAAAGTTGACAAGGCTGAGTGTGTTGTTAGACAGAGATTCCCATTCGGGCCAAAGATGGGATCTAGTGAGAGAAGAATTCTCCTACCCAGTCATACGAGGAGTTAGCACTGTAGAATGCAGAGATCCTTTGTCTTGTGTGGTTAGAAACTGTCTTTGGAAACCTTAAAACTCAGTTAAAAAATTGAGATGAGTACTGGTGTTACAAGAGAAAGGATTTGGGTACTAAAAAGAGCCCGCCAGCTTTCTGGAAACCAAATGAATTAGAGAATACTCAAAGAAAGTATACTGAAGTGTTTGGGGAAAACGCTGGAACAAAAGCCTCTCAACGTAAAGATCTGAATAGCTTAAGAAACTAATTAGCCTGAAACATAAGAACGGAAGTCTGTGTGTGTCCTCATTTTACCTCATAAATTTTCAATCCATGATTTTATCTGACTATCCCCCTATATGTTAAATAAAATAGTTTATTATTTCTGAATTTCAAAATGCCTCAAGTGGCATTTCTTGATAAAGCAGGCGCCTGATCCTTTCCTCAGGTTCCTGGTCTGAACCGGCAGCTAAAATATTGTAATGTGACAGGGTGTGACAGCCAGAGTTCTTCAGCAAAGAAGAAAATACATTACTAGGGCAGCTCAGTCAGTAAAGGGAAAGAAAAATGAACAGAAAATATTGTTTCTAAGGGAAGAAAGAGACCAGGGTTGAAAGGGAGGGGGAAAGGAAATTCCCTTTAGTCTGGAAATTAGTAGAAGTCAAAATACCTTTTTATAGGGTTGGGTGCTTTGGCTGCTGAAGCAGCCGTTCATACTCAAAGCAGCCAGCGCTGCAGCGTAGGGGGGAGAGGTGGTCCAGGCGCCAGCACGTGCACGTAGGCACAATGTGCCTGCGTGCGTGCACCAACTGGCGCACTCCTGCCGCCCCTTCCCCCCATGCCACGGCGCTGGCTGCTTCAGGCACAAATGGTCACTTTGGCGGCCAAAGCGCCCAACCCTACCTTTTTACACTCCCTTTGCTCTATAAATCAATTAGAAGTCAAAGTCCTTCTTTACATTCTTCTCCTTCACTAAAGTTCCTTTTGGCTGTTGACATAGGCTCCCATCTATAATAAGGTGAAGAACAGTACAGATCCCTCTTTTTCTGTTGATCTCTTTGGAGAACCTTTACCAACAGTCAGAAATCCTTACAGGTGACATATTCCCTGAACTGGCATATTTGGTGTGCTGGTTTAAGACATTTGACTCAAAAACTGAACAGTTTGCTATTTCAAACTGGCTAAAGAAAAGCACTTTGGAATATTTGTTTATTATATTTATATACCGCTCTCCCTGAAGGCAGTTCACATAAAACAGAAACAATACAGATTAACTATAATAAAGTGATAACCACAAGCCACATAGAACAGTAGAAAAATATGGAAAACATTAAATTAACACATAATGATAGCCCAGTGGGTTGGGTGGAATTGCAGTGGATGCAGCTGGAGAAAATCTGAGCTCTGTTCTCTAGCAGGACTTCCCAATGGCTGCCTGTTTCATCTCTTTGTGCACTGCCAGCTGACTTTATTCTTTTCTGCATGTTCGAGTTTGAAAGATGCTCTCACTATCCCATGAGGAACAGCTGTTGCTTGTTATCTTGGGGGGGGGGGAAACGCTTCTAACCTTTCTGTTATTAGTCAGGTAGGGCTGTTAATTAATAATGATGCATTAGGCAGAAGTTTGTTCAAGTGAAATTGATGAGACTTGCTGCTGCATCAAAATTCTGGATTTCCCACCACCTCCAAAAACCTTCCATCACTATTGCACACATCTTAAAGCAGCCCCAGAAAGTGGTCAGTCATTTTTTGCCATTCACAGGTGGGGAATTAGTCTTAAGGGCTGCTTAAGATCACTTGCAAAGCCACGGCTACTCTTGGATTTCTTTCAAGCTCCAAGGTGAACATTTTATACATCATTCTGTGAGCCTGGAACTGAAAATCCACATCTTGGCATCAAGTAAAGTGGCCAAGCATTCCAGTATCTGACTGTAGATGATATTTCCCCACAAACCCATTCTGAACAGCTGTTTAAGCTTTTTATGATGCCATCGAGATGGACAGACTCATCTTTTCCCAACTACACTGGGTTTTTGTTCTTTTCTTTAGGAGGAACTATTTTGTCATGGCTGTTGTGCACATTCAGATGGCACTTGATACTTAGATAGCTGCATGCTGTCCACTGCAAGTTACTATTTGCATGGCTGCAGATGAATAACTTTTGCAGCTGGCTTCCCAGTAGACCCAGGAACTGCCAGTCATATTCCAAAGGCCGGAGTCTGCTAAGGACGCATTCACATGCATTCTACATTTAGCAGTTAGAAGAGGGACACAAAGCTGCCCTTCTCCTACACTTGCAAAAAGTAACTTGTGATGTGTGTAATTTTGAGTAGAGAAATGGTGATAACAAAAGCCCCCCTTGCCAGTGTTCTGTCCATTACCGGCAACTGCTTTATTCTATAAAAGAGGGGAAGCACTCGCAGAATTGCAAGGGACAAGTATATTTTTGCCCAATTGCTGGGAAGAGGAAGGATGAGAAAGGTAACATTTCTTGCGGTACAGTTGGATTAGAGTTTAGCAGGACTTCAGATTTTTCAAGGTAAAAGCTTTTGAGAATCAAAATTAGTAGCGGTAGTACTAGAGAAAGAATATGCCATATTTCCCTTCCGGAACTAGGGTACTAGAGATGAATGACAGCCATTTGTTTAGGTTACCATTCCCACTACCGGTCTGGCTTATTTCCTGCCATTTATTTTATTCTGGTGCCCAAAGGTAGAAAGAAAGCTGGCACTGGGGGCATGGGAAAAGGAACGCTGTTGTGGGCATGTTTGAAGAGCTGAGAACTGATCCCCCTGTTCGTAAATCTTAAGCAGTGTTTGTTCATTTAAAAAGATCTCATCTGCTTGACATTTGGATTAGTTTCACCCTTCCAGCTCTGTAGCTCTTCCCCAGCTGTCATGCTGATAAATAGGTTAATGTACTAGGCATGGCTGATGCAGACCCATTGGACAGAACACGTTCACCAGCTCAGCTTAGTTAAAGATTCAATTGCCCAATGGGACTATTCCAAGCCCCCCCCCTTTTTTTTTTGGTGCTCTTTTCCTATTTTTACAAGCAGTTTTTCCAGGTCACTTTCCAAGTCCCTATATCTGTTCATCTGGCCTTTGACTAGCTTTACACCCTTTTCAGTTTGGCTTCAAGTCAGCCTTGGGATAGAGATGGTTCTGCTAGCTGAGTTTAGAGTCAGGCCATGCCTTTCGGTTGCTCTTATTAGAGTTACCTGCAGCCTTTTATACAGTAGATCATGCCATCTTGTTGAGATGCTTGGAGGCAGAAGTGGGTACCAGGAGATGTGTGCTGAACTGGTTCAAATTATTTCTCATGGATCAGAACCAAATGGTTACTATTGGAAACCAGTTGTCAGTGTAGACCTAACCTGTGGACTTCCACAGGGTACAGTTCTATCCTCTGTGCTTTTTAATCTCTATATAAAGCCCTTAGGACAAACCATTCATAGCTTTGGGGTTGGTTGCCATCAATATGCAGATGAGACCCAGCTCTATATATCCTTATCCAAATCCCTGGTTGATGCAGTAGAGGTCCTTAGTAACTGCCTGACTGCTCCAGTAAATTGACTAAGAGTAAACAAATTGAAACTAAATAATGAAAAGACTGAGGTAATGTTGGTTGGGAAGATGGGAATCTTGAAGAATATTGTGTTCCCTACTTTTCAGCAAACCCTTGCTAATGCCATTAAGAGGCTTGGGGTTATTACTGGAGAAGTAAGTTGATGCAGCTGTTTCTTACCTTGATCTGGCTACCTGGATTCATACCACAGTGACACTGAGACTAAGCTAGTGTAATGTATGCTACATTGGTCTCCCCTTAAAATCAGTTCACAAATTCTGTTGTTGCAGAATTCCACTGCTTGGCTATATTAGTGGGAGTTAGATGGACACACACATCACTTCTATTCTGCAGTCACTCCACTGTCTACTCATCACTGGGTTCTATTTAAGGTATTGGCTATCACATGCAGAGCCCTGTGTGACCTTGGACCCTCATATCTGTGAAATCACCTCTTCTCTCTATGCTCTGCCACAACAGTGGCAGTAAGATCTGCAGATACCACCCTGCAAATGGGCAACAACTACCTGTACCCCTGTTTCTCCATTGTGGCCCCCACCTTATGAAATGACCTGCCTAAGGAGGTCAGGGAGGCTTCCCCTTCTCCTAGCTTCCTGCAAATTATGCAAAAATGAATTATTCAAAAGGCTTTTTCCATGTAGGTAACAGATGATTCACAGAGTTACTTGGATAAATTATTAGGGGCTGTGATCTATACTACTCTCCAGCTTTTCATCCTTTAATTTTTCATCCTTTAATGTGTCATGTTCTTATTTATGCTGTCCTTCAATTCTGTTTGGTTCTACACCCTTAATCCCATTGCATTGTTTACTGAATGTCCCATCCTGTCGATTGTATTGACTTACCCTGTGTAACCAACCTTGAGTTCAAGTGAAAAAGGCAGACTATAAATAATGTAAACAAATAAAGTTAATGAGGAAATTTTGAGATGTTCCTGCTGCACAGTGCCTCCAACCAAGGGATAAGAGTCAAATAAAGGGAGTCCATAGGTATGGCCTGTAGATTCTATCACGAATTTAGATATATTTTAAAATGTTGCAAGGGATGATCCTCATTGAGCTAACAGTGCAGAGGACTGAGGTGCTTTTAATTCCCCTCCCCATGTCTTTTCAAGTGCTGAAATGGCCACTCCTACAGTTAGAGTTGCCCCTCTCCAGGTAGCATCTGGAGTTCTCTTGCTATTAATAGTGATTTCCAGACAACCAAGATCAGTTATCCTGGAAAACATTGTTGCCTTACAGGGTGGGCTTTGTGGCATTAAACCCCACTGAAGTTCCTTCTCTCTCCAAACCCTGTGCCCACCACAGGCTCCCCACCCCCGATCTCCAGATATTTCTCCTGGCAACCTTACCTGCAACTGTTTGAATACATTCTAGTGCCATGTAGGGAGAGGGAAATCAAGAATACCCCAGCCCACCATGTTGCAGGCCTGATAGGATCTGAATTTTGAAATCACTTTAAAATGGTAGCAGCATCCACAGGTCAATCCCATGGGCACTTCAATGACTAATTGGACTCTGAGATTGATTCAGAAGGTCAAGGCCTTTTACGTTTTGGCCTTATAGAATCAGCTTTCCTCTGAGATCTGTGTTGCAGATGTGTTTCTTATTGTAGTGTTTCAAGGACACTGTGGAGCATGCATTGGTCACCATATACTTTGAACATCTATGGCCCAATACTTGGTGAAGGAGGTTTGGTGAAGGAGGTTGCACATTTTAAAAAATCAAAATAGGGATAACAGACTGCTAAATGTTGAGAATAGCTGTTCTTTGGAATTGATTGCTTCAGAGGGTACCATTAGCTTAGACAGGTTTAAAAGAGGATCAGGCAAATTCAGAGAGGATAGATCAAGCCGTGGCCTTTCACTATGGGGAATAAATTCAGCTTCCGTGTGAGCCCGCTTTAAGTGAGAGATGTTGATTTTAAAAACTCTGTTTTGAGGCTGGGGGAACTGTTGCAGTGGTCCCCCCTACAAAGACTTACCCTGCAGTTCTGCGTTGTGGCATAGCAATGACACTTCAAAGGCAGGTACCTGCCATCTGTCACTGATCTCATTCCCCTCCAGGTAGAGATGCAGCATCAGGAAGGTGACTCTTCAACATTTACACTTTCTTCATGGATTTAACTTGTTCTTTGTAGGAGGATTTACGCATTCAGATATATAACTGTGCAAACACTTTGCACTTAGCAATTTGGAGTGATCTAACAACCAGCTCCATCTGTGCCTTATTTGCATGGATGTTCAGAGCCATTGTACTTATGAACTGTATGCAGTTTGATTAATGGTTGCATAATGCTCTAGGATGAGCTCTGAGTACAGGCATTTGGAACTGGAAAACTCAAGTTCAGAATGGCTCATATTTTGCATGATGAGATGAACCAGAATCAAGCCTCAACCATGTATTTTCATCTGTAAACTGGGAATAATCACATACTTCTGAGGACAATTATGCAGATGAATTAGACATATAAGCATTTCCTACAGGATATACCTGTACCAGCAGTTTAGTTATCTTTGTGATCATTTTCAAACTTGCCAAATCCACATTGCAGAAAACATGCATTCTCCCATACATACATCGTTGCATCTGCATGGTACCACCTGCACAAAGGAAATCAGTGTCAGTACAGGATTTTAGAACCATGTGATGCCATATTAAGGGCTGTATGCATGATTCTAATATTGTGGACCAGCTAAATTGTTTCAAAGTGGTTCCAGCCGTGAAATTCAGATTTGGGGAAGCTTCCATTCATGCTGTTTCAAAACTTTACAAGGTGAAATTGAATCAATTGAACATGTTTGTTAGTTATCTCTTTTATAGCAAGATTCATATGGAAACTAGTAGCCCATCAGAAAGGCTTCCTGGCCTATCAAATAAAGATAGGCATGTATATCTTTTGTCAGACAAAAACCACCAGACTATGCGCTTGGAAGCCAGATTTTGTGCCCAGCTGTGTAAACGTAGAAAATTTGCCCTCGGTAACTGAGATTGAGAGAAGATGAAAATTTAAATCTCAAGCTTCATCCCCCCCTCTTTTTAATTATATTGTAAAGACAAGATGAAGCAGATTTCCTTATCTATCATATATTTTTTAATTATAGATTGTTAATTATTGTGATTGTATTGTGATCACATTTCTATTGCTCAAGGACTGTAGTAATAAACTGACTGACAACATACAAGAAACAGTACATCTCAGCCTACTGGTTTCCAAGATTAAGTTCAGGATTGTCTCCCCCCCGACAATTCCCATATTCCCACTTCTATACTATTGTGCCTGATTGAAGATGGGCAAGTTTTCCAGTGTAGGATAAAATTCAGGCAATGAACTGTCAACTATAGAGAAAACAGTTTGCTTTGATTAATAATTCACTTTCTTTCATGGCCATAGATCAATGCAAAATGGATGCAGTCACATTTAAAATGGCATTTTATGTTTTTTCACTCATGCATTATTGTAGTGAGGGGGGAGGGCTCAATAGTGTTTTGTGGCATGTGTGAAATAGAAAACAGGATAACTTAAGTAGTGGAGATAAATGAAATTTGAATTCAATAGGTCGATCCATGTGCAAGCGGAAGTGTGAGAGAGAAACAGAGAGATGTTCTGATCAAACTATTTGCATTTTTCCACAAGGAGGAAGTGGCATTCTAGGCAAATTGTATGTCAGTCATAAGCTGGTATTGTTTTTCATGTCACAAATATTGTAGTTCACGCAAGCAAAAGGTTTAATCAGAGTTAATTTTTTCTAACCAGTTGCATCAAACTGATGTGGCAAGATTTTCAATAGTGCCGCCATAGCTTCTTGAGCTGTATATAGGAGGAAAAATATATCTGTGTAACCTTATTTGCAAGTAGAGGTTTGACTAATAGGCTGTTGTTAAAGTTTGTGCAAAAACACCAGTCAGTAAGGACCAGTTGACATGTATATATTCATTACTTGATTACTGCAGGATCTAGCTGTTAATTGCATGTGTGAATGAGCATGTTAAACCTCACACATCTATGCCTCAGGCTCAGTACTTTTCAATAGCAACAGGTCAGATGTTTTTGTGCAAGCCATAAGACTCACTGGCATACATACATTACTTCTGAGAATTTATCTTTAGTTCTGTCTGCTTGCCCTCACTTGTATTCTGAATCCAGTTTTATCATCATTTCACTCTCCTGAACTCCCTCAAATCTGTACAAGTTCTTCATAAATGGATACAAAACTGAACCCAGTTTTCCGGTAGAATTTCCCCAACTATTAATTTATTCAGATAACTTAAATGCTGCTTCTCCACAGACTTGGTCGATGCAGCTAAACAGAATCAAGTAGAGCGCTGACTTGGACAGGGTCCCTGCCACGACTCACCCCTCCCCCACCCAGGGCAACAACCTGCCTTTTTTAGGCATCCTGGTTAGGGAACAAACATGTTTTTTTTTTTTGCTGAGATTGAACACCAATAACCCAAGAAGAAACTTTCCACCTCCTTCTGTCACAGGCACCAGCCGATTGGGGGTGGGGTGGGGGTTTGTAAAGGCCTGAGGGCTTGGCAGCTCCTTGCCTGACCTCAAACTGTCTCTCATCCTGAGATCCGTGGTCTGAGCTGGCCTCTGGGTGACTCAGCTGGAGAAGTGGCAGGTAAGGGGATATAAATAGCATCTAGTTTATCAGGGCAACTGTTTGCCTGGGGCGACTGTCTCCCAATCAAGAGGATTGTTTTCCCTGTTCCCTCAAGGACTAGGGCTTCAGAAGGAAGGAAGCCGAGGGGGAGGTGTGTCTGGACTTGGCTTTGTGTGTGGGTGACAGCATTTGTGTGCCTGTTGAAAGCAGACTGAATAGCTCTAGCTACTTTGCCCAGGCATGTCAGAGCTTGGGAGGTAAACAGCTGGCCATGGTGAGTACTTGCATGAGAGACTAACAAGGGTTGCCATGAAGAGGAAGGTAGTAAGAAAACACTTCTGCTCCTGTGGATGGGGTTGTTAGGAGTCTTGACAGCACTTTCTTTTTCTGTGATGCAAAACACGTATTGTTAAGTACTGATTTTTGTTCCTTACTATATGTAAAAGGAGGGTTGGAGTACATCATCATTCACAATTTCAGGCACAGGTCCCAAAGAGGTTTTCTAGGAAAATTGGTTATTATCTAATATTAACAGTAGGAAATTCTACAGATGAGAGCCCTGAGTGCACTATTAATCTATGCGCTGTTTGTTGGCTGTCCATCACGGGAAGCAGGATATGGATGAGATATACAGGAGGTCAGATCCAGTATTGTTCTTGGTATATTCTTATATTATCTTGTGTTCTGCTTAGCATATTTGTCTTTGGCTATTCAGAACAGAAAAGGGCAGTTTGCCTCTGGTGGTTGATACTATTCAAGAGTAACAAATTTTGAATTGTCTAGTTTATTATGATATATTGATCTCCATCAAAGGTTCCTTGTGGCTTTTTTACCTCCGACACCAGCATGGCTTACACAGTGAAGTGGCTGGGAGCACAGACTAGTGAAGTGATCATTGTTAAATCCAAGACAGCTCCAAGCAGCAGTCAAAGCCCAGCAAGCCAGGAACACCAATTGTATTTCTCCTGTTCACTGATCATGTCAAATGTATTTAAGCCAAGAGAAATCTAATTGGCTCACGCAACATTTGGTATGGCTTCTTGAAGGGCCAGGGCCCGCCAGCCAATTGCACAGTCACTCTGTGAGTCTTCAGCATGGGCTTTTGTGATTCTGGTACATGATTGGTTGTTCCAGGGAGTTACCAGAATGGGTCTCTTCAGCTCTTCTGGGAAGCACTAATTCTGTGATGAAGGAAAGAGATGTTGGGGCTGCTAGGCTGGGATGCCAGCCTCCTGGTGGGACCAAAATCCCCTGGAATTACAGCTCATCTCCAGATTACAGAGTTCCTCTGGAGAAAATGGATACCTTAGAGGGAAGTCTCCATAGCATGGTGCCTCACTGAGGTCCCTCTCATCCCCATGGTCCATCCTCAAATTTACAGGAGTTCCCCAACCTAGATCTGGCAACCCTGCTCTCCCCCCCATCTCCCACCAGTGACCAGGGGAGAGCAGGCAACCCTGCTGCTGGGTACTGAGGACAGGTTTCTCCAATTGGGCTGTCCCTGGATCTGTGGGAAACTCAATTTGCCTCATCTTGGTAACACACAACTTTGCCTATATTTTCAACATATATAAAAGCTATTGTGGTGTCCTGCAGCTTTACATAATGGCAAGTTAATAGTTCTGGATAAAGCAAAACTTCACTTTCCTGCTTGTTATCTGTGTTCTTCTATGCTAGTCATTGAATTACTATTACCACAAAATGCTTCATAAAATGTAGACAACAACTTTCCCTTTGTGGCCTAGTATTTGAATTTAACATCCCAGGATAGCCCAATCTTATCAGATCTTGGAAGCTAAGCAGGGTTGGCTCTGGTTTGTACCAGAGACCACCAAGAAAGCCCAGGGTCGCTATGCTGAGCCAGGCAATCCATCCCTTGAATGAGAACCATAGCTCAGGGAGACTCTCAGATCCATAAATATCCCAGTTGCTCTGTTTTAAGGCTGGAGCTAGCTGTGAACTACCTAGCAGTGATCTTGCACACTTTCCTGGAACATAGGAAGGGCACCTCACTGCAGGAGTGCCACAGGTTGCCTGTCAGCCACATGTGGCTCCGAAATCATTGAGTTGAGTATCACTAGAAGAGCCACTTGCCTCAGTAGCAGGTGTCCCTTTCGTGGCACAGCAGAGATCTTCAGTTCAGCCACAATTCCCAGGTATTTCAAATATGTGCTGGTCTCTCATTTCGTGTTGGGAAACTTGCTTTTGATTTCCCTGTGTTTTTATGCTTCTTTCTCCAGATTTGTCTTCTATGAGGTATTTCAGCAGTCATACCCAAAATTACACCACCCTCTTGCTAGAGGATGAGAAGGGAATTCTTTACGTAGGGGCCAGAGGGGCCATATTTTCCTTAAATTCCACCAACATTGCTGATGGCTCCCATCAGACGGTAAGTGCAACTGCATCTCACTGACATACTAACAATCATTCCCTTTGTGATCTCCTTTGTTGAATATGGATTCCTAAACATAGTTCGTAGCATTACACCAAAGAGATACCTAGGAACACCTTAAAGAGAACCAATTTTGAGAGGGGGCTGAATGTATGCTTTCTGATATTTGGGAGCATAGGCCATCAGAGCTCAATTCCCCATGAGGCTTAGAGGTGGGACCCCTGTTATGCAGACATTGGGCAGGAAGAGGAGTTTGTTCTTGTAGCAGGGAGAGGAGTTTGAATATCTACAGGCACCTACATATCTGTACATCTCTTCATTTAGGGCCTTTATTCCAGAGTGGCCTCTTTCCTGTGCTCTGTGCAGAGTAAGAGGGAACACATTTGGTCAGGTGAAAATCGTCCAGTGTCCCTAAAAGACATTTTTATCTCCCTCCCACCTTTGCTTCCACTTACCCTGGAGCTTTCCTCTAAGCTTTTACTTGCAACATCCCAGTTCCAATTTTGGTCAAGGACTTTTAAAAGCTAATGGACCAAAAAATCCACAGCACTACCCTGGCCTGCACTTCGATAAATCCACTTTCCCTGCAAAAGAAAAACATGAACTTTGAAGAGCCTTTGTGAGTTTCATGGGCTTTGCTTCTTAATGTCACTGCTCAGCCACCATTTCCTTTGTTGGGGCCCCCCAGTGAGTAATGATCCCACCTTTTATTTTGCAGATGGATTGGAAGGCCTCTCCTGAGAAGCAGGCAGAATGCTTGAAAAAGGGCAAGAACAATAAAGTATGTGCAGCCGGAGTCTCTGCCATTTTGCCCCTTTGTCTATGCTGCTGATCTGTTGATGCCTGTAGTGAACAAATGATGCATTGTAGAATTCCTTTGGAAACCATATTATCCTTTCCTCTTTGCAGACGGAGTGCTACAATCATGTCAGGCTTTTACAGCGGCTGAATGCCACCCATCTGTATGTCTGTGGAACATATGCCTTCCACCCCTTCTGCACATACATAGTGAGTAAAAGGTGGGGAAAGGTTCACTGATGACCTTTTTTGGGCAGTGAAGTTTATGGAAAGGAGATTGGATGTTAGTTGTTTGCTGCCAAAAGCTGGACTTTGCAGGTATCAAACTGGCTAATATCTGAGATATCACCTGGAGAAACTGTTTCTGCATACAAAATTAGCAACAGATAAAGATTGGTATTTGGGGCAAAGACCCAGGCCTGGATCCTGACTCCATGGCCTTTGCCAAGAAATGCCATGGTCATAAGGATCAAGATTTATACTGCCTGCCAGAAGGAGAGTTGACTTTTCCCCTCTTGTCCTTTCCAGTAGTTTGTCCTCTGGTGTTGGCTGTTTATTTTCACACAGCATTAAACCCTTCCTGATGTTTTAATAGCTTTGCCCTGGATTATGCTAACATATCAACCCTTTCCGTAAAAGAAGTGTGTGTGTTTGTGTGTGTGTGTGGGGGGTGCAGCATGAACATTCCTCCATTTAATCCCTTTAGGCCTCTGTTTAGAGCACTGAGATACGTTCCTGTTGTTTGGTGCACTAAGAAGAATAATGAATGGATCAGGGAGCAATGAACTCAGATGAACCACACTTGTTTCTGTCTTTCAGCTTAATTTATTTGTGTGACTACTCCATGGACACAAGTTCCTTGGAGCGAGGGTGGGATGCTCATGTGTAAGAGATATATCAAAGTATGCTGGTAGCTACATATTTGTTTGTTTGTTTGCGTGTTTATTCATTTATTACATATATATATATATACTGCCCTTGAAGCTTTGATGCTACAATGATGTGGGGGCCTTTTCAGGTAATGGGCAGTGGAGATCTGCCATGTTTCTCAGCTAGTGCTTGAGTTGCAGGAACATGCTATTTTCCCTGCATTCCTGTTGTGACGTGCTGCAGCTGGTATATCAGCTTCAGAGCTTAGTGCTGTGCAGTGTCAGTTTTTTAAAAACTGTTTGAAGATGCCCTCACTCATAGTGATCTAAAGAGCCTGGTCAGATTAGCAGCAAAACCCCCAAGATGCACTATCAAAGAAACATTTGTGTAGTTCTCCCATTTGTAGTGCCACTCGTGATTCTCTGCCTCCCTGCCCCTTTCCTTCCTTTTGAGGCATAAGACTATGATGAGTTATGATGTGTTATAGAAAAGAGTTGTTAATAAAATGTTAAAAAGTAAAAAGTAAAAAACCTGGTGGGAGGGAAAAGATCTTTCCATTAATGGTGTCCTCTCCTAGCCCAGAGACTTCAGTCTGCTGGCTTGGTGCCTGGAACATTGTTCAAGTAAGAACACCTTATTTGGAAGATCCGGGGCACTGAACTTTCTCCCCTGCTCTGTTATCAGGGCTGCCTGTGGCTAAATTGAACTTTCCCCCTTTCTACCCAGTAGTATTTCTTGCATCATGTGCTCAGAGTAAACATGCCAAAGTAAAGATGCCAATCCTAATAGCTGTCCGGGTTGCCAACGGCCTGGAGGAAAAAAACTTCAGCCATATGTTTCCACACGTTAAAGTGACAGAACATTTTTCTCTGTGCCAGTCTGAAACCCTAGTAGTGGCCCATAGTTACACAGGCCTTTCTAGGACTCCAGCACAGTTTGGATAAAGAGACAAACTATGTAGCCATTTTACTTATTGCTTCCAGAATTTAATTGTTATTTATGGATTGGTTTTTATCCTATGTTTAACACCTCAAGAGTGGTCCAGGTAGCCTACCAACCCCCAAAGCATGAAAAGCACCATAAAAACACAATAAGCACATTAAAAAATCTCTCAAACAGCAGCTTACCTGCATTTAATTAGATTTGGAAAGAAAGACTTTACTGGAAACTGTGGTGTTAGGCTCAGACAAGTTTCCTAGGATATTGCATTCCAAAGAACAAAAGAACCATGGGCAAGTTCTGCTACACTCCCCAGCTATTCCTCCTTCTTACATGAGAAGTAGATTCAGAAGACACTGTTCTATAAACCTCATTACTAGCAAGACTCACACACAGGAACAGGTGATGCAAAGAGCCAGGAGTGAGATGCTACCGCTGACAGGCACTCCATTGGACTGTGATCATCACCTAATGTCTAGATTACCCCATCACTGAGATACTGTAGGCACTGCAAACAGCAACCAGAGCAATATCTGGAGATGAGAAGAAGCAAGTAGTGCCTTATAATCTGGATCAGTTTCAGGTTCATCTCAGTGCAGTCTCTTCTCTTAGAGTCTGATCAACGTAATATTTGGGGAAGGATGTAAGTTCTTTGCAAGAGTGTGAGTAACAGTTTTGTCAAAGGGTTCTTCCTCTTGTTTTACTGTAAAGCTGGTATGTTTCACTGCTGCAGGATATGTTTGACACATTTGCCAAAGGATGATTGAACATCAGTCTCAAAACCAATAATTAGTTTTTCTAATGTTATCGCAGTCATAATTTCAGGAAGAAAGAATTCAAAACCAATTTATTCAGAGACCATCAAATGTACAGAGTGTGAGAGCTCTTCCTGTTTCTTGAATGAAGTATCCACTACAGTTCCTCTTGGGCACAGAATTTGGAGATCGATGGGATAATCAAATCTGTACTTAGTGCTCAACTTCTAGATCAATCTTCTTGCCTGGAGTACTTCCCATTACAAGTTCATTTATGGAGGGTGTCAAAGTCTCATGAACCATTTGATGCCTTGTTGCAGTGCTTGTAAACATGTTCTTCCTGGATGCACGTGATTGGGAAGGAGCAAGAGAGAGCTTTAATAAAAGAGAGAGCCAAGGACTGCTTTCACATAAGGGCCTTTTTGTTGTTCTACAATCAGCTGGAAGCAAAATTATAGTTGTGATTCCACCCAGTACTTAATAGAGAACTCCAACCCATTAAAACCCCTCAATTCCTGCCCTCATATTTAGATTCTGTTGTTTCTCTCCAGTGCATTGGAGTCAAATTGGCAATTTTGCAAACAGTCCCTTATTGTTATCTCATGCCCTGTGAAGGTAATCTGCTATTGGTTGAAATAAAGAATTAGTTGACTCCAAGAACAGCTCCAGTGGTGAAGCTTTTCAGGTGCCTGCCAGGTACCTTTCCCAGGCATGTAATGTCCCAGTTTATCAAACAGCAGTAGTAGTGCAGCTTTCCCACCTTCCTCCCCTCTTCAGGGCCAGGTGTGCTTCTACAGCTGAAGCTGACTCCCTCTCACTCCTGCATGCTTGTGTCTCCTTTCCCAAGGGTAGTGGCATGTGCCCCAGGTGGTGCTTGTCTTCCTGAAGGCCAAGAGTGAGCAAGCAAGGGAGGGGTAGGAAGTAGGCAGTGAGGGTTTCTGTGGCAGTGTGTGGCTAGGGGTGGACAGCTGGAGCTGCATGTGTGGCCAGTTGAGTTCCACTGTCACAGACAACTTGAATAAGGGAAGAAGATTGGTTGCACAATTTCCAAAGAGAAGTGAAAATGATAAACAAACAAGGAGACACAGCATCTCCTACTCTACGCACCATTGCCCTGGAGATCTGGCAATGCCCTACTTATAGTCATACACTTTCTGGGTATTGACAGCACCGGTAGATGCCAAATACATCAACAAATTCTGCAATCACAGCAGTGGGGGAGGGGTCAGGAAGAACTCCATGGGGGATATTTATCTCCTTCACCTCCGATATGTGCTCCTTTCTCTTTTTCTGGTCTCTCATATATCCTTATAATATTGTAGGGAATTGTGCTAGGGAAAAAAATCCTGCGTTCTGATAGCTGTATGGTGGCCAGAATAACCATGATTCACCTCTCCTTTACAGTTGCTCAAAGTGCCTCCATCTTCCACTGCACAGTAGCCCTCTGTCCCAGAGCAACAGGAATATTCTCCATTACAGTACTGTTGTACTGAATTGAATAGTGGGTGAATCCATCTCTAACTATTGTCCTACTACCAACCTGTTTACCAAGTCCTGCTCAACCTCTATAAGTTGACAAACAGAAAATCCAGTGCAGCTAAGTAGAAACACTTCTGTGCATAAGTCACTCAGCAGCATTTTTCCTCTGACACAGTACTTGTGTCAAAGGTAACGGTATTCATTCTGCATTTACAATGCTTTCAGCTCACTGTCTCTACTCTATAAATTCACCTAGCAGAAATCTGTCTCCACAGTGTTCAAGTTCACAGCCAGTAATAGTTTTCCCATTTTGTGGTCAAAGGGTTTTTAAAGGGACTTGCATGGTTGCATCTCCCAGTTTGATTCTGTGATTGTTTCAAAATTACTTGTGAATCTGCTGATACTTATAGTGACATTTGTGGCCTTAGACTTCTTTAATTTAAGACTGCTTTCTTAGTAGCTATTATGTCCACAAAATGGACTGGCAATTTTTATGTCCTGACACTTGACCCACCAGATATGGTACTTCCTTTTGAATAAGGCAGGACTTCATCCTGACATCACTATTTTGCTAAAAAAGATTTCTGAATTCTCCTTCTCTTTGAAAATCATGCAACCCATCCTCTTTCTTTATCCTTTTTAATTTTAAACTCAAGCATTTTCTTTATAATGCTGAATCTCACCACACTCACAAAGCCCTATGCATTCATTCTGCTCTTTATGTAAGATCTATCCTGCTCCTGCTCTCAGTACCTGCTGCTTTCATTTGAGCACTTTCCAATTCATTAGCCTCCAGCTGGAGACAAGTTGTTTGAAAAAGAGACCAGAGTTTATGACTGATCTATGGATTCATTGAACAGCACCAAAAAGATACAATTTGTTATCCAGCAGGAGGCTGTGCTGCTGTCTGGCGTAGTAATACCTTTGGCTACAATCCTAGGCAAGGTTACTTTGGAAGAAGCCCCATTGATCTCAGTGGAACTTATGCCTCGAATAAACATGGAGATGAGGGGCTGTTTTTGGCTTTCTTTTTAGGCCACGGGAGTCAATAATAGGGATGAGCACAAACTATGTGAGAAGCCAAAACTTGTGCTGAATTCTGGCAGGATCAGGGCTTGGGAGGCGTGATCTCTGGAGAAATCTCTGAAATTTTGGGTGCAGCTAAGAAAACAAAACCCACCCAGAAAAATTCTAGACGGGGGGGGGGGGTAGTGTTTTCCAGCCTTAGAAGCACAAATAGGGATTCTCCAAAGCTTGATGGGCAATAACAGAGTTTCCATTCATTGCAAGGGGGCTCAAATCTATATATTGTAGGACAAGCGCACATTCTGTTTATTGGGGTTGTAGTTTTGGACGGAGAGGGTGTACTCGCAAAAGAGCTTTGCTGCTGGCCTTGGTGGGGAGATTGCTTAGCTAGTTTACTCAGTCAGGAACCAGGGAGCTTGGCTTTGCCCTGAGTTCCTCTGTTTTCTGATTTGGGTTTTATTTATTTATTAATTATATTTACCCCACCCTTCCCCAGAGACTCATGTGGCTTACAAATTTTTTTACAATGTATAAGAAATTTTAAATTAAAATGCATAAGTTTTCAATTACATATTAGGTTTTAAAAAATTAAATAATCAAATATTAATTACCAAACTAATTGGTTTCAGCCTCCTTCCCCAAGTAAAAAAGAGGGGGAGGAACAAGATGTTCACTCAGATGAACTTCAGCTGGATGGGTTTTTTAATGTTCTTTCTTTTTCCTATGCTTCAGCCTGGCAGAACAGCTCTGTCTTGCAGACCCTGAAAAATAGTTTAAGGTCCTGATCTTATTTCACCATGGGCCAGGGCTCCTAAGCAGATTTTGTTCACTAAAATGTAATATTCTTGGGGGACATAGTTGAAGAAGTGGTCCTGTAGATAAGAAGCCTCCAGACCATTTAGGGCTTTAAAGGTGAGAACCAAAACCTTGAATCTGATTCCCCATCTGGAGCCAGTGCAGCTGGGAGTGCACAGGGTGTTTGTGTGCTTTCCCTTGTATCCCTGTGAAGACCTAAGCAGCTGCATTTTGGACCAATTGCAGTTTCTGGAGCAGCCTCAAGGGCAGCCCTGTGTAGAGCGAATTACAGTTATCTAGCCTGGAGGTGACCATTGCATGGATCACAGTGGCTAGATAGTGTGCCAACAGGTATGGTGCACGTTGTTGTGCCTGGCAGAGGTGGTAGAGCACCTGGTGGGCGACATTTGTGATCCGGGCCTCCATAGTTAAGGAGGCATCCAGAACCAGGCTCTTAACGGAGGTTGCAGGTGTTAAATGGACCCAATCTAGAGCTGGGAGTTGCAGTACCTCAGCTGCACCATGTTGGCCCAGCCAAACAACCTCTGTGTTGGCTGGATTCAACTTCAGCTGACTTCACTTGCCTCCAGACGTTTGTTTGCTGCATAGATGGAAAAATTGGGATTGAATTCCTCTTTCATATATCAAGCATTTTTGTTTAGCAGGATTTTCCTGCTATCTGATTCCTTGTTGTTTTACCTTTCTTTTTCTTTTATTTAACCTCCCCCCCCCACACACACACACACTTTAGGTTGCAGTAAGATGAGTGATTGCTCTTTGAGGGTTTTGGGGGGGTTGCTTTTTGGGGAGGGGAGCTTCAGTTTAGTTCTTTGTCATTTTATCCCCCACACACAGGGATGCGTTTTGTTTTGGGGTGATCTGTGTGTGCCTTTACTGGCCACTGACTTTACTGCCCACAGTTCTCCATTTGAAACCCATCCAGTGGCCTGCTTCTCCTTGGGGAGTGAGCTGTCTTTTTCAGCCTGCCTCCCTGCACCCACTCTGTCCAGGGTGACTTGTTCCAGTCTCAGGGAGTGATTTTAGTGCCCAGCTCTCCATGCCTAGTTTACAGGCATGGACAAATGCAGCAGTGGTGCTTTAAAAGCAGAGCCCCCCCCTGCCAGGTACAACACCATAGGTCCATGCTGTTAGAGTCAGCTTGGTGTAGTGGTTAAGAGAGATGGCCTCTAATTTGGAGAACCAAGTTTAATTCCCTACTCTTCCCCTTGCAGCCAGCTGAGTGACCATGGGCCAGTCACGGTTCTCTTAGAGTTCTCTCAGATTCACCTACCTCACAGGATGTCTGTTTTGGGGAAAGGAAGGGAAGGCAATGGCAAGCCACTTTGAGTAGTAAAAAGTGGGGTATAAACAAACAGCTCTTTATAGATGCTGGTGATAATCCAATCCCCCCCCCCCGCTCCAGCTCTTATCTCTTATTCATTCATTCATTCATTCATTCATTCATTCATTCATTCATTCAATTTATATACTGCCCTCCCTGAAGGCTCAGGGCGGTTTACATATAACAGTAACTAAAACTATACATGGAACCATACATATAATAATTATAACATTCATATTATTAACTGGTATAACTGGGTAACAGTATAACATAACAGTATAACATAAGCAATAGTAATTCAAACAGGCCCAGGAGTCTTAGTGGGCTTCTGGGGGGGGGGGGGGCAGGGGCCCTGCAGATGTTAGCTTGGTTGCCTGGCCCCAGCCAAATGCCTGGTGGAAGACCTCCCTTTGGCAGGCCCTTAGTCAAGAATGTGGCAATTAGTTTTTTTTCCTGAAGACCTGCTGTCCACAAGGTGGGAGGAGGGAGCAAGAGTGCTGATGCAATCTTCTAACCTGAACCGGGTTTTCCCAGTTTGTGTCCATCTCTAGTTAATAAGTTAGTCTTTCAATTGTTAAGGAAGGCTGAGATCAGTTGAAACATTCCCGTAAGGCTGGGATAAAAATAAACCCATTCCCATCCGTGTCTGCATTTCACTGCAAATGTTTTCTTTTCACTAAACAAGGAGAATAATAATCAAGTATAAAAGAAATACAAAACAAAAAAAGGATCTAGTTGTCTTCTCAGCAGGCCTAGAATACTCCGTTGGCCACAGAAATGATTTGGGGATACTGTAAAATTTGTGTGCTTTACTCTGGCATTTTTTTGGGTAACTGCACCGATCATTTGCAGCCCACACATTCAGAATGCTCCTTGCCATGCCGGTCATGGACCACAGTGGCTGGTATAGCTACGATTATGCCAAACCAGTGACAGCTCCCACAACAGGAAATACCTCTTCTTTGGGGCATTTTCAGTTTTTGTACTAGGTGAAGTTATTATAGGGAATAAGGTCCACCTTCCGAGGAAGCCTGTTCCACTGAGGAACCGCAGGTTCGTATCTCAGCTCCCCCATGAACTCCCAGGGCAAGCTGCTTTTCTCTCATTCTCCTAGCTGCCAGGTGGGGATAATAATTCTGAGTTACCTTACATGGCTGTTCACTAAGCTGATGTCCTGGGTAAAGCAATATGTTATTTACTAGGCTAGTGATGCTGATGCATGGTCCGAACAGGCCTTGGAACAACAGGGCTTCTGCCCCAAGGACAAATGCTGTGTTAGCCTGGGGATACTGTCCCTGGTTGTCCACAGTGGCGGCAGCAGCGAGTTCTGGTGATCATCTCTGCCCTGCATGGCAGCTGTAGCAGTGGCAGAGCTCCTGTCCAACGAGTGATGTGGGGAAGAGAGAGTCCTTCCACTCCAGAAAAGACTTTTCATTGGGGAGTAACCTCCAAACTGAACCTGGCTAAAAGCTCCACACAGGGACCCCTGATCTCCAAGCTATGTGGTCCTCTGTCCTGAGGGTGGTCTGTCTCTGCTCTTTCCATTCTCTAGGATACCAACAAGTTGATGCCACCATCAGTCCTTGAGGAAGGGAAGGAAAAATGTCCCTATGATCCTAGCCATGGCTACACAGGTCTAATTGTGGGTACGTACTTTGCTTCTCCCCCTCTTTCCTTTGCAGCCATTCCTTTTGGGTTTACCCAGCATGGCCAAGGCACAGTGCATGGTGTAGGTACATGCATTAAAGTTAATCTGAAGCTCCTTGTGCATCTTCCCCCCTCCTCCACCAGCCCGGTTCCATCTAGCACTTAATTTTGGCGGCCAGAGCAGAGGCAATCTCCCTCTCCACAAATCACTTGGGTCTCGCTATCTGTGCAGCACAGCTGGCTCTCTCCCATCCAGGCACGGGTCGAATCCCAAACTAATCAGACGCTGCACAGCAACAAAATAAAATAAATGACAGGGAAATTATGGGTAATGCTTCGGTTATTCTCCTTGAACTGTGTGCAGAAACGGCCATGCATTGGCACCCAGTGGCATGTAATCTCAAGAGTATGCCTCTCTCCTTGTGGCTCTTATAACAGGAGGCTTCCTGATTAGAGCAGGTGCAGAAGGATTGGTTTACCAAGGAGGGAGGCCTTCCGTTGAGGCTGAAGAAGAGGCCAAAGCCAGTCGGCAAATCGTCCTTTCCTAACCTTACCTCATTTGCTGCATTGTTTCCCAGATGGCAGTTTATATACGGCAACACGCTATGAATTCCGCAGCCAGCCAGACATCCGACGCAGCCTGTCCCAGCGGGTTCTAAAGACGGAGGAATCCCCTTTGCACTGGTTGAACGGTAGGCTCCGTGGATCTCAGAACTGTCTCTCCTGTCCCTTTTGTCTGCCCCAAGCAGCAGGTCAAGAGGCCTGTTCTGCTGCTATCAGCCAAGCCCGTAGTCACAAGGGGGAGGGTGTTTGCATTTGAGGGAGGAATGATTATAAGTCAGTTTGAAACAACAGATACCAAAAAATGTCTAATATGCTTTAAGTTCCATAATACAGTAGTTTAAATTAAATTGCATTTGAAGTGCCTTGTGCCGAGGCATGCCGTAGATTGTAGGGTGATCACTGACGGATACTCAATTCATGAAAGGGAGGTTACATGTGCCCAGTGCTGTACTACTTGGCTAAATGATTGTTGGACTTCCCAGCATAAAATGACATCCTCCTTAGTGGTAGTAATTACATTTCATCCAGTGACGTAGCAGGTTACCATGAGGCTTCTAAGCAGTGGGAAGAAAGGCAATATGTCGAAATAGAAATTATATTCAATTCCTTCATGGATGGAGCCTCTGAAAAGAGTTCAGGTTATCCGTTTGGGGGGAGGGAATGAGGGGAACTTGTTATAAGGTTTAAGCTTGCCTGAGTATTATTATGCATCTTCAGATGTTGAGCTTTTATCCTAGATTTTTAGGGAGAGTAAGTTAGTAGTTTTTACATTGGTGAATCAAAGGCATTCCGCAGATGTTCAGAGACACATATTCTTTTCCATGTATGTTGCAACAAGGCGGATTGCACTCATTGATGGTATTTGGGCTGAGTGAGGCTGGGCTTTCTCTTCCTGCCATCCTCCCATGACAGCTTGCTCCCAAAGTAGATTCCCTACTGCTGAGGAGGTAGTCCCTAATCCCTAATACTATATAAAGCAGAGTCAGATGGGGTTTTGCTCTCCATTTTTACTTATCATTGCTGACATTAAAAAAGGAAAGGGGAAAAAACACACAAAAGAAAGAAAGGGACAAAAGACTGCAGAAAGGGCAGGCGGAGTGAACCGAGTCAGAAGGAGGTTAATCAGCTCTGCCAAAGAGTCCTTGTGCTATCTTTCAGCCCTCCCTCCCACTCCGCTGCCAAGTAATTAGATGAAACAGAGATTGCATATATTCCTTTCTGTCTCCGAAAGGACAGAATTGAGAGCTGAAAATTCAGAGAGAGGGCTTGGGGAATTACTAAGGGAGCATGGCCCCCGTGTGCCCCATCTCTAAAGCTGTGCGGTTCCATAGCTGTGAGAGTGATCTGTTTCAAGGGCTCTGCCGTCTGATGCTTTCCCTGTCCTTGGTTTGTACAGATGCTGACTTTGTGGCTTCCATGTTGGTCAGGGAGAGCACGAACAGCCTGGTGGGGGACGATGACAAGATCTACTACTTCTTCACAGAGCGAGCAGGAGAAGAGAGCACCTCTCTCTTTGACAAGAACCAGCTGCCCAGGGTTGCCAGGGTGGCCAGAGTGTGCAAGGTAAAGAGAGGGGGTGCCGTGAAGGCTTGGGGCATGCTGTGCTTAGGAATTGGAAACATTTCCCCAGCTCTGGCATCAGGGCTCGCGTCACTTGGATCCTCACCAGCACTTAGAACCCTGAGAGAAGCTCACTTGAGAATGTTCTTGAGAGTGTGGGTTGGGGCATGAAGGCATTGCCCTAGCCAAGGTCCATCAGATGTCAACCAATCGTTGTGCTACATCAGGGTTTCTCAACCAGGGTTTAATGAAATCCTAGGGTTTCTTGATGTCCTTGGAAAGGTTTCCTGAATGGGTGGGAGTTAGTTATTTTTTATACCTTTTTAAAAATTGTTAAACATTTACCAGGTGATATGACCATATATGGTTGTGTTGATTCACCCATCCCTACCAAAATAGCCAGTGAAGGGCCTGGGGGGGGTGGGAAGGGAAGTGACCTTGGGTGGGCATGTACACAGCTATGCTTCCTAATCATATTCTGCATGATTGCACTACTGGGGTTTCTCAAAGCCTGAAGAGTTTCAGGGGTTTCTCAATGGTATAAAGGCTGGAAAAGGCTGTGGTCTGGGCAGTGATGGGCTCCAGGTCTTCTGCTCTTACTATGGTGATCGAGGAGTTGAACATGGTTTGATTGGAATGAGCAGAGCCCTGACCTTAGATAGGATTCTGACGGCAGATCCCAGGCGGGGTGCAGTGCCCCAGAGCAGCCTGAGAGCAGAGCTGGTGGCATTTGGACTGCCATGGATCATTTGGTGGAGATGCTGCTGAGCTCTGAACCTCCACTCAGCCTTCTTGTTCCTGGTGGTTTGTCCCAGTATTCTGTAGCCTGGTTACTGCTTTGGTCCTAGACTACAAACACAAGGACTGTGAGGGCTTGTTCACAAGCTACATTTGTAGGAGAGATTTCCACCAGTATGCCTAATAGCCTACCATTGCAATTTTGATGCCCCATTGCAGTTTTGGAAACATTTCTGATGCTGCATTTTTTGTAAAGTTAACCATTTAGCTCAATAAGCTGCCACAAATCCTGATGGGTAGATGATAAGGAACCAGCTGGTGTCTCAATACCTGCAAGAAAGTTTTGGTCCTTAACCATGTTTGCCTAGAAGTAAGCTTTACTGATTCAAGAGGACTTACACCCTCAAAGGTCTGTGTAGGATTGCTGTCTTGGTTGAGGTCCCTGCCGAGTAATGAAGATTACAGACCAGAAAGTCACTGCTAGGACAACGGTGAACAGATCTGCCCAACATTTGTGAAGACTGGGTGTGGGCCCCTCCCCCCCATCCAGTCCAAGGTTGAGCAGGAGAGACGTTAGAAGAGGTTTAGCCCTTCACAGCAATGTGGTTCCACTGATCAAAACTGACCTGCTTCCTTGCTTGAATGGGAGTAGTGGGCATTTCATCTAGTTTGACCCTTGGTGTAGCCTAGCCTACCCGTGGTGAAGACAATGTCAGATAGCCCCATGTGGGCTCATTGGAAGAAAACAAAAGAGATCATGAAGAACCGCTGTGGGCTGCAGAATGCTGCAAGGACAAACTCTGTGTCTCTTCTGCCTGTGATGCCAGGGCAGGAATAGTTCAGAGGGAGATGAGATAGGCTTCTGGCTGTGCTGGTGGCAAGGTGCCCTTGGCCCCCTGAATAAGCTGTATCACTCCCATAATTGCAGCGGTCAGCGTGGTCATTTTTTCTTGAAAACCTTTGTGCACAGCAAGGATAGTCAACGCTCAGAGCAGAAGTCCCTGTTCCTAGCATCTTCCAGGTGTGGCTGACTCTGTTCAGGGCTTTGAGGTACGATCCACATTCCCAGTGCAGACGAGACTGTCCCCCACAACTGCCTCCTTGGTGGTTTGACAGTAAGAATACTCCAAGTGCATCCAAGCAAGCACCAGGCAGAGCTGACCCAGCTGTGTGGAATCCATAATTGGGGTGCTTTTGACAGATGGCTCTGGTTGCAAGGGCACAGAGGACTCTGCTTGTGGCTTGGTGTTTCTTGGCTGGCTGAATCTCAGTCCTAGCAACCAGTAGAAAGCTTGGAGCAGTCTCAGAGAGGAGCTGAGGACTGAGCTCGGCCACGAAAGATTTAAGGAGCTTGAGATGGGCCTGATCACAAGCTTAAGAGATGATCTGATTACTGTTCCCAGGGAGAAAGCCTTGAGAGAGAGAGAATGAGAGCCAGTGGCAGGAAGTTAAAGCTGGATGAATGCAGTCAGAAAGATTCTTTAAAGAAGCAAACCAAACCAGGGAGGGTGATGAGGTTTGGTTGTCAGTGGCGGGGAGCTTCATCTCTATGGCTTCATCTCCCATGCCTTTGGCAGAAGGTTTTGTTTCTTCTTTCTGATCCCAGAGGCTTCAGCTACATCTTGGGATAGGAATGATCTTGTTTGGTGGAGACAGACTTCCCGTTGGTCTTGTGGTGGCTTTTGTTACTGTAGAGGAATGAGCAGGTTTCACTGATGTCCACCAGAGCCTGGCCTTGCTGAGTTTGTCTCATAGAGAAGCAGAAATAGGTTCTGAAAGCAAAAGTTTCAGCTGGATTAGTGGGCCTAGAAAGATAGAATAATGAGTAGCTCATCTGATTAGTTCAGTGTTGGAAACGCTCCTTTATGGGGTGCAGTGCCTATTTCATTGATTGTCTGGGCATCATTTGGGGAATATGTGACATCATCCAGAGTGTATGAAGTAGGTAATAGGATATACATGATGCTGGAGATCTGAGACTTAATTTTCCAAAAATGGGGCCCCAGAAGAAGAGTTGGTTTTTAGACTCCACTTTTCACTTTTCAAAGTGGCTTATAATTGCCTTCCCTTCCTCTCCCCACAACAGACATCTTGTGAGGTAGGTGAGGCTGAGAGAGCTGACAGGATTGCTCAAAGCAGCATTATCAAGGCTGTGACAAGCCCAAAGTCAACCAGCTGGCTGCATGTGGAGAAGCGGGCGAACCAAACCCAGCTTGCCAGATTAAAGACTGCCACTCTTAACCATACTGGCTCTCTAACTGCAAAAAGCAGCCACTGGCAAGTGTGAGGGGGGCCGGGTGATTATGGGCTGCATGCTCTAGCAAAAGCCGTTCACTGTTCCCCCTCTTGCCCATGCATACCCAATTGCCTCCGTCAAAACTGCCCCCTCCCTAGTCGCCTCTAAAACAGAGAAATGACTGGCACTGCAGTTCTCCCCTGCCAGGACTAAAGGAAACCCAGAGACAGTTTTGAAATGAGAAGTAGAGAGACTACTTCCCCATCCCTGTTGGCCCATTCTGCAGTTGCATTTTAAAGATAAGTTGAAATAATGTTCAGCATTCAAACCTCATGCCTGGCAACATGGATTCTGACCTGTTAATCTTAGGCCGATGCGTAATGGAGAGGGCAAGCCTCCAGATTCTCAGTGTTATGCACAATTTGGTCCTAGTGCCTTCAAATCCACAGTAGCCCCACATGTACCAGACATCAAGTGCTTACAAGATTCAAAGGGCTTAGAATCCAGGGTAACATCCAAATGTTATATAGAGAGGGTAGGCCTGTTAGGAGCAGTCTCAGTATATTCTAAGTAGCACAGAGTATTTCCATTTGTGTAATCTGTGTTTGTGCCCATTGTTGGTCCTTCTGGGCCTCTTGACACATAGAATGTGAAACTCCAGCAGCATCTGACAGTGGTAGACTGGGAAGGTAAAATGGCCCTGGAACAAGCCAACCTCAGAGTTCGCTCTGGTACTACAAACCAGCCATGGTGGTCCGTTAGGGTAGTGGCCCACTGGAAAGTTTCCCTGAGAGTTAAGTGGCCAGCCCACCCTTTATATGTGTGTCTGAGGGCTCTTGGGTCCAGCATGTATGAGATGAACACAAACTTTGTAAGCCTTTCTGTATTTGCCCATTCCAGAATGACCTTGGCGGCAAGAAGATCCTCCAAAGGAAATGGACCTCCTTCATGAAGGCAAGGCTGGCCTGCTACATTCCCTACTATGAAGTCCTCAAGGATGTTTATCATCTGGATGGAGGGGACTGGCGGAGTACTGTTTTCTATGCAACATTCACCTTATCAGCACAGTGGTAAGCCAAATACACATATATACTGTTACAGTGGACTCTATCCTACTCAGCACACAGAAAGTGCATGAAGCTTTTCTTCATTCTGCAGAACTTTTTGGATGCTGGAAAGACTATGGAGTTACAGGATCCATGCATAGGGGCAGCTGTGTCAGTCAGCTGGCTGGAGAGAGAAGGGGCACAAAGGTGAACTGCCTTCTCCCCTCACTGGCACTTTGAGGAAGGAGGCATCAATTTCACCCACTTATCCGTCCTCACTCCAGCTCCTCCAGCCCACTTGGTTGTTCCTCTGTGTGTCCCACAGCCTTGAGACTGATTCTTCCAGGGTCAAGAAAGAAGTGTAGCAATTTAGAGGAATATGGGGGAAACTATACTTACGGCACAGTAAGGCAGCCAACATGCTGAGTAAGGCAGCCGATATGCTGTCTGAAGCTCTGACCACGAGGCTGGGAGTTCGAGCCCAGCAGCTGGCTCAAGGTTGACTCAACCTTCCATCCTTCCGAGGTCGGTAAAATGAGTACCCAGATTGCTGGGGGGTAAAATGGTAATGACTGTGGAAGGGAATGGCACACCACCCTGTACTGAGTCTGCCAAGAAAATGCTAGAGGGCGTCACCCCTCAGATATGACTCGGTATTTGCAGGGGATACCTTTACCTTTTATACCTCCCACACACAGAGTAGTAAGATATTGCCCAGTTTGTTGGATACAGAATTAGTTGTTGCCATTCAAGAAAGAGACCTTCTGCGTCTTGCTTGTGAATGAAGCTGCTGATTCACTCATCCACTGCTAGTTTACCTGGGCTGTTGTGCTGGCTGAGGTCCTTGAGTCTCTCAACCCACTTGCCGCTACAGTCAATACCCTTTTTTAGTTGCTTAGGGATTCTATTTTCTGATGGGGGTGGGCATGTGTTGTGTGGGTGGAATTCAAATTGAGCCAAGGGGACTTTCTTTTGTGGTTGCCAATAAAATCCTCCTTCCAGATTTATTTGCACCCATCACTAATTCCTTTTGCTTGAATTGGTGCTGAGGGCAAGTCACAGAGGGGACACTTGAGGGGTGAGCATCTGTGCAACATAGCATAATCCAAGCAGTATATGCAGGAGACAGTGTGTGTGTGTGCATGCATTTTCTGCTAGTTAATGGTACAGTGTATATTAACAAGCTGTCTCCCAGCTACCTAGCAGCTTTCCCCTGTAGTCTCTGTCAACATGTCAAGTCACAGCACACTCATGGCCATCCCCTTGGGTTTTCAAGGCAAGGGACATTCAGTGGTGGTCTGTTATTGCCTTCCCCTGCATAGAGATCCTGCCATTCCTGGGTGGTCTCCCATCCAGTCTGAGGCCAACCCGACTTAGCTTCCAAGTTGTGAAGAGATTGGGCTAGGCTGGGCCATCCATGTCAGGGCGATCTCTGATAACACAGAAGACAAGCTTTGTGTCCCCAGGGCTAGGGGAACAGTACGTTAAAGGCAGGTGTGTTAGCGGATGACACTGGCGATTCAGCCACAAAGGGCAATTTGGAATGCAAAGTGTATAATTTTGGCATATTTGACATTGGAAAGGGTTAATGCAACATATCTGGTACAGAAGCCGTGGTTATTGTATGAATGGGGAGGAGAAAATGCTCCGGCTTTGTAGGGCTGAGCAGTTTCTCCGCAGGATGACAAGAGATGATGAAGCCTCGGGAATGCAGTGGACCAGTCGGTGGCAAAAAGTGATCTGATTCATCTCCTACAAGCAACAGCTGCAGTTTTTTACTTGGCTGCTCAGCCTACTGTCCTGATCTGGCTTCGAACGGTTAGGAAGCCCAGAGAAGTTTTATGTGGGTGTCAGAGACAACAACCGAATCCAGGGAGAAGGGAATCCAGGGAACTTTCTGCACGGTCGCAGGTCTCTCAGGAGCAGCACAGAGAAGGCCTGCGCAGTGGATTTAGCAGGCTCAGGCACCAGGGAGATACCACTCACAGACCGGTCAGATACCTGAGTGCTGAAAATCCTCTACGATCATAAAAAGAGAGGCTTTGCTGAGAGTCTAGTATCCTGCTCTGTTGGCCATGTGGGACAGAGAGGTGCTGGGTCAAATTTCACAATAGGCTGAAAGCCAAAGATTGGAAGAAGGGTGATCAGGAAGCAAAAGGATAATTACCAGTAACTGGCAGCAAGGACAAGTGCAGATTGTTAAGGAGCAGTGACTGTGGAATCAAAATCAGGATCAAAATAAGGAATGCTAGAACAGGGACTGGTGCCAACCTCCAGATTTAGGAATGTTCCAGCCACGGCCTCACTGCCCACAACCCCAGCTAGATTTTGTGATGTTATTCTGGTGTTGTTTTCTATCGTCACTAGAATTGTTCCTTACCAAATAAGAGTTCTAATTCTTTATAGATTGTTAGGAATTAACTGATCTGTCAACCTGGTGTGAGGAGAGAGTTCTGCTATAGGCCACATGGACTGATAACATTGAGACTGACCACCTTCCCCCTCAACATGCTTGAGCTACCTGGATCCCATTTATGAAGCCTGTTCATTGTTGGAATAGAAGCAGAGGAAGTTCACATTCCTTGCAGTCCTACAGTGCTGATATATCAGGTTTCATTTCTGGGTTCTTGAAAAAATGGAAGGTTCTGGCCCCATGTGATGATCTTTTCCTGTATCTTCCAGGAGAAGCATGGAGGTGTCTGCCATCTGCCGATACAACATTTCTGAGGTGCAGGCAGCCTTTGAAGGGACTTACATGGAATACCAGGACTCCTCCCGCAAATGGTCTCAGTACAATGGGGAGGTCCCAGAGCCCCGGCCAGGATCAGTAAGTTTCTTTCTTCTACTAATCATCTCATATGCGTTACTGCCAAGGAACCAGGTGTTGCTGCAGAGCCAAGAGCTAAAGTAAACAAGCAAAAAGCCTGCTTGATACCTGATATATCTTTCTCAGTAAAGAGGTGAAGGTTAGAATGCTCCCTATAAAAGTTCCCTCTGTATGCACTAAGTTAACTTCCTGGAGAGAAGATTCTAGGCTAGCCTTTCTTACAAACATTCTAGCTTGGTGTATATAATACAATTTTGTATGGGAGAGCACTCAAAACACTGGAGCCTCCACCTGAAGACTGAAAGGACACAGCCCAGTGCCAGGGTTTTTGTTTGTATCTCTCAAGTGTTGCAACGGGATATGTTAATAGCACCCAATTCCTTTCCAGTGCATCACAGATGGCGCTCGTAAGAGTGGCTTCAATTCCTCCCAGGATTTACCTAACAGCGTGCTGGATTTCATCAAGCTCCATCCCTTGATGTATGAAGAGGTGAAACCTGCAGATGGGGACCCCCTCTTGGTGAAGAAAAATGTAATCTATACCCAGATAGCCGTAGACAGAGTCCAAGCCCTGAATGGGCAAGAGTATGACGTGCTGTTCTTGGGAACAGGTAGGTGTTAGTTCTGTGCCTCCTCATAAGTTAAGGGTCAAATCACATGTCTTCCTGGGGGACTGCAAGTTGTCATCTCACCTCGTAGCCTTATGTAAAAAATACAGAAGCTGCATATTCACACTTTTTGTCTTTGTTTTTAAGCTTTCCAATCTTATATGAGTGTATCTTTGGTGTTGGGCTCTCCACAGTTGCCCCCTCAAGCACCAAGAATACAGAGCATCGCTTCCCCCGGACAAAGCATTCCAGCTGTACCTGGCAGCTAATAGTCATGGATGGACCTCTGCTCCATATATTTATCCAATCTCCTCTTGAAGCTGTCTATTCTGATAGCTACTACCACTTCTTGCAGCAGTGGATTTCACATGTTAATCAGTTTTAGATCACCTTTTGCTTGGATCCTCTGACAGATCTGTTTGTTGATTTATTGGTTTATTATTTAGTCTCAATGGCCAATGTTCAGCCCTAAAAGGCCCCCAAGATTGATAACAATCAAAAGTTGCAATAATAAATTTAGCAATAACAATATAATAAACAATTTAAAACATCAAGTAAAGGTAAAGGTATCCCCTGTGCAAGCACCGAGTCATGTCTGACCCTTGGGGTGACGCCCTCTAGCGTTTTCATGGCAGACTCAATACAGGGTGGTTTGCCAGTGCCTTCCCCAGTCATTACCATTTTACCCCCCAGCAAGCTGGGTACTCATTTTACCGACGTCGGAAGGATGGAAGGCTGAGTCAACCTAAAACATCAAGTACACTAAAGCTAACAGGAGATCCCCCACAGTCAGTTTGGTTTGATGACCTTGCAGAACAAAAATGTCTGGAAGGCTTATAGGAATGGCACCTCTCCGATCTTCAGAGGGGAAAAGTCCCAGTGTTTGTGGGCAGCCACATTTTAGAATCATAGACTTGGAAGGGACCTCCTGGGTCATCTAGTCCAACCCCCTGCACTATGCAGGACACTCACAACCCTATCGCTCATCCACTGTAACCTGCCACCCTGTTGAACCTTCACAGAATCAGCCTCTCCATCAGTTGGCTATCCAGCCTCTGCTTAAAAATTTCCAAAGATGGAGAACCCACCACCTCCTGAGGAAGCCTGTTCCACTGAGAAACCACTCTGTCAGGTTCTTCCTGTTTAGATGGAATTGCTTTTGAATTAATTTCATCCCACTGGTTCTGATCTGTCCCTCCGGGGCAAGAGAGAACAATTCTGCTCCATCCTCCATATAGCACCCTTTTAAATACTTGAAGATGGCTATCAGATCCCCTCTCAGTTGTCTCCCCTCCAGGCTAAACAGACCAAGCTTCCCCAACCTCTCTTCATACGTCTTGGTCTCCAAACCCATCACCATCTTTGTTGCCCTCCTCTGGACACGTTCCAGTTTGCCTACATCTTTTTTCAACTGGGGTGCCCAAAACTGTTTGTGGGCCTTTTGTAGATCCCAGCCAACCATTACCTGGTTCTCACAGAAAGGTACTAGCTAGAGTTTAAAGCTCAGGCCGTCTTTTCTGCCTCTTGCAAGAGTGGACAACACTAGAAGAAAGCACTGTTGTTACTGGAAGAGATCTACTGGATTCATCCCAGTAATCCAAGGTGTAAATATAAGCCATACCTTGGCTAGTCACCAGACCATACATTCTTTCAAAATTTCTGTCCTCCACATTGTATCTCATATTTTCCCCATATCAGAAATAGTACAAGATAAATGCAACAGGGCTTCATGGGAAAAGGATAAAGCTGCCTCTATATTACAGATGTAAATCAGCTGTAAAGCAGTTTAACTACCATGGTTTCCTCCACTGGATGCTAGAAATCACAGTTTTCTGCTAAGACACCCTAATCAAACTCTAGCCAGTGACAAACTTTAGCCTGCAGCATAGACTTAGTCTTAGATCCACCCACAACGAACTGAAAAATAGAAGTGGGGCTGGATAAGGGGGCAACTTAGGATAGGGGAGCCATCCTAAGTTGCTTTACACTGACTTCAGTGGCCTTAGGAGCCTGTAAGACTTCTTAGAATTGTACTGTAATTCTTTTACTTTCTTCAGACAGTCTTCTGTTTTTTGATTACCTGGAAGTAGATGCATCTTCCCATAGCCAGCTGAATCCAGAAGAAACCTGGATCCTATGTAGGGCTACATGAACTGACTTTAGCCTGTATGACCAGGACAGGAAATTTTGCTTGCTGTGATATTTGACATTTAGCCTTTTGATCTCTGCCCAGGTAATGGCTGGATTCACAAAGCTGTGGTGGTTGGTTCCATGGTCCATATCATAGAAGAGATGCAGGTCTTCATGGTTGCCCAGCCTGTGGAGAATCTCATAATCTCCAAGCGGCAGGTAAAGGTGGTTTCAGACTCTGCAATCTACCTTTGGATGTCCTGTAATGCATGGAAAGGGTGCAGCAAGCAAATACAACACACAGGTCTTTGTCAGTTGAGGAACCAATCCTGGCTAGTGTGGACATCACTGTGCCTTGCTCAGCTGTTTTCTCCCTGACTTCCTGTGATTCAAAGCATCTAGGCAAAGCTGTAAACTGAGAAATCCCATCTCCTGCTCTCTGTGAAGGCATGGTTCACCCCACCTTTCTTTTAGAAGAAACACACACCTGGAATGTATGTCTGTTTTGTGACATTGTGCATTATGAGTCCTGCTGTCTCTGCCAAGACTGTGCCTTGAGGGTATTGATTTGGCTCTGCTCTTGGCTAAGGCATTTTCACTAACTGTTCTTCTCGGTGTCCAAAGATTTGAGTTGTAATCTCAGCAAAACTTGGAGTTTGTTATTTCACAATCTCTGTGAGTCACAGGCTTGCCAGCTGGCCAAGAGTAAAATGACGTTTCCCTTTAATAGAGGCTTAATGTGAAGACAGGAGCAGTTGAAGCTTTTCAGGCAGGGGGATAAATAAGGTTCTATTAAAGGGACAGGACATCTTTCTCCAGGTCAGGTGGCAACCCGCAAGAGTCAAGACATTTCTTACATTGAACTACTCCTCTTTCCAGGCCTCAGAAGTCCCCCATGAACTTTCCCAGTAAGGGTTGCCACCTTGGGTTGTTTTTCTTGCAGATATTTTGAGCACCTTATTTATTTAGATTTTTATACCGCCCTTCCCTACAGCTCTGGGTGGTTTACATAAAACATTCTGGAACATTTACATAGAACACTATCAACACCAGAGACTTCTGGTGTTGCCATCTTTCTAGTGGCCCTGCTGCTGGTACTTTATCAGTCAGCTTGACATGCAGGAATTTAGCAGGTGAAATCTCAATTCTCCAGCATGGAGATAAAGAGAGTTTTGTTTGATGGTTTCCTGGATTATCAGGCTTCTGTGACAGAGGATCATTGCCCCTCTGCATCATGAATGGGCCGCTGAAAGTGCAGCTTGGACTCCTGATTTTTGGCAGCACCTCAGCCCTGACAGAGAGAAAGGAATAGTCTTGAGGCAGGAGGGATCAAAGGCTGCCTGGGAGAGACCCCTTTGCCCTTCGCTGTGTCTCACTGCTTCCCTCTGCTGGCCAAACTGATGCTTTCGCTTCCCACAAGAGCAGCTCAGGTGGGGATGGGAAGTAGACAGGCCTTCGTGTGATTCTGAAGAGAAAGTAGCAAGCAAAGCCTCCGATTCTGAAGCTCTGGGTTCGAGAGGAGGCACAAATATTTGGTATGTTCTCCCTTAGCCCTGGGCCTCAGAACACATTCACATTACCCTGGCAACAGCTAATCAGCGGTACTAATCCTGTCTGTACAGTTGGACAAGGCAACCTATTGGCTCTACAGGAACAGGGTGTTTAAATGCATCTCTTATCTATGCTGTCTTTTGCAGAAGAGTCTTTATGTAGGGTCCCAGAGTGGGGTCCTTCAGTTACCACTGTCTGCCTGTGGGCGATACATCTCCTGCTTCGACTGCATCCTGGCCCGGGACCCATACTGCGGCTGGGATGGTGTGAGCTGCAGAGAGCTAGATGAGACTCTGGACAGGTATGGGAACATTCAGTGGGTTTGACCAGAAATGAAGAGTATGCCAAGCACTGACATTTCCTCCCTTGGTGAACAGGGGGATTCACTAAGGCACCATTGATGCAAAGATCTTTCCTGTCCAAGCCCATGGACAGCATCACATTTTTGTCTCAATTCATCTTCTCTAGAGAGGGAATCCAGCATGACTCCCATGGAGTCTGCTTGGAAGATTTCAGAGCTGTTGCTCATAAAAACTAGTTTAATTTTATGAGATTTATATCCTGCCTAATCTGGGGGGAGAGGAGCTCCAGGTAGCCTGCAACAATAAGATCAGATTCCAAAAGTATAACCATGACAACAGCTGTAAACCTAAACAAGCAACAAGCAGGGGGGAAAGTATAGGTGCATTGCAAAAATTGCAGCATGAAAGCTCTGCATAGCTGTCTAAACTCCACATAAAAACAATCTAAATGAAAATGGCTTTACCCTACTTTCTAGGCTTGGTCTTCCTGAGATCATGACTACAGCCAAAAAGCTATAGCTCCAAGTCTCAGTAAAAGGATTTTCAGTTTGACCTTTTACATTTATGCAGTGGCTGTGTGTCCACCCTGCATGAGATTGTTAGGGCCAATGAGATCTGTAGTGTGTAAGGAATGCGTTGTGCACTCTGTTAGTTTACGGAATGAGCACTGATGCATGCCTGAGGTGTCACAAATAAGTATCTTTAGATTTTGTCAGATGCGCACTGTGTGTCGGGAAGATAGTGTGCCTTTGGGTTGCTCTCCTCCCCAACTGACCAGACTCCTGCTTATCTTTGCCAGAACATTGCTGACCCAGGACGTGCTGCATGGCAACGAGGGCTGCTGGAATGACACTGCTCAAGGTAAGGCTTAGATGCTAACCCTTCCTTGAACCCACCCCCTGGGAGGCAAGGGAGCCTGGCCTGTGCACCACCCAGTGGCAAAGAAAGAGCCCACCCACTGGCAGCCTTTGCTCAGGAAAGAGGCAAGCACATAGCCTGCTTCTCTTCTCATCCAAAGTATCTATTCCCTAAATCATTATATAGCTCCAACATACAGTTATGCACACAGAGGGATCCAGATTATGTCTCCACAATTAATGGAGGTTTGCATATATCTCATTGCATTGCAAGCTTGTCCTGCTTTCAAAACATTTTCCCATGATGAGCTGTTTCTGCCAGGGTTTGAATGGCAGCAGAGGGAGTGAAGTGTGTGAGAATTTGGGGCAGGTAACTATTAGTGTGGCAGTAGCAGTGGGAAAGGGATAGAATAAGGAGCAGTGTTAGGAATACCCAAAACCAAACTTCCAAAGGCTGGGCCCATTCCAGGTATGGATGGCGAGCTTTCTTTAGACCAGCCTTTCTAAACTTTCTTACCATAGAGAAACTCCTGAAACAGTCTTCAGACTTTGAGAAACCCCAGAAGTGGCACAGTCATGCAGAATGTTGGTTGAGAAGCAACCCCCCAGAGCCCCTCCCCTTCTCACCCCCTCCAGGCTTATCACTGGCCATACAGTCAACATGACTCTATATGGTCATATTGCCCGATAAATGTTTTTTAAAAATTACAAAATCTATTAAAAATTACTTAACTCCTACCCAATCCGGAAACACTCCCAGGGCTGCCAAGAAACCCCAGGGTTTCATGAAACCCTGGTTGAGAAAGCCTGCTTTAGACACTGTGCTCACATTTCCTGTCTTTTCTCCAAAACAACGAGGGATAGGTGTTTGCTGCTTTTCAAAGGATGGTGGCACAGAGTCTCAGGGTGCCAGTTTTTTAGATTTCCTCCCCCCCCCCCATTCATGGCTTTCTTGCCCCCTGCCAGTTTGAGACTTAGCCATATCTTTCACATATTATTTGATGACACTCTGGAACATGATACTTAAATCACTCCAGCTCAGGTAAGGCAGCGTCCAAGACCTCACTTTCCCCATTTCTCCTGCAGCCACACCCATGCAGAAGAATCGGACTGTGCTACGTGGTGACGATGTGCTCTTGCCCTGTGAGCAGGCCTCCAATCTGGCCCAGGCAACGTGGCTGCTGAATGGTACAGAGGTGCGGGCAGAGGAGGAGCAAGGACGCTTCCACCTTGGGGTGGATGGGCTGCTGGTGACAGACACGCAACTAGAGTACAGTGGGGAATACCGATGCTACGCCAAGGAGAACGGTCTTCAGGCCCTGGTGGCAACTTATGCCCTGACCGTGCTGCCCGAGCAGCTGGTACCACAGATCCCCCCCACGGTGTCCCAGCCCTCCTGGCATGCCAGTCATGCTTATGGGGACATGAAGTTCATCTACATTGCCATCATCACAGTGCTAGGCGGGCTGTGCCTAGTGCTTACTGTGGTTCTCCTCTATGTCTCCTGCCTGCAGAAGCGCAGGGGCAAGTACAGCCTAGGGGTCCCCCAGACCTCCAGCGTGGAGCTGCAGACTGTCTCCTCCAACTGCATAGGCAAAGGAGGGCAGGAGGATGAGGATTTGGGTACCTACCCAGACGGCTGCCTACAGATCATCCCTGGGGATGCCACTGCTGTGGTTTTACCGTCCAAGGAAGTACCCCCTATCCCACCACCGCCTCCTCCTCCACTACCTGCAGAATTCACCAATGGCATTACCACCTTGCCCAACATGCTGCGCAAGATGAATGGCAACAGCTACATGCTCTTGCGGCAGAACGAGGAACCGTGCACTTCACCCCTCTACAACTCCTTTACCGAGGAGCTGAGCAAAATCCTGGAGAAGCGGAAACACACACAGCTGGTAGAAAAGCTGGACGAGAGCTCCGTGTAGGGGGATCAGGGAGCATATCTTGTCGGACTAATCCCTCCAGTCCTTCTGTGATTCCCCCTTCCCAGTCCAACAGAACCAGTGTTATGACTCAGCAACTACCTCCGGAGCGGCCCTCCGGAGCCGCCACAGACTCCGCGCTCATTTCCTATTTTTGTTGTTGTGTTTTTTCTTTGTTGCTGTTGATTGTTTCGTTTTCCAATTGCTGTAAAAAAGAAATCTATTTAAATGGGAATTATATTTATATATAAAAGTGATGATCATCGATAAAACAAGAGCCACACAGATCTGTTGGGTTTTTCCAGATGACTCCCCCACCCCTCTGGGGCATGCCTAAAATGTGCCATTGGCTTGTATGGTGGAAATGTGCTGCCATTGTTAAAGGGTGGGGCGGGTGGCTCAGAGCGGGGCATTGTGTCCTTGCCAGTGTAAAGGCAGCCACATCACTGTGACGGGGCAGCATGCTCAGCTGCTATCTTAACAGGTAGGTACGACTCTCTTGATAAAATCCAAGTTGCAGAAAACTTGTATATTAATCTGATCGCATTTCTAAGTACTGCCATGTAACTTTGATTTTACATAATAATTTATTCTGAACATTACATTTAAAGGCTCCCCCCCCCCCCAAAAAAAAATCAGGTGAATGTAGGTGAATTTTTCCTTAGAGAATGAACTTTGAGTGATCTCTGGAGAGTCATTCAAAACTTGTTTTTCTGTGGGCATAAATCACTTTTGCCACGGCTTGCAAGCTTCATGTAATACGAAATGGTTGAGCTGTGATGTCACAAAGGAGAGGGAAATAGAAACCTATTAGCATATGCATTCAACTATGCATCAACAGCTTAAAAAACCAAGGAGCAAAAGTCTTGGCAACAGGCCTTCTGCTGCTGAATGCCATCACCCACCAAAGCAACTATTTTCTCCAAGGAAACTGGTCTGTCATCTGGAGTTGAGTTGTAATTCCAAAATATCCCCAGACCCTGCCTGTAGAGATCTCAGCAGGGATGTGACGCTATACAATGCACCTTTTCAATCTGTCTGATCTCTGGAGGCTGAATATCAATTGTAATTCTAGGACAATTCCAGGCCCCAGTTGGTAACACTACTGTGGTCTACATCAGTGGTCCCCAACCTTTTTATCACCGGGGACCACTCAACACTTGACAATTTTACTGAGGCCCACTGCCCTAACGCTCTCTGACTCTGGTTGCTATGGTAATGTTTAAACATCCCTTCAAAATAAGATACAGACACGCCACAACAATTAACATAAGGAACATTTTATTTTCATGGAAATTTTAACTCATGACAATGACAAATCAATGGGAACCCTGAGCTTGTTTCTCTGCAACGAGATAGTCCCATGTGCGCCTGCCGGATCGTGGATGAAGTAAAGGGCCGAGGGGGGGGGGGGAGAAGGCATCCTTCACGGCCCACCTCCAGTTAGTCGACGGACCACATGTGGTCCGCAGCCCACAGGTTGGGGATCGCTAGTCTACATAACAATTTGAGTTTTGTATGCCTTCTGTAACACAATTTCAGGCATCCTCTGCTTTATCTGAACTTTTGGGGGTGAATAGTTGCTCCCATTCTGACTGTCGGGTAACAGGTCACCTTCACATTAGTGTCTAAAAATTACTTTCAGTCACCACCACAGAAATTTGGGGTAAGGCCTGAGATGCAGCTATACAATAGGGCTACTGCAAGCTTGGCATGCAGTTGTAACTGCTTGTTGCATTGGAGGAAGGACCAAGACTCACAAGTCCCAATGTTTAAAAGGCAGAAACATGGAAGTGCATGCCATTACCATCTCCAAGGGGAAATAGAAATTTCTTTGGCAAACAAACTGGTGCTATGAGATGATTCCCTAAGACAAGCTTTCTCATGAAACCCTGTTCTTTCTTCCTTATTATTAAGAGAGGTGAATGACATTATCTAGGGTAGACTCCATTGGGATATTCAGGGATCATGTGGAAGTGCAAAAAACAGCACTGGTGAAAAGTGCAGAATCCTGAAAATTTCAGCTATCTTTACAAAGTTTCTAGGCCCTATGATTGCATATGCAGTCTTAAACATATGTGGAATAAATTAAGAATTGCTTTTATTTTTAGCTAGGAAGCTACAGTTAGGAGTACATTGTCCAATGTACCTTCATTGTGAGAAAGAATCTAAAATCAGCATACTTTTAATGTTAACATCAAAATATGCAATACAAAATTTTCCTAATAGCACTAGTCAGCACTCACAGAAAAGCAAGCAAACCACAGATGGGATGGGATGAAATGCAGACCTGTGGGAGTTATTCTGGCCAATGATGGGACTGGAGGGGGTGGGACAGGGAGGGGCCCCAGATGGGTATGTATGTAGTTATGCTTCCCAACCACCGCTTCTGGAGTTACTTGAAATCTGAAGAATGTTTCAGGGATTTCTCAACAGTAAAAAAGTTGAGAGAGGCTATTTTGGACCAACAAAGTTTTATTCAAGTTTTAAGCTTTCACGTGGACAGAAACTTCCTCAGATACACGCACACAAAAGCTTATACTTTGAATAAAACTTGGTTGAGTGCCACTGAACTTAAACTTTGTTCTGCTGCTTTAGACCAACACAGCTACCCACTTAAAATTACAGAGTTGCAGCAGAAGCCAGAAATACATCTGAATTTGGGACAAGTAGGTAACAGAGCGATTTCAACATCTGATTAATGCTTATAACCCAGGAGTGGCAAGCGAATAGATGCTACTATGGGAAAAGTGGAAATTGAGAAATTCCATACATTGCTAGAAATGTTTTATCTGTAGTTCAGATAAGTCAGAAGAGATCGGAGTACAACTAGCACAAGCCCCCCAAAACTCAAAAGAGGACTGACTTGCACAAAAGCAACATTTCTATTCTGACTGATTAGTTAATGAGTTGGACTGTGTTGGGGAGCTATAGTTTCTCTTTGGCATTAGAAATTAGGGAAAGGGCTATAACTCAGTAGGAAAGTATATGCTTTGCATGGATGGTCCAGATGAAGCAGTGGCCTGACTCGGCATAAAGGAGCTTGACACGGTCATTTTTTCAACCTGTTTGGTACCAAAAAAAAATAGAATTACTTGCAGATACATCTGCAGAGCAACCTCTCCCATAGGAGCCAGATGGAAATTTACTGGTGCCAATTTACTGGATGCATTTTTCCTCTTTCCTGCCAATATTGCTAATTAATTTAGATTGCCTGGCGGTTCCCATTAAGATATGGCAGAGGATCAGAGAGGAAAATGTTGGGTTTACCTTGTATCAGATTGTGGGGGAGAGGTGTAGTGGTGTGTGTATATGAGAGGAGGGATGCAGTGATGTATATATGAAGGCTGCTTAAAGCAGCCTTTGAATGTCAGTCACGAAGTGTGCTTCTTAATGAGAAAGACCAAATGAAAATTCTCTTCTCTGAATAGAGTTTGGGGGAAGTGAGAACTAGTCATTTGTCCAACCCCAAGTGGCCCTAGCCAAAGTGCACTTAGGTGCTAGCCCCTGATGTACAGAAAACACTAGGACTCTTCTATTACATGAACCCGGGCCCTGGAAAAGACTTGATCATGATGTGCTTGATTTTGGAACTCCCAGTATCCTGACATAATCTTGCCCCTTCAATCTCTGCATTTGCCACTACCAGAGGGAAGCTGTAGAATTTTTGCTTCTTTCTGTGCTAATGAGGCTTTATATCATTCCCAAGTATATCTCTGATAAATGGCTGTGTTCCAGTGGCAGATGGGTCCCTCCTGCATTGTATGCCCTTTCTACTCTTCTGAGGTAACTGAAAAAGCTCAGCACAGCAGCACATGGTTTCGCCATCAGGTAGCACTGAATAGATGCTACCTCCCAGGGTGGTAGAACAGTCAAGAGCAAGGTATTCTTAGTCACACTAATCCTCAGCAGGAGGTGTGGCTAGCTTGCTCTTTATAAAGAAAGATTTACATTACTAGTGGTCTGTGAGAGCCAGCTTGGTGTGGTGGTTTGGAGCTCCAACTTCTAATCTGGCAAGCCGGGTTTGATTCCCCACTCTTCCTTCACATGTAGCCAGCTGGGAGACCTTGAGCTGATTAAGGGACCACATTTCGGCAACCTCCTGTGCATCAATGTATATGTCCCTCCAAAACTCTCACTGTCACAGGATAAAGGGAAACTTTGGGACCAACTTTCCCACACACTGGAAACCCTTTCTTCTCAGTTTCCTAATGCCCAAATAATTATGTGTGGTGATTTTAATGCCAGAATTGGCCCTGGTCACTCTGACTCTAGGGCAGATGTCAACTCTCAAATCGCGGAGCACACATGTCTTTTAGAACGAGTCTCACAAGACCCTACAATTAATAAGCCTGGTCTAAAATTATTGGAGTTGCTATCCTTGTTTAATCTTTATGTCTTACATGGCTCTAAGTTTGATAAGTCTGGTGGTTCCTTCACATTTTTATCTTCCTGTCATGCTAGCACCATAGATTATATAGCAGTTTCACCTGCTTTACTAACAGAGGTGGTCTTTTTTGAAGTAGGTAACTCTCCTTTAAGTGATCACTGCCCTCTACAGCTCTTACTTAAATATAATAGCAACATTCTTTTACCTCCAATTCCTGAACTCGCTGAAGGCACATTTCCTGGCAATAGGAGGCTGAAATGGTCAGAGCAGGTACAAAACAACATAGCTCAAGCTCTGACGAGTGATGACCTTAAATCCCTGCATTCAGCCCTTTTACAGCCTGGCCATGACGCCATAGGACACTATGACAAAATTATTAGCTTGATCAAACCTCTGCTTATCAACAATAAACCTCTAAAGCTGTTATCCTGCCCCAATAATGGCTGGTTTGACCAAGAATGCAAAACCTTCAGGAAAAAGCTAGTCAAATGTATGAGGCTGAGCCGTCGCAGTAGAGAGGATAACAGAATGTTAGAGCTCATCAGATTAAGATCCCAATATAAGAGTCTCCTCAAAAGTAAGAAAGCTGACTATGCTAAACATATGTGGAACAAACTAAATCTGGCAGTAAAGGAGAAAAATGAGTCTCAATTCTGGAACCTTGTTTCTTTCGGGCTTGCAAAATCACCCCAACAGGTTGAAGCCCAAATATCTGGAAACACTTGGTTTACATAAGAACCAACTCTTCTTCTTCTACTGATTTTGCCACATTCCAAACAATCATATGCATAGCAGCAGGAAAGCTCTTAATGTGGCTCACACATGGTGCCATTCCATTTGCTTCCTATTCCAATAAGGTATGCATTCGTTAAGAGGCGGGAAGTAGTCACCATCATTAAGCACAGATAGACTAAGGCTAGCTGCTTCTGTAGTCCTACCCTGACATTTGGAGCAGGAATCAGCTCCACCTTGATCAAGGAGGCCTTGCTCATAATTCGGCCAGAATTCTGTGACCTTTCTGATCACTGTTAGGGGTGTGTGCAAAAAAAAAAAAAAAGTTTTTTTTTCTAGTTTGGGCCTAATGGATCCCCCCCAAATTATGGTACATCTGAAATATCCTGCATCTGAATATGGTATTTGGATCTGGAATTTTTTGGAAACCCCTAATTTTGGGGGGTCCAACAGACTCAAGAAGAAGAAAAAGTTAAAGCCATATGGCAGCAGAAGCTGTCTGCAGGATCTGCATAGGGTTGGGAAGAATTTCCCCATTGCACATAGACCTGACTGGGAGCACTTCTGCTGATGGTTGGTTTAAAACACCATGCAATAGAAGCTGTCCACAGGATCTGCAAGCTGTAGGGAAGTCTTGCTGTAGACCTGATAGGCTCAGATGAGGCAGCTGGAGCTGAGAGCTCTCGCTGCTGAGGTTGATCAGTATAGCTGAATATGCCCAAATAAAACATAGAAATAGTGTGGTTTTATTCAGGTCTGCTATACCAATAGCTGATCAGAGAATCTGTAATTGGCTTAAGTAATACCCAAGAAATACTGGTAAGGTATTTTTTGCCTTAGTTTAGCCCTAATCACTACACCCCTAATCACTACCACCACCAGGAATCAGGGCTGTCACATTCCAGCTGAGTTAGTTGAGTCTTAAAAGGTGTCACTGGACTCAAACTTAGCAGAACAGAAGGAATTTTAGTACAAACATTTGGACTTCCCTTGGCCTGAGATGACTGTCTACTTACAAAACAGAAAAACAATAAAAACAGACCATTTTAATACCAGCATAATTTATTTTTGAGGGGATGAAAGACACTGCTGACCAATTTCTTGCACATTGATCACACTGGGCTTGTTTGTGAAGGGGTGCCACTGGCCTTGAATACTAGGGTTATCTGTATGGAAAGGCTTTCGGATGCGAATGATCTCCAAGCCAGATTGATTAGCCAACAGCTGAATGATCTCTGCAATTTCATCTGCTGACTTTCTGGTTAAGGTTTTCACTTCCACGGTCCCATTCACTGGAAAAACAGAATATACTGTATGAAATCCAGACCTTACTCTCATTCCATTAGTAGAAACAAGTTCGCTAGGCACTTTTATATCACCTCCTCCCCATATTTTCAGATGCTTTCAAATTTTACTTTTAACCCTTATTTATGAATGTTATAAATTTAGGTCTCCTTTACATTTGCCCAAAGTGATTCTTCCAGCCAACAATGCACCTACTGCTACTGCTTTTGGAGAAGGAAGGAACCTATTGAATGCACATCTGACTACTGGATTATTACACATATATACATTTCAGTAATAGTGGTATTTACTGACAGTATTTCTCTCTCAGCATCTCTTCTAATCTAATAATCAATAACACTTTTTCATACTCACAATATTCAGCCTCTAGTGTTGGAATCGTGCTTCTCTTTGGACACACGTATAACACAATCCCAGGGTTTTGCCTGGCAAAATCCACAACTTTTTCTTCAATATAATCTCTAGAACAAGATTAAAAAATACCATATGGATGTTAAAAACAAATTATACTGAAGATGGAGTCAAAGCTGATTGGATTATAACAAGTAATAAAGCAATAGGCACCTTTTCAGAATTTGTTTTTAGAAGTATCCTACTGAATCAGCTCAGGGGCCCATCTAATCCATACCTTGCTTTTCACATGAGCTGATCAGAAGACTGAGAAGCCAACAAGCATGAAGGTAAGTAGCAGCCCAGTTTTCTCATACAGCTGGCATTCAGATATATTTGAAGAGGAAGGCTCCACTTTACAATCATGGCTAATAGTTACTGAGAGGCCTTTCATCCATGCATTTTCTGAAGACACCTAAGTCTGTAGCTATCATCACATCTTTTTCCCATTCATGAAGTTACCAGAGATTCTTTCAGAATACTTTACCATTTTGACCATCCTGAATATCTAAACTTAGTAATGTCGCGTTTCACTCAAAATCATTTATAAATAAGTTAAATAGCATAAGTATAGACAAAAGGTTCCTGAGTAGATGTAGCATCCTTTGATAAAAGGGAAGTCCTTCATATATATATATAGATTAATAACTGATTAAGGAACCAAGAAGAATAAGCAGTTATTGTTATGGAGGGAAAAAGCACTAACTGTTTATTCTTCACTAAATCTACTCAGGAACCTTTTTTGAGGGACTTCGTTAAAAACTTTTTGGAAATCCAAGAATACAAGATAATGAATTCAAGTAGTTATTCATTTTTGGTACACTATCAAGACACCTTTTCTTAAGGCAGAGTTTCTGCTGCAAACACATCTGCTGCATGTCCCCAGCATCTAAACTGCAATCTTCTGCCTGTGCAAAAAAGATGATTCTTTCTCCAAAGGCTAACTGCTATCTTGAAGTACCACTTAAGTGAAGGAAACTTCATATTTTTCTTTCAGGCTTAATAAATGAGTTCACCATCTATGAAATTTACAATTACCTTTGTAACTGCTTCTCTGAAGCAGTTTGAGTAAACTTGTAATGAAATATTTTTAGAAAGCAGCCAATTCTCTCAATCCAATTAATATTATACTATCGTTCTTGAATGAGGATTTGGACAATATGGCATATCATTAATAACTGGGGCATGGATAAAGCTTTGCTGTTACACTGTCATTTAATAGCATGAAAGTATTTTGTAATGATAAATGCAGTGTGAATGCAAAGTTCTTCACCACAGTAAGAATGGCATTTCAACTGCAGGGTCTCCACCAAACCACATCTCATCTATATTAAAGGTGGATAAAATCACTGGATTTTATTTATTATTTATTTATTATGTTAAATATTTTATATCCTTTGTCTGAACTTAAAATCAGTTGCAAATTTCACACCTTAGTTCAAATCACAAATTTTAATTATGTTAAATCACTACTTTTAATTTATGTACCCTCATCACATGACTGCATCTCAAGCTGATATGCTTTCATTCCTGTTCCAAACCAATCCTTATTAAATCTTTAGAACAGAATGCTAACACATTTCACCAAAACTTAATGCACTATAAAATAAGCCCGTATCACCAAAAAGCCCAAAAAAAACCCAATTATTATGTGCTTGAAGAGGAATACAGGCAGAGTACTAAGGAGGTTCCATAAACATAACCACATGGCTCTGGATAAGTACATGAATAACTCGTGCTGTGGAGAACACTGGAAAAAATTCTGTATGTTACCAAAGACAACTACCACCAACAAAACATACATCGCTACGTTTCTAAACTGGACTCTTTCTCTAGCAAAACAGGCTTCGTATTCTGGAGGAAAGCTGCACATTTAGGATACCAGGCAGCATATAGAACATTATTCTGATTGGCCCTGTAACACATCTGAAATTCCTACAGATTAAGTCTAAATCAGATCAACAGCATGGCTAATCTGCTATTAATGAACCTTAATGGTTGAAGATGCAGCAGGAAGCAGCAAAAACCAAAACCTGTGTATGCTTAACACGTCAAACAGGAAATAAAATTAATGCAGTAAAACTCATGAGGCAGTCTCTTCTTTTATTTCTCATTAGACCTTGTAAAAAGGCAGACAAGAGTTTCCAGATTGAAGCTCTGTTTCATGTTCTTCCTCAGATAGGTCTTCTATGATTATTTGTTCCACCTAGGGAATCACTTCCAGTAAAACACAACTTGATTCTAATTAGCGACAGCATACCTCAAAATAGCTATGGTCATATTGTTTACTATCTAATCAAACTGGTTCACACTCAAAATAGTTCTGTGGCTCAGCCCACAATATGGATTAACACTAAACACAAAACAAAGTTCAGTGCAAAATCGAATGGAGAAATGAAAGCTAAGGTGACCAGATTGTCCCACTTTTGGAGGGACATCTGGGGGTACCTGGCAAATTGTACTTATGTTGAAATTAAAAATATATATTACAATACTATTTTTGCATTCTATGCGTTCTATGAAACTTTTTGTTGTTCCATATAGACCAATTTTTTAATCAAGAACTCCCCCCCCCCCCCGGTCAATGGTGTCCAGTAACCAATGGTGTTAAAATCTGGTCACCTTAAGCTAAGCAGGTTTTGTGAACCAAAACACCCAAGGCTTTATAAATAGTTAGGGAGGCAGAGAGACAGATCAGATGGGGCGGCGGGAGACTGAAATATGGCAGGACTCCAATGTGGGAGGCTCTATAAGCGCCAGGACTCAGGTTAGGAAAATACTCCTCGCAAAGGAGAGAGGCCGAGCATCTCCAGGGCACACCCCCGGCCTCCATTCAAATAGTTCCCCGCAGACCTCAAGAGGGCGCTCTTGGACGGAACGGACGGCCTGCCCTCCTCACGCGCAACCCCCTGCGAGGTAGGCACGCCCGGCCGTCCCAAGGACGCCTCCCGGGAGCCCGCCTCTTCTGAAGCCCCGCGCGGCCCACCTGGCGCCCCGCGCGCTCGTCGCATCCCGGGAGAGGGTCAAGGTGAGGCGCTGGAGTTGGCACACGTAGCGGCCCACGCCGTTCCGCAAGACGCTGGTCAAGAAGCGGCTCGGCGTCCCGCGGCTCGTCATGGCGGAGCAATAGCAGGGCCACAGGCAGCAACAGTGCCGGAAGTAGAACCCCTACGGGAAGTCAACGCGTGCCGACGGGCTCCGTTTCCATAGTGATAGCAAAAGAGGAGGCTCGATGCCGGGATTTTAGACCCCGTCTCGTCCCACCTCCTTCGCCGTTCCGGAGGTGACGTAAGACTGTTGTGGTTCCGGGGTCAAGGGAACGCCGCGCGCTCTGGGGCTGCACGTGGGACGGCTGGAGAGGGCTCGTGGGCGGGGCTGGCCGGCCAAGTTTGGCGGCGGCCCCGGGGGAGGCTGAGCCTCGGCGGGTGCTCCTGGCGGCGGGAGGCGACCGGCCGGGAGGGTGGCGGCGCTGGGGCGGGAGCGCCTAGGAAGGTGACTCTACTGTGGAGGAGGGGTTCGCGCGGGAAAGTGGCGGGGCACCATGCCCGGCAGGTCGCTGCCCTGCGCCGGGGGGGTTCTGAGGACGAGGATCGGAGCCGGCGGCTCCACGGGGACGGCGCTTCCTATAGGGAGAGGGGGCTGCGGGATGGCAATTGGGCAGAGTTGTGGGTGGGGGAGGTGTTCCTTAGAACCGTCCAATATGCCAAGGTGGTGGGCTTGGCCTGTATAGTGCAGTGAAAGGATACGCCAAGCATACTGCTTTGTTTTACTTGTGTAGGGAAAATGTGGCTCCCCATGCGCTCCTTGCGTGTTCTTTCTAACTGCTGGCCCTGTGGAGGCAGGCAGATCTTGACAAGCAGTCATGTTTGCAAATCTTATAAGAAAGAGGTGCTCCCATCCCCAGAGGGACCGGTCCCACCTGTGTCAACCACAGAGATACGGCAGTACTTGAGAGCTCAGGACATTCCTTTTCATGATGGCTACACTTGTTTTCACACCCCCAGCATTTTTGTGGAGGAGAAGCAACACGTTAGACAAAGCTACAGCTTGTTTATTGACAAAACCACAGGCTGCTTTGTCTGCACTGCCACACAGGTTGAAGGTAACTGGCAAGACTTGCAGGCCAATGTTGAGTTGAAACATAATGGTGTTGCTGTCAGTGAACTGCTAAAGACTGATGGGCAAATGGACCAAGTTGGCAAGGATGCCCAGCATATTTGGGAGAAAGCTTTACCTCTCTGGGAACTGCTGGATAAGCAGGAGACAGATGAGGCCAAGGCTGCATTTGGTATTTCCAATGTGTCGGACACCACCCTTAAACGTTTTGGGGTGCGTTACCTACGGACAGCTCAAGCCTTGGTCTTCCCATGGTTTAGCCCCCAGGGCTCCAGCCTAAAGGGGTTAAAGCTTCTGGGATTTGCCCACCAAGGAGAGACAGCACATTATGTGGAGAACACTCTACCCCGGCCAGGTGCCTATTACAATCTTTTTGGACTGCCACTGATCAGCCGGCGAGATACTGAAGTGGTCCTGACTGGACAGGAGCTAGATGTCTTAGTACTGCACCAGATGACTGGGCTACCAACTCTGGCCTTGCCCCGAGGGATTTCCTGCCTCCCCCCAGCCCTTCTTCCCTACTTAGAACAGTTTAAAAGGATTACACTGTGGCTGGGAGAGGATCTCCGTGCTTGGGAGGCTGCCAAACTGTTTGCTCGCAAACTGAATCCTAAGCGGTGTTCGGTGGTGCAACCTAGTGACCAGCAACTCCGTCCCCTAGAAGCTTTCAACCGTGGCTTAAACCTCACCAAGATTTTGCGTGCTGCCCTCCCTGCTGGCCATAAGTCCATAATTTCATTTCATGAGCTTCGCGAAGAGGTATTTGGGGAGCTGGCTAATGTGGATCAGGTGGCTGGGGTCAAATGGGCCCGTTTTCCAGAAATGAACAAACTCCTGAAGGGTCACCGAAAAGGGGAACTCACAGTCTTCACAGGTAATTAAAGGTGTTGAGATTATTGAACCATTGTTTAGAGATTGCTGAATTAACTTTCAGTAACACATATGCTGAAATCCTCGACAGAGTTATGAAAGTTTGAGCCCATTGAAGTCAATGGTTTTAGGTTGGTGTGACTGCATAGGATTGTACAGCATGTCTTGTTGCAAACTTGAGCAGCTACCTCAGTGTGTTGAATTCACAGCTGTTTGTTTACAGGAATGAGACCATACTCTTAACGATAGCTCTAAGTCTCACCCTGTTTATCCTGGTATCAGGTTTCTTTTGTGTCACTGTTTGCTGCAAGTTTTTAATACTATTTGGCATATAATGACTGCTTTAGAGTGTTCTAACTGGGTTGGGGACCTTTTATTCATTGTATATTTTATTGACCAGAAATTAATTTCTCCAACTTAAATTACCTAATAGAATTACCAAATTACCAAAGCATGCACACACACGCCTTCCACACCTGGACATACAGTCTATCTGACAACACATTCAGTCCATATGGAAACTCCTTATTAAAGCATTTTGCATATAGATAGGAAACTACCCAATTTGGTGTAGTGGGTAGGAGGGCAGACTTCTTATCAGCTAACTGGGTTAGATTCTGCACTCCCCTGCACGCAGCCAGCTCGGTGACCTTGGGCTGTCCATGGCGCTGATAAAGCTGTTCTGACTGAGCAGTGATATCATGGCTCTCTCAGTCTCACCCACCTCACAGGGTGTCTGTTGTGGGGAGAGGAAAGGGAAGGTGACTGTAAGCCGCTTTTGAGACTCCTTCAGGTAGAGAAAAGCAGCATATAAGAACCAACTCTTCTACCCTGTTAATTTTGCCCTTTTCTCTGTGGTATAGGTCCAACTGGCAGTGGGAAGACAACTTTCATCAGTGAATATGCCCTAGATCTCTGTATGCAGGGGGTGAATACCCTGTGGGGCAGCTTTGAGGTCAACAATGTCCGCTTGGCCAAGATCATGCTAACCCAGTTTGCCATGGGACGGCTAGAGGAGCAGCTGGAAAACTTTGACGAGTGGGCAGACAAATTTGAGGATCTTCCTCTCTACTTCATGACTTTTCATGGGCATCAGAATATCAAGTAAAGGCAGCTTATTTCCTGTATACACTGTTAAACCTCTGAAGCTGAGGTGGAAGATGTGGGGTGGTGTCTTAACTGTCTGTGTTGTTAAATATTGCATTTCTGTGGAAGAAATAATTGGGAGTACTTTTTAGATCTGGGTGTAAGTGTCCTGGGGAGAAAAGGCTGTTTATGAGTTGCAGCTAATACAGAAGAGTTTTTTGCCTTGCTAGTCTCAGAGACCCAAAGCAAGTGCAATCAGGTTAATGCTCTGCTTCCATCTGCATCAGGACAATGCAATGGAGAAGCCACAAGATTGCGCTTGATTGCTCTGTCTACCTCTAACAGCTTTAAACATTGAGAAATATCCTTTAGCTTGAAAGAGTAGCTGAAATTGGCATAGTTCTTGAAACTTTTGAGGTTGTCATTAATTGATCCTGACTTGGGTGCAGAACGAGTATTGCAAGGTGATATGGTTGTATTGCTATGTTTTCTCTTAATCTAGGCACTGCCCTCTCATATCCTAGCCATGGGGTACAGGATTATTAGACATATGTAAGTGATGAAGCTTGCTTTTATGAGACTGTCTCTGCTGAAGTAATGGTCTTCTCCCTTGCAGGACAGTGATAGACACTATGCGGCATGCTGTGTATATGTATGACATTAGCCATGTGGTTATTGACACCCTCCAGTTCATGATGGGCCAGGAGCAGCTGACCGTGGACAGGTAACCCTTCATGCTTTCCCCCTATACTTTGGTCCTCCTCTGTTTCCCTTTGTTTTGTTAGTTTCCCTATTAGAGTGCCCAGTGCTGGTCAGCTATCCCCTGTTATTTATATGCCAGGCTAGATCCCAGTGCAAGCCATGATTACTTAGGCCACTGAAGTTGTAATGCTAATAATTGCTTACCCTTGGTGTGGAACAAGCCATAGGCTCACATGCTCCCACTCTTTTGGAGTATGAATTGCTACTTTAACTACAAATAAGTGCTGTATTGGCTGTGACATTGGGTTGGATCTGGTGGGGGTTGTATGCAAAAATCCCTGAATTTCTTGACTTTCCCCTCTTCCCAGTAGCCATCACTGATCCTGGGAAAGATTATTTCTGAGATTTTGGAGCCCATGTGGAATAATAACTGTGGGTCAGGAAGCACTCCAGTAAGTAAGGGAGGGTGAAATGTCTTTTTCCTGTTCTATCAGTGAATTTCTACTTATGGGTGAGGCAGGAGAAAACAATTTTTCCGCTTCCCCACTGCAGGCCCCAAATGTGTGTGTGTATTACTCACAATCTTGGGAATAAGCTTTTCTGGGGTCGGAGGAGCCGCTGCAGGGAGGAGAAAGTAGAGGAGACTGGTCACTGTTAGTACCTTCCAGTGACAGGTCGCAGGATCTCCCCCCTATTGATGATGATGATGATGCTATCCGCTCAGCCATGTCTGACCCTTGGCAATTCTATAGAAAAGTCTTCGCCACACGCCCCTGTCTCTGCTTCTTTCAGTTGGTTCATGGTCATCCCTGTATTAGCTTTGATCGTGTTGAGCCCCTATTAACTGTGGCTAAAACTTTTCAAACTTCCAGTTTACCATTGTTAAGTCTAGCCAGGTTTCAAATTCTTTTAAAGGGAGGACATGATTGATTATTTATTTGTATTATTAGTGAATTTTTATCCTGCCACTCTCAGAAATGACTCATGGTGGATAACAAATGTTACATTAGCATTCATGTTAATTAATGTTAATAGAACAGTTATCCATGTTTCAGGTGAGTGCTGAAATTTCATGCTCTAAAAGACTGTCAACATGTATTTATTTATTTTACATTTAAAAGGGAAAGTCAGGGAAGTGCACTTCAGGCTTCATTTGGTACTCAGACTTCTATTTCATATAAGAGAGGGGCCTAGGAAGAAGGGGGGACATGTGGTTTCTCTCCTTGCTTGGCTCCACTGTGCTTCCACTAACCCTCCTCCATCCCACCACCTCCTTCTGCATATCTGCCTTATCACCTTTTCTTGTACTATTTTAGATTACGTTAACAACCCGAAATGCTACCTGCAGGGTTTATTTTGTGACATTAGTGCTTTTGCTGGAGTTTAAAATGTTTATTTAGTCCTTTAGTTAGTGTGGTGGTAGGTTTTTATCCTAAGATCTTTTTGCAAATTTGAGTGGGGGTTTCTTTGGATTTTCAGAACCTTGGACTGGCTCCCATTTTGCACATTTGCCTACCCACATGATTATATGGATTTACACATATTGCTATCAGCATTTTTCATCCTATCCCGTTAACTTTCTTTTTTCTGTAAGACAGGTGTGTCAAATAATATCCCCTTTTAATGTTCCTGCTAATCAGCTGCTTCCTGAGGATTTCACCAAAGAGCATTTATTCCACAATATTGCTATTCCAGGCTTGCTGTCCAAGACTACATTGTGGGTGCCTTCCGGAAGTTTGCCACAGACAACAGTTGCCACGTGACTCTGGTAATTCACCCTCGGAAGGAAGATGAGGAGAGGGAGCTGCAGACCGCCTCAATATTTGGCTCTGCAAAGGTGAGTGCTTATTGTTAGTAGTTTACAGGACTAGGCAAGACTCAGTGGCTAGCACATGCTATGAGATTTTATTCATGTTGCATGCATGTTAAATTCACTTTTTAGCAGCAGTTCTCTAGCACCTCATGTTGTACAAGATGGTCTTCTCTGCTTCAGTGAAAGGATCTTTTCCTTTTTGTATTTTTGGCACAGGCCAGCCAGGAAGCTGACAACGTGCTGATCCTGCAGGACAGGAAGCTGGTGACAGGCCCAGGCAAGCGCTACTTACAGGTGTCCAAGAACCGCTTTGATGGAGATGTGGGAATCTTTCCTCTGGAGTTCAGCAAAGCATCCCTCACTTTCTCTACCCCCTGCAAAGGCAAAGGCAAAGGCAAAGCCAAGTTGAAGAAGGTTAAAGATGACAATAGTGTACCCCCTAAGAAAGCTCCAACAGCTTCTGGTGGGGCTTCAAAGAAGCAGCAGGCACAGCCATCCAGTACAGAGACTTCATCTGATGGATCTGTCAGTCCTTGAGGAAGAGGAGAGTATTGTGCAGGAAGAGATGGAAGGTCACTGCCTCACTGGAAGATCACAGCAATATCACTGCCTCCCCCTGATCACATCACAGCAGCAATAAGGGTACAGAAAAGAAAAAGGGGAAAAATGGGCTATACAGCATAATTACAAGACAATCATGATGTATAGGATAGTGAATAATTTCCCTTTCATCCCCTTCATTCTAATTTCTAAGGTATTTATAAAATACAATAATTCTTATTTCTGCTGAAGTACAATTGTAGTCATTTAAGTTTCAAACTTCATAAAGAATCTGTTTTGACTACAGTGGTTTCATCATTACTACTGTCACGATCCAAGGCTACTCTCTCAAAGAACGCAAGACAACTGAGACATTCTTCATAGAAAAGCATTCAGAGTTGTTTGTTAGGTCCAAGAGGGTACATCTGATGCATTATGGAAGAGATTGCTATGAAAAACTGGCTTGGCCAGTCTTAGGGTACATATAGGCAACCACCTCCTCCACCAACCTTCTTCCCACCGTAAGTTATTCCCATACTTTTATCTTCAAAAGACAGCTAGGACAAAGTGCAATCTACATTTTTACTCTTAGTGGCCAAAAGGCGGCCAAAATTACTCACAAGAGCCATATTATGTGGAATAGGAAATAGTATTGTGAAGGACGCTTTCTACTGCCTGGGAACAGACTAGTGTGTGTGTGCGTGCGTGCGTGTGTGCTGAGAGCCAGGAAAGGAAAAGGGAGGAAGGAAAGCAGTGAAACAGGAGTGGAGTCCAGTGGTTCCTGGGACTTTGGTTCACTTTTTCGAAGAACCAAGTTATGTAGTGTGGGGCTGCATGACACCTACATATTCAACATAGCATATTTTCCCCACTTCTACATATTAATTAGAATAGATAAGTGGTATATTTTGGTGTAAAAGAAAGGCTAAATCTCATCTAGAGAACCCATTTATATTTGGGATATTACATTTGGAACAAATTTTGATTCCACTTCTGTTATATTGCCATATTTGAAGATATGCTTTTTTCTATGGAGATTTGAATTGAACAAACCCTTCACTCATGAGTTTTAACAGTTTCCCCCTTTCTGGGCAGAGAACAGGTGTGTGTGGGGAAATCAGTTCAATTAGTCAAGTGTCAACCTCTGTGAGAAATCTGGTCAGACAAAGGAATCATTTACCTCTGTTACCAAGCAATAAGCTGGTGATGAGACTTGAGCCCTTTCTCCCTTACTTCCCAGGATGAGATGGGGGACTGGCATGCACACACCTTAGAAAACATCTTGGAGGATGGTATTTGGAATAATTTATTAGGTGCAGAAATTATGGTAACTTAATATTGTGTTGAATGCCCTTTTTGTTCAATTAAAAAGGCCCCAGTTTGTGCATCCTATGCAAATGTTCCTTATATTCACCACAAGAGGTCAGCCTATGTTAGGTTTTCACTTGCCTGGATTTGAAATGACAGATTCACTTGACTTTGTTTTCTTTGATTTCCATGCTTACCCATGGTGCCTCCATGGCCTGCCAAGCATTGGAATGTTACTGTAATCTTGAATCTCACAGAAGCTGGAGCCTGCAGTGGCCAGTTCATCAGAATATGTTGTTGTTATGTGCGAAGTCGTGTCCGACCCATCGCGACCCCATGGACAATGATCCTCCAGGCCTTCCTGTCCTCTGCCATTCCCCAGAGTCCATTTAAGTTTGCACCTACTGCTTCAGTGACTCCATCCAGCCACCTCATTCTCTGTCATCCCCTTCTTCTTTTGCCCTCGATTGCTCCCAGCCTTAGGCCCTTCTACATGGAGTCCTTCCTTCTCATGAGGTGACCAAAGTATTTGAGTTTCATCTTCAGGATCTGGCCTTCTAAAGAGCAGTCAGGGTTGATCTCCTCTAGGACTGACCGGTTTGTTCGCCTTGCAGTCCAAGGGACTCGCAAGAGACTTCTCCAGCACCAGAGTTCAAAAGCCTCAATTCTTTGACGCTCGGCCTTCCTTATAGTCCAACTTTCGCAGCCATACATTGCAACTGGGAATACCATAGCCTTGACTAGACACACTTTTGTTGGCAGGGTGATGTCTCTGCTTTTTAGGATGCTGTCTAGATTTGCCATAGCTTTCCTCCCCAGGAGCAAGCGTCTTTTAATTTCTTTGCTGCAGTCCCCATCTGCAGTGATCTTGAAGCCCAGGAAAATAAAATCTGTCACTGTCTCCATTTCTTCCCCATCTTTTGCCAGGAATTGAGAGGGCCGGATGCCATGATCTTTGTTTTTGTTTTTTTTTAAATATAAGTCAGAATATAAGTGGTGATTAATATTACCAACCGTGTCATGTAGCCTAAGGTTTCTGTGATTTAAATTTTAAAGTATTCCTGATAAATATTCACCTGCTCTCCTTTTAAAAACTGACAGGGAAGGTGATTGCATAGCTTTCAAAGGCAGTCAATTATCTTTGGGCCCTAGGACTGTGGCTTAGTGGCAGAGCACAGGGTTTGCAGATAGAGGGTCCCAGATTCAGTCCCAGCTTTTCCAGCTGAGGGTAACAGTTTGGAAAGTGAGTGCTAGTCACAGAAGATAGTGCCAAGATATGTCTTTCCTTGGTTTATGGCGGCTTCTTGTGTTTGTACCTGATCCTGATGAGCATGTTAAAATTTCTGAGCCCTTTTGTGTCTTGTTCTGGCATCAGTTGTTTTCTTCCCTTTTCCCCTCCTTTTTTGAGACTGTATTTTAATTATTTAGAAATCTTTTAAAAACATAACGTTAATACAGCTAATTTAGATTCATTCTCTTCTTATAGTCACCGTAAAAAAAGGGTTTTCATGCCTATTTTTTCTCTAAGGAGTTACGGGGTCACAAATTTTAAATATGTATCAGGCATAAAATTGGTGTGAGAACATTCAGGAAGCAACAGCTGAGAAAAGCACCTTTCATCACATGGGTTTAGGGGTTAAATCAAAGACCAATGGAGTTATTGTATTGCCAGTGTAGGTGCTATACAGCAGTGGTCCCCAACCTTTTTATCATCGGGGACCACTCAACGCTTGACAATTTTACTGAGGCCCAGTGGGGGGGAGGGGTAGTTTACTCCTCTACTCTCAACCAATGCCCTAACGCTCTCTGATCACTATGGTAATGTTTAAACATCCCTTCAAAATAAGATACAGATACGCCACAACAATGAACATAAGGAACGTTTTATTTTCATGGAAATTTTAACTCATGACAATGACAAATCAATGGGAACCCTAAGCTTGTTTCTCTGCAATGAGATAGTCCCATCTGGGAGTGATGGGAGACAATGACACCCGAAGTGTGTTGTAAAGGGCCAGGGGGGGGGGAGGCATCTTTCGCGGCCCACCTCCGATTAGTCAACGGACCACATGTGGTCCGCGGCCCACAGATTGGGGATTGCTACTATACAGCGTTTAAAGCTTCACTGATGAGATGGCAGCAGGTATAGCCCAGGTAGACTACATCAGTGCAGTTTGAATGGACATTTCCTCTTCATATATTTTGTTGTGTTATATCTCAATACAGATTTGGGCCAGCTATGAAAGGGACATAACATGCATGTTGAAAATTTAGTTTTATTGTTCCAAGAGATTATTAGTAGACTGACTAGATTCTAAAATTTCTGTCCTGATTTGCTTGCTTCAATATCAAGTGATGTGGATTCATCTCTTGCCCTCTGTTGGGATAATTTCTGGATGTATGGTGAATGCATCTGGAGCCCAAAAGCCCCCCAACAACTTGCTTCTCCGCCTTTCTAACCATGGATAGGTTGACTAGAATCAGGCTACCTGCTGCATCTCTCAGGACCTGCTAATGGAGCCTTAACACCAAGCCTAACCCTCCAGAAGGGGTGGGTGGGGATGAGTTGCTATGGGGGCACTTTGTGTGTATCTGAAGTGGCATAAAAGCACTATAGTACTCATCTGATTCAGACAGCCATATAATGGGGATAGAACCTGGTCTGACTACGATGAATGAAGCATATTTCTTATCCACAGGGCAACAATTCATCTCTTTCATCTCTTTCATTCCTCAATTATTTGGAGGCTCAACAATCATTCATGGGCAGTGGTCTACTGAGCCAAAAAAGGAGACTCAATGGAGGCTCAAAGCAGGTTCTGCTACAAACATTCCCATGTGTTCTTTCTCAGGGAGGGAAAGGGAGGGACCTGGGCAACATCTTTTATTAATTTAGCTGCTGGCAACATTGGGACAAGATGAAAAGGACTTGGCCACTGCTTGGTGGGAATTGGAAGCAAGTTTTGGAATAAGGGCCTCAGGCTGGCTGAGAGCTCAAATGTGCAGCTGGGTCTGAGGACTGAGTTTGTGCCGTGGGCTGGGCTTGTTCCTGTGAGCGGATAACCCGGTCCCTGATTTCAATTAGCCTGAAGCTCTGTGGCAAGAGATGGGAGTCCAGACCTCATGGCGCAACACCACCCAAACACCCATCAAACTCCAGGCACATTTCAGAACTGTCTGAACTCTGATCTGTGGTTTTAGTTGGAACCGGGTTTGGAGCCCAGAGTTGAAACAGTGCACATTGGAAACTAAGCTGTGCCTGGCAGCTGTTTCCATTGCTGTTCCTAGTTGCTATTAGAAGCAGGTTTCAATCAGCAGTTTCTATCTTCCCAAGAACCCAGACACTGTGGACAAAGCTTGTCTTGGCAACTTGCGCATTTCAGGGACAAGTTTTTTGCAACAGCTGGCATTGTCTTCAACTGGGACTGCCGGGGATATAAATTTCAGCATGATGGATCCTCTTGGCCACAGAAAGTGATAATCATCCTTTTAAAGGTGAGTTAAAGAGAGAGTGGAACTTTTTACATGCCTTCAGAGATGAATGGGACTGTCTCTAGAAACTCAAGGTCTGTTTTCAACAAGGCATTAGTTCACCAAAACACTGTTGCCAACAAGCCATTAAACTGGAATACTTGGATTAAGCTGTTTAGATACCTTTGATTCCAAAGAGATTAAGTGTTTCTGCTAACTTGCTTGTTAATTAAGTGGTTTGTTTCACTGACAATAGAAGCAAGGTAAAATTGGAGCTTTAAATTTTTTACTTACCCATGAGATGGAAGTTTTGAACGGCAGGATAATTTTCTGAAGTTACAAAGATAGATAACAGAATGGAAAGTTGAGGGCATGCCCCCTCAGGCATGTGCTGCTGTTACATCGTTAAACTTTATAATTTTGAGTGCTAAATCTGTCTGCACATTTTTACCCATCCTTTCTCCAAGGACTTCATGGTGGCATATGTGGTTTCCCCCATTTTATCCTAACAAACCCCCTGTGCAAACCTCCTGTGAGGTAGGTGAGGCCAAGAGAGATGGGCCCAGAGTCACCCAGTGAACTTCCATAGCAAGTTAGGGGTGTAGGGCTCAAATTCTCTAGACCCTAGTCTGTTAGTCTAACCCCTTTATCACACCAGCTGTATGTGGTCATTTCTCTTCTTTCACTTCCTGGTGAGATTTTGATGGTTTTATTGCACATTTTATGGTTTTAAATTTTGAAAATAATTGTCCTGGTGTGGGCAGGAATACCCTTGCACATTTTGATACTTCAGCTGAAATCTTAAGTAGCTAGGTAGCAACTCTTTCCTACCCATGCTGAGTGGCTGAAGCTTGCCAGGCCTTGGCAGCATTTCACTTCATTTCCTTATTCCCACTATGCTAGGAGCCTATTTACCTGTTGGAATCTGGGTTCTCTCCTTCTCCTTCATGTTTCCAGCGATCCCATGGCACCTGTTGATATTAGGCTGCTTGCTTTTCTTTCATTACAGATCAAGTAGACCAGTTGATTTTTCTCTCATGGCTGAATGTCCTTGCCTGCTCTCTCATCTCAACCTCAGGAGTATGCAAATAAAAATGTCACAGGAAAGAGAGCTGCTCCTGTCCGCTGTTACATTAACAAAATCTACCAACAAGGATTTTCACCCCTTATGTTAGAACATCTACATAAGTGGTGAGGATCCTTGTCCCCAGCCCATTCCTCATGCTCAGACACACAACCCAGACCCCCTCCCCCCAGTCCCTTCCCTTCCTTACCTTTTGGGCCTCGGAATACAGGTGGCCGTGGTGCTTAGGGAGTGAGCCCCAGCATAGGCCTGCTTATCACTCTGGTGCCACTGCTGCCACCAAGCATCTTCCAAGGTCCCTCCTGCTATCCCGAGGGCAGGAGCAGCCTCAGAAGACTGGTGGCTGCAATGCCTGGGCGCTCATTGCTCTGGCGCCGCTGCAGCCATTGTGGACCATCTTCTGGCACTCTCTCTAAGGTGGGAAAATGGGCATCATATCTGTTATCATTTCTGTAATAATAGGGACCGCACCAGTAGATGTTCCACATTTAAAAAGTCTTCACCTTTGACGGCTATATTTGTGTATTAGCAAAATTTTCTTTGAGCATGCCACTTCAGAGCTGGCATTCTTATGAATACAACAATCTTTGCTGGGTTCAGTAAAGAGAACCAGCTTGGTGTAGTGGTTAGGAGTGCGGATTTCTAATCTGGCATGCCGGGTTATATTCTGCACTTCCCCACATGCAGTTAGCTAGGTGACCTTGGGCTCGCCACAGCACTAATAAAGCTGTTCTGACTGAGCAGTGATATCAGGGTTCTCTCAGCCTCACCTCCCTCACAGGCTGTCTATTGCAGGGAGAGGAAAGGGAAAGCTGCTTTGAGACTCCCTTCGGGTAGAGAAAAGCGGCATATAAGAACCAACTCTTCCTCTAAACTTGTGAGCAATGAACACTGAGAAAAAGATATCCCTTTTAACCCTCTACTATTCAGGGCTTGTTTTTCCCCCACCTTGATGATGGAAGATGGAGGATAGTTCTGTCTCACTGTGGCTAGAAGGTGTTAGTGAAGGTGCTTACTTCCAGAGGAGCTTTAGAGTGACAGGAGAAAATAATTTCTGATCCTGACAGGTATCAAGTGGTAACGTTACAGACTGCTACTGGAGAAATGGTGGAACAGGGACATTTGATCAAGACACAGGAGTGAATTATTCAAACTAAGCGCTACATTTTGTAGTCTATGGATGAGTACTTGAAATTATCAGTAGCTGCCTGTGGGGCAACAGTGATATTACAGCCTTGAACATTGACTATGTGACAGATTTCAGAATTCCGGCAGAAGTTTCTGCAATCTGAAGAGCTGGTATACCCGTTCATGTAATGCTACAAGAGACATAGTTTCATGAGTTTTTCTAAACCATACAATTGGCAATTAAAATTAATTCCTTCAAGAGTAGAGCCATGTTTTATTTTGCAAAATTACTCAGTTTTTCTTCCAAGTTTATAGCAGTACCAATTTTGCAATATACCAGATGTGTGTCAACTATCTCTAGCACTTAGAGAACAACAAAAATATATAAAAGCTATTTAAGTCAGAAGTTTTGTTGTTGTTAGCCACTGACTCTTGGCAATCCCATGGCACAGCTGTCGTCACAATTCCGCACCACCTCCCTCAGCCATGCGATGTTCTGGCCGGTGTCCCTCCCAATTGCACCCAACCGTCACATTCTTTGTCGACCTGGTTTCCTTTTCCCACTGACCAATCCTAGCATAATCGCTTTCTGCACTGAGTTGGATTGCATAATATGGCCAAAGTAAGTGAGCCGGAATTTCATTATTTTGCCTACCAATGATATGTTAGTTCAACCAAATTCAGTTAGGCTGTGGCCTTATAAAGAAATTGGCATCATGTGATTTGTGAAAAACAAGGAAAGTGTTTCCTTTAGATTAAAAAATATTGGAAACTTGTATGATGATCCTAACTACATTTACTCAGAAGTAAACCTTATGGCTTTCAAAGGGATACACTTCCAAGAAAATCGTCATAGAAATTAATGGGACAAAGTACAGTTAAGACGGGATATTGCACTGTTTATGTTAAAGTCTGTTTATGCATTTGCAAGTTTTAAAGGTCTCTGTGGGGAGCAATGCTCAAGGCATAAAAAGCAAAGGCCTACAGAGTCCAAGAAGCTCAGGTTGCTCCTGCTAAATCTTGGCTTGTAGTTCACAAAATATTTCAAAAAATCCTGTCTAGGCCCTCTCTTGCAAAGTTATTCTGGTTTTCCTATGGCTGATCAGCTAAAGAGGTGTAGAACTGTAAGGTGGTCACTTGATCAGGGTTAGTCAACCTGTGGTCTTCCAGATGCCCATGGACTACAATTCCCATGAGCCCCTGCCAGCAGTTGCTGGCAGGGGCTCATGGGAATTGTAGTCCATAAATATCTGGAGGACCACAGGTTGACTACCCCTGCACTTGATTTACTTTAATCATTGCTACACTAAACAGGATGTCTCACCCTAAATAAGGTGAGGCTTGGCATTCTCCTGCACTAACAGCTGATCTCCAGACTACTCAAATCAGGTATTTTAGAGGAAATGACAGCTTCAGAGGACAGATTGCAAGTAGGGTTGCTAGCTTCCCTGGCTTTGGGAGGTCTCCCCTGCTCTGGTCTCATCATATGCACCTGCTCAGCTGGATGGTGGGAGGAAATTCCTGGACCCAAAAAAGAAAAGGTGTGTGTGTGATCAATGTTCCCAGCATGATGACATGGAATCCAAAAGTAAAATTCCTGGGTGAGGCTGTACTATTTGTTCAACACTCTATGGATATACCATAGAGTTTGGGCTAAATGTCAAAGACACAACCCTGGTATGAAGACCCCTTTTGGATTGCACTGATTGATCTCTCAAAGTTGTAAGCCCCTGCGGTCCTCATTTCCCACAAGGTGATCCTAATTCTATGGCATTACATCTAGGGTTGAATTCCTGGCAACCAGTAGGAACTTAAGGGTAGGGACATGTGCACCCAGCACTGGACGCCCCATGACATCCCTTTCAAGAAATCCTGGAAGGAATGTCATGTGGCTTTAGGAATCAAAGACTTAAAAACAAATCACATGCTTCTTGAACTCCCTCCCGTTTGCAAATTCAGCCCTCCCTAAATGCCACTCCCCCCCCCCAAATCTCCAGGAATTTCCCAAGATGTTGTCAATCCTAAGACTCCAAGTCATTTGGTTACTCTTTTGTAATACTGATTGGCAGAACTACTCTGGACTAGAAGGCTCTTTTCAGTGTTAAAGCCCTCTGCTAAACTGATTTCCATTCAGAAATGGGCCTTTGAATTCAGGGCAAAAGAGACACTTCCTCTGTTTTGACAGAGGAGAAATCCCTATCTGCCTCTCACCCTGAGAAACTCTTTGAGGGTTACTGTGGGGAAAGAAAGAAACTGGGAGCAGTCAGCAGCTGCCTCTTGGCCCAGTTGTCCCAGCCGCAGACACCGGGCCTTTTCTCACAGAAAACTGGCAGCTGGGTAAGTAGCCGTTCATCTCCAAGCGGGCGGAAGATGAGGGAGGGAGGGAGGCTTAGGAACAGGATCATGTTCCCAACAGCTGGCTCTAGCTTTCTCCTACCTCTTCCCTTCTCATCCCTAATCCCCTCACTACAGTCACTCTGTTTCTCTCACACACACTCTTGAGTCACTGACTGAAAGGTTTTACAGGGAAGGAGGGGTTTAAAGGGAAGTTTGTTGCCCTTCCTTTCCATGATAGAGAAGCCTCTTCTGCCAAGCCCAACCAGAATCAGGGAGGGGGGAGGCCCTGTGCAAGAGAGAGAGAGGTCGTTCTGGGCAAGGAGCACTGCCAGCAAAGTCCATTTGCCAAGTATAAAAAAGGCCAGCAAACAAAGAAGCAGCTGAGGCATCAGTTTCCCCCACCTTTCTCCCAGCACATGTGGTTGGAAGCATTACTCCCAAAGCTTGCAGCATCCAGCCCAAGCCATACAGTTTTTGCACATTACCGCATGTTTCAGTAATCCTCCCACCTTTCTCCTGTCCCTTGTTGCACCTGCTCTCCTCAATGATAGAGAAAGCAAGATCTGCCCCTTGAAAGACCAAACTCTGGGAAGCCAGGTGCTCAAGAGATCAGGTGAGCAGGCCAAGAGCTCTGTTTAAAGTAGCTGTCTCTGGGTGGCAATGATATAGTGGAGACTGCAGCACAGGTGTCTGGCCAAGTATTAGAGCTGGTGGCCTTTGTCACTTGGAGGGTTTTTATTTGTTGCTTCTTATGTTTCAGGCTTCTCTGCAACAGGCCGACAGTGTGGCATCCCTCTCTCATCCCTCAAATTTTCCTCAACAACCATTTTTCCAGAGAAACCTTTTGTTGCCTCCCCATCTCTAATTACAACGCCTCCTGTAGCAATTTACTTTTCTGTTTGCACTTCCTGTGGCACTTTTACACTGCAATCCACAACAGGTTTGTGTCCTTTAAGATTAATTGAATCACATTGTCTTATGATGGTATTAATGTGGTTTAGGATTACCCTGTTAGACTTTTCTCCTGCCTTAAATTGCTAGTTTCCATGATGCCCTTCCCCTTGGTATCCTATCAATTTGGCTGCAGCTCATTCTCTGTTATGATGTTGTTCTGATCTGGAAGCTGGGTTAGTTATTTAAATGGCATATCTGAGCTGCATGGCTACTGTGCAGCACTTATAAGCATGGCACGACACATGCACATCTTGAGTTACATCTGCTCAGTCTGCATTCTCGCCAGCTGACAATGTCAAATGCAAAATATATGTTTTTAGACTGTGGGGCAGGTTTCCTTGGAGGTCGCAAGGCATTTGTTGAGGGAATGTTGCAGCTAACTCTGCTAATTAGAGCTGAACAGTGGCTCTGGATCTCTCAATTCCAAGGATGAGCCTCTCCCCTTCCCTCAGGCTGGGTCTCTCTTTACATTGTTCAACTTAAGGTCATCTATTCTATAATAAATAATAGGTCACAGGGATTTGAACTTTTCTTGACACTTCCCTGAATGGAGAGAAGTTTGTGGGGTGGCCTTTTCTTGGGTTGGTTCTCTTTGGAGGAGAGGATGGCAGACGTAGAATGGCTTTGTAGTTTTTGCTTTATTTACAAATGCAGGATAAAAATAGAGTGCAGGTGGAGGCAAACATGCCCTGTTGGAGGGCAGCAGGTTTGCTACCTCATATAAAATCCCCAAAGAGAGAGAGAAAGAGCATTTGAGGTGGTTCAGCCCCTGGCAAAGTCTCCCCATCTGCCTCCATCCATTCTTTTCTCTTTTAGAATAGAAATTGCTCTTACAGACACATCGTCCCATCATCTGGGAGGAAGGAACCACCTCTTCCAAGCACTGTTAGGGACTTTGGCAGAGACACTTTGTAATATTTAAGAACCATTGAGGAGAGAGTTACCATGAAGGGCCATTGCAACTCTTTTGACATAAGCTCTGGCTCCCCACCCTATAAGGCAAGCCACTGTATGCCAAACCCATGGGACCAAACTGTTCACAAGTTCAAAACTTGTACTGTCTGCTTCTAGAGATTTTGCTGTAGAAAACAGTAAACACATGCACCCTGTCCAGTGCGTCTAGTACACCAGTATTTGCATCTGAATACTTCATGTAAATGAGAATCCAGAGTGGCTCAGAGACCTTCAGCAGGATCTAGGATGGGGTCCTCTGTAGGAAGAATCTGTTCAATTCCTATTCTTTGGGACAATGCCTGTGGACCATACCCCATTATTTTATTCTCCTTTACTGCCCCTTAACACATGACTGTCTGAAGGGACGGGACACCTCCTTTACCCACAAACCAAACTGTATGAGCGGGCTGTGCTAACCCATTCCCTAGCATCAGTCCCAGTCCCAAATGAACTTCCCCTGTCTGTAGCCACCTATGCAAATGAAGCCCAAGGTAATGGAAATGAGAGCAAGGAAGAAATACTCTTGCTAAAGTCATTCCTAATATACCTTTGCCTCTTCCTTGAGGGCACATATGCAGCTGTCTGCAAGGACTGGCATGTACTATTCACCCATCAGACAGAGAGAAGGCAGTAGTGAGTAGGTGGAGCAAATTCAAGAAGGCAGAATATGTTCTAACAAAGGCTGTAGTTCATTGCATGAGACATGGCAGTGTTTAAGAAATGTGGACACTGCATTGGTTTGTTGTTAACACAAAAGCCGTGCGAGGCTTGATGTTTTTCCTCTTTTGGGAGAAGTACAGCTCGGAATACATGCCAAATATTATGCTCTTCCTTGCTTCTTATCTGCCAGTATCTACATCAAAATGGTTGGTCCTGTTCATCCTAAGGGATTGTTTCTCCCCTGGCTGCTTTCCAATGGTTTGAAAATTGGATGCATTAATCTGAAATGAGGAGTGTGGAACATGGCCACATTCTATAAATAAATGACCAAACCATGGCATGTCTGCTTCTGCATGTGACCCATTCTGCTGAGATCTGCCCAGCCCACTTTCCCCCTCCATCGGTTTTTGTTGGTTGGTTTAATTGAATTGAGCCATACAGCTCACTGTGCTAGTTTTGGAATTTGGGTTGAGAAGCCTGAGTGTGATCAGATGGCTTGTTTAATCTGAATTTTCAAATCCCTTCCATCCAGGGTGGCATACAATAACATTAAAACAATAAGAGCAAGTTATTCGTTACACAAAATGAACAGATAGACAAAGCCAAATATTTAAGAGCCACAAACTACCAGATTAAAAAGAAAAAATATTTCCAGCAGATAAAAAAGCCAGTCTTATTTCCTCTAAGCCTTCTAGAAATGAGTTGTTTTTGCTTTCTGACAGAAGGCTAACAGTCAGAAGGCAAGATGGACATCTGTTGGAAGTGAGATTCATAATCTTGGCACTGCTACTGAGGAAGCCCTCTCTCACACAGTCACCCACTGTGCTTCAGATGGCAGGGTGAGCACAAAGACAGGCCTCTGAGGATGCCATTGGAGCTCTCTCTGTACATTCATCGGGAGAGAGGCCGCCGTTCATACAGGTTAGATTGCAAACCTTGCATGTGCCAAACCCAAATTATTTTAATAGGCTTTAGTAATGCCTATCTCTGTTTAGGATGGGGCTGTTAGTCCCAATCTGTTTAGTATTTCTAAATGTAATTTAAAATGGCACTTTGAATTCAACCTGGAAAATAAGTTGGAGCTATGGCAGATTGTACAAGACGAGAGCTGCATGAGTATCTGGCTGTTAGCTGGAATGGTGGAAATACACACAAACACTCTCCGTGTACGTCCAAACTCCTGGGTCAAAGAGTCTTTAAGTCTGCGATAGAATAGCTACCAGTTTAGGCAATTCTTTCTGTAGAGATTTGAAACATCATAGTGTGAGGTAGACAATATGTGAGTTTTAATCTTTATTTTAACATAAAAATAGAAGGGAAAGAAGAGAAATGAAGGTAGGAAAAAAAAGCAGAATACTAAATTTGGGGAATTACTGACCTACAATTAAGTAGTTAATTTACCTTGTCTGATATTTTCCATATTGCTATTCCATCCTCATCCTTTTTGAACGAAAGAACACTGACATCCTTTTAAGGCAGAGGTAGTCAAACTGCAGCCCTCCAGATGTCCATGGACTACAATTCCCAGGAGCCCCTGCCAGCATTTGCTGGCAGGGGCTCCTGGGAATTGTAGTCCATGGACATCTGGAGGGCCGCAGTTTGACTACCCACGTTTTAAGGCAAGCTCCCAGCAATGTCACTAGAAGAGTTAGCTAAAATAATAAGAATCAATCAAAGCTGCAAAGGGAAGTGGACACCAGAAAGTCCGTCCTCAGAAATGAAGGGAAGAGAATCCTCAGAACTCCCATCCAGTCAGGGATCATGCATTCCATTCCCCCCCCCCATTCTACAACTCAAGCTATCATGCAAGTTCATTATCCTAATTAAGTACTACCACATCCTCTCGTTGTATTAAATCATTAATATCCTGCAAAATTAATTCTAGCTTTCTCCCATTTACATCTTGCTAGTTCCAGTAGAGTACATGATGTCACTGATCTCTTGCACAAAAACAGGCTCCTTTGATTGAAGGGCAAAATAAAGAATCTCTTCCTTTTACAGACCTGGATCTTCTTTTTCTAGAACATTGCTGCTGAAGTGAGCTGTGTTGTTCTTTCCACACAGAACAGAACAGTGTAAACATGAACCTCAAATTCCAAACCAACTACAGATCCAGCCATGTTAAATCATCATTGCTATAATGTTATTTTTTGCTTTTCTGGCAGAGGAAGCACAAAGAAGGGCTGCACAGGGAGAAATTACACATCCCGTGAGACAATGATGGGCACTTGCATTGGCAGCTTTAGCAGATGCAGCATCTGGTTTCAGTTAATGTAAACTTCTTACAGTTGGTAATCAAGCCATGATTTGGGCCATGGGAACCACTTTCACCCCTTCTCTGAAAGGATACACACTTCATAAAAGAGCTTCTACTAAGTCATCATGACTAAAAAGTAGTAAATGAATGAGAAAAAATAAGTTCCAGTGAACTTCCAATGAAAGACAGAAAAGATTCCATCACCCTTGTTTCAACAATTAGGTGAATGTAGAAAATAAAGGCTGCAAACCAGGGATGGACTGAGGTTTAGTCCAGGAGGAAGCTGGGCTGAGAAGCCCTTCCAGTGCTATGAGTGAACACAGGAGAGGCCTCTTAGCTTTGACCTGGCCAGGCGTGCCAATAAGAGGCACTGTGACTTCCTGCATCATCACCAACTGTCAGCAATGCAGGAGGAGGCATCAGGTGACACTGACTATATACCTTTGTTGGTGCCACTGGCTATATCTGAGCTAAGTAGGGTTGTCAGGTTCCCCCAACCACTGGCTGGGGATGGGGGGCTAGGGTTGCCAGATCTGGGTTGGGAGACTCCTGGAGATTTTGGGGTGGAGCCTGTGGAGGACAGGGATCTCAGTAGGGTACAAGGCCACAGAGTCTACCTTTCAAAGCATCCATATTATCCATTGGAATAGATCTCTGTTGTTTGGAGCTGAGATGGAATTCTGGGAATCTCCAGATCCAACCTGGAGGCTGGCATCCATATAACCTCTGCAAAGACTGGTAGAGCTACTGCAGTTTAGATCTACTTCCAGCTGACTGCCAGCAGCCTTCCAAGGCAGTGGCTCACCAGAAACTTTCCTTGTAAGTTAAAATGACCAATCTGCCTCCAGTACAAATACCTGTGGCTTTTTACCCTGGGCTGTAGGGTGCTCTGTGCTGGAGAGCCCTTTGCACTGGTCGGCACACAGCTAGTGTTGCTGCTCTTACTGTACTCTCCACAACCTTAAAGGATCCCCTGGAATTCAGAAACCCTTTTCTCTTGTGAAATTTTCTCACAATGGTATGAATATGAAAGGAATATAGAAAGCTGGACATGGACCATGGTTCAAATCCTGTCTCAGCAAAAGCCAATCCTTCTCTTTCAAGCCAGCCTTTTCATGGAGTTGTGGAACTTATTGACATACAATACTGCCCTGTACTGAGTCAAATCCACCTGTCCATCAGGTGTACTTCGTTCTGTTCTGACTGGCTGCAGTTTTCCAGCCCCTGCTACCTGAGATAAAATATTAGGACACAGTGAAATAACTTTCTGTGAGCTACCCTGGGTTCCATAGAGAATGTAATAAAATAAGATAGAGAACAAAGGCCAGGCATTTTAAAACTAAAAGTTCATTCTAGTCAATGTAGGTTTTACATGCATGCCAGGAGCAGGAAATGCAAGAAGTATCTTCAGTAACATATGAAAATGTTTTCAGACTCTCCCTTCCCTAGAATAAGGAATATAGTCCAAGAGACTCACAGTGCAATCCTCAACAGAGTTATACCATTCTGAGCTCATTTACTTCAATGGACTTAAAGGTATAACTCTGATTAGGAAGGCACAGGTAGGCCCTATCTCCCATCCTATTTAATTGACTGCATATCCCTTTTTGCAACTTCATCTTCGATCAGGCCTTTTTACATTTCAGTGGCACTGAAAGGAGCCTCATAACATGCCCTTTTCTTCTCTGGTGCTGCCTCAGCATTCCCCAAAAAAGCAGCACACTGTTTAAATATTAAATATCTAAGTTGAAATATTAAACATTCTGCCTCTTCCATGATGAGTGTTAGACTGGACACAATGAAAGTAAAGACAGGGCATTGTGCCAAATGTCTTGATGGAGCCTTAGAAGACTGGGTGAAAAACTGAAAGCAGTATTTGAATGCCTGAATGATAGTTTTGTATATTTCCATTACAAATCCTGAAATATCAATAAGAGGAGGAAAAACTGTCAGGGCCAGAAGCCAAAGGGCTACACTTATTGCCTATTCGCACAAGTAATCCATGTGGTCTCTTGGGAGTGACAGATCCTTCAAACCCATTCTCCTAACACTGCACTTTCCTCTGGTGCAAACAGCCTTCTGCTGGTATAAAAAGCTTTTCTTCCAGACAATGTCTTGAATCAGCAGAAGGTTCCTTGTGCTGGAGAAAAGCAGCGCAGTTTATGCAACAGATCTGCAGGGTCCAACTCAATATGATTAAGGGTGAAGTGTCCAAGACGGGTATTTCTGCTCCTTGCCGGAGACTTTGCCGAAGATCCTGAGGTATATTCTCAGGCAGCTGGAAGACTGGGAAGCATCTCTGGTTTGGTTTTGAGAAGCAGGACTTGCTTCCTAAAAGTGATGTGCCAGGCTGAAAGCTAAAAGATTTGCCTAGCGAGTGAAATCCCTGCAGTCCTGTCCTTCTAAATACATAGACAACATTGGGCTGAGGATGTGGCTACTAACCAGTACATGAAATAGATTCTGCATAAAGGTACTTCTCTGTTGCTCTAAAACAGTTCCTTTTGTATAATAAATTCTTATGCAGCAGACATGTGTTGTGCGGTCAAACATTTATGCATTCTGTGTGAGAACTCCTGATTTTCAACTAGTGTAATGCAAGAGAAGTTATTCTTTCACTTTGTGAGCAGACCTGACAAAACATCCTCTAGAGAATAAGCCAGTGAGTGAATGTCAGGACTGATAACTCCAGATGTTAAAAATAGCCAAACCTTAATAATATTATGGCATTTTATACAAACAGACACACACATATATACACAGAGAGAAATTATGTTTTCTGGGTTGGGAGACTTGAGTTTGCATGTCCAGGACTTTCCCCAAGCTAAGAAACAAGAAGACACCTCTAAAGAGGTGGTCAAGATTACCATCACCTGACCTCAAAGGTACTGCTTTAGACTGTCTGAGGCAGCAGTGTTTAGATGACGAAACAGGTCAGTCTGTCTTGCGGTTCACTGAAAAGCCTGTGGGCCTGGATTTCCACTTTTACAGAATTGCCAAATTTCAGGTTATTACAGGCTGCCTCCTTAACCTTGTGCTGCTGACTTCACCTGATGCCTTGTTCATACCCTAAAGTCAGTATGACATAAACCCTTCCTCACCAGACACCAGCAAGCAACACACTCCATTCTCTACTTGACACATTTTCAGTGCCCATGAAGTTTGTAATTACCTTTTGGCAAAACTGTGTGTTCATCTGGCAAACAATCTGTTACTTTAATATGTGCTATTAAGTGCTAACATGCTAAAGCTTCAGTTGTAGATTCTAATATTCTTGTTAGACAAGATGGGTTTACAAGAAAGAATTCTGTAAAATTCTTGCAGGGCCCACCACTGTTAAAGCCATGCAGTTACACTAATCCCAACCTTGTGTCACTTATGAAACAGAAGTTCAATTATGTTTTTTCTCCTTTAGGCAACTGAAAAGGACTGTACCATACCAATAATAATCTGAGAATTCAATAGAGATTAATTGTTGGTGACAATGGAAGATCTTTCACAATAATGAACCTTGAGTTTGATGAGTTTGAAGCTATTTTAGGTAGGGTGTATTTCTATAATACGGAACAATTTATATTCTCAAATTTGATTTAAAATATATTCAAGATGCGTCGTGTCTGTTTATTAAATTCCTACTCTGATCAAACTAATTTTTTTATCATGGGATTTATATTCTGCCACTCCCAATGGCTCATAGTGGATTATAATATCAATAAACACCCAGGCCCAATAAAACCCCATAAAACATAACATATACATAACAGGCGGCATAAAACTCTCTTCCTACCCTCCACCCACCCCTATTAAATAAAGTGCCTCGAGGATAGGGAGAGAGCAGATGTTAAGGTCACCCCAGGGAGGAGCCCCAGATCTTTCTAGCTCCAGCCTCAACCAAAGACCTGGCAAAAGAGCTCCATTTTACAGGCCCTGTGGAGAAACTGCTTCAGAACCCCCCGAGAGGTGCCTTTGAAATTTCACGCTATATTAATCTATTTCAGTGTCATTGTCTAATAATTGCTATTTATTACAAACTAGGTTCACAAAATTTTTATTTGTTGGTAATTCTTTTGACAAAAGTAGGAAGGTATAATTGATATAAGTTACATCATTCCTTTTATGCAGGTTTACATAGAGGTTAGTCCCAGTGAGTTCAGCAGGATGTATTCCAGAGCACACCCATCCATTTGATGAGCTCTTGCTTGAAAGCCCATCCAGACATTCCAGTGTACAATAATTAGCACCGCTTGAAGACATAAATTGTTCTGTTTTATTTGCTGAAGTAAGATATATGTGTACCTCATTTTCCATACAGTTCAAACTGGCTTACAAAACTAAATAAAAATATATAATTTAATCAAAATTACACAAAAACAATTAAGCTAAAGAATACAGTAGTATGATTATAACAGCATGCCAATGTCAACAGCTGCAGGACTTCGCACTAGCTGAGATTTCCCAGTAGTCTTTAAAGGAAACTCTACATACAGAGGAAGCATAACTGTAGCCCTCAATGCTACATTTTCATGTCTATCACTTACCATAAGAATGGTCAATGATCTGCAAGGTGTCTGCCTCCCCTGGAGCAGTGCAGGATCAAGGCTAGCAGAGATATAAAATTAAAGCAATTTTAATAATCTGGAAAGTCCCTGGCAGAGATTTATCAAGTCATCTAAGTCTGGACATTCCAAGTCACAGTATTCACCTCCATAATGTTATGTATGGGTGAGGTAGTGTAGTTAATAAATCATGTGAAGTTAGTATTTGCATGGCTTTGTCTGGAAGTTTCATGGTGATATAAAATTAGATAGGTGAATGGGAAATCTTTCATTGCTTATTTCTGGAGGAAACTATTTCTCAACCTTAAGGCATATATTTCAAGAAAAAGAAGGTGTGATGTAATATTCAACATGAGGATCAGGCAAGGTGAAGGAAGGCCAAGTTTGCCTGTAAGACATCTATTGAAGAAAAACAGAAAGAGCTAGGTGACCATACCAAATGGACTAGAAGTAATAAATTGCCTATTTCTCCTGTGACTGGCTTGATGCAGAGGTATGTCAGTCCCTCTGTGAAACAAAGGTTGTCCTACTTTGATGGAGCAGACCAGCAGGGCCTGTCTTAGACTTTTTGCACACCTCAGTGTTGCCACTGTTTCCCAGTGAGTTTAATCTCCAGCTGATGCTCTGACTTTGAGGCGCCCCTTCCACAAAACAGCATTTGTTTGGGGGGATTCTTTCTGGAATTCAGATCCGACTCTCCCCATGTGTTCCACACTTCCTTTGAAAAGAGATTGTGTGGCCTCGTCATTGTGTATTTAGTGACAGAACCTCCTTTTATGACATATGCAGTGATGCTATAGCATCATAACATTGTAAAAAAAAAAAGTTAGATGTATCATGGGCAACCATGCTGCCATTATAAAAGTCCCTTGTTACTCCTTAGTTGTCAACTAAGAAAATGGCTGGTGAAGATTCTCACAAAATACTAATGGTAATAACACTTCCTCATGCTTGTTAAAGTGGAAATACCAATTCATAACAATATTATTCAGTAATTATGAAGCACACTGTGTCTTCATGTACTTTGTCAGCAATAGAACAATATGTAGTAGTGTTATAACATAACATTGTAAAAAATGCTGGATGTATCATGGAGAACAGCATGGTTGATACCATTTCAAAGGTCCCCGGATACTCCTTAGTCACCATCTAAGAAAATGGTTGGCAGTCATCAAACTGAATACACCATTTTATACCAATATTGTTCAATAATTAATTATGTGTCCTTTAAGAGTGATGCAGTAATGGTTGAATGTAACACTAAAAAAACGGGGGGGGGGGAATACACATACCAGGAGCTATAAGGGAAGGGGAATGAAAAAACACACACAAGTGCATGACATCAAAACCTACCAACCCCCCCAAAAAGGAAAGGAACATTATGAATGGAGTCATTGCATGGAGAAGGCTAGATGAAAACCTGCTGCCCGTTTTGTTCCAGCATTATAGCATTGTAACACAATCATCATTACACTTCTAAAAAATTAGTGGAGGGCGGTAGGAGGGTAAACCATGACACTGGCAACTCTAAAGGGTGGCAGGAAACAAAATTCAATATCAGGAATTCCTCACTGGAAAACTGTGAGTACAGATCCAAAGGGAGGTGGGGGACAACAGAAAATGTGGATTTGGAAAATGTGGGATGATGGCACACTAAATTTAGATTTGGTCCTGGGAAGGCAAAAAGTTGTGTGGAAAGTTTTACAAACTGCAGCGATTAAATAAGAACACCAATGCTGAGATTTACACTTGTGTGGAAATGGTCCTGGTTGATTTTCTGGAATGCTTATACAATCTATTGCACTACTCTAGAAATCAGGATGTGTGGTGCAGAATTTGACTTCATATGGATCATATTGTTTGATTGGTAGATTGAAGTCTGGTAGCACCTTAGAGATTAACAAAAATTTTGAGATATAAAGTTTGGAGAATTCTGATGAAAGTCCATATTTGAGAAAGGAAGCTTTAACGGTTAGAAGCTTATACCCTGAAAATCCTGTGGGACTGTCAGGTGCTATGCAACTTGAATCTAGTAGTTCTATTGCAGACCAACACAGATCCTCTGAAATGATTGTTAAAGTGGTTTTCATTTAGGATTTTCAAACTCCAGGTGGGGACCAGAGATCTCCCAGAATTACAAAAGATCTCCTGACCACAGAGATCTATTCCTGGGGAGAAAATGGCTGTTTTGGATGGGGGATGCATTATACCCTGATGAGGTCCTTCTCCTCCAGAAGCTTTGCCTCTCCAAAATCTCCAGGAATTTCCCAACCCACAGGTGGTAACACTATCTTCATCACTGCATTTTTGAAGCTTCAGGGCCTCTAAAAGTAGTCTTCAGCCCTATAAATGTGCAAAATAAAATTCATTTATTTCAGTTAATTCAGAAATTTTCCCACAGCGGATTAATGCAACACTTCTCAAGTATTCAAACCATAATTTTTTGAAACTCAGAAAATGCAATTTGTTCCCCAGCTACTGCATTCATTGCTTTTGCAATTGCCATGATGAAACCGCCCAGAGCTGTAAAGAATGGACGGTATAAAAATCCAAACAAACTAACAAATAAATGTGATAATGGGTGCAATCCTTTTTCGGGAGTAAGCCGCATTGAAAAACATGGTACTTGCTTCTGAGTAAACTTGCTCAAAATTGCCCTATATGTGCATCATGAGCACCTACTAGATTGTGCTTGTGATGTCATTCTCTCTTCCCACACTATTTTGTGACTTAGATAAACATGTTATTTTTGCTATATTGCTATATCTTCTTTAGGGACTGAGTGCATCCTGTCTGGACATCTGAGTTCAGAAGTACATGTTACCTTTTTAAAAGGAAAATAAAAATAACAATGCCAAACACTAACAAGATTATCTTCTCTCCCAAACAATATGCCATGGTTTCTTTAACTCTATTCTTTCCTCTTTCTTTTAAAATGAAGAATGGTCATTTCCCTTTCCAATTTCCAGTCTCTTTGGCTTTTTTAATGAAGATGACCAACACATTTTGGACCCTTTATGGAGTATATTGGTTAGGCCTAGGATCCCCAACTGTGATCTGAGTAACAGTCATGCTGCTGTGGCATACATAGAAAAGAGCCTTCAGCATCCACAGCAGACCTGAAACAATTATGGGAGGCAGTATTTGGCCCATTGCGGAAATTGTGGGTGTACTCAATAGGCCGACTAGAAACTCCCAGGACCATTATAGTCCAGGGAAATAGCACAGGATGGAAGGCTGAAGCCACACTGATACCATGGGAAAGTACTATTCTTTGAACTTCCCTGCATTCTGTGAAGTGGAGTGGACATAATGATATAGTATTTACTTGTTCTTGCCTTTCCTGTTGCACTTGTTCATCACAACTGTCAGGTATAGAATTTCCTAACCCTTAACCTTGTTAGAGTTTGTTCTTTCTCTTTGATTCTTGTTGACAAGTTGGTAAAGTGTGGTTTGGATCCTATTACTGTTAGATAGATTTGTAACTGGTAGATTGTACCCAAAGAGTGCTTGTTATTGGTTCCTCATCTTCTTGGAGAGGAATGATGAATGTCTCAGGGATCTGTCCTAGCCCCTGTGTTGTTCAACATCTTCATAAATGATGTGGATGAAGGAATAGAGGGGATACTAAATACATTTGCAGATCATACTAAATTTGGAGGGGTAGAAGGCAGTAGAAGGCAATCAAGATACACAATGATCTTGACAGGCTGCAAAGCTGGGTTAAAACTAACAAAATGAATTTCAACAGGGATAAATGTAAAGTTTTGCATTTAAGTTGGAAAAATCAAATGCATGGGAGAATCTTGTCTTGACAGTAGTACTTGAGAAAAGGATCTAGTGGTCTTAGTAGATCATATACTGAAAATGAGTCAGCAGTGTAATGTGATACCGAAAAGGGCGAATGCACCATTGGGCTGCATTAACAGAAGTATAGTGCCTAGACTGCACAAAATGATGGTATTGTTTTACCCTGCTCTGGTTATACTTTTGTTGGAGTATTGTGTTTAGTTTTGAGCACTGTAGTTTAAGAAGGATGTTGATAAGCCAAAATGTGAATTTAGGCAGATGATGAGAGGGAGGCCAGGAAAGGATGAGTCAGTGTTCAGCTGTCATGGGCCTTTCTTACATGCTCAGAGTAATGCTGACTGGGGTCAGGAAGGAAATTTCCTCTAGGCCTGATTGGCTAGGGATCCTGGAGGCGTTCCACTGGACATAGGTCATGGGGGGAGAAGGGAGGGGGTAGTTGTGAATTTCTTGTGTTCCCCTAGGGGTTAGTCTAATCCTTGAGATCCTTTCCAGTTCTATGTTTCCATGATTGTATTTGTTTTTGTATAAGCCACCCAACACTCTCTTTGTAAACCTTAAGCGTTCCTGGAGTAAAAACCTCAAGGACACCACATGCTGACTCATTAAGCGTTTGTTTTGGTTGCTGAACCAGCTGATCTGCTTATGTGTCTGAGCCCAAATACCAGATTTTCAACATGGTCAGCTTTGGAACTGGATTAAATGTTTCCCTGGAGTATCTGATTGTTTCTTATTGATTATATCTGATGTCACTTGACAACTCCATGTCTTTTTTGGACACGAGGGATAAGACTATTGTTGTATCAGCGCCTGTATCTAACATCTTTGCAGAACTGGTGCAATTTCCTGTGGATTCTTCTTTTGTGGGCAGTTCTATAAGCCTGGATCTGATATATGTGAGAGCTATTTTATTTGCTAGCTTTTACTGTACTCCCTTCTTCATAAATCCTAAAAACCAAAACAGATTGACTATAATGAAATCCTCTACTAGCTGCTTTTGGGGGAATTTCTCTGAACAGATGAATATGTTTTTATTTTTGCAAAAGCAAATGCAGCTATTTACAAAAAAAGGGAGGAAGTGTGCAGAAAACAAACTTTAAATGTCAAACATCTGATTCTTTGTACAATTTAAATTTATAGCTCTTGGTGAATGAAAAATCTTTTTATATTGCAATGGCAAAAGATTACCATAAAAACTGGAACATATCTTGTGTTTTTATAATTGCTACTCATTTGTTTTGTTATAAAGTCACTATATAACCTGTTGAGGAAATCTTGAAATGTGTCTTTGATCCATATTTTCATTCAGCAGATTATCTTTGTAGAGTGTTCTACATACACAGATCTGTGTGGTTTTCATTACCTCACAGTGATGATAATCCCCAGCATGAAAATTGTACTTTCCATTGGTAGCTCTTAAATGTCCTACATACACAGCTAAATAACACTAACTAAACATTGCTGGTGGTATTTGGTCATGTATGATTGTTGTTATAGTAACACACCATACTTTCAGCATTCTTTTCGTAATTACTAAGATCAAGTTAGAGAAGGTACTAATTATATACCACTGATGTACTTAACTCCTCTTTGATACAGGCCACACATTTTTATACTCTCTCCAGTGCACAGATAGATCTTATCTACATGATCATCAAATTAATTTTACCTATTATGCTTTGTCCACATGGGAGGGACCTTTCTGTTACCAATGCACATTATCCTGTCTCCATCATTGCAATACAATAAAGGGTCATTGTCTTTGGCTGGAGGATATTATTGCTAGTGTTTTCTGTCCTCCCCCTTTTCACCCCCCCAAGATGTACATATATGGCCCCTATAATATATAGCATATAATTAATTAATTAATATTTAAGTGACTTTTCATTTAAAGTCGGTGGACAGAACTAAGTTTTGGCGAGGAACAAGATCTGTGACCAGTATCATCTTAAAGACCAACAAGATTTCTAGGAGATAAGCTTTGAGAGCCAAAGTTCATTTGTCAGCTATGGTATTTGGCTTTGACTTACTGATCCATTTGTCAGATACCGTTCTTTAGCTGCATAATGTTTTTTTTACTAGACTTGAATCTTGCTCTCAACTGACTTTTGTGTGTGTGTTTAAAATGCACATTTACCATTAAAAGATGATTTTGCAGAATCACATCTAAGTGATGTCTGGATAGTATAGGGTAATAAAGCATTTGAGCATACATTAGGTTAATATTTTGAGATTGTGTGTGTGTGGGGGTTAAGTGGAGGAAACAGAGAAGGTAATGCACAGGTCCAAGAAATATCAGTAAGCTGGGTCCCAGATTTCTCCTCTCCTTTATCTTCCCCCTATTTTCTCTTCATCTGACATGAGGTCAGCCTGGCTTGGGTGGAAGGGAGCATGTGGGAGGGTTTGCAACATAAAAATGGTAGATGGAGAGAAGATTCTCCTAAGTACCTTTTCTCCCCTGAAGTTTAAGGAACACACACAGGATGAACCTGAGCTGAAGGGTTTTCTAAAATGATTTCAAATGCCATATAGTAGAGAAAGGGATTTAAAACAAGGCATTAAAAGCCTTGCTGTTGTGGCTACATTCTGCCATGGCTCAAGGCAGCTATGCTGGTGCACATTTTGGGGTAGTCATCTGTGCAGAATACATAATGCAAACCTTACAACTTAGCAGTGACTTATCCCTGAATATTTTATACATCATTAATCAAAGAATCTCAAAATGTCAAGTGATTTATGTAATTAATCACACAGGGGAAGTGCCAAGTTGATCTTTGTAAGTTAGTACTAGATCAGTTAATGGTTTGAATTTAAAAGCATAGGCAAAATTAAAGGTAGACAACATGACAACAGAAACCACCTTGCATGATTAATGGAGGAAACATTTAAGATTTTTAAGTAGATTAACTTATTTGTATGGATGGATGCCTGAATAGTGCTAAAAACAAAAGAATGCCAGTAAGTTGTGACCTGTTGCTACCCACCCCCAACAATACACCACGGCATCAGCAAATTAGTAAGAAGAGTGCCCATGAGTTGTGCTGCACACTTTACCTGCTCTGTTACTCCAGAGCAACCTGGGGCTGCCAAACTCCATGTGGCTGAAGATCTGGATTTATAAATGATCTCCAAGCAACAGAGATCAGCTCACCTGCAGAAACTGGCAGCTTTCCAAGGTGGATTCTATGATATTGGTCCCCCCCTTCCCAAACTCACCCCTTCCAGACTCCACCTCCAACATCTCCAAGTATCTCCAAACCCAGAGCTGGCAACCCCTTGGAGCTTCTGATGTGTGTGCTTGTTGGCTAGGCACAAGGTGCCAAAAAGGACTGCCGAGGAACTCCCCCCCCCCTAATTAAGAAATTGGTCAAAGTTCCTTTGGTTGTATAAGTCCAAAGGACTTATACTGAACCATTTTCAGTAGATGGTTGTTTTGGTAGGCCTGGATTTCCAGCAAAAAGCTGGAAAAGGAAGGTAATTTGATGGTAGTTAAAAGAAATGTAGAGTGGGAAAACAGACTGGTGCTTTCAGCCCGTAAAAGCAAAGATAGTGAAGGCCTCTCTAGCAGGCAGCACAAAAACAGCCATTTGCTTTCAGATACTTGTGTAGCAAATGCCACATAATGCCTTCCTTGTGCCAGCCCCTACATGATAATTCCATTGGCAATGATGGTTAATGAATTGCAGTCTTACGCCCGCCTGTTTCTCTCAAGGAGCTCAGCTGTTCTGCTGTGCCTCCTCCTTTGCGGAGTTTTGTTTTCTTCCTGGTTCTAGGAAATTCATTGCCAGATGTCCTTCTCGCTCACAGATCCATATATAACGTAATGGGTCTCCTTTATTATGAATGTCACAGCCCACAGCATTCCAGAGGTCTTTGCAGTGGTCTTTATTTTTGACATGTCAGTGTCAGGTATTTCTCAGGAGTGCATGGCTGCTTCCATGTTTGCAAAATGCAAGTTGGTGGAGCTTACAGTTTGCTGAATGCTTTCAAAGCAAGCATACTCCCCTCACTTTTGAAAACAAACCGAGAACAGAAGTATCAGCAGTGGCATTATATGCACTGTGAAATGAATGAAGCTCCTCTTTTGTTTGATTCCTGACAACTAACCCAGAACTGTTTTATTTGTACCCAGAGGCTGGGACCACTCAGTTTTTTTTCTGAGGTGCCACACCACAGAAAATAGGGAAATTTAGGATATCATTCACACAATACTTCACTAGACGGGATCTTCCTTGTACAGAAAAGTAAGGTATGTGTTCCTGGGTGTGAATGCGTGTAGTGCATACTTTTGAAATCTGCTCCTTCTTGAAAATTCCCTTTATGGGCTTCTTGTGTTAGTGTGAATGAGTTCCAGAAATCATGTTATCTCATGAGTGGACCCAGTGTTGCAGAAAAGTCAGGGTGTTAGACTGGGACTGAAGAGAGACCTGGGTTCAAATCCCCATGCAGCCTTCAGGCCCACTAACCAAAGTTTAGTGCTATTTACTCAGTGGCTTACCTACTTCACAGAACTGTCTCAAGGATAAAATGGAGGAAGAATCGAAACAGGTAACCTTGCCCGAACTCCTTGAAGGAAGGGCGAGATAAAAAGGCAGTAGAAAGTGCTGGGAAAATAACAATAAATAACAATATAACAAAACAGCTTCCTTGGTAGCCCCAATGAGGGCCGAAAGGCAGGGTATAAATTCTGTAAATAGGATCAATTCTGTAGACATTTTAGGGTGCTTTCCTCCTTTCTAACATTTGTCATCTCAAATGATGGATCATGTCACAAGAAAGAAAAAGAAAAGGCAGCAGATATGCGCATGATTATGATCCCCCGTTCTTGGTCACCTGGCTCAGAACAAGGACTATGGACATCATCACGTTGGAGGTTGGTGGGGAAGCCATGCCAAGGCAGATGATTAAAGGTCGGGTGAAGTTTGCTGCTCCTGACCCTAAAGCTGCCCTTCCTCTCCTCTGGGGCCGGCTCTGTCCGCCTGTCGAGAGTCCCCCGAGTCTGGCCCCTTTCGGCTCGCCGTTCGTCCGCGAGACTGGCCGGCCGGTGGGCCGGCTGCCTGGAAGGGGGGCTTTAGGGGGTGACCGGGCGGAGCCTGAGTCTGGCGCTGGGATGGAGAGCTCGGTCTGCAGTCCAGGGGGGTCCGGGCCATGGGAGACGGCGGCGACCGGAGGCAGCACGTCTTAGGGCTCATCTCGGACAGGGTGAGCGAGGGGCCGGTGGGCTGGCGGCCGACTTGAGGGGGGAAGTGTCGGTGTGCGGTGCGTGTCCCTGTGTGTGTGTGTGGGGGGGGGGGGTGCGTGGAGAAAGAGGCTTGGGAGGGCTGAGTTCAGCCAGGGGCCGCGGGGCAAAGACGGGGGTCTGCCCCGAGGTGTTTGCACAGCGCCCCTGAGAGCGGGAAGGGGGACTTTAGTGCGGCATAAAGAGATGGGAAGTAAGAGGAGGAGGCGGGTGGGGTGGGGGGGGGATCTTGCACAGAAGGGACGCGGAGATTTAGTGCAGAAGGAAACGGCTGCGAGGTTATGGGAGAGGCATGAAGGAAACTGTGCCTAAGTGGAGGATGGGGAGGGTTGCCAGTCTCCCGGTGGGGACTGGAGTTCTGGGGCTTGCAGGGTTGGGGACGCAAATGATTCTGGGCTTGTAAGCCGTTGAGCTAAGCCAAGTGGTGGGGCAGCCGCTGAAGAGTCCAGGAACACTTCAAAAACTGACAAAATCTAGCAGAGCGTCGAATGACTCCGGCGGGTTGGAAAGGGCAGATAATGAGAGTCTGTGGTGAGGGGGTTTCTGGGGGAGCTGAGAAGGAAGATTAGATGGGGGGGGGGAAGGACCATAATGGGCTTCAGTTGATAGTGAGAGTAAGTGAGTAACTATGGTGGTGGGTCACAGCATTACAGGAACAGAGTTTGAGTCTAGTGGCTCCTTTAAGACCGACAAAGTTTAATTCTGAGTGTAAGCTTTCATCTGATGAAGTATATATGCATTCAAAAATTTAGACCCAGATTTAAATTTTGTCGATCTCGAAGGTGCCACTGGACTCAAACTCTCTTCTTTTGCTCCAGACCACCATGGCTGCCCACCTGAATCTACTAGCATGAAAGAAGTGTCTGAGATGTTGAGGAACTGTTTTAACAGCACGGTTTCTGGGCCCAGAAGCTGGTGGTGATTGGTGAGGTGGTGGCAACTTCTTTCCTGCTTTTCAATTCCAGCCCAAACTTCCTCTGAAGCTTCTTTCCAGAACAAGCACATTTTCTTTTCCTTTGATAACCACATGGGAGTAACTGGCTCAGTTGGAATCAGATATATTAAAAACCTTGGCAAGAAGTATTAATAGACTTCATTCCTTCGCCCTCTCTCAAACACGCACACACACACACACACATCACATAGCTGCCCTTGTGTCTCCAGCTTTGATAGAACAGGACAGGAGTCGATACTTGGACATCTGGGGAGCCAAGTGCCTCAGGCATGTAAGGCTATGTGTCCCTGGGCAAGTTGCCCCATCCTTCTGGGTGTTTGCTTCTTCAGCCAGTGCACAAGGCCGTTAAGCAGCAGGTCTGTTTACTGTAGAAGGTTGAGAAAGGAATCCTCAGAAACCTACACAGCTCTGTTCAGTGGGCTTTAATTCCTGGAAAATAGCCTTAGGATTGCAATATTAAACTCAGATATTTTTGCTCAAATTGTTTAGAAAGTGGCTTGGGTGATTTTTTTTCTGAGTTCTGTGGTGAGCTGTGATTGAATTCAGCCAGCATCACTCTTTACTGAGACTTTGATGGCTTTGAGCCTCAGTTTTCCCATCAGTGAAATGGAACTCTAAGGGTCCCTGCCTGAGTTCATTTTAAATTCAAAGGGGTTTGTAGATTATAGGGCATGTCTCTTAAATAACATGAAGAAACAATTAGGCAAGGTCCTTGTGAGTGGAGAACATATTTGGGAACAGCTTTATTTCCATTTTTCCTTTAGAAAGAACTTTGCTCTTCTCAAGTGGTAAGGTTTAAAGAAATTTACAAGTAACAGTCTTGTTTTTGTGGTGTTTCTTCCCCTGGGATTTTCAGAAGTGGTTGGAGGATAAAAAGTCCCCCTTCTTTCCATTTGTTTCCAAAGCTTGTGAGAAAGACATTAAGCAAGAGGGCACTTTCTTGACAGATATTTGCAAGGTTGTCCAGCACCAGAGGGCTGTTCTTCAGAGCTTGTGCTTTAGGTTGTGCAGTAGCTAGCGGCAGATTCCAGGCTGACAGCAGCTGCTTAGGGGGAAGTTCAGTGACTGCTAGGAAAGGAGTCTTTGCTTTGTGCTTAGAGCATGAGAGGGTCTGTAACATGATCCTGGGGGTTCTAAGGCTGGAGATGTGGGTGTGTGGGGGAGAAAGAATAGTCGGGGCTTGTAAGCCATGTGTGATTTGCTTATTGTGCCATCTGGAAAGAGAACAATCTCCCGGGCCTTCCTCTGGCACAAATCCATGAGTTTTTGTGCACTCCTGTGCCAGGCAGAATAAAGAAGTGAGTCTGTCCTGCAAATTGCTGCCTTCTAGGCCTTATCCTAACTTTGCAAGTTTATGTGCATTGATTTACCATTGCTCTGGATTATGTCAGAGCTTGTGAGGACTATGAAGAATGAATTGCATGAGAACAGGGAAACGTGATGCACTGTGCACATGTGGAAACATGCACACACGAACCAGTTGTTAGCAGGAAAGAAATGTGAAGCGACGGGCGTCCCTCCCCTTCTGTTCTCTGATTAGCTGGGAAGAATGTTTGGCTGTGACGTTGGCCACTTTTTGGGGGTGGCATGATGGTGAGGACAGGCAGCAGGAGTCAACTTGAAATCGTAAGTGGTATACCCTTGCGTGATGTGTGAGCCAGCAGTCTCTGACTTTTTCGTGCATGGACAAGCTTATCCAGTAGTTTGTCCTGTGGTTCGGAAGTCTGCTTGTTGTTGACAGCGTGTGTTTTGGGGTAGGTCTCTCTCTGCCTTTCTGCTTGCTGAACTATGGGATAAAGAAGGGGGTGGAGGTTGTGCAGCTCAGCTTTTTCTGGCACAGTTTGACACATATTGTTGCCTAGAGGGGAGAGTGTCCCTGCCTTGATCTTGGCTCAATAAATTTTCAGGAGAAAAGACGATCCCATTCAGCTGCTGTTGCACTAATTGCTTGTGCTTGTAACTGGGAAACTAGTTGAGCTGTTTGGGTGGGGAACGTCACTGTAGAACAGCACAAGATTGCTGTGAAGTGAGAGGACTCCATCAAGAAATTGCTGGCGCTGCATGGAAAACAGTAAGAACTGTCTCTTCGAGTCTGAATTTACATGTGGAGGGGGAAGCTGAAGAGCCTTGCTGATTTCTGTGTTTGAGTCTGACAACATTTTCAGCATGTGCTTTATGCTGCTCCTTAGATTGTTGTTGTTGTCATCAGTTGCATGGAACTATGTATGAAGATTATAAAAAATCAGGTTTCTGCCCCAAGGAGCTTACAATCTAACATCTAAATAGAGAGTTCAGCATAGCATGCCTGGCAGGTTTGGGCAGTTATGGGAATTTGTCCTGTGGCCCAACTGAGACTTGGTCTTTTCACATGAGAAACATGGCAAAGCTGCACGGCTGTTCACATGCCAAAGTGCACATTCTCATAATGGTTGTGCTATATCAGGAATAGGCAAGCTCATCCTAGCTTGGGTTCAAGACTTCAGGCAGGGAGGGCAGATGATAAGGGAGCCTCCCAGACATATGAGCACAGTTTGCAGAGTTATTGTCATTGGGACTGGCGACACTGGAAGGGTTGTTCATTGAACTGATCTACCAGGTGTGGTGCTTTGGATTAGATCAGTTTCAGATAGATTTCTGTTCACATCCAAATCAAGCCAGGTTGATTTACAATGCAGTCTTAAGAAGAGTTACAGTAAACTTTGGTAGATTTAGAAGTATATAATTCTGGTCAGGATTGCTCAGGAAGCCTTCTTGTCATTCTGGTAGATAAAGATCACTTTATGATTTGACGGTATGCCCTGTGCAAGCAGAACTTGGGCAGAACTTCATACAGCATGTCAGCTGCTTTACCACCCTGAGCCACAAGAGGGTCTTTTATGATTTGATTTAAAACATAGCAAATTTGGTTGGTAGCAAAGCACAGGTCTTCAAAGAAATCTCCCCTTTCCTTTTTCCCCCTCCTCTGTACTGCTTATATCTATATTTTTCTGAGGAGCTGATTATTCGACTCGGAGAACTGAGGGACAATCAGAGTTCAGGATAGTTTATGGAGAATTTATGTAAAACAGTTTTATTTCAGATAGCATTTGGTGGAAGATAAGCGGTTTTGGCAGAACTGGCTGTGTTTTTAACTCATGTGTTTTATCTCGCATGTTGTTTCTGTCTTGTTAATGAACTGTTGCACTGTTTCTGTGTGTCTGCAACTTGTTGTTGCTTTGTTAGCCACAAGGCAGTAAGGCAAGAGATAAACATTTTAAATGAACCAACAAAAAGGTTATTACTGTGCCATCCTAAACACAGTTACATCCTTCTAAATGCATCTAAAGAGTGGGAATAGGATGGTATAATCCTGTTTAGGACAGCATTATTTGTATTACCTTGACAATAGTTTTATATTTGTGAGTTTTATGCTGTGTTCTGTTCACACGCCACAAGCTCGATAGCTCTGATAATTTCTCAGATGGGAAGCTGAAGAAGAGGCTCCAGTGCCTCTGGAAGTGGATTTTTCTGATTGCTCACATCTATCAGGTGACATCAGGTTTAGGTTCTCTCACACATCCATCCAGCTACGTGAAAACAATTTTTCTGTAGTGAGGATTCAAGTTGGGTAGCCATCTTGGTCTGAAACAGTAGAACAAATTTCGAATCCACTGGCAAAACTTTGTTGGTCTCAAAGGTGCCATTGGACTCTAAATTTGTTCTCTGTTCCACCTGGCTGTTGTGCATGTACGACTATCCCAGCTAGGTGAGCACGGCCAGTCACTGTGCATCACCTGTCTCATTGGCACCTCCCGTTGGGGTTGTGGAGAGACCTTCATGATTGGCTGCCTGAGTCTGCCTTAACTGATGCCATCAAGTGACTGAAAAGACAGCTATTGTTGTTTTCCCTGCTGTTCAAGATTAAATAATTAATTCCTAGGAGGACTCAGATTTGCCTGAAAGATTTCTGTGCAACCATACTTCTGGGAAACCGGTGTGGCTACTCAGTAGTAATGGAAAGGCCTATGCTCAAAAATATTTTATTCTTTGTTATCTCTTCATACATGCAAGATCTGAGTGCTGATATGGAAACAGATTTTAATGCTTTTCTTTATCCATCCTCTAAGTCAGTGGTTCCCCAACCCCCAGTCCGGAGACCGGTACCAGTCCGTAGATCAGTCGGTACTGGGCCGTGGCTCCTCCTCGTCCTCCTCCCCAGCTGCTGCCTCAGGGGCTGCCTTGCCACTCTGCCGCCGGCTCACCTTTGGTGCTCTCCAGTGGCTGCCATGGCTGGGGCTCCCCCTCGGCGTGGCACTGTGCAGCTGCTGCTGGCGGCACCCCCCAGTGGGTGGTGGGAAGTCAGGGGCGCTGGTGGGAAAGCAAGTGGAGCAGGGGCTCAGGCGGTGGCGGCGTCCCTCAGCAAAAGACAACCCCCCCCACGGATCTCAGTAAAATTGTCACATGTTGACCTGTCCCCGGTGATAAAAAGGTTGGGGACCACTGCTCTAAGTCAAAGGGGTATTAACAGTGTTTTGCTTTTTGCTTTAGGATGCTTAGGGCTGATCCTGTGTAGAGCAGGGGGTTGGGCTAGATGGCCTGTATGGCCCCTTCCAACTCTATGATTCTATGATTCTATTCTAAAATGCAAAGTTTAGTGGATAAGAGCCCCGTCCCTCCTTCTTGGATTGCAGCTCTATGTAATTCTGTAAAGGTCCTTGGCCTTATCCTGCAATTGTATGGTTTTGCTGGAGAATCACAAGCCAGGACTGTCACACTAGGACTAGAAGATGGCTGAATGGGATATACTGGGTCATGTATCATCTTACAAAATGAGAACTGCGATTCCACTGTCATCCAGTAAAATCCTTTCTTATTTACTAGGACACTGCAAGTCTGAGAGGTTTCAGTGTGTAGGTTTGCAACCCCACTGAATGTGGCAGGGTATATTTCTGAGTAAACATGCACAGGATTGGTCTATAGAGGTGTATTCACCCCAGTAATTAAATTAATTCCACTTTGAGTAAATGCTTAATCTTCCCAGAACCTAACATTTTCTTGAGAAATACAAAGTTTATCCAGTTTCATCCAGAAATACCTGATTATATTTGTAGGGATAAAATACACACACACAGGGATAGGGATATGCTGAGACAGAGTTCTGAAGTAACTGGACCCTGGGATTGTAAAAAAAAAATTACAAGATCTCTAGATGAAGGGATATACAGCTGAAATTGTGGGAAGATTGCCTCTTGTTAATCAGGTATATTCACACGAAACAGGTCAGAAGCATGCTAAGGAGTGATGGAGTGTGGAATTTGATGTGGGATGTACTTGCTCCTTGCACAATTTTCAGTAGCTGATCCTGCAGAAATGATTGCTTTGGAGGTGCTGTTCTAAATACAGGGAGTGTAGAGCAGGAACTAGACAGGGTTGTTGAAGGAATAGATCTAACTAGCTATTCTACCAGGTGTGTATGTGTGGGGATGTTATTGAACTAGGAGAACATTTTTAATTTGCTTAAGGAGACAGCTGGATCCTAGCCTGAGGAGGTCAGGAAGGTTCCCACACATCTGTCATTCTGCAAACTATCTAAAACAGAATTGTTCAGAAGGTCTTTTCTGATAATATTAACAGGTCTATCCTATATGAATGGTTCCGAAAGGCACTTATAAATGAAAAAGGACTATAAACTATATCAGTGTGATAGGAAGTATTACTAGTTTGCTGTATGTATTTTCCAGCTGTCACTGTGTTATTTTCTGCTGATGTAAAGCACTATATCAGCATTGTATCTGCATTCCATATCATATCTAATAGGCTATTTCAGATTTCTGTAATCCTTGTCTTGCTACATTGCTTATCAGATGTCTCATCCTACTGATCACATGGAAATATAGGATGAGCTGTCTCATCCTATATTTCCACTCAGGTCAGGCTGTCAGGACTGTGACCAGTTCAAAAGTAATTGAAAATGAGCCTTAAAATACAGCTGTTAAAACATAAACAGGAAGGAACTAAATCAAAAACATTCTTTACCCGATGGTGGAAGATAATGATAGGGGGGAGACTAATCTTGTTGGGGAATTCTATTTTTGGTGCCATGGCCCTTTCTTGGGTCGCTCATATGGCAGGGGCCCCTGAAGCAGAGTCCCTGAAAATAACCATTGAGGTTGGAAGATTTCATATGGGAGTAGGCAGTCCTTAAGGTCCTTAAGCTCCGAAGTCATATAGGGCTTTGAAGGTTGAATTGGGCACCTTGAAGTGTGTCCAGAAGCAAACTGAACGTCTGTGCGGATGGACCGATATGGTGCCACTGACCAGTCAGCATTCTCACTGCAGCATTCTGTATCAATGACAATTTCTGGAAATTCTTCAAGGGCAGCCCTGTGAAGAACACATTTAGTAAGAGAACAAACGTTGAGTTCAGAAGCACCTTAAAGAACAACAAAAACGTCCAGGGTATAAGCTTTTTTGAGTCAAAGCTCACTTCATGAGATAACAGTATCTGACTGGATAGGTCTTTAAGGGGCTACTGTTCTACTCCTTCTGACTAACATGGCTATCCACCTGAAACATTGCAGTAATCTAATCCAAAAATTACCGGAGCATATACCACATCTGACTCATAGGCCCCTGCTGATGGTGGGCATCTGCTGACCCTGACACCTATTTATCCAACAGGACATCCTGTTTTAGCACCACCCTATGTTGCAAACCTGCTCTTTTAGGGGAGAATGCAACCCCATACAGAAAAGGAAATACCTCTATTCCTGGATTACTCTTTCTACCAGTAGAATTTATGTTTTATTGTGTTTAAACTACACTTTATGAGGAATTATGGGGAATGGGATTTTACTTTTCCTTTAAATATAGTTGAAGTTCCTGTTGACTGTGCTGGAATCTCTATAGTTCATCAAATTGCCTCTGAGATTAATAGTCTCCATGAGAACCATTTCAGTTTCTCTTGCTTTAGGATTAAACCGGTGCCTCCTGTTTACATCATCCTGCCTTCCTCACATACAAAGACACCATGAGCAAAAATAAGATCACTACTAGTGGATACTTGGGAATGAAGTCTCGATGAACTCACTGGGACTTACTTCCCAGTGTGCAAGCATAGTAAAAGAGAACAGATGGATTCAGAGTCCTTTAACAAAGGAATGTTTATCAGTGAAGGACACTCTGTATATGCAAAATGCTGGACAACAGACCTATTGTGCTTGGAAGATTATTCATGTTAGTCACTTGACAGTGCAATCCTAAACACAGTTGTGTGTGTTAACTGTTAAAAACTCTTATTTGAAAACTCATTTTGGATGCACCTCTCTGGAGAACTCTGGTTTTCTGTGTTTGCTGGAGGTACCATCTTGCCTTCTTTTCTGATGCAGAGGCCTCTTTGTGTGGGTGGGCCAAAAGAGTATCTGTATAAACAGAATAACAAGTGTATCAAGTTAATTGCGGTTTCCTCCCAAATTTAAATAGATTGCAAGCAGATATGGCCACGCCTTTTGATGGAGCCAGTGTGTATAGATGGTTCCTTTCAGTGATAACTGGCCACAGTTGAAGTTGATGGTATGGGAGGAATTAATAAAAGGAACGAGAACTGTGCAGTGGGAAAAGATTGGTCAATTGTCCTTGTATGTCTGGTGCACTTTGTCCTCCATGTGCCTGGCATGAGCTGTGTTCTGGATGGTCTACATGTACGAGAAAAGGGAATATCTGTATGGTAAATAAAGGCTGAACTCATAATTCTGGCCTCAGGGACAGCCCTTGCTCTGCTTCTTGTTAAATGGATCTGAGTTAATCAGTTTATGTTGCTATTCCTATGGAATTTCCTTGCATTAAGCGGTTTGATGTTTAGTCACTGTGTCCTGCCATAGCAGCAACATATCTGCTGTGTCACTGGAGCCTGCCTCTTAGGTTACTGTGTCTGGGGGAAGTTGTTTGCTGTAACTAATGATTCCCATATGTGTGGGAAATGGATATGGGGATCCATTGGTTGAGGGCCTCTTCCTTGTGAATCCCAAATCTTTCTCTGTATGATGCAGGCAACGTGAATTTTCTAACTTTCATTGGGGTGCACTGAGGCATGTCACAGACTCTTGTTTTTAGACTGCCTCAGGAGCTTCTTGGAGTGATAATGAGCAAGAAAAGTGCTCAAGAAAAGTTAATTTCCCTCCCCACCAAATGGGCAAGTAAGTTTGGCATTCTTCCTTCCTAAGTCTTTGGGTTTACTGTTTGTGTAGGAGAGGAGGAATTTTGAGTTGGCGCCTATTCTTTGTGACTTGGTCAGTCTGCTATGGCCTTGGAGCAGAGGACAGCCTCCCACACTTGAGGTTAGCAATTTTCTCTGTTACATTTGAAAACTGGATAGGATGGAAACCACAGCCAGACTTCTCTCCGCCTCACCCTGAATGCCATTGGTGCTGTTCTCAGCTGCCAAATTTTACTGTCAAGTACACAAGACAGAGAGCATTTCTGGATCTCAGTTTGGGCAGTGCTGAGTTGCTCAGCTTAATGTCCATAATAAGGGCATTCATTATTATCCTGTGCAGCAACAATATAGGGGCAGGTTGCAGTTTTATCAGTAGCATGTGATCTGTCTTCTATGAATGGCAAAGATAGGAGAGGAACGGTTAGAGACCGAAGCCACCAGGGGAATGTGTGGGTAACAAATAAGGACTGGTTTCTGAATCATATAAGGCAGAACTGAGGAAAAGAGATGCTTTATTGAATGGATTAACAAAAGCATTATCTAGGCAGTGAGAATAGTATGAATTATGAGAAAAGCTGATGTGCTTAAATCCCACTTAAATCAGTGAGATTGAAGAGCAAAAGTAAGACCCATAGAAATAGATAGGTAAAACTTTCTCTGAACCTGTAGGATCACCTTATTTTGGACAGAGATCTGTTCTGCCCATGTGCTAAAGGATGTGTGTATATCCTTTGATGACTGGCTAAAGATGATTTGAAACTGACTGATCATTGGCTGATTTTTATCAACATATAATCATTCAGAATTATTGGCTGATGTTTGAAGTTTTATGCAGAGGCTATTTCTAGGCTGCATCAATCCTGTCCATGTGTAATGCTTTATAGCAGGGGTAGTCAAACTGCGGCCCTCCAGATGTCCATGGACTACAATTCCTAGGAGCACCGGCCAGCGTTCGCTGGCAGGGGCTCCTGGGAATTGTAGTCCATGGACATCTGGAGGGCCACAGTTTGACTACCCCTGCTTTATAGTATACTACAGTAACAAGTAAGACTAGCACTTGACATCTGGGCCCCTGTACAACCATCTGGGCCTCTGTACAAAATAAAGTATGCAAACAATCTATGTGTGTCTCTACATGCACACACACAGATCTGATGTGTATATAATTTATTTTAATTGCAACTGTTTCTGATCTTTAAAATGGTGTAGAATTTTTTGTCGTAGCATTTGAGAAACAAATGCTGCCCTTTGGCCTGGGATGTCACTGATGCTCTCTACTCCAGCTAAAGCTTTGGGTGATCCCTATGAAGTTAGTGTGTGGTTTTGGCTCATCAGCTTTCATTAGCAGAGGAGGTGGTGCTATATCTGTTCCTCCCAAGAGCAGTGGAAGACTGTGAAGAAACAGTGGATAACTGTGAAGTCCTTCTGACCTTCACTTTAAGTAGTTTATGAATCTTGAACTCAGATTTACACACTCCCTTTTGCCAATTATCTTGTTAATTTCTATGTCTTGTTCATATCTGAGTGCCCCATATGTTTTTGGATTCTATTCTTTGTGCACAATCCCAGGACCAAATTGTTTACTTGAAGTGCTGTGTTCCACCAGGTGGTTTCCTCTGCATTTATATCCATTTTGGAGACAAGCATCTTTGACAGAGCACCCTGGTTATTCTTCTCACTAAAATAAATTGGTCAGACACAGATGAGTAAACTGCAACAAAGCAGTTATTAGCAATGGGGTTTCTTTGTGAAAGGAGGGCTTATTATTTCCTGTTTCCTTGGCTGTAATTTTTGTGGTGTTACGTCAGGCTAGAAATAGCATGTCCTAGTTTATCTACCATTATCCTGTGGTGTTTATAGCCCAAAAAAATCCTGTCCCGTAGGTTCATACCCTTCATTGGTTTGTTGCAACTCTATGGAAAATGCTGCCACTTTCCCCTTTAAGTGAAGTTTGTTTTCCTCCAAGTCTGGCAGCTATTTTAGTGCAAGCCCAAACGTGCACGTGGTCTGTGCAAAACTCCAGACGCAGTCAGACGTGGACTCGCTCTCTTGCCTGCTGGGCAGAAACAGGCTCAACTGCTTTGCTGCTGTCTCCAATCAGGTAAAGGTTCATCAGAAAGACAGTTTTGCTATTTTCTGCAGCCTGCTTTTGTCTTGTTCCTTTAAAAGGTCTTTTTGGAGGAAAGGATAGAAAGTCGCTTTCTGAGTACAGAGAATTAGATCTCATGAAAACTGAGAAGCTCTTTGGCTTAACCAAAGGCTAGACTTGGCAAGATACACTTCCGTAGGGGAAATTTAGCGGTGGGCACCACGCCTCCTGTTTAATAGCGAGCAGGATAAAATGTTTTGCTGCCTCTGTGAGTGTTCATATCTCAGAAGTTCCCTTGTTTGGTTAAATGGTTAGTTGTACAGCAGTTTGAGGGTGAAAAAGACTTGGTATTGCATAGTTTTTCTGGGGGTAGGGAGATATCTTACATTTTGGGAGGCGGTTGTCTGCCAGCCTGACTAGCTCCTGGTTCACATTTGGCTAGGGCTGTGTGTGATGCCAGTGGGGAGATTCTTTGAAGCCAGCTGTTGTGTCTCTAGTCCTTCTACCAGGGCTGGAGTGCTGCAGAGGCACCAAACCTAGGGAGCTGCCTCCAACACTCATGTTTGAGTCTTTGAGTCAGGTGACTGGTGGTGCTAAACAAAACACCAAATTAAGTTTCCTAACATTTTATATGAAATGGATTTTCTTCAATGTTAGCACACTCTTTATATAGCTTGTATTTTGTTAGGAACAACCTTTTGCTCACATTTAAAATGGATTTCCACTCAAATGAAAACAGGATAGTGCCATCTGGCTATACTGTAGCTTGAGTTAGATGTGAGCATGCTGGGTGAATTGGAACCCAATTTTGCCTTACTAATGATATATCAAGATGTTTATGGAAATCGGGGTAAAGAAGCCTCCAGGATAAGCCTTTGTCACGGTAGAATGGCCAGAGGCAAATTTCCCATGAACCATTATCAAAGGTTTCAAGAGTCAGGTGTGGGCACTTAGGATGCAGCTGTTTTTGCTACACATTTTGATGTGTTACTGAATGTTTATTGAGCTTTATGTCTCATTGGATTTGCTGTAGGGAGAGGTCCCAGGATGTGGTTGGACATGATCTTGCTGAAATTCATTTGGGTCTAATCAGTACTTGGAAGGGAAGTCTCTTAGGATGCCTGTGTAAGAGACTTTACATGGAAAAGTAGGTTATAAATGTAGTGAATAAGCCAAGCTGGTCCCTTCAGAGTTTCTGAAGAAGCGTGCATGCTTTTTTTTGCATGGAAAAAAGATATTCTTAGTCCAGGTATAGTCTACACTTATATTTTTTCCACTGTAAATCTTGCCGAATTCTGGTCAATTTGAACCCATATCTACAGCCTTTCTTTCCCCCAATTTTAAACACATTGCCCTTCTGTATTTGCATTGTCCCAATTTTCAGTCTTCTTCCTGCTTGATGTGTGTGTGTGTGTGTGTGTGGGGGGGGGGGCTCGGGTAAAACTCCAGTCAGCATTCAAGGGGCACAAGGATGGAGAGTGCTTTATTTCCTGCCTTTTGACTCCCAAGTCTACAGCCAGAGCAAGCTTGGGTAGGCTCAAGTGGAGCACTTATTTATCTTTCTTTTCCTGCAGGAATGGGGAGGGGAGGCAGCAGCCACACAGAAAACGAGGAGGGGAAAGTAAATCCAAGAGGCAAATCTCTGTTCATAGAAGTGTGGGCTTTTGGAGCGCAGTAACTTTAAAATAGATCCCAAAATGAGAGCAAAAATATGTCTTGTGAGGGAATGGCAACAGGGAACCAGGCAGTCTTTGAACTGACACCATGACCAATCAGTGACAGACAGCTTTGCTACGTCAGTGTTGGAGGTGCCAGTGAGAAAGTTAATCTGGCAAAATGCAGAGATCTACACTTAATGCTGGGGCTCTGAGAGCAGATTCCTCAAATGTAGCAAGCTGTATCCGCTCCTGGATATTGGGGGGGGGAGTAGTGTCACTGCGAATCAATCATAGACTTTTCAGAGAGAAAATTTAAAGCTCTGAATATAAAAATGGAAACTGAATAATGTGTAATGACTTTCTTTAATTCGGAATCACTGGGGATAAAGAAAAAAACCCCAGTGCAGATTCTACCCAGATCTACTAGCAGAAGTAACTGTTTTGCATTCCTTTGTTGCACAAAAGTGAAAAGAGAAGTGAAAAGAAATAAATGGCCCCTGATTACTGAACTGGGTGGATTTGGAGTGGGGTTGTGGTTCAGTGGTAGGACATTTGAATTGCCAGATTCAGTTCCCAGCATCTCCAAATTAGAGGAAGAAAAAAAAAAGAATCAGTTAGCAGCTGATGTGGAAATCCTGAGATACTGGAGAGATGCTGCCATTCTAACCTTAATAGACTGAAGGCCTGATTCAATACAAGGATGTTTCATATGGTACGTTTTACAGTAGACTGTGGTATCTAAAAGGTACTGTGTCAATAGCTGCTAAGGGGTGAGATGACTGCAGTTTAATGAAGAACTCTTGCACAGTCCTGAAGTCCATTTCTCCTGTGCTTCAGCTGCTCTAATTTCCTACCAGATAAAGGAGCAAGTGGCAGAAAAGGTCACTCCAGAGTTGTTGAGAGATGGGCTGAGTGGATACACCTGGCAGTGGCATCTGACTGCTCTCAGATGCAGCAGGGTAGGTAGGGCACTAGGATATCAATATGGAAACAGAGTGGAGATGTTTCAACACGGAGGGAGGAAAAAGAAACTGGGAGAGTGGTTTTACATGAAGGAGATAAGGAGAAAGGATGGATACATGCAAAGCTGATGTATATAAATCTTCACCTCTAATTCAGAATATTGAGTTTTTTCATTTAAAAGTGCAAGCTACTTATCTATGTGGTTCTATAGAAACCAGATCCGGGGGGAGGGGAGATTTCTTCATGAGTCTTTCTATCGCCTTTGTGTCTACTTAACATCTCTTTGACCTACTTTTCAATGAACTTCAACTATCCTTTTGGAAAATAATATAACTTTTGTAGCCATCCTCCTCAGCAAACAAAATTTTCATTTGGGCTAAGAAGTGTCATACGTGGAGAAGCTTAAGAACCCCTTTCCCTTTGTAGATAGTGTGACTATGACTTGTTAACATTTGTTTTGTTCTTGAGCTTTTAAAGCAGGTGTGCAACTAGATTCTGAGTACCTTCTCTGGAACTGATATCGTTTATATCGGCAGAAGCTGGAGTAAACTAAACTGGAAGAGATCTCGGAGTGAATGAAATGACCTTTAAGTCCCTTCCAGCACTTTTACTCAATGAAATCAGCAAAATGGCTGTAGGCGTGTGTCATAGTGGGGGTGGTGATCTTTGGGACTGTCATTCAGAAAAAGACATAGACTAATTCAACAGAGAACAAATAGATCCATTTCTGTGCATGAACAGAGCCTGTGAGCAGCACAGAAAAGTTTGCCTGTGAACTGAAGCAGAAATGTCATGTAGAGTTCTATAGAAATGGCCACATGGTTAGAGTGGCAACTAGGATCTGGTTTTCCAGAAGTCTGCTTTGCCATGACTGACTTAAGCGGTCTGGATTGTGTACCTGTAGTCAGACTCAGGCTATACCTATTCCATAGCAAATTGGGGTTTATGCTAAAAGTATCAGGAACAGGATTTTGAGGCACTGAGCAAAACTCCAGCATGGGGGCCAGAATCACGCAATGCTGGGGACCTACCACCAGGGCCAAGCAATCAGGGCCCCTGTTGCCTATTGGCCATGACTGTCTTTGTGAAGCAGTGCTCCAAATGTGCCCTGATGCTTTACTGTGCAGCTACAAAGGCCTCTATTTGCAACTCTTTTGAATCCCCTGGTCTCTCAACCAATGAATTTCAGCTGCTTTAGGACAGACTGAATGTTAGTCTTCGTTTGACGGAGTCTGAACCACAGGCTTATCCAGTTGTGGGTTAGCGTTTAAATCCCTTGTTTAAAGTTTTGTACATGCTGTGAACTGCGATGATAAGTAACATGTTAAATATACTTTGGGATGAATTCTCTGTCTTTTATCCTATGGGGTTTCTCCTATGTTTGCCCTCCCCCAAGGCAATCAAATCTATAGCATAATCCGTAGCCAAATCAATAGCTTCCACCCACCTGTCTCAGCATGATCTGGCTTTTCTCAAGGCAAAGGAAACAGCATGGTACAATTGTTAGTGGCATTATTTTTATATTCCATAATAATCCATCTTGAATCTATTGCATTGTTCACTGGATGTTTTATGCAATCCAATTACATTGTTTCATATTCTGCAATCCACTATGAATCTTAGAAAGATAAATGGACTCAAAATGAATACATATATTAGAATATTGAACCAGGACTTGGGAAACTCAGGTTCAAATCCCTATTGTGACTTGCAGGTTCCTTCGGTGAAGTGTAATCAGTCAGTCTAATTTACTTCACAGAGACCGTTTATGCACTGGGAACTTCACTGCCCCAGGTCCTGTGCAGGAGCAAAAATTGGGAGCAGATGAGGCGCACCAGGCCAAGTGCTCCCCCATGTTGGTGCAGGAAGAAGTGGGGCAACTTGCCACAACTAAAACTCCAGCCTGCAGCCCAGCATAAAATGTCCAGTGCATAAACGGTCAGATTCAGGTCAATTGCTGTGTTTGTCTGAACAGCAGAACAATCTTTGAGTCCTGTGGCACCTTTAACTGGAGACTGATGGGCAGATGTACCCTCCTTGTGGAATGCTGAAAGCATGTTGTGAATTTCAGCCTGGGAAATAAGGGGAGGAAAGGCTAGAGTCAACTTACAGCATCCAAAGGAAATCTAAAGGGAGGCTAAAAGAAGGTATGTCTCCTAACGCAGGAGAAAGCAAATCTTTTCTATACATCCTGGGAGCAGGCTCAAAAACTATATGGGTGACAATTCAAGGAATATATTTATTTGTTTATTTTAATTTAAACACTTTCATACCATTTGTCCAGAGAGCCTCTTGTGGCGCAGAGTGGTAAGGCAGCAGACATGCAGTCTGAAGCTCTGCCCATGAAGCTGGGAGTTCAATCCCAGCAGCTGGCTCAAGGTTGACTCAGCCTTCCATCCTTCTGAGGTTGGTAAAATGAGTACCCAGCTTGCTGGAGGGTAAACGGTAATGACTGGGGAAGGCCCTGGCAAACCACCCCGTATTGCCATGAAAACGCTAGAGGGCGTCACCCGAAGGGTCAGACATGACCTGGTGCTTGCACAGGGGATACCTTTACCATTTGTTCACCAAGAATCCCCAAGATGGTGAGCACAGATATTAAAACAAGCAGTTGAAATTTGGTCTATAACAATTAAAAATGACAATAAGGAACAAAAGCCCCCAAATTAAACAAACACGATTAAAGCACATACACAGGAAGGGGGATCAGCGAGGGAATTGCTAAATGAAATAAAGAATTCTTCAACCACTGTCAGAAAACAATGATAAGGAAGGAATTCTGGAGAGAGAATTCCATAATTTTGATATGCATATTTAATCACAAATTCATCAGATACTATTGGTTTTGATGAAACTTAGATTCCACATCCATTTCTGCTTTTCTAGAACAGCAAAAATTAAAGTAATGATTAAAAGAGATTACTCTGGGCACATTACATGAATTTATATAATGACATCTTGCTCTACATTTTATGGCCCTTAGACCCTGATGTTTCCCCCTATGCACATGTCTTTGAAGTAAAGACTGACTAGGTGAAGAAGGGTGCTATAGTCCATGAATGTTTATGTTGGAATAACATTTTGTTAGTCTTTGAGGTGCCACTATTCTTCTGTTTATTTGTGCTTTGACAGAGTAACATAGCTTCTGCATCTGGAATAATTTCTGTAGGGCTGGCTTTCTCAACTTTTTTGCCATTGAAAACTCCCTGAAATATTCATCAGGCTTCAAGAAACCTCAGAAGCAGTATGATCATGCAGAATATGGCTGGGAAGCATAACTGTGTTCACGCCCACTTGGGGTCTCTCCAGGCCCTTCATTGGCCATTTTGGGGAGTCAACATGACCATATATGATCATATCACCCAATTAATGTTTAACAAATATTAAAATTAATTAGCTCCTACCCATTCAGGAAACCCTTCCAGGCTTGTCACGAAACCCTAAGGTTTCACGAAACCCTGACTGAGAAAGCTGGCTGTAGGGTGAGCTAACAAGGTTTAATCTGAGTCACAATTTAATCAGAGCTGAGCTGAAGACTCAGCCTGGAGACATGTGAGGTGATAAAAATGGTGCCTCGTAGGTTGTGGGAAGTGCATTTTCCTCACCACTGATACAGGATTGTGAGGAATACATTGGAAGAGAACTATTTAACAGAGGTTTCATAAGGATTAAAATGAGAAGTGTGAATGCTTTGAACACTTGCAAATGGCATATTATTATTCCATATCAGAGGGTACAGCACCACTGGAGCTGCGGTCCAGCAATTCCGTCTTTAGAAACAGAGCCCTTGAATTAATTGCTGTTGCTCAAAAACTGGCTAGATAATCATGCGATAGACATGGGTTTCCAAAGAGAGGGCAGAACATAAACCCTAAAAATAAATAAATAAATGGTTCATAGCTGCCAAATCCCATGTTAGTACATCACAGTTATTAGGTTACTATGAAGAGCCATATGCTAGTTCTAGTTCTTTGATGACAAGATAATGGATTAGTAAAGCAAAGTGGAGTTGACCATATGTTCCTTTTAATTTTTGGTTGCTGCTATAGTTCCTAAATTTATAGGCTTCTTGGAAATGCAGGAAACAGACACATCTAGGTGCCTCTGGGCCAGTCACACACTGTCAACCTAACCTACCTCACAGGGATGTTGAGGGGATAAAGTGGGGAATGTAAGCCATATGGGGTCCCCACTGGGGAGACAAGAGGAGATAATAAACATAGTTTACCATGTGGAAATCTGCTTGCTTCTTAAATATGTGCTAAATCTAAATTATAGATTTCCACATACACTGCACCCTCCTGCATCTAGGGGTGGTCAAACTTCGGCTCTCCAGATGTTCATGGACTAGAATTCTCATGAGCCCCTGCCAATGACCCTGCTGGCAGGGGTTCATGGTAACTGTAGTCCACGAACATCTGGAGAGTCACAGTCCGGCCACTCCTGATCTAGATGCTCCGCCCCTTCCTGGCTATTTAATTACTAGCTAGGCAGAGATTCCCAACCAAGCCTCTGTGAGAGCTCCCCAACCTTCCTCCCTATATCCCACCTCAATGGACTCAGCCACACTTCTGGCCTGGTTCTGGGGCTTCTCAAAGCCTAAAAAATATTTCTATAGTCAAAGGCTGAAAAAGGCTGAGTTGCAGAATGCAGCGGTCAGGATTCTCACCAATACACTGTGGAGATCTCACATCCGGCCTATACTTAAACAACTCAACTGGCTCCCAATGAAAATGGTGAGGGATTTGGAATCCAAGGCACTCCACTTGTCACTCTTCTCCCAGAGGATGCTGAACCATTAACTAGTACCCTTGGGGTATGATCTGTCAACTAGTTATTGATCCATCTGAAAGAATTAAGATCCATACCACATTTTACCAGCTTGTCAACAAGAATGTCATGTGGAACCTTATCAAAAGCTTTAATGAAATCCAGGTAAATTATGTCCACAGCATTCCCCTTGTCCAGCAAGGTAGTCACTTTCTCAAAAAAAGAGATAAGGTTTGTCTGACATGACTTGTTCTTGCGAAACCCATGCTGCGTCTTAAAAATCACAGCTATCAGGACCAACTGATAATTTGTTCCAGAATTTTGCCAGCTACAGATGTCAAGCTGACTGGTCGCCTTCCTCCCCTTGAGCCAGTACCTTCTACTCCAGAACACTCTGGCCATTACTAGCAGTGAGAGATGACAATGTTTCATTATTCAGAATAATTTTAGCATATCCCAGCTGGAAATGAGAAACCCCAGACTCGCTACTGCTGTCCTGGCTGTGCTTCTGACTGAGCAAGTTACAGAATAGGGCCCCCAATGCAGAAACCTTCTCTGAGAGGAAACTGGGCTCCAGGGGCAAGAGAGCATCTACATGGTGATTTTTTGTGTGCTTCTCTTGCCTCAGGCCTTTGCTATTGCCACCCCTCCTCCATTCCACTGGAGGACTTTACAAGTCTTCCCTAAGGAGCAGCAAAAAATGCATACCTTCTTGTTCACATGGTGTGCAGAGGTGTTTTATTGTGATCTGTCATAAAACTAAAGACTGCAGCAAAGGAGAGGAAAACAGGTTGAAAAGAGGACAGAGTTTGAATGTTCCTGAAAACAGTGCTACATTAGGGAAACTAAGGCAGAACAGAGCAGCCTTGGTTTGAACATTGGGGGCAAACCAGGAACAATTCTCAATGCACTGTAGTCCAGGATTATTACAGAAGGGAAATAGATGATGCAAATGTGATTATCAGTAATAATACATGCATGCAAATGCATCCTGACAGTGTGGTTCAGGGTTAATATGTTAAATGTCATGTTATTTATTGCCAAGGCAGGAGGCAGCCTTGTTTCCAGGTTTCTGTATAGTCATAGGACTGTTCCTGTCTTTTTTGCCCTCTTGTTGTGTTAATTGCAGTGTGTGAATTGCTCTTTAAATCATGGAAGCCAAAAGGGTTAAACGCTCCTCTACCCCAAGCAATGTGGGGCTGCTAATAAACTTCTTAAAAGATCTTAATCACAGATCTCCGCCTTCAGGTCTTGTCTAGCTTGACCTTTTCTGTCCACTCATGATTCATCAGACTAGTCTTTAAATGATAACTCACCATAGAAGATAGGACATCTAACTGTACCAGCAGGGACTGGGCTGAGCCTGAAAGAAACAATTTATGCTCTTTGAATTTGGCTGCAAAAAGAGGAGGTTTTACTTTGGAGTTTGTTGGGAAATTTTGCTATAAGGCTTCTGGTTGATAGTAGCAGGTTGTTTGTTCTTAGAACACTGCAGTGCATGGTCTTGTGGTGCTGTTGGGTAACCACGGCTTCCTTTGGGGTGAATGTGATATTCTGTATTCCATTTATAGGGTTTAGAGAGCTAGTTTTAGACCATAACACACTTTGCTTGATGATCTTCAGACAAGCAGATATGATCCTCAGAATTCTCCTGGATGTTTCAGTGTCTGATAGCATTAATCGTGGTATTGTTCCAGGGCCAGATTATTATATCCTCCTGACAACTTCTGATTGTGATACATTTTTTAGTTGGGATTAGGAAGAACTATTTAAAATTGTCCCTGGAGGGTAAATCCAAGAAGATAACTCTAGGAGATTAGCATTCATCTCTATGGGTTAATTCTGTGTTTCCTGAAGTTCCACCTTGTCTCCCATGCCATTTAGCATCTAAAATCAGTGGGAGAGGTGTCTGGAATAATGAAGCACAGTGCCATCACTATGCTGATTATATTCAGTTCTGTTCCCCCCACCCCCATTATGCTTTGGAACAAGTTAGACAACTGAGGTTTTTAATAGGTATCGGGAAGTTCTAATGAGCTGGATGAGGGCAAATATATTGGCATAAAAACAGTGTCACGTTGTATTAAACAAACAAACATATGCCTGGTTATTCTCCCCCTGCTCAACAAACCCCTGCATTCTCAACTCAGACAGAAATGGCCCAGTAAAGCTGCTCTGAGTCGTTCCTCCGATCAGTGTGTGAAATTACTTCAAGTTATCTTGCCAGCATTCTTTGAGAGAATTGCCAAAGGCTATACAGGAGTAGGTGGCAGATACTTATGTTTTCTGTTTCTCTAGCTGGTGTCTATTTTATAATGCCTTTACCTTCCAGGGCAGGGGCGGATGAATTAAGGATAGATGGTATTACTGTTTATGCCGCTTCTGTCAAAGAGTCCAAATCTGAACACCATGGGCTCCCAAAAGTAGTGTGCAATTTGAAAAAAATATACATGAAGTGTATTAGAACAAATTTTAGAATACCAGTTCATCAATAAGCAACACAGGTCTCTAAAAGCAAGCAGCTCAGAAAATAAGAAATACTACCTGAACTATCAAACACATTCAGGAACTAGACTGGTTTCAAAGCCCAGGGGCCGGCACAATCCGGACGCCCCTGGCTTTGCTGGGCACATCCGGATTGGCTCAGTGGGCCAGACAGCACCCGGACAGGGTGGCTGTCGAGGCCCGGACAGGGCCACCCACATGGCTCTTAAAAAATATATATAAGAGCCACTTGTGGTTATGATGGCACATGCTTAAAGTAATAAAAAGTGTTAGTTTTTTACCTTGCTTTTCATTACCCAAAGGAGTCTCTGAGTGGCTTACTATAGTCTTCCCTTCCTCTCCTCTCCTAACAACAGACATTTTGCGAGGTAGATGGGACTAAAAATTCTGAGAGATACTGCTCTGTGAGAAGAGCTCTAACAGGACTATGACTAGCCCAAGATCATCCAGCTGGCTGCATGTAGAGCAGTAGGAAATCAAACTCTGCTCACCAGATTAGAAGCTACCGCTCTTAACCACTATACCAAGCTGGCTTCCATGAAGTCATGCAATCGCAGGCCTTGGCTCAACCATTCTCTACACTACAGTACCTGTAAATCAACAGATCATACGTGTGGGCCATTAGTCTATCAGAATCCAAACAAGTCTCTGGTGCTTAGGTCAATTATGCAGGGGTAGTCAACCTGTGGCCCTCCAGATGTCAATGGACTACATTTCCCATGAGCCCCTGCCAGGAAATGCTGGCAGGGCCTCATGGGAATTGTAGTCCATTGACATCTGGAGGACCACAGATTGACTACCCCTGAATTATAGGATTTTGCATTCCTGAATTGGGTGATGATGAACCAGTCAGGATAAGTCCTGGCTGGAACTCTCTGGGAAATTACCTCACTACTCCCCCTCCCATCATGTAGCTCTCAAATGCTCACAAAGAACCAGTTAGCCCTTTCCATTCCTTGGCCTTGAGGATGATAAGAGGTCTGCAGGCAAAGAGACCCAATTAGTAACATCTGCAAGATGAGCCCTTAGCTACTACACACATTAACCCTTGAAGGGAAGAATCTGGGGATGCTTTGCCTGACACTCCCCACCCCCCAAAAAAGATTCCTACTTAAGTCCTTTTTCCTTTGAGGGTTAAAGAAATGTTATATTTGCTGTCAGTGGGCCTTTTGGTGTCAGAGTGCTTACTAGTTGAGCAGTTACAGTCTGTGATTCTAAGCCTTTCCTGTCTGGCTGGCAAAAGCTGCAAGCACTGGGGCTGGGGCTGGGACTTGTGCAAAAATGTTCTACCTCCTCCCACCCCATCTGGTGGTTTGTTGCCTGCCAAGAGGGCTTACTTCCGTGCCTCTGTTTTATTTAAGAAAATCCCTAGACTGACAACACTAAGCAAAGGAATGTGCCTTTCTGGAAGCTGCAAGTCTTAGAGCACAGCCATTCTTTACTCCAAACTTGCCTTTTGCCTCACGGGGTTAGTGGTGCTCTTTGCAAGGGGTATCCGTATCACTCAGTACTGAGATGACCTTACCAGTAAGTCTCTGTGGATTTGGAGGCGAGTGTGTTTATGTTGTGGGCTGAGCTCTCCTCAGAACAGGCCCGACTGGTGCACGTAAGGGAGGTTTATTGCGTGGCTGTTTTTCTTTGTGTTGCTGAGCCTGTGGTTTCCTGACAGCAGAGAAAGCAAGTCTGATATCCAGGCATTAGTGAGTATGGTAGAAGTGGGGATCCAGGTGCCTTGGCACATGTGGAACTTGAGGCAGAAGTCTGTGTCGTTTGTGTTGATCTTGGTGTGGCAGGGCTGGAAACATTCTGCACACCACTCTTCATTTCTACTGCAAGAAGCCCCAAATTCTAGTCCAAGGAAAAATATGCATTAATGAGATATAGCCTTTACATTAATGTTAAGGTAAACAGTTTTATGGCATATTTTCTTCCAAGGCAGGAGAATAGGCCCAACTGTATACTAGAAATGGACTCACAGGGCCTTTCCCTTGTCCAGATGTTCTCCTCTGTCTCCCTGCATCTGTTTGCTGTATGTTCCATCCATGACATAAATCGATGTAATTGTTTTCCTGTTGGAAAGCTATGTTTTAAAAGATATATTTTATCTTGCAAATTAAAATAATAACACCCTCTCTGTAACTCTCTGTAACTTGTAATGTGAACAGGGGAAAGAAAAAAGGATGAAAAACTGCCTGACTCACAGGAGAAAGGCATGGGGAGAAAGACCTGAGAGTCCACCCTTGTTATTGTTGTTAGGTGCGAAGTCGTGTCCGACCCATCGCGAACCCATGGACAATGATCCTCCAGGCCGTCCAACTTTCGCAGCCATACATTGCAACTGGAAATACCATAAGGTAAAGGTAAAGGTATCCCCTGTGCAAGCACCGAGTCATGTCTGACCCTTGGGGTGACGCCCTCTAGCGTTTTCATGGCAGACTCAATACGGGGTGGTTTGCCAGTGCCTTCCCCAGTCATGACCGTTTACCCCCCAGCAAGCTGGGTACTCATTTTACCGACCTCGGAAGGATGGAAGGCTGAGTCAACCTTGAGCCGGCTGCTGGGATTGAACTCCCAGCCTTATGGGCAAAGCTTTCAGACGGCTGCCTTACCACTCTGCGCCACAAGAGGCCTTGACTAAACGCACTTTTGTTGGCAGGGTGATGTCTCTGCTTTTTAGGATGCTGTCCAGATTTGCCATAGCTTTCCTCCCCAGGAGCAAGCGTCTTTTAATTTCTTTGCTGCAGTCCCCATCTGCAGTGATCTTGGAGCCCAGGAAAATAAAATCTGTCACTATCTCCATTTCTTCCCCATCTATTTGCCAGGAATTGAGAGGGCCGGATGCCATGATCTTTGTTTTCTTGATGTTGAGTTTCAAGCCAACTTTTGCACTCTCCTCCTTCACCCGCATCAACAGGCTCTTTAATTCCTGTTCACTTTCTGTCATTAGAGTGGTATCATCTGCATATCTGAGGTTGTTGATATTTCTGCAATCTTGATCCCAATTTGTGACTCCTCTAATTCCGCCTTTCTCATGATGTGCTCCGCATACAAGTTAAATAGGCAAGGCGACAGTATACAGTCTTGCCGAACTCCTTTCTCAATTTTGAACCAATCAGTGATTCCATGTTCAGTTCTCACTGTTGCTTCTTGACCTGCATATAAATTTCTCAAGAGACAAATAAGATGCTCTGGTATTCCCATCTCTTTAAGAACTTGCCACAATTTGTTGTGCTCCACACAATCAAAGGCTTTATTGTATTTTAAATCGGTTGGCATATGCAAGATCGGCATATGATTCAACAGCACAAGAAAAATATCCTACAAGGGCATTGGAGGACAGTTAGCATTTTTAGATTAGTAACTTCCTGGTGTTTTTCAAATAATCTCCTCTTGTGTCTTGATTGGCTCAATAGGAAACTTCCTGCTCCATTGAATAGATTTCCTGTTGCTTTCCTTCCAGAAGGAAACACAGTTAGTCAGTTAGGACGATCTCCCTCCTCTCTTACCCTACAGGGTTGTTTCTCTTCTTAATAAAACGATTTTATTATTTAAGCAGCTTGGTGCTTTGTTCCTTTACATATTTATCCTACTTCTCTTAAGACATCTTTGTACAGGGTTCATACTTTAATGGCAAGCTTTCCCCATACACTTTTGGATCCATGAAGACAACTTTAGTGTCATTCCAGTTACTTGTTTAATTTTCTTTAAAAAGGGTTCTAACTCTAACTCTAAATTTTGCAGTCTGTCCAACATAAATGGCCATCCCTTGAGGCCTGTCATACACATATACTTCTCGATGGTCACTTCACCTTGCAGCCATAACGGTGTGGCAGCTCAGCTCCTCGTCTATTTGTGGAAATTTGAAACATTCCCCCCCCCCATTTTGAAAAACAAAAAGCAAAAGCTTGTGATGAAATGATATGGACAAAATCACAGCAACCAAGTGGAGAAACACTTCACCCCAATAGCTTGGTACAGTTTGGGAAAAAATTTAATATTTATTTATCACATAGACATTTCATTTTATATCCAATTTTTTAAAACATAGAATGCATATAATAGACATTTAATGGAGGAATGATCATAGAAATATTTAGTTTGCATAGAAAGACCACTATCATTAGGGAACAAAGATATTACACTGTTATAAAACTGGGGGGAAATTTAGGTAGTATGAACTATGTAAAATGTATGAATTCTAAAGTTAAAGCAGGAAACCGTTTTTGACCTACTTTGACTTCTTTGGCAATTGATTCAGGTGGGCAGCCATGTTGATCTGAAGCAACAGAACAGTCTGCATGCAGTGACACCAACATCACGCTTTGGTGTGCATGCACACAAAAAAATATGCCCATAATTAAACTTTGCTGGCCTTAAAGGTGGCACTGGGTTCAAACTTTGTTTCTTAGGCAATTATTTGTGAAGGTGTTCTGCTTTGGTTGTGCAGCTGAAATATTTGAGGGCTGTGCTTTCCTTCCTGCGACCAGTTTTGCTCTGAGGTGCTAGCAAAGTTGATTGCACTATGCTAGTCAAATGAATGTGGCTGGCTGTGTAGTCTGTGCCAAACTGTAAAGGGTTAAACATTTACTCTGCTTTAATGTGCCGTGTAACCACATGACTGGCACATGATGGATTTCATCCTGTCACATGAGTCTTTTGGTCAGAGTGTGTGTGATGTGCTATGGGTGGAGTGTTCCTCCATCTGGTGTTTGTTCAGGCTGTTGAATTTTTTCACAAGGTGAACGAGAGTGCTGAGTAAGAGAAAGGCAGATGCTGATTCCTTGAACTTGGGAGAACAGAAAATATCCTGGAGTACATAGCCTACAAGCTTGAAAATTAATATAGAAAGTACCCAAAGTTGTCCATTTCCCTATCTGGATTAAATTTCGATGTTGACTTAGAATTGTTTTTCTGGGGTGGGTGGGTGTTAAAAGCAGCTTGTGCCTCTAGTCTAGCTTGTGGTCCATGTTCCCTATGCTTTCCTCCCAATTCTCACAGTGCTAAACACTATAAACGGGTACAATTTAAGCTCCAAAGCTCTTCTTTAAGGAGCAGTGCACTACTCATTTTTTAAAAAAATACTTGGGAATGGGTGGTGCTGGTCTGTATGAGACTGATGGATACTCTTTGTTTGATGTGTGTACCTGAAGGAATGTGCACCCATTTCAACAGTCCCCAAGAGGCAAACCTTAATCTGTTTCATGCTCTTGTGAAGGCTGACTCTCCATGCTAATCTTTCATTTTATGGGTTGCCTGGGTTCTCATGCTGTGGCACAGACAACAATCCTGTAAAAAGTTCAGCCACACAGGAGGGTTCATGTGGGCAGAGTTATTCCTTGAGCTACCTTAATCTTAGGCTGGTTATGAATTTAACAGAGAAGTCCTAAACAGGATTACATCATTCTAAATCTCTGCGCTTCAAAGTACTTAGAAGGGAATAGCTCTGTTTAGGATTGCATTGAATTTTTTTTTTAAAGCAGCACCTTGAATTGCACTCAGCTAACCAGCAAGCATGAGCGATGTATTCCTTGTGGTCAGTTGAGCTGTTATGTTCTGAGTCAGGTATGCCTTCCAGAATATCTTGTCTTTGATTTCATTCTTTTGACTGCTAGCATTAGCAGTTTTGGATTTAGAGTCTTAAAATTTTCTGCAGGGATGAAAGAAAGCAACTTGTATCACTTACTGCTTCAGTCTCTTGGGATCGGGTAGGGGTACAAGCAAAAGGCTAACCAGTTTGACCACTCTGTACCAGCACATAATGCTGATTTTAACCCTTGATTGTGTTTTATTTTATGTAACAAGTCACCCGAGAAGTCTTTAACTGAAAACTTTAAAAATAATGAAAACAAAATTGAGTGGAAAGTAGGCGTGTGTGAGGAAGTGAAGAGTGTCATTCTCTGCTTGGAAGAGTGGCAAGAAAAACAGATCCAGTCGAGCACCATCTCTTCCTTTGTGGTAGACCTTTTCCCACTCCTGGGCTATAATGAGATGTTTTCTGGGATATTACAACTGGAGGGAGGAAACGGATGCCGTAGTGAAGCTATAAATAGATGCTCTAAAACTGGAGGGGGGAGAGCTGTGAAGATTCAGGAAAGGAGAGGTTTTGGGTATCTGCTGGGGCATTCTGGGGCATTTTCCATGCTACTGTTGGCAAATGTGATGTGCACACAGGCATGCTTTGAAATACAGAAAAGAATGAGGAGGATACTTGGCCTTGGGGAGAAAACACACACACAAGGCAGCCTCTTGATTTCATGACCAGAGACGGCACATTAGTGAGAAATAAGCAGAAATGGGCTTCAGCCAGAAATCCCCTTTAACTATAAGTACTGTCCTCTAGTGGCTGATCAAGTGCAATGTATTGCTCATGGACATTCCAGCATGCTCTTCTGTTAGTGGTGTAACTCTGAAGGTTTCAGTCATAAACATGCATCGGGGTGTAAAACTACAGTGCCATGAACATTTCCTGAGCAGTAAACATGATTAATCCCAGTGGGACTTAGCTCTAAGTAAACGTGGCAGTTAAAACTCTTTGTTGTAATAAGGTGCCTAATTGGCTTAGGTTGCATCCAGTTTTCTCAACAAATAGAGGTTTGTCTGTGATGGGCATGAATACCGCATTATTGCCATTCTTATGTGCCTCTCTTGCTCGTCCTGCTTTTTTGACACAAGGATTGCAATGGAGATTTGAGAAGCCTTGAATCAAGCCCCAGGTCACTAATATGTCTAATGTAGGTGCATGGCTGAATTGGAATTGCATAAACCAGGATTCCATAATGGAACTAAACCAAGGTTTAGAATCCTTCAATTCTAATAATCCGGAGGGGGGGGGTGTTGGGGGGGGGGAAAGGAAATTACACTTGATCCAGTTCTTGAGTTCAGAAGTCCTGATAAACTTGATTCAAGGCTTCCCAAACCTTGCTTTCTTGTGGGGGTGGGCACATGAGCATATGTTCTTGCCCAGAATGGACAAACCTGTTTCTTGAAATGTTGGAATGCTGCTTGAAAATGATTGCATATGAGGGGGCTTATAAGAGCACTGACATGTGGTAAATTGAGTCATTCCGAGAGTGGCGGGATAAAAATCCAACAATAAATAAATAAGTGTAGTGGGAATGCGGAAACGTTCCCGGTGTCAGAAGCCCATCAGGGGCCTTCCAAGAATGCTATGGGTGTGCTGTAAGCCCAATAAGAAACAGTCTAGGTTGTGTGGTGTCTTGGGAGTAAATTTTGTGGCATGTTGCAGAAAAAAGTTCCTTTTTTGTGAAGGCTTTTAAAAAAGCATTTAAAGTAAAACGACCTTTAGTGGACGATGCAGCATATATGTTAATAGCATGAAGTACAAGCCCTGCTTTACTGGGCTGTTAGAAGCATTAATGTATGTGAAATACTTCCTATAGTTACAAGTGGAGGAGAATTCATGGTTGAATTTTTTTGTGTGTGCCTTAAAATGGTTTATGAGGACAACATTTGGAAACCTGTTCTAAAGTGTTTTCAAAAACCACTACATGGAATATCTTCATAGCTTTGATGCTGTTCTCTTTATGTGAAATATGTTACACTTACTTGTTCTGCCTGCACAACAACCATGTGAAATGGGTTGGGCTGAGACTTGCCCAAGGCCACCCATCAAGTGTTTGGCTTCCCTGTGTCCAAATGCACTGTAGTTGACTGAGGTGCACCCTTCCTCTGTCTGTGTAATACTCCTTTAAAAATAGCTCCCTCCTGTGTCTCTCTACAATATCCAGCATGTTCTGTGTAGCAAGATTTGTCAGTGAATTTCCAGGGACAGCTGCTGAACGAATCATGTGGCTGCCCTCATCACAACTGGGGTTTTGAGCTGCACTTATGTTTGAAAGAAGCAAAAATCCAAAGAGTAAGTAAACACCAAAGGCCTGGAGCAGCTGTGTGACAGGAGGGGTGGGTAGGCCTGTCTTCTTGCATCAGCAAGCAAGTCACAGAGATGTTTCCCCTGCAAGCAGTTGGCCAGGAATTCTAGGGCAGATGAAGGGTGGCATCCTTAGGGGCTTATAGCAAAGACCGTTTATGCACTGGGAACTTCACTGCTCTAGCTCCCGTGCAGGAGCACAAATTGGGGGTGGATGAGGTGCACCAGGCCAAATGCTCCCCTGTGTGGGTGCAGGAAGACGTGGGGCAACCTGCCACGACTAAAACTCCAGCCTGCAGCCTGGCATGAAACCTCCAGTGCATAAACGGTCAAAGTGTCTATTGGTGCCATAGTGTTATTAGCAGCAAGGGGGTAGGGGTGTTAAAGAATGAATCAAGCCAAACAGAACCCTTGTTCTTTCAAGGCCATTTAGTTCCAAGTCATGTGGCCCCAGCCATGAGCTCCCTCTCCTGCCAAGTTCTTTCCAATACTGCTGAGGTATTTTTGTCCCTGCTTCCACCACACTGTGTGACTTCAGTTGGTCACTCCTCCATCTGCCATTTCTCCTTGCTGTTGGGGTGCTATCAAGAAATAATAAGAAAGTGGTGTATAGGCAAAAAATAATTTCATTTTCTAATGTCTCTAATATGATTCTTTATATTTTCAATGCATTCATTCAACAAGACAAAAATTCTTCTTCCAAACTCATGATATATTCAAGTAGCTGTGCTCTCAAGAAATTAAATGTATAAGGGAGCCAAAACAGGGAGCGGATTAAGATTACCCATTTACCTTTTCTTCAGTGGCTATTCACTAAAATAAGAAATATACAAAATAACTTTAATATAAAATATCTATCTATGATTAATAATGTTAATTAAATAAGGTAATCAATGTTACCCCACCTTTCTTCTCGTATATGAACAATAATTATTCCTGAATGAGTAATCACCTGTAAAATAATACAGAACATACATATGCTTACTAAGTTCATAAAAAAGATACGGATCCACGAAAAACGTTTAAGGCATTTGGCCAATTTATATTGAGAGGCAATTTAGTCTTTTTCTTTAAATGTATTACACATATATTAAAATATGACTTTATGATTGTTAATTTTTTTTACAAAATAAATTTTTTTTTTGCCTATATACCACTTTCTTACTGATTATTGTGGAAAGTGGCTTGCCTTTCTGGTTGCATTGGGATACCATCTGCTGATGTTTTGCATCGGGGTTGAACTACCCTAAATGATATCCTAAACTTTATTCATTTTTTTTGTGCACATGGCCCATTATACCTTATACCCTCCTATGGAATACTGACTTTTTCAGAGGCAACTAAAATGTAATTGGGGTAGTTCTGGGTAGGCTAATTTATTGACAAGTCTGAGGATGGAATCTGTAGTACAATCTGGGTTTATGAGGCTAGACTGGAGCAGAGGGCTGAGTGTGCCAAGACTTGGTCTGACATTGATGGCCACAGGACCAAATTAGACTTGAAATTTCACCCCTATAAGTTCCACAGAATGAAGGGCAGACTATATTAAGTACTCTTCCCTTACACACACATACACAATTATTTTGTCAAAAGTCTCTCTGGGTGTCATGCAGAAAGAAGGTTGCATACACCTTAAGATCCAATGCAATAATAGTGTAATGTGGTAGTCACAGAAAAACTGTCCTGTATTCTGATTTGTATTGGTAATGTATAGAATATAATATAGAGGTTTATGTGGCTTATTCCCATATGAGCAATAAGCAACAAGTCTGACAACGAAGAAGTGTTGTTGTTTTTAATTACTATTTTGTCATTCAAGTACTATTTTATTTGACCTTGCTTGAGAATTTTTGCATCCCATTCTCATCTAAAGAGTTATGAAGAATGCACCACTAATATAGTGAAATTCCAGCTGGGCAAGCAAAATTTCATAAACAAATCATGTCCACAAGAAAATCACATCCTTTCAGGGTAGAGGCAGATGAGGTTCTTTTTCATGTTAATATCAAATTTGTTTTCTCTATCTGGGCTCTCTCAGCTTCACCTACCTCACAGGGTGTCTATTGTGGGGAGAGGGAAGGGAAGGTGATCGTAAGCCCCTTTGAAACTCCTTCTGGTAGAGAAAACTGGCATAAAGGTAAAGGTATCCTCTGTGCAAGCACCGAGTCATGTCTGACCTTTGGGGTGACGCCCTCTAGCGTTTTCACGGCAGACTCAATACGGGGTGGTTTGCCAGTGCCTTCCCCAGTCATTACCGTTTACCCCCCAGCAAGCTGGATACTCATTTTACCGACCTCGGAAGGATGGAAGGCTGAGTCAACCTTGAGCCGGCTGCTGGGATTGAACTCCCAACCTCATGGACAGACAGCTTCAGATAGCATTTCTGCTGCCTTACCACTCTGCGCCACAAGAGGCTCCAAAAGTGACATATAAGAACCAGTTCTTTTTCTTCTACGTAGAAGTGTTCATATACTCATATGGTCAGAAGTAGCTTTGAGGACAGATGGGCAGATCCAAATTCTGCCTTCTGGTGTGGCAAAAGTATCCTTCCTGTATAGGTGAACAATCAAAAAGTAACAAGGTAAGGTACTGTGTCTGAGGAAAATATTATTGCAGAGCTCTCTCCTCAATCAAATTTTACACAGCCTTTGAAAGCAACCATTATTTCTTGTGCTCTTTTCCTTTTTCTGACATGCAGGGACATTTTTGACACTAAGAGAGCCTTCATTTTGAAACTTGGCCCGGATATTGTAGCTGGCCCTGAGCTTACTTTTTTGAGTTGCATGTATTGGTGTAGTTGTTTTAAAATCATGGGTGATCCTTGCCTCTTAGTGTTAAACAGTTACGCGCTGCCTTGTTACCATGCAGTGCATGTGGGTTTCTCTGAGACCCTGTTTATGCTACTGTGTATGTTGCATTGTGTGCTACTTACATTGCAAAAAGGTTTAGCCTGCCTGCGCCCAGCTCTTAAATCATGCTAGAATGAGCACCTTGGCAAAATGTTCATTATCTGAGACAGACAATCTGTCTGCCATTTCTCTTGTGTTTTCCCCTACCATAGCTCCAATGGTAACTGTGTATGGATTGTATCATTTCAGATTACTGGGGCTCACAAAATTGGTTGTTTTGGCTTGCCCAAACATTCTCTGCAACCAGAAATTTAAATGTCCAGGGTCCATGATCATTTTTTAAAGCAGGATTTTGTGCTATGAGACATTCCATCATGTGAGCCCTTGTGTAGTCTCAGGTGTACAATCCATACGTGTGTTTACCATTTTGGTCAGAATCAGGCTTTAGAGTGTTCATTTGGCATTTCTGAGGTATTACTGTTCTTCAGTCTCCTCAGATCTCACAATCCCTTGCTGTTTCAGAAAGGAGCAATAACCTCCTAGTGTGAGCATTAGAGTATGTTATCATCTCAGGTCTTTGTCACTGTTTGCTTAATTTGTTTTGTTTTTTACTTGCAGAGGGCTTCTTCCTCCTCAGCATTGGAAAACTGTAGACAGTTCTGGCCTCTTGGGGAGTGGATGAACAAGACATACCCTAGTGAGTTGGTGTTTTTAGCTTTCTTGGCCTGAAGGAAAATACAACCTTTAGTCGATCTGTGAGACCTAACCCATGGCATCTTATTTGGGCTTAACAGTTCAAGAAGGATGTTGAAAAACTGGAAAGCTTATAAGAGGAGATATTAAAGGACGACAAAATAAGATAAATCGTGTAAGAAAGGCTGGGATGAAACCAATAGTTTCAGTTTAGGGCTAAGGAAATTGAAGAAAATCAGTTTTCAGGTATAATCAGATGTCAAAAAGAAAGCACAATTTTGACTTATTTACTGAGCTGTGCTTAACGCACGAAATGGCAGATTTCAGTTAAACATTACGAGGAACTTCTAAACTATAGAAGTAAAATACTTTGCCTGTGAAATGACTGTTCAAAACAGAGTAAGCAGTTTCCAGGTACTCATATACAATTACTTTGGGAACTGATTAAAACCTATATAAAACAAAACCCGCTGGGACAAAGCTCTGCAAGCTTAAAATGCTAAATACGTTTTAAATGAGCACCAGAGAACCTGTTATCCAGCATGTGCTGCTGACTGATAGCTAAGGATGCCCCTGGGCAATAGGAGGTTGGTTGTTGGTGCTCTTGTGAAAAGTAAGACAGACTTAAGAAAGTGAGAAGCATTTTAAAATTATTTTAGTTGTTTTAAAACATGACAGGATTGAAGCATGTGTAAAAACCAGTGGGAGCTCCCTCCTAGGACATGCCTGAAAATATGTGTAAATTAATTGTGCCCTCTAGTGGCTGAAAGAAGAAGGGCTAATACGGGTCTCCCCCCTCCCCCCCAAATGAAGGACATTCCCGCTTTCAGGTAGAATCTTGTGTGGGTCCTTGCCAGCTGTGGGCTCCTCCACTGCAGCTGTACAAGGTGAGATGAGGCATCTGGGCAGCGGTGGCAGTGGGGAGATGTCCTGCTCTGCAGGCTGACACACATGAGTTACATGCCAAACAAGAGCAACCTGGGAGCTGTCCCCATTTGTCTACAGCTGCACTGGGACAGAGATACAGAACAGGTCTAAATGACAAGACTGAGGGTCATAGCTCAGGTGGGTGACAGGAGGATAGTTTAGAGCAGGGGACTACAATTCCCATGAGCCCCTGCCAGACATCTGGAGGGCCGCAGTTTGACTACCCTTGGCTTAGAGGCTGGCAGTGCTGTTCAAGGTGAGGAGATAGTTGTGAGTGGCAAAGAGGAAAGGAGAGGAGAGTGGGCTTTCAAAGCCTGAGGTGTTTACTATATGCCAGACTTAAAATCTGAGCCTTTTCACATTTCTTGGAACCTGCTCCACCACCTCTTCTATTTAATAACAAATCTCTTAATGGTAAACTGGAGCAGATTACCCAGGAATCTTCAGGGTTGATTGTGGCGGAAAGTTCTGAAAGCCTATACTTTTATTCACTTTTTAAAAAGCACATTTCTAGTCTTCAAGGGTAAAATATAAATCTCATAAACAATTCCAGATTCTAGAAAACTTCAGAAGGAACCCAACTGTATTAGGATTTCTTCTTCGTATGGGACATCTTAGTTTAGCATAGCTTAGTGTGCAGAAGGTCCCTGGTTCAATCCCCACCGTCTCTATTTAAAAGTTGTAGGTGGTGTGGAAGACTTCTGCCTGAGACCCCATTTGAACCAAATGTGGGATGAATATTCTAAAATAAAAACTTGAACTCCCTTGCCCCTAATCTGCAGGAAATGTATCAGAAACAATTGTGCATTATATAAATAAGCTGTAAGGTCAGAATGTAACTGCATCTGTACCACCTGATAGCAAGAGAAGCAGGTAGTCTAAATACTATGGGGTGGGAAACTTCCTTGCTTCTATCGGAGCTACAAGTACTTGAGAGGTTCGTTATCAGAACTACTCTGTTTAATGTAAAGTTAAACTATCCAGGGAGAGTGCCATCTAAGAACATTCTCCTGGGAGTAAGCCTCAGTGAATAGATCTAAATAGGATTCTGAGTAGGCCTTCTTAGGTTTGCTCTCCCTTATTTTTTATGAATCAGTTGAAATTTTGCCAACTAGAGCATTGAGAAAGATAGGACCAGGTCTTGCTGAAGTTTTGAGAGGCGGTGTGGCACAGTGAAATAGCATGTTCAACTAGGATCCTTCAAGGTCCAAGTTCAACCCCCTGCTTCTACCATGAACTTGCAGGGCTAAGTTGCAGCCATCACAAAATCTTAGCCTCACGTCACAAAGTGGCTGCAGTGAGAAAATGGGAGGCAGGGAGAATGATGTTCTAAGTGACTTTTTGTCCCCAGTGGAGATAAAACAGGATATAAATGTAAGCTGTTTTGGACAAGCTGTTTTGGACCTCCACTAGGATTTATAAATGAAAAATATTTTTTAAATTGATTTCATCCTACCAGCTTTCAGTATAAGAATATCCCATGTTCTGGGGACACGGAAGTGAGTGTGTGTAGACCTTTTCCTGATGAGCGAAGAACTAGCTTGAATGGGAAAAGGTCTTGGTGCTGTTTAGTTTCTCAGTGTGCATGGGCATTGGTGTTCCCCCTTTGGAAGTGTGTCCTGCCAGTTAGGAGCAGCAACAGAGACCTGGGGTTAGAGCTCCCAATCTCCTGTATGCTGGCAACAGTGCAGGACTGAAGGGTGGTCTGAACTCACCCCTGCCCAACCTCCCCCAGAGTATACTGCAGAATTGCTTATGCTATCAGAAACAAAATCCTGCTGAGAAATCCAGCCCCCAAGGCTGCCGTATTAGGGGAGACCTGTGGGCCCAAGGTACCGTTTGAGAAAGTGAACTTGTGCTCCCAGCCTGGCCTGACCAAAAGGCAAATTATCATCATCGATGGCCGGTGTGACCCACTGTGCCAGTTAGTTAGGAATGGGTGGACACGTGTGCGGGTGGGCTAGGCGGTGTAGTGCCCGAAAGTGAACCTTTGCCGGCAGAGGAATTCCTGATGCGGGGCAGGGCATGGTGGCCTCGGTAGATGGCCGGAGGCTTGACGCTGTGAGTGCAGGAGAAAGCGGCGCTGTGGGATAAAAGCGAGGGGGGGGGGGACGGCAGGGAGACTGGTGTGGGCGGAGGGCTCTCCTTTTGCCCCTGCGGGCGCCACCTCCATACAGCGAAGAGAAGGTGCCAGGCGCGTCCACTGGCGGGGCGACGGAAGCGCGCTCTGACGCACTCGGAGAAAGCTCTTCCCCGGAGTTGGGCGCCGGATCTGGTGCGACTCCGGCTGGGCCGAACAGGAGGAGGAGGAGGAGCTGGCCGAGCGCAGGGGGACGCCGCCAACTCCAGTCCCGGGCGGCCGCGGGGAGGAGCCTGTTCAAACTTGGCGAGACGCGGCGACGGCGCTGTGAGCCGGCCCGAGAGGTGCCCCTGAGCGGCCGAGCTGCGACCGGCACCATGGAGGCGGCCAGGCCAGGTGTGGGACCGGGGGGGGGGGGAGATGGTGAACCTCTGGGGGGCGGGGGGGGGGGCGGGCTGCGCCTTGCGCCCAGCAGGGAGCCTGTGCCGTCCCCCCCTCTGCCCCGGACCGTTGGAGCGCTGAGTCGATTTGCGTGGCCGGCTGCGCCAGGCGACCGATACCTTTTATGGGCCGTCTTTTCCCAGCGCCGCATCTCTTTGGGACTTTTCCCGGAGGGCCGCGAGCAGGAGGCCCAGTTGCTGGCGTCGTCCCGCCGCGCGCCTTGCTCTCCGCGGGGCCGAGAGGAGGTGCTGAGTGGGGCACGGCGCCCCCCCCCCCCCAGCACCACTCCGCTCCAACCCCCCCCCCCGGCGGCGTGGTCCGCGGAGCGCCCCCGACTTGGTCCCTGGGACGACGGGGGGGGGGGGGGGAGTAGCGCTTCCTCTCGTCAGGCCAGCGCGTGCATGGTGGGGTCCCGTTTCCCTGCTGGGCAGCCAGTGGGCTTCGCCATCTGGCCTAGCGGGCTTCCAAGGGCGCTTTCCTTGCAGTGCCAGCGAGGGTTTAGCCGTGGCCTGTTCCAAATCGCTGGGGCTCGGGATGTGTGCCTGGCGCATGGATTGATGAATGTCTAAAGTCCCTCTCCAGGCATTAGATTTAGATTACTCTGTGCAGGAGGACTCGGGTGAACCAGGACTAGGCTGGACATGCTAGTTCGTGAAACGCCCCTGCCCCCTTCTGCCGTACCCCCAAGGAAGAGAACTGTGCGGTCCCCAAATGGTTCTCTATGTGGCACCAGCAAGCTTAAGCCTGGTGAACAAGTTATGGCCTATTCAAGACCTCTAAAGTTGGAGCATTACTATTTCAGAGCTGGAAAGGGATTTGTGGGAATCCTGGGCATAGTGTATGAGAAGACAATAGAACTGTACTGTAGCTTGGTGAAAAATTATAGGGTGAAAGAGTATGTGATGCTGCCTTTGGCAGTGGAACAAGCTATGCAGACATGAAGACCTGCAAGAAACTTGTGTAAAGCTAGTGCTAGGACAAACTCCACAAGCATAATTGCAAGAGTTGGTTTAACTAAATGGATCAGAGATCCTCAAAAGTGTATCTCATAGGTGCATGTGAAAGGCACAGGCTAAAAGGACTCCTTTTACATGCTTGTATGCTTGTTATTATATTTTATCTCGAGGGTGCATGTGTAGTCATTAGTGGATCAAACCTTGTTCCTGTGCTTATTCCTGTACTTTTGGTTGCTCATGCGCTGTCCCACCAAACCCTCTGGCTGTGGTGGAAACTAGAGATGTTTTGTTTGAATCTTATGGGTCAATCTTGCGAGAAGGGTGGCTGAAAGGATTTATTCTAGCGCAAAGGAAAAACAGAATGGCCTGTTCTCTGCCGGTCTTTTGCTTATGTGAATGTTTTTTCTGCCTTGCTCCACTGTTCTTTGCAGAGAAGAGAACTGGGAACCCAAGAGGTAGTTGTCTATGTTAATTTTGTCACTGAAGAAACTGGGCATGGGGAGGACACAAAGAGTGAGAAAAGAAACCACGTATGGATCTCCAGTCCTTGCAGTTGGACTCTTGCTGCATCTGCCTGTGCATGTGAAGTTGGTGTTTTTGGTGATCTGACCAGAGCCTCAGACTTGTTTGGCAGAAGTATAGAAGCCTGACCTGGATAGCCCAGGCAATACCGATCCTGCCAAATCATGGATGCTAAGCAGGATCAGTCCTGGTTAATATTTGGGTGAGCGACCCAGGGAAGTCCAGGTTGTGATGCGGGGGAGGCAACGCCAAACGGGTTACATGATAAGTAAATAAATTCTGCTTCAGTGGGCAACTTGCTTCCCTTTGAAATTTGTGTGTGAATCATCACATCAGTCTCTTGGGAAGATGCTGTAGCCACTAACATTCCTAACTCTTTAAAAACGTCCTGTTTGCATTTTGGGCCTGCAAGTACTGGAGGAGATCAAGAAATCTGTGCCTGTTATAAAACTTTTTTCCTGAACATTTGCTGATCAAGATTGGATGAATTAAAAGTAAGAAGAGGCTAGGAAGCTGTCACGGTGCTGGAACGGCTGGGGCTGGGATTTAGGGGATGGCTGGTTTCCTGCAAATAGAAAAACATAGCTCACCCTCCCCCCTTGTGCATACTCCACTAGCTGTGCAGGGGGAGCAGAGGGATCATGGAAGGGTAAGGGCCTGCCTATTGATTCTGTTCTTTGTTCCTCAGCTTAGGCTGGACGGGCTTGATGACTTCAGCAGATGCCTCCCCCACTCTGTGCCTTGAACTGGGAGGGATGGGGGGGGGGGGAGGGAAGGCACAGCACTGACCTTCCCCTCCATTTCCTTCCTTGTAGTCAATGTAAGCAGAATTGTGTGTATTCCACAAGGATAAAGGGGTCCTACATATAGATCCAACATGCCAACCGAAGGTGATTTCACAGTTTCACAGGTCTCACCCAGTAGCATTGACAGGCAGGCATAGAAGTTAAGGTTGAAGGGAAGAAGTGAGTGTAGGGTGGTAACTTTTTCTGTTGGGTTTTCCTGAACCTTCACATGCCCAGTAGAAGTAGCAAGATTTACTTGCGAAGGATTTGGGGGAAATGTGTAGTGACGTGAAGACACAGACCAGAACCTAGCAAGGGGGGGCTTGAGCTGGTATAGCATTTTGCTAATGAAAGTCTCAGGGGTTGGTAGTCAGCTGGTATCCTTCTCGTTGGTGTTTCTCTTGTAGAATGGGCATCAGATTCTGACACAGAAAATTATTTTTACAGACTTGGCATTTACCTTTCAAATCAGTGCAGGATAGGGCTCAGAGACTCGATCTGGCTGTAATTGGCTTCCCATCTGGCCACTGGTATGTCCTCCAAGCCTGAGGAGTACCATATGTTACATGCAACTCTGCTGTTTTCTCTCGTGCAAACCAAGGCACAGGCAAAGCGTTCTTTTGTTGCTGTTCATAGATTCATCGCAGTCTGATACCTGCAGTGTACAGGTGGTGAGTACGCTTGTCCTGGGATGGGTTGTGTAGCTAGGGACTGACCTATGAAAGATAAACGTGCCCAGTTCAAATACTACATTTGCCACAAACTTCCTAGGAGACCTCAGACAAGCCCCTGCTCTCTCTTGTCATAGTCCCCTATACTGCCCTACTTTTAAAGCATTATAATTATTGAAATAATACCTGGTGACTGCTGTGGAACATTCTGAAATGCTATCTATATGGTATTAAGTAGAAGTATGATCAATAGTAGTAAACTGTATCTAGCAAGGATCAGGGCTGTCATCTGCCATGCCACCTTTTGGTTGCTTGCTGTTTCAGCTAATGTGTTAGTGACCAGGGCATGGTTTATGTTGCTCTGCACAAATTAATTCCCCCCGCCACACACACACACTCAGCAGCACAACAAATGCCCATTTTCATTTTTGGTCTGTAACATTTCTATTTCTGCTTTCTGTTTTTTATTTACTTAGAAAGGGTATTTGCTACATTTCCAGAGACTTGCTCCATTGATAGCTGTTTCTGTGCCCCAGACAACTGGTGGATGTTAATAAGCCCTTGATTGTGCCACTTTTTTGGGCTGCCACCCGTTGACACCCAGGCCACATCCCCAGTGTCCCATGCACAGACATGCAAATACTCTCTCTCTCTCTCTCTCATTGTAAAAGTCATTTGTAAAAACTACTTTGGGTCCTTGTTGGGGAGAAAGACAGGTGGGGAAAGAGAGAGAGAAGTGGAAAATCCAAAGGCAAGGAGCAATCAGGAGCAATCAAAGATGGAGGCTTTTGGGCAAGTGTTGCCAACCATGGGTTAAGAAATTCCAGGAGATCTGGAGTGGACAGTGGGAAGGGCAGAGTTTGAGAAGGAGCTCATCAGGAATAAAGAGCCTCTTGTGGCGCAGGGTGGTCAGGCAGCCAACATGCTGTCTGAAGCTCTGACCATGAGGCTGGGAGTTCAATCCCAGCAGCCGGCTCAAGGTTGATTCAGCCTTCCATCCTTCTGAGGTTGGTAAAATGAGTACCCAGCTTGCTGGGGGGTAAAACGGTAATGACTGGGGAAGGGAATGGCAAACCACCCTGTATTGAGTCTGCCAAGAAAATGCTAGAGGGCATCACCCCAAGCGTCAGACATGACTCGGTGCTTGCACAGGGGATACCTTTACATCAGGAATATGATCCCATCCAACCCACCTTCTGAAGCTGTTACTTTCCTCTGGAAGCTAAGCAGGGTCAGCCCTGGTCAACAGTGGAGTGGTAAGCTTCCAAGGAAGTCCAGAGTCGCTACTACCTAGAGGCAGGCCACCTTGGAATGTCTCTTGCTAGGAAAAAGCAGCCACAGCAGGAAGAGTTAGACTGCCCCCAAATGCCTCACTGCTTCCCTGGATCCTTCCACCCCCCATTGGGAGGTGTACTGCCCACTTTGGGAATTCTAACACTAGAGCAACTCTCCTCAGTTACATAGCTGAGGCAGGTGGTCCCAGTATTTTGGTTCTCCATGTGGCTGCCTAATTTGCCTCTATGGCTGTTTCAGTGCAAATGGTGAGGGATAGCGGTTAATCATGTGCTCACTTTTTAGTCTTCGTTGAACAGAAAAAATAGAGCTAGTGGGGATGCAGCATTTAGTTGATGGCTGCAGGAGCAGAATGGTTGGCTCCAGTGATATCGGGAAAGCCTGTTTGCACTTGTAGATTTCTCCTCCTTTTCTTGTTCAAGGCAAATTTTGCAGCTTTTTGGGTGATTTCTGGGGCTGGTGGGAGGCTGGAACATTGCCCAGAAGCTGTTGGCCCTCCTATTACCAACACAGACCTCTTGGGGGTTAAATCAGGGCTGCCCAGCTTCTTTGAGAAGGTGAAGATGGTTGCTCCCTGTGGCTTATTAGGAATTTGTGGGGAGGCATTCTTGCTGGGCTGACCTAGCCATGGCCCTTCTGAATGCTGTCCCTGATTGGCATGCATTAGGCTGCTAATCTGGGTGGCCTGTCATTGCTCTGTATGCATCCAGCAGTCATGGGCTCAGTAGCTCATTAGCTCAGCATGTGTGCAGTTATCACATGGCCTGTCCTGATGCTCAGAAGTGTGAAGCTGTTCTTTAAAAGATGGTGTGCAGTCCTGCAGTTTGGTTCAGTCCTAGAGAAGCCATGTTTGTTTTTCTGCAATGGGATTGTGTCATTCCCTCCCTCTGGTCTGCAGATCTCTTTCTGGCACCTGCCTTATTTGTCTTCCTAGAACATCTTGTCAAGAAGGTGGGCCTGCTTTTTCTCTGTGGGGATATCTCTTTGTAGTCTCACTAGAATTTAAGCACATTGTAGCCAACGGGCACTAGCATGGAAGGGAGGTAGAAAATAGCAAAGAGAGAGAGAGAGGTGGAAAGAGAGAGAGTGACTAAGAAATAGAGATAGAAATAGAGAGAAAGAGGATAGAAAAAAGAGAAAGGAAGAAAGAAGAGATATAAGAAAAGAGAGGGAAAAGAGAGTGAGAGCAAGAAGTATAGACAGAAGGAAAGAAAGTTAGAAAGAGAGAGAGAGATAGAAAGCAGAACAGAGAGACAAATATAGAGAGATAGAAAGCAGAACAGAGAGACAAATATAGAGAGAAAGAGAGAGGGGAAAGACAGAAATATAGAAGGAGAGATGCAGCAAGAGGTAGAAGAGAGAGAAAGTGGGGAAGGGTTGGCATGGCGTCTCTCAGGCTGCCCGGGGTTTTTTGCACCTGGCGAACATGAGAGAGGCAGCAGCAGCACATAGCCCTCCCTGGCGAACTCTCCGGTGGGCCAGGAGTGCGCTCTGTGATTCTGCGGGAGGGCTTTCCGGCCCAGGGACAAGTGGAGTCAGCCCTTCCCCCTGCACACACCTCTGGGCCAGAAAGTCCTCTAGCAGCCTCTGGGAGGTGTCCTGGCCCGGGGCGGGGGGGGGGGAACACAGCCATCCTTCCCACCTGCACTCACCATTGGTCCGGAAAGCTTTTTTTGCAAAAATACCGGGGTTTTTTACTGTACTTTTCTCGTCTTTCTTCTTTCTTCTCTTTTTTAATACAAAATCAGACCTGATATCTCCATTCACACAGCAACTTTTCCTTCCTTATATACATACATAACTTCAACATGGTAATTCATGGAGAGAGGGAGGCAAAAAGCTGAGTGGTATGGGGGCCAAAATGCTATTATGAAGGATATAAGAAGAAGAGGGGGCTGACAGAAGGAATCATGGAGACCAAAACAAACAGTGTTCCTATTGTCTTTTTTTGCAAGAAAGGGACAGGATGAACAACAGTAGATGGTGCCTCTTGAGGCAGGAGGAACAGTATGGGTCTGAGGGAAAATGCCCTGAGGGTAATAGCAGCAGACAAGCAGGTTGGAGGGCTGCACAGAAAGAGGTCGGGGGCCGCTTGCAGCCTGCGGGCGTCAGGTTCAGGAGCCCTGTTCTAAGTCATTGTAGATGAGAGCAGAAATATGTTTCAGCTGTCTTGATGCTAGCATAACATTTGCTTTTTTTAAAACCTCCAGTTAATCATAGCACTGAGTACTGGATAGTATTAAAATTTACCAGGTACCAAGATCAAATAGCTTGCCAATGCTAGATATTTAAGCAGTGGGGTGGCCATTATCTTGGGATTTTTTTAGTCTTGTATGGTAGATCTGCTTTATGTTACTCTTCTAAACGAAGGAGGGCGGGGATCATGGTAGTACACAGTTCTATATAATATGTTTCAGAAGGCTACTATGTAAGGCACAAGCCAGCTAAATCTTGGGGTTATGAGATTTTATTAATTTTTAAGCAGTGTTTTGAGACCTCATGGTAGAATGAAAATCTGTCCAAAGCGAGAAAATCCCTTCTAGTGATATTTTTTGTGACCAGGTTCCTAACAATAATATATAAACTCCTATAATTACTTGAAACAGTTACCCACTGATTCTCACTCCACCTTCCCTCCCAATAATGAACTGAGCTGCTTGCTACGCTCTCCTTATCTTGGAAAACAGAGGTTGCTCCAGTAGCAAAGTCTACGCCTTTTTCGAGCTGTTGTCTGGGAGTTTCCCAGCTGTGAGGTCAAATTCTGGACCTCCCTGGAGTCCCAGGCTCATTGGATCAGGCCATCATTTACATGAAAACAGCAGCTTTTGTTCCTGTCTTCAGCTTCTGCTGCTGTTTCTGCTAGTGGATTATTTCTGTCCCATAATCCCTTAGCTTTACGGTCGCTGGGAGATGTTGATTATGTTGCAGACAAGCGGATCCTGACATCAAACAGGGCCTAAAGCAGCAGGAGCCAGCTTGGAAACAAAGATCCGGCTTCCAAGCAGATGCCTATCCTGGATGAAAAGGACCAGCAAGGATGGCAGTGGAAAAGGACATGGTTCCCTGGAAGGGGCTAGCTGTCACATGTGGGAGGGGCATAGGAAAGGTGGTTCTGTCCTTGAGACTGAGCCCAGGAACAGACTTCATTTCTGTAGCTGTGAATGTTTCTTTAGTTATGGTAATATGCTTCCTGCACCTTAGGAGGGTGTGCTGATTGGCCATGAGCTTAGTGTGCGAGAGTGTCATTGGCATGATTTCTAGACACTAGTTATATTTTTGCTTTATGGGTTATGATGTCCATGGATTACAAGTTTGCTGGCAGGGGCTCATAGAATTGTAGTCCATGAACATCTGGAGGACCACAGGTTGACTACCCCTGCCCTAGATGAAAGGCTTTATGTGCGTGACTCATCTCCGAAAATATTTGGTTTGTGCTCTGCAAACCCTAAATAATCTTGGTTTCCTTATTAATAAGAAATCCCATCTTTCTCCCACTCAGTCCATAGAATTCATAGCAACTAGGATTGATGATAATGGTAGGAATGCCCTTCCCCTTATCAAGAGCAAATTATATTGTATCATTGGTACAGAAATTCTTGATATCAGATTTCAGTCTGCCAGAAACATCCAAAAATTGCAAGGATATATGGCATCCAGTACAGCAGTGATCCCCAACCTTTTTATCACCGGGGACTGGTCAATGCTTGACAATTTTACTGAGGCCCAGGAGTGGGGGGGGGGGGGGTAGTCTTTTGCTGAGGGATGTTGCGGCCACCTGAGCCCCTGCTCCACTTGCTTTCCCGCCGGCGCCCCTTACTTCCTGCCGCCCACTGGGGGGCCCTGCCAGCAGTATCTGCGCAGTGCCATGCTGAGGGGGAGCCCCAGCCATGGCGGCCATTGGAGAGCACCAAAAGTGAGCCGGTGGCAGAGTGGCAAGGCAGCCCCCGAGGCAGCAGCTGGGAGGAGGATGAGGAGGAGCCGCGGCCCAGTACCGACTGATTCACGAACCGGTCCCGGTCTCCGGACCGGAGGTTGGGGACCACTGCAGTACAGCATTAACCTCTCATGCACAACTTTTCATGAGACCACTCCACAACTATGGGACTTCTACTTGGTCTCAGACTCACAAAGCTTTTGATTCCCAGATCTATTAAGACCCTTAACTGATGGACTAAGTTTCCACATCTGCTCAAGGGGAACTTGTTGAGAACCCATTCACATGAAAGGTAGGTCTTTATGGATGCTTCCTTAGCAGGTCAGGGGATGTATTGTGGTGTTCATACAACTAAAGACCTGTGGTCGGAAGCTAATTCAAAACTTCACATCAATGTGTTGGAGTTTAGAGCTATAAGGAATACTCTTATGTTTATTACATATTTCCTTCAGGGCCAGAAAGTACTCCAGGCTATGGAAAATACAACAGCCAAAGTTTAAATAAGCAAGCAAGGGGGTCATGGGATTTTGTGCACAGAAGTGTCTTGCATCTGGCATTCTAAGATAAAGCACAGAGTGCATTTAGCAACCATGACATTGCAGGGCAACACAACACTTTAGCAGACATTTCAAGCAGAGATGTTACTTTAACCCAATAGTAGTCAATCACAGACCCATTATCTTGATCCAGTTTTTCGGGAATTATAGCTCCCCAAAATAGATCTGTTTGTGAGCACTGTCATCACCAAATGTCCCTGGTTTTGCTCCAGACCAAAATACAACATTACAGACCACAACACACTCAGGGCACCTGTTTTATTCTTTCCAGGCTAGTTACCAAACTGAAGAGAGAGTACTTCAAATACGTGAGTCCTAGGTTTTGTCTGAAAGGAGATGGTGAATCAAATGCCGTCAAGAGAAGGCTCTCCTGATCATATCTTTTCAAACAGCTACGTTGGGTCCGTGAGTGCCCCATGCTCTTAACTTGCTCTGCCAATGCCAACCGCACTATCATAAGTCCCTCCAAAGTCATACCAATCAATGTTGCTTCAGGATTGTCTAGATTCAGCTTCATCATGTTCTGCCTTAACTACTGGACAACACCTTCAAAGCACTGGTTTATATCTCAGAGAAATGAATCTGGAGAAGGCGACTAAAAGCTTGTGGAAAATAGTCTTTGCTTGGCACCTGAAAGATTAAAAAAATGGCACTGTGCAACTCTCCACAGGGAGGAAATTCCAGTGCCTTGGCACCACAACAGAGAAGCTCCCCTCCCCTGTTTCTGATCCTCCCTTGCACCGTTATGCTAATGGGGAGACATAGCAGAAACTCTAAAGATGATCTTTATACCCAGGCAGGTTTGTATGGGAGTAGATGGGCATCCTGGGCCAAAGCTGCATGAGGCTTTATAGGGCTTTGAGTTGCACTAAAAGCATGCTAGTAGCCAGGAACTGTTAATTTCCCTGTAAGTTACACTTGCTGCACCTTGTTGAGGCATTTGAAAGGGATGAAGTTTCCAGGTTGCATTGCAGCAGCTCAGGCTGGATGACATTAATATGTAGACAGTTGTGACGAAATCTCTTCTCTCCAGAAGGGGCCTCGTCTGTCGTGCCAGCTACAGCTAAATGCTTTGTGTTAGTGAAGACATCTACAGGTTTAAGAGTTTGTATCACCAGGATGCAGACCTCCATCCTTATACTGTCATATCAGTGGCAGTCCTTGCAGTGAGTCTCCAGGATCTCACATTGAAGTCTTTGCCAGCTTTTTTACTGACCTAAAACCCTTCAAGTGGAGTAGAGCCAAGGCACAATGTCCCATACTTCTGTTTCCTGTGGAAAGGAGCTTGCTTGCTTAGTGGAAATCTATATCCTTTAGCCAGTTTTGAAGTTGATGCCATTTATCTGAGTAGGAAATCCTTCAGTTCCTTTACGCTGCTGTGGATAGCTGATCATCTCTTATCTGTCATGGCTAATGTAATGTCTACATTGCTAGAGGTTCTGAAGGTTATTTTCAAGATATTTTCCTGTCTCAAGTAGCTTCTAAGTATTAAATGTGTTGTTGTTGTTAGGTGCAAAGTCGTGTCCGACCCATCGCGACCCCATGGACAATAATCCTCTAGGCCTTCCTGTCCTCTACCATTCCCCGGAGTCCATTTAAGTTTGCACCTACTGCTTCAGTGACTCCATCCAGCCACCTCATTCTCTGTTGTCCCCTTCTTCTTTTGCCCTCAATCGCTCCCAGCATTAGGCTCTTCTCCAGGGAGAAGAATTAAATGTAGAGAATGTAAAATGCAGCTTTCCCTTTTCCCCACTCTTCCATTCAACTGTCCTTGAGATGAAATCTGGCACCTTTTTAATAGTCTCTGGCCCCTCTGGGTGATATCTTCAAGTAGAGAATGGAAGATTCCTTCTCCATATGTGTAAAGACTAAACCGCGTGGCAAGGATATTGATGCTAGCATGGCTTTCTCCATAGCAAGGGTAAATGGTTCTTCTGTGACCATTCATCTAGCCCTTAACTCTCCATCTGCCCTAAACAATTTTCTGTAGACACCTGGGGATTCTGCCGCCAAAGTCATGAGCAGCTTAATTATTTACTGCCTGATTATTTGTACCATCTGGTTTGGGGAGTGAGCTGCCCAACCTGCTTCCTGCATTGGGATCTTGTCAGCTTTACATGATCTTGTGCGTATGTGTCCTTGTGGCTTAAACATGCTTTGTCCATGTTATCACATGGGTGGTGGTTTTCCACCCTTGCAAAGCATACTGGCAGGTAATGAACATATTCCGTTCTGTGACAGTGTGTCTAGAACAATATGCAACACTTATACAAAGTCACACCTGTGTTCATGAATCTGGAATAACAGCCACTCTCCGCTTCTGTTCCTGAAATCAATAATGCAGATGAGAAGCCTTACTGTGCCCATCCACATATCTTGGCAGGAAGAAAGACATATTATTCTAGCGCGCCTCGAAATGTGATAGAATTGCGGAGGGAAATTAATTTGAATTAACTGGTTGCAGTGTTTGAACTCCCAGGAAACAAAACAAATAAGATATCAGCCAGAATCTCTGTATTCTGAGTGCGAGCTTCACTGAGCTGTAACTCACAGGCTGTCGTTCCCCACCCCCATTTAATTGCTTTGCTCCTAAAAAGCTTTTTCTTGCATTGCACAATGTGTGTGAATGGATGTGGAAGAAGAGAACAGAAAACTGTTTGCCTCTTCCTCTCCCTTCCCTTTTCCTCTCCTGTTCCTCTTGATTAGCCTCCATACACAGTGTCTCTGTCCCTCTCCCCCCCCCCCAACCCCATGTAACTACTAAGTCCCCATTGAACATGCAAAGAGAGAGAAAAAGCGCCTTCTCTGTTCATGGTTGCTCTGGATTATTTGATGTTACTTGCTTGAACTTCTCTTTCTGGGGCTATCTTGAGGTAAGTTATAACAAAATTAGTTCTGTAGGTGAAGAGAGTTAGTGGCTGATATTGTTATAAACCCTCACCATTTGCCAGATTCAGTTAAAGTGTGAGATGATCTTTGAAATGTTTAAGAAAGTTTCAGATCTCCTTTCTTTGCCTCCAGACCTCAAATATTTTTATCTCTTCAGAATTTTTTGTGCAATCATGAGAGCTAGATGCTTGCTTTAACATGAAAGGTGGAATTTTCAGGTCAGGTCAGGCGACATTTTATTTATGTAGAAATTATGTAGGCCCCTACTTGGTACTCAGACTCCTGAAATGACTAAAAACCAAATGATCAATTGAACAAGGTAAAATACACTGATTAGTCCATAGCAGTCTGTTTATCACAACAGTTAGATCTGTGAGTCACCCTGTTCTGCTGTCTCCTCATCCAGGCTCTTTCTTTCCTGTTATAGTCTTCTTGGGAATGGACTGCTCATGATTGTAGTTCACAATGGAGATGAGAGAGTGTGGAGCTGTCCTTCCCAGTGAGCATATCCATGGGGCAGTAGACTTCCCTCCTGCCATTAGCAGATGTTGTGGCCCCCTGACTCCTGCTATTCCACAGCCCTGGCACACAGGCTTGTTCTTTACTTCCAGCCCTAACATAAACCCGTTTGGCTAGAACTGTGGAGAAGTTATGCCTGGGAGCTGCAACATAATGGCTTATTATGAACCCTATTAGGAGTAAATATCTGAAATCTGCCTGTCGTGGAGGAACTGTACTATGGACTCCATTCCCTTAGCCTCTTACTTGGACATCATCTTCCATGCTGTGCCTTATGTGTGGAACTGCCTCACTTCTTCCAAGCTCCACTTTTCCTGTAATGCCTTTGGCACGATTCCCCTTTTGTACTGAAAAGGTGCCTAAGCATGAGTATCTGGAATGAACATATTCTTCCACTGTTTATGCCCACCCCTCTCTCGTCCCTTATGGCAAATCTTAGTTTGTTAAAGCCTGCCTTCTTTTGCTCTGTAAAGCACCAGGCAGATTGATGGTGCAATAAATGCAATAAAATGCAATAAAAGCAGGGCGATTTCACTGAATTTACTTGGGTTTATTCCCAAGGGTGGTTGCCAATTTAGGACCACAATACCAAGTGCTTTGTAGCTTGGAATAAATTTGGCTGAAATGACTGTGGTGAAGCCATGGCTCATTGGTAGGGTACAAGTTTTGCAAACAGTAGATCCTGTGTTCAGCCCCTGGTAGTCCTAGTTAATGAATCTCACCAAAATGCCCAAATTCTCTGAAAGTCCCAGTCCCAGAACATACTAGTGAGCAAATTAAAAATTCATGAGCGTATCTGTATGCACATGCGTACACACACACTGTTCATTTGTTTGTTTATTTTTTTACTTGTTGCACTTTTAGGCCACTGATCCCGGCGAAATTAAAGCAATAAAACTGTAAAAGCATTAAACCCCACAATCCCATCTCTGATAGTCACAGCTGAATCCTCCCCATCAGCATCCCCATCTACAATTTGTCTCCAAGACTGATTGTTTTGGGTGTTGTTTTTTTTTGGGGGGGGGGCAGGGGAGGGGCAGATCTTCCATCAGCCTGGCCCCAACCAATGAAATGCAAGTTTGGCTCCAAGCAGTAATCTGTGATGCAGAAATATGTATCTTGCAAGCAGTGGAAGGAGAGGCTGTCAGGAAGGATTCTTGAGTGAGGAGAATGTTGGAAGTGACTCTTGCTTGTCTGAAGGTTTGCTGTGCTTTACAGTGCAGTCCTATGCAGAGTTTCTTCACTGTAAGTGAAATTATTTCAGTGGCCTCAGGCAGGAGTTGCTGTCATTGGTTTGCACTATCGCTCCTATGGTTTTATCTCCACAAACTCTTACTTGAGATGCCCTAAAAAGTCATATTATAGTGGTACTAGGGCTTCAACTGTCCTGCAGTTTGTATGAAAATCTGGCCAAAGGGGATGCAGCAGAAATTTCCTTTTGACGGATTCATTAAAAGCTGAGTCTTAACTCTCCTCTTTATTCTTCCTATTCTTTTAAACACATTGTCTACCTTCCCGAACCTGTTAGCTGGAGAAGTCTTCTTCTCCCCAAGTTCCTCTTTCAGCAAGACATCTCTGCTCCATGAAAATTGCAGTTTGCCCTGGGGAATCTCTAGGGGAGAATGCTAACTTGCAAGTATTGTCCCTCAAGACAGTCTGCAAAAAGACAGGCAGCTTCAGTGAGCTTGGGAGGGCAGATGTGTCCTCAGTATCCTTGCCACCCCTTCCAGGCAGATTCTTGTCCCTCATGTCCACAAATGATGTTCTTCTGCAGTGGAATAAAAATAAAGATCAATCCCCATCTCTGTTGCAGTCTCTTCTCATTGCCTTTTGCTATTGTCTTGTGATGAATGTATAGTGATGGAACCACGTGTTCTGTAGATTTTCCCTTGTAAAGTAGAGCTAGATTTGGAACCAAGTAGCATGTTAGAGACCAGTAAGATTTTCAGGGTATAAGATTTTGAGGGCCAAAACTCCCTTCATCAGTTCCAAATAAGAATGGAGATCCTGGAGTCTTCACATCCCAGCCAGTATCCATTGTCAAGTAGCAGTTCATGTGGTCCCTGTTTTAGGGGTTTCCCCCCTTCTTGAATTCTCCTTGTGAAAGGAATTTCAAGCAGTGCAGTGTTTTGCTGAGAGGGCTTCTTCCCCCTCTTGCCTCTAGCAGCTTAATTTGTGTTGCTGTACTGGATTGGGAGTGCTGTTCTCCTCCACCCCCTCCCTTTGTTTTGGATCTCTGTGAATTATGTTTGTGACTCAATAGTTAACTTTGAATCCAAATGTGAGAGTTATTTTCTTTGGCTACATATACATTTCTGAGCCGTGCCTCTCATCGTGTCAGTCTGAGCATTTTAGTGCTTTGTGCTTTACTGTCTGGAGTATTGAGGGGGATCCCTCTCATTGAACGGTGAGGGGGCAACTAATCAAGGGCATGAAAGAAAAGGAAACAAGGCCCAGGGTATTAAGTCGGGGTTTTTAAACCTGTCTCCTTCTCCCTTCCTGCTTTCCCATTGCAAGTCCAGGTGCTTCCTTCTCTGCTGCATTTGCTGTTTGTATGGTGTCCTGCACTGCCCAAGATGGGAGATGAGCAGGAGCTGATCTGGTGCCTGGGGATGGAATAAATGCGAGTTAGTTCCACTCGGTGATCCTGAACTGCTGGCAGGAGCGGGAGACACAGGCGCTTTCTATTTAAAGCACAGCACTGAGGGCAGGTTATAAAAAAGAAAATCTGCTCTGCGGACAGCAGCAAAGGGAGGGGGAAGCGGAGTCGGCAAGGGTGGGGAGGTGCTGCTTCCTTGGCCTCCCTCTCTCTGTTGCTCTTCTCTGTTGGTGGTAGGATACAGAAATAACCTCCTGGAATCCTTCAGTCTCTCTCTCCCCCCACCCCCCAACTCTCCACATTTTTTGTTCCACGTAGGTGGCTCTTGAAAGGGTTAGAGTGCCTCCTAAACTGAACATGAATAAACAGATGCCCTCGCAGAAGAGGCAAATGCTATGCTGCGAAGTATTAACAAAGGCATTGTATATAAAAGACGGGCCAATGGTTTCTCTCCAGGCAGTATTAGTCGAATAGTCTACAGAGTGCTGTGTTGAGCTACGGACTTCAGCTGCAGACAGGAAGGCGGAGCCAGAATATGAGAGAGATTCAACGCTGCAGGAGCAACAGAACACGGTTTATTACATTTTTATCCTGCCATTCCTCCCAAGGGATTGGATTGGCACACGTAGTTGTCCTATCTTCTATTTTATCCTTACAGTAACCCTGTGAGGCACATTATGCCGACAGAGAGTGACTGGCTCAGGGGCATCCAGTGAGAACCGTGGCAGAGGGAGAATTAGAATTTGGGGCTGCCTATCTAATACTTCACGCTGACTCCGAGTTCCTCGTTATGGATGTAATAAAGTCTTCACTCAGATTTATAGATAGTCATGAAATGGAAATTTGTTATCATAACATTTTGCTGTTCTTGTGTTCCCTCATTGTCCTGCCAACTATCTGGCAGTGTTGTCTCTGCAGGCTGCAAAGATAGCTCTTAGGAAGGGACAGAGACTAGATCAACAGCCTTTCCCAGGTGAAGGGGGCAAGGAAAAGTTGCTTTCTATCCATGGGAAGAGTGTTATGGAACACTTCAACCTTCCGAGACATTCAATAAGGCAGGGGTAGTCAACCTGTGGCCCTCCAGATGTTCATGGACTACAATTCCCATGAGCCCCTGCCAGCATTTGCTACCCCTGCAATAAGGGACCTCAAAGTAGCTGTTTTTTTGCAAAGGAACTTCAAGGACAGACTAGAAAGGGAAACTGCAGAAATGCAAGTTATTACAACACTCAAAACAATGGCATACCCTGGCCTCAACAAAGACATAGGTTTTTATCTCACTATGCATGCTAATCTCATTCAACTCTTATATCCACATTCCCTACAATCATCCTTTTTAAATTTAATCTAATTTGGGAAAATGTGACTGTAATGTGATGTTAGTAATATGTAATGTAATTTTGAATTTAACTCTTTGGTCTCAGGACAAGACAACTTGCCAGCACAGCTTGTCACTTGCAGGGATGCTTCCACGCTTGGGTGGAGACGGATGGGGCCAGCAACTAGTCTCTTTTAAATATTTATTTTCACAACTGGGGAAATGTCTGCCATTAATCACTAACATGGACAGTTTTATTTCTCCAACGTTGAACTACAACTGAACTCCAAAGCACTGATTAGTTGTTTTAGCATTGTATGGCTTAATTTGGATATTATGACACAGTTTACTATTTTGCCTTACATCTCTACAGTTATGATGGTTGTTCATTTAGTCTCAGGAAGAGTGCTTGCACTCAAAAGCTTGCACCTTGAATAAATCTTTCTTGGCCTTAAAGGTGCGATTGGACTCTATTCTTGTTATGGATGGAGCAGCAGGTTGAAGTCTCAAGTAGCGTATATATTTCTGTACTGTTTGGGGGAAAATAAAAGTAAACATCAACATTGTAATAAATAAAGGGAAGTTTTTTACTGTTTCAAAATAGAAATAGCCTTACTTTCATACATTTATCAAGATGCGACAGAACTTTAAAAACTGTTTTCTATTAACAGACTAACATGATACTTGCAGGAATACAGGAGTCTATAGCAATTTGACAAGAGGCACCTATTAAGTATAATGATGGTGTGTTCCTCCAACCATCTTAAAAACTTATCAGTAAATGTAAATGATAACATTGGAACAATGAGTGTCATATAAAGCAGTGGTCCCCAACCCCCGGTCTGAAGACCGGTACCGGGTCGCGGACCAGTTGTTACCGGGCCGCAGCTTCTCCTCATCCTCCTCCCCAGCTTCTGCCTCGGAGGTGCCCTGCCACTCTGCTGTCGGCTCACCTTTGGTGCTCTTCAGTGGCCGTCGTGGCAGGGGCTCCCCTTTAGAGTGGCTATGCGCAGCTGCTGCTGGCATCACCCCCCAGCGGGTGGAGGGAAGTCAGGGGTGCCGGCGGGAAAGCAAGTGGAGCAGGGGCTCAGGCGGTGGTGGCAATGTCTCTTGGCAAAAGAGTATCCCCCCCCCCCCCCCGGCCTCAGTAAAATTCTCAAGTGTTGACCAGCCCCCGGTGATAAAAAGGTTGGGGACCACTGATATGAAGTGTGGTTGGGATAAGCCACATTTTCATTTAAACAATAAACAAACATTTGTCTTTGAGTATGCTACTATCATAAGTATTTTTCTAATCTGTTTTTGAAAGATCTGTCACTGTATCTGGTGCCCAAAGGTTTGTCCCCAATGCAGATAGTGAAATTTACACAATGAGAGTCAGGTATGGCTGTGTGCATTTCTGCTGGCATTGTGGCCGTAGCAAAGACATTGCATGCCAAAGTACCTGCCTGGAATTTTGGCATGGGTTTTAATCCATAGTTCCTCTATATGTTTGTGAAACGCCCCTGTGGGAGGTGCGTGTCCAGCCTTGAATACGGCCCTGATTGGGCCGGCCCCTACACTTGCCTCCCTCACAGGGGGCCTATTATGGGGAGAGGAGGGGAAGGCGATTTTAAACTGCTTAGAGACACCTGAGGCCTGCTGGGTGACTGTGAGCCATTCCCAGTTCTCTCAGAGCTCTCAGCCCCACATCCATCACAGGGTGTCTGTTATGGGGAGAGGAAGAAAAGGCGATTTTATACTGCTTAAAGACACCTGAGGCCTGCTGGGTGACTGTGGGCCATTCCCAGTTCTCTCAGAGCTCTCAGGCCCATTTCCCTCACAGGATGTCTGTTATAAGGAGAGGAAGGGAAGGCTATTTTAAACTGCTTTGAGACATTCCCAGTTCTCTCAGACCTCTCACAGCCCCACACCCCTCACAGGTTGTCTATTGTGGTTAGATGAAGGGAAAAGGTGTTTGTAAACCTCTTTGTGACTCCTTTTGGTAGTAAACAGCAGGGTACAAAAATCTGGCTCGTCTTCTAAGGGACAACAGTGAAAGAAACATGTGGGCACATAAAAAATGGAGACAGAAGTAGGGCCACAGAACTGGGAGGAATTGGTTGCCATGTAATCTCCCCCTAAGAAGAGTCTCCAGTCTGATTTTCCCTTCACATATACCTGAAAACATGGCTCTGGAAAGCTCCTTTGTAACCACTATGCCACAATTCCCAAAGGTCAGTCCTCTCCCACACTCAATGAACATTCCACACCACAGGTTCTTGACACCCATCTCTCCACACCCATTTGTCACCAGGCCACCCAACATACACATTCAACCTCATGCCCGTACAGACTGGACAACCCGTCCCCTTACTCTTCCCAATGCCAAGCTCTCTCTGTCTTAACCACTTCCTTTTCTACCTCCATTTCTCTTTACTATTTTTCTCCCTCCAACCCCCCCTCCAGCTAATGCCCATTGTATCAGCTACAACGGGCTTTAATTCTAGTAAATATAATAAATATTTAAAAAATACTGACAAGAATTAGGAGGAAGATGCAGTGGCTGCAGATTGAGTTAGGTGGTTTGGTAAGGTTTGATGATGATGAGCAGAGGGCAAATGAGACCCCCCCCCCCGTACGTACGTATGTATGTATGTATTTAGAACTAGCAGTGTAATAAAACATGAGGGATCCCTGCATTCCCAGGAGAAAATGCGTCAGTAAATTTAGAGCAAGGATCAATGCCAACTTACCCTTGAAGTATCTACTGAGAGAGATGCAGAGTGGATGGAGGCTATAAACACTACAGCCTATGTTCCCACTGCCTTTTTTAGTTAGTTTGCCTGGGCTGATGGATTCCAGGTAACAAAAAATCCCAGCAGCTCAAAAAGGGCTTCTCTTCTGTGTTTGGAAACTGCACTGTGAATATAGACTATTTAGGATACAATGCTAATACTTTGGAGATTGACACTGGCATTTTGCAGTAATGTAATTTGAAACATAAGTGCCTTGTTCCTTGATCTTTTTTCTGCTCTATCTCTCTTTGCTTTGGAGGCAGATTTTCCTTTTATCTTCCTTTGATCATTTCCTTCATCGAGCAACTTTAACAGACCTTTCCACTGACCCCTGGCCTGGGAGACATGGAACTTGATGGGATTCTTGGTACGGTTTGATCCCCTCCCCCCCCTCCATTCCAGCAGTCAGCACTGTGAGTCCCAGGCCAGGCGTCTGCTGTCTCCAGAGAGCTAAACCTTCCACTGGAGGCTGTTCCTGCAGTCTGCTGTATTTGAATGCAGTTAAGCTCTGTTGAGTTGGTGTTCTACTTCTCGTTTGCCACAGGAGGGCCCCAACATGGAATATTATTTTAAAAGGAAATCTGTGTGAGTGTGTAAGGGTGTACTGTCCAATAGGCACAGAAATTAGTTAAATCTTTGTGTATTGTGTAGGGATGCCAGCCTCCAGGTGGGACCTGGGGATCTTCTGGAATTATAGCTCATCTCCAGACTACAGAGACCAGTTTCCCCAGAGAAAATGGCTGCTTAGGAGGGTGGGGTCTATGACATTCCCCCTCACTGAGGTCCCTGGCCTTTCCAGGCTCCACTCCTATCTTGAAAATCATGGTTAAAGGAAGTGTTTGCTAAGGGAGCCGAAGCAAAAAGGTTCATTGAGTCAGGTGCTCATAAGTGTATTTCATCACCTGGAGAACCAACTATTGTCATTTCAGTACCTCAGTTTGTATCTATACATTAAAAGAACACCATACTAATGTATGAAATTGGATGAGCAAACATGAAGCCCCTGGTTTTAGACATAGTTAGCATTGTTTCAGTCCTTCACCTCTCCGGCATTTATGTTTTTATTTTAAACATTTGTGTCCTGTCTTTCCAAGGCTTGAAGTGACTTCCAACAAGATAGTAAAAACAAGAGTAGTAAGAATAAAAGACAGTTTCCAGTAGTGGTTCTATAAGCAGTCACTTAAAATGCAGAAGCTCTGCTATAGAAACAAAAGGCCTTGTGAAAGGAGGTAGGTTTTGTGTTTTCTAAATGGCTGTAAAAAGAACTCATAGCTCAGGGTAGCCTTTGTGGTTCCTCTTGTTCCAGTGCTGTTCTCTGAATGACTTTGTGAAGTAATGGGGTATTTATGGGATTTTATGGGATTTTACTTTGATTTTATATTTCATTGTGAATCGCTGTGAGACCTTTTGGCGAATGGCGGTATATAAATCCAATTATAAATAAATATAAATAAATAAATTAGGTTGCCTAAAGTGACCTAATGAACTTGATGGCAGAGTGGGGATTTGAACCCACATCCCCTCAATCCCGTTGCAGCATTCTACTGCACTAGCTCTCTGGATATCCTTTGGTCATATAATGTGAGTACATGGATCATGGTGCATAGTATAGACAGCAGATGTGGCCCAATGGTAGAGGTCTGAAAGTTCATGCTGTCTAGTAGCTAGTGCTAGTCTAGAACATGGGAGTTCAATTTCTCTACTCCCCCATGAAGCCCACTGGGTGAACTTGGGACAATTAACTCTTTCTCAGCCTGATCTGGGATATCTGTGAGGATAAAATGAGGATGAGATGCCCTCATACACCTCTCTGGGCTACTTTGAAGAAGGAAGAGATGGAAAATGGACTTAGGCAGTATGGTTGATTGTTCACTCTTCATTTTAGTCCAGCAGTCAGTTAGAGCAACAGTCTTTTATTTTTTCTTCCTTCTTTGAATATTGTATATTGAAGCATTCTGTTTCCTAAAGCCGTTTATCTCACCTGTATTCCCTGTCCATGCCATCGAACCATAGTGACAGAACTGAGTCCACAAACACAAGGCCCGTGAGCTACCTTCAGCTCTCCTGCTCCCATTCTCAGTAGCCATTTCTTCTCTCTTTCAGGGCACGTGCAAAGCCTCCTCTGTGGACGTCATGGCCATAGTGCAGACCCTGCCCATCTCCATTGAGCCTGCCTCTGAAGGGGCTGCCCAGCTCCACACAGGTGCCTGCTTGCCTCCTGCAGCAATGGGCAGCGTCAGTAGCCTCATCTCAGGCAGGCCTTGCCACAAGGCCACACCAGAGTTCGGCCCCTTCCGCCTGCCAGGAAGTGCTGGTTCCCAAGAGCCCCTGTGCCACGGACTCCCTGCCAAGAAAGTCAGCTACACTTACGGTAGTGAAGAGGACTGGGCTGAAGCTGTGTCTCCTATAAGCCCCTGTAGTGACACGGAGGATCTACAGAATGACAAGCCCCAGGTTGGCACCATCCGTGGACCTCCCCCCAAACTGGTGCCTGTCTCGGGGAAACTCGAGAAGGTAAGAAGCGGTGGGATCTTGGCAGAAAAGGATGGTGGGCTGTTGAAATAGATCATGCTCCACTACCCGCCAGCCAAAGCAAAGGCCTGCTAGCCCCCTTTGGCTAGTTCCTTTAGAATTTTGTCTTTGAGAGATGCAATGACTTATTGGGGACACGTAGTAGTTCTTCCTAAAACAACCATAACGTTGGTAACTAAACAATTGTTTCTGACCTTGCTTTGTCCCAAAAGGCATATGCTAAGATAACATTTGAGGGAGTGCAAGGCTGTCCCACCCACCCACGTATGGTGCGTCTGTGGATTGTTTAAAGGCCCAGGAGAATCAGCCATAACACCATAACCTTTCTAGCTTAGGAGAGAGTTTTCGTAGATGAGGAGGAGGGAGGTGGTACATTTGCAAGTGAACTTCAAGGAAGCCCTTGTACTGAAGATTTTTAAACACTCCATTTCCTCATTTGTGGAATTTTGGGAATGAATCTTCCTAGAGTTTATTAGAGGCAGAGTGAGGGTGTCATACCTGTTGCTTTAACCTTCAAGCGATAATGCCCGGTCTTGCAACCCTTTGCCCTTGTGTTACTTTTCAGAACATGGAGAAGACGCTAATTCGGCCAACTGCCTTCAAGCCTGTCATGCCCAAGAACCGCAATCCCCCCGTGCAGGGGCACTTGGCGCTGCGACCGGGCACCTCGGTTCTCTCTGAGAGCCAGGCTAGCCTCGCTCAGCTCTTTGGTGGCTCCACCACAGGGAGTACCGAGAAACACAACTCCCTGAGCTGCCGCACAAGCTCTCATTCGGGAACCATGTCTGACTCGGGACACAACTCCCTCTCAAGTCTGCCCACGTACAGCACTAGTTGCAGCCAACAAATGGAGCCGGTCAACATCTCCATGGGCCACATAAACCTGGACAGTCACGGCAGTAGCAGTTCTCGGGGCCTCGCTGGTCCTTCAAACTCAGACAGCGGCCGGTCATCATCAAGCAAGAGCACAGGCTCTCTGAGTGGCCGTGGGCACCCTTCCTCTGACAGTGGCTCATGCGGTGGGCGCTCACCTGTGCACAGTGGTGCTGATGAAGCCCTCCTTGTTCATGAACTCGAGGAGAAGCTGCGAGAACGGGAAGCTGAACTACAGCATTTGAGGGAGAGCTTGGATGAGAACGAGGTGGCCATTTACCAGGTAATCAGTGTTGGGGGATCATGTGGTCTTTTTGATGCAGAGACACTGGTATCACCAGAAGGAATTCCCGTGAGTCTGCAGAGAGGAAGATTCATTCTATTTTTAGATTATTGCTACCACTGTGGGACTGCTCTTGCTTGTGCTTTGGACAATGTGGCATCTTGTTTCACTAAGTAGTTTTCACGTGCAGGTGCTATATGGGAAAATCTCAAAAAATCAGATTGGGAAAATTGTCCAGAGAATTATCTGGTGCCTTAAGGAGAGTGTTTAGGTTTATTTTTGAGTAATATTTAGTAAACCATTTTCAAAAGTTAAAATTATGTTCCAATAGCAGTTCAAAGGTCAACTGGAATACTTGTTTATGAAAAAGTTGTGTGACTTAAATGTTACAATCAAAAAAATTCTAAGTTTTGTGTGGAATTTTTTTATTGCAACAATACCTGTAAAATGTGTAGACATTATGTCATGTACTCTCCTTATATTGTTTAAGCATCACCCTCCCCTGAAAACATTGAAAACTGTTGACACACTAATTTTAGCAAACCTTTAGAACTATGCTTGATATCTTATGAGCTTGCCATGTTTTCCTACTCATCTATTTCAGCAGAATTTCAGTCTCTTCTACGGAGGTCACTGGGGAACTCTAATTTCACACTCACTGTGTGTTGTATCAGTTCTGTTAATTGTTAATTCTATGTCTCATAGGTGATTACACTATCTCTTCTATCATGTAAAAAGAATTATATAAATAAGAATTGTAGCCTGGGTTTCATTTGCCTTGCATAATCAACCCAGAGAATTGACTTGTGTTTTTGGATTATTGTTTGTATTTGTGATTCTCGCTCCAACCATACATGTACACTCCCACAAAATTCCTAGAGATCAGTGCCTGAAAAATATCAGTTACAAATTTGACAGTGCCATTCTAAGTCACGTTAAGTCCACTGAACTGAAAGGGCATAGAATGGTACAAGTCTGTTCAGGGTGGCACAGAGAAACTGTTTATTTGCTGAATCAACTAATCTTTAGAAATCAAAAAAATTATGTTGGAGGTAAAACACTGTATATTTTTCTGTAACATTTCCCATTTCAGAAAATGTTCTACCCTGAATCGTTGGTATATGGTAGAACTGGTAGATTGTGATTTAATATATAGAATATATGTCTTTGGGCACAGAAAGGGGCAGCATCAGCATCCCCCAGGTGGGGCATCTGCTGAGGCCCTGGCATACTTGCTGCTGCTTCCCATGACTGCCTGCCTCCCCCTGTGGTTTTCTGCTTGCTCATGAGCCTTCTCACCAGCTAAATAGAACATACCATTTTGTGCTGCCAAGTGAGGAAGAAAGGGAGGATGTTGCAGAGTGGCTCTGCTTCCAAGGACAGCTCCCCTAACCTACTGGAGACGGGGGGGGGGGGGGGGAAGGAGAGGTACCCAGACAGTTAGAGGGGCAGAGTGGGCCCTGGGCATACCCAGGGCTTTGGTCAACCCTCAGCAGAATTCCCCCTGGGTAAAGCTAAGGTAAATGCAGGCTTAGTTTTTGTTCTTTTTAGATTAGCAATTTATTTTATTGTATTTACTTTATTTATAGGCTGCCTGTCTTACTGAGACTCATTGCAGGTTACAAAACGTAAAAGCAATTCAGATAGGCAGCATAAACTAGTCAGTAAACATTGCAGTAGGATTCGAATTAAACTGTCATCACTTGTAGCTTAATTTGTATTACCTAACAAAACTTTTGGTCATGAGATTTGGGTTTCTATTGCTGGAATCCTTCTGGTGAGACACATTTGTAGCAGGATCTGTATGCTTACAAAGTTGGCCTTGTGTTCACCTTCTATATATTTCCCACCTGTGGTCCCCTCCTGCCTCTGTAACAACTTCTGTGTCCTGTCCAAAATGTTCTCCTTGCATTCCCTTCTTGTGTAAGCATCCCCTGCCCAGCTGCCTGCTTCCTCTGTGCAGACTCCTGTGATGAGACGCAGAAGCTGCAGTCCCTTTCAGCAGCTTTCCTTTTACATTGGAGCAAACAGTGAGGAAAGGAGGAAAGGAGTAATCTTTGGGCAGTGCTTATATAGGCACAGTGTGGTGGTGCTGCAGGAGCTGAGCTGGCTGTGTAAGGGCAACTGCATGCCGGGTGGCTGCTCTTTCTAATCCAACCAGGTGCTTTTCCTCCTCCCTTTAGGTATATGAGGAAAAGCAGAGGCGCTGTGAGGAGGAGATGGAGGAGCTCCGGCAGGGCTGCACAGTCAAGCTCCAGCAGGCAGCACAGAAAGCACAGCGCAGCCAGCAAGTGCTGCAGCTCCAGATCTTCCAGCTTCAGCAGGAGAAGAAGAAGCTCCAGGAGGATTTTGCTCAGCTGCTGGCAGAGCGCGAGTTGCTGGAGAAACGCTGTGCTTCTTTTGAGCGGGAACACACCGAGTTGGGCCCGCGGTTGGAGGAGACCAAATGGGAGGTGAGCAGTGCTGGGAGAAAGGGCTTTGACATAGTTGTGTTCTTTCCAGCCTTTAGGTTCCCACTCTGTTGCCCCTGACCTTCTCTCTCTCTCTCTCTCTCTCTCTCTCTCTCTCTCTTCCCCCCCCCCCACCATTGAGGAGCTCCCCTCTCTCTGTCCACAGGGGTCCCAGGAGTTTTCTTTCTGATCTTTTCCATGCAGGTTGTTAACCCTGACTTTGAGTGGCTGGGAGGTATGCCTTTTCCTGCTTCCCTACAGCAGCATGGTACACTTGTGTGCATCCTAGGATTTCAGATATTTCCTGAATGTGCTTTGCTGTGAAATTAGGAAAAGGGGTATGTGCTGGGGGTGGGGGGAGTTTCTGAGATTTTGGCCTCTTTTTTTTTAAAGGAAGTTTACATATAAATATAATAGTATCATAAAGTTGGAAGGGGCCATACCTGGTCTCCAGTCCAACCCTCTTCTCATTGCAGGATCAACCTACAACATCCAGGATAAGTATCTGTCCACCTGCTGCTTGAAGACTTTCAATCAGTATATTGCAGGCTTTCTCAACCAGGGTTTTATCAAACCCTGGGTTTCTTGATAGCCCTGGAAGAGTTTCCCGAATGAGTGGGAGTCAATTAATTTTGTATATCTTTTAACATTTGTTAAATATTTATCAGGTAATATGACTATATATGGTCGTGTCAACCTGCCCCCATGGCCATGGATGGGCCTGGAGGGGGTGGGAAGGGCCAGGGCTTTGGGTGGATGTGTACATGATCACATCACTTCTGGTTTTTTTTTAGAAGTCTGAAGAATGTTTCAGCGGTTTCTCAATGGTGCTGGTGGTGCTGCTGCTGCTAATCTTCAAATTCTCTTTCTTTCACTCCTGGACTCTGTTCTCTTCAATGACAGATAACGAGTAGAGCATGTGTTTGTTTGTGAGGGAAGAGTCTTCCCAAGTAATAGACTCTTCAAGAACCAAACTGTTCTATGCTGGGGAGAACTTGCTCTGACAAAGGGACTCATCCCGCTGCAACTAGCAAGCTCTTGGACGTCCATTTCGATGGTTTTTGCTTCTCTCCAGGCCCTTGAAGGGAGCTGTCATCTCCCTGGCTTTAAATCTGTAGCCTGCCTGAAGTAGAGGGCAGCAGCCAACCTCTTCCTCCTCCAGACTGGGCCTTGGTGCTTGCGCTTTTCCATGTCGCTGATCTCTCTCTCTCTCTCCCACCAGGTGTGCCAGAAGTCGGGTGAGATCTCCCTCCTCAAACAGCAGCTCAAGGAGTCCCAGGCAGAGGTGGTCCAGCGGGGCAATGAGCTGGTGCTGCTCAGGGCTCAGCTGCGGGAAGCCCGGGCTGAGCTGCAAGCCAACGAGGAGCAGGTGCTGGGGCTGCAGGAGGTGGCCCGCACCAAGGCCCTGGAGCTGGAAGTCTGTGCCAACGAGCTGGCAAGGCGCAGGAGTGAAGCGGAGCTGCTGCGGGAGAAGCTGGGGCGCTTGGAGCATGAGCTGGGTGGACTGCGCAGTGCCGGTGGCGACCTCTGCCCCCTACTGTCCGAGTGTGACGAGGCGAAAGCCCAGCGGCAGGCGGCCGACACCCTGCACGGGTTGCGAGGCCAGGCGGAACGGCTGCGTGCAGAGCTGCTGGGCGAGCGGCGGCGAGGGGAGGAGCAGCGGGAGGCTTTCCTGGCTGAGCGCGTCACCTGGCAGAGCGAAAAGGACCGGGTCATCCGCTACCAGAAGCAGCTGCAGCATAATTATATCCAGATGTACCAGCACAACCGCGAGATGGAGCGCCAGTTGCGCCACCTCAGCCTTGAACTCGAGGCCCGGGACATGGAGGAGTATGAGCTGCACACTGGTGAAGGAATCTGCTTTGAGGAGATCGCTGCTACTGAGATCTGAGCGTGCTCGGTGGAGGCCCCGTAAAATGGGCCAGAAAGAGATTCTGGCTCCTGCAATTGGAGCATGCTCAGTAGGGAACCCTGCTGTGTTGAGGAATTGAGAACAGAGTCCAGTGGTGGAGGGCATTGCCTAACGTACAAGCACAGTCCATGTGGGTAGCACTTCTACCATCCCGTAGCATCGTTTGAGGATCCAGTGGGAGAGTCCCCTGTCCAGCTCAAAATCATTCACTGCCATTGAGATGTGCCTCGGGCTTGAGGGCAGCTCGGGTTGCTCCCAGGGAGTATGGGATCTGGCAAAAGATACACTCTTCCTCCTCCTCCTCTTGGAAGGAGGGCAGCAGCAGCTCTATGCCTCCTGGGCTCACCATACCTTGGGAAACAGCACTTGAGAGTTCCTGTTGCCCCTCCCTGCCCCCCCCCCCCCCCCCCCGGCTGCGGTTGCTACTCAAGTCTCCTGCCCGGATGCTGGCTGTTGTTGTGGGGCACACTTTCATGGGCTGGAGATAGGCTTTAAGGCAGGGAGGGAGGGAGGGAAGGAGGGGAGGGGTTTGACTGGCCTTCCTCACTGGGTCTCCATTGGCTGGCGACAAAGCAGAGTTGACTGTCAGAGTGTTAATGGCCTGTTAACTACTGATCCACTTCGTGGATGGGAGGGAATGGGTAGAGAAGATTTTATCTTATTTTTTTAACTGGATGCTGTTCTCTGACCGTCAGTCCAGTCCAGTCCAGTCCTGTGCAAAACAAAACTCAAAGAACCCTCAGTTCTGGGGCAAGAAAAGCTGAAATTCTTTATCCCATGTAGATTACACCAATAGGACAGGTTTCCCTATATTTTACATCATTAGTAGAGCTTCCAGTCTGTGGGTTGGATTCAGACTAAATTTCCCAGTAATGGAAGCGGAGGTGTAATTTCTGCCAGTTTCCTCTTCCCACCTTAGAGCCTCAGTTCATGGGCGGAGTAGCCATTGAGCTCACTGAGACTTTTCCCAGTAGCCCCCACCACCACCTTGTCTGACCCAGCACAGTGGCAGAAGAGCAGTGCCCCCTCCCCCCCCTGGGCCTCACAAAGCAAGGGGGATGCAGGCTGACCCTCCCTCTTTTGGGTGCATGTGGTTGGGGCAGGCTGGCTGCCTTTTCCTTCCCTCCCTCCCACTTTTGGATGGGTGGGTGGGGTCAGGTCAGGCTCTGTGAAAGCCCTTCCCCCCTCCGCCTCTGTGTGCCCCCTTCCTCAGGAGCAGCACCTGTGTGGGATGAGTGGATTGCAGTGGGAGGCAGGAAAGTTCTTTCACTCATGGAAGTGCCTTCCATTTGCATAAGATTTAGTCTAAATGGAGCCCAATATCTGTGAAGTGTCAGGTGCTTTGCAGGCTGCCGAATCTTCTTTCCTCCCTCTTGTGGAAAACCTGTCAAGTGTGGGCAAGCCCTGAATCTCCACAAAGCATGTTCACAGGCAGTAAGGCAAGAAATGAAAGAAGCAAGACTGATATTTGGCCTGCTGAGTCCTGCCCCCAAATTCCATGAAGTGTGTGATTGTGTGCTTTTCTCTCCTTGTGCTGTGTCAGAATGATGACATCCTGGACTCCCTTGTCCTGTGCTAGCAGGGGCTGGAATCCCTTAGTGCATTTCTCAAAAGGCCATAAGCCAAGACCACCTAGCCCCTGGGGTGTTTCTGGAGTAGGTTCTGACGTGCATCTTACCCGAAAGGGACCTGTGCTGCTCCATTCCTGGCTGTTCGCTGAGTAATTTGCCTGCACACTTGAAGTCCTCCTAATTTCCTGCCCCACTCCACCTTCACTGCCTTTCTCCAAAGGATTATTTGTATATGGCCCATCCAAAGCTATGTGTAGAAGCTTGCCCTGAATTCTTATTCCTGGGCTTGGAGAAGGTCCTTTCCCTTCGTATATTGCTTGGATGTTCCCATTCTCTTGAGGCTGCTGAGACTGTTGCAGGACCTTGTGCTGTTTGCCAGCCCCACCTCTGTGGACCCCCTGCTGCATGGGGCTAGGGGACAGACCTGTTCTCGTTTAGAAACCTTCATGAGAGTGCCTTTCCCTTTTTGGCCTGCCTCTTCCCCCCTGCAGGCTCCAGTGGCTTGCCTAGAAGTCCAGTGGTCCTGAGTGTTTTAGGTTCCCTTTTCACTTTATCCATGTTGTTTTCCCCTCTCAAGTTTGTTTGGCAGAGTGCCATGGTGGCTTTCTTTTCCTTGGAACTATGTGGGGTAAACTGTTGTTTCCAAAAGCCCCAGTCTCCAGCTGCCCCTGTTCCCTCCCATAGCTGAGCTCTTTACCAGGGCCTGGTTGTCCGGTCCTCCTTGCCTTCCATTGGGCATTGTGCTGCCCTTTGGCTTTACCTGTCCTTTATGCAAATAACTGAAGATCAGAGTGCACCTGAGTACTCAGCACCATCTTTTTAAAAGGGTGGAAGTTCATCTGTGCTTGTACCGGCTTCCCTGGTTGTTTGGGCTGCAGGGGAAGTCCCCCTAGCTTGCTCTCTGCCTTCACCTTGAAGTGGTTGGTCACCTTCTTGGCAGAGGGACTCATCTTCAGAGAACAGCATTCCTGTTTGGGGAAGAGGAGGAGGAGAGCCTCTTGCCTTCCTCTGTTGGGCAGATACTGTGAGAGGTTGTGAGCTGGCACTGGTGTCTCCAGAAGAAGGGGAGAGGACTCTGCCTTCAGAGGTGGGGAAAGGCCTTTTCCAGAGGGCATGCCAAAGAAGCTCAGTACTCCTTAATGACCAAAATACAAAGAAGTGTAGCTGCCTTCAGTTTGAGTAAGTGAAGAAAATGCATGCGTATCCCTGTAGCTATCAGGAAACTGAAGGGTAAAACTAACTTGGACCTAGTACACCTGAACCTCGGGGCCACCAAATGAGACTGAGGTGCTAATGCCTCCATCCAATAGAAGAAACAGCAGAGGGCTATGCAGATGGGGCTTTGAGTGTCCGTGATCTCTCACTTTATGCCATCTCCCACCCAACTCTGTCCCCCTATATACAGTGAATGCTTTATGTGCCCACCATGTCAAGATGGCTGAATATTGTAAGCACATGATCTGTGCCAGTGCAAACATGGAACCTTCTCCTACAGAGGCAGTAAGCTGAATGCAGCCAAAGCCCAGCATATCTGGGCATCTTGTTTACACCAGTCGGAGAATAGCAGCATTGGTGCTGGGGTGCTTACCATTTGGGGCTGACTTTAGCTTTAGCACCTCTTCTTCCTCTGCATTTAATAGACTTGAGATTTTGATTGGGTAGGTTGGGGTCAGGAGGATGCATAACGACTCTGTATGTACTGCCAGCCTGCTTGCCAGGAATCTTCCATGCTAATGTAGATTTTTGTGCATTCCAGAATAAGAGGCAATCCTCACCCACTCCCCCCCAGCTGTTTTTGTGCTGTACTGCCCACAGCTCCTGGAGAATGTAGAGGGGGGCACACATCACTAGACCAAAGGAAAAGCTTGGTGCGTGTCATTTCTGTGAATCTGGCTGACCTGCCCTTTTGTCTTTCCCCCACTGTCCCCAACTTTTGGCACCACTTTGTGTTTTTTTTTACTTTATTTTCTGAAATTGTATATTTTCCAAGCTGTGTAAATTTCTTGTACAAACCAAAAGAAAAGTGTGAATTAAAAAAAAGGTGGGGAAAGACACCTGTGTATTTAAGAAAAGCCATCGGGTGATGTGATGGGGCAGGGGAAAGGATATGGGACTCTCTAAAGGTCTGGATGGGCAGAAAGTATTCTGCTGGGGGAGGAGAACAGCGATCAAGGCAGCGTGGGAGGGCTCTGCCCCCTCTCCAGACTTGGGGGCTGCTTTGCATACACACCTAACATCCTTCTTGCTGTGTAGCAGTGTGTGTCCAAGCGTACCTTGCATCACTGCCAGTGGCTCCAAGGGGCAGGTAGTCACCCTGTCTCCTGGAAACTCAGGCACCTGACTCCCAGGTATTCCCGAGAGAGAAGATGCCAAGGTCATCACCATCAGACTTCACTGTTTGGCGGCAGCATCCATGTGCTGCATGAAAGCTGCCCTAAGGACATCCTCTGCAGCTGCACCCATCATGGGATTTCAAGGGAAGCTACAGAAGGTAGAGTGCTTCTTTCCCCTCTGGCTCTTCGTCAGCTGCTGGTTAAATGGCTCTAAAGCTTGATGAAAATAGTGAGGCCTACTGCCTGTCTCCTACTGGTATTGCTGCCAGTTTGATCCTCCCTCTGTATGGCATTACCATTATGATTTCATTGGAAGGAATTGTGACAATGTTCAGCCCAGTTTCCTGATTTTATTATTTGGTCGGATCCAGGATTCTTGCCTCCCCTAGAGGGGAGTGGAAGAAAGATCCCTTACTCACTTCTATAGACATGTGAGTAAACTTCAAAAGTGTGCTGCTGTCTATAAACATGAACTGGATTTTGGAAAAATGCTCATGGTGGTAGCAGCTCTGCACCATACTGATATCTCTTCGCAGGCCATTGTTCTGGCTGCTCTTAGGTGTACCTGGGCTTCTCCTCCAAAAACATCCACTTACTGGAAGGAGTTAGGTGACGTTTTGCATGCCAACACTTTGCCACCTTGCACAGCAGAAGCTCCCCTTTTCCAGCCTTTAGCAGGAAGCTTCTTGCCAGACTCTTTGTGGAAAAGCAGCTGTCCCATTTGCAGATGTTCATTAGCATCTGCTTTGTTTGCAGTATCCACAAAACACCTGATTTGGAGAGGAGTGCACCCTGTCCTGCTGTTCACCTGCACTTCCCTGATTCTTCTTGAACCGTGCCTTCCTGGAATTCGGAAACGTGTTCCATCAGGCCTTCAGGTTGCCGTTTCACTTTACCTACCTGGTATAGCCATACTGAGCAGTTAGATAGGCGCAACGAATCAGCCCTCCTCCGACAGCAGTGGTTGCTACTCGTGTTTGAGCTGTCCGTGTTCTTCAGGGCAAACTGCTTGGTCTGCTGCATTACTGTGTCTCCCTCGGCACCTTCACCACAATCTCCATGGGCTCCCTGGCTTTGTTACGGTAGGCCTGACGGATGATCTCTACGGCACGCTGGTGTGTTACGTTCTGCAGGCTCTCTCCCTCCACTGCAACCAGCTCATAGCCAGCCTATCAAAGGTCAAGGAGAAGAATAGTTAGAGAGCTAAGGCCTGGTCTCCCCAAACCTGTGATTTTTACAGTAAGAAACCTTACAGTGATTAAGCATGCCCCCCCCCCACACACACACACACAAAGAGGGCTGGGTGCTAGAGCAGGGGCGATGTGGCATTTTGTGTTTGGCCTTTTCCAGGTTTCTCTCAGTTTTAGCATCCAGCATAAGCTCCAATTGCATGTAGAGGATGCCCTACTGACTGCAGCTGAGTACTGGGGACAGTTGTGGAAATGATCAGCTTGGAGTGTGACAGTCTTAATGGGGGGGGGGTTCCTTGTAGATGCCATTCATGTGACAGATAGCTACTGCACTCCGAGAGCTCACATTTCAACATCATAGGCTGCACAGGGCAACTAGGAAGGGATACAGCATTAAGCCCATCTTTAAAGGGAAGAGAATTTATAGATGTGTTTCTTGAACTGGTTGGTGGTAGGGAAATAAGGCAATGGGCAGGATCTAGGCAGCTTTCTTACTCAGTCTTGCCCAAATCTTCACACTACAGCCCCTATCCCACATAGATCTCATGATCCTCCTTCAGAGGGAACGCCCCCGCCTTTCCCCCCTGCAGCAGAAAAACTGGCTGGATCAGATCAATCGTTTAAACATGGGTTCCTTGCAAGCATGCTTGGGTTTCTGAACCAGAAGGTCACGAAGGGAGGACAAGTTTCTCTGAAAGACACCTTGCCTCTTGTTCAGCTGATTTCTCCCTGGAAAGGGGAGCTGTGGGAGGAAGCTGGGCGAGCTCTAAATTACGTGGCCAGTGCAAGTGGGGCAACAGTGTGGTCCAGGCAGGCTAGTGCCCTTCCTACGCATTAAAGAAGCCACACAATATTGTGTGGCTCTACAGCCAGTGGAGCTGAAGTAAGCCTGTGTGTGTGTGTGTGTGGGGGTTCTTGGGTGCATTTTAGGGGGTGAGCTGTGCCTTTAGGCCCCATCTTTGTATTTCAGGTCTTCTGCACATTGAAGGCACGGGAAGGCAAAGATGCACACCAGAGCCCATTTCAGAGCTGACAGGGCCAGCATACAGTCCGCCCAGAACAGCTCTTTGCTCCTTTGCAACTCGGATCTTTCTCCATCAGGCTAGAAACCTGAAATTCAGTGGGAGAACTTTATTCTGCAGAGTGTATAACAAATGAGCCAGGGTGGAGGGTGGGAACCTCTGGCTCTGTCTTCCTCCACCTGATGGCTTCATTGCAGAGCTTGGCAGGCAGAGGCCAGTGCAGGAACCCCGGAGCCAGGCCTTCAGTCCTAGCCTGGTAGGGCTGGAGGAGCAGTTTCACCTGTGCTGCTAGTCAGTCCCCCCCCCCTTGCCCCTGCAACAACCTGGCACAATTGGGCTTTTATCCGAGCCACCTGGCAAACTGGGCCCACAACCCCCTCAGCGAGGAGGCCATCAGAGGGGAAGCCCAATGACAGCTGCTCCTGGGGGCTGCAGAAGAGTTGCTCGATGGGCGGGCTGGCGGGCCGGGACCCACAAAGGCTCTTTGTTGGCGCCTGGTTCATTACAGAGTCCTTGTGAAATGCCGCAGAGCGCCCTGAACCGTGGGGGACCCTGAATGGCACAATGAGGCATGTATGTGTGTGTCTCTGGCCCCAAGGCCTCATTATACGGTCCCACACAATGAGATTTGTTTTGTGTGGGTGGCAATGAGGTTTTTAAGGAAGGGTTGAACTGGACCCCAGAGGCTGGACTGTCGTGTCTCAGGTGGGGCACGGGGGAAATGTTCGGCCAAATGGAAGAAGGTGTGGAGCAGGGGTGGGAAGGTGCTGTTGACCCTCATTGGGCACTTTTGCTTGGGAGCCTGGAAGTCTCATAATTTGCAATGCAATCCTAAACAGATCTGCTCCCTTTTAACCCTCTGTTGTCGGTGAGTCTCTAAAGGTCTCCTTAAAAAAGCTCACTCTTTTGCCACTGTGGTGAACCTCACTTAAATTTCCCTTGTCTGGGAGAGTCACATATCTGTCAATTTCGTTCTTGTGTGTAATTTTGGTGACTTCAGAGGAAGAAATTAGGAATTAAAATGAGGTTATTTTATGGCTGCCCTGCAGCTTAGCTGCCACCTAGTGTGAAAGCTGCTTTTTACCATGAATTCATTTAAATCCAGGCTGTGTTGCTGAAATTCCCTCCCCTTGGAGAAACGGCATTGTAATTGTAGTACTGGTACAGTAATGTACGAAAGCCAGCAAGCTGAAATCGCATTTTTTAAAAGAAGTATCCTCATCAAAAACCTATTAGTCCCATTCACATGTGATGCATTTTGCATTACAAGGGTTTCATTAATGCATCACAACTTGCAATAGATTCTGCAAAGATAAGTTGTGGGTGCATTTTTAAAAAATTGTGACTGCCATGAAAACAGTCGTAAGAATCTCTGGTGGCAGGAACAAAAAATAAATGTAATGGGTAATTCTATTTGATGCCATTTCAGGCAGCAATCCTATGCATGTTCACTTGGGAGTAAGCTCCATTAGATTCAGCAGGATTTACAGCTGAGTAAACATGGAGAAGATGACGCATGTGGTGGGACAGATTGTTTGCACAGGAGGAGAGGAGAGGAGCCATGCCAAGCGTGTGGGCATGAGGAGAGCAGAGGGCTTGTGCTCTGTTCTGACACAAACTCCCTTGTGAGACCTTAGACAAGTTGCTTCCTTGTGAGGGGTGGGAGCAAGAGGGGGCTGCTCTCCTCTGCTGTGAGCTGGCCAGGGAAGAAGCTGGCTGTGCAAATCCAGTTTCTCAATGGAGTTTCGGAAGCAATTATTTTATGTTCTAGCCAGCAGAAATCCTTGGTGTAGTGCTTAAGAGTGGCGGCTTCTAATCTGGCGAGCTGGGCTAGATTCCCCGCTCCTCCACATGCAGCCAGTTGGGTGGCCTTGGACTAGTCACAGTCCTCTTAGAGCTGTTCTACAGAGCACTTTCTCTCAGTGCTCTCTCAGCCCCACATTCCTCACAAGGTATCTGTTGTGGGGAGAGGAAGAGAAGGCAATTGTAAGCTCCTTTGAGGGTCCTTTGGGCCGTGAAAAGCAGGGGATAAAAAAACAACTCTTCTTCTTTTGGAGGAAGGGGGAGTAATACTTTGCCCACTGCTTGTAGGAGATCAGTTTGGTGTGGTTAGGAGCGCAGACTTCTAATCTGGCAAGCCGGGTTCGATTCTGCACTCCCCCACATGCAGCCAGCAGGGTGACCTTGGGCTCCCCACAGCACTGATAGAGCTGTTCTGACCAAGCAGAAATATCAGGGCTCTCTCAGCCTCACCTCCCTCACAGGGTGTCTGTTGTGGGGAGAGGAAAGGAAAGGCGACTGTAAGCCGCTTTGAGATTCCTTTGGGTAGAGAAAAGCGGCACATGAGAACCAACTCTTCTTCATCAACATGCTGATGCAACAAGCAGAGGAAGACTATCCAATTGTGCAGCAATCAGGGCCACTGACTGCTGAGGGAGTCTTTACATTGAGATTCTCCAGAGGCAGCCGCTGAGCTGGCGCAGAGGACTACCAGGGCAGGGGGAGCCCTGCTTCTTGTGGCGGCCCTTCTGTACAGCAGGGACTAGGGGAAGTCACCCTTTCCTTCCATGCCGCTCCTGTTACCTCCAGTTTTCCACTCAGGGATGCTGCTCCCCCAGGAAAGATCTTCTCAATCTTCACCATTGGCTGCACCTTGGACTCTATTCCACCTGAAATGCTGATCCCTGAAAAGCATAATGGTGCTATGAGTAATCATGCCATTGTTGTGAGTGCCGTGCCCTCTGGACAGCCGCTGCACTAATGGGGTGGGACCACTGTGGGGGCCTCAAGTCTTGCATGTGAGAAAGGCAATTGTCTGTCTGGGCAAAGGGAGGCTTGGTGAAACGTGCTACTTTATGATGCCCATAAGCCTGTCCTGCATGGTCCCCACTGCCAGTCCTTCTGCAGGGTGTGCAAGAATGCTTTGTGAGGCCGGGAGGATCCTCTGGAATCATACTCTGCAGTGCTGACAAAGCCACAGACAGACAATGCATCTGTGAAGATTTCCCATCCTTTGGTTACATTTGGGCACAATCAGAGGAACTATACAACTTCCTTCTGGAATCTTGTTTTACATAAATATTTATTTTTTTGAAAAATATATGTATACCCAACTTCTGTCTCCTTAAGCCAATGACACTCTGTGGCTCCTTGACATGCCCCCTTAAGAGCACCGTTCTCCCAGTGTGCCCCATGCTCCAGGAAAATGAGCCAAGACCATTCTGCTTCACACCTTGAAACTGCTGTCTCTGCAGGGACTGGGGGATGAGTAAGCTGGGAGCCTCCCTGAGCAGAGGGTCTTATGCCAGGGAGGCAGGTCAAGGACGCATCCTCTCCAGGTCACCCCCCCCCTTCCCATGCTCTGCGTGCTCATCCCAACTGCCCGGCCAGTTCTGGAAGCAGAGTAGGCTGACTGCAGAGGAGGAAATACTACACACACACCCCGAGCCCCCCAGGGCAGGAGCACATGGGCCACAGTGTGCTGGGGGAGATGGTTTGAGTCTGCTTTCTCCATGGCTAGGTTGCGTTCTCCCTTGGCCCCCATTCTGAGGAGAGCAAGAAGGCAGAGAGGGACAGCTTTCTCATTTTTTCAAACACCCAAAGGCTGGCTAAGAGCAACTGTGTTGGGCGAAGACAACCTTACATGCTCAGAAGGAATATGGCAATTTTAAAAGGTCATAGTTACATATATTTAATATCATGCCATTAAAGGTTTTATTGATTTATTTATTGAATTTGGCTCTCCATGAACCACAGGAGGAAGCACTATTGCCTTGGACCTTCTCAGGTTCCCTGGTCCTCTGCTGTAGGCTGAGCACTTGCACAATGCACTTAGGCTAACAAAGACCTAAGAAGCTGAGAGTGAACTAGCTGTACTCGACATACCTTGTCTTATAGAGACACATGAGACAGATACCTGGAACATTCGACCAAGAGAAGCATGTGTGTTCATTTTTTTCTTGAATGCCGTATTCCAAGCACACACAAAGGAACAGATTACATTAATTATTTTTCTTCCCCTTGACTTTCTAGCAATGACGCCATGCATGACAAAAAGGGTGTTGCATCAGTTCAGTTACCAGGGCCCCCATAAACCCTTTGGGCTCCCCTGGTCACATTTTTCAGTCTGTGGCCCCCTTCAAATGTGCCATGTGGCTCCTGTTGAGAATGGCTGTCTTAGACTCAAGGTGAGGAACAAAGCAACATCCCTTTGCAAGGACACAAAAACATTGCAACAGTTCATCAGCACACAAAAAGCCCACGGGTTAAAAAAGGATATGCTAAAAATGAAGCCCTTCACCCTCCGTCAAGTGCCCTCTGAAACAAAACTGTCTTGCACACCTTCTGAAACACAGTGAGCAAAGGCATTCTCTGTCTCCACTCTGGGAAGCCATCCCAGGAGCCTAGACCTAGCACAGAAAAAACTTGTGACCTTACTGCTGCCCCACAACAAGAAGGCTGCCCAAAGAGTGTAGCTGGCACGTGGGAATGCACTGAGATACAGTTGGATACTTTTGAGGTTCTTGTTACTGCCACATTCAGTCCTATTTTTATCACACCCTTGTAAGGTGCCCCTGTCAGGTTAGGGGCTTGGCCCCTCTACTTACCCAGCGACTGTTTGTTCTTGGGCAGGCGGACAGTGAGCAGCTCATATTCCTCTTTAGTGTCACCAGCACCGTTTTGGACCAGACCCTCTGGGATTTCATCTCCTGTCTCTGCTTGAACCCCCTTGCTAGTAGTTTGGACTTCCCTGAAGAGGTGTGAGAGCAGGGGCCTAGCTTTGCGTGGCCGGTTGATCACAGAGTACAGGGTGTCCTTGGCAGGCTGGGCCTCCCCATGTCTCCCCCTCAGTGTGGCTTTGCCATGGCTCGACTTTGGTGTACGAAGCTTCCCTCGGCCAGGCCGTCCATCTCCCTGCTCTGACGCATCCTTGGTGGGTGCTGTGGAGTTCGTGGGCTTTTCTGCAGTCTTATTTAGCAGCCAGTTGGGATGCTTGCTGCCGGTCACTGAGGAGGGATCGCTCTGGGAAGTGTAGGCATCCACTGGCACATCAGCAAGAGGGGAGTAGCTTTGAGGGCGAGTCCGTCTGGGGCTGGAAGACAGCTGCAGTCTTTTCATCCCATCATTCAGTTCCACTGTCTCCTCTTCATTGGTCACGGGCTTCAGAAGGAAACCACCCTTGAAATCTGCCATCAGAGTTACAGGATGATGTTACCATGACAATCATTTCCTTTCTAGAAACATTTGGACACTGGGAAATTTTTATTAAAGTAAACATATATCTGTACACTGAAGTGAACTTGGAGAGCCAACTTGGTGTACTGGTTAAAAGCAGCGGTTTCTAATGTGGCAAACCAGGTTTGATTCCCGATTCCCCCACATGCAGTCAGTTGGGTGACCTTGGGCTAATCACAGCCCTTTTAGAGCTGTTCTCACAGAGCAGTTTCTCTCAGAGCTCTCTCAGCCTCACCTATCTCACAAGGTATCTATTGTAGGGGGAGGATGAGAAGGTGATTGTAGCTGCTTTGAGACTCTTCAGGGCAGTGAAAAGTGTTTTATAAAAACCAACTCTTCTTCTTCTTCATCTTGTTGTAATGCTGAAAAAGTTGGACTTTGGGAGACTGTTGGGCTCCCCAAATACCATATTTGGGTTTGTTAATGGTTAATTTTGTTGGCTATGATTGAGATTTGAGGTGGTGCTGCTGGTGCTAATAGTGTTTCCAAAAACAGCCATAGGCCTCTGTGGTGCCTCCCAATCATTCTGACACCCTGTTGTTTGTTTCCCCTGAGCTGAGGAATGCTTTTCTGTCAAGTCAGACCAATGCCCCCTGATTGGAATGGACTTTCCAGATTATCAGAAAGAGCCCTGCTGACTGGGGTAAGTTAACCAGAGATGCCAGGGGATCCAGGCTTCTACTCCTTTTTTTCTTCCCAACTACAGCCTGCCAAAGTTGCCCAGTATCTGCAGAACTCCATAACAGTGCACCTATAAAATAAAAAGGTAAAGGTATCCCCTGTGCAAGCACCGAGTCATGTCTGACCCTTGGGGTGACACCCTCTAGCGTTTTCATGGCAGATTCAATACGGGGTGGTTTGCCAGTGCCTTCCCCAGTCATTACCGTTTACCCCCCAGCAAGCTGGGTACTCATTTTACCAACCTCAGAAGGATGGAAGGCTGAGTCAACCTTGACCCGGCTGCTGGGATTGAACTCCCAGCCTCATGGGCAGAGCTTCAGACTGCATGTCTGCTGCCTTACCATTCTGCGCCACAAGAGGCTCTATTGCATGGAAATTAATGTTGTGTATATTTGTACAATCTGAATAATCTATTCCAAATATGGCATTAAAAATCTTTTGTTACAATTATGAATAACAAGTGAGAACCTGCAAGGACTTGGGGGTGTCTCGTTTTCCCCTGCCCCACTATTTCCTCTGTCCCTTTTCTCAAAGGCCCCACAGCCTCTCCTCTTTTCCTGCTTCTTTCTCCCTTTCCTGTTAGGGCTCAGACCCCTCCATAAGCAAAGGAAGAGTTTGCTTGCAAACCACCATTTGTGCAACATGGCCTGCATCTCATTAAGACAGCATCGCTTGACCAGAAATGTACCAAGCCATGTCAGTTGCACCCAGGAAGCTGCTGACCACCAACATTTTTGCAGTCATATTACAAACATAATGTACATTCTCTACCTGGATGTCACATCCCTCTGAGGGAACTCTGAAGTATATAGGGCAACATTATTGTTTCCATGAGGGCCTCTTCCACTGACCTTTCCCTCACCCCAGGTTAACAAGGCCTATTGAAAAGATAATAGCACCTGGAAGCTTGTTCTTTTCTTTGAAAAGAAAAGTTGGTTTTTATATGCTACTTTTCTCAACCAGGAGTTTCAAAGTGGCTTACAATCACCCTCCCTCTCCCACAACAGACACCCTCTGAGGTAGGTGAGGCTGAGAGAGTTCTGATATTACTGCTCAGTCAGAACAGCTTTATCAGTGCTGTGATGAGCCCAAGGTCAGGCAGCTGGCTGCATGTGGGGGAGTGCAGAATCAAACCCAGTTCACCAGATTAGAAGCCACTGCTCTTAACCACTATATCAAGGTGGCTTTTTTTCCTCACACTTGAGGTCATTCTTTCTCTTAATTAATTCATTCCCATCTTGGCCATTTCCCTTTCTTAATAAGAGAGTCAAACACCAGACATCCTTAGTAGTCCCACTTTAGTCTTCACTTAGAAAATGCACTAGGGTCCATCTTGAAGCAGTTATTGATCTCCTCCCTGGCCTGGAGCAATCGGTAACTCAGTCAAGGATTTCTTCCTCAACAGCAACGGAGCCATTACCTGGTCTCCTTTTCTTTGCCTCACCCCAGCAAACACATTAACTCCTAGTAGCATGGCCATAGCCTCGAGTCATCAAATTGGTTATTTAAATGGAAACACTTGGCCATAGCTGAGTGTGTGTCATTCTTGGAGCCAAACCACACACACAGAATGTCTTCTCTTTCTATACTTCTTCATGTCACTGAAGGTAGCTATTCATCTTTCTCTCATCCAGATGTTATATCTCCTATTGCACCATCTCAACTCTTTACTTACCTCTTGTGTGTTTGTGCTAGTTTAAATTATGTGCATATGTGTTAGGGCTTTACATTTAATTTTCAATAAAGAAGTTTTTACAATGTTTCAAATACGGCTATGAGTTTTTCTGGCAGGAACACCCTGGTATGTGTAGATGAAAATCTTGCTTGTTATTCCTCCTAGAAGTCTCCTAATTCCATTCAAAATTTAGGAGACAAGTCTATTTTGTAAACTTTCCCACCCAAAAGCCAACCTAAATCTATCTGTTCATTTCTCTTCAGGTTTCCCTCTCCCCCACAGCAGCCTCTACCAAGCAAAACTATGGCCAAGTTTTGTGGTACTGTCCACTGGGCCAGGCTCACCTACATGTCAAGGAACCATCAAGATCCTTTGGTGAGGGTACCTCACTTTCCCCTGTATACCTCTCCACACACTGTTTCCTCTGTTCCTCCTCCTGTCATTGCCCATATCTTCTCCCCTTTCCCTGCACATTCTCACTTTCTCAGCCATCCACCAACCTACCTTTTATCTCCCCAGTGGGGACCAAAGCAGCTTACATTATTCTTCTGTCCTCTTTTTTACTCACAACAACATTGTGAGGTAGGTTAGGCTAAAAGCATGTAACTGGCCCCAAATCACCCAATGAGTTTCCACAGCAAGATGGGAATTCAAACCAGGATCTTTCAGTCCCTATGGAATCCCCAGTCAGCCTTATGGAATCACAAGCCTTGAATCTTTTAAAAATAAATCTTGTTCCCGATTTGGTTTTTTTTGGGGGGGGGGACTTTAGAGAAGCACACTTTGTGTTTTAATTGGGGAAAACATTTTTTTTTGTTTTGCCTGCATGATTTAACACCTATTTGTTGCTCCAGGTAGTTTGCTTAAAACAAAAACGTCTCCGGGAGAAGGGAGAGGGAGGCAGGTGCAAGGATGGGAATTAGAGGTGGAGATAGCGCGTCTTTGGCTCCACACATTTCCTTGGCCGGGTGGCCTGCTGGTTGCTCTCCTCTAGCTTGCGCTTTTTAGTTGGGGGAATCCAATTTATGCAATTCCCCAGCTAGCACTTTAAAATGGAGGAGGTAGCTACTGGTTTGCTGCTTGGACGCTGGATGTTGGCAACGTCGTGCAAAATGTCAAAAATATGGCATCTACGTAAGGTGAGTATTTCGCTATATTTATTGGGTGAGGAATGGCCCTAAGAATTGGAATGCTGTGGTTGCCTAGCAATGGCTACTGAAGGAATCAATCTGTTAAAGCTACAAGGACTCCTTTTATCATGTGGGGGTTTTTTTAGATTTCAGATTTTGCTGGAAAGCTGGATTGTTTAAGCCTGCAGAAAGATCTGTCTTGTGTATTCACAATTCCAGTCACTGGTTTTAAGTATCCTCAGTTTGGTCAACTTTACTATTAGAATATATTCCAAATTCTTCTCTTCATAAAATGAGCAGGAGCAGGGATCCCAAGGATAAAGGTAGAGGACTCACCAGGCACTGGAGTGATAAGATGTCTCTTGGGAGTTGTTTCATGTTGTGCTGGGCGGAGAGCAGGTGACCTTGCTGTAAACAAAAAACAAAAGCAACAAAGACAATTAGAACGATCACAGGAAGTGATCGTTCCTGTTTTCTTTTGCATATGTTGGCCCTGTTCCCTGGTGATTTTCTTTCAGTAGCTAGTTTTCCCTATAGCTTAAGGAGGTATGGAAAATGTGTTACTCTTCTCTAGAAGTCCAATCTGCTAACACCACATACACAGGGGCAAAGTATACTCAGAAAAATGTACTTTGTGCATGCCCGGAATCCCCATGTGCTTGCTTAATTCTTGGCTCAGATTCTAGTAGTAGCTCAATAGGTTCAAATCAGGCAGGGGTAGTCAGGGAAGTTAAAAGTGCCCAGAGGCAAGCCAAGCTGAATAGCACCTGCAATGGCTACAAGTCAGCACTTAGGGGCTACACAATTCAGGTGTGGCCAGTAGTACCAAAAGGGGGTATTGGCTCACTGCCTCCTAAGAACATAAGAGAAGCCATGTTGAATCAGACCAACACTCTGTTTCACTCAGTGGTCAAAACCCAGGTACCATCAGAAAGTTAGAACTCCAGAAGACTTCCCTCCGTTGCCCCCAAGCATCCCCTCTTGACGCTGTCTGTGCTTGCAGCCACCTCTTCTTCCTGCATCAGTGAATTCTGCATGTTAATTATGCTTTGGGTGAAGAAGTGCTGCCTTTTAGAGTTCGTTAATCTACTGCTCATTAATGTCGTTCAGTGCCCATAAATTCTTACCTTGTGAGAAAGGAAACAAAGTACTTCTTTCTTTACCTTCTCTATGCCATGAATAATTTTGTAAATCTCTATCATGTCACTCCTCAGTTGTCATATTGCCAGACTAAAGAGCCCTCATCTCTTTTACCTTTCGTCATAGGGAAGGTGTTCCAGCCCCCTTTTCTGAACCTTTTCCCAGTACTATAATATCCTCTTTTATGAACTTCGGTGACCAGAACACAATATTCCAAATGAAGCCCCACCATAGATTTATAGAGGGGCATTACAATAAAGGAAACCTGCCATAGATTTATGGAGGGGCATTACCACCAGCAAGGGAGTCAGTGGGGCTTGGCTCTGTTTGCCCTGGCCCTTCAGGACAGTGGCCCACAAAGAAACCTTAATGGCCAGACTGGCCCTAGAGGTGAGTAAGGCTGGACATTTGCCAGGGCTCCTGCATCAGCAGTGTCACTGTCCCAGGAAGTTCCGATGAAGCAAGGAAGAATCCTCATTTGCCACGGTGCTACAAAAGCTCCCAAAGTTACACAGCTGACCCTGGCTGAAGGGCTGAGATGATACCTTGCTAGTCTTTCAATTGCTTGCCAAAGCTTCCCTTTGACTGTCTGAGGAAGGGGCTAAATCATCACAGAAACCAAGAGTAGGGGTCTGTACATGGGATGGAGGCCTTGCAAGGTGAGAGTGGCACGTATGCCCCTTTTGGTCCAAGGCAGCACCATTACCAAAGCCATTCAGCAAGGTTCACTGGCCAGGCCAAAAATATTTGTCCATATATGGTCTCATCACCTGATAAATGTTTACCAGATCTAAAACATATATTTAAATTAATTAATTCCCATCCATTCAGGAAACCCTTCCAGAGCCATCAAGAAGCCCTGGTTTAAGATGTGCTTTTCCTGCTGGCAAACCTAGGTTGGAACACTTTCCACCCATGCTATTCTACAGCCTGAAAAGAAAAGGCCTTGCCCCCCCCCCCCCCCCAATATCAAAGCTCCAAATGACTACTTTCTGCCAGGGAGTCTTCCTGACCTGTTCTGCTCTTCAGTGTGTCATAGGCTTCCAGCTCCATGGGGATCACCATGCTGTCGAAACGGCCCAGGTCCGCCGGGGAGATCACGCTCCTGTGAAAATGTGAAAAGGAGTCCTTAGAACTCGTCAAATCATTGGCTGCCTCACATAGCAGGGGGAAGAGGGAGCAACACCTTCCAGAAGCAAAGTCCCACTGGAGCAGCAGGACAAAGGTTTGAGCTATGATGCAGGTGGAGGGGGTAGCTGCAGGCGTGGGGGGCCCTGCCAGTGTGACACCCCCTTCCCCCAAGGATGGACAATCCCTGAATGTGAGCTGCAGCCTCCTTTAGATTGTCCAAGAGACCCAGCCCAGAGCTTCCTAGGGTTGGTCACTTTGGTGCCTGAAGCGGCCGGTCTCTCCCGGCACGGCTAGCGACGCTCCACGGGGAGGGAGGGAGGGAGGGAGAGAGGAAGGGAGGGGGGGGCACGGGCATCAACTCCGCGCCTCCATGTGTGCGCCCACCGGCACGCTGACGTGACATGGGAGAGACTGTTGGTGATTGCTCCCAGGTTTGTCCAGCCCCCTCTTTGGATGATGCGTCTGAGGCAGTCACAAGGACACTTCCCTGCCCGCTCCCTTCTGTTCTCACCGAATATCTCGGACAAGCAGCAATTTCTCAGGCCGGTCAAGAATTGCCAGCAGTGGCCTCACCAGATCTTCGACCCCCCCTTCGTGGATGTACTGTGGGTGGAAAGGAACCATCAGTGGAGACCAAAGAGCTGTTCCATTCAGTTTGGGGCAACATACCTGGAGCCAAGTGTTCACCTCACAGCAGTTCCTACTCTGTAGACTGGCTCCCTCAGAGAGGGTCACCTACAAGCTCATCAAATTAGGCCTCTTGTGGCGCAGAGTGGTAAGGCAGCAGACCTGCAGTCTGAAGCTGTCTGCCCATGAGGCTGGGAGTTCAATCCCGGCACCGGCTCAAGGTTGACTCAGCCTTCCATCCTTCCGAGGTCGGTAAAATGAGTACCCAACTTGCTGGGGGGTAAAACGGTAATGACTGGGGAAGGCACTGGCAAACCACCCCGTATTGAGTCTGCCAAGAAAACGCTAGAGGGCGTCACCCCAAGGGGCAGACATGACCCAGTGCTTGCACAGGTGATACCTTTACCTTTACCAGTCATGACGCCTCAGACAGGATGCAAATAATGTGGCCACCCCCAAAGGCTGCAAACTTCAATTTGAATGGTCACAGATGTAGCAAAACACACACTTTTAGAGCCTGGATTATGGGATTTATTAGTTCCCTTGATGGCTGCTGTTCACTATTGTGAGTATGGAAGTTTTAATCCTGCCTCAATCAGCAAACATATATATCTATCCATTTTAAAAAGAAACCCCAGATGACTTGCTGATTCGGGGTGCCAGATCCTCTCTGAAGATGCCCCCCCCCCACTCCCCAAATCAAAAGCATTCTTGGTAGAAAGCAGTAAATCCTATTGATTTAGAGCTCCCTCTAGTGGTTGCTGAACACAAGGTTGGCATGAATAGTGTGCAATGGGAGATACCCATTGTTGAAACTGTGGGGGAATTCATCCAGACTCTATGAATTGTCGGACTGACATGCGTGCCAATCAAAACTGACCTGTGGTGACTATGATCTGCCTTACCATAAATCCAGCCCAAGCATTGGCACAGGGCAATAAAGAGAAGCAAGGGAACAGCTTGCCATAGGGAGAAGGTACAGATCTAGGGTAGAGTCTCACCTTGGCCAGTGCCCATGAGGAAGTGACTGGGGGAGGAGATGAAGAGGCTTAAACCTCTGCCTTTACTCTGTGCCTTTGCTCTGTCTAGTGCCAGTGCAACTGAGCAGGGTCAACCTGTGGTCCTCCAGATGTTCATGAACTACAATTCCCGTGAGCCCCTGCCAGCAAACGCTAGCAGGGGCTCATGGGAATTGTAGTTCATGAACATCTGGAGGACCACAGGTTGACTACTCCTGCAACTGAGGACAGGATGAGACATTCGACAACTACACGGCCCAAGCAGCGGACTGGCTTTTAAATTAAAAGGAGACTGGTCCTTTGAGACCCTCCCACCTGTGTGTGCCCCTTACCCGGGTGCAGTGCCTCAACACAGCCGCCACCTCGTCCTCCATCAGCAGCTTCTGGGCCATGTCTTCAATGAGCATCAGGTGGCTCTCAGGCCCTGCGCTGCGCTCACAGCCATTGGGCTGAGGGGACGACAACGATGAATCCCTCAGGCCCAGGGAGATTAAAGCACGACCTTTATCTGTGGAGGGTCAGCATCAGGACATAAACAAGAGTGAAAAACAAAGCACCGCAAGATCACCATCCGCCAAAATCCCCCGTGCATGCATATGCCATTGAGTGCAGCTGCTGTGACTGTCTGGGCCATGCTTAGCTTTCTGTAGGCACTACTCTCATAAGTGCGCTCAGAGTGCTGGATTTTGATGTGGGCAGCCCATGAGAGGGTCCCTATTCTGTCCATGAAACCCTGAATCAATCCCTCTATCACTTATGGCTCTAGTCAGGCTAAAACGCCATTCTGTGATGATGGGCTGTGATATGTTGTGGGTCCCTAATGCTCTGCAGTGCCCAGAATGACAGCAGCAATGCAAGAGATATGTATTGGTTCACATGCACACGGCCACATGCTGCTGGAAAAGGCCCAAGCTGCACTCCTGCTTAGTTACCCCGTTTCAGGCTCCGGATGACAAACTTCTGTACGCCACTGACTGTAGGCAAGGGAAGGGGTAGGGGAAGAGAACAGAGATGAAGTCATTAATCTGCGGAATGTGTGAAGAAAGGGGCAGCCATGTGGGACTGGGCTGTGTTGTGCTTGACACAAAAAGAGGAAATGGAAAGGCTGTATCAGCACCACGGGATTTGGCACAAGCCTCTCAAGCATCTGACCCCAATAAGCATGAAAGCATCCATGTTCCACGGGTATTAGTGCCCTATCTGCATTGCAATGCCAGCAGGGGTGCCACCTGAAGAGGTTTCTAAACAAGAAATACCTCTGGAGACCAGAAGCAAATGACCTGCTACATGTGTCAGAAGTCTGGCAAGCTTAAACCTCCTGAAATGATGGCGATTATTAGCAGGCAGCTTCTTCTTTTACATGGGTGGGATCCAGCAGTAGATTTCTGCTAGAGGAAGGGGGACATTTCCCCCTAAATCTCCTGTTTCACTACAGGTTTCTGATTTTGCCCTCATGCTGTTCCTTCGTGCATTTCAGAATGAGGCAGAACGGGGGAGGTGAGAAAACCCAGGTCTGTTGACAGAAATCCCTTCCATCAGCAAAAAGTATCCCATCAGCAAAAAGTATCCAATCCTATGAATAAGAAACCAGTCCTCCTGATAAGAGTCAGGTGGCAAAGCTAGTGGGCAATGCAGTGTGTGGTTAATAAAGAGCCTGGCCAGTATAGGATTCTCCCGTGCTTTTCCAGGATCAAAATGCTGATGCACTGACTAGCGCTCACACAGAGTGGACCTCCAGACCCTTCCTCTGTCTGCATCTAGACCCCTGGCCCCAAGACCAGGACTCTGGCTTTACGAACTCCACCAACTGTGTCTCCTGCCCTCGTGCTACAGCACTCGGGTCCCCCTACCCTCCTCTCCTGCTTCCCACCGCAAAAAGAGCTCACAGGATGTGGAAGAGGAGGGGGAGGGGGATTCCTGCAGCCCAGAAAAGAAAGATGCTCCTTGGCTGTAGCCACTCCACCCTGGAGTTATTCAAGGCAACAGTGCTCAGGTCCACTTGGCAAATTGGTCTCAGGGAGTCCAGGTACCTGCCCCATTCCTTGTGGCCTTGTAGGGCAATACTCCAGTTTGGCTGGCAAGAGCAGGACAAACAGTTTGGCCGGCAAGAGCAGGAGAAGCAACCCCCCCCCCTCTGGCTGACCACTCACAGTCTGCTTTTGCCCCTTCTGTATTACAGCCCAACAAGGGGAAACGTCCAGTTCCTGAAGATCATCTCCCTAAATCAAATCACGGAGCACCTTGTTATCTCAGGGAAGATGACAATGATACAGGACTGCTGTTGAGCAGTTTCAAGAACTGGGCTGGCGTGAGCTAGAACCATGGCACGACACACACACTTTTGCCTACCTTTCTCCCCCTCAGAGCGTGCTGGGGACTTGGCCTGCCTGGGTGCTTCTGGAGACTCGGCTGCTGAGCTTGGCTTTCCTGAACGAGTGCCCTTGAAGAACAAGTTCATGAGGGTTTTGGAGCGCTGGAGGGCGACTTTCTTCTCTGAAGAGGCCGGTTTCTCCTTTTTCCTCTGCCGTTTCTCCTCTGGGACAGGAGTTCAGAAAGTCACACCCAAAGGGGTAGCAGTCAATGTGATGCCCTCCATCCCAACCTGAACCCAACTCATAACAGCCCCAGCACTTTTGCACCCTGTTATGGAGACTGTTTACAGGTGGAGAACAAGAAAGTGTAGATGGGCCTGGCTAAACTTCTCAGACCCTGCATTTAAAAGGCTGCCCAAACACCCAGGGCTCCTTAGCTGATTCACACATTACAGAGTACAGTCTATTGTGTAATAATCCAGAGAGAGTTGCACGTTTTCCTCATTTCCTGAGCACGCAGTGCCTGATTTGGATCAGGACTACAGGACTTAAGGAGAGGAGTTTCAACCTTTCTCTTGTGCATCTTCTGGACCTGAACGAGACCTGGGGCATTGTTGGGCCTGTTAGACAAACTCCCTGTTGGAGAGAATGGATGACCTCACGGCTTCTATAAAATGAAGCAACATGTAATAGGTAATGCTTGGCTTTTGTGCCAGGGAGAGGGGACATGTTTAGTTTGAAAAAGGGTATACTTTATGACCTCTATGGAAAGGAAAAAGTCTCCCGCTGACTGCACCCCTGTCTTCCTCATTTCTTGGTATCTGCACACAGGATCTAGTATTTATTTACTTACTTTATATTCCACCTTTCTCCTGAGTGGGGACCCAGAGCACCTTACATCATTCTTTTCTCTTCTGCTTTATCCTCGCAACAGCCCTACTAGGTAGGTTGGATTGAGAATCCATGACTGGCCCAAGGTCATCCAGCATGCTTCATGGCAGAGTCAGGATTCAAACCTCGGTCTCCCAGATCCTAATCAGACACTTTGCCTGCTACACACACCGCACTGGCTCTCCAACCTGCCTGGAGTTCCAGGGGAAGCTTGGCCATCCCGTTCTTCAGGCTGCCGCCTACTGGCTGGTGGCTCTCTTAAGGGAGGCCCCTGGGCACGAACTAGGCCCTGCGCCTTCTCCATTGCAGCTCACACTCTGTGGAACAGGCTGCCTGAGGAGGGGAGGGACGGTGTTTTCTCAGCATTTTCAGGAGGTGTTTCAAGGGCTTTGAATGGGGTTCAACTGCAGGGATCTTCTGGGAGCTTGAATGTGGATCAGAAGATGAAGTTGGGGAAATGATGGCTGTGGGTTGGAAGGATGGGTAGGAAGGATAGCACTCCCGTATGCACACATTCTTCCACTGACAAAGCCATGATGAGGGGCTAGAATGCCCCTTTACCAGCTCCCCTTCTACATGGCTAGGGAGGAGAAGTCCTAGTGGACTCTGATACACACTCTTTGAAGTTAGGTGTCCTGATACAAGAAAGAGGCGCCATGCCTACAGCTTCTGTCAGTGCTTCATTGCCCAGACCCATCGAAAGAGATCCATGGGTGGCTGCATTGTTTCCCATTAGTTGTGCAGGCAATGTGCACTTTCTGCATGCTCAACCCCGGAAAGGCAGGTAGAGCGGGTTCACTTAATCAACACTGGGGTATAGATTTGGGTGCACAACCAATATTCGCATGCAGATCCTGATCCTGCACATAGCAAGTGGTCAGAATGCTGCCTTTGCACACATATTTTCTTAGTTGGATCAGGCTGAGGAAGCATGGGTTTGGGTGCACAGAGAGGAAGGAAAAAGCATTCTTTCTATGTTCCACTTTCCATCTTCCACCTCAAAATTATTTCACAGGTCCACATTCAATATTTTACATAAATGGGGGAGGGTAAAAAGATAGATGAACAAGAGAAGGAGGGGCAAAATGCACACACCTGGGAAATGTGGGTCTGGCATGATGCTGATCCTGGGCGACTTCAACGTCCATGCGGACGCGCCCCCTTCAGTCCATGGTGGAGACCTGGTGTCATCCATGGCGACACTAGGGATTTCGCAATTTGTTACCGGGCCCACCCATCACGCCGGCCACACACTCGACTTGATTTTCGGCACTGGGATAGAGGTGGATCTGGATACAGCTTTAGCTGTGCCGTGGTCAGACCACTATGCCCTGCGGGCCTGGCTCAGGATACCACCCCCCCCCAGTTGGGCGGCGGGCGCATTCTAGCCCGCCCGCGGAGACTTATGGATCCAACTGGATTCCGGAATGCTCTGCGGGACCCGATGCCTCCTGGCGACTCACTAGCGGCTTTGGTGGCGGACTGGCAGTCCCGCCTGACAGCTGCTATAGATGAGATCGCCCCTAAACGTCCTCTCTGCCCTCGACTCAAACGGGCTCCCTGGTACACCGGGGAGCTACGGGAGAAGAAAAGGGAAGTGAGACGACTGGAGCGAGTGTGGCAGAAGACTCGCGACGAAGCTACGAGAACATCTTATCGCACGCTTATGAGGGCGTATGAGATGGTGGTGAAAGTGGCAAAATGTGAATTTTTTGCCACGGAAATCGCGTCCGCAAGCTCTCGCCCGGCCCAATTATTTAGGGTAGTTAGATCCCTTACCGCCCTTGAGGGGCGCCAAAATAATAGCAAATTGGAACTCGGCCGTGAGGCATTTGCGAGCTATTTTGCGGACAAAATCTCATCTCTCCGCCACAATCTTCCCGCCACAGTTAATACAGTAAATGAACTGGAGGCCTGTTGGCCGCCTTTGGAGGTGACGTTTGATGGCTTCAGACGGCTCTCTTTATCCGAAGTGGACAAGTTGCTAGGCTCAGTTAGGGCGACCACTTGCCCCCTTGACCCCTGTCCATCATGGCTCCTCAAAGGAGGCGGCCAGAAGATAGGAGGCCAGCTCAGGGACATTATCAACCTCTCCCTGGAGTCCGGGGAGTTCCCTGAGCAGCTGAAGGGGGCAGTGGTTCACCCTCTCCTGAAGAAATCTACGCTGGATCCGCGGGACCCTGCTAGCTATCGCCCAGTGTCGCACTTGGCGTTCCTGGGCAAGATGGTTGAAAGGGCCGCGGCAGACCAGCTCCTGGCATTCTTGGAAGAAACTTCGGCATTCGATCCATATCAGTCTGGCTTTCGACCTGGCCACGGGGTGGAGACGGTGCTGGTCGCCCTGTTGGATGACCTCCGTCGCCAGCTGGATAAGGGCGGGTCGGCAGTGCTGGTTCTTCTGGACCTGTCGGCCGCTTTTGACATCGTGGACCACGAGCTGTTGGTCCACCGCCTTGCCGGCACGGGGATACGGGGCACAGCGTTACGCTGGATACGCTCCTTTCTCCAGGACCGGACCCAGAGGGTTGCAGTGGGAGATGAGTTCTCGCGTTCCTATAGACTCCCTTGTGGGGTCCCTCAGGGTGCGGTCCTCTCCCCCACATTATTCAACATCTTTATGCGCCCTCTGGCCCAGCTGGTACGGAGTTTTGGACTGGGTTGCCACCAGTACGCTGATGACACCCAGCTCTATCTCCTCATGGACGGCCGCCCGGACTCCCCCCCGGAACCATTCGCCAGATGTTTGGAAGCAGTAACAGAATGGTTCGAGCAGAGTCGCCTGAAACTCAACCCCTCCAAGACGGAGGTCCTGTGGCTGGGACGTAGGGGGCAGGACCAGGAAGCGCGCTTACCCACCCTGGCAGGGACGCAACTCCCCATCACGTCCCAGGCCAGGAACTTGGGTGTGGCCATTGATGCCTCCCTGACTTTGGAGGCGCAGGTCAAAAAAGTAGCGGGCCAGGCGTTTTTCCACCTTCGCCAGGCCCAACTATTAGCACCCTATCTGTCCCCCGAACACTTAGCCACAGTGATCCATGCAACGGTCACCTCCAGAATAGATTTCTGTAACTCGCTCTACGCGGGCCTTCCCCTGTCCTTGATCCAGAAACTTCAGCTAGTGCAAAACGCAGCTGCTAGGGTCCTTACTGGCACATCTTGGAGGGCCCACATCCAGCCAGTGCTGAGGCAGCTGCACTGGTTGCCAATTGCTGCCCGGATCCGGTTCAAGGTTCTGGTTCTAACCTTCAAGGCTTTACGCGAGTTGGGACCCACATACCTGAGGGACCGCCTATCGCCCTATGCCCCTCGCAGGGCCTTGCGCTCTGCGGGTGAAAACCTGTTGGTCGTTCCCGGCCCTAGGGAAGCACGCCTGGCCTCGACCTGGTGGAATGAGCTCCCGGGAGAGCTGCGGGCCCTGCGGGATCTTTCAACATTCCGCAGGGCCTGCAAGACGGAGCTCTTCCGCCAGGTTTATGGTTGAGGCCGGGGCTGATAATAGATCTATGCCTCCCCCGGGGACTCGGGTTCTGGACCCGAAGCAAAACATCATCAGGACCTCCTCTCCACCCGCTAGTAGTGGGAGGGAGGGGGGGGAGTTGAGCTGCCATTCTTGCCATGCCGGCAATATTGGCAATGTTATTATTGTTTTATGGGGTTTTAATGGGGAATTGCGATATTGTTACCCGCCACGAACCGCAAGGGAGTGGCGGGCTATAAATCTAATAATAATAATAATAATAATAATAATAATAATAATAATAATAATAATAATAATAATAATAATAATAATAATGCTAAAAGGAATGACAGAGAATGTAAACCTTTTAAACTCAAGGAACAACAATAATGAAAGAGCTGGGCACCTACCACAGATGGTCAGGTAGCTCTGGGATCTCTTGATGGGCTGCCGGGGACGGCTGAGGGCCAGGAGGAGCGCTGTTTTGGGGGAAGGGTCCGTTGTTTCCTTGCTGCTGAAGGGCCGGTGCTTCTTCAGGTGGAAGGTATCTCGGAGACTGTCCGAGCGGATCGCGGTGTCCTTGAGGATCTCCATGGGCCGCACGATCCGGCGAGTCTCTGTGATCAGGCTTCCTGACAAGGAGGCCCCGTCAGCTGGCGGGTCAGTCTGCATGGCTGCCTCTGCCCTCTCTAGACCTCGGCTCCAGATTGGCGGGTCCTCGGTGGAGATGCCAATGTCCACCATGCAGCTTGGAGCTGAACTGGAGACCGGGGCAGGGGCCATCTGTAGCCCATTCATGGAGCTGAAGGGAGTCCCTGAGGAGTAGGATGAGACCGACGAGCTGGATTCAGAGGTCTGTGACAGCTGCTGCAACTGGCCATTGGCTACTGCGTGGAGAAGGAGAAAGACAAATGTTGGGGGTTTCCCCATCCAGACAATCAGTTTTAATACAGTTAATGCACAGGAGTGACCCATGTGTTATGTGTTCTGCATTTGTCCCCCTAAGAAAAAGTAGTTCTATCCAGAGGTGGCACAAATCATTGCTATGGCCATTGGCACACGGGATGGGCTCCCCTGTGCTAGAAGAAGGAATGCCTTCTTTGCAACTACTTTGTTCTGCATTGTTTGAGGGAAAGCTCCTTGCTGGGTTCTCATTTGTATCACCTGGACTCTCAGTGCTGATGAGCAGTGCCGTGCTTTCCCCATGCACATGATGTTTTGTAACATTTCAACAGTTTCGTTGAGGCTGAAAAATTGAGTTACGGAGTTGTTTATCTGGCTTCTAAAGAACAACAGACACCAATTAGCTGATCCATATCCGACAATAACAATGACCACCGCTCTTGAGTTATTGTGAGGGGCAGCAGGCTTGTATAGCTGCACAGCCCTCTGCATGGCCTTAGGATGAAATAGAAGATGGTTTTTTGCACCCAAAGGAGTATCAAAGTAGCTCACCCTTCCTCTCCCCATAACAGACACCCTGTGGGGTTGGTGGGCTGAAAGAGTTCTGACCGGACTGTGACTGAACCAAGGTCACCCAGCTGGCTGCGTGTGGAGGAGGAGAGGGGAATAAAACCCAGTTCTCCACATTAGAGGCTGCTACTCTTAACCACTACACCAGGCTGGCTCTAAATAGGATTGCCAACCTCCAGACAGGGCCTGGAGATTACACTAGAGTTACAACTGATCTTCAGACTACAGATCTCTCTTGATCTTCAAGGGATCCATTCCTCTGGAGCAAGTGGCTGCTTTGGTGTTATATCCCACTGTGGCACCTCCCCCTTCCCAAACCCTGCCATACCCTGGCTGTACTCCCAATCTTGAGGAATTTCCCAATCCTAAAGTGAAAGCACCCCTTGAGCTTCATCTGTATCTGTGTACTGTAGGATGCCTCCAAGGCTACTGATTTGGGTGCCTGTGTGTGTATGATGCCCCCCCCCCTGCTCCAAGGCCTGGGTGGAAGAGGCAGCAGCAGCTTTGTCATCTGAAATGCAAGGAGGGAAAGCAGCTGGCTGGCAGGATGCTCTCACATTCCTTACTGGCTCTCAGCAAAGCAACATTGTGTTCCAGCATAGACAGGCATTTGGGATTTGGGTCTTACATCTGTTGAGCCAGCAGTATTCGGCCACCATTTCCTTATATGCCGGGAACCTCCCTGTCTCCTAGAGGGAGGGAACAGAAGAGACATGTCTCAAGATCATTTGCTGACTGCCCAGCAGCGCACGGTGTGTCTTCGGAGACTAACCCGATCCCAGATGGAGAGACACCTTGATAAATAATGCATCCTCCACTGCCGGGTCCCTTCCCAGCTGAAACTGGATCTGCTAAGTCTCAAGAGTTTGGGTCCTGCAGCATCTTGGGGAGGAATTGCTGGGCATCCATGAGAGGGCAAGAAAGCTGCTGCTCCAGCAAGCAGAGTAATCCAAGTTCAGCTTTGTGGGGGAGCAGGAGTTACTCCGCACTGAAGCAGAGCTGAAGTCCCTCTTCCACCTCTGGCAGTCTACCTATGTGACAGGTACAGCAACTGAGTATCCATTCATGCCAGGGCCCAAATAAAGATGGTTCCCATGGGAGGCTGGCTGGGGGAGTGGCTTGAGCTGAACCTGGATGCCCCCTCTCAGGAGTCTGAAACCAGCACTGGGGTGCCTCTTAGGGCCACACACAAGCCTCCTGCCTTGTTGGAATTTTGTGTTCTCCCATTGCTCATTGGACCCCTCTCTCTGCCCCATGCAGGGCAAAGCCCAGACCTCACCTTGATGGTCAGCATGATGTGGGTCTGCCCCTTGAGCACTTCCACCGCCTTGCTATGGCTGATGTCATTAAACTTGACTCCGTTGGCTGCAAGGACTTGGTCGCCGACCTGGATCCCATTTTGCTCAGCCAGCCCACCGGGATCCACTCTGGGAAAGACATGACCTGGGAGTTACCCCCCTGAGAGCACAGTCAGCCTAAGCAGACAGCCCTGGCTCTCCAGGAGGAGTGAGGGGCTCAGGGAGAGGAGGGAGGTGGCATCTAAAGCAGGGGCAGTCAAACTGTGGTCCTCCAGATGTTAATGGATGCTGTCATGGGCTCATGGGAATTGTAGTCCATGAACTTCTGAGGACCACAGTTTGACTACCCCTGATCTAAAGAACGGGGGACTCCATGCTGTCACAAGGCTTATAAGTCAGCCCTAGTTCTTCATCCAGATGCAGTTTAGAGAAGACTAGACAAGACCTGCTAGGACAATTTTCTGTATGGCTTTGTAAGGATTTGGGATGCCAAGGTTTTCCAGATGGGGCAAAAGGGTTGTATTCTTTTTTCTGTGCAACCTGGAGGTAGGTCTTCTACAGATCTGGACAAAGGGTAATGAACCAGTGACCTGACCCAGTGAACTGTTCTCATTCTCCCCGTCCCTTCTGCTGGAACTGCCTCCTTAAACAGAAAGGAAAAGAAAGTAGGAGAGAGAGAGAGAGAGAACGAGAGACTACCCCATCCTCCTCTCCCAGCCAAAGAGCGCAAGATTTCTGATTTTTTAAAAAATCAAGCACAGTCCCTATTCTTAGGTTTTGTTGTTAGCTGAATTCTGTCCTTCTTTACACTCTGACTTACAGGTGGTCTGCAGCTTTCCATTCCCTCCCTCAATTCTTTCCCTGATTTCCCCATCCCCAAATCCATCCTGCATCCGTCCCTGGCTGGCTAAGCAGGCAGAGCAGCCAGTCTGGGCTCAATGGACCCCTTATCTGAGGGCACAAGCCAGTTTCATATTACCATTCTTTGGGCTGTTTTCAAAAGCATACCACTTGCTGTTTTTTGTAGCCAGCAAACCCTCCCCCCCCCACACCCCCCCCCCACACTTTTGAAACAGTAAGATTTGTACAGGTGTGGAAAGTAAAGAACAAACTCTGCCAATGCTGTTTCCTACTTATCATGGCCAAACTCCTGGAATCCAAACAGTCTGAAAGAACCAAGAAGGTGTAGTAAGCTGACCTAGGTAGTTTGAAGCCATCAGCCAATGAAGGTTCCAGGCTAAGCCTTAGAGGAGCAACACTTACTTGGAGACATAGATGCCAAGGCCATATTCCTTTCCTCCACGGATGTTGAAGCCCAAGCAGTAGTCATCAGACGTGGTGTAAAGGTGGACAATCCGCCGCCTGCCAATCTCAGAGCTGGTGTCTGATGGGGTTGAGCCCCCCTTCTCCACAACCAAGCGTCTGTTGATCACATCAACCCTGTGGCAAGCATAAAAAATTGCAGATTCCAAAGATTTTTGTCTCACTTCTGTCTCAGGAGAATGGGAGCTTAAAATGGATGTCACCAGTTCAAACCTCACCACCACCACAAACTCACTTTGAGTAAGGTTTTCTCTCTTGGCTTCAGTCTTCCATGTGTAATATCACTGGCCTATGTTATAGGGCTCCTGTAAGGATTACTATGTTTGCATAAATATCATTAATGGATCATTAAGATCTAGTGAGCAGAATTTGCATAAGATCCCCAGCCCCTAAGACATTAAACTGGCCGCAGCCAGGGCCTTTTCGGGCCTGGGCCTGGGCCTGGTCTGGTGGAAATCAGGGCCCTGCGGGATTTAGGACAATTCTGCAGGGCCTGCAAAACAGAGTTGTTCTGCCAGGCTTACAGTTGAAGCCAGGAACACTATCAAAATTCTGGCCTCCCTGCTCAAAATATCAGCCAAATTACTGCAAGCTAATGCATAGCGTAAACCTATGCCTACACTTTCCCTCCCACCAGAGGATAAATGAGAGGACGGCTTTGAAACGAGCTGATTTTAAAGGGCACTTTAATGTTATGGTTGTAATGATTATTGTATCATTTATTGTTATTATATAAGCTGTTACCCACCCCGAGCCTCCGAGGAAGAGCAGGTTACAAATAAAATATTATTATTAAAATAAAATTATCTGTCAAATGTGAGCCAACATCAAGGAATTATACAACATCAACCTTTGCAAAGGAAAGCTTTGGGAAGCAAATTTATTCCACATGTGAGACATTGCCAAGGCATTTGGTGTAGTTCAGGACTTGTCGCAATTTAACTCTCCGTGCACAATAGATCAGGCCTGCACACCACTGTACTAGACTCCTTTCAAGCACCCTTCGCATCTTTTCAGTCACTGCTGGGATCCTCCCTCCACACACAACCTCATTGATAGAATCTTGGTCCAAATGCCGAAGCAGCCCCCCCCCCCCCACACACACACACACACACCGTGGTCCCCTCGCGATTTATGTCAGAGGAGCAAATTTAGCCTAGTAACCCCAGGCCACCTTGACCTCTCCATCTCCCATCCCTCGGTCAGAGTTCACTCTGATAATATCTCCTTCTGTCTCAAGAAACCTGATCTCTCCTTCTCTGCTCTGCTGAGCCCGGCACACTTGCCTCGGCCCAGACAAACAACACATTGTGATTTTTGGTTACCTAAGGCCTGCTGACAACAGGGTGCTCCCAGAAGTAGGCACTCTCACTTACCATGTGGTCTTTTCTTTGGAGAACTTTATCCCTGGCACCTTGCCCATGCGTCTCACAACCATCCGCAGCCGGTTGTTCCCGGTCAGGACTTTCACTGCACTCCCCATTGTAATGTTCTCCAAGCTCACACTGTTCACCTCTGTGATTTTATCTCCAACACACAGCCCAGCCAGTTCTGCGGGCATTAAATACAGACAGCTCAATGCAGCTCAGGGACCCATGAGTTTTCTCACCCTCCCCAATGGTTTGCCTATTAAGGCAACTAATGTTGCAACAGCAAAATGAACTGCAAAGTACAGCACAAATGTTAGAGTGAGAGAGAAGATGCTTCATAGTGCTTTAAAGAGGAGCTCATAATTTTCAGGGATTTGTATTTTGGACTGTATCAAAAGGATAAGTCTGGTTTATTAACTGGCTACACACAGAGGAACCACATCTCAAGATAAGTGTTCTCTTGGGCTGCTTTTCACATATACACATACAGTGAAATGAAGACTAGCATCAAAATTGGCATGGACAAGCATTTCCCAAGCCGCGCCAATGATGTATCAAAGGGCCCACCACCCAAATGTGGTCCTTTTATTCCAAACTTACATATTCCCCAAGAGCCCTGTGATGTCACATGGGCCTTCAAGCAGTTTTGTCTCATTGTAGGTTTGGAAGAGACACTTGGAAAGAATGGGGCATGGACACCACTTTTAGTCTTATTGGCGGTAACAGAAAGGAATGTGACAATGTTATAGTCAGTTGTCTCTTGCAGGAGGATTGTGTGTGGGTTGTGTGTGTGTGTAGCTTAGAGGACATCTTGCCTCAACATTTGGAACCAACCCCGGGTAGGATTATATGTTCTTTTGCCTGTTTTCCAGATTAGTCTCGCTGTTGAGTAGCAGGACAAAAATTCATGTTTGTGCTACTTAAAAACACTAATTCCTTACTGGAGCATAAAGTAAACACAGGAAAAAATCTGAAATTTTGTGACATCATAGAAGTCTTCACTGATGTTTTCTCTCAGTTACTGAACATTTTTAAAAAACTGTTTGGTGAGTGAGTTTTCAATGGACCCCGATTACTTCGATTGTTGTGATATAGCCACACTTGGTTCTACAAGGATGAAAAGCCTGGCACTTGAATGTGTTGGGGAGGGGTAGTGTCCCTAGACAATCATCTGATTGGCTAATACTTAAGTCCTGTGTGGTCACATAGAAGAGGCTTTGGCTTACCTGCACTGCTGCCTTCCTCCACCTTGCTGACGAAGATCCCCAGGCCATGCTCAGAACCGCCACGCACACTAAAGCCCAGCTTCCCACCTGCACTCTTTTCTACCGTGATGGTAATGATGGCATCACTCTCGTCGCTGTTAGCTGTGGTGGAGATAACAGCCTCATGTAACTATGAGTGGCACTGCTGCCCCTCCCTGCCCTCCTTCACCTCAAAACACAAACTTGCCCACCTGTGAAAGTAACAGACGGAACCTCTTAAAAAATATGCAGCTTTTTAACTGCACTCAACTGCAAGATCAGGGTCTCTTTCCCATGGAGCTTCCAGCCCAGGCATGATGGAAGCTTAGAGACTACAAGCTTTCCACTCAAATTTCTGATAGACTACTTGACAGTAGGTACCAATTCTCCAGAAAGCCTGCACCCTCCAGGATGTCAAGGGCTGGGTTGTAGCGGCAGCTGCCAGCCAAATTCTGTGGGTGAGACCTGGCTGAAATGGAAGCAGTTTGAATTACTTTGCTTTCTCCTCTGTCTTGGGCACCTCATCATGTGACCTTTGCAATGTTCACATGAACTCCAGCCTTTGGCAATGGGGCGTAATGCATAACAGTCACAGAAGTGGATTACCTGCTCATGTATTTATGCTTTATTGGTACAACACTGGAAGGTAACAAAACAAAACAAAACAAAACCAACCAAACAACCGTAGGGCTGTGGGGAATATCATGGCAAGGACAGCACTATCTTTTGTGTTCTCTGAACTGTCTGTGACTGGAGCACAACTGACAGTACTGTTTCGAGCTTTTGCAGAACGGTGCCACCTACCTCACCCATTCCTCCAATGGCTAGCTTGGATCCCTTTCCATTCATCAATATGTGAAAGGCAAGGTCTTTAATTAGTCTCATACTAATCTCATACTAATCTCATACCTACACACCAGCTGGTGCCTTGGCCAATCACTGGCCTAAGAGGCCATTGATCCTCACTACCTCTTCCCCTTGGCCGTTGCTTTGCCCTTCTCTTCCTCCTTTAAACCAGGCAGGGTCATCAGCAGGGAGAAATACTGGCTCTCTGGGCCCTTTCTGCTTTGCAGCAAGTCCACCCTCCCAGTGCCTCTAGTAAGTTTGGCCTTGTGGCTTGACCGTCCTCTGCTGGAGCCTGGCCATGGGATGTCATCCTTGTGGCTGCCAAACCCAGATCTGCCCTGCCTGCCTCAGTCTTGCTGCTGACCTTGTTGGAGGAGGTTGCTCTCCACTGCTTTGGCCTCTGTCCCACTAGGGGCACCATGAGGGATGCACCCGGGTAAGGCTTCAGTGGCATGAGCAGGAGAGGCAGCCCCCAATCCAGAACTATCTTTGGACACCTACAGTTGAAGAAAGGACTTTAGAAATTAAGAGGTACTAAGTGATGAAACAGGTGTCATCTGCCTCTCTCAGCCAAATATAAGGTAGTTTTGCCAAGCTCTTCCAGTGAAGCATTTTTGGGAGGCATTATGGAAAACGAGAAACTCCCAAGTAAAAATCCCCACAGTGGCCCCTTTTGGTAATAATCATGCATGAAGCATTTCAAATTACCCTTCAGTGAGTACATGGGGGAAGAGAAGAAGCCTCCGAGTGCTTCATGCACTTACTGATTCTCACCCTCAGCTTGAAAGGGGTGCTTTTTTTCTCATGCTCTCCCACCTCATGACTAAAACCTTTGTAAGGGAGGCTTTTTGTGAAAACATTTCATTGGCTGGGCCTCCCTCTGTGGTGCATTAAGATGAAAGACAGATATGTTTGTATTCTCCAGCATACACTTGGAAGATGAACCTCTAAGATGGTGAACTAATAGATTCTCTCCCCTGCCCCACCCCCGGATTGATCTCAAACCACATCAGAATTCTAACTTGAAACATGGCTAAGAAAGATGTCAGGAATGTACTCCTATCCCTCCCCCCCCCTTTGCCTCAATAATACCTTCAATGGGTGAGTTGATGAGGATGACTCTTCCCATGGGGGATGAAGTACGGATGCCTCGGTGGTTCCCATTGACCATCCGGTTCTGCTTGCTCAGTAGGAGACGGTGAGCAGTGCTGATATCACTACTGGAGCCCCGTGAGTGAGTGGGGTAAATAATTTCTCCCTGGAAAGCATCAAGAGCGTGTGCCATAGCTGCATTGGATGCAGGCTGTTCATGGAGAGAGCCTCACTCTTGGACAAGCTCTGTGGATGATTTGGATAAACACTGAATTCTAGGCAATGGAGAAACTTGACTTCTTCAGCCGAGCTGGGCTGTTTTGTTACATTTTGGCCCCTACGTTGCTTCCCACCAGTGGAAACAGATGTTGGACATATTGTCACGAATCAAAGTATTATCTCACGTGACCTCATTACCACTGAGGTCCGTCCTTGCAAAATGTTTCTGTTCTTAAAATGCAGGCTCCAGTGAGAACATTTCACTTTTCATGGGTCCACATCCAGGCTCCCTCCACACAGACTGGCTGTATGAATGATAATAGCAAAGATCAAGTCAAATTCTATACTCTCATTAAACTTCTTTTGGGATGCATCCTATTGAAGGAAACCAATCTTCAGTCCTCTCACAAGTTCTAGACAATCTTTGTGTTTTAAAACCTATTTTACCATTCACAAGTCTGAGAAATTTCAACTTAACAAATACAAACTGTGACCGTAAGAATTTTCGTATGTTCCACATGTTCTGACATGGATGGCCATTGTTAGCTCCATCTAATCAGATCTTGGAAGATGAGCAGGGTCTGTCCTAGTTAGCATTCAGATAGGAAACCACCAAGGAAGACCACCAAGTTCATCTCTTGCTTTGAAAACCGTATGGGATTACCACAAGTTGCCAGTTTCCACCACTGTTACTCTTGCCATATAGCTCTCATTGAGACTTCTCTTTCAGGTTAATACTCTACTGCTCATTCATCTTAACTTTAAGAAGCTTCACATTTGCAGTCCTATATGATATGGTGGATGGATGCAGACATTGATAACAGTGAATGTATCAGCAATAATTAAAATAATAGCATTTTGAAAGTGGCAGGACATTATTTGCCATGGGGCTTAAGATAAAATAATGGAATATTATCAGTGAATGTATGGACCTGCCCTGACCTGGATGGCCTAAGGGAGCCTGATCTTGTCAGATCCCAGACATTAAGCAGAGGCACAATGTGGGGCACCTCTGAACGTCTCTAGCCTTGAAAACCTTCTGGGTTTGCCATACATTGACTGTGACTTGATGCCACTTTCCACCCACACCAGTGAATGAAATTAGCTCAGCAAAATTGAGACAGTTTATGTAGAAGAGAAAATGGATCACATCCAATGTTTTTTTTTTGGCGTCTCAGCCTGAAGGTTATTGTCTGGAACGTATCTTGACCACTTCTCTTGACCTCAGTGATGCATAGTAATTTTCATAGTAATTTCCATCAACTTCTTGAGGATGACTGGTTGTACATTTGTTCAACTGAAACCAGAATTGAGTATTTGCCTAATATACTTCTCAAGAATGCAGCAGAATGACTGAGAGCCATATCGACATGAGTTTATTATGGGTCAATGCCAAGTTGAAGTTGTTTCATGTCGTTGTATTAGGTACTTTGAGCAGGGATAATTTCGTTTGTTTTACTTTAAAAATACAATTCAAAGCAATGGACAGATATGGTACCCAGTACTTCAGTATTGTATTTTAACAAGTTTTACTGAACAGTGAAAAACAACATATAATTGATTCAAAATAAAGTATTTTAATACTTCAACTAAAAAAAAAATAAAGAGTGGCAGTCAAAAGTCATTATTTTGGCCATTCCATGTTCCAAATGCAATGGAATAATTCTGAGCCCACTACAATCAGTATATTTTGAAGCAATTGAACTGTTAATGGGGTAAAATAAACGATGTAGAGAAGTATCAGTGTCGGAATAATACCTAGATAAACCACAATTTTCAAGATGCTGGTACAATTTTTTGTTTTGTTTGTGCAAATCTATTCCATTGTGAACATGTGTTATTACTATGAACATGCATCATTATACCTTCCTTTCATGAACGTATTTCAAATAGGATAATCTATGCATATGACTGGCAAACCACCCTAATAAAGCTCACAGGGACAGTCCAGTTGCCACATCACAACTGTGAGAGAGACCGCGGCAAACGGTTATTAAACAAGAAAAGCCAAACTGCAGAAAGTGTAATTATGACATCAAATTGACAGCAGGACTTCTGGTTCCACATTGCACCTGCTGAATTTTAGAATCTCTCCTTAAATTTGCTGCATTCAACAGAGTTATTCACCTTTAAAAAGGGAAATGCTAAGAAGAGAATCAGACCCTTTCCTTTGATGCTACTGAAAGTTATTTTCTTTAGTTACAAACCACCCCCAATTTAAATCTAGAATGCATTCTGTATTCCTGCTTGTAATCAACTCTGCATGCTATAAGCACTAGTCTGTAATCTCTCAGTCCATATGCTACATTATCAGCAATTTCAGCCAGCCTAAATATCTAAAGCTTTCTCTCTGAGTGTATCCACTGTATCCTCCTGAATAACAATCTGCAGGAGCTCCTGTGCCCCAAACAAGGGCTTCGATATGGCAGAGCTGACAGGGTCATTCTATCTGAGAAGCTGAAGAGCTCTGGAAAGCCCTGGAGAACTCTTCCTTTCTGCCACACAATCACCCGGAGAGAGGGGAGGGGAGGGGGGATTTTCCAGCCAATTCAGCACCAGTGAGTTGCAAGCCCCATTCTCTGCTCTCTCCCCACTCCTGCTCTGCTCTCAAAGACTGCTGTCTTGCTTGCACATTAGTTGGAGTGCAGCCTGCTTGCTGAGTGACCTGACCTTAATAAATAAGTGATGTCATCCCTTCCATTAGAGACACAGCACGGGGGCGGGGAACTTACAAACACTTGTGGGACAGATATGGACTATGCCCCACTCTGACACCAGGCCATTTGTAGGCAACATTCCTCTACAAACTAATTGCCCTCTTTTGCCCCTTTTGCCAGTGGAGCAGGTACTTTCAGCACCTTGGACAGGTCTAGCTGGAAATACCTGCATTCAATTGCAGTCTTCTATCTGCAGGTGAAACTTCTCTTGCTTTATGTCCTTGTTTATGCAGGAAGTTTCTCTCCTGACCTGGCACAAAAGGATCCACAGACAATTAAGAGACAAGTAGCCTTCAGAGAGATGTAAATAATCTCTGATCAGTTAGCCTCCCTCCTGTGCCCCCTTACCTGTCTCCATTTTGCTCTGTAAACTTCTTCACCTGGGACGGTCATACAGTTGAGCCTGAAAACCTGGTGGCTGCAAGCTGCATAACCCAACCTATTACATGGATTGGCTGGTCACACTGGGAACTAGCATTTTCATAGGCCAGAAAAGCTGCCACTTATTCCCACCACTTCCTCATTGAATCTACCTTAGGTGGATGAAAATAAGCCGGTCAAATGTATCAGGACTGTGTGTTTGAACAAGCAGAGAAGAAAAGGAGCAGCTCAAATAGGTAACCTTGCTTGATGTTTGTCTTAAAAGCAGAACTTTATCTCTAACAATATCTGCTCTGAAGTCTAACTTAGCAGATCATGACATACTGTTGCCAAGAAAAGATGTACTTTTAATATGTTTTAAATAATATAGTGCTGGTTTCTTAGTGACTAGAGATGCTTTATAAGACATTAAGATATCTGATTGCTATTTTCTGTGTTTTGATAGTAGGATAATTGTATAAATTGTTCCCCGCTTCTTTTTAGGGGTAAGTTTATGGAACTGAAGCGAAAATATATTTTTTGAGTGGGGGAGGATTGGACAACAGGGACAATAACAGCATTAGAATAAAGTGGCATTCAATTCACTTTTCTATTGACTGTTCACTAGATAAATCTTTGAGATAAGATAAGCACTTGCTATCCTTTGAAAACAGCATATAATCCTTTCCATGTATTCTGACTTGGCTCTTTAGAAGCTTTGGCAGATAAAGGTTATAAGTGGATTTCTTCAGTAGCAGAAATGGGATGGGATACCAGGGACACACTGCTCAAAGTGACTGCTGTCATGTCTTATTTCCACTGCTTCAATACATCTGCTTTGCCCCAGTGTCAACTGCCCACATAATCAGCATACCTCTGTCCTTAACTACTCAGTAAGATGGTTATTAATTTCTTCGCTAAAAATAACTTCACCTCGCTTTGACATTTGTAGAGATAATTTGGATATGGAGGACTAGATATTTGGAGAAGAGGTTTGGTAATTCTGGCACCTGGCATTCTTGAGGCATATAAGAGTCAGAAGATTTGTATACATGGACTATTTTATTTATTTATTATCTAGATTTTTATTATGCCACTCTCTGAAGACTTGTGGTGGGTAACACAAGACAAATTAAAGCCCCCAATTAAAATAAATCATAACCCCCAATACCATTAAACCCCTAACCCCCCCCCCCATAAAAACCCATAAAACAGTGGCATAATCACAGAATCAAAGAGTTGGAAGGGGCCATACAGGCCATCTAGTCCAACCCCCTGCTCAACGCAGGATCAGCCCTAAGCATCCTAAAGCATCCAAGAAAAGTGTGTATCCAACCTTTGCTTGAAGACTGCCAGTGAGGGGGAGCTCACCACCTCCTTAGGCAGCCTATTCCACTGCTGAACTACTCTGACTGAATTTTTTTTCCTGATATCTAGCCTATATCGTTGTGCTTGTAGTTTAAACCCATTACTGTGCGTCCTTTCCTCTGCAGGAAATCCCCAATACTTTTCCAATTCAGTCAAAATACCACAGGTACAGGATCGCAGAGTGGAATAGCGCTGGCTGGAGGAGGCGCCCCAGTTATTCCTGAAGTCCCGGCCTCAAACAAAGACCTGGTGGAAGAGCTCCATTTTACAGGCCCTGTGGAACTGAGACAGCTCCATCAGGACCCTCAGCTCTCCCAGGAGCTCATTCAATCAAGTCAGGGCCACAAGTAGATTTGCACCTGCAGAGTGAAGAACCCTGTGGGGGGCATAAGCAGACAAGCGGTCCCTCAGCTAGGCAAGGCCCAAGCCGCAGATGGCCTTAAAGTTTAATACCAAAACCTTGAATTTGATCCAGGCCACAACTGGCAACCAATGCAGCTGCTTCAGGACAGGCTGAATATGGGCACTCCAAGATGAAGACGAGTTGGCTCTTATATACTGCTTTTCTCTACTCAAAGAAGTCTCAAAGTTGCTTACATTCACCTTCCCCTTCCTTGACCCACAACACACACCCTGTGAGGTAGGTGAGGCTGAGAGAGCCCTGATATTACTGCTTAGTCAGAACAGCTTTATCAGTGCTATGGGGAGCCCAAGGTCACCCAGCTGGTTGCATGTGGGGGAGCGCGGAATCAAACCCAGCCCTCCAGATTATGTTCGCGCTCCTAACCACTACACCAAGATGTACCAGTGAGGACCCTGACAGCTGCATTTTTGTACCAGCTGGTGTTGAGAAAGCCTGCCTTAGGGTGTATACTTGGCTGTCCTGTTAAAAGGTATATTGCCACAGGTGGAGATAGAACTTCCCAGTACATCCATATAGGAACTGTTTCTTTTTCTATTGCTTCATCCCTGTAGCTCACAACCAAAAGCACAGGAATGGTTTCAAGAAAAATCCGGTATTTCTCCTGAGATGCCCCCATGCTAAGAAGTCAGTTACATTGCTAGGTTCTGGGTTTTTTTTTTTGTGTGTGTTGCTGATTGATAGAGTGCATCAGAGTGCTAGATCTCCCATGCCAGAGCTGGCTAGGCTACTGAAAAGTGAGATCATGTCTTAGAATATCCCATGACAGTGGGGTAAATTCTAAGAGCTGCTTTAATTCAGGGGCCAAAGAGCTATGTACTTTTCATAGGCAGCAGTGGCTTGTTTTCTAACTAAAAATACAGAATTCCAAAGATAAGCAGAGTCCAATAAAACAAACAAGTAAGTGATATAGAAAAATAGCCTTGGGAATATTTTAAAGAAACCTACACAGATGATAAAAAGAAAAGTGAATTTCATTGGTTCTCACCATATTAAAAAGTGACATAGGTTAGATGGAAAGTGATGACGTTACGGCAAAATATCTTCTGGCAATCAGGCCAGCTATAGAGTCCAGATAAACTGCAACCAAACCAGCAAAACTAACCCTGAGGTTGTTGTGGTGACAGAATCCCACATAGAATCTGATAGCCCTTCAGAGGTAGTGTGAATGTTTTTTCTTTTCCATGATCTAGGTTGGCATGTCTCTTAAGCTACAGATGGGGCAGCAATATTTTTGGCCCACGAGCTGAACAATATGCAACATATGCAACATATGGATAGCCATCTGATGGAGAGGCTGATTCTGTGACGGCTTAAGGGGGTGGCAGGTTACAGTGGATGAGCAATAAGGTTGTGAGTGTCCTGCATAGTGCTATGGGTCTATTATTCTATGATTCTACCTGAGAAATGTTAGTAGACCGGGAAATAAAATGTTGTCTGGAGATGAAATCTGCGCTAGCTGCAAAGGTGACTTCACACAGCTGGTGGTTGAGTATTCATACAAAACTGAAAAGGAGTAAAGGAAGGGCCTGTGACTCAATAGCAGAGCATTTGCTTTGCATACAGAAGGTCTCCCAGGTTCAATCCCCAGCACCTCCAGTTTAAAGGATCAGGTAATAGGTGATGTAAATACATCTGCATGAGACATAGAATTGCCACTGCAACTCTGAGTAGACATTATTGACTGTGATGGACCAAGGTTCTGATTCAGTATGAGGCAACTTCATATGACCTTTATCTCCAACATCTTTTGAAAAAAAAATATTCCCAGTGAAACGATGACAATATTTTTTAGCATACTTTTGATTAAAATGTCATACAACTAAAAGGGCCAGAAAAGAATTTCATCATGTGGATGGTCAGTTGATCATCCTTCGTACCGTGTGCTTTTTCAATTTATTCACAGATGCCATTAGAATGTTATTTTTAAAAATTATTAATAAAAAGGGACGTTATATGTACAAAAATGATAAAAGTACACAATACAAGTCTGTTATAAAAATAATTAAAAAATCCTAAAACTACATCCTAAAATATTATCGTTGACATATTTTGTATAGACCAGATAGAATCCAGGTTCTCTTTATTGCTATGATAGGCAGTTAATTTAACTAAAATATACATTTCCCGTGTTTTCAATAGCCAGTTTAGAGTTTAGGAGTAATATTTCCCTTCCATTGTCCAGCATATGCTAGTCTGGCAGCTGTAATCATATGCAAAGCAATAATTCTATCTTCACCTGAAACAGTAGGAAGATTGTCCCTGGACTCCATGGAATTCCCATCTCTAGGCCAGCTGTCATCATCAGAGCTACTTGTACACAGAAATTATAAGCACGATCACATTTTCACCACATGTGAAAGAAGTCTGCCTTCTTCTCACTGCAGTACCAACATTTGGTGTTATTATTTTTATGAATTTTGGATAACCTTAAGGGTGTCAGATGCCACCTATGACCCATCTTTAGCAGATTCTCTCTTAATGAAAGGCTAATTGTGAAAGCTGTGTCTTGGGTAAAAATGAAGCTCTTGGGTAAAAAAAAAGAAAAGAAAAAAGGAATCAAATGTTTCTTAGACATACTTGGACCATGCTGCTAAGTTTTGCTTACCAATCAAATGTGCCAGATAACCACCTGATCTAAAAGGTAGACTAGGCTTTAAGTGTGAGGGTGTTATTGCTTGTGGATGGTTAGATGGCATAACAACTCCTTATAAAGAACAGCTCCTTTGGGCATTTCTTGCATGTCCACCTGTGCGTTCCTCCCCTTGAAGCTGTCTTAAGGCTGGAGCTCCACAGGTCTTGCAGTAGACTTCAAAGAGACTGGCTACCGAGTGCATGCGGTAGAAGATGCCCAGTGGCAGGGAGATCTTAACCACAATGGCCCAGAGTGTGAAACCATAGAAAGACTGCTCAATTTGGCTCACGAGGTGTGGGCGGGTCCCATAGGCATAAAGAATCCACACCTAGCCAAACAAGAAGGGGGAAGGGACACAATAATTTTAGTGATTTGCAAAAAAATACTGATGATACAATGAAAAAAATCCATTCACTGATATAACGCACAACATGTTTCATGCATCTGAAAACACACGATACATACAACCAACCTCTAGAACTGCAACTGCATGCAACTGGCATGCATATCCTATATACATATATCCCCTTCATCCGTTACAGCATTCACGGTGGGGGTCAAATGGAAACTAGCCTGAAGGTCTTTTCTTCTCTGAGCTTATGTGCCAATTCCTCTCTATTAGCAACTCCTCCTTTCCTGATAAAAAGGTGCAATTGGCAATGTACCATTTGGGACATTCTCCTACATAGTGCCTTTCCCCAAAATTCTGATAGAAAAATAAGAAGTGTAAGAAGACTAGCTAAGAATCTTTCACAGGGATTGAAGTAGATAAAACTGAAAGGAGAGCTAGAGGAGAGCGACGAAGATGATCTGGGGCCAAGGGACCAAGCCCCATGAAGATAGGTTGAGGGACTTGAGAATGTTCAGCCTAGAGAAAAGGAGGTTGAGAGGGGACATGATAGCCCTCTTTAAGTATTTGAAAGGTTGTCACTTGGAGGAGGGCAGGATGCTGTTTCTGTTGGCTGCAGAGGAGAGGACACGCAGAAATGGGTTTAAACTACAAGTACAACTATATAGGCTAGATATCAGGAAAATATTTTTCACAGTCAGAGTAGTTCAGCAGTGGAATAGGCTGCCTAAGGAAGTGGTGAACTCCCCCTCACTTGCAGTCTTCAAGCAAAGGTTGGATACACACTTTTCTTGGATGCTTTAGGATGGTTAGGGCTGATCCTGCGTTGAGCAGGGGGTTGGACTAGATGGCCTGTAAGGCCCTTCCAACTCTATGATTCTATGATTCTATAATTCTAAGTCTGGCAGTAGCAGATCACTGTGAATAGGTGGAGAATTCAGGTGTGTGAATTTTTCTTCTGATAATGCTTGTAAGTTTTTTTCATGTGCCCTTTCTGGACATGCAAGTTGGCCACATAATTAATAGTGATTGTTAATTCCTGAGTCACAGCTAATTGCTTAAAATTGCCAAGTTTCCAGAATCAGACACACTGAACTATGGAAACTCTCTTTAGCCACACTATTTAGATCTTTGATTATGCCTACAATCTTACAAATTTACATAAGGTAGACTCTGGAATTCCAGTGATATATTTTGAGAAATTCCGTGGAACAAGCACAATATAAGAAGCACATGCTGCAAGTCTGCATCTACTTGCTCAGAAGTAACTTCAATTATCTTAGGACCTGCTCTTCCAGGACCTGGTAGAGAAAAGCAGCATATAGGAACCACCTCCACCTCTTCTTCCTCCTCTTATTCTTTTTCCTGATGAGTAAGTAACTTGTTTCTCAATAGTGCCATTTCAGATTGAACAGGGGGTGAGGTGGGGCTAACATGACTGATTGGTTCCCCACACAAACAATTCTCTGAAGACACAAAGTTAAATATTAGGTGGAAGGGCTTCAAACCCCCCAAGATCTAGATACCTATGTGCTGGAACCCCCCAAGATCTAGATACCTATGTGCTGGAAATTTTTGTTTTGGAAGGGCATTCAGTCTTGTGAGACCCCAACACATTGGCTGGAGCCACACAGTGCAGAAACAGTTCACATCCTAATTTGCTGTTTAGGAGACCTATGGATGTAGGGTTGGACTGCATAGACATTGATGGCTATGTCATTGCTGTGGCATTTCCCAGAGGCAGTTTCCAAATAAAAGAGATCAAAGTTAAACCAAACATGTTACCAGCAGGGATCTAGAGAAAAGCATCTGATTATATCAAAGCTTATCTTAGCTTCTGAAAGCATAATTGGTTAAAAATGCAATTTACTGGGCTAATGTCAAAAGCTAAATATAGGAATTGTTTAAAAGTGCAAGCAGCATCTCCCTTCAGCTGATTCACTTCCACCCTCTACTGGTTACAGAGCACCTAGCACATCCTAACCTTCCCACATGCTGAATCTTAAAAATACACTAGTTGCAGAAGCTATGCAAAAATCTATTTTGCAGAGATGTTATGCTTTCCAAAGGCATGAATCCAACAGGTTAGTATTTTCAGCATTCTTGGGGTGCAGCAATGGGAAACTACACATGTTGAGCTTTTGCCTATTACACATTCTTTTCAGGTTCCCCAGACAAGCCAAACACTTAGCTGTAATGCCAAACATATTGTAAGCATTCCTTGCTTGGCCCTCATCTAAGAAATGCAGTTTTGACATCCAGGGTTATTTAAACATTTATTTATAATATATTTATGTCCTGCAATTTCCCACTAAAATTGATATTCAGGACAGCTTACAACAGAATGTATGAAGCACACCATTAAAGTAACAGAACAAAGTTTGCGTCCAATGTCACCTTTCAGACCAACCAAGTTTGATTAATACAAAATTAAACTTGGTTGGTCTGAAAGGTGCCACTGGAGTCAAACTTCATTCTGCTCCCTCAGACCAACACGGCTGCCCACCTGAATATACCCATTGAAGAAGAATAAGAGACTGTGTATCCCAACCCTTTACATAGTTATTGAAATAAGTCACAAATGGACTTTCTCCTAAATAAACAAACATAGGAATGCAGTCTTAAAAATCTGCCTGTTTCATTTCCTAGTCAAGGACATGCTTCTATTTTTGTTGCTTCTTCTAGTTTCAACTGTCTCATTAAAATCTCTTTTTCCAAGCTGCTTGGCCAATCATACCAACTCAGGAAGGACTGAAGTGCTTTTTTAAAATCCTCGGCTTAAGAATGTCTAGAATGTTTGTTCTTTGTGAAACATACTTTATAAATGAAACAGAATCACACACTGAATGTCTGCATTTTATTTCTCAACTTCCTTTTATCCTACTACTGACCACCAATGAAGGACCAGGCCTAAACATAAAGAAAAGGGATTCTGGGGACTGAGGGTATGTTTATTTCAAAGCAGTGGCCCTGCAAAACACACAACACACCCATAATCCTGCCAGTTTAATACTTGGTTCCTATGACTCCCTCCACTTTTGACCCACATATGGAACATTTTAACTGAAAGCAGAAGTGAAAACTCCATAGCACGTTTGTGCTACTTGAACATATTTTTAGAAACCACTCACACCAAACGTCAGCCAAGCTCTAGCGAGGCCTAATGCATGGAAAATGAAGGTCAGTGATTTGAAGAACCATTTCCAGAGTCTGGCAAGACTCCCATTCCCTAAATCTACAGAACTGGAATTCACTTTTCCCAGACTTTGGCAGCACACAACAGCCAAGCCTGGTGAGAAAGCCTGAAGAGTTTCCAAGGATTTGGAGTTCCACTAGGGTCTGGACTAGCTCTAAACTAGTTGCATGTATAATTTATTGATGACATTTCAGACTAGTGTTTCTCTCATGGTTAATGATGAGACTGGGATCAGGAAGTGTAGAGGAACCCATGTAAGAAATTTGTTCTAAACCTAGAAATCTTCTGTTTGAGCCCCATTAGCTCCTCTCAACTTGACTTGAGCCTAACCAGCTTACCGAGATATTGTAGAAGATTAGGAGAACAGAGATGTTCTGTAGAACCTTCCTCCTAATGCTTGGCTTCTTAGACTCACATTGCATGTGTGAAATATGGAACAGGGATGGGTCGGTACCATAGTCTGTCAAGCACTGTGGTGGTTGATGTTCCAAATTGGCCATGATGTTGGTCAGTTTATTGGTTTTTGAGAAAGGTTGATTGCTATACTGCTCAATGTGGCCTCCAGAGATGGAAAAAATCCAGCTGGTACCATCAGTCTCATTACTGTCTTGGGCTTCTGGCTCATGAGAGAGACTAGAATACAAAGCTTCAGTAATGAAGAGATTCTGCCCTAGGATCTGGATAGTCTTGCAGAGAGAGAAGCAAAAGTCCAGGAGATGGAGGCTGCCATTGACATGAAGGAAGAAGATGGCCACCAAAGAGAAAATGGATACCATAAGTGGACCACAGGAGCTGCCCAGAAGCAATGTGACATCTAAGTTTCTTACCACACTCTTGTCAGAGGAGGGCGTTGTAGCCTTTTTCTTCACTCTATAGGTGATGATGCCAATCAAGGTTGCCAAAAACATAGCAGATAACAACACAGAATTGAAGATGTAGTATGTTCGAAGAGCTTCAGGGATAGTTTTGGGAGACTTAGCAAGCACTCCAAAGGAGATCATCACCCCAAACGTTGCTGAAATGGCCAAGGCTCCTAGTACCAAGCCAACGAAAGCTCCACTGAGATGGAAACGTACCCTCTGAGTATGTAAGGGCTTTTTGTGATGGGCTTCTCGACCAGTGTTCTTCCAGATGATGTACAACATTGTAGAAGAAAAGAGACTGAACTCAATATTGAATGGATGTAGGTATGCAGCTCCTTCTGAAAAGATGTGACAAAGATTGGTGGTACAGACACAGCTGTTACTGTAGAAGTCACCTGTAGTGGAGAATCAGCATGTTCATTTTTAGCTACTGTCAAAACTGTGGCCTACTTCTATGAGCCTGTTTTCTGATGTGCCTTTAAAACTATTTCTCCTAATTAATGCTGTGCCAATTAGTCCTTGGAGCAGACCTGCAACCATGAGCTCAGCTTCAACCCAACCTGGAATGGGCACATGACAATAAGGATTTCTCTCAGCTTTTGCTAATTAACACTGGTCTTGCTGGCATGAGAGTCGGACCTCTTCAATACTGCAGAGCAATCAATCAAAATTTATTTAGGGTCATTCAGACCAAAATTATTGCAGATCAAGTGATGTCAGATTGTTAGCATCTCAGCAAGTCTCTGATTGGGTATTAAAAGTGCCATCTTGTTGCTATGAGTTTAACTGGCTTCCATCTAAATTAACATAACATTTTGATTGGGTTTTTGGTGGGCTGCACACGGGAGATTGTCCATAAGTATTCTCCTACTGCTTAACAATTTTGTCTTACCTTTTGGGGTCTAACTACTCTATGCTGTTATCCTGACCCTCCTGGATGCCATGTTCTTTGTGGGTCAGACCCTCTTGTGTTTTGAACTTTGTCTATGTTCCATGGACATTCCCCTTTTTGTATTGAATATTATAGCCAGATATATTGTATACTTATTATTTTTCACTGAGCAGTATAGTTTGTCTTTTTGTGCACTTTAATAAACATTAATTATTAACCCTTTGTTTGATTCTTAAAGATATTACAGAGACCACCCATGCAGTGTCTTTCTTGGTTACAGCTCCCCAAAGCCTTTTGTTTTGGGGTCTCTCATCCCAGGCTTGGGTCGAGACACCCTGCCTTAGTTCTAGACAGACTTTTGAAGTTGCTCCTGGACCGCCTAGGCCTTGGGACAGACTCAGGGGTGGTGACAGACCATCAAGAAAAATATAAGGGGTGATCCTTGACCTTGAGGCTGTCCTCCTGTATACTACATCACCTGCAGGAATAGCATAAAACTGTGCTAAATATTAGCAGGGCTGAACAAGTAGGATGGCTCCTAGACTTCCAACTAAGGAGATGTTCATCCCAATCCCACCACATGTAGAGTGTGCATACAATTTCGCCAATGCAGCATGGTCCCTAATTATAGCTCTATGCCCTTCAAAATGGCAGGTGTGGGTTAAGTGGCTTTACAGCAACTGCAAAGCTTGAAGTATTGTGGATTTTATACCACCATTTTGGAAGGATAGAAGTTTTCAGTCAGAGGCATGAGATAAAACTTACAAGGAAGCCTAGGGAGCATGGAGACTATGCAGGAAGGGATAACTAAACTGGAATGTACAGAAGGAAACCTAATAGAACAATGCATTGGTAAGGGGAGAAGTTGATCAGGGACAGGATGCAAAGAACAAATAGGTGGCAGGTGCAAGGGACAATGAGCATCTACAGCATAAAGTACCATGGGTCTCTCCATGATACATAGATCAAGCCTATCACCTATATGTTGATCACAAGGGAATAAGTCTGAATTGACTCAACAATAACTGTAGTAAGGAGAAGAGCATCAGGAAAGGCCTGTGCTGTCAGAACACTTCTTAGTTAAGCTCCTGGTCTGACACAGATTTAGCCCTCCTCTCCAAAGTCACTATGCTTAATGTATCCTTCCTAGACAAGAAGACGGAAAAGATTGTACCATGTGAAGTTTGGAGACTCTCTCTTGAGTGAGTATCATAAAACTCTTCTAGCTGCTTCATGGATTCATCCAGCACCACACTCATCCACAGGAGGACATTGGTGGCCAGCGTATGCATCAGCCCAAATCTAGAAGCCACACAGAAAAGGCAGGAATTACTCTGTGAAGAATCACATTGCAGCTCACCCCTTCTCTATCATCCTGGTTCAACAAAGTAAGATAAACTCTCCATAAGCCCCCTTCTCAATAATGATATTATGCCCAGCAGCTTTAGGCATTTTCATACTTGTTCCTTCATTGCTCCATCCTATAATGGCAGGAGTATAATAGACTGTTTGCACTCTGTTCCTATTTTCCCTCCATAGTTACACCATCTGCAACTTTTGACCCTTCCCATGGTTTCTCTTTAGCTTTACATACTCATTTATGCAACTATTCCCACCATATTTGGCATGGTTGCACCACTTCTAGGGGTTCTCAAAGCCTGAAGAATATTTCAGGGGTTTCTCAATGATAAAACAGTCAAGAAAGGCTGTACTAGGGGAAGCATCTGCAGTGCAGAATATGTTGGCAACTCCATTCCTCTGTGGTCTCCTCCCCATGGCCCCTCATACTCCAGAAACCTTGTATGGAGAAGCTTGATGAAATGAGGAAACATTGGCTAGGGGTGATAGTACTAAAGTTCTGCCACTAGGTGACAGACCTGTCTTCTTTTTGCACCGCTCAGAAGACAGTCCTACCTATTTAGATGCTGGTATTCCTGAACACACACCTTAGCATTAAACAGCAACAATGAGACCTGCATGAAGGAAAGAGAATGAGTAGGGGGAAAAGACATTGCATCACTATTAATGGAATAACATATTTCTCAGTCCCTCTGAAATTCTGCCTCATGGTATGTAGTCCTGATGGCAGCCATTGTGCAAGGAGAAAGGTGGACACACCAGATGGAAGGGGGAACCTTACTAAATTTAAGTGTAAGGAACTGGGGAAGTAGGAAGCCATGAAAAATGCTCACTTATTCAGGTACAGCCACCTTGGTGGCCCTGATAAGAGCTAAAAGACAGAGTATAAATTTTGTAGGCAGCTTAATAAAGGTTGTTGGGTATGTATCCCCAGCAAGTATCTGGACCAGAGCTCACCTGGATGATGGTGAAAACAGCTTGCACAATAGGGTATGTGGTAATCAGCATGGAGGCACAGTGCTGCAGCTCATAGTAATATCCCAAGGAGAGGCAGTCCAGCACCAGCGTGGCCAGTGCAAACAGAGACAGACCACCTGTCATGATAAGACACCCCAGTTATCCCAGCCATGACACATGGCACAGCCACTTGATACTTCCCTGATGACTTTTTCAGTTAGCGAAGGGGCAGGAGGGCATCATTTCAAAAGTGTTCATTTTGTAACACAACAAATGGTCATAACATTCCAGCTGAGGGAGGGTCTGCAACCAGACAACCTGTAGCTTCCAACTCTGGAATGTCGGACTCATGTGAGAAATAAACAAGACAGAAAGTAATTACTGGCATAGTAAATAATAATAATAATAATAATAATAATAATAATAATAATAATAGACAAGAATTGAAAAGTATCAACACAAGTGTCCAAGACTGAATGTCCTCTTCCTTCAAAAGGAAATTTACATGGCAGTCGCTCGAATAATAAAAAAGAACTGGAGTTCTCCTTTTCGATTATAGTGCCTGTAAACAATTCATGAGAAAATGGGCTGAAATGGGGCCTGGTTTTACTCAGTTGAAGACCACATGCTTTTCAAGTCTTCTGTCCCAGCCTGGCATCTCTACTTAAAGGATCTCAGGTAGAAGATGCTGGGAAAGATCTTTCTCTAAAGCCCTGACTCTAGAGAGCCAATGGGATTAGACAATCCTGGTTAGACCAATGATAACTGAATAACCCTAACCAAACAGAATAATTCAAGAGTAGAATGTGAGTTAAACTGCAGGTCAGGGTGAGGCATGTTAGCAAAGCTGTAGTCTAGGACTAGAATACCAAGACCATCTGGTTGCATCGTATGCACAGCGGTCGACCCATGTGTATCAGCTGTGTAGGATTACACTGTATACAGTTGAAATGAGTTTTGGAGCCCTTATACTATAGTGGTTGATTCCCTTGGAATCTCAGGTCAGAATGTCTCTTGGTTAGTGATTACCTCCCAAGTTTGTGATTCTATGAATCAAAGGATATGATTTCTGTAGCACCCTGTACCTTTGAGCCAGCTTGCTCCAGCGTGGTAGTCCTGATGCATTTTCAGCTGCCTGTTGCCAGCAGATCGCCATCCAAACCAAAGCATCCAGGTGCAGGAAGAAATCATGAGCATCGCCAGAAAAGCATGGACGTTGTAGCTCAGCAGGCTGTGTTGGTGCATCTCAGCCAGGAGCACAGCACTGCCCACAAATGTCAGCAGGGCCAGATAGAGCAGTGAGAGCAGTGAGCTGGATCGGCCGATTGATGCCATGGGGAGAAGGAGCACTTTACTGGGTGAGGAAATGTGCGGCTCAGAATGCCAGGGCTGTGGACAGAAATGGCCAGAGAGGAAGGCAAAGCATCTATACGCACAAACATGCCTTGCATGAAGTTGACACTATATAATGATGTGCATATAAACCTTTTACAGTATTCACACACAGAAGTCAGTGTCTCAGTTTGAAAAGTAAAATTTTTAACGGTGAAAAAGACATATCTTTGGTTAGCATATTCCAAGTGGTAACTGTGCATACTGTTTCTACAGATGCTTAGCCCATGCTGGTAATTACGGCACTGTTTTATGTGAACTGCCCTGAGCCTTCGGGGAAGGCGGTATACAAATATATAATAAATAAATAAATAATATCATACATTTGAAGCTGGTTTTTAGCATCATACTATATTGCACTGTGTAAAGGTTCCCTAGTATATAAACACCTTTGAGCCATAAAAAGAAGTCAGTGGTCTAGCCTTATGGGAAAGTCCCAGGAGAAAAGGCATACATCTTTCCCCAAGCCCTTAATACAACAATGTCAAATTTGGGACAGGTGAGCTGCTGTCGGGTACATTCTGAGATATTTCAGCTCTTAAAATGCTAGTTTTGTTAATTCACATGTTCCGATCAGCCACAGATTTTTTTGCTTTTGTTGCTCCATCATTTCTCTCACAACCATCCCAGTCTTTTTGACTGACTCTCAGTCTATTCACATAAAAGGTAAAATTCCTCTTATATCTCACTCTACTCTAATTGTGTTCACAAGCATTTATCTTTTTTACCAGGTAGGAAAAGAAATGAGAAATGCATCACCATGAGTGATGATGGCAGAATCCTGATTCCAGTGATGAGAACCATGTTCAGCTGTCACAGACAGGCCAAACATCCACATTTCTTTTTATTATCCCTTTACCAGCAATAAAGAGGTTAAAGCCTGGATGGGCATCTAGCCACCCTCAGCAGTTCTCCAGCCTTCAACGCACCAGCACAGCTTTTGGGCACTAAACTATAAGAAAAAGTTCATCTGCCACCCCCACGGTTAGCAGCCATCCTTACCTTGAACCCAAATGATGAGCTGGGAAGGTAGCCTTCTTTGCACAACTTGGTGAATCACATCCCTCCCCCTTAGTTTGATGGGAACAGGTCAAAGAGGCTGATGACCAAATCTTCCAGCTTTCCATTTGCTCTAACTCACTCTACTTCATTTCCCCCAATACTCTTTTAAATAATCTGACCCCCGTAGAGCCTCTTCTAACCCAAGGGCATATTTTTACATATTGCTTATTAAGCATGAGAATGAAAGTTCTAGCTAAGATGGGACAAACCCTGTCAAAACTGAGAAATGTAGTGAATGCCAATATGGCATCCAGATCGGAGGAATGGGGGGGTGGGGTGGGGATCTAGCAATAATGGGTCATCTTCTAGGACACGCATGTATTTGGTGGGAGTAGTGCTACTCCCTCCTTCCCTGCTAGCTAGGCAAAGGAGTCTGGTCCTGAGACGATAATTCTACAGGGTGGATAACAAACAAAGGAAGCCCTGAATCGGATTGTGCCATAGAAGTAATCACCAGAAGAGATGGATTTTACTCTACAGAATGGATCCTCCCTCCCATAATGCCAAGTATTTCAGTTGTCACTCACCCAAGAAATAACTGGAACTGAAATATTCAGGAGAAGGGAGTAAAAAAGCCTTGTGAAAACTATTTTTGAAACTAGAAAAAAATGACACTCTAACCATCTCATTCCTCCCTTTCTGTAAGAGCTTTGGAGATGGAGTCCTGTCCCCCCGCTCCAATTACAGTGAACACCTTAGAACCCCTGTTTAGATAATAATACCTGGATTTGCAGTACCTGGATTTGCTGCTCCAAGCTCTTTCTCACAACCTCATATTCACAGTCACATTGCTGAGATCTCAAATCCCTCACTCATTCGAGCCAACAGAGAGCTGTGGCCAAATGCCTTGAGGAACTGGAGCAGCGATGCATTAATATACCAGGAATAATGGGCCACTCCCACCAGCATAATCAGAGGCTGAGAGCCCAGGGCTTCCACCCTCGCCTCTTCCTCTCTTTGGCCTTTGCCTAGTTTTCAAGGGCCTCTTTCCCAGGTAATGGCATTTCAACAGCAACATCATTACTTGAGCGATCATCATACATACCTTCGAACATCGTACAGGAAAACAGAAACATATTTTTTGCATTGAGAGAAAAAAGTGTCTCTAGGAACTATGGGAAGCAAGTCAGGTAAGAAAGCAATTTCTACAGCACCCGACTAAAGACATTTTGAAATGCTTGCTCCAGCCTTGATACTGTTTTGCAACCCACAGTTCTCACAGCATTTAGATAGCATGAATGTGTACCTATATTTTTGTCTGGCAGCATCTGGGCCACTGGAAACTAACACCCAGGCTCCCAAGTAGACAAAAAGTGCTGCTCCAATCAGGTCAAGAGGAATAGTAAATAGCAAATAGTAAACACTCTTTCTAGGTAAAAATGTACTGGACACCGGCAATCCATTCCTGTCCCCCAGTCTCAATTTCCTAGCCAGGATTTATGACATTCTAAAGGTGCCATGGGGCTCAAACTTTGTTCCGTTAGTGTGGACTAACAGGGCTGCCCACTTGAACTCCTCTACTGTGTTCTCAAACTCATTCCAGTGGGTTTACTACATTAAGAATCTTATAGAAAGGCCATAGCATCAAGCTGCATAAGAGGCCAGCACGGCGAAGTTGTTAAGAGCAGTGGTCTCCAATCTGGAGAATCCCCATTCCTCCACATGCAGCCAGCTGGGCTAGTCACAATTATCTTAGAGCTGTTTCTGCAGGGCAGTTCTCTCAGAGCTCTCTCAGCCTCACAAGATGTCTCTTGTGGGGAGAGGATGGGAAGGCCACTCTGAGACTCCTTCAGGTAGTGAAAAGCGGGGTATAAAAACCAATCCTCGTCCTTCTGTAGAAGGGAATCAGTATGACAGAATCTACAAAAGTGGACCAAATTGCGGACCACCTTGATAGTGTGGTGTAGTGTCCCACCAAGGTCAGAAGCTCTTGTCCGGACCCCTTCTGCAGCTACAGATCCGCGAGGCGAATTGTGCGGGGGTGGCATATGCACTTGAGAAAGAGGGCCCGGGGGGGGGGGGGGCTCTGGGTCCAGCTACTGACAAGCGGGTTTCGGCACCAGCCAAGCTCTGGGCTTCTGCTGCCTCCTTCACTGGGCTGGACGGTTCCCGGGAGGGAGGGAGGGAGGGAGGGAGGGAGGGAAGGGAAAGCGCTCGCAGGATCTGCCGCTTTCCAGCCTTTGCCACCGAGCCCGTAGCCCCGCTGTGGCCCGAGCGCGCCCCTCTGCGCCGAGAGGCCGGGGCTGAAGCTCGCCTAAGCCGCTCCGTGCCGGCGAGAAGCCCCCCGCCGCCTCGCCTCGCTCCGTGCCTCCCACCCCGGCTAAGGCTCAGAAGAACTTGCTAGGCCCGAGCCCGGCCTCCTTCTCCCTATTGGCTGGCGGCGCCGGGCCAGCTAGCTTGGCCGCCGTGACATGGCAAGGGAAGGGGCTGGGCTTGGGACGCGAGCGAGCGCCGCTGCTTCAGAGCCGCCCAGGGACTGGATTGCCGCCGCCGCCGCCGCCGCCAGTAGAAAGCAGTGAGTGTTCCAGATCACGCCGGCCGGCCGGCCGCCCGGACAGCCAGGCTGCCGGGGGTCCTTTCCCTCCCGGGGTCCCCAAGCCCTTCCATCACTTGCCCTCCGTGCCCCTTCCCGGCAAGGGAACGGCGCTCTCCCGCCCGCTTCTGGCTTCGCAAAGCCCGGGGCGGCTCTGCCTTACTCACTCGTTCCGTCCCCCCCCCCCCCCCTCCTTGTATGAGTCAGGGCGGCGGGGTGGGCGCCAGTCACGGCCGCGCGCACCGCCCGGGGAGTGGGGAGCATCGTGCCCTCGTCCCAGCGGCCCGGGTGGAGGTGATAGGATGCCCGCGCCCCGCAGACCACGGGCCCCGAAAGGCAGCCAGCCAGCCAGGCAGCCCTCTCCCTTCCGCCCCACTCCCGGGAGCCCGGCAGCCCTGGCACGGGCAGAGCGGAGGAAGCCCCGGGTCTGCATTTCTCCGATAGCCTCTGGGGCTGGGGAAAGGCGCGGCGCCGCGCGAGGCTGCCTTCGGCTTGGGCGCGCATTCCCTCTGTGCTTCTTGCCAGGATAGGACAGTTGCAAAGCAGGCTTCATTTTCGGTTATGAAGGATCCTGCCAGAGCCTCACAGAACATCAGGGGGCATCACTTGTAGAGCACAGCCTTAGAACAGCTGCCAGGCCGGGCTGTCAGCAGACTCCTTTTCTTTTTAGAGATGGATCCAGTGCCCCAAAGTCCCACGGAATTCAGAGATTAAATAAACCAAAAGCCCTGTGAAATTAGGGGAAGCAGGAGCCTGGCTGATAGTGAGTCAGACCAATGGTCCCTCTAGTGCCCTGCTCTGCCTTCTCCCATCCTGGGGTGCTCTCCAGGGTGTCAGGCAGAGAAATGTTTCCTGGCACTTTCCAGAGCACTTTGAACTGGAGTTGCCAGGCATTGAACCTGGGGCATTTATGCATGCATGCCCCCCCCCCCGTGGGCTGAAAAGGGTCTGGCTCTAGGAACAGGGCTGCTAACAGGACCCTACCACTTTGTGAACGGAATGGTTTATAAAGCTCACAGGACACCTTGTATGCTGTGTGAGCATACAGATTTTTGAATTTCTTTTGTGGATAGTTCTGAGCTGAAGTTGACTGAATCAGCTGCTGACCCACAGCTGGGAGCATTGATCTTTGTTAACTGGCGTAGGGGGCTCAAAGGCTATAAAGAGGGGTGCGCTTCTGGTCCCTCAGAGACCTAACAGGGCGTAAATGAATAAAGCTTGATATCTAAATTAGATTGCAATTAGCTTACTGGAATCCTCCCCCCCCTAGTGCTGTAGCAATTACTGATTTTTTAAAAAGTCATCAAAATCCTATCTGATGGCACAGCAAGTAAGCAGCCAAGGGGAGGGGGTTGATGGGAGGAAGATGGCACAGATGTGAAATGCATGCCTTCCTAGGCAGACCGTATGGTAACATGGTGGAACTGAACTCTTCTCAAAAAGAATGTAGCCAAGCAGTTTTGGGAAAGAGCCAGCCAAGAGCTTGGAATGGATGAAGCACAATTTGAGCATGATATCAAATAGATGTTCCAAAAAGCAAAAGAGCTACAGTTTGGAAGCCAAAGCAGAGAAAAATCTCTGTGTGAAAGGAGCCCATACCAAACTCAAGGGACAGCCATATTGGCATAGAATAGCCATATAGTGCAGCCAGCACTTGTTGTAAAAGGAGGTAGATAATGAAGATGGAACAGGTGTCAGACATGTTTGCACTGAGATAGACTACAGGGTGAGTAAGCCCATAAAGATAAACTACATCTCTGCTCTCCTTACAACTATGCCTCGCAGCTTATCAAGGAGCCAAGGACACTTCCTTTTTTGCTTCAGGATGAAGACATGCTATAAGCTCTCCATTGGCAGCTGAGGATTTTGGGATCTCAAGGGGAAGGAAACTGTGCTGATACTTAACACAGATTCATAAATCACTTGGTTTATTGCTAACCAAAGTTGTTGAAGCTGTTCGGAGAGATGGTCCAGTTCCATCCAGTTCTGAAATTGTCATAGGCACCAGTGACACTGGGATGGCTGGTATGTTTCTTCAGCTGTAATGGAGACCAAGGCACATAAGAAGAACCATTCAAAGGGTCTATCAAGAGATTCGTCTAGTCCAGTTTTATGCAGTGACCAACCAGGTGCCTTGGAAAGCCAACCAAAAGGGCATAGAGACCAAGATCACGTCCACAGTGTTGCCATTAGAGATTACATTTGTGGGGTTTGCATTTGGTTGTATCTCACTCTACTGGATTCTTCTTGCAAGTAGGTTTGATGTACTAAAATGTTTCTCCTGTCAGCCTCCAGATTGGTGAAGTTTCTTTGGTATTTTACAGATCCTACAGTAAGGAGACCTTCCCACTCCCTCATTTCAGTATCAGTTTATCACAGTTTTGCCCTTTTGACTTATATCAGTACATCAGAGCACCCTCCACTATTCTGGTGGCTCTAAGCCATCTTTGTCAGTAGACACAGGGAGAAATTTGAAAAGCTTGAGCAGAAGAAGGGCAAATGGTAGGGCAATCCCCAATTCTCTTACTTTTTTGCTCTACTAGGGCCTCTGCTACAATTAACAGTTGCTTAAGTTGAAATGGATTCCTGGCAGGTACATACAGGGACTCCATTTCCCTCATCACAGATTATTTTTTAATTAAAATATTAACAGTTAATTAACTTCTACTCAAGTGGGAAACCTTTCTGGGGTCATCAGGAAAGCCCAGAGTTTTTCAAAAACTCCTGTTGAGAACGCAGGGCATGAGCCTGTATTATTATTATGGAAACAGTATTATGCAAACCGATGATTGTAGACTTGCTCCAGATCTACAGGCTGAATTGGTCATCTACTTTTAGCTCAAGTTAAAGTGATCTATCAACTAGCAAGCAGCTGAGAAAGTCTTATTAAATGGAGCTCATTTTCCACCTACCAAATCCATCTCTCTCTTTTCCTTGTAGACCAGCAACAGGCATAGAAATCGGTCATCTTGTTTGAGAAGGTATAAAATTCTCACCTTGCTTGTGAAGTATTTCCAGGTAAACAAGGAAAAGAATGATGACTCCTTGATATGGTTGTTGGGCTCCTTCCCCAATCCCCACCCTTCCCCTAAAACTGACTAATGTGCTTGTTCATGCCACTTTCACCCTGTGACTGGAATAACCTTTAAATCCGTGAAATTGTAGTCTGTATCCTTGCATGACCTTTGTATGCAATCTCTATTGGAGACCTTCCAAGTATTTATTCTAATAATACTGAAGATAAAGGTTTTTTTAAAAGTGCTGCCATTTCACAGGGATTTTATTCAAAAGGATTATCCCTGCTAGTGTGAAAATGTGAAAATTGGAAGCTGACATCTTTCTGTGTTTTAGACAGTATGACATTTGTTGTTTTTCTTATCGCCTGGGTAACATGCTGGACATGAAAAATGGGATTTAAAGGGCAATGCTTCCTCGGAAAATTCCCCCACTGCAGGAGCTGGTTCCCTCTCTTACTGGTGACCTCATTTTGGTTGCTTCTTAAGAAAGCATCAGAGGAAGATACAAATAATTTTGTGTGACTAAAATCATTCCTCCTCTGGGGATATTATATCTGATTTGCTTTCAGTTACTTTGGTTTTCAAGATTACAAACCTTGTATATTGTTGAAGGCTTTGATGGCCAAAGTCAACTGCTTGAGGTGGGTTTTCCAGGCTCTGTGGCAATATAGAAAACTCTATCTAGTTCCTCTTTATTTTAAGGCTCAGTTTCAAGTGTGAAGTAATAGGCAGCTAAAACTACACATCATCTGACATTAGAGGCAATCTTAGTAATTTGGGGGCCTGGGCAAAAGCCCAGGATAGGTCTTTAGAATCCCTACCACCACCTACAGCTCTGCTGCTGGCCAAGCAAGGGACAACCTCCACTCCCATGTGAAGCGGGTGCAAGCCGTTGCAGGAATCTGCCTGCCCAAGCCCCAGATGGAATAGGCACCAGTAACTGCTGTTGAGTGGACTCCCTGGGTGGAGCAAGCCTGAGCTGCTGTTGCTGTGAGTAGGCAGCCCCAGCACTGGGTGTGAGTAATGGTGGTGGGAGTCTGCTCTTTGTCTCCCCCCTCCACTGGGGAGACAGGGTCATGGATGGTCAGCCCCCCCTCCCTACATAGGGGCTGAGGTAGCTGTCCGTGTTGCCCATTGACTAAGAACACTGCTGCTTGGCATGTGTCTGGAATAACTTTTGCTTGACACATTCTTGCCAAAAGTAGGAGGCATGAGAGCTTGGGAATCTTTTCTAGAAGACCAGATAATACTTTGATATTTCAAGAATGAGTACTATAGATATGGAACGTCACCTGTGAACAAAACACCAGATCATCAGATAAGTGGCAGAGGGAGAGAGGAAGTCTCCTTCTCTATGTACATGTAAGAATTGTGCACCCGTGGGGTACAACAGTGGCCTTGTTTAGTTCTGATATTAGAGGAAATCTTATGGCCACCTTCTCTATTTACATGCTGGCAGGGACTCATGGGAATTATAATCCATGGACATCTGAAGAGCTACAGTTTGGCCACCCCTTTACTAGATGGAAGAAAGGTTAGCTTTATTTTTTGTTTTTTCAAACTTTCAACCAATGGGCTTTAGGCAGAGATGGGAAGTGGTCATCAGCCCAGATTCAGAGCGTTTACTTAGAGAAGTTGCTGAGTCGCCTTCATCTAAGGCTTTGAAATTGGTTAAATATCCAATGAGGTTGTTAGATTTAGTGACAATTCCTGCTTCATTAGGAATGGCATTAGATCACTGCTATTCAGTAGTAAATTACAAGGGACGAGTTCGATATGGGAAAGTTAATTGCATGAACTGATAGTTGCCCTGATCTGGATGGCTCAGGCTAGTCTGATCTCAGAAGATAAGTAGGATCGGTCTTGGTTAGTCTTTGGAGACCACCAGGGAAGGCAGGCCATGACACAGAGGCAGGCCATGGCAAACTACATTTAGCCTTGAAAACCCCATGAGGGATTACCATAAGTTGGCTGTGACTTGCCATTCATCAAACAGATAGTTGCATGTAGTTCAAATGTAGCTATGTCAGCCCTTGCCACCAACTGGGGTAAAAAGGACAGTCTATGGGGCAACATAGGGAAGCATTGGAGAACGGGTATTTCTGAGGCACAGTAATAAAGGCATTGTGAGGTTTTTTTAAAAGTCCATTTGTATATCAGGGAGGTATAAAATGGTACAGTGGGCTTTATGCCCCTGAACCTGTGGGATTTGTCCCCATCACAGATCTCCTTTGTACTTTGAGGATCCCTCTATAATCCTAGATTGGAATCAGTCCTAATCCTTTGTATATACTGCATCCTGGACAGTTGTCACTTACTACATTTTGGCATGCAAAAATGTTCTAAGCCAGCTGCTGTCTCCTAAGGAAGACCATATGTGCCTCTACTAGGTGGAAGGAGGATGCAGATGAAGTTATCATGAGCTTCATTCAGTCCCTGGGAATACTCCTGAACCAGATGACCGTTTGTATTTGTAGCAATGGCGGTGTCTACTCTGCGTGTTTCTTCTTGCAGAGAAAGTAAGCAAATTACTGGCAGAAGTATTTGGTGCCTTTCTTGGGAGTCTCCTGATTTGCATCTAGATCCCAAGTCACACTGGCTGGATAGGATGCTGCACAATATGAAATGGCAGAGGCTCCCAAGTGAGTGTGGATTTTGCAGGCTTGATGCCCTTGCATCACTTGCAGATAGGGGTGTGAGTTCCTGTGTTGTCTTGCAGAAATGTAATTTCCTCCCTCTCTTTGGATCCCTGCAGAGGATGTCAGGGGAATTGCCCTTGCACATCAACATCAAGGAGCCACGATGGGACCAGAGTACCTTCACGGGGAGAGCAAAGCATTTCTTCACAGTGACGGATCCCCGCAACCTTCTGCTCTCTGGCAAGACCCTGGAAGAGGCCCGGAGAGTGATTGAGGATTACAGGTTCTCTTGTTAGTCTGGGGGTTACTTTGGTTTTTAGGGGATGTGATGACAAGTGGGATTGCAGATTAGGTGGTAAGTGTGATATCCTGCAAGATATTATGTTGTGAGGGGGAATGTCTTAAAGCACATGGTTTCACTTTGGCTCTCAGCCACCATAGCTGTCCTTCTGGTGCTTTTCATGTCCTCCAGTGGCTGTCTGCCATTCAGCGATGGTTAGCAGAGGAGGCACAGCGAAGCAAACAGAGAGCAGTGAGTGTGTGGGCTGGAAGGACGGGTTGAAAAGGTGAAGCTCAAATGTTGAGAAGGCTTCTGGGGGCTCACCAGACTAGAAGCTGCTGCTGTTAACCACTCCACCACACTGGCAACCCCAGGGGTAACCTCAAGGTCTATCTGGGGACAAAGCAGAGCATCTTAACCCGATCTAGGGAAAATACAAGCAAGAGAAATTTTCATAAATAAGAGTCCACATAGTATAGATGAAGCGCAAGCACAAGAACTCTGACCAGCAAAGTATTTGGCATCCAGGAAAGTTAGACATAGCACAGAATCATCAGACCCCAAAATAAGACAGAGGTAAGACTCATGGGGTAAAAAAAAAAATAAGAAACCAGTGACAAGGACCCTCAAATCAACCTAATTGGCAGGAAACTGCAACACTGATGCCCCAAATATCCCTCTCATCTGTTAGGCTGTTCTTTGTGATCTGTTACATGTTATATATTAGTTTTATTTCCTTGTTTAAATTGGTTGCAAATGTTATAATGTATTTTCCTGTTTCTGCATTCTGTGTACACCACCCTAAGACGTCAAGTGAGCCAAATACACATTCATGCTCACATTTTTCTGGATAATTTCCCAGGTGAGGTCCAATCAAAATGTTCTGTTAAACCAGTTAGAATCTTTGTAACCAGATTTCAGGTCACTCTTGGTGTTCAATCAGGAACCACTGTTCTGGTGTTACCAGTCTGACAAAACTTGACCTGCAGTAACACGAAGATCAACTCTCATGCCTAGCAAGGCCAGAGTTAATTAGAAGACGCTGGCAGAGGTCCTTATCTTCACAGGTCCACTCCAGGGACTGGCTGATGTTGATCTGCAGGTGCATTCCAAGGACATCGGCACCATGGTAATCACAAGCAATAGTTTGAATGACATGCCATAGAATAGGTATACAGGCCAGGCCAGAGCAAAGCCTGAACTAAACTTTTAGCAAAAGGAAAAATGAACATGCTGGTTTTTCACTCTATATCATGAATGGATGCTTCTTGCAGTTAATTCCACAATACGATTATCTCCCCACCCAACCTACTGTCAATCTTCTTTGCTTTTGTGGCTCATTCCAGGGTGGGCAAAGTGTCACCTGGCTTGACCGAGGACCAACTATGGCAGGCAAAATACATCTATGACTCAGCCTTCCATCCAGACACAGGCGAGAAGATGATCCTGATTGGGCGCATGTCTGCACAGGTGCCCATGAACATGACCATCACTGGATGCATGCTCACCTTCTACAGGTATGTACACAAATTCCAGTGTCCACACTGGCATGGGCACAATGCAGGACAAGGGCAAGGGCTCATTGCTAAATCTGAAGATGAGAAGAAATTTTGTGTAAGGGGGTGGAAATGACATTTGCAGGCCTGGACTGATCTAAGCTCAGTTTGTTAAGGCAAGGGGCTCTTTTAGGCTGTATGGTCTAAGATGTTATGACAGCTATATTTGTGTGTTTATGCCTGTGATACTCACTTAGTAGCACGGGAGCTATCTTTGGTCCTTCTGAGCACCATTTCCCAATGTGGACCAGTTAATTTGACTGTGGGAGTTTGCAAGTTTCCACCTTGAAAAAGTGCCAAGGGAACGGATAAGCTGTAAGCCTCCTGGAAGGGCAAGCTTCATGCCTGGGATGGAAGTAAATATGGATCTTTTTATTATAATAATTGTAAATGTGGCTCTCCATGAACCACAGAGTGAGTACCATTGGTATATGCAGGGGCGTGTGTGTCTAGCATATAAAAGCATGACTTTTGCATGTGCAAGTGAACATTACAGAACATATAATTGTGACTGTCCATGCTCAGAACTGCAAGATAATTTTTTAATTCTGAAAAGCTGCATGCATGCATAGTTGTGTAAATTGGCAGAGGGATTTGTGTGCAAAATGTATATTTAGATATAAACATGCAGATAAAGCTAAACCTTATTTAGGTAAATGCAAGAGTAAGCACATTGTTGATGGTGTGTGAAGAAGCCATATGACACAACGTATCGTGATTGTATGTAATACCTTGTATAATGAGAGATTCCTTCCTGCATCCTATTAGAGGATCTGATCTAAACATTTTCCAGGGGATTTGCCTTGGGTAACTGTTTACAGGAGAGTTCTTCAGGATTTATCTATTAAATAATGATTATCAACCTTTAATTCTGATAATACAAAAGAATAAGGGGAGGAATTCTGAAATACCAGCAGTAAATCAGTCAGGCAACCTGTAGATAATCTTTCATTGAGATAAGGAATTGTCCTCTTTATTGGGCAAGACAAAAAAAAGTTACAGGTGTGAGAAAGTTAATCCTAAAAGATTACTGTCAAGATAAATGCTAAAATTATCAAAGTTCCTAGCATTGCTTAGTCATATTATAGCTGGTAATAGTTTAAAAAGCAAACCAGCTTTCAGCTTTTGTTACACTGCTATTAGGGATTATCAAAAAACCCAAGTTACCCACCCAGAAAATCTCACAGTCTTCTCCTGAGACTTCCAATCAAAGGAATTTGATTTGCTTGTCACAGTAGTGCATATTTATAGAAAAATATCAGTATTATCTTTAATCAGTATGAGTGCAAACAAGCCAATCAGCATGTCCATAAGTTACATTTGATATAGCAGGATAAGGAGGCAATTTCAGAATCCCTATTAAAAAGCAGTTGATCTAACTTTTCTGTAACTGCTTCATTGAACTGATCAAGATGAAGATAACTTTAAGCAAACACAGTTAACTGACTGTTGAAAAGTGCTTGAACTCTTGGTTAGCTTTCAAACTCAGCAAGAAAAGGCTTGTGATGTCATAGCTACTGCAACACCTTTGTGCCCAGAGCTGTGTAGAAATGTGAATATGTGGAGAAAGAAATATTAGAGTGTCTTCAGAGCTCTGCAAATGTGAAGCTGAGAATGTAGGAGAACCAAAGAGAACATGAGTGGGCTGGGGCAAGCGCACCCTGAATGATCTCTGTGACAGTGGCCTTTCTTTTTGTCTCTGTGCGTCTGAATCCATAACATTCTCTTTTCTTGCAGAACAACACCTGCTGTGCTATTCTGGCAATGGGTGAACCAGTCATTTAACGCCATTGTCAACTACACCAATCGGAGTGGGGATGCTCCTATCACTGTCAAGTAAGAAGGAACCTAAGTCCTGCCCACTGGGCACAAACTCAAGCATCTCTGTGGCTTTGAAAACTATTTTAGGATTCATGCAGGGAGGCCTCCTGTCTGACCCAGAATGCCCTGGTACCTAACCACAGAACCCTGTGGAGGGGAACTCTGGTCATTCTTATTAATACATTAATTAATTATATCTCTGAGGATTCTGCACAACCCCAGAGAGTTCTGATTGTTTCCTATAGCCCAGAGACAAGCCTGGGCACTAAGAAATTGTGCTTTGCTCCTTTGGTTAGATGCAGAGAAGAACTGTGGCTCAGTAGCAAAGCATCCACTTTGCAAGGAGATGATCCAAGGTTCAGTCCCTGGCATCTTCAGTAAAAAAGGATCAGACAGCAGGTGATGTGACACGGCTCCACTTGTGAACCTGGAGGGCCATTCTCTGTCAGGCAATGCTGACCTTGATAAGCCAGTGGTCTGATTTTGTCTGAGGCATCCTTAAGTGTTCATGTGCCTTTGATAAGCAAGCAGTAATTCTGGGGTTCATGCCCTCAGAGCTGAGAGTCGAGCAAAGGAAGTGATGGGGAGCCATGATGGTGGAAAGCAAGTTAGAAAGCAATACTGGGCCCTGAAGGGTGAAACTACAGTACGCAGAGGCCAGAGAAGAAGGATAGGAGAGGGACAGGTAGAGGAAGGTGGTAGTGCTAGAAAGGGTGTGAAGGAGAGTGGCCATACATCCTCGAGGGAGGGACGGCAGTCTGGGGGTAAGGATGCATTCTGCCCAAAACCTTCCGGTATTTCCCCAGACTAAGGCTGGAGTTGACAGAAAGGTATTTCTGTTGCTAGAAATGTCTTAGGCTTGCTAAGGTGCTCTACTTCGTTTCCAGCCAGCTGGCCACTGCCTACATCAGCGCTACCACTGGAGCTGTAGTGACGGCACTGGGACTCAAGTCCCTCACTAAGGTAAGGTGCTGACCGGATCTGCCTGCCCTGCCACAGAGAAGCATTCTCCCAGGAGGAGACCTAGAGGGAAGCTCTCCAGGGCAGAGTCTGCACTTACTTTTTTTATTCCATTGTAAATCCTGTTGAATTCAGATCGCTTTGAACTCGAGTCTTCCTCTTCCCCCCCTCCCCATTGAAATAGGAAAGTCTTCTGCACGTGGCTAGGGAGGCTCAGAAGAGGGGGGGGCAAATGGGGACTCTTTCTCTGTTTTCTTGAAGGGGGGGAGAGGATCCAAGAAGTCAGAGGAGGGAGGAAAAAAATCCTTTCTTTTCTTGAAGGGGGGGGGGAAACGAAGAAGGCACAAAAAAAATCCAAGGCCGACAGAAGTTGAGAGAAATTAGGGGCTTCTCCTTTGAGGCAGGCTTGTCACATGACCACCTGTAGCCAGTCATGGGTCCTCTACCACGGAGGAGAGCCCAGATTCAAAACAATGTGATTTTCTGAATATATTCAGGATTAGCAGCAGTCTGAGATATCCCACAATAAAGGTAGGGTCACTCCGGATCAGTCCTCCTTGCTGCAGAAGGAAAATTTAAATCGCCCAAAATCCAAATGGAAATCGCATTCTGTGTAGAGGGCAGGGACTGAATCAATCTGGGGTTGGAATAAAAGCTCCGTGCAGTTTACATCCTGGAAGGATTGAGGGACCGTTCGAAGGAGATTTCTGTGCAATTAAGTAGACTTGCTGCCTTATTAGAAATATTGCCTCCCTCCTTGTTGCATCCTCACATAATCTGCCAAGTGGCATTAGTGTACAAGCTCTATTTAATTCAATAATGGGGTCGGTCCTCCTTTGATGAGTGCATGTAAGTTTTGCAATATGCACATTTGTAGATACTGTAGAAGCTTATAATGGAATTCATTTACATATTCCTAGGACAAGTCAATACTTTCAGTCCTTTCTTCATGTGGTCTAGTAGCATGGATGCATTAGTTTATACTGGAGCTGGCAAGGCAGGAGGACTAGGGCTGAGGCTTACTGTATCAGTGGAGAACTGCAGTCAGAAGAGAGGAAGGGACTTTTCCAGAGTTGCACAGGCTATCAGTGGCAAAGATGAAAGTCTGTTCTTGATTGCCAAGGGCTCTGAATATTTGCAAAATGTAATTCTGTTTGCCTCCATGACTGATTCAGTTTATAATATGGATCTTTCTTTCTCATTTTTAAACCTTCCTCCTTGGAAGCATTTGCCACCAATCATTGGACGCTATGTGCCTTTTGCTGCTGTGGCAGCTGCTAACTGCATCAACATCCCATTAATGCGACAGAGGTAAGATGGTGTTTTGAACTGAGCTGGGAGTGTGAGGGGGACACTGCCCCACAGTTCCTGGCAATTTCTCAGTTATACAACAGTTTTTAGAACTGCACCATGTCAGCTTAACAGCACAGTAGCAAAGAGTGTCTTTCCTCTTTGAGGTCAATGGACTTAGGAGGATGCAACTCCTCTTGGGATAACACTGTAGGCTGTGTGTTCACCTGTCAGTTTGCTTGCTCCCACTGCATGTTTAGAGGAATCCATGATGTTTCTTGGACATGTTGGCATGACATGTTCCCACCATGTCCTTGCTATAGTGGTTTAGAGTGGCAGGCTTTAATCTGGTGAGCCAGGTTTGATTCCCCACTCATTTCCTAGAATCATAGAGTTGGCCATCTAGTCCAACCCCCTGCTCAATGCAGGATCAGCCCTAAGCATCCTAAAGCATCCAAGAAAAGTGTGTATCCAACCTTTGCTTGAAGACTGCCAGTGAGGGGGAGCTCCCCACCTCCTTAGGCAGCCTATTCCACTGCTGAACTACTCTGACTGAATTTTTTTTCCCTGATATCTATCCTATATCATTGTTCCTTCTCCTCTGCATGCAGCCAGTTAAGTAACTTTGGACTAGTCATGATTTTCTTAGAGCTATTCTCACAGAGCAGTCCTGTCAGAGCTCTCAGCCCCACCTACCTCAAAGGGTATCTTTTGTGGAGGGAGGAAGGGAAGGCGATTATAAGCGACTTTGAGACTCCTTTGAGTGGTGAAAAGTGGGCTATAAAAACCAACTCTTCTTCTTCTTGTCCCCACACTGGAGCAGTGCATGTAGCCAGGGATGGTGGCATTGTCTGATTGTCTTTGCACCATACTAGTCATGGCCATCTTATTTGTGAAACCAACCAGCAGACATGGCTGAAAGCTTTGGCGAGCTATGTTATTCAGTTATTCTGTGACCTTGCGAGGTGCTTTTGGGTAAATCATGGGATTATACATAATGTATAGCTGTGCACGAGAAAGACAGGAAGAATGGACAACTGGCTCTCAGAAGACTTTTCTGGCAAGAGGGAAAAAATTGACATTAAAGGGCTGTGTTTTTTTCCCCCTGAACCATTTCTACAGGGAGTTAAAGTTTGGTATCCCCATTTTAGACGAGAATGAGAACCGGCTGGGTGAATCCAAGAAGGCAGCTCAGCAAGCCATTGTGCAGGTGGTGGTGTCCCGTATTGGCATGGCTGCACCTGCCATGGGTAAGTGTTCCATCTTGGCATGGTGGCCGTATTGACATGGCTGCACCTGCCCATGGCTTGTGCCAAAACAGATATTTCCAATTTAATTTTTCCCCATTTCCACTGGTCAGGGTTTTGAATGAGATGTTTTGACGCAAAGCTTGAATGGGAGCATTGCACTTTGATTTGCTGGCATCTCCTGAATGCTTTTGATTTTGGTTTTTGATTGTGGTAAAAATGCCAACGGATATAACCTGTCTAGTTCAGTGCTATTTTTACTTGCCAGGCATCAAACAGCCTTGAATCAAACAGCTTGGAGTCTGTAAACTGCCATTTGGGGACCCTGACTTGTTGGCATTTTTTAAATGTAGGAATTGTCTTCAGGCCTTTAGTGAGGCAAAAAGGTATGAGCTTTCATGTGATCGCACATTTCCTCGGATACAATGTCGAGGAATGGAAATAAGCAGTTCATACTTATAGGTAAAGTGTGAGAGTAAATTAACATACAGCATAATGAAAATGGTTAACAGATTCAAAAGATAAATAGGAAAAAACAGCAATTTGGGTTTGTTTATATTCACTCAAGATTGAATTATGTAGGAAACCTTCTGAATACAATACAATTCTATACAAGTCATCCATTATTATGCGAGTTGCATCGAACCCCAGCAAGCCTAAGTGAAAGTAAAAAAGTCTAGATGAATCCAGAAATACAGATCTCTCTTTCTGTCTTCCTTGGGAGACAACCAGATGGGGGAATGTGTTTCATACAATTTTCCCCTTTCCTTCTGCACAGCCATACCCCCTGTGATCATGAATGCGCTAGAGAAGAGAGCTTTTTTGAAGGTAAGTTCTTCTGGGTCTTATATGAACTCACAGATCTCCTGGTGTTTCATCCCATGCCTGCAAGCTTTTCTGTTGCTTCTATTTTTGAAACACTGGGATTGGTTAAACCCATGTAAACAACAACAAAACCACTAAGGGTGTCTTTCTTCCTAATTTGCAAGCAGAGAATCTGAGGTAAAAAGGAAATAAAATCACTGTAATAAACATCATGTTTAGTTTAGTTTATAACATGTTTATAACATGATGTCTGAGGTTGCCATGAGATTAATGTGGCATGCGTATAGGATAACTAACACTTCCCCAGTTCACTTGTGTGGGATGCAGCCTGTAAATATCCAACATCTCTAATGATTCCTTATTTCCTCAAATAATCATTAGTGGGATGTACATTTGTTCAGGTCTTTACTAACCTTCCCTTTTCTTGTATGCCAGGTTGGGATGTCTTTTAATGTCTCTGTCACCCACCAAATATTGATTGTTAAGTGGATCAACACAGATTGTCAATAGCTGCAGGGCAGTTTCCATATATGGGTCACAGAGCAAATCTCTGATGTTGCCTCCAATGTGGGACTTTTGGGCTGGTTTTGGCAGTAGGTGTGGAACTACAGTGTTAACAGCAATTTATCTACTACTGATTTTAAAAAGGCAAAAGCCCCTCTAGTGGTAGGGGGAATGGAGAATTGCAAGGATGAGGGGTGAAGTTTAGAAATCTGCACCTTCCCATCCACATGTGGGAGAGCCTGTTTTGGCTTGCTTCTAGAAGCATAAGCTCAAGGAGAAGATTTGGTTTTTATATGCCGCTTTTTTCTATCAGGAGTCTCAAAGCAGCTTACAATTACCTTCCCTTTCCTCTCACCACAATAGACACCCTGTGAGGGAGGTGAGACTAAAAGAGCCCTGATATTACTGCTCGGTCAAAACAGCTTTATTAATGCTGTGGCGAGCCCAAGGTCACCCAGTAGGTTGCAAGTGGAGGAAGAGTGGGGAATCAAAACCCGGATTGCCAGTCTAGAAGTCAGCGCTCCTAACCACTACACCAAGTTGGATGATTTAGAAACATCAGAAAAAGAGGGGCAGGCAATCATGGAAAGTGATGGGCGGAAGTTGATGTTACGATACTGTGTTTCCCTCCTCCCCACTGAAGTTCACAAGCTGGGACAGAGCAAATCATCTGTGTGGAAGCAGCTTAGTTTCTCCCCTATCGGAAGGGTTCTGGTTTTGAGCAGAAAAGTCCTGAGCAGAAAATCACAGTAATGATTCCTTCATTAAGGGACATCTGAACAACTAACTCAAATAAATGGATGTAAGATTCCACAGGGCTCTTTAACACAGATTCACCATGGAAGTTAACAGTACCTGAAAGTACCAAGGGGACTTTCTTCTGGACATCCTAGGATATTGGGCTCAAAGTCTCCTCAAGAAACATATTAATGTTGTTGCTACATGAATAGATGTCTATGTTCTATGCAGGTGCATTTCTAAAAATCACAAACCAGAACTTCTGTGAGCATAAACATCTCCCTTGTGTTTCTCTTCAGCGGTACCCCTGGCTGAATGCTCCTCTGCAGGTTGGACTGGTGGGCCTGTGGTAAGCAAACTCTCTCCTTCCCGCCCTCCCTCTCTGTGTGGTGCAAGTAGAACTACTCCTTATCTGAAGGAGAGAAAAGGCTTGCAGATAAGATGGGTAGTGTGGGCATGTGTTTGGAACACAGCCAAAGGCCACATGGCTAGCAAGAGCAAAAGTAGGAAGACTGTGGGCCTGGTGCCGTGAGGGATGGCTATAAGAGTTGCTGTGTGTGTGTGTGTGTGTGTGTGTGTGCATGGGGGGAGGGGGGGAGAGGCTTGAGCAAGGCTTCTTCCTGGAGCGGGCCCACCTCCTTGCTGCTTTCCTCTGCCTCAGGGCCCAGTTGGCCCAGATGCATATAGAGAGGGGATGTCTCATTCTCAGTCTTGTCTCAGCTCATACAAATTATTATTATTACTATATTAGATTTATTTCCCGCCACTCCCAAACTGCCTTGTGGCAGATTACATATCATAAAATCCCCACTAAAACCCCCAGTTAAAACATAATCCCCAACATGCTGGAAAACCCCTCCCCATCTCTCGCTATTAGAGGGGGGGGAAGGAGGTAAGATGGATACTCATACCTGGATACTCGTACCTGGAGGGGGGCCGTGGATCTACCTCATCGACCCCAGCCTCAATCATAAACCTGGTGGAAGAGCTCCATTTTACAGGCCGTGAGGAAAGCTGTAAGGTCCTGCATGGCCCGCAGCTCACCCGGGAGCTCATTCCACCAGGTTGGGGCCAGGACCAAAAAGGCCCTGGCCCTGGTCGAGGCTAGGCGTGCTTTCCTGGGACCGGGAACAATCAGTAAACTTTCACATGCAGAGCGTAAAGCAGAGCATAAAGAGGGAAGGTCAAGAGGAGAAGCAACAGGCAGAGGGCATCAAGGGTTGGTAGCGGGGCCCCTGCTGAAACACGGGCCCTGATGAGTGCCCTATAGGCTAACTCTGGTCAGATTTCTGGGTTTTCTGTGGTGGCCATTATGAATTTTCTGTGATTGTGCAGGAGGAGAGATCTGATATGTTTAACATTCAAATCCCACTTTTGAATACTGGTATTTTCAGTTCCCAGTATCTCAATAGGGCCCTTTGGCATGTTCAGCCAAAGTGTGCCCCAACCACATTCTAGCTTCAGTGTGACCCATTTTGCTGCATGCTCTACATACCTACCCAAGGGGGGGTAACTTTGGTGAGTGGGTTGACCCTCAAATTTGACAAGATCAGTACTTCAGCACAGAAGAGGAAGAGCCCGAAAAAGCATTTTGGACTGGAAAGAAGACTTGATTGGGATACAAGGTACCCATATCCATTGTGCATTCCTTATACATCTATATGAGTCCTCTATGTACTCAAAACATACAAATCCACGTGCATAGGGCTTTGTCTCCTGTGGCTGATAAGGATCTTATTTCTCAGAGTCAGGTGCTTCCTAAGTTAGAAGTGACAACTAGACAACTATATCTCCTGTTTTGTCTCTCCTTTTGCAGCTTGGTATTTGCTACTCCTCTTTGCTGTGCACTCTTCCCACAGAAAAGGTGAGTGCTTAGCATGTAATGTCGTCTCATGCATTCCAGAAGGTGTTAGTTCAGGATGCTTTACTAGAAATGTATTTTCTATAGGAAAATTTATGTGTAGGATGCAGCTCCCAAATGTCTTATCCCAATCCAGGCAGTTAAAGCTGTTCTAACAGGTTAATTTCCTCTGCTTCCCTGGACTGTCTTCTCCTTCTTATGTAGCAAGCAGCATCCTCTTGTAATGTCAAGAGGAACCAGAAAACCACCCTGCCTTGGTCATGGCTTTTGTTTCTCAGGTACATGGACAGGGTGACATGGGAGATGGTACATGGAGCATGAATGGAATTTCAGGTTGTATAGCTCAGTTATATTGCAGGTGCAGGTAACTGAATGTTCTGGGTTCAGCTTGGCAATTGGCTCATCTTTTCCAAGTTTGAAAACTAGTTTTATTCCCCATCTAACATTATTTCTATAAAAGAACCAAATCCAGGACTGTGTGTACTTTGTACTGTTTTTTAAAAAAAATACAGATTATTCACCAAGGTCAACCATATTCTGCATCATATATCTACAGAATAAATTGGAATAATTATAATCAAAAAAAGATTCACATCTTTTTACTAGCCAATTGGTTGAATTTTTCTAGTTTCCACTACTCTTCCTGGCTGCTGGATAAAGGCAGGGAATCCCCTCTGCCCATGCTCTGTGGCCACACCCATCCCTAGCCTGCTGGCTGGCAGGGGAAGGCAGGGAAGGCCCACCTCACACACTCCATAGTGACCACCCTGCTTTTCCCAACTGCCAGCAGAGACTGGGGAAGCCGGTTGTGCATCCTCCATCCGTAGAGCCACAGTTTGGACACCCTTGCTCTATACCATACTGACTCTGTTCCAGCACGTCTATGGAGTACTCTTAAATGATTTAGTGTTGCAGATCTCTTCAGCGAGACTCCAGTTTTCCTGTAAGATTGTGTTACCAAATAAGCAGTGATAAGAATGACAATAACAACGATAAAAATGGCTATGTTGTTTATTTAGCCACTTTCATAGCTATGTTGTTTATTTTATAACGTATACTTTCTATTAAGCAGACTTCAAGGCAACTTATGAAAAATGTACCAGTCTGTTGAAATGTATCATTTCAAAAATCAGCAGCAGTGAAATCAAAACACCAAGCCCCAAAAGATCATTATGAAAGGCTGTGTGGACTTAGCCTTGCACCTGAATGAAAGAAATGGCACCAGGCAGTTCTCTGTGTTCTCCAGTTAGAATGAGAATTCTGTGGTCATCTCATAGGAAGGAAGATGTTTGCTGAGTGTCTGTGAAGAATCTCTAAGCTACACGTATAATAAGCTTTCACATTACACCTTGTAACATAATCAAAAACATTTTTCTTTCTTCCAAGTTCCCACTGAATATCGAGAGGTGAAATGCTCAAAGTTCACAGCGGCTGGGTTGGGATTGTGCAAGTGATGGGACTTCAGGAGTGGGCTGTAAACAATGCATCGTTTGTCCTTCTTTTTGCAGCTCAATGAAGGTGAGTCGTCTGGAACCTGAACTCCAAGCTCAGATCAGAGAGAAGAACTCCAGCATTGAGGTTGTGTATTTTAACAAAGGGCTTTAAGAGAGGCTTCTTCATACTACCCTGCTGTGGAGCAGACCGGACACGAGGAAGAATTTGGGATCCGGGGCACCTCATAAGGAAGTTAATCTTTGTAATTGTATAACTCCTTTGAAATGCTGCTTTCTTATTGGCTGTCACATCTTGGCAGGACCTGTGTGTTTGATATAACCTTCCTGGGTTCAGGTGAACCATAGGAATAGATTGTATTGTGGCAGTGTGGTTGTTGCTGTAATGTATCCTCACACTCCTGAACAAAGCAGAAACATTCCAGCCGTGACGCGTTTAGGCGTCCGGGCCAGAAAAGTTAGAGCCTTCAAGCAAACCCAGCCCCCAAATTATACACAGTTCCCAAACAATGTCCATGTGTGTATATAATCCCTATCAACCAATAGACATTATGTTTTTGAGATCATGTCTGGGAGGGGAGAATCCATAGATTGTGTTGAATACCATGAAAATAGGTTACAATGGGAAGGACAACTTGCTTTGGGGGAATATCTTATCTTGAGGGCTAGAAAAATGTTTACAGCATGCACATTACATATTTCTATGATGGCTACATTTTGTACTGATTTTGCTCCAAATAATTTTGATTTTCACAAACAAAATATGCTCATCCAAAAATGGCTGCAGTCTCTTTATACAGAAAATCTTGATACAGGGAATCCTTTAACAGCAAAATCTCTTCTCTGTATGAGCAAAGCACCCATGTACATGATAACTATAAGACTACGCAGCATGAAGTTTAAAGAAACATGCACATCCAAGGTTTTAAAGGGGGTTAAAGTGACCTCAGGCTTTCTGTCTTGCTGGCTGTGAGGAACATTGTGGTTTGAATTAAGTGAGTTTATCTTTGGAGCACTTTTAGATAAAGTACTGTTTGTTGTGTAAAAGATTGGGTCAGATGATTTTTTGGTTACCTCCATTATTATAATATATTCAAGTAAATACACAGATCTAAAAATCATTATTTTAGCTCTGATGAGTGTATAAAGAAAGCCTTAAGGTGTGACCATCTGGCCATCTTTCAAGTGAGTCATGCCTTGTTGATAAGAAGGGCTTTGTCTAAAGAGACATGGGGTGGGCAATACACCTATTTAAGGTTGGGTCATCGTGTGGAAGAGCAAGCCTGGAAGTACTGCTGCTTAAAATGAGAAGGGCAAATGTCTAAAAACATGGAGAGCACTGCTGGATCAGACCAAAGTCCTGTCTTTATCCAACCTCCTGCTTTCGCAGCTGCCAAGCAGATGCCTCCTTAAAGTCCCCAGGCACAGCCCCAAAGAAACTGTAATAACTCCAGTTTAGTATGGGTTGTTATGACTGTTGTGCTTTTGACATATCTCCCACTTGTTAATTTTCTCCTTTAATATGTAAAATATGGCTACAAGATCCAGGTTTTTAAAAAAAAAGTTAGTTTTTTTACAGAATGATTAGGCTTTGTACCAAGATGGATTTAAAGGTTAATAGAGAGATTATATCATAGGTGTTTCAGATGCAAGGGTTCTCAAGTCGTTAAGCTTAGGTGACCTAAAGCAATATGTCTGTGCCAGTGTTCCTCTATTGTACTTCCTTGCATATTTGCCTTGTATTTTCCCCAGTGATTGTGATGAAGCTGTTTGTGTGTTTTCCACAGAGTCTCTTGAAATTGTGCTCTGTTCTTTGGTTTGGGTTTTCATGTTAACAAAAGCTTTACTCCAGAATCATAAAGGTGGGAGATGGTCAGATTCTATAAAAGTATATTGAAGTGACATTAGTGCTTGTTCAATGAAAAAAATCCCAAACTGAGATGCTAATCCGAATAGCTTGTGGAATGAGGGTATGAACTGCCTTAGTAACGTACATTATTTTGAGCTATAATCACATGGAAATGAACAGGAGAAAACCTCCTTAATGTGGCCCTCAGAAAGAATAGGATGGTGAGCTGAGGGCGAGAAAGATCAGTCTGTCTTTGCACAGGCCTCATCTCCTTCTTGATCATATTACTCGGAAGTCACTTTCACACTGAGATAACATGGCTTTGTTGAAAAAGAAGGCATGAGAGAAAATGCACAACTGGAATGGCTTTTTAGTTGAAGATAATTACTGTCAGCTCAGCGTTTTACTCTGGCTTTTCCATGAGTACAGGCAAATGTAGTGGCAGGACTGCCTCTTCCAAAATGAGATAAGAAATCAGTTTAAATTCCCGCTCACACCACACAATCTCCACCAGCACCTATGACTATGAGCACAAATATTGTTGCACATAGAGGGCACATGCTTGTGCAAACATGTGCAGCAAGTAGGATCTCAAGTATTTGTGCATCAGATAGAAAATATGTTAAATTTGTTTTAAGCACAAATAGTCATCTTCATTGCATGTGGCTATGAGCAAACAATGCTCATTTATACCTGCCCTGCAACAACTATGCTCTACCAAAGTCCATTCATGCTGATGGCAGAGCTGAATGGAAGCTTCTGGGTTCCTGCTGCTGCAATGTTTTTGTCGGAACCAGAAGTGGCATGTTCAATATACCCCTCCCTTCCTCCGTATTGATAGAAGGATGTTTGCAATATTGTCCTAGGCTAATAACACTGCATAAATTTTGATCCCACAATTCCTTCTGTCTGCCATATAGACCAATGGCTCAATGCAAGGGTCATCTTATTTGCTATGTGTTATGCAAAGAATCAGTGGATCCATGCTGCAGCAGCAACTTCAGTGGGATCTGCTCTGTTGTACCTTCATGTGCTTTGAAAAAGCAAAACAAACAAAAAAAGTGGTGGGTAGGGATAAAGCATGTTGCTGATGGTTTAAAAGGATAAAGCAGTACAGCTATAGAAGTAAACCTTCTGTATATTATACATCCAAGTTTCTGATATCAGCTAAAAGCTCAGGTACTGTAGCTGAAACGGAGTTTGCCATCACCAGTAGCAGGATTGTTTATTTAAATTCAGCATAACAGTCCTCCCTTCCCCCCTTCCTAAAATCTAAAAACAGCCTGATGTTTTTGATGATGCATTACGTGAGCTTGTAAAATAGGGGTAAGAAACGTAACTGGCCAGTACTGACTTCCCGTGAGACAGCTGAAGGTCAGCAGCTTAATCCTGTTTTCTGTTCTTTTCATCCCTGGAGCAAATTACTTATTTCAATCAGAGCAAACCAGGCTGGGGTTGTTTGTTTGGTTCTTCATAAATGTCATCTTTGCTGGAGGCTCAGGGGTTGCTATGCGCTTTTTATCCTGTTTATTCTTAACAAGACCTCATCCAGCTCTTGGAAGCTTATGATGAATTCTTTAAATTGATTTCTGTACAATATTTTTGGTTGTGTTCAAAGCTTATTTTACCAAATTCAAAACAATGTTACCAAGCAGGAATCCACACTGATTCCATGTCAGACCTCCTGTGCAGCTTTAAATATGACAACATATATTCCAAATAAAGTGTATAATTTCTCTCTCTTGCATATGATGCTGTTTTCTTAGAGAGACAGAACTGATTCTGCTCATAATTGTTTTTACATGGTATGGCACACACTGAAATCAAGTCTTCATATGCCATCTGGCCAGATTTCTTCCTAGCAGGTGGCTATAAGTGACACACAAAAGATGGTGTAGAGCAAGATAAAAACATAGCCCCCAGATTCTCAGCTTCACATTTGAGAGCCCATATTCTAGCCTGCTTTCTTCTTTAAAAATTACAAACATACTAGAGGTTTCCGAGTGGAAAAATTGATGTATTATAGAGCCCCAACGCTAGAATATACTGTAAGATAAAATGTATCCCATGTATATATTGAGTCAATAAAGCATCCAGGGAGTGAAATATACCATAATAGTCATACAGCACAAAGAGTGACCATCATGGTGTATTTTACTCCTTGGATGTTTTACTGGCTCAGTATCATTATGGGATATTTTAATATTTATCTGTGGTATGGGTCAAGGTGTTTCTTATGTTGGACTACATATATTTATCCACTTCGTTACTTCTAATACTTTTACATGTTGGTTTTTTTTAGTGCTTATAGAGGTTTGCCCTTCTCTGTATTCAGAGCCTAATCCTTTCTAAATGTTAGTTCTCTCCCCCAAGTTAATCTGTTGTGCAGAGATTTTAGGTCTTCATAGATGATTATGTTCCCTACCCCCTGCCTAGTCAGTCACTTGAGTGGGCAAACCCTGCCTATTTCAGAGCAGAAACATTTCAGCAGAAAGCACCTAACCCCCTGGAAACTGAGATGCTCTTTCGTATTCCTTTTCGTGTCTGCAAAGAGATGTTCTCAGCTTCCAATATAAACTGAAAAGGGGTTGTTTTGAAGCATCCACATGTCCTTATCTACTTTCTGCATTCCCAACCTCCCCACTTTGCTGTGAACTTTCTCAAACCTGGTCTGGTCTGATTCTTTTGCGTAAGATGGTAGTCAGAGGACCTTTGCACATTGTGGGGCAGGGAAGGCATACATTTTTATCGGTCCTTCTCCAATGCATTCCCCAGAGAGCACCATGCTCAGCTAACACCAATCTGTTGACAATCTCTGGCCAACTGTATGACTGAAGGAGACATTTACCCTATTTGCTGGCGTATAAGACTACTTTCCCCCCTGAAAAACATGCCTCCAAGTGGGGGGGGGGCGTCCTATAAGCCGGGTGCACTTCAGTTGGGATAGACATAGCTGCCCATAGTGGCCCTCCGATGCCCGCCCACCTCATTCTACATACCATCCAGTACCGCACGGTATCCAGTGTGGCTGCGGCGGGTCATCAGCATGGCTGTGGTGAGCATCAGCAGCGAGACAGGGGTGCCAGCCTTTTCGGCGTGACCAGCCTGTTCTGCTTGATGGGAAGCAGCGGCGCTCTGGCCCGCCCCTTGTCTATGCAGAGCTCGCACATGCGCACTTGCACACTAGTGCCGGTAACAGGGAGATGCAAGGGCGGGCCAGAGGCGCTGCGGTCGCGCTGCGGCCGTACAATGGTGACAAACTCTATATTTTGAGTGGAAATGTTGGGGGGTCGTCTTATACGCCCAGTCGTCTTATACGCCGGCAAATACGGTACTTGGGCTCAGTGCTTAGCCACAAAGATTCCTGATTCACTTTGGTAGTCACTGTCTTTCATTATAACTTGCCTTGTAGGGTCATTGTGTAATTATTAGGCACTTTATACACTTCACAGTACTATGGAAAAGATTCATATCAACTAGGTGTCCCATGTCTGGGCTTTGCAAATAGTCCTAGCACCCAAGACAAAAATGTATTTGTGCCTAGGAGATGTTCACTCACAAAATTTGCCTTGACATTTGGGAGAAAAGAATGAAGCCCATTGCTAAAATATGAGGGCTGGGGTAGCCTAGCACTCATCCTCATCTGCTTGCCATGTGAGCCTTCTGTCCCTCCCCTCCCACCTCTTCCAGTTTAGCATATTGCAAGGATGGATCGAGGATGAGCCATCAATCAATGGCTGATAAATAATGTAGGAGCCTGCCGTGCAATAAGACTTGTCAATTGCAATGCTGCCCTCATAAATTAAAGATGAAAAGGTACAAGGCTCTTGCCAGAAAAATGAAGACAAATTTTTAATAGCTTGCCAAGATGTTGTGAGATGGAATACTCTAGCAAAATGAATTACATTTTTATTATGTGTTTTATTATGCTGTAATGAAGGGGATTTGTTGAGAATACAATATATTTCTAATGCAGCTGAGTGGAGGGAGAACCTCATGCATACACACTCGTGGGCTCCCTCCCCTTCTGTCCTTGGGTGAAAGATCGGAGCCTGTTATAGGAAGAAAACTTAGCCTGGTACAGGAGAAACTCATAGAAAAATGAAGACGAGGCATTGTTTTTGATAGGGGATCAGCAGGGGTGGGAAGTAGAAGGTAGACTAAAATGTACCCAAGTGACAAGATAGTACACCAGTAAATTAGGGCAGAAAATGGAGGAATCAATATTTGTAGAATGAGATGAACAGATGCCTAAATCAGGCCTGCAGTCAAAGCTTTGATTAGGTATTTAAAATTAATATATGAAACTTCAGTCTATTTCCCCCTTGGTACCATTCTTCTTTACTCATTTTATTTCCAAATTTTAATTCACATCTCAGATTTCACTTCCCCTCATTATCCCAGATCGTTTCCTACCACCCTGACAAGATTTCCTACCCCCTTCCCTGGTCCTCTCTACAATCTGAGCAGCTCAGCCAGTGGTAGCCAGAGATTTGTACCATCTCTCTCCATCATTAAGGCAATTTAGCCAATCCATGCAAAGAGGTTCATCCCCTTCATCTCCTTGACAAAAGATACACTCTTCACATTCTCTCCTGATGTCACAGTGTCTGACAAGAGTATTTACTAGAAGTGTAGTTGTAAAATGTTAATTGCATTGTATAGCGTAAGGGATTTTTTCAGAATACTTTATCTGGAGTTTTGCTGGACTTCTCTTAAGCAGCTGCAATCTTTCTAAAGGAAGTTGCACAAGGCAATACTTTGAAAGAAGAACCATAGACACTGATGGCTAGATAATCTCCATTCTTTCAAATGGTTTGGAATCAGAACCAGCCAACAGAGACGGCATTCCCCAGGGGGTATAATACTAACATTCTCATTGCAACAGGTTGGATAGATTATGGGAAACCATCATGGAATTGTTGAAGTGGCTTCTGAGGTGGCAAATGCAGATTATAAGTCTTCTAAGCAAACTCATGTCACATAAAAAGTGACATGTCACATGGTGCTGGCATGTAGACAAAGCTGTAGTGGTAAAATATTGGTACACGGAGATTTCTAGTACACAGAATACAACCCCCCCCCCGCACTCCCTGGGCACATACCTTCAGTTTTATAGTCACTCAAAGACAAGTCATGTTATAAGATGCCATCAGGTTCATTATATTTTTTAGGAATGACACCAATTGGTATTTTTCCCATAGTGCTTCAGAGAAGGCCAGCTGATAGAAGAGAGCACAATGCACAGGTGAAAGACTGATTGGTGGCTAATTTATGTGCTTGTTAAAGGAATCCTTACAGTATCACAATGCACAAAAATTTGCAGACAGCATCACAAATAAAACTACTAGTATTTAATTACAATTAATCATGTTGCATAAGATGGCCCATTAGAATACATACAATACTATTGAATTAATCAGGTGGGTAGCCATGTTGTCCTGAAGCAGTTTTATTCAAGGTATAAACTTTCAACATGAACCTTGAATAAAACTGTATTGGTATTTTTTTATTTTTTAACCACTTCCCCCCGAAGGGTCGAGGCGGGTTACACGTAAAGGTGCCACTGGACTAAAACTTAGTTTAAGTGAATTAATAGTATTTAATGCAAACCATCTGATGGCACATCAAGTCAGGTCATTACTTTACAATGCTGAGGAATTATTATTATTATTATTATTATTATTATTATATTTATATTTATACCCCGCCTCCCCCCGAAGGCTCGAGGCGGCTTACATAAACCCGTCCCCTAAAACCATAAAATGACAATAAAAACCAATGATTTACAATAATTGTAACAGCGATGGCGTAGCCTACTCATTTGCTCTCCGCATCCTCATCTACGGTGGGGGGTGACGCTCTCTACCACCAGTTTGTGAGGGGGGGGCTGATCTTCTTTCCGCCCGGCCTCAGTTATAAGCCTGGCGGAAGAGCTCCGTCTTACAGGCCCTGCGGAATGCTGGTAATTCCCGCAGGGCCCTCAGCTCTTCCGGGAGCTCATTCCACCAGGTTGGGGCCAGGACCGAAAAGGCCCTGGCCCTAGTCGAGGCCAGGCGGGCTTCCTTGGGGCCGGGAACGACCAGTAGGTTAGCCCCCGCAGAGCGTAAAGTCCTGCGGGGGATATAGGGCAAAAGGCGGTCCCTCATATATGCTGGGCCTAGACCACGGATGGCCTTGAAGGTCAAAACCAAAACCTTGAACCTGATCCGGAAGGCGACCGGTAACCAATGCAGCTGCCTCAGAACTGGCTGGATGTGAGCCCTCCATGGTGTAGCTGTGAGGACTCTAGCAGCCGCATTTTGGACGAGTTGCAGTTTCCGGATCAAGCCCAGAGGCAGGCCGGTGTAGAGCGAGTTACAGAAATCTAGTCTAGAGGTGACCGTCGCATGGATCACTGTGGCCAGTTGTTCAGTGGACAGATAGGGCGCTAGTAGCCGAGCCTGGCGAAGATGGAAAAATGCCCGGCTAGCTACCTGTTTAACCTGTGCCTCGAGTGTTAGTGAGGCATCGATGGTCACCCCTAAATTCCTGGCCTGAGATGCGATATTAAGTTGCGTCCCGGCCAGAAAGGGTAAGCGCGCTTCCTGATCTGCCCCCCTACGGCCCAACCACAGAACCTCCGTCTTGGAGGGGTTGAGTTTCAGGCGACTCTGCTCGAGCCATCCAGCTACAGCTTCCAAACATTTGGCAAATGGATCTGGGGGGGAGTCCGGGTGGCCATCCATGAGGAGAAAGAGCTGGGTGTCATCAGCGTACTGGTGGCAACCCAGCCCATAGCTCCGTACCAGTTGAGCCAGAGGGTGCATAAAGATGTTAAATAATGTAGGAGAGAGCACCGAGCCCTGTGGGACCCCACAAGGGAGCCGGTAAGGGCCCGATACTTCCTCTCCCACGGCTACCCTCTGTGTCCGGTTTTGGAGGAAGGAGCGTATCCAGCGTAACGCTGTACCCCTTATCCCCGTACCGGCAAGGCGGCTCGCTAGCAGCTCGTGATCGACCACGTCAAACGCGGCCGACAGATCTAAAAGAACTAGCACAGCAGAGCCACCTCGGTCAAGCTGGCGACGAAGGTCATCCAACAAGGAGACCAACACAGTCTCCACCCCATGACCAGGGCGGAAGCCAGACTGGTATGGATCGAGTGCCGAAGTATCTTCCAGGAACGCTAGGAGCTGGTCCGCCGCAGCCCTTTCCACCACCTTACCCAGGAACGCTAGATGCGCTACTGGGCGGTAGCTTGCAGGGTCATGTGGGTCCAGGGATGGCTTCTTGAGGAGAGGGCACACCATCGCCTCCTTCAGCACCTCAGGAAACTCCCCCAACTGGAGAGAGCAGTTAACAATATCCCTGAGCTGCTCACCTATCCGTCCATCCCTCCCCTTAAGGAGCCAAGACGGACAGGGATCAAGGGGGCAGGTGGTTGCCCTCATCCTCCCCAGCAACCCGTCCACTTCGGATAAATTAATGCTATTGGTAGCCACACCTTCACCCAGACTATGCAGAACAGCACATAATATAATTAAGCCATGCTTATACAGAACACTGAGCCTCTTTTTCTATTTAGGAATTGAGCACTAAATAGAGGGTCAGGATGAGCAGATAATTCAGGGCAAGGGAAAATTTTGCTTTTCAATTATATGAAACACTAACATAAAATGCTATTATTGGAGAAGTGAAAAGAATGAATGAAAACACAGAGACAGAGGTTATAGAGAGTAAAACAAAGAGGCCCAAATATTCACGCACAAAGAACAAGGAACCCACTTAAATTCTGAAGAACTATAATGTCATAGGAATCTACATGAGACAAACAACATCACTTATCTCAGAGGTCCCTCACCTTTTCTAGCTGGCAGGCACCTTTTGAATTCTGACACAGGAAGTTGGGCACAATCACAAAATGGTTACCACAGCAGGTGGAGCCATTCATTAAATGGCTGCCACAGGAAGCAGAACCAACTAGAAAATGTCAGGAAGTGAGGTTATATGTAATTCTGACAGCAACTTTTCAACGTTTCAGGCAGAAGTTCTGTTTAACATGATAATTCACACAGCAAAACAAAATTTCTGCAGGGCTAAAATCCCATCTAGCCCTGCCCACTTCCTAAAAACACTTGATAAGTTCTCCATGGGCACCTTGGTTCCACAAGCACCGTGTTGGGGACACTTACCTTGGCATATTATTTCGATAAAATGTTTCAGGTCACTGTGTAGGGTAGTTCCACAAGCCTAAAAAAATATTTTGAGAATTCCCTGAATGCTTTACAAATCACTCAGAATTCTTCTTGTGCACAGCTAGTGTCACTTCAAGAGAAAGTTCATCAACTTTTCTTTCCGGCTTGCCCCATTCCTCCCCTCCATACACCCCCCCCCACCTCATTAGTGGGTTTTCTTTCTCACCTGCTCTAATCTATTACTTCCTTCTCCTTGCCTCTCCCAGGGATCCCAGTGCTTGGTTATGATTAAGCAGGCCATTAAGTGGAGAGTGTTTTTACCTTTAGGGCTGGATTGTCTGCTATCTTACTTCTCAATTAGTATTTTGGAAAACGTCAACCAAGATTAATAGTTGCATTGCTCCGGGACACGGCAAATGAAGAATGGGAAAGGCAGGTTGCAACTGGCAGAGATGGGGCTGGCATGGAGGTGAGCTCCTGCCAAGGTAGGCGAAAGGTTCAGGTTTGGCAAGCCAGAAGCCGTTTGGCAAGAGCCACAGCAATTGCCGATGTATGCATGATGAACCTTGATGGTTAAAGAGCAGGTTGGGAGCAGAATCTCCAGGAATTTTGGGTTACATAATATTTGTGAACTATGGGGTGCATTAAATAAAATACCAGTGAATACCTACCCAGTCTCCTACTTTTACAATTTAAAAAAGTTGCTACATCTTTTTAAAAAGGCCTTTTCAAGATGGAAAGTTTTGTATATGAAGCAATATGTGTGTACTGACGCAATGTTATGTATACACTGAAACAATGATACATATATGGAGCAATGATACATATGGGTCTGAGTTGAGCCAGGACCTGGCTGCTCACTCCTCTCTTGTGATCCATCAGAATGTATCAAACAGCCAATCGGCTGACTGTTTTAAGAGCCAGTTCCAAGGGTGCATTACTGGCCAATGGTGTGGCCTGAAACAGTTGGAAATGTATATAAAGTCTAAATGCTCTCCCTGTTGCTGTTCAGTTTTCCTGCTGGTCAATAAAAAGTTTCTTCATGTTAGAGCTGAAGCATTGGCATCCTGACAACCCACAGATCTAATAGAAGGGCCATGCAAAAGTTAACAGAAGTTGGCAAAACAATTCAAGCACCAACCATCTTCCTGTCTTTTATGGCATTTTCCAGCAGAACACTTAAGGGATTTACAGCAATGTTGACACATGCTGGGCAACTAGATGCTGTTTCCTCTTGAGGATTTAGGAGTATAGTGTCTTATAGTGTCTTTGTTGTATCTCTGTGTATTTACACTTCTATTTGGATAGGGTTTTCTTTTAAAGGAGATAAAAATAGGTCCATGATTTAAAGGCAGTAGTGTTAATTGTTTGTTCTGCCTTCACAACATGCTATCTCCAATAAAGAGAAACATTTTCAGGTCTAACAGCTAGGATAATTGCTAAAGGAGAACTGCTTGCTAGTACATCTTTCTATGTCTCCTCATCCAGTACAGAACAGCGCATGTGAACAAGAATGAGTAGGAAAGGGGTGGAGCTAACTGTGAGCCTCCCTCCCTGAAATCTCAATTGTCAGAAATTTAATCCCTTTCAGACTATGAATGCTCAGCACGACTCCCTATGGATTGTTGAAAGTGAAATGTGCATAAATGGATGTCTGCAGCAGATGTTCTCAAAGGAAAGGAAATCTCAGGCGGCATGACTCCTGCTATTCAGGCTCAGTTTCCATCGAAATGGGAAATAACTTTCTGGGTTATACCACTAGATTCAGACTGTAGGTACGGCTCACATAATTCAGTATTCCTCCAGACTGGAAAGAAAAATCCTGCACAAAACAAGCAAGCGTGTCAGAAAAGCAGCTGGAACCTGTCTGTCTAACACCCAGGATTTTATATTTTTGTATGATAGTGATATGAAGGTGTCATGTGAGCCATTCCTTCAAAATGCCTGAAGTACTATAGCTACAAATTTAGGCACAGCTAGGCCTCATGCACACGAAACTAATATTCAGATAGCTAGTTGCTTAGTCCCTAATAGAAGAAGAAGAAGAAGAAGAAGAAGAAGAGTTGATTCTTATATGCCGCTTTTCTCTACCTGAAGGAGGCTCAAAGTGGCTTACAGTTGCCTTCCCTTTCCTCTCCCCACAATAGACACCCCGTGAGCTGGTGAGGTTGAGAGAGCCTGACATCACTGCTCAGCCAGAACAGCTCTATCAGTGCCATGGCGAGCCCAAGGTCACCCAGCTGGCTGCATGTGTGGGAGTGCAGAATCAAACCCGGTTTGCCAGATTAGAAGTCCACACTCCTAACCACTCCACCAAACTGCCTCTCAATCACCAGTAATAGTCACCAGTATAGATTGTGAAAATATTGTCTGTGGAAAACCACATCAATCAAGGGATATCAGACCTTTCTTCCCTGTCCCCTAGAAAAGTATGAGGGTTTCTTACTATATATATATTTGTACACTGGTATATTACAATATATTTGAATCTATCACTTCCCCAGATTCTAGTAGAGGCCTCACTGAATGTAAACAGCTATAGTATTCAGAAAAGTTCACCAAATGTCCTGCCTGCCACCATCACGATAAGACTCCAGCTGAAGGAATGACTGCAGATCGAAAAGATAAAAACAGTATGGTCAACAACTGTGGGAAACAGGATGTGGAAGTAGATGGACCCTTTGTCTGACCCAACTGGACTCTTTCTAATGTTTTGATGACAAATTGAATATTGTTGCATCTTGAAAGATGTCATATAAACAAGCCTCAAGCCTTTCAAACGTTCAAAGCTAGTATAGTGGCATACAGAATGAAGTTCTTACTGAAGTCCCTGTACAAGATGGTACTTTCAAGCAGCATCATTTGTGGATGCCATATCCCAGGGAAGTTCATACAGGTAAGAAATTCCCTAAAATAATATCCCAGATTATTGTTGAGCTTTATAAAGATAAATCAGTATCCATAGCTGTATTACATTATTTTTGTTGCATTGTTTGTAGTGCGTATTATACACTTTTTATTGCATTGTCTTCTATTTCCATATAATTTGTCTTAATTCTCAACAACAAAGGAAGAATATAAATAAAGTTAGTAAGCCCTGAAACAAACTGGCAGCCAATGCAGCTGCTGTCTCAGTGCAAATATAGGTGTGTAATCTATTGGAGTTCTACACATTTATGTTGGTCAACTGGATAGTATTTTTAGAGGTCTCATACACAAATGTTCCGTTGATATATTTGAGAATTACCAAATAAAGGAAAATGAACACAGTCCATCACTAGAATGAAAAAGAAAGGCAACACTGGACTTGTAAGCACTGGTATTTATACTCAAACATCTAATCAGTCAGAGAGCCAGCTTGGTGTAGTGGTTAGGAGTGCGGACTTCCAATCTGGCGAGCCAGGTCTGATTCCCTGCGCCCCCACATGCAGCCAGCTGGCTGACCTTGGGCTCACCACAGCACTGATAGAGCTATTCTGACCAAGCAGAAATATTAGGGTTCTCTCAGCCTCATGTACTTCTCAGGGTGTCTGTTGTGGGGAGAGGAAATGGAAGACAATTGTAAGCCGCTTTGAGACTTCTTCGGGTAGAGAAAACTGGCATATAAGAACCAGCTCTTCTTCTTCTTCTTCTTCTTCTTCTTCTTCTTCTTCTTCTTCTTCTTCTTCTTCTTCTTCTTCTTCTTCTTCTTCTTCTTCTTCTTCTTCTTCTTCTTCTTCTTCTTCTTCTTCTTCTTCTTCTTCTTCTTCTTCTTCTTCTGTGTTGCCTTCTGTATCTGGCAGCTACTGAGTATGAAACTCTCACAGAAAATCCTTTTACAGTACCTGTTCTGGGAGATCTTTTAACTAGACATGGCAAGAACTCAACCAAGGATTTCCACCACATCAGAATGCTCTATTGCTAAACCAAAATTCCTTCTCAAAATTAATGCACAATTTTGAAACAATTGTTTTTTGGGGGGTGTCCAAATATATATGGCAGCAGCTCCTAAGTTAGTTCTAATTAGTGGAAAGTTTGGTTTGTTGTCACATAATGTGACTGGAACTAGGGGTGAAAGACAAGGATCAGAATGTGCTTTCTATGTGGAAGAATCAGGACCATACTTTATAGATCAATTCAAACTAACACCAAGTTAGGGTCAGAAGGCTTCAAATGGGGTGGATCCATTCAGGACTGTATGGGAAAGCTCAGTTCCTTCCTACATCCTCCTTTCCTCTGCAACTCAGGCAAGACGGCTGGCAGCTTCACCAGAACCTCCATGCTGCCATCATTTGTAGTTTCCTGCTCAATACTCATTCAACACCCTGATATCCTCTGCTTGGACTACAGGACACAGAGAGAGGGAGCCAAGGCTCTGCCATCTCATCATTGGAGAGCAATTCTAGAGAGACCCCTGGGAAAGGGAGGGGCAGAAATCGATCTATCTCGGGGATATTTAATGAGGAGCCCCCGACCGCAGACTTTAACCTTGCAGATAATGGGGTGAGCGCTGGTAATTCCTATCGACAGAGGCGGCTCCCCCGTCCTTAATGAGCTAATCAATACTTGTTCTCAGCTTAATTTCCATCTAATTGCTCTTTAACGACGCCTGATAATGGCCAGTCTCCTGTGAGGGCTCAGGAGAGGAGGGAGATGTTTTAGGGTAGAGTTGTCATGGGAGGATGGTGAATCCTCTCATCCTCCCCCCACCTTACAATCACCGGGTGGAGGAAGCACTGCCACTTTCCAAAAAGAGTAGGAATTAGGAGTCCCTTTCTTCCTACTTTCCTTGCAATGGCTTTGCTCTACTGGATCTAGGCTGAAGATCAATTCGGATTTGAAAGAGAGCCTTTTTAATGCATCGCAGCTTTCCCCAAACCATTTAGGCCCCGGGTAAATAATAAAAGGAATTAATGTGCTCAAGCAATTGACAGGATTTCACCCTGACAGCCACAGCATCACCTATGTGGCCTCAATTCTTCACATCCACTGCCATAGTTGAAATCCCCATTGGCCTGGCTATGGGGAGACTTGAAACATGTGCTGACCACAAATGCTCTTGGAAATGATTTTCCGTGCGAATAGCAAAATAACCAATGTGCACATATAGATTTTATGCTTGTTAGATTTTGCTTTTGATTCTCTTTCCTTCAGAGATCTCAAGGGGGCGTGAACAGATTTCCCAGGCATTGACCATCAGAGTATCACTGGGACCTTTACTGCATGATAGTCTCTGCGCCATACTGTGGGGCAGCAGGGGCCTTTCTTTCTTTGTTTAACAATGTGGTATTGTGCATCAATGCAATACCATATTTTTAAAAAATGCCCCAGATGGGTCCACCATGCTGCATAGCATGGCAGAGACACTTGGGGCATTAAAAAATAATAATACTTTTTTTTGTCCCTTCCAGGATGCCGTACCTCGGCGAGGATGGGGAGGAACCAGGCTAGGATGGCCCAACTCTTCCCTTCCAGACTGCCCTGGCCCAACATAGGCCTCATTGACCTCCAGGCTAAAAAGGGAACATGGATATATACATATTCCCTTGCCATGGGGCAAATAAGAGCCTGGGTCAGGACAGGCCTGGGATAACCCCAGGCTGGTGCCAACATCATGCGGAGCTGGGGATTTGATCTGTTATTGGATGAACAGTGAGTCTGGGCAAATTCCTGGTGCGGAAAAATCCTGGGAGGGTTTTTCACAATACAAATTTGTAGGGGAGGGCGGGAACAGTGAGTCAGGGCAAATTTCTGGTGCAGAAAAGTCCTGGGAGGGTTTTTCACAATTCAAATTTGTAGGGGAGGGCAGGAACAACAAAAATAGAGTTTCAAAAATGCCCCAAGCACTGTGGGGTGGAAGGGGAGTGGAGAATGAGAGTGTTGCTCAGCATAGGCATGGTCCAGGAGGCCTGCACACTGGCATATTGCCTGGGTCCATGTGCTGAAGAGCACAGTATTCCAATTCTTTTCACTCCTCTTTATTCCCAGTCCGTAACAACCCTGCTATTTGAACTCTTTTTTATCCCCAGATAAGCCATGAAAATTTGCAACAGTTTCTTCCAGTTTCTTCCATGCCTTGATGGCCAGTTTGATTTAAACCCAGTAGCACCTTTTCTGCACATGTTGGATAACTCACTTTCATTGTGCTTTTGCAGCTGGGTTTTCCTGTGCAAAACAAATTTACTTCTAAAGTCCATTGAAAGTGCATTATCCAATATGTGCGGAATGTGTAAGGATGAACAAGATTTTATGGGTTGGAGTTCTGGACAAAGGGAACATTGACTCTTGACCCCGAAAATCTTGTTGGTCTCTTAAGATGCTGCTGGGTTTGAACTGAGCATCTCTACTTCAGACCAGCACAGGTACTTTCCGAAACTCTTCATTCAATTTACTCCTTTCAGCATGAGCCGTTTAAATTTCAAAAAGGAATCAGCAGAGGGCGCCATGTTTACTTAGTGCAGAGAGTTTTGGTTAATCCAGGCCGGAACATCTTTCTAAACAATTGTCTGACAACTCTTGCTAAAGTGAGTTTGCAGACTGGGCTTGGTTTGGCCCTACCAAATAGACCCTCGTGTATTTTCGAGCCGAATGCTGAGGATGAGAAGTTAGAAGATATCTCAAAGACACTTGAAAAGAACATTTCCCTTTGAGAATCCTGCAAGCTTTTTCTGTCGCCTCTCCTTAAATTGAACAAAATGCCTTGAATAAAACTTTGTTGGTCTTAAGAGTGCCACTGGACTCCAACTTTGTTCTGCTGCTTCAGACCAACATGGCTGCTCACCTGAATCTCTCTTTAAATTGTGAGAGCTTGCCAGATTTGGAGAGGTTTGATCTGTGACTGGTTCAGGATACAAGTGTTGGCCTGAATTGTGTGAAGGAGTTCAAGCCATATTGTGATGCACATTCTTGCCAAGTTGGGGTTTAAATAATGGGTGCAATTAGGATGACTGCTTAGGAGAATAGCACTGCATCATGCTGAGGCTCCTCCCTGCCCCTATCCCTGCCTTCCCCCAGTCTCACCCTGAAACCCAGAGCTGACAATCCTAGATCACATTTTAAGGTTCTTTTTTAAAAGTTGTAATCATCCATTATATTCTCTCCTAAGCTTTTGGTTCCTGAATGGCCTCCAGTTCGTATGAATAAGTGAATGGAATCCTGTTGTTGTTAGATTAGCTAGATAAATGAAAGCACGGGGAAACAAATGTGTCTAATGAGTCATGTGTATTTCATCATTGCTTCTCTAGGGCTCAGACTTTGGTTCTGTGACTCAGGCTTTGAGACCTAAGGATGGCAACTCCATCTAGGGTTTCATTGACAGGCAGGTAATATTATCAAAGCTCACCATGTCAATGGGATCCATTCAAAGTTTCTGAGGGCCCTTAAGGATGAAGCTGGGCCATCTTATGTCTGTATCTGGTTGGGACTTTGCCACACCAGATGCATATCTGCATGAAATCAGGGGCAGCCAAAGCATATAGGCAGCTCCCTCGGGCAGCACACGTCCAAAGGGAACTGGCTTGGCAGAAGCAACACACAAGCATTGCTTTGCCACAGTTGGCTCCCACAAAGAAGGGTGATGTGCCCCAGAATTTTCTATGCCATTGAGATGGTTTGCTCTGCCAAGAGTGGCAAAGCTTGAATTACAGTTCTACAATTGTACATCACAGAGTTCAAATCTCACATTTCATTGTGACTTGAGTCAAAGCTTCCTGCTGCAAGAAGTATTGCTAAATTCTACAAATCTTGTGATGCACCACAATCTGTCTATCTGCCAGTCTGTCTACCTGTTGATATGTATACCTGTATAGGGTATATACCCTATATTTTAAACCCCCAACCTGGTATTTTTTGGGTTGGGTCTATTCCTGAAAAGTCCTGGATTCCAATACCAGTATGATATTTGGATCTGGGATTTTTCAGAAATCCTGAATTTTTCCAGTTCCAAAGCAGCCTGCTCCCTGCCAGCACAGTTGATCCTTGGGCCGACCTCTGCAGTCCCTTTAGACTTTGAAGTAGAATCTTGATAAACAACTGAGAGGCATGAACAATCTTCTCCCTCCTGTTTTTCAGATACACCTGGTAATTCCCAAATATATCTGGGATTTCTGGGGGGATTCTTAAATATACCTGGAAAATACCTATAAGGTATTTTGAGTATTTTGAATATAAGGTACATCTGAACGCACACCCCTGTATCTGTATGTTTATGTACAATATGACGTATTAAGTCTTTCTTTGGAAATTTTTAAACAGAGGCTGGATCCATCTGACGGAGAGGCTGATGCTGTGAAGGCTCAAGGGGGCGGGCAGGTTACAGTAGATGAGCAATAGGGATGTGAGTGTCCTGCATAGTGCAGGGGGTTGGACTAGATGACCCAGGAGGTCCCTTCCGATTCTATTATTCTATGATTGTATGAAGTTAATTTGCCAGTGACCTTAATATGCTGACTTCAATGTGCAGGAAGTGGAATGGATTTTGCAAAGGATGTTGAGTCCATCGCCTACTTATATATTGGAAAGAGGTGCCATCAACTTGGGCTGGGAGTTACTTTGCTGGAAGTGCCTCTGCTTCCCCAGGATCAGTTTGCATCCAAGTCCAGTTTGCTTCTTGCCCTTCTGGTGCACACTCCTGGGACTCTTCTTTTGTTCAGAATGTTCTGACTCAGTCCAGTTTACATCACAGAGAGTTAATTAACAACAGGAATAGCTCAAAGACCCTCCCCCTCTAATCCCTGCCAAGCTACAGAATGGGCTTTGCAACCCTTCTCGTGTTTGGGAAACCAGATGTTTGATTATCAGAGACCCTGCTGTAGTCATCCCTGGGAGCCAAGCACACCACTCTGCCAGATGTTGGGAATGAGGCCAATCTGGATGTCTTCCTGTCCCGGCTGGTTCTGCTGAGTGTGTTGCTTGTCTGGTTAAGTAATGAGGCATTTGGGTTGGATGACAGGGAAATAAATGGTTGGTATAGCTGCGTGATGGTCAGTGACTGACCAGCCATTTGTGAATCTGACTGCTACTTAGCTCTTTTAAAAACCTGCCCAACAGGGTTTTCCCAACTGGTTTTGGCTATTTGCCTTTAAGTTTCATCTTAGGCAATGGGCTATACAATGTGCATGTTTAAATGAATAATGAAACCGGGAAGAGGTAGCAAGCCTATTTAGGTTGCTGCTGCAAGTAAGCACAGGATGCTGATAAGAATATTTGTGAAATACAGAGTGGACGCCTGGGCCAGTTGAGGGCACTGTGGCTCCTGGTTCAGACAGGGCTGCCTTCTCCTTGTGTGAGAGGGCTACAAAGATGATGAACTGTCAGCAGGCCAAAACTGCTTCTCTCAAGTTCACTCAGGCCAAAAGTCTGTCCTACCAAAACAAAGGAGTTACTAGTTTCTCCAATAATTTAGCCAGGAGGACTTGGGCAGGTGGGACACTGTGGGCTTTCCAAGAAATCCATCTGCTCAGGCCATGGGAGACTGAGAGTTTCACCAAAAAAAAATCCATCAATAGTTCTTGGCTTCATCTGCTCATCTCTTGCTAAGTTGGTTGCGAAAACACACACCACAATGCAACCACATATCTCAGGAGGGATATTGGACTCAGGGCTCTTCAGAGGATGTTTGTGTCTATCCTTTACATGACCATTTTATAAATCTTGAGGTCCTCTTAATGTATACAAGGGACTTCATTCAAGGCTGTGTCAGTATATGGCAGTCAAGTATTGATCATACAGCCAATGCTATAAACGTATGTCAATGCAATGGATTCCAGGGGCATGTCCAGGCATGTAAGGGCATGTAAGGGCTTGTCTCTAGTTGTCAGCCTGAGTCTCCATAGGAATGCATTGGGATGATGCAATAAGGTGTTGCACCTGTGGCTAATTACCTGAGTGAGTCAGCACTGTTGTGATTGGCTGTTAAACTGTATATATGACATATGCACTGTGTTTATTCTGTCTGCCTTCTTCATTGAGAGCTAAGCAGGACATTCTGAAACTCCGCTGAATGTATTGCTGGATGCTGGATGTAAATAAATCACTGTAAATAATTTGCAACAACTTGGCTGTGTTGGTGAGTGATCTCTTCTCTACTGGTGGTTGGACCTCTGTCCAAGTAAACAGCGCAAACTCGCAACAGGGTTATGGGCCCAGCACGCTGCGCTAGCGGCCGGAGGCACCACCACTGAGGCTGGAAGAGAACTCAGTTGCCTGGAGTTGGACGAAGGTCTGTGGCTACCGAGAGTGACTTGGAGGACGTGCAGAACGCAGGGAAGTCCAGTGAGTCTGAGGATAGCACAGCGGACCAGGCAAGCAGCAGCGGCTCTCAGGAAAAGGCCGAGGAGGTGAGCAAAGAGGGAATCCAGGCGTCTTGGCTAGACGACAGCATGGCATACATGGTGAATGCTCAGCTGGTGGATAAGCTCACCTCAACAAACTATAGTGTGTGGGCACTCCGGATGGAGCACTATCTCACACGAGAGGCTCTGTGGGAGTGTGTGTCAGCTCCTCCAGCAGCCCCCACACCAGAAGACGTCAACAAGGACCGGAAAGCCCTGGCGAATATCGTTCTGAGTGTTGCAGATGACCAGCTGATCTTCGTGACTGGCTGTACGACGGCGAAGGCAGCGTGGGACAGCTTGCAGTCGGTATATGTGAGGAGAACGGCAGGGTCCAAGATAGCAACAACAAGGAGGATGTACCGTCTCCGGTTATCTAAGGGAGAGTCGGTGAGAAATCACATCAACACATTGACAGCCTGTTTTCAGCAGCTAGAGAAACAAGGCAAGACGCTCCCAGACGAAGATAAAGTTTACATTCTTCTTTCCTCGTTAAGCGATGATTACAACGTGATTATCACTTCCTTGGAAAGTCTCGACGCAGACAAGCTGACTCTTGTTTATGTGACGGGTCGTTTGCTCGAGGAACAGGCACGGCAGGACGAGTTAAGAACGGTTTCCCCTGGCACCGGAGGTGTTAAAAGCGAGCAGCAGAGAATCAACGGCTGCGACAGCGTTCCAGAGTTTAGCTCTGGGAGAAAACAACGGCAGAGCCAGGAACAATGTGTTTACAAGGTCCGACGTTGTTATGGTTGTGGCTCTAAGGAACATTTAAAAGCGAATTGCCCGAACAATAGCAAAAAGGCTAAGGGTAAGGATTGTTTGAAGAGGCAGGGAGCATCTTTGGTGGTAACTGGGGGTAGTGGTGTTGCTGGGATTTGGTTACTTGATTCAGGCGCCAGCCAGCATTTCTGTGCAGACAAAAAGCTCTTAAAGTCTGTACAGCCTTCCACTCTCAAACATGTAAACTTAGCGGACGGCAGCAGTTCTATAGTCAGCTGCCAGGGTAGTGTAGAATTTTCTGCCCTGGGGTGTGTGTTTGATCACGTTATGCATGTACCCTCGCTTGAAAATAACCTTCTTAGTGTATCCTCATTGGCTAAGCAGGGTTTCACTGTTCAGTTCTTTGGGGACAGGTGTACCATAAGCAAGGGTGATAAAACTCTGGTGCAAGGAGAGATGCATAATGATGTTTACAGGATTGTAAATGAGTCTGCCAAAGCACAAGCGGTCCTGAACAAAAATCCCCATGAAAATTGTATCCACCTTCTTCATAGGCGCCTAGGCCACGCCAGTTTCAATGTCATAAACAAAACACTGGCTATGTTAGGCAGGGATGATGTACAAAAATGTGATGCGTTTTTAGACTGTGACATCTGTAAACAAACCAAATCTAAAGCTTTCCCGGTAGCCAAAAAGAGCTCTAGAATGACTGTAAGAGCCTTGGAACTAGTGCACTGTGACGTTATCGGCCCTTATCAGCCTAGTTTATCAAAAAACCGTTTCGCGGTCATTTACACAGATGACTATAGTAGATTCAGCTGGGTGTATATATTGAAACATAAATCCGAGGTGTTTCAGACCACCAAATATTGGCTTAAAAGGGTTGAAAAGCAACTGGGTTTGGAAATGGCTGCATTCCAAACAGACATGGGAGGCGAATTTATGTCACTAGAGTTCACAAAGTGGCTTAAGGTCAAAGGCATAGAGCATAGGGTGGCAAATGTAGCAACCCCACAGGAAAACGGGCTGGCTGAGAGACGTGGGGCAGTCCTACAAACCATGATGTTATCAATGATAAAGGACTCAGGGTTAAACATGGGGTATTGGGCTGAAGCATTAAAAAATGCATGCTATGTGGTAAACCGTCTATGGACGAGCAGTATACAAAATATACCGTACAGGGTTTTATACTCCAAAAACCCAGACCTAGACCATCTGCGGGTGTTTGGCACTAAAGCCTGGGTAAATGTACCACTAACAAAACGTAGAAAAGGGAAGGACAGAGCTCAGAAGCTAACCTTTCTGGGTTACCAAAACAGTATGAAAAGCTATCGGTTTCTAAACCAAAATAATTCCTTGAGCTTCAGTCGCTCAGCTGGTTTTTGTGAGAGTGAGGGCTGGCCAAGGATTCATGCAAATGATTTCCCTGGTAAGGTATCTCTCCCACTAACAGATGGCTCTGAAGGCCAAACTGAAATCAAGCAAGAGGCTACTCCCTCGTCTCCTGCTGACAGGCAAGATTCTGCTCAAGCAGAAGGAGGTGAAAGAGTGCTTCCTAGGGTGTCAGAGCGTACCACAAAAGGAAAACCACCTCAGAGGTACGGTTATATCAATAACGTCTATGCTGAACCAGAGAATTATGAAGCAGTCATGTCTCTGGACAAGTCTGAGAGAGAGGCCTGGGTTCAGGCAATGGAGACTGAGTACAAATCTTTAATTGAAAATGAAGTGTTTACTTCTATGTGTTTGCCAGCAGGGGAAAAGGTGATATCTTGTAGATGGATTTACAAGCTCAAACGGTTAGCAGACGGCACAATCCTAAGAAAAGCCCGTCTGGTCGCTCGTGGTTTTAGTCAATGTAAACACTTAGACTATGACCAGACATTTGCCAGCACATTACGTGCAGAAACGCTAAGAGTGGCATTGCTAAAGGCAAGCCAAAATCGAATGAGAATACACCATGCAGATTTTGTTACTGCTTACTTGAATGCAAGGGTAACAGAAAACTTATTTATGACCCAGATCCCTGGTTTTGAAGGGGAAGACAAACACAAGGTCTTAAAAATAAACAAGGCGTTGTATGGACTTCATCAATCAGCATTTTTATGGAGAAAATGTCTTGATGAGGCACTACTCAGTGTTGGTTTCAAACAATGGATAGGTGACGTATGCATGTATAAAATACAGTTGTTTGGGTCTAATTGCTATTTGCTGTGTTTCGTGGATGATTTAGCATTTCTGTACAACACAGAGCAACAAGTTGATTGGTTTGTGAAAACAACAGAACAACTGTTTAAGGTCAAGCATCTGGGCGATGTGGAGCATTACCTAGGTGTTGACATATCCCAGGATGGCCAGGGTGGCTATGAAATGTTCCAAGGGAAGAAAATACTAAAGTTACTGGAGAGGTTTAACATGTTGGAAGCGAAGGCTGTAAATTCTCCAATAACCACTAGCTATCTAAAAGACCCAGAGGGTGCGATGTTGGAAGATGTGACAACCTTCCAATCGCTTGTGGGATCTTTGCTATATATAGCTACTTGGTGTAGGCCAGATATATACTATGCCACTCATTTGTTGTGTCAGCGATGTTCCTGTCCAACAATGAGAGACTGGGTAGCAGCAAAACGCATACTTAGATATCTTAAAGGTACGGTACACCTTAAGCTATCTCTAAGTGTGGATAATAATCCAAGGGTGTGGGCATTTAGTGATGCAAGTTGGGGTGACCTCAATGGAAAATCCACATCAGGGATTGCAATTTATGTGTCTGGTGCTCTAATAATTTGGAAAGCATTGAAACAATCACATGTGGCCACAAGTACATGTGAGGCTGAGTTTTCTGCTTTAAGTGAATTGTGCTTACAGGTTGAATGGTTAAATCAAGTCTTAACAGATTTTGACATTAATGCACCATTGCCAATAAAGGTGTATTGTGACAGTACGGCAGCAACCCAGCTGGCTGTTGACAAAGGGATAAAATCCCGCAGTAAACATATAACCATTCGTTACCAGAATGTAAGAGAAGCTGTAAAGAAGAACTTAGTAACATTGGAACATTGTAAATCAGAAAACAATGTAGCAGATATCTTTACAAAGGCGCTAAGTGTGGATAGATTTATCCAACTGTGCAAAGCCTTGCGCATGGTGGCTGAAGGGGAAAGTGACACATCCAGGAATGATCAATACATGCCTGAGGAGGTGTGTCAGTATATGGCAGTCAAGTATTGATCATACAGCCAATGCTATAAACGTATGTCAATGCAATGGATTCCAGGGGCATGTCCAGGCATGTAAGGGCATGTAAGGGCTTGTCTCTAGTTGTCAGCCTGAGTCTCCATAGGAATGCATTGGGATGATGCAATAAGGTGTTGCACCTGTGGCTAATTACCTGAGTGAGTCAGCACTGTTGTGATTGGCTGTTAAACTGTATATATGACATATGCACTGTGTTATTCTGTCTGCCTTCTTCATTGAGAGCTAAGCAGGACATTCTGAAACTCCGCTGAATGTATTGCTGGATGCTGGATGTAAATAAATCACTGTAAATAATTTGCAACAACTTGGCTGTGTTGGTGAGTGATCTCTTCTCTACTGGTGGTTGGACCTCTGTCCAAGTAAACAGCGCAAACTCGCAACAGGCTGTTCTTACTGCATTTGAAGAATTCTACGTAACCCATTCCAGGTGTTTAGGCGGCTAAAAGTTAAGTGCAAGATTATAATTACCGCTACTTGACCATTTTTAAATTTGTCTGACTGGATTTTCCCTCCAGTATGGAACATTTCCCACTTTTATTTTATCTCAATATTAAATAATAGGCAATCTGGACACTTTAAAATAGGATAAAGTGAAGTTGGATAAAATCTGATAAAGTGTTAATAGATGCAAATGATCAGTGATACATTTTTTTAAAAAGTTTAGGAGAGCCAGTTGGTGTGAGGTGTCAAGAGTGCTGGACTAGGATCTGAGAGACACAGATTTGAATCTCCACTCTACCATGGAAAATGGTTGTGTGACTTGGAGCCATTCACCGTCTCAGTCTAATTTGACTCACAGGATTGTTGTTCCGAATATAAAATGGACAGGGCAGGGGGAAGCAGGGTATAAATCTCTAATAAAAATACAGTAAATAAATGTCTTCCAGGCGAGGTGGACTTGAGGAGTCCATGTTCTAGGGTGTTCTACAAGTTCCAGTCAGGCCCTGCATCAACAAGGAACCAAGTCACATCCCACAGATAATGGGAAACTAGGAGCCAAGCTATTCATCCGGGATTTTAACAAAGTAAATCCGGGTTCCCCATGTGAACTATTCTGTAGATGTTGAGCAGCAAAAATGGGGAAAAACAGCTGAGGTGGGCAAGTGCCCTTTCTTCCCAGGATGAATTAAAAATGGGCTGAACAAAAAGGGGGAAATGCCAGGTGATAGATGATTGATTTTTTAAATTGTACAAAGTTCCTGTGTGTTTCACCATGCAGACTTTGTCAGGGGGAATCAGTGCATTCACCTAGTGCTGGAACTGTCCACAGCAATTAAAAGAACTTAATTGTTCTGTTGGCCATTCCTTCCTCCCAAAAGCATCCCAAGCCTCTTTGAGCACTCCTTTATTTAAAAAAAAACATTCCCTGCATCTGCTGCATTGTTGCAGGAAACCCGAGTTGGGGAACCAGATCCAACTTGTTTAAAACTCAAATGTGTTGTAAGGCTCTTAGGTTGCTGCAGTTCAACTCTGATGGGCCTGGATGGCAAGAATATGGAAGCTAAGCAGGATTGGCCCTAGTTACTACTTGGATGGGAGACCACCAAGGAAATCCAGGGTTGCTACACAGAGGCAGATGGTGGCAGACCACTTCTAAACTTCTTTTGACTTGAAAACTCTAGAGCAGGGGTAGTCAACCTGTGGTCCTCCAGATATTCATGGACTACAATTCTCATGAGTCCCTACCAGCGTTTGCTGGCAGGGGCTCAGGGGAATTGTAGTCCATGGACATCTGGAGGACCACAGGTTGACTACCCCTGCTCTAGAGGGTTACCATACATGGGCTGTGACTTGATGGTGCTTTCCTCCACTACCACTTCTTCATTCAAGTATTAAATTAAGCCACAAAGCAAGATCTCTTCTTCAGCTTGAAGTGCCATTAGCAAAGGATTGTGACCCTTACATCTCAACAAGAAGAAAAACATCCCCAGGAATGGCCTAGCTGTGAAATCAGGGTTATCACATGTTTTGTAGAAGTCCCTTCTCCCTTCTTACTTGGTTCACTTAAAAGAGGGATGGATGTCTTGCTCCTGTGGGAATCTCTGGCAAGTAAACAGAATACTTGCTGTAGGCTCTTGGAGCTCATCCATTCCCCAAATTCTGGAGGTGCTGAGGAGATTTTCAGTTATCTTCCTCCTGCCTCCTTGTCCTCCACTTGTCCTATCCCACTGGACTTCCTACTTCTCTATATACCTACAATTGATGAGTGGCTAGGATTGATTGTGTCCTATCCCTTGTGTCCTATCCCACTGGACTTCCTGCTCCTTTATATATCCACAATTGATAGGTGGGTGGGATTACCAATCTCCATGTGAGGCCTGAAGATCTACCAGAATTACAACCAATCTCTAGACTGCAGAGATTAGTCCTCAAGGAGAAAATTGTACTTTCAGAGGGCTCATTTAAAGCTAAACAATAGAGCTGTCCACTGTCTTGAACAAAAATATCCTTTGTGTCATCACATCTCTGCTGAGCTGCTTCCCAAGGGTTAACTCTGGGTTATAAAATCCTTGGACAGTTGAGGGTGGAGCATGGGGAGGCTGGGGCTTGGGGAGGGGAGGGAGGAGATGCCATAGAATCCATCCTCCAAAACAGCAATTTTCTTACAGAAGAACTAATCTCAGTACTCTGGAGATCCGTTGTAATTTTAGGAGGTTGCCAGGCCTCACCAATCCTTTCGCTTCCCCAACAGTGTCTACGCAAGGCTCTGCCCCCAAGTTTCCAGGCATTTCCCAACTGAACTTGGCATCCCTACCAGTGGCAGAAGTGCTGGACAGCATTTCATAGATATAAAGCACCAGCAGACATGTGGTTGAAGGAGAGAACGGTGTTGGATGTTTTGATTTTGCAGCCGTCCCTCACAACCAGCTATACAGTGAAGGAGAAAACCTTTCCTAATATTTCCTGCCCAGATACTTCCTGGTCCTTCTCTCAATTGCTTCCCATCTTGGAACTTGGATCTGCCCTCAGAGCCATTACAATGCAGATGAAAACATTATCACATGGTCTTTTTGTTGAGATAAGCTGCCTAGGGAATTATTTTATAACAGAAAATAAGCACATAAAACCAAATGTGAACAGGTAGACATGGGGGGCCAAGCAGAGTTTTCTTCTACTTTGCTTGCAGGACTGGTTCCTCTGAATCAGGCTGTGCAATCTGGCCCAAGGCTGAGGTCATCAGCAGGTGACATCATTCTTCCCATGTTTCTCTTGCAAAGCCAAGCTTGGGCTTGTTCCTCTGGCTGCTGAGGAATGGCTGCTTCTGCACTGTTGACTGCTGGCCCAGAGAAGATCAGAGGAACCAGATGCAGCATTCTCTGTTTTAGTTCTGGAAGGGCCTCCGGTAGCTTAAGGCTGCTGGAGTAGGGAAGAGATGCTGGGCCCTATAGCACACCCAGTCTCCTAGGGGTTTGGACTGCCATCTGTGTGCCTTCGCACAACAGTAAATCTGTCACCAGCTCTCTCTTTGGTTGGTTCAGCACTGACCTCAGAGCGATGGGCAAAATCTTTGATTAAGATCATGATAAATCAAAACTTTGATGTTAATTTCTTCCCTGAGAATTACTGCAGTGCGCAAGCTCTTTGCTGGAGCTCTGCTTATTTTCTGTATTGCCCTCAGAAATTTTCCCGATTTTTATGGAAACCCACAAGCCACACTTCCTTGCAGCAGACAATGGCTCTATATACTGTCTCCCTTCTCTTTGGAGAGAATGGATGGGAACAGGAGGACTATGGAAAGGGTCTTAGAACAGCTCCTGTAACAGGCCCCTTCCCTCCAAGTACTAATGTTTTTAGCAGCAGCAATTGTAGAGGGACTGAGGATCAAAATGCCAAAGATGTGGTCTCGCCAGCAGCTGGCTGGGTTCCTGAATCAGCATTTCTGCACCATTGTGTTAACCAGAGAGCCACAAAACCCATTTGTCTTCTCAGAAATACGCAGATCTCCTTGTATATAATAGTTCCAAGCTGGTTTGGTTTGGATAATTCCTGTGAAAGACAGTATGCCTAAGGATAAATGAAATCATTGCATACAAGTTGCTGTCAGTTGTAGATCACTCTATGCTGACTGATGACACAGGAGTCAAGTAATACCATCATGAAAGCTTGACTGCATGTAAAAATCTTAAAAATACAATGTAAAGGAGTAATGAAGTAGTGATGGTAGTGGGAAGTGTCATCAAGTCACAGCCGACTTATGGTAACCCCCATGGAATTTTCTGAGCATGGTTGTTAATGTTAATTCATAGGGTCCCCATAGTCAGAAGCGACAGCAGTTCCCACACACACACGGTTTAAGGCAAGAGACATTCAGAACTAATTTGCCATAGTCTGCCGTTGTGTAGCTACCCTAGGCTTTCTTGGTGGTCTCCCATGCAAATACTGATCAGGGGTGATCCTGCTTTGCCAACTTCCAGGTGAAGTCTGGAGAAATCCCAGAATTACAACTGATCTCTAAACTGTTGGCAAAGTTTAAATTTGCAAAGGCGAGTCAAGCATCAGGCTGTTTAAAGAGCAAGTTTTATTTAGAAGAGAAACAACTTTGTGAATAGGCAAGGAGAGAGAGCAGTTAGGATTTGCTGGCGTGTTTTCACCCCATTGGATTCTAAATGTAGACTCTGAATGAGCATCTGGCATTCTGCATCTGTGGCTTTTTCCTGTCACTGGACAGGACTTCAGTTGTGGCATGTGTTTTACATTTTCTTGGGAGAGTGAGCAGTCCTGCCTCTCAGTATGCCCCCCCCCCCTTTTTTTTGGTCTGAGCATGTGCAATAATGCACTCAACCAAACATTTAAAAAATTGCACTTCCCATCCCTTGATTCCCATGGCACTTGAATCACCCAAGCAAGGGGGGAGGGGTTCTTGTGTGCTCAATCACCCTGCATGCATGAAGACAAAGCACATTGGCCACCAGAACACAACTGATTTTCTGCACAAAAGTTCCAAAGTGCCCCATTGCACCTTGAAGCATAAAATGGGTTTAGATGCTGGAGGAGAAAATGGGGAATGTGGATTCCTCGTTTCTGATGTTTAACTTTTTGGAGTGTCCCCAGAAAGCAGGTGCTATGGTTATTGCTAATTTTCATTGTAACACAATCATGTTCACATTTTTAAAAAATATATGGAGGGGAGGGGTGTGGGGAAGGCAGGAATGGAGGAGGAAACAGACTCGAATCCCAAGCTTCCTCATTGGATAACCACAAATTTCCTCCCAGGGGAGGGGGAGAAATCACGTTTTCCAAGGATTCTCAGACGACATGGCAAACAGGGATTGCATTTGGATCTGCTCCTTAAGAGCCCGTTTTTTGTGTGAAAGATTCGTTATTCTGCATGACTTTAGAGAGGCCATTGTAGCATTTCCGTGGCTTTTGAAGCATTCAAACTGTTCTGTTCTGTTCAGTCAGTCTATTGTGGAGGCAAGCAGGAAGGAAGTGTGCTCAAAGAGCAGGAAGTGTCCAATTGAGCCAATCAGAACACAGGAGAGTATTTGAAAAATATCAGGAAGTTCCTATCCAAATTATGGTAAATTTACACTTCTCCTCTGATGCCCCCTGCAGGACACTCTTTATATACTGTTCAATCATGCACACTGCAGACCTTGCATATTCAAACTACATATATCACCCCCATAGTAGAAAATGGCTGCTTTGGAAGGTGGAATCCTTTGCATTATATCCTGCTCCCCTTCCCTAAGCTCTGTCCTCCCCAACTTCCACCCCAGTTCTAGGACTTTCCGAAGCTGAACTTGGCAACTCTGGCATGGAACAGTGCATCAATAAATAAAGGATTTAAAAAAAAGCATTAGTACTCATTCAGAAGCAAGTGACTGCTGTGTCTGCGCCTGTTTCCCAGAGCTGGACAACTGCTCCTTGTATCCTCTGCATGTCTAGAACAACGACTCTTGGTATGTCCCTGGACAGCAGCTCTGGTCGACCCAGCAGTTGTTCTAGTTCATACCTTCATTCCAGCAGTTGTTCCTGTCTATCCTCTTATGCAAGCACACCATCTCTTGGGTGGCTTTTGTTTTGTGGAACAGCTTTTCTAAGTCGAGATACCAGGCCCCAGGTGGGACCTGGGGACCTCCCAGAATTACATTTCATCACCAGGCAATAGAGATCAGATCCCCTGGAGTTACTGGTTGCTTTGGAAGATAGTCTCCATGGCATTATATTCCACCGAGGTCCCTCCTCACCTCAAATCCTGCCCACTCCTGGCTCCAACCCCAAAGTCTCCAGGTATTTCCTAATCCAGAGCTGGCAACCCTATTTCTAAGCCTGTTAGGAAGGTGCTCATTCTTCCCCTGGCTTTTAGGAATCAGTAAAACAGAGCGAGTCAGGAGGGCACTTGAGTGTGTTGTTCAGTTCTTCATTTGTCTCTAGTTTTATTCTTGTTTCATGATGGTGGATTACTGATTTTAACTTTGGGTTGGGTTAGAAGAGCTGTGATGCAGTGGAAGAGCCCCTCTGATTCAATCCCTGGCATCTCCAGTGGAAAAGATTGGACAGCCATTGGTGTGAAAAAGGGTGGAAAGCTGCTGCCAGAGTAGAAGGCCCTGACCTTTATAGAAGTATGGCCTGACAGCATAAGGGAGCCTGACAGCATAAGGCAAGATTTGGTGGAAAGGCCCAAATGATATGACTAGTCTTTAAATTGGTGCATGTTTGTGTTTATGTCTATATATAGGGCAGAATATAAGCTAAATAATTAAAATTGCAACTCCTCACTATATCACTGTTACCTTTTGACTCTTGGCAATGCTCCTCCTTCAGTCTTGAAGTCCACCGGTTGAATGATGTTCACCACAGTTGCCCAACCCCTGCCAAAGAAATCTACTTTCATTTGCCGCTCCCTGGATGAGTGGAGGAGGAGATTCCCTATGGCAATTAGAGAGGATTAGGTTCAACAGCATTCGGAGCCAGGGGCTACGAGGACTGAAAATGCCAAATAGGTCCATATTATGATGACTGCTTTACCATAGTAGCAGCAGATCTCTGTGTATGCATTGGCTCCAAGCTGGTTTGGACAAGCCTGTTTCCTTTCCATCAGAAGCGCATAGGGCCAAACCAGAGAGCACTCTGGAAGACTCATGAATAGATCCTTCCAGTGTTTTTTTTTTATTTTGGTATGTGTGTTCTCAGTAATATTGTGCAGAGAATCCCCGGGAGAACAAGGAAGGGGGGTGACAGACGAATAACTCAAGGCGAGCCAGGGAGAACAAGCACAGGTGGACAGAATGTGTGAGAGAAAGAGCAGACAGTAGTCATTTTGTAAGTGTTCGTGAGGTGGGGGTAGGGGGAAGGAACAACCAAAACAGGAAGGGAAACCTTGTTCTTTCCCCCAGGCCCAGTTTTGCCTGTTTCATTATTCCAGCTGGCGTGAATGGGACCAAAAAACCTGTTGGGAAGAAATCTGCAGATGCACGTCCATGCTGGCCCACTGAGGCTGGGCATACCTTTGAGGAAAGAGAAGCTAAAGGGTTTCAGGTACAGGCAATACAAAAAAAGCAGCTGTCTGCCTCCGCCATACTGCAACAATCCTTGAACACTGAGGAATTACTCTTCAAAATTCTTTTTGATAAATGAAATAAACAGAAACCCTTTGCTTTTTGCTGTAACCGCTACAATATTTCTGTGGGATTCTTCTGCACTCATTTATGTACGAGGTCTAAGAGACACATCTGTCTGGAAAGGAAAATTGTGGAATGATGCTTGTTAACTCTGTAGCTCTTCTTGAAAGTTCACCTGCCTTAGAGTAGATGGAGAGGATGCCTAGTTGTCTCTCCACAGAATCCCAGGCTAGTGTGCATAAGGGAAAGGGAGCATGATGCTTGCTGTTCTTCCTTCTGACCAGCTGTCACACTGTAGGGATTAAGGAACTGCTTCCTGCTCTGCAGAATTTGAGACATGCAACCCCAGCCCCCTCCCCAACAATTGGATTGTTCCGGAATGTCATTTGTCCTTACTGATTTCAATGGACTTTGTTCTGCCTTTCCTATAAATGCTACAAACAATAAGTTACCTGCAAGATTTGTCTAAATAAAAACAGTTTTGACGTCTGTGGAGCTCTACAATCATCAGGCGCTTGCAGTTCTGCTTTGGGGGTGGAGCTGCTAACCTGCACGCTCCGGCATGCTGCAGATGGAAGCAAACTGGGCCAGTCCTGTCCACAGTGTGTTCAAAATTTGGCAGCAGCCATGCTAAGCTAGGCTTATGGAGCTTATGTGCAGAAGTGGGAAGCTGATCACTTCACACATACACACACACCCAGTTGTAAGGGTGGGTCTCAGCCTCTAGCTGGATTCCTACTCCTTGCTGTCGTTTCTTTTTTCTGCACAAGTTTTATGTGAGTGTTTTGGAAAGAGCCCATGGAAAAATGCAGACTTTGGCAGTGGAATCTCAAGCAGAGTTTAAATCAGCATTAGTAATTTTACAAATGGTCATGTTTAGGGCTGCCAAGATGGGAAATTCCTGGAGATTGTGGAAGGGGAGCCTGGGGAGAGGCCTCAGAGGAATATAACGCCCTAGAGCCAAGTCTCCAAACGAGCCATTTTCTCCAGAGGAACCAGTTTGGGGATCTTCAGGCCCCACCTGGAGGTGGGCAACCACAGTTAGGTCGCTTATAGGCAGAGGACTTGCCAGCAATTTTATGTGGTTGGGTCTCCTCATCTAGTGACTAGTTCCAATGAGACTCTGTTACAATTAAAAACATATGTTTGGTTTTAAATGAGATGGCCTTTTGAGGAACATGAGTAGGGCACGGGCAAAAGGGGAATATCAATTCCCAAATACCCTACAGAACAAATTTAGAGTCCAGTGGCACTTTTAAGACCAACAAAGTTTAATTCAAGGTATGTGCTTTTGTGTGCATGCGCACTTCCTCTGATACAATGTCCTTGTGGATATGCAAACAAAAGCTCAGACCCTGAACAAAACTTTGTTGATCTTAAAGGTGCCACTGGACTAAGAACTTGTTCTGCTGCTTCAGACCAACATGGCTGCTCACCTGAATCAAATGCATTTGGCGATTGAAGGACCAAAATTCAAACAGAACTCTCTTTATTCTTAATATAACTTATCTTAAAAATGAATGATGATGACCATCAGAATGGTTGTGATTCTGGAGCCTTCTGACTTTTTTTCACAGTTGCATAAGGTGAGGGTAAGAGGAATGGCAGCAAAGGGGGAGAGAGAGGCATTCAGCAATTAGTCTAATTAACAGGGGCATTTCCACCCCAATGAGTTAGCAGATCTTCCCACTGAAGAAACTTATTTCTACTTCTATAAACAGCATTTCCACATTCCACCAGTGATTGCATGAAGATCTTTCTTTATTCTTTCTCAATAAAAGAAAACATTTGGATTGGTTTGTACCTGGATTTAAGGTCAGAAGATTTATTAAGGCCTTTGATGTGGGAGATCATATCCCAAAAGTCTGCCAGCAGTTCCAAGAGGATTGCTTATCTTTAGGCTTCTCTTTCTTTGCTACCTAATATATCTAATTCTCAGAGTGACCAAATTCACAGCAACAGTAAGAGCTATATGGAGAATATCTGCTATGTGGAAGCAACAAACAATTCTGAGGCATCCAGCATACAAAAAGTGCTATAACATCTTGTGTAATCAGCTAGCAGAGAACAGGGGGGTCTGTTGCTCTGCTGGCAAAGGAAGTTTCTCCAGGAATGAGCCAATTGTTGTTCCTTTGTGTATAATGACAGAGTGAGATTTCACTGCAGGATATTTATTTGGGAACTGTGACTTCAAGCTAGCATTCGTATATATGCACTGAAAATAGAAATGTCTTTTTAAAAGAGCAGGAAATGCTGTCCAGAATTTCCCATCTCTGTGCTTTAGTTTCCCTTTACATTCATGAGGGACCTGACTATTCTGACAGATGGAAGGAAACCATATTATTCCCTCAGATCCCATTCTTCACTTGTACATCAGTTATATCCCAGTATTGTCAAAAAGCAAACTGTGTCTCCTGAAGACTGCAGGACCCATTGTCCAATACAATAAGACCCTTTTCTGCCAGAGGGGTCTGGCTACAACAGAACTCTTTGGTATTAGGTCTAGATTCCGTCAGCTTATAGAGGATTCTGGCATTCTAGACCCCTTTCATAATGGGGAATCTGAGACTTGAACTGGTTGGTTGCCAACCTTCAGGTGGTTGAGATGGGTGGCGGGGAATCTCCGGTTATTGCAGCTGATCCTCAGGCAATACAGATCAGGTCCTCTGGAGAAACTGGCCATTTTGGAAGTTGGACCTTAGGTCATTAAGTCCCACAGCCCACTGTCCTCAGGCTCCTCCCCCCAAACTACAGATATTTCCCAGCCCAGAGCTGGCAACTCTAGCCTGCAGTAATTTGACTCTTTAGCCACTATCTGTTTGTTTTTAAAACTCACACAGAGCTGCCAATGATTTGTTCTAAAACAAAATGTGGCTGTGCAGGGGGAAAGTGATTTATTGGAAAGCCTTGGATACAGGCTTGCTCTTTAGCAGAATTCTTGTGCAGGCCGAGCTCAGATCTGATGATGCAGTCCCTCCCCTGAACACCAAAGGGGCCCTTAGTTAGGGCTGTGCTAAAGACTTTTAATTTAAACATTTGCTTTGAAAGTAGCATACTTGTCGCAGCTGAACAAGTTACCCCCACCAATTAATCTCATTGAAATCTCTCACTGGTTTGCTACTTTGCAGAATCCTTTTCTTCCCTGAGTCACTGCTTCCTCTTAGTGCCATTTCCCTTCACTGTCTGCCTCTCTGGCCTCATTTGCTCTCACTGCCCTTTACACAATATGACAAATAACAATATGACAAATGAGGCTTAAGGAAGGAAGTGTCAAGTAATAAATGCTGGTGCAAGGAAAATAGACCCTAACATCATGTATGCTGACTATGAAAGAGACCTTGGGGTTGTGGTGGTGAGTTCAGTGAAACTACTGACTCAATGTGCAGCAGTGGTGAAGAAGGCATATGTCTAGGATTAGGAAAGGAATGGGAAATAAAACATTATCACATGCAATACCTTTAATATGTTTAATAATGGTGTGGGCACATTTGGAATACTGTACTGCTTTACGCACCGGGATCTTTGTTGCAAATTGGTCACTGAATGAAAAATCGCCATTTAAAATAGTGGAATTCGTCATTATGCATACCTGCCTTTGTAGTGGAATCCAGTTGCGTTTTGTAGCGTTTCCCACAGCTTCCGGTCTCGGCAGAAATCGCTAGAAAGGAAGCGCTATTGCCAAGCTCGTCCCACCCCTGGCCGTCAAGCAGCCAATGGGCAGCCGTTAGCATGCTCCCAAACAGCCCCTTTCCCTTTAAGAAAGGTTTAAAAAAAAAACAGACCCATTGTAACGAATCTGTGTAGATTCGTTGCAACGGAGAGACCCATCCAGCTGCCTAATGTGTTTGAGCTGTCGTTTGATCGTTGCCACGCTGCCTCGAGTGAAAAAAAAAAATCCCCCCCCCTCTCACGGGCCCGATTTTCGGCTGAATGAATGTGTAAAAATTAATGGGAAAATACATCAGCAAACGGGCTTTTCTGTGGTTTGTGCTTAGTGACTAAAGGTGAAGGACTGAAGCCAGGGAAGCCTCTAAACAGAAAGAGGCTCGCTGGTGTGTTTATCCCCGCTCGCTCGGAGAAAAAAAAATGGCGATCGCTTCGCCGGAAGTTTGGAGGACAGGCTCAGGAAGAGGGACTTTGAAGAAACCGCAACAATGTTAACGCACAGGTCTTTTTCGCTAGTGTTGCAGATTGGCTGCAAGAGTGTAGCGCTTTCCGGAGGGTGAATCCACTTTTTGGGATTCCCCTGAAAGCGCTACAAGGAAGCGCTTTTTGCAGATTGGTTTCAGGTGTGTGGCAGATTGTCTACGACGTCGTGCGTTATGGCAAATCAATAGCGTTTCCAATTGGCAACCATTGTGCGATTTTGAAGGCGTGCAAAAAGCCCCACAGGTCAAAGAGCTGAAGGGACTTCTAGGAAAATGGCAGCCCAAAGAGGAACATTTTTAAATGTTTCACTTATCCCACTGAGGATAGAGAGAATTTATTTCTCTATCTTCACCTTTCTCTCCATGGGGGAATCCAACTGACAGGTGAATCCACAGAGGGAGATTGATTTATACAGACTCCACTTGATAATGCCGAGATTGGTGGAGAATGTGGTACTTGCTCTCAAGGCCAACCTCACATTTACTTCTGCTCTTTCCCCCTGCTTGTTACAAATCTGTGACTTTTAGGCTAGCCCTCAAAGACCTGCTCTGGAACTGCTATTCATTTCAAATGATTGGCAGTACTACATGGTGGGTTTTTCTGCCAAGTTGTTTTTGGTAATGTTTTGTATTGTTTTAATGGGGGTTTTAATGGGATTTTATTGCTGTGGGGTTTTTATGTTGTAACCTGCCACAAGCTGCCTTGCTGAGAGTGGCAGGTAAGACATTTAATAAATAATAATAATAAATAATAAAATTGATAAATTAAAACATTATCAGTAAATATTAATGGACTAAACTCTCCCATGAAATGTATGAAAACATTTAATCAACTTAAATATATTATGCCTACAAGAAACTCATATAAAGAGGCAACATGAAAATATATTTATTAAAAATTAAATAAAATATATCTTGCTTGAGTTTAAAACAAAGTGGAGTATATAAACAAATCACAATTAGGATTATTAGAAGAATTGGAAGACCCAGAAAGAAGTTGTTTAATCCTAAAAATGAGACTCCCGGAAGGTAAAGTGTGTAAATTAGCAACAATTTATGCTCCAAACAATGCTAAAGTTAACTTTTTAAAGAACTTTCCTTGAAATGATGCTAGAAGTTCAAGATTTAGATATGATGGGTTTTGGAGATATAAATGGAGTACTAGTTCCAAAGAAGTTCAAATCCATGAATTTTACACGTGATAAATTACTCAAAAACATATTTCTATATATTTCCAAGTACTAGAATTAGAAGATGCCTGGAGAACCAAGCACCCAAATGGTACAGTCTTTACTTTCTTCACCTATAGACATCAAACATAAGAATAGATATGTGCTGGATACAAAAAAACTTTAACAATCTAGACCAAGAAGAAATTCAACCAAATATATTACAAACAATAATCCTGCAGAAGTAGTTTGGCAATGGAACAGAAAACTAAAAGGAAGATGGAGACGAAATGATACTGTTCTATTGCAAGATGATGCAGCAAGCAAGTGTAGAAAAGATCCGGAAGAATTAAAAAAAAAAACAATACGGAAGGATTGTCCTCAGCTACAATGTGGGAAGTAAGCAAAAATTTTATCTGAGGAATCCTCTTAGCAGCTGCTGCAAAAAAGAAACAAGAAAAATCATAAAAACCAAGATAATAGCAGGGGCAAAAATCCAGTGATTGGAACAAGAACATTAAAAAAATTTTTTTTAATAAAGGTATGTTAGCAGAGATCGGACAACCCAAAAACCAATTAGACATGTTAAAAATGGAAGAGGTACAGAAAAAAATTAAAATGTCTAAAACAAAGGCATTTTGAACATGTGGACAAACTCAGCAGATGTTTGGTGTATTATCTTGGGAAGGAGAAGGAGAAAAGAGCAATAACAGGAGTAAAGAAAGAGGATTAAATTACATATGAAGAAAAAGAAATACAATAAAATTTTGTTATTGTTCTCTTAGGATTATTTTAAAAAGTCTCTGAAAAAGGAATAAGAGAATATTTCAAAGACTTCCTGACCACAAAGTTCACACCAGAACACAGGAAAATTTTAATCAAACAATATCAATTCAAGAAATTTCCCAAGCAATAAAAAATAGAAAGAGCAAGGCTCCATGTCTGGTTGGGTTAACAGTAATGTATTATAAAAATGTTGTAGTTATGAATGTTTTATGCCATTAAAGGTCATCTGTATCTGTAAGTTATGAATGAAATAAATGAAGGAAAGACAATACCTCTGACATGTGGCATTAAGAGCAGTGACCTCTAATCTGGAGAGTTGGATTTGATTCCTCACTCCTCCACATGCAGCCAGCTGGGTGTCCCAGGGGAGGAATAAGAAATATTTGCTGGCTGAGGATTCTGCCAATAATACTTGACAGGACCAACACCAGCCATAACAGCTTAATTAAGTTTTTACACCCCTGTGGACACCTGGGAAAAATTGTTCTATACAACTGTGTGTATCTGTATATGGACCTCTGAGGAAGATCAAAATGATTGAAACGTGTTAGGTCTGAACTTGTTGGCATTTATGGTGTACACACCTAGATGTTTTATGCATACCAATAGACAGGATATTCTTTTATGGGTTTCAAACATTTTTGAGCTCTTATAATATTTTTCTACATATGATTTTATCCCTAACCGTTGTGGTTCTCAGCAGTGACCATAAAACAGGAGAAACAGAGCAGCATATCCATTATTCTGACTTGAAATCAAAATGGAAACATCTTAACTTGTGGTTCTTCTTAAGCTACCCAATCCTGGACCCCACAAATGAGGCAACTATATATTGCACATGCTTTCATTTTACAAGGTAGGGATGGAAGCCAGTAGGCATTTTAACACAGACATCCAACTGGCAGTAGCGATGTGCTTGCATGTGAACTCACGACTGCACGGATGTTTTGTCTAGACTAAGCCCAGAGAAGAGGCTCACTTACCTCTTTCAGCAATGTGGTGAAGGTCTGCAAAACTCCACTGTGAATGCATTCCTCATGCCTCAATAGCCTTCCTGTTGTGTATGATTCCCAGCTCATTGCATGGATGGATTAATGCACTCCCAAGGGGCTTGCTGGTTCTACCTCCTCCCCAGCTCTCCCACTTCAATGGCATTCCCCTCTCAGCAAAAATGCTGTTCTGAAAACAAAGTACCATTCAATAGTTTCAGAAGTGGGACAGGTTTAACCCCTTAAACCCAGCAGTCAGGCCTTCCCCACTCTCTGACCAAGCTGTGGTTCAGGTGGCTGGCCTTGCCTTGCCTTTCTGGAACTAAAGGAAATTCTCAAGAAGTCATCTTGTCCAGTGTTGCCTCTCCTCATTGTATGAATCTGCTTTCCAAAGGAAATAATGTGGGTGATTTGAACAATCCAAGAAGCCTTGCTACTGACATTTGCTTATTTATTTTAAAACATTTCTATCCCCCCTTTGCTTATGAAGCACAAAGCATGTGAAACATTGTAATAAGAAAACCATTGGATTACTAGTCACGATTCAGCATGTGCCCAAGAGTCACATCTGACACCATTCAGGCAACTGCTCATTTGAAGGCAAAGTAAGAAGGAAAAGCTCAATTTGGACAGTTCTGAAAGGCTGCAACTCCTAGGGTCAGCTTACAAGATAAAGCTGAGATGTGTCAGGTCAAGAGTGTGCGACTGGACTCAGTCGGACATACCTCTGGGGAATTCACCTTTAAATGTGGTTGTTTGATCAGCACTGCCTTCTTAGTGCATGTGGAACAAGAGACAAGGCCCCTTTGTTGCCCTTTCTCCTGGCAAAAATGGGGTGGGAGGGAAACAAGAAGCTCCTTCTCTCACCAGCTTGGTGTAGTGGTTAGGAGTGCGGACTTCTAATCTGGTGAGCTGGGTTCGAATCTCCACTCCCCCACATGCAGCCAGCTGGGTGACCTTGGGCTCGCCACAACCCTGATAAAGCTGTTCTGACTGAGCAGTAATATCAGAGCTCTCTCAGCCTCACCCACCTCACAGGGTGTCTTTTGTGGGGGGAGGAAAGGGAAGGAGATTGTAAGCCACTTTGAGACTCCTGGTAGAGAACAGTGGCATGTAAGAACCAACTCCTCTTCTTTAGTGCTCCCTTGCAGCACTGAGTGAATTAGTTTTTTTTTTTTTTAATGTGAGTTCCTCTGATGTACATCTGACTGTGAGCCTGGCCATGGACCCATGGCATATTGTGCATCCAGGGCATATTGTGTAGTTCTATCCCTAGGCCCCTGAATGGGAGAATCCTTTCAGAGCGGCAGGGCAACAGTCAGATAGGCTCAAGAGTAGGTGGTGCTGCAGCCATAACTGATGGTGCGATCGGCAAGTTCTGTTGTGAAGAGTGTACTTGACACATGAGTTTATACAGGGAATGACATCCCCATGTGGCATAGTGTGAAGCTGTAAATGAATAGCAGACCCCTGAAAGCCTGTTTTCTCCCAGCAGCCAAGAAGGGAAGACAGAGTGGAGTCAGTGAAGGAATTTGTAACTTGGATGCACCCACAGAGATGAAACCAGAGTATGCACTGGGAGGTGGGAATGAGGAGAGTAGACACCTGCAGTAAGTGCACTGCATATGGGAGACACTGGAAAAAGAGGCTCTAGGAATGGTGGTTGGGCATTATAGCTTCAGCCCTTGCACCAATATTAACATGTGTTCCTCTATTCAATTTGCTTTGTTCTAGATTGGTTTGAAAAAAAAGCAGAATAGGCTGACCTTAAATACTTGCTCCCTCCCCCCCCCCTTTATTTTGCAGTACCTGGCCTGATGACGAGTACTGGGGGGACCCAAATGCTTGCATGCTGTTTTGTGTCATTGCAGTGGTTCTAATAAACTTTCTATTACCTGGATGGTGTTTTAGGCTTTTACTTTTGGACTGATGTAAACGTAAACAACTTGCCTACTTGTTTGACACCTGAACTGAGCCAATCAAGGGAGACACATGAGAGCTGAAGAGTGCGAAGACGAAAATGCAACACTAGCGAATGACTACCTTATTTGGCTTTGATGCACTGTATATGCCTCATGTCTTTTGAACACGGGGACTTTTAAGTGAAAAGGGACTCAAAGCTCATTGGAGGGAGGTGAGGGAATTGTTGCTATGGAGTATATCTGTTTTACTGCCTCTTGTTGTTATTTCTTTAATTCACATGCCCCCCTTCCTCCCCAAAGGAGACCCAAAACAACTGACATAATTCTCTTCCCCCTGATTTAATCCTCATAACAAACCCTGTGAGGTAGGTTAGGCTGAGAGTGTGACTGGTCCAAGGTCACCCAGTAAACCTCCATAGCATGAGTGGGGTTTTGAACCTGGGTCTCCCAGATAGCAATTTAAACCCAACCTTCTGGGCCTGCCAGAAGTTCTAGAATACCCTGACATGAGTGGATCTTATGATGACCTGATAGATCTGTGATTTCCCCTCTTTTATTTTTTAACACCTGGCTGCTGAAGAGTTCTGGGAGACTCAAAAATTGCTCATTGTTATGTGTCATTGGGATGGTCCTATTAAAAGCAGTATATGGATGGTGCTTTTGGCGTTCTGCACAGTACATCCCATCTTGATTGTGACCAGCTGGAACCAGCATGTGATATATGCTGAAGTTGACACCCATCCTTCACATCACATCCTCAAACTGTTCTGTGGAGCTGCTAGGTAAGACACGTAGCTCTGATTCCTACAACTCTGCACTAACTCTTCCTTGTGGGCAACTGCAGGAAATGGGAATATGAAAACTCCAGACTCAACAGGTGAGCACGTTGGTTGCTGCTCCTCCCCACTTTTTGCAGCTTCTGGCTGCATAAAGACATGTTTTTTTTTCAGTTCTAGACCTTCTTCAAGTATTATTTCTCCCCCCAATGAGCAACCACCCACAGGGACATAAGCAGAAACGGGACCTCAGCTTCATATAATATGTGGCCAGGGAGAGCAGCTGGCTGCAGCCCGAGGAGACAGTTCTCACACGCGGCTCTGAAACGCAGGAATCACATCAGGAATCACTTCTGAGGTTGGAAAACCAAGGAGGCCTTTTGCCATACAGTTCTGCTCTTGTGGCTGCCTGTGCAGTTAACGGAGCCGGCCAGAGCACCAAGCAGATGTGGTGGGAATGGGAATCTATGTCCCAGTGTTGTTCTCAGCATAAAAATCACCCATAAAGACCCTGGCAGCAAGACTCCTTTACAGTCAGACACTCATGTGCACACACCAAGAGGAAGCCCCTTTTCTGAAGAACATACAACAAGAGCTACACTACATTTAAATGTAGTGAAATGCTTACCTTAGGTAGTCGTTATATTATGGCCCCTCCATATGACATTGCCAACATGCAGCATCTGGGCAGTAATCCACCATTTTAAAGTGCTAGTTGGGGAATCCCCAAAAGTGGATTCACCAGCAGGCAACCAGCAGAGGAGAGTTATGGAGGCTAAAACATGTGAAGGGTGCCTGCCTCATCCCGCCCTAGCTCCCGCCCCCCTCTCCTGGGGACAGGAACGTCTTTTTTAAAATGTCTGACATCCTGGAGCAATGAATAGGTGGACAAGTGTGCAGGCAATGCCAGAAATATTCCCCCCCCCCAATGTTGTAGCACAAAGCATGCCTCTCTAAAGCTCCCCCCACAAAGCAGAAACAAGATTACTTTTTAAAAATGATCAAGACTCATGATTCAATAATGGGTAGCATTCAAAAAGTGCTGTGCATCTATGAATAGATGCACAGGTATAGCAACGGAGAAGTATGCAAAAAAATTAGCGGGCATTGTGGGACCTTTAAAGCATGAAGAAAGGGGATTGGCTGCCTGGCTTGATTGATGGGTGGAAGAGAGTCACGTATAAACCACATTGCTCTCTTCCGCCATTTCAAGCAGGCAACGTGGAGGATAAGAAGCATGAAAAGGCAGCAGAGAAGAGCATAACATCAAAAAGGTAAGGAGGGGCTAGGAGGCACGATTATATTTAGTGTTACGCCATTCAGCTGGCATAACGCTATTTTTACCAGTGTGCAGAAATGCCCCACGATTAGACAAGAATGGTGCTGGGAGGGAAGAGGAATCCAGCCACAATGGAAAAGGCTTGAGAGTTTATTGGCTCATGAGTTGATACAGAGAAAATGTTTATTCTGTTTTGTGTTGTGCATCAGGATAAACAAGAAGGGACCTTTCATAGCATCCCTTGCTATAGCTGCTCTGGCACAACCTCTAGTATGTGCTGGGCCAGGTATGGTGGGAGGGAGCCTCCTGTTGCTGGATGTAGCATGGCTGCAGATGCATTCATTGGCTGCTGGCTAGTCTTTCTTGAGTTCCTCTTAATCCCAGGCTCCCAAAGGTTTGGGAAACAAAACAAGGTTTCCATGGTGTAGAGGCCCTTCAAACATACCTGGGAACCAAATGAAGCCAGTGCTGTTCAAATGTCTTTCAAATATAGAAGAGTGTGATTACAGCACCTCCCCACCCACCATTGAACAAAATGTTGAAGCAAATTAGAGAGAATAAGGCATTGGCTGGGAAAAGGTAAGGTACAAGGAAAGCAAATGTCCCCATGGGCCAAGTTTGAGGTGGGGTGGAATTGCAGACGAATCCTAAGTAACCTTTGAGTATTCAAAGTTTTTCTTGCTCCTCTGAGAGGAAGCCTGGGAAATCTGAGAGTGGCTGGCGGCAGCAGGCAGAATGGTTTCTGAAAGAATTTGCTGAGAAGGGGATTTTTAAAAATGGGAAGTCAGTTCGGAAAGTGCCCCCCCCCCCTCCCAAAGGCAAGCCAAAGGCCCCTTGCTTATAGAGTTCCTGGAAATAATGTAGTCAGGGAATATGAATTGCTGCATGGGATGAGAGCATCTTGTTTTTTCTTTGGCAAAAGCAAGTGCCCAAACTAGGAATATTAGAACAAGAGTGGGTATATCTGTGCTACAGACGTACCCTGGGTATCCATTTTTTCAAGGGGAACCGATCTCTCTGGTCTGGAGCCAGAGCTGGGTTTGATTCCCTGCTCCTCCACATGCAGCTAGCTCGGTGACCTTGGGCTTGTCACAGTCCTGATCCTGCTGTTCTGATCAAGTAGTCCTGTCAAAACTCTCTCGGCCCCACCTACCTCACAGCAGGGCTGGCTTATCCATGTAGCACATGCTATAGGCTCTGCCCTTCCAGGGGCCCCACAGGGTGCCTTCCCCTCCTGGATTAGGGCTGTAGCCTCTCTCCTCCCTCCCTTTCCCTCTTGAAGGATAGAGTGATACCCCTTTCTATTGTGGGGCCCTCTCTGTTCCCAGTCTGGCTGCTCCTGCCACAATTGTACTTTGCTCGGGCCCCACAAATCTTTAAACCAATTCTGCCTCACAAGGTGCCAGTTGTGGTGAGAGGAAGGGAAGGATATTGTAAACAACTTTGAGACTCCTTCTGGTAGAGAAAACCAACTTTTCTTCTTCTTCCAGCTTTGCAGAAGAAGGCCACTTTCCCCCCTTTAAGTCTTCTCTATGCTTCTCCTTGTTGCTGAAGAAGAAGAAGAAGAAGAAGAAGAAGAAGAAGAAGAAGAAGAAGAAGAAGAAGAAGAAGAGTTGATTCTTAACATGATAGCTGGGCCATAAAAGTGTTCCTTGTGCCCATGACTTTCAAAAGTTGTTTTCTCTTTCTGTCTCCTGGAACCCCTGTCTCCAACTTAGGCTTTCCCTGTGTTCCAGAATGTCTTTGGCTGGTTTCTGGACACTCAGTTTTCTGGTGTGGAAAAAATGGACATAATGATGAAACTTTCTGGTCTATGTTCTAGGCTCCCATCTTGGACATAAATTGGTCAGCTCCTTCCATTCCCTTCCTATTGTTCACAATGGCTTGTGCGTAATAGGAGTCCTTTGAGGTTGAGAATGACTTTGAGTTCTGGCATTTCTGGTGTAAAGGGAAGGGTTAGGTTGGATGTGCAGGTGCAGAGATTTGTTCAGAAAAGCTTGTAAGGGTGCAGGGATGGGGAATAACCCTGTTATTGGGGGACAAGCAGTCATAAAGACAAATCAAAGAAAATAAGGTGTATAATTTAGGATCAAGAAGACTAAGTGCTGCAAGGGTGCTATTTTCGACAATAAATAGCAGGTATTTATAGCATGTAAATAGCACACAGTGTCTTTTTAGCACCCGTTGGAAACAGTAAATAACAGGAAACACTTTATTGACATACAAACACACACAAGCCTTCAATTCTGAAAAGAAACACAAGGAGCTTAAAGAGAGTGGTATATTTTGAGCATCTGCAGTGTTGTTGTGTGTTCTTGACAAAGTTTTATGTTTATGAGATGCTGCCAACAAACCATTATGAAGGTTCAAATCCACAGTAATGATTTTATTGTGAGACTGGTTTCTTTCCTTTATCATATATATTGGGTTGAATGTAACCAGCTGCAGCTTTCTGCACTAGCTGCAGCTTTCGAATGTTCTTCAAGGCAAGCCCCAAGTAGAATGCATTGCAATAGTCCGGAAGAAACTAAGGCATGGAGCACTGTGGGTAGATCTGACTGAACCAGGAAAAGACACAGCTGACACAACCACTGGAGTTGAGCAAAAGCACTCCAAACCACCACCTTCACCAGATTCTCTGAGGTGACTGCCATGCAGAGTAATCCTCCCAAGTTGCAAACCTGGCTTTCCAAGGGGTGTGTAAATCCATTCAAGGCAAGAGAGGGCAGAAGTCCCTGGTCTGTTTTTCTACTAACCAGAGCTCCTCTGTCTGGTCAGGATTAAGTCTCAGCATGTTCACTCTCATTCTGCCCAAACAGTCAGTGAAGCAGGCCGCCAGCCTAGTGAGCTTGCAAAAACCAGTTTGCAAAAACCAGTTTGTATTTTATTGGTTGGTTCTATTAACACTGGCATTGCTGGCTGTGTCAGAAGCAGGGCATAAGCCAGAAGCAGGGCATAAGCCAGGCCCCATACGGCGTCCCCCACCAGCTGTTCTGAGCTCCACGAGAGGCCTCCCCCCACCTCACCTCAATGCCAGGGACCAGCGGCTCCAGCTGAGGACAGCCACGGGCATCTCCACATGGCCACCCTCTGGGGGTGCCAGCTCAAGAACCAGTGTGGTGGTGAAGATACTGGCCTGGCCAGTGGGCCTTGCTAGAAATCCAGAAGTACCAGAAGAGCACCAACCTACTCATCCAGAAACTGCCCTTTGCCTGCGTGGTGTGCGAGATCTGTCTGGAGTACACTCAGGGTGTTGACAAGAGCTGACAGGCATTGGCTTGGCTTACCTTGCAGGAGGCCGCTGAGGCGTTTCTTGTACATTTGATGGAGGATGCTTATCTCTGTGCCATTCATGCCAAACGGGTCACTCACTTCCCTAAGGATATACAGCTGCCTCAGTGGATCCACAGCTTTCACAAGGGATTGGGTTAGAATCCCTTCTTTCCCTGAGCTGAAGGATCTGTCTCCCAAGATAAAAAGCTGAGAAATCACCCGGGGTGGGTGGGCAGGAGCTGCTACTGAGGAGAAATCCATAATTTGGGGTTAAATCTTTCTTCAGTACGGAGGACTAAATTGTTCTACCTGGAAATCAGGGTCATTTTGGAGGACTTGATCCAGCCAAGAGGTCAGCCTCAGGATTTTAAATAGTAACAAAGAAGTACATAAGGCTTGTCTGGGTTGTGCTCAGTGTTTTTAATTTTTTACTAAGAGATTTCTATATGGCCCCCTGGTATGTCCCCATATTCAGCTCTGTCTCCTTTCTGTGGACACACACATTTTACAATTGTCCTTTTGTTCTGACCCTTTTAAAAATGTCCTCCATTCCCACTTTCATATTTTTACCTTAGAAATGAGACAATAATGGGTGAGAAGTAGTTTGAGGGGTTGAGAATTCTCCACTGAAGCCTGATCCCTGCTTGAAGATGGAGGGAGACAAATCCAGCCAGAAACATAGCCACAAAAGCTCTGGGGTGATAAGGTGACCTGAAGAACTCCTCTCCTTCCTAAATGCCGTCTTCATTCCTGAGGGAGAGAGCTCTTGGGTGAAACAAGAGGTGCATGGAATGGGATGAAATGAAGGAGCTGTTCATATCTAATTTTATTGTACTGAATGTTGAATAAAGTAGGTTTCATTATTAAAAAGAAACACTGGCATTGCTGATGAGGAAACACAAATTATGAAGAGAAGACAAATGAATAGATGAATAGGACCCAGGGCAAAACCCACAAAGCTCTGCTTTGTTGTGTGTCTCAGGGATAAATCTGCCAGGCGTCTGGAGACATCCCATTTACCCTTCATGAAGGGTGCATGGCTATAATCACAGTGAACATCTGATGAACAAATGATGAATCTGGCTCCAATATCATACCTTCATAGCACTTTGAGCCCTGTTCAGGTTTGTGAGGAAACAGGGATTCTTAACATTGGTGCCTTCCAAGAAGAAATACCACCCGCTTGTAACACAATGAAAGTAGACAGAGAGCCATTCTTGTGGTTCTGAAGCAGCTTCTGGGCTCACCAGTAGATTTATTTTTTGTTTATTTGCATGTTTATTTCCTTTTTTCTTTAACCCCCAACCCCAAAAAAGAATGAAGGGGGAAAAAAACTTAAAACCCAGTAACTAAATAAGAGTTTGTTTTTTTTTAAAGAAAAGGATAAACAAAACCAGACGACAAGACAAAATTATAATAACACTGCTGGTAGAACTATACATAAGTTTCTATAAACAATTTCTAGGTATCTAAAAATAAATGCGCATGCGATTGCCTTCTATATGCCATGTGTTCAAATGCTGATAGAGTTTTTGTTGGAATATGCAAGATCTGTAGTGGGCATGGTTCAAATGGATATGAAGAATATCTTACAGGAGGCATGGGAGGAAAAGTGTCGTTAGCATGTTTAAAACAGGAACCTCCTGGCATTTTTCAAATAATCTCCTCCTGTCCCCTGATTGGCTTAACTGGAGACCTCCTGGTCCTGTGAGTACCCTTCCTCCCTGCTTGCCTTCAGATGATGACGGAGAACAGTTAGTTAGTTAGACTGCTAGAAATCTCTCTTCTCTCTTTCTGTACAAAGTTGTTTCTGTATATTCAATAAAGCTGTTTATTCATTAAGCATATTTAAACTCTGCCAGCAGTTCTAAGGTCCTTGGTTTACCAGAGGTGGGCTTTTATTTTTCAGCTGTAGTAAGGGCATGTTGACCTTTGGTTAGTCTCCAAGAGATGGGCAGATAGTTTTAAAGTATGTCAAACTCCTCAAAAAACAACAAACATTTTAATGCAAAATAGTTATGAGTAAAAACTTCTTCCCCCCAAAGCCAAATGATTGGACATGCTCAAAGCACATGTTTAATGGATGTTTCCTGTAAATCAAAACAGGGTGATCAAACACTCTATTCCAGTCACGTCTAAGACTTCTCATCAGTTTTGCTAGCTGGTATTTATAAGCATATAGTGCAGGCTTTGTTTGCTGCCTCGGGTTGATCAGTGTTTCCAGGAGCCCAGGGGATTTGGAGACACTTTATGCCACAGGACCATATTGATACCAACAATCGTTGCTGATGGGCTTTTTTTTGTTAAAGCAAAATATTTGGGGATGAGCATAAACAAACAGTGTTGTGCCTAATGGCACATTTCGAAAATATGTGATTTTAAATGCTCAAAAACTGGTATGTTTGTTTTCATAAGCTTTTTTCATCTCAAATATCGGTGGATGACTTGGATTATATAAACTTTAAATCGGCTAGCACTGAGGCATAACACCTGGCCATTTTCCTCATGGATAAATATCAATTTGCTTGCTTCCCCCCAACCCAGTTCAGTGTTGTCTCACTATGGCTGCCTTCCTATGGTTGGTTTGAACTTTTGCAAACAATGCAAGAGACCCAGTTAGGGAGCTCTTCGCTGCTCACTGTCCCCTCGGTTTATTTCTTCCTTATCCTTTCTTAAAACTAGCTTCTCGAATAGTCTGTCCTCTGTTTGCCCAATTCTTTGTGTGACCCCCCCCCCCCCAAGAAACGCAAATAGCCTGCTGGACATTTTGCATGCTATTTCTGCGTTCCATTTCATACCTATAGCCCAAAGTGGCTTTCCTGCCCTGAGGCAAGAGAGTAAGAAAGGTGTCTGGTTACAAGTGTGGGGGGGGGGGAGGAGGAGGAGGGGGGCTGCCGCCAGGCTTCACTTGTGGCTATTCAGCATGCAAAGAAGTTAAGTGGCTGATCGGGCATCCTTCGGAGGGAAAGAGAAGAGCGGGGAGGGCTGGTTTAAGGGATCGCATTTCATCGTGACATCACTGGTCCCCGCTGCGAGCAGAGATGCAGACAAATCCCCTGGAAAAGGGGGAACCGTCCGGCATAACTCAGCTGAAGGAGATATTCAGGAGGACTTCCAGACTGGATGCCAGGACCTGGAAGCAGCTGGAGGTTCTGCCAAGGGTGAGATGAGGTAGGTACTTCCAACAGGGCACCAAACCAAGGAGAATAGAGTTGCTGGATCAAAACACTAAAACCAAAGGATAGTTTGGAGCTGCAGCACTTTCTGCACTCTGATGACTAGGGAACTGGAAAGTCATAGCAATGATTTTCTGGAATTATGGCAGTTTTAAGTCAGCTGCATTATTTAAGGTCATGGGTACCTGGTAACTCCAGAGAAGAGGGGGGGGGGATGTTGCATGCATGGGGAGACCTCCTGATACTCCCCCCCCCTTGAAGATGAGCATGTTTCAGATCCTTCCTGAAATCCTAAATGGTAGATTTCTGAAATGCAGATTTGGTCCAGAATTGGCTCCAAAATTTCAATCAGATGAAAGTATGGAGAGACATATATTTATAATCTTTAAATAATAATAATAATAACAATTATTATGTTGGTTTTTGTACCCTACTTTTCACTGCCCAAAGAAGTCTCAAAGGGCTTACAATCACCTTCCCTTCCTCTCCCCACAACAGACACCCTATGAAGTAGATGGGGCTGAGAGAGCTCCGATAGAACTGCTTTGTGAGAACAGCTCTAATAGGACTGTGACTGGTCCAAGGTCATCCAGCTGGCTGCATGTGGCAGAGGAGTGGGGAATCAAACTCAGCTCTTCAGATTAGAAACCGCTGCTATTTACCACTATGCCAAGCTGCCTATCTGGTACATTTTTACCCTGCCCTTCTTCCAATGAGCTAACAATGGTAGATGAATCTCCCTTTCCCCCTTACAGCAGCCCTCTGAGGCAGTTTAGGCTGAGATGGGCGTGACTAGCCCAGTGTCAGTCAGTAGAAATCACAGCTTAATGTTTTGACCACACTGGGACAGTTCCAGGAAATCCTGCCTGCAGGGAAGGCCTGTAGACCTTTGAGGTTCCTGGCAGCCCTGTGTGGTTTCTCTGTGGTTTCTGGCACTGTATCCAGGCATCCTGAACTCCACTAGCAAATTTCTCTAAAAACAAGCATGCTGTTATGAAGCAGAGTTCTGAGAATCAAAATGATCAACATCTCCTGAGGGGTTGCCTCCCTCCATTCCGATCTACCTTGAGACTGATGCTGTGGTATAGCGTGGTAGCAAATCAACCTGAAGTTTTAAGTCTCTCTCTTTTCCAGGGTGTGAAATGAAATCCTGTAGTCTCATCACTTGAAAAACCGATTCTGTTGCTGGATTTGTTTCCAGCTCTGTGGTTGTGCCTCTTCTTCACATACTTATACTGCTAGAGGGCTGGCATAAAATGTGCGTGTCTGTGGTTAGGAAGGGGTGGGGGTAAAGGAGAACAATTCGGGGAAGGTTCATCTGTCACAAGATGGCCCTCAGTGCCCAGGGGTTTGTGGGGAGTGTGTTTTTCATAAAAAAAATTGAAGTGCCTTCTGGTATGGATTAGCGTGATCTGAAATCTATATGGCTTGCATCTAACTCTACATTACTGGCTAACAATACTGTGCATCTCTAGTGGGATGACTGTTTCTTCATTAGATTTTAGGCAGGTAGAGAAGTCTAATGGGAGCATCACAAAGAGAAACTGAACTGCTGAGCTCTGCCCCCAGAAATAGGAAGTTTGTCAACGGAGCAGAGTAGCTCAGAGAAACTACTTTTTGGTTACATTATGAGAAAACATTTAGTTGAGCAGAGTAGGGAGAAAAGCTGGGGGCTCTAGAATTCTTCTACCCAACTGCTGGAGGAAAGAGGCATGAAGTAGGTGAATTTCCTCCAGGCTAGGCTGGATCCTGGAGATTTTTGGTGGAAGGATCACTTGAGTATGGGTGGATAAAGTAGTGGTGAGTTCCTGCATAGTGCAGTGGGTTGGACTAGATGACCCCGGAGGCCCCTTCCAACTCTATGGTTCTATTCTATGATTCTATGAAAAGGATGCTGGGCAGAAGACAAGTAGGCATTGAAATTATGTTTTTGGTTCTGAGCAGCATCTCACACAGTTCCACGAGCCAAAAAACAATCTTGACTTACTTAAGAAGAAGAACTGCAAGGTGGTAGCCATGTAAATCTGTTGTAGTAAAATAAAGCAAAAGTCCAGTGGTCCTGTACAACTGAACACCATAAGTTTTCATGAATTACAGTCCAGTACTTCAGGCAATCGCCCTCTGCATTCTAGTGGACCATTGGCAACCACAGGCGCTGGGAGTCCTGCCTGGGTGCAAAGCAATCGGTATAAGTGATTTGGGAGCAAACTCAGCCTCATGCTGAGGAAAAGGCAAACCCTACTCAATTGTCAGCTAATTGCACCTGGTTTTCCTTTATGGTGCTCAGGCTGGCCAATCTGACTAGCATTTACATGGGAAATAATACTGAGGAGAAACTCTGTGCCATCAAGTGTCCTTTCTGGTAGGGAGTGGGGGAACCAGAGAATATTTTGGCCAGAATGGAAGAGATGCCAGCCTGATCTTTATAGGCTGCAGTTAAGATGAAATTTCCAAGGACTGTTATTTTGAGAACGACTGTGAGATACCTGATACAATGCAACAGATGTCCTGCCCTGCAAGCAGCCATATAGATGAAGCCAAACAGCCCTCTAGAATGTGAATGAACTAGCCCAGAAAAAAATTATCTTGGACAAGAATAACTTAGCACCCAGCATGACTGCTCCCTTTCTGACCCCTCAGTCTTTGTTCTAAAGGAAGCCTGCACAATATATTTGAAAAGCAAGCCTGGGGAATTAAAATCCCGAGTCTTATGGCAGAGGAAAAAAACACTGGGTTACACAGAGGACGTAGGTTCCTTCCTGCGTTGTTAGCGAAACATTCCATAGCCACCTGCTGGCGATTATATTTTTCTACACTAAAAACTTTATGAAAAGGTCATGATCTGAAGTGATGGAAACTTGCATTTGCTGTTAATCTTGCTCTGAATGCAGCCATCAAGATTTAGCTTTTTCTGTTTAGTTTTGCAAAAAGAGGCCTTAAATTGCACCCAGGAAGGCCCTCCATTTTTACCTCCAGCACCCACACAATCCTTTCCCCCTCAGATTTTACATATTTACCACTCCAGTTTCAAGCACTTTCAGCTTTGCTGCCATAAATATCTTTAAGCTTCTGGCAGCAACCTAACCTTTCCTGGAGATCAGGACTAGAAGCCAAGAAGACATGACTCTTTTACCTTCAGAAGGCTCATAGAGGAAAGACGTCTGACTGGGAAAAGAAACCATCATCACATTCACTATTTAAAGTCCTATCTTGGTCTCGTACACACAGCACAGTGAATGACTCAGGAGTAACCTTGTTCATGATTGCTCCATCCATAGATCATTCTCTCCTACACAGGAAGTGTGCATGTGTGAATGTCCGTGTGTGTGTGTGTGTAGCCCCCGTAGGGCAAGAGACCTTCAGAGGTGCTCTGCCATCGCCTGCCTCTGCGTAGCAACCCTGGGATTCCTTGGGGTTCTCCCACCCAAGTACTTACTGGGGCTGACCTTCCTTAACTTCTGAGCTCTGATGAGACTGGGCTAACCTGGACTATCCAAGGTCAGGGCATCTGTAATTTACCGTAAAAGAGAACTATGGCAGGAATTGCTAGAGAAAACAAACATAGAACAGTGCTGGCTAGATTTAACTCACACTCTGCTGCACATCCTCCATGACTGAGGGAGGACGCAGCCCCTGGCCTCTGGTGGGCGAGCTTTCTGAGGCCCTTTCGCCCCATTCTGCTAGCTCACTTTCTAGATGCAAAGGAGTTTTGTTGGCAGAGGTTGGCACAATAGGCATGTGCAACTGGATATTATTGACTTGATAGATGATGTCCAATATTATCTGGATCAGATTGCTGATATTTCCTCCTCAATAAATATTGGTAATATCAAATTAGGCTGAGAAGCCGTTTGCTATTCACAGCTAGTCTATGGAGCAGTGGGTCTTTAAATTTTTATGGGCCATTATTTTTAATAGGAAGACTTGACCTCCAAAGTCCCATTGAAAATAATGGCTCTTTAAAGTGACAGGGTTGATGCACCATGGACTAGCTGAAGGCTCAAGACTCTGCATCTTCCCCCCTCCCCTTCCCACTCCTGCTCCCTTTAGGGAGGGGAAGCGTTTGCTAAATTATCGCTTTGTTTGGGAAAGTTGGGAAAGCCATCATGATCCTTTTCATTAAATACTGGGGGGAGGGGAGTGGTTTTTCCATTTCTGGAACAACTTTCTAGAGTGATAACTACGCTTCTGAAGCTCAATGAAAGAATAACAAAGGCTTTCCCCAAACAGTTTCTCAGTACACTCCAAGACACAACAGCAGCCACACCAGTCCTCGTATGGTCCAGGATAATGGTTGTGCTATAGGCTGGGCTTTTGGGGTTCCTCCCTTATTTCCTGTTGTATTGCAAATATGTAATAAATGACTCTTTCTTTTACCTACTTGCCTTTTGGCTTTTGTGCATCTGTCTCCTCGGGTCTCCTTCAGCCAAAGCTGCTGTTGAACAGACAGCATTTGCAGACAGCTGATGCTATGCTTTGATTTAGGCCCAAGTTGACAGCGTGACTAATTAACTGCAAATGAGAAATAAACTCAAAGAGCAGTGGAATCACTATATTTAATGATGCAACAAAATATGTAGCTGGGTAAACAAGCTGTAAATAACAAATCTCCATGGCATTGTGTTACAACCAAGAAGACAAGTAAGAAACCAAAACATAACCCACTCCATCTGTTTCTGCTCTTCCGCGTGAAGTCCACAATCTATGCTTTACTGGAGATCAACTGGTCATTGCAGTAACAACCGAGTCAGGGAACATGTTATGCCCAAATTATTGGTTCAGGCCAGATGAAATGCCACAGAAGATATGCATAAGAAATAGTCCCTCCCTCCTTAGGCCATGGTTTAATTGTATTGTGGTCTGTTTGTAAAACCAGAATTTGGCTGGCAGATGATTACTGAAGACCTGGGTGGCCTCAACAAATGCTAATTTTATTGCCTTTGCTTCCCCCACAGAGATCCTGCCTGTATTATGGTGGGGGTGACTAGGGAATAAGCCTGGAGGTTGACACTTTCATATTACGCACAAACCACGGTGAAGACAATCTCAGCTTAATAAACCATAATTAGCTGTATGTTCAAACACTCTAACCCTTGTTCCATGCAAACCCACACAAACCCACGAGTTGGTGTAATGACATACAGAATGGCTGGGCTAAAACAATAGCAAATTTAATGTCTCTTCTCTCCCTTTTAAAATGGTGTTGTTCCCTTGTGAGCATTAATGATTTTTCTAGCGAGTTTGATCGCATGATGTGTCCAAAGTAAGTGAGCTTTAGCTGTAATATCTTGTCTTCTAATGACATAGTTGGTTTGCTCCTCTCTAAAACAATCATGTTGGTAACTTTGGCTGTCCATGGTATTCGCAGCATTTGTCTCCAACACCATAATTCGAAAGCAACTATTCTCCTCCTGTCTTCCTTCTTCAGCGTCCAGCTTTCGCATCCATAGTTTGTAATGGGGAAGACAACGGCGTTGACTAGCCAGCATTTTGTATTAAGGCTGATATCTTTACTCTTCCATAACCGGTTCATGCATAACATTGCGTTCCTGCCCAGTGTTATTTGCCGTTTGATTTCACGACTGCATCCACCACTTTGAGTGGCGTATCTCCCTGTAGTATCTCCTTTTAAGTGTGGCAAAACTTTGGCTATAAGCCTATGAATGTAGAGCTGCCAACTCCAGGTTGGAAAATCCCTGGATATCTGGGAGCAGAGCCTGGGGGAGGCAAGGGTTGAGCGGGGGAGGCAGTTCAGCAGGGATGTGAAGCCGTACAGTCCACCTTCCACAGCTGCCATTTTCTCATAGGATCTTTGTAGTCTGGCGATCAGTTACATTTCCAGGGGGCGCAACCCTGTTACAAGTTATGTGCATGCTAGATAATCTGTTCTGTTGAGTATGCTTCTGCTAAACTTCCGTTTGAGCAATATGGGTGGTTTTCAATGGGCCCTTGTGCAAACTAAAGTTTTACCAGAAGAGGAAGCGTGTTCTACAGCAGAGACTATTAAGCATGCATGAAACTCATTTGCAGGACACAAACCAATTTACTGAGGTATGGAGAATATTATGCCCTATGTTTCTTCATTTAAAAAGCATTCAAGGCTGTTAACCATTCATAAAAAATACATAAGAACACAATCAGTTAAATGTAATCCAATACAAAAAGGGGACACACATGTTGAGCTCCTCACAACAGGGTTTTCTAGCAATTCCCTCCCTCTCGAGAATATGCTCTATTATAGGATGAGGCCCAGGCCTTTTCTATTGCTGCCCCTAAGCTGTAGAAGAGAAAGGATTAGGCATAGTCCTACCTTTGAGATAGGTAAATTATTTTTGTACTGTATATGTTGTTGGTAGCCATCCTGGGTGCAAAGGAACAAGATTTTCAAAAAGACCCATAATGGTATAAAATAGACCCCCCCCCCAATCTCACAGTGTCTGCCAGAGGAACCTTTTAGCTGATTTCCTGAAAGAGACTTCAGACGGGACTAGGAAGACTTTCTTAGTGAGAGAGCATCTAAAGGAGCCTACCCTTGACCCAGGAGATCTCAGTAATTATCAACTAGTCTAAAATGTTCAATTTTTGAGCAAGATAATTGAATAGATGGTAGCTGGACAATTCGAAGCTTTCCTGCTTCTACCAGAATGTGAAGATTTTTGGGGGTGTTGTTTGGAATTGCCTCAATGATCTCTCCTTCCTAACCAATGCTTTTATGTTTTCTATGTATTTTAACTGTTTTGTGTATGTTTTAGCTTTAAAAAAAACTTGTTTTGATGATGTGTGTTTGGGAAGGGTGGTTGATTAACTGTTTTATAGTTAATTTTATCATGTCTGTTTAAAATTGTTAGCAACTATGGCAGCCCTTATAAGTGCAGAAAGGTGTGATATAAATTTTAATAATAATATTATTAATAGTGGTAATAATCTAAGGGCTTCTGCTGAAAAGATTCTGTCATGGGTGGCCATTGACCTAGCCCCAGAAAGAGAAACATTCAGCAAAGCCCCAGTGAACACCCTCAGTCACCCTTCAGAATATAAAAAAATCTGACATTTTCCAAAAGGAAGCAGCAAGGTGTTTAGAATTCTTATGATGGCAATCAAGAGCCCAAAGGGGAAAATATTTTTTTGTCCATAGCATTGTACTGTACAATTTATCCTGAGAATTATGCTTCAGACAACAAGGATGATGCACCCTCATCTATGTCAAGGAGAACGTGTGGCCATATTCTGTTACATTTACAAACAGCAGCCTCTCATCTTGGTCCAAAAAGAAGGTCATATTAGCATTATCGGAATCAGAGCAGTGGTCAATCTCTGCTGACTTGCAGTCGCTTTCTAGTGTCTCAGTGTTTTTCTCGTGTGTCAAACCAAGAGATATTTTTTTATGCAAAGCATGTGTTGCACCACTGACCCACAGTCACTCCCCCAGTTTCATTGTTGTCCATAGGCATGAGGGGAATCGACTCTTGGGTTTCACTCACTCTCTTCTGAATTCTCTTTCCTTTTTCCACTAGAAACTGATGACTTTGTGGCTTTGAAGAGAAGGAGGAAGTGGAACTTAACAAGGGCTCCAGTGTCCAGGGGTAGTTACGAATAAGTGTGACGAATGGATGCCAAGTTCCAGAGAGCTTGTGAGAATGTCTCATCCTGCTAACTCAGCCTCTTTACAGGTCACATTTCTGCTGCTGATCTTATACTGCGACATTCTCAGCTGGGGACTGCCCACTGCTCCAGAGTATTTGCAACGGGGCTGGCAGAGGCTGCTGGAGGAAGGGGAGAGCTGCCTGGAATGCAGGTTGGAAGAATGCCCCACGCCTCGTGGTTGCCTGGCTGGGGTGGTAAGAGATGCCTGTGACTGCTGTTGGGAGTGTGCCAATCTAGAGGGACAGATCTGTGACTTGGACAACACTAACCACTTCTATGGAAAGTGTGGCGATCACTTAGAGTGCCGCCTTGATGTAGGGGACTTTCGACATGGGGAAGTACCTGAGCCCCAATGCACTTGCCTATCCAACCAGGCTCTCTGTGGCTCTGATGGCAAAACCTATGCCCAGATCTGCAAGTTCCAAGAAATGCAAAACTCTCATCCAAGGGCTAATCTCACCATGGCCCATGAAGGACCCTGTGAGTCAGGTATGCTACAACAGAAGCTTCCAATTTCTACATGAAATGCCACACTATGAAGAAGTGTTTTTGGGGGGAAGAGTATGGAAAATCTTGAATAGGACAGAGAAAATGCATGTCTCCTCCTCAGGCCCCAGAACAACATACCGTGTTTCCACGGAAATAAGACATACCCATAAAATAAGCCATAGCAGGATTTCTACGTGTTTGCCCAATACACACAATAGAAGTAAAGCTGTGGCTGCCGTTTTCCTCAGCACTTGTGGGTCTCTCTCTCCCGCAGCACCAACCAGCAACAGTCTGTGGTAGGGTTGTGGCCACTTTGGTGCCCACGGATGCCTGAGGCAACCAGCGTGGTGGCACAGGGGAGGGGTGGAGCTGGCACCAGCATGCCAGCTGGCACCCCATCCCTCTACGCCACGGCGCTGGTCACCCCAGTCTCTCTCACCCCCCACAAACACCAGTAAAGCTGCTGCTCCCCATCACTGATCAGCAACAGTCTGTGGGTCTCTCTCATCCCACACAGACACCTTTGTTGATGGCACTGACTTCTCTAAATACCAATAGGACACCCCCTGAAAATAAGCCATGGTGTGTCTTCTTGAGGAAAAATAAATATAAGACAGTGTCTTATTTTTGGGGAAACATGGTAATAAACATGCTGGCAGAAATGTAGTATATTCACAATACTCAACTGGTTTGAGTAATACTTTTCAATGGAACAAAGTTTGAATCTAGTGGCATCTTTATGACCAACACAGTTTAATTCTGGGTATAGCCGTGAAGGCAAAGATCATAGTCTTAACATCTTAAAAATGGTGAAATGACTAACAGCGTTTGCAGACATTTGATACCGTTCTTTGTTCTAGGCATAAGTAGACAGCATGAGTAGTTAATTGCATGTAATAAACTCAAAATGCAATGAAATAGCTACATTAACTGATGTTTCAATATACAGTTGAATAAGTTGTAAGGGGGAAAATTAACATGAAAAGCATTGCTGGCTGTTAGTGGGGATATCCAACTGGTACAGTCTTTAGTGTTTAGAATGAATTTAGTTAGGTTTGAGTCCAATAGTATCTTAAAGACAAGCAAGATTTTTTGGGGAACAAGCTTCCAAGAGTCAAAACTTCCTTCATCAGATATCAGTTAGAATGGAGATCTTTGGGCTCTTATATACCAGTCAGAAGATGGGAAGGGTGTTACAAAGAAGAAACTCAGGATACAGAGGTACAATGTGCATAGTTATTAGCCTGATTAGAGCAGAGGGTGAGCTTAATATCTGGGATTTTTTTTGAAGCTGGATTTGTCTCACTCTAGCCAGTGTCCACCCTTAGCTAGACCAAAGGCAGTCCTCAAAAGACAGAAGCATCTCACAGTATAACAGGCAAGAGAGAGAAAGGATGTAAATGTACTATAATTCAAAGGAGATCATGCGTTCAAGATCTGCAGGTACAGGACAGGGCGTATGAAAATGTAGTGGAAGCCACTGAAGGCTCATGGTCTTGACACCTTGTGAGTCTGGTTGGTATTGGCCTAATTGGGATCTAGTCCTGTTAAGCCAGAGTGGCATCACTCAAGAAGCAAGCCAGGATAGCTGTAACTGACAGTGACGAATGGATATGTCTGTCACATACAGGATTAGTAAAGAGACAACTGGGAGTAACTGTTGAATCGAATGGGAGTTGCTGTTGAATGGAATCCAACTATGGATTCCATTGATGAGGTCTTGTTTCTACAATTTACTTTATGGAATGAGGTCTTCTAAAGAGTTTAGCATCCTTCAAACTCCATGGCCATCCCATTAATGGAAAGCATCAAAGTTCTTCCTCTTTTCTGTAGCTCCCTGTTTGCTTTCCCCTAGTACATAATGTTTTGCCATAAAAATACAGCATATAGACTTCTTATGTATTGTCCTACTCCCTTTCAATATGTTAGCAAATAGGCAAATCCAGGATTTTGCAAGCAAAATTGGACATTAGACTAATACGGGGTAGTCAAACTGCAGCCCTCCAGATGTCCATGGACTACAATTTCCATGAGCCCCTGCCAGAGAATGCTGGCAGGGGCTCATGGGAATTGTAGTCCATTGACATCTGGAGGGCCGCAGTTTGACTACCCCTGGATTAATATGTTAACTTGCATCTTCTGTCAACATTTGTGGAATATCTTAAAGTCGGCATGAGAGAGCTTGCTGTACTGGAACACACAGGTTCTGGTCATTGTTGCTATTTCCATATGAGGAACCTAGCTTTCATCTGCTTCAAGGTGTTCTTTGCATGTCGAAGCACCTCTCATCTCCTTCTGCTTGGTCTCCTCTGCTAATGGCAGCTAACAATGTGAAATTGGGGCAGGGAAACATGGGATATTGTGTCAACAGACACAAATGGAGCAATAAGATGGCATGGAGACGAAATATGGGATTAGACAGGTGATAGGTTTTTAGAGTCATGTCTAGTTTGACACTGAAAAGAAAGATGTTTGGTTTTAAAATAGCTTTAAAAACAGGGATCAATGTAGGTTAGTTTCCAATAGATCCATGATAGGTGGTTGGAAATCACAGAAGAATCCATGGGAGCAGTAGTAGAAGAAATCAAGCGTGTTGGAGATATGATCTGGAGGGGAAGTGAAATGGGGCACTGGGGGGAATTAATGAATAGCTCTACAATGTTTGGCCTCTATAGCATTTGGAAAGAGTTATACTTAACATCTCAAAACAGGAGGGAAAGAGGAACGAAGCAGCTTAGACTAAAGCCAAAGCATCTGACAATAACTAGACTGATTAGCAGCTGCCACAAGGACGTCATGTTTCCCCAGCAACAGGGAGGCAGCAGCAACATCCCTGGGAAGCACTTCATTTAAACGCCTGCGACAAAGCAACGGACCACCGTTTAGGGGCCAAGAGCTCTGGCTCACAGATGTGCTGTGATGTAAACACATTGTTGACTAACAGCTGCTGGTGGGCAAGGCAAAAGAGGACTATTCAGCTCCATCATAAAGGGTCGGGCTTTTTCTACTAAAAATGGTGAGCCCGGTACAACGGTTGTGCTGAATAGTGTGCTAAATATCTCCCTGTGTGAGAGGGAAGGATTATGTCTGGGATGCTGTAAATGAGACCTCAGTTGTAACCAAGTGGGAGGAGGAATTTGTACAGTCTTGCACAAAGGCATAACATGCAGGCATGCTGAAGATTATTTCTTTTCACTAACATCTTTTTTTGGACTTTCTCAGAGCCCCACATTGTATCTCCTCCCTATGACATCTGGAACATCACCGGGCAAGATGTGATTTTCGGCTGTGAGGTCTTTGCCTACCCCATGGCATCTATTGAATGGAGGAAGGAAGGGCTGGATATGCTGCTTCCTGGAGATGACCCACACATCTCCGTTCAGGTGGGACACAAACTTTCAATAGGATGAAGGCACCAGATCTGAAGATTAAGCTTGTCTCTGCAACATGCATGTGATTCAGCTGCTGCCTCATCCACCCATCCTTTTCTTCTGCCACAAGCCTTTGGCACTGCCTGCTCACACAGACTGAGTGCCTGCTTACTATGTGAAACTTTATCAATCTATCCAGGGGACCTTCTGTATCTTGTGCCCTTGTTCTCCAGAAGGTCTTTTGTTGCTACAGCCTTTCCCGTTTTGTGACCTTTCCATTGTGTAAAAGAATACGAGTAAATGCAACCCTTGCGAGGTGTAATCACAGGTATTCACAACGACCATTGTTAATACTGGACATATCTTAGCACAGAAGGCCTCAAGTTATCTTCAGAAGAGTTAACAGACTTTGGAGAGCTTGACTAAAATAGAATATGAGAGCCTGTAGGGCAGCCACAGTCCTACCCTTACATTTAGAGGGTGTGGAAGGAAATCCTGGGAAGCATTTATAGCAACTGCATAGCTGTATCATTATATAGAGTGTTTGGGTGGGGCAAAACAATATGCCACTGCCATATTAAGAGTCTGGGAGTAGCTCCTTGTTATGGGTTAGCTATGAGCAGCATAGTGGGGAGCTGTGTAATGCCGTGGCAGCCTCTTCCCTCTAGGGAGAGCGCCATTTGCTTGTCTTGATGGCATTTCATTGCCATCCCCTTTGACAGCAGGTTTCACAAATACATTGAAGCTGGCCCAAGGAAGCAGATGCAGGGGATGAAAGTAAACAAATGAAAATTGGCATCCGGAGTGGCTTTTTTAAAGGGAAAAGAAGAAACAATGCAATTATCTCCAGAGAAAGACTTGACTGGATTAATTAAAAACTGTTTGGATGAAACACTCGAGAATACGTGGCATAGAGAAATCTCTGTAAGGAAGATAAGGATTTAGCTGGAAGAGGCTACTGAGGGCCCAATGCATAGCTAAGTCCTCTTCACACCCTGGGACCTGGAAAACGACACTGATTTAGCCCATCTGTTTCATTGGAGCCACTTCAGTTCAACGTTAGTGTATCTGGAAACTCTGGGGCTGTCGACTCCGTGTTGGTAAATTATTTTGGGAGAACCTTACTTTTCATTTGTAAAAGTTCTTAAGCCTCATGTTGAAAAAAGTGACTATGAAACTATGGCTCATTCTGCACACGTTGGATAGTGCACTTTCAATGTGCTTTTGCAGCTGGATTTTCCTGTGCAAAATGGAAAATCTGCTTTTCAATTGCACTGAAAGTGTGGGCTGAGCCAAAGGTATGGAATGAGCCAAAATCTTCTAAAAGTTCAAAGAGGATACTGGATGGATTTGAAGCAATCAAAAGCAAGATTTTGTGTCAGGCCCTGCCTGCTTCACTCCACAGATCCCCTTTGCTCCTTTTCTTCCTGATATACTAGATCCTGCCAATGTATTACAGATTCTGGAAACACTTGCAATCTTGGTTTGCTATTTCAAAGTAGTTTGTTTTTAAACACACACACACATTGTTTGCTGTACTTCATATTTTCCTGCCCATTGATTAAGTAACGTTATATTTTGGGATGTGGCTGAATATTCTGAGCTGACTGAAAAAGAATGTTGTACTCATATGGGGAGTTGGACTTCTTTAATTATCTTTACAAAGGAGCCCAAGAAGACAGTTTGTGGATAATTCCTATCCCCTCTAATTTAGGTGCTACAAGGAAAGACAGAGCATCTTATAGATGGTTCCATCTGCAAGGAATGTGTATTGTGTCCAGGGCCCATTCTGCACACAATGGTTAATGTACTTTCAGTGCACTTTAGAAGCAGATTTTCCTGTTTTGCACATGAAAATCCAGCTGCAAAAACACACTGAAAGTGCATTATCCTACATGTGGGGAATGAGCCCAGGGTGGAAAAACACAATATAGTGTTTCACAGCAGGCTGAGATATTTAGAAGATATCCAACTACAAAAGACACACACTCTCCATTAAGTGTCCTTTTGTGGGAATATAGAATAGGACACATACATACCACTTTTAAAATGTAGATGTAGTCTACATGCATTATATTTGTATCCCAAATTAGGCCCTTGGAATACAAATTAAGAGTGAGGAAGAACATTAGGGTGGGCCTCAGTGAACTGTCACCTACCATGACAGAATGGGTTGGATCTGACCACTAGGATTAAGAAAGGGATATAACTATTATGAGGGAAAGTGTAAAGGTAAATGCTGAAGGAAATATGTTTATCTATTTTTCTTACTTAGAAAACTGAACATCTAGAATGCATCTAGATGGCCAATATATTTCAGAGGTTGTTTATGTCAAGGTTATCTGTTTTCACTATATCATTGAAGGTGACTGAGCAAGAAATGAGAATTCAGGAACTCATATTAGTACTTTGCTTGAGTAGGATCCGTAGCTACTTGCTCTTCCTCAGTCACTTGGGTACCTTCTGGACTGAGGAACTCACCATTGGACACCATATTGAAATCACTTGAGAGCTGCACCAAAGGATTTTCTTGGCAAATTTTTTACAAGGTAGGTTGCCAGGTTTTTCCTTAACCCTCCCCACTTACCCGGCCTTGGGAGCTGCATGCTCAGGTGTGCATGGCTGAGTAGGATGTAGGTTACTCACACTGATGCTATAGGGAGGCTATACTGATTGCATCAGGATGATCTCGCTACAGCACATATCACTTTTTGCAGGGAAATATAAATGCCGTTAGTCCAGGATAAAATCTCAGTTTGATCAATGCTTCCTTCTACTAAGGCAAAACACCAATACGGCTTCTGAATGATCATTTCTTTCTCAGTTACAGCAAGCAGTCAATGAGCTCAGAAGCATGTAATTCAACTTAGGGTGGCACTGCAAGCCACTTGCTGGTAGGAGTTCTAAAATTAAATTCTTGCCACTAGCTGCCAGGCTGCTGATATTTATTTCCCTCTAGTTTAGGGGAGGCCCTCAGAAATATGAAGTGACCAGCTGGCTCCAGATCCAAGCAGTGCGTGTGACGGATGAGGGAACCTACCACTGCTTTGCAAAGAACAAGGTTGGACAAGTAGCAGCTCTTGCCAACCTTATGGTTCTCACTCCGGGTAAGCGTTCCCCCTGCAGAAAAACAAATCCTTTGCGCAGTCTACTTGGGACCTCTACACCAGGCACCCTTTCCCCGTGCTCACAGATACCAGGAAATTGATTTCCCCTTAGTTTTTTTTTACATTTCCTGTCTATTTGTCCGTTGAACTATCTAATATGCTGGGGCTGCCAATATCACTCTGTTAGGGTCTCATATACCCTGTACAGGTGATTGTACTTCTACTGAATCGAACCAATCAAATGGCTTACCCATGGATTAATTGACCCCTTATACTCAGTAAAATTTGGCTGTTTTGAAGACTCAGACAGTGCTTTCCAAACAGATGGAACACTGTTTTTTCAGCCTTATCCCCTTAGGTCACAGCCATGCTTTACAAACATGGGGCTGTCACTCAAAATTGCACTGCTAATTTCCCCAGTCCTGTCAAGCTATGGAGCAGGGATCACTGTAATGATGGTCTAGAGATATAGAATAACCTGAATGACCAGCTATAGAGGGGGAGGATGTCACCTGAGGAGTGGTTTCCACTTTTCAGCAGCCACCCTGCTCATGTGTACTTCCACACCCAGTGTTCACCGGTCCCTTGATAGATGCCTTCCAAATCCAAATCCTACTTTCTGTCCAGTGGACCATGAGGTCCCTTTTCCATATTTATTTTGCTTTTTAAAACCCCAACACCTTACCAGTACAATAAACATGGTTGGTCATATATTAATGTTTATGGCATTCCCATTTAGTTGATGTATTGATTCAGTTAAAAAACAGACATTAAAATGTCACCTTACTAATGACTTTTAGCTAATTGTTAAAGGCGAGTGTCCTGTCTGCTAATCACAACTGAGTGCATATTGTTGTGATGAAAAACTAATGATCCTGGCCAAGCACCTCCAGAGATGTGGGCTAGTGATGTTCTGCCCTCAGTAGCCTGATCGTATCAGTTCTCAGATGCTAAGCAGGGTCAGCCCTGTTTAGTACTTAGTGGGAGACCACTAAAAAGATCCAGGGTTGTTATGCCCACGGCGGACAATGGTAAGCAACCTCTGTTCATCTCTTGTCTTGAAAGCCCTATGGGGTCGCCCTAAATCACTGTGACTTGTCTCCCCCCCCCATGGTAAAGGTCACAAACCCTTTAAAAGGACTGCTCTCTCGCCTTTTGCTTTTCAGATCAGCTCAACTTGACTGAAATGGCCATGCCCAAGATACCCAACCTGAGACAGGATGATGATGTGGAAAGTGATGAATCATATGACTATTACTGATGGAGCAAATATGGAGCAGAATGCGGGAACATGTGCACACTTCTTTCCCATCTAAACATTTGCTTCCTACCTTTCTGCAGCTCCAGACTTGTCAGATAAACAGTACTGAACCTTTGTTCTGATTCCCAGAAGCTGGCTAAAGATATTCTGTGAACAGTTTCTATATCAATTCATTTTGAGTGAGATAAGTAGATGTACTTAATACTTTGACACCACCCCTGGTGGAGAAACAAATGGGGGGGGGGGACTGTTGCATTTAACTCATCCTAGAGCAGATGGGCATTAAAAGGTAGGGCATAGTAACTAACGACGTTGAGCTTTTCAACAGGACAAGGAAGGACCTGTGGGCAGTTCTGCCTGTTGCCACTATTGTGTAAACTTTTCAAAAGCAGCTCTTCCTTCTCAAAGCCTGAAAGTAGATCTTCCATCTGGTGAGCTTATCTGTCTCCAGTGTATTTATGAAAACTCTTCAGTTAAATAGGCATGAGCACATGCATCATGTGTTGCATTTGCCATGGGGCAAGAACCAGAGTCAGTTGGCTCAGTGGATGCAACCTGGTTTAGCAACCCCTTCAGGCCTTCTACAGAAGGGGCATCTTCAGTGCTGCCAACATGGGTAGGCTTGGTGAGCTTCTTCCAGACTCCAGAACCAGCTCAGTGGCGCCCTGGGGCCCACCTGGTTCCCCCACCCAGAATGTGGGTCCCCTTGCCACTGGATTCCCACCATAGGGAAGTGTCCACCTGGGGTGCCAAGAGGAAGCGCACACTTCCCTTGGTGCCACCCCAGGCCACCTGGCACTTTTAAGGCACCCTGACCCCACGCCCGGGCGCCAACCATGCTAGCGCAATCCTCCCGTGCAGCGCTGCCCTTCCTGCTGCCTTAGAACCCCCCCCCCCATGTCTTCTTGCCGCCCGCTCCTCTGCTGCATCAATGGGGGCTGCTGCTAAGTCTTTGGCGCTTTTTGACCAAACAATGTCTTAAAAAACAAAACCCTTCCAACTCTAAGTTGTTCCGAAAGCCCCCCTCAAATCTCATTAAAAACCATGGAGAAGATCCAAAGACTTCATGCATGTCAGTTTGGACCTTCACAATACTGACTTTCACCCAAACCAATGGTTTGAGCTTCTCCTTTAGGAACAAAATTGTGCATTCATTCCAAAAAATGGGTGAGTAGTCTGTTGCCAAGCCAGAATGTACCATAATCAAGCAAATAGCATATATTCCTGATAGAATCCTTATGGGCTGCTTTGACTCTTACAAATGGATTGCTTTGAGACCTGGGAGTAATTACTCAATTTATAAATGGGTCTCAGAGCATCTGACACATAAACACAATATACCTTCTGCAAGCAGAGCACAAGAGCGGGAGCCATAAGCTTATACCTGTGCTACTAAATGGAAATGAACAAAGGTCATAGCAGACAAAAGCTGAATTCACACATGCAGGTTACTAAAGCAATCAAGTGATAATTTGCATGTGTAGAATAGTTATCACAGATCTGAAGGCATGCTGGGATTTCCCACTGGGCACCGTATATCTCAAGGCATACTGAACAATGATGTGCCAGATCATTACCCCCGGCACACAAGGCCCCCTGGCACACAAAGTGAGCTCACCTTCTTCCCAGTGTGCCTGGTCAAGTGCATCTGCTTCTCTCCCTTTGTTTGCTAGTTACCAATATCTTAACAGGTAGACATCATGACTCATTTAATATTTAGGCCAACAAGAAATTGAGGCTGAAAATACACAAAGGCAGAAGGTATATGAATTTCCCTTTATTAAAAGACTAAGTACCCACACTGATATAGGAAACTGTCCCAACGTACTTGAGTGCGCGCAGTAACATTAATAGGCAGAGCACCATTATGGTATTCCGGTTAGGATAAGGATGCCAGCCTCCAGGTGGATTTACAGTTCATCTCCAGACTAGAAATCACTTCCCCTGGAGAAAATGGATGCTGCGGAGGGTGGACATGGCATTGTCTCCACAGAGGTCCCTCTCCTTCCCAGGCTCCATCCCCTCATATCCAAGAATCTCCCAACCTGGTTCTGACAACCGTACCCCACACCTCCTGCTGGTGGCCAAGCGGAACCTGGCAACCCTAGGTGAGAGTGTCAGGATACGATCTGGGAGAGGCGGTTTCCCATCCTGACTCTTCCATGAAGCTTGCTGGGTGACCCTGAGCCAGTCATTCCCTCTCAGTTTAACATACTTCGCAGCATTGATGTGAGAGGATAAAATGGAAAAGGGTAGAGCAATGACTACTGCCACAGCTCCTGAGAGGAAGAATGGGATACTAATGTTCTAAATAAGAAAGTACCGTATTTCACAACAGATAATTGCCATGAGATGTGATGGTCACTTGCTTGCTGGCTTTAGCAGGGGATTGGATGACTTCATGGTGGAAAGGCCCATCCAGGCCTATTAGCCATGATGTTAGGAACCTGTGTATCACTATGGGCCAGTGGCTGGGGTGTAGGAAGGCAGGGGCAGGGTTTCACCTATGTGGTCATCTTTGTCAGTTTTCCAGAAGCATCTGGCTGGCCACTGGAAAACAAGATGCTGGGCTAAAATGGGCTGTTGGTCTGATTTTATATTTGTACTTGTAAAATGATAAAATAATTTTTTTTAAAAAACCACCTAGCAGGCTAAACCTGCTCCTGGAGTGTGGCGTTTAAACCAGAAATTTCATCATTAGGTAGGTTGTCATGAACACAAGAAGCTGCAATCCAAGGAATTGGACCCAGGGTCTGGAAAAACAGGGTCTTTGATTAGAAGTCGGTCCCTCGCCTCCACAGCACAAGCAAGCAATCCGCTAGGGAGTTCCAGGATGCAAGACTTACAGCATCTGCTCAACTTGGCTTTAAAACAACAAGGACAACAACTGTGGAGAGAATCTCATGGGCTGCAACACTTCCTTGTTTCAGCACCACTTAAAAATTAAAAGAAGAAAATCACCTCCTCTGCACCAGGCCTAAGGTTAATTGTTCAGAATCTGTCACTGCCACAGAAGTTAATTAAAGTTATTTGTTGTTACTTTAAAATATGCTGGTTCGGCTCTCCTGCTGGGACCCTGCTTTCTTCCAAGGGGCTGCTCGGATGCCTCCATTAACCCTGTGGTGCCTGGTCTGCCCTGCTGGCTGCCAAACCCCGCAGTTATCGTTGCCACTTTTTTCTCAGGCAAGGCTCCTGTGTGAGGGCAGAACTGAACAGGGAAAGCACCTCCTATCATTCTGTTCAAAGACAACTCCACCTTTTGCATTTATTCTCGACATGCAGCTCTCCAAAACATTGGGCTGAGAGCAGTCCTAAACTGGTCTACTCAGAGATATCCAATGAGGCATACTCATGGGATATCAGAGTCTTCCTAGGGCCATTCCGCACAAGGACCAATGTTGCCAATTGGTTTCACAAAGCGAAAACGCTATTTTAAATAGTGGAATCTCGGCGATCCGCACACCTGCATTTGTAGTGGAATCCAGTAGCGTTTCATTCGTTCCCCACAGGTTTCCGGTCTCACAGGAATCGCTAGAAAGGAAACTATTTTTTTCTGTGCTTGTTCCCACCCCTGGCCATCAATCAAATGGAACAGCCAATAGGTGGTTGTTATCATGCTCCCGAAAAGCCCCTTTCCCTTTAAGCGCAGGTTAAAAAAAACATGTTGCAACGAATATGCGTTGATTTGTTGCAACGGAGAGACCCATCTAGCGGCATGTGAGCTGATGATTCATGGTTACCACACTCCCCTGAGTAGAAAAAAAAATCCCCCCCCCTGCACGGGCGCGATTTTCGGCCGAAATTAAAGGGAACTGGTGAACAGGGAGCTGTGTTGTGCTTGGGGACTTAGGGGAACTTTAAAGCACTTCTGTGGAGGGACTGTAGCCGGAGAAACCTCACTGGGTGAATGAAGCCTCGCTGGTTCGTTGCTTTCCCCGCTCCGAGGGGGAAAAAATGGCGATTGCTTTGCCGGAAGTTCGGAGGAGAGTCAGGGGGAGGGACTTTGTTGCAACCGCTACATTGAGAACGCACATGTCTTTTTCGCAAGTGTTGCAGGTTGTTGGCAAGAGTGTAGCGATTTTCTGAGGGTGAATCCACTTTTCCCGATTCCCCGGAAATCGCTACCACGAAACGATTTTGGCGCTAGTATTGCAGGAGTATTGCAGATTGCTCACAAAGTCTTGCGGAAAGTAGTTTTAGTGGCAAAAACAAAATGTAAGACTAGTGCTATATTAAAGTTGTGCAGAATGGCCCTTACGATCACACAGATGGTGGTGCCATCTCTCCCCCTCTCTTTCCTCTTCGGCAATATGTGCTTGTGTTGACAGTCAGTGCTGGGCTTGAATGTGAAAGCATGTGTTCTAATCTGCTATGGTACTTCTGCCATCCCCCCCTAAAGCCTGCAGTGAAGCACGGGATGATACTTCTTCTCTCTTTGAATCCACTTTCCTGGGCTTTGGAAAAAAATAAATATTGCCATAATAACTGCCTGTCTTTGTTTTGTCTTAGTTACACTTGGAGAAGCTTGCACAGTTTTAATCATGCCCTAGGGAAGTCTGCTACAGTGATGTCTGGGAACCTTTGTTCCAGTTAAACCAAGCCTTTAACAGCTTTTATTCATTTCTTGTATTTAAACATAGTAATTGTAACAGGGGAGAAAAAAAAGAGAAATGAGCATTGGGAGATTTTAAGTTCATGATGCTGAACAGATTTTGGACAAGCCACTTGGAAAGAAAAGGATTGTTTTAGGATGTGCGCAACTTGGGGCCTTCCGGCCTTTACAAATAGGAAGTAGAGTTCATACATCATAGCCCCTCTGGGGTCTGGATTTCATCACTTGACCAGCCTTACAACACTTTGCCAAGAAGAAACACAGGTCAGGGAGTCAGGAATCCCCACATGGATTTATTGCTCCATACAGAAAGAACAGCTTTTGGAGGAAAACTATCATTTTATCCCATAAAAAGACTGCACCATCTGAAGAAAGGAGCACATGACCTGATGGAGGAAAAGGAAGCTGACAGCCAGTGGCTGCACTGCATGGCTATTAATGCTCCATTAAGGAAATTCAGGGAAGAGCTGGTTTTCTTCAGAACAGATCTTTCTGGAGAGGGTCAACCGAGCAGAACAACTAACTCACCCAGGGTTCGATGCATTTATTTACACACATTTAAAACAGCCTGCTGCTTGGAGGATCTGGGTACAGGTGGGTGGCAGTGAGGCCAAGCCAGGGTGGGATCTTGCACTACTAGTGGGGGTTTCAGGATACCTTTTCTTGTTCTCTGTTGGGGCCCATGACAGCAACTGGAAGCTACTCTTTCAGCAGTCAGGAAAAGGATGCCATGGCTAGGTAATTCTCAGTGAAATGTCCTTTAACAGGCTGGATCAAAGCACAGGTTATGGCTTATGTCCAAGAAAAGGAGTACCCCCATTGCCTCAAAGCCTACATAAACAGGGGCATGGAAAAACAGGGGCATGGATCGCCAGTTTGGCAAATAAACTACTTCATATGCATCTCTTCTATTTCATTGTTTAATATTTCAGACTTGTTGGTACTGCAAAATGAGGAGAAAATAAAATCACTGTATTTCTTCTTTAATTTGCTCATCTACCAAACTTGGCTTTATTGTTTCCCCCACAATGTACAAAGGAGCGTATCGCAGAAGCGGTAGGTAGAACATCCTGATCAGCAGCCGGTGAAGGAGAAGGGCAGAGCTTAGAGAGGAAGTCTGGAGTCTGCTTCCTGATTCTCTTATGATGAGGAAATGGGACTACAGTTCTACAGAGGCAGAAGGAGCATACTCACTGGCCCAGCATAGCCTGGTCTTCTCCCCTGTCCTTAACAGAGGTCTGAGGTGCAGAAGTCAGCAAGTGATGCTCTTCATGGCACTGAGCTAAGCATGATCATCTAATTAATTGCTGCAACTCAGACTGCTATCAAAGGGACAACTGAAGGCCCTGCTCCAAATCTTCCCTCTAATAGAGAGGTCTCAAGACTCTGGTAAAACTCCCACTTCCCATGATTTCTTGAGCAATACATATTGACATACATTTGTAGAAATAGATACACCCTGCAGGACTGAATGAGGTGCGAAGTGTTGCTTTCTGCTTGCCCCCAAATACTTCATCCTACGAGGTTAAGTACCCCTGACCAGCCTTAACTTTGATTATCGGAATTAAATTTAGTAATACCAATGAAGTTTATTGGCTGTTTTTGTTAAGGTGGTCTGTCAAGTAATCAAGAAATATTCTGCTGCAAAATCAATCATATTTTATTCTGGTTTCAAGGTATATTTTATTCTGATTGCTAGGTATGAAAATGGTCACTCCCAAGCAATTCAAATGCTGTACAAAGATGTACTTGCTAAATGAGATGAAGGGGGACAGGTGCATGGGAATACAGAGCAGCTATATACTTTACTAGAGGCAAACCCCTTTGCACCCAGGCACAGACACCTGCACTGTGACCTTCCTGGGTTCTGGCCCTGTTTCCTGTTCAATCTTGAAATCCAGAGCTGGGTTTGATTCCTGACTCCTCCTCCAGCAGCCAGCTGGGTTGCCAACTTTCAGGTGGGGGGCTGGAAACTTTCAGGAAGATGAAAGAGAGAAAACAGGATGAAACAGAGAGAACTAGATGGAGAAAAAGAGAGAGAGAGAAACAGGGAGGAAGGGAGGAGGGAAGGAAGGCAACAGTTCTGCAGAAAATGGCTGCATTGGAGAGGCACAGGCCCTCCTACCCCCACCCCCATACAACAGTATCTACACAGGTCCCCACTGTCCCCACCTTCCCATCACACCTCACATCTTCCAGAGGCTAGATGGGGCATGCCATGGAGGGGAGAGCTGCTACCTTCCTGCCCCCCACATCTTTTAAAGGCCAGGCAGGCCGTAGGGGTAGAGGCTGCCACCTTCCTGCACACCCCCTCCCACATCTACAAAAGGCTGGACTTGGCTGGGTAGGAAAGGACATGGGGGTGGGCTGCCTCCATCATACCCCCTCCTCACATTCCACAAGGCCCAGGCTGAGTGGGGAAGGCTTCTGGATCCCACCAGGGATAGGGGAAAAACAAAGTGTGCTCCAATGGACAGCTCCAGGGCCATGGGAAGATGTTGTGAGTCCAGGTCCTCTTTGGGAGGACTCCTCAGAGGAAAAACCTTGCTAGGAGCTCCCAAATTCACCAAGCGGCAGCTGGAGAAGAGCTTATCCCAGCCAGATGCTCAGCAGGCAGAGAGCTCTGACCAGCAGGAGGAGATGGACCTGCAGACAAATTTTGTTATTCTGCAGGAGCTCCTTATTCCTCTGCCCAGCTGCAGCTCCCTGCCTTGTCAGCCTACCGCCCAAACAAGCCAATTAAGCAAGGCCAGCTATGTGCTGGAAGAGAGCTTCAGTCTAAAAGGCACCACACCATGTTAGCAAGACAGTTGCTGACTGCGGAAGGCTGTGAGTCATCACAGAATGTGGACTGAGAGGCTGCTGATAGCCTATATTAACCTGAGGGTGGGAGGCCTAGGTTGTGGATGCAACATGTGACCTGCTTCTTCTGTTGATGTCCTTGGACTGCCTGAAGGAACCCTTGACTCAGTTAAGACATTCATTGCATTCTGTTTTTGAAATACTGATTTTCTCTGCCTACCTAGCAGCTCATCTATGCTTCCTTCCAGTAGAGAGTTGAAGTCCAAGACCAAAACAGGAGGCAAAGGAAGAAAGCCCTTCCTTGCCTGGGGGAGACGGTGGGTGGGAAGAGGTTAAAGATGGAGCAACATACCAGCAGCAGGACTTTTCAGAGAGGCCAGCAACTCTTTCACCCAACTCTTTCACCCAGGGAGCAGAAGAAGAGGACAATTAAGTGCCATGATTGGCCCTCATTGTAAAAGTGCTCTCTCCCTATTGGCAGCACGCCCCAGGTAGGGAGCGAGGTGTCTGCATGCAATTTGAACTGATAGGCCCTTATTGACAGAGTGCAATTTGACTGATTGGTCCTCATTGGAAGAGTGCAATTTAAACTGTTTGGCCCTTAATAGCAGAGTGCTCTCTCCCTATTGGCAGCACACACCCCAGGGAGGGCCAATCAGGTAGGGAGTTAGGTGTCTACTTGCAATTTGAACTGATTGGCCCTCATTGGCAGAGTGCAATTTGACTGATTGGCCCTCATTGGAGGAGTGCAATTGAAACTGTTTGGCCCTTAATAGCAGAGTGCTCTCTCCCTATTGGCAGCACACACCCCAGGGAGGGCCAATCAGGCAGGGAGTTAGGTGTCTACTTGCAATTTGAACTGATTGGTCCTCATTGGCAGAGTGCTCTCTCCCTTTTGGTAGCACCCCCAGGGAGGGCCAATCAGGTAGGCAGTGAGTTGTCTGCATGCAACTTTAACCTTATAATGTTTTGTGATAGTGATTGGATCACTGGCTGCTCTAACCCACTATTATCTCCTTTTGCTAGTAGTGCCTCCCCAGAGATGTCCTCAACTCTGTTGCCCGGAATGCTTTCAGCTAAGGACCTTCGATGCACCTAGGTGACAGAGCATGCTCTGCTCTGCTCAGACATGCTCCTTCTGTAGAATACCCTAGACAACAGGTGTAGTAAAGCCACAAGAAGACTCAGTTTTCAGAGAACACTAGTCTACTCTGCTGAATTACACAAAGCCTTGCCTAGCTCTCCTCTGGCTTCTGATTCTTGAGAAGAAGGGGAAAAAACTCTATTTTTTTAAAGAATAAAATAGTTGATGAAGTCTTTGGTACATTTGGTACATTAGGTCCACACGATATAAATATGTTTTAATATATTCTGTACATTTGTATCCTGCAGATTGCACTCCATTTTACCTGTTGTTCATGATTGGCCACCAAATAGCTCCATCTTCTGGCAAATGGTTCAATTACACTGCACCACCTAAAATTAGTCTCCAGAACTTGTAATTGAAGGGCCCTTTGTTATAAGGGATGCATATTTCAGATTAATGCTAGGGAGGGATCCAAATATCTCCAGGCCTTCATATTTTCAGAGGGAGAGAACTTTCTTATATGTCCCAAAAGCTGTTGACATCACCTGAAATCTTTTTTATACCCAAAGTTGTATAATATTAATCTCACATATCCTCTGCATGTCGTCTGAAGACCTTTACAAATTTCCAGTTTTTCTTCATGCCTAGAAACAGCTTCCTGGTCCCCACCTCGTGCTTTGTTTGCTTTGTTTTATTTGCAGCTTGGTGGATTCTGGGACATTTGGAAACTTGTTGAAATATGGTGCATCCTAATGAAAGGAACTGTGGTTGTCTTGCTTTTGGATATGATCTCATGTAATTCTTATGGGAATCTCTTACCTATGTTGCTTGAAATGGTTCTAAAATTACAGGATAGACTACATTCTTGATAGGGAGATTTTTATAATGTAGGGAAAGGTATATAGTACTTTCCCCAGTTTTGGATCTCCTGGCTATATTTTATGAGGTCCAGAATGTGAACCCATATGTAAAAAAGGAAAAATCTTGCATGCCTAAGTTTTTATCTTGTTTGCCTTTCAAATACATGGTTAGGGATGCCATCCTCCAGGTGGGAGCTGGGGATTTGCTGGAATTATGGCTCATCTCCAGACCTCAGTGGTAATTTCCCTTGGAGAAAATGAATGCTTTGGAGGATGACCTCTATGGCATTGTGCCTCACTAGGGATGTATGGTTTGATCCAGATCAGCCCAAAAGTACATGAATCAGGATTGATTTAGGCACAAATTGGCTGAATCTGGTCCGAATTGCCATTCCTCAATAAGTTTAAATGGCATATCAACCTTGTCTGAATAGCCAAATTGCAATTTAGTGCAGTTCTTTGATTTGGACAAGCAGGCATTTAAACTTTAAATGGAAAAAAGGGGGAATTTCCCTTTTAATCTTTTTTGTTTTTTGGGGGTGGGGTTGTTGATGTAGGGGCACCAAACCTGCAGCATGACTGCAGGAGTCTCTCCTCAAAAGGACCCCCTAGTTTCAAAAAGATCAGACCAGGGGTCCAGTTCTAGGACACCCAAAGTGGTCAATGGGAATTTATGAACAGCCCAGAGAATCTGATTTTTTTCATCATAGGAAATCATGGAGGTCTTAGGATGCCTGTAGAATTGGATCCCCTGGTCCAACTTGAGAGTTCTTTTGAGGAGAGCCTCCTGCAGCCTCTATCTTAAGCATCCATCCCCTCAGGGTTTGGAAAATCCCCATAGTTTTAAATGGCACCATTGGTTTCAATGGAGCCCAATTGATTTGGATTCAGCTGAACTGATTTGGCCAAATCTGAAAAAAAAAACAAAACTGGGTGATGTGGATGAATTAGATTTGGGCTGAATCGGAAGTGGTCCACCCCTTAAATGCCAGGAGTTTCCCAACCTGAATCTGGCAACCCTGCCCTCCCCTATCAGTGACCAGGGTCCCTGAAAAGCCTACTTGAATATGATCATGATCTGGGCAGAGGATTTTAACACTTTATCATCTTCTGGGAAGGTGGTAAGTAATCTACTTTTCAAAGCAGGGATTCCCAACCAGAGTTCTCAGGACCACTGGGGTTACAAGACAGCTGAACATGGCCTTCCCCAGAAATTCGGATGGCCTTTGACATCACTAGGCATCACTGGTGCCTACTTCCCCTGTTGCTCTTTAGCTACAATGGAAATACTAACTGATGGACTGATTGATCAGCTGGGTCCCACATCTTACTTCTGTGTCCATTTCTCTGAAGGGGCATGTCACCACTACTAGGGTTCCTTGAAGCCTGGAAAATATTTCAGGGGTTCTTCCATGGTCAAAAGCTTGAAAAAGACTGATCTAAAGAGATTTACCTAACAGAGGGTGGACCGTCACTCCTTATCACAGTCTGTTAGTGACTATAGTAACTTCTTTTTGTATTTAATTGCAAATGTTTTCTTTAACATTTCCTATTAAGTTAGACTAGAAGCTCTGTTCTGTAGCAGTAGCAACTCTCATATTCTCTCCTTGAATGCTTATTTTCTAATTTCAGTTAAAAGAACCTCCTACTTTATCTCTGTCTCTTGCTGGCACTTACTCTGTCTGGCAAATAAAATGGGGAAGGGGAAGCACCTTTTGCAGTTGAAGCAAACAGGCCTCATGGGTGGGGGGGGCCCTCAATAATTCACAATGCTGCAGCATACTGAGTGAGCAAGCTCTGGTGGGTTTTAATAAATGCAGCTATAATGTGACATCCAATTTATTATTAAACTTTTAAAAGGAGAGGAAACGGCAGAGTTTAATAAAAACGTTCAAATGCCTGATATTAGTCATGGCAAATGGATGAAGGCTGCAGATTTGGCTGAGGGTTTTAATGAATAATATCTAAGTTGGTCCCCTGATACACGCAAGCGAAAGGAGGATCTACTGGCAAGACTGGGGGGAGAGGGGGGAGGGCCAGGCCTTTAGCTACCAGCTTCCCTTTTCTCTGCTGAGCCAAGTGCTTGGAATTGTATGCACTGCTGTTTCCACTCACAGATTGGGATACCAATTCAAGTGCAGCAACTACAGCCCTCTAGATTTAAACTCTGGTTTAATCTGAATAAATGTGCCAGCACTGAACAAAGTAGCCAAATGTCAATAGGCTCTCTTATGCTTGGATTGTAAGCTAGCAGTTTACCTAGTACAGTTCCTACCTATACTGGTACCCTTTCAGTGTTTCTTTCAGTAACATCGCTGTTCACAAGGTTCTTCATGCTTTGGACACCCTAGGTCAAAGTAATGTTTTACGGCCAAGCTACATGTTATATGCTGTTCTGTGTAGCATCCTCCTTTTTTCCCCCCCAGCCTGGCGTGAAAGGTGAGACTGCTGCTTAACCCATACCCTTCAAGCTGTTCTTCCTTTCAGAATCTCCGCCCTCAAAAGATACAGGGATGTACATCTTCCCCTTGGCAAGGGGTGGTGGTTGATGGGAGGCCATTCAGAGAGGAAGAACAGCCAGCAGGAAAGGGCAGAATATACCACCCACCTACTTCCCTCACTGTTAATTACCGTCTTCTGAATCTGTGTTTTCATTTTTCTGAATTGTACAGGTAGGGGGTACGCATATGTTGACGAAAACCTTTTCAGATGCAACAGTTGTTAAAAGACTGAAGGATCTTGAGAATACTTTTGTTGCTGAAACATATAATAAAGGCACAGATTATCTGGGTAGTCAGTGTGGCCATTGCTTTTTCTCTGTAAACGGAAGCTTTTTGCCTTCCTCAAGCAGCAAGGACTCAGGAAGTCATGATGTTTAAGCAAAAGACTGCCAACATTCTCCATGTGTCTTTATAAAAAGCTAAACAAACAACATTGGGGAAGCATTTCTGACACATAGCTCCAGTACTTCTAAGCAATCTCCATACTCCTTCATCAGATTTCCCAAGGTCAGTTAGCAATATAATTCCATGCATAGTTAGGTACACTAAAGTTTCCTTTAGGTAGTTTTCAACTGCATAGGACACACAACAAGTTTCCTAAAAGGTAAGAAGCCTCCAGATGTGTTCTTCCTAGCAAGAGGTGGACAATTGGCACTTAACCACATCTACCTGGGTGAGAGGAAGCAGCATCCACCTTTTCAAAACCACACGGCCATTTTCAGTGTAAGTGTGTATGCCTTAGAACCCACACATGGCTATACTTTTCTGTTGTGCATATGAAGAGCTATTAAACTGGGCAGCCCAAACGGCCTATCTTAATGAGGGCTTTAGAGCTAGATTAGATTATATTACTTGCTTTCCTTCCTCTTGTCTGAAGTGGTGACACTGTTGCTTGTGAAAAGGTTTTAATTACTCTTTCAGTGATGATAGATGAAAGAAGTATTCATGCTTGAGTACATACTTCTAAAAGAGAAGAATGTCCTATAAGGCCAATAAGAACATCACAATCAAATGAGCATCTGTTCCGTTGCTTGATTGAATACGATGCTTTGGAAGAAATACTTCTGAGATAATTCTGGGGTGAATTACATCTGTAGATACATTTACTTTAGGAAGATTCAAGAACTGATGCAGTCCCAGTAATGGCTGGATACAGTAAGGACCATGGATTGGGCCTGCCAATGGGGTTAGATCCCAATGGGAACATCAGAACACATATGAGATATACTTCCAGCATGAAGCCAGGAACTTAAAGTGGCTTTCTGTCAGAGAACAAGCATCTCCCCCACAAACTCAGCACCAGTTGGAAAGGTAGACTTGCACAGGTTCTGTTGAATCATCTCTAAAGAGGGGTGATTGTGCTGGACAGCAACAGCTTAAAGCTACTATCCAGATTGGTGGTTAAGAAGGTTAACAATTCTGACTGAGACTGTTTTGGCTAAAACAGCAGCAGGAGTGCTCAATTCTTTTAAAGGCTCATTCCATTTTCCCTCTGGAGGGCCACAATAGGCCTTCCAGAAAAGAAATGTCTTTACCAACTTATGGAAGACCCACAACAAGAGGAGGACCCACTGACCAGGCTCCCTAGTGCAGCTAATTCCAGATCCTGGGCCCATAGTTGAATGTCCTCTCCTCGGTGCCCACCCACCTTGCCTCACTCATGGAAGGTACTCAGAGTTCCAACTGTGGGCAGGTTGAAGTAGGCAAAAGTGCTCTCTTTATGATCTGAACTTAGAGTGTAGATAGTTTCATTTAGAGGTGTCCTCCATTGCTCTTGGAGATTGCAACAGGAAATGGCAATGAAGCTATTCTGATGCTCTACAGATGAAAGCAAATTTGAAGAAACCTGTTAGGAGTGAAAGTGAACTTTGCATCCATTGTATCTTCATGATCACACATAGCATACAGTAAATCAACAAATGAAAAGCTTAAAAAACAAGAATGTTTCCCTCTTAAGATTTGTGTTACCTACTTGCTTTTTCTCTCTAGGAGGTATGTTGGAATTGAGGATGAGACATAGACATTATTAGCCTGCAAAATGAAAAAGTCAATATTTCACATAGCTGGGCCAAGGAATTGGCTAAGAGCTAACCCATTCATAAAAAATCAGCAGTAGCTCTGGCTTCTGTCACTTTTGACACTCAGCTCCAGGTTATCTCGTTGAGTAATGTGGTTGCTTTGTGGAGAAAGAGCTTATCAGAAATCCGCTTAGCTGCTTGTTGTCTTTCCTCACATTCATTTCCACCCTAGCCATTGCTATCGGTTGCTGTCCTCATCTGGAGTTGCTATTGCCTAGACACTGTTAAGATTAGGCATTTCTTTTGCTCCTGTTTAGAACTTTACAGGAAATCACAGCACAGGTCAAAGCAGCTTGTAACTTTTAGCAGTGCGATCCTGAGCAGAGCTCCCATCAAAATCCATTGACTTTGATGAGCTTAGAAGGGTGTAACTTTGCTTAGGCTTACACTATATTATTGAATATAAATAGAAAAAACCAAGTAGGATAAGAATGATATTTCTAGCTACTCCTTTGAATAACAGTATGACTCTTGAATAGAAGTAGAAATCTAGCCTGTATATTCAGTAGGACATAATAAGCAGCTTATGGAATAATGTTTGGTTATTGAACAGGTGCCCCACCTTTGGTAAGACAATTTACCCAAAATAAAGAATACAAACAGTCAAAATTAATAATAAAATGACGCAGTGTAAGATTAGCAGTAACAGAGCAAATGTATTAAAGATAAGGACAATAATAAAAAGCAATAAAAGTTCTAAGTACCATTTGGAAGCAGGGCAGAAAAGAACAAGATAAAGTCTGTCATCTAAATGTTAACTAACAAAGACCATGCCAGGTGATCAACATGACAAGGAAGAGACTTTCAAAACTTGGATGCTGCTGCTAAAGATAAGTATCCTCTCTCCTGTACTACATAGTCCTTGGAGGATGGATAATATTTGGATATCTTGAAAGTAAAAGTGAGGGTTATACATATTTTTAATTGGTTAAGCATCTTGTTATGGTCTCTAATTTTAGGATTACAAATTCCTGAGTTTAAAAATGTGCCAATAATAACAATAGGCCACTAAGGAATAATTCTTGGACTGTGGCACAATAACAGGAGAAACCTCCTGGCTACAGTTTCAGTCCTTAGTTCTACATAAGGTACCGTATTTGCCGGCATATAAGATGACTGGGCGTATAAGACGACCTCCCAGCATTTCCACTCAAAATATTGTTACATTACATTATGGTACTATGGGCCACTATGGGCAGCTATGTCTATCCCAACTGAAGTGCACCCGGCGTATAGGACGACCCCCCCCACCACTTGGAGGCATGTTTTTCAGGGGGGAAAAGTAGTCTTATATGCCAGCAAATACTGTAATTCATGTGTTTATTGTTGAGCTAAAACTACATGAAAATGAACTAGTTTAAGGTACATAGAAAAAAAATGAAGCTTCTGTAGAATCTTGATCAACAAAACAATGAGTACAGCCAGTAAAATGCTTCTATGCAGACTCAGTCCCCCTTACCGCTCATCAAGCTCCCCTGTCCTTGGGCCTGTTTTGAAAGTGGAAAAAACAAAACAGGCACTTCTCCTTGTTAACAGCTGATGGGGGGACAGAGCCAGCACTAGGTGGAAACTGGCTGTGATCACGTGCAGTGATGGAGCTCACTTTTGGACAGTTCAGGCAACCAAGAAGGCAGTGTATGGATTCAGAAAGAAGCCTTTGGGAAACACATCCTTGTACGTGTTGTAAAAGAGGCCATGCAGGGGGCTGCTTTGGAATCTTAGGAAGCTTGGCAGAGAGGCTCTACTGCTTCGCTGTACCTACAGATCTGGCATGGCAGATATCCCAAACACACTAAACTCAGATGTGCTCATGTATCCAGTAAGCACTGAACCAATCAGACCGTTTATGCACTGGAGGTTTCATGCTGGGCTGCAGGCTGGAGTTTTAGTCATGGCAGGTTGCCCCACCTCTTCCTGCACCCACACGGGGGAGCATTTGGCCCAGTGCACCTCATCTGCCCCCGATTTTTTCTCCGGCACGGGAGCTGGGGCAGTGAAGTTCCCAGTGCATAAACAGTCTCAGAGGGTATTCATTTGGAAGTGGTCCTTTAGAATGTGGTGTTCCCCTAGTAAATCTGCACTAATCAGGCTCTAATCAGCATGATATATGCTTTATAAGACAGTGCAATAATGCTTGAGCAGAAAGCTTCAGACAGTTGCATTACAAAGACACAAGGAGAGGAATGGGAAGGCGACTGTAAGCCGCTTTGAGCCTCCTTCGGGGAGGGAAAAGCGGCATATAAGAACCAACTCTTCTTCTTCTTCTATTTAGATATAGCTCTCTAAATCTCAATAGAAATGACACTCCTCTGACTCCTTTGAAATTATTCCTTCTTCATTAAGAGGATAGATCTTGCAAGTCAATATGGATTGGAAAGATTGGACTCATTGTGGAACTTTCTTCACTTCAGACAGTATTTGATTGCTGTATTTTTAGAAATGAATATGGCAGATCAGTCTCTGAGGTTACTGAGAGTAATGGTTGGGATGGGAGATTTTGTTTAGAACTGTATACAATTGGTTGTACATTCAAGCCCCTCTAGGGGAAAAATGTAACATGAAAGGAAAAAAGCAGGTAGACTCTACTTACAGATGTTAGATAAAGGTAAAGTGTATTTTTTTCTCCTTAAAATGGAATAAGGTTGTGAGTTAAAAAACCATAATCTGGACCACCACTTATATGCCATTTTTGATCAGCACATTGAAAACAGTGATTCAAAATAGTTTGACCCCTCTTTCCTTGTTCAGATGTGTGTTACAGCAATGTGTTATCTAGTGAATGAAAATGGCTTTTGTTGAAATGCATTCAAGTGCACACCTGTTCTAGGAGTCCTGGCTAATTCTAGTTCAGAAATAATTGGTACTCTGGTTTCCTTCTGAAAGGGAAAAATAACAGGAAGGAGCAGGACTGTGGTTGTACAGACAGGTAGAATATACCTATTAACCTAATCTGGGCATCATAAAACTACCAAAACTTTTTCCTTCCTAAAAAGTAATTGAAGTCTAACTCAGTTCACAAGGTTGCATCTACCTGTGTGAATGAGTCCAGTTTTGTATGAATGTAGTCCAGAGATGAGAATAAATTTAGAGACTGTAATAAATTAGGTTCTACCATAGAGTTTTGCCCAGAAACCATAGCGTTGCCCATCAACATCTCTGACATGCCTATGACACTTCTGGGTCATGTAGACATATTGTGTTGATTTCTGGCATTCTTCCCTGGTTTTTTTTAGAGGGGGAGTATTCCCACAGCACTGGCCACTAGGTCAGTAATGGAGAGGTGGGGCCTGAAAGCGGAGGAAACCTGCCTCCACCTAGGCGAGGGGAAAGAGTCTGGAATCCCTAATATGATCACTGTGTCCGGGTCATGCTTTTGAAGGAATTATTGTAGTTGGCAAAGTACAAGGGAAAGGCTGCCAGTGGAAACACCTGAGCCAGCTAGAAGACATGCTAAGAGTCTTTTAATCCGTAGTGCTTTTAAACTTGCCAAGCACATGAGGGGAAGGTCTGCGAGTGAGGTTCTCTTCATCGCCTGAGATCTCAATTATCACAAGAGGCGATGTAATCAGGGTCTCTTCTAATTGTGGTTTAAAACGTAATTAAAAACATGACTGCAGCACAGACACTTCTGAGCAAGGAGCATATGTTTCTCCTCACCAAATCCCTGTGCCTGAAATGTAATGAAACAAGTCCCTCATACTGAGACCGAAGGGAATAGAAATTGGATGGGCCTGAATACTGTGGGTTCCTGCTGGAAACAGAGTCCTGTGGGAACTGACGGGAGACAGAGAAAGCCTTCAAGGCAAAAACATTGCCCTCTCACAATGGTTCGGCATGTGTCCCCTGTGACCTACTCCATGGACTTGCAAACAATTTTTAGATTCTTGTTTAATTAAACTTCGAAGGGCTTTGCACAAAGCAGCAGCATATGTGACTTTCCCAAAGAGGGAATTTATTAAACTTGTTTTTCAGTCTGCCAGAATCTGAAGTGGAAATGTGGTGGTTCCAGGGTAAGGGAGGAAAGGACAGGAATGAGTAAGGATCAGTAACACAGATGCCTGCATACGGCTAAGAAGACCGGGTATCTAATTCTTATGGGCTAGAAGGAACCCCATCCCTTCAGTGAGCAACAAAACTGGAATATGATCCACTTGGTCTAGAAGTCTTATTTTATTGATGATGATGTCTGCCTAGCACTGTGGTCTAGGAGGCTAAATGTCATCTCTCCATCAAAGCTGGAGGTAAGTGTTAATGAGTATGATGGGTACTACTTCTGAGTAGACATGCAACCTTGGGCTTCATTCCCCACTGTCTGCAATATAAGTACAGTAAAACTGTACTTCAAAGTGCTTCACCTACACTACAGACCTGTTAACACTAAACGCTACCATACTGAACGCAGAAACAGATTCTGGCCCAACTATGATGCCTTTACTATCAGGCACATTCAGGAGAGCCTAGCTTAGGTAATTAGAGCTTGCTTTCCAGAGCAGAAAACTGTTGTGCTTTTTTGTATAAAGGTAAAGGTAAAGGTATCCCCTGTGCAAGCACCGAGTCATGTCTGACCCTTGGGGTGACGCCCTCTAGCGTTTTCATGGCAGACTCAATACAGGGTGGTTTGCCAGTGCCTTCCCCAGTCATTACCGTTTACCCCCCAGCAAGCTGGGTACTCATTTTACCGACCTCGGAAGGATGGAAGGCTGAGTCAACCTTGAGCCGGCTGCTGGGATCGAACTCCCAACCTCATGGACAAAGCTTTCAGGCAGCTGCCTTACCACTCTGCGCCACAAGAGGCTCGCTTTTTTGTATAGGCAATCTAAATAAACAACAGTGGATAATGGAAAGACTTGGCCTTAAAGAAGGTGGGGCTTTAAACACTGCAGCAGTCCAGCCAAATGACACTGGCATTTGGGAGCGTAGGTCCAGATCTTCCAGACATAGATCCTGGGATGGTAGCTAGTTTTCCATGGGCTTTCAGGAAAAGGTGGAGAACACACTTATATTGGAACCAGTGTCTGCTGGTTTGGGTATTAAAAGGTTGGCTACAGGAACTAGTGAAAGCTACAGACTGGGTAATTTTGTGCTGGCCATATCCATTAGGTTGTGGAGAAGGCAAAGTTGTGTTTAAGTTGCACAGCTATATCGTGAACTAAAGAGATGAGTCGTTGGCATGTTACACCATGAGAATCCATGAGTTTGTATGTCAGCAAAGCTTCTTCATCCTGACAATATTTCTGAAATGCTTGGGGTGCAGGAAAATTCCTCATCTATAGGAATAACATATTAATAGGCACAACATATTAATAAGCTCAATAGGCAGGTGAGAAATATAAGTCCCACCAGAGAGAACTTATTGAGGCTTCTCAGCTGTTAATTCACCCATCCATGCATTCCAGAACCCAAAGAGTTAATGTTTCTGGAGTGCATCCCCCACATTCTCGTGCTCTCAGCTACTCTCCAATGATATAGCCAGGCCTGGAGTTCATGGGAGCTGTACCTGTGCTTTGTCTTCATCTGTCACCCCTACTGACAGTCAGATCCATCTTAAATTGGGAGAGAGTAGGGGTGGAGGGAAGCAATAATTAGCCTCTGTGCAGTTTGCTCTCCTGAAATACCATAGCCCAGTGATTCACAGGGAGACAGTCCTGACACTTTTATTGCTGCCCGGCTGTCCCTACTCGTCCTGCATGTAAGAGGGGATTCTTCAGAGCCGTGCTGCCTGAGACCGACTGAGGAAGCAGTTGAATTGGTTAGAGGAAATGCGGCCGCTGACTCCATGACTCAAAGACCCTAAACATCCTAAATTCTGCAATAGTAAAACTTGTGTTCTGTCATAAAAATAATTATGTAAACTAATAGAGCAGCAGAACTTTTGGTGCATCCCCCTGCAAGGCAAGTTTGCATAAATTATTCCCTTTGCGCGAACGTTCTGGGAGTAAACTCCATGGAGGCCAGAGTGCTGAATCCAAACAAGATGGAGACATGCTGTTGGTTGACAGTACTTCTGACCATGAATGAGGAATCAGTCTGTTGCAGGTGACATTGGATTCCCCCCTGAAAGATTAGGTTCACAGCTTTGAGGTCTATTGGATCCCTTGTTGCAGATAGAGTTCCACATTTCATCTAGGTTGCACAGCATCTTCAATCAGTTTTGGTTGATTTGCCCAGCAGCAACCCATCTTGTAAAAAACAGAATCTTTCCATGCTGTAATCACATCCAGACTGCAAGACACTACATTTCGGAAACTATTTGAAAACTTCAGTTGATGCAGAATGTTAGGGCAGGGCCATTAACTGGTATTTCTGTACAGTGAAATCTATCTCCAGACTATAAAGATCAGTTCCCTTGGAGAAAATGGATGGTTTGGTGGGTGAGCTCTGTGGCATTGTACCCTACTGAGGCCCCTGCCCTCCCCAGGCTCCATCCTCAAATCTCCATGTGGTTTCCAGCCTGGATATGGCAACCCTACCTATAAGAGATGGCAAAGAACCCCTTCCTGAAATTGGTTCTAATGTACTGGACAATTTTTTAAAACATTTTTTATGGCAAGTTTTACACAACCACAAAAAGACACAAAACCTATAAAACACTACCACCAGTACCACTTCTATAACCCCCAATAAACAAATAATAATAAAAACACCTCCCCCAAAAACATACAATAACAACAAAATTTTTTTAGAAAAGACCTCCGACCATCTACAAATCAGGTTCTTTAGCTTTTGAATACCACATGCAAAAAAATATTATTGGAAATTAAAATTTCACAATTAAATCTTTCATTAACCATTCATAATTATAATATATATCCTTAATTAAAATAATAATATGACTGGTAAGATACAACTTCCTTACTGGGAGGCCCCCAGTTTTCAGCGCTCTGCTCTTGAGACAATGTTCTGTCCTTTAACATCCAGTTCATGCAATTTATTTTGCCTTTGCAGTTATTTATTATACAGGGATCCAAAGCAGCTTAGAAGACAGTTATCCCCTCCTTCTTTTTTTGACAATAACAAGCTATGGGGTAGATAAGGCTGAGAGAATGTGACTGGCTTGAAGGTGCCCAGAAAGCTATCATGATACAGTGCAGTCTCCACCCCATGTTGCCCAGGATCCTAGCTCAAAGCTCTACCCACTGTGCTTTGCTGGTTTTCAGTTCACTTATATAGCCTCCTTTCTACAGCCTCCAACCATTCAAATGCATGAAATCGCTTTCCACAGCCAGGGATACAGTGCTGATGGTATACCCTCAGAATATTTCCTGATAGGAAGAAAGGAAGGGAGCAAAATGAAAAGTATCACAAACTACTATTATTCAAATAGCCTTTAAAGAAATGATTGGTGGCAGATGCTCAGCTATGGTTGTCTATGTAACTGGGCAGACCTTCAATAATATTTGTCTGGATTAGGTTAATAGGTATTTTCTAGCTGTCTGTACAACAGCAGTCCTGCTCCTGCCTCTTACTTTTGCTTTGCAGAAGGAAACCAGGGTCCCAATTATTTCTAAACTGAAATTAGCCAGGACTCCTGGGACAGGTATGCACTTGACTGCATTTCAGCTAAAGCTATTTTGATTCACTAGATATCATATTGCTGTAACAGAACAAAGAAAGGAAGGTCAAACTATTCTGAACCATTGTTTTCAATGTGCTGACCAAAGTTGGCATATCAGTGGTGGTCCAGGTTATGGCTTTTGAACTGAACAACCTCACTCCATTTTTAAGGACAGAAGAAATACAGTTTTCCTTTTTCCAACATCCATAAGTAGAGTCTACCAAATTACATCCCCCCCCAAGGGGCATGAATCTACAACCAACTGTAGACAATTTTAAAAACACAGCAACCAAATACTGTCAGAAGGTAAGAAAGAAATTATGGAACTCATATCCAGGACAACATTTTGAGGCAATTTTTCTTTTGTGTGTTATCTGCAACTGAGATAGAAATGGACATTACTGTCCATTCTGTTATCTTTGTTGGGTAAGGATATTTATTCAGGGTTTTTTTGTGGGGGGGGGACTGCATCTTTATTGCAAGAGAGAACCTACACCTATTGACCAACACTGTGCGTTCTAAACAAGCATTTTAAACAGAACAGGTCAATTTTCCAATTCTACAGTTCTAAAATGAGCTAAAGGTAGCTGTCCACAGTGCTGAACCATGAACTATAAAAAGGATGTATTAAAATCACAGAATCACAGAATCATGGAAGGGGCCATACAGGCCATCTAGTCCAACCGCCGGCTCAATGCAGGATCAGCCCAAAATCCATGGAAACCTTCTACCACAACCACAGCAAAGATTCTCTCGATTCGTGATTTCATTAAAGGCTCACTATGAGTGATGTTGAATAGAAAGGAGGGATAATTTTGGTGAAATTTTTCATGAACATGGGTATAATTACAAAATTTGAGTCCAATGGCACCTCTGAGACCAATGAATGTTTATTCAAGGCATGAACAAAAGCTCACACCTTGAATAAATCTTTGTTGGTCTTAAAGTTGGCATTGGACTAAAATTTAGTTGTACTACTTCAGACCAACGTGACTATCCTCTTGAATGGATAGAATCATGAGCAAGTATAAGTGGCTGTTGACAAGTGGCTCACCTGATGCTATTTTGTTGCACTGCATAGCAAGATGGGGGAGTCTCATTAGAGGTTCCCTGGCAAAAAGAATGTACTCCTTGTACTACTTCCATCCATTAAAAGTGAGGGCAATCCACTGTTTGCCCTTGATGATACTATCACATAGTTAAATCTGCCTATTTACTACATGATCCCCAATTATCTGGGCCCACTTGTAGGGGGGGAGGGGGAGGAAGCAGACCTGGGATGAAACTGGCAGCAAGGAAACAGCAGAAAGAAGACTATGAGCAACAGCAAATACTATTCAGGAGCCTTGAGAGAGGATGGGAATTAAACTTCTATGTGCCCTCCTTTACCTCTATTTTGCCCATGACAATTAAGTACCACCCTAATCATGATATAATGTTTCAGTGTTGTCCGTCACCATGTCCAGGATTATTTTTGCTTCTGCTTCAGTTGACATAAAGTGTAATGCTTGTAGAATACTTCATGAGCACCTGATTTTGCCTGTTTCACAGTTATTTGGTTCAATACAATTACACTTCCTAAAGTTGAAAATGCTCTACATTGTGGTAGGTAAGATTTTCTTTTCCTCTTAAAATTATAGGAATTCAATAAAGGGTGCATCATTATATTATTATATACTGTATAGTATCAATTTACTTATTTGAATGTAACTTATTATCTAGTTTCTATGTGATGTAATGTTGACAGCTGTCAAAATCATCTATATCACAGAGTTTAAGTTTCTTACACAAAACTGCAGTGATGCCTCATGCCATAGTTAGATGAAGCCACATTTTCCTAACTAAATTCTATGTTTGACCTAAATCCACACATTAGCTTTTTAAAAAATAAAATGAAAGTACTGCCATAAAAGTTTTCAAAACTGGAATTTCAACTAAATCTTGTAATTTTCTGCAGCCCCAGTCTTCTGTTAATATAAAATATAACAAACATTCTGTTGAAAGTTGGCCTTTCCTTTGCGCCCCTGTCTATTTATCTATGTGCTGCTTTTCAATGTTCACTGAATAGATTATTTTGAGAGATGCTGAGAAAACTGACAATCATTCCTGAAATTTTCAGGGATGACAAATGGTGGCAGCAATTCAAGTTTTAACAAAACAAACCTGAAAACTAGTTAGCACAGTACTTATTCTCGTAACTAAAAAAATAATATTAGTCCTAAGCGACATTAATAAGTTGAATGTTTTAATAATGAACTCTATTTCTCTCTCTCCTCCACAAATGCATTTTCAGAACACATCATAATAAACCCCTCAAATGCTGTAAATGCACAGATGGGAATTTAATCAGGCCCAGTCTGAGCACATGGGTGTTTGTAGCTAATCCAATTCCAGTTGGTTCATAAGAAAAGATATAAATCACTCAATGAATGACAAAAGGCAATAAGTCAAACTGGATCTTAAGGAGGTGTGTCACCACTGGAATTCATCAGATGGGACACTGAATAAACTTCTCTATGACTACTTTCTGCTGAAGAAATACTTAGAACTATACAGAGTTTAGATTTAAGAAAACCACCTGATTCCCTAACCTCATTTCCCATTAACCTGTAAACTTACAAAAGGCAATTTTACTTACTGAGAGAAATGGGTGGGATAGGGAGATGCTGTCTAGAATTAGTCCTTCTCTAGTCTTACAAAAGGCAAACTTACAAAAGGCAATTAACTAGTTTGTTCTTGTCAATTATATTGTAAGAATTTTTGGATGATGACAATCTCTCACCAGCTGTAATAATATATATGGCATAGTCTTGCCTATATATGGCATAGTCTTACCTGGTTAAAAGAAACATGCATTATACTGTGCTTTCTCTCTTTTAATTTTTTTCTAGGTCCTTCTACAGGAGAATGATGGAAAATATGAAATAAAAGAGCAAGAAGCATGTTCAAAGTCTGACATAATATTTTTCATGGACAATCATAACATTATCAAAACTAGAAAATAAAGAATGATTACAATGATATTCCATGCATTTGATTTTGTTCCCACAAGGAAAATGGAGAATATGTACAACAAAATCAGAGTCCAGTAACACCTTTAAGACCAGCAAGGATTTATTCAAGGTGTGAGCTTTCGAGTGCAAGTACTCTTCCTCAGACTAAGACTAAGAGTGCTTGCAGTCAAAAGTTCATCCCTTGAATAAACCTTTGTTTTTCTTAAAGGGGCTACTGGACTCTGTGCTACTTCAGGCCAACACGGCTACCTATTTGAATCTATTCTTATGGAGAATGTGTAGTTATCTTGAACATTAAAACACTGAAGATTGAAAGTTCTTAATTTAAACACTTAAAATTATCACAATTCATCTCATTATCAGTGTTACTAAGAGAAATGGGTTGGATTTTTTTATTTATTTGTTTGTTTATTTATTTGATTTCTATACCGCCCTTCAATATGGCTCAGGGTGGTTTACATACAACATCATAGGGGATACATGGAACGAGTCAACATACAACATAGTCAATATACAATAATAACAACCCAACAGAGGTTCTAAACAACAACTTCAGTGGTCCCAACAATAACAACATAGCTAAACTCCCTAGAGAGGTCAGGCTGCTTCAGGCCATGGAGGGGATGTCAGAGGTGGGGGGGACGACCTGTGGTCGGTCTCAGGCAAATGCCTGGTGGAGGAGCTCCCTTTTGCAGGCCCTGCGGAACTGTGGGAGTTCAGGCAGGGCCCTGATCTCTTCAGGGAGCTCATTCTACCAGGTGGGGCCCAGGATGGGAAAAGCTCTGGCCCTGAGGACTGACATACTTGTTTGGGGCCAGGGATCACCAGCCAGTTGGCAGTGGAGATTTTGTCTAGAATTCATCCTTCTCCAAGCACATGATATAGGATGTCAGAGCTGATGGCCCAATAATTTGCTGGGTGATATAATTCAGGTGCATGAGTACCACTAGTACACTCACTCATCAGGAACATTATGTGCTCACGGAATTCTGTTTCAGTAAAATAATCACCCCTGCTAGATTGGAGCAATTGTTGCTCAGTTCATCTTTGTGCCTTCTGTGCAGTCCCACTTTGAGACTATGCATGTACAGGCTACATTTTCAGAGCTTTCTAGCAGATTAGAAGTACCCCTCCTCACTTTGGTGTTTTTCTGTTGAAATATCGCATGACCAGGAGGAGGGGGCACTACTCCCTCAGTTCTCTTTTTGCTGCTGCAAAGAGAAAATCTCCATTGCTGTTCTCTGGTTTTTACTCATTTCATTCCAGAAGCTGAAGAGACTCTAAAAGTTTCTGGCTCTCCCATTTGTCATTATGGTTCAAAAGGGGCCTCTTTGGGATTGCACTGCTGATGAAAACATGGTTGAACTTTTCTGCAACTGTTGTTCATTTAATGGTCTTCTTTGAGGAACACATCCCTCCTTCCTGACTTACTGTGAACTTTCTGGAACCTTCATTTCTTGGGGGTAGGGAGGTCTCTGGTGGCACCATGAAGATAACTGAGGGGAAAGTGTCCCTCTTCCTGGACACATCATGGTCGAGGGAGGAGAAGCATTTGTCATCTGCTACAGAGCTCTGGCAATCTTTTCTGTGGCTTTCTTACAAATGTGCTGTCCCAGTGTGGGCCTGTGTAGAAGACCACTCAATGAACAATAGTCACAGATAAGTACAGTCCTGCTTTCCTCCATCTGCAAAATGGGGATAAGCAATTGTTAAAAGCATTGTTGAAAGAATATGGGATAGAATGAAATGTTACGTGATACAAGCAATACTAATATGATAGCCTATAGATTTTTTAAAATTAAAAACCATTTATTTGTGAATGTATTTCATTTTGTTTAAACAAATCTTTATCTTGTGTGTCTATTATATAAACCCGTGGATCTGATTGAATTTATGAATTTATGTATTAATTATTCATACTTTCTGCCTAATCTACTTGTAGATAAGAGATATGTCCCAGAAAATCAGAATCTTATTTTATAGATTTCAAAGTAAATGAAACTTTACAAGAGACTAAATAATGGAAAAATGAAATGACATCTGCTGGTGATATCTGTTTTGCAATAGACTGAAAAACTGGAAATAAACTTCACTGAGTTGGAAAAATTCTCTGTTGTCACTGCAAAAGAACACCCTGCATTGTACAGGGGGTTGAATTAGATGACCCTGGTATACTTTCCAACTCTATGATTCTAACAACCCCACTGACCACACTCCATTTGGCCCTATGAGGTATCTAGGTGCCCAGCAATCATCCCAAGTCTCTGCTTGGTGCTGTGTTATCCTGGCATGCCTGACCCTTGAAAGAATATTGCATTCTCTTCACCTTTGGTACACCACTATCAACTGGCCATTTTAGGAATTACCTGTTGAGAGGGACAGTAGTTCCAGCTTCCATCATGTGCTCACCTGGGTTACATCATGTAGCCCCCTCCCCCAAAACATATATAAACAATGGCTTCATAAAGCCACCTTTGTGTCTTCCAATTCAGATCCATTCGGAACACCCTGCAAGCTGGTCATGATGCTGATTTCTCTGCCTCCCTGCTCCTCGAGACTGATAATTATTATACTAAAACCTCTTTTCCCCACTCTATTTTTCCCTATTCACCTGATTGTGTGCTAGATATATTTTTGCCTATTTTGTTATTTTGCTTCTAATAAAGATTTTTGGGGACAGTACAACATACCGTAAGGCAGGGTCCTCCCATACATAACAGACTTCAGAGGTTTCCCAGAAGTAATGTCTTGCTGATGCAGATGGTGATTTAAAAAAAAATTATCTCTTCCTTTGCTTGCTTGAGCGCCAGCGAACAAGGCCTGCTGAGTATGGAAGATCTCCTGATCTAAGCACATGGCAACTTTATCTCCTAGGTTCTCAGGGGACCTAGCAGTCCTATGCATTACTTAATCTACCAATTTACACAGATACACTTGATGGCTAATAATTCCTGTTTACCATGAAGTGGTTCATAAGCTTCATTCCTACAAAATTCCTTTTTTTCAATATATTTTCTCATGAAAGTGTATTTATTTTTATTGTGAACTCCTCTCAACCCAAAATATTTAATTTTATTTCTCCTCCTCCCATTTCTAATAAATAAACAATATGTTTGGCCCTGACTAGTTTTCCTTTGTTTCTTGTAGTCTGTTTTCCAAAGTGTTTCTCTCAGCAGCCCTTGTCTCCCTTGTGTACAAAGACACACCTTTATAACTGCACAAAGAGTGAAGATCTCCTAGGCAAACCAAGAAGAAGCCGCTACATCAGGCAACCCCAGTATTTGAATGGGAATGGCAGGAACACTTTGATGGGAGTAATCCATCTCCATCATTGTAATGACCATTCCCATTAATCGGCCATAAACTAATAAAGTAAGCACTTTCCCCTCTGTACCTCCACCCCTCCAAACTTCATTAAGTCTTTAGTACATTAATATGTCTTACTTAGTGTCTGTTAAGCCTCTTTTTCTCTGCGTACCTGATGAAACATCTCCCATGGGACTTCTGAAGCCTTGACAGCTCAGGCCTCAAGTTAGAAGCCATCACTAGGCCTCGTTGTTACGGCAACCCCATACTTCCTATATGTATGGGGGGTAGCAAAAGGATGGGGGGGCAACAGAATAAGAGCTGCTACACCTCCAAATTAAATTTGCGATGCCAGGCATCAGATGGGCCCACAGCCAGAGATTAATTCGCCTGATCAAGTTATAAAGAGCACTGAGGCTGGTAATCAATCTTGTAGCTGTCAGGGAGATAGGCAGTGGTATTAACCTGGCAGGACTCACGAAAATGCAGGCCTCTTTAATTCTTTTCACAATGACTATTATTTCCCTGGCCTATTCTATCTAGTGGCAGTGTTGGTTGTGTCAAAGTGGGGTGGGATTGATGGTCTGCCTTCCTCACTTTGTCCAAGAGATGTTTCTGTATTATTTAGATTTCAATTACAATTTTATTTGACTGCTGTCCTCCACACAAAACTTTACACAGGAGATAAGGTGAGAGGAGGGAACATAGAAAAAATGCACATAAGGGTATTATACTGCTTCAGGGTCTTCCCCCGTCCGCCCAACTTTGAATCCATTCTCATTCCATTAACATATTTCAGCTACAGAAGTGAACATTTGAACATTGGAAGGCGCAAGTAGTATGAAGGGACGTATGTGTGTTTATCTATACTTAAACTCAGGATTATAGGAACAGTGGGGAGCCTAGTCTGAAACTGTGAATGTAGAGCTATGGCACAGTAAAGGTAAAGGTATCCCTGTGCAAGCCCTGAGTCATGTCTGACCCTTGGGGTGATGCCCTCTAGCGTTTTCTTGGCACACTCAATACAGGATGGTTTGCCATTCCCTTCCCCAGTCATTACGGCTTTACCCCCCAGCAAGCTTGGGTACTCATTTTACCAACCTCGGAAGGATGGAAGGCTGAGTCAACCTTGAGCCGGCTGCTGGAATCAAACTCCCAGCCTCATGGTCAGAGATTCAGACAGTATGTTGGGTGCCTTACCACCCTGTGCCACAAGAGGCTCTTATGGCATGGTATTCCTGGTTAACTCTTCTGGTTTAACTGTGTAATTAGTTGAGAGGTAACGATGTGTTGCCAAAGTCTAGCTAAAGATTTTTTGTGTGATAACATAAGTTAATTGGAAATTAGAAATAATTAGATGTGTGATGCTGACTCGGGAAAGCGTACTGAATTGGTGATAGCTGTGGGATTGAACAGCAGTGAAAAATCATATATCTGGAATTGCTAAGATTATGCATTTTCTAGGCACAGCCACGATTCATGCTCTTAAATTCTTGATTGTCTCATCTTTCTTGTCGCTATTAACCAGGGCTTTGGTTGGTGTTGCCAGAAGTCACACTAATACTGAGCACCTCTCCCAAATTGGGAGGGAGGAAATGGTAGAAGTCAGTGCAACTGGAGTGACACGGAAGACCAATATAGAAATAAAAATTTGTTATCATTATATATGAGCCCTAGCACTATATTAATCAACAACAACAAAAAGAGAAGAAATATGATGGCAGTGAGCCAAACTGCTTATAGGCTTCCATGTAACTTTCCCTCAGATTTTTAAAAAAATAAGAAACAACTGCTGGGGGTTGCCATCAGGGAGGCAGCACAGGCAATGAGGAGTGGGTGCTTTAACCCTTTCTGTTTTTCCTCTCAAAATGCCCCTCAGCTGCTTTTCTTCTTATAGTCCCCTCCTTCTCCTCTGAGAAGAAATCTGAAAACAGTCTTGAGAAGAATACAGCCCAAAGGGAAAGAGCTAAGCACCTTTCCCCTACCTTTTCATCCTCCATTCTAGCCTGCACCTTCACTGGCAGTTTTTCTTTCAGAACAATTAAGGGGAAATTGCCTGGAACGCCCACATACTGATGGCTTATTGTCGTAAAAGGCTTTGCCATAGGTGTTTGAATAATGACTGGCAGGTGTTTCTGACCCATCTGGCATAAACAGACAACTTACATTTTTGATGACACATGAAGCTGCCTTGTACTGACTTAGACCATTGTTCCATCAAAGTCAGTATCATCTATTCCAGGGATAGTCAACCTGTGGTCCTCCAGATGTCCATGGACTACAATTCCCATGAGCCCCTGCCAGCATTCGCTGGCAAGGTCTCATGGGAATTGTAGTCCATGGACATCTGGAGGACCACAGGTTGACTACCCCTGATCTATTTGACTGGCAGTGTCTCTCCAAGGGCTCCAGTAGAGGTCTTTCATATGACCCACGGCTGTAGATGTCAGGGATTGAACCTGCATGCCAAGTGGATGCTCTACCACTGAGCCACAGCTCCTCTGTATGAAGGAGGATAGGTGAGATTGGAAGTCTTAAATGGTGTAGCGTACTACAGGTTATTAGACAGGGTTCAAGGCTGGTGAGAATACCAATTGATACAGTTGTTCATTTCTGGGCTTCACGCTATGTTTAGTGCTTTTAACATCTGATCATTTTGTTCAAAATGGGCTCTTCCCCGACAGGTACATAGTAAGTGGGAGGAAGCAAGCCCTCTGAGGAATGCAGAGAGACCAGAGGATGTATGGGAGAGCAACCCAGCTCCCAAGCAATGTCAAAGTCTTTTAAAAGCTTTCTGTTTCCTACTTCCGTTCCATTTGAACTAACTCTTAGGAGCAATCAGTCACAATGTTACATCTTCTTTTACACAGCTATCTAAATAAGATTAAATGCTTGGATATGTGAATTTCTTCTTGAAGAATATGGCCTGTGAGTTCTGTTTCACTATTACCCATCTCCGCCCCCATCTACTAAGTGTGGACAGAGTGCAATTTAGGAGAACTCTTTGAGTAACTTGGGTCTGATCCAGCAAGGCAATTCTGATGGCATCTTAGAGTTCTTAGAACACTACATCCCAGAAGCTTACAGCATGACAGCATGGGGTAGAGGGTCAGACCTCTACCACCCTAGGATCCTGAAGACCCAGTTTCCAACCATGGAAGCTCATTGGATGACTTCAGGCCAGGCATTCACTCGGCCTAACGTACCTCTCAGAATGCTCATTGTGAGGTTACAATGGAAGAGAGCTAATAACGTTGTAATCTCCTTTGAGTCCCTTGGGGTAAAAAGTAGAGCATAATGTCTAAATAAGTTTTAAAATTTTAAATCATGTGTTCTATGACTGTTCAGAAAAGCCCCATACCTCACTCCCCATGTCACATAAATGGGAAATAGCAATAACACACACAATTTTCATCTTGAATTGTTAGGAGTTGGAGATCTGAGGCAGAAGAACTCTTGCCACTTCAGAATGGTTGAAAAGGGGCCAATACATTTTTGCAAGGTAATACTGAAGTCAGGCCCCATGAAACTGAATCACTGCTAGCAACCTTAGATAGCAGCCCCTCCCACCTTGACAGGCCTCGCTGGCCACCACAGCCTTCAGCTGTCTAAAGCATCTCCCACTTGTTCAACTCCAGGTTTGCCTATGGGAGCTCTTCCATGATGATGAGAGTCAGTTTGGTTTAGTGATTAAGAGTAGAGATCTGTGTTTGACTTCCCACTCCTCCACATGCAACCAGCTGGGTGACCTTGAGCTAGTCCCAGTTCTCTCTGAGTGTGTCTGTGGTGGGAGGCAATTGTAAGGGAAGGGAGAGGAAGTGAAGCCAGTTATAAACTTCTTTAAGACTCCTTTGGGTAGTGAAAAAGTAGGGTCCAAAAAACCAGGTATTTTTCTCCTAAATGAAACCTCTATATTCAGAGGCTGTATTTTCCCAATTGCTAGGGGCAAATGACAAGGTAGGGCTGTTAAGCTTCCTAATGGCATTTAGCTAACCGTTATTACAAACTAAATGCTGGATTAGATTAAGACAGCGGATTTGATCCAGGATCACAGATGGAATACCAGCTCCTAAAGGGAGGCAAAATGACACTTCTTCTGTGCAGCCTAGCCACACTGCAGGGAGAAGTTGGATGTTGCCTGCCTGTTGCAAGAAGAGGACCGTGCATTACAATCTGTGTATGGTCCAGAGTGGGGCAATGTTATTGCTATCTCTATGTAATTTATTAACTACCAGTAAGGGGGGGGGGGCTTAAGGGCTGCAACTGCTCTGCTGGAGTGGAGAGTTATGAGGGGACAGAAGACCTAATTTCACTTTAGATGAATTTGTGTAGAACAACCATTAGGTCTTTGCTTTCATCATCACATCCAGCAACAAGAATTACAGTCTTCATTTCACTAACAAGTGGCTGCTGAGAGGATACAGAAAGTGTTCTTTTTGCCATTCTTTATCTATGATGATGCTAAATATGCAAAACATAGAACAAATTACCACAAAACACATAGCCCCTTGGTCTGTCAAGAGTACTATTGTCTTCTCTGCCTGGCAGCAGCTCTTCCTGGTCTCACATGGAGATCTTCCACATCACCTCCAGCCTGATCTTTTAGATCATGGAAATGCCAGGGATTGAATCTGGAACCTTCTGCATGAAAAGCTGATAAATCTCAGATGAATCTGGATGAATAGTATGAGAGGATGGCTAACTGAATTCAGGCTCAGTTGAGTGAGAACTAGTATAGTATACAAAGGCTGCAGGTAGCCACTGGTGCAAACCAATATCCAAAATGAAATTCTGTATGGAAGAGTAGACCAAGTACAGAACTAGGACTGGGAAGACTGATGTTCAGAGCTCTACTTAGTAATGAACTCATTGTGTGACCTTGGGCCAGTCACACTCTTTAGTTCTAGAGGAAAGAAGAATCATTTATGCTACCCTGAGATCCTTGGAGGAAGGGAAGAATAAAATGCAATACAGAACATATCCTACAGCTCAGAGGGTAAGAAAAATGGTTTCATTTACCCAGATCTATAGGAACAGAGCTGCAAACTTAGTTCAAATGCCGTGATTCCCAGGCTAAACTGTATTACTAAGTGATAGCATAAGGATACCTTTCAAGCAAACAGTACAGAAGTTCTTATCCTTCCCTTAAATTTAAACCTCTGATTAATAGCTGAATTTCTCCTCTTAACTACTCTACGACCCATCAAACACACACCTGTTTTTCCACATTTGCCATGTAGTGCACGCTAACTCCTCCACCCCCCAAAGCCAAGGGCTGTTGTGGAATGCTGAGGCCAGGCATGCTCCATCTTAAAGTGCCAAAAATGTGCTGTTTGGACATGCTCCAGTGTATGTTGGAGCAGACTGTTGCCAACACATTTGCTGATGAATTCCCAACCCTCCTTTTCAATCCTGGGAAGGCTCCATCTATCTTGGAAGCATCCAACTGGGTATCTGCAGCAGAAGCAACATCATTTGCTTTGAATCGTCTCCCTTTTTAAAGGACCAGAGGGGGGTTCTTTTTATCATGTTGGATGGAATTATTAGGAAAGAAAATGTTAACTGAGCCAATAATAAAGTAAACAGAAGAAGCTTTGATGAGAGAGGCCATTAAGTGTGGTAAAGGATGAAGAGGCTGGGAAATATTACAACCTTTAGTCAACTTCACACATTTGACAATATATGCTCTTAGCTACAAAACTCATTGCTAGTCTTCAAAGTGCCAGAGAGCTCTGTTGCTTTGGGGAACATGAATCAAAACTTGTGGTACATAACACTGACGCAACTTTACAGCGCAACCCTATTAAGAAACCCTATGGAGTTCAGCGGGACTTATTGCAGGGTTAGTGTGTAGGGCTGCAGCCTTATTTTAGTATTTGAGGACATATTAACATGTGGCACTCATCCAAACATATTTTTGAGGTTATGAAATGATTTTCCATTGGTGACACTAGAATACATACATTCCACAGCAGTCATGGCCAAGCTGTCGCTCTTCAGATGCCCATACAATTATGCAGAATGCTGGCAGGGGGTCATGGTAATTGTGATCCATGGACATCTGGAGAGCCAGAGTTTGGCCACTCCTGCTTCATTGTATCTTGCTCCACTTATCCTTGCAACACCTTGCAAGTGTTAATCCTGTTACTTACAGTCTGTAGATTTTGTCCTATTTATATGATGGAAAGTATTTGTTCTACAAAACAGCAAGCATTAATTTAAAGGCCCAAAGCAAGAGCAGCTCGGAAAGGAGTGATTCAAAACTCACTTATTTGCAGGTTCAGGTGAGATTTCTTTGTGCACTTTGCTAAACTGAGCGATGAGTTACATTTCCAAAGATAAAAAGATAAAACATGTTTTAAAACAGACGGCATCCTCTCTATTTGCATCCTCTGCAATAATTTCCATTGAATTTCTGCTGCTGGGTAAGAACAGTGTAGGATAACGTGCTTTGGTTTGGCATAGCAATGATCCATGTTGCTTAATGTATATTTACATTTCCTGGGCTCTGTAAGGTTTACTGTCATCCATTTTAGGCTGTCCAGATTTTTTCATAAATAGTTCTCATGAGAATTCTGCAGCTATATGTTGCCATCACATGCTCATTCAGACACATCTTTTACAATTTGCTAAGGCTTTGCTGTTGTGATTTTAGAAAAAAAATGTTTCTGACTGCCTTTGCAGATTTTTCTTGCAAACTGTGCATTGCTTATACCCCCAGCTCAGATTCATATGCTGTAAAAACCAAATATAAATCTAATTTATATGACACCATGAAACTTGCCCAAATGGTTAAAGCTATCAAGTAAAAGCTGTATTAAGTGACAATGATAATTTCGTTTGGCTATTGATTTTAGCCATAACTTCAGCAGTGCCTGTTGATTTTCTGCTTGCCATGGTCAAACCACAGGAGCTCTGCCGGAAAAATATGAGGCTTCTTTAACTCTTTAGAACCAGCATGATGTAGAGGTTAAAAGAGCAGAGGGCATCTGGAGAATGGGGTTTGATTCCCCACTCCTCTGAAGGGCAGTCGGCTGTGTGGCCTTGAGCCAGCCACAGTTGTCTTAGAGCTGTTCTTGCAAAGCAGTTCTCTTTGAGCTCTCTCAGTCCCACCTACCTCACAGGGTGTCTGTTGTGAGGACCGAAAGGAAAAGGTGTTTGCAAACCACTTTGACATTCCTTCAGGGAGTGAAAAGTGGGGTATAAAAAAAACAGCTCTTCTTCTTCTTATGAAAATTTCATTCTAATCACCAACATGAACTTTACCATGAGGAATTATACAGCTCTATTTAAAACTTTTTCTTAGGAGGAGCTAATAGCCTCTGCATATGAAAACTCAGCTACAGGAATAAGGGACCCTTGTGTGTGACTCACAAGTTAATCTCCCTCACTAAAGGGGAAAAATGCTCAGTAAACATAACTGTGGGAAGAAGGGAAAAGCTACACTTAGAGGTCAAGGGTTAATGCTGATAGAGCTACTAGTACAAGCAACTAAGGAAACAAGGATTTCAGCTGCTGATAAAGGAAGCCGCCAGGGAGCTGATCACAGCAAGGCGGGAAAGGAGCCCCAGGAAGAAAGAGTGGCTGAGCAAACAGCATTGATCTGTCCAGTCTGGAGGACCATACACCTGATGCCTGATGGAGGCCTGCGTCTGTTCGGCAGTTTTAAAAAGAAGTGTTAGCAACACCAGCTAAGGCAACTCAACTTTATTGTGGATAGAATTTCTGACCTTTCAAAGGACTGCATGAAATCTAACTGGGAAACTTTCCCAATAATTGCATCTTCATATTCCTGCTGAATTTCTTCCTGTCACACAGCTGTTAAAGACCCAACATTTCTGACAGGGAAAATCGGTAGAAACCCCCAAAGCAAGCTGAGGGGCAAGAGATCAAAACGGCAGAGATAATTTGCTTGATTCTTGTTCATCTTTGCTTCAAAACAGAAGCAATGGCCCTGTGAGCAATTGGAGATGAATCTATACTCTCCCCAAATGTTTTCAGTCTGGGAAAGATCATGGGTCACAATGACCTGTCACAGTAGAAAGGAGAAAAGAATCTAAGAGGGAGATCCCCAACATTTTGAGCTTGTGGCCAAGCCTGGAATTCTGACACACTGTTGTGAGTGCAACTGCAAGATGCTGCCAGGGGAGGCGAAAGCAGCTACATGGAAAAAGCCCAAGTGCAAGAGCAAAGAGGGGGATTTTAGAGAAATACATTTAGAAAGAGGAGTCAGAGAGAGAAAAACCAACACAGTGGTAGTTGCTGACACTGAAACAACATTGTTCTAATCTGTACAGTGAATTGCATCTCCAGTGGCCAACCAGAAACCCTGTTGGGTAAAAACACTTGGTGGGTGCCAGAAAAGGTTCTGCAGGTGCCCCTGGTATCCATGGGCACCTCTGATATATGCCCTCTGCCTTTCAGTTGAAGCCCCATCTTCTGCACCATCTTTCTTTAAAGCTAATTTCTCAAATATACTTCTTCATTTAAAATTTAGTATGCCATTGTTGTGCTGGTCCTGCAAAACAGGGAGATTCCTGTGTTTAGTACAGCTCTGTTTCTAAGGGCAAATTAATCAAGCGCACTGTCAAATCTCTAACGATATCAGGCCAGGGTTTTGATTTGTTTTGCGTGCAAAGTAGATTACAGAAACTGCATTTTTAGCAGCAATGCTCAGCATCTTCACTTCTGTGTGCTGCTCAAATGAATTTTCCCATCCCTCTGTGATGATATTCTGCTTTCTGGAACATGCGCTGTGTACAGAGACGAGTGCTTCTTGAATCCACACCCAGTTGCACACCCAACCTGTTGCTTAATCCCAAGGAATAGTCCTGTCCGGCCATAAAACTACAGTTTTATTTAATAAAAATGTATGCCCTACAGCTCAAGCTATATGTGTTCATGAAGTGGGTTCCATTACCACCGTATAATAAAAATCAGTAATCCAATGCAATTAAGTACAATCTCAGAACAACCATAAGATACCCCATGCTATCATCAGCCAACTACAAAATATGTAGAACTTGTTCCCAATCAGGCCTCTGCAGCAGCAGTATAACAGCAGCAAGACCCCACCCCGAGTGAAAAGGAATGTCTCCACTTGGCAGTTAAAACTAACCACACTAGAAGCCGGGCCAACCTCTCCTTGGGCACCACCATGGGAATAGGTCTCTTCCCCATGGCTGTATTCTATACTTCAAGTGGACACGCTTTAATTGCTGGAATAGCTTTAGGTTCATCTTTCAGGTCTTGAAATGTTATTATCAACCCCTTGAACAGGGTCCAGAGCCAACCAGGGAAGCTTTTTCAGCGCTGGCAGATATTGGAGTTTGTGTGTCGTATGTATTTTGCACCAAATGAAGCTTCTGGACAGTTGTCAAGGGCAGCCCCTTGTAAAGTACATAGCAGTATTTCAGGCTGGATGTCATCAGTGCAGAGATAATTGTGACCACACCTGTGGAGGAAAACCTGTGGCTGGGGTGCTAGCCAAGACTGAGAAAGGCTTGCAGGTCACAGAAGACAGCTGGGCTCTTCCTCTTTTAGTGCCATGTCATCCAGGAACATCTTTATATTCCTCCCAGGCTCAATTTATTGACCAGCATAACAAAGCAAACACATCAGAGTGGACATGTCGCAGCAAGTCAGTAGGGAATGAGAAAACCATGGAACAGATCCAGAATTTACCAACTATGATGGGTGCCAACATTAACATTTCCCTCCTGGGCAGAAGCCTCCAAATGCTATAACCTGCCAGTTATTTAGATCATAAAGCTCACGAAGCATGTGGACAGAACTGCAATCCAGCAAGAACCTTAAAGGCTTTGCAATGGAATTAAAAGTGATTTCCGCACGGCACAGAAGTAAATGCCTGGGCAAGAAGCACTTAGTACATTCCAAGGTATTAGCTAACCAAACCAGCCCCCCTCCCCCCGCATTAATCTGTGTCTAGTTTGTATTAGCACAGTATGCCCTCCTGCTTGTGAGGCTCATCCCAGACAAATTACAGATGTGTACTTTATATAGCAAGGATAGCAGGGATGGGGTTAAGTTGTTTTCCTATTAGTTGGATAGTAGGGTTCCTTAATGGGGTTTGAAGAAGGTGAGCTGGATAAACAAAGCAAAGAGAGAATGAAAGGGATAAGTACCTGCCCTGCTGTCTACAGTTGCTAATCCCTTCTGGGTTGGCCATGGGAGCTCAGGGTGGCAGTTTTAGCAACACTTAGGAAAGGAAACGGAATCTGTGGAGCCTTGGGCTGGAGTGTGGTGCAGTTTGCCACCAGCTCTGGGGGATAGTTTTGACACTGGTGTTCTGAAAGCTCATGCAGGAAAAAATGGGAAGAAACCAATGGCAAATGTTTTGGTTTCCTTTTCTCAATGCAAGGTGGGAGTGGACACTGGCAGAGCTTTCCCCAAGGGATGCCTGACCAATGGGCCAATGCCATGTTGCAAAGGATGTCTGGAAGACTGTTTATGCACACGGAATTTCACTGCCCCAGCTCCTATGCAGGAGCACAAATCAAGGGCAGATGAGGTGCACCAAGCCAAATGCTCCCATGTGTGGGTGCAGGAAGAGGTGGGGCGACCTGCCATGACTAAAACTCCAGCCTGCAGCCTGGCATGAAACCTCCAGTGCATAAACAGTTGAAGAGTTGGCAGAGTTTAAATGTGCAAACAGGTTAGATCACCAAGGTGCTTAAAAGAATTGAGTCTTTTTATTTAGAAGAAAAACAAACTCTGTGTAGAAAGAGGAGAAAAGAGTTCTTCGTTCATTCTGTTCTGGAAGCAAGCAGGGGGAAGTGTGGTCCATGGTGCAGGAAGCCTTCAATTGTGTCATTGAAGACATAGGAGGATATCATGTGAGAAGTTCAGAATTTCACTGACCACTGAACACACATCTCTGATGACCCCTGGAGGACATTTATCATATCTTTTGAAATCATGCACATGGCAGCTCTAGCATATTCCAACAGTTCTAATGATTGGAAAAAGTAGCACCATTTTAAGATTTAGTCGTACCCTCTTGTCACATTCCAAACATGTCCCCTAATATCTGGAAGATGTCCTTTAGAACAGTGGTCTCCAACCCCCGGTCCGGGGCCCGGTGCCGGTCCGTGGATCAGTCGGTACCGGGCCGTGGCTCCTCGTCCTCCTCCCCAGCTGCTGCCTTGGGGGCTGCTCTGCCACTCTGACGCCAGCTCACCTTTAGTGCTTTCTGGCAGCTGCGATAGTTGGGCCTCCCCAGGGCAGCGCCCCCCAGTGGGTGGCAGGAAGTCAGGGGCACCAGCGGGAAAGCAAGCATTGCAGGGGCTCAGGCAGCGGCGACGACGTCCCTCGGCAAAGACCACCCCCCCCCCTGGACCTCAGTAAAATTGTCAAGCGTTGACCGGTCCCCGGTGATAAAAAGGTTGGGGACCACTGCTTTAGAAGATGGGGTTAAAAGAGGACTTTACAAGATGTCCTCAAGAGGATACATGCCTATATTTTCCTTTCAGGGAGGGCAATGGCAGGTATGTCAGAGCAGCCTTATGCCAACACCTTGTCCCTAACCACAAGAGATTCCCCTTCTTCAAATCAGGGCCTCTTTTTAGCTTCCTTCACTCTAGGTTGTGAAATGCCAGGAGATTTGGGAGCTGAGCATTCAGTGGGGTATAATGCCTTAGAATCCATGCTCCAAAGAAGGCATTTTCTCCGGGGAGACTGTTCTGGAGATCAATTGAAATCTCTGGTCCCCACCTGGAGGCTGGCAATGCTTCAGCCCTATATCAGTTGCTTAAATTGTGATGTTGACATTCCTGTAATTCGCTTTCTGCTTTTTTATAATATGCCACTTGCACAGGACAGTAAGTGCTAGCGATGGCTATGACAAATGACAGGGTCCTACAAACATAGGGAATCGATCAGATATATAATTTCGTATATATGTTTTCTTCAATAGGTGTGCTAAGCAGTTTCGTTTAGTAGGAAAGCTGTGACTTCTGTGTTCTCTAGACAGGGCTCTGAAGGCACAAAGAATCTGACTCCCTCCCAGAGCACCAGGTTCTATGAGGCTGACCTCACCTAACAGTAAGATCTTGACTCCAGCACCATTGTTAAATGTGCAGATTTGCTTTGCTTTTTGCACAAGATGCTTACAAGACAAGCCCTTGAGATCGTGGCCAGGCCGAGATGCTCTCATTCTCTCTTCTTCTCTCCCCCATCTTTTGCTTTTTAAACATCCAGCCTGATTAGCAGTTATGGAGAGCCAGATATTTTGCACTCTGTTTTGTATTACTTTGCTTTGTCCTCAGAAAAGTATGACATGGTGTTTGTGGTTCCCTGCATCTTCATGTGTTCATGGGGGAGGAACTGGAGGAGCTGATTATGTCAGTAGGAAGATTGGCAGCACTCTTTGCCTTCCTCAAATGCACACAGGCTGTTGCTGCAATAAAATATATCCAAAATAGTATGAGGAAAATTTCACTCATATCTTGATTAAAATTTGGTAGGACCATTAGGAGACACTTAAGGCTGCTTGGAGTGTGTGTCTGTGGGGGAGCTAATTGGGCTCATAGCTCAGCTCTGTATAATGGGTGGTATGCAAAGAGCGCTGTATGTGTAAAGGGTCTTTTCAGCATGTCCCTTTTCATAGCAGAGAAAACTATGCTCTACTGTCCCTTTGGCATAGCCTGCCCTAAACTGTTCCTGTAGGCATGAAAAATAAGCATGTCAGGAAGACGGCTATGCTAAAATCTGTTGTGTTAATTTTTTACACACAGAGGTGTTGGTATTAAACTGTGCAACAACAAAAAGAGGAGCTGTGGCACAGGAGCAAAGCATCTGCTTGACATGCAGAAGAAGGTCCCAGGTTCTATCATTGGGCAACGTGCCTGGAAAGGCCCAGGCAGTAGGTGATGCAGAGACCTGGGGTCTTGGATAGTCACTGCCAGTCAGAGTTGCACATTACTGATCTTGACAGGCTAATCATCTGATTTAATATAAGGCAGCTTCATGTGTTATAGATTAACTAGAAATTAAGCCCGCTGTACTTTAAATACAGCGGGCGCTAGTGGCCCTCATACCCTTCCCGGGGTGCCTCTCAGCCTTTCCCACTCCCCCCCCCCGCACCCGAGGCCGGCCGTGTGCCAGCCTGGGAGGCTTCCCCGCCGCTGCCGCCACCGCCTCCTCTTCCCTGGCCACTCTACTGCCTACCTGTCTTTTTGGTGGCGAGGCAGCAAATGGCGGCGGCCAGCTCACGGTGGGGCCGAAGCGTGTGTGGCGGCCTGTCCCAGCAGTGGAGGCGGGGTTGGGGTTGGGACAGAGTGGGGTCCGCTGCCGCCCACTGCCTCTTGCCTCCGCAGCCCGCCGCCGACCTCTCTTCTCGGTGACGAGGCAGCAAATGGCGGCGGTCGGGCGAATACAGCCAACACTGGAGAGGGGCAGATTGGGAGGCGCAATTCATCAGTCTGGCGGCAAGGGGCCAATCGCGAGCCGCACTCTGTGAGGCTCGCGATTGGTCCCTTGCCGCTGGAATGACAATCAGAGGGCCTAATCGGCAGGCGCTTTGTCAGTCTGGGGGAAGGGGCCAATCGGCACCCTTCCTCATCCCGGACAGGGCCCACCCTCAGGGCCCTTACAGTTTTATTTTATCCACTCCACAGGAGCAGTTAAAGATGTGTCCATTGTCTGAAGTGATACAATTCTGCAATGCATTTAGTTGCATTTTTGCACTGACTCTTAATACTGATGCTGATTTTCCCCCTAAGTTTTCAGCATCTTCATCAATATTCTTACAACTACCATTTAGGTCAGTCATTATTACCCCATGTTGCAGATAGGACACTGAGGAAGAGTAAGATGCACAAGCATATGCTCTACTACTGAGTTGCTTCATGACTGAGCTACATTCTGAAACAAGGATTCTTGTTCATAACCATTATGCCATTTCAACTCCAAATTAATTCCTTCCTGGAAGGAGCACTTTGCTGCAGTACTTCTCTTCTACTGAAAGAACCTGAGTAGGTTCCTGGATAGACTTACTTAGGATTGCTCTCTTGATAGCATATAACATGAATGTATATATTAGCTGCCTTCTTAAGCACAGCATTCCAGATGCCATGCCCTAGTGATTCTTGTGGTGCAGAGTGGTAAGGCAGCAGACATGCAGTCTGAAAGCTATGCCCATGAGGCTGGGAGTTCAATCCCAGCAGCTGGTTCAAGGTTGACTCAGCCTTCCATCATTCCAAGGTCGGTAAAATGAGTACCCAGCTTGTTGGGGGGTAATGACTGGGGAAGGCACTGGCAAACCACCCCATATTGAGTCTGCCATGAAAACGCTGGAGGGCGTCACCCCATGGGTCAGACATGACTTGGTGCTTGCACAGGGGATACCTTTACCTTTACCTTTATGCAACTGGACTATTTTACATCTATATCTGTCTACAGTTTTGAATTCCAGTCTTTTACCTTCCTAGAGCATTTTTATTGGTTTGTTGCAGATACTTTGGCTCTCTAGCCATAGATCCTGACAGGAAGAGTAAATGGTTTGTTGACTTATCTGTCTGTGAAGAATAGATCTTGATGAGTTGATTTACTTAACTAAACTACCAGAACAATATGTGGGAGAGAGGGAAAAGACTGAGGAAGTTACCCCTGAGACACATGATGATAGCAAGGCTGTGTATGAAGTGTTGCTCTTGCAAACCTAGCAAGATCAAGATGGGCAGCCATGTTAGTTTGTATCAGTAGAAAAAAAAGAGTCCAGGAGCACCTTAAAGGCTAACAAAATTTGTGGTAGGGTATGAGCTTTTGTGAGTCCAAAGAAGTGAGCAGGAACTCACAGAAATTCAAACCAAGTACTAACTCAAGCTATATTCCATTTGTTCAGAATCTGTTACTTACTGAAGTTTTTCCTTGTCTATTAACTTTCTTTCATGGTTTGGGGGGTTAATAATTCTCCTTATTCAGCTTTTGTCATTAGTATCAAGTCAGAGTGTTTTTTTAAAAGAAAGAATCCTATTCATTGCTTTTAACCAGAAAGAATCTAAAGTTCTGTAACCTGTTTTCTTTTGCTGAAAGACTTGGTGTAGTGGCTAGGAGTGCTGACTTCTAATCTGGCAAGCTGGGTTTGATTTCCCGCTCCTCCTCCACATGCAGCCAGATGGTTGACCTTGGGCTTGCCACGGCACTGATAAAGCTGTTCTAACCAAGCAGTAATATCAGGACTCTCTCAGCCCCACTTACCTCGCAGGGTGTCTGTTGTAAGCCGCTTTGAGACACCTTCGGGTAGAGAAAAGTGGCAAATAAGAACCAACTCTTCTTCCTCTTCTAAAGTCTTAGACCAAACTAGTAAGCCAGTGTGATGGGTAAACAGCTGAATAAAAGAGAAAGTTATTCCACAGTTGTAAGGCGGTCACAGTAAAAGCCTGGACTATTCTACTGACACTCATACTGGATGTGAAAACCTTCAGGAACTAGAAATTAAGTTCTACAGAAGCAGTGCAATACTAAGCAAAGTTAGAACTTTCGAAATCAATTGAAGTCAATGGACTTAGAAAGATGTAACTTCCTAGCTGCAGATAACCATGGTTTGCTTACTTATTACTTCTTAATACAAGAAGCCAGAAGCAGGCCCAGGAGCAGCCCCAGTTACAAAGGATAAGGCAGACGCCAGGATAGTGCAACTTGCAATGAGACCCTGACTTTATTAAGAGTTACTTTCTAAGCAGTCCAGGGTCTAAAACTGATTTACCCATCCTGGATCACAAAAGGTACAGTTAGGATGGCTGACACATTTTCTGGAAAGATTCTCATTATGCTAAATACCAAGTAGACATTTAGTAGATGACGTTTTTCCTGGCATACAATTTTGACTAAGGGAAAAACTGCACTTACTTCATTCTCCCATTTTATGCCATTAAAGGCATTGGAGCTCTTGTGGGAGAAAAAACATATTGACAATCCTAGAGGGGAAATGGAGCATTCAAGATGTTCTGAGACCTGACTGAGGTTGAATAGGGCTCTGAGCTGCCTCTGCTGACATTCTTATGCATTGCATTCAAAGGAAATCAAAGCCATTGGGATATCAGTGTTCTATTGGGCCACCTGATTTTCACACTGAATGACATCATAGAAACGGAACAATAACATAGTTTTATGATTTTAACATTCATTATTTTTCATTATGCAAATCATACCCAACTGGACTTTTCATTTTTTTTAAATCTTGCAGATCCTGCATGATCTTAAATTCTAACTCTGCTGTGGTGTTGCTTTCAAGAAAAAGTCCTAGTGCCTCATCTAGGCATCCACCCACACGGGAGTGTGAGATGGATCAGATAATTACCATAGAGTCACAGGGGATGTTTTGTGTAATTACAACCCCAGACTGTTGTATTTACTATTGACTTTAATGGAACTGCTTATGGTGAGTATACGGTATTCCACTTAAGTCAGGAATGACAAATCATAAGTAGTCTGGTTATTGTTGTTAGCAACACTTAATGTAAACTAAAAGGTAAGTTTGAGAAACATGACAGGGTTTGAACAGTAATAAAAGTGTTGTTTTTTTAATTTAACATGAATGTAGTTAGGTTTATCAGTCCAGCGAAGAACTGAGTTCTTACATGCAGTCTCACAATATACAACTCAACCTGGAAAAGAAGATAACCCACTTAGGATCTTTTCTGTTACTTAAAGTTGATGAAGCGCTACTTGGTTTATTACTTATATTTTTGTGTAGTTTGAGGTATATTGTTTTGCTTTTTTGCCACAGCTGAGCTTCAGGGCCTGTTTGCAGAGGAAAGTTTCAGCTCTGGAGTGTATGAAGGAAGGAAACAGAAGACTGCTCATGAGCAAATGCAAAGTGCATTTCCTTTACTGCTGAGTACATACAGAGATTCCCTACACATCAAAGATTAGGGGGAGAGAATTCCAAACTGGGAAGAGAAATGTTCCATATGGAATTCAGTCCCACCATTTAAAAAATAGAAAGAAGTATTAGGAATTCCACCAATCACTCCTGTGCATGCAAGGAGGGAGGACATTTGTTTCCAGTTCTCCACAAATGTGATGGTCCTCCAATTCCCCTTTCATCCTAGGGAGGGGGGGTCACCTGGACCCTAGGAGCAACATTGGGTGCATCTTTGGTTGAAGCTGGAGAAAAATTAAAAGGTCATGCTGTACTGTTCCATCAATGCAGATTTTTTGGTGGGATCCATATTCACTGGGAAGTCTGACAAGAAGCAAAGAGTGATATCCCTGCAGTGTGTATCTGATTTTCAAGAGCCAGTGGACTGCAGTGGTTACAGTATTGGACTAAGACAGGTTGACCTGAGTTCAAATGACCACTCACTCACTCACTCACTCACTCACTCACAAAACTCTCAAGATGACATTTGGCCAGTTGCATGTGCTCAGCCTAACCTACCTCAAAGGGTTATTGTGAAGTTGTTGTTGTTGTTTTAATCAAGATTGCCTTAAACTCCTTGGAGAAGAAGTGGCATACAAATGGGCTGAATAGATAGATCTGATTTTTTAATTTAACACTTCTTCTTGAGATTATTTGGGAAAATAATAATATAAACAGGCACTGTACATTCTGTACATTTCAGATTACTTCTTGTAGCTGCTAACATGTTATGACTTTAAAGTGAGGGTTTTATTTTACTTTAACATTTATGAGACTCAAATGAGAACAAATATTCACATTAAAATATATATATGACCCATCCAAAAAATAACCACTCTCCAAAGAGAGGAAACGTAATAAAATTAAAATTAATAGCAATTGCTGCTGATCAAAGTAAGTTTCTCAGAGCAGGGAAACGTTTATCAAGGGAGTATTTATAAAACACCATCCATTTGTATTTGCAAAGCAGAAGTTCTTGTTCCTGTTGTGAATTTATTTAAAAAATCTAAAAGTGATGGTTGGCGTGAGTGGGAGAGGCTTCCAGTAATCTCAAACCTGAACTGCTGTCCTCACAAGAGGATCCACAACATGGTACAGCTGTTTCTAGGGAGCACAAAGTGGGGCCTGAGAATAGTTCAGTGGCCCTTCCTGGTCTAGGAAACCAGGGCTTTCTGTGCATCTGTATGGAGATGAATTTACATTTGTTGCTTCCCTTTAACTATAGAAATGCAGTCCCTCAATCACTTTGTTGACACTGGAAGGGAAAGGGCTTGGGATAGAGTTTGGTTCCACTGTCTCCCTCCCACTCACACAGGCATTTTCTATGAGGAATGAAGTTGGTACTTAATCCCTTTTGTTTTGTGCCATTCAAAGAAGCTTCCCCCCCCCCTCAGAGTTAGCCAGATGTTCTATGCTTTCCAAGTTATTCTGGCACTGTCTCTCCTCTGCCCTTGGTTCAGTGAAGAACTTTCTGAATCAAAGACTATTTTTCCTCTGGTATCAAAGTCATTGACAACTCAAAACCAGGTAAGCCAAGGCTGCTGGCAGACATTTAAAGAAATCATATTGAACAAACATCTTTAATGTGCAATAACACTAGGAGACAAATCATTCCTACTGTGATTTTACTGAGTGGGAACTGTGGCAGAGAATGACCTCTCCTAGATCTTTTACTGGTAAACCCTTGACTGAACTTTGGGAATGAATCCAGTCCCTAAGCTTCCCACACTCCTCCGGTAATACTTTATTAAACATGTTGATGTAAACAGATGTAACAAATCTCCCAAACCCTCTGTCTTGCTCCTCTGCCCTTCATGCCCCTTCCTCCAAATAAAAAAGGAAGGAGTAAAACAAACAGACAGACAAACAAACAAGAGAGGGGGGTGGCCACCATAAACATGTCTCAGGTAACAGCCCAAGAAAGACTCTGTGTGGTGTAGTAGATGAAGCACAGGAATGAGGAGGTTTGAGTTCAGCCCACTGTCCCCAATACAATGCTCTTAAAGACTGGGAAAGTCTTTCATCCTAACTTATTCAACAGGGCAAGCATGAGAATAAAATGGACTAATCCCATTTACATCACACTGAACTTTTTGGGGAAAGCTGGGGGAGACATGTAACAATTTATAAAACATCTCTCACAACTTCTGTTTTATAAGTGATCTGATCTTCCATGTGCTGACCTGGGTATGCCTCTGTCCTTGGAGCATCTATGGAGAATGGAACCACTTTGTGTTTGGTAAGCATTCAACAACTCTCTTTATTCAAAGGACTGCTGGGCATTGCCTGGTTCAGATGTGATGGCCACCATACTGAATGATTTGGTATATTCTGAAGCAAAGGATGTCAGAAGGTTTTGCAGCAAGAGCATCAGGTTTAAAGGTATAGAGAAGATAGAATTCTGTCTGCATAAGAGTGACCACCCAGGATTGATTGATTGATTTATATGCTGCCCTCCCCTGAGGCTCAGGGCACTTTACATAGAACAGGGAACAATACAGATAACTCAGTAGTTGAACAGTTACAATACAGTGATAACAAGAATTATATAATAGAACAGTAGAATAATAATGAGAACCTTAAATCAACTATAACATACTGACGGCCCTGAAGGTGGGAAAAATCAGTGTTGTTTTCCATGGGGGGGGGAGAGACCTGGGGGCCAATGGGAAGTGATTGGTTCAGGTCAACCTCAACCAAATGCCTGGTGAAGGAGCTCCCTTTTGCAGGCCCTGTGGAACTGATCTCCTCTGAGAACTTGTTCCACCAGGTGGGGGCCAGGATGGAGAAAGCTCTGGCTCTGGTTGAGATCAAGCGAGCTTCCTTGGGCCAGGAATCACCAGGAAGTTGGAGGTAACAGAGTGTAAGGTGCTTTGAGGGGAGTAGGCAGAGAGGTGATTCCTTGGGCACACTGGGCCCAGACTGTGTATGGCCTTAAAGGTGATTATCAGGACCTTAAGCCTGATCTGAAAGTCAGCACAGCTGTTGGAGGATGGGCAGAATGAGGGACCCCCATGTGTTGCTGTGAGGGCCCAAACCACTGCATTCTGAACCAGCTGTAGTTTCTGGATCAAGGTTAAGGGAAGACCTGCATAGACTGTCCAGTCTAGAGGTGACTATCACGTGGATCACTGTGGCTAGGTGTTCCAGGGCCAAGTAGGGTGCTAGTAGTTCAGCTTGGTGTAGGTGATAAAATGCCAGCTGCGCTACTCTTGTTATCTGAGCCTCCATTGATAGGGAGACATCTAAAAACACACCCAGGTTCCTTGTGGAGTGGGCCACTGATAGCTGCACTCCGCCCAGGTTGGGTAGGCATGCTTCCTTGCTTGGACCCTTCCTGCCCATTCACAGGACCTCTGTCCTTGAAGGCATGAGCTTCAGATGACTCTGCTTGAGCCATCTCATCACTGCTTCCAGGCAGCTGGCTAATGCTTCTGGGGAAGAATCAGGGCAGCCATCCATCAGGAGGAAGAGCTGGGTGTCATCAGCATATTGGTGTGTGGTATGAGCACACCCATGCAGAATATTGCAAGAGCTGTTCATGACCATGTCATCCAAGCCTCTGATGTAAATGCACACAGAAATCAAAGTGTAAAGCTTTAGGCAGCTGGCAATTAGGCAGACTTGGTTATAAAAGCTAAAACAAAATAGGCTTTGGTTAGCAAATCATAAACATGCATGCATTATTATTATTTTGTGAATCCGTATCATCTCCTATTGTGGGTCCTTTCACAGTCTTGCTTCACTGGGGCAAATAAGAACTTCATGGTTCACCTGAAAGCTGTTAATGTGATGACGGGGAGTCCCTACTTATCTGTCTCCTCTGTCTTTAGTATCTCTGCTGGAGCATCTATCAGAGCTTGTAACTGTATAGCTGATTTTCTCTGCTGTGGGAACAGAGCTGTATTCATCAGCAGCAACCTGGTGGTGAGGCGGCGATAGATCTTCTTGGCTTGTAAAATCAACTCATGTTAATCATAGACTCTGTTTTATTGTCTCCTTTGTCTTGTACATAAATAATTCATGGCATGGGAGTGGGGGACTAAGTTTGAGTCGAGTGACGTTCCACCCTGACTGTGGCCTTCCACTCTGCTTGCACATTTGGGTTTTGCCCTGTTCCAGTCCTCTGGGGCAGGCAAGCAAGGCACTTAAGCTGGGTCAGAAGAAGCGGAGGGTGTCCCGCCTCCCCAGGAGTCAGGAGAAGCTACGTCTGTCCCAGCACACCTCTGCTACAATTTTGAAGGTTTTGTTCTTAAATGCCTGTTCATGGCATTTCCATGCCAGGGTGTTTTGTGAACCTTCTTCCTAGGGCTTGCCTTGTTCATTGAGGCTGTGCAATTTATTTATTTTTTTTAAAGAGAGCTCTTTCATTTTTGTTGTCAGCATTTCCGTCCATTTTCATTTCATTCATTTGCATGTACATTCATGTCAAACAGACTATGACTTCTGTGTTTCTCATCCGATTAGGACGATGTTCTGGGGATTTATACCTTTCACTCAGGGAATTCTTTGGGGTAGATGCTATAATGCTAGTTTTATATGAAACTTAAGGCCACTTTGCAACCATCCCATCATTGCTTTTCATCCAATAAGGATGAAATTCTCAGAGAAGTTAACCCTGAACCAATTTCAGGCAGACTGGAGAACTGGTACCAGTTTTATAGGCAGTTCAAATCATTGCTTGCCCAACAGATAGAGACAGCCGTTTGACCCTCCCAGTATGCAAGGAGCACCACACAGGCATTTGCAGGCATCCAGCACATCATGGAAGCAGGTAAATGTATACAGCTTGTACTGTTGCTTGTGCCTGTCATGCCAAGAAAGGTGGGCACAGGAAGAATTTGGTGCACCATGGAAGGAAAGCAGCATTGCAGAGTTAGTACAGACCCTCGTTATTTGATAACCCAAGAGTGGCCCACATTTCTCTGTGGGACCTCTCAGGTTACTCAACCTTTTGGGATCAAAATGGTACTCTGTCTCTGAAAGTACAAATCATCGAGAAAGAGAAAAATGGCTAAGCAGAGAAAAATGCTAAGTAGAGTTGTATGGCGAAGTTCATTTCCAGAATATCCAAAGCAGTTGATCCCAACCCCTAGTTGAGAGGTAGTTTGAGATGAATCCCATAGAATCTGTATCATCCAGAAGAGTTTTGGGGCAGTTCAGCCCCAGCCCACCCAATCATCTTAACCAAAATGGGAGATCAGAAACTGGCCTGAAGTCCCGTAATTCGTAGGCATGAAGGAGGGTTTATTTAAGCAGCAACAACAATAATATTCTCATTACCCTCTTTCTCAGACAAGCTAGGACAGTGTTATTTCCTTTGCCTCAGAGATAGGACAGTTGTTTCCTCAAAAAGCATTGCTGTGTGCTTGAAATATGCCAAACCTCCCTGCTTCTTCATGATTAGTCCCAGGAGACACAGTTCAGGTGGGCCAGTTGTAGTATGAGCAGAACAAAATAGTCCATCCACCTACTCAGATAAAGAGGAAAGTATCCCATATCAAATGGAGCGATTGGCTACCTAACTTACAATGACATCTGTGGGGAAAAGATGGCCAATAGTTCGCATCTAGCAGCATTCTGTGTGTCTTGTTATACTTCTATAGCATGATTTCCCCTTCCACATCATTTCTCATAACCTAATGAGTCACAGCAGAATGAATGTATTGACTCCAGTCAAAAACACCATGTCTGAGCTGAGATGTTTTATCTAGAACCACTCATTCAAATGCACAAGCCAACACCTGATGTTTCAGTCACTGACAGTGAGACAATGGCAGAAGAGAGATGTTTGGAGCCTATCACTTTCTCAAGACTAGTAAAAGGCAGATAAAATTGCTAGATGCCTCTTCTTTTAGGTGAGTTGTTCTTGAGCAGTGCTGCCTCGCAGAACCAAAGGATGGCACTTGTTCTGGAACAATAAACTCACAATTCTCTTCCTCCCTCAGTTTCTGATGCATACTCTCTTTTTGTCTCATTCGTGTTCAGCTCATGTAGGCATTGCTTATCAGGAGGCTGTCTAGAAATGTTTGAGTCTGTTCAAAGAGTACGCTGGATATTCAAGCTCTAGGTCCAAGATTCCCTTTGCCTCTAGGACCTACCTGCCCATTTTCTCTTTGTAGCTGCCCCTCTCTGGACAGGCTCTGTCTGCATGCTGCCTTCAGGGAAGTGTCTATCACTGCTGTGCCTCCTCCCCCTCAGGTTGTTTCCCTTTGAATCCCAATTAGGCTGAGAATGACACCAAAACAAACATGTTCCAGGCCTCTGAGGGGTATGTCAGGCTCAGACTGCCTGGTGCCATGGCCAGTCAGGCCTCAGGGGCTGATAAAAGAACTCAAGGAGCTCCTGACAAAGGAAGTGAAGGGATGCAAGCATGTCACAAAGCTTCTCCTGGCAATTAATCCCAGGGGAACAAGCAACCTCCAGTCACAGAGAGAGCTGGAGCTCTTGTACCAGCACTGACCCCCATGAAGACACAACATATATATTGGCTTACATTTTATTAATTAAAGGGCTGATCTGCATAATCCGATTATGCCTTAATCTTTTAAAAGTTACCATCATTTAGCCATCTTCACACTAGCTCCAGACTTGGTCGGTGCAACCCCTGACTTGTTTAATCCTAGCTGGCACACTAACTGTGACAAAGGTCATCCCTTTCTCCCGACATGCCCCTCATGCAACTACATGGTCGATGCTCCCCAGTGTACATTGCACACCAGCAGATGATAACCATCTCCAAATACTTGAAGGGCTGTTGTAAGGAAGAGGGAGCAGAGTAGTGTTCTGTTGCCCCAGAGGGTCAGACTAGAACCAATGGTTTGAAATTAATTCATGAGAATGTTCGGCTAAACATCCAGAAGAAGTTCATCACAGAGCAGTTCCTCAGTGGAACAGGCTTCCTCAGGAGGTGGTGGGTTATCCTTCTTTGGAGGTTTTTAAGCAGAGGCTAGATAGTCATCTGATGGAGAGGCTGATTCTGTGAAGGTTCAAGGAGGTGGCAGGATACAGTGGATGCGCAATAGGGTTGTGAGTGTCGTGCAGTGCTGTCAGGGTCAAAACTCAGGGAGCATGCAGACACTGTGCAGTACAAAAGCTCCAAACAGCCCTGTCAGTGATGAAGGCTTAAATCCACCTGCATTCCCTCACATTAAATCAGGTATGTTATGCTGTGATCGACATAATTCTAGTTTGTGTCCTAAATGAAAGCCCATCATGTAATTCTAATGAGTCTGGGTCATCTAGTCCCACCCCCTGCTTGAACAAACCCAGGACCTCCACGCTTATGCGGCTTGTGGTCCACATGTATGTTCAATGAGCAATGCACATGCTTGTTACTAATAAAGCTTGAGTATCACTCTTTTTCCATTCTTGTGGTGATCAAGCTGCATAAGTATGAAGACCCCCTAACAATCAGAGTGTGAAAGCCCACGGACCATACAGCACTGCGGGGCCCCTGGATCTATGGGGCCTGTTGCACGTACCACAGGTGTTAGTGGGATAAACCACTTCTGACTCCATCAAACATTCTTGCCCTTCTAGACATGCACTATAACACCTTGACTCTCTGCCAACTGGGAGTATGCTTGTGTTAGCAAAACATCAGATGGATATGGGGGAAAGTGAAAAAAATTGAATTATTTTAGCTAGCAAGACACACAAGTCATTTATTTGTTTGAATTCTCTCCCCCTACCCCAACACATCCATTATAAAAAAGCTGACAGAAAACAGTACTGGAAAATATTATTGTGCTTAAAACTTTATAGAATGTTTACCCTATAGCTCGCTCCCTCTACTGGACTTCTGAAGAATGCAGGGGAACTGCCAGAGCTAAGCAATTTCTGGTTTGCTGTGATTTTTGAATGCATTTAAGTATTCTGCTGGAACTGGTTGCAGACACAAGATCTCTTAAACTGATGATCCAGACTGATTCTAGGTGATCCTATGGCTCAGCTGTCGCCACGATTTTAAACTGGTCCGGCAAATGTGGTGTAGACCAATCTGATTTTGTGTAGCTATAATTAGACAGCTAATAAGATGCTCAGTGAAATATTCAAGGCACAATTATAGCAAAAATAATCTGAAGTCTATCCTGTAATTACAAAGTAAACAGAAGACAGTTTATTTCCACTAATGAAAGCTCTGCTACAGTATAATTAGATCTCTCAAATGAACACACTGGCTGATTTTGTGTGTGTTTGTAAATTGTAAATATTTCAGCATTGGTGACAGGTGGGAAATGCTGGTAGGAAAAGCAAATTTCATCCCAATAAGTGATTTAAAACATCAGAAACAACAAAAAAGCTAAATACCATCATTTGGAAATGTGGCAATTGTGGAATTCTTGCACATTTCTGCTTTCCTGTGTTAATATATTCCATCCTGTAACAGAAAACAACTTCATTTGCATTGCACATATATTCTCTCATTAGGATTCTTTTTTTTAAAAAAAACCTGTTTCATCACTGACAGGGCTGTTTGGAGCTTTGTGCTGCACATGATGAGCACAGTGTCTGCATGCTTCCTGAATTTTGACCCTGACAGCACTGCTGGAGGAGATGTCAGCTTGATTACTGTCCCCCCCCCCCTTTCCCTTTGCTGTTCCTTAGAGGTCAATGCCTGCAAACCAGCTCCCTCCAGCGAAGTCATACAAAGAATTACATATGACTCATTTTGGTCTAGCATCTGCCTACTCCTCTGAAATATTCCTGGGTCTGTTCAAGCAGCTTCTCCCACTCAGTGATACTCTCAGGTCACACTTACCCTCAAGGTCTCTAGGATGCACTCAAAGATCGCTGAAGATATGATGATGGAGACACCTGGTGTCCCACCTGAGGGAGGAAGATCAGCTGAGACCTGCTTTTACCACAACTCTTCTCTGTGCATGGATTAGCAGTACTTTGACTGTCAGGCAAGAAAAGTCAAAGTCCAGTCTGCTCCTGGTGTGCACACGTTATGAAGCCATTATATTTAGAATCCTAGCCACTGCTACGCAAGACAGAGAAAGTTCCTACAGTTATTATTTCCTACAATGTAAGACTTGACAGGAGACCTGAAAGACAGCATGGGAACAAAAATGACACTGTTTTTCTACCTCTGCATTCATCTGCTTATGTATCTTCTGATAAAGTATCTAGAAGAAGAGTTGGTTTTAGACCTCACCTTTCACTAGTAGAAGGAGTCTCAAAGTGGCTTACAATCGCTTTCCCTTCCTTTCCCCACAACAGACATCCTGTGAGGTAAGTGGGGCTGAGAGAGCTCTGACAGGACTGCTCTGTGAGAACAGCACTATCAGGACTGCGACTAGCCCAAGATCACCCAGCAGGCTGCTTGTGGAGAAGCAAGTAATTGAACCTAGCTCACCAGATTAGAAGCTGCTGCTCTTCACCACAACATCACACTGGCTCTACATAAAAATACATTGTTTAGAATAGGTTGTAGAAAGGATGCAAATCTGGACAGCTGTAGCAAAGCTACTGTGACCAGAAAGCAGACAGAGCTGTTTGTACCCAGTTGCAGAACTGAGACACAAATCTGAGGCTGTCACTGTCCTCTCCTGGCATGCCCCCTATGTTGCCTGGTGTCTCAAAATTTCCTTGATCAACAGCATAGGGTTTATTAGGAAGGCTCACAAATCCAAATTTTAACTTTTATCAATATACTCAGCATCTCCCTCTATGAAATGGAGCTCTTGACATTGACCAAAGCTTGCAAACTGGCCACATCAATTAATTCCTGTCATTTAGGAAACAGGGTTTTATTAGTATGTTTTTGGGTCAGGCCTCAAAATCTGACAAGGACGACTCCCCATCTAGTCAAAGCTGCTGCTCTTTCACATTTGTAGCTGCTCTCTAAAGAGGAGTAGCACATGCTTGTCTGAGCTTTTCCTCCCAATGCCCTAGAAGCTGGATAATCAGAGCCCTTTTGCTGACAGAGTTGAGGAATGAAACTCTTAATGAATCTGCACTATCCTCTGCCTTAATTGAGCTCCCATTGGCACACTGCATAGAAACTCCTGACTTTAAACCACTTCATCCACAAAGGGCTTATGGGTAGAAGAGGTCTCTTGAGCTGGGTGGGTCCTACAGTTTTGAACAGGGATGTCCTTATGGTACTCTGTCCTAGAATCCCATCCAAATACTAACCAGGGCTGACCCTGCTAAAGCTTCTGAAATCTGATGAGATCAGCCTAGACTGGGCCATCCATCCATAAAATATAATCCGAATATCAACAAGTCAGTGTTTACCATTTCTATTTCTTAAATGTGCATTTCAGATTTCCAAAGCTTTAGCAGGGGAAGGAAATGGCAAATCACATGTTCATTGAAAACCCCACCAAGTTGCCATGAGTTGGTTGTGCCTTGACAGCACTTTACACACACAGTGCATGACATTTGAGGCAACTGCATCAAAAAGAAATAAACCGGGTGAACTTTCACATGGCTGGAGGGAAAGCCCGTCTCTCTAAAATGAAGCATGGAAAGGATGCACTGCAACTGGCATTACATTTGTATCACTGGGATAAGACTGATCCCTTCATTTGACATTGTTTCACTGATGCAAGAGAGTATTTTATTATGAAAGTGATTGTTTCACCAAATATAGACAATCTTGCAAGATTAGCTTGCCAGCAGAAGAACGTCATAGCCTTATGGTTGGTCCTAACTGGCAATGGTCCAGGGAGGACATTGCCCATGTGCCCTTCAAATAGATTGTATGAACATCCTTCCCCCCACTGATGCATCTGCTACAAGTAAGAATAACCCAAAATGTATCAACAAATTACTCTGCTGTTGGAATTTTTAGGAGTGTGGCAAAAGCTATGTTCAATTAACATGATACTGGCTTTTGGACTTTTTTTTTAGCAATATTTTGACCAGAGTATACATTCAACGTATACTATAAAATCACAACAAATAAATTCTGTTGGTGTATTTGCATATTTCATTGTGCAGTTTCTGTCAGACTCTAGTGGCAGGTCATTCCTCTGGGGAGGGGGGTGTGAACATTGCTTTTCAGCTTCAGACAGCCAGAGATCTAAGCTAAATGCTTGCAATTCTGATAACAGGAGTCCATGGCCTCCTTGAAGCTGGAAAAGGTTGTCCGCTCTCATGCACAAACCATGAAAGGCCTGTTTGGCCAAAGCAGTTGTAGTACAGTTGTGTTTTCACTTGGGAACAGAATGTGGTGAAAGGTGACCATGATCAGCATCATCCATGTAGCTGTCCCCTTATAGACCGTTTATGCACTGGGAACTTCACTGCCCCAGCTCCTGTGCAGGAGCACAAATCAGGGGCGGACAATGTGCACCAGGCCAAATGCTCCCCCATGTAGGTGCAGGAAGAGGTGGGACAACCTGCCACAACTAAAACTCCAGCCTGCAGCCTGGCATGAAACCTCCAGTGCATAAACGGTCATAGTGTAATCACACAGGGCCACAGAAAAGTAGCTCCCATGCTTCTCCCATGTGTGGGAAGATTTCTTGTATTAGAATCTCATAATGGTGCAATCTAGAAATCTGGCTTATGTAGAGACTATCAGATATCTTCGTTCATTGCAGGGCAGTAAAAAAACAGCCACCTATACAAGTTTCAGTCTACATTGCATAACACATCAATGAGAATCAAATCTATAGCCCTGTTGTTACAATGATGATTCTGTGCTTCATCCTTAAAAAGCCAGCAACAGACATCGGCAGACTCACAAGCAGCCCTTTGCAAAGATACGATGGTTGCGAGTCAGCAGCTCCAGTGATTGTATTTTATTGGTCAACCAGACTTTTAGATGATCTCATAGATAAGTCTTTCTAAGGCTACAGTCTTCATTCTGCCTCTGTATGTGTTAGTGGAAAATAGTTTGCCCAGCCCCATTCAACAGGGTCAACTCTACGCAAAGGCACTTTCCCCCCCAAAGGGAAACGGAAAAGGTGGAGGGGCTGAGGGTGCTATGGTGACAAAGGTTGTCAACATGCGATCAACAATTGTCTCCAATAATAACACTGGCCAACCGGTTTGTCACTCAACCATCTAGGGAATTACCTTCTTGCCTAGAACTTCACTCTTTTGAGAAAAGGTCTCCTGAAGCTAGAGAAGACACTTTTTTCCGGTCTGATCACATTGTTCTCTGGGAAAGCTCCAAGCACTTGGATGCCTGAATAAACAATGAACAAATTGTGTGTGTTTCCCAAGTCCAGCCCACATTTTCCTATTATAATTTTAATGTACTATTTTAAGCAAAACTGGATGATTAACTCTTTAGCCTTTTATAAATGTAACCTTGACATTGCTGCTGCTGAATTTCAAAGGTGATTTTTTAAAAAAAGGGAAATAGGCATTTGTGGAAACAATCTTAAGGTGAGTAGAATTATACATTAACACCAAAAATAAAATATGGGGAAGCTTTTATTGCAAATAATAAATCACTGAAAGTTGTTTTTAAGGCTAAATTTCTTAGGCTTGATGTGCATTATAAATGTTTCACAATGTGTTGTTTTCATGAACTTCAGGATACTTTAGCCTTATGGATTAATCCATGAGATTGTTAAGGAACTTCCACAACAGAAAAAGCAAAACCTTAGTAGAGAAAAAAAAATCTAATTTTAGTAAAAGACTGAAAATGGACCATTTATATTTAATACCTGATATGATATTTATTGCCTAACAGTAGGCAATGGAGAGCTATTTTTATTTATTTCACAGTTTTATACACTTCCTCTCCAGAATTGTTTGAGGTAGTGAAAATCTCATGATAGCAAAAATCTCTAAAGCGTCCTTTTTAGTTACCTGTACTTAAAGTCCACCCTTTCAGAAAGCAAAAGGTATTTATGCATATGTTATAGTCATAACTGTTTTAGTACACAACATACTTGTACAGTTATACTTAAATGCAGATTGAAGACTGGCAGAGATCAATTGTTAAATTAATGTTTCATATGACTTGAAGCTAAACATTGCTCTTTCTGCACTGAAAAAAATTATATTAAGCTACTAAATTCTGTTCAACTACTAATTTAAAAAATAGGCAATTTTACTTTTGACAAGAATACTGAATATTGAAATATGAATATGAGTGGGGGTACAATTTGCCTGTTAAATGTATGACTACTCTCAAAGCAGCATGTCATTCTTACAAACATCAGTGCATTAATCACTGCAATACACCCATCAGAAACAGATATAGTATTAATTGCATATTACATATTGGATGAATGAGGCGCAGTAATGGGTTAAACTTAGATCCCAGCTACCCTTTCCAGGTACAGTTAAGATTGCTGGTTCTTACTGTTGGGAGGTAGCAGAGACAGTCTCACCGACTGGCAACTGCTTTGGGTCAGCAGCTGCATCTTGGTCCCCTCTCCCACTGGATTGGGATGGATTGGAAAGCAGTTTCTAGAATGGCCTAAGAATGGCCTTGCTTGAGGCGGAGCTGGTGGGGAGGTCTGGTCCCCACCAGCCACTTGATCTGCTGACTCTGAAACTTGGCTTGGGGCTTCATCCAGGCTCAGGAGTCCATGATTTCGTTAATTTACATTTATATCCTACTTTTCTGTCCTCACAAGGGCCAACAAAGCAGCTAACAATTTAAAACATGCATCCTGACTGTAGACCAGCTCTGGAAGGTCAGAATGCGATCCAATACCATAATTTCAGATATGATTTGCTTAATATGCTTAATTGGTTTTAGAAATTTTTATTTAAACTTTTTGTTTCTAATTGAACTGATTGTATTATTATATGTTTTAATTGATGTACACCACCCTGAGCTGGCTTGCCGGGTGGGCAGTATATAATCAAATGAATTAACAACAACAACAACAAATATGTTTTAAAACATTAAAATCAACCCCCCAAAAAACACTTATCATTAGTACAAATTTAAAATAGAGTTGAAATATGTACAAAGACATAAAAACAGCAATTAAGGTATTGGTCAGGAAGGAGGAATCACTGGAACAAAAAAGTTTTATTCCAGAGAAGGGGGCAGGTGAAGCTCCCTGGGGAAAAACTGTGTCCAGCGTGTTTTACAGCTGGCTAGAAACAAATGTAGTCCTTGTTGACACTCAGGAGGCAGGTTCTGCAGGGCAACAGGAGTTGGGGCCATTCCTCCAAGGGGGACCTGCCTCCTGAGAGGAATCAAGGCAGCTGGTTAAACCTGTGCAGACTAAGGGAAGGCCTTTCTGAGGTGGAAGAAACAGATCTAGGAGGATGTGCCAGAGCTTTACTCCTGATCCACCAAGGAGTAAGGCTGGACAGTATGAGGCGGACCAGGGTGCTGAGAGAAATTCTCACCCCTCTAACTTCGGAATTCATAGACATTTCTGAGGAGCTGAACAAGGAGACACAGGATGTGGTACATTGACCCTACCTCTCCCACTTACCCTAAATGGCTTGTTACTAGGATGCTTGAAAGACTGATACATCACATATTGTCCAGCCTGCCAGTTAAGATCTGCCCCACTTTTAGAGGTGAGGCATGTGAAGAAGAAGAAGAAGAAGAAGAAGAAGAAGAAGAAGAAGAAGAAGAAGAAGAGTTGGTTCTTATATGCCACTTTTCCCTACCCGAAGGAGGCTCAAAGCGGTTTACAGTTGCCTTCCTATTCCTCTCCCCACAACAGACCCCCTGTGGGGTGGGTGAGGCTGAGAGAGCCCTGATATCACTGCTTGGTCAGAACAGTTTTAATCAGTGCCATGGCGAGCCCAAGGTCACCCAGCTGGCTGCATGTGGGGGAGTGTAGAATTGAACCCGGCATGCCAGATTAGAAGTCTGCACTCCTAACCACTACACCAAACTGGCTCTCGGGAGCAGACCTTTCCAGTAGTGGCACCTCAGTTACAGAAAGCCCTTCTCCTTGAGGCTCACCAGGCACTGATGTTGCTTTCTTTTAAGTGCCAGGCCAAAACATTTCTGCTCACATTTATTCAATTCAGGAAGCTAGAATGTTGGTCTGCTTACTAGTGATAAAATCCAAATTAAGAAAGGTACTAGACAAGGCTGTCCTTTGTCCCCAGCACTGTTTAATTTAGTTTTTGAAACACTCGCAATAAAGATTAGATCCACCATTGAACTCTCAGGATTATTAGTGGATGGTTAGGAGTTTAAAATGAGAAGCTATGCGGATGATGTTATACGTGTCCAACTAATCCTGAAATTACAATTACACTGCTGTTAGATATGTTGAAAGATTTTGGTTGTTATTCGGGGCATAAAATAAATCAAAACAAAACTAAAATAATGGTCATTGGGGTCACAGATCAATTTCTGAAAGATATTGCAAACAATTCTGGATGGGAAGTCAATCCGGCTAGAGTCAAATATCTTGGAGTGGTCATACATAAGGACCTGGTAAAACTATATGAATATAACTATGCTGTACTATGGAATAGTATCAAACAAGATCTTCTAGGTCTAAAATGAAATTCTCTTGATCTGCATGTGTAGCCACTGTTAAAATGAACATTTTATCTAAGAGCAATTTCTTATTCCAAGTGATGTCATTGGGAATTAAAGACAGGATTTTATATAAATGGCAAAGTGATGTTAATAAATTTATTTGGAACAATAGAAGACCAAGAATTGCCTTTAGAGGTGGTCAAGATGTATCAGATCTAAAACTTTTATCTTCATGCCACAGCCCTGTCTGATTGAATTATGGACCCATCTTCAAGAGACTTAACATTTGAAAAATCCAGTCTTCTTTGGCCTACACAAAAAGCCAAGAAAAAAATGAACCTTAATTATTGGGTCTCCAATTTAATAAACATTTGGAAATAATATGGTTTAAGAATATCATCTAATTCATCTTTGTTGAAATCTCCAATAGAAGCTTATTTTAATAAATTACAACAGAAAATAAAAGGTTGTTCAATGTACAAAGACCTTTTGATTCCTATTGGGGAACTGAAAAATCTTGATGTTTTGATCAAGAAAGGAATTAATATTCGATGGGTGGGGTATAATCAACTTTTATCAAGATATAAAACAGAATTTCCAAAAGAAGCTGATATCTTTGTTATAAGATTTTGAAAATATCTTGTTTCAAAGTAAATTGCACCTACAGGGTCAAATTTATAAACTTTGTTAAAATAAAAAACAGAAAATGAATAGGTTAAAAACTGTATGATTACATGGATGCAGAACTTAGAATGTAATATTACATTTGATGAGTGGGAATGCATGTGGAGTAAAATAGCCAAACTCACAAAATGTCAGTCACTAAGAGAAAATTGGTTCAAAATGTTTTACAGATGGTATATTAGCACCTAAGGTAATTAGTAAAATGTCTAATGAATATGATGATAAGTGTTGGAAATGTAAAGAAAAAATTGATCTTTCTATTACATGTGGTGGCGATGTAAAAAAACAAGGAAATTTTGGATTAAAAGTCCACACCATATTAGAAGTAATGTTGAATATTAAATTTACTATGACCCCTGATTTTATGTTGAATGCTGAATGCTACAACGGCAGCAAGAATTGTTTTTGCAAAAGGTGGAGATGCCCTCAGTATTGAACTGGCTAGACAAGTCAGCAGAACTCTCCAAGATGGCCAAATTAACCAGTTTGGTCAATGGTAAATCTGTAGATTTTCAAGAACAACGGCATTTCTATATGGACTACATTAACAAATAGAGAAAAATGAACTTTATGGGGCTGGGGTGGCATTGTATGTCTGGGTGTTTAATAACTGCTTTATTTTAAATTAGATTTTGTCTTAATTTTTTCTGTCTTATTTTTTTGTATTTTCTGAAAAAAAACAATAAAGGTTGGAACTATCTATCATATATGTATAACATTTCTGTTTGCCAAGGATTTTAACTAATGGGTTGATCTTGAAACACTATTTTAATCTAGAAACTATTATCTTAATCTGGGCAGTGTTTTTAATGCTGACTCTTAATATATTTTAATGCCTTTCTATTATAATTTTTTTAAAAATAACAAAGCAGGCTCCTAGAGAGATGACATTATTTTTCCCCTAAGTAAATAAAATATAGAACCCACCTATACAGCCAGCCATAAATCTGCCCCCTGGAGCTTAGTTTTCCGATCAAGAGTAGAAAGCAGGGCCCTTATACATTTTCTGAGTAAAGGTATTTTAAGCTGTGTGCTTTTGATCCTTGCTGCATCAGATGGCACAGTGTGATTGTACCTTTCTAGTACCTCTGCAAGAATACAGTAATGCTTTTAGCGACAGCTGAGGCTTAATAGAGAAGTATCAGGTGTCAGGTGGTCACTGTGTTTTGAATGTGGAGTGATTTAGCTGGAGAGGAAAATTGTTTCCATTTTAGTAAAATGTTATAATGGACATAGATGAACAGGAGAATCTGCAACCAAAGTGAATCAACAGATGACCTTCCACCCTGGAGGTCAAAGATCAAATACAAACTATGGCTAATGAGAATCCAGAAGACTTTAAATGACACCACAGTATAGAATATTTTTCTGACCTTTCTTATGCAACCCATAAGCTTACAAGATGGTTCTTCAACCCTGGACATGGAGATACTACCATTTGCAAAGCTGATTGTGTGCAATTTTGTACAAGCCACTTGCAGGCTTAACCTTGGAATCTTTATATTCTGACTCTTAAAACTTAGGAAATTCAGAATATAAAGATTTCTAATTTAGGCCAGTCATCCTGAGCACAATTACCTGAGAGGGAGTCTAGTGAATGTATTGACCACTCAGTTTGAGTTTTAGCTGTCTAGTAGGCAATGGGCATCAACTTCCATTAGGTCTTGATATATCTAGTTCTCCTTGGGTCTTCCAGGTGGACCTGAACTTTTGGTTGCTGGGCTGATGGGCTTGCTGTTCCCTGATTAAGTTCCCTTTGTACAACCCTGGCCATATGGATAGCTCTATTCTTAAGACTTGCAGGGCATTTCTGCCCTCAAGCTTGATCGTGGAGCATGGCTGACCCTGATCTGAGCAGGTTACATTTCTTATCCCAGTAACAGTTTTCCCACTGTGCTTTGCCCCTGGGGCCTGATACCACCTTTGATCTATGCTGTGGTAGCCTTGGAGATGAACAAGATTTTCAGGGTATAAGCCACTGGACTGGAATCTGTTCTGCTGCAGAACGACATGGCTGCCCTCTAAAATTGTTGAATCTGTGCTGCCTCTCATCTTGTGCTCTGGAATCTCCTGTGGCTTGCTGGGCCTTCCTTTAACCTCTGCTTTCTCTCTTGTTCTTTTGGACAGACTCTGAGGTCCTTTCATGAAAAGGCATGATCAGCTTTACCTGCTGAGCCATCAGACAAAGATTCTGTTCATTTCATCCTAACAGGGGAGGGCTGTATGTTTGCCTGCAAACACATTTGCTTGAGTTTTGTGGCATTTCCGCATCTGACAAGGCTGATGTAGTGCATAAAATGATAAGGCTCCTCCTCAGCCCTGGAAATCGTAGTGGATTAAGATGATATATACTGAAAGCCATAAACATTGAAACTTCATGTGAGCCAGTCATGCTAGAGACACGTATACAACACGGCAGTGCAATTACCAAAAGTCTGAATAATGTCTAAAAATTGCTTCCCAACTCATGAGTACAAATCTTACATTTGTTTTCTTCATGCTCGGGATCCTTTTTGATGGTGTCAATATGTATTTTCTGCTCTATGAACTTCTCTTGAAACCTTTCTGTATTTCAATATTGTTCCTGCTGGGCTGGATGCAGAGGTGGCCCCCACAAAATGGGAGGGATTTCAATCAGCAGGAGGGAACTTTTTACCTTCCCTCCTACTGCAGCCCAAACTGCTCCCTGAAATGCTGCTTCTAGGAGAAGCCAGGGGGTCCTTACAGAGCACCAGGATGGGGATCCACAGTGGGAGGAAGGAACTGGCACCCCCCCTTCCATTACTGGAATCCAGTTGACTGTTTCCTGTGATGCCGCTGAAAACAGGAAGAGACTGAAAGTCTGGCCCTGTCTTTTTATCACTTGTGGTATTGATGGGGTGCCTGCTAGTGCTGGTGGGGGAGGGGCTTAGCGGCATGCCATGGAACAGAAAAATACGGCTCTGCCATTGGGTGCAGTTGCAAACCATGAGAAGGTGTAACCACAGAGCCCATGTTTTGGATCTACATAAAGCAAGCGGGCTTATGCCAGCTTCTTCATTAACACTGTATCATGCGAGCAGCACCCTTAGCGGCATTTTTGTAGATGTATACTGTGATTTTATTTATTGTAGCTGGCCAGGTTTCACAGAACCACCCACCCCTCCTGCCTTTTGAGAGCTATCACTATATAAAGGAGGTCACAGCCCTCCTTCCTTCCCCCCTCCCTGCTCTGCTATTTTTCCAACCTTAGAGGCTATATTTTTTATGTCTTGCCCCTGAGCCTGCACTATCCAAAGCCTGCAGGTGTTTTAAATGGGCAGCTTTCCCCTCCACACAGTCTCCAACCTCCTCTTTCATCCTGTGGCATTGAGCTATTATTAATAGGGAGTTTGTCTGGTGTCACAACACAGACATAAAACACATTAACATTATCCCATAATCTTATTTAGCAAACACTTGGTGCTGCTTTGCTTTTGGTAATTGCATTTGGTAGATGCAATATTTATGAAAGGGGAAACAGAAATGTCACAGCTCATCTCCACAGAGCAGTAAAAGTCCCAGAACAAAATTGCATTAGATGGGTTTTTCTTTATGGGAGCCTGGGAAGACTCTGGGGCTACAGCAACACAGGTTTGGTATTTTAGCATTTTGCAGCCCAGCATCTGAATGACTTCTTGACCACAAGTCTCAATGTGCCCTAAATATTTAGAGCAAGACTGAAGACCAAAGATCTTCTTCAGGTCGGTTCTCAAGGACCCATCCATTTCCCCTATGTGCTCAATTCTTGATTGTTTGTTTGGTCTTGCTCATGAGCAGCAGGAGCCCCAAGGAAGTCCAGTACTAAGGCACCTTTTGAAGATCTTTCCATTCACAAGACCATTACTTAAGAAGTAAATCAGTTACAACTCTCCTGCTAGAACCAGATCCTCAGAGTTTCAACGGAGTCTCTGATGCATCACACAGAGATACGCAAGTGTTGAGATAGAGGCTAAGAGCCTTCTTAAAGTCGTGGTAGGGAAACATCCCTTTGAAAGCCCTGCAGATGACTGGAAGGGACTATTGGCATCCATGGTGCAAGGGGTAAAGTCAGAATCCTTACAAAACCAAAGAAAAACAACTGGCGGGAAGCTGAACATCCAGCGACGGGATTCTCGCTCCACTCCTCACAGCGCCTCAGCATTTGCAGGCTGGTGGTTGCGAGGCTGGCCTGATTTTAGGAGAGGTTTGAGCCAGGTTTGCACGTGTGCTTCAAGTTCTTCTCCAGGCGTTAACCCTGGATTGCAGGTCACCCCTTCGGCGGGCTCCCCTTGTTCCGTGGGCTAATTAACCTCCATGAAAATTAAAAGATTCACCGGTGAGAGTTTCTCATCCAGCTGTACGGAAGGAATAATTACAGCGCGAGGCTTTGATGCGCCCGGCAATTAAGAGGCGCTGCCCGGCAGCCACAAGCGCCTCGGCCACGCCAGCCCCCCCCCCCCCGGCCGGCCGGCGCAAGGGCAAACGAACGAGGGCGGCCCGCTAAGAAGGCGGCCGAAAGAGCTGCCGGGCGGAGAGCAGCAGGGGGCTTTCCCGCGCTTGCCCCCCTCCCCAGGGACACGGGACCCCGGGGGCGGCATGCCCTGGGCTCTCCTTGCTGCGTACAAGAGCGACGCCAGGCGCCCCCCCCCAACTCCGCTGCCCCCATTTATCCGGGCCTGGGGACCCGGGCCCCTCTTTGAGCACCTGCCTGCCCCCCCGGCCCAGGGGAAGAGGGCGGGAGGGATTGCCCAGTGTCTGCGGGAAAAGGCTTGGCCTGCTCTCGTGCCTTTAACGGGAGAGGCGGCCGGCAGAACCAGCAGCTGAAGGTGGCATCCAGGCAAGCGTGGAGCGCCCTGCTGTGCAAGGGACGGCTTCAGAGGTTGGCCACCGAGCTGGGCTCCCGTCCACGCACTCGCCGTGCCAGGCCCGAAGGGGCTTTCGGGTGCCGAAATTCCTCCTGGGGGGTGTGTGTGTGTGTTTTAATGCCAGCGTGTTTTCAAGCGAGCCAGATCTGCAGGGAGGCTTTCAATTTGCAGCTCCTCCAGCCGGGCGCCCCTCCTCTCCGGGCACTTAAGCGACGCGAGAGGCTTCGCGGAGAGACGCTTGGGGCCGGCTTCTGCAGCTGAGCCTCCAAAACTCAGCGCAAAACTCAGCGCCAAGAGACTCCGGCGAGGCGCCGGGAAGCTGCTCGGGCTGCGATTTGTGTTTTATTGATCATGAAAAGCATGAGCGGAGGAACTGGCCGAGGGGCTTCCTCCTGCCGCGCGTGCCAGCTCGAAAGTCCCCCCCCCCTTCCCGGTGTCGGAGGGCTTCAGAGCAGCCGGGGGCGCCGTGCAAGTTAGGGCATTTCGGCGTCCGACGGCAGGACTCCAGGCTGCTCCCCACCCACTTGCCTTCAGTTGCGCCGGAACTGCCAAAGCGCAGCCAAGGCCCATTTCAAAGAGCCTGCTAGCAAAGGCCTCGGAGCCCCCGCAGAGCCGCGGCCAGCCGAGCAGCCCACCGTGACCGGCCACCGGCAGCTTTCGGGATGGCAGTCCCGGGCCGAGGGGGCTGCTGGCGCTAGTGAGGCGCCGAGAATGAAGGCTGGGCGGCGGGGCTGTCTGGATAAGGCCTGGAGGACGCGGAGGGAGGCCAAAAGTGGCCGCCGCCCAGCCCCGATGGAGCGCGGCGGTTCAAGCGGGAGGTCCCGCGGCACAAGCGCTCCGGAGCCCGGCCCCGCCTCAGCGGGCCATCCCTTCCCATCAAAGGAGACCGTCGCCCCATTTCCCAGCTCTCCGTCGCCGCCCCTCCTGGCGTTCGGGGGACCGGGGATGGGCGCAGGGGCGTCCGCGGTGGCGGCGGGGAATCTGGCCCCCGGAGAGGAGCCTCTGCGGGAGAGCTGGGGAGGGGGCGCCAGGAGCCCCGGAAGCCTCCCGCCGGAGGCTCCGCTCGCTCCTTGCTCAGCATGTGTTCGCTGCCCGCAGCGCCGCGAGGCTCTCGGGGGCTCCCGCACTCTGGCTCCGCTGCTGCGGCCGGGAGGAGAGCGCTGCCTCGGGCGCCGCACGGGGGGGGGGGAGGCTGTCCAGAGGCTGTTCTTCCTCACGAGAAGACAGAGGCCGGCTCGGCGCGAAATGCGCGGCGTGCGAGGTCCGTTCCGGGCGGCTCCGAAGCCAGGCCCTGCCCTGCATCGGCCGTCGGCGGCGGGCGTGGAACGGCCAGTCCCGCAGGGGGGCAGAGCGTCCGTCTGTCCGGGGACGGTTCGGGCGGCGGGGCAGGCACGACCCCCTCCCCTCCCCTCCCCTCCCCTCCCGCAGGGGCATCCGGGGCTCCGAGCCCCCCTGGCCGGGGAAGGACTTGGCTGCACCGCCTCGTGGGAAGAGAGCGCGTCCCGTCCAAAGGAAGCCAGCAAGGGAGCCCCGGCGAGCGTCGGAGGGAGACCTTCGGCGCCGCTTTTTCCCGGGCTCTTCCTACCCAGCCGTGCAGCCTGCCCAAAGCGCCGCTTCCGCCTATGGGGCTCCAGCGCTTGAACTCTCTTCACACCGCTCTGGCTTTTGCTAACGCTCATTTCTTCCACGAAAGGGGCGAGCAGCAAGAAGCTTGTGTCTGGCTCCGTCCCTCTTGAAAACGAAAGGCCGGCCGGGGGGGGGGCACCCTGAGAGCTCCGCTGCGCCTGGCTGAGGGGGCGGCTTCGTGGCTCTTCGCGGGGTCTTCTGGGCCGATGGTCGCCGGCCTCCCGGAGGTTGAGAGGACGCCTGAGGTCTGAAAAGGAGCCAGCTCTGCCCCCTCGACTGCTAGGCTTAGGGGCCGCCAGGGTCCTTCTTTGGCCCGAGGGGCTGTCCCCGTCCCCTGAGCGGCAGCGCCCAGCAGCGCCGTGCGGGAGGAAGAGGCTCGGAAGGGGCGCCCGAGACGGGCTTGCCAACACTCCCGGCCCTCCCCGGCTGCCCCACTGACTCGAAGGCGGGCAGGGGCCTGGCGGGGGGCCGTCTGGATGCCCGGGGGCTTCCGAGACAGCCGCCCAACGGCCCGGCTCCTACTCGCCGGATGCGAGGCCTCGCCGACCAGCCTCTCGCCGTCCTGCGCGTCCAGGCAAAGAAACGAAAGCAGCCCCGGCCGGGTGCGCGGATCGAAACTAGACCGAAGCGCATCGGGTTAGAAAAGGGAGGCAGCTCTTGCCCCAAGCCCCTGAGAACTTGGGTGGGGGGCGGAAAAGGCCCGTTCCAAAGCTTTACGGACAATAGACAGCCTCCTCAATTTGTAGTCCTTTCCTGTCCTCCTCGGGAGAAAGTCCTGCCCGAGCGAGTGGTTTTGCAACCTAAGCCTGACTTTGCCAGTCTTGAACCGCTCTGCGGCCTGTGCAGGCCTCAGAGATCTGCAGGACTCTGGGCTGCACCGGGACCACACAGGCAAACCAAGCAACTTTCAAGGCCGGAACCAGTTTTTCAGGGGTTCCAAACTAAGTAAAGTGTTTATTCTCCTTTCCCCCCCATACTGAATCTAGGAGGGTGGAGTTTGTTTGCAGCACTAAAACCTCTCCTATGTCAACATGTCCCCCTTTTCAGCTTTAGCCTCCCCTCGGAGGGTGTCTGCAGGTGGAATCCAAACACTGGAAAGGATCTGCTTCATGGGATCAAGGATCCACAGTGACTCAGGCTGGACTTCAAGGCCATTGCAATGATGTGACAGTTTGAAAATAAACACCTTTTCACTCATGCGATTGTTGTCATGTCATTGGAAAGGGGGCTCTTGCAAACAGTTTGTACCCCGGATGTGGGCAAGACCTACCAGGGTTCTACCATGAAACCAGAGAATGCTGCCATCCACCTGTCTGAGTAGAAATCTCAGGATCTGGTCAGGAGGCCATTTTACATGGTGACAAGGAGGTGTGGAGAGAATTTCGTTGACAATGGGATAGATTGTAGCCACTTCACTGTGCTCTGGAATTCCGGCTTTTCATTCTGTTGTGATCTGGCTCATGAACAGTCCTTATTTGGTTCCTACACAGTTGGTTCATGTTTGACAAAGACAAACAGTGTTCTGGGCAAACAAGGAACAAGGAGTGCTCAGAGAAGAGTGGGGGTTAGCCATAGCAACTATTTTGTAAGGTGAGATCAGCAACATCCGCTGGGTTGCCAAGTGGGGGGCAAGCCAAGATCAGGACCCAGAGGCTAGTCCAGATGCAGGAGGCAGGCACAGGGGGAGCATGCACGGGTGGAGGTGCAGAAGAGTCAAGAGGCGCCCCAACTAGATGTGAGCACAGGATTTAGGCAGAAAACAGAGATCAAGAGAATGAAGCCAAGTCATGTCTTGGCTTGGGCAAAAGGGCAAATGTTGCCCTTGGAAATGCAAAGCTCCAAAAATGCTTAGAGGAAATAAACACCACATTTTTCCATGCAGAAAGAGCTACACGAATCAACTGTCATTTGCTGGCAAAGAGGAAAGACATCCACACACATTGTAAGTTTGGGGACTTGGCTTGCAGGTCTGTCACCACTACCTTGTCTTCTTATTCTCACTTGGAGGAAAAGAGGTGAGGAGGCAAAACAAACCACTAGCCCACTTCAGCCGAAGAACAAGGGGAGGGCATGGGGCAATTTCAGCAGGAAGTTAATATTGGGAGTCAGAGTAATCAATCTCTGTTCCCCTGAAGTGGTATGAATGGGGCAAATAAAAGTCCAGCACCTGATGTGGGCCAGCAGCTGAAAGCTAGTTGGGTCCCGTCCCCCCCCCCCCTTTCTCTGTCACTCCCCTCACTGCTTCCATTCATCACGCTGTCACTGTCTATTCAGGCTTCCCCTTGTGCCTAACTTTTCTTGGAGCTGATGGTGCAGATTTAATTTGTTACAGGCAAAGGAGGGGTGAGCCGGGCCATGCCTGGGGCACCAATGCTGTAAGCAGTGTCAGGCAGACGCATTGTTCCTTAATGGTGACTGGCTGGTGCTGGGAAAAGGTGGCACAGGACCCAAACTGATTAAATTAAACTGAGTTGCCTATTTTCCCCCTCCACTGGAAGTAGGTGGCTTTGGCTGAGAGACAATAACTTAGGAGGCAGATGCTCTTTGGACGAAAGGAAGCTACTTAATATTTATTAGGGAGCCAGAGCTTTGATAGCCTCCTAGCTTGTGCTCTTGAGCAGCCGTTGTGGCCTTTGAGTAGACTTGGAGTTCTCGGGCTTTGCTCTCACTGCTAAACTCACAGGTCTCTGGAGAGGCAGCACATGCATTTTCTAAATAACAGCTCCATGAGCTTGGGGGCCTCCAGAACTGCCCCCCGTTATTTGGTATCATGCCAAAGACTGACTGACCAATTGTGTGGTGGTAACTAGCCCTTTACTTCTGTTAAATGGAAAAATAAGTGTTAATGTTAAGGGGTATTAGATGACACATTTCAATTAACCAAACAATAAAGGAAAGGAAGCCAATACAAACATGAGAAATGGATCAAAGACAACGTGTAATTTCGACACCTGGATGAGAAGCTTATAGCTAATTCCGAACCTGGCTTCACACATCCCCTCAGGAGGACTCAACAGGCTTATTTCTCACTTGGAGACATGGGATGCTGATGAAATTGGGACATTAGTTACAATGAAATAAATCAAACTAGAAGATGAGAATTGCCCCCTAAGCTTGTCAATTATTTTGGTGGGAAAGGGTAGAGGGGATTTTCCATTTCTCTTCTGGGATCAAATTTGTCCCCCTTAAAGCTGATGCTATTGCTAAACAGTAGGACAATTTGGTTATTGACTGTTATGAAAGGGCATTTATTGCTGCCCCTATACCTTGAAATAAAAACAACAGTCACATGGATTCAGCTAAGTTTTAACAAAACTTTTGGACTACACTTAAATACATTCTATTTCAGGACCTCTAATCAGATTTGCCAGCATTTGGGCAAACCCACCTGAGATTCCAGCACTACAACCATATCTTGCTTCTCCCTGCGTACACCGAAGATGTACAAAGAGTTGCTGCCTATTAACCCCATTGTCCCCTGCCATATAGCCCAAGAGTAAAGTGAAGGACTGATTCATCCCCCCCCATCCCCTTGGTTGGTTCAACTATGAGTTCTGAAGGTACCACAAGATTCAAGGGATGACTCACTCAGCCCTGCACATCATCACTTCCCTTTTGCCCTGCATGGTATGAGGAGGCAGGTTTAATGGGCAGCATTTCTTTGCAGCTCTGATTTTGGGTGTTTTGCCCATTTGGGGATTCCTCAGAGCACATGCCAATCTAATGTAGCAACAAGCATAATCCTGGACTAATCCTGCCAGATCCCAGTCTGGATGTTCTGCCTGCAGAAGTAGCAGCTCTCTTTGGAGCAAAAAAAGTGGAGTATTGAAAAAACATGTATTGGGCATTCCAGTGCACAGACTCACATCTCAGCAGGGATTCCTCCAATAGCGTTTGTTTCTCAAATGGTCTCATCTAGGGGGATGGGAGTAATTCTGCCTGCTGTCAGAGCACAAGCTTGTCTAACACAAAAAAGAGAGGCAAATGAGGGAGGGACACAATGCAGAAATCATAGAATCATAGAGTTGGAAGGGGCCATACAAATACTTCCTGTGCTGGCAATTAACACAAATGAAAAGGCTATACAGCCAATCCCATTCAGGTGAGTGAGTGGAGCTGTATTCTCCTACAAGTCCCAGCATTCCTTCTCTTAAAGAGAAAGGAAAACATTATTAGCAACACCAGGCATTCTAGATCCCTAACTATGGGCAGCATACTGCATCAAAACAAATCCCATACCAATCAGGCCCATGTAATGAACCTCATGTGAAGCAGCAGAATGAAGCAGGAGACAAAAGGTTCTCATCCTAGTCAATGAGAAAAGGAGTCCTCCAAGTTCCTGCTTGGCCCCAAGGTGGCCACCAGCATAACCCATGGGGCCATGGGTGGGGGAGCCTGAAGAAGAAGCCATTGAAAGGAGGCCAAGAAGTTTATCTGCCTCTCTCTCTCCATCCATCCTACATCCTCCTCCACCTTATTGGCTGCCCAGTGAATAGTTGCAAAAATCTTACCCTTTAAGCATTCCCATGGGATGGATGGCACTGCAGCTCCTCCTGCTCCTTGGACAGCAGATATGCTTCTCAAGGGACTTTCCAAGCATGCTGGAAAACATTGTCAATTAAAAAGACTGACAACACGCCACAGTCGGATGAGGACTCAGCGCACGCATTGCTCATGGCATGTTCAGGCCAGTAAAACATCAATTGAAGGGAGAAGAAAAGGAAAACAGAAGGGAGAAGGGAGAATGGTGACCCAGGCATTTGTCCTCCCTGCCCAATAATCCACGCTGTATATATTCAAAAGAAAATCACAATAAACAGAATTTGGGATGGAGCAATAACTGTAGATTAGCTGGGATCATCAAAGATATAGGGATGGAGTTTTGTTTTGTGCTCTCCTATATAATAATACTAATGCCAGTAATAACAGGTAGCATTTACATAGTGCTTTTAGGGTTCAAAATACTTCATAAAATGCGCACAACCGGCAACAAAGATGACAAAGGTCACAGACGACTGCCTATCTATAAATAGCATGTTGTGCACACTCAAGTGAGAGAGGGCATTTAATCCTGCAATACACGCTCAGATTTACTAATCAAAACCAAATTCCCTGTACATTTTATCATTTTAAAGGGGAAATTTGAAGTTTTAAAGGACATGCCTTTTCCACCATTAAAATGCTAATAACAGTGTAGAAAGCCAGATAATGATTAGAAAATTGTGAGTATTGAAGGCGTAAATCCACCTGCATTCCCTCACATTCAATCAGGTATTGCATGTTATGCTGTGATTGACATAATTCTAGTTTGTGTCCTAAATGAAAGCCCATCATTTAATTCTAATGAGTCTGGGTCATCTAGTCCCACCCCCTGCAATATGCAGGACACTCTCAACCCTATCGCTCATCCACTGTAACCTGCCACCTCATCCACTGTAACCTGCCACAGCCTTCACAGAATCAGCCTTTCTGTCAGATGGCTCTCCAGGCTCTGTTTAACAATTTCCAAAGATGGCAAACCCACCACCTCCCGAGGAAGCTTGTTCCACTGAGAAACCTTTCTAACTGTCAGGAACTTCTTCCTGATGTTTAGACAGAATTTCTTTTGAATTCATTTCATCCCATTGGTTCCGGTCCGTCCCTCCGAGAGAACAACTCTGTTCCATCCTCTATATGGCAGTCTTTTAAATACTTGAAGATGCTTATCAGATCTCCTCTCAGTCATCTCCTCTCCAGGCTAAACAGACCAAGCTCTCCATGCAAGAGTCTGAAAATTTTCTTCTGTTCAGAAAACAATGACTCTTAATGTTGCCAGAAAATTGGGAATGAGTAATGTTTGTTGGCCATGTTCTTAGACAAGGCACAGAAAAAAATACCAGCAGCTGCCCTATATCATCCTATTAAGTTGGCCTCTGAAATTTAGCAGTGGGACTGGTGAAAAGAACTTCTGTTTCTTGCTTTGTATGCATATGAGTACCAGGAGAGGAGAAAATGGGACTTTTGAGATGCATGGCTCTTGATGTTGTTTAGAACAACACCTCCATCTGCAGGACTGACCCATGGGATTCAGTGATATTGGCCAGCCACCAGCTAAGCACCCCCTGATGCTTATCGGATACCTCTTGAATGTGGCTTAGGTGTATACAGAGCTGCAATGCCTAGAACCAGTGCACATGAGCCACTGTGCCTGACGTGCATGGACACAGGTACTTCCTCCTGTTGTGTCCTGGACATGCATACAACCACCACAGAGAGTGCCACTGTGCCTGAGCTGTATACAGACAGACCCTGGCTGCCACCTAGACACCATGTAGGGGTGGGACTTGGCCAGCCAAGAAAGAGCCACTGCCTCTGCTGGAGCTACATGCTCTTCCCTCCTTCCTCCCCCCCCCCATGGGAGTAGGATGGAGGGGCAACAAGACAGGTCAGATAAGTAGGCTGCAACCAACCTGCCTTAAGCACAGGTCCCAGGAGTGTGGACAGGGCTCTGCTCAAGATTGCCACTTGGAGCCTCTGGAAACCCCTGCCTGCCTAGTAGGTGACAAAACAGGTCCACCTGATGAGTGAGCCAGGCATGTCAGTACCCCAGGATTGGATTAGGGCCCCCTGACACCCAGAGCACAGCTCAGCAATGGTACCCTTCGGCCCTTCCGCTGTTTAACTGACAAGAAGACATTAAGACTCACTAAGTGCTGAAGGTGAAAAAAGAGAATAAAAATTCAGTTTTCTTCCAGGTTGTTCACCAGGCCAAGCCCCACAACTTGATTAAATATAAACTTTAATACTAAATAGCAGTGAGGAATATAAGTAAAACCTTCACTGTGTTGCCCCCTTCCTTGCAGCCTTAAGGATGTACTTATTTTACTTCATGGTTAATACACGGCTGCCGTGCTCACTACACCAAAGAGCCAGTTTGGTGTAGTGGTTAGGAGTGCGGACTTCTAATCTGGCATGCCATGTTCGATTCTGCACTCCCCCACATGCAGCCAGCTGGGTGACCTTGGGCTCGCCACGGCACTGATAAAACTGTTCTGACCGGGCAGTGATATCAGGGCTCTCTCAGCCTCACCCACCCCACAGGGTGTCTGTTGTGGGGAGAGGAATGGGAAGGCGACTGTAAGCCGCTTTGAGCCTCCTTCGGGTAGGGAAAAGCGGCATATAAGAACCAACTCTTCTTCTTCTTCTACTAGCCAGCCTCTACAAACCCTGCCTGGGTTTGTATATAAGAACTTGTTTATCCAGCATCTGATTTACCAGCTTAGATAGCATTCTGCAAGGAAAGAATATTTTATCTTCAGGCTATTTGACCTGGCCAGTCCATGTGACTTTGCTCAGATCCCTAGGCAAAACTGAATGTTGAGTTTAAAATCTGTCAGTTCAAATACTAACACTGGACCATGACAAGGGATGACAGTCCTCAGGTGGGACCTGGGGATCCCCTGGAATTATAGCTCATTTCCAGTGTGAAGAGATCAGTTCCCCTGAAGAAAATGCTAGAGGGTGAACTCCATAGCATATGTCACTGAGGTCCCTTCCTGCACCAAATCCCACTCACTCCTGGCTCCACTCCCAAAGTCTGCAGGTATTTTCCAAGTCAAATTTTGGGTAACCTTGGTTTAAAATCAAAGAATTTTCTTGAAACAAACCCAAAGGAAGCAACATTTTGCATCCCCGTGAATCCTGTAGAAGCAGCATGAGGAGCATGACTCTGGAGAAGTGGGCACACCCTGCCCATTTGCTTTGCATTGACCCAGGTATTGCTAATGTCCATTCATTATAGCACCAAGCCACTCTTTCAAAGTAAGTATTCAGGCTCCTGCCCTTAGAAATCTAGATTATTTAGTAGCCTGCAAAATTGTTTAACAATTTGTAACAATAACTGGGGAAAAATGGTGCTTGGTCAAGTTCTTAAAGTCTTGCAATTTTTCCCCTTCCCTTGTGCGCAGGGCTCTTTATACTCATTAAGAGCACCAGAGTGCTAAGTCATTATTGTAATAAGGATATCTGCTGAATAAAAAGAGCCATGCTTCAGGCCCCATAAATTACAACTGTCAAGGAGAGCATTCAAGGGATCCTCAGGGCTGGGAATAATTATTTACAGCATGCTTTATAGAGCAATTAAAAATTCCCCAAATGGTGTTAATTGCTTTTAATGTGCAGAAAGTGCTGTCTGGCTTTCAAGTGAGTGTTTAGCAGAAATGTTGCTCTTTAAAGATTTCTTTTACTTGTTTTTTTTAAAGAAATGTTTACTTTATTCCCACACCCCTCAATTTCTCTCTGTAAGTCAGAACTTTTAAAATGTATTAAACAGGATTCCTTTGGTGTTTGTTAAACATGTGGCTGACATTCTGAGCCCATATTCAGATGGTCTTTGGCAGTTTTAGGAGCTCTTCATTATGACCCGGAAAGTGAAACAAAGTAGAAATCCATTTGGTTTGGCATTACATATAACAAGCAAGGGACTGGCAGAGAATCATGGGTGGGGAAAACAATTTAGAAAGCCCAGCCCACTGCCCCAAATCTCCCCCTGAAGGATTCTTTTAACTCTCTTGGACTGAGCAGGTTATTCCCCCCACTTCCTCTGGCACTCAGCTGTTCTCAACTTTCTGTTCCTCCTGGAGCATGCTCAGTCTTCAGGAGGTAATTTTGAGGCAATTCCCTGCCTTTTAATCAACTGATATATTCATAATTTCCCCACATACCATAGTAGTATATAGAAATCACTATTTTTGCCTGTGGGTAACATGATTTTGATGGTTTTGGGACAGCAACTTTACTGTTAGATACAGAGATGAGTTAGTGAGAAAATCTGTTAATTCCTTGCCCTAAATTGTAAGATCTGCTTCATATGAACCGTGAAAGACAAATGTTTAATTCATGCCCCCACCCTCAGTGATTCACAGTGTAAAGCTGAAATGAAATGCCCCGCAAATTTAGATTTTGGGGATTTATCAAGATTTTGATTCAAATGTTTGAATGCCAGAAATTCCCTAATTTGTTCTGAAGTGACTCTGAATGCTTTGAGGTTGCTAAGCATTAATACTACTGAGTCCAGCAATTAGGATGCTGAACAATTGTAGGGAATGCTCTGCAGAAGGCCTCCATTTTGTAGACTTATCTAGGGCACTCGAAGCTGCTGTTACAAATGCCTTTGGAGCTCGGCATACGACCCAGGAGACACCAGTATCTAGAGCTCTGAAGAATCACCCCATTTATTACCCAAATGCCAACTATATTCATCCAGTCACCTCCTTCTGGTCCTTCCATTCCTTAAGATTGTCCCCATCTACTAGAGCTCAGTCATCTTCAATAGTCTGCCTTGTGAAACAGGTTTCCTGAGGAGTCAATTGAGGCACCATCCTTAGAAGTCATCAAGAAGTATTGCAAGGCTGTTTTGTTTGCGAGGGCTTGGAATGGGGTCTGAGCTGCAGGCATATTCTTAGGTACAGGGGCTGATTGGGTTTTGCTATATCATGCATTCTGCTAATCTGAAATAGCAAGAGTCTTAAGTAGTAGCAGAAACGTGGGGTACAAATATCTAAATATGTATAATTAGTCTCAGTAGAGCTCCTCATGCCTGGTCCACAGGTCAGTGGTGTTGCTGGGTCTTCAGGTAATTGAGCCTTAGAATCATAGAATCATAGAATAATAGAGTTGGAAGGGACCTCCTGGGTTATCTAGTCCAACCCCCTGCACTATGCAGGATATTCACATCCCTATTGCTCTCCACTGTAAACTGCCACCCCTTGAGCCTTCACAGAATCAGCCTCTCCATCAGATGGCTATCCAGCCTCTGTTTAAACATTTCCAAAGATGGAGAACCCACCACCTCCCAAGGAAGCCTGTTCCACTGAGAAACCGCTCTGACTGTCAGGAACTTCTTCCTGATGTTTAGACAGCGTTTCTTTTGAATTCATTTCATCCCATTGGTTCTGGTCTGTCCCTCTGGGGACCCATCCTTTATATGGCAGCCTTTTAAATACTTGAAGATGGTTATCAGATCCCCTCTCAGTTGTCTCCCCTCCAGGATAAACAGACCAAGCTCTCCCAACCTTTCTTCATATGTCTTGCTCTTCAAACCCCTCACCATCTTTGTTGCCCTCTTCTGGACATGCTCCAGCCTTCAGTAAGGAGCTACAAAAGTTGCCTCTGGGATTTCTTTCCTGAAAAAGCAGAGCTGCAAGGATATCTCCCAGAGAGGCACTGATTACGGTAACATGGCCCCAGCAAACATGTACTGTATTGATAAAGTCTGTGCCTATCTATTTGTGGATTGGCACAGCTGCTTCTGTTCCTGCATGGTGAGCTGCAGGCCTGCTCCTCCAAATAGGCACTTGCCCATAGGATTATTTCAACTTCTGGTAGCCTTCTGAGACCAGAACTGGACAGTAGAAGAAGCCCCCCCTCCCCCAATGCACTGTCTCAGGTCCTGATGTTGGTCTGTCACACTACTGTGGTCTTCTCCGTCCTTTGTGCTTGTGTTAAGTGCAACTATCTTGCCTACACTACCAGGTGGTGACCCCGCTGTGAATGACATGGTGTTCCACAGTTGGAATGATATGGTGTTCTGTATTAGGAATAACTCAACTAGTTTTGTGTAATGAAATAATAAAACTAAAAAATTGTGCAAGAACCCATTCAGATACTCACAGATGAATGTCCGCACTGAAGCTGGGCATTAATGTAATATGTGATCTCCATGTAATATGATACACATGTTATACATATGCAAGTTATTATATAATGCTGCATAAAGTTATGCAATATCTTAGTGAATTCATCCAGATTCAGCGGAATCCAGTTGTTAAAGAGATTTTCTCTGCTTTAGGATTTACTCTCTGTTCTTTGTGTCTTTCTGTCACCTTTGCTTCCTTTCTCAATCCTTACATGTTGTGCGGATGAGTAAAACAAAACATATGCATTCAGATCTCCAGACTAAAAATACACTTTCCTGTTTCCCCAAAACACTATTCTCTCCCGAGCCCTTTATTAGATTAGGAACAATTCTATATCGGCTTTAGTAGCAATCCCTACATTTACTGTGCCCAAATCTTCAGGATTACTTTTATTATAGATGGGAATTAGGAGGGAGAAACTTTCAATTTGCTGGGAAATCCATAGAGCAGAAGCCAGTAGTTAGTTGTGGTTGAGATTATTAGTATAGGACTGAGGAGCTCGCTATGTAAAGGGCACAAGATGAGAAGTCCCTGAAATCTTCTGTTTTGGTTCTCTTTAGAGCAGAGAACACTGGAGATTTGCAGCATTTTTGTACTTACATTTTTATATTTTAAAACATTTGTATAGAAATATACAAATCAAAACAAAGAGGCACATTAGATCCACTGTGCATGATTTGGGCAGTGGAAAACTAACTTGCCTTGCCCTTCATAAGGTCTTTTTGGTCAAATAACACATAATAAGGAACTGAATATTGACTTTCTTTCTCTGTGTCCTCTCCTCTCACTCTTATTAGGCAAAAATCTTGGAATATATACTTTTAGTACAGACTTGTACTGACTCCTTAGACAATGGGAAATGGTTTAGACTCAAGCCTGTTGCTGTGCCATTTCAGATTCACTAAAACAGAGCATCCTCCAAGCCATTTCAGTTTCCAGACAACTTTTATCCCCCCCCCCTTCTCTCTGCTTCTACCTGTCTCTTCCATCTTCTCTGGATCGGCTGTGGATATATGCATGCGACATTCACACTTCTTGCCTCCCTTTTCCTCAGCTGAGTGGAGTCGTCTTATACGATTTCTCGTCCAAGACCAGAACTATGAGGAGACCCTCTCCTAACATTTTTTTCCATTTAGGAAACACTTATGGACATTAATGAACATGAATGATGCAGTGTCATTGGCCCTTGCCCCAGTGATAAACCATTTGCAACATGAATAGGGATCTCACAACACACCTAAGAAGAAGGTAGCATTTGCAGTCTTAAAAATATCTCCCTTCTACTGCAGTAGTCTTCATCATTTGAAATCTCCAGTCTGATCCTGAAGATTATCAGTATTTGACCAGCAGTGCTGAATGGTTGGAATGAAACATTTGATTGTAACCCAGAAATGTGATTGAGGCCCCTGTTCCCCCCACTTCCATGCTTGCAGGACAGCATCCTTACACTATGGTAAAATTTTGCCAGCATATTGGTCAGTGGAATACAAATGTTTACAGCAGTCTTAAGTGGAATTGTAGGGGTGAATCTTGTGGAGGAAATTATATTCACTTTTCTGACAACAGACTCAAGCTAGGAGAATTTGCTGTATGCATCCTAGGCCTATCCATTGCCTATCATCTAGATGTCTCATCCTATTGGTGACTTAGACTTACACTTTGTATTCCACTTTTATTCTCAGTGAGAAAGGTAGCCTATAAATAAATGTATGACTAGAGAATAAACCAAATATACGCTGGTCTCTCATGATCTCAAGCTGTAAGAGATGTGAACTGGTCTGAAATAACAATTGCAGGCAATTCTAGAAAAGCCTGCTGATATCTGAAACTCTGTGAAGAGACAGAGGCAGAAAGAGACAACTTTGTGTCTCTGGCAACAGGACAATGCTTGAGGTAAATAATACCTTCATTTCCAGAGTGTTTGTAATGTACTGCAGTCTTTCTTGCTGAAGCATGTGGGCTGGAGGGGCAGACACAATGGAAAAAGGGAAGTTGACTCCAGTTAAGGATAATCCAGTTAAGGATGGCTGCATTAAGTTAAGAATGCCATAAAAGGCAAAAAAACAACTTTGAAAAAGTGGAAGGTTTGTTACCCTGGCAAGAGCCCCCATAATAGAAGGCAGTCTTCAAGAAGGCACCTCCATATGCCTGGCACATATTGGGCACTGTGCAGAATGATTTAGACAGGAACCAGACTGACAGCTGTTTGATATAGAAAGTCATTGGATTAATTTCTTGGTCAAGAAGTTCAGACTGGACTCTCTCTTGCCTGAAGTTGCTAGAACAAGATAGAAAAATTCCCTTCTCCCCTATTTCCCATTGGCCAGTTTGGGAAGCACAATAGGACCATTGCCCCTCCCCATAAAAATTGTTAGAAAGATATTGCATTATCCAGCCTCTTGCAATATTCATAAAGATAAAGGTAAAGGTATCCCCTGTGCAAGCACTGATTCATGTCTGACCCTTGGGGTGATGCCCTCCAGTGTTTTCATGGCAGACTCAATACGGGGTGGTTTGCCAGTCATTGCCGTTTACCCCCCAGCAAGCTGGATACTCATTTTACCGACCTCGGAACGATGGGAGGCTGAGTCAACCTTGAGCCGGCTGCTGGGATTGAACTCCCAGCCTCATGGACAGAGCTTCAGACTGCATGTCTGCTGCCTTACCACTCTGCGCCACAAGAGGCTCATAATATTCATAATTCCCCATAATTCCCCTTTTAGGGATCCATTTGGGGTGACAGGTCTGCCTTAGTGAAACGAATGGAAGGGAGCACAGGGGCTGGCAAAAGAAGTGTAACTTACTATATAGGCACACAAAGAGAGAATTTATAATTTATAAAACTACGCATAGGGTAGAAAAAGTGGGCAGGCAGAGTCTTCTCTCCCTCTCATCAAATGCTAGAACTCAAGGCCACCCATTTCTTTCTTTCTTTGTCCAATTGATATGCTGTCCTTCCTTGAGGATTCACTGAAATTAATGGAAGTACAGTCAGGATGGATGAAAGAAAATACCTTTTTATTCAAATGTGGGATTTCCTTCCAGAGGATGTAATGCTGGACATGGGCACATATGGTTTTAAAGAGTATTAAAGTAATTTACGGAGGATTGGTCTAGCTAGAGGCTCCTTCCATGTTCAGAGAGAGTAAACCTCTGACCCTCCAGTGGCAGGAGGAAACCTTTGGCCTCTGTACTATGTTTCTGGCTCTCCAGAGTAACTGTTTGGCCACTGTGTGAGATACAGAACTAGATGGACCAATAGTCTGAACCAGCAGGGCTCTTCTTACGATGTTATGTTTTAAATCTGCCATTTGATATCAAAAAATTGACCTTTAGGGTCCTAGAGTCCTAGCTGAAATTGGGAGTACTGAGAAGGCATTATCCCAACTAAGGAGAAGAGGAATAATACATTTGCAGGCAAAACTAAAAAGAAATCCTGCCCTGGTGATGCAGAAAGCCTCACCATATACACCTATCCCCCTTCCTTAGTGAATACATCTTTGGCTCAAGTAGGCTCATGACTTCATTAGCATCTTTTGGAAATAAACTGTCTCTGCTTTGCAATGTTCCTTGTCTGCAGTGGAAAATTCATGGAAAGGCCTTTCTGGGCTGCCTTCATCAAACTGACAGATCCCTCTCTAGTGACTTTATTAATCCAGATGGAAGGAGGGACTCTAACCAGGAAGGTGGAGGTGTGGGTAAGGAAGGAGAGGTGGGATGTTGTCTGTTGATGGACTTCTGAGGGCTTTGCAGGAGCTATTAAATAAGCAAGAACAGTGCAAATGGACGGGTAGGTTTCTGCAACAGCCCCACTCAAACAAAGAAGGCAATATGCTGGCCGGAGGTTCTGCGAAGCCAACTTGATGCCTTCTTTTTTAATAAAAGCAACAGGACCAAGTAACTGTTAGTGTTCCAAATGCCTGCCACATTCAGATGGCCTTCTTGTCCTGTGGCTCTCTTGTACTCAAATCCCCAGTTAGGGAAGATTGCTTGAAGGTCTCTTGAAGTTTAATGGAAATGTGTAGTTGGTTGGCAATTCATCACCTAGTGGTGGGTGGTGCTGGCCCATCGGCCGGGGGAGCGGATGCAAATTGCTACTCCCAATAGCAGATTCCTTTTGTTTCCAGTGATATTGCTCATATAGTGAATCATTTGAGACTCTCCTCATATAGGCATGCAGTCCCACTAAAGCCCTCAAGGGGATCTTACACGGTGACTTAATCAATGGTTTAAAAGTTTTATTTTTCAAAGCAAGCTTGTGTCTGCTAACCGCACTTAAAAATCTATTCCTGTTTCTACTGTAAAGTGCTGATAGAAGAAGGAAACATTCTTCATGCTTATTGTGCCGCTGATTTGCTCATTTACAGAGGCAGTTTCTTTCAGCACACCACTATTTCATATTCATTTCATGTTGCAGAGATTTAAATATGTGAAAGTACCATGTAATCTCAGTGAAAGGAACTTTATTGGTCCACCTGAAGGAGAAGGTGGTGTGGCTTGACAGATTCAGTTTCTAGAAAATGGTAGGCAGAGAGTTATACCACAGCCTTCTGAGTGAGGAGTATTATTCTAAAAAAATCTAAACACAAAAAATGATCACTAACCAAAATATCACAAGACAGTGTGCACATGCAAAGATGTTTTATTGGTATTCCTGAACATTCTTTATTCATGTTTGCAGAATTATATCCCCTGTTTTTAATGCTGTGATGGTTTGTACTTTTTATAAACTTAGATGTGCTGAACAGAGTAAATGACTGTGAAACATTAATTCTTCAAAGAAACAGAGATCCTTGAGTGACAGGCTGCTCCAAGCAATCTGATTGTTTAACACCAGCTGAGCAGAGAAAGTCTTGAAAGAACTGCATGCTGGGGAGGGATTCAATGAGATTTCTGCCTTACTGAACTGAGTACTCAGAGAGATTTCTACCTTAACAGAGAGCAATTTAACACAGACAGGAGAACTGTAGGGAAGTTGACTGGGAACTCTGGGAAACAGATGGAGACACCCATTCAGGCCAAGGAAAAGGAAGAGATCTTCTAGAGAGAGAAGAAAATTCCCTACCCAATCAAACAGTGAGTTAACTCTGATGAGTACAGAGAACCCTGATCCGGTACAGTTAGAAACTGCCTTTAGAGACCTTAAGACTTAGTTAAAAATTCAAGCCAATAACTAGAATTTTAAGAAAAGGTTATCTAGGTACTGGAAAGAGTGTACCAGCCTTCTGGAAACCAAAAGAGTTAGAAATTACTCAAAGTGTTTTGGGGAAACACTATAACAAAAACCTCTCTATATAAAGAATTAAGTCACTGTGAAAAGCTTAAGAATGAACGTCTGTGCATTTTTAACCTCTGATATCTCCTGACCTTTCCCCTCTATGTTAATAAAATATTTTGTTATTTTTGAATTTCAAAATGCCTCAAGTGCCATTTAAGTTGTCTAAGTTAAAGTGGGCTCCTGATCCTTCCCTCAGGTTCCTGGGCTGAGCCAACAGACAAAATATCACACTGTGACATGACAGCCAAAGAAGAAAACACTTCACTAGGGCAGCTCAGTTAGACAGGGAAAGGAAAATGGAGGGGAAATAGGAAAGTGGATGGGAGCTGTCATAGGTGCTCATATTAATTCTCAGGTGGTTAGCTGCCTTGAATATTAGACAGTGACATTCCATGCTGAAAAGAGCACATCCAATAATATAATTGCAAACTTCAGTTAACTTTCAAACATATAGAAATGTAGCAAAACATATCATTTATCTGATGGAAAGCTGTAATTGAAGATCATGAACATAACATAATCTATGTCAAGGAGAAAGATGATGATGATAATGTATTAACACAAACCTAATCTGTGCATTAAACTAGTTAATTGACATTTCCTCTCTCTAGAGAGCCCTTGGAATTATAATTCTATGTTACTCTGAGTGAAAGGACTCAGCATGTGACCCCAAGATTGTTCTAAATATTTCGGAAATGAGAGCCTTCCTATTTTTATTTTGCAAAAATGTTTGGATAGATTTTAAAAGCATTTTAACATGCCCCCTTAAAGCACGATTAGTGTCTGAGCGCTTGCTGCATTCTGATGGGGAGGAGTCACTCAGAGGAGCTCACTCACAGCCTGGCTTATTCAGTCCTAACTTACAGGTTAATTTTTATCAATAATCTATAAATTATCCAAGATTGATCACGCGGCAGCTATGAGTCTTGGCTCCTTGCCTCAGCCACAAGGGGCCAGAGATTGGCCAGTCAGAAGCTTTGCATGCTGTTCCCCAAATTACCTCCTGAGAGGCCCGGTTAGCCATCATAGCTATTTTTATGGAGGAGAGGAGGCTGGGACAATCACTCAGTGCTGTTATCAACAGGTGTAACATGTTATTAAAGAGCCTTCAGATGCAGCAAGGCTTAGCAGGGTGAAAATGGATGAGGCTTTGCAGTTAAATTTTAACAGGCACAACCAAATGCATTAATTGCATTGATCAAGTCGTAGATGGATTTAAATGGTCCCTTCAATCTCTTCTCCCATGTCATCATCTAAAAATAAAGGTTTTAGCCAGTTTTTTTAAAATGGTGTGTGATACTTCTCCAGAAACCAGCTTGAGGTAACTTACAGACAAAACAACTGTGACATTAGCTTCCTTTCCTTAAGTAACAACTATGAAAGATCAGACTGCATTGTTGTGATGGATAAGAAATAGGCAGAAAGAAGGAATTGGAGTCGACCATAGTTGTAGAGTCCTTACTAATTGGTCATGCTGATGCTCCCCATTGTGGAACCTCTGGGTACTGTGGTATTCATCAGAGCTTTCCTGGCTCCCACTTGCTTCTTCCTCAGAGAAAAGAGCTTCGCTTTCCTCTCTTTCATTGGAATAGGAAGTGCTTAGAAAAGCCCAGAAAGCTTCACATTTATGTCTGAAGGGAGCATCATTCAGAAATGGCTGCCTTCATCATACAAGGATTATTGGCTTAGGACTTCATTTTTTATGAACTTCCCATCATTTGTGGTGAGACATAGACCCCAGGGAAGCCCTCTCCACACCCAGTGGTAGCCATTTTGTTGTGGTGCTCACTGCCTGTTCCCAAAATTCTGGAAGTGCCCACAAGAGCAATGATTGGGGCCTCTGAGGCCCATTATGCACGGAGGGGGGATAGCAAACATTCTGGGTGGAATGGCGGCGACTAAAATCACCGATAACGCATGGAGCCGGCTGCAACAGGCCGCAGATTCTGTGCATGCTGCTGAAAAAGTCGTGTTAGCGAAACGCGGAGGAAAGCACAGCTTCCTGGTGACCGGGGCATTATGCAACCAGAAGCGGCGCTGGGGTCGCCGCATGCATAATTGGTTACTCTGGGTTTTGCTGCCGTTGCATCCCATCCCATGCATAAGCGGTTTGCTTCGCTTCTTCCCCCTCTGCGTTTTCCATGTGACCCGAAATCGCCATTTTGGCGGCCGTGCATAATGGGCCTGAGGTAGGCTAAGACCCATCTAACCTACTGTTGCTAATACAAAGATTCCTATTCTTGTAATTAATACAGTACAGACAATATTCACCTTCCTGACTAGAAAAAAATGTATTAAAAACACAGAAACTCTACTAGAAAAAATGTTAGCAATCCTACTTCTCCAGCTCTTTTTATACAGAAGATTTTAAAAATGTACAGACTGCAAAGAGAAAAATGCAATAACTTCAACCTATATCTTTCCTCTGCATGAAATCCCCTATTCCAGTAAGGAGCATATTTACATACATTCTCCTAAGGAGAGCGATCCATTTTAAAGAAGTGTTTTCACTCATCATGTTATCTCAGGTAGAACTAGTGGAAACCCTGATCTAGAGTTTCTCGAAAATCCTTACACATCTGTAAACCTGCGTCTCCTCTGAATATCTAACTGATCTTCAGACCAAAATCCAAAATTGGAATGATTTGGACTTTAAACTGGCATTGCTCTCTAAATACCTTTTTCATTTTTGTATGATTTTTTTTTGGGGGGGGCTATCTTGTGGCGCAGAGTGGTAAGGCAGCGATATGCTGTCTGAATCTGTCTGCCCATGAGGTTGGGAGTTCAATCCCAGCAGCCGGCTCGAGGTTGACTCAGCCTTCCATCCTTCCGAGGTCGGTAAAATGAGTACCCAGCTTGCTGGGGGGTAAACGGTAATGACTGGGGAAGGCACTGGCAAACCACCCCGTATTGAGTCTGCCAAGAAAACGCTAGAGGGCGTCACCCCAAGGGTCAGACATGACTCGGTGCTTGCACAGGGGATACCTTTACCTTTACCTTTATCACATCATAGCCTTGTTGGGTTTTCAAGACAAGAGGTGGCTTGGCACTGTTTGCCCCTGCAAAGTGACCCTGGACTGCCTTTGGGGGTCTCCCATCTAAATACTGATCAGAACAAACCCTGGTGACCTTCTGAGATCTGATGAGATCAAATTAAATAGACGTTTGCAAATATTTTGCAAAAATATGCTATTTCGACATTAATGGAAGGTTTCCTGGACCTACCCCTTCCCAGACACCCCTTTTTCCATTTGTGAAATCATATGGGCATTGTGCTGGGTAATTTTGATAGGTGCATTGTCCTTTTAAAAAATCTAGTAGCTGAGCTGGAAAAAAAATATGGGCCAGTCGTTTGTTTTACTCCTTAAGTAGGGAAAGACTGAATGCTCCATTCCCCCCCCCCCACACTTGAAAGCTGCTTGGATGTGTGTATCAAGCTGTAAACTGCTCAGAAAAGAAAGGCTGAACGGTGTCCATATGGAGTTCTGCCCTTCAAAATCCATGGAAGTCAATATGTTTAAGAACAGCGTTTGCTGGCAGGGGGCTCCTGGGAATTGTAGTCCATGGACATCTGGAGGGCCGCAGTTTGACTACCCCTGTTTAAGAAGAAGAAAACTCTTGGGCTGCACATGGCCATGCCCCACTTCTTGCTGCTCATGAAACCTGAAGCCTCCTTAGCCTGCTTTTACTAGCAACAATACAGTTATGAATAATAATAATAATGAATAGCAGAGCAAATATGCAAGTGAATGCATGTTGTACATATTTAGACGCTGAGAAACACTGTAGACAAAATTCTTTTAAAATCCTTCTTGCATCCCTAATCGTAATACAGAGATACACTATAAATAATAAGGAGATGTTCTTCTGGAAGCACAACCATTATAAACCAATCAGTATGCAGTTTGGTTTTGAGCCAATCTAAAGAGCTCTGTACTCCGCTGAGACAATTGTGTTATTAGGACAGGTCAATCACATTGGCATAAAGTTGTCAACAATCATGTTAGTTTCCCTTCCGTGATGGGACTGACTGAATCCCAAACTCTTCTTCCGAAAGCACATTAAATGAGTTTCATAATCAACCAGTTCTGTCTCTGTTTATATCAGAGGCCCAGAGAGTTATAAGTCGCCAACACAAAACAGAGAAAACTTTGGAAACATTATGCAAATACAACCTCACTGTCTGAAGATATTTGTCAATTATGTAAAGGTCTGCCTCAGTCTCGTGTTTGGAAGAGTGGAAACAGAGCCAGACCAGGAAGTCAAGCTGAACCAGGAAGCTGATCAGCCAAGCAGAAGTACTGATATTTCTCTCCTATTTGGTGATCATAAGTTATTAAAATGATTAAAACTAACTAACTAATGGGATAGTTGTTGCTTTTCAAAGGCATGTAAAGCATGCATTGTTTCCACCATCTTGCAGCACCCATGATAGGCCAGCATTATCATCTCATGTTGCAGGCAGGATGGCTGAACACGACAGAGATTTCCCTTAAGGCAGCTTGTGAGGAGACCGGGGATCTGCATCTTCTTCATTCATTCTCTAAGGTAACCAGTAATGGGATTAGCAGCAATGCTTAGAATGGAGGTGTCACAGTCAAGCAGCCTCATTCAACCTTTTGGCTATTGAGGAACCCCTGAAATATTGTTCAGCCTTTGAGGAACCCCAGAAGTGGTGACAGGCCCCTTCAGAGAAGTGGGTGTGGACGTAAGATGCAGGAGCCAGCCAATCAATCAATTGTTGATTGTTTCCATTGTGGAGATTAGACCTGTAGAGCAGCAAGGGAAGTGGGCGAGTGATGTCAGCTGCCATCTGAACTTCTGGGAAAGGCCCCATAACCCCTGAGGAACATTCAACCCCACAGTTCCCCCAGAATCCTGAATCCCTGAAGTAGAATAGGAGGCATACAAATAAGGGATCCTGCTAAAGTGAACCAGACCAGTATGTAGTCAGGGGCTGGTTAAGAGACTGCTTGCCAACCCAATGTAAGCTGCCTTGAAGAAAAGAGGGAATTCCTTGAAGAAAAGAGGGAATACATCAAACAAACTCAGTCTGGATTTACTGCCAGGAGTTGTGAACTTTTCAAAGATAAGCATGCACTGCCAGCCCATTGACTTTGATGGATTTAGAAGGGTCTTCCCACTTGTGTTCCATTTGATCCTGCATTGCTGAATAGCTGGGGTGATATGGAAGGGATACTTCCGTTGGCTCCTCCTTCTGGAAGTCATATGGAAAGTTACAGGAGTACAGATCTGCACTGCATGCTGCTCAGTGGGACCCATATTTAGATGTGCATCACAGCCACATTATTTGCCCCATTCAGTTGTATGTAAGCTACACCTTTAAAGCTGGATTAAGGCTTGCTCTGAAGTGCAGGGTGGTAACAAAGCTGCCATAGCAGTGCAGGAAGTTCATTTCCCTGCCCAGCATTCAGAGAGCAGTGTACCAAACAGCTGCATCTCTTTGGCTTCCTAATAGGTTGGATTATGCAGATGCGGGTGGGGGTGGGAGGAGGAAGCCTTTTGAAATGAAATGGAAACAGCAGCATATAAGTCGACAAACAGCAGGGAAAACAAAAATATGTCTGCCCAGAAAGACCATTTAGATAGAGATTTCTGGTAGAAAGTTCACTTTTTGCAATAAAAATGGAAGATAAGACTGGCCAGATTTTGGTTGGGGTGGGGTGTCTTTTTGGTCTGTCCTTTTCAAGTTGTGGGTGTGCTCTGAAGGACTAGGAAAGCCCTTCCCTCCACCTTTCTGGTGATCGGCCTCCCATTGCACACAGACACCTCCAGCTCAACCCCCCCCCCCCGCAATAGCCTCTGGGCGTGCACTTAAGCTGAGGAAGGGGAGACGACGCTCTCGAAGCCGTCGTCAGCTCCTCCCCCCCCCCCCCAAGGCCTGGGGATGATGGAGCTGGCGCCAGCAGGTTCCCCAAAGAGTTCAGAAGTCAAGAACTTTAGGCAGGTAGGGCAGGAGGAGAGGGGGAAACTCGATCGCCTCCTGACAAGGCGCTGCAGGAAGGAAGGGAAGGCGAAGATCCTGGCAGACAAGAGAGGGAATCAGGTCCCTCTCCCCCCTCCAGACGGGATAAACAACCGGATGCAGCCGCTGCCACGGCCGGGGAACGGCAGCCTAAGCCTGCCTCCCTGGTTGCAGGGAGCCCCTGTCCCTCACCTGAGCGCTCAGGACCCTTTCACTTTCATCCCATCTCAGAGGTGCCGTCCAGACAGAACTTCCACAGGTGCAGGCTTGTCCTGGCATGGAAGCCTAGCCATGTGCTCAGCTGATCCGGATGAACTTCTGCCTGCGTAGCAGCGGGTGACAACCCTATTGCTGCAGAAACATGTGGATATTCGCTCATTTTACACAACTGGACTCGGCGTTTGTGCCGGTCGATATGCGAGAGTTTCGCGAGTGCGTCTAAAACCGGTCTGAAAGTTGTATCTGGTTGTTCGTGGAAGTGAAGCGAAGCTCTCCTGGAAGTGACCGCACGTCTCCTCTGAGTTCTGCGACCTGCCTGGGAGGCTAAGCCCTCCTAAGCATGCGCAGACTGCATCTCCGCCACCACTCAACCCCGCTGTCCATCCCCTGAGGGCTGCGTTAGCCATCGCTGCCTCTCCCTTGGCGCCTGGATCTGCTTTGGCATCCACGTGTTCAACACACAGGCAGGCACCAGCTCCTAAGCCAGAACCCCCTGCAGCGCCCACGATTTCCATCTTACGCACACACTGTACACACTGCGGGACATTTGAAAGCTGCTGTCCTAAAAGGTTTACATGTACGGTGGAACAGTCTTCCGAGTAAACATCAGACTCTACGGAATAAATAAACCCACCCAAGACCGGGTGCGGTCTGTTTGCTGTAGAGTTCTTTGAAACGCCAAAGCTTGTATCCATACATCAAATAACTTGGTCGCATCACTTTACCTTCGCGTCCCTTCACACTCCTGCCTCGCACATACAGTTAAAGGTGCAAGGATACACGTGGACGCCAGCTCTTGGCAAGAAAGCCCTAGGGACGCTCTTCGATTCCGGGTGAGAAAGCCTGCACTGTAAACCTCTGCCCTATCTAGGAGACTGCCATTAAACAACAACAACAACAACAATGAAACAGCTGCCCCAATTCAAAATGCTTATTTGCTTAATATATATCTATAGACTGGCCTCTCTTCTGACCAACTCAGGAGATAAAAACTCCGATAAAAAAACATGTTTAAATAAGTACAGAAAGAAGCGGAAAAAATTGGAGGGGGGGGGGGAGAGAATTTTAAAAAGGCCACCCAGAAACATCCCGTTCCTCGTTTTTGTCTACTGGTTGCAGTGTGAAAAGTCTGCCCGTTGTGGCCCCCGAGTGAACGATGCTTGACTCCAATGGCTACTGGGAGGCGTTTGAGTTTTTAAAAAATAAATTGGAGCTGACACGGAACAAAACATCCTCGCAAATATTTATTTAGCACTCGAGAGGCTGGGGGGGGGGTCCTGGGAGGGGGGACACTTGAGAGGGCTTTGGATTCATCCAAGGGCGATGCTCCGTTTCCCAAGTGAATTGGGGGGGGGGGTCCAGGGAAGGGTGTTTTCCTGAACAGATGCTCTTTCCCCAATAATATCGTCTCGCCATCATTTAGCATCCGCAGAGCAAGTGGCCATCTGGTGAAGTCCTGTCATTCTATAGCGCCCCCCCCCCCAATTCAGAAGTCATGGGAGCAACTGGGAATTGAAGGATCTGGACAACGAGAAGTTTCTGGAAGAAGGGGGGGGCTGGCGAAGGGGCCCCAGGGTAAATATTTTCAATACATAACCATATTTTCCCAGTGCTCCCCCAATAGGCAGGAGATAGGCACCGACGATGCGCGCTTCACGGGTTCTAATGGCGCTCTCGACCCCCCCCCCCCCCCGGCTTCCCGTCGCCCTGATTCGCGTGCAGGCGGCCAAGAGGATCCCTCGTGTTGTCTCAGCAGGGACAGGCGAAGCTGCTGATCGTTCCAGCTTCCAAGCCGATGAAGGGTCTCGCTTTAAATAGATTAAAGGTTCAGCAGTCGCCGCGCAGCCGGAACGGGGGGAAGACTTTAATGGACTTCATAGAGCGGCATTGTACCAATAACACGCTGGATTTGTTTATTTAAAAATCGTGATTAAATGGCATGCCTAAAGGAAGAGAAGCGCGGAGAGTTTCGTCGACAGAGTGTATACAATTACAAAATTATAATTCACCATCGGGATTAGCGAATTATTTCGTTAGTCTGCTGAGTAAGCACACCGCCGCGTCAGCCCTGCAGCGCCAATTCGAAAGCAAAACCTCTACATTTCAAGCAGCTGAACACAGATTAGTCCGGCCTGCAACTCCGGGTTCTTCTGCCACCTCGGCCCGATTCTTCTGAAGACGCTTTGTCGGAAGGAGTCCGCTGGATTGCAACACGATTTTAACCTCCACGGATCGAGGTCACAATTATAACCCCCCCCCCCCAAAAAAAAACACACAAACTCTCAGCCTTCACCATGAATGAATGTTTGTAAGAAACTTTAAGTGAACGCAAACTTTCCGCAGGTAACGCAGAGCCCTCTGTGCTAGCCGCCTGCTTGCTGTGGCTGTCCTTGCGCAAAGAGCAGCCTCTCTCCCGCGCACTTCAGCTCCCTGCCTTCCAAAACTTGGGCGCCCGACCCGCGCACAAAAGACGCGGCTCCCGGAACGAAGTCCTGTTGCCAGCCGTGGCCCCCGGCCGGCGCTCTCCGTGCCTTCCCGGCGGCGGGGGTTCCGCCAAAATTACCCCTCCAATCCGCGCCTTTGCCTGCTCGCGCGTGTTCCTGCTCGCTTATCCCCCCCCCCATCCTCCCCGCAAGAGGTGCATGTTTATGCCTGGCTGCTAATGGCTCCCGGCTCTAAAGAAGCTCCCTGACCTGGTGGGGCTAGCGTGGCTTTTTAATTATTTACCTGTTAGGGAAAGTGCTACTCCCCCCACCCCCACCCACCCCTACCCACCCCTTTTGGTGCTAATGGTCCCTGCTCCTTGGGGCTGACAAGCCTTCTGAATCTGGGCAGCAGAACATTTCATTAAAGTTTAATGTCCGTCAATTGCCCGACATAAAAAATATAGACTCGGATCCCATCTAAAATATTAATACTTTAATGCTTGCTGTTAAATAAGCCAGGCCCCCGAGCGCCCCAAATCAATTCGCCATAATGCACTCCTCATTTGGCCACCAGCGAGGAGACATTTTTCTTGCGCTGTTATTAACTTCTGTCAATTGCTCGCCCAATTAGGGCTCGCCAGAGGAGCGCAAGGCCTTGCAACAGGGGCTGCGGCTGCGGCTGGGGGCGCGGGGAAGCCAAGGGAGGCCCGTCGCCGCCCGCCGTGAACTTTGGGCGGCGCACTGGAGCTGCCTAGAAGGCACTGGGCACCACGCACCCAATGGGTGGGTGGGTGGGCAGGCCCATTCGGTAGGAAGGCACTTTGGGTTTATTCGCGTGTAGGGCCTTCCCCATCTCCAGAGAATAATGATATCATCAGTCTTCCAAGCGCTTCTTATATGTTATCTTGCTGTGGCCGTTATCACAACCCTTCAAGGTAGGGCAGTGTTTTTATGCAAACGGGAGTTTAAGAGTGGGAGAAGGACCACCTCCTGAGTACTTGGGACGGGATATTAGAAGCGGGCAGGCCGGCTGACAGCTCAGTCAGGAGGCGGTAAAAAGAACCTTGGGGCAGCAGAACGGTTTTAGGACGAGAGGTGCAATTTTGAACGTCATATTTTAAAAACAGACTGGCCTATATTAGGTTTTTAAATGATGCCCACAGCCAGTACCCCCAGCATATCAGAGAACATTTCTGACCAGCCATTTTGTTGCTGTCCTGGGTTTCTTTTTGCAAGATAGTTCAAAGGGCCCCAACCTGATCCAGCTCCTCGGACTCTAACCTCCTTCTGCTCGAGGTGTTGATCAGGTCAGTGTAAGGAGTGCAGAAAGAGATGAGCAGATTACAAGCTGATCCTGAACAGCGTCCTCGGAAGTAAATCCAATCCAGTTCAGCACAACTGGGAAATTGCCGTTTTAGAGATGAATCCGGCCTTCCTATTCCCCCCCCCCCCCACTCTGCATCTCCACGATAGAATATTAGTGTCCTGTCATTCCCTAGGAATAGTGACTTATCCGGACCACACGTGAGGGGCTGCCAAGCGCTTTGCTATAGGAATGATGCATAGCAATAGCAGGGCACCACCTCAAACGCACTGCAAAGGATCTCTAATGAGCCGCTCTGATTTCCTTCCCCACATTCTGAAAGATTAACAAGTCCTGCTCAGAGGGCGCGAGACATTTCCACCAAGCGCCGCCTTCAGAACCTGCGTTGGGGAGGGGCGCGCGCCAGAGCCCTTCCGCCCGGCAGCTGGAAAGGGGGGGGGGGAGAGAAGCCAGCCGCGCTTGCTTGTGGAGCCTACTCCACAAGGGCGTTGTGAGGATTATATGCACAGCACCCGTTGTGAGGATTATATGCACAGCACCCTAAACTCCCTGCAGGAAGGGCAGGAATCCGAGTCCGGCGGATAGGGGCTGTATGGAAATGGGATGGAAATGCGAACAGGAGACTCATCCGTGGAGCAACACGTGACCCGAGTGGCAACAAGGGCCGTTTCGAGGCAATCTGTCCAATCGTGGGTGCCCCTTCCTCTCTCTGCCTCTGGCCATTTGGCTTGCTTATTTAGCAGCCCCAAGAGGACTTTTCCTTCGGAGTGATCAGTGATCCCCTTCCGAAATGCTTCTTGAAATGCAGCCGGCGGGCCTGGTCAGTTTCAAAGAGCCGAAATGTCTGTCCGGGGAGAGGGGCTGAACCGGGAAACAGCACAGTGTCGGCTGGCTGAGGAGCAACTTGCTCCGCTGCCTTTCCCTGCTGAGGGACCCGGAACAACCTCCCCAGGCACAGGGACCTTCGACGGGCGCCTCTCCATTCTCCAGGGCTCCTCTTTAAAGCCCCTGCGACCTGCTTGTCTGTGCAGTACCTGCTTATTGCTAGAAGGAGAGAGAAGTTGCTCCAGGCTGTAGTCAAAGCGCCAGGGCTGCTCTCATGCAATTCAATCGCTCTGAAATGAAAGAAAACTTTGGTGTTACACGAAGTATTCTCCTAGAGAAGCAATCCTTTAAGAAACTGCAGTCTAAAGTTCAGCATTAGTTCATGCTGATTTTGTGTGGTTGACCTTCAGGGGGCTTATTTATATCAGTTCAATTAAAAAATGTACAATCGCTGGACTGTTTTATCAAATTAGTTTGGGTAAAATTAATCTGGCATTGTAGCATATGTAAGGGAGGCTTTAAACACTGGCAACTGGGCATGTTCTCCTGGGAGGAGGCGCTGCTGTGCGCAGCAGGCCTTGCGTCCAAGTACTGAGGATCCGGCTTCTCCGAACACCACGTCAAATGGGGCGCTAATTGTATCCCTTGCATCGCGCAAGGCTCTCGCTGCAGCCCAGCGGAAGGCAGGGCTTTCGGCTCCTACTCCGGGGTCGATTCGACGGCAACAACCCGACAAAGGAAGGGCTGCCCCGGCCCGGCTGCAGGTGGGGCATCAGAGGCCGCCATCCAAACTCTTTTCCCGCTCTCCTTTCCCTAGTGGGGTTGGACGCCTGGTAGGCCGGCTGGTCTGGCGGGGCCCAGTGAGCGGCCTCCTGGGAATTCGAGGTGAGCGGCCCTAGTCCCAGGCCAAAAGCAAAGGGAAAGGGAAAGGGGCCCTGGGCGCTTCGGGGCCACCTGCGCTCTTGTCGGCAGAACCCTCACTACCCAAGCCCGGCTCTCAGGGGGACTGCCTCGTCTACAGCCCTTGCTTGGGAAACTTGCTCTCCGGGCCAACAACTTTCTCCCCCTTCCCTTTTGTTGCTTGTCGAAAAGTGCTGGCTGAACTTGCTGGGTTCCTCGTGCTGTTTAAAGTGCTCCCCACCAACATGGCCTGCAACGGTTACTTACCCCCCCCCCCCATGGACCTTCAGCAAACATGAAGTTGTTTGTCGTAACATCCAGCCCGTGAAGAGTTACTCCAAAGGCCCCCGATGCAGACTGCGGAAGGCCCTCTCTTCTGTTCTCCCGAGCATTTAAGGTCGGAACACTGATGGTGCATCAGAGTAGACAATAGTGACAACTGGGACCCCGGAGGGGAATGGGGAGCGGGACGGCCTGCGTCCAAAAGGCCACGAAGGGGGAACAGAGAGGATGCGACGCTCTCTGGCATGAGGAAGGGACCCTTGGTCCCATGTGGGCCCACCCGGCTTGCAAGGCCCAGCAAGTTCCGGAAAAGGTGCCAGAATAACCGGTTTCTGGCAAAGTTAGAGAGGCGCCGGGCGGTGCGCGCCTGTTTCCTTGGTTCTTTTGTTTTTTAACTAACCAAAGGAAAATACCTTGACTCCAGAAAAAGTATTTTTTCTCAGTATATTTAAAACCCAGCTGATGTTAAAAGTATTTGGCAAACACAATGACGTCTTTTCAGTGTTCCCGGTCGAGCGACTGGCAGAGCCCTTCACAGCGCGACAAGTCCCAAGTTTCCTTCGCAGGACTCCTAGGCACGCTTTCCCGACGCCTTGAACTCAGCGCGAATAAAGGCCGCTCGGGATGGGCTGGGCTGGGCACCCTTGTTCCTCTCCCGAATGTGTCAGTTCTGAGCCGGGCAGCATTGCTGATCATTTGCCCTCTGTCTATTGGATGCCAAAGGGGGTAAAGTCTTGAAGTGTCAAAATTCGAAGGTGACATTCTGAATCCTACTGGATAGTTATCGATAATAGGCCACCAACAGTGTGTTTTTCTCCAGTGCTGGAGGAGGTTGCGTTAAATCCTGCTGCAGGGGATTCCTTCTAAACGGGATCTGCTTGAGGGGGAATTCTAGAATTCGCGGGTTCTGTTGCTTGCATTTTCCAGTTCTGAAGATCAATGTCAAAGTTATTCTCTGATCCATTATGCTATGAAAGCCAACCGGGATATGGTAGATTGCTACGGACACAGGGTTCAAGCATGGCTTCTTGCAGAGATTGAGAGCTCCCCCCCCCCGCCTGAAATCGGGCGTCTTGTGGCCCAGCCAGGACCAGCAACTCTTGGCAGTGCCTTTCTCACCAGCTTTAGATGCGCAAAATCAGGCGTGGTCCAGAGAATAGAAGCCAAGCATTGGAGCGTTCTACAAGCTTTGGGGCCATGGCGATCCCTGAACTTGCAGGCCCAGGAAGCTGGGGGAAGGGGAAGAGAACTGTCACCCTTCCCATAAAGACGCCCTTTAGCTGGCCCCCAAAGGCCATAGAAAACCTGGACTCCGCTAATTTTCTGCACCTGCTATCGGGATACAGAACAAAAATGCAGAGGAGGTGAATTGTGTATTGAGTATGCAGCCAACCACCAAAGGAGACCACACATTTGAATGCACCCGGCCAGAGAGCACCCCATGAAACCAGCAGAACCTCGGGTTTTTACAAGGGCAACAAGGCGACTAGAATCTGGTTGTTGTTTCTGGGCCCTGGAGAAAGACAGCTCGGATTTTAATTTTCCAGAGGGAAAAGTCAACTGAAATAGGACAAGTCTTCATGTCCTCTAAAATGATCCTTGTGAGCCTCCCTTCACCTGCTGCATTTTATTCAAATGAAACAATTACCTTCTTAGCCTTCTAATTTGATAGGCTTTTTACATCTGAAGGTTCAGTGCAGAAATCAAATAACATTTCTGAGGAGCGATTGTATCAGGAAGGGTTTCCCCCCCCCAAGGGCGGGGCTATCTCCAAACAGCCAGGCCCCCGAGGACAGCCTGAAATGTCTACCTATTAAACATGATCTATCCCTTCCCAAAGTTGTCCAACTCGCAAAGGCCCCTCAGCCTATAGACCGCCCCCTCCCCCGCCCCGGCTGTCGACTCCACGGGGCCTTCCCCGCCATCCCACGCGGAAATCCTCCGGGCCCGCTCAAGCCTCGGCGCCGTGGAGCCGGGCCGGCGTCGGAGGGCTTCCCTGCCTGCCTGCCTGCCTGCAGCCTCCGGCCGATGGTCCGGCCTTTCCGGGAGTGTAACCGGGAGGAGGGCGAGGGGCCCCTTTATTAGCGCGCGGGGCTGACGCAGCCACACACGCCGAGGGGGGAGCGGGCGGGCGGGCGGCGCACCAGCGGCAGGAGCAGGAGCAGGAGCAGCGCGTCGGTTTGGCCGGCGGCGCGCCAGGGCTTGGCTTGCCGAGCCCCCCGAGCGCTTGCCGGGGCTCCCTCTCGGGCTCGGCTGGGAAAGCCGCTCCTCTCCGTCTCCGGCTTTCTCCCCTCGGCTGTCATTCATCCGGCTTCCCCGGGCTGCAGCCAATGGAGGCGCAGGGCCTAGCCGCGCCAGGCTTCGGGCCAGCATGATTGATGCCCTTGCAGCGAGGCGAGAGAGGGAGCCCACGGGCGCGCACGGCCCCCCCAGCCCCAGCCCCGGCCCCGGGCCCAGCCCTCCCCTCCCCCAGCCTCTCCTTCCTCCGCTTCCAGCCTCCTTCCCCCCTCTTCGGGAGCAAGTGGAGCGAGACCGGGGAAGCTGCGCGGATTTTTAACGCCCTCTCCTCGGGAGCAGGGAGGAGGCACGGGGCGCGAAGGCGGGGGCGCAGTCGCCCTCCTCGGGGTGGCTGGCGGCCCAGCATGGATCACTTAGGGGCGCACCACCTCCACCAGAGCCACGCCGAGCCCATCAGCTTCGGGATCGACCAGATCCTCAACAACCCGGACCAAGGCAGCTGCATGATCTCGGGCGCCCGGCTGCAGGAGGCGGCGGACTACGGCCTGGGAGGATGCGTGGTGAGCAGCGCCTACAACGCCATGGCCGGCCACTACGGCTCCGCGGGCGGCGGCGGCGGCGGCGGCGTGTCCACCTCGGCGGGCGGCTACAGCAACGGCGGCGCGTGCAGCATGGCCTCGCTGGCGGGCTCCTATAACGTGAACCTGGGGGTCGGGGCCATGAACGGGACTAACCTGGCGGCGGCGGCAGCGGGGGGCGTGATCCGGGTGCCGGCGCACCGACCCCTGGCCGGCGGCGTCCACCAGCCCCTCTCCACGGCCATGCCCACGGTGCCGTCGGTGAACAACCTCACCGGGCTCACTTTCCCCTGGATGGAGAGCAACAGGCGCTACACCAAGGACAGGCTCACAGGTGAGTGGCTCCCTCCTTCCCGCTCTCGCCGAGCGCCCCTCGGCTGCCCTGCACGCCAGACCCCGGCCGGCCCCGGCCACGCGCTCCGGCGCTCGAATGGCATCGATTGGCTTGGTTTAGAAGCAGCGCTGACGGACTTCCCATAGATTTCTGGCCCGCCAGAGCGACTCCGCCCTGCCCTTTGGACAACAGAAGCCTCCCAGAGAAGGGAAGCTGAATCGCTGCGCGATAGACGCCCCTGTAAGTTAGTGCTTGTCACCAAATTCAAATTTAGTTGCAGCTTACAGCAAGGGAGCTGGGATGCCACAGCCTCCAGCGAATAAAACGTCTCCCTGCAATGGGCTTGACACGCAGATTCTCTGCCGGTTCCCCACTCTTTATATTCCGGCCATGCCGAGAAACCAAACTCTCACAGAGCTCGCTTAAAGTGGATTCTGTATTAGCACTCCCCGAAATTTGATAATAATAATGATGATTTTTTTCCTCCGATACCGAAAGATTTTCATAATAAGATGGTCCCATGCTCATTTCTTGAACAGATCGGTTTGAAAGTAGCCAAAAAGACCCGGAACCAAAAATACATTCGGGAAAGTCGTGGAGTCCGCGGGTTTCCTTTTCTTTCCCCATTGTAAGGGAGACGGGCCTTTCCCGGGATAGCTGGGTCGACTGCTTGGATCGACGGACTAGTGAGGGAAGTTAACACGAACAGTCAGACTAATAATCATCGCTGCAGCAAGAGCAGCGGGTTGGAGTCAAGAGGCTTTTTACGATGCAGGGACAGGCGCTCCATTTGTCTAGTAAATACCCCACTTTAACCAGAAATGCAATCTACTCTAATTCTGTGTGTATTTTTAAAATTCAGGACTTAAGGAGAAAATCATACATATGTTTTAAAAATTCTATATTTTAGATAGATTTAAGTTCAACAAAACTTCCCAGTCAGACGGTCTTAATTCTATAATATAGATAACCCTGGCAGAGCCCAGATGAGGTTGGGAGAGATCAATAGCTCTGTGAGTGTCCTCTCCTACACCCCCCCCCTTCTTCTTTCCTCAGTTCTCCAAACAGGATACTATAGCAGAACACCTCTCTTATTAAATAGAAAATGGAAATCCATTGTGAATTGGGAGGGTATGGCTTAGTGGCAAGGCCATTAGAAGGAAAACCGCAACAATCCCTTTCAGAACAGCCTCCGGATTTCCCGTCCCTGTGACGTTTTAGCGTTGGGGAGTGCAATTTCAGTTTTAATTTTAATTAATTCAGTTTCCCTTGTCGCTTATTGTTTTGCTTATCCTTTATCAATGAACCGTCAAATCGCATTGAAACCGGGGCCTGAAGCCCGTGTCTCCCAAGTGTTAAATCCAGAGTGGATTCCCAAGTCCAAACATGCAAGATCAAGGGCTCGAACTTGCCCTTTCTATTGACGAAAAGATTCTGTCGGGCTGTTTATCTGCCCATCTGTCTTGTTTGGCGGCTCTCTAAACAGTCAGCCGTTTGAACTTCGCAAGCCCTTGGGAGATAGGTAAGATGCCCGCTCTGGGAATATCATCCCCTCCTCCAGACCTACAATAATGGTTTCACTTTTTAAATTAAAACTGAAATTGCACTCCCCAACGCTAAAACGTCACAGGGACGGGAAATCTCTCCCGTCATCTGGATGGGCAATGCCGAGTTTTACGGGCAGTCGGTTTCTCTTTCTTCCGGTCCTGCAGACGCTACCGGAATAGCTCTCCTCCCGGCGGCGGGCCTCTGTGCTTCTGCGGGCAGCGCCTCCCTGCAGACACACAAACGGCTACTCTGGACTGACTGGCCGGCCAAACCAGACCCATCCGGGGCCTCTATTGCGCCCCGCTCCTTCCTTGGGGTTCACAGGCTGGCCTGGGCCCTGCGGCCCCCTCGAAGGAGCGCCACAATATGGACCGGAATCTCGGGCCTGCAGGCCAGGTGGCTCCAAGCAGGGGCTGAGCGCACCTCCAGAGACACAACGGGACGCTGCCAAAGACCGTCCTCCCTCCCTTCAGGACAAGGGCACGACAGGCATTTGGGTTCCTGTAGGACAGCCCCAAATCAAATTCGGGCCGATTTTCTCCCTCTCTGCTGTCCCGCCTAAATCCTTGTCGCCCTGACTCCTGTGGATTTAGCAGATACGCTGCCGCTGTTCGAAGGTCCCTAACTGTCCATTTTACAGCAAACTCTTAAATCCCCACTACTATCAATTTCGCCTGCAATCGGAGGCGTTTTATAGCCGCTTAGGCGTTTTGCACGAGAAACTCCCCAGTAGACAGGACGCTGCTTTGTTCATTTGCTCTGCTTTTGAGAAAAGAAACGACCCCCCCCCCCAAAGTTCAAATAAGGATTTTGACCACAGTCCCTCCCTAATTGGAGAGAGTTTGGAAATCAAACCCAGTCCATCGATTTAAAACGAAATCCAAAACAGTAAGAGAGAAATCAAACGACTGTTAAATAGTTCGCCCTCCATCTCCCTCCCCCCAGCCTGGTCCTCTTCAGCATGGCCTGGCCAGACGCCCCTTGCATGGGCCTTGCAGAGGCCTTCCGGGTTTAAAAGCAATCGGTGCCATTATAAGGCGAAGAAAGGTATTTTATGCACTTGCAAACCAACGAGGTCTCTGCATTTCCCAAATCCGAGCACTGTTGATCCATAATGTCATGTGTTATATGTATAATATGTAAAATGAGAGGGGCATTTAGTTAAATAAAGCCCGATCCTAAACATGTTTGTCTAGGATTGCCCTACCCAATTCAGCTTTCCTAATTGCAGCCTTCTTAATGCTCCTTTCCTAACCTGTTCCAATTCCTCTGAAGGGCTTCGGCCTAAAATTCACTGCCGGAGCCATCTTTACTTCGAAGGAAGCTCTCGCTGGTTTCAGTGAGCCTTCTTTCCAGGCAAGGGTGCTTAGGATCGCAGCCTGAGCTAGTGAATGTCTTGCGTCGCTGTGACGCGTTCCGGGGTAATTGCGGGAGCCAACCACGCAGGGCTGCGCTGGAAAGAAGCACCTGGGACTTCGCAGGCCAAAGGCTTCCTTGCCTCCCAGGCTGAGCTTCTTGCACGGCCGGGAAGAGGGAGGGGGGGGGAGCCAAGGAGCAACCGACGCCAAACTACGGACTCCTCCTGACCGCCCGAAGGAGGCTCGTTTCTCTCGGCAGCCTGCTACAAACCAGACGGACCAACCAGGGCCATCGGCAGGAGCCGGCTGCTTTGCCCACTGCTCTCTCCGGCTAGCGCTTTCGGGGCCTGGGATGGGGGGGGGGCGGGGGCGGGAGAGGGGGGGCGAGAGAGAAGTTCGGGGCCCTCCGGACAGAGGCCTCCTGGAGGCTTCCTGGGGGTGGGGGGGCAGCCATGTCGGCGCCCTTTGGCCAGGGGGGCACTTCGGGCTTCTTCCGGCGGCAGCTGGTGGGGGGCCTGGTGGCTGCCCACAGGGCTCCAGAGAGCAGACGGAGCCGCAGCCCTGCAGCAGGCCTGGTCCTCCCGGGAGAAGCCGGAGGGCCGGGGCCAGTGACCCGCTCGGCGGTGTCGGGTTTTCGAGGAGCCGCTGCCGAGCGCCAGGCCAGGCCAGGCCAGGCAGCCAGAAGGCAGGCGAGGCCACCCGCAGGTGGGGGTCACGGCTCCGGCCGGGCCTGCGCGCGGGTCTTTCTGTCTCTCCTCTGCCGCCGCTTGTGGATCGCTCCTGATCATGTCGCCGCTTGCTTCTTTGCCCCCCCCCCCGCCCGCCCTGTCTCCCCTCCAGTGGCCCTCTCACCGTTCACTGTAACACGCCGTATAGGTCACCCCTACCAGAACCGGACGCCCCCCAAGAAGAAGAAGCCGCGTACCTCCTTCACCCGCCTGCAGATCTGCGAGCTGGAGAAGCGCTTCCACCGGCAGAAGTACCTGGCCTCGGCCGAGCGCGCCGCTCTGGCCAAGGCGCTGAAGATGACCGACGCCCAAGTCAAGACCTGGTTCCAGAACCGGCGCACCAAGTGGAGGTGAGCCCCGCGCCCGGCGGGAGGGCGGGAGACGGCGTGTGTGTGTGTGGGGGGGGGGGCGCCTGGTCCTGAACCAAGGCCCAGGCCAGAGACAAGCGGCTTGTGTGCGCCAAGATCGGGACGCCATTGTCTTGTCGTCGAGTATCTTTCGTGGCTTGGGAAGAGGACCGCGGCGCCTCTCAGATCGGGGCCGGGTGTGGTTGTGGGGTTTTACAAAATGCAGCCCTCCCCCCATCCCAGGCTTCTTGCAGTTTCAGGGCCGATCGCCTGTTTGGCGCCACCTCTCCTCTCCTCTTGTCCGCCGAGAACAGGCCTCTGCCGGGCGAGGCTTTCGGAGAGCCGCCCGGCCGCCGCCTGTGTGGCCGCCCCTTGGAGCCGGGGTCGGCCTCTGCCGTGGGCCCAAGCAGGGCTCCGAGACCAGCTCCCCAGCGGCCCCGGGGGACGACTTCTGGCCCGGCCAACGGCGGCGTGTCGCCTAGCAAGCCTCGGCCTCTGCGGCCCGTTCGGAGCTGGAGGCCGGGCGAGCGACAGCCACGCACTCGCTTGCTGCCGTCGGTTGAGTTGGGGGGACGCGCGTCGCTGAAGCCGAGGAGTCCGTGGCGGTCGAGGCCGAAGGAGCCAGAAGCGCGCCGATTATAGTGGTGCTTCCAGCACACGAGAGCTGGCGAGCGCGGAGGGGAGGCTGGTGCCCTTCCCGGCTGCAGCGGCTCGTGGCTTCTGGTAGGCAGAGCACTGACCCCCCCCCCAACTCCCTGGAAGTCCAGCCCGGTCTAATCTGATAGGGAAGGACCCAGGCGGTCCCCGGGGCTGGGGGGTCGCCAACAAAGCAGCCGCGACAAGGCCTTGGCGGCAGAGGTCTTTCGCGGGACTGCAGTGGAGAAAGGGCGGAGAGGAGCAGGAGGGGGCAGTGGCCTGCCCGGGTCTCGAGTGCGTCCCACCACGCCTCTCCAAGGAGCTGGGCAAGTGCGAGGCTCCGAAAGGACGAGGCTGGCCGAAGGGCTCTTCTCCCCGGGTTGGATAAGGAGTCGCCCGCCGCGGGCACCGAATCTCGGCCTTTTCCCGAAACGCTGCGAAAGCCAGCGAGCTTAGGCCCAGGGGCAGCCAGGAACGGGGCGCTGAGAGGGCGCACGAAAGAAAGGGCCGCCGCTTTCCTGCTTTCGCCGGCGAGGTCAAAGAGAGCCCCCTCCCGCCCCTTCCTCAGAGGGAGCCCGGCTCCCGTGAGAGACGGCCGGATCAAGACTGGAGCCCGAAGGGGATGGAAGGGGGGGGGGGGCTGGAGCAGAATTAAGGACAGTGACCGGGGAGGGCCAGCTAGAGCGCCCCGCGGGCTCCGAGGCCTCCGGAGGGGAGCGTGGCCGGCCGGCTTTTCCTGGGTCCTTCTTTCCCCGCAGGGCGCTGAACTGCAGCCGTCCCAGCAGTCGGGCGCAATCCCGGGCAGCGCCCTTGCCCCGACCGCCTGGCACACTGGCCGGGGCCTTCCGGCGGGGCTTTCGGGAGCCGCGGGCAGGAGGGGAAACTTGACGCTGGGATACATTTTGCTCGTGTTGGAGGCGCGACTTTGGCCTGCTGAGCAAGCAGACCTTTGAGAATCAGGGCATGCCTGACTCCCCCCCCCCTTCTGCTTAGATTTCCTTCCATTGGAAACCCGCGGAATCCGAAAGGGGGGGGGGCTCCTTGAGCCGCCCAACAGACGCCGCCGTCCCCTTCGGCTGCCTCCCAGGAAAGGGCTCTGGGGCTCGGCCGTCTCGCTAAGGCCTGGCAGCTCCTCCGGTGCGCGGGCACTCGGGCGGGGACGACGGCGGGCCCGAGCTCAACCTGCCCGGCCCAGCCATGACAAGCCTGGCGGCGGCGGCGGCGGCGGCGGCAGCTACATCAACAGACAATGGCAGGCGAAGGAATGCCGCTTGTTTATTTAAAGGGCAAATCCCCAGACGTCGGGGGACTTCGGTGCCAAGGTGGCAATGATCCGGCTCACGCTTTCAGGCCCCCGGCCAACATGGCCGTGCTGACTAGGGCTGCCAACAGGTCTGGAGAAAAATGTCCCGTGCTTTTAACAGAGGCACTGAAAGGCATTCAGCCGCTAGTAAGTAGCTTTCTTCTCCAGGCAGTTGGCAACCCTAACTAATCCCCTCTCTATGGCTAATGAGGTTCTCGCCAGTGTGGAGCAGCCGACCCGACGCCACCTGCCCTTTGCCGTCCGCTTGGCTGCTTTGGGCGGGTTCTTCTTACAAGTGGTTTCTTTGTGCTGGAAAGGCGGCCTACAACTCGGCAGCGGGAGAGGAGGCCGCCTTAAAACCACGCCCTTCTTCGCCTGGGGGGCTGGGAGCACTCAGAAGGTCCCTGAAGTGGCAACCCGCGGGTGCTGTGCTTAGTTCCGCAGCAAAGCCCCCCAGTCGATGGCGGAAACACAAAGCTGGGGTTGGCGGAGGTGGCCAGAGATGTGGCAGTGGATGGGTGGGGGGCTAGGCTCTGAGACACTCCTCAGGGGGAGCACAAATCCTAGGGGAAAGGTCATATTTAAAAGGGGGGTGGGTGGGAGATAAAAGACACGGGTTGCTGGTGGCTTGGTTGGGGAAGCAGGGTGTGTGTGTGTGGGTGGGAGATCTATGTCCCTGTGCTGATTTTGGACACATTGCTTAATTTTTCTTGTCCCCCCCTGCTCCATGAGTCAGTGCTACTGTGGGGGGGAGCAGTTTTCGGTAGCTTATGAACATTGGACAATGAAGTTGGCTCAAGGTGGCCTGTGGACTGCTGGGAATCCACCTTGGCCTCTGCCCCTTTACTCAGAAGCTAGCCAGAGGACAGACTCTCAGGTGAATGGAGGGGCTGTGGTGGTTGCAAAAAGTGTGCCTTTGATAGTGTAAACAGGATGCCCCCCCCTCTTTTCTAGGCAGTTGGCAACCCCAAGAGAAGGCTGTTTATTTATTTTAGCCAAAAGGGCACTGCCTATGCAGAGTGGCTCCCAATTTCAGTGGGCTAGCGAGCAGGATTCTCAACAGAGCTTCTCCCTCTGGCTCCAACAGACTTCAGAAACCAGTGGGGCTCAGAGGGGGAGGGAGGCTGTGGGTTGTGCTCTCGGAGTTGCAGGGGAACCGTGGCAGTTCTTGCTCCCCCCCCCCCCCGTGGACCCTGAGAGGCTGGGGTGGTTCCTCTCCCTTGGCCGTGGCCTGCTGGTGCTGAGGAGGCTGATTTGCATAGGCACCCTTGCACTTCACCCCCCTCCCCCACTAAGCTGCTCTCTTTGGGCAGAAGCCTTGAAACAAATAGGGATGGGCCCAAGGCCTCCGCTTCTCTCTGGCTTGACAAATGGGTCTTTTTCCCTGCCAAGCAGCACTAACTGAGAAAAATGCCCCGGACCGAAATTAATAATCTGTTCTCCCTAATTATAAGAAAGGAGTCTGCCTTGTTTTTCTCTACTACGCCAAAACAGTATGAAATATGCATCACCAGCAAATTTGTGGTGGGGAGACGACCTGTGCATTATTCATGCCACCCTTTCCCTTAGTCAAGATAGAGCAGTGTTCTCAACTTTTTTTTACCATTGAGAAGCCCCTGAAACATTCTTCAGGTTTCAAGGAACCACAGAAGTGGTGCGATTGTTCAGAATATGGTTGGGAAGCAGTGCTGTTTACATGCCCACCCAGGGCCCCTCGCCTTCCCACCCCCTCCAGGCCCATCACTGGCCATTTTGGGAGATGGTGAATGGGTTGATATGACCATATATGACCATATATGGTCATATCACCTGATAAATGTTTAACAAATTTAAATGCACACGCACACAATTAATCAACTCCCACCCAATTCAGGAAACCCTTCCAGGGCCGGCAAGAAACCCCAGGGTTTCACAAAACCCTGGTTGAGAAAGCCTGAGGGAGAGGATGCCTGGGAGAAGCCTTCATAAGCCTCTGGCCACCCCCAACTGAGCCACAGTTGAGCACTTTTAAAACTCAAAGATGTTCACAGAAAAGTGAAGGGCCTGCTGTAACTCATCCAGTGCCTTTCTAAGCAGTTCTTTCAGTGGGTTTAGAAGGCTGTGTGAGTTTCTTTGCCCTGATATGCATGGTCCCAGCTAGCCCTCACTGGTCAGTTCCTGGGGGCATTGACTGCAGTTAGTATTGGATGGGTGGCCAATGAGAAAGGTGCAGCTCCATCAATGTGGTGGGCCTTCCCTTGGCTCTCTGTTGATGCAGTGTGAGTTTCCAGAAAACAATTCCCTAGTTTCATTCTTTTAAAAGATTGCATTGTAACTTCCCACTAAAACTGCTGGGGTTTCTGGCTACATGAGGTACAGCTGATTTTAGATGCATGCCCAGCTCAAACAACATTCATAGAAAACACCTCTGAATTTTGGTAGGCTTTGCTTTCCCCCAGGTTTTTAGGAGGAGGTGAGGTATAAGGTTTAAACAGCATCCATCACATTTTCCAGCATTATTGAGAACAAATATTTCCTGATGGGCTTCCCTCCATGCAGAAAAGCCTTCCTGGCTCCAGTTCCCTTGAAGATCATCCAAGTTTTGAGATCAGAATGGAGGGTTTTCTTGCAAATGGAGGGCTAAAAATATATGCTATGAAATCACCCTGTCAGTGTCACATCCCAGCTTTTTGATCGCAGTGACTGAGAACTTTCTCAGACGGAATGAGGCCACCAGACCAAACTAACGCTGCAGGCAGGCAGTGTTTTATATGGTTACTAAAACTCTAATGGTTTATGAGTTGAGGCACTGTAAATAGATCAATAGCAATAAAGATAATAAAAAGGATCCTTCTATCATTTCATTATGAACTGATTCTTGAAACAATTTGTTATGAAGTGAAAGAGAAGATGGAGTTGATCGATAGAAGAGCAACTGATCAGAGTGACTTGATAGAAAGAGAAGAGTTTTTTGTTTGCTCGTTTTTGTAACATGGAGAATGTACTAGTGGTGGATCCCAGGGAGTTTTAGGCCTAGACAGGATGCAAATTCCTAATCCACCCTGAAACTTATGGCCTGCTCACTTTTGAGCCTCTCACTCTGGACAGTTAAGATGATAAAATGGAGGTGGGAAGTAACAAGCATGCTTCTCTGAGCTTCTCAGCATGACACAGATGAATTAGAGAAGTTATCCTGCCTGTTGGGGCCTTAGTTTTCCATCTCATCTTTTGTGAACCTGAATGAAACTGGAGAAGAACATGGATTTTGTTGAGATGCCATCATCCCCTTTCCTCTCTTCCCATTGTCTTCCATTCCTTCCCCATTGCCTTGCCTGCTCGAATCAGGGCCAGCCCATAGATCAGGCGATTATTTATCTGAATTCTCAAAGAATAGCTCCATGTGTCCTTAAGACAGTTTTTAATATATATATATAGACTTTCTATTTGCTGAAGCTGAGGCGATGTCTCATGCAGTCTGACCGAGTTCAGAAGAGACTCTATTGTGTGATGATGTTTTCATCATTTAGAAAGTCCTTTTAAATCTCGCCTGAAATGCCTCCATGGCCTGAGCTCTTCTGCACTCCTTTTCTGCATGGAATTTAATCAGCTAGCACCTGGTCTCAAACTTCCTAGACCTGAATGAGGTTGCCTATTCCCCACTCCCAGCTTTTTAAGATTCCCCTTTGCTTCCACCAATAATCACAGTATATTTGTCTGGTGACCTACTATAACTAGACTCTCTTTTCCAGTATTTTAAGAAACCCTTTTACATATTAAGATGATTTCTGCACTAGGCACAAGCTTGGAGAACTTGCAGAGGATAGGATCTGCAGGAATGGGTTTAAACTACGTGGAGAATGATATCGGCGAGATATGGAGGGACAGGGATCACAGCGTAGTTCAGCAGTGGAAGTAGTGAGCTCCCCCTCACTGACAGTTTTCAAGCAGTGGCTGGATGCTTTAGGCTGATCCTGCATTGAGCAGGGGGCTGGACTATATAGCCTGTAAGTCCCCTTCCAAATGATCTCACTTGCTAGGGTTATTTGCATATTTGTAGGTATCTCAATACTTTCTCTTTGTATCTTGGTAAGCATGAGCTAAGTTATGTTTTATATGTGAGGCAGAAACTAGATAACACCAACTTCTGAATCGGGGAATAACTTTATTTGAAAGCAAAAAGAAAACAGCTAATCACCAATTGGCTGACAACATTTGCACAAAGTAAAATAAAATAGACATCTAAATGCAATCCTGTCTCCCTGGGTCCCTTACCCCTTTTAGTTCATAAGTAAAGCTTCTTCTAGGCCCCTTCACATACAACTTGCCATATGTGCTTGAAAGGAAGGTGACCCTAAGTATAAGACCATCCCCCTTAAAGAAAAACAAAGTTTGGGTTCATTGGCAGCTTTTATGACCAACCAAGTTTTATTCTGCATATCAGCTGGACTCAAACTTTTTTCCCCTACTGCTGCTTCAGACCAATGCAGCTACCTGAGTCCACCTCCATTAAAAGTTATATACGAAGAACGTTGTTTCATTGGATATAAGTGGAAATTGGATGAGGATGTAAAATGCACTCCCTCCCCCTTTTATTTTTCTGATGGCATTGGGGGGGGGGGATGTAGTCTTGCCTTGGAGTGAATAGTGTAGTAGGTGACATTCGTTGGCTCAGTTGCAAAGCTTGTTATGCAGAAGATCCCATGTTAAATCCCTGACAACACCATTTCAAAGGACCAGGGAACAGGTGATGATGGAAATACCTCCACCCGAGAGAGACCCTGGAGAACCACTCCCAGCCAAAGCAGACAATCGTGGCAGACCAGTGCTCAGACAGTATAAAGCAGCCTTGTATCCGCAAATGGGTAAACTTTGCCAGATTTCCTCCCAAAACGTTTGAAAATAGCCTTGGAGGTCACAGTTAGATCAGTTATGGACCTACTGCTAGCAGTCTTGGTTCCAGGTAATTAAACATTTGCCTTAATTTTCAGTTGCCCTGGGCACGCTTATCTTTAAGAAGTTCCCTTGCGTTCTGTGGGTTTTGGTTCTCAGTGTAGCTTGGTCTGCAGGGCTGCAGCCCTCAGTACCTTATAGGAAGCAAGTGGTGTGAAATCTATGCATAGGGTAGAGATATTTATCCAGCCTAAATGGAAGTCATGAATAAAAATGGATGCAGACTTTGCATAGACCTGTGAGACTGCAGCCAGCCCTGAGACCTTGGCCCAGTCATTAGGGACTGAAGACTCTGCCACTTTCTGCAGGTCATAGTATCTGTTGCTAAAAGCAAGTTCCTGCTATGTAATTTTTACATTGATTAATGTGTCATTTTAACACTTGTGCTTTGCTTCACCATTGTTTCTGGTCTCTGTTTGGTTTCAGATGTCTACAAGTCAAATCCTATAGCATTGTCTTTTGGATGTCCTATCCTGTTGATTGTATTGATCCCTTCTGTGTAATCCACCATGAGGCGGATTACAAATAACATAAACAAATACATTCTCTTGTTCAGAATCTCTGGAACATTCTATGTGGAGCATCCCTGTGCACAAAAGGAGTAATGATGTACCTTATTGACAGTTGTAGTTTCCTTTGGATGATTTTCGTGAAGTTGAGGAAGGGCAAAAGTGGTAATTCACCACTAAGAAGGACCACCTGTCAGTACGATCGTATCAGATCAGAGATTATTGCCTCCTTTCTTCTACATCCATGGGGAGACTTTGCCTGGAACATTTTAATATGTCCAAACTGGATCTATATGAAAGCATTTGTGTTTGCAATGGCTACTTAGGAATTGCCAAACTTCAACAAGAGGCATTTTTAAAAAAATGATGTTATCATCTGAAACAATGGCAGCATATAGGGCTCCCTTGTTGTAAAGTCTGATGTAATGTTTTATCAGACCTCATCTGATATAACACAGTTTATATTTGGGTAGTAAAGATTCTCATTCAAACAATATTTCCTCCTGTTTTTATTCAGTGTACAATGTGCATAGTTCTAGAAGTCCTAAGGGCTAGAGCCCATCTAGGAGCTGTGATTGCTCAGTAGTGAGGCTCAGAGACACATCCTGTCCATGATCACAAAAAATGTTGTAGGGTTTGTGGTCTGGCAAACCTTATGCCATGCAGCTTTCTACAATGGTCATCGGCACCCAGCCTTCAAAGCAAGACATTTTAAAGAGCCCAGGAGCTTGATATGTGAAACGTTAAGGAGTGCCAAAATTTTGTAATAACTGTAGTTTAAGACAGCAACACCTGCTAGATGGGACAATATTTGACATATAGAGCTATAGCTCAGCTTGCCCTTGATTCTTCACACAAAACAAATGTAGTAGGGAGGGCTGAGAAAGAGATACTTGTCCCCCGTCTCCTAACTCTAGAACTTAGGTCACCCAAATGAAATTGATGGATGGTCAGTTCAAGATAGCCAAAATTAATTTGGAATATAATTCCAATAGCTAAGTTGCCAAATTTTTGGATATTTAGATGGGATGACTGGAGCTGTGAACAGGCAAGTCGGATCTTTCTGCAGTCCTGAAAAGGACTCCAGGCTTGGGTCCCAGCAGCTGATGACATCGGGCATGGAAAGGATGCTGGGTGTGCACACAACACACACACACACTTTTGGGGGTGTGCAGGAGTTGATATAGAATTTGAAATTCCCGGGCCAGCCCCAGTGACTGCCCACTAACTTTACGATAACACCCCCTGAAGGCTGACAACCCTCCGGGTGACTTGATACCACCTGGCTTGCATGACACAACTAGGTTCGGCAGCTGCTGCTGCTCAACAGCAGCCCCCCTATGAACGCCAGTGTGGGGCAGCAGCTAGAGCTTCAGAGAAGGGTCTACAAAACCCAGGCTCAGATCACCCATTTTGCTGTGGAAGCTGACTAGGCCAGTCAGTTCCTTTCAACCTCATCAGCCTCACAGGGTTATTGTGCAGATAAAAAGGAGGAGAAAATAATGAAAGCTGCTTTGATCCCTACTGTGGAGAAATACTCTAGTTTCCCTTGGCAGAGCCTGTAGAGGAGGAGGGCTGTGTGGAGATGGAAAACTGGGGACAGAGGAGTAAAGCAAAGTTGGCTGTTGGGTGGGAAGGAGATAGAGTTGCCAACTCCAGGTTGGGAAATTCCTGAAAAACTGATGGGTGGAGCCTGGAGAGGGTATAATGTCATAGACTAGACCCTCCAAAGCAGCCATTTCCTCCACAGGAACCACCACGGCCAACCCCCAGGGGAAGGCTGGTGATCACCCAGAATTACAGCTGCTCTCCAGATGTCAGAGATCAGTTCTCCTGGGGAACATGGCTGCTTTGGCATCGTACCCTGCTGAGGTTGCTTCTCTCCCCAGACTTCACTGTCCCCAAAATCTCTAGGAATTTCTCAAGATGGTGCAGGCCACTCTGGGGGGAATTTATCTATGTAGCTGGTAGATCTGTTGTGTGTCTTGGAGAGATGCCACTGCCGCCGCCACCACCACCACCATCACCACCACTGCTGTTGTGCAGGGGGCAGGCTGGGAGAGTGATGGGGGGAAGAAAGAAAGAGAGATGAGGTGGAGAGGCAGAAAAACAAAAGAGTGGTGGGAAGGGGGAGAAAGTGAGGAAATGCCAGGCATGGAGGACACAGAGAGAGAGAGTAAGGAAAGAGGTGGCAGGAAGGAGAAAGAGTGAAAGAGGTAGGAGGAGAGAAGAGTTGGTTCTTAAATGAAAGTCAATGAAAGACTGGAAGTTTCCAAATGTTTTTGATCCCTCGTAGAGGCACAGCCCTCCTGTGGCATTGTCAGGCCAGGGCAAGCCACTGGTGACACACCCAGCCTGCCTCCTCCCTCCATTGCTGGGCTTTGTACTTTGAAGCAGGCTCCAGTTTCTGCCTGCACAGCACTGAGGCATCTGGGTAACAGCCAGGTCAGCTTGCCCTTGCATGGCCATCTGCTGCTGCAGCTGGGCCAAGGTCACATCAGAGCCAAGCTCCCATGGCCAAGTGGCAATTTGAATGTGTCCAGATCCAAGTTGGATCCTCTGGGTAGCACACATGAAGGCTCCCTTTGGAGGATGGCTGTACGTGTGGCTTTTGAGGAGGTGGAACTCCTTTCATAATTCAAACTCCTGTCTGAAAAAGATTCACACTCTTCTAAGGCATTGCAGTCAGTGGACTTAGAATGTTGCAACTCCGTTTAGGCCTACACTAGAAAACACCAGTTTCCTGAACCATTTTTAATCTTGTTCCTCAGACTTATGCAAATGACTAGAGATAAGAATATAGGCATGCATGTTTCAGGGTTGGGCTGATAGACCGCTGGCAACTCTCTCCTCCCCAGAACATTCTTCTGTCATCTCACCATAATATTTCTAGCTACAGGTCTGCCTCTAGGCTTCTCTAAAATCTCAAGGGCTTCAGCAGCCAAATTTCCCTGCCTCTTTCCGCCTTTTAATTGGCCCTCAGAAGCTCTCATAATCTCACAATTCCTGGGGTCTAGTCACTTCCCACTAGGACTTCTTGTTTTTGCGTGTGTTTATTTTGCTTAATGGACAAATTCATATTATTAAGCATGGCTGGGGAGCCCCAATTAAGCTGATGGGCAACTGTTTCAAGACAGACTAAAGGAAATACTTCTTTACTCAATTAGGAATTAATTCATGGAATTTACTGCCAGGAGGGGTAGCCATGAGCATAGATGGCTTTAAGACATAATTTGACTGATTCATGGAGGATAGGTCCATCAGAGGAACTAAAGTGAACTTCCCCATACAGAGGCAACACATCTCTGAATGCCAATACAAGGAGGCAACATCCAGAGACAGACTTGGCCTCTCTGCCATGTTTATTGGCCATCCTGGGCACTTTGTCAAATAAGGATTGGATTAGATAGTCCACTGGTCTGATTCAACAGGGATGTTGCTCCTTGTCTGTGGGGATCCTGGTTTTGATGCTTTCCAGACTGGCGTGCGAAACTTTTATGATTAATGACGTGTTTGTGATTTGTTGGAATGAGGATTTTTTTAATTAAAAAAAGGGATTTTGAGAGTTCTGATTGTATCTGTTATCTGTCATGGTAATATCACATAAAACAATATGCCTCTTTCTCCCAGGAGACAGACTGCAGAGGAGCGGGAAGCAGAGCGGCAGCAAGCCAACCGCATCCTCATGCAACTCCAGCAAGAGGCCTTTCAAAAAACCATCAACCAGCCCATCCAGGCAGACCCCATCTGTGTTCACAACTCATCCCTTTTTGCCCTTCAGAACCTTCAGCCGTGGTCAGATGACACTAGTAAGATCACCAGCGTCACTTCGGTAGCCTCTGCTTGTGAGTGAAACCCTAAAGGGGGCTGGGCCTGGAGGGCTGTGGTGCTACAGAAAGCTGGCTTAAGTCAACACCGAGGAAAGAAGATATGTTTCACATGAAGGGAACAAACCAGCAACCAGAAAAAGCATGGTGCTCTAGGGACTGAAGAGTAGGCATAATGCCCATAGAGTGACCTATGAGAATATCCCCCCCCCCCATGAACAATAATGCAGGGTTCTTAAAGACTCTCTTCTAAGGAGAAAACAATCTGATGTTGTCCTTTTCAAATATTTCCAAGAGACATTTTTCATACCATTTGGTTTAACGGCGACAAAGAGTTTGTTCTATCATATATATGTTTTTAGACTGATCATTTTTAAGAAAAAACAATTATTCCAATGTGAACAGTGTTGGAAATATCTGTGACTTCTTCAGCTCTGAGGCCCTTTGCCTCACGTAGATTCTTCAAGCAATTGAGAACTCACCATTTCTTTTTAATTTGGGGCATTTTCTCCATCCTGAAGGAATGAAAAAGGTGTTCTAGCTGAATGTAAACATTGCCTCACAAGCCATTGCGTGAAGGTTGTGCAGAGTTTTCTTAGCTACCACGCTGAACAACTTGTATTTTAATAACTCTGAGGTATCTGTGGCATTTTTGCAGGGGTAATGCAGTTTCACTTGATAGATTATTTTGGTATCATTTATGATATTGTTCAATATTTTATTTACTTTGCTCAAGAAGTCATTATTGCTGCAGAGGGGGAAATACTTTCTGTTTCCTGACCAGCAGCTCCACAATTTTCTTTTTATTGTATTGAGAAAAAGCTTGTGATTAATTTAAGCACTTCTTATAGTGAACTCCAAATATATATATATATATATATATAAAGATATCTAGTATATAGTTTTCAGTTAGTCTTTACCTAAGCATCACTGCCATTTTAAGACTAATGGTACCCACAGCCAACCAAACAATTTATCTGAAAATAATATTTTACAGTTAGTTTTTGAATGCATTCATGTTCATTTTTAAGTTATGCACTTATGAGATGGTTTCTTTTCTTTGTGTACTCATTTTATAAAGTGTTTGTGTAATTTATGTGGAAAAAATTGAATAAAATGGAGAAAGAAACAGTGCTTGGTACTAGAAAGGTTAAAGTATTTTCTACTGTACTCAGAAATTATGCACTAATTGTCTGGAAGAGCTGTTTGTGGTATAAACTGAGAAATAAATCCTGCCATTTTGCCAGTATGCAGGGATATGCTGTAGGAGTGTGTACTGGAAAAATAATCCATTTCATTCTGCTCTATCAATTTTAAGTATTCTCAGAAATGTTGTATCATGAAAATGTATCAGATTCCATTTCTGTTTTCATTAACATTGAATTGTTTTCTTCACACTGAAAATGACAGATTTTCCTGAGCAAGTATTTTTTTTAACCAAAGAAGACCAAAATATCAGGAAACCCAGGCTTTCTAAAGAATTCCAAGCTAATTAGACAAAAGGGTACGATTTTACAGTTTCTTGAATAAGGTATCCTAGTCATTCTCTCTGCATAAGGTGAAAAAATAGCTGCTAGTTTTCTGGAGCACTTAAAACAAAATACCACACTTAGTAACTGAGGTTAAAAGTAGCCTTCCCAGAGCGTCTGTCTAGAGAGGCACCCACCTGTACCTCAGATCACATTGCGGAAGAAAGGGAATTTATCTATCCAAATCCAAGCAGTGAAAAATGCAACATTACTACAAATCACTAATAAATCTGAAAAAAGTAGAAAACAGGTAACTCACTAACCAAAGACAACCAAAAAAGCCACAAACCAAGGAAAAAAACCTGACAATGGAAAAACAACTATGAAAAAGGTAAAAAAACCCCACCCCAGATGCACAAAAATGGAAAGGCAGAAGAGCAAACCAAAACAAATATTAAAGTTTTAATTACCTCAGATACAGCCTACCTGATCTGATACTATGTACAAAAAGACAACTTTTAGGATCAACAATATCCAGCTGCATTCCCTTAATATACAGTCCAATGTGCTTATGCAGTTGGCAGCCATGTATTTATTCTGAACAAATAAGCGTTGAATTTAAGCTAGTGTGTTCAGGGGAGCAATACCAGAACTTGCAGGGATTCTTATATGGCTCAAAATGCCATTTGAGTCTATCAGGCTTGTAATGCAAATATCAAGTCTATATTGTCCAGAGTGTCCATGCCCATTTCAAGCGCCTCATTTCTTTTCGGTATTTGACTCTACAAAGACAATTAAAACTCTGAGTATGAAAATATCTTCCATCTGTCACTACAGGGTTACGTTTGAAGAGAATGGACCACAAACCCTATTCTCCACATGCAAAAACTCCAAGGAGAGAGAGAGGGAGGGAGAGAGAATAACTTTTGTATGGAAGAGGTGCCAACTGCCACATCCACCAGAACAAAAAAACTGTAAAAGTATCCATTTAAAATAGGTCATGATAAGAGTCATGTAAAATTTTCATGTAATTCCAAAATATATTATGGATTTCCTCCCATTTATCCTTGGGAGTATTTTTTTAAATTGCTGCATCATATTTGACACATCACCACAGCTACATTTTCAAACTTTTCTCAAGTGGAAGAACTAGAATGACGAGGAAATGTCTTTGAATTATTTTTTTAAATATTAACTGCAACTTTAATCATTTTTTAAAAAGCACTTTCTGGGCCAGCCTTTCTCAACTTTTTTATCATTGAGAAACCCCGGAAACATTCTTCAGGCTTCAACCCCCAGAAGTGGCATGATCATGCAGAATATGGTTGAGAAGCAGAGCTGTGTGCATGCCCACCCGGGACCCTTCCCCCCATCCCCTACAGGCCCGTCATTGTCTGTTTTCGGAGGGGGGTGCAACATGACCATATGTGGCTGTATCAGTCAATAAATGTTTAACAAATTTTTTTAAAAATATATAAAATTACTTCCCACCCATTAAGAAAACCCTTTCAGGGCTGTTAAGAAACTCCAGAGTTTCATGAAACCCTAGTTGAGAAAGCCTGGCCTAGGCCATAAGAGTGCCTGCAAGTAGCCCATATTATTATAAAATCACTTGCAGTCTCACTTGGAACCTGACAGAGTCCTGGCAAGCCTCCAGAATGGGAGTACAAAAGGGCCATATGCTTGAATATGGTCCATCAAGGTCAGCAATGCATTGTCTACTCAGGCTAGGAGTGGTTCTCCAGGGTCTTAGGAAGAAGTCTTACATGTCACTTACTTGATCCTTTTAAAATGAGGAGTCTGGAACTGAATCTGGGATCTTCTCCTTGGAAACTGGGCCAATGAATATCTGTGAGTTTGATGCTGAAAAATACTGAAATGGGAAATGGTGAGATTTTAGACGTTACCATGAAATATGTTCGAGCACAGTAGAATGCAAAATATCTATAGACCTATGTAAAATATTTACATATAACTAGATTTATGATATAGGATAACTGCAAGAGGAGACTGGTGAAGAGCACTTTTTAACTCAGGGTGTGGATGCCTGGAGCTGCAGTGAGATTGCCACCATCAAGGGCTACAGGCAGAACACTTCAGCATACTTTTAATTAATTTATTTATTTGGATTGGATTTGGATTGGATTTAAGGTGTTCTGGATCTCAGCACACCATGTGGACTTTGTACATGGTACCAATAGACCAACTCTTCAGCCAGCATTGAATGCTTCTACACAAGACCACTGATCATGGCATTTCACATGCATTATTAAGGTAAACCAGCACTGTATTCCCCATATGGCACAGGCATTAGCATTAGCATGGTTTTTTTTCCATTGGAGTAAGTAGCAACTCCACCAGTCATTTGCAGCAAGAAAATGGCAAGGGGGAGAGAGTAATTTCCCCCATGCTGCATTCCTGATATGATCTGGCCTGGGGGTGAGGGATAGAATATGTAGGTGCTCCAAGTGTGAACTTCCCAGTGGCTGAAAGAGAAAGAGGCTTATTAAGGTCACCCAGTGAGGCAGGAACCTGGGACTACTCACGTTGTACTCTTAGTTAATATGCTACATCATATATATGGATATATGAAAGAAACCCAGTTCTGGAGGATGAATGATTGACTGCTCAGATCAGACTCACCACGTAGATCTTTGCAGAATGGATCCCATAGTCCAGGTCATATGATTGTGTGTCCGTAGAAAGAGGTGTCCCAAGAAGACATGTGCTGTTGTTCTTGTTCCACAAAATGGTTTTAGCTGACATCTCTGGTTTTTTATGGCTAAAATTCTGTGTTGTTGTATTACAAAGAGGGGCAGCAGCACATAACCCAGACAGATCCATGCTGTACAAAGTTCTCCTCAAAAATTGTCTCTCCAGAAATTATGGGAAATATTGATTTGGAAGGAGATTTGTCCCCTACATGAAGCTCCTTGGTTAGATTTGTAACATTTCTAGAGGTCTTTGCCTTTTGCTTTGTACTTCCACTTAATTTTTGGTCCTAATTATCCTCTCCAGTTCAAAGGGCAAGACTGAATGCAAGCCTCTTCACACCATTTGGAGAAATGTCCAGGTTTTCAGAAAGTGGCTTTCAAGCTGGAATAGATGAGTCTTGCAACTTCCTTATTGATCCTAGTTGGACTGCAGGCAGGTAAGGCTTGAGACAACTTATCCTAACTGGCCTTCTGAAGAATGTATCAGTCCCTTGTCACCTGAGGCCTGTTAATGTTCTCTGTCTGTCTTTCAAAGGCTGCTCCTGATGGAAAATAACCCCCACCCCCCACCTCCGGCACACAAGTGGTTTCAAAGAGAGGGCGAGTAGTAGAAAACAAGAGGCGAGAACAGTGGCTGGTGAAATGGTGTCAGAAGTGTGGAGAAGGTTGCAATATCCCGAGGAGAGACAATTTAGAAAGATGTATCCTTTACAAATAGTAGACTTACTGCTGTTCTCTTTATATATATATATATATTCTTTTAGGTTGATTCCTTGCAGCCCAACAGAATCTGGAAATATGGAGGAACTCAGCCCTGCATGCTCAGATCTGATCCAGAAATACAGGCCAAACGTTCTATTGCTCCTTGATGGGGCCTCTATGCCAAAAGCTGAATGGTTGTTCAATTCCTGGCCGGTGTGCTTCGGATATCTTTGCAGGATGTGCTCATAGCAGCCGTCTGACATGCAATGATTCATCAGCAGAAATGAAAAGAAGTCTTGTCTCTCCTTGAAGTCTACTAGATGGACAGCAAAGTTAGTTCTAAGCTTATTGACTCCAGTGGACTTAGGAGGGTGTAAGCATGCTTAGGATGGTACTGCTATACCATGAGGCAAAGCCCTTCAGCCCCAAAGGAGCTGAATGTTCCCATTTTCGCAAATCAGACCCTGGAAAACTTACCTTACTCACAATGCTATTTTTTTTCTCAGCACAAAGCCTTCTTATGATCATGCTGCCAATTCATTTGCAATTTAAAATAAGCACTATTGGCCTTCAACATGGCACCTGATGCAGAATGGACTGATTTGCTTGGACTGTGCATCTCCACCATCAGGTGGAGTAAGTCATGTACACTATTGAGGGTCTGCCACATTTCAAATGTATGTGCTGCCCTTTTAGGTGTGTGCATCTCTTTCTTTTTTTATTTCTGTGAGGTGGGTGGGAGATGGAGGAATAGGAGAGGAGTGGCTGCAGGAGGGCAGTGTGATTATGGGCATGTCCAAAATAGCTGCAGTTCAAATTTTACTGTTTGATATGAAGCAAGCTTCCCTGAGATACTGCTTCCCATTTCCAGTGGCTCCGCCATGTGAACAGGAGACTTTGCCCACCAATGTTAAAAGGGCCACAATGTGTGAGAGATGAAGGATGAGAAATTTCCTTGGAAAATTTAGAAGTATTAAAAAAATCAGAATCAGACAGAGTTGGAAGATACCACAAAAGGCCATCTAGTCCAGCTCCCCCACCTTCTCGGAGACTTAAAAACCACACACTCCTGACCAGTGATCATCCTAAAAACCTCCATCCTTCGCCATCGGAAAATGGTTTCTGTCTGATAATAATAGTTTCCCTTCTTACATTAAACTGATGAGAAGGAAACCTCATTATCCTAGGTGAGCTGTAGATGTACTAAAGATTCTCCTGACAGTAAACAGTGTTGGTGACAGCAGCTCTTGGATGCTCCTTCCATGCGAGGGCCTCAGCAAAGGCCTCTGTCTATTCTGGACATGATCCATCTTCTGGATGCATCTTGGGTGACAGGCCTTGCCTTGACTCCAGATAGACCCCCCACATAATGGAACAAATCCCGACACCAGCTCTGTCCCCATCTCCACACAGGCTATACTAACCATAGTCACTGGGGGCTCTCTCACCAAACCATCCTCCATTGTGATCACATGCAGCTAGCTGTCAGCAACGTCTTTCTGCGGTCTATAGAAGACTGTACACAAAAGGATGCAGATACAAATGTGACATAAAAATGGGCAGCATTCAGAAATGACTGGGAGAACATTGGAATCCTCCTGGACACCTTAACTGGGCCTAAGTAGGGACAAATTGGCAGGAGAATGGTCACCCGTTCTTCCTGAGCATGCATTTTAATTTCATGCAGAAATGGGAGGAGAAATATGCAGGGCTGGCATGATATTGCAAAAGGAGTCAACAGCACTTCCAGGTGAAAACCTGGGCATAACATCAGTGCATCAGTGCATCAGGTAACACTGAAATGCTGGTGTCATTTCTTGCCCTGGCCCAGCTTCTGTAGCTCCCAGGGGATGGCCTAGCAGCCCTAGCCGGTGAGCAGATGATGTCATCAACCACCAAGGCTGATATTGTCTTCCTAGGCCAATCGCAGCCTTCCAGGGTCTCAGGCAGAGTTCTTCACCTCCTGCCTGGTGATTTCAGTTGAAAATGCCAGGGATTGAACTGGAGACTTTCTGCAGACCAAGCAGAGGCTCACCTGCCGTGCCTCAGCTCCTTGCCTGACATGCCTGCTTTTCCTTAAGAGCATCGATGTGATAGAGACAGGCAGGGTGAACCCTCCTCTCATAGCATTTCCCTAGTCAAGCTGCATTCCTCCGGGTCTCTATTAGCCCTTGCAGGTGGGTTAAAAGACAGGAACTAAGAGTCAACTAAGATATGATGGGAAGGGGGATTCCTGGATACCTCCACAAATCTGCCCGCTCCCTTGTAAGAAAGGGGAGAGTTTAGATATTACAATAAAGCACAAAGGTGAGGGGGACTGAACTTTGCCCCCTTCCAGGCCTTATATTGTGGTGCCCAACCAAGGGCCCTGGTGGCACCCAGGATGCTGATGACAGCCACAGACAATGAGCCCCTCCAAAACCTCTCCCCCCACACTCCGCCATAGCCCCGTCTATAAACCTCAGCCAAGACACCCCATAGTTCAATAGGCAGCCCATATGGCGTGGGGCTCTGTCACAGAGGCAAGGCTGCCAGGCCAGGCTCCAGGTGGGGCCTGGGGATCCCCTGAAATTACAGCTCCAGACTACAGAGATCAGTTCCCCTGGAGGAAATGTCGGCTTGGGAGGGTGGAATCCGTAGCATTATACTCCACTGAGGTCTCGTTGTCCCTAGGCTCCACCCTCAAGTCTCCAGAAGTTCCCCAACCTGGACATGGCAACCCCCCCCCCCACATTCCCCACTGCCAACTCTTGATAGTTGCCAAGCAATGATGTGAAATTTTTGACTGAATGTTGAATTTTCGGTCAAATATGTGGACTGGGGACGCCCTCTAGTGGCGATATGTAGTCATACACAACTTTAACGGTGAAATATTCATCTTCTGATGGGAGCAAAAATAGCATCACCAAGGTTTCAGCATAAGGAGCACAATGTGAAACCCTAAGAAAATGGTGCATTAAATGATATCAGAAGAATGTCTACTTGAAAACGTCTACTTGCATGAGATAGCAGAAGAATGTCTGCTGAATATCTTGGCCGCCACCCAATTTCCTCCCCCATTGCATCACAGGGAGCTATCTGCAACCTTTGTCACCATAAGGAAGCTCCCCCCCCCCCCCACTCGCTGTGCCTTGACTGGAGCCAGGGCTGTGGCTCCCAATGAGGCCCTGGAAAAGGGCCCTGCCTCCTGGACCACCCCCTGCACCACCCCATGGAGGGGGGGGGGGAGAGAAGAAAAAGAACTGTTTTTTTGTACCCTGCTTCTTATTACCCAAAAGAGTCTCAAAGTGGCTTACAATCTTTCTTCCTTCTTCTCCCCACAACAGACACCCTGTGAGGTAGGTGAGGCTGAGGGAGCCATGAGAACTGTCATTGGCCCAAGGTCACCAGCTGGCTGCATGTGGAAGCGTGGGGAATCAAACTTGGCTCTCCAGATTAGAGTCCACCACTCTTCACCTCTGCACCATCCTGACTCTCCAATGGAAGAGGGTGAGCCCCCATCTCCTAATGGAAAGAGGGAAGGAGCGGGCTTGCTCCAGGCCACCCACTGGGGTGGGTTTTCTTCTCCTTGGCAGTTGCCCAGGTGCACCCCAGGAATGGACTAGCCCCAGGGACAGTCAAAAAACATTGTGTGTGTTTGTTTTAGTTTGTAAACCGTTTATTTGTTGCCAAAATTACAGTTAGTTTCATGACTAGGAGAGGAAGTGGAAGGTGCTTGTTAGCCACTTTAGGTAGTGGAAAGGGAGGTATACAAAACTAGCTCTTCCTCTAAATACATGTAAGGATGGGAGTTGTGCACCGTGTGTCTTGAGAGCTGCTGTGGCATGTGCCGTGAGTGCCAGCGTTCTCATTGAGGATTGCTCCCACCATGGTCCCTGCCTGGTCTCACTCCAGCAGACCCCCCATTGACCCCCCTGCTGCAGGTCCTTAGCAGGCCCCTTCTGGTGTCCAGTGAAGTCTGGGACTCTTCCAGCTTGTGAAGCCATAATCCAAATAAAAGGGGGCGAGACACATTTTTAAAAAGCAAGACCCATTGCCAAACGTATAAAACAGCCACTAAATTAATAAACACTTCAATGTAAAGTCTCCTTTGAGCTTGAGAGCCTGGCCAAATGGCCCTCTTGCCCCCCCCCCCCCGCAGTTGCTTAGTCTGGCTGTTGTGGATGCAAGATCCTTAGTCTGAATCTGAAGGGCACTCTGCTTCCTATGCTGAGGACTAGACAGACATATTCCTTGTTTCCTCTGAGCTCCACTGCTTGGAGCTTCCCCCTTCTGTTAGAGCAAAGCAGCACAGCTGGGAGTTCTGATGAATATAAATGTACAGGTCCCACACACATCGGGGAAGGGAGCACTGAACACTGTACCTGTTGGGTGGCTGGCCAAGTATCTGTCCTCTTGTTCTTAGCAGGAGAACAGCTGAAGAAGGGGCAGAAAACCGCCCCCTGGGAAGAGGTGGCCACAAGGCTCCATGCTCTGTTGGCTAGGTGAGTAAAGGAACATCCCCAGGGAAAGACTCAGTGGTCCTACAATCAGTGCCAGGGCTGCTGCTTCTCTTTCATGGATTCAAGCTGAATCAAAACTGCTGAAGGATGTGGCATTATTCTTCTGAAAGCAAGAAAAGGAACACTCCAAATTACTGACATAAAGGAATGACTGAAAAGCTCTCGGAACTGTGTGGTGCCCACCTGTGCCTTCGAGTGACAAGGCTGCATATGCTTATTGAAAAAGTGGAGTCCACTAATACCAGAAATCTGTAGAATCATAGAGTTGGAATGGGCCATACAGGCCATCTCATCCAAACACCTGCTCAATGCAGGATCAGCCCTAAGCATCAGTAACACATTCTGTACACGTTAGATAATGCACTTTCAATGCACTTTAGAAGTAGATTTTCTTGTTCGATTACATTAAATCAAATACACCAGTGGTCCCCAACCTGCGGGCCGCGGCCCGGCGCCAGGCCGCGAAGGCCATGGCGCCGGGCCGCAGCTCCCTCTCCCCGCCCCCCCCCGCAGTAAAAAACTTCCCAGGCCGCAAGCTTGCGGCCCGGGAAGCTACTTACTGCGGGAGGGCGGGGAGAAGGAATCGGGGTCGGGCTGCGTGGGCGTGGCGGGCGCGGTCCCTGTGGGCGCGGCCCGATGCCCTGCCGGTCCCCAGCCTAATAAAGGTTGGGGACCACTGAAATACACTATCTAATAATCCCATTTTTATTTCTGTAGCCACAATATGAACCCCATTAGTCCAGTAAAAATTTTCTATTGCTTCTACACTCATTAGCATTCGAGGTTATATACTCGACGTAAGAGTTCATCAGGGGCATCCAGTCAGTAAGTGAAGTGATTTCACAAGAGCTTTGGGGTGTGTGGTTCGAATCTTTAAAACAGCTCACTCTCCTCCATTAGTAGTTAACATTTTTCTGTTCCAATACTATCACTTTTACTCTGTCCTAACATTCAATATAGACCAGCCATTCTCAACTTCTTTACCATTGAAAAACCTCTGAAACATTCTTCAGGCATCAAGAAACCGCTGAAGTGGAGCGATTGTGCAGAATATGGTTGGGAAGCAGAGTTGTGCACATGCCCATCTGGGGCCCCTCCCCCTCCAGGCCCATCATTGGCCATTTTGGGAGGGAAGGCAGGTCAACATGACCATATAGGGTCATATCACCCAATAAATGTTCAACAAATTTTAAAAATATATTAAAATTAATTAACTCCCAGTCTTTCAGGGAACCTTTCCAGGCCTGTCAAGAAACCTAGTTTGAGAAGCAGGCTGAGTGGCTCATATGAATGGATCAATGGATGCAGTTCCCGAGGATGTTTAGGGAGCTGTAGCTTATTACATTTATTTACTTCATATGCACCCCACTTTTCTCCACAATGGGGCCCCAAAGTTGTCTATATCTTTCTCCCCTCTTCCATTTCATCTTCACAATGCCCTGTGAGGGAGGTTAGGCTGAAAGCACATGGCTAGTCTAAGGCCACCCAGCAAGCTTCCATGGCAGAGAAGGAGTCACAGCTGGGCTTGCCACATCTTGGTCTGGCACTGCTTCTGCTGCTGCTGCACTTAGGGTCAGGTATCGGAACTGGTCTCACCATTTCCATCATGAACTCTTTTGTTGCTAGAACTCCTCTATATTGCCAAAAACATCTTGTACAGAACCTAGTTAATGGATAGTGTTAAATATTAAATGCTAACATAACAACTATTGCTGCAGGACGAAGGAGGGAAATTGATTTTGAAAGAGAATGAGAATGCTAGAAGCTGCAGATAGTGTGTGGTTTGTGCGATAAACATAGTGGATGGGGAACATATGACTTTATCACTATCACTATCACTATCACTATCACTATCACTATCACTATCACTATCAATATCAATATTAAACTTTTATACCGCCGTTCCCTTAGGCTCACAGCGGTTTACAAGATAAAAATTACAATAAAACCCCTAGTTAAAACTATTAAAACCAGTCCACACTATCAATGTTAGGCAACAGGCGAGCACTAACTAACCCGACTAACCCCCCAAAATCGCCCCACGTTAGCCGAGGGACATCAGGTTGCTAATATGGGAGCGAGGCGATCAGATCATTCAGATGAACCCAGGGAGCCCAGATCCAATGTCGGGACCGCCTGCCTCAACCATATGCCTGGCGGAAGAGCTCCGTCTTGCAGGCCCTGCGGAAAGCTGTTAACTCCGACAGGGCCCTTAGCTCTTCCGGGAGCTCATTCCACCAGGTTGGGGCCAGGGCTGAAAAAGCCCTGGCCCGGGTCAAGTCCAGGCGAACATCCCGAGAGCCTGGAACCACCAGTAGGTTTGCACCCGCAGAGCAAAGGGCCAGCAAAGCAGATAACAGCCCCTAAAATGTTAATAGATATCAAAAACATAATGCAGATAAAACTAAAAAATAGCCTATATAAAGTGACCCGACTAATTAAAAGCAAAATGGAAGAGCTCTGCTTTGCAGGTCCTGCAGAACTTAGATAATTCCCACAGGGCAGACGTATTATCGGGCAAGTGGTTCCACCTGGACAGGAACACAAAGAAGGCCATCGTCCTAGTGGACACCAGGCAAACATCCCAGAGGTCAGGCACCACAAGCATATTGTGGGTAGAAGAATTAAAATTTTGTGGGGGGAACATGTAGGAAGAGGTTGTCAGCCAGGTATGACGATCCCAGACCATTTAGGACTTTTAAGGGAATCGCCAGCATCTTGAATTTGATCTGGAGCTTTATCAGCACCCAGTGCACCTGATTGAAGACAGGATAGATATGATCTACCAGGCGGAACCTGTCAGCAATCTTGTTACTGCAATTTGGACTGCCTGTAAATTCCAGAATGCCTTCAGTGGTAGTCCGACACAGAATGCAATAGTAGTCTAGGCAGGAGGTGACCATGATGTGAATTGCTATTCTATATTAGAATGCTTTCATAGAACTGGACACAGTTCTATATATAACACTGCTTTTCATAGGATCATAGAGTGGGAAGGAACCTCCAGGGTCCTCTAGTTCAACCCCCTGCAGAATGCAGGAAATTCACAACTACCTGCCCACCACAGTAACCAAGCCCAATTGATTCCCCCCCCCCAAAAAAAAACCCAGAATCCATGGCGAGTCTGGCCAGGAGGAAATTTGCCTCCCGACCCCATAGTGGTGATTGGCATTTATCTGGGCATGCAAGAAAGGGACACAAGAGGCATGCATGGGCACAATCCCTTCTGCCCACCCTCTTACAATCTGGGATAGAAATGGAGACAAATACAAAAATGCCACCCTTGCCACAGCTGACAACTGCTTGTCTAGGGACAAGGATGAGTCAGGTCAGTCCCCCAGACTCTTAACAGAGTCCACTAATGAAAGTTGGACCCCATCTAGAGTTGGGAGCTGAAGGGCCCTTGACAGTCCAGATCTCTCCAGCCAGATGGCCTCTGTCTTAGACAGACTTCAGCCAGTTCTGCTTTAACCAGTGAACCCAGCCTCAAGGCAACGGGCCAGATCTGCCTGTGCAGAGTCCAGCTGCTTATCCAGCAGGAGGAAGAGCTGGGTGTCATCTGCATATTGGTGGCATCCAACTCCGAAATGCCTAACAAACTCCAATAGAAGACACAGATACATATTAAATAACATTGGGGAGATAATTGTGTTTTGCACAACCCCACACTCAAGAGAATGCTTGGTGGAGCACTCACCCTAAACTGCTATCAGTCAATGGCATCCCTGAAGGAACAGAAGGAACTGTACTAAGGCAGTCTCAGAAGCCCCCAGTGAGGTCAGGCAGTCAACGAGGTTCAAATGATCAACAGGGTCAAATGCTGCTGACAAGTCCAATAAAATCAGCAGCTCATTCCCACCCTTATCCAATTGATAGTGTAGGGTGTCTACCAAGGCTCTTTTTCAATTCCAAACCCAGGCCTGAAGCCAGACTGGAAGGGGTCAGGTTATGGTGTCTCATTCAGGAAGCCGTGAAGCCCTTCTGCCACTGCCCTCTCAATCGCCTTCTGAGATAAGGAAAAATTTATATTGGGTGATAACTGGCTACGTCCTCAGGATCCAAGGATGGTTTCTTGAGAAGGGGTCCAATTATGACCTCCTTCCTGGACAAGGAAGCAAACCTGGTAGATAGAAAGATTAATAATCTCTCTCAGGGGACCTCCAAAACACTTAATAGCATGATTTAACTAGCCATTGGGGCAGGGATCGAAGGGGCATATTGTTGGCTTTATAGCTAACAGGATCCTGCAACATTATCAAATGAGAGCTGGTTGAAGGGCCCTCGCATGACCCCAGAGTTCCCTAGAACCCTAGTTGGGAGTCCCTGATCTAGAGGTTTTATGTCTTTTAATGGGAGTTTTAATGGGGTTTTAAGACACTGTAACCCGCCACGAGCCTTTGGGAGTGGCAGGAAATAAATTGAAATAATAATCTGTACACAGCCCGTGGCGCCACGGGTGCCACGGACTGAATAAAAGAGTAAGGGGTAGTGGGGAGGAGTTACGGCGGGACCGGTCCGGGATAAAAACTCGGAGGGGCCAATCAGGAGCCGCGAAGCGGCTCCTGATTGGCCCCTCCAAATGTCCATCCCGCCCGAAGAAGGCAATGGGGAGCCGTGCAAAGCGCGGCTTCCCATTCCCTGCTTCACCCGCACAGGCATAGGTGAGCGGTCCGCCGGGCCGCCTTCTCCCGGCCGCCGGAGCGGCTTCGCAGCGTCGGAGACGCCGCGAGGCTGCTCCGGCGGCCGAGAGAAGGCTTTGGGGAGCTTCGGGGGCGGGTGGGCCTCGCCGGGTGGCCCTGCATCAAACCGCCGCCTTCGCCTTCGCCTCCGCCGCCGCTCAAGCCGCTGCCGCCTCCGCCGCCGCTCAAGCCTCTCTGCAGAAGATGGACGCCAGCAAGAAGACGCCGCAACAAGTAAGTGATCTTTTACTCTTCCCCAGCCTCCTAGCGCCCATTGTATTCAGGATACAATGGGCTTTTTTACTAGTAATAATAATGATGATGATGATGATGATGATGATGATGATGATGATGATGATGATGATGATGATGATAATGATAATAATAGAGCCATACTGCACAGAAGATCAAATCCAGCACATGGCTTGCTTCAAATGGGGGAATTAAAACAACCCGGTAGAGGCCTAATGTCACCATGGCAGACATATAGTCTGAAGTGGCTCTAGTCAGAATGGTGCCTGCATGGATAGTGGAATCCTCCAAAACTAACATATGGGTGAAACACAATACCCAGTAAGAGATCACTTGGGTATCCACTGGTGCACTGGCAAGATAGTCAACTTTCCCTGGACCTGCCATTCGAGACCCACACATTCTCCACAAGTGGAGAGTGAAAAACTGTCTCAGCCTCCCTTACCCAGGTCTCGGTCAAGCAAGCTAACACAATAATATTGCACAGCACAGTAATTGTATTATGTGTCAACCTGGCACTGAGCAGCATCAAGACCGTGGCAGGGTGAGGGATTAGAAGGACATTATGCATATCCCTATCTCTAAGTTCTCCTTACAACTAAACTTCTCCCACCACTGTATCTTCCTACCCCTGAAAGAACAGGATCCCTGAAAACACCCCCCCCCATTATGTCATATTGGGAGGCCCTGATGTTGCAGACTTGAGCTCAGTTCCCAAACACAAACCCCACTGGGTGCAATAGAGGGATAATCTGCTGCCAGGCCAGCAAGCAGTATCCATAAGAAAAAGCACCCCACTACAGCTAATTTGCAAAAGAGGAAAAATCACTTACACAAGACAAATAAGACATGTCAACGGAAAAGTAGCTAATAATAGCAATAATACTTATTGACCAATTAACACTTTACAATACTGCTAACCAATGAGAGATGCCTGGAAGTTGGCCATAGGCCACGCTGGCAGGAAAAAGATAATATACACACACCTGAAAAGGCTGCCAAATTAAAATAGCACCCCTCCATCAGAAGTAGGAGGATATGAAGCTTTGTCAAAAAACAAGGCAAAATCAAAAGCCCAAGGACCAATTCACCAACATGGCCTACAGACCAATCAGAGATTCGAGATGATCAACATAATTAAGTTAAGCCCAGGACTGCTCTGCAGGGCTTGTGTAAAGAGCTACAACAAGGGTTGTGCCATCATCCCACAACCTTTTGCATATGACCACAGTATGTGCAATGGCGTGGCCTTAGGCTGGTAGTATGCACTTTATGATGTGCCTGCAGGAGGCTTTCTGGAAAGGGGCAGGCTGCCACATTTAACTTGACTCTGCTGTATCAGTTTGGGAAATATCAGGCCAATTAGAAGCTGAATGGGTCAGCCGGACAGAAGGCAGTCGTTGATTCAAAGATGCAGCCCAACCTCTGATGGAACTGTGTGGAAAGTCCCCATGAGGTCATCTGCCTTGATTTCCTCTGACTCCAAAGGCTCACAGACTGCCACCAATATTGGGCACAGCCTCTGCCATTGGCTTGCTCTTGGATTACTCTTCTGTTTTACTCTCCTTGTACTCGGCAGCGCCATACAGCTCAGAGCAAAATTATTTGCAGACAAGTGCACAGGGGGTGGATATATCACCAATAGAAGTGTGGAGCTGCCATCATATATAACAGGCTGCGACCAGTATTTATAGAGCTACACACGGTACAAATCATAGCTGCAAATCCTTCCTGAAGCAGAGGCTAGATATAAACTCTAGAACTATTGCAAGCAATCTTTTAGCAGAGGCTGCCCAGCAGCAACTTTGGTCATAAATTTCCCTGTAATGCCATCAGCATCTGGACATGGTGCTGGAGAAGTTCAAATGTTAGCTGCAAGCTCTTATTTCATGACTCCCGGACGGTGATTCAAGGCTGTTGCGGCCTATTGAGAGCCAGAGAGCTCAGATTTGATTGACTTGCCCCTGCTAGAAAACATCTTATTATTCATTCTGCAATCTCCTCCGCTTGGTATAACTGAGTTCCAAAGGACCAAAGAAATTCAAGAGCACCACAGAGCTGCAATATTCTGAGCAGATTTTCTTTGAGCATGGAACTGTTCGCATAAATCGGCAGCCATTGGCCCATTGGTGCAGGAACAGGACCGTTAGTGCAGAATTTCACGTTTTAAAGTACACCTCTGTAGAACCTGGCCAATTTCCCCAGAATGCTGAACTCTGCGTGCAGAGAAAAGGGAGGGGGCAGAGAGAGATGATCGAAACAATATCCGAAACAACCCCCCAAATTACCATTACGATGCATACATATTAAGGTATTTCTCTTATTACATTTAACCCACTCTTCTCCCAAGAATTCTGAGTGGTGTGTATGGATTTCCATTTTCACTGCATAACAACCTTCTGAGTTAGACTTAAAGAGAGTGACGAGCCAAAGGCATTATTATTCCATAGAAATTCTTCAGAGTAGCTGACCCACAGACTACGGAACTTTGCATGCGTGCATGCATCCACCAAGCTCTACAAATGGTTTATTATCTATTCCATCTACATGTTATGACTTTTGCATCAGTGCAATATTTACATTCTCCCTTTCCACAGTTCAGGTCTTCAAGACAGCTTATAAAAATGACTGACACCAACTAATCAAAACCTGCAGAGAGAGACAAAACGCCCAGCATGTGTTGTCACCTACTAAACTGTTATGCATACACATTACAATTAACAAATTAGGTTAGACATAAACCCACACCATATTGCAGAAAGTGGTTTGACATGGACATGTTCAACAGTCAGTGTCATTCTGATAACCCTTATCTTGTTGAATTTCTTGGCTTTGCCAACATTGCATAACCCTCTTCAGCAAGGTGCCAAGGTCAATACATCATGGCTGCTTGTGGTCTCAGTGCTGAGAGTATATTTCAGCTCTGCATTCTTTACCCCATCAATCTCCACATAGCAAACATGAGAGAGAGAAGAGAGAGCGAGGTTTTATGTACCCTGCTTTTCACTACTTGAAGAAGTCTCAAAGCGACTTGCCTTCCTCTTCCCACAACAGGCACCCCTTGAGGTAGGTGAGTCTGGAAGAGCTCTGAGGGAATTGTGACTGGCCCAAGGTCACCCAGCCGGCTGCTTGTGGAGGAGTGGGGGAATCAAACCCGGTTCTCCAGATTAGAGGCCCCTGCTCTTAACCACAATACCAAGCTGGCTCTCAACATGGACTCTAGGATGTCTGTTATGTTTCCTGGTGGCCACTTGCATCTTGACACTCATGGTTAAAACCTAAAGGGTCTTGAATGAGACAGAAAGAAAAGGGAACTTGAAATCATTCTCTTTTATGATACTGACAAGCAAAACTTATTTCCCAGGAACAAAAGGTTTGGCAAACAATTTCATGTGCTCCTGGCTACTTATCCTTAAAGGGTATTGGTAAAAGGTAAAGGTAAAGGTATCCCCTGTGCAAGCACCGAGTCATGTCTGACCCTTGGGGTGACGCCCTCTAGCGTTTTCATGGCAGACTCAATACGGGGTGGTTTGCCAGTGCCTTCCCCAGTCATTACCGTTTACCCCCCAGCAAGCTGGGTACTCATTTTACCGACCTCGGAAGGATGGAAGGCTGAGTCAACCTTGAGCCGGCTGCTGGGATTGAACTCCCAGCCTCATGGGCAAAGCTTTCAGACGGCTGCCTTACCACTCTGCGCCACAAGAGGCTCAAGGGTATTGGAGGGTAGGACAAATGAGCTAATGAGACCATATGCAGAACACTGTATCAGTGTAAGTGCAGAATAACTTTGTTTCCAAGGAATTCTTCTGAATACGTGCCTGGATTTTGACTTTGGCAGGCTTTGAACTGCATCTTCCGATGTTTATTGTTCCCCCCCTATTTAGTGAAGTGAAATGTGTTGCCTCTGAGCTCTGTTTCTATATCACATTGTCTTACTTCTGATTTCACTCCTGCATTTGTTGAATCTGGCAGAGGAGACATTCCAATGTGCTTGTTGGAGGGGCAGGAGGATAAAGAAGAACTACAATCAGTGTTTCAATACCCAAGAGGTTTTGGAAAACTCAAACTGTGGCGAAGACCTAGCTGATTGTGGACCAATCCTATGGCTCCCCTGCTGGCTTCCTTTATGTTAAAGCTAATGCTAGGGTCACAGACATATGGAGCTGCAGAAGCAAAATAGTTGTACACATTAGATTTAAGTGGGCAACATCAGCAAGTCACTCCTGGCATAAAATTCCTGGCAACATTACTGTTGTCAACATCCAGGACAATTGTGCACTGACATCCTCCACATTCCATGGATGAAAGACACCAGTTAGTACACAGCAGCGGCAGGATGCCCTTATTGCTTTACCCAGGCCAGTACACACCCGCCCCTACTCCCCCCCCCCCCGCATTCAACACCTGGCAGCCAGGAAAACTCCACAATCAGTCTTTCCACCGTTCCTAAGCACATGGAGATCTGGAGGAAGAGCCCAGAGGCACCCTTAGAGATCACTTCAGATCCAACTATGACAACAGTACCCTCACATAGACAAAGTCCATAGCAATGGATCCAAACCCTTTCTTACTGTAATCTTGGCACAGAAAACCAGCACTTTTCAGGAGGACAAAAATGGAGACCATGTGCTCAAGTAGAACAGAAACCCCAGCAGCCAGAGAATTCGGAGGTGTGAGCTAAAGGCTCACCTTGGGGAGATACCATAGCAGCCTTGACAAAACAAATATATATTGGGGTGTGTGTCTCCTAATTGCAACAATAACTTCAGGTGGAAGGGGAAAGGGGCACCTTCTGAATGGGGATGGCAGCTTCCGAATGTGGAGCTCCAGACTTTGCAGAGCTATAATTACACACACAAACACTCATACGCACACACTCACCCCCCCCCACACACACACCACTAATGATAATGATCTCGATGCTCTCTCTTTGGGCCCCCTGCTGAGGGTTACAATTATGCTATTAGATGGTGAGTTCATTAACTCAGGAATTCCCCTCCAGACAGTGCTTTCTTCCTAAACAGCCAGAGGCAGCAGGGAGCAATACAGTTAAAATGGCTCCAAAGCTGCCAAGGCAGCCACAGCCTCAGCCCCTGCCTCCTGCCGCCCAAGCTCCGTTAACTAAGGAGGACATGTCAACAATGCAGGCTGCTTCTGAACCAGAGCTCAAAAACGAATCCAGATGTGGACAGTGTCCATGGTGGGATCAGGTTTCAAAGCGAATTTCAAGCAAAGTTATCAGATGCTGCCTGCCACCATCAGGGTAGCTATGGCAGCATTTGCAGCTTAAGCAGGTCTACTCAGAATCCTACTCAGATCAATTAAATAGGGCTTTTAATATTTTTAGGACTGCTCTGTGAATTTGGCAAGAAGAACCCCAGGTGAGGCTTTTCATTTTAAACCATGCAGCAAGTCTTGGACCATCTGGAGGACCTGAAAATTCAGACATATAGGCAGAATGGCAGTGTGTGGACATAGGCTTTTTCTTAAAATTGTGTTATTATGGCTGAACCACTACCTACTCTGAGTTATAATGTCCATGGCCTGAACTCTCCTGTCCAATGTAGACAACCCCCCCCCCCCAGCATGCTGCATGTTGTGTGGTGTAGGGGGCTAGAATGTCAGCCTTGGATCTAGGAGACCCCAGCAAAAGTCCCCACTTGGCCATGAAGCTCGTTGGGTGACTTTCAGTCCCTCTCTGTCTGCTCAGCCACTGCACAAGGTTGTTCTGAGGGCCTAATGGGAGAGGAGAAAACCATGTGTGCCACCTGGGCTCCTTGAAGGAAGGGTAGGATTAAAATAGGCTAAATAAATAAGACAAGCCATGGCAACACTTGGTGGGGAGGGGATCCAAGAGTGGGAAATCATAGCCAAAGAGCCACAACACATATCTTTGGATAACCTGATCTGTTAAAAGTTAGTTATATTCAGTAATAAGATTATAATATTAAATTTTATAACAGTTTGAAAATAAGGTCTAATATGCGTCAGTTATTATTTCAGCATTTGGTTGCCTCAGTAAGAAGAACAAATTTTATTATTTTTTTATATCCCACTTTTCTCTTCCAGAAAGAGTCTCAAAGCAGCTTCCAATCTCCTTCCCTTCCTCTCTCCACAACAGGCACCCTGAGAGGTAGGTGGGACTGAGAGAGCTTTAGCCCTAACATGACTGTGACTAGGCCAAGGTCACCCAGCTGGCTGCATGTGGGGGAGCAGGGAATCAATCCCAGCTCGCCAGATTAATTTGATTCAGTCTGGAATAATGTAGTAAAATACAAAAAGAATTCTTTGGATAGCAAGGTATAGGAGTTAATAATGTAATTATGTTAATTTGTGTATTTAGTTAATCATTTTGTGTGTGTTTCTTCAAAGTATTTGTGTTGGCATTGTCATATTTGTTTTCTTTTTTGTCTAATAAAAAAATTAAGATAAAAAAGAGAAGCTTCCGCTCTTAACCACTGCACCAGAACACTGGAAGTCGGGAGGGAGCCAAATAATGGCTGCCCACTTTTTCTAAGGTCTTCACAAATAGAAAAAGAACAGGGGGTTATTCTAATATTTTAAATGCTGAACATGCAAGGAAAGACACTTGCTGGAATATCCCAGGGGAACTAAGACCTGGCCTTCCACATTCCAAGACAAAGGCTACTTGCCAACACAATCTCTCCCAGGTCTTCCAAAGCGGACTCAGAGGCAGCCTGGTAAGGTGAGGTGAATGTAGTTTGAGAACTGGTTTCTTGCACATTTTTTAATTCAGATAGAGAACCAATATGTTAGCAAAGCCACATCCATTGTCTTAACACAGTTGGAAGTAATTTTGATAAAAGATATATAAAGGCATAAGGAATTTTTAATCAAATATCTGTGACCTTCCATCTGAATCTGAACATCTAAATAAAATGGTAAGATGGTTTTGGGAGGAGTTGGGACTCATTGCCTACCAATCAGATAGGCTGTCCCAGCTGTCCCATCCCTGACTGGCCATCCATCCAACGAACAGCCAATCAGGAGGGATGTCCTGCCCCTGCTTGCATCCTCCTCCAAATTCTTCCATATGGAAGAAGTTCCAGCCCAGTAAGCAGGAGCTGGGAGGGAGAGCAGAGGGCCTGGGACTGCGGGCCTGGTGGGGGTCGGGGTGGGGGAAGGACGGAGGAAGGGAACCCCTGCCAGCACTTGTCTCTGCCCCAAGCAGCCCCTGCTGCAGCCTCAACAGGCCTGAGTGATGTTGCTGTGGGGAGAGGGCAAGCCAGCCCCCCCCCTGAGCACCTCCAGGAGTGGCCTTGCCAGACCACAACAGGGCTGCCCCGGACAGCGAGGGGAAGAGTGGAGTCCTCACCAGTGCTTGCCCTGGCCCTAAAAAGGCCCACTGGCCTCAGTGGGCCTTTTCAGGGTGGGGGGGGGCAGGAATGGAGTCCCCACCAGTGGTCGTCCCCCGCCCCTCACCCTGAAGACTCCTGTCAAGGCCTCTCCAGGCTTCGGCTGGCCTGCCCAGGGTGGGGTGGGGGAAGGTCATAATTGGACCCCCTCTGAAGCTAGTAATACCCTTAATATGTCCTTCCAGGCAATGTGGAATGCTTTAAAATAAGTGTATAGAGAACATTTTAATAAATGGCTTCCTATAACAATACATTCAGGGGAAATTACATGCAAAATCTCCTAGTTGACGTGGGCTCATTAAACATGCACATCTTATTGCAGATTTTCAGAGCAGTAAACTTTGGACTCTATACCTGCCTTACACACCACTCCCTTTGCTCCTGTGTATTTATTCTACAGCTACAACAATAACAACAACAACAACAGCAACAGCAACAACCACAACTTTTCTAAATCAGGGTGGAATGTCACTTTGATGTGTGTGTGTGTGTGTGTATGGTGTCCAAAAGGGTTATATACACACGCCACACACATAATTGCCCTATTGCAGCTGCACAGCGTCCAACCAGCATCTTCCATTTAAATCCTCCTGGTTCAGGTTTTGCCCATGATTTTAAATACAACATAATACCAGGTAAAAGGTAAAGGTAAAGGTATCCCCTGTGCAAGCACCGAGTCATGTCTGACCCTTGGGGTGACGCCCTCTAGCGTTTTCATGGCAGACTCAATACGGGGTGCTTTGCCAGTGCCTTCCCCAGTCATGACCGTTTACCCCCCAGCAGCAAGCTGGGTACTCATTTTACCGACCTCGGAAGGATGGAAGGCTGAGTCAACCTTGAGCCGGCTGCTGGGATTGAACTCCCAGCCTCATGGGCAAAGCTTTCAGGCGGCTGCCTTACCACTCTGCGCCACAAGAGGCTCTTATAATACCAGGTACCATAAAATAATACCAACAAATACAGGCTAAAATTATATTAATGCAGGAAGTACACATCATTGATAAATATAATAAGATTTTATGTATAACAGTCTAAGAATATTGTGAAACAAAGATAAAATCTCTATTCCAGTGGTCCCCAACCCCCGGTCCAGGGACTGGTACCGGTCCGTGGACCAGTTGGTACCGGGCCACGGCTCCTCCTCGTCCTCCTCTCCAGGTACTGCCTTGGGAGCTGCCCTGCCACTCTTACTTTTGGTGCTCTCTAGCGGCCGCCGTGGCTGGGGCTACCCCTCGGCGTGGCACTGCACAGCTGCTGCTGACAGTACCCCCAGCAGGCAGGGGCACTGGCGGGAAAGCAAGTGGAGCAGGGGCTCAGGCAGCGGCGACGTCCCTCAGCAAAAGACTACCTTCCTCCCCGGGGCCTCAGTAAAATTGTCAAGCGTTGACTGGTCCCCGGTGATAAAAAGGTTGGGGACCACTGCTCTATTCTATATTCAAATGGAACATAGAGTAGATTTCATTTATTTGCTTCCACAAATCACTGTCTCAACCTAATGGCCATTGTGTAGAATTAAGCTATCAGTTTGCAGATAGTAGCCTTTCCTTCCCATAAACCTTTTTTTTTCCTGGTCAGTTTGGCAAGTAACATCCCTAAGCAGAAGAAATGTTATTTTAGAGCAAGGTGTCTCATAAAGTTCTGCGCATGCATTTTAGCATTAATCATTCAATGAAAGGGAACAGAAAGGAATGCAGACACATAAGGAAAAATCAATGGTGAAACTGACAAGACTTTCTTGAAACTGACAAGTAGCTTCAAAACCCAGTGTCATGAGTCAGTCACAAGGCTCCTCCTCTGAAGATGAGGAAAAGGAAGAATCAGGGACTATACCTGTGGAATGCCTATCTGAAAAGTTGCACATGAAATCAGATCCAGCAAAAGATGAATCAGAGACTGAGGGTTCCTCATTCTATCAGGAAATGAAGAAAATAGGACAGGAATTTGTCTTGGTCACCAAGATGGAAAGATGGAAAGAAGATGGAAAGAGCATTAGACAGCATGGTAAAGACAAAGAAGTGCCCATTTAATTGGATAATTGTGATCAGCATTAACTCCCAAAGCAGAATCATGGCAGGAACAGGAATGACAACTAGAGATGCATCAGCTAATTAGGCTAATAAAAGGGAAACATTGAATGAAACTCATTGTGGAAGCAACCTCGCTACACCATAGCTGGATTCCTTCAGTAAACAGAGTATTGCCTTGTATTTTGTCCTGATAATTTGTGCTTGCTTTTTCAGTAAACAACCAGGACCCTGCCTCCTGCCCTGGATTCCAAGCTTTGGACCTTTAACCCCAGAATTCCTTGGCTCCCTGACTTTGTAAACCAGTTTGTTGACTATTCTCTGTCTCTTGCCTTGACTATTTGTGATGTCTTTTGTATCTCCTGGAACTCCTGGGTAGAGTAAAAGCACCTGAATGCAACATTTCATTAACTGCAACTGCCTATGCTCATTCCAGAGACTGTGTCAGTAATACCAGCTTTGGTCTTGGGTGTAAACTGCACGGAGCTTTTATTCCAACCCCAGATCGATTCAGTCCCTGCCCTCTACACAGAATGCAATTTCCATTTGGATTTTGGGTGATTTAAAATTTCCTTCTGCAGCAAGAAGGATTGATCCGGTGTGACCCTACCTTTATTGTGCGATATCTCCGACTGCTTTTAATCCTGAATATCCATTTGGGAAAAAAAGCTCCATGGTAGAGAACCTCTGATAGGCTACACCTGGTCATGTGACACGCTTGCCTTAAAGGAGAAGCCCCTAATTTCTCTCAATTTCTGTCGGTCCTGGATTTTTCCTACCTCCTCTGCTTTTTCGATCCTCTCCCCCACCCCTCCAAGAAAAGAAAGAGGCTCCCTGTTTGGCTCCTCTCCCCCCCCTTCAAGAAAAGAAAGAAAGAGACTTGGCTTCCTCCCTCCTTCTGAGCCTCCCTAACCACGTGCAGAAGACTTTCCTGTTTCAATGGGGGGGGGGAGGAAGAATCGAGTTCAAAGCGATCTGAATTCAACAGGATTGACAATGGAATAAAGAAAGTAAGTGCCCTGAATGCAATACTTGTTTTCCATATTGCCAAGCACCAGGAGATTCTCTGCTGTGTTATCAGCCACTGTGAAAAATGGGAGTCACATGGTCTCATAATATGGGGAAACATATTGAGTGTACAAAATGCACAGTAAAACCCACTCCTACTGGCACTACAAGCTGTGATAGTTGGCAGCGTGTGGGTGCTTGCTTGCCTGTGCAAAGACAACTGCAACTCCACCACATTTTGCACAAGGCTTCAATTTGGATGGGAGAGAAGTCCTCTGGCAGAAGCTCTAGAGAGCTTTTTTAGTCTTGTGCCACCAGGTATTTTTGCCAGTACCTTGATACAGCTGCATAGTAATGTTCATTCCCTGCCTGTTCCCGAGCTAGCTTGCCAGGAGGGAGGTGCAAAAATGCAATAAACAAACAAACAACATAAACGTGTGTGGTTTTCTAATTTAATTCTACATAGTAGTTGTGATGTTGGCAGTTTTTAAAAGCCTGTCTTGTGTTGCTTGCTCTCTGTCTTCCAAATGGATCGATCCCAGGCAATTCTCAAGTTCATCAGTTTGTGGAAGGTCCATGTGGCTCAGCTGCCATTTTAACGTTAAGCTTCTAAAGGCCACCAAAATGATTTCCCTAAAAAACTTTGTTCACTAAAGCATTAAAGGGGGAAATGTTTTCTAAGCTTTAGCTTTCCCATCCCAGTCTCTCTCTCTCTGATCCCCCTTTCAAGTCAATGCCAGTGAGGAACTAAATGGGAGTCACATGGTCTCGTAATATGTGCAACTCCTTTTGAAACTTCCCCCCTACTGTTTTTTTAAAATTCAGCAATCTGAGACTAGGGATAGAATGGTGGAAGGTGCAGCATGGGCAGAACATCCTCAATGCTGGTGGGAATGTGATCTTCAAGGGGTGGCGAAAGGGCAGAGGGAAATCCAAAGGAATCCTATGCTTTTGGATTACCTTTGATTTGAAAGTGAAACAAGGGAAGAATCAGCACAACAGCACTCTTAGAAAACCTGGGGAAACAGCAACCAGAAAGTGAACTGAGTGCTGAATGGAGGAAAATCAATGCACAATGACAAAGAAAACTCAATGGACCTGAACAGTGAAAGCAAGGGGAAACAGTAATGCTTAATAGACCTTGGTCACACAAACACTATCCATCTAATTGAATTTATGGACAACTTGTTGTGGCACAGAAGAAATTATTCATTTTGGACACTGTCAAACCTCATAAGACTTTATTTTATCTGTATCAATAGAATGGAAAAAGCAATAACTGCAATGAATGCCACCAGTTCCCTAAGTAAATACATTAACACAGTCTTTAATTTGTTTTCATTGGGATCAGTGTTCAGCAGAAAAAGTTCATTATGAAGAAACTGATCACTGTTTAAACTTAATACAGGCTCTGGATCTAGCTCAAAAAGGATTTCTAGACAAGTATATTGCTGATGAGGAAATTAGAAATACAGTTAAGCAGCTAAAAATAACAGTTCTCTTAGAGAGGACAACTTGCCTTCTAGATTTATTAAATGTTTTTGGATGTCCTGTCTCTGCTTATTCTTTGGTTAGACTTGCAGGCGAACAAGAAAGATTCATGAAAGCAGGCAAAAATCATGATAATATTCAAGCTCAGTAAAGATCATTTAACAAGGGACTCACACACACACAAACACACAAACTCAGTCGTGTTCTTAAATAGGATTTGAAACTTTTTCTCCTCTGTCTTGGATGAATACTGAGACTAAGAATGCTTCCTTCCAATAAAGAAATTAGGGATTATTATTTGTAAAGCCCAAGTCTAAAAATAAGTTTTTAAAAATCAGAGCAAGCTGTTAAATTGCCTGCTATGTTAGCAGTTCTAGATACTGAAAAGTCTTTGAGTTATTTAGAATGGATTTAAAAAAATACTTGACAGAATGAATTTTGATCCTTCCTTTGATCCTCTAGTTGGCATGCACCTCTACCTGGACTCTACAACCACCCACCAAAGTTATCTGCTAGCTTTCATTTGTTTTCTTTTGCTTTTAAGTTAGTTGCTCAGAGATGATGCACTGCAGCTGGCATTACATGGTGTAAAGTAGCGATCCCCAACCTGTGGGCTGCAGACCACATGTGGTCCTTCGACTAATTGGAGGTGGGCCCCGAAGGACGCCTTCTCCCCCCCCCCAGCCCTAAACTTCATCCCCCCGGCCCTTTACAACACACTTTGGGTGTCATTGTCTCCCATCACTCCCAGATGGGACTATCTCGTTGCAGAGAAACAAGCTCAGGGTTCCCATTGATTTGTCATTGTCATGAGTTAAAATTTCCATGAAAATAAAATGTTCCTTATGTTTATTGTTGTGGCGTGTCTGTATTTTATTTTGAAGGGATGTTTAAACATTACCATAGCGATCAGAGAGCGTTAGGGCAGTGGTTGAGAGTAGAGGAGTAAACTACCCCCCACACAGACACACATACCGGGCCTCAGTAAAAGGCGTTGAGTGGTCCCCAGTGAGTGGTCCCCGCCATTGAGTGGTCCCCGGTGATAAAAAGGTTGGGGACCACTGGTGTAAAGGCAGGACAGTCTAAATACTTTTATCACCTTATTTACAGATGCCATTTTATTCTTTCTTGTCAGCCTAAATCTGAACTTCCTGTTATTTTATGTCCCATTTTCCTTCCATTCTTCAATGGTTTTGGAAAGTTTGAAATGTTCTTTTAGTTAAGAAGATCACACATCAAACTAAAATGAATATGGAAGCAGATAAGCAGGAGGCTTTCCTTTGTACAGGAATACTTTCTGTACAATGCCTGCTTTCTCTCAACACATGCACCCCATATGTTCACACTAATAATTTGTGTATGATTGAAAATGAGCAACATTTTCCACATTTCTGTACCTGCACTGTTGGCAGAATTCAGCACAGCAGCTGGCCTAATAGCTGATGCTGGCACATAGTCACATCAGATGTTATTTAAAATCTGCTACATTTTGTGTGAGAGGGAAGGTGGCCTGCTCTAGTCTGATCTAGTCAGATCTCGGAAGCTAAGCAAGATCAGTGCTTGAATGGGAAATGACCAAAGAAGGCTTGGCAGACGAATAAACATGATACTCCCTTCAGAGCCTTGATCCAGACGGATGGTGGCTTTCCAGGGTCTCAGGTAGAGGTCCTTTGCATCATCATGGGCAGAGATGACAGGGATTGAACTTGGAACCTTCTGCATGCCAAGCAGATGCTCTACCACTGTGCCATGGCCCCTTCCCAAAGGAAGGCCGTGGCAAACCACTTATGCTTCTCACTTGTCTGGAAGGTCTCTTGCTGGGGTCATGACTTGACAATACTGTACACTCACACACATTAGAGTGCAAATATTGCTTTTGTGCCTCTGCATCTGGCAACACCCATCATTCAGTAGCATCCATCCTGTTGTGAACTTAGACAGATTGTAAATGGGTGGGCAGAAGGGACTGTGTCTGAGCTTGGCTCTTGTGGCCCTTTCTTGCATGCCCAGGGAAACGCTGATTGCCACTTTGGGACCAGAAGGTAAAATTCTTCCAGGTCAGATGGGCATAGGATTCTGTCTTTTTTTTGGGGGGGGCATCATCTAGATATGGAATTAGGGTCACTGTGGGTGGGCAGGTAGTTGTGAATTTTCTGCATGAATTTTACTAGGGATGGACTAGATGGCCCTGGAGAACCCTTCCAACTCTATGATTCTAGTGCCTGTTTGGAACTTACTGAATTGGACACGTTACCCAGACAATTATGCAAAAACATGCAAAAAGTTTGTGATCCAGGTCAGAATGCTTGATGAACTCACTTGATAGCAGGGAGTCAGACAGGAAAATATGAGGCTAGAATATTAGAAAAAGAAAGCATCTAGCGTCTCTCAGTGTTCTTCAGCAAGTGCAAGATAACTAAGGAAAGCAGGGCTTTGGTAAGATTCTTGCTCCCCTCTTGGGTGTTTGGGAAGACGACAGACGATGAAAAGCACAGACTCAGGAAACCACTGCAAGAATGTTCATGTGCAAAACATTGTAATATGATTTGTAACAGTTTTAGGTGGAGTTGGAATTGTTATTGTTAAACTCTCCATTTGCAGTCAATTTGCTCTTGCAACAGATCATGCATCAGAAGAAGAGTTCATTTTTGTATCCTGCTTTTCACGATCCAAGGAGTTTCATAGTGGATTACGATCCCCTTCCCTTCTTCTCCCCACAACAGATACCCAGTGAGGTAGGCGGGGCTGACAAAACTGCTCTGTGAGAACAGCTCTAACAGAACCATGACTAGCCCAAGGTCACCAGCTGATTGAATGTGGAGGAGCGGGGAATGAAATCTGGCTCTCCAGATTAGAAGTTGCCGCTCTTAACCACTGCACCAAGCTGGCTCTCTCATTGCTCCTAATGTCCATGTGTGCAGGGTTCACCTGCTTGGGTAGGGAAGAAAGTTGTCAGGGATTCTTTTAAATGTTTTGTTATTTGGCCATATTTCCTTGGTTATGTTTGTCTGTGTTTTGATTTTTGAAAGCAGAGTGATTCACATTAAACGAATTCCAGATTCACTATTAGGTGATTGATAGACCTGTTCTGGAATAAATTATGCAAAGCAGAAAAACACATTTCCTTCATCTACATACTTTATGTTGGTTGAAGGGAGGTTTGTGATCTACTAGAATCTAGAGTGATTTAAATCAGGCCTTGGAGTCATTGAAGGAGAGGAGGAATGCATCATAGCTCAAAATCAAGACTTAGAAACCTCTGCATGAAAGAAGGACTCCTGGAAGACAGAGGGTGTGGAGTCTTAATGAAGAGCCTCTCTCCAGACTATCGGAGCAGGCAACCACTGGGGAGCCATGCCATGCAAATGTCTCTGCAGATGAAGAAGCCCCAAGAAGCACATGGAAGAATACTATGAGGCATTGTGTGCAACAGGTACAGGAGAAAGAACTGGAGCCCAAGAGAGAAACTAGGTGGTGTAAAAACCATTCCCTGCCTGTGGAAAGCCCTAAGTCTCTTTCTCTGTCTCTCTGTCTCTCTTTCTGTCTGTGTCTGTGTCTGTCTGTCTGTCTGTCTGTCTGTCTCTCTCTCTCTCTCTCTGCTTCTGAGTCTCAAGATCAGAGGGGTGAAGTAAAAACAGGCATGATTCTTTGTTTTAAAAAACTAAGCACCATCAAGATCCTAGTACAGCTCTGACTATTGATGGCCTCCCTGTAATTTTGAACACAACCGTGTCTCCTTTCTTTGTGTTTTGCTGGAATCACAACCTCTTTTTTACTTCTCCAAAATTGTTCTGCCCACACAAAGTTGTTCCACATTAACACTCATCCATCATACTTTCCCAGATTTGGATGCTGTATCTATTAATGACCCTTGGCCCCAATCCACCTCTTACTGGATATCCTTCTGTAGCTTTTCTGTCTACCCAGACTTCACCAAACAAAGCCCCTCATCTGTATCTGTGTTGCATCAACTCATTTTGCATTCTGTGGTGCAGAAAGAGGCTCCAGCTGAATGTTCCCCTTAGCATTAAGTAAACTTCCATTGGGATGGGTTTGGGATTTGCAGCAGCAGCTCAGCATGGGGCATGCATGTTAATTCTCATCTTCAGCAAGTGGGAGAATGAAACTCTGGAATACTCTGTGATAAGGACAAGTCTTAAAATAACCATTAAATTAAGCTTAATTCATTTTCACTTAATTCCTTAATAATGTCCTTAGCAAAATGAGACAATCATTACTTCCAAGACGAGGATGGGAAATGGTAGCAGCCATCTATTTGCACTAGCAAAGTCCTGGTTAAAAATGCAGATGCAGTGAAAATGGAGGGAGAGAGGATGCAAGAACCTGCAGCTTCTTACCCCATACTCCAGTCCTATGCTGTACGCGATTCATATTTTGTCTAGAATTGGCCATTCATCAGCTTACAGGCTATGTGTGATTCTTATGCCCAGACTCTTGTGGACATGCCATGCATAAATAGGTTCAGCAGCCTTGCAGATCGCAGCTTGCTTATTCCTCAAGAAGGGCTGAAGGAACTGTGGCCTCAGGCTGTGGACCCTGTTTGTGGAGTGCTTGTGGTGCGACCGGCAGGATGGAGCTGTCCTGAACCACCAGAGCAGATCTACCACCTGCAAGATCACGTAGGTAATCCATGGTGATGCTGCTGCCCAATGTCCGCGCTGACAGGCAAAGTGTTATTCCTCTATGCTGAGTATGCTGGTGTTGGGGTCCAGATCAGGTAAGAGCCTGGCTCCCTGCTTCCTGCACCACTCAGGCTGCTCCTCAGAAGAGGAAACCAAGCCAGGACACTTCACAAGAGTCTAAATTCTTTCTGCTCCTGAGAAAAAGGTGATACCAGAAAGCCAAACTCATGATATAAACTCTCCAGACATCTCTGTTCCTTCAACCTGGGCAAGTTATTACTAAGACAGCTGAACTGCAACAGGTAGTTTGACTGCTTGGAAAATGGCGGTTGTAGGAGTTGCCTCCGCTGCTAAGATACCGAGCTAGTTCATCAAGCAGCCCTCTACCTTCTTGGCTCACCCCACATGCTGTTGGCCCTTCACGCATGTTCCTCCTTTCCCTTCTCCTCATCTATCCATGCCCTTTAAATAGTTTGCTCTCTCCTGCTTGCTATATTAATTCCTGCCTTTCCCACCCTTCTGTTTCTTATTCATTTTTAATTAAAATCCATTCTATTAATTGGCTATTGTGCTGTCTGTTTGCCTCTGTTGCGGCAGAAGGGTCCCTTGTCTTGAGTTTCTGGCAGATGATTGTGCAGCCTTATCCTAGAGGTTATTGGGCATGCAGCCAACAATGTCAGGGTGAAGTAACTCAGTGGCTGAGCACAAGCCTTGCATACAGAAAGTCTCAGGTTCAATTCTGGGTATCTCATGCAACAAGGCTGGATAGAAACCTCTGCCTGAGGCCCTGGGAACAGTTTCTAGTTGGTTTAAAAAGTACTAATTTAGCTGGACCTCTGCGTGGACATTAGGCTGTTTGGTTAGTGGCTGTCCTTCCATCTTGCTAGGGAAATGTCTGCCATGATCCACTGAAACAGAGTACGTGGTGTTCTACCTGAATGTGCTCCAATGTGTCCTCTGTTTCCAGGCTATGACTCAGCCATGGCTTTACTGAACATTCTTGACTAGCAAGTGTTTCTTATTGGATCTTCTATCTCCATTGTCATCTGCTGCTGCCCCACCCCTCCTAATTTTGCTTTTTTAATGGTTTTGGGCAGAGGCCTGCCTTGAGGAAATAATGCACCTGCTCAGTCATTTCTTGCCTAACACCAGTGGAAAATCATGCCCCTGCCCTCAATGGCTGCCTTTTCCTGAAATACATGCCCCTTTCTACCTTGTTGAGTGGGATAAGGTGGGTGAAAGAGTTCTTGTTATCTTCCCAGAGAAATGGGCAGCAGAATGAGAGGGTCAGAGAGTGAGTTAGGGAGGAAAAGAGTGCAGAATATTTTGGAAAGCTGCTGCGCCGAGCTCGCCCCTGTAGAGCCGTAGCTGCTGGTGCTAACACCACCTCTGCTTTTATTATTTTTTTCCCTCCTCACTCGATTCATTCCCGCCATGGCCAATCCGATCGTCTACTTCGACGTATGCACTGACGGCAAGCCTCTGGGGCGCGTCACGTTCGACTTATTTGCAGATAAGGTTCCAAAGACAGCAGAGAACTTCCGGGCCTTGAGCACTGGAGAGAAAGGGTTTGGTTACAAGGGGGGTCCTGCTTCCACAGAATCATTCCAGGGTTTATGTGCCAGGACTTCACTCGCCATAACGAAACAGGTGGCAAATCAATTTACGGTGAGAAGTTTGCTGATGAGAACTTCCTCCTCAAGCACACAGGCCCTGGCATCTTGTCTATGGCAAATGCTGGCCCCAATACAAATGGATCTCAGTTCTTCATCTGCACTGCCAAGACTGATTGGCTGGATGGGAAACATGTGGTCTTTGGCCAGGTGAAAGATGGAATGAAGATTGTGGAAGCAATGGAGCGCTATGGGTCCAGGAACGGCAAGACAAGCGAGAGGATCACCATCGCTGACTGTGGGCAGCTGTCATAAAATTCCTTTGTCTTAACCAATCAACCATTCCTTCTGTAGCTGGGGTTAGCACACCACCTGGAGTGCTTTAGTCCCCTGTGACCCTTGTGTTCCTGATTTACTGCTGCTTTTTTATTGGGTTTCAATTTCTGCTCCCTCACAAGTCCAGCTGGACTGAAGACAAGTTTGTTTGCAAAACCAAAAAAAAAAAAAGAATATTTTGGAAGAAGGAGAAGCAAATTTTTCCTCCTTTACTACATCATGTGCACTCATCCCTTTCACACATTTTGCAACAGCTGATTTAGGCCTCGTTCTCTAGATCAGGGGTAGTCAACCTGTGGTCCTCCAGATGTCCATGGACTACAATTCCCATGAGCCCCTGCCAGCAAACGCTGGCAGGGGCTCATGGGAATTGAAGTCCATGGACATCTGGAGGACCACAGGTTGACTACCCCTGCTCTAGATGACCAAGTTAACTAAAGCCTTGCTCTCAGTGTTAGTCAGTTTACTGCAGCAGGTCCCTTCAAGAGAGCTCTCCTTCACAGCTCAAATTGGATTTAGGTTTTCACTCCGTGTCGGTTTCCAGTATCTTTTAGCGATAACCCAAAGACCAAATACTTAAATTCTGAAAGATTTCGAAGGAATCAAGAATATGTTCATTCCACTGCCCAAACTCTGCTGTGCTTTGTGGAAATCAGAAAGCCCACCTGCCCTGAAAACTGGAGAGGAAATGAAGTCAGAGGCTTGGGCTTCCCTCACCATGACAGTAAACAGGACACATGCACATCTAGGAGACATAAGAGAAATGAGCGATGGCAAAGAATCCAATCATCTTTCTCAAGCTATTGTCACATTGTTTATCCGCCCCAGTTTCAGAGCTGTTAGGAAGCAGTTTTTCCCATTGCCCTACAAAATCATGATGAATTTGTGTACCTTGTTGGAACTTCCCTGGTTTTTCTTCTCATCTTTTTCAAAACTGGTTTTGTTCCTAAGTTTGTAAAATATCTCAGTAGTGCCTGAAAAGCTTCTGTCTGTGTAGGGCTGTGTGTGTGTTTTCTGTCCACATGGCATACATTTTTCCCTACAGTAGCCATTTTATCTTCCTGCTTCCAAGGGCATTTTAATTTTTCTTTAAAGGAAATGGCACTAGAATATCATTATAGTGATATGACATTATACCATTGTGTGTGTATCATATTCTTTGAATGGCTATCTTTCTTTTATTTTTTAAAAACTAAGGTTCAAGCCCTTTCCATTGTAGAGATACGAGGAGAAAGGTATATACCTGCTTTGGAAGGGGCTTTAAATTAGCCTTTTTCAACCTTTGGACTGTGGAGTGACCTCTGAAAATTTTTGCAGGCTTCGAGGTAGCCCTGATGTCCCTCCAAGCTACCCACACAGAGAGTTTACAAAAACACATCCAACCAATCCCAAGATAAACTATTGACAATCCTATTTTTCCTTATGTCTTTCAGTCAGTTTTATGTTCCAATAAATTCTTATCTCAATAGCTCTCTACTTTTTGGTCCTAGCGGCAAGCAGAGCAAGCTGTTGCCACTGGGACCGAGATGCCAGGCTGCAGTGGTGGGCAGGAGCTAAGCCCTGTTCCCCACCCACCCCCAAGCCCTGAAGCAGCCCAGTATCCTGCTGCACCAGGCTGGGCCTGAGGCCAGGGTAGGCCCCTCTATCTCCCTCCAACCCACCCAGAGTTGTTGGTTATGTTATTATTATTATTATTAACAACACTACAACAGCTGCTTGTTAAGGGACTTATCCTTTACCATTTCTAATGACACCAGTAAGAATTGTCATTTGGTTTCAAATCAAGAAAGGATCATGTTGCTGTAACCTTGCCATTGCTTCCACAGTATGAAGCAGAAAGCAAGTAATCAAACACAAGAACTTGTTTGTCAGCTTCAGGTATAGTGAATCCTGCTTTTCCTGCTATAATAGAACTGAAAAGATAGGGAACAGAAACAATTACCATTAAATTAAGAACAGGTGCACAATGACATCAGAAAAGTAGAGAGCTATTGAGGTAAGAAGTTATTGGAACATAAAACTGACTGAAAGACATAAGGAAAAACAGGACTGTCAACTGTTTACAGCATCTATGACTTTTCTAGAGTTTATGTATCTGCCTTGAGGGGAACTGACATGCCATTCTGCATTGCTACCATATTTTCTATAAAAATGACAGATGAGGGCAGAGAAAATAGACATTTTAATTTTTCAAAGTTAATTTTTAATCACAAAATTATATTTTTCAAATAAACAGTTGAGCTGATTTCTCCCCTGAGCCTAGAAGATGAAGGTATACTGTTAAAAATCAATAAAACTAGAGTTTTATCCATTGACATCTGAGTTGTATTATTGTATTCATAGAATCAAGGAAGGGATCTCTGGGATCTTCTAGTCTGACCCCCTCCAGGATGCAGGAAATTCAGTGGTCATCAGCATTATTTTGTCCTGTTGGTGTATCTTCTGTGCAGTTTACCAGATAATACATTTTCTGCTCACCAAGTTGTCCTGTCCTTGAAATGCAAAGAAGCTTTTCTGGAAAGACAACAGACAGAGCCTTACATATGGATTGATCAGGGTTAGATCTCTGACCTCTCTCTAAAGACTTAACATATGTTACAGTTCCAATGCCCTCATTGCACTCAGAATGTTTATGTACATTTTCTAGAGATGGGTCCCATAAATGGGACCCATTTAATCCATCCTTTCTCTACTTTTTTACTGTTGGGAAATCCCTGAAACATTCTTCAAGTTTCAAGAAACCTCAAAAGTGGTACAATCATGCAGAATATGGTTGGGAAGCATAGCTGTGTACATGCCCACCCAGGGCCCCTCCCCTTCTCACTCTCTCCAGGCCCATCACTGACCCAGTTTGAGAGAGATGGGTGCATTGACATGACCATATATGGCCATATTACCCAATAAATGTTTAACAAATTTAAAACATTTATATTAAAAACATAACTCCTATCTATTCAGGAAACCCTTCCAAGACCAACAAGAAACCCTGGTTGAGAAAGCCTGCTTTAATCCATACAATTCCTGCATAGTATTTTCCTTTCATCCTGGAAACTGCAAAACTCGCTTGGGATGTAACTTTCACAGACCTGTAAAAGGAAGATGATTGGACAGGGAGAATTCATGACATCAATTTTATGTAGAAATACCACTGCAGTGTGTGTGTGTGTATCTATATGGTATTTCTATTTAAAAACTACATGATGTGAAATGTAACCATCTCTCACCACTCTCCATTTGCAATACTATCTTCTGACCAGGAGAGAGCACTTTGGTAAAGCAAATGGGCTGTAAAGTTATTTCTAACATTTTATTCGCTTGAGTAAATGCCTTATTCACAGGCCACTAGAATTCTGCATTTCACGCCTCCTAAAAGCTAGGAAGCCCCCCCTCTCCCAAAAAAAAGGCCGTTAGAACTCCCCAAAATGCTGGAATTATTTTGTTTAGGTTCATTTCTACCTCCTTGAAAATGTCTAGTATAGTTGGGGTAAGTAGGTAGTTTGAAGAGGTATTGCAATATATTTGATTTAGGACTGTGCTAAAAATAGCCAGATAAATGCAAAATCACAACACATTTGGGAAATAAGCAATCAATAAGCAAAGCCCAATAATTCCTACTGGAAGCAGTTTCTCATTTCCTCCCACATCTAATCCCAGAATTGGAAACCCTCCCTTGCTTGTCATGAAGTGTCCCCAGAGTGACAGGAGGAGGAATGGAGTACAGAATCAAACCTCTTTCTAACCAGGACACAGAAATGGAAGGGAACTGGAGCAAAAGGCAAACAAATAGAGGGGTGGGGAAGAGGCAACAAGGAAGGGAGGACGAGACTGCGTACTTGATCTGGCCCAGCAGCTTAAGTGTCCTTTCAGAGTTCCAAGAGGACTAGGGAACTATCTGAGCAGGAATGTTCTTATTCTGGTGAAGGAGCAGTCCTGAGGATGGGACTGAACTGACAACACTAAACTTTGTCTCACCTCCTGAAGGTGTGGGGGAACAGGCCAAATATGCTAGCTCAAGGGTGCCCTTTTCATGCTGCTTTTACTTAGCATTTACTATTGGGGTCAAATGTCACTGACAACAAATTTTGCTTTCGTATTGTTCCAAATTCCAGGATCTGTCATGCCACCAGGGAATTTGGGGTTGCTCTGGTATTGGGGAAATATCCAAGTTCACCATCCATGTTCACAATGAGGAAAATGTCAAGAGCTGATCTGTCACAGAATTATTTGAATTGTTCTTTGTGGGAGATGCTAATATCAGATGGGTCTTGCTGAGGTTAGTGGATTATCTGAATGGCATGATCTGGTGTGGACGGGGGAGGAAAACAGATTAGTTTGATCCACCATCAAGGGGTGTTGCTGTTTGTATGGGGTTTTATTGTTTTATTGTTAACGGATCTTCCACTCCGTGCATAATGGGCCTAGGAGGGGGGAAATGATGAAATCAACCAAGCTTTGCAAGCAAAGGGTGGACTTTGTGTGTGTTTTGTTCCCGTCTGCTTCTCCACCTCCTTCTTGTGTAGAGGTAGATGCTCATTCCCTTTTGAGTGCCACACGAAAGGTAGAAACATCACTGGACTTCCAGTTCTCACCTACCTCTGCCATGCAGGTCATGTGCCAGAGGTTTTGGTGCCTCAACCAGGGGAACACTGCCTCTGCCTGCTTGAAATCTGGCAGGGAGGCCCTTCCAACATTAGAAATCAAAGTCATACATAGGCAGAAAGCTATTTCCCACTGAAATCAATGCAAACAAATCAATAAAAAGAGGAAAAATCAAACAGAAGGTGTGTTTTATATTTTTTTCTTTATTAAGAAGAACAACCAAACCCAAAACGACAGGATCAAATTTCTCTGCCTCTCCCTGGTTTTTATTTTGCAGTATTTAAGTAGTACCGACAGAGGGCCCTCCTGCCTAAGATTTCAGAAATGCAAAACTGCTGACTCAGGAATGTCAACAGCATACTCAAAAGATACCCAAATAAGTATTGTTTTTAATTGAAATGTTGTGGTTTTTCAGGTACATTTGAGAATTATTTCAGGTTGAATTTGGCCTAGCTTTTGGTGGTTCTCTAAGCTTTTGAGAGCGTAGAGAACCATATAAATACTAGCTTACCTTTGGAGACTTCCTAATCATTCCAAGAACAAAGTCTTTGGGTCATCTATCCACTCCCATTTTAATAAAGTTTGCTTCTCTTGTCATAAAACTATAAATTACCTCCAGGACTCGCTCTATGCAGGCCTGCCCTTGTCCATGGCCCAGAAATTGCAGCTGGTACAGAATGCGGCTGCTAGGGTCCTCACAGGAATACCTTGGAGGGTCCATATCCAGCCAGTGCTGAGGCAGCTGCATTGGTTTCCAGTTGCATCCCAGATCAGTTTCAAGGTTTTGGTGCTAATCTTCAAGGCCATCTGCAATCTGGGCCCCATAAACCTGAGGGACTGCCTAATTCCTTATGCCCCCTGCAGGGCCTTGCACTCTATGGGTGCAAATCTGTTAGTGGTCCCCAGCCCATGAGAAGTTCACCTGGATTCAACCAGGGCCTTTTTGGTCCTGGCTCCGACCTGGTGGAATGAGCACCTAGAAGATCTCAGGGCCCTGACGGAGCTTTCACAGTTCCATAGGGCCAGGCATTTGGTTGAGGCTGGGGCACTTAAGATCAGGGGCCCCTCCTCAGCTTAGTCGAGGCAGCAGGCCACTTTCCCCTTAACATCCCTCTGAGGCACTCAGTGGAAGGTTCTTGAGCAGGGGAGAGGGAGGTGAGGTTTTAGTATTCACTCTGTGGGAGGGTTAGGGTTTTAAGGTGGGAAACTGTTTTATTGTTCTATTATGGGGTTTTATTATTTGTAACCTGCTGCGAGACAGCTTGCTGAGAGCAGCAGGTAAGCAATCGAATTAATAACAATAACAATAGTGAAGTAGAGGGTACATGCATTCTGGAACAACTGATATTAACTTGTAAATATGGCATTCTAGTGTCGTGGTCTTCAACTTTTGGATCAGGTCCCTCAGATGGATCGTTGTGCACCACCTGCTGGTTTGTAAGCCCCCCAGAGCCATCATATTTTTGGTGCTTTTTGTAAAGATCTGCTGCTTGTGCACCTGTTTACCACATCTCCTGGCAAGAGCAGCAGGAGAATGAGGCAAGAGTGAGGTCAGTCAGAGGTGGGCAGGAGTCCTGCGTGGCTCTATCTGTTGGCTTCTTTCTCACTAAGAAGTTCCTACTTGGATTTGGCATGCTTCTTGATCCAACCACGCTTAGTCTGCTGCCCGGAGTTTTGGCCTTAATGCCAGTGAGGTCATAACAGTGGCTCTTTCTCTTCCTGCCACATCATCTGCTTGCCTCTTACTGATTTCTGTTCTGTCACCTGGCATGTATGTGGGATGATTGTGTTTCCCCATCTTTATTACTGTGATTAGTGTCCTTGAGTCCAATATGAAAATCTAAAATCAAGTAATATTTTAAGCACTGGGTGGTGGGGGAAGGTTGGCAAAAATGGGCTCTCCTCTATCAGCAGGGATTTTCTACTGGATCCAACCTTCTGTCTGATCCTGTTATGGCTATTCTATTTATCCCTCCTAGGGTTGTAGCTCTGCTTTTCTGCTATGAACTACTAACCTTCTCTCCCAGTAAATTTAGAGCTGCATGACCTGGACTCTTTTTCTTTATGCGTGAAGAATTGCAATCGACCAGTGTGACCTGAATATGCAAAGCAAGATTATAAACTCAGAATCTCTTCACACTTAAACCCAACTAATTTTTATTAAGTAAGCCTATCTGTGAACTCTTGTTTAAGAAGACAGGAGCCTTCTGTGATAGACCAAAGGCCATTTAAGGTGATATTCTTTGCAAGAATTCTAATAATCAATATTCAGCAAACAACAGGCACTAAGTGGCCAACTAGGAATTGCCCAGAAGCTCCTTCACACACCCCAGCCATGGAGGAAAGGCCCCTGGAAAAAGGAGTTGCAACACAATACTGTGCATACCTTGTGCCACTGACTTTTATTCTCACAGGCTGCATGTATAAAAGGGAAACCAGTGTGGCTTGTGGGGGTGTTCAGAACAAGTATAACTGATTCCCCCCCCTCCCCAATGTGGATTGTAGAATCATGAACTAATGGGCTGGGTACCACTGTCAAAGTTGTTAAAGCCAATAGCTTCCACCAGCAAATAAATTAAAGACTCCTGAACTAAAAATAGATACATTGTCCTGGAGAAGACTCTGACCTTGATGAAAGCTCTGTGCTCCGAGGGCTTGTTTACATGATGATTTGTTCAAAGGCAACAACAGACCAGCATCAGATTTATTTATATGATCTGGAGTTATATGGGAGGTTAAAGCCAATTAAAATAGTGCCATAGACATGCAGGGCACGTTTTTTCCCTTTGAGAAAATGATCTGTACTGCTTAACTTAGAGCTGTGCTGGTCTACCATTTGGGGCCCCCTATGTCTGATGCCTCGATGACATAATCTCTTCCCAGAAGTATACAACCAAACAAGGCAAAAAGTCACATAGTGATGCAGGTTTTTGACTTCATGTTCAGCATTTGCCACAGTACAGAAGGGAACAGTGATGGAATCAAAGTGTAATTACCTGCTTCAGAACAACCATTTGCCTAGCTTCTAATACTCAACACTATTATAAATCAAATGTTATTCCTCTGAGAGTTTCAAAACTGGCTTGTAAGACATTACTGCATAATTCTGCATATGCAGAAAATTTGCCTTTGGGTTTGTTTGGCTCTCCCCCCCCTCCAAGTGCTGGGTGGGTGCTGCTAATTAAAGCTCAGAACAAGATAAACAAACAACTTCTGAGGGTGATTTGGAAGACAATCACAGTGCAGTCCTGAAGACGCTGGGAGTAACCTGCATTACACAGACTTGAATACAACTCTGAACATACCTCTTTAGGATTGCTCTTTAAGAAACTGTGAGCAAGCCCACAGATACTTCAAAGCCTTGCAGGGGTTGGGGGAGCTCCGAAATCCTTCAGCATAATCCTTCAGTTACCGAGCTTAATCTGGGAAGCCCCGCACAGTCCAAAATGTTATGCAAAGTTTCCTTTGCAAACTGTTAAAGAAATGTTTCCATACATTGTTGGTCTATTTTTTCTTGTCTTTTTGTCTTATGATGAAGCAAAAAACATCCCTCTCCAAAGACTTAGTATTAAATGCAAAATGGAAGGGAACCCCAGTCTTTGTGATTGAGCGATAGAATTACATTTTCCTAGAAACAGAAATGGGGATGTTGCTCCTGTTACCTAATAAAAGAATATAACGTAAAGAAATGTATAAAACTTCAGCACAGTGGTCCCACTCTGAACGGCTTTGAATGGTGGTATAGCTAATGCAAGCAAATGTATAGAACCTTAGAGTTCTACCTTTTGTACTTCCACTGTAATGTCAGAAGAAGTGTCACACTGGGGAGATATTTATGCTTCACAATTCCCACATCACCTCCATGCTAACTTAACTGTAATCTTGACGGATGCTTGGAGACTGGAGTAGCAATAACTGTGGTGGCATGAATGAAGCAGGATGTGATCGGAGAAAGGTGCATTCTATGGAATATCTTCAGCAAGGGCTTCTAGGATAGCATTGAGGTGGTGGCAACTTTTCCTGGGCTGGTCCTGTATTGTGATTTGGTACAGGGTCTCCTGGAATGGAAACAGTCATCCCCAAGAGAATCTAAAGAGCTGCACAATTGTCCAAACAAAAGCAGTTTTTAAACCAAAGAAGTGCAAGAGGAAATGAGTGTGTAAAGGTGTTTGTGGAAAGAAGAGGACCTATTCAGCACACAGCAATAGGTATTGGTTTAATTTGTTTACTGATAATATTTATGCCCCAGTTGTATCCCTGAGGATTCTGAAGGATAAAATTCTACATAAAAGAGCCACAGTTAGATAAAAATTATATTGTCCATATTAAAAACCAATAAAAGATGTCTTACCTGCAGGATAGTGGGGTTTATTTGTAGATGCAGTATCACTGTGCTCAACATAGTAACCATTTAAAAGGACAGATCTGCAGCATACATTAACTGAGCTTGAGTCAGGGGCAATACCCATATTTCTCACAATGCAAATACTTATACTTGCTGTTCTATTCCCTTTTTTTTTCTTTACCAGGTCATAGGCTCATGTAGCACATGGCTGGATTCAGTAGGTGGCGCTCTACTCTTATCCCAACTACTCTGAAAAGGCAGCCAGGGCACCTCTGCCATGTACTGTTGGTATGATTCTGTTACATTGTAAGTCCCAATAGTATATTAGAGCAAAAGTGATACAAAGCAAGGAAATAATCTTAATGGTTATTTGTGTGTGCATGCTTAGAATCAACTTAGCCTGGAGACTGAAAGTAAAATGAGATGCACAGAGCATTGTTAAGCAGAGTTATGTCCAATGGAATTCAAAGGGTGTTGCTCTGCTCAGGATTATCCTGTTATATATTCCGGTTATATATTTATAGGTGCTTCCCCATAAAAACTCTGATCCCCTTGATGGTAGAATGTTCTGTTGTAAGTAGAAAGAACTTGCCATCTGCATCATAGAAATATTTTTTCTCTATAAGAGAACAGCTGGGTTTTTATACCCCACTTTTCACTACCCAAAGGAATCCCAGAGTGGCTTACAAAACCTTTCCCTTCCTCTTCCCCACAGCAGGCACCCTATGAGGCAGGTGGTATTAAGAGAGCTCTGACTGGCCCAAGCTCCCCCATCTGGCTGCACATGGAGAAATGGGGAATCAAACCCAGTTCTCCAGATTAGAGTCCTCGGTGTAGTCTGCATGAGACTTTTTACCCCCACCCCCACCCCAGTTTGAATGAATCCCTCACATCTACACTACACTGAATTCAATTTCCATTTTAATCTGGGGCGCTTTAAATTTTACCCCTGCAACATGCATGATTTATCTGGAGTTACCCTACCTTTCCCCTGTGATATCCAGAAGTGGATACAAGCCTCGATACTTGAAAAACCAGTATAAAACCCTTGATACTTGAAAAATCAGTCAGATTTTTGCTTTTTTTGAATTAACTCCCATCTCCGTGCCTGGTAGCAAATCAGTCTTCCCTGATTGGCCAGGGCATCAGTTCAAAGACTTCCTGGTTCCTGGTTGCAGGGTTTGTCTTAAGGTGACTGCACTCCAGAAGCCCTAACTTCTCTCAGCAGAGATTTGCCTCTTGTTATTTCCCTCTCCTCTGCTGTCTCCCATCCTCTACCCCCACCCCTAGTTCAAGAAAAGAGACTCCTACTGCACTTGTCAACCCTCCTCATTCTGAGCTTTCCCAATTGAGTGCAGAACACTTTCTGTTTCAGTAGGAGGGAATAGAGAAAGACCTGAGTTTAAATTGATCTGAATTCAGGAGGCTCCACACCAGAAAAAAACAAAATAATTGCAGAATCAGCCCTCCACTCTTAACCACTATACCACAGCAGGCTCTCACTGGCCTCATAATTTAAAACTGTTGGTATTTCACTGCATGATACCAGCTCTTGCCAGCTCTGCTTATGTGACCCACTGCAATTCAATAGGGCCACTGAACACCATGGAAAAAAATGTATCTGTAAACACAGAATAGTTACTATATGACAGCAAAGAAATGTTTTTTCATGGCAGAAAAGTCAAGGAAGTGACTGAGGTAATGTACCCCAACCACCCACAAGGAAATAGCTTCATGCCCCACTTCCTGGGCAGATGAGCATTCTTGGCTCACCAGCATTCTTGGTCTCTCATTTAAAGTTTGGATTAAAAAAGGAAATTCTGTATTATTTATTTATTATAATTATATACCACCCTCCCCAGAGGTTCAGGGTGGTTTATAGCAAGGGTAGTCAACCTGTGGTCCTCCAGATGTCCATGGACTACAATTCCCATGAGCCCCTGCCAGCATTTGCCGGCAGGGGCTCATGGGAATTGTAGTCCATGAATATCTGGAGGACCACAGGTTGACTACCCCTAGTTTATAGTATAAGATGTTGCTGGATCTCAGCAGGCAGTTTTGTGACAATGGAACCTGTGACAATGGAACCTGTCCCCAGACATGATGAAGAATGTATACATACTTGTGAGTGAAACAGAAGAATGCTAATTTGAAGCTCAGTTGATTGATGTGCACACAATCTGGGAGAAGTTAAATGAATTACTTGTAGGACATAGTGGCAGGGCCCTCATCCCCGTAAGCCAGTCCTGTCATTCAGCTAATAGCATGCAGGCTTTCTAGTGTAATCCTGAGTCCACTAAAGAGCTCAAGAGTTGGGGTATCCCTCACAAGGGTGGGGGGGAATCACTATTTCCCCTGAGGGATTAAAGAACGAGAAGCTGCAGGGAGAAGCCCTCCTTTCTACAAAACTGTATGTTGATATTTTAGTTATGAGAGTTTCTTATACTGAGGACTGGAGAGTAGGGTTATGTTTATATACATTGGCTGTTAGTCTGTATTTTGATTGCTGTTGGGACGCTTTGAAATGGCTATTATATGCGATGTTCCCTGAGGGATCGGAAGACCTGAAACAGCAGGGGGAAGAATTCCTACCTCAGCAGCACTCCTGTCTGACTGGTTACATGCTGATCCTTGCTGCATATGCTCCATGATTGTTCCAAATACTAAGATAGTATTTTTCTATTCCCTCCTATTGAAACAGACTGTTTTATGTATTGTTCTCTGTTATAATGTAAACCGCCCTGAGCCTCCGGGGAGGGCGGTATAGAAGTATGATAAATAAATAAATAAATAAGTCTTTTGAATAGATTCAAATGGGTAGCCTTGTTGGTCTGAAGTAGCACAATAAAATCAGAGTCCAGTAGCACCTTTAGGACTAACAAAGATTTATTCAGGGTGTGAGCTTTTGAGTGTAAGCACCCTTCCTCAGACTATCGTCAGTCTGGACTCTGATTTTATTATGTCTTTTGAAGTTTGTTTATTGCTGTTTTCATAAATGCAAGTGTCACAAAGTGGGATCACACTGCCGTAGACAGGAACTCTCAGTTCTTTAATTAAAAATATGTATCTGATATTGCTCCTTGAATTAAATAGAAATTATACTAGCAGTAACAGTTATTAATTCCTCCTGAAACCAGGAAACTGTTCTGTGTATCTTCCTTGTGAAAAAGAAATAAATGACTTTAGTGCTATTTGTTTCCTGGGCTTTGTCATTCCTGACCCACTGGGATTTTCCAGTGCCTATGACTCAGGGTAGCAGAGTGTGCGAGGAAAAAGTGCTGCTTGTTGTTGTTTTTTGTTTTCCTGTTTTAAATGCATCAGGAGTCTTCACAGTATCAACAGGCTTGTGTACATGTGTATGTGTAGAGTGCCATCAAGTTGCAACCAGCTTCTTGTGACCCTAGCAAGGGGATTTGCCTGCCCTTTCCTTCTTCTACAAAGTCTTCCTTGGTGATCTCCCATCCAAGTACTGACCCTGCTTAGCTTCCAAGATCTGACAAGATCAGGCTATCCCATGTCACCTTCCCTCCATCAACAGACTTCTGATAGGGCAGGAAACATTCCTGGGGATCAGCCCTCCTTAATCACTGAGGATGCCCAAAGACACCCAAGGAAAACTCTTCTACTGGCATGAGACGGTATTAGAACCCTGACATGCAGTGCTATTTAGTATCTGACCAGCTGCTGATGTGGTGTGTGTCGAAATCATATTGTTTAATAAATGCCAGTGACTGAAATTGCTCAGTTCGGGATGTTGAAGGAAAATATAAAGTGGAAAAAGCCTAAACTTGAAATTTCACAGTTAGTATTTGGGAATTTGTGTTTCAGTCCAAAACTGTGGGAATATCACTAGAGAGAAGGCTTAGTATCTGCAGGGTGGGATTACTGGATTAGATAGTTTTTGGTTCCTCCCTTCCAGCTCCAGGATTTCACAGGGCAATTATGATCAGAAGACTCAGAATTTTTTCTAAAGGGCTTTAATTCTAGGATGCAGGTGGACCTTTAATCACTTGCAAAAATGCTGGATTTCTTGAGAGCCAATTACTACCCAGCCCCCCTCAGCCGCCATGAAAAAAGGCCAACCCATTAGCAGTAACAAAGAAATGTGGCCTCTGTCTCTAAATTGCTATTTGGATGCGGAGCAGGCTGGGAGAACAGTTGTTTCTGAATTTTCATTGCGACTTGATGGCTTTTTAATCTGGTAGCTTAGCTTGCAGGGTGGTTTGCAATCCTTCCCAACTTCCTTTCCAAAGGCATCTGCCCAAATCTGGGCAAGCAAAAAGCCAGAGCCCCTTCCTCACATTTGGCTGTAAATCAGCCCTCTATGGGCCTGCAGTGTGTATACCTGGTAAATTGTGGAGAGAAGCCGTCACTCACAAATCCATCCTCCCAGACACAGCGCCCCATGAATCACAGCGGCCATAAGAAGGAAGTTATTTGTGAGTTATAAATTAGAGCTCATGCAAGCTGCAGACAGCTGATGCTGTATTACCAGGGTCCAGGGAAAAGCTGCTTTTGATTTCCCCTCCCTGTTCCTCAGCCCAAAGATTTCTGTAAAGAGCTCACCAGATTTCCATGCCCTCTATATTCCCTCACACTCATCCTAGGCGACCATCCTATCAGAAGTCTTCTTCCATGAGAATGGCATAATCACCTCCTTTTGGAGAATGATTCACAGTTGCCTTGCATGAATGCATCTGCTTTAGTGCATAAATAATTTCTTATCTTACGGATCCTGGGGCTCAAGCAGAGAGTGGTGGATGAGAGGCCACAGTTTCAATGCAAAAGGGCCCCAGAATCAGAAGAACTGGGCAAGTCAGAGCAGGCCATAATGAAGGACCAGTGGTCTGCCAGGGTAGTGATACTCTGTATTCTTGGTGCTTGGGGGAGCAACAGCAGGAGGGATTCTGGAGTTCTGGTCCCACTGGTTTACCTTCTGTAGACACCTGGATTTTGTCCACTGTGTGAAACACAGTACTGGACCTGATGTGTCATTGGCCTGATCCAACACAGTTTCTCCTATGTTCATATTATCATCCACATGGGTGCAGGGGGTGGTAGTGCCTGGATTTCTCATCTTAGGAACCAAAAATATTTTGGGTTGTCTCTGAGCCCAAATTTGCCTGGAAGCCATACTTTTTAATCCATATATTATGTGCTGTAAGGAAAAACACTTTGCACATTCTCAGGAGACATTTGTCTTTATTATTGTTTCATCTGTGTCAGAACTTGCCAGTGAAAACCAGTTCTGAGGCTCAAGCTTGGCATAGATTAATCTATGCTAAGTGCAAAAACGTGATGAGTACTGAATAAAATGTTTCTGTATCTGACAAAGGGAATGTTGACTCTCAGAAGCTTATACCCTGGAATTTTTGGTGATCTGAAAGGTGCTACTGGATTTGAATCTTGCTGAACCAAATGTGATATTGATAAAATTATTTTGGTGTTCCAGTGCTAGATTCACAGGGGCAAGAATCCTGCCTCTATCCTCTTGCAAAAACAAAAACAAAAATGCCATGCTGGTTTTCATTCTGCTAATATGGAGTGACAGACTAAAAGTGGTGCACCTTCTACATTTGATTTAAAAAAAAACACGCCTACGACAAGAATACACAGTACACCTCATATTTACTGAGCTGTTCCTTACATTTGGCAGGCATTTCTGGCACAGAGCTCCTGATTTGCTTTTGCTCTCTGCTTGTGGCACACTATAAACAGGAAGAGTTTTAGTGCAGAGAGAATGCTGGCTCAGGGTGGCAGATCACACAAGCAAATTGTTGGGGCTTTCCCAGACCTACAATTATAAGATAGCGAATTTCACCAAGGACAGAACTATGATTGCAGGTTTTATGCCTGGGTTGAGCAGCATCAGGAGTGGCTCAACTCTAACTAGATTTTCTGCTATCCTTTCTTCCTATGTTGATTTCAAAATGAAAAGTGACCTTAAGTCTTAGTTGCCTGTTAACACAGGCTGGAAGATCCCACTCCAAAAGGCCCATATCCTAAACACATCTAAGCAAGAATTAAATGCCACTGCATTCTGTTATGCAGCAATTCAGCAGGACTAGTCATTTGGAATTGATTGAACTGTAAAACACTTTTCTGAAGATTATTAAGCCCCATTTGTGGATGGATGATTGTGATGTCTGAGAAAGGGAATCTCTAGAACTTCCTTTGAATACCCACCCCCAAACAGGCCCTATCTATAGAATTATACTTCCATCACACATATCTTGTATATAACTACATGCAACTATGTTGTGGGAGGTTAGCATACAGAAATATTGACTGGAACCATTCTCGAACTGAGTTATCTTCATCTCATGCACTTGGTCTTTCAAGTGACTTGCAGGGCCCCACCTGCTATGAGCCTCTGTGGAATCACCATCTTTTTTCCTGCTTTTCAGAAAGACATGCTGCTCCTGCACTCATATTGACAACAAGACTGTCACACCTCCTTTTTTTCCTTTGCACTTTCTCAGAGTAGCAAAGGGATGGTAAGGACAGGTCAAAGGATGCTCAAAAAACAACTGGGTCTAGACACTGTGGTTGCTAGTTGTGAGCAGGGGGACAGTTTTTCACCAAGCAGTTTGGATTTATGAGCAGTTCAAGCCTATTCATCCAGTTATTTTCATACGGCATGATATAGGACAATAGGCATGATTTCATACTTGCACACTCTCATACAGCTCAGTGGAAGTCCTTGTCTACCCCCTTCCCTACTGACCTGTTACTGTTGTCCACCACTCAGCAGCCAATCATATCAATGCACTGGGAAAATCCATTGGTCAGCCAATGGTTATAATTGAACACTGCATTTTTTGTACAAAAAGAAGTTTTACCATTTGATATTTGTTTAATCCCATGCTATTGAGTTATTTTCTGCATGCATATTCTCATATACCCTTATGGGAGTCGTAGTACATGCCTCCATCATTTAATTACCTAATCCAACCATCCATGACCCTGCAGAAGAATCTATTTCATCTAATGTACAGATGCAAATGAAGCTTACAAGGCAGAAAGAAATGAATCTGAACTACCACAGCTATTGCACAGGTACAAAGCTATTTGGCAGCTATTTGAGGCAGATGGTGGCAAGCAGAGGAGAATCAAGGCTTAGCTCATGAGTGATTACAGCTATCAAACCATGTATGCTGGCTTGTGGAACCTGTTCTCCACAATGCTCACAGCATCCTAGCCAAGTCACTCAGGCTAGACAGGGTTCCTATATGGCTTGGACCCTAGGCTTGTCCCTCCCTGGTGCAACTCCAATTATTTAGCCTACGATTCTTCCTCAACTTGATTCAACTTCCCCCATTGTCCTGGCTCCCCCTATTTCTCTCATGTGATTATGATACCACATACTTGCAGCTCAGTGGGTCCCAAGCTACCACTGGCAGGTTAAGTGCTGCTCCCAGATCTGGAAATATTGAACATTACTGGCCTAAACAAGATGGCCTGAACAGGTGTAACCAACTCGGTAATGGAAATTCACTGGAAAGCTGAATAAAAGCTTTCCAAAGGCCCATTTAGGCAGTTAGGTGGCACCAATTTCTGCTAATGTACAGGATAACAATTATTCCTTATGCTATAGTTCCAAACCAAATTGGGACCTGTTTGTGCATTTTAAAGAAAATGTCATCACATCAGATCATGTCACTTTCCAGTAACATGTCATTTAACTCCTGGTCTTTCTAGCTCAGGCACAAGCTTACAGAGAGAAAGCCCAAATTTCCAGAATATAGCAAGCATTCATCTATCATATTTCCCCAAGGAGTTCAGGGCACCATACCTGCATCTATTTTGTTCACACAACAATTCAACTTTATTCTCAATAAAATAGTCCATAAAGCACAACAGCTTTGTTGGGCTTACCCAGGCTGGGCACACAATAATACTCTGAGCCATGCTGAGCAAGAGTAGCTGGTCCAAGTTCACCCAGTGAGCCTCATAGTTAAGGGAGGATTTGAAACCTGGTCTCCCAGTAGTAGAGGCAGATACTCTAAACACTCCATTGTGCCGGCTGTCAAGCAATAGCCTGGCTGCAGTCTGCATTTTCTTTCCTTTCATCGTGCAGCTTGCTGCTGTGCCTTATTCCATGGAATATCTATATAATTTTAGAAAACAAAGTGATAGTATAAAGCAGCAGTCCCCAACCACTGGTCTGAGGACTGGGACCGGTCTGGAGATCAGTCGGTACCGGGCCATGACTCCTCCTCATCCTCCTCCCCGGCTGCTGCCTTGGGGGCTGCCCTGCCACTCTGCCACTGGCTCACCTTTGGTGCTCTCTGGCAGCCGCCATGGCTGGGGCTCCCTCTCAGCGTGGCACTGCGCAGCTGCTGCTGGCAACACCTCCCAGCAGGTGGCAGAAAGTCAGGGGTGGCAGCAGGAAAGCAAGTGGAGTAGGGGCTCAGGAGGTGGTGACGTCCCTTGGGAAAAGACTAACCCCCCCCCCCGGGCCTCAATAAAATTGTCAAGCATTGACCAGTCCCCGGTGATAAAAAGGTTGGGGATCACTGGTGTAAAGGATATACAAAAAGGAGAAAGGAATTATAAAACATAATTACTTACATCAGAAATAATGATATCATAGAGTGTATACAATGGAAAGCATTTCTCCCCAACCATACCCTTCATTGTAGTTAAGTACAATGGTACTTACTTACTTCTGTTGGGGTATATTTATATTCAGTATTTTTTGTTTCAAATTTCAAAACAAATCTGTTTTATATCTACTGTATTGGTTTCATCTTTACTACATATTTGATATTTTCACTGCCTTATTTCAAGTATTTTTAAACAGCCTTCTTATTGTACTGTGCTGTGTGATGATTAGGCCTGATGAGGATTGCCTACATAAGTGGTAAATCAACCAATCAACATGGGAAGGTCTCACTCTTAACACCGGTGGTATTTCCCTTTCTATTTTCCCCACTCAAACCCATTTCTGGGTTTGAGATGGGAACCACCCAGTCACCAGGGAGCAAAAACCAGAGAAGTAAAGACCTGATAGGGTCTGGCTTTGAGCTTGGAACAGGTATGGCTAGAGTCCTGATCAAGACAAGCAGAAAAGTTTGAGGAATGACAGGCCTTCCCTAAACCTGGGCTGCATGACAACAATGATGGGGGAAAGCCGAAACTGCTTCCAAAGCAATTCTTATTTCTTCCCAGAAGAGTCAAGTACATTATGTGAAGGAAGAATCCTTACTCCATCTTAGTACTCTCCGTTATTGGTTGGTAAAATATCTTTTTTCATAAGCACATAAGAGACAAACAAAAAATAAATTGCATAATGGTTTCTGCCTTCTATCCTGGCTTCTTGATGGGATCCTAGCACTGTGAAATGATTGTTTGTGTCTCTGTCAGACCAATCTACAGCTTCATTCATCACTTCCAAACACTTAACGGGAGATCTTCATGTTCACATTTGAAGCAATGTGAATGCATAAGAGAGTTTATCTGTGGAGATAAGGATTTCTCTTTATAGGACTACATGTTATATAGTTTTGTATTTATTAAGGACAGTGTTTCATGCAATATTTTGTTATTAGAGAATTATGGGAACCATTCTTGTGTGACTAAAAATGAGTAGCATAATGAATGGGTTTTTTTTAAAGTTTCATGGGGTCTGATCATTGGGATTATCTAGCTCAGCACCCTGACTTTTACAATGGCTGGTTCTGGAGGCAGGATTTCAATGAAATATTTAAAACAGAGATCACAGGTAAAGTCATCCAGTTACCAACCATGACCTTCCATTCTGAGGAGCTGAATATTCTGAAAAAATGAAATACATGCTTAGGTTTAAGTTAGTGGCAATCATAAGCAATGGTGGATGGCCTCTATGCATTCAGGTCTTTGGTAGAAGGCTTAAAACATTTACTTCACAGTCTCAGCAAATTGAATCTCCTCAGAAATAAGCGCCTTACAACTTCAATTCATACATCATTTTCTTCTGAGCAGTCCCATTCATTCCAGTGGGAATAACTGGGAACCATTTGATGTCAGATTGCTAATGGTCAAATGGTGACCTTCTGGCATAGCAATGGCATTCTAGTAACTTTACCATCTGTTTTGTGGCAGAGTCGATTTGGCAGTTCCTATAAAATTTCCTTTTTGAAGGTGCTTCCCTTTATTTGACCTTTGCTGGGTTTAAACAGACAATTTAGGGAAAGGGCCTCTTATTTTTCTGTTCCTAAAGGTCATTACTTGTACTATGTAAATTAACCGTAACTTTAAAAGCATTAATAATGGTAGACAGATCATTTATTTAAAGTAATTTTTATTTTTCAAAAAAGACAGATCATTTTAATTGTGCAGTTTTGAGCGAGATATTTGTTGAAAATAAAATTTGTTTTAATTTTAGTAGAAAACTTGGTTTATAAAATGCAGACAGATTCCAGTGAAAGGTTGTAAGGCTGCTATGCTGTGATCTTCTGGAATTCTGGTCAGAAGAAGTGCTCAAGATGAACATGAAACCTCATATTTTGAAGCAACTAGAACAGAGTGATCAAACTGGTCTTTTGTGCCCTGTCCCTGTCATAGAAGATCATAGGAATCAAAGAGACATTGGAAAATAACATGCTTTTCTTCTGGCAACTGCCCACACCTTCTTACGGAGACCTACTTTGCACTTAGAGAACCATTGCTTTAAACCAATTAATTAATTGAGAGTTTAAATGCTACAGTAGATTATACCAGGTTATAATTAGAAACTATTTAGCATAGCAATTTGTCTTGATCATATAACAAGAAAAAAATCATTTGTCATCTGGAACAGCACGTTCAGCGCATTCTGAAGAGAGATTCATACATAGATTGTTTACAACAATGGCATCAGTACTAAAAGCCGTTCACAGAAGCCCCAGCCAGCTCTCATCATTAAAATCAAATTTTAAAATCCAATCTTTTAACATTTGATTAATAAACTAGAGTGCAATCCATATCCTGCTGAAGCAAATGCTTAAATTCCCATTGATTTTAATGGCTCCAGATTGTATGCCTATCTTTTTGGGTTTTTTAAAGTGATTAGATTATCGCTTCAAGCCATAAGATAGGTGATTGGATTCATCAGTTAATCTCCCCATACAGCTAAACAAGAGTTACGTACCCTTCTGTATCATTTCCCCCTAAGATTAATGTTTATGTTTAATATTTATAGCTGGCTTTGATTTTCTGCTGTCTATAAAGATCACGTGCTTTAAAATATGGAAGTCTTTCTTTTTTCTGTTACAGTACATGAAGCTGTTTTTTTTTTCCTTTTCAGCTTTTGGAGGGCTTTCACTAAACAGGCATCTGTTTCCAAAGGGTTCCCATAAGCACCTCCGAGACTCAGTCTTGCATTCTAAGGAAGGCCTCCTCCCCATCCCCCCTGGTAAGCACCCTACATTTTACAGACTCCTGAAAGGAGTATTTTTTGTGGGATTTTTTTCTTTAAAGCTAAAGTAAAGGACTTGCCAGTGAGGATCGATACCATGTGAAAAGTAATTATTGAGGCATAAATTTATCATAAGGGTGATCACCAATAAAACATTCTCTTGGCGACATCTTAATTTAAAATCAAATTCAAAAGCTGCAAAAGGGAAAAAAATCCTTAACAAGCAGAAAAATAACTGCAGCCTCTGGAACACTTCATTATATGTTCAAAGAGAGTTCCATCATATTCCTAGGGCTCCGCTCTCTGCTGGACCCAATACCCCTGATTTATGGAAATGACTTGCAGATCCATAGATGTGCTTGGCACTGACAGCCTTGCGTATCACTCGTAATCCCTTTAAAGTATGCAAGAAAAATGATTCATGTCTGGCTGGAGCTGAAGGACCCTGCCTTTTTCAAGGGTCGCTACTCTGAGTCTGTTTAGGTGTACTGGTTTCCATAGTGATATTTTATTAGTATTAATGATGTTTTAGGCTAAGTTGGGGAGGGGAGCTGCTGTCTGCTGCACCTGTCACTATGATCTGCTTTATAACCAGTGAAGCAAGAGTTAAACCCCCAAAGGAAACACTGTGGTTCAGTATTTTGTTAGTTTGTTTGAAGAGGAATGGAATGAGCTACACTGGTACTTACCTCTAACACGCAGTGATGGAGCCATATGAGAATACGAAGTGTACGCATATTCAGGGGTCCCAGACTTATGGGGACAGAAGTACATCACATATCTGAGTGTGTGTGTGGGGGGGTGAGAACTGTGCCTGGAAATAGAGCAAGCAATCTCTACAGAAAAACTGTGTGAGGAATAGTATGGCTCCTTAGAAGGGGGTCCATTGTTAATGTTCAGAGAAGATTAAGATGAAGCAAGCAGAAGGCCATAAAACTTTCCCCACCACACAATATTTCCTCCAAAGGGTCTGCATTTCAAGCAAAGTGTCTGAGCAATGTTTAAAGGGCTCATAATACCCCTTCCTACACTCTACAGTCAAGACATCAGGGACTGGAAGGAATCCCCCGTTTGGTGATATGAATTTGGCCCTACGTTCATGGAACTGCAGCTTTCTCATAAAGGGACTGTCACAGTTGTCTGAAGGGGAACAGCAAAGCTTCCTCACTCGTTGCAAGAGTCCTACACTACAGGTTATATGCATCTGTGGTATTCACTGATGGCAGTGGGATTGCATCAGTCTCAACCCAAGTATTTGGTACCACTGGGTTCTGGAGAGCACATTTTTCAGGCTATTCCTGCACAATGGACAAAATGGCTCCACTCATCCTGTACGCATACAAAATGGGCTAGAGCCTAAGAGGAGGATCTCAACAAACCATCGACATCTGATACTATCTCCACGGCACTGAAGATATCCTTGCACTTCCTTAGGCCCCCTAATGGTTGACAACGGCCTTAGATAGCAGTGGACAGCTGTATTTCTTTATCTGCTGTTGTCACAACCAACTTATGGTATGCCACTGCCTGCACTGGTGTCATGACATTCCTATTCCCTGGTGGTCTTCCATCCAAATACTAGCCAGAGCTGATCATGCTTAGCAGCACCAAATCTGACTAGATAGGGCGTTCCAGGATAGGATAGTATATAGACAGTTGATTTTTAGTCCTCTTTCTCTAACAGAGGAAAGAATCAAGTGTGAATAATGAAACAGTGGCATATCAGCTGTTTGAACCTCACAACCAATAATCATTTGAGGGCATTTATATAGTTGCACTTCCTCTAAGCTCAGTACTCTGTTTCCCCTTGTAAAACAGTTCAGCCAAGATACGGCTGCTTGACAAGGGGAGTGTCTGATTGGAACCCAGGCCTCTGTGCCCCAGTTGTTTCAAAGGAGGTATTGCTTTGTAAGTGAGCTGTACTGCTTCCCCAGACAATTGGAGGAAGAGGGTAGTGGGCAAGCATATGAATAATAAATATACTTGAAGGTTTGGGGGAGTCTTAAATTATCAACACCTGCTGGGTTAGTCACAGGCTCCATCACCCTTTCTACAAATTTGGAAATCACATATACTGTGTGTTGTTTAGTAGATGCTAAAACATGCCTTTTCAAAATAGTCTTTGTGTAACTATCCTAGATGGAGGCTATAAGACTTGGCTGTATTAGTGGTGCATGACCAAATCTCATTTCCAGTTCCAAACAAAACAGAAGACCTTTCCTACAAGACAATGACGTTTCCTGCTAATCCTGTTTAATTAGACTTCCAGTTGCAGCTAAGTAAACACCATCTGATTATAGAAAATGCACACAAATATTAGGAATCACCAATGGAAGTTAGTTTTCTTGTCATTGTATAACTGCCCTGCTTTTAATTAACATTTTAGACACAACTTGCTTGAAGTGAATATTTTGATTAATGGCTAATTATTCCTATTACAACTGTGAGATTTAAATTGTTTCAAATTGTATTGAATTGGGAAGTGAATATTCTGTAATTGAATATTCAACTGGTCAGATACAACCCCCCCCCTCCACCCTTATAGATACAAAGCATTTAATTTTAGTTTTGGAAAAACAATCCTTTGCCTTATTCACAAAATGCCTCTAAATCAGGCTTTCTCAACTAGGGCTTCATGAAACCCTGGGGTTTCTTGCTGGCCCTGGAAGGTGTTCAAGAATGGGTGGGAGTTAATTATTATTTATATATTTTTAAATTTTAAACATTTATTGGGTGATATGGCCATATGTGATCATCTCTACCCATTCCCTCCCACCCAAAATGGAGAAAGTGGGAAGGGAACGGGCCCAGGTGGGCATGTGAACGGCTATGGTTCCCAACCACATTCTGCCACTTCTGGGTTTCCCGAATTCTGAATAATGTCGCAGAGGTTTCCTAATGGTAAAGAAGTTGAGAAAGACTGCTCTAAATGCTTGAAAGTCAAGTAACAACCACCCCAACGGTGCCCAACTTGCCTAGCAATTAGTCCTAAAGACACTGCTAGCCCTTAGCACTGTCCAGTGAGCGTGAGCAACCAGGGCCTCCCGGTGCCTGGAGGAGGGCGCAGCTTCCCAGCCAGTCCGCCAGCCCCGCCGCCCAGTCTAAGGCCGCCCTGCCGGGGCTGGGGCCCATTCCTCGGGAGGCGAAAGCTCCCTCCGTCGCGAGGGCCCGGGCGGCTGGGGCAGGGATTTTTTGAAGGGCGCGGGAGGGCCCAGCTCAGGAGCCAGGGGCCAGCCGCCTCCCGCCGTGGCCTGCAAGGGGCGCTTGGGATCGCCGGCGTGTTTCTTGGCGCTTGACGCGACCCACCGCCCAGGGGCCGCCTTGGGTGTGAGCCTTTAAGGGCGGCCACATCCTGAGGCTGCGGGTCGCCGCGCCTCTTCCGGGGCCTGCCCGCAGCCATTCGGAAATCACATTGGTAATTACCGTGAGACATCACTAATTTTGCCAAGCGCTCACTCCGCGCATGCGCCCTGGCTCCACCGCGGGCCTGCTCGGCGGGGGCGGGGAGGGCGAGGGCGAGCGCGAGAGGGGGCCGGGGAGACCCCCCCCCCCGCCCCACCGGCCGGCCTTCCCCCCCAGGCGTGCCCTTGGCCCCGCGGGCTTGCTCCGGGGCCGGTCCCGCGGGCCTTGCGCCCAGGAAGGGCCTCCGCGCGCGCTGCCTCTGACCCCTCCGCCGTGGTGGTGGTGGCGGCGCCCCCTCCCCCGCGCCTCACCACGTCACGTGGCCTTGCCAAGGCAAATAAAACTTTCTTTCCAGTAAATTTAACAATTAAAAATATTTATCGGGAGCAGATTTACGTTTGTTGTGTCTCCAGTCTTGGGGCATATTGGTAGACTATTAAGACTAATTAGCATCCTTTTCTGCATGCAGATTTACTAAGTTGATTGCAATATAACTCATCCCTAAAAGCCCCGCTCCCGCCCCTCCGCGTTCCGCGCTGCATAGCTGAAGGCGAAGCCCCCTCGTCTCTGCCGGAGCTTGCCAAAGCAGCTCACGTTAGCCGGGCCTTTTGCTAAGTAAACTTTAAAAATGGGAAGCAATAACCGTTTGAGTTAGAAGCTTGCAATGTACTAAAAAGGAAATATTACCTCGGGATCTTCCACTCTCTCTGTCTGTGTGTGCATGCGTCTGTGTGTGTGTCGGGGTGGGGGGCGGGTGGGAAGCCAAAGATCTTCTTGGCTGCGTGGAACAAACCCGGCTGGCTGTATAATCCTGTATATTCGTTAAAGCCCAGACTGCTCTCCTCCTCCTCCTCACCGGGGGTTCCAGCCGCATAACCACCCAGGGCCTGGCGACAGAGCAGCGGAGGTATGGAAACCGTCGCAGGCCGGGAACTTTTGCTCCGCATCCAGCCAACCAGCCCGCCCAGGGCCTCAGCTGTGCGCTTCCTGAATCAGGAGAAAACTTGCGCCCGGTTAAATTGCCTGGAGATTTTATAGAGCTCCGCTAGGCAAACACCTCCTTCCCCCCCCCCCCCCCCGCGGTCCCTTTTCCTTTATTATTTCCTGTGTAAAGCTTAAGATTCAACGTGCTAGGTCTACTTTGCATTTAAAATATTTAAGCCTTCGCAAACAAACCAACCAACAAACAAAAAAACACCTCGCCCCGCGCGAAGCTCTTTCCAGGTATCGGGGAGGCCCGTGCGATTATGCTTGGTTAAAGCATCCACTTGCTGGGTTATTATTAACACACTGGGAAGTATATAAGCCCCACAACTTTATTCCCTTTAATGAGCCTGGAAGAGCACGCTGCCCTGAAGGGTTTTGTTCATTAAAGATGTAAGCTGTAGGAATATTGTCTCATTAATTATCTGGTTTTAATTACACTGTTACCCTTTGAATCCATAGATATGGGGAATGGGGGGGGGGAGTTTACATCGCCCAGACCCTCATACACTCTCTAGAACAAGGATGTGTGTCTGTGCGTGTGTGTTTGTGTGTCCCCTCCTTGTTTATAAAGGTACAGGGGGGAGGGAAACTAACTCAAGCAGGATGTGAGGGAAGGAAGTGGTGGGTGGGGAAATTGTTTAAATTAAAAAGATGCCATGATAATAGAAAGGTACAATAGTGAAAGACAGTCAGATATTTTTAAATAGCACTTTTGTATTTCCTAAAGGGCACTACTTGTGACTGGCTTCCTTTATGGCATTGATAGAGCCATGTTTCCACTGCCCCCCCTTCCCCCCCATAACCAATGGAGAAGATAAACTAGGTTAGCACCTCCCCCATTTTCATGAAACCTTATTGTGGCTTGCTGTCCCTCAACCTTTTAACAAACTGAGATACACGTTCTCAGTTCCCAGCTCGGTCATAATTGCTCAAGTCATGGCAAAGCAGGCTTTCTCCAGTTAATTTTATTTTACTGTAGGCGTGTCCCCTATTTAGGGACATGGGCTACCTGGACTTCTCCCTCACATCAGCAAAGAAATATGTTAATGTTCCGAGGGAGGCGCCTTCACCACCAAAAACAGAAGCACCTTTACTCAGGGCTCTGAGGAGGGGGGAAATATACTAGATTTGCTAATTTAATAGGCATATCTCTCCTCCCCCCCCCCCTCACCCCCATAGTCACATCTCTGCAGATACTTGGTTAACCCTCTGGGGCAAACGCAGGTGTTGCTACAATTCTAACTACCCAGGTAGTTTGTCATTAATTACTCAGCGCTAAATTGTGCTGTTTTCCCTTTAAATCCCAGACATTTTGACAGGACGCATTAAAGTGCAGCCTGCTCAGGCTGAGAACATCATAAAAACTGGACAGGCAATTTCTGTTTTCACCAAATAGCCAGGCTAACGCGTTCTGCATCTTTGATTTTAATGCACTAAACTGGCAGCTAAGCAGCCAGGGACCAAAAATGGAGAAAGGGAGGGGGTGGCTATGTGATGGGGGGGGGGAGGAGACCCAAGCATACAATAGAAACCGGAGACTGGCTTAGATCAATACACTTAAGCGTTTTAGCCCCACACCGCTCCCCCTCTTCCTGAAATCCATTGCACCAACTGAATTATCAACTAGAATTTGATTAATATGCAAATCCGAGGCAAACAGCTCCATATAATTCTTTCAGTGGAGAGTAATTAATCAACAGTTAAAGCAAATTAATACATATATCAATTTTGTCAGGAACATGCTTAGTTCAATAGCCCGTAAAATTGAAGTTTGAAGTATTAAGGGGCTCTACAGAAACGTTATGACTAAAACTTTCAAATTGATCCTATTTAGTAATCAATCAAGCTCTCCCCTCGGGTTAATCTGTCTAATTTTTCATCTCAAATCATACACTTTAGTGGCATGCCATCTAGCAAACAGTCGATAAAAAGTTAACAAAAATGATAACGACTTCTGCACATAGGAAGTTGGGGGGGGGCGTAGACACGGCGAGAGCCCCCCCTCCGGCACGACCCCCCCCCCGCCGCTCGGCTTGGGCCCTTCGCAGTCCGAACTGGGGCGGTTCGGTGGAGCGGCGCTCCCCGGTCCCTGCCTCGCCTTTCTCTGCAGCCGCCAAAGTGGCTGTGATTTAGGACGCGGGCCCGTCTGGCGCAAGCGGCGTCGGGCTGGATGGATGCCTCCCTCGCTCCCCGCCCGCGCCCGGGGAAGAGGGGGGCGGGAGGGGAGGGGAGGGGGCGGCCGGCCCCGAGCGCGGGAAGCAGCCCCTGACGGATGGCGACACTCGGTCGATGACGTCACCCCTCCTGCGCTCCTCTCCTGCAGCGCTCGCTCGGAAACGGAGCTGTCCCGCTCGCGCTGGGCGGGGGTGCTTGAGGACAAGCAGGGGCCCTGGACGGAACTGACCTCCGCGTTAACCTGGCCACGAACGGGCCACATCGTCCCCCTCGTCCGGGGGGGGGGGCTGGAAAACTCTCACGGAGCAGCCCCCACCCCACCCCCACCCTCACCCTCAGCGGGAGCCGCTGGAGGAGGGGAGAGGGGAACACGGGCTCGAGGAAACCCGCGCAGGCGACTGGGGCTGCTGCCAGCTGGCTCTTGAAGGGGGGGAGGGGGGGCTTGACTGTTACCCTGCCCAAAGAAAATGGAAATACCTTTTAGGTTTTTTATACACATTCCAGACATCATTACTTTACGGAGTTCGTGGCAACTGTTCCCAGCCAATAAATAAATAGTATATGTTGTGCACTATGAAGTTACACGGAATTGTCCGTCATTTGGGTCTGGCAATGAACCACCACTGGTTTTGTTTATATTTTTGCTATTTGCGACATTGATCCGGTGTTTTCTGTGCAAATATCCGTTTAATAAGTCGTCTTCTGGAAGTAGTGATCTTTGGTCCTCACTTCTCCATCTGTAAAATGAGAATATCGATACCATTATTACTGAACGAAAGAATAAGCTAATTATCATAAAACACCCTTCATGGTATCAGTACTGAATGTTAAAAAATGACCAGAAAATATGCATCATGTATTCATTTCTAAGGATTGAGTGCAGCTTAGATGTATTATTCTTGTAAATATTGACTTTGTGCAAATATATGCAGATTAGATGCATATGGGCCTTTAGGTGCCTTTGGCACATTCTACACACCTTGGATAATGCACTTTCAGTGTGCTTTCACAGCTGGATCTTCCTGTGTGAAACGAATGGAGACCAAAAGTACATGCATGCATGCTTAGGATCCCATACTAAGCAAAATTATCTTTCTAAGTCTGGTGTACAAGTGTGCATTTTTTGAATTAAAAAAAAACACTTGTGAGTGAATGTTGTGGTTTACATGAAGAAAAACTCCAAGTTCAGGATGAGGATACAGATGTATTTATAGTCTGGAGACTAGTAAAACGCACCTCTTCCTGCTAGTTACTCTTTTCTTTGTCACCTTTCTTGGAAGACCTTCTCTTGACCCACCCCCACCCGCTTCGCATCAATTCCTGCTTATAGCGCGCCTACAATCGATTGTCTGATTACTGTCTTGGATATTGATAGATAAGGGAAAGGCGGTATTGTGCATGCATGCACTAGGTTGACGGTTCAGCATCACCTTGAGCAACCTGTGAAATGAGAGGGGAGGTTTTGTTGTTATGGTTGTTTTTAAAGCAAAGATCAAGAAGAGAGAAGCAAGGCCTCACTAAACCCTTCTTCCGGTGGGGTTTTAACCAACGGGCTGAAATTATGAAATCTTGATGCCTATATCCATTCATGATGGGATTTAGAATAAGACCTTTCGTGATCACTGGTATAAGGATTTCTTGTCTGGTTAGTCACATCCTTTAGCTAGGTTGAGGCCCTGACGCGCTTCTCTCTTTGGGTGGGGTTCCATTGACCCTTGCTAACTCGGTTAGAAGCCTGGGGGGGGGGTTATCCTGGCCCCAGCATTGCTGCTGGCTGGAGAAGGGGTTTAATGCAGCTGGTGGGGAGGGGGCTGCTTTCTTTAGTCCAGACTTTCCTCAGCTAATCTGGGTGCCTCCATCTGTGGCTGGGGTAACACAGAGACCAGACTCCTATGATGCACTCTACACGGAAAGGTCTCCCCTGAAAGTCAACAGGGAGCCTCTGCTCCCTAGCAGAAGCTTCCATTGTCTGAGTCAGCCCTTCTGCAGGGACCCAAGACCCACAACTGCATGGACAGATGCCTTCTTCTCCATCGCATGCCAGAGGGGGCCTTACAAGAGCTTACAAACTTCTGTCATTCCACAAACTATGTGGGACAGAATTGTGCAGGAGGGCTTTTTTGCTAAAGGCCAGAGTTCTATATTGCAATCAAACAGTTCAGAAATATTATTTTTAAAGGGAACAGCCTGTGAACAATGCCTTTGTTTATGGCAGGTATTGGTTTACTGTGTGTACCATTCTCACCAAAATGTTTTATACTTGTGTAATACCATTTTTTGCACTGTGTAACTTATACTGGTATACTGTCTAATACTTTACAGTTCGTTTCATATTATTGCAATCCTAGTTCTATTACCTTGCTTATTAGAAGTTTCCACCCTGTTGCCTGCCCTGATGTAACCCGCCTTGAGATTCAATGAGAAAGGTGGTCAAATAGATGCAACTGGTCAGACACTCTTCCCTCTGAATAGGAAGGACTTTATTCTAGGCCTGATGGAAAGTGCTTTGTCTACACAGTTATTCTGGTGTTGAAACCCGGAATTCTAGTGATAAAACCATTAAAGAGACTCGTTCTGCGTTTCTGGAGATCTCTTAGCTGCCATCCAACTTGAGCTTCATGGCACCCCAAGAAGACAACAAATAAAACCCACAATGCTTACCAGGAGGCAAGGAGTGTGGATCCAGTCCAAAGTATCCTAACTCCAGTTGCTGTTCACCATATCCTCTGCGACACCTAGAAAATGACTCCTTTCCATCTCAAAAGAGACGTCAGCAGAAATTCTTCAACTTAGGTCTCATCAATCAAAGACAACCCAGAAGAGCATTTTTTAAAATATGGACTTAGGTCTAATTAGGAACGGGAGGAATGTTTTTTACTAAGGAGGAAGGATGACTCAAACTCAGTTCTGATTAAAGTCTGCCACTCTTCACACTACACCAGCCTGGCTCTTTAGAAGAAGAAGAAGAAGAGTTGGTTCTTATATGCCGCTTTTCCCTACCCGAAGGAGGCTCAAAGCGGCTTACAGTCGCCTTCCCATTCCTCCCCCCACAACAGACAACTTTTAACAACTCTAAAACTTCAGAGACTATCATCCATAAGGCCTGCTATTCCATGACGCCTTTATAATTGGAAGGGTTGCATCTGACATGAATGGCTAATTCTTCCATTGGGTTAAAAAAAATCAAAACAAAGGCAGCAGTTCTTTAAAGGGGATGTTAAAATTTTCAGCCTACACAGGGGATGCAATCCAGTGTTTTCACAGTGTGGCCTGGATGATCAGCCTTCCACAATGATCCAAGGCAAACGGGTGCCTGACACTTGGAATGAGCAAAGTCAGCTTGAGGGGCAGAGAGAACCTGGTTTCCTCACAAGTAGATGCAGCTGGACAATCATCAGGCCCATAGGAAAAGGGGAGCACAGTCTGCAAAACATCTGGATGAATTCTCTGGTGATTCTCCACTGTTGCACTTTGTCACCAAAGCCCTTCATCACGAAAAATGCCCTTACCTTAAATGTCAGCGGCCAATTCTCTGTCCTCTTCCATCCAGACCCCCCAACCTGGTATCTTTGTAAAAACAATTTGAGGGGCAAAAATCTGAGGTGGTCGCCTGCTTAAGGACCCCCCCCCCGCCTCGGAATTCCGGGATCCATAAGGCAACAATCCATAAGACAAGAATCAGAAACAAGGGGTTCTGAAGCGGTTCCCGGACCGGCTCGTTGGACCCGGGAATTGTTGCGAGGCTGTGATGCGGTTCAGGAGGCCGCGATCTTGCCCGGTCTGGGAAGCGAAGCAGGGGCAGCGCTCGAAAGGGAGACCACCGAGGGAGACCCTGCAGAGGGAGGCGAGGGAGAACCATGTCCTCTGACTTGCCTTGCAGCCTTTGGCTGGGGGCGCCATTCGACGGCTGCGACCGGACGGCACACCACACACACACGGATTGTTGCCTTCCCTTGCCTCCTGGCAAGCTCTTTCTCCCGTCTTCTTTCCTTGACAAACTATGATGGCAGAAGTCCGACCCAGTTAGGCGAGCCTCCCGAGGCCTCCCCTCCCCCTCCCCCTCCCCCGGCGGGCAGCCCGGGAACCTCTCGGCTTTTGCGGCTGGGAGAATCCGCGCCCTGCCCCTCACAATCCAGGCACAGATCCACATCACTAAGGTACCCTTTATCTGAATATCGTCATTGGGCGGAGAAGTGATTTCTGAAAAAGAACCAAGGGAGTCGTCTCTGGAGGCTGGGATTGGAGGCCATCCAATAAAAATACAGATGGGGCCACTCAAAAGCTTTCCCTCGAATCAGCCCCTGAAACAAACCAGCTCCGAAGTCTCTCACCCAGCTAAGGCGGTGGCGGAGCTGCCCCCGTCTCCTGCGGGCTTGGCTCGCCCATCCTCCAAGAAATCCAAACTTGCCAATGGGGCTAATACATTGGGAAGAGAAGACAGGGTTTGCTGTGTTTTTGGTAATACAGTCTGTAAGCCTCTTGGAGGACCTGGGATCGAAAAGCTAGAGGGATACTGAATAAGTAAGCACACTACCGTACTTTCTGTCATCTATCCACCTGGTTTCAACACAGCGGCTTTGACCCTTTGCGGTGGAGCCTCTAAAATCATTAAAAACAAAACCAAGAAGCTTAGCCAAGGCAGACTAGTGCCCGCCGCTTCCCAGCTGTCCACTCTATGTAGTCTGCTGCCAGTCACAACAGAGAATGCCCGATCAGATGGGCTGTTAACAGCTTCATTCATTCATAAACCAAAGGCTGGTTTGTTGAGTTTCCTGGATGAATTTCCCGCGTGCTGTTTGTTCTTTTGAACCGGAAACGTTCCCCCTGCCTTCAGGAAGGCCCCCACAGCCCAGCATCCCTTTTAAGCAAGGCTTGAGTGGCAGCACACACCCCCCCCCCCCGTTCATCTCCAGTCCTTCTCCCGCAGAAGAGTAGGTTTGGAGGGAGATAACCTGTCTCTTTCGAAGACTCTTAGTGTGCAGAAATTGGACAGGGCATTTTTCCCTCCACCGTGTGAATAACCCTCCCTATAGACTAGTACTTACAGATCTCTCAGTTCTAGTAAAGAATGAATCTGAGAATCCAACCAGTAAGGGACGAAGACAAAATTAAAACTGACCTTTGGGAGTGCAGATCAGGTGAAGTAGGAAACATTTCTAGGGTACCCATGCAGACACACCCAGGCAAACACCTTGGGGAGAGGGGGGGAGTTTGGGATTTAGAGATGCTGTCATACATCGCCTCTTGTGTTGTCTGCTTACCTTGTCCAGTTTTGAAGAATCGCTGGTTTTCTAGGGTGCATTGAAAATAACAGTCTTTACAATGAAGCCGGTTTCTGCTCAGAAGAACCAATAATAGTCCCCTGGACTGAATCTGGACCTGGACAGTTTTACCTAGAAGTGCATCTGACCGACTCTGTTTTTATGTATTGGCAGTCCTAATTTGCATTTTTAAATCGTGACCTTTTATGTGTTCTTTTAGCATTCATATTGCATTTATTGTGTTTTTAAATTATCATTTTACTTTACATAAGCCAACTTGAGTTCCACAAGGGAGAAAGGTGGCTAACACATGAGTGCCTGACTGGGCAGGCATTTAACTTCTCCAGATGCCACCCACATACTAGTGAAGGAAAATTCTCAGTGGTGGGTCTCTGTGCCACTTTCGTCTTCCAGCCAAAATCTTGCCTGAGCGATGGGTTTGTTGACTATGCAGAAGCGCCTTTCGACACGTGCTACCTCTGCCTTCACGAGAATTGTGGGAAAGGAAGAGTTAAACATATCTGAAAGTTAAGTGAGAATGAAAGGTAAATGAAGAACCATTTTAAAATCACATCGAATATGAAGAACAGCAACCACAGACTAGAACAAGATCACCAGCCTATGATGATGATTTTGGTCACCTTTAATACAAACAGCTTAATGGAAAACCGAGAACTCTACAGTGCAGCAGTCCTGTGCAGAATTACCCTGGGGAGGAGGGCCACTTATTTCTGTTGGCTTAGGCTGGAGTAAAATTTCCTAGGATCAAGCTATTACTATTAAAATCTTAAGATACAAAATAAGATAATCGTTTGAATAAAGAGGTGCAATAAGTAATCGAGTCAAAATCAAGGCAATTGCAGTGCAGTACTAACAGATTTACAACGCACTAATCCTCTGATTGGCAATTCATTCTAAGCATATTTATTAAGAACAAGGACATGTCCAAAACCCACTGATCTCAGTGTAAAGTCCTTTCTTCCTAGAAGATATTCAGAATCAGCGTGTTAACTAAAACGGGCGCACCAGAAACATCCCGCAGCCCGGCTTCTCCTTGTCTGCAGACGTCCACAGTTGGATTTCTTATAGTCCTGTGCAGTTGTCAGGGGGCACAGGAGCTTTGTCGAAATAAAGACTGGCACATACTTTGTCGCAGCCTGTTGTCCAGGTGCGGGCAACCCATAGCTAGGAGAAGTCTAGGGTTTCTTCCAGCTTTGGCCTTCCTAAGACTGCTGGCGGTTGTGCAGGCAGCCCTCCTGAACCTTGCAGTAAGGTGAAGCCAGAACCCGGCATCCTGATCCCCCATCCTTTCTTTCTGGGAACATCACTCAGCCCCCAGACTCTGAATTAGGATGGAGTTCCAGAGGTTCAAACCAGGTATGTGTGTTAAAACAAACAAACAAACGAACTTTGACTTCAGAGAGGCCAGGCTTTCTTGGAGCCATGGACTCGGCGGTGCAGCTCGATGTGAGGCAGGGGTGGCTTCTTTTACCATCCATGCAGCCGGGAGAAGCCTCAACTCCATAACTGCTCCTAGCAAGGACCCCCTCCAAGACAGGAGCCTGTATTCAGGAGATAGGAAAAAAACCCACCAGTGTCTGGAAGGAGGGATGGCTGGTGTTTTCTGCTCCTTTAAAAATAGATCCAAGAAGTTCAATTGGCGAAGCTTTTCCTGGCCTCAAATATCATCACCCTAACTGTCTTGTCTCTGATGCTGATTGGGGGGCAGGCCAGAACACAGGGTACCTGCCTGGCTACCCTGGGCGATGGGCTGGGAGAATGGCTGGGCGGCGAGGTCCACAGGGCAAATAACTGGTGGTGGCAAATAACTTGTTTTAAAAATGCTGATCCTTACACATTTGGTGTAAATTCCGCAGTGGGTTATTCACCCCGCACAACTTTTGGAGAACCAAATGACATTTTCATCCCTAAAAACAGTCGACTACTTCAGTAATGGGTACATCTGAAGGGCAGGGTCGTTCAAGTAAACGTCACTCTGGTCACATGATCTGTTGCACAGATTCTTGGGGAGAATCTCAGTCAGTCTTGCCACGGGTACCGAGAGGTATGTTTTGCAACCAGACCCTCCACAAAAGAGGCAGCTGCGGCTCACAGCTTGTTCGGGGAGGGTTGTTTGGCTTTTAGGGGCGGTGAACGAGTTAATCGTGGGAATCAGCCGGTCGATGTTTTCAGCCACGTGTGAAACACTCTTTGGGCCACGGCCACTCTTCCACCGACACAGAATTACAGCCCATTCCCATTTCAACATCGCCAAGTCTTTGTTGACCTTTCTTTCAGGGACCGCACTCCTCCTTTCCCCTGGGCGGCACTTGCCTGTCATCGCTGGGACAGGCCACTTCCCTTACCAGTATCCCTTGAAAACAGTGGGCGTCTTCTTCTTTTAAAGGGCTGTGGGAGCTTCTGAACGTCTCCAAAATCTGACACTCTGAAGAGCGAATCGCCACGGAGAACACGGAGAAAAAACAGCCTCTGCCTCATTCTGTGTGGCATCCTGTATCCGGGCCGTAGCGCTGCGTCCGGCAGGCAGGATCCCTCGAAGCTGTTTCTCCTCCCGGCCCCCAGAGATTCTCACGACAGAGGAAACGCGGTCTCTGTGAGAGGGTCCCAGCCCCATTCTCCCCACACTCCTCCTTTCCTGTGTTTTAGATTTTTTTTCCTTCCCCCATAGGGGAATGTGGTACAGCCCGGACACAGGTTTAGCATCCAAGAGACGCAGTTTGGGCGCAGCTGCTGTTTTTATGAAGGAAACAAAGTTGTTTTACCATTCGAAAACACCCATTTCCAGTCAGCAGCAGGGCTTGATCTGGGTCGTCCTTTCCAGTTTCCTGTTCGTGTGGCTAAATTCCGATATGTTTCTTAACCTTTTTGAAAAGGGATGAAGGAAGAAGCCGCTTTCCCCGAGAAAGGTAGAGTCCCGTGCCTTTGGGGAAGGTGTACTCAGGAGCAACCCAAAAACAGGGGAGGGGGAGGGGGAGGGGGAGCTCTCATGGCTTCCAAGGGGACTTACTCGTGAGCAGACCTACTCAGTCTTGTTCCCTCAAGTCCAGTCCCGTGTTTGGAAGCAGCTGTTGCAATAGCCTCGGGAAGCTGCCCGCCGGCTGGACTTGCTCAGCCTTCCCTCCCAGGAGCCAGATGGGACTGGCTTCCGAATCCAGCGGCCAGTCCTGCGCAGGTCCTTCCCAGCCAGGTGAGGGGGTGGGTTGCTCTCAACTAGCCATGGCCTCCTCTGGCAGCGAGGGTCTTGGCTTCACTGCCCTTTGGAACAGGGATGAGGTCGCTTTTCTTCAGGGAGAGAAGGCCAAGCCCAGATGCTACAGAAATCCGGCCCCGCAACTGCAAATGTTGCCTTTCATTTAGACAGAACGAAAGTAAATAACCAAACCAATTACGGACCTGTCCTTATTTATGCAGCACTATTTATGTGCAGCTATAAATACGGGTATCTACGGCCCTCGGATTTTTCAGAGTCTTAACTATGCGAGTAGAAGCAAGGTAAAGTTTCCCCTGGACAATGCCACTTCCGCCCGTCGGTAAGAGGATTTCTCCAGAAGAAGGCGTCCTGCACGTAGGAAAGGAACAGCCCAGGTGAAATGCCAGGATGACTTTCTGTCGCAGGTCGGTTGGGAGGGAGGGGGTTTGGGAGGGGGCGGGGGAGGTGTGGAAACATTCAAGGATGCCAACCTCTGGAGTGGTACGTCCTCCCTTGATTCTCCTGCTTACATAAGTTGGGACCTCATTGCTATATTTTCGCGTCTGGAAAGAATGCTGGCCAAAGAAGGCCTCCCGTCCAACGCGGCGCAAGAAGATCCCGCCCGGTGCCACCGGCCTCGCTCCGGAGTCTCAAGGGATCCCGCCCTGGCAGCCCCCCCCCCTTGCAGGAAGGCTGGCGGGTGTCTACCTGCGTGGCCCGCTTCAGAGCCCGGCGACTCCCTCCCTCCCTCCCTCCCTCCCTCCCTCCCTCCCTCCCTCTGCAGACAAAGGGCATTCCTGTGCCGAGGCCCACTTGCCCCGCCCGCCCCGAGCACGCTCATCTATCAAAGGGGGAGAGGAGGCCGGGATTAAGGCGGCCCGGGCAACTGGACCCCTCCTCCGTCTCCTCTTGTTCGGGCGGCCCAAAGAGTAACGGCAGGCACGCCAGAGATCTAGGCCTCAAAAACGATCCCTTTGATGTGCGGAGACAGATGGGAGAGGTTGTGCTGCCGGCCCTGCGCATCTGCTTCCAGGCGTCCGCCATTCAAGAGGCAGCGGGTCGGGGGTCAGGATTACTTAACTAGCCAAAGGAAGTGGCCAGTCTCAGCCATCGCCCTTGCCTGGGCGGCCAGGCCAGCACCGGGAGGTTTCTGCCCGTAGAGACTGGCGGGCTCTTTGGGCCGTGGGCCTGGGCAGTGCCCAGGGGTAGTGGGAAGGGAAGGCAAGGGAAGGGCCATCCTTCCGCAAGTGACCTGGCGGGGCTCTGTTTCCTGGGGCCCTGGAGGCTGGCCTCTGGGCTCTGCTGGGGTCACCCACACCCACACCCCTCACTCGTTTGCCTGCGGGCTCGTTCCTTGGAGGCCGGGAAGGAGAGGGTGAAGGCGTCTTTGTGAGAGCCCTCAACTAGCGCCCTGGCCCCTGCCTCGGTTCACCTGCACGTACCCCGAAGAGAGGCTTCAGCTCTGCAGAGAACCCTGAAGCAGTCTACTCCTGAGTAAATCTGAACTGTCTAAATGGGTCCCTCTCTTGGCCAAGGTGGCCAGCCAGGCAGCCAGATCCCAGAAATGCGCCCTCAGAAGATCTCCTCCAGTGAATGGAGCCCTTCCGGCCCGTCCTGGAGCAATCTACTCGGAAGTAAGTCCCCCCCTCCCTTTTCCTGCCGCCCGTCATTGACTACAACGGAGGGTGAGGTGGGGAGCCCGGCACTGGCGGCGGCTGTGTGTGTGTGTGTGTGTGTGTGTGTGTGTACAGTCAGTGTGCCCACCACACACGCGGAGGCGAGCGGAAGAGTCGCTGCTGCGACTCCAGCCTCAGCCCCAGAATCGGGGGGGGGGGGGGAGGGGAGCGCCTTCCCTTCAACGGGGACTCATGCATCAAACTTCAATTTTCCGGACGATTGAATTAGTGATTTTTTTTTCCTCCTGAACTAAAATACACTTAAGTCTTTGGGATTAATTACCACGTTCTGGTCTCTCAGACGGTAGTATTAGTTATCGTTGCCACGTCTGACATCAACCCTGACACCTCATAAAATAAGGAACTGAATTTCACTGACTCAACCGTCTCCCCCGGCCCCTTCGGGAGTGGGCGGGGGGGGGGTCGCTGCTACCTGGGGAGGACGATGGGAACCGCGGCGGCCTTCCCAGGAGCCAGGGGCTCGCCTCGCCTCGCCTGCCCAAAGGAAAGCTGGGTCCCCGGAGAGGGATGATCCCTGTGGGAAGGGCGGCTGCGTGGGGAGGACACCCGCGGGGCTCCCGGGCCAAGGGGCGATTTGCCCCCTGGAAGTGGGCGGTGGGCTTTCCAGCCAGCCTTCCCTCCTCCCCCTCCCCCTCCCCGAGAGTCGAGGGGCTCCAAATGGCGGCGCGGGCCATGGGGAGATCGCCGGGAGTGCCCCCCCCCCCCATATCCTGCAGGCCGGCACGCAAGCCCGGTGCCATCTCGGAGCGCACCTGCTCCGGGCCGACAACACCCCGCGCGGATTCCGTCGGCTGAACACGCGCTCCCAACACGGAACCGGCAGCTAATCTAGCGCGTCCTACAAGCGCAAATGACCCCGGCCTGCCGCTTCGCCGAGCGCCGCCCGCGGAGGGTAAACGGCGCTTCCCTGCCCGTCGCCACCCCCCACCCCCCGCCCGGGGCTCCAGGCAGGGCAGCAGCGCCCGAGACCACCGGCTGCTGCTGGGCGGGGGGGGGGCGGGGAGGGAGCCGCAGCTGGCCCCTGGGGTCCCGTGAACAGAGCGCAGGGCCCGTGGGCCGGAGTGCCGGAGTGCGGCTGGGGGAGGCTCTGGGAGCCCAAAGCCCGACAGTAGCCCCCCCAGTTCCTGTCGCCACCGTCGCCGTGGCGGAACCTTCGAGCCTCTGCAGGCGACCCGCGAGGAAGAGTCCCGCATCCCTCGCAGGCGCCTTCCGTGGCAGGCCGGTCCCTTCCCGCTCAAGGGGCCCAGGGTCTGGCGGCCGGAGGGCCAGCCTCGGCCAGCGGCTTCGGAAAGATGTTCTGGGCCTCAGGCTTCGCCTGCACTCTCGGCCGCTCTGCTCTGGGGGGCCACCGACCGGGCGGAAATCAAGCTCCCCGCCCCCTGCCCCGGGGCCCGCGTTTCCTGCTCTCGGATCCTCCGGCCTTTTCCCGGAGCGCAGCCTGTCCAGGGGCTGAAGGGGTCACATTTTCTTGGCCTCTTTCTCGGCTTTAAAAGATCCCCTTGTCTTTCTTTCTTCTGGCCTTGCTAGGAGGGCGAGTTCCTCTTCATGCAGGCCTCTCAATCACAGAACTGCGCGCCCGGTTCAAGGTGCCATATTTCTTTTTTAACACCAGGTATCAAACATCACAGGGCGACATTGCCCCCCCCCCCCGCTCCGGCGGGCCCCTCCCCGCCGCCGCTCTTTTGGCCAGAGATAAAAGTCTCCCTTGCTCGGGGCTTTGTGTCGAGGAGTGATTTCATCCAATGTCCACTCCGCTTTGCCACGTCTGGGTGTCAAGATGTCTCTTGTTTCGCCCGCGACGGCCCTTTCCCCCGCTCCCCGTCTGTCTGGGGAAATATACAGCCCTTCCCATTCCAGTTGGGGGCGACCGGCGAGAGAGACAATCTCGCCTGAGACTGAAACATGACTGGGGTTTGTCTGGTTATAATTTTCCTGGTTTGTTTGGTCCGTCGAGGGGGACAAGTGCGAGAAGAGCCCGCGCCGAAGCCCACGCTGAGGAAGGGCCGCGGCCAAGGCTGCTGCTCCCCCCTCCCCCCCGCCTTTGAATTGAGGCCTCGCAGAGAAACCCAGAAAGCAACGGGGGCGGCGGCGGGTGTGGGGGGGGGGAGTCTATCCTGAGAGCAAAATCTCTTCCTCTCACCCCTTGAGTTCCAATTCAGTCTAGGCTGGAAAACCAGGCTCTAGAGGCAGGCCGGGACGCCCATACACGCAGTGGGGCCGCGGCGGCGGGGAGAGGGGGAGGCCTGGGCTCTCCCATCTCTCAAGGGCCAGCGGGGGCCGCCCCTGGATCGTGTGCCGCCCATTGAAAGGCTGCCGTGCTGAGGAGCTGGACGCGCCGTTCCCGGCGTCTTCTTTGTGGCCCAGCCAAAGGACGCGCGGCAAGGCTGAGCGAGAGCGGCTTGTTAGCCACGTGTGGCCCACTTGCGCCGGGGCCCTTCTGCTCCATCCATCTCCGGTGTTTGCACACAGGAGTCAATCGCTCTCCGAGTCCCAATGAACTCCGGCCCTGCTCTCCCCACACCCACCTCCCCTCTCCCTGGAAACAAAAACAAAACCACATTTCTTGCTTAACGGTGAAGGGGAGCGTTTCTGCAGCCTCATTAAATCCATTGGAAGACAAAAGAATAGAAGCTGGAGGGGGGGGGAGAAAGAGAATCTGGAGGGGAGGGAGGGAGAACAGATAAAGAAAACAAATAAAGCCCTTTAACTAGATCTTCACATAAATGTCACAGTTTTTCAGCCTTTACGATTCGCCTGCTTAGCATAAAAACACTTAAGGACAAGATTGAAGGCTTTGCGTGATATCTGGACAGAAGTCAAACAAATCCATTGCAAATAGACCCCCACCTCCCCTGAAAAGGGGGAGAGGGGGGAGGGAGGGAGAGAGAAAGACAAGCGCTCTCCCAAATAATACTAAAGAAAGTGCCTTTCATTGTAATTCATAGACTTGTTCCAAATGCCAAGAGAGAAAGGAGAAGAATGGGAGCCCCATCGAAAGGCACAGATGCCCCTGTGCAGGGGGAGCGCGGCGGTGGGGGCGGGACGAGGGAAGGGAGCCCGACTCCCATTATTGTGGAGTTAAACAGTGGAAGGGAGGGTTAACCTAATCCATCAAATTGTCTGGAAATTGTGAGGAAAATTCAAAAACCATATGGTCTCCAAGCGGTTTGGTCCTTTCTGCCGCGAAGGCGCACGCTTGTTTCAGCATGGCGAGCCACAGGAGGCCGAGCATGCTCCATTGTCGCTTGTCACTTCACAGAAGAGGCCTCATTTGTCCCCAGTTTTCATGCTTTACGCTAAAAATTACAACGCCATCCATTTTCAAAGAGGAGAAAGATTGATTTCGCCTCCGAGAAACTGGCCCTAAAAAACTCTACCCCACCCCCACGAGCCGCACGTCTCCCCCCCTCCCCATTGGAACCCAGTTCTTTCTCTCCTCCCTTTCTTTTTTAACGTGGCCACTATATACACCAGATTTGTGCTTCTCACATAAATTTTACCAAGAATAGGGAAACACACGTTGTTGGGTCAAAAAGGCAAGGCGCCTAGCGATTGGGAGAGGAGAGACACGTTTAGAAAGGCTTCAAGGGGGAGTGTCAATTAGAGGGGGGGGGAGATAATGAAGGAAGCAATATTTACCTGACCGGTTTGCAATCCTTGCAAGGGGCAAGTGGGAATAAACACGTTGTTTGCTCTGCCTCCCTCGAGTCCTTGCGTTTGTTTTCTTTTTATGTTGTCTTTGTTGACACTGGACAATCCCCCCAGTATTTAAAGCAAAGAAACGTCCGTTTTTCTCTGTCCTTAGGTATCATTCGAAAAAGGAAAGGGGTGTCTGTAACTGCTACATATGAAAGACTATACATATGGACAATATTTTACAATGCCATTTTTGGGATATACACAGGAACACAAGTAGTTCATGTTAATCAGTTTTATAGGCATGAAAAAAATAGCCAGGCATACGTCCACATTTGATTTCCCGTCCTCTCCTTAAGGATTTACTTCAAATATACACCACAAAAATCGACAATTGTTAGATGTCATTTGATGCCAAGTTGCTCCTTTGCCATCCCAAGTTCAGCTACCTGACTGTACCCAACAAAACCTCAGTGGACACCTCTCAAATAAAAGGGAAGCATTTTATAATTGCAGGAAGAAGGGGCATTTTCTATGATAGCTTGCATTCCCAAAGAAAACTTTAAAAAGTATATATTAAAATTGTAAAGGTTTTATTGTTTCGGAAAAAGACTCATCTGTACAACTCTAAGAGACAAGATAAAAAGTAACATTGTCCCCTGATGTGATTTAAATAAGCAGGCCTTTAAATTGTTTTTACAACTCAAAGAAAAACATTTTAAATCTGTACATTTGTATTTATAGCGATAATATTTCCATGTGTTGATGGTAGGATCTGTTTACTATTATTAGCAGTAGTTATTAGTATTATAATTTCGGTAGCATGCAAAACAATTATTAAAAAGAGTAAAAAATAAGTCTAGATTTCTTTATCTTAAAACCACCTTCATATAAAAATACGAAAGGTAGCTTTTTAATAAAACCACAACAATAGCAATAAATGGTAAAAATAGTTTTTAATTGGTAAAACGAGGCAGAAATCTTATTGGAGGCCAATTCCTAGGCGCTGGGAGAAAAAAGAAAGTATATATTTTAAACTTGCAATAGAATCCTTTCCTCCATAGTATTGGGGGAGGTGACAAAATAAAGAATAAACCAAACAAACAAAAAGAATCGTGCATATTGTAAACATGCGGGGGTGGGGGTGGGGAACTGCTAATCAAACCCTAACCTAAATCTCATTAAAGTTATTTTTAAAACTCCCCACCACCACCAAACATCTGTATCACAAAGCATCGAAGAGATGTGTCCTTTATCCCAGGGGTATGCCCCCTTTTATTTTAAAAAAAAAGGATATTGTTAATTTTCTTTTTTAAAAAATCAACCCTCTGAAATGAAAGTTACCCAATAGATATGCTTAAATATTTATACAGAAGCGATTCATAATTGCACCATTCCAAAAGTGATAGCTACCTGGTTTGGCAGCCGGTGGGCTATTCGTTCTTACTTTAATAATGATGAGAGTTTTTTGTTTAAAAAAATCTTTTTATGGAGCTTATTGCTTTTGTTGAAAAGAAACTGCGTTGTGGAGTTGCCGCGGGAGCTGAGTTCTAGATTCTCCCTAGAATCCGGCATGTTTTCCGGTGCTGAAGCGGAGGAGTCGGAGGGACAGTTCTCTCCTTGTGCGCGGGTGGGTGTGGAGGGGAATGCGCGCTGGAAGGGGGGGGGGGAGATGTGTCAGTTTCGTGGTTTGTTTTTGTTTGCGGGGCAAAAGAAGGGGGCGGGGGAGGAGGAGGAGGAGGAGGAGGAAGCAACCCCGCCACCACTCAGTCGTCCACGTCAATTTCCACGTCTTCATCTTCCGAGCAATCCTTGCTGCTGCCCGGCTGGTCCGTGAGAGGAGACGCCGGGGAGAGCTGGAGGTGGCCGCTGCCTTCCAGTCCATGCTTGGGGAGGGCGGGCGAAAGGGAGCGGGACTTTGCTCTCCCTTCGGGGGTTGCTTCCAGCTCGGAAATGGCCACCAGGTCCACCTGGCCGTTGGGTCCTAGTTTCTTGGCAGACTCCACGTCTGCTTTCATCTCTTCCAGGTCCCTCTTGAGCTTGGCCCTGCGATTCTGAAACCACGTTATCACTTGGGCATTGGTCAAGCCCAGCTGCTGGGCTATCTGGTCTCGGTCAGCGGGGGACAGGTATTTCTGGTACAAAAACCTTTTTTCCAGTTCGTAGATCTGGTGGTTTGTAAAGGCTGTTCTAGACTTCCTCCTTTTCTTGGGAGTCTGTCTCTGGCCAAATATTGTCATCCCATCCCTTCCTGCAAATAGGCAAATAGTTCTTTTCAGTCTCTCTCTCCCTCTCCCCCCCCTCTCTCTGTCTCATACGCACAAGGAAACGAACACCCACCTCTCCGTCTCGCGCCCCGAAGCTAAGATGGAAACAGTCACACATCCGTTGTCAGCCATCCCACTTCCCATCCACCAACAGCCCCCTAAACAAACACTTGTGGGTCCCCTCCCCCATTCAGAAAAGAAAAAGGGACCCTCCACATTCCCTTATGTGCATTTACCGGACAACTCCGTTAAAAAGTCCGCCGCGCCTGCCGATGCACACCCCGGGAGCAGAACCTTTTATCCGCCTCCCGGAAGGAAACGAGGCCTAATCTTTTCCGGCATCTTAACAGGGATCGAGGGGGAGGGGAGTTGTATTATTCTTATTTTTACCTTGGAAAGAATATGGTTCAATGGAGGTGGGGGGGGCAGGCTACTGGGCCCCCCAAATCAGGCTGGCCAGATTCCCCGCGCGGATCGCTTCATCTCCAAATCCGTGGGCCTGGGGGAGGGGATGTGCTGGTGGCCAGGGGGGAAATTGCCCGGTGCTGGCGGCGCCTCCAGCACATCCCTCTGCCAGGGCCCATCGCGGTCTTCGGGAGATGGACCGGCCCGCTCGTTCGCTGGGCCCTCGCCGCGGCCCTCCTGTCTCAAGCGAGCCGCTGAAGTTCTCTCAGCTGGTGCTCTCCACCAACGCAGCCTCCCCCCTCCCGCCCACCCCCCCCCCCGACAGCAGGCAGGCAAGCAGGCGGGCAGGCGGGTAGGCGGGCGGGCGGGCGGGCGGCGGGTCTTACCTTCGGCCGCCTGCAGGACGCTGACTTCCAGGCCCTTGAAGGTCTTGCTGGCCAGCTCCTCGAGGGCGCAGAGGGGCGAGGTCTGGGAGAGCAGCGCCCGGCTGGAGAGGGGCAGGGAGGCCGGCGGGTGCTTGTCAGCGGCGGAGAGCAGGTGGGCCGTCCCGCAGATGGTGTAACTTCTCCGCACCGAGGGCTTGTTGAGGATGTCCTCGATGCTGAAGGGCGTCAAGGGCTTGTTGGAGTTGGCCGGCGGGGGCAGGTGGTCCAGCGGGCTTCTCCGGCGCTCCTCCACCGAGGCCGCCTTGCCCTCGTCCTTGGAAGTCATGCTCGGCGGGCGGGCGCTGGGAATCCCTTCGGCTTGCCCACCGCGGCCACCCGGGCTCCCGGTCTTCCTGGCGCCGGCCGGCTGCCTCTTCGCCTCGCGTGACCCCCGCGCTCTGGGCAGAGAGCTCCAGCGCACGAAACCCGAAGGCGGCGGCGGCGGCGGCGAAAGGGGGGGGGGGGCGAGAGGCGCAAGCCTCCCCCAAGAAACTTCGCGTCCTCCTCAACTCCAGCAGGCAGCGGGCACTGGAGGGCCGCGGGAGGGCGGTGGGCGCCGTCCTTGGACGGCCCGGCTCTGCAGTCCTGGCTGGCAAAGAGGCGAGCGAGGCGCTCCCGTCCCACTTTATTTCTCTCCCGCTCGCTGTCCTTCCCAGCTGCTATTTTAGGAGACACCCCCCAAATCGTCCCAGATCTGCCTTTCACCCCCACCTCTCTCTCCCCCCAGCCGAGGGAAGAGCGCGGGGGGGGGGAGGGGAGCGACTCCTCCTGGGCGCGGGCAGCGCGAGAGGCGCCTCTTCCTCGGGCCGGGGGCTGCAAGAGGCGGCGGCGGCGGCGGCGGCGAGGTAATTGACTCTTGCTAACAAGTTATTGTTGATTGGGAGGCGATCCCTTCGCCTCAATGACACTTTTCGCCCCCTCGCCTCCGCCTGTCTCTTCCTCGCTCCCGCTCCAGTCTGGCCAATGCAGGCTCGCGCAACTTGGTTAGGCCATTAATTGGGAGGCGGAGGGTAGGTGGAGCCCACTTGAATTATCATGTCGAAATACACTTGTCATATTGTGTCCCCACTATTTGCTTGGACGTATATATTTTAAAATTACATTACAGCCGGGCTTTATTGCATCAGGATAATACAGCGCGGACGGGGGGAGGGGATTAAATCACCATCCCCCGCCGTGCTATCAAATATATGCTTTCTAGTTTCGCCCCCACCCCCACACAACCCTTTGATTAGGGTGGTTATTAGTCTTTTTAAATTTTGATTATTCTTCTTTTAAACCAGAAGCAGAAGAAACGAAAGTGTCACCAGGTAAGGGGAACATTTCCTTGAGAAGCTTATTGCGTGCGTGTGTGTGTGTGCGTGTAATTCCTTTCAAATGACATTCAGTTTAATTGTCCAAGTTAGGAGGCGGTAGGTTTTGTTCGGCTCTTGGTTTCAATTCTAGCAAAACTGGTTGCAGCAAAAGGCTCCGAAATGAACTTTTTGCATGGCGTGGTAGTTTTGGATATATGTTTGCTGAAGACTGGCTGAAGTACGGTGTGTCACTGTGGCTGCGGGGGAGGGGGGGAGTTTGGAGTAATTTTACAATAATTTATGTCCGATTTCTCTCGATCATTTGAAAAACAGCAACAATGTATTATTTGAACTATCGGGGCAGAAGTTTGCACTCCCCTCTTAAGAACATGGCGACCTCCAGCTTTCGAGATCCGCTAGAACAAAATACTCTGTGGTGCTTATTGATTCCTGCTGGGACCAGTCGAGTTCCGCATTTGTAATGGTTGAACGTACTGAGCTCAAGTCATTCTCATTGTCACCATCATCATCATCATTATGACTATTACTATTATGTAGCGCATTCAGGAAGCCGGGCATGAGCTTTCGGAAAATATATCATCCCTGATAATACCTAGAGGACAGCCGAGGGAGAGAGAACGAGAACGCGGAGTCCCCCTATAGCTCTAGCGAAATCCGTTTCTGCTATAACTCAAGCGCAAAGGGCCACCAAAGAACCGAAGGGACATATTTCATCTCCCTTAAAAACTCCAGATGAGCCTGACAGGGAAGGTTTCTCTCTCTCTCTCTCTCTCTCTCTCTCTCTCTCTCTCTCTCTCTCTCCCCCCCCACCTCCCGGGGCTTCACTCGCAAGCGGAACAGAAATGCTGCCCGGGGGTGGTCGAGGCTTGCAGTCTAGGAGGTTCAGCCGTCTCTGGCTGTCTGAAGGGCTCCCTGAGTGGCTGGAGGGGCGCAAAGGGTCTCCGGGACCCCAGCGAGGCTGGGGAGGGTTCCCACTGGAGGGCCGGGGGGAGAGGAGCCATTTTATTGTGACGATGATTCCTGCCAGAGAAGGAGAGGAGAGTCTTGAAGCGTCACGTTCCAAATTATGCTTATTATTTTCGGACAGTTGACGCTCCTGTATTCATTCTCCTGCGGGGGGGGGGGGGGGAGGACGACGACAAGGACAGCCCTTTGCAAAATGGGGAGCAGAACAGAGAGGCTTGAAACACGGGGATGGGGGAAGAGGCGTTGTCGTCAAGACTTTTGATTTATAAACACAGAGGGCACCAATGAGAAGATCATTTCAAAGGGACCCAGTTATTTATATGAGAACCTGCCCGCCCCCCAGACAAACCAGTGGCCGGACTGGCTCGTGCTGGGGTCGTGGGGCAGGGGTGGCCAGCAGCCTGGGGATGGCACCGTGTCTCTCCCTCCCGCCTCCATTTGGCGCGTTTGCTGCTCCGGTGAGGCTTCTCCGGCGACTACCTGGGATCGCCCTCCCCTGCCGCCCCTCCTCTCGCCTCCCCGGTTCCCCTGCTGGGCTCTCGTGCGAGGAAATCGACCGTTCCGGTGGCCAGCCCCCAGCCCCAGCCCCAGCCCCCCCCCCCGCGCTCTTATTTATTGTCTGCCCCTGAAACTTCATGTCTGCCGAGCTCCAGTTCCATCCATCTCTCCGACACCTCCTCCCGCCAGCGCGCAGTCACACGCCCAATATTTTAAGGCTGTTTTTATGGAAAGGACCGGCGCTCCGCATCCAACATCCCCAGCAAATCTGCAGCGAGTCCTCATAAAGCACGGCCTCTCGTTCCGGGGGACAAAGAAGCGGTCCGTCGCAGAGGCCCGCTGGGGCGGAAACCCAAGGGCACGGGCCCGGCACGCAGCCCATGCCGCCGATTAGTTACCCCTCAGCGGCGTTTAGCCCCGCGGTCGGACTTCCCCGCGGAGCGACCAAGGGGGGGGGGGTTCCCACACGGTCCACCCCCGCGGGGAGGCGGGGGTGGGGCAGGATTCTAACCCGGGCGGTGCCTGCAGGTAAAAGCAGGACGGCGCTGTCCACCTGGGCGAGTGGGAGCAGCGCCAGGGAGGGACGGGGTGGTATCCAGACTGGATCCAGAGAGGGGAGCCTGGGCCCTCCGGTCCCTCCTCCGGCTCCAAACCTGAGCCCTCGGCACCCGCACGCCCCCCCTCCCCCGGGACTCGCAGCAGGCGGGCAGGGGGGCACCCCCTTTCCCCTCCTCGGCTGGGAGGTGCCGTTTGTCCTCTGTCGATGCTGGCTGCCAAAGAGCAGGGAAAGGCAAAGGGCTCCTCTGCTCAAATCTCCCTCGGCCAGTCCCCCTCCCCTCTTTATAGCTCTCTGGGAGACTCTTTATGCAGTGACCTATTTTTAAAGGCCTATATTGGGTTATTCATCATATCAAACGCTGCGAAGAGATGAGGGGAGGGCCGACATGACCCTGGATCTCAATCGTTCGCTGTCGTTGCGCCCCCCCCCCACCCCTGCTCTGCCGAAAGGGGCTGTTTGCCTTCTTTTGGCTCCCTCCGTAGATGGATGCTTGGCGTCCCCATCAGCGGTGGGTCGCGGGAGGAAGAAGGTTCGGTGGGAGTTTCCGGTGGAACAAGCGGGATTCCGCGCTGGGGCTCCGTGTGCCTCTGTTTCCCCGGCGGAGGGATGGCTGCTGAGCTCTGACCCACAGGAGAGCTCGCCTCGGAGAGGCTGCCTCGGAATCCGGGGCTGGCGCCTAAGCCTCCACAACAATGGGAGAGCTCCAGAAGACCCAGGGTGACATGTCGGTTCCGGACTGCGCATGTGTGTGTCTGGGAGCGCTTTGATTGTACGCTGTCTGTGAGCTAAGAGATCGGAAGGGCTTCGCCGCACAGAAGCAGCGGGGGAGGGGGTATCTGGGGGGGGCACCCGTCCCTGTCCCCCACCCCACCGTGTGCCACAAACAAGGGCAGTCCAGTGGGCTAGCCCCTCGAGGCTTGAGGAAGGACCTCGGCCACTCTGTCCTCGACAGGGAAGGGCGGCGTATAAATACAAAAATAAATAAATAAATCTCAGAAATGGACTTCCACTTCATGGTCGTTAAGACCTGGGTGTCAATTTGATGCTGTGTGCATTTGAAATCCATAGCTCAACTTTATGGTCCTCAGCCAAGGTACTTGGGAGTGGAAGACGTCTCCTAAATATTGTTGCTGTGTACACATATATTAACAATATTACTTAAACATGGAATGTAACTACGAATATTAAGACTTCGTTTTCAGGGTCTGTCTTACAGGCCCTGGCACCGAGTGCGCCCACGCGAAGGGCCCTTAGAATGATGCTTAAACCTGCTTAAGCCTGTGGCTTAGGAAAGAAAGCGGATTTACGGGTATAGACTCTCCTTTTTAGAAAGTCTCAGCACTATCGTGCAAAGGTGCCAAAAACTGACTGCCTCCCTCCTTCCCTTCGCCTCCTACTAGTCAAACGAGCCTTTATTTAAGGGCCCTCGGACTATGCGGTGCGGACCCTATTTCTCTCCCGTCCCCGGCTGGCTGTTCCTCAGCTTTTATCAACGCGGGTGGGGGGCAGGGACAAGAATGGGCCCCTCTGCTGGGAGCGAAAAAAGTGCGGAGTTCCGGGGGGGGGGGGGGAGAATCAGCCTCTCCTCGCTGAGCAATCGCAATTCTGGGAGTTCCGGGGGAAGGAAATATGGGATGGCCACTTTCATTACCGATTTAACTCTTTAGGATCTTTAGGCTTCAAATAGCCCCTCTCCCGATTTGCTGACTTTCCCCCTCTGTATGTTGAGAAAGGTAGAGGCTGAACTGGAGGGTCCTACAAAGAGAAGCGAGGAAGGGGAGGGTGGGTGAATAACAAATGAATTATTGGGAGCTGCTCCAAGCACCGAGCAGATCTTGTTTGTTGGGGGGGGGGGGGTTGGTTTTGTGGAGTGTTTTTGCCCTACAATTCTCTAGAGCCTTTTCTAGAGTTCACACTCAGAGTTCACCAATAGGAAATACGAACCAACGAGTAGTTCTCGTTTCTCTGACAAACGATAAGAATTAGAACCGCCTTTTCCGAGAGGTATCGGAGAACCGCTACTTGGGTTGGCATGTGACTGAGCAAGGATATTTGGCATCGGTTCCGGCGTTAAGAAGGCAGCGGTGAGAGTTCCAGGCTAGGGCGTCACTGTGTGCCCTGGCATATAACTGTCTGAAGTGCCCTTTAAAAACGCTAGCCTCTGCCTTTCCATCTGCAAGGAATTATGGGAGAGCCACATTTTTGTTTTCAGAACGTGATTCGTCCAAGGGGCAAACTAAGTGGAGACAAGTACAGTTAAATTGTAACGAAGACTGCTCATGCTTATGCCTCTGAGAGCCAGCATTATGTGGTGGTTAAGGGTGGGGGGTTCTAATCTGGAGAACCGATTCCCCACTCCTCCACATGCAGCCAGTTGGGTGACCTTGGGCCAGTCACAGTTCTCTAGGGCTGTTCTCACAGGGCAGTTCTCTCAGAACTCTTTCAGCCCCATCCACCTCAAGAGCCAGCTTGGTGGTTAGGAGTGTGGACTTCTAATCTGGAGAGCCAGGTTCAATTCTGCACCTCAGCCCCCTCCCATGCAACCGGCTGGGTGACCTTGGGCTTGCCACAGCACTGAGAAAGCTGTTCTGACCCAGTAGTAATATCAGGGCTCTCTCATGTTCACCCTCCCCACAATGTGTCTGTTGTGGGGAGAGGAAAGGGAAGGCGATTGTAAGCCACTTTGAGACTCCTTCGGGTAGAGAAAAGAGGCATATAAGAACCAACTCTTCTTCTTCTCACTGGTTATCTGTTGTGTTGAAGGGAAAGGTGTTTGTAAGCTGCTTTGGGACTCCTTCAGGTAGTGAGGAACCAGGTATAAGAAAACCAGTTCTTTTTTTAAAACTGACATGTTATCAATAAATGCAAGACGCATCAGAAGCCAGGTAGTTTGCTCTGAACTTGTCATGGACAGATTCAGGAGTAAGAAAGGAAGGTTATGTATGTGAATTGGACTTATAGAAACTTTCTTTCAAAAATATTCCAGATAGATCCATTAGTCTGGGGTAGCCAAAACCACCTTAAAGGCTAGCAAACTTATTTCTGAGCCAAAGACCAGGACTGGAGGGGGGAGGGAGGAAGTGCCTAACCCAATATTTCATATTGCCAGTGCCAGATTGGTTTCAACTGCTTTGATGTAAGACATGGATTGTAGCCCAAAACTACAATCTAATGCACAGATTACTACTTCCTAGTAAACATGGCTGCTTGACTATGATCCCAGGGATGGTATCTTCTAGTGGGCATCAATGGAAAACACCAAAATACATGTACTGTGATTTGGCTTTTGAGGTGCAATCACTTCCTGGTGAATCTCATCAAAAATTGAGTCCTATAGCACCTTTAAGACCAACAAAAAATTATTCAAGGTGTGAACTTTCGTGTGTAGGCACACTTCCTCAGACAAAGGAAATGTGCATGAACACAAAAGCTCACAAAGTATGCCTGCACATGAAAGCTCACACCTTGAACAAATCTTCGTTGATCTTAAAAGTGCTATTGGACTCAATTTTTGTTGTGCTATTTCAGACCAACAAGGCTACCTACTTGAATATATCTTTATGATGAATCTCATGTTGACTTTATATGATGATGTTACATACAAGGGGAAAGTTGTGACTCAGTCCCAGAAGTTTCTGCTGGTCAAAGTAGACATCACTGACCTTGATAAAACCATGGGCTGACTCATTAGGCTGCTCATGTATATATGTGTTGATGATGAATCAGAATCTTAAAAATGGCAAAACAGGAGTGTAGCACCCAACTAACAGAGATAACAAGAATTGTTATGAGCAGAACAGGATTCATTCAAAGAACAATAATTCCAGTGCATTTCCATAACAAGACTTTCATTGGGAGGAATTCAGTTTCAAGAAGGCTTCAAAACTAAGCATTGGATATAACATTTTACAGCCTGGTTCACACATGTAGGAGAACTGAGTGGCAGAAAACTGAACTGGCAAAATGGGATGTATCATTTTAGACTTCAGCTGGAGGATGGGAGAGCAGGTTTGGGAAAGAACATAAAAGGTACTCTGCAAAGAGGACCAGAAGGCTATTATTATTACTGAACCATGAGAAAAGGTGGAGTGTAAATTGTTGTTGCAGTCTCATGATGTGGTATAAAATGTGAATAAGATAAATAAATTAGTTTTAAAAAGAAGTCATTCTGATCCAGCATCTGGTTTCATGCAACAGCCACCAAGTTGCACTGGAAGGCCAACAAACCAAGGTTGTCTTCTGATCCTGCCTTCCCTCACTGAGCCTTATTACCTTTAGGAACCACTGCCAGTAGGAAAACCAGCAAGGGCAGAGAGGAGGACTCCCCCTTTCTTCCTGACCTTTCAGTTTTCTAGTGGCTTGGACCTCTTTTAATAGAAAGGAAGGCCCTTCCCTGAAATCTACCACTTGCATTATCCCTTATAGCCAGTTAGTCTTCATTACAGGCCAGAGTCCAAACTGCCTGAGACCGGAGGAGAGCGGCGCTAGAACAGTATGGCATTCTTGGCGTTGCTTACACTGCACCTCCCCGGAATGCTTATATTGCCATTCTGCTCTGGTTTGTTTATTGCCATGCAAAATATTTCCCCCTAAGATCAAACCTTTTTTATTGCATAAAGACAGTGAGCAAAAAGAAGAGGAAAATGATTCACACTGTATGTCCAGTCCAGGCCATTATGCCTGAGTGTTCTTGTGGGCAGACCAAAAAGCCTTTCAGTCTGTTGGGAGTAGGACGTCAATTTCCAAGGCTCTTACTCTGGAACGATCTCACTGAGTTCAAGGCAGAATTTCAGTTTGCCAAGAAACTTCCTCAGATGAACAGATATTCATAATAGATAAAATAAGCATGGAAAGCAACTGCTTTAAGACCAAAGTCCAAGGCATACAGACAACACCAAATGAGACAGCCTCTGAGTAAACAAGGTCAGGATTGGGCTGTAAGGGCCTCAGGAACGCACATCCATAAAAGACATAGCATAGTTGTTCAAACTGATGTGGATTCCTCCTGATTTTGAAAAGACATTCTGAGCCAAATCCCTTTCCAGTAAACTTTCAGAAACATTAATCACTGCCAAAAATAAGAGGAGTAAATCTTTCATGGCACGAAGAGTGAAGGGACTGGAGACACCCCCCCCACACACACACACACAGACACACACCGTCTTTAGGGTTCTGGCCCTCACACGAACAGAGGGTTGGAAGCGCTTGAGCACCACCCTGCTTCCTACCACTGACTTCAATGGGACAGGTGGGTCTTCTGTAAATCGACTGCGGCTCAGATTGATAATCATCGGTCAGCTTTGTCTGAATAATGGAAGAGCGGTTCTGTTTTTACCCTGTCCTCTCCTGCAGGACTTTCCTTTGAGCTCCAGCTTAGGAAAAATGGAGGGACGATTCCTCCCCCCTGAGTTTTGCCAGGTATTTTTCTTGGAGCAGTGAGGACTGGGTTATTTTGCATCTTATTTAATGATGGAGGGAAAACTGGAGGGGAAGGGCAGACTGCATTCCCTTGAAAGGGGAGGAAAAAATTGACCTTGATTCCCTCCTCTGCTTCTCCCCACCCTCGGCCGTTCCTTGTGAAACCGGGGTGGTGGGGGTGGTGGGGGGGCATGAGTGTTATGTGCTGCCAGGCCCCTGCATCTTGCCCCGGTGTATTCCAGACTCGATAGAGGGACGTTTCATCTTGGCTGACCTCTGCTAGCTTTTGTCCGGGGAAGTGCCACCTGTCACAGAAATATAATTAAAGTCGGAGGCATAAATCATTCCAGTGTTGATCACCAAAGTAACTGCGTACAAGTGACACCTCTTTTCCCAGCATAGCTGATCCCCGCCTGTCTCCCGTTTAGTTGTGTCTGCCCAGCTGACCCGCCCAGACATGTTCTTCGGAGTTCTCCTGGCAGGACGGCGGAACAGAGAGAACACCAGCAACAACAGTCTAAGGCTGAAGACTCCTGCGGAATCTGGAGGAGGGCTGGAAGAGCCAAGGGAGAAACAAGGTGTTCCAGTCACCGAGGGCAGCCCGAGACAGAAGAAGCCTTGAGTGGGCTGGCAGAGGAAGAGCAGAGAGAACATGAATGCCTAGAAGAGAAGGGACCAGAAACAGACAGAAAGATCAGGCCTTGGAGCACTTATTTTATTGGGTGAAGGAAGTGGATGCAGAGACCTTTTTCTCCCTCTCCTTAAATACTCAAATTTGGAGCCACCCCAAGATGATCACTAGACTGAAGACTGACTGATCAGAAGCAGCACTTCTTTACTCAAGAAATAATTGGATTCACGGCCAGTGAAGATAGTGATGGCCACCAGCAGAGATGGCTTTCAACAAGAGCTAGGCAGATTGATGGCACCGGCCATGGTGACTAAAGGGAACCTCCGTATCCTGCGTTAGCAGCCCTTTAAATGCCAGTGCTAGGTGGCAACATCCAGGAAGGCCATGGCCTCTGAGCCCCGTTTGTGTGTTCAGCCCTCCAGGGCAACTGGTTGGCTGCACTATTGGGGGGACCATTTGTCTGATCCATCAGGGCTCTAGTCATGGAATGTTTGGCCAATGGTTGCTGTTTAAAGCTCAGTTGTTGTGGTCCAGAGGAGGCCTGACCCTCCTAATAAGAAAGGATGCAGGAAAATGCACCTGATCATGTGCAGAGTGTCTTTCAGGTACCAGGCTTTATTCATCCCACACAGCTTTATATCCTGACACTGTTGTTTTCCAAGTTAGGCATAGGGGTTCCTCGGGCATGCCAGAGGCACTGGCAGAAAAGCCCTCCACTCTGAAATCTGTGTCTTCAGGACAATTTAAAACTAAATAGAGCTACTGGCTAGGAGAGTGACAAGGCCCCAGGCTTAGCTGAACTGGACACAATCTTCTTTTCCCACAAATCACTGCATTTGCTACTGCAAACTGGAGAGGGTTTCAAAGAGCCCTTCTCCTGGCAATAGGATTTCATTTATATAGAAACAGACCAGTTGCTGCATCAGTATGACAGCAACAGAAGGACAAAAGTCTGTAAAGATGCAAAGGAAGCGCACTTTTTCGATAGATACCCACCGCTTCCTTCTCCTTCACCTCTACTTGCCAGGAGCCCAGTTGCCTCCTTCCTAACGCATCTATGCTCCGAGTAATGTAAAAAAAAAAATGCTCAGAGAAACCATTCCAAAAACCCACCAGAGTTTTTTAAAGAAAAGACAAGGCAGGAGCAGAACACAGGAAGCAGAATCTTCTCACCATCCACTCTTCTTCGTAAGGATGCTTTAACACAGCCTCAGCTATTTTGCAGAGCGCATCAAAGAGAGGCTGCCTTAGACCTGGAGCTCCAGCCACGAAAGGGCAGGCGTTCAGTTGAAAGAAACCCAAGGGGAGGAAGCCCCAAGGTTCGGGGAGTTCAGTGGTTTTCTCTCAATTGTGTCCAAGGAACAAAGCTAATTTAGTCCCTATGTTCTTTTTAAATAGTTGGAAGGGGGGGTAGTTTCAATGGGAGGGGGATTCCAAGCAGGCCCAAGTCCCTCTAATTGACCCGAAAGGGATCCTTACAGACCCTTGGCTTGGCTGGTCCTCCCCTACGAAGGCGGGGGAGGCAAGGGCGCTCGGTCAGGAGCAAAATCTCTCTCGGTGTCTAAACCCAGAGAGCTGAGAGTTGCAGACCCAGGCAAGGGCGCTCCGCCTCCGCCCTCCAAGCGACTGAGATGCAGCCTTCAAGAGAGTTTCTCGAATCTGCGCGCGCGCCCATCGGGCCGGGGACTCTGCTGTGTCCTCCCCGACTCACCGCGGCATCCTTGACAGATGGGTGGGTGGGTGTGGATGGGGGGGGGGGAGGGTAGGCATACTCAGATTTGGAAGTAAGCTCCGCTGAAATCATTGGGGCTTCCTCCCAAATTTTCCTTCCACTCCTTCACAACCCAGTGGCGGTGTGTGTGGGAACAGAACATGGCCTGCCAGTGGATGGCCAGCCAGCTGCTTGACACAAACGCTGCTCTTTAGGGCGTCACTAGGACTTTCACTTTCTTTTAGGAAATGCCTTTTGCAATCAGTCGCTCCTGGGAACGACCCAGTCCTTGCCGGTTGTTAGGAAGCTGCACTTGCTGGACTTGTTAGGAAACTGGCAAATATTGGCTGGAGCGGACGTGGATCTGATCCAGCCAGGCGCCTTCTGCACAGTCGCTCTTTTGGCAGTCAAGGCATAACTAATCCGTGTCCACAGATCCGGTGTGTGCATTCTTGCTTGGCATACTTACAACGGAGCCGTGGGCCGCCGGGGTTCGGACCTAGTAGCCCTTCCTGCCTCTTCTCCGCAGCTCTGGTAGTTAGAGGTATTCAGAGGACGTTCGTTTGTGCCTCCACTTCGGTTGGGTGGGGCTAGGGGAGCGGGAGGAAACGAGGTCCCCCCAGATGCACGTGAGAGATGCCGCCTCCCGGGTTTCCTCCCGCAGCCCGAGGGGACCGAAAGCAAGAGGCCCGTCTTCTGCCTTAATAACGCCGGCTCTTTCTTCCCTCTTCAATAGGACCGCCACTTGGGCCGGCATTGGCGATCCCGGGTGACAGAGAGCGGAGCAGCCCCTTCTTGGACCTTTAAGAAAAAACACCCCAAGGAAAGAGGCGGCACAAGTCTCCTCAGCGCCCAAATCCCGGAAGCGAAGCTCCTTATCTGCGGAAGACCACACAGACCGTCCGAATTCACAGCATTTCTCCTTAACGAAATTCGATTTCATCTGGACGGCGAAGGACAGCTTTCGAGGAAGCAGCTCGCTGTAAGTGGTAGGATTCCGGGCCTACCCAAGAGAAGCCAGAGCCGGAGACGCCATCTGCCTCTTGCTGCCAAGACAGAGCAAATGTCCGCCCTCAAAAAAAAATCTACACCTAATTTGCATTTTTTCGGACTACTCCGATCTCCCTGATCTCCCCGAATCTCACCCTGACCGGGATAGTGCAGGCGAGGCCGATCTCCTCAGGTCTCGGAAGCGAAGCAGGACCGGCCCTGGCGAGGACTGGGATGGGAGACCTCCGGGAGAAACGGGGGTCATGATGCGCAGGCGGGTAATGCAGACCACCCCCCAACCGCCCTGGCCTGGCCTGGCCTGGCTGCCAGACCGTCTTCGGCTCTCCTGGCTGCTCTGCCATACAGTGAAGGAAAGGCGTCTCCGGGGCTCCACGAGTGGAGGGGCCCTTCGTCGCCAAGCGAAGCACGGAGCAAGCCACAAACTAGGCGCGGATCCACTTCCTCAGTTCTCAAAGTTGCCTTTGCTCTCCCAAAGTTGCTCCCCGCCCGCCCCACCCCGGAAAAAACAACAACACAGCACGCTGGCAACCGCGTCACCCGAAAGGGCACTAGAAAGCCTTGCGCCTAAAAACGACTCCTTAGGACTGAGTGGCTTCTACCTCCTCACCAACATTGTTTCCCTGTCGCTTTTACTTCAGCCTTGGCTGGCAAGATCTTGCCCTTCTCTCTCCTTTCCTCGCTCTCTGCATCAAGCGGGCCGGGCCCGCCCCAAGTTCCTACGCTTCAGCCGATGTCAAAGAGCATCAGGTTCAGGTTTAGATTCTCTTCCGGCCCTGGGGCTGCGGCTGAGCTCGGAAGCGTCTCCTTCCCGGGCCGTGGAGGGCGATGCTCGGAGCCAAGGGGCTTTCAAGGGACGGCGGTAAGATCGCGGGGTGAAGGACGAATCCTAGTAGCGGGCGCCTCCCACGCTTCCTAAGGGCCCTGCTCTTGAGAGGACCTTGGCCCTCCTCTCTTGTAGCACAAGCACACGAAGCATCCGCACAGGGTTGGAATCCAGCACTTGAAAGACCAGCCAAGTTTTAGTACGCCCAGAATTCTTCTTAAAGGCGCCGCCGCCACTGTTCTCCGGCTTCAGACCAACGCGGCGACCGGTCTGAATTTGCTGGAGAGCATCCGTCAGGCTTAGTTCGCATAGAGAGATGTTTGGGATTGGGAGTGGCCAACGGGGAGACCAAAACCCTCCATGCCGCCTCCCCCATGTTATGTTCATTTGTGCTGCGAACACTCTTCCGTTCTGCACCCCGCGGCACCGCCGCTTGACTGACTCGCTTTACTGGGGCTCGCACGATGGCAGGAAGTCACAGCTCGGATTTCCCGGGCTTCTGACCAGAGTTTATTGTGCCTCTGGAAGAGCCTTTCCTGATACCAGCCCGGGCAGGGTCGTGGCTAAGAGCGGTGGCCTCTGGCCTGGAGAACCGGGTTGGAGTCCCCACATCTCCTCCGCAGGCAGCCAGCTGGGCGACCTTGGGTCAGTCACACTTCTCTCAGAGCTCTCTTGGCCCCGCCTACTCCACGGGTGTGTGTGTCTGTTGTGGGGAGAGGAAGGGAAAGGTCTTTGTAAGCCGCTTTGGGACTCTCTTTCAGGTAGTGAACAGCGGGGTATAAACAACCAGCTCTTGCGGTAGGGAAGAAAAGGCTGAAGTCCCGCGGTAGAGAAGCCCTTCTGCAAGGCTCGGGACTTCTGCACCTGAATCGATTAATTGCCCCAATCAATCCCTTAATGACAGCGCAAAGGCAGATTTCCTTAGCGGTGGTCATTGTGAAACCCATAACGGCGTTGCTGGAAATAATTGAGCTACAATCTCAAGGAAAAAAAATTACTCTCAGCTATCAATTCCGTGCGCACCGTTTAGTAGAGTTGCTGTGACTATTTCTGTTATTTTATTACAAAAGGATCAATGGACATGATGCTTTACCGAATTTCCTAAACAACAAGGGCAGGAGCTCGGCCTCAAGGAGCCTGCTACTGAAAGGGAAGCCATCTTTATCCCAAATTCCCCAACAGGTCTGACTCTAAACAGAAATGGATATATTAAGGCACCGATTAAATCTATCCTAAGACATTCCTAAAATCACCCTATTTAGAAATTTGGAGGTGGGATGGAGGTTGGAAAATAAAACATTAGGGAACTGATAAAGGGACAGGGCACAACCCATTTAAGGGTTAAAAATCTAAATAACAACAACAACAACAACAACAACAACAACAATAAGGTTAAACGCCCTCTGATATCAAGGGGCATAACTTTGAGGACATCAAGTTTAACGGCTCAAGGAATCTCAAACTTTTTAAAGACATCCGCGGGAAAGAGATGTGGCCAAATTGTGGTCCTCTCTTATCAGAAGCCGCCCCCTCTCACGCACTCCATGGACAAGCGCAACCAGTGTGGACGCACTTTGTGTGGCTGAAGTTCACTGTAAGCCCGAGTGGTCCTCCTTGTTCGGCAGCCTCAGAGGGCAGGATCCCAGGCGCACTTGCGCACTTTGTCCTCTGGGTCGGGGCAGGATAGCTTCCCGGCAGGTTTTGGCCCCATGCCTGCCTTCGATGGGCCGAAGGATAAGTCTGGTGCAGGATAAGTCAGACCTTTTTGAAAGCGCAGAGGGTGAATTTCAGTGAATAATATCTGGGATTTTCTTTCCCCCGTTTCTCCTTTTCCTTTTGTTTGGTCCCCTTCGGTGAGTGTAGTGCAAATTAAGTAGCAGGGGTGCGGGTGGGACAGCAGGGAAGCCTCCCTGATCCCCACGAGCTCTTGCTGGCGTTTGCATGGTGCCAAACTTCTGTCGCTCGTTCTTTCCCAAGACTGGACGCCCGGGCCTTTTCCGCAGGAGGGAGGGACACACACACACACACACACACACAGCTTTTTTGAGGAGGGGGGTTTGTCCTCCATTGCAGGCTGGATAACTTTCCTGATCTCCTCAGATCAGAGGCCACTTGTTGACCCACATCCAATATCTTTTCAACGTCAGGCTTCCACCACCCAACTAGCAAACCCCAGGGAGGACCGCTTCCTCCTCTTCTTCTCTCCTTTGCAACTATGGCCAACCCGAGGTCCTGGACTGCTACTGTTGCTAGGGGGGTGGACGGCTTCTTTTACACGGAATGCTAAGCCGCATATAGTTTCACGGAGGGAGGGTGTGTGTGAAAGAAGCGAAGATCGCAGTGCCCTCCCCCCCCCCCCAGTGCCCTGGACGGTTTCTCCGGTGCCCCCTGCCTCCTGATTGCCTGGGGAAGGCCGGTGCCCCGGGCATGGGGCGCAGGCAGGGCCTTACCCTCTGGAGAGTGTCTTCCCTGCTGCTCCAGAGGAGCTGCGGGGTGGGCCGGGAAAGGAAGGCCTCCTCTGCCTTCAGCCTGGTTATTCTAATACAGATCCCGATGCAAAATGAGCACTTCATTCCCGAGACCTTTAATATCGGCTTCCTTCAGCGGCTGTGAGCGCCCGTGAATAATTTATTCTGTGCCAACTGCAACTAGCATTTCCTGAAGAAATTAAAGAGTTTGGGGTCTGGAATGCTTTGATTTGTATTCATCTTCTTTGGGTTTAGGGGGCAGGAAGATGTGTTTGAAATCAATGGAAACTTAATAAACAGAGAAGGGGGGAAATCAAAGAAATAATCCAGCCAAATCTTCTTATTATAAAACAGCAGCTGTTAATAATTCAGGACGACCAAATAAACAAATCATTGAATTATATCGCAATATGAGAATTGATGCATTTCAGCGGCAATCCGGACAGACAAGGCAATAATATTTTATTTCACCTTCCAATAAATTATCTCCGCAAAAAGTTCTCACTCGGAGCAGCTGGGCGCATTGCTCACTTTTCAAGCGAGGGCCTTTCCCCGCCCCCCCCTACTCCACCACCTTAATTTTCTTTTTGCAGTTCTAACAACTCTAGTGATGAAATCAATTAAAAAGTAATATTTCCCCCCTCTTGCTGAAATAAAAGCGAGATGCGGGAAATAGAATTAACTGTCAAGATTTGCTCCGGATTTCATCATAAGTTCGTGGGGGCCGAGGCCGACCAACTTTTCCAGCTCTGCTTCCTGGGATTCTCTCGGCTAGTTTCTCTATAGCCCCCCCCCCCCACTGGAAGCAGCAATGCAATTACTGTTGTTTACCAGGCATTACCAGTTAAGCTCCCCCATCCCTGTACAAGCATCACCAATAAAGTAATAACCAGAAACTCACAGGCCCTCTCCTCCTTAACAAGTTTTTGAAAGAGAGCCGCTGCCTTTTCACCAGTTAAAGACACAGACCGACTAAGCCATGGGTAGTCAAACTGTGGCCCTCCAGATGTCCATGGACATCTGGAGGGCCACAGTTTGACTACCCCTGGACTAAGCCTTGTGGTCTGGCTGTCTGCACTGACACCCAACCCACATTCTTTTCATAGTCTTTATGCTCAGAGATGTACCTAAAAATTTGGAGATTCCCTTTCCAAGCATAGACCTGGCCAGTTAAACAAGCAACTCTTTCCCTGTGGACATAGTCCACAAGGGGCCTCTGCAGGTAATGGACAGAGTGATGATGGCTCATTAGCACATGAATGAAGAAATGAAGGGAGCTTGCACCTTCCCCCAGTTGGGACTGGGAGCTGTCCCCCAGAAGTGAGAAAGTGAAGCAAGTGGTCTTATTCAGAGAAAACAGCCCCTGGTGTTTCCCACCTCTTTGCTTCTCAGAAGGGTGGGCTGAAGTTGAGATAAACAAACTCATCTGCATTTCTCCTTTCCAGTCCCATGTCACTTTCCCAAACCAGCACATGTTTAGCATGTGAATGCTATGGCAGGCACCTGGCGGGATCATGTAGATTTCTTGCAATCCAGCTCTAACAAATTTTACTCAGAAGTAAGTATGTTCTGGAGAGGTCCCATGATTTCTGTGTTAGGTTGCCAAATGACCTGAAGAAAAATGTCCTGTTCTTTAAAAGAGCTCAATGCATGGAACAGGCAGTTCCTGACATGAAGCAAAACAACATCACCGGGTAGATAACTCACTATTTAGCCTTTGTTCAAAGGACAGGGCAGTGTTTCTCTCCAGGCCAATTGGCAACACTATGTTATTTATGTAGCTGCACTCTTGTACACTTCACCAAAGAGTAAAGGAACATGGGAAGCCAACGAAATATGAAAAGCAAAGCCAAGAGCTCTTATGTAAAAACAGAAACCAAACCTCTGCTCCAAAAGTTAACTGAGCCAAAAGGATCAGTCCTATGTATGTCTACATGGAAGTAAAGGCCATGTTGGCCAAGAGAAAACATTTGAAACAAGGTGAACCTTGCCAAGCTGAACTCCTGTGGCTTCTTGCTTGGGAGTAATTTCCATAAATGCTGTGATGTTCAGTTGATTTTACTCATGGATTGCGATCCAGTCCATTTATGTCCTTCTCTGTCCTTCCTCAACTTGAACATTATGAAATGTATGCTGGAACAAGTACACAAAAAAGCAGGACAACTCATAAGATTTTTCTTCATGTGGCTTAGCCCTCCCCCTTACTGCATGAAGAAAACAAAAGAAGCTGGGTCACCTTCCGAGAGCAGGAATTCAGAGTCGAATACAGTTCTCCCCTTTAAAAACCTTACTGCAAAATTTACCTCTTTTCACTCCTTTGATAACATGACTCCCTTCAAGAAAAATACAGCTGTTGCTAATCTCCTCTGGGAGCCCTGAGCACGCTGTTATTGACTTTAGACACAGACCATGTTGACAGGGATTTGGAGCTCAGAAGGGCAGTCAGACCAAGAATGCATGCAAATGGGTCTCCTCATCACAGCTGGAGCCACTGAAGGGCTCGGAGTTGGGGGCTATCCACAGGCTGGTGGTGAATAAAAATTATTCCATACATTTATATCCTGCCCTCCCACAAATGTGCTGTATATGGACTTCATATCACTCCATTTTATTCCCACAAAAACCTTGTAAGCTGAGAGAGAGAGAGACTGGCTGCATGCCAACCAGTGGGCTTCACCAATGAATACCCCACCATAATCAAGAGCCAGCATTCCAGCTGCATTTTCAAAGTCCCCCTATAGATAAAGAAGAGGTGGTTCTTCGCCCCCCCCTTCTCTCTGCCCTAAGGAGTTTCAAAGCAGCTTACAGCTACTTTCGTTTCCTCTCTTCACTCCAGGCGTCTTGTGAGGTGTCTGGGACTGAGAGTGTTCTGAGAGAAGGCCCAAGGTAGGAGAGACTGAGAGAGCCCTGAAAGGGATTGTGACTAGCCCAAGATCACCAGCAGGCTTTCAGTGGAAGAGCTGGGAAATCAAACCTTGTTCTCCAGGTTAGAGGCTGACACGATTAATCATTGTTCCACATTGGCTGGACTTATCCTAGGAAGATATGTTTCTTCCTTCCTGCTCTTCAGTGGAATAGTCCTAGGACACAGCAGTAAGAAGTGTGTTTGTGACTTGCCCATAAATGTAAGAGAACATAAACCTTTCTTCTAAAAAGTCAGTGTTGCATCACAATGCTGGGGCTAATAAATGAATAAAATAGGCCCTTCTCAAGGTTACATAGTCCACTGAGGTGGCCTCCTTGACAGCTAAATATCGAAATGTTACTGCTCTGTGAAATCATGTGGTTCCTTGGAAGTGGATAAGAGTTGACTGAGGGCAAAGAACAGGGATGGCAGACAAGATTCAAAGACCACTTGCCCAGCTTGTTTATCACTACCGTCTTTCCATTGCCATGTACAACTGGAATGAACATATTCCAGAGTGTGTCCTTAGTTCATTCCATTAAGCCCCCCAGGCCTGGCTGGCATTTTGCATGAACAGTGCATGCATGCAACCACACGCTCCAGAATCCCTTGCAATGACCTGGAGGTAATGCCTTGGATGTAGTGATAATTTTTGCTGATGAAGGTATTGCTATCAGTGGAGCATGACTTTCTCATTTTACAGCCAAAGATTCCTCCCCCCAATATGCTGCTCCTGGAGGACAACCCATCAGGAACAGCATGAAGGCAAGAGAGAGGCCAGCCATGATGCGGGGGAGTGGGCAAAAATCACCTCCCCCTCATCTGTGGAAATCCTCCACAAGATCCAAACTCATGAGTAGGGTTTATTTGAGAAGTAGGAGAGCATGAAAGACATGGTCTTGGCAGGTTGACCCAATACCCTAGTATGGGTACCAGTTAGTCCTGAAAAGATAGCAGCAATTGTAGTCCAACATTGTCAGCAGAGTAGCTATATTGGTGTGTTGCAGCAGAAACAATAAAGTTTCTTCCATCACCTTCAAGACAAAGACCTGGAGTCAAAACTTTTGTGATGTGAAGCAGCTTGTAGAACATTAAAATGTATGCCACAATAAAGCAATTTGTTTTTAAGGTGCCACAAGAATCGTTGCTGTTTTATCACTGCTTTAAATTTAGTTGACATGCCAAACAAAACTTGAGATCTTTCCGTTCTGAGTTTTTGAATAAGGTTCCACCCCCCCCCCCAAATTAGGGAGTTGCTCTGTGCAAAAGGTTGCCCTGTTTTAACATTATCTTACCATTTTTATATGGAACAGATTTTTGAATACAGCTTTCCCCATTTTTGAAGTGTTCTGTATAAAAACAAAGCAAAGCAAATTATATAGTCATGACAACCACTTTTGGGACCTTCCTTCAAGTGCTGATGTATAATCTATTGAAGAATTTGTTCTTGTCATATTTCTATGCTGCCTTCTCTCCAAGGCATTCAGTTCAAGAGTTTAGAATCTCAAACACGACATCCCAGCCATGGATTACATTTTAGTGAACCGTGACTTGGTGCTGTACAATGCAAGGAGTGTTGGTGGGGCTCAGCACCTATTAGCACACAACTTTTAAAGGTCTTAAATATCTGAGACCAACCTGGCTTAAGGATGATCCTCCGCAAACCTACCCAACAGCTTTTAATAAAACATCCTATTAAGCCTCTATTAAAAGGACCAATATCCCCCCCTTAATAGTTGGTAATCCTGCCAATTGAGGGTCTCTAGCACTTCTTTTATTTTAATTATTTAAATGGCTTCATAGAAATATTTTGGATCGGTGTCTTTCAATAAATGTTTTTCTACAGGATCATTAAGGAAGCCAACACTTAGTTTCCAGGGTTTTTTTTTTTTTGCATCTTTGCAGTAAACTGTGTGTGGCATTCTGGTGCTGCCCCATACATCACTTTGCACTCTTCTCAGCCTTTAAGTCCCATTGAAGCACATGCTGTAACGGCTGACTTTGAAGTGTGAGCCCCTACCTCTGCAAAAAAAAAAAAAAAAATGGAGAAGGAAAACAAGAGAAAAAGGATTTCATCACTTTCTGGCCTCTCTGAAAATTGTGAAAGCATCATATCTAGGCCACCCATAGATATAGTAGGGAGGTCTACATACTCAGAGGACTCTCTACTAATGCAGGAAAGTATGACTTTGCAGCTTAAGAAAAAATACCTCTAGAAACCAACCACTGACCAGATGGCAACTGGAAATGCTCTGGAAGGGATGGAATATTGAGACCCACTGAGTGTTAGTTAAAAAGGGAAAAGGTAGTGGCAGGAGAAGAGAAACCAGCCTGTTTGAGCACCTGAGAGAATTCTGGTAGAGGAATATTTGATGAGGGCTTTCCTAATTGTCTTCCACAAGCACCAGGTGTTAACACAACATGTTACAGGAAATAACCCAGCCACCTTCTCCTTGAATGCTTTCTGAATGAAGAGGACATAGTGAGGTGGCAGTCATGCTGCAGCATCTAAGTGCTCATGTTGGGTTCTGCTAGCCAGCGGGCTGTATGCCTCTATGGTACTGCAGTCATGGCCCCAGCAGCCCTGTTACTATGCTCCAGTTGGACATTGCCTCCTTCTTTCCATTATGGTTTTTATTGGTGGCCTGGGAAAGGATATTTCTTGTGATTCACACCATGAGATATTGTTGTTGCATGTGTTCTCATGGGGTCCCCATTAGAGTCTCTCATCTGTCCATTTGAATGCTTAAGGCAATCTTCAAACATGAATTAAAACAACAATAGATTCATAATGTTGGAAGGGACCTAATAGGCCATGTAGTCCAACCCTCTGTTCAGTAAAGAAAGTACACAGCTAGATGATTTCTGACAGATTGTCATCGAGCATCTGCTTGAAGGCCCCCAAGCAAGGAGAAGCCTGCCTTCCCCACCCCTGAGTAATTCATTTCATTACTATACTTTTATCATTAGGAAGTTTCTCCTGATGTTCAGCTGAAACTTTTATAACTTTTATAACTTAAGCCTAGTCATCCTCCAGGGTAATAGAGAACAAGACTTTCCCATCTTCCATGTAATGTAAAACTGTTTTATTCTTACCTTTTGTACTTTGCATGTTGTACTTGTCGGCAAGAGGGCATAGCTTGCTGTCTTATGGGGTTTAATAATTTTTATTATTACGCTGTAAACCACCATGAGCCAGCTGGTCCGGGAGTGGCGGTATAGAAATCCAATTAATAAATAATAAAGTAAATAAATAATAAGTAGAGGGAGGGGAAGAGAAGTTTTCTTGGAAAAGTTGAAGGAACTAAGATTGTATTGGTCTGACATATGCAAGACATACGTAATGGAGCAAGCAAAGGCTTCTCTGTTATGCTGTCCTGTTGTGTCTGTTATATTTGACAAGCCAATGAACACTACAAGTAGGATCAATCCAAAGGATGCTAGTGATCCTCTTCCTAAGATATCCTAGTTTTGTTGACCTGTTGGAAACTGATTTCTTTTACTCCCCATGTTAACTTTTTCTCTCACCTTTACTACACAGAATGAGACTTTAAGTGCTAGTTTTATATTGGGAGTAGCCATAGTTCACTACAGGATCAAATACACCCATAAACCTATGGAAAGCAGTGGATTTAATTACACTTAACTACTTGTTGGATCATGTCCACTGCGTGGGACTGTCATTTATTGTTTTTACTTACGGCATGTCCTAACAACAGCATTGTAGACAGGAGACCCCGGGATGGTCTGGCAACCGGGCAGGAGATGTTCAGAGTTGGTTTGCCATTGTCTACCTCTGCTTCATGACCTTAGTGTTCCTTGGGGGTCTCCCATCCAAATACCAGCCAGGGCCAACCCCTCTTAGCTTCTGAGATCTGATGAGATTGGGCTTCCCTGGAAGTAGTGGCATCGCCATTCTGGCAAGGATGGAAAGAATTTTGAAAAGCAGCATTTCATGAAGTGATGTATTCCTATCCACAGCACACACATTTCTCAGCCTCCTTTTTTGCCTCCCAGATTTTTGTTTTCCGTCCCACTCTCCATAATGTGGCAGAATAGATTAGGAAATTGATGCTCATTGATGCTCAGTTTTACAGGCTTTTGTGCTTATTCCCTCTTGTATATGTCTGGCTTATTATTCATTTCCTTTTAAGCAGTCCAATAATGAGCCTGCCCAGCATCCCTCTGCAGCTTGTCCTCCTTATATTGACATCTCATTACCTGCAGGATTTAGCTTTGACCTTAATTTGCACGGTTTTGCTCTCCCACTGGTATCTGAGCTAAACTCTCATACTTTCAGGTTTAATGGTTGGGGAGAGCAGAAAGGTAATAGAGAGAAATGCATACCCCCATGTCAAATAAAAAACAAAAGCCAACTATCCCCAAGGATAATAATGGCAAATTAAAGGTGGGGAACTCATCTGGTAGCAATCGCTTTCTTCCCTCATCTGGGAATGGCAATGGAACAAGACTATATAGGCATGCGTTTGGCTCTCTCATCTTAGGCTCTGGTACAGTCACTCAACCACACAACTTGGGGTATCTCTATCTTTGGAGCTTGTGTATTTGTATCTTTCGGAAAGTCCTAGAACTGCAAGTCCCACTAGGTGAGCATACTCTCATGACTGGATTGTGTTAGCGATGAATCTTTGGGTTCAGCTTTGGCCAGTCGCTCTCTCTCAAACTTTCCTATATCACAAGGTTATGGGGAGGAGAGGAGAGAACTGTGTAGACTCCCCAGAACTCCTTAGACACAAAAATAGCTGTGAAATTTGTGTTGCACATCTTCAGTAGGTGAGCATGACTATGATCATGCAAGATGCAAAGCACTGATATGTTTTGCCTGTCTGCCATGTGTGTCAAATCGCTGTCAAACAGCAGTTCAATAGCTCTGGAGTTTCATTTCTTGCCTTTGCATGGGCTTTTGCATCTGTGCCATAGCTGAGATGACACCATGTGGAATCCTGGATGGTCAAGGTTTGGTAATTAAATGGAGAGACTACATCTCCCATGATGCGGTGTAAATGTTCATGCATGAAATAACATGGACTTAAATGAACAGCAGATGGGAAGACTTTTTTTCTTAAAGCACTCTGTTTACATCTTGATTGATTCGCTTGCTATTTATATGAGTGGCTGCCATGAGGCATGCAGTGGCAATTGGCCTATGAGGGGGGAAGGAAAGTGGGACTCCCCTCCAACTGGGTGAGAAGGAACCTGTGTGAGAGCTGCTGATTGTCCTGCATGGTACTATTTAAATGCATGAGAAGCAAGCTGGTGAACAGGCTCAAAATAGTTGCCAACAGCTAAACCAGCTAATGAAAAACAGTCACCTGTTCATCACTGCAAAGCAGATCATGAACTGAACCAGCAGGTATTTGAACCTCCCCATCCTAAAATGTAACAAAGAGAGACAGCAGAGCTGGTACACAGGCAGGGATATGCCAGAAGAATGTTCAGTGGAGAAATGTTTGCATCTTAATTCTAAAGTCTATTAATAAGTTTTGTACAATCAGACAGCATAAGAATTGTATTTATGCCATTATTAGGCACTTGCCAGATGAATGTCTCACATCCACTTATGTTGTAGCTACCATTTCCCCTCCTGATGGATTAACATAATGTTCATCATGTGCACTACATTGTATGTATCATCCTAATAACAGCAGCAGCAACAAGAGTAACATCCCTTCCTGTGTTTCCTTGCCAGTCTCTGATTTAAACGCCTAGGGCTTCCCACTGACCATTGAGCCTCATCTTCTAATGACTGATAGCTTTGCATTTAGGGTAAAGGTAAAGGTATCCCCTGTGCAAGCACTGAGTCATGTCTGACCCTTGGCGTGATGCTCTCCAGCGTTTTCATGGCAGACTCAATATGGGGTGTTTTGCTATTCCCTTCCCCAGTTGGCCTCTTTAAAAATGCGAGAGGAAATAAGTACAGAAGGATGACTGGCTGACAGACTATTTTGGCTATGTCAGGCTACAGTTGTAAGGAAGAAGATAACCTGGTGCACCCATGATGACAGTAAAGATGCTGGATGTTGGAATGAATGCTTGTGAGAGATGCCATCCTTTGCAGGCAACAGATTCTGGCCTCTGTCCTTCAGGTCAAAGTATCATCCCCATTTTGAGCTACTTTCTTCCCCCAGTTTGTCTCCTCATCCATGCGGCAACATGGGGGTGAGAATCACTCTTGCTCCCAAGCCTTCCCCGTCATTTATATCCTCCCCCATCAAGTCACTGAGTTTGGACAAAGCCCTTGGTAGACCATCATGGTTGTTTCAAGCCCACTCACAACTCCCCCACTGACTTCTAGTTACTCCAAACACAGAGCAAGCATAATTTCCCTAGGAGCCCTGTGCTTGAAACAGGAGACACGAGATACTGCCTGCAGTTCTCAAAATGGCATCCCCCATCACCCCCGGCACAGGGCTGTTTGCAAAACTAATCAGGATCATAAATAATAATTAATAAGAAGAAATAATGAATAATAAATATCAGACACCCCATGGCCAAAAGCCCCTTGGGACTTCACACTAGTCTAATTAACAATGTGCACAATTTACTGCACAAATAAACTACAAGCAGGGATCAAGAATTCCCAAGGAAAATGACAAATGGGGGAGGTGGAAGTGTGAAGAGTTGTCAAATACTCACATTAAAGGCATTTTCACACTCTTACTTCACACTTAAACCAGTCTCTGTCCTTTTGGGCTCTTTCTTTATCCACTCCTGAGCCCGTGAAGTTTGTATTTGAATGTGTGTGCACACATCTACATCTATGTGTGTATCAGTCCCTAGAAGTTACATCAGAAAAACTGGCATAAATTTGGAACAATGGGAGTCTTTCCCCACTGGGAAAAAAAATCCAACATTAAAAAAATCTATACTATTTAAAAAAATTACTGCCACTATTTTAATAAGTAGAGGATCCAATTTTGCAAGTGAATTTATATAATAATGAGGAAATGACTAAAATTACATGAAGCTCCATAGGCTGAGAATTTTGCAGGTAACATGCTTATATCCTTTTCAATCTCCTTGGATTATATGTGAGGTGAATTCTGACTGAAGCACTTTGATGTTTCCTACAGAAATTCATCTTGAGAACAGCCATGCATTGAGCAAATCTGAACTTGCATAGTACATGCCTGGCCACTGCTATCTGGAGTTGCTTTGGCCCATTCCAAGAACTAAATCCTCTCATTTAGCAGAGAAGAGGCATTTATCTCCCAGAGTTGTGGCTGTGGACATTTATGTTAGCTGATTTGTATCAACACAAGATCATTTCCTTTTTGTACCCATGCAGTTGGATGCATCCTTTAATTGACCAAATCATATAGAATGTGTTATCTGCTATTCGTTCCTCTCCTTCAGTGCTTGTGCAGTCAGTGTGAGAAGAGGCTGGAAGAACAGTGATCACAAGACTAGCTGAGTCCATGGGCAAAACCAGAGGTACACTGAGAAACTTAAGGTATCAACTAAAAAAAAAACATTTCCCCTCTTTTTATTTGGTGACTTTTAATACTGGAGACAGCAGTGGTAGACAAGTGGTAGCAACAGAGAGAAAGTGCATGAAACACATCTAATTCTGTGAGAAAATTGTGCATAACAAATGCATTTGAATTTACTTGAATGTACCTGAATGACTTGCTGGCAAGTAGCACATTAAACAAACTGTTGGGTGTTTGAATATATCTGTTATTGAACTTCATAAGACAAAAATGTATACTTAGATTGGTTCCACATAGATCTATCCAAGGCCAACTACATGACTCCTACATCCACCAAAGACACAACAAATTTATTAAGTTGGTGGTAGACTGAGTGGTGGGTATAAGGGAAGCTTGCTTTGCCAAGAATGTTCTGCTACTAACTGGCTGTAGCAATGCCAGCTTCCACTTGATTCACCTCTTGACATGTATTTTGAGCAGTTGCAGGGCATAGCATTAGTTCTTGAATGTTCCCTCATTGTCATGATATCAGAAAAAACTGGCCTTGTTTTCAGGATAACAAGTAAATGAAAAACAAGTTGAATTATAAATCTGAAGTGGGTGTTAAAGATTGTTCGATCTTTTACTTTTTTTTTTTTTTTTGCAAAACATACCCCCAAAGTGAAAAGCTGGGAGGCACAATGTATGTAGACTGAAGGAAAATTCTGTCTTGGGTACACAGTTATGATCAAATCATACGCTTCCTCTCAAGAAGACCAGGGTGACACACCCATAGTTTCATTCATTTTTCTCCATAACAACCCTCTAAAGGAGGTTAGGCTGGTAGTCACTAATCTACTGAGATGGGCTGTCATTAGCAGCATGGATGAGAGGGGATCTGTACCCAGATCTCCTTGGCCCATATCTGACATTCCATCTACACTGGCTTGCAATGGAGTGTTTCTCCAGAGGGAAGGATTTTCAACTGTGAAGTGTTACTTTCTTGTCTTGCCTCCACTTCTGATACAGTCCAGTATGTTCCCTGTCCATGAGAATCATCTGGTGTATCTAAACCAATTACTCTCACATAGGATGATAGTACTCTGCTGTACATGAAATCGTCTCATCCAGTAACTATGCATTTTGGCTAACTTTGCCCAGAGGCCAGATTTGCATGTGGGCAGAAGGCTCAAGCCATGGGAGGAGAGTGACTAGCTGTACGTAGAGAACCAGCATGGTACAGTGGCTAAGAGTGGCACCTTCTAATCTGAAAAACTGGGTTTGATTCCACACTCCTCCACATACAGCCAGCAGAGAGACCAGTTTTCTTAGAGCTGTTCTTGCAGAGCAGTTCTGTTAGGGACTGTCTGTTGTGGGAAGAGGAAGGGAAAGGTATTTGTAAGCTGCTTTGGGTAGTGAAAAGTGGAGTATAACAAGTTCTTCTAAATTGCTTTTGACTTTTGATTACTTGAGACACAATGTTCTTAATCTGCGGACAATTGGGGTCACCAGGGGTGAGCAAGTAGACTTGTATGGTCCTTCTCCTCTCCCATTTCTCTTTGTTTCTCAGCAAACCATAGATTGCCATCACTTTAAAACCAAGCAAAACTCATAAAAGAACATACATTACAAAATGGTGTGCATATTACAGAACTCAAAAGATTACACGTGATTTTGTGCTGCACACTGCTATCTATTTTATGATATTAGACAACTAGAGACCTGTATGACTAGTTGCTATTTTTTTTTGCATTGAATATATGAAGAGTTCTAGAATACTTAAAAGTTTGTACAGTGGTACATGACAGTGAGGTCTAATCATAGGGATTAGAAGAAGAAAGAAGAGTTGGTTCTTATATGCTGCTTTTCTCTACCAGAGGAGTTTCAAAGTGGGTTACAATTCACCTCCCCCCTGTGAGTTGCATGAGGCTGATACAGCCCTGATATTACTACAGGGTCAGAACAGCTTTATCAGTGTTGTGACTAGCCCAAGGTCACCCAGCTGGCTGCATGTGGCGGAGGAGTAGGGAATCAAACTCGGTTTGCCAGATTAGAAGTCAGCGCTACACCAAGCCAGCTCTTTGGAGGGTCAGGGGGGTGTCTGCAGACTGAGGTGGCTACTTGCAACTTCAAGAAACTATAGTTTGGGTGAGGTGTTGATAGCAAGCTATGGTCTGCTGAAAACCAGGATAAAGTGGGAAAGAACAAAAGGCAAATAAGAGATGGGAAGGCTCCAGCACAACAGGAAAAGCTTGGCTTGGCCATTTCCAGCAAACTGAGCCTATGACTCAGCAAACTAAGTCAATGGGAAACTGAATGTTCTTCACTAATATCGGCAAGTCATCTTTTGTGCTCAGAAAAAGAGTCATTAGGATTCCAATGCTGATGATTTTCAGTGAAAGAGGGGAGAAAAGTTAGGTCAATAAACATACTTCTTTGGAGGCAGTCATGTTTACGTTCACAAGGCAGATGTTATATAGTCAGTTCAGTTCACTACTATAGCCATTATGTTCTATTTATGTTTCACTTTATTGTTTGTTCGTTTGTTTGTGGAGGGTTGTTTTTTTTACATTCCTATTATTGTTTCATTCTGGGAGAGGAGGAGGATATAATATATTCATCTTTATTATGCAAAGAAAAAAACTTGGTGTGAAGCATTTAATAAAATGCTGCTTCTTCGCAGCCAGAAGTTATACAGTTAGCTATTCTTACATTAATGTTCCTATTAAAAATGGCTGATGGCTGCACTGACCAAAATGGACATACTGCTCAACAAAGCTGGATGTGGCACTTTATAGACTCCATGATTTTATGATGAAACCGTCCGGTTTGACAGAGGCTTGGTTGGCATACATGGCTTCCTGTGCTGCTTGTTCTCTTTGTTATTCTGGTTTTCAAGAATGATCTTTGGATGAAAAAGAGCACTCTTGGGACTTAGAACAGAAAATTTCTCATTTTGGAAAGCGACCAAGGATGGAAGAACATACCACCATGCCACGTGGTGGCAGGCAGCAGTATAACTAGATTCCAGAAATGTCAGATTCATTAATTGAAGGCAGAGCTGTCAGTGAGTATTAACTCAGGTGGTCAGGGCAGGTACCTTCTTGCCACAGACTTTGTCACAGTCTGTTTCCTGAAGATGAAAATGATAGAGTGTTCTGTTGGTATTCTATACTGTTGGAGCCATTCTATACTGTGATACTGTGTCTGCTAGAGTATGGGGCTTGTTGTTGTCATCAGCCATTCAGTCATGTCTGACTCTTGGCGATTCCATGGCACAGCTGTTACCATGATCCCCAATCCTGCACTGCCTCTCTCAGCAATGCGATGCTCTGGCTGGTGTCCACCCTGATTGCGTCCAACCACTGAACCCTTTGCCGACCTGTTTTCCTTTTCCCAATGACCAATCCTAGCATAACTGCTTTCTCCATTGAGTTGGATCTCATGATAGGGCCAAAGCAAGTGAGCCGGAGTTTTGTGATTTTGCCTTCCAGTGATGTATCAGGCTTTATGTGTTCTAGTATTTCCTTGTTTGTGACGTTTGCTGTCCATGGAACCCACAGAAGCCTTCTCCAACACCACAGTTCAAATAAAACGATAATTCTCTTGTCCAATTTTTTCATTATCCAATTTCACAGACATAAGTGGCTATTGGAAATATGATAGATCTAACTAATCTACATTTGGTAGTCAGGCCTATGTCCTTGCTTTTCTAAGTTCGGTTCAAGCTTGTCATTGCTGAATGCCCCAGAGCAATTCAACATTTTATTTCCATACTGAAATCACCACTCACACCAATTTGTAATGCAAGAAAAATGAATTTTTGAACACATTTGATTTCTTCACCATCAATTGTTTATTGTGACATGTCTGTTTTTTTGCAGTGGTCATTATTTTTGTCTTGGGAACATGGAAAGCCCACAGTTTAGCTATTTCTTATCTACAAAATTCCTAGTGTGTCTTTTGGCAAGCTTTGGTTTCAGTGTGAGGACACATTGGTTGTCTGAGCTCTTTGGAAGATACAAATGAAATAACCTTCCTTTTTCTAAACTCTGTTGTATCTATATCAGACTGAGGCTCTGAAGGCTGGTTCTCTCGTTGGACTGATTATGCAGTCTTGGTGTGCATGATTGCAGGGATGCTATTGTGACTGTCAGAGTTGTTCTGCCAACCCATCTTGAAATCTACCCTCCCATTTTCTGCAGTATCCAGAGAGAATGGACATGTCCAAACATGGCCTAAGCCATTGGTCTCCAACCTTTTTATCACCAGGGACTGGTCAACACAATTTTACTGTCTGCATTCTCCATTCAGTTTCTGTGTCCCTGCATATTTGTGAAGTGTCTGTGTTTCTGAGATGCTGTAGGGAAGTAGGGAAGAGGCAGCTAGGAGAGATAATGGCTGAGCAATACATAGCTAATAGGTATTTTGCCCACCTAGAACATTTATTTATTTATTTATTTATTTATTTATTTATTTAGTTAGTTAGTTAGTTAGTTAGTTAACTTCTATATCAAACAAGTTATCTTGGGGCAATGTACAACATTTGGTCCATAGACCTCATTGCATCACCATAAAACAGTAAAAAATACATAAATATCCAGTAAAATTGGAATAATTTAGTCCACGTATGCGCCACATAACATCACCTCTGATTAGCGTCTCTGTTCATACCTTTCCACCAGACATTACTTTGCTAAGGTAATTAATACCCACAGTGAATAAAAAATCCCAAGTCTCTGTGCAACTCTGAGGAGGAGATTCACCCTCTCATTACAGCTGTTAGCTATCTTACCGTAACTATTGACTAGTTTCTTATTTTTTGTGCTTAATCTTGATTTCACACAACTACCTTTCATCCAATACTTCCTGTATTCCATGATGGTGTTTTGTTCATTCCTCTTACATAAAAGATCTTCCTACTGAGAAGTCAATTACTGTATCAGAGGAAGTGAGCTCTATATCACAAAAGACTTTGATAGTCTGGGACCTTGATACTTGTGGGCCCACTTATTCCTCTATGCCCTTCCAAGGAGACTATGCTCCAGCACACAAAATCTGCTAAAGGTCTGTGGCTCCAGGGAAGTAAAGTTGTCCTCAGCCAGAGCCAGGGCTTTCTCAGCCTGGTAGAACATTCTTCCAAGCAAGGTCAGGGCCCTGTGGAACTTCAAGCAGTTCTGCAGGGCCTGCAAGAGAGTTGCTCCACCAGGCTTATGGTTGGGGACTGTAGAACATCAATGTAATTTTCTCTCTCCACACATATGGACGTATACAGATGGGCATATTCAACAACATCTAGCTGTCACAGGAACATCTTGCCTTAGCACGTTATTTTGCCCCCACACATGTTTTTTGAGAAAGAGTGGCATGTTCCTAGGCTTCAATTCATAGTGCTTATACTGACTTTAATAATTTTAATCAAATGCCATGACTATGTCTTATGAGTGTATCTCACATGCTGTAAACTGCCCTGAGCCCTTGGGGAAGAACGATATAGTAATGTAATAAATAAATACTATAATAAAATGTTGTTCACCTTTAAGGTGCCACAAATATTCTGTTTATTTTTGCTGTGAAGGGAACTTCTATCTAATGTGATAATGACTCCTGGTGGAGGATTTGAAGTCTCTCATTGACTAAATACAGTCTTTGGGATGTATGTATGTGTGTGGGTGGGTTATTCATGTATGTGCCTACTTGTCTATTTACAAAGCAGGGAAAGAGTAAATGAGCGTTTATTTTTACAAAACTGGGAAATTAAGGTATCTCTCTGTATGGAGGGGCACCTTTCTGCCCATTCAGAACCCTGGACAGCAGTCTGTTGGAGCCAAATCATGGGTGACAAAATCCACAGACGACTGGGCATTTCTTTGCTTCTCTGAGTTAGTAACGCTGAAAGGTTCGCAGGGCACCTGCAGAAAGCTCAGCAAAAAACATAGCAACAATTTATTCAAAGTTACCTTTCAGACTTTAGACATCCTTGCCTCTCTTCACTGGATGTCCCTTTCCCCTGTTAAGCCTTCTTTCCAGCTAGCAACACAGTAGGGATCTAGTGCCACAGATAAATTGTTTCATCATAATTACAGAGAAAAATAATTTTTAGAGACATGCCATAATGTCATTCAAGAATCCAAACAAAATTATTAACAAGCAAATTGAACCCAACCCAAACCATAATGAAATATCTGGGCACATCCTTATAATCTTACTTGGGCTCTGCTCCTGAAGGCCTATCTTATTGCAGTGCAGAAATGTATCATTTCTGCCTAAATCCACAGGTGCATAGAAAGCTGTAGGTAGAGATAATTCTAAATGAATAATCCTCAGTATAAACCAGCAAGATTTTCTTTGCAGTTACAAAGGAACAGAAATGTATGCTTCCGTTGGAAAGAGTAACATCATATCCTTTATTGTTTTAGTATGCAATCAAATCCCTCATCACAACCCTATAATGTAGATCTGTTTAATACCCATTTCACCAGTGGGGAACTGTGAATAAGAAATAATGACTTGCTCGAGGCTTTCCAGCAAATTTATAGCTGAGCTGAGCTAGGATGAAACCAGGTTTTCTGGATTCAAGTCCAAAACACTGTCTATTGGATCACACAGTAAATTTACACTGTGGGTAGTGTCTGCATATAAGTCTCTTAAAACAGAGCCAAGCATGTCTGAAATCCTTGCCTTTTGAAAGCATGAACACATACATGAAATCATCAACCATGTTTAGAAAAATGACTAAGTGGCCAAGAACATAAGATAAAAGGTGCCAATCAGAGAGAGAGAGACAGAGACAGAAAGACAGAGAAAGAGAGAGAGAAAGAGTCCAGCAGCATAGTAGTAGGCAGAAGAACAAGGAATGGCCCAACAGAAACTGTATAAACTGTAACAAAATCCATTCCTGTTGAAAATCTGGGCAGGATATAAATTGAAAATGTGTATATAAAGGCTTGAATGGTGGCTTTATTCAAGAGAAAGGGATGAGCTGTCCAGGACACAATAGGGAGAGAAATAACAAGTGCCAGTGAAGCTTGCTCAAATCCAAGCCAATGACCTCCCTCCCTGTGACCCACAGCGGCCCAGGTAACACTGAAATCACAGTGCTTGGGGAGTGAAAAGGTGAGATTGAAATCCTACTGTAGGTTTCTGGGCCAGCCTGTGTAGCTGTCACTCAGATACAATAGGAGAGCGATCACAGAAAAAAATGTGTATCAGCATTCACAAGAAAGCAATTAGCCTTGGTCTCACACATTGGTTGGGTTCATGGCCTAGCCACGCAGGTGTGTGTTGTATAGACCTGAGAGATAAAAGCTCATATTCAAAGGGGAAATTGGGGGCCGGTGGCATCATATGAATGAATCAAAAACTATTTGTACTCAGTCTCAGGCTGTTCTGAGCCTTAGTACTTTTGCAGCTCAAGGGCTCTGCATAGGACTGCGCTTTCTATGAGCTTGTATCTGAGATGAGATGTAAACCAGAAACCTTTCATATCACAGCTCATTTTCTCAACACCTATGTTACCTTGATTTCTAGAATACATAGTGATAAAGATTTTTTCTTCCTTGTTGAGAATTGTAACTTTCTGGAACTCCATGAGAAAACATAGCATATAAGGGTGGCAGAAGTCTCATGATAAAATGATGGTTCGCATGATGTTTGAAGTTTCCCAGAAATCTAAATGCAGGCTGTTACCTGAAAAATATATCTTGAAGGGAATTGATATATATATATATATACACACACACACACACACATATACACACATATACACACATATACACACATATATATACACACACACATATACATGTATGGGTGACACATATATATATATATATACATATATACACATGCACAAGAGGCTGGATAATGCAAGATCATTCTACCTATTTTTATGGCATACTTTCCCTGGGAAAAACCTTTTTTTTAAATAATTATCACAATTCAGATTACACTCAAGGAGATTTGGGGAAAATATTAGAGTACATTCAAAACTCACACATAAAAACATACAGGTTCCTAAGAAATGAATTTATTAACTTATTAACTTAGGCAGATCATGAGTTGATGGGCAGGAAGGGATGTGCCAGTGTTTGTCCTTTGTGGCCCTTCCTTGCATTCCCAGGGAATTGCTAATCACCACTGTGGGATGGTAGGTGAATTCCCTCCAGGCCAGGCTGAATTCTGGAGATTTTTCATGGGGGGATCACTTGGGCATGAAACTGGGGCCACTGTGGGTGAGCAGGTAGTTGTGAGTTCCTACACTGTGCAAGGGGTTGGACTAGATGACCCTGGAGGAACCTTCCAACGTTATGATTCTATGAAATAAAAGGAGGAAGATGGAGGAATATTGGGCAATAATAATATTTACCTAATCCAGGAGAGCTGCAGGATGGGGGGAAAGCCCCAGTTAGTATTGCAGGCTGGATTTTGTGGAACATGAGAAAGAAGATGGTAGGTTTCTGATCTAATTTTATAGCCAATTTTGCATCTAAAGGGCATAGGAATGGGTGACAGAATTAAGAAAAGAACTGTCAAAATGGCTTATGTGCATTCATGGTTGAACTAGGCTCGGCAATGAAATTATTGTGGGCTTTTCAGGTATGTTTCAGGTAGTCTTGAGACATTGGCTAGATTTGCATACTGGCCAGGAGGAACTGCTGGAGGTGGTGTCAATAGAACCTTGATGTACCAGCTATTGTGAGACAGGTAAGGAAATATTATTCCATCAGAAAGAACACAAAGCTAAAAACTATACAGAGTTGTTACGAGGAGATTGGCCATTGAGCCAAGAGTCATTGCAGTCCTCTGTATTGGGTGGGGAGGAGAGGAGACAGCCTTTGCCTTTCATGGTGCAAATTAGTTGCATAACTCTGATGACAGCCAGGAAGTCTCTTGTTGGAAACCTGTCTCCATACATAGAGCCTGCTTTTGGACTTATTTCTGGCATGTAAAGCATTCTGGGTAGACCATCTTGCCTTGGACATATTTTGGTTACAGTGCAACAGAAATGATATGGAGGTTTGGAGCCACACAACCCCACTGGCACAGTAAAGGGCTTATCTGGGCTCACAACAAAGCAATCGAAACAGATTTCAGATACAGGTGACATTTCATCTCAATGCTAAACCAGGAGATATTTTAGCCGAAGACATTCTAGTATTCCTGTTCTATGGAAGGGATGAACTTAGAATGGAGTTATAAAGCACTTTTAGGTTGACAAGACTTGGGAGTTCAAAAAATTTTCAGGCCAACATACCAGTACTGGTAGTGATTATTACTCATTAGTCCTTCTTTCTGTAATCAGCATTTCATTTCTTAAACAGTGTGAACTTAAAAAGGACAGTGAAGGCCATATTTTTATGGGAAAAACTGAAGCGAAAGTACATGACTAGAGTAACAGACCACTGTCTTTTTGTAGATCCATAGCAGACCCATCACCAGACTTCATAACTATGTGTAAGCTCAGAAAAATACATTTAGTGCTACCTGAGAAACAATACTTTCATTAAAAAAAAGAATTCTATGATACCAGCACATGTTGAAAGCAATGGAATTTACAAGTAGTTCACTTTGACCGTATTATTTTCTAGCTCTTATGTTTGCAAAGCTGACTTTGAAACTGTGCAGGCAATATCTGATGAAACAGCTGAACCAGGGGGTGGGGAAAGGAATCAATAGGATTTCCATTGGCCAGGAGCCATGAACTCAGTAGCTAGCACAGCTTTCTCTGCATTCCCCTAAGAAGAAGTAGAACTAGTATAAATTATGTAAATAAACAAGTATATGCAAATTTCCTCACTAACACTTCTATTTACATTACATAATTCTTTTGTGTAATTTATTCTAAGGGCAGAATTCAGCTACCTTGGTTCAAAATTCTAGACACCTTGGTTTAGAATTTTAATCTTTAAAAACAAACAAACAAACATAGATTACCAAGCATTCACCAATACAAAAGTGCACTTTATTATGGCAAATCTGTGGACCAAAACAGTTTGCAGGCACATGGGGCACCAAAGGAGAACCACTCGTCTTGATGACGTCAATAGTACCCACTAACCAAGTTGAGCTCAAGAGGTTCCATTGATTTCAGTGCGAGATTTTTTTTAGTCTTTCCTAAAATTTCCCATTGAAATAAAAAGTGGAGTCAATTAAAAAAGGAATATTTAGACAGCCTTATGTCAATCAGTTTATAAATAAGACCTACGTGTTCTTTTTCAGGAATACGGCAGTGCTTGTTTTTTTGGACAATTAAAGCCATTTGGGGACAGAAACCATTACTAGATATGGCTCCATTTCTGCATGAAAAAGGAACAGGGGATAGAATTCTGAGGGAGACGTACTGGCAAAGTCCCAGGGCCTTGAATCCCATCAAACGGGGAGCCCCATACTAGTGCTATGAAGTCCACATCACCACATTTAGCCGGCCTGTCAGTGGCAAGGATTGCAAAAGAGCAAGCAATGGCTGATTTATGCACCAGTGTCTCTGCTCTATTCCAGCAGAGCTGAAGTGCCGGTTTTCCTGTACTGGGCCCCATCATGGTGTGAGATTCTGCCAAAGTGCGAGTGAGATGTGCGGTGGGGAGGGTATCAGGGGTGGTATTGTCTACACGCAAATGCTCAACTTTATGTACTTTTAACTAGAGGTGTAACAGATGGTTCCGTTTCAGTCCAAGCAGTGGAGAACCGTGCCCATTCTGCCTGTAGCCAATCAATCCAGCCACTCTGGGGGAAAAACTGCAAGCTGGGCTTGGAAGCCTGGCTGCCAGCAATCCAGAGGAAAAGCTTTTACACAGGCTAATGTGGTCGGCTGCCATGTGAAACTGGGGAAACGAGGAGGATGGGATTAAAAATACATCAACGTAAACAACCTCATGCTGGGCTTTGGTCAGGAGTAATGGCTGGGAGACGAGAGGAGCAGCCACCATTTGGAAAATTAAAAAATGTGCTTTGGCCCAAACCATTAACACCCGATCATTTTAAACTGGCAGGCATAAGGGAAAGGGAAATTAACGACTTTATGAGAAGGGAGCTGCCAATAGAGGAGTAAAAATTTGATGTTGCACAAAATGGCTGTAGCAGGTTGTCTTGGCCTTTTAAATGCTTCAGCATCTGCACATGGCTTCTGGAGCCAGCCTGCGCAGGAAATTGGCAGAGCAAAGCCAAGCCCTGCCCTCAGCATCTCTTTGTCTGCCTGTCTGTAGTATAATAACTTTTGGGAGCAATGTCAAATCCATTCAAATATTTCAGCAGATGCCCTGAGCATCAATGGATAGATCTCTCTCTCTCTCTCTCATTCTCACTCTGGGTTTTGGACATGCTTAAAAAAATATCATACACCAGTGAAAAACTTTAATCTGCTTGCCTTGTTACTTCCAGATTGCAGGAAGACTTGCGGGTAGATGGGGCATGCTGGAACTGGATAGTAAAGGGGGAGGATGGCAAACAATGGCAAACCTGTAAATCATGAAGATTTTCTACAGGGCTGCAAGCAGGACACAGCCCACTGGGTATTTATGATGGTTCACCAGGGGTTCAATTGCCTGGGACTGCAAAAGAGGGCATGGTGGATGCACCTGAAGGCCATGAAATACAACTAATGGCCCGCATTCTGCTTGGAGGGTCACAAATTGAACAGGTGACAGGTGACCAGACTGGGTTATAGCCTGCCACTTCGAGACCTGGAGTGGGTGTTCTCCAACTTACAGTCCTGGGTGTAAACCACATTGGCTGAATGTTGGTGTCTGCAGGAAATAAAAGCTACTGTCCTGTTGATTAGGCAGTGGCAGAAGACCAGACTCCTCATGATTATACTGGGTCTGGCCAATCCAAAGTCTTCATAGTGCCTGCCAATCACACAGTCCAATGTTGCCCACCCCAAATCCATGCACTGCCTGTAGAGAGCTTTGCTGCCTGGGCATCATGATCTCTAAGGTTGTGGACTGACCAGAATAAAAACAAACCTGCCGCCTTCTTTCGTCTTTCCTTTCAGTTGCCAGATCAATTAGTGGCAGGGCTTTTTTTATCCCTCATTTTCTGAATGTATACCTGCAGAGTTTTAGCAAAGGGTCCATTTTTGGGCCCAGAAAGAACTGCTGTGCTCTGCTTCACTGTCAGACCTGCCCTGAACTCTACACAAGACTCAGAGGGGTTCTGCCAGCCCAGAGACCCACCGTTTGATTTCATAAGTTGGCAGCCCTTGAGCTCATGAGGCCAAGTTCCAAGCCAACTGAGAAGTCCCTAGTCCAAGCTGTAGAGTCCTTAAGCCTGCTTCTCTAGACACATTGCTAATGGCCTGTACAGTACAGCTCTTGCAGTGCCATCATATGCAGCTCTTTTTGCCACTCTCTGGAGTGAATCTGGTACTAAACCACGGATGCCACCTGCTCTTCATCCAGGATTCTTCCATACAACTTTATGCTGCTTTTGGGGCTTCTAGCAGTTATTGCTGTAAAATGATACTTCAGCAGGACATTAATAAACTTTCCAGCATCACTGCTGTATGAGCAGAAGACTTTTAAGAAATGATCCTCAGAGTTCCCTGAAGTTTGGGGTAATAATTTAAAACCACCCAGGTCTTTTCTGTCACTTCAAGTTCTAATCAAGAAGTGGTGCTTATTGTACTGAATATTTCTTCTGGGTGCTCCCTTTGTTTATATTTATTTATCAAAAGTTGATTCACACACAAAAATATACTCTTATCTGCATTGTCACCAAACAATATGCTATAAAATGGGCACTCTGGGCCATATTATATAGATCAGCACCTTTGATGTTGCAATTTCATTGCAAAAAGTTAGAATAAAAATATTCTGCCTCAGTTTTCCATGATTTGGGCTATAAGCCTAAACATACTTGGCTACAAATCATTTCTGTAAAAAGAATGTGATATTTGACAAAGCATATCACTACAACGCAGAGAGAATGTCTTCCCATCAGCAGGCAGCCTTGTTCAGATCAATGCTTGTAAAACCCTGTATGGGAAGGGTATGTGTGTGCACACATCGGTGTATGGTCATTCTTCCAAAACCAACAAAAAGGTTTTGCACAATAATCCACAAAATAATAGCAATTCAATCAGCAGAAATCAGTTTAACTGAATTTCTAGAATGAAAGAAGTTACTGGGCAAAATGGTTCAAAGTTTGTCTTAAGTAAGTTGTGGCTTGAGCTACATGATTGCACATTTTCTAGCTCAGTTGAATCTAGAGTCTAGGTTCTAGACATTGTGATAAGACAGAGCCAGAGTATTCAGACAATGGCCTTGTCTGTTTAATAAAGTTGTGATTATAATGTGCACTGGTTTGGTTTCCTAGTAGTCTCTAATATTCTGATTAAACCACTGATGAACTTTTAAATTTCCAAGTGACTCAAGATCCCCTTCCCACTTAAAACATAATCTGTGACTGCCCATGTAGCATAACTTTCTGTCCCATGTTATCAATTAGCACATATCAAGAACCAGTTTCTTAAGTGCTGTATCTCACAATTCCAAACAATACAACTGCCTCACATCAAAATACTGCAAAGAAAGTTGTTGTGGGCACTTTCAGAAACTTTGCTTTCATGATCCTTGAGTTGTTACTTTTCAGCCATGTAAGTGACAGGAACACTGAAACGGGTGAGGGATGATGCCAATAAATGACAGCCCATTCAGCCAAGAGACATCTGAGAAGCATGTCCGCCCATTTCCAAACCCTCCCCCAACCACTTGCAAATTCAACATGGCTGTCAGGCCATTCCTGACCTCATTCATCAATTGACACAGTAATGCGGTGCTGATAGGAGAGCACAGACAGAGAGAGGGAGTAAGCGGAGACGCAGTGTCTCTGAAAACTGAGAGGATGGAAGGGGGCAGAGAGCAATGGAGACATCTGACCTGGACGCTGGGACAGCAGATAAATTAGATAGAGCATAACCCCACGGAGATGCATGCTCCAGCTCATGCAGCAAGCATTAAGGATGAATTATTTTCAAAGTAACAATTCACCTCTAACTGGAAGGACAGGGACCTGCTGACATTTTAACTGTGACCGGGGCCTGCTGGTGCCCATCCCCTATATACTTTGAGAGATGAGACATGGGGAGAGAAGAACCAAATGAAAGCAAAAATAGCTAGAGGTCCTTCTGTTGAGCCTGTGCTTTCATGAGGGTCAAAGCTGAACTCATCAGAGGCAATGATTATGCTAATATTGGGCCAAGCAGAAAAGCTGGCTTTTTGTGCCCTACTTTTCACTACCAGTTTCCAGGTGGGACCTGAGGATCCCCCAGAATTATATTTCATCTCCAGACAATAGAGATCAGTTCCCTTGAAGAAACTGGATGCTTTGGAGGGTAGGCACTATAGCGGTATACTCCACTGAGGTCACTTCCCACCTCAGATCCTGTCCACTCCTGGCTCCATCTCCAAATCCTCCAGGTATTTCCCAATCCAGTTGGCAACTCTACCCAAAGGAATCTTGAAGAGATTTACAATCACCTACCCTTCCTCTCCCCACAACAGGCATCCTGTGAGATAGGTGGGGCTGAGAGAGCTCTGAGAACTGCAACTGGCCCAAGACTACCCAGCTGGAGGAGTGAGGAATCAAACCCTGTTCTCTAGACTAGATGCCACCACTCTACGCCATTATACTGTATGGGCTCTCAACCCCCTTTTCTCCCCTCCTCTCAAGAGGCTGCAGCCCTGGCCCCAGCCTGGAGGAATGAGCTCCTGGATGAGCTGAGGGCCCTGTGACAGCTTTCAGCATCCTGCAGGGCCTGTAGAATGGAGCTCTTCCACCGGGTCTATGGTTGAGACCAGCCCAGGAAGATCTGATAACCCCCCGGCAGAGGAGAAGGAAGATCTGAATTGGGAATTTCCTACCAGCTGACTTTGCTGTGGGTGATGGGTCGGCACTTGGGGTTCCCCCTTGAGACTGGATGATAGCTAGCTCTATGGGATTTGGAATTGTTGCCACCATAGGTATTTTTAATAGGCATTTTAATGGGACTATATTGTATATTTTATTGGGGCTTTTAGTGTGACCCGCGACAAGCCAGCTTGCTGAGAGCGGTGGGGGATAAATTGAAACATAAATTTAAAAAAATAAAAATAAAACATACCAGTCTGGAATGGGAATAAAGATCACCAGGACACACTTTCAAGTAAATGTGTTTTGGTTTTGTTCCAAGCCTGTAATTTCCTACCAGGCTCCACATAGCACAGCTTTGCCAGGCAAGGGACCTGCTCTATAGATTTTACCTGCATAACAGTAAACTCTCCAACATTCTCCCCTACTTTGGGGAAATGATGGAGAACTGAAACAACCTGAAAGACTACAGATTCCTGCCCACCCACCCCAGTATGCCAAAATGAAGCATAAAAGCCCCACAGGGATTACTGCTGTCCCCCACCCCATTTGATGCCAACCACCTTTGAACATTCCACACACCTTGGGTAATGCACTTTCAATATACTTTCGCAATTGGGAAGTGCATTGAAAGTGCATTATCTAACATGTGTGGAATTCATGAGCAGCAAGAAGGGTCTATGAGACTCGATCCTGTCCACATACTCAAACCAAAGTAATTTAAATTAATGAAACAATTATGATAGAGAGAGGTTTTGGATATTTCTCAATTATAGATATTATGAAGAAGATACACACTGGGAAAATATTAATATTGAAATTATTGAAGTAATGCATTGAGAGCTTAGTGAATATAGTACTTTGGCAATATCTCAGAAATATGACATCACATTTTGGGGATAAAAAGTATCCCCACTCTTCCGATTTCAACCAATGCAGTTCAGGGTTGGTGTCACGGCAGGCTTTAACACCACAAAAGTGGTCTCACATAAAGCTTCACTGAAAGCAGACCCAATGTGCTCTGTTGCCTGGTTCAGGTCATACAAATCATGTTTTTTCCCCCTTTTAATGGTCCCCCCAAATGATGTAGCTTCCTTATGAGTTAGATCAGGATGGACATATCCACATATGATTTTGGGGGGCAGAAGGGGTGTGTGATCTCCTTTAGTACATCTGATCCCACATTGTTTTTCCTTAAGTGCTGAGGCCTGCATCCTTCCAAAAATGTTTACTAAAATAATACAGTGTTCGGTCCCATTGCTCAGTCTGACACATTCTCACTGGGGAGGAAATACAGGGGCACCTTATACCAAACCAGACCATGACTTCAGGCAGATAGTGGGATTGAACACAGGCTGGACAGACTGGTGAGGCCCAGTTGAAATCAGCCAATAGCTATTTCTCACTATAACCTAAATCACAGGATTTTTTTAAATGAGAGATGCACTATTCATGTCATCCTGAGGTCCTTTCAGAAAGATAATAATGATGATAATGACACAGCCCTCCTGTTAGGCAACCAGGACAGAAGCCTACTGGAAGTGGGATCTTCTGTAAAGCAACCAGAATAGGGCCCTGATTCAGAAAACTAGTGCTGATAGCAAATATTCACTTATTGCAAGACAAAGAATGAAACAGTCGACCACATGGTCAGTTCCTGCAGTAAAATTGCTCAGACTGACTATGAAGACCCCCATGATAAATTGCAGCTATGTTGCACTGGAATATTTGCAGGACGTATGACATACCATCATCCCAAAATTCATGGGAGCACAAATCATTGAGAACGATGAAACAAAGATTCTTTGGGACTACTGATTGCAAATAGGGAAACACCTAGAGCAGGGGTGGCCAAACTGTGGTGCTACCGATGTCCATGTACTACAATTCCCATGAGCCCCTGCCAGCATGAGAACTGTAGTCCATGGACATTTAGAAAGCTACAGTTTGGTCAGCCCTGACCTAGCAAAACAAAATAATCCCAGGAAACAGTAGAATAGAAAAGGAAGAAGAGGAGAAGATCCGAAAATACCAAGACCTATAGGTAGAGTTAGAGGACTTGCGGTAGAAGAAAGTTACCATTGTGCCAGTTGTCATTGGAGCACTTGGAGCAGTACCCTGAGGTCTCAAGAAACACCTAGGGATTTTGGGCATTGAGCAAAAAAATACCAGCTCAGCTCCAGAAGACAGTGTTTTCTGGAACAGCAAGAATCCTAAGAAAAAATTGGCTAGATATCAATTAGTATGATACCATCTACCAGTGAAATATCTGACAGTGACAATTCATAATAACAACAATAATAACAACAATCTGTTATCTTAGCCCTTCTTCCTGAGATCCTATAAGTGGAGAAGTTATATGTCAATGCACTCTGCTATTAAAATTTGACACCTCCCAGCTATAATACCATCAAATGTTAGGAACAGCAAATTCAATACTATTTTAATTAGAAATGTAGTAGGCGGTCCTCTGTGCTATGCAGAGACCATTCTGACAAGTACATCTTGCTAATTCTCCAGTCCTATTTCCTGCTGCCCTGAGGATATTCCACACTAATACAGACCTCAGAACATTATTGCTCGGCTGAAGAGATCCGTTTAAAGGAATGGCGGCCAGCCATCTGCTAAAATTCTTACTTGTCAGCATCTCCTTTGTCCAGAAAATACTTTGACATGCTGCCCTCCAACAGTTTCAAGCAGGATATTTTTATACCCGGCTCAGCCTCAATGGATGACACTTCCTTTATCTTCTCTTGTTTCACCAACAGGCCTATGCATTGGTCAGAACCAAAGGCTCTCACAGACTAATCAATGTGATTAAATGATTGATCAGCCATCCATGTAAAAATGAAAATTTGAATTTTTAACCAGGCTTCTGCTGGACGTGATCCATTCAAGAGAATGTTCGATGCTCCTGGCATTGTGGTAAACACTGGATGCACGTTTATTGGTTTAGGCAATGATTTGACAGAAATGGTAAATGGTTTAGCTGTGGAATTATTTTCATTAAAGTTCTTCAGGTGATGTCACCGTTATTGAAGTGCTCTGGTATATCTCTTAAGAAGTTAATTAGTCAATTAATGGGTAAAAGCAGGACAATTAATTGACCAAATATTTCTCCTGGTTGACATACCTATAGTGCAGTCCTAATCAGAGTTATACCCTTCTAAACCTATTGACTTCAATGGACATGGATGGGTATAATTCTGTTTAGGACATGGTAGCTGAGGAAGTGTGCACGCACTTGAATAAAATTTTGTTGGTCTTAAAGATGCCGTTGGACTCTAAATTTATTCTGCTAACGTACTGGTTCTCACCCCCTTTGTTTCCCCTTGCTCTCCCCTGATCTAAAGACATTAATAACTTCTAAAAATAGCAGCTATAAAAGCTGGTATATAAATTTTCATCTTTCTCATGCCATGAAAACTTAAATGCTACTATTTTCCACAACATATTAAAAGGACAGAGCAGCTCTGGGGATAATATGGATTTACAGTACCCTGTCTGGCTCATGTGCCATGCTGGGCTTGAGAAGAACCAGAGGATTCCACAGATTTCAATTGGTCTGTTCCATTTAAGAATGTATTTAGTCCCATGAGGGAATGTTCCGTTATATTGGAATGGATATCATGCTGGCCAGCAACTAGTGAATGCTTCTGCTGAACAGCTGACTACAGATAATTCATTGGACATGTCTGTGTAACAAGTTTATATCTATCTAACTTTGATGACTTCGCCTAAAGAATCCTGGGAGTTGTAGGTTGGCAAGGATCCTGAGAACCCGTCATAGCATTATCCTTCTCATGTTCCCTGGAGCAAAGGCATGAACAGTTGAAATTAGTGAAGCAGATATTCCCCTTGTATTCTTTGCTAGTTACATATGAAGCTGCCTGATACTAAATGCTGTTTTTATGTAGGCAAATTGTCAGTGGGTGGGCAGGTAGTTGTGAGTTCCTGCATTGTGCAGGGGGTTGACCCTGGAGGTCTTTTCCAACTCTATGATTCTATGATTCTAAATGAGACCATCAGCCTATCAAAATCAGTCTACGGCTCAGACTGGCAACAGATCACAATAGAATTCAACAAGATCTGAACACACTGAAAAAGTGGGTGGTTGTGAACAAGATGCAATTCAACAAAGATAAGTGCAGAGTTCTACATCTGGGTAACAAAATGAGAAGCATGCATACTGGATTGGAGAACAACACTTCTGGCTATTAGTGCACTTTAATAAGATCCTGGAAGATGGGTGGACTGAAAGGTAAATGTAAGCAGTCACTGTGATGCAATGGCAAAAAAAGAGGCAAAACACAACCAAAATTCCAAATTGCAAGATATAATATACAGCTTGGTCTCTACGCCTTTGATAATCTTTGCTGCTCTCTTCTGCACCGATTCTATTCTTTCTACATCTTTTTTTGAAGTGAGGCTTTCAGAACTGCACATGTTACTCTAGGTGCAGCCTGACCAATGCAGTGTACAGCAGCAAAGATTATCAAGGGCGTAGAGACCAAGCTGTATGAGGACAGATCAGTGACTTGGAAATATCAAGTGTGAAGAAGAGGAGGTTGAAGGGGGACATAATTGTTCTCTTGAAATATTGAAATGAAGATTGGGGCAGATAGCTGTTCCTGTTGGCAACAGGGGACAGGACTAACAATAGTAGGTTTAATTTTGGGGCAGAAAGGTGCCAGCTAGATATTAGGAAGATTTTTTTTATAATAACACTAGTTCAGCAGTGGAATTGGCTGCTTAGTGAGATGCTGAGCACCACTTCAAGCAGCAGCTGGATGAACCCTTATCAGGGATGCTTTAAGCTGCTCCTGCATTGAGAAAAAGGTTGGACTAGATGTTCTGTACAGCATCTTCCAACTCTTATGATTCTATGAGACAGCTGAATTGGCTGCCAGTTTGTTTCCAAGATCAATTCAAGGTGTTGGCTATGACCTCTAAATTCTTCACATCCTTGGATCCATGAATCTAAAGGACTATCTCCCTATATGTGTCTATGTGAGCCAACTACTATCTTCAAATAGCCATCTGATGGATACCCCACTGCTTGGAGTGCAAGCTCATAGCTATGGGGGTGGACAAAGGGACATGGCCCCATTAATCACTTGTCATGCCCCCCCAATCAGCGCAAGAGGTTGTAAAAACTGTCACAAGATTTCTGCCAATTAGAGGGGAGATTTCATTCCCTCCTCTCACCTCCCACCCAGGCTGTACCAATGAGAGAGGGATTCTCCTTCCCTCTTCCTGCCTCCCTCCTAGGCTGTGCTAAGGAGGGACAGAGTCTTTTGTCTTCCTCCCACTTTCTTCTCAGACTAGCTATCTGGATTTGCTTTCCCCGAAGCACACGACACAGTTCTTCCCCCACTTTACCTAGCTAGCTTCTACCAGTTATGGATTCCTCCGATATGCAGCATTGTAGTACATTAAGGTAGAAACTTTCTTTGAGGGGGTTTCTATTTTAGACCTGGGTGCAGAGTATATCTGTAAAGGGAAGCCTCCTCAGGTTCCCCTCCTAGCTGCCTGAAGCCAAAAAAAAGTCCTCCTTCCCCTGCATGCCAGTCAGGCTGTAGCTGTGAAGGAAATATATGTGTGCACCTATTCACTAGGGTTATGAACCTCACATTGGGAAACCTGGGGAAGGTAGGAGGGTTATCAGTCAGGTATAATACCATAGACTCTGTCCTCTTTTTTTCTGGGAAAGTGGCCTCTCTACACCGGTGATAACATGTAATTCTAGGAGACCTCTGGCCACTACCTGGAGTTTGGCAACCCTATTTCATTCCAGTCTGAGTGTCTACAGTTATCCTTAAATCCTGATAACAAAGGATACAGTAGACTCCACTTTTAGAAAGCCACACTTCTGCCCTAATTGCTGGTTTCCATTTCTTTGCCCTCTGCCTTCCTTCACGATTCTTTGAAACCTTGGACTCCATCTCCATTTCCCACTATAGTTAATCCGATAGCAGATGATTCCCCTGTGGCCACACTGAGCTTCAGTGGGTCTCTGCTTGGAAAGAATCTTCCACCCACAGGCCACAGCTGAGCCTAGGCTCTTCTCCTCAGTGTGATGACCCAAGCAAGTAAAATGGGTGGCTCAGGGGCTCAGGGGTTCATGAAAGCTATCTATGGCTTTCACTGCCTTCTCCTTAAAACAAAAAAACAAGAACAAAAAGTTGTGGCAATAAAAAACTGTCCACAGTTACACCGTGAGAGGTTTTGGCCCATGATATGATTCCACAGCTGCCTTGAAATCTAGTATCGAGTTTTAATATATCCACAGGAATTTTTATCCCATTTGGTTCATTCTATTTTATTTTATTTTTATTCTGTTAACTTTATCCTATTGATTCAAATGTGTTTTCATTCCCCCAGATGGTCCCCTTTTGCATTTTTTTTGAAGAAAAGGTTTGTGCTGGAAGCAATATATAACAAGGCTTGGCTCTGAAATCCACCAGGACTCTGCTCCCCCTCCCAACCGAGTTTTCTTGCTTCTGGATTCTCTTTTCTTGCTTCAAGACCATGTTTTGAATGTAGAAAGGAACAAATAAATGAGAACATAACTGCTGAATGCAGAAAGAAACCCCAAAGGTCAGTGGGTTATAGGTATGCAGATGACAAGCTATATGATTCTGTTGATGCAATTGCTGTTCCTGGCCCATTCGACACCTGCTGTTTGCTTTCGAACATTAATAAAAGCTGTTAAAATGCCACCATATTGACATTCTGCTGCTTGTTTCCTGGGCTGCAGCTCTTTGGCAGACTTGCTGAAGTTTCTGCAGCATTAAACCTTTCTACATTTGCACCTCTCTTTTCTTTTCTAAAAGCCACTGGATGCCGTGATCTTGGCTTCCATCCATCTTGATGCTTCACCTCCCTCCAGATTTTAACTAGCACTCCTTTTCCATACAACACTCAATTAATTAATTAATGGCATTGATTGTCTCACAGCCTCAAAATACCTTACAGTGATCTTACAATTTCTGAAAACTACTTAAGAAAGTTAAATTATTGAAATTACAACCGTAATAGTTGTTGATGGATTAAAAAAAAAGAATTGACACATTTTTGCAGAGGATAAGTATATCAAGTGAAATGGCTGCTGAGTGAAACCTCCATATTCCAAGGAAGTATACCTCTGAAAACTGGGAACAAGAAAAGGCCACCATACCTCAGTTTGTGACTGTTCAGGGATATAACCTTAGGGTCATCCTAAGCAGAGTTATACCCTTCATTGAAGTCATATTAGAAGAATAACTTTGCTTAGGATGTAAGACTGGTCCCTTTGAAAACAGAATGCTGGACAAGACAGCAATGCTTTTTTAAAGTTCTTGTGTTTGTTAGATGCTACATCTTCAAAATTGCTATGTGTGCCCTTGCTAGAGAATCCTCCCCTCCACTGATGCACGGTCGCACCGAGATCAGACAGATTTTACTTGGTCTGTGCTCACAGTAGTCCAATGATTGCTTCACCACTTTTACCACCTTACCCTCCAGCCATTTGTGGCAGCTTGGCAGTGGCACAGTGCTTCACATGGATATTATGCCTCCATAATGAGTGTATTGCTCCAAAGTTGAGAGCAAACCCCATATGTTTCTCATTCATTATTTTTAACCCAATTAACATGACCAAATTGGATATTGTGAATGTAGGTTGAGTCAAGTGTGTGTTCTGGCAAGTGTCTGTACATTTATTTCACCATGTGGCCATTTTACAAGTCAACTGACAATTACCAGAACTGAGTAGTCAGAAGTTCTAGGTAACCACATTAATCCAAAGAAAACTCTAAAAACAAAACCCATATAATGTCTTTATTAAGATCAACCAAAATGACCCAAAACAATCTAGCAACACCTTAAAGACTAATAACATTTGTGGCAGGATATGAGGTTTTATGAGACATGGCTGAAGAAGTGAACAGTGACTCACAAAAGTTCATACTCTGCCACAGATTTTGTTAATCTTCAAGGTTCTTTAAGGTACTTCTGGACTCTTGCTGTTTTCTACTACTATGGAGTAACAGGGCTACCCATCTTGCTCCGTCTCCAAAACAGTCTGTGAGCTTTCAAAGCCTCTGGACTGATGAAGAATTCTGGAGAACCCAAAACTTGGCACACTGTGTTGTGAAATCTGGGCTGATGTTAAGAAAAGGCATTATATTGTAAGCCGTGACTTCTTTGAGTAGTTAAAAAAAAGGTATTATATTGTTACTAGATCTGGTGTTGCGTATTGAGTAAGAATATGAATTGTGATCCAGGAAGTCCCCCATTCTCATTGCCGCCATAATTGTGCTGGCATGTTACAGCAAAATAAAGCAGAAATCCCGTGACATCATAGAATAATAGAGTTGGAAGGGACCTCCTGGATCCAACCCCCTGCACTATGCAGGACACTCACAACCGTATCGCTTATCCACTGTAACCTGCCACCCTGTTGAACCTTCACAGAATCAGCCTCTCCGTCTGATGGCTAACCAGCCTCTGTTTTAAAAAAGACATCTGCAAGCAGTATAAGTTTTCACAAGTCAACCCAAACTTCATTGGATCAATCAGCTGATACAATGGGCCATTCCACACTGGGATCCATGTAGCAAATTGTTTGCTGAACGAAAAATCGCCATTTTAAATAGTGGAATTCGTCGTTATGCATACCTGCCTTTGTAGTGGAATCCAGTTGTGTTTCTATCGTTTCCCACAGGGTTCCGGTCTCGGCAAAAATTGCTAGAAAGGAAGTGCTATTGCTGAGCTGTGTCCTGCCCCTGGCCGTCAAGCAGCCAATGGGCGGCCGTTAGCATGCTCCTAAATAGCCCCTTTTCCTTTAAGGAAGGTTTAAAAAAAAACACACCCGTTGCAACGAATATGAGTTGATTCGTTGCAACGGAGAGACCCATCCAGCTAGCAGGTGATGTTTGAGCTGCCGTTTCATCGCTGCCACGCTCCCCCCGAGTGAAAAAAAAAATCCCCCCCCTCACGGGCGCGATTTTGGGCCGAAAACAGTGTGAAAAATAAAGTGAAAAATAAACCAGCAAACGGGCCTCTATGATGCTTGTGCTTGGTGACTTTAAACAGAGGGACTGCAGTCGGGGAAGCCTCACTGGGTAAACGAAGGCTTGCCGGTGCGTTGATCTCTGCTCGCTCGGAGAAAAAAAATGGCGATCGCTTCGCCGGAAGATCAGAGGAGAGAGCCAGGGGGAGGGACTTTGCAGAAACCGCAACAATGGTAACGCACAGAACTTTCCCGCTAGTGTTGCAGATTGGTTGCAGGAGTGTAGCACTTTCCGGAGGGTGAATCCACTTTTTGGGATTTCCCTGAAAGCGCTACAACGAAGTGCTTTTTGCGGATCGGTTTCAGGAGTGTTGCAGATTGTCAACGACGTTGTGCATAACGGCAAAACTGTAGCGATTTCAATTAGTAAGCATTGTGCTATTTTGGACGAATGCGGAACGGCAAAATGAATTCTGACTCACTAAACCTTATTCTGAAATAAAGTGTAGGGTGTTACTGGACTTCAGGCTTATTTCATTTTAGCCACAAACTCATCAGATTCCCTGAGGTGAACTGCTACTTGCTGAGTCTTGCCTTAATTTACAGAATAGGAACAAATGCTAGCCTGCATTTGAAAAGGTTACTGAGATAAGGTATAAGATGTGATTTGAACACTGTGATACAGAATAAATAGATGGTGATGATGCCCTAAAACTCCCCAGAATATCTGATAAGTTCACTGGTCAATGTTGACTGTTCTTTGAGCTAGTTATATCTCTTGTACTAATTACTAATTAACACATTCAATCAGCATATTGAGAATGTTGATTGATTTGGCCATGTTTTCTAGCAAGCATTCATAGTGAAGCAATGACAAATCATAGAATCATATAGTTGGAAGGGGCCATACAGGCCATCTAGTCCAACCCCCTGCTCAATGCAGGGTCAGCCCTAAGCATCCTAAAGCATCCAAGAAAAGTGTGTATCCAACCTTTGCTTGAAGACTGCCAGTGAGGGGGAGCTCACCACCTCCTTAGGCAGCCTATTCCACTGCTGAACTACTCTGACTGTGAAAAATTGTTTCCTGATATTTAGACTATATCGTTGTACTTGAAGTTTAAACCCATTACTGCGTGTCCTTTCCTCTGCAGCCAAATAATGCAGAGATCCTTTGAAGTCATACTCTCAAAATATCTTGGGGTTTAGTTGGGACATCATGTCACTTAGTGACGAGGGACTGTGCCGGGAAAGGATGTAGTATCATGACGAGAGAGGGATGGAGTGCTTTAAAAACTTCCCACTGAAAATGTGCTCCCAGCTTGTATCTCAAAATGTTGTTGGCCACACACTGCACTCAAAAGAAAATAGAAACAGCCAGCGATAACCGTAGAGGAGTTAAGCAGTATCTCCACCACAACATCAAATAATGTTCCATGTTGTAGCACAGCTTTTTTTATTATTATGAGACATTCAGAATATGAGGGAGAAGTGAGGGAAGAACCAAGACAAATATTGTTGCTTGTGAAAAGAATTGGAACATAGAAATAATTACCAGAAATTGCCAGAAATAATTACCAGTTACCAGACATGTATTCAGAGATCCATGGAATTTGTAGAACACTGGATAAGACTGGTAGTGAATATTTGGTGTTCTTTGAAACTCTTCATTTGTTCAGAAAGAATACCATACCCCAACAAAACCGTACTAGACTCTAGCTCCTGGTCTATTAATAGCTGCTTAGCTGGGAAGAATTTAGCAGAGGAGGGCAGCTTCTTTTATTACTGTGCAAAGTTTGTGTTGAAGACACACAGAACCATCTTTCCAGGACAAATGTGGGCAACCCTTTCAGCAAGGGGAACTATGTGCTCCTCAGTTTGGGATTGCTCCACAAAACAGTCCCAACCTGGGAGGCCTATAATTTGTGGGAATGCCCTTGGAGATATAATTTAGAAGCTTCGCCCACCACAAGCTAGGAGGTTCATGGGGGTTCACCAGCTTTATTCTTAAACTGACTGAAGAAAAGCAGGAAGTTTTTCTAGCTTGATGAATTAGGTGCATAAAATCCATGAAAGGATCATGAGTGAAGAGACCTTTCCCTTTTTTCATGGGGATAATATTTCATGATTCAGGGAGTGGGGATGGGGGAAACAATTAGCCATTTGTAATTAACTCTTTTCACGGGTATTTTGTTTCTTTGTTCTGTGATGCTGCTTGGAGCTGCCTGGAGCCAATTTCTAAAAAATGATCTACCAATGTTGACAGAATTTTTCCCCCCTCAGTAATTAATGGCTATTTCAAAATATGGTAAGGCAAACCAAAGTTCTCCAAAACAAGACACTGGTGGAAGAGTAGGACACCCTCTGCAGTATCAAATTAATTCTCATAAAGAAAGGGACACAGATCTGGCAGGATACAAAGCAAATTGTATTAACCCCACTGCCATTGCTATAAAACTGTCCATTACACAGTACACTGTGGCAAAACAGGGTGCCTGATATGTATCTCACTTCCTCCTGATGCTATAAAAATGGTTGTATTCAGTCATGGTCATTTTGACCTGGAACTAAAAAAAAAAAATTTGACCCTGGTCCTCTCTTTAGCTGATACTATAACTTCACTGAAAAACCCTTAGATCTTTGTCAGGATTGAGCATGTATTGCCTAGAGTGATATCAATCAAACAGGGTGGTGTGTTAGTGTTAGGACTTCACATCTTTAAGCTGTGTATTTTCCTGGCCTTGCCAAACTAAATCCCTAATTCAGGGTTAGGATGAGGTATTCTTCAGGTTAGCCTTTATATTTATGGCCATTTTTTTATACAACTTTGGGAGTTTTATCCTCACAACTAGTGGGAACATGAGCACATGGTGATGTCAACCTTTTCTATTTGTGTGAATTTTCAGACATACTTTATTTGGACTAATAATTGTATAAAACCCTCAGGCCTCTATGCCCCTGTGACGGACTGCATTTTTTAAAAGCCTGGTAGTGCTGCACAAACAGCACTTCACAGAAACAAAGAGCTCTGAGTGACAGGCTGCTCCAAGTAATCTGATTGGTTAGCATCAGCTGAGCAGAGAATGACTTGAGAGCTGAGTGCTTAGGAGGCAGACAGATTTCAGTCTTGACTGAGTTGAGACTAAGAGTCTCATTTCAGCCCTAGTTGAGAAGAGTTCAGTACTGACAATTACAGAATTCTGTCCTGACTGAGAGCAGTTTAACACAGACAGGACAAATGGGGGAATGTAGACAAAGACTCCCATTTGGGCCAAAGCTTCATCATGAAGATTTAAGTCACTCTGAAAAGTCTAAGAAACTCTCATTAGAACCCCATAGTTTATCCCTTTGAACCCCATAGTTTATCTGGCATTGAGGGAAAGCAGATTGGGAAAAAGGTCAGCAATTCCTTCATCCTCAGTGTGCATGGCTCCTCTGGGCATAGCAGGGGCTCTTCCAGTCTGCGCAAGCTGGTATATGGTTGTCTGTCTCAGAAGCATTTTCCTTTGCCAGGTAAAGGACTTGTTTGGGGGCCTCCCTGCCTCCTGCTACACTATCTTTCTTACTCTTGCAATGCCCAGTCAGTCCTGCAGAGCTGCTATAAAACATAAATTAGTGAATCCGGAAGGATGAACATGCTTTCTTTAGTCACTACACAAAATAAGGTTGTTACAAATATTCCCTACCCCCAAAGGAGGCACCCTGTTCTAATCTGCAGTAAAACAGAGAAGAGCTCTATCCAATATACCTTGATTCACATGTTTCACGCACAGAATTTTTCATTTCAGGAAATGGTAGTGGAGTACTCATTCCTAGCCTACTTTAGACAAAATGTCTTATTCCCCTCCCCTTACAATTTGGTTTTCCACTGGTTATTGTTTAAAATACAGAGATTATGAGGTCAAAACATTCACAGCCAATATTTCCCCTAATGAAAAATGTAGTCAGGCATAAGTCAATGATCAAATCCATATGCTGAGTGTTCCATGCTACAGTGATTTCCATCAGACAGGACTTCAATAAATCTAATTTTGAAAGAAATTATATGCATCTGATGCTGTTGTCTTACCAGCTGCCACCTTTGTGCTACTCTTTTTCCAGATTTCAGTCTCTGTGCCAGGCAAGCTGATACCATGATACAATATCCAGCCTCAGGATATGAAATAAAATCCACCAAGCATTTCCTCCAGCACCTTACATGGGTTGCTGAGCCTGCAGCACTCACCAAAAGATGGCCTACAGGATCACAAAGAGTGTGGGCCAAGCTAGCCTGGAGATATTATTTATTTATTTGCACAATTCAGGGTGGCCCATGATGAATGTGACAGAACAAGGCAGCAAGAACTCAACATCCTGCGGAACCCACGGCCACGAGACACATTGTGAAAATCAACTGATGCAATTATACAGATTAATCGAGACTAAAATCATTGGTTTCTGTGTGAGTGGGCTGGTATTGCAAGCCCATTTTAGGCTTTGGCAGGGACCTTCTGAGGCTTCTGAGAGAACAGGCTGTGAATGTGATCCGCAGCCTGCCTGTGGCCACACTGCAGCCAAAGTGGTCAGAGCCAGGCAGGGTCCAAAGGGAGTGGACTGGTGGCAGTTGGGGAGGGAAACTCCTTCCTGGGAAAGAAAGCCTGTGAGTATTGGCCCTGTTCTACTGCTCTCCCTAAATGTTTGGAAAATCCTATAACAGGACATCTATGACAATATTTCATGTCTTGTCTTTGTGATCAATAGAACATTTTCACCTGCCATTAAATATATCCTTCCTCCCTTTGCATGCCATAGATCATCCTTTCAAGTGCTGCTGCCAGGAGACAGGATTCCGCTGACTATGGAGCAGCCTTTTAAGTATTGCAACATTAGTTGGGTGTTTAAATGCTACTGGTATCCTTAAGAGCCAGCGTGGTGTAGTGGCTAAGAGCAGTGGACTCTAATATCGAGAATCAGGTTTGATTCCTCCCCTTCACATGCAGCCAGCTGGGCATCCTTGGGTCTGTCACAGTTCTCTCAGAGCTCTCTCAGCCCCACCTTCCTCACGAGGTGCCTGCTGTGGGGAGATGGAGAGAAGGTAATTGTAAGTTGCTTTGAGACTCCTTTGGGTAGTGAAAAGCCGGGTATAAAAACCAGGTCTTCTTCTTCATTAACAGAATACAGCATTGGTTCAAACACACACACACACACACACAATGCCTAACTGTTTTCTTGGCTCAGCTAGCTTGGTGTAGTGGTTAGGAGTGCAGACTTCTGATCTGGCGAGCCGAGTTCGATTCCGCACTCCCCCCACATGCAGCCAGCTGGGTGACCTTGGGCTCCCCACAGCACTGATAAAGCTATTCTGACTGAGCAGTGATATCAGAACTCTCTCAGCCTCACCTACCTCACAGGGTGTCTGTTGAGGGGAGAGGAAAGGGAAGGCGACTGTAAGCTGCTTTGAGCCTCCTTTGGGTAGAGAAAAGCGGCATATAAGAACCCACTCTTCTTCTCTCCATAATCATATTATTAATAGATATAAACTGCAAACAACTTATCCAGTTGAGGAAGACTGGACAGTTAGGGAATGGGAGAGATGCTCTATTAATGTATCCTGTCAGAATAAAGAACAACCTATGCTGAGGTACCTCCTGTATTACAACAGCTCCCAAATGCTACTCATGCCCCACTAATAAAGCCTCACCCTAGACTTCTTTCTCAGAAGAAAAAAGATGGTATCATGAAGTTGTTCAGTAATTTCAGGATGTAATTTCTAGTCACCTCCAGGCAGAGAACTGAAATGTCTGGTGTGGAAATTCAATTGTTTCTGTGTTAGCCATGCATGTGAATTGAGCAATAGTCTTGAGTAGAGGATAATGGCTGGAAAACCAGGGCCGAAATTTAGATGCTTAAGTAGTACTACGGCCTAAGATGTAAAAACCATTCACAGCATTCTCAGCTTTGGACTAGCCACATTACTGTGAGTGCCAGCAAAAGAGTACAGAAACTGTATGTACACATTGCCAGATATGGTGCTATGACTGAGCTATAGCAGTCATTCCAACTGTATTGTTTTGTCCACATGGATAAGGCAGTTGCAAATTATTGCTATAGTCCAATATAATGATCATGTATCATTCAATGGTGTATCCATAGAGTCCTCGGATTTTTCTTTTGTACTTCAACGTTGTTATTTCTGGGTAGGAGAGCTGTGACTTTCCCCACAAATGTATTCACTAGCTGAACATAGCTTGTTTTACAATGGTGTTCAGAAATTAGTCCATTTCTGTGTCTGTTTAGTTCAGCAGTGAACAACTTAAATGCTGGCTGAACATATTTGCATCGAGTATTCACAAAACCGGGCATGTGCAAAAGCTCTGCTGATGCAAACAAATCAGCTGTCACTAAAAAAAAAAACTTAGAAGGACACCAAATGGTAGGATTTTTTAAACAACGGGATTTATTTATGAGTGACTTATATGATTTGTGACTAATTTACCTGTCTATTTAAACAACTGCCTGCTGAGCTCACCAGCAGCCCAGGAAGGATGCAGAAGCAGAATTCCACCACGCAGTGTGAGAACTTGCCAATTGTGTGATTGTTAGGAAGTAATAGTTGAAGCAACCTGACAAACAGCCATGAATCAGTTGACGAACAATCCGTTGAAAAATGTTTGCAACCATCAGGACATGAGCAGAACGAGTGGGTGTTTGGACATCTCTAGTTCTGGGGCAGTCAACTGTCTAGTCCGGCCTCAATTTTGCTTCTCATTTGGAAAAGCTGCCTCTCAATGACTATTGCTTCAGCTGGCACTTTTGTTGCCTTCCTTGTGTATTGTTCAGATGAGGGTTGAGTTGTTCAGAGCTGCCTTGATATGGTGAACCATCCATTTTTATAAGTCTCTAGGAAATCATCAGACACACTTGTAGACAGTAGAGCTGAATAACAGAATGGATGCAACTCTGTTTTAGGCACCACTTAGGTTGGATTATGTATGATAGCCATTCTCCAGAAGTCCCTGCTTTGAAACTTTCTAGCTCATCTTCTCATGCCTGAACTACTTTTTTGGCCCAATTCATTGTACATTTTCCAGCTGCAGCCTCCTCTTCCATGGCTCCTCAACCTCATCTCACCTAAACCATTGCTGGGAATGGAAGCCCACCTGTTAACATTGTGTTGCTACCCTTTCATTGTTCTGAAGATCTGTTCCATCACTCTTTCTGGTTGGATTAGGATCATGGACCTCCAGTCATTGCTGTCATTGAACAGTCCTAGGAAACAACATCTACCTGATTCCTTGCTGTCCCTTTGCCTAGACAACAATGCTTCCAGCACACAGATTGTTCTCCCTCATCCAGAATATTTGTAGTCTCCTGGGTACTTGTTGTTTGCTTCTCCCTCCCTTCTTTCTGCCATTCGATGCCCCCCTCTCTCCATTTCACCAGCTGCAAAGCAATTTTGAAATCAATATTTTTCTCCTCCAGATTGTAATTGTGTTTAGGTGAATTAGGCTATAGATCAGGGTGGGATTAGTTTATAGATCAGCTTCTGGGCTGGATGCAGCTGATGTACACACATTAGCTCCCCATTCCATCTGTTTGGCCAGTGTCAGTGAATGGAAGCCTATACAGCAGCACTGGGTGGACAGGGAGGGAAGAGAGCAAGCTTGATTTAGCAGACAGAAATGTCCAACACATAAGACTTGCTTGGTGCTCTCTGTGTAGGGGGTGTTTGTTTTATGAGTCTCTGTGGAGTTTGGGTGTTCTGGAATAAGGACTTTCCCTCAAAATAAGTGACATCTAATAGCCCTGAGGGTGAAACTAGGAAGACTGGAGATGTGTGAAACTGTAGAGAACATGGGCATGGGGGGGGGGGAGAAGGGGCTAACCGCTCTTCAGTGTGCCAGGAGAAGACATTCTGCCTCCCACTACTCCTGTCATGGCCACCACCATTTTCTCCAGCTGTCTTAAAGCTGAAATTCATCTTCAGTCTGGCATCTTACCATTAGGGCCTCTGGTGGCCTTTCTCAGCAACGGCAGGCTGAGGGAGCTGCACACCTAGAAGGTGCAATTCGGGAAAAGCAGTCCGATTTTGCTTTTCAGGATGAGGAGAGATTTTGAAGTAAAGCTGGGGCCGTTTCCGCATGGAGGCATTAAACCTGCGCCACCTCCTGCTTGCAAACGTGCAGTCGGAAGCCTGACAGCAGATCCCTTCCACATTTTCCCTCCACCTTGCCTTGGCTTTTTGCCTCCTGATGAGATGCCAAGGGAAAACAAAACGAACTCCCACCCTCACTCCTCAGCTTGTCAATTACTGCAAGCCATCAATCCCAGCACAGTGGTTGTTTTGGGGACTCAAACTCCCTTCCCCCCACCAAGAGCCCTGAAATTAACTTTTTTTAAAAAGGCATTTCCGCATTGCTATGTGGGAACACCACAACAGAAGATCATTTTAAAGAAAGCAACACTTCAGCATTGCTATGGAGAAATGCCACAACAGTAAAGCATCCCCTCCCCTTTGGGATTCTTGGAGTTTTGGTCTTTATTTAAGTTTGGGTAGATATGTGAGAGGCTGGCCATGGTAACTGGACCCGATGAATGATTTTGTATAAACAGTAAGGCTTAAAAATGAGAAGCATAGACACTTAGCTGATCAGGGAAGGGCTGCTTAATCTCATGCCCCTCCCCCTTTCCCCATTAAAACCCAAACACCAGAAAACACAAACAAGGATGTGTCTTGGCTACCCAATCCCAAAACAGACAAGGACAATGAACAGAACATTTTATTTTAACTTGAGGAATGTAGCATTGTGGTCCTGCAGCAATGTTGACTGCACCATTTTGTTTTTTAAAAAATTATCATGAGCAGGAAATGGAGAGGGGAGGGTGGCTGCGAGGGTGGGACAATGCTAGCGAGGCTGTCACACATTTCTCCCTCCACATTGGCTTGCCCCTGGTTGCTCCCCGATGTGAAGCACAATAAGTTGTGGCAAATCCAGTTTTGGTGATTTCCCTCACCACGAGGCAAATCTGGCCAAACCTTGTGCCAGCCCCTCGACAGTCCTGGGTTCCTGACGATGTCACATGGAAGCAGCACTAAAACCCACCAGCAACTAGAGGGTATCCCGGGACAAGTTCCTCATGTGGAAACGGTCTGAAATATAACCTGCACACTACTAGTTGGCTGTGGAAGAGCTCATCACCAATGCACAGCTGTGTACTATCAGTGTCATGGGATGGTTTTACAGCACCTTTGTTTCAATGTGTGGTAGGATCCAGAGAGTGGTGTAGAGAATGACTGCAGGACTCCAGACAGTGTCCTTTTGAGGGCAAACGACAAAAACATTTTTCTGGTTGAAGAAGAATGCTTGTATTTCCTAGCAGATGCACCACCTACTTCCTATTGTGCTGAAAGAGCAAATAAGGATATACCACAGCACTGGAAAAATGGCAGTATTGTTTCTAGATTACCCTTCACTGACACTCAATACACAATTTACAGCACGTGCAGGGAGCATATAGAGAGTAGGATTACACTGGATAGCCCAGACTGCATCTACACATGCTTGCCTTAACACTGGTGCAGAGCTTACTGCATATAAATTTACTATGTCTAGATGCTGCGCCAATCTGTTTGTCAAGTGATTCCTGCTTCCTGCATCTACTTTCCTTTCATGTTTACATGGCTACTATAGTGAGTTTCAGGGAGGTGTCAAAGGTTAACATTTAGGTTTTCAGAGCAAGATCCTTTGGGCCATTACTCAAAGCCCAACACATGTTTTGCCACCCCATGTACAGCACACTCAGAAGATTCAGCCAATCAGAGCTCCCTATCAAGAGCGCTTGTGGGAGGCAAAGTTTTGTAAAAGCATGTTTGTCACATTCACAGTTGACATTTTTAGATCAGTCTCTAGGCATGATATGCAGTATCAAGTGCTGTCAAGTCACAGTCATATTATGGTGACCCCATAAGGTTTCCAAGGCAAGAAACTAATACAGGTGGGTTGCCATTGCCTTCCTCTGCACAGTGACCCTGGAATTCCTTGGGGGCCTCCCAGGCAAATACTAACTGGGGGCAACCCTGCTTAGCTTCCAAGTTCTGATGAGATCAAGCTACCCTGGGTCACCCAGGTCAGGCCTAGACTTAATAACAATTCTCAAGAAAAAAACAAAAGGCTTCTCCATGCTGGCTCTCAGCATCTCCAAAACCATTTCAGGCAACTGCTTCATCAGTGTCCACCTTGGGGTGAGTTTATATCGAAATGCCTAACGTTTTTTCCCCTGTCATGCAAAGTTGTTTCTGATTTGTTTTGGTTGGGTCCTAAGGTTCTTAAGGCAATGTTGGTCCAAGCCCACCAAATGAGCTTCAGGATTTACCAGTGCTTTATAGTCTCAGTAGAGATTTTTCTGAAGCCAACACCTGTTCTTCTCCTCCTTCACCAGGGATTTGGAAAGGCTGTTCTCAGTTTGCAGTAGAATGAACAATGTTGTCAATTCAATGTCTTCATTTTCCTTCCCTCTCTTTAGCACAGCCTTCCACACTGTTCCTTTTCCTGTCCAGGACTTGGAATGGACCCACTGCTGGCCTTTTCCCAAGCTGACCTTTGTGGGTTTGTGTGGTCTCCCTTATTCTAAGAAATATTTCAGAGCACCAAGTTTTATCTAACATAATAATAGGCTTCACTTCTCTCTCTCTCTCACACACACACACAAAACTACACAGCGTCTGTTCCATTTTGAACGGACACCCTAGGCTCATGGCATGCTGGGACTGAGGCTTCCTCAAGCCTTTCTCTTTAGTCCTGTCCCATGCTCACCCCACCCCCCACCATTTCTTCCCTATTTTGGCACCAGGGCAACACAGGCTGATTTACTCTAATTAATGATGCCACCTGGGCTGGATTTCATTAGCTTCAATTTACATAACTGACTGGCTCTTCTCAGCCCAAGGCCTCAGGCCCTCCATGGATCTGCCATCCTGCCAGTGGTTAAGGATGATTCTCCATAGGCCTGATTTGTATCCCAACATGGCCAATCCAGTACTTTTCCATTAGGCCTCATGTAGTTTAAATGAGATGCTGCCTCCACAGAATGCCAATCTCGACTGCTAGCTGAGAAAAACAGTTTCCCTCCTTTAGCTTCAGTACACCTTCTGCTTTCTATAATTAGCAGTGTTCAGGTCTGCCACTTCAGGGGTTTCCCTTTAAATAATTCTCTCCCTGCCTTTATTTTGAACAGGCACGCTGAGAAAACAAACTGCAGCTAAAATAAGCCACTCTGTTTAAATCTGAGTAGCCATGCATGACATATCAGAAGTGAGGAGAGGCATGTGTTCAACAGAGGCAGCTCTCTGGCTCATTTTGCTTTGATGGCATCTTGTTTTTTTTCCTGCATGTTTCCCCCCCTAGCATCCAGTTATTTCAAGGCAGGGGGAAGTTCCCTCCCTGAAGTGATATGGCAGAAGGGAAATGAGAGGCTACAGAGGAAGAGACAAGGGATAAAAGATGCTGAATATTGTGCCATTTCCTCTACCCCTGAGATTTTTTTCTTCAAAATATCCCATGTGACATAAAGCCATTTTTTTTGACAGATGAAATACAGACAGAGCTCAGGAAAATGCTGCCCCCCCCCCAGTAAATGGATAGTGAGGCAGTGACATGACTTGTCCCTGGCACCCTGCTCTAACTTTCCTACGTAACCCTGTCTCCATCTCCCCTTCTCTCCTTATGCAGTTAGGGCCAGGCTTTCAGAGATCACTTTCCACCCATAAATCAGCCGGGACAGATAGCTAGCTCACTTTTACCCCTCATAAATCCAGAGTGATTCCAAAGGAGTCAGTGGAGTTATTTTGGATTTACACCTGGTGTAACGAGGACTGGAATCTGAGATTCAGGACCACAGTTTCCAAAGGGAGTTCTACTCCACATCTACAGTGTGTAATAGAGAAGAGAATCAGACATTTCCATCCTAAGCGGAGCTACACCCCTCTTAGCCCACTGAAGTCAATGGGCTTAGAAGAGTAAAACTCTACTTGGATGGCACGGTGAGTGTCAGTTCCTTTTGATACCTGCCAGTGCCAATCAGTACAACTTGTAACAGATAATACTTGGTGTATTTCAACCTCTAAGTGCTTTACTTAGTGTAGTGGATTGGAAACAAAAGAACCCAGTAACTTTTCCTCCATGCAAACATCAAGTTGAATGGAGATTAGAATCTGAGCATCTTAACGCCTATTGATTCCTGTGGACTTCTGAACAAATACTTGTCTTCTGATCTGGCAAATCAGAATCTGATAGAGTGTGCCAGTAGATAAAATACTGAGCTTCAGAAATGAATGTATGGGCTATTTCATTTATTTTTATTTTAAACATTCATAAGCCTGCCTTTCTTCCTGCATTGATGGATTCCAAGATGGGTAATAACATAATCAGCATAATAAAAGCAATATTTTAGAAAAACCGTTGTTTAAAAAAGCAACCAGCAAGGTTGCTTTCCTCTGGGAAGTGGTTCCAGAGCAGGTGGCTGGCAATAACATCCCATCACTACCACCCAGTAGTAAAATGCACCCTGGCACAGTTGTCACACAGGTACATAGTGGGTCTGTGTCTCAGGCCTCAATGAACTTTAATGGTAATCAGTTGCCCTTGCACTGTCTCTGGAAACAAACAGCTAACAAGTAAAAGGAGCTCAGAACAGTTGTCATGCACTCCCCAGATACAGCCCATAGTGGCACCGCGGCTATAATGCCAGATTAGGATCTGGGAAACCAGGTTCAAGTCCCAACTTTACACTAGAAGCTTGAGTGAATTTCTCTGTCTTAGCCTAACCTGCCTCATAGGGCTGTTTAGAAGAGAGTAGACCTATGCTTAAGCCACTTTGGGTCCTCATTGGGTAAGAAAAGCAAGGAACAAACATGTAAATAAATAAGCTGCTACATCCTGCAATGGAAAACCACTTTGGAATACCTCTTGCCTTGCTAACCCATAAGTCGCCTGCAACTTGACACCAAAAAAAAAAAAGGGAGGGAGGGAGAGTGGGTGGGAAGGAATTCTGCCGCAGTTAAAGTTTCAAAGTCATGTCCCCCGTAGAGCTTTACGTTCTGCGGGAGAAAATCTATTGGTCATCCCCGGCCCTAGGGAAGTACGCCTGGCCTCGGCCAGGGCCAGGGCCTTCTCGGTCCTGGCCCCTGCCTGGTGGAATGAGCTCCCGGGAGAGCTGCGGGCCCTGCGGGACCTTCCATCGTTCCGCAGGGCCTGCAAGACGGAGCTCTTCCGCCAGGTTTACGGTTGAGACCAGGCTTAACATCTACGCCCCCCCGGGACCTGAGGATTGGGATTAGACACAAGTACCATCAGTATCCCCTCTCCACTTGCTAGGGGGGGGGAATGGGTAGTTGATTAGCCGCTCTTGCCAGGTAGTCATTAACTATTGACATGTTAATTGGTTTTAATGTATTTTATGGGGTTTTATACTGTTGTAACCCGCCACGAGCCGCAAGGGAGTGGCGGGAAATAAATTCAATAATAATAATAATAATTTTCAAGAGCAGCCCCATTGTGAGTGCCCCCTTCTGCTTTGGGGTTCCTCAGGACTTAGCACTGGGGACGGTAGGATGCTAGCCAAACACCACAGACCTCTCCCGTGGAGTAACTCTCCTTAGTCTGTCTATGAAACCTTCCTTTTATTTCCCACCCTGATCTTTCCCCCACCTCCTCTCTTCTTGAGGAGCCACTCATCCATCCATCCTCATTCACCCAATAGCCCCTACACCTGGATCTGGCCTGGCCTCACCTGTTTCTCTGGTCCAGATGTCCCTCTTCAGTCATCTGCTGGTTGAATCCCGTAGATTCTCTTGTTTGCCCTGGACAAGCAGCTTTCCCTGTCTCCTTCCAACAGCTACAGACCGGATAAGTCTCTCAGCTCTGGTGCCTTGGTAGCTAGCCTGGGCAAGGTGGTCTCATGTCCATGCACCCACACAGTGTTACAGCAACTGCCCCTCAAGGTGAGTGTTGCGTTGATTATTGGAGCCAGGTTTCCATGTGATATGCAGCCAGTAAAATACACTCTTAACCACCTAATGCTCTTGTTTCTCTAACTGGAGATGAGGGTCCAGCAAAACTTGAAAGCTTTTCATTGAGTTCTTCAGGGAGAGCTTTAATCCAACTACAGCTAGATGCAAAACTCCTACCAAAACATTTGCCAGCATCATCTCAGCCTTGTTTGGATTCATCTCTAGCTTGTTTTCTCTCAGCATCTTGACCACAGCTTTCTTATGCTCTGGCCCAGCATATTTGGACAAATTGTTATCTCTAAACCAAATTTCCCCACCTGTAAACTGAGACTCAGAGTGTCCTTCTTTGAAGAGTGGTTGTGAAGATAAATCAGGTAAGAACATTTGTAATTTGCACACTAGAGAAATAAATCTGGGTTTGAGAGCCAGTTTGGTGTAGTGGTTAGGAGTGCGGACTTCTAATCTGGCAAGCTAGGTTAGCTTCTGCACTCCCCCACATGCAGCCAGCTGGGTGACCTTGGGCTCGCCACAGCACTGATAAAACTGTTCTGACTGGGCAGTGATATCAGGGCTCTCTCAGCCTCACCCACCTCACAGGGTGTCTGTTGTGGGGAGAGGAATGGGAAGGCGACTGTAAGCTGCTTTAAGCCTCCTTCGGGTAGGGAAAAGCAGCATATAAGAACCAACTCTCCTTCTTCTTCTGAATTCATAATTCGGTTTATAGATTACACTCATAAGTTCCTCAAGATTCCCTGTGACCAGATACAAAACACGATAAAAGCGAGGACATCATTTTTCCTGTGAGATTTCTCTGACTCTATATCTGGTGAATGTAACAGCTCAAAAGGATGTGTCTTTCTGAATATATGTGTGTGTGTGTCTGTGTGCACGCCTCTGCTATTCTGAAAATTATCAGAGCAAGCCGCCTTTTATTATTTAGTGTAATTTACTCTTCTCCCATTGGATTCCTTCATCCGTACACGAGGAAACCAAGTGGAACTAAACCAAATAGAGGATTACGGAACTTCAGCAGGCGATGGGAAGCGAGGAAGCAGTGAATGAGGCCAAGCCCTGCACTGAGCAGGGGGAAAAAGGAGATGACGAAGCCAGTGATGCGCTAGTATTTAAAGTGCTGATGATGGATGAGTGTCATCCTGCAGTGGAGAGAGAGAGAAAAGAGGAAGAGGCAGGAGGGAGACAATCCAAACACCGCAGCAGCTTCAGGGCTCCACTCCACACCTGCCCTAGTCCTGATCCATTTGGTTATGATTCTTAGGAGAAAATAGAGTTAACTCTGACCGTGTGCAAAGACTCTGCCGTTTTCTGCAGGGGGGGGGGTGGCGGGGAATGGAACTGGCATCACTTTCTTGATCCGGCCATGATTTTTATCGCTTCCTCTCCCCATTGCTTCACTAAAACCAACCAATATGCTAGAACGTGTTTCAGCCACAAATCCCTCTTTGTGAATGAGTCAATCTGCATTTCTTCTTAGCAGAATGCCAAGGTGATGACTGTGTTATTGCACCTGTACAGAGCGCATTTGCTGAGAGCAGACATACTGATGCCAAAATACACTCATTGCAACTCCCACAAGGCAGCTTGTGCTAGTCTTTTATTCTGGCAACTCATACAAGCCAGAACCCTTGAGCCTTCACAGGTGGCCCCTTGTCTTCTCACATGCATTTGTGGGTGCTGAACAGTTCCCAGAGCTGAGACCTGCTGCAGTCAGATTCCCTCTCCAGCAGCTTCTGTCAGCCATGAGCTCCAACAGAAATCCTCAAGGCTATTGGTCTGCCTTTAATATATCAGAGAGGTGTGGGGCTCTCAAGATGGCTTCTCTGATTACCTCCCCCCCCCCCCCCCAGGTGTTCATGCTGTGTCTAAGCTGAACTCCTGGTTGGTCCACAGGTGGGTGACTGTTCCTTTACCTGGGGTGGCCAAATAGCTTGAACTGGCCCTGCAGGTTCTGTGCCTCTCCATTCCCACAGCTTTCAGACAAAACCCATCATCTGCTAGTCAAAAAACAAAAGCCATATTTTCTTTAGGGCATGCTCCGTAGCTTAATATTCATGCACTCTTCAATATAGCAAAAGTAATTCTGGCTTCTGTAATACAACTGGGTACACAAACATGGAGATACAGTAAGTTAAGGAGAACCCAAACCTGATGCATCTCTAAACTGCTGGAAGTGCAAAGGGATAACGAGCAAGTTAAATATTCTTTAGTGGTGGGTCCTGACCTTATTCCAAGACATTTCTGTCAGCAGAGAAGGGGGAACTAAATATGATTCAATTAGTATTTGGTTCACCCAGTATTTTTTCCATCCAGTGTATCTTGTTTGTCTTCTTTTCAGTCATTAGAATCCATCTTAGATCACTGGGAAATAATTTCAGTCAGCTCTTTATTATAAACAGACCAGTGTCTTGTGGCACAGGTTTTTATTCTAGCAGATTCTTTCATGATTAGAGAGCCAACTGTGCCAGTCACATTCCGGCAATGAACATTTATGCTAGAATAAAAACTAGACACTACAACTAGCACAGCTACATCTGTGGAATTATAACCGTGTCCTTTTTTATCTCTCTGTTAGGCTGTCCTTTAATTCAGTGGTTCCCAACCTTTTTATCACCGGGGACTGGACAACGCTTGACAATTTTACTGAGGCCCGGGGGGGGGGTAGTCTTTTGCTGAGGGAGATCGCCGCCGCCTGAGCCCCTGCTCCACTTGCTTTCCTGCCGGTGCCCCTGACTTCCCGCCGCCCACTGGGTGGCACTGCCAGCAGCAGCTGCGCAACGCCACACCAAGGGGGAGCCTCAGCCATGGCGGCCGCTGGAGAGCACCAAAGGTGAGCAGGCGGCAGAGTGGCACCAGCCGGGGAGGAGGATAGGGAGGAGCTGCGGCCCGGTTCCGACTGATCCATGGACCGGTCCCTGTCTCCGACCAGGGGTTGGGGACCACTGCTTTAATTCAAGCTGGTCACTTTGTTAATACAGGCAAGCTGTTCTCTCAGAGGCAGCCTGATCTTTTCCTCACCAGATGTGCTGATGAGAGAACTTTGCTTTTTTTTCCATAGGAATTGTTCTAAGGAAGTATAGGACAGAATAAAGTGCATGCCCTTTCCATGATGTTTGTAAGCCGCCACACATCTTTGGAAAACAGCGGGATATAAATTCAATAAATAATGATGATCAGACCTGATCATGTCCACCAAACCCAGCCTGCAATGGATGGGCAAAGGCATCATTTGCAAAGGCAGTACAGACAAGTCTTGACAAGTCAGCAGGTGACAGTCAACCACGTCCACACTAACCCCAAGGCCCAGCAGCTCATAGTTTTCCCCTACCTCGGATAGCAGCTGTTTTACTGTGCACAAAAACCCTATGGAACAATTGGAAAAGGCAGAGGAAAGAAGGCTGTTTCCAATTTAAACTGCAGGGGGTATTCAGGGAGGCAGAAGGTAATTTCTCAAGCTGGAAGGTGTCCAGGATGCCAGGATTTGCACACATGAGATGCCTGGGGTCTCAAGAGATAAACCCTCAAGTCGTGCAGGCCTCCTGCTGTGCTGCAACTCACTGAGTAGCAGTCAAAGAGAGCAGCAAGATTGGTTTGGGACACCGAGCCCACAAGGTGGCCCATCGTTCATGGAGGATGTGGGGAAGAGGGCATATCATGAATGTGCTTCACCTTTGCCCCCAGAACATAGAGGAGAGAAATTTTGTGGTTGTTTTGTCCTACTGTCTACCCCAGCCATAGGTAATCCTTGCTCTCTACTGCAAGTATACTTATCTTGAGAGAACAATTGCTGAAGAGGAGCTGGATAGTGGTAGATCATGGAAGCTGAGATACTAATATTTTCTTGGAAAAACATGCACAACTTCAGGACCTTCATTTCTAAAGCTCCAAAGTACAAAAAACAGGGGGGGGGGAGAACAACAGCTTTCACATATTGCTTACTGTCTACTAGTTTAAAATTATATTTTGCTAATTGCTTTTAGATTTCTCCAGTGTTTCTAGTTCCTTTCATTTGGGGGCATAATTTTTTTCCTGAAAGTTTTATCTTTTTCTAGAAAAATAGAAACTCTTTTCCACGTTATTAGGGAACCATTTGGGGGATATTGTATTTTTTTAGAAATGCCTACATCTTGTTTACCAGAGCTATGACCCTTGGATCATAATTTGTCTCTTTATGCTGACCTATTTGTCTTCAGAATTTAGTGTGTCAATACACAAAGAAAGGAGTAAGTCATTGATCCTATAAAGAAACAGCAATACAACGTTGGAGGGGAGTTGTGCTCAGAGCTCATACGAATGCAAACCAACTGTTCTAAGAATATCTTTGGCAATGGTTACTGAACCTGCAAACACTGACATCCATTTTGTGCAGCAAAATGTGGAGTCAACAGCAATGAGTAGAGCAGCCTGAGCATTTTATCCTGGGGAGACTCTTACAAAGAAAGAGAAAGAAAGCAGAGAGTGTTGTCAGGAAAATGATGTCGGGGCATTTAAAGAAAAATAGTCACAGTGGAATGGGGGGGGGGAAGGCTTGACCCTGATCCTTACCCAATGTAAAGTTGTCAGGGATATAGACTTTTATGCCACCCTTTTGACTAGTGTTTTACACACACACACACACACACACACACACACACAACAGGGTACATAAGTGAGAGCTCTGCTTCTTATAATTCTGTATAGCATACTGGGCATCTTTCAGCTTCTACCATGTTCCTAATCTATAGCCATACTAATGTTGGGGTTGTGTGCAGACAATGCACTAACTATTGGATTGGCCCTCAGTATGGATAGCTCACTCCCCTCAAAAGGGCCAATCAAAAGACTTGCTCACCCTCCTCTTCCTTACTAGTGACTAGCCTACTAATACATATTCCAACTGGGTGCCACAGATCAGACATATTCCAACTTGATCACTCCTTGATCACTCACTGGAATAGTGAGATGTTTGTCTCACCTGTGAGGTCTTCACAAGGCTCTGAGTAATAAGTTCTTCCAAACCTATTCTTTATCTCCTTCTTAGTTTGCCATTTCCCAGATGCAGAGTGGCCTTCTGTAGCTCTAGATGCTCACTCATCAGTTCCAGGAAATACCTTACAAATGTCTTGCAGTTGTCCAGCAACATCTATGTATTTATCTTCCTCCCAGATCAAGAATGATTCAGAAGGAGGAAGAAGCAAAAGTCTTGAAGGTCACCAAAAGAGAAAGCTTGCAAGCACGGTTGAGTTCTACAAATACAATGCACAGCCAGGAGAAAGGGGAGCTGGTATGATCCAGAGGGAAGGGAGTAGCAGAAAACCTAAAACACAACTAGAAAGTAAGAGAGATGAACATTTTCTGTATAGTCCATCCTTCAGCATCTCTATTGTATCTCAGCAGTAGGCAGGATTATCTGATAAAGCTGCATTTCAAAAGGGTATCATTGTGTAATAGTACAGTGCCCATCAAAGTCTTTATTGTAAAGGGGATTAAGCAACCCCTGCTACTTATTGCAATATTTTACAGTCCAGGTGGTTTAAAAACCCTCATATATAAAAAATAATGTCTTCAGCCTTGTGGTACTCATGAAAACCTGGGAGTTAATTCTTCCCTTCGTGTTTCCCAGAAATTCTTTAAGGCTAGGTGGTTATTGTTGTTGTTGCTGCTGTTTTTTCTCACCCTGGTATCTGCTCCTACGGCTGGTAGCAATCCACTGCATCATCCCCTTGTCGAGTGCCAAGGCAGGACAGTGGATAACGAGCAGCCAGAGCCATCTCTGAGGCCATCCATCATCACTTGAGCTCTTTGTTCTGACAGCTGTATTTTGTCTCCTAATTTTAGAGCAACACTCCATCAGGAAACCAGGAGAAGAGAGGATCCTCAGCTTTTGATTGAAGAGGTAGGGCAAGCAGATGTATCCTCCAAACCACCTCAGGATGCAAGATGGCCGGGAGTCAATGTCCTCCTAATTCCTGTCCTGAGCTCGAGAGGCCTTCTGGTCATGATGCACCATTGTATGTTGTGGCTCTTCTTTCTGTTTCAGGAGCATTTCCCTCATTAACAGCCATAAGTAAAAAGAGCAGTGCTTGATCAATACCTTGTGTATGTTTTGAAAGTGTTTGTTGTCTTGGCTGCACTTTGGGGATCATATATAAGGTTTATTGATCGAGTGGCTATGTTTTGAAATGAGGGTGATCATGCAGCTGAATGGCGGGTAAATACCTGTCTGGGATGCTTAAGGTTGTGGCTACTTGCCAGTCCCAAAGGAACCAAGTTCAAGACCTTTCTGATTTCTTCTATCCCCAGAAGCAGCAGTAATACCATCAGGCCACACATTCATTTGATCTCAAGTCTTTGTTTTAAGAGATTTGGGAGTATCCTATGCCTAAAAAGTTATACCTGCTGGTCTGCCTTTGATTCCCCCCTATGACATCTAGCAAAGTATAATGATTTGTGAGCCTGTTTTTCACCCATTCTAAAATTTTATGGTTCAGCAAGACTTATAAAAGATTAACAGTAAAAGTTTTCAAGTTTGTTCTGTGTTTGAAAACTGATCCCGTGCCCTGTTTCCTCTTTTTATCTCCAAACTAACAGACCCAAATGGACCTGTCTTTTAAAAGAACCTCCCTTCTCCCCCCCCCCCCCCCGTTAAAATACCCAAGGTGGACCCTGAGGAGAAGGGCATGGTTTCAATTAATGAAACTATATGGGGTTAAGCTCCCTTCCCCATGTCACCCTGATCCAAATTCGGTACCTGTAATTTATCTTTGAAAGAGAGAGATCCATGATCTTTGTCACATCTGTTGAAGCCCTCGCAGCTTGCCCTGCTTTTTGATCCTTTCTCTTAGTTCTTGACTTCTGCATTCTTTATTGCTGCACTCCTGCTTAAAGTTCAGGGCACAAAATAGTTGGGGCCTAACAGTCAAAGGATCAATAAAATGGAAAAGGATCAGACCAGTGAACTTCAGCCAACAAACAGGTCTAGCAAACAAACCAAGCATATATGAAGGGATCAGATGGCCAAACTGGAGGCATTCAAGTCGGATCTGATAACAAGCACAAGGCATGAGAGAGGCTGCAAAACGTGAGCCAATTCCCACTGAGACAAATGGGGAGTGAGATTTTGTCACTTTCCCTGTGAAAAGTCACGTTTGCAAAGGGAAGCAATGAAACCTAAGCCTTGGATCAGGTTCTCAAACATTCATGGGCAAGGGTCTGAATTCTATTATGGACAATCAAGAAACTAGCCCTTTTTCACTTTTTCCGTTGCCAAGAAAAATGCAAAGTGTCAGAAGGAAGAGCTTGTCTATGTAACATAATGATCTTTTTTTTTGCTTGGTTGTAACGGTATACAAGGTGTTTGGCATCCAAGGCGGTACAAATGCTTGAGTGCTCATTCCTGCAAATGTGAGCATTTCCAGCTGCATAGGACAGACATTTGGGTAAGAGCATGAAGAAGAAACCAGATGTCTCAGATTTGAGAGAAGCTGTGGAGATAAAGCAATTTCCCTAAATGGAATACATGCAAAACCTTCCCGTTTCTTTTACTTTAGTAGTGGATTATGCTGTCTGTCTATTACAGTTTCTCCTACCAAAACTGTGTGGTGGGCTAGGCTGGGAGAAGATAACCGGCTCAAGGTCACCCAGTGAGTTGCATGAATGAGTTTCATGACTGAGTGGGAGTTCAGTCTCCTGAATCTTAGTACAACACTCTAACCACTTCACCACACTAGATCTCAGTATTCTATTGATAAGTTTCCATTCCTAACTGCAGCTGTAGCACTGTCCATATGCCCAGATAAGTGTGGCACATGGGGTGTTAGGCTTGTCCTAAATGGTTGCTGCCCTTCTCTGTATGCAGCCTTAGACTGTGATCCAATGAACTACCAAAACCAGTACATTTTGAGCACCAGCTCTGAAATGACAGAATTCTGTGTAGAGATAATGCTGTCTATAAAGGGCTGCCCTTGAGGAGTGTTCTGTTACTTCAGTTGGTACCGCTGCCACTAGAATGTTGACTGGAGTGAGTCATAAGGTCCATGAGGCCATAAGAACCATCTCATTCCAGTCTTGACCCATCTGCACTGGCTCTCGGTTTGTGTCTGGTCACAATTCAGTCATGGTGTTGATGTTTAAAATCCTATATGGTTTGGGACCAACATTCCTGAGAGACATCAACCCCCCCCCCCTTATGAACCTAATTGACAACTAAGATTATTTCTTTGGGGGGGGAATTATAAGGGCAAGAATAGAGAAAACTGGAAGCAACACTAAATAAGAATTTGATGGTATAATAGAGATGGGGAAGGAACTTCTAAATGGTAGAAGATGGGCAGGAAGAAGACTGGGATATGTGGAATTAGGATATTCCACGTACAGAGAGATGGGTGAAGGGTGGAGCCTGTTCGCGTTATGGTAGCTCCGGTATAAGTGGGATGAAGCCAAGCTGAAAATAGTCACAGTGACAAGGGAAAAGAGGCTCTCCCTGCCTGTACTATCAAAACTTAGCAGCAACTGACCTGTTCCACTCCAGCAGTGAAATGGAAACTCTTGCTGATAAAACTTGCTCCCCTGGTCAAAGAAGACATTGCTTTCCTTGGCTGGGACAAAGAGGCCGCCTTGGTTTCTGGGCCTGCTTTCTGACTGTGGAGCAGCAGGGAAAGGAAACAATGAAAGAATGCAGCTCTGTGGGCCTCTATAGTCACAGGCTAGCTTTTCCCTACACTCCCTTCTCCTGCCTCTCTGCAAGGTGACACTGTAGTCTCTATTTCACCAGCTGTACTGCCACCAGGAATGCTTTAGTCTATGCCTCTCACAGTGCCTAAAAAACCTGCCAACACTTACTGAGAGGAGGAGAAGTGTGTTTGGGAGATGTTGCCTAGAGCATACTTGGTAGCAATATTATTATTTTATTTACAACATATGGACCCCACCTTTCTGATCATACAATTTAAAATAACATCTTGAAACCACTAGAATCAACACCCCCTCCAAACACACATCATTAAAACAAAATATAGTGTTAAAATATTTACAAAACATAAAATCAGCAATTAAAACACTAAGAAGGACATATTCTGGAGTGTTGCCTGTTGCAAAAAAATGTGAAACAAAGTTTGAATTTCAGATCCCAACATATCAGCTTACCGGGTTGCAAATTTTGAGGTTTTTAGCAGTGGGTTTTGTATTTCATGTGCCACAAGGAGAACCAAGTATGGTGATGAATTTCATTTAGCCCTTCCTTATGCCTCTTCTCACGGCCACAAGTAACTAAGAGTGGTGCTGACCACAGAAGAGTCTCGCAGTTTCCTCCCTGAGAGAGTGGGAGGGAGAAGAAAGGAGATGTTTACTCTTTGAAGTTAATGGAGTGACTTGATGTGTTAATGGGCTATTTACCAACCTTCCCTCCTCTTCTCTCCTTTTACAAGTGAACATACTTCAGGACAGCAGAAGAAGTCTGCCTCTGGCTGTCCCCTACTATTCATTCCCACATAAGTGAACTATTTTTTAAAACGATCTCCAAGAATGAATGATGGAAAATTGAACTGTGTGATTTAAAAAATGTTTTGTGTTTTAATGACATTTTTCTGCTTTCAAAACTTTCTAAAATCACCAGCAATAACATTTTCCTGCAAAATTAAACTACAGTGAACAGTGGGAGAAAACTAAGAACCCTCACAAATGCAAAGGAAGCATTTTGTAATATAAGACACATTGGGGAATATGATTTGTTTCATCAGTTCCTGTTGTTGAGTATGTTGAGTATGCCTGAGTATATGAGCAAAGTTATGTTATCTCTCCTATGTTGTTTATATGGGTGGATCAAACAATGACTTTTTTGTGCCAACACAAGGCTTATCCCCCAGTTATAGCAAACACCCACCTACAGCCTAGTCTAGGAGATGCATTTATGAGCCAATCTGTGTGAAAATCAGGACTGGAGAACAAGGAACTGGAAATAAGAGATGGGGAACCAACATTCACCTCATTATAGGAATACACGTCCTCAATCATCCTCCACTTCCTGGGCCACATTTACTGGATCATTGTTGCCTCAGTCAGAAAAACCCTAGACTTCCCTCCCAAATGAATAAAAAGTGCAATATACATCCAGTGCCTGGATTACATTGAACATGAACAGTGGGAGCATACATGTAACCAAGCAATCTGCACCCCAGTCACAATATTCTCCCCTAAAATTTGTTCCTTTGGACTGGGAAAATGGATCCAGTTTCTACTAAGTGCTTGGAAGCTTTCTTTGGGGAAGCAATCAGCCCAAGCCATTGCAATGGGTAATCAAAGATACCCCACGAGTTTCTGTCCCTCCCCACCTATGCCTGTGTCATATCCCCATTCAATCTATTATACAACAGGCATCTTCTACAGCTGCTCCCAGGTGAACGGGCAGCTCCATTGATTGATGGGCATGTGTTTGATGAACATGTGTTTGAAAGTGTATCCTTCCTTTCTGAAGGCAGATGCTACAAAAAAAAAATCTGAGGCAGCCTTTTGGATTACTGTGAAAATCCATAGAGCTTCACAGGCTGTTATCGCAAAGCTGTCCACCTGTGTCTAGCCACAGATGGGGGATTGTAAAACACCATGTGAGAGATTTAAGCAGGTTTCCCTTCGTGCTACGGTGATAGGAGAAATGGGTAGATTAGGAAGTAACACATTGGCAGAATTAAACCTGTACCATAAATTATTCCATGGAGGTGAGAGGAGAAACAATGGGGAGATGCTCCAGTGCCTGGTTAGTCACTAGACAGTGTAGGAGGAAGAGATAAGGGACAGTTTGGAGCACCCAGAGGGAAAAAAAGGCATGGGATTCCTCTTTTGGGTCCCATTCAGACTGTTGTTGAGCACAGAGGAGGAGGAGGAAGAGGAAGTAAATATGGCCAGAAGAAAATATGGACAGGCCGAAAGTGGCATGGCACCAGTGTGGGCAGGAAGTCCACCTCCCACCCTTGTTGAGGATCTACAAAACACCTGTGCAGCTGAGGTACAGGACCTCAGTAGGAACTGTGGGCTTGCAGAGCCAGCTGTCCCAGTTCTTCTGGGAGGAAGCCTTGGCATGCAAGATGACCCAAGTCAAAAAAGGCTGGCTGACTGCTTTCCACAAATGCCAGCAAGAAAATAAAGAAAATGGTGTAAGGCAAAAATCCGTTTATTGCTTTGTAAAGTTCAGTGTCTTATTCCAATAAATGTGTTTACAATAAAAAATGAATTGTTTTTTTCCGACTTAAATATATCAGGAGCCAAAACAGGGACCGGCTTATAATTTGCCCATTTTCAAGGTAAGAACCTTTTCCTCAGTGGCTATTCTCTCTCTAAACTTCACTATTCACTTGAATCAATGTCAGTTTTTTTCAAAATGAAGAAAATCACCTATGGCTATATGCTCATGCATTTCATGGAGGATCCTACTCTCATTAATTATGTCTTCCTTTCACTGAGCTCTCTGTTTTGAGAAATATACCAACAGAAGGTTAATATTGGACTTCTCCACAGTGGCTGAAGTCAGTTTGGAGCAGACAAACCATATTTCTGTTGACTTTTGCAGTAGTTACAAAGCCCTGGTGGGTATGGCCATTCCCCACAGTACCCACTCAGTTTCCTCTGGAAAGCCTTGATGCAGGGCATAGTCAAGAATGTTTCCCTGTTGTTTCTTCAGAAGTGGACACTTTCACAGGTACCTCTGAACATGGAGATTCCATTTAGCCCCTTTTAAAGCTATTAAAAATAGCTAGTATCAGAGTTACTACAATAAGTATTTTGAGGCTTACACTGAGATGCTCTGAAAGTCTTTGGCAAGGGGTTTAAGCAGTCTTCCAGCATTTATTGCAATGCCTAATTTCTAAATTGAGACATGGAAGAGTTCACATTGGACTGAAATTCTACTTTCTCCCACTGGGGCCCTCATCATACTCTTCTTTTGAATCAAATTGGTTTTGCTTATTCCCTGATGAGGGAAAGGAACCAGACGCTCTCATCTTGCTACTTCCCCTGTGCCATGGCTAAGCCCAGCTTTGAAGGCAGACTTCGGGGTTAAGCGGTCCGAGAGGCTCTTTGGATTGAGTCCAAATCCTCACTCAGCCATGAAAATCTGAGGGTGGTCTTGGACATGCTCATCTCCCGTTTGTCAATCCCATCCCGCTTATTCGTTTCAGCGATTGGCTGCTTCCTCCTGGAAGATGCAGAGGCTCAGGGCATACAGAGCAGTTGGGCCGTTTTTCTCAGAATACATTACCAACTTTGGAAAACATCAGAGAGACAAGCCAGGATGTAAATATCTGTGGAAGAAAGGCTTTTGTTTTCCTGGTTGTTCATGTGACCATGACCATGATTACATGTTAATCAAAAAAAAAAAAGCCTCGCAGTACAATGCAAGGGCAAAAGGAGAGTGTGGCCACACATCCTCATTTGCCCCTAGGAACCTTTGGGGAAACAGTTTTGATCTTTTAAAAGAAATGTGTCATTACATTTCCCCCTTAAAATGATGATTTCATTTCAGAATAGGTCGTTTAAGAAAGAAGAAGAGCTGGTTTTTATACACTGCTTTTCACTACCTGAAGAAGTCTCAAAGCGGCTTACAAACACCTTTTCCTTCCTCTCCCCACAACAGACACCCTGTGAGGTAGGTGAGGCTGAGAGAGCTCTGAGAGAACTGTGACAGACCTAAGGTCACCCAGCTGGCTGCGTGTGGAGGAGTGAGTAATCAAACCCAGTTCTCTAGATTAGAGTCTACTGCTACACCATGCTCACTCTCCTCATACACAATAAAAGCTTCCGATCAACAACAAACGTCTCATCCAGTTTAAAGATTTACAGAGTCACAATTAATACATTAGAAAAGAGATGCAGAAAACTTAGGCTATAACTGAGTTATATGAACTCTATTCTTTAAGAGAAAAGGTACTATTTTTTTTTAAACTTCCCTGTGCAGAAGAAAGCACCTAGTTAAAAAAAAACAAAAAAACCTAAGAATGGCCCTAATTCAAAGGAACTTACTTTCTGGTAAATTACAATTGTAACCTGAAACATTCAGATTATGAGGTTTTCTTTTTTTCTTTTTTGGCTCTGTGGTCAGGTACTGGAAAAGCTACTGCCAGTGCATTTTATTTTATGAAAACCACTAATTTACAATTGTGCCACTGGTAAAAGGGTTCTCACTCTTTACGAGAGCTGCTTCAAATGGAAAATGAGAGTCTAATTTGGCTGCCTCCTTGTCCCCGGAGCTCCTTCCACAGTCCCTCCCAATCTCTTCTGCTGCTCGTTCTTCCCAAGCGCTCTCCAGGAACAAGCCTTCATTACAGATAAACAGGAACTAATTAGATTTGGAGTTGATGATGTAGGTGACCTTTCAGAGTGGTTTGTGCGGCCTTCCTAGGCACAAAGCTCACTCTTAATATTAGCTGGAGTTTATTTACAAAAATGCGGGACGTGCAACTGCAATTAAAGTGTTCCACTTTCGCACCATTTAGGACTTGTTCACACAAGAAGATTCTTCTCTCATGGAGCAGCCCCTGCCGTTCTTGGGCAGGCATTCTAAAGGAGCAGTGCTGTCGGAAAAGATTGGCAAGGCAAGATGGTCATTGAAAGGTGAGTCCAAATTCCAGGAATTGGCGATTTTAGGCAAGTTGTGAGGTTGTGAAGCTGGTGTGTCACTATGATCTCATGGCAGAATAAGAAATATACAGCTGTAACTAGTAAGATATCAAGGGGAACTTTAAGTGGAATTTTTCTAGAAGGTTGTTAGCTTCCTTTTCTTACTACAATGCCTTTGTCCTCTACAGAGTAGCTAAGAATTCTGGAATATTCTGTTATGACTGCATTTCCCAAAGGGAAAACATCATATTGGTGTGTGCAAACCAGGCCAAACGCTTTCCTGGGTTACCCTTAAAGAGGTAACTGATGTTGTTTGCTTATATTAATGTGAATGCACCTTTGAGAAGCTGGGACTTTGATTGGAGGAATAGCCAGAATGGAAGGGTCATTTAGCTCTTTCTTTTCTTGCTGTTTTTTTCCTGTTCAGAATCACCCTGCCTGCTGATTCCCCCCCCCCCCCGGGGTGGGATTTGAGTAGAAAAACAGTTTGAAGGGAAAGGAACAAGAGGCTTTCTCTGCCTGCTATTCCTCCACTCAAACTCGCAGCCCCTTGGGGCTGCTGCTGCTGTTTTGTTTTGTCATTTAATTAAAAATCTGTGGGAAAGATACATGTGCGACTTGCTGTCATGCCTGGTGTAGGCCTTATATGCATGCCTCCCTACTAGTTGCCTATTCACCTGGATGGTATGTGACCTAATTATGGTTCCTACATTTTGAATGCTCATATACACATCCTCAGCTGCATTCTCTCTCTCTCTCTCTCACACACACACACACACACATATGCTCATGCATCTGTGCATACACTCAGACACATGTATACAGTCAAGCACATACACAGGGGCTATGGGGTGGCCCCTTGGACCATGGACAGCAGCCCCAGCTCCTGACTTGTTGGCTGTCAGTCAATTGATTTAATGTCATGGGCATTGAGATGGGAGATGGGGGAGAGCGGTGGCTGTCACCGAGCAGATGTTGATACTCATCTGATGAAGCTGTTAATTTAACTGGAGTTTACTGAATGGCAATTAGGTGGGGCCTCATTACCAGCAACGAGCAGTGCAAAGACACATTATCGAAACCCAGGGAAGGAGAAGGCAGAACATCAGGGAAATGGTGCCAAAGTGTCATTTAGGATCTGGAGTTATGCATCTGAACGCCCTCCGATAGGCTGGCCTCCCAAATGATCGCAGCTGGAGTCAGGCTTCCCAGGCTGACAGGCCTGCAGGTCTTGAGATAAGAGACTAGCAGAGGACTCTCCGTGGAGGATGAAAAGCAAAATGAGAGTCTGCCTGTATAATGGGAAGGCAAAACAGCCGGGTGAGGAAGCAAGCACCACATAGGATGAGAGGGGAAGGGGCACTCCCTGGCCATGAGAGCCATGCTGTAGATCAGGGGTAGTCAAACTGCGGCGAATGCAGGGGCTCCTGGGAATTGTAGTCCACGGACATCTGGAGGGCCGCAGTTTGACTACCCCTGCTGTAGATGGTCCGGGCCACAATGGGCTGGGGCTACATTTTGAACATCTCTTGCACATAAGTTTGTAGTTCATTCGGTCTGAGGCCCCTATGCTGCACCACATTGGTGGGGCCCTTTGTTTTTCCTAAATGTGTAAAGTGTAAAGTTTGGTCTGTCTGTCCTCTATCCCTCCCTTTGCTTTCTCCTGCCCTTTTCCTAAATGAAAGTCCACTGCTTCTCCTCCCAGTGACTAAGATACCTGTAATCTGTCAACTACTAATTAGGCCACTACAAATTCTCACTTTTCTTGCAATCAAAAACAAACAAACAAACATGTAGCCACTGTACTCTGAGGCCTGCAGTGTGATTTTTATTAGACATTAGTATATACTTTTGCAAATTGTCACCAACCTAGGGCATTGCAAAAACAAAGCGAAAGTAAAACATGAAATAATTTTAAACACTATTTTGCAAATTTTTGTCCAGCTTTTCTGACTGCAGTAGCAAAAGTAATTGCCATGTCTTCTCTGAATAGCAAATTTTTCTGATTTCCAAATCATGGAAAGAAAAATCATTCTGTCCCCAAATGGCATTGGTTGGTTATTTTTAAATAACTTTCTATGGAGTCTGAAATATATAGTAAATAATTCAGAAATTCTTCAGCTTGACCCAAGACAGGATTCATCTCTCTGTTCCAAATACACTGCAGGCTTGTTTGACACAGTAAAGAAGAAAAAGGTTTGTTTTGTTTTTACAATGGAGATCAAAGAGATACATTCAAAGCTGGGGGGGGGGGTGTAGGGGATGACTTTATGTACCACACTCACTGTGAAAACTTAGTGGCATTTATAGCTGCTAAGAGTTCTTGAATGCCAACTTCTGGGATCCAAAACATAAGGTTTTGATTGCTTGCCCAAACTTTCCAAATCAGTTATAGGAAGATAAGGGGACTGAAATTACAACCATGAACTCTTATGAGACTTTTGGAGTGAGAAGTTCTCCAGCGCACAGATATGGCAAATGGTCAAAATCCTAGGCATGGATTATTAATCAGATTTTCAATGAAGGGAGGTCTTGAACTATCTTCTGTTTTACACATTCTCCATGTATTTCTACAGGAACTTTAATCCTGAAGATCTAGCAGAGCTTCCCAACAAGACCAGAGCCCATTCCGCACACATAGGATAATGCACTTTCAATGTGCTTTGGCAGGAAAATCTACTTCTAAAGTGCATTATCTATTGTGTGCAGACTAGGCCCAGGACTCATCTTTTCATTGCAGTATTTTGCTTCACTCCTCCCACTGAAACCTATTTGATACCCTATACCCCAGTGAGGACATCCCAGATCGGACATGTCATGTTCACGAGTAATGAACAGTTAAAGAAAAGGAAGCAGAGGGCTAAGCAAATTGATAGCTTTCACAATAGAGGGGAGGTTACAGTAGGGTCACCCTACTTGTGAGCAGTATCATTTTTTCTCATTTATTTCTTTATAATTCAGTTTAAAGCCAGCCACTCCCATGCAGTGGCTCATGGCCACTCAAAACATCTACAGGTCCCCCCACCCAAACTAGAAAGTTGAACCTACCTAGGGATTGTCAATGTTATTGTTTTGTTGAAATGCTGTTCTAGTCGGTATATTATATCATGATTGTTATCCCTTATACTGTTATATGTTCTATGTATATGTTCTACAATGTATGGAAGGCTGGTGTAAAAATCTAAATAAATAAATAATATAGCATAAAATAAAATGTCGGGTAGCAACAATCCCCGACAATAAAACATTAATAAAACCTAGGTTTTCTGGATTGTTCATCAGTATTCATAAGTTCATATGGAGTCAGCAAAGCCAAGTTTGTGGATGGTAAATCTGAAGTAAACTCTGAAGGGCATAGGATGGAACTGTATGAATGGTCAAAATGGCTTGTGACCAACAATGCAGGGTGAATACAAAAGGATACACAATGGGGTGGATGGGGCCTGACTTGGCAATGGTAGTCCAGGGACCTGTCTGCCCACAATAATGTACTTTCAATGCACTTTAGAAGTTGATTTTCCTGTTCTGCACAGGAAAATCCAGCTGCCAAAGCACATTGAAAGTGCATTTTCCAATTTGTATGGAATGAGCCCAGGAAAGACAAGTAAGAAGAATCATGGTAAATAGCTCACCAAAGACACTGTCAGTGTGCATGTGCAGTATGTGGGGTATTGGCCACATTTGGAGCACTGCAAAAAGCCCCGTCTCATTGTCAAAAAGAACAGAAAGTGGTAGTTGTTCACTGTATGTATTGTAGTATTGTTACTGTTTTTCCTGCATTGTTCTCCAATTTTGTAATTTTTATGCTATAGTTCATCACATATAGGTAAAGGTAAAGGTATCCCCTATGCAAGCACCGAGTCATGTCTGACCCTTGGGGTGACGCCGTCCAGCATTTTCATGGCAAACTCCAGCACCTTCCCCAGTCATTACTGTTTTTATCCCCCAGCAAGCTGGGTCCTCATTTTACTGACCTCAGAAGGATGGAAGGCTGAGTCAACCTTGAGCCGGCTGCGGGGATCAAACTCCCAGCCTCATGGTCAGAGCTTCAGACAGCATTTCTGCTGCTTACCACTCTGCGCCACAAGAGGCTCTAATCACATATAATACTATTTTATTGCTCGGTTTTTAAACTGAGTCATCTGCCTTGAATTTCAGCTAGGAAGGTAGACTATAAGACTGTTTACGCACTGGAGGTTTCATGCCGGGCTGCAGGCTGGAGTTTTAGTTGTGGCAGGTTGCCCCACCTCTTCCTGCAACCACACGGGGGAGCATTTGGCCCAGTGCACCTCATCCACCCCCAATTAGTGTTCCTGCACGGGAGCTGGGGCAGTGAACTTCCCAGTGCATAAACAGTCTAAGAGAAGCAAATAAACAGACAAGTCAAAAGGATTGAGATGTGAACCATCCTCTTTACAAAGAAAGGCTAAAGCATTTGTGGTTTCTTAGTTTCACAGAGGGAAAGTTTGATGGAGGCAGTAGCTATGGCTTTAGAGAAAATTAGACACATTTATGGTGGGTGGATCCATCAATAGAAATGATCCACGATAACAAAATATTATCCTCCAGGCTCCGATGCAGCATTCTTCTGAACCCAAGATGATGGGGACTTGCAATGAAGAAGGGCTGTTGTCTTCAGTCAATATTTATGGGCGTCTGCCTAGCTGCTTTGGTAGACTCAATGCTGGAGTGGATGGAGTGCCAGCCTGACGCAGTGGGACTTTGGTTACACTCTTATGAAAGTGGCCAGTTGAGGGAAGTGTTGTGAAAGAGGTCACACTTTCCCTGCAGCCTCTGTTCATGGCTTCTGGCAGCTGCCACAGTGACATGTACTTGGCTTACACATACCTGCCCTTTGCTGAGTAGAAAGAGTGGGATTAATTAACTGATTAATTAGATACTCCTTTCCCCCTCAGCATTCACAACATGGGGAGCAACAGAGAATATAACAACAAATGAGGTTCTTTCTCCTTTGATTTGGCTGAGAAAAAAAATGCATGGGGTACATTTGCTTCACTTTCGTTGACATAGAGAAGGAACGAGTAAATTCAATGTATGTTTAAAACTAAGCACTGGTTCCCTTCCATGGGATGATGTGCCAGCCAGCTGTATAACTGAGTTCACTGAAATATAACACAGATTTGCATGTGGCAAATGAATCAACAGTTAATAATTTAGTTCCTTACTTTAGCAGCCAGTTCTCCACGCTTACAACAATGCTGCAGTGCACACGGCTATTTCTAGTTTAATGCTGCAATCCTGTGTCCCTGGGAAGAATTGCTTTTGAAATCAGTGGGGTTACTTCGGAGTTGAGCCACTGTTGGTGCTGCAGTTTGATCAGTCCATGCCTTTGTCTTGGAAAGGGTTTGTATTGAGGCTTCTCCTGCAATTATTCATTTCCAATCACCTTCATTTCTAATCACCTCTTTTGGTGCTTGGAATTTATTTCAACAAAAGCTAGGTGGATTTTTTCTCCTTAACAGTTGCTTGAAATGTTAATCCATATTTTCATTTGACTCAGAGATGTTTCAGAGCTGCTTAGAAAGGAAACAGGTGTTATTTGTTGGATGGAATATATACACGGCAGAATTTTCTTTTCTTCTGATAGAACAGATCGTCATTTCCAATCATTTGGTCAGCATCTGACCTTGCAGACATGCTTTGCTTTGGGTGCCAATCACCACTAATCTATAGCCAACCATGCAAGTAAGGAAAATGAAGTGCACAAGTTCCTTTAAAAGAGGTGGTGATTCCCTGTGATCCTTGTTCCCACTGCAGTTCACTGATGCCTCCCTCCCAATTTTCTTCCTGGGGGGTGGGGCTCAATGGACTCATAGTGGAGAGTCTGCAGTGGAAGGTAGAAACAGCAGAGACTGCCATCCAAATAACCATCCAAAGTATGGTGGAATTCAGTCCAGTGTTTCCAATCAAAAACATCTCCCAAGGGTCTAAAAGGGTACTTTGCCTTTGATTTGACTGAGGGAAAAAATGAATAGAAACATTTGCTTCACGTTGGACCAGATGACCCTAGAGGCCCCTTCCAACTCCATGATTCTACGTTGGCCGGTGGAGAACATACATGTGTGGCCAGTGGTCAGACAAAGGCAGTGCAGTTGGAACTGATAGTGTCACGTCCCTTAATGACCACCCAGCCCCATTGGGGGGCAGAGCTCAGAATAGGAGGTTGCCTCATGCAGATGAAAGGGCCAGTGGGGGGCACAGGCAGCTGCAAAAGGAGACAAATCACACTCTTCCTGAGGCCATCGCAGTTTGGAGAAAGGGTATTGGGGTGGCAGAAGACCCTCCTCCCCTCCACACTGTGGTCCAAGCCAACTTTGGCCCCTACGGTTCCATTGTGAAGCTGCAGGAAAAGTGGCTTGGGTTGGGGAATCCAAACCCAACTCATTAAAAAACATAATAACAGTTATTATGCCCATAGGCTTAGACTCACAGGCACATCAATGATGCAGTCCAATGATAATGGACCACTTATGGAAGCACACCACTTATCCCTCCCTGGCTACCACCATCATTGCTGCAATAAGGACACTCCCCATTTCCTTTGCAGTGATGGCAGTTGGGGTGGGGGAAACATGCTAGGTCTGGACAGAAGCTACCCTACTGGTTTGGGTTGATGAAGCCAATGACTCTCATCAGCACTCTGAGTCTTGGTGGAGGCACTCAAAGCCCTGTGTGAAAGGGGAGTCTGTACCCTTTCCAGACCATTATAGGCCCATCGATAGTCCTCGGGGATGGACCCCAGAACACACTTCTGGCTGGTTTGGGTGATCACCCGGAATGTTAATTGTGATTAACAAGACCAGCCAAGGTACTAGTATTTTTATCTTGGCACATCCACACCTAGGTATGCCAGGTAGCATTATCTGGCATTTGATTTGATATGAGCATATTGGTTACTAGATTAATTCTTGGCATTTCCTTTCACCATAACAGCCCCAACATGCTCATTCCAGAAAGACTCCAAGATCTAGCATTTCAGTATTCGATGGTCAATGGAAATGGTGAGCCTTTGTTTTGAATTTCCTCCACCTCTCTTTCCGACTAGGGGTTGGAGAGATGCTGCAGCTGGGGCATGGAGGCAGTGGATACCCTTCTAGAATATGGCTTCAGACAGCAGTAAAAGGTTTTTGGTAATCTCACTTAGAAGGCAGGGAGCCACTGCTACTGCACACACGGAGACACACATTCCAGCTCAGTAGCTGCTCCCATTCATTTCAATGGTGCTTGTGCAGGCGACCTTCCAGTCCAGCCCCGGGTGCTTTTTGTCCTTGCAGCCCTGAAGACAATGCAGGGGATCAGTCCAAGACAGTGCAGTGGGGCGGCAGTCCTGTGCGGCTGACTCTCAGCTCCTGATCACCAGCGAATCCCCCGAAGGACTTGCCGGCTATTGTCCCAGCTCCCCCTCGCACCAATTAGCTTAATTCATTTTTCCTCTTGCCTGTTCTCGGCCTGAGGAGGGGGAGGGAGGGCTTAAATAAAAGGATGAGAATAGTCCCTACTTGACCTCTCTTTTCCCCATGGAGTTGGCAGGCGAGGCGGGAGGAAGCCGTGAATAAAAAGGAACTCGTGTTTACAGGAGTGATTCTCCCATTAATAGTAGCATATGTTTGCATTTATTTAAACCTGCAGGGAAGAGTGTGTGCATGTGTGGGTGGGTGAGTGGGTGGGCAAAGAGGGGGCAGGGCGAACCGCCGCCGTCGCAGCAGCAGCAATATTGCACGCCGCACACCAGGTGCTTGCTGTCAGCCTGAACAAAAAGGGGCTGTCAGCATTCTGTGTGCTCGGAGGCAGGGCAGGGGGAGCTGGCAGCTTCCTGTCATCCTTGCCTTCTGCCTTCATGCTCAAACTCTTGTCTTCCTCCGCACAGGCGACCGGACCAGCCTGGAGGCCAGCGAGCCCCACTGTCTCGGCTCCACGCAAGGCCAGGGCATCTGCTCTCCCCTCAGACGCACTGGGGCCTGGTTCAGACTCCAGCATGGAGGCACCTCCCCTCACCCCTGGAACCGAGCCAGATGCACTTATACCCTGTGGGTCACTGTGGTCCCAGGTTTTAACAACAGCAGCAGCGGCACCTTTATTGGTGTACCGAACAGCACTAACAGATCATACAACAACCAGAAAAACACAGCAAATTAAACATAAGATGCTCGTATTGTTGTTGGTTCCATTTGTTCTGCTCCCCTCTCCACTTGTGAGCCCTGGGGGATCAGTTCAGTACCTCTGCTCCATCCAACTTCCTTCTCTAGGAGGTGTTTTCTGGCTTCTGCTCCGTGTTGCCATGACCACTTGGGTTAGGACTAGGGGATGTGCATTTTATTTTATTCAGTATTTACCCCATTCTTCCCCTTCCTCCCTTACCCTGCTAGATCAGTTAGACCGGACCCATGGTTTCCCAATGAGTTTCATGGCGAGTGGGGATTTGAAACCTGGGCCTCCCAGGGCCTTGTCCTATCCTCTAAGCTAGGAATAGTCAAACTGCGGCCCTCCAGAGGTCCGTGGACTACAATTCCCATGAGCCCCTGCCAGCAAATACTGGCAGGGGCTCATGGGAATTGTAGTCCATGGACATCTGGAGGGCCACAGTTTGACTACCCTGCATGACTACCCCTCTAGCCAGGCAATATTTTGGGGAGGAGTGTTATGGGTGGGGTGAATGATAAGGCTATGAGATGCTGGGAGGTGGAATATCCTAGGCTATGGATTTGGGGGTAGGTGGGGGAACATAAGCCAGTTTGCAGGAAGACAAAACTAATCCACTGATACAGGCTCACATCATCTGGCCAAGCCAGCAAGGCCAGCCAGGGAAGAACAGACCAGGAGTGGGAAAACAGGACCTCTCTGGGTCTGAGCCCTAAGAGCTCAGCCTGTTTCCAGCACACAGCCAGAGTGCCTTTCCTACAGCTGCCAATGCCCCTGTCACTACCCCAGTCTCTAGAGACACCAGACAACAACCAGGAGGTTGCACACCATCACAGGTATACCAAAATGTCACGTGTGAGAAAGGCAGACTATAAGCAGAGTGAAATAAATAATCTTGGCCCTTTAAAGAGGCACCCCTCTGGCTGGATCCCGTAATCCATGGGTGCAAGGACTGTGGATCCTTTTCCTTGTTTCCTTCCCCCAGCAGTCCTTTCCAACCCCTAAAAACCTGGTTCTCAGGGCTGCAGAACCTGCAGAGATTAAGAGTCGCACAAGTTGTAAGGGACCATGTCGGGGAGAAAATCACCATCCTCCTCCTTTGATCAGCATAGCTCCTCCTGACAAAAAGGACCTGCCATCTTGGTAGCTTTGAATGAGATGGGGTGGGGGGAGTAGCACACTGGATGAGGAATATCAGCTGGGCCAGGGTTGACTTCCAGGCTGCTGGGTAGAAGTCTTCAAGAAGACAAAGAGATCCTGCTGTTGTGGGATCTTGCCTAGGAAGGAGATAAGAATTGTAAGTTAAGAGGATTCTGAGGCACTTTCATCTTAAAAACTAGAGCATTGAAATTTCTGGCTGGAAACCAGCTTCCTCCATATTTCAATCGCTTCAAAAATGATTCAGTGATCCCAACATGGGGCCCAGGGTACCACAGCATCCACTGTTTTAAGGGTATTATTCAAATATTCCTGAGGTGGTTGAGTGGTCACAGGAATCATCACCTTTGTACAGAGTGCTGCATCAGGAGCTGCTGCCTCCACCATAAGAGGACTCCTGGCTTGGAACCTCCCCTAGCTGTGAATAGATTCCATGGCAGCCATGTTATGGTAGAATCCATTATCCTCTTACAAAATGCCAAAAATGTTCCCATGCTAAACAAAGTTGCCATTAGAAAAGAAGGAGAGAGGCTGGAGTTCATAACTGCAAAAAAGCTCATGTAACAAACAATAAAACAGACCCCATGTAAGGCAACTGTGCTATATTTCATAGGAAAGAGAAAGCTGAAACATCTGTAGGAAAGTCTGAGGTCATCCAGAGGAAGACTGAGTTGTCTGTAGACAAGAGATGTTTGCATCCAGAAAAAAATGGGCCCATCCTGACTCAGATGTTGCTTCCCATGTATTATTATGCCCGAAAAAGTAAGTAGCCCTTGGAGAAAACAAATCTCTTTTGACATCACACACGGACTATCTGGTGAGTCTGCCCTACAGAGGCCAGCACTGCATCCTCACACTGGCTTCTATATTACAGGATGAATGTGAATTGTAGTCCCAGATAACTCCACTAAGGGGATCTAGGAGGGCTCCTTCACACTTTGCAGTTTTCTGCTCGATACAATAATTTTACTTTGCAACCAGTACTCCCACTAGAATCCACACTTGACCATAAGCATGATTTTTCTTATGCAAAGATCAGTAGTATATTTTTTGGGGGTGGGGGGAGAAGCAGAATGTCACATAGACCAATTATGCACTGGGAACTTCACTGCCCCAGCTCCCATGCAGGAGCACAAATTGGGGGCAGATGAGGTGCACTGGACCAAATGCTCCCCCGTGTGGGTGCAGGAAGAGGTAGGGCAACCAGCCATGACTAAAACTCCAGCCTACAGCCCAGCATGAAACCTCCAGTGCATAAACGGTCATATGCAGCAGCCATGAGTTTCCACGTGGTGAACATGTACCTTTTGAAAATGTGGGGGGAAATCCAAACCCCCAAGCTGCTGTATGCTGCTGAATGCCAATGGAAGCTAGTCTTCTCCCCCCCAAAACAACAACAACAACAACAACAACTGTTCCACAACTCCTCCTCCTCCTCAGTGCTTCAAGAGGGAAAAATCAGTCCTGGATTCAAGTAGTCATAGAATCATAGAATCATAGAGTTGGAAGGGGCCATACAGGCCATCTAGTCCAACCCCCTGCTCAACGCAGGATCAGGCCAAAGCATCCTGAAGCATCCAAGAAAAGTGTGTTTCCAACCTTTGCTTGAAGACTGCCAGTGAGGGGGAGTTCACCACCTCCTTAGGCAGCCTATTCCACTGCTGAACTACTCTGACTGTGAAAAATATTTTCCTGATATCTAGCCTAGATCGTTGTACTTGAAGTTTAAACCCAGTCCTCCTGCTCTGAAACATTCTAAAGGCTAATTTAATGCAATTGCTTAAAATCTTGATATCCTTCTGCTGACAAACCTTGCCATCAGTTAGAAAGCAAATCCAACCTGGCAGCTTGCTTCAAAGATTCTTCTAGATAGAACAGGAGATTCTTCTAGAACAGAAGATTCTTCTAGATAGAACAGGAGAATGCACATGTGCATTATGGACAAGCCACACATGACATTGGGGATTTGTGATCAGATCCCTGGACACCTCATTGAGCTGCAAAAAACAAAAAACAAAACTTAAAACAACCAATGGGGACAATTTGGAACGGGTCCATGGCATTGTGGAAGGGAGGTTAACTTGTGCTGCATGCTATTTTCCTGATTGGAAATGGCCTCGTGGGTTGTTTTGTGCACCAGGAGGGAAAGAAAAGAGAGAGACCCATGTTGTCTCTTTTTCTTTCTTTCCTTTGCTTAAAGTGCTGTATGTGTGTGAGTGGGGGGGATTTCTGAGCAGCAAAAAAGCACGAGGGGAAGAAATGCTTCTTGAGCACCACAGACCAATTCAGATCTGTGTCTCCTTCCTTCTTCCATTATGGTTGTTTTTGTAGCCCTATGAAATGTATGGGCATCCAAACAGGAACCCTGGGAGTTTGGCACTTAGACCAATAGACTACCAGAGCTCTGCATTATGGCTTCTGTGCAGATACCACTTCGGATTGTTCTTCTGTGTTGCTGATGGAGACAGCATTAGATGCTTCTCTTGCCATTGGTAGGGCTTTCATATGGATTTGTGTTAGATTTTTCAGTGGCATCTGGTATGGTGACCACTTGATCTTACTGGATCAACTACAAGACTGGGTAGGATGAGTAAGGCTTGCAATCTGGTGGCTTCATTCATATCTAACTCAGTTTCCATCACCTATTTAGAATCAGTTCCCTGGAATTTGATATCCAGTAAGATATCAGATGGCTCTACTTTGGTCCCTCGACTTTTCAGTCATTATATCAGGCTATTCATTGAAATCATGAGGCGCTTTGGGGTTGGCTTCATCAGCAAACTGGTGAAATACAGCTCTGTATGTTATTAACTCAGCATTCCAAGTGGCCATCTCCATCTTGAGCCAGGTCCTTGATGCAGAATCATGCTACTGTAATCCCAAGGCAGGAATACAGTAGCATGTTCTATGCAGAGCTGACCCTGAAGATCACCTGGAAACATCTCGTGCAAAATGACTGGGGCCAATTCCTATGGCAATATTACATTTTTCTTGTACAGTGTCTCTGTGTTACTTGTTTGTGTCCATGTCCATATCTTGGGGTTTTGTTTTTACCCTTTAAACCCCTACATGTTGTTAGGATCACATCTCTGTGGGACTGTCTTTCCTCGTATCAGTTGTGCTTCTTATAACAGCCTTGTGTTGGTTTACGTTATTGTTGCCCATACATGGACTTTCTGCGCATTTCACCTACTATATGGAACAGCCTTTACAGAGGAAGCTGGGAGGGCTCTGACTTTGCCAATTTTGGAAGAAAAGATAAGGCAATTATTTTTCAGAGGGCATTTGGGTGATTTTTCTGATGGAAACACAGCCGTTGGAAACTTTTGTGTGGATCGGATTTGTGATTGATTTGATTTCTGTTGCTTTAATTACACAGCTGTGATTGTATTTTAAACGGTTAATTGCCTTTGGGCAAACGCCACCATCCTCTGTGGCTTTTGAAAAGGCAAGGTCGGCTAGTAAGATTGCAGTGAGCTGCCATGTTATGTGCTGCAGCTCACCCTGTGGTTTGGATCATTCTTTTCTCTGCCAGCACGAAGAATCCAAAACGAAATGTTGAATCAAGTTGCTCCACTTGCCACGACACAAGCACTGAGCATAAACCACTGCCCAACTGCCACTGCATACAAATGGCTCATCATATGACAACAGATGCCTTGGAGGGTGATTTAAAGCTACCTTCACCGTGAGGCCTTAAACTAGATTATCTCTGTGACCTCATCTGGCCGTAAAACCTGTGAATGTATCCAACATTTGTCAAAGCTAATCCATAACTTGCATTGGCTCTGCTACTTGCTTTTGTTCCGTCACAAGGTCCTCTGGATGTGCAAGTGATCTTCTTTGTCATAATTTTTTGTGTTTGTTTTTTGCAAGGCCCTTCTTTTAAACCCTCTCCTTTCACCTCCCAAGCCTGTTTTCACCCCCCCCCCATGCATTGGATACATTCCTGGCTTTCTCCTTTTCTTCTTGCTATGCTCCGAGAAAAGCATTTGGGTAGCATTGCCCTTGTCATATAAATCCCACCATAATTCTCTCGTTCCTGTTAAGCAAAAGAAAATAAACGTGTACGGCTGTTACTGGAAGCCAAGCTGTGGGACTGCTTTAAATTCTCTTCTTATTGAGTCTGGGCTGAAAATCATTCAATTCTGCTGAGGACACAGATATGCGTTTGCACGCACACCCATGGGGGGGGGGGTTGGAGAGCAAGAGGCAGGCGTATATAAATATCTCCAGCTCTCCAGATATCCGTCAGATTTATTCCTCTGCCAAGCCTGCAGAAAATTGACTTGTTTCATGGAGGCAGGCTATTGACACATTACCGCAAGGAGGGTTAGGAGAGAAAGCCGTGAGACCGGCGCCCCCTCTATTAGACGATAATGTAATCAGCAGTGTGGGAAATGAGTGTGGGTAAAATGGCATCGCTGACATTTATATTAGAGGATATTGATGGTGGGAGCTGTGACCGCATCTATCCTACCTCCCGTTTGCTAGGATTGACACAGACGGCTCTTGTTTGGCTGGATTCTCTCTCTCTCCCTTTCTTCTTAGCTGGGTGGCTGGATGCTGTCACAGCAGATAGATAATTGAAAAATGGATCTCACCTTTCCAGCAAACAGGAGTGGTTCAGGCAATTACTGCAGAGGTTACCTACTCAGTCTGAAGGCTTCGTCTCCGAGAGAGATTCAGAGGAAATTGGATTTTACATGGATGTTTTATTCTGGCAGCAGTTTTAGTATAAATAAAGGCAAGGAGACAGAGAATAGGTGTAAGGATGAGTGAGAAGCACACAAAAGGGACTTGACAGACAGACAGCGTGTGTGTGTGTGCATGCATGCGCGTGCGCCTGGGTGAGATTAATATACCCGTTTCCAGCCCTCTAGGGGATTTTTGGTTTGTTGTGCATGGTATGTGCACACCTCTTTCTCTCTCTCTTTCTCTCTCTCTCTTTTAATCAGAGGCTAAAAGAGGTTAACTTCCTCAAGGCCACATAACTAAACCTGCCCTTGGAATAAAAAAATGAGAGTGAAAATTCCCAGAAGAATAAAAAAGTGGGAGGGAGGAGAGACAATAAGGAAGGGAAACAGAGCCCTCATCGAAGGCTCATGAACAGTGAGTGCCTCCCTGTCCCCCCAGACACATCTCTCTATCCACCATCCTAAAGACTGAACCCAACAAGGACCTGAGCTTTCATGCATCCCACTGAGAGAGACAAACTCCGTCACCAACAGAGCAGTACTGTTTGCAGATGGATGCAAGCAGGGGCCTGGTCCAGCCACTCAGGGCTTTCAAGAGGAGATTGGGGAGACAAACTGTTTGCTGCAGTGGCCCATGCAGCCAGGGAAGGCCCACATTTGTTTCCATTTGGTATTTGGCCTGTGACTTAGAGATGAAAGCTGGGAAGAGGGACTTGAATACACAGCCCTAGACAAGGGTTAGAGAAACGTAGATGGAATGGCAAACTTCCATCTCCAAAAAGATGCCACAATGGATCCCCTGCACTGAGCTAAGCATTGCGGTGCAGATGCCATTCTGGATGTACATCTGCTGCCAGTCTCCCTGTGCTGCTCCTGGTCCAGCAGGAGACTCAGTGCGCAAAAATCTGTTTCCATGTGCTGATTTCACTTGCTGTGTCAGGGCACTGTTGTCTAAAATGCCTTTGAGTAAACAGGTGAGGCTTTATTTTTCAAATAAGGTTCTTTTCACAATTTTCATGCCTAGAAAATTTGCTTACACAGTCAGTCTTTCCCAAACAATACTTGATTGCTTGTTCTTCTGCCCATTTACCAGACGAAGCCAAAGAATTAATATCTGCTGTCGCTGTCCCACACAGTATAAATTGCATTAAGTCCAAGGTTTCTTTCCTGAGCAGCAACAACAACGCATATAACACGCCTGTGTGTATCTTGTCATTTATACTGTGTGGCTTTGCATATGCATGTAACTTAACATCGTAAAAGGAAAGCTCTAAATAACATTTTAACAAAAAAAGGCAAGCCCTCAAATGTGAACTCACATGGCTTGTTGGGGATTAAGCCTCTGCACTTCCCCCCCAGCCCACCTCTGGGCCTGTGTCCCTAACTTATTTCTTGGCCCCACCATAGTCTCTCCGTGGCCTTCTCATCACTCACTTTCCCCACTCTCCTCTACCTGTCCCCTAATGTCGGCACTGGAGATTTCCATATCTCTCCGGCTGATTAAATCATCTCTGACACGTGCTGTGGCAGCTGCAACCTCATGGGGAGAGACTGTCTCTAGGTGACTCTCCCCACTCTCCTGCTGGGCCGGGGCAAAAAGCAAAGAGAGGTACAAATGGGATCGTGGCCCAGGCCAGTCTCAGTTCCAGGAGAACAGCTGTGTTAGTTTGCTGATTGGGGGGGGGGGGGCGTAATCTTGTGTTAGAGACTTGTGTTAAAGACTAACAGATTTATGGTTGCAGCCGCTTTGGAACTGTCCTATGTGTAACCTGCTCTGGCTAATTTGCTTCCTCAAACTTATTCAAGACAAAAGCTGGACTTTTATGGGGTGAAAAAAGCATGCGAACACCCAAACTTTTTGCACAGATTTTTGCACCTGCTGATGCCATTTCCCCCATAAATTGGCTGCTGCTTCAGCATGGCTTTTTCACTGTAACAAACATGATGAATTCCCAGCCAATCAGGGATCACACTGTACTGTTCACTTATTGTATTTATAATCCTTTTTTAACAGGAACCCTCAAAGGAGCTTTAAAAAAGGAATACATGTGTGAAGAGGCTAATTCTATGAAGGTTCAAGGGGGTGGCAGGTTACAGTGGATGAGTGAAAGGGTTGTGAGTGTCCTGCACAGTGCAGGGGGCTTGACTGGATGACCCAGGAGGTCCCTTCCAACTCTGTAATTCTATGATTCTATGTACAAGGGGATGAAACTTGGCCAATGGGAGGGACCTTGCTCTCCCTCCCTCCCTCTTTGGTTAATGAGCTGACTGCTGGGGAAGGGGCAGAGCGCTGGTGGGCCAGTGAGGCCAGCTGAAGGGGCCTCACTCTATTCTGCTGTGCTTAGGGTTGCCAGATCCAGACTGGGAGACCCCTGGAGATTTGGGGGTGGAGCCTGGGGAGGACAGGGGCTCAGTGCCAAACAGTCCATCCTCCAAAGCATCCATTTTCTCTGGGGGAACTGATCTCTGTAGTCTGGAGATAAGCTGCAATTCCAGGAGACCCCCAGGCCCCACCTGGAGACTGGCATCCCTAGCTATGCTGCAGAATGGCTGGCTGCTGATTCAGGTAGCCAGCCTCCAGGTGGGGCCTGGGGGTCTCCTGCTATTAGAATTGATCTCCCCTGGAGAAAATGATTGCTTTGAAAGGTAGACCCTGATGAGGTATTTCCCCACCCGGAGCTGGTCACCCTCCTGCTGACGGAACCAACTGACATAGAGAGCACAGTTATATCACAAGCTACAATTGGCTTTGTCACAATCAATGAGGGCAAACAAAAGTTCCCTAATTCAGGCTGGGCTTCCCTCATGCATACAGCCCAGTGAGATCTCTGTTACAGGCTACAAATGGACAAAAGAGCACCCATGCAGATTCCATGGCCCTGGTGGACAGGCAAGCCATGCAGCACCTGTTGAAGATCTCCAATGATGGGGCTCCTGACACACCTTCAGGAAGCCCATGAGTGGGAGCCATGAGAAAAAAGCCCCAGACTCTGGTCACTGCCAGGCAGAGAGAGCAGCCAACAGGTGGCAGCCAGAAGGCAACAGCTGGCACATGGGAAGGTACTGGAGGAGAAGATCCTTCATGCATGTGGACTATATAGTGAGCTTGGCCTGGGGAAATTGTGATAGATCCGCTATGTGCAAAGGCTGCCTGCATAGCCTTCCATCACTTGATGTGATGGGGTCATTATGCAATGATATGCATCCAAGGCTTCTGTGCATATTTCGTCAGGTCTAGCATAGCACTGAGATCATGCTGGAGAGCTGTTTTTGGTTCAAACTAAGGCTGCCAACCTTCAGGTCTCCTGGAATTACAACTGATCTCCAGACAACAGAGGTCAGTTCCCCTGGAGGAAATGGCTGCTTTGGAAAATTAACTCTGTGAGTTAAGCCCTGTTGACATCCGTCCCCTACACAAACACACCCCTCTCTAAGCTTCACCAACAAATTTCCAAGAATTCCCCAACTCAGAGTCATATCCCTGGAATATAATTGATCTTGCTCATATTTAAGTCAATACAAAATATTTGGCAGTATCCTCACCTTGAAGATATTTCAGAAGTCCTCTTAGTGCTTCCTTATGTATCAGATCATGGCGGTTCGAATCTGGGTTAATTCTGGATGTGCTTCCAAGACCTAGCCGATATTCCAGATTAATCAATCCAGAACAGAAGGGTGAGCTCTTATTGATATGGTAGCCCTTACCATAAGACACTTCTAAGATTCCCGCAGGTCCTTTTATCTACTACATACTTCCTCCATACATACAACCCTCATTATCCTCAGGCTGGATCTGTTCATCTGAGTGATTACTAAATACGGCTGGCAATTACTGTCTTCTCTTTATCTATCTTGCAGAACTGAAAGTCATCACAGCCCCAGGAAACTGTGGATCACTGGATAATAGAGGGCAGGAGGGCTACCCACACCAGTGCCTGTGCCTCTTAGCAATAGGAGGGGGAGAGCAAAACAGGGTGGCCAGCTTCAGGTGGGGCCTGGAGATCTCTGGGAATTACACACAATCTGCAGACTACAGAAAAATGGCTGCTTCAGATGATAGACTTGCATGGCATTCCCTCTCCAAAACTTCACACCCTTCCCAGGCTCTGCCCCCCCCCAGTCTCCAGGATTTTCTCAACCTGGAGTTGGCAACCTTGGAGAACAAGGTCATTTCCCAGTGGCTTGCCTAGCCCAGCTCCCAAGGGTTGATCTATCAGCAGCCGATCATTCTGTAAGAAAAAAAAAGGAGGACACCAGCATGCATTTAATATTTGCTAGCCATCCTGGAAAATAAATGCAAGAAACAAATATAATTGTCTAAATGTGATAAATACCTATGCCCCTTTGGCCATCTCCCAGTAGATGGATCTTGTGCCACAGACCTAAACTCGAATTCACATCAAAGGCTGCATGCACTGTGAGGGAAGGGCGCATGAGCCGTAAGTCTACTTCTGCACCCTGCTACGTGTTTTATCTGCACACTTGAGTCATATGGGAACTGAAAGATAAATCCTGGAGTGGGGACTCTTTAAATTGCTTTCTGCCTTTCCCTTTCTCCCTGAACTGCAAGAGCTTTACGGCTGGCCTGAACACTACGCTTTTGCCTGTGGCCGCAGGAAGCCAAGGGCTTGCTGGGGGCTACTTGTAATACGCCTCAAACACAGTATAAAAAGCCGTTGAGGTACTCTGGGCCTGAGTTCATTACCTCACCACCAGGTGGAACCATAACGGCACAGGGAGCCTGCTGAGGGGCACCAGGCAGACTCTTTGGGAGGTCTCGGCATGTCACTGCTGCCACCTACTGGATGGAATCAGGCCTGTGCAGTCTTAGGTATGGAAAGAAGCTGGCTGAAAGGTGGCATTAGTAAGAAAGACCTTAATACAGGGGTAGTCAAACTGCGGCCCTCCAGATGTCCATGGACTACCATTCCCAGGAGCCCCTGCCAGCGAATGCTGGCAGGGGCTCCTGGGAATGGTAGTCCATGGACATCTGGAGGGCCGCAGTTTGACTACCCCTGCCTTAATAATTCAGGCCACCAAGGAGCTTCCTCCAAGGCAAATTAGAGGTGTGATTAGTAATCACACAAAATGATGTCTTTTGTACTGGAGGGCATTATTACATTTCTTGCGATCATACTGTTTTCTGTGGCTCCAACCTTATCCTTTAGTTCTGCATTCAGTGTAGATTGTTTGCCACCACACTTATCTGAGTGCTGGACAGTAATTAGCCCTTTGCTGTCTCTCTTTCCTCATTTCCCCTCATTCCTGGGGTCATTTATTTCCAATGCATGCCAGGAGAATTACTGTATACTTTGGTGGAATGATAAGTAGAATAAGAAGATGATAACTCCTTTGTCTGTTGCTGTGCTTTACAGTGAAAACATTTAAGACATTTTAATGGAATTTTGGCAACTACAAATAGGCACATGTTTGGGTGGGCGAGAGACATAATACTGTTTCCCAAAAAGTGAATTGCATGTGTATAAATGCAAAATACATGAAACACCAGCCAGATCAGGGCTAAACCAGATGAGACACTGAGGATTCTGTGCATGGAGCTATCAGCACCCCCCCCCCCTTTAAATAGCCAGCATGCTTAGGCAACAACTATGTGGCATGGGAGCTAGTCTCCACCCACCCATGGCAATTTCCTGACCAGGAATGGTGCTCCAGGGGCCAAAATATTGGTCCTGATTCCAACTCTTCCCTCCAGCACCTGAATGTCTATGCTTAGTTGAGCCCCAGTCCTGCCCTGACAAATATGGGGAAGTTGTTAATAATTGTTTTGTTTTATTTTTTTTTTTAAACTGACCAAAGCATATGAATACTAAACAAAGGACATCTGAAGACTTATTACACATGCTGGAAAGATCTCATTTCTTATGGTCACATCAGGCAGAAACTGAGATTTCCCACAGTACTTTGATCAAATGCAAGATTTATTTATCTGCTTCATTTATCACCTACCTTTCTTCCCAATGGGGACTCAAAGCAGCTAACTTCATTCTCCTCTCCTCCATTTTATCCTCACAACAACCCTGTGAGGTAGGTTAGGCTCAGCATATGCGTCTGGCCTAAGGTCACCCAGTGATCTTCCATGGTAGGGTGGGGGTTCAAACCTGGGCCTCTCAGATCCCAGTCTGATGCTCGAGCCATTGCACCCTGCTGGGTGGGTGGATCTGAGAGTGGTTCCATAAAAAAATGAAGCAGCTGACTTGCATGATTTGGACACCTGCTGTAACTCCATCAGAAATCTGATAAAGTTCATGCATGCACCCGTTCTCTCCCATCTTTGCACTGATGGCTTAAAAGATCTTAGTGGAAAAAAAGTTTACATGTTGAGCAGCTGTGAGATCAATTGACACTAGGGGTCAAAGGCCAGGAATTCTGGGACGACTGGAACTGGAGGAGCTTGAAGCTATGCAATCTATAACATAGCTTCAATCTATAGTGCCTCCAGACTGAACTTGCAGAACAAGGGCACTCTCTGACATGGAACGGCAGCGTTTCTCAAGAATTTAAGCATAAGTGGAAGGAAAGAGCACAACTTCTAGAGATGCCTTGCTCCAGGGATTCTAGTCGCCTCTGTGTTTAAAGACACAGCCTGCGTATGAGGCCAGCACTGCTTTCTTTAGGGATGGTTCACACTGACAGATTTTTTACAGCCACATGAAGAAAGAGGAACGTCAACCAGGCTGAGAACAGCAAGAGAGACAGCGGACAGTTGGGGGACAGCACTTTCCCCACAGTGGTGGCTGCTTAGTAAGTCTCGCCAACTTATCTTATGTCCTGATCAAGTCAAGTCAACTGTTTGTCCAGAGATCATATGTCCATAAGAATAAGGGGTGCCCCTGACAGGAGCTGAAATATGCACAAACAAAAATCACTGTTTGGGGTTGTTACTTCGGGATCCAGAACTGTATTGGGAATCCAGAATCCTTAGTGAAACAAAACTGCCCTCCCTTAAAATCCATGTTGTTTTGAGTTCAGGTGCTCACCAATCCAGCAGGCAACCGCACGTGTGCTCTCCATGTCATTCTTTGATTCTGCTTGTTTTCCTTCTGACAGCATCATCCCTCCCGATCTGAACCTGGCAAGAGTCGATTACTCCCAGGCAATCACCTTTGCAAGAAGCTGCAGGGAAGGCCTACAGAGTTGTCTGTATGCACAGAAATTAATTACATTGGAGTGGCCTGGTCAAATGGAGCCACTTTGCTGCATGTGGCTCAGATGGGGAGGGGGGTTCCTGGAGAGGAGAGGGAGGACTGTGTCCTGTGCAGTTTTGCTGGCATTATGTCCCGTGGCTGCTGTGCAGGAGATTCTTGAATCAGCTGTGCATTGAAGGAACAGTGTCCCTAGTGTACATGTGCAGAAAACGGTCCCAAAAATCTGGAACACAAAAACACTGGTTTGGGTTAAAAATCTGTGCCATCATGGCAAAAAAAAATCACCCCAAATTTTAGATCCAAGACTGTAACCATTTTTTTCTCTGCACACCCCCCTGATAAGAACATGCTGGATCTGACAACAATCCATCTAGTCCAGCACCTGTTTCCAACAGATGTCAGTCAAATGTCATTGGGAAGGCCACTAGCAGGCCCAGAAGCAATAGCCATCTCCCACTATTGACCCTCACAACAGGTATTCTTTTTTTATAATGTACATCATCAAACGTAGAAATATGGCTGCATGGGTGGCCCTCCAGCCGATTTGCTGCTTCTAATTCTTTTTAGCAAGTCTCACATCAGTCAAATGAATCAGGCCCAGTTAGTGCTGGAAAAGTATGCTGTGGGGTCATGATTTCAGGCTGCCCATCACCTCTCTGATGCTGAGCTAAGAGAAAGTCCAAATGGCATGGGAGGAAAGAAGCCATCAGCCCACCCACTTCCAAACTGTCCTGCTGGCAATCTGAAACCACAGACAGCCCTCGGTGTAATGGACTAGGATGGAACTTCAGACTCTTCTACACTGCCAATGTCCTCCCTTTATTTTGTTCTTCCTATGATACTCATTTTTATCTAAGGAATAAAATATCACAATAAAATAATCCCAGCCATTACTTCTTTGTCACTCTACCTCAATCTTCCATCTTTATATAGTAGGAGAGTTATACTATACAGAGTTATTGCTCATGTTAATGAGGTCAGGTTTGCAAACATTTTGCATGCTAATATTCCATCCCTAGGATATTTACAGGTAAGTCAATATATCTGCTCAGGCCTGTGCTATAGGCATGAGCAATAAAACGTGTATTGCACCTACCCTCTTATCAGCTTGAATGTTTCTTTTCCCACAGTGACTACCTCTGTTTTTAGGAAGGTAATTGGCCTGTAACGGGGATGTGTTGGCATCTTTCATTAGCTTGGTATTCTCCTAGATTCACTCTATGAGCTAGGGTTCCTTAAAAATTAGGAACAAATATAAAATTGTAACTTGCTTCTTTTCTGACATACAACAACAGCAGACTATAGCAAATGCATTGTAACAGTTTGTGAAACTCCACAAGGAACAAACAAATATAAATCTAATAATAATAATAATAATAATAATAATAATAATAATAATAATAATAAATACAACTTGAGGAAGGTGGAAAGCAGGCTTGGCTGGCATTTCACTTCACTGTGTGAAATGGACAGTGGAGAGGGCGAACTCAATGGGAAAAGGACAGAGTGGTTTCTGCTCAAACATGAAACTGGGATGTCCAAGAGAAAAGTTTATGTGGGTTTCTGCCTTAGTGGGTTTCTTTAAGAAGTAGCAAAGACATCTTTGTCTTCTACAAAGATACAGTTAGAATTCACTGCACAGCACTGATTTTCACAATTTTTGTCCAGTGCAGGCCCTGGTGATAAATTATACAGCAAATGCAATTGTTATTCTGCAGTATCTTCTTCAAGAAAATGATCCCTGTGACTTCATATGATAGGCTTGGGGCACTGAGCATATCTTGAGTCCCCCACTTGGAAAGCAGGAGGCTAAGTTTGAAAGAAGCCAGCATGTCGCATCTGCAAATCTGGGGGACTTCCGGAGCCTGTCTCCTCCCAAGCAAACCATCTTTACACAAGCCACAAAAAAGACTTCCTAGGTGTCAAAGGGACCTTAGAAAAGAAAGAACTGCATGCCAAAACGTATGTGCCCATTAGGACTTCTGAACTCGCTCTGCAACTTAAGTTCCAGTAGAACTATCCTTCGGTAGTTCTGTATTTTTCTTTACCTGTTATACTGAGAACATATATTGCCATATCTACCTCCCTGCAAGTGAGGGCATGCTTCAAGTTTCTGACAGAACAGGTAAGTTGGTGCCTTCATACAGCAAGGCCTCTGCATTGTGGAACGTGCTCCCCCCATGTGATTAAATGTACTGGATAAATTTACTGGATATTTATGAAAAAATCTAGTTTTTAAAAAATTAATGCTGTACTGGGTCCAGATGGTGTCATGCTTTGCCATTTGAAGAGCCGCTGCTGTAGTAATTTACTGCTTTATTGTGATATTTTTGACATGTTATCTTGTACATTTTTAAAGAAACTGTATTGTTTTGGGATGTTAAAAATTGGCTGATGGCTTCTACAAATAAATATTTTATTTCTATACTACCCTTTCCTAGTAAACAACAATTTAGAACAATTGTATGATAAAACATTTTAATATCAATAAAAACATATTTAAAACAAAAATAAACAAAAGTTCCTTGGTGCTTTTTAAAAGTTAGATTCTCTTCTAATGTACAAAGTTTCTCAATGGCAGGGCCCAAGACCCAGAACTGCAGGTGAGGCCCTTCTTGTTAAAGGCCACATTCCCTTTGGTTATGCTCCAGAATAGCATTTCCATCCATTTCATAAGCTGTTACACATTTCTGTTGGAAACCAAGGCTGCAATCCTAAACACACTAACTAGGGAATAAGTCCTATTGAGGTCAGTAGGAATTACTTTTGAGTACACATGTTTAGGATTGCACCTCGACTGTCTTTCAGTTACTGTCTTCTAGGTGGTGCTGGATTTCTTCTAGATTTATCTTTTCTTGGGGGGGGGGAGTTGCAGCTTTGGAGGGCAAGCTCCATGGTTTATCACAGATTCTGCATGCAGTCCTTTCATGGATTCTCTTCTCCCAAGGCACCACTCCCAAGATCTCCAGGAATTTCTCAGGCTGAAGTTGGCAACCTTATGAATTCTCATATTGGATTTCTGACTTTGAATGTTCTTCTTTCTTATGGTAATGCAACCACTGGCCCAGGATTACCCAGATACAGGACTTCCAATCTCCAAGTGGGGCCTGCAGATCTCTCAGAATTACAACTGATCTTCAGACTATCCAATCTCCCAAAGGAAATGGCACCTTCTGAGTATGGACTGCAATGCTTTACACACCCGCCAAGCTCCCTCCAGTCCCCAAATTCCATCCTTCCCAGGATTCACCCCCAAGCCCCCAAGAATTTCCCAAGTTGGAGTTGGTCTGTTGAGGACCCCTTCTGCTCCCGGGGACTGTTGTGCTGCTCCTCTTTCCAAGGTCAGACAGTTTTGTGTCATATTGTAACCCTCCATCCAGCTCTCATTCTATTGGAATCATGTGCAGCCATGTGACGGGTGGCTGCCGCGCAGTTGGGGGTGCCAGCTGCCCCAGCCGCTAAGAGCGGTGCCTGCCACTCAATCTCTCCACCCAGTCCAGATTCTATTTCTGAGCGCGCCTGGTTGGCGGTCCAGTGCCTTCCGTATAGGGCAGTAACCCTGTTCTTAGGCATCGGCATGCAGCTGGGGCTCCAGGAAAGCGATTATGCCGGACATGGGTCACCCCGGGATGCGGTGGTTTTGTTAAGACGCTCGTAAAGTCTCGGCGATGGCATTTCCTGCCAGACTTTACCTCCTATAGGTAAATGGGAGCAGCTGCTGACAGAGAGGGCCAGAGCAGGGATGGTTCCAGAGGAAAGAACGATCATGGGGGCTACTGCAAAGCATCTGCCCAGAGGCTCACAAGAAAAGGTAAGAGCGCTGACTTTGCAGCCCATTCCTTTTTACAAACTGCCTGCACCAGCAAAATAGCTTAGGATCTGAGAGTGACACCTGTCAGGGTGCAGGATGTCCACATAAAATCAGATTGATCCCTCCTGAAGCTGGAAGGGGGGTGATGGCAGGAACTGCGGAAGGTATCCTGTGCAAAGATCAAAGCATCCATCTGAAGTCGAGAAGGAAAAACCTTGGGGAATCCCAGGTGCAGAGGTCCAGGTGCAGGGGTCCCAGGTCAGTGTCAATCACTCACCCACTGGGACGATGACTGTGTGAGGCATGCAGGACATGACGTTCAAGTGGCCAGAGCTTTCAAAACCTTGGTCTTGGCCCAACTGGCCCCTGACTTGAGAAGCATGACCAAAGGGATTACGCGGCCTGTAAGGTGAAACTCGGCTCCATCAGTTGACAGGGAGGAGGGGGAGCTCTCTGCTCTTGGACACAAGAGTGGCTTTTCATCCTTTCCCTTGGCCTTCTGGTCAGCTTTTCAGCCTTTTTTTTTTTTTACTGGCAATGCACAAAGACCTATTTTCTGTGACTGCGTGTTTCAAAATCACATCCCATACTCTTCCTCATCGGGCCATGTGTTTGTCTGCCTCGTCTCGCTGTGTCCTTGTTTTCTGGAAACCAGAAGTTGTGCTGTCCAGCTCACTAAGGGCATGCAAAAGTAAAGCTACGGGCTGGCCCTGTTAGCTCCTTTTCTTGAATCACCCTTAACATCCATCAAGATCCCACAGTGTTGAGGTACACAGAGACTCTTTTCCCTTTGAGCATAACGCTTCTGCCTTGTGTCGGCCAGCTCCGAGTCTTTTGCTGCCACGGTTGGACTGTGGCATGCAGGAGCTGAGTGTCAGGAATAAAAAGAGCTTGGGGGCTAGGACTTTGTGCGTGTGTTTAAATTATAACAGAAAGTCCCTAGCACAATCCCATCCCTCTCCTTAGGTGAGTATTAACATGCTGCTTCCTGCCACAGCTCATGAGCCACATTCCTTCTGGAGGCAAGAAAGCAATGCCTTTATGCCCAAGGAACTATTAGCAAGGAAGGCTCCTCTTTTGCAATCTGTCATAGGAGTGGCACAACTCCTTCCTCGCAACTACCATCCCTCTCTTTCCTCATGCACAGCATCTCTTTCTCTCTCTCTCTCTCTCTCTCTCTCTCTCTGCACTGCAAGGATGCATTGGCAGGTAATTCCAAACAGCCCCAGCGGGAAGGAAGTAATCAGCAATTTTCTGGTTCTTGTAGCCACCGCTGGCTCCAGCAGGCTTATCAAGGTAACACAGTGCTATGTCGGTAAGCGCTCTAATAGCCGTTTCCTCCCTGGGGCACAACAAGGATCCCATCCAGTGGCATTCCCTTTATTTATGGGTGCCAGACACACACCTGAAAATCTGTCTGTGTAGGGCTGCATCCTTCTCACCCTCCACCAGCGCCTCAGCATTCAGCCACACAAACCACATTGCGAGGCAGTGGGGCTAAGTGCGCCTGGGAGAGAGTAAAGAGGGGCTCTGTGGGAGTCCAATTAACAACATGGGAGCTTCCCAGACTAAACACCTGGATTCTATTCCTGGCTCTGCCACCCGTCTGCTGGGGGACCTTGTTCACCTCTGAGGCTCCATGCGTTCTTTTTTATCTGCTCTGATTAAAAAGGGGGGGGGGGTTTGAGCTGCTTAAATTTATTATTAACATTCTTTGAGGTCCTATTCAATATGTGCTTCGATATATAAAGCCTGTCCCTCCAATACATATTTAGAATTTAAAAATTAACACACGATAGATAATGAAATATTTTACTATAACCACAGACCTCTAACCCCATCCCACAGAGGAGCCCAGTCCCAAAAGACAGGAGTTCCCGCTGTTTTGAATGGCCAAAAAGTCAAGATTCCGACTGATTGGGTAGGGAACTCTGAACCTGAAGAATCCCCTGTCTCTGACTTCTCTGAAGGTCCATTTTAAAGGCTGCCAGGCAAAGAACTCCAAATGATTTTAATTCCCAAGTTAGGAATTTAGGAAGAGATATGTAACCCAGAGTCAAAAGGGTGAGTCTGCCCCCCACACACACACCAATTAACAGAATGCAGCTGTGGGAGCTACAATTTAAAGGAAGAAAGAACCACAAGGGGAGAGAGGCAATGTTATACTTTCCCCTTTCCTGCAAAGAAGAGTGCCCCATTAAGATTCCAATGACTATTGCCCCCATTAACAGTTTGGTTTTGAAATCAATATTGGGTAACTATTGGGAGGGGGGCATGGCAGACAAACAGGAATGACTTAAAGGGTAACTTAGGATGTTTTTGTTTCTCAAATGCAGGTTCAGAGGTTTTAAATTCGTATCTGTTTGAAAGGAGGTATACTTGGTACTTATGGTGCAATTGAAATAGCAAATATCTAGAAGTTATTGTGCTTCAGATTTAGATTTGTCCACTAAATAAGATCAGATTCCCAAGAAGCATCATGAAGCTCTAAGTATTTTAAAGGAGGAAAACCCACTGCTGAAGTTTACCAAATAAATGGTGTGGCCCACCCTTCTTTCTGCCTCTCACTCTCCAAGAGGCTGATTAACCACCAGCACAGCAAGGGAATAGATTCTCTATCACTTGCACCCTGCAAACCAAGGCTACAAGAGGTGATTTAGTTTAATGGACTTGACCTAGAATGTGTGTGTCCTCAAACAGTCTGTTGCAATATCTCTGGGCATAAGCTGCCCCATTTATCTCCATAATAGGGTTAATACAGATGCTCAGAGATTATGATTTGGAGGCTAGCGTGGCTAACAATTTTATTCTTCATGCAAGAGTGGGGCTAAAAGACACAGCGCACTGTAAGCAAGGCCTTCTCTTGGAATGCAAACATGAAAAGCATTAAAAAGTGCTATTTTGATACATGTCATCTCTCCATATCATACTTTGTACCCCCCCCCCCAAATTGCATAGCCCATAAAATCCGAGCTGCACCCACTTGCCCCATAGTAATCTTTAACTACCAGGATTGCACTAAGGTAACCAGATTTTAACATTGGTAAAGCGGGGCACCATTGACCGGGGGGGTTCTTGATTTAAAATTTGGTCTATATGGAGCAACAAAAAGTTTCATAGAACACATTGAACGCAAAAACAGTATTGTAATATATATTTTTTAATTTTAACATAAGTACAATTGGCCAGGTACTCCCAGATGTCCCTCCAAAAGTGGGACACTCTGGTCACCTTAGTTTACACAGGAACACCCAGTTGGGACTGACGGCTGGAGTGCAGGGATGACACAAGACCCAACAGTGCATGGATGCAACACAAAATTAATCATTCGGCATCACGTCATGCAAATTATGTATACTGGCCTAGATTTATTTTATTTTATTTTATGGAAGGGACTTCTATGATTTGGCTTTTCAAGGAAAGTGAACTTGCAGAGGAAGCATGGAAATGGCTGACTGAGAAGAATGAGAGATGTTTCCAATTTTTTTTTGTAAACATGAGAGGTTAAATCAAATCTTAAAAATGAAAAGTGAAATATTTAGGGCATCTAACTGGCAGATGGCACATACCTTGCTCCCCATGACACAATCAAATCCACACAGAGTACAAAAGAACTTTGAAAAAGGACTACTAAGTTAACTCAGCACATGACACCTGTTATTCATGCCCACCTCCTCCTCCTCGTCCTGTAGAAGGCTCAGCTCAGTTGCCATGGCCTGGCAGCTCTCTGCCCTCCAGGCACTGATAAAGTCAGTCCACTCCCATGCACCTTAGGTGCCCATTGGACAACCGCTAGGCAATTTGGTACTGTTGATATTATTGCCTGATTGATCTGAAATCTCCACTGAAATATTTGTGGTGGCTACAACATTTAAAAGCCACCAATCACATTAAAAAGCAGCAGAATAAAATCAATGGCAAAGTAGCAGTAAAAGAACAGTAACAAACAATGAGGCAATAAATCAACAGTACAGCTCAATGAATGAAAAAGTGTTCACCTGGTGCCTAAAATGCCAAAGGTTAGATGCCGAGCAAACCCTCAAGGGGAGGCATGCCACAGCGTAGAATAATGATTAGCCTGCCAGGCTAGGGCCTGGGGGACCTGAGGCCAAATGCTGCTTTAGCCCAGAAGCTCACTGAATGACCTTTGGCCAGTCATTGTTCTCTGCCCACCCTTCCTCACAAAGTTGTGCCGACAAGTCGCAACTGATCAATCCCGTTGGGTGTTCAAGGCAAGAAACTAACAGAGGCGGTTTGCTATTGTTTTCCTCTGCACAGCAACCCTGGACTTCCTTGGTGGGCTCCTGTCCAGGGTCAACCCTGCTTAGCTTCCATGATTTGGCAAGGTCAGGCTTGCCTGGCCTATGAAGGTCAGGCCCCTTACAGTGACCAGGCAGCCTCTTGGGCCCATCTCTATACTGGTCTCAGATCACCTGTTCAAATCACTGTCAGTAGTCCTGCCTTGAAGAAGAAGAAGAAGAAGAAGAAGAAGAAGAAGAAGAAGAAGAAGAAGAGTTGGTTCTTATATGCTGCTTTTATCAACCTGAAAGCGTCTCAAAGAGGCTTACAGTCGTCTTCCCTTTCCTCTCCCCACAACAGACACCCTGTCAGGTGGGCGAGGCTGAGAGAGCCCTGATATTTCTGCTCGGTCAGAACAGCTTTATCAGTGCTATGGCAAGGCCAAGGTCACCCAGCTGGCTGCATGTGGGGGAGCGCAGAATCAAACCCGGCTCACCAGACTAGAAGTCCAACTCCTAACCACTACATAGGTAAAGGTAAAGGTATCCCCTGTGCAAGCACCGAGTCATGTCTGACCCTTGGGGTGACGCCCTCCAGCGTTTTCATGGCAGACTCAATACAGGGTGGTTTGCCAGTGCCTTCCCCAGTCATGACCGTTTACCCCCCAGCAAGCTGGGTACTCATTTTACCGACCTCGGAAGGATGGAAGGCTGAGTCAACCTTGAGCCGGCTGCTGGGATTGAACTCCCAGCCTTATGGGCAAAGCTTTCAGACGGCTGCCTTACCACTCTGCGCCACAAGAGGCTCTTACCACTACATAGGAAGCCTCAATGAATAAAAACTGGTGTGATCTCATGGTCGGAACAAGGGTTTGGAAGACTTAGGTTTGAATCCCCACTCAGACATGTAGCTTACTTTGTTATCTTGAGCTAATCTCTCTTTCTCTCTTTCTTTCTCTCTCTCTCTCTCTCTCAGCCTAAACCACCTTACAGGATCGCCATGATGATAAAACGGAGAAACAAAAGAAAGATGTACATCACTCTTGAGTTCCTTGGAAGGACTCCTAGCTCAGTTGGCTTACAAGACTCCTCCTGCAGTCATGCCCACCCCTTTGCATTACATAAGATGGTGTAAGTCTCTAATTAATTCCCAGTGGCCATTGCAGCTGACAGCAAATTCAGCATTTAATATGAAAAAACCCTTTATGTTAAAGGGGGGGGGGGGGGAATGAGCCTGCAATCTGAGGAGGAAATGCATCTGCACAGGAAATGTGTTCTGATTAGTGCTAGGAAAACTAGAGGCCAAAGTGAAGAACAAACTGAGGAATTTGAAGACTGATGGAGTGTTGTTGTTCTCATTTCTCCACCATAACCTCCAGCTTGGAGTGGAGGAGTGGCAGTGGGTGGTCATTGTGCATTATGTCCCTTATGCCATGGGCCTGCCCTGAATCTTTCCCCAACGGTGTTCCTTTTTCATTTTGAGAAATGATGTTGTTGCTCAGTTGACCACATTGGTATGTAGTAAATAGTGAGCCTCTAAAAACCACTCTGCTTGGCATCATTTTCTGGGGATGATCACAGGTAAAGCACCCACCGTGGCACGGTATAAGAGCTCCAGGAATCAGACCCCAGTTCTTGGACCTTCCATTCAGTCAGAGATGCAGCAGAGAATTTCATCCCGACTTCAATAATATTTCCCCAGTCTTGTGTTGGAATATTCTTGGTGGTATGAAATGAGATTTCATCACCCCATTTCTGTCCTGCTAGCATAAAAGTGGGTCCATGTTATCCTCACAATAACCCTGTGAATCAGGTTAGGTTGAAACGTAATTAGTTCACCCGTGAGTTCACAATGGAACAAGAATTCCGTGTCCCCAGGACATTCTCTTTTTGCTACTCATGTTTTTCTTCAGCAAGTTAGAGTTTATACTGGACAATTATACTGGATGTGAGTCTCCCTGGGAAAAACTGAATCTGATCCAGCGGGGGTTGGGGGTGGGGAGAGGAGTTGACCATCTCGTACCGAGTGATGATGTCAATAAAGTTTATGAAGTTTCTTCAACTCCCACTCATGTTGCATTTGCTCCTCAGGACCTGAATACAGTCCTGTCTTCTTTTTGCAGCTAGGCTTTGGCTCTCTCTCTCTCTCTCATTAACATTTCCCTTTCTTCAAGAAACAGATGAGACACAAGGGAAGAGGGTCTGGGGAGTGCCTGGATGATGGGAGTCCTTTGATCAAAGTCGGCATTTGATGCATCCTTGGTTATTTCCAATGCTTTTTTCGGTTCCCCCCCCCCCTCTTCGGTGTACCAGCTAATAGAGTTGTTATCCCTGTTAGTTTAAGGGCCGTTCGAATTCTATTAGAATATTAAATTATCCCGCTTTGTGCTGCCGGCAATAACTGCTACACAAGGTCGTATGTTAGCCTGACAGATAAGCTGTCATTCTCCGTCTAAGTTAGCTACATTTAAGAGTCTACATCTTTGTTTTATCTGAGGAAAGAGAGGGACGTGGGCTTGGAGAGGACCAGAGGGAACCCGAGCTGTCTTTCTCCCCCTTCCAATCGCTGGCACAAATCACGGCTGTCCTGACAGCCTCATCCAACCTTTCTTCCGCTGCAGGTTGGTAAATGTGTCTTCCTTGTGTTTGATCGTCAAACGGCTTCCTTTATTGCATTTGTCACCGCCAAGATTAAAGTTCCCCACAGTCTGCCAGCCTGCAAATCAGGATGTTGCTGGGCCCCTGAAAAGCAAGGGAATTTCAGTGCTCCCGGTTGGTGCTGAAAGGTGCAAGCCCAGTGTAGTGATGAGCTGTACGACTGTGTGGGTGTTGCGGTGCAGCTAGAAAATGCGGCTTTCTCTGTACCTTCCAGGGAGGGGTCGGGAAGGATTCAGCCTTTACCATGAAGGATACATTGTTCCTTTGGCTGTGTTGCTCCCTTGCAGCATCACTGACACCACAAGCCCTCTCCAGTTGGATTGCCAACCTGCAGGTGAGAGCTGGAGTCTTCCTGGAATTACCTCTATCTCCAGACTTCAGAAATCAGTTTCCCTGGAGAAAATAGCAACTTTAGTGGGAGGACTCCATGGCATCACGGCTCTTTGGAGCTCCCTCTCTCCCAAATTCTGCCCTACCCAGGCTCTGCCCCTAAATCTCCAGAAGTTTCCCAACAAGGAGTTGGCAACCCTGTGCCATCAATTGCACAGACAATTATTCACTTCCTCTAAAAGTTCATTTCAAGTTTTCATAAAGTGTTTATTTTTTTAAACCGCCCTCATTTCCAAAGACACCTGTAAACTGGTGGATTTTGACAAAAGTCTTACAGATAGGAGCCAGTATAAATATTGTTTCCTGCCATTCACAGATTCATGAAACTGAAGGATACTAGGAGGTCATTCAGTTGGTTCAGCCTCTTATGGACTCAGTGGATCAATGTATGCATGCTCTAGCCCAAGTGTGAGCAAACTGTACATAAAGATAAGGTATTAGGAACATTCTTGAACTGGTCCCTAGTTGGACATCAATCCTGATCCAAAGAAGAGGAAAGAGAAGACCTCAAGATTTTTGTCAGGTTGTCTTCAGCTACTAAGGATGCCAGCCTCCAGGTGGGACCTTGGCATCCTCCAGAATTAGAACCCATCTCCAGATTACAGAAATCAGTTTCCCTGGAGACCTAATCTCAGAAGCTAAGCAGGGCTAACCCTGATGAATATTTGGATGGAAGACTTCCAATGATTTGAGTGGTAGATCCTCCAAGGAACACTAGGGGTCATGACACGAAAGCAGGAAATGGCAAAACAACCTTTGAATGTCCCTTGCCTGGCTACACTACACACACCATATGACAGACAGACAGACAGACAGACAGACAGACAGATGCCCATGGAAAAACATGAATATTTGAGGGGGGGTGGATTCAATGGCATTGTCGTCCATTGAGGCTCCTGTCCTCCACAGATTTCACCCCCCCCCCGAAAAAAAAAATCTCCAGGAATTTCTCAACCTGGAGCTAGAAATCAACTATTTGTTATGGAAGTCCTTATGCAGTTTTGATAACCTGTGTCCAGAAGTGAGGCCCAAGTGACAAATTCATAGTGCTTTCCTTGAAATAATTTCTTAGGGTGATTCCGCAATGGCCTAAAATTTCACAGCAGCACTTTTTTAGCTGTGTGGAATTTTCCTGATTTCACGCAGAAATCTGGCTCCTCAGGCACAGCTCTGGAGGAAATGTTGCCATCATGCAGATTTTTTGGGAGTTCTGGAAAACCACAACTTGCCTCCCCACCTGGGGAGCCAATTTGCAGCAATCCAAAGCATGTGGTCAGCATTCAAAGTGGCTTTCCACTTCTTTCCCCACCCTCTTTCTCTGACCTGCAAGTCCACTTGCCTCCTCTGCCTCTCGTTTTGTTCCGTCCTCACCTTGCCGCCATTTTGTTTGTTTTTTTGTTTGTGCTAGGACACATGATCGTTGTTAGGAATTAACATGGCCATGAGGAAGACACCCCCTTATCTCTCTTTATCGGATAAGCTAAAATGGTGACCTTCTAATCTATGTTTGGAACAAGGAGCCCTCAAATGGCCCCCTAAGGAGTTTCCCCCAAAGTGTTCATTGATTTAGCTAGTGAGTCCAGTGGCACCTTAAATACCAACAAAGTTTTATTCAAACTTCCTCAGATGCAAAAATATCAAAAATATATTAAATCAAATGTGTGTTATTGCTCGCATGTAAAGAAAAAAAAGGGGGGGGGGAAGGAAGGGGGCAGGGCTGCCCACCCTGTGCCTCAAAACAAAAGGGAAAAAAAACACAGAGAAGCACATGGTTCCAAATTTAATGCAAACAACATGAAAAGAAAGCAAATCCTTGGTATTGCCGTTTGGAAACTACATGTGCAGATGGTCAGGCACAAAACCTCCAAAGGCCGATACGAAGGAGAACCTGTTACCCAAATCGGATCCCTCAAAGGGAATTGTGGGTAATCATGAATATAGCAAGAGGCTGGGTAATGCATTATCTTTTCTACCAAATTTTATGGGGTCCATTCCCTGGAAGAAACCCTTCTTAAATGAAGGTGACAATTAAGCTTACACTCAAGGGGATTTATTTGGGGAAAATATTGGAGTACATTCAAAACACTCATAAGCAAAAATATACAAACACTAAGTTCTACAGGGGAAAAGGTTAGAGGAATACTGTACCTGTCTTGGGTCCAAGCAGCAAAGACATGGGGTTGACGACATCAGGGGTGGAAAGGGTGCCAGGCATGGAGGGATCAGCACAACACACACACACATACAAGGTTTGCAAGGTTTGATATAGAATTTGAAATTCCCAGGCCAGTCCCAGTGACTGTCCACTAGGAGGTCCATGACTGATGATTGGTTGTGGGTTATGGACAAATCTGATAGGGTGGTTGGCATATGAGGTCACTAGAGTGGGAGGTATGGAGTAAGCTCACCAAGTGGAACAATACCTTGGCTAGGTGAAATGTGTTGTTAATGGCCCTGTATTGTTTAATCCGAAAAGTCTTGGGAGGCGTACAATAGGAGACATTTAGGGGTAGGCAGAAATTGGACTGGACAAAAACGTCAAAAGAAGTTGCAGTTAGTACCTGGGGGAATATACCTTTCCTGTAGATAGTCTAATGGCCTTTGACTGGGAGGAGATGGTTTTCCATAATGTGCACATTTGGCTCAGTCAGTTGGACAAGCAGGAAGTAGAAGATAAGGTTCTAGTCCAGTTCAGATGAGATGGAAATCTGGCCTGGCTTTTCTAGGCAAAAGAAAGAAATCTAGTGAAGCCAAACAAGATGGAAACCTGGCCTGGCTTCCTAGGTTTGTTGAGAGATCCTACTGACTCCATAGTCAGTCTCTGCCAGGCTGGTTTCTGCATGTACCAACCTGCTCAGAGTCCAATCACGGGCTTCTGTGTGTGAAGGTGTCTCTGTGTGAGGCACCCTTCCATTATGGGCTACCTTTATGGTAAAAGGACAACTGCAGAAAAAGCCTTATAAACGCTGTTACTTACCATGCTGCCACTATAACAGGCACCCAAAATGCCATGCCATCTCCTGTAATCTTGTTTTCCCTTTAGCAATTTCAACTCACTAGCAGTGGTTTGGGGGCACTTCAATGCAGCACTTCATCCCACACCGTTCCATAATATGAAGAAATCACTTACTACAGTTTCTAGTTCATGGGGAAGTGCCTTTACTAATTTTGACCTCCTAAATCAGTTGGTCCATCCCATGTGTCTTTATTGTTATTCCATTTGTCCATGTAAAGGCAACAGAGCTGGACAAGCCTTAGAGTTCTTGGAAGCAGCCATGTAGGGGTGTTGGCATTATCCCCAAACATACTCAGACTGTTTCCGCATTAGGAGACATATCTTGTTTTAGCCTTGCTTTGGATTTCCTTTGGATGCTGCGAGTCGACTCTAGCATTTCCGCATTTGGGCTTTCCTCCCCTCATTTCCCAGGCTGAAATTCACAACATGCTTTCCATGCTGAGTCCGACGGAGGCAGTCTCCCAGCATGCTCTGCTCCTTTCCCCTTTTCAATTTTTTTTTCAAAATTGTGCCTGCTGACACCTTTGTTTTCATTGCACCCCATTATCCTACCATTCTGCACCCTTGATCACCTCTCCCCTTTCCTCCCAAAGTGTCCTGAATATAATTTCTTTTTTTAAAACCTGGCTTATAAAGTTATAATACCTCTGTGCTTTTTAAAATTTAGAAACAGTGTTGTAATGTGATCATCCCTTTTTTTAAAAAAAAGGCAATTTTTTCAGAATGTTGGGAGGGAGGGGAGAAAGGGAGGAGAAGGGAGGACAGTGACAAGGAATGGAGTATGGCCAAATGATTCAAAATGGTGGGCGTGGCGAAAAACCCAAAGGCATGCATCTCTGAACTGAACAGCCCCAAATTAGACCCCATTAGACTCCGCTTGAAAAGATAAAATTAGGTTTTCTGCGGATTCCTTTGCTGCAGAGCAAGTAAGGGACAATTCAGGCCTGCCCCTCAAAAAGCGGATTTCAGTGTGGAAATAGAGAAAAAAAGTTGACCCTTTAAAAATTGATATCTCAGCGATATCACTAGTGCAGAAACACTCTCAGCCACACAGTTTGCAGTGCTGCCAGTGTTGTGTTGACAGATGGATACATGGGCAGATATGAGGGGAACCAGCAGTCTGCTTCTGGGTGATCCGTACAAAACTGATTTGAAAAGGGCCAAAGAAGCCTTCCCTGATGATTGCCCATTTTGCCTCCCAAACACCAAGTGCCACATCATACCCTAGGACTGGAAGAGTTCTCAATAATCTCGTGGTTCCCCTAAGCAACAGACCACTTAGGACTTGTTTAAACATGTGGCTTTCCCACTGTCTTTCAGTCGAAGTGAAGCCTTTTAAAATGACCGTGCTTAAGCCTGCTTCAATTTTGTCATCAGGTTTTCACACCTGGAAAGCCTTGTGACTAATTCTAGGCAAGTGAGACTCGGTGTGAGTTATTCAGGGATTAATGAAAGGCATTTTGCACATGCTCCATGACACAGATGACGTTTTTATGTTACTAGCCAAATAGCCTTCATTTCTTTGGGCAGGCCTGTTAATAGTAAGGGGCCCTGAAGGCTGCAGCATATCTCTGAGGGGCGCTGCACACAGGAAAAGCCTGGAACGCCTGTGGATGAAGATCACCCAGGGTAGAGTGCAGCTTTTACCTTCATCACAATAGCATTCCCATTGCATCCTAGACTGGAGCCTAGCATTTGAAACTACAGTCACCAGCTTCCAGGTGAGGCTTGGAGTTCCTCTGGAATTTTAACTGACCTTCAGGCTTCAGGAATCAGTTCCCCTGGAGCAAATGGCAGCTTCAGAGGGACACACAAACAGATGAAGCTGCCTTATACTGAATCAGTTCCTTCCTCCACTAAGATCAGTATTTGTATCTCAGACTGGCTGCAACTCTCCAGGGTCTTAGCTAGAGGTTTTTCACATCACTTACTCTCTAGTCTTCATAACTGGAGATGTCAGGGATTGAACTGGGGACCTTCACCAAGCCAAACAAATGCTCCACCACTGAGCCACATCCCTCCCCACCAAGAGAGGAATTTGTGGCATCACATCCCTGCTGGGTTTCCTTCCCTACTCAAAATTGTAAATTGGGAGAGATTTACTGTATCTTTGTTGGTTTGTTTTAAAACTTATGAAAGTGCTTCAAGGACACTGACCCTATATGATATAGTGACCAGTGTGGTTAGTGATGGACTAAGGCTAACATTAGGAAGACCCTAGGAAGACCCTAGTTCAAATGACCATTCTGCTATGAAATTCATTGAGTTAGTCATCTCTCTTACCTTGACCTTCCTCAGAGTACACATGAGGATAAAATAGGGAGTTGACAATCCTGTACATACCACTACCTTGAGCTTTTTGGCAGAAGGGTGGTATAGACTGTAATGGGTAGATAGTTGTCGCATAACAAAAGTGTGTCCCACTTGCATGTGTGATGCGTGGCGTGGCCCTGATTCCCTCTCCCCCCCCCACCCCGCAGTAAGAAGCTTCCCAGGCCGCAAGCTTGCAGCCTGGAAAGTTTTTTACTGCGGGGGGGGGGGGGCGGGGAGAGGGAACCGCGGCCCAACCACAGGTTGGAGACCACTGTGTTAGTATACTTAGAGATTCTAGACCATGCTAGTTCCCATTGTTCTATTGTCACATTTGTCTCAATATTTTGCATCCATTTAATCATACATGGCTTAACCCATTCCATTTCCATCTCATACCTTAATAACAGGTTATATATTTGTCCCTGCAAGTGAGGCTCGTCTTGATTTACCAAATTTCAGAATTCAACACATTTCAATTAAAACTGAATGTAGCATTGTAATGAATCCACACACAATGTATGAATATGTCTTAAAAGACATGCTTTTATAAACTACCTTTCAGCTACAATTCAGATAATACCTACTATATGACTGATATCTGATACTATAGTGAAATCTCTCTCCTATTTAACTTGGCAGAATGGATTTTTGAAACCATTTTAGATTTCTACTGCCTCCGTTTATAGATGTCATTGTCAGTGTTTTTCCCTCCCTCTCTCTTTATTTTTGCTTCATATTTCTCAGCCTGTTGTATGCTAGACACTTTCTTTAGTCACTATGCCTCTGAGCTCGCTGGTCCTTAGCTTTTTCAGATTCAGTTTATTAATGCGATACAAGACCAGAATGAATGAGAGGGTGATCTGGCTGCAACATCTGTCACCCCATTGATTGCCAGGGTTGATTCAGCTGATCTGGCTGGCTAAGCAGGTGTCCCCTACCTCCCTCACTGCTCTTTGTGCATCCCTCCCAAAACTGTGTGATTGTTGGAAGATGATGACCATCCCAGTTCTTTGGTCAAGCAGATACAATAGTTGCTCTCCCTTGCTAAAACCTCCAAACAAGCTCTGCTCCTTAGCTTCCATGAGCACTGGGACTTCTCTAATGTCCTCAGTTACTCTAATAATGCTTTAGTTGGGTGTAGGCCCTGTGTGAGATTTAAATTTCTGACAAGTGGACAAAATTCCCTTCCCTCAAGGCTGCCAACTTTCTGTGATGGCTTTGTTCCCTGGGCAGTTGGAATACTGTAAATATTCTATTTCTATCTCCTGTTGCCATTAGAACAATACCATATAGATCATACAGTTTCACAGGGCTGTTCTGAAGTCTCATAAGAAATACTGCAGAATAAAACTAAAATACTGGATAAAATAAGTAATAATATGGAAGATCTCACCACATGAGAACTGTGGTAGGCAACAGTGGCTGGAGCGGCAGAGCTATGGGGTTCTTTTGTGCTGTTTTCACCATCTTGCTGTTGTTTTAATATTAGGTATTTTTAACTGGGGCTGGTGATGTTTTATTGATGATATTGATTCTTGTTTTATTGTTTTATATTGTGGGCTACCTTGGGCTGGCAGTTGCTGGGAGAGGCGGGGTATAAATATAAAAATAAATAGATATTCTCATAGCAACCTTTGCTTTTGATTAATTCGGCAAGGACCACAGTAGTAAGCAAGTGTTTCTAGAACATCTACAATGTAATCCTAGGAACACTTACCTGGGAATATACCTCATTGAATAGAACTGGATAGAATTCTGAGTAGACTTCCTTAGTATCGCTCCCTGAATCTTGGTGGTTCTACCTCCAAATAACAATCATGTCATGTGAAGTCTCCAATCTGGTACAAAGCAACTTTCTGTAATGAAAGAGAACTTCACATTTTGCCAGTGTGGTAGAAGGAGAAGGTATTGCAGCCTTTCAGAAACAAGTACGAGAAACGCCAGCAGCACAAATAGATTCAGTCAGCGATCATATCCATTGATGAACAGACCGAGGGCTGCCCAGCATGCCATATTCTCTGCTCTAGACCTGTGAATCATTAAGGTGCACCTCTTGACTCACTGTTAACAAATATACAGATGGTAAGGATTGCATCTGGATTCTATTAGGCAACTGTAGTATTAGAAGCTTTTGCAGCCTTCTTGTGCTCTTCTTAATGCTTCTATGCAGGTCCTGAAATACAGCCCTTCTTTACTATTCAGTTGTGAGGTGGTCTTCCTTCCTGCCTCTATTTGTCTTGCTCATACACATTCATAACATTCAAATTTATAATGTAATCTTACTTGCCGTTCCATATTTATGAGAGGTTTTGATGGGTGTTTCTTTATGTGATAATATCAGGCGAAATGCTAACCCATTGCCTCAAACCACTGTAAAGTCGTTTTCTTACATAATTGACATCGGCATATTCTTTCATTATACAAGATTTAGCACGCATCTGCTCCACCATTGCACGGCAATAGATGACTTTTTCCAGTGCTTCCTATTATCAATTCAAATTACCCCCATTTCCCGAAGCTACTGTATGGATTTTACAGTTGACAGTAAGGGAAAAACACAGGAGCATAATAACTCTCTTAAATTATTCAGGCCTAGTTAAACCCAGTTTGGTCTCGACTGGAAAGTGGATGCAGGAGGGGAATGAGAGAGAGGGAGCGAGAGGGAGGGAGAGAATGAGAGGAGCAAAAAAACTCAGCCTACCATTGGTTATAAAATCCAGCCATCTCCACAGTGAATTATGAGATGTGCCACCTGCAAAAGAGGCTGGAGGTCTTTAATCAAAGTGAAAACTCTGTCATATTACAACACGTTCCTTTCAGTTAAGGTAATTGGGTTCAGCAAGAGGCTAAGAGGAAAAGTTGGTGATGACACAGGCGTCTATCATCTTTTACCTTTCAAATATCTTGCCCTCTGAGATGGCAGCAGCATCCTCCCAAAAAGGCTTCCTGTCCTCACACCTGTCTTTTTGACCACAGTGGTGTGAGCCAGAAAGGCTGCCATCAGTCACTCAGCCTCCATTCCATCGGTACATCTCCTGCCCTTTGTCTGTTTGCAGGGAAATCAAGAAATAAGCACTGGTGCAATCAGATTGTGAAACAAGACATCAATTTCCCACCACAGAATAGGGGGCATCCTTAGAGGCTCAGTGATATCTATTATTTTTATTGGTGTTGTTGTTGTAAATGTTTGTCTGTCTTTTATTCCTATAACAATCTGAGAACATGAAAGAAGCGTATGCTAAAGGCATGATCCTTGGTGGAAGCCAGAAGACATCTTGGCCAGGCCTCCAGCATCTATTGTTAAAGTTCTTCACTCCCCTAAAGGTCTCTACCATCGATCTAGGCACTGTGTCTTCTCCTGGATTTGTTTCAGATACCCTATGGGAGCCAGCTTGGTATATAGTGGTTAAGAGTGGCGGACTCTAATCTAGAGAGCCAGGTTTGATTCCCCGATCCTCCATATGCAACCAACTGGGTGATCTTGGGCTAGTTACAGTCCTGTTAGAGCTGTTCTCACAGAGCAGTCCTGTCAGAGCTCTCTGCCCCACCTACCTCACAGGGTATCTATTGCGGGGAGAGGAAGGGAAGGAGATTATAAGCCTTTTTGAGACTCCTTCGGGTAATGAAAAGCAGAGTATAAAAAACAACTCTTCTATTCTTCTTTGTTTTTTTCCTGCAGCTGTCCCCAAAAATAATTTCCAAGGGGGAAAAACCAAAGCTACAGCTTAGTATGAACATTAAGATTTGCATAATTGATTCCAGTCACAGAATATGGATATTTTTCTTAAACTATACCCCTTAACCTGTGATTGATGTTTATTAGAGAAAACAGTCTCAAATCAAAGTCTGCACAGAGACAATAAAAGTTAGAAATAAGAATTAAAACTGGCCACAGTGATTATTAATTAGTCTGTAGAACTCAATGATATTGTATTTTAAGGCAAGAATTTATTATTATCTAAAAGAGACAGATCATATTCATGGATCAGATTATAGTACTGTGGTTTTTATTATTCATATGAATAAATAAATCAATAATAATCAATAGATATACTTGAATAATGAAACATTTTAAAATTACAAATTAAATTAAAATGGGAACGTTATTTGTCATGTGACTGGTCATGGGTAAATAATTTCAGTATTCATTCATCAGTGACTGATTAGCCCACTAAGCGAAATTTAAAGTGGAGATTTACTTTAAGTTTTAATTGGAATTGAAAGAATTTCTTTTCTTGAATCAAACATATTATTTAAGATATATTTGGGGTTTTTTTAATGCTTGTTACATTTCCTCCCCACAAAAATCTAAAGCAGGATACAATTAAATCAGTAAAAATATTATCACTAATTTGAACATATAGTCAAGAGCATTTTAAAATCAAGCTCTGCACAGCAAAGGGGGAGATTAGCATCCCAAACATAAAATGAACATATGTTTTTCCTGGCAGGCAGGAGGTGCCAGGTTCAATCCTCAGCATATCCAGTTAAGGATCAGGTAGTGGGTAATGGGAAAGACCTTCCCCTGAGACCCTGGAAAGCCACCACTAGTCTGAGAAGATAATACTAACTTCTGTGGATCAATAGTCTGGACAACATCTTTATATTCTTAAGGAAACCATCCTGGTAGTAGCCTGATTCCAAACAAATAGATTTTCCCTCTGGGCCAGTGTAAACCAAACAAAACTTTAGCCAGCAAAATAATGCAAAAACCAAGATTAATTTTGTTTTCTCATTTGCAGCAGATTTCCCAGTGCTTATATTAGGTTACCTCTATCAAGAACTTGAAAATGGGATAAAAATGAGTAGAAATTCTACCCAAAGATCTGAGAGACCATAGACTGAATCCCCTGCTTTGCGTTTGGCAATTCTGATTACTATGGGCAGTTCTGGCTTCAGCTTTATTACCTGTTTATATTCAGTGGAGAGAAGAGCCAGTGGAATTACATTGCAATACAAGGAGGAAGAAGAAGTAGAAGAGGAGGAGGAGGAGTTGGTTTTTCTGCCCTACTTTTCTCTACCAGGAGGCATCTCAAAGCGGCTTACAATCACCTTCCCTTCTTCTCCCCACAACAGGCACCCTATGAGGTGGGTGAGGCTGAGAGAGCCCTGATATCACTGCTCAGTGAAAATAGCACTATCAGGGCTGTGACTGGCCAAAGGTCACCCAGCTCGCTGCATGTGAAGGAGCAGGGAATGAAACCTGGCTCACCAGATTAGAATCTGCTGCTTTTATCCACTACACCAGTGGTCCGCTACCTTTCTGTGGCTGCGGACCGTTGCCACAGGGTGGGGGGAGAGGACGACCCGGGGCCCCGCGCATGCGCAGCAGCCCCGGTGCAAATGCTCATGCGCGGACTTGCCGTGCATGTGCGTTTGCGTCCAGTGGTGGCACAAACGCACACACGCGGCGGCGCTGCACATGCGCAAAACTGCTGTTTGTGTGCATTTGCAGTCCCGCCGGACGCAAACGTGCATGCGTGGCAAGTCTGCACATGCGTGTTTGTGCCGCCGGCATGCAGGCGGCTGCAGTTCCCTCTCCCCGCCCCTCTTCACAGGCCGCAAGCAAATCGGCCACCAAAGCAGCCGATTTGCTCGTGGCCTGGCGAGCTTCTCGCTGCGGGGGGGGCGGGGAGAGGGAGCCACGGCCCGGCACCGGGCCACGGCCTGGGGGTTGGGAACCATTGCACCACACCAAGCCAAAGAGCTCAGGAGGCCAAATTTTAGATGCTATGCATTTATTTTACCTACCAACATGTGTTCATGTAATTAACTGTTTTGTGGGGCTTTTTTTACAACAAATGACATTTGCTATGCATTTGGGATTATCATCCCATGTCAATTTGTTGAGGTCACATTTTGGATAACAACACTAGAACAGCCATAGTTCAGTCCTGGAAGTATTATTCTGTTCACAAATAGTACATCCTCTTTAATGTGATTTTATGGAAGTCACAGATTCTTGTTGATTATTGTCTTTGACATCAACAGCAATGTGACATACCTTCTTCCTCTTCCAATGGATTTATGCTGGTGCAGCACATTGGAACCTTTTTGTTACTTGTTTCTCATCTTATCTTCAACACTGCATCGCTTCAAGCAGACAGCTTGTATCTTTAATTTTTGTAAATAGATACAAACCATAGGAACTTAATAAATAATAATAATGTTTTATATTATGAATATACATTAGTATTGCTTACAATTACAAAAGAGACATAATATCAGAGTCCAGTAGCACCTATAAGACCAACGAAGCAAGCACTCGAAAGCTCACGCCTTGAATAAATCTTTGTTGGTCTTAGAGGTGCTACTGGACTCTGATTTTATTGTGCTACTTCAGACCAACACTGCTACCCATTTGAATCTATCCAAAAGGGACATAGTTTAGGGGTAGGACACTTTCTCTGAATGTATAAAGTTCCAAATCCAATCCCTGGTATCTCTAGATCAGGCTTTCTCAACCAAGGAACCCTGGAGTTTCTTCATAGCCCTGGAAGGGTTTCCCCAGTGGGTGGCCGTTAATTAATTTTCTATATATTTTAAAAACATGTTAACTGTTTATCAGGAGATATGGCCACATATGGTCATGTCGAACCACCCACCCCTTCCAAAATGGCCAACAATGTGCCTGGAGGGGGTGGGAAAGGGAGAAGCCCCAGGTGGGCTTGTACACAGCTGTGCTTCCCAACTATATTCGGCATGATCACACCATTACTGGGAGTTCTCAAAGGCTGAAGAATGTTTCAGGGGGTTTTCAACAGCAAAAAGGTTGGGGAAAGCTGCTCTCGATGGATCTCAGTCTGCTGGGCTGGGGAAGGGGCCAATGTCTGAGATCCTACAGAGCTGCTGCCATCAAGGTAGTAGACAATGTTAGGTCTAATTTGGTATAAGGCAACACCATACATCTGTATTCTAGATTTTTTTTAAAAAAAGAACTACATTTTAGAAGAGCAACATTAATTATACATTCACACATACAATAAAAAGGACAACATTTTACTTCCATGTCCAACTTTTGTTTTTCTGCTAAAAGTGATGTTCCTTTCCCCATCTGGCTGCAAGAGCCAAGAACAAGACCAAGATCCCTTCCCAAAACATAGAGCCAATCCTGGTTTTCCTCCTCTCCATTGGAGCAGAAGGTGCTTCAGAAGATCCCAGGAAGCATTGCCTTAGCATTTGTAGGGAATGTGTATTTGAAATGTTGCTTCTCCCATAAGAAGATGCTTCTTATGCTGGATGGAGCCTTCAAATACTACATTATTCTCATTGGACCCATTCTCTCTGGCAACCATTCTGTGATTGTTCCTACCATGACTACCACCTCTGCTATGGCATCAATTTTGTTGTGACACCTATAACCTTTTGCCAAATCCCAAAATATCCCACAGGCTGAACAAAGTTGGAGACTTCAGCCCTAATTAATAGCTATGAATATTGTTTTTACTGATCTGCCTTATATTTTGTATTCTGTCATTTTTCAAAGCCCAGGACTTTTGAGGAATGCAATTAACCAAACAGTGGTAATTCACCCTACAGAGAACCACCGGGCGGGGGGAATCACGTGGCAATATGTACCAAGTGGACCTTTGCCACAATTACACATTACAGTTTTACACATAGCAGTATAATATTTTTTAAATGTAGCCATTAATAAGATAATTTCTGAGCTAACCCTAGATCAGTGGTCCCCAACCTTTTTATCACTGGGGACCGGTCAACGCTTAACAATTTTACTGAGGCCCGGAGGAGGGGGTAGTCTTTTGCCGAGGGACGTTGCCGCCGCCTGAGCCCCTGCTCCACTTGCTTTCCTGCTGGCACCCCTGACTTCCCGCTGCCCACTGGGGGGTGCTGCCAGCAGCAGCTGCACAGTGCCACACCTAGGGGGAGCCCCAGCCATGGCGGCCCCAAACAAAGGTGAGCCAGCAGCAGAGTGGTAGGGCAGCCCGCAAGGCAGCTTCCAGGGAGGAGGAGGAGGAGGAGCCATGGCCCGGTACCGACTGATCTATGGACAGATACCGTTCTGCGGACCGGTCCATGTCCCCGGACCGGGGGTTGGAGACCGCTGATCTAGATATCCGGAAAAATAAATTCACAGAGTAATTCAACATGGATCACTGGTAGTTTTCAAGCAGCAACTGCACAGATATCATAGATGTTTTAGGCTGATCCTGAATTGAGCAGGAGGTTGGACTAGCCCCTTCCAACTCTATGGCTCTATAAGAATCTGTGCTTTAAAAACTGTAAAGAAGCACAGGTCTCTATTATTACACGTGCATTTTCACCTTCCCCCCAAGCCATGATGTAGTAGAAATTTACTAGAATGCCGCGTACAAATGCATGTTGTACTTAGCCAGGAGAGAAGCAATCTAGAATGAGGGTGCCCCTCTCAAGGGTTTCCCATTATGAGACATCTTCCATTGCTTTCCCATCCTTGTTACAGCTCCACCCACCTTCCTTTGGGGCCTTTTTAAAGCTCCACTTGCTCAAGCCCTCAGCCCACTCAGCTTCTCACTGTTTGAAGAGTAGGTACAAAACTGTGAAATGTTTAGTGTCTTTCCTAATAAAGGATGCTAGAGTGAAAAGATTATAGCACAACTGAGGGGGCTGGAGAGGATAACTTACAAGGACAGATTTTTAAACTGCTGTTTATGGGAACAATGAGTCCACGAAGGAAGTGACTGCAGGCTACAAATATCTGCAACACATTAGCAGCCAAGAGCAGGAAGGATTATTTCATGAGCTGGACGGGGGTGCGAATGGGATGGATTTCAGGAAATCATGCCTGTCCTAGAATGAAGCACCCCATCAACAAGTAGGGCGATAGTTGATATGTAAAGCACAGGCTATTAAAAAGGACTAACTGAGGGCTTTATTCCTTCCTTCAGCTCCAGGCTTAACCCAAACCCAAACCAAGAAATAAAACACAGGAGGAAACAAACAAGGAAAAGATTGCACAATCTACTAAATAAAGCGATAGATTTATAATCCAGGTGGCTGTGGTTAAAAATCTCATCTCTGCCCATAGCCTCACATTGAGCAAGTTACTATTTCTGCCTTCCCTACCACCCCTGTGAAATATAAAGACGATGTTGGACTAATTTATGGGGCTGTTGAAGGAATGTGGCAATGAATGTGAAGTTCTTTAAAAATTAAATACGCATAGTATTATATTAACAATAATTATTATTATAAGCAGCATTAGATGCACATTTGATGCTGATCAGAGTATCCACCTATACCCACATTCAGACCATTTGCCTCCTGCAAGCATTGCTCTTCTACAACAGCCTGAAGCATCCCATTAAACCCAACCTCAGGCTGTCCCCCATCCATTCAACTACATTGCTGCCTTTTTAAAATTCATCATTAAATCCTCTGGTTTCTGCTTTATGCATTTCAATTTCTGTTTAAGCAAACTGTTACCTGCCCTCCGTCAGTAAAAGAAGGACGCAAACCACAATGAACACAAGGCAACACTGCTGCTGTCACTTCACATTAGGGAGCAGACGGACCAGAAAGGCCATTGAATAATTTCCTGACAGATCTGGTGGAGTTTACTTTGAGCCGCATTTATTTATTTATTTATTACTGGAACTTATTAAAATAGACTTCACAGTGTCATTTGAGCTCAGGGTGCTTGAGACATGAGGCTAGGGTTGAAAAACTGAAGAAGACAAAGGAAGAACTGTTGAAAATAGTTTAACCTTGATCAATACAGAAGAATAATCAGTTACTGCTATAAAAAAGGAACATATGCAGGATCACAAACCCTGCTTAAGCCCCCCAAATTATTACCTGCTGTGTATCAGCCCTATGGAGCCACTATTTGTATCCCCACATTGCTATAGACACCCTTGGATATTTCCATGCATCTTGGTCCTCCTAGAAAAAAAATGCCACCCATATTTCTGTGAAATAAGAAAGAGAAGGAAATGCAGAATGCAAGTATCTGATTGCCACAGACAGGTAAGTATCAAAGCGGTCTTCTCCCCTAGCAGAATTGCATGCAATGGCATGTCATGGGGAACACTGTAACATTAGTGATGATTGCAACAATCTTTATCCACAGATATTTCCTGTGTAGATGTAATATTTATAGGAGAAATGAGTCATATAAGTAAGGACAATACAGGGAAGTACATTTAACTTTAATTAAGAGGTAGCATTCAGAAAGGAAATAATCAAATCCAAGATGAACATATCCTTTTTGCTAACCTTCAAAGGGAATTTTATCAGAATGAAATTATCTTCTGCTTTAGGATCCAAATGTCACCTTTTCTGGTGACACTAGTAGCTGTTTTCAATTTGCATTTATCCACAATGTCAAATTTCTGTTTCTCAGAGGTGGTGAGTAGGTCACGGAGGGGATATGTGCTTGATAGGGGTGATATCCAACCATAACCTTTAGTCTATATTCATACTGCACAGCGACATTTGAGTAGCACCCAGTATTTCCTTGTATGTATTGTTAGTCTGCTGACTTAAGAGAGGTCGTTAGTCTATAAAAGCAGACACTTTCTTTGAGCCATTCTAATTATTTCATATTAGTAGGAAAGGGCAAATGTCCTGCTTTCAGGTAGGCTGAAGCAGAGGTTTTGATCTAAGTCTTTCCACTCAACCATCTAGGAAGCCGTCTGCATCTCAAGCACCTTTAGGGAAAGAGGAAAATGCTATGTGTGTACACTCTGTAAGGCAGAAAGGTTGCTTGGTGTAGTGGTTAAAAGCATGGCTTCTAAACTGGCGAGCCAGGTGTGATTCACTGTTCCTTCACATGCAGCCAGCTGGATGACCATGGGCTAGTCACAGTTCTGATAGTGCTGTTCTGATTGAGCAGTCCTGTCAGAGCTCTCTCAACCTCACCTACCTCACAGGGTGTCTGTTGTGGGGCGAAGAAGGGAAAGGTGGGTTATAAAAACCAACTCTTATGTGAAACTCCTATAACACAGTATCAAATATATACTGATGATAATCATAATGATGATCGATTATAGAAAGTCAACATAAGACCAATTTGAGAACATTCCTGCCACAAGTCTCCTGAACAGATCTGAAAACAGTTATTTACTTACCAATTTCTGAGGTTTTTGTAAGTAATTACTTCCATGTTTTAAGATGAAGGGGTATGCACTTTTAGCAAATCCAGATGGTTTGAGTACTCCATTTGATATAGCCCTTGGTTAAACATTCCAATTCCTTTATTTATTTTTAAAAGACTATAAGTCAGCCAAAACATTTAATAACATTCCACCCCCCCAGGCCACCTAAAGAAGGATCCTGTGCAACTCAAAAGCTTGCTTCCATCATATTGTTAATTGGCACAGTAAAGGAATTGCCTCACTTGCTTTGTGTTTTCCTCTGGATCACATAGGCTGAAATCCATAGCTAGCAGGGAAGATCAAAGTAAAGGACCTGGATAAAGAGAGATAGAGAAGGCAGCATGTTGACAAGCAAGGCAGATAAATTAGTATCTCAGAGAGGGGGGAAAAACCCTCCTCCCACTGACTGGGCTTATGCAAAGTAACAGGCACCTGCCTTGGGCTGGGGGGGGGGAAGTTGGTTGTAGCAACAGCTGGTAAAAGGCCTAAATATGATTAATTAATGCTGCAGGGGGGAGAAATCACAGACGCAATTAAGATTTATGGTAGGGTGGGAAGATGCAGGACATAGAAGAAAAAGGGAGGAAGCAGATGAGAGTGCTTAATAACTTTCCATGCTAAAAGGTATACAGAGGAGGGCACCTGAAGCTAGCAAAAAACTGAAGGACTTTGTACATGTGTTCACCGGGATATCACAGAGAGGGTGAGGCCATCAGAACAATACATCACGTCATCTTATGGCTAGGAGGTAGATGACTGTCAATCTATGTGGAAGCCTTCACTTGCTTCCTGGGTAAGATGGACTGTATGGAGTATTAGCAGGGTAGCCACAATGTCAAATTTACTTTGAAATATATATCTCAGAACCATAGAGGAGTGGAGATCTCCAGGAATTACAGCTGGTCTCCATATTATAAAAATTAGTTCACCTGGACAAAATGGCTGCTTTGGAGAGCTGACTCTGGCATTATACCCTGCTGAGTTGCCTCCCTAAAGCCCTTCCTCTAATCTAGAAGAATCCCCCAGCCTGGAGTCAGCAACCTTCCTGCACATTCCATTGTGACAGCTGGGCCTGTAGGGGTGGTTTATAAATTTGATAAATAAACAAACAAACAAACAAATATTGCCACTGCCTGACACACAGGGCCACAGCTATATACGTTGTGGTTTAGGAAGTCTTTAAGCTAACTCTGATTTGCTTGATTCATGTGTACTGTGGGTACACTAAAGGTTTCCTAAACCAAAAAGTCTTCCATCATGGTTCTGTGTGTTAGTAAAGAAGGGAGTGTACGACTGAGTGAGAGTAAACCAGGCTCTGAGTTTTCCCATAACACCTGAATACAGACCAACAGCAGAAGAACCCAGTGCCCCCCCCATTCTACTTCTTGATGGCCATGTTGCCACGCTGCATGTCCCTCATTCAAGCCATCCCATACCAGCCTGCAACACACCTTTGAATGCCAACTTAATAGCTCTTCTATCAGGCTCCCTCTCTCCTCAGCCCTGCAGTGCCAATGTAAATCAGTGAGGAGAGTACCGGGAAATCTTGTTCCAGCTGCACCGTGTTGCTCCACAGCCATAAGGGCCCCCTCAGTGGTGTTTCTCTACTAAGCTTCCATTTCTTGCATTTAATCACATGCACACATCTGTGGGCTCCAGCAGAGTCAGCGAAGCAGGGAGCAGCAGGTGGAAGAAGCTGCTGAGTCTGGTCGCACCATGCAAATGGGACTGAGGAAAGCAGGGAGGGGAGAATGGGCCTAATTTGCTGGAGGGCTTTGGTGGATCACTGCAGAGACAGAGCAGAGGCCACGGCTTGGGGCTCAAGCCCACCTGCATGCTATGAAGGTTCATTTCCAGAAGAATGCCTCCTTCAGCGTTCAGCAGCAAACAGGTAACTTTAAAGTTGTCTAAAAATAGGTACAACTGGGCTCAGCAGAACAGCCTCTGTCATTGTTTCACCTTGTGTGATACAATCTGTGGCCCATGCTGGCACCAAGAATGGCCTTTCTCTGAAATATAGAGCAAGGGAAAATCAGAATTCATGCAAACTCAGCTCCCAGGGCATTTGAATTGTGTAAGCCCCTGCTCAAGAGCTCCTTAAGCTGTGCATCAAGAAGCTGCAGGGCAGGAAGAGGCAACATAAAGTGTATGGGCCAAATCAAGCCCCCTCCCTATCTGCAGCCCTGCAGGAGGAATTCCAAATATACATTGTTTGTGGACATTTCCCACCTTTTTAGAGAACATTAAAGGCAAAACTAAGACCAGCAACAACACCATTGGGGATGAGAAGGTTCTTGTATCATCATGACTGCATCTGCCCCCATGGCTGGATTTAGAGGTATCAATGCATTTGGCCTGTTTTTCCAGCCTGTTTCAGCCAGCCAGCCAATGACATTATATGGTCCATATGTGTTGGAGATTATCTCACTGTGAACTGCTGCAAGAGTGAAAGCGTTGTGTCTGTTGCCACAGACAAGGTAGAGAAATGATCAAACAAAAGGGCAGAGAGAAAGCAAACACATGTGCTACTGAGAGAAAAAGAATGAAAAGGAAGAGAAAAGTTAAGAGATACCTGAGGATATGCTCAAAAAAGACAGAGTATGCTACGTATGCCAGCCTCCAGGTGGGACCTGGGGAATCCCCATAATCACAGCTCATCTCAAGACTACAGAGATGACTTCCCCTGGATAAAATGGATGTTTTGGAGGGTGGGCTCTATTTCTGTATCCCACGGGGGCTCCTGTCCATCCCAGGCTCCATCCCCAAATCCCTGGGGATTTCCCAGCCTGGATCTGACAGCCATTCCTCTCCATTTTCCACTGGAGGCTGGGGTGGGGAAACGTGCCAAGGGCCAACCTTAAAGTATGTTAAAAGGTGCATAAAGAAATAAAATTTTTAACACAACATTGTAACTGAAAGAATAACATTTCCCCCATGGTTAACCCAGAAAAATGTCCCTCTCGAGATAGTAAAAAACATAACGTGGTCTCAGAGTGGTTTAGCTTCTATATTTTCCCTGGAGGTCGAACTCTGATTAAGAGAAATGTTGTTTGCTCCTAGTGGTCTTTGCTTTCTGCCATTTTTCACTCTGCAGTCAATCTTTGGTATCTTTGCATTCGGTGGGGCAGGTTTAAAAAATGTTTTATTGTTGTTGCGGGTCCCTATAGCAATGCGGAAGTTTTCTTAAAAAAAAAAATTGGGGACTTAGGGGGGACGGGGATGTTTGAGTCCCCAAAGCCACCACTGAGAGGGAGTTGGTGTTGATTGACATCTTGAGGACCAGGGGGAAACCTGCTGCTTCATCAGGAAGGGAAAAGTTGTGATGAGACAGCAGCATAATGCAGGAGGGGTCTCCCATCAGGAAGTGGCCAAATGCACTGTTCACTATCGTGCTTTTACAAGCAGGAGGCAGCATGCCTTGTCCACCTCCATGTGGAAATTCTTTTAAACATTGCTAAAACTTCCATTAAAAAATACTGTGTAATTTGGTCTTTGCCCTAATTATAATGGGATTGCAAATGTGGAGAATAAAAATATAAGCTCTTGCTCATTTATATGTGTTTATATGTGCTTTAACAGATGCATATCTTAAATTGCTCATGATTAGCCATCAGATGGTGATTTTTAAAGTCTAGCAACCCCTGACCCCACCCTCCAGACCCAGTAAGGCTGGCTTAAAAACAGCCAGGTGGCAACCATATACTCCGTGGGACAGACAGAGGTAAGGCTGATGAGATCATGGCCATAAAGTGCTTTGTAGGTTTTAAGCCCCGTGTGAATTGTTTCAGTTTTTGCTCTACAATTATATACTGCTGCTCAGAAAGGTAAACTGGGAAAGGGAATGGCCACCATGCAATGGCATATCATGCTGCTTCAGCACAACATTCATTCTGAATTCCTCATAGCCGTGTCCGCTCACGCAATGGTGTTTTAGCACAGCCCACTCGGTGGTATTTCATTATAGTGAGAGGAGATGTTCAGTGCTGCTGAATATCTAACTTACTAGGAATTCATATATTACAAATATGTATATTGCAATATGCACACACATGTGTATATAATATATGAATTCTTACTTTTAATGGGTACTCCAAGGCATCGGTCCGCAACCTTCCGGTTGCCGCGCGGACCGCTGCTCCGGAGTGGCAGGAGAGGGCGGCCCAGGCCCCCGCGCACGCGCGGCAGCCCCAGCGCAAACGCGCATGCGCGGACTGCCGCGCACACGCGTTTGCGCCCGGCAGGGGGCGCAAACGTGCGTGCACGGCAGTCCGTGCATGTGCGGCGGTCCGCACATGCGTGTTTGCTCCGCCGCCATGCCGGCGGCCGCAGCTCCCTCTCCCGGCCCCTCCGGGCCGCCAGCAAATCGGCCGCCAAAGAGGCTGATTAGCTTGCGGCTCGGCAAGCTTCTCTTCCCCCCCCTCCCGAAACAAGAAGCTTGCCGGGCCATGAGCTAATCGGCCGCTTTGGCGGCCGATTTGCTCACGGCCTGGCGAGTTTCTCGCTTCGGGGGGGGCGGGAAGAGGGAGCTGCGGCCCGGCACCAGGCCGCAGCCCGCGGGTTGGGGACCACTGCTCCAAGGAATTCAGGGGGCACATCTGGTTCTTCTTCCCTCCTCTTCTATATTTTCCTCACAACAACCCTGTGAAGTCACCCACTGTCTCCCTAAAGGCAACACCCCCCCCTCACATACACACAGGGGAGAGGCAACCCAGGAGGCTCCCATCCTTGGAATCTTGTACCTCTGATGTACCAAAAGGAGAAAACAGTCACTAGAGTTCCTCCCCCATTTCAGAAAGCATATTCTCTGCCATCAAAGAGAACTTTAAAACTAGCCAACATACCGAGGCAATAAAATGCCAGTTAAGTCCAGGAGATCCCCAAGGCACTTATTGTCAAGGGCCTGTTTTGGATGCCTGGCAATTACTTTAAATTCAGCCAGCCAGTAATCTGTGAATGATGAATTCCCCTCCCAGACTGATAAACTGATCAATGGCACCCAGGATGAAAGCAGGTATCCTGCCCATAGAGGCAGAACTCTGGGCATCAAGTCACATCCTGTTATTGACAGTCTTACTCAGGTCTTGCAAACAAAGGGCTGCAACTTCTGAGTCAGTCCATCTGATCTAGAACCCATTAATTTGTCTTTTTGGCAGTCCACAGTATCTACAAAGCTTCTCCAACACCACATTTCAAATGAACCAACTTTCATCCTTCTATCTTGAAGTTTCAACATGCCTAACCATGTTTTAAATTTCCCTTTGATTTATGGATCTTTATTTTGTCCTCTCCCACTTCATTTCATGCTCCTAGCCCAAATCTTCTGACAATATTTGATTCTGCTTTGTTTCCTACTTTTGTGTTCCAGTCACTGTTGATTAGCACATCTTGTTTGTAATCAGTTTCTTCATGGGCAGTCGCATAAAAGCTTTTAATTTCTTTCTCATCTGCATCTGTAGTTGGGTGTAAACTTGAATTATGGTTTGCTAAAAGGTTTTCCATTGATATGATTTGGTCCGGCTTTTCATTCTATCCCCTGATTGCCTGTGCTACCTCTCCCCTCACTGTCAGAACAACCCAGTTTCTTTTGTATTTCTCATTTCCCAAGTATAGATGGGAAAGAGATAGATGGGAAAGATGGCTGCCTGAGCACTTCTCCTAAGGGGGAGCTCTTGGTCCGTATAGGGGGCTGAATGTATCTGCGTCCGGCAGAAGCAAGCAAGGTGCGCAAACCTTGCTAAATTCTCCTTATAAGAGTTTTGGAAAGTTCCGGAGCTCTAAAAAGGCCCGTTACTGATCTGTGGAGAGAGATTCCCAAGATCTTAAGCTATACGTGACTATTAAGGCCAAGAAGCAGTCTACCATCAGAGCTTTCTTTAACAAGGATCACCTTTTCTTTCTCATTCCTCTCTCATTTTCTGAACTGCTTTGAAGAGTCGTCAGAGTTCTCTAACTTCAAATGCCTGCTATCAACACTTTGCAATTTTCTGATTGAAAATGCCCTAATCCAGTCCAGTGTATTTCACTCATTGCCAGTTATCCTGCAAGGCTTCTTCTACCCCAACCACTATTGGAACAGTCTGTTCTCCTCTCTGGAAGGTGGTGACCCCTGGGTCAGGAATGTTCCTTGAGGTTTAGAGCAGTGGTCCCCAACCTGCGGGCCGCGGCCCGGCGCCGGGCCGCAAAGGCCATGGCGCCGGGCCGCGGCTCCCTCTCCCCGCCCCCCCCACCGCAGTAAAAAACTTCCCAGGCCGCAAGCTTGCGGCCCGGGAAGCTTCTTATTGCGGGGAGGGCGGGGAGAGGGAATCAGGGCCGGGCCGCGCCTGCGCGGCCCGATCCGCGGGTGTGGCCCGATCCGCGGGCGCGGCCCGATGCGTGGGCGTGGCCCGCGCGGGCGCGGTCCCCACGGGCGCGGCCCGATGCCCTGCCAGTCCCCAGCCTAATAAAGGTTGGGGACCACTGGTTTAGAGGAAGAATCTCAAAAGTCCAGGGCTGAGCAAGAGGTTTTGCCATGTAGCCAGTCCCCAGGAAGGCCACAGTGGCACCTGTTGTTTCCTTGGGTACAGCGGGCTTTGTCTCTAGTTCTAAATAAAACTGTATTACTTAAATGTTCTTTGTCTCCCATTTCTGGGAATACAGTATCAAGTTTGGCCCATGTGTACACAGGCTTAAAGGTCTCCAAAGAAACACAGACCGCTTTAGATGCACTATAGAAAAGTTGTACCTGTGTAAAGGGAGCAGTTTCATGATAAGTAAGAATTTGAACCTGAGTCTCCACAAGTCTCCAGAACTTTGCCATACTGGCTTTCCTTATAGTATTTAAAGTGGCTCCTTGTTGCTTCATATTTTAAAATATATTGTAGATAGAATTCCTTATAATAAGTGGGAATTCCCAATTAGAACTTTTTCTCCTCTCTTCCCACTGGCTGCTGATGTGCAGAAAAATATGGTGTTATAATTTCTAATCCCCCTACTGACTCAGTTTGCACTGATTGCAAAACTTAGTACTTTTACCCAAGGGGATGAAAAGTCCTGGCTGTACTATCGAAAGCCCTGTCTCATTACAAGGACTTCTGGCCAACAGAGCCGTATCATATATTCTCTCTCATACTAACGTATTTTATAAGATGACTATAAATTAAGCCTCAAGTATTTTGCATACAGCGGACGCTAGCTGCCCTCCTGGCAGGGCCCTGGCCCACCCAGCCGCTCCCACCCTCCCCCGCTCCGTGGGATCCCAGCCTTGGCCCTGGGAAAGGAGCAGGGTCCCTGCCCTGTTCCCCGTGGTGAAGACTTGTACCCCCCCTCCCACCTGAGGCCCCACCACTTGCTCAGCCCTGGACTCTTGAGATTCTTCCTCTAAACCTGAGAAGCAAGGCCGGGCGCGCCTCCCCCCACCCACCCACCCAAGGCCGCCTCTTTCCCACCCCTGAAGCCTCTCCCCCACCCCCGAAGGCTTCTCCCCGCTCCACTCCCACCTGATTTCCCGGCTTCAGGGCCAGGAAAGAAGCAGGGCCGGGGTGTCGGAAACACGCCAGCCCTGCTTCTTGCCCGCCCCCCAAGGCTTCCTCCTGCCCCGCTCCGACTTGAGGGCCTCTGGGGCACTCCCACCTTATTTCCTGGCTTCGGGGCTGGGAAAAAAGCAGGGCCAGCGCATCTCCGATGCGGCCCTGCTTTTTTCCCACCCCGAAGGCTTCCCCCCAGCCTGCTCCCACTTGATTTCCCGGCTTCGGGGCCGGGAAAGAAGCTGGGCTGCTACATCGGAGTGACATTTGGGGGGGGACTGACATTCACAGCTCCCGATTGCCCCCCCCCCGAGTTTTTATCATGGACTCTGCTTGCCCCTTTCTCCTCCCACATAAGTCTTACTGAATTATTACTACCGCTCCCGTGGAGCGGTTACAGATTGTGAAAATAAAATGGAGAATATCAAAGCTACGTGCATCACACTGAGATCATTAGATAAGGGGTATGAAAAAATCAGGTTCTTAGCCAGCTTGGTATAGTGGTTAGGAGGGCTGACTTCTAATATGGCAAGCCAGGTTTGATTCCCTGCTCCCCCACATGCAGCCAGCTGGGTGACCTTGGCCTCGTCACAATATTGAGAGGGCTGTTCTGACTGAGCTGTAATATCAGGGCTCTCTCAGTCTCACCCACCTCACAGGGTGTCTGTTGTGGGGAGAGAAAAGTAAGCACCTTTGAGACTCCTTCTGGTAGAGAAAAAGCGGCATATAAGAACCAACTCTTCTACTACTACTACTTTGAATATATATCATATAAGGTGAGATCCAGCACTGAAAGTTGCGTCTGGAAATAAGCTGGCAGACAGGAAAGCTTATTTAATATGTTCATTATGGCAGGTTCCAATCAAGACTGGAGCAGCTGCATTTTTGCATCAGTTGACATTTCTGGACCATCTTCAAGGGCAACCCTGTGTTAGAGTAGAGCTAGCTGGATGTTACCATGTATTGGACTCTCCCATTTTGAAAGAATCTTGGTCTATTACTGGAAAACTCAGAGATGAGATGACTCTTACTTCGCTCCAGTATATCCCACAAACTCACTGAAACCAAAATATACCAACAGTGAACCATAAGATTTGGTTCTTGGACAGTCCAACGTCTATTCGTTGTTACCCGCCACGAGACTTAGGGGAGTGGCGGGCTGTAAATCAAAGTAATAATAATAATAGTAATAATATTCATGAACATAATATATAATATAGCCCCATCAATCTCTGCTCACTGCTAGTCTCCCTCTGGCCTCTTTCTGCTTCTCACATTCTTATTTCTCTATCACTCTGGTCTTATTTTTTCTTCTACTCATGATCTTTCTGGTGCCCTTTTAAAGGCAGTTTGCTTTCGTAGTCTACCCAGTAATGAGTGACCCCATCCTTTGCCAAGAAACAGGTCCAAGATAAGTCTTATTTTTCCTAGCATCACGCAAGCAGGCAACGTACCATCTCTATTGTCAAACCTCTTGACCAAAATAGCAAAACCAAGACTATCCTGGCCTTCCTTTTCTCCATCATGCTGCAAGTTTGTATGAGAATTCAACTATTGTTGAGACTGGAAGCTGTACTGGTTCACATTGATCGTATGACTAAACCCCCCTGAGCAAATTCATTGAACAGAATGTCCAGATTCAAGGAAAGGGGGGGGGGTAAAAATCTGAATATTTATTAGAACGGAGTGATAAAATGATTGCAATGGGAATGCAATGTTAGTCTGTCATAGCAAAAATCCAGTGGTCCCTTAAAGACTAATAACATTATTTCAGTATAATGCTTTCAGGAGGCACTGTCAAAGGAGTGAGCTCATTGAAATAAGTGTAGTGGTCTTCAAGGGACCACTGAACTGTTATTTTATTTTGCAACGGAAAGCAAGTGACAAATTCTGGTGAAGTCACGATTAATCATTACCTCATCCTTAGCCCCCATTTGCAATCCACTAGGGCTGCCACTCTGAAAGGGAGGAGGGGAATGAGAGGAAGTATATGGCTACATCTAATTTACATACATTTCCATGGGTTGAGACTCTAGAATCCCAGTCCCTATGCGTACTATTGCTAGTGCTGTGCTTACTATTGCTATATGTGCATTTTCCCTTGTGTACATGCCGCTCTCCCTAACCAGAGGCTTATCCGCCTCACACACCATGCATGCAAAGTATTCTGTGTGCAAGACTTGCTCTCACACTAAGCCTTTCTCTGGGTGAGCCCACAGATTCTCTAAAGGCACTTTCTGCACATTGATCTATGGAAACAGTATTGTTAGAAAGACAGTCCTGTGTGGTCCTGCCATTTTCCCTGGCAAAATCATGGCAACTTTCAGACTGCCTGCATTGGTGCCGCGAGGGGTCTGAACCCCTGCCCCTGGGACTACTAGCACCTGCAGTTGCAGATATCAGTCGCTGGCTTCCTGTCCTCTGAACTGTATAACATGAGTTGCCTTGGAAAAGATGCTGTGATGTGGACTATTTCTGGAGCATGCATGTGCTTTGTGTGTAGGAGGGGTATGGGACGAGGTAAATGGCATTGCCCCTGCAGATGCACATTTTCATTGATGGACAAACAGACAGGCTTCTCATTCCTCCCCAGTGGGAACCCAACACAACTTACAACCGCAGTGTCCCCCCTTCTCCATGCAATAGTCACAACAGCCCAATGAGTAGAGTTGCCACTCTCCAGGTGGTGCCTGGAGATCTCCTGCTGTTACAGCCGATCTCAAGGCAGCAGCAATCACTTCCCCTAGAGAAAATGGGCCGGAAACGGGCAGCCGTAGTCTGTTCAGTGGCTGATAAATGTGGCTCAGTATACTCCCTAATCTTGCTTGCAGAATGTTCTTGTTGCATAATGTCAATATTGCTAGCCCTTGGCCAGGACTAAATGAAAGAACAGATTCCCAGTTTTGCCATTTGCAAACTTTGTGCTCTTGGGCAAGTCTTTCCTTGTGGCTCTACATGAGGGAGTACTGTATGGCCACACCCTGGCTCTCTAGTGCCACAGTGCCCTCTTCTGGATAGGAAATAGAGCTGCTCCTCTGGGCTTCTATGCTGCCCTTGTAGCTGGAGATGTCAGCTTTTTGATTCAGCTGTGGCCAAGGGTCTTAATGGCAGGGGGAAAACGGATCCATAGACTCCATAGAGTGGCAACAGTGCCCCATGGGAGGGTCTATAACGGACTCCACTAGCAGCGTACGTCAAGGGTGCTCATTTAGCCTAAGGTGTCCGAGGCTCAGCTGGCTGTGTGTTGCTTCTAAGCACTTCACCAGCAGCCCCTGCACTATCCCTTTCCTGCACTCTTGCAAGCTGCCCATCAAGCTGATGTGTTCCATCACTCTCTTCCAGCTCCCTGACATAATATCTGTTGACAAGGGCAAGGATCTGGAGTGCCCCTGGTTGGGGCAGCTGGGGATGGGGCGGGGCGGGGTGGGGATGGAAAGGAAGGGTGAGGCTGTCTGCTCAGGGACTCCCATCCCCACCCCATGCCTGGTGAGGCTCTCTCATGCTTCCTCTCTCTCCCAGCTTTCTCCCTGCTGAAGAATTATGTAGCATGAAGGAAGCAGGCGCCACCATCTTGAACTGAGCGTGAACTTTGCTTTCTACATATAAATACAGATAGCAATCACACCCCAATCAGCGTGCAGGCTTCAGGGCATCGTCTCAGCAACTCTAACTTTCCCATTACGATAATGTGATTTTCACTCAGTCTGTAATATCACCAGCCATGAATAAAACAACTGGCTCCCTCTCTCTCTCTCTCTCACTTTCTCTGTCTTTCACTCCCTTCACATTCTTTGCATACTAATGACAGCTCAGCAGTACTGAAGAGCGGCGCTGGCTTTACCTGCCCCAGATGGAGAAGGGGACGTCATCTGCCGGCATCCCACGTCTCACCTGGAGCCAGCATAGGGTTGACAGAACAGCAGCAGGGCAGAGGGGATAAACCCAACTGCGAAGCTTTTTCTTTACGTGATTACCTGTAGTCTTTTACAAAATGCTGGCTTCTGCTTTCCCCCCCCCCCCTTAAAAATAAAAGTCAATTCCTCCTTTTCTCCAAAGAACTCAAGGTTGCATCAATGGGGTGAAGTTGTCCCCATCTGAGCTCTACGATTCGGTGAGACAAAGACTTGCTGAACTGGCCAGATCATGAGGCAGGGGGAGGCAAATCACCTCAAGTGACAGATTAGGCATGCAGTGGATTGTCTATGGTTTTGTTTGTTATATTTTCACATCATGAAGATTCAGGGGTAATTTTCTGTAGCAAAGAATATCTTAGGATGTCTCTGATGCAAGGCCAACAATTAACGTCATGCCAAATTGGTATTTGAACCAGTATGTGTGTGTGTTGGGTTGGTTTTATGGTTATCAAGTCACAGCCAACATGGTAATCCCGTTAGATTTCAAAGCAAGAGATGCTTAGAAGTGTTTTGCCATTGCCAGCCTCTGAGTAGCAACCCTGGACGTTCTTGGTGGTCTCCCATCCAAGTAATAATCAGGGCTGACCTTGCTTAGCAGTCAAGATTTGATGACCTCAAGCTACCCTGAAGCATCTAGATCAGAGCGCCTTAGTCTCTTTTTGGCCATTAAGTTTTAGCTGATTTATCAGGACCCCATAGGGATTTCATGGCAAGAGACATTCAGAAGTAGTTTGCCATTGCCTGCCTCTGGGTAACAACCTTAGAATGCTTTGGTTGTCTCCCATCCAAATACTAACCAGCACATAGCTTAGCATTAAAGTTCTGACAATTTTGGGCTACAATGGGCTATCCTGGTAGTCTTCCAGTTCGGTAATCTATCTGTCAGCCTTTATTGGCTCCCAGAAGGGGATGTGCTTCTTTGAAAATTAAATCAAATACTTCTCTTACTACGATATTCAGCAATGTGATCAGGATAGCCAGGCCTTATTCCAGAAGATGTCTTTACACTTGTAAGAGTTTGCAGAAGAGATTTTACCAAGTGCAGCTGTCCCCAGTGGATCACTGTGGTAAAAGGAATGGTTATACCCAATGAAATTTCCCTTGCAACACAACTTTTAAAGGCACATGAGCCCTCTTAGGGTCTGGGCTTGGCAACTTTTCTTCCCTACACATGGGTTTTTGGCTCTGCTTTTTGCTCCTGGAAGCACTGGATTATTTCCAAGTTTTCAGGTAGCTTCAACAACCATTTGGTTTATTTTTGCAGTTTCCCCATGCTTCCTGAAACCTCCTGATTTTCTTCCTGGTGCACCACTGAAGTGCATTTGCCTTCCCTCTGCCATCCACATTTCAGGGCTGCCATTTTGTATGGCATTTGAGCAGCTAAAACTTCTTTTGGAAGGATATGTTCACAAAGTGACTTGACCACTTGAAAGGAATTTTAAAATTGTGATGATGCATTTATTTCATTTACTAATAATTTGTTGTTAGCTCTTATCATTAATTACTTATTATGTGTTTTGTTGGGGCAGAGTATGCACCACATATCAACCAACAAACTAGTGAGGTGCTCTCAGACAAAACAACCAGGGAATTTCTCAAACATTTAGTGGGCTAAAACCAGAGGACCATCCCCAAAGGCAGTCTTCAGCAATTTAAGGAGCCCCTTAGAAGTTGCAATTACTTTGGTCTGAGGGAGGAAAAAGACAGGTACAGTGTCTGAGTTGGTCTTTTCCCACCTATAGGGCTAATTTAGCTCCTGAAGTTAAACCACCTGAGATGCATGGGGGAGGGGATGTGAAACAACCCTTTCTCCATTAACCCATTCCTGATCTTCAAAGCTGCTAATTAGCTTAAAATTATCCTAATTACAGATTTCACACAGCATGTCTGCTTCGACTCTGAATGCTACTCTAGACATGGTTACATGGTTCTTCCCTTTTCACACAACACATTTTCACATCAGCACTGAATATTTTAATAGTCTTTTGACTAAGCTACTGTTGCTGCTATGTTCTAATCCAACCCAACTTTTCCACCTCATGACATCTCCTTGCTTCAGATACTCAGTTTTATGATTACAGAACATGGTTCAATGTATCATTATATATCAGAGAGAGCTAATATAGTTTGGCTGAAAAAGAAATTGTTGATAAACCATACAGCCTTTTTGACATACATAATCAATCAGTAAACAATCTGATCATAGGATCCTTTCATTTCTGATACATAATTGTAGCTGGGCCTTTGAGAAAGGGAGGACATTTTGAACAAAGTACTCTTCAGTTAAGTCACCTTCTTTCTGGTTTCCCATTCAGAACACAACTAACTGAGTGAATTTCCACTATTTCTTTCTATTCATCGATTAGAATGGAAGAAGAAGAAAAGTTGGTTCTTATATGCCGCTTTTCTCTACCTGAAGGATGCTCAAAGCTTACAGTCGCCTTCCCTTTCCTCTCCCCACCACAGACACCTTGTGAGGTGGGTGAGGTTGTGAGAGCCCTGATATCACTGCTTGGTCAGAATAGTTTTATCAGTGTCATGGCGAGCCCAAGGTCACCCAGCTGGCTGCATGTGGGGGAGTGCAGAATCAAACCCGGCATGCCAGATTAGAAGTCCGCACTCCTAACCACTACACCAAACTGGCTCTCATTATCTCACAGAGGATAATTAATGGTACCAAATGTCAGCTGCTGGTAATGCTCTGATACTGGGCTGTACTGTGAAAAGGGAATTGCAAGCACTGAAAGAGTGTTCAAATGACAAGAAATAGCAGACAGAGAAGAAACAGCCATTTTCCCACAGACAGGTTTTTTTTTAATCTCTTAGGGGCTTTTTGCACGGCTTCAAAATCGCACAATGGTTGCCAATTGGAAACGCTATTGATTTGCCATAACGCACGACGTCGTAGACAATCTGCAACACTCCTGAAACCGATCAGCAAAAAGCGCTTCGTTGTAGCGCTTTCAGGGGAATCCCAAAAAGTGGATTCACCCTCCGGAAAGCGCTACACTCTTGCAAACAATCTGCAACACTAGCGATAAAGACCTGTGCGTTAACATTGTTGCGGTTTCTTCAAAGTCCCTCCTCCTGAGCCTGTCCTCCAAACTTCCGGCGAAGCGATCGCCATTTTTTTTTCTCCGAGCGAGCGGGGATAAACGCACCAGCGAGCCTCTTTCTGTTTAGAGGCTTCCCTGGCTTCAGTCCTTCACCTTTAGTCACTAAGCACAAACCACATAAAAGCCCGTTTGCTGAAATAAAGTCCCTTTATTTTTTACACATTAATTCAGCCGAAAATCGGGCCCGTGAGAGGGGGGGGGATTTTTTTTTTATCACTCGAGGCAGCGTGGCAACGATCATACGATCAAACGACAGCTCACATTAGGCAGCTGGATGGGTCTCTCCGTTGCAACGAATCTACACAGATTCGTTGCTATGGGTCTGTTTTTTTTTTAAAAAACCTTTCTTAAAGGGAAAGGGGCTGTTTGGGAGCATGCTAACGGCTGCCCATTGGCTGCTTGACGGCCAGGGGCGGGACGAGCTTGGCAATAGCGCTTCCTTTTCTGCTGAGACCGGAAGCTGTGGGAAACGCTACAAAACGCAACTGGATTCCACTACAAAGGCAGGTATGCATAACGACGAATTCCACTATTTTAAATGGCGATTTTTCATTCAGTGACCAATTTGCAACAAAGATCCCGGTGCGTAAAGCCCCTTAGAATTTACTAGGCCTTCCTTGCAGACACAGTTGTGGGGTATGCAGTAGCTGGACAAGCTATTCGATATTGATTGAATGGCAGCATGTCCACCAAGTTGGTGAGGATAAAAGAGCTAAGCACCACCCATTCCCACTTTACTGAGTCTAATCTATGGTGAGATAAGGTTGGCTACCCAGTTATCCTTCATTCACCCATCCGCCATTATTAGGTAGCCATATTTCATGCTGGGTTTGGTGTTTATTTTTTGTTTTATTGTCTTCTAGATCTGTCTCTCTGTACTTGGACATCAGATTCTAACTGCATAGTGGCTGTCTAGAAGTTGTATAAACCCCAGGGTCCTTTCAGTAAATCAATGAACACCAACAGCAAATAAATTAACATTAAGAATGAACTGCTTTAATTAAAATAGTAGCAGCCTTAACAAGCAGTGACTGCTTCTTTCACTTTTAGTTAAGTATTTGATACTGTGATTCAAAATAAAGAAATAATGTCCTATTTCACAGAACTACTTTTCAGCCAAGGAACAATCAAACCATATGATGTGGTTCTGTGCCACATGGTTGGTTTGCCCAATATAGATGCAGCTGGCAGAATTAATTCAAAAGAAGATCCGTAGCACAGGAGACAAAAGGAATATCTTCCTTTGCAATTTGGGATAAAAATGACTTTGAGGTGATGATTTTCATTGGGAAAATCAGTGTGATTTCTCATTTCTCATACTCATCCCCCCTTTAAATTGCAGTGCCAATGGCTACGTTCTGTTAAAATGATTATTTAACTACATCTTAAACTAACCCCAAAACCATGTAGGTAGTGAATGCAGTTGTCCTGGGATAATATGTGTATACTGACAAATCCTAGCAAAATCCTAGCAAAATCCTAGCAAAAACAAAGGCAGTGGTATTCTGTACTTGTTGAAACTTTCAAGTTATCTTCAAGTGCAACTCATGTAGTATAGTCATCAGATCCAGAGTTACAGAAGCATATATCAGTGTAACCAAGTCAGCAGAATCTAAAAGAAAGAAATTTATAGTATACGAAAATTTAAAAAACAACAACATTCCTAGCAACTGCTCAGCTTGTTTTTCCATTCACAAGGCTGGGTCCAGATTCATCATGAATTTATATTTGTGAGTTGGTTCGTGCCCATCCCTAATGGTTCTTATAGGTCTTATAGTTAATATTCGGCCATACTTATGCACATATATAGTTGTTTTCTTTTGTGAATAGAAATTATAAATAGCATAACCAAAGCCATTCCAAAATCCTTAGGTCTGTCCTCAGTGCCTCGGTATGCAGTTGTCATTCAGAGAGTTTAAAATGTCAGCGCAGTGCCTCACAGTTCTGGAGAAGATTAAGCAGCAAACACTGAAGGTTAAGCGTGATGCATACAATGGGCAGATGGGATAACCCAACTACATGGCGCTGCAGGATTCATTTTTAATATCAGAAAAGCTTAACATAGAATTTGGAAGTTAATGCAGCATAATGAATTTCTATGGAACTCTGTCTTCCTTCTGTCATGTATGCTAAGCAAATTCATGTATTCAGATTTGAGAACAAGGGAGCATATTCAAAACAGTCCTGCATTTGAGGAGACAAGAACCAGGAAGGTAGATCTAAAACAGGGCTAGCCTACTTCTATAGACTCAAGGGCTGCTCCTCCACATCAGGGGCCTGAAATCCTCAGCTCCATTATACAAGTAGCACCATTTATTAGTAAGGCTATGCTATTTATAGAGCACTTGTTCTCACATGCAGCCATACATGTAACAATGCATTTTTAATATCCAAAGTTCATGGGCAAACATAGGCACCCCTGAAGACCATGCCATTCTTCTCCCACAAAGTGCTTTCTAATCCAGCTATAAGCACCAGTCTTTCCTTTTTGAATTTAGAAATGTCTCAAATGCCATTTAAATTGCTTTCGTTAAAGGGGGTTCCTGATCCTTCCCTTAGGTTTCTGGGCTGACACAGCATTAAAATATCATACTGACACAGGAAGGGATAGCCAAAGTTATTCAGGAAAGAAGAAAACACGCTACTAGGGCGATTCAGTCACAGAAGGAAAATAAGAATGGAGGGAAAGTTGCCTCATAGCAGGTGAACCTATCCAGGTTTAAAAGAATCGAATATTGACATTGAAACTAGTGATTCCTTATTCTCTAGAATAATTGAAAGCCAATATTTAATAACCATTAACCAGATTATAGGAGAAGTGTCTTCTACCTAGTTTCCATTAATGGGGACGATGAGGCAGTACATCAAGGACATACTAAGGTTAATCTTACAGATTTGTATGGATTATATCTGGGTATATCCGGGGAATGGTAGGGGGCAGGAAGGCCTGGAGGATCATTGTTCATGGGGTCGCAGTGGGTCGGACAAGACTTCGCAACTAACAACAACAACATATTTGGGCATGTGCCCAGGCCACCAATCCACATTGGAATAGCATACAAAAAAGGTGAGGTTATTTTTGCCCAAAATGCATCCAAAGCTGCAGGGACAAAATGGGCACCTGTGGTTAAAAAAAAAAATCCTCATAATTGAAGGAGAAGAGGGGTTGGTTCTTATATACTGCAGCTATATTGTTGGCTTGCATAGCCCAAGAAAGTGAATGTTGGAATGTAATTTCCAGACATTTATAAAATTGGACTTTTCCCATGTGACATGAGACATTCTAGTGTAATAATTTCTTGGATTCAGAGCTGTGTCACCTGCATATAGTATGAGTGGAATCAGATGAGGCCCTAGTCGTGGAGGGTGTGTGTGTGCAAAGTCAGCAATTCAGTCTGGGGGCTAAATCATTAATGTAAAGATTGAACAAGGAAGAAGCCTTGTCCTATGCCTTTCCTGGCATTTATGGGATCAGATAAACAGCTATTTACACCGTAAGACTATAATCTGGTTATTAAAGACTAATAACAAATGTAACTTAACTGGTATATTGGTCCTGCAGAGCTTCTCCCAGAGTCTGTCCCAAAGGACCATATCATATACAGATGTTAGGTAAAAGAAAGCAACATATAAACTAGTTTGTTTGGTTCTAGTATATTTCTCAGTCATATGTTGGAGGACCTCTTCGAAATCCAGCTTGTTCTATTCCCAGTAGATATTTCCAGGTCCTTCCAAGTTTTCAGCTTCAAAACATGACAACAGGCTTATAGGTCTGTAATTCTTTAGGCTGGGTGTATTCCCTTTTTTAAAAGTAGGAATTACTATAGCTTCCTGCCAGGTCACAGAAAAATGTCTAGAATAATCAGAACTTCAAAACAAGTATGTCAACATTGGGTATCACCACCAAGTGGCAAAATCCTTGATTAAATCAGGTGGTATCTAATCAGGCCCTGCAGCCTTAACTGCCTTTAAACCAGCAGTAAGTTTCAAAATATGAGTTTCCATAGCTGGGGACCAAGTAATAGCTCTGTCTTTAGAAGCCAATGTGGCCTCAATAGGGAAGCGGCATCAGCTACTTATTACAGGAAATACAATTATGTGCATTTGAGGGAAGGGGTGAGCTAATGAGCTGTTAAAAACCTCAAAAGGACCTTGGGCCTTTACTGGTGGGCACCTCTATCATACCAGCCCAAGTCTGACAGAAGGATCCTCTGTCTATGCTTTGATTTAAGGTATATTATTTTCATAGCAACCATTAGATTTTTAAAATTTATAATAGTTCTTCCTGACTTGCTTCCTGCTATTTTAAGGTGACCAGATTGTCCCACCTTTGGAGGGACATCTGGGGGCACCTGGCAAATTGTACTTATGTTGAAATTAAAAATATATATATTACAATACTATTTTTGTGTTCTATGTGTTCTATGAAAATTTTTGTTGCTCCATATAGACCAAAATTTTAATCAAGAACCCCCCCCCCCAGTCAATGGTGTCCTGCTTTACCCATGTTAAAATCTGGTCACCTTATGCTATTTTCCTACCCTACATCAAACCCACCCCTCTTCATCAATGAAGTTTAATTTGATCTCATTTCTCCTGGAATTCCCTTAAAATCCCTTGGACAGAGGTAGAATCCATCAGTGTGTTCTTATTTAAGAGTATTTCTTCAGAATAAAGTAACTGAGCCACTTCCTCCTGGACCTTATCTCATCATCATGGGAGCAGGGGAAATGGTGACTTGGAATCAGGGTTTAACCACCTAGGGGCCTGGTTTACTTCATTATCCAACAGCAAAAGAACATGAAAATGGTCTTTAACAATAGATTCATATACTTTAAAATGGGTTAACAACAAAACCAACACTAAATCGATTGCACTAGAACCCTTTTTAGAAGCAAATGTAAAATCCGTACTTTGGATATTCATACTTTAATCAATACCAGTTACCACATTGTATCTATAGTATTATGGTATAATGTTATCGGAGATTTTTTTCTTACAAAAATCAATTAACTTCCACTTGCTGTATTACATGGATGAGTTACAGGCCAAGAAAGGAGATCTAGAGTTTGTATCTGTGATAGGTCTTTGGTAGAAACTACTGAGCAATCCTTTTTCTGTGTAATATTTTTGGATCTGAGAAGAAAATTTCTAGATCATCATCTGAATAAGAAGCCTGTTCCCTTTTGCAACGTTAATGACTCTGTTAGTGGACCTGTATTTTAATATAACATTAGATGTGTGCAAATATATTGCTGCTACAATTAAACATCTTTTGTTTTTAATGAATATTGAACAGCAATATACTTTTTGTTCTGTTATTGTCTTCTTCTGGTCAAACAGCCTATTGTCTTCAATACCTAGATGGGATGGGATAAGTTGGGTATTTTTAATAGACATTTAAGAGATAATACTAAATGAGTGGAAACTCTCATATAATCATAGAGTTGGAAGAGGCCATACAGGCCATCTAGTCCAACCCCTGCTCAATGCAGGATCAGCCCAAAGCATCCTAAAGCATCCAAGAAAAGTGTGTATCCAACCTTTGCTTGAAGACTGCCAGTGAGGGGGAGCTCACCACCTCTTTAGGCAGCCTATTCCACTGCTGAACTATTCTGACTGTGAAATTTTTTTCCTGATATCTAGCCTATATCATTGTACTTGTAGTTTAAACCCATTAGTGTGTCCTTTCCTCTGTAGCCAATGGGAACAGCATCCTGCCCTCCTCCAAATGACAACCTTTCAAATACTTAAAGAGGGCTATCATGTCCTCTCTCAACCTCCTTTTCTCCAGGCTGAACATTCCCAAGTACCTCAACATATTCATAGGGCTTGGTCCGTTAGCCTCATATCATCCTCGTCGCTCTCCTCTGTACCCTTTCAATTTTATCTACGTCCTTCTTGAAGTGAGGCCTCCAGAACTGCACACAGTACTCCAGGTGTGGTCTGACCAGTGCCGTATACAATGGGACTATGACATCTTGTGATTTTGATGTGATGCCCCTGTTGATACAGCCCAAAATGGCATTTGCCTTTTTTACCTCAACATCACACTGCCTGCTCATGTTTAGCTTACAATCCACAAGTACCCCAAGGTCTCATTTACACACAGTGTTACCTAGAAGCGTATCCCCCATCCAGTAGGTGTGCTTTTCATTTTTCTGACCAGATGCAGAACTTTACACTTATCCTTATTAAATTGCATCTTGTTCTCATTTGCCCATTTTTCCATTGTGTTCAGATCTCGTTGAACTCAGGCTCTATCTTCAGGAGTATTTGCCAGTCCTCCCAATTTGGTGTCATCTGCAAACTTGATAAATAGTCCCTCCACCCCCTCATGTAGATCACTAATAAATATGTTAAAAAGTACCGGGCCGAGCACCGAGCCCTGAGGTACCCCGCTACTCACCTCCCTCCAGTCTGATGAAACACCATTGACAACAACTCTTTGAGTGCAGTTCTCTAACCAATTCCCTATCCACCTAACTATCTGAAAATCCAGATTGCAGTCCTTCAATTTATCCATCAGAACATCATGGGGAACCTTATCAAAAGATTTACTAAAATCCAAGTAAACAACATCAACCGAATTTCCACAATCCAGCAAACCTGTCACTTGGTCAAAAAAGGAAACCAGGTTGGTCTGACAGGATCTGTTGGAGACAAATTCATGCTGACTTCCTTGGATCACCAAATTGTCCTCTAGATGTTTGCAGATTGCTCCCTTTAATATCTACTCCATTATCTTAACCCCAGCAGAGGTCAGACTCACTGGTCTGTAGTTTCCCGGGTCATCCTTCCTCCCTTTTTTGAAGATCGGAATATTGTTTGCTCTCTTCCAGTCCTCCGGGACATCTCCAGTCCTTAAAGAGGTCCCGAAGATGATGAACAAGGGTTGTGTGAGTTCTCTGGAAAGTTCTTTGAGCACTATCGGGTGCATTTCATCTGGCCCAGGGGATTTGAACTCATCTAGTGCAGCTAAATGCCTCTCGACAACCTCTCTGTCCATGTCAACCTGCCACCTAGACACTATCTCTTGGCTACTGCCATCTCGAGATGTGCCCAAACCCTTTGATCTTTGGGGGAAAAAACTCTGCTTATTACAGCATAGGTGGGAACCACAAGAACCTAGAAAAATTGCTTTGGGGACAACATCTAACTACATTGCCTATTCCTTCTTTTTAGAGAAAAACAAGATTAATTCATTTTATGGAGAGAAACCCTGGAGAACATCAGACAAGTTCTTAGGCCTGCGAAGCCTCTTAATGGTTAGCTATTTACTAGCACGATTATGGCCACACATTTCTTCAGTGATATGTGCATTCTCCCTTAGTGACCTGATAACATCATTTAATTATTTTCCAACTGTGTGTCAGTCTAGAGAATTTCTCTAATTCATATCCAATATTTCATGCAGTGTCTAATGTTTTCACCACTTCTATGTCTCTTCTTAATCTTCTCAACAAGATGAGTGGTTTTGCTTATTGATACTGAACTCCTATTTATGAATGTGTCAGTTCTACTGAATCAAAAGTGGCTTACTGAGGAAAAATTAACTGTCACCTGAGGACCACTACATAGTGGTATGGTGCCACCAAAGAACATTGTCATATACCAAGGCTTCTGTGTGCCTTTTAAAACATATGAAAAGATTACTACCTTTCTGTAAATCTGAAGATGCTGGTGTATTCAGTCATCTATCATAACATAAACTACTTGTAGTATTCGTCCCCCAACCACAGTTCTCAAGGAATAATCCATGATGGTACCCCTTGTTCAAGATGAACAGATAATGTCAACTGCAAATCTCCTTTCTTGACATGTTCCCAACTGGAGGTGAAATCTATTTCCTAGATTTTCTGTTCATTCAGTTGCTACAATGACTTGGAAGAATTATATATTGGGCTAGGCTCCAAATTAAGTTGGACATAGATTATTTTACACATTCTGGCATTTTGCCTGAAAAGTATAGATAAACATTACCAATATATATTTTGTATTTCATGCAACAAAATACTCTGTGGCATTCTCACAATAAAGCCAGTGGAATTTGAATTACTAGAATGATAAATTGGGGGCAACCTCATTTTGTTGAGCTCCAAGATGTAGACATAGAATCAATAACAAGAGACGATGAAAAATACAGCAAAGGACCAAACAGAGAGAGGAGTTAAATGGAGCAACAATCTTGCCATAGAGGTAGTCGATCACCAATTCCATCTGTTGACCAGTGTAGTGATGCACTGCAGCAAAATGGGCTGAAGAAATTTCTCTGAGCCGGAGTGGGGCCTACTCAATAGCAATAGTCTGCTCAGACAAGTAAGATACTCATGTAATGGGAATAGGGTTGCCAGATCCAGATCCAGAGAATTCCTGAAGATTTGAGGGTGGAGCTTGGAAAGGACCTCAGTGGAAAGGACCTCAACGTCATAGAGTTCGCCCTCCAAAGCAGCCATTTTCTCCAGGGGAGCTGATCTGTGTAGTCTAGAGATAGGCTGTAATTCTGGGGGATCCCTGGGTCCCACCTAGAGGTTGGCATTCCTATAGGGGAAAGAGAGTCAGGAAATGTGACTGAAAAGCCATGCAAACACAGCAGAAAAGAAGAAGGGGTTTTGTGATCCCTTACAGTTATAATGAAAGTCTCAGAGGGAGAGGAACTAGGTTACAATTAAATAACACCCGTTCATTCTGGCTGCACTAATCCCATCCTCTTTCCTCACACCTGGTAGTGTTACAGTTTTTACTTACCTATCACCACCGTTGTTCTATTTTTTGCTGTGTGCCCCTCCCTTAAAAAGAAGTTTGAAACGGGATGATGTGGGCATCTTATTGTCTCTAGAGACCCAAGTCATCCATAGCATTTGGAGGGAAATTATCATGCTGGGCCCAAGGTGTAAATGAGAAACAATCAAGGAACAGAAAGAGTTTCCAGAGTGTAAGGTAGAGGAGCCATTGACATATTGCACCCCCACAGGGAGCAATTACTGCTGTCTAGGCTGCAACCATTCCTCACGGAGGGGCCTTTCCATTATGGTGCAACCAGGGAGGGTTAGATATACAACCTGCTCCCCCCCCCCCCAAAGACAAGGCACAATAATCAAAGTGGCTAGGGAGCTGGGGTCATTCAGCAGTACTCCCATCAGAAGAGGAATCCGTTCAGCTCCCCAGCAAACCCCTAATGAAAGGCAATCAGGCTCACCGCCGCCCAGCTAATTCCGAGGGTATAAAAGCGGTAATGAAATTCACGGCAGGATTAGCCTCTCCATCCAATGGGCCGGCGCAGCAGTGACATCGCTTGCTTCTCGCCCGAATGTAACACACCAATCTAATTTACGTCGTGTAGCGAGCGGGAATGAAATGTTCATAAAGAATGGCTGCATCTTGTCACCTTAACTGCGGCCCCAGGCTCTGAGGCATCTGTCAGGCATAGGAGAGTAGAGGAAGCAGGGCCTGCTTTGCTGAGCAGGGGCCTGTCAAAGGGAGGGGAGGAATCTCTAGATTTTATGGACGCTACCAGGGGCCGAGGGAGTGTGAAAGTTCATCGTGGGGAACACAGAGGGGACAGAGAGGGGTGTGCAGATGGGCAAGCAGGTGGAAGGTGTCTGTGTACACGGAGATGGGTACAAGTGGACATCAGTTTTGGTAAAATATGTTAGCAGGGCACTAGGCTGATTCACGCAGCCACGTGGAGCATAACCCGATGCCCCTTTCCCCCTCCTCTCCACCTAGCCTGCATCTTATGTAAGGCAAGGAGGTTGTGTGAATCATTCATTGTAATTTCGCACTCTGCTATGAGACATGTTAAATTTCCACACATCCAGAAGGTTTGCAGTTTGTATTTGTGTTAAGTGTGGCGCATACTCGTCATGAAAATAAAAGTGCCTGCATGGAACAGTCAGCCATGTGAACTGGAAGAATGTATCACTGAGATCACAAGGTTACAAAACCTTATACTCTATAAAACTTACTTAGACTTTGTGTATAATACTTTTCTGCATAAAACAATACATGCAAAATGGAAATTTTCTCTAACAACATAAATAAGATTGTGAAAACAGAGTTCTTCATTACATGGTTAAAATTTTGAAAGGTCCCAAAAGATGGCTGTAACCTGCACCAAGATGACAGGTTTGATCGGGGGTCTTGTATAAATGCATATAAAAAATAAATAAGATTGCTCTGTGTCAGAATCTTGCCTTGAAGACCCTGTGGGGTCACCAGAAGTTGGTTGCAGCTTTGACAACACATTACACAGAGGGGAAGAAAAACCCTTCCCGCTTGATACCCCTTCTGTTTGGCATGGTATGGCTTAGCTTACATGCTTCATTATATAACTGAAGTCTAAAAACAGCATTGTTTTTAAAGCATCACTTGACATGTGCTGAAGAAGTAACTAAAAATCATTTCATTGTCTATTTTTATCCACTGAGGACGAATTTTATCATTTGCCCAGAAGTAAGCTGCTCCTCCAGAATCAGTAAGGAAAATATAAGCCCTGCCCCACAAGAATGGAGAGCTACAGAGAAAAGGGATAGAATCTTGCTGGACTGAAGGCAGGAGAGGAGAACAATCATTAATAGGAAGATAGTTCTCACATCTCAAATAGACTCATGACTGCCAGGTCCTCGCTGGCCACTGCAGAAGGTGTGGGAGGGCAGGACTGCTAGATCTAGGCTGAGAAACTCCAGAGATTTGGGGATGGAACTGATCTCTGTAGATGGGAGATGAGCTGTAACCTGCCCAAGGTCTGCAGAGGAGGATGCATTTCAACAACTTTTCCTCCCCATGAATTATTCTTTTAACAAATTCACTTGTACTTTTCCAGATTGGGCCATGCTGTGATTGAAGGCACAATGCTTGCATACATGTTCAGAGCATGTGCCATTCTGCTACCGTGTGTTTGCATCATGCCTCACGCGCATGGATGTATTTGCTTTTGCCGTACCCTCCTGCCCTCTGGCTCGCTCCTGCAGCCTCCTGCACATTTCCTTGCCGTTAATTTCCCCTGATCCAAATGGCTTGCAGCCTGCTGTGGGATGGGAGTTTCTCTTCCCTGCCTCTTCAGTCAGAAAGTTTGCAGCAGTAAAATAGCCCTTCCCGTCGTGTTAGGAGTAATAGCATTTTGGTGTCCGGAGGCGAGTTGGCAAGACAACAATAAACTTTATTAAGAGCAGGAGATTAAATTCTGCAGTGCTTAATTGAAATAGCATGAGTGAGCTGAGAGGGGGGTGGAAGAGGGTCCTGCTAAGTTCCTCTAAAAATCCTTGCCCACCACCCCAACTCCTCAGTGGGAGGCCAAGTTGCAAAGTGGAACCTACAAGGAAGAGGATGAAGATGCTCTGTATGTCTAGTGGGTTTGGGCCTGTTGCAATAGATAGCTCGTTGCCTGGATTATTACATCCATTGTAGACACAAAAAGGCATAAACAATAAAGAAATATACCCACCCACCCAGTATCTCTCACAGGCAGCTGCATCCCCTTCTTGGTACCTTCAGAGCCTAGGATTGCAGATTAAAAGCTTTCGAAACATTTCCAGCAGTAGCAAAGCGCTTCACAATTATGATTCCATTTTTCCAAAGCCAAGGGATTCCCTTCATCATCAGAAAAAGCATGCCTCCAGCATATTTTAGCTGTTGCAAGTTGGGTGGCCAAGGCTCTTGTGCATTTAATTGTTGTATAGTAGAGGAAATGTAAGCAGGCAGAATTTGGGAACATAATCCCATTTTTGGACAACCATGAAAGACACAGGAGCCCCATCCTCCTTTGCAGAGGTGGATGACCATTCAATTGACAGGGAAATTTCCCAGTGATTCATTGATCTGGAGAGCCACTGGTGCCAAGAACAAGCAGAGTCCAGCCCTAGTAGTTTTCCCAGCACTGTAAGGTCTGCTTGGCTTGGATTAGGGATGGGCATGACCAGGCTCATGAACTACAGTTTGTGATGAATTTTAGCTGATTCATGGTTTGCAAATTGAAACTCGCCACAGTTAACCAGCATGAACTGTCCAAGCAGTTTGTGGTGGTTCATTAACAGATATCTTTCCAGACTGCCTGTGCTCAAAACATTTACAAAACTTCAGAACAAAAGGATTCAAAGCAATCTACCCCTCAACCTGGAGAGATTGTAGAGGAGCAGGCTGCAGGGTGAGGTTCCCTGGATGTTTGGTATGTGTAGCTTGCAGGGGTCCATTCTATACACGTTTGGATCTGTGGCTAAAAAAAGCACATTCCTGGGGGGCATCATCTTTGGTAGGCTTTAACTCAGACCCCCTAAATCTAGTCTGCATATAACTTGGAGGGCATGGAGAGAGCATGAGTGGATGGTCCCCTGTGAGTATTATGTCTCTAGTTTGCACAGGATTTTTTTTTCTATATATGCTGGAACCTGCACCTGTAATTTGCCCAGAAACCCAATCCTCGCTGAACTTGGACAGCAGGTAGAAGAGTATCAGCTGGAAATCCCCTGTGAGTTCGGTGCCTATAGCATGCAGGGGATTGGGGATGTCTTACCATATAATGAACTTCACAAGCCAAAATGGCTTGTTTGGCTCTTAAAAGTTCAGGACAGTTCACGGCTCATGAACCAGGCATGCCATGAACCACAAAACAAAATGAATCGCACTTTCCTGGTTCATGCCCATCCCTAGCTTGGACTCTTCTGTGGCATCAGTGATTGGTGTTGGTTCATCAGCCACCCCCTCCAGCACTACCGCCAACAGGAGAGGCAAGGAGTGTGCTGATGCACATCACTGGTTCCGCTGAGAGGCCCTTGCAGGGCGGGCTTGTGTATCTGGTAAAGGTTGCTCAGCTTCATGGACTCCTGGCCCATTTTACTTAATTATCAGATTTCTAGACTGCTCCTATGGGCCTGCCATCCCAGGGCGGTTTACAACATTAATAGATATAATAACAATTAAAATAAAAACAATTAAAATTAAACAATTGAAAAGGATGAACACAGAATCAGCCGAACAGTTGATGATATCTCTATTAGAGTTTTTCTTGCTGGGGCAGGTGGTAAGAGCTACCTGGATTGCAGCAGGGGGAGGCCCTTTATTGTTCGTTTGCTTGCTTGTCTGAACTGGCCTCACCCATAAGCCTGGCAGAAGAGCTTTTAAGTTCCCTTGTGCCTTTACAATTGATCAGAATACTCCCCGAAATGATTTTTCACTGACAGACTTCTGCCTTTAATGGTTTGACACTTAATAGACGTGCATCACTTCAAAAACATCTCTCGTTTGAACCGTGTGGGTCGGAAGGAGGCCAGCCCTTCTCTGCATTTGCCAAGCTCTAAACTTATTAGATGCTTTCAAGATGTTTACATTTTGTATGTTTAGAAATCACTAAATAAGTGTACCTACATTAGAAAGATGTAGTGGGGGAGTATGTCCCTCTGTACAACCTTTTTTTTAATCCAGAAAAATACTAGCAGGTAACCGGAGTTAGGGGAGTAGTTGACTTACCCTCCTTTAGAAGAGCAGGGATGGTTCAGGAGCTGCTTACAGTAAAGCTCTCAACATTGCCATTTTCCAGACTGGAGAATTGGGATAAAGAGGGGAGGGGAAAAGATAAAGACCGAGAAACTGATCTCTGCTTCTTTTAAAAATCAAATTGCTTTCGTTTTAGGCCTTCACAATTGGTTGTGGTATATTCCCAAATAAACTAACAGTACAGCTGCCAGGTCTTTGGGCGAGGCCTGGGTAATTAGACCTAGCCCCCCACCCCAGATTGGAGAGAACAGCAGCCAATCCCCAATTTCCATCTGTTACCATCTATTCTCTGAGGCAGTGGGTTGGGAAGTTGCAGACTGGGGGAGGGTGATTTTTTCTTTGCCAGGGTGAGATAGAGTATTTTACTGGTGTTTTATTGTGAGGTTTTAAATGCATAACCCACCACGAGTCAGCTTGGCTGGGAGTGGCTGGGTATAAATCAAATTATTATTAATAATAATAATATATTAGCTTTGTTGCTTCCAGAATGAGACACAATCCACTGCAGAGGGCTATACTCCAAACCGCCTACCACTTTGGGTAGTTGGGTTGCCAGGTGCCCCCAGCCATTGTCAAGGGATGGGGGAATAGGGCTGCCATATCCAGGTTGAGAAACTCCTGGAGATTTGGGGATGAAGCCTGGAGATAGAAAGAACTTCAGCAGCATATAATACCATAGAGTCCACCCTCCAAAACAGACATTTTCTTTATAGCTCAGAGATGATGTGCAATTCTAGAGAATCCCCTGGTCCCATCTGGAGATGGACATTCCTGTTTGGTAGTGCCACTTTTCTGGCCCACAGATGGTTCTTGCAGACTCACACATCTCTTCATTGTTTTTTCTCTTTGTTCTCTCATTACTGTCTGACAAAGGGCTGCCAAAAGCCACCCAGACAAAAATTCCCTCTGGGTCATCTTCTGCAAAACACACGGAACATGAACATGGTTAGAAAAAGTATGTTCCTATTATTCCCCAATATAACCTTGCCTTACACCTGGGACCCCAGAATTTGGTACCACCGGTTTGTACCTCACCAGTACCATCTGTAACTTTTCTGTGCATTAGTGCTTGCCTGAGTCTAAATCCTTTTTAAAAATTAAGTAAAATAAATAAAGATAATTTTGTGCATCTGAAACAGAACAAGCATCTAAACTCATATTGCCAAGACAAAGTGAAACTCTGAATTATCCTGACTGCCTTGTTTTGAGATTTCATCCTTTGCCTCCATTGTTCATCATGGTACATATCTGACTGAGTAAATTGTCATCTATCTCCTGTTTCCGCAGTCTGGCACATTTTCTCTTCATTGCTTTTTGATGACACATCTTGTACAACCCCTAATGAATTGAGGAGGCATTTTTCCTGATTTCATTCCTACGCAATGGCAGCTTTGTGAATGAGAAATTACTTAGAAGCTATAAGCTTGGAAGTCATCTTTCGAATTAACTAATGATGCCTTCCCCTAACAGTGAAAGACATTTTAAAGCCTAGCTCCCTTTTATTGCTTTATGTTAATATGGAACAATTTCAGGTTTGAAAAATTATTTTCTGGTAACTTTGTTTTTTACTTTCATGCTCTGGTACAAATAGCAAAATTTGAATTCTACACTCTATGAGGACTTGACCTATACCATGTCAGTTTTTTCTTTTAAAGTTGGAATTAGTTTAGGAACTAATTTGATAAGTTTAGGAACTAACTTGATAAGATCAGCATTCTGGTGTTCTATTTTAAAAGGGACTATGCATTTGTTTCTGTATTTTAACACAATCCTGTCCTTGGCATAAATTCATCAGGGCTAGAATTCCAAAAGCAGTTGAGGCTGGGGAACTCCAACCAAGTTGCACTGGACTTCCTCACTAGTAAGACGGTTGAAGATTCTGACTGCACTTAGAATTGTGTCTGCTAAAACCTTTTTGGAATGAGTTCCCAATGAGTTTCCAATCCAAATATAAAGAACATTTCAGGTCAAATCTTAAAGATCTGGAAGTTCTGACCTTAGTCAACTCAACCTACAGGGGCACATGCAAATTCTACTTGTTTCTTGTTGAAAGCTTGAGATCTTTCATGTGAATTCTAGGATCTTCACACACATCTGTGTAGGATATCCCATTTCCTTTTTACATGTCTGTAGTTGGAACTCATGAGTGGACACGTACAACTTAAAAAAAATGAATGTAAGAAACTGTTGAGCAATGCATGAAAATAAAATTCCATTGACTTTTCTAGAGAATAGAACCGTGGATAACCATTTGCAAAGGAACACAGTTTGGTAGTTGGACAAACAAATTGCAATAGCAGGTCTCTGGACCTGAATGGCCAATCTTGTCAATTCTTGCAAGCTAAGCAGGTTAGTACTTGGATGGAGACCACCTTCCAGTACAGCAACACAGAGGCAGGCAATGTTAAAACCACCTCTGTCCATCTCTTGCCTTGAACAGCTATGGTGTCACCATAAGTCAGCTGTGACTTGACAGCACTTCACACACACAATTTTATCACCTTAATCCACCCCAACCCTCCAACAGATTTCTCAGAATTTACGAGCAGCATGAAAAACATCTAACAGTATTATCCTTAGCAAAGTTACACCTTTCCAAGTGCATTGTCTTCAATTGATTTAAGAACATAAGAGCTCTGCTAGATCAGGGTAGTAGTTCATCTAGGCCCGTTATGCATGGCTGTGGAAACGGCGATTTCGGGTCACATGGAAAATGCGGAGGGGGAAGAAGCGAAGCAAACCGCTTATGCACGGGACAGGACGCAACGGCGGCAAAACCCAGAGTAACCGGTTATGCACGCGGCGACCCCGGCGCCACTTCTGGTTGCACCCCGGTCACCCGGAAGCTGCACTTTCTTCCGCGTTTCGCTAACGCGGCTTTTTTGGCAGCATGCACCGAATCTGCGGTTGGTTGCAGCCGGCACTGTGCGTTATCGGTGATTTTAGTCGCCGCCATTCCACCCTCGAATGTGCGCTATTCCCCCCGTGCATAATGGGCCATTGTTAAGCATCCTATCTTGCTCACTGGTCAACTGCTTACATTGGAGGTCCAACAAAAATGAATAGAGGCCAGTTCCCTTGATGGTGCCTCCTGGAATTGGTATTCAGATGTTTACTGCCTCTGAATGTGGAGGTTCCCTTTAGCTAACATGGCTATTAGCCAGCCACTGGAAGACATGAATCTGTCTAATCCTCATTTAAAGCTGTCTATGCTTGTGGCCATCACCACATCCTTTGGCAGCAAACTCCACATTTTAATCATTTATGCAAATAAGTATTTCCTTTTGTTCATCCTGAATCTACTCTTCATCATTGGATGACTTAGAATGGTATAATTTGTTCAAGATTGTATTGACTACTAAACATGGCTTTCCAAAGTAATACAATCTCTCATACAGGACTGTCAACATCCTAAAGGAGTATTCATGGGCTGCATTGGAGGCCTAAGGCCCACTGAGAGAAACATTCATGTACAGTCCGACTAGCTGTCAGCCACAGCTCATAGAAACAGTCCCCTCCAGCTGCAAAACTGTGGTCAGTGCTCTTAACATGCAGTCCTTCTCTTCATGCTGTACTCTGATCCCCTTTCCATAATAGTGGCTTCTCACCCTCTTACAAACCATTTGGAAGCTGTGATACATAGCTAGGGATGAACCCCCATCCTCCCTCCCTCCCTCCCTCCCTCCCTCTGTGTTCTGTACTCCTTGAATAAAAAGGAAGAAGATGAAAGAGAAGAAAGCCAAAATCAGACTAGAAGTTGCGGGTGGAAATGCAATCTACATGAAATTCAAACTTAGTTTCACCACAGTGCATAACATTTGCAAAATGATTTTAACAGCCTTTCCTCAAAATTAAATCCCAGTGAGCTGAACTGTACTTATTGCCTATTTTCAATTTAAGAAATGTAAGCCCTACCCACTGCTATGGCATCCCCACTTCCACTAGAGACCAAAAGAGAGAGAGAAAAACACTTTATATCTATCTAGTATTTGCTGAGCAAACCCTGAATGGTAGTTAATATACAAGCCAAGAGTATTTACAGGAGATCTCAGCATCTGTAACTTAAAGCGTTAGCAAAACAAATTGGAATTGCCTTCTGGAGGCCGTTGTTATAAATTACAGGCCCAACATCTGCCCACATCTGCAATGTCTAGACAGCTTGTCTCAAAGACAAGAATAAGGAAGTGATTGAAATAGAATTGTGGCAAAAGGCTAAAAAATCTAGAGGATAGATAATATACACACATGAAGCCGGCTTATACCTAATCAGACCACTGTTCCATCAAGGTCAATCTTGTCCGCTTAGATTGGCAGCAGTTCTCCTGGGTCTCCTGTAGAGGTCTTTTACACCACCTGATCCCTTTGTTTGGAGATACCCAGGACTGAACCTAGGACCTTCTACATGCAAATAGAGACTCTTCCACTGAGCCACAGCACCTTCCCAAACACATGAAGCTGCCTTATACTGAACCAGATCATTCATCCATCAGGGTCTCCAGGGTCTCAGGCTGAGGTTTTTCATTGCTCTAACTACCTGGTCTTTTCAACTGGGGATGCAGAGGACTGAACTTGGAACGTTCTGCAGGCCAAAGAGATCTTCTACCACTGAGCCACTGCCCCTCCCATTTCTATGAGGAAGTTTGAAATCACAATCAGTCCATGCCTATCAGATGAAATCGAATTCCTGCCCATACCAGGCAGACTCAAAAGTAGTTTAAGAAAGTTTAAAACCTGAAGAGTGCTGTTGAATCATTTTAATCTACATCCAATGCCCATATCCAATTCCCACAGTCCTCATCTACTACCACGCTATTCCTACAAGGCCAAACCAAACTCCCAGAATAGACAGGGGCTTTTTGCACGCCTTCAAAATCGCACAATGGTTGCCAATTGGAAACGCTATTGATTTGCCATAACGCACAACGTCGTAGACAATCTGCCACACACCTGAAACCAATCTGCAAAAAGCGCTTCCTTGTAGCGCTTTCAGGGGAATCCCAAAAAGTGGATTCACCCTCCGGAAAGCGCTACACTCTTGCAACCAATCTGCAACACTAGCGAAAAAGACCTGTGCGTTAACATTGTTGCGGTTTCTTCAAAGTCCCTCCTCCTGAGCCTGTCCTCCAAACTTCCGGCGAAGCGATCGCCATTTTTTTTTCTCCGAGCGAGCGGGGATAAACGCACCAGCGAGCCTCTTTCTGTTTAGAGGCTTCCCTGGCTTCAGTCCTTCACCTTTAGTCACTAAGCACAAACCACAGAAAAGCCCGTTTGCTGATGTATTCTCCCATTAATTTTTACACATTCATTCAGCCGAAAATCGGGCCCGTGAGAGGAGGGGGGGATTTTTTTTTTTCACTCAAGGCAGCGTGGCAACGATCATACGATCAAACGACAGCTCAAACACATAAGGCAGCTGGATGGGTCTCTCCGTTGCAACGAATCTACACAGATTGGTTACAATGGGTCTGTTTTTTTTAAAAAAAAAACCTTTCTTAAAGGGAAAGGGGCTGTTTGGGAGCATGCTAACGGCTGCCCATTGGCTGCTTGACGGCCAGGGGCGGGACGAGCTTGGCAATAGCGCTTCCTTTCTAGCGATTTCTGCCGAGACCGGAAGCTGTGGGAAACGCTACAAAACGCAACTGGATTCCACTACAAAGGCAGGTATGCATAACGACGAATTCCACTATTTTAAATGGCGATTTTTCATTCAGTGACCAATTTGCAACAAAGATCCCGGTGCGTAAAGCCCCACAGTTTTCTAAATGTTCTCCCTGTCGCAAAGTTTCTTTGCCCCCTGCCAACCTCTGCCTCTCCTTTTCCATTCCAGCTGAGTCACCTTCCCACTCTTGCAACACAGATAGAGGCCTGCTTACCTGTGGCAGGAGACTCCTGCAATCTGCTAATTGTATCACTGCCTTCCCAGGTGTGGCTCCAGCTGTGGTTCTTTTCTTCCAGTTGTTGCTGCTACACACAGGAAAGGGATGTCATGATTACATCCTACTTGCCTGAGAGAGCCCAGGCTATACAGAGGTTCTCCCTTCAGGGCCAAGCATCATTAAGGCGCACAGTGGCAAAAGCAGAGACTGACTTTGTCGCTATGTTCCCAAGCATGTGTTAAGTAGCTGGATTTTGAGGAGGCCAGGCCATTGCTGTCCTGAGGCAAGTTTTAGTCCCGCCTTTTCCCTGGCCCCAGTACTTCACTCAGATCAAAGAGGACAGAGCCCGCCAGTGAATGACTATATTTTTTTAACAGTTCCTAGCACAAACCTTCTCATTTATATGTAAAGTAGCCATTAGTCATAGCTCTGTTCCCTCAGACTGCCTGATGTACAATCACATTTTGCAGTGGATGAATCTTTCCACACAGCTGCTCTGCTATGAATAATCCGTCACTGGGCTCATAAATCAGAAAAAAATCATGCACCTCCTTTGCCTGATCCTTACGCAAAGTCATATATTTTACATGAGGACAAGCTAAATATTCATGAGGCTTTAAAAAGCCTCTTCTGGCTCTAAGGGACTTGTTGGGGTTGTTTTTTGTGCTGTTGGACTGAACTAGCATTTTTGATTCCCCCCTACCCACACACACACACTTTTGTTCCATTTTCAAACAAAGCAAAATCTTTATCCTTTGCTGCCATTCCCGCCCCATTTGTGATTCTAAATATTCAATACATTGATTTATTATTATGTCTTGTGAAGTGTTACTGTATTGAATTGTCGGGTGGGCAGGACCTCCTTCATACAGTGCCAAGAAGGCATCATGTATTCTTGTACACCTGCTGTTGACCAACAGCACCCAACCCCCCCCCCCCAAGGACATACATCCACGTGAATATTGACCATTAACATTTATGCATAATGGTTTAAAAGGCCCACTGGTGTGTGTGTGTACCTGGGGGTGGGGGGGGTGATGGTCTACTGAACATTGACAAACATAGACAGCAACATATTCAGTTATAGAGTTTAGTGCCATAAAGCAACATGATGACTGAGGTGCTGGGTAATTATGGATAACAGTAATGTTAAGAGGAAAGACTGAAAAGGTGCAAGACGGACACCTTTTCAAAGAACCATCCTGTACTGGTGCATTAGTGGCACATGTGCAATGCGGAGGCAGATTAACTTCCTGGGAAGCTCTCTGATGGGTTACTGTCCTGGAGAGCAGCTGGCAGCCAGGAGTAAGCTGAACCAAGCCCCAGTAACAATGACAATGCTCCAGAGGCTGCTTAGCTTAGATCCAGCCATCACTGGAGACAACAGACACAGGTTTATCCTGCCAGGGGCTGAGTCCTAGCCAAGCGGCCCCAGCCCAGGCCAATGATCCCTGCCACTGAGGGCAGAGTCCAAAGGATTGCTCAGCTCAGCTTGCTCCTGAGCCATTTTAGTGTCCTATCCCTGGATCAGTGCCATGATAAGGAAGACATCATAATACTTGAACTCTGTCCATTAGATAGAATATAGGAATACTGCAGTATTTGCACAGTTACTTGGGAGGAAGCTCACCTGAACAGGTGAGCTTCCAAATCAGGATGGAATTTAGGATTCTGAATACACATAAAGTTGTTTTATACCGAGTGACACAATTGGCCTTCAAGGTCATTGCTGTCTACTTTGACTGGCAGCAGTTCCCCAGGATCTAGCTTACCTCCTTATGGTGCACCCTGAATAATGCTAAAGAGCTAGAACTTCTGGTTGCTAGAGCTCCAAAGGACTGAGATTTTACAATCAGAATTTTAAAAGAATTCCAGATTTTGAAGTACACCTGCCTTGAAGACTCCGTGCCATCAGGGGATTTCAGTGCTGATGAGATTTTCGAAGAACTAAAGGATATCAAGAGTGGAAAGGCACCGGGCTTTGACTTCATCCATGATGAGTTCCTGATCAACAGCAGCACGTTCACAAGAAGTGATTTGCAAAATTTCTCACTGACATAATGAATTCCCAGGGAATTCAAGAAAGCAAATATAGCTGCTATTCTGAAACCTGGAAAACTAAACATCTGATGGAAAGTACAGATCTCTTTCCCTTCTGAGCTCCTGATAAACTCCTTGAGAGGCTAGTCCTGAACATAATTAGTGACAGATTTAACTAAAATATCCCTATAGAGCAAACAGGATTTAGACCCTGTCATAGTTGTAGAGATCAGGTTTTCAGCTTTATAACTTTCATTGAGGCAGGCTATCAGAAGTGTCTTAAGACATCAGAGTTTTGATCAATCTGACTGCTACTTGTGACATTGTCTGGAGGGATCATCTGCTGTACAAGTGTTTACAAGTTTTCCCCTGAAGAATATTATTTTGACTCTTAAATAATATACTGAGTGATAGAACTTTCCAAGTAATTATGGCTCAATCAATCAGCCAGCAGAAGAAACTGAATCACGGTCTACCTCAGGGCTTGGTCTCTCACTCCCGTTCCTTTCAATCTATACGTCTCCGATGTTCCCAAGTCAGTATCTAGGAAGTTTGGTTATGCCAATCACAAGGTGATTGCAATAAGGTGCTAACTGAAAGGACTGAGAAAATACTAACTAGGGCAGGGGTAGTCAACCTGTGGTCCTCCAGATGTTCATGGACTACAATTCCCATGAGCCCCTGCCAGCATTTGCAGAATGTTCCTTCCCTTTAGAGTACCTTTATTGGCATAAAGACAGAATGCTCCTGTTTCCATCTCGGTAACAATCTTGCCAACCATTAACAGAATGTCTACCTTAATAGCTACCAATTTACACACAACCATACACCTTGGCATTACCTTGGCATGAAAAATATGCACTCAAAACAACATTCTCCAAAAATTCTGTCATATAACTTAGGGTGTGTCTGCTACAACACTTAGATACTCAGCTTTGGGGTTGGTTTAGAAAATGGTACTACAGAAAATGGTGCTTCGGTGTGGTTCAACAACCCCCATGTCCACAAACTTGATGTCCAACTCAATACAACAATGATAGTCATCAGTGGATGTATTAAACCCACTCTGACCTTTTGGGTACTTATGTTATGCTACATCGCTCCCCCACATCTCTGAGGGTAAGATGCTCTTCTTTATGAAGCAATAAGATCTGCACAAAGCCTGCAATCACAACATTTCTATCTAAGGAAGGAATGGTCACAAACAAAGATGAAATCAATTCCACCCGATATCCTTAGCCTGATAAACACCAGTGAGAAGCCCAGAGATCTGTTGTTTAAATGGGGCAAAATACCGGAACCCAAATGTGATTGGGGTACAGCCCACTAAACTACTTTCCATCACAGGAAAGTGAGAATTCCTGTGTTTTCCAGGGAGATGTGACAAAGATTTTTGCACTCTTCTCCGCTGTGACTGGGTAGGCTTAAAATTTAGATATTAGTATTTAGGGGACTTGCCCAGTCTGTCTGCATTTCCATTATATCTACTTGGTTAGGTATTTTATATTGTTACTAACAAGAAAGCTCATTGCAACCAGGAATGAAATGGGCGCTAGGACCCAGGGGAAACCGGGAGGTGCAAATCTCTCTGTGACCCATTATGCACAAGCCAGAATGCCCGAAGTGGCGACGACAGGGCTTCGGGGAAAATCCCCGATTATGCACAATGTCGCCGCCATCCAGGGCCCAGCCCGGCCCAGGGCCACGGAAGACCCACATTATGGAAACGCGGGAACTCCCTCAGCTTCCTAATACTGCGGGCAGCTGTAGGTGCTGGAGCAGGCTGGCGCTGTGCATAATTGCCAGCACCGAGCCGCCCCGCCCTGACCTACAGTTTCCCTGTAGGGGCACCATACGCCCCTGCGGGCTCCACAGAGCCATGGAGCCGGCAGGGGCATCCCCCTGCTCCCACCAAAGTATGAGCTCACCCCCACACTCCCTAGGACCCAGGAGTAGCTGTCACCGTGCATAAAGGGTCTCTGTATCTCTTTCTCTCCTTCTCGTTGTCTCTCGGTGTGCCTCGCAGCAGCTTGGGGGTAGCTCTGTCTGTCTCTCTCTCTGCCTCCCTTGCAGCAGGAGGGATAGGAGGGAATGAGGGCTCGTATTCAGTCTGCCAGGGCTCTATGTCTCTCTGGCGCATCTGAGAGGAACATGGCTAACGTCCAGGGCGGGAGCTGAAGGGGCAGGGCCAGTCAGGGTGCAGCCAGCAATGGCCCTATTCCAACTTGGACAGCCGGACACATTCCACCTCCCAGGCTGTTTCACAAATATATAGAGGAACCATGGACAGATGGATAAGGATATGCTTCCTGTGTGTCCATCTGCCATGTAAACGCAACATGTTTACATGACCTGGAAAAGTGACATAGGGCTGATGATCTGATCTTTGGGCAAAAACTCTGTGGAAGAATTAGATTCAACCATAGAGTTTTGTCTCAAAACCAGAGCCACACCCCGACATCCCTGATGTGCCTGTATCACTTCCGGGTCACCTAGGGATATTGCATTAATTTCTGGTTGGTGTTCTTCCCTGTTCAGGGGTTAATTCCAACTGGCTGGTGGTGAAGAGCTGGTGACTGAAAGCAGGGTACCACCCCCCACCCATCTACTTGTAACTGTATATCTACCTCCTTATGATATTGCTTCTTCTAGAGTCTCCATTATCTGTTCACTAAACTACTATCCAGTCTTTAAAGCTATAATAGTTTTATAACCTCTCTGCCATCAAGGCCATTCTATTTCCTCCTTTTGTCCCATTACATTTATGTTAGTCCTATTCCTTTTAATTCTCTTCTTCTTCTTTCTAACAGGACATATATTCTGTATGTTGAGTAGTGAGTATGACAGCCTCATGTAGCCCTCCCCTCTACTGGCGTATTCAAATCATCCACATTATTAAATAATAATTTGCCTTCTTTATAATTCAGAAAGCCCTATATTTTACACTTAGCGCTGACTACACATGCACAACAATTAACACTGCCCCCTCACAATAAGCTTTGCAAGAAACTATCTTATTAACTTCTTATTCCTCCTCACACGACTCCCTTTATTTCTCATTTCAGTCTGAAAAGAATTAACACAAGCAGCTGCCTGTGAGGATGGTAATAAAGTCTGAATGCATGCAGATGGCAGGCCTGCAAATTTAATTTAAAACCATCCTTCTTATTATTCAAAATATTATAATGCAGGAAATAATGCCCAAAGGACATGAAATGATGGAAATTTGCCAGTGCTTCATGGGTTAATCCTATCGTGTCCCCTAAAAGGTTTTTAGCAGTGCAATCCTAAACAGAGTCATGCCATTCTAAGCCCAATGAGCTTGGGAAGAGATAACTCTGTTTAGGATTGCACATAAAAACTCGAAATGTAAAGCAGAAGGCAAAATGAGCAGACAAATACCTGTAACAGACTGTTTACTAAACAGCAACATACAGATCACAATGTCTTTACCGCAGCCTGTTACCCCTCGAGTTTACCCCAGGGATGACTGTGGACAATGGACTCTCAGAGGGACTGAGCAACAACAAAGGAATCACAGTACGTGGATGTGGCAGCTGTCCTCTTGGGATGATCACCTTTTCTTCCAGCACTAAAATCTAGCCCTCTCTTGAAGTTCTGCAGATGATGGTGTGTGGAAAATTAACCACATGTTTATAAGGAAGACAATTCTCTATTGCCTTTATGCATGTGTACTTACTCAATTAATATAATAGCCACTAAAATTATTCCTGGGGTGGGGAAGTATTGAAGACACAGAGTGTTAAAAAACATAGGTCTCCAATACACTAGTGTTGCATATCAGAACAAACCTTGTCCCTGGAACTTTGGCTTGTCAGAAACTTATCAGTAAGGTCAGTAATGGAAAAGAACCATTACTAACCTGAAGTTTTCTTTCCCCCTCAACTTTGGGTCTGGGGAATGTTGATTGTATTCAGTCCTGGACACGGGGGACACTCAGGGCCCACCAGACCCGGGCCTGGCCAGTTCTCCACATGAGCTGAGCGTGTGCACCCCACAACTCATGGCAGGAAAGGTTTCATTGCAGCTCTGCCAGATGAACGGATGAGAAAAATGTGACGTGAAGTGTAAAACTGTGAGAACCGCTGCACTGAAATAATATTTATTTTAAACATCTTGCATAAAATATATATTAAAATATTAAAAATAACCATTGAACGGGTTAATAACAAAACTTAAATAAACTTTTAAGACATTTTTTGAAACTTTGCTTAAATTGAAAATCTGACAGGCAAGGTGCCAAAAACGATAGCTTATAATGGCAAAGATGCTTTCAGCTTTGGCTTCCTAAAAATAGATATTAGAAGAGGTGATCTCAAAGGCTGCCAAGTCTCAAAGCATGAAGGGATTTTTGAACTGAAGAGAACACTCAGAATTAATTCTGGATTTCTGGATGTCTACAAATTTTTCTGCATTCTAGCCACTGCAGACGTGTCTCCTGACTAATCCAAGGATGCCTTTGTGTTGTCACAGATGTTCCATGCGATCATTTTCAGCAATGGAATATCTTAATCGATCCTGGCCAGACAGTTACAGCTGCTGCTAGAGAGTATGGGAGATATTCCACGGCTTTGGGGAAGCAGCAGGTGTTCTTACCTGGGGCCTGAAAGTCTTAAGACAACTATGGGGAAGGGGAGAGAACTATATAAAGTTTCTGAATAGAACAAATGAGATAAGAAAAGCTTCTCTACTGTTTTTTAATCACAACATTGCCTATAATTTTTGAGTCTTCAAAAGAAATTATATACATCATATTAATCCCATAATAACCTGTAGGGGAGGACAGGATTATTATTTACAGACCGCAGGTGGGCAGCTGAGGCAGAAAAGGGTCAATGTATTCTTATCATCCTTTATTTATTTATATTTAAATTTATTAACCACCACTCTCTGACCAAGCCGTCTTTGGTGTAGTGGTTAGGAGAGCCAGTTTGGTGTAGTGGTTAGGAGTGCGGACTTCTAATCTGGCATGCCGGGTTCGATTCTGCGCTCCCCCACATGCAGCCAGCTGGGTGGCCTTGGGCTCGCCACGGCACTGATAAAACTGTTCTGACCGAGCAGGAATATCAGAGCTCTCTCAGCCTCACCCACCCCACAGGGTGTCTGTTGTGGGGAGAGGAATGGGAAGGTGACTGTAAGCCGCTTTGAGCCTCCTTCGGGTAGGGAAAAGCGGCATATAAGAACCAACTCTTCTTCTTCTTCTTCTTCTTCTTGTGGTAATTTGCAATAAAACACATCAAACAGAATAACAAAATAGATACCAATCTTAGCAGCAGAATCTCATCTATTCCCTCCCAACCCACCAGTCCAGATCCAGTGCACACTGCCCGCTGACCCCAGGAGAGGTCACCTACCCAAATGGTCAGGCATCTGGAGGGCCTCTAAGGGAGGGACCCAGATCTTCCTTAGCACGGCTTAACCAAATGGATGGTGGAAGAGCTTTGTCTTGAAGACCCTGCAGGACTGTGATAGATCTGTTAGGGCCTTCAGTTCTTCTGGGAGCTCATTCCACTAGGTCAGGGCCAGGACTGAAAAGGCCTGGTCGAGGCCAGGCATGCCTCATGAGGGCTGGCGACCACCAGCATATTCAAACCTGCAGAGCGAAGAGCTCTGCAAGAGGCATGAAGAGACAAGCGGTCCCTCAGATATGTGGGGTTTGTGACTCCCGACTGCAGAGGGCCTTGAATGCAAGTACCAGATCCTTGAACTAAATCCGGTACACAATTGGCAGCCAATGCAGCTGCCTCAGCTCAGGCTGGATATTGGGCCCTCCAAGATGATCTCGTGAGGCCCCTAGCAGCCGCATTGTATACCAACTGTAACTTCCAGGTCAAAAACAAGGGAAGGCGTGCGTATAGTGAGTTACAGAGTCTAGTCTGGAAGTGACAGTTGCTTGGATCACTGTGGCCAGATGCTCCAGGAACAGGTAGGATGTTAGTGGCCTGGCCTAGCGCAGGTGGAAAAACACCACCTGGGATACTCTCATGATCTACACCTCCATAGATAAGGAGGCGTCAAAGATCACCCCCAAATTGCTTGCTGAGGGTACAGCCACAAGAGGCACCCTTTCCAAGGTGGGGAGGTGTGATTCCTGCTCCTACCGTCTTCTGCCCAGCACAGGACCTCTGTCTTGGAGGGACTGAGTTTCAGGCAACTCTGCCTGAGCCATCCAGACACCGCTTTCAAACATCTGGCAAATGTTTCCAGGGGAGAGTCCATCCATCCATCAGAAGATAGAGCTGGGTGTCATCCACAAATTGGTGATACCCCAGCCCAGAGCTCTAGACCAGCTGTGCCAGAGGGCCCATATAGAGGTTGAAAAGTGTGAGAGTATTGCCCCCTGTGGCACCCCATAAAGGAGCGCAAAGGGGTGGGACAACTTCCCCCACTACCACACTCTGTCTCTAGTTCTGGAGAAAGTGCTACCTATGCTTACGATTCAATAGGGAAAGCAATACTACAAGTGAAATACCTGTAAGGATTTGTAGGGGAATCTCAGGGCCATTCCGCATGACTTTAATATAGCACTAGTCTTACATTTTGTTTTCACCACTAAAACTGTGTACCACATGACATCGTGATGCAACACTCCTGCAACACTAGCGCCAAAATTGCTTCGTTGTAGCGATTTTTGGGGAATCAGGAAAAGTCGATTCACCCTCAGAAAATCGCTACACTCTTGCCAACAACCTGCAACACTTGTGAAAAAGACATGTGCGTTCTCAATGTAGCGGTTGCAACAAAGTCCCTCCCCCTGACTCTCTTCTCCGAACTTCCGGTGAAGCGATCGCCATTTTTTCCCCTCGGAGTGGGGAAAGCAATGAACCAGCGAGGCTTCTCCGGCTACCGTCCCTCCACAGAAGTGCTTTAAAGCCCCGCTAAGTCCCCAAGCACAACACAGCCCCCTGTTCGCCAGTTCCCTTTAATTTTGGCCAAAGATCGCGCCCGTGCGGGGGGGGGGGATTTTTTCCCCACTTGGGGGAGTGTGGTAACGATGAATCGCCAGCTCACACGCCAGCTAGATGGGTCTCCGTTGCAACGAATCAACGCATATTCATTGCAACGTGTGTATGTGTTTTTTTAAACCTGTGCTTAAAGGGAAAGGGGCTTTTCGGGAGCATGATAACAACCGCCTATTGGATGTTCCATTTGATTGACAGCCAGGGGCGGGAACAAGCACAGAAAAAAAATCGCTTCCTTTCTAGCTATTCCTGTGAGACCGGAAACCTGTGGGGAACGAATGAAACGCTACTGGATTCCACTACAAATGAAGGTATGCGGAACGCTGAGATTCCACTATTTAAAATAGCGTTTCCGCTTTGTGAAAGCAATCGGCAACATTGGTCCTTGTGCAAAATGGCCCTCAGTTTCACCTGAATCCCCAGTATATTATCTTTTTCTCCTCCTTGCAGCTTCCATATCCTTTTCCTGCTCCCATCTCTCTTTCCTAGCCACCAACCAACCTGTATTTACCCGCCTGTCAATCTGGTCTCCAATTTTTTTCCTTCTAATCCCTTAGAACAGCGGTCCACAAACTTGTTCCGGTTGCAGACTGCTGCCAAGGGGTGGGGGGAGAGGGCGACCCGGGGCCCGAGCAAACGCACGTGTGCGGATCTGCCACGCATGTGTGTTTGCGCCCAGCGGGGCTGCATATGCACACGCACAGCAGTTTCGTGTTTGCACTCCCGGCGGGGGCGCAAATGTGCATGTGCGGCGGCATGAGCGTTTGCACCGCCGGCGTGCTGGCAGCCACGCTTCCCTCTCCCCTCCCCCGCAGCAAGAAGCTTGCCGGGCCGCAAGCTAATTGGCTGCTTTGGCAGCCAATTTGCTCATGACTTGGCGAGCTTCTCGCTGCGGGGGGGGGGGGCAGGGAGCTGCGGCTCACTGCCAAGGCTCTCGCGGCCCAGCACCGGGAGTATAAAAGTGGAGTATAAAAAAATAATTATTTTTCTAAAGAAAAATGTCTTGTCTCCTTAATGTATGGAAATGGACAGATTATGTTGTTTTACAGCATAGAGTGAAATAACAAGCCTCTGTTAAAGGGACAAGTTAGTTTTTTCCTCCAAAGTTTATTTTATCATTTATTTAAACATTTTTAATCCTGCCTTTCCTCCCAGTCAGGGTCCCCAAGGTAGTGGGTGAACATGAAAACATATGAACAATTTAAAATAACTTTTAAATTATAAAATCATTTGATAAAAACACTGAAGATACAGCACCAAAACCAAGGAGGCCAATTACTATTATTGGGATTATGGCATATGAAACAAAAGTCTTCACCCACTGGCAGAAAACTCTGTTAGAGGGAAACAGCCAAATCTATCTGGGGAGGGAATTCCAAATTTCTGGTGCAAGAACCAGAAAAGCCTTTTCTCAGGTCACCACTCATCCAGCCTCAGATAGTGGGCCGGAAGACTGACAGAGTGAATTAGTAGGAAATGGTCCTCAAGGTATGCCATACAGGGCTTTAGATCAATGCCAGCCATACCAGTTGGCAACTCAACATGTAACTCTGCATAAGATGGCAGAGGAATACCTTAAGAACATTTCCCTAGTGAACCAACATTGGTAAAGCAGGAGACCATTGACTGGGGGTGGGGGGTTCTTGATTAAAAATTTGGTCTATATGGAGCAACAAAATGTTTCATAAAATGCATAGAACGCAAAAATAGTATTGTAATATATATATTTTTAATTTCAACATAAGTACAATTTGCCAGGTACCCCCAGATGTCCCTCCAAATGTGGGACAATCTGCTCACCTTACAGTGAACAGACTTGAGCAGGGTTATGAGTAGTCCTCCTTAGGATGTTAGTGCTTTATTCTGTACACCACCCTGCTGCAAAATTTTAGACATATTTGAAATTGCCTTACAATAAAATGGCAACCCTATAAAGCATCATGTTGGAATTCCTTACTAAATGAAGGGAGGAAGGAGTAAAAAATTAGAATCCTGAACAGGATATGGTAGAGCTTGTTGATACTGGTTTGCTTTTATGCAAATATACACGAACCAGCAATCCACAGATTTTTAGAGCTAAAAAATTGTCATGTCTCATAAGAGAGTGTTCTCTTGGGTATAAAGGATACAATACTTAGTTTACATTTACTTAATCCAAACTCAGTCCCTGCTTGGCCTCTTCCAATTGTATTAAGCTGCCCAGCTTAGTCTCTGCGGAAACTACGGCTTTACCGTAGTCTGGTTACAGGAAACGCAAGAGCTAAACCTTGCTTCTGCTCCTTAATTGACCCAGTCTGTCGCTTTCGAAAACTACAATACCCATCAGCCTTCACTTCCCTCGCCTCATAGGAGGCGACAGGCGCGGTCTTTCTCTTCGCAGGCATTTCTGGGAATTACAGTCTTTTCTGTCCCTTTGGCTACCTTAGGAGAAGGGATGGGACTACATATCCCGTTCGCCCGAGCGGTGGGAAAACCGAGGTTTCTTATCTGACTGTGCGCAGGCTGTGGCCTTGCATTGAGGGTGAGGGAGTGGGGGGGAGGCCTAGGCCCAGGCCAAAGCCCAAGCCTGGCGCTGGCGGGGGAACAGCAGCCGCAGCAGCGGTACATCGGCTATGGACCCCTCCGAAGCGGTGGTGCAGGAGAAGGCCCTTAAGTTCATGGTGAGAAAGGACCACGGGAGGAGCGGCTTGGGCTGGCGGTGATGGTTTGCTGTTGGAGGGAGGGCGCAGAGGGGTGGAATTATGGTGCAGGAGTGGGGGAAGGTGTGAAGAGAGGATGAGAGACTCGAGGATCAGCTGCTGGCCTTCAGGCAGACGCACAGAGGACAGTTCGGGTAACTGGGAGGGCAGGACAGGACAGGGCGGAATGGGGTGCTGGTGGTAGCGGGTTACAAATCTGAAGATCCTCCGGTGGGTGCTTGTGGGGAAGAGCTCATACATTTACGTGGGAGGTGGACTGTTCTCTTCTCCGGGTTTTGATTTGAGGTCTTCCGAAACTAGGGTCCAGTTGTTCTGGAACGGCGTGTGTCTAGTCTTCTGGAGTGAGAGTGGTTGGAAGGGCAAGTGTTAATGAACGGGGATGGGTGGTGAGGAGAAAGGCTGATTTTGGAAACACTAAAAATGGGCCTAAATAGAAGGACTGGTTGGAGAAGTGATGGGGAAACTGCATGTAGGAAAGATTGACGTTTTTGAGAACGGGTTGGGTGGGGAGATAGCTTGGACGAGTTATTTGTTTGATTGAAGGTGGAATTTGGTAGAAAAGTTAATTGTGTGCTGGGGCTGTGTTGAAGGAAGAAAATCTTTTAGTAAGGCCAAGTAGGTGGGATGCTAGAGAAATTGCATTTACCCAAATGAACTATTCAAAGGTGAATGCTGACATTCTGGAATAATTCTGGAGTAATGGTCACTAAAACATATGAGAGGAGACATTGTCCTAAGTGACATGGAATGTTCGTGGGAAAGATTTTCAGGAAAAAAAATAGTTTTGTTATACAGTTGAAGGATGGTCAAGCATTACAGCCAAAGGACTGATGGATTTATACGAGGAAGGCCAGTGAGTTTATCATTTGACTGTAATCAAGTGTCAAGTATTTCTTATAATCAAGAACACCATTATGTAAATGGTAACCTTTCTTATTGCATGATGATCACATTAGTTTCTTTTCGCCAGCCCTGCAGGGAAGTTCTGCATTTTCCACCCCCCAATATGGTTCACTTTCTCCTATTGGTCATGTGTTGTGACTGCACAATCCTAGTCTAGTGTCCCATAGCTCCCAGCAGAGCACAAAAGTTTGGGAAGGATGCATGAAGCAACCACATCCAAGCAGTTGACTGGCATGGATCCACATCTGCCAGCTAACTACAGAATTATTGCCTTTCCAGAATATTAGTGGAATAATATTCATATAAATTGCTGGGATCAATCAAATAATCATCACTGCATTTTTACCAAAATCTCTTGTTTAGCTGTCAATAGTGGCTTTTTTTTAAAGTGTCCCTTCTCATTCAGCTGGTAGGGGACCATGTAGGAGAAATGCACCAACTGTATTTCCACTGGCAGATCTGCAAAACAGTAGCGCAAGATGCTGCAACCACTTTTGCCCTGAATTCAAGGCGTACAAGTAGACGTTAAAAGGCAGATTTATCTGAGTGAGGTACTAGCTCCTCTCCTGTTCCTGTCACAGCCTAGATGATACAAAATAGCAGGTGCAGTTAGTGGCATATTCACAAGCTTCATTGTCAGTCTCTTCCCATCTAGGGCTCCGGAGAGCAACGCCCACTTGACTCTGATGGCTCAATCCGATTATTTTATATTGCCCCAAGGCACTCCTCCACAGTTTGCCAAAACTACAAGAATCAATATGGCTGCCCTCTTCCATCTGGAAGGATCACCCCTTCTAGCCTGCCCCTTAAGTTGATTCTCCCTTTCAGATCAGCTTCATGGGGGGGGGGGGAGGAATTCCATGACTGTTAGCATGCTGAAGAGCATGTTCCTACTAGTTCTTGTTCCATCAGGATTACCACCATTTATTATGTTAAACGAACCTCCAGTTCCTTCTAAGTAGAGCTTTACTAAATTGCCAAATTATCTTTGCCATACAAGTCTAGTTGAGGAAGTAAGCTACTGGATAAAAGCCATTGTTGCCTAATTGGTTAAGTGGAGGATTATGGCTCCTTCAGTTGGTTTACTGCATTTGTATTATTATTATTATTATTATTATTATTATTCCCTGCCACTCCCTTGCGGCTCATGGCGGGTTACAACATCCTAAAATCCCCGTTAAAACCCCATTAAAACAATAATAACATTCCCAGCATTACCAACATGACAAGATTGGCAACTCAACTCCCCCCCCCCCCACTACTGGCGGGTAGAGAGGAGGTCCTGATGATGTTTACTTCAGGTCCTAATCCCAGATCCCAGGAAGGGGCATAGGTCTATATTATCAGCCTTGGCCTCAACCATAAACCTGGCGGAAGAGCTCCGTTTTGCAGGCCCTGCGGAACGATGAAATTTGCCTTCTCCCTCTACATGTTCTGCCAGCAGAAGCAGACAAATCCCACAGAGCATTCTGGAATCCAACTGAATGCAGAAGTCTTAATAGGCCAGCATAAATAAGGGGCAGGTAGCTTATTTATGCTCACCCACAGAGACTCATGTAGAGGGAGGAGGCAAATTTCAATCTAATCACAGGTTTATACCTGTGAGGTATATCAGTTGCAGCTGCAATGGCTCCCAATTAGTTTCTGGTGCTGATTCAAAGTGTTGGTTCTTATCCTTTATCCCTAAACCACCTGGGACCCTCATACCTTCTGGACTGCCTCTACCAGCATGATCCTCTCCATCTTCTCTGACCTTCATCTTGAAATTTGTGGAAGGTCCCTGATCCACAAACTATGGAACCTGTGACAGATCTTTTAAAGGCAAAATATTGCCATTCGTATACTTCTGCCTCTTCCTGCATTCACTGATTAAATTCACTACCCCTATGTTGCTGTTAACCCTTTAACAGGGAGAAAAGGCAAACATAACACTTCTTACCATCTTTTTAAAGGACATAGATTTCAACTTGCAGGAATCTATGGCAGTGTGAGATTATTTATTTCTTATATTTGCATACTCTCCCTCTCAAAATAGCCCTAATTTGAACCTGAGTGATTCATGATTGTGTTACAGTAAGTTGATGTGGCCCAGGTAATTTAGCTCTTTAAATGTTATGATCAGCTCCTGAACATGAAAAGTAAGTTGGACAACTAAAATCAGAGTGATACAGCCTCTTTTGCTGTTCCTTCAGTAAAAGATGGCCCATATAATTCTGTACCAGTTAATGTTTACAGACTATCTTTAAAGACAGCCATTTACTAGAAGCATATTGTAAGCAGGTAATTTGCCTCTTGCCATCTGAGAATCCAGTAGCTGGGTACAGGTCCCCTCAGTCTCCAAGTCCATAGGTCTGTCAGTTAGCAGTATCTCTGTTTTGTCTGTATCCAGCTTCAGGGAAGGTGGGGGATATGTTTAAAATGTTTTTAATGTGTTTTAGATTATTGTGTATTGTTGTGACCCATCCTGGGACTTCGGGATTAAGGTGTGGGATATAAATTCCTGAATAAATAAAATACGTCCTCATGCACCAGTGCCTAGGGCTGGTTTATGGAGTCCATCATTGTTTCTAGATGAAAACAGAAGACTTGAATGTCTCTGTAATAATTAACTGCTCTAGCTCTTAGCTGGCAGAATGAATTTTTCCCCTTTAGAACACTGGCTTTTTTGAAAGCTGGAGTATTTAACAGTAGTGTATCTCTGATATTAAAGGTAGAAAAGTAAAACAGTTGTCAAAAGCTACTGTAACCTAAAGAGCTCCACTTATTTGCTATTGTTGAAGATTATGTCATAAACTACAGAGCTAATGTTGCTGTAATATTGGTTTCTTAGGGCATATGATAATTGTAGCTTTGTACCCTCATTTCCCATGCAAACAGTCACTAGTTTCTTGTGCCTTCTGGGTTTTGACTCCCATGAAATTAGTTCAGCTCTATGTGAGGTCAATTCTAATCCTGCTTTTCAAAGCCTCCCATAAGAATGACACTGCTCCTGGGAATAGGCAACATCTTGAAAACATCCCACCGCAGTTTGCTGTAATAATAATAAAACTGGTAATCAATAGGGAGAACCTACGTATGAACTTTCTGGAGTCTAGATTAAACAGTTGAAGTTGCAGCACAAGAAATAAGAATGATTAAGAGCATCATTAGTTTGAAATAGCCTCACCAACCTACTGTATGAACTTGTATAGCAATTACGACTACTGGATGGAAAAGGAATGTGTCTTGTCTTGCCTAAGGTATAGTCTTGGTTGATTATTGGGCTGGTTAAATATCTTTGGTTGGCAAAAACAAGATCTCTTTGGAGGAAGTTTGCTGATTTCCTTTCTTTTGTCACATGGCTGTTCACATAACCTAAAACCAGTAGAGCCCTACCATTTCCCAAAGCACTGACAAACAAGCTCTCCTTTCCTGACTTAACCCATACCAAGGCACAAGCAAATCCCATTTAACCTTTACCAGATAGCCTTTTATTCTCCTTGGAACAGCAAGAGTGCCAACCCCAAACCTTGGTCATTAGGGTTGGAATATTTCTTCTGTAGAGCATGTCCCAAAGCTAACTGGCTCATATCATTTCTTACCCCTTAATGCACAGCAAGGTTGTAATATGTCATTAGCAAAACGGTTATGAATAAGCAGCTACTGCTCCTCAAGACTAGGTTTTTTGACATACTGACCTGTCTTGGGGGCAAGGTCAGTTTGTCCCTTCTTCAGACTAGACTGATGAACATTTCCCTGACAGAATTAGTAAGATAACACTAGGTATTTGGTACAATCTGCAGAGGTGGGATAAATTCTGGATCTGCAACTGTTTCTGGGAGCTGTAGAGGTTCTGTACGCCTTTGTGCTACATTATGTAAGTAGTGTGGTCTCAAAGTGGTTTTATCATTTATCAGCAGTTGCTAAGGACTCTTATCTGTTTCTCGTAAAACATTATTTCGGGTGGATCCTTCTTCTGCCCTACATGCAAACTTTGAAATATTAGCTCGGTTTGGACATAGCATCCTTTAGGTCTGAGCCTTGAGCTTGTGTGCTTCCTCTCCCAAACCTCTTGGCTCCATTTCACACTGAGACTCCAGGCAGATCACATAATGTAAATCAATACAATCAATAGAATGAGGAGACATCTAATAAGTAGTATAATAGGACTATGATTTGCAGAAATCAGAAAATGCAAAACTTTTGAACCTGACATGTTAAGCACTGCAAGAACTGGTATTGCTTAAGATGAAACACAATGCAGTGACAGCCAAATAAAAACAGCAGAAGATTATTCATATCAACAATATAATCCACAGTCTGGCTTTCTTTCTTGTAGCACCTTCCTGAAATATTCTAATATAGCCCAATTCCTTTATAAAAGTGCCCTCTGGAACAATTGTGTTTTATATAGTTTGCAGAAAGCAAAAATTGTGGGAGCCTTCCTGACCTTCTCAAGCAAACTATTCCAAAGAGTGGAAGCCACTACGCAGAATGCATGTGTATAGGCAGTTGTTGGTCTTGCCCACTTACTGGATGGCACCTGTAGAAGGACCTATTTAGATGAAGAAATCTGTTGTGGTAGGACATAGGAGGAGAGGTGGTCCTGCAGATAGGAGGGTTCAAGACGGTTAAGGCCAGAACTGTGAATTGAACCTGGTAACAAATGGACATCCAGTGGTGTGACAACAGAATGGGTGTAAAAAGCATGCGCTGCCTACTTCCAGATAATGACTGAGCTTTGGCTTTCTGCTTTAACAGGATTGTCTGAGTTGATTTTGAAGGGAGACTTTGAATGAGTGATCAGATCAGCTAAGTCAGGGTAGGGGAACCTCCACATTCAGGGGCAGTCAACCTCTGAATGCCAGTGTCAGGAAACATTAGGGGAAGGCCTCAGCCTCCATGCCCTACTGTTGGCCCCCCAGAAGAACTGATTGGTCAGTGTGTGAGACAGAATGCTGGATTAGGCAGACCACTGGTCTGATCCAGCAAGGCTTTTTTTATGTTCCTATGACCATATTCCAGGATAAATTAAGTACGAAGAAAGCGTTTTTTTGCAACTGCATGAATTTGCCTTGCCTGCAGTAATGCTAGATTCCTAACTGAGTCAGCAAGTGTCAAGAAATAGGAGGTACAGTGTCCTTCAAAACCTCAGTTTTGCCAACCAGACTTACTTCCATCTTCCATCGGTTTGTTCACTCTCTGCCAGTTAATTACAGCAGTCAGGCTGGCTCAGGACCTGCATCCCCAGGAGATTTGTATAGAGATGTAGAGCTGGGTGCCATCAGCCGACTGATAGCATCAAATACCAAAATTGTGAATGTTTTTTGTTTCATAGAGAATGAAACGACACAAATCCCACACTGATGATAATTGGTATCCAGAGGCAAGCCCTTGAGTCTATCTGTAAGGAATTACTCAAACCAGTCCATAGCACATTCCCTAATTCCTGCTTCTGTCTCCAAATGTTTCAACGCTACACTGAGGTCTGTTGTATCAAAAGCAGCAGACAAATTAACTAGAAGCAACAAAGAGGTATGGCCATTGTCTGATTCACAGATCATCATACACTTTGGGGCATTATAAATATGGCAGATGAAAATATTCCGTGGTGGTTAATAATCACTAAGGCCTTAATAAGGGACCCTCTACTACTTCTGTCAGGAGGTCTGTGCTAGAATTGATTGCTGTTATGGATGCTTTCCCATTTAGAACAGCAGCATCCAGTGCATGGGCTGTAAACTCTGTGTATATGGCTGATATCTATGGAGGAATCTGTTTGAAATCTTTAATTTAGGAAATCCACAAAACTCAAAATGATTCCTTAAATTAGCATTGGGTTTGTTTTGTTGCAAGCATGCTATGGATGTGTTTAATAAGCAATGTTATGTATTTGAATAAACAACTAAAATGCAGATACAGTACTTAAAAACACAATAGAATAGCCTTGGCTGGGACTTTGATTAAATATCATCTAAACTACTCTACATATGCCTGCATCAAAAAAAGTTTTTTTTCTCCCAAAGAAGCTTCAAATGGTTCTGTTAAATGTAGGAATGTTCTGATGATTATCTTTTTAATTAAAATGAGAAATCTTTGTTTAAAGTGGCATTCTTTTTTACGGCCTCTTACAGTCTCTGTAACAATCATTTCTTAAGTCTGAACGTTTTTAATTCCAGGAATCCATTTATATAAAACTATGTTTAGACTTAATTAAAGAACAATTTCTTACAAAGCTTGTAAATAGCCACAAAAAAGGGGACAGAAAATAAAACTGACATTCACACTTAACAAACTGATTCTTACAAGGTATGTAATATGCTATAAAAATACAATAAAGCCCTTTTTATAAGAGTTCATATTTTCTGATCCTTGTTTTCAAAGGTATTTAAGAAAGATATCAAGGTTCTGTGAAACAACATCTGCTTTCATGAATGGCCTAGCAACAACTTAAGTTTCATCTAATTACCAATGCATGGAGCTAAACCTTATTAGCTTAGCTTTCTAATTAAATACCTTGGCCATTCACTTTAACTTTTTTTTCCTTTTTTACTTTTAAGTTAGTATGTTTGGATATTCTGTACTTTTTAACACCGAGGAATTGATACTGTAATGAATGAGAAGGCATTAGCTTTCTACCAATTCTCTTTTGTTCACTCAATTCATATTTCAGATTTGTGCAGAATATCACTCTAAAAAAGACTAAATAATTAATGAGAACACTAGAAGATTTTGGCTATGTGATTTTTCTCACACCAGCTCATGGATTGTATCTTTGTAACTGCTGTTGCAGAGGGTCCCATCTTTCCCTGAAATAGTGTCGCTAGATGGGACTTGTATGAATGCAAATGCTGAAGTGTGCTTTGTACTCTTGGCCACACCTTTTAAAAAGTGAAATTGTGTTGCCACCCTAGGAAAACTTGACAAAATGGTAGCACTGCTAATGACTATGACCTGATTTTATTTCATTGCTAGCAGTAAATCCTGGTGGACGCAGGAATGCACCAGGCACTAGAACTGAGGAGGCAGCCCTGACTGCACTGGATTGGCAAGTGCCAGTATCCCTGGTGCAGCTCCCCGGGCCATATGGAGATGGCGGGCAGCTTTATACCCTGTGCGGGACTGGGCTGGGCGTTGTCAGTGCCCCTGGCATGGCTCCAGCCCCGCTCCTGAGATAATGGAGAGGTGGAGTGGAAACCTCCAGTGGCCCTGGCCCCATGTGGGACCAGAGAGGCCAGCAACCTCCCCAGCAGCCATGATGGTGCCAGGTTGGGAGGAGGCAGTGGCCCCAGTGCAGCACCAGACCTACTCTTAAGGCTCTCCTCTTGGCCCTCCCTCCCAGGCCCTCCTTCCTGCTGCATACAGGCCTTCCCACCATGGCCTTGAGGCCAGCTTGCTCCTCCCCAACTCCCAACTGCCAGCTGGCTGCCCTCCTGGTCCAAACGTGCAGCTCGTTGCCGGGCATGGGTGAGCAGGCAGCGGTGAGGGCTGGCATCATGGGGCCTTCCCCACTGCCTCTCCACACTGCCCAGCCCCCTCCCAAAGCGCCAATGCCTGGGCTTGCTCCCCCATTTCCAGCCACCAGCCAGCCACCCTCCCCCTATCTCCCAGTCCCCAGTTGCTAACTGGGTGACTGCCCTCTTCCCTCCCAACTGCGATCCCAGGACCCCCTCCCTCCCTCTCAGCTCACGCTCACTGCCTGGCTTACCTTTCGCCATCAGTGCAGTAGAGTGAGCTGGTACTTCTTCGAGGTGGAAGAAGTTGGAGGTGGAGGGAGTCGGGGTGGGAAAACCTACTGGATTGTCTGGTCATTGGACAGATGGCCAATCCCACTACCCCTCTTCCTGCTTTATTTCTGCTACAGATTTATAAAATTTTCTCTGCCTTTCTGTCGTTACGAGGGCCACCAATATAAAACACACATGATATAATAAAATGTTTAAATTATTTAAATTAACATAAAGAAACATCATTAAAACTATTCAACAGTTAAAATATATACAAAACAATTAAAATGCATATAAAACATAATGTTCATAATCCAGTAGACTCATGTGCTGATCCAACAGATGCAAATAGCTTTAAGTGATTTTCTGTTGATCTAACTTGCTCTTATGAAATGGAAATAGGGCCAGTTTGTCCTGCTGTGCTGCCTGCCAGTTATACTTGGTGAATAGGATAGTTCCAGTACCTTAATACTTATCAGTTCATAATTGTGTTGATTACAATTTTGTACATTGCCTTCCCCCCTTTGTAAGGGATGGAAAATTGTAAGGCAGCCTAATAAGATTTACTGAGGCACTGGTAACATTGCCGAGGCCATCACTGTAGGAGCAGGCAGCAGGCATAGCTTATGTCCATCATCACCTTCCAAACTTGCACAGACACCAGCCAAGTCCAAGGTGAAGCCCTGAGATACTGGCAGTGTCACTGGGCCATGTATATCTGCTCCAAGTATATCTGGTCATGCTAAATACCCCGTCCTCCCCCTCCCTAATTTGTTTGCCAGCATCTTCACAGGCAAACAAGGCATTGTTTATGGCATTTGGGCCTACCCCAAATTGCAATGAGCTGTGCTAGCTTGACACCTTGAGTCAGCTTATAAAGTAGACCCTGTTCCACAGGAGTCTTTGAACTTAAGCCATACCGGCTTAATTCTTAGTGTTCTAGCAAAGAAAATTGGGCTGCAGAACAATTTAAGTTTGAAGAGCTTCCTGATTTTATTATGTGGGTTGCTTCAACGTTTAGTTAAGACACTTTGCTGAGTGAACAGTGGTCTTGGCAGTGTTATTTTCTTGACCCTAGGTTTTTGTTCTTCAGAAAGATTGTTTTTAAGATTGCAGACTCAAACAGACTTTTCATTTGTGTGTACTTGCCGTGACCTGGATAGCCCAGGCTAGCCTGATCTCTTCAGACCTCGGCTGCTAAGCAGGATTGGTCTTGGTGAGTACTTGGATGGAAGATCACTAAGGAGGTCCAGGATTGCTCCGCAGAGGCAGGCAATAGCAAACAGTCTTCGTTGGTCTCTTGCTGTAAGTCACCTGTGACTCAACAGCACTTTGCTCCACTATATTTCTAGTGAGAGTGCAGACTTGTTTTGTTGTTTGCTTTTTACCCTGAGCCATGGAGAACGAGGAATGGGCTTTAAATATAAATGTGAAGAGTTGTGTGGGAATAAATACTTTATCATTACAAGGCTAATAAGCAGACAACATATTTATTTAAAATATATATCCTCCATTGCTGCCTTGTTAGCCAAGGTGGCTAACAGATTAAAATGCAATAAAAGAAACACATCATAAAACCATTACTACCAACACAAATGCATCATTAAAACAGTTAAAGCCAAGTTACAGTACATATATCCAGAAAAGGAAAGTAATGCAGGAAGAAGAGGTCACTGAGGGAATGACAGACAAAATAAAAGAAGCAGTCACTCAGTCGCGCAATATGGCAATGGAAGAGGACAGAGGAATCTCCCTTTAGAGAGAGTTCCAGAGTTTGATGTTACCACATCCAAGAAGGTCCTCTCCCAGTTTAAAGGTCATCGCCAGCACCTAGTTTTGTGCCCAGACCCAGATTGGGAACCTGTTCTGATACAGAACTGCAACCTTCATCAATTAAAGTTTTCAAACACTTTTCAACATCAGCCCCTTTTAGAGTTCATTGCAGTAATGTAATCTAGATATGACCTAGACATGCACCGCAGCAGCCAGATCTTCTCTGCTCAGGAAAGGGCACTGTTGGCTAACAAGTTGAAGCTGGCAAAAGGGGCTTCTGGCCACAGCTGCCACCTGTTTGTCCAGCAATCCTCTTGGGTCAAAGAGCACCCCAGACTATAAACCTATTCAAGTTCCCTTCAGAAGGGGTTTTTATAGAGTCCCAGCTCAGACTTTCTGCCTTGTCAGGATTAAGCTTCAGTAACTGCTGTTCTTCAGGAACTACTGTAAAACTCTCTCCAGGCGTGGGTACTCAGTTTCTACAGCCTCCATGGGATCTGCCAGAAGAGCTAGTTAGCACTGAGCATCATCTGCATATTGGTGATAACCCGGCCCAAATCTCTAGATTACTTTACCCAGCAAGTTCACATAAATGTTGAAAAGCTTAGGGTCTTATAGGACTCTGAAGACCAAGGAATTGAGCAGCATTCCCCCAGTACCACATCCTTCTGAAACCTACTCTCCAGTTAGGACCAGAGCCACCATATGTTCTCAGTGACAGACAAACCATTTGGGTTTTTTTTTTTTTTTAGGAAGTCATCAAACACAGGCTCTTTAATCCTGATTCCTGCCTGTGCTCTTGTACATGTGGATCTCTTCTATACATGAGAAGTCCCACTTATTTCAAAATAAGGAACTCGTTAATGTACATGCAAGGAAACTGTCTCCTTTATTTTAATGATGAAGGTGCAAGAAACTTTGGGCAGGATTTCGCCCTTCCCAGTTGGATCAGGACAGATAATAGGAATAAGGCAGTATCATGAGGTGCAGCTTGACTGATAACATGTCATAGCATGACAAACCATTATTTGGGTATTTGTCCTGAACATATGAAATTGCCTTATGCAGAATCAGTCCATCTGGCTTGTATGGTCCACTGTGACTAGTTGCAGCTGTTTAAAGTTTCAGGCAGAGATCTGTTTCCCAACTGGATTTACTGAGGATTTGAGAATAGGACTTTCTGTGTGCAATCCTGGTCTGCTATTACATAATATAGAGCTTTTTGACCATGAGGTCCTCATTTCATGGTGCCTCTTCAGAAACTGTTAAAATTTGCTCCAATTAAGCAATGGCTGTGTTGAACTATCAGGTTACGGTTTATGTGCAAGACCCTTTCTTGATTTCCCTCCCTTTACTCCTGTTATTTGATCATGTCCTTCAGTTGCTCTAGGTACAGCAAAGGGGTAAATATGGGGTTTAAGTTAACAACATTTTGTTTCAGCATTTTGTTTTGTTTGCTTCATTAAATATATGCAATTAGTAAAAACAAATGGTAAATTTGCTAACACATCATTGGATAGCTTCATAGACTTAGAAAGTGATTTGGTGCTCCATGCCCTTTCTCCTATAGCATATATATTACAGGCATTGAGACGAATTGGCCGACCTTAATATTTGCTTTCCAGATTAAATCGCCGCCTTGCAGCAGTTATTTTCTACTGAATAAAAAGTTTAATTTCACGCCCTGATTAGTGCTAGTATATGCAGGTGGATATTTATTTTATGTAGCTAAACTGGTCTTCCTTGGCAAATTACTCACCAGCCAGAAGCACTATAATTCCTCATGAGTAGTTAATGCTAAATTATAGTACTTGTTAGTGAAGTAAATCAAAACAATACTAGCTACTAACCTTTTGACTAGGAAGGAGTTATGGGAAAGGTAGGGGTAGAAGAAACAGAAGCACAAGATCAGGTGGTGATGTGAAAGTCTCCATGCTGGAGAAAAAGACTGGAACATAGAGACTTTGCATACACTCTTTAGACTCCCCCCAAACCCACTGTACAATGTTGGGGGACGTATACTAAATGGGTAGGTGATACTATGAATGTGAGAGAGAGGCAAACGATACTTGAGCCATTATCTGTTTTGTATCCTGCGCTAAATAATGGGAGAGTTGAAAATCTGTGGGGGAATGCTTCGAATCCTTTAGCTCCTAGGTGTCCCTATCTTGGCACTCCATAAAGATCATTATATAACTAAATGATGATGCATGTATATGTCAGGAGGAGTGGGTGGCAGGGGAGGATCCTTATTGTAGATTACTGGAGAGTTAATTTACAGATATTAGCATTATAAATGTGATAATGTTGCATTGTCAATATAGTTTTCGGCTCTCATTTATAAGTATTCTCTCAGGTGTTCCATCTGGCAGTATTTTCTTAGTTTAGTTAAGTCTTATATTTTTGCAAGCTATTCCCACTCCCCGCGAAGAATCCAGCACAATCCAAAGATCTTTTCCCCTCTGGGTCTCAGCAAATTCCGTCATCATTAGCCTTGAAGTTGGGGTGGGTTTTTTTTTTTATCCCAGGGTGTATCCCCTTACATTTACCAGCATTAAACGTCATTTGCCACATTGTCACCCACTCATCCAGTTTGTGGAGGTTGTCTTGCAGCTTTTCATAGTCATGATAGTTTAAAGGAATGAAGCAGCTGCATCTGATTTGTAGCAAGGGAAAATAAGGTATAGAGAGGTGCCCAATATTTCCCCAGAGCCTTTGAGCAATCCGATAGCTGGAACACTATTGTATTTGCTTTTCTAGCATTTTTCTGTTCCTTTAACTATGTTTTGGTTAATTTTACAATTGGCTACCCACCTGTTATAGCACATTTTATCATTAAACAAAATTAATTTTAAAAATGGTCTGGAGCTGTCTGCTTTTAATGGGATCTGAGTTCTTTAGTCCTATAATCTGCCTCATGAGGCTTGTCTGTCTTCTAGGAAGTGCAGCATTGCATCATTAAAATATCACCCCCTGCTGAGAGAAACATCAGTCCTATTCACTAAATGGAAATGCTGAAGCAGTGACAAGTGTTTCTAAAAACTGTATTAAAAATTCATTTATTCTTAGCTAAGCATTTAGCTAAGAATAAATGAAATTTACCAAATAGGGGATTATAATAAATTACCGTGATCTTGTTGTGAAGAAATACATCTGTCCAAAGGACGACATAAAAATAACAAATATTCTGCCATCCCAGCAGTTGTTCTATAGTACCAAAAAAGAGCAGCAGTTTGTGATTTCTTATTTCAAAATTGACTGGTTTAAAAATAGAGATGCTGGGTTAAAATAGGTTTGTTCTCATAAGAAATATATGAACAAGTTTTCATTACCATGCTAACATGGCATTGTTCACCTAGAGCAGAGGTGGCCAAATTGTGGCTCTCCAGATGTCCGTGGACTACAATTCCCATGCTGGCAGGGGCTCATGGGAATTATAGTCTATAGACATCTGGAAAGCCACAATTTGGCCACCCCTGATTTAGAGGATGTGCTTCATAATCTGCAGTCCTCCCGACTCCCATGTTTTAGGAATACTACTGGAGAGTTAACATGCTTTTTTTCTTTCTGTCCCCCATGCCAGTTTAGGCCCATAATTTTCCCAGCTGGGTTTATTTATTCTTTGTTCTGAGAGTGGTGAGGCAGATAGTTAAGAACCTTTCTTGCACAGAAAGCCCTGTTCTTGCTTGCTACTTAATTAGCACTTGTTTATGACATAGCCTTTGATTTGATTTTTAAAACAAATTGCACAGTAAAGAAGCTGATATTTAAACTGTATGGTAACCACAATTCCAGCTGTGATTCAAATATTGTAAGCCTTCAGGGGTTGTGTTAGGCTTAGAAAATAAGAATTGAGGCCTGTAATTTAATGTCTGTCTTTTAAAGGCTGCATGTTTTTTTTTTTAGGGAGAAAATAAATGCATTCCATAGAATTTAAAATATTGACTCATTCTGAGAGAACAGCCTTTTCAGACCTCACTAGAGTTTACTCCAATCCATTAAGTTAAAAATGGAAGAAGGGATAAAGGAAGATAATAAAACAAAAATTCAGTTAAAGGTTGCAGGGAAGGATGGCCAGTATGAAATTAGAATGAGTTAATGACTTTAGTATGTAGTGGAAGGGAGATGGTTGAGAAGGCAGCTCTAGAAGTAGGCTGCATATTAAATGGAAGTTTAGGCTGTGGTGCATAACAGGATTAGAATTTGGCTGGTAATATCAGAATCGCACAGAGATGGAAGAGACCACAAAGGGCCCATCCAGTCCAGTCCCCTCACCTCAGGGACTTAAAACACACACACTTCTGACAGGTGTTCATCCAATCTCCTCTTAAAAATTTCCTATGAAGGAGACTCCACCACCCTCCGAGGAAACATATTCTATCTACAAATACCCCCCATTGTCAGGAAATGCTTTCTAATATTTGAGTGGAACCTTCCCCCCCCATAACTTGAACCTATTGCTCTTAGTCCTTGTCTCTAAAGTTGTAGTAAACAAATTGGCCCCCTCTTCAACACATCTACTTTTTATGTTTCGGAACCCAGCTATCATATCACTCATCTTCTCCAAGTTACACATACCTAACTCTCTCAGCCTCTCATTCTAAGGCATGAGTTCCAGTCCTTCAACCACCCTAGTTGCCCTTCTCTAAACATGTTCCAGCTTGCCAGTATCCTCTTGAATGGTAATGCCCAGAACTGGATACAATATTACAAATGAAATGTAAACAATGCAGAATATAATGGTATTTTGACTTTCCTTGCTCTAGATTCTATGTTCCTAGCAATGTAGCCTAATATCACAGTCTTCTTAGCTACCATATTGCACTGTTGACTCATATTCAACTTATTGCCCACCAGAACACGTAATATCCTTTCACATGTACTACTATTAAACCGGGCATCCTCCATCTGTGTTGGGTTATCTTCCATATTTGAAATGAGCCTTTGGTTTTTAGGCTGCAAGAGTGCAATCCCAAAAGTCTTGGGATTAGTTTTAATAGTTCTGATTTTTCTTTTTAAAAATATTTACATCCTATCATAACTTCCTTTTTTGTTGATTTTGTTGTCTTGCTTATAAAATGATTTCATTTTTAAACAGTGAAACCTTTGTTGTCTAGTGTATTTTTAGTGATTATAAACATTCCTTCTATGCTGTTTGTCTCTTTAAATATATTATTTTGACACCAAATGGGTTTAAGTACCATTACTACAGTATTAAAACTTGCTGTATTTTTTTACACCAATTTGGTATTTTAGTTGGGTTATAGGTAAGAAACTGTAGGTAGTCAGACAACACACTGTTGTGAGCACAATGGTAATAGAAGGCTTTGGAGAGGTGAGTAGACAGAATGCTTGATATAGGTCAGTGGTCCCCAACCTTTTTATCACCGGGGACCACTCAACGCCGGGGACCACTCACCGCCTTTTACTGAGGCCCGGTGGGGGGGGGGTAGTTTACTCCTTTACTCTCAACCACTGCCCTAGCGCTCTCTGATAGCTATTGTAATGTTTAAACATCCCTTCAAAATAAGATACAGACACGCCACAACAATGAAGTGTGTTGTAAAGGGCTGGGGGGGATGAAGTAAAGGGCCGGGGGGGGGGGGAGAAGGCGTCCTTCGGGGCCCACCTCCAATTAGTCGAAGGACCACATGTGGTCCTCGGCCCACAGGTTGGGGATCACTAATATAGGTAATCTGTAGAGTTCAGATGTGATGATAGACAGAGGATGTCAGATCCCTGGATTAGAAACCACATGCATGTGTCTATGTTCTTTGGAAGAAGCGTGGCATGCAAATACAATAGAGAACTAGAGTGAATTAGAAAAAAATGTTTTCATTGATAGAATATATAAAGGTAGTTTATATACTCTGAATTGGCATGCCATTTTTTGACATATCTTTTAATTTTATTCATCTTGACTTTGGCTAACATTCCTTCCTACTTGTGGCGTACTATAAAATGGAGGATCATAGACTTCATTCTTCCGTTACTGTTCCAGAAAATATGTCTTACTGTTGGGTACTAGTGTGAAATCACTTGAGCCGACACAGTAGGTACCTTATCAGTTTTTAAGATTCTGTGCAATTTGGCATTAAGTTTTCTTGTCTAGTTCAGGACTCACCAACCTTTTCTTGAATGAAAGCTATTTCTGAGTAATGAGGAACATCCCCAGCTACTCCCATGTACCTCCCAGCATGTTGATAAATTTTGTTCCGTTCTAGAAGTGGATCATGAAATAAAGTACCAGAAATGAAGCTACACGGAGAAAAGCCTATGAAATCTTCTCTCTCTCTCTTTTTTAAAATGTAGAACACATCTTTTCACAGACTTTTCCTGGGTGTTCTATGGGCAGGCAAGTTAATATTATCTCACAAGCTGTCTGTTGGAGACTCCTGGTTTAATCCCTTTTGAGATCTCAGGATGTCTTTGTCTGTTCTCAGCCCTATGATATCAGTCAAAGAGTATGTAGCTGTTTGACTTACCCTAATTGTGAAGGTTTGGATGAGAATTCTGATCTCAATGAAGGCCAAACACAAAATTGTATGGGAAGTGCTCATGCTTCCCTTTATTCATTTGTATCTGTTGAAACTATAATTCAGTTTAAGGTTAGAGCTGGTTAGAAGAATTTGCTGCATGGTGGGCAATCATCTTCATAATTCATGTGATTCAATAATTACAGAATGGTCATAGTTTACTTGGGGAATTAATAATGATGTTTAAGAATGTGTTTGGTACTGGAAGATAGGTTAGCCAGGTCTCAATATAAAAGTAGGTCTCTTATGTCTATTTTCTCCTAGCCCAGAATACACATGCCTAAAGATGGATTCCAACTTACATCTTCTGGATACCAAGCATGGCTAAAGCAGGTTGGACTGTGTTACCATTTCTCATCTGTTGTGCAGAACTGCACCAGAAACTTGTGTGTGTTTCATTAGTAAAGTATGCATAAAGATTTGACACCTCATGGTGCTGTGTAACTTAGTATTCATAATATCCATATATGTGTTTTTTCTCTGTCTGCATGTTATGTGCATCTTTTTTCTTCACAACCCTTGCACAGTTGCACTTCTCACGAGTAAAAGTTCAAACAAGGATCATCAGAAGGGAGAATGGAACAATGTGTAGAAAGATCTGCAGCAGCAGCTTAAATTGCTGAATTAAAATTAGCCTTCAAATGTGAAGGTCTGTGGTAGTGGTAATAACGGGGAGGCCAGTGGGTTAATACACAGGAGGCTCACATCTAGAGCCTAATTCACATTTGATTGGGTAAAACAAGTGTGGACATTTGCTCGTATCCCATAACAATCCTGCAGTTTGACACAATCTGACACTGTTGGGAGTCCCTGCCCAGACGTGGCCTGGTGCTATATTACTTTGGTGATTATTAAAGGCCAAGTTTTAGATATTTCGGCAGCTCGGCTCTAGCAATTGCTGTCAGCATCTCAGATCTAGTATAACAATTCTCCCCAAAGAATCTTGTTTTAAACTTTGCATTTAAGACACATGCACGCTCACAACACGTGTATCGTTGCGGGAGAATAGCACATCCTTGAAGGGGAAATGGAAAGTTCCTGTATTGTCAGAACTGGGAATGATTGTGTTCCAGTGTTGCAAAATGAACCTAATGCAAATAAGCTGCATCTTTCTTGTTCTAAAGATGGTAGGCAGAAAGTAAGTGTCACTGGTATTTTGAGCTTAATGAAATAAATGGACAAAGAACCCATTGACTCAGTGGGAGGGAGGGAATAAAATAGACTTAAATTTCATCATTTTTAATAGGCGAATAGATGGTGCTGGGATATCTCAAGTCTTTTCAGACTAGCTGTGTAATACAGCTCTGCAAGCAACAAAGCAGCTAAAGTAACCATTTGCTTTCAGTGGTGTTATGAAAATGTACTAGATAGCTATGCATATATCAGAGGAATGCAAGGCTTCTGTAAGAAATCACCCTTCAAATTCTTCTGCTGTTATCTCCTACCTGATGTCTGAGGTACCATCTCTGATCTAGTAACTAGATGTTGCAGTGAGAACTTTGTCTTCTTCTACTTCTACTTCTAGTGAATTTAGGATCAAAATCAGATTTTTTAATACGGTCAAAAACCAGCAAAGAAAGTACATTTGATCATATGATGATTCGCATGCATTAAATACAAATGGGTACATTGATGATGTAAAGCAGGGGTAGTCAAACTGCGGCCCTCCAGATGTCCAGCATTTGCTGGCAGGGGCTTCTGGGAATTGTAGTCCATGGACATCTGGAGGGCCGCAGTTTGACTACCCCTGATGTAAAGTATAAAAATGCAGCAACAATGAAATTACCCAATTTGTTTAAGTAAAGCTTTCTGTTTTCTAAATGCTAAGAAGCAAAATTTTACAGCTGCACTTGAAATTACCTTTGACCTATTATCCAAAAGGAATTTTAGCATGTGTTCCTCTGCATATTTCAGGTGCTTATATATATATCCAGGGGCTTAAAGTGAGGAAGCGCAGGCAGTATCAGCTCATTTCTTTCCACTTTGTATAATGCACGATGAAACAAAATACGGGAGGTTGTCTCCACTACGTCTGGACAGAAGCAATATCTCAGATGTAGAGGCTGAAGGTGATACTTCCCATACAAAACTGCTGTTGGAGAGTGTCCATCCTTGCCCTGGAGAAAGCCCATCTATATTTGAAATTGTTGATGTTCATTAGGTAAGGAGCAATAGCAATATTTGGCCATGATTTTAAGATGGAGTAGAAAGCTGGCAACTTAGAGGTCTCATTTTGCGCCTCTATATCCAGGAGTCGCTGAATTAAAAAAATGATAAGTTTATTGACACATAGGCTCTGCTTTCCAGGAACTGGGCTAGTAGAACTGCTATGAGATGTATTATGTCATGTGGTTTACTTCCCCCCCTTTTTGGGGGGGAGAGGGTTATCACCCTAAATAATCTATACACTGACTTGCTCAATTTTCATATTAACAAAAGCATTTGTGTACCTTTTGCATTTACTAACTAACTTATTACTACTGCATGTCCAGGCACAAATTGTAGCTATTAGCAGTGATAGACATGAATGGGTGGGATGGACTGTCTTTATTCTCTAGCTAGGTATATTAAGGACCTGTTCAGTTCCATTTCTGCACTTAAACCTAGAACTTTCCTCCATTAAAGTTACAGTGGCCCTTATTTCTGTTTCTTCTTCACCTGAAGCTTGTGGATGTTCTGAAGAGATACCTGGAATCATACATACAAACTAGATTCTTAGGTCAACATCTGAGGCCCTATTGCATCTTGATCTGCAGCAGGTTAGGGTGCAAGACTTCAAATGTAGTCCCTTTTCAGTTATGGTACCAAAGCTATGGAATAATCATTCAGTAATCAGTAAAAGCACACCTATTTCAAAAGTTATTCAGGACTAATTGATGCTTATGGCTCTGCTGCTGGGGTTTAGATTGCCTATTAGTATTCTGGTTCAATCAGTTTGCTTCTTTTACATTGTATTTTGTGATTGTACAGTTGTACAATCTTGTATTATACAGTTGTATAATATCTTGGAGATTTTTCCTGATGTTAAAATAATGCTGGATGGGGGCCAGTAAACAGATAATTTTTAAACACTGTTAATTGATGATATGGTTGAATTGGCAATGGATTTGGGGTCTGTTCAGAGCAGTATTCACTTATAATTTACAGCTTTGGATTCTATTAGATTCAGGTAGGTACTTGCTTGGAAATTATTTGTAGCAAGAAGTGATTTGAACTACCTTAGGTTGGTATGCCACTTGCTGTCTTTCTGAAAAAAATCTGACCCAATAACTGTCATTCATGTTTGGGTAATATTTATGTTAGATTATTGTAACATGCTCTTTGTTTTCACAAAGAGGCTGTTGTGAAGACCATTCAGGAACTTTAGGTGGTTCATAGCATAGCTGAAGTGCTATTAATGGCACTATTTAGTATTGGTCAGGTTTCATCAGTACTTCAGGAGCTTCGCTGGTCAGTAATTTATTTTGAGTATAATGTGTCATCTAGTTCCTAGACCATTTTGACCCCATCACCATAACAGATGTTGATGGGATCTTAGGATCTGTGAAATGCTATCACTTGTGCTCTGGATCCTTGCCCATCTTTGTAGCTGAAATCAAGGACCACATTAACAAGGCTTTGGTACCCATTTTAATTCAGTCACTGACTCAGCAACTCAAAGAGGCAGTTAATCTGTTCATTACTTTAAAAACCATCCCTATGGAAAATATGTGGCCAGTTAATGTTTGGTGTAGTGGTTAAGAGTGGCGGCTTCTAATCTGAAGAGCTGAGTTTGATTCCCCACTGCTCCATATGCAGCCAGCTGGGTGACATTGAGCTAGTCACAGTCCTGATAGTGCTGTTCTCACCGAGAAGTCCTGACAGCTCTCTCAGCCCCACCTACCTCACAGGGTGTCTGTTGTGGGGAGAGGAAGGAAAGGAGATTGTAAGCCACTTTGAAACTTCTTCAGACAGTGAAAAGTGGGGTATAAAAACCAACTCTTCATCTTCTTAGTCTAGAATTCTGAGTATATTTTTCTGCCACAGACTAACACAGCCCTCCAGAATTCTCATTTGTGAGATTCATTGAGAACGGGCTCCACATGGGATGGGGTGAAAGCCATCTTGCTGAATTACCCAGTCCTTGTGTTAATTTGTGTTTTATAAAGGGACGAAGAGACTAAGCAAAGCTCATGGATTCAAGTATCTCAGTGAAATCTTAAGCACGCTGTGTATATATCAGGACTGAATGGAAATGAAATGGTTAAATAATGCCTTGAAATAAGAAGGTTTGGGTTCCATTTTTGAAGGCTTGCTATGTGACCTCCAGAAAAGCAATTAACCTTTGTCCTTCTACAAAAGGAAAGGCAGTTATAACAATAATATAGACATATTGTTGTTACCACAGAGACGGTATAGATTTTTTAAAAAGAATAGTTCGGATGAAGACTAGATAGGAATTCCCCCCCCCCTTCTGTTTAGCATCATTCACTTGAACTCCTCAGCAAATGTGTATGTGTTCAGCCATTCTCCTATGGACATGCAACAATTCTGGGATTACACTGTAATAAAATATACCCTGTGCTTTTATGCCAGCAATGATTTGAAAGTGAGCAACAAGAGTGGTCCATCACTGTGTCATGGAAATCTTATGGAGAATGTAGTGGTTGTGAGAGTTGCGGGTGGTAGAGCCAACCTCAAAAGTTCCACCACAAGAGGTGGAGCCAACCACAAAATGTCAGAAGTGAAGATCATGCATAACTAATAGTGACACCAACATTTCAGGCAAAAGCTCAGGCAGCCACAGTGCAGGTGAGGGAATTAACAATGCCTACACTGCCCACAGCCAGGTTTAAGCTGAGCCCTTTAGTTTCATTCGCCTGGCAAACTCCCGCGTCTGTCTTTCTTTTTCTCCCTCTAGTGAAATGAGTGGGAACAAAGATGGTGACATGGCTCTGCCACACTCTGTTTCTTTTCCTACTGCTTGGAGGAGGCAAGCTCAGAGCCTTTGTCCTAGCTTGCGCCTTAAAGGGCATGGGGCTATATAACATCCTGTTTCTCCTGCTTCTCCATCCTGGCTTTGTGATTTACCTGCCAAAAGATCCCGAACCACTTGATGATCTAGTCTCCAGTCTGAGAACCACTCATCTTTGTTTGAAAGAGTGGCACTTGTTTTGCCTTCTGTGAAAACGCATCCGGTGTTTTTATCTTCCTGTTCTAGCACTATGAATTTAGCATGATTTACAGATTTTAATTTTTTAATGGAATATACCTTCTACAGTTTTATCTGGTACTTCAAGAAAGGGTGACTTCCCCATTCCTCATTTCTGCACATGTGTCAGTGTAGCCTATACCAAGGGCTGAATTAACCTGCTCTGGGAGATATACTGCAATAAGCCTCTTGCCATGAAACTATTCACTGCCATCAACCGTCATTTATTTTATTTATTTATTTTTACTCCAAGCACACCACCTCAAACTCTTGCGAGGATTGCAGAGGAGGTAGGGGCAGCTGCACCATTTCTGTGATGTTTGTTTTCTCAAAAGCGACTGGTTGGACACTATAGAAAATGGAATGCTGGAATAGATGGTGCCAAGATTGCCTAGGGCACCAAAAACCTTGGGCTAGCCCTCAGTTGGGTTCTCATACAAAGAAATTTAAATTTCTGGATCTTCATCTCTAAAAGGTTAGGAACCACCATCCTAGGGGATAACAGAAAGGAAAGAAGGAATTAATTTTGCCTTCTGTCTTGGAGCAACATGTTGGTATTACCTCTCTGCCATTTGTTTTTTGCTTTATAGATTAATACTGATGCTTGTTTGGGTTCAAATGGTACTAAAGAAGACCAAATAATTAGTCCGGATAGCAAAAATAGGAACTGCTTGGGATACAATAGAGCAGGGGATTCCAAGTCCTCTGTGGGGACTTTTGTTAATTTTGTTTGAACAGCATTTTCCATTTCCATTGGAAATGTAGATAATTAGGGATACTGCAAAAAGCTTTTGTTTTTATTTAACCCCAGTAGTTTGTGGTCCCATTGTCCATCAGAAGCTTAGATTAAGCTTATTGTTTAAAAAGCACTTAAAGTCTTTGATTAGCAGATCCCTTTGTTTGGTTGTTTCTGATCTTAAAAAATTCCCCATCATTCTTATCCCCATTGCTGTGATAGCTAGCAGATAGTTGGAGCTTGCAGAACATACTGTTGAAAATTATAGAAGCGGGCTTAAAAGATTTAATATACATCTTGAATTAAAAAAGAACTGCTGGAATCCTAGAACTGGATTCTTCGATGATAAAAAATGGATTTGCCAAGTGCATTATTATAGGATCATGGGATGGCAGTGAGACTTTTATATCTGAAAATTCCTAGAAATGCTTAAGAGCATAGAAGAGACTTTTGAGAGTATGGATCATTTTTGCAAAATATAATAGATATAAAATAGTGAAAAAATATATGTGTGAAATGAGGCAGGTGTTTGAAAATCTAGCAATCTGTGGCTTGGGACTTTAGGGAATGTTTTTGTGTATGTGTTTTGTGAGTGTGTAGATGCAAAATCGTTCAATCAGGCATTCAAAAAATTGCAGGAAAAAAGCTGAGAATGGCTTATTGAATGTGAATATCCAAGTGGTTCAAATTACATTTCTAGAAAGAACTTGAAAGAACAATCCCACTGAGAGAAAGGGGGAACCCCAATCACTGTATTACTTTAATTGCAACAAAAGGGCTCACTTTACAAATGACTGTAGAGAGCCATCAGCTCACCATAGTTTTTCTAAGACACACAAGAATAGCAGGCAAGGTGTAAATAGAGAGGCAATTTTAAAGATCAAAAGCATGATGGTCCTAATGCAGCATACAAAGGAAAATATTTGGTTTTTGCAAATTAACCAGGAAAGCCTTATGATGCTGCTGAATCAGAATCAAAGACAATAAGTGGCTGATCCACAGTGGATCTTGTGTTCAGTTAATAGGTAAAGTAAGACAGCTGATATTGTAATGCTTCTGTATAGATCTATAGTGCGGCCTCATTTGGAATATTGAGTACAGTTCAGGTCACCGTATCTCCAAAAAGCCATTGCAGAACTGGAAAAAAGTACAAATTATTAGGGGGTTGGAGCACCTTCCCTGAGGAAAGGCTGAAGAGTTTGGGACTTTTCAATTTAGAAAAGAGATTATAAAGGTTTATCAAATTATGCATGGGGTTGAGAGAGTGGACAAAGAACCTTTTCTCCTTCTCCAGCATATTAGAATTCAAGGGGATCCAATGAAACTGGGCCGTAGGTTAAGGATGGACAAGAGAGCCAACTTTGAGACTCTTTCAAGTAGTGAAAAATGAGGTATAAAAACCAACTCTTCTACTTTACTGGGAATTATTAAAATGTGGGATTCACTGCTGGAGAATGTAGCGATGGCTACAGGAAAAATCAGCTTTAAAGGGTTTTTTTATAGATTCATGGGTGGCGGCAGCAGCGGCGGCAGCTCAAAGTGGCTTACCTTCTATTTCCTCTCCCCACAACAGACCCCCTGTGGGGTGGGTGAGGCTGAGAGAGCCCTGATATCACTGCCTGGTCAGAACAGTTTTATCAATGCCGTGGTGAGCCCAAGGTCACCCAGCTGGTTGCATGTGGGGGAGCGCAGAATCGAACCTGGCATGCAAGATTAGAGGTCCGCACTCCTAACCACTACACCAAACTGACTCTCAGAGAAGGCAGATTCCAAAGCAGTTTTGCCAGAGATTCAGAGTAGTACAAAGCAGGAAAAGGAAGCAGATGAGAAAGGTAGACTGGACAGCTCTTTGACAGCAGATAAAAACCCATACTTCTGATTATTATTGTGGCCAAACAAAGGCTTGCAAGCCTTATGCTGTCCTACCTCGCAAGCTCAGTGTTACCATCTGAACCTTCTCCTTGGAAGATAGTAGGTCAGATGTCATCACCCAAAGTCAGTTGGTGGAAGAAGGCAATGCAGGAGGAGATTGTTTCTCTACAAAGAAACAGACATGAAGCTAACACCAGAAAAGAATCTCATTGGCTGCAAGTAAGTATTGAAAGTCAAACAAATGACAACAGAAATGTGGAAAGCTACAAAGCAAGATTAGTTGATAATGATTTCTCATAAAAATATGACCAAGCCTTTAATTAAACTTTTGCACCATCGGTGATACATTGTACAACAGTGTCCAAGAAGATGTGGGACAAACATCTAGATGTAAATTTATTATTTATTTTGTTATATTTGTAAGCCGCCACTCCTAGCACAGCGGGCCCATGGTAGTCAACATCCTAGTTCAAATACAATTTTAATAACAACAGACATAATATATTAAAAACAATAAAATTGCCCTCCCAGACACACCCAACAGCATTTCTTCATGGGGAGATCGAGGACGAATTTAGTCTGCAAACTGCAGAATGAGCTATAAGGACTAAGACAGGCAGCACATGCCTGGAATGAAAAATTACACATGTTGCTCATAGTTCAAGGCTTCAAGCAATGAGTAGGAGAGTCATATCTGCACACTATAAACAAAAATAGACATACTTCTTTCATATGTTGATGACTCGATTCTGGGTTCTGACAAGCAAATGGGCAAAAGCTCCACCTGGCCCCTCACACTTTCTAAAACACCTGGTAGTCTCCAGGCAAAGTGTTGGCAGTCGTTGTGGCACCCATGGGCACCATCTTGGGAGGCCCTGGGACAGAGGGAAGAAAATGGTGGAAATGCTGTTTGTCTTCTAGTTGCTTTTTGATTTAAGCGCTTTTTTAAAAATCCCTGTAGTAGACTTCGTGAGGAGATTTTGTCAGCCACTTTCCCTGTGGCAAAGGGTATGGTGAGCTCCTTGTTTGTTGAGCTGTCAATGCAGTAGTGAGGTACACAGTTTGACCAGTAGTTGAGCTTTCTTACAGTCCATGCCTCAAATGAAGGTGCACCGTTAGGTCACTCCTCTGATTTACACACATGGTATTTCTGTTGATGCACCTGAGGCCTTTTGTTTGAGTTTGTGAATGAGTTGCTTTCAAATACTGATAGCAGTTTAAAGCCACTGAATTTTCTATGGTGGGCAGGAATAGGAATGACATTTTCCATCAGTATATGTTCTTTAAAAGATAAGAACTGTTTCTTTCCTTTTTTAAAGCAACAATTGTACAGCTAAATATAAATCTTGTTATGTACATGACAGAAATCCCAGATTTGAGTGTGGATTAGTTTTCTTCTTTCTCATCAGTGATAACATGGAGCAGTAGATACCTGTGACCCTGGAGATCTGCAGCTAATCTGAGTAGACAGTACTGACTTTGACAGACCAATGGTCTGATTTAGAGAGAGAGCAAGAGAGACTTTGAACCATTGCTGTTTAATTACTGTCAAGTAATCATACTGACCTCTATAATAAAAATTCTGTTGGTCTTGAAAAGTGGGCAGATCTGAGGATTGCTATGCATCTTACACTGCTTTTACCTCTACATTTAAAAACACTTTGCACAGTGCAGGCATGCAAGAAACATGCACTACACAAGTACATTCTCAAGGATGTAAGCACCCTGTTGTGTGTGTGCTCAAACAGTTGTTTGCCGCTGCACCATGTATGATGTGATCCTTTGTTTGGAGACTTGAAAAAAATCTGTGCATTTCATTTTAGGTATGGCACTAGGTCATAGTACTTTAGGAAAAAAACAAGAACAGAAGGACATCACTCCCCACATGCAGGCAACTTGTAAAACCAATCCCGTCCATATATTTTACTGGTATTGAGATTATTCATGAAAGATGGAGTCCAGACTACCCTTATCACTTGAGATAATTGCTTAGTCAGTCAATAACCTTTTATTGGCATTGTAGAAAGGGCTGTGTTCTAAGATTGCAAGAGTTTAGTGCTAGGTAGGGTCCATTTGTATCCATAAAGAAACTTGTGAATCATCCAGGAGATAAACATCCTAATGGAGTGAGTAATTTATTACCTAGTATATTTTAACCCATTTGTCTTCTTACAAGCTCAAGGTGGATCTCCATTTTGTGTTTGCAACAAATGTGTAAAGTAGTTAGGCTAAGAGAGAATGACAGGATCACCCATTGGATTTCATGACAAGTGGGGATTTAAACCTGTGCCTTCTTATCACACATGATGATTATGATGATTATGCAAGATTTAGTCTATGTTCTAACCTACCTTATTGGTTTAAGGGTAAAATGAGTAGGTGGACTGTATATCCATCACTCTGAGCTCCTAGGAGGAAATACTGGATAATTATGCAAAAAAAGTCCTTCAGATATTTGAAATGAGTAAATTTGATTGCTGCTGGTATGTCCAGATTAAGTCTCGCAGTTTTGACAAGACGTAGCAGCCTGAAGGGAAAACTATGGAGCTATGCACAAATCCTGTGTGTAGACAGCTGGCTGACTGAAAGCTGGCCCATGAACAGTTCATGATGAATGTGTTGTAGGTTGGATCTTCTACACCTTTGTTAAGAATTCCATATTGGACATGATTATTGGATAGTTTGCTTCTCAGGTAACCAATTTTATAGAATACAACTTAGTATGAGTTTTTTTCAAATGCCACGAATATGTAGTGTTGGGTCAATATGAAGCGCTGAATCAATTTATGTACAGTAATCTAATTAAAACTTTAATCAGCCATTGACATTTTGGCCTCTGAAGACACAAGACTTGGAGCAGGAGGTGGATTTGAAGACTGTGACAGAGCCATTTTGAAAGAATTTTTCACATGCATCTCAGGTTTTGTGAGGGTAATATTGGCCAAAGGGACATCCATGATGCCTTTCCTTTCAAACAGTGGTGTATATAAGTAAAGTAGCAATGATGGGATTTGTCTAGCCCATGCAACAAAGATTGTTTAGGAAGGATGGTATATGCCCAAGTATAATGCACCTTTGACCATAAAGGAGTAATTCTTAGTAGCTTAACTGCTACATTTCGGCTTCTTTCAAGATGCATGACTTGTAGCAAATTACTACTTTCTGCTTGCAATTTGCAGTCTGTAGCTAGAGGAGAAATTATAGCAGAGGGACTTCTGCTCAGTCTTCAAGTCCACTGTGACTTTCAGGGCATGTTCAAAGGAGACTACACTCTTATAAGACTAGTGCCAATAATGAAAACTTTAATCATCCATTCATGATCAGTAGTGGTAGGCTTAGGAATAGGAACGCCTGCCCTAGGAAGAGGGCAGAAAACACAGTTATGTTACTGGGCATTGGCATAGGCCCACTGTGACTCCTGGGAATCTCTACTGTTGTTTTTGTGCTACTTAGCAGCATAATTTACTTCCATCATTTGTTTCCATTCAAAAGATGGAGAAATGAGACAAAATATGAAAATATGGCTATTATAACAAATCTCTGTGCATCTGTTCTCCTTCCTTTAAAAAAAAGATTAAAATAGTTGAGATTACACAAAGGCTCAAATAATTAATCATTCTACTTTCTCCTTATCCACATATCAGCATTTGACCAGCTTCAGGATACCTGTATTAAAATCTTTTGCATGATAAAATCCAAGCATAGTGTCAGAAATGTTTGTTTCCCCCCCCCCCCCCAGTAAATCAATCCCAAGTGGATGAAAGCTAAATGCTTCCTCTATGGTGACTTCATATAGCTTTCAGTTTGTTTTAGTAACGAGAAGAAATCTCCTTCCCGCTGAACATCCAAGCCAAGTTAACAATAGTGCTGGTGAAAGTTCTCTCCTATCTTTTCTCTAATTGAATTTATTGTTTCTTTCCCATTGTATTCAATGAGGTTTCCAACCTGCTTTCTACTTATACTGTAGAATTATTCACCCCATTGCTGAATAGTGACACTGCATGGGGTAAGACAGCAGATGAACTGGAGAGGTTATGCTTGGAGAGGGTATTAATTGGTGCTGTGAATAGATTGATTCATAATCCCCAGGTAAGGACACAGCGTATGCAGTGCATGTGGCAACGTTATGCAGGTGATACCTTGAAGGGAGTTTTCCACTCTTTTTTTCTGCTCAGGTATCAGAAGCTACTACCTTCATTACATACCCTTAAAATATTATATGGGTTGAAATACTGGACTTCACACATATAATACTGCCTATCCTTTAGCAAGAGTTAAAGGGAACAGGCTATGAAATTGTGCCACGTCTCACATGTTCTGTCCATCCCCAGTGCCTTCACCCTGGCTAGTTTTGTACCAGTATTAACACAAACCAGGGTCTGAATCTGGTTTCAGACCATGGCTAGCATCAAATGTCGTTACAGTAGCTGTCAACACCATGACTAACCAAGTTAAGGACAGTGAAAATAGAGCAAGAGTGGATTTGTACCAGGGGAAAGCAAGGACCCCATGATTCTACTCCTGATGTCTTAAAGGTAGTTGAGGCATGGGTGGGGGTGGCACATGCACCGTTCCACTGTAATATTTCCTTTGATTGGGTAGTTGGCTTAAACAACAAGCAGTTTGATGCTCGAGCTGATTATCTTGCTTTAGAGCACTCATGCAAACAGGGCCAAGGTCTGAGAGACCCAGATTCAAATCCCCACTCTGCCATGGAAGTTGTAGGGTGAACTTGGGTCAGTCACATGCTATTTAGCCTAGCCTACCTCACAGGATGATTGTGAGGGTTAAATGGAGAAGAGAAGACTGTTGAAAGCCACTTTGGGTCCCCATTGAAAAGACGGGTGAATGAAGTCAGTAAAAATATGAACTATTAGAGCTTACTCAGTGTCCATGCCTTGTGTGTTCCCCACATCTCTTTCCCCTTGTTCTGCTTGACTCTGGGGGCGGGGGGAGGTAGGGAGGCGTGCAGATCAGTAGAATTTGTGGAGGCTGTTCCAGTCAGCAAGAACTTTGCTGAGAAACTAATTGTAGCCTCAGATTTTCCTGTAATCTGTGCCATCCTGTTCATGCAGCCCCATCTCATAGTTGTCCTTTTTCTGCAGTGCTCTATGCCCCGGTCTCTGTGGCTGGGCTGCTCCAGCCTGGCGGACAGCATGCCCTCGCTGCGATGCCTGTATAACCCAGGGACCGGCGCACTCACAGCTTTCCAGGTACTCTCTCACTCTCTCTCTGGGTGTGTCTGCTGCTTGTGATCTTGCTTGCTTTCATTCATTAACTATCTTTTTACTTATTTGCTTTGCAGTATCTGTTTCCTTCACATCATTCAAACTAACAGATACCATCCTCATCTTGCATAGAGCTTGACCAGTAGTGTGGAAATGGCAGTGATTCAAACAGAACTGAATACATTTTACTCAAGTTTATAAGGATGCCTAGTCAGGACGGGGGGGGGGGGGGGGCTGTTTGGCAGTCTCTGGTCTTGTCTGTGTTTGTTTTGTTGTCGCAGATATTTTTCTCAGATTTGAATATTAAATTGGGCTTTAGCACTCTCAGAGTTGTTGCCTTGTGTTTCATTTGTTGAGCACTGTTCAGTGGCAAGATAGATTTTATTGATCTTTCTGAGTGAGAAACTGGAAAGCCAGATTTTCAAACTGACCATATATATGCAATTTTTAATGGGCTTTCACTAAGCCAAGCTTTCTCAGTCAGGGTTTCATGAAACCCTGGGGTTTCTTGATGGCCCTGAAGGGGCTTCCCAAATGGGTGGGAGTTAATTAATTTTAAATATATTTTAAAAACTTGTTAAACATATATGGTCATCTTGACCTGCCTTTCCTCCCAAAGTGGCCAATGATGGGCCTGGAGGGGCCCCAGGTGGACACATACCCAGCTATGCTTCCCAACCATATTCTGCACATATTCTGCACAATTGCGCCACTTGTGGGGAATCGCAAAGCCTGAAGAATATTTAAGGGATTTTGCAACAGTAAAAAAGCTGAGAAAGACTGTACCAAGCTTCAGCTATGCCAAGCCTTTTCGATGATGTCATCTTTGGTATCAAATTTCTGTGGCAAGATGATGTTAATATGATCCACTGCAACCTTCCAGCTCACCCTTTTGGAATCTCTGAATTGCAAGTGTATAAAACGGGGCTGTAGTGACTAGGCAAGCACAATGAGGAGCTGAGCCTAGACAGTGGTGAGAACCTGAGCAATTATATCCTGGGTACAAGACAAATAGGTATGTGAAGCTTCACAACTGATAGTAGAGAAAGCACTCTGGGGTGCTAGCCCTTGGGGAACTTGGGTGACAGGAATGTTGCAGCATACTCCTAAGGTCTATGAATCATTGTGACAGACAGCTGGGTACAGCCATTCATTTGTGGCCAAGAACTTTTGATTTGACTTAATTATAAATCTGGCTTCTTGCCCTGAATGGTGTGAAAATACTGCTGACACTCCTTAGATCCCTCTGTAGCAGTTCTTCTGGTTGAACTAATATGGTGTTGATGAATTCGGTAAGGTGCCCTCTCAGCCACACGAGCAATTTGGAACAGCTTTTCAAGTATTTCTGTCTTGAGTTGCTCAATTTTGAATGAATCCAAGGTGAATTAAACTTTGGTAAGGAATATATTCATAGTGCTTCTGGTTTAGGAAGCATAATTGATAGCAGATGAAAGCTCTGTTTTGTCTGCTGAGATTGAATAACATTTCCTCATCCATGATATCTGGATCAATTTCTTGCTCTGCTGATAAAATGAAGATATTTTTATTTACATTCAAAGACATCTCATGCGTAAGGAGTTTGTGTATTATTTGCTTAGAAACCCAGGAAACAAGGAAACCTTGGTCCACTTTGGAAGGACAGAAAGATTATAAATTGTAATAATTTACAAATTAAAAAGGAATCCAGGAATTCAGCAGAACCCATCTAGAGTTAGCTCTTTTGAAAGCTTATCCTAGAATAAGTGTTGTTAATCTTTAAGATGGCACTGGGCTCCTGTCTTATGTTATTAGTCTGTCGATGGGTGTTTACTATAATAGATAATGAATGGAACCTCCATATTCAGGGTGTCTCAATACTAGTTTCTGAGCGGGAAGCAACAAGAGAGCAGTTCTCTTTGTGAGCTATGTGTGAGCCCCTGCTCCACTTGCTTTCCCCCCGGCGCCCCTGACTTCCCTGCCGCCCACTGGGGGTGCTGCCAGCAGCAGCTGCGCAGTGCCACGTCAAGGGGGAGCCCCAGCCATGGCAGCCACTGGAGAGCACCAAAGGTGAGCCGGTGGCAGAGTGGTAGGGCAGCCTCCGAGGCAGCAGCTGGGAAGGTGGACGAGGAGGAGCTGCAGCCCGGTACCGACTGATGCACGGATCGGTCCTGGTCCCGGTCCCCGGACTGCGGGTTGGGGACCACTGCCCTAAGGCATAGGATCTTATTCAAAGACACAGAAATATTTGACAACTCTAACAACTACTAACAGACACAAACACAGACAGCTTCAACAAAAAGGGAGAAAGTTTGAAAATAAACAGAAACTGTCTACCTGTACTAAAAGAAATCAAAACAATTCCAAAGACACCCCCCCCTCCACAGTTGCCAGTGAGAGAAGACATACCTCTGAAGATGCCAGCCACAGATGCAGATGCAGGTACAGCATTAGGAATAAAGACATCTACACCACAGCCACAAATCCTGAAAAAGAACAAAACAAAACAAACATTTTGATTCCAGCTATGAAAGCCTTCAGTGACACATTTTTAATAGCTGTTTATTTTTGTGAATAGAGTTTTGTTTTCATCTTGGCAAAAGGTCTGTGCGTTATCTATAAGTAGCAACACACATTTAAGTTACATTTCACATGCAACTCATTTTTGTATCTTTGAATATACTTCTGCCTGTTGCGCTTTATAGACCGTTTATGCACTAGAGGTTTCATGCTGGGCTGCAGGCTGGAGTTTTAGTCGTGGCAGGTTGCCCCACCTCTTCCTGCACCTACATGGGGGAGCATTTGGCCTGGTGCACCTCATCCACCCTTGATTTGTGCTCCTGCATAGGAGCTGGGGCAGTGAAGTCCCCAGTGCATAACTGGTCATAGTATGCATTTATACAGGAGGAAAACAGCCGTTGTCTCAGCTGATCCTCTTCTACAAGCTAGTCAGGCATGCTCAGATGGGGACAAGTATGTCTATCTAAGATGCCAAAAGGGGTGAGGCTTCTCTTGGAGAAACTGTTTGGAGAATGAGCCATGTAATTAGTACCAAAGACTCTTGCCTATTGTTGGAAGTGGTCAGAAGATTCTGTGAACATAAGCCTGTGGCTCCAGCCCATATCTGGTGGCTGGCTTGTCCCCTATTTATGAATGTACTTAGATGGCTCCCAACTGTTTACAAGACAGCAGAGGTGAGATCTTTGATTGACAAGTTAGAAATGCTTTCGATCATTCCCTCTGCCAGTCTCTGGTTCATGCTGTTAAAAATGTCAGCCTCTCCAAGTTTGAATGGCAGCCTGAGGGCCTCCAAAGCTTTTTGTTTTCTGAGATGGAAACACAAATTGGATGTGTGCCTGAGCGCACCATCCCAGGCTGTAATTTCATCTTTTAGCTAAGAACCACAAGGTACATGAACAAAGCACCCTGTAAACAATAATACTGGAGAAAAAAATAAACAAGGTCGTGTTTCTGGCGCGTTGATCCACTGGTGTCCTGACCTCTATCACGTTGAACATCTCCACTCTGATTGCGGCTCCCTCTGGCATTTCAATGAGAGGGAGAGGCTGACATAGGAGATTTACCAAGATTTAAAGTTGAAGCAGAGTTGCTCATTCCTTGTATTGGCTATGAAATATTGAGCTGCCATTGCATGTGACACTCAGATTTAAGCAATGGTCCTCATTTGAAAAGGACTGGATGCAGGCTGAGAGATGCTCTCTTTGCCACTGAGAACTGAAAATAGTAACTGTGAGAGGCAGAAATGTATCCAAATCAGCAGTTTGATGGTCACACCTAAACACAGCTGTGCTGGATAAAGATTAGCTTTATAGCATTTGTAGGGGAAATGAGAAGAGCCTAATGCTTGGAAAAGAGCCTAATGCTGGGAGCGATTGAGGGCAAAAGAAGAAGGGGACGACAGAGAATGAGGTGGCTGGATGGAGTCACTGAACAGTGCAAACTTAAATGGACTCCGGGGAATGCTAGAGGACAGGAAGGCCTGGAGGATCATTGTCCATGGGGTCGCGATGGGTCGGACACGACTTCGCACCTAACAACAACAATAGAGAAAATGAGCAAGCAGGTTGCCAAGGGGAATGTGTAGTTGAAATGTATGTGCTTTAATATTTAAATAATAATAAAAAGAAGAAGAGTTGGTTCTTATATGCCGCTTTTCTCTACCCAAAGGAGTCTCAAAGCAGCTTTCATTCACCTTCCCTTTCCTCTCCCCACAACAGACACCCTGCGAGGAAGGTGAGGCTAAGAGAGCCCTGATATTACTGCTCAGAACAGCTTTATCAGTGCTATGGTGAGCCCAAGGCCACCCAGCTTGGTTGCATGCGGGGGAGCAGGAAATCAAACCTGGCTTGCCAGTCCGCATTCCTAACCGCTACAACAAGCTGGTGTAAAGTAAAATGCTCACATCCAGAATGTTTACTTTCCAAAATGTATTAGATAAATGTGACTCATATGAAAACTATATTCCAACAGGATTGTTATTTAGCACACCTTGGTAAAACGTTTTCTCCCTGCTTTCTTACCTGTTCAGTTCTTACTCTTCTTTATAACACATTGTATGAGTGCAGGAAGCCCCACGGCGTTTGGTGACAAAACCTGAATTATGTACATCTAGTATAGGTATTTATGAAACTAAGGCAGAAAACACACAAAAAATCTTACATAGGTTTCTAATCCCCCTTCTTAGTTCACTGACCTTGACTTATTTTGATATACTTGCAACCAGAGTTCCATCATTACAGTGTGAGGAATCTTCTGTACAATTCTTTCTTGCCAAAGTTAATATATTCCAGCGTAGATAAATTGTTATTTTGGAACAGGAGGAAAACATAATTGTTCTTAGCTTGTCATAACATTCCAAAGCATATACTATGTTATCAAAGTAGCAAGGTGTTTTATTGTTGTTGGCAAAAAAAAAATATTTAGTTGGATTTAATAGTGTCAGATGATTTTATAGGCTGTTCTAATCTCCTCCCACCCCCAAGTCTAGTATGTCCCTGAAGGCATCTAACATGTTGAAAACACTACCATTGCAAATTTGGCTTTAAAGTAAGTGATAAAAATTTGCTTTGTGAAAATTCTCTATATCACCCAAGCAATGTATTGACATGAATGAATATTGCGCAGATGGATCATAATCGATCGTTTCCCCAATAGAATAACCCCAAATTGAACTTGGAATTAATGGCAGTGTTATGTAAGATGTATTGTTCTTTTTGAGAAGCCGTATTCTGTGGCCTAATCCATGTTTTTGAAAGGGGATATTCTTTGCCTTCCTCTCCTTGTTAGAAGTCAGGACAGTGTGCACAACCATGATGATAAATGACATATGTAGCAGCAACCGGATGGGATACAGGTACTTTTAAAGCTAGCTCCAAGTTCCTGAGGATTGTGAACATCTGCTTGGAGGTATTGCAGAGCCCCACAATGCACTAATTGAATTACTCTTTTTCTGGAGTTGCAGTCTGCACTAATTGAATTAGAACCAGCTATTTTGTGTGTGTGCGTGCTCTCTCGTGTGCATGTGTGTTGAAATGAGCAAGAGCAAAGCTGCAGGGGAAAGGAAAGGAAGGAAAGAGCATGACAAAAGATCATGTATACTGTGCTGCTCCCTAATGGTGATTTGTGGTACTGCGTGATCTCCAGAAAAGGAAATCTTGCCTGCCAGCACGGACTAGCAAGCATCATTCCAGTGATTGTAGTATGGATTTTAAAACTTTAGGCTTCATGAGTAATAGAGCAAGTTTTAGTCACTAGGTTTGTTAGCAGCTGCACATTTGTTGTAAAAATCCTTGCGTCACAAAATGAACTTTGAGACAATAGTTTGTTATTCATTCAATCTTTTTCCACTTAAAAATACAACCAAGTTCTTTACTTTTATAGAAAACATATGGCATCTGCTGTAACTCGCCTCGAGCCTCCAGGGAGAGGCGAGTAACAAATATAATAATAATTGTTGTTAGGTGCGAAGTCGTGTCCGACCCATTGCAACCCTATGATGATGATGATGTGGAAAACACCTAATAAGTGCAGAAATATCTCTTTGGGTAGCCAAGCCAGTGCTGGGCAGTCTGTTTCCTATCTAGGGCATTCCATTCAGAGCCAAAGTTATTGTTTTAATGCAAGAATAATTTCTGATTATCTCTTTCGAATAGGAAACTAATGAACACACATAATTTTACCATAAACTTGAGAAGTTTTGACAAAGCTTTTTCCTCCTGCTTTTTAAGTGAATTCTGGCTACAAATTACCAAAATTCTAAACCAGTACAGAGAGATTTGACCAACTCTAGATTTGTTTGTTTGTTTTCCTCACAAGGGAAACTTGAGAGTCGATGAATTGCTTCATAGAATGCTTTCTTGAGTGTCTCTGCTTCCAATAATAATTACAAATTTCCCCAGTTATTAGACTGCTGATATTAAAACAATTGGTCTGATACAAAAATAGCTACATTTAGTTATACTAATATTTAAGATAATTGAGTAATTGCCATGAAAAATGGGAAACTCTGCTGGTTCCCACAAAGCTGTTTCTTTCAGGAAGCAGCTAGAAGCTATGCAATAAGGAGAATTTATTTTACCTTTCAAGATATGCTAAAATAACTCACAGTCCTCTATACAAATATGTGCTGGCTTTTTTGTTTGCTATTTAGTTTTCAATTTTGAAAATCTGACTTTAAATTTGATTTTTGGCTCAGATTAACACAGCTATAGAATTGATTTCTTTTCGAGTCCAGGATTACTTGAAATTCTACTGAGTTTGATGAAGATATTTTTCATCCGTAAGGAAGGCCTAAGGCTGTGATACAAAAATGCCTTCTCGCTGAGGTTGAAAACCATGCAAAAATTCCCCATGCATCTAGATGGGCACTTTGGGTGGCCTGTCTGCCATTAACCAGACCCTTTCTATCATGGTTCTGTCTCTGTGAAATCAGCTGCCTGAAGAGGTGAGAGAGGCCCCTCTTTAGAGATCTTTAGGAGATGCTGTAAGTCCTGTCTATCCTCCAGAGCTTTAAAGGGGCCCCCTTTATGTATTCTGTGTATTTTTAAATGTTGGAAACTGCCCTGAGCCAGTTTGTTGGGATGGGTGGTATAGAAATCTCAAAATAAGTAAATAAATGTTTTAACTATTCTTGTAAGCTATTTTGAATCAGCAGGAAAGGTGAGATATAAATGTTTTAATTAAAGGGAAACTAACATGACAAGAACAGAGCCTCTTGTGGCGCAGAGTGGTAAGGCAGTGACATGCTGTCTGAGCCCATGAGGTTGGGAGTTCAATCCCAGCAGCCGGCTCAAGGTTGACTCAGCCTTCCATCCTTCCGAGGTTGGTAAAATGAGTACCCAGCTTGCTGGGGGGTAAACGATAATGACTGGGGAAGGCACTGGCAAACCACCCCGTATTGAGTCTGCCATGAAAACGCTAGAGGGCGTCACCCCAAGGGTCAGACATGACCCGGTGCTTGCACAGGTGATACCTTTACCTTAACATGACAAGAAGATGGCCTGGCTTTTTTCTCACATCTAGTTTCCTATGACAGGATATTTTGAATGAAGGAGCATTCAGTCATGTGAGCCTCCACCTGCATGAAGTGGTACAGACCAGAAAAGGCCCTTTATGCATTTATATGGAAGTAAAACCTATTAATGCCAGCAAGCCTTGTTTCCAAGTAAACACACAGGATAGGGTTGTTTGTAAGCGATCAGTTTTCAACTAGTTGACCACTTTTACAGAGTATAATGATTGTCATTTAAAGTAACATCCAGCTCATATGTTTATTTTTTAAAATCTCTGTGTATAGAACTGGGGGAAAATAGTCAATGTCTTAACAATTGTGGGTAACCAGAAAGGAAGAGCAGTTCTTCCTCTGAGGCCGAGGACATCTTAGCAGGTGATTCCCACCCTTTGTTCAATGAAGCAATAACAAGTCTTTTCCACTTCCTTTCTCCTTGGTGGAAGTCATCCATCTCTTCAGTTCTTTTTCTGCTGTGACAGGGAGAGCTGGGCTTAATAGGCAGTGTTTCACCCATTAATCCTCCCTTTTCCTTTTTCCTTATTCTATTTTTAAGTTCTTACCCTTCCTCTCATCTACTTATAATTTATATTCTGCTTTTCTTGTATTACATGAAGAGGGCATGGTAGAAACCTCCTACACACAAGGCTTCCGCTGGCCATGGCAACCAGTTTATTAATCTGACAGGCTCCCAGAAGCACTTCTCTGCCCACTCTAAAACTGGCTAAATATGAGGGAAGTGCGGCTTCTATTCCAAAGGAGAGTAAGAAGCCTCCCTCACCACCAATCCCAGCATTTGCTCTGACATTATTGGCGCAATTCATGCAGAAACCACTTTTGCAGCTGTTCTTGGGATGGAAGAACAGACGATCACGAAGCGGCACTGTTCCTCCCCAACAACAGGAGCCACAGCTACCATTTCTAGTTCTGCTTCCTGTTACCAACATGACAGGAGGAGGCTGCAGAATAGCTCTTCCCATCTCCATAAGCCATACAAATTATTCAGATTCCCAAGAGAGCCAACTAAGCAACAGCTCAGAACAACCTGGATCCATTATAATCAGGTGCAAGATGGACAACAGCATATCTGATATAACCATGAGTAATATACTAGGATTGGGACCATCAGTTTCATCCCCAGACTTTTTGTATTTAATTAAATAAACCATGAGGGAAGAGATTGCTGATTTCTGCCAGGTTGGTATTGGACACATCTCCCTCCAGTCCCCCCCTGCCCCTACCCCATCCACTCATGGGGATATGGAAAGATCAGTTTCTGACCAAGAGACACTCAGCTGGCCCACCAAAGCAGCTACAAAGTAATCCCATCATAGCAAAAGAGAGAGAGAGAGTTCTCAATGGGACTCAGAAATATATTCTGATAATGAAGAGGAAGATAGTCTGAACAAGAGGACTGAATTCTCCATAAGAAAGCCCATGAACAATGGCTATCAAAGTATCCTTGACAGCCTCAATAGTCTCCAGCGCAACTATTACCTGGATCATCAGTTCATCCCAAACAATAAACACCAAGTGGTCATAGGAATCAACAGAATACTCAAAGCTGCATCATTCGCAGCAGACATGGCTTTGTTTATTACATTTGTTACATTTATATACCACCCTCCCTTGTGGCTCAGGGCAGTTTACAGAGAACATGAAACTGTTGACAGATATAACATAAATTCAGTGATTGTTTCAGTTAACAACAGCAACAGCATCAGCAACAATAGAACTATTCAACTGTTCACAAATTGACTATTGCCTATGATGTGATTGGATTTTTAATCTTCTGGAGCTATGGCATCTGCAACAGCTGCTAGAAGAATATTTTGACTCTGGTCTTTGCAAGCAGACCTCCACACTCAGTCTATTATTATGACCTAGCCTGGCCTTTCTCCACTTTTTTACTGAAACATTCTTTAGGCTTCAAGAAATGCCAGAATTAGCCCGATCATGCAAAATATGGTTGGGAAGCATAGTTGCGTATGTGCCCACTCATGTCCCCTTCCCCAACATTGGCCATGTTGGGAGGGGGGAAATGGGCCGACATGACCATACATGGTCATATCACCTGGTAAATGCTTAAGGTTTTTAAAAAATATATTAAAAATTAATTAATTCCCACCCATTTGGGAAACCCTTTCTGGGCTTTCAAGAAACCCCAATGTTGTACAAAACCCTGGTTGAGAAAGTTTGGCCTAGCCATTCGAAGTGATTGGCTATTCAGGGATGTGCTGGACAAAAACTTTTTTGAAACTGCCAAGGAAGCTGCACAGACACGACAACGTTTGGAAGTCATCACTTTCATCCTCAGTTCATTTTACCTAGGTGCAACAAGGATTATTATTATTATTATTATTATTATTATTATTTATTTGATTTGTATGACCGCCGCTCTCGGAAACCGGCTCGCGGCGGTTCACAACATTTTAATACAGATACAATATATTAACCATTAAAATTCCCCATTAAAACCCCATTAAAACAATGACTAAGTCACAATGATGGCGATTAAAACTATTCCCGTACAGGCCCACTGGATGAGCAGAAGGGAACGGAGGATAATTGGGCATAGGATGGAACACTCTGGGGAACCAGGTCAGTTTAGTACTGGCCTCCCCCCTCCGGGGAGAGGGGTCCGATCTTAGCCCCGGGCCATCACCCGGCCTTAGACAAACGCCTGGCGGAAGAGCTCCGTTTTGCAGGCTCTGCGGAACTCAGAGAGCTCCGACAGGGCCCGCAGCTCTTCAGGGAGCTCATTCCACCAGGTAGGGGCCAGGACCGAAAAGGCCCTGGCCCTTGTCGAGGCCAGGCGTGCCTCCCGGGGTCCTGGGATCATCAGCAGATTCTTACCCGCAGAGCGAAGTGCCCTGCGGGGGGCATAAGGATGACAGAAGACCAAGTTGGGGCTCCTCTAGACAAACATTCAAGTAATGTTTGCAGTAAATTCAACAGACAAGTCATCAGGAGAACCGACAAACCAGCCAGTGAAAATAAACAACTTAAAACATGGCTGTAAACTAATTCTGGTGTTTGTGCCGTATCTTCTGCATTTCCAAGCAATGTGGATCACCTTTCAGACTGATACTTGGTCTCAAGAGATAGTCACTAGAGGTTATTCCATAGAATTCCTCAGAACTCCACCAGAGAAATTCATTAACTCTTCCACACAAAGGATCCAGAAAAAATTCACAGAATGTATGTTGCTATCCAACATATTATAGAAATCGTTCCACTTTCAGAAAGGGGCAGGGAGTATATACTCTATATTCTTTATACTGCCAAAGAAGAACGGAGATTAGAGGATGATATTAGACTTAAAATTCCTCAAAAAGGACTCAGATTCATCACAAAAACCTTACAACCAGAGGAATATCTAACCTCAGTAGATCTAACAGAAGTGTACCTTCATATTCTGATTCCCACCACCTACCCACCCACCAAGGTTTTCTTCAGTTCTGTGCTGGAGGGATCCATCTTGAATTCAGGGCCCTTCCATTAGGTCTTTCTACAAACCAGTCCTCAAATTAAGGGAGCAAGGCATTCATATCTGCTCTTATTTAGTTGACTTTTTGATCAGGTAAAACTCACAGAACGGCTCATGCCAAAGCACCAAAACAACTATACACTGTCCACAAGCTTATATATTCCTTGTCAATGTACAAAAAAGTTCTATACTTTCCACACAGACTAGAATGCATTTGAATCCTATTTGATACAACTTGCAATAGCCTCTCATGGAACAGAAGTCTTTTATGAAACTCACAAAACTAATTAATCTCATGATTTCAAGCCTCAATGCAGTTCAGTAGGGTTGCTTACACATGAGACCTTTACAACAATTTCTAAGACCCTTTCAACTACAAATTCTCATACATGAATAAGGAGGGCTGTTCCCTCTGGGTTCCCCTGATAGAAAAGACTAATCTTGTCTGGTGGACAAGAACATCAAAAGCTATTTGGGGAGGGGGGGTATACTGCATCCCAGAGATAAGACAGGTCTTCATGGACACAAACTTGTATGGTTGGGGGAGGGCAGGGATGGAAGACTCAACATGGTCCGAAAGCAAGGGAAGCATCCCCGTCAATCTCTCCTGGATCGTTAGGATCTCTACTTAGCCTTACTTTACTTCAGTCCAAGAATAATCAACAAATCCTAGTCAAAACAAATAATGTGTCTGCCAAAGCTTACATCGACAAACAAGGAGGGGCTAGATCATAGCACTCCACAGAGAAGCAATCAATATCCTGACTTGATCAGAAAAGAACTTGTCATTGATCAGAGTGGAGCATAAAGGGATTAATGAATATATAGGCAGACTGACTCAACAGACAGATCATTCAGGAGCGGGAAGGGTCCCTAAAGAAAGATATATTCCATCTCATCACATCACTTTTTGGTCTTCCTCTGGAGGATCTTCTTACATCAGCGACCAACCTTCAAATGAACAGGTTCTTTACCAGGTATTTTCATTCCAAGGCTAAAGCAACTGATGTCCTAATGTCCCAGTGGCCAAGCACTTATGTTTGCCTATCCACTTAACATGATTCTTCCCAAATTGATCAGGAAGATCCAAGGAACAGAAGGCAGAATTCATCATTTTAGCTCCACATTGGCCTAGTTCCCTGCCATTCAGGAGATGGCATCACAAACACCATTGATATTCCCAGTATCATCAGACATACTCCAGCAAGGTCCTTTGAGGCATCTGCAGCCAGCTGGCTACGTTCAGCCATATGGAGGTTGAACCGAGGTTACATTCTGCGACTAGGATATTCTGCAGAGGTGACAGACATTTTACTAGCCTCTAGGAATCAATCAACTAATAGGATCAATAACACCTTTGGAAGTCATTTGTAAGCTGGAACAGAAGAAAAGATATTGACCTCTAAAACCAAAGATTAAATCCATCTTATTCTTTTTACAAGACGGACACATTGACAGACTCATGGCTTCCACATTTACAGCATCAGATAGCAGCTCTGGTGATGGTATTGCCTCTTAAAGAACAGAAAAATATCAGAAAAACAGATTCCTTCTAAATTTCTATTTCCCCGCCAAATAAAACAATGAAGATGTCTAAATTGGATACTTCTGGGTCTCCCCTTTAAAAGAATGCAGTTTTTAATTGAGTAGAACTTACAGGCAAAACATTCATTATAAACTTGTGGTGCTACTTAGTCCATTAGCAGAACAAGAGCTTTTGGCATGGGCATCAACCATTAACTTCACTATTCTTTTCTTCAGTGAATCTCACTGTCTCCTGCTGGTTGAAGTGTACTGAATATGGAGTCTTTTGTAAAGAGTCCAAGTCGCCTTAATGCCTGTAGGGGAGTGTTAAGTTGTAAGTGTTAAAGAATCCATTTCATACACTCTGCAAAAAGCTTTTTAAAATAATCTATTTCTGAACCTAAATTGTCCTGGGACCAGCTCTTGATATAAAAATTCATAGAAACCTTTTTCCCCCCCTGATTGTGGTAACTCCTTGCCTTCTTGCTATAACGTTAGAATTCACATTGGCCAGGTTGTTCTGTAAATTAAACACTGACAGCTTCCCTCAGGGGAACAGCCAATGTATTTATGATGATGTGCTGATTACACAAAATACACTGCAAGCAGAAAACAGCTGCAGAGAACAAACCTCTTAAAAGAATACAATTACAAATAGCACCCTTAGTATTTCTAGTGGCGAGGGTAAAATACAGCATGCTAATGTAAGGTTTTTAGCTGGCTTTGCAAGAGATGGAAGATTTGAAGGAAAAGCCTTAAAATAAAATTGGATTTGCATGTCATTCCAGTACGATTTACATGTGTACCCTGTTCCCAAAGGTAAGGAGGACTAAGCTTGTGCTTAGTGTGTTGCCTGTGGCAAACCTTTTCCCTTAAAGTTTTCAGCCAGACTTGAGCTGCAGCAGGGTCTTACTGCTGAAACTCAGCCATTGATTCTTTGCCTTGTTATATCCATGCTGTACGCACTCCTAGTTCCAGACTAGTTCAGATTGCCTAGTGGTAAAATTACTAGTGGTTGGTTAGAACAATGGAGGATACAGTATATTTAGTTGCTCTTTTCAAAACATATTTGAGAGATGGAATGTTATTAAGTTGAAAGGAAATAGTGCACTGGTTGGATAGATAGTTGCACTGTGCCTTTCAGGAGCTATGTTAAGACAAGGTCTTCATAGGGCCAGTGCTAGCCTACAGTGCAGTCCTCTTCAGTAGGCTTAATAATGCTGGAATAATGTTGCATAGGACTGCACTGTTAGGCATCTGTGTACCCAAAGTGGAACTATCTAAATAAAACTTCCCTAATCAGAACTGAAAGTTAAAATAGAATATACACAGATGTAGGAAAACTCATGCTTCTGGAATTTACTCCCTGAAGTATATCACAATGCTTCATGGCAGAACCTGGGTTGAAAGTTCATGTCACAATAAATTTGTGTTTCTTTTATGTGTTGCAGAGCTTTCTTTCTTTCTGTTTTGGCAATGTTTTTATAATTTATTAGTGCTATTTCGATATTCAAGATGCTAACTGGAATATCTATAGAGTTGACTTGGGGTAGCATCTAACCACTGGATTACAAAGAAGCTAAATTCTTACTTTGACAGGTTCCCTATGCTAACATGGGTGAATGAACTTTATTACATCAACAGGATGTGTGCTAGATTCAACAAAGAAAGGTACCCTATGGCTGTTTTTAAATTTTTAAATCAGCTATCAAATAACTCTTCAGAATGTCAGAAAAATCTGTGACAATGATACAGCCATCATATGCCAAATTCTATTGATTTTCCATGTAATGACTAGCGTATATATATCATGACATTGCGAGGCATTGTCATGAGGCAGATGGGTAAGGTATGCTGTGACAGTAACAGTGATGAAAGTATGGTTTCCCTATGCTGAGAGGAATGCGGGAAAGGTACTCTTTTTCTGGATAAAGAACACTATTTTCAACCAAAAGTGAAAACATGGTAGCTCTTTGATGTGTTAACACCTCTTGATTTTAAAGTCCAAGTTCTGGTGGGCTTGGCACCCAGATAGGCTATGGGCCCTGGAGCTCACCTGGGAACCAGTCTGAAAAGGAGAGTTGTTCCCTTGTTTGGGGTTCAGCTATGGGTTGGTATTGTGGCTAGCACTCTTCACGGATTTAAAATGAAGCATGACGGGGATGTTTGCAAGTGCACCCTGGGAGGGGACATCATGCAACCAACAAATAGCAGATATGCCTAGTTCGTTACTTTTCCTTTATTTTGCTGGATGTTCCTAGAGGCTGAGCTTGAGAGTTCCCTCACCCTGATGGGATGGTTAAGCAGCCCTGCCACAGGACCATCCCAAAGCAATGGTCTTCACCACCACACGTCCACATCAGCTTGTTGAAGGACTATATAGCCAAGGTCTTGTTGCTTCCCTTGCAGCTGTTTTTTTCTGGGATATGCAGACCTCTGCTTGGTATATACAATGAAAAGCAGTATCTCAGCATGAATAAAAAATGTGTTTTAAAGAGGTTTCTTTTCATATACTACCTTACCTTATTTTTTTAAATCTCATAATCTTACATAAACATTAAACAGCATATAGTTCTTTAATTTGAGACACAAGCTTTGCTGAATGACTGTTCATAAGGGTTTTTATTGCTAATTTGCTGAGCAAAGGAAGCCACCCATTTTGATTCCATCCCTCCTGCAGCATTTATGAGCCTGGCAACATGTGGGTTTGATTGTTGACTGGGGGAAAAGATCTTCCATGAATGATCCTACTCCTGTATTGTACCATAGATGTCCCATGGAAAACCACTTGTTCTTCCATTAAATTGTAGAATAAGAAAAACACCCAACAGTGAAACCTAGAAAGGTGAGTGTGACTCTGCTAAGGTGGAACTGTGAAAATTCAATTCTGGATGAGGATGTCAAAATGTGCTTGAAGTTCTCTTGCAAGTGACACAAATCATGGAGAAACTCTTTAACTTAACTAAAAGTAAGAAGGTTTATTGTTATTGTTACAGATTTACTTCATTTCTACCCCTCCCCTTTTCCCCCTATTGTTATTGTTACAATGTATACCCCTGTGTTTTATGTAAACAGCCCTGAACCTTACGGGAGGGCAGTATATAAATAAAATAGTCAGACCTTTTTTGGGCTGGGGGCTGCCAGCTTGTTTAGATTTGCAGACAAAATGCCCTGCTAAGAGCATAAGGAGATAGGTGGTCTCTCAGGTATACTGGACCCAGAGTGCAAATGGCCTTGAAAGTCAAAACCAAGACCTTAAACTTGATCTGGAACACCACTGGCAACTAATGCAACTTCTGCAGCACAGGCTGGATATGAACCTTCCATGATGTTCCAGTGAAGACCCTTGCAGCTGCATTTTGTACCAGCTACAACTTCCAGGTCAAGGATAAGGACAGGCCAGTGTAGAGTCTCCTCATAGACGGCCGCCCGGACTCCTCCCCGGAACCATTCGTCAGATGTTTGGAAGCAATGATTGAATGGTTTGAGCAGAGTCGCCTGAAACTCAACCCCTCCAAGACGGAGGTCCTGTGGCTAGGAGGCAGAGGGCAGGATCAGGCAGCGCACCTACCCACCCTGGCAGGAGTGCAACTTACCATCGCGCCCCAGGCCAGGAATCTGGGGGTGACCATTGATACCTCCCTGACTAAGGAGGCTCAGGTCAAGAGAGTAGCGGGCCCGACTACTAGCGCCCTACCTGTCCCCTGACCGCTTGGCTACAGTGATCCATGCGACAGTCACCTCCAGAATAGATTTCTGTAACTCGCTCTACGCCAGCCTACCCTTGTCTCTGATCCGGAAACTCCAGCTAGTGCAAAATGCAGCTGCTTGGGTCCTCACTGGTACACCTTGGAGGGCCCATATCCAGCCTGTGCTGAGGCAGCTGCGTTGGTTGCCAATTGCTGCCCGGATCAGGTTCAAGTTTCTGGTTCTGACCTTTAAGGCTATACGCGGGTTGGAACCCACATACCTGAGGGACTGCCTACCGCCCTATATCCCCTGCAGGGCTTTACGCTCGGCGGGGAAGAATCTCCTGATCGTTCCTGGTCCTAGAGAAGCACGCCTGGCCTCGACCAGGGCCAGGGCCTTTTCAGTCCTGGCCCCTACCTGGTGGAATGAGCTCCCGGGTGAGCTGCGGGCCCTGCGGAATTTACCAGCTTTCCGCAGGGCCTACAAGATGGAGCTCTTCCGCCAGGTTTTTGGTTGAGGCCGGGGTCAGCGAATGAGTGCCAGCATTCCCCACCCTGACCTAGTAAGTTAGATCTCCTCCCCACCCCCCTGCCGCTCTGATAGCAGGGGATAGGAATAATGAGAGCTTCCGCCATGTTGGGATTGTTTTTAAAGTCTTTTAATGGGTATTTTAATGGGGATAAGACTATTGTGACCTGCCACGAGCCTACGGGGAGTGGCGGGAAACAAATCTAAATAATAATAATAATAATAATAATAATAATAATAATAATAATAATAATAATAATAATAATACAAAGGGAGGCATCAAGGGTCACACCCAGATTCCTCCTGGCTAGAGGTGCGATTTCCAACTGCACCCTTTAACAAGTGTGTAAATTCTATACAAGTGTAAGATGCATTAATTTGAACTTTATTTAAAATGTTTTATTTGCTGCCTTTTCTTGTAGAATTCATGGCATCTTACAATATAAATGGAACAATTATAAAAGTACAAAACAATATAAATAAAAGAACAATGATAAAACCCCATAAAAAGTCACAGTTTATAAATTCCAATTACGACTTCCAGCAAATAAGAACTAAATCAGTCAAAACAAGTCCTCTGGAAGATCAACAGTGAGGGGACCAGGTACATTGTCATCTTTGTGCACAAGGATTTCAACCCAGGTCTTCCTGGTCCAGCACTCTAACCACTACATCACATTGTCAGTAAAGGTGGAGTTACAATCTCCTGCACTCTAAAGTGTGGGTTCCCAATTTTTAGGTATGGTGACCTGCTTGAAAAAAACACAGCAAGTACAAGTCAATCAAACTGCAGAAGCCTTGGATCCACTTTTAACAGGCTTCACAGCCTACTTTTGGGCTAGAACTTTTGGGTCAAGATGTGCTGTTCTAAAGTACCTAAGCATATGTTTTTAATGGTTGGCAAACTGGAAAAAAACAAGAGAGTTGTAAATAGAAACCTTCAACATAATTGTAACCGGAAAGGAAAGCTCAGTGTATTTGCGTTTAGAAAAAAATATATAAACCTTACTGTTACCTTGCTGAAGTTCTGAAACAGGAAAAATAATTTAGCAATGACCAGTTCCATACTGGAACAGGTATGTTAAGTGAATATTAACCTAGCAGTGTGGCAGTGGATTCTTTGTGTCATTATCATAAAGTCAGAAGTGTACTAACTATGGACAAAATTAGCCATCCCTTGAGAATTTATGTTGAATCAGAATCTATAACTGAAGGACCCACAGTTTTGGATTTTAAACTATCGAAAGTTTGTAATTTGTTCCCCCATTTTGAACTTCAGAAAACCAGATGGGTTCCAATAAATACAGTTTCCCCCAAACATTTATTTGTGCTTTCCCTCCTATTAAGGCTCCTTTATTGTTTAGTATCCCCCATACCATCTTTATGTGTCATTAACTAAAATCTGATTATTTTTTCTGGTTTTCGTTCACTTTTAGACTTGTAGCTTTTTAAAAAAAACCTGGGATGCCAGTAAAGAGGAGTCCAGTGTCATAGTTGATTTTCTTGCCAAGCTCAGTTGGTTGCTCCATATAAAGATGCTGCTATATACTTAAGGGACTGTGATCAAGCAGAAGAAATTTTACCCGTATTGATCTGTAGAACTAGCATCTTATAAAATAAGTCAAGTGCTGGTTTTCTACTTGAAAACATAGACAAAATATTCCTAAATTCCATGGCATGCATTTTTAACATTTAACTGAGATAGCATATTATTATACTGATTAAAACCACTTCTGTTACCCTGGAACAAAACAAAACAAAATTAACACATCTGCGTCTCTCAAGTGAGTTGTAATGAGTTCATATTGGTCTCTTCCTTTTTGACATCTTTGAACCTTGAGAGTTTGTCTTTCTCTGACATTTATCCCATGAGGGAAAACAGCCTTGCATAATCGCCCCACTTTAATCAATAGAATAATTGATAAACCAGCTAAGATTTAAACTGATTATCTCCCCAGTGAAACTCTCTAGGGGGTCTGAGGGGTCTCTTAATTTTTGACGTGTGTTGTGTACCTTGTATATGAAGTGTGGTTTGAATTATCTGTTTTTATTTGCTTAATGATGGGAGGGTGTTAAAGTCAAATGTTTAATTAACCCAGCAATGGGCTGCGCTGTCTCTTACACACGCACCCAGCTGATTGAGATCTCTCACAGAGAATACTGAATAGGAAGGATAATGTGGCACTCAGACGGAAGATTGCTTTTTCAATCCATTTGCTGGGTCACTGCTTTGAATGTCTTATTGGATGAAAGGCATTCAGCCCAAGGGGGGGGGGAGCCCAGCATTTAAGTACATTTTGTTTCTCTCCTGGTCCCCCCCTCCCAGAAGTTAACTAAAACAGATATGTTGTAGGTTTAATAGGCCATTCATATCTGAGCACGAGATGGTGAATAGTGGATTTAAAGACTTTGGATTAAAGTAGTATACTTTTCTTTGGATACCAAAAAATCTCATTGGCAGTGAGGCATAAGAATATGATGTGCCCATAAGCCTGTACATCCATACTGCAATTATTTTATTTCTCTTTAACTCTTGCAAAGGGAGTTTGAATAACTAACATACTGTGCCCCAGTTAATAGGGAATTTTTTCCCCTTTTGAAGCCCTTTAGCTGAAGAAATTTGGTTACAAATTTGCAATTGCATTATATTTTCTTTTTAAAACCCCCTAAAAACTTTGTTTTTGAGTAATTTGCTCATGGCATCCATACTCGTAAGTAATGGAGGTAGCTAATGTGTATGTGCTGTTATCCGCTGTTGTATTCTGTATCTTTGCCATGTCCCCACAGACACAAAGCATTAGTAGTCAGCTATCTTGGTTACTAGTGTGAAGGGTCAGCTGCCCCTTTAGTCTGGTCCAACAGCCACCTTTAATTACTGCACGATGCCAAAGTTTGGGTGGAAATGGTTCTACTCCCTAAGAGTGTGAGCTGCTTTTGGCTACATTATTATGGCAGATTTTCATGGTATGTCTTAAATTGCCGAGCATCTTAGAAAATACTAAACAAATTTTCATATGTTTCTAAAGCCATATGCAATATATGTATATATACTTTTGTGATACTAGATGCTTTTTTCTGAATGGGGTTGAATTTTGCTGTAGAGCAATTATGTGTTGCCTTACTTCAGGCAGCAGTAATATCCAAACTTAAATCTAGAAGAATATTCAACTGCAAATATTAATTGTGGCTTGATTTCTGTAAGTTTAATTTGGAAGGCCAGGAAATGTGATTAGTGGGAAGAGGGATAAATAAGAATGGGTCCAAAATTAGAGAGAGGAAAATAAAATTTGGTATAGAGGAAATTTTGCATGTCAAAGATCAGCTTGTGGTAGAGCTTAGATATTTCACAGAGGAGACAAGAGAAGATAGATATTAGTCAGGAAATCTCAAAAGGAAGACAACATGGAGCAAACCAAGAACAGAGATTACCATCAGGAAGTCACAAGAGGTGTGGCTTACAAGTAGATGGGCTGAGAAAGATTGAAACCAAAACTGTTCTTGAGTCACAAAATCCCCACCTTCTATTGCATATGGCAAAGATTCATTTGAGCTGAGCTTTATGTCCAAATCCTTGTCTTTGCTGGCAGGGTCATCCAAGTGTAATGGCCCAGCTGCCATTTCCAAACCTTGGCTATGGCCCATTATTGCCATCTGCTTGAAGATGATCTTGTGGGTTATGGGTGAGGTGACTTACTTTGGAATGTAAGGCAACAAAACACATAGAGAGTGTAAAGTATGTTTTGTGGTGATTGGAACCAAAGGGTGATAACAAATATGATTTCCTGGTAACTTATGGGTGATTAGGTTTGAAATCTTAACATAGTATGTAGCAAGTCTTTATTATGTATGCTTCAGTTAGAAATTTTGTGGCAGAAGTTAGAAAATATTATTTGAGGAGAGAGTACAGAGTGAGTAGAGAAACTAGCCAACCTCATAATCCATTTATCAAGGGCTTGCAGTTCCCATGCAGATGAAGCTATAATAAATACTGAATACAGAAAAAGAATCTGTGTCTAGAGAATTTTAATTAAAAAGTTTTTTTTTTAAAAGGAAACTTACCAGACTGATTGGATCCTGTTAACTCTTGTCAGTAGACGAAAAATGTTTTTGACATTTTACAGTAGGTTCGTAACCTGCTTTACACTGTTCTTTACCACTTGGAACATGAGCTCAAGCAAATGGCTCATTTTAGCTTCACCAATGGTCCTAAATGCTTAAAGGTACATGGCAGAGAGAACAATAGACATGGCAATTTCTTAAATTTGGTACTTCTATATATTGGAATTCAATTTGTTACATGTTCCAGCAAAAAAGTAATAGCAGAGCAGACAAGCTGACAATTATTTGTACTTTGGGGGAGAGTATTATAATACTATGGTATTATATATTATTTTTTCAGGCTAAATGTGAGTCCACAAATTGTGTATTACAACACTTTGCTATTTTAAACACACCAATCACAACTACAGTAGTATTACCATGGAGGAGAAGCTGTAGGAAGCTGGTATTAACAACAACAAAAAAGTAACCATATAGTCATACTAACAAAGCATGTTTATGGTTGGTTCAAAACTATACTGTGAAATACTTAGATTTTTCAATTATAAAAAATCTGTAGTCGAGAATAAAAGTATTTGAACAGCTCTTGAAAAGTATTTGAACAGAATAGAATATTCAAAAATGCATTTTGATTCCTTAAGATTTCTGTAGCTCTAATATAACCTCTTGTTAGGCAAAATGAAGAAACAGCTCTGCCTAATGCAGATGTCTGAGCTACAAAAATAACCAGATGTCCTGATTAGCAGAAGCAAATGTTCTTTCCTTAATATGTAGAAAATTATATTCAACGGTTCTCTGGATGTAAGATTTGTGTAAATAAGATGATAGCAAAAATGAATCTAAAAGGCCATTACCAGGTAGTGTCATTTAAGTATTTTTACATGTCCTAGTTGTTTTTCTTCTTAAATTCCTAGAAATAAAAAATAGGACTGACTTCTTGGAAGTATGCTAGTTATTAAGCATTCCTTCCTACTCATAAAATCATCTTTATTTATTTATCTTTGCAAATTGTCAGATTATTATCAGATCCTTCTGAAATTTTTGAAAATATTATTTTCATATATATGCAGACTTCTAGACATGCAAGAACAGAATGCAGAAGTTTTAAAACCATTTTATCATAATCCTTTCAATAAATTATCTACAAAGAATGATTGGGAAATCATATAACAGACAGCACCCTAACTTTCAAATGCTGATATCCTGTTTCATTGTACTCAAGCATGTTAATGTGAGATTTTTAGAAATTACTAGAAAAATGTGTGTGTGGTATTAACTTCATAGAACAGCTGAGCCTCTAGGGGAAAGAAACATAGAAAAGAATAGTACAATCACACTTGCACATCATGTTAAGTGCTAGTTTGGTTCTTGAAAATGTGTCTGAATAGCTCAGTAAACAACTGCATTTCTGTAGTAGTCCAAAATTCCATCAAAGATGGGAATGCTTTTTTGCATTCACATGAAACAGTTATGTTTTAAATTGGAAGCCAAATTAGCTGAAATAGACACCTTTTACAGTGGACGCAAGCTTTTAATTTTTACATGAAGTTAGGAATTGCAACCTGCAGAAGAAAGACACAACTACTGTGATCCATCTCTCTATATCTCTTGTTGGGGCTAATTTCTGTGGGGCACAACTGCTCTGTAGTTTTGTCTTGTGGTTTGATTCTGTCACCTGGTTCTTCTCCCTGGAGCACTAGCTTTGCAAATGCCACTTGCTGACACACAAGGACTTGCTCTTCTTAGGACATGAAACAGAAGCCTCCTCACTGGTTTAATTGGGTGTTGAGCTTGTAATTTCTGTAACAATGTTTATGCTTGTTTTGGCAGGAAGAATGTCAGTTCTCATACTCCAGCTTTTGAAATAGCAGAGATTTATAAACTGCCAAACTGCATTTATGAAATCGGGATGCTATCGGTCCCTTTACAGTACCAGGGACTCTTGGACTCATCTATCACTTACAGAGGTTATTGGAAAGAGACTACTGAAGTTTTGCTCCCCTATAGCTGTTAGATAGGCATTTATTCCACTCCTTCAATCTATACTGTTGCAGAGTTACAAAACCAATTCAAATGGTTCTTCATAGCCCTCTTACCCTTTGTGTTGTCCCACAGGATGATGCAATCCAGTTGGGATGCAAATAACTGTCCTGTAATACATAGAAACAAAGAGTGAGCCTGCCTAAATATGTGGAATGTTGTGTTTGACCTTTAGATTGTCCTTAGGCTTCTTATGAAATTAATTGTAAACTGGCCACTGCTGTTGTGTTTCAGAGATGTTCATATGGAACAGCACACAATCCCTACCCATGTGTCCATTCCCCCCATCTTTTACCATGGACATTGAACTACTGTATTCATAGGTATTTGCTTGCATAAGTCCTACTTGCTTAGAAGAGGTTTGCTTTTTACCAGGAGCTCTGTGAAAATAGGGACTGCATTTGACAAGGTATTTGTGACTTGTTTTCTCCCCTCCAAAGCCATATGAATTTTCCTTATTGGATGCAAGTTTTAATGGCAATATCATGTTTTAAGGGCCTATGCTGCACAAATTCTGGCTTCTGGGATCACGACAAGTGTTTTGCCTACATAAACAATATATTTTTTCCCCTTTGAGGTCCCCACACACCTAGTTTCCCTCAAGCTCATCATCTCTGTCAGGTTAATCAATAGGCACCGTATGGCAGAGGGTCAGTAATCAGTGTCATCGTGCCTTTAAATCGTGTTGAAAATTTGCTTAAAGCCTGGGCCAATTAACATCGAGATGATGAATGGATGGGTAGATGGGAAGAGCCTTGTGCTTGGGGGCTTTGTGCAAAGGAGATGCTCAGCTGTTGAGCAGCCGACACCAGCGAATAAAATCAGCCATTCATGTGAGCTCAGTCCACCCACTCTTAATGATAATGTCAATCTAGCAAAATATATACACATTGGAGTTGTCATGAGTTCATAAATCAAAGGAGTTTGTCAAAGGCATTCAGATTAACGAGGCAGCAGCAATAACAAGTCAAATTTGCATAGAGAATTGCCCGAATCTCAGTAAATTATGATCCTGTTTTTCATTTGATTATTTGCTAATGTCTCAGGAGGGAGAATGATTATATTAGCATGCAAAATCTACTCCAGAAGTAGGAATCGGAGGTACAGCCGACCAGCACAGGATGACAATTAATCAGTTTCTGCATACTAGCATGAACGCGCAAGGCCCAGAAATGAACTCCTTTTATTATTATTTCTCCTTGCTACCGATCCAAATGGTTCAGCTTGACAGCGACTTTATATTGCTTTAACAGTGTTCTGAATTGTGCCTGCAGGCAAGACATAGTTATGCTGCTATAACCGACCTATCCATCTGCCAACCAGATTGGAATTCTCCTATCCAAAGCTTCCATTAACCCCCACTGACAGCTCCAAACAGGATTAAGGATTTGAAAGCATAAAAAAGTGTGCTATGCATCGACATGGTTTCTCTCACTCTCATACACACACTTGAAAAAGTGCGGCATTTGTATGGCTTAATGATGAAAATTGGCAAGGGCAGTCCCTTTTCCTCCCACCCCCAGAAAAAAATTATAACCACCTCCCCACTTGGCATGGTTGTGATGCCTGCTGTGAGACATAAGACCATCTTAAAGGTGCTTCTTTTTAGATTAGCGTTCTTTGGCATGCTTTTCTCCATCTAACATCTGATCCTGGTGTTGGTTTAGATGGAGAGGCTATAAGAAATTCTAAATAGAGTTATATAGATGTTTACAGTGAACAGCAGGGGATATTTTGGGTGCTGTGGTGACATCCACAGTAAAAAAAAAGAAAGAAAAAAGATGCACTGGGTATTAGGGTGGCTCCATGCCATGCAAGAGTATTCCATTAATTACAGGATGAAGTCTTTTTACACAAATGAGATCTGCCAAGACTCTTTAATAGCCTGTTTCCCTTCTAAGAATACAGAACAGTCTTGATAGCCTGCTATTCTCTTATCAGCTTTGGGAAACGGAAGTCTGCCTCACTGGTAGCACTTAAATTGCCGCTTACCTTTTTAATTTAAGAATGAGAATCTCAAACCACATTCACATGTTTAGCTTCTCCATAATTTTCTGGAGGGCTCCATGTGGAGGGCTCCATGTGTAGTTATGTGCTAGAAAGGGAATGGGGGTGAAATTCCATTGAAATCTTGTGTGATCAGAGAGGCTTGGGAATTCAAAATGTCCAAGTCTTTTTTTTCTTTCTTTCTTCTATAACATACTTATCACATTTTACTTTCTTCCTGACAAGTGTTTTCTTGTTAAGGGATAATCCTGATCACTGGCTCCTGAGAACAAGCTAAGCATATTGGAACCTGAAGAAGCTTACTTTGTATAGATATGGGCAAGGATCACAAGAGCATATATTGTGAGCTAAACTGATCTCATGAAAGATTCACAGTTGTGCCCTGAGGTCCATGGATGAAGATGCACATATCGTGCAAGGTCGGTTGTGAGCAACTCCATATTTTATAGTATGAGCCAGCTTGCCTTTGCTTGTTTTGATAAGAAACCTTTAGAAGGAAAGCAGCCTGTCAGTCATGAAAATAAATTTAGTAGCAGTCAGTTGTCTGGATTTTCAACCCCTTTTGTTTCTTGGACTTCCACGAAACTTCTGGTAACTGAAAGTCTGTCTGTAGCAACTGCTCTTGGAGACTTTTTGATGCATACTCTCATCGCTCCTGGAATATTATATTTAGGGTTTTTGAATTTCACTACTAGCTGCCCGGAAGGCATCAATAATTTTTTGTTGCTATTCTGAGTTCTTCAGCTTCTTGCTGAAGTAAATCTCCAGCCCTGAGTTCAGTGAGCAGCTCAGAGAGGAATAGGGATGCCAAGTTGTGGCCTGGCATTCCTGCGTGCCTTGAGGACAGGACACACCATTGGATGGTGTGCTGCTGTCAGTCCAGTCATTAGTCTGGCTATGGTGCCAACGTGTCAGCTGTTCTAGAAACTTTATGGTATAACTGTAACATTTCTAGAGCTTCAGCTAACATCACATCCAGGGTTTTGCCCATGATGTTGGCATGTAGCCCAGCATAGTTTCCACTCCCACTCTTTCTCCCATCAGCCCAAACCAAAGGTGAAGGCAGGTGGGGGAGGACTTTTCACCAGGCACTTGGAATGCCTAGCAAGGAGGATGCTTACATAGTAGTGTTAAAGGGTACCAGCTATTGAAAAGAACTTGGGAGCTGGACTGATGCAAATAACAACAAGGAATAAGCTGTTTGTCTGCCTATGGTGTGGAGGAAGGATTAACATTTTCTAAGCCCTCAGTTACATTTTTTTTTTGCTGCTGCTTCTTAAGGAGTGTAATGTTTTGTAGACTTCCAGCCTTTTGCCAAGCGTAACTTAACTTGCTGACAAAAGTGCATGAGCAGCGCTCCACTTTAATAGTCTGCTGTGTTGGTGCAGTAGAATGGGGCGATAGCAAGCTGTGAGCCACCATATGCACTTGGCAGTCATTGTCTGGTCTTTGTTCAGCCAACCTCTTAGTCTTGCCACCTATAAAGATAATGAATTAAACAAAGGCTTCAAATTAGCTGTTTACTTTCAGGGAAGAAATTGGTAAACTTGAAGCATGTTGGGATAGGCAACATAAAGGCTGTTGAATACCATGACATTTTGGTGCTGAGGTTGACCTGGAAGAAAGGCTAATGGGGCAAAGAGGAAAGTGGGCTGTAAAGAAGAAATTCTTTTCTGAAGTTTGTTGCTATATAGTAGCATTCACATAGGAGCCTAAAAACACAGTGAATCTATTTCTTTGTTCACTCCCTTTTTTGTTGTCTTGACTCTTGTTCTCCTTTTCTGTTACTTTTTCAGATCTTTATCACTCACCTTTGATAGAAGTTTTTTTGAATGAGAGATAGGTGTGGTGCTGTCAGTCTTAAAATCATGGTATGTTAGATAGAGCTATAGCTCACTGGTAGAGGATCTTATACTTTTGATCCACCTTCCTTCCTTCCTTCCTTCCTTCCTTCCTTCCTTCCTTCCTTCCTTCCAGCTAATATTGAGTGAGTGGGCCAAGACTTCACAGAAAAGGGTGGATCTGAACCCAGATCCCACTGGTTTTAGTCTATCCAATTGTAGCTCACTGACAGCCTACAACTAAGAGCCTTGTGACTGGTTAAGTGAATATGAGACTAAGAGACTAATATAGAATTAAGAGATTAAAAGCCACTGCCAATTGGAGTAGACAATACTGAGCTACAGACCAATGGGAGATAGCTTCCTAGGTTCCGGTACTATTATCACAGCTAGTAGACACCAAAGACACTGAACACATGGGAAATTTACCTAAATGAATGTTCAAATGTATTAAAAGATACCTTCAGGAATGGTACATGGTGCATTACCATTGTAACTGCAGTGACATTAAAGCTGTATGCAAAAATCACAGCAATTATCAGCAGTTATATAAATACAATGATGTTTCAGGAGACTGTATAGCACCAGATGGCTGATACCCTAGTGCCCTATTGGGTATGTAGAATTAGTTCCATGGCTCTTGGATCCTGGTCCCTTGTTTTGAGAAAGCTGCCTTTAACCTGCCTATAATACCACCAAAATATCATTGTCATTTCTGCTCTAAAACATGTAGTACTATTGTGTCCTTTGCCAATGAAGATTATAATAACCAATGAAGATTATTTCCAATAATTTGGATAATCCAGTGTTTGGATTACTTTTTAGTCCTTCACACACAAATAGCTGTTCTGTTGTAATGTTAATTTAATATGCATAATTCTAGTCCCATAAAGTGCCTTTGTCAAGTTTGGTAGGGGTAGTAGTTTAGCTCTGTAGGAGAACATTGTGACACTGCCGGATTGAATTTGGAGAATATCTGACTACAATATTTTAATTATTTATTGTTACATTTATTCGCTGCCACTCCTGGATTCTGCTGGTTTGCAGCGTTTTACAGATTTATTTATTTATTTATTTATTTTTATTTATATTTATATACCACCCTCCCCGAAGGCTCAGGGCGGTTTACAGGGAACAGGAAACAGATAAAGATAACTTGATGTAACACATGTGACAACAGCAATAACACTACAACAACAATAACCCCAACATGATAACAGCAATAATAATATGATAGAACTGCAAAGGAACCTCAGCTCAACTCTTACTGGGACCCCGTGGGTTAGGCAGATTAGTGGTGCTCGTAATAGGAGGGGGGGGGAGCTGAGGGCCAATTAGAAGCAATGGTCTGGGTCGACCTCAACCAAATGCCTGGTGAAGGAGCTCCCTTTTGCAGGCCCTGTGGAACTGTTTGGGTCCCGTCATTAAAACCACATAAAGTACAATTACAAAAATATACAACTGGCGGCAAAATCCCCTCTAAAAACTTCCCCTCCTACCCACAACAATCCGCAGCAACACTCAGCACCCCAACATGATCTCGGGGGGTAACTCCTGCCCAGATGACCAGCACATGGCCTATACAGGGAGGGACCTGATCTTCCTGGCCTGGCCTCGACCAAATGCCTGGCGGAAGAGCTCCATATTGCAGGTTCTGCAGAACTGTAATAGTTCCATCAGAGCTTCAGCTTTTCCAGGAGCTCATTCTACCAGGTCAGGGCCAAGACCAAAAAGGCCCTGGCCATGGACAAGGCCAGGCATGCCTTCTGGGGACCAGGGACAACCAATAGATTCAAATTTGCAGAGCACAAGGCCTATTTTAATAGCCTATTTAATTGTATAGGTAATTGTCATAATGAATTGTATTAGTAGTTCACTGCTTTTATTCAGTGATTCTTGATATGTCATGAGAATTCATGTTTCACATATTTATTCAAATGCAGATATCTAAATATGTGTTAGGGAAAATAGTCATTAAAAGAAATTAACTTATAAAAGAGAAGGCATTGTTGGTAACATTGGCTTCTCTTGCTTTCTTGTTGAGGGACGGAATACATTAATTTTTTTTCTTTTTCCATTCTTGTTTATAGAATTCCTCTGAGAGAGAAGACTGTAACAATGATGAGCCCCCTCGGAAAATCATTCCAGAGAAGAACGCACTCAGGCAGGTATGCAGTAGATTTTGATCTACAAAAACTATCTGGCTCTTTCATTCAAAAGATATGGAGTCCTCTGACCTACCTGGGAAATTCGAAAGACAGAAACCGTATAAGCTTGCATCACCGTCTTTTGCTGGACAAGTTTGCCCACTTTCACGATCAGAAGGTACCTTAGAGTTCACTGACAGTTTTTCATAACAACATGGAAGCTACATCTTTGTCCAGGCCATCTTGCTTTAATCTATAAGGAGAAGCACTGTGGGTTAGGCAAATGATATGGTTCCTTTCTGTGCCAGCATTACCTATCTGCTATACTTTTATCTTATGCCCAACACAGACTTGTCTTTGGCAATCTGTTTTAACCATGAATCATAGCAAGCTTGATCTGACACCAAGCAAGGTTTCAGACAGTTTCAGGGACAATATGGCAAAGGTAAATGTAAGGCTTTGCTGGCTCTTCGCAATGGCAAATCCTGCAGGTTGTTATTCCATAAGGTGGTAGCCTAGAAGGCATTACCACAGAGGAGCTAGTATGCTACTTTTTTGATAAAAGTTGTCACTCTTTCTTGTAAAAATAGGTTAAAGATATATTCTGCTTCATTCTCAAGCACGCAAATTCACTGTTAATCCAGAATCAGTATGGATAAAAATTAGGATTGACTCCTTTATTGGTATTTTATGTTTTTAAAAAATCAAAGTTTACCTTGAAGATTTTTGCCAGCCTGTATTTCTTTTCTTTGGCAAAGAAATACAGACTGGCAAAAATCTTCAAGGTAAACTTTGATTTTTAAAAAACATAAAATATCAATAAAGGAGTCAATCCTAATTTTTCACATCATTCTTTCCCATTCAAACTTAGGATCTTATAATTGTTAACAAACTGACACAGCAAGGGAAACAAAAAGATGATTTTTTTTAGTGGAACATTGAAGGCTTGTAATAATTTTTTGGGGGGGTGGGAACCTCAGAATTGGGAAAAACCACATAAAAGTATGTTTACTCTGACATTATAACAATTTCGTTAGTTTACTGGTTATATCAGTCTTTTCCAACCAGGTCTTCATGAAACCCTGGGGTTTCCTAATGGCCCTAGAAGGGTTTCCCAAATGGATGTTATTACATTTTAAGTATATTTTAAAATTTTGTTAAACATTTATTGGGTGATATGATCATATATGGTCATGTCAATCCACACACACCCCTACCTAAATGGCCAATGCTAGGCCTGGATGGGGTGGAAAGGGGAGGGGCCCCGGGTAGGCATGTGCACAGCTATGCTTCCCGTCCATGTTCTGCCCAGTCATACTACTGCTGAGGTTTCTTGAAGCCTGAAGAATATTTCAGGGGTTTCTCAACGGTCAAAAATGCTGAGAAAGGCTGAGTTACATGAAGAAGGAACAAAATGAGGGGCGGGGAGGGGGGGAGAAGGAGAATAGACAAATGTAGTAATTATAGGTTTATTTATTTTTTAATATTTAGATTGTTAAGTAAAAAATTAAAAAGTTAAAAACTATTCCTTTGTATTCAGCTACTTTATTTTTGGCTGACAACCTCAGCTATTGTGAGAATACCAAGATTTTCCTTCTTGCTAAATATCAAGAAACTGTTTGCTGTCTTTTCCTGGTAACCCATATATGACAGATCAGCGCTCATGATGACCCACCAGTACTTCAAATACAGTGTAACTAATAGTCAGTTTACCATTGCTTTTTCTTACATAGGTGCCATGTTAGAAAAAAAAGTAGGTAATGAAGGGCAGCATCAGTGTATATTCAAGCTATAGGAGTATAGGCTAGGGAACTACTGTAAGTTTCATCCACCTTATGTGTGTACACATGGCAGATGCACAGTCCTACTTGTTATGCATTACAAAGTAAACACCTTTTTCTAATGGAGACACATTTTCCAGTGTTGATGTACCATATGGTGGCCTTTATTTTTGACCACTTCCAATTTCTCTTGTATTGAAGATGTTAGTAGACAAACTTATTTAAATCTTTATACAGCTCAGAGGAACATATATGATTCAGTAAGCAGAGTATTCTATGAAGAAAGGTTTAGGATAAAAATTGGGGTCTTATTGATTTGAGTGAAGTCTGAGAAAACCATGATAAAGGGACAAAGTTTTTGGCAACTATGTTTAAGCTAACAAACGAATTTTCTCAGTGCTAAGTTATAAATTAATTTTAATAGGCTGATCCAGATGGTCCATTTGGAAAATGGATAGCTTGATCTGTTGAAAATTAAACTAAATTTATCTCTCTCATACTTCAAGCTGAAGATTGTGTGAGAAGAGTACCGATTAAGTCCAGCAAATACAGATGGACCAGCAGGTCACACATGGGATTAATCTGATTCATTTTAAAAATAAATGTGTGAATTATCGAATCTGGCTCCTGGTTTGAGACCTGCTCCGTGCATGTGTGTAGCCTTTCTCAAAGAGACTTTGAAATGCTTCAGTGCCTTTTTAACCTGTGTGTTTCCATTTTAAATTCAAGGGCCTTGCCAAAAGACAATAATTAGTTTTTAGAACCCATCATTTAGCACTGAACCGAATGGTAGGTTGATTAGGTCAGGCATTGGTAATGTTAAGGGCTGCGTCTCCATTTCTGAAGAACTGGGGCTTAGTAGCTTTGAAAAAGAAGGGGAAGCTCCCCAGGGACCTTTGAGCCTTTTGGCTTTTCGGTGTATTATACAGAGCCATGAATGAAGATTTGTAAATTTATTGCAGTGCCATCTGGACTTCCCCCACCCCCAACCCAAACTTTCTGCAGGAACCATATTATTGTTGGTTTGTAGTTGTCTATTGTGGTGGTCACTCACCAGGAGCCTGCCCTGATACTCCAGAGGAAAGGGATGAATAGTAAGGGTCAGCAGGCATAGGTCACAGGGCAGCTGTCTGGGTCTGCCCTGAACTTGATTGCCCTACTGTCTCTTTTAAAAGATTGGCACAATGCAGGTTGTTTAAAGAAAGCCTCTCCATTTGCTTAAATGGAGTAATAATGATGTGCCTTTTTGCTGTCAAGGCTTGTCCTGTGGGGTAGAGAGGAGGCTCTGTGGAGAGGAAAGCCTGTCAAAAGATGCCATGTGGGGAAGTGCTGAGGACAGCAGGATTGCAGTGACATGTGTTGTTGATCATGCCTCTCTGTAATGCCTTCACATTAGATAGAGATTAGACAGAGGCAACCATCGCCATCTCAGTTCTCCACCCCCACCATAGAACTGTTTCTTTTCCCACTTTCCTCTTTCAGCAGTTCCTCATGGAATTCTATCGCTGACATGTGTTGAGATTACTGGGGGAAGAGGAGGTTCAGGGTCCTAACCTTAGGATACTTAAGTATAAGCAGTCTATAATGAGGAAAAGACAGAATGAGAGAGGCTTCTGTTTCTGAACTCCTGTGGTAATTTCTATATGAATTAATTCAATTGTATTAATTACATTTCTTCAGCAACCTTGGCAAAAAAGAAAATGCTACTAGAAAGTTCAAAGGAATGCCATTTTTTCTGCATGGCATAACTCTGAACTGTGGAGTAGCTGTTAGAAGGTGAAGGAAGCGTCAGAACTAAAATTATGGGGGGGGGGGATTTCAATCAGTGTTTAATAGTAGGAAAAACAGGCTCAGCAGAGGAACTAAAGTAAGCATCTCAAATATAATATTGGGGGGGGGCTTTCCTGTTAAAAATTACAATTCTTTGGAACTTCTTTAGTTTTATACCAACGATCTTGTGATACCTTGAACACTAGATGTGCAGAAAACGACTGCTCAGCAGAGATGTCACACAGCATAAAAATCCACTGTTTTTTCCCCTCTCCCTGTTTTAATGCTAATCGGGTCTGTCAGATGCGCTGCATTTCTACATCCCTCTGTAATGGAGTAAATTGCAAAAATTGTCTGTTCTCCTGGCCTTTTGTTTCCATGTCCACTTACAGCCCAGTGAACGTGGGTAGTGATAAATAAAGCTCTGAACAGGACTCTCAACTCTTTGAAAACAGCATGTTGCCTTCTCCCCAGTTATATTTCTTTAAGTGTTTATGTGTATGCTGAATTCTTTTCTCTTGTGTGTGGCTGGAACCCTGGGGCTTCAGAGCCATGAGAGAGGCCAAGAAGCTAACAAAGTGGTTGTCCCCTTGTTAGCTTGTTCCTTTCTTTCTTTCTTTCTTTTTTTTTAAAGCACAAGATGAAACCCATCTGGCTTAGGGCATTACATTTTCCTCCCCCATGCACCTCTATAGATGGAGCGCTTCACCTGCGGTGAGGGTTTACATTGATTGGGGAGGGTGCAGTAATTCAAGTCCGGCCATCCACTTCAGTGATACTTTGCAGTCTTTAAAGGTGCTGACCCACTGAGTTAAACTGTCAAGGGGAGGATTAAGAAAAAGGAGCTCCATCCCAGGAGGTAACAGCTGCCAGGTTTTCAACACCTTGCACACTGCTGGAGAAATGTCACCAATTGTCAATGGGAAGAAAAATGACTGACTTGTCTGCCATCTTCCCTTTTAATGACTAGCCTTATAAAATGAAGGATTTAAGCCTCTGAATGTTGGCAATTACAAGGCAAGCTGTCATTGGGAGGGAGAAAATCCAAAGCATTTTAAGTAGGTGCTTTCAGAGAAGTCCCTGGAGCAAGGGCGCCGTAGCCCAAGTGGCGAGGGTGACCTTTAAATGAGGAGGCACCGAAGTAAAAGTGTGCTGCTGCCACACACAGTAGCTTTTCTGTTTCAAAAAAGAGTCAGATTCATAAGCCAGTGAACTGAGAGAAAACATACTGTATTTCTGCTCTTTGGAGGACAATTTGTTTTCAAGCAGCTACCAGATGGCTAAATACCACGACATTTCTCTTTTGTTTTGGGGTTTGTTTGGTGTGCATTTTTTTGTTGTTTCAGGTTTTGTTTTACAGGCAATTCAATTCTCCTTCCTTTTGTCGATGTTGCTTCACTGAATAACTTGGGGAGAGGGGCGACACTGAGGACAGAGACTGGAGTTGCCCCCTTTTTCTTGCTTTGATGAATAAAAGCAAAACCAAAATCTTAAACCTCAGAATGGGCTGAGTATTCCCTCCCCCCTCCCAGTTTGTTTTTTCTTTCTTTTTTTAGGTTAGTCATTTTAATTGTACTGAGTAATTAGAAGGTACATACAGCCAAGGGAGCATTGTTATAGAAATTGCTCAGGAAAACCCATTCCCTCGCTACTATTGCCATGTGTTAAGACAATTCTTCCCTCTAGTGGCAACATTAGGGACTCTGGCTCCACAGTAGGCAAGGTGTAATTGCAATATGACAAACTGAGCTTCTGGGACATTTCTGTAAACTTTTTCAGTTTTGGTTTGGCGAGCCTATATTTTGTCTTTCCGCCTTCCTGCAGAGCTCTTTCTCTCTCTCCTCACAAGTGTTCTGAGTTATGGAGCCTAGAAATTTAGCCTTAAATATAGAAATAATAAACACAGTGGATTCTGGGTAATGTTTTGCAGCTTGACTTAATTTCCACCCTCCTCCTTTAATTACCTATTTATAAAAACGCTTTTAAATTTGCAGGGATTATTTAATACTTTGAGAAGAAGCACCTCATTGGAAATAAATAAATAAATTGCCTTTTTTAAAAGTAGTCTGTATGAAAGACCTTAAGGGTAATTAATGGAAGTCTCCTATGACCACATAAATGAGATGAAAGCGGTCTCTCTGAATCTGCAGGAGTGATTTGTTTATATAACTTTCCACTTCTGCTGAATTCTTCAGAGCCTCATAACTATTTTCTTACGGTTCAGCAATTGGTGCTTTGCTACAAAAGCCCTTGTTTGAACAATGAAAAAAAGAGTTTAATAATCTTGTCTCTGGAAATGACTTGAAGGCTGCATTACTGTATTTTTGTTGCGTTTTTATTACATTGTTATCTTCCGCTGATAAATCATGTAATTATTGACCGGTGGGAAAAAATGTTATTGAATACTTTGGTTGCTGCATCTATTAAAAAGTGGTCTTTGGCTCAGAGAGAAGGACGCTCCAGACAAATTGCCAAAGAAATTGCTTTCCATTTAAATGCCATAGAGTTGCTGAAAGGATCCTCTATTTTAGATGGAAAGCTAGGAGACCTGGGGGCATTTAAACAGTGCGCTAACCATTAGACCTATCATGTTGCCATTTTGTGCACATTGTGCCATGTTGGGTTTGTCACGCAGGAGCTGCAGCCAATCCTAGCTCTCCAAATAAGCTTGTATGATGCATATTTTCAAATGCCTACTTGTTATATGTATGCTTTTATTTTATATGTACATCCAAAAAACTGATGTGTGAAGAGGCACTTTTGAAGCTTGTGGGTCAAAGACCGCTTATGCACTGGAGGTTTCATGCTGGGCTGCAGGCTGGAGTTTTAGTCGTGGCAGGTTGCCCCACCTCTTCCTGCACTCACAAAGGGGAGCATTTGGCCCGGTGCGCCTCATCCGCCCCCGATTTGTGTTCCTGCATGGGAGCTGGGACAGTGAAGTTCCCAGTGTGTAAACGGTCAAATGTAGGCAGAACTATTAATAATTTATATGAAATTATGGAATCTAGATGGTGATTAAACAACCTGTTTATTCTAGCTTAAAAACTCCACAGTTTATCTAGTTCATATGATTGCTGAGAAAAAGTTCAAAGTATATTAATAGTTTACGCAAGATTCAAGTCCAAATGAATCATTCTGTGCTTCAAAAGCTTTCTTGTCTTATATGTGTTCCTTATACCCTAGCTCTTGGTGTTTTGTTCCTCCATCTCTGCAACAGTATTCTGAAATCAGCAAAAATCAAACAGAACAAATCCCTTGGCATGATCACGTATTATGTAATTTTTTACCAATTGCACAAATTGGGTAATTTTGAATAATGGTTCAGACACTTTTTTTTTTTAAGCAGCAGCATAGTAGTATGCAGGTATTTAAAATGCTTGCCTGGGTATGGAGGCAGCTTTGCACTACTCTGTTACTTTTACTGTGTTCTTGCTCCTGACATGATTTGAGCTAGCTGGAGGTTTGTAGATATTTTTTCCATTAGTGTGCTTGTTGCTATAGGCTGCTTAACGCTCATCGCAAACAGCTTTTGCAAGGTTAAAGGAATGCACCTTGGTAACAAGTTTGTGTCATTTTAAATATATACCTTCCAGTAAATAAGGAGGAGCCTAGCAATCAATCCCTTTTAGTGTGTTATATGTTTCACCTGACAACTAAACCCTCTATTGATTAGCCATTACTTTGTTAGATAATCCTGTGTCATTGAAGCCTCTGTAAAAATTAAACTCCTTAAAATGTTTTACCCTAGCAGCAGTGTGAAAATTGAAAACTTGTTCAGAATTACAGCCAGCTTTCACCAAAAGGGTAGTTTTCAACAAACTGGTTTATGCTTGCATTATTTATACGCAGTATAAAACAGTATTAAAGGACTCCAATGCAAAGCTATCATCCTGTAGCACAGAATCTGGCTGCCATTTCAAGCTGCCTTCCCTTAGTGATCTGGGGATGAGGTGTTTGCCCATTTCATACTTGTGAGCTAGAAGCAGAAATTCTTCATGTTCCAGAAATGGAGTTTAGACTTCTGATTGTCCTAAAGAAGCTGTTTGGCTTACTTTAATATATATATATATATATACACACACACACACATATACATATACATATACATATACATATACATATACATATACATATACATATATATACACACACACACACATATATATATATATATGGCGGGTTATGAGATTAATCCCCAATTACAATAAAACCCCCAATAAAATCTCATTAAAATAACATACAACAATATATAATATAATACATGGAAGTAAAGACAGCTGTTATCACACAATGGCCGACTGCCAGCCGGGCGTCAAGGGGGACAATGCCTGCTGGTCACCAGTGTTGCTCAGTATGGTGATGGATATTCCTCAGGGAGATCCCTCTGATCATTTTACTGCACTGACCTCAACCATAAACCTGGTGGAAGAGCTCTGTCTTACAGGCCCTGTGGAACTCCACAAGCTCCCACAGGGCCTGTAGCTCTTCCAGGAACTCATTCCACCAGGGCCAAAAAGGCCCTGGCCCTGGTTGAGGCCAAGTGAGCTTCCCTGGGACTGGGAATGATCAACAACTTGGTACCACAGAGCACAAGGCTCTGTATAGGGCGACAGGCGGTCCCTCAGATATATCTGTCCCAGACCATGAAGGGCCTTAAAGGTCAAAACTGAAACCTTGAACCGAATCTTGGCTGCAACTGGCAGTCAATGCAGCTGCCTCGGCACAGTCTAGATATGGGTTCTTCAAGATGTCCCAGTGCATTTTGCACCAGCTGCAATTTCCAGGTCAGGGACAAGGGCAGGTTCATGTAGAGCGAGTTACAGAAATCATGCCTGGAGATGACCATGGCTAGGTGTTCAGAGGACAGATAGGGCGCTAGTAGCCTAGACTGTTGGAAAAATGCCTGGCAGGCTACTTTCTTGACCTGTGCCTCCATAGTTAGTGAGGCATCCAAGGTCACAGCCAAGGTTTCTGGCTTGGGACACGATGGTCATTTGCATCCCGGCCTGGACAGGCAGACACACTGCCTGAGCCACCCCCTTCCTTAAATAGAAGATATTTAATTAAAAAGTAATAAAACACAATAAAAATACCTTTATAAACTTCTGTTAGTGTTCCTATGTCTGAAGCACATTGCCTATAGATGTATCCATTTGCCTTAGGGGAGCTCGTTGCAGGAGGGGGCCAACTTGGATGTTGTTTACTGTTGGCCCCAACCAAATGCCTGGTGGAAGAGCTCCATTTTGCAAGCCTTTCGAAACTGTGCCAGCTCTTTCAGGAGCGCATTTCGCCAGATGGGAGTCAGGACTGAAAAGGTCCTGGCCATGGTTGAAGCCAAACTTACCTCTTGGGGGCCAAGTATCACCAGCCTGTTCAAATTGGCTGAGTGCAAAGTCCTTTGGGGTATAGTAAGTCAGGAGATTCTTTAGGTATGTGGGTCCAGTCTGCAAATGGCCTTGAAGGTTAAGGCCAGAACCTTGAGCCTGATTTGGAATTCAACTGGGAGCCAATGCAGCTGCATCAGGACAGGTTTCATGTACACGTTGCAACATAATGCAGTCTTAATATAAAAACAAGAATCCTCTTCTCTTCAGAAACATTCAAACAGATTTAATCAGTTAATTGATTGAAAGTCGAATTATTAATCAAGCAAGATTTCTCTAATGGGTTGACAGCTCTGTTTTTTCTTAATTTCACTGTTTGCATAACTGACAAGGAATTTCATGTGGAAATAAGTTTTGTGTGAGAGCCCGTTTGGTGTAGTGGTTAGGTGTGCAGACTTCTAATCTGGCAAGCTGGGTTCGATTCTACGCTCCCCCAAATGCAGCCAGCTGGGTGACCTTGGTCTCGCCCCAGCATTGATAAAGGTGTTCTGACCGAGCAGTAATATCAGGGCTCTCTCAGCCTCACTCACCTCATAGTGTGTCTGTTGTAGGGAGAGGAAAGGGAAGGTGATTGTAAGCCGCTTTAAAACTCCTTTGGGTAGAGAAAAGCAGCGTATAAAAACCAACTCCTCTTCTTCTTCTTCTTCTTCTTCTTCTTCTTCTTCTTCTTCTTCTTCTTCTTCTTCTTCTTCTTCTTCTTCTTCTTCTTCTTCTTCTTCTTTCTAAGAAGTGCAAGTAACAGTAAGCTGCAATACCAAACACGTGGTTGTGTGTTGCCATTATTTCTGTAACACCAAGTCACTTTAGACACTAGGGCACATATTTTGGCAGTTGGGGTGCCTTGTCCCTACTGGGTTCAAGTGTCAAGAACAGAGGTAGTAAAACAGACTTCTTTGCATCAGAAATCTCTGTTACAGAGCAATTTAATTGGAGTTCCTCAAATATCTCATTCTCAAAGTCTTCCCTGTCATGTAAGAAGATCATAGTCTGACGAAGGGTGCTTGCACTTGAAAGCTCACGCCCTGAATAAATCTTTGTTGGTCTTAAAGGTGCTACTGGACTCTGATTTTATTGTGCTGTTTCAGACCAACATTTGAATCAAAGTCTTCCAGTTTTGTTTTTACATTTGAGCTTTTCTAAATCTCTACCGGTGACATTCCCCCGTCTTTCTTCTCCTATAGATCTCCAGTCTATCATGGTGCTTCTTGATTAAAGAATACAAATCACTTTAAAGGGGATGGGAGGGGGGAGGTGAGAGAGAAGCACATTGCGCACAATACATCTGTATGGCTATGCAATGCAAACTATTTTCAGGTTTGTTTGTTTGTTTAGCGGTGGTACATGAATGCAATTAGTTGGACTAAGTATGTGGAAATCCATTTGTGCAAACAGTGTTTTCTTATCCAAAGCTACTCTTCTCTCTCCTTCCAGACGTACAATAGCTGTGCCAGGCTGTGCTTAAACCAAGAAGCAGTATGTTTAGGGGGCACTGCTATGAAGACTGAAAATTGTGTGGCCAAAGTAAGTAAAGCTACAACTTAAGCTCCTTGCACTGTGTTCTGCCTTGCATGTAGAGGTATTATTATGGACAGATTCAAGTTAACCTAGAGAAACCCATAGCATCCACTGGAGCTCTCAATAATTAAACCTACAGTTTTTCTGTTATTCCCATAGCTTCCCACTTTTTTCTTACGATGCTTCTCCTGCATGTAGTTTCCAAAGTGCTTTTTAAATTTCTGGGGTCAATATGTTGAAAAGCTTAGAAACAAAACAGCAAGTTAAAAAGCCCCATTTTGGTTTTCAAATAGCATATCTTGTAGGCCTATTGAGCAGAATAAATGCCTCATATCTGCTAAATGTGGCCTAGTAATGACCATGTTAATGTGTAAAATATTGCAGGGGCCTTATAGCTGCTGTAATGTTTTCTGATGCTCCAATGCCTGAGCAAGTTGTGCCTGCGTGCTTTAACCAGAACACAAACACTAAAATAGGTATTTGGGCTTTTGGGCCAGCAGCCTACTTTTGTTGAACTGTAGCCCCCTGCTTTCCAGGCAGTGACCTAAGCTAAGCGAGTAACATGCCTCTGTGACACTCTCATGCCCCCTCTGCTGGTCAGTGTCTGGAGTGTAGTTTTGGGGAAGGATGTCAGTGCAGTATTGAGGCTTTGCCAGCTTAAAGGGGGGGGGGGAGATGCCAAAGAAGCTTCGGATTTGAAAACAGCACTTCTCAAGGGATAGAAAATTGGGTATGTTCCCTTTTACACAGCCACATCAAAAAAGACATTCTCGGGGAAATGGGCATCCTGTCTTGACTTTCCCCGCAGCTAAATATAACTCTATAAAACAAGAACTGTGTCTGAGGGATTGTGAATGACTGGAAAACATTCCAGCCACGGTGCAGTGTGTATAAAAGGAATATGTTTAGCCTTGCTTAAGCTTCATGTTTCCATTGGAAGGAAGTTCAGGATAGCCCTGCAGGACAGATCAGTACACACAGCCATCTGTTAGCAAAACCAGCTGGCACTTTTGCTGTTTCTCTCCTCCTCTTTCCCCCACAACAAAATGCTACCTCACTTATCATGACTTTCCTGATAGCCACATTTTCCGTAGACTGCACACTAAATCAATATAGGCATCATATCTGTTCTGCCTTTCTTTGGCTAAACTTTGGCAAAAAGTACTTTATGGCTGCGGGGTAGACAACAATACTATGGGGATTTCTCCCTCACTTTTGTGCCTGTTGCACAAAATGAGTGTGTATGCTGGTACTCCATTAATGACTGTTGTCAGCGTGGGCAAAATACTGGTGGGCTTCGTCAGGAAGCCTGCTCACCCCAAACTGAAGAAAACTCTCTAAAACTGTATTGTCGTATGGCAAAATACAGGCTAAGATATCTGCAGTGCTGCAACAAAGGGTCAAGCTTAAGTGGAGCTGTACTCCTTGTATAACAGTATGTTTCTTTAGGGGTGCTGCATTGCTTGAGTGCTGAGGACTTGTTACAGCTTCCAAGCTGCAGTTAGGCTTACTGGCATGTAAAGTAGAATTGTTAGACCAACTGCAATAGAAGTGGAGAAGAGTCAGCCTTCAGTTCATTGTGTTGTAGTCATCAGTGGAACAGCGAAGATGCTTGCAGATGTAGTCAGAATTTGAACTCTTAACATTGAGTCAAAGGGAAGTGGAAACCTCTGGGTGTCTGAGAAATATGGATCCAGACTGTGGAAGATGGGGGAGTTCTTTGAATGTTTAAATGCCACCTTCAAGTTCAAATGATACTCCATGTGCTATTCTCTCTGAGCACCATAAATTTAATTCCTTGCTGTTTTGTTTCTGTATAAATAGGGGGTTTCTTAATTGTCCCATTCTTTGAAAACACATTGGAGTTCTTACTTTGCATTTTTCTCCCTGAGTTTATGAAATAGTTTGACAGAATTTTCCCGGTATATAGCAGCTCCAAAGATAAGCTTTTGTTCTATTCGTAGCTCGTTGGTTTGACCAGAACTTACATGTGGCTGGCAGGAAAACAGGAGGGAGATGCACTGCTAAAAGTAGTTTGTAGCACCTTTAATTAAAGGTGTGCCCTCAAAATGGTTGCCCACAAAAATTAGAACTCTCTTAATTTCCCTTGGGATCTTGACAAACATCAGTGAGAAGAAAGCCAGAGACAAAAAATTAGGTAATGAATCCTGGTCTCAGATAAGAGGCATGTTCCTTCCAAACCCTGCTCCTCCAGGGTGTTTATTCTTGAGCAAGTTTTGCATATTTATAGGTTGGTAGGGGTTTCTGTTAGAGTGTGTGTGTGTGTGTGTGTGTGCATGCGTACAGTACTTTATATAGGAAGTGCATATTTCCCTAGATAGTGAATATAGCCCAACTGTGTCAGTGATTCAAAAGCTTTCTGCTTTGACATAAGAATTTACTTTCTCTGTCATGTACTTTGAAAGTAAATCACTTTGCACAATTACCACCAGGATGGCAGCCATGAATATATACATAGAAATATAATTCACAGGGAAATGCATTCTGCTATGTAAAATTTTCTGGGAGTAAACTGAGCCTTCAGGATCTTGTAGAGGAAAATCTTCTAACAAGCATCTCTGGGCCTTTTGCAAAAATGGAAATGCAAAACTCACCCTGTGAAATAAATTTTCAGAAACAATGTAGTTTTGTGCCACTCATTGTTGCAGGAAGATTTTATTGGGAATAGAATAGTCCTATGGCTGCTAAAGGTAAAGGTATCCCCTGTGCAAGCCCTGAGTCATGTCTGACCCTTGGGGTGGTGCCCTCTAGCGTTTTCTTGGCAGACTCAATACAGGGTGGTTTGCCATTTCCTTCCCCAGTCATTATGGCCACTAAGCTGGGTACTTATTTTACCCACCTCAGAAGGGTGGAAGGCTGAGTCAACCTTGAGCCGGCTGCTGGGATTGAACTCCCAGCCTCACGGGCAGAGCTTTCAGACTGCATGTCTCCTGCCTTACCACTCTGCACCACAAGAGGCTCTATACATGGTCATATCACCTGATAAATGTTTAAGATTTTTTAAAAATATATATTAAATATTAATTAATTCCTTCCCAAGGATTGGGAAACCCTTCCTGGACCTTCAAGAAACCCCAAGATTGTACAAAACCCTGGTTGAGAAAGCCTGACCTAACCATTCCAAGCCTCATGTTCAGAGCTTCAGATAGCATGTTGGCTGCCTTACCACCTTGCCCCACAAGAGGCTCTTGTCCTGTGGCTGTTAAGAACCAGCTAATTCTGGTGAAAGAGATTTTAAAAACTTCAAAGAGAGTGTGCTAATTTCTAACAATCAACTTGCATTGGCCAGAAATCTTTCCACTTCTGTCTGTTGCAAGATTCTACATTAAAATAGCACAAGGGATCCTAGCCAGTGCGATGTTTCTTGGTGATTGTGGTATCTTAACTGGCCAGGAACATGGTATGTAGCTAATGCAGTGCTTTTTGAATTGTGGGGGCTCAAATCTCCTGGAAGGAGCAGCCGAGATCCAGGAGAGGTACCCTCCCAAGGCAAGTAGAAACTGTCTTCTGCAGCCAAGGCTGGGTGACCTCCCCACTTCCCATCACAACTTAATTTGGGAAGTGTTGCCTTTTTGTTTCATTGATGTTCCCTTGGATGTGGTTGAAGGGCACAGGTCTTGTTCCATTCCTCTTTGTAACCCCTTAGTTGGTCCAAAGTACACAAACAGGTTTCACATTCTGTTTTATTGATTTACTTTATGTATATTCTGTCTTTGTTCCCAATGGAGACCTTCTCCTCTCCTCCATTTTATCCTCAGGACAACCCTGTGATGGTTAGGTTAGGCTAAGAGTGCGTGATTGGCCCAAAGAAACTTCAGCAACCTTCTGTGGAGGTGGGGATTTCATCCTGGGCCTCCCGGATCTTAGTCCAGCACTATAACCACTTTACCACATTAACCTTACTGGATTCAAGGATCTCTGCAGGTTTTGCTGTGGACAGATGACCAAGCCTGAGAAGACTTGTAAGGGAGCATTTAGAAAGGAGGCTCAGGTTTGAACAGTTAAGGCACACTGTGCTCAAACTTTGAACCTTCAGACTTAAGACCATGGGGTATAAGTTTATTGTCTGTCTCTTCCACTGCTGTCCCTGTCTCCAGAGTCCTATTGGCAAGCTTTCCTTGCACATAAGAATAATTTCTGTATTCAGTGATATTGTTCACAACTCTGAATCTGCTAGGGTCTGTAGTTTGCCCACATTCGTTTTACCTTTGTAGGAATGGATGACGAGACAGCTAGGCCCTGCCGTCCAGGAATGGTTGCATTTCTTTCAATCATCAGAAAGGCCAAAGCTGAGAGTGAGCTAAGATTGGCCAGGGAAGCCCATTGTAACAAGAAAAGATTTTTCAGTTACATGAGGAGCAAACGTAAAGTAAAGGAGGCAATAGGCCCGCTGTTGGGTGCGGATGGACAAACTCTAACGAAAGATGCAGAGAAAGCAGAAAGGCTTAGTGCCTATTTTACATCTGTTTTTTCCCACAGGTCAAAGTGTTTAGGCACATCTAGAGATGGCTGTAGCCAAAGGATAGTGTCTGGGTGGCAGGTTAACATAGATAGAGAGGTGGTCGAGAGGCATTTAGCTGCACTGGATGAGTTCAAATCCCCTGGTCCAGATGAAATGCACCCGAGAGTACTTAAAGAACTTTCCAGAGAACTTGCACAGCCCTTGTCCATCATCTTCGGAACCTCTTTAAGGACTGGAGATGTCCCGGAGGACTGGAAAAGAGCAAACGTTATTCCGATCTTCAAAAAAGGGAGGAAGGATGACCCGGGAAACTACAGACCAGTGAGTCTGACCTCTGTTGTGGGGAAGATAATGGAGCAGATATTAAAGGGAGCGATCTGCAAACATCTGGAGGACAATTTGGTGATCCAAGGAAGTCAGCATGGATTTGTCTCCAACAGGTCCTGCCAGACCAACCTAGTTTCCTTTTTTGACCAAGTAACAGGTTTGCTGGATCGGGGAAATTTGGTTGATGTCATTTACTTGGATTTTAGTAAAGCTTTTGACAAGGTTCCCCATGATGTTCTGATAGATAAGTTGAAGGACTGCAATCTGGATTTTCAGATCGTTAGGTGGATAGGGAATTGGTTAGAGAACCGCACTCAAAGAGTTGTTGTCAATGGTGTTTCATCAGACTGGAGAGAGGTGAGTAGCGGGGTACCTCAGGGTTCGGTGCTCGGCCCGGTACTTTTTAACATATTTATTAATGATCTAGATGAGGGGGTGGAGGGACTACTCATCAAGTTTGCAGATGACACCAAATTGGGAGGACTGGCAAATACTCCGGAAGATAGAGACAGAGTTCAACGAGATCTGAACACAATGGAAAAATGGGCAAATGAGAACAAGATGCAATTTAATAAAGATAAGTGTAAAGTTCTGCATCTGGGTCAGAAAAATGAAAAGCATGCCTACTGGATGGGGGATACGCTTCTAGGTAGCACTGTGTGTGAACGAGACCTTGGGGTACTTGTGGATTGTAAACTAAACATGAGCAGGCAGTGTGATGCAGCGGTAAAAAAGGCAAATGCCATTTTGGGCTGTATCAACAGAGCCATCACATCAAAATCACAAGATGTCATAGTCCCATTGTATACGGCACTGGTCAGACCACACCTGGAGTACTGTGTGCAGTTCTGGAGGCCTCACTTCAAGAAGGACATCGATAAAATTGAAAGGGTACAGAGGAGAGCGACGAAGATGATCTGGGGCCAAGGGACCAAGCCCTATGAAGATAGGTTGAGGGACTTGGGAATGTTCAGCCTGGAGAAAAGGAGGTTGAGAGGGGACATGATAGCCCTCTTTAAGTATTTGAAAGGTTGTCACTTGGAGGAGGGCAGGATGCTGTTTCTGCTGGCTGCAGAGGAAAGGACACGCAGTAATGGGTTTAAACTTCAAGTACAACGATATAGGCTAGATATCAGGAAAAAGTTTTTCTCAGTCAGAGTAGTTCAGCAGTGGAATAGGCTGCCTAAGGAGGTGGTGAGCTCCCCCTCACTGGCAGTCTTCAAGCAAAGGTTGGATACACACTTTTCTTGGATGCTTTAGGATGCTTAGGGCTAATCCTGCGTTGAGCAGGGGGTTGGACTAGATGGCCTGTATGGCCCCTTCCAACTCTATGATTCTATGATTCTATTCTATGATTCTATTCTTTCATGGTGGTGATGCACTCTTCTCAGTGCTGATGTATGAACTCTGGTGCTAGATTCCAGTCTCTTACCCGTCCCCTTATTGCCATAGGCAATGTAAAGTGTCTTTGAGGGAAAGTGCATATCTGTTAAATGGAAGTAAAAGGCATTAAATAATGAAGAAGTGGTATGAGGTTTAGTTAATATTCATAGTGTTCTGCCTACATAAAGCATAATTAAAGCGCTCAATGTTAAGCTTTTCTACAGTGGCTAAAATGTGAGTTTGAGGATCTGAGGCCCTAATTTGGAATATTTTACATTTTTGTGCTCTGTTCTGTTGCCCCTGCCCCTTCCACCCACTTGTCAGAGTTATTTGCAGAGGGACTGAAGGAAGAATGTGCAAGTCCACCCCCCTTCCTTCCTCCTTCCCACATTCTCCAGATTTTGATAGAAGACTTGGTTTATTTATTTCCAAAATTATATCCGCAGGAAACAAGCCGTTTAAATTCAGATTATGCTGAATCAAAATGGTACTGGTATGAGAAGCAACGTGCTGTTTTATGAGCATGGAGTCCCTTTTCTCATAACTGATTGATAGTAAATATTTTCCTGAAGAGTTATTGCCAGCCATGAACAGTGCAACTGTTTCACTGTGTTTTTTTTTCCTGTGGTACTTGCTGTACCAGCCATTGTCTGTAATTAAGATCTACAATTCACAATGCAGACGTTTGCACTTCCTCTGGGTCTGAGCTATTTATAAGGTATTTCAGCTGTTCAGAGTTTCTTTTGAGTGTTAAACTACATGTTAACAGGCATCTTTAGTCTCCCAGATGCACAGATTGTATATCATTCTCCTTTATTTTTACCCCCTTCCATCTTGGAAGCTGCTTTACGTGTCGGATTTATCATGAATTAAATAAGTTCATAAGGGCTTTTTCCCCCCTTGCAGCCTCTGGAAACCCCACAATTAATCAAATCCTATGCCCTCCAACAGTCAGTTTTCATCCAAAGACCTCTTAAATGCTCTACCAATATAAAGCTACTCATGACATTAGCTGAAATAACAGATGGGAAAGCAAAAAGATGGGCATGCTGAAACTGTCCAGACTGGGAATGGAAACCAGGTCTTAGGAATTCTGTGTGCTTGCCCCCTTGCTTGCCATGCAGGATCTTGTCCAGCATTCTGTTTCCCACAGTGACTCACTAATTTCCCTGAGGGACAGCAGACAGGGCATGTGGGCTTCTGTCTTTCTTCCTCTTTGATCCAGTTCGTATATGACATTCTTCCTAGATGGGTGCAGGCATAAAACATAAAAACCAAAAGCGGGGGGGGGGGGGGCGGCTAGAACTGGAACCAAAAAAACCCAACTGGTAATGGTTAGAACCTACAAAGGTTGAATGTCTGTATTGTTGTTAAGATTATATTACTTTTATTGTGCACAATTTTTAAAAAAACAGCTATAGGAATTAAAAACATATATCCAGCCCATAGGCTATTGCTAACCAGTATGCTATGCACTATGTGAACCAATAGACAGATGCAGTTCGGCCCTTGTAGGGCCTTCTTCAAAGGTCTGGTTTTAACACACGCCAGTTCATAACACATATAAAATATGTACAGCAGCCAATAAAAGCTCCAAAGTAAGAGCTGTAAAGTATCAGAGTCACTTAATGAAAGAAGATGTCTAGTTTTCAGTATTTAGCTCTCTTCTAAAAGCTGCTCAATATTTTCAGTGGTGTATTTCCTTATTAGTGCATGTATTGCAATGAGTGAAGTGTGTTAAGAACTGGTGTGTGTTAAAACTTGACCTTTGAAGAAGGCCCTACAAGTGCTGAAACGCATCAGTCTATTGGTTCGCATCACGCATAGCATACTGGTTTGCAATAGCCCATGGGCTGGACATATGTTTTTAATGCCTATAGTTGTTTTTTTTTTAATTGCGCTCAATAAATGTAATATAATTTTAACAATAAAACATATACTGTCTCTGTGAGAATTTAATAAGCATATGCTGCAATATACATTTTGTAATTAATCAGTGGATTTTTAAAAAAATGTATGTGGTCCAAAAAGCTTTATCCTCCTAGGGTGCTGTGTTGAAGACTTACTTTTTCTTTTTAACCTTGTTCATTTTAGTATAATATATTAAATCCTATGTCAGTGGTTCTCAACCCTCTTAATGCCGTGACCCTTTAATACAGTTCCTCATGTTGTGTTGACCCCCAACTATAAAATTATGCAAGAGTTCTTTCACAGAAATTAAACCCAAACTGACCAATGATGTGAAGATCCATTGTTTATGGTTATATATAAATTGTATATTGATTGGTGGGTGCCTTCAAGAGGAGCAGCATTAGTGACGCCCCTCCCAGCCAAGCTGCTTGCCCTGCTGCGACCCCTGTGAAAGGGCTGTTCAACGCCCAAAGGGGTCCCGAACCCCAGGTTGAGAACTACTGTCCTATGTAGTTAAGTTTTGGTGTTCTACCATGTTGATATTAAACGGAAGACCTGTTTGCAGCTCTAGAATAGTTCTGTGAAAACTAGGACCTTCTTGAGTACTGTTGACTGTGCTAGCTGTCATTGCATATATCAGTGGTGACATACACTGGTTTTGTGAGCAGAACTGTTGGATTTTAATTCAGAACTCAATTCTTGAATAATTCAGACCCATTAATAGCTTGTGCTGTTTTCCCATTTGTAAACAGGAAGACAAACAATATGCTTCATTGGGTGATGGTGGAAATGCATGTCTAAAATATTTTGATAAATTTTTATAAGCTGAAATTTTAAACATGCAAGCAGTTTAGTGGAAGCAAATGTTTCTTGCTTGAGTAAAGGTGATAATATTGGATTCCACCTTCACTTTCAATGCTTTGGAATGGCAACAACAGTCAGAAATCTCTGCCTGAAAGGTGCCTATGCTTCCGTTTATTTTAAGGCAATGCATCGCAGGCTTCCTACCTGGCTTAGTCAGGGGAAGAAAACAGTAAAATTGACTACACTTTTCAAGGCCTACACCACTTTTAAAGGCATGCCATTCCTAACTGTAGCACATTTTCAAGATAAAACATTGGACTGACCTTTTTGGACAGCACATTGCAGGAGTATCACTTGACCTAGAACAGCCTTTCGCAATTTTTTTACTATTCAGAAACCCGACACTTTCTTCATACTTCAAGAAACTCCAGAAGTGGTGCGATAATGCGGATTGTGTTTGGGAAGCATAGTGGTGTACATGCCCCACCTGGGGCCCCTCCCCTCCAAGCCCATCATTGGCCATTTTGGGAGGGGGGTGGATGGGTTGACATGACCGCATATGGTCATATTCCCTATAAATTATTTAACAAATTAAAAATATATATTAAAAATTAATTAGCTCCCACCCATTCAGGAAGCTCTTACAGGGCCATCAAGAAACCCCAGGATTTCACAATACCCTGGTTGGGAAAGACTGCTGTAGATAGAATGTTGAAAGTGAAAGCTTCTTCTGACCTTAGTAGTTAAGAATGAGGCAGTTCAGAAATCTTTCTGGGTGAGCATGGAGGGGCTCGGGTGTCTTTGTCCCTCAGAGGGGTAATAATGAGAGCCAAGTTCCTCATCAGGCATGCATTGCAGCCTTGCCCACTGATGCATGCTGGATCACCCCCACACACAGGTATCACATGACCGCTCCAAAAGTCAAACGATCAATTCGCCTCGTTTTGGCTCTGTAGTTAATGCACAAACAGTGCGATCTGCAGGGCTGTAATTGCATTGTTAGGGCCAAGGAACAAGCCTGTGCCTTTTCAGCAGACAGCTGGCAGGGAGAGAGGCATGTTGTTAGGAAAGAGAGAGGCAAGGCAAATAAAATTACTGCTAACGCTCAGAGATCGGCAGGAGTCCTACTTGCCTAATCTTACCGGTGGGAGCAAGCGGCTGTTGTAATCCAATTATAGCAGCATAAGCAATTTGTTAGACACTCCGCATAATGTAACAATTTCCCAATAAACTCTGACTTGTAATAACGTCGGCAAGAGCCCACATAAATCTGCCCGAATGGTGGGGGCTGGAGCATTCGGCTGGGGGCTTGTAATTTGTGCCATCAGCACGTTTCTCCAACTGTGGCATGGTGCAATGTTTTCCACGCACGAATTCTGCAGAGTAAAACTGGCAAGACCTTGCCAAAGAGGAGGCCATTTGAAGGGGAGGAGCCAAAGAGCACACAGAGCCGCAGACTTCTGGGTTACCCAGAAAGGTTGAACCCTCTCCCTGGAAAATGGAGTCTTTAAAAAAATGAGTTAAAGACAATAAAGAAAAACAATGTTAAAGTGCTTTCCTTGTTTCTTAGAATTTGCAGTGTTTGCAGTGTTCTCATAAAGGCATGAAAATGTCAGTCTTTGTAACTGAAAGAGGCAGATATTTCCTAGAATCCTCTTTCTCTTTTCTTTGTTTCTTGTAGCTGATATAGAGTTGGGTTTGAATTTCCCGCATTGAATTCAACTTGTTTGGCTCCGTAACGTTCATTCCCCACTGTTCCACCCAGGCCTCTCCAATGAGCTAATTGAATTTAGATATTTGTGTGGAATCTGTCTTCCATGCCTTGTCTGTCACAGTGAGAACAAGGCTGTTTGGGGATTGATGTGCTTGGCATATAAAAATTCCTGTTTTGCTGCTGTGTTTTAATAATTTGACCATGGATCTAGGGGGCGTCATGGTACAGAATACTGGTTTGTCAGTCCATGGCATCGCAACAGTTTGCTGCTTTAGTTTTCCATAATCTCTGAGGATGTCTGTTTCCACATATTGTTGAGGCATTAGGTAGCACCCTACACTGTGCTGTTTCTGCAGATGTTGAACTTGCTCACTTATTGATCAAACAAAGCTTATAGAGTCTTTGACCTTCAAAGAATCTGCAGACTCTTAGGCACTCCAAGCAAATGCCTGACCTTGGGAGCATCTCCTGGGAATACAGAAGACTATTAATGCTTTGTAGGTCTTCTGTTGTGCTGGGTTACTGCTTAACATGATGTTTTGTGTAGCAGGGATGGGGTTTTTTTTTGGGGGGGGGATGGCATTGTATTACAATTTTCAAAGGAGTAGTTGAGTGACATCAAGAAAGTCACATTACCTTGCCTCCAGATTTGTCTGTTTTAGTGCTTAAGCTGTAACATTGTCATTGTTCCTAATATGCTATACACATCAAGATGCCAATTAACTGTGTCATGCTAGCAAGCTTTATGTTGCTCACAGAATTAGTCTAATAAATATTGCCTTTCCATTGAAGCATCTTTGTTTCTGTGTTTGCAAAGAAAAAAGGCAGTCTCAGTTTGTTGGGGCTACCCATCAATAAGCTGCAGTGTCCTAATAAAGCCACTCAGTGTCTAGGTTTAACTAATGACTGATTTTCCTGGCTTTGACAGTGAGCTGTGTGCATTATTTTCTCTTGATATTGTAAAAATAATGAGAGCAAATTAGAACAATCAGTTTACACAGATAGCTCCTGATTGGAGGTGATGGGCAATATGGCAGCAGGTAATCCATCTTCAGACTCCTGTCACATTAACTTCAACCGCGTGGAAAAGATCAGGAGGAACAAACGGGGATCTTGTCCAATCGGAACGCTGAAATTAATGAGAAGAGCATTGTTCTGTGATCAACCTTTTAATTAGCAAGACGGGAGACAGAGGGAGTGATGACGCCGGCAGCACAGCTGCGCAGTGACAGGCATGCCTCCTGCAAAGGGAAAGGGGGAAGCACAAGTTTTAAATTACCCAGCTCTGTGCTCTTTGCCCACCAGCAGCATAACTTCATTTTGAACCCTTTTCTTGGAGCTCTGCAGTCAGTGCGTGCATTGACTGGCAAGGCCCTTCCTTACGTGCATATTGGTATCAGCTCCTGACCTTGGTCATTTAGGGAAAGGGGGCTTTGAAGCTTTGCTGTATTTCAGATCAAAACAGAAGGGTTGGTGCTGTAGTAACCCACACACCCCTTTTTGTTTTCAGCAGCTGTTTATAGTAAGTCTTCTGGACTCAAAGACGTGACATACTGCTTGTTTGTGTTAAATGGAGGGAGGGGGGCTGAATGTGGTACTGTGTTATTGTTGGTCCTGCTGACTTTGTTGTACCTTTTCTCAGGACAGTTGTTTTTGCTTCCTGGTGTTAAAGGGCTTCGCTTAAATGTTCTGGGTGAAAAGTTCAGCTTTGTGTAGCATGCAGAGGATAGATATAAATTCAAAAAGGTTATCAAGCTTGTACACTAAAGTTAATAACTTCCTGTCCCAAGGCCTCCTTTAGGAGTGTGCTTGAAAGAGACAGCGTGAAGGACAATAATGAGGGAATGGGGCTAGATTTTTATTGCTGAAGAGTAGAAAAGCAAGGAAACATTTAATTCTAAAAAATAAAAAAGAGAATAAAAACGTCTGAGAGGATCTCCACAAGTACACATTTAGGCAATGTCCAAATACTATCAGCACATTTTTCAAACCTCGCTTTGCTTTTCTGTTCTCATTTCATCCCTTCTTTTTTTTTCTGTACAAATTATGTGCACTGCTTCCAAGTCTGTGCTATTTGAGAACAATGAAGCTGACACGTGATACTGTGCATATCTTTGTGCTGCTTCTGGTTTACATACGACACATTCGATTGATCTCTAACACTATGTGGTACCTGTCTACATATTTTTTTAAAGTTTGAGGGGACTCTCCCCCCCCCCGCACTGTCAATAGCTGATGGAAGTTAGTCTATTTTTGTTTTGTTTGTGCAACTGAAGCATTTTTTCCTTAGATTTACTGAATAATATTTTTAAAACAGGCTTAACTTCAAAAGGTTAAAAGATTAATACTTAAAGAGTACAAACATGAGAAGCTTTTATCAGTGATCAGCTCATCGATTTGCCAGCAACCTTTCTACAGAGAGCACTTCAAAAGTTTGGACATCAAAACATTTTTAGAATTCCATATGAACAAATTGAATTTTTCTGGAACTCTTAAACAAAAACTGTCTCTATGTTCTTTGGAAAGAAACTTATCCATGGGTTGCAAATAAATTAGACATTTTCTTTCTACAGATAACTGTACTTGTAAGAAGTTATAGGCATGGAAAATAAATGTGTGTTAGAATGTTTTGGCTCTTGGGAGTTGCTGTTGAAATTCCACATTAGAACATGACCAGAAAGTGTTATTGCTTATTGGGTAAATATTCTAGGAAGCTGCATGAGGATATATTACATCCTGGAGTGTGAGAATTTTCTACTTATTTGGTTCTATCTGGTGCTTGGTAGTGTGTTTCTTTGAGAGACTCAAAGCAAACTAAGGATGGGGGAAACAAATTCATCTCAAAATTTGCTAAATCTGCTAAGAGGGTCATGCTACATGAAATAAAATAACAAATTAAATATTTATTATATAGTGTACACATGGGCAAAATTTAAAACATTAAGTGCCTGAACGTCAGACCATACGTATTTTGTCCATTGAGGCCTTCCCCACTGGTCAAAAATACAAACTCATTCAGAAAAACACACATTCAAAAAATATTCTATATTGATCCCAAATAATATATTGATTTTTCTTTGAAATACTCAACTTGGCTGCTGTATGCCATATGTAGAATTTTAAACAGTCTCACCAAGGATTCCTGTTCCTTTACAAGTAAGTAAATAATTTGTGTTAATGTGTATTGAGGGTCAAATGTGAACAATGACTATTTGTGTGTTTTTCCATGCCAGTTTTTCTTGTTGGCAGTGCAAGTATACATCTTCCCCCCTCTCGCCCCCTTCTAGAATTTGATGTTGAGAAGGGAAGATATTCTGTGGGTCTCCAGTGGCTACCAGAAGACTGCTTTGTCTGTCTTCAGTGAACAGACTGGAAGACTTGATTCTTATAATGATTATACGTTACTCTGATTTTAACAAATTTCCTTGCACTTTCAGTTCCACAGTAGTGTTTCCATGTAGTGCTCCAGTTAGACAGGAAAGCAAAGCCAACATGCTAGCTTTAGCCAGACTCATCCAGAACAGAAAGAACAAAAAGAGCATTCTAGCTTGAATAGTAGGGAGCCACCAGTTTAATGGACAACATGATGTGTCTAATAGAGTCAAATATCAGGCCCCCCCTCATATTCTATTCTTTCTTTTAAATAGTTATCCAGGCTTTTGCCCATCTAGAAATTTTAATTTGGACATTTAAAGTCATTCTGTGATACTTTAATTTAAAAAATTATTATTATTATTTAAATTTATAGTTGTCAGGAAATTTAGTTCTTAATGCTTAAATGTGCTGACTTAAGAGTCATATTTCTTGAAATCAGTAACTAGGCATGAACAGCTGCCATCTGGTGGTCAGTGTGAATTGCACTTCATGATGTTCATCCCCATGAGATATTGTGTTTATCTAAAGCTGCCCTGCTGTATGAGGAAGCCTAGGGTGCCACTAAAAATTAAGGCAATGATAGCTGTTTACAGTGGCATGAGATAAATAGGGTTCTGCCTCATAGTGAGTGACTCCATATAAATATTTCACAGTATTGAGGTACCCTCTACATAGTACAATTTAAAATGGATACCATGTGTCTACTATGAAAACACCAAGAAAGAAGTCTACAAGCTTCTTTGGTTTTGGTTCATCTGTGATTCTTCTGTTTCCTGAATTTTCAGTTTTTCCATCAGGAAACAGAAATTTGGAATCTATAACATAAGGAGTTCTGTACTAATTATTATATTAAATCGATGCTACATTTCTACCTAATATGCATCCACAAGTCCGTTGACAATTGTAATTTCAGTGTGTGTGTATATACGTGCACATATGTGTGTATTAGAATAGGTGGTCATACATTTAGCTTCAACCATTACTAGAAAGGTTGCTAAAGATTGCTCAGAACAGAAAAGCAAAATGTCTCTTCTTGTCAATATCTCAGTTTGTGATCCCCTCTCTCTGCTAAACCTGCTTTTTCTCCCCATTTCCCATCACTGAGTGCCTGTGTTCTAGGGCTGCTTCACAACGGTAGGTGATCTTGATAGCTTCAACACATAAGCACAACAGGGTGAGTTTAGCGGTTTCATTTCTTAATTTCTTGCTTTTGTAGGTTTGAATCAGCTCCATAGTATGTTAATAAAGAGGAGGGAAGGAGTTCAATTTATACTGGTCATTAAGGATCCCTTGGTGCTTATCGCAAGAGTGAGGTTATTAACCCTGATGTTCTTCTGGCCAAATTCAACTCTGATGATTACATTCTGCGACCTAAATTACTTTTGTAGTTTCCACTAGAGAGATTAACTTTTTGTAGTTTCCGTTGGAGAGATTGACTGGTTTCTAAAAAATCCCTTCTAATGACACAGTTGCATTCCACCTTAGAAGTGACTGCGTCTTCATGGAAGTGGCATTGTTCTTTACTACTTATTCATATCTCGTTTGTCTCCCTGACACCATGTTAGTTTGTTATAATTACATCTGACAGATGGAACACTGTACCAAGGCCACCTACTGAATCTATACTGAAGTTGATCTTGAGGCTAGATGACACATCTCTCTACTGCACCATGTTGGTCTTCAAAGATACTATATGATTTAAAAAAAATTAATGTAGAACATTTGCAAAAACCATTATTTAGTTGGTTAAGGGAAGCTAAAGCTTTGCACAGTGCCAATGTTTGCATATTGCAAACCGTTTTTAGCTTGTTTGAAAGAAGCATGAGAATTTGGCTTAACAACCAGCTAGCACCCCATTTATTGATAGTGGGATGGGATGGGAAAAGCCATCTAAAATGCTTTAATTTGTTTTTACCCTGACACAGAAGAGCCTCTAAGTAAGGATGTCCTTGTCTTGGTGCAACTGATTATGTGCCCTCAGATTTTTATTTAAGGGTCTTGTCTGGCTTTAGTGTATTAAATTCTAATTCTGAAACAGTGGCTTCATTGGAATTTAAAATCTAGCAAATGAATGCTATCAAGGAGAGACACCAAAAAAAGAAGTTTGGTTTTAATAGTATGGCAGTCAAACACGTCCAAAGCTGGCCATCTGAAATCTTAAACAACAACAACAAAATTGGCCAAGCATGAGATGACATGATCGCTGCCTTTAAAAACCTTTAAAAATAATCCTTTCCAAATGAGCAGTGATGTTTTTAGAATGATTCTCTGCAGCTGTTCTAAATACATTTTAGTAAGCATTTGTTAGTGTGTTGAGCATTTACAGTTCTACTGTTGTCTCACACACAATCTGGACTGCTACATGGTGCATTGCAATATACTGTTGAGGCAATTGCTGCCATCATTACTATAGGCCTTCTGTTATACATGGCTGCTTGTATTATCTGGTGACCTCTGTCCTATAGATAGAGGACTTTAGTGTGGGAAAACATATTACTAAAAGGCAAGAAGTTACTCTTGGGATTGGTGGGAAGCCTTTTTCATGCCCCCACTTCCCCAAAAGAATTGGAAGCTTTACTTCTTTGGTATTGACAGAAAGACCTGTGCACTAATAGTCATACCTTCAGCATTCTGAAGTGCACAAACATTGAAGTTCAAGACTGCTAGTTTCAGGTGGTTTAGAAACATATTCTGATTAGTCAGAAAATTTGATTGTGTGTGTTTTTTTCCAGACCAAGGTAGGCCTTTATTTATTTTATCATTTGATTGATATACTGTCCCTTTTAGAGTAATTGTCTTGGAACAGTGAACAGCAAGATAATACATTATATTTAAACAATAAAACAAAACAAAACATCATAGAATCAAGTTATAAATAAAAATTAAAAGTTAAAAGGTTGTTGCCTGTTGCCGGTCTATTTGGTGCTGCTTAACAAGGGCAACTAAGTTGAGAGGGATCAGGGGAGGGAGGCCCTGTTTGGTTTAGATCCAATTCATGGTTCTGGCTGGCCTCAACTATAGGCCTGGCGGAAGAGCTCCATCTTGCAGGCCCTGCTAAACTAGGAAAATCCCATCTGGGCCGTGGTGTCTTCAGAGAGCTCATTCCACCAGGCACGTTTTCTAATGAGACCATCATAGCTAAACTGTCCTGCTTCCTGCCAAAATGATAGTTTTCATTTACACTACAGTATTAAATCAATTAATGTATCATTTGTCATTGTCGATCATATTTAAATAGTTTCATTAGTAAATGATTAGTGTATGGGTCTCCTCTTTTTGTAACATTCCCATACGTACCCCCAAAGCCAAGAAATCTCTTGTGATTTTTAAGCATCTTCTGAAAATGTCAGCATTCCTGATAATTCTGTGTGAATAGTATTTGGTTTATATGTGCAAATGCCTCCTATTAACCAGGAGATGCCCATCACAAGGTACAACAAAGCCTCCTTTATCAATGCCAGCATCTCTGAAACTTACTTAATGACTAAAATATTTCACTATTAATTCTCCTGACCTCAGGATTCCTGTTGATTCCTCTGATTGCCTATGTGCTTGGACTCAGTTCTCCAGTATTACATTAGTTTAGGAGATATAAAAATGAAAAATATCTCAATTAGCGGTGACACCACAAAAAGTTAGATTCTTAATTGAGTGAGGCTTGTAATTCCTTAGCGGAGCTGACTGGTAAACCTTCCTTGTAATGCTTTGATAGGAGGTAATAAAAATGTTGCTTAATTAATGCCAGTGTGAGTTCTTTTGAAGTCTTAGATGGTACAAAACTGAGTAAAATGAGTAAATCAAAGAAATGAACCAGAATGTGTGCGGTTAATTTAAGACTGTCACATCGATTCGAAGTCATGATTTATATTATTCAATATCGATTAGGTGAGATGCAGAAAGAAAAGCAAATGCAATTAAACACCTCAGTAAGTTAATACATCTTAGCCTGTGATCTCATTCTCTAAATTGTCTTTTATCTCAAATAAGGTTTGGGCTGATTCCCAGGGAACATTTCCCTTAAATCATAATTCAAGATCATCTGGGGGAGGGGATCAAGATCACCAACCCCATCATGAGTTGAGCTCTTCACCCTACAAGTATCAGTTTTGGGAAAAACACTGGTGGGGAAAGGGTGTCAGTAAGTCACCTTGATGGTTTGTTTGACTTAATATCCTGGATGCTTAGCAGTAAAGTATGCTAATGCAGTAATCAATCTGTGTTGATTACATATAGCTAATATAGTCAATGGTGTTAAAATACTGTTAACAAGGAGAATACCGTTTAAGACAAATTCGTAAATCATTCTCCTCTTTGCCTGTAGCAACTAAGAATTTCTTCCAGGTGACCACATTAAGAAACTTTACATAGATTCTTTTTCTTTTCTTTTAAACTACAAAAGATGAACAAGTATGTGAAAGCATGTGAGCAGATACTGCTTTTTTAAAGATAACTTTTTGTTTGATGGAACTTATATTTGCAAGACTACATTTCAAGCATTGGTGTAGTGGTTAAGAGTGGTGACCTCTAATCTGGTGAGCTGGGTTTGATTCCCCACTCCTTCACATGCAGCCAGCTGGGTGATCTTGGGCTAGTCACAGTCCAGATAGAAACTGTTCTCACATAGTATTATGTCAGAGCTCTCTCAGCCCTACCTACCTCACAAAGGTGTCTGTTGTGGGGAGGGGAAGGGAAGGCAATTGTAAGCCTCTTTGAGACTCCTTTGGCAGTGAAAAGCAGGGTATAAAAACCAGATCTTCTTCTTATGTGTCATCCATGAATTTCTCTTGTCCTTTTTGGAACCCATGTGATTGACCACTACGATGGTAACAAGTTCTCACAGTAAATCTTTCCCTTTTTGATTTCCTTGGGTCTTCCCTGTGTACTCTTGGTCATGCCAAGAACAGTTATTCCTAGTAAAGTTAGCTGAGTGGAAAAATAAGTAAAAGAAGAAAAGTTGGTTCTTATATGCCACTTTTCTTTATCAGAAGGAATCTCAAAGTGGTTTACAATTGCCTTCCCTTTCTTCTCCCCACAGCAGACACCCTGTGAGGCAGGTGAGACTGGTATTACTGCTTGATCAGAACAGCTTTGTCAGTGCTGTGGTGAGCCCAAGGTCATCTAGCTGGATGTATCCAGCTCACCAGATGAGAAATCGGCACTCCTAACTACTACACCAAGCTGGCTTTCCAAGTATGATACTTGTGGCCTACTGCAATGCCTTCATCATTGTGGTAAATGGGCAGACATGCACAATTCGGATGATGACCACTCTGCTTCATCTTAGTTATACCCCATGATATTGTCCTGTACTGGTCTCCAGGTGCTCCTTTAAAATTAATCAGTGGAGGCCCTCTGTCCCTTAGCGAAGGTGCTAGCCTACACTGAAAGGAGCAACAATCAGGTACGCTTTTAGTTTAGCATACAGTGGTATAGAAGGGAAACATTTGTTTCTTCCAGGGCAGTGCCTCCATAACGTCTCGGCTCTAGCTGTTGTTTTCACTTACTTATCTTTTCTTTCCTGTCAAGTTCTCAGAGGGAAAGAAAAGTAAAGAAAAATGTAATTCTGGTTATCCTAACACAACCTATTGTACTTATCGCTTTCTCTCTGTCTGTACATGGCAGAAAAATTAATCATTAACTTCAAAAACTCAGCAAAGTTTGGAAATCCCCTGATGGTTAAATATCGAACTTGCTGTGATAAGTAAGGTAACTTTACTAAAGTGCTGCCTCTCTAGGGCACTTCTCTGAACTCCAAGAATTTGTTAGCTGGTTTCATATTGGTATTGATTTTAAGGCAGCTGTCAGAATGTTGCACGTCTATCAGGAAGAATCATGAAACTTCAGCAGCAAAAAATACAAAGTGCCATTTGCCTTCAGAACTCAAGCCCTAGTTGCTCAGTACTCCAGAAGATTTGAAGATCAGGCAGCTCTGTCATAGAACATGCCACATCTAGTAAAAGAACTTGGTATTGTTTCTCTAAATGACAAATGTCAGTCTTCCAACAGACTCAAGAGTAGAAAAATATTTTTTTATTTTGCGTATATACATTATAGAGAGATAGGTCAGAAGAAATCCATTCCATGATTATTTTTGCAGTCAGAAATGAGACGTGAAACGGTTCTGGGGAGCAAGCAATGATTGGAAAAGAAAAAGACAAGGTTGCACACTAAGATTTGCAAGCACTAGTATTAGAGAGTTGTTAAAAGGATGTGTTGCAGACTATGGGAGAGGGTTCTATTTTTTCTGCCATGTGGTATTATGAGTTTGGCTTTAATGAGTATTAATTGGGGTTTTGTTGATATGGAGGTTTTATTCTGTAACCCGCCATGGGCCGGATTGCTGGAAGTGGCAGGAAATAAATCCAAAAATAAAATTACAGGCAAGAAAAGGTGCCATAGCATGAGTGAACTGGAATAGCGTTCCCAGGCATTGGGAGCACCAGTGGAAAACTGATTAAAAAACTCTTTGTAAAGAAAGAATGCTGGAACCAGTATAGGTTGTAAAATAGTATGAGTTGAAATGTGAAAAGTTGTGACAGATAAGAGCAAGAAAACCAACTCTGAGTGAAATTGCAGCTTATGATGGCTCTCCCACTAGGAACAGTCTCCTCATCTTCCCTTTTACAGGGTTTTCATTTGGAAAGCAAAGTCCATGAGTATCAATCGTTTCTGAGTTGAAAGATTTAAGAAGAATGTCACCGTCCTATGACTTCACAATATACTGAGAGTAGATACATTATTCCACCAAATTGTTGCCATCACTACCACAGTACCTTTCGATTTAAAATTGAAATACAGCTAGTTGAACTTTACAATACCATTATCATTTTACCAGTAGGGAGTGGGTAATACCTAGTCAGTACAAGTTTTACTACTAGGAAGCTACCTGCTTCTGACAGTGTATTGAATGCTAGAAAAGAGCTTTGAAATAGTCATTGTAGCTTTGTAGAATACCAGCTTGTGTTTTTGCAAGCATATGGGTACATTCAAATTGTAGAGATATTTTTTAGAAGGTAAATGGATGAATAGTAAACTGTCAGCTGCGAACAAGACAAGGTGATTTCTAAAAGTAACTACATGTGGACATTCCAGGTAGATGGCTGCCTAATGAGCTGCATAGCACCCCACTGGAAAAAGAGATTATTATCAACATAAACAACTATTATTCAAGGTGTGTATGTAGTGGAGGCTACTATGTTTTTATGGTGTAATTTATCCTTTCTATGATTGATTTTTCCAGAACTCATAGCAACAATTCTTTTCACAATATTATTGTAGAATATTTTAGACAGGAAATAAAATCAGTAAAGCTGGATTAGACTTACGTGAAGGTGAGTGAAAATTGGTGAAAGGAATATCAACAATTTGAGATATGCAGAGGACAAACCATCCCGAGCAGGTAAATGCTGGGAGGGGTGGTGTAGAAATTTAATTATAGACAAATGAACATTATTGGCAGAAGTAGTGAAAACTTGAAAAAATTACTGATGAAGATTAAAGCAGAAAACACCAAAACAGGATTACAGCTGAAGAAGACAAAAGTGGAGACTACTCAGAAATTGCACATTTTTTAAATTGATGAAGGAACTGAAAGAGTTTTTATTACTTGGCTCCATCATCAATTAAAAAGGAGACTGCAACCAAGAAATCAGAAGGAGGCTGAGACTGGAAGGAGATAGAAAATATCCTTAAGTGTAAGGATCTTTTCAACAGTGATCAAGATGAAGATAATTCATACCCTAGTATTCCCCAGTACTGTATATGGGTATGGAATTTGGGCAGTGAAGATATATGATTGGAAATAAATTGATTCATTTGAAATGTGATGTTGAAGGAGAGTTTTACGGTTACCATGGATTACCAAAAAGACAAATATTAGATTAGATCAGATCAAGTCCAAATTCTCGCTAGAAGCTAAAATGACCTGGCCACATTAACATAAAACGGGTGTCACTGGAAAATACAATAATGCTAGGAAAATTTAGAGGCAGAAGAAAAAGAGGAAGAAAGCCACGGCCCTCAGTTTACCAGACCTGATGGTAGGACATTTTAGAGGCCCTTATTTGATAGTATTTCACACACACACACATTAGGCAGACTTAAAGGAACAAAGTGTAGTTTATAACGTACCTAAGCTTGACTTTGGTATTTTGGACTGCCCCAACTCAAATAAAATGATAAGTTTTGGTTGATGGTCAGTGATTCTGAGTTTCAGATACTCCCCCCCCTTATTTACCCAAATTTTAGAAGAACTGGTGTGGGAATAACCTATTTGTATAGTGACCAAAACAAATAAAAAATTGCCACAGGTTAGCATTAACCATTTAAAGAAAAATTCCTTGATATTCTGAATTTTGATCAGTAAAAATCAAATTTATGTTTATTTTTTAATATTTAATTGTGATTTGTTTTTTATGTATTTATATGGTTTCCATGCCGCCCTTCCCCAAGGGCTCAGGGCAGTTTGCAAGTTATATTTGTTGTAGTTGCCTTTTGCTTCTAAAGACTGGCACCTGTTGTTATGATGTTATGATAATTATCTATGATAAATGACCCTAGCCTATTCTTGTCAGATCTTGGAAGCAAAGAACGGCCAGCCTTGGCAAATACTTGGATTGGAGACCCCCAAGAAATACCAGAGTCATGATACCGAGCCAAGCAATGGCAACACACTTCTGAACACCTCTTGCCTTGAAAACCCAATGGGTTGCCTTAAGTCAGCTGCAACTTGATAACATTTACCACCAACCATTTACCACCAAGATGGAAAGGATAGTCATAGAAGAATTTGATGCTAGCATCCTCTTTATTCCTGTGACTGCATCAGTAGGCTGAAGTAGCTACCCATTTTTCTGTGTCTGAAGTAAGTGTTGTATCTCAGTGGGCCTGTGCATATGCTATAGAAGTAAAGGCATTTAATGCTACATTACCATGGAAATATAATCAGGCTGAAAAATTGGAGTTTAAAAACAGTGTATACAAAAGCAGGTTGCATGGCCTAGCTTGATTGATGATCAGCTGCTGTCAGCCCAAACAAAAAGAGAGGCTATTTCTGAAGATGATTAAATTAAGGGACAGCCTGTGAGCAGTTTGGAGGAGATGGGGGGGGGGGAAGGAGACAGCCATTCTTGTGTTAGAAGAAGACTTGAGTCTCGAATGTTTTAATCATTCTCTAATGGTCAGGTCTTTGTCCTGTAGACCAATGGTCCCCAACCTTTTTATCACCGGGGACTGGTCAACACTTGACAATTTTACTGAGGCCTGGGGAGGGGTAGTCTTTTGCCGAGGGATGTCACCAACTGAGCCCCTGCTCCACTTGCTTTCCCACTGGCTCCCCTTACTTCCTGCCCACTGGGGGGCGCTGCCAGCAGCAGCTGCGCAGTGCCACACCGAGAGGGAGCCCCAGTTATGGCAGCCACTGGAGAGCACCAAAGGTGAGCCAGCGGCAGAGTAGCAGGGCAGCAGCCGGAGAGGAGGATGAGGAGGAGCCGCAGCCCGGTACCGACTGATCCACGGACCAGTACCAGTCCCTGGACCAGGGGTTGGGGACCACTGCTGTAGACTATTTGGTATCTCAGCTCAGGAGATAGCAGCACTACTCAATGGTGGTTGCCTGTATTAGGGATGCCCTTATGAATTTGTGGTGAATTAAAAGAGCATGTGACCTTTATACCTGAGGAAGGCCAAAGGTCTGAGGGCCGAGTCACATAATCCTCCCCTGGAATGCATTTACATGGAGAATATATCATGTCACCAGAATCTTCATGGGTTTGTCCGCAACTTCTCAGATGTGTGTCTATAGAGAGAGCCATGTTCATATGAGACATTCTCCTCGGATGGGGTGGATAGCTGAAAATGCAATGCATTGACCATGCAAACTAGAGTTGTTATTTTAAAGAGGTTTTAGCTCTGCTGGTTGTCTTTAGGGCAGGGAAATTCCATTTCAGATTATCCTTATGGATCAACTTGGAGTTAAAGTTGATAAAGTCTTCCCAGTTCTTTTTCTTACCTAACATCACAGAGATTTTATTTCAGTGGTTCCACCAGCATTTAAAATCCAGATGGGAGACCTATATCAAAGGGAAGTTATACAGTAAGAGTCACCAGATTCCAGACAATTAAACTTTATTAGTCTGTCTGAAACATAAAGTAGTGCCTCTTAAAAGAATAGGTTTTCATCTCCTCTCCCTGTTGCTGTTTACTGTTTAGCAGTGTGGGAGAGGCACTGCTCTTTTGTGAAATGAATACAAGCATGCATTTTCCTTAGTCACTGGACAAACTGCCATAGTTGGCTTTCCTGCTGACGTGTTTAAGAGGGGAGAAAAATCACTGGTCTCTAAATGTGATATTTGAAAGTTCTTAAGGAAAATGCTTTGTCCTATACCTCTGAGGCCAGTGGTGGATAATAGACAGACCACATGCAGCCATAGAGCCATTATAATGCAGCTTGAGGCCCTTATTAGAACCATAAGAATGCAGCCATTTCACAAAGAATTAATGTCTCTAATCCTCATATTTGCAGATGTAATTCTGAATATCATAGCAAAAATGCTAAAGGCTCTTAATTAGGTCCAGATAATTCCAAATTCCTTGTACATGTAGAAATTTCCCTGCATACCAGACACACACATATATTACAAGCAGCTTACAATTGAAAATTGCATACCATACACAAATTAAAAATCAGATCAGAGGAGAAATAACAGGCCAAAATGCAGACATCAGAATTGAACTTCAACAGGTTATTTTCCACCCCCATATTAAACTAAAGGCCTGTCAAAATAAAAGGTAAAGGTATCCCATGTGCAAGCACCGGGTCATGTCTGACCCTTGGGGTGACGCCCTCTAGCGTTTTCATGGCAGACTCAATACGGGGTGGTTTGCCAGTGCCTTCCCCAGTCATTACCGTTTACCCCCCAGCAAGCTGGGTACTTATTTTACCAACCTCGGAAGGATGGAAGGCTGAGTCAACATTGAGTCGGCTGCCGGGATTGAACTCCCAGCCTCATGGGCAGAGCTTTTAGACTGCATGTCTGCTGCCTTACCACTCTGTGCCACAAGAGGCTCTTACTGTCAAAATATGTCAAAATATGGAGCAGCTAATCTCAGGGCACAGGTAGGCTTGTGTTGGAGAAGGTGGTCCTTGAGGAGTACACTTCTCTGGTCACAAACTGTTTAGAGGGGTACTTTGATTATCTCACATGTGGGTCATGAGGTTGAAACTCCTGAGCTTTCACATAGATGAGAGAAGAGGAAGAGGGATGAGCAGCGGCATTCCTCCCTTCCCTCTACTTGCCCTACATCCTCATTCCTCCTTAGGAATTCAGTTTCCTCCCAGCCACAAATGGTGCAGGTAATGTAGTTTCATACCCATCACCTCTTCAATCCATGCCGGTGGGCTGTGGAGCTAGGTCTTAAAAAGAAGGGGACATTCAGCAGTATATCCAAATAGTTTAGAGAATTATGCTAGATTTCTTTTATTAGGTCCAGAAACAAACAGGAGGCCAGTGAAACAGAATTAAAATTGGAGTGATGCAGTCCAAGTGGTTCATCCCTGTCAGCAGTCAGGCAGCCGCATTCTGGGCTGGTTGCGGTTTCCAGTCTTACATTGAATGCATGCCCATAGCCTAGTCTAGAAATCACCAGGACATATATGGACTAGTCCATCAGAACCAAATATACAGTACTGAAGAATACATGATGCTGGACCCAGCACCTTGACTTAAGTGAAATGCCAAGATTATGTTCGGGGGGGGGGGGGGGGAGGGAAATGTAAGCTGAGAAATTTATATCTGATAGACTTTTTCAGGTCTCTCCCACAAACATGAGGGCTGGAAGCTTTTTCTTCTTTAATGACAGCAAACACTCTCTAGAGTCTTTCTTCTAGGCCAGTGATGGCAGCCCGGCCCCATGCAAGCTGTCCTTATACCATAGTGTCCTACAGTGTAAAGGAGCTGCAGCTGCTGCTATTTTCAGTGTAATTCTGCAAACCCTTTTCACTGAGATGCATCAGACATCCTGCTGCATAATTGCGCGCCACATCTGTGGTGCAGGAGAGTAGAGTCTTTGGAACTGTAGATAGGGTTAATTTCCGCTGGTGTGGCTTGTTTTTCCTTTCTGGAAAAAAAATAGCAATGAAGTATTTGGTTTAATTCATAGTTCACTTTGACTTTCTCTCAGATGATTTACTCCTTAGTTACCCTGGGTGTTTAGATATTTCAGTGAGCTCACAGTGCGGAAAGGGTGATTCAGCATTGGGTGAGCAGGTTGTTAGATTCATTAGCTAACCTCCTGGAATGAATTTGAACAAGCTGGGCCGAAAGAGGGAGGTAAACAAATGGGTAGCTTCCAAACTGGGTTTCTGAAAATAAAAGTAAATGGACTGAGTTGTTCCGAGATCCAGTGCTGTTGCTTTTTAGTTTGTCAAGTTAAATGTTAGCAGAATAAGGTCATTTAGCAAAAGAAGAAAAATGAGAGTATAATTTCTTCCTGAACCTTAAGAAGCTAACTTGTTAACCACCCGCAATTGTATCTTAGCCTCAATACTAATGGCTGTCAGATTCTGTCACAGTGAGCTTCCATATCAGAAGTAAAGCTTTTCAAGCCTCCTTTTATATATCTAAAACCACAAAAATTACAGTAGCTTTTAAAAGTTTAAAAAATCATCTATTATCACATGCCAAATCATTAAAAAGTGAAGGGCTCTGTGTCTCTTGGGTCTCAGCATGTATTTATTTAGTGCACTTTTCTCTCACCTTCCTCCAAGGGGTACAGAATAGTGTATGGGGTTCTCCCTCCCATTTTATTCTTACAACAAACCCCGAGTTAGCTTAGAATGAGAGAGAATGTTTAGTTCAAGGTCAGCCAGAAAATTTCATGACAAGCATGGGTTTCAGCCCATATACCCATTCTCAGTCCAGTACATCAACCTCTGAAGTGTCATACTCATACTCATTTGTTATGAATGCCCCTTTATTGGGCCAGGCCATGTGTGTCATGAAATGAAATGCAGGGTATCAGAGATATAACCTCTATAAACCCAATTCACAATACTATATTTAACCCAAAATACCAACAAAATGCTAGCAGTGAAAGCAATTGATATACTGGAGAACCCACAAAAGCCCCAATACGTGTATTTAATCATATGTTTGACAGCATTTTCCACAGAAGTGGTGGAGTTGAGAAGAAGACCTGAAAGAGAGGCTGTTTCTAAAACCTCCAAGGGGTGCCTTTTGTCTTCCCACAACCCTTTCTTTTCATGGGCTGGCGGTAGGGGGGAGAAGGGAGGTTGCTGTCCCCCACCTGCCTCAACACTGTGGCTTTTCAGATATGCATCTGCTCCAGCGCTAAAATGTGTCCCTCTGGGAAACACAGCAGTGCCAGGTTATTTTACAGAACTGTGGGAATGCGTAGAATGAAATCCCACCTTCCTGTAAAATAAAACAAAAATATCCTGGTCCACTCCACGGCTCAAGAAAACACCGCAAAGCTGACGGGCATTTTTTTGCCCCCTCTGGGCCACTGTAAGACCCCTGCAGCAGGCTAAGGGAACACGGATTCTCCCGCATTCCCTTAGTGTGGGGCAAATGATGGCACAATCTGCAGCAGGCCTAGGAGGGGGCCTGTTTGCCAGCTGCATCTTTAAGGCATTCCTCCTTGCCATGATGCATTTTCTTTCCAAGTATCCCCTAACTCTTAGCAGAGAAATTTTGCGTTACATAGCAGGCTGCTAGGGAAAGATGAGGGGGATTAATTTGCATTGACTTCTTATGTTCACAGCTGGGAGTGAGGTGAGACAGGCATGGGAGTGGTGGGACTCCTCATTAAATTTGTAAAAAGGTAAAGGTATCCCTTGTGCAAGCACCGGGTCATGTCTGACCCTTGGGGTGACGCCCTCTAGCGTTTTCATGGCAGACTCAATACGGGGTGGTTTGCCAGTGCCTTCCCCAGTCATTACTGTTTACCTCCCAGCAAGCTGGGTACTCATTTTACCGACCTTGGAAGGCTGGAAGGCTGAATCCACTTTGAGCCAGCTGCTGGGATCGAACTCCTAGCCTCATGGGCTGAGCTTTCAGACTGTATGTCTGCTGCCTAACCACTCTGCTCCACAAGAGGCTCTCATTAAATTTGTAGATGACACCAAATTGGGAGGAGTAGTGAACCGCCCAGAAGCTAGAGTGTTCAATTAGATCTGAACATGCTGGAAAAATGGGCAAATGAGAACAAGATGCAATTCAATAAGGATAATTGCAGAGTTCTACATCTGGGTCAAAAAAAATTAGAAATATGCATATTGGATGGGTGATATACTTCTGGGTAGCAATGTGTATGAACAAAATCTGGGAGACCTTATGAACTGTAAGCTAAATATGAGCTTTATAATGTGATGCGGCAGTAATGAAGATGAATGCAGTCTTGGGTTGTATTGAAAGAGACATTACATCAAAATCGCAAAATATCATAGTCCTGCTGTATATCACACTGGTCAGACCTCACCTGGAGTACTATGTGCAGTTTTGGAGGCCTCCCTTGAAAAAGGGTGTGGACAGAGGAGAGTGAAGAAGATGATCTGGGCTCTGGGAACCAAGCTGAAAGACTTGGGAATGTTCAACCTGGAAAAGAGGAGGTGGAGAGAGGACATGATTGCTGTCTTTAAGTATTTGAAAGGCTGTCACGGAGAGGACTAGATGGCCCCTTCCAACTCTATTCAGAATGGATCCTGCCCATTTATGCTGCATCTAATGACCAAGTTGCTTGGCTTCTGTAGAACACAAAAGTTGCAAAGCCAAGCCCCTGACTGTAGAATCCAAGATGAGAAATATGTGGGGAAGGGATATTCCAAATAATTTATCCTCCGTCCCATTTCATTATAGGCTCTCAGCTTGTTCCCTCCTTATAGCCAAGTTCCTGTCACAAAGACAGCAGAACAGTTCCAACTGCAGAGGAAGCTCACGCTTATTTGGAGACTCACTATAATTGAGAAAATATTAGCTTTTAAATTAGAAAGGGCAAAAGGGTAGAAGCCAACAAGGAAGAACTGAGCATGTTCATTGCCCTCAAAAGGTTGAGTATACAGTGGAGGGAGTGGGAGAACAAAATTGGCCTGCTCAAGTCCTTATGAGCTGCGCTACCTGAGATATTCTCTCTTCCATCACCATCCTCCCCAGTACTGCATTGCCCTTCCCTCCCCCCTTTTTCTCTTCCGGCCTTCACGTTGGTAGTGTCCCTAGTGCTTTTTATCTTCTCAGCAAAGTTTGAACAGTACACAGAAAGTTAAGTTCCTGAAGTCTTTTAAATATAAGTAACATACACCCAGTAATAAGCTGTTGGTTGAAGGGGTTTTGTTCATTTTTTCTCTTTCTGTTTTGTTGGGGTTTTTTGCTTCCTGCAAAGAAACATAAACACAGCACTCATTTCTGGCAGGTTTTTACTGTCAGAGTTTCTCCTATTATATTTATCTTACAATTTGCCAGGGGGTGAAGTTATTAAGTTTTAGCAGCAGCCATCAATCAAGTTCACAAGTTAACACGATAAAGGCTCTGTGCCGCTCCGATCCGGGAAAATGATGATCCTCACTCGGTAATTAACTAAATGAGAAAGTTAAATCTTACTTGAGAGCTGGGAGAGATGCAAGAGAGGTGTTTGTCAGTTTCTCAGTGGAAATTAGAAGCAGTTTTTTTGCAATTCCCTAAGCTGCTGCTCTGTCATATTTTACATAAGCGCTGGGAAAACGTCTTGTAATTAGTGCTGTCATGGAGGATTTTTTTTTTGCTGAAGGATGTTGGAATAATTCATTAGATTATCAAGAAAGGCTTGTGTCCTGAAATGATTAGCACAGTGAAATTTAAACCATTAACGATAACAAGTTTAGAGCTTGCTGCAGTGCAGAGGCACCCGGGGTATGTCTGTGCCTATTTCAATCATTTCTTATAATTAAACATTATGTCCTCTCCCCCCCACCTCTCTTCACATGGCCCATCCAAAAATCCTGTTAAGGTGGCTCTCTCCAAATCTGCATGTTTATCAGCAAGGAACAGAAGCCAGTCTAGATGAGAAATGCAAAAGGCTGTGGGATCGTTTCTGTCCTGTTTTTTTTTTTTTTTTAGAGTGCAAAAGACTACCAAACCTTTAATTTGCGTTCAAGGCTTGCTTCTTTCCTTAGAGAGAGATAGACGTGTAGATTGCTGTCTAGTACTGTCATTATGTGAGAACGTTCTGAGATGCTGGGACTGCCTGGACACATGGGTCCCCCCACCCTCCTGCTGCTGCTTTGTATGTGCACAGCCTTGTCGTTGCAGCACTGTGTAAAAGGCTGTAGTAATTCTGTGATATGAAACATGTCCTCAAGTACTGGCTAACTTTTAGATTGGTTAATGCTTTTTTATCTCCGTCTCTTTTTTATTGTGCCTTTAATATGGTCTTCATGTTAACTAAAGGATCTTGCATTAGACAGCTCAGCAGAAACATCTTGTGTCCTTCTTGAGATCAATAGAATGCCCTTGTGTTCAGGACTGTTCGATTTATCTTCAGAAGGCCCCACCAAGAGACCTCAACAACACACAGAGTTGCATTGCAAATTGATTTCTAATAGAATGAGCAACAACAGAAATGTACAGGCTTGATGGTGCTCATAATCCCAGCAGGGCCTGTCTCACCTTAGAAATGGAAGCAGGAAAAGGTAAACGAGATTCTTCTAAAAAGGCTGCTAATGTGAGATACCTCTTCACTGGCTGTGGATTATGACGACAGGTACTGAGTCAGATTGAGCTATCATCTTTTCAACAATTTTTCAAATTTTCGAGCTAACAGTTTTTGATAACTGTGCAGTTGCATATCGTGTGTCTAACTGTACTTAATAGCAATAGTCTCCAAACGTGCTCACCCCCATTCATATGTAAAACACAGTAAGGGGAGGAAGACATGCTATAAATGTCTGCATGAGAGTGCAAATATTGGGGGGGGGGGTGTCCCAAAATACATGTCCTGCCTGATACTGCTACCTTCCTCCCCACAGATATTCTTTCCCAAAATGATTTAGGAATTAAGAAAAGCACTTGGATAGTGGAGGGCACTGTCTGTTTCCACAGCCGCTATGCCATGTTGTCCACTGGAAGACTGAGGATCCCCCTTCAGTGATCGTTTAACGCAAGATCCCCCTTCTTGAATGTTTTTGAAACTGATGGTATTGTTGTGAATTGTCTAGCTTAACCCTTAGCAACAAGTGGTGAAGTTGTCATTGATTTCTCAGAGATTCAGTCAATTCTGTCACTGGTATACTGTTCCTCCTCCATTCCTGTGCAAGAGAAAACAAAATGTTTCTTGTCTTTAGTCTGATTGTTTCACCAAAGATGAAGAAGAAGAGTTGGTTCTTATATGCCACTTTTCTCTACCCAAAGGAGGCTAAAAGCAGCTTACAGTCGCCTTCCCATTCCTCTCCCCTCAACAGACACGCTGTGGGGTGGGTGAGGCTGAGAGAGTCCTGATATCACTGCTCGGTCAGAACAGCATTATCAGTACCCTGGCGAGCCCAAGGTCACCCAGCTGGCTGCATGTGGGGGAGTGCAGAATCGAACCCAGCATACCAGATTAGAAGTCCACACTCACAACCACTACACCAAACTGGCTCTCTAAAATGCTACAGAGCTTTTTACAAATCATTTTAATGCTATAGAGGTGGGTTGGAAGACTGTTTTATGGTGTCTTATAGAGATTAAAGAGGGATTGTCTTTTTTCTTTTCTTTTTCTTTTTTCTTTTTCTTTTTTTGCAGTCATAAAGAGTTATACTGCCTAGAAATTACATACCACCTTTCATAAACTGTAGCAGGGAGGGTTGGAATGACTGGCCCAAAGCTACAAAAAGTTCAGTATGAGACGAAATGGGGCATTTCCAGTTCCAGACACCTCTTCTAATTGTGCTTCACTCCCTCTCTTCTTCACATATTGTTACAATCTTCCTTGTTCCTCCATCTCAGCACCAAGCAGTAGAGCATGCTGTCTTCAATTGGGTCACATTTGAGGTCATGTAAGGAACATGTACATGAAAGGAATAAGAAATTATTGTTGGAACAATAGAGGGTTGGATTTTGTTTAATATAACATGTGCATAAAAGATAATGGATAGTTTTTTAGTGGCAAATGCATGCTGACTGGTAGTTGCATGTGAACCCATAGTTCACTGGTAGTTGCATGTAAACCCATAGTTTAAACACACTAGAATTAACAGCCACAATGTTGTTTATGTGATTACTTATCCCAGGATGGAAAAAGAGGTGAGCCAAGGCCACCTGATAATAGCAGGGATTGTATTTTCTTGTTTTCAGTTTTGAAATCTAAGCGTTCCATAAGTACATTGAATTATACATGAGCAAATAAGGAATTAAAAAACTGGTTCTTGCTTTAGAAAGTCCTTGATCTAAGAGCAGTATCCAGATAGAGTCCTCAGCCCCCCATAATTAGAATCATCTAAACATTTCAGTTATTAGACCCTGGGATTCTTCAACACAACCAGTTGAAATAGGCAGGATTCTTAAAAAATATATATCTCTGCATTAAAGGCTTTCTAAAAACATAGATTAGCCCCTTGATAGAAATCACCAAATTTACCATGTTACACAAATTCTGCAGAAGGGTTCCTAAATTTCTCATTCAATGTCTCATCCAGCTTTTGGATGTGAAAACAACTCGAGTTTAAATGAATATGGAGGTTATCATCCCAGGATTGTTGATTAGTATAAAGAAGACATTAAGAGATCCTGTCCACTAGTAGTAACAGTGTTCCTGGTGCAAATTACTGATTTTTTTTTTTTGCTTGTGTTTACACTTTAAAGGCATATGGTTCTGAGAAAAGAGTAACTAAAAAAGGCAGACACTGTTGGTTTTAAAAACATGCTGTAAGACAGCCTGCTGTAAGATTGGCTGTGCAGGAAATGAAATGGGAAATGAAATGAGGTCAGGCTTATAAAATACACCATTTATCAACTATCTAAATCTTAATCCAGCGTTTCATTGGTTTTTCTGTTCTGCAAACAACTGTACTGCTGTGAAAACAGCCACCGAATCCCTCCAGGCCAGTGTTCAGTAGAGTCCAACCTTCATGGTTTAATGCCAGACCATCACCAGCAACATTAGTGCATGGAGAAACCAAGCATTTCTGTGCTAAGGAACTATGTTTTATCATTTCCATAAAGACTGTTGGGGCTTCAACATGTAGAGAACCGGATTTGGTTTATGTCTCTGATTTCTAAGCAAAATGTTTCTTTAGTAAGTCAGATGCTGAAAGGCTACTATTCAATTTGGGTATGTTTTGCATGGTGAGGCTTCTCATTGTGTCAGGCTCTGAATCCTGGCAGTACATGAAGATACAATATCTGTTTTTAAGTAGGAAATGTCAAGTCCTTATAACAGAGTCATAAAGAAGCGCGTAGAGCCTCCCAAATAAGGGTGCAGCTTTTATGGTTCCCAGTTACCTCAGGGACAAGTGTTCACTCTTAAAGGATTCTGAGCTTTTGGGATTCTCAGTATATTCAGAATCACCTATTGTTTGAACAGTAGTTCAAATGCTGCAGCTGCATCAGCGTGGAATTGATCCCTGAAATTGTACATTGAACAGCATGATTCTGTGAGCTGCTGCCTCATTGTGCTGCCTTACAGGATAGGGACACTAACTTCCTTACAATATTTTAGCAAGTCACTTATCAGAACGCTGAATCACATCCTTGTGTCATTATAAGCACGCATTTGTTTTTTCCAGTATCCTTAATGTTTTTTGTACCCTGGGACATGTAGGTATACAAGTTTGCAATCTCTCAATGTATTTCAGTTCACTGTTTTGTTGACGGAAAAGTTCTCAACCGAAAATGGTAAATGGCCTCCAGCTGTCCACATGGAGACATCAGAACTTAATTCACTTTGTTGGGCATGTAATATGTCTTCCTACCCACAAGATGCATGCAGCTAAATCCAGTTAAATTGCTTCAAAAACCTTTTGGACAAGTCTTCTTTTTTGACAGTAGATTAGAGGTGGTTATTGTCTTTGTCAAGGCTTTCCCTGTGCCTCCAGAAAAAATTCCTCAGGAGTCCCACCAAGGCTTCATGCATTTGAGGAGCTCCAGGAAAAGATCTCTTGCCTGCTCTCCAACACCAGTTCCCCAGAACCACAGAACCAGAAACCCCTGGATGGGCTTGCCTATCTTCTGTACCTGTAGAATCTCCACTAGAAGAAAACGGGGCAAAAGCCAAAGCCTGGTCCAGATATGAGTGTGCACACTTGGCACTGGGGCTCTCGCCCTCCAAAATCACACAAGTGTGGATTATGATTTCTATGAGCTTTTATGAGTTACACCCTTCTTTAGATATGTGAAGAGTAAAGCCATGCTAGGAATTCTTATAGGGAATATTACCATGCCAGAGAGGATTGATGAAAATTCCTCTATGAAACTTACAAGCGTAAATGTTCAGTTTCAAGGGTATTCGCATTAAGCCTTTATACCTTAGCTCGCCTCTGCTCCTGGTTATCTTTTTATAAGAATTCCCAGCATAATCTTCCGAATTGGGCCGGGCCCTTACAGCACCCACCACCAGCAGCTGGCCGCAAGGCACACTCACAGCCTCATGGCCAGATGCTCCCTTGCCGCGGAGGGCGGTGGACCTGCGGTGCCCTGACCATGCTGCTGCTCGAGCTGCTCACCAACCCGGCCAGCTGCCCCCACCGCCAGCGCCACAGGCAGATAGGCAACAGAGGTGGGCGGTCCTGCTCCGCCCTGCCCAGCTGTCTAGGGGACTGGGACCTCCACGGCCAGCAGAGCCCACCTCTCCAGCAGCCTGCCAGCCCAACCTTGCTCATGCTGCTAGTTCCGCAGGCAGGTAGACGGTGGATGCCAGCAGTCCCACTCCAACCTGCCCAGGCGTTCAGGAGACCGGGCCTGCTGCAGCCAGCAAAGCTTGCCACTCCGGCTGCCAGCCCGCACACCAGCTAGCTGCCTTGCCAACAGCGACACTGCCCCACCCAGGTAGGGCCATGTCGCGGGCGCTATGCCCTCCCCCCACTAGCACCCGTTGCATCCCTGTGTGCAGTGGGATTTCTTGCTAGTAAATAAATAAAAATATTTGAGTTCTTTGTAGAGCATTAGATTTTTAACTCATGTTATAAATATTGTTACCCATCCTGAGTGATGTGGAAGGGTGGGATATAATTTTTTTAAAAAATATTTAGGTACCAGTGGATATAATGCTGAGATGCCGTACGTTTGTAGTGTTTGTGTTCTAAAATTTGCTGAACAGCACTGGAAATTTAATGTTTTAAATATGTCAAATACAGTCTATTAATTTTAGTACCAGCCCGTGTGGCCCCAAAACAAACAGAAGCAAAGCGTTAGAAAAGCAACTGTGTGCTGAAGTGACTGTTGATGGGGATGTAGGAGCTTGATGGCAGTTTAATTTGTATATCGCTGGATAAGACCCAGATTTATTTGCCTTGTCCATTACCTGGGTGTGCATCTTCACAATGCCTCTTCTTACATTATCTTCCAAAGATGTCAGATTCTCTCCTCCAAAAATATCTTTTTTTTCTTTCAATAGACAAAACTTGCCAATGGCACTTCAAGCATGATTGTGCCCAAGCAAAGGAAGCTATCTGCAAGCTATGAAAAGGAGAAGGAACTGTGTATCAAGTATTTTGAACAGTGGTCAGAGTCTGACCAAGTGGAATTTGTAGAACATCTCATCTCGCAGATGTGTCACTATCAACACGGGCACATCAACTCATACCTCAAGCCTATGCTACAGAGAGACTTCATCACAGCATTGCCAGGTATTTCAGTGGGAAAACAGCAAGGGAACTGCTAGTTCTGTCTTTCTCCCACAGGATTTTGAGTTTTGTTCACAAACTTCAATTTGGCTGTATAGCAAAAGGGTGTTTTTCATGATTGACAGATGATTCCTGATTGCCCATTCTCCAAGGAGTACAAAAATGTTAGATCAGGGACAGTTATTTGTACTTAACATGATCTTGTCTGTTTCTATTCCTGTATATAATTGGCCATATTATATTTGACATGATGTGTTGCAAGATGCAGCAGCACCAAACTGGTACACAAAATTAATAATACACAAAATTGTTTTAGAAATTCTTTGTATCCCAGTGTTGTTCTTATGGGTAGGTGCTTTGTTAGGAAGGGTGTTCGGTAGAATTGAAAAGAGGGACCTTTTGAGGATTTTTAGTAGCATAAAGGCATGATAATAAGCTTGCTTTGGGTTTCATAAGTGATCTTTTGTTAAAAACCTGCATATATGAACTTTAATAGCCTGTTTGCAAGAGACTGTAAATAATTCCTTCTGTATAATCTCTTACTGACTAGAATTCAGTAACGTCCAGATTTAAATGGGATTTAATTTTTTCTCCCCAAGCTGTTCAGTGATCCAATTTCGCAAAAAAGCTAATCCCATTTTGGTTTTATTCCAGCATCTAAACAGTAGTTTGCACAAGAATGAGCATGGAAAGTTTCAGGAAATCCTTGATGGCAAACAGTTGCTTTCTCGTCAGGTTTCTCAACAGCCTGACTTGTAGCATTTTGTCCTCTGAATCTGTTTAATGACTGCTCATTGGAGGTTGTTAAAGGATTAATCAAGTAGGAATACTGTGACATCATGAAATGTATATTCTATGGGAGTTTTCCTTTGGTGACCTTGTGACTTTGAATAGTTGCTTTTCTGCTAACATGCATGCACATTCCTGTTACTGAACTGGGTCTTTTGTTTCAGACTATGGTTTAGATTGGGGTCATACAGTCCCCATTCCTGTATTCCTATACAGCATATTTCTTCAGTCTTTAGACGTCACTGAGTGAGGGAATTAAAACAGAAGTGCTCTTTGGCATCCAGAGATTACTTTTCCTTGCCAGAATAATTATTGCACTGGTATACAGCCATGCTGTATCTACAGATTGGTTGGCATAGATTAAATACGTTGGGTTTTCATCTTGTTCCCTAACATTCGCTTTTCTTCAACTTTAGCACAGAGCTCAAATTTCTGAATACCTAATACACTTTATATTTTCAAAAACCGCCTGAGCCCTTCCTTTCAGAGAGACACACCATGTTTATCTCCACTTTTTTCCTCATCTCGTCTTTCAGTAAAGTGCTGCTTTCTTACTGGCTGATTTAGTTGTTAGGCTTCTCCCCGTTGTCTTGTATTGTAAGAATATATAGTCATTCTGCTTCAAAGTCAGAGCTATGAGAGAAGATTCAACATTTTTTTTAAAGTTAGGCTTAATGAATTTTTCCAGAGACCTTGACAGAAATGAATAGCCATGCTGTTACACCACTTTCATGTTTGAGAAGCTCATTATAGGGCTCTCTGCTTGTCTGCCATCAACAGCAGAGACTGGGTACAGGATGTCCTGCATTATCCTTGATAAGAATCATCTGATCGGATTCATTGTGCATCTATCTGCTTAAGGGTAGACATGTGACCTTGGTCAGCCCCATTGTATTTACCGCTTCCTATGCTCTGCCTCCGCCACTGACAATGGATGCTAAGTCTGGGGCGGCTATAACAGGAAAAAAAGCATTTGATCTGTTTGTGGATATTTGGCAGCATTTTATTTGAAACCAAGAAGAGTTGCCTGTAATGCTAATCTGCATGCTTCCCTTTTTCCCCAGTGAAATCGGGCAAGAATGCATTTGATCAAACAGCTTGAAGAAGTTTTGCAGATAGATTGAGCAATCATCTGCCCACTCAAAATACCCAAGGCCAGGTTCATATGTGCAACAGAATGAGGTGATGATGAGGTAGCAGAGCTCTCATGTTGTTGAATACCACACTTCAGAGTACAGAATGTGGATTCCAGATTTGAATGTTCCTTTGCACAAAATTCCCTGCAAACAGAAAAACAAACCAGCGTAGCAAGCAAGGAGATACAGTAGAAACCCCTCCCCCCATTGCACTGGATTTCTGTTTGAAGGGAGTTTTTATCATAGGGAATCATTCCAAAATATGATCCACCCAACTCATTTCCCTGCATGTGGAACCAGATCTGTTTTTAGCCACAAAACAAGCCCACAAGGTAGGTTAGACTTCAGGTGAACAACGGGCCAAAGGTTGCTTGGTAAGCTTCAGGGCTGTCTGGAGATTCCGTTCCCTTCTTCCCAGTCCCAATTTTACACTGATTGCTACATTATACTTCAAACCTGCCCCTTCTCTAAATCTGTCCAAGGCATATTGCCAGCTGCCTGTGTCCATTTTGCCTTCCAGATTACTGAGAATCATGTGTGAAACATGCACAGTATAACGTGGCAGTACATATGTGAGTGCAGTTCAGTTCAAATTCAAATCTTAGGAACCCATTACATCCAAGTATGCATCAAAAAGATCTCCCTTTGGATGATCTCTTCTCACCTTGTTATAAGTGAGAGTCAGGCCTCACTATGTGGCCTATATCTAGGGTGCTGCGTCTCCCTCCATTATACCCTGTCTCTGCTTGCTCTCACTTGTTCTGAGATTACAGTAAGGCAATTTCCACTGTAATTTGGTCAATGTATATTTGAACCTCCTGCATGAAGGCCCCTCTGTTCCCCTATGGTTAGGTTCAGGGCAGTTACATGCGTGGCTGTAGAAATGTATCTCTTCTATGTGACTGCATTAATTCCAAACTCCAGGTGTGCTTCCAAGACTCTCTGCAACCTTCTGGTGCAAATCGTTTTAATGCATGTATTTTGTAATCTAGGTAAAGCATCCTACTTTCCTGTTTAACACAGCATCTGCCTGTTTACTTGTCTGTCAAAATGCAGCTGTCAAAAGAGAAATGCCTTCTCAACTACCTCTATCTCTGACACATAACGACAGCAGTCAAGTGAAGCTTTATTAGTGAAACCATCTTATTTTATAGGCCTTCTATTCTGAGGCCTCTGCATGATTAGGCATGAGTGGAAGGTAGTAAGTTTAACGAAGGAACCCATCCAGTTTGAGCAGCCCATGGTAAACCCAGTCAACACATTCTTGTCACATATATGCTTATGGGATATTAATCATCTTATTGCTGCAATGTCCTTATATTTTAGTTGATTATTGCCTTCCTTCCAAACATTTGTGAGACAAGCTGGCAAATGTTTTTACTATTTTGTTGCATGTCTTCTTTTCCCTGGCAAAATAAATAACACCAGTAAAACTGCTTTCTTCTTCTTTTTTGCTCCCTGTTTATTTCTGTGTGCAGGCAGCTTCACCATACATCTGTGCATATGTACACACGCCCAAATACTATTTTCAGGTACTGTTTCCCTTCAGGCTGCACATTAGGAATATATATGTTTTCTATTCTTCATTACATTAAAAGGCTCTTGTTTTTGCAAAAAGTAGCTTTTGGAATACAAGAACAGCTGTAGCAGTAGAATGAGAAATGGGCCTAATATAGCAAGTTTTGGGGGACTGCATCACCAAATACAAGAAGCCTTCTACAGAATATTCCCTTAGTGCTAAAATCTGCAGAAACAGACCAGACCAAATGGCTAGATCCTTCATCAACTTGAATGCTTTGATTATTCTTATCCCAAAGAAGCTGCTGGTTTCTGAACTTCATAGGAGACTGATTTCTGCCCAGTCATCCCAGCTCGGCGCTGCACTAACAAGACAGCAACAATGGGAAGGAAGATGTATTCTTAGCAGACATGCTCTCCTGATGAATGCCCCCTGTAATGGTGAGCTGCCTTTACTTTTTATTTCAGCCCGAGGCCTGGATCACATTGCTGAAAATATCTTATCATACCTGGATGCCAAGTCATTGTGTGCTGTTGAGCTGGTATGTAAGGAGTGGTATCGGGTGACGTCAGATGGCATGTTGTGGAAGAAGCTGATTGAGAGGATGGTCCGGACCGACTCACTGTGGAGGGGGTTGGCAGAGCGGAGGGGATGGTAAGAATATCTGTTCAACTTTTCCTTGCTCTATATATGTAATAGGTTCAAATAGAGTTTCTGTTAATGGCATGGCCATCAGTTTGGCAATTAGTATTACTTGAAAGTGCAGGAGTATGGATGCATGCTTGGATACATCTGGTCCAAATATAGGGTCAATACAAAAAAAGAAAGGTTCACAATGAACAATCAACAGAAAAGAAAGGGAACCTTTCCAAGGCAGTATGTTTGTATAATATATACAGTGAGTCAATACAGTTTCTTTTACATCTTTTATATATCAGAAGGTACAGCCATAACTCTAGATCAATTCCGTTTTCATTGGCTTCATCAGTGGTTGAAACCTCCAATCCTAAATTCAAAATGTACAGATTATTATTCATATTACTCCAATTAAACAATGCAGCAAAGAATTACCTCAAATACACATACCTCCAAAAACAGTTTGTAGTATCAAAGGTGGCAAAATCCTATCACCTTTCCTATAAAATTAACAACACAAATCTAATCTTCTATCTATATATCAATATTTGGATCCATATTGTCAAATCACAATGAATATTGAAACCTTACCTTATATTACTATTGTTAATATTTTAGTATCAATCGGCCATAGGCTCTCTAGGGTACTGTGGGGAATATAGAGTTCCCAAATACTTTAATAATATATCCTGTTATCTGAAATAGTGTCCAGGTCCTGTATATTTCTAAAAATATTCAGGAATATATGGGTCTGGCATTTTGAGGATCCCAGGCCTATTTTTCCCCTTTAATAAGTTTTCTGGGCAACAGGAAGGTGGCTCCTGACCAGCACAATTCTTGGGTGGCTTCAACAGAGCTGCAGGTCTGACTGGCTTAGTTTCCTTCCCTCCCTCCTTTGTGGGGGCGGGGCCATCTTCCAGTGCCATTTTTTCCTCCCAGTTGCATCCCTGTAAGTGGGATGGCAGGGGTATGTTTTCAGAGGCCCACAGAATTGGACCCCTTGGGGGATTCTTTAATGGACAGGAAGCACTAGCTCCCCTCGAATTTTGGTATAACTTGGTTGAAAAACAGCTAGTCCAACAGACACGCACACACACAATTCCCCAAATAAGATGCAGCAGTTTTCTGCATTTCTTGAGTGGTGCGTTGTGTGTAGCACCTTTCCTCCCTATTATTAAGAGAGCCCCATGTTTAAATATAACAAGCATCAGCATCATTTTTTAGATGTGCTTTCATGTGTTTCATGTACAGCAGGTCACTTTATTTTCCTCAGCAGATTTTTGCAATTAGTTTAATCTTAGCTATCAAGCTCAGAATAGAGACCACTGAAGATACACACACAAAAACACGGATAGGTTAGTTAATCAGATAGAGCAGTCTTTCCATTGTACAGGCTTGCCTAAGTCTAGAGGAGCTCTGTTAAGATTTCATTAGATGTTTTCCTCTCAGGGGTAATCACCTTAATACATAATTTTCCATTCAAGGGGCCTCCCTAGTATGTTATCTGTGAGAAAGCCAGGTATGAATTTTTCATAAATGAGACAAAAGTGACAGCTAAGGAATTTTAACTGCTATTAAAAAAAATAAAGTCACAAACATGCAAGGGCAAATTCTGTTAAGGATTAAGAAATTAAAAGGGTGCTGCAATGTAGCGGATTATGGGTCCAAATAATGCTTGTGAAATGAATTTTTAAATGATCTAAAGCAGCGGTCCCCAACCTTCTTGAGGTTGAGGACCGCCTCCAGGGGTGGGGGAGAGCTGGCAGCCCAGGCGCCGCACACACGCGGCAGCTGCACGTAAACGGGCATGTGCGTTTTCGCCACCAGGTGGTGCTAATGCACATGTGCAGAGTTTGTGTTGCTGGCATGCCAGCAGCCGCGCCTGCGTCTCCCCCCCCCCCCTCTCAGCGAGCAGCTAGCCGGGCCGCGAGCGAAGTGGCTGCTTCGCTCGCAGCCTGGCAAGCTTCTCGCTGCGGGGGGGGGGCAGGTGTGGCCGCCGGCGGCCCGGTGCTGTGGCCTTCGCGACCCAGTACTGGGCCACGGACTGGGGGTTAAGGACCCCCGATCTAAAGGCAGTTTGAGGGATTCCTGGGCTACATTGTATAATGGCCAAATACAAGGACTTAACCATGTCATATCACTGATTGCTGTATTTCTAGACATCAAGTAAAGAATTGTCAGTTTCCTGTTAAATACTTTGTGCTCCAGAACCATTACAAACTATGGTCTGCTTTGAAACTGGTGTTGACCTCCAGTTTGGTTGGCAAACTGGGTACGTTGTGAAATTGTCTTGTGTTACACACTGGAGTAATGTCTGCCACCAATGTAAGCTAAGCTTTGTATGAGGGTGGCCAATTAATTCTCCATAAGCATCCCCATTGGATATCTGTATTAGGTTATGTTTGAAAGATTTCAGTAGTGGCTATTGAGGAGACAGAAATCTAGACTACCTCATACTTTTTCATCTTTGAGAGAAGCAGTGTTCCTGTACTACTGTACTTCCTTGACCTTTCCCAATGACACATTTTGGGTTTTGGCTTTGTTTGTAATTACTTATACAATTCTGTTTACACTTAAATGTTGCTTTCTATAGTTAAGCAATATCAACCCAGTTAGAGAAAGGAAAGATATGAGAGGACTATTTCCAACTCTAATGCAATTGAGTTTACTTCTGCAGTTTTTGGTGCCTCACAGTTAACACACAAAACAGGACATTAGCCAAGTGAGTGTGCCATAACTGGAACGCTCTGCTTGTATACACCTTCAGGATTCAAATCGTAGTGCCTTTGCTAAAGTTCTTTCCCCCAAGTTCAGTGGAGAAACATTACATACCCTTTCCTGAGTCTTGGGAAATAGGGAATGAAATAATTATGGTACATTCTCGGATAGCAGTTCGGTATTAGAACTGTCTTTGATTTTCACTAGGGACAAATTACTGTAGCAACAAGAGCATCTCTTTCCCTATGTCAGTCTGTAGTGGATACAATAGGATGCTGAACTACCAGTGAGATGGGGGAGGGGGTTTACAAGGCCACACTGGTAGATTATGAATCTCAGAGACTGTTATATTGAGTTGATTTCTCTCCCAGACATTTAATATTTTAAAAACCTGCCTTTTCTCTCTCATAATTTTTTAAATAATTGTTTTATTTAAGTGGTCAGCAGTCTAAGATGACTGATATATTTCAATTGAAAAAGAATATGCAATATTATCCTGATATGTTGTGCTCTATCATTCTTTCAAGCTTCAAAAAAATTAACCAATTAATATAATCATACAAGAACCAGCACAGTGTGTTGGTTGAGTGTCAAACTGTAGGATCTGAGAGAATCTCCACTCTGCCATGGAAGCTTTTGGGGTAACCATCAGCCTGGCCTAACCCACAGGGTAGTTGTGAGTATAAAACAGAGGAGGACAAAATCCCAAATGCTAGAATACTTGAGCATAACTTTTAAACATGCTGATAATAAATCAGTCTGGAATCTGAATCCTGTGTTTTAAAGTTTCTGTTCTTCACAGTAATAAAGCACTCATGATTTTGCTGTGTAAGTGCCAGAAGACATTCCTTTAACATCCATAGCAGACTTTCACAACTTTTTAGCTGTTCAGAAACCCCTGAAACACTCTTCAGACTTCAAGAAACCCCAGAAGTGGTTCAGTGGTGCAGAATATGGTTGAGAAACAGAGCTGTATGTACACACACCAGGGCCCCTCTCCTTCCCACCCCCTCCAGGCCCATCATTGGCCATTTTGGGAGGGGTGGGGTCAACATGACCATATGTGGTCATATCACCTAATAAATGTTTTAACAAATTAATAAAATATCTACAAAATAATTAACTCCCATCCTTTCAGGAACCCCTTCACAAAACCCTGGTTGAGAAAACTTGCTCTACAGTGTGGTAAAGGAAACTGGTTTTGTGGGTGGGACATATGAGGTTCAGTTCTACCCCAGAACTTGATCAAGGTGGGTAGTGACAGAACTTTCCCCATTGTATATAATGTATTCTGTGGAATAGAAAATTGAAGTCTGGTATAAATTATAAAAATTTTACCCTGATTTGAGTTTTATTTCATATATGTATTTATTTTTAGATTTATATCCTGCCCTTCTCCCGGGGGCTCAAGGCAGCTTACAAAAACATTTAAAATACATAAATATTAAACTCAGTTCTAATATTCTAAAATTTAATTTTAAATTCTTTTAGGCAACAGAAACCTATGACCATCACTTCTTTGTACAAAGCACTGAAATAGTTACTGAACTGGAGGGGCTATATGGAATTCTTAGGGAGTTGTCTGTGGATGGACTTTTGAGCAGGGAGGTGAGCTTCATCTAGATCAGGGGTCCCCAGCCTGAGGCCCGTGGGCCACACGCAGCCCCCGATCTGGTCCCCAATCTGGAGCAAGTACAGCTGGAAGAACACTTGAATATGTCTTAGTAAGGACCAAAGCCACTGCATTCTAGACCAGATGGAATTTCCAGAGCAGCTTCAAGGGCAGCCCTGTATATACCAAAATACAGTAGTCTAGTCAGAAGGAGACCATTGTGGCTAGTTTGAGAGTTAACAGGTAAGGTAAAAGTTGCTGTGCCCAGCAATATGGTAGAATACCTGGTGAGGAACATTTGCAATCTGGGCCTCCATAGATAGTGAGGCATCCAGAATCACATCCAGTGTCTTGACAGTGGCTGAAGGTTTCGGTCTGACCCATCAAGAGCTGGGAGTTGCATTACCTCTCCCATGGCATGCCAATGCAGTCAGAGGACCTCCATTTTACCTGGATTCAACTTAGTCAGCTCCACTTGAGCCAATCCACCACAGGCTCCAGGCATCTAACAACGGAGTCTGGGGATGTGGATGGATGGCCACAACCCAGCCCAAAATCCCAGATCAGCTGGGCAAGGTGCATATAGATGTTAAATAACAATGGAGAGAGAATAGCTCTGCAGGACCCCACATACCAGGGCCTGTTGCTGAGAGGTTTTCTCCCTGGGCTACACCCGCTATCCCCACATCGGCTAGGTGTTGGGCTAGGAGACCATGATCAACAGTGTTGAATGCTGCTGTGATATCTAACAGGATCAGTAGCACCAATGTTCCTAAATCCAGTTTTCTCCAGAGATCATCACTCCATGACCAGGCCAGGTTAGATTGTCATCTGCTGGGATATTTCAGTGGGGTGATATATTTTATGTATTTATCAGGGGTTTTACTACTGTGTTACCCACGGCGATATGGCTTTGCTGATAGCTGCAGGCAATAAATCTGATAAATAATAATAATATGTACAAGGGAGCTTTAGGATTGATGCTTCTCAGCAGATTTTCAAATTAAGGGAAAGATGCATTAAAAAAATCAGTCAGTAAGTTTTGCTGTAGTACAGCAGCAGCAGACGGAAGAGCAGAGAGCTCGCCTAGGCTAAATGCCATGCCTCGGATGCCAGGATTATACTCTGAGGCATTTGTGCCCATCTCCACTTCACAAGGCACATTGCCAGGCTGAGGAGTGGTTAGTATGCCCATGGCGGGCTTTACTAGCTTCCGTACAGTGTTCGGTGGCTCCTTAACTTTAGGATGTAGAATTAAATTTTTTGTTGTTGCACAGCAGGAAGTGATTGCAGTTTTCAGATGGGTCTTGGGTTGTTGTTGTTTCTGCACACCCCTTTTTGGTGACAAAAATCTGGCATGAGATTGAAAGTGGATTTCATATCCAGGCTAAGTTGAGAAAGAATCCAGTGATTTTTACTAGAAGCAGTGAAATGCCTACTCTTCTTTGAATAATCACATTGTGGGGGAAGTTGCTGGCTTTTTCAGCATTCTCCTGCTGCTGACAGTTTGTCCCATGGCCCATTTGTACTGGCAAAAATGCACCATGCCCCTTTAAAATGCAGGAGGAGTGGATGCATTTAGGTTCCTCCTAGTGTATGAATCTGCCACATGTCTAACGACAGTACTGTTGTGTTGGAAGGTGTCCCTCTTTATGTCTTCCAGATCTTTTCACTAAATAAACAGACCAAACAACTCAATAATCAGTGCTGCTTATTTTGTTTTCTTTTAGGGGGCAATATCTATTTAAAAACAAGCCACTTGATGGAATAGCCCCACCAAACTCCTTCTACAGAGCACTTTATCCCAAAATTATACAGGATATTGAGGTAAGAGCCAGAAAAGAAAATTTGGCAGGCAAGCAACTTGAGTGGGGTGGGAACAGTTGAACCATGGTCGTTAGAGTTGCTTCACACACAACAAATTCCTGCCCAAATATCACAGCCAGTTGTGCCTTCCTACTACAAGTGCAAAGAAACCATATCTGTGTTACAGATTATCTCTCATGAACTGGCTCTTAAGACTGAGGTCATATACCAGACACCCTTTCGTTGCAGGGGAACAGTGCTCAGACGTTTGGTGATAGGTTAACCTGTCTGTCTGTCTGTCTATAAATTCGCATAAAATTGAAGATATATTACCAAATACAACCTTATTTTCACAATTACAGTTCAAATACACCATAAATCATAAGCATTCAACTTCCAGGTTCTCTCTGTTTCCACTTCAGTGCTTACAATGCATTAAATATGACAACATCTCCACAGAAGCAGTGTCTCCTGGTGCCTCATTCTTGATCAGTGGTTTTGAAACATCATCACAGTGAATCTTCCCATATCAAAGCTTCCCCTAGTGTCATTAAGACAAAATCAAAACAATTTATTTGTCAGTACCATTCCTGCCCTTAATGCTGAAGGGGCTTGTTCCAAAGAAAGGGAGTAGAATAGGGCCAGAAGCTCATATATTTAGAGAGCATAAAAGGGCCGGAAGCAAGGAGAGCAGAGATTGCCCTCTGATGGACTTCAGAGATTGTCAGTCAACACAAGGGTGACAAACAAATAACCTGAAGCTGAGAAGGGAAATTTTGCATTTTGCTTCATAACCCACTCAGAGTAGAAGGGAATGCTTAGACGAAGTCACCCCCACTGACAACAAGCTCTGAATCCTTAGTTCTTCCTGCCTTCCATGTTAAAGACCTCTGGAACACTTGTGCCTTCCCGAGAATATCTTAAAATCCCCTTAGGATTTGTATCACTATGGATGCTACAGATTGCATGGGGGGTGGGGGCTGTCCCACTTATAGCAAGCTCTGGGACCATCTAATAATAAATGGCTTCAGTATTAAAGCTGCGTCTGTTGTCCCGGGAGTCTAGCAGGCTTTATTGTTGCAAAATTTCCATGATGATTGTTCCACACTTTATAATTGTTTCTCTCTCCCCCAGACGATAGAATCAAACTGGCGGTGTGGAAGGCACAGCTTACAGCGAATCCACTGCCGGAGTGAAACGAGCAAAGGGGTTTATTGTTTACAGTATGATGATCAGAAGATAGTTAGTGGCCTCCGAGACAATACCATCAAGGTGAGAGCCCCCCAGCAGGCGGGGAGGGGGAATCTAGTAACCGCAAGACTGTAGCCATAATTTAATTTGGGGGAGAAGCAAAGCAGGAGAGAGACAAAGAGAGAGGTGAGGGTAATCCTTTCTTCCTGTCCTTGCTTAGAGACTGTGTGCCCCCACCCAACCAAGTCTGATTTTGAACTGTATAGGTTTCCTCCCTCTCTCCCAAAGAAGGATAAATCTATATTATCCGTTTCATTTTCCTGCACATTGTTCATTGCTAGCTGCGTTATTGGTCCTTCAGTAATTAAAGTCTTCCTGTTCCCTAATGAGAAGGGTAAAGACTATGTTCATATTAAAAACAGAGATATTAAGGATAGTTTATATTGCTCCAAAGTGCCTGTGGAATACAAAGTGCATTGTGTGCCACTTAGAAGTTGTGCTCGCCTTAGTAGATAAAATGCTGTGTTGTGGAAAACAAAAGAGCCAGACTGGCAATATAGTCCATTCCCTTTGCCATCCTAGATCTGGGACAAGAATACACTAGAATGCAAGCGGATTCTGACTGGGCACACAGGATCAGTCCTTTGCCTCCAGTATGATGAGCGGGTTATCATCACTGGATCATCGGATTCCACTGTCAGGTAGGCACATCTAGATTTGAGATCAGTTGTGCAATGTTCTCTCTGCAACCTTCATTTTCTGTCACCATCTGAAGGCTTTTAGGACCGGCAAGTGGTATTATCCCCATATTAAAAATGGAGGTAGGTGCTGAGGGTGAATTAATAATGACTTCCTAGTACCTGGCACATTGCTCACTTAATTGGGTTTTGAACTTTAGGCTCCGCTGGCATTGGCTACACCAATTATTTAGAAGTTAAGCAGACCAGGGTGATAGATTTGTTCCTTCTCAAAGCCAAGGAGACTGAAGGCATGCAACGCTAGGGTGGTACAGTGGTCAGAGTGTCAGATTAGAATCAGGAAGGCCCTGGTTCGAATCCTTTTTCTGTCATTGAGGAAGATTGCCAGGTCATCTTGAGCCAGCCACTGTTTCCAACCTAACTACCTCACAGGGTTGATGTGATGAAGGTGAGGGCATTATTGTTGATTACTTCAGGTTCCTATTAGGGAGAAAAGCAGGGTATAAATATATCAATAAATAATTAAAAAGAAAATAATACTGTTGGTTTCCCCCAGTATTTGTAGGAAAAAGTCTTCAGTCAGACCTGTCAGTTTTGAGAGCCAGCATGGTTAGGAGAGTGGACTTCTAATCTGGCAAACCGGGTTTGATTTTTCAATCCTCCATCTGGGTGACCTTGGGCTCACCACAGCACTGATAAAGCTGTTCTGATGGAGCACTAATATCAGGGCTCTCTCAGCCTTACCTACCTCACAGGGTGTCTGTTGTGGGGCGAGGAAAGGAAAGACGACTGTAACCCGCTTTGAGACTCCTTCAGGTAGATAAAAGCAGCATATAAGAACCAACTCTTCTTCTTCTTCTTCTTCTTCTTCTAAATTTCAGTGTATAAACTGCCCTTGGATAAGGATAAGTTTGCCAGCATGCTGCTGAGTATACTGATTATGTGTGCTTAAAAATCCCACTAGGCCATGTCGTAATTTAGCAGTGCATTAAAAAAAAAATTACATTCGGTGAAGGAAGAAAAAACAACGTATGCTCCTGCAAACTCCTTTGAGGAGGGGTGGGATAAAAATGTGATAGATTCCTAAATTATGTTCACTACTTCCTTTTTATGTGCCAGACTTGTGTAGGATTAAAGAAATATTTCAAATCCTTAGTGCTGTTATTATTTTTTTAAACAAACACTAATACAACTGAATATCTAAACTGTTTCCAGACTTGTAGCCTAAAATAGGGCAGGGGGAGAGGTGGAAGGAACATAATATTTGGCTAAATTCTGTGCTAGGAACAAATGTCAGGAATCTTGTGCAGAATTAGTAGAAAGCTGAAATGTGCACTGCTGGCTCAAAACATTTTGCTCCCTAAGGCACTGACCACAACTATTACCACACCCAGCTCTGCTGCCAGCCAGAAACCAAAGCTAGTCTTCCTTGCCATTTCACCCAGACTTCCTTTAAAATACTGACTGACAAGGAATGCCTCCCCAGCTCACATAATGTTCTTCATTCTCATGAGAGTTCAGAATAGGCAAATCCACCAGTTCATCGTTGTTGTCCTGGGCAATCCTACACAGGGAACTGCATAGGTCAGCCATCAGAAAATCTTCCAGCAAGCCTAGTAACAGAGCAGGAGGAGCCCCTCCCGACTGGACATGCTGGAGGTTATTTTCCCACCCAATGGTCACGTGCTCCAGGAAGGGGCTTTGCACGCTTCCTCGATTCTCCCTTTACCAGCTCCTCATTTTTCCCCTCTCCCCCATCCAAAAGGAAGATGGCCTTCTATAAGAAATGCTTTTCTTATTTGATGAAGATGATGAGAATGGATGAGCATCCCATTTGTTTAATGTGTTTAGGTGAGAGCCATAACATATCAGCATGTAAAATATGCCAGCAGTTTACCCCAAAGGCCAGGGCTGACCATGCCTCCTGACTAAAAAACACTTTGTGGGAAAAGATGTTCTCTACGTCGGCTAACTCAGCAGCAAACATATGCCCCAGTACAATAGTCTGTGTCCTCAGCACCCAAAACCGTCTCTGGCCACACGTCTCGCCCTGCTTTGTAGTTTCAACTTACTCCATTCCAAGGTGAGACCTGAATCATAGACACCTGAAAATCCTCCAAGCAGGTTGTTTTCAGAACCACCACCATAGGTCAAAGTCAAAGCATAAGTCGTAGTCAGGCTCTGCAGATCTGGCAAAAAACCCAGAACTGAGGAAATCAGAAGGAACTGGCTCCAAAGACAGGTGTAGAGTTAGCAGACATACTACTCCGCACACTCTGTCTCCAGCCTGCCTGGCACCAGCACGTTCCCCATTGGTATACAAAATAAAGCCAGCAGGTGAGATACCCACAAAGCATACCCCAAGACCTTCTCCCCCACAGTGGACTCCTTCAGCACCATGGCAACAGTTCTCTTGCTGTTGCCCTCTTCAGTGCCATCCAGGATGATCAGAACTGACTGAACTGTTAACTGGGCCAAATGACGGAACCAACACAGACCTCTGGGTACTGGACCCCCTGTCCAGAACTGATCACCCATGGCTCTGAAAGTGAAGCTGTTTCATGCTTTACGCCTCGAGCCTCCGGGGAGAGGCGAGCTCCAGGATAGTTTTGGAACTGTCCCTTGATCACACCGTTGGTGACCGTGATCCATTGTCACCAAGTAAGGATTTGCGCTTTTACTCAGAACAGGTGATGCTGACAGCACAATCATTAGAGATCCAGATCACTTCTGCAGATGCTAAACCCTGTGACGAGATACTAGACTGACTATACCAATTCTCCATGGACCATAGACTTTCCTCTTTTAGAAGGAATTCTTGAAATGGCAAGCACCATTTGGGGAAAACCATCTTCTATCCCTGCCACTTAATGAAAGGTCAGAAATATGTATAGGGTTTAGCGGGAAGCCCTCTGCTTCTTCATTTGGTGACTACTCCAGATTTTTCCTGGATATTAAAAAAAAAGATGGTGGTTGACAGTCTCAATTTCTTCCTCAACATATTTCAATTCTGAATGGTTTCTTTGTTGTCAGTTTCACAATTAGCCCAGTAGACTGATTTGCAGTGTTTGATTTCCAAGATGCTTGCTTTCACATTCGTATAGATGACAGGAAATATTTACTTTTTTAAGTTCTAAGTACCCCTTACAAGTAGACAGTGCTGCCTTTTGGGTTGGCTACTGAGGGATCTTCCCCTGCTTAGACAATGGGCTGTTTACTGCCCCTCCTGCTCTAGACCTCCAGAGAAATTTGTCATGGGCCTCACAAATTTTCCAGAAGCTTGGCTTACAGATTCAGTGGAGAAAGTCGAACCTAATTCCACGCCAGCAAACATCCTTTATTGGGGCTAGACTGGATTCTGTTGCGGCTAGAGTATTCTGTCCAGATGACAAGGCCTTATCTATTAAACACATGGTCGGGCAACTCAGATTGGAACGGGGCCCACGGCAGTGATGGAAGAGTATGTGAGGAAGTAGAGATGGCTCCACTCCTCCCATTTTTCCCTGGTAGAGCCAGCCCTGAACATTTTCCAAAGAATCAGAGTTGAAGGAGCTAAGAATTAAAGCCTGTGTGGTATAGTGCTTAAGAGTGTTGGACTAGTATTTGGGAGACCCGAGTTCAAATCCCCATGTGGCATGGTAGCTTGGTGGGTGACCTTGGGTTGCTCACACTCTCTCAGCCTAACCTACTTTGCAGGGTTATTTGTGAAGATAAAACAGAGAAGAGGAGAATGATGTAGCTCCTTTGTGTCCCCATTGGGGTGAAAGGCAAGGTACAAGTGAATTAAATAAATAATAAAGATCTCTATGGGATGGTGAGCTATCTAGAAAACATGAGACCAGAACTTTTGTAGATTTTGACTTCTCAACAGCCAGCGTTACTCAAATGAAGATCTTTGGAAACCAGATTAGACATTATGCCCACAGGCACACACCGTTTTCATAGCACAAGATTCCCCAGTCATTCATCTTGCACCTTCCATACTGCAAAATAATCTGTGACTTTTTTGTTTCCCAAACTCTATAGTTCTGTTTAATGGTATTTTAGTTTCAGTTCCCTGACTATACAATATGAATAAGGGTGCCTTGCTTCACTGAATTGGTGGAGGGTGGAATAAGGCTATTATTGGAAGGCTTTTTCATATCAAACTTGCTATATATTACTAATTCAGCAGATGTGGATATGGCTGGAAAGGCTTATTTAACGTATCATTTTATGATGATATTTGGCATGCTTCTACAGTAAAATCATATTTTCCCTCTGATAGTGTACTCAGGTATTGGTGAACGCTTGCTCAATACAAAAAAAAAACAATCCTCTCCTCCTTCCTTTCTCTTCTCTCACAACCGTAGAGTGTGGGATGTGAATACAGGTGAGATGATGAACACCCTGATCCACCACTGCGAAGCAGTCCTGCACCTGCGCTTTAATAATGGCATGATGGTGACTTGCTCCAAAGATCGTTCCATTGCCGTGTGGGACATGGCCTCCCCAACAGACATCACCCTTCGCAGAGTGTTGGTTGGACACAGAGCAGCTGTCAACGTGGTAGACTTTGATGACAAGTATATTGTGTCAGCATCAGGCGATAGAACTATAAAGGTGCAAAGGAGATTTCTAGCAAATCAGCAATGTGTGTTTTTCTCATATAAGTCCTGAACAGGTAATAATCAGCCCTTCCTTTGTATGTGTGTGTCTCTGTTTCAGGTATGGAACACAAGCACCTGTGAGTTTGTGCGTACCTTAAATGGCCACAAACGAGGCATTGCGTGTCTACAGTACAGAGACAGACTAGTAGTGAGTGGTTCGTCAGATAATACAATCAGGTAAGCATGGCCACATTTTAATGACGCATGTGCTGACTCTTTCTGGGCCAAACTATACCTCCCCTACACATTCATATGATGGTACTGATAGCCCATTTTACATGGGGGGGAGCATTCAAATTCCTTCACTCCTTCACCTGCAATATGGAGTGCTGCAATCTGTTTTACTACTTTGACCTTTCAATTTACTGAATTTGTGAGACCAGACCTGAGTTAGCTTCATAAGGTGCAAAAGTGACTGAATGTGTGGTGTGCCTAGGAATTTCTGTGACCCACAAACACTAAGTCCGGCATGAATTCAATAATATTTAATTAAATTCCTGAGGCTTTATGAAAGAATATTTTGGAAGGCTCAACCATGAAAGTAAGCATTGGGTTGAAAGGCAACTATGGCAGTGGGCGACACTGTTAGGGGCATCTCAGCCCCAGGAATCTAAATTTGGCTCTGTGTTCCATCTGTGCTTAAAATGACCACAGACCTGACACCAGAATGAGATTTTTTTTTGTTTTTGTAATTGCCTCAGTTTTTCATCATTGAAATTACTCAATTACTCATTGAAAAACTCCAAAAAGCTCCAAGCCCATCAATCAGAAGTTATTTTCAAACAATTGATAATAGCATATAGTTTAATTTTATATGATCTTTTCACTTAATCTCGACTTTTTACAGTACAGCTGGCATTGGTGGGGTTTTTTTTTAACAAAAAGCTATAATGGTTGCTTTCTCAAAACGGAGTACGTGAAAGAGCTTATTGTGACCCGTTGTATAGTATACTTCCTAGCATGATCCTTTAAATTGGTCTGTGTGTCTACTTAAAGGGTTGGATTTGCAATAAGAGGCTTTTAATCCAGCACTGATTCCTGCTGGGATCTTGCCAACTAAGCTCTTCTCTCATGGTGTTTGGCCTCAGGCACCAATTGAAACAGGTGGCCAGGAATCATGGATTCAATTTGCTCTCTCTCGCCTTGAAACAGTCTAAACCTTAATCCATCCTGTATAAAGCACTAAGGATTTTTGAGATGCCATTCAAATGATGTTGGATTGGACTTCATAGCTTTCAGCAACATGACAGATACCAGTGAAATACTAAGCAGACATTGATTGGTCAGATTTCAGCAAGTCGGAACTAGCGGTATAGCTCACTCATTCTTATAAAGCCAGTATCAGACCCTCTGACTGTACCATAGTCATGAGTTTTTTTCTATAGCCACAACCTGTTTCCTCGTTAACTTCTGTATTGACAGGAGGACAAGTTTAAAACGACCAACATAAAGGATCAAGCTAGGAAGAACCAGGCATAATGGCCCAGGACTCTTGTTTAAAGGGTCTATTTGCTTTTTCTTGGTTCTTGCAAGAATAACAAAAAAACATTTTATTTATTTATTTTATTAATATTCGTATTTATTGACTGCCACGCCCAGATCTAGCTGGCTTGTAGCGGTTTACAATAAAAACCTTAAAAATGTGTACATTGCTTGAGTTACGAGTTTCTTTCCATTACTGGCCATTACCATTTCAGCATCAGCTCTCCATTGGGGATTTGTTGACAGCCTCGTTCTAGCTGATGCTACGAGCAATTTAAACAGCGGATAAAGTTGCTACTGCCAGACCAGATTTGTAAAGTTTAGTGAGTTTGCTGAGATTTAAAAACTGGTAAGGGGATCCCTTTAGCCAAGCCAGCAGAGGTAGGTCCAATTAATAGTATCGCCTTTCCTCTTCTTTGGGTGTAATTCTCTAGGTCCAAGGTCAAATGCACCACACCACCAGTATCCAAATAAAGGTGCAAAACAAAGAAACAAATCCTTTCATTAAGGGACTGTAGAGGCTGGTAATTGACTAGTGTAGCTTTAGAGGAAGCTAGTTACTGAAGATAATTGCAGTAACATGAGTAATGAAAAACACACAGATCAGAGTGCTACAGCAGACCATTTAAATAAGAGACATGGGGGATTGGGATGGGCCAGTTGAAACCATTTACCAATTATCGCTTCCACTCACCAGCTGCATTCTGTTTAACGCCTTGTAAAGATCAAAGAGATTATAAACAGCAGCCACAGCATTGCTTTAAGAAATGCTGACTTTGTGGTGTGACTAAAGGAAAGTCACTGATAAGGAAAGGCTGATAAGATCACCAGTATTTGAGAAAGAGTTGTGTTTGATAAATAGGGTGAACTTGGGCCTGATGTTCCACTGTAGCAAGAAGGCTGCCTGTTCTTTGGATTTTAAAAAGAAAAGTAGATTTTAAAAAGAAAGGTAGATCTATAATCCTTGTATAATCACAGAAACCATAGATGGGGAGGCAGAAATATCAGTAGGTATCCAAGCAGGAAACAGTTAAACATTACAGGGCTTAAAAAACAACCACAAAACCATACATAGCAATAACCAGCAAATATAAATGTCAATATGGTAATAAATTTAAAGAGGAATACAATTACTTTTATGCTTACTCTGAATAAAATCCGTATGCTAGAATTTTGCAGAGGTTGGCAGTACATCCCAGCAGAGTCCAGGTTGGGTGTTATTCAAAATAGGCCTATGTGCTTCTCAGGGATGGTGCTGAAAATTTTGATGAGGTGACCTCTTCTTGAGTTCCTGTCATGTCCATCAAATGTGGGCTGTAAACCTTCCAGACAAGGATTGCATAACTTCAGTGTTCTGTACAGCACCTCACACTGTTGGGTCAAGAGAAATATTTAACAGTAAGGTATATGGTAATGCTGGACTCTCTAAATAAATATGTACTTGGTTTTCTGTTAATGGGAAAGAACAATGTGAATTTTTTTTTAATGAGCCAGTAGTTAACACAGAGGTTAAGGACTGAACTTTTCTGAAGTGGCATTGAATTAAAATTATGTTACACTTCTACAGGTAGCCAGGAATGAGCACTAGCTAGAAAACTAGTGCTTCCTCCTCAGTATTTCAGTCACAATTGCAGGGGTAACAAGAATGATCAGGGCACAAGGCGAGGCTTGATCTGGTGTAAAATCATTGTAACGCCACTAAAACTAATAACAAAATCCATGCAGGCTCACGCAAGTCCAACCAAAATGACACAAAACTGAGAGCAAGCTTTCCAGTTCTCCAAATACATTTGGTGAAGGTTAAAAAATCTGCCTATAAGATATGGGTGCTTCTTCCCCACAGAAACCAATATTTCTCCTCCTCTTCATCAGCCCCCTTTCTATTCCAAGGTACAATGGGCTCCTGTGTGTCAAAGAATGGGATTTCCATTGCAAGCTTAGGACAAGCAGGGGCATGTGTATGAGTTAGGTTGTTACTGGCAGAAAGATCTACGATATTCTTCCACCTACCAACAGTTCTGCATGGGCAATTTCTTTTTTTTTTTTGCTTGGTGGGTCTCCAAGACTGAAAGATAAGTTAATATGGAAGAAAAGTGGATGAGAACTAAGCAGTTTTGAAGGGAGGAAGAATTCCTTTCTCTGCCATGCTGGGCTTTAAATCCTCTCCCCAGTTTAGCATGGCTGGAATTGACCCTGCCAAGACACCCAGTTTGATTGTTACTTGCAGACTGTCACGTGAAAAAGAATTTTAACTAATCCAGACAAAAATATGGAGACCATGAACTTTAGGGCAATGATTTATTTCTTTAAGAAGTCTTTTAAATCATTGCTCGAACTAAGGGCTTTCACTGCAATAAATAAAATCATATCAAGTCTATTTAATACTGAACCAGATTGCAGAACTGCAACCTCTAATAATGCCAGTCAGAGTAGAAATTAATGTAATAAAATACCTAAAGGCAAAAACTGAACAGAAGGAATCGCAGTACAGTGAAGCAGCTGTGGTAGAGGGGGGCTTATTAGGAAGACCAGTGTAGGGGCACCACATAATAGGTCCTGCTCTTGTGCTCTCGTTTCCTGTGGATGCAGGATACTGAACTCCATGAACAGCTTGTATACTGGCTAAACGTTTTGGGGTTGAATGACCAGCATCTTCATTTAGATCCAGAAGCAAAATGGCAAACAGTGCCACTGGTACAAATTGGTGTGATGTATTTATTCCTTATTACCCAGCAAGCAGTTACAATCTGGGCTGATTAGACTTCAAGGGTAATTCCACATGCAATGTGCTGCAGTAATCTAGGCAGCAGTAGTGGTAATGTGCAACCACTGTGATACGTTTTATACGAAGCTGACCTTGAAGACCACTCAGAAAAAACAGTTGATGTAGAATAGGCAGCCTATTCATTATCACAGGTTAGCCACATGGAACACACTACTCCTGTGGTATGACTGGTTGCCTACATGTTTCTTGATACTATTCAAGAGACTGGTCCGTACCTTTAAAGCCCCTCACAACTTGAGATCCACATACTTGAAAGACTGTCTCTCCCAGCATGAACCTGTGTGGCAGATGTGCTCTGAAAATCAGTAGCCATTCTGACCCCCCTGAAGACACATTCCACAACTGCCTCATCACGGGTTTACTCAGTACCAGCCCTGTGGAATAGTCCCCCGGGTTAACTAAGACAGACTTTATCCCTCTAACATTTTCATAAGGACTGTAGGTTTGAACTCTTTAAGAGAGCTTTTGGGGCTATGTGATTTGGTGGGGGGATCTGTAAATAAGTATGATTTAATAAACTCATTTGCTGTTTTTTATTGCCATTCTGTTCTGTGGCTTTAATTGATTTTATTTGGTTATCTGCCTTGGGTCTGAACTGTCTGGGAGAAAGTTGGGCTGACAGATATTTTATGTAAATGACTCTGAGAGGGGATCAAGATGTAGTTTAGATCAAGAAACAAGGCTTGTGTCCTCTGAGATGTAACTTTAAGAAGAGGTGCAGGCAGCTATCAAAGTCTCTGCAGCAGCAAAGCCAGTTCCCCACTCAGTCTGCAAACCTCTGCTTCAAAGAGAATGCAACCCAGTCCAGAAGAGGCAGTCTTCCTACTTCAAGATTGTTTGGATTCCTGTCACTGTTTCTGTTTTGTCTGGATTCTCCTATGGATTGCTAGCCTTCACCCAATCTAAAACATTAGGCAAGCAGCAAATCAGAGGCAACATTGACAGGAAATGAAAATTAATAGGGTTAGAGTTTATATTCAGAAGTGGGCATTTTAAAGTCCTTGCAGCCCTTGGGGAACAGTCAGGTAAGTTTGATTAAGAAATTGCATTTCTCAGATAAATTTTCAAACAACTACATGATGGCAGTTGTTTGACTTGTCTTCTCCCAGGTTATGGGACATTGAGTGTGGAGCATGTTTGCGGGTCCTAGAAGGCCATGAAGAGCTGGTGAGATGCATACGCTTTGATAACAAGAGGATAGTCAGCGGGGCCTATGATGGGTAAGAATTGGGAAGAGGGGAGGTGCCAATCCTTTTCATTTCCCAGCCGCACTCTACACCATCTTTGCTGTGATTCATGCACTGAATGCTGGAGTGTGAAAAGAACTTTACAGGGACAGGACTGTTACCCTACTGTGTCCAAGGAACTTGTCTGCAATTTGTTTTTTCTCCATTCAGCTTTAAAAATTTGGACGGAGGAAATATTTATAGTAATGTAAGCAGGAAGCAATAAAGTCACTGTAGATCTTGGCCAAGGAACTGCACTAATACCTGACATAATAACCAACCTTGCTGTTCACCTGACCATTACAGAAACCAGCTATTGTATCCTCCTATTAGATTATCTCTTATCTGATCTTTTTTTTTTAACTCTCCATTAGAAAAAAAGAGATATTGAGTTGGACACACCTTTAGTCGTGGAGATCCAATCTAGTTATGAATAAACCTGGTTTACGACTGATGTTCCCATTGCTTGCATAACCTTTGTTTCTTTTTTGCAGAAAAATTCATGCATACTTCCTTTGCATATTCTTCCTTTGCTTCATGTGTCTTAGCTGAACATCAGTGCAAACAGTGCTTATAGCAGAGATTCGGGCCACTTGAAGCTAGTCTGCCTGCTTCTCATCTTTGTATTTCTGAACTTCTATGTCCATCACCTACTCTCTTACAGAACTATTTGTAGCGTTATGGTTCACACTTATTGTGAACTCTGCAGGGTGAAGGCCCTCAATTAATAATTGGCTAGGCATTGTGGCAGGCTAGCTGCTGAAGTAATTTACCTCACCAGAACATCTTTTTCCCAAGCAGAAAGAACACAACTGCAGTACAGCAAGAGACTGCAAATACAATTTGGGAAAAGTCAGTCTTTTGGCTATATTGTGGGGCAGGCTATGTATAGCAGGTAACTAGGTATAAAGCATCACAGGTTAAGGGGCAGGCTGCACCAAAGGAGGTACATCAGATACACAGCAGTCACCAAGAGCACCAACATATATTGCTAAAGTATACAGAGGGTACATAGAATTTCAAGAAGGGACTTGTGGTTTCCAGCTTTAATTTGCTTTCCTGCAGAGAGCTGTGCTGATCATCAAATAAGTTAATGGACACTCCAGGCTCTTCTCTGTCCCCACTGTTTGAGAGGTCAGGCCTCTTCAGTAGCAGATGGCATCCCCTTAGTATGCATGAAGAACTGAAGGCTGAAGTTGTTGCTGACCCTCTCTGAGACACCTATCTGGAAACACCACTTGGGAGTTCTGCTGTCTTAATTTCTGCCTTTCTACAAAATTAGAATTGATTGAGGACCCCTAGGCGAAGGGTTAGGTACAAATGTTATGATGCCGAACAAAGTGGGGGTCACGCCTTTACACCACTCTGCCTCCTTATTACACAGTACGGTACAAAGTAACCTCCGTCATTACTTCTGCTTTAGTCATTGCTTCTCCTTTAGTTTGAGTTCATTGTTATGACAGCCATATATTTTCCCCCTCCATTAAGATCACTATGTTCTATACAAGAGAGAATGGGCAAATAAAGGTACAAGGTTCAAATTACTCTCTTTTGCCATGAACTAGACTCATCAGCTAAGTTGTGATAATGGCTAGCTTTAGATCTCAAGAAGGTGCTTGCTTTCTCTCTCTCTTTTGTCATCAGGAAAATTAAAGTGTGGGATCTGGTAGCTGCCCTGGACCCTCGTGCCCCTGCCGGGACTCTCTGCCTACGCACTCTTGTGGTAAGAGCTTTCAGCTGCTGAGTGGTTACATGCTGTTAGTTGCACTGTTTCTTATGTAAGGCATGTGTTTTAATGATTTGGCAAACAGCAGTTGCCACCAATACAATATGGCTCTCCTCTGTCATTGAGATCCATTGAAGGTTGGATCTGAGGAGAAGGCTCACTACAAGAAAGTAAGAATGCTGGTTTGAATGAGTTTATAACAAAGTGGAAAAAGGTGGGGATATTGCTCTTCTCTTCATTGCTTGCATTGTGTAGATGTTGTCACTGTATTTTAAAAAGTGTACACAACATAGAGAAATAGAGACGCAAGTCACATCTTGCTAATGCAAGTAGTTCTTCCAGTGGAAGGACACACCATGCGCTGACAGAGAATGCTGCCTTTGATTGACTGTAGGATGCAGCCTAGTAAAGTTAACTTCAGACAGCTCATAGGAATCTTTTACTGTAAGGCTGATTGCCTGCTTGGTCTTTCCACCTTCATGTCAGGTATGTTCTTACTTCCCATTGTTGCAAGGGCATAATTATCCTTGTTCTACAAAGAGTTTCTGTTTGATACCCCTATAAAGAGCATAAGAACCTGACCACTTGGCATATTTTCTCCCAGTGGGGCAGATAGCCTCTGTGAGGGGACTTCCAAAGTAAGGCATCTTCTCTCTCTCTTTTTCAACTGCTAATTTACAGAGAACGACATGCTGTTCCTGAAGACACAGCAGTTTGATGGCATCTTGAATGCTAGGCCTCTGTCCTAGAGCCCTAGAGCCCTCCGTGCCAGTCTGTTCCATGGTAGCTCTGGCATTGATTTGGGAGGAGCAGGTAAATTGAGATGCAACCCTTTAGGAAAGGAACATTTCCTTAGAACATATTTATAAACACCATTATGTGCCAGCATGCTCCTGCCATGAATAGTATCCAAAAAGGAGAAATACTTTGTACCAAACAAGTACTCCATCTTAGTACTGTTGGGTGGCAGATAAACATATAGTCAGTAGTGAATACCTGGCATAAGGGCTGTCTTTCGCCTTATAGAAAGGAGTCAGTCATGTCAGCTGAAATGTCTTTTCTGTTAATTATTTTATGTAGGTCAGGGCCAGTCTTTGTGTTTAAAAAAAGGCCTCACAAATATAAGACTGAATGCTCCTGAACAGCAAAAATATTCTTTGCCCTTAGAACATTGTTTTGTCAAGGAGAAGGGTTTAAGTGCAGCCTGGACATCATTGGTCTGCTAGTTCTCTGTTAGCAATGATCTTTTTCCTTTTCCTTTCTTCCTTGATGAGCACATACATCACATTCTGAAAGTGGTACTTCAGATCAGGCCTTATGTTTCTGGTTATAGTTTCCCAGACATTTCAGTTGGAATTGTATTGATCTCTCTGTGCATGTACAGGTAGATTGACAGAGGTACATTTCAAAGCATAGTTACAACACAGAGTCATAAACGCACAATAGCAGTAAGAACTTGTGGCTAGTCCTCAAATAGATTGAGAAATCCAGACTGTAAAACCCTTTCTTGGTTTAGTAGAAGTTAATAAACAGGATGTTTGAAATACATCAGATAGAAGCATGGTGTACTTAGAAGAAGACGAGCTGGTACTTATATGCTACACATGTTGCATGTAATTCTTCCTAATGTATTTCACTCATAAAATGTAGAAGATTTCAGGATTTTTAGCAGGGACATGAATTCTTAAAAGAGAAGAGTGACTAGGGGTGCTCTGGGCTTTACAAGCATCCAAAAAAGAAGCTGCATAGTGTAGAACAGACCTTTTCTCTAATCCATTACAAATCCTACATAAAACCTCATGTTTCTGAGGTTTTTATTTACCTATTCTTCATGGTCTCTCTGCAGGCTCATGTATGAGTTCTGTGCTGACAGAGAGCATCTGTGGAATTTCCTAGAGACAAAGCCATGAAATTTGTACACAAGCATCTCCTCCCTTCCCATGGGGAAGGAGCTACACTGTGCATGCATTGAGGAGTAGAGCTGCATCATCTCAGTCCATTCTCTTTCAACCACAGCAGTACTGCTGGAAGCTTCCTCCTTTTATTCAGTGGGCAAGGCCTGCATTTTCTTTCCATTCTCTGTGTCTGTTCTTATTTCATTATTCAGTTTTCTTTTCCTTTCTGTTTGTGGTTCATTTCCCTTAGAATCTTCCCACACATTTCTGAGCCTATGCATTTTTGTTTGTTTACAATTGAGTAACTATATTTAAAAACTAGGAATAAAGCCCGCTGCAGCCAAAATGCAGCGGGAGCTAGCGGGGTGGATGGCTGTAGGGGCAGAAGGAAGGGAGGAAGATGGGCAGAAAGAAAGATAGGAAGCAAGAAAGGGATGCACAAAGAAAGAGATGAAGGAAGAGGGATAGAAATGCAGAAAGGAAGGCAGAAAAGAGGGAGGAAGGGATGGAGGACAAAGGGAGTGTTGGGAGGAAGGAAGCGGCGTGGAGGTGTAGAATGCGGGGCGTGGAAGCGGCGGCAGAGGGGAGAAGGGGTGGGTGGGGGCATGGGAGAGGTGGTAGAGGGTTGTGAAGGCAGGGCGGAGAAGTGTTGGTGGAGGTGGGCACAGATGGGGAGGATGTGGGAGTAGGGGAGAGAATGCGGAGGTGCGCGGGGACGCGGAGGGCTTGGTAGGGGGGAGAACGCATGGCGGGAAGTGGCGGTGAAGGTGTGCGTAGGTGGGGAGGGGTTGAAGGAGGGGGTCAGAAAGTGTGGCGGGAATCCGAGGGGGGATCGAGAGGGATTGAAAGGGCACAGAGCGCAGAGCAGGAAGGCATGGCAGAGGCGAGCGGCAGGCTGGGTACCTGGCAGATCGTTTCCCTGCAGAAGTAGGGCGACTGCGTGGGCGGGGTTCCTGGCGGCGCAGTCGAGGGCAGGGCGGGCCGTGACGTGCCTGGGCGGGCGGCAGGCATGAGATTGCGGCCTGAGGCGCAGCCAGCCTGCAGTGCAGCGTAGGTGGGTGGGTAGTGGGTCAGCTGGGAACGGGCTCTGCAAGCAGGACGTGAAGTCGGTGCGCGTCGGGGCTGTCACTCCCCGGCCGGCAGTGGAGGTTAGGGCAGGCGGGGACGTGGCTGGCCGGCGTGAAGGCTGTAAAGTGTCAGCAGAAGGCGAAGGCAGGCTCGGCTGGAGGGTGGGTGTGTGGGGAGGTGTGGGCCTGCATAGGCACGCTGTCGGGTCAGAGGCGAAGTCAGGCAGCAGCGTATTAGGGCGGGCGGCGACGTGCCTCACCGGCTGCCAGGCTTGAAATGGCAGCCGGCTGGCGAAGGCAGGCTCCGGTGGAGGGTGGACGGTCCAGGAGGTGGGCTATCAAGCGGAGGGCCCAATCAATTGAGCCCTCCGCTTGTCAGTTGGGGGGCAAGAGCCCAATCGGTGGGCTTGCTCATCACGGACGGACTCCTCCCACAGAGGGCTTACTCTTTCATTAATACCGCGGAGCGGTTACAGATGTACTAATCATGTAACTTTCTAAGCTATGAATAAGGTCTAAACAGAACTTGCAACTGACTTCCATTAAACTTTCAGGAACTTCAGAAATATAATTTGCATTTGATTTGTCTTTCTTCTTTCCCTCTCCCCAACTCAGGAACATTCAGGCCGAGTTTTTCGGCTCCAGTTTGATGAGTTTCAGATCGTCAGCAGTTCACACGATGATACCATTCTCATCTGGGACTTCCTCAATGATCCAGCTACCCAAGCAGAATCAACCCGCTCCCCCTCCAGAACGTATACTTACATCTCCAGATAAATAGTACTACACTGTACCTCACACTTGCACAGGTAAAAATCAAGAACCTTTGTAGGCTGCAAAGCTCTTTGTTTTTGGAGGGGGGTGGAGTTTGTAAATGATCATATAGATCTCTTCCTCCTACAAGAAACTGGGAATGTTTCCTGGTTCCTTAACTTGAAGGCATCCTTGAAACCTTAACAGCCAGCCCAAAGTGAGGCTACAAGGCTGTTGTTACAGTAGAAATCTAGCCAGGCAGCAGCCAGGGAGGAGGATGAGCTGCAGCCCGGTACCGACTGATCCACAGACCGATACCGGTCCTCAGACTGGGGGTTGGGGGACCACTGGCCTAGTGGATACTAAAAAAAGGGCTGGTGTTTGAATTTGCACAAGGAATGGGGAATTGGGCAAAGAATTTGGTAGGTGGGGAACTGCTGCTACTTTGGGTGGTGGGCATGTTAAAGACTGCAGCGTTTGTTGCATTTATTTGTCTAGCTATATCCACCTTGAATTTCTAGAGTAGCCACTAATCATCTTTTCATTAGTCACAAAGATATATTTGCAAAGATATGGAAGAAGAACTGTTCTTTTCTTATCTTCTCTTCCCCAGGACTCATTTAAGCTGCGATATTTAAATTATCTGCCAATGCCAGGGCAAAAGAATTATCCACATAACAGATACTCCTGAAGAGAGGCTCTTAGACGTACTTCTGGAACCAAGTTGGCATGCGGTTGATCTCGATCAAGGTCTTCTCAGCACGGCTGACTGCTCAAGTGCTGCTATATCAGAAGATTTCTTTTGTCTTTTCTGAATGACTGATGTGCTAACCCCCCCCCCCCCCGCATTCTTTCCGATCTCTAATTCCCCTTTATTGTCCTCAGTGCACAGATCCTATAAATATATTTAACATGTTACCAAGATTTCTTGCTTTGCTCTTAAGCAGAAAGGTCATTGCCACCACTCATTCAGCTGGGGGAATCATCTTGTGTTTCAGGTAGAGGGGAACAGCAGGCTGATGCCTTTACTTTGGGGGATTTGCATAAAGGGTATCTCTGTTTAGCTGTAGAATGCCGTGAGACTTTACAATGGGGCCAAATGAATGCCAAATGAAGGCCCCGGTGGCCAGAAACCAGTTGGGGGGAAGTAATAATGAAGTCCAAACTATTTCGTTTAGACCTTTGGGGTTAGTTCCATCTATATAAGGTGTTAGTTTGGTAGATGCAGAAAGTAAAAGCTCTCTTTTGCCAAAATCTAGCATTACTTAAGAGGTGAGAGTTACTGGTGAAGTTCATAGTTAACAGTGAGAAACTTTTTTCTATCAAAGAGGCTGGGAAGGGGCTTCTACAAAAAGCTGGATTTTCTCTGTCCTTCAAAGCACTGTGTGCTGATTTTCCTTTTCTTTTGCCTCAAATCCACTGTGTTGCACCAGTACTCCTTACACACAGCATGAAAACTAGAGTTGGATGGTGCCTTCATCAGCCCTGAATGAATGACCTAGTAACTCAAGACTTTTCCTGCTCACTTCTTTGTATCTCTTCATGGGCTGATGTATGTGAATTACTGTCCTTCCCAGTCTGCTGCAAATGTGCGCCACAGCCCACCCTGCGAGGCAGATATATAGCAGAGGGAAAGGGGGAAGAACAGGAGACAAAGGAGCGTGGTAGGGTGAGCAGCAAGCCTATGGTACTAAGTAACACTTTAGGGAACACAATAGAAAAGTTCTGATGTACCCGTGAAACTATCAGATCGTTTGTCTCTTCAAGCGGGGTTAGGAGTCACAGGGTTACTCTGTTGGTAAAGATTTGTATTAAGAGTGCTTTCCTTCATGCTGCTAGGCAGGCAGGCTTTGTCTGCATCCTGTCATCTTTCTCTTTGAATAGCTGTGGCCCCAGTAGAATCCATGGTGATGTTTGGCCATTGCCACAGCAGGCTTGGGAGGTTGGAAATGCTTGGGTACTTTAGAGTAAGTGGGCAGCTGGTCCTGTCCTCGTGGTTCTCAATTCTGGTTCAAGGATTTTTAACCAACACATGAGCCAGGGACATGTTATCACCAAAAGCTTAGAGTTAGTGGCATTTCTTCTCTGAACAGAAATATGAGCGCTGATCTGATTTTTTGTTGTTAACCGTAACTAGGAAATTCAGAGCTGCACTTAAAGGAATTTTATCCTTACCGTATGCTGCCCTTCAGTGGGTGGGAATTTTTGCTTTGCACAATACTTTGTAACATCACACAAGAATGGAAATGAGAGAAACAGAATTTCCCATGTATTATTCTCTGTTATGATGATTAGTGGCTCTCACCTTTAACATGGCTTAATAACTATGCCCTTGAGTCCTGTGCCTACAAAGCTTGCAGTGTTGGCTGTGTATGGAACAAGATGCAGATCTGCTACTGCTGGAGCATCCTCAAGTTATTCTCTTGTTTGCAGGTGGAACTATGAGACAGTGTTTTCCTCTCTGAATGCTACAGACCTCTGATAAGCATTTTTTTTTCAAATATGTATTTGGTGATGATTCTGACATGACTTCCAATTTGCCATTGTTGGAGCAGCTCTTCCTTGGCTGATGTTGCCTTGCTGCTGTTCTCAAACTCTTTGTAAGCACTGAACTTTGTAAAACAAACATGGTACCCAAGAATGAAGTACAGTGTGCAGAACATGCTCTCAAGGGGAAAGTAGCAAGGATTTTCTATAAGTCATTTCAAAGGAAAAAGCTAGAAGAGTGCATTTTCCTGATAGACAATATGGTGACCACAAAACAAAGCCCTTCCCTCACAACCCACAAGTTGTGTGACCTTGAAGGAAATGTTGAGGTCTACAGCTTTATTCTGCTGCATTTCCAACCATTTGGGAGGGGTTTGATGTTCATCCGAAGAGGTTCTAAATCTTTATCTGTGTATTTGGATGTTTTCTGGATGGTTAGTTCTCAATTGGATCTGAAGTCCAAGCAGAAAAAATGGAAAATGTAATGGTCATAATGGTTCTTCAAAAGATCTGTGAGCCAAGGCTAGAGGTTGCTTTGGAATGAAATGTTAACCTGGAGTTGCTGCTTGGAAAAAAATAGCTTTGCCTCCCTCACACTGGAGAGCAGAGAGCTCTGCAAGCAGGTTTTCAGGGAAGGAAGAGCAGTGGACCAGGAAAGATCCCTGTTCCAAGAATGTACATGTCTAGCACCAGAACCACTGGCTAATTTAAAGTCTCTTTATAGAGTATGGATGCACAATGAGATGTAGCACATAGGAATCCCCTGCAGGAATCCATGCTGAGTCACTTTCACTGTATTTATTTAAGCTTCTGTGGTTTGATGACAATTGTGAATTTGTGAATTCAAAGATGGAGAAGAGATCCCACTGCTGCAAAGTAATTAATTAAAATTCCACATTTAACTCTGTAGGACAAAATAAGAATGCAGCATATCTATGTTTTCCACTTTCTTTGGGCTCCTTGGGTAATTCTGCCCATTTGAGGCAATGTAAGTGGCAAGTGCCTGGCATCTTTGGACTGTGGATCTTTTGGGGGTCCCAGAGGTTTCCTCCCTCCAGGCCAGGCTCAAGCATATCTAGCTGTTAACAGTGTTACTAAAAGAAATAACTGTGTGGGTGTTGTTTTCTCATATTAATCCCTTCTAGACAGATGCTCTATGCGGGATTTGAAAAATGTTCAGAAATGTCCAGTATCTATTCAGGCTACATGTCTCCCATTTAGCATATCACCTTTCTCCAAAAGAAAATTTGAGAAAACCATGTTTGTAGATGGCACTGCCATGGCCTCCTGGCATGGGTGACACAGTGCTGAGTTGCAATCCAGTTTATATCCTTCCCTTTGGCCAAATGGTTACGTAATTTCCTTTCATGAAACAGAAGAGATCTCCTGATGGTTTACTACTTCCTTGTCCTCCAGGTTTCACTTCTAGAAGAGCCCCTTTCATATGAAATGGATCAAACATATCCAACCAGGAAGGAACTTACTTTGGCCTTGAAAGCACAATTCTCCCTGTGGGTTACTTTTGCTGAATACTGAGAGGTGTATATTCTGAAAGCAACATATCTCCGTTGTAAGTCACTTTGGGCTCCCTTCTGAGCTATAACTTGGCTCTTGGTATTAAGCACCAGTGTGGCCTCTCCTTTACAGGTTTCCCTGATGAAAGCTGTGATTGATCAGTTCCTGCTTCCATTTGCTTCTTAAACTCTGCTTTCTTCAGGGCTTTGCATTATCATTGATCATGAGCATCATGTTGGAAGATTGGCTGCCTCACCCCCTTATGCAGGATGCAGTTGTGCTATAGCTCAGTTGAATTCAGATCCTTTAGAAGTAGCAGTGATCATATCAGGATTTCTAATTGCTTATTAGTGACTCTTCAATTAGATGAGGTATGCCTAGGATTATGGAGAAATCCATACCAGTGCAAACACTGGAACATTATATAAATCCTGTCCCCACAAGAGGCACTAGTTCATGATTCTAAAGTCAATGTAGACTTTTGTCTAAAAATCCCCTTTCTAGAGACAGGAACGTTCTAGAATACTGCACAGCTTTTCTGTAAAAGATACAAATGGCCCATTTCTAGTTCTGTCATGTGCATAAACAATTAAATTCAGTGCTCACAATAGATACAGATCAATAAAATGTACACAAATTTTCCTAATTTTTTATCAATTTGCATGCTTTGTTCTGAACATAAATTTAAGTTATTGTACAGTATGGGTTAGCAAAGCAAAAATATAAACTGCGATGCTATATGGGAGAGCATAAAAATGAGTGTTATAAAGGCAGACTAGAGAAAACAGAAGCACCACCTTCTGACTGGATAATTTCACAGTATTTCCTGCCTGTTTCAAATGTATTTTCATAATAAAGGATGGCCATTTTACTTGGGAGGGGGGGATTTTTAGGAACCCAAAACACAAGTATTTGTGCATACAGACTTGCAGAAAAAATGACCTAAACAGATTGTTCATTAGGTTGAATATCTTAAATTGCTCATAAACACCCCATTTTTGTTCTTCAGGCATCTTTACTGGTAAGCAAAGAGCTCTCCTTAATTCTGTGAAACTAAAAGAATGGTTGACATTCACGTAGCAAATGCTGAGTTCTGGTTGAGTAGAGAAAGGGCCAGGAAGGCCTGGTCCATGCAACATACGAGGTTGCCTTGCATAGATGTTGCTCAGAATATAATAATAGACCTCCTTAAAGAAGAATATTTTGTAACACATTTGGAAAGGATGCAGTTTCATCTAAAACCTCACAAAAAAGTATTAGCACCTGATGACAATTCCCCTAACTTAATAGTATGTTGCTCTTGGAAAGTACACAGCAGCCCAATACTTACTCATTGCAACTGCAGGATGCTCAAATAACTGTGGGCACAAAGGGTTAGGAAGCAAGCATACAATCTATGGCATTTTATTTGTAACTGCTCTCTGTTCTCTAGATTCTTTAAGTAAATGAGTGCTTTGGAATTTTTGTGATTACATTCTGGTGATGTGTAGCTGATGTACTAATGTTCACTTGAGCTAGGATCATGGTAACAAGTGTGGTTTTTTATAATTTTATTTTAACTGTTCAGATGATAACTTAAATACAAATATAAGATTAAGATGTGAACCCCTTAGGTGTTTTTATTTCTTGTATTTTGGATGGAAATCTTGTTTCCCAGGCATCCCGGCAAAGAGCAAACTAGTGCAGAAGTGCAACACCATCTAGCTCAATCTTACTTGTAATCAGTTCACACTGGAACAGGCTTGTTCATAAAATCTGTGCATACTTTGTACGTTTATTCAGGTTGGCTTCTGACTGAGACCACTGTAAATTGGTCAGGAAGAATGTGAACACAGGCAAAAGTGGAGGTACCTTTTACTAAATGAAACCACAAATATATATATGAAACCAAAAAATAATCACAAATCTGGCTTTAGAAATTATTCTCAGTGCAGTTGTTTAATGATGATGGTTAAAAGATGGCCTCAAATGATTCATTTGTAATGCCGTTTACTTTGATCTATTCTGTTGAATTCAGTCTGAGCACATTCAGCTTTGACCTAACTTTTCTCAATTAGTATATTTTGTCTGTGTTCAGTACTCCCTTCATCCCTGCTATAGTTAGTGTGCTTTGAGACTTGAAAGCTTGCTCCTTTGCCAGCACACTTGGTCCGTTGAACTGTATCCTCTGCATTAATAAGGAGCTTCATCTAATACAGCCCCAGAATATGGCAGAACAATGCTGGTAGCTCGAATTTGTCCCACTTGAAGGCACAAAGAAAGAGACCAGAGGTGTTCTTTGGTTCTCCTACTCTTTTTTTTTTTTTTTTTTTTTTGGAACTTACCCAGAGAGAAAAGAAAAACAGTGGGAACAGCTTCAGAGATTTTTGTGAAAAGTAGCATCTTGCATCCTCTGTTTCTTACCCTTGAAAAAATCTTAAATAGATTATAATTGATTTGAGAGGAATCGGAAATGCAAGATGTGAAGAAAGAGCAAGTGTCAAAGGCAGAGACTGGGGTAATGTATATATTCCAATTTGATATCTAACTTCATTAGTTAACATAAAGCAAGATTAGCCGCAGAAATGGAATTTCCAGAATCTTGAGAACTTTCATGTGATCCTCTGTTGCACAGGTGACTTAGGTGGGCAGGTTATCAAGTTAAAATTTAAAAACCCTTTCAAAATGGCTTAGTGGGTGATAGAGTCTGCACGAGGCAGGGGGAGAAAGAAAAAAGAGGTCTCCGTTCCTTTTACCCAGTGGTATGATTTACCTGAGGAAGTCAGTGTCCTGTCCTCCACCCAGTATCTTTTGTCTGTGCTGATAGACTTCTTTTCACTAAGTTTTCAGTTCAATCTGGAAATTCCTGTTTGCCTGACTGCCTTTGAGGGTTGTCACTGCACCTCATGACTCAAAGGAAGGGATGTGGCAGAAATCTAGACTACATCAAGCAGTCTTTTCTCAGCTATTACTCATTAAAGTCCATCATCACTTCATTGTGCTGGTTGCCATTCCCACTAGAGGCTGAATGATAAGGAGAAGTGGAAAGTGTGTCAAAATCTTCAGGGTGTTATGAGAGCCAAAGACTAAAGAACCACGGTTTGGGGAGGGGAGGCTACACAGTAAAGTCAAGCTGGTGCCCAAACCACCACTGATTCCCAAGAGGAAATTTCAGCCTTTATAACAGCAGTCTGCCCATTTCCTGGTCTAATCTTTTCTGTCTTCTCGCCAATTGAGTTTGTTTCTTTCTCTGAAAATATTCATAGTTCTGTGTTGTATGGCCCACTAGCCCTCTCTGACACCAGTAGAAGTGTGAATTCCCCAGGAGCCATTGGCCAGGGATGGATGGATAGATGCAATTTTGTACTCAAGAATTGTTAGCCTTCTGATGTCAGGAATGAGGGGAATTTCTCACCTATCCAAGGTTTACTTTCTTGTTGTTGTTAGGTGCAAAGTCGTGTCTGACCCATCGCAACCCCATGGACAATGATCCTCCAGGATGATCCTTACCATCTTATCACAGCCCAGAACTTAAATTTGCACAGGTAGGGTTCCAGGGCTTAAGATGCACCGACCAAAGACTGTGCTGTTGGGAGACCAAGTCTGAATCCCCACTCAGCCATGGAAGCTTGCTGGATGATCTTGAGCCACTTGCACAATTTTTCAGCTTAACCTGACTCCTAGGGCTGGTAGGATAAAATGGAGGAAAACAATGTGACCCACTCTGAGCCTCCCTGGCCAGAAAGTTGGTTTATGAAGTAAATTAATAAATAGTGGGCAGCTGGTTTAGAAATCTTAGTCCAATGCCAGCACAGTTCCTAATCCTGCACCAAAATGGCACAGTGCCAGATTTTCTCCATTGGAACCCAGGCAAATTCAGGTGTATAAGAAAGAAGGGCATCACAAGCCATCCATTTTTGTATCTGGTTCTTCTCCAGAACTATCTTCAGTCTCCATAAGTGTGAAATCACTGGGCCCTTCCTCTTCAAGGCAGGTAGAGTATGATTTCTGCTATACTGCTTCCCTTGCAAGATTAATCCTTTACATAAGGTTTATCCTTTTACTTTTTTCTTGGCTTCTCCATTCAGGACTGACTTTCCTTAACATTTGCCAGTTCTTCCCAGTTTTTGGGCTCAGTAGGGGCTCATTTACTTCTGCTTTCAATTATGTTCCAATTTACCCCGTCACACTTTTTAGTCTCAATTTGGGTAACCTCTCCCCCTTTGCTCTGAATAGAGGAAAGGAACACAATTTATATAAAATCTAGCTTTTACTTGGTATCTAGCTTAAAATTACATGACTACACACAAACTAACTCTATTTTAGTGGGTTTTATGGTATAACTGTTTACACTTGCATTTCTTGCATACTGATTCCTCATTTTCTAGTCTATCTTGGTTTGGGTAAGTGCTTGGATTCCTTCCATCATTATGTGATCTGAGATTCATTATGTCCAATGGAGAGTCATAAACAAGAAACTAAATGATCCTCCCCGAGTTGTATCTTGTTTGTTTATCTTTAGGGGACACTCTTCAGTGACATGCTAACACAGGGACTGATTTGGGTAACAGTATACCTCTGCACTTTCAGTCAATGCACAGAAAGGGACATTGAATGAGATCACACTGGTCCCGCTCCTCATCTCTAAAAGAGCATCAGCTTTGTGCTTGTATGTAGAGGAAGTGCTGTTGAGCGGGCAATCCTGTAGAGAGGCAGGAGGTGAGGTTACCGTCTCTTCTCCCAGTCTGCATGCTGAGTGAATGTGTGGATGGATTGTGTGCTCAGGGCTCATTCTTCCTCCCTCTAGAGTAGAAGTGCTGATTCAGAGGAACAGGACTGCTAAGGACATGTGCTCAGAAATCAACAAATTTCCTGCTTAATAGCTTCAGCATGCCTAAGCCATTCACTAAATATAATATGGTAATATTATCTCTATTGTGGGACTGCACTGAATTACCTACCTACCTACTCTGGCAAACATTTTGCTTGGCATTCTCTACAGACAGGTACTGCAAAATGACATCACGCCCACAGAGAAGCGAAAGAGAATATTTTGCTTCTACTCCCTGAAATGCAGGCAGCCATAGATAAAACAAAACAAATACATTTCTATGTGTTTTCCTAGTACCTGCAACTAATTTAACCTTCAGATTACATATTACTCAGGAGTGACCAAGCAAATCTCTACTAAGGAGCCCAAAATTTAAATTAACCTTTTTTGTTCAATGTGTGATATGAACATACAGATTTTCTGACTGAAGGAATACCATCCTACAAGAACCATGATTCCTAAGGGTTAATGATGGCCTAAGGGGCAGACAACAGAAGGCCATCTCTTACCATCTAGATGTATCACAGAATCATAGAGTTGGAAGGGGCCATACAAGCCATCTAGTCCAACCCCCTGCTCAACGCAGGATCAGCCCTAAGCATCCTAAAGCATCCAAGAAAAGTGTGTATCCAACCTTTGCTTGAAGACTGCCAGTGAGGGGGAGCTCACCACCTCCTTAGGCAGCCTATTCCACTGCTGAACTACTCTGACTGTGAAAAAAAAAATTTCCTGATATCTAGCCTATATCTTTGTACTTGTAGTTTAAGCCCATTACTGCGTGTCCTTTCCTCTGCAGCCAACAGGAACAGCATCCTGCCATCCTCCAAATGACAACCTTTCAAATACTTAAAGAGGGCTATCATGTCCCCTCTCAACCTCCTTTTCTCCAGGCTGAACATTCCCAAGTCCCTCAACCTATCTTCATAGGGCTTGGTCCCTTGGCCCCAGATCATCCTCGTCACTCTCCTCTGTACCCTTTCAATTTTATCTACATCCTTCTTGAAGTGAGGCCTCCAGAACTGCACACAGTACTCCAGGTGTGGTCTGACCGGTGCCGTATAGAATGGGACTACGACATCTTGTGATTTTGATGTGATGCCCTGTTGATACAGCCCAAAATGGCATTCGCTGCATCACACTGCCTGCTCATGTTTAGTTTACAATCCACAAGTACCCCATGGTCTCATTCACACACAGTGTTACCTAGAAACATATCCTCCATCCAGTAGGCATGCTTTTCATCTTTCTGACCTAGATGCAGAACTTCACACTTATCTTTATTAAATTGCATCTTGTTCTCATTTGCCCATTTTTCCATTGTGCTCAGATCTTGTTGAACTCTGTCTCTATCTTCTGGAGTATTTGCCAGTCATTTGGTGTCATCTGCAAACTTGATAGGTAGTCCCTCCACCCCCTCATCTAGATCATTAATAAATATGTTAAAAAGTACCGGACCGAGCCCCGAGCCCTGAGGTACCCCGCTACTCACCTCCCTCCAGTCTGATGAAACACCATTGACAACAACTCTTTGAGTGCAGTTCTCTAACCAATTCCCTATCCACCTAACTTTCTGAAAATCCAGATTGCAGTCCTTCAATTTATCCATCAGAACATCATGGGGAACCTTATCAAAAGCTTTACTAAAATCCAAGTAAACGACATCAACTGAATTTCCACAATCCAGCAAACTTGTTATTTGGTCAAAAAAGGAAACCAGGTTGGTCTGACAGGACCTGTTGGAGACAAATCCATGCTGACTTCCTTGGATCACCAAATTGTCCTCCAGATGTTTGCAGATAATTCCTTTTAATATCTGCTCCATTATCTTCCCCACAACAGAGGTCAGACTCACTGGTCTGTAGTTTCCCAGGTCATCCTTCCTCCCTTTTTTGAAGATCGGAATAATGTTTGCTCTCTTCCAGTCCTCCGGGACATCTCCAGTCCTTAAACAGGTCCCGAAGATGATGGACAAGGGTTCTGCAAGTTCTCCGGAAAGTTCTTTGAGCACTCTCGGGTGCATTTCATCCAGCCCAGGGGATTTGAACTCATCCGGTGTAGCTAAATGCCTCTCGACAACCTCTCTGTCCATGTCAACCTGCCACCCAGACACTGTCCGTTGGCTACTGCGATCTCTAGATGTGCCTAAACCCTTTGTAGTGGTTAAGAGCAGCAGCCTCTAACATTGGGAACTGAGTTTGAATCCCCGCCTCTCCACATTCAACCAACTGGGTGACCTTGGGCCAATCACAGTTCTATCAGAGCTCTCTCAGCCTCACCTACCTCACAGGATGACTGTTGTGGGGAAAGGAAGGGGAGGCAATTGTTAAGTCGCTTTGAGATTCCTTCAGGTAATAAAAATGGTACAAAAAGCCAGCTCTTCTTCCTCACTGTGTGATCCTGGATTGGAAGGCTGGAACCTGTCCCTTTTAATCTGACCCAGTTGCAGCAGGTAAGTCTTTATTTTCCTCCACAGGGACCAATGGGTAATGTGAGAGCTTTTGTAGATGAGCTGGGCTGTCCGCAGTTCCAAGTCTCTTTCCTGCCACAGCCAGGATCCACTGCCATGTTCACAGCTGGTGACTCCTTGGCAGCATAAGCAACAGAATAGTCTCTGCACTGCAGGGGCAGGTAGGCAAGCCCAGGACATGCAGTCAGCTCCTCCTGCCACCATATATGTGAATGTGGCAATAGAGCCAGCCAGCCAGCCAGCCAGTGTGAGATGACAGAGGCCTCACTGTTCCTTTTATCTAGTCCTGGTTAGAGCAGGAATCTGATGCTCAAGTTCTATTAAATAGCTTGGTTTCTCATGGACATTTGAGTCTCCGTCAACCACAACTACGAAGGTGAGGAGGGTTAATCATGCCTTGGGCATCTGCCTGCTCCGGAAGGTCCTAAAGACTCCTGATTTTGTTCATATATCTCTTTCTCAAGGGGCTGGAGTGAATCACATTAACCATCATGTGATTGCATGCTGCCTCTAAAGGCTTAGCTAAAGAGAGCCTTCCCCCGCTCCCTGCCTCTTTCTTCCTTTGCCCTCCCTTTACTGGCTTGCTCTCAATGCCAGTAGCTCTGGAAAAACTTTGTCCATCACTTGATGAAGTCCCGCGGATTACGGCCTCTCCCCCGCTTGGCCCTGTGTAGAGGACCTCATAAAGTCAAGCATTATTTTACTTTGTTTCCTGAAGCTTTCTTCTCTCTTCCTCCTGAGACCCATTCATGGGTGAATGAAATGAGCAAGCACACCACTGCCGAGTGGTTTCATTTCTCTTTGCATCACACTGTCTGGACATAAGAGACAAGGGGTTACGTTTCCCAAATGGATGACAAAGCTTGCCACCAGAAGATGACCGAGGTAAGTGATTTCTGGAGCCTTCAGTGTGGCACAGAGCTGCCTCTTTCCAATCCGGCCTGCTACTGTGCCCAGCATTCCTCAAGGGATTAGTCAGGATTTTAATTGCACACGACTTGAGGATACTGACAAGGGCTATATTCTCAGCTACTGTTCTTTGGGCTATGTGGAGTGATAACGTCTCTTGGGTCTGGGGCTTGAGACTGGAGAGCCAGCTTGGTGTAGTGGTTAGGAGTATGGACTTCTAATCTGGTGAGCCAGGTTTAATTCTGCGCTCCCTCACATGCAGCCACCCGGGTGACTTGGGCTCACCACAGCACTGATAAAGCTGTTCTGAAGGAGCAGTGATATCAGGGCTCTCTCAGCCTCACCCACCCCACAGGGTGTCTGTTGTGGGGAGAGGAAGGGGAAGGTAATTGTAAGTCGCTTTGAGACTCCCGGTAAAGAAAAGCAGCATACAAGTACCAACTGTTCTTCTTGATGTCCGACAGAAGTATCTAGGGCAAAGGGAGGCTATTTTCAATCCAAGTGGACTTCTTGTTCAATAGGAAAAGTCCAGCTGCAGATATGCATCAGTCAGCAGCTAGATAGGTTTCTTTTTTTCTTTTCTTTTTTTTACCAAATGTGGCTGTAACCATGCTGCACCTGTTGCATGTTTTTCTGTCATGGAAATGAAGCTGAAAGATGGCCAATCAGGGTTTTTTGAACCTCGCCAACCAATGAAATTGTTGTTTGCATGGGACTGTGTAATTTTTCTTTTAGTTTTTCAAATTTTTTCAAGGCAGTGTTTTTTTAAAAAATTGTATGGATTTCCTTTACGCTAACTATTAGGTGGGGGGGGGATCAATTCAGAAGAGCAACCCAAATTTCTTTCTTCCCCTTCAGAAAGTTAAATTTGTATATCTTCCCTGAGGAAAGTCCTGGACGCCACCTGACTCATCTAGCATGGCACTCAAGTAAACCTAGGCAGGTTCCAGTTTAAAAGAGCAGGTTCAATTAGCCTGGAATGTTGATAACCCATGGTTACCAGGTACCACAAAGTAATCTGAGGGGGGGGGGGGAAGTAGCATGATTTTTGCACAGGTGCTACATGCCTAAGAGGTGCTACGGTCATGTAAGTGACCTGTTCTGGGAAATACACCAGATGGTAAACATTTGGAATGGGGAATGGTAAAAATCCCAGTTTCCCATCAGTCCCCTGTAACCTACAGACTTTTTCTTTGAAAAGAAAACATGGTCCATGCCTTGCTTGCTGAAATTGTGCATGAACTCTCTGTCTCATTCATGCATCTTCAGATGCAGACATGTTCATGAAAACCTTTCTCTCATGACTAAACTTCATCCATATCATGCCATTCTGTATGTACAAGGAGGATATCCAGAGGGGCAAGCCTTCTTTGCCCCATATTCAGGCCTCAAAATCATCTAATCACTAATGATGTCAGAATGACATCTTCAAATATAGGATTCAGACTTCTCTTTGCTTCCATTGACTGTACTTTCTATTGGAATATACCTTTATTTCAATGCAATTTTCTCTGGTTATTTGGTGAGATTATCTCCCTATGTGTATTTAAAGAGTCTCTCTTTTTATCACATGCAGCAGATTTAATTTTCATTTCTTAGTCAAGGTGTCTCTACTTTTGCTGGAAAAAAAATCTATTCTGGTTGCTATGGCCACATTCAAATTCATCATGGCAAGCTTCTATTTGCATGAACAAAGCTTGCATGTCATGCTTTCATGCTGCGGCACTTATGCATGGAAAGATTTGGAAAGTTTCCTGGTCAGCAACTTGTTGTGATGTCAAAATGCAGGTTCCTGGGCTATATTTTCTCTGCAGATTGAGAAACATTCCAGTTTGACTAAAGGTCTTCCCAAAACAACAACAAGAAGAGGAGTTGGTTCTTCTATGCTGCTTTTCTCTACCAGAAGGAGTGGCTTACATTTGCTTTCCCTTTCCTCTCCGCACAACAGACAGCCTGTGACGTAGGCGAGACCGAGAGAGCCCTGATATTACTGCTTGCTCGGAAATGCTTTTGCAGCCAGTGCTGTGGCAAACCCAACTGGCTGAAAATGGGGGAGCAATTAATCAAACCCAGCTTGTCAGATTAGAAGGCCGCACTCCTAACTACTACATCAAGCTATCTTGACAATGTAATTTCTGATAGACTGTTCTTTGCACTCCCAGTTATAGTTGGGAATGCTTGGAAAACCCTGTTCCTTCTGTACACTTTAGAAGTCCGCACTCCTAACCACTAAACCAAGCATTCAGTTGTATTCTTTGCATAAGGCTGTCAGCTTCCAGGTGAGGTCTGGAGATCTGGAATTACAACTGAATTCCAGATTCCAGAGATCCAGTCCCCCAGAGAAAATGGCTGCTTCAGACTGCGGTCTCTATAGGATTATACCTCACAAAGGTCCCTAAACCCCACGTTCTCCAAATTCCACCACCAGCTCTCCAGAAGTTTCTCAAGCCAGAGTTGAAAAAGATATCTAAACATGAAGGGAGCTTCATCCTATAATGAACAAAGAGGTTTAATTTAAATGCACTGCATGTAAGTTTTAGGTTAACAAACAGTCTCCTCTGTTTTATTTACAAGTGTCTTGAATTGACCATATTAATTCCTGTTTAAAAAAGCCCATCCAAACACTTCTTATCAAATGCAAGCAGCACCTTGGGTGAAGTGATTGTGCTTCTTCCTCGCATATTATACAGATCAGATCTGAACTTCTTTATGCCTGCTGTGTTTAAGAATTTTCCATCTCATTTTTCTTACAGGAAAAAAAGAGAACTGAAGTAGTTTTAATCATTTTCCAAACCACCTGATTCCAAGGCTCAGCTTGAACTGAGGTTTCCATTTTAAATGGAGAGCAGCACTTTCATTGCAAGAGACTGCTTTTTAGAATTCCACAGTGAGATGCTGAAAAGAGAGATTTATTTTTGCATTCCTGATGAGAATAATTACACATGCCTAAAACAGATTACTAGTCATTAGTACTAATCTAAATATGGCCAAGTTTCTCAGCCTTTTACCATCCAAACCAGTATTATGGATTAAATTATAAGCATAATATTTCTGGGTTTATTTTAATATTTGACTTATGCTGTATTCTCTCTGTTTCTACTTAATATACTATCCATTTAAGAACACTTCTTAGTATTGCCCTTGACTGTTCAAGAGGTGTGACCTACATCTACATGCGACTCTATACCTGCTCCCTATGATTTTTTGAAACTTTTTAGGCTACCCACCTATTTCCTGTTCTTTAGGGGCCTGAGTGGTAAGATTAATTACCGGTTTCTGCTACAATATCTAGTGATTAGTTACCCACCAGTACCTAAATAAGCAAACAGAGTCTATATTTGCCATGATTTCTGAGATCTGGCCTGCTTCCAGTCTATCTAGACCAAAGTCACATTGTAGAAAGCAGCCTCACTGGCAGAGCTCTAGGAAGACCATAGAGTTTCTGTTGATTCCTAGAGCAGACTGAGATCTGTTCCAGGTTCATAACACTGCTGTTACATAAGGCCATTGGCCAACAGTTGCCTCCCTCATGTACCCTCTCAGACCCCTGCTGGTTGCCAGCTATTGGTGGCAACCCTACAGATGCTGTCATCTTAGTCCTAGTTTGCCAGCTTGGTGTAGTGGTTAGGAGTGTGGACTGATTCCGCACTCCCCTACATGCCAGCTGGTTGACCCTGGGCTCACCACAGCACTGATAAAGTTGTTCTGACTGAGCAGTGATATCAGGGCTCTCTTAGCCTCACCTACCTCATGGTGGGGAGAGGAAAGGGAAGGCGAATGTAAGCCGCTTTGAGACTCCTTGGGGTAGAGAAAAGCGGCATATAAGAACCAACTCTTCTTCTTGTTCTAGGAGAGAAAATGGATGCTTTGGAGGATGAAGTCTACAGCATTGTACCCTACCGAGGCCCCTGTCATCCTTAGTCTCCATCCCCAAACCTCCAGGAGTTTCCTAAACTAGATTTGGGGGGGGGGATCACCCTCCAGGGGCCAGGAGGGACATGGCAACCCTTCTTGTTAGTGCGTGGCAGCAAAATAAACATCTTTGTTGTCTTTTTGTATAATTTTATAACTATTTCACCCTTTCCTCCACTTTTGTTTTTATCCCTCCTTTTGTGATCTGCCTATCCTCTATCCCCACTTCTAATATTTCTCTCCTCTCTCCTACTTTTTTCAGTCTCTGTTCTCCCTCACCCGTCCTGCTGGACAACTTGGAACGTATATAGTAGTAGTATAACAGCAAACCTTTGTTAATGTCATGAACAGAAGTGGGGAGTTCACATGTCCTCATAATCTATCAAAGTTCCCCCCTTACACACATGATAATAAATATTAACCTGCCCAAATTAGGCTGTGTGGGTGTGACAGAGTGGGGATTCAAATCTGGGTTTCCTGGACTCTATACAATCTTCATTTCCATTGCAAATAGCATGGGGCTGTCTTGGAACTCCCATGACCATCCTGAAGCTGGTGGCCAATTTTGAGGTTTCTATTTTTATTTTCCAAGTTATGCCACAAATGGACTGACAGGTGGACACATGGATCATTTTATTTTTATATCAATGCACAGAAACAGCAAACCAAATAGGGTTGCCAGCTCTGGGTTGGGAAATACCTGAAGATTTAGGAGTGGAGCCTGGGGGTGGTGGGGTTTGGGGAGGGGAGGGATTTTAGAAAATTTGCCATAGAATTCATTGCCATAGAGGTCATCCTGCAAAGCAGCCATTTTCTCCACAGGAACTGGCTTTGGTAATCTGAAGATCAATTGTAATAGCATGAGATCTCTGGGCGCTACCTGGAAGTTGGCAAAACACTACAGCTAACTGATTTGTTTTCTTGTGATGTTTGGTTTGGACCAGGGTCATGGGGGGGGGGGTGTAGGGTAGAATTTTTGCCTAGAGGCCCATAGTGGCTCGTGGCAGCTCTGCTCCCAGAATTATTATGAGATGGAGGAAAGGAAAATGTTGTCGGCTGCTTATAGTCTTTATTGGTAAGAGAGACAGAGTATAATTAAGTAAATAATAAAATCTGACTGGTTCTCTTTTGTACCCCTGGACTGATTCTCCATGTTAGAAGTGTATGCAACAGTTTCCTATCAGGTTCTCTAAGAAGCTGAGTAGATTCCTAGTAAGTTAAACTGAGCTCAAATTCCTTATCACTCAAGCCTCTTCACCTCTGAGCAAATATATTTAAGACCAGCCTGTAAACTATTACCTGTTCCTCTGAGTATCCTTGTTGCTCTTGATTCTTGCCTCCTGGAATTTCAGTGCCTTTTTTCCCCATCACCAATGTTGGTAGCCTCACTAAGAGAACTCTTGAGAGTAAGATGTGATATTTGGATTTTCCATGGCCCATTTCCATCCCTTTCTGGTCTCACATACATTTCTATCCTTCCCAGCACCTCACCTTCCCTCTGATGGCTGTGACCCTCCTGTCATCCTTTGGATCTTCCATGCTGTATGGATACAATCTGGCTGTGGTAAACTCTCCAGCCACGGTAAGATATTTAGAATCATAGAATCATAGAATCATAGAGTTGGAAGGGACCTCATGGGTCATCTAGTCCAACCCTCTGCACTATGCAGGACACTCACATCCCAATCGCTCATCTATTGTAACCTGTCACTCCCTTAAGCCTTCACAGAATTAGCCTCTCTGTCAGATGGCTATCTAGCCTCTGTTTAAAAATGTCCAAAGATGGAGAACCCACCACCTCCCGAGGAAGCCTGTTCCACTGAGAAACCGCTCTAGCTGTCAGGAACTTCTTCCGAATGTTTAGATGGAATTTCTTTCGAATTAATTTCATCCCATTTGTTCTGGTCTGTCTCTCTGGGGCAACAGAGAACAATTCTGCTCCATCCTCCATATGGCACCCTTTTAAATACTTGAAGATGGTTATCAGATCCTCTCTCAGTCGTCTCCTCTCCAGGCTAAACAGATCAAGCTCTCTCAACCTTTCTTCATACATCTTGGTCTCCAAACCCATCACCATCTTTGTTGCCCTCCTATGAACACGTTCCAGTTTGTCAACATCCCTCTTCAACTGGGGTGACCAAAACTGAACACAGTACTCCAAGTGAGGCCGAACCAGAGCAGAGTAAAGCGGTACCATCACCTCCCATGACCTGGACATGATACTCCGTTTGATACAGCCCAAAATCCCATTTGCCCTTTTAGCCACTGAGTCACACTGCTGACTCATGTTCAGTGTGTGGTCTTCTAAAACTCCTAGGTCCTTTTCGCACATGCTACTGCCAAGACAAGTCTCCCCCATCTTATATTGGTGTATTTGGTTTTTCCTACCTAAATGCAGAACTTAACATTTGTCCCTATTGAACTTCATTTTATTCAGTTTAGCCCACTTCTCGAGCCTATCAAGATCATCCTGTATTCTGTTTCAGTCTTCAGTTGTGTTTGCTACCCCTCCCAGTTTAGTATCATCTGCAAATTTAATAAGTATCCCCCCTAATCCCTCATCCAGATCATTTATAAATACGTTGAACAACACAGGCCCCAGGACAGATCCTTGGGGCACTCCACTTGTCACTCTTTTCCAAGAAGATGCTGAACCATTAACCATCTGGGTATGATTTGTCAATCCACCTGACAGTAGTAAGGCCTTCCTCCCATTTCCTAAATGACGTTTTTTTGTTGCTCAAATCTTTTGACAACTGCTTATGGAGCCAACTTGGCTTCCTTAGGCTCCTTCCATCTTTTCTTCTCAAGGGAATTGTTTGTGATCGAGTATTTCATTTTTAACAAGCTCCCATCCCTCTTGGACTCTCATCTCTTTAAGTCTTTATGACCACGGGACTCTACGCAACATACCTTTAAGTCTGTGAAAATCAGCTTTCCTGAAGTCCAGTCTATACATACGACTACGTAAAGGTTTTCTCTTTCCCACAATTGAAAATTTCAAAAGCACATGGTCACTGCTACCAAAGGGGCACACTACTTCCACCTCATCTACCAGTTCTCGCTCCGAGAAAAAAAAAATGGCGATCGCTTCGCTGGAAGATCAGAGGAGAGAGCCAGGGGGAGGGACTTTGCTGAAACCGCAACAATGGTAACACATAGAACTTTTTCATTAGTGTTGCAGATTGGTTGCAAGAGTGTAGCGCTGTTTGGAGGGTGAATCCACGTTTTGGGATTTCCCTTTAAGCGCTACAATGAAGCATTTATCTGATCGTTTGCAGGAGTGTGGCAGATTGTGTGTGACGTCATGCATGACTGCAAATTAGTAGCGATTACAATTTGCCACACTCCTGCTACTTTGAACTCTTGGGGAATGGCCCTGAGTATTATCCCACCAAGTTTCTGTGATTCCTATTAGGTCATAACCTCCTTCCTCTATTATGACTACTAGTTCCTCCTGCTTGTTTCCCATACTCTGTGCATTAGAGACATCATAATCCATCCTTTGTGTGCCTCATGGTTTTGGTTTTTGAACTTCCTTGTAAGCTAGTAGTTCCCTGCTTATGTAACATTCCCTGTAGATTTGAGATCTTCTCATGTTCAGATCTTGCCATCACACGAAGTTCAGAATTTACGTCTCGCTCCCCCTTTGTGTCTAGTTTAAAGCCCTCTTCACCAGTTGTGCAAGGGTTCTCCCAAAAATACTTTTTCCGTCCCTTGTGAGGTACACACCGTCTCCTGATAATAGCCCCTCATATTGACATCGTTGACCATGATCCTGATAAAAGAATGCCACTGAACTAATGGTATTTATAGCGAACAGTGTATATGAGAGCATGTCATTGTTAAGGTTTTTTATTTAAATTAAGCTTATACCCCGCCCCTCTTGTCAAGTCAGTTTGGGGCGACTTACAAATAAGGCAAACAGCCTTTACAATAATAAATATAGTAAAACTCTAAAACACCCTTCCCCCCAATTAAAACATAGTAATAAAGCCCCATAAATAACCAAACAAGGCAGATGGCAGACAAAAACCAAACAACTCCCCTGTTCCCATACTGCCACCTGTATCATGCCATTAACAGCATATGATGGAAAACAGGGAGTCAGATGTCATAGGGTGGGACCCATAGATCAATTAATCAGCCCCGGGATTTTCTTCCCCCCTGGCCGCAACCAAAAGCCTGGCAGAAGAGCTCTGTCTTACAGGACAAAAAGGCCCTGGCCCTGGTCAAGGCCAAGCAGAGATCCCAGGGGCCCGGGACAGCCAGGAGATTCATATCCACAGAGCGAAGGGCCCTGCGGGGGTCTTAGGCAGACAGGCGGTCCCTCTTATTGGGGGGGGGGGGTTCCTTTGATAAAAAGGCCAGGGTAGGAATTTGCTTGGGGTGAGGGACTGCTCTTCCCATCGCTATGCCTATTTCTTAGAGTATTTGATAAAGGTCAGATAAGAAGGGCCTGCTTTGGTCAGGCATATGGACATTTTTAAACAGAGGCTGGATAGCCATCTGATGGAGAGGCTGATTCTGTGAAGGTTCAAGGGGATGGCAGGTGACAGTGGATGAACGATAGGGTTGTGAGTGTCCTGCATTGTGCCGGGGGGGTTGGACTAGATGACCCAGGAGGTCCCTTCCATCTGTGATTCTTTATGCTGCCAGGAGCTCTGCTTGCAGAGGATTATCAGGCTCAGGTCTGATTTGCAGCGGAATAGCTCTGCCCATTCAATCTTCCCTCCTTCTGCCTTCAAAGCATTACATCAAAGTAGGCCACTTTGGTGGGCTCCAGAGAATGGGCCTTTTCAATTGGGGCACCCCAGAGGTGGAGCTCCAGCCTCACAGAGATCTGCCTGGCACTGAACTTGCTGAGTTTTAGATGCCAGATCCTGGTATTTTTATGCCCCCAGAGTTTTTGGTGGTTTCTGCCCACACCATTCTTCCTATGTTCTTGATGGCCCTGCAGAAATACTGCTTTTATTTTATTGTAGTGTTGTTTAGTAATCAAATACTGCTTTTAAATACACTGGATCTTATAGTCTTTTCAAGCTGTTGTGATTTTGTTTTGGTCTTTGTAGTCTCTTAATTGTAAGTGATTGTTGGAAGCTGCCTCAGGAGTGGAATCTGAGTCAGTGTTTTAAAGAAATGAGATACAGTGACTAGAATGGGAGAAGAGCTATTAGTTCTTTGGATATACTCATTCACTTAAAATGATACTTCTATGAAATAGATAATGCAGTATTTCATCATTAAGGCAGAGCTTTAAAATGCTCCTTGATGCAAAGGAGGGGTGTGGTTTAAAACTGGTATGTGGCAACACAGACTGAGGTGACAGTGCTGCTCCCCACCCAAGAGTGAAAGGTCGGGTGAAAGAGCTTTTGGTCTCCAGAAATTATACAATTACTCCCGTTCACTGGATTCTGAGATTCACCCCCAAAGGGATTTCATCAAGGCTGTCTTCTATGAGCCCTAATTTAATATCATAAAATATGTATCAGTTAACAAGAAGTTACATCTTAAGCCAAATCACATATCTTATTTGCTTAAAGTTTCAGCTTTCACACTGAGATGCTGTGTCACATTTTGGCCTGATAGGGATGTTCATAAAAGCAAGTTGTGAAACTCAAATGCCAACTAATTAACCACTGTCTAAATTTCATCCCTACGATTGGCAGGTTGCCCACTATGGTGGGGACCCTCCTCCCCTCAGGGTCATGTTCCCGTTGCCTCTTGACAGAGCAGCAGGAACGAAATGTGTTGGGGGGCTAACATCATGTGATATCATGACATCACTTCCAGTTTATAACGCGGGGATGACATTATGGCACTGTGAGATGTTCTAGATATTCCCAAATTCCCATGGCAAAAACCACAGAGATCGAGAAAATTCCTGGAGCATTACTCCCATGTCTCTTCCACAACCGAAACTGGAAGTGATGTCAGGGTGCCGTATGACATAGTTGACAAAGTCTGCCCACTCATTGTTCCTGAGGGTTACCAGCTGGTGGGCTGTCAACTCTACTGTTTGACCATTTGACTTCTTGTGTCCTCTACTCTACATTGGCCCAAGACTTCATACAAGAGGCACAGTCTCCCCTAATCTTGTCTTGGTAAATCAGAGACAGAGCTGAATTGAAAAGGAAAACATATATGTGTACAAGTGCCCACAATTGCTCCAGAGAGTCCTCCATCACTTTCCAGAAATTCTACAATAGAGTCAGGCGGGTTGTGGTGTTGGTTTGAAGCTGCAGAACAAAGTTTGAGTCTGGTGGCGAAGATGAACAAAGTTATAAACGTTCCTCTGCATGCACACATCATCAGATACAATAGTCTACAATAGTTAGGACATGCTGAACTCTCATCTTTGTCTACTCATACTGGATGTCACCCTCCACTCCTGTCATTACAAGACTCCATCAGCTTTGTGGTGAATGTGAGAGTAGAGCTCACCAAATTTCTGACATTCATCCTCTCTCCATGTTGCATCTTCTTCCTTGCAGCACATCAAAGCCTTCTATAATGCCACATGGTCCAAGCGCTATGGACAGGGCCTGACTCAGGGCACACTCACCCTCATGTACTCCCTGACTGTCTCAGTCTTTGCCCTGGGAGGCCTAGCGGGGTCCTTCCCTGTTGGAATGCTGGTCACTCGATATGGCAGGTAAGAACACTGCCAGCCAAGAGAAGGGGGAACAGATTCTTCACATAATTTGGGAGAAAGTGGCATCGCCAACATATCAGGGTTTGAAAGGGGGATCCCAAGGAAGACGAAAAAGCTAAAACTGAGTGGCAAGATGTGATCAAGGCAGATAAGAATTTGGAAGGCGAAGAGTTAAAAATCACAGAACAGTTCTCATTTTGCTAGATGCAAAGCAGTCTGCCAATTATAGGTTGAATCCTCTTTGCATCAGCTTACACTCATAGTGTGACATCCTCTCTCTCCTTCAGTCTGCTGGTCTTCATTTGTAAGTCAGACATCACCACTATCCAGCTCATTGGGAGATCACTCAGTGACATCTATCCTGTCTGGCTAGTCCATTCTTGCCAGCATGCTCTCAGACAAACTGAGAAGAGGGAGGGGTATCATTGCTCCATTTGGATGTCAACCCAAAAAAGAGGATGATGTCATACTGTCAGGGATGTTAGGGGCTACTGGGTTTTATGCCACACTGGAAAAACTGGAGGAGAAAACTTCATGGTAGGAGTGAGTGGAATGTGGAATTCATTGCCAGGATTCACTGTTGGCCACAGGGATAGACAGCTTTAAAAGGGGATTGGTTAGATTCATGAAGGATAAGTCATCTAGCCATTTGACTGAGGGGAACCTCCACATTCAGAAGCACTATACCTCTGGATCCCAGAGCCAGGAGGCAACATCAGGGGAAGGCCTCAGCCTTTATGCCCTGTTGTTGGCCCTCTAGAGGTACTGGTTGGCCACTGTGTGCCACAAGATGCTGGTCGATGGACCAGAGGTCAGATCCAGCAGGGCTCTTATTATATTCTTACAATTTGAAACTTTCTAATCTCAAAATATCTCTTTTTGTAACAGGAATGGGACCTTGATACGTAGCAGCTTCCTTGTCTTCCTGGCGGGTGTGCTAATGGGGTTCAGTCGATACATGGAATCACCTGAGATGGTCATTATTGGGCGTTTCATTACTGGGATCCACTCTGGTAGGCATTTTCTACCTTACTGGGAGAGGGGGGAGGTAGGAGGGGAGTACAGAGGTGCAGCACGTGAGTGTCCAGTTGCACCAACTTTCAGGCCTGTTTCTCACAAGCAGTTGCTGAGGAGGTTCACATGATTCAAGTTTGCTTCAGATTAAACAGCATTTCGCATGCTCTGTTCTAACCCTCTTTTGTAGCATGCTTGTTTTCTATGTATAGGAGTTTTCCCCATCATGAAAAACCCCACATGATGAAGCAGTGCAATCCAGAAACAAATTTGCCTTCTCATCTCTTGATGAGACTGATGTTTTTTGCTAGTTAGCTACAGATGGTCAGACAAGGGGGTGATTATACTAAGATCGCATTTTAGCACGTCACTGTCCTATCTGTGTGCAGGGCAGCAGTTTGTACAAAGCGCTGCACTCTATTAAAACCATACACACTGTTACATGATTGCTTGGGGAGGTGTGTCATGGTTTCCCATTTTTGGGCCAATGTCCAAAACTCCAGCCCTGCGTCCATTATTCAGGCACTTTTCCTTACAGTTAACCTGTGCATTTGCCCCCATTCACAGTACATGCCTCTGAGTTCTTCGTTACCCTATCACAGGCATTTCCCCCTTTTACATTGCACCAGGCTGATGAGGTAGATGTTCAAATAAAGCTATTATTAAGGGAACAAATCCGGGCCCAGAGTTTAGGGAGGAAGAAGTGCAGCAAAAGCATGAAGATTAATGCTAGGAAAATAAGGGTTGAATGTGTGGTACAGCGAATGTGGCAAGTTTCCTTGGCTTGGCTAGCTCTTTTATGACATGGCAGCCTCCTTTCACCCCCTTTCCCTCCCTGTCCCATACTTCCTCTTGAAGTCATCGCTGCCTCTTTTGATGATGAAGCTCCACGCTGAGGGATTTTCAGAAAGTTTGAGTTCTTAATCTGGGTGTTGAGCTCTGGGCTAGAAAACGCTTGACAGTGACTTTTTTGAATTAGGACGTTGCTTGTGAAATGTCACTTCATACCGGCCTTGTGCTGCAACAGACAAACCTGGTGGCTACTTTAGAATGAATGTGTTGAGGAATACCTCACATAATTACCTTATTTTTACCTGAAGCTCTGAAGCTGCTGGGTCTATATCGTCTTGACCTTGTAGAACCTTGCCTCCTCCTTCGCATCAGTGGGCCTCCTCTTGGCACCTTTTCTCTTTTCCTTTCCTTCAGGAATCTGTCTCAGTGTTGTGCCCATGTACCTGGGAGAAATTGCCCCCAAGAATCTGCGTGGCTTCCTGGGCCTTGTACCAAGTATCTTCATCTGCTTAGGGGTCTTCTCTGCACAAGTCCTGGGCCTTCCAGAGCTGCTTGGGGAGGTAAATGCCTGCTATCCCATACCAAATGGCTTGGACACACCTGTTCCAGTGCCATGTCAGCAGTTCCAACTTAGTGGCTGTCAGAAAACAAACTGAGGAAAGGGTGATAGGGGCAGTATTTGCCATCCTTTAGACCAGGGTTTTTATTGGCCCCAGAAGGGTTTCCTGAAGTGGTGGAAGTTAATTGTTTATATATCTATGTAAACTTGTTAAACATTTAACAGGTGATATGACCATATATGGGTGTTGACCCACCCACCCCCAAATGACCAATGATGGGCCTGGAGGGGATGAGAAGGGAAGGGGCCTCAGGTGGGTGTGTACAAAACTCTGCTTCCCAACCATATTCTGCATGATCGCATCACTTCTGGGGTTTCTCAAAGCCTGAAGAGTGTTTCAGGGGTTTCTCAATGGTAGAAAAGTTGAGACTCAGAGTGTATACCATCATCTATAGGAAAAAGTCATTGCTATTAGTTCAATAGAATAAAAGATGTAGGCTATAAATGAATAAAATGTCTCTGTTGTAGAGGAAGGAGCCATTGCCATCAAGGATCATGCTGGAGATCGGCAATGCTGCATGGACTATATGGTGTGTCTACCTGTCCAGGTCAAGCTCCAAGCACAGATTCAATTTACTGTGGCCCAAGGGTGAGGGAGCTGCCCAGGTTACAAACCCTATGTTCCATTTATGTCCTTTCACAGACGAGATACTTTATGATTAGTTACAAGATTGTGTGGACTCTGCTGGGGACGAGGGAGCTCTGGCTCAATATAATACCAGGCTTGGAGAAATGATACTTGGCTTTGGTTCTATGCCAGTCACTTATTTCATTCTGCATATGAGCCCTTCACATTAATACTGTAGACCCTTCTTTGCATTTAGAACTTTGTCCCTTTACATTTGCTGCAGCCCAGGGTGAAATAAATGTGTGCTTCAGCTCCTGCTTGCATTCCTCTTGGGAAACTCTTTTTTTCCCTTCTTAGGACCCTTACTGGCCTCTCTTCCTGTCAGTGGTGGTTGTTCCTGCCTTCCTGCAGCTCTTGCTGCTGCATTGGTTCCCAGAAAGCCCTCGCTACCTGCTTATTGAGAAGGACAATGTCCGTGGAGCTACTGAAGGTGAGTGAAATGCATCCCGCTACCCACCCCTAATGGGTTTTGCACTAGGCCGCACCTATGCTAGCCATGCCTAGCCCCAGGGGGAAGTGGGGCCTTGCCTTCTCATGGCATATTTGGAGAGACTAGTTAATTGGGCCTGCCCCCCCGTGCTTATGAACCATCAAGTCAAGCTTGCTTCACTTAAGCGGGATCTAGCATTGAGCAGCATAAGGAGAGCAGCAGCCAACTGGGAGACAGGCAGACTCAAAGCCAGTCCTTCTCCCCTCTGGTAATGGTCATGACAGAACTAGGCCCGGCTGCTTGTTGTAGTTCAACAGCCTATTAAACCCTATTAAAGCCAGCAGGATGTAGCAGTTAGAGCTTCAGAGTAACGTCTGAAAGACCCAGTTTCAAATTCCCATCTTGCTGTGTCAGTTCCCTGAATGATTTTGGGCCAATCGTATATTTGAAGCTTAACGTACCACCGAAGGTGGCTGTGAGGATAAAAAGGAGGAGAGGAGAATAATGTAAGATGTTTTGGTCCTCAGTGTGGAGACAGGTAGGGTATAAATTAAGTAACGAACTAATAAATATCACTGAACATGGGAGGCAGATAAAAAGTTGGTAGGTAAATGGTTGAGGAGAATATGAGGCAGAGGAAGGGGAGAGGATATGAGAGTGGCCAGGAGGAGGGAAAGGGGAAATAATGTGAGAAGGGGGATAAATATGAGCCCCCCCCCACCAACAAGTCCTTGAAGGCTTGTTCCCCCATGCAAGGGGGCTTGGCCCAGTGGTTGCCCCACACAACCGGGCCATAGTTTTCCTAGGCAGAGGCTGCTGGAGGGCGGGGAGTGAAAAAACTGAAGATGGGAGGTAAGTTGGTTGCTGGTGGGAAGAAGAAAAGGAAGCTGGAAAAGGGACTTTCGTAGAAGGGAAAGAAGAAATAGTGGGGAGCGGGAAATGATGTGCTTCCTACATGTCCTTGTGGGTTTCCCCTTGTAAATATACAAATACTTCAAACTATTCCCATGAGTTAGTGGAATAGCAGGTTGGCCTTTTATGCACCACTCTGACTTTTAACTATTCCACCTCCTTTGTGTGCCATGTATCAATCTCGTGTCTTTGTTCAAAACACTCCAGAGTTAATTTCACTGCACTAAAACGTATTAAAGTGTGCTGTGTTCCTCTTGATGTGTCAGAAGGTACATTCCCATGTCTAAAGTCATCTATAATGTACAAGAATAGCAATCCTTGTGAGGCAGTCTGAGAGGTCCTTGGCCTTTTATTTAGGTCTGCTCATCAGATGGAAGTCCTCCTATTAAGGACAGCATCTACAGCCGCAGTTCTCAACCTTTTTGGGGCAGCGACCCCAACTCTGGCAGCAGCGGCGTGCGTGTGGGAGGCGTGTGCGTGCATGCAGGCATGTGCAGGCACACAACAATCGAGGTGCATGGAGGCAGCCATTGCCATGGCTCCACCCCCTCCTCTGGCTGCCGGCTGCCGCCACCCACCTCCGCCCGCCGGAAGGGGTGACTTCCAGGCACGCCAGTCAGTTTCCCCAGAGGGAGGCAGCAAGGAAAGGACACGCGAGGCGTCTTGCATGGACTGCATGGTCTCTCTCGCCCCCTTCTGCTGCCTGCAGACCTCCTGGCCGTCAGGGAGGGTGAGGCCTGCATCAGCGAGCGGGCAAGCAGGTGGGGGCCAGCCATTGCAAGCCGCCTTGCTGGCTCTTCTTGGCCACGCAGCCGGGCAATTTGGGCTCCGCCCACCTGCTGGACAGCTGGGACCCTCCTGAGGTCAGTTGGTTTCATGGGGAGGTGGGAAACAGCAGACATGTCATGCAAGCTCCCTGCTACCACTGCTGCCGCTGCTGCGGCCAACAACCTGGCAACCCTGTAGAAGGGGCCAGGCGACCCCACTTGGGGTCGGGACCTCAAGGTTGAGAACCACTGATCTAGAGGCATTCGTACTTGCATGAGCAACTTGACGGGATGATTGTCAATTTCCCTTTGCCTTCCTCTGCTCAGTGTATAAATGACTGACTTCTCTAGTCCCACGGCCCACTATTCTCCTGAGGGTGCTTAGCTCCGTGATAAAATTGGCACAGGTTGCAGTTCGTGTATATGAGTAAATGTATTCCGTCACATAATTATATATAAATATTAGCTAAAAGAAAATTAAAAATATGACATTTAGAGTGTGGTATATGTGTTCCTGACCACTTGAAAACATTTTGGGCATTGGCAAGCAATCGGCTACACTATTGTTCTTGTGCCATTCACAGCCCTGCGCTGCTTCGTGGGCAAGTATGATGTGGAGGATGTGATTGAAGAGATGCGGGAAGAGCAGCGCTCCCTTGCCTCAGTGAACACCGTGTCCGTGTGGCATCTCCTGGTAGACAGTTCTGTGCGATGGCAGGTGCTCTCTGTGGCAGTGATCAACATGGGCATGCAGCTTTCAGGAATTGATGCTGTAAGAGCTAGCAGGGTCACAACTCTCAGGACTCTTAGTCCATATACATGTCTTGTCCATGGCTTCCTGTTGCCCATCTCGTCCTCCTTCTACATTTTCACATTCAATATGGTCTCAATGAACCCCTTTTTTCCAATACAAGTATGACCCCTTTTGTCATACTTGTATTGGTAGCCCCATTACATGTTAGCATCTCAGCTACCTGGAGCTCAATCAAACTGGGCTATCAAAGACATGAATCACAACTGGGGGAAATTTACCCACCACTGAATTATTCTGCAATATGCTAAAAGTGATGACATTTCTCTAAGGCCATGTCTTATAGATATGTTTTCTCATTTTATAAGTGGGGTACACAGAGAAACACTATCTTGTTTATGGCTACTCCTCCCTCCTATAATGTTCGTTAGTTTTTTTTCCGTTTGGTTCACGGATGATGCAGAATTTGTATATGGGAGGTTGTGCAGGTGTTCCTGTTCCCTCCCAAGATGTGTCTGCCTTTCCCACTCACCCAAAGAGAAGAAAAATTGCCCATACAGAATATGAATTGGGTCTGCTTGAGCTCATGGCTTTCACCTCTTCCTCAACAGATCTGGTTTTACACCAATGTCATTTTTGAGAATGCTGGCATCCCTGATCCGGAGATACCCTATACCACGGTGGGCACTGGAGCCATTGAGGTTGTTGCTGGCTTGATAGGTGTAAGTGGATTTGGTGCTGCTTGCCCTGATGGTGATGTGCTTTTAGTGCTACTGTTTGGCTTCTGTGAAATAAACTTTTATGTCCTTCTTATAGCAAGCCTGGAAATTGATCTCTTACCTCAACACCTGGCCCTTGATAGGGTTTAGGTCACACCTGTAGAAAGCAAAGGCTGCTCTCTACCATACTTCAGCAGGAGAGGAAGGACCCACAACTGAGTAGGGCCGTATTATTGCCTCTGTCCTTTGAGGCTTAATGTCACCTCTGCCCACCAATATTAAGGGAAACGTTACTGGTCTGGGTGAGCGGATGAGACGGTAGAGGTAGCTGTGAGCTTGCTCTGAGTTTGTAGACTAGAGTGACCTCCTCTGGCTGTAAAGGGCCAATGCTGGACAGGGGAATGAAGAAAGCTATGGAGGATAGCCAGAGTTGTTCAGGACTTTTTGGAAGGGAAGCTATGGTAGCATGTTAAAGGGATGAAAAAAATGCAGTAATGCAGGTATCGTGTTCACAAGACAGACATAGGGGAAATTAGGAATGGTTAAGTGGGGCTATGTGGAAAGTAACCTTAGAGGGCAGCAGCAAAAAGGGAACTGAAGGAGAGGCGTGTCCCCAGCATCAGCTTTGCACGGACACCCCACTTGGAAGCATGAACGAGTTCCTTTGTCACTGCCTGATCCTTGTAGAAAGCACTTTCAGGCACTCACTCTCAGGCACTCACTCTCAGCTCTCCTCCCATCTTGTCCAGCAATGCAGCCAGGAAAGGGCTGGCACTTCTCGCTCACCTGGCCTCCTTATTTACTAGATGCTGCTTTTTGGCTAGCCTCTGTTGTAGCTCCACGCATTCTCCTTGCCTGCTCCTGCTCAGTGGTTGATGGCAGCAATACTTCCAGGGCCAGAAACTCAGAGCAGACAAAGGGGGGTGAGAAAGAGACATTCCGAGGAAGGTTTTCTGGCTGTCTTTTATTTGCCACTGAATGGAGAAAGTGGCAAGCACAGTGTCAACTGCAGAGTGAAGCACCACTCTACATGTTTCCTTCTTCAATGGGGAACCTGGAACTAGCCCTCAGACTCCCTGTGTTTAAAGAAAAGATGAATGAGAGGAGTGGCTGTTAGGTGAATTTGTATGGTGAGAGAGCCAGCTTGGTGTAGTGGTTAGGACTGTGGACTTTTAATCTGGTGATCCAAGTTCAATTCTGCACTCCCCCACATGCAGCCAGCTGGATGACCTTGGGCTCACCACAGCACTGATAGAGCTGTTCTGACCGAGCAGGAATATCAGGGCTCTCTCAGCCTCACCCACCCCACAGGGTGTCTTTTGTGGGGAAAGGAATGGGAAGGCGACTGTAAGCCGCTTTGAGCCTCCTTCAGGTAGAGAAAAGCGGCATATAAGAACCAACTCTTCTTCTTCTTCTTCTTCTTCTTCTTCTTCTTCTTCTTCTTCCTCTTCTGGCATCAGGGACTATATTGGTATTCCAGGACCCATCTCTACATAGCCTCACAAACTCAGGGGTCTAATCGTTGTGTAGCTGATCAGAGTTCCTTGCCCCTGGGAGCCACATGGGCACTTAATTATATATATTATATATCCTAGTCATTGGGACAAAGAAGGGTAATCAGTGGTGTCTCCTATCTACCGAGAGCCGCTTGTTGTAATTCTGAAGGCCAGAAATGATTTATTGAATAAATACCTCACGTCCTGCTACAGAAAGAAATTTGTAACATGGATTTGCCTTGGAAGCAGATTCAAAAGGAGTCTTCTGACTGTTCTTTATAGTCCAAAATTTGCATGGAGCAGACTGAGTGAACAGGGGCTCAGGAGTTGCTGTCAAACCCAGATGAACTCTGTTGCGGGCTTGCTGGTCATATTGGGTAGGCAGGCCTTTGTTTTTTGTTTTTGTTAGACCAGAGGAATGGACTCACCCTGTGCCCAATACATCTTGAAGTTATCCGTTTGTACTAGAGATGTTATACTCAGCTCTGTCACGGCCTCTTGGATTCCAAATCTCAACATAGCTGGGGACAAGTTATCAGGCAGGTATCACCCAGGGCTGTTCAAGTGTCAGGCCTGAGTCTTCCGGTATTACACAAATGCAGAGCTCTCCCTCCCACCAGCCGCCTTTTGCTGCCCATCAGCAATGCCTAACTCCGGCAGGCTCATCGCTCCATCAGCCTGATTGCTCCTGAGTGCCAGCAAAAACGGCCCCCAATGGATGCACTGAGGTTGGTTATAAAATTACAGGCATTTGTTCTGCTGTCAGCAGCTTTCCTGCTTTGCCTTCCTCCTGGCAGCATCTTTCCCCCATCCTGGAAATTTCAGGCTCCTGGATCCCAGAGCATCCCCTCGCGTCTCCCACCTAATCCCCTCCTATTGCCCCTCCTTCCCAGGCTACAGCCGGTCTGCTGGATGCCATTCGTCCTCCATAAATAAGGTCACCAATGCCCACCCAAGGCTCACCTCCATCAGCTCTAATCAAGCAGGCCCGTTTGTACCACTGGCATTCAAGGTACCATCCCTCAGGCCCCCTAGCCCCCACACAAGAAACAGAACCAAAGAGCTCTGATTCTTAGGGCCTAACCCATCCATTCTTGGAATGTGTAATCTGAGAGAGCTGATGTCCCCTTTATTCCCTCACTGGATCTCCCCCTCCTTCTTGGTATGAAGACGGAGCCCTGAATTTCTGCAGGTCAGCAGCATTCTAGCACTAAGCCCTAATGTGGCCAACTTCTCCTTCATTTTTTTACAGTGTTTCACTATTGAGAAGTTGGGACGCCGGCCTCTCATCATCACAGGATTTTTCTTCATGGGCATCTGCTGCTCAGGCATCACTATGTCCCTGGTGTTGCAGGTATAAGCATCCTCTTAGCTATGGCTATGCCGGTAGTGCAGGCTGGTAACAGAATCCCTGCCAGTTACATCTACCCTACCCTGGGATATGATTTGGGGAGCCTCTAAATGAGGCTGTCCTCTGTGCAACTCTTCATGCAGAGGTTCTCCTCCCTTTGTACAGCTAAAATGTGCGCACAAAGATGACTTCATCCTAGTCCAATGTGGATTAATTTAATACTCAGTTACAGTGTTTTAGGTAATGGGATTTGGTGGTGTGTGTATGTAGGTGAAGCTCAGCTAAATACAGAAAAAGAAAGAGGATCCACTCCAGAAAAACCTACTGAGCTCCCTTGGATTCTTACAGCTCTTGGTCATTTACAAATGTATTCTTGGAGGTCCAAGTGTTTGCACAGGTGCTACCCACAACCTCCAGCTATCCACTGAGTTATTGTTTGTTTGGATTGTGTTGCCCCCTGGACAGGGGTCTTTCTCAGGCTAAATATTCACCATTTAGTCCCCAAAAACGTTATCAGGATCATTGTTGCTAATATTCCTGTTCTGAGCTACTGTTGGTGGATTCTCTGGCTGTGAACCTTTTGCTGTTTGACTATTTAATCTGCAATTATTCCACTGCAGTATTTTCGTTGTGATTGTTTTTAAAATGCTGTAAGCTGCTTTGGATGTTAGAAAACAGTGGCATACTAATGTGCAAACACATGACATATGTGACATGCCTCTCAAAGTGCATGAGTCATGCAGCTGAAGAGGAGAAGGGAAAAGCTCAGATAGCTGGGATAGTAGAGAGCAGGGGACCAGACTGTTGGAACTCAGGGGTCTGATCAAAGAGCCACAGAACAGCCTGCAATAAACAGGCTGGGACTGAGCTTATCAATGGGTCTGTCGCATGCAGAGGTGGCAGGGGCAGGGCCGGAATCTGAGATCAGCAGGGGGAAAATAGAAACAACTTCTGCTAGCTATTCTGCTGAATGTCTGTTCTCCCCACAGGCTACGGTGTCCTGGATGCGTTATGTTAGTGTGGCATGTGTCATCGGGATCATTGCAGGATTCTGTATGGGACCAGGTAAGTCCCTTGTGCCAAGTAGAAATATCCCAGGGACAACAGTCTGGCATGACTGCCATTGAAGTCCATGGAGCCCCAGCAGAACTGAAGGTGGGGGTGGGGATCTGAGACATCAGAAGTCTGGACTGAAGTCCATCAACCAAGCTAAGGCTGAGGATCTCAAGAGCAGGACTGCGAGGGAGGAAGGGTGAGAAGTGGGTCACAGGATATAAGATAATTTGGGTTCTTAAGAACGTCTGTTCCCAGGAAATGTATGGTAAGAACTTTGTTCTTCTGAATTGTCCTCTGTGTGTGTGTACCAACTTAGATTTGGGTGAAGGCATGAAACGTAGGCTTGGCTGTGGAATGTTGAACGATCTAAAGGTCACGGGGAGTGAGACAGTGGCAGGAAGTGATGGATGCTTTGATATAGTTCTGTGGCTTCCTGTCCTGCCTTAGGAGTGGTGGAATGTAGCCTGTCGCTAGGAATTCCAAAGGCCATCTTGCTGTGGATTGCAGTCAGTTCCTTTGCTTGCTGCTAACAAAGGGGTGAAAGCACAGCACTCTAAATATGATGGACGAGGCAGCTGCTGGTTTACCCAATTGATGTATTAGTGCAGCCGCCAACAGATCCATAACTCATTGTCGGCCCAGAATTTATTCGCTGTAATTACATCTTTAATTAGGATTTTAATGGCTCATTGTTCACAAACTATGATGAATCTGACTTTTAAAATAAAAATATCTCTCTCCCTACTTTGGGTGATCTGTGAGCAATGCTTGATCAGGGGTTCTCTTAACACTCCCTCGATGGATTTTTTTTTATATTGAAGTTTTTAAAAATTATTTGAGGAAGCAAATCTATATGCTCCCGAAAGAAAAGGGGTGGTGCTTGAACTGCCATAGTGTAAAGAGGCAGATCTTTGTACCCCAGGGCAATTATTACAGGACTGATCCAAAGCCTTGTACTCCTCTGTGGAATACAGGAAAAACATCTCCAGTTGCCAGAATGCAGCATCACTAAAAATACAGTCAAGCCGAATCTGTTGTGTGTGTGTGTGTATTGGGGGGGGATCATGAAAATTTATGTGACCTTTTAAAGTGCTTCTGTTTTCAATGATTTTTCAGGGAGCCCTCAGTACAACTATTCTTAGGGCTTAGGGCATACATATGATTTGCCATACTGAAACACATTGCTGCATGGAAGCATCATTACCTCCCCTCTAAAATTCATTCTGGGCCCCTCACCAGGGCTGGGGGCATCACATTGAGCTGCTGGTGTTTGCTGTTTAGGACTCTTGACCCCGAGGGCTGGTTCAGCATCTCCTCCACCTGACAACCTCCAGATGGTGGCGGCAGAGCTCTTGGAATTAAAAACAAGTCTCCAGAGATCAGCACCCCTGGAGAAAATGGCTGCTTTGGAAGGTGGACTCTATGGCATTGGACTCTGTTGAGGTCCCCTCTCCCCAAACCCTGCCCTCTCTTGGCCCCCCTCCCCCACATTTCCAGAGCTTGCAACCCTACCTCCATCTCTGCTGCCCTAAGCAATCAGCTGGGATTGGGAGGACTAACAAACACCCCAGAAGATACAAGTTCAAATAGATTGGAACATGCTGGAAAAGTGGGCAAATGGAAACAAGATGCAGTTCAATAAGGATAAGTGCAGAGTTCTTCATCTGGGTCACAAAAATGAGAGGCATGCATACTGGCCACAGTCTATAAAGAAGATGCATCCATTTTTGCAATTGGCGCAGTAGTATTCATTCCACGGACCATGGAGAGCCCGATGCACAATCCCCATCAACCAAAAGAGCCACAGGCCTGCAGCATGCCCTGCACACCACCCCAAGCAATAACTATAATCACCTTTTAATTGCCAGAGCTTATACTGCTGCTGAATCTCACCTCCAGCATAGCTCTCAGCCATCCTTGGTGTATCTGGAGTGAGGGGAAGGGCTGGCAAGGGCAAGGGCTGCACACAGAACAATGTGCAAGTTTTGGAGGTCTTCAGACCCCTTTATTAGTCTGCATTTTGAAAAATAAATGCTTCTCTATGGGGTGTTCAGGTTTTGCTCTAGTTCTGTAAAAGGAGGAGTGGGGTTAGAATCCCTGTCTTACTTAGGTTTGGTGTGCATTCAAATGTACATCTGAGAGTGATTATTTATCCCCTTTATACTGCTGTCAGTGATACATGTGCTTGAATGCACTTCCTGACATAGTAAGCGCTGGGTCAGACTTTTAGACTGGGGCCAATGCAGTTTTGTTTGTTGTCATCATATCACTATGTAGCCGGACCTGACTGTCTAGCTCAAATCTGGCCAGCTGTGACTGTCAGTGGCTCTCTGTGGCCTATAGCCAAGAAAGGTCTTTCTCAAGCCTTCCTGCTTAACTGCATGCAAAGCATGTGCTTTTCCACCAAGCCACAGTGCCTCCCCTACTTCACACCTAATTGACTAGAATCAAGAGAGGGGTTAAACTTAACATTTAAAACAATTTAGACAGTAAATTAGCAGAAAAATCGGAGACCTAGCAGATTCAACCATGCATGAAAAACAGCACAAAACTGAAGACAGGAGTCTAGGATTGTTTGTTGCACACCTCAAAGCACTTTCCCCCTGAAAAATAGTCAAAAGATGAAAATTTGGTGCAGATCTATTTAAGTTGACGGCTTTTTACCACTGCCATTCTAGTTGGTTTCTGCAGAGGATGGTGGTTTGCAAATATTCCCTCTTGTGCCAACAAGAAAGATGGGCTGTAAATAAAGCCATTAGATAAATAACATTATGGGTAATTGCAGTCTTTTAGGAGTCTAGAATTTAAAATTGCCTCCTTAATTAGAAATTGCACCAGCCCAAAAAGTCCTTGCAGGATCCAGCTTTGTCTCTCTACCAACAGTCTGGCTTTGTCTAAAGCCCAGCCTGGCCTAAGCAGTGTCTTTCTCATGCAGCCGGGGTCCCCTTTTTGATGACAGCCGAACTCTTCAAGCAATCCCACCGCCCATCTGCCTACATTGTGGGTGGGTCCCTCAACTGGCTCTCAAACTTCACTGTTGGGTTTGTGTTTCCCTTCCTGCAGGTAAAACATGGCGCTTTGAGTGGGTGGGTGGGTGGGGGGGGCTCGCGGGTTAGAGGTTCTGGGATAACTTCAAAACACCAGAGTACTGTTATCTCCTGCCTGCTTTAGAAAATCACAGCAACTGCACAGCATAATACTTTTTGGGGAGAAAGTTAACTTGGAAATGAAAAAAGGAACAAAGTAGGTGGTTCTAATAGACACGCTATAAAGAGGGTACTCAAGAAGAACTGCCAAATTACTACAGAAGGAAACAGTAGTGCAGACAAAACACTGAAATGGGCTGTGTCTTTCCAGACTTCATTTTATGTCTTCGTTTTATGCTATAGGAAAGGATTTTAATTAGATTTAACATATTTAAAAATATATAATACATTTGTTTGTTCTGTACATGATTGTTTTATCTATTATGTTACTCATTACATTCCTTATATTGTAAACTGCCCTGGGCCCCCCAGAAGAGCAGTATAAAAATTTAATTAATAAATAAATACACTGAGGCTCCAAAAGAGCACAGAAGGCTCAATCAATAATCTTCAGATTACAAGGTAAGAGAACTTGCAAAAAAGACCCAGTTAGTCTCAGCAGACCCCTCCCTAATGCAGGTCACTAGATGCACTCCAAATGATGAGTGCTCCAAATGGCAAACTTCAGGTAGCCTGTTCTATAAATCAAATTCACTTCCTCAAGACCAGAAATCACTGTGTGCTAAAGCAGTGGTCCCCAACTGTCAGGATTGTAGAATCTCTGTCATAAATTAGCCTGAGTTCCTCCATGTCAGTTATATTGTTTAATGGGACCTGGCGCCTGCTAGCCCCGGCCTTGTAGTTTGTAAGCAATAAAATAGAATAGTGATGTTATTCTAACCTTATCTTGTTGTGGGCTCACAGGGTTGTTTGTACCTCTCTCAAGGATGGGAGTTTGGAATCCTGTTTTTGTTTCACATATGTCTTTCTTCACTAACCCCCCTCCTTGGGAACTGTCAAGTTTTGGGCGGGAGAAATGTATTGATAAGCTGAGGCAAATCTGGCTTCGAGTCAGATTTGACTTTCAGTCCAATGCGTATAGTGCTAATCAATAAAACTATTTTCTTTTGAATAAGTTTTGTTGTGAGTTTCCTGTGCGTCTGACATCAAGTCAAATCTCACAACTCCTTTCACCTGCAAAATGCAGGGCGAGGGACATACTTTTTCTGAGCAGGGAGAGGGCCTGGATTGGGACCTCTCCCAGGGCGACGGCGCGAGTGCCGGCCCGCACAGCTCGGGCATGATGCGGGCAATCTCGGGGACAACCCCGGGGCCCGAGGAATTTTTGGAACGACACGTCACCCAGCGCAGGCGATTGTCTAGATACGACCGCCCTACTGGGGATGAGAGGTGGCCGGAGCACCTGGGACTGCCTAGCTACGCGCTGGAGCCTGTGGGTGAGACACAGGACTTGCAGTACAAGCTGGACAGGGTGACTAACTGGCTGCAGGATCTTTCGGGTCGGTTGGATCCGGAGGAGAAGCGCAGAACGCAACGCCTGCTGAAGGAAGTGCTCGGTGGTGGTGCGCACGATACCAGCCTGCGAAGAGTGAGTGGTGGGCTTGCACTGCGGGAACACGGCATGGCGGACACGCAAGCGGCAGCGGATGCTGAGGCGTTGGCCAGGGCCAGGGCGCAGCTGGAAATCGAGGCGGAGGCAGAGGCTCGAGCGAGAGCGCAGCGAGAACAAGAAGGCGAGGACGAGGAGCGAGAGGACGAAGGCGGCGCGGGCGGCGATGGAGCCGGAGGGGACGGCGCGGACGGAGGCGAGGATGCAGCGGCGGCGGCAGCCGCGGCGGCGGCGGCGGACGTTGCGGGAGCCGAGGCGGCGGCGGCAGCAGCGGCAGCAGCGGCGCGCGAAGCGGCGCGAGCGGCAGTGCGAGCAGCAGAGGCGGCCCGGGCAGCGGAACGAGCAAGAGTGGCGGCGGGGAGAGGACGAGGCATCGGCCGTGGTGCAAGACCCCCAGGACCGGCCCCGGCACCGGCGGATTGGGGCCCGGGGCGCCTACCGGCCCACCTCCGGGGTGTGGAGATGCGGAGCACCTATAAATTCAAGGCTAAGTTTTCCGGAGACCCCTCCGATTTCCCTACGTTTCTGGTGCACCTCCAGGCCTACATGATGGAAATGGGGTTCACTTTCCAGGACGACGCTGAGAAAGTGCGTTTCGTGGGCCAAGCCCTAGAAGGCAAAGCAGCCAAGTGGTTCGTGGACTTGTACCGCTATCACCCCCAAGCCATCCGTGACTACAACCATTTTATGAGAGCCCTGCGCCAGATGTACGTGGAACCGTTCGAGCGAGAGACCGCGGAGAAAAAACTCAGGGCTCACCGGCAAGGGAAGTTGTCAGTGGTCGAGTACGCCAGGGAGTTTAAAGAGCTGGCTTCCTCGGTGCCGGACTGGACGGAGCCCCAACGCGTGCTGTCGTTTGTGGGGGGCCTCAATCCTACTCTGGCAGACAAATGCTACAGCGAAAACGCGCCCAATGGACTTGGACATAAAAAAACATTGGGAGCAAATCCAGCCTTTGGTAGCTCCTCATTCTGCCTTCCCTTGTGTGTTGGGGTTGGATTGGTTGAAGGAGCATGATCCCCTAGTGAGGTGGAAAGAAGGGACTGTGGACTTTACCTCTCCCGCCTGCGAGCAGCACGCTCGACCGCGGGATCCTCCAAGTACGGGGATTGTGGCCGCTTTGGGATCGGGGGGGGCAGCGCTCCCTCCTGAGTATCGGGACTTTGCTGATGTGTTCGCGGAGGTCGAGTGCAACCAACTTCCTCCCCACCGTAAAACTGACTGTGCCATTGAATTGAAGAAAGGGGAACCACTCCCCAAAGCCAAGCTTTATTCCATGAGCCCCCGGGAAATGGCGGAGCTTAGGGATTTTCTGGATAAAAACCTGGCGAGAGGTTTTATTAGACCGGCCACGTCTTCATTGGCGGCCCCGGTCCTTTTTGTAAAAAAGAAGGACGGTTCGCTACGTTTGTGTACTGACTACCGTGGGTTAAACGCGGTCTCTACCTGCAATGCCTACCCGCTCCCCCTGATTAAAGACTTGTTGGGCCATTTGGGGAAGGCACGGATTTTTACGAAATTGGATTTGAGGGAAGCCTATTACCGAGTTCGGATCAAGAAGGGGCACGAATATTTAACGGCCTTTAATACCCCCCTGGGGCAGTTTGAGTACACCGTAATGCCGTTCGGCCTCGCCGGCGCTCCGGGCGTGTTCATGAATATGATTAATGAAATTATGCATGATTTATTGTACCAGGGGGTGTTGGTTTATATTGATGATATTCTTGTGTATTCTGAGAATGTTGAGAGTCATGCTGATCTGGTCCGCGAAGTGCTCAACCGCTTGCGGAAGCACCAGTTGTTTGCTAAACTGTCTAAATGTGAGTTCCACCGCGATGCGGTGGAGTTTTTGGGGTTCCGTGTCTCCCAGGCTGGGATTGAGATGGACCCTGGCAAGGTGCGCGACTTGCTGGCTTGGGAACCTCCCCGCAGCAGGAGGCAACTGCAAAGTTTCCTAGGATTCGCTAATTTTTACAGGACTTTCATTCCCAATTTTGCCAAAGTGGCGTTGCCCCTCACTGACTTGTTGAAAACCAAACAAGGGGGAAAAGCGGCGAGCCGCCCGGGGACGCCCCTTCTGTGGACCCCCCCCTGTCAAGACGCATTTGACAAACTAAAGTTGCTGTTTACGTCCGAACCAGTACTGGCCCATGCTGACCCTTCTAAGCAATTCACTGTACAAGTAGACTCCTTGGACGTGGCAATGGGGGCCGTGATCCTCCAAGAGGGGGAAGACGGGAAATTACACCCGCTGGCCTATCTGTCAAAGAAATTCTCGGGGGCAGAGCGAAATTGGGCAATTTGGGAAAAAGAGGCGGCTGCAGTAAAATTGGCCCTTTCCACCTGGAGGCATTGGCTAGAGGGGTCCGCGATCCCATTTGTCGTCTGGACGGATCATAAAAACCTTCAGGCACTCAAGCAGCCCCGATCACTGTCCGCCAAGCAAATGAGGTGGGCGGAGTTTTTCGCCCGTTTCAACTTCTCCCTCAAGCATCTGCCGGGTAAAATGAACTTTTTGGCTGATGCATTGTCACGCCTGCCCCAGTACAACAGCAAACGAGACCCATTGGTGGACACCGTTTTTACCCCCGCCCAACTAGGGATGGCCGCCGTGACGCGCAGCCACGTAAAGACTGTTCCGCCCATCCCAGGGGGCTGGGTCCAAAAGGAGATGTCACAAGATCCGGAGTTCGGCTCCCTCCGCCCTGATCTGACTGAGAAGGGGGGGCTCTTTTTTAAGGGCGAGAGACTCTTTGTTCCTGTTGCGGCCAGGGGAAAAGTTTTGAAACTTTGCCACGACGCAAAAACTGCTGGACACTTTGGTTTTGTGAAAACTCTGCACCTAGTCAGGAGACAGTATTGGTGGCCGTCCCTGCGCAAAGATGTGGAGAAATATGTGCAGGGGTGCCCTATTTGTATTGCCTCGAAACCGGTTGGGGGCAAGAAAAAGGGGCTATTGCAACCACAGCCCACCCCCTCTCGTCCGTGGACAGATGTCACTATGGACTTTATTACGGACCTCCCTCCCAGTCACGGGAACACCGTTATATGGGTGGTGGATGCTTTTTCCAAACAGGCTCACTTCATTCCCTGCACGGGAGTGCCTTCAGCACCAAAATTGGCTTCTCTTTTTATTGAACACGTGGTACGTCTGCACGGGATCCCGACACGTGTCCTGACGGATCGGGGCCCCCAGTTCGTTTCCAAGTTTTGGAGGGAACTCTTGAGACTATTGGGGGTGGAGCAAGCCCTCACTTCGGGCTATCACCCTGAATCAAATGGCCAGACCGAAAGGGTAAACCAAATCCTGGAACAGTATTTGCGTTGTTTTATCAATCACCAGCAGGACAATTGGGTCTCCTTATTACCGCTGGCTGAATTTGCCTACAACAATGGGGTTCATGCCTCAACAGGGGTATCACCCTTTAAAGTAGTGTATGGGACTGATTTGGCAACAGCCCCCACCTGGGAACTCAGCTCCACTGAGACTCCTGACATAAATAAATGGGCATCGACCATCAGTACAGGTTGGCCAGAAATTGTTGCTAGCCTCAAAGAGGCGAAACAGGCCTATAAAGCTCAAGCAGATAAGAAAAGAGTACCTGCACCTGATTGGAAAGTGGGAGACCTGGCCTATTTGTCTACTAAGAACCTGAGGTGCCAGCAGAAATCTAAGAAACTTGGCCCTAAATATGTGGGGCCATTTAAAGTGGTAAAACTGATTAATCCTGTGACTGTTGAGCTAGCCTTACCAAAGACTTATAGGAATGTGCATCCGGTTTTTCATTCCAGCCTGCTGCGAAGAGCTCCGGTCCCAGACGAGTGGCACCCTCCTCCAGACCAGCCTGTGCCAATTTACATCGACAAAGACACCCACTATGAAGTCAACCAAATTTTAGACTCTCGTTTGCACAAGGGTCGCCTTCAATATCTGATCGATTGGAAAGATTTCCCCTCGGGGGACAAGGAGTGGGTGGAGGCAGGGAATGTGAAGGCACCCCGCCTTCTCCGGGCTTTCCATCGAGCATTTCCTGATTGTCCTCGCCCGGTAGATGCCGGCTAGGTGGGGGAGTGAAGTTAGTTTTAATGCGGAGGGATGTCAGGATTGTAGAATCTCTGTCATAAATTAGCCTGAGTTCCTCCATGTCAGTTATATTGTTTAATGGGACCTGGCGCCTGCTAGCCCCGGCCTTGTAGTTTGTAAGCAATAAAGTAGAATAGTGATGTTATTCTAACCTTATCTTGTTGTGGGCTCACAGGGTTGTTTGTACCTCTCTCAAGGATGGGAGTTTGGAATCCTGTTTTTGTTTCACATATGTCTTTCTTCACTAACCCCCCTCCTTGGGAACTGTCAAGTTTTGGGCGGGAGAAATGTATTGATAAGCTGAGGCAAATCTGGCTTCGAGTCAGATTTGACTTTCAGTCCAATGCGTATAGTGCTAATCAATAAAACTATTTTCTTTTGAATAAGTTTTGTTGTGAGTTTCCTGTGCGTCTGACACCAACCTGCGGGCCGCGGCCCGGCGCCGGGCCGCGAGGGCCATGGCGCCGGGCCGCAGCTCCCTCTCCCTGCCCCCCCCCGCAGTAAAAAACTTCCCAGGCCGCAAGCTTGCGGCCCGGGAAGCTTCTTACTGCGGGAGGGCGGGGAGAGGGAATCAGGGCCGGGCCGTGCGGGTGCGGCCCCCAGGCGCGGCCCGATGAGCGGCCGTGGCCCGTGGGGGCACGGCCCGATGAGTGGGCGTGGCCCGATGCCCTGCCGGTCCCCAGCCTCAGAAAGGTTGGGGACCACTGTGCTAAAGGCAACTGGAACTTCTCCAAGATAAACAGAGAGCCAGTTTGGTGTAGTGGTTGGGAGTGCAGACTTCTAATCTGGCATGCCGGGATCGATTCCCCACTCCCCCACATGCAGCCAGTTGGGTGACTTTGGGCTTGCCATGGCACTGATAAAACTGTTCTGACCGAGCAGTGATATCAGGGCTCTCTCAGCCTCACCCACCCCACAGGGTGTCTGTTGTGGGGAGAGGAATGTGACTGTAAGCCGCTTTGAGCCTCCTTCGGGTAGAGAAAAGCGGCACATGAGAACCAACTCTTCTTTTTCTTCTCCTTCTAAACTGCATGAGGGAAAGATCCCAGGTTGCAAAGCAAGGCAAAGAAACCTCTGGCTTGACCAGCTGTCTTCCATAGGACAATAGGTTGGGGAGGCATTCATTTGACACTGCTATAGTGATGAATGAATCATGCTAATTTATTTCCGTCATAGTTTGGGGGCTTTCTGGCTCCTAATTTTAGAGCTAGGCACTCTAGAATATGAAACCCTGTGCTCAGTGAGGAATGCACCAAGTGTCTGCAATGGTTAGGGCGTGGCCATCAGGTCTGAGTACCCTAAATGCTTAAAATGGTGCTGGTTGCAGCTTGTTGTGTTGGACAAACTGAATATATCACAGAACTGGGTAAAGGCCAGTGGTTCTTTATGTCTGATTGTCCTGATTGTCCTACTTTGTTTCCATCTCCAGATGTCAGCTGGTGCCTTCTGCTATCTGATCTTCTGTGGCATCTGCATTCTGGTTGCTTTGTATGTATATTTCATTATCCCAGAAACAAAAAACAAAACATTTATGGAAATCAGCCATCTCTTTGCCTCTCGCCACTCCTTTTTCTCCTGCTTGCCAGACTCCGTCAAAATGGTCAAGTTCAATGGCTACGGTGCCATGGAGAACAGCTCCCTGGAGTTCTCTGGTTCTGGATCAAGCCCGGCATGACGCTCTCCCATCTGTGCTTTTGGGAGATGGCTGTCCTTCCTGCTGCAAAGCCCTAGTCTTCTGCCACTGAACAAAAGGAGATGAGAACTCACCCAGATTCTCTTCCTTTGGTGCCTTCCTTCCTTCCTGGATCAACAATACAAAATAGACTTGGGAAGGGATTTGGGAAGAAGTCTCTGGTTCAGATCTGCTGAGGCTGCCTACTCCCTCCACCCCGGCCCTTTCCTTCTCCTGGAAGCTGGAAACCAAAAAAGCCAGGTGACAGCCATTTTCAGGAAACTGGCCTAAATAGACTTCCTATAATGTCATGGGATTTATCCTCTTTCCTGCTGGATTAAGATTTAGAGGGCTTTAGAGGGATGTATTGATACACTTGTAGTGTATAGTTTGAGGTCAGAGAGGTCAACAAGAAGACACCTCTGTTGTCCTGCAACTGAACAGCAACCCCAGGATCCCACCCAGAGACTAGCATCAAATTTATACTTTTTTCCCAATCCTACATTTGTTCTGAATATTATCTGCACCTATGTGGTCAACTGAATTTTGACGCTGACATGATAAGTCTCCCCCCCCCCACACACACACACACACAAGAGAGAGAATTCAGGAGCCCACAGACTTGGAAGGTTCAAAGTTAAAAACAAACCAGAGAACCTAAATAAATTTGTCACGCAATAATACTTTGTCTGTACTCTTCCCACCGCACCCACCCCAATAAATACAGTGATAACAAATGAGACCCACTTAGAACCTGTGCTGTCCTCTCTTAAGGACCATCTGCTTTGTTGATGCAAGGAAACAGGTCCAGAACATGGACAGTTCCGGCCCAGATTGTTCTGGTCCAGTTTTATCAATGCATTGGCATCCACACAGAGCGCTGTGGTAACAGATTTCAGCAACTGGACTGATCTAGCACATTCCTTTTTTCAAAATTGAGACATTGGACTATTGTCTCTCAACAGGAAGAGAGAGTAAACTCCTGCCTTTGTGTCCTTGCACATCCTAGGCAACAGCGGGAACTGAGCCAGGCAGATGTGCCTGTCTGAGACAGCGGGGTGGAAGGTACCTGAGAAATGGCTAGTCTCCTTCGGATAGACCCTTCCTTTTGGGATGCTTCCTTTGTCTAGAATTGAAGCAGGGATAATGGCTCTTGCCCCAAGGAAAGCCGGCCCCTTCAGGTGCCCACTGCTTCTCCCTCTATCCCAGTTCCTTCATCATAGTCCTGGAAACTTCAGAGCAATGGGAACAAATGCAGTTTCCTGAGATTTTGCAAAGCAGAAATAAAGGGCTAAGTCCTCCGAACAAGTAATATTAGGTGGGGAGTGAGAGACTTGTTGATATTCCTTTCGTGTTCAGCTGTTGAAATAAGGGTGTGTATAGTATGTTTTGAGAGTGGGAGCAATTATTATGGCTAAGCAAAGATCTTCCCCATTGCATGATGTTTCAAAAGTGCAAATGTTTTGCCATTCGAGAAGGTTTGTCGGACTTTGAAGTTAGTATGACAGGATTTTTTGATGGCTAAGACATGCTTTCTGTACATTGTCAGGAGCAGTTTTCTGTTTCAGGGCTGGGCCTTGGCTCAAACTAAGCCTGAAAGAGGACTCAGGTGGCAGCACAGGGGAAGTAGTATGCATAAGTGAGGAAAGAAAAAGTCAGAATAATGTGGCACAGGGAAGGAATGTGAAAGCAATATTGTAACACTGGAGAAATGAGCCCAGTTGTAGGAAGAAGTAGAAAACTTGTTAATAAAACCCATACATTTGTAGGGACTATGTCAGATTCAAAATGCTGCAAAGTGACAACATGAGAGCCAGCTTGGGGTAGTGGTTAAGAGTGCAGACGTCTAATCTGGTGAGCTGAGTCTGATTCCCCACTCCTCCACATGCAGACAGCTGAGTGACCTTGGGCTCGCCCCAGCACCAAGAAAGCTGTAATATCAGGGCTCTCTCAGCTTCACCCACCTCACAGGGTGTCTGTTGTGGGGAGAGGAAAGGGAAGGCGACTGTAAGCCGCTTTGAGACTCCTTCAGGTAGAGAAAAGTGCCATATAAGAATCAACTGTTCTTCTTCTTCATGTAGCAGAGGGCCAATAATGAGACACCATTAGTATGAGTGGTGTGACTCCGAGCCAGGAAATCCCAGAAAAAGCCTGCATAGACAAGGCAAGGCCATGTGGCACAGAAAATCATCAATGTTAGCCAGGAGGCTGAGGAAACGAAGGCAAACATCCACCTCCTTGCTGGGTGGATTAAAACTGGTTGGTCGCATGCTGCAGACTCTCATGAACGGTGGGTCTGAGGAGGGGAAGACAGAGATCACCACACTATTTGCAAGAGATGGCCAAAATCCCATTGGCTCAGTTTGGAATCAGCTCAGTGAATTTGAGCTCTCTTGGCAAGAACCTGGACAAAACTCACAATAATGGTGAGCATGCCAGAGACACCCCTCCCCACACACACACACACACACCTCCTCCTCCTCCTCAACTATACACATCCGGAGAGAACAAGAGAGGCTTTTAGGTGTGCTGGGGGGAGAGGGGCAGCAACTGTATGAAAGACTTGCAGGAAAGAGAGTCTAATAGAGAAGTCTTCTGACAAAAGGCTGCTTGGCCAGTTGGTTTGGTTATATGGTTCACAGCCATCAATAAGAGTTTCAGTGACAGTATGGGGATTAACACTAAAGAATTTTTGAACAGGCACCTACAAAAGCTTTGGACAGCTGGCCTGCAGAATGCTGACTCTGCATGTGCAGAATCTTGAGGGGGGGAATGTGTGGGGAAAGTTGCCCAATTTGCAAAACAGCTGAGCGTCGAAAGCTGGGCCAGTTTGTATTTTAAAGCAAGGTAAATTGGCACCATCACTAATACAGAAATAGCCAAGCAGATCTAAAATTTTCACTCACCAGACCTTACGGACTGGTGATGGCATTGCGTTTGTGGCATCAGTCCTCATTACGACACATCACAGATAGTTGGGCTGTCTGATGAGAGCAGATACGCGTTTCACTTTCTGGATTAAAATTTCTGTTATGGTAATCCAAGAAGCGGCAGTAGGGGACGATTCATGGCATTCTCCCATCATGCTAATGTGCCTTCTAAATGACTCTTACTGGCCCTCAGTTGGGTCAGCTCCTCACAACTGGGATCTGGTAGGAAACTCTTTGTCAGGTCAAGTGACTGGATCAAGCCTTGCCCCTTGAGTTCTGACTGGTTTTTCATGCCAAGTGATGAGTGGGTGAGGCACTCCCAGTGACCTTCCCGAGCCATGCCCAGGCATCATGGGTTAAGGCTGTAACTGTTGAGCTGGCAACAAGGTTAAGTATCCGTATGCTGGCTAAGTCAGGAGATGTGTAGAAGTGATGTTCTAGTTCCTCTGGTAATGGAGATGTGTGCTTCACTCACCCAAGACTTGGCTGCCTCATGGAGCTTCAGGGAGAGCAAAGGGGGGGGGGGCACATTTAAGGACCCAGGGGTGATGGACCAGGAAAGATTCTGCTATGGCTCAGTAAGGGGTGGTGTGCAAACTTGAGGAAGACATGCGTGTGCCAGGCAGTTCTCTTTCAGTGCCTGAGAATTACTGTGGCTAGTAGCCTGGGGGAGATCATTTTTACAGGACTGTCATGGCATAACACAAGGTCCATCTCTCACAGTTTGAACCCGTGCAGTTGCTTTTCAGTGCTCTTTCTTGATTATGGCCTCCACTTGAGGGTCCACACATCCCCTTCAAGTACTGTCATTTTCATGTCATTCCTTCAATAACTGTCCTTCCATGTCATTTCCTGGAGGATGTGCCTAAAGCTGTTTGCTAAGCATCTTTCAGAAAGCACATGAAACAACTCCTTGCAGAGGGCATTTCTTCATTTTATTGGTGTGTTCAGAGGTGCTGAAGTAGATCCTTGGGGAGTATCCTCTTCCGTAGGATTCTTACTGTTGGAAGCTTTATCTCTTCAATGTATGTAGGTGTTGTGATTTTAATGATATTTGCTGTAAACCACCTTAAGCTTTAGACAGGCGGGTTAAGTTTTAAGTTGTTTAAAAAATGGAAGACTGATTTTTAGCAAGGAGGTGCCTGTTGATCAATGTATCAATAAAAGTTGGATGTTCCATGGTACATAATGCCTCCATCAATTTACACAAGCAAAATTCACATGGGTGCTTTCCCTTATCTATATCCCACATGGGCCTTCATTACATGGCAACCGAATGGGGAAAATCTACTATATTCCCCCCCCCCTCCAAAAGCCAAAGTTACCAACAAGATAGTTTTAGAGAGGAGCAAACCAACAATTCATTAGAAGGGAAGATATTATGGCTAAAGCTCACTTACTTCGGACGCATCATGCAATCAAACTCGCTGGAAAATCATTAATGCTTGGGATGGTCAGTGGCAAAAGGAAACATGGTCGCCAAGGGATCCGCTAGCTCTACACGATCAAAGTTAATACAGGAATGACCATGAACCAACTAAAAGAAGCAGTCAGAGACAGGGGTGCATGGCAAAGTCTTTCCTATAGAATCACTGAGGGTTGGACACGACTGAACAGATGACATCACCAAAAAAAGTCATTGCTGACTGCAGGGTTCTGACTAGTAACGAATCAAACACCCTCTCTTCAAAATTGCAAGCAGCACTCTTGAACTCTTGAACAACTGTTTGTTTCCAAATTCTAAGTAATATTGCAAATGTTTTATGCACACACATTCTTGTATTGCTTTTTTCCCACCTGCCCCTTTCTCCCTCCTCTTCCAATTTTTACTCAGTTGCTCAGCAGAGAAAATAACTGGCATAAGAAATGCTTTCCTCGGTTGAAGGGGAAACTATGGTGAGTTGATTCACTAGTATTCCATCCAGAGCATTTTACCAGAGCCGCCTTATAAAGACAGCATGGCGTAACAGACCATGGGAGAGAAAACCACCGGACCTTGGTTGAAGGGTGCACAGAGCAGCAATCTTGCTGGACCTGAGCAGACCTTCATTTTGCTAGTATTGTTATGAGAGACTGAAAGGGAACCCTCTGTATGCTGCCTTGAATTTAGGGTTGCCAACTCTGAGTTGGGCAATTCCTGGAGATCTGGGGGTGGAGCCGGGGGAGGAGCCATTTAGGGGGGAGGAGTTTGGCATGGATGTGACACCATAGAGTCTGCCCTCTGAAGCTGGTAGTTTCTCCAGACCTGATCTCTGTGACCTGTGGATCAGTTGTAGACCCAGGAAATCCCCAAGCCCCACCTGGAGGTTGGCAGCCTTTGCTCAAATCCCTGGTGGAAAAATAATACTGGATATCAATTTAGAAAATAAATTCTCATCAATATCAGTTAACATTAACACTACAGATTGATTCAAGAGAACTTTAAGCCTCAGAGGCAGACATCCACAGTCGGTATATCTGTGAGAGAAAGTGCAGGTTTTAGAACTCTGTCTAAGGGGGAAAGTGGGTAGGTGTGGGGCAATTTGATGAAGCTCTCCTCTCCCTCCTCCTCTGCTTCGTTCTACCTTGATTCCTTTTTCTTTCCTTTTTTGGTAGAAAAGAAGGCCCTGTGGGGGAGTGCTATTCTAGGCACCTGCCCTTGATTTCCATTTCAGCCCTGGGATCTCTTGAGCAGACAACCCAAACCATAATTTTCTTCAGGCCGGCTGGGTTTACAATGAGTGACCACTAGATGTCCCTGTTGGTCAGTAATCTCATAAGGGAGGTTGCAATAAAACTGGGCTGCATAGCTGTGAAGGTTTAGATGGCCGTTCTCTCCAGGCAGTGAGAGTAGAATTTATTGTGTATGGCCGTAGGCTGGAGCAATCTAAGACAGTAACAGTATAAAATAAATACAACATATATACAATATAAAATACAAAGTTATTGTGGCAGTAAACACCCTGAAATCATTGGGACTTACTTCTGGGTAAACTTATTTAGGATTAGGCTAGTAGAATGGCTGCTGGTTTGGTGGTGTAGGGCAGGGGTTGTCAACCTGTGGTCCTCCATGGAATACAATTCCCATGAGCCCCTGTCAGCATTTAATGGCAGGGGCTCGTGGGAATTGTAGTCCATGAATATCTGGAGGACCACAGGTTGACTACCGCTGGTGTAGGGATCTGCTGCAATTGCCATTATTAGTATCCTAATTACCAGCAAGAATAGAGAATATATTGGGCTCAGGGGTTGTCTCTGGGGTCCTGGTCTAAATCACTGAAGAGACACTGGGAGGGGGATTCTGGAGACTTGGCCACCTTAGGGGCCGTAAAAACAGACAAGTCATATGAGTTGTTCTCATAGGTTGCTGATGTGGAACACATCTTATGCCACATTCAGGGCTGCAGTAATGGAAGTCGTAACAGACGTTACATCAGTCCATCCCTGAGTGCGGCATAAGAGGCAGGGAAGTGGTTGACAGCAGTGAGGGCAGCGGCAAGCAGGGCTCAACTGCATGGCCTGGCCAGCCGCTGCCCGTCTTCCAAGGCCGCAAGAGGAATGGGCCCAGAGGAGGCTGGCCAGGCCCAGTGCTGAGCCCTGCTTGTGCCGCCGCCACCCATCTTCTGTGCTCCTCCTGGACAGCCACTGCCTCACCCATCCCTCGTCCACCCACACTCCTGACGGGCAGTGGAGGCAAGTGGCAACAGCAGCGTTATTGGGCTCACTGCCAGGCCTGCCCCACACATCACTTGCGTGGCTCCTGGTGCAGCAGCTACCAGCAATGGCCAGATTCTCACAGATAATGTGTTCCACATAATCTGCAAAAATCTGATTCCTGGATATTTTTTAAGGTTGAGGCTGTTATGGGAGGTACAGGGAATCTCTAGTGGCCTCTGGCCCCTGAATATGGTCCAACTTTGCTGGTGCTGATGCTGGGCACGCTTCTGTGCAGGAGTATCAGATATGTGAAAAGTTGGGGCATTGTCTATTGAACAGAGTTTAAGCAACCAAGAGTTTAACCAGAGCCAAGCAACCAAGATTACATGCCATTGTAATCTAGCTGGGTCAAGGTGCACTGGCCATATCTATCCTTTGATGTTGCAACTAACTTGTCCCACTAATTTGGTTACACTCAGTGATTTAGAAGCCACATGGCTCTTCTGAGCACCATCCTGGAGTCTAGGAAAGTGGGCAGTTCCTTTAGAAATTAAAATAATTTCATTCCAGGCCCAAGATAAAACTGACCACTTAATTGTTACAACACAACTTATCCCTGATGATCGTATCAAGGTTATCAAGAGCTAAGAGTTCTGTGTAGGAGGCTGGGGTCAGCCTATACACCTGAATGAGATGGAGGAATGGGATGTACCACTGTTGAATGCCAGCCCATAAAACAAAACTCCTTGCAAGCAGGAAAGTCAGCGAGGAAGGGAGATTCTAACCCCCCTCCTCCTTCTGCAGAACTAGAGTGTAACCTGAAGTGAACAGCACACAGAGAAGCATTTACTTTTCAAAATGCTGCCTAATAAAGGGGTCCAAAGAACTGCAGATCTTGCACACTGTTCTGTGTGGTCACCACTACAACTTGCCAGCCCTTCCCCTCACTCCAGATACACCAAGGCTGGCTGAGAGCTCTGCTGGAGGTGAGATTCAGCAGCACTATAAGCTCTGGCAATTAAAAGGTGATTATAGTTATTGCTTGGGGTGGTGTGCAGGGTCAGGGCTCTCCATGGTCTGTGGAACGAATACTACTGCGCCAATTGCAAATATGGGTGCATCTTCTCTAGACTTTGGCCGTCTACTGATCCCCTTTGAATTTATGCTTAGGGTGACTTCTAGCTTCAGTTCATACAGGATTTCCCTTTTTGAAAATATCTTTGGTTCCAAAGGGGTCATCTGCTGCCTCCACACAGTGTTGGATATTGTCCAATGAGTCATTCACCTGCAAATGATTATTGTTATCACCATTTTCAAGATGTATCTCTGTAGCCTGTGTTCTAGTCTTCTCTGGTTTTTAAGAGCAAATTGGTGGGAGCAAAAAAGTCCCCTCTTCTTATCCAGGTTCAGTGCTGGACACAATATCTTGATACCCAGTCTTGTCACCTCCAATTTTCTGGCAGCCTGGAGGTGTGTTGAGGCTGACTGAGTGAGTACTGACTGGTTGTAAATTCAGATGTTCAGTAGAGAGTATACGTATCTGAGGAACAGATTTGCTTCTTCCACACAATGCTTGTGACTGAGATAGTATATTGGGGCCCAACTCTGATCTGTCCCCCTTAGTGACAGTCGGAGGCCTAAAAATGAACGAGTTGCAAAGGAGGCAGCAAAATACACATACAACACTTGCTGCATTTCAGAGCCAGCCTTGAAGCTGCATTGCCTGCTGCCCCTTCCCCATCTCTGAATGACAGAAAGCGGGCCGCTCACTCCTTGACTTGCGTGCTTCCCTGTAGCTGCGCCGTCCCTGGGTGGTGTCACTGCTAGAAGGGGTGGGGCAACAGAGGAGAGGCTCCCTTGGCCCCTCCCCCCACAGCGCTGCTTGCCACTGAGCCAAGCGGTAAATATGTGCAACATTACATATGTATAATGGAGTGTAAATAATCCCAAAAAGTGCCTTGTAAATAGACTCCAAGTTTATCCTTTATTAATGAGCCGCTGAGCATCCTGCTGCTTTAGAGCAGCAAGGCTTTCATAATATCAAACCCTAAATTACACTTGGTGTCTCTCATTCCCTGCAAATGAGAATCATTTCAGGCCTCTTTGCTGCCTGTATTTATTTATTCATTTTATTGATTTTTGCCAGACTGAGCCCAGCATCCTCTGCGCTGCCATTTAGTAGCATTATAACCTTTGCGAACTGGAACTCCGTCTCCCAAGCAAGCACACGGGAAGATGCAAACGGGGTGTGGGGAGGGGGGAAGAGGTGGCTGGCTGGCTGCTCTCTAGTCCTGTGCTTGCTAGGTCTAAGGCAAAGACCACCTATTGATGCAACAAAGTACTTTAGAAAGACCAAGCACCGGGGGAGGGGGGAGGGCTGGCACAACCCCAACCTCTCTTCCTCTTTTGCCAGAATCGTAGAGCTGGAAGCCCCCATACAGTCCATCTAGTCCAACCTCCTGCTCAATGCAGGATCAGCCATAAGTGTCCATGATAAGTATCTGTCCAGCTGCTGCCTGACGACTGCCAGAGAGGGGGAGCTCACCTCCTCCTTAGGCGGCTGATTCTCAACCCCCCCCCCCGATATCTAGCCAGTGCCGTGCTACACATAGTTTAAATGCATTACTGTGGGTCCAGTAGTCTGCTGCCAACAGGAACCACTCCCTGCCCTCCTGCAAGTCACAACCTCACAAATACTCCAAGAGAGTAATCCTGTCCTCTCTCATCCACCTATGAACATTCCCAAAGCTCTCAGCCTTTCTTCATAGCGCTTGATCCCCAGGCCCTGGATCACCCTCATGGTTCTCATCTGTACCCTCTCCATTTTGACCGCGTCCTTTTTGAAGGGAGGCCTCCAGAACTGCACACAGTGGTCTGACCAATGTACTATACAGCAGGACTATGACATCTTGCATTTTCAAGGTGATGCCTCTGTTGATAGAGCCCAAGACTGCCTTCTTTACCTCCGCATCGCACTGTCTGCTGCCCAAGGCCCACACCAGCACAGCAGCTGCACTGCTCTGAATACTGGAGCAGTAGTTAAGAGTGTTACAGTCGGTCTGGGGAGTCAAAGATTCAAATCCTCACCCAGGCATAAAGCACAGTGGGTGTCAGGCTGAGCATATTTATATAAATCTTCTTATTGGGTATTGGCAGCTGGGGGGGTGGGGGGCCTGGGGGGTTGGGTGAGAGGGTAAGATATATTGTTCTTTTTATATATGGGCCTGGAATTTTGATGTTAGCTGCCGCAAGGCAGCCAACCAGGAGTGGCGGCCTACAAATCTAATCTAATTAAATAAATAAAATAAAAATATTTATTAATTAGAACATTTACATCCTGCCTTTTCTTTTTATAACATATTTTACTTATTTAGAAAGATACAGGAAAGTGAAACAATATTATATTACAGTTATATACTACAACTACTATTTGGAAGCAGGACAGAACATTTCAAGCTTCGAGGAGTCCTGGAAGTGAGGTCAGCTGGTCACGCCTCCCTGCCACACATTTCACCAGATGTGACATCACCATCTGCATTAAGAGGCAGGTTGACCCTGGTTAGGAATTCCTGGTCGAAAGGCTGCTCCTCTTCCTTCTATTACAACTTGATTTTATTGTTCAATATAGTCTAGCACTGTATTCCAATTTCTTCTGAACTCCAGGGTTGATTTGTTATGTATCGTATAGGTAAGTTTTGCCATTGTCTTTTGAAAGGTACTTCACAACTGAGTGGGGATTCAAGCGCTGTTCTTTCTAACCACCACACCACCCTGACCAGTGACCACCATCTCCAAATAATCTTTACAGGCAGAATTTCTTCAAGAAAAGCCCCAACGGTGTAATGTAAAATGCAGAACAGTTATATCTGTCCACACACGCACACACACACACCATCGCTGAAACCTTTAGAAATCCAGGCCAAAGCTCAAAAATCATAGCAAGATCCAAAACAAAGGCTACATAACACCTTTCATTAAGACCACCTGCCAAGCAGGCAAGCTGCTGACTGATCCAGAACTCTTCACCAGACTGGATGTTCATAAATGAAAAAAGTGAGCAGGGCCAGAAAAAAGGATCTCCCAGGCTATGATCTCCACCACCACCCCCCACCACCACCACCCCCTTTGTCTGCATCTTGGGCAGATTGTGCATTGGTGTTCAGGGGGTGTCTGGTATCAAGCTCCACCCATGGCCCTGTGGGAAGGAGGAGCAAACCCCCAACCATTCCGCTGAAAGTATAAAACCCAATAAAATGTTTCTCAGGTTTCAAAGGGAAATACCTAGGCCTTCTAAAACATCCTGGGTCAGTTTCGCATGGGAGGTTAAATGGATTTTTAGCCTCTTGTGTGCCATGTAGGTTTAATGCCCAGTCATTGTTCCAGTGAGAGAACGTGGAAAGCAGGGCCATTTGTAATACAAAACAGCATCCCGGCCAGCCTTCTATATGTGGATTATATTGAATACACATTCAGAGCATACATCCTGCATTTGACTTAGTGTCACATTTTCTGGACTGGGCTCAGAAAAAAACAGCCCTCTATATATTATTCAGAATGAGGGGGTAAATTGAGCTGGTTGCAGCTGTGAGCTATAAACAGGGGTCATTTTTTTAATGTTCTTCCACTGAGCCCATATTATAAGCTCACCACATGTAGCAAAGTAGCATACCAGATGAAGAGCTATACTCAGCTTTTCTTCACGTTCTAGCTTGCTGTACAGAGAGAATTTTCTATGTCGGGAAGATTCCAAAATAGGACCCCTCCCCTCTCTGCAACCTGCATCCCAGAATTCCATTATCTCCTCCCTAATCAGGGACTTCCTGAGGAGAAGCAAGATATTTTTTTCAGGTTGACAAAAAAGGTAGGTCTGACAATGGTAATGAATTATTTCTCACCCTTCTGCATAAACAATAAATAGGTCTTAAACCGATAAAGGTTTTATATTCCGCTTTTCTCTAGCTTAAGGAGTCCCAAAATGGCTTACAATCACTTTCCCTTCCTCTCCTCACAACAGGCACCCCATGAAGTTGATGGTGCTGCGAGAGCTCAGAGAAAACTGTGGCTGGCCCAAGGTCACCCAGCTGGCTTCATGTGGTGGAGAGAAGAATCAAACCTGGTTCTCCAGATTAGAGTCCACAACCTGGGTTTGACTCATTTTCTGTACACTTGCCCTTAACAGGGGAATGATTTCTGTTTTTTAATGGACTGTTCAGCTATTTTGGAGCAATTTGAGTCTATTTGGGCTATTCTGCACATACACCCATGTATGTTCTCAAGTTGTGCAAGCTAGGCCGCTGGTTGGAGACAGGTATTGGGAGCATGTGACCCTGATATTACTGCAATTTCACTGGTTATGGATTAAAGGTATTGGTTTTAACTTTTAATGATGTACATGGCTTGGGAACAGTATCTGCAGGAGAGTCTTCTTCCATATGTTCTTGACTGTCCCATCAATCAAAGAAGTTTGTTTGGTTGGCAAACAAGAGAGGGCCTTCTCAGTGGCAGGCCCAACATAAAAGAGCAAACTTCTCATGAAGAAAGGCCACTAACAAGTGTTTTACATAAAAATAAATTACTGTTCTTTAGAATCAAGGGAAACTTTCATTCCCTGCTCATACAACCTAAAAGTACTTCTTGCCCATTTGCCAGGAAAAAAAATTAGCCAGGATATTCCATGGTGACATGAGGGCAGCTCACTTCGGCATCCCTCTCTCCCGGCAGTTCTCGATGTGAGGAGGAGGAAGGTAAGGGATGGAGAGAGAACCTGAGGTAGAGACAATTTGGTTCCTTGTTCCCCACCAACAGAAACATTGTGGGTTTGAATGTCCTCTGGTGTCATTGGTGCTACCTGTGTGTAGCCAGCACTGGTGTACCTGCATTGGTTACCCCAGTCTGCCATGTCCCCCACTGACAGCTGGAGGAGGAGGGAAGTTATGTCAAGAAGTAGCAACTAAAGATACTACAAACTTCATAATATGCTTGACATCTGCAAAGCCCCTGCCCCCCTCCACTTATACTCACTGATCACCACTTAACAGCCAATCACATCAATAAACAGTGGACAGGTTAATCAGTCAGCCAGTGATTATAGCCACTGTCTTTTAAAAAGATATATCATTTGGTAAGCCTGTTATCATTGATGTTCTTTCACATACACACATTTTTTACATAGACTCATGGGAGTCATCTCCCTCATCATTAATGAGCTGACCTGGGCCTGCTATGCTGTACAAAAGTGGCTTACAAGACAGAAGGAGATGAAGCTCTACCACCACAACTACTGAAGAGGCACAAACCTGCCAGGCAGCCACTCAGTGGATGTGGATGTGGACAGGTGAACAGATCCAAGGATCAGCTTACAGGTGTTTGCAGATGTCAAGCAGCCTGGTGCAGCATTCAACAATAGCTGCAGCCTCTAAACACTCTTCAAGGGTAGTCCCAAGCAGTCTAGATGTAAGTAAGATCACTGTAGCTAGATCTAACAGACCCAGGAACAGAAGCAATTGATGCATCAGCCAAAGCTGGGCAAAAGCACTCCAAACTGGGTTTTGTAGGGCGACTGCCATAGCAAGTAGCACTCCCAAGCTGTGAACCTGGCTTTTCAAAGGCAGTGTAATCCCATCCAACACAGGAAAGGCCACAAATCCTAGAGCTTCCATTCAGCTAACCCAGAGAACCTCTGTCCTGTCAAGGTAAAGTTTCAGCTTGTTAAACCTTATCCAGCCCATTACATACTCCAAGCACTGATTCAGGGCATTAACAGCATCTTGGAATCAGACGGGAAAGAAAGGTAGAGCTGGGTATTATCAGCATATTGGTGGCACTGCAGCCCAAAGCAAGTATCCATTGTCAGTTTTGATTACTGAGAAGCTGAAGATGCTGAATACTGAAACCCAGCACTGTGCCAGAGAGCAGTTCTTCCCTGGAAGTTTGGGATCTGAAACGGAAATGAACCCTTGGCCTCATAGCTTAGCTGTTCGTTATGTCCTAATAATGATCTCTGCAATGAAGCCAGCCAAGCATATGATTGTCTTGAAGGATTTTTCCAAGTTTCAGGGCCTTTTTTTAGTTGCCCTTGAATAGGATGAGTTTGCTTGCAACTGTCAGAAGGCTTTGAAATGTCCTTGATAAATGCGGTTTTCTGCAAAATGAGCTTCACAAAGTATGCTTCAGCCAATATGTTCTTAAATCAGCACTTCTAGGTCAGCACAAAAAAGGCGGTTTCTCACTTGATTTCAGGCATTGTAGCCTTTTGGTGACAGGGAGGCACTATGAACCAAGAACCAGACAAAGTCCCAACCAAGGTAGATATGTTTCCATTTTCAAAACCCCCGTGGGGCCATGCCATTTCTGAGCCATTCAGTGGCCTGTCTTAAAACAGTCTAGTGCTGTAGGCGGGAGCCTCTCCTCCATTCTGGGCACTGGGCAGAGGTTTCTGGTCCTTTCCCCTGGGTATCTGTGAGGTGGAAGAAGGTGTATTTACCTCATGATCTCTTGCTGCTCCCCCAAGGTTGTGTACCAGGCAGATAGCACTAAAAGGATTTATTGCTACACCAAGCTGCCTCTCGAAGTTCAGTCATGTAGGAGATGTCCCATTATATGGGCAGTTGACTTTAACAGTCATTGTGTGCTTAAAGCACAGCAGAACAACAGTGGGGGGAAAAATCCCCACTCCACACTTAGATGGCCCTTCCCCCCTCTCCCCAAGCCCTGCTCATCTATTTGCACAGTAAATTAAAAATATGAATCACTTCTCTGTACTGCCTCCCCAAACACTCATCCTGTCAGGCTCTGGGTTGTCTTCATTTGTATTACCTTAATTTAATGTTAATTATGTTCTTCATTTACAAAGAACAAGCATTTACACTCCCCATCTGGGGATACGCTGCACTTACTATCTCAAAGGATTTGGCTCAGAGGAGGGGGAGGGGGGAGGACTTGTTAGCACACCACACAAGGTACCAGAGGGGACTATGGATGTTTCCCTCCCTCATCTGCAGCTCTTCCCCTCTGCTTATGCCGCAAATGGACTTTCCTGATGAGAAACGCAATTACCTTTCCGTTTATGAATTGGTGCTTCCTTAACTTTCAGACTGGATTGCAAAGGGCAGATGGTAAAAATGTACTCTACCACATCTTATACTACTGTGGGATTGCTAGTGGTGCGATGGCATAGCTGGTATGCCGGGATATAAAAATGGGCAAATCAAAACATTGGGGGAGGAAACTCACAATAACGCAGGAAGTGGTTCAGAAGCAAATACCCGGAGAAAGGAGCTTACAAGAGGGTGGTGAGACCCCTGAACAGAAGATCCAGAATGGAGGATCCAAACTCAATTTGCTTCTTGAGGCTGACTCACCACCAGACTCTGTTGACACTCATCTAAATCTAAGAACCTCCTGATAGTGTAGCTCTGCGAATCACATCTGACAAAGAGTTTACAGTTCTTGATGAAATTATGTTTATTTAATTGAAAATATTTTCAACCGCCTTTCTTCCCAATCAGGGGCCAATAGGTAGCAAACATAAAAACATTGAAATGCAGTTTAAAATATAAAATAAAATTAATGCATAATTTGCAGCATGGAATGAGCATAAACTCATGAAAGCTAATACCCTGCCCCAAATTCTTCATCTTAAAAGTGCTAGTGGACTCCTGTTATTTTCTACTGCTACAGACAAACATGGCTACCCATCTTGAATTACAACATTATCCTCCTATCCACCATGCTGGCTATGACTAGTTTTCATGTACCATTTTGGATTGGATAGCTGGGGGGGCGGGGGATCAAACTACACATATATGAACATTGTTATTAATTTAGGGTAGATTAATGCCTGAAATGCTTTTAAAGAAATGTGTCTGCAAACTGATAGTTTCCCAACATTGTGCCACCTGGCTGATTTAGTGAAAGTAATTTCATAATTACTGTTTGTCAGGTGAAAAAATGTTATGTTTGGGTCATTCCAGTCTTCGCCCATTTGCACTGGCTTCCAGTTTGCTTCCAGAAACAATTTAAGATGCAGGTCTTCTTAGGATCACATAGGTATGGGGATACCAGTCTGTATTGACACATTCCCCTCACTGAAAATCTCACTGAAAATGGATATTACCTGGATTCCGTTTTGACAGAAGTCCTAAAGAATAAAGAAACAAGGAAAACTACAAAAATAGGACATTTTTCTTTCTTTTATCTATCATATTGTCAGTGGATAGGTCTGTTTCTCTCTGTTTGGTTTAATTATTAGACCGTCCTTCTTATACTCTTGTATGATATCTGTGGAAGGCAAGCCAGCCGCGGAGGCGCTGGTCATCTCAGCCATGGAGGCAGTGTCTGTGGAGGGCAGACGTGGTGACGCAGGCCGGCTCAGCTGCAGAGGTGCACCCACGGAGGACAGGGCAGCCCTGGCAGTGCTCCCTGCAGAGACCCAATCACAGGAGACTCAAAGGAGACCTACAGCAGAGAGCCACGGGTCCCCCAGCTGAGGAGACAGGATCGCCAAATATGACAGTCCTCCTACCGCTAAAGGTGAGGAGGGAAAAGGGGGGAGGGAGTCTGGGTATATGTGTGTTTGAGAGGGGGAAGCAATAGGTAAGGGGGGAGAGGGCAGGGGGAAAGGATTCTCGCCCCTAATGTAGATGTGTTCCACATAAGTGGAGAGAATCCTTGTTGATAGATTTTTGTTATATATGTATTTTAATTAACTAATTGATGGTGATGTTTGCATATGTAATATAGCGGCTAGATGATTGAACTTAAGTCCAAAGACACCCAGGTTCAAATCCCTGATCAATCATAAAGTTCACTAAGTGATTTGGGATTAGTCATTACCTTAATCCTTCACTGAGTTTAAGTGCTAATGTGAAATCTTTTAGACTACCTTTTTATGTACGTATAAAAAGACTGGGTTTGAGAGTGAGAAACATTTTGGGTGTACAAGATCAGTTCCTGCCAGTGGCAGACACTGTTATGGCTGTAAAAATATTTCTAGTTCTCTGTGCTACCAATGAGCTATGAATACGTTTTATGGCACTCATATTCCTAAATATTTTAAATCCTTGCATCTTGTCAACTCAAAATGCATTTTCTTCTTCAGTATGCCTTAGTACTAGGATGATAAAGGCTATCTTCCTAGTTTCCAAATGCTCCAGAGACCAGACCAAAAGAATATCCCTGCAGAATCAAACCAAGTGTCCATTTAGTCTGGTATCCTGTTTCCAGAGGGGGCCAAAGAGATTTTTGGATGGGGGTCACAGCTCAATGGAAGATCGCCTGTTTTGTATACAGAAGGTACCAGGTTTGTTTAAATGGCTCAGCTAGCAGGCAATATGTAAGATCTCTACCATACTTGGAGATTTTTAAGTAGATGATGGATGGCCATCTGACAGCAATGTACATTCTGTAAGTTTAGAAAGAGCATGAAAGGGAAGGCAGGAAGGGATGAGCCAGTGCTTGGCTTTCGTGGCTCTTTCATACATGTCCAGGGCAATTCCAGTCACCACAATGGGGTCGGGAAGGATTTTTCCTCCAGACCAAATCAGCCAAGGGATCTTGGAGGTTTTTTGCCTTCCTCTGGGCTTAGAGGAGGAGCCACTGGGGGAGGAGTGGTGCATTTCCTGTGTTGCTGGGATCCTTGGGATCTTTTCAAGCTCTACATTTCTACAAGAGCCCCTTGAAGGCCACTGCCCAACAGAGTGGATCACACCAAACTTGAATGGCCAAAAACAGCTAACTCCGTATAAAACAGCTTCATACTTCCAAGAAACTCATATAAGGAATGCAAGAAGACATCAGCTTCCCCTCACTGTTTTTACCCACCATCACCCTTACAACGAACAGGTGTCCTTTAATATTGTGATTGCTAATAGCTGTTGATGTATACATGAATACCTCTAATCCCCTGTGATAGAGAGAGCCAAGTCCAACCCTTTTCCAGTATGTGCCAAGCCTCCTTTTGCCCTGGCGGCCTGAAAAGAAAGCCAGAAACAATCAATCAGGAGTCGCAGAACACTTGAACAAATTTAGACTCCAGTGGCACCTTTAAGCCCAACAAAGTTTTATTCCAGGGTCATTTCTGCACATCTGTAAAAATAGCATTATGCCAACCAAATGGCTTAACATTAAATATAATAGTGCCTCCCGACCCCTCCTTACCTTTTTCCTATCTCGCTCTTCTCTGCCGCCTTTTCATGCTTCCCACCCTCCACATCGCCTGCTTGAAATGGCGGAAGAGAGCAACATGGTTTATAAGCCAGGCAGCCAATCCCCTTTCTTCATGCTTTAAACTTTAAAGTTTAAAGGTCCCATGAGGCCTGCTAATTTTTTTTAAATGCATACTTCTCTGTTGCTATGCCTATGTATCTGATCATAGATGCATAGCACTTTTTGAACACTACCCCTTCTTGAATCATGAGTCTTGTTAATTTTAAAAATTAATCTCATTCTCTATTGGGGGGGGGAGCTTTAAAGAGGCATGCTTTGTGCTACAACATTTTGAAATTCTTTCTGGCATCACCTGCACGCTTGTCCACCTATTTGCTGCTCCAGGATTTCAGACATTTAAAAAAGATGTTCCCGTTCCCCTGGAGAAGGAGGTGGGAGCCTCCATAACTTCCCTCAGCTGGTTGCCTGCTGACTGCTCTCCATTAGGTAGCATTACAGAGGTTGGTGAATCCACTTCTAGTGCTTTAAAATGGAGAATGTAGCCGGCTGTTTACTGCCCAGACGCTGCATGTTGGTGACGTCATATGGAGGGGCCAGAATATAACAACAACAAAAGGTAAGCATTTCACTGTTTTTACAGGTGCGGAAATCTCCCAGGTATTCGTATGCACGCACATTTCCTCAGATACAATGTCATGGAATGGAAATAATCAGTTCAAACTTATATGTAGAGTGTGAGAGTCAATTAAACTACAGCATAATGAAAACGGTTAACAGATTCCAGAGATAAACAGAACACTTGGAAGAAGGAGGGATTGGGGGAGGGGAGCAGAAGGGACAAGAGTCCTTGAGTGGAGGTTTAAGACAGATAAGATTCAGAGGTTGCTTAAAAAGAGTATGGATCTTGTTTTAACTTCAGTCCACTTGGGGTGAAAGTGGGCTGTTTAGAGGGGTGACTGGTGTTGGCACACAATGGTATATGGAGCTCCTATGTAATCTTTTCTGGGTGATTGAGAAAGTGCCTTGGGTAGACCCAGATCTTTGTTCTTAACAGGCTCTAGTGGTCATATGAAGAGGAAAAATCTCTCTCACACACATTTCAGTGGTATAATTTACTCCCCCATCCTAAATAAAGCTATTTCTCGTCTTGTTCGATTTCTGTTCTCCTCCTTGGTATTAAAGGCGGAAAAGGTTATGACTGGGTTTGTCAAAGCAGGGGAAAGAGTCCCTCGAGGAGGCTGGCACTAAATAGTGCAAGAGCTGGCAAATAAACATTGCTTGGGACCTTTCCACAGATGGAAAGTTCTCAATCAATCACCAGATCATTACCCAGCACCATTGTGAGGACGGTGGCCCTGGGCAGTGCGAGGGTGTTCCTATCAAAAATACTTTAATGCCTACCCCTGCCACCCCAAACCATCCCACCCCCCTTTGAGGGGACCTAAACCACTGCCTGTTGCCATGCCTTACAGTAGCAATTCCCATTACGTTTTATGTACTTTTCTGTCTGGTAGTCTTTCCCCATATGCATTATCTTATACTGCTCTATCATATTGCCTCTTAGTCCTTCTAAAACAAAAAAAAGTTGAAACTGTGAAGCTTTTCTTCTTGGGAAAAATGTTTCAACTGCTGATTGTTTTGATTGCTCTTTTCCTGTTCTATTATATCCTGTGAGAAACCAGGACTGCACATACCATATGTTTATATAGAGACATTGTTAAATTGCTACTTTACAGTCTATCTACCATCTATCTATCTATATACCATATAAATAAACCAGTAAGGGGGTGGTGGGAGGAGTTGGGCCTCGCCGTTTACTGGCTAATCTGGTTGCCCGTACGGCTCCTGGCTGCGTCCTCCTGGCTGTGTCCCAGCGGCCACCCAATCAACATGCGTGTCCTGTCCCTCACCATCTCCTCACAGTTCTTTCAGTTCATCGGAGTCCATTGCCCAGTGAGTTAGCCACCCAGTGAGCTAGTTCCCCCCCCCCCGCCTGCTGTGAAGGAACCTCAAACAGCCCCTGACTGAGGTGAGGGAAGTGTTTCCGAGAGCAACGCAAAGGAGTCTGTGAGCGTACTTGTGCTTTTGAGGGGGGGAAGCTTTTCTCTTCTGCCTAACAGCTGGCTGACAGGGAGGCCACAGAAAAACCCCTTCTCCCATAAAATACTGCTATGACCGGCATTGCTGCTGGAGGAAAGATGCATCCAAGCCATATGTATTTCTTCTCCGTGACTCTCTGTAGATTAGAAGCCTACCACACAGGATTGTTGTGCAGATGAAACTGGATGCTGTTGCAGAAGTTCTTTAGCTTCCTATTTCATCTGCACAACAACCCTGTGCAGTAGGCCTCAAGTGTTTCAACTCCACAACAAACCTGTGTGGGAGGCCTTAAATGTTTCTGCTGTACAACAACCCTGTCCAACCTCCAAAGCATCCCATTCTGCCTGGGGACCTGATCTTTATAGTTTGGAGATGAGCTGTAATTCCAGAACCCCTCCAGGCACCACCTGGAGGTTGGCTACCCCTGGGTTGGAAATATTCCTTGAGGTTTGGAGATGGGACTTCAAAATGGTACAATGCCTCAGAGTCACATTGCGAGATGCAAACCGGCTGTTCACTCCCCACCCCTTACCTGGAAAATTCCCCTCCTCACCCAACCATACCCCAGCAATCCCCACCCCCACCCCCCTCCATTCCTCTGTGCCTGGATGACTCCACCTCCCACCCGCCAGCCTGCTCATCCACGCCCCAAATCCCAGTTAGCCTGCTTCCATGCTGGTGCTACCTCCACCCCTGCACCCACCATCATCTCATGTTCCCCATTCACCCTCTTCCATGTCACACTTCCCTCCACCCGTCCCATGTCACCCTTCCCCTACCTATCCCTGCAGCCCCTCATCCCCATTCAATCCAAATATATGTCGCCATGGCATGAGTCAGATGTTTCACAGACTTAAGGGTACGTGTTACCCCTCGACCAGAGCAGGGAATGCTCCACCCACAATCTGACCACATTGTGACAAAGAATGTCATCTACCATGAGCTCCTCCTCTGATCGACGCACACAACAGCCATACCACACTTCCCACAGGTGAGTCCTCTTCCACACTCTACTAAACCTGAAGAGTACACATCCTTGCCACACATCTTTCCACTCACACACCCTAATGACACCACAACCCCTACTACACACCCCTGCAGCCACATGTCCTTCCAGACCTCTCCACTGACTTTTCCCACTCCCATGCACTAGCGCCTATTCTGGATACAATGCGCTTCATCCTAGTTCTTCTGATAATCCTGGACCCTGAATTTGCTATTGCAAACTGCTGTCATTTTCATTAAGCTGTCCTCCAAGTATTCACTGATGCTGCCAGTTCAGACCCCAACAGGATTGTATGTTAAAAACTTTATTTTTGGCATTCAATAATGTTAATCGGCCATTCTGCCACCTATTTACTCCATTTCAAGATTTTTTGGGGGAGCTCCTTAAGAGTCCATTTGGGATTTTACCACCATAAATAATGTGTTGTCAGCTACAACTCTCTCCCTCTCTCTGCTTACTCCAACTCTTGATAATAAAGAGTTGATGCCACTACAGATTCCTCTGCTTAATTTTTCTGCTGCGAATTATCTCTGCTCTGCCTTTGATATTTGAATGCATTACTGATCCATGAGAAGGCCTACTGTTTTATCCCACAACTGCTAAATTTACTCATAATCCTTTCGTGAATCATTTTGTCAAAAACTTTGTCTGATGGATTACCACTAACTACATGCTACTAAGGCTTTCAAAAAAATTGAGCAGATTAGTGAATAGGACTTCCCTTTGCAAAAGTCATTCTCTCTCTCTCTCTCTCCACACACACAAACACACACAATTTTTGCATTTCTCTATAGAGAACAAATGATTGATCATTTCCAGCTAGTTATCCTTTGGTCCCTGTTAAGTTAGGTCAAGTGAACCAGCTGTTTCAAGTACCTTCGTGGTGTCTGAAGTGGTTAGGGTAGGCTTTCTCAACCAGGGTTTGGTGAGACCCTGGGGTTTCTTGACAGTTGCGTGTGTGTGCATATGTGTGTAAAAATTGTGGGCCTGGAGAGGGTGGGAAGGGGAAGGGCCCTGGGTGGGCATGCACAAAGCTATGCTTCCCAACCATATCCTACATGGTGACACCACTTCTGGGGTTTCACAAATATTTTGAGAAGATGACCATGGAAGTACAGATCCTAAGCAAGAGAGAATTGCATACATAGCTGTAGGGCGAACATCCTAGGCTGGTTGGTTATGGCCCGGCCTGTGAAAGCATACTAAGCAAGCAATGACAAAAATATGCCTTGGAGACACAGGGCAGCTAGTGACAATTATAGACCTGCATACTGAGAGAGAGGTGCACCTCTGCAATTAGTCCCAACTCTGCTTCTGACATCTTTTGATGCTCTGGAGAGAGAAAGTCTATTACAGAGAGGCTCAAGTCGACTCTTGAAGATGAACGACCACACCGGGGATCCTATACCACTTTCTCCCACTGTTATTGCAGCTCACCCAGAGAGCCCTCCATTGTTCCAAACATCAGCAAAACCTTCTGCAGAAGGGCTTTTTAGTGGAAATTTAGAGAGCCAGGAGATTGATATAGTGTGGGCCCTTACCCTGAAGGCCCCACAGAGCCCTATAATTTGACTTCAGTCCCCATATACAAAAATGGATCAATTTTAGTGGATTTTGAAGATAACGTGACCTGTACATTTCTGGCTTAATTCTCCTCACTTGCTGCCATAAAGCTCAGCTTGAAATGGTTGTGGACCATGTATTCTCACTGAAATGATTCAACAGTCAGAGAAGGGAGAAATCAGTTTTGTTCCTGCACTAGCATGGGTTCAGGCTGCAGCATCCTCACTTGTTTAATGTTATGTCTCATTTCAAAGTCCTCCATCCCTTTCATTGTGTCAGCCCATCCCCGCCCCGAAAGGATTTCTACAGAACCTGTCTTTATTGTTCAGGAAACCCTATGGACAACTCAGTAAGGCAGGCCAGTATAATTATCTCCCTATTGCAGATGGGGGAGAGGGATGCAGTGAAGGTGAGGAGTGGTCTGGTGTTATGTTACCCAGTAAACTTAATCGCCCAGCTGAGATCTGAACCGAGGTCTTCCCAGCACAGGCTGTTTAGAACAATTCCACAGCAGTCTGTTCCTCATGGTTCTGCCAAAACAGACTTCCATCCTGCCCCACTTTTCTTCCACTAGCCCATCCCACCTCTTACATGAAACTGAAATATTAAAACGGCCAGCCGCACTAGTTTATAAGCTTTGTAACTCAAATCGGGTTGCTTTACAGCTAGGTTTTCATCCTTACCTGCCCCAAACCTGCTTTGTAGCCTCTGTTTGACATTGTCAGCTCGGAAGGAGCCTTGGCTGCCAAATATATCAGACACTCAGATGTCCATGAATGACCGACAATAATGTGATAGAGAAGCAAAGACACTCCAGGGGAGCAGCAGAGAGGCACACATGCTCTCCCTCCCTGACATACACCCTCCCTCCCTCCCTCCCTTATTAACAATGACCTTCCTATTCACCATGCTCTGGATTCCCCAGTCCCAAATAGCTTTTAAATGCACTTCACAGTCCAAGCTGGTGCTTGTTAATAGGGCACACACAAACACACGCAGGTAGTGTGCATACGCACCGGCAGCCCCACGCTCACACGCGCCATGGCACACTCAAGCTGATGGCATGTGCATCTGCGCCTCCCACCCTAACATTTTAATTAATGACAATGGTGTTTTTTCTCCTGTCCCCTCCTCAGTGCTTTAATGTGTGTCCCTGGCCCGCCCGGTCCCCACAGCCATGGAAATATTAGCTTGACGGATGTGCTGTGTCGCCTGGGCTCCCTCAACGGACCGGGCTGTCAGCTCGCCGATGATGACATTAACACAGGCAGAAAGTGATGACAAATGCCCGTTATCAGCGAACGAGGCCTGTGACAAATCGAACGCCGCCTCGCGAGCAGCCCCATTACGCTGTAATAAAAAAAGATGGATGGCTTTGTGTTCCGGGGCCTGGTGCTAATGCGATTTTGCCTGGTCTCAAAGGGTTCCAATTAAGGCAGAAAAGAGAGAGCGAGGAGGAGACCCAGAAAGCTCACACACACACACAGACACACGTCCCCAGCCTTTCTGCCAACATTGCACTAATCGAGTTAGATCACCTTGAAGGAGCAGGATCTCTCTGTCTCTCTCTCCGCCTCTCTGAGGCTGGAGGGAATCCCAGTTCCAGGTGGGAAGCTGAACTGTAGGGTTCTGTGGGAAGCAGGGAGGCATGGACAGAAGGAAGGCACAGATGGAGCCTGGGAAATGTGTTTGCATGCCATCCTCCTGCCTCTGCCCAGTTTCGGCAGCTCCCACTGCATCTGGCTGGCTCTGTCTCCATCAGGTGGAGGGCTTAATTAAATCACTGCCTCCAACATCCGTAGCAACAAGAACAAGGGAGGGGGGACTGCAGCGCCTCAAAGATGAGCGTCACCTCCAGGACGTGCTTCACCAGTATGCAAGGATATACAGGGATCTGTAGGGAAAGAAGTTTCAAGTGGGGGTCAAGGAGGAAGCTATCCAGGCCAAATTGTGCAGGAATGCTCATGCCTGCTAGAAACTGACTGATCCCACCTCTGTGCAATCCAACCCATGGCCAGGATAAAGTTAAGATTAATTTTAAGTACATCACTATTTGCATCCTCTGTTATAATAATCCAAGCAGTATGGTTGTAGGGGGGGGGAAAGGACATTTCATATGTTAGTTTATTCTATATATATATTATGGACTATATATTATAGAAAATGTATACCCCCTAATCACAGACTTAGCAAGTGTTTGAAATTATTACAATATGTGATTGGGCTACTATGAGTCTTGTTGACATCAATATTTGTATTACCATGTATTTATCCAAAACCAGCAATCTTATATTAAAAAATAGCTTTGTTCATAGATATAGAGTTGGAAGGGGCCATACAGGTCATTTAGTCCATCTAGTTCTTCATGTGATAGAGAACCAGTGATTTATAGCTGATAATAGAGTTCTAATAGCTAAAGCACTTTTCAAATTCTAACTCCCCAAAAACTTTGCTTGATAAAATTAATCCCTTTGTCTCACTTTATTTTTCCAAACCAAACAAGATACACTGCAATGTTTTTGAGAGTGGGGGGGAGATCAGCCATAATAATGGTTTATAATATTATTGACATCAATATTTGTATTATCATGTATTTACCCAAAACCAGCAATCTTATATTAGAAAATAGCTTTGTTCTTCATGTGATTTATAGCTGATGACAGAGTTCTAATGGCTAAAGCACTTTTCAAATTCCAGCTCCCCAAAAACTTTGCTTGATAAAATTAATCCCTTTGTCTCACTTTATTTTTCCAAACCAAACAAGTTACACTGCAATATTTTTGAGAGTGGGGGGGAGATCAGCCATAATAATGGTTTATAATATTATTGACATCAATATTTGTATTACCATGTATTTACCCAAAACCAGCAGTCTTATATTATAAAATAGTTTTGTTCTTCATGTGATAGAGAACCAGTGATTTATAGCTGATGACAGAGTTCTAATGGCTAAAGCAGTTTTCAAATTCTAGCTCCCCAAAAACTTTGCTTGATAAAATTAATCCTTTTGTCTCACTATATTTTTCCAAACCAAACAAGTTACACTGCAATGTTATTGAGAGTGGGGGGGAGATCAGCCATAGTAATGGTTTATAATATTATTGTCAATTTGTAACTGCATGTGACACTTAACAGAGGAATGCAAACAAAAGGATGTGCTCCTGTCCCAGGGAGAAGCTGTGATGGCTGGGACAGGTGACCTCAGGAGCAAAAAGGACAAGAGGAACTAATCAACGAGAGCAAATGCAGTTATATGCACTCAGGATTCATCTGGATTGGAATGAGACCACAGAAGCAATGGCCAAGTCATCACACAAAAGGTGGGCATTAAGGAAGAACTTAAAGGAATTTTCCCCTTTTGAGCTATTGAGCTGAGTGGCAGAACTGGTTTCAAGCAGAACAGAGGCTGAAATGTTCCCCCCCCCCCTTCTTGCAGAACCCTCAGGCAAACAGAAGAGATGAGAACTTGTATTTTGCGTACAGACCGGAGAGTTGATAACCATCTCCTCTGAACCCTCCCTGGGAGGCAGGGGGAGGGAGGGAGCCTGGAAATAGCACTGGCTGGAAGTAGCTCTCCCTTTCCCTGAGGTCAGAGAGAGAAGAGGGGCCCCTTCCCACCACCCCTGGATCCAGACCTTCTCTGATACTCCTTCACTGTATTTCATATGTCTGTATTTTAAATTGCTGCAAGCTGTTTGGGGAAGCCAATATTTTGGCTGAAAATAAAGGAATGGAAGGCAGAGTTGCTAAGAACAGGTACGTGTAGATATCTGAAAATGGCACGGTTGAAGAAATAAAGATGAATTGCAAGAATATAACAGGAAATAAGAAATCTGAAAAAACGGCACATTTAAAATGCATTTATTTACTTATCTGCACCCCACCTTTCCCTCCAGTAGGGTCCCGGAGTGTCTTATCCTCACAGCCCTACTGATGGCTGAGATGGTCGTTTGAAGAAGAAGAAGAGGAGTCTCCAAGTGACTTCCATTTGCCTTCCCTTTCCTCCCCCCACAACAGACACCCTGTGAGGTGGGTGAGGCTGATAGAGCCCTGATATTACTGTTCAGTCAGAACAGCTTTATCAGTGCTGTGGCGAGCCCAAGGTCACCCAGCTGGCTGTGTGTGGGGGGAGCAGGGAATTGAACCTGGCTTGCCAGGTTAGAAGTCCGCGCTCCTAACCACTACGCCAAGCTGGCCCTTGGCAAGTTTCCGCAAAAGAGTCGGGGCTTGTGCCACAGTCTTTCAGATTCTAATCTGGGATTCTAAAAGGATGGGCAATTGGCTAATGGTAAAAGAGGAAGGGAATTAGTAGCCAGTGCAGGGAGGTAAGGAAGGGCAGTCTGTGAAATGAGTCAAACACTGGAGCTGTTCTGCTGAAAGAGCTGAGATGTGACAAGGGAAGGCAAGAGTAGAGATTGTACTATGAGTCCCCTCCACTGTTGCCAGCAGAAAACTGACTAGTGAAAGAAAACAAAAAACATAGAAATTAGATTTATTTCCATTGCCTACTTACAGTTTCTGTTTTATCTGGCTAGATAAAACAGGCCCTCCCTTTGGCTACTTGGCCATTCAGGCACTCAGTGGCTAGCCCAGCCTTGATACAGAAAGTGAGTCTAACTGGAAGGAAGTAACATGGGCAGAAATACAAAGGTGGGAAGAGGAATAAGCACCTCATTGTCCCTATAAACCAGGGGTGGCCAAACTGTGGCTCTCCAGATGCCCATGGACTACAGTTCCCTTAAGCCCCTACCAGAGGCTCATAGGAACTGTAGTCACCCCTGATATAAACTGTACCCTGCTTTATATGTTTGGGGGCCTCCTTCCACGTCACTGGAACGGGACTGCAGACTTGCATCCTAAATCTAGCCCTTATTGTTCCTTTAATTATAGATGTTTCCTCAAATGGAAGCAATGGACTCCAGATAGCAGTCTTGTTTCACTGAGAAATCAGAATAGGAAGCAGCCTTCCTCCCAGCTAATGGTGCCAACAGACCAGGAAGGAAGTGCCCAGATCTTTTTCATAGAGGTTTAAAATGCACAGAAGGGCATCTGAAGGTCTTCTTGCCACGCAGTTAAATAACAGCATCTTATAACTGTTGCAGATCAAACGGTTTATTTAGGGGATACCTAAAAGCCATAGTTGCACTGAGCAGGTTCTCTCTCTCTCTCTCTCTCTCTCTCGATAACTATAGCAAGCTAGCAGGTCACTCCTTGTAGGAACAGTTCTTAGCCACCATCTTTGCCAGACTTGTGTATTTGTAGCTAAAGTAAATGTTGCAAAAGGCATCCTGTCTCCAGTGAACTATTTCATCCCAAGGAAATAAAGTTTGGGTAGCATTTCCCAGGAACTTCTTGCTGCTAGGGAACGCTTCATGACTGTAAAATAACTGATAGAATCTTCATCCCTTGACTTACCAGCACATCTCCCTATTTTCAGGAGAGTCAAGGAGGGTGAAGGAAGGAAATAGATAGTTTGAATGCTGGTGGTGTTCAGCTAGCCTTAAATCCCACTGGTTGCAGCATGGGTGGCTTTTAATAACTGTTCAGTGGCAGTAGCAAACAATTCTTCTCTGCTTCCACCGCAGTGTCTCTACTAGTTGTCATCCACCAGAGATGCTCTTGGATGGATGGATGGATGGATGGATGGATGCATGCCATATGGTCTAGTGTAGTGAACCCGGGCTGAGTCAGCACCAGGTTGATGTCATGAGTTTGGCATCTGATTTGCAGATCAAGTTGTTCATATTCTGTGGTTGAATTGGGAACTACTAATGCACAGTCAGGGTTTAAAAAATTAGAAGTCCTACCTTGTGTATTTGCAGCATTTTCAATTGATGTCACTCAACTTCATCTGATGTTAATTAGCTTGCTGTTAATGATGAATCTCTCTGGACTTTTACTGCATTATATCACCTCTATAAACAATAAAATGCTTAGTATTTTTAGATGTTACATTTGGTGGCTTGGATCCTACCTACAATTTCTAAGGGTGGAAAGCCCAACCGGCATTTTTCCATCGGTGCCAAGCGCAGCTGCCAGCATCCTACCTGTCCTCAGAACACTTGGCTACAGTGATCCATGCAACCGTCACTTCCAGGCTAGACTACTGTAACTCACTCTGTGTGGGCCTTCCCTTGGCTTTGATCCAGAAACTGCAGCTGGTACAAAATGCAGCTGTGAGGGTCCTCTCTAGTACACCTTGGAGGGCTCACATTCAACCGGTGCTACAACATCTGCACAGGTTACCAGTCTGCTTCTGGGTCAAGTTCAAGGTATTGTTTTTAACTAACACTCTACACGGCCTAGGCCTGGGACCTACTTATCTGCGGGACGGCTTATTTGTCTATGCTCCCTGCAGGGCTCTTCACTCTGCGGGTATAAATTTATTGGTTGTCCCAGGCCCCCGGGACATCCACCTGTCCTTGACCAGGGCCAGGGCCCTTTTGGCCCTGCCCCCAACCTGGTGGAATGAGCTCATGGAAGAGTTAAGGGCCCTCTCAGAATTTTCAGCTTTCTGCAGGGCCTGTAAAACGGAGGTCTTCTGCAGGCTTATGGTTGTGGCCAGTACAGGGTCCCGGAGGTACCATCAGTGGATCCCCAATGTGTGTGTCAGGTCAGAGCCCTCACTCCCAGGGAAAGAGCTTTTGACCCATGTGCTGAATGGGGGGGGGGCAGGGTTATTTTAGAATTCCTATTGACTGCCATCTTGCTAATTGTTAATTGTTTTAAGGGGTGTTTTTAGGGGGTTTAACTGTGTTTTTATCATTTTATTGTAAATTGCTGTAAGTCAACCGAAAGCGGTGGCATAGAAATAAATAAATAAATAAATAAATAAATAAATAAATAAATAAATAAATAAATAAATAAATAAATAAATAAATAAATAAATAAATAAATAAATAAATAAAGAGGGAGGAGCAATGAATTCCTATTCTCTGCAACAGTCCCAAAGAATTCCCAAAATGCCTTTTGTGGGGGATGGGGGAATTTCAGGAGTAGCTTATGTGAATCTTGTGGTTTTTCATATTCATTATTCTTCTCTGTACATGCCTGCATGTATTTGCTTAGGTTATAGTATATCATACTAGACAGGGCTGTCCTTAATTGGGGTTATAGAAGCATAGAATTGGAAGCAGCTATACAGGCCATCTAGTCCAACCTCCTCCTCAAGAGCCATGGGCAGGCTTGAGAACCTTCATTCAAGAGGCTTCATATGGGCTGTTATGGATCAATCCTGGTACAATCTGATCCATGGAACTGATGTAAGCAAGCCCACTTGAGTTTTCCTGTAAGCTAAAACGAATGGGCCTAACCTAGAAAAAATCAATTAAACTTAAGCAAAACTGCCTATCTCTGAATTGGACGCAGAGCATCAATCCAGCTTTTTAAAAATTACCATGGGCTGTGCATCAGTTTCCTTGGATCAATCAGAACGAATAATTTGGAACTGTTGTGATTTGCAGGCTCCATGGAATAAAAGTCCCCCCACTCCCTGTATTAGCAAGTTTAAATTAATTCAAAATCCCTTTAGTATAAATTATGGGATAGGCTGAGATGAAAGGAAATCCAAATAGCTGCATTGAAGTTTTTAAAATGCCACTTCAGCTCCAAGATTCATAATACTGGGCTTAATATTTAACTAGTCTTTCAAAACAATTACTTAGCTAAGCATTCCTCCATTCAGCTTCTGCTGCGGCATCTACTATCTTGTAAAGAACACCGTCCCCCAGATATCTTTCAAGGACACACTGTTAGTAATCTCAAAAATCCATGCTGCATCCTGGTAGTCTAACAAGACTTTCTGCCTGTGCCTTACATGCTTCAGAAAATAAACCAATTCTACATTAAGAAGATGGATCAAATTTTGTTCCAAGAAAAGCAGAGTGGAGAAATATAATTTTCATATACTATACAAGTTAGCATATATGTTTATTTTTGCCTAATTTCTTCTGATTCTGCCAGTCTTGGGGAGTAGAACATGGAATTAAGTATAGAAGCCCTACCCAGTATAAATCTTACCAAACTGCACTTGGGCTTCACAGATTTCACCTGTTATTCCTTTCCCACTATCAAGCCTGAAACCTGGCATGCTGTAGTGCCGAATGTTGTCCTTCTTCTGGATTTAGACAGAATTACAGAACTGCACATTACACCAATGTTCCTATTAACTCATCCTAAGTAACCACATGCCCTCCATCCTGTGTTTAACGTGAAATTTCCCTCAAAAGAACAAAACTTACTGGAGAAAACTATCTGGAGAAAAATGTAGGAGGGCAGGGGAGAAATGTAATTATGTCTGGAACGGGCAAAAGGAAATCTAATTTGTCCCCAACACAATCTTGTTTTAGCAGTAACACTGAGTGAGCATCATAAAGAGTGACACTAAAGACCCAGGTAAGTATTGAGGAGATTTCTAATTAGTAACCACAGTGACTAATCTAGCTATTTCAGTGCTGAAATAACATCATCTGATCACCATGAGCGAGATATTCCCAGGAAGATTTGGCCCTGTTTGTTGTTACAATGGATGACCTAAGTAAAAACAGAATCAAAGAGTGATGGTACAAATGCATTGTATATTGTCATGTGATCTGTCTTTTTTATTTCTGTGTGAAGACAGCTTTCTGAATATCATCATCATCAGGCTCATCCTCTGAGCAGCTCAAGACAATCTATATAATCCCCTCCTGTTTTAGTCCCTCATTCACTGGGCCAATCCTTCCTTATCAGCTGAACCTATCTCAAAGAGAAGGTTATGGGTTAGGCTCAGAAAGTACAAGTGGTCCGAGAGAATCATAGTCGGAAGGGACCTCCAGGTTCATCTAGTCCAATCCCCTGCACAATGCAGCAGCTCACAACTACCTGCCTACCCACAGAGACCCCAATTTCATGCCCAAGTGATCCCCCAGTAAATTTTGTAGCAGACTGCAAATTAAACCCATGTCTCTCTGGTCCACTAACCACACTGGTTTTATTATGAGACTAATGGTATTTCCTGTGTACTCCCAGTAGTGACGACTATATTTTAAATGAATAAAATGGATCTTGTACAAAGAGAGACACTGACATAGAACATTATTTATTATTGTTATTATTATTATTGTTGTTGTTGTTATTATTATTATTATTATTATTATTATTATTATTATTATTATTATTATTAGAATTTATTGCCCGCTGCTCTCCAGAGGCTCATGGCGGGTTACAACCTCTGTTAAAAACCCAGTAAAAAAGCCCTTAGCAATTAAAACAGATTACTACATAAAACCATAGAACCATAAGACAGGGCGGCAAACACGACCCCATAAAACAGAGGACGACTTACCTTGCCTGCAGAGCACTCATTTTGAGATTAGGCTAGCCCAGGCTAGCCTAATCTTGTCAGATCTTGGAACCTAAGCATGATCCACCCTGGCTAGGATTTGAATGGGAGACCTCCAAGGCACACCAGAGTCAGGACATGGAGGCAGACAATGGCTAACCACCTCTTGAACATCTCTTGCCAGGGTCACCATAAATCAGCTATGACTTTACAGTCCTTTCCACCAACAAAGTGTAAACATGGTAGTTTCCTCTCCGAGAAAGAATCTCTTCTCAGCTGCCCTCTCCCAAGTCATTGAGGGATTGTTTCCACCCATATAAATAGGACATGAGAAACAAATGAGATTCATGGACAAGGGCACATGCTGAAACATTATGACTATGTCGAGCCATGTGGACATGACCTTTTGTTGCCAGAAGACCAGAGTCTACAAGCCTAATATTTAGAGACGAAGTGTGCTGGAAAAGTTCTGGTTGCATTGCAGCTTGTAGTTCTTTGTTTTCTATTCCTCCTCATCAGAAACAATAAGTTATCCATATAACAGCAATGGGCAGCATGCCACAACTGATGAGCAGGTTATTTTATTTGGTTATTTATTTGGGGATTTATATCCTGCTCAGTCTTCGGAAACCTTTAGGGAGACAAGGGGCTCTTCCTTGTCTTTGCTCATCTGTCGTAACTGTTTACTGTCCTAGGAAACATATGGGTGGTGAAACGCCCCTTCTTCCTGATGCCAGCAACAACGAAGTTGGCCAACAACAAGAAGATGCTTCTTTTATCAGAAAGAAGAACTTGGAGGAGTTTTGGGCTGATTGGCTGTTGTCTATTGACCAGCTTTTCTCCACGGGCCTCCGATGCCTACCACTGGACTACAGTTTGTATGGAGCTGGAATTTGCAAAAATTCCTAGAAATATGGGGTGTCTGCATTAAATATCATACCACACAGTCTTCAGCATGGCGGTGTCAATAGATATAACTAGAATTTAGTGCAATACGATCCTTTCTGTAGCATGGGCAAATGAGCTTAAGTAGTGCCATTGGAGAACTGTGTGTTTATGTACCACATCTTTTCAGATGGAAGATCTGAAAAGCCATTCACTTAAATAGTGAAATACAATGAAATTGGTGCTGCACTTATCCCCTCTAACATTGAGCACTATTCCAAGATGGCAACCATCCTGCCTCCACAACAGAAGACCCCAAAGTTCAGGGTACTGATGTGACTGCTCCTGTCTCCTTTCATCCCGTCTTGTTTCCTCAATTGTAGTCAGTGTGATGACTTGTTCTCTCCCCAGGCCACTGAGTTAGGCACCTGGTGCACCATTGAGCAACTAAGCAAGAGCAGCTGGGTGAATAGTTCCCCTGTGGGGTCCAAGAGGGCAAAGCATGCATAAGATGCACAGGAATATATTTTCTGATGCTTGTTCCTTAAAACTATACCCAAACCAAGGAATACATGTGTGCATACTCAACTGCTAATGACACATGCAGGCATTTCTAGCCATTAAACCTAGGCACAAAAATATCACATATTACTCCTCCCGCCAAGGTATTAGGCTAGTCAGCTAGACCAGTCCCTGAGACTCATAGCAGGAAGGTTCTGCACAAATATGTACCCTGCTGATCTTCGCATCTCAGCTCACACCCTTCTCATGCTGCTGACCTGCAGGTCACCCTTTATTAGTACGCATCAGGCAAAGTGCAAGGTCACTGCAGATTGGCACCACTGTAATAAATCACTTGCATACAGGCAAGGGAATGAATCTGGTGTAAGGGAAAAGAAAGGTCACAAGGACATACAAAAAGGACACGGGTTGCCATGGGATGCAAGCTCATTGCAGGTGCACAGGGTGCGAGATGGCTACAGTTCTTTGCAATTTATCATCTTGTGGAAAGGGAGTGAATCCCAAGGTCACAAAAAGGAAGAACCTCTTATCTTCTTTCCCCCTATGTCAAAATATGGGCTTGAATTGAGGATGTGTGCCAGATCCAAAAAGTCCCTTATTCCTGTTGTCCCTAAAGGCACATCTGCCAAGAACGCATCCCATAATCCTAGTCTGGCCCTTCAGAACTAAACCTCAAACATGGGGGCATATAAATGACAGGCGTGAACTGGCTTCATCCTCCTTTCTCCCTGGGCAAGTGGAGTTCTTTGGGGGAGGTTGTGACAGTTAAGCTAACGTGTCGTACAGGCCCAGGAGCTGAAAAAAATAGAGGAAATTTTGCCTGCACAGGGATTATGTGTCCTGGATGCAGTACAGTCAGGAAGGGGACAAGAACAAGCCCAGGCACACCAGCACTGCACTAGCGAAGGCATTCCACTAGTACGCCTGACCTTCACAAAAATTACAGGTGTCAGCAAGACTTAACTTTGAGGCATCTGGTAGCTCAAAGTCAGTAACTGAGCTACAAATGATTTTGCTCCCTTTCCAGAAGTGGTCACGTTAACTGCCCCATCAGACCCCAAGTATGAAGGAGGCTGTGAAGATCGGCCCATCTCTGGCCTGCTGCTTTTGTGCTTCTGAAAGAGAACAATTCTGTCCCTTTCCTCACTTCCATAGTGTCCTTTCTGCTATTGCTGAAGGTAGAGGAAGAGCAGGGGGGAGGGGGTGTTTGTGTGTGTATCTTCTACTATCGCCAGAGGCATGCGGGATAACTAGTATGGTAATAGAATGTGAATCTGAAAATAACACCCAGAGTTGGGAGAATTTGGCCCTCTGCATCAGAAATAATCCATGCTTTTGCAGGACTATCCACGATAACTTGCCTTTAAAGTTTGGTGTGCAGCAGGAACAGGAGAAGGAGGTATCTGGCTGCTATTTCCTGCTTTTCCAGCACAGTTCTAACCCTTAAATTTCTTTAACAAGTAACGGCATGTGGATTACTGGGATATGCCATCACAAAGGCTTACCTTGGACATATTTCTGACATAGCTGCTGGCTCAGCCTTACCTTGTCCTCTAGTTCCCTCTGCTGGCCACCAAAGCCATGGGAGGTTTCTCCTTGGCATCATTTCTGGACAGACTTTGCAAAGATTAAAAACAATGAAAGGTTGCAGCTCTGAGTGGGGGAAGCAGGCACCATCATTACTAGTCACAGGCAGCCATGAACCCTTTGGCTCATCCTCATCCTCAGCCCACACACACATGGGATAATAGTAATACTGACCTAGCTTACAGAGCTGCTATACAAGTTACTGGATATATGCTGAAGGTACCTTGAACTTGATCCTGACCTCCACTGGCAACCAGTGCAGCTGCGGAGAGCAGGTCGAATATGGGCCTCCACAGTGCCCCCATAAGGACCCATACAGCTGCATTCTGTACCAGTTGCAACTTCCAGATCATAGCCAAGCACTTTCTTTCCTGGCACTTCCTCCCTCCCTGAAAGTGGAAATATCAGGGGTTGAACCTGGATCTTTCTGCACACCAACACAAGCTGTACCACTGAACCACAATCTCTCCTGTGCCTTTGAGGCAGTGCTAACATGGCTGCCATCACTGGTTGGTTCTCCAGCAGTTCAATTCCGCTGGCTCCCCTCCTCTCCACTCCTGTGCCCTCCACTTTGCCCCCCACACAATAGGTTTAGCAGGAGAATTAGAGGGTTTTATAACCTGATTTTCACTACCTGACGGAGTCTCAAAGCAGCTTGCACTCACCTTTCCTTCCTCTCACCACAACAGACAACCTGTGAGAAAGGCAGAGCTAAGAGAGGGGCTGAGAGAGCTTGGTGTAGTGGTTAGGAGTGTAGACTTCTAATCTAGCGAGCTGAGTGATTCCCCACTCCTCCACATGCAGACAGCTGGGTGACCTTGGGCTTGCCACAGCACTGAGAAAGCTGTTCTGACAGAGCAGTGATATCAGGGCCCTCTCAGCCTCACCCACCTCACAGGGTGTCTGTTGTGGGGAGAGGAAAAGGAAGGCTATTGTAAGCCGCTTTGAGACTCCTTTGGGTAGAGAAAAGCGGCATATCAGAACTCTTCTGCTGCTGCTGTTCTACAGGACTGTGACTGACCCAAGGTCACCCAGTTGGCTGTATGTGGAGGAGAGGGGGAATCAAACTCAGTTCTCCAAAATAGTCCACTACTCAGAACCACTACACAAAACTGGTTCTCAGACAAGAATGCCTTTGGGGGGCAGAGTTTTTAAAACCCTTTTTAAGGCTTTCATATTTTTCTGCCACACTTTGGATGGCATTTGACATTTGTAGGGGGAAATACCTCTCTTCTCTATATATAGACTTAAAAATCCACAGGTAAGGCCCTACTGACAATTAGATATACAAGAAGGGATCCACAGGGATTTGTAGAGGCATCTCATTTTCCCTCCATCATCATTTCCTACTAGAAGCAAAGCCCATTGTACCCAGGAAAACAAAGGGCACGAGGATGGACACCTGTTTTGTGGCCTTCCAGGGGGATGGTAACTTGGCAAAACTGTAAATCAAGGAAGGAAGGAAGGAAGGAAGGAAGGAAGGAAGGAAGGAAGGAAGGAAGGAAGGAAGGAAGGAAGGAAGGAAGGAAGGAAGGAAGGAAGGAAGGAAGGAAGGAAGGAACCAAGCAGAGGCAAAGCTGGTTCCCATGGAGCTGGTGGGCAGTCTTTACTCCTTCCCCTGTCCCCCGCAACAGTCTTCAGGCCACGCCTCCAAACCTCAAGGAACTTTCCTAACCCAGGGGTCACCAACCTTCAGGTGTGGGCTGGAAATCTCCTGGATTCTGCAGACTATAGAGATCAGCTCCAAAGGGGGAAATGGCTGTTTTGGAGGGGGGACTCTGCAATGACAGCTCATCTCAGGCTGTTGGAGATGCAAGGGCTGCTTGGGAGGGGGAACTCTGTGGCACTGTGCCCCAGAGAGGTTATGTGATTCCAATCTCCAGTTGGGACCTGGAGTTTTGCTGGAATTGCAGGTCATTTCCAGGCAACAGAGACTGTCCCCCTGGAGAAAAGGGCTACTTGCTGGACTTGTGAGAAGCCTACTACCGGGTCCGGATTGCCAAGGGAGATGAGTGGAAGACAGCTTTCAACACCCCCCTGGGACAATTTGTGTACCTTGTGATGCCGGGCGCCAACTTCTACCGCAAATGCAAAGGGAAGTGGAAAGCTTTATAAGTTTATGGCTCCAAAGGGAGCAAGGGGGCCAACCGCCCGGGAGTCATCAGGAGAGTACCTACGAAACACCGGTCAGGAACCGGGGTTTGGATCCCTTGAAGGCGCAGGAATACCAGGCTCTGTGTGGGAAACAAAGAGAAATACTGTGTCACAGTAATCGCTAAAAACAATAAACATCAAATAACCCCAGAAGTGGCACAATCGTGCAGAATATGGTTGGGAAGCATAGCTGTGTCCATGCCCACCCAGGGCCCCTCCCCTTCCCAACTCCTCCAGGCCCATCATTGGCCATTTTGGGAGGTGGGTGGGCTGAAATAACCATATGTGGTCATATCATCACCCGATATTTGTTTACCAAATTTTAAAAATATATAAAACATTAACTCCTACACATTTGGAAAACCCTTCCATGACAAACTTATTCTGATGTGCTTATGTGTGCTAAATTTCTTACCCAGCTTGAGAGGGTAGACCTGGTAGGATATTTGCTTACATTGCTTTATGCCAGTCACTGACTTGGGGTTTTATGGAATGCCTATCTTCCCACAGCAAAAAGCAGGATGCTTGCCCTTGGCATCCTCCTTATAGGCAAACGTGGCTGCTAGGTGGGTGCTGCTCCTGGCAAGGCCTGCACATCACTTGGCAGGATGAAAAGAAAGCAGAATCCTGGCTCCTGAGGAGGCCCAGTGACAATGTCCTGCCTGATGTATTTGTCTGGCTTCTAAGGACCAGTCATGGGTCCCCCAAACAAAAATAAAGTATTGAAATAAAGGAGGAAAAACCAAACATGATGAATTGGTAATGCATCAGAGTTTTAGTAGAAACAAATAATTGACCTTGATTCACCAATGAAAAAAGCCTCATTCATTTCAGCTTTCTTTCACATCTAATATTTTGAGATTGATTGGGTGTTATTTTTAGAGGCAGCAGCTATAAACATGTTGGAATAATGAGGCAGGTGATTCTGTTGATGAACTATAACAGGAACTGAAAGAAACAGCACTCAACAGTTGCTTTTTAAGAGAGTTTTTTTTTCCTTCTTGCTTGTTGTGTATCCTTCCAAACATATGATACACACACACACACACACACAGGGTGTCAGCAGATGCATAAAGCTATTCGGTTTTATTATTGAGCTGAGGCCTAAACAGGTAAATTATACCCCAGTAACATATTTGCTATGAGACGGGGGAACCATCGGAAATATTGCTGCAGCCATCACTGGCGCCCGCGCTGTAGCCTCCGTTTCCGATGATGACAAAGCGCTGAGTTATTGTCCTGACTGGAAAGGCTACGTGTTTGTAAACTCTGCCGTTTGTGCCACTTTCCCAGCAAAATGAGAAATCATTGATCATTAGGTTGGTATGCTGTCAGAGGCAGGAAAGGAAAACAAAAGGGGACCAGAAAGACAGAGAAAGAAAATGGGCACTGGTGAGAGGAAAGAGATGCTGAGTTGGGCCAAAGAAGCTGTAGGGCTCAGGGGTTGGACACTCATGTGTCAAGGAAATCAAACTCTCAGCCACCTTCCCAAAAATGCTGACAGTCCGATCAGAGACAAGAATATACATAGGGTGTGACACAAATGATGTCACAAAGTCTGAAAATAAAAGTCTTGCTTAGAATATTCATTTTAATTTCAAGTTCAGACTCCTCACCCTGGAACTGCTCTGCCTGTAATAAAAACTGGAAATCTATTTAGAGCGCATGTGGCACATCTGTACCAGCACAGTTGGCAACCGTTAGGTTGGGAAGCTGAGGATAGTCATTGTCGCTGGTGCTTGCTCAGAAGGTGATTACTTCGACTCCCCAGTGAAACTATCCTGCTTCCTGAGATTGACTTTGCCTGTTTGTAAATAAAATGGTACAAGATGCGGGAGCTACCACTGCTTCCACCTCCTCATTCACAAGGGGGTCCATTTTTGGCATCTCTGGAATGAGGAACAGCAGTGTCACACAGGTGCCCAGGCCACACTCTGCTTTTCCTCACTCCTGCGCGAAATTCAAGAGAGTCTGCATGCCCAAAGGAGAAGGAACATTACGAATGCTCAATAAAAGTGTTCACATGCTTTCACTCATAATTGGCAAGCCAACTGTGCTCCAGCCACCCAGGGCTTGCCTTGAAATTGACACAAGTATTTTGAGCACAGAAAATGCACTGCAGGATAACATTTGTGCTCAGTCACCTCATCCAGATTCCTAATTTCAACCTAAGAATGCCCCGTTAGTCTATTTTAGCCTTTCCTAACTTTTTTACTGTTGAAAAACTCCTGAAACATTCTCCAGGCTTTGAGAAATCCCAGAAGTGGAACAGTCGTGCAGAATACGGTTGGGAAGCATAGCTGTGTGCCCAGGGCCCCTCTCCTTCCCAACCCCTCTAGCCATTTTGGCCATTTTGGGAGGGGTGGTTGGGCCGAAATGACCATATGTGTTCATATCATCACCTGATACATGTTTACCAAATTTTAAAAAATATATTAAAATTAATTAACTCCCATGCATTTGGGAAACCCTTCTAGAGCTGTCAAGAAACTCCAGGGTTTCATGAAACCCTAGTTGAAAAGGCCTGATCTATTTACACGTATTTCCCACATTACTGTCTTCTAATCTATAGGGCATTTCTTATATGTTTAAAAGACCCATTTAAAAAATGAAAAAGAGCCATCTTTACAAAGTTATCATGGCTTGGCATATGAATATTTTAACTCTTGTGAGAGGAATCCTACCCTAGCTTCTGTACACTGAGGGGGTGGGTACAAATATTTTAAATCTCACCTTTGCCCCACAGACCACATTTTATGGTCCATTCCAGGGCTTCCCAGAGGCAAGTGCGACATACAGAAGGGGTCCCCAACCTTCATTGCACAATCAGGACTTTTCTCTTATTTTAGTGATCAAAGTTCTTTGTTTCTGCAGATATAATACAAGCACTTTCCTAGGTCTCCCTAGCATTCTGTCTCACACAGAAGTCTATATTTGGTCTTTCTTCCTCTTAAGGCCACTTCTCACAGGCGCCACAACCCACTACAGAGAAATACATGCTTAAGTCCATGTCAAACCGGGGCAGGAGGGAGGATGGATGCATGGGAACGTGTGTGATATCAAAGAATCTCACTATCACGGAATAGTTATGGGTATCTAGTAGCAAACCTCTGAACATGACCCAACCTAAGCCAAGCACTTTGAAGGCTGCTTTCAGCATTGATTTAGGGGTTTGTCTATGTCGTGCCAATCATTTTTATTGTTTTAGAAAAACACATGCTGGTATGGTTTTACTGTTATCTTGTTGAGGTGTTGTTGTTTTTTTTTAAAAAAATAGTTTTAATTAATTTAACTGAGTTGTAACGATTTTTCTTTCCGTATTTCATCTTTGCAGAGTCTATTAAAAGCGGCCGAATAAAAGCTTTCTTGCCTTCGGCAGTGACTTGAGCTTTCAAAGTGGGAATAACAAACAAAATATTATGCCATGTACCCTCTCTAATCTCTTTTGCTTTTCGCCGCTCCCTCAACGCCTCCTCCAACCCATCACAGCGAAGTTCTGGAGGAGAAGGACATTTGTTTGGATGCATAATTCATCCCCGGAAGAAGAGGGGCCAACCTCATTCCTCATCATTGCCCTCCTCGCTGTGGGCCGACCTCCTAAACCTTAGAAGACCCACCCCGGGGCTGGCAGCTGGAAGCTCGCTAAAGCTCTGGGGTGCACCTGTGGCAAAGCAATGCTCTGCTCAAAGTGTCGACCTTTTCGGTCGCAGCCTCCCCTCCCTCAGTCCCGGGGCCCTTGGAAGCCGCCCTTGCGAGGGAGAAGGACCCCCCAACCCCCCCCCCCCCCCGGGCCTCAGGCGCCCCCAGCCCCACACGGCCGCGCGCAGTTTTTAATTACCAATGCTCCGGTAGGCAGAGGGGATGGCGTTTTGCGCGTTAATGAGGGTGCTTAATATTCATGAGTCAATATTTTAAAACAGCGAATGGCTGTGCAGTAGGTGCGCATATGAATGGAAGTTTATCATGATTAGGCAAATCAGGAGGGAGAGGCAGCAGCCGGGGAAGGGAAGATGGATTTCTCCAATAAAATTAACTAAGGCCGCCGCAGCGCGCGGCTCCCCCTTCCCCTTTTCCCTTCCCCCGGTGCTTTGCTGAGCTCTCTCTTTCCTCAAATTTATGAGGCCAATTACAGAGACGAGCGCGGAAGTTTCTGGGAACTTCGCTAAGTGCAAACGGCGCTCCCCGCTGTTCCCATCAAATTAATTAACCGAGCGCTATTGATGGCTGTCCGGCCCCGGCGAGAGATTGAGCTGCGGGAAGCGCCCGGCTCGGGCGGAGGCGGCGGCGGCGAGGAAGCCGCGCCGCGCAAGGCTATGAGGGGAGGGGACGTTACCAACCCCCCGGTGCAGCCCGGAGGTCTCCCGCCGCTAGGACTGGTCCCCTGGCGAACGCGGCTCCTGTGGAGGGGGGCTGCCATAGCCTGGCACCCTTCCAAGGGCACCCCTCTCCCCAAGCCCCGTCCTAAATCTCCCGCTGTTTTCCCACCCAGAGTGGGCAACGTATCTATAACCTAGGGGTGCCAACCTACAGATAGGGCCTGGAGATCTGGAATTAGAACTGATCCCCAGATGAAGGAGAATGGCTGCCTTGGAAGGTGGACCGTATGACGTTATACCCCACTGAGGTCCCTCCCCTCACTCCACCCGCCCCAGATTTCACTCCCCAAAATCTCCAGGTATTTTCCAACCAGGTGTTGGTAACCTAACTCACCCAATTCCAGGAGTTGCGGTTTCATCCCCCACAGGCATTTTTTTTGAGGTTCTTTTCCATTTTAAATCAGCAATTGAACATTGTTGTGGTAGGTGTAACTACAGGTGCTGGAAGAGCCTGTGGTGCAGCTGTTAGGGAACCTTCCAAGGAGAATTTGTAAAGGTAAAGGTATCCCCTGTGCAAGCACCAGGTCATGCCTGACCCTTGGGGTGACGCCCTCTAGTGTTTTCATGGCAGACTCAATATAGGGTGGTTTGCCAGTGCCTTCCCCAGTCATTACTGTTTACCTCCCAGCAAGCTGGGTACTCATTTTACCGACCTCGGAAGGATGGAAGGCTGAGTCAACCTTGAGCCGGCTGCTGGGATTGAACTCCCAGCCTCATGGGCAGAGATAGAATTTGTAGCCAGGCCCAAAGGTGCCACTCAGCAGAGACCTCCAGCCCTCGCCAAGCTGCACAGTAAACTCCTGCTTGCTCTTTCTTTTAACAAGCAGACTAGCAAATGGTCTTTGTGGTGTACTGAATGTAATTTTACGTGGAGAAGGGCTTGTTTTGTCAATAGTTGCAGGGCTGGGTACTTAAAACAAAAGCAATATCTGTTGGATGGACCTAGAGGGCAGGGTGCCGTTCTCTGTAGGAGCAGAATCCTAAAAATTGTTAATCCACCCCAGGAAGCCAGCGTCCACATTTGCATGGAACCCTCTCCCCATTAATCTGCTGCAACATTTAGTTGAATTTTAATTTTCAGGATCATCAGACTCACAGTCTATAAGTAGAAGTAAAAGCTTCCCAGACAAAGAGCAGCAGCCATCATTGGAGGCCACCTAATGAGCTCCGTAAACCCCTCTTAATTTCCGAAAACACATCCACACAAACACACAGCATGGCTCAAACCTGCACCTAATTCCCAGGATCAATGACTTCCCAGTTTTATGCTTCTTCACTTGGGAGGCCCAAAATAATCTGGGAGACACGCTGGCCATTTGCACTTACATATGTCCTTCTCGGTTCCTACAGCAGGGTTTGGCCACCTGTCCTTACCCCCGTGTCACAGCTGACCCACATGGAGCCTTGGCTATCTCCTTTCTTGTTGCTGCCGACTTCATAGCAAGGCCCGTGGTCCTTATGGGATGTTCCATAAAACAGCACAGATTTCAAATGGTTCTCCATCTTAACAAACTACCATTCCATATCATTAGTGTATCCATTAGAGCCTGCAGCAGAGATCAAACTACTTATATGGGAGCCCTCTTTCCCACTTAAGTAGCTTGATCTCTGCCTCAGACACAAGTTGTTCTGACTTCTTCCTGAGCTGTATTTCACTTGGTCTGTTTCTTGGTCCCAGTAGGCATTCCAGTGATGCAGACTTCCACACACACCCTTCCCCATGAGACAGCTTCTACTGCAGGAGGACACACCTGATTTCCTGATCTCTGCAGAATGGTATTGCCCGTCTGCCTTCCGCCAACTACATATTATTCATCGCAGTTTACAACAGAGTCATCGCAGGGTAGGAAGAAGACAGCCACTGGAAGCGAAAGGATGTAGCCACGGCAGTGCTGGACTAGGGATCTGAAAGACTCAAGTTCAAATCCCCACTCAGCCCTGAATCTTGCTGGGTGAGTTTGGGTCCTTGCGGAGTAGAGCCTACCTCACATGGTTGCTCAGGGGGTGAAACAGAGGAAACCATGTTCTTTGCCCTTCTCGGTTTCCCTGAACTCTTTGGAAGATGTGAGTGGCTCATCTTTCAGGCGGTTAGTACTGACTGTGAGGGGTTCTGTGTTCCCCTAAGAAGGCGACACTGACAGAGACAACATGACCATAGAGTTGTTTGGCTATCCCTGTATGATACACTGTTCTTGTGTGTTCTTCCCAGCACAGCCTTGAACTGGAAGGGAGAATCTGTCTTGGACACAAGAAGATCCAAGTTTCAAGCCAGCAATTTCTTTAGTGAATAGGAGCATTAATTTATACACTGATCTCTCATGTACAAGGGCATCTCTGTAGACTTCAAATTTTTGCTGTTCTCCAAGCACACACCCTATTACGGAGATAAACATGCTTCCTGGATCGTTTTTAGATACATTGTGCACCTTTTAAATATTGGAATGTCAACATGTCATTCATGATTATTAAATTACCTCTAATACAGCAGTAATCTATTTGCAACATTTTATTTTCATTTCATTTGCTTGGGGTCATTTCAGTTTTCACAGAGCAGCATGTATGAAGCCATGAGCTATTCTGTCCTGTTAATGGTGGAGCTTCCTACAATGGAAGAAGTCTTCTGTTTACACAAGAGCTTCTTTCACCTGTGGATGGTTCCTCATGTGGAAGGAGAGCTCCTCCGTTCATGGAAAAGTCCCATTCCAGCAACTGCAGCACACCAGGATGTCTTCCAGTTCCAGAGCAAACAACGTTCCATTCTTGCCAAATCCTCCTGACTCTTCAGATGCTTCTCATGTTTGTGCACGTAATCTTCTCTCAGTCAAAGGAAGATATACAAAATGAACTGAATACTGCAAGGCAAAGCTGTTATCAGAAGGACAAATACTGGTTTGGAAGATAAATAAGCAATCTGGGATTGAAGACACAGGAAATAATAGCTCTGCTTTATAGAACTCTGGCTTTCGCACATGAAAAAAAGGCATCCAGTTTTGATTGCTGTATTAGGAAAAGATATTGACACAGTAAAATGAATTCAGAAGTAAAAGACACTGCAATACCAGAGACTAAAACTTATTGGAATATTTTTATTAAAGGTAAAACCAAATTAAGTTGGAAGAGAATTGCTCTTCAATACAACCTGAAGCAGAGATAGTATAATACTTCTCCATTACATCAGATGACAGGTCAACATACAGTGGTGATTGTTTTAGGTCAGCTTTTGCTGGAGAAGCAGAGTGTCTCTAGGGACAGGTGTGTAAGAAGCAGCCGTTGATATTGTTCTGAGAATGCCTGCTATGGATCAACAGAGGACAGCAACCATGGTTAAGTTTGTGTTGAGATTCCAGAAGTACTGAGCGCAAAATTTAGTTTCATGAGAAAGTCTAGTTTCATTGTTTAAAAAAAGAGGGTACACTTAAAAGTTTATGAGTAATGTGTGGTATTATCTAAAAAGCCAGTGAAATGGCTAGATAAGAATTGCAAGAGCAGGATTTCTGTGCAAACTCAGAATAAATACAATAGTAAAACTTGTTGAATGTTCTGAAAAATTATGAAAACTTGCATAATTCATATTCTTCACATATGGCAGCAGAAAGACAGACTAAAGATGCTCATGCAAGACTCTAAGCGGCACTACAGACTATTTAGATAAACTTTCCTGGAAGGTTCATGGGTTGGTGACATCATAAGAATACCCCTGGTAGATGAGACACACGGTCTCATACGTCCAGCCTCCCCTAATGGTCAACCAGATGTGCCTGAAGGAAGCATAAGGGTTAGAGAGGCCAAGGCATCCACTGCTGTCATACCAGCACTGGCTTTCAGAAATACAAGAGAGGAACCCGAGGGTATTCATGAGGGAGGGAAAATTCCACCCAACTTCCTTTCTTCTCTCTTACCTCCCAACTATGAGTCTCTCCTCACCACCCACCTACTATTCTGGTTGTTGTAGACTCTTCCTTCCACCCAAAGAAGAGCCAAGAAGATCTTAATAGTATCCAGGTTGAGACAGCTGATCCCCTTAAGAATACATGTCAGTGTTCCTGGTCATCAAAACAGAGACCATGCAATGCCAAGCAATAGCTTACAGAAAGAAATTACAGCTATGTTGACACTGCAATTCTATGCAATTATTTGAGTTCAGGTTTAATGAAGTCATGCCACCTCGGTGGCCCTTATAGGGGCAAAAAGGAGCTGTATAAATGTTGTATGAAATAAATAAACAGCTTATGCTGGAGTGACTTTGCACAGGATTTGCATTGTAGAAGACCAGAGTATTAAAATAAGTTGCACATGAAATGTTAGAAGGGGGATACTATGTTCAAATTCCAAATCCAAGACAACAGGGAACCTAAATCCTTCCACTAAGGCCACTATTTCAATTTGCTTATTCAGGTTTGCTTAGCTCAGCCCCATACAGTCTTTTCATCACATACCAAGTAAAAGCATCAACTGTGGGAGGAGCAGCAAATAAAAATGAGTGGGCTGGTGACATCAGCACACTTGAGTGCTCTGTACATTCTAATGCAATGGCTGCTTCACAAACACATCCATTTAATCATTTTTATATATTTATACAATAGAATATAATAAAACAACAAAGAATCTCAACAGTATCTCGATGGTGGGAAACAACATAAAAAACCCCATCCCTAACCCCCAGCTCAGTCCCAAATAGCCACCATTATCCTCAGGAGAAGAATCCATGCCCAGTTGTCAAGGCAATGTCTCCCCGGGGCCTCTACGGGGCCTATATAGGGAGGGACCTGTCACCTGATCTTCCTGGGCTGGCCTCAACCAAATGCCTGGTGGAAGAGCTCCGTCTTGCAGGCCCTGTCGAACTGTGACAGCTCTGTCAGGGCCCTCAGCTCTTCCGGAAGCTCATTCCACCAGGTCAGGGCCAGGACCAAAAAGGCCCTGGCCCTGACTGATGCCAGTCAAACCTCCCGGGGACTGGGGACTGCCGGCAGATTCAGACACGCAGAGTGGAAAGCCCTGCGGGAAGCGTAAGAAGACAAGCGTTCCCTCAGATAAGCAGAAGGATGGGAAACCTTGCAGGATTTTATGGAATGGTCCCAATAAAATGAGTAATTAGTAAACACTATCTTTTAGGACTTAAAAACAAGGGGGGTCTGGAAGCTCAAGAGGATTGTAGAAAAATCCAGCAGACCCGAAACTGAGACAGGAGGCACATTTTGCAATGTCATTACAGGCACTGGCCACAGGGGGTCCCCCTTTCACTGCAACACACATTACACTGGGTGCTGTAGTCCTGCAGTTCCCATTAGCACCATCTTATGTCCCCTGGCAAAAGAGTATTGGTCTGCTGTGGCAGTGGACTGAAGAAACCTAGCGTCAAATTCCTGGCACTATGCAGAACCAGAGGGGGACAGAGTTTCTGCACATTTAATAGTGAAAAGGAAATTTTTTCCCCAAGTTCAGTTTGTTGGGTTAAGATGAAAAAGATTACATTTGTTTTACTCAACTCTTTAAATATATAGAAAGTCTCCCCCCCCCACACACACACACACACCCCTGTGGTTACTTCTAATCATCTACCATAAATTCTTCTCTCCCACACACATTTGCTCTCTCTCAATTCTCGTGGAATATGGTACTTAGTCATACTTAGTCATAAGGCCATTTGCAGTCCAGACCACCTTTCTATCTATATCCCCAGGCACATGGTTGGGGGCCAGTGAATTAAAGAACATCTACTCCCCCCATCAAAACAATGTCCCCTAACCATAGTCTGGGAGATCCAAAGGTGACCCAATCTGGGACTGGTGATGCTGATATAAATCTAAAGTGCTGTTTCTATCTAATTTTTAATTTTGAAATTTTAATTATACTTTATGACATTTTAAATATTTTGTACACTGCCCTGATCCAGTTCACTGGACAGACGATATAGAAATCAAATAAGAATAATATAGAATCATAGAGCTGTAAGTTACCTCCAGGGTAATCTAGTCCAACCCCCTGCATAATGTGGGAAATTCACAACTATCTGCCCACCACTGTGACCCCAATTCCATGCTCCGATTATACCCCCCCAAAACAAAAACAAAACCAGAATCCCTGACCTATCTAGCCTGGAAGAAATTTCTCTCTTGACCCCAAAGAGGTGATTGGCATTTCTCTGGGCATGTAAGACAGGGCCACAAGAGCCAAGCACTGACACAATGCCTACCCACTTACAATCTGCCTAAGTTCACAGAATCAGCATTTCTGTCAGATGGCTATCTAGCCTCTGCTTAAAAACTCCCAAAGGAGGACCCACCACCTCCCAAGGAATCCTGTTCTGCTGACGAACTGCTCTGTCAGGAAATTCTTCTGAATGTTTAACAAAAAATATTTTGAATTAATTTCCACCCACTGATTCTAGTCCAACCCTCTGAGGCAACAGAAAACACCTCTGCTCCATCTTCTCTATGACAGCCCTTCAAGTACTTGAAGATGGCTATCATGTCACCTCTTTGTTGTCTTCTCTCCAGCCTAAACAGACCAAGCTCCCTCAACCTTTCCTCATATTTCTGTCTCCAAACTCCTCACCACTTTTGCTGCCCTCCTCTGGACACGCTTCAGTGTCTACATTCCTCTTCAACTGGGGTGCCCAAAACTGAACACAGTACTCCAAGTGAGGCCAGAGCAGAGTAAAGTGGTATCATCACTTCGTGTGATCTGGATACTATACTTCTTTTGATACTGCCCAAAATCCAATTAGCCTTTTTAGTCACTGAGTCACACTGCGGACTCATGTTCAGTGTATGGTCTCATAAGACCCCTAGATCCTTTTCAGATATACTATTGCCAATACAAGTCTCCCCCATCCTATAATGATGCATGTGATTTTTCCTACCTAAATGCATAACTTTACATTTATCACTATTGAAATTCATTTTAGTCCAGTTTTCCAGCCTATCAAGGTCATCCTGTTTTTGATTCTATCTTCTGCTGTGTTTAAGAGCCTCTTGTGGCGCAGAGTGGTAAGGCAGCAGAAATGCAGTCTGAAAGCTTTGCCCATGAGGCTGGGAGTTCAATCCCAGCAAGGTTGACTCAAGGTTGACTCAGCCTTCCATCCTTCCGAGGTCGGTAAAATGAGTACCCAGCTTGCTGTGGGGTAAACGGTAATGACTGGGGAAGGCACTGGCAAACCACCCCGTATTGAGTCTGCCATGAAAACGCTAGAGTGTGTCACCCCAAGGGTCAGACATGACCCAGTACTTGCACAGGGGATACCTTTACCTTTACCTCTGCTGTTTGCTACCCCTCCCAGTTTAGTATCGTCTGCAAATTTAATAAGCACCTCCTCTATTCCTTCATCCAAATCACTTATGAATATGTTAAACAACACAGGTCCCAGGACAGGTCCCTGAGGCACTCCAATTGTCACTCCTTCCCACGAGGATGGCAAACCATTAATAAGCACCATTTGAGTGTGATCTGTCAAGCAGTTATCAATCAACCTAACAATAATACGATCCATACTGCATTTTACTAACTTGTCAACAATAATATGATGCGGAACCTTATCAAAAGCTTTACTGAAATCAAGATAAACTATATCCACAGCATTCCCCTGATCCAGTAAGGTAATAAATTTCTCAAAAAGAGATAAGGTTAATCTGACATGACTTGTTCTTGAGAAATGTGTCCTGACGACGTTGGACATAACTTCTCTGCAGAAACAAATATCAAAGCCTCCCTAGTTCAGACCCTGCCTGACCATCTATACCCACCTTGACACCCTGCTCTGTATATAAGTCAGCAGAGCCCAGGCTGGCATACAGGTTGAAGCCCAGACTCTCCAAGGTGCTCTTGGGGGGAGGGAGCTCGCTCTTGTTCTTGTATGTCTGGTTCTTTAGCAACACATAAAATATTCAAAATTTGATACATTTTGCATTGTTCTGCTTTATTGTTCATATGCTGTTTTTAGTGTGTTCTCTCAAGAGGTATCTCTAAGACGACGTTTATTCTAGGATAAGCTTTGGTCAGCCAGACCTCACTTAGTCAGATGCACTGTGAGTATGAGACTATTAGTACTGAACTGCTGCTAGCTGTAAGGATAGATTCAAATGAGTAGCCGTGTTGGTCTGAAGTGGCACAATAAAATCAGAGTCCAGTAGCACCTTTAAGACCAACAAAGATTTATTCAAGGCGTGAGCTTTCAAAGGGTGCTTGCACTCGAAAACTCACGCCTTGAATAAATCTTTGTTGGTCTTAAAGATGCTACTGGACTCCGATTGTATTGTGCTGCTAGCTGTAATCCACCCTGAGACCCAGCAAAAAAGATGAAATACATTTAAAAAAAATACATGTAGGGCGTCAAGTTTCTATGTGGGTCAGGAAGCAATCCCTGGGGCTTATTTGTGCTGACTGTGCTATCTGAGAATAAAGACTTTCTAGACGAAAACTCTGGGACCCGAGACCAGCTGCCAATCAGATTCTCAAGACAAAAACACTCATTGACCGCATGAGTGTCACAGAGCAGAGCCAGCACAAAGATTCCGGACCAGCCAGGCTAAGCCACAGACGGGTGCTTGGAAGCTCGGGGTCTGTGGTGGGTACCAGAGAATTACTTCCAATCAAGCATTTCATAAGTGGCCTGTCAGACCCAGAAACATTTCTACAGCACCTTTCCACCCAGTTAATGGTGCCTGCAGTAGCAAGTATTAAAAGGCAAATTGGTGCTTGATTACTGAGAACTCTTTGTTGGAAAAGCTCTGGGTTTTAGGCCATACACTTCTAGAACACCTGAAGCTTTTTAAGGAGCAATCACAATGAAACATGACTGAACACCCCAGGAAGCACAGCCCTCTGCAGAGACCAACATTCAGTAAGAGGCTGACAGTGAACTTTGCCAGAGGAAATGAAATCTTAACAGGAGATCTGCCCTGTAGTTTGGGGTGCATCCTTTGGTGCCAGCAGGTTCCATGTCCTTCTGAATTTCAGCAATGCTCATCTAACATGTGCAGCCACTAAAACATCCTTGGGCTTAGTTACTCTATGTGTGAGGAGCTGCTCCTTGAAGAGATGGGGAGGTGAGGCCTGTGAGCAGAGAAAACACAACAAGTGGCTAATGGCTTTGACAACTATGTGTGATCTAGCAGTGTGAATTTTCTCACAGGGACAAGATCTCCCCTACTCCACCCCTCGCCCTAGGCCAAATCTCTTGGAAGCAAGAATCCATTATAAAAGAGGAGTACACCCATCAGGAATGTATCAGAGCCCCTCATAAAGCACAGGGCAGAGGCTCCACAGAGTTTGGGAAAGCTGTGAGCACACCACTGACCCCCCCATCCCCTCCACTTGACTTGCCACTTGCCTGCCCAACTCCCCATCCCAGTCACTTGTAAAAACCCTTTTCAATCCAGGGGCAGGAGGCTTTGATGATGCAGGACTAGGGTTAGTGCCTGGGTGTGAATTGTGGCTCCCTCCCACCAGCACAGCACTTCTGACAAAGGGCTCTGATCAAGGGGGGCCAGGGGGGCTAGCAGGAATAAATCAATGGAACCATCTGACTTTATCTTTGGGCTGGGCAGGCCCCCACAGTTACCATGTATTCAACTGAGATCCTTTTCTTAAAAAGTAAAAACAAGCAATTCAGATCGCAAGTACCTTAAGTAAACTTTCCCAATAGTCATCATTTAAACATAAAATGAAGGTAGGGCTACAGGAGGCATGATAGGGCACCCTCAGCCCCAAGCAAGTCGGTTCAAGGAATGCAGCTGCAAAGAAGGACTGGTCTTCACTAGTCTATCTTCAGTTTATGCACCCTTCTTCTGTGTTTCCATGACAGATCAAAGAGTTTCTTGGTCCTTCAACATTCTCCTCCCTGGGAAAAACATTTTGCCTTTTACAAGCAGATCAAGCCAGCCTTTCAGACTGTTTGCTAAATTAAATGGGTTGTATTCCTTTTGTCAAGTTTTCCTTCTGAAGTTCTCATTTGAATTCTTTCATTCAATACCTCCCAAAAAACTGGAGTGGCGGAGGAATATGCCAGTACACACAGTAAGCACATGCACAAATTTAGAATGTCATCCCAAGTCCATAATTATCCCGAACAATCATGTTATTCGTTAAAAGGCTTGAAAACATGGAAAGAGATTTTTATTGCCTTTCAGAGACCATAGCATTATTTATTTTCAACAGTAGTGAGTATAACGGATCCTGTTACATTTATCTACCAGAGAGTTAGGACACATTCGGAAAAGTCTTAGACACAAGAATATAAGAACAGCTCTGCTGGATCAGACCAAGGCTCTGTCTAGGCAAGTGCTCCATTTCATACTAGTGGCTCACCTGATTACCCTGGGAATCCAACGTACAGGGCCCTCCATATAGCTATCACAGCTCATAACCATTGCTGGGCTGACCCTCCACAAAAATCTAATCCCCCCCCTTTTTTTAACTCAGGGCCCTCAGCACATCTTATGATAGCAAAATCATTTATTAATGACATATTTTATGAAGACATAGTTTCTTTTGTCTGCCCTGAAGAGTTTGTTGCAGGGGAAGGGGGGGGGTTGCTCACTATCTACTTTCTCCAGCTTCTAAGCAGGGAACACAGAGCTGAATCCCCCACCCTCCTGCTCAGAATTTCAGTTCTCATTGCCTTATATTTTTAATATTATTAATATTATTTCTCATGTTTGAAATGATCAGGAACAAGAAAGAAACTGTGTAGCAGTCTCAGTAATCAAAGAGCTGCTATTTCCCAGAAAACAAGAACCAGAAGATACTACAAGGGTTATCCAGAGAGTCCAAACCTATGTCCCTAATATAGGAAGCTCTAGCTCAGCCCTGGGACCAAGCGTCCTGCAATGTGCAGCTTGATGATGTCACTCAGGTAGGGAGTACAGTACTGGCCCAAAATTGCAGCCTTTTCTTAGAGAGGTCAAAAGCAAGGCAACAGCCCTTAAGGTAGTGAGGACAGGCTTGGAGTGTGCGGCCAGCGCCAGGACAAGTCTCGGTAGTACAAGTCTGAGCAGCAATTCCAGTGTTCTGAGTGGGATTCTAAACCCTGCTAATTTAATTGGTGCTGGAAAGCCACAGCTGCTTGAAGGCAACCCTGGGGGACTTCCAAGGCAAGAGACATTCAGAGGAGGCCTGCCACTGCCTGCCTCCTCACAGTAACCCTGAACTTCCTTGGGGGTCTCCTGTCCCAGCACTGCCACAGCCGGCCCCACTTAGCTTCCAAGAGGCGATGAGATTAGGCTAGTCTGGGCCACCCCGGCCATGGCACTAATTTAATTCATGGTAATTAATTAGTGCAGATTTGGGTGGCCTTATCTTTTAGCACCATTTTAAATTATGGCAAAACAACCTAAAGCAGCCTTTCTCAACTTTTTTTATCATTGAGAAACCCCTGAAACACTCTTCAGGCTTCAAGAAACCCCCAAAGTGGCAGGAACATTCAGAATATGGTTGGGAAACCGAGCCCACCCGGGGTCCCTTCCCACACTCTCCAGGCCCATCATTGGCCATTTTGGGAGGGGGAAGGGCAGGTTGACATGGCCATATATGGCCGTATCATCTGATAAATGTTTAACACATTTTAAAAATATGTTAAAAATTAATTAACTCCCACCCATTTGGGAAACCCTTCCAGGGCTGTCAAGAAACTGCAGGATTTCAGGAAATCCTGACCTCAAGCAGGCTCCTCTGGTCTCCTTTTCATAGCCAGAGAAGTAGAATCTCCCAGTAGCATCTTCCACTGCCAATTCTTCATAGTGTTAAGAAATCACCTTCCTCATTCCTTTGTCCTTCCTGGCCCAGCTGCAGCATCTTCACTCCACACAGCAATCTGTCTTTACCCTCCTCATGGATGTACTCGTAAAACTGGTCCGAATCTTGCAATTACCATCTTTAAACACTGTTTGAGTGAGGAAGCATATAGTTTCCAGCTATAAAAGGAATTACATTGATGTCCTTCAACAGAAAAGCAGTCTTTGGATACCAACAGTCTTCACAGTCTTCACATTGCAAAATGCTGTTAAATAGATTCCTTAAAACCGATGTGTTCATCCCATCTTCCAATTAGAGCCTTCAGACGGGATTTACAGTGTGCAAAATGCTTTCCAATCATTTTCTCGTTCATCCTCTGTGCCAGTCTACAGCAGTGACATTAGTTAACTCTCTAAGTACCATCTATCCAGTGAAATAGTCAGGATCCTGGGCATTTCCCAGGCAAGACATGCAGTGTGAAGAGCAGGGCCTGCTGTTTGGCTTGAGCACATCCACATGTTCTGTAGGGAAACTAGATGAGCTCCCCCCCACACACACACTGCTTCCTTCCATCACCAGTCCCTCTCGTGTGGTTCCCGATAAGGCAGCCCCAAACGAACAAACACATCCTTCTCAGTGACAGTAGGTAGAATAATGCCAGACCCTGTTTTGAGGCCACCAGGTCCTCGCACCACACCCTTGCTGAGGGCATGCTCAGACAGACTCATGCCCTTGGTCCGGGCCAGAGCCCGCATAGAGCGGTTGAAGTGGGCTGACCCTGTGAAGTACAGCAGGGCACAAGCAAACTCACTGTAGGGCACCACAATGATGTCGAGACGCCGGTGACAGCGGTCTGGCCCTGGCAGGCGGCACACTCCCAAGTACTTCTTCTGGTTGCCGTTGTCCTCTTGACTTACCAAGTCATCAGTAAGAAACCCTAGGAAAGAAAGAAGGAAGGAAGGAAGGAAGGAAGGAAGGAAGGAAGGAAGGAAGGAAGGGAGGCAGGCAATAAATGGCAGAGAAATTGACAGGCTGCTTGGGTGATTGCCAAGTCCTATAACCCTTCTCCACCCATAAAACCTGGGCCAGGGTTCCTTGGCTTCTAGCACTAGGCTTTGCCTGACCCCGGTCATTTCTGAAACAATCCTGGAAGATACAGTGCCACCTGAAACCATTATGTCTCCCACATGATGCCTTGCACTACCCTGTCCGAGGCACTAGCATTCCTCTCCCATCAGGGATAGCTCTTGACCTGTAGCTGGATGGAGCAACAGCTCAGTTCCCCATGTGGGCCTAGTACAGAAAAATGAGGCTGAAACTGGGTACCTAATCAACCATGTGGTCCACACAGTGGGCCTCAGCTTAATCAAACATTAGAGTCTAGGAACATATGAGATTCCAGAAATCTTTAAATCTCTACAGAGAAAAATTCCAAAAATGGGATAAGAGACTGTTAAAATTATGGCAAAACATCTAAATCCTCCCTGTGTATGACCTTACAGCCCTTCATGGCAAGCTGAGATATCAAGAGCTATTTATCTGTTCCAGCAGCTTTCAAGATGGGAAGAAGGTACCCTGCCTAATTAAACACCAGAGACTGAAGCTTCAGCACTATACTTAATTGTCAGCTCTGGGATCTTATTCTGGCAATTTCAAAGCACTTCCCAGGTAGAGAAGATAGGCAGCACATCCTAGGATACCTCACCATTTTGCAGTCCAACCTGAGATCCTCCCATACCAGTTTTCCGGAGACGGTCGAGCAGCTTGCTGAATACTCCTTGGTGAGAGTGTCCATCTGGGTGGGTCACTAACACATCCACATCACCACAGGTGGGCTTGCCCCGTCGGAATGAGCCACAAGCCACGCACACCAGTCCAGGTTTGATAGCTTCAGCTGCTTCTCTGACCTCCAAGAAAAGAAAAGAGATTTCTGCTGAATCATTCTAATCACCATTCAGTCCTGGGTGCCCTGCCTTGTCCAGTCTCAAGCCGCACACGGCACAGGACTCTGGGGAACAGCTGCCTCCAGTCACAAAAGGAGTCCATGCCTTGGAAGCAGCCTAGGCAGGACTCAGCTACCCAGCCGGTTGTGCAAATAATAATAATAATAATAATAATAATAATAATAATAATAATAATAATAATAATAATAATAATGATAATGATAATGATAATGATAATGATAATAATAATTTATGACAGAGTCATGCAAAGCCTTTGGCTAGGAGGCTGAATTCAATTACATGCAAACATTATGCAAATCAAACAAAAGCAGACTTTGTAATGTCTGATTCTGAATAATTCATTTTGCTCTTGCTAGGCATGGGGTAGGGCTAAGATACTGTCCTGAAGCTTTGCTCCTTGACTGTAGAAAATTCTGTTGAGCCCCCCCCCCCCCCCCAATTTCAGAGAGTTCACCAGCATTTCCCCCAAAGCTTGCAAGCTTATCTTCAAAACTACAAAGGATATTCTGCACAATTACTTTCCAAATGAAGTAATTTAGTATGCTGAAGCCTTTGAATAACAAAAACCTTTCAACAAGGTCCACTTGCTGTCTTGCAGCCTGATGGCAAGAATCCTTCTGAACAAGGGACGTTATCCTGACTATACAGCTAAAGAAACAGATGCCAAACAAAGTGCTCTGTCCAAAGTTATATCAGACATTCAATGAGGAAACAGGCCCACAAAAGGACAGGCAGACCCCTGCGGTTGTTGCTTACACAGGCAGGGAAAACAAGAGCAGTAGCCAGGGGCACATGATGAAGGAGGAGGCACACCTCAGCGCCAAAGCCACCCAGACAAGCCAAAATGACAACCTGGCTGACTCTGGCATGAGCCTTATGCAGAACTTTTCTGAAGTCACCGCAAGGGGAAGCTCTAGAGCTTCTGAGCTGTGAACAAACCCTAGAGAAGGCATTCTCAACCCTTGTGCTGGCAGGAAAGGAACCGCCACCCCCCACCCCCCCATGCACTGACACCCCTCTGATGGCTTCATCGAAGAAGCATTGGAAGGGGATTTCAGTAGACAGGATTATGGATATTAGGATGCCAATCACACCAGCAGCTGCAAATCATCCATCTTATTAAACAGAGACATGATTGCCAGTTCAGAACATAGAGGATGGGGAGGGGGGCAAATGTTGAGTGCCCCTTGTCAGTGTCCAGGATCATCCTTCATTAGTGAGGGATAAACCCATTAACCTTTGCCCCGCAACATTTGGAGTAGCCGCATGGCTTTTCTAATGCAGATCAATTCCCTCTGCCTGCTTTACATCCTCAATGAGGTTTTCTTGAAAGCCAGCCAGCACCACACTGGTGCATCCCACCACCTTGGGACTCGAGAGACAGCAGCTAATCCTCTCATTCTCTCCTCTCTCCTCAGAGAGGGGGGCAAAGAGATAGGTAATCCCATCAAACCCACAATAGGCCAACTCCCAAGGGCCAAAGCTCCCAAAAGAAATTTAATCCTGAACAGGGGGTGATGCCCTACCTGCCAACTAAGTATTCTTCAGGGGCAAGCCCTGTGACTGAGTGGCAGCGTCACACTTCCCAGTGCTGCCATGGTAATTCTGGCAGGCAGGGGGAGCAATGGGGAGAGCCCCTGTGGCTCTGGCCCAAGAGCCTGCGCCTTACAGTGCAAATGTTTCTCTAAATTTCCTATCAGCCTCTACATGGCAAGGGCCCAATTCCAGCCGAACCCTCAAACAGAAGGATAAGGGACAATGCTAGAAGAACTCCTCCCTACCAAGAGTATAGGTACGGCTGGCTAGATGAGACCGGTGGTCCATCTATTCCAGCAAACTAGTTCGCACAGTGGCCAGCCAGTTCCCCTGGTGGGCCAACAGACAGAAGGCACCACCATTCAGAGGTCTGCTTCCTTTATTCACCATGACTAATAGCCATTGATGTACCTTTCCCTGATGAATTTGTTGAGCCTCCTTTTAAAGCTATTTATGCTTGTGGCCATTACTACTTCCACCAGCAGTGAATTCCAGTTTAGTTGCTCCTTGAAAGTATTTCCTTTTATCTGTCCTGAATCTATTTCCTCAACAACTTCACTGAGTCTCCCCGGGTTCTGCGATTATGGGCAAAGGAGAAAAGGCTCTCTCTGCCCATTCTCCCATGCATGAGGTACACCTTTGGTAAGAACCTTGGTAAGGAGGAACAGTGCTTGGCCTAGACACAGAGTATCCTGCAGCAGTGAGGGCAATGCTTGTCAGCCAGAATGGGTGGAGTGGTTGGTGAAACACAAGAATTGGCCTGAGCCCTTTTGCCCAGTAATCAGGCCGCCAGTCTGATCCACCATTTTCTTTTGCTAAAGCATCTATACTTCCAAGAGTACAGAGTAGACCCCACTTTCACACATGTGCATGCCTAAACACCCCCTGACTGAAGCTATTTGGGAGACACCAGACATCATGACCACTTTTAAAAATCAAGAAGGCAGTAAGTTTTCTTTGGGGTTTTCCAAACAGGGAAGTATAAGACATTTGGAAAATGAATGTGTCCGGAACATCAACATCTGGTCCTGTTCACAGTCCCCACATGCAAAAGAGGTACGCACAGTCCGCTCGATTTCTGCAGCTTCTTCCCGAGGCATGCGATCCAAGAAGTCATTGTAATGCTTCAAGCCGATGGCCTGCTGGCTGGTGAGAGAGGCCTTCATGCGGATGTCATCCAGCGTGCGGAACCCCTGCTCGGAGCACACAGGACACTCAGACAAGAGGAAATAGAAGAGACCCTGTTTGCTCCTATGTAAACCTGAGGTCTGCAAGGGGAGGTTTGGAATAAGGAATCATAACAAAATTCCTTACGTGATCACCCTACTTTCAGCTTAGTGTGACAGGGGAGCCTCCTGGTCTTTGAGTTACTACTGTTCCTAACTTGGGCAATTAAAAAAAAGAAAAGACCATCAAAAAGACAGAGAAAGGCAAAAGATTAATCAAGATGAGGCCACCACCCAGTTGTTTTGCAATGAACACATAGGAGACCCAAGAGCGACACAAAGTTGCTGTGGATTACAAAGAAATTAAGGCTGATGCAAACGGGAACCACCAATTCTCTTATGAGCCCTGACATGGATAGCCCAGGTAGTCTGGCCTTGGAAGTGATGCAGGGTCACCCTGGCTAGTGGACTACTAGGATAACTATGCAGAGGCAGGCAGTGGCAAACCAGCTCTGAGGGCCTCTTGCCTTGAGATCCCTACCGGGTCACCATAAGGCAGCTGTGACCGGATAGCACTTTCCTCCACCATTCCCATATGAACCTTCCTGACCCATCTTTGGAAGCCCTGCTTCGCCTGCCCTCATCATCTGAGGCTAGAAAAGTGACATCCTGAGAAAGGGCCGCCTTGGTTACATCACAACTATGACCTCCCTCCTGAAGGGGATTTGCCAGTCTCTATCATTGTCTTCTGCGAGCAGGTTATGTATGGCCTTCCCCCACTAACTGTTATTAACCCTCTTTCCTGGTTACGGTATTATGTGTATTTATGTTTTATTGAGTTGTTTACATGTTTTATGTGTATGTGCATTTTAAATACTGTTTCAATGTGTTGATGCTTTGATGTTTAAATATTTGTAGCCCTGAGGACTCCATTTGGGTACAAAACAAGGAAGTGTTAATAAAAAAATTAAATAGTGATGCATCATGGATGGTTCATTGCCACTCTTTCTCATCGCAAACCTACAACACCCAGTCCAAATTGGCAAATAAATTATGAAAGAAAAACGGGATCTGCTTTGTGCATTCCAAGAGTTCCCAGGCCCATCTCACTTTTCATCTGAATGAAAGCAAGGGTGGGCACCAGAGAGATTTGCTGCTTAATCCAAAGAGCTGTAAATCTCCAGTCTTCCTGGAAAGACAACTGTTGTAAGTAAGATGCCGCCTCCCATAAGCACAGGGAAAACTTCCAACTTTAGTCCCGCAAGGCAGGCAACAAATATCTGTATCAGCCTTTTTCTACCTTTTGACATGGAGGAGCCCCTGGAATAATTTTTCAAGTTTTCAGGAGCCCTGGAAGTGATGTCCGCTCGCTGTGCCTCCCTGCCACGTCCCCATAAATTGCATACCACTGGTAGTGACATCACTACCTCTGTTAACAGACAGTCTTAAGGAGGCCTGGGGGGGAATAGGATGCAGTTTAAGGTGGGCATAGGTATGCAGGGTCCACCCTCTCCCGGCACAGAAACCATGAGAGCTCATTCGCATTCAGGAGGGGAGAGGGGGAGTAAGCCATTAAGACAGGATGGGAAATGCAGCAGACCCCCTCTGGAGCTCCCGCAGACCCCTGGGAGTTCTTGGATCCCTGGTTGGGAATCCCTGATCTATATAGACAGGCAACAACTATAGAAGAAACTATATCAGTGCTTGTTATGGTTGAGAGAAAGTTACCTGCTGGTACCATAGCTGAGCCGTCTTGACTCCTGCTCCCCAGATGTTGGAAAATACTTCCAGTACTGACACACTCTCATTTATGTGATCCAGCTTGCGTAGATGCCCGCTCTCCAGGATCTCCAAAATCTTCTCTGCCATCTGCTTCCCAATTCCAGGGATCTTACAGGCTTCCTGGAAGAAAACAGTTGTCTAGAAGAAAGACTGACACCCTAAGTTACAAGGAAAATCTTGCACGTTTTTAGCTTGGATACCAAGCTTCAGTTTCCAAATAAGAGATTCCTTTACAGGTTCTGCCACGTCAGCCCCCTGCAAAAGGCCTCTTCCTAAAAAGGTATTTAGAGAACATGAATTCTACACAAATAAAATGCATTTGTTTTTTTCACCCTTTGACAACAGGTCCTTTTAGCTTTCCAATAATGCAACTCAGAGCTTCTATGTGTTTTTTAGTGGCTTCGGTAGGGGTTAAATTCTAGCAGTTTTCATTCTAAAATAATGTGAAATACCACAAAATTGTTTCTGAATGAGATGTGAATGTCTGAAAAAATGCAGGAAAAACCTGGTTTTGCCCAAGGACTATTTTTCAATACTTCCAATAATAAAAAGGAAATTTTGGATGGAATGCTGGGGAGGAAACTCCCATTATTATTTTTTTCACTTTTGGAATGACTGAAATGCTTTTAAGATAAGGTTTTACTCACTCTGAATGTATAATATGAATATTCTTATTGTGTACGACAATTTACAGCATTAATGATTATACTAAAAATCTTTTAAAGGAAATTTTTACTGCTTAAATGTGACTAATTTTGTCCACAATTAATACATTAAAACATTTGTACACAGCCCATGGCGCTGCAGGCGCCACGGACTGAATAAAAGAGTAAGGAGTAGTGGGGAGGAGTTAGGGCGGGACCGGTCCGGGATAAAAACTTGGACGGGCCAATCAGGAGCCGCGAAGCGGCTCCTGATTGGCCCCTCCAAGTGTCCATCCCGCCCGAAGCAGGCAATGGGGAGCCGCGCTTCGCGCGGCTCCCCATTGCCTGCTTCACCCGCACAGCCACAGGTGAGCGGTCGGCCGCGCCGCCTTCTCCCGGCCGGTGGAGCAGCCTCGCGGCGTCGTAGATGCCGTGAGGCTGCTCCGCCGGCCGGGAGAAGGCTTCGGAGAGTCTTCGGGGGCGGGTGGCCCTGGGCGGGTGGCCCTGGCCGCCTTCTCTCGGCCGGCGGAGCGGCCTCGCGGCGTCATAGACGCCGCGAGGCCGCTCCGCCGGCCGGCAGGAGGCTTGGGAGAGCCTCAGGGCGGTGGGTGGGCCTGGCCGCCTCCTCCCGGCCAGCGGAGCGGCCTCGCGGCGTCATAGATGCCGCGAGGTTGCTCCGCCGGCCGGCAGGAGGCTTGGGAGAGCCTCGGGGCAGCGGGTGGGCCTGGCCGCCTCCTCCCGGCCGGCGGAGCGGCCTCGCAGCGTCATAGACGCCACTAGGCCGCTCCGCCCGCCGGGAGGAGGCTTGGGAGAGCCTCGGGGAGCCGGGTGGCCCGGGTCTGTCCTCAGGCCGCCGGGCAGGGAGCCCCCCGGCAGCCGCGGCTTGCCAAGACCCCGCCGGAATCGAAGATCGCCGCCAAAGGACCGCCGAGGAGCCGAAGATGCCCCGCCGCCGCCGCCCGCCCTCTCTAAGGTCAGCTTCCTTGCGCTGCCCTGTCCCTCCCTATCCCCCACATTTTAGCGCCCATTGTATTTTGTTTACAATGGGCTTTAATTCTAGTGTCTGATAATACACTATTGAAAAAGTCAGTGTTTTACAGTTCAACTCAGTATTCAACAGGCTGCAGTTCTTGTTGTGACTAAGACTTTTTCTGTTCCAAAGGTCTTTGCTTACTACAAAATCTGATTTCTATTAGCCTTTCATTTTTCCCCCTTACCTCTCAGGTGTCATAAACTAAGATACATGTACTAATTTAGTATAGCATCCAGCACTTTGCAGCTGCCTCTTTTCAGTATTGGGTAGATTAATAATTTTGGTAGTAGAACATTTATACTTTTAGATTGGATAAATCTGCCAAGTACTATTTTTTATATTTTACCCAAGTTATACATCACATATATATTTTATAATACTGATATAAGTATAGGATGGATAAGGCAGTCTTGCATATATTCCAACTTTTCTTCACCTTTCCATTTTTTTCCAGAAAACAAAAACATTCCTAATGGCTGCAAAATGTTCGGAAATTTTATATCTCAATGGCCCAAGCAGTAATTGACTAACAGTCACTGCCTTGAGCTGGCCTGCCAGGAGGGCAGGCTAAAAACAGATACACAGACAGACAGACAGACAGACAGAGCTGTGTCAAGCAAGCGGGTCTTACACACTGCAGTGCTATATAGCTTCTAGCCTGATTCTACCATTTAAAGTGCAACCTGGTGCTATTCATGCAATGCAGGAGAGGAGCCAGCTACCCTGCATACTCAGCAGCTGCTCCTTTTGCCTTGCCCTTACTCCCAACAACAGTGAGTGGAGGAGCAGAAGAACTCTACATGAAAAAAAAATTAAGCCCTTGCCCCTATCCCAGTTACCTGGTAGGAAGTGATTGGCTTGGGGTAGCTCTTGAGTGCATTAATGGCTTTGGAGTAACCCAGAGCCCGCCACTTGTCTCCCTGGACAGAGTAAGCTTTTGCCAGCACCTCCAGCTTCTCCGTAATGCACTGATTCTGATTAATCTTCTTGAGCTCAGAGGATTGAGCACAAACCCACTTGCCAGTAGGAAATGCCACTGAAGATCCTCCAGAGGAAATGATCAGGTCTTGGCCTGACCTCAGTGCCTCCAGTTCTCCTTGAGTGACATCAGGATCTTCCCCTTCACTTCCTTCATCATCAGAGACCCTCTTTGGAGAGACACAGAACAGAAAGCAATGAAATACAGCCACCGCTACCGCCTCCCAATGCTCCAAGCAGGAGACTGTAAAGGGCTAAGTGTTCAGCCATAAAAGATCCATACCATATTTGAGTACAACCAGAGGCAACAAACATCAGCCAAATGTGAATTTGCACATTCCCATTTTCCTCTCTCAGTGATAGGAAATATCTTCAATATAATAATAATAATATACTAACTTATGCAGGTCTCTGGAGAGTCAGCATATACATTTTCTAAAGAAATAAAAGGCAGCTGGCTGTTAGGTGAACAAAATGTTGCGAGTACTCTCAACTAATGAAGTTGAGTGTGCACATGAAAAGTCATGAGGAATGTTGTCCCAGCTAGCAACAGCAGCACGGATAGCACCAGTCTGCATCCTCTGCATCTTATAGCCACTAGAGGGCAACATCATCTCACCATGAACAAACGGAATGTTCTATTAGCAAGTGAAGAGTGGTTAGGAGACAAGGTCTGGTCAATGAGGTTTTTTGCTCTATCACACTAGTCTACTAGCTGATTTTAATATTGTTTTCACAGAAAAATTGATATATAAATGTATTAGCCAATAATGGAACGAGATTGGTATTAGGTTGTCAGAGGACTGCCATAATAGGTTTGCAAACCCAGATGGCAAGTCATGCATTTTAATCACAGAAACAACTTAATAAACATTCATTATACATTTCCTACAATCTTTGATCCTTAGGTAGATGAAACCAAGCTTGCTGCACATTCGCATCTAAAGTAACTGAGGAAAGTACATGGTACTATCAGGGGAAGGTCTATCTCTACAAGGATAGCCAGAGTTCATTTCACCTGTCCCTTTCAAGAGAAAAAAGATACCAGTATCTATACAGTAAATCAACTGAGTTTGTTGTCATCATCCTCAAACCCTGAGAGTACCCCTTATTCTAGAAGCATTGGTTTGTTTATCGGGAAATCCTTGGCCTAACCTAGAAAAACGTTTCAAACCACAGATGTAGGATAGTCACTGACCAGTGTGCAAAGGCCTGCCCCTTTGGCTGTCCACTGTCCTGTGGAACTGACTGCACTGCAAGGAGAGCTTGCCTGTGATTCACCCTTCATCTCCTGGACTGCACCAACCATCTGGGACTGGATCTTCTCCTCATCCAGAAGCAGTGATGGTCTTTTTGAACGGTCTGCCACATCCAGGTACCTGGTAAGAATCAATATACATCAGAATTCAGTCACTGGATCTGAGGACATCTAAAGGCCCAAGAAAACTGATGACAGGGAACTTGTGCATTATCCCTATTGCTTTAGGATGCTTAGGACTGATCCTGCGTTGAGCAGGGGGGTTGGACTAGATGGCCTGTATGGCCCCTTCCAACTCTATGATTCTATGATTCTATGATATCTCTGGCTAGATGTCAATGTCTTTACACCCCTGCATGCTGCTAGCAATGTTCAGAATCTGTAAGAAGCCACAAAGAGCCATCCAGTCCAGACCCCCACCTTCTTGGGTACTTAAAAAAAAATTTCCTAGCAGGTGTTCATCCAGCCTCCTCCTAAAAACATCCAACCGCTCTGGCTTCCTTTTTCGTAGAGCACTGTCAATATTCCACAACTGAAACGTGCAGCTACCTGGAAGCTTTTCATAATTGTGGGTTTTACCCTGCAGTAAGAGCCTCTTGTGGCGCAGAGTGGTAAGGCAGCCGCCTGAAAGCTTTGCTCATGAGGTTGGGAGTTCGATCCCAGCAGCCGGCTCAAGGTTGACTCAGCCTTCCATCCTTCCGAGGTCGGTAAAATGAGTACCCAGCTTGCTGCTGGGGGGTAAACGGTCATGACTGGGGAAGGCACTGGCAAACCACCCCGTATTGAGTCTGCCATGAAAACGCTAGAGGGCGTCACCCCAAGGGTCAGACATGACTCGGTGCTTGCACAGGGGATACCTTTACCTTTAATCCCAGCTTTTGCTTTTGGCTTGTAGCGAACAGTGTGTCTGCTTATAAATAACATGCACTATTTGCTACAAGACAAAAACAAAAATTTCACAAGCAGAGAAACCAAACTGCACAATTACTATAACTTACTGAGATTATTCAATTACTGATATGATTGAATAACTGAATCAACTATATTTCCACTGTTATGATGGTAGTTCATCAGTCTGAGGAAGAGTGCATACACTCGAAAGCTCACGCCTTGAATAAATCTTTGTTGGTCTTAAAGGTGCTAATGGACTCTGATTGTGTTGAATCCAATTATATTTAACTGACCATTAGAATGTGGATAAAGCCAGCACCCATGATTGCACTGTGGATTTCATCCATCTGTTTTGCGAGGTTTTACAGGCACCCAACCTTTTTGCAAAATATGCAGAAGTGAAATAGCAGAAGGCCCTTTGGGGTTACTGCCAGACAGACACAGGGCAATTTTACTCTGTGTATTCCCAAAAGAAGAATTTGGTTTCTATTTGCAACCTGGAATGAAGGGAGAATAAAGGAAGGGCTCCTACCTGTCTGGGATGAAGAGACTGTAGCCAGTTGTGCTCAACATCTTCTGCTCTGCCACACACAAACTCAGCCAGGAAGCCTTCACCAGTTGCAGTCCAGGGGGTAACTTGGTTAGTTTGAGGAGGCGGCAGGCCCTGTCACAATCCATGCTTTCATCTAATACAACATGTGTTATGTCTGAGGAAAGGTGGCTGCACACTCTCCCTCCATTGTGCATGATCTGCTTACGGAAGATTTCAGCCCTGGCCTGGCCCATTCCTGCTTGCAGGACATAGGCCACAACAGGCTCCAACCATCCTGCTAAGGAAAGCCACAGAGAAAAAGACTCAGTGCCACGGAGACAGTTTTCATGCCCCATGTGAAACTGACAGTTTGAACCCACAACTAATAGCCAGAAGGCACATTGTTCTGCAGCATGGAGCCCACGCCTTACAGCACAACAATTTGACTGAACTCTTTAGGGATTAAGTAGCTACTTGCAAAGCAGACTATTTGTCCATATCAATCCATAATAAACAAAGGCAAGACATCACATAACCTCAGTTCCAGAACAAAGACATGGGAAGGTAACAAAAGACTCACAATGACTACTTCTGGTTTCTTCTCTTTTCAAGACTTTTGTAAGGCCCGCCTTGTGTGAATCATCTTTGATCTTCTTCCTTTTAGGGAAAGCTTTGACAATTCCTTGAAGCTCCATAAAACATGGATCTCTCTCTCCCAGAGTAAGCAGCCTTACTAAAGAAAACCATAAAGGTACAGAACTTTAATTACTAAGATAGTATCTCAATAAAATCAGAGTCCAGTAGCACCATTAAGACCAACGAAGATTTATTCAGGATGTGAGCTTTCGAGTGCAAGCACTAATGCTCTGAATAATTCTTTGTTGGTCTTAAAGTTGCTACTGGACTCTGATTTTATTGTGCTACTTCAGACCAACAGGGCTGCCCTTTTGAATCTAAGATAGTATCTGTACACTAAAGGAATTTTCAAATCAAAATGATGTTTCCCGCTTTGAAATTCAATACTTTATGATCCATGACACAAAAAAATTCAGAAATTTCAGAAGGCAGCTTAATGCCAGTAGACATTAAATGAATAGGAAAGCTTTGGCATGTCTACATCAATGCAATGATCTTTGTTTATGACCAACTGCAGTGGCAAGCAAGAACCCAGCAAAATGGAAAACTCTGCAATAATATTGCAACTGCACTTCAGCCAAGTGTTTGGAGGGTGCCTCATACATTCTATAGTAGATGAGAGTCTGCCATCTGAGGGCTAACATATTAAGATTAAAACATAGTAGATCTAAATATCAGTGGACATGATTCTTCATGTTTCATCTACATCATGGTGCAGTGGTTAAGAATGGGGCTTCTCCTCTAGCAAGTTAGGTTTGATTTCCTGCTCCTCCGCATGCAGCCAGCTGGGTGACCTTGGGCCAGTCACAGTCCTGATAGTGCTATTCTCCCACAGCTGTAATATCAGGGCTCTCTCAGTACTGGGCTAGAATACCAGTCTAAGAGGAGTGTTCTCATTTTATTATGTTTGCTCCTTTCCTTCCTTTAAAAATTTTGTGTATCAGTAGCACTTTACATTTGATAGCTTTTTGTTATATATAAAAAAAGAAATGGCAGCATCTTTTATGCTGCCACTAGTACTACCGAATGTGGGGATACGCGAACAGGGCACAAGTTAACATATCAACAAATTGACAAGCGCCATTCAAAATCTCCCCTACAATCTATTCTTTAAAATAAAAAATTCTATTTGCAAAGTGATCCCTTTCACATTTCATCTCTTCAATGTCTTTATTTGTTGTACTGGTTTCTGTTTACAGGGACTACATTTCCCAAGTAGGGAACACTAGAAACAACACAATGCTTTTGGCATATACCTTTTTTTCTGCATAGGAAAAAGAACAGCAGCTCTAAGTACAGCACCTTCTGACATATGCCATCTAGCTCTAAAAGCAGAGCTGTCCAGGGAAGAGAAACCTGGTAAAACTGAAGTGTGCAGGGGGGGCCCTTTCTATCAAGGCGATAGTGTGGCCACTTCAATTAGATGTAAAAATCTTAGATCGCTCTCTTCCCTTCTACCTTCATGTCACATTGCCTATTAGATGCATTATACTGTCTTTAACTCATTTTTCTCTATTTCTGAAATCCAGTAATTGTATTTATCATGCTGTTTTTATTCCATAGTTCTTTGTGTAAGCCAGTTCTACTGCATTATTCACTGAATGCTATTATAGTGGCTTTTATTTTGCATTGTTCTTATAACTGTCATCTGCCTTCAGTGTCAACAAGAAAGGCAGATGGTTAATACAGCAAGCAAATAAGTAAGCATGAATCCATTCTGAGAGCCCTAGAAGCTAAGAATCGGGAGTAGCATGTGTAGTGCTTTAAAAAGAAAAAGGGCAGTTGCAGGGGCTCCGGAATTCCACAGCCTGACCTGTAAGTCTTCCCCCTACTCCCTGGCCTTGGTTCTGTGATGGCAGACTTAGTGAGAAACTGTGTTTGGTGGCACAATAAGCCTGGTTCACACGCGCAGGAGAATGAGATGACAGAATACACTGAACTATTTCAGGCTGTAGATGGACAGTCATGTTTTGAAATACTCCTGTACTGGGGGTGGGGTGGGAAGCAGACCCTCCTAGCAAACAGAAAACCAGGATAGGGGTGCGGGTCGCTGCTTTCTTCCTGCTGCGCTAGTTGTCCACTTGCATGGCTTCTTATAAGCAAAAAAACCTTCAAGGCTGGAAAGTACGAGTCCGAAAGGAATCAACATCTCTCTTTAACAGACTTGCTCAGGCCTTGCAAGCCGAGGGCCGGGGCTTGGTTACCCAGCCGTCCACTTTCTTGCGCGTGTGGCGCAGCCACTAAAGCCACCTGACGAAATGCTGCGCTTCTGATATGGGGTAAACGGCGACCGACCCCGCCGAGCGGAGCCGAGAAGCTGACAAGAGGAGGCCGCCGCGCCGCAGTCCCAACACGGAGGAGACGGGCGGGGCTGGGGCCAGGCCTTGACCCCCAGGAGGGGACCTGCCCGCGAAGGAGCCCCCCTTCGAAACCTGCGCGGCCCCGACCGAAGGACGCGCTCTCGCCTTCTTCCACTTACCGAGGGGGCCCGGAGGAACAGGAAGGGCTGGAGCCCGGGATTCTCTTCCGGGTCAGGTCAGGTGACGCGGAAGTGCAAGCCGGTTGCTCGGGAGATGCGTCCATCTGCAGGATGGCCGGGGACAACTGGCGGGCGCAATTGCGCTCGGCGCGCAAGACCGCTTTGCTCGGGGACGGTAATGGGAATTGGGACCGCTCTGCACGCGAGAAAACGTGGGGGGGGGGGAGAGCCAGCAAGGGGCGCGTGCCTTTGGAAGCGAACGAGGCAGTGAAAAGCCGCCAGCCCCCCCCCCCCCCCCCCGCCCCCGCCCCCGGTTTGGCATCGCTGAACTTTAAATCCTGCCAACACTTACCGGGAAACAAGCCCCATTGCGTATTTGGGGCTGACTTCTGCGGGAGCCGTGTCGCGCCCACGTCGAATGTGGCCTAGTCTGGAGTTCTCTGTTGCCCACCTACACCCCGAGTCGGGCGGGAACGGGGCTAGGGGATGCGGGGATGGTGTCATGCGGCGGGAAACACCCCCCCCCCCCCAATCTGTTTCTGTAGATTCACCCACCTTCTGTTCTGCTTAGGCAAGCGAAAAATCCATTACTTGTTTGACAATGGAAAGGAGATGGCTGAGGAGTATGACGTGAAGACCAACCAGCTGCTTCGTAAGCCAGTTTCTTTGCTTAGAGAGCACACAGTGGCAAGGGGAGTCTGGCCTATGGTTTAACATAGGATAAGATAGGAGGTTGAACATGAGCCACAGTTTAACATTTTACCATTGCTGTGCCTAATGCAGCTCTGCAGGGACTTTATTGAAATGACAGCATTTTCAATCCAAATGTTTTAGTTTATTACAGCTGTTACATAGCACGTTCTTAAAATAAGGGGGGATAGAAACATTAAAATATCAATTCAATAAAAATATCAAAATTAAAAATCCAGCAATAATACCACATATTTTAAGAATATATTATTAACGATCACTTCAAATGCATGACACTATAAAACCCTCTGCACCCTCTACAAAACCTTACAAGAGAAATATATCTCAAATTCAGAAGGCACAAATCCTCCTTAATATAAGGAGAAAATTCATATTTAGCGTCATGGGAGTGATGTATGTGTGTGTGTGTGTGTGTATATATATATATATATATATATATATATATATATATATATATATATATATATATATATATATATATATATATATATATTCCAAGCCAAGGACACTCATCTGCTATGTGCTTGTACATTATCTGATAAAGTTCTTCATCAGATGGTTTTACCTTGCTTTAAAAATTCCTCTAACCTTTACAAGCATCAGAAGAATCCCAGTATGCAGAATTGGCTTTTGCTGGAAATCCAGTTAGTCTCTTCCCCCACCCATGCCTTTTCCTTCCTCTGCAGTGAGAAAATGGAGAGAGAAGAATGCTCTGGGGGCTTATGGCAATTGGCAGGTCGAAGTGGGAGAGCCGACCTTGCCTACAGTGGGAACCCTGGATCGTGAGCTCATAAAAGAGAGTAGTACCAATGTATGTATGTCATTCTTCTATTTGTATCACTGTAATATCTCAGATTGATCTTATCATGGGAACATTCTGAAATGGTATTTTTTTGGAGGTAAAACACAAGTTTCAGGATGGCATTATGTAGCTCAGTTGTGTATCATGGGTTTATGGGAGGGAGAAAAGTGATGGTTCTAATAGTACTTCCTCGGTACCCTGCTAGTTCAGTACCCCACATTCTGGCATGAACTCATGAACCTGTCTTATGCTGATTCAGAATATGTCATGTATGCTGGTATTGTCTATTCCAGCTACAAGTGGATTGCTTAAGGATTTTTCCCAGTACCGAATGTTCTTCAACTGGAATTGCCAAGAAGGGAATTTGGGTTTGTCTTTATGAAAGGCAAGTTCTCTGCCACTTAGCGATGGACCTTTTGCAATGACAGCAGTTATCATTGTTGGGCTAGCCAAGGGGCATTCTATGTTGATCTCACCATTCAACATGAGGTGAACAATACCCTAGTTTTTAGGGTATTGTTTAGGCTTAGGAACAAGTGCTCTGATTGATTTTTTTGGTATGGAACAGCTTCCCGGCAGCTCTGTAGGAAACAAGATTTGTATCCTCTCTGTTGCTGTATTTAGGGTTATAATATTGCAGTATTTAGGGGTAGTAGAATGGTACCTGAATTGTCACTGAAAAGTGTTATATAAAAAAGTAACTTCAGCAGTGAGAATCAGGTACAGTGAGAAAATATAGTGAGAAGGAGATACATAGGGGCTGCAAGAGTGGGGAAGAAAAAATAGCAGGGAAGAAAGAAAATAGCAGCAGATGAAAGAGGAGGTGTGTGGATAGGCAAGAAAAATGTTGGTGGGATAACCAGCAGGTGTGTGGAAGATCACAAGAGTGTGTGTGTGTGAGGGACAAGCAGAAGGAACAAAGTAGAACAAACCAGATGGAACAAGAAGAGAGAATCAGGAGCTAGCAGAGTAGAGGGGGTAGAATTTCCTTTCTACCACAAGTTCACTTCTGGTCTAATTTATGTATTCTGACAGGCCCTTGATGTCTTTAAATGATGGCCAAGGGAGAGCACCAGACATGGAAACCATTCCACATTCATGTGGAATAACCAAAATATAAGCACATTGTTGTGGCCTGGAGGGGCTCAAGCCTTAATATTGCTACTTGGATCTGAAGAAAAAGCCCAACCACCTAACTGTACTAAGCTAAGAATCCTCATGTATGTCATCCCAAGGAAACCTTAGGTTACTGTTTATTTTCTCAGTGCAGTAGTGGGCTAACCTGCATGTGTTTTTTCTCCAGCCTGTCTTTATGCGAAAAGATACCACAAACAGTTTCCAATGGCGAATTCGGAACTTGCCATATCCTAAGGACATTTACAATGTTTCAGTGGAGAAGGATCAGCGCTGCTGTGTTATCCACACAACAAACAAGAAGTTAGTAAGCACAGTTGATTGAGTTATCTCTGGGGTGGATGGAGCTGGTGCAGATGGCCAACTCAGATGTGTCTCAGGGACTGGAAGATGCAGTATGCTCTCCTTATCGCAAATCTCTGTCTTCCTAGCTGGCAGGGTAACGAGCAAGTTTATTTCTCACCCCATCTCCACATTTTGATAAAGAATATAGAAACTTGGACACAGTACATTGTTCTTCCTTTCTGATGCCTTATCTCTTTTTCTGCTATCCCCAGTAATTACCTAGAGGTGGTGCTGTTGACAAAGCTCTTCATTTCTGTTCAGTCAGTTATGCATGTAAGTTAAGGTTGTTCTAAGGACAAAATGAGGATAAGCACTATTAATGAGGGACAAAGACAGACCAAGGAGCTATCACATTCTTCACGGTGATGGCTAGAACAGATTAACCCTTTGGGTTTTGTCTTCTGGCTGTCTGACCATAACTGGTTAGGTGTACGATCAGTTTCCTGGTGTCTTCCTGCCTTTCTTCTTGAGAGGTACAAAGTCGTTGATTTGAATGATTGATGAGTACCTTAATCTTTCTGCATAATCACAGTCTTATACCATTTTAGGGTCCCTAATACAAGTGGATTCAGAACGCACAAAAAATATGTCTTCACATAACGTGTGGAATTTGCTGCCACAAGAGGCAGAAAAGGCTTTAGGAAGGGATTAGATAAATTTTAAGAATACAGCAAAGTACCAATTTTGAGTCTCTTGATGTTCTTTTTAGTTGAATCATATGCATGTGCTATAGTTATAGTTATACAAAATTTTATGATATTTAGATATTTTTTTTGTAATGGACCTTGGAGGCAAGAAAAGAAACATAACTTGAATTTATGTTCCCAAAGAACCTGACCGTTGTGCTAATTTTTTTTACAGAAAAGGATAGAAATAGTATAAATCTGGCTTTGGGCTTATACAATTAATCTATTCAGTACTTTTACTGAAACTAGGCTTTGTTTAGATGAGATGCAGACTTACAATCTATACAAGTTATTGTGTTCCTGGTAGATAATAGTTTCTTTTCTGCATGGAGTGGGGCATTATAAGAGACCAAAGATGCATTTTCTTGTGATGAAGAGGAGTCTTTTGTCTTTCATACCTTTATGACAAACTCAGCAGACAATGCTGTTCTTGGCCTGGAGATGTGATATGAGAGAACACTGCTTTGCCACGATTAAAGGCACAGAAGTCCTGCCAGAAAACAGTTGCCCTAAAAGTCCTCCAGAAAGAGAATACTGCCACCCACTTTAAGTCATTCAGTGTTTTCCCCTCCAGCCACAGCAAAAGGCTACTCAAGTGGGATTTGCTCTAGCCCTTTTGCAGTAAAACAAATCCATTAAACCAAACTTTTCCAAACAGGCAAAGCCTTCTTGGCCACAGCAGAATCAATTATTGCAGGGCGAGGTAGCAGTTAACTATACTGAGAGCAGCAGATCCTTATCCTTTGATCTTTTCACAGATTTTAGTTGGAAGCCAGACCAGGTATTTTTACCCTGCTTGGGGGGTGGGGGGAGAAGCAAAGTTGGTGTTCCCAGTGATGGCTCCCTAGGTCTTTGAAACACTGGGTTTCTCTTAGGATCTGCTTTTTTATTGTCTCAATCAGTAAGAAGTTAACACTTCCTTAACATGTCTTTGTGTTCATCTAATCTTTGCTGTTTAACCTTTGACACCCCCACTATTATCCATGTCTGCCACCTTTCCCAAATACACGCAGAAGGCACTGAGCCCTGCGGTAACATTCCTCCAAAGCCAGCAAAAGAGGCCAGGGCTGTTTGGCCTTTGTATGCATTCTCATTAAGGCTTGGACAATAAAGAGTTCATAGTAGTTCAAGCAATCAACCTCCCAGCAAAACTGGCTTAAGAGGAAGGGCCTACTCCTAGATCTAACATCAGCAAAGAACTTCTTCAATTCAGCACACCAGTAACATCTTGATATGAGAAAAGTTCATAGAGAAAGATTTCCAAGAATCAGAGAGACCAAAAGGAAGCAATACTGGGAGACAGAATGAAATGAAATTTGCTTCTGGTTTAGAGATGGCAAGAGAGTACAGTGAATGTGTGATGGCATTTACACATGCCAGTGAAGATTCAAATGATAAAGGAGTAAACTGACATTCAGTTCTAAGGGTTCTCTTGCAGCCCATCTTCCCTGTTCAGTTTGCTGCCTCACCATGTACCCAGCATTCTACAATCGCATTTGGGAAGTAAACCCTTGCTGGCCTGAGATGAAATGAGTAAAATACATTTTTCTTTGAATGTTCAGTTATCGCTCTCTTTATTTCAAAATATAATTCTGGTTGTGCAAGGAAGCAAATCTATGAATGATTGCTCTCATTACTGGAGACTAGCAAAAAGCAGAAATTTGCCTTACTCTCATATTCTCTTCCATGCTGTCCTTCAGGTACTTCAAGAAGTTCTCTATTCCTGACCTAGACAGATTTCAACTGCCTCTGGACTGCACTGCATTGAGCTTCACGCATGCTAACAACACCTTGATTATCACAGTAGGTATCAATAGGGCTGTTCTTTCACATACTACCTCCTGGCAGCTGTTTTTCCAGCCAAATACAAAATTTTGGCATCAGTTTGTAACACCACTATCACAGCGAGGTTCAACTGATAGCTGAAAGCTCTGCAGAGTGGATATGGCTGATATCACAGGGCATTGCTTGTTGGGCAACTCACACCACTAGCAATGGGTACCCTGAATGGGTACCCTGAATGATGACCCTCCAGTAGCATAGCAACTGTGATAGTAAATGTCGTAGCTGCTCATTGGGAGCCAGGTTCCAGAAACACACTAGCAACCCAGGGCCCACAGAGCTAGGAGCATTCACCTGTCTTGAGGGGCTTGCAGCATGGAGACATTGGTCATATGTGCAAATGTGCAGTCTCATCCATGAACCCCCACTCCCTTCTCCATTATGCTTACAGAAGATACACTTCAGCCAGAAATGTGACTGACACATGGCTTATCCATCTCACCTTGTGGAAATTCCAAGCTGTGTACTCACTGCCAACCCCTTGCTCTTTTCAGGGGATCCTAAGCAATGTGAAAAATGTATATGCCACCGTCAAGGAAGTGCAGCATATAAATTTGAAAATAAAAAATAAACACCGAATAGCTGACAGGACCAGGCCACCTCCTGACTACAGCCTCCTGACTACCCAGACACTGTGATCTGTACTGGCAAGCAGACCACCCCATTAGTTCCAAATATGCCTGAATGAGGGCATGTGCTGAGGGGGGAGGCCATATGGGGCTGGTGGGATCCCCACACACCATGGTATTCAGGTGTCATGGGCGGGCCAGTAGGTCCGTCATTCCCCGCCTGAATTGAAAGGAGTCCTTCCTACCTTCTGGCACAGCCACTGCGATGCCTCATGCCTTCTGGCACATGCCACCGCCACAAGGTCCCACCTCACAAAAAAGCCCGGTGCCGGGACAAAGTCCCTACTCCAGCTCACAGTCTCTCCCCATCAACACCACTAAGGGGAGACTGAAGGTGCTGCTGCACAGAAATGTTGTGGTGCATGGCTTTGCTGCTGCCATAGGTTAACATATTTCTGCAGCTCCCTGTGTGGTAGAGACATCAGAATTACGTCCTGGCAGAAAATTATAAATAAAATAAATATGGCAGAAGATAATACTTTGGTCACCTGGAGGGAATGGCAGGAAGCATCAGGGATGGTATTCGCTGGTGTATGTTTGCCCAGACATGCCCACCATACTAGCCCGCAACAGACGATTATCATGAGTGCTGCCTAGGAACTTGGCCATGAGGTCTCTAAAGATGCCCTCGTCCCAGGAGGCCTGAGCGTTCAGGCTTAAAGTGATGGCGTTTGCTGTATAACTGTGGCTTCTCCCAGGGAAGGACTATGTGTGGCAGTCAATGGCCCCGACTACATTGGGGAAGCAAGACCTGCCCTGATGGGTGCAACGTTGCCTCCTTCATTGGGGAAGCACACATGCTCCTGGCCATGTGTCAGCGTGGCATCCAGAATGCTGTGCAGGCAGCTGCTAGTCAAGGACAGCAACACTTCAAGCACTTCTATGACAACCCCTTGATGGCCAGGAACCTCAGGGAGAGCAGGATTTTCTGCCACATGGGGATGGCATGGAAAATGTGAGCTTGGCCCTGGAGGGCTAAATGCAAGCTCCGCGCAGAGCCTGGATGGCTGCTCTGTCTAGGCAAAACTGAAGGTGCTGTCCAAGAGTGCTGACACAAGCCTGGTACCAGTGAACATAGTGCTTCCTTTGCCTTCACTGTGCCACCCAGACATCGAGCACTGGTAGTAAGTGAACAAGAGCATGGAAAGTAAAGGGTAGGAGGAAGGAACACCCTGCTTGCAGGTGGTCTGGCCCTGTGGGAAAGCGGGATGGCATTCACAAATGTGCTGGGCAACCAGAGCCACAGTCATCGATGGTGCAACCTACCACCCACCCCACCCCTGATGCAACCTACCTTCTGTAAATGGCTCACTGCCCATTGACTGCAGCCTAGTGGTGCCACAGCTGATTGCTGCAGTGCTCTGCCCACATAGAAATCTAAACCCCTTGAATATATGAAGGAATTGGTATACAATGGGATGTTTTAGTGTAGTAGTCTTAAATGGGATTAAAAGTGAGGCAGATTCTGAATAATGAGAGAACTGATTGTGCATGGTGGACAAGATGGATTTGAGGTTCAGTCTTACACTTAATTTGTCATTAAACCTCAAGTGTTTGAAGATATCGGGAGAGGCATGGGTATATTTTTGGGCAGCCCAGTGCCTTTACCCTTTTTTTTTTTTTTGCCTTTTTTAATGGCCACTTTCTAAAGCAATTTGCTGAGTTAATGTCAGTTGAATTTATGCTGGGGTATTTAATTTCTCTCCCACAGTATCAGAAACCACCAGAGATTCTAGCTGCAGAGGAGGAACTACAAAAGGAGCTTAAAAAGATCAAGGCAGCTAATGATGGAGATGGAGAATGCAAGACACAATAGCTGCAGAACTTTCTGTCTGTATATATTTTGCTATTTTGATTTACAAATAAATGCACTGGCTAATGATTAACACATTTGGCCAAATTCTGTTAATTTTAGATCAGTGTACTTGGAAATAAAAGTTTATTTAAAACGTTTAAATCTCCTTAATATTCTGGCCCCAAGCCAAGGTGAGATGCCAGTGTCTTAAGGACCAAGCTCATTATAAAGCCCCTTTCAGATAGTAACTACCCGAGTGGATTGCAGAGCCAGCTTGGTGTAGTGGTTAGGAATGCTGACTTCTAACCTGGCTAGCTGGGTTTGATTCCCCACTCCTCCTCCACATGCAACCAGCTGGGTGACCTTGGGCTTGCCACAGCCCTGAAAGAGCTGTTCTGACTGAGCAGGAATATCAGGGCTCTCTCAGCCTCATCTACCTCACTGGGTGAAGTGAAGGCGATTATAAGCCGCTTTGAGACTTCTTCTGGTAGAGAAAAGCGGCATATAAGAACCAACTCTTCAAAGGCTAACATATTTTTTGTGTCATTTCAGACACATTTTAGTGACTGGTTGCTAACAGATTTTATTCATTTTTTCATATCAAGCCACTTAGTTAGCAAAGCGTGGCTGAGTGGTAATTGAGGTAAACGGCTTCTGTTTTCACTTCTTTGTGCATCTGAGCTGTTCTTGAGGTAAACTGTTTCTTCTGTTTTCCCATTTCCACATCTGAAACACTACAGTGTGCTGTTTAAAATGTCTGCAGTGCTTCCCATAGCACTGTGCTTCTTCCCGCCCTTTCTTTCCACATGATCTTAACTGAACTTGTTTTTTGGAATGTTCTAAGTTCAGCACCACACCAATATAAAACCTCAGTACTACAGTGGCACCATTGAAATATCGAGAAAGATTCTGCAGGAAAAATACAGTGGTGTTTCAAATGGCCAAATCACTTCAGAGATGGCTTATTTGCTGTATGAAACCTCCATTCCTGTATCACTTTGCTTGAAACTCAGCCAACAGCAGATAACATCCAGTTTAGAACCATAATGTGACAGTGGACTTTATAGGAGTGTGCATTCAGCTAATCCAAGCTTATGAGTATTTTTCAGGTATTACTTCAGCCAGATCTACATATTAATACTTTTCAGCTACCCAAAATGACCAAGCCTGAAAAATTTCAGGATTTCTTGGGACTGCTGGATAGCTGAAGTTAAAGGATGTGTAAAAGGGTTGCAGACCCTTTAAAACACCTTTCAGGTAAACACATGGATTGGGGAAAGTGTTTAAACAAATCATAAGCTCTTTAAACAATACTGGAGTTCATTCATGCCCTGGCATTCAAATAGTATTTAAATTTTAAAGGGATCACATTCCGTTTAAATGCCTCCCTGCCGCTCCCTCCATTGAAAGCAGTGGAGGATGGGGGCACTTTCTTTGGGGGCTCATAGAATTGTACCCCCAGTCCAATCTTTTTCAAAGTTTGAGAGGAGGGGGGGGGTTGAGGAGAGACACCAACAGATAAGCTACAAATTTAACTATAATGGTTCCCATAAGGTAAAATGGAGCAAACAAAATTCAGCCTTTATATTTACAGACCGAATACCATACTAGTATCAGGATTTAGGAATATCAAGAAATATTTTTTGGGTTCAGTATACCTGAAACCTGAAAAAATTTGTTTTTTTACACCCCTAATTCTCTGTGTTTCTTGGTAGCCAAAACTTTCTATATTTTTGTATATTAAGACTACTTCCAAAGTTTAAAGGCTGAGCTAAGATAATTCTGGCTCCTTTCCCTCAAGAACATTTCCAGTTGATTCAAGGATAGCAACTTAGAAAGTGTTGTATTTAAATGTGATGGAATTGTCTTTGACTTTTCAATGGATATTTAAATAAATACAGTATTAATTGATAAGTTTTTTTCTGTCTGTTTGGCCCATATTTGATACCAGCCCACTCATGTAAAATTTAAAGCATTATTCCCTCACTGTAAAACTGTACTTAATTTGATGGTGGCTATTTGATAATATTGTGGTACCTTTTAAAAAGCAGAATTGCAAGTTCTGTATTGAACATATATGGCAAGATCTCACAGCTGCCCTTTCAGAAACACTAACTTCATGCAGATGTTTTTAAAATGGATTTCTAAGAAATCTAAGCACAAAGACACTACAGCGGCCCCCAACCTTTTTCGGAACGGGGACTGGTCCGCGAAGGGGGGGAGAGAGAGGCCCGGCGCCAGTGCGCCAGCGGGTGCGAACACGCATGCGCAGAGCTGCCGTGCCTGCGTGTTTGTGCCCTCCAGCATGCCGATGCTCACACCTCCCCCCCGCAGCGCAGCACTTGCAGGCCTGCGCATTTGCGCCTGCTGGGCCTAGGCTTAAGCAAATCGGCCACTTCGTTGGCCGATCGCTCCCAGTGCAGCAAGCGCCACGCTGCAGGGAGGAGAGGGAGGTGCCTCCTCCCCCCCCCCCGCCATGGCCTGGTACCGAGGGTTTCACGGCCCGGGGATTGGGGATCCCTGCACTAAAGTACATAATGAATGGCTACATCTTACTCTGCGCAGTCCAGAAGACACAGTCTCAAAACCAATTCTCCAACCACAGCCATTTCGCACTTCAAGTGAGACTCCTGCTATAAAGTGAAAGCAAATACAGACCCCATAACTCTAGGGAACAAATATTAGCAAAGTAGGATGCTGAAGGAATATATCACATGAATCCTGAAGTGTTTGCTATAAGTGACTGACAGGGTATACTGAACAGTGTACTGGGGATAAACAGTTCACTGCTCTGACCCTGTCTGACAGCTTATAGGTATTATTAGTGGATTCCATCCTCAGCTTGCAGATGAATGTCAAATACATATTTCTACCCCTGAGTGAGGAGAGTTCAACTACTTCTGTAGATCAGCAGTACTCATTCTGCCACTCATAGAAAGCCACATTCGCAGTTACCATCAAGCAAAAGCCATGTGACTACTACGTGCCTCGTAAAACAACCCACCAAACATACACTAATATCACATATAACTTGCTAAATATATAGCTATAAGGCGACAGCTATAAGGCAACAATTACCAAAATGCTTCTAAACATTTAGGATTGTATGTCCCCACCACTTCTGCACCTCAGCCAGCCTTCATGTATCTAGGTTGAGAGGAAGGTTTTGTAAAACAGCATGCAATTTTTTCAGGTTCTCCATAACTATTAGGTGAGGTACTAAAAGAATGCTTCTCTATGTCAAAAGCCACCCAGGAACTTAGATGAGAGCAAAGAAGCTGCAGAAAAGGAGGAGGGCTTGTTGGAAAAGATGGTCTCTTCCATCTCTAACATTTATTTATCATACTTATATACCGCCCTCCCCGGAGGCTCATGAAACCTGCTGCTCAGGGACACTCACAGCTTACACATTCTCCAGTTTGTTGTTGTTTCAAGATGGGGAACTACCAGCCAATTACAAGCTCCATCCGGCCATCGCCTTACCCACTTTCCAGAAATGTGGGTGCTGTAAAGGGGAACTGTGCTCAGAAGAGCCTTGGTGACTGCCAAACTGCTGAGAAGCAGTACTGCAGAAAAGAATTGCTTGATTACTGGAAAAGCAAATAAAATTATGTGATCATACATATCAGACTTCTTGTGCTCCTCTAACAATTTATTCAACACATTCTAGACAGATTCATTCCACGGTGTAGCCAGACACCCATGGTTAAATCTGGTTCAATGTATACATCCAGCTAAGGCTTCAAACTTTTAGCCCTACGGTTATTTAAGAGGAAGTTATGTGTGTGAATAAAGCAGCAAGGGAAAAAAGCTATTTCACTCTTAGCCACTTCAATGTGCAAGTTACAGCCCTTCACTGCCAGCAAATTGAGAACAAGGTTTATACCCTTAGGGTTGGACTTAAAAGCATGCACAAGCCTATACTGCATACACAGAAGCCAGTCTGCATGTCTCCAGACAAGTTTTCTGAATACAGTCTTCATTAGAAGTTACTTCTTTAAAAACACAAAAAATGTACCAAAATAAGATGGAGAGATCAGTCTTTATTGAACCCAAAAGGCAGATGAACTCCTCTGTGGGTCCTCCCCAGCACTTAGGATGACTTTCAAACTGCTTGTTTCATGGATATTCACCCTTCTTAGTGTCAAATGGGTATCAGTTCTGCAGTCCTTGGCCTTGTCAAATGGTGAAATCAAGGGCATGCAGTGCAGATGCCAGGGTGGCATAGAGGTGAGTGGTGCTGAAGCACAGGGAGTACACAGGACTGCTGACTGGCGATGACAAAGAAAAGCTCTGCAAAGTAGTAAGAAAGATACTTCTAGATAAGAAATTTAAGCTGTTTAGCAATAACACCAATGAGAAATAAGCAACCCTATAGCTCTGACAGGGCTCTACTTCAGCTGCATTTTCCTTGCTGCCATTATAAGGGGATTGCCATTGTGGCAGGAGGATACTGCAGCTGAGCTGAGGCAGCAGAGTTCAGTTCTAAGCAGGAGTGGTGCCAGCATGCCCCTGTGGATCTTACTCTGGAGAGACAGAGGGCACTGTCTGACCTCCCTCCGAACAAAACTAGCTTATGGCAGGATCAATAGCTTGAAAAATGACCCATAGGGAACTATATCAGGATTTCTTTAGAGTTGAACTAATAGCCTGAAGACATTCGTCACATTGTCCTCAGGGACCATTACAAGCTCCTATCTGCTTGTATGGAGTTCAACAGAGAAAAAGTTCTCAGCTCTAGGAGCTTATGAAGCAGCTGGAAGGGCTATCATAGTCCTCTAAGATAGGGGCCCGCTTATAGCAATTCCATTTCTATCTCACTATTTCTCCAAGGAACTCAAAGTGGCATGAAGTACACTAAACTGATAAACCATGAGACTGGCTCAAGGATGCCTAGAGAAGTGAGTTCAGGTGTCCTTAACTATGCATTTCAACACACTGTATTCAAGAAAAAATCTGAGCAAGTAACATTGCTCACTGTTCCTGGGAGGCTGCTCCATTCAGCTCAATCCCCAACCCACTTCTAAAAACATACTTGCCAGTACCTTACCTGTAGGCACCTGTTTTGCCTTTTATCCCAAAGGCGGACCACACCATAATAAGAAGAGCCACTTGCAATCATGTGGTTCCCATTGCTCCTTATACAATACAGGGCACTATCATGAGGCTCTTCCCATTTTTTTACACACTCCCTATGGGGGGAAAAAGACAATCCCATAAGTTAGTGCTTTACTCTCCACCAAGCCCTTGTTCTCCAGCTCTTCTATAGGCAATTTGGAAAGCTGGTTTCAAAAGCCTTTCCAACTATCTCAGGAAACCAGGTAAATCTACATACTAACCTTGTGCTTGTCCTTAAATCCCAATATCGGATATAGGTATCATACCCACAAGAAAGCAATGTGGAAGGTGTTTCATAGAAAATATCCAAGACTCCAGCACCTCGGTGGAAGTCTGTTCCAAGGCATGTGACCAGCTGACCACTGAAAAAAGAAGCCAATAAAGAATAAACCGAGGTTCCAGGGAACCCTGAGTTATCTAGGAAGGGCAAGATACAAAACTAAAGTATAGTAGTAGTAGTAGTAGTAGTAGTAGTAGTAGTAGTAGTAGTAGTAGTAGTAGTAGTAGTAGAAGTAGTAGTTACCTACACATCAAATATTGTGGAAGGCTTTAGTATAAATTCAGCTTTTCTGTCAGTGTAGATTTTGGACCAAACAGTTAAAAGACCAACCAAATGTGATAAAAGATCAAGTTAGTTTTTGGCTAGCTCAGGAAACCATACACTGCACAAAAGCACTATCAGTTCCAATAAGAAATGCTGGTTCTTTCTCTAAAAATGTAAAATCTCAGTGGTTATTTAGCTCTGCCCTTTGCATTAATTAGAACATATGGGAAAGCAGAGAACAGAAGACAGAACAAAATGTGTATATGGCAAACCTGGAAATTAATTATATTAATACATGCTAGGTATCATTTGTTATACTAAAATATATCCAGCTTTCCCTGAAAAAACCCATTGAACAGAGTGGTTTATGCTATTATGGAACAATAATTAAAACACATTCAAGAAAAGTGATAAACTAAATAAAAGAAACCAACAGGAACAAGCAATAAGGCAGAACACAACTTGGAAGAGGGGGAAAAACCCTAGCAAACTACCCAGCTAACCAACAATTTTCTGAGACTATAAAATAATAGTACCTGAACACCAACCATGTAGGGTTCCAGGTGCAAATTCAAAATATGAGTCACCAACAGGCAGAAGGTCCCACCCCTGTTTAGCACTCAATTTGGTACACAAGGCAGTGTGAAGCCTTGTCCCTCTAAGAGGTGGTGAAAATTTTAATGGACTGAGGAGATTTAACGCAGTGAGCAGAGCTTCAGATATCCTGAGCAGAAACCACACAAAACCAAAAGAAGGTGAAATGGAGTAGTGTTATCTAATGGGTGTTCCCTTAATTATGCAAAAGCAAAGAAGAGACTAAAGACAGACATCTGGCTGAAATACATTGTTCTCCAATAACAGCATGAGCAATTGCCACTGACAGAGAGAACAGAGAACATTTGTTAACTGTATCTCTTTTCATCCACTGATTGTTATAGTATACAAGGAAAAACTTTATCAAAACCAGGGTAATCCACAGGGATCCGTTTGTGGAAAACTGTGTTGGAAATTGGCACTCTCCTGTTAGGAGGTTCTCTTATTAAACTATTTGTTGATCCTGCACATATTCATTTGTTCACTTACTGAAAGACAGTTATACCTACTCACACAGAGATTTCTGTCTATCTGTAGCAATTGCCCTGCCTGGGTGGGGTGCAATCAGTGGCACACTGTGCCAGGAATCTGGGAATGATCTTTGACCTCTCCATGGAGGAACTGGTCACAAGAGTAGCACAGCTGCCATTCTTCAACCTGCACCAAGCTAAACTACTAGTGCCCTATCGGGGCCCAGAGCACTGAGCCACAGTGATCCATGTGATAGTTGCCTCTGGACTGGATTTCTGTAACTCACTCTACACAGGCCTATCCATATCCCTGCTCTGGAAACACCAAAGGGTACAGAATGCAGCAGCCAGGATCCTCACAGGAATGCCCTGGAGCGCCCACATTCAGTCTATACCCCAGCAACAATAGCTACTGATTGAATCACATATCAGGCTTAAAGTCTCAGTAATCACCTTCAAGGCCATACATCAGGGGTAGCCAAACTGCGGCCCTCCAGATGTCCATGAACTACAATGCTGGCAGGGGTTCATGGGAATTGTAGTCCACTAAGGGACCACCTCTCTACCTATGTTCTCCAGAGAACATTACACTCAACTATTTCCAACAAGCTGGTGATCCCTGGCCCCAAGGAAACACATCTGTCCTCAACCAGGGCCAGGGCTTTTTCTGACCACTTGGTGGAATGAGCTCCCAGAGGAGATAAGGGCCCTGCCACAGCTAGCACAATTCCACAGAGCTTGCAAAATAGAGCTCTACCACCAGGCTTTCAGTTGAGGCCATGAAACACCATCAACTAGGGCCCCCCAGAACCTCCTCCCCACCACCAGATATGCCTCAGACACAGCACAAGGCGACTCCATATCCAGCCACCCAACCTAGCAACACCTACATTATACAGTTATAGAGTTTAAATGGTTTAAAAATGTATGATGTTTATAACTGCAGAGTTAGAAGTACAGCAATGGGTTCTGGAAACATCTGACTGGAACTGCCTCAGAAGATTCATGTAAGTGCTTTGGGTAAGGAAACCAAATGGTCTCCTTTGTTCCTTAAAGGTACAGGCTCCGTTTATTACAGACAACAAAGAACTTAATCCAGAAACATGGAGGTGCTCAGTGTTGGAAATCAGGTAGATGTAGGAACAGGTGTACAGCCTGTCCTTGAAGGAGTAACACTCTCCTGAAGGAGCAAGTATGATGTAATTTTGGAGGCTTTACTGTCCCTTCATTATCATGCTACATGTTTGTGGATGTTTTCATGACACTGTTTACTTACGTACTCTCTCCTTATATCTGTACTCTTATGATTCTTATTCCATGGTCTGAGGAACTGTAAGTGCACATGAAAGCTCACACCTTGAATAAAACATTATTGGTCTTAAAGGTGACATTGGACTCAAATTTTGTCCTGCAAAAATGGTTACAGGTATGGTCTTCCAGTTTAGGCTGGTTCATGCAAAAAGCTGATCTAGTCACAGAATGCATGCCCTGGTAGCTTTCAGAGCAAACTACTTCAACCGCCCTGACCTGCAAGGGATAGCTGTATAAAAATGTAAGAAACAAACAAACAAATATGCTCTTTGTAAGACTTCCCTTTAAGACAGTTCAAACATAATTTCTAATTGGTTTCCAGTCCCAATTCAGGAATCATCTTTGAGCTTTAAAGCAGTAAACAATTTTGGGTCCACAGGAATATCCCCTCCTACATTGACCTGCCTGAATCCTGAGATCAAACCACAAGGTTTATACTGTATCTTCTTAATGCTTGAAAATTGCTGTGAGCCTCTTAGAAGAATTCAGAGGGGACTAAAAGGCACATATAAATCAACTAAATAAATCATAACGAATAAATCTAATGAATATATATTCCATAATTGAGGGCCAATATGCCCTATCTCCCCCCTGCCCGACAAGAGAAAGCCCGCTTCTCACTCAGACAACAGCATCCAATGAAGCCCATTCAACCACTAAAGACCCACATGTTCCCAGCCCTCTTGCCTCCTCCTCCTCCTCCTCCTAACGGTCTAATCAGAACTGGACACAAAGCACTGAAGGCCTGCTTTTCAGCCCGCAGCACTGGCTCCGCTTCAGGGGACAATGCAGCCTCCACTCCCTCAAGTAACTGGCACCTCCCCCTCCTTCCAGTTATTTTGTTACTTTCTGCTCCTTGATCCTGTATCAGTCTTTCTGGGGCACCCGAGCCGAGGCCTTAATTCCATCTGTAATCTGGGCTAAAGCCCCATCGGGGGTGGAGGGGGGGATAAAGACCACACAATAGGCAAAATAGAGTCTCAGGAGATGTTCAAACAAGTAAACACCGTTGTGTCAGAGGAGCAAAATTGCTGAGAAAGCAGATTAGCAGCAGCAGCACTGGTGTCCCCCAGATCAGAAGGTGAGCCCTGCTCCGCTCCCCCGAGCCAACACGCTTCCATGATCACAGTGCTGGCGGCATGCTGTGGCCGGCCCATCTCCCCCAGTCACTCTCCAAAGAGCAGATTATGGAGAATAACAATTTCTTTGTAGCTGTGTAATTCCCTCCGTGACCATGACTGTGGGCCACTCCATCGGGCTGCCATGCCAGGGCCTTAGCAACCATTTAACAAGACCAGTCGGCCATAGCAATGCTCCCCCCAAGGCAAACCTCTCGGACAAGCTTTAACATCAAGTGCAGGAATTAATCCTCATCCCTCCCCACCCCTAAAATCTGAGTCCAGGGGTGCTGCGTTATTGCACTTACTTTGTGTTTCTCAAGGCAGGGAATTGGTGGACAAGTTCTTAAGACATTAACCCTTGGAGAGAAAGGGGGCAATTTGTCTGTATCTAGAGGTAGGTCAGGAGGTAAAGGCATTTACAGGATCAGGGCAGAAATGGGAGGCAGGACTTCGAGAGAAAGGAAACTAAGCTAATACTTAGCAGCTCAGAAAGAGGAAAAAAGTTACTGGGGTTGATGGAGTAGATACCATGCCTAGTGATGCCAGGCAGTTATATTTCTACGTCAACTTTCCATACCCAATCAGGGTTTGCAAGGCAGTGAACATAAGAAACATTAAAACAATAAAAAATACGGTTAAAATGATAAAATTCAATTAAAAACATATAAACGCCACTGGTTGGAGGGTCATTAATGCTTATGCCAGATGAAGCATAAGTCTTCACCTGCTGGCAAAAGACAGCAGTAGAGGGAACAGCTGAATCTCCCTAGGAAGGGAGCTCCAAAGCTTTGGTACCATGGCAAAAAGTCCTTTTCTCAGGTTGCCACCTGTCTAATTTCAGATGGCAGGGCAAGCGAATAAGGGTCTCTAAGAGTGACCGGAATGAACAAGTGGATTCATATGGGAAAAGAAAGTCCTTAAGACACATCAGTCTCAAGTCATACCAGGCTTTACAGGTCAGTATCAGCAAACTGAACCCAGAGGCAAACTGGAAGTCAGTGTAAGTGGAACAAGACTGGAGTGATATGGTTCCTACAAACCTATCCAGTTAACACTCTGGTCACATCTTTCTGTACCAACTGTAGCTTCTGGACAGCATTACATGAGCATTACATTTCAGTATCTAATCTGTATTTCAGTATCTAAATAAGACATTTAAATAAACATGTTTTCCTGCCTGTTCCCACTGACCAGAATCTAGTGGTTTTTCTGTCACTGTCATTCTGAGAAAGTTGTCACAAGAATGTCTGCAGATTAGCAACTCTTCAAGCAGTGGTTCCTTCCTAAAAATTCTCATTCCCTTGATCTGGCCGGGCTTACATATTAGCTTTCTGTCCCGACACTGTGAGCAAGAGTTACTACTCAGTAACTTTACAAGCTGCAAACACTGTGACAAATGCTAATCATAACCCTGATTGAAGAGTTGAAGAGAGCTGATTTTTTGTACCCCACTTTTCACTACACAACTGAGTCCCAAAGCAGTTTACAAACAATTTTCCCTTTCCTGTCTATACCCCCTAAAGAGCATTACACTCAGCTGCTACCAACCAGCTGGTGGTCTCTGGCCCCAAGGAGATACTACCAGCTTCAACCAGGGCCAGGACATTTTCCATCCTAGACCCCACCTGATGGAATGAGTTCCCAGAACATATCTGGGCCCTGTCAGAGGTGGCGCAGTTCTGCAGGGCCTGCAAGATGGAGTGCAAATGTACTATATTCTATGTTAAAAGTCGATCTTTTGTATTTGCAAAAATACTGGCCTGCACATCAGGTTTAAGTGTATATCACCTATGTTCATCTGTGTTGTGGTTCTCTGTATTTATTTGAATTGTATGCCATTAAAGGTTTATATCTATATCACATGAAGCTGCCCTATACTGAATCAGAGCATGGGTCCATCAAGGTCAGTGGCTCTCCAGGGTCTTTCCCATCACATACTGCCTTGTCCTTTTTTTACTGGAGATTTTAGGGATTGATCATGGGACCTGCTGCATGCCAAGCAGATTCCCTACCACTGAACCACAACCCTTCCCCTCCTAAATACATATCCAACTTTACAGAGAAACAAGTCCCATTTATATATTTCTGCTGTTCATATGATAAGACCCAGCAGATCTGGTTTCATCTTTGACTTTTGATTATTAAGGGGGAGATTAAGAAATTATTAAATACTTTGATATTTTAAAACTGTAGTTTGTTAAACTTGATGATGTAAAATTATGTGAACATTTGTGTGTGTGTGTTTGTGTATGTGTGTGTGTACAAATTGTGGATCCTTTTGTTGAGTTTTGGATCTATTTTTGTATTTGGTTTCTATATATACATTTCTTTTAAATCCAAAAATATTTTTTAAAAGAATACTGCAGGCTTGGGGTTCAAAGACTAAATAACTGGAACAATTCATCTGCAGACAGGCCACTGAATAAGTGCCAAGATTTATAATATACTGGATCAATTCTGAATATTAATCCCAGTAGCAATTATAAATAAAAAGAAGAGGAACAATTCAGGTTGCTGTAAGAACTATGGTTTTTGAAGAGAAGTAACCTGGGGGATGGGGGGGTCTGGTGATGTATACTGCTGAACTTCTACATATAAGCTCAGGGCCCATAAGATAATGGCACCTCTTGCTAATGTATGGAGAACTGCATGGTTGGGCTGGATCCCAGCCATATGCTGGGCATATTAAAAACCATGTATTAAAAATCAAATGCTGGCTAATATTCAAAACAATGCTCTGAATATTAATTAGGATTTTCTACAAATATTTCCAGATCTATCCTAATTTGCTTGCAAAAATGATGTAATTAATTTTTTTTGCTGAACAATTGAGAAATAATTATATCTGTAAACCGCTCCTGTGGAGGGGTAAAAATAAAACCATAAGGGGTAGGTGGGAGGAAAAAGGGGCGAGGCGGGTCTGTGATAAAAACTCGGAGCGGCTCCCAGTTGGCCGCTCCAAGTGTCACTATGGGGCCAAGTGGCTCCCCATTGGCCACTTGGCCCGTCCTTGACTGCCTGGTGAGTTGGCCACATCATAGCCGCGGCTGGCCTGCTCCTTTCCTGCCGGCAAGCCTGGGACCTTGGACGGGGAAGGGGGTAGTGGAAAGGCTTTGGCGCACCCTGAAGAGCAGGCCTGCCGCATCAGAGACACGGCGGGCCTGCTTTTCTGGGCGCGCCGACGCCGGGACCTCAGGGGGGAGGGAGGAAAAGGGCCACGCTGCGGCAACAACAGCAGAGCCAACGCATCGGAGATGCCCTGCACCGGCCCTGCTCCTTTCACAACGGCATAGCCAGGGGAGGGGGGGGGGCAGGGAAAGCTTTTGACCAGGTAGAAAATAATTATTAAAATGTTTAAGAATATCTGGATAGAGTAAATTAACTCAGGCTCGTTGCCTCCTCGGCTGCAGCCAGCAGCTAGGTGCAGCAGTGGGCTGGACAGACGGCGGCAGCTGGGGCGAGATGTCCAGAGGCGGGCTGCCAGCTGGGATGAGGGCAAGGCAGCAGAGGAGCGGGGTCCTTGAAAGCCAGGCAGCATCTGGCTTCAAGGATTGCAGCATGCCTTGCTGCTGGCTCCTGGAGATGGGCACTCCAGGGGCTGGCCCAATCTGGTCTGGGCATGGTCAGATCGGCCCATGCGGGTGTAAGCGCAGGACGGACACCAGAGGTGTCTCTGGATAGCGCTCCGTCCACAGGGGCTTTTACAAAATATTATAGGGAACAAAGTTAAGGACTAGCAGTAAAGCCCGCTGCACCCAGAAATGCAGTATGTGCTAGCATAGCTCTCGGGGCGATGGGGATGCAGCTGGGAGGGAGAGCAGGGCCCAGTGGAGATGACCTGCCCCATTCCTGTGGTCCCAAGCGCAGGAGGTGGGAAGCAGTAGGGGAAGTCGCAGAGATTATGCCAGTGACTTGGCAGTGGCCGTGGTCAGCGAAAGGCCCCTCTCGTTCTCCTTCCTGTCACAGTGCCCCCCCCCACGGCAACCACAAAAGGGCCAGGGATGGAGGCAGGAAAGCACTTTCCCCCACCCTCTCTGAACAGCCTCAGCCATGGTCTTGCCAGTCCCCCAGACTCCCCTCACAATCACAAAAGGGCACTAGTACCCGCCCCCATCTGCCATGGGCAGGCCAGCCAAGGACAGGAGAAAGCTCGGCATCCATTTAGTGGGGAAGGGGATGGGAAGTGGCAGCAGGGAGGTGTTTCAGGCTGATTCTGCCAGCCAAGCACTCACTAGGCTTCTGTTGTGGAAAGGAGTGGGCATCGGTGGCGGGGAGGTAGGTGTTGTCAGGGAAGCCCCCAGGAGGCTTGGCGGGATTTTTTTCAGGATGGGGGTGGGTAGGAAGCAGGGACAGGGAGCCAGATCCTGCCACCACAGCTGGAAAAGGACCAGCAAAGCTCACAGAGGGGTAAGCAGGCTTATTTAAGGTCAGGGAGTGAGAATGGGTAGCGAGGACGATGTGCATGCTGCCACTGCCGCCAAAGGCCTCAGAGGACTTGGCAACCTTCTCTCAGGGTGGGAAGGTGGCTCCTGGCACCGTTGCCACAGAAGGGCCGCCAAAGGGCTTGCTGCAACTTTTCCTCCCTCACCCCGTAATGGCCCGGCGAGCCTGGGAGAGGTGGCTGCAGGCAGTCTTCCCAGCTGCACTCACCCTTGGGACAAAAAATCCCTGCCATGGCCTCTGCAAGCCTCGTCAGGGCTTGAAAAGATCCAGTGATGCATGGAGAGGCCGCGGCAAGGCTTTTCAGGCCAGGGGGTAGTGCGGGTGGGAACTCCGTTCCTTCCCCCACCAACCTCCTTCCATGGTGGCAGTCAGGGGCAGACTGGTGGTAATTGCACCAGAATGCCAATCACCGGGCTGGTGGGGGCGGGTGCATCCAGCCATCGGACCATTGGCCAATGGACCAGAAATGAAGTCTGGACAGTCTCCACCCAGGACAGCTCTGACAAAATATTAACAGCAAAAGCTGTTACAAATATAAATAAATAAATTTTACCACGACCCCAGTCTTTAAGCATTGGAAACACTCTTGATGTGCCAGATACTACATACTAACACCAAATAACACCATTGTACCCTTTGAAGTTGGGCTGGGAAAACAAAGCACCAATTTCTCCATATTACAATATTTATAAATGCTTTCTTATGGCACACCTAAGAAGAGGATTTTTTCTGAGACAGCTGACAAAATTCAAAGACTTAGCAGGACAAAGACTCGGTTTGAAAGAAGGAAAAAGGCTATTTTAAAAAGTGGCAGATTGATCTGGCCATCAAGTAAACCCAGTCTCATGGAATCACTTGTTTACAAGACGAGAGGGTCAACATTTCTTTAGTTAATCTATCTTTGAGAGAGAATGTCATTAAAATGGTGAACCAATGGTACCAAAAAGACTCTCCCAAATTTATAATACTACAAAGAATTGTTTGTAGCAAAGAAAAATTATTATTTTCATATATACAGGGAATGTTTGCAAGCTGTAAAGTACTGGAAAGTAAGAGTAGCAAGTATTTAGGCTGGTAAAGTCCATATGGTCGCATGCATACTAGATATGATTAAATTATGTTGTCTGTATCCAGCCTATGCAGAATAACAACTGCTACTGGTCCTACACTGTATAACAACTGCTCATATTGTCTTAGCCATACACTCGAAGAAAAATTCTCTTCCAACTAAAAGAGTGGCTAGAAAAATTAATATATGTTTGAGGGACCCATCTTCATCCTCCTCATCAAGATCCTGATTGCTCTCCCCTTGGGGGAGACAGCTGCCCAATTTTTAGTGCTCTGTATAACAGTGGAGGAAGCTCTTACCAGCACAGCAGACATAGTTGAGGCCAGACGGACAATAAACAGCATTATATGCAAATCCCAGGCATCCCTCCTGCCCTTTTTTGCCCTTTCTTTCCTCTGGCTCCCCAATTTTAACATCTAGTGGCCACACATTATTACCAGTGTTGATGTGATAATGACAAATGAGGTTTTGTTGTTGTTAGGTGCGAAGTCGTGTCCAACCCATCACGACCCCATGGACAATGATCCTCCAGGCCTTCCTGTCCTCTACGATTCCCCGGAATCCATTTGAGTTTGCCCCTACTGCTTCAGTGACTCCATCCAGCCACCTCATTCTGTCGTCCCCTTCTTCTTTTGCCCTCAATCGCTCCCAGCATTAGGCTCTTCTCCAGGGAGTCCTTCCTTCTTATGAGGTGGCCAAAGTATTTGAGTTTCATCTTCAGGATCTGGCCTTCTAAGGAGCAGTCAGGGCTGATCTCCTCTAGGACTGACCGGTTTGTTCGCCTTGCAGTCCAAGGGACTCGCAAGAGTCTTCTCCAGCACCAGAGTTCAAAAGCCTCAATTCTTTGACACTCGACCTTCGTTAAGGTCCAACTTTCACAGCCATACATTACAACTGGGAAAACCATAGCCTTGACTAGATGCATTTTTGTTGGCAGGGTGATGTCTCTGCTTTTTTAGGATGCTGTCTAGATTTGCCATAGCTTTCCTCCCCATGAGCAAGCGTCTTTTAATTTCTTTGCTGCAGTCCCCATCTGCAGTGATCTTGGAGCCCAGGAAAATAAAATCTGTCACTACCTCCATTTCTTCCCCATCTATTTGCCAGGAAAATGTGGTTTAAATTGATTTAAAATGGTTTTAAATTGTTTTAGTAGTAACTGACTGACTATACTATATTAGGTTATTTAATTTATGTGTAAACCACACCGAGACAGTTTTACTGTGAGGGGTGGTATATAAATGCACAAATAAATAAAAATAAATAAATTTGCTGACCTTGCTGAGGAGGCTTGTCTTAAGAAAACGCAATGTCCTCTCTGACTCATTTTCCAGAAGCCTTTGAGTCCCCCTTCCCCTCCTTAATTTATCAATTTAAGGAGAAATAGATTGCTTATCCAAGGGAATGGGGGTGGCTTGTGCATAACCTTGGTGGGCCAGGAAAAGATTTCCTGTGGCTCAGTTCCCCACCCAACAGATTCAGAAGGTGGGAAGGACAATGGAGAAAGATATCGTTTACTTCACTGCAACGTTTCTAGAAGCTTCAGTAGGCTTTTCTCCCCTCTCCAGTCTTGGAATGACAGGAAAGCACAACTAGGTTTCTCCCTGGTCTCAGCTATGAACCCAATAGCCAAAGCTTCCCACTCTCTCACCCCTTCTGGAAGTTGAGGCCCATGGAGAAGAGCTAGGCTTGTATACCTTCTGTACTGGGTTGTGTTAGGCATAGGTGCTTTAACACCTAACTGTACTTCACCCCCTTTGTCATCACAACAGCAGCATGGACCTGGGGTGAGGATTTTGTTATACTTATTCCTCAGTTCTCCAGCAGCATGATAAAGAACAGTAGTTCAGGTATGCTGTGATTCTCTCTCTCTCTCTCCTTAAGATACCTTACAAAACTTTACAATCACTTTAGATGTCAACAGCAGTAAAGGCAGTAAAGCTACTGTTCTAAAACCCTTTTAACCAGAATTCTATTCATAGCCCTTTTTAACAAAAAAAGAAAAGAAAACCAATTAGAAACAGTGATCCCCAAAATTATTAAACAAATATTAAACTGGGAGTTTTTTTAGGAATCTAACGAGAGTCTGTATGCATCACTACGTATAGCTACATTTCACTGACCCTTAGGAGAATTTCTCTACCTTGATATGTTCCAATATGAAAGAGAAAGGGGCACAGATCATAGGCATCAACAAACAAACATCAGCAATGATAAAAAGTTGTGTCTTTATTTATGGAAACTGGCTTTCATAATGAGCAAGCAGTCCATTTCTTTGATTAACTCTCTTTATTAATAAACTCTTAACTGTGATTCAGCAGGTATTCTGGGGCCAGTTATAAATGAACCAGTGTGAAAAGCACTCTGGGGTGTAAGAATAACTAGTAGCCTGTGACCAGTTGTTGTTGTTTTAAGTTAACTCTGGATAGCACCCTGCTTAAAACACCCCCTGTGGCAGCTGGAGGCATGTGTGCCTTTAGCTGCAGCAGGGGTGGCAATGATAGTGGCGGCGGTGGGGATGGAGAAAGCTTTTCCCTCTTTTCTTCTGGCGACTCTGAATTGGCCCACACACACTTTAAAGAGGCCAATAAAGAGATACAATTTCTTTACCTTTCCTGGCTCTGGGACCCTGGACGTTTTTTGTTGTCCGGGTTGTCGTAAGGTTAAGTTCAGAGGATAAACTGACATGCTAGCTATGGGAAAAAGCCAGTTTCCTCAAATAAAGCCACAACGATGCAAAAGAGACCCCTCTGGGGCTTTTATTTGGGAAAACAAACAGAAATGGCACCAAGCCCTTCTGCTTTACGGACCAATTTAACTATCAAACTAACTCTCTCCCTCCCAGAGGCAAGGAGGGGAGAGAGACACGGCAATATGACAATAGCACGAAACATTCAGGGGAGAAACGGACAAAGCAAGCTGTCTGTCTCCTTGTCTTTCTTGTCCAGGGTTCTTTTTCTGAGCACACGTGTGTTCTTGTAAAAACGATTAGATTGCAATTTGTATAACATGGTGACCCCCAAATTCAGACGTTTAACCCCTTTTCTCTGCAAAGAATGTGAAGAATGTCTCGAAGGTGGGGGACATTCTATCAGATTGGGAGGGGGCAGCATGAAGAACCGGCGGGGAGCTGTGTGGGAATAAGCCACTGTATAGCTTCTTTTTGAACAGACAGCACTTTGGAGGTCTCCTTCGGCTAGCAGACAAAAAAAAAGGGGAAAGAAAAAGAAAAATGGAGATTCGAAATCAAAACAAAGCCATCTGTTTAAATGAGCCAGCCCAAACTAGAGGTGGGGGTTGTTGGGGGTATTTATGTATCCCACATTTAGGTGATCTTATTCTTTATAGTTTGTCAATTATTTTGCAGCCTAAGGGGAGGAAAACTGTCTTTGATTCATGTGCACAAAACTGCTTGAAATTGAAAATTTCAACCTACAGATACTGGAAGGTTCTGTTACAAGGATTGCAAAGATACTCTGAAAAAGCACATAAAAGGGCCAGAAAGTCAAAGTCCAAGTCAGAATCAAGTGTTGCTTCCTTCTGTATATAACGTAAACTTCCAGGACTGAAAGGAAAGACTAAAGAAGCTCAGTCAACAGTTAATTCATTAAACAGGTCTCACATAATATACGTGAGGGAGGAGATCTAAATTCAGATGAAGGTGATGAGTATTGACACAAAGAGAAGAAATGTGGTGCCGTGATTAGCATGTGGGACTGAGATCAGGAGACCCAGTTTGAATCTGCGCTGCATCCATGAAGCAAACAGAATTCCCTTAGAACAATCACACCTCCTCAGTTTTATGTACCTTAGTAATACTGTTTCTATACCTCATAAAGAAAACCTTCAAGTGAAGGCTTAGAGATGCCAAAAGGGGGCTTTAGGCAGGGTTTTGGCCGACTTTAAATACGCAAAGAGGAACTACTTTGTAAGTAAGAGAGGAGAGAAAGGCCTAACTGTCTTCTGCATTCATTTGGTCTGTTGTGGAGGCCAGAAGGGAGAGAAATATGGTCAAAGGAGCAGGAAGTCTCCAACTAAACCAATTAGGACACTGGGGGAGATTATCTGAAAAATATCAAGAAGTTCCTGTTCTAACTATGGTAAATACACATCTCCTCTGATGCCCTCTGCGAGTCTGCAGGACACTCTTCATATTCTATTCATTCATGCACACTGCAGATCTGGCATATTCCAACACAGGGAACATGGCTTGTGCATCCTACAATTCTGTTTCTCCCATGGCCTATTTTAGAATCATAGAGTTGGAAGGGGCCATACAGGCCATCTAGTCCAACCCCCTGCTCAATGCAGGATCAGCCCAAATGACCCTTACTCTCAATTAACTCATCTCTGTGAGCCCAGATCTTGTCAAAACTTTCTGACTACTTTGGCAATATAAATAATTCAATCACAAGAAGCGTGTAAAAACAAGACATTTATGCACATGTGCATATTTTGTTGTAAGAATATAATTAATTTGGGGTGGAGGGAAAGGGTTGGCATATCTATTGCATCAAGCCTTGGAATCAGTATTAGTGATATTCAAAGAGCGCATACTATTATTTAAGAGGGATATTTATTTATTTAAACCCCTCAGAATGCAAAGATGGTACAAACTCATGATTCATCCACTTCTACAACATTTGTTCAACGCTTCAGTCTAACATACTTGGAGCAAACACTAGAAAGCCTCCTTGACTTGATTCAGATATCCATTGGCTAAACCCCAATATCCTGACCTGTCGATACCTAATATTTAAAGCATCAGATGGGGCAACACATCTGCTCTGGTCACAAACCAGCACAAAAACAATCCAAAGTTTAAGGGGTTCTTGAACCAGAAAAAAATCACCAAAAAAGAATGTGCATAAATTCTGGCCAAGATTCTTCACCTGTTAACATGAGCAACAACATCCACAACAGCAATACAGGCACATCAGCTCCTTGGAAACTTTTCATACAGGTCCTGGAACAAAGGGTACATTAATGCCACAGCAGGTTACACTCTTTCTTACCTTCAATCTCTCATGGAGATTCAGCCCATGTGGACTACCCCTACTCTAAAGTAAACTTGGAGGTCTGTACATGTGTCTTCATGGGGAAAAAATGAACACACACAATACACAATACCTGTGTGTGCAATTACAGTCAACTATTTAAAGATTTGGGGTGTGGAATGGCATGGTGTAGGCCAACCTGGTCAGATCTTAGATACTAAGCAGGGTCAGTTCTTGAATGGCAGACCACCGAAGGAGACTCTGCAGAGGAAGGCAATGGCAAACCAGCTCTGTGACTAACTCACCTTGAAAGCCCCTTGTCAGTTGAGACTTGACAGCTAGGGTTGAAAAATCCATACTTTCCATTATAACAAACAAAATCCGACTAAATTTCAATTGGCGTTACAAATCTGAAAATTAGTTAAATATACCTTTAAAACTTCCCAATACAATGAGCACCACAAATCAAAGATTTTTTTGTCTTTTATCCTAAGAATGTACTAAATTTGAAAATTCAGCAAATTCAAATACTGTTCAGTATGAACTATCACTTAGCGCAGACTTTCTCAACCAGGATTTCATGAAACCTTGGGGTTTCTTGGTGGCCCTAGAAGGGTTTCCCAAATGGGTGGGAGTTAATTAGTGTTTATGCATGTTTTATCTTTCCTCAGGCGACATACACCAAAAGCATAAAAAGTGAATGCAAGAAACACATGTGCACCTTCTTCTCCTACTTTCATCACATACAAACCTCACCTTAGCAAAACATAAAACAGAAATATCTGAGTTTATGGAGCAGTTTAAACAAATCTTGGCTTATTTATTTTACAAAATGTATCCCCCCCCCACTTTCCTGCTTCATAAGAGCCAACAAGGGGGCTAACTGATTATAACTATATACAAAATAAAATCACATCTTTAAAACAATTAAAATATACAAAGCACATAAAACAAGCAACTGAAACATTGAGCTAGGAGAGATCACTGAAGGAACACCAAATGAAACAAGGGAGTCTCCACCTGCTGGCAAAAGGCGGGAACAGAAAGGGCCAGAGTCTTCCTGGGGAGAGAGTTCCAGAGTTTGCATACCACAACTGAGAAGGCCCTCTTGCTATCCTCCTAATCTCAGAAGATGGAGACACCTGAAGCAGTGTCTTGGAATATGACTGTAACATTTGGACTGGTTCAAAAGTGAACGGGTGGTCCTGTGTGTCTGTGTGTCCCAAACCATATAGGGTTTTAACGGTCAACACCAAGACCTTGGTTTGTGCCTGGAAACAGCCTAGGAGCCAGTGTAGGCCAAGACAGCACTGATATGGTCTCTATGATTCACTCCAGCAAAAAACCTAGCTGCAACATCCTGCCCCTGTTAAAGTTTCTGAACACTTCTTGAGGATAACACCATGTACAATGCACTACAGCAATCTAAATATAACCAGGACATGCACCACAGCAGGCCAAATCTTTTCTGCCCAGGAAAGGTTGCAGCTGGCTAGCCAGTCTGTGTGCATTTAAATATTCCATGCATTTTCTGGGTTTTGTACCTGTGCTGCTCACCTGTGAAATATGAAATACATACAGAAAGCCATCCTGAATTATTCTGTGTAGTTTTTTTTCAATCTACACCTGCATGTGCACATAGCATGCATAAACACATATAACTGTCTGTGAGTACTATTAACAGTTCTCTGTAGATATAAAAAAGACTTGCTGTAAGCATCTGAAGGAGAAAAAAATATACAAAAGAACCAAGGAATAGGAAACACAAACTTGATGAGAAATGAAGGCTTTCCCTTTGCATGTGCTCCAAACACCTCCTCCCCTTCCCAAAGATAAATGAAGAACAAAAAACACCCTCAACCTTTGTCCATCCGCCCACTGCTATTACCTATGGGGGAAGGGACATTTCCAAACAACCCAAAACCACATGTGCTCAGACACAATGACTCAAAAGGCAGGGTAGGTAGCGGACCAGCCCACTTTGTACTGCTAACAAGGGGAACCTAATTACAGGAAGAGGTTAAAGAGGGGCAGATAAAAGGGATACAAAATTTCAACATCTGTTGCTATAAAGGGATAAGCAGTGGGGAAAGGCAAAGGTGTCGATTTGGTGTCAGAGATGGCATGAAGTCAATTTCAAAGAGCTAAGAAGATGGAGAACTGAAGAGGAAAAATTAGAGGGTTCTTTAAAAAATAAAAGCTGTCACAAGCAGTTTTTAGAAAAAAAGATTATTAAGAAGAGAGAGAAAATGTCTGCTTGGAGAGAATAAAGTGAACTTTGATTTGTGCTCACAGAGTTCTTATTGATTTATGGAATAGAGGTGTACTTAAAATACAAGAAAAACCCTGGATCACAACCGTGATTAATGTTACATATATTTTTTCAAGTTCTAAGTTCCCTGTACACCACCCCAAGATGCCAAGTGAGGGGCAGCATAAAAATCGAACAAATAAAATAAAAATCCATCTAGCCCTGTATTCAGTCTTAAGCAGTCACTCAGATGTTTTAGAGAATGGGCCTTTTGGGAAAAAAGAAGCATGTACACAAGTATACACACACTATATATCCTTCTCTGGTTAGCCTTCAAATGTAGATTCTTGCAAAAGGACATATTACAATTATTCCTAGAATTCAGGGAATCGTTTCATTATTTTTTGGGTCTGATATTACTCAGGAAAATAAGTGTGGGCAGTGTTTTTTTTTTTAACTTTCCATTTACCATTTTTTGTAATTGTACAAGAGAACACCTAAAAATGTTTTCATAACTTTAAGCCCCTGAAAATTTTATTTTCTTCTGCATTCTTTTAGTCCTATAAGACTTGTATGTATTTCTGTATTAAACATATAAACATATATTTCTTAACCTAAAATTTTAAATCTTTTAACCTTGTTTTCTATGCCCGATACTTACACATGCTCTGCTAAGGACTCTTCCAAATATACCTTTTAAAAAGTGTCCAAATTTTCATAGTATGGTGGATGTCCTAAGCATTACTTAATCTGAATAATTCAAGTTCAGTTTCTGAGCAACCTGAAATATTCTATTGTACACACCCAAAGATCTTAAATCTGACATACGATACCTGATTTCCACACAGTCAAGGCGTGATCATACCTAGAACATTTTATGTGAATGGCACAAATGAGTATCCAAGTATCCCTACCCCATACTTCTACTGAAAAAATACAATGAAAGGTGAACTCAGAATAATGGCAAAGGTCTTATAAAGATTATCAATGGCTGAGAACTAAAAGGCACACTTAGCCAAATGTACAATCAATGCAAATTTACTTTAAGGGTAATGGAATACATGCAACATTAAATAGTAACTTTCAGAAGTTGTATACTTCCCATCTCCTGGGGGTAGGAGCCTCCTGAATTCCCACAAGACATGATGGCGTTTGGAGTCCAAACAGCACAGCATAGCTTTTCACACATATGAAGTGTTAGAAACCCAGGGTCAGAGAAAAGTAAAGGTATACTTCCTATCACTAAATAAACCACAAACAGAAGTAACTAGTCTGATGTAGTTTTGTACAACATTCTATCTTCCTTAAGCAGTACATCAGATGCAGAAAGCCATCAACATCTCCTGGGAAAATAGCACTAAAGGACAGTTCAGCTTGAAGACAAGTGGCAAAGGAGCTTAGGAAGCACAAAATAAGTAAGGCAGCAGAAGGTATTTGACAACCATAAGGACACTGTTTGCCTTCATAGGTTAAAGGAGAAGAAGGTGGTGAGATTAAAAGATGGTGGTTAGGACAGAGATGCCTGTTACTTTGACAATTGTCCTTGGATCTCTTATTGGGTTCTAGAGCTGAATCACACTAACAATCCCTCAAGGTGTGTTCTAATGGCATGGAAAAACAAGATGCAGTGCCCTAAGCCATAATGAAGCCTATCACACATTTTGACTTAAATGTTCCATTGTAAAGAAACCACCCGAAAGCCAGCTTGGTGTAGAGGTTCAGAGAGGCAGCCTCTAGTCTGAAGAACCAGATTTGTTTCCCCACTCTTCCACAAGCAGCCAGCTGGATGACCTTGGGGCAGTTACAGTTCTCTCAGAGTTCTCTCAGCCTCACCTACCTCACAGAGTATCTGTGGTGGAGGGAGGAAAGGAAGGTGATTGTAAGCCACTTTGAGACTCCTTCAGGTAGTAACAAGCATGGCCCAAAAAGACAAAAACAGCTCTTCTTCTTCATGCCCCTTTGTTTATATGACAATGAACTTTTGAGATTGTAGAATCACTTAACACAGAGTCCATTGTATTATTTCTTGCATGTTATATGAAACAAGGAGGGGTTGCAGCATGACCACTTCAGAGTGTAATAAGTGAACAAAAGTCTACATGTCTGCAGCTATTCAGCAGTGACAACACAGATGAGGTCAGAAGAAATCTCCAGCCTTTGACAAGAAGAAGCCACACAGTAACAATGGGGGGAAATATTAAAAAACATCCACAGTATATTTCATACAAAAAGTCAGCTCTACAGGGACTATTCTACAGAATCACACTTCTGATCTCTTCCTTCTGTAACTGGCTACCATCAATCACTTCCCATAGAAGGTGCCCCACCAATTTCCAATTAATATGTGCATGTGAGACACCTAAACTATGTAGACTTCCGCTCCTCCCCATGTGAGGCCTGAGAGGGGCATTCCAGTGGCACACTGCATTCCACTGCAACAAGCAAAAAGGGAGGAATCCGTGACACTCAGCAGCCATTGTAGATAGCATCTGATTGGTTGAATTGTTCCAGGCTTTAGCTCTGCCTGTCAGTCAGGCTTTTGCCTTATTGAAAGATCAAACTCTATCTTCCCTGTTCATTACCTTAATCCTATTTTCTGCTCAGCTTTATTATCTGTAGAAGCTTCCTTGGGAAAGGCAGAGAAGGTGACATGGCCACTCCTCACCTAAGAACTGCTTGTATTTGAGGTAACCCTGGACAAGTTCATGAGCAAAGGACAGAAGGCAGAGAATGAGATGGAAATGGGTAGAGGCCAAGCTGAATATCATCCATTCTATATTCTAAACACAAATTGCACGCAATCATTCACCATGCTAAAAAATGTTAAAATAGTAAGCCATGTTGATAAACAGATTTTAAATGGACACTAAGCTACAGGAAGCTTCCTCTGACTGAATCGGTGAATATAATATTTTGCTGCAAAGATATATTTTGCTGCAAAATATTATATTTACCGATTCAGTCTTCAAAGACTGGAAGGAACAAAAAGACTGTTAATCCTCCCAACCCTGTGTTGTATTATACCCATTACAGACTGAGAAATGCCGCAAAGATACAGCATGCTGCCCAGTGCCACACAGTGACTTTTCAAGGCTGAGCAAAAATTAAAATATGATTCATTATTCACTGAATCATACATTTGATAAAACGAAAAAGGCCAGCTGATATACTATATTATTTACACACACACACACATATATATAAATATAACAAATGGTGAGAACACCAAATATAGTGAGAAGTATGTGATATATTTGGTGTATCTTTATCTCACCCATTGTCCAACAAGTTCAGGTTGGTATACAACATTATCCCATCCTCCATTTTTTCCTCATAACAACCCTGCGAGGCAGAATAAAGTTTGAGTCCAGTGGCATCTTTAAGATCAACAAGGTTTAATTCTGGGTTTAAGCATGCACACAAAAGCTTATATCCAGAATTGAAATTAGTTGGTCTTAAAGATGCCACTGGACTCAAACTCCATTTGGTTGCTTCACACTCACTTGACTACCAACTGGTGAGGTAGAATTAGGCTAACAGATAGTGACTGGCCCAAAGTCAACCAGTGTGCTTCAGAGTTGTCATCTTGACTGAGTCTCAACAATCCTAGTCTTATACACTAATCATGCTTATATATTGGTACACTTAAATGTAATAGTTAATGAAGAATTTGGACCACTAGCTGAGGAAGCTAGACTTCAGTAATTTAACTGGGTGCAAGGAGGGAAAGAAAGAGAAAAGAAGAGACAACTTAAGCAATGGCTGAGAATAATATTACAAATGCTCACAGTAATGTTGCAACTGCCCTGATCTTCAGGAAAATTAAAGAAAGAACTTATAGGATACTATTAACTGAACTGTCGAAGTGCATGCACACAGCATTACTGGCACAGTTTAAAGGGAGCAAATAAATATAAGCAAAAATGGTTACAACATCAATATAAGAAAAAACACCATGGGACAGCTGGCAAAACCAACCAAAAATTCAAAGGTTCATATAAAAGTAGTCTTTTTTATTCCAGCTGAATATATTATTCTGCATTAATATGCAGCAGGGTCCCAGTAGTGCAACAGACTGGATCATGCTATGCAGGCTACTAAACTGCTTGGGAGATACATTCTTTGTCTGTGCTGATAAAATATGCTACCACAAAGCGGAGTTGAAACAAGATATTCAATACTGGAACCTTGTTGCATATTAATGAAGTTTAAAGGGAAACTGGTTTTTATGAGACATTTAGTAGTAGCGATTAAGAGATGTGCTTTGGTTTGCTTTAAATAATTCCTTACGAACAGGATTCAGTGGTTACTATTGAAGACCAGTTGTAAGATCCTATGGAGCTGCACCCGGCTCAGAGAGCCAGTTGGTGTAGTGGTTAGGTGTGCAGACTTCTAATCTGGCATGCTGGGTTTGATCCTGCACTCTCCCCACATGCAGCTAGCTGGGTGACCTTGGCCTCCCAACGGCACTGATAAAGTGGTATCAGGGCTCTCCCAGCCTCACCCACCTCACAGGGTGTCTTTTGTGGGGAGAGGAAAGGGAAGGCAATTATAAGCCACTTTGAGACTCCTTTGGGTAGAGAAAAGCAGCATATAAGAACCAACTCTCCTTTTCCCCTTCTTCTTCTTGTCCACACAATTTTATCTGGTTTGTGAGCAGGTTGTCATTGACTCGCTGATGGTCCCCAGCTCTCTGTTTCTTTATCTAAATTGTCTGGTGATGCTATAGGTGTCCTGACTAATGTGGTAAAATGGCTGCTACGATCTGGGAAGCCTCCCCCTACACTGCCACAGAAGCTTGCTGGATGACCTTGGGCCAGACACTCTTTCTCAGGCAACCTACCACACAGGGCTGTTTGGAAGAAAAAATGGAGGAGCAGAAAACAGTGTAAGCAGTCTTGGGTCTTCACTAGAGTATAAAAATAAAAATGCTGTCTTACAGAACTAAGGTATATTAGTTGTATGCTGATAGAGGAGTTCTTCTAATGGTATCACTGGGCAGCAGCCTTAAAGGGAAATGGGGGAATAGCAGCTATGACCTATGTGGTTCAATTACCTACAAGTGGCAGGTACAGTTCTGGAATTCTCACAGGCATTACTGGGGAAATCATCAAAAAGAGAACAATACAGGATTAGATGGATGCTCTCTTTTGAAAACAAAAATTCAAAGGTAAAATCAGCTGCCACTTTGTGCTACTACTGCAAATGAGGACATAGTTTAAACTGCAGAAAGGCAGATCTGGACAATAGCTGGAGAGTAGAACAAAATGCTCAAGCAAGTTGGGAAATTCTGTGTCTGTGTCTGTGTGAGTGCACACACACATGCATACACACTATAAAAAACAAGTTGAACCTTTAAGTTAGGATTTGGGTCTGGAGTTGAACTAAATGGCTTGTGATCCATGTATTTCTATATTTTCAGTAAGCATTAGCTCTGTACAACAGTTAACTCATACAGTTTCTGAAGACATTCATACCGCAGGCAGATTTTTCTCTTACAACATATCCAAAGTCATAAGAGATTCTTACCTCCCCAGATCCCAAATTCTCAAAGGTGAAGTGTGTCCACAGCATGCTGTTCCTGTCACAAATGAACTGTCAGCAAAGGAAGAAAATAAAATAAGGTTAGGGATATCCTTCTTGTACCACCAGGACACTTCAAAGGGCAGTTGCCAAGACATTTGAGAGATGCAAGGAAGACCATACACACAACTGCTACATCCTGATTATCAAAGCCAAGAGCACACCAACCTAAACAGAACTGCAGATGGAGAGCAGTACAGGTCAACACATTGGCACCTTTGTGACACCAGATTCAGCATGACACTAAAATCCTGGAAGTGTGTAAGTCATGGCAGCAAAAAAGGGAGAAAATTATGTGCCTGGTATCATCATGGGAATCCCAGTATAAACCTCCAACTCCCAGCCTACCTGGCCTTTTCCTTCAGATTACAAAAAATATTGATCTACAAAATCTATTTCAAGATGAACAATACAGAATCCACAGGCAACAACTGAAACTGCCTCCAGAGTGTAGGCATTATTCATGTTAGTCCTCATCACTTTATGGAAAGGTTTATGAAAGCACACAATAAACTGCCAGTACTGTGAAAGGTAACATCCTGTTGTGGTTAGAGAGTTGGGGCCAGGATCTGGGAGGCCTACGTTCAAATCTCCACTCTGCCTTGGAACCATAGGCTGAGAGAGAGTGACTGACCTAACCTACCTCCTACAGGGTTGTTATTGTTATTAGAATAAAATGGAGGAGGGAGAGAACGATGTCGTGAGCTGCTTTGGGGCCCCATTGGGGATTAAAATGGTAGAAATATCTAAACAAATATCTAAACAAATATCTAAACAAAAAGAACTGGGATAATTATAGTACTGCTTCAACCTTTCAAAGCTTAAATTGATATAACTAAAGTCTGCTTCATGTGCTATGTTTTTCCATCTCTACTATATGAAAATATGAATTTTGTAGTGTTTACATGGTAGCCCAAGTGTAGGTGTACAACTGGCAAGGATATCTGTTGTACTGGGTCATAATATATCTACATTTCACAGTGTTAAAAATTACAAGTTAAGCTCCTTTTCCCACATATAAATACCAAAAATAGCCAAAACAAAACTGAGAAGAGGCTCCAGGTCCAACTAGATACGTTTCTGTATAGTTCTGTGGTAGCTTTATTTAGAAAGAAATTACTGAAGCAAGATCCATTCACTGACTAGCTCCAAGATTTACCTTCTTCCATTTGTAAGCCCAAAAGAAAGGTTTTCAAATGTTATTCAAAGAGTTACTTCAGGCATGCTCAAGAGAAGCCTCTTTAATATAACGTTTATGAACATCGGCCAGGTGCCAGTTTAAAACCCAGAACAAAGAGTTTGGTTTTTTTGTGTGTGGGCCTACAGCACATTCTCTTGACCAACAGACTGGAGGCCCAAGCTGGCTATCAAGGATGGAGATGTCAAGAAACCAATACATTCTTAAGTATAGAGCGGCACATCAATTGACCTCCAAGTCAGCAAGCAGCACCGTGGTCAATGGCGCTTGGAACTACAAAGCTAGGTGCTGAGTTTTGTCTCTTCGTTCTCTTTACCATAAGCCATTAAGAAATTGTAAAGCCAATTACCGTGGCTAGAAACATAATAGCTGCTTGGAAATCACTGAAGTGGGCAATTGGGTTTTTACTGGGGCGGGGGGGGGGGGGGAGCCCTCTCCTTTGCTCAACACAGACTTTTCAGAAGAAGGTATGCAGCGTCCCTCCAGAGACTGAACAGGTCTAAATTAGCATCAAGGTATGTCAATAGGAAAGGAGAAGTGGGTGGAGACCACCAGCACTAATCCCTAACACTCTGCAGGTACAACCTCCTAGCCAGTCTGTGGTAGGGATTAGAAATTTCTCAACAGCTTGCTCCCAAATTGCTCCTTAGGGTCACTTCCCTCCAGCTATGCCAATCATGACCCACAGTTTTTCAAGACACCCTGCCATCCTGCTACAGAAGAAGTTACGTAGTTCTCATGCAGTTTCTAATACTAAGGTTAAAGGGAATGGAGTTCTCTCGTGCCTTCACAATTTAGAAACCATTTATTTGCAAACTTTCTATGCTATTTTGCAGGCATTTCAAAACAATGTCCAGAAGAGAAACAGAACCAATACGTACAATATGAAAATGGAGGGGGGAGGGAGAGAGAGAACCAAGACCAGCTGCATAGCAAAACACACAGTAATGTAAAAAGAGCATAAATAATCAGGCATGAAACAGGGAATAACAGCTTCAAAGCTACCCTAAACCAGAAATTTGAGGCTCTTCCAAAATTCTCAGGATAAAGCAAGGCAGACTTCACACAAAGAAGACTTCATAGGGGAAAACATTCCAATATTCTGGGGCAACCGCAGAGAAAGCCCTGCTACAAATGGAGATCACATTTGATTGTATTTGGAGCAGGACTTTCCCTACTGATCTTAAATTACAAGTAAGTTCATATAAATATGTTTCAGATATTCAGAACAAAAGACATTCAGGGCTTTAAAGACACAAACTATTACTTTGTTATTAATGCCTGTGTATAAATAATCATTTATAACTTCAGTTATAACTTCATCAAAATCACAAGATGTCGTAATCCCTCATAAGCCCTATGAGGAAAGGCTGGGGGACCTGGGGTGTAATGATTTCAAACTACATGGAGAAATGGTACTGGGTATATATTGGGGGGGGGGCATTCACATTGTAGTTTAGCAGTGGAATAGGCTATCTAAGAAGGTTGTAAGCTCCCCATCACTTTCAAGCAGCTGGACAGATATTTATCATGGATGCTTCAGGCCAATCCCAGATTCAGCAGGGGGTTGGACTGGATGGCCTATATGGTCCCTTCTAACTCTATGATCCTAAACTACATTCATTAGAAGAAAAAGGCCTATAACAGTAGTTTCTTATAATGTACCTCAGTAGTGAATGTCGTCTTATAATTTAGCTTCAGGAAGCATCTCTAGGGGAGCACCAAACCAAATCAGTCATGAATAGCAAAGAAGCAAAACACAGAACTCACAGTACAAAGCAACCGTGGAGACAGGAACATTTATATATTTGTTTATTTATTAGATTTTTATACCACACCCTCCCAAATGGCTCAGGGAAGTTTACATAAACCTCGCAAAGGTTACATAGGTTACATAGGACATCATAGGTATATAACACAATCATAACATAACAACAACAGTTTCAACATCAACTCTCCTTAGGGAAGCATCCGATCCTAGAAGCCTTTGTTATTGTGTAATCATACAAACCTTTCTTCATCAAACAAAATATACATGCCAAAATGCCATTCAGAAGAATGCCAAAGCACAAAATGTTCTCCTTCTGTGAGAAATGGCAGTGCCAACATGAAGAAGCAATTGGCCACGTTCAATAACCTTTCTCTGTATAGCACAGTCTGTGGTTACTCCACAGTAATTTGTATGTAATTGCACCAGAGGGGGGAAGGCGGAAGAACTATTGGATAAGATTCTTTTTATTTATATTTATTCATTTAATTTATCTACCACCCTCCACTGACGGTCATCCTGGGGCCCATTTATTCATGTAGTAAGGAAAGTTAAGTGATTTGTTTTTTGATATTGTTCTGTTTCAGTCTTCTGGTTATAAGAAGGGGTCTTAAGGCCCCCTTAGGGTCCCTACTGGGAGAAGGGTGGGGTTTAAATGAGTATGGAAATATTTTCCATGGAAATGGTTGATAAGAAAAACTGGGAAATGAATGGGGCTAAAATAGTAGGGGAGGGGAGACTTCCCATGGAGAGGAAGAATTGTTGCCCTGGCCATTACTCTCAAGTGGGAACTATTCTGTATCCCTACTCACCATCATATTCTATACCCTGCACAATCCTCTGGTGCTTTAGAACATCTTCAGCACTATATCAAGACATATCTATTTTCCCAATATTGTTTCTGGTATTAGTTGTTATATTGTAGTTATGGAACTGATGTAGTATGACTACTTTTTTAATATGCTGGTGCCATAATTAGTAATTACTAGTAACTGTATATTAATGTTAAGAGAGAGTACCTGCTGTTTTAAAAACTTTTTTAGTTTAAGGTGACCAGATTTTAACATTGGTAAAGCGAGACACCATTGACCGGGGGGGTTCTTGATTAAAAATTTGGTCTATATGGAGCAACAAAAAGTTTCATAGAATGCATGGAACACAAAAATAGTATTGTAATATATATATTTTTAATTTCAACATAAGTACAATTTGCCAGGTACTCCCAGATGTCCCTCCAAAAGTGGGACAATCTGGTCACCTTATTTTAGTTACATGTTTTTTTTTACCTGTCCAAGCTTTTAGATTTGTCATTGTTTCAATATACATTGTATTTCATGTTTTAATGTGTTGTTTAAATTGATTGTAAGTGCTTAAATAATAATGTAAATGAAAAATTAAATACTTCCCACACATTTAAAATTATCTGAACATCAGAAGCAAAACCAGATAAAAATACAATTTTAAAAATCAATTTTGAATGTAGAATGTTCGATGCCCTGTCACAGAAATGACAGGTAGGCGCGCCAACTATATATTGTCCTTTTTACCATTGAGAAACCCCTGAAACATTCTTCAGACTTCAAGAAAACCTAGAAGTAATGTCAGCAGGCCACACCTCCCTGCCACACCCCTGGAAGTCACATGCCATCAGAAGTGACATTACCCAGACACTCCCACTGGATGTTACGTTGTGTTCCATCACCCCACTTATCCCAACAGTCTACTCCACTAGGCCGGGAACATCTACCACTCCATCACCATGGTCATCCCTCCTCAAAACACTGTTAAGTACTTACCCTTCTGCAGTGAGCCTCAGCCAGCAAGGATTTTTATGACTGTGTGTTGTCGTCCCTTTTCCAACCCCTTCATGCCCATCATTGACTATTTTGGGAGGGGGTCAGGTCAACATAACCCTCTCTGGTGATATCACCCAATATTTCTTTAAATTAATTAACTCACACCCGGTTGGTGAAACCCTTCTGGGGCTGTCAAAAAACCAAATTGTTTCACAAAACCACTGTTAAGAAATCCTGCCCTAGATGCATAGTATACTAGAAGTACTTTCTTATACTCAAGGAAGACATAACCCATTTTACTACCTTACTCCCAAATACTACACTAGTTTTGCTACAAATCTATTTTTAGAAGAACTTGATATGGCCTGAAATCTATCCACCTGAAAATACAATAGTTTTATCACACGCAAAGAGAGAGTCAAGTTTTACCACATCCAAGTATTCTTGTATGACCTGGAAGCTATCACACAGCCAAGGTTAAAACAATAACCAAAAAAGCCTACTTAAATTGGTCTACTGCTATGCAAAATGAATTTAAACGCCATCTTCCCCACTACAACAACTGTTGAAAATGTGAACAGGTACCATGCTTCATTTTCAAAATACTCACCATCATTTGTTCTAGGACTAAGACATATTGTTTTATTTTGAATTTGCATGCACACTCTCATTTCTCAGACACATTAATTAACCATTCTCCATTCCACCCATTTTACCCCATTCTATCCTGTTGACCAGTGCCTCTCACCACACACAGCCAGGCCTACTTTACTCTTTACTCTGTCGAACACATCCAAGTCAGCCTCTGTCCTCTTCAACTCCCCCCCTCACCCTAGCCCTATACTCTTTAACTGGATGTTAATATCCTATTTTGGAAATTATTCTATGTGATGATGATGATGAATCATCGAACCAAGAAACAAAGAAGCTATTACTTAGTAGAGTCCTGCAGCTGGGAAATGGGGGGTACAGCGGAGGGGGCTGAGAGTGGTCTTGTTGGAACAAAGGCCCTGGGCGTGGGGGAAGAATGAACCAAAGTGTCATAAAGGAACAAGGGGAGGAACTGAGTACAGAAAGACGAGACCAAAGAGAAGGACACTTTGCTTGCTTCTCTTTCAACCACAGAGCTACATCAGCCACAGAGGTCCAAACTTGTGCAGCCTTTGAGTCCACGTCAACACGCTCTGGCAAGGGCGGCCACCAAAGCTGTCAAATCCTTCACCAACGTGTCCATCAATTGCATTCAGTTCTTCCCGAGCCACACTGGCATTTTAATTACTGTTGGGTAAACTAATTTGTCCAAATGAAGGCAACTCAGCCTAATAGAATATGCAGGCTCCCTGACCTCTGACAGGCAATGACACAGGATACAAAAGGAGGCAGAGGAAAGCTTTTTTAAAAAATCAGAGCCTTATTACTCTCTATTACTCCAATTAGTTAAGCTCCAGTGCTCTGAATTGGGGGGAAAATTGCAATTAAATCCATTTTTGATGGCCTGGAAGTGGGTTACCGAACCGCCTGGCCTGTGAAACACTGATATTATAGCAGCAAAGGTCAAAGTCTTTGTCGGCACCTGTGGGCCCCCCGCCTATCCTGCCTCTTCCTCCTCACTGCTTCTGTACCCCTGCTGAAGTGAATCATTAGAACATGTCATGCCTTATCGTGCCTGCCACCAGCCGTACTAACCCAATCAGTTGACATCATTATACAAGACAACTCCTGCTTTCTGAATTTAGTGCTAAGGTCACATAAACTTTTTGTGTCTCCCCTGTTGGAGAGTGATGGGGAAGAGCCCAATAATAACAACACTGGAAAAGCAGTAGAGCACAGTTCAGTGGATAGTTCCCAGCAGAACCTATGCCCACTATGGAGAATTTGCAGCTGGGCAAGCATATCCAGATATAACTGGATAAAAAGAGAGCATTCTTCTTTTCCAGGAAACATCACTCAACATTTGGGACAACTGGAGCTAACATCAGTTTAGTTTCAATTAACTGATTCAAAACTTGCCTGTATAAAGGGGCATTTTTTTAAGGCATCAAGACAACCTACTTGAAATATGCTAGGAAGGTCAGAATTTTAACACAAACAAAACAACATCCTAAATTCAGGATGCTGTAACAAGCAACAACTACTTTGGACCCTGCCAAAATTAAGGTCTAATCTAAGAAAAGCAGAATGGACTGCACAACTTGCAGCTGCAGATAAAGGATGTTATTTTTTTAATGTTCTTTATATGGCTACATTTCTGTGGGGCGTGCAAAATGGAGCCCTTCCACCAAGCTTTTGGTCGAGGCCAACAAAACAACACCAACTAGAGCCCCCAAACACCCCCCACACCATCAACTATGCCCAGCAGACGCACAGGACAATTCCTGATCCAGCAATGCTTGTAGAAAGAATTGAACACAGTTGTGCAGTTAGCAGTTACATACTTAGAAAGTCATAATGTTCTTCTATTAGAAATGTTATAAGTTCATAATCATAACATTTCACCATACTGTACTACAAATCTTCATCATGAACCGCCCTGAGCATAAAATAAAATAATAAATAAATACAGCCTGAACTGATGCAGTCCATTTTACTGTCTCATTCTCCTACTCTGCTTCTGCACAGCACCAATTTTCCATGTTCCTTTTCCTTCCCCCGTACCTTGATCCTTTTCGCTACACCTTCCTTTTCCCTGTACCTGTTTCTCCTTCCTTCCTTCCTTCCTTCCTTCCTTCCTTCCTTCCTTCCTTCCTTCCTTCCTTCCTTCCTTCCTTCCTTCCTTCCTTCCTTCCTTCCTTCCTTCCTTCCTTCCTTGTGTATATCAATATCTATATCTATCTGTGTAGCTATATAAAGAAAAATATGGAAGAGAGTAGAGATCCTCTATGCATTCTACTCATTGTTCTTGTTAGATCCTCCAGGCCTTCCTGTCCTCTACCATTCCCCTACTCATTACAGGTTTTATTAATCAGCTCATGTAATTCTTGATCAGCATGTTGAACTTGAAGTTACGTGAGATATTATTCCAGCTATGATAAGAGATGAACAAACTTTCCCAGACTCAAATTACAAAGGTGTATTTTTTCCCCTTTAAGAAATGTTCTCATAAAGCCATTGGGCCCTATAGCTGGCATGCCACCAATTTTGGACCCTGATCTATCTTATGGTCCATTATTTGACCCTGACCAGTGACTGTGACTGCATAGGTGGATGCTTCTTTTTTATTTCATCTGAAGTCATTTGTGAACCAGAAGGACCACCTCACCCCATACTGTGCAGGACAACAGATCCTCTTCCCTGTTTGAAGAGTAGATGGTGGCCAGAGACAGCAATTTATTGTGGTAGCCCTCTGCTTCTCCTTTGAGGCTCAACTGATGACTATCTTATTGTCTTTTAACTAATGAAGTTTAACTAAGGAGCTCCACCAGGTCCTTTTAAGAATTGTTCATAGATAACATTTTAGGCTGCTGAATGTTACAACTGCCTTGTTTTAATATAAATATATCTCATGCTGTTCTCCTAACTATCCTGTCAAAATCCTTTAATATTAACAAGGACCCTCTTGTCCTATCTTTCCTGTCTGAAAACCCAGCTGTTTCGCCATTTTCCTGGTACTCCCACCCTGCAACCCAGACCTTCAACCACAGCACGTAGAAACCTGCCCCCAACTGGACTCTTAAAGTTGGGCTTCATACAAGAATATAAGGACGGTCTAATAATTAAACCAAACAGAGAGAAACAGACCTATCCAATGGCAATACAATAAGTGTCCTTTTTTGTAGTTTTCCTTATCTGTTTATTCTGTAGGACTTTTGTCAACAGGCTAACATGGGTATGGGGATACCAGGGAACGTGTCAATACAGACTGGGGAACGTGTCAATACAGACCAGTGAGCCTGTGGCCAGTATTATATTATTATTATATATAAGGTTTAAATTCTCAATACTTATAAAATTGATACAAATATTGAAGACTCAGAGGACTTGTTACTGATGAAAGAATCTCACTGAAAATGGATATTACCTGGATTCCATTTTGACAGAAGTCCTACAGAATAAACAGATAAGGAAAACTACAAAAAAGGACACTTTTCTTTCTTATATGAATATATTTATTGCATTGCCATTGGATAGGTCTGTTTCTCTTAAAGTTGGACTGCCAAGCAGCTGTGTGCTAATTTGCTATTAAACACTGGTAGCTAATTAATTATTTAATTAATCAATCTATTTACATTTTTATGCCACCCTCCCTTGTGGTAAGGAGGGGGCTTCTAGGGGCCCCTAGAAGTTGGTGGAGTTTCATTGGCCTCAACCGAAAGCTTGACAGAAGCACTCTATTTAGCAGGCTCTGCAGAATTATGCCAGCTCTGGCAGGGAGTTCATTCCACCACGTGGGGGCCAGGACAGAGAAAGCAAAGTCTATCACATAAGTAGAGACATAAATAAAAAGATTATTAGCTTCTAATCTCAAAGTCTTTACATTTTTAAATCCATGCACCATCATGATGCTATTTTCCTAGATCTCTGCCAGCTTTTGAATGAATAGCTCCTTAAACATGCATCATAAAATATAGATAGAAAAGCTATGTAAGAACTTTGCCTAGTCCCTCCAAGTGATAAAGCATTCAACATAAAAAGGGGACAAACTTTGGGCAATGTGATAAAGTATATTTCTAGAATTTACAGCATTTGTAAATTTGTAAAAACCTGTTGGGAATACCAATACCCCATGCACAGAAGGACAGCAATAATTCAAGTGTGCTACCGAAACAAATTGGAAAAGTAGCCCCTGGGAAATAGGTGTTTGCATTTCACATTAAGGAGAACATTGTGGAAGCATTGGGAAAGTCATAATTCTGAAGACCAGATTTAGAACAAAAGTGTCTCACATCTCGCTTGGATGGAAGTCAGAGTCTAGTTGTATCATTGTTTCATGTCTGGATTACTGGTTAGAATCATCCTCCTTATAGACTTTAGCACACACTGCTTCTGCTCCAACCAAATCTGTTTAGAGCATAGATTAAAACAAAGCACCATTGCCCAAGTGCCTAAAAAACTGGTCACATCCTCTGCACCGGAGCAAAACAAGAACAGTCAGGACAAAATACAATTAATGCTAGCCAACTTCCAAAGCAGAGAGGGGATTCAAACACAGGTTTGCCAGACCCTAGTCTGACATTATAATCACTACACAAGCTTAGCTTACATTACAAATAGCATGGGGGCATCTGGAGAACCTGGGCCAGATTATTCTGATAACTTTCACTTTTGGTCCCATGGTTATCCTGAAGCTGATGGTCAGTTTTGAGATTATTTTGTATGCCTGTGGCAAAGGGACCAACAGATGGATATGTGGATCCTTTAATTATTATGGATGCATGGTAACAGCTAGCCAAGTGATTTATTGTGTTATGATATTTGGTTTGGCACACAGTCATATGGAAGGATGCAAGACAGAATCTTTGTCCATGGGCCTATGGTGGCTCATGGCAGTTCTGGGGTCAGACAGGATTGGCTAATTTATGGAGGCAAACATGTTTTCAAGGTAGTATAACATTCACTTCTCCCTCCCTTTCCAATTTGTTCCTTCTAAAATGCAGAAAGCCAAGGTATTCTGAATAGCAAAAACAAGCAATGAGGATGCTTAAAACAAAAGGCATTTAAAGCACCAGTCTTGTTGAGCTCATCGATTCCCACTAGTCCTGTAACTATTGACCCTAAACTGATTGCAGGTTTAGGGGCTGTCTCAATACTTTTTGCTTGTGAGTACCTCATAAGTTAAAAAAAATATTTGCAAAACTTCAAAAATATTAACTCCCCCCCTCCCAGTATATTCTCATCCATTACTAAGTTCAGAATGGCAGTGACTAGGCCAGAACAACCTTAACCATTTCCTATCAGAATTTCCAAATGTCCCAAAAGCCAAGGACAAAAGTGCTATTCTGCTTCCTATACTGTTGCGATCCCCAACCTGTGGGCGGCGGACCACATGTGGTCCTTCGACTAATTGGAGGTGGGCCCCGAAGGATGCCTTCTCCCCCCCCACCCCGGCCCTTTACTTCATCCCCCCCAGCCCTTTACAACACACTTCATTTTTGTGGCGTGTCTGTATCTTATTTTGAAGGGATGTTTAAACATTACCATAGCGATCAGAGAGTGTTAGGGCAGTGGTTGAGAGTAGAGGAGTAAACTACCCCCCCCCCCGGGCCTCAGTAAAAGGCTTTGAGTGGTCCCAGGCGTTGAGTGGTCCCCAGTGATAAAAAGGTTGGGGACCACTGCTATACTGGACTGATTGAAACATGACATTTCCAAAGCATTCTGTCTTCCATAAAGAAAAGGTTCAGTTGCACTCTTTTTTTTAAGCTATGTTATCATTGTTTTCCTAATGTTTGGGTTCTGACATAAAAGAATTCTCATATGAAATATCTGCAGGATGGAACTGCCTGGAAAAAAACATGAAAGGTCCTTGCTATGTTCTCGTCTCATCGGCAGATGGCACAGAGGAGGAGGAATTCATTCAACCCCCAATTCTCAACCTTCAGGCCCCTGGGTAACCCTCAATATACCTTTCAGAGAATGCCTTCTCCTCCAGCAGCTATCCAGAAAGGGGACAGTAGAGGGAATGCGGATTGAACTAAGAGCTCTAAAGAACTGTGGACAAAGGACACAATTCCTGTTCCACTACTCAGATGGGTCTCCAAGCCTCCCCACACAAACACCTTATAAGAGGCTATGAATGGCATTGTTCAATTTTTCAAAGGTTGCTCAGGTGTAAAGCTCCAGCGATTCCTTTTGGAGACTTATTTGTTCTTTCCCTCCCCTGCTCCCCACTAGGTACATTCAAGGCGCTTAACGAGCGGGGAGATTGCGGTGTATATGTGGGAATCATCCCACCCTCCTCAATGAAGGTATTTTGTTTTCCCACCTAATGCCAAACAAGGGCAAGAAAAAAGCCACAATTTCTAAGCCACAGGTCGCTACCCCCTTCCATGGGGGAAATTATGTTCCCTTAATTGCCTAGTGGAAATCATTTATTTGGGGAATGGGGATTCTCTCCTCTCTTCTCCCTCCCCAAGACTAAATTGGTTTATTGAACTTTAGTGGGCTTTCACCTGGAGACACTAGTAATTACCCCTTTTATTTTAAGCTCCTACCTGAAGCTTCACACTTAGGGCTGGACTCACTCTGCAGGGAGGCTTTGTTCATACTAAATACAGTCCCTGAACAAATAGCCCCAGCAGCAGGAGAACACAGCAAAGTGGTAATTTCCAGTCCAGCATAATTAGCCAAGGTTCTTTCAACCACCTCATGGATTGGTGGGACTTTGCCAAAGGAGGGTGTGTCATGTGGGAATGGCAGGACCAGACACACATGCAGTAGACAGACAAAAGCTTCTTGGGGGTCCGAACCTGTTTGGGAGGGGGAGTGAAGAGAAGCAGCACCTCCATCCAAAGAACTCTCTGCAAAAACCAAAGCACAGGTACTACTTCAAAAATATATTCCCCTCTTAGCTTTTGTTCTGGGTTTAATTCATCCCCTCCTGCCCCCCCCCAAAAAAAACAGTAAAAGGAAGAAAAGGGGCTGTGCTCCCCTATGGAGATGTCTTGATTACCTGATCCTTATCAGGCAACATTTAGGATAAAGTACTACTAGGTAGAGCTAAGGAACAGTGCTTGCAAAATCTGTACTCCTCAATAACAAATCAAGGTGATTCACAAGTTTCTTCTTTTAATGTATAGACTTCTCTTTGATGCATGAGATGTCTATATTCAGGATATGGTACCAATGCCCTAATGTCAAATAAGCAAATACCAACTTATGAGGGCAGCAGACCATGTACCACCACCATGGAACCTATGACCTTTTTATATGGGGGTACAAAGAACACTTTTCTTATTGTCTGTTACCATTTTCTGACATAAACATTAGTTTTAGATCTGTTACATTACTCTGCTTTTATGTGTAATTATTTGTCATGCAAAACCCCTGGATTTTTACTGTTTTTTTAAATTGTCACTCCTGACAGAAAAAAAGCTAAGAAAGATTGGGAAAGAAGCTTATAGAAAATTCGAAAGTCAGAACATGATCACCCAAGGTTTCTAGTAGTCAGGGGGCAGGATATCAAGTACCCTGCTGAATGATGTGTCCTTCTTTTATGGGTCTTCTGTATTGTCTATGCCTTTTCATAGCCATAACCATCTAGTTATAATTTCTATTTCTCCCACTGTTTTTCATCCTCCCTGTCTTCTCTCCTTGTATGCTAACCCTAAAGAAAATGTTCTTTGAAAATCTAAATCAGAGCTACTTATACAAAGTATGTAAAATATATGGATATTATATAATTTGTGCAGTTTATTTTGGGTTTGTTTTCCTTAGTGCAAAACACAATCCTGCACTCACAAGATAATACACAGGAAAAAAACGCCAAGTGGTAAATGCATTCCATACTTCACATGGTATTCAGATAGTGATTTCTTTACAATTTCAAGTCAGTCCCTTAATAAGAGTGTTGTTAGTGACAGCTGAGATATACTAGGCCACTCAGTTCAGCCCTCAACACTAGCAATCACTTTGTGGGGCTGTCACTATATATAGTGTTCTATACGCATGTTGGATAGGCATTTCAATCTGTACACCCTTTGGTTTCATATGCACATTATTTTGTTAAAAATTACACTGAAGCACTATTGCTGCTGCAGCTGTTATACTACTTTCCTCCCATAATCATACAATCCAGTCCACTGGTTGGGCAAGTTTTCCTTAATGTCTGGGAATTTCTCTCCAGACTTGGCAACTTGACACTCTTCAACATCTGAGAAGGGCAGAAACAGATCGCAATACATTCAGTTGTCCACACGAAGATAAAGTCATGAATGCAGCTAGACTGGAAGCAGCCTAGGCCTTCAACCAGCTAAAAACAAAAACAAAACATTGTGTGCGTGATTCTAGGCAGCAAAATATATCATGCAGAACTAGTAAATTTATACTAATCTACTTTGGATCTTCCTTCCTGAAACAAGAGGGTTAAACCTTGATGTAACAATTAGAACAAAGAAGGGTATATACCAGTTTATTTTGTTTAAAAGTCTCGGTGCTGGCTTTTTATTTGAAAACTCCCAATGTGGATCACAAGATAAAACATCAAATATAACAATTCAAAACAGAACACTAAAATTTTAAAACAGTAAACAAATTTCCTGAAAGCCATTCCACAGTAAATCTATCTTGCCATCCTGCAGACGAGCTGGTTATAGAGGGGGAGGGAGCTCAACAGCTATGGGGTGGACATCCCTGACAAACAGATTTCTCAAGGCTCCTGTGGCAAGACTATTAATATACTTTCAAAATCCAACTGGGTTCATAAGCATAGTGGTAGTCCCTTAGGTACTTGGATTCAAGTTGTTTAGAGTTTCAAAGGTCAAAAACTTTGAATTGGGACCAGAAACAAACACAAAGATGTTAGTTGATATAATGTTGGCTTTGTGTGATGAACCCTCTTTAGCATTCAGGTCATCTCATTTTGTACCAGCTGAAGTAGAGTATTTTCACTAGTCTAGCCTGCATGTTACCAAGATTTATGCAACAGTGACCAGGTCAGCCTTCTCCAAGAACAGCTGCACCTTGCAAATCAGCCATTACTAATGATAAATAATCCTAGCCCAATTCTACCACCTGAATATCTAGTAAAAAGGAGATACCCACAAGTGCCACCAGCACACCTGATCTTGCAGGTTACCAACCAATTCAGAACATACTGTACACCAACTCCTGTATTAAACTCTGCTCCCAATCAACAGCATTTCTGTTCTATTTGGATTAAGATTCAGTTTGTTAGTGCACATCAACTCCACTGTCTCTCCAGAATTAGATGGAGAGTTGTGTATTACCAGCACACTGCTGATACTCCACTATACTCCCAGTGATATCCGTAGTAATCTGATATGTATATTAAACAGTAATGGGTCAAGATGAGATACTGCATGAGTTAGTGGTGGGCTCAAACCACCTGAACATAGATATCAAATTGCCCCAGTGCAGTGCATCATGCCTGCTGCTGTTCCACACTAAGAGAGGACTTGAAAACATACATATGAAAGTCACCTATACCCCCATTCATTTCTGTAACAAACTCTTCCAACTAACTGGGTCCTAGGACTGTATAGATGGAGGTCAATCTTCAGAACACAGAGACTGAAAGTAGATTTCTTTTCCAATAGTACTACATGCAACCAAGCTATAATGAAAAGAACAGGTGTGACACTGAATAGCTGACCTTTACTTTGAAATTTCAAAATGAGTATCTAAAACAGACATAAGAATTAAAAAGCAACCTTGCAGTTATGTTCAAACAAACCACCCCTTTCAATTATCTGGTTTTCTTTCTTCATCCCTCTTTCTAAAGCAGGGGAGGAGAAATAGTCATGGTTTCTGCCGTCTTTTCTGAAGGAAACAAGCCACTGCTGATAATTTTTAAGCCCCCAACAGTGTGCTAATAAATCTCCAACTCAACCATCACCTCCAAACTGTGCTCCTTTGAGGAAATGGGATCTTCCCTCCACTCCCATCAGCAGCCTGCACCTGTCCTCAGTGAACTCTTCTCTGACAGGTAGAAAAGCTGATAGAAGCAGGCACTGCAATCTTATGATACAGAAAGAAATCTCAGATTTTGTAAGTAGAGATAAGCTTAGCCACACTCTCCAAAAAGTCTGATCCTCATAATTTCTGCATAATGCCATATTCCTACAAAGGCCTTGTAAGAGTACCTTAGAAGCACAGGGGAGCTATGAAGTATACACCAGAGAACCATCAATTTTTTTAAAACAAAAAAGACATTTCACATAATGAACACACTTAAAACATGCAAAAGATGCCAGTAATGCTTAACTCACTCCCCCCACCCCCACCCCAGGTAGGCCACTAGGATGTTTCTCGCCTTAGAGATACAAGATTGAAAAAATGGTAGCACTGCTAAAGTAGCCAAGCAAGTGGAAAACTGAGATGATATTTGAACTAGGACATTCCTGGTTCATGGCTTACACAGCACCTGTTCTCAACTGCATCACCATCACATACTGTTAAGCTAATGCATGTGTCAAGCTGAATCTTCTAAAATGTAATTTAACACCATATATTAAAAGACCAATTTACATGTCTTAGCAATCCATATACTCTATCTTGTGCATGTAACATTCTCTTTTCTATCTCAGACATTAGACCACTTCTGTTAAAATATAGCAAATGTATAGGAAGATGGCAAGGAAAGAGAATACAGAAGATTAAAGAACTGTCACTCTTGGGCAGAATAGATGTTTCTCAGAATCCTTTTTTAAATTTGTGGTAGCACAGTACAAAAGCAGGATACAATAACCAATGTGAAGACAGAAAGTGGTACAACAGTTAGATATTTCATGTTCCTTTTTTGTGCTGCAGATAAAACCTGCATGACAGCAGAGACCACCTACAGGAGTTTTCCGTGGTGCAAGAGAGCCCTGGTGTAGGGAAATCTGAAGACTCTAGTACTTCACTTACTGACCAACTGTGGTTTTTTTTAAATTATCTTGCACAGCTAACTGCATACTGGGCTTCAGAGGCATGATAAAGTCTCAGATTTTCTAAATATATCATCATTGACAAGCAAGCTTAGTACCTGCTACATGGTAAGGTGCCCTTTACTTTATATTCACTTGTCACAGAAATGGGTTTCTGCTATGGACTTTTCCAGAACAGAATGGTAAACACTGAGAAATCATCAAATATCCCAGTTCCATTCAAACTCACTCGTTAATGTTGTACATCCTTGGACACAAAGGTTGACACCAATTCCCTTTTAATTTTATAATAAATATAATAGGTTTAAAAACATGCACACACAGGAATTCTGTAAAGAGGCCCAGCACCCTCTCCCCTTGGTAATGAATCCTTGTAATGGAATGCCCTGCACTCCAATTAGGAAGAAATGCTAATTTTCTCCAGTTGAGCACCCCCTATAGATGTATCTAATTTGTTTCAATGCTTTCATCTCTCCCCTCCATTGCATTTTCATTTAAAGGTTATGATCTGTTTGTGCCCTTCATGCTGCGCCCTGACAAGACACCCCTATGAGAGGGCTATGTGCCCCTTGCAACCTTTCTAACCTCTGTCCTAAACAAAAATCAAAGCTATTTTCCTCTTGCATGGTGGAGGGTCAAGGAAGAGAGAAGACAGGAAAATCTAAAGCAAAAATAAATCAATAATAATTTAGGGGTGAGAAACCCCTGACAGATCTAATGCCCTTGAATTCCCCAATAAGCATGAAATGACAGCAACATTTTCAGCGGCCTGTTCTTACTGGGGAGAAGGGTACAAGCTTTCTAAACTTCACTGGGCTTTCTTTCTCTAAAGCAAGAAATCAGTTTCTCTTCTTTTTGCTATAAATAACATTTTTTTTTAAGAGAAAGGTTCTCAGAATGTCAAATGCTACAAGGACTTGCAGACCTGGTGAAAATGTAAACCCTATTACTTAAATGCAGAACTAAAATGGCAGCACAGCACAGAATGCTAGGGGAAATTTTTAAATGTCCCCCCCCCCCCCAAATCAACCGTTTTGGAAATTTAAAAAAAGAACTAAACCTACCGTGGTCACCAGCTTTGGTATTCGGAAGCTGCAGATCTAGATCTTATCTGAGCTCTGGATACCTGTTTGCTTCAGTGAAAATAGTAGCCATCTATGCATGTGTGTGTTAATTTCTAAGATCTAGGCCTTTTCACTTTCTATGCAAGTGTGCTTCTTCAAGACCTCAAAAGAGAGAACAGGGCTGGATGACTTACCTCCACTGAAAGAGAACAAGGATCCTATACTCTGAATTGCTCCTTACCATTTCCAGCAAAGCTTAAAAAGTCACTGATCATATGGAAAATAAAATTTAAGCTTTGGACAGGCAAGTCATGCTTAGTTCCAATTCTTACTTTGTTACTGGATCAGCCTCTCTAGGGCAGTGGTCCCCAACCCCCGGTCCGGGGACCGGGACCGGTCCGTGAATCAGTCGGTACCGGTCCGTAACTCCTCCTTTTCTTCCTCCCCAGCTGCTGCCTTGGGGACTGCCCTGCCACTCTGCCGCCAGCTCACCTTTGGTGCTCCCCAGCGGCCGCCATAGCTGGGCCTCCCCCTCGGCATGGCACTGCACAGCTGCTGCTGGCAGCACCCCCCAGCGAGTGGCGGGAAGTCAGGGGCACTGGCAGGAAAGCAAGTGGAGCAGGGGCTCAGGCTGCAGCGACATCCCTCAGCAAATGACTACCCCCCCCCCCGGGCCTCAGTAAAATTGTCACGCATTGACCGGTCCCTGGTGATAAAAAGGTTGGGGAACCACTGCTCTAGGAAAACCCTTAGTTCAGGTAAGGAAAGCAGCCCTATTCTTTCTAAGAGTTTTCTGGACCTAATGGTAGACCTCTCTAATGTTAGAATACTTGCTTTTTAAAAAAAATCTTTTTAGGATGCCCTATATAAAGTGGATGGCTACACACAATCTTTGTTTGAAAACAGACATCAAAATCAGATACCATTTAAATTACTTCTTAAAACATCACATTGTGTTTTTTAACTTAATTTTAAATGATATCAGAATACAATACATTCAAATTCATGCACACATCTCTTAAACCTAATTACTAAATTAAAACCTACTGTTTAAGAGAATAAACCAAGCAGACAATATTTCTAATGTCAAGCATTATAAATATGACACAATATGTTGTGTATTGTATTTATTGTTGTGCTGCTTGTGAGTATATAGGATTGTCAACAAAACAGCAAATACTTTCATATGACGAAGAAGCTCTGTTCTGGCCATTAACTGTCACCACTTACTTCTACAAATTTTTCAAAAATTACATTCAACTAAATGATCTTGCTCAACATTCTTAAGCCAGGACATGTCAAAGCAGCATTTTTTTATCCACACATTCATTCAGGCCTAACTATGAATCTAATGCAGTGGACACATGACATTCAAGTCAAGTACTGGGATTGGAGGAGTTTGAAAGTCTGAACACTAAAAAGATAATATTTTATGAAACTGAGTTAAACTTTTATTAGATTTTTATACTGCCCTCCCATATGGCCCAATTGAATGCAGAGGCATATTACAAAACTTTCTAAAAGTCTTACAAAGCATCAGTCTTCCTTAAAGCTTCTGAACAAAATCTCTTTTTTGTTCCTTTCAACTGCAAATCTAGAGCAGGTTTCGCTCTTAAACAGGCGTTTGATCAGATTCCTCCCTGAAGGCACAGCAAGCTTGCAAGTAGATCATGAAACATTTTTACTTGTGAGCAATTTCCACAGACTTAATGGAACATTTCCATGTAAGTATGTTGGAACTGACTTCTGTGGCAGCATGATGCTTAGGATGGAGCTGTTGAAACCTGTTCAAGCATTTCTGTTCAGCTCTGGTTTTACTGTCACATAAATGTCCTACAAAGTATAATGTCACCAATAATTAATTGTCCTTTCCTTATAAATGTGTGCATTTTAAAAATATATATATGCTTTTGGTATGTTAGAGACTGATATAAAAATTAAGCTCCATGAATGTGAAAGGTGCCAAGTTTGGACACCCAGTTATACTTTCTCAGAAAATGCCCAGCTTTATATATATATATATATATAGAGAGAGAGAGAGAGAGAGAGAGAGAGAGAGATGGAATAAAATAACAATTACTTCCCAAACAAAATATAAATCCTGTAACACAAATTAAGTAGCCTAATTACAAGTTTGGGATTAATCTTTGATATAATTACTTGCAAACAGCAGGTATATTCTAACTGTAACAAGCAGTTTACATACATGTTTGTTCAAGTGAAGATGAAAGATGGAAACTTGATCTAAATTAGTAATTTGAAATTAGCTCTTATTGATTTGAATAGTATCTGAAGAAGTGTGCTTATACAAAAAGTTTATACCTTGAATAAAACTTTGGCGGTCCCCCTCACGCCATGCCCTCCATAATCTGAAGGATTCTGTCCTCCCTAGGGGTTGTTGTTTTGAAATATTCAATGAATTAATTATGTCTATATGCTTACTAACAATGACAATAAAAACCTCTATGGATTTCCTCTCTCATCAAGGGTGCCAAGCTATAAAGGTTAAGATTCCCACCTCAAGTCATTGTGATATATCTTGCTATTCGAATTGCCATTCTGTTCTACTTACCAAATGATTATCTGCTATATTATGAAGGTATTTTAATAATTTGCAGGCCTACTCTAAAAAAAAACAGTTGAAGTAACGAGAATTTTCCCGTGTCCCAATCGCCATGTAAATCTCAGTACACCCCCCCAAAAAAAAAACAGAACACAAAGCTTACTCTCTTCTCTATTTTCCCTTCCCCCCTTTCTATCTAGTCCATGTGAACAAGTGCCTGATTGGAAACAAGTGTTCCAATGGGACTGCCGCCTTTCATCTAGGAGGTGCCCCTTCCCACTGGAAAAATACATGCATTGTGTGAAAAATATTTTAATATATTCATGTGCATTCCTATAGTTTGCAGGCACAGAGGCGAGGAGGGTGCTGCTACAAGATACACTGCAATAAGAATGCCACCTGTTTCCCTCGATGCCCACAAGCATGTAAATGATGGGAATATACAGGACGGGTGCCGTTGGTTTATTGTACTGCAAGACAACTTTACTAATTACTTGCTTAAAAATCCAAAGCCGTGCGCCTGTTCTCCTCCTCCCCCAATATAACAAGGGGGGAGGAATCGTAAAGGGACAGAGAGAAAGCAAGGGATGCATTTCAAAGTTTCTCCAAGAACTGGAAGGGAAAAGAAAAGCTGAGTCTGATGTGAAATCATAGAGGTCAAAGGTGGGCCTCCCTCCCTTGTGAGAAAGCGGTAAATCAGGCCGGTTTATCAAACGATCATTTTCTTTTGAAACTAGGAGGGAGCAGCTGGGACAATTCTGCAGATGTGCTTGATTGAGTTTGGGACAAAAATGGGCTACTCTGCTCCCCCCCCCTAAAAGAACTCCCAACAGGAGTTGCTTCTCCCTTCACTGCCTCCAGAACCTACCCTCCCTTCTTCAGCAGTCAGCTGAGACCTCCACCTACTGATCGCTTTTGTCTTTTTGCCCTTTGGACACTCTGACAAAACCCTTTATGAGACCCCAACCAAGACCCCCATGACACAGGTATCTAGTAGAGATACTAGGCCCTTTTCAAAGAGGACGCAACAAGGAAAATATGCTGAGTCCATTGTCTCAAGCGACACTAGAGGAGATGAAAGGGACTGGATGTTCTTTCGGCTAGGGCTGCCTGCCAATCAAACCCACATTAAGGTCACAGTGTAAAAAATTTTGACTTGCATCTAATCAAAGATCCAATGGTCTTTTATTAGTAGTGGGGGCATGCACAGAAATGCAGTGGGGAAAACTTACTCTAATACTGATTCTCCAGAAGTCCTTCTGATGCAGTCAACTGAGTTATGCCAAGAAGAGTAATCAGAGCATTCAAAGAGTGTCCCCCAAAACAGGGTTAGTTCAGACCTAAGTCCATGGCAACTGCTCTCTTGGCCAGCTGAAAAACAGGGCTATGAGGTACAGCAGGGGTAGTCAACCTGTGGTCCTCCAGATGTTCATAGACTACAATTCCAGGGGCTCGTGGGAATTGTAGTCCATGAACATCTGGAGGACCACAGGTTGACTACCCCTGAGGTACAGAATAAGTTTCAGCATAAGTTGCAACTGATGCACACATGGTATCCACTAATGCAGTGGTACTTATTGTCCAGTTTGTAGAGAGCCATATTTGCAACTATCAAGAACCAAAAGAGCTACATTTACTTCCATTCCTTGGGGAACGTGTCAATACAGACCTGTATCCCCATACCTATATGAGCCTGTGGCCAGGATTATACTATTAATATATATAAGGACTTGTCACTGATGAAAGAATCTAACTGAAAACTGATATTACCTGGATTCCGTTTTGACAGAAGTCCTACAGAATAAAGAAACAAGGAAAACTACAAAAATAGGACACATTTCTTTCTTTTATGAATATATTTATTACATTGCCAGTGGATAGGTCTGTTTCTCTGTTTGGTTTAATTATTAGACCATCCTTCTTATACTCTTGTATGATATCAAATCGAGAACCACCTGTCCTCACCAGGTAAGGGCCTTGACCCCTTTTCTAAAACACATGGCAGGTGCTACAATACAGAACAGTACGTAGAAGAGCCATGGACAGCATGTCAATGAGTCACTGAGAATGGACTAATGGATCAGGAACAAAAACAGACATCTCAGGCCCCTTCAGTCATTTTAATTCTAGCAATCCATACCTTCTTGTTTTATCTACCACATCAACTCAAAGTTCACAGACTTTGAGGCAGCTGGATCTAGGCAGGTCAGAACTGCTGTTGTTGTTGGACTTAACTGTGTTCAACACAGTCAACCATGGCGTTTAGCCTACCATCTAGATCAGTGGTCCCCAACCTGCGGGCCGCGGCCCAGTGCCGGGCCGCGAAGGCCATGGTGCCGGGCCGCAGCTCCCTCTCCCCGCCCCTCCCCCGCAGTAAAAAACTTCCCAGGCCGCAAGCTTGCGGCCCGGGAAGCTTCTTACTGCGGGAGGGCGAGGAGAGGGAATCAGGGCCGGGCCGTGCATTGCGCATGTGCGGCCCGTGCGGGCGCGGCCCGATGCGCGGGTGCGGCCCGATGCGCGGCGCGGGGCACACGGTCACGGCCCGATGCCCTGCCGGTCCCCAGCCTCAGAAAGGTTGGGGACCACTGATCTAGATGGTGTGGATCCAAGATTCCACCCTTAAATGGCTGCAATCTTTTCTCCAAGGACAGGAAAAGAGGGTCATGCTAGGAGAGAGAACCACTGGGTGAAACGTCCTGGTATGTGGGGTTCCACAAGGAGCCATTCTCTCCCTAATGTTGTTTAACATCTGCATGTGACCTTTTACCCAGCTGATCCAAGGCTTTGGGCTGGGGTTTCATCAACATGCTGATGACACCCAGTTATATCTGTTGATGGATGGTCATCCATTCCACCCCCCCAGAATCCCTGGCCAAATGTCTGAGGCCATGGTGGATTGGCTCAAGTGGAGCTGGCTGAAATGAATTCCAGATAAGGAGGAGGTCTTTTGGCTGGGCTAGCATACTCCAAATGAGGCAAGTGTAACTCCCAACTCTTGACAGGGTCCAATTAACAGTTTCAACGACCACAAGAAGCCTGGGGATGATCCTGGATGCCTCCCTGTCCATGTAGGCCCAACATCACCAATGTCACCAGGCGTTTTACCACTTTCACCAGGCATGACAGTTATCAGCTTCCCAATAGGAATCCAACCTAGCCATTGTGATCCAGGCTGCACTACTGTAACTCACTCTGCCCTGTGCTCTCACAACTGCACTGGCTCCAGATTGAAGACCAAATCAGGTTCAAGGTTTTGGTTTTAAACTTTAAAACCCTCAATGGTCTGGGACCACTGTATCTGTGTGGCCACATCTCCCATTACATCCTCCAAAGAGCTCTTAGATCAAGTGATCAAAACCTGCTCAGGATCCTTGGCCCCAAAGAAATCAAATTGGCCTCAACCAGGGCAAGGAAGGATACTCTACCTGGTGAGATTAGGGCCCTACAGGACCTTATACAGTTCCACAGAGATTGTAAGATGGAGCTGTTCTGCTGGGTCTATGGTTGAGGCTTTGGGGTACATCAGATTTCAGCTGGCATCCCTGCCTGATTCCACCAAGTTGACATCTTTATGTTGCCCTCTCCTCTCAGATAGAATGCAGAAATTGAGCGTACAGAGTCACTTTATACTACTGTAAGGTTATATTTCTGTATTTTATTCTTAGAATATATACTTATAATTTAATGTTAAATTTTATATTACAAATTTAACATTTCATAAATTTAATGTTTCTATTCTCATGTAACCTGCCCTGAGCCCTCCAGAAAGGGCAGGCTAAAAATATGAAAATAAATAAAGCTGAAGTTAATAACAGTGGCTGTTTTGCTAGTAGAGGATCCCAAGTTCAATACCTGACAACTCCAGTTAAAGGATATTAGCTAGCAGCTGATAGGAAATGGCTTTCTCTGCCTGGAACTCCATAGAATCACTGCCAAACAAAGTATACAATATGCAGCTAGATGAACTTATTGTTAGCCTAAGGCAATTTGAGTTTCTGCCTTACATCTCAATGAGAAGGCAAATGAGATGAAGTAAAAGATTAAATGTTTACCTGGCTATGTTACTGACAAACATTCTCTCCTCACATGCTTCTTGCTGGCAACTACATGGATGCTCTAGGTCAGTGGTCCCCAACCTGCGGGCCGCGGCCCGGTGCCGGGCCGCGAAGGCCATGGTGCCGGGCCGCGGCTCCCTCTCCCCGCCCCCCCCCGCAGTAAAAAACTTCCCGGGCCGCAAGCTTGCGGCCCGGGAAGCTTCTTACTGCGGCAGGGCGGGGAGAGGGAATCGGGGCCGGGCCGCGCCCGTGCGGGCGCGGCCCGATGTGCGGGCAAGGGACGCGGGACGCGGGCCGATGCGAGGGCGCGGCCCAATGCACGGGCGTGGGTGATGCATGGGCGTGGCCCACGCGCGGGCCGCGGGCCGCGCCCCAATGCCCTGCCGGTCCCCAACCTCAGAAAGGTTGGGGACCACTGCTCTAGGTTGTAATGCAGCCAGAGATGGAGATAGATGCAACATGCTTTCCTCTCCAAACATGATTACAAAAGTAGCTGAAGGAAGTATCCCTTCAGACTTTGATATATAGGCTTCTTATGTATATGTCTTAGTAATGACAGTGGTACATAAGGAGGTGTACTATCTGTAAATTGTAGCCCCCAAATATCTTATGCAGAACAGTGAGTTTTTAATTTGCTGCTTCCCTCAGCTACTTTGTAATAGAGGAACTGCTCGTCAGCATCTGACCTTGCCACAGTGATCCATGCAATGGTCACTCCCAGACTGGGCTACTGCAACTCCCTCTACTCAGGGCTGTCCTTGAAACTGTTCTAGATACTTCAACTGGTCCAGAATTTAGCAGCGAGGGTCCTTACTAGGATGGAAAACACATATTCAGCCTGTGCTCTCCCAGATGAACTGGCTCCCGATTGAAGACCACATCAGTCCTAAAGTCCTGAACAGTCTAGGACAGCCATACCTATGGACCACCTCCTCCCTTATGTTCCCCAAAGGAGATTAAGTTCAAGCAAACAGAACTTGCTCAAGATCTCTGGCTCCAAGTATCAAATTGGCCTCAACCAAGGCTGAGCCTTTTTTAAGGCCCTGGTCCCAGCCTGGTGGAACACTGTCCCTGGAGAAATCAGGGCCCTGTAGGACTTGGTCAACAGTTGAGGCTAAAAATGGCACTGAAATTCTGGCCACCCTGCCCAAAACCTCGACCAAGTCTTTACCATACTTGACATCAATACTTCCCTCACTGGGGAATTAGAGGTAGCCTGAACTAATTGTACAAAGGACATTTTAATATTGTTATTTTAGCAGTATTTTTATATATGCTGTCACCTGACCTGAGTATTCGGCTACCTCGTGTACATTCCCTGGCAAGCCAACGATCTGATAAAAAAGGAGCTACATTTGGCCATTGAGTCACATGTTGGCCACATTTCATAGATCAGATGATGTATGCTTCAGCCTTTGGAAGTTTCTACCACAGTAAACCTTGTCAGACTTTAAGATGATACAAGGGTTTTTCCAAGAAAGAAAACCAGAATCAACTGTTCCATCTCATAACAAATCAGCAGATACTAGAAGTCTTTGTGTCATCACGTTCCTTCAAAATCACTGAAAACTACACACCAATGATAACTTGCTGCATGGAAAACATGCCACTTGAACATGCTGTTCACATGGCCAGTAATAAACCATCAGATAATCATCTCCGCAGCACCTTCAGCAAGTGCCACAAGCCAGTGTAGACATTAATCACCAGCCAGGATAGTTTTAATGGCAGCCCTGCAACTCGATCCTGCTAGCACCTGCAGAGAAACAGGCTGGCAGCTTTCACCTCCTTGTTACTGTAAGTGCCTGCATTGGTGATCGGGTTTCCTAGAACTGATGCAACATGTGGACTCCTAAAACACTTCAGCCACATGATACTGCTCACTAAATGATGCGGCTTTAGAGGGCAACTGGTATTATAGGGCCACAAAGGCCAAAGGGAAAGAAAGGTGTATGATTGGCTTTATTCTTAAGTATATATAATTTAAAGTTGCTTCACATATTACACTGGAAGCAGCTACACATTTAAAGTTCAGCATCTAGCTGTTTCTAGAAAAGAGATGCAGCTGACCTCATGCTTCACAAGATAAAAGAGAGTATGTGCTAAATTTCTCACATACACCTACACGATATGTGAATCGGCCCTTGGGAGCCAGCAGCAAACACAAAATTAAGGTCTCTTGGGTTTTTGAACCTTTTGTTTTCAGACTTTAAAACTTCAGTCAACCAGTACTTCTTCATACTGAGTTCCTTGGGGCACTCAGTAAGATTACAAAGCAAGCAGCTCTAGACTACAGATACGGGATACAAACAGTAAACTATTACCTGTATGTCAAGTCTTCCTTATGGCCCATTATGCACGGCCGCCGAAACGGCAATTTCGGGTCACATGGAAAAAGCAGAGGGGGAAGACGCGAAGCACACCGGTTATGCACGGGACGGGACGCAATGGCGGCAAAACCCAGAGTAACCGATTATGCACGCGGCGATCCTGGCGCCGCTTCTGGTTGCACCCCGGTCACCCGGAATCTGCGCTTTCTTCCGCGTTTCGTTAACGCGGCTTTTTCGGCGGCATGCACCGAAGCTGCGGTCGGTTGCAGCCGGCACCGTGCGTTATTGGTGATTTTAGTCGCCGCAATACCACCCCGAATGTGCGTTATTCCCCCCCGTGTATTATGGGTCTATGTTTTACACACACTCTTCTAGTCTAGATTATATAAAAGGCTAAAAGACAACCCTAACATGTACACTTGAGCCTCTGAGAAACTCTTCATAGGCACCCTGCTAAAAATGCCACAATGCAACCACCTCATTAGTCATCAACAGAACTACCATCCTCCAATTTCCTCAGCTCAACTACTATAGAATTCCAAAGTTCATTTCTCATGGTTTTACTACATGAAACTAGAAGTTGCCAGCATTGCTGTGGGATGGAGAACGGAGACAGTCTCCAACAGCACAATCTATTACAGGCTTGCTTTCCACCTTCTATACACATCCTTCATCTCAGGTTCTTGTTTGAAGAGTGAGGAGTGTCCAGAGCTGGTTGCACCTGAGGCAATCACATAACAAACAGGCCTCAAACAAGTCTTTGAAGGGAGGAGGAAGGGCAAAGGGAAAAAAGGCAAGATACATGAACAACAGCTAATTGAAGGAAAGCATCCTGCTGCCTAGGTACCTGCGCAGATCTGCTGTGGATTTTCTTTGAACATTTGTCAGGCTGTTGCCCTCCTTAAAGAAAGATGGGGGAAAGCAATGATTAGCATTGTAACTGGCTGGTAAGGCAGCCTTGCACGAGTCAGGCCATGAAAAGCCTAGTCACTGAAAAACAAACCCTTAATTTAAATGTTAATGAAAGTGCTGTGTAGACATCAGAGGGTTACATTTTCTGCAAGAAGCAGATACACCAGCAGTAGGATTTATGGCCTCTGTTGCCTCCCCTCTTGCTATCCCTGCTTCATCAGTCAGTGAAGTCTTTTTTTTTTTTAACCTAATTTTAACATTAACTCCACACTTCCACCCTGGGATGCAATTGCTAAATTATCTGCTAGTAAAACACTGATCAAAGGTGGAAAAACAAAGGCACACTGCACAGCCAAGCAAAAGTAAATAGCAGCTTTGGCCCAAGAAAATTACCTTCTCCATCCCTCCCCTTGGAAGTTTGAAAAATGGAGGAGAAAGATCACTGACTGGAAATGGAAACCTGCAGTCCTATGACTGCTGGACCTCTGAAGTGTAATCAGTGCGAAAGGAGAAACCAACATGCGCATTTTCTCCTTGACAGTACAAAATTGCACAGGAGATCACCTTCTTTTCTGCCGTCAGAACAATTCCTTGCTCTCAAAAGTAAGGAATTAAATCACAACAGCGGTCATAACACTTGTGACAGTAAATTAAAGTGAAAGTTGGTTGAGTAGCTAATTTCCTAATAGTGGCCCTGATGAGGACAAAAAGGCGAGGTATAAACTTCGCAAATACGTAAATAAAATCAGAGTCCGGTAGCACCTTTAAGACCAACAAAGATTTATTCAAGGCGTTGAATAAATCTTTGTTGGTCTTAAAGGTGCTACTGGACTCTGATTTTATTGTGCTACTTCAGACCAACATGGCTACTCATTTAAATACATAAATAGTAATTTTAAAAACAGTCTCTTTTTACAGTACATATAATCTCAAGAGAGATAAGAAAGTAAAATTAAATTAAAATTAAAATTAAATATTTTTTCTCTAAACAAGTTCAATTTGTTGCTGCAATAAAAGAATGTCAGCATTCACTCCAAAATGTAAAATCAATATAGTTATGCCAATAAAGGTATTTAAAATAAATAAATAAATAAGTATTTAAGACTCTATAAGACTCAGTCCCACCAAAACTCTAAAACTATTGCTTCAAGCAACCACAGGAACAGGTTCAAGGATATAACTAACTTGTTTTCTTCATAAGGAAAAAAAAAGTGTGTGGTGGGGAGTCAAGCTAGGAATATTGTTGCATTTCATTGCCATGAAGAAAATATCTAAACTTTCTGAAAAGAACATCCCTGTGAGATTCCACAGTAATTCTATTTACGGTCCATTTTAGGGAGCAGTCCATTCTAGAAATTCAGCCAAAGCTTTGCAAATTCGGGTGGGATCTTGATGCTTTTGCCACTATAAATGTCACCTTAAACCTCTCTTAAGGTTACGGACACTGCTTCCGTTTCTTTTCTTTTTTTAATTTTTATTATTAGTAGAAAAGAAGAAAAAATGGTACATTACATATAGAAAAAACAGAAATACAGGAAATCTCCCCAACATAGATTTGGGAGTATTGGTTCACCATTGTTCACCCTTAAATCTATTTACTGAGAAATAATGCCATTGTTCCTGAAATTCTTGCATTGATCTTCCATTGTCCTGACTAGTTAGTTTGGCCATTTTTGCGAGGTATGCAACCTTGTCCATCCAGGCCGATATCAAAGGCGAGGTCGACAATTTTCATTCCCTTGACAGAGCTATTCTAGCCCAGTGGTTCTCAACCTTCCTAATGCCACATCCCTTTAATACAGTTCCTCATGTGGTGGGGACCCCAGCCATAAATTATGCAAGTGTTCTTTCACAGAAATTAAACCAAAACTGACCAATGGCATGAAGATCCATTATTCATGATGGTATATAAATTGTTTTTTTCCCCAGGGTTTCTCAGTTCAGTTCTACCTCTTTGTCCCACCATGCTGATCTCGCTCTTTTCCACTGCTCCAGACAGACGAATGCTTTATCTCGACAAGGCTACTCCACAAGGCTGTTGTGTAGATGGCAACCCCCCCCCACCAAGCTGCTTGCCCTACTGTGACCCCTGTGAAAGGGTTGAGAACCACTGCTCTAGCCATATGTGTAGTGTAAAAAAAGAAAGTCTCTGCTTGATGTGGCAACATCTTTAAATAGGACAGGGTCCTATTAAATAAAAGAGTAAGGCCACGTGGGGAGGAGTTAGGGCGGGCCCTGTCCAGGATAAAAACTCAGAGGGCCCAATCAGGAGCCACGAAGTGGCTCCTGATTGGGCCCTCCGAATGTCCATCCAGGGCCAAGCAGCCAATGGGGAGGCGCGCAAAGTGCCTTCCTATTGGCCCCTCACCAGGACAGACCAAAATTCCATTCACCCAGCCCAGTCTGGCTGCCAGTCTGCTTCTGACCACCAAAGGGAGAGGAGGTCAGCAGGGCTGCCAAGGGGGATGAGAACAGAGGCTGCGCCGGTCCTTTTTGCCCCAAGGCTGTCCTGTCATGTCCAACTGCAAATGGCCTCAGAACCCTGACAGAGCTGGCAGGAGGCTGCAGAGTGCTCCCCACCCCCCTCCAGGCTTGCTGCGAAGGAGCCTCTGACAGGCCCTGACTGAGGGAAGGAGGCCTTTCCAGGAGCAATGCAGGGGAGACTGAGGGCTTTCCTTTTGAGGGAGGGGGGACTTTCCCCTTCTGCCAAACAGTTGCCTGACAGGGAGGCCACAGAAAAGCCCCTTCTCACTTAAAATACTGCTCTGGCCGCGGGTTAGACACAGCCAAGCCATGTGTCTTTCTTCTTCGCAACTCTCTGCAGATTTGAGGCCACTGCACAGCATTATTCTGCAGAGGAAGCTGGCTCTTTTGTCTCCTGTTTCATCTGCACAACAACCCTGTGCAGTAGGCCTCAAGTCTTTCAATTCAACAACAACCTGTGTGGGAACCCTTAAATGTTTCTTCTCTACCACAACCCTGTCCAAAGTAGCCCTTTCTGCCTGGGGAGCTGATCTTTATACTCTGCAGGTGAGCTGTAATTCCAGGAGCTCTCCAGGCCACACCTGTAGGTTGGCTATCCCTGGGTTGGAAATATTCCTGGAGGTTTGGAGGTGGGACTTCAAAATCGTACAATGCCTCAGAGTCCAGCATTCAAATGAGCCATTTTTGCCTGCAGTTGGTAGGGAGTGGTGCAGGAGTGTCCCTCCTGGCCTATGGGTTATGGCCAGCCCTTATCAGCAACTGTTTGTATTCTGGGGCACAGACAGGCAGACCAGCATCAGTCCTGTGAGTCTGGAAAGTGCAGGAAGATCTAAATAAATATTTACAGCCTGAAACTAAATAGAGAACAAGTAAATGTCTGGAGACACATCATAACTGAAATATTAACTGGCAAATAACCTTGGCCTGGCAAATAAAAAACAGTATAAAAAATCTTACTAAGGTCAAGACTGCTGTGCACAGACAGTCTTCCTCTTAGGGTTGCCAGCTTCCCTGTGAGGCTCGCTACCCCACCTCCCTCATGGGGAGTCTCCTATGGGGAGAGAAGGGGAAGACGATTGGAAAATGCTTTGAGACACCTGAGGCCTGCTGGGTCACTGCAGCCCATTCCCAGTTCTCTCAGATCTCTCACAACCCTAAATACCTCACAGGTTGACTATTGTGGAGAGACAAATGGAAAAGGTGTTTGTAAACCGCTTTGAGACTCCTTTGGGTAGTAAGCAATAGGGTACAAAAATCCGTTCTTCTAAGGAGCAACCATAAAAGAAGCATGTGGGCACATAACATTTTACCAACAGTGAAAATATGGGAGACAGAAGGAACAGGGTGGACACCTGTGTACTGTGACTACCCTATGTGTATTAGGGCAGAGGGGCATTTCGGTGAATGTGGCCTAATTCACACAAGAAGGGAAATGACGCAGAACTGGGGGGAATTGGTTGCCATGTAATCTTCCCCTAAGAAGAGTCTCCAGTCTGATTTTCCCTTCACGTATCTGAGGACATGGCTCTGGAAAGCTCATCTGTAACCACTATGCCACAATTCCCAAAGGTCAGTCCTCTCCCACAATCAACGAACATTCCACACCACAGGTTCTTGACATCCATATCTCCACACCCATGGCCTCATTTGCCACCATGCCACCACAACCTCCCACACAACACACATGATAACCCCATGCCCTTACAGACTGGACAACTCCTCCCCTTCCTCTTCCCACTGCCAAGCTCTAGCGCCCGTTGTATTCTTGGAGACAACGGGCTTTGCCCCTAGTTTCTGAATAAAAGCTCAACAACAAATTCTCCGGTTTTAAAGGAAACTTAAACTTAAACATTAACTGTAATATCATATGCATTTTTGCCCAGAATTTAGCTATTTAGTCCACCACACATGAAAAAAGAGCCTGTTTTTTCATTATATTTCCAACATGCTTCAGTTTCTTCATATAGAAGAAGCAAAATACTCCAATTGCTATATTACATTTAGGGAGTTAATAATATCATCATACAATCATCGGACAATAAGGTCTAGTCCTACTTAATGAATAGGGAGAATGCTTCTGTGATATAAAGCAGCATCTAATAGCCCACAGAAAAAGAGAATGCATCCTATCATCAACCGGATCATACTTGTTTGGACTTCCATGACATACTGCTCTGTAATCAGACCTCAGAGGCAAGAAAGGGAGACTCTGCAGAAAATTTGGGGAAAGTCAGATGCATATCCTACCTGTGCAATGCCTAGTGCATAGGTCTTCAGATCACTCCAGTCTTCTATTCATTCATTCACCTATCAAAGGCAGGTACAACAATTGCTGCCTTATAAATAATATATGTGTCTGGAGTTGGATCTCAGTACTATGGTCTAACCCACCCTTTTTCAACCTTTTGATATGGAGGAGCCCCCGAAATAATGTTTCAGGCTTTGAGGACCCCCAGAAGTAATGTCAGCTGACATCACACACTATTCCCTAGAAGTGACATCACTACCCACACCCTTAGCCCTCCTTTTATTCTCTCCCCCCCCCCCCCCGCCATTACAGCTACTATGGCCGTTCTGCCTCATTTAGGCTGGAAAGGAGAATAGGCACTCATAAGACAGCCCAGACACCACCACCACCATCCCAACCATGTCACATCACAGCTTCCATGGACCCCCTTCAGAACTCCCACGCACCCCTGGTTGGGAATCCCTAGTCTAACCAATCATAGACAGGGTAACACAACTTACAAACCTAGTCTTAATCGAGATCATCAGAGAATCCTGAATGAACCAGTAGATTTTTTTTAGAGAAAAAGAAAAATAACTTGTCAACATTTACCAATGAAGTCTCCTAATTTTGTGCATATCACCAAAGGAAAACAGGATCCTAGAGGTCCCTGAGCCACTTCAGAACTACCTCTACTCAGTAAGACTACACAAATCAGTTAAGAGGAAGAAGGGATTTGAATTGCACCCTGTGGTAGCAAAGGCTCTTTTTACCTCCCAAATTCACTTTCTTTTAGGATGGCAGCAACATTTTTTTGGAAGTGACAAGTTTATAGGTTAGCTGACACCCTTGCTCTGTGGAATTTTAATTAACTTCTCCCATCATCAATATGTTAAGGAGCAAGGGTTCTATTATATGGGGTCAGCAGTGTGTTCTAGCTCTTGCTATATCAGCCGTCAAATTGAAGAATTAATGACGTGGCTAATCGGCTCTAATACTTGGGGGTGAGAAGGGAGGAGAAGGAAGAGAAGTGCGCTGGGATCAGCGGTCTCATAAAACAAGTGAGTGATCCAAACCTGGTTGCTGATGGAGAAGCCACTCTGCACACTTCCATTTATCACCCAGTGGGGGGGGAAATACGCTAGGTAAATATTGTGACAGAGACAGTATGTTCGCTGCAGGGAGAGAAGTCAGTGTTCTGACAAGAGGCCAACCCTGCAGGTCATCACTTAGGAGGATAAAGCAGTGTGCTGTAAAACGGCTCTCCCAGCCACTAAAGCATACTCAGTGTCGCTCAATGGGAAGAGCTCTGAACTGACAACTGGATGGCCCTTCATTCTAATCCTGCAGATGCCAAAGGACTCTTTAAATGAAAGCAACTAGCAGTTAGGACTGGCTGTACTGAGCCACGGTTTAGCTCATGTTCAAAGGGTGCTCACACAACAGAACACACACCAAGACTCTCTTGTGCATTCACAGATTCAAACAATTTTTTTATATTTTAGTTTTATATTTTTCCTTTCAGGTTAACTTAAAGAAACACCTACCTATTTAGCCTTATCTACTTTTTTCATATTTTCTAAACCATTAATTGTGTTCTTGTTTGAGCCTATATAGAATTTTAATATCTCAGATTTCCCTGTGTTTTGTTTATATCCTGAAATTAAAGTCAAATCACTAATTTTCTTTATTAATACAGTGCCTGAATCTTCCAACTTGGATGGAAAAATAACAATATCATCAGCATACAAGCATATCATATTCATTTCCATTCTCACATAGCTTTATTTTCTCTTATATTGCAACTGCCAATGGTTCTAGTGTTAGAGCAAATAGTAGTGGCGAAAGTGGAACTTCTCTTCCATCTTTCTCCCAGTTGTGGTTCCCACTAGCTAGGAGAAAGGCAGTGAGGACTGCTGGGGAAGAGACTTCCTTTCTCTTTTATTCTGGGACGGCTCACCCAGCAAGGGACTCCCTTTCACCTTTCTCTTGGTCGAGACTTGCCCTGGCAAGAAAAAAGGGAGACTGGATCACTAGGGAAATGCTTCCCATCTCACACTCTCCTGGTAGTGCAACCAAGAGAAAGGAGACAGGATCACCATGGAAGATGCTTCCCTCTTTCTCTCTCTTGGCTGCTTGGTCATGAGAAAGGATGGGATTGCCCAGAAAAGGACATCCTTACCCCTTTTCTGCTGGCCATAGCTCACCGCTGCCTGGAGAAACAGGGCAAGGATTGCCCCTAACAGCTGTTAAATAGCTGGCCCCAAACAGCTAAGCCAGACCAACAAAAAGCCCAGTTATTCAGAAATATACCTTCCCTGAATATCAGTTCCCAAGCTCTAAACCAACCCATATTTGGCCCAAATTTTGAATAGATCTACTTAGCATTGCTCCTGAAATCTGCTTCATTTTTCTTTCAGAAGCTGTCAGAACTGCAGTCTTAATTCTGTTAGCTGAATAATTCTCACACAAGAATTATATGGATTTTTTTAGTTAATTGCCGTAATAGAAACCACAATATTCTTAGACCAAGTGCTTCAATATTAAACACCCTTGCAAAAATTTGGATCACTGTCTTGCAATATGAGCAAGATACATGTGCACTGCTCCTAGAAGACAGATTTCCTCCATTCCATTGTGTTACCTGTCCATGGATTTGGGTGTTCCTAGATATTAGGGTTGCATACCATGTATATAAAAAATGAAGAGCATTTCTCCCCAACAACTCCATCATAATTTTCAAAACACTATACATAAAATACTATAGTTATTTCTATTGTGGAACATTTATAGTCAACTTATAAAATTTCAAATTTTATAACTTACATCAACACTAGTAATTTCATCTTTACTACATATTCAGTATTAATATATGTTATATATATATTGCCACCTCTACCTACTACCTAGCTTTATAACAATAAGTAAAATATCAAAATACTGTAATAGTATCTGTAATATATCTCATAATAAGGATATTTCTGCTCAGGATCCACTTCTTTATACATTTATATTTTTCTAATCTTGGACCAACTTTCTGCTTTGCTGCATAAATGATTCTAACCACTGTCGCCATGTATTTGAATACCTTGTCCAATACTTTTGATCTTGTCAGATCTCAGAAGCCAAGAAGGGTCAACCCTGGCAAATATTTGGAAGGAATACCTCCAAGGAATACCAGCACTGGGATGTGGAGGCAGGCAATGGCAAACCACCTGAGTGTCTCTTGCCTCAAAAGCCATATGGGTTACCACAAGTCAGGTGTGAGATGACAGCAAAAAAAATGTAGCAGGAAAAAGATTTAAGTAAACATACAAAAAAGCCTTCAGTTTTATCTTAACACAATAACTAAATTCCTAACTCCTATAACTGCACAGTGAAAAAGTTAAATATAAAAGGAAGCATTCGAAAATGATTTATAAACCAGGGGCAGAATGAGCATGAGAAACAGGATGCAGTTCTACACGTGTAATTTCCATTCCTTGCATCTCTTTATCTAGCCTGTATCCATAATATATTACAAATTCAAGCCTTCCTTTTCCTAAGTCATGAAAAAATAAAAGCTAGTGCAAAACCGTTAGTTTCCAGTCAACAGTTTCCAGTCAACACAAAAAATATTTTTCAATAAATTCTTAAGCTGCATAATTCATTTTTCTTAGAAAAATAAGACAAAATAAGACATTTGGCAAATTTAAAAAATCTGATTTTAAAATGAGCCAATCCTAAATTAAAATGCACACTCTTACCTTGACAGTGGACTAATGGCAATAGACCAGACACGATCTTCAGTCTGTATGGTATGCAAACATTGCCCAGTTCTACCTGGTGACAGAGACCAAACCTAGAAATAGAATTAAAACAATAAAAGGTACAAAGTGCAGGTGTAAATATTGTTAGTGTTCAAAATTATTTCTTCCCGATATAGTTTGTCTGAGCACCATCTCTCTCCACTACCCCAACCACATCATAAGAAATCTTCTCCATCACCACCTTATTTTAATTGCAAGCTCTGGGCCTATACATTATTCAAAACAAAGAAAACAGACTAGCAGCAAGACCTTTCAAATCAGTTTCAGTTAAGGCTGTGGAGAGGCAGAGGGATTCACATCTGAAATGCTTCAGTTCAACCACTATTGACGCATATATTTAAATTTTATCTATCATCTTGGCACTTTGTGGAACTTTCTATAAACAGATTTTTAAAAGCCTCCCTCCCAAATGTTTTGGAAACATCAGAAATACTTGAATGGGGCAATTTTGTGCTCAGCACTGTTTTTGTACTGCACACTGCTAAAATATTCACAAATGCCTTAATTCATATTTTGACAGCACTTGTTCTACAACAATACATGTTTATCAACAGATCCAAGTAACTTTATTACAAAGTTTATGAGCTTTCAGAACCCTGTTACAGGTGAGTAAATACGCTTGAGTTCTTTGAAGCTCTTCTGATTCCAATGCTTCTCCCACCCCCACCAACCAACCAATCTCCTATCTGGATCCTAAAAGTATAGCCTCTGGCTTCCTTTCCACCTAACATCTCCCCACCCCCACCCCCAATGTCTTAAAGGATCTTCAAAGCTGGGAGTGTTGTATTTGTTTGTTTGTTGATAATGCTAAGGATTGTAGACTATTCAGTGTCAGTGGGGAATTTAGCACCTAGTGTCAGAAAAAGGAGCAGTAAAGCTGAGCTCTTTTAATGCACCCCTATCTCATATAGGTTAAAAATATTGCTGGGAGCATGCTATCTGGTGCCTATCAATGAGGAATGTGCATTAGCAGCTACTCAAAGCTCTGCCCTAATCAACACTCACTATCCCTCCAAAGCACCCAATGCACTTACAACTCCCATTAGAGACCTACTAGGGATTCCCTTCCAGCTAGGAGTCAACACAAGGAAAATGTCACTTGGTAAAAATAAAAGCAATTCTCTGTTCATAAGGATCAGGATGGAAGAGTGTTAGGTGAGTTAGGCTTTGTTTCTGCTTTTTAAAAATGAGCACAATTAAAGCTGAATTCCCTGTGACTTTGAGGATTTTGCCCTCAAGCTTACAAGATGCTTCAGCGTTTCAAATGCAGAAGGCAAGCACACTTGGCCATCACAAAACAAAACAAAAACACACACCTGCAATATGGAAGGCCGAAGTATAAGAGTTACATTCTGATTCCAATGAGAAATTAAGAGCTGTGCTGACTTTATACAAACACTAATTTAAAACATAAAAACCACACCCCGCACACAAGACTAGAAAATAATTTAGGACCCAATTCAAAACACACTTCAGTGGAAAAAGCACAATTGAACTCAGTGGGGCGTATCTCCACATAATGCATTTTAGATTAAGGTGCCAGCTTTGCTTCACAACATAAATATTTCAACACAGTGTAGGCCACAAAACAGAAAAGATAACCAAACTACCATATTTCCACCAGTTTATAAAGAATATGCAAAGTTCCAAATTATATACATGTCGGGATATATCAAAGAATAGTCAATTCTCAGCTGTCTAGAGATTCACAGCCACATAACTGGATTTGTCCTTAAGGCAGAACAAGAGAAGAGGGGGAAACAATCCTATGGCACATTAACTGGTTAGTGTGAGAGATAATTCAGTCCAGTTCCCTGAGGCTGTCCCATCATAAGGCTGATGGCATAATCCCTCAACTAGTATGGTGCAATAGTCAAGGTAGAATCTGGGAAATCCAGGTTCAAATCCCCAGTTGTGCTACAGAAGCTTGCTGGGTGACCTTGGACCTGTCACAAACTCACAGACAATACCACTTCACAGAGTTGCTGTGCAGATGAAACAGAAGAGAGAACAATACAAGCTGTTTTGGCATCCACTGTGGAGAAAGATGGGATACACATAAAATAAATAAACCAAAATTATCCCAGCAGATACTTACATACTTGACTGTAAGCAATGCAAGGACAATCTAATGAAGGAATTTATACAGTGTTTCCAATAAATTTCTTTTAAAGTTCCATCTTCTGATTGTTCTCACAGTTAAAAACTACATTTATACTGCAATAACTCTTTAACACATATAGTCACAACCTTAATTAGGAAGAAAAAAAATCAACAATCCATTATCTACTTGCCTCCAGGAAATAAACAAACAAAAAACACTCCACTTTCAAGATACTTATCCTGTGTCCAGTTCTTTGCTTCTGAATGAATCTGGTATAATTTTAATTACTCCCTTTCAGATATATATTTTCCTAGGTGGCTTCCAAATGGACTTTTTGCCATGCATGGGCCTGCCTTTATCCTTGACATGGAAATTGCAACTGGTCCACAATGCAGCTGCGAGGGTTCTCACAAAAACACAACAGAGGGCCCATATTTAGTTTGTCTTTCTTTCTTTCTTTTTCTTTTTTCTTTCTCTCTCTCTCTCTCTCTCTCTCTCTCTTTCCTTCTCTTTCCTTCTCTTTCTTTCCCATATAAGACTCAGGGGAGCATGTGCAGCGATGGCTACACTAGTTGCCAGTCATGTTTTGGATCAAGTTTTGGTTTTGACCTTTAAGGCCATAAGTGGTCTGGGCCCAGCATACCTAAGGCACTGTCTGACTCCCTATGCCCCACACAGAGCGTTGCACACCGCAATTTTAAACAGGCTGGTGGTTCCCAGCTCAAGAGACGTATGCCTGGCCTTGACCAGGGCCAGGGCCAGGGCCTTTTCGGTCCTGGCCCCAACCTGGTGGAATGAGCTCCTGGAAGAGCTAACGACCCTGTCGGAGCTCTTGCAGTTCTGTAGAACCTGTAAAACAGAGCTTTTTCATCAGGCGTTTGGTTGAGGCCAGGTGGTGGAACATCGATTTGGTCCCTCCTCCAAACACCCCGCAATATGGCAAGAGGTGCAGGGGGCACTATCTAAAGAGTTGCAGGAGGGGGAAGGAGAGGGTAGAGTGGGTGAGGGTTGTACTGTGATTAGTTTATGTTATGTTTTTTATCTTGATGTAAACCACCTTGAGCTGGCTGGCTCCCAATTGCAGCAAATGATTTCCAAATTTCCACCCAGCACTGTTGCTCACCTGCTGCCCTTCTGTTGTTTCCATGTGCCTTCGCAAACCACTTCAGATTTGATGATTCCCCCAACCAAAGCATGTTTCCCTGTAGAAAGTATGTTGTGTTCAGCACTATTTCTTCTCCCATTTCCCCCTGCACTACTGCAGGCTTTTATTCAGCAATAACTAGATTGTTATATATTACAATGTTATATATTACAATGTTATAGCAATCTACTGAGTCCTCAGAATTCTCACCATTAATTTTTAAAGTATCTAACTCTTTTAAATCCTGAGATTTATCTCCACAACAAAAAGGTCTATTGTTGTTTTTTAAGATGAATTCCGGGAGTTCAGAGGACATAATTATGATGACATTACACCACTATACTGATCTAGTTATTGCATTCTATTTTCAAAGGCCCGATGGTGCAGGGGAGGATGGAGGTTGCATAGGAACAGGGTATGAAAAGTGTGGGAAACCCACTATCTGAAAGAGCCATTGCTGCGGCAATAAATTAGCTGTTGCAACAGGAAAATTACATGGAATTGTTACCATGAGGGAAACTCCCTCATCTCATAAAGTTTAAGTTCCATTACCTTCAGAATAAGCACCTTTGCCAGGATACCAAATAGTAAGATGGCCTGTCTAACTGCTTTCAGCTCTAGCCAGCTGAAGTTGTTTCAAGCCCTGGGATCACTTGAATTCTACTAATTAGTAAAGGCTAAATGCATTCCTAACACCTGCCGCAGAAACATCAGTGATGATTTACTGAGGGACATCAGAAGAAAGTATGAGGAGCAGTAGCTATCAAAAAAAGAAGACTGTCAAACTGCTGAAGTGTCTGTCATCCTGATGTGTTCAGAGCCTCCTGCAGAACTTTGATAAGCTGCCATAAGTAAAGAAATCTGCCAACTGCACGGCCACCACAAAGCTAATCATCACTTCACATTTTACATCTATGGCATCTTCCAAAGCAGCATAGTTTTCCCTCTTAAAAATAATGGGCAAATTCATAGATTTAAGGACAAATTCCATTTAAAAAGTTTGCCCCCTTGCTTTTACCTCAGAGATATTCAAAAAGATTTATATATATACATACACACATAATGCAAATGAGGCATTTATGCTCTAAACTTGCCACTGCATGGGTGGCAGTTCCATGCAAACGTGCATGCGTGGCAGCTCCGCACATGCACATTTGCGCCCGCCGGCGTGCTGACAGCTGCACCTCCCTCTTCCCCCCCCCTGCAGCGCGGCACTCATCGGGCTGCCAGCGATTCGCTCAAGGCCCGGCAGCCAATTCGCTCAAGGCCTGGTGAGCTTCTCGCTGTGGGGGGGGGGGGAGATGGAGGCGCGGTCGCTGCCGGCCCGCTGCCAAGGCTTTTGCAGCCCGGTACTGGGCGGCGGACCGGGGGTTGATGACCCCTGCCTAATGGTTCACTTCAGAATCAAAAATATCACGAGGCTTCTCTCACTATTACTAAATACTCGAAGGCAGTTACTGAAAAATAAAATGCATCTATCTACCCCAATGTGTTCTTCAAATGGCGGGACTCCTTTGGTTAGTGCCCTATCAGAAGCCTTCTGAGGACAATATTCTATTGGCTGAGAAGGAAGGAATTCATGAATGGAAGTTGGTGTATTGCTCTAGAAAAGTGGCAACTATAGTTGGACAATACAATTCAGAAGACCCACCTACCCCAATCCTAATAGCAAGTCAATAAAACCCTCTGTCGTTTTTTCTAATGTCTCATCCTCAAGCAAAGAAATGTGCACATTAAAAAAGACTTCACTGTTCTTCAGCACAAATGATGTGCACACACAATCTTTTGGGGGAGAGGATAAGCCAAATTGCACATGAACACATCTATGAGAATCTTGGGACTTCACTTTGCAGCTTCCCATGCCTTTCTAGGGAGACATGTTATATATCTAAGCTAAGCATGCTTACACTATCAGTTTTGTCCTTACACAGCTTAAATTCAAAGTCCATTTGCCAGCCCTGAGCCTTTCCCATGGAGTATTCACTATCATTATATAGATAATTAAGAAACAAATGTACCGTTCTCCCTTATGGCTATAAAGTAGCTGAGAGATCATGCACTGAGTATTACAAACAATTCAGAAGAAGCAAATGCTAGTCAGGAGCAGCCAGTAGTGAGATTCTGAGCTTGCTGAATTCTGAAACCCACAATGACCCTCCCTTAAACCAGGACAGCCTGCCTTGACCACTGCTTTGTTATCACTCCTTCCATAAAAGTGCTGTTCTTGGCCTTGAGAAGTGGTCTGTTACTGTTCATAAAGAATATTTTATTAATTCTGTTGCTCACTACTCATTCCCCATGTTCAATAGCACCTTTCTGTTCTGTCATCTGCATTATTGTTTATTAGTTAAGAGTCTAGGTTTTGAAAGAGATGAAAATGAAAGGGATTGGGGAGAGGTGTCGCCGATTAAAAGCACAAATTATAGAACAGAACTTCTAACATTGTTTTTCCAGACACAGCCTTAGCAACTACATATAGAGGAAAGCATATAGCCCTTACCTTTGCTGTTCTGTCCCGGGAGCCACTCACAATGATGCCATGTTGACAGTCCACGCAGTTCACTTCCTGTTCATGTGCCAAGAACTTGAAGCTAAAAGAGCTATTCAGTTTATGGAGGGCAATACTGCCATCTCTGGGGGAGAGAAAAGAGAAGTTCCAGGTCCTCAGACCTCCATTCCAGGAAACAGAATGCAGAGCTACAGAATGCAAGCTACAAAAAGAATACCAACTTCTTTTTCTCAAAATTAATTTCCTTCATAAGTGCTTCGGGCCTCATCTACATACATTCAATCTAGGACAATGTTATGTGACTGGGAAAGCTCTCATCTTTTAGAATGAACAGTGAAAGAGAAACCATTGCCACAAAATCAATAACAGAAATTGATCCACAGATTATACTTGCTACTTCCAGTTTATCTCTATTCTACAATTATAAGACGCCTTTGTTCCTCTAAATACAATGCATATTGGATGCCTAGCTTGTCAGTGACATCTGTATATAGAATACAGTTCCTTCAGATCTGCCTTAAAATGTCTCTTCCAAGGAAAAAAAATTAAAATATCAAAACCAGGGCTCACCTTCAGGCAATCTAACATTGTATATATACAGGCAGTCTTAGTTATGGTCTTAGCAGTATACACTCCTCATTAAAAAGTTTTAAAGTGTGTCCAGACAATCTAAATTCTGCAACAACAGAAATGGAATTCTACTACCCATAAAATTATGCAAGCCTAACAAAACAATATAATTTTTTTCTTATTTGCATAATTTATTCTGGTTTTGATAATCAGAGAGGAACAAGGAGAATTGCAGGCGACTAAAGACCTCTCCTCAACCATCACTTCAATCACCTTTCCTGTTCTGGTATTTCAGGAATCATTACACACAAACACTTTTCAAGCATATCTATCTATACCATATAAATGCTAGAAGCCCACTTTAAAAAAAAAAGGAAGCTTAGACGCTCATGAATCTGCACCCATTCTGCACTCCCATGGAACCATAGTATACACAATCCTAGTGAAGGGGATGAATTTGCCTAATGATCCCTAAGCAAGGGTTCTATTTATCTAGTTCAGACTGACAACACAGTGCAATGGGTAAAGTTTTGGGCTAAAAACAGAGAGCCCAGAGTTCATATTGCAGCCATGAATCTGTCAAATAATCATGGGCCAAACATGCTCTCCCAGACTTAACCAGCCCACAAGTGTGGTTGGTATATATAGGGACCCTATATATTAATGATCTCCAGAATTGACAATCTTGCACAGGTCTTGCAAACTGAAAGCTGTGGCTTCATCACAAGGTTATTATGAAGACAGAGTGAGGAAGGTAGAAAAAAGTATGCCACTCTGTGCGCCTGAGAAGAAGGACAGGATAAAATGTACTCAATAGATTCTCTGAAAGAAGCCAGACACATAGGACAAATGTTCTCGAACACATTTCTTCTAGCTTTGATGCTAGACATTCAGCCACCATTACCCTCCTCCTCTTTTCCCTACAACCAAGAACTTACCCTCCACCACTGACAAGGTGACCATTAGCGAGTACAAAGCGGCACACATCCTCCTGATGCCCAGAAAAGACTGCCTGAGGACAGCGCAAGCCAGTGTGATTGGGACGAAGCCAATAAGCCTGAATATCTTCTGCCTGAGACAGGTAAAGATACTCGCTGTCTAGCTGCATCCAGGGCATTAAACTGGAAGGAAAATATTTTTAATATTAAAAAAATATTTTGGTTGTAACAAGCAACATACACTGGAATTCTTGGTTGCTTTTGAATTTAGGGCCTTTTGAACTACTTTTAAAAATCCCTGTTGTACCTCTGCTAATGATGATCCAATGAACAAATTATGGGAAGAGAGGCTAACCTTGCTGTGGGGAGACAGATATATGCCCGCTTAACACATTTAAAATAAAATATGTTGAGGTGCCCTTTAGCACTAGAAAGGTGGGAAAAAGCATTTGAAAGTCTTGTACAAACAAATTTATTCATATGATGACAAATCATATGCTGCAGGGAACACAGGAGCCTAGCCAAAGTTTTTTAAAAAGAAAAAAAAAAGCACATGAAAGAAAGATCTCCCGGTGACCTTAAAGCCATGTATAGCCAGATGATCCCTCCCATCCATTCTGTATGTAGATCTGCATTTAGCAACAAACAACTGTCATAGAAGAAATCAGAGAAGAAGGAAAGAAGAACAAAAACTGGATAAATAAAATTCAAATAGAGTTGGAATGTTACAATAGTAGCAGAAGAGATAAATGCATAGACAGAGCAACATCACCTGAAATAATTCTGTACAGAGTTAAATTCTCTAAATGTGTGCAACCTAAAAGATACATAAGCTTAATGAAAACCAAAAATGCAGCAACATTCAAAGATACAAAGCCAATTCTTGTGGCTGATATTGGATAAAAGGAAAAGAGTCACTTGCTTGCGCTTCCATTTGAGAAGCAGGTTCCTCTGACAGCGCCCACGTCTCCAGTTTTGAGAAACTTTGACCCTCTCCTTTACTGAGACACCTTCCACTCTGCAGAGAGCATGGGGGGGGGGGAGAGAAAAGAAATGTTAGACCTAGGCAGGATTGTATTGGCATACTAACACCACATAAGAGATTCTGATGAGTATGTTCCATACTGGAATTGCAAGAAGGATTCATCCAGCACCCAATACCACTGTAATATTTGAAAAAGATACCACAGGCAGGAAACACACATCTAGCCTATACCCATTATTTCTAGTTCTCTATCACCTTACAACTACTTTGTTTCAGCACATTTTTACTATCTGAAAGTATTCGCACATTGAAGCATAGTCCATAGTTTAAGAATTTAGGGAAGGGCTGTGGCTCAGCGAAGAGCCTCTGCTTTGCATATAGAAAATTGCAGGTTCAATCCCTGGCATCTCAACTTCAAAGGTCAGAGAGTAAGTGATGTGAACGACCTCTACTTGAGACCCTGGAGAGCCACTGCCATTCTGAGTAGACTGACAATTGATTACTTACTGTGAATGGTCCTTCTCCATTGAGGTCAGGAGGACATCTTGATTTTTCCAGTCATACGCTTAGGGAGGCAGGACTTAATTTCATGTCTCCTTTATGTGGGAGGCACTCTTGCCAGTATGATTCTCTGAGAGGTATAAAACTTCATAACCACTAAAAAAGTTATTAAATAAAATCAGAGAAGCGCTGATGAAATAAGCTATAGAACATAGGGAATAGACTCTCTCAACTAGAAACAGGAACTTAAGTGATAAACATTTTTGGAAAACTACTAATGATTTTCATGTGAGGCTATCTAGCTAACTACTAGCTATCTTTGAATCTTTCTTTTCTTGTTATTGATAGAAACTGCATGTATGGATTTTAAGAAGAGGAGACAGGATGGGACAAGATGTCCTCCTGACCTCAAAGGAGAAGACCATTCACGGTAAGTAATTAATGGCCATTCTCCCTATGAGGCAGAAAGACATCTCAGTGGGACTTGAAAGAGCAGTCTCCTGGCAACAGTCAGAGATTCCGACCCATTAATGGTTTGTGCATGGATTAAATATGCCTTAAGTGCTCATCTTACATCCAAATTTTGCAACAATTTTTCTTTACTATGTTTGGGCTGTGGACAGAAATTTGGTAAGTTTATTTCCTGTGCTACATGGAATTTGGACACTACCTTCGGTTTACAGATGGGATCTGTCCTCAGCATCACTTTTTCTTTGTGTAACTGACAATATTCCTTTTTGATTGATACTCTGCGAGCTAAACTGATTGCTGCCAGAAATATTGTTTTCATTTTAGGCATTGTTCAGCTTAATTAAGCTTTTGTCAATTGGCTCAAAGGGTGGTTTGGTTAAGACTGACAGTAGTGTGTTCAGCCTTCATAAGCAGAACCTATGTACCACCAGTGTTTCTTATGAGGCTACTCCTTTTAAGAATCCAAAAATGTGAGGATGTCGAGAAAGTTTTCCCTTTAACTTCTGGAACTACAGAGGCTATGGCTACTACCTGATGCCTGAGGGTTATTGATCTAAGGCCCTTCTCTACTCCTTCCTGTAGGAAGTCCCTAATGAGGGACTCAGGCAATCCCATCTGCGCAACCATCCTATGAAAGCCTTCCAGAAAGATGAATAAATTCTGTTTGTTGATTGTCACCACAAAGATAATATGGTCTCCATACCTTTTTTGCTGTAACCTAGCTTTAAGAAAGAGTTCCTTTCAACGTCCAGGTGGTTAAGGACCACTAAAGCTGAGTTGGGATGGACAATCAGACCTTGCTGCAGTAAATCTGGAGAGGTTGGTAAAGCCTGCTGAGGTTCCACCAACATCTGAATCAAGGCTGAGTACCAGAGTCTCCTGGGGCAATTGGGTGCGAACAGAATGATCTCTGCTCCCATTGCCTTTGTCTTGCAAAGTAATTTTGACAGTACTGGAAGTGGAGGGTATGTATATAACAGCACTTTTGGCCATTCTGCTGATACAGTGTCTATTATTTCTGCTCGAGGATGGTGGTAGTGTGAGCAGAACCCCTGAACCTGCTTGTTGTCTGCTGTCTGTTATTGGAGTCCTGAACCTCCTGTTTCCTAAAGTGAGTAGCTCCTTTTTTAGTTGCCACTCTATTTCCTGTGTAGTTTTCCTGCTGAGAAAGTCTCATTGAATGTTCAGTGTTCAGTGAACATGTTCTGCCCTCAGTGACAGTGTTTTTCTGCCCATTTTAATATCTTTGTCACCTCCTTTTGCTGATCTGGAAACCTGAAGCCTCCATGGTGGCTTAAGTAACCTTCGGTCAAAATGTTGTCAGTCCAGATAAAAACGCTGGATCTGTGAATTATTGGTTGGAAGTGCCCTCAACTCTAGCAGATTTATCAGACACTTGGACTCCAACGTGGACCACTTCCCTTGCATAGATTGTGTGTTCATGATTGCCCCTGAAGACTGGTATCTGTAAATATCTGGAACTCTTGTCTTATGTAAAAGGACTTTCCCTTGGTCAAGATGGCAGTGAGAGTCCACTACAGTAATGACTGTTTCACAGCAGTCGAGACCTTCAGTGACATCTTCTTTTGGTTATTTTGTACTGAAAAGGACATTAAGATTTTTGCAGTCCCCTCATATGAAACCTTCCCCACTGTATTGCTTCTGCATTAGAAATCACAGTAAGTCCATCAGGCTGGATAGACTCATTTAACTAGAGTCTTGACTCTTTAGGGCTAGAAATGCCATTTCCTTTGTCTTGTCTATCTTTTTCTGTGTGATGCAGAACTTGGTTCATTTGGTATTTATAACTCCCAGATATTTTAGTTTCTGGGCTGGAATCAAGGAACTTTTAGCAAAGTTGATTCAGAACCCGAAGTGCTGGAGTTGGTGTATGGTTTTCTGTCTGTGAAGAAGCACTAGTTCTCTGAATGGAACCCTGAGTCATCTAAATAAGGGTAGATGCTTATGCCTTCCTGCCTGATAACTGACAATGCATTCACCAGAACTTTGGTGAACACTCTCAGCATTGATGACAGCCTGAATGGTAGGGACCTGAACTGGTAATGATTTCAGTCTATGCAAAATCTGAGGAATTTCCTGGGTTTTGTATTGGGGTGTGGAGGCAGGCCTACATGAGGTCTAGGAACGTTACATAATCTTCCAGTTGAAGGGCCTCTGCTACTGATCTCAGCATCTCCATTCTGAAGATGAAACTGTTCACAAACTTGAGCTTTAGAATGGCCCTCCAGTTTCCTGTTCTTTTGGAACCATGAAGAATATTGGATACATTCCTTGATCTTGCTCTAGTTGGGACACCACCTCTATTGCTTAGATCAGGAGTAGTCAAACTGCGGCCCTCCAGATGTCCATGGACTACAATTCCCAGGAGCCCCTGCCAGCGAATGCTGGCTCCTGGGAATTGTAGTCCATGGACATCTGGAGGGCCGCAGTTTGACTACCCCTGGCTTAGATCGATGTCTAATAAATTTTGGATTGCAGTCTGTGTTCTTAGTCATTTTGTGGAGGTTCCCCCCCCCCCAGTTTGGGGGACTGAATGAATCTTTCCAGTGGTAGCCTGTGGAATTCTTAGATTTACAACCTCCTGAGCCCAGGAGTCTATTTGGTGAATGACCCAGTTTTTTGCAAATTTTAATAGTCTTCACCCCACTAGAATGCTTGAGGAGCTAGGCCTTAGGGGACTTGGGCCCTCTATCTGACTTGTTCCCTGTGTTTGGAGAATTTTTAGGAACTTTGATATATAACCTCCTCTTCTGCTTGAGGGACAAAAATTGCTCCAGGAAACCCTTCTATAACTGGATCTGTATCTAGGTAGGGAATGAAGAGTGAGAAAGGAAGATCTCCCCCTCTTGACCCGTCTAGGAATAGATTTGTCTTTTGTCTCTCGTCTCTACTAATATGTTTTCTACGTGATCGCCAAGTACCTTTCCCCCTGCCGTCACAATTGTTTTGGACTGGTCTGGTGCCTCTTTTTGGTGGATTGGTCAACAATAGTGCTCTCTCTTTCTCCTGCTGTCAGTGGCTAAGACAGCCCGAAACAGACTGCTATCTGCCATGTCCACATGTAAGAATCCTGCAACCAACATGAAGGTTCTGAAAAAAAAACCTGTCATTGAATGTGCCATCACTCTCTGTCTTATGCCAAAAAGAGAAAGCGGTGTGTAGAGCACAATCAATGCTTAAAGTGCAGGAAAACAGAAATATAGAATTCTAAAGAGCAACTGCTCGATAAGACCACACTCCTTGAGAGGCAGGAGAAAAACTGAGAGAGGAAGGGGTGGTTCCAGCGAGGAATACAAGAAGAGGACAAAGTTGTCCTGCCTCCCTAGCAACCGTGGCTGAGAACCACCCACTACAGATGGAATCCTAGAGCCAAGGGAGAATAATAGAAAAGCTAATAATAGTAGTAGTAAGAGTACTACGGATAGTAGAATTGTAAGAATAGCATAGATGTAAGAAATCATAAAACTAGGAGGTCAGCGAATGTACCCTTGCCTCCTGCTCCTTATCAAGGCAGGAAGAAAACTGGTGAGGGTGCCTCCCACCATGAAGGAGACAGGAAATAAAATCAAGCCTTGCCTCCCAAAGCATGTGGTAGGAAACACCCACCAAGACATCCTCCTGCCTCATAGGGAGAAAATACTGATCTTGATGGACCAACAGTCTGATTCAGCATTTAAAAAATCAATTTGAAAGAAAAGGGGCACAAGCTAATTTTACAACTTTCTAGCAGACAACTACATAGTGAACATATACAGCTACTTTACATCACACTATGGTGCATAGGGTTCAGTACAATCTGTGCTGATTATTGGCAGCTGCTTAATCTCAGCTAGAAAGGCATCTTTCCCAACACCTGCTATCTAAGATTTCTTAACTGGAAGGTGCCAGGGGCTGAACCTGTGACCTTCTGCATATGAAGCACATACTCTACAACTGAGCTATGATCTTGCCCCAAACAATAATTGGGCCAGTAAAAGAAAAATAATATCCAAAATAATGGACATGATACTCAACTTATACAAATGATCTCATAGCAATTTTAGAACAGATTTCTGCACAAAAAGAAAAAAATTATGAGAAAAGTACAAAACCTAAAAATCCATGCAGTCACTTTTGGGAGCACAGCACATTCAGACCACTGAATTTCCTTCTCATGAAACTGTCACTGGGACTTCTATAAATATCACTGTCAGGTGCAAGCAGACCACTAGCATTGATGGAAGGGTTATGCAAATAAGCTATTAACACATTTCCACTGCTTATTTCACTAACACATGCTGGTCAGTATGGGATACTGGGTCTAACTAAAGTAAGGTGACCAGATTGTCCCACTTTTGGAGGGACATCTGGGAGTACCTGGCAACTTGTACTTATGTTGAAATTAAAAAATATATATTACAATACTATTTTTGCGTTCCATGCGTTCTATGAAACTTTTTGTCGCTCTATATAGACCAGATTTTTAATCAAGAACCCCCCCCCCCGGTCAATGGTGTCCCGCTTTACCAATGTTAAAATCTGGTCACCTTAAACTAAAGAGTTAGATTTAGAGATGGGAAAGTCTAGTTCAAGTACACATTCAGCTATAGTGCTTACAAGTCATGATCTCTCAATCTAAACCAACTCACAAGTGGAGGAAACGAACCACTCTGAACTCATCAGGATACTTAGACCAATCCTATAAATAATTTCTCTTCTACCTTTCTCTTCTTTCACCCATTGTCAACTTAAAAAATAAGACTTTGTTTTTAAACATTACTATTGTACTTCCTCAAAATAAAGATATTAAACTGCCTTTTTTCCAATCTAATGATTCCCATTAGACACTGTATCAAATGCAAGCTGAAATACTACAGAAAACCCTTCCTTATCCCGCTCACTTATTAAATAACTACACTATTCTATTCATACAGAGAACCTGTTCCGGTATGATAACCCTAACTGACAGCGTTGACGCATACGCTAATGTTGCTAATATTGAATGTTCATTTCCTGAATAAACAAAATCTTTTTTTCTCCTCATTCAAGCAAATACCAAGTTTCAAGGCCACATATAATAGCTGTCATATCAAAGCATGAGGCTTGCAATGAATCCTAATATAGGGGCATAAGACCAGAAAACTTTCAGAGGCAAAAACCACCCCCACCTGACCAAGATCTAAAGACTGCAAGACAGTACCTACCCAAAGCAATATGGGGGAAATATATATTTAATTTTTCTGAAGACAGTAACTAGAGATTAAATTTAGTATCCAGTATCCAGCACCACAGACATAAGCATCCAATTCTGCATGAAAGAAAGCTACTTTAAAATAGGCTTGTGCATCAGTGGGAGGAATAAAACTCTAGGAATGCTTTTGTCTGGACTCTGAATTCCAGCACCAGGCTCATGGGCACCGACCCTTCAAATGCACGGCAGGTTACAGCACTGGATCTATTGTGGCTGTTTATTATTAACACAAATTTGAAATGGAATTTTGTTCTCATGGAGCTATAAAAGTGAATTCAGGCTAGTTAGCTGTTGCCTACTTCGGTGGTGGTGGCCTAAATAGCTACCAGTGCATTTGTTCACATTCATCCCTTACCTACCCGCATGTTGTTTCTCAAGTGTTAATTTTTTAGAACAAAAACTCATTGTGGCAGAGACTTCTCAAGTACGTTTGCTAGAACAAAGCAGAATCAACAGTACTATGACCTCTAACACCATCTTGGGTCGACCTTCAAGAATAATGTACTGTATTTTTTGCTCCTAGTAGCTCAGCCACAATACCGCCAGTTTTATTTGTTATATATATTCTGCATATATTATATTACTGGTTATATAATATAATATGTTAAGGGTTATAGTAGTACCTAGCCTAGGCCATTTCAACTAGAAATGAAAGCCAATATGCAGGGAATTCAATCTCCATTAAAGCCCTCATGGGTCTCTTTTTCCATGAAGCTAGGGCACACAAGGCCATGGTAGCAACTGAACTCTAGTATCTGCTAAGAGGCACTCTTACGGGCTTACAGAAGTCAATACATAATGCACTACTACTTGTACCACCCATTGGTACATTGAAACCACTCATTGAAACAACTAGGAACTATGTGTTGAATTGAGTCAGATTTTGTTTACCTTCAAAAGGACAAATAGATATCAAAGGCCACCTTAAATTCAAACTCATACTGAAAATTAGGGGTCCCCAGTGTAGTACCCCATGGGCACCAGAGTACTCATTAGCATCTTTCCTGGGGCCCATCACAAGTTTTTAGAAAGTAAAGCAGGGCAAGGTGGTACATTTACCTAGCATGGCTTCTCATCAGCCCCTGCAGAATTGATTGGCTGTACAGATTCAAAGAAAACTGTTTCAACAGCAGCTGCCACCACAGCACAAGGAGCACACAGCACTGAAGGTAAGCTTTATGTACAAGCAAGAAAATGTTTTTAAATAGTATATTAATTTTAAAGGCAACCTGTTAGGCAGAGCTTGTGCCTGAAATACTTAAGAGTTGCTGTTAGATTTATGCATAATTACACTCCCTGACATTTGTGTGGTTGGTTCCCACTTCCTTAGGTAGCCATTTTGCAATTACACTCAGTATGCTATGTAAGAATTCCAAGGTACCCACTGGCTCAAAAAGGTTGGAGGCCTCTGCTGAAAATGAAAGACTATATCTTGCTCTGTCTCAACCAAAACTGCAGCTGAAGACATAGCAAGCTAATTCTTAGGTTAGTAGTAGAAACATGAACTGGACACTACCCCCAAAGAACAACAAAAAAGTCTGCAATCTGAGATTTGCTAGCCATTCCATCCATCAAGCAAGAGACTGAATAGAAGATGTCTGGTTCCCCATTAGCTGTGGACTCTAACAAGGAAGAAAGCTCTTTTCATGCATCAGTGGAGAGAACTCAAAAACCAAAGGGCACAGAATAGATAAAAAACAATGGGCAGAAATGCACAGTAAGGTGCTGCTTTTCAACAATTTTTTTCATATCCTAAAAAGCCATGCTACAACAAATTATACTGAAGGGGTATTAATCAGTGGCCATGAATGGGCTTGAAGTTCCATGCTACCCAAACCAGAACAGTTACCACAGGGCAGCTCCTCAAATACCCATTACTTTTTTAATATCCATTGTACAACACAGATTTTTAAACAAGCTAATAACGCATACAATCAGATACCCCATTAATTTTCAGGAGCAGATGAAGAATGCCTTATACCTTATATTATTACTTCTACCCCATGGAATTTAAAGTAACTATTCCCTTCCCATTGTCTTGAGCATCTTTCTCAGGCACAAAAGTAGAAGGCACATTTTTGCCTTCCCTCAGAAAATTTTGTAACAGTGACAAGTAGAACTGGAATTTCTTTTTCAACATAATTATCTGTACACATAAAACATGAAAATGCCTGATATGGTGCACAGCAGAAGCAAAGGAAGACTAAGAAACAAGAACAAGTGCACCAAGAAATGTAGCTACTCTTCACACCTATCTCTCTCTTTTCCCATGGAATAGCATTGTTTAAAAATGACAAAGCAGAGGGGGGGGGGGGAATGAGCCCCCTTGAACAAACATCTTTGTGGCTGTTAATGCATGGAGGAATCTTTAACCTGGCCCTGAGGCCTGGCCAGGCTAGTATTCCCAGGTCTCTTTCTACTGCCTGGGGCTCTCTCACTCTCTTTTTTGCCCCCTACCCTTTTCCGGCACTTTGTCACCATTATAATTTGACTGCATTCCTGGGCATGTGACCCACCTTAAGCAAGAAGCACACACAGATTTCCATCTCCTGTAGACTTATCTACAAGCTTACCATCAAGAAAAGATAGGAAACCAGTTTGCAGTCTCTGTGCTTTCCCCCCAAATCTCACCCAAAATTGCAAACAGTTATGACTAGTGAAAATAAAAGAAGGAATTGTGGCTTTCAACATGAATTTTACAAGAGAATATTTTGGATCAAATATGATTCCTCAGTTCCACCTCTTAACAGTGTCAGGTGAGAAGGAAGAAGGGAATGCCATTCATCTCACACATTCCTGCACATTTCTGATCACTGTTTAACAGCCAGAACCAAATTAGGAGATTCAAAAGGGATACCCAACCTTTCATCCGCTATTTAAATTAGATGGAGAATACAAAGCCCTGAAGAGTCAATTATAGAGCAATAATTTGATGCCTACCTAAATTCACTCCAAGAAATCAAACTCTGCACAAATATTCTGCTTTAAATCACAATTTAAAATGTGCCCCACAGCTGCATAATAAAGTTGCAGTCCTATTCACAATTACCTGGGACTACAAGTTAGTGTTGGGGAACTGTTGCTACATAAAATGGTCCATTTTATCAGCTCTGGTTCCAAGTTCTGGGGGTCCTGGAGCCACCATTCCCTTCCTTCTGCCCACCAGGCCCACAACTTGTGCTTCCCTTCTCACCCACTCACTCATATGTTCCCTTACCGTATGCATCCTTCCCACATCCACTTGCAAGCGCTCTGACTTTCCATGATCAAGTACCCTGCATGCCCTTTCTCCATCTGTCCTGGCAAGTTTGCTGGTGGCTGGGGGAGCCCCACTAGCCAATGCGGCATACATCATGTACAGCCAGGAACATTAGTGACAAAGCACCTGCAAATGAGCAGGTTGGGGAAGGGCAGATGGTAGCATCAGTGGCATTTTACCCCACCCAGGACCTCAGGACCCAGCAAGCTGTTCCACTCCAGGGAATGCTGATATCAGTCCTGCATTTTGTCCACCATGCTGTTTAACATCTTAACAAAATCAATGGGAGAAATTTCTAGAGATTAGGAGCCAGGTGACATCAAATGCAAATGATAAGCCAGATCTATTTCTCCCTGAGAAGTCAGATGGGTTTAAAGAGATTATGAAAAAATGCCAAGATATAGCAACAAGTTCTATCAGGACCAGCAGACCAGGACAAGTAATCAAAGTGATCAAAGTTAAAACTGCACAAGGATTGAGAGGTCAGTCTGGCCTGAAAGGTGTTGCGCTCTCTCTTGAAGGAACAGATTTATAGTTTTAGGATGCTGTTGAATTTTGGCCTACTGATAGAGGCTCAGGTCTCCTCTTGAGCAGAAAATCCTTTTATCAGCTTCAGGTGATATGCAACTATAAGCATTCCCCCAAAAGCATATCTGGCCATAGTAATCCATGCTCTGATTACATCCAAGTTAAGTTTACTGTAATGCATTTTATGTGGAGCTGCCTTTGAAAACTATCCTGATATGTCAACTGGTCCAGGCTGTTGTCAAGAATAGGATATAGTGATTACATTGCCCTATACTGAAAAGGCTGCCCTAAGTGCTCATTTGGTGGGGACAGAATTCAAACTGCTAGTCTTACTAGGACAGGATATTTGAAGGACTTTCTCCTACTATACTGTACAGCTCACCAATTGATCCCCCCTCCTAACCTTCTTGTGCTCCTGCCTGCAGGAAGGAAGGGGGTGGTAACCTGAGAAAGTTTTTTGGTGGCAGCATCTCATGCCTGAAACATTGTAGAAATGTTTGTTCCATTTACACAGTTACAAGGCAGATAAACTCTTTCCCAGATTGCACCTCCTTTGCCTTTAATTGAACAAGCACACAAATATCTCATGAGATTTTTCTGCTAGTAAATGTACAAGCTTTTCAAGCTTCTTTAAGTAGCCTTTGCATTCTTTCCAGCAGAAAAGTTGTCACCTAACACGGTTTCCTCCAAAAGCTAGTGCTAAGGCAACAAATAAGCCTACATCTAGCAAAGCACCATGTTAGGATGTTTACAGAGACAGGACTGCACTTGAACCAAATAAGAGTGCTGGCCTATCATACCCTCAGGCATTCTGCAGTCCCCATTAGGAAGAGGCAGAGGCTTTTCTTATCTATCATTTATCCCTGCTGTCACTCCAAAGAGCTCTCTGCTCCGCTGAGTTTCAATGTGGCTCAAAACTATTTAGTTATTTTCTAAGGGTCCATATTTAAGCAACAAAACAGTACAGGTGCCCCACAGTGGAAGATTCTACAAAAAGGCAATGCAGAGGACATAGCATAGTGAGAAAATATTTTACTTCAGTTTTTTCCTTTAGAGTTTAGACTACAGGTTACTTGTGGGATGATTTAAAGCAGTAATCAAACACTTAGGAAGGAAGACAAGCTAATCATATTCATCCTGAATCTTCATCTATTAATTTTCATATTACAGCTTGCAATTATGGTCAATTTATTCTAAACATCACAACAGACAGAGTAGGTTTGTTGTATAAACCTAAGGATAGTGTGTGTGTGTGCGCGCACATATACATAATCGTATACAACTTGGCATGACATGGCAAGAACACAACTCAACTTATGTATTAATTGTTCTGTAACTTTAAACCAAAACTATTCAACCAGTTGGACCATCTGAAGCAGTCATGATTATGCAGGAGATAGGAGAGCAAATGAAATAGCCAACTTACTTTTCCCTCTTTATTTCCAGCTCAAACACCACATTTTGAAATGTATCTTAATAATTGGAGCAACATTTTTTAGGGATGTTACTTTAAATTAGAATGCAATCTCCTTCAAGAAGGTCCACAGATCTGCTGAACATGAAATCATCCCAGTGATCCCACCCTGTATATTTAATAGGAATGATATACATATTTGAACAGCTTTGCACACACAGCCCCTGTGAGTCTCCTGTAAGCACAGAAATGAAGTGCCATCTACATCTGATCTCAGGGGCCACACCAGCTGTGTTTGCCTTGGGGACACTGCTGCCATTTTAAAGTGATTTCAAAATGCTGCAAGCGCCTGATCAAGATTGTGCCCACAGTGTGGCAAACTGAGACTATCTTGCCCCCCCCCCGCAAGAGCACCTCAGCCATCTGAGCTATATGTCTAACCATGCCCTCCTGAAATGTTTTAAACATGTGCATTTTTTAAATCATATCTGTCCCTTTGGCAGACAGAAGAATGTCACCATATCCAATAGATTTTATCCCTGCCCCCAATTTTTAAACTGAAGGCAACCTACAGCAATTTGGATCTGTATTTTTTATATAAAACAAATAAACCTAATTCCCGTACTTGAAGCAGCTTCAATACTCAATAAATACTCCACAATAAAATACACAGAAACAACAACAATACAGCTGTTTCACATAATCACAGCCCAAACAGGAAATGTGTATATTTGTAAGCCCAAGAAACACAGCAAACCAGAACCAATGGAAATTGAAGAATACCTTCCAGAAGCCATCACTTTAAAAATTAGTCAAACAAAATCACCTTGGAAGTTCAGCACAATTTAACTTGAGGGGATCTTTACATATTTCTTCTAATAAACTATTCTGTAGAAATCCACTATTCACTATCCATTATCAAAAATCCAAATCTTCTAATATGCGTCAGAGGATTTTTACATGGAAAATCAATGCAAAGGGCAGGATCAATATATATTTCAATAGATGATGGCCTCAGTTAAACATCTTCCTAAAATAAACTTTGTTTTTATTTCAAAGCCTTCTCAGGATTCAACAAGTGCGAACTCAATTTGTAGGGTGATACATTTATTCCCTAGAGACTACTACAACTTCCAGTCCTACAGATCTCCAATGGCCATTCAGAAGTTCTACTGGGCAAAAGCTCATGTGGGCTTACCCATTTTCTGAAAACACTTGATGAGTGTCAGGAAAGTTACTGGGGGCACCACAGACACTACTTTGGGAGCCCCTAGCCTGCCTCAGAGGTTGGTTTCAAGGATCAAACCCAGGAGCCAGGCATGCCACCCTGACCTTCTTGGGCTACAAGCATCCTAAATAAATAAGTCTCAACAGACTCACAGCAGCTAATATGGTATTTATACAAGTTCGGTGATCAAAACCAGCATTTGAATTTCCCTCACACGTTAAGTATATTGGGTGTATTTTCTCCTACTTTCTATTTTGCAATTCTGACGTTCTGAAGCGACACACTTGAGCCTAGCCATCGTATGCGATCACGGGAGGGATGTGCATGACCTGGGACCTGCCCACTGCCACTTAGATGAAGAGGCCAGGGCAACAAATGCTGCTTTGACCGTACCCCCAAGGGAAAACCCGCCACAGGCCCTAGCTCACAAGACTCTGACCGGAGAAATCCAGCATAATTGGGCTCTTGAACCACTGGGAGGTCTTCATGCCCGTCCCGGCCCGCCCCAGCTCCGTGTGGAGTTTACCAAGAGGACTTTTCTCCCTCCCGCGCTCTCCGCGGCTCCGGAACCCCCTCCCTCCCTCTCACAATGCGGGCGGAGCCTTAGTTACAGGGGCGCCCCCTCAGGAACCGGCTAGGCCGCGCCGCCTCGCATTTTCCCAGCTCGCCTTCCCCGGCCTAGGCGCTTACAGGTCGGTGCCGCGCGCACTGAAGCCGGCGTGGAGACAGGAGCGGGCGAGACGCCTCCAGAGCGCGTCCCGGGAAGCGAAGCGCCAAAGGCGGCGGCAGGTCTGGCCCAGGCGGCCCAGGGCCTGCGCGTCCAGGTACGAGCAGATGAGCAGCAACAGCTCCTCCGGCAGCCCCCACAGTGCACAGCGGGTCTCGGCCTGCGGGGGGCTGCCCGTTCTCCCCATGAAATGGCGGCCCCCTTGGCCCGGGCCCGGCAGCGACCACACCGGAGCTGCCGCCGCTGGGCCCGGGGAGGCCTCCGCTGGTCGGGGGAGGCCGCTTCTCCCAGCCCGGCCGGCCGGTTAGTCACATGGGTGTGTTCCGCCCTCGGTAATGAATTAATTAAATGTCTTGGCGAAAAGTTCAGGCCTCGCTGGGGCGGGCGACGACCAGGAAAGGGGAACGGGCGCTGGATTTCTCGTGCATACACGTGTGTCTCACTAGACACGATCGTCGCAAATTAGGATTCACTGTGGAATAGACCAGTTGAAGGCAAGCCACGTGTTAGTGTACGGAAGTCGTAAAAATATGTGTGGGGGCATGAATTATGACTAGGAGCAGACGGGGATGGTAAAAAGGACCTAGGATGAGCGTCTTCCTCCTCGCCTAACTACTCCCCATTGGAGGACTCCCTGCTACTCACAGCAACCACCTTGGAACTTGGTTGGGTTGGAGGATCCAGGTTTGAATCCCCATAGTCACACACTCCCAAACAAATCTACCTCACAGGGTTGTTGTATGGAGAAAATAGAAAGATGACATACACTGCCCTGAGTTCTTTCACAAGAAGAGTGGAGCAAAAATGTAGGCACACTATGAGAATACACTTCAGCAATATTGCCAGAGTGATATTTCTGAAATAAAGCCCTGCACTTGCTAAAATTGTATGTAGCCTCTGAAAACTTTTGTCCCAGAGTTAAAGTTTTAGATGGAAATATTAACTGGTAGGGATCAACAGCTGAAGCTTGTTTTGGCATGAAGTAGTTGACCTCTGTATGCTAAGTAATCACTACATGCATGCCTGACATAAGCAACCCTGTTTTAAGGAGCTACCACACATTATGTATTTGGAGAATATTGTGTGTGCATTTTAAACTTTTATCCTATGCCAAAAGTATGTCCAATAATAAAGGAAATGTTGATATCTGAAATAAGATACACTTTGTATTTTCCGCAAAGTGAAGAATTCTTATTGTATTCTGTACCTTATTGTTGCTTTAGACTAGAATAAAAAAATAATGGCAAAAAGCGAAGAGGAACTAAAGATGTGGGTGAAGGAGGAGAGTGCAAAAGTTGGCTTGAAACTCAACATCAAGAAAACGAAGATCATGGCATCTGGCCTTCTCAACTCCTGGCAAATAGATGGGGAAGAAATGGAGGTAGTGACAGATTTTATTTTCCTGGACTCCAAGTTTACTGCAGATGGGGACTGCATCAAAGAAATTAAAAAACGCTTGCTCCTGGGGAGGAAAGCTATGGCAAATCTAGACAGCATCCTAAAAAGCAGACACATCACCCTGCCAACAAAAGTGCGTCTAGTCAAGGCTATAGTATTCCCAGTTGCAATGTATGGCTGTGAAAGTTGGACCATAAGGAAGGCCGAGCATCAAAGAATTGAGGCTTTTGAACTCTGGTGCTGGAGAAGACTCTTGCGAGTCCCTTGGACTGCAAGGCGAACAAACCGGTCAGTCCTAGAGGAGATCAGCCCTGACTGCTCCTTAGAAGACCAGATCCTGAAGATGAAACTCAAATACTTTGGCCACCACATGAGAAGGAAGGACTCCCTGGAGAAAAGCCTAATGCTGGGAGCAATTGAGAGCAAAAGAAGAAGGGGACAACGGAGAATGAGGTGGCTGGATGGAGTCACTGAAGCAGTAGGTACAAACTTAAATGGACTCCGGGGAATGGTAGAGGACAGGAAGGCCTGGAGGATCATTGTCCATGGGTATGGACACGACTTCGCACCTAACAACAACAACAAGAATAAAAAATCCTTTAAAATAAAATGATTATTAGGTGAAAGAAGCCTTGTTCTTTATTTCAAACCAATACAATTCCAATGTGTCTCTGAAAGCTTCAAACAACCCAAAGGACACCCTATGACTTCAGACATTTCGTCCATGAGGCCATATAGATAGAAATCTACAATTTTGTATTGTAATACCACCATTACATTACTTCATGTATGTGCTATTGAAACAACACATCCTTAACAATAGTCTAAATTAGAAGATAGCATGAGATTGTCCTAGGGCAATGAAGGCAGTGTCACCATGTTCCCACATTGTTTAGAAACATCGAACAAATAATCATAATGATCACAACGTTGTGGGAAATTATTTAGACAGGACATTTTCAGCAGTGACGTTTCACTTTTGTAAAGCCTCTTGAGCCTCACCTAGCATATGCCTTACTGTCATTTAGGCCAAAACTTTATTTTTACTCTGGCTTTTAACTGAGGGATTCCTTTGATTTAAGATGTTTTTATTGTATGCTTCTAACCTTATGATGGTTTTATGGATATAATTTCAGGCTGCTGAATCTGGATTTATGCTGTTTTTGTGCACCTGGCTAGTTTTATGGCATGTGAAATTACTGATAATTTTTGTAGGTTTTAAAAATTATATTGTACTGTTTTTATTGTACTGTTTTTAAAACGTGAGCCACCTTGAGCACAGCTTCAGAAAGGCAGTATATACATTTTTTAATAAATAATAAAAATTGAAAAATTTATGTTTCCCTCATGTATATCACAGAGAGTTGGCTGTTACATGCCACAAACAAGTTCATTGCTGCCCTGATCAAGTTCAAGGTTCTGGAATTAACCCTTATGGCCATCTGCAGTCTGGGCCTCACTTATCTGAGGAACCACCCAATTTGTCATGCCCCCTGCAGGGCGCTTCACTCTATGGTTGCAAATTTGTTGAAGATCCCTGGCCCAAGGAAGGTTCACCTGGCTTCATCCCAGGCTAGGGCCTTTTCAGTCCTGGCCCCAGCCTGGTGAAATGAGCACCCGGGATAGCTGTTACAGTTCTGCAAGGCCTGCAGGATGGAGCTCTTCTTCCAGGTCTTTGAGGCCCAGGGCAAGAAAGTTGTAAGGCCCCACCTCGAGTTAGCCAGTACATTGGGCTGCTCCTCACTGACGTCTGAAGTGGAGCGCAGCCTGTTGAGCCGGAGAGGGAGGGATAAATCCGCTGCCAGGAGGGTTAAGGCAATGAATTTTACTGTTTTATCGTTTCATGTATAACTAGAAAATAAGCCCGCTGCAGGTAAAATGCAGCGGGCACTAGCGGGGTGGGCGATGAGGGCGGCGGGGCTTGGGAAGTCCGGGGTCGTCCGGGAGGGGCAGGATCTCGCGCGCTACCTGGTGTCCTGGAGGGGCGAGCGGCGGGCAAGCTGGAAGGCAGTGGCTGCGTGTGGTGCCGCTGGAGCTGGGCAGCTTGGGCCGCGTGGTGGAGTGCGGCGGCGGCACCAGGGGCTCCGAAGCTTCCTCCACCAGCTGCTGCTGGCCGGCTGGTCCGGCGTGTGAGTTATTATGGGCAGCAGCGGGGCGTCCTGCACGTGCGCGGTAGGCGGGAGCAGCCGCAGCCAGCGTCATGGGAGCTGGGCAGCTGGCGCACCGTGATGTGTTGCGTCGGTGCCGCCGACGGTCCCAAATCGTCCCCCAGCGGCCGCTGCTGGCTGGCTGGGCCAAGGGGCAATGTTTTGGCAGCGGTGGCGGTGACTTGTGGGCTTGCAAGGCTTGAAGGTAATGGCGGCAGTCGGACGGCTGTTCCGGAGCGCAGAGGGGGGCGGATCGGGAGGTGCAATTCGTCAGTCCGGCAGCAAGGGTCCAATTGCGAGCGCGTACCGGACTGACACTCGGAGGGCCCAATCGGCAGGCGCTTCGCTCCTTCCGATTGGGCCCTCCGAGTGTCAGTCCGGGGGAAGGGGCCAACCGGCACCCTTCCTCATCCCAGACAGGGCCCGCCGACAGAGCCCTTACTCTTTTATTTTATCCGCTCCGCGAGGAGCGGTTAAAGATGATGTTGATGATATTTATTGTGGGATTTTATGTTTGTTACGTACCACGAGCCATCTTGATCAGGAGTGGTGGGCTATAAATCAAATTAAAAATATAGTTACTAAATAATATGTATCTTCAAGGACCTCTCTCTACCATTGCTGTATAAGCTGCAGGTGTTGAATGCTGCTTTCCCAGTATGTAGGCAAAATTCATCCTGAGTTTTCACGTACCAGAAGACCAAAGATAACTAATGAAAATTAATATCCTCAAAAATGTCTGTCACTCTAACAATGGTCTGTATTTGAAGATTTCTATATTGTAAGGAGCACCATGTACAGAAGGACGTCCTCCCTCCTGTGGTATCTCCTATGATATCTGGGGGAAAGCTTGATGGGTTTCCTGGAGACAGACAATTGGATGTGATTGCACTATGTAGGATAAACTATAGGTGTAACATGGTTCTTGACAACCCTTTTTGTTCCAGAGAGGGAAAGCTATTAAGTGTGGAAAGGATGTTAAGTGTGCTAACTCAGATAGATGGGTGCAAGGGAAGAGCAATTGAAAAACTGACAGGAGTAGTTGCCAGTTTCTGGTAACATTTCTTGTCTTAAATTATGCATTCCCTGGGTGTGGAAGAGGTCATTAGTGGGTCTGCCTCTCTGTCTTATGAATTCTAAACTATATGTCCAGGCTTGTCCTCAAGACCAGCATCCATGCTGGTATCCTGTTTGGGATAGGCAGTGTATTTTACACTTATGAACCAGCTGACATTTTTTGTGTGTCATTTTTGCCAGGCAATGTATTGCAAATAATATTTACCAGGATGATATTAAAGGATGTCTGTCTATAAACTGCCCCTATAAACACAGAGGCCTGCACCCTCAAAAATTACATATAACTGTATAACAGGCATCTAGAAAGGCTTACAAAGCTAATTATATGTTTGAGGTATGTCTGCAAAGGGAGGAGCCACCTCATAGGCCAATCCAGCCCCCTGCATCACTCCAGCCACTACCTGCTTGACCTAACTAAACAGCCACTCCCCACATCCATCTGTCCATCAACTTTCAGTGCATGTACATCCTTTCAGCTGGTTGATAAGGGGTGTTGGAAGGTCCCCTTCTTCTTCACCCACCTGCCTGTAGCAATGAAAGGAGGGCAGATGCCTACCTTGCTCATGGCTGGGACAGACTCAGAACAGCTTCTGCTGCTCCTTCCCAGCCCAGTTAGATGATGTGGTGGCAGGCAGCTGCTCCCTATTTCTCTCAGAAAAGTTAAACTCAGCCGCAGCCTTGCCGGAGTGCGGGGGGGCAGGGGATGGCTTCACTGGGGCCCACCGAGCACACCAATTGGGTGTGTTCGCCAGCCGGGGGGGGGGGGGCTTACAAAGCCCTTTCTTAGGAACGGGCTTTGAATTCTAGTTTAACATAAATGCCAATAAAAGGACCTGACTGATAAAAGGAATATTTCTATACATATTGTTTTAATTATAAGACACAAAGGTATCCCCTGTGCAAGCATGTCTGACCGTTGGGGTGACGCCCTCTAGCGTTTTCATGGCAGACTCAATACAGGGTGGTTTGCCAGTGCCTTCCCCAGTCATTACCGTTTACCCCCAGCAAGCTGGGTACTCAGAAGGATGGAAGGCTGAGTCAACCTTGAGCCGGCTGCTGGGATTGAACTCCCAGCCTCATGGGCAGAGCTTTCAGACTGCATTTCTGCTGCCTTACCACTCTGCGCCACAAGAGGCTCTTATAAGACACATACTTTCCCCCAGTACAGACTACCTTCATGCTTGACTCCTATGCCTCTTTTGGGCTGTTAACATATCTTCTGTACTGGTGTCCTGTCACTAATAAAACCCACAAATTATAATCATACTAAAAATTATTCTCATTAAAATTTTAACCTATGTTATAAACATTTATTTAAAACATTTAAAACCATAATCAGCAGCTATCTGGTCTTTAATTCCATCTCTCTATAGATGTTCTCATTGGGCATTTATGATGGTCTCCATCTGGAAAAGCATTCTGCTTGCTCCTGGCCTTGGGATTTTTCATTGCCTGCTTCTCTCTCTCCCCAATTCTGTATGGCAGTGAACATGCCGGGCCACCAGCGATACTGTATCCTAGTGTCTCCCTGGTCAGCAGCAACAGACAGGTTCCACCACGTGGCGGGGGGGGGGGGGTTATTTTGCAGGAAGGTAGCAAAATGTTTTAAAAGCCCCTATCTGCCCCACAGTGCAGTGAAGCGCCACAAAGCCGACCGGGGTATTTTTTGCCCCCTCTGGGCCACTGTAGGAATGGGAGGTCCCGTTGGCCCCCGCTTTAAAAAAGGGAATGCAAATTCTTCTGCATTCTCTTCGGGCGGGGCAAATAAGATCCCAATCTGGGGGCCTTTAACAATGTATTTTATTTTACAGTGTAATTGATGTTGTGAGCCACCCTGAGGCTCTGGAGAGTAGGCAGCAAATAAATGTAAAAATGAATTAATGAAATATCAAGATGTACTCAGATCTAACAGAATTTGTGAAAATCAAATCCCTGTTTTCTTTTGCCGTGGATGCCCTACAAAGAGAAGAAGAACATATGAAGAAATAAATTAAAACTGGATATTATGTGGCAATTTGAGAGAGATCGCAAAAGATAAAAATACTGCTGATAGGAGAGATTCATGGAGCACAGTTGCCAACAATCCTGAACTGAGCATGGGCTATCAGATTCTGAATTACCTGACTCTTCTGCTCCTAAATTTGCAGTCATAATTACTGTAATAACTTTCTGATATATTAAAAAGCAACTGGCATATCATGCATTGGATACTCATTTATTCTGACTGGGTCAGATTTGTTTGATGCTCATTATGTGGAGACTCAAAGGATTAGACAAGATTCCTTTTGCATTTCTTTGCTTCAAAATACAGGCAGTTTGGGAAGCTTTTCTACCCCCCAGTCAGTCTGCAGCTACAATATTCTGTCCCTACCCTATAAAACTCCAGTCATTTGGCAAATATTTCCTTTAAAATAGTCTGATTCAAGCCTTAGCAAAGTGATCTGCACCATGGTAACTTTCTGCCATAAGATGGATTCAAGTGAAACGGCTATTGAGGATGTGAATCGATGGACGCTGTCCTCTTTGAGCAGCGTGACTGTATCCTGCCTGGCTGACAACTTGCTTTTGCAAATGGTGGAGGAAGCTACAAGAGGCTCAGCCATACTCAATTTAAGTTTAATAGGCAAGAGTTGGTAGATGGAGTGAAGGTGGCTGGTGTCCTTTGGAGGAAATAACCATGCACTCCTAGAATTCCTTTTAGCTATAGGACCAAAGAATTTCATAGCCAGATGCGTGTGTTAGATTTTAGTAGTGCAGCCTTTAATTCCATGGGCAAGAATGCTGGAAGAGAGGACCCTAAAACAAGAACTGTTGCAAGTTCAAGCCATCACTATTCCAACAAGACAGAAACATGACAGGGGATCCAAGAAGTCAATGTGGATGAACAGAGCACGCCATAACGAGCCAAGGAAGAAAAATAGAGACGGGAGGACAGGAAGAAGAGGATCTCAGGGTTTCTAGGCACTGTAGGTCAGCTACCATGGAGGCCAAAGCTCAGATTGAGCTGAGGGTGGTCAGGAAGGCTTGCCACTACAAGAAAATCTTCAGGTAAATATGGAGCAACCACAAGGCAAAAGAGATAATGGCCCACTGTTAAGTGAAAATGGAGAAACACTGATAGAAAAAAGAAAACATTGCCCATTTTGCCTCCATTTTCCCCCTGAACAAAAATACAAGCTCATCTAGAGAAGGTACTAGCCAAGGCTTGGCACCTGGGCTGCTAGTTGACATGGTTGAGGCACCGAGCAGCAAATCCCCCAGGCCATATTGTTTGCACCTGAGAGTGCTCAAGGAGCTCTCTAGAGAGCTTGCAGAGCCTTTGACCATTATCTTCAAGTTGTGTCACTAGACTGGCGGAGGGTGAATGTTTTCCCAGTTCAAAAAAGGGAGGAAGGATGAGCGAGGCCAATCAGTCCAACCTCTCTCTGAGGAAAGACACTGGAGCAGATTTTACAGGGGCCACTTTGCAAGTACCTGAAAGACAGCTTGGTGATACCAAGAAGTTGTCACAGATTTTTCCCCAAAAGGTCCTGTCAGACAAACCTCATTTCCTTCTTTAAGTGATGAGCTTACTGGATCACGGAAATGCTGTTGATATTGTTTACATGGATTTCAGTAAAGCTTTTGATCAGGTACTCCATCATGTTCTGATAGGTAAACTGGAGGACTGCAGACTGGACTCTAGGATAGTTAGGTGGATAGACAACTGGGTGGAAAACTACACCCAAAAAAGTAGTTGTCAATGGCATTTCATCTGATTGGGGTGAGGTGACTCTGGCTCAGTTCTGGGCCTGATTTCAACATATTTATAAATGATCCAGATGAGAGTTAGGAGGATCTGCTTATTAGATTTGTAGATGACACCGAATTGGGAGGAGTAGTGAAACCACCAAAAGATAGAGATGGAATTCAACAAGATCTGGAAACACTGTAAAAGTAAGCAGATGTAAATAGGATTCAATTCAACAAAGTGCAAAGTTCGACATCTAGATAACAAAAATGAGAAGTTTGCATTGAGGACACACTTCTGGGTTGCAGTATGTGTGAATGGGAACTTGGGATATGCATGGACTGTAAGCTAAATATGAGCAATCAGTGTGTTGCGGTGACATAAAAAGGTTAATGTGATCTTGGGGTGTGTGGTGGAATGGACCTGCTCTAGCCTGCAAACCATATTCCTCTCTGCCTTCTCCAAGGGGTTTTGAGCACCTATAGAGGCTTCTCTCTCAATTGGGTAAACTCACTGCTACCACATGACCTTTATACAGAATTGCTTACTGAGAGGGTCAGGAATCCCAGCTTCCCATCCAAGTTCTGAGGCCTTAACTCTGTATCTTCCTCTGCCCAGGATCAGCCTGATGCATCCTTGCAGGAACAGCCCTTTACTAACAGCCAGCCTTCCACCTCCTGGAGCCTCCTTTTACAATGATGTTTCTGAGATAGTGGAAGTGTATGTGGCACAATGACCACTGCCAGCATCCAAAGCTATAATGTATTTATTTAAAATAAGCGTACTTTCGGTCTGCTCTGATGAACTCAACAGAAAACAGCTTCCTCCTTGCTCCAATGAGTTTGATTCTGCACTTTCTTTTTTTCCCTCATTGTCGATCCTGCTGAATTCAGATCAATTTTAACCTGGGTCTTTCTCCTTCATCCTTCCCCCCTCAAATTTAAATAGAAAGGCTTCTGCACTTGATTGAGGAAGCTTAGAGGGGGAGGGGAGCAGTGTTCACAAAATTGAACTACCTTTCCTGAACTAGTGGGGGGGGGTCAGGTGAAGGTCAGCCAGCATTAGTGCTTTTGATTCCAGAGCCAGAAGCAGCCTCTCAGAGAATGAGTCCAATCTCTGTTGAGAGAAGTGTGGGCTTCTGGAGCACAGTCACTTTAAGACATTGCAGAAAGCCTTGCTACCGGGAACCAGGAAGTCTTTGAACTGATGCCCTGGCCAATCAGGAAAGATTGCTTTGCTATGTCAGCATTGCAGGCATGGAGCAGTAAGTTAACTAGTGGCAGTTTTTCAAATATCAAGGCTTAGATCCACTCCTGGATACTACGGGGGAAAGATAGGGTCACTGCAGATCAATCATGCATGTTGCAGAGGGAAAAATTAAAGCACCCAAAATCAAAATGGAAATCGAATTCAGTGTAGATGGGAGGGATTTATTTGGGCTGGGAGGGATTTATTTGGACTGGGAATGGATAAAAAGCCCCGTACAGACTCAACTCTGGCCCAGCCAGGTCAGAGAAGCGTTTCATGGAGGTCTCCAGAATCTCTCTAGCATTTAAAAGCTGTAACACTCTGTTCCCTGCTTGAAGAAAGGGAAGAACCTGAGCCACCCATTACCTCTACTAGAATGAAGGTGGACTGAGGTACACCTGGAAAGAAAAAAAAAGAAGAGCTGAGGTTTAAATAGGTTTAAAAACAATAATAATATAATAATGATAAACTGTTTTTGGAGCCCATTCTTACTAGATAGCTCCAGGCTGATAACAACATAGTTTAAAACAATCACATCATATAAAATCAGATGACTTCAACACTCTTTGAGTGGAAAGATGCTGGCTGGATATTGGGAGGAGGGGGGAGATCTTAGCAACCACACTTTCCCCCCCCACACCTCCCCCCATCCCTAAAGCTAATTTCGGGGGTGAACGGGAGGGAATGAATTTCTAACACTGCTTCTCTCTCAGGAGTTACCTCTCCCTGAAGCCAATTCATCTCCAACACATTGCTTCCCTTTCAAGAACGTGATATCTTGAGGGTTTTGATATTTTATTTTTACGAACCTTTCTACAGCATTGAATATTTCATTGCCATCTCAAAACATTTAAACACATATAAGGTATAAAATGCCATTGTTTTAGATAACAGAACAATACAACTGTAGGTTTTAGTAGCAAGCTAAAATAAGTAATATTCAGAATTTGTTGCCAAAAAAGTTGGAAGGTAAAAAAATGTATATATGAGATCTGCTCCACTGCTAGAGCTTTTCCAACAAGCATTAGTAAACCCTGGATATATACATGCCAAATTGATGACGTATCAAATACCAATTGTATATTTACTCAAAAGAAAACCCCTCCCCCAATTGTCACACACACAAGAAAAATTCAGGAAACATAACTGTAAATTGTATGACCCCTTATTTTTATGAAATACCTCTTTAAAAAACCCCAACCAAATGCATACCGTAAGAGATCATTGGAGAGGCTCCTACAAAAAAACCCACAAGCCTAGTCCAAAACATGTGATTAAATACAATAACTTTAGCAAGATTTAGCTTTTGATCAGAAGATACCAAATTGAAGCTATAAGACCATATCCATTTCCTCATTATGTCTTTATATGACTTTAATTTCATGATACTCATTGCCAGAGGACCTTTTCTACAGAAGGTCCCCTAAACCAGGGGTCCTCAACCCCCAGTCTGCAGCCCGGTACCGGGCCGCAAAGGCCATGGTACCGGGCCGCCAGCAGCCGCGCCTTCCTCCCCCCCCCCCGCAGCGAGAGGGGGGGAAGAAGGAGGTACGGCCGCCAGCACGCCGGCGACGTAAACGCACACGCGCGGAGCTGCCGCGCGCGCACGCTTGCACCCCCTGCTGCCAAAAACGTGCACGTGTGGCAGCTCTGCGCATGCGCGTTAGCGCCACCTAGTGGCGAAAATGCGCATGTGCGACAACTGCGCGCGCGCATTTGCGAGCGGCGGCGGCAGCTTGGCCGCCGGCTCTCTCCAACCCTCGGAGGCGGTCCCCGACTACTAAAAGGTTGGGGACCGCTGCCCTAAACAGCCTTGTGCATATGTAATGCACGTACTAGAAAATAAGAAAATAGAACATTTGAGGGCCAAAAAAGTGCCTCCCAAAGCCACAACAAGGATCGGTCCTTAAAGGAAAGTTTAGAAACAGGGAACAGCAGTACACATTCAAAGGTCCCTCTTCCCCGTCTGATCCTGGCTAGCTGAGCTGGATTTCTCAATCTCATTGGGTTAGTGGAGCCATGTCTTCAGAGAGACCCCATTTATAGCTCCAGGCAAGTCGGTGCTATTCTTGCTTTTTAATGTTTCCGTGTGAAGAGGAGACTGTTTGCTTTGCTAAACACTTTTACACAACAGTCACCACCCTATTGTGTGTTAAGTATGTAGACCAGATGCTCATTGCTTATGTTCCTCCAAATTTATGACTATACATAAACATCCAAGTGCGGGTGCTTTTTAATGCAGCATTCAGTGGTCCACAGAGATTCTAACCTAAGCCAACCAACAACAATATTGAAGAAGTACCCCTTCATTACTTGACGGCCATTTATTTGTGCTCTTTTCAAAGGCTTCCTCTTTATCTTTGTACTATTGCTTTGTACCTTTTCAGCAAAAGACACAGGTCATGCGGATGAGATTTTTCTGTTTTGTTTTTCTTTCCAGCTAACACTTTTGTGTATTTCTGAAACTCAAGACACCTCTGATACTAGCAAGGTACTTATCTGTAATGCCATCACTTTGAGGGATTAAAGCCAGATACTTGTTACACACTTAGATCAAGAGTTATCTGAGTAGAGAGGCTGTCCTGTTAGGGTTGGGGAAATCTGGTTTTGATCTTGAGTTGTTTTGATTTTCTCTGAGAGCCAAACCATGTTATTTTAACTCCTGAATAAGGTGGGCTACCTGGCTGAGTCTCTCTCTTCTTTGGCAGAAAGGATTAGAAACTTCCACAGAATCAGCTCTCTATTAAAGCAGAGTGCTCTCCATTGAGGAGCAAGGAATGGAATTGTTTTCAGATTATGTGTGTGCGCCTCTGTGTGTGTGTCTTTCTCTCTCTTTCCCACATCAAAGACTTTGATGGAAGTTGTTCACGCTATTGTCAGGAATGCAGGCATCGGCACAAAGGTGATTAGCAAAATTGCTTTCCTACAAGAGAAGCACGAAAAATTATCAAGGGATTAAGGGGGATAAAAAAGGTTTCATTGAATTTGAGGTGCAGTCTTCTCCCAAATAATGCTTCATGGATTTTACTTTTTCACAGACGTTGTTCATGATAAATCACAGAAAAGCCTCTTCTACATATATGACATCTATTGGAAGCAATTATTTATTGTTACAACAAAGATCATCAGGTCCTAAACAACTGCACAGTCATTGTAACTTATTAATGACTTGGATATTTCATTATGTACAAAATAAAAGCCCACAGATCTCTAACCATCCAATGAAAATACACAACATTTGTAATCTTTCATATTCCTATTACAACAGAATTTGGGCCAAGGAAATATTTCCTTACTCTTTTTTAATTCACTAGGGATAGCTGTACATAAGAGTCTATATTAGCCATCCAAGATAGGTGCAGCCTATTTCATCCTGGTATGTTACCTCTTCATGGGGTACTTTCCATGGACACATCTTTGTAACAAATGGGGCAGAGATATTTGCCCATTTTAAGTGTGGGCTTGACTGGTCAACAATTCAGTTTACTTTCCCAGTAGACTTAGGATCACCCTCACCATTAGCAAATCCATATTAATGACTTTCAACAGTTTACTAGTCAGTTTAGATTGTAATTGTCGTTAACTATCTACACTGCCTACTGGAACTAAATTGGCATAAATTCAAGTACTTCAGCTTAATTGATTTGTGGGACAAGCTTCTTAATTACCACACAAAAATGAATCCAGCTCTTTTATTGAATTATAGTTCATTGTCTCCTCTACCAAAATGTTCTTAAGCATCTCTTCACAAGGAGATCATTTTAACTTTAATCCAAACAATGTCATCTCTCTCTCCCTGCCCAAGGCTATATCAGGCTGTCACTCACCAGCCAGCTGTGGAATTCTGAAAGATTCCATTTAAAATGCTTTACAATTCCAAATGCACAATTTCTAATGCCACAGTGTGACTGCCACACAGATTGCGAAACGCCCCAACCCTTCAGGCTTCAAAGGCCGGACATCCTTGATCTCCAAAAGGAATGTGTTTGAATCCTGGGTCTTTTTAGTGGGCTCTCACAAAGATATTTATTTTAGGAGACTTTTTTTCCCTTTCACACTTGAAGCCTGACCTTGCTTTTCTATAAATCAATAGCAAAACTCCCATCTACTCCTTTGGTAGCAGAATTGGGGCCCATTGCAGCGAAACATTCTTTATGGGGGGTTTTCTTGGGGGGTTTGTGGGTTGCCGAAAGCTTTTGTCATGAACAATTAGAACTTCATAGAAGGACTGCTTGAGCCTGCCTCTTATTTATTGCAGAGGCAAGAGTCAAAGAAACAGTCCATAGATTGATTTTCCCTCTTCTGAAAAGCAATAGCCCTTTCACTGGCTACTCATTTGGACTAGTTTGGTCGGTTGCCTTTACTTCAAACACCAGATTATGAGCAACAACCTTGTTTGTGGCATGCCTGATCTACAAATGCCTACAATAAAAAACAGGATTGTTTTGAGTGTTGGAGACTGGTATTTTCTATACTTTCCCAAGGATGAACTGCTCAGTTTGGTAGGGTATATTCTTCAAACCTTTAGTGACCAGTATAGTTACCTTCATTTGTTCTAGACACCTCCTTTTAAATAAAGTATTTAAAGTTATAGAAAGGCAAATCATAAGAAGTTTCTAATATTTTTAAAAACAATTGAACATAGATTAAAATGTTTGATCCATTCTAACTACCTAATAGCTATATTCTTGTAGCCTGGGTTCTGGGATTTTAAGAAACTGAAATTTAAAAAAAATTACTGAAAGCAAAACTTTTCCATGAGTTTTACTGTTTGGGGGAGGTCTGAGTCAGCATTATGTGTGTGTGTGGGGGGGGGGATTAATTCAGTTGTGTTTCTAAATCCAAGATTCATACATGGATGCAACAAGCTCACCACAGAATAGACTTGAAGACTTCATGGTGCCTCATTGAGTCTACTGCAGAATATCCTCAATTTTAAAACTGAGCTCATCCCATCTTCTTATTTAGTATCAGTGACATGTTACATGTGCAAATCTTTGATGGTACAGCCATTGATGAATTCATGCAGGTTTCTTACAACTTTGCTGAGTAATGTGTCAAATCTCCTCTGGAAGAAGCTACTCTTGTGTTTGTTTGTTTGTTTAGATCAGAAAAGAACCCCATCCCTACATGGAGAATGTTTTCCTTGGGGACTGAGTGTACTGTAAACATTCCTACCCAAAGAAGTCATGGCTTACAATCTACTGTAAACATTCCTGATGGCTTTACCATCTGCTGTCCAACATATGGGTGGGCAGCTCACACAATTTTGGGGGCTTGCACATGTGTGCAGCATGTCAGATTATAAATTCTGGCACAAGGAGACTAGGGTCTTTCCTTGCCTACCCTTGAATATTTTAAACCTCTTTACTGGACTAGGAGCCCATAAAGCTAAACAAAATGTTGGATTCCTGGGCTACTTTCAGATCTCATTCTCTAATTTTGTTAAGTACAAGTGAGCTGATTTATGGTTTGTCTTTTCCCCTGAGTTTCTGCAGCATGCCCAAGTTCTTGCACAGCCCCCTACAAAGCTTAGAGATCCTTCCCCCCCCATCTGTCATTAACTTATTTTGTTTACTGCTTTTGATCCCATCTTAATGATATAAGGCATATGGATGAGAATTTCAGCGTGCAGAAAGATTTACATTCCTATGTACGCAAGTTGCACCTTGAGAGGAGAAGCTTTCCTGACCTTGTGCACTGTTGGATGCTCTATAAATATTACACATTAGAAGAAGCTATATTAGATAGCTACAAGAAACTTCAGGCCATATTTTCCTTGTAGGAACTGTAGTCAATATCAGTCAAGTTACAGTAAGGACATTCGTGGCAATGTTGCTTTTTGCTGCCCATTTTGGATTGCACTGATTTATTAAAGTACTAGGGGGCAAGCCTGTTGCATTCAGGAATACAATGGGCACTAAATTTGGGGAGGGGTGGAGTGGATGAACTCTGTGGAAAGCCTCCCCCTCCCCCCAGGACCTGGAAAGGCTGCAGGCAGCTGTTATGGAACTCACCAGCAGGGGCAGCTCTCAAGCAGCAGGGATCTGCAGCCTCCAAGCCTCAGAGGGAAGTAGAAGGAGGAGGGGGTGGTCAGGGGTGGGGGACGGAAGGTGATTGGGCTAGCACCTGGACAGACAGGCAAGCCAGTTGGAGGAGGAGGCACTTGGAGCAGGACAGCCACCCTGAGTGGGGGTAAAGCGCTGAGTGGCATTTAAGCCATGAGACACACTCCTCCTCCAAGGCCTTAACAGAAATATATAGTGAAACAGATACTTGGCACATAAAATACTTGTGAAAAACAAGTGTAACCCATGAGCAACAGGGTTATGCTGACTAGAATTTAATGTTGTGGTTCAAAAAAGTGAGATTTGGAGTTTTCCTTTCCTTTCTTTTCTTTTGTTTGTTTGTTTATACAGTGCCGTCAATGTATATGGTGTGCACAGTGCAAGTAAAATAAATAAATTGCAGAATTTCATAAGCAAAAAAACTGGCAAATCTCTAAAATATACAGTAGGAAAACAGCCATAGGGGAGGTGGATATGGAAACAAGAGTAAGATATGAATGCAAGGAAACGTAGTAAAACGTAGTAAATTCAGGAATGGCTATTAATGGATTAAGCAAAAACTTCATAGAGAAGGAGGGTTTTGAGGAAGGTTGTGAAGGAAGATCAAGGTAGTATCATATTCAGGGAGGAAGTTCTCCACTTGGGTGAGCAAGTGAGGTTGGACTTATAGACAGCAGAAGGCCCAAGGGTAGCTGAAGGTGATAGAAGAACAGAGGATTACAACAAAGAGGGCATGAAAGATAGGATGGGACAAGGAAACTCTAAGTAGAAGATGCAGGGCCCAATAGCAGGTGGTAGGGCCTGGAGCTGTTAGGCAATGGGGGGATTTTCCCCTTTGACTTTCCTAGCCCCCCACTGAGCTCTAAGGGGAGGAGGGAAGAACAGCAGCAATGAGGGGGAGGGATTCCTCCCCCACAAGTATCACAGTTCCACACTTGAAGGTAGGCAAATCTGATCTTAAATCTGGTGACTGGAGCTGTGAAAGAATAAGATAGACCTTTCAACAAATCTGAAAAATGTCTCAGGTTTGCAGAAAAAAAACTGAAATTTAAAAAAATGGGGAGGGTGTTCAAAAACCTAAAAATGTTAAAAGAAGCACTGAAACTTTAAGAAACAGATTCCTTGAACAGCTGTTCTTAGGCAACCACAGCGTTCTAGTCTTGGTTTCTTTGAGTAAAAGGCAGGGGGAGGGGGACGGCCCTTTCCAGGGCTGCTTTGGCCTTTGAGGCAGGCCTTGCTAGGGTTACCAATGGGTGACTCAATGCCATCTGATTCACACAACTCACTTAGGTGCGACTGCTTGCTACAATTCAACAGAAGCCAAACTAAGTACAATGGTTACAGTTTCAGAGTAGCATCTAGGAGATCCCGGTTCAGTTCTCCATCTTGCTGTGGGTGATTTTGGAGGAGTCTCATACTTTTAGCCTAACCTATGACACAGGGTTGTTATGAGGACAAAAAGAACGAAAGGAGAATAATGTAAGCTGCTCTAGTCTCCACTGTAGAGAAAAACAGTATAAAAATAACCATAAACAAATCTGTAAACTGCTCCTGCGGAGCGGTAAAAATAAAACAGTAAGGGGTAGGTGGGAGGAGAAAGGGGTGATGTGAGTCCGTAATTCGTGGCTCCCGATTGGCCTGTCCAAGTGTCACTCCGGGGACAAGTGGCCAATTGGGAGCTGCGCATTGGCCACTTGGGCCGTCCTGGACTGCCCGGTGAGTTGGCCGGGGGAAGAAGTCCTTTCCCATCAGCGAGGCTGGGACCTTGGGCGGGGAGGGAGGTGGCGGGAAGGCTTCAACTCGCCCTGGAGGCGTTGACGTGCCGACGCCAGGACCTCGGGGGGAGGGGGGGAAAGCCAACGCCGTGGCGAGAACAGCAGGCCCGACACTTTGGAGACATGTCGAGCCTACTCCTTTCGCCGCACCGCGTGAGGGGGGGCAGGGAAGGCTTCGCCGTGCCGCAAAGAGCAGGCCCGGCACGTCAAAGATGCACCAGGCCTGGTCCTGTCACCGCGCCGAAGCCAGCAGATGGGGGGGGGAAGAGGGGCTGGGTGGGACTCCGCGCCAGGGGGGGCGCAAGCAGCCCTGCGAGCCCCCCCCTGCCCCACCAGTGCCCATGTTAGCACAAATTGTATTTAAAAATACAATGTGCTTTGCCCTTAGTAATATATAAAGCTGTAGATGGGAGGCCGCATAAAAGGCAGGCTGCTGAATGGCTGAGAAGGAAGAAATGAGGAGGGAAAGGGCAGAGGATATGGGGTTTGCCAGGAAGACGTGAGGGGAGGAGAAAATGAAGTGCCCTCCTCCCCACAACTCCTTGAGGGTCAACTACTATGCAAGTGAGCCTGGCCCAGCAACCAGTATCATAAAACTGGGATGCATATTTCCTAGGTGAGAATACCAGGGCTGAGGCAATGGAGAGCTGAAGGACAGATAATGTAGGTTGCCTAGTGGGTATGAATGAAGGAGAAAAGGAAACAAGAGAGTTTGGGGGGGGGGGCTTTGAGGCAAGGAAGTAGTGGGTGAGGATGAAATGCGAAGCTTCTTGCACCTCTTTGCAGGTTTCCACTTGTAACATTCTAATAGCAAACTACTGGATTCATTTACAGGTAAATATGAAATTAGAGTTCTTTATATACCAGGGTCTTTACTGAGTTATAACCTGATTCTGCCCCTTGAGAGCTACATAAAAGTTTGTCTGATTTTTCAGAAGGAAGATGCTGTTTTATACCCTTCCTAGGTACATCTCTCCTCTCCTCTTCTCTCTTGCACCATCTCTCCCCATTCCACTCCAAACCCTGGGAAAAACCTAACTAAAGAGACTTGCCGACCAAGGGACCGTTTCATTGCATTGTGTTTTCCAGCTAGACCTGAACAGACTGAAATCAATGCAGCTCCCTCCTTCTATCCCCCTTCCTTGTGTCTTTTTTTTTGTTCCTCTTAGTTTGTGCCCTCTGCCTTAAACAAGCCCAGTTTAGTTACATCCCCATAGCAATGAAGTGTCCAGCAGCTTCTGTTTCTTGTAAAAACACAGGGTCTTTTTCATGGGGCTCAAGTGCCTCGTCAGTTCAAAATGCCCAGATAGCAAGGAGGAGGGGTGCAGTTTGCAGAATCAGAATGCAACTATTATAAGGATTTCTAATGCACTCATTGCCATGGTATCTGAGTGCTTTTGTATCATTATAATACATGACACCAGGCATCCATTGGGGTACAGAATTCCAGGTCGGAGTTACTAGAAAATTACTTGCAGAATTACTAGAAAATAAATATGCAAAGCCCAAGATTTGTTTGGTGTGTATTTAGCAATGAAGATTATGTCTAGGGTTAACAGCCTGAGCCCACTGGAATCAACATGACCTATTCTGTTGGGTTAAATAAATGCAGGATTTCTTTGAAATGGTTTGATTCCACAAAGATTTAAAGCCATGTTCACAGCTGACACCATTATTTGAATCAAGTCTACTCTAGGCTAGTGTTTAAATACTTCTCTTTGGCGTTTTCTTCCTGTTCAATAAGTTTCTTCTCCGACAGCCGATTAGAAAATGAAAGAGGTATGGAAACTTGGAAAAGCCTAGTCTGGGAAGTTTGATTCACTGGAGGAAAACTTGCTTCTTCAAAAGAGAACTGCATGATTTGCTTTGGATATGACCTTTTGGGATCCTCAATAGAACAAATCTACAAGACCTTATATTAACAGTTTTGTCAACTGGACAGCCCCTGGCCATAATCTCTCTCGCACACAAAAACATAACTGCTCTTATTAATTACATCAGGCATTACCTACCCATGCAGTCCCCAGTTTCATCTGTGCAACTCAAAATGGGAGCCCAAAGCTGAGCAGGTGCACTGTGACCATGTCTGTGCTCATTCAGGGTCACTGGAAATACGGAAAGAAGAAAAGGAGATGTTTGCCTGTCTTCAGCCCTAGAGAAGTAACATGACACCTCTAACATTAGTTCTTTCCACTAGAGCATGGCAAATGTTTGTTATGATACAGATCAGGCTGGACTGATCTGGATCAAAATCAGTCTCTGCCTTTAATAGGTAGCTGGAGCAGAAACAATGGTATAAAAGGCAAGAAAACTGCAACTTTGCTATGTATTATCCATCCCTACTTTTAGACTGCCAAAGATTTGACAGTAGATTAAGGGGGGGGGGAATCCTCCTAAAATACCCAGTTTTGTAACAGATGTGAAAAATCCAATTCCTGACCTGTTTCAGCTAGCTCACCAAAGACAAATTAAACATTATCAGTTTTTGAGAAACATTCAGGACATTCCATTCTATGATTCTATGATGGGACCACATGCATTGAAACAAAATTATAGAATGGGGGGAGGGGCTCACAAAAATGCTTCCTTACCTTGCTATGTTTATGGCAGTCTGAGGTGGTCATTCTTGATCAACCTTTAAAAACGTATTTAAAGTCATTTTTTTTAATGCTCCTTTTCCTCAAATTTTAAACAAGAAAAAAGCATAGTGGAGGGATTAATTATATACAATACTTCCTTTCTTGACAAGCCTAAAATTTTACTGCTTTAAAAACAGAAAATACATAAAATAACTTTTGAGGCATATTTATTGAATACATAAGTATAACAGTGCAATCCTAAACAAGTTTATTCAAAAATAATATTCAATGGTGTTTACTTCCAGGAAAGTATTCTGAAGTTTGGACTGTGAATGCTTTAGTGTTCTACAAGCAAAATTGTGGGAATTTCCGCACATTAGTAAAAATAGCATCATGCCCCCAAAATAGTGAAGCACTAAATAATATTGCGCCTCCGAGGCCCTCCTTACCTTTTTCTTTTCTCGCCTTTGTCTGCATTCTTTTCACGCGTCTTACCCTTCTCATCTGCTGCTGGAAGAAGTGAAAGAGAACAACACGCCTTATCGTGTAACGCTTTCGCCTGTCAATCAATTCAGCAACCATTCCCCTTTTTCCAACAGTTTAAAGGTCCTGCAATGCCTGCTAATGTTTTTTTAATCATACTTCTCCGTTGCAATGGCTATGCATAGAATCATAGATGCATAGTGCTTTTTGGTCACCACCCCTTATTGGATCACGAGTCTTTTGATAAATTAGAAAATTAATACCACTTTGTTTAATAAAATTTTCTTTTATTTCTGGCATCACCTACACACATGTCCACCTATTCATTGCTCCTGGCACATCACCATTTAAAAAAAGAAATTCCTGTCCCCGAGAACAAAGGAGAGGGAGGCGGGTGCAAGAACAGGAGGCAACTTTAGCACGTTTGAGCCTCCATACCTTACTTCTTCTGGCTGCCTGCTGGTTGCTCTCCGGTAGCTAGTGCTTTTTAGGTTGGTGAATCACTTTATGCAATTCCAAAAAAAGCGCTTTAAAATGGAGGATGTCGCAAGCTGTCGGCTGGACGTGGGCAATGTCATGTGCAGGGGCCGGAATATTCAGCTTGCAATCTACTGGCATGATGCTACATTTAACAAGTGCAGAAATGCCCTGTTAATATATCCAATACTGGAGAGAGAAGCTGCTGCAAGAAGCAGAAACAAAGTCTGAAAATATAAAATGTTTGTAGTAAACAAAAGAAAATATATTAGTTGGACTAAAACAGTTTCTTACAAAAAGTGCAGCAACCCATCGGGGGATTAAATTAAATTTTATGACATTGAAAACACTGGCATCTTCAGTGGTATATTGTAATTATATGCATTGTTATCTGAATTGAGGACATTTTTTTTTCAATGAGCGGATCTTTGAACATGTAGAATACACGGGGTCCGCAAGGTGGTGGTGCCCCTGGGCACCATTACATTTGCCCACACCTTTTTTGATGCTCACTAAATGTTTTTAGGAAGTTCATGAGGCCAGGTACGGTTTTTGCCCAGCAAGGCTTCTGATTGGCTACTGGAGATTTGACTGGTTGTGCAGATTTTTTTGTTTAAATGTTGCTTTGGCAGCAGCTGCCACTGCAAAACAAGGATCTACACTGCATTACTGAAGTTAAGCAGTGACAATCATTTTTGGGGTGGCTACAACATCTGCAGCAGCCATTTTGTGGCAGCCATTTGTTTCTACACCACTGTGCTGCGTCAGACCTCCATATGTGCTTGTGAGCTCAAAAAAGTTGGGAACCCCGGCTGTAGACTGTTTTGCCAATATTTATTATTTAGTTAGTTTCTTAGATTTTTATACCGCCCTCCCATACGGCGTAGGGTGGTTTACATAGGAACATTGTGGGATACATAGAATGTTATACATTAACAGTAACAACAATATATCAGCAATTCCAACAGTAAATATAAGTTTAACAGGTTACCATGATTAAATCATTGAACAATTTCAATAGAACAACTTTAACAAAGCCCCTAAGGAGGTCAGAAACATTCAGATTATAGAGGGTATGATTTGAAGAAGGACCGCCAGATGTTTCTATGTTGGATTAACCTCAGTTGAATGCCTGGGGGAGGAGTTCCCTTTTGCAGGCCTTGCGGAATTCTGGGAGTTCGGGCAGGGCCCTGATCTCTTCAGCGAGCTCTTTCCACCAGGTGGGGGCCAGGACTGAGAAGGCTCTGGCCCTTGTTGAGGTCCAATGTGCTTCTCTGGGGCCAGGGATCCGCAGCCAGTTGGAGGTGGCAGAGCATAAGGCTCTTTGAGGCTCTTCATACTGCACATAGTGAGCAACACTAATTCTTATTCTAGTGTAGCCTAAAGATTGTGAAGACATAAGTGTCAGGAACCAAGTGGTTCATGACAATCAGTGGATGCTGCAAAGATTGATTCATCCCAATGCTCTGTAATGATTATTGTATGAAGAAGAGTTGCTGGAAAGGCTTTTACTGTCACACAGCCTAAGGCAGCCCCCTTCATTGTACTTGGGTACCATTTTAAAAATGAAACTGTATGTGATTTAGATTACTAAACTTTTCCCACTAACGAAGGAGGCATTGGCTGGATTTTCAATTTCAGGCACCAAAATATCTTGAACGACATACCAATCTGTAAAACCAGGCATGGAATAAAAAGCATGAAAGCTGACACTGGGTTCCTACAGTCCAAACATATATAAATGTATCATATGTAAGGTGACCAGATTTTAAAAATGGTTTGTATTGATATGGTTTGTGCTCCTGTCAATGCTTTGGTTGACCCTGGCCTTCCTCAGACTGTGGGCAATGAAAAGACAAGGGAGATGAGAAGAGAACGTGGAAGAAGACTCGGGATGAATCCAGTGAGACACAGGTGAAAACTCATTTTCAAGAGTACTCTGTGGTAGTCAGAGTAGCAAAGAAACAAAACTTTCCCATGACTTCCAGAACCATGTGCACAATGTAGGCCGATGGAGCTGTTCCAGGTGGTCAGAAGCCTGTTGGAGTCTGGCCTGTGGGAGATAGTGTCCCACTGTGACTGTTTGAGGAGGAAGAAGGTTGGTTCTTATATGCCACTTTTCTCTACCAGGAGTCTCAAAGCAACACACTCCAGGTGGGGCTAGTTTTGAAGACTCTCTGGAAATGTCATTGGTCCATAATGCACCACCAAGAGTCCAAATGAGGAACTAACACACACCTGTGTGAACATATGAAATCAGCTGCTGCAGCCCCACTTCAAGTATCTATCCCAGGTATTCCCAATCAGAGGTCCATGGGAGCTCTGAAGTGGCATGGTATTGGGGGGGGGCTGTCTTCTCAGCTCCTACTCTTCTTTCCAGTCTATATGAGACAATGCCACCATAGTAGTTAAGTAAAGGCAGGGGGAGGGAGCAAAAGGAGGGCTACAGGGAGTGATGTCACTTCCAGGGTTGTGATAGGAGGTGTGGTCAGCTGACATCACTTCTGAGGATACTTGAAGTCTGAAAAAAATATTTCAGGGGGCTCCTTTCAAAAGGTTGAAAAAGGCTGATTTATCCTACAGAAGTAAGATTTGAGGGTGAAGTAAATGAGGCAGATGCTGCAGACTAAAATACTCTCCCTCATGATGCTTTCCTTGTTCCTCACTTTCAGACAATCCATTAAGCCTTCTTTATTTTGGAAGGTGGCTGGTGATGGGTACATCTGATCTGCTACAGGTTTTAATTGTTGCTGCAGATATTTGCTCTCTTTTAATGCTGCCACTGTCTAATTCTAGCTCTCACTGTCTGATTCTCATTCCTTTTAACCTGTTTAGCAGTTAGTTTATATTATGCAATTGTGTTTTATGGTTTTGATTTTTTTCTCATGCATAGTTTAGATGGGCAAAATATAAATATTCTATGTAAAATAATAAAAGCCATCCCTTCCAGATGCCTCTCTTTAATTTTTTTTAAATTTCTGGTGGAAGGACTTCCACATTTTTCCTAAACTTTTTACTGCACTGTTTCTCTAATTGTTCATCCTCTTCCATGTCTGTTTTAACAGCTGGCTTTAAAGTGTTGGAATATTGTTATCTCAATCTTTTCTGTAAGTTATATATGACGTTATTTAAACTCTTCCTTATATGAACTCCCCCTTCTCCCAGCTCTTTATCGTTTTTATTGCTACTCTCTTAATGTGGATGTCTTAGGAGTTTAAAACTTCCAGAATTTCAAAATAAGATTGGGGAAGGTTTGTTGGGCCTGTTGACCTTTTCCCATCCAGCAATTCCTTCTGTTCCAGTGCAGAATGACAATGGACTCCCAAGGGCAGAGCAACTGGAATCTCCTGTTCACATCAGACTGGACCGAGTGCAATTTTGCGCCCTTTCCCAATCCAGCAGAGCGGTCAACACAGTTATCTACTTGCTCCCTTTCCTGTTGTTGTTGTGGCAGTTGCTGTTACTGTTTGTTTCCATTCGCTCCCCTTTTATTCTCTGTTTCTTTTCCCCCTTTCTTGACTCTGATGGGGGCTCCCTTTTGTGCACAACAAGCCCTTCTGATCTCCATGAAAGGGGAGCCCATGTCATTCTTCCAGATCATCATTGTATGACATGTTTTTATATCAGGCTGACAAAGGAGCTATTTGATCAGGGGGTATGGTGTGTGATTGTAAGAAATTCAGCTTGCCGGTGGTAACCATTGTTCCCAAAGCAGCTCCCTGACCCCATTCTATTCAAAGGAAAACTCCCTTGGAGTGGCCCCTATTCATTGAGGAACACCAGTCCACAGTCTCACTCCAGGAGCATGCTCAATTCAGAGGCATGTCACTGATATTGCCCATCGACCGGCATTTAACTCTTTCATAGGCATTAGATTTCCAGCACAACAGCTGTTATCACAGTGATGGACTCCAGGGGTTAGAGAGGCATTCCAGCTCACTTCAGCTCATCTTATCTTGAAGAAACTGAGCCTCCCTTTCAAAAGTTAGGTTAGAAAATCTGAGGCTTCCCATACTGCTTGTCTGAGTTTCAGTAAGAAAGGAAGAAAGCATTTTATGACCCAAACCCCCCCAAAACCAATGGCTCTATCCACTCACTGCTTTCAAGCTAAAACGTAAATGTTTCAAAATAAAATTGTTGAAGGATGTTTACTGAGGAATGTGTTGTGGGGGGGGGGGGGGCTGTCTTAAAAATTAGGGTTGCCAACATCCAATTGGTAGATTGGAGATCTCCTGAGATTACAATTGACCCCCAGTCGAGAAACATCAGTTCCTCTAGAGAAAATGGTGAGTTTGGAAGGCCTCAAGGCATTATGTCCCACTGAAGTCTCTCCAAACCTGCCCTCCTCAGGCTCCACACCCAAATATCCAGGTATTTCCCTACCTGAAACTGGTAACCATTCTTAGACTTGAGTACAAAGCAGAAGAAAAAGAGTTGGGTTTTTATACCCCGCTTTTCTCTACCCAAAGGAGTCTCAAAGTTACAACTGTCTTCCCTTCCTCTCCCCACAACAGACACTCTGTTAAGTAGGTGGGTGCTGAGAGAGCTCTGAGAACTGTGACTGGCCCAGAGTCACCCTGCTGGCTGCATGCCGAGGAGTGGGGACTCAAACCTGGTACATAAGATTAATCACTGTACCATGCTGGCTTTCTGACAAAGAAGAGGGTAGCTATTAAGAAGTAGGTGTTTGGGTTCTCCTCACAGTCCATAGCTGTGGTTGATCAGTCAAGCTTGGAAAGGAGTTGCAAAAAAACACTATTTGCTTGGCAAAAGCAAAGCCACTGAAGGAATTCACATCACCTGCCTGAAGCTGGTTCATGGCAAGGAGCCATTAATGGGGATAAGGAGTTGGTCTAGCCATTGAGTCTCCTGGCATAAACTTGTCCAGAGTGCATGGTCACCAAACGCCCCCCCCCCCCATATACACAAACAAACACACTTGTTTTACAAAAAGGGAGGGAGAAAAGATGTAGAACATGCATCTTCTGAAGGAAGGCTGTTCCAACATTGTTCCAGCTGGCAAAGGCTCCTGGTAATTGTAGTCCATGGACTACATCTGGAGAGAGACAGTTTGGCCACCCCTGAACTAGGTGTTTGCCACTGTCTTCTGCTGGTGGGCTGTCTGTAGCATTGGCTGCCTTTGGCCTGCTGTTTTTTGTCTCAGGCTTAGGTATGAATAATGACATTTGTCAATAGATTCCGGTGGGCAGCCATGTTGGTATGAAACAACAGAACAAAGTTTGAGTCTAATGGTACCTTTAAGACCAACCAAGTTTTATTGAAGATATTATTTATTTATTTAATTTATAACCCGCCCTCCCCACCAAAGTCTAATTCAAGGCAGCAGAAAACATACATAGTAATACAGATTAGTCATATTAAAACCATGCTAAAAATTATAAAATATAAATTCTAAAACTAGAAGTCTAAAGCCAGAACCCTGGGAAGGGGGTGAGGCAGGCCAAATTAGATGTTACCTATTTTACTGGCCTCAGCTGTGTAAGTGCTCAGTTTTACAGGCCCTGCAGAACTCAGTGAGCTCTGACAGGGCCATGATGTTTTCTGGGAGCTCATTCCACCAGGCAGGTGGAATTTCTTTGGAGCCAGGGACCAGTAGCCTTAAAGGCCAAGACCTTAAACTTGACCCAGAATACAATCAGTAGCCAATGCAGTTGACAGAGAACAGGCTAGATGTGAGTTCTCCACAGGGTCCTGGGCAGGACGTGGACTGCTGCATTTTGTACCAATTGTAGTTTCCGGATCAGGGATAAGGGAAGACCCACGTAGAGCGAGTTTCAGAAATCCAATCTGGAGGTGACCAGTGCATGCATCACTTTGGCTTTTGAATGCAAGCACACTTCTTCAAACACAATGAAAAACCTTCTTCACTGTATCTGAAGAAGTGTGTGTGCACACAAAAGCACATATCTTGAATAAAACTTTGTCTTAAAGGTGCCACTGGACTCAAATTTTGTTGTGACATTTGTCAATGATGCAGTGCTCCCTCTGCTGGCAAAGAATAAAAATACGTCTGCTTTCTTACCTTTCCTAGCAATTTATCCACCAGAAGACTCTTCCATGCCCACTACTTACACCTAGTTATTTATATTCCCATTATTCTAATTACACCTGGTGCTTCTCTATCTAAAATTTTCACAGGGAAATAGCAACTGAGTTATTCAACCAAGGGTGCATTCAAATTAGAAGCTTCTTGATTCTTTCACATAACCAAAAACAAAAATGTCTTTATTTACAAAATATAGCTATTGGCATGGGGGAGGGGGATTACAGAAAGCCATGTAGTACTTTCACATGATCATCACTTATTCCATCATGTGCATTGTTCAGCTGAAGTTTAGCCTACAATCCCCACATCTCTCATGCAATGCATGAAAAATCCAGATGAGTTATGCACACAGAAACTGTAGGTATCTAGTGCACTGAAAGGGCAACCTGAGATCTAGGGTGGGATCTAGCTTTGCAAGGAAAGCATCTGAGCCTCCCCCTGTGGCAAAAGAAGTAATACTGGCCTCAACTAGGGCCAGGGCCTTTTCGGTCTTGGCCCCAGACTGGTGGAACGCTCCCCACGGTGAGGTCAGGGCCCTCTGTGATCTTCAACAGTTCCAGAGGGCCCGTAAGACAAAGCTGTGCCAGCAGGCCCATGGCTGAAGCAAGAAAACTGACACCTAAGAAATGCTGGCCTCCCTGACTGAGAAATCCTATCCACAAAACATCAATCTACCTAACAGGAATTAACACACACACGCACCCCATAAGGTTTTAGGCAGCAGTTTTAATAATATATTTTAAATTATATTTCTATAATAATTATTTTAATTATGTAAATCAGATTATAAATCAGATTATTTTGTATATTTTTTGCTGCTATCTGCCCTGAGCCAGCTGGGGATGGCAGGCTATAAAAATAAAGTTACGATTATAATAACATTTTTGAAAAGAAATAGAAGTGCTGCGGTACTCGAAAGACATTTTCTCCCTTCTGCCTTAGGTTTTCAGGCATAAGACAGCCTGTAAAGGCTTTCATAGTGCTTCTTATAAGAAAACTTAGGTGTAATTCTCCCTGCGTTGATCAACGTCATTCTGAGCGGTACCACTTCAGACTGTAAGCTCTCCTCCTCCTTAAAACTAACAAAAGGGAGGCAACAAGGCTACGGCCCTTCCTCATTCATGTGAGGAACCTGGAGCCCTCTCAGAATTAAAACTGACCTCCAGACTAGAGAAATCAAGTTGCCAGGCCATAGAATCAAAGCAGATGGGGCCGAGCATGCTGTACTGTGCTGGTGCTCTGATATCAGAAGTAACGACATTTGATGATGTTGTTTTCAACCAGGTGCAATGGTGACTAATTTTTGCAAGATTGTGCCTATAGAAGCAGAATAGAGCAACCAGATGCCCACAAGGCCCAGTCTCCTGTGCCTTCAATGTTAGTGATGCACCCTTCCTTACAAGCTACAAAATCTAAACTCCCTGCTTCTATGGAACTATTAATCTTCAGTGCAGGAGCCCCGTCCTCAGTTGCATCTGGCCACCCTGAGCTAGAAGTCAAGGCACCACCAAGCTAAAGAACACTATGACCTTTGACTGGAAATCAACCCTGCCCACAAACGGAGATTAATCCATGGCTATCTCTGTACCATCCCTCCCCGCCCTACTTTTGAATGAATTTGATCAGTCTCCCAAACTGCTTTCACTTGGTTTTGTAAGATACAAAGCCTGGAAAAGTGATACTTTTTATTGGACTGACTTCTATGCTGAGAGTTTGCATTCTTTGCTGGTTCATGGAGCTCTTTGAAACTAAGAAGCTTGCAGTTCTTACCTGCAGAGGTCATATCATCTTACCCATGCTGTCTGTCTCATTCTCATCTGTGCCAGTGGCACTCTAGCAGCTGCCGCCAGAGCAGGCTAGTCTTTCCCTCTCTATGGTTTCCCATCCTCTAATAATTCATAGAGGAGGGTGGGCGATTGATGTCAGTCTTTGGAGGTTAGAGTTCGTTTCTGGCTTTTACTGCCACTTCCTGTCTAGGAGAACTTTGCAAGCAGCTAGTTACAATGCAGTCGGTTCTGCAGGATTTTTACTTAAACCACTAAAAATCCAGGCAGACCTCCAAGGTTCAATTACTGTAGGTTCATGATTTTGGAACTGTATAAAGTATAACAATATTATTTGTAAACCTGTTCTCCTTTGAATAAGATGACACCAACTCTAAGAGGCTAGTCCAGTATTTCCTCAAGCAAGTCTGCTTACTATCCCAATAAGGTCTGTTCAATGGTGTTTACTCCCAGGAAAGTGCTCTTCAGATCATATTAAACAACACGTGCCTCTTAAACTGATATTCAGCTCTTCTCCCACGGTTAGCATGCACATAAGAAAAACCAAATACTTGACTGTGCTTTAATGATTTTCTGAATTGAGGATGATGCAGCAGGTGCAGGACCAGCTCCAAATTCTGAATGAATCCTGGGCAATCTACTCCCAGCACCCCCTCTTATACGTATCACCATGAGTAATTCTCCTCCACTACATCTGTGCTCCTCACACAAATACACACATACAAATCCCACTTGGCAAGCTTTCTGGGGTCAGTGAAACAGAGGTGAAGGGAGACAGAGAATCACTGCTTCATTTCCTTCATCATCTTTCCAACCAGTAAAGGGGAAATTGTGATGTCACAGGGCCCCCTAAAATAATCTCCTCAAATACTGAGAAGAGAGGTATGTGGAGAGAATGGCTGTCTTGTATAAGGATGGTTTCTCCTACTGTCTCCTCCAAAGCACTGGGAGATTATCCCAGAAGCCCTTGTAGCCATCAGATTTCCTGGTGGGAATGAATGGGCCAGGCCTCTGCTGTAGACCATGTCTTAGGTGTCCCACTATACCATCCTCTTCTACCAGCCCTGCTAGATAGTGAAGTGAATTTACTAATGCACTTAAGTCTTCCTGTAGTTTATAACACACATGCAGTTAGCTAAATACAATATTTCATACCAAACTCAGACAAGTGAGTTTATACACAGCTTTGTGTACCTGAAAGATATTTGCTCATAGGTCTGGCAGCCAGCAATCCTACACTTTGACTCTTAGTAAAAGAATCCTACATAAATCCCACTCCAACTGTGAGGTAAAACTATCAATAGCTTTGAAGATCTAGAAGATTCAGGGTAAAGCCCAGGCCAGTGCAATCAAATAACAACAATTTAATCTTATTCCAGGCAGCTTGACTTTTGGATGTAATTTCTATTGTCTCTCTCAGGTAAAAAGCAGGAGCTGAAGTGGGGGCTCCCCAAGCAGTGTGTTTCTTGCTGACTCACAGCACTGCAAAGAACACTGCAAAGAACACTGTCAAAAACTGCAGTAGAATGGAATGCATCTATTCGCCCATCTCCTCAAACATCAACCATTTCAGCTGGTACCCAAGAGGACTGGAAGTGTTAAATGCTGTCAAGTCACTTTAGACTTGCGGTGACCTTATGAATTAATTACTTCCAAAGCAACCAATAACAGCCTTACCCAGATCTTGCAAACTGATGGCTAGAGCTTCTTTCATTGAGTCATTCCACCTCCTCTTTTCCTGTTGCCTCCATCTTTAATAGAGGTTTAATATATGGCTAAGGGTAGCTGAAGCTTTTCATGACATGCAGATAAATAACACCTGTTAAATAATATTCCATTAAACCTCTATTAAAGGGGGCAAGACATTTTTTTCCTCCAGGCAGTTGGCAGCCCTAACCAAGAGCAAGCATACCACAGCAAAATTCTTGCAGGGGTAATAGCTTGATGACTCATGCGAGTTCAGCCAAGTTGCACATCTTTAAGGGAGACCATAAAAATACAACAAACCCAAGGTTACTGCCAGTTTGAACTAGAACAAGTTGTCTTTCATACTCCAAATATTACAACCTGAGTGGAACCAAAAATACATTCCCTAGACCACTGAAAGAAAAATATGATCGGGGCCAGCTTCCATTATCCTGTACTTGATTGTATCAGTTCTTTCTGCTCGAGAGCAAACAAATAAAGGGAGAAAAAGCCTTGTGTGGCATAGTGGTTAGACACAGGCGCAACACCAGCGGACCCACCCCATATCTCTTCATCTCACCCCCCACTGGTCTTCGAGGCATTGCCAGGCAACACTGGGGGCTACTGAGAGCCTCCTGACATAGTGGCAGACCATGCTCCCCTGTCTCAGCCTCACCTACTTCAGAGTGGTCACAATGATCCTGTAGGAAATGGGGTGGGGGGGAGAGATAAATTACATAAAGCTTACATCCAGGTGGAAAATTCCAGAAAACAAATCACTTGACTGACTTATTCTCATAATGTGACCAGATTTTAACATTGGTAAAGTGGGACACCCTTGACCGGGGGGGGGGGTGTTCTTGATTAAAAATTCGGTCTATATGGAGCAACAAAATGTTTCATAGAACGCATAGAACACAAAAAATAGTATTGTAATATATATATATTTTAATTTCAACATAAGTACAATTTGCCAGGTATCCCCAGATGTCCTTCCAAAAGTGGGACAATCTGGTCACCTTATCATTGATGTATGGTAACAGTCAGTCAAGTGATTTGTTTTCTGAAATTTTCCGCCTGGATGTAAGCTTTATGTAATTTATTCATACCCCCACCCTGCTCTCCCATATCCATCTGTCTGTCCATTTGTGACAGGCATAACTCAGAAAATGAAACTAGGAATTTCAAAACTGGCTACCAGCTTCAGGATATTGAGGGGGTTCCAGGGCCAAAAATGAAAGGCATCGGAATGTCCTGGCCCAGGTTATCTCCAGGCATCCCCATGCTATTTCCAAGGGAAGCAAAGTTTGTGTGCTGGTTGAAGTGTCAGGATGGGATCGGGAATCCTCACTTTGCCATGAAAGCTTGTTGGGTGACCTTGGGCCAAACATACTTTCCCAGCTTAATTTTTTGTGAAGATAAAATACAGGCGAGGAGAACATTGTAAGCCACTTTGGGTCTTGGAGGGAAAAGTGGGATATAAATAAGCTTAATAACTTCTGTTCTTCATTTGTTACCACTAAGGCAGATTAATATTTATTATCATGTGGGGGGGGGGGCATCCATTCATTACTTTTATAGATTATGAGGAAATATGAACTCTCTCCCTTCTGTTCTTAATATTAACAAAGATCATGAAATGAAGAAAGCAAAATGAAGGAGAAGAAAAGTGTGGGAAAGTGTTAGAGAAATGAAGGAAAAGGCAGTTTTGCAATGTCAGGGGCATGGGTTAATGTTGCTACTGCACATGTACATGGCTGCCCCTTTGCAAGACCCGGCTGTGTAGGAGCTGGGTGAAACTAAAGGAAGAAGGAAACTATAATGACATTGCTAGGAGGCTGCATCCTGGCAATGGCTGTAGTTGCTGGTCTTGCCTTGCTCTGATGCTGATTTGGGTAATGGTTTACTTGTATCCCAGAAGCAAGAGTTTCCTTCATCCTCATAGTAACTTTAAGGCTGAGCCACAGAGCTCTTTCAGTTCTGCCTTTCTCGTGCCCCTAGAGGCTGCAGTTAGAATTGCATGGCGGCCTTCAAGCCAACTTGGACCTAGAATTGCCAGCTACAGGTTGGGAATAACCTGGACATCTAGGTCTGGTTTTGAGCATATCGAAGAAACAGGCTGCAAAGCACAGAATAAGAGACAGAGAGCTCCTTCTGGCCTAACGCAAGTTTTATATAGTAAGTGACACAGGGAGGAAGAGGGAGGACACAGTCCCTGGAAGAGATGTTAAATAGCTGGTAAAGATATGTCTCTCACTCATTCTGTCTCTGCTAAAGGATACCCTTCTCTGATGGTGTGTACCCTATTAGGGATGCCATCCTCCAGCGCCTCTTCAGACTGCAGAGATCAATTCTCCTGGAGAAAATGCATCCTTTGGAGGGCGGACTCTATGGCATGAGATCCCACTGACATCCTGCTCCTGCCCAGGCTCCATCCCCAAATTTCCAGGAATTTTCCAGCCTCAGTATGGCAACCCTACCCCCATCCCTTGCCAGTAGCTGGGAGGGGGGAACTTGCCAACTCTAATCCCTGTGTCTTTACACATTCACGTGTAAAGTGCAAGGTAACCTCTTTCAAAACTGAAAACTGAGTGAGAGTGCTCCTTCTCCATACCTTGCTATCTTTCTGTACCCTTAAGTATTTCTTTTTCAACTTGCCTCTCTTGTTCTTGGGGGGAAATGCCTCAGACAATGGAGCACCACAAAGTAAAGAAGGGGGAAAGACAGGGATTGGCTCACCTCACCCAGGTTTTTTTTCCCCATATAGAAATAAGGCAATAAAGTAGTTTCCTTCTAAATGTGATGTTGGAGGGGAATTTCATGGACACCTTGGGCCTCCCAAAAGACAAATCAGTGGGTTCTAGATCATATCCATCCTGAACTCTCCCTAAAAGCTAAAGTGAACAAACTGGAGCTACGGAACTTTGGTCACATTATGAGAAGACATCACTGGAAAAGTTAAAGGCAGCAGGAAAAGAGGAAGACCCAATATAAGATGGGAAGATCCAACCTTAAGGAAGCCAGAGCCCTCATTTTGCAAGACCTGGGAATAGCTGTTAACATTTTGAAGGACATTAATTCATAGGGCCACTGTAAGTGACTTGACAGCACTTAAGGCACATGGAATAACAGATATGAAGAATATCTTTAATCTGTAGATAAACTGCAAGATACGTTGGCTGAGGCATTTCTAGTAAGGAAAGTTCTAGCAATCTATAGTAAAGAACCCCCTTCAAGGATCGCTGCCTTGTTGTGGCAAGGGGGCTTGCGTAGTTCAGTGAAGCTATGAGCTATGCCGTGCAGGGCCACCCAAGACGGACAGGTCATAGCTGAGAGCTCTGACAAAAGGTGATCCACTGGAGAAGGCAATGGCAAACCACTCCAGTATCTTTGCCATGAAAACTCTATGGACAGTTCCAATAGGCATAACGATATGACGCTGGAAGATGAGCCCCTCAGGTCGGAAGGTGTCCAATATGCTACTGGGGATGAGCAGACGGCTAGTACGAGTAGCGCCAGAATGAATGAAGCGGCTGGGCCAAAGCCGAAAGGACGCTCAGTTGTGGAAGTAACTGGTGGCGAAAAGACAGTCCGATGCTGTAAAGATTTTTATTCCATAGGAACCTGGAACGTCAGATCCATGAATCAAGGCAAGCTGGACGTGGTTAAACAAGAAATGAGAAGACTGAACATCGACATTTTAGGAATCAGTGAACTAAAATGGACAGGAATGGGTGAATTTAATTCAGATGACCATCAGGTATACTACTGTGGACAAGAATCTCGCAGAAGAAATGGAGTAGCATTCATAATCAATAAGAGAGTAGGAAAAGCAGTCTTGGGATACAATCCCCAAAATGACAGAATGATCTCAGTTCGAATCCAAGGCAAACCATTCAACATCACAGTGATCCAGGTCTACGCCCCAACCACTGCTGCTGAAGAGGATGAAGTTGATCAGTTCTATGAAGCCCTACAACACCTTCTAGAAGCAACGCCCAAAAATGATGTGCTTATCATCATGGGGGATTGGAATGCTAAAGTAGGAAGCCAAAAGATAACCGGGATAACAGGCAAGTTTGGCCTTGGAGTACAATATGAAGCAGGGCACAGGCTGGTAGAATTTTGTCAAGAGAATACAATGGTCATAGCAAACACTCTTTTCCAGCAACCCAAGAGACGACTCTACACATGGACATCACCAGACGGTCAACACAGAAATCAGATTGACTATGTGCTCTGCAGCCAAAGATGGAAAAGTTCTATCCAGTCAATAAAAACAAGACCAGGAGCTGATTGTGGTTCAGATCATGAGCTTCTTGTTGCAAAATTTAGGCTTAAATTGAAGAAAGTAGGGAAAAGCACTAGGCCACTCAGGTATGAACTAAATCATATCCCTGACGAATACACAGTGGAGGTGACAAATAGATTTAAGGAATTAGATCTGATAGACAGAGTGCCTGAAGAACTATGGACGGAGGTTCGCAACATTGTACAAGAGGTAGCAACTAAAACCATCCCAAAGAAAAAGAAATGCAAGAAATCAAAATGGCTGTCTGAGGAAGCTTTACAAATAGCTAAGGAAAGAAGGGAAGTGAAAGGCAAGGGAGAAAGAGAAAGATACACCCAATTGAATGCAGAATTCCAGAGAAAAGCTAGAAGAGATAAGAATGCCTTCTTAAATGAACAGTGCAAACAAATAGAAGAAAACAATAGAATGGGGAGGACCAGAGATCTTTTCAAGAAAATTGGAGATATGAAGAGAACGTTTCATGCAAAGATGGGTATGATAAGGGACCAAAATGGTAGGGACCTCACAGAAGCAGAAGAGATTAAACAAAGGTGGCAAAATTATACAGAAGAACTATACAAGAGCGAGCTTAACATCCCTGATGACCACAATGGGGTAGTTACTGACCTGGAGCCAGACATCCTGGAATGTGAAGTCAAATGGGCCTTAGGAAGTCTGAGCAACAATAAAGCTAGTGGTAGTGACAGCATTCCAGTTGAACTATTCAAAATCTTAAAGGACGATGCAGTAAAAGTGCTACACTCAATATGCCAGCAAATTTGGAAAACTCAACAATGGCCACAGGATTGGAAAAGGTCAGTTTACATTCCAATCCCAAAGAAGGGCAATGCCAAAGAATGTTCAAACTACCGCACCATTGCACTAATTTCTCATGCTAGCAAAGTTATGCTCAAAATCCTACAAGCTAGGCTCCAGCAATATGTGGACCGCGAACTTCCAGAAGTACAGGCAGGATTTCGAAGAGGCAGAGGAACTAGAGATCAAATTGCCAACATACGCTGGATCATGGAGAAAGCTAGGGAGTACCAGAAGAACGTCTACTTCTGCTTCATTGACTATGCTAAAGCCTTTGATTGTGTGGAGCACAACAAATTGTGGCAAGTTCTTAAAGAGATGGGAATACCAGAGCATCTTATTTGTCTCTTGAGAAATTTATATGCAGGTCAAGAACAGTGAGAACTGAACATGGAATCACTGACTGGTTCAAAATTGAGAAAGGAGTTCGGCAAGGCTGTATACTGTCGCCTTGCCTATTTAACTTGTATGCAGAGCACATCATGAGAAATGCGGGATTAGAGGAGTCACAAATTGGGATCAAGATTGCAGGGAGAAATATCAACAACCTCAGATATGCAGATGATACCACTCTAATGGCAGAAAGTGAAGAGGAACTAAAGAGCCTGTTGATGCGGGTGAAGGAGGAGAGTGCCAAAGTTGGCTTGAAACTCAACATCAAGAAAACAAAGATCATGGCATCCGGCCCTCTCAATTCCTGGCAAATAGAAGGGGAAGAAATGGAGATAGTGACAGATTTTATTTTCCTGGGCTCCAAGATCACTGCAGATGGGGACTGCAGCAAAGAAATTAAAAGACGCTTGCTCCTGGGGAGGAAAGCTATGGCAAATCTAGACAGCATCCTAAAAAGCAGAGACATCACCCTGCCAACAAAAGTGCGTTTAGTCAAGGCTATGGTCTTCCCAGTTGCAATGTATGGCTGCGAAAGTTGGACCATAAGGAAGGCCGAGCGTCAAAGAATTGAGGCTTTTGAACTCTGGTGCTGGAGAAGACTCTTGCGAGTCCCTTGGACTGCAAGGCGAACAAACCAGTCAGTCCTAGAGGAGATCAGCCCTGACTGCTCTTTAGAAGGCCAGATCCTGAAGATGAAACTCAAATATTTTGGCCACCTCATGAGAAGGAAGGACTCCCTGGAGAAGAGCCTAATGCTGGGAGAGATCGAGGGCAAAAGAAGAAGGGGACGACAGAGAATGAGGTGGATGGATGGAGTCACTGAAGCAGTAGGTGCAAACTTAAATGGACTCCGGGGAATGGTAGAGGACAGGAAGGCCTGGAGGATCATTGTCCATGGGGTCGCGATGGGTCGGACACGACTTCGCACATAACAACAACAATAGTAAAGAAAGGAGATTTGTGTTTTCATAGAGCACTAGTGAAGCCCTGTCAGATCTATTATATCCAGGTTTGATAAAGAAGCATGGGTGAATTCAAGCTGTAAGAGTAATAAAGAAGACAAATTATTTCAGGAAAACCCTCTATTATTCCAGTGTTCCTTTTAGTCCTTCATCTTTGCCAATGCCCTACCTAGCAACTTGGATTCAGATGTTCCAGTTTGCAGCCACACTTTCTTGAACATCTTGTAAAAATTCCTCCACAGTTGCTTCCAACTGATGAGCCCCCTGATGATAACAAATTGTTTCTCCCCTGATAAATGACCTTGGACTTTTTGCTACTGGATTTCACTTCTCCCATTCATGAGATCATTCAATGCATATTGCATAATATCCTGATTCCTCACCACACTGGAAGTGCCTTTTGCTGATCTGCAGATTTCATCAGCCCCCTTTGATTTTGCTCTGAGAGGATTTGACTGCTTACTATAACAGATCCTAAGCCTGACTCCAAAGGATTATTTCTTTCCAACTAGAAAGTTAGTCCATTTAATAAAACCTTTCTTTTGAATAGTAATTTTTGTGGCTGTATCAAATATTTTACTAAAAAACCAAATGGATTCAATCCAATATATTTTCTTTTAGGATAAAACCAAGAGAAGTGGAAAAGATATTAAAGTAGCCTGACAATCTACTTTTAAGGAACCTATAAAGCTCAAATGTTACTTTATATATGTCAGTGTCTTTCTTTCGGTGTTTGCTGTTTAATAGGTGTAATAGCTAAAATTTGCCTTTTATTATTGTTTCACTATTTAAGATATTTTTTCCTCCTTTCATCCATGGGATTCAAGGTGGCATGAAAGTGCATTATGTTTCATATCAGAAGATGCGTTTTTCCGTGAAAAATGTTTGAGTCAAAATCTCCATGTGGCAGCTACACTGGGTATTTATTTATTTATTTATTAGATTTCTATACTGCCCTCCCATATGGCTTGTTTTTTAAAAGCTACAAACTAGATGTCCTATATGGCTGCCATCAGATTACTTGTCCTTGTAGCTTAAAAATTCATAATATGATTTTATCATTTTTTATTTAGCTACTTATGCTCCACTTTTGTCCACTTACCACATTGTTCAGCCATCATCTATTTTATCATCATCACAACAGGTTAAACTGAGAGAGAGTGATCTATCCAAGATCACTTAAGAAGCATTTATGGCAGAGCAAGGATTAGAATCCAGGTCTCCCAGATCCTAATGCAGGACTGCTGCATGGTGGCCTCCCCTCCCACACACACACACACACACACACACTAGTGAGAAGATGGATTGACAAGGGTACACTAAGCACAAAAATGCCACATCAAAAGCCCCCCCCCCCCCCGGATGCACCAATGATATATGGAAGTTGGTCACTCACAGCCCATGTAAAACTTACTTTGGACCTAGTTGGCACTTTGTGTGGCACAGACCTGCACTGTTCCATCTCAAGCCAAGAATGTTTGGATATCTCTGTGCGATGTTCAAAGCTCTTCACTTATATTATCTCAGTAATCTTTACTACAACCTGTAAAGTAGGACAAGATTATCATTCCTATATTACAATCAAAATTGAAAGAGAGTGGGTTGCTTAGTCTTCTGGTGAATTTATTTTTCAATCTATACCCTTCCCTTCCTGGCAGTGCCGGCTCAGGGCGGTTTACAATATTTTAAAAATTCTATTATATAAAATACATAAAATAGCTGTTAAAAACACAATAAAACAATCCTAACCTCTCTGCAGGAATCCTAGAGCATCTCAGTATTTTATCGCTGTAGTGCATCCTCTGTGTCTTCTAATCATTTCCAAACAGGTGTCATTCTTTTTCACATGATGCAGCTTGAACCAGCAGTATTGATCATGTGCGCAAGCAAAGCCCTTAGGTGCTAGCGCTAGCATAGTGCAGCCAAGTAGTCAATCTGAATACAACACAATCTGAATACAACACAGAGCAAGACACAAAGGAAAGAAACTGTTTGGGACAGAGTCACATCTGACCAAAGCCTCCCATAAAACCCTATACATTTTTAAAAAATGAAATTAATTTCTGCTGACACCTCTGAACGTCCTGGATCAAGTCAGTTAATCTGAGTCAAATAAAGATGTAACATGATCCCATCTATTCTTAAAGCAACTCTGATATGGTTGTGCTCAGTTGTGTCAGATCTGTGAGGCCCCATTCACACATGAATACCAGTACCAGACATTGCAGTCAGTGTTTCCCAATGTGCGCATGTGTGTATAAAGCAATTCCGTTTTTCTCACTGAGACTTAAACACAAATAAAACATGCAGTCAATCACCAATGAACAATCAACACACAATGCAACACAATGCAACCGAAAGAATCGGGGAAATTAGAAAACAGTGTGAACAACACACCATCTACAACAAGTTTACAAAATGTGGATTGCCTAAAGTATGTTCAAAGGCTACTAGCCCCTAACTTACCATAACTACACATTTGTAATGAATATGGTGGGCACAGAAAAAAAGAAGAGATAATAGGGATAAATCAGTGTTAAAGGAACTGCAAAGTTACAGGTGTCTGAGGACTGAATCAAGGCAGAATCAACATTAAAAACAAACAGATAAACATGATGCCTGTGGTCATGATAACAAAATTACAAATTGTTAAATCTTATAATACTTTTAAAAGTTTGCCACATAAAATGATTGCATCGTGTAGATTCAGTCACAGAATCTGAAGAAGTGGGTTCTAAACTTTTGTTAGTATTTAAATGGCCACATGCCTATTTGTAATAAAAGGGTACTTTTTAATGTTTGTAGTGACAGGCAAAGATTCACCAATTGAAACTCAACGTTCATAATCATAATGTTCAGTTTGTAGGCAATATATAGTCATGCAAGACCAGAGATTCCTTTTTCAAGATTTAGAAAGACTTGGTACTAAGACCCCACTTTTGAAAGCATTGCTGACTCAAAAGGTTCAAACAATTAAGAACTTGGCTTTGGAGCATTTAACTGAACCACCACCTTGAGTCTCAGTACATCTGGAGTAGAACATTTCCCCATTAACAATCCACCAATGACCTAATATCCTTCATAGTCCTGGTAGTATCCTTCATAGGCTTTTCTGTTGGGAGCTTACATCACAGTGCCACATGCTCCTGTGGCCTGTTTTTGCAGTAAGTAGCATAATACTTATTCAGTGTAATTACATTTTTGTGCTCATTTTTGTCTTGTATCCAAATGAAAGAATTTCTCACTTAAAGGACATTCTGATTTTTGAATGCAATTGTTAATTTCTAAAACTTCAGCCACTTTTCTAACACAACAAAAATACTCACAGCATTAATTGAAAGCAAAATAAAACCAAACATTTAAACATCTGTTCATGCAAGCATTAAAAACTTGAAATATTAACGGTATATGTATAAATTATTAGGGAATTTTACAAACTTGTTTTTTTTATATCAACTGCTATGATATTGCTAACATTGTAATGGCCTATGGCTGGAAACAATAAAGTCTTATACATACAAACAAACAAACAAACAGTTTTCTCTTTTGATGCATTTAGGTTGGTTGTAGGACCTTAAAAAGGCAGACCATAATTTTAATTAGCTACTTTAAAAACTTGAACAAGATCAGCACAAAACTGAAACATAAACCATCTACTAGCAGCAATTGTTCTTGAAATCGACAAGGGAAGCATATACAGAAAGAGCCAGGTAGTGAATGCTATCACAGAAAAGGCTAAGCTCTGGAACCAATTTAACATAACCAACTTTTTCTGGGTTTACCAAAGCCAGGAAAGGAAAGCTATTTTGGATGGCCGCAGGCTTCCTGGTTCTTATTCTGGTACCTATAGCCCAAAGCTGTTTATCCTTGAGCCAGCCACCCTTCACAAAGCCTTGGCTAATGCAGGTCCCTTCAGCCCAGCTACAACAGCTTAGGAATCAATCATTACTAACTCTTGACGGCCTGATAGTTAACAGGCTGAACTGAAGCCAAACTGGTTGTTAATTGCAGTAACAACTGATTTCAAGGGCTTGCTTCACAGAGAGGAAGGTCCCCAGCAATTTACCCTGTGTTGAAATTAGCAGGCCAAGCAGTGATAACAGGCAATAAAGAACATTCACAAGCCCTTAGCAAACGGTCTCTCTCTCCCAGTTGGGTGTCGCTTTATGTGGACTGTAAGCAGCAAGCCAATGCCTTAAAGATGAAAGATTGAATCTCTGTAGTTGATTACTTTACTATAGCTAGTTAAAGCTATCAAAGGAGTAAATAAAGGACTCTCATTTCCAATACTAGGCTCCCAGATCCACCCCTAGAAACCATTCAATTATTCCAGAAGTAATTTAATCCAAAGTAAAGATAGTTGTCAGGCATCTTCCATCTCTGAAGCAAAAGGGAGGTTTTCCTTGGACTGTTTTGATCTGGTCCTATGTAGACCTGGAGCTTTAAATGTCTCACACATAGAGTTGCAATGAGCCACGATTTCCTGTATGCAAAGACTGTGGCCTGACACTGGCATAAACAGAAAGATCCACTGGGAAAGATGATTTAGCATGAGGACTGGCTTTAGCCTAATAATATAGAGCTTCCAGGGAGCCAGTTGCAGTTCACAACTTCCATTCCCATGAAAAGTGATAGCCTCAGTATAGAATGTTATTATTCTCTACAAAGACATACGGTGGTGGTGTGATCAGGTAGTTGACTGCACTGGCTGGCACTGCATATGCAAGCTATATTAATTGCAATCAAGTATGAAGGATTAACTGCACTAATTGTAGCTGTCACTTTAACTCTTCCTGTGCTGTAGACCCATATTGCTCTACCAGCCAGAAGAAAGAACTGCCAATCCCTGCCTGTTCAAAACAACAAGCAACCCGTAGTTCTGTGCTGTATTCAGTGCAAAAATGCAATATGTTCTCCTCTCAATGTCTTCTGATTTCAAAGGATGGGTTGTCATTGGAGTGGGGTGGCAGGTGCAGAAAGAAATGCATATGCTACAGAGCAATCCTAAGCCAGTCAATTCAATGAGGTTTACTCCCAGGAAAGCGTTTCTAGGATTGCATTGTAAAGGTAGCACCATTCATGCTGCAACAAAGATCCCCCACCCTTTATGGAAAGGGACTGCGCCTTAGACCAGAAAAGCGTGGCTTTGCACATTATCTGAATGGAAGTTATATTGTCTGAACAATACCACCCAGGTTGCTTATATGTTCTGTTTTTGTAGAGGAGGCAACAAACATGCCTCCTTAAAAGGATAACAAAGGTTTGTCTTTCTTATGAATCGTTACCTACTCTGATAAATGGCAAATACAATATGTTGAGGACAACCAATATGCAATCCTAGGTATGCACCTTAGGAGCCCTTCAGGATAACTAAAACGGATATTATACCGAGTGTTATTCTCGCTTGCCTGTTGGTATGTGTGGAGGGGGCACATAGAACAAAGGGATCCCCATCCTCCAGGACAGCCACTTTGCTCATAGTAAAGTGCATGTGTGTGGTGTTTTGGGGTTGTATTTTTTTGGGGGGGTGGTTCATTATGTGCAAAAAGGTTGGTGGAGTTTTATATTGCAAGACTTCCCCCTCCCACGTAAAGTTTCCTAAATAGCTGAGACGGATTGGATGTGAGTAATATAGCTCTGTGACCATTCAGTTTTTAAAAACTGCTGTTGAATTACCTTTCTTTATGCACTGTACATATATCCCTCTTTTCCACTATATGTGTGGCGCCCAAGATGGCTTCCCCAGAAAGTGAGGAATACTCAATCACAAAGGACATTTTGAAAATCTACAAATGAGGCAGAGGAGAGAAGGTTTTTCTAATGGTGCAAATATTTGGGGAGTAGAAATAGAGTTGGTATCATGGCCACTACTGCAACATCCCTGCAATTCCATTCAGCATAGAGATCATGTTTATATGTTGAGTGAATAAGGAACAATATTTCTCCCACAGAGAACAGAGGACACTCACTGTTGGGAAAATAAAACATTTTTGCAACAGAAACACAGTCTGGAGTAAAGTTATCTGGACTCTATATAACAAACTGGTGGGAATTGTTCATTCCTTGAACTTGAAATGAATTGTCTAGAAGGGACCTGTATTCCTTTCATCTTATTTTAGCTTTTATCATGAAGAGTGTGTCATAATGAGAGTATCATTATGACAGCATTGCACAGTTAATTAACACTGGAAACCTACAATCAGTTAGCAAAGTGGCTGTGAAAACATCACCATGTTCCATATCCGTGGACCTGCCACTTTCCTGTAGGCTAAATCACATTCTTCTAACACCTCCTGCTGCTCCCTTGTGAACTACAGGGAAGTCCCAATCCATATCAGGAGGACACCTTTGTTTTGGAGGTGAGAGCAAGAAACTGGGGTGGGGGGAGGAATATGAGTGAGAATAAACCAACCTAAGAAATAGGGAAAGAAGAAGAGTTGGTTCTTATATGCCGCTTTTCTCTACCCCAAAGAGTTTCAAAGCGGCTTACAATCTTCTTCCCTTTCCACTCCCCACAACAGACACCCCGTGAGGTAGGTGAGGCTGAGAGAGCCCTGATATTACTGCTCGGTCAAAACAGCTTTATCAATGCTGTGGTGTACCCAAGGTCACCCAGCTGGCTGCATATGGGGGAGTGCAGAAGCGAACCCAGCTCATCAGATTGAAAATCTGCACTCTTAGCCACTACACCAAGCTGGTATGGCCAAGTGAAAAATTAGATTCAATTGCCTGAGACAAGAGTTATCAAATGCACATTGCTTGGCTTCATCTGCCTCAACCTCTCCTACATTCTGTACCATCCTCCAAATATTACCTGCCTGAGACTGACTCTTGCAGGCCTGCCCTCCAAGCATACTATCAATATAATCGTATTAATCTCATTGGTCAATACCTCAGTGATGAGGATGAAATTTTTTCCCCCTTACAAGGTATAAAATTGAACATGAGTTTGTTGTCAACCTTTGAGCCACCCTCTTCCCCCCCCAAATGAGCTAGCTCAGTTGGGACCCCAAAACGGGCAATGACACAGGTGAATTGTAATACTTGAAGGGAGGGAACAGGTTGTAATACAGGTTGTAATTATAATACTTGAAGGGAGGGAACAAGAAAAGGAGGCTTGAGGACAGATTTTTTAAAATCTGTATAATGTATGAATCATGAAATACAGTTTGTACATCTTTATAAATACTAAAACTGAAAAATAAAACACAACGTTGTCAGCTGTTGTTGTGTTACCTTGGGAAACATAAAAGTGGCATGCAGTTATTTGATAAGTGTGTTATAAGTTTAGAAGTGGGTTCCACTTCAAAAAATCTTGAAACTGCGAGTCTAGCTTTTTCCTGGACAGCAGTGCCAAGGAAAATGCCAAGGAATGCCAAGAAAAATGCAAGTGCTAGCCCAGCTGCACAAGTAACACAGAGTGACAGGTGAGGCAGCAGTATTTTTAGGAAGACCCACAAACAACCAGCAATGTTTAAAAAAAAAGTCATGGGGATAGAGGGCATGGATTGCTCAGTGCATCAACCTGAGGCTGAAAGCTGATTTGGTGTGAAATCCAGATATGTGGAAAGGAACAGATAGACTACATTTGTACAGGGCCATATCTGCGTTTCAGTATTCCATTTGTTGTACACCACTGTTCACCCTGGCTTTAACACCGGGATGGTTTCCCACAATAGAAGGGAGACACAATGTCTCCCATCCATATAATGCACTGGAGATATGCAAATAGGATATGAATGGTGGAAGAATCATTGCTTTGATTGAGCAGCCAAGAAACTCAGCCTAGTAGTGTGGGTGGCGGGAGGTTTCACAGAAGCTCGTTTCTGTCCCCCGCCCTTCAGAATAGTTTCAGGAGAGAAACACAAGGCTGTCAACTGCCTATTTCACAAACAAATCAGTTTATACTATACAAGAGCAAAGACTAAGGACAAAGAGTTGGATTCTGGCCTCCTTCTGATCTTCAGCACCTGCCCAATTGCAAACAGTTATATGTTGTGCCAAGCAAACTGTTTAGAGCAAGCTGTAGAGGTGGAGGTGAAGGAGGTGGTCTGTGGCAAGAACAATTGGCTATGTCCATCCTGACAGGTGCTCAGCATACAATAGGAGCTGTGAACATTCAGCAGCTGGCTATTCTGGGACAAGAGTTTGCAAGCTGAGCCAGTTTGATCTGATTCTGATTCTCCTCAGTGAAGAGAGAGAATTAATATGGGATCCTCCTGCTGGGATTTTTACAGAGTCCCTTCTTAGCAATAAATCCCTTTAAAAGGAGGAGGGTCTTTAGAAAATGGAGTACGAATGATCAGCAAACCCCAGGACCTCTCTACCTCTCTGCCCTCCCCCCCAGTAGAATTGCTCTCAAACAAATGAAACGTGCGTAATTAATGGGCCAGGGGGCTGGACAGGTCCCACATGAAAGCGTTTCCTGGACTTCTCCTTCATTTGCATGGCATCAGAAGCTGTTCAGAAGGTGTGACTTTTCCCACGGGGGAGCCCTCGGCTCCATGGCACAATAAAGGCAGCACTTTGTAACCAGAATTAATTAAAGGAGTGGGGAGAACCAGTGCAGTGGGAGGAGGGCACAAGGCATGAAGGGAAGATGTTTGAAAGCTGAGCCATGTGCAATAAACAAGCATTCTGGGCCCATTCTTAGAGAGTCAAAGCATCGCACCCAATTGCACCAGCCAATTCCATATTTGACATGTGGAACTGGTATTGTGCACTGTTCCACTCTCCTGAGCCCTGTTCCAAAACTTGCAGACCTGGGGAAGGTACTTCATGATTTTTCCAATTTGCCTGACAAAGAGTTCTGTGTGACTGAGAAACGTATATACACCTAAATACCAAAAGTGGAAAATCTATGTCTCTGCTTGCTCTGAGTTGTAATCAGTTTAATGAATGCCTTTGCTGAGCTGCCAAGCAGTGAACGGAACAAGTTCTTTTCCCTTAAAGAAAACCTTCAAAGGCTCAGACTAGAAGAAACCTGAAACATTGATGGGGGGGGGGGGAGTTGTTTTAGGAAGACTGCTATGTGCAAATTATTGAAACCATTATGCATCTTAGCTACCCCTTCTCCTAAGAAGGGAGTGTGATTTTCTGCCCATCCCTTCAAGAAACATTTAACATGATTTTGAATCCAGATTAAGGACTGCAGAGAACACTGCAATTTATTAGACCTAAATTGGGGACATTGTGAGCATATTAATGGACATATCTAATACTTGCCATAGCTAGATCTGTAGATATCCAGAGACTGGAGCCATGAACAGACAAGACAGCTCTTTCTATACACCTGAGAAAATCCACAGGTTTACAGAAAAAAAACTGAAATCTTCAAAACAAGATACTGGCAGGGATAAACCTCCCCAAATAATAAAAGCAGAACCTTAGCTTTAAGAAAGGAATGCCCTCAGTGGCACTTGCTAGGCAACCATAACAGTACTGCCAGCCTTCAAGTCAGTAAAAATCAGGGAGATAGGGCAGGGCTCTTTCCACAGCTGTTTTGGCCTCTTACAGAGGACACACTGGGGCAAGGCCTGCTAGCATCCATGGGGTTACTTGCTACCACACAACTTGCTTGGCTCACCCAGGCCCATTTGCTTGCTAGTGTTCAACAGCAGCCACCCCATGAAATCTGGTGTTGTGTAGTGGTTAGAGTTTTAGAATAGTATCTGGGAGTGTCAAGTTCAAAACTCCAGTCTGCCATGGAGGTAGTTTCAGAGGGCATCCATGTTGGTCTACAGTAGAACAGCTAGACTCTAGTCCAGTGGCACTTCAGAGACCAACAAGATCTGGGGCTATAAGCTTCTGAGAGTCAAAACTCACTTTGTCAGGTTGACTCTTGAAAGCTTATACTCCCAAAATCTTGTTCATCTCTGAGGTGCTACTGTACCTGTGCCTAGCTCCTTGGCCAGGGAGGCTCCCTGAGTGGCCAGTCATTCCCTCTTACTGTAATCTACCACACAGGTTGTGGTGAAATGGAGGAGAGGAGAATGATGTGATCCAATTTGGTTCCCCATTGTGGAGAAAGGTGGAGTACAAATGAACTTGGAGTACTTTGTTCAGTTTTGGGCACCCCAGTTGGAGAGGGATGTTAACAAACTGGAATGTGTCCAGAGGTGGGCAACAAAGATGGTTAGGGTTTTGGAGACCAAGACATATGAAGAAACGTTGAGAGGGGCTTGGTCTGTTTAGCCTAGAGAGGAGACAACTGAGAGGGGATCTGATAACCATCTTCAAGTATTTAAAAGGGTGCCATATGGAGGATGGAGCAGAATTGTTCTCTCTTGCCCCAGAGGGACAGACCCGAACGAATGGGATGAAATTAATTCAAAAGAAATTCCATCTAAACATCCGGAAGAAGTTCCTGACAGTTAGAATGGTTTCTCAGTGGAACAGGCTTCCTCAGGAGGTGGTGGGTTCTCCATCTTTGGAAATTTTTAAACAGAGGCTAGATAGCAATCTGACGGAGAGCCTGATTCTGTGAAGGCAAAGGGGTGGCAGGTTACAGTAGATGAGCGATTGGGATGTGAGTGTCCTGCATAGTGCAGGAGGTTGGACTAGATGACCCATGGGGTCCCTTCCAACTCTATTATTCTATTATTCTAAATTCAGCTGAAGATGGATGATAGAAAAAAGCAGGAAAGGGGGAAATGAAGCTTGGAATGGTGAGGGGGACTGGGGGCTGCCAGGAGAAGTGGAACAGGAAACACAGTGGGATAATGAAGTATCCACATATACCCCAATCCTTCTGTCCTGCACTTATAGCTATATTTGAAGAGTACCTCATATAATGTGGAAAGGCTTAGCTAAACAATATTAGTCATTAAGAGGAGAGAAAAAGTATATGGTAGCATTTATTCTATATTAATTTTGAAAACAAGATATGACCTCTGTGAGGAGGCCTAGAGAAAACATAGTTTGGATGATTTTAGAGAACAGCATTGCCTATCCTTATTCCAGATAATCTTAGTCCAATAGCATTTTCCCTTTATTTAGAAATGTTGTACAGCTATGCAACACAGGGCATAATCAATCAACCACACTTTTTTCTTCATGAATTTACAGAAGTGTTGTTACAAAATAAGTTATTGTTGAGGACTATTAGAAAAATTTAAAGGATTTTTTGAAATTAATTTAAATAAAGGCATTGACGAGAATGGCTTGGGATGCAAGTAAGGCCTTTATTAGAAGGCATTTGATACAATGGAGTTCTGAATTTAAGAGGAAGAGGCAAAAGAAAACGCAAAATATTATGGACAAGATCAAAAAAGAAGATAAATTAAAGAATTCACTAGCGAATACAAATGTCCCTCAACAAATTAGGATTTTATAACAGCTATCTGTGCTCGCAACAAGAGAAATGGAAATAAAATTGATTTACATAAAACAAAGAAATTTTGATTTGCAAATACACTATAAAATTGATAAAATAAGACAATATTGAAATTACAAGACGGAGATATTTTATAAATGAACAATGTGGCTATTAAATGTTTTTATAAGTATTATTCTAACTCATTGGTAAAAATGAATGAATACCTTAGATTTTTTTTACCTGATTTCAGAAGTACAACAATAAATTTTGAATGGACCCAAACTAATAAAAAGAGGAACTGTTGAAGCTATAAAAATATTAAACCAGGAGAGGGTCCTGGTCCAGACAGATTACCTGATTTGTATTATGTTTTCAGGATGAAATTTTAAAACACCTTTTCCAAAGAATAACAAACTATCTTACAGGGGGAAATGATGCCAGAGACGTGGAAATAGTCCAATATAACATTAATACTGAAAGATGGAAAAGACTTGACTTTGACAAGAAATTATAAACCAATATCATTATTGAATAATAATTATAAGTTGTTCACAATTATTTTTACCAAAAGATTGAAAATATTAAAATATGCTAAAATGGCATAAAGTACAACTATCTCTGAAGAGAATAACTGTGATTAAGATTGTTTTACCCAGAATGTTATTTTTGTTTTAGGCAATATCGGTTTTGACAACTGATGTTCCATTCAAACAAGGATATAGCAGGGGAGAAAAACATGAGTTAAATATAAGGTATTACAAGAGGCAAAGAAAAGAAGAGGACAGGGTTTACGTGACTTGAAATTATACTTTGCTGCTTACTGTTTAGTTTGGATGAAATAACGGTGCTTTGCTGAGAAATATAAGGTTATTGAAAGACACAATTGGTGATCTGTGTGACATTTGTGTGGCAAAACAAAGTTAAGGTTAATGTGGACTTTAAAAACCATTATGTTAGATGTTAGACATGCCACTTTGATATTATGGAATAAATATAAACCTAGGTTGTGTCCAGAAACACCTTTGTGACTGTCAGCACAAAAAGTATATTTTATATGAGAAATGATAACTAAGCAAAAGTGGTTAATATAGTGTGACATAATTCTCTCAAGGGGAACGTAAAATTAGATTTGATAACAGAAAGAAATACTTGCCAATTCTTTTATGTACAATTATCAGAAAGGTTTACAGTAGATAAAAGATCTTATGGTTTTGAATAATCTAACACTGAATTTGAAGCAGATTTATGTATAAATGATTACCATAAAATTACTAAAATGTATAAAGTTTTGTTGAAATTTGAGAGAGGAAAAACGAGTCAATTAATGTATGATAAAATGGACTAAAACTTTTGGGTATAATATAAATATGGAACAATGGGAAAATTTGTCGTTGAAGGGTCTCAAATTTACACTGTTATAGTCTTAAAGAGAATTTCTGTTAAATGATGTACAGCTAGTATACGTCACCAGATAAATTAGCTAGAATGTATTATAGTATTTCAAACATATTCTGGAAATGTGAACAACATGAAAGGACATTCTATAATTTATAGCCAACAGATTAAAAAGACAAATTTTTAAAATACAAATATATTAATTAATCCAGAAGATTTTAAAGACAATTGAAACCAGAGTTTTCTTTTGGAACTCATGGACAGACAACTAGAAAAAATTCATGAAACTTTGTTTTTATATATGATAATGGCAGCAAGATTATTGTATGCTCAAAAATTGAAACTTTGAAATTATCCACAATAGAGGAATGACTGGTAAAGATGACGGAACTTGCAGAGATGGTGAAGCCTATTTCTCTGATCAGAGAAAATTCAATATCTACATTTATTGCTGACTGGAAATTTCTTATAGCCTTTTTGTATGAAATAGGAAAAAAATTAGCTGATGATCCGTAAATTTGATAATTCAGAAAAAAATATTAGATTATAGAAAAAGAGGGATTTTTCTGTAACTATGGATTAAATGATAGGTTTGTAATTGTACTTGTATTTATCACAGAGGAAATTGGAAGGGTCCTTACTTTTTTGTAATTTTCTTTTTATCTTTCTATTCTGAATCTTTATCCTTTCCCCTTTTTTCATTCTTCCTTTTCCACCTTCAGCTAGTTATTGTTAAATTCTATATTTTGATCTACCTTTAAGGCCCTCCGTGGTCTGGGCCCCACATACCTTAGGGACTGCCTTTCATCCTATGCCCCCCACAGGGCCTTATGCTCTGTGGGGTCAAATATTTTGGTCATTTCTGGCCCCCAGGAAGCATGGTTAGCCTCAACCAGGGCCAGTGCCTTCTCAGTCCTGGCCCCTACCTGGTGGAATGAGCTCCCGGAAGAGCTACAGGCCCTGCGGGAGCTTTCGGCGTTCTGCAGGGACTGCAAGACGGAGCTCTTCCACCAGGTCTATGGTTGAGACAGACACGTGGAGGAAGATCTGGACCCCCCCCCTTGCCACTCTTGCCATATTAGGAGCGGATTAAAAGCCCCTCCATCCACCCTGAGGTTTTTATGATGTTTTTTGCCGCCGATTGGAGGATTTTAAGCTGATGATTGAGTTGTGTTTTATAATGTTATGGGTTTTATGGGGGTTTTATGTATTGGGGTTTTTATAATTGTTAGCCGCCATGAGCCCTTGTGGGAGTAGCGGGATAGAAATGCAATGATAAATAAAATTAAAAAATAAATAAAACAACACCTTGGGCCTACCATGGGAGAATGGCATTATAAAAATCCAATAAATAATAACAATAAAAATATTATTAAAAATTAAGAAAAAAGGAATTTACACTGCAATCCTAAATACAGTTAGGATTGTATCCTTTTAATTGCATTAAAATCAATGGTCTTCGAAGGGTGTAACTCATTTTAGGACTGTTAATAGCTTCCATATGAGAATGAGAAAAATACAAAATATCCTGCAAACATACTCAAATGGTTTTATAGTTATGCTTAGTACCGGTAATGTAACAATGGCCACAGGCCTAGCTAACACTGATTGTACTGGGTATTCACCTATTATATAATTGAAGTCCTTTGTATCCTCCATCCCCTTTCATTAAAAAGAAACACTTTGCAAAAAGCCTATTCATTATACCTAGCAAACTGTCATATGTCTTCATCATGGTATTCAGAATAAATATAACGATTATCATAATCTATAAAGATTATCAGCTTTGTCTCTCTGCCCAATACAATCTTCTTCTCCTTGGCCAGAAAAAGTCCTGACTAAACTGCTTAAGTCAATTCATCACCAAATATACATCAATCTTGGTCCCTACCCTGAAACTCTACTAACATTTATGTGTCTGTGATATGGTGTTAGAACATGAGGGCTGTCACAGTATGGTGCAAGAACATTTACATTATGTTTGAACAGGGAATCATATCAGCAATGCATCTTGGAAGCATTTGTGGCACTTAGGGTTTATTTTAAAACTGAACATCCTATATTGTCTGCTCCCCATGAGTGAGGTGTCCATAACTTCTTCCAGTACAAATGTGTTTCACTATCCCCCAAACAGAAGTGCTTCACATTCTCTAAGTGATTTGCATATGATGGTGACAAAAGACAGGGAAAGAAAATAGTAATTGCCAGTTTTGTAGAGGGATAAGTCTATACGTCATCAGACCTGCCACAAGGCTTGAGTTGAGTTGGTGAAGTTGCTACAGTTGTCATTTTTAGACAAGGAAGATTAATTGTGGGCATTCATTTCTATGCTCCTTCCTATCACAGCTACATGATGAACTAGAAATGTATCACCTCACGGTTCACCACATATTTTGCAACAAGGCAGCAGCTGCAAACTGAACCCAGAACTATTAATTGTATGTTTTAATATGTTGTGACCTGCCCTGAGCCAACTAGGAAGGGCAGGCTATAAAAGTCCCTGAATCAAACAACATTTCAGTAGGTGACCTCAAGCAAGCTATTCCCTCTCTCGTCTTCAGAGCCACTCTCCCCATACAGCCCATGCTGAAATATAGAGCACAAGTTATTGACCAACTATATGGACTTATTTTTAAGAGTTATTGAGGTAGCACCCTAAGTACTTTAACAAAGCAAAGTAATCGTATGATAATTACCATTGGGGGAAGGTGAGCAGAGGATGAAGACTGAAAGCATCTGATTGGAATAGGCCATCTGGCAGAGAGGCTTGAGTGAAGAAAGATCCTTGAATGTCAGGCAAAAGGTATAGTGAAAGGGACTTTGGAGTTCCTGGAAGGAATGTAGGTATTCAAAAGCCAGTTTTGTTAGAGCCTTAAAAGGTTCTGACTCTTTTTTAGACTCTGCTCTGGATTTTTTTTTCCAGCTTAAGAGGCTTTCACTGACATGGTCTCTGAAATGTGAAAGACACTTCAAACTTTTTAAAAGATATCCAGTCCCTGTTAAATTTTCACAAATGTCCATGTGCAAATGGGACAGGGGCAAGATGCTGGTAACAAACTCAATTGAAAGGGGATCAAAATGAGCTGACACTGTAAGTACACGTGATTTTAAAATATTTTAAATAGCAAAAACATACACATGCCATTTTGTACAACAAGTGCTGCATCCTGCTTAAAATGGATTGTCAAACACTATGTGAGCAATGGTAACATATCAGCACCTAGGGTTGCCAACAGGCCTGAAGAAATATATCTTGTCCTTTAATAGAGGTATGATGTATGGAAATTGGCCGCTGAAGCTTTTCATGACATGAGGGTAAATATCATCCTATTAAACCTCCATTAAAGGGACAGGAGTTTTATTCACCAGGCAGATAACTACCCTAAGAGGACTCAGGCTATAGATCTCTGAAGATCCAATTTAAACATGTTGCTAGAGTTCTTCTGTTCTACTAACATGCAACAGGACAAAACAAAATTACTGGAAGAGAGGGTGTAAGTGCTGAATTTCATGGCCTTCATCACTTAATAGTGATTCTACTCAATAGAAACCTAAAATATCTTTTCCCTTGCATGAACTGCACACAGTTCATCTCTGAAATCTGCCAGGAACTTTATTCTTATGCCCTGAAATACTTCCTCTTCTAGGGCAATGTTTAACTGTCAATTTAATCCCTGCCCCCAACTGGAAGTCAGATCCCATCAATTCACAGATCTGGATGCAATCTTATACACATTTAGCATGGAGTAAACTCCACAAAACAAAGTAGAATTTACTTCTGAGGAAACACGTATAGGCCTGGCCTGCATCTCCTATCCAGAATTAGAAGATCCACCTATGAAGATAAGACAGTTCTCTACCAGGTAAACTTCATGTTTATATTCCATGTGTATCCCAATACCTCAGACTTTCTCAACGTTTTTACTGTTGAGAATCCCCTGAAGCATTCCTCAGGCTTTGAGAAACCCCAGAAGTGACGCAAGCACATAGAATATGGTTGGGAAGCTTAACTGTGGACATGCCCACCAAGTGTCCCTCCCCTTCCCACTCCCTTATGTGCCATCACATGGGGGCATATATGGTAATATCACCCAATAAATATTTAATTTAAAAAATATATTAAAAATGAATTAACTCCCACCCATTTGGGAATCCCTTCCAGGACCATCAAGCAACCCTGGTTGAGAAAGCTTGCAATACTTGAATCTTACACTTAATAAACAAAATTAATCAAAGGCAACCAGAGTAAAATGTTTTATGCCATTTTCTCCAGTTATCTGTAAAAGCAGAAAGTGGGAAAAGGCATCGCAGGGAGATGCATCCCATCTCTTTTTAGTACTAAATTACTGACTGAAGGAAAAATCACCTATGCTTGGCTAAAAATAAATACCATTGGTAATGAAGTTCCCTGGGACATCCTTTAATTACTCTCATGGTGTCAAACATTAGATGCTTTCTGTTTTTAAATGTTTTTAGAAGAAACCAGTTTTCTTACCAGCCATCCTTATTAATTTGCACCACTCATTTTTTCCATTTCATACTACCAAAAGGTTTGAAATACCTGCATTCCATTTGCCCCAAGAACCAGCATCCAGAATTCACAGCCCACATTTTACCGTCTATTGTAACCACTTACTATCCTTCAAAAGCTTTTAAAAAATGTGAACACCACAAGAAGCTTTGAAAAATACTACTATTCTCAACCTTTTCAAAATAAAACAATTAGTTATATTGTTAAAATGTCCAAAAGAAGAAACAACTGGGTCCCTTCCAAGCAGCTGCTGTGATGACCTATCCCTGGAGAGCAAAAGCCAGGTGCCAAAGGATTTGCAGCCTTGGGTTTTTTTCCCCACCTCTGTTGTTTGCAGATTTCCCTTCCCAATCCTCATCTTCCATTCCTGGAAAATTCCTAACCCTGCTGGAAATCACACACCCAGAGAGCAAGCCTTATTTATTCTAGTACAAAATTTTAATGCATGTATTCAATAAATATTTCAAAGCCATTTCATATTTAATTTGTACACAATAACAATTAAAAAAAACCCTTGAGGAGATAAAAGACACACCTATCAGAAAAGATGAGGCTGTGAAAGGAAGCCAGTTCACAGTTTTCATACACTGAGGTTTAAAAAAAAAAATCTTTCTGCTTATTGTTACTTTAAAACTGTCCTTTGCAAGGACTTGTTTTCAAGATCATACGACTACCATAGACTCTTTGCCTCTTGCTTTAAAGTAAGATTCAGTGCTTCTGCAGTTCAGTTTTGACAAATGTGATATCCATCTCAGTCATAGTTTTCTGGACCTATTCTAACTTCCTGCAGAGAAATGAAACAGAGGGGACAAAATATATTTTCAGTAGATTTGAAGACCAATGTCAGAACATTCTATTCGGCCATAAGGAACAAGGAAAGGCAACAGTGGTTTTCTAGATGGATATAGGACTAGTGTACAGTTCAGCATCTCTCTCTCCTCAGTGATCACTTTGCCAATAAGCCATCCTTTCTCAACATCCTTTCCCAAATGCCATTATCTTCACTCGTGTTCTGGTTTCTGGGTTGGCAAGTGGAATGCCAGGCAGTATTCCACGGGAGGCTGGATGAGGGGCTGCCTGTACTTACACCTAGCCTAGCGGGAGCACACCTGCCTTGCTCGTCCCCCTTTTGACTTCCAAGGGATCAAACATATGCATCAGCCTCTCTCAGTCTATAATATGTGCATAATCTCCTCTCTGCCTCTTGGAAGACTCAGGGCAAGAAATACCTTAGCAAACTGAGGTGTTGGGGAAATACAAAGTGGAACTCAGTGACACTTTATTGTCATAACAAATAATACAACAAAAATTCTACAGCAATAAAAATGCAGACCCCCCTGGAGACTTGATTACCTTTGACAGAACAAAGAAAAAACAAGTGGCTCTCGCCATAGTGGTAGCAGCCATTCAGTGGTCAGCTTTCGATTTTCTGTTCTCATCCTTCTCTCTCACATTTAAAAAAATTACAGTGGTTGCAAACCCCACAAAGTTTAGTACCTGGAAGTCTTGCTGATTTCAAAGGGATTTGCACAAACAAACAACTCCAAGATCCCATGAAAATGAATGAAACTTGCACAGAAGCTTCTGATGGATGGCATCCTATTCAACAATTGGTTTTGAGGTAGCACTTTTGGTCCCAAATGCATTTATTTCACCAAAGGGAGAACATCCTATTTTTCTCCCTAGATCTATCACCTCCTACCCCACGTAAAAAAAAAAAACAACCTAATAAACAACCCCAACCCCCCACCCCAGACTCAAAATGCTTCTAAGTGAAAAGCACCTCTCCACAAGTCTGTGAATGCATCGCTGCTTTTTTCTTAACCTTGGAATACAAAAATAGAGCCTCTGTTTTTTTTTTAAAAAAACACACACAAAACATGAACAATTATAAACAACTAGATCAAGTTTTTTCTTCTTCCACCCCCTTTGTAATTCTTATAAACAGGTAAGTCTCTAGTTAATGTCCGTCTATTAAGTCTCTTCACAGAGTCCTCCAATAAAAGGGACCGTGGGTGGGCCCGTGGGATACAAGGTGGAGGGCTGGTCAGGGGGTCGGCTTGGGGCTGGAGTTCCGAGTCCTTTTACTCCTCCGATTGAAAGGGTAATTGAGAAACTCGAAGCGTCTGTGAGGCTCCGTTGTTTGGTGGCCCTTGGGAAGCCTCTTCATGAAGTGCACCTCACGCTGGTGCTGCCGAGTCTTGGAGCCCTTGCGGGGGCGGCCCTTCCGAGTGAAGGCCATGTACCACCCCTCATACTTGGCATTCTGTAATGCTGTGTAGTTATTCTCCAACACAATCTCTGTGAAGACACAGTCCTTGCCTTTGCCATTGCTCTGCAGATGGAAACAATGAGAGACAACTTAATGGTGGCAATAAACGGGTGATTAAAGACGACCTCCATCTTTTCTCCACATTCCTTTGGCCCCAGAGTCAGAAGCAACTCCAAGGCCTCCAAGAACTCCTAGCATAATTCTTTGGGTATCTCACACTTCCGTTTATATCTGAACTTTGTCAGTTGGGTACAATAAGGCCTAGATGGCATTACACCAGCCTCCCTTAATGCAAGTTACACTGCCTGTTGCACTTCCTCAAGTACTAATTCCCTTTCCACTATAGACAGTCAAGAATCAAAATGCTGAATCCCAAGACTGCAGGAATGCTAGGAATATTGGTATTTAATACTAAGAGTAATCAGTACCCTTGGTAATCCTCATTTGAATATCTGAGCATTCTATTCACACATATCTTTCCTAGTCCACATTTTCCTTTGCTTCTGACTATGTATTGTTTTAATGTGTAGATCAAAAGTGAGGGAGAAGATGCCACCTCCTGAAGGTGCAAAGTAACCTTAGCACTTATTAGAAAACCTGGCAGACCAAGGATATTGCTAATTGAGGTTCACTTTGTTTGAATGCAGCCCAACTCATTAGGGATTGGGATTAAGGATTTGAATGGTACTGTTAGGAATCCATCTTCAACTCTTGCCTCTGATATACTAAACTGACGGGCAGACTTGGGTGGCAGGAAGAATCACCTGGACTGTGAATTCCTGGCTGTCCTCCCCCTTCCACTAGAACAGAGTGTAAATCAGGCTAGCAACTGTGTGATCATGTGCAAAGAAGCTGTTCATATCCCTATGCAATTTACACTGAAATGGAATTCTGTTGTAAAAAACACAGAGTAGATCCCTCAGAAAAAAACAGCATATACTGCAGCATACTAACCACTATGATTGGTTGATGAAGATATTTAAGGTCTTGTGAAACCAGGTGGGTGCCTACTTTCCCCCACCCACTGTCATGGCCTGCTCCCAGTTCCCAACTCAGTGGCTGAAAAATGAAGCAGGACCAACAGGCTGATAGGCAACAAAATGCAAACCACTAATTCCTCTATCCCCAATTTCTTATTTATTTATTTTTATTTATTTAGATTTTTATACCGCCCTTCCCTACGGCTCTGGGCGGTTTACATAAAACATTTTAGAACGTTTATATAGAACGTACTCTCCTGACTGTTCCTAGATAAATTTATATTGCATACATTTCCCCTGGTACTGCATATACAGATAAGAGAGCTACTTTCCAGAGAAGGAAAGCAAGGCCAATGAAACACAGCATAGGCTCATGACTAAAACAGAACAACAGAGAGGGAAGACCAAATGGTCACCACTGGGAAAGAAAAATAAATGTTTAATATTTGTCTTTCTCTGGAAGTGTGCATGGGGGGCAGTGAGATTTTATGCTGAGATCAGGTCCAAAATTATCTATCTATTCAACATAAAATTCCATAAAATTCCAAATCTGAATTAACTGGATTTATAGGAGATATATTCATTTGGTTAGGACATTTGATTTTTTATTTCAACAGATTTTCTCACAAAACCTAAGCACTCCTTATCCTAACAATCTGCTTTCCTAATACTGAAAATTCAGTTCTCCAGAAATTAAATTCTGCTTTGGAATCTAAGGTACTGAACAAGTGTGTGAAACACACACAGCCCTAGGAAAAAGTCATCCTCAATTGGAACTAAAATGCTAGTTGAGAGAGGCTACACAAATATGCACCAAAAGCCATGTGAGCATGGCTGAGTAAGAGCGAAGTCCTCAAACTGCAGTGATTGAAGTGATACACTAGCACTTCCCCACTGACAGTTCTTTATTTTCTGTTCCAGTTTCTGCCCAGACTGTTGGAACCTGCTGTAAAGTGAAATAGGAAGAGAAACACCTGACAGTTGGATATCAAAACAGCTATGGCCGGGGACCACTTCATCTTGAGTAAATTCCACCTGCGCTGTTATTCCAAAAGAAAAAGTATTGGGCACATCACCACATTGCCTAACATCCTGTTTTTAACTGTAGAAAATGATGATTCCTCAGAGGAACCGAACCCCAAAATAATAGGCAAAAGAAAAAAAAAGTCCTCCTCTGTTTCCCCAAGAGAGGGAAAACTGTAGTAGAGTTGATTGCAAATCAGACACATTTTGTGCAAGGATAGTGAATTATGCAGTGAAAAACTATCTGCTAATGGAAGATTTAATAATTTATCCTATTTGATTCTTTAAAATAAATTGATAAAAATAATTTAATATAAAATAAAGATGACTATTCAGGACCGGTTTATCCATGTAGCACATGCTATTGGCCCCCCTTTTCCAGGGGCTGCACAAGGTGCCTTCTTCCCCTTGGATACCCCCTTTTCCCTCTTTAAGGACATAGTGACACCCCTTTCCCCTGGGGGGGCTCTGTCCCCAATCTGGCTGCTCCCACTGCAATTGTACTCTGCTAGGCCCTGCAAATCCTTAAACTGGCTCTGGTGCTACAGGCCCCACCATCAATCAAATCTTTAAACCTCTCCTGTGAGTTTCTTTTGTCTGTTTTTGATTGTTCTCTGTCATTTCCCTGTCCTCCTTCCAGTCAGAAAAATTCTGGTAGATGGTGCAGAGAGAGGAGTACTATACTGGTTGCTTGGACCAAAAGGGGGAAATGCAAGACGGCCCTTTGTTTTTTTCATTATAGAATTACCTGACCCAGGAGATTTGCTGGTCATTGTTTTTAAAAGCCCAGTTAAGTCCATTTTACTTGGGAGCTTTAAACTATAGTCTGTATATGTTTTAATCTGGAGCATGTCTTGTTTTATTCCACCTTGAAATCACTGGAATAATTTGTTCCAACAATGGTGTAGAGGCTGTTGCAGGACTTCAGACTCCTAAGAGTTAAAAACTTTTCCTCTGCTGCATGTGCTCCTATCAACAATTGCAAATGAACAATGGCCACTTTTCTCTCCAGAAGAGCAGGCAGCCATTGGGGTCACTGGGAGAAGTCCATCAACATTATATCTGGGTGAAAAAGGTCTTGCTTTAAAAAAAACATTTAAAAACTTGGCACCAGTGAATTCTGTGACTTGTCTAAATAATGTATTTTGAAGCCTATTTGCACATAACTGCTTATCTGACCTAATTTCTATTAGTCATACAGTATTTTTGCAGGGCCCTGAAGTCCCATTACCTTTCCTCTCCCCAAACACAGGTGACTTCCCCAATCATTGGCTACATATTTTCAAGTCTCTTTTTGTAAAACATATTCCTAAATGTATCTTGAAAGCACAAACATAGGGATGCTTCACATTCCCGTGCTTAAAGGTTGAATTTAAGCTATTGCCCTACTCTGTTCATGTATGCCCTACTCTGTACAGAGTAACACTCTGCATGAGAAGGAGCTCATAGAGTGGGGAAGGGATTTGTGAGCGCTCTTTTCCACTGTGGTTTATGACCACAGGGTGTGTGCAAAAGGAGCCTTCCACCCAGAAATGAAACAATCTGAGCTATTTAGCCCATTGCAAAAGACCCTTCTGGTGGTAGTCTTCTGCAATGGGTCAAAGGATACTCCTCTGTTCAGTGTTCCTAATTGCGGGGACAAGTTGTCATGCAGGTAGGTGCTATGCCCACATTCAAGCAAACAGAAGTAAGGAGGAGGCCAGTTGAGATCAGTCATGAGGTCTTCAAGCGCAGCTCCTCTTTTGTTCTCTATGCATTGTTTATTATACATATGTCACATATACAAGGCTTCTCTCTCTCATGCTTGGTGACAGCTCCCTGTTTTACCCATAAAGTAGCCCTACTATACTTGTAAATACTATACCCTAAATCATTGCTGAAGTAGCCATATAATTTCATGGAGCACCAGAGAAGGGTGGGCAACCTTGCCCAAGGGGGATGGGCAAGGGAACACACACCTGAGAGACAAAAATAATATACACAATAGAGCATAAGGGAAAGGTCGCAGGAAAGGCTGCTAGGAAAGAAGAGGCCTTATTGGTGTCAATCCTTTGTTTTGAAAGGCCACATGAATTGTCAGGAAGATATGCTTTCCCCAGAAAGATTTTAGCATTATAGGCCCATTTTAAAAGAACACATCAACATGGTAAATTGAAAGATATTTGCAACTTAGCAGTGAATTTTGAGCTAGCTGACAAGAAGAAAGATATTTGCAACTTAGCAGTGAATTTTGAGCTAGCTGACAAGAAGAAAGAAATTTGCAACTTAGCAGTGAATTTTGAGCTAGCTGACAAGAAGATGACAGAAAACTGCAATGTTTGTATGTAAAAGTAGTGATTGGGGAATGGAGAAGACATTTCCTAGGCTGCCTCCTAAATTATCCTTCATTTTAATATGGTATTAGTAACCTAACATGGTTAATACTAATATCAGAAATTACGTATATAGTCACAGGCCCCTTGTTATTTGTAATGTTACAGGCACTACCTAATAGATGCCATGACAGCCTCAGGTCTGGGTTGGGAAATTTCTGGAGATAAGGGGGGTAGAGCCTAGAGAGGTTAGTTACTCAGCATAGTATACCATAGAGCCTATCTTCCAAAGCAGCCATTGTCTCCAGGGGAATTGATTTATGTGGCCTGGAGATCACTTAAGAGTTCCAGGAGATCTCCAGTCACCACCTGGAGGTTGGCAACTTTACAGCAGCATCCTGTTCCCTCAGCAATAGTAAATTCTTGTTTGAGTGCTTGAATATCAAGATATGAAGCCATATCCTTCACAGCACAAGATTTACAAGTACAGGGACATTAATTTAAATTACTACTATTCATATTAATTTATGGTAATTATTAATTTGTTTCAAGCCTTCAGGCCATCCATCTCCTGCTGAAGTGAGAAAATTAGGGAGGATTTGGTGCCAAGCAAATGATGGTACAAAAAGATTAATCTAGCAGGTTTTCATTTCAGCTCCTTCAATTTTGGAATTCTGTATCATGATTTAATTACTTATGGATTGTACAATTTTTACCAAGTTTGAAGCAGGAGTGTGGGGAATGTGGAAAGTGATATTAGCTTGTAAGAAGGGACAGCCGCATGGAGAGAAGTCCCTTGATGACAGGATTATCACACAGAGAAACTGCCTGGTGTCTGAATGCTGAAGCAAATGCAGTTTTCAGTTTCTCTTTTCGGCCTCATGAAGGCAACACTTACGTGTGTGTCTTGTTTTTGTGAATAAAACTGCTCCTCAAAAGTAACACTAAAATTTGACATAATTTTCAGGATTCCAGACTAACGTCTGCCATGGGGGGACAGCTGCCTGTGCCAGGCTGGGAAATACTTGGAAGATTTTGGGGGGAAAGCCTGAGGAGGGTGTGGTTTGGGAAGGGGAGGGACTTCAATAGGGTTCAATGCCATAGAGACCACCTTCCAAAATGGAGATTTTCTATGGGTGAACTGGAGATCAGCTGTCACTCTGGGTGATCTCCAGCTACCATCTAGATAGGGTTGCCAACCACCGAACAGTTGCCACCTCCAAAATCTGGCAACTCTACAACTGGAGGTTGGCAGCCCTAATGAGTCACCAGTCCCAAAATATATAACATACATAATGCCTAGCCCAATTCCCTGCGAGATAGATAGATTTGACTCTCACTACAGCTCTGCCTATATCTAGTGAGAAGGTGCAACAGCTGTTTGCTCATCAGTTCATTCCCTGCAGGCCATTTGCATACCTGTGTACATACGCACAAATTTCACAGCCTTGACTCCTTACCTTGCCAATTAGCTTTCCTTTCTTGTTCATGCAGATGTAGAATCCTGTCTCAGCTCCCTTGATTCTCACACGGCTCCCAAATGTGTCAGTCTCCACAATGAGCTTGGCTGGAGGGAACAAGAGGAAACGAAAACTAGTCATATGAAAGTTACGAAATGGACACAACTCAAGGAGAGACAACTTGTTGAGCATTTCAGGATCCACATGACATCAGAGAGGGACACTGCTATGCGATGTCCTGTGGCATCAGGAAGTATCAATAGAAACCATAGCTACATGTCATGTGGAGGGCAGCAGTTCCTTTTATAGCATAGATATGGGTGGAGGAGAACTGTGAAACCTTATTTACCAACCTCTTGCTCATCTTTCCTGTTCTATAACCTTTTCTCCTTTGTTTTTCCTTGTACATAGTTTGTTTCCTATCCTCTTTATCATCCGCAGTCAAAGCAAGAGCAGAAGAGATCGGTACTGTTTTGGAATAAGTTGAAATGGGAATTTTCTTCAGGAGTATAGGGAGGCTACACAAAATGGGGGCAAGCGGAACAAAACAAGGGCCCATTCTCCCTCAACATCTGTTTTTATTCTCGGTGGCAAGTCACCTTGTTGCAGTTTACACATGGAAGAACATTTCCCTCTGAGCACATATGTAATGCATGTTAGTCTTCAATTAATAACTAACCCCCAAAATTTGGGATTAGGGATAAACACCAAAGTGTCATAAAGTTCAATGAGGATAAAACCACAGGTTATCCAGTGCAGAGAAGCCATTTCGCTACAGGGTCTAGAGAGGGCAGTCTTAAGCTCTCACTGCAGAAAAACAGGATACGTAGGAGAGTCTAAATCAATGTGACCCAAGGATAATCACTGCCCTGATTTCCAGGTCTCAGGTGAGTGAACAGGGGTACACACAAAGTGATTTTTCCTCACCACACAGTAGCCACATAAGTGGTATTAGGGGATAGGTTTCTAGGTTAGAAATAACTTTTTGCAGGCTGGTAGAAATCTGGAATCTCCCCCCCCCCTTCAGTAATTAAGGCAATGATCAATATTCTTTCCCCCCACATTTCACAACATAGTTTTGTATCCTGCCTCATTGCTCTATGGTCTTCCACCCCTCTGTTGCCTACCGTATCACTGGCAGTACAATCCTAGACAGAGTTTCTCCATTGAAATCAATGGGCTGTGACTGAAATAACCGTATCAGATTTCTCTGCCAATGAAGGATCATTAGTGCTGTTAATGGGGCTATGGCTTTATGGTTTCAAGCACAAGGCATGTTTATTAAGCAATATTATATAGAACAAATGTAACTTCTTGGCCGTAAATTGAATGCCTCCCTGAAATCAAAAGCCTCCTTGGGTAGCTGGCACTCAAAATGTAATCTGAGGTAAACATGCTGCTTCTCTCAAACAAGACCTCAGATGTGGCTTCCCACAGGGTTCATCTCCTGGGTCTGCACTTCAGGGGCTTATCTTGGGTCCAGCAGGTGGGAAAGCAGACCCTGAAGTTTGGGAAATTGCTGGATGGGGGGGGGGGGGTAGTGCCTGAGGGGGGTGGAATTTGTGAAGGGAACTCAGCAGGGATGTGATGGCTGCTATTATAGGGTGGGGGAGGGGGGGAGGTTTTTAGATTTTTTTTGCTGTCATTGTTTTATGATACTGTCTGTATTTTATGTGGGTTTTTAACTTTGTTGTACACCGTCACAAGTCAGCTGGGTCAGGAAGTGGTGGTTAACAAATATAAATATTAATAAATAATAAACAATGCCATAGAATCCACCCCACTGAACCTCTCATTTCCTAGAGGAGAACTAATCTCCATAGTCTGGAGGTCAGTTGTAATTCTGGGAGAACTCCAAGCCTCATCTGGCAGTTGGTGACCCCGCATGAAGGTGACGCCAACTGCCTCCCTTGCCACTGAGATGACTGGGCATGAGATGACTCCCTCATGGTAGCTTCCTCATGGTGCCATTGTTTGGCTGTTGAACATGTCCTGCACGTCATGTAGTTCATAAAAGCGCAGCATGAAACACAGCATACATGTCTACATGTACAAGGACCAGAGACTTACTGCTTGTACTGGCTTCCTGATCCATCTACCCATAGCTACACAAACATACCACCCACAAACAACCACAATAGCGCTTGCAAATATTACAGGATGGTTTTGAAGAAAGAAAGATCCTAATCTCAAGCAACGACCCATCAAGACAGACCACACCTTGCAGCTCTTCTCATTCTGAATATTTTCCCTCATCACTTCTGAATTCAAGGAACTTCAAATTGTTATTTAAATTTTTAGCTGCTTCACTCATGGAGAAAGAATTAAGATACTGTGGTTCAAAGCCTAAGAGGACAGGGAACATAAAGGTTAATCCAAAACCCTTGGGTGGAGACAGCATTTGAACACTCTGCTTTAAAGCTAGCTTTGCAATTGGGGCAGCAGCACTCTCGCTAACCATACTCTAATTTTGTAATGTTGCAATTCTGCCCTCTTGCTCTTAGTGCATCTCCATTCTCTGGAGGTCAAGAAGATCCATAAGATGGTTTGGTTCCCTCTGCTGTGTGTCTCTCCACACTGATGCTGACTCTGCAGCTGGCAGAGGAAGCTGTGGAGGGTAAGGGCAGCCCCTTAATGCATTTCACCTTTGTGAGAGTTGAGAGGGCGTATTGATTTAGTCTCAGTTTTTTTTAATGGAGACATTGATTGTCTTTTGAAGTGGCTATGCAAATCACAGATCAATGGCTTGTCCCCTCCTTCGCATTGCCATGTGAACCCCAAAGAACTGGAGCCAGTCAGCCAGCCCCAAAGAGCCATCTTACTCACCCCAGGCCTTCCTCCTTGCAGAATATGAAGAACTAAGGACACTGCAGTAATATTCTGATCCTGTGCAAAGTTTGTTGTTTGTTTAGTGGTCAAGGTACACAAGAATCCTGGGAACTCTTGAAAATCTAGCTTTGTCCTTTATGACCGTAAGAGAAGGATGCACTTCTCAGCAAGAAGTCAGACAGCCTTTTGTTTTGCTTTTTTAGATGATGATGCACAGCATGGCACTCTCTGCTAAAGTCCAGCCAACTACGAGGGGTTCCAGTTTGTCTATCCAGTAGTATCAGTGAGTGGCATTCACTGTGCTTTGCATACTGGCACCATGCTCTCATACTGACGTTTAAACTAAGCACAATGGCCACCGGCCCATTTGTTTAAGCCCAAGTCCGACATACTCTTATGTAAGAATCAAAGAGGCACATGAGGTGAGGGAAGCCAAAACATCTTCAACATATGTTTAACCTGATATTTTATTTCTAGTAGAGGAGCCTTGACTGGAGGAACAAAAGGATTCCAGCAACAGGCTGGATAGAGGCTAACGGCAGAGTTTAGCTCCCCACAACTATGTGCCCTTTCTGTTATTAAAATCACCCCTCCTATTTTATGCATGATTAAGGAAGACAGGAGGTTAAATGTATGTGCTGCTGTCACATAAAATGAAATCTTGAGCATCATATATGTAGACTAGGCCAGTAGAAGTTCCTTGCTGGGTAGATATTGCATAGAAGAGACCAGCTGCAGTTTGATCAACAGAATATGGGAAGGGCAAGTCATAGAGACAAGCCACAAAGATCAATAAGAAATATACAGGACTGGAGAAAACAAGATTCTGGCTTGTCTACTAGAAGCAGATCAAAATTGTAACCAAGTAAGGTATAGCTCCACAAAGTGGATCTAAGTCAAGTGATCTCAACAAACTGATCCAGCCAGATAATGGCAAAGATCCACTAAGCTAGGCAAAATGCTACGGCATATTACTGAAATGTATGGATCACCAGCCTTCCTGGCTTGGCAGAACCATCTCTTAAAGTCTCAATATACATCCAAGAGCTGTTAGGTGTCCAGCCCCCAAAACATCTGTTTTCTCCATGGAAACTGATCTCTGTAGTCTGGATCTCTGGACCCCACCTAGAGGCTGGCATCCCTATACTGATCATGGATAATGTCCCCGCCCCTCCAGTACAGAGCACACTTCAATAAGACTGTTCCAGTAATGAGGTCAAACAAATCAATATATCTGCTTCCCTTTTCCACACAGCCAGCAGATCCCTGCTTAGCAATGAAGTTCACTGGGCAGCCTTGGACCCCTCACTGTCTTTCAGCCTGTCTACCTAACAGGGTTGTTGTGAGAATAAAAGAAGTCTGTGACCCTGGTTCACACAACCCTTAGCTCTTTTGAGAAGGAGCAGGACAAAATGCAATAGAATGATAGACTCCTGACATTTTTGGCTTTCACAAGGAGAACTGCTGGGTGGTGGAGCTGGACCCCGCTCCAGCCGCCATGTCTATTCTGCATCCATCCTTTCCCCATTGGCCATGTTTAACCTTCTCTCTCTCTCTCTCTCTCACTCTCTCCAGATGCCACTGCCAGTGATATTAGAGGAAACATTCCATAGCTGACCATGCCACACAATAACATTCCAGACAGGACTCCAAATCATAATGGTCCGGCTAACCAAAGAAATAAGCATTTTCCCCAAGCATCCTATTATGTAATCTGAGACCTCAGCAAACGTGAGATGCCTGAAACAGAACCCGTTCCTCAAGGTAAGAAATGTGGATCCCACACAACAGAAGCTACAGCTGCACATGTGGTGATATTATTTGCAAAGCCCCAAGGATGCTTTGTGTCTGCTTCCAGTATCGCCCCTCCCCTACTGGAGCTTCACCTCAGGATCCACTCCAGTTTCCTTGCAAAAATAGTTCCTAGCACTGGCTCTCCTTCCCCCTCTGTCAGGCAGAAGAAAGGGCAGGCTGTGCCAAATAGGATTTTTCTTCATTGGTTTGCCTTACACTTCTCAATGCCTCCTTTTTAGGACTCCCCAAGACAACCTGTAAACCTTAATCAACAGCCATCCTCTTCCTTCACTTTTGTCCTAACTGTCTTATTTGTAGACTCTCTAGGTAGGGATTGTATAATTTCTTATGTGATCTGCCCAATACCTGGTGCTCCACTGCAGCCAGGAAAAAGTTAAAATGGGAGGCAGGTAATACAGGATGCAAAAGTCCCAGTCATGTGGGTAAGACACTAATTTCAGTCTTCGGGCTACTTATCCAGGATTCTCTAGCTGTGCCTTATACAAATCAGTAAATGCCTCACAGTAAACATTTATCTGGGAGAGTTATTGCATAGGCACCTGAATATCCTCTGACAAAAAGGTAACTTTGGAATTTTGAAGGGGAAATGGGCTTTTCTAAAGGAGAAAATTCAGGTGTGAAGATACTGCTGTCCAAATGGGCACCAGGCAAGCTATGCATGGGTATACAGAACCCTCAAAGGAAAGGTCCTAATGATCTGTTCAATTTAAACAGCTTTCATCCTAAAGCCTGACAAGGCAGGAGCCTCTAGAAACAGACAAGAAACATGGAATCACAGTCTATTATATTGGTAGGTTGGTATTTGTAGAAATGTACCATCTGTCTTTTCCTCTTTTGCAAGGGCCTACCAAGTTTTGAACTGCAAGACTGAAAAATCCACCACATGTAGATATGAAAAACATATTCTCTCCTACACCTGCCCAAGGAAAGCGTGAGTGGCTTATTATTCTAGCAGAGACCAATACGCTTAATGCAGTAACCGAGCAAAAGGAAAGACTGTAGAAACAGCCATGTCACTGGCACGAGACTCACCAGCAATAGCATACGGACACATTTTGTTTCTATATTTAACCATTCGCACTAGGCAGAGGTATACATGAATCAGACAACCTTTTAGTCCTTGGTGCTCTAGCCCGGATCCCGGAGGGCCGGCATTCCCGCCTCCCCTCCTCCTGCATGTGCAGGTTGCACTGTATATGAATTACCACATCACATCACTCCTTCCGACCCATTACAGCCGCTTTAATTTTAGCGCTTCTCCTGCCTATAAAATATTAACATCTGTAAAACCCCCTGCTAAAGAGCAATTGGACTCCTGACTCCTCTTCATTGAGCTACGCAGACAAGGTCCCCTTATTTATCTGTCTTTGGGGGGCATGAGCAAGGGAGGTCGATCAAGAGAGCAGTAAAAGGTTTAAAGAGCATCAATTTCCATGCTCTCCTCTGTTGACTGATGGAGAGGCACAGAAAAGCAGCCCTGGACAGAGGCTGAGCACCACATGCTTCCTCCCCCCTTCCCACCTTTTCAAAGGCTCTTTCTGATTTATCGCCTGTTGGTGGGCTTTGCCTTGCCGCACGAGCCTCTTTGGTGACCAGCCTCCAACGCTGAATCACTGCTCGCTTGGCAAGGCCCCCTTGGAACTCTGCTCTGGAGAGGAGATGGGGATTAACAGCAGGGCAGGGACGCAAAGACCAAGGACACCCTGCCCACAAAGACTTGCAGCAGCACGCTCAAACTCCCTCCGCAAGCCTCCGCTAAACCTCATTCTCATTCACTTCCAAGGCAGTTTGCCTTTCATTCATACAGGTAAGGATGGTTTGAATTCAGATGGTCGACTGTTAAGTAACGCTTGGGGAAGTGGACTAAATTTTATCATCTAAGGGGCTTCACTCTTAATTAGAAGGCTGAGGCCCATATTGACAATTAAGACAAATAACTGACAAAAATTGACCTGACATTAGATCAGCTGTTAAAGTGTCACAGCAGGAAAAAATGACCTTTGGAAAGAATAAATCACCTTATTACTGACAGCCCCCCCCCAATAAATAAATAAAAGAAAGCCAGATCAATACTATTTAAAAATAAAACTTACGGTTTTAATATATATTGTTAATGGTGTGAAAGGTTGGTGTGGGTGGGGGAGGGCAACATTTTCAACTCTATTCTTTCACTTCAGTGACAGATTTATCCCAGTAAAATTATGTTTCATGCTCAAACTTTGAAGGGAAAGTGGCTACGTAGATGCAGGAAAAATGCAGCAAGGCATACTTGATCCCCTAACTGGACTGCGAAGAGGAGAAAGTATTCAGGAAATGTTAAAAAAGGTGAAAGTAAGAAGAGTTTTAATAGCTCTTCCAGACATGGGGGTCTCTCCAGAGATTCATATAGAACAATCCTGAACCTCTATTTTAACATTTACAGACTTGCGACTCTTTTAAAACTTTACATCTGAAAAACTGCTTGTGTTCTCTCCCTCTCTCTCTTTCTCTGTTTTAGATCACTACTCAGTTTGCTCTTCAAATGCTTAACCTTTTTATTATGTTTTAATAGAAGGGTTTTTTCTTTTTCAAGCTCCTTCTCTCGCTTCATTCTGGACTTTCTGAACATTGTTATTTAAGTCCTTTCCACTTTTTCTTATAAGAAGTTTAAAAAAAGTTTCCCTCTTGTTGGAAACAAACTGATGTTCAAATTATAGCTGGTTTATGCTCTGGATGTTTTGCCTGAAAGGTTAAAATATACATGTGTGGAATACACTGAGAACCAGCTATTAACATCCAACATAAAACCTTTAGCCAACTTTAAACTGTATCAGAGCACATAAGCAAGACACACAGCTAATGCTTAAGCCCATGATGCATAACTATACAAATGGTGGCATGCACAAAAGGAGATGTACAATTTTGCCAAGAAAGCAAGATAGAGCCTGTAGCATCTTTCCTAACCCTCCTGCACTGTCCCACGCTGATAAAGAAAAGAACAGGGAGAGGGCCATACTGTTTATGGGAGTCCGAGTCTTGCTGACACCTCTGCTTCTCCTACAAGGCCTTGTAGTCTAAGTATTTAAAACTTCCACACTGCTCAGCAATTCCCCAACACACCCCTTTTTTCTCAGAGAAGGAAGACCTGTTACCACAACCTAACCCACATCTCAAGGGTTTCGGTTGGTTGCCAAAGTTTAGCTTTCAAGGTGTGCTCATGTTAAAGTTCTCCCTCAGATTCTGAAAACTTAGGGGGAGTTGTATCATCGAAGTGTCTTCATTTCTATCTCAAGGGCTGTGTTTCAGGACCACACCATCCAATACTTCCAAACAGCTAGGGCATTTTCACCCCTTCCCCATATGGACATTTTAAAAAATTGCTACTTTCCCCATTATTCGAGTGGTCAAAGATCAGGTGCAGAAATTTGAAAAACCCTACAGCACTCCTCATAAGCTTTTATTTCAATCCTCAGAGGGAAAGCAATGTACTATTATTACAAATATTGATTGCTACATTCTTCCATCACAACCCCCCCTCCCCCATCCTTGTAATGATTTCTGGCTAACAAAGGGACGGAAATCATCAATTACTGTGCTGCATGCCCCCCCTCCCCCAAGCACTGCTACCCACATACAGAAGCCTTACCGTGAGCATCTCCATCCTCTGCCATGGCATTGATTTTCTTGTTGTCCAGGATTTGCACGTGTTTCCCACTGGTCCGACTGTACAGCTGATAGGTCCGGACGAGCCTCCGGCTTAGCTGATCGGTCACCAGGCTCTGCTCCCTCACATGCTGTGTAAAATTAGGTGGGGACTGAACAGTTACCTTTAGGAAATTAAAAAATATACAACACACCATTATAATCTCTACTCCTCTGAGAAACGCTATGCTGGCATGTTCCAGGTGCGTTTTGAGAGAACGTTTGGCTGGAGCAGTGAAGAGCCAAGGGCGTTAGGGGGGATCTGATTTGCGATTGAGAAGTTATAACCCTGCCCAGACCAGGTGTTTTTTCAATGGGAAATGAACCCAGATTAAGGGAAACATTGGTTCTAGAGCACTGGGACCAGAACGAGGTGCCTCCGACACTTGTTTTAACCCCCACATAGCTCTGCTTGCTTCCCCAGATTTTCACTGCGTTGAAGTAGATTGCAGACACGATTGAACCGCACCAGGCAAGGGTCCCAATCCTGATTAAACCAATTAAAATCCAAGATTGTTCTGTAGAAAACATTGGAGTTAGTCTAGATTACCACCAGAGCCACACAAGGCAGACTGTGTTTGTTGGACCATTCATATCTGACCATGGTGCTCTACGAACATCTGTACGAACATCTATCCTTGGGCTTTCCTCTTTACTTTGTTGGAATTCCAAATGGCCCACCTGAAAGTTTTGCCCTGTGGGGCTCCGAGGGCCTCGTGCCCCAGACCAAAGTCACCAGTGCCGCTCCCACCCCCCATGCAAAGGCAGCCGTATTTTATCCCCCTTAAACAGGGATCAGTTGTGTCAGCAGCCGAGGCAGTTCGGAATTGTCTTTCCAGCTAATATTTATGAGCCCTTCCATACACATTGAGGCTAGCTGTGGGTTTCCCACCACCCCCACACATTCAAAGCAATCGTCAGCCTGTGAGGAGTATGCTCAGTTATGGAATGACTCGGGCTGTGGAGCTGCACAATGATTTTGCCACTACCCAAATCTGTTTCTCTCCTCTCCCAGCCTGGTCTTAGGAGAATTCTTCCAACCCTCTAAATCTCCCATTCCTCTTTTAAGTCTGAAGGGGTTTAGTTTGCCCCTGACATTTATAAAGACGTATTCAGAGCAAATGTTGAGGAGATTTGTTCCTTTCAACCTCATGGGGGGCAGCACATGAAGCAACCTCTCCCCCCTCCAGCCCCCATGTCAAATGCTAAGGTTGCTCCATGTAAATGGGAAAGCAACCTTCCTTCTGAAAGACAGAGTTTATAGAGGTCTTCCCTTGACAATTTCCCTCTCTTTTCCTTTGTGTGTGCGCATTTCCTATCCATGGTTCTTTTGATTATATCGCTGGATTCCCTTGCTAGCTCTGATGAGGGGACCATGTGGACAACCAGACTCTCTTTGCTCTGATGGCCCCGAAAGTTGGAGGTTTTTACACAACTCCATATTCCCACCCCTGCCCCCAGAGCAGTTTTTGTTTTTTCCACACAGGTACAGAATTGGTGTGTGCGGGGTTGGACATCACAATTTTTAATTCAGAATTTTACACCTGTTACACCTTTCTTGTGTGGGGGAATTTTTTGAATAGGCAGTTGTTTTTCTCTTCCTGGATTTGCCATCAATACTGAACCAGAAGGGTTATAGATTTCCAAGGTATGAGGCTGCAGTTTTAATATAGCAGCAGCACGTCTAATCACTAACAGCCAAAATTACTAATACCGAGCTTTTATATTTGATTAAAATGTGCAAGGATCCCTGTTGTTTAAACATTTTTAGTAAAAACTAAAATAACCCTCATAATTGAAGTGCTAATAATTTAAACATGCTTTTAAAATTGCTGATTTGGAGCAATATTGCACAGCAATTTAAACAAATCAGCATCTATTTCCTGCTCTGTATTCCACATCATTGCACGATGCTGGCTTTTAGGTCTGCAATCTCAATTTTCCGTCTAAACTTTCATCTACCTTTCTTTTAACCCCAGTCCTCAGTCTAAAATCCCCTGTTTTGCATTTGGCCACTCAAGCTTTTCCTACTCAAGGATTACCTATGCTTTTATAAAACTCCTTCCCTTAGGATCACTTTTAAAAGGGGGGTGACGTTTTAACGCTCCCATTTGGCGACAGTTCGATATAAAAACAAAAGAAGAGATTGAAGAAGTAATAAAGAAAGCGATTCCTTACCTGTGCCTGCAAGCAGAAAGCAAACAAGTGTAGTAGCCTAGAATGATGGACAAGGGGGTGGGGGAAAGGGGGAAAAAACAAAGTAGATGGTGAGGTGATTTTTTTTTTTTTTTGCCTTTGAAATGGAGCAGAAATAAAGATGAAAAATTGAGGGGGGGGGTCTGTTTGGCTATTGTTTTTTCCTGCCGGCGGGGAAAGGGAGGCGAGCTAGAGAAGTCAGATCGTCAGCGGATACTTACAAGTAGCTGAAGACGGACGAGAAGGGATTCATCCTGAGCGGCGCTGGAGCGGACTCGCCTCGCGGGGCGGGCGCGAGGCTCGGGGGCCGGTGTGGTGGGCGCTGCCGCCTGTCTTCGCTGTCGTTTGGCCGGAGCCCCGACGGGGCGCCCCCTTTCCCCGGCGCGTCTTTGCAGCGGGGCCGAGCGGCTCGGGGCTCAAGGGCGCGCCGCTGCCTGCCAGCAACCCATGCCGGGAGAGCCCCGCAGCCCGTCCGGGGAGGCGAGGTGCGGAGCCGCCGCGCGAGGGCGAGCCGGGCCGCGGCTGTCAGGCAGGCAGGCAGGCAGGCAGGCAGGCAGGCTGGCTCCGGGGAGCCCGGACGGGGCTGACAGCTGGGGCCGGGGAGCCGAGCGGGCTGGCGGGGAGCGGCGGGAGGGAGCGCGGCGTGCGAGGCGCTCCCCGGCGGGCTGGCTGGCCACTGGAGCCCAGGCGCCCGGGCTGCGGAGCTTTGCCCTGCTGCGGGAGGGGAGGGGAGGGGAGGGGAGTTGGGGGGTGCGCGCCTCTGTCGAGCGCCGGGGGGGGGGGTTGGCCGGCCCTGGTCCCTCCCTCCTCTTGTGCGCCGCTCGCCACTGGGTCAGCCCCTTCGCCTCGGGCTGCGGCTGGCGGGACGGCGGGAGGGGAGGGCGCCCCTTCGGGGGAATCGCCGCAGCCCCCGAGGCGGGAGCGCGAGGGGCGAGGCCGGGGCGCCTGCGGGAGAAGGCACCTGGGCGGGGGCGGGCGGCACTTCTGCCGGCACCCAGCGGGCTTTGCCCAGGCTCGGGGGGGGGGGAGCAGCTCGATCCCTGGGGCAGGAGCCGCATCCGCGGAAAGGAGCCCTTGGCGCCCTGCCTGGCACGGACGCCAAGAGCATCGCCTGGCCGGAGCTGCTGAGCCCCCTGGGAGCAAAGGGGCTCCCGGAGGGACCAGCGGCCGCCCTCCTGCGAGCAGCGACCCTGGGCTCAGCTGACCCCTGCGGCGCCCCGCGCAGGCAGGCAGGCAGGCAGGCAGGCAGCGGCCGCTGGGGCTTGTCCTACAGGTGGGCGGGGCGGCAGAGTGCCGCTCACAGGCCGGGGACAATTCCCTGCATTACTGGACTTTGAAGTTCCTTGCTGTAAAAAGCGGGCCAAACGTTTTCCGGCTCTGCGTGGCTACTGCCCCGTCCTGCCTCTCTGGAAAGCACGCTTGGGTCGACCTGCTGTGGGAGAGGGTTTCCATACCTCTGTGGCTTGGTGCAAGATCCATTAGTGGTGCTTTGTGAATGTGATGAAGCAGTAGCAATGCAACATGACTGCTAAACCAGGTGGTTGCTTCCCCAGCGTTTTTATTTTTTGGGAAGACCCTCGAGCATAGCTGAACAATCTACTGTACAGGTTATGCTGCTCCCCCAGGAAGCAGAGAAATGTGTGTTACACTGACACACACACACACAGAGTTCTTTCCCCTCAGCAGCTATCAGGTGAAGGCTGTAATTTCCTATCAGGGTTGCATCCTAGCATTCTGCCCTGTAACAGGACAGGTGGTAAGGGTGGGTAAATTTGGATCAAAGCCTAATCCGGATGAGAACCAAGGGGTGTAGTCAACTAAAGAACAGTTGTGGGTTCACAAAGAGAAGAGAGATCAATATTCTTGCACCTACACTACAGTCCCTATTGTCAATATCCAGAAGCTGGTCTTTCCCCACCACGGATTGTCTGCTTGGCAGAGATACAGCCATTTGTCCACATAATGGCCAACCCCATCTAAAGGGAGATGCAGGGCAGCTTTGGGCCCCTGCTCACTGTAGAGACATAAGCACAGACCTCACATAGGGAGCTGGAGAAATCCGGTTTGTGGATTGGGACAGGCAGTGCAAGGGAACTACAGCAAGTGAGAGACATTAAAAGGATTAGATTGAAGAACAAGAGTTTCAGGAGGGGGGGAAACACTCCGCTAAACAAATAAATAAGCCACATTGCCCATTATTTCCCCTAAGTCCCATTATCCGCTTACCCTTTTCTCATTCACCACTTTCAAGGCAAACTAAAACCATTTGGGCAAGCCAAGGTGGCACAAACACCTCCTCTGAAATACTGAAAGTGCCCCCAAATGCTGCCATTTCCCCTCTGTTGATAACTGAAGCTCAGCCCAAACAACAGAGCAGGTCAGTTGTGTGTGTGTGTGTGTGTGTGTGTGTGTGTGTGTGTGGAGGGGGGGGAGAGCCTGGGAGCACACCTTCTGTTTGAGAGGTAACTTTATCTGCTCTGCAAGCTGATAAGGCCAGAAGTTGCAGCCTCACAACTTCTGGAGCACTGGAAAGGGCGGGGGGAGGGGGGGAAGAGTAGGAATACCTTTTGTGTATCCCCCCTCCCATCTATATCCAGCATAATGCAATATCTTTCTCCAGACCTCACTTATTCAACACCCCCATCCTGGTAATATGGATCTACTTATCTCCTCCATATACCTCTTCACCAGTTAACACACTGTAAACAGCACTTCTTTTTATCCAAATCCAATTACCCAAATGCCCCAGTTAGCCTTTAGGCCATTTGAATAAATTAGCCACAACTCCATTTGAGACTGAATTAAAAAAAAATGTATTCTCATTTTCAAACACAATTTGGAAGGGGGGCAGTAGTTGCTACAGTGCTGATTGTGCACAAGCATCAAACAACACTATTATAAAAGTGGTTTTGAGGAGAGAATTCAGAGAAACACCAGGTTAATTCAGAGAAATCACCCCAGTATCCTGTTTCCAGCACAGTCTTCCTTCAGAGAAAAAGCACAAAGCACCCCCCCCCCCGTGCCATCTCCTGTCTGTTGCTCATTGAGATTTAAGGATACCTTGAAGCACAGTTTTAAAATGGCATCATACAGTTTCAAACATCACCAAAAAGGAATGTCAAAAGAAGGTGTACACTTTTTCCAAAAAAGCAAATTTCAGACTTTTACTTCCTGTCTCCAATTTATATTGGGATGTAGCTTCAACCAGTTGCCTAACTAGAAGCAACAGCAGGAGGAAACGGCAGCAGCCGTAATAACCGTGCAAACTGGTGTTGGGATGAAGGTGGCTTCAGAAGAAGGCACAGCCATTCACTTGTGAATCGGTTGCATTATTAACCAGGATTTTGTGCAGCCTCTCTGGCCTACACAGCACCCTCTATGGGGAATGACCTTTGGTTTACTTGAAACCCCCACAACTTATACTAGATGAAGAAAAGACATGGCTGCCTATGCACCCTGTGTAGAAGAATGAAGGAGCAAGGTTGTCAGCATTCATGGCATTTCATGTCATGCCAGGCTTGGTGTATCACTTAGCAAATGGAGTCAGCATTCTGAGTCATCTATGCCACAGACTCTAGGCTGCCTTCCTCCCTTGCATGCAGGGCAAATGTTCTGTAGTTGCTACTTTGGAAACTAGAATGCATCAGTCACATCCATAGGGTATGGTTTATTCACACTAAGGCAATTGCCCAGAAATAGGGTTTGCAACGCCCCCCCCCCCATCTAGTTTTCCAGTAAACTCTTCTTTTTAAAAATATGCTTACCTGATCTTGCAAGTGATTGATGGATCTGCAGCAGTAGGTGGTGCACAAAACAGAGAGAAAACAACAGCAATGCTTATTCAGAGATGTCTCATCTGCTGAAGAGGTGATGTTGAACTAAAAGAAAAGGGAAGATCTGCTGCTGCCACCTGGATACCTGTTTATGAAGCTCTCCTGCAGAACTCTCCTCCTGTAACTAACTTTGGAAGTTGCCACTGGAAAATATTCCTCTGTCCTTTGAAAACGAAATCTCTGCAGCAACTGCAAAGCAGTTGTTCAAAAGATAAAATACTCTACTGGGATATGTTTAGCAGTGCTAATAGCAGGAAATTAGATCAGAGCAGAAAGAAGATTTAAAGGGACCCATACAGCTCTCACGACATAGATTTGATTCTGCATTTCTGTCCAGAGTTATTTTCCTCTAAATATCTTTGCTCAGTTCCTAACTGTTTCATGCCCAAGACCCAATCACCTGCTCACAGGAAATGTTTCTGAAAAAGACAGAGGAACAAACAAGTTGCAACATTCTGAAGACTCATTTCCACACTGCTAGTTTTATAGCCAAGCAAATGTTCAATAGCATGTTTTCTATTGCAAACATCAGACATACTTTGCGGTGGGTTCACTGCACAAACCTGATGCCAAAATATCTAAAGAAAACTAGTTCTCAGTAATCCTATGTGTGCAAACTAAAGAGTAAGTCCCATTCAATGCAATAGGACTTAGTTCAGACTAAAGATTTATCAGACTGGACTGAAAAACACACACAAAATTTTTAGCAGCTCTTAACACTTCTCAATTCCCAATGCATCTACATCTTGGAAGATTTCCTGTTGCTCCAAAGGTAGGGACATGGAGCAAAACTGGTCCTTAGCTTTAAAGACATCAACTATGGCTAGAAATGATCTCACCAATTAACAAAGGCAGAGACACTGCACTGATAAATAATGAATAATATTCAATATGCATAGGGCTCTTTTTCATTTTTTTCAACAGAAGATATTCTACTTTTCATGAGGGCATGCATCATCATTGAACATAAAGGTAGGATGTGAGAAAGTAATCACAAAAATAAAGAAGAACATGCCATTCTGGTCCACATTCTCACCTGTGTGTGGGTATCCATGCATCTCTCCACGTACCTGTCTTGGATCAGGAGTGGGTCCTTCACAGCTGTACAATGAACATAGACTAGAAATGGGGCCAAGACAAGGAAGACCTGCTGTCATCAGAGATGCCCCAGCCCTTTAGGGAATCTATCCTGTTAAGAATGTCCCCCGCCTCTTCTGCCTGCGCCTGAGCTGGAGTGACAGCAGCTAATTCAGTGTAAATGGCTAGTGATTGCTCAGAACACCCCACCCCACACACACACACTCCCCTTATCTTATCAAAGCCCATAATTACAATTGCTATTTTGTTTCCTCAAATCAGCAATCAGTGCTTTCTGCCACCAAAACAGCTCCTGTCAGCCAGAGCCCTGAATGACAGACTAAAGACCCTGATACACACACACACACACACACACACACACACACACACAGACATATTCTGTCATTCCTACAACAGGCTGTGTCCAAAGGGAGCACTGTCCTCTTCACCATTTCTTTGCTCTCTTCTTCTTCCAAATATAAAGTAATCCACTTTTTTGCTTCTTAAGCTTTTGTTTGTTTGTTTTAAACAGAATACTCTGTATTCCTGAATTTTAAAAAGGCTCCAGTTCAAACCTTTATCTTTAAGCTTTCCATACCCTCCTGCCTATGAAGGAGGGTAAGATCAGTGACTTTCCTTATAGGTATGTGAAGATTACCAAGATAATGTATACAAAATGCTTTGACCACTGAAAACAAACATCATAAATCTGAAATATTATTGTTAATTTTTATGCTTTCCCCCATAAAAATCATATTCTGTTGAAGTACTTGAGACATAAAACATAACAAGTGATTTACCACAATAGGCATATGTACTTTGTTACACTAATGGATTATTAACAAGCAACAATCTTCTCTGAAACAATTACACATTGGTCTTGGTTACTTAGACATTGCAATTATGACTCAATCAACACACTTTCCTATATAGTTTCTCATTCAGCAATTGTGAAGAATTTATATACTCCTCCCCGACATAATAGGAATTATTTATTCTGGTCAAAATATATTTTCTTACTTTAATTACAACTATTTTAAAATGACTTAGGAGTAGTTTTAAAACATCTGTAACTTCTCAAGGCAGGCTTAATTGATTCTTATACAATTATATCTTGGACAGGGTCTATACATGCAATCTGGAATGCATATATCTACTATCTAGTAATTATTACCTACTCTTCTATGCATATAGTACCCATAAGATCCACAGAGAGAACACATGAAATATCCAGATATGTGACTCATGTATAGCTTTTAAAAAGGTGGGGATCTTCCTACTGTTTTTGATCTTTTAGATTCTACAATCACACAGGTTGCCAAATGTCTCTCTTCTCCTGCTTTTGTGCCTTGAATAACAGTCTGACATGCAAAAATTAAATCACTAATACTTTATTCTAGATGGCATTTCCATCTCATAAACACTTGCCAAGTTCACCTTTGTCTGTTTTTATGCCTATTAACAATACCGTATTAGGGCCATTCAGATCAATGAAAGCCCTGCCCAGTTCTTGAAAAGCAGTTTCATTTTTACCCCCACCCAAATGATTGATTTGTCATTTCTCCTAAGAAGCACTTGAGATCCAGATCATCGGGAAATGAAAATAGAAGAGGCATACTAAATTTTCAGTGCAGTGAATACATAAATCATCTAGAAATAAATCTGGAAAGTACTTACTTGTCTACTGGGTTCATCCTTTCTATTTTATCTTATAAGTGTTGACACACACCATAGATTTGCTGTCGTAACTTGCAGGAGATACAGATTCTTTTGTTCCTTATGCTTTGATGACTCTCAGGTCTCCGGAGTCTAAAATTCCACTTGGAACTATTTAAATGTTGTGCACTTGATGAAGTTTGGATGTTATTTCTGGGCCTTTGTGGCTCCTTACATGTGTGGCTGCTCAGGACACATGTGTGGCATGTCTAGTCCAGCATCCCGATTCCCATCGGGGAATCTAGCTGGATCCCCCACCCCCATTTTGGACTCCCCCCCCCCAGAACCTCATTTTGGATTGTTAGCCTGGAGTCTGAGGAGATAAGGTAGGATATAAACGTTTTAATTAAAATAAATCAATCCTCAGGAGCACAAGTAAGGCATGAAAGCAAGTGAACATTCCAACTGTAACCCTGGTCGGTTTCACTGGCTGATCTCAAATTCTAGTATGATGGGAAAGGAAGGAGGGGGGTGGGGAATCTCTTGCCGTCATACCTGTTGCTGTTTAAAGTTTAAACAAACATCTGTCATGTCTTTACTTACTAATCCCAAAACCCTTTAACTTTTCCACATAGGGAGGGTGCTCCAACCCCTTGATAATTTAGGTTTCCCTTTTCTTTTCCCCAGCTCTACTGTGTCTTTTTGGAAATCAGGCAACCAGGGCTTGCACAATATTCTGGATGTGACTGCACCAGAGTTCTAAGGAAAAGTGTTGTGATAATGGCTGTTGTTTTCGATCCTGTTTCAACAACTTCTAGCATGGAGGCTGCGGGTTTTTTTTAACCACTGTTGCCTGATAAGATGAAGTTTTCATTCCCCTTCTGCTCTTTTTATTGGTTAGTCCCTGCTTGCTGGTTCAGAGCCTCTCAGACAAAGTGCCAGGCTGGACTAGAGCAGGTTGCTGAGAGTCATCCTTCCCTGCAGAATCCTGGCACAGGGCAGCCTCAGTAGCTCCAGCACAGTTACCTGGGGCCTGAAAGGCAGCCTTCCTTGCTACGTCAACTGGCCTACCAAGCACAAGCCTAGTGTTGCCAGCTCCAGGTCCCAGCTAGGCCAGCCTCAGGGCCAAAGGTGGGAGATCACTTTCAAGAGAATGAGGGTCTGAGAAGTTCCCATCCTAAATTGTATGCCTCATGGGTGAAAGGCTCTTTATATTGCTCTAGACAGGCTACGGGAAAGTAAACCTTCAGGGCAAGGTTGCAGGATTCTTGGTATCTACTCAGAAGTAAATGCCATAGAATCCAATAGGGTTTAGTGGCTGCTAATTCCTCTCCAGTTCCAGCTCCCTTTCTATCATCAGGCTAATGGTGGGGAAGGTCAGAATACTTCACTCCTTGTTTCCTGGACAGTGACCCCCCTGGAACCAGTTCTCATGAACAGGAATGTTTATGACCACTTTTTCTCCTTCTGCCCAGCAAGGCTTGGAAGGCAAAGCCTCCATCTCCATTTATGTAGTTTGCCAGCGACCCTAGACCAGGGTCATTTCCTAGACCTAGATCATTTGCTGGCAGGGGCTCATGGGAATTGTAGTCCATGGGCATCTGGAGGGCCGCAGTTTGACTACCCCTGGTCTAGACAATCCTTTCTTAACTCTTTTCCCATTGAGAACTGCTGGAAACATTATTTTCTGGCTTGGAAGTGGCACGATCATGCAGAATATGATTGGGAAGTGCAGCTGTGTATATGCCCACCCAGGGCCCCTCTGCTTCCCACCCCCTCCAGGCCCATCATTCACCAATTTTTTTTGGGGGGGGGGAGGTCAACACGACCAATACAGTCATCTCACTCATTAAATAGTTAACACATTTTTAAAATATATAAAACTTAATTGACTCCCACCCACTCAGGAAATCCTTCCAGGGTCATCAAGAAACCCCAGGGTTTCACAAAACCCAGGTCGAGAAAGCCTGGCCATGATGGCTCATGGAAATCATACCCCTTTTAGAGGATCTTTGCTCACAATAAATCTTTTTAAGCAATGTGAAACATTTTGACACATCTGTGAGATATTATACTGCATCATCACTGGAAATAACAGGATGCATTGAAGGTCTCCTTGGGCAGATGAGACGTATCTGTTAATACCACCTTTGTCCACAAGGTGGCACTCCTATCACTCTGAAGGCTTCCCCAAAAGAGGAGTGGGCAGAACCACAAAATCGAACTATATTAATTTACTGACTTTTTGGAATGTGCTCTACAATGAAAACTCATCTGATGAGCAAGCTTCTTTTATTATGCCTACATTCATCTCTGTCTGCAGATATTAAGACTTCTGCTCGAAGAAGCCCATGTTTAGGAGCTTGTTCCAACTAAAATTTATCAAGAAAGTCAACCGTCATTTTGATATAATAACTACCTCCTCAAACTAGATTGAACGTTCACCTGTGCCAAGTAGCCCACTTTTTATGTTCATGTAGAACTGCTAGTTCGAAAGGAAAATAAACCAAGAGAGCAAAACACAACAAATGAATGGGGGGGGGGGAGCTCATCACACTAAGGAAGGAAATTCCCACACTGGACTACCACCCACTGGGCAGCATCCAAAGCAGTCCCTTGCTATACTGCACATTTCCAACTCTGCATATTCCCATTTGCTTTCAGGCCCCACTGCCAATGTAAGGCTTTGCTGCTCTCTCTGGATGGGGGAGGGGGAGATCGATATCCAACACACTTGACTGCAGTTCATTTTGCACCATGAACACTCTCCTTAGTCAAAAGGTGAGTCAGAAATTGGGACTGAAAATTAAACTGCTAGTATTATAATACCTTTTATGTTATTTAAGGTAATTTTATACTACTCTTTAAAAAAAGTATTAAGTGGCTCACAAAGTACCAAACGATCACAAAAACATACAGAAGTTCTTATGGAAATATAACTAATTAATCAAAGACTCTGCTAAAAGTTCTGCTTCGCATATTCTCAAGTACATTAACGCAGTGGTCCCAAACCTCCAGTCCGGGGACCGGTACCGGTCTGTGGATCAGTCTGTACCGGGCTGCGGCTCCTCCTCGTCCTCGTCCTCAGCTGCTGCCTCGGGGGCTGCCCTGCCACTCTGCCACTGGCTCACCTTTGGTGCTCTCCAGCGGACGCCATGGCTGTTGCTTCTCCTCGTCGTGGCACTGCGCAGCTGCTGCTGGCAGCACCCCCTAGCGGGTGGCAGGAAGTCAGGCACACCGGCAGGAAAGCAAGTGGAGTAGGGGCTCAGGCAGCGGCGACGTCCCTCAGCAAAAGACTACCCCCCCAGGGCCTCAGTAAAATTGTCAAGCATTGACCAGTCCCTCGTGATAAAAAGGTTGGAGACCACTGCATTAACGGATATGGCATAGCCGTCACTTCTCTGGGTAGCCTCTTCCACAACAAGGGAATTCTCTGAGAAAAAGCCTTTTGTGAGCACATGGTCCTAATTTTCCTCAAGACAGAGGTGTGTGCATCTCATTACCTATCTAAGGTTACACTGGAGGCAAAGTCACTGGTCTCTGACAGCCAGCCAAGGTCAGGTCAACCCAGCCCTGCCTGGATGTAAGGGAGCTACCCAGAGCTGTAGACCTGAACTATGGGCCACAGAGGGAGCTGGTAACCTCACTCCACTCTAGCCAGAGTTGGGTCCTGGATAGTGCAAAGATCTAACATGGCATCCTCTACCTGCATGAGACTGGCGCACGGGATACCTCAAGATGCCAGACGCATGATCCTTCACCTGGTTCAGATGTAGCTCTGGCTTTTGGTCTTCCAAATTCCTAGGGCCCCAAGGAAGATAGATGGCTCCATGCAGGGGCTTTTCAGCAGTTTTCCCCATTGACTTTAGTACAGGAGCCTGATTTGGAAGAGGATAGAAAAGGGGTAGTCAAACTGTGACCCTGGGATAGAGGGCAGGGCAGCCCCTGACAAGAAAACAGATTCTAGTAGAAGGACTGAAGCCATTATCTGATAGCCTATGGGAAAAGACTGTCTTCAGGTCCAGGCATCCCAGCTTGTAGAAGGCTCAAAAGGTCAAAACTAGCACATTGAGTGAAACCCAGGAACAAATAAGCATCCAGTGCAACTGGGCATCAGAAAGCTATGCTATGGCTAGCTCACCTGTTTCCTATTAAGAGCCAACAAGCTGCATTTGGGCACCAGCTGTGTTTCTGAATTGTCTTCAAGGGCTTCCTTGGGGGAAGCTGGTAGAAGTAATCTAGCACTAAGGTTAAAGAGTATTAGCCTAAGCAGTTCACTGTATGCAGGGAAGCCCCCCACTGAGCTAGTAATTGAAAAAGCAGACTTTTCTCAACAGCATTAACTTGCTTATTTGACTACATATAAATTCTAAGGTGCAGCCATATTTGTAAGGCTCTGACAATTTTCCTGGGCTTCTTGGGGTATACTTTTGGTCCACCTTTCAGGGTTCAGACTGGAAGCCACTGTTCTGCAGTGGTTTCAGACTATAGTGCCAGGGAACTGCTGCTTCATCTGTTGGTCTCCAACCTGTGGGGTCCCACAAAGTTCCAACTTGTCCTTCATGGTTTTTAAAGTGTTTTTAAATCTCATGCAGAGAATTGGCCAAGTTGCCACCAATACGTGGACAACATTTGGCTCATATCTCATGCTCTCAACAGATGCCAGGGAGGCTATAGAAAACATGAACAGGTGCCTGGAAACAGGTTTGGAATGGATGACGTCTAATCAACTGAAATGTAATCCTGACAAACAGGCACTATGGGTGGGGTAAGGGTTTGAGCCAGGAATTGAGGTCTGTTGGATAAACTGGTGTCCAGGGGTGCCTTTCAACTAGGAATGCCTGGCCCCCTGGTGGAGGAAGCAGTCTCCCACTGCCAGGCCCCACCTCTCTGCCACTGGCCACCTGGTTGGAGGGGATGAATTATAACTCCCCCTCCCAAATGTAGAAATGCCTGGCATTTCAGTGGAGTGCCTATGTAACCCAGAAGTGATTTGAGGGTAAAAACTCTATAGTTAGAAGCATTCCTCCTTGCTCCTGGTAAGTGCAACCCTGTCCCTTGCTTGGAAGGCCCTGGCAACCCTACTTTGACCTGCTTTGGCTGCTGAGGCAGTTGGGGCTCTTCCTGGACAGGAAAGATCTTGCCAATGTGGTGCTTGTCCTTGTAAGATCTAGATTATCTAACTTTCTCTGTCAGAAGGGCCTGGAGCAGGTAACAATCTTGAAGAAGACCACAGTGAATTAGAACAGCCATGTCTGCGGTGTCCGGGGAGCAGTCCCCCATAGCTCCCTCTCATTGCTGCTTCTGCAGCTGAACTATCAACTCAAGAGGCAGCAGGAGCAGAGGTTGATTGCTGAGTTCATCTCCTGCTGCCAGCATCAGACTTGTTCAAACACGGCCTGGATCCACGTGGCAACATGTCCCTGTGTTCCTCAGATTACTACCAAAGGAGGCAATTGTAAGGATTGCAGGGATGGAGTCACAAGACCCAGGAGAGCCAGAGACTGAATCCATAGGCTCCACCCTTCAGTGAGATGGGTAGTCATGTTGGTGTTACATCGATGCTGACCTCTCCATTCCTTTCGACCACACACCCTCCTCATAAAAAGCCAGAGGGTCTGTGAGAATGGGAACTCCGCGTAGATTTGCATCCTAGGCCACTTGGCCTAGCCAATAAAAACAACAATCTCAGAGTTCACAGCACAGGCAAAGCCCCCTCCGCCCCATCTCAACTCTGAGATCTTGTATTAACACAGTCTTTTAGTGACAACAGCACCTTTGCTACAGATGGGTGGCTCCAGTTAGCCCCAGGCAAGACTGTGGGATGCAATTAACATCTCTTCTCTCCCAGGCTCAGAGCCCTCCCAAGCCCAGCCCTCCAGGACCCTGTCCCATGGGAATGACCTTGCTGTTTACACCCACAGCACAAGCATGGCCTAGGGGCAGCAGCAACCATCCATGGGAGCAGGCTTCTCTTACACTCTTTGATGGTCAGTGGCAGAAGGCAGAAGCCATGTTTCCCAGGTAAGGAACCAAACCAATGGAACGCCAGACCTGCCTCAATCTCCTCCTCACCCAGCTCCATGTTGGGCAGAACTTTCTCCAGCGTGAATGAAAGGCATTACATGGCGTGTGGGGCACAGGAGTGCTAGCAAGGCCGTATCCTATGGACTGCTTCCCCTGTCACTTTTCTTTGTTTGCAACCGTAAAGAAAAACAGCCAGAAAATAATTGCAGACACGGATCTGTCTGAGACAAGGCTAGTGCAAGCAGCCAGCAAAGGTACCAGATGCTTCCCTGCCACTCACCTTCCTCAGGAGGTGGACCAGTGGATTCCTTGGCAGCTGTCACAGGATGAATCTATAGTTGCCTTTTATAGTGCAGTCCGTGAAAAATAATATTGCACTGCTTGGTTAAAAAACCCACACACAACATACAAACTGTTGGCATGAGGGGGATTGAAATGGGGGGAAAGGTGTTCCCCCCCCCCCCCCGTAGAAGCATGAATCTACATTGAGACTGGAGAGAGGAGGTAATAATCTGGCATTAGGTGCATTTTAGGGCTAGTAAATGGTTCGTTTTCACATTGTTTGAGCTTTCTGTGTATGGTAAGTAGTCCATTTGTTCAAAGGCATATGATTGTGTGACTGTGCAATAGTAGATATTATGTAGTACTATACTGAGTTGTGTGTGGATGTACAACCGTTAGTATTTAGGGCTGGCCATTTTCTCCCTTAGCCCAGCCTTTCTCTCTCCCTTTCCTTGCAAACAGCTCAGCCAGATCTGACAAAGCAGTAGTCAGGTTGCTGCATCAAGATCACTGTTAATTTCTCTCCCTCTTTTTCATGTTTCTCATTCATTTCCATCTCCCTTTTTCTATCCCTCCTTCCCCCCTGCTTTATTTTCACTTCTGGGTCTTAAACCCTTCTCATCCCTATCCTGCTAGGTGCCAAAGTGCATTTAAGAGCAGAATAGTAGAAAACATTTGTTAATATGATGAACAATAGGTACTGGGCATGTTGAACAGAGCACATTGTACTGGTTCTACTGGCTTCCAAACCCACTTTGCTTGGACTGTGATTCTGTGCTTGACATCAGCTGGCATTGCCACAATGGCCCTGGGCATCATATATCACACTGGCTCTTCTGGGCTTGCAAAAATCCCCCTTCTCTTCTGTTTCTTCTACTGCAGAGATTCTCTGGTTTAACTTTAGTCCTTTGGAGGATGGGGGCACCTTCTTGGGAGGGGGGGGGGGTTGCATGTTTCTTAACATCCAGTTTGGTGAAGCAAGTTTGCTATCACTATTTTGTAATGCTTTGACTAATATTTTTTAAACTAAAAGTCAGTACACAAAGTCAAACTCTTAGGTCTCAAAAATGCCTTGTAGATGTTTGGGATGGTTAGTTCTTGGGTGTGCTGAGTCAACCAGCTTGTTGGTTTGGATGGCAACTCCTCAATGGTCCTGATATCAGCTAAGTGTTGTATGGATTGAGACAGTAGTAATCTTCTGTGCAGTGTCTTGGCTATGGAGGACTGAACAAAGTGATTTTGAGGTTTTGCTGTGAGTTCTCTTAGATAACCTTCTGAGACGATGTCTAGAACCTACTGGTCTATATTGGAGCAGCTCCACACGTCCCAGAAGTGGACCCAGCCTCCAATCAGTTAGTCAGGTGGCAAGTTTTCTGGGTTGCTGAGTCTGTAGGGTAGTGATTTATGAGTTGGAAACCTGGGTTTGTATTTAGAGGATCAAGTTTCTGAAATTCCTGGAGCCTCTGGGTCTTCCCAATGGGTGACAGGGGTGAAAGGACTCGTCTCTGTCTCAGCTGGAACTCATAGTGGCAGGCATGGCTTTCTTCTTTTCTGTTGTCTCCACCAACACCTTGTCCAGGTTGGATTCGCCAAAGAGGAATCGGCTGGAGAATTTTGATGAGTTCTTGGGTGTGTGGTCGAACTTCCAATATTTAAGCCATATGTTGTGGTGTATTGCCACATTGGCAGAATTGCATATTGTCCTGGGATGCAACAGCTGCAAATTCCACTGCTCACTTGATCTTCAAGAGGGCCTGCTTTGCCACTGGAGTCCGGGGATTTCAGCATGTCATCTGTCCAGATGATGATGTCCCTAGTAAAGTTGGATAAGGCTGCAGACACGTGAATCGCCATGGAGGAAGCCTCGTTATTCTTCTTGAGATTGTATTCATTCCTCTTGTTCTCTTAATTGGTCTGTCACTGTCTTTTGCCAGAATTGCCTCCAATTGCAGAGCCACCACAGGCGCATCACTGAGGTGCACCTTGAGATCCTCCATCACATCTTCCATAAGTGTATATAGCCGCTTGGCGATGGAGGTGGGAGAATTCCCAATCTCTGGGGTGGCCCATTCAGCTTTCAGAACATCATCAAAGCTAGTTGGGAATGCATGAACACTCTAGTGTCCAGACTGGCAGAAGCTTTTGACTGGGGGTTTTCCTGGACTTCCATTTCATATTTTAGTGTAGTAGTGACCTTAGGCAGAATACGAAAATGTTCTGCTTGGAATAGTTTTGTAGAAGTGTCTGGAGCCTCCATGGTTTACTCTCCTGAAAGCTCATCCTCTTCTTTATTGGATATGGCCTCCAAAAGGGAGGGTGTGGAGTGGGACTCACTGGGGGCTTGAGATGAGCCAGCATGATGTTGGGGGCTTATCAGCAAATGTCGTTTGGGTGGCCCCCCCCTAATGTGCCTGAGTCTGAATTCCTTCCTGTCTGAAGAATCAGATGCATAACAATCAGAGGCCAGCCACTCCTGCTCTCTATGGTCCCTTTGACAGAATTGCTCATAATGAACGTCTGCCCACAGGGCTCCCTGGCAGCGTTGTGTGCCTTGGCCCTCCTCAACCTCCACCTTTGTAGGAAGTCCAGAAAGAGTTGCTGCTCCTCCTCCCAGTAGCTGATGTACCAGTGAGAAGTGGAGGTTACACTTCCCCCCCTCCTCCTGGTTGAGTGGTGTGCAGCCTGGTCAGAAGAGGCATAAGTGACCTCATCCCCTGACTTGTCGGCTCTGCTGTAGGAGCCTGTATTGGTGAGGTGGAGAGGCAGCTCTGCCATATTCTTGTTATTCATGGGCAGCGCTATCTTGGAACTACAGGGGCCCACATGGTTCAAGGCTCATGTCTCTTTAATGGGGACGTGCTTCCGGAGCTCCAGAATGTCCCTGGCCTTGTCCCTTCCAGGGACGCTGGGGAGATGGACCTGGGGAACGAATGCGTCCCAGTGATAATTCACTTGGAATCTGGATTTCTTAAGGTTTCTCTCCTTGTAGGTATTTAATTGAATAATTCCTGATCAGGAGCAAGGCTCAGGATGTCCTACCTGAGCAGCAGAGCAATGAAGACTGGAAGGTCAGGCTCTGGTCACCAGCTACAGGGCTGCAAAATTTGCATTACAATTGCCCTACCTGAGCAAGCTGAGGTGTGACCTAACCACTCTGGATAACTTCCGCCCCACTGTAGGAGAACTTCCTCTTCAGAAACTTTCTACAAGTTCCAGGCAAAGCAGACTCACATCTTGCACAAGAAAGGATCCATGCCTCATGCGCACCCCGCCCCTCAACAGGCAGGCCACTTTATGCTGTTGCATCATGTGGCTGCTACGATGCCACACACAAGCCTTCTCATGCCACTCACTACCACAGTACAAAACAGACACACACAACTTTAGACTCATAATACCTCAGTACTCATAATGTCAAGCAGATTTAGCATGTACTTGTCTCTCCAAACCTCCTGGATTGTACATCCTGCATGTACAACATACTTATGTTTGGGGTGACCACCACACCGGTTTTGAGCTCTGTCATTCAAGGGACCCTGTGTTGTATATTTGGAGAGGGAGTGACTGAGAGATAGAGGTTGCCGAAAGTGGTTGCCATTTACTGAGTTCATAACAGAAGTGAGATTGGGACCAGGGACTTACTCGTTCACTACGCTACTTGAAGGCAATGCATAAAAGGGATTCCTCAACAGTCATACACAGTCACTCTCTCGCCAAATCAAAAGAGCTTTCTAACCAGAAAGAAAGAACTCTCCTTAGAATGCAAGACAAACATGTTTAATCCAGCTTCGGACAATAACAGAACAAACAGAGGCCCAACTTAGTACAAAGGTCAAGAGCTGTCCCCTCTTGAAGTGAGGAGGCTATTATTTTTAATTGTCCAGCCCCTTTTTGCAAGACTTTGAGCAAATGAATTTGAGGCTCTGAGCATTTAAGTGGGTGGCCTACAAATCTTGGCAGCATGATACAATTTAGCTCAAGGGTTCCTATACATGTTCATGAATCAAAGGATTTTTATGAAGGTTTATATTTTGTGACAGTTACCCAAGACAGTAACTTTTGGAGCTAGTCTACATGTGCACATTCAGCTTGGAGTGATGATGTGGATGTGCAAACTACAGACCTAACTCTCAAGGAGGCATTTACTAGCTCCTGGACCCCATGCCCAGCCAATTTAAGCAGCAAGAAGGGGCAAGGGTTGTACAAGCAGTCTCTGACTTCCAACAATCTTGTCCACATCCTCAAGACTGGACAATCTACAAGGTTTCCCACATAACAGGATAATTCAGTTCCTTGGGATCTTCCAGTCCTGTCACTGCCAGAGTACAGTCCCAGTTCGAGTGGATGCAACAAAGACCTGTTTGCCTGGAGGAGGAGGAGGAGAGTTAATTCTTATATGCTGCTTTTTCCCTACCCGAAGGAGTCTCAAAGCGGCTTACATTCACCTTCCCTTTCCTCTCCCCACAACAGACACCCTGTGAGGTGGGTGAGGCTGAGAGAGCCCTGATATTACTGCTCGGTCAGAACAGCTTTATCAGTGCTGTCGCTAGCCCAAGGCCACCCAGCTGGCTGCATGTGGAAGAAGAGCAGGGAATCAAACCCAGCTCACCAGATTAGAAGTCTGTGCTCCTAACCACTACACCAAGCAGGCCTTCCCACTCTAATGTGTCTTTCATTTGTCCTTCCCTTGACTGGAATATTTGCTGTTAATTCACTAACCAAAATGTAACACTGCTTTCCCTCTCTGAAGTCATAGAGGCCCAGGACAAATACATCATTATTGATAATTTATTAATAAAAATTAATACTCTTGACTTCATGCCTTGATCAGGGCTACCAAGGCTAACAGATTTAAAACATACATAATGAAATCACATCGTAAAAACCATTAAAACTCAAACAGAACCACATAATTCAAACAGCGTTAAAATACACATACACTACAATAAAACATACATACATGAAAACAGCAGGAAGGAGGGGTCACTGAGGGAATGTCAGATAAAACAAAAAAACTCTTGGCACTTTGGCAGAAGACAACCGACAGGGAAAGGCGAGTCTCTCTGGGAAGAGTTCCATGACTATAAGGCCTTCTCCCCAGCTGCACAGAGGTCAGGTAAGTAGCTGATCCTTCAGGTGTGCTGGTCCCAAGTCATGTAGGCCTCTAAACCAGGGGTAGTCAACCTGTGGTCCTCCAGATGTTCATGGACTACAATTCCCATGAGCCCCTGCCAGCGTTTGCAGTGGCAGAAACAAAGCCAACCACTGAGATACTTAAACAGAAGGGATGTTTGAGGCTATACAGTCTGGTGAAGCTAAAATGGAAACCTTTGCCTTAAGTATTTGTATTGAAGGCTACAGAATCCACCCCCACTCCATCTTTCTTCTAATATAGGCCAATAATTAATCAACTCAGCTACAGCTGAAGCAAGGTCTTTATTCCCAGTTGTGGTGCTTGGCTCTTTTCTATACCTACCTCCGTTCTACCCTTTTAACTTGACGACATTTTAGAGCAAGCTTCTCAGATCTCCTGTTTCATCTCCCACTATCCAATTTATTCTTCTAGCTCTCGTGTCCATCCTTGCCAATCCAAAGACGAGGGGGTACGATCCCTTCCCATGAGCCCGCTCAGAAATCCAGGGATTGCATTTGTTGTTTGTGCTGTAGCATCACACCAAGCGCAATGAGCTGTCTGCAAGCTGTGTGCACTCACTCATGAAAAATTTACTTTGCCCCCCCTTTTTTCTTTTGTTTTCAATAAAAGGAAAAGGAAACACATACCTTGCTCTTCTCTGCCTGGGAAAAACAAACTAACAACCCCTTGTCTTCGGTGAGGTTTTCTAAAAGCAACCTGAGAGAGCAGGCTCTCCTCTCCCTTGACAATCCTGTTTGTTTGCACAAGGTATTTGAACCTGTTTTGATAGCATCATCTCCAGAGGGGAAGCTATTGCCCTAGCCTGACCCTCTAATCCTATTCTTTCCCCTTAGACTTGTTCTAAATGTGTGATCTTCCACACACACCTACCCCTGATGCCAATCTCAACATGCACGCTTTAATCCACAAGGGTTAAATGTTACTCCTTCCAGACTGAATGCATCAGACCATACGGAATCAAAACGTGCACATGGCCAACACGACCAACATACCAAGAAAACTGCCGACTCCCTACACAGCCCCCTGATTTTGCTAACATCATAAAAACAGATCTAATATTAAGCTGATACAGATTTAGTCCCATGAAAATGCTGACATTTAAGAAAGCCAAACACATTCACCTGTATTTTCATAGGCACATCCCAATTATTGAAGGAACCCATAACATAAAACTGCCAAATCCGGAAGACTTAAACTTTGATTCTAATTGTTTTGCTACATTTCCTATGTAGGAACCTGCTAAAAATATGCATTACTTGAACATCATTTTTCATTTTAAAAAGGTTTAGCACAATATTTCTTTCTCATGCAAATTTGGGTGAACTGTTAGCAAAGCCAGGCTATATCAAGATAACCTCAAAACCACATATGGGACTCCCAAATACAAGATAGCATATACAATACATATAATTCTGGTCCCAGAACGGAGGTCATTAATATTCACCTGGCTGCATCATCTGACAGTTACAGCTTTGAAGGAGGTTGAGAGTTAAACAATAAGAGATATCAAGGGAATCTTATGCAGGACCAATCCACTTCTGTTCCTCATGTGAAACATAAGAGGTAGCAGCTGCATTCCTATTTCTTCCACATCCACTTGACAGAGTTTATGTCTGCCATTTTTAGCTTCCTTTTCTTTCCAGGCCACTGTTGTTGAGCCCTTTAGCTCTAAGATCAGCCTAGAAAAAACACAAAAGAACTGGAACGGCAGACGCCATGTAGACCAATTGCAATAGAGCTGGAAATTGAGTCTGATTGAACTTGGCAAATAAAAATGGAATCCTTGAAGATGTCATTTCGGGGTCCTTTTATTACCGTCCATATTAAAATGAAATGCTCTGCTCCAAGAGGTCTACCCAACCTGATTGTATTAGACAACATTGGAAAGGCTAGTGTGATGTACAATAGCAGCCTCACAAAGTGAACAGAACCAGAACCAGATAGGGTGGAGCCATATGGGAAGCTGGGAAAACACAAAGCAAGTCTAATATTTAGCTCCAAAACAAAATGCTTGTTCGCCCCAAACCAGCAATGTTTGAGCCAGAAGTAGAGGGTTGTCCTTGGTCAATCAAGCAAAAGCTGATCCAGCCCTGACAGCAAGGAGGATTATTGGGTCCTTTAAAGCAGTGGTCCCCAACCTTTTTATCACTGGAGACTGGTCAACGCTTGACAATTTTACTGAGGCCCGGGGGGGGGGTAGTCTTTTACCAGCTGAGCCCCTGCTCCACTTGCTTTCCAGCCGGTGCCCCTGACTTCCCGCCACCCACTGGGGGGTGCTGCCAGCAGCAGCTGCGCAGTGCCACGCCAAGGGGAAGCCCCAGCCATGGCGGCCGCTGGAAAGCACCAAAGGTGAACCGGTGGCAGAGTGGCAGGGCAGCCCCTGAGGCACCAGCCAGGGAGGAGAATGAGAAGGAGCCGCAGCCCGATACCGACTGATCCATGGACCGGTACTGGTCCCCGGACCGGGGGTTGGGGACCACTGCTTTAAAGCAAGGAAAGAGCCATTTCCTAGTGCAGCTCTGATAGCAGGAATGCTCCAGCCAACATGGTATAATGGTTAATATCCAGTTAGGATGGAGGATACCCGGGTTCAAATCCTGACCATAAAACTCATTGGGTGATTTAAAGCCAGTTGCATTCTCTCAGCCTAACCTGTTTTATATGGTTGTTGTGTTGATAAAGGAAAAGGGGGGGGAGCATTGTATACTCCCCCAAGCAAGAAAGCTCAGAAGAAAAATGATGTCTCTGTAGACTGAACCGCCTCAAAACAGGAACCAACGAGGTTATAGTTAGCATTCTGCCATGTATGGGCTGTGCACACACAAGATAAAAACATTTGTTCCCAGCATTTCTCACACTTTGTACTATGCACGAAACTTGTAGTGGTTGGTTTGGCTTATGTTCATCATCATCATCATCATTATCATTATCATCATCATCATCTATTAATAATTTGTATACTGCCCTCCCATGCAGGTTTAGGGCAGTGTAAATCAGTAGGAAAATAATCATACAACTAACATCAAAACCTAAACATTAAAACATTGAAACAACTTAAAATCACATCTTCTGTTCAAGTTCTGTTCAACCATGTCATCAGCAGCCCTTATTGTTTCTGGCACAGAAACAATTGTGGTTTTCGGTGGAGGTTTTCTGTTGGGGAGGGGGGGCAATGAAGTTATCTGGTCTGAACATTGTGTTTTCTGCCATTAATTTACCAATTATTCATGGGATTGATCTTTGGCTCATTACCGGTCTATAATATGGGTAAACGTTTTCTAGACCATCTTCTAAAGGCTTAATAAAATGCTGCATAAATTTGAGTTATACATGTGGCCTGGAGTATAGGCAATAGTTGAGCTGAACCATTTTGGCGTAATGGTTAGGAGTGCAGACTTCTAATCTGGTGAGCCGGGTTTGATTCTGCGCTCCCACACATGGAGCCAGCTGGGTGACCTTGAGCTCACCATAGCACTGATAGAGCTGTTCTGATGGAGCAGTAATATCAGGGCTCTCTCAGCCTTGCCTACCTCACAGAGTGTCTGTTGTGGGGAAAGGAAAGGGAAGGTGATTGCAAGCCATTTTGAGACTCCTTCAGGTAGAGAAAAGTGGCATATAAGAAGCAACTCTTCTTATCTGCTTTGCTGACACTTCTAGTTTTCTTTCTTGAGGCATGCTCAATTCAAGACAGATCTCCGTAGCATTGCTTGGCAGAAGGAAGCTGTAAACATGCGCAGTTATTGGTCATTTTAAAAGAACAGTGCTGTGGCTCTAGGTTCTGCCAAGGAGCCAGACTTATTTCAAGGGCTGACAACTGTGCCTGCCAATTAAGAAATTAGGTGATATGCTAAGGAGCTGCAATGGTAAAAGAGGTACAAGAATAAAACTGCTAATTGCAGGCTTGTCACAGGATCTCAGTCTAACTTAACTCATGTTTTCCCCTAGAATTGAACCCAAACAAATGGTAATGTTATAAACTGAGCTTGTTATCCCTGTTCTGGAATCTGTTAAACATTTTCATTATGTGGTATGTTAGTTCACTGCTCATGCTTGAACTACAGAATGGTAACTCCCGTTTCATTGTATCCAAGGACATTGTTGGTCTTAAAGGTGCCACTGAACTCAAACTTTGTTCTAGGGTTGTTGTGAGAATATTATGAATGGGATAAATATATACTCAAACCTGACCCTGATACTCTTGGAAAACAGCCGTATATACCGTGCACGTTCTGAATTCTGGCAGCAATAGGATTTCATGACTCACTAGCCTAACCCAGACCAGAGATTTAACACAGGCATTCAGTGCTGTGCATCCCCCATCCACCCGGCCCAGCAGTATGCTACAAAAGATTACATCCTAGCGACAATTTGCATTCTGGGAATGCTAGTCTTGGGCAGTAAAACAGGATGGGATGTAAATTTAATAGGTAATAATGTATGCTAAAATCCACAAATTTATTTTAAAAAGAAACTATTTGCCAGATGACTCTAGCCAAACAAAGGTTTGGAGTGACAGCCAGCCTTGACGATACCTTGAAGCAGCACTATTCTGCTGCTATAGCCCAAGCAAAACTGCAGACTGCTCCATAATTATTTCCTCATATATACGGAGCCAAGCCTTCCTCCAAAACCTTCAAGGTGGATGAGAAACAAAACCATTTCTCCAACTTCCCTAAGAAGCAGTCCAAGGAGGGCCCCCATCCTGCAGACATGGCTGCCATCTTGTGGTTGCACACAGGACTTGTTTTTTTCAGAGTAAATGCAAGATTGAGGGAAGAAAGACCTTTGTAGCATTCCTTTCACCACCTGTTGCTGCTATCACAGCAGGCTGAACACAGTCCCTCAAGGGCTGTCATGTTATAGTCTTATGGGGCCTCATGAGGATCTTGCACTAACTGGGTGCCAACAGGGCACAAAATGCAAGAGCACACACTACCAGCCTAGGAACTAAAAGAGGTCATTTCCAGTGTGCAAACTTCACCCACTCAGATGCCCACAGCAGCTGATTCACTGAAAGAACAGCATCCTGAAAGCCAGTGTGGAGTAGTGTTTAGTCAGACTAGAATCTGAGAGACGCAAGTTATGGAAGCTCACTGGGCCTGTTACTCCCTCTCAGCCTAACCTACCTCCCAGAGTTGCTGTCATTCACAGCATACAATAAAGCAGATGCAGAGAAAAAGCTGTCAAAAACTGCTCTGGGTCTCTCACAGGAGGAGGAAATGAAGTATAGATATAACTGCAAATAAGAATCCCCCTCTACGTTCAAGCCAGGTGAGGGCAGGTGAGTAGTGCGGTCACAGTATTTGTCAGTGTTTGAAGGTACCAGACAATGCATTCCCCCCACCCCACTCGCTGACAAGCAATCATTGAAATTGACTGAAAGAAAGTGCCAAGGTGATGTAGTTGTTGAGAAGGTTGGACTAGTATCTGGAAGATCTGGCTTCATATCACCAATTTCGGCATGGACAATCTCTCAGCTTAACCTACCTCACAGGGTTGTTGTGAGGATAAAATGGAGGAGAACAATATAAGCCAGTTTGGGTCCCCATTGGGGAGAAAGGCAGGGTACAAATTAATTGAATAAATAAATAAAATGTGTGTGAGGGGAGTGTTCTCTTTGGTAGAATAGTTGAACCCATGCTTTGCATGTAAAAGAATCTCTCGCTTCACCCCCTGCCTGGCATCCCCAGTCGCTGACAAAAGAACTCTCTCTTCTTGTGATCCTGGAGAACTGCTGCCTATCAGAGTAGATGGACCGGTGAACTACTTTACTATCAGGCCATTTCATTTGTGCTCTGTACTTGGTTCATAATTGGAGAAAGGAATGGAAGGAGAGAAAGAACACAGCAAAGAACACACAAGGTTTACCTGGTAAATGAAATAATGTTGCCAATTCTTCAGCTATCCAGTAAAACAATTTACAGCAGCCCACAAATTGCAAAATATTTTTATTCTAAAATATAAAGCACCTTATTAAAAAGGTTGTTTTCACTCCTGCCAATACACAATCCTTATATTAGAGAAACATAAGACAAAAAAAAAACCCACAACCCTGTAATACCAATAGTATTTAAGCAGTGTCAAAAACTGTTCAAAAGCAATTTTAAGAAAATACTTTTCTTTTTCAGAAAGTGAATCCAGTGGGCATCTTCATGGTGATGAGTGAAGGAGTAAAAAAATTAACCATGTTGAGTGCCAATCTGACACTCTGCACCATATGCACAGAAACCTCAAGGACTCCCAGGGGCATCACCCATTTCTCCAAGGCACAATGTCCTTCAAGATAACCAATGCATAGAGATACACACCACACCAAGTAGCAGCAGTCAAGTGTACCTTTCCAGGTACAAAAGGCACAGGAGCAACTAGTTTTCCTGGGAAGAAAAGGGAAGGTATCTAGGATGTGCTTTTCCAAGCCTCCTATGGGACCTGCAACAACAGCTTTCCCCACAGAATTTGTAGCAAAGGTCACTTAAATCAGCTGTAGGTTCTGGCTAGAGAGAGAGAAACATGGGTTTATTTTCCCAAGAAATCAAGCACCAAAAGACTATTATCACAGTTCAAAGTAGGTTAAAATTTTCAGGGCTTGGCAGGGAGAGGGGAAAGTGCAAGTACTGCTGGCTCCACTTCCTCCCAACAGACAAAGGGGGATTCTTATACACCAATAGTATTCAAGAATGACTTGGGAGACCCCCTTGTGCCCTCCCCACTCTCCAGGAAAGGCACTTCCCTTAACACTACAGTTGTCCAGCCATGCAGCCTCTCTTTTTACTTGCTGCAAAACTGAAGCTCTGCAGCAGATGAGAAGGGGGGATGGACACCAAGGCTACGGAAGCCTTAAGGCAGAGGAGAAGGGGTGCATCATGTCCTTGCCCAGAAACCTTTCTTTTAAGGCAGGTTCTTATTGGAAGTTGCAGCTTTGGTTATGGGGCCATGAAGAGCATGAAAAGGTGCCCGTTTCTATAGTCCAGCCTTTCTCAACTTTTTTACCATTGAGACACCCCTGAAACGGTCTTCAGATTTCGAGAAACCCCAGAAGTGGCATGATTGCACAGAATATACTTGGGAAGCACAGCTACGTACATGCCGACCCAGGGCTCCTCCCCTTCCCACCCCCTCCAGGCCCATCAATGGCCATTTTTTGGGGGGGGGTCAACATGAACATATATGGTCACATCACTCGATAAATGTTTAACAAATTAAAAAATATATTAAAAACTAATTAACTCCCACCCATTTGGGAAATCCTGCCAGGGCCATCAAGCAACCCCAGGGTTTTATGAAACCCTGGTTGAGAAAGCTTGCTCTAGCCCAAGGACAAGATGGTGCTTCACTGTGGTAAGAATCCGCTGCCTTCGAAGCTGCACAGTCCTCGCTGCCAGCACGTACCTTTGCGGAGGCCAAGCTAAGACTTCTGTTTCTTCTTCTTGGCTGGCTTGACAGGGGAGAGCTCTTCCTCATCACTGAACTTGTCTTCCTCACTGAAATCCTCATCCTCGTCACTTAATTCATCATCCACGAGATCCCGCCTATGAACTGAAACCAAGAGCGTCCTCTTAATGGACAGCATTACTTGGACCTGGAAAATGGCTTCAGCCCCCCTCTCTACCACTCTTGTCCCCTGAGCGAGATGACAGCCCTGCCCTGCCAGACTTGCTCAGTTCCTGCTGGGCAGGCAAAGCTGAATGGCTCAGGTTGACCTTTGGAGGGTAATCATGTGCTTGGGCAGTTTGAATAGTGGTATAGTAATAGCCACACATTTCAATACTTTATATTTGTCAGTTGTTTCAGTGTTGTAGATGCCAACCCTCTACCACATCTGTCTTTAAAAGGTGACACATATCTCCCACCTCTTCATTTCTAGCCCCGTTCCCCTTGGCACGTAATAGCTGCCTGGATTTCCTTACAGATCTGGTGTAGTCCTGAAAGGTGAACAGGACCAGATCCTGAACGCAGGCGGAAGGTCACTGGAGGCTGAAGTTGAAAATCATTCAAACTCAACTGTGGAGAGATGATGGGAAACAGAAGTTAGGGGTAAATATACATTTAATGGGGAGGGGGTTGCCGTGACCTCAACATAGATGAGGATAACTCTAGCTTTATTCTCCCTCTTGCTAACTCAGATATGTTTCCAATTGTCTTTCCTGACTCTCTTCAGTCCCTTGTCCAGACTATGTACCTTGCATGCATATGTGAATGACATCCTCAAGAATTCAACAACACCCTCCTGTAGGATTTCTTAAATACTGGCCTGAAAAAGTCTATACAATATTCAAGAGGCAGTCCCAGGCCTTCTAAGTTCAAACTGGTAAAACCAAGCACTTTTTCCCTGCCCTATCAACTCAGATACCCTGGAGCCACTAGTCATCTCCACCCTAGGGCCTGAGCTTAAGTTTTCAGTAGACCATTTTACCGAGGGTTGGCATGACAACTTCAGATTGGCCACTTGCACAGGAATGACTTCATTGTGATAGTTGCGACCAACAACTTCTACTATGTTGCATTCATCCTTGGCACCTTCTGACAGGCAAACCTTTAAAATGAAGGAGACAAAAGTGTCAAAAATGGCCCATCCTGCATCAGCCATCTAAAAGGTAGTGCTCTCAACTAACAAAGTTGAACTCACAGAGCCAGTGTTTGGAGGCAGAACGAGAAGAAGACAGGAAGACCTAGTTAGAGAAGCAACCAAGCTGTAAAGGGAAGAGATTTCCTTGCATTCTCCTCAGACATAACCAAATAAAAACTCATTAGGCAACTAACTAGGATCACCTCTCACTGAACTGCTTCTGGGTTTGTGTAGTTCAGGACAGGTCAGCTCCTGGTTTTTATCCCTAGAGGAAAGGGCACTGTTCCTGATGGCCCATGCATGAGGTCCGTTTCTGGTCTATTAACATTGATCAGATAACGGTGTTTACAGTAAAACCAAACAGGCTCCCAGAGGTCCCCTAAACAGAAATATCATTTATTTCAGCATGAATTTTGTGAGTCACAGCTCACTACATATGAAATGTGGTGTGTACACCTACGGGAGATATATTAACGCTCCCATGATCAACTCAAGAACTTTCACAGTACATAATAGCACCCACTTTCTTCTTTTAAGAAGCCTGCACAGGCCTGGGACATGCAGATCTATTATGCTAGCAGCAGTGCTTTCCGCCAGCCTCTGATGCAAATGGCTCTCAATCTCCTGCATTTTACCAGCCATACTCCTCGCACACCCAATGACTGACCCAGGTGTCTTACCGTATTCAGAGCTAAGGTATGATCAGAGTCATCCTCTTCAGATATTGTAAATGTGTACATTCGGTCACTGCTGTTTAACTCACATCCTGGAGAAAATGCAATAGAGCAAATGTTGAAATGGACAAGGCATTCAAGCAAGTCAAATGTGTGGCTGCACATATCCATCATCTAAGGTCATTTTCAGAAGCTGGCTCAGTAACCTATGCCTTCTGAAGCAAGAAGAAACAAGGTTGTCTGTTATGATGCCTTGACTGGAATGCCCCCCTCATTATTTGCTTGCTACATTTTCCATGTGTCAGATAAAAGCAGGATGAAAGCGGTATTAGATACATTTATTGTAACAATTATACTGATGTTACGCTGCTAATGGCCTTCTACATATTTTCCCCCTACTATGGTGTTAATTGCTGTTTTATTCATTGCTGCTGTGTTTCCGTTGAAGTTTTAAGACTTCTTGTAGGGTTAATTAGTTTCTATTTATTGCTGTCATATTGGAATCTTAATTGTTTTTAAATGCTTTTTGTTTCATTTTCTATTTATGGTTCATTGCTATATAGATGATTCTTGAGGCAGCTAACAATAAAGAATGTGGGTTTTGTTGCTACAGAAGCAGTAGCTGTTCTGCATCTGCTCTAACAACTGTGGTCCTAAGTCCCACAACAAAACAATACAGCAAACACGGCCAAACTGGACGGCAGAAAAACTTAGTAGTCCCTCCCTCTCTTAACTTTTACAAAGATGAGAACCTCAAACTGGGTGGTTCTTGGAATTCTGGCCAGAGAAGAATCAATCTTGCTTTTTAGAGTAGGGTTTTCTTTAATTATTTCCCATTAAACAGAATATATCAAAGTTAATTAGATCATAACCCATGTGTGCATGTCAAATAAAAGTGTTTTCGTTATTAATTACACATACATCCGGTTCTAAAAATTTAATTCTGTAACTTGCTCTATGTGAGCCTACTCTTGTCCCTGACCTGGAAATTACAACTGGTACAAAATGCAGCAGCACAACTAGATCATCTTGGAGAAGCCATGTCCATCCATTGCTGAGGCAGCTGCGTTGGTTGCTGGTTAGCTTTAGAATAAAGTTCAAGTTTTGACCTTTAAGGCTATACACAGCCTGGGGCCTAGCTATCTGCAGGGCCACTTATCTCCTTCTGCTCACCGCAGGCCTCTTCGCTCTGTGGGTATGAATCTGCTGGTGGTCCCGGGCCCCCAGAAAGTGAACCTGGCCTCTACCTGGTGGAATGGAATGAGCTCCCAGAATTGCTGAGCAACCTCAATAATACTTACTAAGGAGCCAGATAGCAGTTAATAGCCTGTGATTTATGGCTACAATTTAAAACATTGACTAACGATTTGGTGATTGCGCTTCCAACAAAACCTATTTGCATTAAAATTCTATGAATGATTAAGAAGAAACCTTATCCTGCCTTTCCATCTTTAAAAAAATACCCAGACAATTCCTATGCGCTGAACTCTGTACCGACATGAAAGACGAAGCGCTTCTGCCGTTTATGCATTCGAGGGGCGCGCTTCCTTCCACACGGAGCAGGAGCCGAGAAACCTCGGGCAGAACCGCTTCCGCTTCCTTCCCCCAGCGACTCAAGCCACGTGGAAGCGCTGCCGGCCGAAGCCACGCTGGGACCGGTGACAGGGCGGGACAGCCACGGCTCTCCAGCCAAGAAGATGTCAGGCAGCAAAGGGAGAGAAAGACGGCGGGACAATCTGGCCGAGGGAGGGGAGGAGGGGGGTGGACGGGCCGCGTGGGGGTTGATCGTCGTCCCCTCCAACGAGCGCAGCACTTTGGGGCTTCCTGCTCCGAGATCCGGAACTGGCGCCCTCAGACTCACCGAAGAGGAAGACGCCGGTGCAAATGGAAGCCCCGGCGCCATCCACGCTGCTTTCCAGGTCCGCGAAGGCAGCCATGCCCGCACCGACGACAGGGCGTGGAGAGACAGAGAGGGAGGGAGGCGCTGGATCCCCCGAGCCCGGCCTGCCTGGGACCGCCCCTGGAGGCACGCCGCGCCCGCGGCCCCCAATGAGAAGGCCAGCGAGGACGAGGGGCGGGAGAGGCGGCGTCCGCGCTTCCTTTGCAATGAAGAGGCGAGAAAGAAGCGAGCTTTGGTGCGTCGCGGGGCTGCGGGAGGGGACGGCAACCCGGGGCTGCTAGCGTGCGGAGGCTGCGGCGGCGTCCTCCGTCCCTGGGAGGAGGGCAGCTGCCCCTGAGGCGCTGGCGGGGCCGGAGCAAGGCCGCAGGTGCCCACGACGAGCCTCGCGCTGCTCTCTTCCCGCGCCTCAGAGCTACAGGAACCCCGGCTGCAAAGCTGGCAGGAGACGGAAAAGCGGAAGCGCCGCAAGAAACCCGGCTGGGGGAAATGCCTCCCAAGTGGCTGTGCCAGCAAAGAAACCTCCGTAATTGCTACAAAACATGGACGTGATTTTTAAAGGGAGCAACGCCTGGAGATAGGAGGCCAGGTTGGGCTGTCACTTGGAAGAGTTATATGGTCCGGGGGCCGTCAGGATAGCCCATTTGGTTGCGGCCAAGGATCACCATTATCACCTGAAGGGGGCCCGGCCGGACTCCCACTCCTGCCATCCTGAGCCTGGTTGGCAACCTGCATGCCATCTATTTGGTTTCCAGGCGCTAGAGGGGAAATTGGATGATTAGCTGCAATGATTTTCAGATGACTAAATTTTAAAACTCTGCCATTTCTTTTGAATGGGGTTTTAACTGCCAAACTGTTGTGAGCTGCCCGGAGACCATTAATAGAATCATAGAACCATAGAGTTGGAAAGGACCTCCAGGGTCATCTAGTCCAACCCCTGCAGAATGAAGGAAATTTACCACTCACAATTCAGTGAGTGGCAGCCTAAATGTAAATCAAAATAAAATAAACTTTTACTCTCCCCTCGTCCCAGCGGAGTCCCCTCCCTGGAAAATGTTGCTTATGTGACAGAAACAAGAACTCTTCTAAAACAAGAGGCCATTAAGCTAGCCAAAGTTGGAAGGGAAGGTGGTAAGAGATTGTGGCTTCTCTATTGCTTGCAGTTTCCACTTACCTGCATTCAGTTGACGTAGCTACTACCCACAAATTGCATACAAATAATACATAAGGGCTAGAATCTCTTCTCAGTCCTTTGTATAAGAAAGCATTCTCTACTCACCTGCACGGAAAGCCTAAGGAAACTGTTTAAGTATTGGGAATATGATGTGAAGGCCCTGGGTTACAAAACTTTATTCTGCAAGGCTGATAAGAACATTGCTGTATTAGTTATAAAACGCATGAGGCCTCACCTAAGATCTGCTCCAGGGCAGTTCACAAGGTAAAAACAAGGCATTAAAATGATCAGTATTAAAAAGCAAAAGTATATAAAATCAGCATTCAAATAAACTGGCAGGCTAGAAGCAGAACTAAAACATAACCCTTAAGTTCAAGGAAAAGTGTTTGAGCCCAGTGGCACTCTTAAGACCTACAAAGTTTAATTCTGGGTATAAGTTTTCTTGTGCATGCACACTTCAGAGACACTGAAAGACTTCCTCAAGTCTTACATAGAGAGTGAGAGGATTAGTTGCTGGGAAGGGCTTAGAGTCAAGATGCATAAATAACTGGGTGATAAGTATAGCTAAGACTGGATTAAAGCAGTTGATAAATCCTGTGAATAGCAGCAAATTAGCATACAAATGACAGGGTTAACAAACAGATAGGAGAAGGAAGTTTGAGTCCAAAGGCACCTTTAAGACCAACAACCATGTATAAATGCACACCTCTTTAGAGACTTTGAAACAGACTTCCTCAAACATTGCATGGAGGGGGGCAGTTGCCAGGAAGGGCTAATTAGAGTCAAGATGCATGAGTAACTGAGCAGTAGTATAGCAATCAGTATAGTATTAACACAGGTGGTAAGACCTCCTAAAAAGCAGAGACATCACCCTGCCAACAAAAGTGTGTATACTTAAGGCTATGGTATTCCCAGTTGCAATGTATAGCTGTGAAAGTTGGACCATAAGGAAGACCGAGCATCAAAGAATTGAGGCTTTTGAACTCTGGCGCTGGAGAAGACTCTTGCGAGTCCCTTGGACTGCAAGGCAAACAAACCGGTCAGTCCTAGAGGAGATCAGCCCTGACTGCTCCTTAGAAGGCCAGATCCTGAAGATGAAACTCAAATACTTTGGCCACCTCATGAGAAGGAAGGACTCCCTGGAGAAGAGCCTAATGTTGGGAGAAATTGAGGTCAAAAGAAGAAGGGGACGACAGAGAATGAGGTGGCTGGATGGAGCCCAGTAGGTACAAACTTAAATGGCCCCCGGGGGAATGGTAGAGGACAGGAAGGCCTGGAGGATCATTGTCCATGGGGTCGCAATGGGTCGGACACGACTTTGCACCTAACATCAACAAAGACCTGTGGATACCAGCACATTAGCATTAGCATACAGGTAATAAAAGTGTTACCAACACCTGAATGTACCTTCAGTTTAAAAAGTTTGGAGTTGGTGGCCGAACAATGGTATGGTACGTGCTAGAAAAACGTTAAGTGCTGACCCCATAAAAAACCATGTCTGGTTTCTACGCATTCCTTTCTATGGAGATGTACAAGAAGCAACCAATACTACAAAAAGGATGTTAACTGGCAGACTGGCCAGTATAGGAGGAAGGCACAAGGCAATTTTGGGGAAGAACCAGCAGTTTTATTCACCATTTTAGAAGATTACAGTGGCCAATATACATTAATCAATGGTCAATATGTCTACAAGTGACCTTACCGAACCTTTGGGGCTGCTCAGGCTTTCAGAGTGATTTGAAATGGACCAACACATCACCATCCTGTCCTACTCTTGGCCTTGTTAATCAAGACTGCCGCTCTCAGAATTTGGAATTAGAAACCATGATGATTCATTTACCTGTCATAATCCTGCAGTAGCATTCAGGAGCTCATTAGCTACAAATCAGCAGTTCCACTGCTAGCCTTATTTTCTGGTAGAGGCCAAAGCCATATAAACATTTGGGTATTGATGTTTGCTGGAGATTTAAAAATCAATCAAGCTCTGAGGGGCAGCTCCAAATATCAATTGGGTTTTGGTGAGGCGTGGTTGCTTTTCCAACTGTAAATGGGGCGGTTTGTTGAATGTCATATTTGTAATATTTTATTTCTTTGCTGTAAAAGCAGGAGGGTTATTAGCCCAGTGGGATACTGATGAGTTTTCCTGGTAAAAAGATGGGAAGGTTGAACTCACAAATGCTGGGAATGGTGCAATCCCAAAGCCTCCAGACATACCCTCCTTGTGGTGAGGCAGTTTCCTTCCTGTCCCATTAGAACAAAATGCTTACAAATTCAGTCATTTGCAACTCCAGTCAGTTGTGTGGCATTAGACCTCTAAAAATCCCACTGTTAGGCAAGAGAGAAATATTTATTACATACCAGCACAGCAGATTCTAGAGAGGAAATCAACAGCTGGCTTGGCATAACAAATAGAATACCGAGTATGATCCCAGATTCCCTGAATTCAAATCCCCCCCCCTCTCTACTACAGAATCTTGCTGGGTGATCTTGGGCTAATCACGTTCTCTCACACGCATCTAACTCACAGAGTGGTTGCTGTGAAAAAAATGGAGGAGGGGAGAATGATGGGTTCCCATTCAGGAAAAAGTGGGATAAATAAATCCAAGAATAAGGCTGTGATATGACCCAGACAGCCTGATCTCAGAAGCTAAGTAACATTGACCCTGGCTAGTATTTGGATGCGAGACCTCAAAAAATGCACAAAAGCAAGCAATGGCAAACCACCTCTGCATGTCTCTTGTCTTGAAAACCATGCACGGTTGCCAGAAGATAGCTGTGAATTATTTCATTCATTGTATGCATTGTCACTTGCATGTTTCCTTTTTTTTCAGTTCTGCAGTACTTGTGACATGTTTGTGGCCCTAGTCCTATTGCATTGTTTGTTAATGTCTCCTGCTGTTTGACTGCATTATCTGCTGTGATGATGCAGGAATTCTGGACATAAAAGTTGAGGATGCATGCTGCTGTTCTCGAAAGTTAAGGAAACCTCCACAGACTGAAACTGTGGAAACTGGGAACCTGAACTGCACCAGAAAACTGAACAGAAACAGAAATTTCAAATGGGAGGCCTGCTTTGCCTGCTTTGGCCCAAATAATTATTGTAGAACCTTGACGATGAACATATCCATTACAAACCTTTGTAAACCAGAGTACATTTTGCTAGAAACATAAACTATTGCACCCAGTTGGAAGGTTTTAAAATATTCGTTTTGACAAACATATAAAAAGGTGCCTAGGGGCTGCAAGTGGGAGAGCTGTTACAGAGCCAGAAGACTCCCTTTCCCAGATCATAGAGTTAAAATTTCTCTGCACACATCACAGGGTGAAAATAAGATCCAGTCAAGAGAGCCAATGATCCATTCAGCATGGGTGGGGCTCACTGTCACCTGCTGATGAATAGTGTGCATAAACCTGCAACAATGGCCAATTACTTGTTTCTCTCCCCAATCAGAAACCACTGTATTTGAATTTATATGCAGATGGGATACTGCTAGACTTTGATTCAACAGAAACTGGGGATAATTAACTCACTACAGAAAATAATTGTCCTGGTTCTGTTCAAATTCATAGAATCATGGAACCATAAAATCATAGAGTTGGAAGGGGCCATATAGGCCATCTAGTCCAACCCCGTGCTCAATGCAGGATCAGCCCTAAGCATCCTAAAGCAACAATTGGAAGTGGCTTCTTATTCCCCTTTTGTTACTGGCAGCCAGTCAATTATATCCGGGAAACTGGACCCTCTGACCTTTTCATGGAACCCCTCCATCCACCCCTTCTGCTGCCTGAAGTGCGTGTATCTACTCTTGCTTTACAGTGAGCTCTAGGTCAATCATATGGCCCCCTGGGGGGCCCTGGCATATTTGAAGGGGGCCACAGACTGAAAAATGTGAGAAGAGGAGCTTCTGGTAACTGGACCAATGGGTAACTGGACCAATGAAATACTCTTTTTGTCACGTATGACGGCATTAATTGCTAAAAAGTTTGATCTTTCCCTATTTTGACCCTTTTTTGGAGTGGGTTCATGACCTGGATCAGGATATTTCCTCCTTTTTGTTGTGGACCTCAATTAAATCATTCAATTAAAAAATGTACACGCTTCTCTTGATTGAATGCACTAGAAATCTGTCTTGCATATATATAAGACAAGGTATGTTGAACATAGTTGGTTGACTCTTACCTCAGGCCTTTTCAAGCCTAACTCATTGGGCTGACAGCCAGCCTACTGCCAGGGGTCCTGGAACCTGAGAACTCCTAAAAGGGCCGCAGCCAAAAAAGGATGAGAATGGTTGCTCTAGGCAATTAAAGTTATGCAATGATACATCCTGGTCTATTAGCTTGCACACAAGGATATAATTTTCATGCCTGAGAGTATGGCATAAATGTTGTTACCTTTGAGCCTCTTTTCATGCTTAAATGGTCCTTCCCCATCACTGCATAGTAGCAAAAGGAATTACAGGGACCAAACACCTGCATAAATATTAGGCAAGTTGCAGTGCAATCCTAGACATATTTACTCAGGAATAAATCCCATTCAAAGCAATGAAACTTACTGCCAAATCAGTTAGCATAACATTTATGAGGAAGAAGAGATAGTTCTTATATGCTGCATTTCTCTACCCAAAGGAGTCTCAAAAGCATCTTACAAGTCACCTTTCCCTTTCCTCTCCCCACAACAGACACACTGTGAGGTGAGTGAGGCCGAGAGTGCCCTGATATCACTGCTCGGTCAGAACAGCTTTATCAGCGCCGTGAGACCAAGTTCACCCAGCTGGCTGCATGTCAAACCCAGCTCACCAGATTAGAAGTTCACTACACCAAACTGGCTCTCAGCAGCAATAAGTGATCCTCCTAGTGGCCTGAGTATATTCCTGCAAAACTGTGGTAGTTAGTAGCCTGCATTTGTTCAAAGATGGAAAGAAAAGCATTAAAAAAATGTAGGGATTATTTGGGGGAAGAAGCAAAAATAGAGCAGAAGAAGGAAATGGGGACGGGCTGGCAGAAAATGGCATTTCCTCTCCCTTGTATGGCCCCGTAGATACTGTTCCTGCAGGACTATAATTTGAGCTGCTTTAAAAGTGGAAATGATTGCTCCATTTCCCTGGGCAAGGAGCAGGCCATACTGGACTTCTTCATGAGACAGTGCTAATGATTTCCCTCTTGTACTTTTCTAAGAGAGACTTTCCCCTCAAATTGAACTTGCAGCTGGTTTAAGATAAGCCCAACAGGCAGCTACATCTAGTCCTAACTACAGTTGTTCAGCACTGATGAATCTCTTGGGGCTTTCCAAGCCTTCTGCTCTTGCAGCTTGTTATATAAACTGTCACCAGATTCTTCTTGGAGTCTGCCATAATCCCACAACTCATTTTTGAAACAAGAGATGAATACACAAATGCTTTACTTCACGAGCCCTGTGGGATTTCTGGAAAGGTAAATCCTAAGACCAGAAATCTGGCCTCCCACAGTTGAAACTGTAAGAAAAAAAACAATTCCTATAAAGCAGATTCCTGAAGAGCTACAGTCAAAAAAGCTTTGTAGCATCTTAAAAACTAAGAAAACTGGTGTGGCATAAACTTCTGTGAACCAGAGTCCACCGGGCTAGGAGCATGAAGCAACATTGTCAAGGGCCGTGTGTGTGGAGCAAAATCAGCAGTACAACATGATTTTTCTTTTCTACCTAAAATATGAATAGCAGAATGGTGAAAGCTAGTACAATGACAGGTTCCTGGCCCCTATAATAATTACCCTACAGTCACCGTTAGGCGAGGTGACCTCAAAATGCAAATACAGTTCTGTAGAATTCCAAAACTGATTAAATCTGTTCCAGATTATCCTGTTTACACTGCCATTTATGTTACACAGATTTCCCTAACAAAACATTTTAACTTGGGACGTTTAAGGATGGGGTATAATGGTTTCTGACCACTATAAAAGCTAATGTACTTACCACTAGACCATCATTTGTATGATTGGCAGGACATTCCTTCATAGGGAGGACTCAAGTGACTTAAATTAAGACCAGCATCCTGCTAGCTAGCACATGCTGCTCTACAAACTTTTAAATCATAAATTGGCATGAATTGAAAATATATTCGGAGCAGGAATAAAAGACCATTGTAGTTCCTTCTTTTGCTTGGCCCACCCCTTTTCTATTCAAAAGCTTTTTCCTGTCCACCTCAACATCTGGAATAGTTGTGCTCTATCCAACAAATCCATCTTGTTCTTCTAAGCTACATCTTTTTCCTTTGAGCGTTGTGGAAAGACACTATACAATACAGCTGTTGTACTACATTCCCATATCATTACTTTCAAACATTTATCTGACTTTCCTCGCTATTGCTTTCTCTGCAAGACATTTGCAGAAGGTTCTCTTGAACACAAAATAAAACAGGTTCACAGAAGACTTCCTTGATTAAATACCACTATAAGCTTCAGTTCCTTTGCTGCTCAGTAAGAAACTTGAAACAGAATTATTCCTCAAGGCAAGAAACAAGAGTGACTTTTTCAGAAGACCATTTTTCTTCTACTACCAGCTGCCTATAAATTACTTTTTAGTACTAGAAAGTCCAACATTAAGATTTTCAAAGAGGACCCTGGGTCACTGTTGTGATAACATGCACATACATACATAAACATGAAGCATATAAAGATAATACATCTGAAATAGTGCTATGGGCTAAAATGTGCTAGGCAGAGTCATGGTATACAAATCTATGGGCAGCTGCAGTTCCCTTCAGAGTCAATACCTCTGCCAAAATACCCTTCCTCAGACATCAAAGTCTACATTAGAAGTAAGTGTTCAGTTACTACTACAAGTTTTTCTCTTGTCAAGTTACTGCACTGGTATTCTTGCATTGACACAGCAATGAGAAAAACTGTAGCCTAAAAGGTTATTAAGATCATTGATCAGTTACAGGTGGTTAAGAGTGTAGACTTCTAATCTGGCATGCCAGGTTCGATACTGCGCTCTGCCACATGCAACCAGCTGGGTGACCTTGGGCTCGCCACGGCACTGATAAAACTGTTCTGACTGGGCAGTGATATCAGTGCTCTCTCAGCCTCACCCACCCCACAGGGTGTCTGTTGTGGGGAGAGGAATGGGAAAGGCGACTGTAAGCCACTCTGAGCCTCCTTCGGGTAGGGAAAAGCGGCATATAAGAACCAACTCTTCTTCTTCTTCTACATTCTGGGTCTCTTGATCCTTTTGATTTATACACCACATATTGCTCAGTTTGTGTTTAAACAGGACATGAGTACCATTCATAGATCAGCAGCTAATTTTTCTGTTCTTCATGCTGTACGTGCCACTTTAAATTCTGTAGGACTTCAAAGAGCAGAGAGCTCAGAGAACCTACCTCGTGAAGTGCAGGTATTCTTTTTCCATGCTATGACAGCAGCAAGAATCACTCTAGCTAAGGGATGGAAAGACGCAACAAACTCTACAGTATCAGCTTGGCTGGACAAATTGGCAGAACATGCAACGATGGCTAAGCGAACCAACAAAGTCAACAAAAGAACAACTCAAGAATTTCAAGAAGAATGGCACTATTATGTAATTTTCTCAACAAGAAGAAACTTGGGAAACGGTATTATTTTATATATATTATGATAGATATAGGTTATCTATTTTCTATCTTTTCTGCATTATATCATAAATTCTAATAAAAGACAATTAAAAACAAAAAGCAGAGAGATCAATGACAGAATTATAGAAGCTGAAGAGAGGGAACTTCAGTTAAGAGCAGGACCATTTCCGCTCAAGGAATTTGCCCCTGCCTGGTCTCTCGCAGGTTTTAATGCTGCTTCCTCATGACGTTGGCAGCAACCTATAACTCTCCAGTGGGTTTTCATCCTTTTTGCCACACAATGAGGGAAATTTGTGCCCTCAGTTCAAATAAAATGTTCTCTTCAATGTGCACAGTAATATTGGGATCAGGCAGCAACCCAATCCAAAACACATTCCTGTTTGTGTTTTCTGGCAGTGGGGTATGAATGGGGAAAGGGTGTGTGTGTATGATGATGCAGCCCTTAGCTTAGCATCTATGCTCTGTGTTTTAAATCATTATTGTGAACACACAACCATTGGGGTCCAGTTACCCTGGCCAGCCTATCACAAATCTACCTGAACATAAAGAGAGACTATTATACAAAGAATCCCAAAAAGAAATCTAAAGAAATGTTTTATTGTAGTGGCATGATCCCATAGCAATGTGGAAATGTAAGTTTTCTTTAAAAACTGTTTTACTGATGTGTCCTATCCCTGTGGCAATGCAGAAGTGTATTTAAAAAAATAATACATTCAGGGCTTGGGGGGGGGGGGCAGAAGTTTGAGTCCCCTAAATCACCGCTGCAAAGGCATTGGTGGCTTGCATTGACTGAAAATTCCAGGACCTGGGGGAAAACTTCAGGTTGTCCACGCTTCTGGCTTTCCTGCCGCCTTGTTGGGAGGCAAAAAACTGCAGTGGAACAGCAGGATAACGTGGAAGGGCTCTCCTGTCAGGAAGCATGCAAAATTCCCCCAGATACTCAGGGAGTCATGTACATTCCTTCATTAGTTTTGTTAAGGCCTGTAAAGACTTGAAAGCAGCTGATGAAGGTAGAATGATATACATAACATCCAAAATTTGTGCAGACTTAGAGGACATATATTCAGATCCGAGACTGCAGGAGTCTCAAGACAATTAATTGCTTAAAGAAAACAAGCAGAAATTTGTCTTAAGTGCTAAGAAAGAATAGCAGGAAAAAACCATGAGGTCTAAAAAAGAAGCATGAGGACACATATCCATGACCATGTGTTAAATTGGTTGGAAAGAAGCAAGTCTAATAGGAAAGATGTAATTAACATAATTGGGCTGTAACCATTCTATCAAGTGATACCTTGCAAATATAGATGGTTCAAAGATTAACAGCCTGGAAAAGTAGCTAAAGTTCAGAGGGATTGCTGAGGAGAAAAAAGTGTTCTCATTGTCAGTAGATGGGGCATATAAAACCTTGCTGCGCTCAGTTAACCAGGAAAAATCCTCAGTGCCCATAACTAATGTAATCTCAACCACATCAACATCAGAGCAGTGTATTCTGGAGACAGAAACTCCAGTTACCCCCTAAGGTAGATATTTTTTTCAATATGCCCGCTATCGAAGGATCCTGAGAGAATCCATAGTGACTATATGGACCCTAGCATTATAACATGCATACTCTGGAGTCTTCAAATCCTACCCAACTTTTGCAATAGAGCAAAATCAGCAGGAGTACAACATGCATTTTTTCTACCCATTTTCCTAATTCAGAAATACAAAGACATGCCTTTACATTCACTTTGCAATTTATTCTATTTTTCACATGGTCTTCAAATACAGTTTTACACAGTCCGTTCTGCTACAGATACAGTCGATCTACAGACAGTCCTGAAAGTGGCATTCCAACTGTGTATGCAATGAAAAATGACAGCCACAAAAGTTGTGTCAGTGCATTGCTTTACATCCCCAGAGCAAGGGACTGACCCAGACTTTCAAGCCTATCAACACAATTAGTTTAACAGTGATAAATTCGTACAGAGAGAGATTGTGATAACTGTATAAAAAAATCTCCCCCCACACACAAATATGTAATGCCATAAATCCAGATTATGTTCTCTCTGGCATCTAATTAAAAACTAAACCAAGTGGCTAGCTGCTCAGCATATACTCAAAGCCATTCAGAACTAATGACAGCCAGCTTGGAATTACACAAGATCTATCATAGCTCCGTGCCTTGTTCCCCAAGTGAAATGTTCTTGCTGCAGCTTCAATATTTTGATATTAAAACTGTTCACATAGTGAAAAATCAAAAACCTGCAAGTAACAGCAACCAAGTCCAATCATTAGCATCTGGTAAAGACTTCGAACCACATTAGTCGAATACCATTAGAAAAGGTGTAGAAAACTTCTGTAGATAGAGCTTTTAGAAAAGTGAAGATCAGCTTACTCCATCTTTTCCCAAAGGGCATATTTGCAAAAGAAACCAAAATAATGGATTGTAGCAGATGAGAGAAATGAGGTGTGATGTTGGCTGACTGCCTCCTGGGAACAAGGCATTCAATGGAACAGCAGCAACTCCCCCAAGAGGGGCAGCTACCTCCCTACTACAATTCCTAGCCATGCAGATACCACCTGTTGGATTTTGGTAAAAACCTCAAACACTGGAAACAGGTGGTATATTAAAATTAGGCAACTACTTAAATAATGTGTAAAATGTGCTTTTTGTCCACATAGAAGTCTGACACAAACGTGCATGACTTGAAGACCCTGATTTATGCAGACTGACAGAATCACTCAGGATAGAAGCTGTAAATCACAGCATACAGCTGTTTCACACAGTCCGGGTGGGCAAATGGCTGGCTGTCGCAGTACTGATTTCACCAGATCACTCTCCAGCTAGCGTTTCTCTAGCAGGCGCAGGCGGCAGCATCTACTGAACCTTTAGACAACTTGTTTTCTAAAGGAATGACCTTTCTAGACCAGCATTCTCTCCTCCCCCCCCCCCCCACACCATGATATTTCTACTGAAGAGCATGAGGCACAGCAGAAAAGGCCAGTAGTGGAATTGGCTTCAGCCTCTCTTGTGGTTTGACATTATTCAAAAGTGCTGTCTTGGAACAACATCACTTTGCTTTGAAAAGCAAGAGAATTACAAAACAATTAAACACAAAGTGTCAGCATACAGTTTATATATATTTACATACTGAAATTTACACTTCTGCCACTGAGTGACTTCTCCACAGACAAATGCAGAGTTTATCCTTATGAAGCTTAGCAAATATTCTTTAGAGGCAATGGCCATTCCTCCCCTATCAGCAAGCAGGACAGAAGACAAAACCCAAAGCTGTCAATATTAATCTTTCACTTGTTGACTGACACAGCCACCTTCCTTTCTTCTCACAGGATGACTCCCACTTGCACCTTTCTCACTCCATTTACAACTTGGGAGAAGGGACATTTCACGTTCAGACTTTCTGCGTAGGACAGCCATTCAGCTGCCTACATAGGTAGATGCATGGAACTGCCATCAGTACTTTTAAGGAATTTGTGGGTCTCTTCCCCAAGGCAACATCATATGCAGTATTCCTTGGCACTCTGCTTAAGACCAGGAAATGAAGATGACCAGTATCTGTTTTCCAAACAGTGTTTTCAGCAGCATCTTGGAGAGGTAATGGGTGAATTTTTACAAAGCCGTCAGGCCAGCTGACCGCTGCCTTTGTATGGACAGACAATAAGGTAAAACTCAAGCTCACCACTCTCCAGCAGTTAGGAATCTAAAGAACCAAATACACATTGACCAAGCTCCTTACAAACTTCTTCCAAGGATAATGGCATCTTTAGGAAATCCTTCCATCTTTGCTATTTCAAAGCATCCAAGCTTGCTATAAAATTCCAGAATTCTTTTATCATCTGGTCTCACTTCACAGAAAGCTCCACGAGAGCCTGAAGAACAAAGAAAAGTAGTATTTGGGGGAATAGGAGAAAGGAGAGAGAAGTTACTATAAATAAGTTGAAACTGTGCACAGATTTCTGTAACCTTTCTAGTCTCATTAGAAGTTCATTTGGGGCTGGAGTATTTACAACTCGTCAATGACCTCTCCCTCGGAGGGTACTTCAATCTCATACCAGTCAGTACCCACTGCCACTGATCTTCAAGCCCATTATGCTGCAATGAAGAAGGCCCAACATTTCAGATACTTAAGGAAAATCAATTATCACTCCGACGAGGAATTATTAGGCATAATCCCAAAATAGAGGTCATCCTATCAGTTCCAAAGAGGATAGCCATGTGGCAAGAGGCAGAGGAAACCGAAGTCCATTTGGGCATTAAGCACTAGCTGCTTGGTGTTCTGTCTCCCAGATTTAACTGCAGATGCCAGCCTTTTTCAGCCATATAGGGAGGGGCACATCAGAGATTATTGTAGCCCCAGCAACAGGAAATAAACAAATGCTGCAAATATTCCCATTTTCTGCAGAAACTTCCTAGTAAATAGTTATCACTATTGTTGCATCTACATACTCATAGCAGTAACCATGTACGGATAATGCACGGTTAATCCAACTGTACTTGTGATGGGCTATAATGAATCAGCTTTGAATTATGTTGACTGCTTCTGATTCAGGAGCATGATGCACACAAACATTGCTATTATTTCTAAAATACCTGTTTACTAAACCCAAATGATTCTTGTAGCTATTCAAAACCAGATATACAAACTGACCAACAAACATACCAAGTACATACAGGATTGCAAACTCCAAGTTAGGATATTCCTGGAAAATTTAGGTATAGGATCTGGGGTTTGGCGAGAGGAAGGATTTCAACAAGTTATAATTCCATACAGTTCACCTTCCAAAGGAAATATTTTCTCCAAGATCTGTTATCAGGAATTCATTTTTAATTTGGAAGATCCCAACTTGTATGTTTGCTATCCTGGTAAGTACATATCCGTACCACCATGCGTGCTTGAAAAACCAAAGGCTCTCACACTGGAAATAGTAGGATTGGATTTTCCGTGGAACAAAAAGGATTAGAACACACTGGGCTTCCTTGGCAATAATGCCATCAATAAAGTGGCCCTTTCCTAGTGATCTTCTGACAAATGGAAGGCATGTAAATGTTTGCTGAAATGCAGGAGCAGATTTCAATCATCCTTCTCACACAATTATCTGAAACTTTCAGCTATACTGTTCAGGGGTGGAACTGAAGTCTGCCCCAAGATATAGAATGCTGTAATTGCTTCTAACACCCCAACAGCTAGGACTGTTACATGTCAGACACTCACCATTAGCCTTGAGGGAGGAGAGTAGGCAGGCCATCATGCTTTTAGCTACACTTGGATCAGTCACCTTTTTATGGATGTCAATCTTTATCAATGATGGGAAGTTAGCAAGGAATGTTTCTGGAAGCACTTCTTGCTCCTCATGGAAACTCAACATAATTTTCTAGAATATACACAATAGCAACAACCTTTCAGTGGCATAATTGTATCATAACCATCATTCTGTATCATAAAGGCGATCATGCTGGAAACATGCTATGCAGTTGTAGAGGATCATTTGAATGAATTTGGGCTACACTAATTACATGATAGAGCCTCTTGTGGCACAGGGTGGTAAGGCAGCCAACATGCTGTCTGAAGCTCTGACCATGAGGCTGGCAGTTCGATCCCAGCAGCCGGCTCAAGGTTGACTCAGCCTTCCATCCTTCCGAGGTCGGTAAAATGAGTACCCAGCTTGCTACTGGGGGATAAAACGGTAATGACTGGGGAAGGGAATGGCAAACCAACCTGTACAGAGTCTGCCAAGAAAACACTAGAGGGCATCACCCCGAGGGTCAGACATGATTCGGTGCTTGCACAGGGGATTCCTTTAATTACATGATTAGATTTTCACATCAATGCCCAAACATGAGACTAAACCAGTCAAATGCAATAAAATCTATGAACTTCACCTGATAGAGCAGCCCCACCTCTTTATCTCTGTCTGACAAGTATACCTGTTAAGGCGGATTAAAACTGATTAAAACTGAAGGCCATTATCTTTGAAAACCTCAAATGCTGCTACTAAAAATCTTTATTATATCCACATGAAAGATGCTCACAATGTAGAAAGGCAGGTTTTGTGACAGTAGTCAGCAACCCACAGCACATGTGTCGAACAATGACACGTAACTCGTGTTCTTGAGCACAGCAACTGGGCTTGTGGCAGGCCCAAGATATGGCCAGGGTCACTGGAGGATAGGACAGTGTGTGTCACAGAACTGCTGATGCTGGCAGAGTCCAATGCAGGACTCTGAGATGTACGATTTTCCTGGGGATCAATTTCCTCTTGGCTGATGGAGGGTTAGGAGAGGACTATGGCTGGGACCCAGGAGCGGGCTTTTAAGGATAGAAAGAGTTCTGCTGAGGGACCATTACTTTTTCTTCATCAGGAATCAGAAACCAATTTACACTCTCACAACCCAAAGAGAAAGACAGGCCCAGAACAAAAGCTCATATGAAGAAGAGGTAAAGAACAACAATGAAGCAGAACATTGGGACCCATCAGTAACTCTTGCTAAGCCTCAGAAAAGAGGAAAGAAAGCTACTGACATGGATTTTACAAACTGGAGCCTGCTGGGAATTGTGCAGAACCAGTTGGCCCAAGACTTCCAATGCCCATAACACATCATGACTCTGCCCAATGAATGACAGCCCCAGGCTGCAGAATATCTAGACTTACCTGTAACTGCTGCTCATTGAGTGGTCTTCTGTGCAATCACACATGGGTCTGTGTCTTTACAGGTCTGCCATGGAGAAGAGTTTCTAGAGGCTCTCAAGAGTGCTCACCCCCCCCTGCCCAAAGTCCCCTCAGTTCTCCTTCTTGCCAATCTATCATTAGTGGGACACAATGGGGAAGAGGGAGGGTTGTGTGACTGCACAGAAGACCACTTGATGAGCAGCAATTACAGGTAACTGCAACCATGTTTCATCTTCGTGATTTCTGTGTAGTCCCATGTGAGAGAATAGTAAGATTTGCTCACTGTGGAAGAGGGTGTGAGTTGTGTAACTATGCAGAGATGTAACTATAGGGCCATCTACCTCAGAGATTAAATCAGTTTAATGGACAGCATCATTCAACATGATAATGCCTGTACTGAGGCCTGTCTACCTTTTCCTGGGTCAATAAGGCGATTAAGGATTCCTATATTGCCTGGATTAGACTGTTCCATGAAACTAAAAAATTGGGCCCTGATAACATCTCCTGCATGCAGAGCCCTCTCTGCTTCTGAGCAGAAGACTTCGGGGGGGGGGGGGGGTATACAGCAACACTGTCTTTGAGAGTGGCTGCCAATTCAGTGATCAGGAATAGTAAATGACCAAACGGAGGCTACACCAAGTGCTCTACATCATCAATATACAAATACAAAAATATAGATTATTGTTATTATTACCATTTCCCAAGCATGGGAACAATAGGATAAATTTCCAGGAAATATACAACAGACCCCCCATACTGGGGCTGCAGATTCCTTGGGGATTAAGTGGGATTTTCATTCCTAGCTTCCCCTTACCCTCTGTACAGTTGCCTTTGAGTGGGTGGGATTGGTTGGTAGATCTGGTCAGGATACCAAAAGATCCTGACTATGCGGAACCTGCATACTTGCCATTGCCAATTTTTTGGCTGTCAGTCTGGATATCTCAATGAGCCCAAGCATCTCAAATGCCTGAGCACTAAATAACAGCTTACACTCAAAAGGGAGAACCACAGGTTCTGGGCACTATGGGAAGTGATTAACCAAGAATGATGTAGCATTACAATATTGGCTGGCTTTGCTGTATTGTGGGATTTTGCCTTCTGCTTGATGCATTCAATTGCCACTTTCCCCAACTGAGCCATACAGTCACTATGGCCTTTGCTCAGGAAGGCATCAATGACAGATGACATCTTGTTTCAAATGATACATGTTCATTATTGACTTGCAGTTCACAGCTCTTATACCTACGGCACCTAATGAGCAGATCTTATGTGCCATAAAATATATTTTTCTTCCCTCCATTTCAAAAGGGGGGTGGGGGAAATGACAAACAGATCGAGCCATTGCTGGTTGTACATCTAAAATAATGGAGTTGGCTTTGGGATGCTAAATTTAGCCCTTGAATTTCCTCATGCCCTGTGGTGACACCTGGCAGTGAGGCACAATGATGCCAACGCCTGGTGACACTTTGATGGTGTCTTTCAACACCAAATGATGATATTTAGCACTGCATGCAATCCTGACTTACATGACCAAGGACTCTTGGTGCTGGGCACTCCTTGGATTACCAGCGTTGATCGAGTCAGCAGACACCAGCAGATCTCAACATCAAGGAGATAATGCCTGCTGGCATCTAGGAGACAAATTGCCTCTAAATGAGAATGATAAACGACTTCTTCCTTCTCCTTCAACCAGTGAGCTAGGTGTGGCCCTAGATGGGGCAGATTCCGCCTCTGATTAGGCACCACCGGGACTGACACTGAGCTCACCGAGGTGGCTTCTGGCCCAAAAATCAGTCACTTGGCCTCTCTCCTTGTGGATTTGAGGCGCTGAGGCCATTTCCCAGAGAGTTTCCAGATGAACTGCTCTTCCTTCCCTGGATTTCTGGGGTGGTTTGGCAGCAAGGTTGAAGTATCGATGAGGTTTTCTGTCAGAACAGAGGTGACAGACTCAGAGCTCTCCATATGGGGCCATTTTCACCCCCTTTATTCAGACTTTATTTAAACAAGGCCATGTCCTCACAACAGTGGCCAATAGTATGAGAATTAAAAGTCATTCATTTTTCAATCTGAATCTGAGGTAAATATCCTGCTTCAGTTTGCTGAAGTCCTCTTTCAGTGGCAACAAAGAGAGAAGTGAAGAAAGAGTGCAAATCCTTCCCAAATCATGTGACTTTGGACTGGAAAGTCACCCTCTGTGAGAAGAGTACTCCCTCTTGGGTGCTTCTTGAAACTTGTTTTAAGCTTGCTAGCTCTTCTCCATGGCAGGCCAGCAAAGATGAACACCCATGTGGAACTGCACAGAAACCACAAAGATGAAGAATAGCTGTTTTTTTGTACTCTGATTTTCATTGCCTGATGGGAGTCTCAAAGCACTTGCAATCACCTTCTTTCTCACAACAGACACACTATTAGGTTGGTGATGTTGAGAGAGCTGTGATTGATTCGTCACCCAGCTGGCTTCAAGTGGGAGAGTAAGGAATCAAACTCAGTTCTCCAGATTAGAGGCCACCACTCTTAACTACTTCATGCTGGAGATGTGCTGCTGCCTTCCGCTCTACTGCCAATACCTTGTCCACATGTTCTGACCAGGACCCAGCAAACAGCACCTTTCAGTGAGACATTATCTGCATTGTTTCCCTGGGAAGAAGGATTTTTTACTACAGAATGTGACTTCTTCTTTTCTCCCAGCTCCTGAAGCCCAGTGCTGCTCCTTGGGGAACAGGGGACTCCAAGCAACAGTATTTAAAGAGAGTATTTTGCACTGCAAGCAAGGCGGGAGGGGGTGGGGGAGAATACAAATTTTCAAGACTAGCAGCCTTGCCTAGAGAAAGCTAATAAACATGGTGCCTGTCCCTGACGCACAGGCAGAGAAGGAGCCTCTTGACAGGATGAATGTAAGAGCTCTGCTGGATCAGATTAATGGTCAATCAAGTCCAGCAGTCTGTCTTCACAGGACAGCTAACAAGGTACAAAGGTTGAGGCATTCCCGATGTTGGCTCTGGGTTCTGGGATTCGGTGGATTAGTGCCTTTGAATGTGGAGGCTCCCCTCAGTCACCATGGCTAGTAGCCACTGATAAATTTATGGAAGATAAGCCTATCTACTCCCCTTTAAAGCTGTTTATTCCTGTGATCCTCACTACAGCCTCTGGCAGCGAATTCCACATTTTAATCAATCTGTGATTAATCACTCTGAGAGTTGGGCTTGGGGTCCAAGAATAGACCAGGAAATAGGAGATTTCATCTAGCCTCTTCTTTCTGAGAACATCATTCCTAGATATTTTGCAGAAACCCTTCAACATTTTGAAGCTATTAGCACAAATGAGTTAGTCAGTGTAAATTAAAGTTTTAGGGAGAGGGAGATTGTAATGTGCTGAATTCTATATGGAAGCCAAATTCTATAATTTATTGACTAACCATAACAATATACAGTTAAGGATCAGCCTTGATTGTAGTACATGTAAGTGAATTGTCCAATACAATAACATGCAATTATACTCAATTTCATAAAGAGGACATTTATTTAACACATTTAACCCAAACCCTACATTCACAGATCATGGTGGACTGAGATCTCCAGAGGAAAACTAGTTCTACAGACTTCTTGGTCTGCATCCTATAAATGTTGTACCTGAGGTTTTACTATTGAAATTGTTCTTGCCATACCTTTAGTCAGGAGAAAAACCTAGATATACAGACACACAATACTTTAACAACTCAAGCATATGTATCTAACCTCTGCCTCTGATAGTTCCTTGTCACCGCTTGGCTTGCTATATTTCTCCTGCATGAAAGGAATCCAGGCCATTTTGCATTTCTTAATGAAAGGAGTTACATCAACAGTTCCCAGTGCATATCCACATATGCCACCTTCATCCTCCAGGACAAAGCAGTAATCCGGGCTGAGGGACAGCAAACCACCTACCAATCTGAAATAAGAAGACAAGAAATATTCAGTTAAACCCACAGAAAGCAAAATCAAAAGCAAACAGATTACATTAAATAACTGAAGGAAACCCAGTGAAAATATCTACAAAACATTTAAGCCACCAAAATGTTGTAAGGGAGGAAGAAACCATGGGCGATGTCAGATAATTGCAACCTCTGCATATTTAAGATACATATTCTTAAGAACAGATTACTAGTATAATTTCAAGCATAAACGCCTGCGATTTAGCTGCTACATATAGCTAATAAGCGGCAAAGAACACAGAGTGCAGGAAATAGGAAGGCTAGAGGAAAGTAGAATTAAGAACTTTAGACAGATGCTGGAAACAACAGGAGGTGATTGCAGAGAACTACCAAGCTTACAGTGAAAGGACTTGAGGTTATTCTTGCAGAGATATTCTGACAAAAGAGACAAACAAGAGTTAGCAGGGCAGTCTTCCTATTAATTATTCCAGACTGCCAGGACATAGGCAGTGATCTTTAGTTGCAAACTGAAAGGAAAAGATTCTGATCAAGAGAATTGGTAAGCTTTAATTGGGAGCAAAAGGAAAGAACAAATGCTAACATATAGTCTAAAGATCAGTCCATAATAGTGCTATATCTGCAACTGAACATCCACAGAAATGAAATGTTTGAAGGAATATCAGGAAAGATAACAGTTTCTGGAGTATGAATGAAGAAATTATAGTTGTATCATTGCCATCACTGAAGAAAGACACAGACGGTCTCTGACATCAGTCCTATGTCAAACCTTACAATAGAGCTACAGTAGTAATTTCAGGGGAAATGCATGAATTATCCCTGCAAATTAGAAGAAGGTTGGTTCTTAGATGCCACTTTTCTGAAATAAAGGGTAACTGCTGGGTTTTACCGCCATCTGTGTATTTATGATTTGATAATCTTATTGTATGGAGTTGTAGGTTTGAATGTTTTCCAGGAGTCTCAAAGGAGTTTACAATGGCCTCCCCTTTCCTCTCCCCACAACAGACATCCTGTGAGGTAGGTGAGGCTGAGAGAGCCCTGATATTACTGCTCGGTCAGAACAGCTTTATCAGTGCTGTGGTGAGCCCAACGTCACCCAGTTGGCCTCATGTGGAGGAGTGGGGGAATCAAACCCGGCTCACCAGATCAGAAGTCTGCGCTCCCAACCACTACACCAAGCTGGTTCTCTAAAAACCCGAAGAAAATTCTGCATACCTACTCATATGTTACCTATAAAAATACAAAGATTCCTGGTCGATCACAGACTTGACATGATGCTGAACCTGGATTTGGGAGCTCTGTGTATCTATCCATTCTTGGCTATGGAATTTCTGTCACTAGGACATCTTGGAAGGCCCATATCCAGCCTGTGCTGGAACAACTGCCCCAGTTGCCGGTTTGATTCCAGATCAAGTTCAAGGTTTTGGTTCTGACCTTTAGGGTTATACACAGCTTGGGTCCTGACTATCTGAGGGACTGCTTATCTGCTTATGCCCCCCACAGGTCTCTTTGATCTGCAGGTATGAATCTGCTGGTGGTCCCGGTCCCCCAGGATATTCGCTTGGCCTGGCCCCAACCTAGTAGAATGATTTCCCAGAAGAGCTAAGGGCCCTGACAAAGCTGTCAAAGTTCCACAGGGTCTGTAAGACGGAGCTCTACCACCAGGCATTTGGTTGACACCAGGGGAGTGCCTAGAGTCACGGAGTCTTGCCCAATGTTGAACGCAGTACATCTGGCACGATAGATATGAGCCTGATGGAGTCTATGTAGATGTAGATGCATTGGAAGATCACAACCGCCGACTGGAATAGAGGGTAACTGCTGTTTTTTACTGCCATCTGTGTATTTATGGTTTTGATAATCTTATTGTGTAGAGTTGTAGGTTTTAAGTTTTTATGGAATTTTATGGGGTATGTTGTTTTATTGTAAGTTGCTTTGAGGCGACATATAGTCAAAAAAGGCAGGATATAAATCAAAATATAAATAAAATATCTCAATGAGCTTGCTGCTTTCCTCCCAAAAACTTAACTCAGACTTAATGTCTTGATAATCACCTTTAAGGCCCTATGCAGTCTGGGCCCAGAGTACCCGAGGGACCACCTCTCTTGTCTATGGCTCCCAACTCTAACCGGCTGGTGATCCCTGGTCCCAAGGAAGCATGTCAACCAGGAAGGACCTCAATCAGAACCAGATCCTTCTCAGTCCTGGACTGTGCCTGGTGGAATGCGTTCTCAGAAGAGATCAGGGCCCTGCTGGAGCTAGCACAGTTCTACAAGGCCTGCAAAATGGGAGTTCTTCCGCTAAGGATTTGGTTGAGGTTGACTGAATAAATAACATCTACAGGGCCCCAGAACACCCCCCTCCCTGGACAGAATCCTGAACTGACCAACCTTTGGGCTTATATAATTAATATGTTAATGTTGCTACCATTAGATATTGGTGTTATTGAAACCACTGTTACTATTTTTTGACATTATTACTGAACTATACTGTACTTATTCTTACATTCTCCCATGTTCTATATAACCACCCTAAGCTAGAAGGGAAGGCGGTATATAAATATAATAAAGAAATAATACCTATGAGGCAGAGTTAAAACAAGCAGTTTATGCTTATTCATGAAGGCACTCATCTAGGATCTACACACAACCAACTCCAGGAACATTCTAGCGCTCTAAACCAGAGAATTTAAGCTTACCCACTCAATAGCAGGCTGAACAACTTCTCATTTAGCTCTTCTGCACTTTTGATAATCTTATGTGACACCTGTAACAAGGAAAGGTGCATTGCCTATGGGTTTAGGATACCAACAGTTTAGAAAAGAACTGTTTCTGAAGGAAATCAAGTACTCTGACAAACTGGATGTGTTGAACGATATCTATGTGAGAGTTCTTATGGCTACTGCACAAATCCAGAAGAGTACAGAAACCTGTGATGGAAATCTGATATCTCTGTGAGTAGCCTGCCAAGAAGCAAATCTTACATAAGGGAATATTGTAATCCAAAAGTAATGGATGTAAACTGAAATGATTGCCATACAATTGGTAGAAACTAACTAGTGCTAACGATGGAGAAGCTAAGGTACTGGAAACCACGGTTCTGACTCATGACTGGAAACAAAGATATGGAACTATCCATCTCTGCAATCTACCAATGTATACCAGACTCTGGCTTTGAAAAAGGATATCTGCTAAGGAAGCATGTGCTGTACTATGGACTTCTCCCAAGTAGAAAAGGCAGAGAAAGTGTTCATCTAAATGGCTCATTTCTGCACCACATTTGGTACTTTTTAAACACAAGGCTTCCTTGCAACATTTCCCAAAGAGGGGAGAGTTCCCAGGAGTCAAAGAAAACTTTGAGAAAATGAACCACCATTGCTGAAAAGAACATGCTCTCACAACATGGTGGTGAAGGAAGAACTGAGGGGCCTCCTCTCTACAGAACATGCAACTATTAGGTGGGAAGACAATCTCCAATGAGCCCTGACAGCCTCTAATGCACTCTGAAAGAGAGAGGCCCCATTGGAGTGTTGCATATCAAAGTAGCTGTAAGAAAGTCTCTGGTGGCAGGACTGCACAGAAAAGTGAAGTTAAACATCATCTGCAGTACAGATCTTCACTTCAGATGTAAAGCTCTCTTACACTCACTGCACTACATTATTAGGAACATTATAAGACATACCATAGATAACCAAAGTAGTGATGGAAAACACCCAGCTAAGCTGAATACTGATTACAGTTCCCTGAACAAATGCAGTGTCCTAAGAAGAAATTGGCAAGAAGAAATGTGGGAAGTCAAAGGTTTCTTGGAAAGGGTTAAAAGTGTTTCTATGTCAGCACAAAACACATTTGTGAGACACCCCAGAACGCAAGAAACAGCTCACTTTCATTGCTGGTGCTTCTAAATGTTGACCAGAAAACAGTATGTTGCAGTTTGTCCTAACAATCCTGTGTTTAAAATCCCTGCTCACTCATGGCCTAAATAAGCTCATGTTTGTTTTACTATTTTAAAACTGAGAATTGTTAGTAAGCCACAGGACTGCTTTAAATACAAATATTAGAAAGTGGCATAAAGTAGCACAAATATTAAGTTACTAGGAATAGAGCCCGCTGTAAGCTGAAGACAGCGGGCGCTAGATATTAGGGTCGGAGGGGGGGCGCCCTGTGAAGTGGCGGGTAGCGGCAGTGGCGGGGCCAATCCCTTCCCGCCGGAGTGACCATAGGAGGGCCCAATCAGCAGGCGTGAATTGTCAGTGATGAGGAAGGGGCCTATCGGAACCCTTCCTCATCACGGACAGGGCCCTCCTTAGGTGCCCTTAACCGATTATTTAATCCGCTTCGCATGAGCGGTTTAAAGATTATATGGTGACAATGAAACCTCCAGATTATGAAGGAATTATTTTGTAGACAGTACTTTTACTTTCATGTAAGTATGACATGGCTTATTCTCTGGCCTCCATGGCCAATTATGGCATGTGCTACAAGAGTATGGGATGCACAATGGAAAATTACCAATACAACAGAGGAAAAACTAACTGAAACAGGACAATATTAAAATGCAATAAACAAACTTGCTTGCTGTCTTTTTCTTATTTTATTTTGCAATATGATCTCTAGTGCCTCTTCCTTTTCTGAGTCTTAAGGTACTAAAATAGCTAGTGGAGACCAGTGCAGAAAAAGAACATTTTTTTATTCTGTACTTTGTTCTGAACTCTTAATTTGCTTGAAGGTTGTAGATAATAAATGGATAAATGAATAAATTCAGTGTTGAAACATATTCAGAGTGAAAGACATGGGGACTGCTTAGCATTCATCTGAAGATTCCTGTATTAAAAATCCTGTACAGAAAGTATGAAAAATTAAATATCTGTTGAGAATCACAGAATTTCTGCAGAATTATTCAATAAAGAAGGGGGGGGACAGGTTGGTTGTCCTGGTTTAATTTCTGTAAACTGCAATATAATCCAGAACTGAATAAACTTAATTTTTCAGAATAGCTTAACATCATTCAGTATTTCCAATGTTGGTTTGTGGGCTTAATATTGTTTTATGCTTATTTGAATTTTAAAAATCTGTTATAGAATGCCAGAGTTGGAATGGTGCCATACAGACCATCTAGTACAACCTCCTGCTCAATGCAGGAGCAGCCTAAAGCATCACTGAAAAGTATCTGCCTAGCCACCACTTGAAGACTGCCAGCGAGGGGGAGCTCACAAGGACTTTAGGCAGCTGATCTCACTGCTGAACTACTCTATCAACAATTTTTACTGATATCTAGCCGGGACCATTCTACATGCAGTTTAAACCCACTACTGTGGAATCTATCCTCTGCTGCCAACAGGAAGTGCTCCCTGCACTCCTCTAAGTGACAACCTTTCAAATACTTAAAGAGAGCAATCATGTCCCCCCCTCAACCTTCTCTTCTCCAGGCTGAACATTCCCAAGTCCCTCAGCATTTCTGCATAGGGCTTGGTCCCCTGGGCCCAGATCATCCTCGTAGTTTTCTTCTGCACTTTCTCAATTTTGTCCACACCCTTTTTGAAGTGAGGCTTCAAGAACTGACACAGTACCTTCAGGTGCGGTCTAACCAAAGTGGCGTACAGTGGGATTATTACCAACACAATAGAGAAAAACTTTGTCTGAAACAGGACAATGTTAAGATGCAAAAAAGACACTTGCTTGCTGTCTTTTTCTTCATTTTTCTTCATGCTGTCTTTTTCTTCAAGTACCCCCCCCCCCTGTGCAAGCACTGGGTCATGTCTGACCCTTGGGGTGATGCCCTCCAGCGTTTTCATGGCAGACTCAATACGGGGTGGTTTGCCAGTGCCTTCCCCAGTCATTACCGTTTACCCCCCAGCAAGCTGGGTATTCATTTTACTGACCTTGGAAGGATGGAAGGCTGAGTCAACCTTGAGCCGGCTGCTGGGATTGAACTCCCAGACTCATGGGCACAGCTTCAGACTGCATGTCTGCTGCCTTACTACTCTGCGCCACAAGAGGCTCTTAGTGACAGACAAAACAGTTGTTACTTTTGCTGTTTTGTTCCCAAGGACATTTATGGATCTAGCAGCAAGTGAGAAAGTGTGTCATTTCTTGATAGTGATGCTTTGACTTGGCTGAGAAAGGACCATCAGTGGTTTTGGATTCTCTTTCTGCACAGGCCAGAGGATCTAAAGAAAATGACTACTGTTCACCTTATAGAGATCAGATAACACTAAAAAACATGCCTGTGTTCTTTTTACAAAGGGTAGCAAAGTTTGATTTTATTCTGCTATATATTTACCAGGTGTCCATTTTATTTTGCCACTTGAACATTGAGTCACAAGCAAACCTGAATGAAATCTGCAAAATACTGAAGCTTGTACAAGTTACTAAAGTGTTTGTTAGGATCAGGGTTTAAAGAGAAATACCAGCCTGATAGCACAACCGATTTGTACCCTATGCCACTTGCAAGCCACTGAAGTATTCTGTTAAGAGTCCCGCTTTTTCTAGTTGCTCTGAATTTTGTTTATGCATTTCTGGACTACAAAACTTATATAGCTGCTACAACACAAATGCAATGACTCAGATCATGCCACTGTCAAGGGTATACATACTTGTCTCCAATTAGGTCTGGTTGACTATGGAAAGGTTCATCAGTTCCATCATCGTACATTTCCCGGCAGATCTTGTAAACTGATGCCTTAGGACAAACAAATAAAATTACTGTACCAACAAAGGACTACCATGCTCATTCATTAGAGTATATTCTATAATCGCTACCATGTGGTCATTAGATATTGTACATAATGACAATGTAATGTGGGGGATATTGTGTTTGACTGGGAAGACATGAAGGTCGGAAAGGTAACAATAAGCCATCCTTGCAGGAAAGAGATACAAATGTGACAGAAACTATCCACACTCCTGAAATTTTCAGAATATTTCAGATTCAAATTTAGATCATGTTACTCCTTATTAATCTATGTACTCAGCAATATAAAACCAAAACCAATTAGTAATTCAGAGGTAATCTACTGGGGGGCATTTTTTGTGGACACCTCTTAATGTTATTGCTGGGGGGGGGGGGGTCTGAAATGCAAGAACCACATTTTGAGGAACAAAGCAGACTGCAGTAATAACAGGAAAGCAGGAAAAAATCACTGCTGTGAGGAGAATGTCCTACATGATTCTTAGCCCCAATATCTGTTTGAAAGCACTGCAAAAACATCACCTTTTGCTCTGGAAAGTGAAACTTCATGGAGCGCTGGCATGCCATGTGCCTACAGAACAGCACTGCATGTTGTTCCCCTATTGTGACATTAATTCTGATCTCCCTCTGTATAATAATGGTCCACTAAACGAATGAACAACCTGCAGCAAGGTAATTTATTGGTGACCTCAAAAATATAACTTGAGAAAAAAAACATTTCATTAACTATAGAGAAGACTATGAGAACTCATAATATTGGCAAGTGTAAGGAGCTACAGATTAAAAATATTTTATAACTAGTGAGTGTATTAAGACAGCTAAGTGGGTTGGAAGCATAGGGACCGCCTCACCGCCTATGCCCCCAAAAGAGCTCTGCGCTCTACTACCACCAACCAGCTGAGGATCCCTAGCCCTAAAGAAGTCCGTCTGGTCTCGACCAGGGCCAGAGCATTCTCTGTTCTGGCCCCTACCTGGTGGAACGAGCTCCCAGAAGAGATCAGGGCCCTGACGGAGCTTAAACAGTTCCGCAGGGCCTGCAAAAAGGAGCTCCTCCACCAGGCATTTGGCTGAGACCAGATGTAATCAACAGCGACCAAGGGCCCCTGCTCCCCCCCACCCTCCCTCAGAATTCAATCAATAAACCACCCCCCTCAGAATCCCATCAATAAGCCCTGGACCTGTTTGTAGTACTATATTGTTATACCGTTATATTGTGCTGTTATTTTGGTTACAATTATTAGTTATCAGTTATACATGTTACAGACTGTTTTATGTATCGTTCTCTGTTATGATGTAAACCGCCCTGAGCCTCCGGGGAGGGCGGTATATAAGTATGATAAATAAATAAATAAATAAATAAATATACTCTTTTTAGAAATATCATCATCTTTTTATAACTACACAAGGCAATCAGGACAGAGCTATCTTCTAGTATTCCTGTGATTTCCACTGACTGGAACAAACTACTCAACATTGGTACAGCAGTGATTTGACCCATCCATCTCCTGGGTATGGAGAAGTCTCTATGGACATAAGGAGTTTTGAATAAGAGTAAAGGGAACTGCCAATCATCATTATGTCCCTTTCAACAGCAGATGGCCAATGGTTCTGCTCACCTCATCTTTAGAATAATATGGTCTGATGGTGTATACTTTGGAAGTTGGAGTCAGAGGAGGCGGCTGAAAAAAGAGGTCATTTGCTCCTTCAATAGGCAGCAAACGCTGTAAAAACAAAGGATGAGTGTAAGTGTTTGAGAAGACAGATTCGTTACATTCTTGGGCGTGCATTGCAGATTCCCAAGTTAACTTTTGCTACTGCAGATACCCCAGAGGGAAGTAGGGCTCTGCAGTCTTTACAAATGTAAGGACCATTTTATCTGAGTAGAAATTTCTTAAATGCGCAACTGTTACAGCACTTAATGGAGTTTACATTAAACTCATTTCTGCTTTAACATAATTCCACCAAATTTCATTTATGCTCTCAGCATAACATAGCCATGTCGGAAGGAAAGGTTTGGTCTGAAGAGGGTTAACTGGCCAGAGGAGACACTAACCCAAGAGCAACGTGCTGACTCAATTGGCTACGCGCAGACAGCACCTGTGAGGGGGAAGAAAGTATAGCCCTGAAAAGTTCATGAGCAAGTTCTAGCATGAAACAAACCGAGTTGGGACAGATATGCCAATTGCATTTACCAGAATTTATCTACAGATTTTGCTTTGAGAGAATTCTGGAGTACGCTGTTTTGTGACAGTCTCTTTGCTCATGGAGTTCTCATTGGCAGATAAGCTGGCGCGCATTGTGCAATTGCGGGCGCAGATAAAAACGCTGTGCGACCTGCAAAGAAACAATGTGAAATGTACAACTAAAGCCGCTGCGCTTCGCCGGCGCGTGGGAATGGCAGCATCTCCTTGGGATATTACTGTAGAAATGGGAGGAAAATTATTTTAAAACAAAGCTGTCAGGCCATTTGGGTTTTCGACCAGAAAGCCTTCGGCAGACCAAGCCTTCCAAGCCCTCTGATGTGCAATAAAAGATTTCTCAAACAAAGACAAATGTCATTCAGTTGTGAAGTCATATTGATACCTGGAACTCTCCTGCTAGACCACCTCTAAAGGCCCAGGGTTCTTGGTCTCCACTTAAGAACTGTGCTGAAGATTGACTACGACACCCTGTGGAGATCAGATCCAAGCGGAGAACGTTACGAGAAGGGGGATTGTCCTGAGACACTAAAATGTCCAACAAGCTAACACACACTTTGTGGGAAACTAACTGAGCTAGAATCCAAGGACTTACAGGGCTGTGATAATGTTGTACAGTTGGTAAAGGCTGCTAATGACTAGGTGCTCACACTCTTTATTAACAAAATGAATATAACATTAGATGATAGCCTTAAAGAGCAGATCATTCAATACTTTGACAAAGGCCTCATTACAGACAAGTGCATGAGATATACACAGAGGGGTGAGCTTGGTCTTGTTCGTTCTTTACTAAGAACATTTAGAAATTCTATAGCACAGCTTCACCATGAAAGAGAGGCTCAGTAACTAGCCATTATCACAGCCCCTCAAAAACACTTGGACCTGTCTGAAGTCACATTTTCATATTTTTTTTAATCTTGCCAGAAAACTAGGTTTGGAACTGGGTGCATGGGATAAAAGAGGCCAAACAAGCCTATTAAAAAAATCAGAGCTCACTTATACCCAATTTTGTGGCTTAGTTTATACAAATGACCACAGAATACAGAGACCACATTTTGTTATCAATGAAGGCAACAAGGGCCTCATTTGTGGTATTTTACTGGCCCCACCCTCAACCATGTCAGAAATGCTACAATTCCTGATTGCCACATAACCAGCCTTACTATGCCCCTCCACATATTTTTAAGTGGTATTATACAAACTTTAGCAACAGTGGCTTAGCTCTTAAGACAGTTCAGCTAGCCAGGCTGTAAAACTAATTAGCTTCCTATCTGAGAGGGGACAGGCAGGGGAGTTGCAGATGTGGGGATTAAGTAGCCTGCCTAGTCTTCTGATAAGATAAGCTGCGCAAGTTTGTTTCCTCTTGTGGACAGCGATCTACTTCCTGTTCAAGTAACAATCTCGGATCAGTACAGTCAACTGTGTCATGCTAGCCAGGTAGTCTCAAAGTGAACCAAGTTTGCATCAATTTACAGATGCTGGGCTTTAATGTAGCAAGATGACATGACCCCAAATGTGCTAACTTCAGTTCCAATCATTCCCACATCCAACTCTAGTTTTTATAGTATCCTTTCACTGGTAACTTGGAGTACTTCTCCTTTGAGACGACCCTAACTAGCACTCCAACTATTATACACTTTACAGAGCTGCATGAATGAAGAGCTGTATGAATGAAAATCAGAGTTAATGCCTGAGTCGCTGCGCAAATGTGACTTCAGCCCATGCCTACAACCCCTAATCTGAGCTGCCTCAGACAGAACCTTCCCATCTTAAATTTATTAATCACGAAACGCTGAAAGCATCTGGCGTGGTCCATCCAAAAGCAGTAGACACTTGTGCTGAAGATTCTCCCATCTGCACACATTGGGGAAGAAGACAGTAGAAGGCATTAGTAATCCATATTATTATTGTCCACACTAGTTATACAGACTGAATGCTAGCTGGATTGAAGGAGAGGGTAGGGAGATCAGCCTTCAGTGGACCACCAAAGACATGAGTAATGGTGTTAAACCAGGATTTTAGTGTTTGGTATGGGTTTATGCAAAGTTTACAGGTAAGCAAACGTGATGTTATGTAGCAATTTTTAATCCCATCCTTTGTCCAAGGAGTTCAAGGTGGCTTATATGGTTTTCCTTTCATCATATTACACTCATAACAACCCTCTGAGATACATGAGGCTGGAGAAAGATCCTAGGATCTTCATGGCGAAGTGTGGATTGGAATCTAAAACTCCAACACTGCAATCATTACACCAAACTGGCTTTCATTTTTATAAGACAATTTGGCTCAAGGCTTTTGTCTGCCTGATCTTGGACCCGGCTAGTTTGTCTTTGACTAAGAGCATCTGTTCCATTATCCATCTTAGGGATGACTCATGATAAAGTCAAATTGTGCCTTGGCCTTAGCAAGTAACATTAGGGTTATGTAACTTAAACTTTGGGTTAACGTTTATCTGCTTTCCATGTTTAGTTAGGTGCATATATTTCTGTTATACCTAACATAATATAGTTTGAGCATTTTGCCTGGTATTTCTATATATACCTTATCCTTTCTCTGTCTTGAAGCACTGCTATTCTTCCCTAAGCAGCTGGCAGTACAGTATTTAAATGAGCAGTTTGAGAGAAACTGCTGTTTATGGTCTCTAGAAATAAAAGGAATGTAGGCTCTGAAAGACCATTTCTGTAAAAGCAACATGTGGCCTGTTTCTCAGGGGATAGAAAGATCAACTCCAGCCATACCTATGTTACAGGGTCCAAGATAAATTGTACCTACTAAATTAAAACATGCTTGATATATGATAGGCCCTCAAATTTCTGCTAGAAACTTCTTTTGTTGAATAATATATGTGTGATATTGACATCTTGGTAACTAAGCCAAGATTCTTCATTTCAACATATATGACAATGTACAAGCTATCAGGATGTCAAATGATCCAGCTACTGTAGGCTGATCCAGTATGGTGCAGTAAGTTTATAAATTTTGACATTTGTGACCACTACAGAAAATGTGACAGAAAGCCAGTAGCATTGCTGCCTGCTGTGTGCATCAAAGCAAGTCCACAGCATATTCCTTTACAGTTGGATTGAAACCTGAAAGTGAAATGAGGTCACTAGAGGAACCCAGGCCATGCTGGTGCTATTCCCAAAAAAGAAGTCATTTAAAAAAAAGCTGCAGACAAAAAAATTTCTCAATTTCTATTTAGAGATAGCCAGTTTAGTATGAAAACCAGCTCCAGAGTCCTAGAAATTTCTTACCCTTGCCAAAAGTCAGGCATTTTGGAAACCACTTTTGCACCAGAATAGCCTTATGCTAAAGCTCGCATGCGCAGAGAAAAGGACTAGGAGGCTCGGCTCCCTCTTGGCCAAGCCCAATGAAAGATCACATCAGCAATTATTCTGTTGAAGATAGCAATCATGTTAATTGAGACAGAGCAAGCAGCAGATAGCTAAGGCATAGTCACATTTCATAGAGTCATCTCCAATTTTGTAACAGAGCCAGGGAATACTGTATGATAGTCCAGTGTGCATTCAGTCCAAGTAAACACTCACGTTTCAGCGATCACTTTTAAGGTATATTAGCCCAAAGGAAAAAAAATATAAAGATTAATTCATTAAGTAATTACTTATTGTAAATCTTATGTATTGTGAGGCATCAACAGTGACCCTCCAAAAAGACATTTACAAATATGACAGATTTTTTTCCTGTGGACTAATTTAAGACAATTATGTATGCTATACCTGCCACTATAATTGGTTCCTACAGAACATACCTAGCCACTGCACAAAAGATTTCACCATTGACATGATGCTCTTTATGTCCCAGACATATGAGTACATATCATAGAGGATTGTCCGGTTGGCACAGTTGGAAAGCCGAGTGAACATGCCCATCACCAAATTACACATCTCTTCAAATTTGGCAGCTCGAGCACGCCATTCTTCAATCTAACGAAAGAGACAAAGATCAACACAACACCCCAAACTTTATTTCATTGGCTAAGATCACACCTGTCTACTTTTCATACATAAAGATACCTTCCACCACAAAAGAAAGTGACCCCAAGTTTTTCTGTATGTATGATCTTAATTCCACACAGACTAGGATTTCCTACGAGGTTGCCAAATAGACTTCCAATGTTATTCTGTTTTAACCAGAAGCATGCAAACCTACAGAAGGAAAAAGACAAAGCAGTCACTCACCTTTTCTGAGTCCTTTCCTTTACAATTCACACTGACAACACTGCTATTTGCTCTGAGCCACTGGAACTCTCGTAACATTTGCGCCCCTTTGGGTCCATGCTCATATGGGAGGTAGAAGAGGTCTGCAAGTAACTGTAGATCTTCTAAAGTCACTGGTTCTACTGCATATAAAGGCTTCTCATGGGGACCAGGAACAAACTGTTCCTTGTTGGTTTGCTCATCTGTCTGCATGGGAGCAATATCACTACCACAATCATCCTGCATAGACATCTCTGGAGATTTTGATTCAGCTATGCTTTCTTTATCAGTATCCATTGGTTTTAATTCTTCTGACATTTTTGCTTCAGCGATATCAGTTAATATTTGACTGATGTTTTTGTCTGCATCCTCTTGCTTTTCTACCACCATATCCATCGGTTCATCATCCAACGGTTTCTTCTCTTCTTCCTCTTTGACCAGAGCTGGAGGCTCATTGCTCAGTGCAGCTCCTTGGCTCATTATGGGCTCTTGGTACACTGTGGTAACCACGGTGGTAGAATTTAAAGAGGATGGCACAACCAGAGGTACATCTACCACATTGGTTTTAGCTCCACTGTGGGCCACTTGCCTACCTGTGAGCACACAAAAAAATAACTTCAACTCTGAACATGCACTTATTTCATTTATTTTTCGTACATGTATAACATGCTTCATTAACTAGTATGTGCAAACATGATGGCAAAACTGACACTTGCATAACTAAACACTTTTAGTGAGAGTGACTGAATCCAGCAACCCATTTAGAAAAGGACTGAAGACACCCTCTCCCTCCAGTAATCTCTTCCACTCAGGAAAGTAGAGTTGAGGGAATTGCACAAAGTAACAGATGGTGGCTACAGTGAAGAAGGAACAAAATCACTTCCTCTTGCCTCTTCCATTCATGGAGCAATTTCACCACCTTACTTCTATAATTCACTGATCTGTATAGGTATGACAACCGATAGGTCCTATGATCTTGAGCACCAGCTACAGTGCCCAAGCATAAGTTTATGACAATGTCTAACCCCAACAGGTTCAACCCAAGAATACCCTGCATGACAAACCATTACACTGCAGCTTGTTTTAGGAAATTATACATCCCTCCCAAAAAGCATATTTTAAACTGAATGTTTTCTGTAAATTATGGTTCTCAAACATTATGGCAGCTCAACTACAACTGTACAAAATATTTTAGCATTTCCTTTTGAGAGTTTGGAGAAGCCTTGTTCAACTTTTTGACCATGGAAGAATCCCTGAAATATTTTTTAGGCTTCAAGAAATGCCAAAAGTGGGGACATGTCCCTTCAGAGAAGGGGGTGCAGACCCACAATGCAGGAGTCAGCTGAACAATTAAGCATTTATGGTTTCCATGGCGGGAAAAGAGATTAGGTCTGTAGAGCAACAGGGGAAGTGGGTTCCAGTGATGTCAGCAGCCATTCAGACTTCTGGGGAAGCTCTTGCATATTCCCAGGTTCCCCAAAACCCTGGTTGGGAATCCCTGAATTAGAGCATATTTTTTATTCACATTCATGCTTCATTTGTGAAAAAAGAACAAAGAAATCTTACTGCTGTATTGATGAGGTACTGCAAACTCCTGCAGCCATTCTGTTAGTGACAACTTCAAGGCCATCTGTGGGCTATAGAGAACGTCTGTTTCAATATCTTCATCACTCCCTTCATTCTCCAGTTTAATCTGGATTGAAACAGTACTGTCTTCTGTGTCCGCTATACAGAATTTTAAGAAAAAGGCATATTAATTGACAAATAAGGTTGAAGTGCCCAATGTACTTGAATTGAAAGTTGAAATTAGAGCACCTGCATTAAAAGCCAGTTTTTAAGATAAAGTAGTACATGGTAACACAATTTTACAATGAGATTATCGAAACTATTTTTGCAAATATTGGAATATTTAAAAATTCCAAACTCTATCCATTTCCCTGACATTCCTAAGTCGATGCATGGTACATTTGAGTTAATATTCAACTCCTTAAATTAAAAGCAATGCAGGGGATGAGAGCAGCTCATCTACTTCCTTGGACTCCTGCTTTTCCTTCATCCTTTTTTGTTCTAGAACTAACATTTTCTACCTGCCTACGTTGCAGATCTTTGCCATAAAACTTTGGGACTTCAGGCTTAGCAAAATTAATAAGGATATTTAGTTATTTTGCAACATTCTCCCCTATAAGCTGTAGATATGCAGATGACTCTATATGAACAGGGATTGAAACATATTTTTGGAAGAAAGTTATGTGGCAAAGTGAAACGAGAATTCAACTTCTGGAGGGGAGGCAGTTCCTAGTAGAGTAGCTATGTCTCATTCTGATCAACTTACTCATTACAACATCTTTCCTCACTCCATTCATGTTGGATTTATACCAGGTTGCAAGGGTGTGAATAGCAACAAAATTGGCTTCAAATTCACAGTTTGGATTAGTCAGGACACCCTTTAAACGTGGGATGAGTTCTGTTGATCGACCTTTATAAGGCCCAAGAAACAGTCTTTTCTGATCATAATCATTAGCATGAATGTTGTCCCAGATCACTGGAGCTCTGCGAATTATTTTTGAAACCTCTTCAATGGACTCTACTGGAATGTCTTTAGATACCACTTTGGGACCTAAAATACAATTGAAAAATAAAGATTTCAGAATGTGCCTGTAGAATATTCATATAGCAGTGTTATAAAATTTAGTGTAGTAAAACACTGTATAAAATTACTGAGCTAAATCAAGACTTAATCTTAATTCGATCTGAAAAAAACAACAACAACCATTACCTGTCCATAATACATCAATTCCCGGTAACAGCTTTTCTCCTACTGTTCGTAAATAAGGAGACTGAGCAACATTTGGATAGCAGAAAGTGCCACAATATTCTGGAACAGAGAAGAGTAAAGTAAGATGCTTGCATAACTTTAAAAAGTTGTAAAAAACCTTGAAACCCAAGAATCTTTTAACATGAGTAGGTTGCACTGCCAGATTATTGCAATTGCTCCTGTTGGTTTTGAGAACTTTATTTTAGAATAATCAACATATTTCACTAAAGCATGAATATAAAAATATCACAAACAGCTCTATAGAATTGGCCTTCCATAAGGATCCATCTTACTTCCTTGATCTGCCGTTGTTGTTGCAATTCTAAGTAGATTAGTTATATAAAAGACCACAATACAGTATAGTGCACATCATGAACAATGACATAGCACTGGATTACACAAAGTAAACAATGAAATAGAACTAGCATAAATCATCACATAAACAAGATTTCACAAATAAAGATAACAGGTTTTCACAATTAAATAACCAAGATCTAATAAACTGGAATTTCAGTTATAAGATTGAATTTTTGTTTGCTTCCATCTCTCATCCTCCAATATTTACCAGCGCTGTCTGGTCTTAGCAGTAGCAGGCATCCCCTCGCCTCTCCCTGTGCTGTAATGTTTGGTGGGACTCCAGGTTCCCCCTGAAGGCTAACATCCCTTGACTCATAGTGGTGCTATGATGATTGTAAGCCGTGACTTCTTTGGGTAGTGGTGCTATGAGATTCCCCCCAACTTGTCAGGCATCCCTTCTTCTCCAGGGGATCACAGGTGAGCTCTGTGTGGACTGTACTGTGAGATTTCAGAGCGTCTCCACTTCTCACCTGGAGGCTGGCACCCCAGCATTGCTGGGGTAGCCAGACACCAGAACCCTCCCCTGAAGCTCTGACATGCATCCCTTTTCTCCAGGGGAGGTGATGGGAACTGCTCTCTGTGTAAAGATGAGCTGCAATTCCTGCTTATTCCCATTATCTTCTGCCTGGATGGTGGCATCTGGATTCTAGACCTATGCGAGTGAGAGTATCTCCCCTCCCTGCTTTGGCAATTTTCAGGTTTCTGTCTTCTCAGTTGTCTCAGAGGTAATAATTTGAGTTAGAGGCTCCAAACATTCAATGTAGCTTCAGGAGCTTCTTCTCTGATGACCCCCCCCCCCCACCAAGTTTCAAGAAGATTGGACCTGAGGGCCAATTCTAGGGGATCCCAATCCACATTATATTCTATGAGAAGAAAAAATAGACTCTGCTCTGATCATACATTTTCACCATTGGACGTATTGGTCCATTACGTCCTATGGTGAGAATTCATGATCAGAACAGAGAGTCTATTTTTTCTCATCATCCTTAACACGCGCGCGGCGCCACAGGCGCCGCGGACTAAATAATTCGTTAAGCCCTTGGTGGGAGGGCTTTGTCCGTGATGAGGAAGGGGCCTGATTGGCCCCTTCCTCCGGACAGACGATCGGCCTGGCCAATTCCCACCCTGCTGACAAGGAAGCAACTGCGAGCCGCGCAGAGCGCCTCCGACGTGTCAGGCCGCCGTTAAGGGAGCCTCCAGCCGCCGCGCAGAGCACAGCTGCCGGGGGCTCCCTGCCCGGTGCCCTGACATGGCCGCCCACAAAGGGAACCCCTGGCAGCCGCGCAGAGCGCGGCTGCCGGGGGCTCCCTGCCCGACGGCCTGATGCGGCGAGAGGCGCAAAGCGCCTCTCACCGCATCAGGCCGACAAAGGGAGCCCCCGGCAGCCGCGCTCTGCACGACTGCCGGGGGCTCCCTGGTCTAGCGCCCGCTGTATTTAGCTTACAGCGGGCTTGATTACTAGTAGGATATAATGGAGGTAGGATGGGGCACCCTCTTTGGGAGCCCCTAGAATTGTACCCCCTGGTCCAATCTTTTTGAAACTTGAGGTGAATCAGAGAAGAGGCTCCGAAGCTACACCAAAAGTTTGGCACCTCCAACTCAACCCGTTCGCCCAGACCATGGAGATGAGGGAAACTTGAAAATTCCCATTAAAATCAATGGCACCAATGGAGGCATCCAAATTAATTTGGCCAAAGTCAGATCTGAATCATGTGATTGAGATGGCCCTTTAGCAGTCTGAACTGGGTTCCTCTGACCCTGAAACAGTCTGAGACCTGAAGACAGTCTTGACCCAGAAGAGGTGCTAGTGAACCTGCTATCCACAAAACAGGTATTGTACCACTAAAGGCACAGAAGTGGCTCCTTCCTGCTTTGCTATCAGTACACTGATGCTCTTTCATCCTGGAAGATAGGCAAAACATTCACTTTGTAGCATGGGGTGGGAAGAGAAGATGTAATCTGCTTGTTTTATGGTAAAACACTTTGAGCAATATGAAAAAACACTTTGAGCATATTTAATAGCTGAATTAGAACTTGTACTTCTTACCTGTGGGACAGAAAAGGAATGTTTGTGGCTCTCCCAGATACTGGTAGATTTCATTAGTGATTGAAATTTGAGCATGGGCAAAAGAGCTGAATACTTCTTTGTCTGCTGCACACATATTGTGATCAATATCATCAAACAATAGTGCAAAAGATCTGCAACCAAATTGAGAAACCTACCACAGAAAGGAAAAAAAGCCAGTGTAAGATAACCAAGGTAAAGATTAACACCCACCAAAGCCATAATTATCACAAAACTTTCCAAATACTGTTTGAGAATATTTCTGTTGAAGGACTCTTAACACACTACTCAGTATTCAACACAGAAACTAAAGAATACATCATAGTACCCCACAAAAGATAGATACTACCCGTTTTTATTTATTTATTTTCTGCTAGTCTGGGACAGAGGGCTGGTCTCTTGATACCCTCAAGATTATAACAGAGATTAAATGACCCATGTGGACAAAAAACCATGCAAGAAAGGAAACAGACCAGCAGGAAAGCTGGCAGACCATTGAAACAATAAATCATTGAACATTCTAGGCCCAGTGAAGAATGCCAACACAAAAGTCTTTTCTTTGGGGAAGATGAGAAAAAAATATTTTGTCATGTAACGGCATAAATCACAACAGCCCTTATTACAATGACCTTGCAGGGGTCTGTGGGGGGTGACATCCACATACCTAGCACTGGATTAAAGGATCCTCCAAATCAAAGACATCATTTAAGAAAATGTAAAAGCAGTAGCTGAAAAGGGAGGGGGGTCACACTATATGCATGTACAGAACACCCAATCAGTACAAGCTGGGAGGAAAAAAGCACAAGAATTATTGTGGGGATGCCCCTGTTCAAAAGGAACCCCACCTTGCTATCCTGCTGGTCCTCTCAATATGCCCAAGTTTATATAAGAGGAATAGCATCCTTGTTCTCTCTATATGCACCCTAGTAGCAAGTCATTACAAAAAGCAAGACAAAAATGATAGGGAGATTATGGCCCATCTTAGGTTCTCAAACCATGAGCTGCTCTATAGTGCCTAGTGCAGTACTTTAACCCACTTGACTTATGAGTATATTATTATTATTATTATCATCATCATCTTTTGATTTATTGCCCGCCACTCCCTTACAGCTCGTGGCGAGTTACAACATTTTAAAAACCCCAATAAAATCCATTAAAATCCCTCAACAATTACAATATAACATTATCGGTTAGCAAGCTAACCTGGCAAGATAGGCTAATCAACCTCCCCCTCCTACTACAAGCAGGTGGAGAGGGGATACTGATGGTACTAATCCCCAATCTCAATCCCAGGTCCCGGGTCCCCGGGGGGGGGGGGGGGGCATAGATGTTAGCCTCGGCCTCAACCGTAAACCTGGAGGAAGAGCTCCGTCTTGCAGGCCCTGCGGAATGATGGAAGATCTTGCAGGGCCCGCAGCTCTCCCGGGAGCTCATTCCACCAGGTAGGGGCCAGGACCGAAAAGGCCCTGGCCCTGGTCGAGGCCAGGTGTGCTTCCCTGGGGCCGGGAACGACCAGCAGATTTTCTCCCGCAGAACGTAAGGCTCTGCGGGGGGCATAGGGCGATAGACGGTCCCTCAGGTATGTGGGTCCCAACTCGCGTAAAGCCTTGAAGGTTAAAACCAAAACCTTGAACCGGATCCGGGCAGCAATTGGCAACCAGTGCAGCTGCCTCAGCACTGGCTGAATGTGGGCCCTCCAAGGTGTACCAGTGAGGACCCTGGCAGCTGCGTTTTGCACTAGCTGGAGTTTCCGGACCAAGGACAAGGGAAGGCCCACGTAGAGCGAGTTACAGAAATCTATTCTGGAGGTGACCGTTGCATGGATCACTGTGGCTAGGTGTTCGGGGGACAGGTAGGGCGCTAGTAGTCGGGCCTGGCGAAGCTGGAAAAATGCCTGGCCCGTTACTCTTTTGACCTGCGCCTCCAAGGTCAGGGAGGCGTCAATGAACACACCCAAATTCCTGGCCTGGGACGCAATGGTAAGGTGCGTCCCTCCCAGGGTGGGTAAACGCGCTTCCTGTTCCCGCCCCCTACGTCCCAACCACAGGACCTCCGTCTTGGAGGGGTTGAGTTTCAAATGACTCTGCTCGAACCATTCTGTCACCGCTTCCAAACATCTGGCAAATGGTTCCGGGGGAGAGTCCGGGCGGCCGTCCATGAGGAGATAGAGCTGGGTGTCATCAGCGTACTGGTGGCAACCCAGCCCAAAACTCCGCACCAGCTGGGCCAGAGGGCGCATAAAGACGTTGAACAATGTGGGAGAGAGGACCGCGCCCTGTGGGACTCCACAAGGAAGTCTGTAGGGGCGCGAGAGCTCATCTCCCACTGCTACCCTCTGGGTCCGGTCCTGGAGAAAGGAGCGAATCCAGCGTAAAGCTGTGCCCCGTATCCCCGTTTCGGCGAGGCGGTGGACCAGTAGTTCGTGGTCCACGGTGTCAAAAGCGGCCGACAGGTCCAGAAGAACCAGCACCGCCTCTATCCAGCTGGCGACGGAGGTCACATATAGTCACATATTTGAGCTTATTATATTGTAAAACTATCATTTACTTTATTATCTGCTTATATATTGCCAGTAAACAACTAGAGCTGGAGGGTGATATGGAATAGCACACCCTCCCACAGTGCTGCATTATAGAAAATGAGAGTAAAGTGGGGGCAGGGCAGTTATGAGATAAAGGAAAATTGGCAGATTAAAGGAGGAAGTAACATGGGGAAAAAAGAAGCTCCATCTAGTGTTTCTTGTACTCAGCAGCCCTCTATAAAACCCTGTCATGGCTATAGGTGGCTGCAAATTTTGCTGTGTGCCAAAAGGAACTGCTATGGAAATCTGTGTGGGTGCTATGGACCCCACAGATGACTGTTACTGAACGTGTTAGTCTTAATAGAAATTATTAGTGTATTGTCAAGTTATGGATAAGGACTGCACAATTTGTTGAAGCGAAAAAAGCAGTAGCAATGTGGCCATCCAGGCCTTTGACATACATAAAGTAAGGTAATGATTATGACTATCTGCCATCAAAATGCTCGATATATGTAAGGAAGAGTTGCAAAATAATAAACAATACCTGGTCCAGCTTGCGTTTCAGTGTGGACACTTCTTTGGGGTTTGAGAAGGTGATATCAAGTCCAGGAGATATGGCATAAATAAACTCTATCCCATACTCTTGAGCAGCTGCTATCAGAGTCATGAGCTGTTCTAAAAATCAAAGCCAACAATATTAGCCACAGTCAACAATGGACAAGTTAACCATTTCCTCAGTTAAAATACATTCATTCTCTTAATTTGTAGTCCACACATTTTAAGTAAAGGCGGCATATGATTTACATCACAAATCTCATTAGAACAAGAACTGTGCAGGATGCGCATAGACAGAAGAACCCTTATAGATAATTGAATTATAGAGGATTGCCACTGACTTTAGTTCTAAAGACAGCACAACTAAAACACTAGCATGGGACCTAGTGTAATTTTCATACAAAGGATGACCAATGGTGCACTGCAAGCTTCTCTCTGCAAAAGATTTAAATAGGTATTCCTGAAATGCAAATTATTATCAAATGTCTGAAGATACAGGCTAATAGGGATTTCAAATTACAACTTGACTAGGGAAGAGAATAAATTGCTCTTTGAGCAATTTGGACAGATTCAACTTGCTTTCAATGCAAATTAGGCCTCTAAAGATTACAAAATATTACTCATGCTTAGCCCATCCCCAAGATATCTTTCAATACCCCTGCATGAATGACTGAGCGGGTACATTAAGTTTTGCCACCAAAGATGTCTAATTTGGTTTATGTGGACAGTCACTGTACCTGTGCTATTATGTATAGACTGAGATTCTGTAGTTTGCCTATTTACAGTTATTTATACCATATCCTGCATACCCACAGCTTGAGTCATCTGGAATCAAAGGTTAATTGACCTTTGATTTACAGTTGCCTACCCAAAATGAAAAAAGCTTTTTGGATACAGTTTATGGGCAGTTTAAGACCATTACATAAACCATGGTTCTATTCTTATATTTCCCTAAAAGCCAGCCTCACTGACCTTAACATGGCTGCAACTTAACATCATCCTATCCATGCTCAATGGAGCTTACTCTCAGGTAAGCGTACACCAAAATGCAGTCTGGCTGCAATCCTATCCACACTTACCTGTGAGTAAGCACTACTGAAAACAGTGGGACTTTTTCCAATTGAACATGTAAAGGAATGAGCTACACATGCCAGTTTAAACAAAAAGTGCAATATGCACACCTTGGGCCTGTTGAGAGAAGGGAAGATTGCTTGTTTGAAATTAAGCCCAGATATTAGCACTAAATAGTTTCTCATTTTTAGTTTTGTGTGTTTGTTTTGGAGCTACCTAATCTCAGAACTGCTATTTACACACTATTAAGGATAGAAGATGTCTCTATAAAAAATTAACTCTTATTCCACATATGCAGGCAAACAAACTAAAATATTCTGTATGCTGGAAATTTACAGATATTTGCAAGGCTGAATCCAATATTATCTTCACTGGTATTTTTGCCAGTCATTAGTTCTAAACTACTTTGAAGTCATGATGAGAAGTGTTTGCCAACTGATGCAGAGATGCTCCAGTTAACACAAAAATAAATAAATAAATAAAAAGGAGGAATTTGCACATAAGCTGACCATGGTTTTAAGGTAGGCAGAGAGCTCCAAGAACACAGATGCTACAGAACTGAGCAATCACCCTGCTTTGGAAAAAACAAAAGCCCTATGGGCTATTTATAATTTCTTTCTCTGTGGCATTAAGGAGATGGGCATATACTGTAGTACTACTTTTTTCGCAGCCTTAGGGACAAAATCATGTTATCAGATTGTTTCAAGACTTTCATCTCTAGAAGTATCAAGTACTGCATCCTTATGAGCAAGCAGTAAAAAGTACAATTCAGTCTTGTTTACACTTCAATTCCTCATACAAATTTAACATTTACTGAACAACTTCTTTGCAAATAAAATAAAACTAGTTACCAGCTTCCTCTACAGAGTACATTTCTCGCCAAAACATCCTGTGCTTGTAATCATCTTTTGGAGCATACAGGTATGTATTTAATCCCCATTTCTGCAATCTACAAAACAAACACAAAACATCATGCCACAAGGAGAATACTTTGTACATCAACATTTATAGGGTTTCTTTGAATTCCCATACCTTTGATAGCCAGGTTGAATGGCAGCATGTTAGAGTACTTTGTTCTGAACAGCAGCTCCCATGCCCTTATTCTACTTCAAAACAGACAATGGACTTAGGACATCAACATTTCCACACCTGAACAGTAATATATCTATGGAGTACAGTGACAGACTGATAATTTAAAAAAGCAATCCACCAGTGTGTTTTCTGGTACCACATTTAACAAACCCTTCCATACACTTTCCTTATCCTCTTTCACATTCTCTTTTTGGGAGGCCTTCTTTGCCCTGAGATATACTCCCTCATTTTCTCCTCTTTACATTATTTTCACATTCTTTAATTCCCCCTTTCACCACCCACAGTCTGTCCTTCACCCCTGACTCATAGGTGCTCCAGGTAATAGCAAGTTAGAGCCATGACACTGGTGATAGAAAAGCTGCTTTCCATAAAGCCCAGACAAAAGTGCAACTTAAAGCTGAACATGCTGGAAATCACAGCAAGGCTTCTGTTATCTCTTCATGAGGGACATCTGTTTCCTTGTAAATACTTTACCATGCCATCTGCTCAGGTCTGCTCAAGTATCACATTTGCCTTATAAAGTCTAAGATTAATTTTGTTACTGCTCTATAGTGATATAACTTCTGTGACATCTACTACTGTTTTTCTCAAACTTCAAAAAATGTTCACAAGTGTATCAAGACTATGGACCCCCAATTTCGAAAGCTAAGTATAGCAAACCTGTAAAAATATTACTATAAAGATATTAATTTTCATGAAATCCATGTCTTAGAGCAGGCTGAACATCTTCTCCAAGCTGTTGACCTTCCTCTTTCCCCTCCCCTTTCAAAATGGGGCATATCTAACCACTCATTCAGATAAGGTAGCACATCCCATGGTGCAGGACACCTTGTGTTGGTGGGATAAACCTTGCACTAATGGAATTTACTGAATAGTGGTAGAATACAACCCAGTGCATATGGGTTCAGCCACAGAGCTGGCTCTGGAAACAGACATATTTTTGAACATGTTGCACATGCATGCAAAACATGGGGGCAGGAGAGAGGAGAGAATAATGACTGCTAAAAACTTTCACCACAAAATTATAGGGTTTCTTTGAATTCCCATACTAAATTCACTTTGTATCAGGGGAAGGTAACCTTTGATAGCCAGGTTGAATGGCAGCATGTTAGAGTACTTTGTTCTGAACAGCAGCTCCCATGTTATTCTACTTCAAAACAGACAATGGACTTAGGACAGGCTCAGGTCACATATCAGATATGCAAGTGCAGGCTGGAAGCCAGCCTGACCCTGAGGAGAGCTTCTGTCCTGTGTAGCAACAATTGTTTAGGATTATAATTTGAAGTATGCCAATTCTGAGAGGAATGTGTGTGAGATCTTCTACTGGAGTGTTCATGCTTGGTAAAACTGCCACGTATGCGTGTTTGCAGCCCCACTGGGCGCAAACGAGCATGCGCAGACATGCCACGCATGTGTGTTTGCACATAGGCTGCCGCACATTCACAGCGCCCGGATCGCCCCCCCCCCCAGTCCGCAACCCCAAAAAGGTTTCAGACCACTGTTGTAGACCACCACAACATGTTATGGCACGTACCTTCTAAACAGCTCCTTCCTCTGTTCCATAACCCAAGGCCTTCCATAAAATCCTGTGGAAAACAAGTTTGGAATGCTCAGCTTTCATGTGACAAAGTTCTTAAGCATAACAAAGTGTTCTACAATATAGCTTGCTAAATTTTAGAATACAAGCCTGGAATATATTTTAATTTTATGGAAAAACATAATTGAATCTATTCACAGTTACTGTATTTTAAACAAACCAAGAAGTATTTGAGTGATGTACTGTGTAACATTGAAACAAAGGCCCAGCTACAGTAAATCAATTTTCATTCTATGATTTTTTTAAGCAAGTTAGAGACAATGAGAACTGAACAGTTGAAAAACTAGTAGGACAAGCCATTTGTCTGCAGTTGTATTTAACAAGCCTACCACACGGAGGCAGGCCTAAATATTTCCCCACTCCCACTTTTTACAGGGTGCCTGAAGCATCACACATAACTCATTGAGATAATTTGAGAGATTAACAGCTTTCTCTGACTGGTTTCTTTTATTCCGCAAGCAATCCTGAGGCACATTTTTTTTCTATGAAGTTTTTAAAACTTCCTTCAATACTAGGAACTAGAAGAAAGAAGATGCTGGAAGCAGTGGCTTATAACAGCCAGTAGCAAAAATGGACGCAAGATTTAGGTCCACAGAAAGCTACAACAAGATTTGGAGTTGTCTATGTAGGTCCTAGATGAAGTATAAAATTAAGGTCTTGTGTGCTTGATGAATCTCCAACAAACATATGCAAGTAAGGAACAGGTTGTAGTGTTACTGTGGTGGTAAGACAGTTCCACATCAAGGAATTGTGACAGGAGTGTATATTAAATCTTCAAAATAACGGTTATCCAAAATGTTTTGTAGCAACTAATCCAAGCAAGTCATTGCAGCAGTCTTCAATTAAACAATGGCTCCAAGATACAACCTGACTAAAAGGTAGTCTCGCATAAGCATTTATACCCCCACATCTCACCATCTGGGGACTTATTGGAGTTTAGAAAATGTGTGGGGAGGTGAAGCATAAAATATTGATGATTCAACATCCTGAATCAATACTGATTTCTAGTATTGTTCATTTAGACAAGTCATGTTTTCTACCGGCAGGATGCAAAGTCCTGATTTTAGTGCCTATTCTACAGTCCTCCTCACATCATCCATCTTTTATAAGATGCTTACTCTTTTGTACAGCTTTTATAAGATGCTTACTCTTTTGTACAGCTAAGATACCAGGTTACTGAAAAACATGTGAAAAAACAGCGCAGGAAACTAAAATTTCTTCATTCAAATTGCAGAACCATAAGACAAAAACTTTGAAACCCTGTCCTTGAGAAATTTAAGCCATTATTAATACAGAGTAGAAAACTATACAATTTGAAGCCAAAAGAAAAGGCAGCCAACCATCTTGCTTCTGGGATTCTGAAAACAAAGGAACTATGGTAAGAAACTAGCCATCTATTTTTATCAGTGCCCCCCCTCTTGCTTAACAATATACATTTGGCCACTCTGATTATTGAAAACGAGCCTATCAGCAAGCAACCAGTCCAGTATGATTTCCTGCTCCAATTCTCCAGTTTGACCATCCAGGCTGTGGCACAACTTGCTTAGTGGTATCTGGTTCCTACTCCCATCTTTAAACCGCCCGTGGCGCCGCGGGCGCCACGGACTATATAAAACGCTAAGGGGTTCTAGGGCGGGATGTGTCCGTGATGAGGAAGGGTCCAAATTGGACCCTTCCTCTGGACAGACAATCGGAGGGACCAATTGGCAGGCGCGCAGCGCCTGCCGATTGATCCCTCCGATTCCCAGTCCCAGCAACCGCGAGCCGCGCGGCTCACGGTTGCTCCTTGCCGGCGGCCTGATGCGTCGGGAGGCACGAAGCGCCTGCCGCCGCATCAGGCCACTGGCAACGGAGTCCAACCTGCCTTTCCGCAGCTGCACCCCCCAGCTCCAGCAGCAGCGGCGGCGTCCCCCAAGGCAGCCAACGGTCGAAGAAAAGCAGCAGGAAAGCGTCGGGGGAGGGGCTGGTCAGCAGGCGCCTCTCCGAGGCCGCGTCTCCTCCGTGCTGCCTGACCTCCTCGCCCACGCTCCTCCACCTCCACCCACGGCGCGGCGAGAAGCCGCCTGCAACGGAGTTTGAACTGCCTTCCCGCAGCCGGACCCCCGAGCCCCAGCAGCAGCAGCGCTGTCCCCCGAGCCAGCCAACAGCCGAAGAAAAGCCTCGGGGAGGGGGCTGGGCAGCAGGCGCATGCGCAGCCCTGCCTATGAAGAACAGTGAGGAGCGGCGTTCAATTGCTCTCAGCCGGGTCAAAGTGGAAGGTGCGAGGAGCGCTTGAGGCGGGTTGGGGAGGGCCGAGGCTGCTGTGCGACGAGCGCGCAGGGCGCCCTCCGGCCTGCCTGGGACAGCCCTCTGGTTTCCGCCCTCGCCCGGCGAGCCCTGTTTGCCTTCGGGCCGGGTGGGGAAGGTCTCCGGGGAAGGGGCGGAGGCGAGCCGCTGCGCTCCTCCTCCTCCTCCTCCCGGGGTACGGCAAGACGAGGCGGAAAGGCTCTGCTGGGGCGTGGTTGCTGGCCTCGAAGCCCAAGCAGGAAGCCGGGGCGGGGTGTTGCTTTCGCGGCCTGCGGCTTTCACGCCTTTCTTCCCCCCTAGCGGTTCTTTCTCAGCTTGGGAGGGAGGAGCACGGAGCCACATTTCAGGGGGGCCTCTGGGAGAGGGCGTGGGTGCGTGGGAGCGTGTCCCTTACCCTTCCCCCTTCTCCCCTTTCAAAGCCCATTTTTATAAATGGGCTTTGAAACTAGTCATCTATATTAGGGGTAGGTGACTTATAGCATATGCACTGAATAGTGGAACACTAGACCATTTCACTCATCACACAGGGTCAGAGCCAAACCACTCTTAAGCAATAAAACAAGACACGGAGCACAGCTTATGCCCATCAACTGCCAGATCCATGTGGTCACCAGCTGGATCCAAAGAGTATTCCAGAGGCATTGGTAGTATTTACTGAGGTATGTTTACAGACCACACAAGTTCACCCCTTACTCCCTAATTTTGTTTGCTACTGTATTAACATCCTCCTAGGTAGACCCTATACTTTTAAATTAGTCCAAAATATTTCTCCTTCAAATAACTTTTTAAATTATATTATAGGTAGTAGTAGAGGGGGAGTTGGTGGTTTACAATCGCCTTCCATTCCTCTCCTCACAACAGACACCCTGTGAAGTAGGTGGGACTGAGAGAGCTCTGAGAGAACTATGACTGATCTAACGTCACCCAGCTGGCTTCCTGTGGAGTGGGAAATCAAAACCGGTTCTGCAGATTAGAGTCCACTGCTCTTAACCATGATACTGCACTACCTTGAAAATAATTGCATTTACTTATATGAATCTCCTAACTTAACCTCCACTATGATTTTGATCCTGCCACACCAAATTCCTTAAATATTATGTAAGTGGTGAGTACAGGCTGCCTTTCTGATCATTCAACTGAATGTTTATCCAGTGTCTTGCCAGCCTTTGTTGCATTGTGGATATTCAGAGATATAACACTTTTAAAAGCAATATACATAATTTTCAGAACAAATCTTAAAAGTGCCAATACCATCTTTCTGGAAACACTTCACAGAAAATACAAGCATCCACTTTAAAGAAAAACTTATCTTGTCCAATGGCTGCACAGAAATGCCAACAACTGGCAGCATATGAAGTAGCTTTGCATTTAGCTACTTAAGCTATTAGTACTATATCAAACTATCAATTTTCCTCACACGTTTATCCCCTTAGTAACAAAGAGTTTGTGCATGCTAAAGTGTGTGCCTGCATTACTGTCAACCCGGCTTTTGTACAAGAACCAATACAATTAGCATAAGGTATGCACTCAGTCATTATTGCTTATTACAAATGATTAGAAACAGAATAAAAGTTATTCCGCAAATAACACACATAAACTGACTGATAAAGAAACCTGACTTTGCTACTACTCATTGCATGTGCTAGTTTAGTTTCTCAAACCAATGTTCCACAAACCAGTATAATTATCAAAGTCACAACTGCAAAACACTTCACACAAGCACACTGGAAAGAAGCCTCCTCTCCCACATTCAGACCTTAACAAGACTTCTTGGGCAGCAGGCACATACTTAATAGGCCCTCAGAATAGTATAACAGCACCCCTGATAAAGCTAATCATGTATGGGTTTGTCACTCATGATTTTTCACAAATATATGCCTTCCCAAGTCCTGTGACAGGTGAGAACCAAAAAGGTTAGGGATAAAATAAATTTTAGACAAATATAAGCTGTTTATTATAGGAGCTCAAATGTTCAAAAACATAAATGAATGTCTATTTGGCACACAAAACATCTAAGTGCCTACACCAGTGATGCCAAATAATACACAGGTAACAACTTATATAGGTGTACCAAAACAATATAAAGTTGCAGTGCAGATAATATTAATTACTACTCTGGAGGATCACAGATTTAGAAAGTACACCTATGAATAATACTTTGGATTTCTAGATGTGTTAATGATTCCATATCATGGACAAAACTGGGCAGGAAATATCTCGCAAGACCGAGTTTGAATCCAGCTGCACCTTAAAGACCAACAAAGTGTTATTTAAGATATAAGCTGTCATGTGTAAGCATATACTTCTTCAGTCAGAAATAAAAGACTGTAAGTTACCAAAAAAAACAAAAGACAGCTTAACCCTATATTTATTCTACATACCTGGAACAACAGCATCTCCACACAAGCATATAATATAACAAAAGCAATGGGTATAGGTCACTTCTGATGGAAAGAAGCAACATTTATCTTATACTATCCTACTGAAGTCAATAAAAGGTGATAACCTGTTGCCAACCATCTTCTTTTACAAAGGAGAGTTAGCTGCAGTCCCACAGAATGATAGGGTTATGCTAAAAAAAAATATGTCTTCAACACTCACAGACTGACCTCATGGCTGTGTTAATTCACGCACAACAAATTGTTATCATTTCAGACCCCAATATCCTTGCAAGGGGAAGTTAGATACGTAGAAAGCTTAAAAGCAGGCCCATGGGACATACTCAGTGACTACCAAGGAGCATCTTCCCTATTGAACAAGACAGCATCAGTCTCCATGTTCCACCGCCTGGGAGGAGTCTGCCCGTACACAAAGCGGGGTGAAAGAACGAGGGAGGAGGAGGAGGGAAACGAGCAGAAGCCGCTCTGTCGCTCTCCTCCGTCCCGGTCTTTCCCCGCCCCCCACCCCCGGCTCCTTTACCTTCCACGACGCCACAAAGGAACCGCCGCGCCCCTCGATGGCCCGCCGCTGCGGCGCCGCTCTCGGGATCCGCCTCCGGGCCCGCCGGGTCTGGCCTGGCGGGGGGCACCTCGAGCGGGGGGGCGGCGGCGGCGGCGGCAGGTGTGGGGCTCGACCCGGGAGTGCCCGGCGCCTCCGCCCGCGGCTCCTCCGCCTGCACCATCCCAGTCAGGGCCGCAGCAGGACTCCCTCCCGCCGCCATTGCCCCTCCGCCACTCTAACCGTAACAGGCTGCGCTTGCGCGGGGAAAACCAGCCCCAGCCGGTCCGAGCCAGCACCAACCGCCCTGCCCGCAGGCCGGGGTCGCCAGTCCCGATCCCACCCGGCGCCCCCCCCTCGCCACGCGCCAGCCGAAGACCCCCGGGCAGGCTACGGAGCGAGCAGCTAAGCCGCCGACCCAGGGGCTTCAGGGGACGAACTGCGGGGCCGAAAAAAGGGAGGGGGAAGGGAAATTTAAAAACCTCTCCACTACGCAGGCGCCAGAAGCTGAGCAGTTCTAAACTGCGCATGTCCTGCGGGGGTCGGAGGGAGAGGGACGTAGAGATACGCAGGCGCAAAATTCACACTGCGCGTGCGGGAAACGAGTGGCCTCGGACCGCATGTTTATGCGCGTGCGCAGTTTTTGCGCAGGTTTCTGAGACGACTACTGCGCAGGCGATGAGGGAAATAAACAAGGCGGAGGATGCCACGGCGCAAGCGCTGAAATTCGGTAAAGGAAGTCGCCTTAGTATTGCGCATGCGTAAGAGGACTTTTTCCGCCGCGTTGCATTTTTGGTTCTTTGCAAGAGAGAAAGTAGGAGGCGCTGTTTCCTAAAGTTCCTTGCCACACCTCTGAGTCCGTTGCTCAGCATCACTAAGAGCCCTTGAATGCTCTCGCCGAACTGGAGGATGAGCTCTGTACGTTCCTAAGGTATTTCTAGGCTGAGAGATGGGGCAGCTGCCTTTCAGGGTGGCCAAACTGTGGCTCTCTAGAAGTCCATGCTGGCAGGGGCTCATGGGAATTGTAGTCCATGGACATCTGGAAAGCTACCCTGGACGGGACAGCTTGTCGCACCATTCACCATGGAGAGTGAGGAGTTAGGACCCACTGGGCCAGTGCAATGACCTGGGATCTTGCACTGGTGAGGAGTGCCAGGTCCACGACTTTGTCTACTGTACCAGATGTTTGTGAACACCCCTTGCTTCATTGGAAGATGAAGAGTTAACAGCTATGGCAAAGTATGTGGCTTAAAATATCTGAATAGTTAACTGCATTATGGATTTAGGATTACAAACTGTTGGTTTAGAAAATGCTCCCTCCCTTTAGAAAGTGCAGTGTGGACATCCAAAGTGCAATCTAGTGGAGGAGCCAGAGTAGACTTAAGTGCATTATGAGTGAAGCCAGGGTAATCTACAATTTTACTAAATTATTGAGGTCCCAGTACAAAGCACGGTTTCACTAAAAAGGTTAAGAAAACACTGGTTAGCCCAGTATGAGAAGGGATGCCAATTCTCAACTGGTTATTGCTTATTTGCATATAAAATAATTCTTTGATACTATCCAATGGCAATCTGTTTAGTTCAATGGGAAATCCAGCTTCTTTTGAATACAAAATATGTAAGGGTTGTATTACCAGGCCAAAATAGCAATTTAGGACTAGGCTTACTGACATTTTAGTGTCTCTGTGAACACTGTGAAATGTAAAAATTAAACAAGTTAAACTTTTATCAGTTACCTTATCTCCACATCCCCAAAAACACCCCATTTAATTACTGAGTCAGGTTGCTGTCAAAGGCACTGGAGCAAGATGAATAAAAGTAAAAGGCAACCTCATTTTTAGCAAAATGTCTATATTTACACTGGCCACAATTCATGACAAATGGTTCCCGTTCTTGGCAAATGCAGGGCTCTTTAAAATTCAACATTGTTATTATCTGGTTTCTCTATTTTTTTTATACTCTGCAGTCTGCAGGACAAAGATTGAAGCTCCTGAATAATGTTGCTTTTCCATTTTTTGGTCACCAGAGGGCAATGTGTTTATAGATTACAATTCCTTTGCATCCTTTACAAGCGTTCTTTACAACATCCTTCCTACCTTTTGACTTGAATAAAAGGATTCCAAGATGTTCCATCTCCATTCTTGTCTGATGAAGGGCCCTTTGATTCTTGAAAGCTTATGCCCTGAAACTCTTGTTGGTCTCTAGATCAACATGGCTACCTTCAGGGGGGGGGGCAGGGAATGTGTCCTTTGAGTGTTTAGAGTACAAAAGTAGAAGAAAAGGAACAGGCAATATAGCTAAGATTTCCCCACTCTCAAACTCCTATATTATTACTGAATTCCAGGAAGCTACAAGCATGACTATAGCAGGGCAATTAAGCTGTGATTTTCAAGCATGAATATCATGCAGGCTCTTCAGTGTAAAATATATCACCCTCACACACACACAGCATTCTATATTTTTAAGAGCTAGAGGTATTGTACTACATTTTTCACTACCCGAAGGAGTCTCAAAGCAGCTTAGAGTCTCCTTCCCTTCCTCTCCCTACAACAGATACCCTGTGAGGTAGGTGAGGTTAAAAGAGCTCTGAAAGAACTGTGACTGGTCCAAGGTCACCCAGCTGGTTGCATGTGAAGGAGAGGGGAATCAAACCCAGTTCTCCATATTAGAGGCTACAGTTCTTAAACACTGCACAAACCTGGCTCTTGGTGTTGTTTATTCATGTGGATTTAGACTTGGGAAAATAATACATCTAGAACAAATTTCTCTGTTGGCTTATAGAACATCAAGGGGTATCAACTCATGGACACGTTTTGGGAAAGTAGTACAGTTTGGTCTCTACAGCAGGGCAATTCAAGAAGGAAGGAAGAGAATGGCTGGAGACAAGTGGCTCCTGCACTTAAGCAGAGGTAGTGCAGGAAGATAAGACTATCATGAGCAAAATTTTGATAAGTGCTCTTATGGCCTATTCTAAACAGGTTTACATTCTTTATAGCTCAATTACTTCAATGAACTTAGAAAGATATAACTCTGCTTAAGATTATACTGTTAGAGGGCAGGAGATAGAGCTAGAGGACCGCTCTGGAAGCCAGCCGTATGAGGGGATATATAAATACATGGTTTAAGAACAGTGGTGTAGCTAACAGGAAAGAATGGTTGCATAGCTTGTATGTTTTTACTATGGGCCATTAAAATGTGTCATTTTTTGTAGTGTCAGGGTAGTTGCTGTAGTCTGTGAAATGCCACATCTGTTTTGTTCATCTCAAAATAATTATCCCAAAATTTCCAGTATTTTCAAGATGCTTTAATTAGTTCTGTTTCTTTGCCGTTATACACAGGCCTACCCTTATACACAGTACTGCAGTTTACATCCACTGTGACCAGTAGGCCAGCTTTGGAACATATTACAGAACCTCTGTTTAACTTAGCCCTTAGGACTACTCCATTTCCTGCTAGGCTATCAAAGGAAGGCTACCAGACTAGATACACAAGTGAGCTATGATGATGGTCTCCCATTGTAGCATTTTGAAGCATCACAATCTTTTTCAGCTTGTTTGTGAATAAGTCAAGTTTATTTACTTCACTTTCTTCTCAGTAGGGACTCAAAGTGGCCTACATCATTCTTCTCTTCTCCTTTTTATCCTCACAACAACCTTAGGAGGTAGGTTAGGCTGAGAGAGTGTGACAGATCCACAAATTAGGCAAATGCTAACCCTGTCTCCCATCTTCAGAAAGAAGCATTGTGCAGTAGCATATATTTCATTAACAGGAAATATAAAATGACTCTAACTGAGAAAAGATGAACTGGGATATTGCTTTGATGTTTTAGTACTGTCATTTTCAGAGGCAGGTTGTGAGAGCAGCAGTGGAAGAGTGATTGACAGCTCCATCATCGTTCATAGTTTGGTAAAGAACAAGGGTTTTTATCCCCTCCTGGCACAAAATGCTTCAGTTATGGTACTAAATGGGAAAGATAGAGTTGGTCTGGAGAATCATAATGTGGTACACCTGATGCCACATCTTATAAACTCTGGCCATCATTGCAAGGTTTACATGCTACCAGAGCTAGATGCTTCCTCTCTTTTGTTTTTGGTCACAAAACCTCCTACAGCTTTCATAGGTCGTTCAATTTGTGTGGAATCCATAGAGGTGAACAGAAGCCAAAAAGCTGCACTTTGCAAGATGGATGTTGGATCCTGTTTACTTTGGAGAATCCAAAGGTCTCTTATGGGTATCCAGGAGGGAACAAGGCAGGAATTCCCATGTTACCATGGCAGTTGCAAGTAAGATGTGGCCCCCACTAATTTTAACACTGACAGTGAGAGGAAATGAGAGACTATTGTTGCTTAAACAAATGTAGCACCACCTTGTTACCACAGGAGGAGCACAGAAAAACTAGTAGCAGAGGTCATGATATTAGTGCATAGCCATTGTGGTTGCATTTTATTGTCATATTTGATCTTTGTTATTATACAAAATATACAGAGTTGAAAATGCGAAGCTGATAGCAGAGTCTGATGTGCCCTACTAGTGCGGTCAGACTGGGCTGTCTGATCCCCAGCCTAGCAACTGTAGTGAGAACACAGGTAGAAAGATGCAGCTGGTGTGTGGGTGTGGAGCAGCAGATAGCATCAGGCACCTCCAGTTCCCCAGTTGAAGACAATCCCATCTACATCAGGATTGTCCTCCGATTAAGAGAATCAACAAACAGCATGGAGACAGATTGAAACCAAAGAGTCTGTGAGAAGGTAAGATTGGGATATGAGCTTTGCAAAGCTGAGGCATGGTCTAGATCAGGGGTGGCCAGACTGTGACTCTCCTGATGTCCATGGACATGAGTCTCTCCCATGAGTTTAGGATAGCCCAACTCTCTACTCATCATCACTAATGTAGACTGAGAACCCCAATTTACCCAATAACATGCATGAAAATGAGCATGGGGTGGGAAGCCTACTGCTCTATCAGTCCAGCCAGCCTGATTGTAAATGTGACAGTTTGCTTAAAGTTTGTGACGGAACAAATCTGCATTAGGACTGGTGTTGAGTACACAAAGACATGCTTCTAAATTTAAAACCCTTTAGGAGAAGCATTATGGTTTTGGAAAGGGAACAGAAGCCCTTGTTCTAACCTTGAAATATATGGTTTGGACTGGTGGAAGGCCTCATTATGTGTGATGGGGTAATTTAAGGGGTAGTACTCCTCTGTTTCTAGCTGTCCAGCATTGTTTCTGGTTGGCCCAAGGCTGACTCAGACCCTAGGCACAGGGAGAAGAAGAAACAACTATTTCAGGGGAGTTACGCATATAGATGATCCATGGTTTGTCTTCAGTTAAAGGATCTCAGGTGGTAGGGCAGGGAGAAAAAACTACCTGTGAATCTGAAGATGATAGGCCAGGGGGGTGTCACTTGGGCATGAAATTGGGGTCACTGTGGGTAGACAGGTAGTTGTGAGTTCCTGCACTGTGCAGGGGATTGGACTAGATAACCCGGAGGTCCCTTTCAACTCTATGATTCTACGAATCCATTCGACTCACAACTGCCTTCCTGAAGTGTATTCTCTTGTATTCTGACTGAATCCAAAGACAACTCCTTGTGTCAGGCCCATTAGCACTATCTCTGAACTTGTTCAGTGAAATTTTGAGATGAAGCTTTTCTAGAGAATGAGACTGAGTTTTTATTGAGGCTGGAATCCTAGGTTCTGCCTGCTATCTATTGCTTTCCTAGGTCCATTTAGGGCACTTCCCATACAGTCTTGCTTGTAAGCAGGAATGTCGAGGAGTTTGTTCCCCTGTTCCAGAAGAACACCCTGGATTCTTAGTAATGGAGGGGTGATACTGTAAGGGGCACATCAGCTTCACCACCTTACATGAGAGCTACCTATTTGCCAGCTTGTACAAACACCAGCACCCTTCACACAAATGGGCAGCTGTCAGACAGGAAGCTACTCAGCTGCACCTGCTGTCAAACCTGCATCTCAGCCCCAGTTTCAGTGCTACAGCACTGCATGCACAGAGTTTGCAACTCCCTCCACAGAGAGTTTACTGTATCATCGTCATTGGCTATAAAATGTGAAACATTCTGCAGCATACATTATCCCTGTAGAAGTCAACTGGGGGTGGGGGGCTGATGGCAGTATGGAAATTTTGGGAGAAATTAGAATAATCCGCTTCATATTTTCTAGCCACTGGGTAGGTTGTTTCAAATGACTGGGATAAGGAACAGAAACATGGAGGCTTGCCCTGATCATCATGAGACGCACACTTCATTGAGTAGCTCTTTCATTGGAAGCTGCCTCATGTGTGGCTACAGATTAAAAGGACAACTCTGAAGTATTCTGCATAGCGGTGGGAGAGTAATACCGCCTGTGCTCTAACATGCTTTGCTCCTGTCTGAGGGCATGAGGGGCAGCTTTGAGATTCAGATAATCTGGACCCTGAGGAGAACAAATGGCAAAGATACAAGTGGTGGGAGCTAAGGGAATGTTGCCTATGGAAAGAGACCTTTACAGCCACAAAGAAAATCAGGGTAAGAATATTTTAATAAATATAATGATTTATGAATAAAGTTGATAACGGGGATAGGAGAGTGTTAGTCTCAAGACTGTAAAGTATATGTATGGGAGGGATTGGTTTGAGGAGTTTTTTAAAATGGAGGGGGGGCTGTTGTGAATGGCAATAACCATTCAGTGGCCTGGGTAGGTAGCCCAAGTTAAGGAAAAGAGGCCTTAAATCGGCTCTGAAGAGCCCTGAGACTAAGGGACTGGGTAGTGTAGTTGTTTCATGTATATTTACATTCCTTATTTGTAGAAACAGAACTACACTCATCTTGCCTCAAGGCCTAGTACATCTGTGATCCTTCAAGCACAAGTCGAGACTAGATAGTGAGGGATTCTTAAGTATTAATCAGGCGGCTTGGCCAGAGATGGTGGCAGCCTGAGGAAAGGAAGAGCCACACAGAGGCTCCAGTGCACATGGAAGTCTGTTTGCATAGCTAGTAACTCCTGAGTCAGCCAGTCCCTCATTCACTGCCACAGGAATCCCTCCTGAATCACCCTCTTTGTTGGAAAGCATGCCAAACAGGGACGCTGCTCCAATGGGGCCTGAAGCATCTTCTTAGTGACTATGCTTTCTCAGAGTTATGACTCAGTGTGAGGCTGAAACTGAAGATTCAAAGACATGAGGGGTGGTGGTCAGGATGCAGATACACTAAAGCTGGGTGAAGCTCAGGACTAAGATTGGATGGAAGAGTATTAGTAGGATGAACTTACAATTCAGCAGGGGCAGCTAGTCAGGCTAGGACCTATAACATTTACTTTTGTCATCTAAATACTGCCTTCAATCATGAGTCTTCGACTCCCAGTTCTATATTTCCCACTTTTCTGTGTACAAGCAATCTCATGTGATGGGATTTCAGTGTCATCTTTGACTCTTCCAAATGCTTTGCAGAACTCAGAGAGGACATGCTGCCTTGTTGCCTCCCTTTCTGCATTCTTATTCAGCTTGCCTGTTATACTGAGAGAAGTAACTGCTTGAGATGGGGCCTTTCTGTGGTCCTTTGAAACAGTGTGGCTATTCTATTCTGTGCAGTCTCCAACATTCTTTTTGAGGACTTTAACACATCTCTTGACATTGCTGGCTGTTTGTAAAAAGCACCCGAAGTGCTGAAGAGTTTCTCACCACAATGATGGCATAGGAAAGGGCAGCAACAGAAACTTCCCAACAGAAACCATGTGGGCCAGGGCGTGAGTGCAAGAGATTCCCCCTGACTTTCCTTTATCTGTCCCTCATGTGTGTTTCCTTTTACTCCTACCATGCCCTACAATCTCGGAGAGTGTGAAATTCCTATTTTCATCTAACAAGATAAGCCACATAGCAGAACTATGCTGCTTCCTGGAGCCCAGTGCCTCCTCATGAAGTTACCACAGTATCACCCACAATTCTGGACCTATCTTCAAGCCGTACCCAGGGACTTCTGATCTCCTGACACCTGTTTTCTCTGCTGTATCTAGTTACTGATATTATTTGGGACATCTTTGAGATCTTATCCAGTTGGGAGTAAACTGATGCCACAAAGAAATAGCTTTAGATTGTATTCTGGATTAAATGTTTCCAGTGAGATTTCATCTACCTTTCTCATCACTGTAGTTAATACTGGAAGGGAAAGGTGTCTTGCAGGGAAAACCACCAACCTTGTTGTTGGGCTTTGTTCTCCCCCAGCAGGAAGCGCAATACAAATTCCTTTCTCCCTGATTGCAGAATGAAACTTAGAGGTTCAGCAACCCCATGCCTCTCTTTGGTGATGTGACATCCCTGCTCTGCTGAGGATGCAGATGGAAAAATCACAAGGCAGAATCCCACCAACCACCATCTTCTTTCCTACTGCAGCTCCACTTCAAAGCTGTTAAGCATTAAACTGAGTTTAGTGGAGGGACTGCAAGGTGTTGTGACACCAGGAGACGTCTTCCCCTGGAGGAAGCCTTTATAGCATTAGCATATGTGCAGTGGGAGCCAAGGTGCAGTTCGGATGGAGTCCTCTCCCTATAAGGAGTCTGTAGGATTACAGATACACCAAAACATTGAGTCCTTGGTGATCAGTGTTTGCATTGCTATCTCGTAGTGTAAAACCTCTGTGGAATCCCAGGAGGGACCCAAGAGGGTTGCTGATTTGGAAGGCCCTCGAAGGCAAGCTCATGACTTTGTGACAGGAGAGTGCTGTGTCCTGGGGATGGTGCTTACAGGGTTTTTCCCCCCCAATGTCCAGGGGAAATGCTTGTCGATACCAAGCCATTCTTCTTGTTTCATGCCAAGTACAATCCAGCTGAAGCCTCCCACCTGAACTGCAGGGTCTTCTCTCCAGTTGAATACATGAGGATTTGTCTCCATGAAGTTGCTCAGTCCAATATGGCCAAGAGCTGGGGGCTGCTTTGTCCAGACAGGCAAAAGAAGAGTGCCTCAGGAGTACACCAAAAAGAAAAGCCCTGGGTGCTTATCAATGTCTGGGCTCTAAGACTGGCCAGCTAGATCACATTGTCAAAGAGCTTCATGGAACTCATAATGTTTTCATCCTGCAAGGAAGAAGATAGTAAATCAAAGTCTTATGTATGGGGAAATGAGGAAGAAGAGCTGGACCTTGTTGAAGAAGATGCTTCAGAGTTGCCTTTGCCATGGATGAGACCACAAGGAACTGATATGCATGGTGACCAGTATTTGTGGGGACATGGGAGCTGGGAACTGTCAGTTCCCCAGGTAGGCATGGTTTCATAGCTAGGAGTGAAAATATATGATCTCTGATATGCTAGCACCTCTCTTTATTAAAATGTTCAAAGCAATTTCAAAACGGATTCTCAGGTATATTCCGTTTTCGCTTCATCAGTGAATCTTCAATACTGTAATCTCAGTCTTCTCTATTAATGTTTGTTGGAAATAATATTGTTGGAAATAACAATTTCTTATAGTTTCTTGGGTATATAATTCAATCCCAAACTGGCCGCATAAATTCAGTTTTGTAGGGGTCTACTAATATTAACATCCCTATGTGTATCACCTCTATAACAGCCAATCAGATGTCCAGTGGTCAGTTGGAACTCTGCTGAGCAAAAGCCCCATCTGGCCCTGTCCACTTTATACAACTACTTGGCAAGTGCTAGGAAAAGTTGCAGACCCCTGTTTTAAGGGATGAAGAGTGGCCAGATTCTGCCTTGAATCTCGTCCAATAAGCAGATTTTTTTCTAAAACAAAATGCAGCCTTCCTTTCTCACTTAACCTTTTTGGCCTAACTTAAGTGTAATTCTGAGGGTTAAACGCTGAGGCTGAATATGCCTTTTATGACCCAGCCAAAAAGGGCATAAGGGGTTATTCTAAGGATAATTATATTTTACCTTCTGGCAGGATTCGATGAATTCCTCGATGGTCACAACACCATCTTTGTTCCTGTCCATTTTCTGAAATGTGAACAAAAGGACACAGAAATTGAAGAAAGGGGCCATAAGTGATTCCTGGGAGGAGAGAATACTCTTAGGCACACAGAAGCCAGCCACAGCACCCACAGCCAGCAAGCATGACTCTTAGCCATGGGAGACAGCCCATCAACAACCTTCATGTGCTTGTCAAAGGAATTGCTGTCAGAAAAAGCCTTTCCTTCAGTCATTTCAAGCATCCAAGAACAGTGGGCTGGTGTTGCAAACACAATCAAGATTGGGAACCCAACTATATGATTAAGATGATGATGCCTAGAATGAAAAGTACAAGTGAAAAACAGTGCCTGGGAGAAAGGTAGGGCTCTGGTGAAGCCCTGCATTGAGGCATCCAGGGAGGAGACTCGGATATGAAGCCCAAAGTAACTAGTACTATATGTTCCAAGGCAGGAGGGGGCGGCAGGTTTTTATGACCACACAAAAAAAATGCTAAATGTCCTGATTCTGACTTCACCTGGAAGAAACTTTCCACATGCTCCTGCGGTGCCTCTTCTTGCATGGCCGGATATGTGTATTTTCCCATCATGTCATAAATGGATTTCATTATGTCCAACATTTCCTAAGTCAGAGAACAGAAAAAGAATAAAAATAATAAATCTCTTGCAAGCAAAGGGAGATTAATTATAGTACCAGGAGCTTCCAGCATCTTCCAGATATCACTAGCTGCTTTTTAGTTACCTCTTTGGTAATGCAGCCATCTTTGTTCAGGTCATAGAGGTTGAAGGCCCAATTAAGCCGATCATCTATAGTGCCACGTAGAATAATGGATAAGCCAGCCACAAAATCCTAGAAAATAAGGGTGAAAATTGAGATGAAAGAGTCATTATGCACTGCAGCTGCTGGCTCAACGCAACAAACTGCCAAATCTCACTCAGTTACTAGGCTGAAGTATCCTCCAGGGGACAGTTTAACTTCCTTTGTGGTTTTCCCTGATGCTTCTTCCACTTGTCCCTACATGAGTCCTGTTTATTTAACAGCAACATCCATAGAACATCAAGGTCATATGGCAAAGTATTTTTCATAATCTTTCTACATCTGTGGAAATCCTTTCTTCTCCTGGAGGTTCACTGGAGACCAAGTTTGAAACATTTTGGACAGAATGAATGTGATAGGGAGGCTCCTGACAGGCTAAGGTTGGGGAAAGGAGTAAGAAGGGAAACCAACTCCAGATAGAGCTCCATGGGGAGAGCTGTGCCTTTATCAGCAAGATAACTTAAATAACCCAGGCTCTGAAGCAAGTGGACCCTAATAATCATCTGAGAAACCTCCTAGAATGAGGCTGGCAAGGATTCTCATGAGTCAGAGGGAGCTAATAAATAGGGCTGCCAGCTTTGGGTTGAGAATTCCTGGAGATTTGAGGGTGGAGCCTAGTGACAATGGGGCCTGTGGAGGGAAGAGACCTCAGGGTATAATGCCATACAGTCCACTCTCCAAAACTGCCATTTTCTCCAGGGGAACTGATTACTCTTGTCTAGAATTCAGTTGTAGTTCCAGGAGGGCTTCAGGTCTCACATGGTGATTGTGAGAAGGAGGAGGGGTGGAGAGAAAAAAACAACAGGCTGGTATGTGTCAGAGTCAACCTGAACAATCCTACAGCTACTCCAAGTTGCTCCTGTCTGGTTATTGGGGAGCAGGCTGCAGAGAAAAAAACAACAGGCTGTATGTGTTGGCTAATTCTTGCTTTAATCAGAGTCAACCTGAACAATCCTACAGCTACTCCAAGTTGCCCTTGTCTGGTTATTGGGGAGCAGGCTGCAGAGAAAAAAACAACAGGCTATATGTGTTGGCTAATTCTTGCTTTAATCAGAGTCAACCTGAACAATCCTACAGCTACTCCAAGTTGCTCCTGTCTGGTTATTGGGGAGCAGGCTGCAGAGAAAAAAACAACAGGCTGTATGTGTTGGCTAATTCTTGCTTTAATCAGAGTCAACCTGAACAATCCTACAGCTACTCCAAGTTGCCCTTGTCTGGTTATTGGGGAGCAGGCTGCAGAGAAAAAAACAACAGGCTGTATGTGTTGGCTAATTCTTGCTTTAATCAGAGTCAACCTGAACAATCCTACAGCTACTCCAAGTTGCCCTTGTCTGGTTATTGGGGAGCAGGCTGCAGAGAAAAAAACAACAGGCTGTATGTGTTGGCTAATTCTTGCTTTAATCAGAGTCAACCTGAACAATCCTACAGCTACTCCAAGTTGCTCCTGTCTAGTTATTGACGATGAGGGAAAGCTCCACTTTCTGGAAAACTGAGTGCGATCAGCACAGGAGTGGGATCTCAGCCTGGGAGCAGAGATGGCAAATAAAAGAGGCAATAAACAAGGTAGGGAAGTGGTCAGGGAGGAGACTGTGAAGAGAAAGCCAAGCAGGCTGATGTGCGTTTGTTAGAAGATTCTCACAGAAAACAGAGGTGGATGGTGAGTTAAACTGTGCTACAGTTACATCTAATGTGATCTGACCACTGATCATGACCAGAAGAGATGGGAGCATGCACAAACAGCCCACCCTCCAAGCTTTCTATGGCCTTCCTTGCTCACAGTGATTTTTTTCCTGTTTTGGGGACACATTTAGTGGCCAAAATTAACTGCAGGACGTTTGTAAAATTGTTATGTTTTGGCTAAACCATCATGAGTCTGCAGGATGGAATATAAGCCACTAGAGTATATTTTTGAGGGCAGAAATAGAATAAATGAATACAAACGAATGTTCCCAGAACCTTTTGGAATAGTTAATAGAGTGTCACTGCAGTTTCTTTGGCTTATCTGTATACTAGCAAGAAAGCCCATTGCAAGCAGGAATTCAATGGGTAATAGGACCCAGGGGACACCGGCAGGCGCAGATCTCTCTCTCTCTCTCCCTCCTCTCTCTCAGCAGGAGCCATAGGAGGTAATCAGGGGTCATTTGCGGTTTGGCAGGGCTCTCTGTGTCTCTTTGTGTCTCAGACATCTGAGAGCAAAGTGGTTAGCGTCCAGGGAAGGAGGGCAGGAGCTGGAGAGGGAGGGCCAAATCAGGGTGTGGCCCTGATTGGCCCTATTCCATCTTGGACAGCCAAGACAATCTCCATCCCCAGGGCTGTTTCACAAATATTAAGAGGAGCAATGTATAAGGATACAGACCTGCCTCTCCTGCCCCCCTTGGGGCTTTCATTTGGCTGTTGGCCTAATCTTTGTGTATGAAGAGCAAGTTTAGGCTTGGAAGTTGAAATGGCCTAGAAATGCAAATCTAGCAGGCAGCCCAATTCACTAGCTAAATGATGAGGCTCAAGTGCATGTGCTGAAATAATAGGTATAGCTGCTGCAGGACACGGGGAGCTCCCTGACTTTGAAAGATAACAGGCGTGTCATCCATTCCAGTGAAGCTAGAGGTTGCTTTTGTCATTCTGTGTGCATAATTTGGTGATCCAAATCATAATTTGGAAGCCAGTCAGTTGTCTGCAAATGTGCTGCATATATATCTGCATTTTCGTCCTCCGTGTGTATAGTCCTGATGATTCTGCAGCTGTAGGCTCTGTACCCCAGCAAACATTTAAATTAAATTTTAAAAATCTTACCTCAAAACTGACAGAGCCATCATGGTCAGTGTCAAATGCGTTGAAAAGAAAAGTTGCGTATGTACTGGAATCTGAAGAAAGGGGCATCAAATCAAGTGATTAGGAGGCAGTAGACAGTGTACCTTATACCAAATTTCAGCAAGTGACTAGAGACAAGGAAGGGAAGAACCATAATAGGTCTATAGCTGAACTTCTCGAATGACTGTTTTTAGGTGCCACAAATCAGAGTGCCCCAATCACACTACACTGCACAGTTATTTTGGGCAACACAGTGGCATAGTGGCAGGGCAACTTTCAAATGCTGCAGGAAGACTGTGCCAACTCCCTTCAAGTTATATTTTACATTGTTTCTAGTAGCACTACAACCATTGCCATTGCCTGGTCTCCCGTCCTCACTAAACCAGCTACACAGATAGGATTAGTGCTCACCTCCTTGTGGGAAGAACTGTGAGTAGATCTGCTTGAAGCTCTCTTCATTAACAATGCCACTAGGGCACTCCTGTCAAATGGAAAAGTGCAAACAAGTTCACCTTAGAACAGCCAGTCTCTACAGTACCCTTTAGTAGAACCAATATAATATGTAGTCAAGGGGAATTCTGATGTGGCTTGTACTCTTCAGGCCTCCATTATAGACATCCCAGTTAAGTCTGTCTGTTGCTGACTGAATTTTTGTTTTTTGGCTGACTCGTACGTGGTGCAGTGAATGTGAGCAGCTGAAAAAGGCTGCCCCTATATTTGTAGCATCTCAATTACCAACAAGGATTCCAGGGCATACGTTTTTAAGAGTCAAACCTCTCTTTATCAGATAACAAGATAGCAAACAGTAGTCTAGTTGTGGTTATCAAATTTAATACTAGAGCCTGATATCTTTTAGATACCATTATAATGTAATATTTCTGGTCTTAGTGAACTTCAGTACCTAAACTCTGTTGTGCTTTATCTACTATTTTTTTTTTTCAGAATATTTTTGTTCATTCACATAGAAATCATCCTTAACACTATTTTGCTCCCTTATATATTTGGGAAACAGCCTCCTGGGAGGAGACTGTCCGGGGCCCTGTCCGTCCAGGTCCACCCCGATTGGCTCTCCCCCTACAGCTGCCATCCTCCCTTCTTGCCTGCTTAGAAGCCTTGTGGCTGCGGCCTCCATTGTTGCTCGTGAGGAGAGAGGCAGTGACAGGGCTTTGTGGCCCGCAGGTACACTTCTGATGGGAGGGAGCTGGGGTGGGGAGTTTGGAGCCTCCCTATGGGCTGCAAAGCCCTATTGCTGCCGGTGGGGGGGGGGCTTTCCACTCCCTGTAGCCTGCTTTGCAGGCCAAAGGGAGCCACGGCCACCCTCTCACGGCATCCTGGCTGCTGCCCCTTTCAAAGCCCTTTTTTAATTGCATATAATCTGTATTTAAGGTTTACATTACCAACATAAACCTGTATATGATTTATATATTTTATTCATTTTCTGTGGCATAATATATCCTTTATGTTTTCTTTATAAAAGAGATGTTTTCTTTATATAAGAGACACACCAAAAAAAAAGATTCAGATTAAAAAAATGTATTTCCAAGCTTCATCAAAGACTTTTCTAATCCTGATTGTAGTAGAAATGTTATCTTACTATTAATTTTAAACCTAAATAAGATATCATATACGTTAGAGAGTATGTCCACAGATCATCAATTGTATAAATTCAGTGAGATTCCTAATTCCTAAACCTCTGAAATTACTTTGGGTCAAGAAACATTATAACTGCAAGAATTCCAGTACTTCTTTTGAATCCATATTTAAATGCAGTTGCTCTGTTATCAGCAGGGATTAATCTCATAAGTTTGTTATCTAGATAATTCCTACTTTATAAGGGGTCCAAATTAAAACCTTACTGAATTCCCTCATGGCAGAAGCAAAGGGTGTGTATGTAAAAGTCCAGATGATAGCTTCTTACTATAAAAATCCCAAATGGTTACCAAGCTATTTATTACATACTAGATTTAAAGCCCATTTTATGTTAGAATAAAATGGGCGCTAGCTGCTGTCCCTGGGGACGGCGCTTGGTGGCTGGCAAGGGCGGGAGAAAGAGTTTTGGGCCCCCCTCCCGATGGGGAAAGGCTCTGCGAGGCACCCAGCTCCGTCCCTGGGCCCGCAACTCATCCGCCCAGCGCCGTCCCCGGGCCCGCAGAAGTGGTCTCCCCCCCCAATATATAAAATACAGGAAAATTCCATGTAAAATGAATCTTAAAACAGCATATACCCCTCTAGTAGGATATTCCTCCATGGCCCAGGGTGAAGGTAAATCTTTTAATATGTTCGGAGAGCCAAGGGTTGATATCTTTGTATTTGAAAGCCTGGAGATAAACATTTTTTTGTGGGCGTGCAGAGGCAAAGAAGGAGAAGCCACAACTCTCTCCAAATCTGCAGTTTGTCTGGAGCACAGTTCTGTGTAATGTTCATAGTAAACAGCTCCTTTTCAGATCTGCCTCTTTGAGTCTTTGTGCACCTGATCAATTGGAAAAGTTTTTTTTAACATCAACTTTCTCCCTTCAAAACCCATTCCTGATCTACTTGCATCAGAGCTCTTGCAAGAAGATAACATTGTGGTCAGTCTTACCAAGCCTTCTTAAAATGTGTGCCCCTCCCCTCCAGGCACCCTCCACTGGGCAGTCTCCTGTGCAAACCTCAATGAGATGAGTGGGGGCTGGGCACAGAGATGGCCGACTGTGCTGCAGTCTGGGTTCTGTTCTCCCCTCCCACCCCCTCAGCGGCAAAGGCTTCTGCGCGCCCGGGAACGGCGCAGGGCGGCTCAGCCCGTCCTCGGGGCCCTTACTGTTTTATTTCTTCCGCTCCACTAGGTGCGGTTAAAGATTATAATTACAGATCATTTTTCTCTCTGATTTGTAAACAAGGGAAAGTCTTTAAAGACATGTTTATAAGTTTCCTCAGTTGCAATTTCATGACCCACCTGACAACCCATGCTAACTTTATAGCATCATGATATCTGTTCCACTTAATATTTCTGGTAAGGAGGATTGTGTCTCATGGCTTAAGTTCCACTCAGTGCTTAACACCCACTTAGGATGGCTGTCCTGCCCCTAACTGTCTCCTCCTCCAACCGGCTTGCCTGTCTGACCAGCAGCCAGCCAATTGCCTTCTGTCCCCCATCCCTGACCACCCCCTCCTCCTTCCACTTCCTTCTGAGGCTTGGAGGCTGCAGATCCTTGCTGCGTGAGAGCTGTCCTTGCCAGAGAGTTCCCTAACAGCTGCCTGTAGTTTCCCCAGGTCCTTGGGGGAGGCAGACGCCATCCGTAGAGTTCTTCCACGCCACCCTCCCCCCAATCTAGTGCCCATTGTGTTCCTGAATGCAACGGAATTGGCCCCTAATGATTTAATGTTTGTTATTCCTAGATCTCCTCCATTCCATCTGTTGTGAGCTACAGGTGACCTTATTCTAGATTTCTTATTCCAAATTAATTAGTTAACATCATTTTAAGTTTATATTAAAATAAAAATGTCCAGATTTTTCCATATTTAATTTGTAATTGCCACTTTTTAATTAAAAACAAATTTATTTTATAGTTATAGGATCGCATCTCTATACCTTTTTTATGAATCATGAACTGAGATTGCCAAAAGTTGTAGAGATACATTCAATAGCAGTACCAATAAGGCACAACCTGGTTTTATGCCTCTGTTAATATCAATAAGTTTACAGAGTATCTATAATAAATTATTTTATCCTGGCCTATACACATTTTTCCAAAGCTAATAAGCATTTTAATAAAACACTGTCCAACTCTGTCAAAAATCCTTCTCAGCATCTAAAAACAAGCTCAGGGAAACTTTAGCCCCTGTGCTGAGCACCTGTTACTTACACTGCATGAAGAGGAAAGTCTAATTTGGTGCTATGAGATAACCACCTCTCAAGTAAGAGGAATTGGGCAGCTTAAAGTATTTCCCAAAATGGGTGATGTGTGGCAGAAGCCTCAGGAATCATAGCAGAGTGTCAGGCTACCCAGGTGAATAGCACAATACGTTGATCCCAAGGAAGTGGAGAAGCTTCCAGAGCTTAGCCTAAGGTTGGGCAGAGCCTTATTAGCAGCACCTCTCCTTGGTTACAAGAAGTCAGCACGATAGTAGCATCACTAATAAGCAAGTTCCAAAGGGAAAAGGTGTACAAAAATGCAAAGTGTTGACTTATAGAGGACTTCTCCTACCCTGTGGAAAACCACCACCATACTTCTTCCTTCTCCCACCACCCCAAAAGCCTAGAGATTAAAACAGAGGATATGAAGCTCCATAGCCTTATATGTATTATAGCTGGATTTTTTTTCCAACTCACATTTTTGAAGCCCCTGTACAAGACCTGCAATTCCTTGCGTGTGAACTTGGTTTGCTCCTGCAGCTGGTCCAGGCCCTCAGGCCGATGACAAACGGTGGAGAGTTCATATTCATCCTCTACACTGTCTGCAAGAAGAGGAAATGGCTCAGAAGTATGGCACATGCAAACCCTACCCCCTACCGTACTTTCATCCCCTGGCTTCATCCCTTTTCTTTCTAAGAGATATTTGCTCCTATCCCTGCATTGTCACAACCTGCCCTATGCAGCTAAAATTTGGCTGGAATTTGTTCCTTTTTTTTCCTGGTAGAACACACAACACTTATATGTGCACAAATTATGCTTCTTTGGGTCATAATTTAATTGCAACCAGAGATTTAATGCTCCAGTGGTCTCTTTTGTTCTACAAGAAATCTAGACCGTTGGCCCCTGTTTTTGGAATGTCTGCTGATCTCACATTGTGTAGAGGAAGGTAATAGTAATAGTAATAAAATGTTAAACATTGTATCCCGCCCTTCTAAATGCACAGGGTAGAATTCTAGTTGTGCTAGAACAGAAGCAGAAAATCAGGGCTAGTTTATAATATGGATCTGGGACAGAAATTGATCCAAATGGGAAACAGATCCCCACTATTATACATTCTCTGCTTCCTTCAGGGAGCACAATCACCATTCCTTCTGTAACCTCCAAGCTGCTTGTCTTTGTAAATTTGGTTTTAACAGAAAGTTCACTTTTCAACTTCAAATTAAAACTGCTACCAATCTTCCAAAGACAAGGGAAAGAGATTTCTAGTAATCAAGAAACATTCATTGCTAAGTGTGTGTGTGTGTGGGGGGGGGATCCTGTAGTAACAGGCTTATTCACAGTAATGCAGCCAGTTTCCACTGTCAGAGTTCTGGTTGGAACCACAGACATACCCTACAAGTGACAGGAAATGAAGTCCAGACATTAAAAATCTGAATCTCTCTATAAACGCTCTCCAAGGAACCCTTCAAAATCCTAGTGTCTCAGATCAGGCAGTACATCCTGAGGCTACCCCCACTCACCCTACTGAGGCCCCTAGAGGAATCCAGTGGGCTGGCTGCAACTAGACACTATGGCTGGACATCTGCCCAGCAGGACCATGTCCACCAAGTGCAAAAGAGTCCACTCCCCCTCTGCAGCTCAACTGACCAGTGGGGCCTCTGGGTACAATAGTGGTCCACACTGTATCCGAAAGACCAAGTGCCAGTTGGATGGACAGCTTGCCAGGATGAACTGCTGGGGCACAGCTCCAGCTGAAGGAGTGCAGGAGGAACCTTGAGGGTAGATTGGATTTGAAAGAAGAATGTGGGGCTTATTGAAACCCTTGCAATCATGGCACCAGGTCCAGAAAGTGGTGAGTGAAGCTGCTCCCTTGCCAGAGTTGGCAGAGAAAGTAGGCTGGGGGGGGGGGACCAATGGAACACCTTGACAGGAGAAGGACCAAGTTCAACTACCTTTCTTACACGTCTGAGTCCTGGGGGATCTGGAGACCAAGCCACCTTTACAGCTGTGACACAGGAGGAGGCTCCAAGTGTTGAACCAAGCCCCACCCCCAGCTCTGGAGCTCCTCCAATCTGGGCTAAACTGCATTTGTCAGCTGGCATTCTGTGTGGTGGGGAGTGCTGGCCCACCCAACACAGAGATAAAATTGCCCAGCACTTCCTACCTAGGTCCTAGAATCCATGGAAGACCAGGCTGCACCAGTGAGCAACACACCAAGGCCCAGTCAAAAGCCAATGGGCATACAATGCATCTCCACCTCTGGTCAACACACCCCTCTGTATGCTTTTACTTATGTCTCTGTCCCATGTTAAAGCAGAAGGTGGATCTCCCACGCCAACTGGAGTGCCTTTGAAGCCAAATCAGAAAAAAGAGGGGTCACTCTATACAGGAAGTTAGCTTCCTGTACTTTGTGCTAACTGACTGCCTAGTTTAAGAATCCTTGCATATATTCAAATGTGGTCGTTGATGAAGAGCCAGCTCTCTTTTTCTTCTATGAAATACTGATGAACAGTAGAGAAACCAAACAGATTGTATACTCTGTATTCAAAATGAAAGATCTGTACCAAGAATAGCTAAAATGGAATCGTTTCTTGCATTTATTATCAGCTGTACTTTTAAAACTATTTAACATACTTACATTTAGCTTTTTACAAGTTGGGGAGGCACAACCATCTATCCAGGGCACTGGACTGTTTGCCCTGATATTGGAAATCTTATTTAGCGTCTTCTCTAGCTATCAGACAGTACCCATTCAACTTCCAAACATATTTGCATCAGATGAAGTGAGCTCTGATTCACAACAGTTATACCGGAATAAACATCTTTAGTCTTAAGATTCCTCTAAACTCCTGTTCAGTTTGCTTCTACAGACTGACATGGCTCGTTGCTGGAATTAAGCATATCTTTGCAATTCAGGAGGAACAGAAACTAGATTTCACAAGAGTGGGATCATCAGGAAGCTGCACCATGTAGCCTGTATATTCTGGGCCTTTTCTGTGTTAATGCAGAATTGCTGTACAACTGGCTCCAGAAGTGAAGCTGAGTATACTAAATCCTTAATAAAAATAGAGGCCTAGCTACTAAACTGTTACAGCCTTTCAGAAAGCCTACTGCTACTGAATACATGTCCTAGAGAAGCAACTGGCCACTGTGTAGCTCAGGGGATCCCAAGATCTGGGAGCTTGATTTTCTAGTTGTTTCAGGGCCTTTGCTTTGTCTGCTGTAGGCTGTCTCCTTTTTCATTGGGCGACTCAGGTCAGAATCTGCAGTAATCTGAGATGCCAATGAGGTACCATTTCAGGCTCCAGGAGGGGATCAGCTTTTAAAATGCTTCCTAACACGGAGATAAAAAGTTAGCACAGAAGAGCTTTTTAATGCCTTTAATTTTCATTTTAAACAAGTTTGTTTCTTAATGTGGGGGAGCATTCAAAATGGTCCCCAGTGGTTCCCCTCAGGAGTCTACCTGCTCGTTTGCTGCAGGTGAGCACCAGGCTACATTCCTTAGCAGCCAAGGTAATATGTATTAGGAGTTTTCCCTGAATGGCAAGGCCTTCCCAGAGTGCACTGCTGTGGCATTCACACAAGGCAAAGTGAATGGTGTGACCAGTTTATTTCAGACAGTATACAGCTGGAGAACCAGGATCAAGAGAGGCTCTTGCCATTCCCCCCCCCCCCCCCACTACTGTTCTTAATCTTAATTACCCGACAAAACTGGTAATGATGAACCTTCAGCAAATGCCTATCCCTCTGTCAAATGTAGTGTTACAACAAGAGATTTGCTAGATTTGGCTTTGAGGCGGGCAGATGCAAACATCTGCCACTTCCATCTCAGGGCACCAATTGGCCAGTGCCCGAGGATAAAAGGCTGTAGAGAAAAGTAACTGTCACCAGTCCTAGAGTATCTACAAAATACTTGGCAGAATTAATGTCTTAAGGTGGAAAGTCTGGATTCCCTTCCTGTTTCCTTGAATTTGTCATGCTTTTTTCATAACCCACTTTAAATTTTACATCTGTTGTGAGAAAAAAAAAACCCTGGAATATCAGTATTTTAGATTATTTGTATGGGAGGAATCCCCTCATTTCACCCATGCTGGGAGCAATGAGGTCACTGCACAAGAAACAACACAGAGAGAGGCACGAAGTGTCACTTGCTTTCACTGAGTGAGGGGATGGATTTGGGCTGGCGGCAGCAGGGCAGCAGCCTGAGGAACCGCTGCTTCAGGGCTTTTTTAGCATGGCCAGGTGGGTTGCCTGCAAAGAAAGGACAATTGCCAACCAGGAGAATAGTTAATATATCACACCATCCCTCGCCACCACCCCTCCCCAGTCCCTAGTTGCCAGCTGCACCAGGCGTGGTGTGGATCATGCATGCATAGCTTCACAGCAGCAGGAAAGCAGATCCAGCACAGGCACAGCGCATCCAGCCAAGCACCCAGACCTCTGAGCACAATCGTAGTCCCCAGTGTCAAAAATCACAGTGAGCATGGGAGGGAAATTATGGCAGAAGATGAGGCGAAGGACTGTACCCAGGTGCTGATGTTCATTATTGTTCTCAAGAAACTTCCTGCTCCACTGGATGGATGAGACCAGACTTTTGAGCGTAGAATATCGGCTGGCAGGACAGTGAGTGACACAGTGTGACAACTGCTCACACCAGGTCAGCCAGGACTGGAGGGTGAAGGTGCAGTTCTTGGAAGAAAGTGGAATTTGAGGAGCAAGGGGCTGCAAATAAGGAGTTTATGGGGCTCTGTTCCAGGTTCTGAGAGGGCAGCCATGGCTTGGTGGAGAAGGAATTTCATTCAAGAATGATCCAGTGAGTTTACTTTTGTCGCATATGTCATGCACCCTCAGACAACAGGATTATGAAGCTGAGCTGCATAAGTTAGACTGCTACATGCAAATGCAGCCAACATGTTAGGAGGAGTGGCATGAAATGAAAGGGCACATGAGCTGTGCTGAGATAGTCTTCTTAACCTTTGCATGGGTTGCTAGAAGACTCAGCTGATACATGCACATTAATGAGATATCCCTGTTGATTGTTAATGCAAAAAAGAAAAGTCTACTATTTTAGATCCCAGTCAAACAAACAAATAAACAAAAAAACAAGGCCAGTATTGCAATTCTAAACAGAAGTCTGCAGGACATACTTCTGAATACACATATTCAAGATCAGGCCGCTGAGCCCTTAATGGTACATTTGTGTACAATTTGTTCCAGTGGCCTTTAAACAACCCTGCCCTTTTATTATTCCTTAGAAGATTCTTTAAATGTATAACTCCCCATTATATGTTAAAGGTTTCAAGAGCCACCAGTCGCCTCCCTGTCAAGCTGTGCTGTTATAAAACCAGAATTGTGTAGTTAACTATGGGGTCTACCTTGTTTGATAAATCCAGGGGGTGTCCATGATGAGCCAATCTAAATAGTCATAGGGAATATTCCCCAAGTTGGATTTCAGGATGGTGTTGTCCATTAAACCCCGTGTCCCCCTCCAAATTTACCACACAGGGTACTAGGCTAGTACTGCCTCCAGATAGTGCTGCCTCTTCCTACTATCAAAGCAGCTGTGAAAAACAAGTGATTTGCTAGCTACAAGTGAGACATGGCCGATCCATGAGTGGCTTGGAGTACAAGAAGTGCAACAGCTCCATAGGCTTGCTCACATCCCTCAGTCTTGACATCAAAGAAGGTGGGTCAAGAGCAGTTTCTGTGCCAAGGAAATTTTTGACCCATAAGACTCCATTACATATTTCCTTTAAATTGATCCAGTGTTATCTGAGAAAAGTATACCTATGAATGCTTTGATCTTAGTTCCTGCTTTAAAGTTATTTAAAGCACAAGCAATTTCTAGTGATGTGTTTGTGTCTGGAGTTCCGCTGGGTGCTACTAGATTTAGTTATCCACCCCTGTCTAAGAAGAAATAAAGGGACGAGGGGGAAAATAAGCCCTTTGGTTAAGATATGCTGGAGAAGAAGGCTGGGAAGCGAAGGGATTTCAAACTTGTTTCCGTTTCCCACGACTCTTCATTGGCCTCCTGCTACTTATTGAGGGAGTTTTAAAAGGGAGGCTTAGGACTTAGTACAGAGGAGAATGTAGCCAGGCCAAAAGAGGAAGAAAACACACCTGGCTCTGTTTCTCAGGAGTGTCCTTTGCTACTTATAGTGGATGACATTATATTAAATGTATTCCATACGAATGAGTTTCATTTTACTCAAAGATCTACCTCAAACATACATAGGGCCTGTGGCTCAATGGTAGAACATTTGCTAGATGTGCAGAAGGTCCAATTCAATCCAAGAAAGATATGTTGTCCCTAGCCTATCTGTTATGGGAAGGGGGATCCTCCATATGTTTTCTGCCCAAGAACCAGATTTATTGGGCATTTATAATATCACCTTTTGTGTTCTTCTTGTCAATTGAACTGCCGCAGACATTGCTGGTGAGTAAACAGCCAGAATATACGTGATATGAGCTCATCCAGCCCTTCCCCCCACACCTCTTCCACAAATTAACACACTCCTCCAAAACCGCAATTAGCTGTGCATGAAGGAAAAGACAAGCACATGCAAATGAGCCTCCTCCACACACAGCTTTGCAGGCATGTTAAACTCCCTTTCATCCAGCAACCATTGCTCTATCTGCAAAGCAGTCTGAGGAGGTTAATAATCTGTTGAAACAAAACACGGAGGATTGTGGCTCTTTTTGGGTTATATATTTTGGCTCTTTCAGGATGTGCTTGCGTTTTTATGTTATTTATGTTTGTTTTGGGATTTATAGTCTGCCCTATCTTTGGGAACTCAGTCTGTGCCTGTGTCCGTTTGTGTGCGCATGCATGTGCTCAGTGATGCCACAATTTTAATGCAGAAACAAAGCAGAACATCATTGAAAAGACCCAGCAATGAAAGAAGCAGACAGGCTGGGATAACGACAGGCAGATATTAGCTATACAGGAAAACAAGGAAGAATAAAATAAACATAAAATGAAATAATAAGCATGATTCTCAGCCAGGCCATTAAAAGCACATGAAGCTGGCCAGGTGAGATGAAAGGGCATTTCAAGGAATTAAGGGACCTAAAGTCACCAAAAACATTTTCATAAGAGGTGGAAAGCAATCCATTGATAATTGGTTTCATTGAAGGCCATGAATATGGCAACATGCAATTCAAAACAATAAGTGGTTTGGAGAACTGCTTCCCCCCCCCCTTTTTTTTTTTTTTCTTTTTGCTTTCCTGGCTTTAAGTGTTCAGCTCCTACCCTCCTCCCACAAAGAGCAGCTTTAGATACTAGTTGCTTACTTCCTCTCATATAAGTTTCTCCTGCTCCTTTGAAAATAATCAAACCCTTTGACTTCTATCAAGCGAGAGAGAGGATTACACACTTACAGATTTTATTTCACAAAACGTATCTATGAGACTGTGCAGCATCTGCTCCAGCTTTTGACCAAACAGATTTTATAAACATGCTCCAAAGAAAAGAGGATTCAACAGTCTTGAGGCTGACAGCCACTTTTCTATCTTGCTGGTGCAACACAACCCTAAGCATAGCCTCACCCTCTAAAGTCCGTAGATGTCAACAGGGTTGGAAGAGTTTAATTCTGCTACGAATGGCCATGTTGAAGTGCTACATGGTGTTCTGTTCTCCCTTGGCTTCCTTGTCCACTCTACTCTCCCCCGCCCCAAACACCACATACTGCAAAATGGCTCTTGCTGATCCTGTATACTTCCACCTAGTTCAGCTCACCTCAGCAACACGCTAATTTTCTATCTGGGGCTGTCAATGAAATGATTCAGTTTCAACTGTTTTTGTTACCCTGCTAACTACAGCAAGACTTCTGTGGGTCCTCAGCACCCTACCTTTGATTCTTTTTTGACGAATTGTCTTTCTTTTCATTCTCTCCCTCATCTGGTACATACTGTAACCCTGATGTGACAGACCTTGATTTCTGGTGCTAGCAGGACCCTCTCTCTTGCAGCAAACAATGAACTAGCATTTCAGGTAAGCTATCCTGAGGATCACACAGCAAACCAACCACAACCTCCAAACATACTGAGATACAAAAGCCAGAATTCACAAAAAAAAAAAGACCAAGAGAAGCAAGGTCTGTTGTAAGTATTTGTGCCCAGGATCATTTGCCCATCCATTAACTGGCTCCACTGAAAATCAGCTTTTCCAAGATGAGCCTGGTACTCAGGAGAGCAGCTGGCTAAAGCAAAGGCCAGAACACACTGTTGAAATCCCTCCGAGGTCAGTCCCTCAAATGCAACTCAACCTCAAAAGAATCTTCAAAGAGAAAACTAAAAGCCGTGCTGGCAACATTTCATAAGCAGCTGAAAAAAACCACAGAAGGACAATTAACTTCAGAGTCCTCTGTTAAAGGACAAAACTGAGGGTGCAATAGCACATTCACTGCTTCTGTGTGCCTCTGTGGTGGGAGGGAAGGCATTGGAAAAAGGAGAATATGGAACACATTCAGGAGCTGACCTTGGTACCTCAACGGTAGTTTAATTTTCACACTTAAATTGTCAGAGGATGCCAAATTAACCCACACTTCTCCCTACTCACAAGTGATCAAACTGTAATAAGGCAGAAACATACAAATGTATTATGAATAAAGAACACTGAGTTAATATATAATTAAGCATATCTGATATGTTAAAACTGCATAGCTAAGAGTGCTGAATTAAACAGTCTTTCACAAAATATAACAACTCAACAGACATGAAACTGGGAAGAGTAATTAGCCCAAGCTCTGAGGCCTAGCACCTTCACAGCTGGCCACATCAAGGTGAAGTAAAGACAGAAAGCTTGTTCTGCTATATACTTCAAGTTCAACGATTCTCTCTTCTCAGTCTTCCCCATCAAAAACATATGGCTAATCCCAAAAGACGGAGAGGATAATGAATACATAATTTTGCTCTGTGAACAATGGGCTATGGATCTTTGTAGCATTCCAAAACAAGCAAGTGTGTTTGGGGATCACATAGTGTTCTTTGTGTGTTATGTGCCATAAAGTTGTTTTTTGACTTATGGTGATCCTATGAGTTAATGACATCCAAAATGTTGTATCATTAACAGCCTTGCTCAGGTCTTGCAAAACGATGGCTCTGGCTTCCTTTATTGAGTTATTATAAACTAGTAAGCAAGCCCGCTGCAGGGAAATGCAGCGGGCGCTAGGACTCACCGGCGGCGGGCTGGTCGGCGTTGTTGTCGGTGGCGGCGGCGGCAGCAGGCTTTTTTAGGCAGCAGGCAGGCAGGATCCCTCGGGCGGCGGGCTGACGCGGCGAGAGGCGCTTTGCGCCTCTCACCGCTTCAGGCCGGGAGCAACTGCGAGCCGCGCTGTGCACGGCTCGCAGTTGCTCAGGCTGGGAATCGGAGGGACCAATCGGCAGGCGCTTCGCGCCTGCCGATTGGTCCCTCCGATTGTCTGTCGTGAGGAAGGGTCCAACCCGGACCCTTCCTCATCACGGACAAAGCCCACCTCAAGGGGGCTTAACGAATTATTTAGTCCGTGGCACCCATGGTGCCACGGGCTGTTTAAAGATATTCACACTGCAAAAGCGGGAGGGGGAAGAAAAAAGGGGACTTTTAGGGAAACAACCATCTAGTGTTGCAGTTCTGCTAGTTTTCTCTTTAATACAGTGTAAAGCACTGTCTTGACATATCCACAAAACTATCCAGAATGGAACTACCTACAGTTGTCATGCCGATAAGATCAAGCGAATGTACAACACTCCATTTGTACAGGGACCACTTTATTCTGCATGGAAATCAGAGTTCCAACACTCCTGCCCCATGAGCATTTCTTGGCAAGCATCTACATTAATTTCTGCCACTGTTTTACTGCTGTGTGTTTTCATACTATGCGACATTCCTTAAAGATTCCCCAGTCTACTTCCGACTGAATGTTTAGAATGACTCTGAATCATTCTCACAGGCTTTGTGCTGTTCACACAGTCTTGAAAATCACTGATGAATCTGTTCAAAAATGCAGATTGACAGCCTGATCCTTGGGGTATCCTATTACTAACCTCTCTCCATAATAACAACTGACTGTTTGGAAAGAGGCCATATCTGGGCCTCTCCTTCAGATGGCTAGAAGAATAAGTGCCGTAGTTTTTCAGGAGTGCAGCAGGCTGGAAAGACAGGAAACACTAATTATCAGAGCAATTATACAGAATTGCAGATTGTACCATAAAGTTCAGGTGCCTGAAGAGGAGTAACTACTTCCGACTGGTATTTTCAGAGTCTTGTTGCTCTTGTGTGAGCAACATTGTCACTCTAAAGAGCTGCACTCTTCTAAGTCCACTGAAGCCTGTGGGCTTGGAAGAGCATAACTGTTTAAGATGGCATCCAAAATCATTTAACAGATGGTGGTGGTACCTGTAGGAGAACTGGAGTAACTAATCCCATTTTCAATCCAGGCATGCCTTGGAAATACAGCATTAAATAGAGAAGGAGGGGACTCCCTATTTTTCTTACATCCCCCTTATACACAGGTCACTAAATGATACACATGCTTGGTCCTAAGCACAAATATACTCCTCTTTATCATTTGGGTTCCTTCAACTTCCTGTCCCTGTTAGGCTGAAGTATTCCCCTTACACGGCAATCAACCTTGCAAGATGGCCCTCCATTCCAGCAACTTGTGTGTGCCATTTCCTGTCCCCAGTACATGTGGCACAGGATGGAAAGGAAGCATAGCAGTTTATCTTATCTACACTACCAGATACAGCCCAAGCACAGAGAACTGTTGTTCCTAACAAGATCAAATGGCAGGAAAGTTACATGGCAGCCAGGCAGATGGCCCCAATTAAACCCTTCCCTGTGGATATCTTACTACTATGGTGGATGTGGAGGGTAAGCTGCAGAAAGGATAAGGAACATGTCAGATTTCAGCCTTAGGGCAGTGAAAAAGTACCAATTTGGGGTGTGCAGCTGTCAATCTGGAAGGAAGGTGGCATGGAAGTTAAACAGGGTCAGCCTGGGTTAGTATGGGTCAGCCTTGGATGAGAGACCTCCAAGGCAAATGGCAGAGAAAGAATGGCAAACCACCTATGTTTCTCACTTGTCCTGAAAGCCCCTTGCTGGGGTCACCATAAATGGACTGCAATTTAATGGCACTACACACAAACACACACAGAGAGTGTGTTGTCACTCTCTCATTTCACTCACGCTGTGGTTTTTCAGCTCTTTTGATGGAACCTGGCACCATTGCCATAGTGAAATTTCTTTCCTTAGAGTTGGCAATACAGAGATCTCCAAGCAAATGTGTGATTCTTGCTGAAACATGCGTTCTGCAGGAACAACAGCAGGCAGAGCACATGCACTGGAAGAGGCTCATTGTTGACAACCTGGCTTACACAGCCTGGATGAGACTCATAGCCCAGCATTTGCACAGTGGTGCCAATGTAAGAAGCATCCACTGCTCATCACATGCTACTCAGCTTCGTCCACCATTCTTGAAGGAACCACAGATGTAGGAGCCTCTGATTTGCATGGGGCTATGCATCTGGTAAAGGCAGATACCCTGAGCATGCAGACTGCATTGCATCCGATGGAGAGACCCAAGACATCATCGCTTTGCTGTCTGTTCCCTCCACCAAGTCCATGGATTTCTGCCCTTGGGGACTTGAATCAGAGGCTTTCCTCTCACTTCCTCCCTCCTTCATGTTTTCATCCCTGCTGCCGTCTACACTAAGGATAGCCTGGGCCCAGCCTCTCAGTCCCAAACTCTGCACCATGACCAAATATCCATCTCAAACTTGATTATGCTCAAGCATCCCCTGGCCAGGCTTTAATCTCCTTCCTCCCCATCTTTGAGCTTCCACAGCCCTCCCCTCCACTCTGAGGTCTGCACTTCCTGCCAATTGTTCCTCTGAATTATTGATGCTGGCACTTCAGGAGCCATAATCAATAAAGCCAGTTTTTTCATCCTCCCCATAATACCCTCCCAGTTAAGGCTGCTCAGAAGAGGAACTGTCTTTTGGCCACCAATGTGAGTCAGCACCTTTGTGGGTTTGTGCACCATAGCTGTGATGGTGCTCTTTTTTTTAATGTGGGTTTCAAGGATGTCTGTCCAACACCATTAGTCCCTGGCATGGCAGGCCTGTGGCAATGCAGCACTGCTTTATAGCAGATAGCACCAGCTGTGCAAACCACAAGGGGACACCACATTCCACCTGGGGGGGGGGGGCTGGGGGAGAAATATGCCAAGGTTATTAAAAAGAGTTACTGGCAAAGGGGGTATAAATAGCACTCAGAGAAGAAGAGGATAACTCCAAGCATGTGCAGACTGTCAAATAGTGTGGGATATAAACAAGAACAAGAGAACAGCCAAGATAAAAATTCATATTTATCCAGTGTCATGGCCCCCTTATGGACATGCCATTCTTCCACCTATGATTCCATTTTGTCACTCCTCACCTCCAGTCCCAAGAAGCAGTGAGATACAGACTCACGTTGCCGGCAACCTCAAGAATGTCTCAAGGAAATTGTGTAGAAGCCATACTTTCTGGATGGCTAGACATAAATCACATTTTCACCAGCTGCTATTCCTCCACTGGGTACTACAACACAGAAAGATGCGGGCAAAATTCAGAAGAAATCTACCAGCATTCTCAAACATGCATAGCTCCTTTAGAATGCAAGATGGACCACGTATTCATGCCACATGTTTGTACCCATGGTAGAAGAGAAATAGCCAATAAAAGTTCTTAAAATGAGGGTTACTAGGAAAGGAACTGAAAACAAATGGCCAAATTGTAATACCCCTGTATAGAGTTGAGGTGCAGCCTGATTTGGAATATTGTGTACAGTTCTCATTGCTTTAGCTCAGAAAAGATATTGAAGAACTGGGGGAGATGTAGAAGAAAGCAACCAAGATGATTATGGGGTTGGAGCACTTTTCCTATGAGGAGAGGCTGAAGATTTCGGGCTTTTCAGCTTAGAAAAAGAGACTGTGTATAGATATAATTTATAAAATGTGGGGCAGAGAGAGCTAATCATACTATAACTCAGCAGCACTTGGTGAAGTTGATGGGCAAAAGAGACAGGACAGGCAAAAGAAAATACAGAATTCCCCGGCAGCGGATATAATGATGGACACGTACAGATGGCTTTAAAAGATGATTAGACAGAGTCATGGAGTATAGCTGCATCAAGGGCTACTAGCCATTACTAAAGGTAACTTCTACTCAGAGGCCATAAACCTCTGAATACCAGCGCTAGGAGGCAAGATTAGGGAAAGCCTTGGCTCCTCAGGCAACTGGTTGGCCAGTGTGTGAAACAGGATGCTGGACTAGATGGACCACTGGTCAGATCAAGCACGGCTCTTATGATATCTTTTTTAAAAAAGAAAGCAGATAACACAGATGCTTATTTTCTAAAATTGGCCCAGCATCTTTTCGAATCTTGCTGTTTTAAGTTCCTTCACAAAAATGTTTTGTTTTCTGTTCTAGACAAAATTCTTTCCCCATAAGATTGCAAATGGTTCTGGGACAATTTTTAGGGAGCATAAACAGTGCAATATGGGCCACTTTGGGGCCTATTCTTGCCTTGCATGAATTGACAATGAGAAACATCCTACACATTGTATGGGAACTGCAATGGAAGAGGAGCTGTTTTTTGGGATGAGGCTTATCCATGATTAATGGTAATTAATGAGAAATTACTGAGGAGACCCCGGGTTAATCAGAATACAAATTGATTTCACACTCATCTAGAGTATTTAATATTCAGTATTTGTGTTCCAGCTAGCACAAAATGGTAAGCAAAAATTAAAACTAGAAAAAAAAATACTTTTCCAGTAGCTTACCTACAGATCTATCTGTTCTTGTTAGCAGCTGAGTGAAAATTTTAAATTAATCTGTTATCAATCAGAGCAGCAAGAATGTTTCAGAAAGGAAAGTGGGAGAGACCAGCTCCTTAGCAAATTCTTTTGTAATAATAATACTGGATATTTATATAACACAGCAGAGTGTTCAAAGTACACTTTTCTTTTTGTAATCAGCGATGGAAGGGGTCATACAGATTACACACTAATCTAACCCCTTGCTCAATGCAGGATCAGCCTCAAGCATCCATGATAAGTATCTGTCCAGCCACTGCTTGAAGGCCACCAGTGGGAGAACTCACCACCTCCTTAGGCAGCATATTCCACTGCTGTACTACTCTCAACGGTGAGATTTTGCCCCGATACCTAGCAAGTACCTTTTGACTTGTAGTTTAAAGCCATTTCTTTAGGTCCTATCCTCTGCTTGTTCCTTGCCCTCCTCTCAAGTGACAACCTTTCAAATATTTCAATGGAGGCCAAATAAACTACATGGGTCTTTGCTCTGATCCCATAAACAATTGCTATCTTTGCATCCATAAAGGTTAGAAGCTTTAAAAAAAAATAAAAAGTCTGGATCCTCCAGGAAGATCTATGTTCCCAGCAGGAATTTCTAGTTTGTCTGACCTTAGAATTGTGGGTTATCATGCAGAGAGCATGATAGTGCCAATGGCTATCTGGAAATATGTCATCTGACTCAGTACCTTCTGGCCCTCGAAGGTACTGGTAAATAGGGCTGGACATACAAACATAGCATTTCATGCCATACAGGTGCAGAAATGGGCAACAGAGCTCTCTGTGGATTTGCTCCAGTGATGACTTAACCACCTGATGTTCAAGCATGGAAGAAATGGTATGAAATACTGCCTCTCTTCCTGGCAGACAATGACAATGGGCATGAGTGTACAGAGCTCCAGTGGTCCTGGCAAACACAGGCTGGCCCCCATCGCCCTGAAGAGCAGCATTGCCCAGGAAGTTTCTTGATCAGTTGCACCAGCATCTCCCCCTGTGGTGTAAAGGCGCTGGATATCACTAGGAGCAACTAGAACACGAGAGCCCAAACAAGGCGCATCTGGCTTGTGAGCCACCCAGTAGCTTCTGCAGGGGCTGGATGGACAAGGGCTAATTGTCACAAAATCTTTTATTTGAACTCATCCAAAATTAACGATGAAAGAGATCCTGTATGTTTCAGTCGGAGAAGCACCAAGGCTTCTATCCATTAGCAAAGCTTTTACTGGATTTGAACAAAAGTTAACATTTCGATGTACTTTGCTTTCTTTCACAGCGACCCTGCTGAGAGCTTGCATCTCCCCTAAGCAGCTCTCACCAGCCAAGGTTTTCTAAACACTGAGTTCATTCATCCTCTTCCTTCTTCTTTATCATTAGACAATAAATCCATCTGCGCCCCAACTATATTTTAGCCTTTGCTCTGCCATGTCAATAGTGCTATTTTCTGTTTTCCATGTACTCGATTAGGACCAGCAGGAGAGGACAGTCCTGCTGCAGGGAAGATCACATTCTTGCAGAGTTTTAATAGAAATATCTTCTGCTTGAATGGATTACTATTAAGTGAAAGTTCTGCATTGTATTAACATTGTGTCACTGTTGCTAAGAGAATGAGCTGAGGTTTGGGAGGTCACCTGGAGGTATTCTGCATGGAGCCAAATAAAACAGTTTAAAAAAACAACCAGTTTAGACCGCTTTGTTATATTACAATCGTTGTTCTGCATTGAATATAGTCTGTTGAAAAACTATATTGCTCTCTGAATGAAACAATTCATAGCCCTGCCTCCTGTAGTTTTGCCAACTCCTCTTTATTCTCTAATGCAGTCACTAATCTGCATAACTAAGGAGCTTGTTTGTCTGCATGGCTAATACAGCATCTCAGGTGTGAATTCACTAGATGGCCTTAGACAAACCGCTCTCCCTTAGGTAGCCCCCACCTGTGAAAGAGGTCTACTGCGTACTGCTGCACAGATTACTGTGATTATACCTGTGAAGTACTCTGAACACAAAACGTGCTCCGCAAATGCTAAATATTAATAAATGAAACCTTTAAAATGTTTTTTCCGCATTTTTAGGAAAACAAAATTCTTAGCCATAGTGGAGCCATGGTCCTGGCATCAAAAGCATTGGCCCAACTGTTCCATGTCATGCTGTGCTACCAGTTCTGGTAGGCAGATTTCCCAGTTCCCAACCCTCTCTGTGAACGAGCATCACCATCACCATCAGGTTATTTAGGGTCCCTTGACCAGCATATCACAAGTTGTGGTGTTAGTTGTCCTCCCTTGGAAAGCTTTATTCTTTCAGACTTTACAGCTTATTGTTTTATATCAGGCTGCACTTCTTGCATTGCATTTTCACTCCAGGGCTGGCAAAAAAAAAAAGAAATTCTCCATACTGATAATGTGTGTGCACATCAACCAAGGACATAATTCCTCTATGATGAAGTGGGCTAGTAAAGAGATAATCAACCTGTGGTCCTCCAGATGTTCATGGACTACAATTCCCAGGAGCCCCTGCCAGCAAACGCTGGCAGGGGCTCCTGGGAATTGTAGTCCATGAACATCTGGAAGACCACAGGTTGACTACCCCTGGTTAGTCCACCCAAAATTCTGCAATGGTAAATCAAGTCTTAAAGAAGACTCTTTTTGTTATAACAGTCTAAAGAACGTCTCTGGATTGTAGGATTGTTCAATGAATTTTCAATTTTTATTTGAAACATGTTTCATTGCATGGCACATGGACGGTGTCAGAAAACATATAAATACATATAAAATAAATAAACATGGACTTGATATCAGCATAACAAATGGTGAGCCCAATCTGGTTAGTGTTCCCTTTAAATAAATCACACCTTGATTTCTGGAATAAGGGAATATTGCCCTAGCTGACACTCCCTGGGCATCTCCGTTTGTAATGCAAGGAAAAGCTACACCTGTACATGAGAGAGAACAGCTCACAATTGTCAAAGCTTTCACCAAAAAGATTCATAAATGGGAAAGCAAGAGCCATGCTTGCAGAATCTGTCGTTTTATAGAAGTTTCCAAATTGGAATTACACACTGGACATGTATTTCATTAAAAAAAATTAAGCATCAAAAAGCAGTTTGAGTCCAGTTGCACTTTTGAGACCAACAAAGTTTTATCCTGAAGAAGTGTGTCTGCACACAAAAGCTCATACCTTGAATAAAACTCTGTTGGTCTTAAAGGTGCCGCTGGACTCCAACTTTGTTCCGCTGCTTCAGACTAACAAAGCTACCCACCTGGATCCAAAACTCAGCATGTTCACAATACCGCATAGATATGAAGACAGGGGAGTCCAGTTGCTCACCATTAATAACACTGTGATGCAGCCCTAAGGTGCCTGTGATATGTGCACAACCATAGATCCAGGCGGGATCAGGTGCCTCAGAGATTCCTGCTTTTCCCTAGGGAATCCAAATAGGGTTGACAACTTTTTAAACTGGTCCCTTTTGATTTGTAGCCGTTATTAGCAATGTTAATATAGTTGCAGTTTTCTGCTGTGTAAAACAGTTGCAGTTTTCTGCTGTGTAAATTAAAGGGACAGGACTATTTTTCTCGGCTAAGTAGCAACCTTAAATCTGCAAGCAAAGAGGAAGGTTCCCAGACCTCAGACCAAGGCCATTATTGGTGCTTTCTCATGATTCAGCATCTCCAGCCCTACCTTAGGCTGCCCTTTTCTTGTTCTGGGCAGGAGCCAAAAAAACAGCCTAGTGCTTAGCATGGAGAGGGATTGATTGCGGTGGGGCTGGTGGCAAGGCCACATCCATTAATGTCTCCAAGCCATTAGGGGATTTTATTTCACCGGCTGGCATGATGCAGTACTGCCTGGGAGCACTCTTGTGGTCAGAAATAACACAGGGAGCACAGGGGAGGCGGTTCTCAATGTCGGGAGCTGGAAGATCATGGGAATGGGGGTGGGAGAAATTACCCTGCCCATGTTCTCCAAGCAGACTGTGTCAATAGGGGTGAGGAGAAGGGGGTGTGGCTGTGTAGTCCTGGGAGAATAATAAGGTCTTAACTGTAGGAGGGACAGAAATTCTGACAGATACATTTACTCTAGTATTATGCGACATGTTCCTATCATTGTCTATAATATTGTCCCCACCGCTACTAGACAAAGGTAGGAAAGCTAGCAGATGTTGAAAACAGGATGCCTAAGTTAAGAAGCAGTCTCTCTGATGACCTGATATAGAGGACAAGAAAAAGGGGATGAATCCTAATTTTTAGGCCTGCTTGTGAACTTCCAGGGTACCTCACATGTTCCCACTGGAAGCAAAGCAAAGGGCTGATCCAGCAAAGCAATTCTTATGCCATGGCCTGTTCCCTTCTGCTCTGTTTCTTCTAGGAGGCCCATCTCTTATCACAGGAAGTTAAGATTCCACATGAAAGCACCTCCAGCCACAGCCAGGATCCAAGGAGCTTGGGATAGAATGCTGCTCTCTCCCTACGTTTCTAGGCTATAGCTGAGAGAGTGATAGGCCCAAGGTCACCCAGTGAGCTTCACAGAGGAATGGAGATGGAACCTAAATACCCCTAGCCCTAGTTTAGCATTATAGCCATTACCCAACACTGGTCCCGGACATAAAGGCCTTTCTTTATGGTGAAACTTCACAATATTTTACTGTGGTTCACTAAAGGAAGTATTGCATGTCCTCCCTCTTACCAAACTGAACTTTCAACATGGAGAATTAACCAAAGACTCCTACCAAATGCCACATCTTAAAAGCACAGGATGCAAAAGATGCCTCTCTCTTCCATCCTTGGACCCTCATATTTACGTAACACACTTATGCTACAAGCAAATTAAATTTTCCATGTTTTCAGTTAATTGACAGGACAGAGCTCGTCCTTCAAAGGAGAGAGAGATGTGAGAAAGAAATGGAAAACTGACAGCCAAAAGTTGTTCTCTATATAGAGACTACAGTGAAAGTGGAAGAAAGGTAGGGTAAAAATATACTAAATAAGGAGATAGGCCATATGGCCAGATAAACATCTCACCACATAATTAAATCCAGTAAATGACAAGATTTTAATTATTATATTACACATTGTCAACATCAGAGGGTCTCCCAGGTTTAGAGTAATCTTATTTCTAAACAGCTCTATGATCTTGCAGTTCTTTTTTGATGTAATCGCTCTGCAAAGTATTAGCATTCTTTAGCTATCATTAATGAGCTATTGGTTACCTTAGGGGTAAAGCACTCAAATTATCTACAGCCACAGCTGCCCATGAAACAGGCTAAGATGGTTGTTCACTAGATAGAGTGAATGCACATAACATCCATTTACACTTTGTTTTTCTTTATATGTGTGTGTTGAGCAATTCTCATGTTATATTCCACACATGTACACCAGAATGTACCATTTAAACCCCACATTTATGCAGACACTGGTCCTGATTCAATTTGTAAAGGGAATGCACACCGGCTCTTTCTTACAAACAGATGTTCATGTGTTCAGTGTAGCATGTGAACAGCACCAGTGTTGTGGCACAGATATGGGTTGGGGGACCCTGCAGGGTCTATTGCATTCGCAGCTAATGAGGTTACCTACGTCTCCTGCTATACGGCAGGGAAATGTGTGTCAGTCAGAAAGTGAAAGTCTCATTACCCCTGAACATGCCTCCTTTGCAAATGACAGGCTCCAGTCTGTAGGTACACATGAGCACATCCAATGTTGGCACCACTCAAGTGGCAGGAAATGAGCAGAAAGCCCAGCCTCCATGTACAAGAAGTCCAAAGCCAAGAACTGGCATAGTCCACTCCACAACAGCAGCATGTTGCCTGCTAAGTAATCTGCAAAATAATTGGATCTGATCCTCTAACATACAACTCCCCAGAAAGAGTGTGGGGTAGTGGTTAGGAGCAGGAGACTAATCTGGAGAGCCGGGTTTGATTCCCCACTTCTCCATGTGCAGCCAGCTGGGTGACCTTGGGCTAGTCACTGTTCTCTAAGAGTTGTTCTTTTAGAGCAGTTCTCTCAGAGCTCTCTTCTACCTCACTGTTGCGGGGAAAGGAAAAGAAAGGTGATTGTAAGCTGCTTTGGGACACCTTTGGGTCGTGAAAAACGAGGAATAAAACCAACTCTTTGAGAAAGATCCAGTCTAAAGCAGCAACAAGTAGAAAACCTATAGATTTCTGTTCAGAATGCTTGCACAAGGAGATTACACCGTGGGCATAGAAAAGCAAGGAAGGCATCGTAGTCCCATCAAAGCATCTATTTTCATCACAGCTTTCTTGCCCAAAAGGCACACTGTTGTTCCAAATTAAAAGAAGGGACTGTGAAGAGAAAGCTTCATTCAAGCTGGCTGCTGGACCAGAATGAACAAGTCTAAGAGGAAATCTAGTGTCTCCTGTACAAAGAAGTGTGAGAAAGCTCTGTAACGAAATCCCAGAGACAGGAAATACCCTCTCTGATACATAATCTGATTCCTGTAAGTAGCTGGACATAAGACAGGAGTGAGCAAGAAGCACGTCAGGTTGAACCACAGACAACTTTCTTGTCAAATTGGATCCACGTTGGACTGCCTCTCTCATCCATCAGTTTCACGCTGCTTCCAATTCTTAAGAATAACAAACGGGTAATGGTCAGAGCCCACCGACCAAGTCATTTCAAGGAAGTGGCTCTAGCATTTTCTCACCTCCCTCTGCAGTTTCTCAGAAGTCTTGTAACTGAGATACAGATCACTTCAACACCCTGGCAGCCCATAAGGTCTGGACTTATCAGTCTGTCTCCTGCCTCTTCTGGTAAAGTAAGCAGGGGAAAGAACTCAGAGACCAGGAGGGTCTCTCAGTCTTTGGCTGAGTTGAGCACACCTGGCAACGTCAAAAAGCCCAGAGCTTATCAATACATGCACTCCTGGCAGTAATGTAAACAGACAGGACATGCTCACCAATCTCTCAATACGCCTTACAATTTTGTTTGTTGTCAATAATATACTAAATGCCGCCTTTACAGCAGAGTGTACGTACCCTGAACATGCACAGTGCCTCTCATTATTCCCGTTTACCAACACCTTTTCCTCCCTTATTCACCAAAGCAACATTTTCACGTACAAGGCATTCCATTACTGTCACCAGCTTGGCATTCACATTCACACATTCACAGGTATTAACATTAACTACAGATCTAGATGAGGGTCAAGTCCCTTGGCTTGTTGCCTCTTTCAGAAGTCATGGTCCTGGCAGGTGCCAGTCTGCCCAGCACTTGTTTGTGGCCCAAACAGCTTGTCTGCTCTTGGAAGTCCAAGATTCATCTCTGCGGTATGGAGCTCTATGCTCACGTTTTGTACCAAGAGCAAAAATAGTTTGAGTTTCCACTTCTTTTTCAAGACATTTTGCTGGTAGGACAGTAGACCTCTCTGCAATGATCTTCCCTGCAATGTTTACCAAACACTCACAGCCCCACAAATATCTTTGCCTCGCAGTTCTCGTAGTGCCATCTCAGAAGGAAACACAAAGCCCTTTGGATTGCAGCAGAGGCTCGGCAAGCACTTCCATGACCGAACTAGCCAGTGTCCTGCCCAGATTAGATCTAGCTAACTGAGACCAATCCTGGAACCAGCCATGGAGATGCAGATTAAATCAGGACCACACCCCTTCCCCTGCTACCTTTGCAAATTACCTTCCAAGGAGACAGGTTCAAAAAGACCAAACTGCTCCAGCACTTTGACGAACAGGACCAAAACCACCAACACAGCGATCATCTCCAGGCCTTCCAGGTTCATGGTGAGTGGGACTCATGGCACCAAGGCCCCTCACTCCAGCTCCTAACTCACCCCAGTTCCCCAGCCAGAGTCTCCCACATGCCAATGGGTGCCCGTGTCACTTGAAACTGTGCTGTTGCTGCTGCCGCCTTCAGCCCTCCATCCGCACTGGGGTACCCGTGGCCCTCCACAGAGCAGCAAAGAGGCACGGGGATGGTGCCTGCGGAGGGAAGAGAGCAGGGTCACAAAGCAGGATGGGGAGTTTGTTGACAGCAGAGTCCGAGCTGTGTTTTCCTGGCTTGCAGCAGTGAAAGTGAGAGTGAGGGAAGGAGCTTGGCAGCGCCAAGGGAGGAACGTGGAGGGGGGGGGGGAGAGATGTGTGCAGAAAAAGCCCTGCCCTCCCATCCCGTCCCAATGACACCAACTCAATTGATCTGCTTAATGCAGTTGCTAAGGAGATGGCAGACAGAGAGTTAAGAGGATCTTGGCTCATGTTCAGAGAGGTCCACTGCAGATGGGAGGGGGGCAACACGGAGAGACTCTTATGGGAACCCACAGAGTGCAATGTGCCAGCATTACTGTGCAGAAAGGACACGGCATACACCTGTCTCTGTAAGCACAGCCTATGCACATAACCACAGCAGAGAAACAGTGGAGCTTAAATGCTTCTGGGAGTGGGGGAACAGGCACACAACCATGATGGTGTAGTGGATAGGCCAGAGCACAAAAATTCAGGCCAAACGTGAGCCAATTTGCAGATCAGGAACCAAAGTTCAGGGAAGGAGCATTCCCTGAACATTTACCAGAGTTGTGGCTGGCTCAGTCTGGCTTGGATTTTGTTCTGGTGGTTGAACCAGGGAGCCTGAAAAGTAGTGCCAGCAGAAACAAGGAAATGAAATGCCCTAGGAGGGACTTCATGCCTATATTGAATCCTCCGCTTTGCTCCCCGATGCTTCGAAGGGTTGGAGCAAAACCAAGGGTTAAATGAAGCCCCTTCCTGGGTGATCCTTGCCCCTGCAGAAAGAGAGAGCCACACTTGCCAGACCAGATCAGTTCATGTGGGGCCAGTTGTGGCTTGGTCTGTGCCCACCCAGGATCCTGCTGAGCTGCCTATTTTAGGTTCACCCCCATCCCTAATCCCTATAGTGGATAAAATATCAGAGCAGACTTTGCAGAGACCATGTTCAAATCTCTGCCCAACTATAAGGCCAGCTGCTCCCTCCTGCCACCATCCCCAGCCTAACCACAGAGCTGCTGTGCTGATTCAGCGGGAATGGTGGAGAAACAGACATGCCTGACAGAGCTCTGTAGAGGAAGGCCAGGTTTTTAAAAATGTAATCTGTACTGCTGTCTAATATATTTAAGCGATTTTTGATTTTTTTAAAATGGTGTGTTCGCATCCTGATTAATGAATCTAAGCCACCTTGGAGGCTTAGGAAAGCTGCAAGGAAGGACAATAAAGAAATGCAATAAAACGAACAAATGAATGAAATAATCAACAGTCAAGAGCTCTGTCAACCTTTAACCCAGTCACTGAGACCACCTTTCTACCAACAGTATATCTAGTCAAACAAGGCCAGTGTCCGTCTGTAACTCCAATTTCTTGTGTGTGGCCCCCACAATTCCACCCGCCACTCCTCACAATTCTCTTTGAGAACTCCCCCCGCCCGAAACATTCTTCCTACCTCTTGAAGGTCTCCTGTGATGAGAAGACAGCAGGATTGCTGTATGGGGGATTGGGAATATCACTGGGTTACAGATTGTATGGGACTTCAAACTCCAGAGGAGTAGTGCTGGGTCAACCCAATAGACAGCAAAGGCCTCTCCAGCTGCCAGTCCTGAAGGTTCCTTCCCTGTGACTGCCTCACAGCAAATGCCAAAGGAAGACCTAACTTGGGGTGTTCTACTAGTTTGGGAGGCAGCAGACCACCGTGCAACTGGCAGCAGGCAGGTATGGTCTCTAGATCATGCTTCAGCTGCCTCCTGTTAAATGGATCCTTCCAGCTCGAACCAGACAGACACCTGTATTCAGAGTCCTGTTGTTTGTTTAGTCTTGGCAGAGCACACCAAGGCATGGAAATGAGACCGCAGCACTGCATCCATGCCTAGCCAGTCCCCTGTCTATTCACCTTCCAAATGTTTCTTTTTGCATTTTTCTCTTTTATATTGCATGGCACAGAATCCAGGTGATTGTAGGCACATCCAGGTAACACTCTGACCTCCTCCCAGCTGTCCCTGCAGGACGGCTCTTGCTTCCCTGAGCCACATTTTCTCATAGGGTCTATATTTTGCCTCACGCAGTACCCAAAAGTCCCCAAATCACAGCAGCATCCCCAGCACCAGCCCTGGGGCAAATGAGTATCTATTCCTATTGGGTCTTCCTCCACCAGAGCTGAGAAAAAGACCAGGGCTCAGTGCCAATGTGGGGGGGGGGGGAGGCACTTCCCAGGCGCTGCATGTCACTCAGACAAGCAGAGCACAGGGGAGGCTGCCAGCTTGGCACTGGCGCCTGTTCCTCAGACAGAGGAAACTCAAGACAGGAGCCCCAACTGTGGCCTGCAGGGTGACAGCCAGGGACCCTTGTCCCACTGCTCACCTGGCAACAAGGATCTATTAATTTCCCTGCCCTTGCCTGAGATTACACCACTGACTCACAGCCATACCAAAGCCAAGAGAAGAAGCCTGAGTGCTCTAGAACGACGGAACGTGAGTTAAAGATAAGATAAACTGCACATTTCTGAAATCATTCCATACTGCTTTCTACAAAGAAATACAAATTCTATGGGATTTCTAAGGTCCCCCTATCTCCCCCTCTCTTTCCCAAAATGCACTAATAACCCCAGGGATGCCAGCCTCCAGCTGAGACCTGAGGATCCCCCAGAATTCCAGCTTATCTTCAGGCAACAGTGATCAGTTCCCCTGGAGAAAACGGATGCTCTGTAGGGTGGACTGTATGGTATTCTACCCCACTGAAGTCTCTCCCCTCCCCAAACCCTGCCCTTTGCAGGCTCCACCTCCAAGGCCTCCAGGTTTTTCCCAACCCAGAGCTGGCAACCCTAAATAAGTCACATTTTCATCCTGCAGCCCTGCCAAGCGAAACAAAGCCAGTTTTTCTCTTTATCAGATCCCTTCCCTCTGAGAAACTCCTCTGCCAATGAGACATCCAGGAAGGGCAAGACAGACTATTGCTTTGATGGGTAGGGGGGACAGTACACTGAAATGCTGGATTCTCAAAGGCAGAGTGGCCACCAGTCTTGGTCCTTAACATCTACTAGGCATCCTGTGTTACTTGCAATTATGGTGAGGAAGTGGCAGATATTTCCAGTCTTTTCAATGCCTCTCTGGAGTGACATGCGGACTGAAGGAGCCAATTTAGAGGGTGGGCTAGGATTACCTAATGTATCTTACAAGACAGTGGTGGGGATGAAACATGCCTCTCTCAGCTGTTGCAGGAAGGGCAGGATAAAAATAAAAGAAAGAACATTTCAATGCTAGCTGCCAAGGATCAGTAAGGCCTCTTCATAACACAACTGCTTGCTGTTCTAACATGTCTTGATGGAGCCTTCTAAATCTACAGTCATCAGCACAGAACAATCAGGTTAAAACAGACTGTATTGAATGCTGAAAGGGGGGGACCAAAGGGTGTTTATGGTCAGCAACCAACAGACAAATAGGAGAGTGGGGATTTGGAGGAAGAGGTAATTTGGAGGAGGAGGTAATTGTAGGGCGTGAGTTTTGACAGGCAGGTTTGGGGTGCTGTTCCTTGGTAAAACACAGTTCCTTGATTTAATAAAGAAAAGCAGCTGTCTAGTTACTGTCTTTGGGTTTGACACTGAAAGAACCAATATTGTAGCCATCAAGTGTAATGTATCACCCAGTTCAGGTAACTGTGTCAGAGTGGAAAGGCACTGCAGATGAGGCCTTAAGACTAGATACACTTAAGTGCTTTGTTATAGGAGACTCCTAACCCCTAACCCCAGAGAAAAGAGGTCAGCTTCTGGCTGATGAGCTGTCTGGTACAAGATTAAGGAATCCTGTGTGTGTAAAATGTGACACTCTAAGACCGTTTATGCACTGGGAACTTCACGGACCCACCCCCCTGTCAGGCGCACAGATCGTGGGTGGATGAGGTGCACCAGGCCACATGCTCCCCCATGTGGGTGTAGGAAGAGGTGGGGCAACCTGCCAAGACTAAAACTCCAGCCTGCAGCCCAGCATGAAACCTCCAGTGCATAAACGGTCTAAGAAAAGAAATCCACTTCACATACATAAAGTTAACAGTGAGCCTGCTATAGTATCAGCAGAGCGTGGGTGGTGAGGAGTGTGAGCCCAATGAAAATGTTATTGGCAAAGTGGTATAAAAGTAGATAGCAAGAGTAAGTCATGGGTTGGGGGGTTCTCAGAACAGAAATATGAAAAGGAAATAACAGAGAAAACAAGAATCTAACAAGTGATTGAACGAAGTTATGAGCAGAGTTTCTATACCCACATTTTCATAATCATGGCCAAGTGGGTGGTTAACAGTAGGGGCATCAATGCATGGTTGAGTGAGTGATGGTCACTTATACAGAGTGTTACAGACCACGTGCAATTATTCCTATACATCTAAACCCACACACTCCGGGGTGTGAATTAATAATAAGATTTACCTAACGATACAGATCCCTTTGCTTCAAATACAAACTTTAGCTGTGTCAGTACAACATCAAAGTATTGTGGTAGCTGAAGCATTTATGGGTTTATTGCTGCATACCTTTTCAGGCATTAGATGTTATTTTCATTCTATTAAAATACATGTTATTTGTATTTATATAAATACAATAAATAAATACATAATAAATAAAGATATGGGAGAAAGAAGCATGAAAGGTAGAGCCAAAACGCATGCGATTCAATAGGTCTGTTAGATTTCTATGCAAGGCTCAAATGCATATAAGTGAACCATTGATGACAACAGTAGCTGGTTGTACCACTTTTTTCAGACATGCTCAGCTAATTGAACACATGCTGAAGGAGAAAATCCATAGTCCTAACAGAGATCCATAGTCCTAACAGTATTTGTCCAATAATCAGGATTTTCCCACCTCCCATTTTTCATGATATATAATTACACTATCAGAAAGGGAAAAAAACGTTGTCCTTGGCTGAGATGTAGGAGGGGGCTCCCTTACTCTTGGGCAGGGAAAAGGTACAATACCCAGAAACAGGCACATTTAAAAAGCCATGTTAACTTGCCTATTCCCTTCTGAAGGAGGAAGTCTAACTCCTTGAACTTAACTTCCACAGTCCAAGCCAGTTTTATTCACAAGTTAACTACCTAACAAAGGGACCAACATAGCTACAAATATAACACATCCCTAGCATTGTTTTCTTGGATTTGAAAACCTCAAGTGTCATGACCACAGTAGCACTAGCAAAGCCAACAAAAAGAACCCAGTGTCATTTGGTAAGAAGAACTGAACATGATTGCAACACAAATAAGAAACAAGATCATGTAAGACACACAGACAACAAAGAAAGTGGTAGTATTAACACTCCAAAAGTAATATACCTTTTACCTATAAATAATGTCACATTACACCAAGACAACCATACCAAGTACAAGTCTATAAATGGCATAAACTGTGCACTGCATAGCAGAATATATAAGCAGAATGTTCACTACTACCAGAATTCAGCAAGAATAGTAGCATCACACATTATATCACAATAGTAAAGGCATCTGAACACCAATACATTCCAGTTGGTCTCTGGATGGGCCATGGTTCCAACATGGAGGCATATTCTGCCACCAAATTCCATGTAAAAATAGGAACTCCACAACATCTTCAGATGAGACAGATACAAGCTCATCTATTAAGATAAATATTATGGTGTTGACATGATGTTCCTATAATCTCTTCTACTTTTTTAGTATACACTGTGGTTTGCAGTCGTTATTTAACATGTCCTTTCTATCATAATCCATATATTGCCTTAACAACCACTTACCTAGCAGTCAGACAGAGTGCTCATTCTTCTACACTTTGTGTTCAAGGCACTTAATGCTCTCTTTTTACATGTACTGTAATCAGACTGAGAAAGAGTGACTGAGACAAAACAGAAGGCATAGAACTGGGTACCAGCAAGATGCCTGTAGTCAGGGTACAAGAGATCTACCCTACTCCCCCCAATGTTTGCAGAAACACTCGCTGGGAGGAAATCACATTCCTTCATAGGGAAAAGCTGAGGACCTGAGCCGAGTGACATGACTTCTCCGGGTAACAGCTGTAGATGGTAAAATGGCTCAGGCATCTGCACCTGAGCAAGGAACAATTGTCATAATTGTCAAACCGTAAGAACACTTTCCTGGGAGTAAGCCAATTGAACAAACATGGAATTACTTCTGAGCAGACCTCATGAAGATTGTGGCCACTGACTCCAGATTTTTCCACTATAGCAGAGCAGCAGGTTCAGTAGAGCAGGAGTAGTCAACCTGTGGTCCTCCATAGGTTCATGGACTACAATTCCTATGAGTCCCTGCCAGCAAACGCTGGCAGGGGTTCGTGGGAATTGTAGTCCATGAACCTATGGAGGACCACAGGTTGACTACACCTGCAGTAGAGCACTGAGTTTCTCATGGCCTTTTCACAGAGGTGAATCTTCACTTACTGCCCAGTCTCACTGGATGGCCTTTGAGAAGCCACTGTCCTTTAGCCAAACATACCACACACAGTTGCTTTGAAGGCCGATGAGCTTCCCAGAGAAAGGGGTATGATAGAAATGTAACTTCTGTGATAGAAGTAGAAAAACCTATTTGGTGGAATCCTTTCCCTGCAAACCTTGCCACAGGTAAAGCCTCACCGAGGGATGCGGTGGCAACATCCAGCCATCCTGTCCTGCAGCTCACCTGCCTTGCTAGGCATTTCATTTGACTGCAAAGTGGATTCTGTTAGAATGCAGCTCTCTTGCGCCATCTGGTGGCCAAATGCTATCCAGACACCCGTAGATAACGTCAAAGGAATTGTGAAGTCCAGCTCTCCTGTACAGCAGCACATCCTTTAAATCTCTGGCTACATCCCAGATGCTGCCCTTGTCCAATGACAAGAAAGTGAATTGGATCTTCTTTCCCTCCTCCTTGGGGAACTACCCTGTGCAAGTTTCTTAGTGGCAGCTAGAACGAACACTGGCAGGCCTGTTTTTGTGCTGCCGGATGACAAAGATCCAAAATATCTCCTTCCCTAAAGTATTCCGTTGCCACAAAAGTGCCTTGTCAGGGGAAAAAAAGACTTATCCCTGTGACATCACCAAATGTGGACTGGAGTAATTCATCACAGGATTGCATTTATAGCTTTCTGAATCTAAATTTTTCTCTCTGGTCATCGTCACTAGCTGGCATGCAAGATGGAAATTGAGTAGTCCTGGCATTCAGATCAGAGAACTGTTGAATGCCCCCCCATGCTTTTATTCCAGATGAATTCAATTTAAAATGTATTGCTTTCTGTTTCTATGGCACTTAGTAAAGAGGACTGGAGTTTGAGTTCCACCCACCAATATGCATTCATTTAATCTTTGCCTACTCTGAACCAGTCTAATAATAAGCATAACAGAATGGTTAATTTTTTTTAAAGGGGTAGGCCATCCTCTCCAAGTAATTTCAGTTCTTTATAAGGAGATCATGCGGAAACTATGGCTGCGTCAGGATCAGCCCTCTGATTTCTGCCATGATTTGTGATTGACCAGAGAAACTCCATGTTGGTTTGATATGTGTGTTTGAAGAACCTTTTGTAACCTTTTTTATAACCCTGAACTATTTCACACTGCTTTGTACATTCTCTCCTGCTGTGACACTTTCTTACAAATGCTGCTCTGTACTTTGTTATCTACAAGGGAGGCCGCCGATTCCCCCAAGGACGGCTGGGACCATAGACAGTCTGGCAGGAAGCCCAGGATGCACCTGGAAGAGGGGGGTAATTCTGCCTTGGGAATGTGGGGACAATTGGCGGGAAGAAAGCATTGATAACTGCCTGCTTGCCATGTATTGATTAGATTCGACTACAGACATTAGAGTGTTCAGATCTACTTCCAATAAAGCTTTCTATTAATCCAGAAGCCTAGTTGTGAGTCTGTCTGCCTCTGACAGGCTGGAAAGTAAATGATAAAGTAAACTTATCTGGAAGAGCTAGAAATAAAAGCTTAAAAGGAAAAGCTGCTTCAGGCAGAACCCACAGTGAAGCTCACTGGAGCTGGTCAAGATTCTGAAATGACTCAACTCATGTCTGTTAACTAAAACCTAAGATTCCACAAAATACCATTCTTTTTATTTACTAATATGCACTTCAGAGTAATTGTTTCTTTTACCAAATGCTTTCCTTTAAAATGACACTTCCCAAAACACTTTTTAAACAGTGTTATTAAACTTGTGTACCATCTGAATTTATATGGAACTCCCACACCTCTTGTCATTTTACTAATCCCCCAGTCTTATTACTAGTTCCCCAATGGTGACCGTCAATCTGGGGAGCCGGGTTTGATCCCCCACTCCTCCACTTGCAAGCAGCTGGGTGACCTTGGCCCAGTCACAGTTCTCTTAGAGCTGTTCTTGTAGAGCACTTCTCTTAGAGCACTCTCAGCCCACCTATTTCACAAGGTGTCTGTTGTGGGGAGAGGAAGGGAAGGCGATTGTAAGCCTCTTTGAGACTCCTTCGGGTAAAAAGCAAGGCACAAAAAAACAGCTCCTCTTATTATTTCTACTCACAGTCATTATGAATTCCTGTTTGATCTAGACCATCTTCTTGCCATGTAAATAAAGCAAGAAAAATTTGGGAAGCCGGAGGAGATGTTGCTAAAATGCTTGAGCCATCTCCTGTCTCCGAACCTAGCTGAGCCCCAAATCATCCTTTCCATTTCTCAGAATATAGCATTTTAGTTACAAAACTATGCAAAAAATGAATTGGCTGGGTCTGAAAACAGTTAAACATTTGAATCTGTGTGCTCATTCCCTTCTCCTTTTCACAGTATTTTCCTTACAAAAGATGTCTTAAAGCAACAGAGTCTTCTGGCTCAATAGGAAGCAAGGTCGCTGTCCAGGGTACTGAACAAGAAAGCTACTCAAATTCCATCTAAGGAACTAAGTTTAGGAAGAGAAGGACCGGGTTTTTTTATACCCTGATTTTCACCACACAAAGGAATCTCAAAGTGGCTTACAGTCACCTACCTTTTCTCTCCCCGCAACAGACACTCTGTGAGGTAGGTGAGGCTGAGAGAGCTCTGTGAGAACTGTGACTGGCCAAGGTCACCCAGAGGAGTGGAGGAGTGGGAAATCAAACCAAGTTCTGCAGATCACAGGCTGACTCTCTTAACCACTACACCAAGCTGGCTCTCTTTGGTGAGTAATTTATCTGGATATAAACTAGTTGCCTGGGGTTGGGGCCCTCCACAATAAATCTAATGAGGTCAAAGGAGACTCCCTGGCAATGCAGCCCAGCCAAGTGATCTTCAGAGACCACTGGAAAGGAGGGGAGAAAGAGCCAGGTAAGCACCCCCACACACAACACAGGGCTCCATGGCTAAGGAAGCCTGCCCTGGGAACTCTGTCTTCCCTACTGGCCATAACCCACAGATGGCCCTGGGCATCATATGAGTCCCTGGCAGCCCCCATAAGCTCCTCTAAAAGGTAAGACTGGGGCGGCTGAGAATGAAGGACCAGACCTCTCCCTCACTGGCAGGGAAGAGGGGTGGAGGGAGAGTCCATGTCAAAGGTCCCTTCCTCCTCTAGAGCAGGGGTAGTCAACCTATGGTCCTCCAGATGTTCATGGACTACAGTTCCCATGAGCCCCGGCCAGAAAATGCTGGCAGGGTATCATGGGAATTGTAGTCCATGAACATCTGGAGGACCACAGGTTGACTACCCCTGCTCTAGAGAATGAGGCACCTCCCATGGCTTACCTTAGAAAGATTGAAGGACAGGACTCTAGGGAATCTGAACTGACATTGAGTGAATAAAGAGTTAAGCCTGAATAAAGTGAAATAATGCATTGTATTAATATCCTTGCCTTCTGTGAAGTGCACACATGAATGTGCACATTGAGCACACACATTTTCATTGCTTTTCAGACCTCTTTGCCAAAGATGCAGAACTGTTTTCAAAGGGATGGAGTGATCACGCCCCCATTCCCTGATCCAGCCACACACAGAATCATAGTTGAGTAGAGGGGGAGGGCCAGGGAAATGATGCGTACACTCCTGACCTCATTGAGCAAGAAAATACTACAATCTAGATGGACATTTGTGTTTCTCCTGATTCAATTGTTTGAGACAGCCAGAATTGAAAACTACAGTCTCCAGGATTGCAGGGAGCAAAGTCCTCAGACTCTACTGCTATGAATGCCACCTCAACGCTGTACCATCTGCACCGAGTTACTTTCAGTGGAATGTGCTTTTGTATGAACATCCTGCCCCACTAATCATATATAACCAGAACTGGCTCAGGGCAAACCACAGCACTGAAGGACAACAAAATGGCCAGTTCAGCATGGCAAAACATGGACTGTCATGTGGTTTCTGGAGCAGCAGCAATATTCCCCCTGCCCCTCCATTCCTGAAGAGGAAGGCAAAGGGAGGGAGATTTTCTCAGCAGTGATGCAAATATGTAGCTGCATAGAGCACTACAATGTCAGTAGGTGATCTTTGCCTGGTATGTAATCTTAGCCAACTGAGAAAGCAGCATATTCAGACTGTAAAACTGGTGTGAAAAAATATGACACATACTGAAGTCGGGAATATTTGAAGAAGCCCTTGAAAGTTCATGTCCCCCACTGAAGATCAAACGTGATGAAAAATCAGGGCAGCAATAATTTAAGCAGCTTGCACATTGCCAGCCCACTAAGGATTGCTACCACCACCTGGATGAAACTTATTTAGGCCAAGGAAAGATACCTGGTTAACATAACACAAAATAATCAAGTTGATATGAAGGCCGAGTACTCATTTCTTATCAAATAATAAAAGGTAATATAATGTTTCCATCCACCTCTTTCAAGAGTAATATTTAGCAGAGACTAGGGATTTTAAAGCTTTATTGTGGATTATACTTCCTGCTCCTGCTTCCAGGTACAGTAAGGAAACTCAGGAGCTTCACAAGAGTTATGAATAATTATGGAATTTACACAGGAAAGAACTGACAAGTGGAATGCTTAGCTAGTTTTTCAGCATTTATTGCTTTGCATATATACAAATGGAATAACTCTACTCATGGAAATGAATATATACAATATAGACACATGTATATCCTCCCCCCCCAGCCAGCCTCCCAGTTATTCATGCACTGTGCACAGTCTATATCTTTCTTGCATGCTACCCTTATAGTCAACCTGTGGTCCTCCAGATGTCCATGGACTACAATTCCCATGAGCCCCTGCCAGAAAACGCTGTAGAGAGAGAGTTTTCTTCCAGCATGAGATGTAGAGAGAGAGTTTTCTTCCAGCATGGGATACCAAGTGTACTCAGAGTGTCCAACTAGGAAGACCTGGGTTCAGATTCATACGCTGTCATGAAGTACACTAAACCATTCACCTTCTCTTTCTGCTGCAAAATATCTGAGAAATGTCTCTGATAATTTCTAGAACATTATTAGCAAAGAACAGTAGCCGCCTACTCAGTCTGTCTTTCAATTGTTTTTCCAGAGTATTCATCAGCTGCATGCGGTTTCCCCCCAAATTCAAATTCAGCAAAAGAGAGCACAGATAGCCCCCCCCCCCAGCTTTAAATCTGAACAACACTGGCCCAACATTTTATTAGCATCTTTTATTTTAAAAGAAAATTTCTATCCAGGAGAAGACACACCTCCCCTCACATCCTGATGCCTATCGCTAGTAAGCTGCAGGGCATTAAAGCTTCTGTATATACATGCATGTGTGATCATGGATGCACCTCTGTCTCTCACAGCCAGAGTAAGCAGTTTGCTTTCCTCCTTCCCTGGTGTGTAAATTTCCTCATATTTCAACAAAAAGGGGGAAGAAGAAACAACAGCAAGGCTAACCGTTGATCAGTTACACAGGAATGGTCTAGGCTTGCCAAGGTATCACTATAAAGCAGTGGTCCCCAACCTTTTTCCGGCTGGGGACCGGCGGGGCAATTGCCCCGCCCATGCAGCGCGCATGTGCGGCCACGCCTGTGCAGCGTGCATGCGCGGCTGGGCCGTGCATGTGCACCTGCGCCATGCACGGCCGAAATCGCGCATGCGAACGTGCTGTGCATGCGCGATTTCTCCCGCGCATTCGCAATGCGCGGCGCGGCCCTGATTCCCTCTCACCCCCTCCCGCAGTAAGAAGCTTCCCGGGCCTCAAGCTTGCGGCCCGGGGAAGTTTTTTACCTCGGGGGGGGGGCGGGGAGAGGGAACCGCGGCCCGGACCGCAGGTTGGGGACCACTGCTATAAAGAATAAAGTACATCTGGGACACAGTTTTTGATCATGCAGAAAAGTACTCTCTCACACACACTCTCTCTCTCTCTCTCTCTCTCTCTCTCTCTCTCTCTCTCTCTCTCTCTCTCTCTGTTTCCCATCCTTATAATGGAAATTATAGCAACCTGCTTGACAGGGATATTGTGAGCCGTGAAAAAGCATGGTTAAGCATTTGGCATACTAAGCACTACAGAAATTATTTATAACTGAAGATGATTAGTGACATCTCTCTGAATCCATTACTGGCAAATTCGCAGATAAATTCCTGAAAAATGCTTCTTTGAATTAGAATGTAAAACAATGGGATGTGTGTGTGTGTGTGTGTGTAGGGGGAGAAATGTTCCCAGTTCTGCTATTGTTTGCACTGGGCTTTAATATTCTCTCGCGTCCTTTGCTTCCTCTTGTACCTCCCCTGGTGGGAATTCAATGGTTCCATAATGTGCACTGCATATGCTGGGAGGAGTTAATTCTGTATTTCATTCAACACCTCTGTTACCTAACTGAAGCACATTTATTGCCGAAACCTCATCGGCTGCCCCAGGGAGACATGACACCTAGCATCTCTGCCAAAAAACAGGCATAGATCAGAGCCTAAAGACACTCAAAAGAACTGGCACAAAAAGGATGCCCCAGACTAATGTAATCATCCACTAAGGGTGTTGCTGTGATACCTACTTTATCATCAAGGTTATACTTAAGTCAATTGCCTCTGGGAGCTGACATCCGCAGGGCCTGCAAAAAGAAGCTCTTCCACCAGGCATTTGGTTGAGACCAGACGCAATCAACAGCGACTGAAGGGCCCCTGCTCCCCCCTGCCCCCCCCCCCCAGGATTCCACCAACATGCTCTGGACCTGTTTGTATTGTTGCACTGTTATATTGTCTATATTATTTATACTGTTACATTGTTATACGGTTGCAACCATTAGTTATTATTGTAAAGTTATTCACATGTTTATATATTGTTTTATGTATTGTTGTTTGTTCTTATGTAAACCGCCCTGAGCCCCCGGGGAGGGCGGTATATAAATATAATAAATAAATAAATGATCCCCACACCTCTGTATAAAACTGCTAAAGATTATGGCTGCTTAAAGCTGAGTTATTCTCTCCTGTCATCATGGGATGGATTGGTTGGGGGAAAGCAAAACATTCTACAAAAGTGCCCAGGACTTTTATGTCTAGGGCAATCTGGGCCTCTCTGTCCCCAGGGCTTTCCCACAACAGTTGTAGTGCTATAGAGCTGTGTAAAAGTACTGATCCCCCCAGGCCTTGTCTTTTCCCCATTTTTTTCCTCCACCCATCCAAACACATCAATGTTTTGAGAATTAGGCTGTTCCATACAGAGTTGATTATGTCCAGGGACAGACTAAACCCTCTCTCCATCATCCTGCATCAACAGAGTTGCTGCTGCTGCTCTGTTGGGGAGAGGAGTGGAATACCTGGACTGAGTCCAGGCACTCACTCTCTGTCCTCCTCAACACTGTGATAACTACTGCCACCATGGCTGAAGATGGATATGAACTGCAAAAAATGTGGTTCGGTTCATCATCCATGACATGCCCTGTTCACAAACCATGGGCCATCATGAATGTTAAGCTGCCTCACAAACCACTTCAGTTCATGAGGCAACAGAACATACTCCCCACCATGGTGCCTTTAGCTTGCACAGAAACCTTTCTATACACTCCTGAACCTGCGGCTATCAAAATGACCAAGGTGTATAGAGTGAATCCTCTGCAAGCAAGAGACATCAGACTCATAGCAAACTTCCCTCAGCTGCTCCTCTACATATTCTCCAAACTGTTGCTTTGAAGTTTTCTAAAATTAGATGTTCTCTAAATTTGGATGGAGTGTAGACAGTCTGTTTGTAACCCGCCACGAGCCGCAAGGGAGTGGCGGGAAATAAATTCAATAATAATAATAATAATAATAATAATAAAAAATGTCTCTACTCACAAACCTCCACGAACAGCTTGAAAGTCTTTGGAAAGTTCATGCCACATGACCTGCCATGAACTTGACTTTCACCCAGTGCATCGTGCCCATCCCTAGTGCTGGCAGCAGATTCGAGGTATTTTGGCACAGCTGCACCTTGTCCACATTGCGCAGTATTCCAGATCACACTGCAGCCAGGCACTGCAATCTGTTCTTCAGCCTAAATATACAGAAATATCTGGCCCAGCAGCAACTGAGTCTAGTAACAGGAAAGCCAGCTGATAGTTTCCAAAACAAATGAGCAAACCATACACATTAATGTCTTCCCCAATGCAGGAAGTCAAGCCCACGCAGTTCAAATCAGGTGGTTGAAAATGGAAAGAGATTTGATGAGCAAATGAGCGAAGGTATCACAGCAGTGGAACAGGGCGGGAAACAGTGCCTGGAGTGACACAGATAGCCCAGTGGAATTATTTCCCAGTCCAGTGGTATTATATACCACACTATGAACTGGTATAGCAGCTGAGAAAAACAAAGAGCACCTGTGTAAAGAGGCTCTCAAACCTTTTTCTCTGAGAAGGGCAGTTATAAACAAAAACAACCACCTCTCAAACCTTTTTCTCTTGCATATTGCTGACCTGTGGTGCTTCACTGTATTTGGGTACAGAGCTGTTGAGACACCAGACATTCTACCACGTGGAAAGACAGAGAGAGAACACATCACATATTGGGAGTTCCAAAAAGGGAATGGGGTTGAGACAGCAAACAGATTTCATGAACTCAGCATACAGACCGGACTGCTCTTGCCACTGGCCGACTGGGTGGGGCTCAAGGTTTCATTTCAGAGAGCACTGAGAGGAGGGGAAATTCTCTTGGATGCATTTTTATCTAGATCATTGTTTGTATCCGTTTTATTTTTTTGATGGACTGTTATATTTTTATGCGTCTGCAACATGCTTTTGCCTTGTTAACCACCTTGATTCTAAGCAGATAAAGTGGGATACAATTTTTAAAATAAACACAAGAAGGAGGGCTGATCTCCCTTTGGCAATAAGCCATAAATTACCAGACTGTGTGGATCCATGCACATCAGTGCCCTTGAAAAGGGATGCCCAGCCTGTAGCCTGTAAGCCACACTGAATTCTCACCATCTATTTGGTCAGCTTGCACCACCAAATGTCACCTAGCTGGCACTGGGAAATGGGAAAGATTTCGCCCTGCTGCAAATACCCATGCAGTGATCACATTCCACTCAGTGGGTCTCTGTTGGCAAGGAAGAAAAGCCACCGCCACACTCATTAGCCTGGCAGCTGAGACTCTTCTAAGCCAGACTGTGCTGGAGTGTGTGAATTAAGGGAGTTGCTGGGGAGAATCCAGCATGCCCGGGTGAAATATTGACCATCCTTGGACTTAGACCACTGCTGCCTGTCCCACAATCTTGTGATTTGAGAATGGCCAGCTAATGCCTTGTGTTTTTTGTGTTTATTGTACTCTCTTGTGCCCATGGCATAAAACTGTGTGGCCTGACAAATGCTAGTACTATGGGCTCTGGAAAACTGAGGCCCTGACCTCTAGGAGCCCCACATAACTCCCAGATAATTCCAGGTAAACATCTCAAGTCCTGGTTCAGGTTTTATAGCAGCAGAAGAGCAAGCAATGTGAATCCCTGTCCCTTCTGTTTTTCCCCTCATTGTGCAATGTGAAAACTGTTGACTGGAACCAGAAAACAATCATGCATGGAACATCCTGCAGTCTGTTTCATTCCATGGATTAATTTGTGCTGAATGAGTCAAGGATCAGACCCAGAGGTGAATCTCAGCAGCCCTGGAGATGTAAATCAACTAACCAAGGGCATTTGCAGCGTGCATTTGCCTGGTGCTGAAAAGCCACAACTACCCCATGTGTGACTGGGATTAAAAAAAAAAGAGGATACAAATCCCAGGAATGCTCATTTTTGGAATGCAAGCAATAGGGGTGCCCATCGACTCTGGATTTGTGTTCAAGGGTGGAAACCTGAAGGGTCATTATAAAACCAGGTCATCAGAATCAAAGACAAAAAAAATTGAGCCGCAGAAAAGCAGTCACAGTAGATAAATGCTGCTGGATCGGACTGGGAGAGTGTAAGGAATAGAGGAGGAGACGTAGTGAGTGTGTGAAGGGTGTGCAAATTCCCCACCCACCCCTGCCTCCTGCTGTTCGGGAGGAGATGCCCTTCTGTCCCATTCCGATAGCTCTACCTGGGCCTAGCCTTTAGCACTCCCTCTCCACCAGCCCTCCAAGCCCCAAACTACCTTCAATGCCGCTGATGATCTTGAAGCACTTGGTAGTAAACCAGTAGGAAATGATGAGGAGGATGATAATAAGGGAGGCATACAGGAGGCTGTCGCTGTGTGGGGTTTCCCTCTCCATGTCTCCATGCCCGATGCACAGCCCCCCTTTGCCCAGGCTCCCCAGTCCTCTTGTTCCGTGGGGTGCCAGTCTCTTCTAGGTAAATTTTTAAGCTCTCGGCCGTGCGCATGAACCAGGTTCCCCAAACCAATTACATTAATTGTTCTTCTCCAACACATGGCGCCTGTCTAAAAATAACTGGCTGGCCCGGGGGGAACCTAGTGGGGTAAGCACAAGAGACGGAACATAGAGAAATGAAAGGTATGCTACAGGGGCAGGATTGGACCCTGCTGCAAGCTCCGGGGTGAACTGGATACCATCTTCATATGCCGAACAAAGGAATCTGTCCCACAGCTAAGACTGCTTTCCTTTTGCTTCTTCCTGTGGCCAGGTCATTATTTTTTCCTAGCTAGCTTTAATTAGTGAACTGGATTGTATTAAATTGCTTTTAATTAAACTGCATATTAAATAAGTGCAAATGAATTCTAGCTGTTCTTCCGTACTCTAATAACTCTACCTAGAGCTCACCTTCAGGCAGATGTGAAAGTCAGAAGCAGCTAAACCGATCCTTGGCGGTTGCTATTTCTTTAAGCCGAGCAATTGAATTCCCTGATACATGCTCGCTTCCATCTCCTTCCAGCCTCAGCTGACTGCTTATAGGGTTTAGATTCATTACCTTGAAAACCAGGAAAGCACAAGCAGAGACTGCTGGCCACTTTCAGGCAGCAGAAGGACCACTGGGGCACAACAGATGCGTTAGGACTTTGCAAGCTCAAACCTGTGCATCAGTTAGGACTGCAAATTTGAGGGCAAGAAAAATGCACCTCTTTGCACTCAAACCACAGCAGCAGTAAAAGTGTCAAATGACAGTGTCAAGGGGGAGAGAAATTAAAAGCACTACCAGTTCTGCCTCTTGTGGCACAGAGTGGTAAGGCAGCAGACATGCAGTCTGAAACTCTGACCATGAGCCTGGGAGTTCAATCACAGCAGCAGCCAGCTCAAGGTTGACTCAGCCTCCCATCCTTCCAAGGTCGGTAAAATGAGTACCCAGCTTGCTGGGGGGTAAACGGTAATGACTGGGGAAGGCACTGGCAAACCACCCCATATTGAGTCTGCCAAGAAAATGCCGGAGGGCATCACCCCAAGGGTCAGACATGACTCGGTGCTTGCACAGGGGATACCTTTACCAGTTCCACCAGAGATGAAAAGCATCCTGAGTAAAGTGTGGCAGACAAATTTTCAAACCACACAGAACTCTTTTTCATACTTAGATGTTCAAGGGGGAGACAGGCTCTGCTTAAAAGAGGCACAGGAGGCAGCTTTTCACAATCCATGCAATTTGCAGGGTTTTCTAAGACTAACAGTAGCATTGGTTTTGTAAAGTAAAGCAAACAGCAATCCAGGCACCACAGTACATATTAATTGACACATATATACCCCAGACTCTTAGCCCTGCAGAGCTCATGAGATGACTGGCAGAAATCTAAAACACAGTAAAAAGGCTAAAATGGTTAAGAGCAGTGGCTTCTGATTCGACGAGCCAGGTTTGATTCCCTGCTTCTCCCCCACATGCAGCCAGCTGGGTGACCTTGGGCACCCCACAGCACTCATAGAGCTGTTCTGACTGAGCAGTGATATCAGGGCTCTCTCAGCCTCACCCACCTCACAGGGTGCCTGTTGTGGGGAGAGGAAAGGGAAGGTGACTGTAAGCCGCTTTGAGCCTCCTTCGGGTAGAGAAAAGCAGCATCTAAGAACCAACATTGCTGCTTCTTCTTTAAACAAACAAAAAAAAAACCCAAACCCAAGTCTCCAGTTGAAACTGACTAGAAATTGCTAAGCACTAAAATGCAAATTTCTGCTGCAAGAGAGTTCCCAATGTGGGGGGCCACTATGGAAAGGGCCCTCTCCCTTGCAACCCCCCCCCCACTTATTACTTGAGGGCAGGGTGGGGTAGGGTGAGAAAGGCCTGCTTGGCAGCTCTTGGATAGTAAAATGGGAGAAGGAATCCCCTATATGGGTCCAGACCTATTTTAGGCTTTCAAGGTCATAACCAGCACCTTGAATTAGTACCAGAACAAATAGGTAATCGGTGCTTTATTCCCCCCCCCCCCCGATTGTCATGATGTATTTCAACAGGGGCATCACATCAAAATCACAAGATGTCATAGTCCCATTGTATACAGAACTGGTCAGACCACACCTGGAGTACTGTGTGCAGTTCTGGAGGACGTAGATAAAATTGAAAGGGTACAGAGGAGAGTGACGAGGATGATCTGGGGCCAAGGGACCAAGCCCTATGAAGATAGGTTGAGGGACTTGGGAATGTTCAGCCTGGAGAAAAGGAGGTTGAGAGGGGACATGATAGCCCTCTTTAAGTATTTGAAAAGTTGTCACTTGGAGGAGGGCAGGATGCTGTTCCCATTGGCTGCAGAGGAAAGGACACGCAGTAATGGGTTTAAACTACAAGTACAACAACATAGGCTAAAAGGTAAAGGTAAAGGTATCCCCTGTGCAAGCACCGAGTCATGTCTGACCCTTGGGGTGACGCCCTCTAGCGTTTTCATGGCAGACTCAATACGGGGTGGTTTGCCAGTGCCTTCCCCAGTCATTACCGTTTACCCCCCAGCAAGCTGGGTACTCATTTTACCGACCTCGGAAGGATTGAAGGCTGAGTCAACCTTGAGCCGGCTGCTGGGATTGAACTCCCAACCTCATGGGCAAAGCTTTCAGGCGGCTGCCTTACCACTCTGCGCCACAAGAGGCTCATACAACATAGGCTAGATATCAGGAAAGAAATGTTCACAGTCAGAGTAGTTCAGCAGTGGAATAGGCTGCCTAAGGAGGTGGTGAGCTCCCCCTCACTGGCAATCTTCAAGCAAAGGTTGGATACACAATTCTCTTGGATGCTTTAGGATGCTTTGGGCTGATCCTGCGTTGAGCAGGGGGTTGGACTAGATGGCCTGTATGGCCCCTTCCAACTCTATGATTCTACGATTCTATGATTCTATGATATTTCCTGAAGCCATCCCTAGGGAGCAACGTGGCTGCAGCATTTTGTACCAACTGCAGCTTCCAAACCATTTTCAAGGGCAGCTCCAAACTGAGGGCAATGCAACAATCTGACCTGGAGGTGATCCGAGCCCAGACAGCTATATCCCAATTGTGCCTGTTGAAGAAAGGCTGCTGTTGGTGCATCAGCCTACGCTGGGTAAAGATACTTAGTACTCCCACCACTAACTCCAAATCTAAAAATGACACCAAGCTGCAAACTTGTTCTTTCAGGCTGTGGGCTGGAAAATACCTGGAGATTTGGGGGGGGGGGGGTGAAGTCTGGGGAGAGCAGGGAGCAGGCTATAATGCTATAGAGTTTGCCTTCCAAAGCAGCCATTTTCTCCAGGGAAACTTATCTTGGTAATCTGGAGAACAACTGTAATAGTGGGAGATCTCCAGGTGCTACCTGGAGGCTGGCAACCCTAGTGCAGTCCCGTGCAAAACAGACAGGCTCTGTATGAATCAGAATAATCACAGACATATTTTAAAGTAAAGTTTGACCTGCAGTTGGACTGAAATAGGTCCAGATAAGCAGCCTCGTTCAATTAAGCCTGGAATTGAACAGCCATCACATTCCCAGGTTTTGTCTTAAGGCAATTTCCTCCTTCTTCTCAGAAGCGCCACATTCAGACTACCCTCTCTCTCTCAGCTAGAGATGTAGCTAGAATTCTGCCTTTGTCCCTCCTCTTTCCTATCAAGTATGTTAGTTCCTAAATAAACCTTTATCTATTCTTTAATCCGGTTGTGCACTGTTGCTGTGTTAATTACTCCGCCAACAAAGGTTTATGGATGGTGAGATTAATTATATATCTGATTAAAGGTAGAAAGATCACCAGAGGCTATTGGCACAAGCAGGCAAGGAAAAGGAACAGCACAGCATCGTCACTGGGTATGTAGGCTTACAGAGAGCAACAATCTAATTTGGAGAGAACTAATGAAGAGCCATCTCATCGAAAAAGGCTTGAGGAATGCTATCCTGACTGAATGTCCTACAACTGATCAAGAGCAACAGATTGTATGGAATGCCAAGAATGATCAGGCAAGTGATGCTATTATCACTGGTTTAATAGACAAGCAGATGTTAAGAGTCATTAAAATGCCAGCTGCTAAGACTGTTTGGACTGATGAAATGATTGCAGGTAAAATCCTTTTTAAAGAGCCATCTCTACCATCAGAAATGCTTGTTTAGCATGAGAATGACAAGATGTTGAAATTAGTTGAACCACTGAGAAAAGAAACTGTAGGTCAGGAAAAGAAACTGTAGATCAGGATATGCAGCCTGCCAAAATCAAATGAAAATACAGTGTCCCAAATTGAGGCTAAGAATGATTTGTCCCTCCAAAGCATTATCAATTAATTTGAGGAGGAATATGATGCACAGGAATTAAGGGGTATAGAGACTAGCCAAAGGGCTTTGAATATAAATAACAAAGGGAAGAAAAATTGTCACCTCTGTGGGAAGTGTGGCTAAGCAGATGAAAGCCTTTCCCAAAGCAAAGGGAGGAAACAGCAATGAAGCTCCAAAGATTTAAAGAACACATTAAAATATCCCCAGAAGCCCAAAAGGTCATATTTGGTTTATAGACAGCAGGATCATGGCCCTTATGTGTGATCATAAAGCATTTTTGAGACATTAGATGAGCAAAAGCAAGAAATATTGTGTTGCAGATAGATGTTCTGTAATGGCTGAAAGCCTCAGCTGTGGAACAATAAAATGTGTTGTTGTTATGTTCCATCAAGTCTTTGCCGACTCATGGTGACTTTATGAACAAAGACCCACCAGCCATCTCTACAGGCATTTCTTTAGGTTTTTGTAAAATCAATCCAACAATTTATTTGATTCTATCCATCCATCTTGCTTTGTCTACCTCTTCTTCTGCTTCCTTCAATCTTACCAAGCAGAATGTTTCTGATCCATAATTTGCACACATTATTTGATTTTGTTTACAGATCATTGCCTCCAGAGACCAGTTGAGTTTAATTTGGTCAAGAACAGATTGATTTGTTCTTTCAGTCCATGGTATTTTCAGTAATTATATCCATGTCCATAATTCAAAGGCATCTATCTTCTTTCTCGCAGACTTCCTTAGGGTCCAGCTATCACATCCATAAGTTACCATAGGAAAAACCATTGCTTTGACATTTCTGATCTTTGATGCCAGTGCAAAAGCTTTGTCCTTCAAAATCTTTCACAAGTTTGGAAAAAGCCTTTATTCCTAGGATTAAAAAATGCAAACTCGCAAATGAAGAAACCCAAGAGATCCTCAATATAAATTGCCTTTATCTTCCAAAGCTAGCAAAAAATCTTATTTCTGTAAGAGCACTGGCAAGAAAAGGAATGACAGCATCTTTTTGGAAGGGGATGTTCTATCAGACAGAGAGGAGAATTAATTGTAACTGGAGTTGTGAATCAGGATTGGAATACTATATGTTTATATGCAGAAAGCAAACCTTGCAAACAAATGCAAGCACAATGATCGCACCAAGCTATGGCATAGGCGATAGGGATAAAGGGACAATTATGTAATTAGTCACCTTGAAAGACAGAATTTAACTAAAGTAAAACAAGGAATACAATACTGTGTGGCAATAAATGCAAGTGAAGACATAAGCATCCATTAACAGAGGAATTTGTCTCAGTTTACAAACCAGAACAGCTGCAGCTCATTAACTCATTTCAACAGATTATTCTATTATCACCCCAAAAAATTTTAATTTGGGGAATAGCTATGCAAGAGGGGGTAACTAGCAAGTCATATTGCCAATGTTTTATGAGAATTGTCCCCTTTTAGGAAAAACAGGTAATCAAATAAAATAATTCAGTTGTATTGGGACACACACAAGACAAATAATGAATTGGACTAACAAATATGCAGTTACACTCCCACACTCCCACAAGGGAAAACAAAGAGAAGTAAATGACTAGATTTGGGGAAATAAGGATCAGCAAGATTTATAAAGGCTGATCTCGACACAGAGTCTGCTGGAAAGAAGCAGAGCAACACGAATGAACCTACACTGAAGTTGGGCATCTGGTGGGATCTGTACCAGGAAGATGGTCACTAGAGAGGCTGGTTACCAGAGAGGTGCTTTGGCAGCCTCAAAGAACAGATTTTATACCCCTTTCCAGCCGTGTACATGGGTGGGTGGGCTTTCTGGGGAGTGACAAAAGGGTTTGATTACTCTGAGATGGTGATGATCAAGGTGGTCAAAAGGGATATTTGGGAAGAATGAGATGCTTTGGGAAGATTCTGAAAATGAGCTGATAACTAATATTGAGCTGATGGAAGTAATTAAACTCTTGGCTGGCTGGCTTAATGTTGGGGCAGGAAGGGCACCTTGGGGTAAACAAAGGATTTTAGTTCAAGATGAGATTGAGAATGAAATCTGTCAGCCAATATTTAGCAATACAATGTCAGAAAAGGAGGATATGATACCCAGTTTCTGTGTAGAAAGGCAGTTCAAGGGAGCTGGGTCAGTTGGTCCAAACATGGCTACTGACACTCCCATATTGCCTTATGAAGGTGGTATGGCTTCTCCTTGCCCAAACCACTGTGGGTATCAGCAGTGGCTTAATGTAGGGGCATGTTGTGCCAGTCCAACAGTGTAGGCTCTTTCTGATGGTAACCTTATCATACTTTCCCCTTAAATAATTGCTGTTTTCTCCTCCATTTGACTGCACTGAATGTAGCCTAATTAGAGCACATAATGATAGTCATGGAGGTAATAAATATTGGTTTTAACACTTTAAATACTTTTTTCATCTATTCCTGATAGACCTTAATGGCTATTTTTAATTTTGTTTTTAGAGTCTACATATAGGTTCTTTGTAAACCGCCCCTTCTTTTTATCTGATTGCAACATGTAGCTGTTCTTGGAGAGTTTTTGCTTTGTTCTTGATGAGTTCTTGCTGTGTTGAAGGCTTCTCTCTGCATTCATTTGTATACTTCAGCCTTTTTCAATTCTTTTTACCATCGAAAAACCGCTGAAACATTATTCAGACTTTGAGAAATCCCAGAAATGGTGTGGTCATACAGAATACAGTTGGGAAGCATAGCTGTGTACACACCCACCCATGGCCCCTCCCCTTGCACCCTTTTTCAGGCCCATCATTGAACATTCAGGTGGCTGACATGACCATATACCTGACACAATCATATCACCCAATAAATGTTTAACAATTTTTTAAAAAATTGATTAGAAATGAATTAACTCCCATTCATTCAGGAAACCATTTCAGAGCCATCAAGAAATCCCAGGGTTTCAAAAAACCCTGAATGAGAATGCCTGGTATACTTAATTATCATGTAACTGCTCAAATTCATGTAAGATATCCCCTATTTTGTGTAAGTTCCTGACTTTTGAATGGTTTGTTAATACAATTAAATGAATACTGTACTGATGAAAGTGTAAACTGAAACATTTGCAGTTCATCAAGCAAATTTTACAATTCATTAAACATTTTTAGTGAAGAAACTGAGACAAGTTCCACAATTAATTTATGCTTATGCCTTCAATTGCACTTATTGCCACACGGTATTATATTCCCAGAATTTAACGAAAGTCAATCAAACAAGCAGATGTCCTACTGAAGAAAAGGGTGTGTGCTACTTCAGAGTCAAGGGGACAAGACCATGCTTTAACAAGCAGCATGGCACAATCCAAATGTAGTGACACCTAAAGCAACAGTGGTATTTGTGGACCAATGAAAACTCAACCCCCCTGTGGGAATAAATATGTGCTGGCTTTTGTTGATGACAACTCAAGATACACTGTGAACCACCTAGTTAAAGAGTAAAGCCAAGTGTTGTAGAAGTTTAAAGAGCATGTGGAAATGCTCAGTAACAGATTTCAAAGAAAACCACTAGCAATCTGTACTGATAATGGAGGGAAATATGTGGGATATGAGATGAATAATTATTTGACTGAATAAGGAATAGGGTATCAGCTTACAATCCCATACACTCCAGAGCAGAATACTATAGCAGAAAAATCGTTGAAATGTGCAGAGGTGTGCTTCTTGAGGCAGATCTACCTGACAAATTCTGGGGAGAAGCAATCAATACTGCTACCTTATGGCAAAACAGATTACTTACTAAAGTTGCAACACTGCACCATTTGAACTATGGTAGGGGCACAAACCAAGGCTGAATCATCTAAAACTGTTAGGATAAAAGGCCTACTCTTACATTCTTAAAGAAAAGCAAACCAAGAGGGATCTTTTTTGCCATCTATGCACTGGGATGCAAAGGATACAGAATCCTCAATCAAGAAACAGAAACAGTGAAGATCTGCAATGTGAGCTACATTGATGAAAAGTAAATTGATGAGAAAGTAAAATGAAGCACTGCAAATAGAAACTGCATCTGAGCCCAACACACATAATGCACCTATAGAACCTAAAGAACCAGAAGGGACAGCAGAACCAAGTGTTAGGTTATCAATCAGTTCAAACAAAGGAGTACCATCAAGATGACTTTTTTATCTAGCAAAGGCAGAAGCTATACGTAATCCTTCCATGTGGAAAGACATAGCAAACCTCATACCAAGTCAGGCTACTGGTCCATCTAGCTTGGTATTGTCAACTCCAATGGGTCATTGGTCTCCAAGATTTCACACAGATCAAGATTTTTCCTAATACTTCTTACCTTTAAGTGGAGGTGTAGTGAGCTGCAGCCCTGTTTGACTATACAATATTTAATTCTGGCTTGGAGGATGAATTGCATGCAACAGCAAGCTGAAGTGTGCTCTGTTCCAGGAAGTCAGGGTGAAAAGATGAACATCCCAGTGAAGGAGATGGCAGAAAACCCAGTGGAGATGGGGGTTCCCTGCCCCCCATCTGGCCCTGCCCCCATCTGCTAATCAGCAGCCTGACAGGAGGAACTTTCCTGGAAAAAGTGGCAAGTGTTTCACAGGAAGTGATATCATCACACAAGTGATGTCCAGGCAACACTGTGGTATTTGGGCAAAAACTCTGTTGGAGAAGCTGGACTTACCACATATTTTGGCCAAATACCTGGATGTTGCTAACATGATGGCATCACTTCCTGTGCAACTTCCTAGGCCTTTCACTTTCTCCAGGTAAGTTCCCCCCATTCCCTGCCAGTCACTAGGAGGAACCAGGCAACCCTAGAACGAGGGTGAGGGAAAGCCTGAGTCCACGGCTCAAACCCAACAGCCTATATCCATATCAGTAACCCTTCGATGTACCATATGTGAATAGAGAGCACCACCCAAGGTACTTTGCTCAGGTGTATCACCTTTTGACCTACATCCCCCCTTCCTTCCATCTCACTGTAGCTGAGTGATAATGAAAACCTCTACCTCAATTAATTAGCTCCCTCTGTCACCTTTGTGCACAGTCAGATGACAAGTATCAGGGGCTGCTGTCCCATTTTTCTCACTCCATCTTTAAAATAAAAGTAGGAATGTTCACACACACCAACACACACTCACTCACACACTGCCTGCCAGTTCCCTGGTGAGACAGCACTGGCACCATGCTAAAATTAACCAGTCACCCACCTGCCTGGGTATAAATAGCAGCCAGAGCTGCACATGGGCCGGGCTCTGAGCTCAGACATAAACTTTCGTACCACTTCTAATGCACACACCAAAGATCACAGGCTTTGGAGCCCTGGGCTACAGCCTGCCTTAAACACTATGCTGAACAGCATGGGCACATCAAGTGGAATGCTTCAAAAAGCCATTTGCATTAGATATAAAAAGATCCTGTGGAGGCTCTTGATTGCTTTCCTCCTCTGAAAACCCAAGGAAGGCTGGAGGCACATTAGAAGGTCAGCTGAGGGCTCTGGACAGCCCATCATAGTCCCCTTCCTGGAAGTAACCTAATTAAGTGGCCCTGCACTTAAGCATTTTGCTCTGCCATGCAACTGCATCTCGTAATGTAGTTTTGCCCTCATGCAATAGGCCAGATTAACTTCTTCACACCCTCCTTTCATTTAAGAAAAAGTATGAGTTAAATGAGGATGATGGGTCAAGTGAGTCTTTCAACAGATAACAGCATCGGAGTCTCTAAAACATCACTCAGCAAACATGGATGTGCAGGCCTTCAAGAGAGACCGTCTATATTTCAGGCACATCCCATCTGACTGTGGCAAGGCTCAGGGAAGGGGGATCCTGCTCTGCCTACAGCAGTGCCTATTCTCTCTTTTGCAGCTGGGAGCATCCTCACCTGCATGACCTGGCCTGGCTGATGTAATGACAGATATTATCGTTTCTAAAGTCTCAATTAGGAGAGTTAAATTTAGGTCACAGCTGAATCTTATTACCGAGCTGCTAATCAGAGTGGGAGCTGATTATTAATAAAGCACAGAAAAATATTGGCAAAAGGCTATTTTTGGCCCACGGATGTCACTGCTTCAATCTGGCTAATTGACTGAGAATCCATTTTCTCTGCCCAACATCACACAGTCCAAGGGAACTGGGGGTGTGAAGTCCTCTCTGGGCAGGAAAATTAACATTCCATTTGGGCTGGGGCTCAGTTCTGGAATCAGCTTTCCATGTCAGAGCTCAACTTTGTAACATAATTCTTGAATCATGCATGAGAACTGGTGTATTAGAGCATGTTTTAGAGCAGAGGCAGAGAGCTTTTTACTCCTGAATGAATAACCACAATCTGCTCCCACACACCTCACAGATGACATGAAGAGAGCTCTGAATGGAAACAGTCAGTGTTCTTATGCCCAAATGCACAAAACCCAAGGAGCCACACTGAGTCCTCCCTCATTCATGGCTTTGTAAATAAACCAGGCTTCCCACTCATATGTCAGCCTTTCTCAACTTTTTTACAATTGAGAGACCCTTGAAACATTCTTCAGGCTTTGAGAAACCCCAGAAGTGGCACAATCCTGCAGAATATGGCTGGGAAGCATAGCTGTGTACCTGCCCACCTGGGGTTCCTCCCCTACCCACACCTCCAGGCACATCATTGGCCATTTTGGAAAGGAATGGGTAGGTCAACATGACCATAGTTGGTCAAATCACCTGAGAAATGTTTAACAAATTTAAAAACATATATATTAAAAATTAATTAACTCCCACCCATTTTGGAAATCCTCCCAGGAACATCAAGAAGCCCCAAGGTTTAGCGAAATCCTGGCTGAGAAAGCCTTGAAAATTCTTTTCATGAATGTACCTGTTTGTTTTCAAACCCATAATTGCCCCTTCCTCAACAAACTCCTTGCTTCTGGCTCCTAACCTTAAGGAAGATACCTCACCATAGGCAATTCAAGAACAACAAAAATCAAAGAATTTTTCTTCAGAATATTATGAAGATTCAACCCAAAACTCACGTAATTTGTAAATCTTTGGAATGTTCCAAATCAAAACAAAATTATTTCTACCATTCAGGAATGGACAAAAGTCTTTGGGTTGTTTTGGCATCTTGCTGTCCCATTTTGATTTTCTGGGTGCGCACAAACATCAGGGAGGAAAGAGAAGCTCAGCGCCAGCAATATGTGTGCATGAGAGAGAGAGAAAGAGAGCTGTAAGAATCAGGATTATTCTGACTGGCATGTTTGTGTTCAGTGTTTCCACTTTCTGCCAGTCACTACTGTATCTCAGTGAGTTCTGGTTGCCTGAACTACTCTGTTACCTAGGCTGGCCTGCCTGCATGCAAGGTACTCTTTCCTCTCTCTCAAGGAGGAAGGCAGACAAACAGGGAATATGGAGAGGCATGGGGATTGTGCCTTTTCCGTTAGAGTTGCCAGGTCTCTCTTGGCTACCAAGAGCCAGTTTGGTGTAGTGGTTAGGAGTGTGGACTTCTAATCTGGCATGCCGGGTTCGATTCTGCACTCCCCAACATGCAACCAGTTGGGTGACCTTGGGCTTGCCATGGCACTGATAGAGCTGTTCTGACCGAGCAGTGATATCAGGGCTCTCTCAGCCTCACCCACCCCACAGGGTGTCTGTTGTGGGGAGAGGAAAGGGAAGACGACTGTAAGCCACTTTGAGCCTCCTTCAGGTAGGGGAAAGCGGCATATAAGAACCAACTCCTCCTCCTCCCCCTCAGCCATCTGCCCCTGTCATCCATCAATGCCAACCGTTCTCCAGCCCACAGCAACCTCCACCTAGAGTTCCTGCCTCAACCACTGTTCCATGCATCTGACATCACAGTTTTCTCCACCAACAAGGGGGTGTGGAGGGGATGGCCGGAGAAGTCAGGACCCTGTTCTAACACCATTCACATCCTGGCACATCCCAGAAACAGAGTCGTTATTCCCACAAAGCTTCATCTCTAGGTGTCGGAGGCTCTGCATGTGTGCCACCTGGCCATCATGTGCATGAAGGCCCTCACAAGCAGCTACGTTTGGTGGCCAGATATGGACAAGGAGGTTGAGGACTGCATAGCTCACTATGAAACTTGTCAGGTGAACATACTAGAAATGCCCCAAGCCCTGGTGCAACACTGAGAGTCTATGAAGTCACTGTGATCTCACCTCCACGTAGAATTAATGGGGCCCTTTAGTCATTGTGGACTCTTACTTTGTGGCTGGAGGTCATCCCGGTCACCACCATGACTACCCACATGGTCATCAAGGCTCTCAGTCGCTTGTTTGCAACCCGCAGTCTGCTGGACACTCTCATCTCCACAGAATTCAAGAAATTCTTAGAAGCCCACCTCATCCAGCACATCCCTTCAGCACTCTTCCAACTTGCAACCAACGGCCAAGTGGAACAGATGGTCAGGACAACCAAGAAGGCACTGACCAGAATCATCCATCTAGTCAACTGGCTAGAGCCGTGCGGAGCAACTCATGGGCCGCCACAACCTTGGATAGGACCCACACCGATCTCATGTAAGACGACCCACCTCTCCAGGTAGAAGCCAAGGTCCTCCACAATTTCACTCCTGAAGACCCAGTCTATGTTTGAAACTAGAAAATTGGTCTCAGCAGTGGTCCCTCAGGCCACAGGTCTTGTGTCATCCTAAGCACAGTCTCTAGATGGCCACACCCTGTGAAGGCACATGGATCAAATGTGGGGACCTGTGCCAGCATCAGAGGAGGCCAGCCCAGCATCTGCAGCAGCTCCAGAGCCAGAGGCTCTACCACTTACCCCGAATGTGGACACCCCAGAACAGGCAGAGCCAGACACAGCACCCAAATCAACCACACCAGCTCCAGCAACCCCAATTCCTGCAGAACCACGTTGTTCCCAATGGATCTGGTTATGGTCTTGTTATTTGCAGGACTATCAACCATTTGGTAGGAACATACTTAAGGGGTGAGGGGTATTGTGTATGCAGTGGTGTGTACCCAGGCACAGGCTGTGGTAGGAACCTAGGACTGTATATAAGTTCAGGTGGTGGCCTCTTGTTTTCCAGTACAGTTTGTGTGATGTAATAAAGAGCTGATGTTTCACTCCATGAGCGCCTTCGTGCCTTCTTGAACCCACTATTGAATTGCAAACAAGCTGCAACAGTAGCAAAAGAGGTGAAGAAAGGGATTTCTGGGAATGTTTTGATCCCTGAAAGCACAAACTAAGCATATCTGCATGTGTACATTTGGTGCAATCCTAACGGTAGTGCTAGAATTTATGTTCTGATGCCAATCTGGGTTTATGACAAATTTCCTTTACAACATAAAAAAGTATGACTTGGCCTACAGTCTTGAAGGAGACATGGAGCACAAGCTAAACATACTGCTTACTTTCTTCTGTGTGTCTCATATTAGCTTGAGCTTCACCTCGAATCAAATTATTCCTATGCTTTCTTGCATGCTGAGCTAAAGGAGATTAGCTAATATAGTCTAACCCAGGCTCTGACAAGTTTGCTTTGCCACTGGGAGCCAGCCCAAAATCATAGAAGCCTAGTGCTCATTTTCAGCCTTCCTTGTTTTGTATTTTAATAACCATGTTTTATATTTATTTCTACATATGGAAATTTTCCAGAAATGTTGAAGCCGCTAGGGAAATCCCCTGATCTCCCCCCAAGAAATCCTGAAATATATACAATATACAAGCTTACCTATCAAACCTAGATGTAGTGTAATGTAAATGCAGAATCTATAACTCAGAATATAAAATTATACTACTCATATTTAAGGAATTTTTTAATAAATGATTTGGTTTTCTACAAATGCCACAAAAACAATTTCAGCACTAAACAACAGAAAAGAAAAGGCAGGTTAGTTTGACAGAAGCACTCCTTTACTCTCTCAGTAGGTAGGGCTACTACCAGGATATTTTAGGATATCATTACAGTTTGTAACACTGAAAACACTGCTTTTTATTAATGATATGAAGGCATAATAATTGCCAACTTCCAGATGGGGGGGGGGTGCAACCGAACTGTGTATTTGACAGACAAGGCCAATAACAGCCCTCTTCCTTCCTTCCTTCCTTCCTTCCTTCCTTCCTTCCTTCCTTCCTTCCTTCCTTCCTTCCTTCCTTCCTTCCTTCCTTCCTTCCTTCCTCCCTTCCCTTCCCTTCCCTTCCCTTCCCTTCCCTTCCCTTCCCTCCCTCCCTCCCTCCTTCCCTTCCTTCCTTCCTTCCCTCCTTCCTTCCTTCCTTCCCTTCCCTTCCCTTCCCTCCTCTGCCACAGATCACAGCTGACTCAAGGCACTCCCTTTGGGCTTTCAAGGCAAGAGGTGTGCAGAGGTAGTTTGCCGTTGCCTGCCTCCACATCGGCCCTGCTTAGCTTTTGACGCCTGATGAGATCAGGCTAGGCTGGGGCTACCTAGCTCAGAGCCCCTCCTCGATATGCCAAAATTATGTTCATTAATAATCATGAAATAAAATAAATAATAATAATAATGGACATAAAAGAAATGCAGACAGTGAAAGGTTTTATTTATTTAACTTTGTATACATAATCATGCCAGTAAAATAATAATAACAATAATTCTAATGCAATGGATTTACATTGTGAGAACCAGCATGGTGTACTGGTTCCAGCGTGGGACTAAAATGTGGGAAATCCCTCCCTGTGCCAAGGAAGCTTGCTGGGAGACCTTGGGCCAGTCATATGAGTCTCAGCCTTGCCCTCATCTGGATAGCCTTAGGGCAGCCCAGTCTCATCAGATCTCAGAAGCTAGGCAAGACTGACATGGAGGCAGGCAATGGTGAACCACCTCTGAGCATCTCTTACCTTGAAAATCCTACAGAATTGTATTAAGTCAGCTGTGACCATGCAGACCCAGAGAGGATCCAGGGAAAACATAATGTGTCATTAAGAGTAGAAGATGAGTTATTTTTTCTTTATACCCCACTTTTCACTACCAGAAGAGTCCCAAAACAGCTTATGGACACTTTGTCCTTCCTCTCCCTACAACAGACACACTCTGTGAGGTTGGAAGGACCAAGAGACCCCTAAGAGAACTGCTGTGTGAGAACAGGTCTAAGAGAACTGTGACTGGCCAAAGATCACTCAGCTGGCTGCATGTGGAGATGCGGGGATTCAAACCCAGTTCTCCAGATTAGGGTCCTCCACTCTTTAACCTCTACACCACGCTGGCACTAACTCTGGGTACCTTGAATTTAAGGAGTGAAAGACATTTTCACAATTTTCATTTGACTGTTCCACTTGGGGAAACAAAGGCAGAGATTGTGGTAGCCATGAGGAAGATGCTTGCTGCTACGATCAGATCAAGATCATCAGGAAAACACAAGAACAGCTATCTGTGCTTGTTTCAGGGAGCAAGGAGGAGCCAGATCATGGATGCTAGAAGAAATGAACATAAAAAGTTGCTATGTCAACTCTAGCCATTGGTCCACTTGACCAATTAGAAGAAGAAAAAGAAGAGTTGGTTCTTATATGCCGCTTTTCCCTACCTGAAGGAGGCTCAAAGCGCCTTACAGTCGCCTTCCCATTCCTCTCCCCCTACTCTTAGCTACTCTGATGGGCAGCAGCTTCCCAGAGTCTGTTAGAGAAAGATCTTCTCACAGTCCCTATAACTAGTGACCTTTTTAGCTAGAGAGTCAGGGATTGCACTGTCTGCATGTAATGTATGTGCTCTACCACTTGTAAGGAAAGAGCAGCTTCACCTGTCACTGTTCAAGATTGCCTGTAGTCTGACTGGCTGTTGTTTCAGCATCATTCCACAGATCATATGAATGCCTCCTAGGCATAAATGCCTAAATGCCATTCATTTCTCTGTGGGCTTCCTCCAATTCATAGCTTGCTGTACTTTTATTCACAGCTCACCTATTCTCTAGAGAACCACAGCAATGTCACAGCATGTTTACCAACTCTGTCATCTTGCTTCATGCAAGGTGCCTTTTCCTGAGCACGTGCCAGTGCCATCCTAAGCAGTTATACTCTTGGTACACTTAGAAGGCTGAACTTAGAATTGCTCTGAGAAATGTTTGCTACCTCTTTCTGCAGCACGGCATCTCCTCACAACTCTAAGAAACTTATTGCTGCAAAGGCCCCCAGTTACCACACAACACATCCTGAAGCATTACACCATATTCAGCACTCCAAAATGTTTCCTTCTTTGTAAATGAGCAAGGAAGGAGATGTTTCATGTAAAGGTACAAAACTAGTAGCCTCTTCTTTTCCATTCGTTACTGTCTCCATATGAAACCACATGAAATCTTTGTCTTTCAATTTCAGACTTGTGGGCCAGGCCTTATTTTTCTATAAACTTTTTGGTACAGCATCTAGCTGTGCATGTGTATTTGCATTTGTTAAGCATGTATCATTATCGTTATTACTATTTATTATTAATATAATATAGATATATATACTGGGATAATAATGTCATAGCATTCACACTTCCATTCAGAAATGCCAGCATCTCTCAAGCTTTCCACTTAATTCTCTATTATCATGGAAATTCAAGCAGTTCAAACGACTAACAGGGTTATGCTTATAGTTTTCCCCCAAGCAATGCATCAAAACAAATTGAGTGCACATTCAAATCATCAACAGACTCGGTAGTTTCTGCTTCCTGCTCAGGGAAATGTACCTAACTAGCCAGAAGAAACCTTAACATAATAGAATGTGCAAAACTAAGGCTCAACAGAGACACAGTGTTGCACATGATGGGGTGGAGTGGGGATGCAGAGAGCACAGATGAGAAGCATGTACATTGTTTAACCCTCAAACTGGAAAAAAGAGGGAAAGAGGCTCTTCAAATTTTCAAAAGGTTGATTTTCAAAAGTCAACAAAAGAGATGCACAAACAAAAATTGTGCTTGGAACAACAAACTGCCACCAGGGCAGGAAACAATGGGGGGTGGGTGGGATGGATCATCCTGAACTGTTTAGCCCAGCTGCATGCAAAATGGTTGATCTATGGTGCTTTGAAAGTACTGGGAAGCTTGTCTTAGCAGCAGAGATGCCACTCCAATGTTCACTGAAGAGTTTTGGGCTTCAATATGCAAAGGGCAGATGATGAGAATAGGAATCTCCTTCCAATCAGTGACCTTAACAGCTAGAAAGAGATGGTGTCAGAAGAGGACCACAACATGAGAAGCAGCAGACAGGTGTTTTTCTGGGGCAGTGGTAGAATCCAGCAGGAAGTCAACAAATGAGGGAATTAAGCCCCATCAAGCAACAGTCAAGAATTCCTGCAAGTCTCTTGGCAGAATAAATTCCCACCTGCTAATGGTGAGGCCTGCTTAGAAAGTGGTGTGGGAGAGGATACATCAGACATCTGAGATTGAGAGTGGAAGAGTCTGAAAGGATCGTGTGTAGACATCTTCAGTTCCCAGTTGGTCCTGGTGTCAGAGCAAAGTGAGGGACTCATACAGACCTGGTTACTGGGCCTATTGAACCACCACAGAACCTGCACATAATCCTAGCTGCGTGTGACCCAGGCATTACTCAGGCTCCCCCATTTCCCCACCCAGGACCACCAGGCATTTTGTACCAACCCACATTTTTAAAAAACTGAGCAAATACATTTCGCTCCTTGCCTGCCCTGCTCCAAAGGGCAGGATGACCCCAAAGGAAGGAGGAAGGGCAGGTTTTGGGTACTTTGTGTTTCACTGCAGTGGCCAGGATGTTACAGGGCACCTGTCCCTGCTCCTTTACCTGGACAGTCCGCTAAGCCAAACAGACAAAGAGGCGCGCCCGCACCTCCCCCCCCCCCCCCGCCCACCCCTCCTCCGGAGCCTCGGAAGCGCCTACCTTGAGACAGGGTCCCAGTGACAAACTGGTAGAAGAAGCGGATCGCCCGGCCCAGCTGCCTCTTGCACCGCTGCTGGCAGTGAGTCATGACGGCAGCCCACCGAGGCCGGGGGTCCGTGCCTCAGCCCCCTCCCAGCTGAGGAGCCGCTCGGACAGCTCCTTAGTCCCGGCTCCCTCCGGGCTCAGACCGCCCCGCCACAGCCACTCCGGCAGCGGCCCGGACGAGGGGCTCTTGCCGGGATTGGCGGCGGCGGCAGAGGTGCTGCTGGGTCACCGCGATGGCAGCGAGTGTCAGCGGCGAGACACGCCCAGCGCCGGGCTCGCCCCCCCCCCCCCCCGCCCGCCGGAGCAAGTCCCCGCACTTCCCGGGGATTCTGGGATCGGCGCCGCCCGGCCGGAGAACTTGGCGGAAAGTGTCCCGCCGGGGCCCGGCGCCGCCGCCCGCTTCAACCTTGAGGCGCCGCTGGAGCGGACTCTCCTCCGCGCGGCGGCAAAGTTGTGGAGAGCGGCGGCCGGAGCGGCACGAGGGCCGGGCGGGCGGGCGGGCGGGCGGGCGGGGGGGGGGGGGCGGCAGGTGCCTCCGGGGCTCCCTGCTTGGCTGGGCATCTTCTTCGGCCCCGCCCAGGGCTGCCGGGAGGCGCTGCCGGTTGGCATGGCAGTGGCCGGACTCCACAGGTCCCGCTGGCCAATGGGGCTCGGCCTCCGCCCAACGCAGCCCCCGGAGGCGCCTTCCTACGCGGCCCAGACGGCGGGGCAGGGCAGGGCAGGGCAGGGCAGGCAGGGCAGGGCAGGGCAGGACTCGCTCCCTGCCCCGGCGACAAAACCCGGGGGGGGGGGGTGGAGACTGCGCTCCTCGCCCTCTCAGGATCCAGCAGCAGGGGAAAGGTGGGGAAAGGGGCGACAGAAACAGGGCAGCTGCAAACTGCAAGAGGCCCTCTTGGGGGGAGGGCTGGCCACACCCAACTCCCGGATTCTGCGCACCCCTTGGAATAGGAGTCGGACTCGGCAGCGGCATGCTTTGCAGGTGACGTCCTGAAAAAACGGGCCATTGGAAAGGCAGTGTGGGGTAGTGGCTAGAGTACTAGCCTGGGGAGACCTGGGTACAAATTCCAATTTGCCATGCCAGGTAAACATGGGGCATGCCCAGATTCCTCAACCTAAAACACCCTGCAGGATTTATATGTAGCCATCTGGAGGAAAGATGGGAACAGAATTATATAGGGGTGGATAATGTCAAAGATCAATCACACATCACTTTACTGTCTCCTGCCTGCTTATAAATTCGCTGTGTGGCTGCTCTGATTCTGCAGAGCACCTCCTACCTGTGATTTTATTTATTGGATGATTTATTGCTGTCTGATTGCATTTAAAAATGGTTTGCCCTCCAACTTGAATTTCAGTCAGAATACTAAACTATAAAAAAGTAAATAAAAATTCCAACCCAACCCTCCCCCCCAAAATAATCTGAGCTTTATTGTCTTTTCCCTTCTGCCAATTTCCTGGGATCCCAAGCTTGACAGTGCTGCTGTTCCACCATATGCTGACCGTCAAAACACACCCTGAGCAAAAAAGTGCAGTAATGGAGAATCATCTCAGGAGGATCACAACATTCTGTGCATGTCTGGGGCCCTCCCAGCCAGACAGTTAATCAAATGCTGGAGAAGGAGGACATCTAGTGGAAAGACGGCCAATGTTCAGCCCAGGCATCCCTCTTGAGGTGGTGGGAAGTGCTGTCAAGGGACAGCTGACTTATGGTGACCCTGGTTTTCAAAGCCAGAGGCGTTCAGTGGTGATGTGTCATTGCCTTCCTCTGCACAGTGGCCCTGGGCTTCCTTGGTGGTCTCCCATCAAAATACTTACCAGGGCTGACCCTGCTTTCCTTCTGGCATGGTTGCGCTGGCCTGGGTCATCATCACCCTTATAAGGATCGGTTTGTTTTCATTTGTTGCTCTGTTTAGACTCTTTGAACATGCTCTAATATTAAACAACACTGGTTTTAATGGGGAAATGTGTAACTCTTTCATCTCCCACCCAATTAAGATCAAATTCTCAGGAACAGGAATTCTTACCCACTTTACACATGAACTTGACCAATTAGGGATAATCCAGTTCCCCCATGCTTTCTCTGTCCTGTACTGTTTGCAATCCTTTCACGTACCCAGGGGTGGGCAGTCTTTTGGGCTCAAGAGTCCCCAATCATACAGTTTCAACCTGTGAAGATGGGGGCAACTAGAAGCAAGCCAAAACTCAGCTGCACCATTGCCTCCAACCTGGCTGGTGGTTGCAGAGGTTCAAAAGATGTTTGGCATGAGCCACCCACACTGGCCTCTGCCACAGTGCCAGCTACAGTATCACTGCTAGTCCTTCAGGGGCTCCTCTGGAGCACTTGGGCAAAGGACTGGCCCTGCATGTTAAGCAAAATGGTCCAGTGAACACAAATGCCAGGAGTTGGCCACCCTGACACTCTCTGCCTCTCCATGACCCTTGGCTGATTTTGAGACATAGAAACTTAAAATTGGAGCAAGGGGATGAAACTGAAGACAGAGTGCAGACATCATGAAAAAAGAGGAGTAGCCATACTCACCATGAGAGGAAAAGGAAAGAGGCAAAATCTCAATAACATATTCCACAAGATATTTTATTTTAGCCCAATGCATGTTGTTCCAGAAAGTTTTTTCTGCAGGGACACAGAACTTAAAAGGTATGGATTCAACTGCTAAACAACTTTATCAAAAAGTTACTGTACATATATGCAGTGGTGCACCAAGGGTGGGGCAGGAGGTGTGGTCTGCCCCAGATGCAGCTTGAGGAAGGACTTTGAAGAGGGCCCTCAAATCCAGCCGCATGTTGCATCAGGTCAAAAACCTTTCATATTTTAAACATGCAATTCTGGATGCAGCCACTAGGGTTCCAGGGACATGTGAGCAAAGCAAAAAATACTCTAGGCTTGGCTGGAGTTCACTTGCTCCAAGACTGAAGCAAACACGCTTAACAACAATGGAGCCAGCATGCTGGTAGCTGCTATAGTCATTGCCAGCTTGCAGGTCATTTTCACCAGTAGTCTAACCTTTCTCTCTTCCTTCCCTTGCAAACAGCTCAACCAGATCTAGCAAAGTGATAGGTAGGATGTTGCAACAAGATAAAGCATTTCCTTCTCTGAATTTCTCTTATTTCTTTTCCATACTTTTTTCATTCGTTTGTCTCCTTCACCTAATTATTCCATATCCCCCCTTTATTTTCACTTCTTGGTCTCAAGACCATCTCATCTCTGTCTGGTTTGGTGACAGAATGTATTTTAAGAGTAATATAGCAGCAAACCTTTGTTAATATTATGAACAGAGGGCACTGGGCTTGCCGGTCATTGTCCGTGTCATTGGTTCTGCTGGAATTCCAACCCCCTCCCCCCACTTGGACTGTGATTCTGTGCTTGAAATCAGTCATGTTGAGTGGGCATTGCCACAATGGTATTGGGCACCTTGAGTTTACACTGGTACCGCTGGGAACTCTGTACATTGTACTGGTTCTCCTGGGCTTGCAAAATGCCCCCCCCTTCACTTTCTGCTGCAGAGATTCTGTTTTTTGTTTGTTTCTTAGATGGTGACTGAGCAGACATCAACATGAGAAACCCCCCTTGGGTAATTTGAGAGCCACGGGAATCAAGGAATTGGGGAGGGGGTGTTTGCAATAACTCTTGCTTCAGGCAGGAAGGCAACAAAAAGCAACTAAAGTACAAAATTGCGCTTCAAGAATGGGGCTCACTACCTGCGAGCATCCGCATGCTACATTGCTGTGGCTTACATTTTTAGTTGCAATATGGTTCAAATGCATTCTTGCCCATGCTTAGACCCCAAAAGGGGGGGGGGAGACATGACCGGAGGGAGAACTGTTCACTCTCCGGATGAAAATGCAAAACACATGCTGCAATTGGAGTCCTGACCAGTGACGGAAGAAAACCAAATGCACATTTGGAGGCTACATTTAGAGTCCAATGTGGTGAAAACATCCTGGCAAATCATAACTGCAGAAAAGGTCTGGGAGTAAACAAAGGCAGAAATGTACCATAGGGGGGAGATGACTGAGGGGAGGGAATTGCTGATAGGACAGCAAGAGTTTAAGAGGCTGGTACAATCTTTCAGCCAAATTTTAACAGTGTGGTCAGGAAAAAGAATGCATGTTGCCTCTAGGGTTGCCAGCCTCCAGGTTGTATCAGGAGATCTCCCAGAACAAAAGTTGATCTCCAAACTATAAGGATCAATCCCCCTGGAGAAAATGGAAAAACTTTTGAGACTAGATCCAATGGTATTATACCCTGCTGAGCTCCCTCCCCTCCCCCAACTCCACCCTCAAATCCCCAGGGATTTCCCAAGCCAAAGTTGGCAACCATCTAGCAGAGCCATCTATCCCAGTAACCAACACAACTAAAACCTCAGTGGATTAACCCACACTTCCTTGCCCTCTGCTTCCATGCCAACACAATGAAAACTGCTACATGTGTAAATTCTGGTTTTCAAAACATTCGGGAAATGATTGTGATTCTGAGCTTTGAACCAGTACCTCCTGCTTCCATAATGGCTGCAAAAGTCCTCTGGCCTGCCAGTTACTCTCATGTCTTGGCATCGCCTTCCAGCCAAGTACTGCTGTTTCCGCAAGGCCATGCCAGAGCCCGTTCCTACCCATCGGACCTGCTTCACTACTCCCACTAGTGTCGATCCTTTGCTGGCTGATGCTGCACCGCCAAATGATTCTTGTCCCCCAGTTGGATCATATGTTGAACTGTTCTTTATTTGCAAAAATAAACTCTAAAACGGCTCCCAAATCTTCCTTGTGGGGAAAACAAATGTGTAAGTAGTTTAATATTTCACATGCCCCTGAGTCATAACTCTTAAAAGGAGCTAACTCTACATTTGCAATACACGTTTACATCTATTTAGCATGCGATTTACAATTAAAATTGCCCCACCAGTCTCAATGGCAGCACTAAATACTCTGAGTGTGAGAGGGGGACTAATTTGAGCTGTGTGAAGGGGCCATTTTAAGAGCTATTGCCTATTGCCCTGCCAGCTCAGCAATGTTATTGGCATGTAACTGCTTCCTTTGTAGGTATATCTAAGTGGCCATCTGTTTGTGTGCAGAAAGGCATAATGCACAGGTAAGGTTATATCTGTGCCACTGCAAACGAATCAATGACTAGCCCACTGCATGTGCCCCACACTTTTGTCGATGCTATTGGTAGTTGCTTTGCTTTCTACCAGACCTTTTGTAGTGGTTGTAAAATAACTGTGGGAAAGCAATGTATTGTATTTACATACCCTGCCTCCTGCCTGGACCTCAGAGAAGAGAATGCGCAAGTCAGAAACAGCACAGCTATGATTTATTACTAAGATGTTTAAAAATATATTCATATGGAGCCTCTTGTGGCGCAGAGTGGTAAGGCAGCAGAAATGCAGTCTGAAAGCTCTAACCATGAGGCTGGGAGTTCAATCCCAGCAGCCGGCTCAAGGTTGACTCAGCCTTCCATCCTTCTGAGGTTGGTAAAATGAGTACCCAGCTTGCTGGGGGGTAAACGGTAATGACTGGGGAAGGCACTGGCAAACCACCCCGTATTGAGTCTGCCATGAAAACGCTAGAGGGCGTCACCCCAAGGGTCAGACATGACTCAGTGCTTGCACAGGGGATACCTTTACCTTTACCTTTTATTCATATGGAGTGGAGTGAAGGTTCCCTTGAGCTACTTCCTCCCAGCTTCTCCACTTCCCAGTTTCTAATTTTCTCATCATGGGCATACTCATATTACAGCATACTTTCAAAACTGTGGTTTCTATTCTCAGATATAACATTTTAATGGGGGGGGGGGGGAGAGACACCTAGACCTTGCTGAAGCAGGCTTTTCATCGGGATTTAGCTGGTTTCTCCAAACCTGATGGGTATGGCTACCACAGCACACTGGAATTGCATTCCCTCCAAGACATAGGAGAGGGTAGAGCTCTAGTTGGTACAAAGAGTCTCCCCTGACATCTCTGGCTTCCAAGCAGGAGACATAATTGGTATGTGGGTGTGCTTTTTTGGGGGTAGCAAATGTGTGAAAAGCAAATTATGGAGATTTATCCCTTTTCCAGCTTCTTCTCCCAAATTTTAGAGCAAGAGGCTTCAGAGAAGGACTAGGACTTCTGCCTTATCGGAGGACATCCTGGCTTCCCATTAACCAGCATCAGATTTAAAACATTTCCCACAAGCCTACTAACAGTTTGATAAACCATTGTCATTTGGATATTTTAAAAATTCACAGTCCAGCTCAGAGCCAGAATTCACTTTGGCAAAATCACCAAACAGTACAATACTTTTAAAAGCAAATGAAAACTACAGAGTGGAAAGGCACAAGACTTCCACACAGGGGCACCAGAACACAAGAAATTGATACAGCAAGATGGCTGCAGCAGACAAAAGGGGCACTGGACTGTGAAGGGCATCCCATCTGCGCTTCCAGCATTAAGGAGCAGGGGCAACACAAACAGGCAGCAATTTGCATTCCTGGCAGGACCCAAGGTGTTGTGGGCTGGCAGTTGCATTTGCACTGGGGAGGACACACTCCAAATCCCAGCCAGCTGACTGAAGGATCTGAGCAAGCCCCTGCCCCTTCACCTAATGAACTCCATAGCACATGGAACACACACACTTCTCTCTCCAGTGAGGCTCATGGATGCAAGACAGCATCCCTCCAAGGGCCTCATTTAGCTCAGGGCTTCCGGTTGTTGATCCCTGCCATTCACAAATCCCAGAATGAAACTGTTGCCATGGAACTGGGATGAGGTTTATAGCTGGCTTTCAGGTGCCATTAAATGATCTTTCTGGCCCAAATGCCAGCTGAGAGAACCATCTCCCACCTCTCCAGAGGCTAATTACTTGTAGCAAGGAACTGCCAGTACTAGGAGGCAAACTTATAAAAATTCTGACAAAGCCAAGACACGGAAAGAAACACCCCTTCCATTATCTCTACTTGACTTTTGAGCACCATCAATATTTCTTTCAGAGCAGCACTTTCTTTAGCAGCCCATAATAAGCCTCTTGTATAATATGGAGGGCTAGCCACACATGGAGTGTCCCCAGTAGGTTGGGGGTGTTGCTCTCTCTTACTTTCTTTTTTTTAAAGTCATTATGGGACAGGAACATTTTGAGCAAAACAGCAGCCAGACCTTAACCTTTTCCCTCCAGACTGTTACCTAAAAGTTGCATTTCCCCTGCATGGTTAAGAAAACATGTCTGCCTGGCACAACTTTGGATCTCCCCACTCCAGCAGCTGCTTCACTGCAAAAAGGGCACCCGGCTCTAACCCCTGCATTTTGCACAGAACATGTAGCTACTTTCTACACAAAGAGGAAGCTTTGTAAAAGGAAATGACGCTGGGTAAAATTTGATTCCTCTACCTCTTATCTTTCTAGCTCTAGTAGATCCAGAGCAAGTAGCTCTATTAGCCAAGGGGGAGGGAAAGAGATATTAGAACACTACTCCAGACACAAGAAGGGGTATTGAAAGCACTCCAGTTGTTAATTAAAGGTCTCAGGTGTGACAGTGACCCATCTACTTTAACCAGGAAGCCTACCGTATAATGTCAGAAGAAGAAGAGTTGGCTGTGGCCATGGAAATGCCTCTTAAGTAGAGCAGGCAGTGCAGAGATAATATAACTGCAGCCTTAGTTCAACTGTACTGGCAGATGATTGCTTCTGGGCAGAATGTGAGCACGGTGAACTTTTGGCTCAAAATAGGTGTTTCAGGGGGCAAAATGGTTTACAAAAGTCTTCTGCTAAACTATTTTCATTTTTTGTTGCCACATTTTCTGTGGCCCTGGCTAGGGCTACATGTGCCAGAGGCTGTGGTGAATTCACTGCCTGAGGATGTCCAAAGGGATGGCTTTAAAAGAAGATTAAACAAAATCATGGAGGAAATGTATATTAATGGCTACTAGCCATGGTGATTGAGAGGAAATTCCACATTCAGAGGCACTGAACCTCTGGATCCCAGAGCCAAGAGGCAAGATCAGGGGAAAACCTCAGCCTCTATGCCCTGTTGTTGGACCTCTAGAGCAGGGCCGTGGACCGGTACCGGGCTGTGAAACCCTCGGTACCAGGGCATGGTGGGGGGATGTGCCTCCCTCCCCCCCCCCCGCAGCGCGGCATTTGCTGCCCCGGGAGTGAGCGACCATCAAAGCGGCAGATTCACTCAAGCTTCGGCCCAGTAGGTGCAAACTTGCAGGCCCACGAGCGCCGTGCTGCGGAGGGAGGTGTGGGTGTTAGCATGCCGGCGGGCGCAAACCCTCTTTGCAGTGGGGGCCCCCATCAGCTCTTCCTCACCACATCAGCCTCAACCATAAACCTGGTGGAAGAGCTCTGTTTTGCAGGCCCTGCAGAATGCCAAGAGCTCCCTCAGGGCCTGCAGCTCTTCTGGGGGCTCATTCCACCAGGTGGGGGCCAGGACCAAAAAGGCCCCTGTTGAGGCCAAGCGTGCCTCCCTGGGGCCGGGAATGACCAATAGATTGGTACCCACAAAGCGCAAGGCCCTCCGGGTGGCATAGGGCGAAAGGCGGTCCCTCAGATATGTGGGACCTAGACAGCAGAGGGCTTTGAAGGTCCCTTGAAATGGGTCCAACAGGAGGACACTTTGGAAATGCCTGCCTGTACATGTGCATGTACACACAGAGACACTTGCTCTCAGCCCTCTCTTCTCTCCATCTCAAGAAATAAACCTTACTTCTCCAAAGGGCAGTGGTATACCAAGCCTATTCAGTGCCCAGGGTGGAGACCTTTCTAGCATCCCGTTCTCTCTCACACTCTTTTTAAAAAGTAAAATCATAGCTAACAGAGTATTCAAGGCAAGAGACATGGGGAGGCGTGTTCCCATTACCTGCCTCCACATTGGCCCTGCTTAGCTTCTGAGATCTGACAAGATCAGGCTAGGCCATCCAGGTCAGGACCTCTCCTCTATACATCAAAATTATTTTCATTAATAGCCTCAGAAGGTATGTAGGACACATACCTGCTCTGGGTCTACTTAGTCATGCCCTCCCCCTCCCTGGCAAACACACACACACAGACATACAGAGACTCCCTTCCCTCCCCCCCCAATTTCCCCCCTTACCTGTTGGTTTCCCAACCTCCTCCTTGGTTCCTCCTCCCTCCCTCCCTCCCTCCCAAACACAGACAGAGAATCCCTTCCCCCTCCTGTTTCCCCCATTACTGGTTGGTTTCCCAGCCTCCCTCCCAAGCAAACACACACACACTCTCCCTTCCCCCTCCTCCTTCCTTTTTCTGCTTACCTTCTCTGCTGCTGCCTCAGCCCCTGCTTCTCATCAGCCGCTGCACACCCAGGGCCAGGGCCAACACAGCCACTACCAAGGCCTTGGGGGCAGGGCAGCCTCTGCCTTGGCCCCTGCTGGGCATGCAGTAGCTGTTTAGGCCACTCTTCATCTTCTGGTGCACTTAATGGGCGGGACTACAGATGTCACATCCCTATTCGTTTCCGTTTGATGAGGCGCACCAGAAGATGTGTCCCACATCAATAATGGCCAGTGCAGAAAAGAAATGAAGTCAGTAAAATTTTTTATATATATATATATAAAATTATGCCAGTAAAAAAGGTTCAGTATTCCATCATGGGGGGAGAAAGGATGCAGGATCTCCTGTCTCTTTCTGGTGTGGGGTAGGGGATCAACTGCCCTGTAAGCATGCCTCTCCCTGCTTCAAATCCTTGTAGCAAATGTTGCAAAGACACCATAACCTTCCAGTATTCTTTTTTCTTTAAAGGAAACTGACCTTGATAAACAACATTTCTTGAAATAAACAACACTTCTCAAAAAGTGAGGTATGCATAACTATATTGAGTGCTATTTATTTTTAAAGGTAAAGATTAATACTGGATTCTGTTGCTGCAAAACAGAGAACAGACCCTAGGTGGTAGTACAGTCTCAGTAATGACATTTGTGTTCAAGGAAATTTGGGCAAGCACTGACTAACAATTAGGAAGGAAAGGCAATTCGGTAAAATGCATTTGTATGTTCGGTTCTTTCCCATTAATCCTCTGGCCAAATCCTAATAAACAAAAAACCTAGCTGAAAGTCTGTTAAGAACCAAAAGGCTGGATATCTATACAATGTGAATAATAAAATTATATAAGCATTGATTGTGCACAACTTAAAAACATTCACAAAGACTAGAGGCTATTCACAGAAAAATATAATATGCACCATACCATTTTGAAACTTAATAACATGTTTGGACCCCAAAATTGGTCTTTTCAGAGGTCTAATTATGGACACACGTAATGATAAAGTAAAATGTACAGAAAGCAGCCAATAAGATAAACAAAGTTATAGAACCTGTTTTTAAGATGGCAAAATCAAGATGGAATTCATAGAAAAATTCCATTTATAAGATAATGGCCTCCATCTCACCAGCTGCTTGAAAGTCCCAATATGTGCCCTGAAGCCGGTGCGTATGTAAAATTCTGCTTCACATTGTACGGTCATCCAACCTTTCAGTTCCTAACTGTCTTTCAGTTAGGCTTTTTGTTTTCAGACCTTTGAAGTTTTTCTCTCTTCTGTGGTTTTCTAAATCCTGATAAAGCCAGGACCAAGATCCTCCCGAAGTTTACAATTCTGAAACAGGTAGAAAGAAGCATTTCCTTCACTTTAGTTCTGAAGGAGTAAGCAAGACTTAACTGTGGAGAATATGAAATAGCAGTGTGCATTACAATCTACTTGTATCAAAAATATACCCCAAAATATCTTCTTGGTTTTACAAGTGAATCAGGTTATCTTGGGAAAGCCAGGAAAAGACCAGGAAGTTCCAGATATGTTTGGGGTTTAATGGTAAATCCAAAAACAGCGGAGAGGCAGGAGCATCAACACCACACTCTGGGAATCCCTGAAAACTCTATAGCAGAGCTTTCGGTGACCCTGATACGATCATGTCACTTCCAAGCTTGCTCTGGAAATGACATACTGTCAGAATGAAAGCACCCACATTCATGCATTCTGCCAAACATGTTAAGATGTGGTTTAATCCAAGCTGCAGGAGAAGCCACCCCAGCCAATTCTCAGTGCTGCAGGGAGAGACCTCTCAGTTGCACGCCGATCCTAGAGGCAGTTTAAACTGCACTGCTGGAGAAGCCAAGCCATCCCCATGATCAGACTGGATTTTAAAAAAACAGTATTTTCCTTTCTCATACTAAGATTGGCATCTAGGATTTTTTTGGAAATACCAAAATTTTGGAGGTCCAATAGACCTAAACCAAAAAATACTGATTAAAACAATTGCACACCTCTAATATGGAGAATTTTAGCTGTCCCGTTCCTCTATCTTATAACAGTGTCCCAGCCTCCTTTAAAACTCCTAAGGAGACAAAAAGTGGTCTGTAGCCTCACTGTAACCTCTTAGATTTCTTAGAAGTGTATTCCCCTATATTGAGAGGGGGCTTACTCATAAGTAAGCATGCATAGCACCATAAGTCTAGGCCTCAAACAACATTTGATCATAAGAAGAACATACGATCATTCTCTAGCAGACAACCATTGAGACACTTTCCTGAGATGTTTCGAGGTTTGTACAAGTACAAGGGCTTGGCAAAAAAAAAAAAAAAACCCACCAACAATCCTAATACAGCAGCACCATCTGGGCCAGGTTGGAACAAGAGCATTCTGATAGCAGAGATCAGCCCAGGGAATTCACTGGTTTTGCTTGCAGTTAAATATTTATTTGCACAGCTGGTAAAAGGAGGGGAAAGGTGGGACTAAGCTTATTAGGCATTTACAAAATACAAAGCAGTTGGACATGCTGCTAACAGATGATGAACTGTCAGGGGAGGCAGTGAGTTCAATTGCTTTATTTACAGGATGCCAAAAGACAGATCAAAGGCAAGATTTTGGGCAGGAAGTCCTTGGCTTCTCAGATATTCCGGACTGGAAAGGGTTAATCTGTGCATAATATTTTGGTGTTTTGATTTCCAAAATATTGTTCTGTGGTGTCTTGAATGCATCCTACTGTTTTTGTTTGTTTATTTTGAGGTAGTATGGTTTGGTTAATGCCCATGCTGGCCTGCTTTAGGGTGTGCTGGAGGTATTTTAGCTCTGAACATTAATGTGCACAATATTTCTTGTGGTTCTGGGGAACCCTGGGTATGTGAAAGCTCCCCAGGGGTTATTCAGCTTTTCCCAGAAGTTCAGATGGCCACTTACATCACTAGATCACTGGAGCCCACTTCCCATGTTACTCTACAGGCCTAGTCTCCTTCTCCACAATAGAAATGGTAAAGGATCAATTGATTTCTTGGCTGGCTCACACATCTTACTTTCATGCCCACTTTTATGAAGGGGCATATCAGCATTTCCAAGGTTCCTTGAAGCCTGGAAAATATTTCAGGGGTTCCTCCATGGTCAAAAGGTTGAAAAAGACTGCCTTGGGGATTTTTGGCCAATAAAAGTTCACCAACAACTTCTGCCTCATCTTACCCAGTCCCAAGTGACCTGAGAATGGCACATCATAGGGTCAGCTCCAGCAATTTATACCAAAATGTCTGTGTTACCATCAATTGTCTGCGTAGCAGGCCCCTCTTTCAGATTTCTCTCTCTCTTTCAGTAAATAAGGCTTTACAGAAGTTTCTCCAAGAATGCCAAACTAAGATCTCTTTACCACATCTTTCTTTAATTTCTCTGAATTTCCCCCAGAATACAGAATAACACTCTGAGAAGCTTTAACCATTGTCTTGGTGCAGAAATGTTGTCTTGACACTTAAATATTCCTTCCTACTTGAAAGGTACTGGGGAGCAGCACTCCCATTGAGTGCAGCTTTGTGCCTGTGTGGTTTGAATGTTATGCCAAGTCTCCAATCAGGCGGTGCCTGCACTGCTGACCCAGCATCCTGAAAGAGAGTGATGAAGCTTTCTTCCTTGTGTCTTAGCTCCTAAGACAGCTGAACAAGTCCTAGCTGAAATGGTTAATGTCAGTTGAGAGCCTCATACTAAGGATATGTTTGTACCTTTCGGGTCTCCTACCTACAGAGAAAAATCCAAAAATGTTATCAGCTGCAACATGCACCCCCCAAAAAATCCTAAAGCTTTTTCTTGTTCTCTTGTTGAATATATTAATATAAGATGTCCCAACACTGAGAGGCAGCGTGGTGCTGAGGTTACCATCTTGCACTTGGACTGCTTAGCTGTTACGTTTTCTAGATAACCTTTTGGGGCAGTTATCCCTCTGAGGATTGCTGTGACAGTTAAATGGAGAGGGAGCAACAAGCACCCCCCCCCTGCATTCCTTGGAGGAAAACTGGGATTAAAAGGGGGAGGGACCATCATCACCTTCTCTGAACACAGAAAGTCCTAAGTTCAAATAGGGTTTCCAGTTACCAGGAGGGAAAAAATATCCTTTTTCTTTAATAGAAGCTTAATGGAATATTATTTGTCTCTCTGCCCTGAAAACCTGCCTATTTTCACAAATTAAGCTTCTGTTGAAGGCACAGACACTTTCAGTTATCAGCCTCGGTTCAATCACTGGCAGAGGTGTTTTGGGATAAAACAGCCTGAAACAAGCTGAGCCAGGTGGTTCACTCCTGGTTATCTGTGGGCCTCTGTGAATTTTTCTGGCAATTTAAAGGGGCAACCCACCCCTGTCAGTCAGAGTAGACAAGATGGTGCCAGGCAGACCTAGCATGGCTCAGAATAGACTTTGTGTTTCTCTGTCTAGATATTTATGCTCCATTTTTCCCTCCAGTGGTCAAAATGGCTTCCAACAAAGTTCCCCCCTCCTCCGTTTTATGTAAAAGAGAGTTACGTGTTCCCAATATGCTGACTCTCACCACTGTGAACCATTTGAGATCAGAGATGTCTTAAGAGATAATGTTATTGTTGTGTGTTTGTGTGCATGCCCTCAACAGTGCACTTTTGCACAGCCTGTCCCAGCTCACAGTCACAACATCATGAATCAAACTGAATGAATAATTTGGATGTATCAAACCTGGCAGAAGTAGATGGATGCTAGTATTGTGGACAGCAAAACAGATTAGCTGGGGTAATTGCCCTGAAAGAGAACCTGTCAATCGAGTCAGCTTGGGGATTCTTTCAGGAAGGACCCTCTCCAGGGAGGGCTAACCTCAGGAGGACTAGACTCTGCTCTTTTATAACAATTGGGCTGCCTCCCATCCTCCCTCCCTCCCTCCCTAGGAGTGACAGCTAAAGAACATCCCTAAAATATAGGCAGTGTGAAGCTGAGGAAATAAATAGGCCAGATAACGAGGTTATTTGCATAGCTATTAGCCTCCAGGATTTGCAATCACTTTGACATGGGACGTGCTGTCATTTCACGTCATGTCAAAACAGTGCCTGAACTTGTAGGCTGAGAACTAATCACGGCTTCTTCCCCTCCCCTCCCCCCAAAAATAGAGAAGCAGCAAACATTATCATCCAAATGTTGATGTTGTGCACACAAAGAAATAATCAAGCCCATTGTGCTGTGGAATTTCTACCTTATCAAGCATCCCTCCTGCCAAAACCGGCAATATTCCCATCCAGCTCTTGTTAAGGCCTTCTAGGTCTTGCAGTCGGTCCTCTGCCACTTCATACAAACAAGAAACTAGGGTGGCACCTTGAATGGAACAGCACTTCCATCACAAACCCAGTCGTAGATCCCGTTGAGTCAATGGGTTTCTTATGTTCAGACACAGTGAATCCAAAGAAAGAAAGACAGCTAACCATGTTTCCTGTTGGTGCAAAATTCAGGATATGTAGACACATTTCTATCTAGACAAATAGAGATGTTTTGTTAATGCTAAAAGTGCTGGATTTTCCATAAAGTCTATCAAAAAGAGCCTATGTCATAAAATCTATCATGAAGAGCCAGCTTGGTGTAGTGGTTAGAAGTGTGGACTTCTAATCTGGCAAGCAAGGTTTGAATCCCCACTCCTCCCCCACACGCAGCCAGCTGGGTGACCTTGGGCACGCCACAGCACTGATAAAAGCTGTTCTGACGAGAAGTAATATCAGGGTTCTCTCAGCCTCACCCACCTCACAGGGTGTCTGTTGTGGGGAGAGGAAAGGGAAGGTGATTGTAAGCCGCTTTGAGACTCCTTCTGATAGCATATAAGAACTCTTCTTCTGCTATCCCCAACCTTCATATTAAAAAGAGGTATCCTGCACTCCAGAACAGAACATTTTTCTGTGCTCAGAAATGTAAGCCCTAGTAACATAGTGCCAGGCAGACATGGCTCACTGGCAAGCATGATTTTTAAAAACTCAAGGGAAAGCACCTAATCTTACTAATCTTACTAATTAACTGGAGGAAAATCAGACATGTAAGGGGGCAAAACTTAGAAACGGCACACATATTAAGCTAACGTTCTAACAATTGGTGATGGAAACTATTTGCCAGGATAGAATTCGGCTTTGGACATTCAACAAACAGGAAAACAAGAAGCATAAAACAGACTGCCTGTTTCTGCCTTCCGTGTAATAACTGAGTAAGTGGCCAGTGCCCCTTCCCCAGGGAAGGCTAATCTCCTCCTTGCTCATCTGTAGACATCCTGAAAGCTTCTAGGCTTTTATCACCCTTTCGAGCTGCTGTGACTCAAATAAGGCTGCAGTCATCCCCATCCTTAGCTAGGGATGCTCAGACACGTGCTGGATCAGTTCATATTCAGCTCTCCAGGTGCAAGCAGGGAGCCAATGTTTTTTTCTTTTTTAACAGGCTGCTTGTTTGGGTCCAAGCTGTCATCGAGATGGTTTCATGCCTGTGTGTTTTCACACAGCCTTGTGGGAATCATCATGCCCTCAGCGTGTAATTGCATGGCCTGACAATATAGGCCCCTGGGGGAGGGGGTTAGTTTCACTTTGAGATCCAATTCTGAGGGCAGCCTGCAAGAGAGCAGGAAGCAGAACATGCTGCTTGAGGCAGACTGCCAAAGGCAGGGGGACCTACGGTTCGGTTCACGGCCGTTCATTGTTGCCATGCATGGTGTATTCACCCACTGAGTGAATAGGCTTTCTGCATTCCCCCCTTAACACTTTGCACACAGAGATACATCATTGTAGGTACCTTTGCCTACCCCAGCAGATACTCTGCTAAATAAACCCAACTACCCCATATTTTAATCCCTGAGAATCCTGCCTTCTATGACCAATGGAATACAGGGCCCCAGTAATATCTGGGAAGCTGACCGTGGGGCTGGGAAGCTGACCGTGGAAGATGCCACCAGATAAACAAATCAATCTGTAGTTAAATAGGGGAAGGCAGATGTTCTCTGTGTGTATGGGCTTCTGTAATGGTAGTGCCACAGGGCTAGCCTGAACGAGCGCTCCATCCTGGATTAGGAGCTGCTCCTCTCACCCTGAAGGTAAGCAGGGGGAGACAAGTGGCTGCTCATACAGACCTGCATTTTTTTTAGTCCATTCTGTTAAATATTTCAGAGGTTTACATGGGAAAGCTTTTGGCCCGTCAGCCCAGATTGGCATCAGGCAGGCAGACTATGGTGTGTACCAAGGGGAGAATGAATAATTCACACCTCCTGTCTCACCAGGGCAAAAGGAAGAGCAAGCAGTTTCACTGGCTCCATTGTTGTGACAGGCATGTGGTCAAGGGTTGTAGACCAAGTGTGACACTGAGGCCTAGAGCTCCTGCATCTAATACACTTGACAAAGGAAGGCACATCCATCACATCACAAAACTGAAACAGACTCAGATGCTTAAGGAAGCAGCTTAAATCCCACCTGCAAGTAACTGGACCAAACTGTAGCTCCAGAAACAGACTAGGTCATTGAATGGAACCAGAACCCCTTGCAACTTTGGCACAGTTCAGGTTGTGCTATCAGGACAATATCTTGTCTGTTCCCTGAGCTCACACCACAATACTTACAGTCACTCTCTAGGCTAGTGATGAGATTTGCACATTACAGCTGAGATTCCCCTACTGCATTAGAGCTGTAGACGGTTGCCACATCCCAATACGAGCCCCAAACAGGAGCATATGGGAATATGGCAACAGAAAGAACTTTTGCTCCACAAGGGACCGTGAACCACACAGGATGGTTCATAGGTGCAGAGGTAGGCTAGAGTGGCAGGAGACATGATGCCTTCGCCTTTCAGGAGTCCCACCTGTGCACTGCCATGGACGTTGGGGTCTTTGTCCCTGGAAACCCTACGATCATGATAGTGGGGCTTCAGGTGCCAGCCAAACCTCACTCCTAAAACCCAGTTTAGGATCACTGGCTCCCTACTTTGGGATACCTAAACACTGTGACTTTAGGATGTGCAGGAGGATTTTAGAAGAGAGACTTGCAATTGAGCAATACTTGCTACCTGGATTCTGGGAGCCACACTCCTGTGGTGTGAAGAAATGCAAAGGAATTGAGTGGAATTGCAGGTGGGTAAAGAAATGTCTTTAAAGAAGGCAGAAGGATGTGACCATCCAGGTGACAGATGCAACGCAGCACACCTGACAAGAGACAGCAGAGGGATGGTCTAGGGATATGTACAAATAAGTCTCTTGCCCAGCCAAAGGCTACACATGCACAGGATGAATAGTCAGAGGAAGCACTTTTCAAAGGCCCAGTTCTCTTTATAACTCTTAATCCTCATCATTAGGACCTTTTGCCAGGCACTCCAGTTCCTCTGCTTTACAGATCCTAGTATCCAGGCAGCACTGGCTGAGCTGCAGTCCAGGCTCTAGAAATGACTCAGTTTCCCCAAGCTGATGAGTCAGGAGAGGCTCTCCAAGGGGCAAGGTGTCAGCTGATTTCCCCAGCTATTCAGTCAGTGCTATAAAGACTCCTGGAGAGGAAGAGCCTGTGCTGGTCACTCCTAGATTTGCTGGGTCACACTGACTAGAGTCATCACTGGTCTCTACAGTGGAATCATGATGAGGTCATAAAACAAGTTGACTTCAAGCACAATCAAGGCAGGGGTGCAACTGAGATTCTTTTATCAAAGTTACAATTGACCCCCAACATTCTGTTCTTAGGTGGATTTGTTTTTTCATATATATATACACATATACATTCATTCATTCATTCATTCATTCATCTTCTATACCACACTTGACATCTCAGGGCATACACACACACATCCCCTTCAAATGTTTGGGCTTTCTTGCTCAAATCACCTCATACAAAGATGGCAGATGCTTTGTAGGAGATGCCCTTTACAGCAGATTTCACCAAGCATCACAAATATAACCACCTCTGTGCCCTATACTACCCTGAACTGACATGAGCAAAATGGCTCCCACATAACTAGTAGGACTGACATTGGCAACAGTGTCCCTAAACTCCAAATCCTCCCACCTGTTCTGCCTCTCCATTTCCCATGAGTTAAGCAACAATGCATTAAAACACCCACAAAACTCAGCTAACCTTGGTTCCACACAACTTAAACCATGTAACACATACAACCCACCTCTATAGTTATAAGAATATTACAATTTTGTTTTGTTTTTTCCTGAGATGGTTGAGCAAAGTCCAATAACACATGGAGAACTCTGTGCCAATTGGCTTTTTATATGCTGGTGCAAGCACTCAGAAAACTACTCTTTTCCCCTCCTGTGGCTAATAGCAGACATTTTGAGGAGGAAATTTCTACTGGGGAAATGAGTTGACCACCTTCTGTCCCTCAAAACCAGGGCATTGATCCAAAGTGGACCTCTTCCTATGGCCGATTTTGTTACTGTTAATAAGCAGGAGACATGATCACCAGTTTCCCAGATACCAGGTAATTTGGCTCCTCAGCTAGCAATAGCATAAGGTTTCCTATTAGTCCCCTTAACCAAGCCATTCTACTACGCATGTGTATTTGTAGTCACCTCCATTACCACCAAATAGTTGAGTGCTATAGATTGACATGACGTGTACCTCGTCCTTATTTATCTTGAAGAAATCTTGAGCCTTACCAACTGCTCTCTTAAAGACTAATGTGTTCAAGCAGCATAACGCCAAGTGTATAAAATACATTGTTAAGCCTCCTTACGGAATATTCCAGGGCGAAAAGATGATCTTAATGGGAAAAAAGAAAACATGTACTTGGAAGAAAACAGAAGGAAAAATAAAATCAGGCATGTAAGACAATAAATAGTTTACACATAGGGAGGTTTACTGGAAGTCAGAAAGCTTTCCATCTGTTTTGGGCTGACTTTGCAGAACTGGGGCTGACTTGTGACAAGAGAAGGGAAAAATCTTTACATTTGGGGGGTAAATTTCTGTTTTGTTACATTGTCAATTATAGGCATGAAACCTTCTTTGGTGGAACTGGGGGGGTGGTTTGCAGCTGATTAAAGAGTTAAATATTCTTCCCTCTGCTTCCCCATTCTGAATCACCCCCAGCAGAATCAGTTTTTCCTTGTCCAAAGGTCATGAGATCGTATTTACATGATTTGACAGAGGGTAGATGATTTCTGTAGAAATGGCACAACTGCATTCTAAGCCACTTACACAAATAGCGGCCGCGACTAAGCGCGGCCGCCGTTGACGCGGCGGGGGCGCCCAGGAGCGGCGCGGACCTGGGCCACGTCAGCGGGCCGCGCCGCGGCGCGCTGGGGCGAAGGGCGGGGCTGCCGGCCTTAAAAGGCCGTGCGCACGCAGCCCGCCCTCTTTCCCTTCCTACCGCGCGTCCGGACAGCTTGCTGTTCGGGACGCGCAGCAGGGGCTCCAGGCCGGCTGGCTCACGGCGCTTCGGGCGCTTGCCAGTCCGGCTCTCTGGAAGGACGCGGCCCAGTCTCGGTCGCCGGAGGAAGCTCGCCGGCGGAGGAGACCCGGGCCGAGGGGGAGAAAGAGGTGCGGGGGGAATGCCCCGCCGCCAGAAGCCTGCCGCCGCCGCCCCCGGAGGGGGGGAGGCGGCGGCCGCGCCCGGAGACAGCGAGGGGGTGGCCGGCCGAGGCGAGGCCCCACCCGCGGATTCCGGGCCGGTCGTGTCGCCCGGCCCTTCGGCGCCCGGGGGGCGGGAGGGGACGGGCGGGCCGGCCGGGCCTGCGTCGGCGGCCCGGCCAAGAAGGAGCTGCCGCAGCCCGGCCCGGCGTTCTGCCTCGCCCCGCGGGGGCCGCAGGTCCGTGCGGGGGGGGAGGCCCGGGGGGCCCGGGCTTCGCCCGGCACCAGCGGGGCGGGGTCGGGTGCCTCGGGGTCGGCGGAGGCCGGGCGCCACGTGAGGGGCTCCCGGGGGGTCAGGCGGGCCCAGGACGGGTCCAGGCCACGCGGCCGGTCCCCCGGGGGCCCGCGGGGCTCCGGATCCCCGTCGCGGAGGTCGTCGGGGGGCGGGGCCGGGAAGAGGGCCTGCGCATTGCGGGCCAGTCGGGCCTGGGCGTCGGCCATCCCGGGGTCCCGGGCTCGGGGCGCCCGGACTGACTCGGGGGCGGCTGGGCCTTCGGGGGGCCGCGACCCCGGGGGGCGTTCTTCCCGCTCCGCGAGGGGCGGGGCGGGGGGGAGCCCCCCGGGGGGGGCCCGCCCCGCGTCGGGCGTTTCGTCGCCGTCGAGGGGCGGGTCCTCAGGCCGCACGCCCGGCTCCTCGGGGTCCACATCCAGTGGGGGGGCCCGGCGCCGTTTGGGGGGTCCGAGGGACCGGGCCAGAGACGGCTACAGGTCCCCGTCCCCCTTACGTCGGCCCGACCGGCTTTTCCGGCGGGTCGGGGACGGCTCCAGCGGGTCCTCCCCGCGCCCATCCCGGGGTTCCTCCGGGGGGCGCGCGGGGGGCTCCGGGCGTAGGCGGCGTTCTGGTCGCCGCAGCGGGCGGCGTCGTGGGCCGTCCCGCTCCAGCTCATCTGGTCCATCACTCCCGCGCCGGTCGGCGGATTACCGGGCGGGGTTTGCCGAGGCCAGGGCCCTTTACGGGTCCGGGCGGGCCCGCCGACGCAGTCTGGGCCGGGCCGAAGTTTCGCTTTCTAGGAGCCCGTCGCGGGGCACCGACTCGCGGACTCCTTCCCCGCGGGCGGGGCTCGGCGGGAAGCGGAAGCGCAAGTCAAGGAGGAGGGCCCACAAGAGGAGGCGCACGTCGCGGCACAGTCCGCCTTCTGGTGAGTCCTCCTCGTGGGAGGAAGGAGATAGCACCATCCACGACGGATGGTACTGGATAGAAGGGGCCTACGTGCCGGGTATCCCGCACTGGTTGAAGAGCAGGCGGCGCAACATGGTCCGCATGCTGGACGAGGCCGGCATCAGCATGCGGCGTAGGGAACCGCCTGGTCGTTTCAGGGACGGCGAGGCGCCACCGGGGGTCCACCTCCCAGTCAAACTGCGGGAGCGCACCCTCGACGGCTACTTCGTCGATTTTTTCGAGCTGGTAAAGTGGCGGCGGAAGGGCGCCGATACCGGCAAGAAGGGGGACAAGGACAAGGCGCAGTCCCAGCCATGCGAGCAAACCATGCTCAACTGGCTCAAGGGTTTCGCTGAGTTCCAGGCCTTGATATTGGGTGCTTACCCAGAGAGGGGTTGGCACCTTGCGCGATATCTTTATACCGTGCTCGAGGCCTGGGAGGTGGGCGGTGAGGAGGCCGCCATGGATTATGATCGGGAGTTCCGGGAACTCGCCTCCCACAATGCGGCCACGCGTTGGGATCTTAGGCTGCACGACGCCTGGTTCATGCAGGTGGGGCCCAGCGCACGTCAGAAGAGGGACCGCGGGAAAGGTGGTGCCTCCGGGCCAGCCCGGAAGTTGTCCGGGCTGGTCTGCTGGGACTACAACAGGGGTGGGTGCAAGAGGCGCAGGTGTCGTTTTGAACATCGCTGTGAGACTTGTGGCGGTGGCCACACCATGGCGGCTTGCGCCCAACCTTCGTCATCGCAGCCCTTTCGAGGGACCCGATCCTCCGGGAAAAAGGACGGGGGATCGGGTACCGCAGCTCCTTCCACGGCCCCGAAGTCCGGCTGAGGCCGCGGGGCAGCTCCGGGTCCTGGCTCCTACGCCGGTTAAGTTGCCCGTGCTCTTGGCTTGGCTTGACCGGTATCCGGACAGGCTGGCAGCTGCTTACCTGGCATCCGGGTTCTCGAAAGGTTTCCGGATACCTTTCACGGGTGATAGGGTGGCGTCCACAAGCGGGAACCTGCGGTCCGCCAGGGAGCTGCCGGATGTGGTGGCGGCCAAGTTGGCGAAGGAAAGGGCCGCAGGGCGCATCGCTGGCCCTTTCAGCGGGCCGCCTCTGCCCAATTTGAGAGTTTCCCCGCTCGGCGTAGTGCCTAAGAAGGCGCCCGGGGAATTCCGCCTCATTCAGCACTTGTCATATCCGAGGGGCGGGTCGGTTAATGACTTTATCCCGCCGGAGCTGTGTGCAGTGCGTTACACCCCGTTCGATGAGGCGGTCGACATGGTCCGCAGGTGCGGCTCCGGCGCGCTGCTCGCAAAGTGCGACGTGCAGTCGGCCTTCCGGCTTCTGCCAGTCCATCCGGACGATTTCTGCCTTCTGGGTTTCCGGTTCCTCGACGGCTGGTACGTAGACAAGGCCATGCCAATGGGTTGCTCCATTGCATGCGCGGCCTTTGAAACTTTCAGCTCATTCCTTGAGTGGGCTGCCAGCATGCGGGGGGGGATTCCCGAGTTGGCACATTACCTGGATGATTTTTTGATGGCGGGCCCGGCGGGCTCAGACCCCTGCTCCAGCAGTTTGCGGTCATTCCAGAGGGTGATGGCCGAGTTGGGCGTGCCGTTGGCCGTGGACAAGACCGAAGGTCCCGCGACCAGGCTCACGTTCTTGGGGATCGAGCTTGACACCGTGGCTGGGACGTCCCGGTTGCCGGAAGACAAGCTGTCCTCACTGAGGGAGCTCATTCGGGGTGTCCGCGGCAGGCGGAAGTGTGCGTTGAGGGACATTCAGGTGCTGCTGGGGCACCTGAACTTCGCTTGTCGGGTGGTCACCCCCGGCAGGGCGTTTTGTTTTCGCTTGTCCTTCGCCACCCGGGGCCTTTCCCGCCCCTTTCACCACCTTCGTATCACTAAGGATATGAAGGCGGATTTGCTCGTCTGGGAACAGTTCCTGGACGGCTTCAATGGCGTGGCCATTTGGCAGTCGCCGTTTTCTCTCCGGGACCGGCTGCAGGTCCATTCTGACGCCGCCGGCGGTTGCGGGTTCGGAGTGTACTTCGAAGGGGACTGGTGCGCCGCGCGGTGGCCAGACGAGTGGGCGGAGGAGGTCCACCGCGACATGACCTTCTTGGAGTTTTTTCCCATCGTGGTGGCCGTTCGCCTTTGGGGGCCGCGTTTCGCCAACCGCCGGGTCGAGTTCATGTGCGACAACCAGGCCGTCGTCCAGATCGTGAACAGGCAGTCGTCACGATCCCCCAGGGTCATGCGCCTGGTACGGGTTTTCGTTTTGGCCTGTTTGTCGTGCAACGTTTCTTTCCGCGCCAGGCACGTCCCGGGGGTGGCCAATGAGTTGGCCGACGCTCTCTCTCGGTTTCAGGTCGAGAGATTTCGGCGCCTCGCCCCGGCAGCGGCAGCGGAACCTACAGCGTGCCCGGCAGACCTGTGGCAGCTTGGCGTCGGCTGATTATGGAGGGGGTCCTGTCGTCTTTGGCGGACTCCACAAGGAAGGCGTATCGGAGGGCGGCCTGCCAGTTCGAGGACTTCGCTCGGAAGGCCGGGCATTCGTCCAGCTGGCCCATGAGGGAGGGGCTGCTGCTTCGTTTTCTAGCCCACCTCAGGGAACGGGGACTGTCCTGCCGAACTTTGCGGGTCACGCTGGCTGGCCTGTCCTTTTGCTCTAAGGCTGTGGGTTCCTGGGACCCGGGGACGTCATTCCTGGCCCGGCAAGCCCTGAAGGGCTGGGGGCGACGGGCCGCGCCCGGACCTGACCCTCGACGCCCTATCACCAGAGCCCTCCTATGCCGGCTGCTTGGGCACCTGCCGACAGTGGCTCGAACTGGGTTCGAGCGGGCTCTGTTTCGGGCCGCGTTCACGGCGGCATTCCATGGAGCATTTAGGGGAGGCGAATTGGTGGCCCAGTCCCGTTCTGCGCGGACTTCCGGTGGGCTGCTGTTTTGCGACGTGGAGATAGTGGACTCGGGGGTCCAGTGCTTGGTCCGCCGCTCCAAGTGTGACCAACGAGGCAGAGGGGCCCACGTGCACCTCCCGGCTTTTCAGGGGGAGGCTGACTGCCCACGGCGGGCCATGGCCGCTTTCCTGAGGATGCGGCCTGCTTTGTCGGGGCCCCTATTCGTGCACCAGGATGGGACTTGTCTGTCCCGGTACCAGTTCGTGGCAGTTCTCCGGGCTTGCCTGCGCGGGGTGGGGCTCCAACCGTCCTTGTACGGGGCCCACTCCTTTCGTATTGGTGCTGCCACGGATGCCTATTTGGCAGGTCAACCGCCTGGGGTTATACGGCAGAGAGGGCGGTGGCGTTCGCAGGCCTACAAGGCATACATTCGTCCTCAACATGCCATGTGATTATGGTTTTTTCCAGGCGTCCCGTCGACAGCGGCAGCGGTCACGGTGGTGGGGCACAGTATTCCATACTGGGCCGGCAGGCATGCGGCTGCTACCAGCTGGGGAGCGCATCTCGGCCTGGAGGACGTTTGCAGGATTACCTGGTCCGGAAGGAGAGGATTACGGTGGTCATCCTTGCTGCGGGTCGTGGCCGATGACGTTCATCGCTGGGGCGTTCCCGACGTGTTGGTGATACACTTGGGAGAGAACGATCTGCCTGCGATGACGGGTCGTCAGCTGAGTGCGGCCATTACCGAGGACTTGAGGATCCTGCGACAACGCATGCCGCATACCGTCTTGGTGTGGTCCGAGATGTTGGATCGCCTTGTATGGCGGGCAGCCGAGCGATCCGACCGCGTGAACTGGGCCAAACAGAAGGCGAATAAGGCCGCTTCGAAGACGGTTCTGTCACTGGGGGGTGTGCTTGTTCCTCACCCTTTGATCACTTTCCGTTTCCCGCTGCTGTTCAGGTCGGACGGGGTTCACCTCTCCGAGCGGGGGTGTGAACTCTGGCTATCCGATGTGCGGGAGGTTTTGAGCACAATTTTGGTTGAGGGTTGGCGGGAACAGGGACCTTCGGTTCCTGTCCAGTGGCGGGTCATGCAAGGTAGGGAGCCCGTTGGCAGGGAGCCCGTCTGCGTACGGGACTCCCTGGAGTAGGGGGTCTCATTAAGGAGACCGGCCATAACCGGGCGCGGCCTACCCGGCTGGGAGGCCAGGGGCCCGGGGCCAAGCGAGGGGTGAGGGCCCCATGGAGGCGGACGCCCGTGGGGTCCTCGACGGTCGCTTCCCAGGGACCCCGCGGCGGAAGGCGTCCCATCCTCCCGGCTGGGAGTGAGGCGAGGAGCCGGAACGCCGCGGGGATGGTGGTCAACCGGCCGGTTGACAAGGGCAAGGGCTCCCCTGACCTTGCATGCGGGCCAACCCTCCGTGGGGAGGGAGTCTGGTTAATAAACGGCTGCGGCCAATTTGTTGCCAAGATTGGGTCCGTGTCGTTACTGGGATAGTCGCCACCTGCTAGTCAACTGACATGAAATAAATGGTATATCTTCCATCACTCATTTCTACAGATGGTTCTTGGCATCAACTCAAACTGTTTAGAAAAAGCATGAAAGACCTGTGCTGTTTTAGAATGAAAGTGGTGTATACATGTGTATGTATTTGAATATCCTCGATGATAAAACACATTTTCATGGGAGAGCCTGTTTTAAAAGAAACAAAGTTCTCATGGCATAAAAAAGGAAAGGAAGCTTTAAAAATAATAATAGTGGTGGTAGAACCTGAGACCAGGGCATGTCTTTCCCTTTACTACAAAACCATAACAGTCAGGTTTCCAAAGCCTCTTTCCCTGAGAAGCAAGCTAGCAACACAGTATAACATTTTACATATTGCATGATTAGAATGGTACAACAAAAATAAGGAAAATGTTTCAGGGAAACTTAGACTGTGCAAACAAATTACAAGGCAGTTCTCCACTTCCCCCTTGCCCTTTGGGGGCCTGGCACCTCCTGTGTCTCCTACAACGCAGCCACTGGTTCCTGATTGGAAAACTGTATGTCGCTCACTAAATCACCACACTGTAAAACTGCCATAAAACATATTGCTAGAAAATACAGAAAGGCACTCTGTTGTGCTCCATGATCATTCTGTCACAGAGACTAGAGACTGTGCAAGGCTATGCCTAAAATACCTTCTCTTTGCTCTCAAGTATAAAATAATGTTCGCTCTGTATCCTTGGTTTATATACATTATCTGCAAAGAACATATATTGTGAAATAGTCTTCTTAGATAATAAGAGAACAGACATAGATAATGAAGAATAGATATAATGAAGGTAAGAATAGATAACGTAAAACCTTTCTCTCTCCTTCAGCAGGGGTTGGCAATAACATTTGTTTTATGTATTTATGTATTTATTTACATACACATTTTATTTATAATCTGCGTTCCTTGATGAGACAAAGTAGATTACAAAATGTAATGCTTTTTACAGTATTCTACCCACAATAAAATGAGCCTCTTGTGGCGCAGAGTGGTAAGGCAGCCGTCTGAAAGCTTTGCCCATGAGGCTGGGAGTTCAATCCCAGCAGCCGGCTCAAGGTTGACTCAGTCTTCCATCCTTCCGAGGTCGGTAAAATGAGTACCCAGCTTGCTGGGGGGTAAACGGTAATGACTGGGGAAGGCACTGGCAAACCACCCCGTATTGAGTCTGCCATGAAAACGCTAGAGGGCATCACCCCCAGGGTCAGACATGACTCGGTGCTTGCACAGGGGATACCTTTACCTTTATCTTTACCCACAATAAAATGGTAATGACTGAGGAAGGGAATGGTAAACCACCCTGTATTGAGTCTGCCATGAAAACGCTGGAGGGCGTCACCCCAAGGGTCAGACATGACTCGGTGCTTGCACAGGGGATACTTTTACCTTTACCCACAATAAACAATGCAACAAAACTGCCAGAAATTTTTATAGATGTTAAAAATGCAAGCCTGTTCTTTTCATTCAAATCTTCTCCTGATTAGAATATAGGTTGTGTGTGTTATGGGGAATCATCTGAACCTATCTTAATTATAAAATTCACTTTGATTTAGCAATGTGTATATGTAAGCAAGCAAGAAAGAGAATAACATTGCCAAAACAATCCTTTAACGGTTTATAATTGAATAGAAGAGACCCCGGGAACTATCTTAAAATTCAGAGAAACCACAGATGTGTTACTGTAATACAGATTTATCACAGCAAGTTTTTTGTCCTTACTGATAGAGCTCCGAATAGAGGGTAGGGGAATTCTCTAGCAGAGGCTTAATTTGTGGAAATGGATAGTTAAAGCTTTCCATGACATGGAGGTAATTGGCATCACCTGATAATTGCTGGCATATCAACCATTCTAAAAGGACAGCTAGAAGGAGCAGTTTAAAAGCTGCCAGTCCTACTTGTTGACCTCCAGGACTCCCAGCCTACCAACCCTGTCCTGACTGCTGATGGCAAGTCAGCCTGTCTCCGATAGCTTTTTAACATAACGGCAGAGCACTCAAAAACAAAAAAGGGGCTAATCAGAACACAGTCTAAATTTGTCCTGCCTGCTTTCTCTGGCTCCACAGATCAGCAGCACACAAATACACACAACACACAGGTTAATAAATGGTAAGCAGGAAACCCTGCTCTCAGGAGGCTAATTAGTGGCCTTCTCTTGTGCATTACGATCCCAAAGAGAATAATATAATTACCACCCAAATTTCCCAAAGAGAATAATATAATTACCACCCAAATTTCACATCTGCCTGGCTCACCTGCATATTCCACCTCACCTTGAGGATGAGGGAGGAATGGCACACAGCATCTGAGTGTCCTTAAGCTATCCGAGAAGCAGGCTGCACAAACAAGGTTGTGCATCCTTGCTCTAAAACAAGAAGTTAAAGCACTGGATATCAGGCCAGATCCCCCCCCCCCCCTGAAGAAGAGGCAGCAGAACTTCTGTTTAGGGTTGCCAATTCTGTGTTGAGAAACACCTGTGGATGGAAGGAACAAGGGGACATCAGGGTTTAAAGAGGGTAGAAACCTCTGGGGTATAGTGCCATGGAGTCCACCCTCTAATGTAACCATTTTCTAAAAGAGAACTGATCGTTGCTATCTGGAGATCAGCTGAAATTCCTGGAGGTTGAAAGAAAAGGGCCACATCAGTCACTAAGAGGGGGGGGGGAATAAAGCCAAGGCCAATGGGCTCTCTCAGCTCCACTTACCTCACAGGATGTCTGTTGTGGGGAGAGGAAAGGGAAGGCAAATATACGCTCCTTTGAGACTCCATCTGATAGAGAAAAGTGGCATATAAGAACCAACTCTTCTTCTTCCAAAGTAAAAATATATTTTATTACTCAGTTAAATTTTTCCAACAAGCTTTTTCAGGGGAATCTGTTCATTCTGCAATGTTTCTTCAAAAAAGTTACAAGATTATATATTATTCTTACTTTATTTCGCAGCATCAACCTCAGCCTTCTTTTTTAATCTCCTACCTGAAGTGTGGCTACCCTAGTTCTGCTTCCTGTGGAGTTTACTGGCAGAATGTTTCCATGAGTGTCCAAGGCAGCCAGGCCCACAAATACTCCCTGTAGGTGACATCCTGGGAGATGTCTGCTGCTGCTCTAAGAGGGCTGCTGTCCTGTTAAGGTACTAAACTGAGAAACCCAATGCCAATGATATTTTTAAAAAGGACTGTGATGGTAGACTTTGATACAAGTATAAAAGCAATGGACAGGGCTAGTGGGGGGGAAATTGGCATAGGTTTATAATGAGTCAGTTAGAGGGCAACAAAGCTGAATTTACAAGTGAAATAATATTAGAATTAATGAGGAGGAAACTGAGTCAGGGGTTTCACCCAGAGAGGAAGCATATTAATGACTCCAGATATACTAAGCAAGGGTAGAAAAAGGCAGCTCATAGAGGAAATGTCTTTTAATAAAAGGAGTTTACCTTATGCGGACAGAAGAGAGGTGGAGGATTATATTGTGAGAGAATATAAAATATGCATAAGAAGCCATCCGGCATAGAATTCTCCCCCCCCCCCTTCCTGTGACAATAGACCAGTACGTCCTGCTTGTCAGTGAAGCCAAACATAAACCAAGCATTTCTAAGTGAACGGGCATCAGCAAACTGCTTACATAAGAGATCGTTGATCCATGTCAGTCAGCCGACTTATAATTCAGGAGAACGTGAGAGCCACTTGGTCAAAACCACGACAAACACGTAACATTTACAGACTGGGAACAGCATATCTAAACTGTATCCTAAGGAGCCTTGCCAAAACAACATGAAACTGTTTATCCCTCCAACGGAATAACTAAGTCAAAACATACAGAATTCTTAGCAATGCTCATTATCAGCACAGGACACTGGCAGTTGCGTCAACCGTGTGGGAGATGGGAGACAAGGCTCAGACACATGATGAGCTTTCAGATTCCTTAAGGAGAAAATTCAGAAAGGCAATAGCCCCACAAGAAAGGGGTTCTCCATTCACCCATAGCACTGTTGAGCAAACAAGTCACCACAGAATAGGGCAGGAAAGGGCCAGGAAGGGAACCTCCCCTAAAGATGCAGTCTCCTCTGCCTCCTCATAACCACAGCCCTGGTTTCTGAGAGCTGTGCCTCCAGGGTAACGTAAATGAGGTAACTAGAAGGTGAGGCTGAGTCAAATGGAAACAAATCCAAAGGAAGGCCAAAACTGTGCCGTGCCTTTTGAGCCTCTATGTGATACTATCTTCATGATGATCTACACACCCATGTCCTTAGAAACATGCACCTATCCCTGCTCCCATGAGGAAATCCAAATTGAAACTTGTTGGGGAAATCTGATCCTCAGTTAAAGAGTGTTATAACATTCCAGCCCATCTTATAATGTCACTCGATAAACCAGCTACAAGCTACCTACCAAGGGAATATAATACTTAACATTTAGTGGATAGAAAGTATTTTCCATCTTTGCTTTGAACTATTCAATACTTATGTGTGGCTCAGAACTACTACACCTTTTTCTGGAACAACAAAAACACATTATCCATGATTTTTTTTTTTAATCCTGCTTCCCCCAACAACAATAAAACATTTCCTTAGATCCCTTTACAGGATACTTTGTATAATGGTCTCACTTTCTGTTCAGGTAGATTTGTGATGGTAACTGGATCCTGATGATTGTGTGTCACAATAAAGATTCAAAATACAGAGCACATATGCCAAGCTAATAGGGAAACGGCTGCTTCATCACAGGCACACCCTCCTTCCCTGTTCATATTCTCCTGTCAGAAAACACTAACAGGAAATGTGTTTTAGCTACCCTTTTCCAGTATTACTTTGCACAATGAAAATAACATTTTATTTGTACTGAGGGCATGTCACTTTGCGGTCTTATAGTAATGTGTACCATGCCATTTTTTTAAAAATTCAGTCCAGAAATGGAGAGGGGAGGGCGGGTACAAGGACGGGAAAAATGCTACCGAGACTGTTGCACATTTCTCTCTTCAGATAGGCTTGCCCCTGTTTGCGCCCCAATTTGCAGCGCAACAAGAAAGGGAATTTCCCCCCCACAATTTCCCTCATCGCAGAGCATACCGGACGAAAACTTGCACCAACTCCTGCACAGTCATGGGTTGCTGCCGACATCACGTGGAAGAAAACACCGTTTATTTCCTGTGAAATGTAGTAGATCAATAAATGAAATCAAATTGGCAAAAATGTAGATCTTCCTCTCAATTTTATTGGCTGTCTCTCTTAATATCCAGTATGTCAGCAACCAAAACAGGATCTCAGGTAGTTTATCCTACTTTCTAAATCTTCATCAGTGGTTGCACATCATAATCTAAACCAAGGCAGTATTATAATAAGCATACAGATAGGAATCATATCGAGTATTTTGTCTAAAAGAGTAATAATATATATTCAGAAACCTCAACCAACCTACCTGAGTAAATATGTTAAATGTCACAATTATCACAAATCACTTTGGCATAACTCCAAAAGATTCCAAAATATTCAAAACTATAAGACATTTCAATTTGGCATGGGGTCATTTCCTCATTCATATCCGATCCTTATTTCTTACAGTTCTTATTTAAAGCTCACCCTACTTACACAGGTGCTAGCAATGTATTTAAAAGAGCAAAGGCAGGTATGTAAATTACAAAAAGCATGTGAAGTCCATGTTGGAATTCAGTCCATTGGGTGCGATCGTATCCAAACTAAAAATAAAGAAACTTTCCCTTTGTTGAAGGATTGTCTGTGATTTAGTTCCAACAAAGCCTGATCTCAAAGTTTCCAGTCCAAAAAAACTAAAGTCCTCCATGCCGTGCTTTTGCTCCATCCAATGTTGGACGAGGGGTGCGTCCGAAACCATATTTCTTAAGCAGCATCTGTGTTCTTGGATTCTAGTTTTCAAAGCACGCATGGACATACCCACATATCCTAAATTACACTTACATAAAATCAAATAAATGGTATTCTTTTTATAACAATTTATGAACCCATTGATATCTATCCTGAAACCATTTGTATGTGTTTAACTGTCCATCTCCTGGAAACATGTACAAACCGAAAATTTTCTGCATTTGTGATTGCCCACTGATAAATTGTGATACAAAGAATGTCATTTAATTGATAAAATTAATGGGACCCGTTTTCGTTGCTGACATACTGGTTATTAAGAGAGACAGCCAATATGACTGAACGATCTACATTTTTTGCCAATTTGACATCATGTGGAAGCAGCACTAAAACCCAGGGCACCTCGGTAGCCTAGAGATCAACTGTAATTCCAGGGAACTTCAGGCCTCCCCTGGAACCTGGCAACCTTAGTCCCCATCTGTATCAGATGTGACAGATCCACACAAGTTATGGATTGGAAGTTTGTGAGTGGATCCTGGGGAGCACAGAGGTTTTTTTTTGGGGGGGGGGCTCAATGAGGTATAATGCCATAAAGTTCAACTTCCAAACCAGTCATTTTCTCCCAGAGAACCAGTCTCTGCAGTCTGGAAATTATTTGTAAACGAGGAGATTGCCAGGCCCCACCTGGATTCTCCTTAATGGGTTCTCCTCAATTCCTAGACACAGTGCTCCCAATTTAGGACCAGAACAACAGGGTATGTGGAAAAGGGGCTTCAAGATTTCTTCCTGGTCCCAATAGGGTTGCCATCCTCCAGATGGGGCCTGGGGATCTCCTGGAATTATTACTGATCTCCAGATTGTACAAATCAGTTCCCCTAGAGAAAAGGCTGCTGTGGACTCTATGGCATTATGCTCCACTGAGGTTCCCCCCTTCCCCAAATTCTTCAAAAGCTCCAGGAATTTCCCAACCCAGACCTGGCAATCCCAAGTCCTGGTGATATGTGCTATTTGGGGAAACCATCTTGTTCCCTGGCCCCCTGCAGAATATTTGGGTTTTCCTATGGGCCCCACAGCACCTCCCCAGATTGTTCTAAGATGGGAAGATAGCAAGTAGGAAAGACTGAAGCCCGTTCCCATGTACCCCATAGCCCTGATCCTAACCAGGCACTGCATATGCTGTAACTGAAGAAAACCCACTACTCATATGCAGTTGTTGTCTGATACAGAGTGAGGACTCATCCCCAACCTGTGCATTCCTGAATGTATGTTGAATCAACGGCCTAAAGTTTTGGACAAAGTTGGATTCCTTAGGAGAAAGATATGAAAATGTGTGATTGTTTCTGGGGACAAATGAACAAGCCAGTCAGCCAACAAATCCCCCCCCCTTCCTAGTCATTCCCTTCCAATCTCACAGATTGGAAGTGGCAGTGTTTACACCACGGGCCCATTTCTATTGCTTGCTAGCCAAGGTAGGGGACCTTTATTTTCCAGGTTCTTTTCATAATCAAGACCATTGTCTCTAAACACGTCTGTGTTGGCTGGAAGGATAGAAAAAGAGGAAAACAAGGCCTCTTGGCTCCACTACCTCCCTGTTGCATAGAAAAAGGATCACAATCTGTGTCAAGGCACTAGAGCATCCCTCTACAGTAGAAAAGTGTGGGCTTTGAAATGTACCCCCCACACATACACATAAACCTTTTTCTCCCCACATGCCTCTCAGCTACAGCAAGAGACAATAGCACAGTACTCCCTGAGTGTTAAAAATATGAACGACACTGAAATGTATGACAATTGCATTCTATTAAAGCATAGTTCTGATTTATGCATGGATGCGTCTGCAGTGCTGCCTTCTGAACAAAGCATTTAGTATTTCTATGAAGCACTTCTAGTGTTTAAAGTGAAGCACCTAGATGAGCCCAACTATACTTACAACAGCCCAGGTCTAAAATTGTTGGCATTCTTGTTTTGCATCCTCACATGCACATTCTGAGGCTGAAGTGATGCATGAGGGGAGTGTTCATTTGACTGTTGGTTCTGAGTGAGACTGAGAGATTGACTGAGGGTATCTCTGTCCATGTTCAGGTTTATCTGTCAGAAAATGTAAAGTAATCACTTCATCTATATTGTGAATATCAAATGAAACCATGTAATAACCAGATTGTCAACTTTATGTGAACAAGGGGAAAAGAAAGTGTTATCTCTGAAGACCAGATTTTTACCTCAAAGAAAAGGTTGCAAAAAAGGGTAAAGATTGTGTTTGACTCTTTTCTAGTTAGTATGCAAGTAAACATATTCAGTATTTCTACTGAAGATTATATTCCTTATTATTTGAATTAAGAAAATAATTAAGAAACTGCTGATGTCACCTGGCTGCTTTTATATATAGTTTTCTCACTCTGCTGAACAAACTCTGACTAGAAGATTAGTGTAAGTTGACCAGTTTCCACAAAAAAAGATTTCGTCATATTTTTTTCCTCCAGTTTGGATATTGATAGAAATCAAAATCCCAGTATTACTCTCAATATTCTTACCATTAAACCCAAGAAAAATGACATCTGAACCAGCGCTGAGTATGCCACATCAGCTCTCAGCTCCCATGCATCTTTTTGGTTCAGCAGAAACATGGTGGGGTAGAGAGGAGTCTCCTTCCATTAATTGAGCAAAAGCATTGTACACTTTAGCCAGTTAGCATGTCTGAAAACTCACAGCATGTGAAAACCAGTGGCCTTTGCTAAAGATTGGCAGCAGGGAGGCCCATGTGCCTCACCTCCCTCTGGCTTGGCTTATTGTTTGTGAGCCATTCATTCCTCAGGTGCCAGCATCTCGCAGTGAAATCTTGACTGGCCTGCAGAAGATTGCTCCATAAACACACACGCACACAATTTCCTATTTCTAAACAACCTGGCTCCTCTTATTGTGAAAAGAGCACAACAGAGCTGGGCAGGAAAATATTCCTTAATGGATTAACCCTTTGCCAGTAGTCTCTGTTTATATGCCGTTCCCCCACCTCTCTCTGCGTGTTAATTACAGGCTGCCAGAATTCCCAGGGCAATAAGGTTTGCTTTTATTGTCAGCTAATTAAATAACTGTGGAAGTGCCAGGCCATTAGCGCTTCATTAGCTAAAGTTAATCACATTACTTAGTGAGTCAGGGAGCAAGGAAGACTGGGGGTACCAGGGGGATTCTAGGGCTTCCAGGTGAAGAGGAGATATTGAGCAAACATCTGCATGGAGCAGAAAGCTCTCAGTCTCATCCTTTTCTAGAACGCCAACATTCTCCAGCCACCTTTGTATGCTTCTCTCCTCTCACACATACATTCTGCTGGGACAATCCTCCTGGGACATTCCCATCAAAGTATCTTCTTAACTCTCATTTGATAAAATTATTCTTTCCAGTAAAACAAGGTCAAAGTTCCCAGAGGCATTCTTCTCATGAGATGGGGGAAAACAGGTAAAGTAGCACTGTTGTTAGGTGCGAAGTCGTGTCCGACCCATCGCAACCCCATGGACAATGATCCTCCAGGCCTTCCTGTCCTCTACCATTAGCTATTAGACATTTTGCTTGGGGCTTCTTGTAGGCTGAACATTTTCATGCTTCATAAGAGAGTTCAGTGTGTTAATATTTACTGATATTATTTTAAATGTATCCATTTTGGTTTGATGCTAAAGCTACAACCATTTCTTCTCTTGAGGTTGTAGGTGCTCTTTGTGTTGCTTGAAGATTTTCTTTCCGTTCCTCCACTTGCAATTCTTCAGCCAATAATTTGGCTTGTTCTGTTTTAATTACTTTCTTTCCTTTTGGTAAATATTCCTCTATGGGAGCCAGCTTGGTGTACAACTGACAGCCTCTAATCTGCAGAACCAGGTTTGATTCTCCTCTCCTCCTCCACATGCAGGCAGCTGAGTGACCTTGGGTCACTCCAGCTCTCTCAGCCTCACCTCACACAGGGTGTCTGTTGTGGGGAGAGGAAGGGAAGGTGATTGCAAGCCACTTCGATACTTCTTTACATAGTGAAAAGAAGGATACAAAAAACAGCCCCTCTTCTATTCTGAATGTTTTTTTCCAATGGTATTTTATTTCCTTCTCTTGTAGAATCTGTCTCAGAAAGTCAAAATCTTTTCTTTTCCTTAACACATTTGTTAGTAGAAAAGATCTGCACTTCTTTTTCTGCTTCTTTAAACAGGAGTTCTCTTTGCTTCTTTAGTATTGCATCTCATATTTTTTTAATGTGAAGCAAACCAGTATATCTCAAAGTAGCTTATTCTTGAATGCAAATCTTGAATTCATTCAAAATATCTAGTCAATGTTGGGGAAATCTCTTTGTATTCTCAAATCTTAGAACAATTCCTAAAATCTCTCTTCAGGTTTAGCCTCCTGCAATTTTCTGATGTGTCTCTAAAATAAATAGATAGATATGCAGATTATTAGATCTGCATTGGGTTTCCAATATTTCAGTTCTTTGTTCTGCTTTCTCGGGGGGGGGGGCATCCCTCTCTGTCCTGCCTATAGAACATATTCAGGAATGGCTGCATCCCATATATTTTCTCCATTCCACCATGTTTTCGAGATACCTACTATATCTCCGTTGTCACTGAACACCAAGCACCCCAGCTCCCCCAGTTTGGCTCAAAGTCTTCTAGCATTGTGGCATATAGACACCAATATTTTGTTTCCCTCTCCAGTCATCCTCACCTCCCTCTGCCCCTTAGTTGCCACACATTACCCTCAGCTGCCCTCTTGCGCTCTCTCCCAAGTTCTAATATGCTCCTATCACTATTCCCCGGAGTGTTTACACAATCATCCCTTTTACTGACTAGTCCCTAATTGGAAGATATCCACCTCCTGTTGACTTTCCCCCAGGATTAGTGAAAAAGTTCCTCTGCCATCTTTTTGATATTAATGACCAGTAGCCTGGTTCTCTTTTGGGTCAAGTAAAGCCTGTCTTTTCTGTACAGCATGTCCCAGAAAGCTCCCCGATGTCTAAGAAATCTAAGCCCTCCTTCTTGGTACCACTTGCTTATCCACGCATTGTGCCTGTCTAACTGTCCCTGTGCATGGAACTGGCAGCACTTGAGAATTCTACCTTTGAGGTCCCAGCCTTAAACTTTCTGTCTAGTAGCCTAAATTTTTCTTCCAGGAGCACAAACTACATGTCCTAATATCATTGGGCAAACTTGAACCAAGACTGGTGCCTCTTCCCCACCATCATCTATCATCATCTATCAACCCTAACCCTAAACAGCCCCCTCCCCTGCACTCACACCCACACACAGGCAGTTAAAGCCCAGGGAGTCACATCCTGCTTGCAGCCTGATGATTCTGCTATTGCAACTATAACAAATTTGCTATAAGGGAAAATGTTGTCCCTCCCTCTCAGGGGAGGCCAGCCTGCCATAATCAGAATTAACAGCATTTAAAACTCATTGACATTTCATTGGAAAAAATTAGGAGTAAGCAAGTCCACTTGAAAGTGGAATTAGTGCTGGCCCCTCCTGGCAACTCGCCCAGCAAAGTAAGAATCTGCAAGACGCATGAGGTGGGGGGGGGCATCTGATGAGCAGAGAGGCAATGCTGGGGAGCTCAGCGGAGTCATCTGGCTGACCAGACTATTGCTTTTCAAACATACATAGAAGTAGAGTACTTAATTCCCTTGCAGAATGCATTTTTTAATGAATCTAAAGAGAAGCAAAACCATAATCCAAGGAGCAGCTCATTCATCTAATCCAGTTAGAGAGGATCTCTGGTGATCATGGAATGATAGTTCTCAAATAACTTACTAGAAGTTTCCAGGAACATCCAAATGGTTGAGAAAACTAACCATTGATATGAAAAGTTGCCAGAGCTGTCAACAGCATGGAGGTGGTTAAAGTTACTGCCCACTGTGCAAAGAGACTGCCCTCAGAGACTGGAGCTCAAATGGAGACTCAGCATCCACTTGTGTCCCCAGTCATCTGGTTTGAGGCAATTCTGCAGGGGGATGTAAGCAACTTGGTGTTGCTCAGGAACAACACTCAGGTCTACTGACCATGCCCAGGAACAGGTGACATGAAGGCAAGATTTCATTAGTTTGTTTTTAACTCACCCACCCCAATTCCAAACTTAGGCTTCTGAACCCCTCCCCCCAAAAACAAGCAATTATTTGTTCCACAGGTGAATATTCAAAATTCTGCCATTCCGTTCTGCTTCTTTTAGCCTCCTAATGAATGCAAAAATGTGTGGACTGGCTTAGTAATTCTACACTGCCCTTACCAGAGAAATTAAATCTCTCTGACACCCCCCCCCCAATATAACCAGTCATGGGGGTGGTTCCTCCTAAGCCCCGTTTTTCTGTTGGCCACTAGAAGCCTCCACAAAGTTCTATAGCCATTTATCTCCTGTTCAGGCTACAGCAAATAACCATCTTACTCACTCTTTCAAAACTCTTTAACACAAAGCAATTCTTAAATGCACACGTTGGTGGAAGAGAGTGCTGCCAAGTCACAGCTGACGTACAGCAGCCCTGTAGGGGTTTCAAGGCCAGAGACATTCAGAGGTGGTCTGCCTTTGCCTGCCTTTGCACAGCAGCCCCAGACTCCCATCCAGATGCTGCCCAGGTTAACCCTACTTAGCTTCTGAGGTCGAATGAGATCAGGCCAGCCTGGGCCATCCAGGTGAGAAGTTGACATGCTTTAAGCCACCCTACTGTTCCTACCCTTAATAAAAACCAACTTAATTCTACCATCTGCATATAACTTTATTCTGCCTTCAATACAAGTTTATGCCAGTTGTATATGAATTCCCTGTTCATATGCTGCTTTTGTTCAGAGTTTTCTAACCAAACCTGTTTCCCACAACAAGCATCGCTGATAAAGGCCCATCATTTCAATACTATTTGGAAACAGAATTTTTTAAAAAAAAATCTTCTTCTGCTACTTTTGACTAGAGATGCTCAAACACCTGCTGCTTTGGCTCACCATCTGTTCATCAGTCACAAATAGGAGGCAGTTGTCCATGTCAGTCGATCAGTTCAGAATTTGCAAAGAGTTTGGGGCTGTTAATTGGGCTACTTATCAGAGTATTTCACATACGCCCATTCTCACAGAGCTTGACAGCATACTCCTTTCTCACAGACCTGTTGCTGCTATATGACACTCGACTACCAATGGATTAAATGCACAGGCAACAATTCAATTAGTCGATAAGCAATTATAGGAAAACTATTTGGAAGTCTTGCCACTTAGTGTTTAAGTCCAAATTATCAGCGTTATTTGATGCATGCCCTTTTTGATGTGAGAACATCAACAGGTGTCACACCTGAGATGGAAATAACCATGGATGTCACGTCTGTGGTCGTGCCCTAGGGAGCGTGCCGGTATGAGTGGCAGTGGCAGGAATGGCAGTGGAGAAGGGTCAATGGCCATGGCGGTGGCCGTGGGAACAGTGGCAGCAGCCATGACGGCCACTGCCTGGACTCCGTGCCCACCCTCACCTGCCTCTGCCGTGCCCATTCCTACTGTAATCGAGGGCCCCTCTCTCCTCCTGATTTCATGCCAGGACACAGGAGCAGGGATTGGGGCGTGCCTGGCTGGCTGAGGAGGTGGCCTGGGCAAGAGGCACAGCAGTGAGAACAGTGTGTAGTGCCAGGGAATGGGGAGCCTGGCCCCGCACAGGCGAGGTGAGACAGGCAGCCACAATCTGATCCACCACTACTGGCCGCTGGACCTCGGCACCCACCCCAGCCCAGCTGGGCTTGGCTGGCAGTGAGCCAGCAGCTCCGGAGGAGTTGCAGGGCCAGCCTGGCCACAAATATCAGGCCAGCCCAGAACGGCAGCCAGGCAGGAGCCACCCCTGCTGAGAAAGAGACTCAGGATGGGGAGCAGGATGCCCCTTTCCAGTGTGCTGGCAGTGGCGGTGCAGTAATCAGATTGTGGCAAATTATGTGTTCCCACATAATCTGCGACAATCTGATTCTCGCACATTTTTCGCACAGCCTAATGGTAGACATAGCTTCCCCCTCAAGTCCTTTAATGACTTTAGCCAACCATCCATGACCACTAGCAAAATCAATCTCACCTACTGCATAGGTGAAAAAAGTCCCCACTTGGCAAATAAATGAAACTACACCAACACAAGGAAATAATACTCCTCCACTATGGCTACTGCACAGTGGCAAAGCTTTATAACATCCATTTGAAGTGGCTGATGGACAAACAGACTGGACATTCAGCTCAGGTAATTGCAGGTATCAAACAAAGTGTGCTCAACTTGTCTTTGCTGCATCTCTACTTTTAACTTCCTTGACTGGATGGAAAAAGGAATAATGAAAGTATCCTTAAGAGGTCACCAAACCATGATAAGTGACCTTATGATTAGGGATGGGCATGATCTGGTTCACAAGTCAAAATTCATCATGAATTTGTCCCAGTTGTCCCCTGAACTGATATTTGGAGGAAGTGCCTACTGCTACCATTTCCCATACTTTTGTCCAGTTCAGTTTGCGGGTTAGGACCATTTAAACCTAGCACCCATCATCTGTCAGGTTTGAATGACTGTGAGCTATTTTAACCATTAATTTTGCACCCCCTTTCCAAGTAGGGGGAAGTGAAATGGACCACTGAAATGGCTGTCAGCCATTTAAATCTAACAGCTTGACAAGTCCACCCCTCTGCTGTTTGGCTGAAATGTGGTTCATTTCATTTCCCAATGCTTTGAAGCAGGGAGGGAGCAAAACAGATAGCTTAAATGGCTGCCAGCCTTTACACTTCACAGTTGACAGGTAGACCCACCAAGATATCAGGTTTAAATGGCTGGCAGCCATTTCAGCAGTCCATTTTGCTTCCCCCTGCTTCTAAGCAGGGAGAAACAAAGCAGACTGACCTGGACCAGCTGGTTCATTTTGGGGCTTTGAGTTCAGGTTGGTTTAGGAACACCCAAAATCCTGAACCAAACCAGAATTTTCTGGTTCATGCCCATCCCTACTTGTGATTAACCCTAAATAAAAACATAGACAAAATGGAGTAGCCTCTTTGTCTCTTTCAATTTTAGTACAGCCCTCTCCTAAAGCCAACAGAAAAATCTGTGTCTGCTCCTAGTACCACAGGCTCTATTGGGATTAAAAAAACAAAACAAAAACAAAACAGAGAGCAATACTGCAGCCTAGTGGCTTGAACACTTGGATTTCCATCAAGATCAAATAGAGGTTGCACGTCCTTATGTTGTTCATGGCAAAATCCCAGAACAAAGCCAATACCTACCTTTTATTAGGAACAACTAATCTAATGACAGAAGAGTGACACAATACACTATACAAAATAGCATAATTTTCTTTTTAAAAATCTGATTGGCTTTCATTTTGGAATCAGAACTGCAGAACATATTTCTATGGGTGACACAAATCACAGGGCATGCATGTAAAGGAATTCTAGTTGATCTTGCTTATTAGTAATTAAAGCTGACTATCTTGCTTGTCTGTAATTAAAACTGACATTTTTGTGGTATTTCAATAAAGGTGATATTTTGATTATTAAACAGAAGTCTCCTCTTGTTAAGGAACACAGACGTGAGCAATACACCTATATGCAGACGTCAGTCATTGCCGTGGAACTCCTGTCTGCTGCCTTCTTCAAGTACTTTTTAAATGTTCTTCCTAATTCAAGAGATGTCAAGGGCACAGATTATTTAAAATGATGCCATCAGCACTGAACAGCTCCAATTAAAAATCTCATCTTTTTAGTTGGAGGGAGCTATGTGGTCCCAGCTTTCCACTGCAGCCTCTTTCAAAGGGGCATTTTCCACATATTTTATGGTGGCCAACCTGGGTTTCCCACTATGTGGATTTATGGCAGAAAGTGGCAGCAAATTCTGCCTCTCAGCGGACATGCACATGTACAAGATGCACAGGGCCAAACAAAAATATGTTTGCCAGGTACCATGTTCTGATTCTACAGATGTTACAGATAGAGGCTTGTTAGGATGAGAGCAGAAAGATTTCCAGATTCAGCTCTGGCAGACTCAGGCCAGCCTTCAGCTTAGTGAACTAAGCTTGCATTTTTGATGAACAGATTATCTGTGTATTGAGGAGCGTTAGGGTGCCCTTTTATGAAAAAAGGCCTTGTGGCTCAAAGGCATTTTGCCAGTTCAGAAGACAAAACAATTTTGCTTTTGCTTAGAGAAAGGACTCTTCTCTTTTTTTGAGGGAAGCACAGACCTTGAGACTGCTGTACCTTGTATCCATGCTTATTCCTTAATTCTAAACCTGCTATCCATTCTTTTATATATTGCTTGTAGTTTTAAAAAAAAAGAATGCAATAATTTGGATTGTCTTTATTACCCCATAGGAGAATAATTCTATTAATGGCTTCTACCCCTTTTCTCATGGACTAAGGCAGCCAGAGTAAAGGTAACTAGATAGTTTTGGGTGGCTTCCTAGCTCCTAGTGAGAGTAGCCTCCCAGAAGGGATATCTGTGACACATATCCATAGAAAACATCAGACGTGTACCTGTAAAAACATAATGTGGGTAGGATGTTTTCCAAGGTTAGCTTTTTTTGTCACAGAATGGATCATCTTTGCCAAAGGAGGTGACCAAGAGATTCTAGGGCTACTTTAGGCAGTTGAAATCAATGCACGAGGACTGGTCAGTGTGCTTGCACTGGAACACTCTGGCTTGGATGAGTGGACCATTTCTGCACTGGGAACTTCACTGCCCTGGCTCTCACATGGGAGCACAAATCCAAGGCAGATGAGGTGCACTGGGCCATGCAGAAGCAGGACAACCTTCCCTGGCTCCAACTCCAGCCTGCATCCCAGTGCGAAGCCTTCAGTGCAGAAATGACCTGTATTGTCTTCCTGCTTTCCCCTTTCAGCTGAATTCCCCACGCTGGGACCTAGTTGAAGCCTCATTACCCAGGGCTAATTGGCTTCTGGGGCTCAGCTGTGCTGATTTGCTTTAGCAGCATCTGAAGGACAAGTATGGTTGGGGGGGACGGAATAAAACCCAGGCTGATTGTCCTTGAGGTGCTCAGACTGGAATGTTTAGATAACAGTAAATAAGAGCTCCCAGCTCCACACCCTAAGCAGAGCAGTCAGAAGAAAAATATACCCTACCCCATTTCCTGTATCACCATGGTAAGTTTGATAGAACAAATGTACCCTGTTTTCTTACAATTTCTCACCACTGGTGAGTCCTTTTCCTGCCACAGTTGACCCTGCTCTTCTCTAAGTGGCTGAGCATCATACATGGAAATTCCATTTCTCAGGGGGGCAGGCCAGATCTTTTTAATTTGCAATGGAAGAAAATGTAGAGAAAAAAGGTTTCTTGGGGCAAATGCTGTAAACGATACCTAGGTTTAAAGTTGCTCTTTTTGTTCCAATCGGGTTCATTATCCAGCATTAGAGGGAACTGTTCTCCCCCAAGGCCATTCAGAAGGGTTAGGGTTAGGGTTAGGTCAGCAGCCAGTGAGCTGCCTCCAAAGTCTCTCAGGATCTGACTGTGTCTGTGATAATGTGGCTGGATTTGGCCATCTTGAAGTGGCAGAACTGAACCTAGATCTCATATCTAAACCTAACACTACCCACTGCATCACATTGGCAGCCTGGGCCAAGTTGTGCTGGCTGAAGAGGAACAGAGCTCCTGTAAAAACTTAACAGGATACCTAAAGTATATACTGGGTCTGTTTTGGAGGTAATGGGGCATGTCTATCAACTGAAATGATGGGCGGGATACATCAGGACTAGAGCATGAGCCCATCTTAGACTTATACATCATATTGGTTGAACTTGCATCCAGAGGGTGATTGTAGAAAAAGAGGGAGAAGGAAAATGAGGGAGAGAAACCCAGTGACTATAGTCAGAATTCATGGCTGCATACGGCGTGAGTGATCTTTGTCACAAAGAAGCTTCTACATCAAAGCAAAAGCAAAACAGGCCAGACTACTTCTGAAGCTTTCCTTTTAATATCAAAGTCTTATCTTTCCAACAGAAAAGCTAAGTGCTAGCGGGCTGCCTTTCTGACCCCACATTTATTTTTGGGACCTTCCTTTATAACCTCCAATGGAGATGCTTATCACATCCAAGCTGACCTTAACTTAGTTTCCCAGAGGCATCATGCAGGAAGAAATAACGTGATGGGTGAGCTTAATTTGTGTTCTGTTAGCTTTTGTTGTTAAATTATAACAAAACTTAGAAACTACTGAAATAGTAATTTAAAACAAAAATACAAGTATCGATGGAAAAATAAAGGTCATAAATGTTTCAACATATATTATCAAAAAATAGAGAAAGCAGCATTCTTGGAGGAAGGAAAACTATCTTGGTGTTCACAGTGGAATCAAGTACTCAGAATAAATGCACAGTCCTTGACATTATCATCCCACATAAAATTGTGACCGTACTTCCAATTATGTGCCTGCCCTCTGATTGGCCCTCAGGGGGGAGGGGGAGAGCCCACCAACTGAGAGTCAATAAGAGGCCTGGCACACTCTTCCCCACTGAAACCCTGTGCCTCGTGCCAACCTCTCACACACACAGGATGGCAGACAAGTCCAATGGCTTTTCCACCTCCTTGCCGCTGCTAGAGGGTGGCCCAGCTCAGCTGCCTCCACTGTGGAGGCCCGCTGCTCTAGCCAGCCTCCCCATCTACTTACAATGACTTTATCCATTTTTCCTGTACAAGAAGCAGCTGTGTACCAGATTGCAGTCTAGTTTACAGGATCTTCTTTGGCTGGTTTTGTATGTCTGCCCATTTCTCTAAACATCTCTCCTTGTGCTTTGCACAGCAGTATGATTTCCCCATGTGAAATTATGCAAAATTGTCAGATGTCAGAAGCAGCTCAGTCCTGCAAATCAACCCTGCACATGTTGCAGTGCAGACAAGCCCCTAAGGAATGACTGATGACCCACTGGAGGAAAATGCAGGAAGGAATGAACGAGTGGGAAAGGAAAAAACAAACACCCCCATCTCTTTGTGGGCTTTTCCATGCTTAATGTTTCTGCTGGGCAATCTAGTACAGTTTGTCAAACTTTGTTTATAACAAGCCTCCCCAAAGTGGAGACAAATGGTTTGGGCCTCCACAGATTTAACAGACAAAATGAAGACAAATTATCCAGAAAAGCTCACTCTTGTCCCAGGCACAAGGCCAGCCCAATCAATGGAGAAGCAGAGGGGAGCAGGGCCATGTAAGTCCACAGCAAGCTTTAATAAGACCAGCAGGAAGTAGGGAGTTGCACTGCTGACCCGCTCCAGCAGCACCATTAGTCAAAACTGGGGCAGTAGGAGAGCAAAGAAGCACACAAGACATCCGCTGTTGTTAACAATGACTGAGACAAGAAGGGAGAGAACACAAGTCCCAGTTCTTGACTCAGTTACGAAGATAAAGGTAAAATGGTAAAGAGGGGAAGCAAACCAGAAGAATATGGCTCTTTCCTAGCTCCAAACTTTTCCTCTGGAGGACATTTTACCCTTTGGAAAGCTTTTCTCTGGTTGCGGTGGGACAGAATGTATGGAAGAGCAGTGAAGGGATTGCATAGGACTATATTCAGAAGTCCCATTCCATATTCCTTCTTGAAAATTATATATTTAAAGACAGAGCTATGGTCATCCTTTTGCCAGACAATTAAAATAACAGAACTTCACTACATACCAAAGTGACGTAAAGCAGGGGTAGTCAACCTCTGGTCTTCCTGCTGCTCATGGACTACAATTCCCATGAGCAAACACTGGCAGGGGCTCATGGGAATTGTAGTCCATGAACAGCTGGAGGACCACAGGTTGACTACCCCTGATGTAAAGGACAAAATCATACTCTCAACAAACATCAAATCTACAAGTGAGTCATTTGGACTAAGAATCAAAAATGCATTGTGCCGTGGGGCGGACAGCACAGGAGAAAAGAGCCATTTTTTTCCATCTTCACTTATAACCAGAATCATGCTGAGGGGCAAGAAGAAGAAGAAGAAGAGTTGGTTCTTATATGCCGCTTTTCCCTACCCGAAGGAGGCTCAAAGCGGCTTACAGTCGTCTTCCCTTTCCTCTCCAAGAAAGGCTCATGCCCAGACACGATGTCACAACAAAACCAAAGCAAGAGGAAATACAAGGGGTTTTCCTTACGTCATATTGACATAAGAACTAATCTGCTTCCTTGGGTTTCTGTGAGGGTAAAATAAGGAGACAAACCTCAGCTCCTCAAAGAAAGGGTAGGTAGAATAAAAATGCAATAGTTCGATTGCCAGACACCCATAGCTTAACTGGATTCCATCCACTGACCCACGTTGGCTTTGTTGGCGCTCTCTAATGCTGGAGAGGCAAATAGGCTATAAGTACTTAAATAAAATAATTACTACAGTGGAGCAATAAAACACTGTTCTAAAAATGACAAGCTAATAATGGAATTGAGGGAAAGAGGATTCAGGATCCTCCCCCCCCCCTAATTGCAGACATACAACAGACAGACAAAGGTAGGCAAAATCCCATTCCAGAGTTCAGATACTACATAAAACACACTCACAGCTTCAAGTCTGAAGGGAAACAGTTCTAGTCCAGGAAGCCAATCAGAAACTAACAGACATCTTGTTCCCACACAAACAGTCCCTTGTTTGCTGCTTTTATACATCAGCCTAACACCTGCCAAGCCACTTCAGCCCTCCTCCTGCAAACACTCATCTTCATGACTATGTGAAGTCTGCGCTCTGCTGCCAGGCCAGCACTGTGCCTTCTGTCTTGCAGCTTCCTCCTAATATCCCTTCTCAGGGTTCTGGAGACAGGGAAGGATAACTAGCTGGCATGTGGCTCTGTGTGGCCTACTCAGGGATGGGGGACTGAGGGGCCCTTGCACTGGTACCCATGTCTAGCTCCTCAGAGACTACCTCCTCCTGCACTGTCTCTGTTACTGCCTGTGCGTTTGGGTCAGCCCTGCCGGCTGCCTCTTCCTCAGAGGAGTCAGAGCTATAGACAGATCCAGGGGCAATAATTAAAGTCCATAGGCAGGAATACAGTCCAACAAAAGTCTCTATTTTCTCTCTAAACCAGTTGGATCCTCCTTGAGATGTTACTAGATTGAGCTAATTGCTGGTTTATGAAGATCACGATGGTCCCAATGTCCATGCAAGCTCCCAGAACCAGAGGCCACAGAGCTCATCCCAAATTGTGCCCAGCGCCCAACCATGTCCAGAATGCCAATGAGCAGCTTGTTCTTGCAGTCCCCAGAAGACAGGGAGTCAGTAAACCTAGCTGATTAATCACCAGCGTCTCTGTGCGGCAATCTGCTTTAAGCCAAAGTACAAGCACTTTGCTTAATGAAATCACTGCTGATATAAAAAAACGAAAGTGAAAAGGCAGGGGAAAGAGAGCAGAACCCAGACTAGTGGAAGATGCAAAGCCTTACCACCCTCCTGTCTGAACCTTCTCCATTGAGTAATCTTGATTCTACTAAACTCAAGTGAATTCAGCATGGCTATTATTGCCCTAGTGGGACATACATGGAGGAAAACACCACCCAAGAGCTCAGCTGAGGCAGCTATAGAAGCCAAGAAGCCCATCGACCACATGCCGTCCAAACCACCACTACGCACCATTTGTTTGTGCACAAGCTGGTTAAGAGGTCTTTAAAACAGCTCTTCCTGTTTTCTTTTTTTGATGAATTCTGAGATAGCTCCATGTGGACACTTCTGCTCTCATGGGCGGGGGGCTGGATTAATGGCCACTGGTTCTCCAGACTCACAGTCTATATAAACGGGCAAACATAAGCAGCAAGATCTAACTACCCAACTTATCCACATGGCAAATAGCAGGAATTCCAGCCGATGTATGGCTGCAGCATTCTACCTGCTGGGAAGGGGCAACAATCCCTATGTAGCTTCAGCAATATGCTTTCTGTGGAATGGGTTCACTAGGGGAATCCTTTACTACATAGGGCTCTCTGGACATCACCTTGACATGTTCCTGCCTAGATAGCTATCTGATCTTAGTCTCCTGGCCAGCTCAGTCACCCAGCATAGCCAGGAGGTAGAGGTGAAGTCAGCATCTAGCCCATATCTACCAAGGGACCTGAATAACTTAGGCTAGCCTGATCTTGTCAGATCTTTGGAGCTAGTATTTGGATGGGAGACCACCAAGGAACGTGAGGCTCATGACGCAGAGGCAGACAATGGCAAACCACCTCTGAATGTCACTTGCCACCACTCAAACAGCACCTTCCTTACTATCAGCAGTTTGAGGCACTGACAGAACTTTGTGTGTGTGTGTGTGTGTGTGTGTTTGGTAGGGGACATAGGCACCCCTCTTCCTCCTTGCCTGCTAACTAACTCTACCTTGGTCTGAAGTTTCTGTCTTCTGAATAAATGGCCATGTACTCTGCGAGAATCTTTGGCCATTATTTTTAAAAAGAAAAAGAAACAATAAATGAACAAAAATTTCCATGAACACAGGAAGTTAGTACCAGCACTTTAGTTAAATAAAAAGGAACAAACCCAAGACCTAAATTGTACCCATATCTGGATTTATCGTGACATCCCCCCATTCAAAGAATGGACACAAACTAAACTGGGACATTAAAACAGATGCTGATTGATGCAGCCTTCATTCTATTTCTCCCCATCCCCCCTCCTTACATTCACACCTGTTACAGATATTATTCAACTTTCACCTCTTTGCTTATTAAACTTTCACCTCTTTCTCTCCGACCTATCCTGCACTGTGCCTTGGGGTCCTGTATTGTTATCTAGCCATAACAAGGCATAGGTCTTTAATATTTATTACCCTAACTCAAGATATCCTCGCAATGATCCATCTGGCTTCTTCCAAAGAGGTGAATAAATGGTCATCTGCATCCTATTTGTCTTCATAAAGGGAAACTGTCTCTTCTCAGGCTGAAATTCAAGTTTATTACTTCATTTGCGGGGAAGAGGGTGATTTATCTGGGGGTCACTATGTCTTGTATGTTAAACAAGGTATCCTGCATTACCTTATCACAACACCTACTGCCTCCAGTCTAATGTTCCATCTATTTCTATTGACGCTTCTCCTCTCCAAGCTGTAGTACTTGACTTTCCTGCCTCTGCACGAGAGAATTCCCACTTGGACCATGGTGTCCCTGTGCATCATGTCCATTTGGCTGTTGACATCTCCTTGTTTTTGTAATCTGGCCAGTTTTCAAGCTGGAGTCTGTACACTTATAGACAGCACTGGAACTGTTTATAATAACCGGCATGAAAAATCTCACTTCCTCATGCAGATGATGGGGGCAGTAAAACAGCTCACTCTTATTTCCTCCTGAATTGTTGCTTTAAATATGTTTGCACTGATTTGCAAAGCCAAAGATTCAAACTCCTTGTCCAAATCTCTATGTGATGATGGAATTGCTCTCACCACTTTCCTTCACCTATTACTAGGTCTCGTAGCTAGAGAACTCCAGTCCTTCGTTATGGCCCTTCAGAACTTACACAAACTCATCATTGAGATGGCTTTAAATCTTGACACAATCTGGAAAAGTAGCTCAGGATCCCACCCCATACCTACATGGTTGCTGGCACCAGCTTGTTCACACCAACTCAGCAATCCTCATTTCACTATCTCAGCTCTGCTCTCCTGCTCACCTTCTTCCTATGTTCATTTGGATACAAAGCTATCTTAGACCAGTAAACTGCTCCAGGTGTTTTCTGCTTAGCAGAAAGCACACACAGCCCATTTGTGTTGCAACATAACCGCAGCCCCCTGGTACTTCATTCTATACATGTCATTTGGGCAGAGAGACAGGTGGAACTGAATAGCATTCCATTAACCCACTCAAAGTAAAGGATTTTCCAAGCCAGGAGAGCAAAAGGAAGGGGGGTGAAGGCAACAGTACCAGAAAGAAGGGGTGACCATGCATACATAAGAATTCAAGAGTGCAAAGTTTAATTCACAAGATGCAGCATCCCTCTTGGGCAAAACTCTTAGCCATGGAAATTTTATGTCAAGTGACAGAAGGGACAGCTGGTCCACCTGAGGTCTGGTTTGATCCCATTCAGCACCACTCCTTCCCCGAAGACATTCACCAGGAGAACTAGTGGGAAATGCTATGTGCAGGTAAGTACCATCCTGCTTAAGGACATCTGAGTGACGGCTGACTTGAGCCCAAAATAGACATGCTACTGATATTATCTGAGGCAAATATCTGGGAGAAAGGATCTTGAGATTTGGAGGAAGGCACAGCTGGCTCAGGGGACATCTCTTTAAAACACTTACCCCTCAAATACACACTTGTTACAATACAGCACTTACCACTTGCATACAGTACCACACACACAAACACACATTATGTGCATCCATACACAACTGCCGCATCTAAGGAACTATTTTCTGGAGAAAGAGCAGGTGTGCTATTTAGGGAGGGGAGGGGAATCCGTGTCTTCCTGGCCGCTCCGAGTGCCTGCTGTGGGCTGGAGCTTCTCGGTAGCCACGTTGTTCATGAAATGTCAAAACCTGTTACTTCACCACAGCCTCAGTTGCCTGCTCCTCGGCAGACAAATGGATGAGGGCGATCACACCTCTGCTTTTCCTCCTGCACGCTTGGCCTTTCCTTTGGCACTGGAAGGGGTTTTTAATCACAACCCCACTGTGGGACTGGGGAGGGAAGGCCAGATGCTAGCATGTAACCATATACATAAATATGCTTGGCATTCCTAGTGGGTGGCCTGGAAGAGGCAATATGAGCCATTGCAGCTTTTTTACCTGTCACTGTAACCGAGCAAAGTAAATTTATGCCTTGACAGGGTCCCAAAGCACAATGTAGGCTGTTTCTATAGTGATCATTCACCCACTGCCAAAATGCAGCTGTCTCTGGGGTTGAGTGCACCAGCTGTTCAGCATCAACAACGTGACAAAGGATTTGCCAGGATAAGACTGCTTGCTGGACACTCCAGGGAAATCAAGGTGCAGTGGAGGCAAAGTGGTGACTCGCATGGGTGTTTGTGCAGCCAGGACTTGAGGACCAACTTTATCGTAGGCAGAGCTGGAAAAGCTTTAGAAATCATAAACTAGCAGGGCTTGGCTGTTCACGACTCATGTTCCTGCTTAAATCAAACCTAAACACGGAGGACAAAAATCAGTATGGAGTGAGCAGAAAAGCCACAGCCAGTCACATATTATTTATCTGCTGCAAGTTCTAGTCCCTCCCGGAGGAGCTGTAAATTTGATACAGACAATTGTTTTCATGAGAACTGAAAGTGATGTGCTAGGGCCATTATTGCCTACAGCACACAGGCCAATTTATTCTGCCCCACTATCATTCCTGATCAAAGAGATTTTGCAGATGTTTGTAGCACTTCAAAAACCTGAAAACCTCATTTTGCAAAAGATGACAGCAAGATTCAAGCCAGTGCGTGCATCGGGAAAGAACGGTCCGATTGCCCTTGATTCTCTTTTCAATTGCTGCCTTCTAGAACAGATCAGGAGAAGAGCAGGACACTTGCACAGCTCACACTGGTTTCTATTGCCTTGGGACCACACCATATTAACGCTGAAATCCTGCAATAACGTATGTCATGTGCAGAGGCTGTAGGGTGGTGAAAATGGCCAGATCCACATTGCAAGCGGCCACACGTGAATTGAGGTCAGTTCAAAGCAAACCATTTTAAGCAACTGCTTGTTCATAAGAATCAGACATTTCTTGGCATGAGGGCCGGTATCCATTGCCCATAAAGCCAGCGACTGTGAGCAGAGTTACATGAGCAGACCTAAAATGAGTACATTTTGAGAACAGCTGAAAGTGGCCTACAGAGGACAGCTCAGTTCATAGCTGTCATGTGGCTTCCTCAATGGCCCTGAGTCCTACTGGATAACTTTGGAAGTCGGAGAAGCCTGATCAGGTTCTGAAAACAAGGATGCTTTTAATCAAAGTGGGATTGCGTCTGAGTTAGCCATGCTATGATTAAAGAGGACTGCATTTTTATTGGCTTTTGCCAGTACTGTAAGCACAGTGAGGAATGTATGTAGAACATTTTGCCAGAACTCCATCAGTACTTCTCAGGCATTTCCAATTGGTCTGTTCCAGCTCACTTTCACTGTGTGCTCAGAGGAGCTAAGGGTGGACTGTACACTTGCAAAATAAAGCATTCCGAGAGCTCTGCTCCCCCAGTCCTCTCTGGCACTTACTCACTAGAGGCTAATTCCACACGGCCAATCATGGTCAACAATAGGAGTCAACTGGCCTTGTGTGAATGGGGCAACACATCAGGTATGATGTCTCCCTGTGTGCCTGGAAGCTCTTTGAAGAGTGGGACAGACTGACTGGCACATTACAGTCTGGACTCATGCAAAAGCCCTGGCCTGAGTCTAGTGAGATGACACAGATCTGCCTTTTGATATCATCACTCCTCCACTCCTTCTGTGGGAGCACCTGAAAATCATGCCAGCACAGCCTAAGCAGGAAGGCTTTGCAGGGCAGGCTCCATTATAGTGCTGAAGTGGGGGTAAATCACACTACAATATGGGTTTTTTTGCTTCTTCTTCACACACACACACACACACACACAGAGACAGGCTACCTGCCTCTTTGCCTATTGCGAACACGCACAGCAGCTCAGTCCGGGAAGCAGAGTTGGGGATGAATGGCTCTGGGGAGATGGGGCTTTGGGGCCAGGGGAGGGAAAGAGATTTGACCTAAGGTTGGAATGAAGACATAAAACACCTAGAATTGATGGGGTGACTAGAGTGGGAGGAGGAACAGGGTCAGGTCACAATGACCTGCCTGGAGCAAACACAACGGCTGACCTAGAGAGCCTTAAGCACTTTAATGACATCCTGTCTTGTGGAAGCATAAAGTGAAAAGTTCAGCTGAAATAAAGACTCTGGTTGCGTTGTCAGTGGAAATGGGCAGAGAATGAATTCTGATGTCCAGAACAACTGTAAGTCAAGACCCTCGGCAGATGATGATGAAATGCAATTTGACCTGAAAAGCAAAGACTTCTTCTGGCTCTTGTAAGTATTCTGGGCAGTGTAGATGGGTCCCTGACATTTTGCCAGTAACTGTGGCTGGCATCTTCAAGATGGGACTCTCTCAGTGTCATGGAGCCATTCCCATCTTGCCACGTCCTACCTCTGAAGATGCCAGTCACATTACTGGATAAAGGTCAGGGACTAAAACTACCAGACCATGGCCACACAGCCCGGAATACCCACAGCAGCCGGTTGACTCCAGCCCTGAAAGCCTTTGGCAATTCAAAGGGTCCTTGCCCATTGTACCTTAACTTTCCTTCCCATGAAGAGGATACAAGGGGATCTTCCGGCACTAGAAGGTGCTGTGAAATCAAGGTGGAAGGCTGTCTATGGACAGCAAGGGACTCCCAGCGCCATGCTCACAGCTCCCCATCCCTCTCTGCAATCAGAGTCACAGCCCTAGAGGGACTCACCCTATTTTCCCACTTGATTTTGATTTGAGATCCATATGGGTGCATTAAAGTCACCAGAGAGAAGGAAAGTTGTGTGGGCTTTGTATTCCTACTCAGCTCAAAATATCTCCTTTCATCACATCTCTGCGGGTAAAGAGCTCATTTTGCAGGCACCGAATTGTTAGAGTGACATTTAGGGGCAGCAGGCACCGGGAATTGGATCTACAAGGATCCCGCGGGCCTGACGTCAGCCGGCACCATGGACATCATCCGGCTTCTGAAGGGGGTTTTCCAGCCCCCCGTGAACGGGAATCCCTGCCTACCGGGAGGACCCTTGCGCGAGGAAGGCCCACGGTCCGGGGACCAACGACTGGACCAGCCTTCCGAGACGCAACTCAGATGTAGCGGGGGGGGGGATCCTTCCACGATCACCCGCTGGGAGCCCCCTGCGACAGCACTGTGCCCGCAGCCAAGAGCTCTGCCTTCCGCACGGGAGCGGGGGCCCCGGCCACACAGCCTTCCACGCAGGAATCGCCCCCAAGCCGGCCGGACCCGCGGCCTCCGCACCTGGAGCACTTTACAGAAGGGCCGGGAGAGCCGGCGGTCCAGCGCGCACGCCGGCCAGGCACACGTCCAGCCACCACGCTCGGCCCGCATCTCCTGACCGGCGCCCGTTTGCAGGCCCCCTGCCGTGCGCCGCCTTCTGCGGGTCGAAGTTTGGGCAGGGACCCCGGAGCGAAGCGCTGCACTCCTCCCCGGGGGGGCTCCGCGGGTCTTCGGGGGAGACCTCTTTCCAGACGGGACCCCGCCGCTCCCCGCCCGCCCGGGGCCGTTTGCTGCTCGAGGGATGCTCCACCTTCCCTCCCTCGCTCCCTCCCCCGCCAAGCCGGCGCCCGCGGGCGGCCAGAAGGCGCTGGCGGCCCGGGAGGGACTCACCCGTCAGCTGGTCGTAGGAGCCGTCGAGGTCCCGGGAGTCGGAGAGGCTCTCTTCCCTGCCCTTCTTGCCGCGCATTTTGCCCAGCCCCGAGGCGTGCCGGAGCGCCTCGACCGGCCGGCCGCCCGGGCGCGCCTCCTCTCGCCGCGCTGCCTCCTCCCGGGCGCCGGATCCCCCTCCGGCAGGGCAGGGCAGCCGGCGTCCCGCTCCCCGGCCGGCAACAGGAGACGCGAGCGCCGCCGCCTTCCCCGCCTGCTCCGCCGCCTCCCCCGCCAGCTTCTGCGCGCAGCCGCCCGCCCGCCTCTGCCGTCCACCCGGGCGGCTTTCCAGCCACAGGCGCCGCGCGGCGGCCGGGCGGGGGGGGGGAGGCTTCCCTCCCCGGAGCGACTCCCTTGCCAGCCGCCCCGGAGGGCCCCGCGAGGCCGGCGGCGGCGGCGGCGGCGGCGGCAGCAGCACTTCGAGGCCGGCGACACGTGCGGGGCCCCCACGAGGCGCGCAGTCGACTTGGAAGGAAGCGCGGGCGGCAGCGCCGGGAGACGAACGCCCACCCCGAGGTGCGCCCGGGGGGAGGAGGAGGAGGCGCGCCAAGAGGCCGGGCCCACCGGGCCCGCCCGCCGTCTGCGGGCCTCGGCGCGGCCTTGCCCTTGGCGCCTCCCAGCCTGAGGGCAAAGATCACCCACCCCCTCCCCATTATCAAGAAGAAGCAGGGACGGGGGGGGGGGGTGCTTCACTTGTTGCATTTCTGCCTGTGGCCTCGGTTAACTAAGGGCACAACAGTCCTGAGCTTAGCTAGCTGGAAGAACACTTTCAACGGGAGGGTGCCAAACAAATGAGAAGCGGCACCATCAAGAAACATCTGCAGGGGATCTACGCCAGGAGCTGGGTGTTCTCCTTCCCTGTGAAGGATCCATGCAGCCCACATGAGCTGGATTGCTGCCCACCTTGGCTCCATGCCCATCCATTCAACTGATGAAAGGTGGCCAGGGGCCACGAGAGACTACAAGAGCTCTTCAGCTGGGAGGGTCTATTGGCCAGAAGAAAAGATGTGCTCAGGATCCAGGAATGCACCCCCATCTCTCTCTCTCTCTCTCTCTCTCTCTCTGTGTGGTTCAGAAAGGGTGCAAATATGACTTGCCACTCTGTTGATGTGGGCAATACAGAACCCATCTCAAGAGCCAGCCTTCAGTCATCCCCTTCTGTAATGTTGCTGAATTCTGGCCATTTTTTAAAACAAATGATCCTGATAACAGATCCTGGCCTCTCTCCCTCCCAACCCAAAATGCTGCTAAAGCATCTTTTCCACTTACTTCTGCCCACTGCATTAATCTTAATTAACAAATTACACTCATATTCTAGTCTCTGCTTAAACTCCTGCCCAAGGGAGACCTCAAAACAATATACAGTGTTATTTTGAGCAACGCTGCTTCAGTCCTGCCCCAGAAATGGGGAGTGGGTAGACCCACCCACTTCCACAGTGGCAGGACAATCAGAGGAGTGGTGGATGGACTCCCTCCCTCCCTCCCAGGTTGCTACTGCTCCCCCCCCCTTCCTTCATTATAAAGCTTGTGCTGAGCACTGACAGAACTGGCTCAGGTTTACACAGGCAATGCCAATCAATACATTCACTCTTTGTTCCTTGCTTGTTTTCTGTGTGATAGAAATAGGAGTTTGTACATCTCCAGATGGGGGGAGGGGAATTCAGAATTTTAACAATTTGCACTAAATGTTGGGGGTGGAGCGTATCCCAGCAACACCCATACCATCAGCCTTGAATTCCCAATAATTATGAAGCAATGTTTGTGAGACCAGGAGATCAGGACAAGATTGGCACCCCCGTGGCCTGTTTAAGCTCCCTTTTCTTCCATCTGCAGCCCTTCCTTTGTGCTCAGATTCGGGGGGGATGGAAGCCCTATTGGCAGTCTGGAATTCCAGGCTGCCTTTTGCATTCAGACTTCGGAAACTCTTCAGGTCAAATCTACTGCTGATATCCACAGGTGGGCCATTCCAACTTGGAGCAAGAAGGTGAGAAGGGTCTTGCTGGCAGGACTGGGCTTCCTGCTAAGCAAAGTACAAGTGCCCTTAAGGAATGGCAAACTGTGCATGTCTGTTTGTTACTATATTTTTGCCACCATGTCTGTCTCTGGTGCGCAAACCATTGGCCTCTGCTCATTCCAGGAGGCTGCAGAGAGAAGGGGAGGGGGGAGAAGTTGGGTCTGGGTTTGCTCTTCACTTCTCCATTTACTCCTCGGCCTGGTAAAGTGGGGCCTCTTCTCATTACTGAAACCTTCAGAGACACGGCTTGAAGAAACAAGATCATGTGTGCACGTTGTGTAGTTTTCATCCTGCTAAGGTGCGTGTGTGAGGGGGGGGGGACACATCGGCTCAAAAAACTTATAGGTGTCAAAACCAGTGTCTTTTGGCAGTCCCCTGTGAAGGCAGCTGCCTTCCCCTGCAAAGAAGAGTGTAAGTCCCTGCCGGAGAGGGAGAGCACAGCTTGAGCCACCTCACTGTTAATTTAATCAGATGGTTGAGCATCGTTGCAGAGGGAATAGCTGCCACCAGATTGACAGCTGCCTGGTTGGAGGGCACACACATGTGAAGCTGAAGCCGCTGCCGTTTACCAGATGGACCCATCAACTGGGATTATGACATTGATTTCCTGTGATGATGAATACTCAGACTTCAATTCACCCCCTGCGGATTCTTAAATCAAAACGAACCCTTGCCTCAATCATCACTCGCTGGAAGAACTTGGGGAAAGGCACCCGCAGTGCCAGGCTGAGACCCACTTCCTTGGCACACCTGGCCCAGAGCGGGCCAAAAACCGGAGGTGCAGAAGCAACACAAAAAACTGCAACAAAAGAACGGAGACCAAGGCCTTGGCGCTGGAGGCCCATGCCCGGACCCTTGTCCACAAAGGACCTGCCCTAAGGAACCGGAGCGCCCCCTCCTGGCCCTCTGCTGAGCGGCTCTCCTGAGAGGGCACCCTGGGCTCCCCGGCCGCTTCGCGGGTCCCTCGGTGTTTGGGGGCAATTGGGGATTCAAAGGCCACTCCGGCGCGACTTCGACCCCCTCCACGGTCGATTTGGCAGCGAAGTTGCGGCCAAGGGAGTCCCTGCACGTCCCTCACGGCTCTCCCGTCCTGGCCCAGGCCCCCGACTGCCAGCCGCGGGCCTGAGGCCTGGCTGTGGGGAGCGGCCACCTCTGCGAGCCCCGCTGGCTTCTCCTGGCCCAGAAGGCCTCCCCCGCCCCAATCTCGCTGGGCCGGCGAAGAGAAGCGACAGCTCCCCGCACACCACCCCCTACCCCCTCCGCGTTGCAGGCTCGGCTGCCCTCGCCCCACGAGGGAACTCCCGCTTTCAAGGCGGGGAGGGGGGAAGAGAAACGGGGGCAGCGTCCTGGCGGGGCCTGCAGAGCTCCCGGAATGACACGTGCTCTGCGGACTCCGGAGAAGAGGGGGGCTCGAGGGCTTTCTCCCGCCCCCGAGGTGGGAAGGGGCGTCCCAGGCAATCTTCCTTCGCCTCCAGTCCTTGGGAGACTGAGCTCGACGCGGCGGCGGCCTGCGAAGGCGACTGGCAGGCGGCCGGGGCAACTGTGGAAGCGACGTGCCGGCCCGGGCGGACGCGATCGAGAGTTGGCCGGGAGGCCTTGGCCCTGCTAGGCGACGGGCGCCCCAAGAGGTTGCCGCAAACGCCGCGGCCAGGAGGCGGACGAGGGCTGGGGAGGCTGGAAACTCAAGGGCGGAACCCCGCGCGCTCCGGGAGATGCCAGGCTGGGAATTAGCCAGAGGTGGCAACTGGTCGCCTCAGTGGTCCCTCCCCGGAACAAAACAAAGGCCGACTGGCTGGCAAGGAGCTCGGCGGACCTCACCGCAAGCTGGCCCACTTCTTGTGTGTCATTTTGATGGGGTTGATTGGCTGGTCTTAACACAAGAGAGACCTCTGCTTTTGGACCCGCTGGCACAGATTCTTTTAGTCCAAGATGCCAAAACCCTCTAAGGAAAAAACTGCTAGAATGTCAGAATGGTGCTCCCACTCCTTTCTGCCTTAATGTCCCTCTGCAAGAAAGAATACAGTTTAAGTGCCATGAAGACCATTTCAGAGGGTAGCCATGCTAGATACAAAGGGAGCTGAGGAAGGGAGCTGTGACTCTTGTAAGCTCATAGCCTGCAAATCTTGTTGGCCTCTAAAGTGCTAACCAACTGGATTTCCAGCTAGGTGTTAAGAAGGAAAGCTCTTGCGGATCTGATAAAAAAGAACACAAAATCCAAATCCAATTTCTAGTAAGTTAAGGAGGTCAAGGGTGCAGTTAGAAGGAAACAAGAGGGTGCAAATAATAATATAGAAATATAAAGCTACAAGTAAAAGCACATTCAGTATGTAAAAGAAGAGTTGGTTCTTATGTGCCGCTTTTCTCTACTCAAAGCGGCTTACATTCACTTTCCCTTTCCTCTCCTCACAACAGGCACCTTGTGAGGTAGGTGAGGCTGAGAGAGCCCTGATATTACTGCTCGATCAGCTTTATCAGTGCTGTGGTGAGCCCAAGGTCACCCAGCTGGCTGCATGTGGGGGAGCGGGAAATCACACCAGGCTCGCCAGATTAGAAGTCTGCACTCCTAACCACTACACCAAGCGGGCTTTTATGATGTTCATGTGTGGCTGAACAGTGACGTCAACAGTGAAACAACAAAATTTGAGTCCAATGGCATCTTTAAGACCAACAGAATTCTGGTACAAGTTATTTATTCCTGTCTAAATTATTCCCTACCATAGTAGCCGCCACCACCCTCTCAAGAATACAACACACAATTTTCTCAGTTTGCCTTTGCCATTACAAAATGGGCCAAGAGTGCTTGATGGATCCATCAATTCAATTGTAAACAGAATTCTTCCTAAGAAAATCATTTTGTGCCAGACTCAGTCCATGCCCCATCTTAACAAAATGTGCAAAAATGATGGCAGTGGAGTGTTGGTTGATCAGGTACCAGAAGACTTATGATCAGCACTCCCCTTGCAGGACCTAAGATTATTGCCATATGCAATAATACCAGACCTCTACAAATGACAAAAGCAAGCACACTGGGACAGATGAAGGGTGTGTGTGGGGGGGGGGGGTCTGCACGTTGTTCGGGAAAAGATTGCTTTGTATATTAACCAGAAAAACTCCTCAAAAATGGCCTAATGAGGGCTAAAGACAGTATACAAAGGAGGAAATGTTGAGAACAGAAAAAGGGGGGATTAGCCTGCTTAAAATCCTGACAATTTAGTGGGGGAGATTTTGTACAGTGGGGTAGAATTTTGAAACTGTTCTCTCAGAGTTCCTCATAAATTCCCCAGACTGTGAATCCCTAATGGAGTGATTTGGAGAAAGGAAGTCTTAATAATTATAAGACCCAGAATAAAATGCCTAGATGTGGCCCCAGAATCACTGCTACTTCTTCATCTCCTCCTGCCCACTGGGAACAAGCAAGATGTGGCCCATTCCCCTTGCAAGGTAGATCAAAAGCCAGCTGTCCTAGACGGGGCAAGCAGAAGCAACAGGAGCCTGCTCTTCTCTCTTCTGGGGGGGGGGGAGGAAGAAGACATGGGTGGTCAAGAAGCCATATAAACCGCTGGGCCCGAGGCAGCTGTGGACCCCTTGTGACTGAAAGTTAATTTGGTGCCTTAATTTGGTACCTTTAATCTAGCATCAGCCTGAAAGATTTTTATCATGCAGTTTGTTTCATTATCTCTTACCCTCTCCATCTTATCCTTAATAAAGTTTTATTTAATTCTAACTGGTACTAAATGCTGAGCATTAAAGGCAAATCCTGGGCTTTGAAAATCATTTCCAAATTTAAGCTCTCATGAGACCTGGCTGAAATTAAGCCCTATTCCTGGAGTGTTCCCCTCATCCCCATGATTACTTCACAAGTTGAGTCCTGGCTCTGAATTTAAAGCAGGCTGTTCCAAGGTCTCAGCCCTGGCTCAGATTGCAGTTCTGAACTTATCACTGACTTTCCCAAGAAAAATCCATATTCAAGTTCTTTTAATAAAGTTGCACTAACTCATAGAATCCCCCCTCAAAACAACTGTTATTACCTCAGCCCTCAGAACAATATTTTTCAAGGAGCAAATAGTTGTTAACTTCACATCCCATCAAAATGCAGGGCTACTGAGACATTAATCCACAGCAGATCATCTCAGCAATCTAGTCTACAAAACAAACAGAATTTCACAGAACTGCAGCTGAAAATGTCCAGTTAACTTTGACAAGCTGTACTTCTGTATTCCTGCCCTGTGCTGTTGGCTGCCACAGAAAGGGACAGGAAAAAGCATGGGTGGGTGTGTAAATTGAACTAGATATTAATGGACTATTCAACACAGAGCTCCTGGTTTTGGTGGCAGCCTCCAGTTCTTTGTGATATGTACTTTCAAGTCAGGAGCTAATCAGAACATGTCAAAATGTATGTTTGCTGCACATTATTAATGAATCAATTCTGCAGCATGCATCCAAAGCATGAGAGCTTGGGGAGGCTCAGAGTACAAAGCTGGGAAGTCTTTGATGCACCTCACCTCCAGCAAAGTGGCGTTTCTTAACCTCAGCCCTCAACAGCAAAGTGGGGATAATAATACTGATTTCTTAAAGTTGTTGTAAGGAATAATGAAAATAATGTGCATAAAGTGCACTGAAAGCTTTAATGTGTTCTATAAACACTAAATGTTGCCATAATTCCATGCGCTACAATAGCTGGAGGCAGAAGAATTATAGCTCTGCTCTATACAGTCCTTAACTGTTGACTACAACCTTTGTATTCTGCATGGGGCTGTTGGTTTGAGGTAATGAAGTCCTGTACCTACAAGGAAAGAGGAATGATCTATGCAGTGTGAAGGGGAAAAAACAATTTCCCATGTCCTAGCCTTGGCTGTTTGATAAGCAAGTGTACTCACCCTTGGGGCCAATAGGGCTTGCGAGTCCTACCATTACTAGATATTTACTATGTTAATGGCATTTATATTGTTTTATTGTTATATTGTATTGTATTTAATGATGCTGTTAGCTGCTACCAGATGTAAATAAGGGGCAGGATATAAATTTAGTAATATAATAATAATAAAGAAGAAGAGTAATCCCAGCAGGATAGAAAAAAGGAAGTAAAAGTATTGTAGCATCTTGAAGGTCAACCAAATTTCATCCCAGAATACCCAGCTCTTCCTCCTGATAGCTGGCTGGCCTGATTCCTCCCCCCAAAATATTTGCCAGATGTTTGGAAGCAGTGACGGTTTGGCTCAAGCAGAGTTGCCTGAAACTCAACCCTTCCAAGATGGAGGTCCTATGGCTGGATCAGAAAGGGTCAGATCAGGAAGCATGTCACCTCTGCCTGGATGGAGTTAAATTAGAGATCTCAGCTTCAGCCAGGAATATTGGGGTGATCTTTGACACCTCCCTGTCAATGGAGGTGCAGGTCACTTGAGCAGCCCAATCGGCATTTTTCTATTTGCGGCAAGTGAGGCTATTAGCACCCTATCTGGCCCAGGAACTTTTAGCTACTGTGATCCATGTGACAGTCAGCTACAGGTTGGACTTCCATAATTCACTCCAACCAAGCCTGCCCTGGAAGTTACAGCTGCTACCAAATGTAACTGCTAGGTCCTCACAGGAACATCTTGGAGGGCCTATATTCAGCCAGTGAGACAGCTGCATTGGTTGCCATTGTGTTCTGGATAAAATTCAAGGTTTTGGTATTGACCATCAAGGCCCTCCACAGTCTGGGCTCTATGTACCTGAGGGACCACTTATCCCCCTATGTCCCCACAGAGCACTCCAATCTGCAAGAACTAACACACTGGCAATTCCAGGACCTTGTGAACTATATTCGAATATAGATACTGCATCCTCCCTTATTTAATTACAGCTTGGGGTTTTGGTAACCACAAAGGAAGGAATCTGTCTAGGCAGTTCCAACACTGTCTTCTTTTATAGTTGTTTTAAACTGAGCTTATTATTCTATTGTATTATTATAACATAAGCCACTGTGAGCCAGCCTGGCTGTCAGCAGTGGCTAACAAATTACAAAATAAATAATAAATAAGAAGGTTTTCATGGCCCACTTCTTCAGGTGGCAAACGGGAGGTACTGAGCCAAGGAACAAACATGAAGCATTCTCCAGCCATCTACTGAATCTAAATGAGATAAAAACCAAGTTCAAGGCAAGGAAAGAGTTAACGATACATATTCCAAGCAAGGTCTCAGACAGCTGCTCACAAGTTTTTTGGGGCTTGTGAGATACAAGATGCCAGTATCAGTCTTAAAGTCTTCTGTCTGTCTCAATCAAAGCTGGTTAGGTAGGTGCTCCCAGGGTCAGGAAGATGGCAGGCAAGTTCTAGAGAGGCATCAATCAGCATTCCAGACAGAGCTTCCAAGAGAGTGGCTCTGTTAGACTATACAGCAGTGGGGGGAAAATACTGCACCTCCTTAGAGAATCAACCTGGTTAATGGGGCATGAGCTTTTATAGGTAACTGTGCAGCAGATGCATGAAGTGGAAGGAGAAGGTGAGGAATGCAGAGTTAAAGCATGCAGGAGTCATCTTGGGGCATCTCAAAGACAAACAAGCTGATTGTGGCATAGATTTTTATGGCTTTGGACCCGTGAAATCTTGTATCTGCCAGTCTAAGTGGTCTCTACCACAAAAACTTGTGTCACAATGTGCCCATTGTACTTTAAGGTATGACATTCCTTTTGGGTTCTGCTATAACAGACTAAACCATTTGCCTTTTTAGAACATTTGCCTTTTTAGAACATGTCACAGGACTAAAGATAACAGAAATGCAAATCACAGTGTGAAGAAAAGAGTGGTAACTATGTATATTATTACATAATAGGAGGCATAGTTATCTTCTGTGGCATAAGAAGCCCCGGTAGGAGCAGGCTGCCTCTACTCAACAGTGCTGATATGGTATTTTTGGGAAGAAGAGTGTGGCTGCATACACCCAAATGGAAACTGAAAATAATGCTTCTCAAAACCCAGAGACAGCCACATCATCTTTCTTAAAGCCAAACAGCATGCTATGGCTCTGGTTCAGGGGGAAGTAAAAAATCCAGCCTAATGGCAATTATGGAGTTAATATACATGTCCAGCTGTAAGAAATCAAGTAGCATACAGGCATCAATGTTGGTGCTCAATGGGAGTACGTTGTCTGCTGCCGCACCAAGCAACTTGGAGGAACTACAAGACAAACTGAGAGATTATAATAAAATACAAATTTCTGAAGGCCTTACAATTAACCACACTGAAACTGAGGTTGTGCAGTCTTATGCTTAATTACATGGACATAAATGGGATTTACTTTCAAAGTAACTATGGATAGGATTGGATTGCATGCCTCCTACATCCACATTCACAGTTCTGCACTTATGGGAAATTTTACAATACAAACCATTGCTCTGAATAAGACAAGTAGCTGATAGACTTAGGGGGGCGTTTTTTTAAAGTGTAGGTACAGAAATATGAAAGGTATACAGCATTGATTCATCATGTTTGCTATCTGCAAACGTAACTTATCTGCTTTTGCGCACTTCCTTGCTTAAAAAAAAAAAACTCAGCCTGGCAGTCAAGATAAACATGTACCCACCTGCAGCCACGTTCCATCTGGTTTGTCGGTGAGGGAAATTTTTGTTCTGATTCTGCATAATAGCAACTCTCTCAACTGCACTTTTTCAAATACACTAACTGGAAACTGATTTTAAAGGGTCAGGAGCAGGAAGTAGTAGTGCTTGCTGTATTACAACAAAGTGTGCTAGTTTATTTTAAATTCAAAGGCATCTTCATGTGGACCAGAATTACTCAGGAGCTTCTGCATAGGAAAGAAAGGGGTCTTAAGTTGTATTTAAGCAGTCTGAAAACATGTGCTTCATAATAAACCTGCCATTATTGATCCTGATATGGATAGTTCACAAAAGCTCAACCACAAAAGTACTTGACTCATCATTAGGATTTTAGGACTTAGGGACATGCCAGATATTAATTAGACATACAGAATTGGATATCAACCCCCCCATCTTTACAATCAAAATGAGTCTTTGGAGGATGCAAGGTTGAGCAGCAGAGCAGAAAGGGAGAGGGGCTGGTTAACCATTTACTCTCCAGCCATTCCCTTATTTTTCTGTAACAAAGAGCTTGCTGGAGGGGTAATGCTGAGCAGATACCCAACCGAAAGGCAATTAGTAAGCAGCCCATCACCCCCCTCCTTCTTCCTCTAAAACTCCCAGGTCATTAAAAGAAATGTGTAGAGTATTTGGCTTGATTGTCCATTTTCTCAAGCTTTCTGACCCTAAATTTAATAATGGGCAAAACACTACATAGACAGGTAGAATCATTCAGTGACTTTCACTAACTTCTTGAGGGAATGTCCACATGCGCATGTTGCCAGGGTTGGTGAAACAGAAGTGCTTGGGACATATTGCAACCAGTCTGCGCAGGTTCTTCTTGAGTAATGCCATGGACTCTATGAATATTATACAACAGGATCAATGCAGATCAAAGTGGTTAATTCACAGCTGGCACAGAACACCACCATCTTAACCCCTGCCCGCGGCGCCACGGACTAAATAAAGCCGTAAGGGCTTGGGGGGAGGAGTTAGGGCGGGCTCTGTCCGGGATGAGGAAGGGTGCCGATTGGCCCCTTCCTCCGGACAGACCATCGGAGGGGCCAATCAGCAGGCGCTTTGCGCCTGCCGATTGGCCTCTCCGATTGCCGCCCCGCCGCCAAGGGGGCAATTGCGAGCAGCGCGCAGCGCAGCGCGCAGTTGCTCCCTGGCCGGCGCCCTGACACATTGGGAGGTGCAAAGCGCCTCCGACGCGTCAGGCTGCTGGCACGTGGGACATGGCGGCCTGCCGACTCACCGGCCGCACGCTGCCCCGCTAGCGCCCGCTGTATTGGAAGTACAGTGGGCTTGATTACTAGTATTTTATAATCTGGCTCAAGTCTGACTGAGAAATGCAAATGATAAAATCAAGTTAAATATATTAATGCTTGGCAGCTATAGAAGTACGGAGCTAGGTCACTCCCATATTCATTGTCCAATTGTTTCCTATATTTGCACTAAAACCTGGAATTTACTTGAGATACTCCAGAACCCTTAATCAGTCTGGATGTTTTGGGTAATTCATAAACTTGTCTACTATTTTGCAGAGTCACAATAAAAGGCTTTTAAAAATCACTACAACTTCCTAAAACTTTTAACCCAGCACTCTGAAATTCTGATGAGAATCAGAGAATGGATCCAACATTGACAGCCCATGTAATGGATGAGTAAGGACTGGACCTCCGTTGAGGCTGCTTCACTACAGTAGTCCCAACAACGCTTTCCCAGAGCCTTAGGCAGCTGCCAGTCTCTGAGCTGTAAAGGGACTGAGTTGCTCTTAGGCCCATGTGAGCTTCACTGCTCATTTGGAATACCACCAAGATTACCTGGATAGAAAGACAGGCTGGATGTGTTGGGGGCGGCAGATCAAGTATGGGCTCTGCAGTTCAGAAGAACAGTCTCATAATAATCACCTTCAAGGTAGGATATTGTGTCCTTGCAAAGCATGACAGTTAATCAAGAACAAATAAGGGCAGGGCATGGCAATAGGACAACCAAACAAAGAGAAACTTTGTAATGGCACCAAAAAGAATATCTCATTTTTATATGAGATGATTTAATCTCCTTGTATAATATCACCAAATGTATATGAACAATATTAGCACATAAAAAATCACGCCAGCTGCGCTGTTTCAGACTACGGAAGGCCTTCTTCAGTTTTGCATGGAACAAGATCTTCCCACTACCAACTAGGGTGTGGACTGAGATAAAGATATGATTTGGTTTCTCTTTGTTTAACTCAGCCTTTCTCAACTTTTTTACAGTTGAGAACCCCCTGAAACATTCTTCAGGCTCTGAGACACACCAGAAGGGGCACAATCATGCAGAATATCGTTGGGAGGCATAGCAGTGTACACATCCCTTCCCACCCCCTCTGGGCCCATCACTGGCCATGGGGGGGGGGGGTGTTACATGACCGTATATCACTCAAGAAATGTTTAACAAATTAAATAAAAATTAATTAACTCCCATTCAAGAAACCCCATGGTTTCATGAAACCCTGGTTTAGCTAATCAAGAGCAGCTTGAATACATTTTCAAGTGAGGCCAGGACAATCCAGGTTGGAACTTTTTATGCCCTTATATGGGCAGAAAGGCAGAATATAAGTTCTGTACAAAAAAAGAGTAATAAATAAAATATTGTGCTTTGCATTCACCACTGCAGCCTTCTTTTTCCAGTCACAATAGCAGGCTGGTCTTCAAGTGATTTGTTTGCAGGATGCAATTTAACACATCATTATGCAAACACAAGGCATTGATCTACATTACTGGGCTCATAATCTAACTGCTTGATTCCATTCTTATTATTTATGCAAAAAATCAAGCAGGGGGTCATAGATTTAGTAAATTTCATACAGAGAATTCCCCCCCAACCTAAGTTTGTACACTTGAACCTCCTGTATCTCCAGCTGATTTTAATCCAGAGTCCTTCCATTGTGATTCTGCCTCCCCTACCACTGCAGTCTCCTTCCCTGTGCTGCAGGAAAGGCCACAACTAAGCCATCTTCACAATTCAAGAACATGGGTTAATTTCCTAGTAGCTACTTCATTTTCCCATGTGTGCATGTATGAAGTCTTGTCAAGCTGCTTCTGACTTATGGTGACCCGGATGAATCAATGACTTCCAAAACACCCTATGGTTAACAGCCTTGCTCAAGTCTTGCATAATGATGTCTGGGGCTTCCTTGACTGAGTCAATCCCTCTTTCTCTTCTCCTGCATTCTTTTACCAGCATTATTGTGTGTTTTTTTTCTAGTGACTCTTGTTTGGTCTTTTAAGATTTTAGGAAGAATTCAGGCGTGATTTGGTCTAGAACCCACTTTTTTGTCTTTTTGTTGAGCCACAGAATCTGTACAACTCTCTTCCCACCCCAGATTTCAAAGAAATCAACTTTCTTCCTCTGAGCTTTTTTCATTGTGTGTGAAATAATGGGAAGTAAGCTTGATCTTGGTTGCCAGTGACGCATCCTTACACTTAAGAACCTTTTCATGCTCCTTCATGGCCGTCCTTCCTGGTTTTCATCTTCTAAATTTTTGTTGCAGTCCCATTTTTGGTTGTTTGAGCCAAGGAGTAGAAGATCTTTAACAATTTTAATTCCAATGTTAAAGTTGTGCAGTTCTCCAGTAATCATTACTTTTGTCTTCCTGACGTTCAGCTGTAATCTTGCTTTGAAACTTCCTGCTTTAACCTTCAAGTCTATAAGTATAGGCAACGAATAACAGATAACAACTTTAGCAGCATACTTAGCGTGATGGACTATCCAGATTCAAAGATCCCCACTCTGCCATGGGCAAGCTCATTGGTTAACCTTGGGCCAGCCACTCCCTGCTTCGCCTGCCTCACAGCATGGCTGTAATAAGGATAAAATGGAGGAGAAATTATTTAAGTCACTGCGGGGGAAAGTAGGGTATATAAAAAAAACTACTGAAAGTGTTGTCCACCTCAGCCCAATCCTAAACAGATTTGTAACCTAAGTCCATTCTTTAAAGGGTACAGGTCTTGTTAGGATTCTACTGCAACTGGCAAGGCTTGCATTTGATACATCTTTCTATCATCATCATCATCATCATCATCATCATCATCACATATTCATATTTGATGCTATAAACTGCAGCTCTGCTGGTTGTAAACTTATTTTATGTTGTAATTCAGTAATGGGCCATATGACAGAGGATAAGGAGGGTGACCCCCTCATAAGCACACACAGCACTTTCAGCCAGACCTAAAACTTCCTGTGCTTAAATTACAAAGTCTTCCATGTTGGTTAGTATTCTCTGGTATTGCAGAACTAGGGGAGGAAGAACAAGCAGGCTGTGAATGTTGGCACTGAAGACATTTGTGCTTTGGGACAAGTCCCTGATCCTGATCCTGAGTTGGTCCTTGTCAATGGAGTGCTTGCATCTTAGTCATGATATCTCAGAGGCCTCAGACTTCAAGCACAGCAAGAGCTTCTGATCCAACCCGCTTGCGGCTGATACAGCAGAAATTAAATGAGAAATTGTGGCTTCGGTCCTCCCCAGCCTGCAGTTCATTATGTGCTCATAGCCCTGGGGCCCAGCATGAAGACAGAGTAGTGGGGCCATGCTGAAGTCAGACAGCTTGGTTAATTACCCACTAACTACCTAGGAGAATAAGAAGGCTCTGTACAACCAGAGAAAGAGAAAGAGTCTGAGCAGAAGGCAGTGATTATATTTACCCAACAGGGGCTGCTGGAAAACCCCCAGTTTAATCTAAAGAGGGCAAATGAGAATGATGTCAAAAGGCAGCTAAATGCCATGGCCAGAAGTCCTGTACATTTACCTTATGAAAGAGTCTCTGGTCTACATGCTGCTGAGCTCCTGAAATCTATCCAGGTGTGTACCCAGTTCATTTAATCTGGTCAACTGGATTCCCTTTCCATCCCCTTCATTCAATTAACCCAGGAGGGTTGAGGGAGAAGGAGGAGTACAATTCAGGCCTATGCTGTGCCAGCAAACAGATAGTCCAAAGAGGAAGGAGAACATTTAAGAAAAATGGAATCAAAGGCCAGAGCTGAATAAAGCCAGGATAGGTGGGAAAGTATACCTTACTCTGCCCAGGATGACTGGGATGCTCATTTGTCTTTTGTTCCAAAATAACCTGGGTTTGAATTCTTTTCCAGGACAGAAGGATTAATGCAAACCATTCAAGACAAAACACATTTCTGTAAACAAACCAATTGGTACAAAAAAACCTATGTTCATTCTCAAAGAGAAAAGCAATTTTTTCTAGTTGCATAAACAGCTCTGCAAGGAAAAAATGACCAAGGCAACAAGTCAATGCACATTTACTTGGGAGTAAGATCCAGTGAACTGTCAAACCAGCCCCTTTCATGTAACCCCTGGCCCCCCAAAGCAGCTTGGTTTCACAGTGGCATACTTAGGAAGGCAATGCAGATGACTACCAGAATGTGTGAAAAGCTAAGCTAGTGGTTAAAAAAGGACTGTACCCTTGACCCTGTAGCTAGAGCGAACACAACACAGTGCCATGCTGTGCTGTGCCTTTTCTTTGGGGAACAGCCACCTGTGAATCGGGGAGACACAAAGTTCTGAGCCATGGCTGGCAGCCATAATTTTGTGTCAACAGAGTGAAATATGTTACACCACACAACAGCCTACAGCTAGACAACAGGGTGCACAAGACAGGAAATTTGAATAAATAACAGCCCAGCAGCCAAGCTGACCCCAGATGGATAGCAGCTTACAATGCCAAGGGCCTGCCATCAGTCATTTTGCTTATCCACGGAGTACTCTTCTAGCCTGCAGACAAGGCAAGGTAGCAAGTCACTGAGCTGCAGGGCACCGTGTTCCCCATGCTTTCTTACCATATGGCTCAGCCATCCCCTTTGGCTCTTCCCCAGTGCTGAAGCTGGCTCCAAAGCCAGCAAAAATCAGAAATGCAGAGCAAACACGTTCTATCAAAGGTGACTGATAAGATGTAAGGGACACAAACCCTCTGCCAGGGGACTCAATTCAAATTCCAGCATCATGAGAGGAAAAAAATGGAAAAAGTTCCAAGTGCTGATAATTTTGCTTTTAGTATGACTCAGCAATTAAGCAGACAAAAGTCAGGGACAAGCACTGCTGAAACTGGAGTGGCTTACAGCATACAGTGCTCTCTGTTTCCTGGATGGCAGTGCATATATTAACAGGAGCAAGCGGCTAGCATTCTTTTGAAGGACAGAGACATTTAATGAATAATAGTTTGTCATGCTATGTTACTGGAATCAGTTAGGCATTTAATTATTTAAACTGGATTCTCCTTACATGTCATATATTTTGTCTGAAAATAATACATTAAAAATCTTGGCACAGTGTCAGTGTAGATATGTTAGTGGTACACACTGGAGTCAAGAGTGAGCAATTCAACTCTTCCGTACAGGGGATGCAGGGCCAGAGACGTTCTGCATAAGGCCCACAAAAATTCTGTAACAGAATGTGGCCCCTGCTGTGATCAGCAGCTATTAGACTTTGCACATTTCCCAAATTAATGCTAGTGCCCATGAAAGTACAACAGTGCAACATATACAATGAGCAACACACTGGAAAATAATTTCCAGTGAAACATACTACTATAGGCTAGCCATGTTTTGTGCAACTATGATATTCTCTATTAGCTGCACTCCTGTGCCAATATGCTAGATCCTTCTATATCATGTCCAGATATATAAAACAAGGATTTTTTTTTTGGGGGGGGGTACAGATCCTTGTCTGTGTACCAGCTGTTGGTTTAAATAATTCAGAGGTCCTTCATATTAACACCATTGTACTGTGTTCAGAACATTTGAAAAATGAACCTTACCAACACAGGGGAAATTTGTCCCAAAACCTCAGTACACTATTTCTTAAAGAAAATATTAACAACTAGTTCCATTCCCCTGCCATTCTGAATTTCTCTCTAACAGAATAAGATCATGTTTTAAAATATTTGTCTGCCACTCTGTGCAACTTCTTGTAACTCTGGCTTTTCCCTTCTCCTCCCATTAGAGTCTTGGAGGCAGCTGATAGTAGAGGCAGTTTTAAAATAGCCCTACAAAATCCATTCAGCAAATATGTTCAAATTCTTAACCACAAGCCCCCTTTGCAGTATTTTCCATTCGTACTAAATATTGTGAGGGTTAGGTGGAAGAAAAAGAGGTGCACAGGAGGAAGAATAATTGAGAGAAGAGTCTACAGCTATCACAAGTAAGATTAGGTTCACTATTGAGAACAGCGGAGACGCTATTATGCCATTGGGGATATTAATGCTAGATTGATTACGATTCAGTTACAGATCCTTTAACACAATAGTAAGTGAAGGCACAGGGCTTGATGAGAAATGCAGTAGCATATGACGTAACAAAAGGAAGACCCTTCCACTGAAACCAAGCATGTAGAAGATTTTTCTCTAACTTATCCCATGGCACAAGCACATTTTGTAAAAGACCATGTACAGAAGAATCACAGGTACAAAACAACCCGAGATGCTTTCAGCTGGACCACATAAATGCAAAAGAACTGACAAATTCATAGGTTTATTAATCCAGTAGGAAGCCTATGCTAATGTACAAGGTGTTCTTAGAGGAAACTGTAAATAAATTTGGTGCTAGATCCCTAAGTGGGAAGGAGAAGAAAATAGAAAGACTTGCTGAAAATACGCCTCTGACAATTTCTACAGAGGCCCCAAAAGATAAGGCCTGTTTGGGAAGGCGAAAAGTTCTTCCCCATTTTAGAATCTATTTTACAAACCAAGTAGGAGATGGTGTCTTTCCAGATTAAAAGAGTTGGAGAGAATGGAAGGATTGAAGATGGCGTGTCCCTTCTATTCAGCAGAGTTGAAGATACAGATCTTAATTACAGAAGGGTAGCTGTGTTAGCCATGTAGAAGCAAAATGTAAGTAGTTCAGTGGCACCTAAAAGCTAATAAAATTTACTTCACCATATTTCATTACTGATGTGAGTTCTGACTCTCAAAAGCCAGGATAAATGTTGTTAGTCTTTACAGTGCCACTGGACACCTAATTTATTTTGTTCTAAGCTTTTGATTGATAATTCGATTGATTGCCATGAATTTTCAATTGCAGTATCTCTGGTGTGGACAGTCTTCAAGGAAAATGTTAGCAGAACAAAGGCAAGGGCAACCTACAAGAGTTGCCCATTCTTAGAAGTGGCTTGTAAGGTTACTACATAGAAACCCATGCCCTCTTTGACTAAATATTACCATAAAGAAAAGATACCTCCTCCTTAGAAGATATATTTTGGCAGAAGATATCAAAAGATGGTTCACGAAGTCTTAATTTACCCTGCCCTAGGATGCAATGCCATAGAAACAGCCCATCTTAAAGATAACATTAATGATAAATTGGTACTTACCACAAAATTCCATTCTTAGTTATTGGCATATGAATCAATCTCCCATACACTGTCTCTGTTGGCTTCATTATTATTATTATGGGATAGCCAACATGATCAGCAGCAGATTTAGTCAGTTTTGCACTTGGCAGGATGTCTCATTGCTGCCCGCCCTGTCCTGAAGTTATTGTACTAGTTTCTGGCTTTTAGGGACTTTTCTAGACTCTGGCTCAATTTAAGGGGAAGCCTCGCCCCACCCACTGCTGCTCTGAGTGACTACTCTGTCTGCAAATAAGGAGAATGTCTTCCCATGTTCTTAACTTGATGCTCCATGTTCTTAACTTGATGTTTCACATTTTTAACATGAAGACCCTAACTGGATATAATTTTTTTTTAAATATGCTTTGACGTCTAATTTCTCTAAATTTTATGTAGAAGGCAAGTGAGGCAGGGACTACATCAGTTGTGTATTAGGTATAGCACAGTGGTATCACTAAGGAAACATTAAATGCTATTAACAATAGCCTATTGTCCCTCCCCAAAAGAACACAAAGCACCGCACAAAATAAATGATTGGGGGCACATCCCTTCCCAGCCCTTTAATGATATTCTATGTCTATCTTACGGGCGCTGTTTCAGAAGTTTGTAGCCCCTACCCTCGAAAAGAGCTCCCTCTTGAATACCTGGTCTCAGAACTCACTACTGCCATGCCCAAGAGTCATTAGCGAACTGGGGAAGGGCCCGAAGAGGACAATTTCCTATGAATCCAGAAAGATCACAGAAACCACACACAATGATAGTGTGCATGAAGCAAAGTTGATCAGTTTGCATCTTAACCTCCTAAACTATCAAGAAGATCCCATTCCTTCCCATCCAATCCTGATTTATCGGGGGGAAACGGTTCTGCAATGGAAACATTAGTTCAGAACCCCTAAAGGCCAAGTGTTTTAAGGGCTTCACCCTTGCAAAACCTCCTTATGAGTAGCTCTGGCAAGCATCATTCAGAGAAACAAGCATTAGCTCGGAGTGAAGGGGAGAACTCTCAGCTGATACTTCCAATACCAATTTGGGGTTAGAATTCCAAAAGTACAAGGACTGCAGACTCAAAACACCTCAGTTGGTGGTTGGGCTTCACAGCATGTATATCCAGGACAGCAGGTCAGACAGCCTACACTTTATTGTCAAAGGCCTGGTTTCCCTGACACACTCTTTCTTCAGTCCTGTGCACAAGATTAGACAGATTGTAGAGAACCAGAAGGATGAGCAACTCTCAACAGCGCTTTGCTCTGGGAGGGGGGGGTACTCTTAGCCCCGAATACCAGCGAATATGAGAAAGAGCAGTAAGTATAGATCCCCATCCCATCTCTCTCATACTCCTCCAAGGGCAGTCCACAGCATTAGTTCTCTGTGCTCAGTCATATGGGCCAAGTCCAAATCTTCCTCTTGGTTGGAAAACACGCACACGCACTAGGATTAGACCACTCCACAACCAGGAGCTACAGTCAATGCTGGGGAAGGGGCGCACTAACGCCAGAACTGGTCAGGAAATAGGTAGATAGTTCAGTTTCAGGAGATGGTTGAAAACTCTTTCAGCAGGGCCTCCTGGCTGAGAGTGTTGAAGGCCAGATTTCGCCGCACATTGATGCTGATAGATCGAACCTAAAAGAGAGAGAACAGTCATTACATGTAATTTAATGTAATGTACCAAACAGGTACTAAAGGAATTTCTAGATAGACCTGCCTTTTGCTGCAGGCTCTCAGAAGAAAGCGTTGAGGCAAAACTAAAAGTTTCAACTGTGGGAAAGAGACTTTGGTACTGAAGGTAGGTATGATTGCTGAAGGAGCTGTTCACCAAGTAAGAACCATTGTTTCCTTGATAGCAGGGACTTATATATTCTGAGCCAAATGTACCTTTATGGGTTCTGCAACAAATTATGAAAATGTTCCAATTCTTCATTATTTACTGTTTTTAAAATATCTGGACTTTAGCGAAAGTATATATCTGTGACTGCTGTAGTCAAAGACAATGAAAAAGTAGGGAGGGCTATAAATCATGGGCAGCAATTTAAAGGTACATAGGGTTACAGGAACATACACAAGCTTTCAAACCTATACCAGCTAAGGGCTGAAAACTTGAGGGGTGGCAGATATGTGAAAGGTAGATAAGGTAGACTTCTTTTGTATTCTTTGCATCAAAGTAGGGCTACTTCTCTAAATGGATGCTAGGTGTATTCAATGCATAAACTACAACAGAAGCCAGATTCCCCTACTTCCAAATGTATGTCCCCTTTAGCTCCTACTAGTGCAGAGAAAGGTCCCTAAATGGGTCTAGGAGGTGCACTAAGTGGCATCAGCTGCTTCAGCAACCAAAGACAAAATGCATCTTGTATGTCAAGACTCATTCTGGTCATGAACAAATGGATGACAGGCACATGACAATAAAGCACATGTAACCTGGTTAGTAGTTTAAACATAGTTTTCATTTACACCATTCAACATCATATATTGATCATATTCCTTACCTAGAGGAGTCTATCCCTACATTGAAATTAAACACTGACTAGCTACCAAAACAGAGAAAGGTGCTGTCACACCCTGAACCCTGGGAAGTGACCTAGAAGACAGGGTTTATAGAGAATGTATGGGAATTTTGGAGGGATCCAAAGTACCATACGAGAATGGAAAACAATTGACTATAGCAAGGCGAGTACTCCTCTCTCTGATGGTGCCTAAGAATCAGAGGCTCAGACCTCCAAAGCAGCTGCATCGCCCCCAGCCTTACATTCTGTTTCCTTTGTCAGAAATGCCAACATGTCCTCTGAAAAGGCAAATACTGATAAAAAGGTGTGAGACCCCAGGTTGAAATGTTTGCCCCTTAAAATATCCACTGCTCCTGAAGAAGGTAAGGTTGTGAGCCTTCAGGTTATGTATGACTTCTGAAGGTTGGCAGACAACTCGATCCCACTAGGAACTATAGGATCAGCTAACTCTCTGTTTTGCCTCCGCTGTTGGACCTTCATCAGCTTTAGTCCCTATTTGACTCACTATTGTTTCTGCTTCTAGTTTGCCATCAAGTGGTTCCACCCACCCCATGAGCTTTTCAAACAAGACATGAAATAGGCTGAATGAGTCACTTTGGTTAGAGGAAGAAAATTCTGCACCTTTGTGCAGGTATCCAAGCAGCCCACAACCAACAAAAGAGATTCCTGCATGACATTTTAACCTGACTGTGTGACACAAGATTGTGACCTGGGATTCTCAAGGGAAGAGGCACAGTTTTTTCTGAACTGAAAAGACAAATGCTGTGACAATGAAAGAATAGCTAAGTGTTAAAAAAATTTTTTTTGTAAAAAAAAAAATCCAAGACAACAGATAAAGTTGATTCCTCCCACTGCTTTGAGAATGAGCTCAGGGGACACACTAAATTTGCTGTAGCTTTCAGTAAGAGATCGGCTTGGAGAATGCTCTACCATAAAGTCTCCAGAGGAAGAGGGATTAAACCAACTTTATCTGTTTAATCACTGGATGTAGAATAATGAATAAAGCTTTCTTGTTTTGGGAGAGGGTCCATTTGAGCATTTCCTGAGCATTTCCAGAAAACCTGGAATGGGAGGGGATTACTGTCAGCGGTGCACTTCATAATAGTGTCTATTAAACTGCCAGTACTTATGAGGACAGGTTTCAGAAAAATTATAATCCTAGCAAATTGGTAAAAAAACAAATCTGTATTTTTAATCAAGGATAATGGGAAACTGTTCAACAAGCGAACAACAGCTATGCAACTATAAGGGAAGTGACTACAGATAGGTGTGAAGGGAGAAAGCAGCAGCATCCGTAGCTGGAGCACAAAAAAGAGATGGACGTGGCTCAAGGGCTAGTCTGCATTCCACCTGTCTGTACTGGTGAGAACAAGTATGGTCTTTTGAGTAGTATGCTCAGGTTAGGCCTCTGTGTCTGCAATCCTAAGGGCACTCTCCTGAATGTAACCCTCACTGAATAACATGAAACTTACTCTGTTTAGGACTGCTCCCTATGACCTCCATCACATTCTCAAGCAGAACAGAGGTAGTCAAAGCAGACTATTTTCTGATTTTTAGTAGTTGCTGTGCATTTGGAACACACATGATTTTGGGGAATGGACCATTCTACTGGCGACTGGAAGTCCTTCTCCCATGTCCATCCCCAGAGCTGCTATTTTAATGGGGGGGGGGGGTTAGTTGTTTTTATGCCGCTGTATTACATATTATATATTATGATATTATATCTTGGATTGTATAGGGGATTTCGGATTGTATATTTTAGGGGAATTTTATCCGGGGTTTTTTATCTGTTGTAACCTGCCACAAGCATTCTGGGAGTGATGGGCTAAAAATCGAATAAACTAAACTAAACGTACTATCTGAGTACTTCATATCCCTGAATTGTTGTCATATAAATGTCCTTTTACTCCAATTGTATCAATGGGGCCTATAAGCAGGTAAAATGAACACAAGATGCCCCTGGATCTTACAAAAGGCCAGCTGGACAAGGAAAAGGAATCCTCAGCCACACAGCTCCAGTTATCTTTAGGAATGAGCTCCTGAAAAAAGTAGAAGGAACCTTATTATAGGAGAAGGTAAGACTTCTCTGCTTTTAATCGCACCTGCTCAGCATCTAGGTGAAATTGACTTGGCAGACAGTATACTAAAGCATGTGCTTCTGTGCCCTCATCCCAATAAACACGCTTTTGATGGGCAAAAAGACTGTTCAGATTTTAAAGACAAGGCTAAAAGCTCCTGGCAGGGAGCTGAAACTCACAAGTTCTTTGAAGAAGGCAGCTTCTTTGTGTTGCTCTGAATAGCGTTCATATTGGTCTAACCCATCCTGCAACTTCAGGGTCAGTGTATCATAGTTGGAGCGCACCACTTCCAAAACCTGAAGCACAAATACACAATGGGAAGAAAGAGTCAAACTGCTGCAAAACCTTCAGTGGAGATACAGTGCTGAGGAGCCCTGTGGTTTCTCCTCTAAGGCTCATGACAACGACCTCAGTTCTTCCTGAAAAATGTACTGGGAGCAAAGAATCTTAATTGTTGGATATATTTGTGAAAGATATCTTGCGACTGCTATTCTAATTCTTAATTGTGATTCTTGGCATTAGGATAGTTTCTCTATTCGCTTTCCTGCTTCCTTCTCCCAGAGACATGAACTGCAAATATCTAGGTATGAAAATTGACTACCAGAGAGAATTTTAAAGTCCAGTGAGCTACTTTGTTGCCATAATTGATCAGGAGTGTCTGTTCCGGCATATCACCCCTTCAGCAGTTAAAAACCTTAAGTCAAGAAAAGACAAAAAGAGCAAACAGTGAGTACCAAGAAAGGCAAACTAGTACTCCATGAGGAAGTACAAGTGCAGTGAAAAGTACAGAAGCTGGACAGTTGGGACAACTCCACATGCCTTGTCCTGCCTTCTCCGGTTTCCCAGTGGGCCAGTTTTGTTATGTAACTAGGGATCAAGGGAATGGCAACATCTGTCATACTCAGGTTTCTAGTGTCTTGAGGTGTTTTGGCAAGTAGATATTACGAATATGCTGCCTAGCACCGAGCAGATGCTCTCCTGTGGTTCTATCCATGCTACACACAACCGGGAGGTGCAGAAGAATGAATTAATGTGGATGTGCTGCAAGGTCATTTCTTCAATAGGGAGTCAGCAATCCTGCCACTTCTGGAGCAATGCTGCCTCCTCTGCAAAGAGACTCCTTCCTTAATTCTGTTTTTCAGGTTTACTGGCAGTGGGAGGAAAAATCCCCAGCAAAAAAAAGCTATCTAGAAATTCAACTGGCCTTTTCCTTGCATATGTGTCAAAGCTGTGATGTTCATAATAAGCATTTGAAAGCGCTGACCTCAGGCACAGAGAGCAGGCATAGGAGGAGGAATAATTCACTCGGGGATAGAGAATAATAGAATAATACACCCTACACCAGACAGCAAGATAGAAGGCTATCACCACAGCCCCCATGAATCAGAATCCTGTCCTCTTGCCAACTGCAGGGATCTAAGTCACCTACAATTAAGCACAGATAGGAGGCAAAGTGTGCTTGGAAGGCTCTGAACAGGACAGCCTCCTGACCGCATTTCAAGGTTGTATATTGACACAGAACATGTTTCCTAACGTCTGTTTTTTGTTTTTGTTTTTTTAAGCGCTGAACACATGAAATGGTGAGAATGGAAGACTGCGTACCTGAACACTCAGGAGATTTATCTTTTTACTAGCCATACCAATTTTACATTGGATCACTCTTCTCAAAATAGGCAGCTGTCTACTTCTGGAGACTCACCACAGTCCTGTCATCATTGCGTAAGTACTTATCTAGGAGTCTTAGTAGACCATACATTGAACATGAGTCAACAGTGTGACTCGGTGGCTAAAAACATGAATGGGATTTTGGGCTGTATCATGTCCAGACCACGGGAGGTGATGGTGCCACTTTGCTCTGGTTTGGCCTCACTTGGAGTACTGTGTTCAGTTTTGGGCACCCCAGTTGAAGAGGGATGTAGACAAACTGGAGTGTCCAGAGGAGGGCAAAGATGGTGAGGGGTTTGGAGACCAAGACGTATGAAGAAAGGTTGAGGGAGCTTGGTCTGTTTAGCCTGGAAAGGAGACAACTGAGAGGGGATTTGGTAACCATCTTCAAGTATTTAAAAGGCTGCCATATAGAGGATGGAGCAGAGTTGTTCTCTCTTGCCCCAGACGGACCAGAACCAATGGGATGAAATTAATTCAAAAGAAATTCCATCTAAAAATCAGGAAGAAGTTCCTGACAGTTAGAGCAGTTTCTCAGTGGAACAGGCTTCCTCAGGAGGTGGTGGGTTCTCCATCCTTGGACATTTTTAAACAGAGGCTGGATAGCCATCTGATAGAGGCTGATTCTGTGAAGGCTTAAGGGAGAGGCAGGTTGCAGTGGATGAGCGATAGGGATGTGAGTGTCCTGTATAGTGCAGCGGGTTGGACTAGATGACCCATGAGGTCCCTTCCAACTCTATGATTCTATGATTCTACAAGTCCAGTGCTGCCTACAACCCAGATCACCACCTGCTGCTGCAAAGGGAATGTCATTTCTTCTTTTCTCCAGACCCAAACAGGCTACCATCCTGAGGAGCCTGAGCTTTACAGTCACCTCAGCAAAAGCAGAAAAAGACTACGCTCAACTGTTTCTGTTGGATCAAGGTATTGTTTTTTAAACAGTAAGCAGGTCTCCTTTCACTTCACTGTCTGAAATAGCTAAAGTCCCTGTTTGCAGGTGGCAAATGAGGTGCCACTTCAGTCTGGGAAACAGCTGCAAAGATCTAACACTGAGAACCTTGAAGGCAGCAGCTCCTCTACAGATCCAAGTGCCCTAATTCTTCCTGTCAGTTGAGGACCAGTATTTATAACCCTTTTGCTCTCCTTATCATGAGAATCCTGGCATTTGCTAGAACCTGCCACTTTCCTACAAGCAACAGATGCAACTTATAATTTCTGAATCTTGAAGACCTAGACTGAGGCCACTCACAGCAGGGACAACTGCTTTTTTGTTCTTTGTTCAAATACAGCTTGCTCTGGTCTTGGCGTCTATTTCCCCTAAAACACCAGAGCCTACCCTACTGCTTCCCCTCACTTATTAGGTATGCAAAATTCAAGGGACTTAGTGAGGCAAAACTGCCTCTCTTCTGCTGCAAAATCTTTTATCTCTGAACAAACTGCCATTTACCTCAATGGCTTTTATGCATTGCCACTTTCTACCAGTAAGTTGAAACAATGTACCTCAGATGCAAGTGACAATTGACTATAAAATAAGCTGTCTGCGCAGGCAACACGCTACAGTTGCTATGGAGCAAATGCACTGCTGCTAAGTAGCAATCACATAATAATGAAAGACCTTTAGTTACAGAGGAAGACTTGTTCTGTCCAGTTGAGGATTCTCACAGCTCTTACAGAGAACAAGTAGCTATTTTTAAAGAAATCAAGAACCTTGGAGGTGACACACACCCCTGTCTTTTATCATTTCCTTGGCCTCTCTGATAAAAAATACTACCGCACCCCCAGCAAGGAAACAATTGTAGCTCTACAGACTGAAACTGCACACATCCTTATCCATGGTTCCTCTATATATTTGTGAAACAGCCTGAAGGGTGGAACATGTCCGGCTGTCCAAGTGATTGGCCCTGCCCCTGCAGCTCCCGCCCTCCGTCCCTGGACTCTAGCCTCTTTGCTCTCAGACGTGCCTCAGTGCCTGGAGCCAGCAGCAGGTAAGGGGAGAGGGCCCTGGGCAAAAGGTTGTGGTGAAGGGCATGCTAACGAGGGCTTCTTGGCCTGCTAAGCAAGGCCTGCTAACAAGGGTCTCCCAGACTGTTGACTGCCTGCTAAGGAGCTCTGTCCTGGGCCTGCTAATGAGCTGGCCAGCCCCCGCCCACCCCACTTGATCTGGCTGCGGCCCAAAGCCACCTTAAGCTGCCTGGCCAGGGGCCAGGGGAGGGGACCCTTTCAAGGCTCGTTCTTAGGAATGGGCTTTGAAGCTAGTAGGAAATAAAACTGAAGCATATTATGGTTGCTACACTGAGCCATGAAACTTCTGCAATTACTGTCATACCATGGACAAGAATGCTGGAAGGGAAGGGAGCATGTGAAGGGTGGGCACTACTCAAACAAGAGCTGAGAGTGAGCTAAGATTGGCCAGAGAAGCCCACTGTAACAAGAAAAGATTTTTCAGTTATGTGAGGAGCAAATGTAAGGTAAAGGAGGCAATAGGCCCATTGTTGGGTGCAGATGGATAAACTCTAACGGAGGATGCAGAGAAAGCAGAAAGGCTTAGCGCCTATTTTACATCTGTTTTTTCCCACAGGTCAAAGGCTTTGAGCACATCTAGAGTTGGCAGTAGCCAAGGGATAACATCTGGGTGGCAGGTTGACATGGACAGAGAGGTTGTCGAGAGGCATTTAGCTGCACTGGATGAGTTCAAATCCCCTGGGCCGGATGAAATGCACCCGAGAGTGCTTAAAGAACTTTCTGAAGAACTTGCAGAACCCTTGTCAATCATCCTCGGAACCTCTTTAAGGACTGGATATTTACAGGAGGACTGGAAAAGAGCAAACGTTATTCCGATCTTCAAAAAAGGGAGGAAGGATGACTCAGGAAACTACAGACCAGTGAGTCTAACCTCTGTTGTGGGGAAGATAATGGAGCAGATATTAAAGGGAGCAATCTGCAAACATCTGGAGGACAATTTGGTGATCCAGGGAAGTCAGCACAGATTTCTCTCCAACAGGTCCTGTCAGACCAACCTGGTTTCCTTCTTTGACCAAGCAACAGGTTTGCTGGATCGTGGAAATTCAGTTGGTGTTGTTTACTTGGATTTTAGTAAAGCTTTTGATAAGGTTCCTCATGATGTTCTGATGGATAAATTGAAGGACTGCAATCTGGATTTTCAGATAGTTAGGTGGATAGGGAATTGGTTAGAGAACCGCACTCAAAGAGTTGTTGTCAGTGGTGTTTCATCAGACTGGAGGGAGGTGAGTAGCGCGGTACCTCAGGGCTCGGTGCTTGGTCTGGTACTTTTTAACATATTTATTAATGATCTAGATGAGGGGGTGGAGGGACTACTCATTAAGTTTGCAGATGACACCAAATTGGGAAGACTGGCAAATACTCCAGAAGATAGAGACAGAGTTCACCGAGATCTGAACACAATGGAAAAATGAGCAAATGAGATGCAATTTAATAAAGATAAATGAAAAGCATGCCTACTGGATGAGGGATACACTTCTAGGTAACACTGTGCGTGAACGAGACCTTGGGGTACGTGTGGATTGTAAGCTAAACATGAGCAGGCAGTGTGATGCAGCGGTAAAAAAGGCGAATGCCATTCTGGGCTGTATCAACAGGGGGATCACATCAAAATCACAAGATGTCATAGTCCCATTGTATACAGCACTGGTCAGACCTGTGTGTAGTTCTGCAGTACCGTGTGCAGTTCTGGAGGCCTCACTTCAAGAAGGACATGGATAAAATTGAAAGGGTACAGAGGAGAGCAACGAGGATGATCTGGGGCCAAGGGACCAAGCCCTATGAAGATAGGTTGAGGGGAATGTTCAGCCTGAAGAAAAGGAGGTTGAGAGGGGACATGATAGCCCTCTTTAAGTATTTGAAAGGTTGTCATTTGGAGGAGGGCAGCATGCTGTTTTCGTTGGCTTCTGAGGAAAGGACGTGCAGTAATGGGTTTAAACTACAAGTACAATGATATAGGCTAGATATCAGGAAAAAGTTTTTCACAGTCAGTGTAGTTCAGCAGTGGAATAGGCTGCCTAAGGAGGTGGTGAGCTCCCCCTCACTGGCAGTCTTCAAACAAAGGTTGGATACACACTTTTCTTGGATGCTTTAGGATGCTTTGGGCTGATCCTGCGTTGAGCAGGGAGTTGGACAAGATGGCCTTTGTGGCCCCTTCCAACTCTATGATTCTATGATTCTACTGCATTGCAATTTTGCCCTACCTGGAATCCCCCACTTGAGCATGCAAAAAAACCCCATCATTTCTTAACTAGGTTTGGAGATGAAAGTCCAAAGCTGCAAAGTTATATTTGTTAATTCTGAAGAGAACAAAACAAACCATCTCCTCTGATCATGAGTCCCACTGTGCAGCTTGGCTAACAAGATGGTCCACTTGAGAGCTAATGTGATGTAATGGTTAAGAGTGTCAGACTATAATATGGAAGTCCTGGGTTCGAATCTCCACTCATGCCATGCAAAATTTGCTGGTGATCTTAGGCCAAATCGTACTCTCAGCCTAATCTACCTCCTAGGGTTGTCGTGAGGATAAAAAGGGGGAGAAGAGAATGTTATAATCCACTTTGGGTCTCCATTGGTAAGAAAGGTGAGATACAAATGAAGTAAATGAATAAAACGATCAGTTCCCTCCGAATCCTTTTAGCCTGACATAAGTCTGCATTAGAAATGGATAGCACCAAGCTGCAGAAAGATTATCCTTCTGCTTCAGCTGTTCTGATGAAGAAAGCTTCTATGAAATATCCTTGAGAAAACAACGAAATTCTTGATGCAAAAGGAAATTGTTTGAAGAAAGTTTACTTGTTAAAAAGATTATATCAGGGGACAAATACCTGCAATTTTTACCTTTGTCAATACAGTCCAAGGAAAGGTCAGCCTAAAAATGAGAATGTGTCTGTGCTTTACAATAGACATTTTCTACATGTTTCTCTACACTAATAAGCCTAATTAAGTCAAAGATTCTCACAAAAAATACAGTTTCACGCTTAACATACCAATATGTTACACAAAGAGATGTCTCCTAAGGCATTTAGCTGTTAATAGAATTCCTTCTTATAATGGGAAGGATGTTACTGCTTAGCCATGGAGTGGTTACAGAATCTTCACAATAAAGCAAGAGATTAATTGACAAATTTTACAAGGGGATGTCCTGACTAATACAGAAAATGATTTAAAAATTGCATTATTCTATAGACAGCAGCTTCAGAATTTGCTGACACAGCTGGCATCTCCACTGGAATTAATTCCCAGGAGCAGCAAAGACAAAAATAATGAGATGTTAAATAAAAACAAAGAACTCAGCACTTTTTTTGTGTAACACTTCTAGATTTCTTTCCAAAATCTGACTAGACCACCTGCAAACACCTACCTGAGAGATTCATTAGTGGTACACAGCTCTTTCCAACCCAAATCCAAATTACTCAATCAGAATAACTTTTTAAGTCAACTTGCAACAATATTTAGAGGTGTGCTAAATATCTAGACAAGGGCCAGAAAGGGGACAAAGAAAGAGTTATAGAAGCACAGGTAAGTAAATAGAAACCTTGGGGACAGACAGGAAATTGTGCACCCTCAAGATATTCCATATAACTAAGCCACATGGTTCAAACAGTTGGTGGTGCCAAATGAAAGCTTCACCACATCTAAAGCTCTTTAGATACAGTTTGTACAAAGCAGCATCACACTGAATCAGAACACTGGTCTCCAGAGGTCAGTATTTTCTATAGCTCTCTAGAGCCAAGTCTTTCATCTTGTCTACCACCTGAGCCTTTCAAGCAACAATACCAAGGGATGAACTTTTTGCAATGCAAGGCAGCTGCTCTACCCCTGAGCCCCACCCCCATAGTATCAGCTATTATCCTCAGTTGACCAAAGAACAAATGAGTTCAAGCAGGACAAAAAGTGGCAAAGCAATTCTCTCCCTTGTTTTGACTCCTGCATTGCCTCAGAGGTAAATTCCTATAACTGGGAAAGCTCTTTTAGGATCCCTGGATGCTGAATGCTATTATATTTATTTTTTGCTATTTGGTCTAAGTCTATAGACATAGGCAGACAGGCTACATTTACAGAAACTTTGTCCAAAATAAGATCATGAACAGTTGAATACATTAACACTAACCTTGCATTCAACATTAATCGCACCAGAGACAAATCAGGAACATCAGTGATTTGATTCCCTAAAGGTAAAGGTAAAGGTATCCCCTGTGCAAGCACCGGGTCATGTCTGACCCTTGGAGTGACGCCCTCTAGTGTTTTCATGGAAGACTCAATACAGGGTGGTTTGCCAGTGCCTTCCCCAGTCATTACCGTTTTTACCCCCCAGCAAGCTGGGTACTCATTTTACCAACCTTGGAAGGATGGAAGGCTGAGCCGGCTTGAGCCGGCTGCTGGGATCGAACTCCCAATCTCATGGACAGACAGCCTTAGACAGCATTTGTGCTGCTTACCACTCTGCGCTACACAAACACAAAATCAGAAAGGAATGAAGTCCCCACAGCTCCAATGGACATGTGCCCCACTGATGATTAAAAGCTGTAGCATTCCAGGTTGGAAGTGCCTACAGAGCTTATTTGGAAGACAGAGACTGGAGCACCCATCTGCCAAACACTTCCCCTAGATAAGGCACAGGCATCCAGTTTGCTGTGCCTCACAAGTAAGGAACAGCTGGCCCAGATAGTGGTTCTACAGATCTCCTCTGAAGGAAAATGGGGGTGGGGGAGGATTGCTGAAGTTACTACAGCCCTAATGCAATAAGCAGTAACTTCATAGGGGCCCAGAGAATGCTGGCTGTTGAAGGCCAGGAAGATGTAGGCTTTTATCCATTTGCAGCTTCCAAGACTTTGTTCTCCACAGAAGCTGAACAGAAGGTCACAAAGAGGGTGTCAGAGGATCAAAAGGCTACTGCACGACTGATGCAAGTTTTTATGGCTCTGCATACATCCTATGGGTGCCATTCTCTTTTACAGGAGTGCTCTGGGGTCAGATGGAATGATAGGAAAACTTATGTCTGGTTTCTGTGGGATGTGGTATTAGCTCCAGTTTTGTCAAAGAGGCAAAACTCTTTTCTTACTAAGCTTAGATAGCCTGGCTGAGGTTACTGGAGCCTTTGCAAAGACTTCTTAGGCATACCGTATTTGCCGGCGTATAAGACGACCCCCCAACATTTCCACTCAAAATACAGTACTATGGGCCACTATGGGCAGCTATGTCTATCACAACTGAAGTGCACCCGGCGTATAGGACGACCCCCCCACTTGGAGGCATGTTTTTCAGGGCAAAAAAGTAGCCTTATATGCCAGCAAATACTGTAATTGTCAAATTGTTTTTTCACTTTCGGTGATAGATTAGACCTAGTGTATAAGAAGCAGAGCATGCAGGTCTCAGGGTTCATGTATTGGGGATCTGCCTCCTACTCATAATGAAAGGACTCTGCAAGACATTTATCAGAGACTTGGGGAGGTCCAGGATGCAATCCCCAGTCAACTATGGAACTTGCACTGTGAACTTGGGCAAGTCAATTTTTTTCAATCTCACTTAATTCTGCTAAACTGCCAAAACTGCTGTAATAATAAAATTGAGAGAATCACATAAGCCTCCCTGAGCTTTTTTTGAAGAATGGTAGGATTAAAATGTATTATTAGATGCATTTTTAAAAGGCTATATAAATCACTAGTGGTGCTGGAGCTTGGCACCACATTCTCTTCCCTGACAATTTGGCTCTCTCCACCTACTGTTCCTGCTCCCTATCATTTACTATACAAATTAATTACATCAGCTAGATCGAATGGTTGTGAATTAAGGGTTCATCATTTTTTTAGAAACATCCTTCAGTAGCCAAAGTCAACGATTTTCTTTAACCAAGGTCACACATTTCAAGTAAATCCTCCAATTTCAACTGTTCAAACAAAACTGCATTCAAACCTGGGCCTTGCTTGCATTTTCGGTGCAACAAAAGGGTACTGATGATAGATAAAAAGAATGTCATGGAGGGGACACATTTCTTCCCTTTCTCTAGCTTCCCAGAACTCAACCAAGGTGATCTGAAGCTGCCAGCTGCTTCAGAGAGATCTGTGAATTCTAAAGGAATCAGCCTTACACAGAAAGCAGCTTCCAGAGACACAAGAAATAGGACAGAGCATCCACACAGGCTCACATCTCTCTCTGCCCTTCACTGCAGTTTTGACTCCCCCGCACCAAGGACAAATTAACTTAAAGAGCAGAATAGGAATGCCTTCTACCTTCCCAGAATCAAGCAGCAATTACACCTTTCAAAATCACAGTGGTGATGGTGATGGGTCTTTTCATACACTACATTTTTGAGGGTGTACTTTTTATTAATGTATAATAACGAAGAACACTGAAAAAAACAGAAAGCTGTAAATATGTACAGGTAAACTCTTGACAGATGATTTGCTGTGGCTCTGTCATAAGTGCAGGGCTCGTGGCAAACTCAGGGTTGATGTAGTGTATGATGTGAAATGGCCTGAAGTTTACCTTGGGATACAGCATGCCACATTAAAATACTTTGTAGGAAAGAAAATATTTCAAGCAAGTAGTCACCTCAATCTGCAACCAGCTAGCTAGCACTGAAAGATTAATCCAGCACATGCCCCCAACTGTCCCTGTTTTCCCCTCCTAGGAATTTCAGTTGCCATGGTCTAATAGCAGCATTTGGATCTTGAGTGGTTTGTACTATCAGCTAATCAAAGATTTCTTGAACAGCATTCTCAAATTTTAGCCTTGGGTGTTTGTCAAATTTGTGTCCTCTACCAACAGATTCCCCCCTCAAGTGAAGAAGAGACATCTGATGCTGGATTTCTTGGCGGCTCCAGAGACCCATGCTTCTTCTCCCTCTTTCCAAATGCCTACATTAACAAAAAGGCTGCTTCTGTTGTACTGAGGTGATCACCTGGTAGCTTTAAAATATTATCTTGGAAAAACCAATTGAGCTAAGCACTTAGTTTAATTGTAAGCACAATGAGGATATAAAAAAATTAATGGTCCAATCCAGTTGTCTGTGCCATGTGCTTTTTAGTCCTGGCAGGCAGATCTGCCAGTGCGGTTAAACACCAAGTTCTGGGAATCAGTGTGCTAAACGCCGCCAGACAGACAGGAGGGTCCGCAGCCCCAAGCTTCTAACAGACAATTGCTCACTTGTGACTGCACTGTTTAGAGCCAAAGGTTAATGCTGGCTTTCTGTTTTATAAAGCCCATTTAATTAAGAAGGAAGGAATCTATCCAGTTCTGTATGCAAGGGGGGGGGGTCTGTTCACAGCTTTGCCTGGAACTGCAGCATCCATTGGGGTGGAGTTTGGCAGATGCCATATGATGGCAATGGTATCATAATGGGTGCAGAAGCGAATTGCTTCCCTGATTGAAACTGCAGGGGGCACTTTAGGGATTTGGGATTAAATTACTGGAGCTGGAAGTTGTCCAAAAGCCCCAGATTCATCCCATCAGTGAACAACAAAAACAAGCTGTTAGGTGTTTTTTTGTATTTCAAACATTAACTTCCTAGGTAGTGTCTATGTCCCTTTCTTATTTTCAGTGCTTTGCAAGAAAGGGAGAAAAGGCCATTATTGTAGGTTCTGAATTCAAAACTGTTTGCATTTTGCTATTTTTAAAGGATCAAAATAAGCTTAGTGAAAGGGTAGCACAGCAGGGAGCCTTCAAGAAGCTAATATTTTAGATAAAGTTTGGAACATTTCCCACCCTGCTTCCATTTTTATATGAAACATCTAATTGCTGGATTAGTTTAAATGAGGTACTGCACTGTTTTGCTATATAGTTGTCCATCTCAGCTTTGTTACTAATTACCAAGCTTCACTTCTTATTTTTCTCTAAACTCATATATCTGAAGAAACTACCTTTGTGCAGTGTGGAACCTGACAATTCTGAAATAACAGAAACTAGTCCAGAACAGGATATATATCTGCTGATCTGAAAGCCATCCCATTTCTCTCTCTCCGAACTGCTAAGCAGTGACAGTGATTTAAGACTGCTATCTATTTGGGACTTGGATACCACGACTTTGCCATTCTAGTCCCATAATAGCAACTTTCATCTCTGTGACTCTAACAGATTAATGCAGTCCTTGGAAGTTACATGGATGGCACACAGTCCCATATATTGCACAAATTGTTATACTTGCTTTTGACCAAGGATACTCGGGACACCCTACTGTTTGGATCACACAATTCATAAACTGCCAGTAGGACTTTCAAACCTCAAAAAGAATGTTTTTGAATGTCTGAACAGTTGATATTGGATCAAAAATGCTCTACAGGTGCATGATCCCAAAATGCTTTCTCAATCTTGTATCTTTGTTATATAGGGTTTTTTAAATTAGAATAAAAGACATTTAAATTGTGCTTGAGAGAAGTTGCATGCTTGTGTTTGCCTTCTAGCCTTGTCCATTTTTACCAGCTGATTCTACTGGTTTACTTTCCCATGGCTGTCAACCTCCCCAAGATGTTCACGTATCCAATAGGGAAAAAATAACAATTTATGAAAGAGATTTTTGATTGACTTGAACCTGCTGGGGTGGGGAAAGGGCCTAACTTTCACTGGCAGCTGCTGAAGCCCAGAGAAGAAGCATGGCTCCATATTGTTAACTAAGTAGCAATCACAGGGCAGCAGGACAACATGGGGAGGGGGGAGGGAGATTATTGCAAGGGAGCCCAGTTTCTTGCAAATGTGGGGACTATTGCAGGAGGCCAGAGGGCCTGATATGGTCCATGCAAAGAACAGTTCAATCTTTGTTCAAAAGAGTTTGAAGGCTAGGTGGGGAAGACACAAACCCACTTGCTCCTAACAGCTCAGAGCAGGGGTTGATGAAGGGAAGCTTTGGATGCTACGAATACCCTTCACTCTCAAGCAGAGGCCACACAACAAGCCTGGACAGAATGGGGCATCAACTCATGTCTGGGAAGAGTAGGCTAAGTTGTTTTAGGACATCTTTGTGACACAGATGCTAAAAACTCTGGAAATGATGCTTGTTTTGAATTGTGTGCAAATTGCTGAGGTGCTTATACAATATGTTTGATGAGAAACTTCTGTAACTGGTGTCTTTCTCTATAAGGCCTTACCGATCAATAGGAGACATTATCCCCAAAACTGACAAGTTTTAGAATTATTAAAGAATGGAAACTCCCCCCAAGTGTTCTTGTCTGGTAACTCCCATTAAATTGTTTGGAGGACTGTTTGTATCAGAGTGGATCTCCAAAAGAAATTAACGCTAGACACAAGGGCTCATGCAAAGAATGAGTCCTGCCAGGCCACATCTACAAAGGCCCGGACAGCCTTTCCACAAAACTGCTTATGCGTCCCAATAGCAACTTCAAGTTGGAAAGTGGCTTCTCTCATGAGACTGGTTATCATGGATGCAGGAAACCCTAGAGCTACCTTTCCTCATTCTACAGAGGTTCCATATAGGAAAAAGAACAATCTTCCTTACTTGACTGCCTTTTTGCCCAAACATCTGTCACCAACAGACTGTGAGGGAACTGTGCCATATTCCAGATTGTTGCCAAATGTGGATTATGTGATGACATTACAATATTTATATCCTGACGACATGCTTTTAACAGAAGTCACCAAACAAGCATTGTCTCCAGTTTGTGGCTGCCTCACAATCACAAAACCTTCTTTACCTGAAGATTTCTCAAAGAATAAACCAATGAACTTTCTGGATATATGGAAGTATTTATTTAGGGTGGCTTGTAGTGGCAGGGATTAGGTCTTTGACAGTTGGATTTTGCTACTATTCATATTTTGATCTGGGTTCAGTGACTGACATATTTTCTGTTGCTGCCCATCTACACTTTCTATGGAATGGGGCAATTAATTTATATCAAAAATGTTGATGAAAAATGTGCCGCTATGGGGATTTATATGTGTGCTCACAAACTGGGAAAGCTTATCCCATGTAGATTATTTTCTTCCCAGTTAAAAATACTTAGGAAATACTTGGGAATTCTGGTTTGTACCACTTGATTTGAACCATGAAGAAGCCAACATTCCTTTTTGTCTAAACATTCTCATGTGGTCTTTAAATGGCAGAGAACTCCAGCAAGGCACTGAGCCATTGAAAAGCCATTCACTCCGATGGTTTTAAAATAAGACTCAGGCACGTGGTCAGGCATTCAGAACTGATCATTAAAATGAAAGGTGTACCTGACCTGGCAATGCAAAAACAAGGCAATTTAAATACTGCTGGAAAGGCAAAGGGAACAGGACAAGAAGCCCACCTCACCACATTCTAGGAAATGAAATTTGATTTGTTCTGTGACTCTGAGATTTGTTCAATTTCCACTGCATAAATTCAACTCAGCTATGACAGTCCTTGTTAGATGTCGCCCAGAGCAACTGAAGTTGATGGGCACAATTTTAAATCTCATTTTTACTACTTCCTTTTGGGGCAAATCCAGTCAGTAAAGCAACCCTTCATGAATGAGTCAGGCATTAATTTATAAAGCAGTTAGTTACAGTGCATACACAACCCCTCCACGGGCAAGATCAGTTTAGTTAGTTTTGCTTCATTTGTCTGACCAATTTCCTATTATAGAGCATCATGAACAGCAAGGGTTCTGTCTTTCCTAAATTTCAGACTGATTAGATGACATTCAGAAATCATTTGCAAAAAGAACAGAGGGTTCACAGCAGGGATTACTGTGTCGACTGATTTTGCAGCTTTAAAAACAATTTACATTAGGACAATATAACTTTTCCTACATTGTTATTTTTCCTTTTATGGTTCTGTGGTTATTGTTGCCGCTGTTGCCCATGACTTGCACCATCCCTTCATCTCAGTGAAACCAAGATGGTGTCATAAATGACCTCTAGTCAACAAAGAGGCAGAAAGCTATTTCAGGAACAGCATAGCTGAGAAGGTGGGGTACATATATTTTAAGGAAATTAATAGTCAAGGGAGAAAAAGATGTGTACACTTCACAACCAAATGTGACACAGATCATTACAGCACTGAAATGTTGATACAAGTATATGAACTAGCAAACAGATGCATGTGAGAGTTGAGTGAACATTCTGGTTAGTATATCTGTATTACAACAGTGAAAAGTTTGTTATCCAGTACATGGATTATCCAGAACTGGCTTTGCTCAGAGGGTAAGTGCCTCCCCCTCAGCATCCATATGCCTGTGCATGCAAACACACATGAGCATCACAGTCCTACCCTTCAGCCAGCCAGCTTGATTCCTGCAGCTGATGCTGTTCTTCTAGGCAGTGAAGATGCCAGCTGACATTATCTCCTTTCTGCCTTAGCCGGTCCTGAGCTGCTGGGGGCCAGCTGTGCTGGGGAGTTTCTGGGCAAAAGGCCCTCTTGTCTAGCAGCCTTGCAAGATAGCTCTGTCGCTTGAAGGGGATGGAGAAGACTCCTTGTAGGGATGGCAACTCGCACTAGGGCGTTTCCAATGGGGTGAGGAGTTTGGGTGCTGTAGGTTCCTTTGGGTCAAGGGTTAGGATACAGCAATAAACCTGAGTATCTGATACACCTGATTAACCAATGATCTCTGTTTTTTTTATTTATTAGACTTTTAGACTCCCCTCCCAGCAAGCATGAGTCCTGAATACTAATTAATGTACAATTAATACAAGGCCTAATATTTGAGCCTTAAAAAGCCAAGATCCCAAAGAGGGACAGGAGCACTGTTTTTACCTCCAGTACTGAATAATATTTTTTATTACCCAAAGAAGTCACGGCTTACAATTAGTACTGAATATTTTTAATGTAATTTTTTTATTTTTCACTAAAGATAGAAATAAAATGAATACATATAAACACATTAATAAAAGTTATATAGTTTACATTCTAGACATATTATGTTAGAAATCCCCTCCTATCTCAATATTTTTTATCTTTTTAAATAGTTCAAATAAGGACCCCATTGTTCTTGGAAGACTTCTTTCGTTTTCCCGTTAACTCTTAGTGTCAATTTAGCCATTTTGGCAAGATAGTACTGAATAATATTGAGGTCAATAGAGTCATTTGTCCATAAGACCTGCCATTGACTTCAATATGATGGAGATAGTAACCATGATCAAGCAAGGAGGAATAAGGATGAAGCACTCATGACCACAACATGCTTAGGTAAAACAGATCTAATGCATCCAAAGGTTTGTACCATGAGCTTCATCTATATCCCTTCTTGAGACCATCTTGTCAGACTCTCACTGTTTTCAACTGGCTGAAGTCATCAGATTATAGACTATAAAGATAAAGATGCCCCAGCAATCTGAGGAAAGTTTTGTGATATTGATTCCTTCAGAGTTACCTGCCATAATGTCCCAGCTACAATCCCCCGCTTCTCCAGTTAAAAAGTATCAGATTGTGAAAGATTCCTACCCGCTTCTTTTATTTAAAGCACTAAAGCATTTAGGACTAGGATATTTAAAGAACTGCCTGCCCCACATGAAATCTGCCTATCAGTTTTCTTCAGAGGCCCTGCTCTGTGTACCCTAACCAAAGACAAGAAACTATGTTGTGACACTACATCTCCGAACTTCCTCCATGCAACTAGCACCAACTCTGTTGTGCTTCAAGAAATAGATTTAGAGTTTTAAATATATATATATTTCCTCAGGCATGTTGGCTGACAGTGGAGTTTCTATGCACCCACCCCTTTTACTGCTTCTTTGTTATGGCTACCATTTCAGTCTGGGAACAAAGACTTGTTCCTGCTGTTGTTTTAGTGATTGTTTTATTCTACTGTTGCACTGTGCTGATTTTGCTTGTTTATTACAACATTTTTTGTTTGTTTGTTTGTTTGTTTATATTTTTATACCGCCCTTCCATACGGCTCTGGGTGATTTACATATAACATCGTGAGGTAACTACATAGAACACTGTAACAAATATAACAAATATAACAATGTCAACCAGAACAATATTTTAACAGGGACAGGAACATTGACACAGCTTTGGGTAGGTCGGATTCTTCAGTCATGGAAGGGGGGTGTCTGGGAGGGCAGTGGGTGTTTTGGCTTCAAGCAAATGCCTGATGGAGGAGCTCTCTTTTGCAGGCCCTGCAAAATTGTGAGAGTTTGGACAGGGCCCTGATCTCTTCACAGAGCTCATTCCACCAAGTGGAGGCCAAGACCAAGAAGGCTCCGGCCCTTGTTGAGGCCCAAAATGCTTCTCTGGGGCCAGCGATCGGCAGCCAGTTGGAGGTGGTGGACCATAAGGCTCTTTGGGGGGGTATAGGCAGGGAGGCGGTCTCTCAGGTACACAGGGCTCAGACCACGTATGGCCTAGAATGTAACCTTAAGCCTGAACGTAAACCTTAAGCCTGATCCAGAATTCAACTGGGAGCCAGCCGAGCTACTGGAGTGCCAGCCAGATGTGGGATCTCCATGGTGTATTAGTGACAATCCTGGCCGCAGTGTTCTGCACCAGTTGTAGTTTCCAGATCAAGGATAAGGGTAGGCCTGTGTAGAGCAAGTTACAGAAGTCCAGTGTAGAGGTGACCATCACAAGTATCACTGTAGCTAGTTGTTCCGGGGCCAAGTAGGGCACTAGTACTTGGCTTGGCAGAGGTGGTGAAATGTCAGCTATGCTATCTTTGTGACCTGGGCTTCCATTGTAAGGGAAACATCCAGGATCATGCCTAGGTTTCTGGCAGAGTGAGCCGTTATGAGCTGCACTCCATCCAGGGTGAGCAGATGTGCTTCCTCCCATGGTCCCTTCCTGCCCAGCCACAGGACTTCCGTCTTTGCAGGGCTGAGCTTCAGACGACTCTGCTTGAGCCATTTCATCACTGCTTTCAGGCAGCTGGCTAATGCTTCTGGGGAAGAGTAGGGTGGTCATCCATCAGATCTATGTGCCACCTTGAGAATCTCAGCAGTGTGTAGAAAATGTGTTTTAAATAAAGAAATGAATATAAGTTGTGTTCTTGCACAACAAATCAAATTAAGAAGGATGACATATGAATTTTCCCTGCAGGAAAAATGACCAGAATCACTTATTTACAGAAATATCAATCGCTTTTTAAAAACATACACACTAGACAGTCAAATTTCCACCCAGATGTTAAGATGCCTTTAACCAGATTAACTGCAAGCTGCTACACAGCTGCACTGCTAAGCACTTTGCCCCAAAGATATCCAAAATCTGAGTACTCCTCTAGACTCCTCTAGTACTCCTCTAGTTTTGAACTAAATCGTGACAGAGAAGCAACAAAAAAGTGACTCTATTGTGAAGAAATAAAGCCCACATCATGTCAAGCTGCCTCCTCTGCAATATTCTTCAACAATGTCTTAAATGTGGGTCTCAGAGAAGGCTGGGAGCTATGAGCTAACAGCTCCACTCTTCTGTGGGACAGTGATCCTCTGAGCAATCCTTTTTCATTGTGCCTCTATGGAAGTACAGTGGGCAAATGTAATTTTTCCCCCCAAAGTAGTAAAATGAACATCCATGGGTCAAAGCTAGACTGAAGCTCACAAAGGGAGCAATACAGTTCAGTACAGCTACTAGAGGTTTGATGCATTATGCACAATGTGTGGGAGATATCTGAGGTGAAAACAGAGCTGTTCTGAACAGCGTACCTGATTAACTTTTCCAAATAACTTTTCTGATACAATTTTAAAAAACAAATAGACCTAAACCTTGATAGCAAAATGTTCCAAAGGAAAATAGCACGATGCGAAAACCTCCTGTGCATGCCCACAAAGTATTGCTGCAATCTCCACTATAGAAATAGCCGCACCATTGTTCAACAACACTGCTAATGCAGGCAAAAAACAAGGCTAGGGAAAAGGCTAAACCTAACAGATAATGAAGCTTCGTTTCAGCCATTGCCCATCCCATGTGGAGGTTAAGGTCCCTTTGTGCATGCATTGACAACATCTGCTGCTCCCCCTCCCTCGTGCATTGCTGACTTTGTGCACACTGCACAGTATACAGCAGCAATAGTCACTGACCTGCCGAGCAACAGACAATCATGCTTGTAAATCCATGATGGCGAGATACTTGCCACTCTTACCCATGTAAAAATTACAAAAGCCCAATTCACAATGGTGCAAGTCTCCCACCCAAAGGCCCTAATGAGGTACAGTGGTGCTCCTATATACCAACACAGGTGTTCTTTTTCAATGGGCTCCAATATTGCTCCCTACGGCCTACAAATTCACTAGCTCTACATCTTCCAAGATTTCCTGCTTCCTAGCACAGGCCTCTGAGCGCCAACATTTCTTCTCCAACTGGTAGACACGGCACTGCTTCTTCATCTACTCTGTCCATATGCAAAGAGGCAATGTCATCATTTGAAGAGGCTCCTTGATATTGGGACTGCACCTTTAGCCATCCTATCGTTACGCTTAAACTATGGACCAGGGGACTGCAGCTGTTAACAGCCTTTGCTTCAAACTTTAATTACAAAGGGGAAGTTGTGTTAGTCTGCTGTAGCAAGATGCTACTTGACTCCTGTGGCGTTCTCACATACAGTTTATGAGTCACAGTTTGGCCATATCTGGTACAGGGGATCATAAATAATATCTGCTTAGGAATTAATTAGCTCCAAGAATCCATCTGAATATGGAAGCTGAGCCTATCTCCTTCTCCCCTGAAAGAAGCAGTGATGAATCAACTTTCCTCTGCCAAATTCCCTTTAAGAGGAGATTATAAAGAGGGTGCTACCTGAGAGACCATCTACCTTCTGTCAAGAAGATAAACAGTTGCTTATGGGAAGGATCGGTCCCTTATTTTGACTGCTTGCCTCACTGGAAGCTGCTAGTGATGTCAGTGCAAGAGGACCTGTCTCAGGTTGCCAGGCAACCATATGGCACCTTCAACATAGTCTCTTCTCTGCCAGTCATCAACAAAGAGAGAATGGCAGAGAGCTGACCATTTCCCTGATGTCTGATATTGTTAAGAGAAACACACATCTCCAGAATTCTCTTTTTTATATTTTGTAAAATGACTATTATAAAAAGAAGGCATCAGAAATCTGACAGAAATGGAAGTGATGAAGATGGTCTTTTCTAGAAGTCTTGGTCACAGACCATTTGGGCTAACATTCCTGTGACAACTGGATTTCTAGTGTCTTCAGTGATGCCTGGATTTCAGTAGTCTCATCATTTCATGTACAGATGACACACCAACTTAGGCAACCATAGATGCTTGTGGTAAAAAATTGTCCTAAGCTATTGAGTCTCCTAGTCTTAAAAAGAGCTTTAAGGTCAAAAGGCTGCATGCTAGGCTATTTCTCCATGAACACTGCTTCCAGAACTCAGCCTAGTTGAAACAAGTTTCCATTCTGAACACTGTACACTGGGAGGCATAATTCCTTCCAGCCCTACAAATAACAGGTCCAACAGTAGAACAAGTAGGAAAAGGAGGTGGGGACTTGGCTGTGCTCTCTGTCTCTCTTGAGCACAGGAAGGGAGACACAGGAACTAGGCACTCTCCAAGTATCCTACTGTGATACCCATATGTCCTTTTTTGCTCTGCAGAAAATATAAAAAGAGTGCCATAGTGAGTCTGTCAAATACTGTTCTTTCTAAACTGTGGGCGTGAGCAGTTGCACATTAACACAGGAAGCCCTGCTGGAGCAGCAAAGGGTCTTATACTGCCCACTGCCCATTTAAGATTGCAGCAGTTATATTCTGTTCAAGATGTGAATTGTTCCTCTCAGTAGAGGGGGAAAAAATAGAGGGAACTTTGCTGTCAGACAGAGGTGGATGAGCAACTGCTGTGTTTTACTGTGTGAACAGAACTTGTTACTTCTTCAGTGAAGAGCCTGGTAGCCTGGCCCAGTTCCCTCTGTGTCTACAAACACACATGGCTATGGAGAAAAGTAAGAAGAGTCAGAGTGGGGATGGGAGGGACAGAATTCAGGCAACAATCCAATGTGGTCTTATAAAAATAAAAATATATAGTGGCACTTGAGAAACTCACAAATAAAATTAGATTAATTCTAGGGAGAATAAAAGAAACTTTATGATAATTTGGAATGATTTTATAAAGTATCTGATGGAATTTCCAGGATATTTTTCATTTAAGAATATTCTTTTGTTGGAGGGCGGCAATTTTTTGTTTGTTTGATATTGGGTTAAGGTGATGCATACCATGTTGTTTAAAATTGGAATCAATAATTCTACGTAGAAAGAATGCCAACTTGGATGGTAGAGCTGACCCAGGATATTGTCTAGCATCCATAGATATGCTTTGAATGTCCAAAGAGTTTACTATCTAGCCATCTGACTGGCTCTTTCCGTGCAACATTTAAACAAGAAGGAAGATGGTTGACCATTGTCCTGCTTGGGTAACAGTCATTAGCATACACATGCACTCAAGACAATGCAATGAACTACACTGAGATGGCTAAGTCTGAAATGCTACTGTAAGGGATACCTTCTTGACAGAATCTTTAAACAGCCCCGTGGCGCAGAGGGCCACGGACTGAATAAAGCAGTAAGGGCAGTGTGGGAGGAGTTAGGGCAGGTCCTGTCCAGGATAAAAACTCAGAGGGGCCAATCAAGAGCCGCGAAGAGGCTCCTGATTGGCCCCTCCGAGTGTCCATCCCGCCCCAAGCAGCCAATGGGGAGCCGCACAAAGAGCAGCTCCCCATTGGCTGCTTCACCCGCCCAGACAGCCACGGGTGAGGGGTGAGCCGCGCCGCCTTCTCCCGGCCGGCGGAGCAGCCTCGCCGCGTCGTAGACCCGGCGAGGCCGCTCCGCCGGCCGGGAGAAGGCTCGAGAGAGCCTCGGGTGGGGGGTGGGCCTTGCAGCCTTCTCTCTGCCTCCGGAGCGGCCGGGAGAAGGCTTGAGAGAGCCTCGGGTGAGGGGTGGGCCTTGCAGCCTTCTCCCGGCCTCCGGAGCAGCCTCGCCGCGTCTGCGACGCGGCGAGGTTGCTCCGCCGGCCAGGAGAAGGCTCAAGAGAGCCTCGGTTGGAGGGTGGGCCTGCTCTCAGGCTATCTAGGGCCCATTTCATTACAAAGTTAAATGGGCTTTAGATCTAGTCTTCAATAATCTTAGATGCACCTGGATTTCCTGCAACCAATTTTTTTGTCCAACATTACAAAGTTTGAGAGAAGAGAGAAGGGGTAGCCAAGGTTTCTAGTGTACTATAGATGCCTTGAAGGCCTATCTGAATGTAGCCTCAAGTTGCTTGCTGCACAGTTCTTTTAAAATGCTTTAACAGTCACTATGTATTTATGTTAATCTTCTTTACAGCCTAGTCTCAGCTGAGTTAATTAACTATGGCGTTAAGATATAGTTAATTAACCTAGTCAAGCAGCTCTGAATAAGGTACAGAGGAGCCTTCCTCCTCCATGGGTGTGTGTGTGTGTGTGGAGTGGGTGTGGGGGGAGAATCCTTGGAAAATGCAGTCCTAGCCCTGGGACATTAGGACTCGCATCTGTCTTCCCAGCCATTCTGTCTGTACTTCTGGTAAGAGCTCTACAGTATGTTTTGGCTAATTGTTCAAGTGAAAACTCAGAAAGAAAAAATCATTGTAGAGGAACCTCTTCTCTTTTGATTATTCATCCTTCTTCCAGATGATTATGAGAGCCACTGAATGACTGGAGTACTCACTCTTAGGGAGTTGCCACCCTATTCCTCAGTGTCCTGAATAAATACGGGGTACTAGTATTCTATGCCACTAGATATTTTGGTAAGAATGGAAGCATTGCAAATCTATACAAGGGCTTCTGGATGACATGCTAAACATAAAAGGAGTGATCCCACTTTCATCTATGGCACAACTATTCCCATGTACAGCAATGTACTTAGACTTGGACTTACAATGTTGCTTGAACAGGCAGGAATACTTTCACTCCTCTGGAGAGGATTTTTTCCCACCCACCCAGTAAGTTCTTTCCACTGTGCGCATGCTGTTTGAAATGAAACCTGGGCTTTTCTAGCAAATGACAACTTCACCAACCCTAAGGATTCAGATCTAGGGAATGCTGGACAGACTGGGATCCTAGGAAAATAACTGATAATTCTGTTGGTGCTTGCAGCTGTAGGGCTTTCTCAGATCTGCACATTACTGGGTTTGCTGGAGCTTCCCCAACCCAAGTGTATCAAAGAGGGAAACTATCTCAGCCACCCAGTAGTTTGTTGTTGTCTAACTTGCTCTTAATTAGGAAAATAACATACACAAAAGGCCTCATTGGGCCATGCGGGCTTTTGAATGGGTGAACAGTGTCTTCTTCCCTTCTTTCCCACCCTTATTTGGGTGGCTCACAGATCCCTAACTAGGGATGCATGGAAAGGGACGGGGGAACGTGTGGAGCCTCTCCATGTAATGAAGTTGTAGTCTGGTTTAGAACCAGCTCTCTGTATGCTTCCTGGCATTCCATCAGTGGATTCTACACTACAAGCCCAACACGAAATAGTGATGCAGCTCAGAAGATATACTGAATTATCTTTATGTATCATGTGTCATAAAAAGTCTGCCTTACAGCATCTTGAGGCTGACAGTCTTTGTTACTTGCACCTCTGAACGTAACTTCCAGCATCTGAAAGTCAGAGGTACATCAGCTCCCAAAGCAGCGTTCCATCTCCTGCTTTAACTTGGGGGCTTTCCGCACTCCTTCAAAATCGCACAATGGTTGCCAATTGAAAACGCTACTGATTTGCCATTATGCACAACGTCGTTGACAATCTGCCACATACCTGAAACCGATCCGCAAAAAGCGCTTCCTTGTAGCGCTTTCAGGGAAATCCCCAAAAGTGGATTCACCCTCCGGAAAGCGCTACACTCCTGGAACCAATTTGCAACACTAGCGGGAAAGTTCTGTGCGTTACCATTGTTGTGGTTTCTACAAAGTCCCTCCCCCTGGCTCTCTCCTCTGATCTTCCGGCGAAGCGATCGCCATTTTTTTTTCTCCGAGCAAGCGGAGATCAAATCACCGGCAAGCCTTCGTTTACCCAGTGAGGCTTCCCCGGCTGCAGTCCCTCCCCAGAGCTATTTACAGTCACTAAGCACAAACAACAGAGAAGCCCGTTCGCTGATGTATTTTCCCTTTATTTTTTACACTGTTTTCGGCCGAAAATCGGGCCCGTGAGGGGGGGGGGGTTTCACTCGGGGGGAGCGTGGCAACGATGAAACGACAGCTCAAACACACTGCCAGCTGGATGGGTCTCTCCATTGCAACGAATCAACGCATATTCGTTGCAACGTGTGTGTTTTTTTTTAAAAAAACCTTTCTTAAAGGGAAAGGGGCTGTTTGGGAGCATGCTAACGGCCGCCCATTGGCTGCTTGACGGCCAGGGGCGGGACGAGCTCGGCAATAGCGCTTCCTTTCTAGCGATTTTTGCTGAGACCGGAAGCTTGTGGGAAACAATGGAAACGCAACTGGATTCCACTACAAAGTCAGGTATGCATAACGACGAATTCCACTATTTTAAATGGCGATTTTTCGTTCAGCAAACAATTTGCTACAAGGATCCCGGTGCGGAAAGCCCCTTGGTTTCCCTGAAGACACTGCAGCTCTTTTCTTCACAAGTATTTGTTCTTCTGCTCTGGGAGACATGGTGGCTGGTTTGCTTCCCCTCCAAGGGGAAAAAAATCAGGTGACCTAATTTACCACTTTGGAGAACTGTGACCCAAGAATGGCAGAGCATCCAGTGGAAAGTAATGAAAGTCAGAAGAGGCAGTTCCTACTGTAGACATTCAAGAAACCAATCTAGTGTACTTGGACATAATACCTGGCATAGTGCCTGACTTGCTATTATTCCCTTGTTTTCAGGAAGATTTTTTTAAAAACCTGCACAAAAAGCATACTGAACTCACAAACTGGCAAGTGACAGCTCCTTCAGTTTCAAATGTGTAAAGTTGTAATTTAATTCTCTTAACCACAGACTCTTTTGATAGTTCTTCAGAAATCTTCAGTGGCACTCTTGCCAGCTGGAGCAGATGGTTAATAGCGGGGCTAATTGACAGCATCACTTTGAACCTGACAACATCTTCCATCACAAAAACCGCAGTGTATTTCACACATCCCACCACATTAAGCCTCTGTCTTAGGAATGTCATGAGTGCCCCCTTCTTTAGCTGGAGAGCCAAGCTATCAGGGATTTATTCCATGAGCCAGACAGAAACAAACATAGAACCAGTGAGTCAACTCTGACCACTAGCTTACAACCTTTATGCCTTTGAAATATGGATATACAGGGAAACCAGGATAACAGAGTAGTACCTAAAGGAGTTTCTGTGTACATCTTTGTACAAATTTCCATATATGACTGATATGAGCAAGGCAGTGCCTACTGTTTCGAAAGGGAGCAACTATTCTAACACAGCAAAATTTAAACTTACTATTCTTTACAATAAAAGCACATATTACTTCCTGAAGACGCCAGGTGCTGAATGAAAAGGTGTCCAGATCATTGTAATTCTACATCCTCAAATATCTAGATCTACATTAGTGCAGTAAAGAACACCCAGCACAACACTGCATTAGTATCTCAGAGAGCCTGCTCTGAAATGGCATAAGCATGCACAATTTGTTCTGCATCAGAGCATCAGACACACAGACCCTGAGCTTTCTTAGTAGTACTCAGACCCACAGGCAGCTACTGCCATTTTAATGATAATATTAACCTATATTCTGCATGGATTTTCATCAAAACCCTCAGCACATTTAAATGAAGTAAAAAGCAGTAGCTTTCTTACTTCAAGGCCTGCGAAAAAAAGCACGATACATCACATATATACTGTGAAAGAACTGCTGCTGGATAACAGTTTACAATTAATAGTTAAAAATAACAACCCAATTAATTTTAATTCAGATTATGCCTAGTTCACTTTATTCCCTAATGAAGAAACCTTGTGCTTTGGTTAGACAAAGGTATTTCTGTTTGTCTGTCCTGAATCTAGTGCTCTTCAGCTTAATCGGATGCCCGTGAATTCTATTGGACATTTTATTTTCAACTTTTTCCTGAAAACCTCTAACATGTTGTTGTTGTTAGGTGCAAAGTCGTGTCCAACCCATCGCGACCCCATGGACAATGACCCTCCAGGCCTTCCTGTCCTCTACCATTCCCTGGAGTCCATTTAAGCTCACACCAACTGCTTCAGTGACTCCATCCAGCCACCTCATTCTCTGTCGTCCCCTTCTTCTTTTGTCTTCAACTGCTCCCAGCATTAGGCTCTTCTCCAGGGAGTCCTTTCTTCTCATAGACCGTTTATGCACTGGGCATTTCACTGCCCCAGCTGTCGTGCAGAAGCGCAAATTGGGGTCGGATGAGGTGCACCGGGCCAAATGCTCCCCCGTGTGGGTGCAGGAAGAGGTGGGGCAACCTGCCATGACTAAAACTCCAGCCTGCAACCTGGCATGAAACCTCCAGTGCATAAACGGTCATAAGGTGGCCAAAGTATTTGAGTTCAGGATCTGGCCTTCTAAGGAGCAGTCAGGGCTGATCTCCTCTAGGACTGACCGGTTTGTTCGCCTTGCAGTCCAAAGGATTCGCAAGAGTCTACTCCAGCACCAGAGTTCAAAAGCCTCAATTCTTTGACGCTCGGCCTTCCTTATGGTCCAACTTTCACAGCCATACATTGCAACTGGGAAGACCATAACCTTGACTAGACACACTTTTGTTGGCAGGGTGATGTCTCTGCTTTTTAGGATGCTTTCTAGATTTGCCATAGCTTTCCTGCCCAGGAGTAAGCGTCTTTTACTTTCTTTGCTGCAGTCCCCATCTGCAGTGATCCTGGAGTTCTTCTGTATAATTTTGCCACCTTTTTAAAATCTCTGTTATGTCCCTACCATTGTGGTCCTTTATCATACCCATCTTTGCATGAAGCGTTCTCTTCATATCTCCAATTTTCTTGAAGAGATCTCTGGCCCTCCCTATTCCATTGTTTTCTTCTATTTGTTTGCACTGTTCATCTAAGAAGGCATTCTTATTTGTTCTAGCTATTCTCTGGAATTTGGCATTCAATTGGGTGTATCTTTCTCTTTCTCCCTTGCCTTTCACTTCCCTTCTCTCCTCAGCTATTTGTAAAGCTTCTTCAGACAGTCATTTTGCTTTCTTGCATTTCTTTTTCTTTGGGATGGTTTTAGTTGCTACCTCTTGTACAATGTTACGAACCTCCGTCTATAGTTCTTCAGGCACGCTGTCTAATTCCTTAAATCTATTTGTCACCTCTACTGTATATTCGTCAGGGATATGATTTAGTTCAGTGGTCCGCATGACTTTTATTATATATTGGGGAAATCAACTGTTTAGGAAAATTATCAGCAAACTCACCCCCTGAGGGTCAAATCTATTATTCTACTGAACTAGGTAATATACAAAACAAAATTCACATCAGGAAAAAGAGCAGATGTTGGAAGGGAAATATGCAGCAAGCAAAACGAAGCAACGCACATAATAGGGAATGCCTACAGTGTGAATAAACCACAATAAGGTAACAGTTATAATCATGCTAACGAAACAATAAGAACTGGCTGTAATAACTGCTCTGTGTACGGAAAGTGCTCAGTCACAACTGGAGAGCTGTTGTCCTTTCACAAAATAAATCTTGAAGTTGTAGAATTCTACCCAGAGCTCTGGCACTAGTGGGTTTAATTTGTAAAACATTATGATATTAATGACCCTTTAACTAAAAGGGCCAATTCCACACATGGGTACTTGATAATTTCTGTATTATTACATTAGACTGCTAATCAATTTTTAATTGGAACGGTCCCCTGAAAAAGGATGTTTTCTATTGCCCAAAATTTTTGTGCCTCTCTCGATTTAGCCATTGTATTTAACATGAGCTCTCAAATGACAGTCTGTTGTAGTCTTTAGTCAAGCTGTTATTTCAAAGCACTTAAATCCGTATTTTACCTTCTTAATCTGTCAATTGACTGGTTAAAAGCAAAACAAATAAGAAACATTTAGCCAATTCAGTATTCAAAAATACAGCTGGTTCCTATCTTCAGATTGATTTAGCCTTTTTATTACCAAAGTAGGTCTAAGACCTTCCCATAGGGATTAAGAATAAGACTGGGTCATGAAACCACACCTCCCTTCAGCATCTTTTTTGTTGTTGTTGTTCCTTTTGCAAGGTACTGCAAAATGGATCTACAGTGTTTGCCCTCTTGTGAGCAAATGGCAACTGTAAAGGAAGGTATAAAACCGCTCCAGCACAGTGTCACAAGACAGGCACTGCCAGCCTGGTTGTCATGGCAACAGAGACGCACTCCCTCCCTCACATCCATTGCTGTCTAATAACTATTCACAATGGGGGAAATGCAGTTGGTTTCCTTTGCCCCCAATGAACTCAGCACTGTTAATTCATAATGAACATAATCAGCTGGGGTAATCTTTCCCAGAAAGTTGACAGCCCAGGGTGGTGTTGTATTGTTTTTTAAAGGCACACAAGGAAGAGTCACGAGAGTGCACAAATACCAGCAACGAGAAGGTTACCAGTGAATATCCCCTCCCCACACACAAGAACTACTTTCATGATTGCAACTGAACCGGGCAAATGTTTGATGCAGTCTGAGGCAAGACCTTCTCCTTGGGTATTCTTCTTGAGCCCTACCTCTGCTTCATCAGCTTTGATGCTTCTTCTACTTCAGCATAATGCCTCCCATTGAAAGAAGAAATCAAACCACTTGCCAGCTCCCTAATAATCTTTCCTCAAACTGCTCAGTGCATCAGAGCTGATTTCATTACCTGCCGCCTGCTGCTGCTGCTCAAGGTTTTATTTAAAGCACAGGGATACAGCAAAGAAAAAATTCAGCATGACCTCCCTGAACTGCTTGGGGATGAATGCTCCACTGCACTGACAAACAGAAGCTGCTTCCATTTCTTAACTAACAGACTAAGCCGAGGGTGCCTCGGAAGTCTCCTATAGCCAAGACACATTTTCAATTACTGCGTGTGCTGAAAGGGATTTTTAAAAAATATAGGCTGATATAATCAACACTGAGAGGATGAATTGGTAACCATAAAATGCAACATCATAGCACATAGGAAGTGGAGCAGCCACCAAATTGAGTTGAGAAAATTATATGTCTGAAACTTGGCAGAACTCTTTGCAGTAGCAACTGTACTAGTGGAGACCAAAAAAGAATAGGGATGCTTTTCATGTATTCACACCGTACAGGTGTTGCTACAATACATGTAAATCATATGCAGATTCAACTTTGGTGTTCCTGCACAGAGTGAAGACTGGGACTAAATGGCCTCTAAAGCCCCTTACAGTTCAGTGATTCAATGACTAGCTATTGCTTTTAAGGCTCCATTTCACACTCTGTAAAAGTATTACATTCTACAAAGCCACTAATTTTTTCCATCCTGAAATTATACCAATTTATATACTCCTACATTTATTATGGCACAGAAAGTGAAAAAATCAGACAGAACAATAAGAAGCCAAAGATTACCCCAATTGATCTCCTTATGAAAAACCTTTCAATTTAGAAATGTACGTAAACATTTGTTCCAGACTCAATGAATTCAGTCAACTGCTGCATCTGTCCTCACAATCCTTCCCCTCTCCATTGAGGCAACATTCTATGTTATTCTGTAATTTGCAAAGATAACATTAACAAGACCTTAGTGCATATTCCCAAAGCTACCAATTACTGAGAGCAAATATTTCCATATGAGGAATCACCTTGACCCTCCTACTTACTCTTGCAATTTTGGTTGAATTACTTTGGTCATCCTACTGACATCTCAGAACCATGCACAAGTCGCACTTAATTGCTTATGTCAACCAACAGGGAGGAGGGAGGGTGTCAGCCCTTCAGGGTGCCTTAAGGAATCAGTTATATGTTCAACAAACAAAAATAGTGTGCAACTCACCTGCTCCTCTGACAGCTGTGAGATGTGATTCACAGCAGCATAGGACTCAATCTTTGGATTGAAGTGGTTGATTATGGCTCTGAAACAAAGAGGACATATATAATGTATATAAAAAGTTAGAGAGAAATCTTCTTAAGTATCAACATTGCATGGCAGTTCTTTCTTCCTCTGATGCAGTTATGTTTAATCCTAGCTGTTTTTAATCTTACAACAAAGCCTAAAGCAACCAGGGTATGTTTTACACACAGCATCCATTCTACAAAGGAAAATGAATATTTGACTCTTGTTGATCAGACTATCATAACATTTTACAGTATATTAACTGGTCCCCTAAGCTTGCTCTAGAAATTATTTAGAACACATTGTGATGCACTGAGAAAATACACACTTACACAGCTTTGCCATGTGCATGGACATTCGTGCCTCAAAAAGCACACTATATTTTTATCTTGCTTAGTGGATAGTGGGATTTTTTTTACAGCCGAGTCACAGAACAATGGGAAGGTTTTCTGACAACCATCTCCCTTTCTTCTAACAGCCTCAGTTTCAGTGATAATCCCAGAGCATGCTCCTGAAGCAAAATATAGATATAGGTTACTTATTCCAAAAGTTGTATTTATCCTTGCAGCTATGTTTGCAAAGTGCACTAGGTCCAAGTATTCCTGTTATCTCCTGCTTATTAGCACTGTGAAGGTGGAGGGATTCTAAGCAAATCTAATCAAAGCCAAATCCTACAAATCAAAGTCACCAGCCTTCAGTAGCACTGTTTTTTGGGAATGTCTCTGACTACTAGAAAATCTCCAGCTCCAAGTTAATGCCAAATACCAGGAAATAATGATTTAAATCAATCTATTTCCCCATTAGATTTTATCACGACAGGTAAAAAAGTGACGCTAACTTTCTCCCTCTGACCAAACAAACTGCAAGCAAAAAGATATTACGGCGGGCACTTCTGGCTCATCAGCTGATTCCACACTGGATCTAATACAGACAACTTAATTTGCAAAATGCTTAGCAAATAAGTCATAGCAGCTGACAAGTAGAGGAATATCAAGACGCCTACAATGTAAGATTTCAAGTAACTTCCCCTGTAACGTGCTGGGTCCCAGTATGGAGTTGTTATGATTCAGAGACTGTGGAGTTTAAGGAAATCAATTGAGGATATAATACAAATATCCAGCTCACAGGGGGGAAGGTTTGCTTGTGACTGATCTGTAAAAGAAATCTTCATGTTCTGTAGCTTGAGAGACCACTTCCAACTGTGATTTTTTCCAAGATTGTTTTCTTTATGGGAAATGAGATAACAGCTCTCAATCTACTTTCTTAATTATGGGGGAGGTCAATTGTATTATATGAAAACTGTGGAGAAATAAAATAGAACTGAAATCTCATATATAGGAAGTTCCATGTCCTCTTTCACAAAAGGCAATTATAGCTACTCCAAAGAAAATGTGAGGTTGCTGAATGGCATCTCACACCTTTCCCTAACTTATAACTGCTGTTGCCAAACCCTGCCAGTATGACTTCTAAAAAGCATTTAATCCACTGCCTTGTCTAGCATTTCTACTAGCCCTCTCCAAACTTCTTGCTCATTCAACATTTTGGGATGGTTCAGATACGTGAGATGATGAGGTGGCAGAGTTTTGTAGAGATATCATTGAAGACTACAGCTTCCAGCTCTGAATGTGGCTAGATGGGACTTAGATATGAGCAATACATTGCTCTGGTATACCTAACCTATGCAAGGAGCTAGGGCTTTGAAAGAAAACTACAGAAGGTCTGGGGAGTTGGTTGCACTGAAAATAACTGTAAGGGGCAATTTTTGAAGAAACACCTTACCTTGCAGATCAGAACCAATAGTTGTTGTTTTTTTGCCATTGATAGTTGTGTTAGTGAACATATGAAAAGGTAAAAAGCAGAAATGACCACACCTGAGATCCTGTTGGACTTGTGCAGGGTTGTCTCATCCTCTCTATCTACCAGGATTGTTGGTAGGTCTGGGGTTGTTTACTTGTGTGGCTCTTATCTTTTTCACTAATTGGTTACAAATTTTGAGAGGAAGGTCACCATGCTTTTATAAATAATGCCTCAATTGATCCTAGAGGGTTATATGAAATTTGAGACTTTTCTTCAGGTTTCTATCTAAGAGATCTGAAAGCCTTCACCAATAGTATGGGGAGAACAAAGCAGGCATTTTTGCCTCGTTTCTCTTGCAACTTTCCCTTGCCTTGATGCCTAGCTCTTCACTTTTTCCAAGGCTTCTGAATCTTGGGAATGATAGTGCATAAGGATCTTGCATTGCTTAGGTCTGATCCTTGGCCAAATTGACTTTTGTACCCCTTAAGATGTTGACAGACTGTAGTCTGGAAGGGCTCATGGTTGAGGCCAGGAAGAATGGTACCTACCTTACCATGCTCTCTCTTCCCTTTGTTTTTCTGAGGCAGAGATTAGCAACCATTACTGCTTTTGGCTCCTATGTCAGTGCTTGTGTTTTTTGTTTATTGCTTTTACACCTTCTGTTTCTAAAACTTCTCAGAGTTTTCCTGCTGCACTGTGTGGCCAATTTCTTTGAGCAGCATACAATTTTTCACCTATTAAAGCATGAGGTCTTGTGCTGCTGTTCCTTTTTTGGTCACTTGTATTGTTCAGCACTGTGAACTATACAGTCTGGTGAAAGGGATGACCCAACAATAGTAGGCTTGCCATTCTTCTCTTCCCACTTTCTCTAAGTGTTGTTCCCTCTCATACCAAGACATGAGGAGAGTGATCCTTTACTACACACTCCTGTAGAAATAGAACAAACCGAAACATTTTGCTGCTCATATGCTGACAGGAGTCCAATAAATATTTCTCCTCTATTAGGGAGAACCTATTCTAGCAAAGGAGAAGAGAAATCTCTCTTATATTACTTAATTTATGCTAAACAGTCCAGTCTTGCCTGCAGCAGTAGGAGGCGCTTCACCTCAAAGTAAACTTTTCTCACCAACCAGCTGAGAACAGTGACTCTGATGGACTTCACATGCTTATGCAGTAGAGTATTATAAAACTAATTAGTTCTAGAGTTCTATACTTCTTATAAACATTACTGATGATTTGGTACATACTACACACAGTATGAAGAACCTTTTGTGGCGCAGAGCACCGAGTCATGTCTGACCCTTGGGGTGACGCCCTCTAGTGTTTTCATGGCAGACTCAATACGGGGTGGTTTGCCAGTGCCTTCCCCAGTCATTACCGTTTACCCCCCAGCAAGCTGGGTACTCACTTTACCGACCGCGGAAGGATGGAAGACTGAGTCAACCTTGAGCCGGCTGCTGGGATCGAACTCCCAGCCTCATGGGCAGAGCTTTCAGACGGGTGCCTTACCACTCTGCGCCACAAGAGGCTCTTACTGTGATCATACTCACTTTAATTCTAGAAAAAACAGCTTAACAGAATTAGCTAATACGTAACACAGGAGACCTACAATATGATTTCCCAACATTCTAGAAAACTGAAATGCAGCTGTGAGAAACTGCCAATTTAACCAGAGCAGCAGCACTGGGGTGTTTCATCCCCCCTCCCCCCATATATACACACATCACTTCCCCAAACAAAATTCCTCCAACCTTCCCTCCCAAGTTGCTGAACCTGTATTTTCCCCTAGTGATAAAATATACTGGGGGAGAGGTGAGATCGGGCATTACTGCTCCAGTCAAATTCAGAGCCTCCTGCACCTTAAGTTTTTTGTTTTTTTTTAAGTTGGGAAAGCCAGTCATAAATTTCCTGAGCCGCATCATGTTTGGCCTTTAGTAAATAAAATGAAGTTAAGTGAAGCAGGCAAAACTACCAACAAATGCATTAACTCTGCCCAAAATCAGCATGTTCACATCTGATACTTGGTCCAGCTGGCTCTCACATCAGCAGTGTGCTTCTGCGCAAACATCCCCGCTTGCCTTCTCCCATAAAATCACAGGAACTGTATATTAGCTCAGTCCAAAAGCCCTGTGCTCAGGCAGAACTATGCTTGAAAGCAGCATCTGCTAACCTCCTAATGTGATTCTCAGGTTAACCAACGGAATAAAATGGCTCACAAGAAACTGTCCCAAAGCAAAACTATCATAATCCAGGTCTCTCCTGTAGAATTGGAGTGTTCTGGATAGGTAGTATAACTTACAAATCGCAGCCCTACACAAAAACCATTTTCCTAAACAGCTTTCACTACTGCATGTTTTATTTTATTGGAGTGTGATTTATATGTGGTATTAACCTACAGCCAACTCTGAACTCCCACCAAGCGTAAGTATAATGGACAAACATGCATGCTCATCTGTCCTGCAATGCAGAATACATGCAATTTCCCTCACAGAATTAGTATTTATATAAAGGACATTACTGTAAGAAGCTGTCTTTAAAGTTGCACTACTGAAGTAGGCATGCTAATTTACTGATAGCTGAACTCCAGTATTACTTGATTAAGTTGCTCTTGGACATAAAAAGGCCTGCTGAGACACAGAAGGCAGACTTATTATTACCGCATACTCATTTGGCAGTCAGCAGCTGATGACTTTTTCCTCTGCCATTTTCACATAGTGTCCTTTTCTAGTGCTTCCACTACTCTCAATGCTCCTCCTACGTACAGATTCCCTGCTTGCCCTGAACAGTTTTGACTTTTAAAATTCTGATTGGTAAGACACTCTATGAAGAATAAACTCTCCTGGAGCCCAAAACATACATTTTGGTATTCCAAAAAAGAAAAAAACCCAACTTGACTACCTTGTTCTTCATTCCAAACCTAACCATGATCCCTTGGCCCTGGATCATATCTGTCTAGTATTAATAAATGGTTACAAGTATGGTAACTGTATAGATCATAAGCTGGCATTACTTGTCACTGTACAAAGTCTTGATGACTAGTCTCCTTTTCCAAGCAGTTTGGACAGATAAGCCATAGCTAAATCTTTTTCACAGCACTTGCAGTGGCAAACATCTACTCAAGATTTGTAGAACAGCAATTTTCTCTCAAATCTACTGTTCATGCTCAAGCTAGAGATGAATGATCAGGATTAGTAAAAAAAAATTAACACACTAAACCATTTGTGTGAATTTCAGAGGGACAATGGCACTGGGGAAGAGTGCAACCCATCCTTCCTTGGACTATTTCCCAATGTGCCTAATTTTTTCCTGACTGTGGAATTAACTGCAGTGTTAAGGAAAAGGGGAATGTTGGGGAACAAGGAAATGGCACATGAAGAAAGAGTTTGCCCCACCCTTCCTATCACTACTATTTCAAGTATTAAAATCCTACATGTTGCTCTGAGGTACATAATTACAGGCAACTGTAATCACAGATCCCCCATGTTATGTCTACTTCAGCCCTCAGGAGCAAAGTGACTAGGTTCCTCAGTGAATGGAAAATGTAAACCTTTATTGTGCTGGTTCTAAAGCAACTAGGGAGGTAAGAGCTCTGGGTGAGGCGAGTTATTAGAGTAAAAATGGCTTACTTCAGAAAATGGAAGGCTTACCCAACCAAGCCAACAAAAACCAACACGAACTTGCACAAAAGAAATGCAAGCAGACAATTAGGGTTGCAAAATAGGATTGTGAGGAATGTATCTCTAAAACCATAAAGACCAACAATACAGTATTTTTTGAATATACTGACAACAGCATTAATGAGCCTCTTGTGGCGCAGAGTGGTAAGGCAGCAGACATGCAGTCTGAAAGCTCTGCCCATGAGGCTGGGCGTTCAATCCCAGCAGCCGGCTCAAGGTTGACGCAGCCTTCCATCCTTTCATGCTGATCATATTTAGAATGGGAATAGAGAATATAATTGCTGCCATCATATTGCCCTTATACAAATCAATGGTGAAAACACACTTGGAATATTGTGTACAGTTCTGGTCACCACACTCGAAAAAAGGCTATTGTAGAACTTGATTGGGGGACAAGAGCAGCTGCCCTATAAAGAGCAGCTAAAATGCTTAGGGCTCTTTAGCCTGAAACAGGAATTCTGGTGCCTGTTGATTACTTTTATGTTTTTTGAAGGCAGTTGGAGATTTTGCCCAGCAAAGCTTTTAACTGGCTACTGGAATTTTGATTGGCTGTACAGATTTAAAAAAACATTACTAGCACAGCACAAAGGGCATGACTGAAGATAGGTTGTGGCAGCCATTTTGTGGCTGGCTTCACGTTCTAGAGCAGTCATTGCGTGTCAACCATTTTGTGGCTGCAGGCACTACACTGATTTTCCAGAAGTGCCCTCAGGCTCAACAAGATTGGGAACCCATTACCTAGAAAAATGGTGAAGTAAGGGGAAATAAGACAGAGGTTTATAAAATTAGGCATGGCATGAACAAAGTGGACAGGGAAAAACTCCTCTCCCTTATCCATAATACTGGAATCTAGGGTCATGCACTGAAACTGAAGGATGGGAAAATCAGGACAGACAAAATTTTCTTCAAATAGTGTATAATTAATTTGTGGAACTTGCTACTACAGGATGTGGTCATGGCTGCCTTAAAAAGTTTTTTAAAGGGTGTGGACAAATAGGATATCAGTGACTACTAATCATGATGGATATCTACTCACTCCAGTACCAGAAGTAGTATGCCTCTTTAAATCAATTGCTGGGGAGCACAGGCAGAATAATGCTGTTGCAGTCCTGTTTGTGGGCTTCCTAGAGATAGTTAATTGGCCATTGTATGAACAGAATGCTGGATTTCATACTTAAAAGAAAGACTAGTAATAAAACCCATTGTGGCAAAAAGTACAATGGGGTCTAGAAAAGGTGGGAGGTCATTCTCTTTCAGCAGGAAAAGATGTTCAAGGCACTGGAAGAGGATCTCATGTTGCAGTTTTGTGAAAGGAGAAGGGTGTGTTGAAAGAGATGTGTGTGAGGAAAGAGGCCAAGGCTGTGGCAATGAGGGCTGCGGGGAGAGTCTTGTGGGGGGAGAAGAGACACACCTGGCTTGGCTGCATCTTCTCTCCAGTAGCAAGGCTGGCCACAGCAGGATTGTAAGTAAGAAGGGACTTTTCTCAGCATTCCTGTCAACTGACCATTAGACTAATGGGAAAACTCCCCCCCCCCCTCACAAGGAATACACGGAAGAGACATCCCTGTGTCACTCTCAGAAGATCAGCGGTGGCGACTGCCCCTTAGTGCAACACACACAGATGGAGAAATGCCTTTCAATCAGTTGCTGTTAGAGGCTTCCATCAGAGTGACTGGCTGCCCTCATCTGACATGGGTGCCAGAGTGCCACAAAGAAGATGGAAAGGGCTGAAGCTCTGCCCCAATCCAAAAGAAACAGTGCTGGACAGTCAATCAGAAGTTGCATGTGGAGTTGCAAGGGGAACTCTGGGTAAAAAGTGAGAAGTCAATTTTATAGTCGGAGATATGTGCCTTACTTATTGAAGTCACAGTAAAGTATGCTGCCTCTCAGCCTCTGACAGTTCTCTTGATGCCACTGAGGTGGTCTTCAAAGGTTAAAACAGACGGAACCCTGGAAATAGTAAGCTTTTCCCCAAATCAACATATGAGTTTTCCAGCTGAGGGGGAAAAAAACAACCATTCTGAAACTGGGTTTTCTCAAATCAAAACCTGACATTCTGTCGCAAAATACATTGCAAAGCTGAGCACTTCTTATGTTCCATTTTTTAAGTGACAGAAAGGTGTTTAACATTTCAAAATGTCACCCAATTGTTGCTCCAGGAAGTTTGCGATTTTTAAAAAGAAGGTGTTTAACATTTCAAAATGTCACCTCTCCATTGAATATAATGGAGGGATGGGGGCACCTTCTTCGGGAGCCCCTAGATGTGGACCCCTTGGATCAATTATTTTGAAATTTGGAAGGGAGTCAGGGACGAGCCTCCCAGAGCTACCCTGAAGGTTTGGAGGCTATACTTCAAACCCCCACCTCCCAGGCCCCAGGAAAGACGGGAATGCCAACATTCCCACTATAGTCTATGGCGCCATTGACTTCCATGGGTGCCGAAGCCGAAGAGACCGAGTAATTTGATAAATAAGTAAATTAATATAATTCCCGATTTTTTTTAGGGGGGGGGAGAAAAAACTTTTGAGAGGCATGTTTTGTTGAATGAAATATTCTTTTTTTTTAATTTCTGACATCGCCTACACACGTATCTGCCTATTTGTTGCTCCAGGAAGACTGCCATTTTTAAAAAGAAATTCTCATCCCAAGAACAAGGGAGAAGGAGACAGGAGCGAAGGCAGGTCATTGCAGATGACTTTAGTGCTTTGGATCCTCCATACCTTCCTCCTGCTGGTTGCTCTCCGGTCACTAGTGCTTTTTAGGGTGGTGAATCCACATTTCCCGATTCCCAAAGAAATGGTTTAAAACGGAGGATGTAGAGAGCTGTCAGCTGGATGTGGGTGACATCATGTACAGGGGGTGGGATATTCAGCTTCCATTTGGCAGGCATGACGCTATTTTAAACGGATGCGGAAAAGCCCTGGCTTACTAGTGTATTAATTAGCAAAACAGAAGTAACAATGGTACTTTTAACCAGCCCCCTTGAGTGGGTTTCTGTCATTGCATGAGAGTATCCGGACATACATGTGTTTCCTATCAAGCAAACCTGTGTTCAGGCAAGACAGCCAGCAGTCTCCTTCTGGCCCAGCTGTAATCATGAGATTGCTGTTTCTCTGAGCAAGATCTCTCTGCCACAGTAATGAGCGTAAAAACAAATTGGTAAGTTTGTGCTGTTGGGGAGAAATCTGTTAGCCATGAAAAACAAATGGTGAAAATGAAAGGGTAGTTTAATTAGAGACTAACAGTGTATTCTTGTTTTCTAGTTTACAGGAAAAGATTTGAGCACAGTCTGCCAGGCTGTAAGAGAAAGAGGTTTGTTACATCTGTCTAGCTGATCTATCGTTTGTATGTAGTTGATGTGTTGGAAGGATTTTTATATCCCAGAACTGGATATCTGCATGCATGGGCTGAACCTTCAGAAACCTTGTTCCTTTCATTGGGCTCAATTTGACTATAACAGGGAACACATTGAAAATTTTGTGATCCTCTCCCTGGCACATAATTTCCCCAATCTAATCACTTTTAAACTATTGGGGCTCTCTCTCCAGTCTGAAGGATGGGCCAAATTTTTGCTAAAGTTCAAATCTGTGGATTTAAGATGAGTGAGATGTCAGTGTTCTCCTCCCTCCCAACCAAAAATCATTGCTCTTTTTGGGTACAGCAGATTACAGAGGTATAGAGATTAAGTGCTTTAGCATAACCACCTCCCATTCTAAAAAGTAATATCACACAGAGAATATGTATCCACAGCAACATTTCACATAGCAGAGCTGCCACACTGGTTTCCCAGAAGAATTTTAAGTAACAGCAGCAACAAATGGAAAAATACCTGCCCATCTAAAGTAATGTCGATTAGGAAGTAACAGATTTTGTTCAGGAAATATTTTTAAACAGATAAGAGAAATCCTCCTCCTTGCATTGCAAAGCAGCACATTGTGCAAGCAAAAGAGACAGCATAAGGATTATGGCATACTTGGTACTAGAGAATTAAATAAATTCTTTTAAGGTGGCTCAGTCTTGCTTTCACACATGGGGGTATATCTGTAGCTCTCAAAGAGAGAACACAGAGAGAACTCCATTCAGAAGAAATTTCAGGCTAGCCAGTGGACTTCTCAGATACACACAGGCAACTACATTCTCAGCCACATGCTGTGTTCACTGAAGCCCTGTGAATTAACACACACTCGTCAGAAGCTTTCCATTTCTTTGTTGTCTAGCTTGTATGCAAGTGTGGCTAACAGAGCCAATAGTTCAGCAAGTGTGTATGTGGGAAGGAGACACCATGATGAAGCAAGAAAAGGAGCAATTTGCAACATGAGTTTGAATGAAGCCTATGCAACTACTAGCAACTCAGTAGCATCACTGGCAGATGACATGAAGTATGAAGGGACATGCATAGGCAAATGTATACCTCTGTCAAATGGGAAAGAAACTATTACCTGAATCAGATGTCCTACAGCTGTTGCATAAATATTGCCACACTCCACAAGGTCTGCAAAAAACTAACCGTGGCATGTATATGACAACATAGTTCCAAAGGTTTAAGAATACAATTCTTCAGACTACAATTTCTGACGAAGTGCAGTAATATTCAGCAGGAGAAGATAAGTGGGAAAGTCCCCACTCTAAGAGGTCTGTGGCTCACTGGATGCATGCCAATGTCTTTAACATAAAATTCTGGTTTAGAAGGTCTTTACCAGCGGGATTTAGTAGCTCTACCTCTTCTTTCCTCACCATCCTTCTTCCATGAGAACATTGTTATATCAAAAGTATTTTTTAAATGTGGATTTCATAGACTGCTGATAGGTTGTGGGTGGGGGAGAGATATGAGATTCTCTTTGGTTCTTGACACTAGAGTTTCCTACCATTCTTTTTTCTCGCCAACTACCTATACTCTGAATGCAGCACACCCCAAAGAAACATTGATTAGCAGTATCATGTAGAAACAGTATATGGAGCCAAGTGGCCCTCACAAGGATTAGCTCTAGTACAGAATATTAGCCCTTTAAATCCTATGTATTATTATATTCAATGGTCCAGTTTCAAGAGGGCTGGAGAAATTCAACCAGACATGAACCACTAGCCGAGTCACACAGAAGGATCACTGTAAGGAGGCAGTTTGCACTAAAATTTATCAAAAACTCAACAGATATTACAATCCCCTACACATTTCCCAATAGGGACTACTGGCAAATGTTTATTTTCCCAACAGTTATGACTATAAACTGTCTCATAATCATCAAAAGCTTAAAATAACTCATAATGAATTTAGATTGCAGTCCTCTGAGACTTCAAACATTTCAGAGTCTGGCACAGGCAAAAAGCAAAAATATTTTAATTACTCTTTACACCCATTAGTAGTCTAATTAGTCATTTTATTACACACCTCTTCCTTTTAAAAAGCATAACTACTGTAAGGTTCCTTTCATTGTGTCATATTATGAGGATCACATGCCAGTTTCAAAGCAAAGTATTACATTCAGAAACTAGATAAAGGAAGCTGCTTGGTTAGAATACTTACACAAAGGACATACAATATAAAGTGAAACAAAGTGCAAATGCTGTCAAAAGACTTATGCTTTAACATGTTGTGCTTGATCTTCTATACTTGACACATACATTCCTGAAATGACTACAGCACTAGTTTAGCACCTTGAAAGACTTATTTGTTCTAACAGTTACCCAGAGAAATTATAATTTATTGGTAGGTAAAACAGAGAATGTTTCACATTTCAACGCTTCAATTTAATTTGCCCTTTGCATGTAGCCTTACTGAGGCTTCTAGTTTCTGTATGGTAGCTTTCAGCCTAGACCTTAACATTCCTAATAGCTACTCAGGAACTGCTTGTTCTCTCTCTCTCTCTCTCTAGGAGAAACAACTCTCTACAAAAACTCAAATCTCAAAAATAAACTTATGATGATCCCTACATATGGCTAAGATGCACCTGTTGACAGTACAGACAGGTTCTTGAGATACATGAGGTTCAGGGCCAAAGACAGGCACAGATCGCTGGGCAATCACTATTCTGTATGAATTAATGAACTCTTGCAGTTTACCTGTTCTCATCATAACAGTCTCTGACCTCCTGTACAAATTGTTTATCAATGGTAACTTGTATCTTGGAGAAACTCATTTATGTGGTATACTGGAGGCATACAACTGCCATTATTATAGCCTGCTCCACAGAAAGGTAATATTATTTAGAATGTTCTTTATAAACATTATAAAGTGAGTTTATATATTATCATCCTGTGTGCTACAGTGAAGGTCTCCATTTTTTTTGAGCTTTTGGGTGCCTTTGGGATTTTGTCAGCAGACGTGGAGCCAACCAAAAGTCACAGAATGAGGTAATGCTTAATTCTGATAATAAAATCAGTTTCAAGATGAGCTGCCTGAAACTAAATCCTTCAAAGGCAGAGGTCCTGTGGCTAGGGAGGAAAGGACCAGACCAGGAATTGAGTGTCCCCAGGCTAAATGGGGTGCACCTTACAGCTGAACAAACGGCTAGGAACCTGGGAGTGACATGTGATGCATCCCTATCAATGGAGGTTCAAGTAACAAGAGTAGCACAGCTGGTGTTTTTCCATCTCTAAAAAGCAAAGCTACTAGTGCCCTATCTGGCCCCAGAGCACCTGGCCACAGTGATCCATGCAATGGTAACATCTAGACTTGAATAAAGTAACTCATTTTATGTGAGCCTCCCCTTGGTCCTTGCTTCAGAAGCTGCAGTGGATCCAGAATGCAGTTGCCTGGATGCTCACTTGAATGCCATGGAGGGCCCATATAAGACCAAGACTTCAGCAGCTGCACTAGTTCCCAGTGAATTTCCTAATATGATTCAAGGTATTGGTTTTAACTTTTAAAACCATACGCGGCCTGGGCCTGGCATATCTAAGGGACTGCCTATCTGAATATGTTCCTCGTACAGCACTTAAAGGAGTGCACCTGGCTGCAACACGAGCCAGGGCCTTTTCAGCCCTAGCCCCGGCTTGGTGGAAGGAGAACAGGGCCCTGTTGGAACTCACAGAGTTCCACAGGGCCTGTATGTTGGAGCACTTCTGCCAATCCTATGGGTGATGCCAGGATGATTAACATGATCAGACCTACCATCTGCTTGGGCTTCCCTATCTCCTCCTCCCCCCTTATTGGGAACTGACTAACTAGAACCAAAAAGACAGAAGCTGATATCCAATATGAAGATTATTTATGCCAGTCTTGAATGGTTTTATAATTTTATTTTTTATTGATGATATAAACTGCCCAGAGTGATTTGCTCTAGATGGGGCAGTATAAAAATGAAAAAATAAAATATTGTATTATTCTAAAAGATTTTCCTGCAACTTACAAAAACAACAACAGATTTTCAATAGCCAATCAGAATTCCTATTGGGCAAAACCCCAATTTGGACCAGTCTAGTTTTTTAAAAAACTTGGCATACAGCAAAATGTTGTTCGGTGGCCCTGTGGTGCTCATGGGTGATTGAAGGTATTTATAGCCTACCTTTCTCCTTGAAAGGACACAGGACAGGTTACAAAGTTATTTGTAAAATAATCTCAGCATGTAACAATTAAAGTCTGCAAATGTAACAGTTAAAACAAACTCAAAGCACAAGAGATCAAATCAATATACTATATGCAATAGCTACATAGTCCAGAGTAAGCATGCCTCTGAATTTCAGTCACTGGAGATAAATGGGGAGGAAGTTCTGCTTGTAAATTTTGTGAAATGATATTTCTGTGGATCATTAAAAATAGCATGTTCTGACTTGCGTTTTATTCTATCAGGATTTTTCTTACAGTTTAAACACTTTCCCAAAAGTGTTTTCCAATAATGTATCCTTTGGCTGCTGTAGCAGATCACTCTAATCATCAAAGAGATTTTGGAGGTTTCTGTCATATATATAGTTGCATCTCAAAAGCATGCAGATAGTTTATCCATCAAGATTCAGCAAATTTTACAGCCAGTTTTCAAAATGTGCTTTCAGTGCTGGCGGCTAAATTCCTGACTGTGTACCTGAAGCACTGGGAGGAACTTGGCATGTTGATATGAGGGTAAGTTAAAACATACTGCTACAAAATCACAAAAAAACTCAATTAAACAAAAATATCAAAATGTGAAACTATTGTTTATTGACATATTTCCATCTCTCTAACCCTTTCCCAAAGAATTCTGTGCTCTTCGATTTACACCATGTCAAAATGATAGTTTTGGCATCCTCGTGGGACTCAGATTGTGTTCCTTCTAAATGTTGTTTGAGTTTTGGGAACAAAAGGAATTTTGAAGCGGCAAGATCAGGACTGTAGGGTGAATGGGGTAAAATTACCCACTGAAATTCTCATACAACTGCCCTTGCTATCCTTGAAGAATGAGCAGGCATCTAGTTGCGATGGAAAAATATTCCTTGGTGCATCTTTCCTGGCCTTTTTAAAATGCACCCTAACAAGACTAAGACAAGTGTATTACTGAGAGAATTTATCTGTAGCCATCCACTGATCACCGAGACATTTTCAAATACATTGACCCAGAAATTGCAGCTGGTGCAGAATGCAGCTGCTAGGGTCCACACAGATGGAGGGCCCATATCCAGGCAAGTGCTGAGGCAGCTGCATTGGTTGCCAGTTGCAGCCCAGAACAGGTTCAAGGTTCTGGTATTGACCTTTAAGGCCTTCTACGGTCTTGGCCCCACATATCTGCGGGACCACCTACTCTCATATGCCCTCTGCAGGGTTCTTCAGTCTGCAAGTGAAAACTTGTTGGTGATCCCTGGCCCACGAGAGGCATACCTGGACTTGACCTGGGCCAGGGCCTTTTCAGTCCTGGCCCCCACCTGGTGGAATGAGCTCCTGGGAGAGCTGAGGGCCCTGTCAGAGCTTTTCCAGTTCTGCTGGGCTACAAGACGGAGCTCTTCTGCAAGGTCTTTGGGTAATTAAACCTAGCCCCCCTCCCCCTGAATCAGAACATCTGCTACTCCCTGATTACCATCTGACTACCATCTATTCCAAGGTTTTTTTTTAACTGGTTTGGGGAAGTTGCAGAGTAGAGGGGGGGGGGGCGGTTATTTTCACTGCCAGGGAGGGATTTTATTTTATTATGTTGTTGGAATCCTTGTAGCAATACTTTTTGAGTTACTTTTGCTGAGATAACATCTGATAAGCTGCTAAACTCTAAAACAGGGTAAAGTATAGAAGGAAAAAACTGAAAAAGGCAGAGAGAAATTGAGGAAGACAGGTGGAGGTCTAAAAATTTCATAGTCAGGAAATGAAATGCTTAAATTTGCACTTTGGTTTTCATATTAAATTTACTTTTTATACTGAATAATAAAATGCACAGTATTTAAATTTTTCATGTGCTGCATTTAGAAAATTCATTTTAAAATGGCTTACTATGACACAATTGAAAATCAACTAACATTTCAATAATATTTTTGAGCCCTATACTTTCAGACATAAAAGGACTCTCCCAGAGCACAAATGCATACACACAAAATAAAAATTATTATTTTATAGCCCACCCTTCCCAATTGGCTCAGGGAAGGTAACAACAGGTAATTTGTGAATACAAACATGCTCTCACTCATACTGTCAAGGATACCAATGCAGAGTCAAGCTGAATGAAATGTTTTCCAAAAGTCATCCTCAGACAAAACCTAAAGGAGTAACAAACTTGGAAAAGCTGCTTTGAGTTGGTACTGTTTTGTTTTGTTAATGTAATCCCTATCAACAATAATTCACTATTCAGTACTTTAAATTACCTCATAAAAATCTAATTCAGATAATTAATTGTTTTGGAACCTTGTACTCCTAATCAAATGAAACATGTGTTCAGCAGAAAGTACTTTATTGCCTTCAAAACCTGTTAGTTGCAAAGCCAGCTGTGATGGACAGTAAATTATTAATGCTGTAACCTGGTCTGAGAGCCTAGAGTGACAGGGGATTCAAACTGAGTTCTTCAGTTGAAAGAGTGGCAGTTGAGAGTTGGCAGTTAAGAACTGACAGTGAACTGAGAAGGAAGGCTAAGAAACTGGGAGATGATTAAAAAAAGGATCCTGTGTTACAGAAGTGAGAAGCTTAGACCATCCCTAACAAGTCTGAGGGAAATACCTCCTAAAAGATAGGGGTGATCTCTAGCCTGTGGATAAGGAAGGAAATTGGAACTGGTTTGAAAGTTCCTGCCTTCACCAACTTAAGAGTCTGAGACTAAGAAGCTTATACTTATGTATTTAAACTGAAAATGCAAGAAATGTTTCTTCTCAAGTTTTAAAGACCTGTCTGAATAATGGAAGCAGTTACTTGTTTGTGTCAAATTATCTGCATGCATACAAAGTTACCACATTTACATTGTCCCACATTGTCACATTACCTCATAAGTCGTATACCTGATTTCAACCTGACCATTTCCCTCCAGGTTAAATAAAAGTTTGCCATTTTTGAACTAGTTTTACCTTCTTGTGTGCCATTTTCCAAACAGGACATAAGAAGAATTTTAGTCTCTCCCCCAGTTCATTAAATACATTCAAAACTAATGTGTGCCAGACAGAAAAACAAAAAAGGAAAATGAAAGAGTTTGCCAAATTCCTTGCTAGTATTATTGTGACCAATTCTAACTCTTAGTTGTCATCTGTTAATCTTTATAATGTCTTGGTTTTATTAATACATTTTTATGCTACTTTCTAATTGTAATAGTTGGTTAATTTTCTATGATGATTCTATTAATTACTTAATAGACTTAATAGTCAGTCATCCTAATTTCTAACCTATCTCTGATTTTATTTTGATCTTATGACCTTATTGTTATGATATCAGATGAAAAAGAAGGGTTCTTTATATGCCGCTTTTCTCTACCAGAAGAAGTCTCAAAGCAGCTTACAATTACTGCTTGGTCAGAACAGCTTTATCAGTGCTGTGGCGAGCCCAAGGTCACATAGCTGGCTGCATGTGGAGGAGTGGGGAATCAAACCTGGCTCACCAGATTAGAAGTCTGAGCTCCTAACCACTACAGCAAGCTGGCTCTTTGACTGAGCCTATTGTTGTTTTTATGACTGATGCCAATAAAGGTGACTGACTACTGACTGACTGACTGACTGAGAAACGAAAAGGAGGGGGCGGCTTTGAGAATGTACAGGAGCAAGTCCAGGTTGCTGCTTTGCAGATTTTATTGCTGAAGAAACCACAATGAAGGGCAGTAGAAGTTGCTTACACTTGAGTCATGTGAACATTGAGCAGCAAGGGACAGTCAACTCATACGAGCTCACAGCAGAAACAAATGCAGGAGGCAATCTACCTGGAAAAGTACTGAGAAGAAAGCTTCTGGACTCTAAGACAAAAAGGGCTGGGATCTTTCTTAGGGACTTACTCCTGTTAAGATAAAACAGTAAGGTCTTATATATGGAGAGAGTTTTCAGGGTATGTTATTTGTTATTATCAAGATGAAGTAAAATCCTGATAGATATGACAAGTGGAAATGCCCATAAAACTAGTCTGAATTTTTTTTTAAACATTAGGAAGGTAATAAGGTCATGGAAGAGGCCTGTAGGCTCACTGACCCCACAGGCAATTACAGAAATAAAGTGTTAATGTTGAGCAAGTGGAAAAGGCCGGTGGTTGGCTTATCCATTAGTTTAGTCAAAACAGTAAAAAAATCCATCATAGGATAGGAGAAAGCTGATTAAGGAGATTCCTTAGGAAGTACTGAGTAAAAACTGACCTTACCTTAATGGAAGAAAGCTTTGGCCACTAAGCAAGCCTTGATGGAAGAAGATAAAAGTCCACCCTGGACTAAATCAAAGATATCTTGCAGGGAGCAGAAGATAGCATTTTGCTCAGCTCATACAGAGAAACATTTCGATTTAAATAATAGTAAAACCAGATACTAGATTTCTTTGTACTCAGAACAACCTGTTTCACTGGGTCTGAGAAGGATTGGCTCAAAAAAGAATGACAGCAAGCAGTTCTGGAAAGCATAATACAGGAAGCAATAAAAACAAGAACCTGTGTTGGCTGACTACTGCAAACATGAAAAAGTACATGCAAGAAAACTTAGACCCTGTATGCTGTGGCAAGTTATCCCTAAGTTGAATTTCTTTGGACATGATTCCCTTATCTGATGAAGAACACAAAACAGAGTATCAGTCCGGAAACTCTGTCACCCCTGCCTTTTTACAAGGTCTTAACTAGAATAAAATAAGAGACTCTCCACAATTTTTCTTGCATGAACTTTATTCTATGTTTGAAGAACTGAGCCTCAAAAATGAATGAACCAAAGAAGGCTGAGAATGCTTAAGTGCAGAAAAAGTTCTTGAGAGAACAGAGTGTCCTTTAGATAAAAGATGCAACAGTGACCCTGTGACCTAGTTGGAAGGGCTATGGCCCAGGTGTGTTTCACTCTTCACTTTGCACAGAACCAGTAGAATGAGTGGGAGGGAAAAGGCACAGGACAGGGTCTCTGTCCATGGGAGTCAAAATCAATTTCCCCAGGGATGCTGGGTCCCCAGCTGCTTGGAACAAAAGTAACTGCATTATTTGTTGGTGCTGGTGGCAAATAGGTTGAAGGCAGGAATACTCCATTGATGGGAAATCTCCAAGCAGCTTTCATTTGAGTGAAGCTAGCAGGCCACAGCTTAGGAAGTATACACATATCTTAATATTTGCTGAGGGTTTAGCTCTGGCAGGAGATCAAGACTGTACCCCAGAGAAGTAGATGCTTTGCAGGCCCACAGCAAGTAGACTCCATTGGATCCAAGTGGTGTAGAGTACAAGGACACAAAGACTGATAATGCCCATAATAATCCATATCATGGGGACTGTAAGGATAAAGTAAATCATAGCAATGGTGGAGTCTTGATATGGAGACTTCAGAAGAATAAAATGTTATACTTCATAAAAATAAAGTGCTGGGATGCTGGGATGAAGCTTCTGAAAACATCATGTTCCTCAAGAAAAAAAAGACACCATGGTCATTGGACTGGAGGATTTTTGCTACAAAAGCTGTACATTTTTAAAACAGCTCTGGAGTCTTATTGGAAGCCAATTTTACTTTCCTTGGAAAAGAATACCTTCACAGAAGATGACCTGTATCAGTGGTGGCAGACAGAGAACTGAGGAAAGGGTCTATTTCCTCCTCCTTTTCATGTTGAAAAAAGGTAGGAAAACAGTATAGAGAACACGAAAAGAGCATCTTCTATTTCTCTAGAACTTCTAAATGGGTTGAGTGGAAACATCCCATAGAATACAGAGGCTGAATACTACATAATCTACCCAAAAGCAGAGGAAGCAGCCATTTGGGCATGCTCTCCAGGCAAAATCTTCCAAACTATCCCAATCTCATGAATAGTCCCAGAGTTTGCAGTCTGTGCTGGACTGGACAGAATATCATCCCTCTACTAGAGAGAAGAAATATATTTGACAGGAGGAGCCTCCCAGAAAAGCATATGATACATTCTAAATTCATTTAGTGCTGTATATGTTGACAGAAGTCTTCCAGATTAGCTATGAAGCTGCTGCCACCCTTCACTAGAATATATTCCATTCATGGTCTAGTCAACAAGATTAATTTGAGGCACAATAAACAAGGAGAGCAAGAGAACATTTCAGAACTCAAAAGACAAATTCTGGATATCACGCGAGGCCAGTGATGGGAAGCACACATCAACCATGAGCCACAGTTTCATGGATGTGTTCTTGTCTTTTTCCAAAGCTAAGAAAGGTTTCCCCACACCAGGGAAACCTCCTCTGGACCCAGACTCAAGAAACTGCCACCAGAGTCATGTCAGTTCCAGATTCTGGCAATATTTTAGGTTCCTACAGAATTCCAAATGCCTAAAGCACCTGCCTATCTACCATACTACGACTGCAAATGGCTGTTCGTTACAAGTAGGTGAAGTTATATGCTACACATTTCATAAAGCTCATTCCAATACTTCTGAATAAAAGTGAGAGACTTATATACACAGCCCTTTAAAGTAGACTGTATGTTGCTGCCTTAGCATCTCTAATATAGTATTCCCATTTCTGTGTCCAGAGAGACACACTGAAACAGCTAAGAGAAAGGAAAACACATCATATTCATTTACTCTGCAGCTCCATAGCAGAAACTTCATTTCAATTAAATGAGTATAAAATGACACAAAGCAATATATTTTCTGGGACGTTTACACAGCAGATTTCATTTCTTGCATCCATGTTATTTATGGCATTTTTACACCCAGGAAAAACAAGATGCCTTTATACACACAAATTAATAAGCTAACATGGGGTTTGCAGCAGAGGTATGCAATATCCAGATGGCTTGGTTCATGAGATCCTCTAGGTTAGCGGTCCCCAACCTTCCTGTAGTCGGGACCGCCTCCGAGGGTGGGAGAGAGCCAGCGGCCCGGCCGCCACAGCTGCACGTAAACGCGCATGCGCAGTTGCCGCACATGCGCGTTTTCGCCACCAGGTGGCGATAACGCACACGCGCAGAGTTCCCGCACATGCACGTTTTCTCCAGCAGGGGGCGCAAACACGCATGCGCGGCAGCTTCGTGTGTGTGTGCGTTTGCGTCGCTGGCGTGCCGGTGGCCACGCCTGCCTCTTCCCCCCCTCTCGCTGCAGGGGGGGAGGCAGGCGCAGCCGCTACCGGCCCGGTACTATGGCCTTCACGGCCCGGTACCGGGCCACAGACCGGGGGTTGAGGACCTCCGCTCTAGGTAACCATAGGTTAAAGAATGGATGGATGAGAAAAATACTGACTATATGCAATTAAGTTATGATGGATACACTGACAATACAACACAACCAGCACTGTCAACTATACTGCGGGCAGGGGTAATTCTCATGTTGGCAAACCAGAGAAACAGAGTTTAGCAGCAGGCAGTCCTCTTCCCTACTGGTACTGCCCAGCAGGTTATACTGTAGTTCTCTAATGCAAAAGTCCATTCACTGAGTCCCCAGATACTGTCTTTTGAGTTCTCGCCATGTTCTCTGAGATCCTCTAATATTTTAACTGGATCCCAGAGAGGCTAATTACAAATGCTTCCGCTTCTGAAATGGTCTCATGTTCTTATCTTCTGCATTTCTGTAAGGTCAAGATGATTTTTTTTAAATGCTGATTTCTTATCTCCCTCTTGGCTCCTCCCTGGCAGACTACCATGTCCTGTTTGTGTCTTTCATGCCCATCCCTTTCCCTCCTGGAGCTCTATCACTGAGGAGTGACTATGACTTCAAGAGGGACACTGGCCTCTTACTGTCTTCCTCCTAGATACAGTCATCTAAAATTGATCTCTACCTAGGAAGTAAATTCTGAGCCTGTACAGAGTGCATACACAATTATCACAGATTTGGGTTGTGTACTTTGACATTAACCTGGGGTATAAGGCATTCTACTACAGGCAGCACTAGTGGTAAAATGTCTTCTCTGTCTAAATCTTTATACAGCTGTCACTGTATAAACCTAAAAGGCTAAGGCCTAAGTGGGTGGAGAGTGGGCGGGGCCAGTCCAGATGAGACCAGAGTTCTAGCCAGAGTTCTCACCAGGACAGACCAGAATTCTAGTCAATCGAGTGAGGGTCAAATCGGATACACTGACAACTTACCAGGACCTCACCAGGACAGACCAGAGTTCCAGCCAGTTAGGCAGCACAAAGCCAAAGTTCTGTCAGGGCCTAAGTTCTGACAGAACCTGCCCACCCAGCCCATCTAGTGGCAATCTGGAGACTTCGTTGCCAGTCTGCCCATGACCACCGCAGGGAGAGGAGGTCAGTAGGGCTGCCAAGGGGGATGAGAACAGAGGCTTGGACAGGTTTTGCCCTAAGGCTGTGCTAACTGTCATGTCCAACTGTAACTTCCTTGACTTTGCCTCAGAACCCTGACAGAGCTGGCAGGAGGCTGGTGAGTGCTCTCCCTCCCACCCCCTTCCCTTCAGGCCTTCCGTGAAGGAGCCTCTGACAGCCCCTGACTGAGGGGAGGAAGGCTTTTCCGAGAGCAACGCAGGGGAGTCTGAGGGCATGCGTGTGGGCCTTCATTTTGAGGGGGGGCATTCCCCTTCTGCCAAACAGTTGGCTGACAGGGAAGCCACAGAAAAGCCCCTTCTCACTTAAAATACTGCTCTGGCCGGGGGTTAGACACAGCCAAGCCATGTGTCTTTCTTCTTTGCAACTCTCTGCAGATTTGAAGACACTACACAGTGTTATTCTGCAGATGAAACTGGATGCTGTTGTGGAGGTTCTTTTGTCTCCTGTTTCATCTGCACAACAATCCTGTGCAGTAGGCCTTAAATCTTTCAATTCAACAACAACCTGCGTGGGAGGGCCTTAAATGTTTCTTACCACAACCCTGTCCAAAGTAGCCCTTTCTGCCTGGGGAGATGATCTTTATATTCTGCAGATGAGCTGTAATTCCAGGAGCTCTCCAGACCCTACATGGAGGTTGACTACCCCTGGGTTGGAAATATTCCTGGAGGTTTGGAGGTGGGACTTCATAATCGTACAATGCCTCAGAGTCCAGCCTTCAAAGGAGCCATTTTTGCCTGCAGTTGGGTGGGAGTGGTGCAGGTGTGTCCCTCCTGGGCTATGGGCTATGGCCAGCCCTTATCAGCAACTGTTTGTATTCTGGGGTGCAGACAGACAGATCAGCATCAGTTCTGTGAGTCTGGAAAGTGCAGGAAGATCTAAATAAATATTTACAGCCTGAAACTGTAAATAGTGAACAAGTGAATGGCTGGAGAGACATGGGAACTGAAATAACTTTTTTCAACCTTGGCCTGGCAAATAAAAAAACCAGTATAAAAAACCTTACTAAGGTCAAGACTGCTGTGTACAGAGAGTCTTCCTCTTAGGGTTGCCAGCTTCCATGTGAAGCTCTCTACCCCACCTCCCTCATGGAGAGTCTGCTATAGGGAGAAGAAGGGAAGACCTGAGGCCTGCTGGGTCACTGAGGCCCATTCCCAGTTCTCTCAGACCTCTCACAGCCCCACATCCCTGACAGATTGTCTATTGTGGGGAGACGAAGGGAAAAGGTGTTTGTAAACCACTTTGAGACTTCTTTGGGTAGTAAACAACAGGGTACAAAAATCCAGTTCTTCTTCTAAGGAGCAACCATGAAAGAAGCATGTGGGCACATAACATTTTATCAACATTGAAAAAAATGGAGACAGAAGGAACAGGGTGGACACCTATATACTGTGACTACCCCATGTGTATTAGGGCAGGGGGGCATTTCAGTGTCTGTGGCCTAATTCACACAAGAAGGGAAATGATGCAGAACAGGGAGGAATTGGTTGCCATGTAATCTCCCCCTAAGAAGAGTCTCCAGTCTGATTTTCCCTTTACATATCTGAAGACATGGCTCTGGAAAGCTCATCTGTAACCACTATGCCACAATTCCCAAAGGTCAGTCCTTTCCCACACTCAACGAACATTCCAAACCACAGGTTCTTGACACCCATATCTTCACACCCATGCCCTCATTTGACACCATGCCACCACAACCTCCTACACAACACACACATTCAACCCCATGCCCTTACAGACTGGACAACTCCTCCTCTTCCTCTTCCGACTGTCAACCTCTAGCACCCGTTGTATTTTTAATACAACAGGCTTTGCCCCTAGTATATTACAAATCTGCATCTTGATGCAATCAAACTGCAACTAAATGCACCTGTTCCTCATGTTTCATATTTTGCAAGGCTTTTCCTCCTTGCTGGAATTGTGATTCTGTACTGCAGTCCTGTTGATCCGGCATTTGCCATGATGGGGCACTGGTTTCTGTCACTGAGCACTAGTGGCTTGGCATTGAGTTTGGCTGATGGGCACTAGTAGAGTGGCAATGGGTTATGCTGCTGGCTCTTGTACATAGGGCTGGTTCTTCTGTCCCTGAAGAAATGCCACCTCCCCTCAGTTTCTATGTCAGAGAATATCATGTGCGGACTTAGTCCTGCTGGGTTGGCACTGCCACCATGGCACTGGTTCTGCTGGGCAGTATTTCACTGGTTCTGCTGTCCCTTCAGAAATGCCCTCTCTCCCTCAGTTCTGCTTCAGAGATACTCAGATGTAAACTTGATCCTATTGGGTTTTGGTAATGCCACTGGGCTACTGGTTTTGCCAGGCAAATGGCACTGGTTCTGCAGCTGGGCTGACCTTGCAAAAATGCCTCCCTTGGCTTTCACTGCAGAGATTCTCTGGGACATTCTGCTGGGTTTGCATTGCACACTGGAAACTGGCCAGACTGTTTGTCTCCAAGTTTCACACATATTTCCAGGGCTATCCCTGTTCTCAAATTGTGTGCTTCAAAACCAAATGCTGCTCTTTCCCTAAGTTCTGTAAAGCAGTTTTCTATCTTTCATAAAGCAGAATATAATGTTCAAAGACAAAAAGGCAGTAAGGTTCTAAAGGAGCAGCCAAAAGGCAATACAATCATCTTTGTCACCACTAAAAGCAAAACATGCTGGGCTGGAATTAATAATAATTAAAGAAAAGAAAAAGTCAGTGTAATTAACATACAAAGGCATGGAATGGTCTAACTAATCATGCCATGAAGAAATAGGATAAAAAGTATGCACGTTTTATGGAGCAATTTAGTCTGGCAAGCAATTAATCCTGGAAGCACTAAGTCAAATGAATAGATTTCCCTTTAAAGAGGTTGCATTTATCATCAGTAATGTATTCCAAGTAATTTGTCAGTTAGTTGCAGAACTTTACAACAGAGATTGCTGTCCTGTCTACAGAGAGTAGTTATTTGAGTATGGAGGTGGAGAATTGAGATGGTCTTTATGATAAGCAACAACAAACACTGAGGAATAAGAACATCAGCCTCCCAACAGATACTGATTTTTCATAATATTTAATGGGCAAAGGATGATAGAGGAGGTCAGTAATAACTGTTTATAAGCTAAGCACTTTACAGCAGGAACTTCCAATTAGAGAAATGGACAAAGAGTCACTAAAATACGATTCTTTTTTTTACAAAAACCACTTTACTAAAGTTTAACATGGCACATTTTACAAATAAATATGTAAAAAGTTGAGTATAGCGCCACCTTGTTTTGAGTAGGACAGTCCCACTGGTTTGACACATGATGGCTCAATTCTTCATATACAAGTTAAGTGCTGAGGATGTCAGTTAAGTTGGGTCTATTTACATATCAGTTTTCTCAAATGTGTAGCCTGTTCTCATGACTTGACCAAGTTTTCCTTAGATTCACAAGTCACAAGATTCATTAGTAGGCTAGTATTAGGGCAGAATATGGAGGAACAGAATGGTTTCCAACTGGCAATGGTATCAGACCCTTGGGGCATGGGTATCAGACAAGGATGCATTTTATCTCCCTGTCTCTTCAATATATATGCAGAACATATCATAATGATACTGGATTATATTTAGATGAAGGTGGAATAAATGCTGGTGAAAGAAACATTGAAATGTGCAAACAATACTGCATTACTAGAAGGAAACAGCAAAAACTTGAAATTATGATGAATAACTTAAAAGAAGCTATGCTGGATCACACCAATGGCCCATCCAGTTCAACACCCCACTTCAGTCCAAAGCAGGTACCATCGAGAGGACCACCAGCAGGGCCAGAACTCAGCAGCCCTCCCATTATGGCCCTCTCCAACACTAAGAATTGTGGTCCTCCACTCCACTCCACTCCTCCCCTCCCTATTTTCTTTGTGCTTTTGCCCAGGTGCTGTTCTGGCTAGTCCTATGAAATGCATAATGCTATCTTTGTCCTTGCTTTAAGGTATAAACATCTGAGCTACCTGCTAGAGGCAGCTGGGGCAATCTGGCCAGACTGTTTGTCTCCAAGTTTCACACATTTGTTGATCAAACAGTTCTGTCATGAGAACTGGTTTTTCCACACAGTCTTGGACCGATTATGCACTGGAGGTTTCATGCTGTGCTGCAGGTTGGAGTTTTAGTCGTGGCAGGTTGCCCCACCTCTTCCTGCACTCAGATGGGGGAGCAGTTGGCCTGGTGTACCTCATCTGCCCCCAATTTGTGCTTCTGCACAGGAGCTGGGGCAGTGAAGTTCCCAGTGCATAAACGGTCTTGGAGGATGGAGGGTGGGAGCCCAAACCCATATAAGTGCCAACCTGTCTTTGACAATACCCGGTTCTGTGAGTGACTACTGATGTTTGTACCTGTAAAGTGCCTTCAATGAAGGCTAACTTTAGCTGTGTTCCTACCACCTTGGAGTCTGTTCTATTAGTTCAGAGGGTCGGCTCCTGGACTGCATCCCATGGGTGCAACCACTTTCTGCAGCAGTGGATTTCATGTGTTAATTACTCTTTGAGTGAAGAAGTACTTCGTTTATATAGCCTATAGCTCATTCAGTTCATTCTACCTTTACTCTATCCCAGGGTTTTAGTAACTGTGCCTCACCTATGCAAATAGCTGAAAGGTAAAAAAAGAAAACTGCAAGGCAAGGAAGTCCATAAACTTGCTACAAACAAAACAGCATCCAGGAAGGTGTTGCACATGGAACATCGGCTACACTGACTCCCTCCAGCACTAAAAGATCCTGACATAGACACCAGCACAGGTTATCATCAACATCACCAAAACTAGTAAGAGCAACTACCATTGCCACCCACACATGCAACTAGATGCCCTCAGCACATGCTGACACCTAAGATGACATACTAACGTCTCAGCAATGGCATTGGATTTGCAAAGGTGTGTTCCAAGATACATGAATGTAATCCACATTTCTATGTAGTACCATGTCTGAAGTATTACTATTCTCTCTCTGACTGGTAGAGAAATCAGCAAATAGCCAGACTATTTTATTTATTTATCTGATTTATATACTGCCCTATTCAGCGAACTGGCTCAAAATCCAGTTTTTTAGGCTCTCCTGCCTAATACCGTATATACTCGCATATAAGCCGAGGCACCTAATTTCACCACAAAATGCTGGAAAACCTTATTGACTTGCATATAAGCTGAGGCTGGTGTTTGGATAGTAGCTTTTCCCCCTTCCTTTCCCCTTCTCTTCCCTTTTGGGGAGGATCTTTTTTCCCCTTTTCTTCCCACCCCCCTCCTCCCTCTTTCCCCTCCTCCTCCCTCTTTTCCTCTGACCCTTCATGCCTTTTTATATCCAATCCTTCTTCTTATCACATCCCCTTCTTCTTAGCTAGATGTTCTGTTCCCTCCATTTTCCATTCCTTCCTCTAGGGGCCTTTTCTCTTGCTGCTCTCTGCTCTCCCTCTGAGACAGAGGCTTCAAAGGTTCCTTCAGCAGTAACACGTGCTAGCCTTATTAAGGCAGTGGGGGGGAAGTCGGAGACTGCTCTTCCCTCCCACTGTCCCTCCCAGGCCTGCTGCATCTCTTCCTGCCTCTGCTTCTTCAGTTACGTATACTTGTCTCCCACCCCCACCCTCATGTCTAGTCTGGCAGCTTTTTTAAAAAAAATCCGTATATAAGCCGAGGGAGACTTTTTCAGCTTTAAAAAAGAGCTGAAAAACTCAGCTTATATGTGAGTATATACAGTATATCCAGACAGGACTTCATTGATTTCCACAGTTTCACTACAGCTATCAAGCTGGTAGCCACTGAAATTTTCTAGGTTCATAGCTTACCATACAGCTAAGTAAATCCGTGTTGCATGTGAAATGCTTGCCAACAGCACTATATCAATTTGACAAAATGCTGTAAATCAGGATGTGGGCAGGAATGGGATTTTGCTGTTACTGGGTTCTTAATGCAACCTCTCATTGCTCGCTTGGTTCTCCTGCTGATTTAAAATCTTTTGTTACATAACAGAAATCTCATACTTGTATTATACTGTCCTGCATGCTATCTTGCTAATTGTATTGCAGGCAACCCAACAGAGAAAGGTGATAAGTCAGAAAAAACCGCTCTAGTAAGAACTGCCATATGCAAAGCAACACTGCAATAAATCTTTTTGTAATGCATGAACCTGAACAAAATTCAGTGAATTCAGATGACCAGATGTGAAGGAAGGTTGCAAGAGACAGCAGTCTCTGGCACATTCTCTCTGCCCAGCTGCTAAAGGTAAAGGTAAAGGTATCCCCTGTGCAAGCACCGAGTCATGTCTGACCCTTGGGGTGACGCCCTCTAGCGTTTTCATGGCAGACTCAATACGGGGTGGTTTGCCAGTGCCTTCCCCAGTCGCTAGTCTATATTAATTCAAATAACAGATTCCAATAGTCTGCCAACCTGAGTCACTGACCAAAGAACAATGAAGAAATCACACAGTTTCAAGTAGGCTCCAGTCACACTTTTCCAGCTCAGAGCAAGGACAATTAATTATGAGTAGCTAAAATTGGTACTTGACATATATACAATTTCTTGGGAGTACAGAAAAGACTGAAACTAAAGCTGACGTTACTCTGTTATGACTATGTGAAAACTTACCAAAGCCAATTAAATAGAACATTAGATCATGAACAGTAAAAAAAAAAATCCTATTTCACTATACAATGTACTGGATCCAAGAGAAGAATTTGCAAGGGCAAACCCTAATCAGCACCTGCCTTAAAAAGCAAAGAACAAGAGCTAGCAAAGAGTTTCTGACAGCCAAGTATCTATGATTGGAAGTGTAGGCTAATTATCAAAGCACCCCCCCCCTCTCTCTCTTATGTTAAGTTTATTCCCCACAACCACAAGAAGTTCATTTCCTTAACAACTTACAAACTAACTATATTTCTATGCACCATTAACTAGTATTCTGGATGTGCCTCGTCACTTACAGTCATGGAAGAGTTTTTGAGGCAGGCATATGGAGGAAATACACTATTACTCCTGCAAGTCAACAGGGAGCTCCCTGTCAGATTATCAAGCACAGCATTAATCATGTTCAGGCCTATTTTCCTCACAAATGACTGCACTTCAAAGCCAGCATTCATCCAAAAACCCCAACATGCTGGCAAGTTAATCGATAGCAGGTGAGGAATAAGGAGGCTGTAAGAAGGCTGCTCCTATCCTACTTCTGGGCACAACTTCTTTAGTGTAACTATATGACAGAGTCCTAAATTAGAAGAAACATTTTTTAAAAATAATAGATATTACGGTTTCCTCTTTGAACTACCAAGCCCTGGTTCAAGACACAGAGGCAGAATTCTACTCTCCAATCAACATTAGCACAAAAGAGGGATCCTTGCCTACTATGTAACAATAAATATATCTAGGACAGCTTTCTCAACTTTTTTACCATTGAGAAACCCCTGAAACATTCTTCAGGCTTCGACAAAACCTAGAAGTGGGGCCATCATGCAGAATATGGTTGAGAAGCAGAGCTGTGTACATGCCAGCCTGGGACCCCCTCCCCAGGCCCATTATTGGCCATTGAAGGGGGGGCAGGTTGACATGAATATATGTAATCATATCACCCAATAAATGATTAACACATTTTTAAAAATTAATTAACTCCCACCCATTGGGAAACACTTCCATCCAAGAAACTCTGGTTGAGAAAGCCTGATCTAGGACCCCAGTCAACTTTTCTTGCTAGGAGCAGCCTTTCAAAGCAACATATGGAAAACCAGCAATTTCCTCATAACCAGTAGAACTGTCACTTTTCCAGGTCTCAGACTAGGCATTTTAGTGAATTTTTAGCAGCATTTCATTATATCACCTATTAACCCCTTGCAATGGGACCCTTTTCCCCTCTGGATGACTTCATCATAAGAATGATAATGACCATGTATAATGTACCTGGGCACTCTGGAATGGGCATAAATGAGGAGTGGACAGGTGTATAGAATTTAGAGCACAGTCAATGCAGAGGCACCTACCACTGAAGAATTTCTTTAATGAGAAGTTCATCCATTCCATTAAGCAGCTCTCATTTACTATGGAAATATTTAAAATGTAAAGGTCTGGGTTTTTTTTAACTTAGGTGGAACAAATCATTTCTTCCCACTGATATCTCCCTAAATTTTCCCCCCTCAATCTTAAAGACAGAAAATAATCTTAAACAGCAAAAAAATACGATTGATACAACAATACTTCCAAAACATCCATCTTAGCAACTTCAAAATATATCAGATCTGAATTATCTGTAGACCAGAAGTTTTGCATTTTTCTAAGGTGATGCAAAGGTATTTTTAACATGCAAGTTTCAAATCTGAGGGTCAAGGAAGATTCCAGGGATCACTATTGCACTGTATGTCGCATAGATAGAGCATAGAAGAGAGACAAGGTTAGTTTCAGACTATGACTCCATGGACCAAGGGAAATCCAGGAGAAAATGAATTGAGATTTTTACACTGATTCCAGTCCAGGGTCAAGATGACTAAACTGCCCTAGCCTTACCTTCTGGTTCACTCCCTTTCTACATGGCTCCAGCTGAATTTTACTGACAATGCAGAATCTACAAGAGGAGGTACATGCTATGAAAGCAGGACTCTGCTGCCAGCAATTATTTGCGTGTGGATTTAGAACAAGATTAGTTCAAAATTCTAAACAATTGGAACAATCACAACTAGCATATGGTAGGCACATTGCCCTGAGAAACTGGAAGAGAACACCTCTGTCAGACTGGCTTATCTCAAATGATCATGAAAAGTTAATGCAGAAAGTTTAGAATCCAAAGGAGAAAAAAAAAAACTTAACCAAGGGACTAAATCATAAGTAAGCTCTTGAATAATTCATTAGAGAAAACATATAAATAAAAGCTATGGCTGCTTCGCACATGCTTTAATAATGACCTATCTTTTTGGAAACTCTGGAGACATGCACTGAGGAAGTCAATATGCAACATCATTGGATGTTATCACTAACCCATCACAATACAAAAGAAAAAAAGTTTGCATTGTTGTACTGTAGATAACCTTTCTCAGAGAAACATTTAAGTGCTTTTCCTTATTCCAGCAACTAGCCTTTTCTATGGCTTTGGACTTGCTTCTGAGTTCACAACATCAACTCTAGTTCCTACAAAGGACACCAGGGTTTCTTGTTTCCTCTAATCAAGAAAAGCAAAACATATCAGGTAATGCAGGGAGAGTCGGAATCTGTGAACAAAGACAAACTTCAAGCAAACAGCAGCCTTTCCCAAGTAACCAAGGAAATATCAGTTACTCCCAAGGAAAACGCTACTGTAATTAATGCAAAAAGTTAAGGTATTGATCATTGCGTCAACAACCAAGTAAGAACACTCTTTCAGGTTTTTAGAATACAGTGTTCAGATCCTTTCTAATGGATCACATGCCCCATAAATCATTTGACAGAAAGCTTACATTTTCATATACAGTTTGAACCTTGGTACATAGAACAAATAAAAGCTTACAGAATATACAACTAGAAACAATATAGAATCTGTTCATCTAATACCATCCATTATCTGTATACTCTGAGGATATCTTTTCCATCTTTCGTAAGAAGTGATAAGGAAAATTAGCCACACTTGTAGAAAGAGCTGCTGCTTGAAAAAGGTGGCAGGTCGATCAGGTATCCAAGGCAGCACAGCCAGTAACACAGAATCCATTCTTCATAATTTCAGGGATGCAGGCATAATAAACATTAGTTTCTATTATGGAACACATAATGGAAGACTGACAAAAGGAGCACTGCCTCTGAGGTGACAGAAGCTGGCTCAGCCAAATTCCTGCTTCCTTCATAAGCTAGTATCTGCAGACAGACAGACAGACAGACAGACAGACAGGCACTTGGCTTAAAAGGCACTTTCTGTATACAATCAGAAAGAAATACATTAATTTCATGACTCAATTTGCATTCACTTTTCTTCTAGGCAGTGTTTTGGTGACAATCAATTCCCTGCTAGGAAGGCTGGCATTCCATGAATGCCCCACACCCAGCACACATTTCTAACAAGTCATCTTCTCTTTACACTCTCTAGTGTCCTGTGACTGTAATCTTTGCTTTGATCTCAAGACCATTTCCTATGCTATATAATCTTCTTGTGGATCTCAGGGACTGGAATTCTGCCAGTCACCATAATCACTGTTTTCGGCTTGCAATGAAGGTAGGCACTTTGTTACCTTAATGAGCAGATGTACTTAATGAACTGAAGCTTTGTAATTCAGTCCTAAAGGCAAAATTTTTAAAAATGGGAATTTGTTTCTTCAGTAAAATCATCCCCCTCCCAATTTTTTTCATCTATTAATTAAAACATTATTGGATATTGTAGTGTCTCTTATTTCAATAAACACAAATCCCAGAGTACCAGGAGTAAAACAATTATGGTTGCATTTAAGCAGCAGGAGGGAAAAACAGCTCCTGCTTCTCGCTGACGTACAAAGGGCTGCAATTAAAACCACTCTAAAAATTTCAAGCACTGAGCCACACTGGAAATTCTGTAAAACTAGGCTAATGTTTATTTAAACATACAACCCAGGCAGACGATGACAGGGATATGACATATTACCCTGCCCACCAACCCCCATGCTATTGAAGAAATTGAAACTATCTTGGAATTTCAGACTTTTGCATCTAGTGTTTAGATTGCACAGTAAAGATGTAAGAGGGAAAAGATTTCTCCCCAAATACCAGCTCTTGTCTTGACATAACAGACAAAATAATATTGGAATAAAGGAAAGAGAATTTTGCTACACATACCCAGGGTGTGGCCCAGTCTTGATTTGGAAGGATGATTCCTTAAGGGCTGAGGTTTCTCCCATGGTCCTGACTATACTTCAGATTCCCTGTACCCTAGAAACTCCAAGAGACTTCCTACCTTGTCTACCCACAGCAGGGTCCAACCAATGGATCAAGAATATTCGGAACCTCCTGAATGGACCAGTTCAAGCACCCCCAGAATCTTCCCCAAGGCCAAGAAGGCAGAGACTAAGAGCTGAAGTCTGGACCAGGCAAACCAGTGCACTTCTGTCTCATGCAGGAAGAGAACAACATTCTCTAGCTATTAGGGGTATGCAAAAAAACTCAGTACATTGAGCCTTCGGGGAGTGGCAGGATAAAAATCCAACAAATCAAGTTATCAGTATTTCCTGATATCACCAAATCTCAATACCAGTACAGTATTTGGCTTTGGTAATATTTTGGAATGCCAAAAGTTTCTGGCTCCATTATAGCCTATGGGAACCATTACAGTCGACGGTCATCCATAGGCTATAATGGAGAACTGATCTATGGGTATCTGTGAGACTCAACCTGTGAAGATCAGGGCCCTGTGGGACCTATGACAGAGCTGTTCCACCAAGCCTATGATTGAGCCCTAGAGATTACCAGCAAAACTGGCCTCCCTATACAGAAATCAGAAATGAAACAAAAACTAGATGCCAGACTATAACATCAGCATAACACCCCCACCCTCCACCCCCACAGACACACTGGGAAGAGGGCTATAACTCCTGGGGTTTTAAATATAAATCTGTTTTATTGGATTTACTTTAGAATTTAAATGTTTTACTCTATTGTTTAATATGTTGGGAGTCACCTTGAACCTTCTGGGAAGGGTGGCATAGAAAAATGAAAATAAATAAAATCTGGACTCTGCAGAGTGGTTTTTCTCTTCAACAACTCCCCAAGTTTCAAAAGGATTAGATCAGGAAGTCTAATTCTATGAGCCATCACAGTGCCCCCTCCTTCCATTGCTTCCAATGTAGGAAAGACATTTTCCTCCTGATGGATGGCCGCCCTAACTCTCCCCCAGAAACATTAGCCAGCTGCCTGGAAGCAGTGACGAGATGGCTCAAGCAGAGTCGCCTGAAGCTCAATCCTTCAAAGACGGAGGTCCTGTGGCTGGGTAAGAATGGCCCATGTGAGGGACTCTACGCAGGCCTGCCCTTAGCCTTGACCCAGAAACTACAGCTGGTCCAAAATGTAGCAGCCAGGATCCTCACAGCAACACCGTGGAGATCCCACATCCGTCCCATCCTTCATCAATTGCAATGGTTGCCAGTTGAATTCCGGATCAGGTTAAAGGTTCTGGTCCTTACCTTCAAGGCCATATGCGGTCAGGGTCCAGTGTACCTGAGGGACCGCTTCCCTGCCTATGCCCCCAAAAGAGCTTTATGCTCCACTGCCACCAACCAGCTAATGGTCCTTGGCCCAAAAGAAGTTCGGCTGACATCAACCAGGCCAGAGCTTTCTCTGTCCTGGCCCCCACCTGGTGGAACAAGCTCCCAGAGGAGATCAGGGCCCTGATGGAAGTAAAACAGTTCTGCAGGGTGTGCAAAAGGGAGCTCTTCCACCAGGCATTTGGCTGAGGCCAGGCCAGACAACCAATCAACATCTGCAGGGCCCCTGCCTCCCCTCCCCCCAGAAACCCACTAAGACTCCTGGACCTGTTTGAGTTATTACTGTTTATGTTATACTGTTATGTTATACTCTCACTTGAGTTATCAATTAACTAGAAATTAAGCCCGTTGTAGGTGAAATACAGCGGGTGCTAGAGCAGGGGTAGTGAACCTGTGGTTCTCCAGATGTCATGGACTACAATCCCCATGAGCCCCTGCCAGCAAATGCTGGTCCTGTGGCTGGGTAAGAATGGCCCATGTGAGGGACTCTACGCAGGCCTGCCCTTAGCCTTGACCCAGAAACTACAGCTGGTCCAAAATGTAGCAGCCAGGATCCTCACAGCAACACCGTGGAGATCCCACATCCCACAAATGCTGGCAGGGGCTCATGGGAATTGTAGTCCATGGACATCTGGAGGACCACAGGTTGACTACCCCCATGCTAGAGCATAGGGAAGAATAAGGGAGGAAAGGAAGATTGAAGAGGGAAGGAGGGATGGGAGTGAGAAAGGAGGGAAAGGGGTGGGTGAAGGGATGAATAGAAGGAAGACAGGAAGGAAGGCAGGAAGTGTGTTAGAGAGGAAGGGGGAAAGAGAGCAAGTGAGAGGGAGAAACAGATAGGCAGGAAGTAGATGGAGAAGTAGAGGAAGTCAGGAAGGAAAGAAGGAAGGGAAGAAGGAAGAAGGAAGGCAGGCAGGGAGGTAGGTGGGTTTGGAGGGGAGTGGGAGAAAAGGAGGGGGTATTTCAAGTGTCCGTGGGGAGGAGTCGCGAGGGGGGGCGATTTGGGAGGGGGAGTTGGGGGGAAGAGATTGAGAGATAGAGGAAGCAAGGGAGAAGGAAGGAAGGCAGCCAGGGAGGTAGGTGGACTTGGAGGGGAGTGGGGGAAAAGGAGGGGGGTATTTGAAGGGTCTGGGGGGGCAGTCACAAGGGGGGGCGATTTGGGAGGGGGGTGGGGGGAGGGGCAGGAGAAGGCTCTTGGGCGGGGGGGGCGGCGCGGCCTTCTTCCAGCCCCAGTAGCTCCCTAGTAGCATCGAGGACGCTGTGAGGGAGTGCCTGGGCCCGGTAGAAGGCGTTTTGCGGCGGTGGGGGGTGGGATGGCCTTCTGGCAGTCCCAGGGGCACCCTTGCAGCATCCTGGATGCTGCAAATGTGGCCTGGGACTGGTAGAAGGCTCCCGAGCAAGGGCCCTGGGGCAGGAAAGGAGCAGGGAGGCTACGTCCTGGACGCGGCATCCCTGCTCCTTTCCCCAGTGGGAGGAGAACCCGGGCAGAGGACTCACCGCATGGCCATCCTTCAGTGTCTGCGCGGTGACTCCCCGGCAGGGCCAGGCGAGGCTGGGCCAAGCAGCCAATGGGAAGCCGTGCTTCGCGTGGCTCCCCATTGGCTGCTTGGACCTGGATGGACACTCTGAGGGCCTCCAAGTTTTTATCCTGGACACAGCCCGCCCTTTCTCCTCCCACATTGCCCTTACCCTTTTATTTAATACCACGGGAGCGGTTACAGATAATATGAATGTTATTATATGTATGGTTTCATGTATAGTTTCAGCTATATGTAAACCGTCCTAAGCCTTCAGGGAGGGCAATATATAAATATGAATGAATGAATGAATGAATGAATGAATAAATGAATGAATGAATGAATTAATGAATTAATGAATTTTAAACTTTAAAGGGAATTCTGTCCCTTTAAAATTTAAATACCTTTTGCAAGCCATGTTGCCCATGTGAGAGTACTCCAAAGGCATTTAAAGGGTTCACAGTGCCTTTCAATGCCTTCTCCAAGAGAAGAATTCATGCCAAAGGCATTTAAAGGGACAAAGAAACCTTTAAATGAATTCTAACTTCAGCTATTTGCTAATTTTCAGGATTTTTTGGGCAGGCCTTTTGAATAGCCAAAAATAGGGGGAGATCTGGGAGAATTACTACATGAAAAATATCAATAAGGTATTTGGGGGTTATTTTTTCCCAGTTCAGATTAACTGAATACACACCTGTATGAGATATCTGAAGGAACCAGACCCTAACTTTGACTAGAAGAAGAGGTGGAGTTAACAAGAAAAAGATCACAGTGAATAGCTCAATGAAAATATCAACCTAGTGTGCTACAGTGGTGAAAAAGGAAAACTCCACATTAGCAATTATTGGTAAAGGGACTCCAACTGCAGTTCTTGCTCTTCCTGTGAGAAGGGGACTGCTGGTGGAAAGAAAAGCATTCTAGAATGAGATTGATCCATCTGATGGATGGCTGCAGCTCAAGGGGAGCCATCCTGCATTAGCTGCTGGCATCTGTTCATGTCACACCAGTCACCAGTTTCTCTCCACAAAATTAGATTGTGCCAGGAACAAGAATTTATGTTAATGAACAAAGACAAGCAAAAACAGACAGTCTTTAATGTATATCTAGGAAGTCTTGATTAAAATCCCAATAGAATGCAGCTTCATGTTAATCCTTTATCAACCCACAGATTAAAGGTTGATTGCCAGTAGAAAGGCAGAGACTTAAAGGTTTAACTGATACAAATGATAAGTATACTATTTATCGTATGCATAGTAAAATGCATGTGAGAGTACATACATGTGTGACCACACGCTTATACAACAACCCGCAGTGGTCCAGAAATTGGGGCTGGGCTTGGTAACCTAACATTATTTTTTACTAGCCAACTAGAAAGTCCAACCTTGCCACAACATTACATGTAAATTGGATCAGGAGTTATTTTGAGACCTTATATTCAATATGTTAATAGGAGAAGCCCATTTTCCCCACTATATTTTTGGTATACAACAGGAATGTGCATTTTTATTACATAAAAAGTTACAACTATTCCCTCTCGGCCTAACCTACCTCACAGGACTGCTGTGAAGTGAGAAGAAAATGTACACTCCTCTAAATTCCTGGAGGGAAAGACAGGATAAAACATTTAAAATAATAATAGAAACTTGTCCTAAGGAAGGCAATTACAGCATTTCAAATTAGGAGAATTAATTTCCCTCTTGGAACAAACATGAGACATTCATTCTTTCTCTATATATAATTTATTCATATTATTTATAGCCTGACTTTCTCACTGAGACTCAAGGAGGATTATTCACTGTAAATCAATGCAAATAGGATGATGCATCTAATAAGTAATGTAATGTGATTAGGAATTGCACAAAAATTGAAATGTAGCCGTCATCTGCATATACCATAAGTATTCAACATGACATGAAATAGTATGTTCTGAATTTTTAACATCTGGAGAGATACAATGTAAATTCCTAGGACAATCAAAAAGGGGGATAAATTAGTAAGTAATTTATGATGGACATCAAGGACTGATTAATGTGGCACTTAAATTACTTTAGCAGCCAGGATTGACAAGAATCCAGTACACAAGTAGTGCCTTCACAGGTCACATTAAAACAGAGCAGAAAAAATAAAATAAAATGCATGTAAAAAGATAGCCCCATGTTACAGAAATTGCCCAGCCACAGCCTTTAGTAAACAATTTGGTGGTAAATTACAGGACTTCTGATCTTGGTTCTAAAGAAAATACCTCTGCTGCAGCGTTTAAAAGCAGAGGCATAATGAGCTGCTGCTTACACAAGATAAGAAACACGGTGAATACTGGGAGCTGCCTGAGACCCTAAAACAGGGGCAGTCAAACTGCGGCCCTCCAGATGTCCATGGACTACATTTCCCATGAGCCCCTGCTCATTGTAGTCCATGGACATCTGGAGGGTCGCAGTTTGACTACCCCTGCCCTAAAACAATCAATCAGTGTGGCTCTTTATGGCAATCTGATGCTGCCTAAACTTGGTTAGGGGCACCCAATAGATGCATCACTGTGCATGCTAAATATAAACAAACAGGGTATTTATCCAAATGAAGATTACCTAGTTCTACAAAGCAATTGTTCCTGCAGAAGATCTGGTATTACGACAAACATCAATCTCCATTCTTGTGCATATGTGCATTCCTACTTCTGTGCTCTACTACAACCTTGACATTTTAAAAGGCTCTTAAAAAACAAAAAAATAGGATCAATCTGATACTCTGGGAATTTCTTCTCCATTTACAACTTTTTCCCCCCAAGTCACTCTGAGCACAGCTTGACAGGTGTGACGTCAAAGAAAGGAGGGAGGCAGGAAACCAGGAGTTGCATGACTTCCTTGGGGATAGATTTAAGTGACCCTGCACTCTACGCCCTGGGTGAATATCCAGATTCTTCCACAAGGAAAACAGACTGACAGGCACCAGTGCCATTCCTAGAGAAATCAACAACTGAACTAGGGTTATGCTGGGAAGGATATTAACATATCAGCAGAAACGTAAGCATGAATTAAAAACTGTGACTCGACTTCAAACAGCAATCTTAGGTATGTCTATGGACTTAGGTTTGCATATCCAGTGGCTTTCTCTCCACCCTTTTCCCATTTGACTTACGAGCCCTCCATGATGCAACATAAAGAGCTCTAGCAAAGGTCTACACTTTCAAAAATAGGTTACATGGAAGAATATTCTTCAACACAAACAACCTCAAAGTTGCTGGATATATGGGACTGCTTGCATAGTTCTTTGGATCACGGTAAGTTTTTAAAATTTTCTTTGTGGATAGTTTTGCTTCTCTCTCTCCAAACTTCTGCTTATCTCAGTCACTGCAATATATTTATTTGCTTAATAGCTAGAAAAATTACTAACATAAAGATGTGAAGCACTGTAAATATGTGAAATATGACAGCTAAATACAGAGTCAGTGATTTTCACACAGCACTGGAGCTGCAGTATATAATGAGAAATATTTATTTATTAATTATATATTTATATACCGCCTTCCCCTGAGGCTCAGGGAAGTTCATATGAAACATAGAGGAACAGGAACAATACAGAGAAAGTCAGTAACCATAAATAACAATATAACAGTAATAAACAGTTAAGAACAATAAATTCCTAACTGCAGCATACTGACGGACCCATAATTGGTCAGTTCAAGACATTTGAAATTCATCGGAGGGAGGCAACAGCAATAACATATAACAAAATATCCCACAGTCATAAGATGGTGGACGAAAGTCTCCCCAACCGAATTCTGCTGATTCCAACCAGAACCAATGATATTTATGATCTTAATTAATTATAATCCTGGGATGCTCAGATAGGGTGGGAACCCCCCCCCCCCCGGCCTCAACCGAACGCCTGGTGGAAGAGCTCCATCTTGCAGGCCCTGTGGAACCCAGACAGTTCCGTCAGGACCCTTAGTTCTTCTGGGAGCTCATTCCACCAGGTTGGAGTCAGGGCCAAAAAGGCCCTGGCCCTGGTCAAGTCCAGGCGGATATCCCGGGGGCCTGAGACTACTAACATATTCCTACCTGCAGAACGGAGAGACCTGCAGGGGATATAAGCAGATTAACAGTCCTTCAGATAGGTAGAACTCAGGCTGCGTATAGCCTTAAAGGTTAAAACTAAGACCTTGATATGGAAGAAGACTGGTAGCCAATCTCAACACAGGTTGAATGTGGGCCCTACACAGAGTCCTAGTAAGGACCCTGGGGGCCACATTCTGTACCACCTGAAGTTTCTGGGTCAAAGACAAGGGTAGGCCTGCATAGAGTGAGGTACAGAAGTCCAGTCTGGAAGTGACCATTGCATGGATCACTGCGGCCAAGTGGTCCGAGGGCAGGCAGGGCATTAGTAGCCGAGATGGGACACAGATGGCACAGATGGGAAAATGCTACCTTCATGATCTGAGCCTCTATGGTAAGTGAGGCATCAAAGATCACTCCCAAATTCCTGACGGTCGGTGCAAGTGTTAGTTGCACCCCGTCCAGGCATGGGAGGCATGCTGCCTGTTCCTGTCCCCTTCTACCCAACCACAGGACCTCCATCTTGGAGGGGTTGAGTTTCAGACAACTCTGCCTGAGCCATCCAGCCACTGCTTCCAAACAAGGGGCAAATGTTTCCGGTAGGGAGTCCAGGCGTCCATCAGGAGATCGAGCTGGGTGTCATCCGCATATTGGTAACAACCCAGCCCAAAACTCCAGATCATCTGGGCTAGAGGATGCATATAGATGTTGAATAGTGTGGGGGAGAGTATCGCACAAGGGAGTGCCAAAGGATTTAACAGCTCTTTCCCCCACTGCCACCCTCTGAGTCCGATTCTAGAGAAAGGAGACCAGCCATTTTAGCACAGTCCCCCTAATACCAGTCACAGCAAGGCGGTAGGCCAATAGCTCATAGTCGATCACATCAAATGCGGCCTACAGATCTAAAAGTACGATGGCCGAACTGCTCCAGTCCAGCTGGTACAGGATATCATCTGTCAGAACAACCAGCATGGCCGTGGCCCCGTGGCCAGGATGGAAGCCAGACTGGTATGGATCTATTGCCAAAGTTTCCTCAAAAAATGCGAGGAGCTGGTCCGCCGCAACTTGCTCCACTACCTTCCCCAGAAACGCTAAATGCGAGACTAGGCAATAGTTGCCGGGGTCCCACAGGTCCAGAGATTGTTTTTTCAGGAGAGGACGAACCATTGCCTCCTTCAGCCCTCCCCAGATGTCAAGGAAAGGTTCACAATCTCCCTCAGGGGACCACCTATCCATCTGTTGCCCGATTTGAGCAGCCAGAACAGACAGAGGTCTAAGGGGCAAGTGGTCACTCTCACTGATCCAAGATGTTAATTTCACTGAACATCAACCTGGTGGAAGGGCTCCCTTCTGCAGGCCCTGCAGAATTGTTCCCTAGTCTCTTCTGGGAACTTATTCCACCAGGTGGGGACCAGGAATAAAAAAGCTCTGGCCTTGGTTGAGGTCAAGCGAGCTTCCTTGGGGCCAGGGACCACCAGCCAGTTGGAAGCGGAAGAGAACCTTGCCTCAAGGTCCTGTAGACTCACCAGAGGAGCAGCACCGCCAGCCCCAGGACAAGAACCTGTCAAGCTGTGAACGGCAGTGTCGACGATCTACCTTGACAGCTGTCAGAAGATCGGCACGCCTGTCAGCTCGCTGTCTAGATAGAGGTGCCCAGGTGCACCTCCTTCCTCTGATAAGGGTTAGATCCAGCTGCAAGCTGAGGACTGCTCCACCCTGCTCCTTCATGGGTGCATGTGTTCCCTGACTGTCTTCCCAGTCAACTCCTTGTTTTGGTTCACTACAGCGAAGCTCTGGCTGACTGATTCCTGGTTCCTGATTCTTGCCTATGCTCCCGGCTCTAGACCTACAACTTGGCTTTTGACTGTATCCCTGGCTTCTGACCATGGTTTGGCTTTATCTGGCTCTTGATCCTGGCTTGGCTCCGCTCCGTACCCTGCTTGCTGTGTGAACTGTCTCTCTGGCTTTTGGCCTCTCAAATTTGACTCTGGCTCTTGCCCTCCTACCTCGGCACAACAGCCCAGCCAAGTAGGTGCAGCTCAGCAGGGCAGCACAGGCAGAGGTCTAGAGGAGCATGTGGTTGTCTTTGCTGCTTTCAGTTAGTGTGAGTTGTCAGAAGTGATTTCTGCAAAGATGGCCAAGGGGCCTCTAGTTAACCTTCTCTATCTAAGGATAGAGGAAGGTCGTGGTGGAGTGTCAAGATTTTGTCTGCAAAATGACTCGCAAATACCTCACATCTGATAGCCGATTAACTATAATTTTGGCACCCTTCCTCCATGGTGGTGAGAGAGTTCAAGATATCATTAAAGGAAAATGGAGATATCACACTTCTAATCTTACACCTCTGTTTTTAGGAAATGACCACTGTCCTACCATTGGCCTTAGTCTTTGTGTAATATTATGATCAGCAGCAATGTTAACCACACTTAAGACTAGCCAGGTTTCTTGCTTAGCCTGGATTTGAAAATTGCATCCCAGGGCTGGTTTGAAATCCTTAAATACATTTAACATTAATTATATGAATTAATGCTTGGATTTTGGCAACCAGGAGTCAAACCATTGCAGAGGCCCAGACTTCAGTTACAGGCCACATGTTGTCCATGCTAAAACGTCCAAAGCTCAGTCCATGGAGTCTCCAATTAAGAGCACAGGCAGCAGGTGCTGAGAAAGATCTTTGCATGAGACATTGGAGAGCTGCTGCCAGTCTGAGAAGGTAGTACTGGATAAGTTGAACCACTGGTATGATACAGCATGAAGACAGCTTGATATGTTGACAGAATGATTTGATTGCTTGGCTTTATAATCAAGAGAGTTATAGCCACACACATCCAAAACAGCAGCAGCAGAACATGCTAGTCTATGAACACCAATCACAGTGGCATCAAGCTATTTTCGTGCAAGCAGATATCCGTAATGATAAAGATAGAGAGTGGGGTTGTTTAGAAGACACACAATACCTGCAAGCAAATATTCTGATCAGATTTACTCCCAACGTCATAAATGCTCAGCTTGCAAAAGAAAGGGGCCTTCCAAAGAGATCCATCAAGGAACCCAGATTGAGAGGAGGGGGAGAGAAAAAGACAAAGACTCTAGCCTTGCAGCTAGTGAGACATGTTATATTTCTCTTCTGGGTCCTCAGGACACCCCATGAAGGATAAAGAAGAAACAGTACTTTAACTTTCACCCACTAAGAGGTAAGACAGGTTTGCAGCAAGATATTACCAATAATTCCTACCCAAGGAAATATGTTCAACAGCATACAGAACAACTCTCTTACACCAACTGTGCAATCTCCCCAAGGCTGTACACAGATGAGAAATGTGCCTTCAGCTGTATCCAAGCTGGGGGGAAAATACCTTACCAGTATTTTGGGAGCCTTTTAAAAGCCAAATACAGATCAGAGAATCTGCCTGGCTACCAGTACAGCTGATCCCAATTAAAGCCAACTTTATTCAGCTTTACCAAATGGCTAGCGATGAAGAAGTTTAAAGGACTATAAAGGTGACTTTCAGTTTTCCTCTAGGGCTCTTTCTCATCTTTTGTTCTGTTTTCCAGACAACAGGAGGGAGGGGAAAGAGGCATCTCTGCATCTCAATGGCAAAAGCACCTTGGGGGAGCTGTAGTGCCTTAGAGCCAATCATAGCAATGTTTTTACCAATGACACTGCATTGAAGGTTTACAACTTCCAAGGTTGTTGGCTTCAAATGTGAAGTCCAACTAGCTTACTTTCCCCACCCATTTTGCAGTAAGCAGGAGAGAGGGGTAAAGGAGCAGGGACAATTTGGCCAATAGGAAGGGGTGCACTGCTCTTATAGCCAATCATAGAAGCTGGAGGGCGGTTCAAATTCTTCTGTGCATGGGCAAAGAGTATAAGGTGAGCTGGACTCCATTGCTGAGAAAGGTTTGGAGAGTATGTACTGGCTTTCACTTCAGTTGCCACTCTGAACCGGAGTCCTGCTGCCTGAGTGAGTCTGCTGTGGATTTTGAATCAGATCCTGCCTGCTTGGAGAAGTGTGAGAACAGTGAATAGTTTGACCGAACAACATTTATTTAAAAATTGTCTTACTTTACTGTTCTTTGGACTGTATGGGAGGGTGACATCAAGGGCCTCAGTTGAACAGCCTTTTTGCTGCTGTTGTTTTGTTTCCTCTTAGGTTTTAGGTCCTTCTAGTTTTGTTGCTTGCAGGTTTGTGTTACTTGTAGTTTGGCCCAGTGGTTGTGGGGAGGGGTGACGACAAGGGCTGCAGGCCTTTTTTTTTTTTAGGTTTCCTTGATTTTATTGTTAGATTTTAGTTCCTTTGGGTTTTGTGGCTTGTAGTTTTATCTTGTAGAGTTTTGTTGTTGTTTGGCCTGGTGGTAGGTTGTGAGGGGGGGGGGGTTCTTCATTCTGCTCTGGTTCTTGGCTTTTGTTCTCTGGAGTTTGCTTAAAACTTGGTTAACTTATTCATTTTTTTGTTCTTTTGGGGGCTTGTGTGTGAGGGGTAGGGTTCTGGGTTTTTTATTATTATTTTACATGAGTTTTCTTCTCTCCCTCCTTCACCATGCTATGCTGTTTTTATATTTTTCTCTTTTTGGGGATAGGTGGGAGTGGGGGGGTTGTTGCTTGTTTCCTATGCTTCCCCCCTTTTTTATCTGGGGTGGGGGGTTGGTTCGATTCTTCTTGCATCATCTTAAGTCCCTTTCCCTGCCACTGGGCATGCTTACCCTGGTTCTGCTGTCTTTATAACCGCCTCACTCAAATTGTGATCCTGTGCTTGACATGAGTCCTGTTGAGCTGGCATTTGCCACAATGGCACTGGCTTCTGCTGCCAGGCACTAGCACATTGCACTGGTTCTCCTGTCCTTGCAAAAATGCATCCCTGCTCAATTTCTACTTCAGAGATCCTCAAATTTGACTTTAGTCCTGTAAAGATTTGGCATTGCCACAGTGGCACTGGTTCTGCTGGGCACATTGTACTGGTTCTGCTGCTGGCTTTGCAAAAATGCCCCCCCTCCTTAACACACACACTCCACTTTCTACTGCAGAGATTCACTGGGACATTCTATTGGGCTTGTATTGCCCCATGGTCCAATCTTTTTCAAACTTGGCTGTTTGTTTTGAGGAGAGGTACCTGCAGCTATGCTGCAAATTTGGTCCCTCTACCTAGAAAAACAGCCAAAAAAATCAGCTGGAAAAAACAGAAAAACAGCTGGGGGGAAAAAACAGAAAAACAGCTGGAAAACCTTCCCAAATATTTACTGAATCCCAAGGTAAGGCAGCAGAAATGCTGTCTGAAGCTGTCTGCCCATGAGGCTGGGAGTTCAATCCCAGAAGCCGGCTCAAGGTCGACTCAGCCTTCCATCCTTCTGAGGTCGGTAAAATGAGTACCCAGCTTGCTGGGGGGTAAACGGTAATGACTGGGGAAGGCACTGGCAAACCACCCCATATTGAGTCTGCCATGAAAACGCTAGAGGGAGTCACCCCAAGGGTCAGACATGACTCAGTGCTTGCACAGGGGATACCTTTACCTTTACCTTTAATACTATACTGGCATTGGGATTCAGAAATATCGGGAAATACTGGTATTTTGCTGGTTCAATATACCTAAACACAAAAAATCCCTTTTTTGCACACCCCTGATAACTTGACACCTAGCAAATACTCTAATACCGAGAGACAGGGAAAGAAATAGGAGAAAAAACAGTAGTAACACATCAACAATCACTCATATCAATACAGAAAGAATCACGGACTTTTGTGCTATGAGAAAATATTAGCAAGGGTAACTAGAGCAGAGAGGATCTGACTTTTAAATGATAAAGCAAGCAGGGGCATTGAGGTAGAGAGGCCTCAATAAGCTGCACGGAGAAACACAATTACCGAAGACATACATCAAAGATCTATTACCCCAGGATGCATAGCAAAGATTTCACTAACCAATTTCAAAATGTTTCAATGAAAAAAAGGAAAATAATATAAACTGAAGTGACTGAGCTACAGATAATGCAGCAATAGAAACGATTAATCATGGGGTTAATCTATTTATTCACCTTGAGGAAATTACTGATCAGAAGAAAGTCTATTAAAAGAATACAATGATGCAAATGCCATCTCCATCACTTAGCAAGCAATCAGAAGATGACCCTTTGAACCCTGCATTAATAAAATTCTCATTAAAAGCAAACCTGCAAGATGTTAATGTAGAGGGGCTCATTAGCCTGAAAAAATTACTTGCCTTGAAAGTTGCTTGCTCTTTACAGAAACAGAGGTCAGCTCTCCAGTCATGCCGACTGTTGAGCTGAGTATACGAGGCAATGAGGCCAGATGTTTTTCCTGGGAAGCCAAGATGCACAAACAATTTGAGAGATCCCATGTTTAGCCATGATCAAGATAGGAGGACTGCCAGGGCACACACACTCCATACTTATGCTGTAAACAAAAACTGGACACAGGATGCAGCATCCTGAAACCAACTAATTTCAAAATCTTTTTAAACAGCGACTTTCTGAATGACTGGGAACAGCCCATACATATGCAGGCTTAGTGGTGACTAAAACAAAACATCTAGTAAATAAATTTAGACAAATTTGATGAATCTCTCACTAGTCAGGATCAAGTGAAACAGCAGCAATCCCATTAAAAGCTAAAAATCACACCAACAAAGCAGCAGGATCAAAGGAATGAGGGGGAAAACACAGTATGAAAAGTGGAATGGAGGTTGCTTTTCATACCTTGTGAAAGTACACTTCCTTTCTAAACTGTTTTCTGGGCAACCCCTCCCCTCCAATCAGCATAGCTCTACCAGAATGCAGGTATCTGATCAATGAACACGAAGGAGTGGGTTAAAATTAATGTCACGAAATTCTATTCGCAGATCAGAAATAACCCAGCCAGTTCCAAGCCTCACACGCCAACAGCGTGCAGTGGAAGGGGGTTGCCACCAGCCACCTCCCCAGCCGTAGTTGTGGGAACACGGGGAGGGGAAGGGGGTACTGCGACCACTGACAGCTTCTAGCCCACTTTTAAACTGAGCTTAACCCCTAGCACCCTATAATTAGAGTCCCTGGTTGCAAATCCTTGGGAGAACACAGGATTTTAAGCTGAAAAGAAATGAATACTCCAACTGAAAGCAGCTTGATCCAGTAGAACCAACTTCTTCAAACACCTTACATTTCAGCTGATAGAACCAAAGCTGATAAAGCACAAAAACAGTAGAGAATCAACAACACCTGGCATGGTATTCCAAACCATTTTGCAAGGAACAACAAGAAGACTGTTAACACACCAATAGAGTGCAGTTTGTTCCCAGATTGTAGCAGTACAGAAGATGATGACAGTCATAGTCTACGCCCATCATCACCACCCACATGCACACAACAGCAGCGAAACACCAGACAAACCTATGAGGCTCAGTGTGTCTCCAGCCTACAATGGTGACACCAGTGTGTCTCCAGCCTGAATCCCTCTTCAGCTAGGTTTGCATTGAGCCCTGAAACACTACTAACAGACTCAATTGTCTCCTACTATGGGAACAAACAGGTAGGGTACCTGCTTGGAGTGACAAAATATACTGAGTGGCCCTTTTGGCATGGCAACTCCCTTGCTTAACTTCAGAAGTATTTACATCTGATGACAACTCTCTTCCTCCCTAAAATCTCCAAACTCTGCAGACAGAAGCAGGCAGGCCCTGCAGCTCATTAAGGTAACATAAGTAAACAGGGATTTGTTACTTGAACATATATTTAGAACAGGCAGTGAACAGGAATAACATTGTTCCAGAACACTCTGGTCAGGCCTAATTCAGATACAGATATGCACTTAAGAAGCCTTAGGAATCTAATTAACATTCTTAGATCATTTAGCTCCTGGCTAGAAGTACACCTGAATGATGTTTTTTCTATGTCTTTGGGTGTAGCACATACATGATACTAGTAGAAAAATTCTGCTTTTATTTTATCCTATTATTATTATTTAAACTTATTACCTGCCACTCCCGAACCGGCTCGTGGCGGGTCACAATCTGTCCATATAAAAACCCATTAAAACAAATGCAGACACACATATACATACAGTAAAAACAGACTCCTAAAAAGTCATGGCAGTCTTCAACCCCACTAACCCGCCCCCCAAATCTGTATAGAGGAGTGGGAAGAGGGGGCATAGATGACATAGCTAATGCTGCCCTCTTAGCACCAGGGGACCCCATCAGATATTCCTCACCAACATAAATTTGCAGCTGTAACATTAACTTTAAAAATTCTACATAGCTAATTAAAGGAAGCTAATTACTTGTTATTATGAGCCTCAAGTTGCAGTCTAGCAGTGGTATTCAAAAGTTTACTGCCTCTCTATAAACACGTTCCCTTTAGTCACTATGGCTAGTAGGCACTGATTAAAGGGACCTATCTTCCATGAAATTAAATTTGAAAGCCATCTATATTTGTGACTTCATTACTTGAAATGGGAATAAACCAGAAAATTCCAGTTTGGGATTCAGGGTTCCAGGTGTTCCTGAACTGAACACCCACGCCAAGATGACCCAAACCTCCACCCCCACAAAACAAACTGGTCCGTTTTGGACTGGTCTGTTAGACATTTTAGACTGCTTCTGCCCACTTAGAATCCGGGGGAAGTGGAGGAGGGACTGAAAGGGCTTGCAGTCCTTTCAGTCTGACAGCTGAGAGGCCCACAGGCCCAACTGTCGGGCCAAAAGGGATGCAAGGCTTTTCAATACAGTGGATCACTTCCCTGCCCCCTCCTTCCAAACGGAGTGGAGTGATTATGTGCACTGAAATTGCTTGCAGCCCTTTCAGCCTGAATGCTGAGAGGTCTGCAGCATCCACTGAAAGCCTTTTCAAAGGGACAGAAGTGATCCAGCACCCTAAAATTGCTTGCAGCCACTTCAGCTCAGCAACAGGGGCCCACAAGCCTCTCCGCTGCCAGGTTTAAAGGGCTATAAGTCTTTTCAGTGCACTGAAACACTTCCCCCATATCCAAAGGGAGGGAAGTGATCTTGTGTGCTGAAATAGCTTGCAACTGTTTTGGTCTTACATTGGGGCCCACAGGCCTCTCAGTCATCAGGCCAAAAGGTCTGCAAACCTTTTCAGCATGCTAATCACTGCCCCCACATTTCCGATGGGAGGGAAGTGGTCCAGTGTGCAGAACTTGCTTGCAGCCATTTTGACGGGGCACGGGTACTCATCTGCTGTCAGCCAAATGTGACTGCCAGCTGAACCCCAAAACTGGACAAAGGAGTGGGAAATATTTGGGGGAGGTACCTCCTCAGAACTTCAGTTTGGGAGTCACAAACCGGGTCATTTTTGGGAGAAAATTTGGCTCATGACCTGGGTTGTGCCCATCTCTAATCACTACATCCAGTTGCAGTGAAACAAAAACAATAAAAGTGTTTCTTCTTGTCTGTCCTGAACCAACTGTGTGTCCCCAAGTTCTAGTATTATGAGACTAAGGGGAAACTCCATTCCAATGATAATTTCTCCATTCCAATTAAAATTTTATAAATCTTTATCATGTCATCTCATGGATATAATGAGTGTCTGCCAGAAAGATTGGTTACAGACAAGAAGCCATTTCCAATTCAAATCTATTTAGTTTTTTCATTATATTCCCAGATCTGTAAAACAAAAACAACTGATTTAAGCATCCCTTGGCAAAACATCCTAATAGCTATACTCAGGAGGGCTACCTTTGCGTAGTAGTGGCTTTCCCACTGCCCAAGATGATCAGTTACAGTAATTAATTATCAAAGAGCCCACAGAAGAAAGTGCAGGCAGGCTTTCCCCTAGCAACATCTGTTCCATTTGAAACCGTCATTCACTTTAAGTCATTTCTCCATGTATGGTTTTTTCCAAGAATTCACAGACCATGCCAAGGGGGAGAATCCGTTCTTTGCCATTTCAGATAGCAACCCCCTTCCAATTACAGGGCACTATCTGTTCCCAAGAGTTTTCTCTTTTCAAGAAAAATCAAGAAAGCATTAGAGTAAATTTTGCAGAACTTGCATATAAGAATGGAAAACATACAGAGAGTATCTTTAATTGTGGTTTTCAGACACATTAAGATGCCTAAAGGAAGTTTCCCCATATACTGTCAACCTCACAAGCAGTACCACCTCTGTCTGATCTGCTGAAAATTCTGTCCATTCTGTCTTAGCCACATTTTGTGATATGTCTCTGATGCATACACCTGTCAAATTACTTTCTCTGAGAGGAGCTTGGATAGTATTTAGTGTATTTATGGTTTACAAAAAGCCATCTTCGTCAATGGTCATCATTAGTCATTCCTGTTAGCCATTCTGCATTTCCAATAAAACTTTTATTTTGAAACCTTGTCTGATGGAACAGCAATTGCTTCCTGACAACAAAATGTGGACACACTGAAATACACCTTGTTCAGGAGCACAAAACTAATCCTGCAACTTAACATAATACAACAAAGAGTTCCAAAGCTTTATGCCATGGCCTGCTAGAAAGACTGCATGGGCTGTCATGCTGCAAGCACAAGTGCTACAGAAGTGGTGATGATCTCATCCAATGTAACAACTCTGGTTTAGGGTGCCAGTCCCACCAGATTGAAGTCTTGTCAGTGCTGCATACTATAAAAGAGAACTAACTTCCTGAGAACAAGACATGTAGAAAGAACAAATAGGTAACAAGGCCCTCTGCTTTTGTGCTGCAGTTACATTCCCTTTCTTACCTTATGTTGACCAAGGCATGGGTCACTTTGCTGGCTGGCTCCTTCCATTGACCGGCATTGGTTGATAGCCTTAAGACTAGAACAGAAGCAGAAAGAGGACTACGTTCTTGGATGTTCATTGGACAAGAGCACAAAATTCATCTTGACTAACATACAGTCATCACCACTTCCCCCAAATTGTATCACCACTATTTATGCAAAGTTGGTGCGCTATTTTTATATCATATTCTCAAATTTATACTATTGTTAATGTTCACCATTGCTCTGCCTCCCTAATGAGCAGGCTTGCAATGTTGGATCGGGGGGGGGGGGGGATCATGTCCTCTTGAGACTTTAATGCAGTTTTCTTCATTGAAACCCTGGAAATAGGTCTAATTCAAGGCACTCAACATCCCAAGAAGCCTTCCTGGAATATCATTATACTGCCGTTAGGTTGTTCACGCCCCAAACACTACTTCTAAGACTATTAGCACAGCTCTCTAGTGTGCAGTAGAACCAACACATGAAAATAAATTTACTCTATTTTGTCTGGCTTTAAACAAACTTTTAAGCAATGACTGTTTTAGTTTATTTAATGGAAGGGGAAGAAACTGGCTCCACTGCAAAGATGCAGTTTACACTTGATTCTCACTGCCAGTGCAAATAAACTTTTCAGTCAAAGGGGATGAGACATTGAAAAATATGTACACGGATACTCATTGGCTTTTCAAAAACAAAAAGCTGTGGCGGTAGAGAAAGAAGGGAGGGAAAATGTAGCATGGAATCTATGATGAAAAAGGGCATTTAACCTTTCTTGGCCTGCACACAATTTTCTAACCAGTTTGGTGTAGTGGTTAGGAGTGCAGACTTCTAATCTGGCATGCCGGGTTCGATTCTGCGCTCCCCCACATGCAACCAGCTGGGTGACCTTGGGCTCGCCACAGCACTGATAAAATTGTTCTAACCAAGCAGTGATATCAGGGCTCTCTCAGCCTCACCCACCTCTCAGGGTGTCTGTTGTGGGGAGAGGAAAGGGAAGGCGTCTGTAAGCCGCTTTGAGCCTCCTTCGGGTAGAGAAAAGCGGCATATAAGAACCAACTCTTCTTCTTCTTCTTCTAACCAATTCCCTGTCTCCCTGCTCCAGAGCTTTCAGTCTGTTTTGGTTCCTAGCTCCTTCATTAGGGAAATAATGATTCTGCTAGGTGGCAGAGAGAGGGGCTGAATGAATGAATGAATGAATGAATGAATGAATGAATGAATGAATGAATGAATGAATGAATGAATGAATGAATGAATGAATGAATGAATGAAGTCAGGAACATACTAAAGGTGGAAAGGGGTTAAGAAACCTTCCCAATTCCACAATCTCAACCTGGAACAAGGACTTCCCAAAGGCTCCTACTTGCACTTAGACAAAAACAATTAAGGACTACTCCAGTACTCTCCAATAGCATGCATAGGTTGGCCTGCAATGGAAAGTTTAGATGCAGCTGTCCAGAAATAACGAGTTCCTCTGGTTTCCCTGAGAAGACCTTCCATGGGCATACAACAATATAGCATAGCGTCTTTAACAATAACCTCCCAGAGCAGTTAACAGCCTCCACAAATCATCCTCTTTAGCTGCAGCCACCACAGCCAACCCTGCTAAAACATTCCTCGTTCTTATATTGCTTTTATGTCAATGCTAGCAATTTCTTCTCTCCTTTCTTCCTTGTTCCCCTGCTAAGTTGTCACTATTCCATTATATTTTTTTCCACTTCTACTCCCAGGCATTTTTCTGTCTTACACTACTGTTCAAAAAGTATTGTGGGGGCTCTGTTTCCTGACTGCATCTGAAGTACTGACCTGGTTCTGTGGCTGTTATAGCAAGGCCACGTGCTACTTGTTCTGTGCAACCAGTTTCTTATTATGCATCCATTAAATGTTTTTTCCACCTCTTGTTTACAGCACCACGTTCCTGCTGCTGACTGGCTTTGAGGGCTGCATTTGCTCTCTGACCTGAGACTAAGACATATTTTCCCAGCTGGGAGTTCTCTGCATACAGCAGCCTGGCTCACTCTAAATGAGAGCACAGTGTGTTCTTGCTACTATTTCAATATTATATGTCTCGCAATAGCAACAAGCACACTTTCATGTACACAGCACTGAACCAGATGATCATTCTGTATTATTTCCATAAGGCTACTCTCAAGATTTCTAAAACGTCTTTCACCTGGAACAAGGAACATTTATCCTTTTCAGCAGGGTTATTTCACATTTGTGTCTTAATTGACAGCCACATCCTGAGCAAACATGCTGATCAGCAACACACACACTTGTTCTCTCTCACCCACAGAGTTTATTCATGTGTGTTCTGCCAACTGCAAGCCAAGTTCACCTAATACTACTCACCCATGGAATACAGGTTATCAAAACTCTGGTGCATCCTGATGATCTCATAGTATAGCTCATCATAGCTGCTAGGAGTTGGAAGGAAGGTATCTCCATAAGTGATGAACATATTAAACAGGTTTACCACCTTTAAAAAGAAGAGACTGCAGGAATTACTACAAAAATAGTATTACAAAAGACACACAAAGAATGGAGTTTAACCATTTAAAATAATGAACCTGACATTTAATCTTTGGGAGTATTTATTTAAATGTTTATTTTTCCCATAGACTCAAGGTGAGTAGCAACAAGAAACAAATACAATAAAACAGTAAAGCAGCTACAAAAAACACATAAAGAGGCCTGCTAAAATAATAAAATGCCTCTTTCCATAGCAACTTAGCTGGCATACAGAAAAAGGCCCTCTTAAATCAATACACAAGGCATCCTAAAAATGGGAAAGAAGAATGCTCTTTGAACATCCTATGGTAAGCTATGTGAGTCCAAGGCTGTGACAAATTGCAAAGGTAAGAACCAGCACCTTATATTGAAGCCAGAAACACACAAGCAGCCAACAGTTTTCAGTACGAGTATTATATGTTCAAAGTACGCAGCCTTAGATGAAGGCAAGTCAATTTGCACTAACTTAAGCTTAGTGTTAAGGCCATGTTACAGTAGTCCAGCCTAGAAGCTGCAGCTAGCTTGAATGGGTCCAAGTAGGGAGGCCTATTATCGGTCAGGTGCAACTGAAAGAAAATGCTCTTGGTAACAGTACCAAACTATTCATCTACTAGCAGGTACAGCAGCATCCCAATTTGTTTGCATGATCAGTCAAAAAGAAGCTTATCCCACCCCAAATTAACAGATGGTGCTCTATTAAGACCCCATTTTCCCCAACCTCTATCTTGTTGGTATTGAACTTTAGTTTGTTTTCCTTTAGCAACTTGACCATGCTTCAAGACTCTGGTTCAAAACAACTGTATCAGCTTCTGAAGGCTCGGATAAAGAAAGAGCTAGGTGTCTGCATACTGATGATAACCAATCCCAAAGGTCTGGATGATTGCACTCAATTGATATCAATATTGAATAACACTAGGAATAAGGCAGACAATTAAATGACTACCACATCTCAAAAAACTCTTCATGTCCTATTATGAAGGAGGGGAGTAGGGATGAAAGAAAGCTGACTTCATCACTCCCTCTATAAATTTCAGTAAGATATCCTGATTAGCAGTGTCAAAGGAGCCAACAAGTCTAGAAGAATCAATAGGGATACCTTTCTTTCATACTCTTGAAGATGGATAGTATTGGCCAGAGCTATCAGTGCTGTCTGCCCTACATCCAGTCTGATATGGGTAAGGGGCCATTCAGGAGAGTTTGAACTCAATAATACAGCCATTTCCCCTTTTGAGACAAGTAGTATTTTGCAGTATTCACAATACTGCTATCAAACACCCAAAATTCTGAAACCAGAGATTACATCTACTTTGTCTGTCATAACTACAGTATACATAACCACTCTTCTCACACTATTATCCTTTTCTGAGCTTTTCCATCTTATCCTTGGCCAGAAACCTAATCTAAAAACCTAACCAGAAACCTAACCTCGTGAGCTTTGTACTAAATTAACATTCACTGTAACAACATTAGTATATGAAAAGACATTCCCCCCCCTCCCAGCTCTATTTCTACAAAACAACTCTGCTGAAATGTATTGGCTTTCCACAAGGTAGAAATGATGCCCTGGCTTACCATAAGTAAAAATATATATTTTATAATATTTTATTATATATATTTATAATATATATAAAATTAACTAGCTATTGCTATTCAATTACATTTAAAACAAGCAGATCCATTATGAAGAACAGGAGTGTTAAGCATACTCCTATTATTTGTTTTTGCCACTGCCTGCCCCACTACCTTGGTTTCTTTTTTATTTTTCATTCCACACATTCGATCGTCAGTGGTTACCATGTCACTGCCTACTAAGAGAATGCTTACAGACACTCACCATGAGAGCCAAGGTGAAGATATTGTATTTAGCCAGCAAAACAGTCTCATTGGACATCAGGAACTTCAAAAGATTAATCAGAGCTATGAGAAAAGAATGAAAGACATCAGAGTTCCTTATAATAGGCTCTACGGATACAACTGTAGTTTGATAAACATATCTGCCCCAAGCCTAAAGAGGAAGCATTTCCTAATTAAAATCCTGTCCCTCATACATAAGCAGCCATAGAAATTGAAGACTTGTTATCCTAGTTTTAACCTACATGTTCAATTTCATGGTGAGTCAACTGCCACTCAAGTCAGTTGTCACACAATGGCGTTTTTTTTTTTTTTTTGCCTCCTTGTCAACACCTTAAGCGGCACCCAAGGTCTGGGAAATCAGCTATTTGCTTTCTGTTTCATATCCCAACACAAAGAGAGCAAGAACCAATCTCAGCTGTCAATTGCACTGATGGTACACAGGGCTGAACTACATACAGCAGGCATCTGCTGTAGCTTGACTAGCTTCACAATGGTGCACACAAGCAGATACAATACACTCTATCAAGTTACTCTGGACAGAATATGTCACATCATACTCTTTTCAGGAGCACTGCTTGGAGATAAAAATATGTCGGCCACTGGATTCTGCACCCTATTTTTATATTAACAATCATAAAAAATGTATGTATTTGACAGCACTATTACAATCACAATATATTACTGATAACAATAATTTCAAAAGATAGGCACATTTCAGCTTTACTTGGGTCCTGTTTGAAAAGCACAAGAATTTGTTCTTAATCATGTGAGTTTTGACAGGACTGAGCTTTCTTCTCTGAAGCAGTGTGCAGAAAGCAAGGGGCCCTGTGAACAAACTTGCAAACAGAAAATTTCATTTAGGACAAGTTTATGTCAAAGCTTCTTGATTTTCTAGTGGAACTACCTTAATGTCTCTTCATTGTACAGGTACAGCTTGAGTCAAGACTAGCATTCCTACTTAAACACTGTTATGTAACAGAAAGCCCTGTATGCAGTCTGACAGGATCCAGATTATTCATCTGCCAAAGATCATCCATCTGGAGACCTGAGTCCTGTTTTCCTGTCATGAGGCAATTCTAAAACACAGCATACACTGAAAGCTCAAACTAGAATAGGATTGGATGAGTTAGGCCAACACCTATTGTTTGTAGAAACATACTGATATGCACATGCAGAACCAAAAAAAAAATATCCCCCATTCTACAACTCTATCCACATGCTCAGAACAGATTTCTGCCTCTATAGGACAATAGTAGTAGGAGGGAAGATTAACCCAAACATTATCAATCATGACTGATGCCTTCTGAACTTTCAAAAATGTCTAACATACAGAAGGCAATAAAAACGGATCAGGGTGGGGGTAGATTGGGAAAGCAGAAAGTACAGTAAGGTCCAAAGTTTCCAATGAAATTCTAGAAATATTTTACTGTTATCAATGTACATCAGATAGCCTGTCATATTTGCTTAAATGTTCTTGGACAAAGATGAGTTACTAAACACGGCTTCTGTCTCTTTAGCTGTATGGCTATTTCCACCTTTGTGTAGCACAAGAGGTTACAACTGTAACAATGGACTTCTATTTGCAAATATAAATATACAAGCTGTGAGCCTGCAAGGAATCGTGGGAGGCAGAAGAACAATTTGGAAATCCCATCTCTGCCTCTTAAAGCCTCCCCTTCTGAGCTGCCAGAGGATTCAGCTTTGATCCCCGTTTCCTCCTTTATCAGACATTCAATTGCTCTTACCAACCCATTCCTCCAACAACTCTCTCAAGTCTCTAACAGTCCATTTGGTTAACTTATACATTCTTATGTTTCTGCATATTTGGGGAGTCTTTAAAACAGACACAACTATTTTGTGTACTGTGACCTCATTTATTGCTTGTATGATCCGCAAGGGAGCCAGGCCACTTTCCATTAGACACAGTGACAACCTGGAGGCTTCTGGAGGATTTGCCAAAGGAGGAAACTATTTGAAAATCCAACCAGTCCCCCCCCCCTTGAAAATTCTCTCATACAGGCAGATTTCTTTCCCTCCCCTTTGGCCACTTTTAACTGACACTCACCTGATCTCTACATTCAACCCCCTCCCCCAGGGGGGCATTTTCAATCACTACGTACCCGTCTTACAAGAGTTTCTACAGCAATACACTCACACTGACCTCCTGCTACTAATAGATCTAAGTGAATCATGTCCTTCCATCAATAGGTACAGCTTCATTCACTTGGGTTCCAAATTATGCCTTTAGGATTGTGGACAGGCCTTTAATGTCACAGCTTGAAAAAGAGACTTCAGACCATAATGTGCTTAAAGGCATCAGCCTTCAGAGCAACACAGCAGCTTCAGCTGGGCTCTTCACAGAACTGAGCTGTGGTTAAACATGTTTCCAAGGTAACTAAGCCTCCATGGCGAATGTTGCCATCTAAGGCATTCCCTGCTTGGGACTAAGACGGTTTCCTGAGCTTCTATGATGGCAGCTTACTGGGTACTTCCCACTAAGGCTATAACATGTTTTACTCATTGGTTCACCTTTGAGAAACTCCACAGAGAGAGCTCTGCTGCTGCCTGACTAGGAAAACCTTTCAGATTATGGAAAAGATCAGCCAGTAGCCAACACGGCCAGCAAAACTGTGGCTTCAAAGTACTGCCATTTGGAATGGCAGAATGTTCAACACAAAAGTTGTTTGGAAAAGGGTATGGGTAAGGGGCTAGACATCTCTTTCTAACATGGAATTATAAATATGTTTGGCTTGAAATTTGTACCATAAACTGCCGACTGTTATTGATTGCATTTGTATTTCACTCTTCCCTCAAGGAGCTCAAGGTGACATACAAGATTCTTCCATTTTGCTCCCAGAAGCACCATGTGAGGTATGCTAGGCTGAGAGAAAGTACCTGACCCAAGGTCAGCAATGAACTTTATTGGCTAAGCAAGTATTTGAATCTAGACCCATGCCTCCACTTCTACCTATTCTAATACATGGGCCACTACACCACATTGGTTCTTTATCCTTACCATATGTTCCTCTTTATAATTCTGAAAGGGCCATCTGGGTGGCCCTGTCCGGATGGTGTCCGGACCCTGTCCAGGACACCAGAACCACCAGGCAGGCCAGCTCTTCCGGTCCAGCGGGAGCGCCCGCCTCTATGAAACAAGCTTGAGCCGCTCACACAGCCTCACAGCCAGAAAATTCCTGGCCAGTGAGAAGACCACTTCGACAGTTTGTGTCCTTCCCGGAGCCTCAGCCCCGCCGCCAACCATCAGCTCTGGAGGTGCGTGGCCGGCAGGGGGGCTTTCTGACACTGCTTGGCCCAAGAAGGGCTCTCATCGTGTCTGTGATGCAGCGAGAGCCCTTCGTGGCCCAAGCGGCAGCTCCCGAGGAGTGCTGCCAGCGGGAGGGGGCTTTCCCTCCCCACCGCAAGAGCCCTTCCTGGACCAAGCAGCACCTCCCGAGGAGCGCCGCTGGGGGGAGGGGGCTTTCTCTCCCTGCTTGGCCCACAAAGGACTCTCACCGTGTCTGCAATGCAACGAGAGCCCTTCATGGCCCAAGCAGCAACTCCCGAGGAGTGCCGCTGGCGGGAGGAGGTTTTCTCTCCCCATGGCAAGAGCCCTTCCTGGGCCCAGTGGCACCTCCCGAGGATCGCCGCAAGGGAGGGGGGCTTTCCCTCCCTGCTTGGCCCGCGAAGTGCTTTTGCCACAGCAAGAGCCCTTCACAGCCCAGCCACCACCTCCAGAGGTGGACCACAGGCCTTCCAAGGCCCATTTTTTTAAATGGGCTTTTCTCCTAGTATTATATAATATGCATAGTTTAAATATTTTGGGTTGTATGTAATCCAGCCCCAAACAGCCCTGCTTTCAAACACATACTACAATAGACCGGAAATCATCTATCGGTAATCGGCAACCCAAAACATAAGGGAAAAGTTACAGGAAACTGCTATAAGCGATTTGGCTTAAGTACCCAAATTATGCCTCATCTTTTCCTCCCCTTTGGGATAACTGCAGCAAATGGATGAAACAGAATATTTTGCTTTTAAGTTGTCCTCTCAAATGTTTTTATTGTTGCAAATTGGTAGAGTGCTTTAGCTGATACAACTCACACCATTCTGCAAACTGGTGCTTCTAGTGCTCAGCAGGAGCTGTGACAAAAGAAAATCTCTGCTGACAAACATGAACCGTCTCAGCACACACATGCACACCCTGCACTTAGGGAAGAGATGCTGTGACTTCTCTCTCCACAAGCCTACGTGAAGAACAGCTATACGGGCTATTTATCTTTCTGAATCCTTGGTTCAGGATTCACTTAAACTGATGTTGCTTTTTGTTTCTTGACACCAAGCTAAAGTTTCAGAACTCACATACAAGTTGACAAAAACACAAAATGTCATACAACTCATTGCTACAATTTTATACTATGTGACAATATATTATTATGGTAACTGTAGTCTGAGGGCAAGCTATAATATTACAGCTATATTTGAGTCCAGTAGGCCAACAAGATTGGGGGGGGGGGGTGAACTTTCAAGTATCAAAGTTTTGTTCTTCAGATACAAATACTAGACATATTTTCCAACTCCTTCATGATATTCAGGAAAAGGAAACAATTTCCATAATCAGGGTTAGAGCTAGCTATAGGGTTCTCACTTCTACAAATGTTCTACTTGGTTGCTCAAGCAGCAGAATCCCCCAATTTATTCTTTCTGATGAGTGAGTTTGACCTAAGAAGAGGCAGGAGGGAAGGCCACAAAAACTAACTTTGTGCTGGTTTCAAAAAGGAAGTGTTCTGACAGGATTTAGAAAGCAGGACAGAAAAAAATCCTTGCTGCAGGTAGAAGGCTATTTACCAGCTTTTTAAGAGAGGCAAAAGTTAAAAATGAAAGATCAATGAAATGGCAGGTCACTGTTCCAGAGGTTAGGCCAAGATCTTGAGCAGACAGGTGTGAATCCAGACTTAAACTATGTATTCTTAAACTCTTACTCCCTCAGAGCTGATTCAGTTGATGGAGCTAGTAGCTTAAGGTTGGAATTCTAATAGAACCCAGGGATGGAGCCTGAAATACAGCAAGCTGAAGGCCCCATAGCCAACAGCTAGATCTCCCTGGTACAAGGAGCCACCTACAACCAAGGAGAAAAATCTTAAGAAATTCAAACAGCCAAACTCAAAGTACTAGTGCTGAACTTCAAAGTCATGGTAACCTAGGGAATGTCTATACCCATATGACCTAGTCTGCAGCTTGAGATCTTTAAGGAATGGCCTGCTCCATGAACTAACTCAACATGCATGAAGTGAGATTAGTGGGCATGCAAGAGATAACCATCTCTACTGTGGCAGAGTTTGGGGTTTTTGGACAATGGATCACGCTACTGTGATGAGGCTCTTCTATCAGAAGATGGTTTGCACCTCACGAAGATGGGGGGAAATGCCTTTGTGAAGAGTCTTGTGGGCCTGGCGAGGAGGGCTTTAAACTATGTCCAATCGAGAAGAGAGACATATATTCAAAGCCTAGTTCATAGAGAAGACAACCAAGAGTTGACATGATAACCATCTTCACATACTTGAAGGGCTGTTATATAGAAGATGGAGCAGAGTTGTTGCCCCCAGGGGGGTCAGACCAGAACCAATGGGTTAAAATTAATTCAAAATAATTTTCAGCTAAACATCCAGAAGATTTCCTGACAGAGCGATTCCTCAGTGGAACAGGCTTCCTTGGAAGGTGGTAAGTTCACCTTCTTTGGAAGTTTTTAAGCAGAGGCTAGATAGTCATCTGACAGAAATGCTGATTTTATGAACTTAGGCAGATTGCGAGTGGATGGGCAGGGAGTTGTGAGTTCCTGCACTGTGCAGGGGATTGGACTAGATGACCCTGGAGGTCCCTTCCAACTCTATGATTCTATGATTCAGTGCTCTTTAATTATTCAGATTTGGTTTATTACTGCTGATGTATATTATGAGCTCATGCATTCTTGCAGGCAGGGACTTAACTTTGATTGTTGCAGCTTTCTGTCAGCTTCTGGTGTTTAGTTTTATATTGCTAATTTTACTGTTTTAAATGTGTTTACTGTTTTAAGAGCCTCTTGTGGCGCAGAGTGGTAAGGCAGCAGAAATGTTGTCTGAAGGCTCTGCCCATGAGGCTGGGAGTTCAATCCCAGCAGCCGACTCAGCCTTCCATCCTTCTGAGGTCAGTAAAATGAGTACCCAGATTGCTGGGGGGTAAACGATAATGACTGGGGAAGGCACTGGCAAACCACCCCATATTGAGTCTGCCATGAAAACGCTAGAGGGCGTCACCCCAAGGGTCAGACATGACTCGGTGTTTGCACAGGGGATACCTTTACCTTTATTGTTTTAAATTATCATCTTTGTTGCAAGCCTCTAATAGTAACATCAGATCTCCCTAACATTACAATTCTAAGAAGACTCCTGGGAGTAAGCCCCATTGAATAAACCTGAGTAAGATTCTGAGTGCCCCCACTGAGAATTGGTCTGTGAATTGACTAACTTGGGTAACAACAACCAACTCATAGAATAAATCATTCCAGAAGCAATAATCTAAAGGCTCTGAAAACACAAAAAGTTAATTATGCCAATTAATTAATTCATTATGAATAAGTACTTCTGTAGCCTTCTACCTGCAGGCTTCTCAATAAAGTTTCCATTACAGTCTACCTCTGAGATAAAAGAACATATATTAGACAAATTGGGAAAGGCTCAGAAGAGAGCAATAAAGATTACAAAGGGCTTGGCTGGGAAAGGAAATGTATGAGATAAGGCTAAATGAAGTGAACATTTAATCTGGAGAAGCAAAGCCCAGATGGGAAGGTTAGGGTACAATTTTAATGATTATATATACAGAACACACACAAAGTTCTGCTGTCAAATCAAGAGGAACCAACTGCTTCTCCATAACCAAAGGCTACAGAAAACTGAAAGGGAATAAATTTAAGCAGCTAAATTGAGTATTAGGAAAGACATTCTCACTTGACTGCTTGAACAAGGAGGTAGTGGGACTCTAGCATAAGCCTTTAAGGCTTTTTCAGACATTCATGGCTATTTTCCCAGAGCCAGTATTCCATGGCCTACACATCACAACAAGCCAGGCATCATGGTGTCTCAATGGCAACACAAGGGCAGGAAGCAATCAGTTCCCTAAGGACGTAACTGTGGGTTATTTGTTAACTAGGGTGCAGGAACTAACAACACTAAACACCAAGTTGCCACGTAAGAATGATCAAAACCATACTTCTTGGGGAAAGGGACTGTTTATAGATCAGCTTTGATTATAAATCAGCTTTGACTGTAAAGCTGCATCCTCCAGAGAGAGGCTCATGGATTCAAAGTGTGTCCTAGAAATAGCTGCTCCTCTCACAAAAAAATGCACCAAATTTCCTCAGACGTTGTCTACACTAGAATCTATGGGTATGGCAGGCAATTATTTAGGGATGCTTCTTGTGCCAAGTCAATTAGCCGAGAAAGCAAAATATATTTTGCCAAATGAGAGCTGGAGTCTACGTCAATATAAAATACAAAGAGCTTTTCCAAGAAAATGCAGAGATGCGCCTGGCCACACAATGCCACAGCAGAAGAAATGCCCGCTGTGATACTGGCACAGTGCTAGAAGACATGGACACATTGTGATCTGCCATTTGAATGCTGAATTTAACAAGCAACTGTGCTAACTCCCCCACAGTCCCCTGTAAAAATATCCTAGCATATGGGATTTTGGTGAAGACAATTTAAACTGCCAGTTTGTCACTAGTCTTTATGACATGGGATGTCCTGAACTGAATACAGATTTCAAAGTGACCTCATGTGCAGATTGATGTAACTGCCCTATGAAGTTTCCATATCTTTGTTTTTTATTATTTTTTTCTATGTGTTCCATCAAAGGAAACTGATATTAACTCATACAATATATATATGATCTTGGTACTAGATTCCCAGAATAGACTATAAATTCTGTTCATTCATACAGAGGCCACTACATTACAAATCAGACTCTCTATCCAAGCTTGCTAAAATTGTATGTGGCAGCAGTAAAGTAGGTATGACGCCCAAGGTGATGTCAAACAATTCACATATAAGCTTATATTACACTAAAGGCTTCTTGACCTCCATTATATCTATGGACCGATCCCATATTTCCCCCTCAAAACTAAAAAGATAGGAGACAGTGGATCTCTTATGCACCAACCTGCTTATGTTGGAGTGTATGGCAGTCGAATGATGTGCTTTTTATATAGGGGTTTTGTCTTGAGTTTATTGCATATTCATATGTGCATATACGTGGTCTGGGCCCAGTCTACCTACAAGACCGTCTTTCTGCCTATGCCCCCAAATGAGCAATATGCTCCGCCACCACCAACTGGCTGGTGATCCCTGGCCCCAAACAAGCACATCGGTCCTCAACAAGGGCCAAAGTTTTTTTTGTCCTGGCCCCCACCTGGTGGAACGAGCTCCCTGAAGAGATCAGGGCTTTGCCTGAACTCCCACAGTTTTACAGGGCCTGCAAAAGGGAGCTCCTCCACCAGGTATTTGCCTGAGACTGAGCAAACCCAAATAACATCCACAGGTCCCCCTCAGACATCCCCTCCATGGCCTGAACCAGTCTGACCTCTCTGGAGGCCTTAGCTAAGTTACCATTCCTGTTATATTGTTGTTTAAGACCATTGAAATTGTGTTTTTCAGAACCACTTTCAGATTATTGTTGATGTATTGACTATGTTATATGTTAGGTCATTCCATGTATCCCCCCCGTGATGTTATATGTAAACCACCCTGAGCAGTATGGAAGGGCGGTATAAAAATCTAATAAAATAATAAATAATAAAATACACTATATTTAGTTTTCAACCTGGCCAAATCTGTGGATACTTAAAATCTAGATAATAAAGTCATTGACAGTCAAGCAAGCTCACTGTACATCCCTTGGATTTGTAGGAAAGTGTGAAATCTTTATTTTAAATACACTACATATATTGGGGGGGGATTAAAACCCTCCATGATAACCTCAGAGCCTACAGCTTTAAAAAATGAATGCCCTCAGTGGCCATTGCTAAGCAACCACCACAACAGTACTTTAAACCCTAGTTTCTGTCAGCAATAGGCAGTGGAGTGGGTTGGCCCCTTTTCCAGAGCTTCAGAATACATTTCACTGTATGCAGAGAGACACATCTGCAATTACTATAAACCAAAAGAGCCACAGGACTACTGTATGCCCTGAGTGCCAGCCCACTAAACAACACACACAACAATATATTATAGATATAGATAATCTTTAATGGCATACAATTCAAATAAATACAGAGAACCATAACACAGATGGACATAGGTGATATACATTGAAACCCAATGCTCATGCTAGCATTTCTGCAAACACAAAAGACTGACTTTTAACATAGAATATAGTACATCTGCAGTTTTAGCCAACATAGCATGATTCTTCTAGTTAAGCAGAGCTTTAAGAATTTGTCATTCATTCCTACAATTCAGCTCCAATTTGGTTATATAGCCTTGAATTGGAATGTGTTGGCTACAAAGAGCCAGGCAGACCAAGATGATGTGGGGGAGGGTGTTGGGGACATCACAACCATGGAGGCAAAGTCTCTCCGATTCAAGAATAACAATAATTTATAACTATTAAATTAAATATATAACTGCGGCTGCTTCCGCATGATTTTCCAGGCCCTTTTTTCGATCCCAGACACAGAGCTTTCAGTTTACCCATCCTTTAATCACTCCAGCAACTGCTGTATCAAAGCAAGATACACCTTACAACCCTTGCCCTTTTTCCTGCAGGTGCTGGTGCCACATTTGGCAATTGAGCTCAGAAGAGCAATAGGTTTAATGTCAAAGTGGCTCCCACTTAGGAGAATGGAAATAACAACTAAATTAAGTCACTATGGAGCATGTAACTACTGCAAACTACCTCTCTACAAATTTAATACATGTTACCAAACCCCATCTTACAAGACTGGGTAACATTCTCCGTGGCATCTAGACATCTTTATCCTGTACATGGAAGTCCAAAAGGCCTGCTAATTCTGGGTGATGGGGTGACAACACAGCCTTCCTCACTTACATATAGCATGGATGGATGCTATTCAAAGAAAACCAATAATCATCTATGATATAAAGACAGTTTCTGACCTACAGTCTTCATTCACAGTAATAAAATGGTGTTATCTTCTCAAGAAGAGATTTATATTCATGAACACTACAAAGACTTATATTCATGTCCATCCACATCCAAAAGTCCACAAGTCAGTTATAAAGCTCAACAAACCTTTGCCCAGTTATAATTACTTGCATAGCCAGCAAGAAATATCTTGCCTGCTGCAAGACATCTACTGTTAACACAGCATGGTGCAAATTTTGTAGTTAAAAATACAAGTTTCAGAAATCATCTCAATGACAACAAACCTGACTGCCTTTTCTGACTTTCCACCAAGCCCTGAATGATATATATTGAAATTTCCAAGTAATAACACATCCTATGTAGTGCTTTCCCCATGGTCTTTGTGTACATTTCTCACCAGACTTCCCAGGGATCTTTTGCACAGAATAGAGACTTTTCAGTTGTATGGAGGAACTTCAAGAAAACACACATAAGCTTAAGAAGCTCCCATTGCCCTTGCTTGCTGCTACTCCATGTATCTCCACAACATAGTTGGCTTCCTTTCTTCCATTTTTCTCATTTCCTATCATATTAACTAGTCACAAACAATATGTCTTTAGAAGCCATTCATTATCTCAATCAGTAGATTAATCTAAGGACTAAGCAGCTAAAACTTGTAGCCCAGATAGAACATATCCCCAGAATGTCTTGTGCTGAAGCACTGTATGGAATGCTTTTAATGCTCTCTGATTTCCTGTATAATTTCTGTATAAATACCATATAATTAGCAAATCAAGCAAAGTAATGCCAAGATTGAAGTTCCGAGAGGAACCGGATAGAATTTTAACAGAGGCAGATTATAACAGAAAGCATAAAAGTTAGATGATGCAGCAGACTACACAACAGCTTCTCAGAGGAAAGTATTAGATACTTACATTAAGAAAACTTTTGAAAAACTGTTGTTCATTTATGCCTTCTGTGCAGACACACAGTGGGACTGTGCTTGCGCGGGCTACCCTCAGAATATTTTTTTCTTAACATAAAACCCTAAAACTCGTTCCAGAGCCGACACTCACAGGTTTTACTGCTCACAGGTTTTACTGCCCTTCCTTCAGTTCCTGCAAAGCCAATGCAACTTTCCACATAGCAAGAAGGAAAACCATGTGAGATCTCACAGTGGGACAGGAGGGAAGGAATGTTTGTCTGCTCAGAAGATGTCAATGAACAGTTACAGGTAAGTGCAACCCTGTTTTCATTTCCCATCTTTGGTGCAGCCTACACTGGGACTATTAGCAAGCTACTCGTCATAGGAGGTGGGGTGAAGTTCTCACTGAAAAAGGGCTTGGAGAACTGCATTTCCCACATCTACTTCTCTTCTGACTTGCAGGTCCAAGACATAATGCTTCACAAATGAATCCCCTACTGGCCAAGACACAGCCTTGCAAGTGTCCACTAGAACAGCGGGTTTTTTTGTAGTTGGGATTGGGATGCCTTTGGGGGGTCAAATGACCCTTTCACAGGGGTTGCGACAGGGCAAGCAGCTTAGCTGGGGGAGGGCACCATCCACACAACAGCCTTGAGGGGTAGATCAAGATAGAGCATTCGTCTGTCTGGAGCAGCAGAAAAGAGCGAGATTGGCATGGTGATACAAGAGGCAGAGCTGAACTGAGAAACTCCAGGAATTTTTTTTAATATACAGTCATGCACAATGAATCTTCATGACATTGGTCAGGTTTGGTTTAATTTCTGTGAAAGAACACTTGCAGAATTTTATGGTTGGAGGGTCACCACAACATGAGGAGTTGTAGCGCAGCACTGGGAAGGTTGAGAACCACTGCACTAAAGGGACCCTCCTGTGGAATGCAGCCAAGGAATCTGGCACTTGAGTGGAGTGTGCAGTCACTTTCAGTGAGAAAGGCTTCCCCACTGCCTCGTAACAGGAGTGGATGGTAGCCACTACCCATCTACACAAGGACTGAGAAGAGGTAGTCTTCCTCTTCTTAGGGCCTCAGTAGCACACAAATAGTGCTGTATACTTACAGAATTATTTGGTCTTGTCAGTATAGTGTAGTGTAGTGTAGTGTAGTGTAGTGTAGTGTAGGGTAGGGTAGTGTAGTGTAGTGTAGTATAGTGTAGTGTAGTGTAGTCTAACATCTAGCATATATAGAACAATTTTGACCTCAAACAACCTGAAGCATAAAAATTAGATATGACAAGGCCAAATAGACTATTAGAATACAGTGTGATTCCTTCTGCCATTAGGTTCCCTATCACCCTGCTCAGAAGGGGAGAGAGTAGAAATGTGTAGAATAGTGTCCCCAATCAGGACATGTGAAACACGTCTCCCAAGAAGGCTGAAGCCTAGTGAGAAAATTCTGGGGCCTTCTCTGACTTGGTGGTGGTGAACAAATCCACTTGAAGATACCCCAGGTGTCAAAAACCACGTTGAAGTATTTAAACTCATGGTTGATTCAATACATCCTGCTTAGGTAGCTTGCCTCTGCATTCATTTTTCTTGCTATGTGAATAGCCCTGGGAGTTGTGCTATGTGAATAACCCTGATGTTCATGGTACTATTAGTTCCAGACAGATTCTCTGAGATCCCTTGTCACCCTACTTGTTGAAACAGTCAGCCATCCCTTCCCTCCAGAAATAACGCACCACAAAACGTACTAACCTGCAGTTAACAACTGGACTGGGTAACCCTGAGATGCCATAATTGGAGATCTGGGTCTACCCTCCAGATCAAAATCAATCTAACGCAAAAAAAAAAAAATTACCCAACCCCAAGGAAAGAGCAAGAAAAAAATTCCCTGAAAGGAAAAGAAAGAGTAAGGAAAATAAAACCTTGAAATCCTATAGGGAAATTCAGTTGTGCAAAAAAACATCCATTTGAGTGGCCCACAAACACTGTGTGATACCAAAGGAGAGTCAATAACGGAGGGCCCAAGAGCATCAGGGATCCCAATAACAAGGGGAAGAGGCAGAGACAGTGATGGGAGGAGGTAAGACAAAAAAAATGGACATGAGATATGGCTATGCTAGAGCCCCTTCTAACCTCTACCCCACATCTCAGACCACTAGGGTCGACACAAAGGGGAATAAACCGCCTTCGACACTGATGATGTGCAACGCCAGATCAGTTAACAACAAGGTCTTTATTCTGCAGTTTGCAGAGCATAGGGTTAACTTGGCTTGTGTGACGGAAATCTGGACCAAGGAGGGTGAAACAGTCGGCCTTAAAGAACTGGCCTCTGCTGTGTTTTCCATCCACCATCAGTCACGGACTGCGGGGGGGAGGAGTGGCAATCCTAATCCATGAGGTTTTCTCCTCCAGAGCACTCCCCCACACCGTCAATACCGGAGGCTTGAACGTGTCGGTCTTGGGTGGGGCATGACCAAGAGTGTGGCCATCTGGCTGGTTTACCACACACTCAACACACTGCCAGATGCCCTGCCAGGCCTGCTGGAGCAGGAGAGGATGAGAAAATACTCAGGGATCTAGCTGTCTGATTATTCTTTTTAATCATCAAAAGGAACTCATCAGTGGTTTGAGAGAAAAGTGTCGACCTTTCAAAGGGAAGAGCCTCCTCCTTACATTACATCTTCAATGGGAGAGCCATTCTATGCACCCAGGAGTGTCTCCTACAGAGGCCATGGATCTGGTTGAGACATCCTCAACATGTCTGCCCATCTTGATCTCTATGATCATCCCTGTAATGCCTCATTGTTTAACACTCTCCATATACAGGAATATCATCCAGTACAATTCTTCCATATTGCTGACTAGCAGGTAAGAGGAGAGAGCCCTGGGCAAAGGGTCATGGTGGACGGCCTGCTAACGAGGGCCTCCCAGCCTGCTGACTAAGGAGTTCTGTCCCAGGCCTGCTAAAGAGCTGCCCAGCCCCCGCCCGCCCCACGTGATCCAGCTGCGAGCTGCAGCCCAAAGCCATCTTAAGCTGCCTGGCTGGGGGCCAGGGGAGGGGACCCTATCAAGGCCTGTTCTTAGGAATGGGCTTTGAAGCTAGTATATATATATTTTACAAAGTGTCTGGTTATTTGCACACTCTTTTTCCGGGAACCCATGAGGTTAGGTAAGGACTCCTTGACACCGGGTTAATTTGTTTGTAAGGGATCCATAATCATCTTCTGTATAGACACATTTAGAAAAGGAGGAAGTGTCACAAGTCAAAAGATAAAATGAAATACCCAGTGCTGTCGACCAGTAGCAGCACTTTCACCTACATCCTAGCTGTATCTAGTCACATAAAGGAGACAGCTAGCCAACAGAACACGGCTAAGAACCATTCAATACAGTTTCCCCAACAACAGTTGATTCAGCTAAGCTCTTAACCAAATTTCCAAGAAATAAAATGGACCTTAGGCCCTTTCTATAAGCCTTCTTTTGTTAAACCACAGAAGCCTTTGTTGCGATGGAGTTGTTAGTTGTACTCATATTACCTTTTTTGCTTCCAAGCACAGAACAGTGGCACAGAAATCAGAGACTAGATAAACCTGCCAGTTCAATCTGTTTCAACTCCCGGAAGAAAAACTTGACTGCTGAGTATTGCTGGACACTCATGATGCCTGACCACAGGACAACAGTTGAAAACACATGCCTGGTGTTTTATCACCCTTCCCTTTTTGTAACATCCATGATGCTTCCCTACATTTCTTTATCCTGAATCCAACAATATAGTACAGACGCATCAGAGCATGCAATATAATCATGCTACAACACAAGTGATGTCTTTTGTACAGAATAGAGCCTTTTCAGTTGTATGGAGGAACTTCAAGAAAACATAAGCTTAAGAAGCTCCCATTGCCCTTTCTTGCTGCTGCTCCCTGAATTCTACCTGCTGAAGAAATCATCCATTGCAGGAAATGGGAGAATCAAAAGACAATGCACTTAAATTATCATAATAACTGTTCATTCTAACACTAGTAGCACCATCCCTGTGCAAGAGAAAACATTTGGCCTTGGAACAGGCCACAAGACCCAGAATTTACCTGACCAGAGCTCTCTCCAGGTGTAATGGAGCCTCACCCTGCATTTCTTCTGGTAGCAAAGCAGTTTGTGCACTATCTGAATACAACGCCTGGAGAAGAAACAGAAGAAAGCATAAGTGTGTGATAAATGACTATAGGTGAGAAGACACACTTTTAAGAGTCACCTGCATAAAACAATGTACCAGGAGGCTCCATGTACTAAATACAGAATTACTGCATTAGCAGTAATTACTGCATTAGCAGGCCCAATATGGGTCTGAAACACACAGTTTGGATATTAGATGCCTTGTTAATATATACCGAAAGCATTCAACTGAAGCGGAAAAGCAAGCCAGAACCTGACTTACTGAAAGTGATGTTCAGCAAGACATGGACAATTAGCTGGCAATCTGGATGAAGAGGATAGACTAAAATGTATAGCTAGATCATATTTAAAATAGATAACCTAAAGGGAAATGAAATAAAATGCAAAATTTTGTGGGAGCTCTTTCATTTTTGGTTTGAAATTAGAACTATTCATATGCTAGGAATAAAGCCTTCAGTAGCACTAAGTATCATATATACTTGCATATAAACTGACCCGCATATAAACCAAGGCACCTAATTTCACCACAAAATGCTGGAAAACATATTGACTCACAAGGATAGTGGCTTATTCTCCTTTCTTCCCCTCCCCCCTCCTGTTTTGGGCAGGATCTTTTTTTTCCTTTTCTTCCCACCCTCCTCCTCCCTCTTTCCCTCTGACTCCTCTTGCCTTTTTATATCCAATCATGTGCTCCTTCCCTTCTTAGCCCGGTGCTCTGTTCCCTCCACATTCCATTCCTTCCTCTAGGGGCGTTTCCTCCTTCTGCTCTCTGTTTTCCCTCTGAGACAGAGGCTTCAGAGCTTCCTTCAGCAGCAGCAACACATACTAGCTTCGTTAAGGCAGTGAGGTGGGGGAGGCAGAGACTGTTCTTTCCCTCCCCTTCCACTGTCCCTCCTGGACTTGCTGCATCTCTTCTTATTTGGCTTATATGCAAGTATATACGGTACTATAATTTTATATAGGTCTTACATCCTTCTATGAACATTTTAAAAGTTTTAGCTGAATTGCCAAAGTAATTGATAGAGGACTAGCAAAAAGCCCTCTGAAAAAAGACAGCAACCTATCTTCCAGATTTTCTAAAAGCCCAACCATAGCTAGCAGAATTTCCAGCAGCAACGACAAAATCTGCAGGATGCATGCATGAAAGAAAAATATTCTACTAGACTGGGCCGCTGTGTACCAGTTCAGCTATTTTATTACACAACTGGCAATCTGGTGCTATTACTATTGAGTAGACCAATCCAAGCTGAAAGCTATGGCCCACAGATTGTAGAGAAGTTTAGTCTTAGTTTCACTTCTGAAACCACCACTATCTCTCTAACAGGCTAAGAGCATTAAAGATGCTTGAATGTTGCTTTAGTGAGCCAAGTATTTATGACTGAATGCCTGTATTTTGAATGTGAAGTGAAAGTAGCTCCTGTTCACATTCCACACATCTTTCTAAAACATTTTTTATTTGAAACATAGAAGATACATAGTTTAGGGAAATATCACATTTCAGGCTGTCTGCAGTATCACTAATTACAGTGCAATCAACTCAAAACACATAATTCCTCATCTTTGGCTTATGACAGAACTGAACAAAACAGTGCAAATTTAACAAACCAGAAGGCAACACTTGTCAACTATATCTCAACAGGCATACAGGTGGAGAAGCTCACATCCAAACAGGCTTTACACTTTTGGGGTGTGAGTGTATGATAATTTATTTTAGAAAACAGTCCCCGAGATCTGCATTTGGTATAACCCAGGTATTTTATTTAATTATTATCAGATTTGTAGACCACCCCTACCAGCCTGCTATCTCAGGGCAATTTATAATATAAATAGATATAATAACAATTAAAATAATTAAAACAATGAAATTGACCCAACAGTTGGTGACATCCCCTCAGAGTTCTTCTCAACGGGCAGGCAGTAATAGCTATTTGGACTGCAGCCGGGGGGGTGTATATTTTTGTGTGAATTGATGGTTTGTGTACCTCAAACCTGTTTTCCCATTACAATTTTATTTTACCCTCTCTGCTGGAAATGTTTCAGACTTCCATTTGCTTTTGCTTTCTCTTCATGCTACTTTATATTTCATACTTGCTTTGTGTTTTGAGATGCTTTCAGGCTTCAGGTTGCTCTACTTCTCTTAAACAAAAACATGAGACTTAGTTACTGGGAAGACTTGAATTAGCTATAATGAATCCCTACCCAAGTCAATATTACAAGCTGATAAAACTATTCATAAAAATCTCAGAATGGTTCAGGACTCCACCTAGCAGTTACTTACACATAAAGATCCATGGGAAATTCTTTCATCATGTGTGTTATGATGAATTCCACCATCAGATCTAAAATAAATCATCACAGGAATATAAGCATTCTAGGATTTGTACCAAGCTTTGAATCCTTTCAAGTCATAGGTTATGAATTTACTCTTTTAATGTTAAGGCAACTATCAAAACCTACCATCACTAAGACCAGTGGACAGAACATGTGTGCAAGGGGGAAGGAGCTGGGTGGAGTGGGTTCACAACCACACAGCCCACTTCTAATTCATTACATGTGTTTAAAAAATGGGAAATATTACATCAGCAACAATGATCCCTATCATACCCACCAGAATGAGCCAGAAGATCCAGCAGACAAACTAAATCTTTTTTCAAAGATACCTGTGAAGTCTGGTGAGAAATGAATGCTTAAGAAACAGAATGCTCCTTATATTTGATCCTACATGCCATCTAGATTGTTCTACACGTCAAGATTTATTCTTGATGCCCAGAACTGCACTTATTTTCTTACCAACAATGGAAAACCAATGGAGAAAAACTGTCATAATATGGGATAATATTACCGGGAAAGGCAATGGAGAAGAATATCCTTATATGTATAGAATATGCTCCGAAGTACCATACATCCAATAGAAATTTAGCAATAGGTGTGTACAAAAAAAAAAAAATCATTTGGGGGGGGGGGTAGTCAATTCAGCCTGAATCCATTTTGTATATGTCAAATTACCTCAATGCCAGTATCAGTATAAGGATTGGGCTTCAGCAGCATTCAGGATTCCTAAACTGATTCTGCTCCATTACACCCTATGGAGCCATTAAAGTCAATGGCAAATCTAGACTGTCTATTCAGTAGTTTGGTGGGGGTGAGCATTCAGGTAGAGTCACCAAATTTGCGTCTACCAATTCTATGGACACCCCAAGAAGATGGCTCCATCCTATATTCCTTCCTGAGGGGGAAAACAGCTAGGCAGCAGTACGAGCCCAGCAGAATGTTCCAGAAAATCTCTGCAGTGAAAGTGCAGGGCAGCTAATTTTGCAAGGCCAGCCTAGCAGCAGGACCAGCACAATACTGCCAAACAGAACCAGTGCCACTTGGCAGTGCCAACCCAACAGATCAAGTTCACATCACAGAATCTCTGAAGTAGGAAATGAGGGGGGGGACAGGAACTGCAGAACCCTGTGCTACCCTAATAGTGCACAACCTGCTAGTGCTCAGCAGCCACAGAGCCCCATTGCGGCAAATGCCAGCTCAACAGGGCTCTGTGCAGACTCACAATCCTGAGCAGTCAGACCAGTGCAATATTGCCCAGGATTGTGTTTCTCTAGGACAGTCTGCTGGGCTTGTACTGCCTATTTTCCTCCCATTGGAAACAATGGAAGATGGACCGATAGAAGTGCCGATAGAAGTCAATCTTTGGGTGCCGATAGAAGTCAATCTTTTTTGAAACTTGGGAGTTCTTTTGAGGACAGGTTCCAACAACTATGCTGCAAATTTGATGCCTCTACTTCAAACTTCCCCCCAGCCAGACCACCGAATAGATTTAAGCTAGATTTCCCATTTTTAATGAATCTGTAGGGTATAACAGAGCCAAATATATACTCAGGAATCCCAAATCTTGCCAAATTGATTTGGGTTTAGCAATTTGTCTCCCACCTCAAGTAGGAGATTTAGGTTTGGCTTAAAAATACAAAAAAAAACCCCACACAAAAAAATAAAACAACCCCAAATCACTATTGATTCGGGGTGGGGAGTTGGTTGGATATACTAAGCCAAACTGCACGCCCATACTTGGCAACAGTTGAAATCATTAATCTCTACTAGCTGAACAGCAAATGAATAATCTGCTCAGTCACACAGTTTTAGAAGTATTCCTATTCTAGGTACAAATATCTGCATTTCATGCTGGACAAAGAAAGACAAACATTTATGCAAAACAGTATCTATATTTTCCACCGAAGAGGAAAGAACTGCAGACAGAAAAAGAACTCCTACAGTGCTTTAATTCAATCTCCACACTGGCTCACCCAGGCACTTATTAAAATGACCCCAACAGTTTGCCTTAATTTCTTATGTAAAGCACTTCCTGACATATTAAAATGCATCACAGTCTCTGAAAAGATTTAAGAATATCTTGCATTACTTTGCAAACAGTTTCAGCTTGAGTTTCATTTTACCAGAAGAAAGTAAACAGGGAGGGCAGGAGAAAGAGTTGTTATTTATTTACACTATTTATAGTATGTCTTGCTCACTTAGACTCAAGGCAGATTATATAACGTAAATCAATGAAATCAATTGAATGATACACCTAATAAGCAACATAATAGTAGTAGGAGCTGAAAAATTTTGAAACCAAGCTGTTGTCTGAACAAAGCATAAGTGTTAAGCATAACATGCTAAACAATACCAAACACTGTATTACATCAGTAGGAACAGTGCATATTTGTGAGCCAATTTTTTATTTCCTTTATTAAAAATATCTTCCTGAAGTATTCTGTTTTACATAGTTTGTGAAAACACCAGCTGTGGGGCTGTAATGGCTTTATGAAAAAGACACACATTTCAGAATGAACTAGAAGAGTTGGTTTTTGTATCCCACTTTTTACTGCCGAAAGGAGTCTCAAAATGGCTTACAATCACTTTCCCTTCTTCTCCCCACAACAGACACAATGTGAGATAGGTGGGGCTGAAAGAGCTCTGACAGGACTGCTCTGTGAGAACAGCTCTAACAGGACTGTGACTAGCCCAAGGTTACCCAGCTGGTTGCATGTGGAGGAGTGGGGAATCAAACCCGGCTCTCCAGATTAGAATCTGCTGCTCTCACCCACTACACCAAGCTAATAGGTAAGAAATCCTCTATGCCAATTATTTACCCCTCCCCATTGGATATGCTCCTGTCAACCTGTCAAGGAGACTTACCTAGCACTGCACAAACCAGAGGCCGACAGGGAAGGTTCTTATCAGCGGCTTTCTTCCTGTGTCTCATAGGCTTCAAAACATACAGATGAAATAATCAAGTAGTATCAAGGCAATGATTTCCCTGATGAATTATCACAATTGCTTTTTATACCAAAAAGGAAGGTTTTAGCCCATAATTATTCCCAATGAGTGGCTACTTCATTGATTTGTATTTACGAGCAGGATACACACTGCCTAGGCTTTGTCCAGTTATTAACTCTCCTACATTTTTATCCACCAGTTAGGAAAGGATTTCCCTACAGAAATGACTTCCATCACCAAGGGACATGCCCCCCAAAAGCTGATGGAAAGGTTATTTTAGAGATCAGGTTGATGCTATAACTATATAGACATTAAAACTGTCCTTAATAGTTCCAGGAGGAGGAAGCTGATAGTCACATTCTAAGAAAAAGCAATGGGTGGCACATGGATTTTGCCATGTACCTTATAATATTTCCTCCACAAGCCTGACTGACCAATTGGCATTAGGAAGGCCCAAGCTCTTGTCATCTCCTTTCCTGTATCCACCTATAGCTACACATACACAAACAATTTGATGGTCCACTTTTAAACTATGGGGATTGTACACCATCCTGGCAAATCAACCCATCATATCCAACAGAGATTAGAGAATGCAAATTCCTAACAGTATTAAACCTGAGATCTAGCTCTATACACTAACAGAGTGAAAACAAAACGTTAGAATAAAGTTAAGTGCGTATTTAATTAGTGTACTCCTCTCTGTACGTTTTACCAAGATTATTTTTTTTGGGGGGGGGAGTTTTTAAGAATGGTGCTACTGTCACTAAGCAATAACAAAATATTCCTAGATACTCTGCAATGTGACTGATTTAGATGAAAACAGGAGGATAAAAAGTGTCTGGAGAGAATAGTGGCAGAACTAACATACTATATGCTAATATGAATCGTCTCCCCCCAATATGACCTCTGTCTTGGGGAAAGAGATACAAAAATCCACAGAAATTCAATGACAGCAACCCTCTTCTGAGGCACATCCCAGAGCAGTTTTTCTCACAGTTTATACAACTCCCTATGTAAAATGAAACAACCAAATTCTCTTTGATGTGCGCTTCTGATAAAGGCAAATAGCACACAAGCTTTTTGTCTCAATTTCAGCTAGGGTTGCCAACTCTGGGAGAATCCTGGAGAGGGAGGGGTTTGGAAAGAAGAGGGACCTCAGCTGATATAATGCCATAGAATCTGCCCTCCAAAACAGCCATTTTCTACAGAGGAACTAATCTGGAGACTAGCTGCAATTTTAGGAGATCTCCAGCCACCATCTGGAGCTTTGCAATTCTCAAACCCAAGTAACATGTAAAAAGAAGCTCACATGCAAGTTAAGAATAGTCTATCCTCACTATGAGACAACAAAGAGTCCCTTAACATATCTTCAAATCAAAATATGCAGGGATTTGCATTGTGTTTGTGGTCACCGAAGCCTGTGGACAGAGATTGGCTGATTTAGTGGGAAGATCTGGGACTAATTTGCAGATAATCCAACTACTGAGGGAACAAGTTTTCAGAATGCCAGCAGTTCAGTTTACATGGTTTGGTAGGAGAGCATCTGCTTAGCATGCAGAAGGTCCAGGCTCAATCCCTGATATCTCCAGCTAAAAGGATCAAGGTAAGATGTGAAAGACCTCACCCTGTGAGGTAGGTGAGGCTGAGAGAGCCCTGACATTACTGAAGAAGAGTTGATTCTTATATGCTGCTTTTCTCTCCCTGAAGGAGTCTCAAAGCAGCTTACGTTCACCTTCCCTTTCCTCTCCCCACAACAAACATCCTGTGAGGGAGGTGAGGCTGAGAGAGCCCTGATATCACTGCTTGGTCAGAACAGCTTTCTCGGTGCTGTGGCAATCCCAAGGTCACCCCTGCACGTGAAGTTTGGTGTATAGACTTCATGAAGCTTTCTGTATCGTTTGGCTTGAACTGTCAAATATTATGGCTTTGCAAAGAATTGAGTGTCTGATGAAAGTTTCAAATAAGCAAAATTACTGACTACCCATTAGCTATAACAAAACAATAAAGGATCTCTGTAGAATTTGTATCATAGCGTATTTTACTTTGCAGTAGTCTCAGTCCATTTTCTATAATATGGTTAATCTAGGAATCTAATAAAATATCTATGGCAAATCTATGCATAAGTTTTGTAAACAATGTGCATTTTTATTTTCAGTGTCTTACTTTCTTTGCTCGGTGGTACAAGAGCAACCTTAAAAAAACCTGGTTGTAGCTAAAGAATTGGCCTATGTCCATGTCCGTATGTAGAATTCAGCCCTCTTTTCCTATTGCATCTTGGCCTTTGTTCATCCCCTTCAGGATGGGGATGTGGTTGTGTGGCAGAATACATGACTTGCATACAAATAATACAGTTCCTGGCATCCTGAGGTAAACTAACTTGATTTACAGGAGCTTGCTGTACCTAAGGCCATGGAGAGCTATTGTCAGGCTAGAGAATGCTGATCTCAATGACTTGACTTGATAGAAGGCAGCTTCATGAGATTGCTGGGTAACACTATTATGGTGGGAGAACCAGCTTGGTGTAGTGGTTAGGAGCATGGACCTGTAATCTGGCGAGCCAGGTTTGATTCCCTGCTCCCACACATGCAGGGGTGACCTTGGGATCGCCACAGCACTGAGAAAGCTGTTCTGACCAAGCAGTAATTACCAGTGCTCTCTCAGCCCTGGTTAACTGAGGAATATACATGAGGGTTTGTCTGTTCCCACTGCTAGCAAGCTTTTGTCCATTGATGAAACTATGTGTTGAGGCTCTCAAGAGATTATAAAAATGACTAAAGCATGCATCCAGAGTTGCTGTCTTAACACCGGCTGCATTGAGAAAGCCATTCTCTCATTCCAGATTTTAGGACTGTAAATAGCCCAATTTAATCTATTACTAAAGTAGCACACCATGATTTCACTTGGATTCCCAGAAAACAAGTACATGGCAATGTTTAACAAATTTTGATCTACACAAGTTTGTTAAGGTCAAGTAGGGAAGGGAGCCTTTGCTATTTGTGTGGCATGTCTGCTCCCACATATCAATCTGAGTCTTCTCAGGATTAATTTATGATCTTTGAATACATGAGAGTTATAACTACAATTTTTAAGTACCCTTTAAAAATCATAGGTAATTTAATAGGCTTATTTACTTCATTTATCCTCCACCCTTCTCCACAATGAGGTCTCAAAGCAGCTTACATTGTTCTTCCTTCCTCCAGTTTATAATCACAACAATAGTTTGAAGTACAAAAGGTGTATGTGTATGAGACATCCTTCAGTGTGTTTCATTAAATGCCAACTTTAATAAGGCAGCAGATAGCACCCCCTCCTAGTATTTTTCCAATTTACCCTGACCCCTGAAGCTACCATTTGCCCTGCAGAAGGCAGTTACAGAAGTACATTATGGCTGTTTATATATTCCCCCCAAGGGTCATACTGAAATAAGTGAAACTGGGAAAGCGGGGGGAGGGAGTTTAACTCTTCATCCTTCATGTTGCAGCACCTGCCTAACTTTCCCCTTCCCTCAAAACTCTTTGGATGCAACCAGCTTCTAGTTAAATGTGAACGGAGGTCCTGTGGCTGGGAAGAAGGGGACAGGATCAGGAAGTGCATCTCCCATGCCTGAATGGTGTACAATTAACATCTACACCAGTGGTCAGGAACTTGGGAGTGACTTTTGATGCCTCCCTGTCTATGGAGGCTCAGGTCATGAAAGTAGCCCAGACTTTTTTTCCATCTTCGCCCAGCAACTAGTGCCCTACCTGTCCTCAGAACACCTAGCCACTGTGATCCATGCATCGGTCACTTCCAGACTAGACTACTGTAACTCACTCTACACAGGCCTACCCTTGACTCTGATCCGGAAGTTACAGCTGGTACAAAATGTGGCGGCTAGGGTCCTCACTAGGACACCTTGGAGGGCCCATATTCAGCTGGTACTCCGTCATCTCCATTGGTTACCAGTCTGTTTCCGGGTCAAGTTTAAAGTGTTGGTATTAACCTTTTAAGGCCATACGCGGCTTGGGTCCTACTTACCTGTGGGACCACTTGGTTGCTTATGCCTCCTGCAAGGCTCTCCACTCTGTGGGTCTGAATCTACTGACTGTCCCGGGCCACCCGGATGTTTGCCTGGCCTCGACTAGGGCCAGGGCCTTTTCGGTCCTGGCCCCAACCTGGTGGAATGAGCTCCCGGAGGAGCTAAGGGTCCTGTCAGAACTACCATCTTTCCGCAGGGCCTGTAAGACAGAGCTCTTCTGCCAGGCGTATGGTTGAGGCCAGGGCAGAACCCAGGTTCCATCCAAGATCCCTAATCCATCGGCCAGTTTTTCTCTCCTCTCTCTCTCTTACGGAACTAACGTCTGACCTCTCTCTGAACAAGAGGGGAAAGCGGGGAGAGTTACAGAATATAATGCCATCTTTTTATTGTAATAATGGGTATTTATGGGGTTTTATGTGATTTTACTGCGATTTTATATTTTATTGTGAACCGCCGTGAGACCTTTTGGTGAACGACGGTATATAAATCCAACTATAATAAACATTACTGCTTCATTACCAGATCATAAAGTGAGACATATTTTAACCTTTCTTAAGAACCACATCCAGTTCACGTATCTACTGTTTGATTTCTAGCCTCACCATGCCAAACCAGCTACATGCCTAGAATGATACAAAAGATTTGAGCTCCTAATGATTCCAAGTCTCTTTCCAACTCTGGTGAAGCAAAGATCATTAACAAGGAAGACTCACCATTCTGTGGAGGTTTACTCGGAAATTCATGTTGTCATCATGCAGAAAAGCATTAGCATACTGGTCCTATCAAAGAAAGAAGCACCACCATGCATTTTAACACAGAACCAAAGTGAAAAGCAACTATAGATAAACAGCCTGATGAAGACTTTCAAGTAGACTACCCACACACCTTTTGTGTACATTCATTAGGGAAATAAACATTTCTCTTATTCAAAGAATGATTCTGTCTCTTGCTCCATCAGAGTATTGCCCCAAACAGGTACCCACATATAGGCAGTTCAGCTTCAAATCAATTAATTTGCCTTAGTGACATGTGTCTGAGTCAATACAAAAAGAGAATGCTTTGAGCAGTACAGGACTTACTTATATATTGATTTGGGTCAGATCTCCCACCCCCTACATGACAAAATTCTCCACAGATCAAGAGAATAGTATTAAAATGAAGCATGCTGGTAAATTCACATCTGTTCATCCTAACTCAAAGGATCAGGACACTGTAATGTGCTTTGCAGAATTTAGTAGGAAATTTCTCCTCTTTCTTGTAGTAATGCAAGAAGAAAGCTTTATGGTGGCATTTTGATGGACCCATCACGAGAGGATTATTACAGCTTGTGCCATTGGAAGATGACTCAGCAGCCTCAGGCAGAACCCATTCTAAGATCAACTCTAAATCAAGTCACAGTGCACCTCCAAAAATAGCAATAAATACTCACTCCCTTTAATTCCATGGTCAAATATGCCCTGGGTAGACCCAAGTAATATTTTTTAAATCTGCATGCAGCTCAGGTGCCAACTGGAGGAACTAATTGCTGACATCTTTATAAAACAGTCACTTCCCAATATCTTGCTATGCTTTGAAAAACAAATTACTGCAGAGCGCTGTCAGAGAAAGAGCTGACATAAGTAAAAGGACAGTGCCTTAATGCTAAAAAACCAAAACCAAATCCTTCCTATTAGAATTTGAATTTAAACCCGCACTTTAATGTTTCATTCAAAAAGCAAGATCTCCTCTTGTAGGCTGGAATGATTCTAAGGCACCGCAAAGTCAAAACCTTTCCTGGTCTGGTAGTTTCTCTATGTGCCTTGTTTGTACTTGAACAAAGTGCACCTCTTATTGATGTAGTCAGTAAGGATAGATGCTTCTAAGTGATCTCCCATATTTTGATACACTAAACATTCTACGTTAGAATAAAAGCAGAAGACTGAAGTAGCAGACACACTTGGTTTGCAGACCCACAGTAAATTATAGCTGCAGTGGTTATAAATTCAGCTTCCAAGATAGGAGGGAAATGAAATGCAAAACATAGTGCCGAGCCATGAGGCTAGAGATTGATGCATGTCTAATGAGAAGGGGGACACAGACAAGGGGGCTTACCTCGGCTATGCAGGTCAGGATAATCAGACAGAGCTTGCCACTATGGAGCCGGTGTTCATCTGCAAATGAACAAAAACAGGCCCCACATGAGCCACTAAACCTTGATGTGTCAAAGGGTCAGTATGCAGGTCAGGCAAAGCCTCATGGGCTGAAAAAAGAGCAAGAGGTGAGGCACCAGCAGTTTTTTATCTACAGCTCAAAGCTGTTACTCTAGCAGAGAAACTATAGAATCCTAAATGTCTAACATGGCCTTTTCTTTCAAACTCAAGGCGAGTTTCTTCCTGTCCTGTCTCTTGTCTTTGCATTTCCAATATTATATTTTCTGTTGTTTTATTACTTGCTGTCCATAAAAAACAATTAGCCAGTTTAGAAGCAACTCAGGATATAAACAAACTGTGCTAAACACTGGCAAGAACCCCTTGATAAGAATTAGATTGTTCAATCTCCCACACTGGGGCCAAAGAGTCATTACAAATAGAGAATGTCTCAAATTTATATGCAAGGGATGATAATAAACAACTATATGTATATAATTAAGTAATGGTAATGTGCTGGTTATCGAGTGATAATGATACAAAAAACAAATTAAAATATTTCTTTTCTGGCACAGCCAAGGAAATAGCCCTAGAGAGCTCTAATGCCCTAGAGCCTTGTTATCTTTTTATGGCAAGATCTTGAGGCTTATTGTTCAGGTGCTGCCAGAGTTGTATCTCTTCCTTGGGGATTACATCATGAGCATGACTATGCTAAGAACTAGCACTGTAAAAAAACAGACATTACAAATGACTTACTGCATTGACAGCAAATCACTGGTCACAGATCTGTGATATGTAGAGCAGTGCTCTGTATTTCAGCACCAAAACAACTCAGTACTCTTTACAAGCGCTAAGCGCATTACAAAAGTAGCACAGATCCCTTGAGAGGGATCCTAATTTTGGCCTTGGGAGTGGATGGAGAGAGAGCCTGGTGGGAGGAGCTCTCATCCCAAGCCAGTTCTGTGCAATCAGGTATTTAACTGAAGCTTGCTTCTTCCTTATCTCTGGCATGGAAAATGGAAAATGTTAGTATGGGTGTGAAAATGGGAATGGGAAACAAATGGGAAATGTTAATATGAGTGTGGTAGTTAGAGAGATTTAACCTAAAAATTATGTAGTACCTGACCAAACACTTCATATTGCTAATAATCAATAGCAAAATAATCCAGGGCAGAGTCTGCACTTACTTTCTTTATTCCATTGTCAATCCTGTTGAATTCAGATCACTTTGAACTCCATTCTTCCTTCCCCCCACCCTCCCCATTGAAACAGGAAAGTGTTCTGCACTTGGTTAGGGTAGTTCAGAAGGGGGGGAAGCCAAGCCTCTTTCTTTCTTTTCTTGAAGTGGGGGGAGGAGCCAGGCAGGGAGCCTCTTTCTTTTCTTGGAGGGGAGGGGGAGAGGATCGAAAAAGGCAGAGGAGGGAGGAAAAATCCAGGACCGACAGAAGTTGAGAGAAATTAGGGGCTTCTCCTTTAAGGCAAGCGTGTCACATGACCAGGTGGAGCCTATCAGAGGTTCTCTACCACTGAGCTTTCTTTCCCAATCCAGAGCTTTCTTTCTCAAGCTGGATATTCAGGCTTAAAAGCAGTCTGAGATATCGCACAATAAAGGTAGGGTCACTCCGGATCAATCCTTCTTGCTGCAGAAGGAAAATTAAAATCCCCAAAATCCAAACGGAAATCGCATTCTGTGTAGAGGGCAGGGACTGAATCAATCTGGGGTTGGAATAAAAGCTCCGTGCAGTTTACACCCAGGTAAACAGGTATGGTTGGAGACCTACCACAAAAAGCACAGCATTTAAATCTTGCAACTAACTACTGGCAAGAACAAAGTTATTCTGTAATTAGATTAATTTCTTTAAAATACATATGTAGAGAATTAAGGAGAAACCCCAGGAAGTTACTCTAAATAAATAATGCAATAACTGCAAACTTCCTCAAAAGTTGATTTTGGGATACTGTCATGGGTGAGATCCATTCTGGAAATCCTTCCAGGGCCATCAAGAAACCCCAGGGTTTCATGAAGTCCTGGTTGAGAAAGCCTAATGTAATCTGCAATGTGTTTACTGCCTGTAAGCCATCTTGAGCCAAGAAGAAAGGAATGGTACAAATATCTTCTTATCTTATAAATAAATAACTTCATAGCTCTAAATAAGCCAATGGGGCACAGTGGGGCAAAGGCAGAATAGATATTTGCACCTGCATGATCTAGAATCACCAGAGACCCCCACCTTGACAGCAATCAAGCCAGTATGTCTATAACCCAGCTGCATTTCCTGCCCTCTCATGTTAGCCATCCTATACCACTGCACAACCTTTGACAGCTAGAACACATGAAGCATCACTAGTGAGTACCCTGGGGGATGCACTAGGTTCCAAACTTGGCTCAGAGTTCTGTTTTTTTGTGCTGTCTCTCTTGTGCATTCTTTGAACCGCAGATTATATACCATGGAAATATAAACTTCCTTTATCTGAAAATTAGATCCACTTTGCCTCCTAGGGAGGACATGCTGAGACTCCTCTGGTTATTATGAGCTACAATTTTTCCCTTTCTATATTTGGCTTCCCTCCCTTCAGCACCAGGGCTCCCTATTCTCCAGTAATTGTCATCTAGTAATGAGAAATCAGTTCACTCTCTCAATGTGTACAACCATCTCCATGGGGAGTCCAGGTAGATGCAGACCAACCAGAAACACCCCTTCCTCCCCAACAGATTTCAGAACTCAAAAACTGCTTCAAAAGAACTACTTACCTTTGGTGTCCTGCATCACAATGGAGCTGTACTTTAAGAAAGTTATCAGCAGGTTGCTAGTCTGCACATCAGCATCCAGAGGGAGTTCCACAATACTTATAACTGGGAAAGATCAAATAAGATTTGTTCAACAACAGCACATACAAGTTTCCCAAGGTACCCTAATAGAGGTAAGCAGGATGATCCTATTACAGTAACATTCAATCCTTCATATATTTTTTTCCTCTTAACTGTCTGTGATGCTAGACAATGCCAGTACAGATATCACAATCTTGGAGGTCAAATACAGCCAGTCAACTGACTGAATCTCCACTACTACAATGAGACAAAAACCATAAACAGAAGTCCATACCAAAGGTCATTTAGGCAGCTCTCTCACTATCCTTCCTGACTTTCTATTGTTTAGGTAAAACCATGAAACTTTTGTGAGGAAAGAGGAACCTCAAAAGCTCAAGAGGAGCCAGCTGGTTAGGCCCAAGACAACTGGTTCACTGAGGCATGGAACTCAAGGAAGAAGAAGAAGAGTTGGTTCTTATACCCAAAGGAGGCTAAAAGCAGCTTACAGTCACCTTCTCTTTCCTCTCCCCACCATAGACACCCTGTGAGGTGGATGAGGCTGAGAGAGCCCTGATATCACTGCTCGGTCAGAACAGTTTTATCAGTGCCATGACGAGCCCCAGGTCACCCAGCTGGCTGCATCTGGGGGAGTGCAGAATTGAACCTGGTATGCCAGAATAGAAGTCCGCACTCCTAACCACTACACCAAACTGGAAGAGGAAACAAAGACCATCCTAATCCAGGTTAGCATGTTCACCACTGATTCCTCTTCCATCTTTCACATGCCTTCTTCATGACTCCTCAAGTTATGCTGATAGAGCAGCAGGGAACAGTGAAACCAACTTCAGCTGAAGCCCAGCTTTAAGGTAAAAAAGAACAAGCAGCAGCAGGAGCATTGGCTCTTATGTGATGTTTTTCTCTACCCAAAGGAGTCTCAAAGTGGCTTATAATCGCCTCCCCTTTCTTCTCCCCACAACAGACACCATGTGGGTGAGGCTGATATTACTACTCAGTTGCAACAGCTTTATCAGTGCTGTGGTGAGCCCAAGGTTGGCTGTATGTGGGGGAGCACAGAATCAAACCTGTTTCACCAGATTAGAGGTCCACACTCCTAACCACTACACCAAAGCAGCTCATCTTTTCCTTTCAGTTCCTACCATTGCTTCCAGATCTGTCATACTCCTTTGCTGGAAGCATCTGATAAGGCTGAACTTGGTTCCTAGTTCATTATTTGTGAATTCAATAATAAATATTAAGGATAATTTAAGAGCTTTGAACCCCAAAATAAGGTTTGGACAAGTTTAAATCATACACGCTCACATTCAGGGGCCTTCTCTCACCACTTATCTTTCCCTTTTAATGATCAACCAGTGCAACAAAGACCTGAGCATTTCTTCATGGAGCAAAGGGTATATGGAGGAAAATCATACTTAGCAGCATTGCAGGTTTAAGGTTCTGGTACTGACCTTTACATTCACAGTCTGGACCCCGCATACCTCAGGCCTTTCTGCCTATGCCCCTGGAAGAGCACTACATTCAGTCAATATCAACCATCTAGTGATCTCTGGCCCCAACGAGGCATTTTTGGTCTTAACCAGGGCCAGGATATTTTCTGTTCTGGTCCCTACTTGGTAGAATGAGATCTCAGAGGAGATCCAGGCCCTGTTGGATCTGGTACAATTCTGCAGAGCATGTAAAATGGATCTCTTCTGCCAAGCTTTTGGTTGGGGCCAATGAACTGATAACGTCTATTGAGCCTCCCATCAAAATGCCCCATTATAAAATGCCCAAAGAGAACACCTGGGGAGAGATAGTCATTCATATCTGAAAACTGCTTAATCATAGCTTTTAATTGTTTGATAATTATTTGTAGTAGATTGTCTAATTTTTAACAAGAATAATTTTAATCTAATTGTACTATGCATGTTGCTTTATATATGATGTTCTCCGCTCTAAGCCGACTAGTGAAGACTTAAAACAAAAGTATTCTGTCCTCCTAAGAAACAAACTTAAGCATTGTGTCCCATATTAGTCCTTCAAAAAAAATCATACCCCTAGAACACAGACAAAAATATTATTAAGGTAAGCGACAATTAACCTGCATGTGTTAGATGTGTGGGAAAGGAGATGAATGAACTGGTCTTTGTGATGCAAAGTAATTAAGTTGACTCAGAAGGCTAAATAATGGGAATAATTGGACAATTTGGATAATTGGCAAAGAACAATAGCATCTGAAGGGCCAAATCACTCATCATTTGTTACTAAAATGGGATGAAATAAACCTGTTCTACATGGAAAGCTGGTGACCCACATGTGTAAAAAAAGACATTTAAACAGTCATAAAACAGGCAAATAGCTCCATAGGAACCCAGTGAAGTCTGGAACTAAATAAATAATGCAACTGGCAGCTTCTGTTGGCCACTGTGGGGTACCTCAGAGACCTGTTCTTCCCTTATGTTTCATATTAACATGAAACCATTTAATTAAAATTTTGGTAGCTTTGGAGTTGGACATCAATATATTGACAATATATTGACAAGGCAGATGGCTGCCTTGCAAAATACGCAAGTGAGCCCCCAGATGCTGCTGCTTCAGTCATCAATAAACAGCTGGATCCCAGGATCAAATGACTACAGATGAAGAAGCTCAAGCTGAACCTGACAAGATGACGGTAATGCTAGTCAGGATGGCTAGCTTCCTAAAGGGGACCACAACATCATATGATCCATTTCCCCTAAGGCGCAGGTTTAAAGGGGGTTCTAGGAGTCCAGGGCAAGGGCAGGTTTAGGGATGGGGTTACTGCCATTGTTTTGTATGCTCTGTATTTTAATGGTTGGGGCTTTTATGTTTTTATTGTGGGGATATCTTATTGTAACACGCCATGAGCCAGCTGTCCAAGAGTAGCCGGTAATAAATGACATAATAATAACGACCACCCACTTTAAATAAGGCATCTTTAAAAACAGTACATTCAGTTAAGCACCTGGGGGTATTTTTGGACCTAACCTTGGATACAGAAGCAAGTCAACACTGTTGCTAAGACTGTCTTTTTCAAATACATCCAGCTCACATATTGGGCTAACTCCACTCATCCATGCTACTGGTACCCTAAGACTAGATTATGACAATGCTGCTCTTGGCTCAGTGCCAACAGATCCCTCTGCGCAGCGGCACACCCACTATCCTAGTAGCCCCTTAATTCCACTAAGATTGAACTAATATGCATTCAGTAGCCATAATGGGTCCTTCTGGGGCTGCTATGATGCACACCATGAATGAATATTTAACAGCAGCAAGCAAAATTAGCACTTAAGATACCATGGTGACAGGCACCTTAGACGCAGTTCAAACAACAACAGGAAAAGGTTGGTTTAAAAAAATCACTGTGCAGAAACAGTCACTACTTATCATAGCTCAGTCCCTGCAGCTTTGACTTTTTCATGAAAAGACCATTTATTATTTGAAATTTGAAAAGGAGCTTTAAACAATGTTTCCAGCAAGGTTCTGAGGAACTGGGTTTCAGATCTTCAGCCCATTTGCAAAGTCTATAATCATGGGGAGGTGTCCAAAACTGAACATATAAGGCTCTACCGAATTGTTTTTGAAAAGCTTATTTTAAAGGAAAGAGTTTTATTTTTTCTACCATGCATCTAAGGTGTCTAGCTCTGATTATGAGCCCACATAAAATTATTAAATCTGTAGGTGTGAGGGAGTCGGTAGGGATCACTCTGGCATGCCTTTTAAAAACAGATCCAAAAACCACGGGGAACAAGTGAAGGGCTGAGAAGCATAACAATCTTTGACAGCATCGGTGCAGGTCAAGATAAAAATTGCCTTATTATTGTTAATCAACCTCCCAGCAGCAGGAAGGCAGTGCTTACTATGCCTGTCTGCAGAAGTCTGTGTCTTTCTATGCAGATGAGTGAGAGAGAGAGAGAAAGAGAGAGAGTGCACAAACACACAAACTGAAGATAAGCACAAATTTTGCCCACTGTAAAAAAGTGTGTAGGCGGATGCATTTGCAATGAACAATTTGAAAGAAGCCTAAGCACTCCCAACCCTCATGATCATATGGAATGTATACGCAGAGAGGTGGAAGACATAATTTTTTTTAAGTGAGGCTTTTGATATCCATGGCAACCAGGCAGAATATATCCTCCCAGAGAAGAATACTCTTCTGCCAGGATATCAGAATGACCTGAATAGCAGCTCTAAGAGGGTAACACTTGCAGTTATCACCCCAATATGCTTACTAACAAAGCTCTATTCAAATTCATCCTATTCTTCCATTTAGCCATTACTGAGTGTTTTGTGCATCACCAAACACTGAAGAACTAGGCAATCAGAGATGGACAACTGATCCTAATTTCCTCAAAATGACTCCACCTGTTTTGCAAGCCCAACCTCATATTGGCATCCTATTTTTCAAGGACAATTGCTTTCATTCTTCACAAAAACAGTCTATCCCTGAGGTACATGAAACCAGAGCTGTAACCCAGTCTGGTTATTGGCTGGATGGAACTGAAATTCTTGGTTTTATCCTAGGAGAAACTTAGTTATGCACGGACAGAGTGGGCCAACTGCAGCCTGACTCAGGATACAACCATTGCCAGATACAGTGGACCAGAACAGAGAGCAGAACGGCTCACCATCAGAAGAAGGTGGTGTAGTACCAAGTGGTGTGACAGGAGTTGTTGGAACTGGACTTACTGGCATCGTCACCAATCCAATTTCAGGATGACTCTAGGAACAAAACACATGTAGGCAAATTATAGTCCAAATAACATACGCTAGAGAGTGGAAGGTGCATTTACTCTAGCTCCACACCACTCCTAGAACTCTTAACTATTTTCCTTCTATCTGGACATGAAACACCAGCTGCAGCCTGTCACTTTTGTCTGTGGTGAAAATGTCAAACATGACTGTTCACAGATGGCTGCCTTGCAAAATACACAAGTGAGCCTATAGTTCCCACTCCACCCCACTGTCCTTACATTTCTTTATACATTTCTAATTAAAGAGCAGTGAGTTTCCCACCCAAGCATTTAACCCACATGTGTCAAGAACAGGACTACAGAAATATTATTCTCTCCCTTGCCTTCTTCTACTAGTTCCTCTCCACATTTCACCTCAGCCAACAGGTTCGCAACTAATTTCTGATTTAACTTTATTCTCCACGGGGCTCCATTTCTGTCACAATCAACCATGAGAACCAGCAAGATTTTAGATCAGTATACTATTCTATTTTATATCCAGCAGTGTAGTAATGAGGTCTGCTTCACACAGTGCCTTTGATATCACTGCACCTCCAAATGTTCTCTCAGCAGTAAGCAGTGCAATGATTTGAAATGTGTTCTAGAACTACCAATCTGCTTTTAATTGCACAGCATTTCATGGAACTTCATGCCGGGGCCTGTCACGACAGGGAACTAGAATGTCTAGTTTATTAATGGACTCTTCATCAGCCTATCATCTCATGAGAGAACAAATATACATGGCTAAATGTTGCAGACTCAATGTCTGAAATCATTGTCTAAGGCAAGCTTTGAAATAAATTGCCCACTGAAATACTACTACCATGTCTCCTTGGGATAAAAACTTGTTTTCTGTAAGAGGGTTTTTATATCTCTTATGCCAGCCAAGAGATAATCAGATCACCTAGAAGCAAGACACTGACACAGAACCTCAAGTATAATTGTGAAAGTCATACTGCAGTTTCAAAATATCTGTTAAAACAACGCACACCCTTCATAGCTTTATTCTGTAGCCTATGGGCTATGCAAATCTGATACAAACAGAATAAAGAAGCTAAAATGACATATACAGTTTTGACACTCTTGCAAGGAAAGTACCCCAACCTTATATGTCAGGTCTACTGTACGAAGAAACAAAGGACTAAGCAAGGCTTCAAGTAATTTGCTAGGCTTCAAGTGGGTAGCCGAGTTGGTCTGAAGCAGCACAACAAAACAAAATCAGAGTCCCGTGGCACCTTTAAGACCAACAAAGATTTATTCAAGGCGTGAGCTTTTGAGTCCAAGCACTCTTCCTCAGACTATGAACTGACCATCATGACAGTGGGAATATATAAACAAAAGTTAATCCTGTTAAATTAGTAAACTGTGTCACAACATCCAAATACAGCCATATGATCTTTGCTAAAACAGCTGTTAGCCACTAACATAGACAGTTTTATTTCTCCTATGTTTTTGGGAACTAAAACTAATTTCAAGAGGAATGATTGGCTGTTTTAGCAAATAATTTTCATATGGCTGTATTTGGATGTTGTGACACAGTTAACTAATTTAAAACTTGTTAATTATTTATTATAGTGCACAATTAAAAACAGAATTAAAACTTCATAAAAACTATACAGAACTAACAGCACATAAGACCAAACGCGTTTCGACCCTACTGGGTCCTCCTCAGTGATCAGAACTGTGATAATACACTCTCTATATAAAAAATATTTATATTAAACTCTTTATAAAATGTAGCTGACTGGTTGAATGGGATCTGTAAGTTATGGCTCCAATCCATATATGTAAATATTATCCTTTTTGAGACCACCTATGCCTAGGGTCACCACTCTTCGCTATTATATAATTCTGTGCTGAGAGTGTATCTCATATAGGGGTTTTTTTCTGACGCAAGACAGAAACAGGACAAGACAGGATGTCAAGAGCACAGATTGAGAGATAGTGGCCAAATATCACAGTTATGACATTAACAAGGTTTTAAAAGTATTAGTATTACATTAAATATAGAAGAAAGAGCAGCTATGGAAATCAATGGTGATTGATGAACAGACAGGATTTTTGGATCATCAATGCTGACTTGACTGGAACAGTTGGAGAAAGCATGCCACCACTTGTCTTCTGGCTTCTATTTTTAGCTATTGTATGTTTTAAGGGGGTTTTATGGGTTTTATACTATATTTAATTGTTTTATGTTGTAAACCACCCCGAGACGATCTGTTGTGCGGGGCAGTATAGAAATGTGAAAATAAACAAACAAACAAACAAACTGAGAAAGTCAGGACAGAATTATACTGAATACCAGTCACCAGAGAGAAATAAGCTAAGACCTTGATTCCATGTGAATGAAGCTGTTTCTGCTGCTCCTGTCTCCAGACATGTGAGGAACAGAGAATTCTCTAGTTTGCTACTGCTAGTATGCCATCCTACAAATTCAAAACTCTTCTATATTATTTATTAACATATAAGGACACAGTTCATTCTGCTTTGAGGTAATTTCAATATCAAGCTATTCAACAATTCTCCCAGGAGCCCAGCAACCAGAAAGATAAACCTCCTGCCCTTTTTGGGCAGGGGAGAAATGGAGAAAGACAGAGAGGTATTTACTTTCCAATCCATCAAATTAATAGGAAGGAGTTTATACCAAAATCACCATGTGAGTAGATCTGTATGAAAAACACTACATTCATAGGATGAGTTCCCAACAAATCATAGAAGATACCTCCAATATATTGAAGGTATTCTGTAGCTTAGCTTCCTCTCCCTTTTCACAGATAGTATAAAATGAGTTGTATCCCACCTGTGCCAAGACAGTGATGAAGTTTCGATTCAAGTGAACAGCTTCATAAAGGGCCAAAAGGATAGCTTCATTGGTTCTACACAACAACAAAACCACACAAGAGACGTGGTTATCTGTTGAAGTAACACACATAAAATGATGAAGCACCCTCTCCCCCCACCCAACTAATCCACTAACTTGGGACTTCAACTGGACAGATACAAAGGAGCCCCAATGTCTGAACATCCTAAAGAACTGATTTTTAAAACCACACACAGAGAGGAAATTTAATAATACATCTTTCACCATCACGTCTAGCCTAGCCCTTATTCTTCACAGAAGCACTTAACATTTACTATTTATATAAAGCTTCAAATGTTTCACATACAGTGCTCTGCCAGCTGCTCTTGGGATCCCTGCAAATTAGGGATAAGAGAGTACTGACACAAGGTCATGCCTTTCTGTGAAATCCAGAATTGGATGTCATATTGTAGTATGTGGACTGTACATAGCCTGTAAGAGTCTTTTGCATAATTGGCAATAATTTTTGAGTTAAATTTCAGTGTGGCTAATCTGATATGTAATTCACGCTGAGCAAGCTGCCTGACCTTGCTAAACAGCTTGAGTGTGGTACATGACACCTCCTCCTCCTGATTTGCTCCACTTGTCTGTGCAAAAGTACAAGTAGTCTGCTACAACAATTCAAAACGTAACTTGGTCCTTAGCAAATATGGCCTATGCTAATTCACTTGTCTATCAGAAGACACGCTATCATCTCCAGTACTGTCTGCTGAGCTACCGCTATTCTCCTTCCACCACTTTATGTTTTCTATATAATTCCAGCTCCAGGAAAAGTTGGCAATAGATTATATGAATGGCATACTTACTGAACTGAAATTTTCTCATCAGCATCAGCTATGAACATGCTGCCCACCTATGGAAAGAAGTGGCATTGCACAGCTTTGAACATCTGAGACTATGCAGAGCTAGCATAAAACTCCCAAAGCAATACTGATACTTAATTGTTGCCCTAGACTACAGCCTGAATCCCAAGCCTAACATCACAAACTGTGGACTCCCTCCACTTCCGCACTTCTGTCGCTAGTTTTGAATCAGGTTTCTTGTTACAGCCATCACTGACTAGCAATGAACACAAGCTCCTTACCATGTTGGTCAAGGCTGAGAAAAACCCACTCTGGTGTTCTTCTTCCTTGTCTTTGTACTGCCTGAATGAAAAGGACAGTAATAGAAAGATAAAAGCATGGAAGGTGCAGAACTAGGCAGGCAAAAGTTTTGACCAACATTTTTAACAGTACTTAAGCAGCAGAGAAATACGAAGTGCTCATTGGCTGTTACATTTCATGCCTGTTAAATTTAAATATTTTTTTAATTCCTTATAATTTAATAGGAAGGCATAGGACAGTGTCTAAAGACAGACCTCTTTGAACAATAATTTCCACTAAACCTGTGTCCTAAGCAACCATTATCCTGTTCATTAATGCTTACCAGGTTTTCCCTTTGATAAGGATTTGAAACCTAGATTTAAAGTTGGTTAGCAAATCTTACATCAAGAGTAAGCCTAGCTAATCCCAGCCATATCAATAGTTAAGGGCAAAGAATATATACACAAAAAGAGAAGGAGGGAGATACATAACTCCACAAATTCCACTCCCAGTATCTTAAAGCAGGACTCCGCAAACCCAAGATGCAAGGCTGCTACTAAGTAACCAAACGTTGGGAAATTGGTATCACTTCATCAAGCCTATTCATCACATCTGTAATTTACTAGAGTGAAGGAGTTATTAAATATGGTATCTAAGATTCTTGATAAATGACTATCAGACTTTGATTTCCTGGTGTCACTGGATCAAATTCATCAATTTTGTTGAATAAATTAAACTAAAAAATTGTAACGAGATTGTGAATATTAATTGGTACTGTATGGAATTTTACTGTTATTATTTCCTTAGTGGGTTGTGGGAAGTGCTATCCTGAATAATGCTTTTCATAAGGCAGGGGAGGAAACACTGAGGAATCAAGAAGACTGTGCCCCCCAAAGGTTTGGGAACCACTGCATTAAAGCTTCAGAATAGGGCCTAGGAGAGCAAGTTCAAATCCCCATTGCAGCAATTTAACTTGGATGTTCACTGTAGCCATATCACACTTGTAAAAAATGACTATAGCTGGTGAACCAACTGGGGCTCATAAAAGGTGCAACATGCCACAGAAGATACCTGAGCCCCAAACATAGGCCAGGATTTAGTAACACACACAAGCTATGATTGTCCTCCTTCATGGTGAGTACAACCCCCTGCAAGGCTGGCTTTGCAGTCCTCAAGCAGATTCTCCATTTCCCTTTTTAGCCACTGAGTCACACTGCTGACTCATGTTCAGTGTATGGTCTCATAAGACCCCTAGGTCCTTTTTGCACATACCACTGCCAAGACAGGTCTCCCACATCCTATAATGATGCATTTGATTTTTCCTATCTAAATGAAGAACTTTATTTGTCTGTCCCTTTTAAATAAGTTGTAACCCTCAATCCTAATATTCCAATCATGAGTGTTATTCCACAAATTTTCTGTAATTCCTATTAGATCATAGCTCCCTCTATTAGGACTTCTAGTTCTTCCTGCTTGTTTCCCATACTCTGTGCATTAGTGTACATACATCAAAATCCTTCATTTGTGTCTCCCAAGGAATTAGTTTTTGCATTTACCTGCAAGTTAATGGTCCCCTGCATATGTGCCATTCCCTGTAAGTCTGCAGGGTTCCCATCTACAGTTATTGTCATCAAACCAGGTTTTGAATTTATGTCTCACTCCCCCACTGGATTTAGTTTAAAGCAGGGGTCCCCAACCCCCGGTCCGCGGCCCACAAAGGCCATTGTACTGGGCCGCCAGCGGCCGCACCTGCCTCCTGCAGCGAAAGGGGAGGAAAGAGGCCGGCGCGGCAGCCGGCGTGCCGGCGACACTAACGTGCACGCACGGAACTGCCGTGCATGCGCGTTTGCGCCCCTGGTGGCCAAAACGCGCATGCGCGGCAACTCTGCGCATGCGTGTTAGCGCCACTGCGGCAGCCGGGCCCCCACCCCCGGAGGCAGTCCCCGACCAGATGAAGGTTGGGGACCACTGGTTTAAAGCCCTTATCACCAGATCTGCAAGACTGTTTGCAAACACATTTTTCCTACCCTTGTGAGGGGCACACCATCTCTCAAGAGAAGAGCCTCACCACAATAGCGTAAGCCATGGTCCAAAAATCCAAACCTTTCATGACAACACCAATGATGTAGCCAGTCATTTATTTGTATTATTTTTCTTTCCCTTCCTAGGCCACAGCCAGGGAGAACTGATGAAAGCACAAGCTGCCAAAGCTACATGGTCCCTTTTAATAGGCTCCACACTGCACTGGGCAGTATAATTTGTTCCCACATGAATGAGGAGGAAGTGATAATGATCCATGGGCTTTATGAGCCTTTCCAGCCTTTCTGTGACATCCTTGATGCATGCACCAGGTAGACAGCATACCTCTTGAGACAACAAGTCCAGCCGACATACTTTGGCCTCCACTCCTCTCAATAGGAAATCACCAATTACCAGCACCTGCCTCTTCCTACACAGAAGAAGAGCTAATCTGCAGGGGCCCGTGAAAAATCTTTTAAGCTTTGGGGGAACTGGGAGAATAGTCCTTGCTCCTGTGGTCCTGCATCAATATCTACAGGCAGATCCTGGAATCTATTACTGAGATTCAAAGTGGCAGAACATTTCCTTATTTTTCTACACCCATTTGTAACTTCCCTCCATGTGTTGTCCTCTCACCTATTTGGTGAGCTTTTCCCTTCTCCCCAAAAGTGCCTTATGAGTTCTGTCCAAAAACTAGTTACCCTCCTCTAGAGAATTCAATATGGACAAGTGTGCCTCTAGTTTCTGTATCTTCTTCAGTAGAGCTACAAACTTAGACTTGCTTATTTCTTTAAGAAGAAATAGAGCTGGGTGTTATCCACATACTGGTGACACCTCATTCCAGATTCCCAGATGACCTCTCCTAGTGGTTTCATTTATATGTTAAATAGCACGAGGGATAACCCTGCAGGACCCCATAGAAGAAATGCCAGAGCCAAGCAGCAGTCCTCCAACTTAACTTTCTGGAATCAGCTAACTGAATCACTGAAATCAGTTTGCCCCTTATTCAAAGTCAGCTAACTGCTCCAAAAGAATGACTAATGGTATCTAGAACCAAAAGGGACACATTTCCCTGTCATTCTACCAGTAAAGTCAGGGCAATGAATGCCATTTCTATCTCAAAACCAGGCCAGAATCCAGACTGAAGTGATTCTAGAGTTGTATAGCTACCACCTGCTGAAGTATCTTGACCAAGAATGGAATACTAGCCATTGGGCATTAGTATTTTACATCATTTGGGCCCAGGGAGACTGTAACTACTTGCACAGGTTTAAAATAAACATAACTTAAGATGACTTACCGGTTATACTCTGATAATGCCTGAGCAACCACAAGACCCATTCCCTGCCAGAAAAGAGCAATATATTGTTAAAATCCCTTTGGGCACAGCTATACAGTATGCAAAACACAGTGGAGAGACATTCTGCAACCCAAAAAAACCTCCCTTCTAAATTAACCACAAATGAATGCACACTATGAAAAGCTGGTTACAAGTAACTCTGGAGTCCGACCCATCACTTGCAGAGTCTATGCAGTCTCCGTACAGTTCCTCGCTGTATTTCTACTGTTTCAGGAAAACCTGCTAGGAATAAGACTGTGGCTCAGTGGAAGAGCCTTTGTTTTGCATGTAGAAGGTCTCAAATTCAAGCCCTGGCATCTCCAGTTAAAAAAAAACTAGGCAATGAGTCATGTGAAAGGCATCTCCCTGGAGATTTGCTGCCAGTCTGAGTAAATAATATTGACCTTGATGAACCAAGGGACTGATTCAGTATAACGCAACTTCATGCCTTTTCATGTGTGTACACTCAGAAGTATAACAGCGCTTACAAACTATCATACTCACATTGAGTGTGGCCTCATCATCTATGATAGACAGCTTCACTATGTAAGGATTCACAGACTGTGATGAGAAAAAGGAAAAGCACAGGTTAATCTATATATTTTATTAACTTCATTGATACACTGACATTTTCCCTCAATGGGGAACCAAAGTAGCTTATTTCGTTCTCCATTTTATCATCACAAAAGCTCTGAGAGGCAGGTTAGGCTGAAAGTATATGACTGGGCCACAGTTACCAAGCAAGCATCCATGGCAGACTAGGGATTCAATTATAATACAGCACCCTAAGCACTACACCGCATTGGTTTAGTGATTCACACATGGATTTATCCTTCGTGTGCCTCTGAGTTCAAAACACAGAAGTCTGGAATCACTGTTTTCCCCAGAGCATCATCGTCACATAGAGAAACAACTGTTACTTCACAAAAAGGACTGTGAAGCACCATTACAGTATATGCCAAACTGTATATGTCTGGCACCTGAAGACCCAAAGAGTATAGAAGCTTTCAATGTTCTTGGTTGAATGGTAAAGGTAAAGGTAAAGGTATCCCCTGTGCAAGCACCGAGTCATGTCTGACCCTTGGGGTGACGCCCTCTAGCGTTTTCATGGCAGACTCAATACGGGGTGGTTTGCCAGTGCCTTCCCCAGTCATTACCGTTTACCCCCCAGCAGCAAGCTGGGTACTCATTTTACCGACCTCGGAAGGATGGAAGGCTGAGTCAACCTTGAGCCGGCTGCTGGGATCGAACTCCCAACCTCATGAGCAAAGCTTTCAGGCGGCTGCCTTACCACTCTGCGCCACAAGAGGCTCTTGGTTGAATGGTATCGTGTCCCAAATGTCATGTCACATAAAATCTCCTCTTTGCTGCTGCCTTTCAAAACACACACTCAATTATTTGCCTAGGCCAAACACACAATCAAAAATTCGGTGCCAAATAAATCATAGTAAGACCCTAAGAGAAGCCAAGAAATGGGAAAGCAATAACTAATAACTCGAATAACAGCCTGGTGAAAGCAACAGACCTCTGCCATCAATTTTCATTGAGCCATAAGTTTCTGGAGACCAGAGCCTATAGTAACAAGTTCAAGAATAGACACAGATTGATAAATCTCTGGTAAAATTTAGCAATTTATTCTATCTACACAAAACAAAGCTCAAAAGATTAGAACTACATCAGGATGAAAATTGAATGGTTTCAGTGATTGAAATTGCTTTCTAAAATTATACCTTAAAGGTCTTAGTGGATTGAAATATGAGAAATATTTTGAAAATGGTTTTCATAGCTGGCAGATCACTATGTAATGGGAAAGCAACTGAAGAGTGGCCAGGATCAAAATTAAAATAATAAAAGACTGGGAAGACTTGCTGAAAGCTTGAAGTTAAAACATGGGTGATTAATCACAGTTTGATTTTGTAGGAAGAGTTATCTTTGTAACTTGGCAAAGGGCAGAGAATTTGTCAATCTCGATGCCATGAAACCCAAGAAAATCTGGAAAAACCATAGATCCAAAATGCTCATAGTTCGGTGCCACTGGAACCCCTTTAAAAAGTGAAGAAATTTCTCCATGACAGACTCATTGTCATAAACAAAGGCCCCCAAGTCAGTGGAAAACATCATTCCTGTAAATATAATACTGCAAACGCTGTGACAGTCCTTTAAAGCAGCAGCAGTACCAAAGGTTAATATGTGTGCAGTTAAACACTCCCTTTAGGCTGTCTGATATATAAGATTTTAAATACTCTTTAATCTTCCAGCAACAGAGATAAATCAATCTGCAGAGCTGATTGTCTTTCACCCTGCGTTTCAAAACAAAGAGTTCCCTACTTTTACAACTATTCCCTATACCAAATGCCTCTAATCTTTTTACAGCATGACTTTAATCAGATGAGGTGACAGCTTTGGAACATTCACCAAGATCAGCAAAACAGTGTTCCATACAATAGCACTGTCTTTGTTCCAGAACAGAATTTCCCATTTTCTCTTTAGGTGTAGAAGCCTGTGACAGCTAACAGATTTCTTCACTGAACTATCTACCACCACCAAGGCTTAGCCATCCTGGGGGAAAGCTAGATCTACTTCTGAGTCTACTTCTGCTTATGACCAAACCCAGTTGTTCCTCTTCACCTGCACTTCCTTATGCTTTCTTCTGGCTAATTCCAGCTGCCCTTCAGTGAGATACCTGCCTTCCCAGTGATAACTAGAAATCTCTTGTATATGCTCTAGTCATCCCCTCATAATTTCTTTTTTGTTTCCCAGTTTCCTCTGAAAAAGGTATCGAGACTATAGCAAGGTTTCCAAAGTTTCATAGATTACCATACACAGAAGTCAAGCAAAAAAACAGTTGGCATAAGGTAGTCACCTATCTCGTGAAACTCACAAGTTTTTGTGCACTTTCTGGAAAGATATTATCTTTCCACAAATTCTAATAAACAACAATTTGAAAGCCCTCTCGTGTTTTTCATTAAACAAAAAAATCTCATAAGTAGCAATAGGAATGGAAGAAATGAGATGCCCTTGTTCCTCCCAGGGTGAGTTTATTACAGTACACTGCTGAGATTCATTCCTTTCCCCAGTGCAGTTCATTATTTAGCTTTTCAGATCCCCTAAAAGAATAAAATTAGCAAACAGTGCCAAAAATCAACCAAGTTATCATATACACCACTAAATGAATTACTGGGACTTTTTCAAAACTGGGCACATAATGACTCTTCAAAACAAGGTAATACAACTATGATGTTTCTGAAGTTCTGCATTAAAATATTCAAATCAGGAAACCATATATTTTCAGAAACAACGGGTCACTTGCTACCTGACTGGCCCGTGGACAGGAATGCCCCCCCCTGCAGCTGAGCCCCTATTAGGAGGGAGCCCTCGGAAGGGCTAATAAGGAGACAGCTCTCTGCCCCCAACTTCCTGCCGCCCTCAGAACTTGCTGGGAGGAAGCTGAGCTGGCCCCACTGAGTAGCTCAGACACGGAGGGAGGGAGGTGTGGAGGGAGAGGAAGAGCGGCAGCAGCAGAAGAGCTTGATCCGATTAGTAGCTCGGCCCTGGAAGCTGGAGGGAAGGACAGCCTGCCCCAATGAATTGCCCTGGTGTAGGAGTTGGAAAGGGGGGAGAAGCATAGCCTGCCTCAATGAGTTACCCTGGTATAGAAGTTGGGGAGGGGGGGAGCACAGACTGCCCCAGTGAGTTACTCTTGTGTAGACGTTGGGGGATGGGGAAGCACAGCCTGTCCTAATGGGAAGAGGGAAGCAGAGCCAGCACCTTTGAGTGGCTCTCAACCAGCCCTTTTCTCCAGGGGCAGTGACCTCTGCAGTCTGATGAAGAGCTGTCCTTCTGAGGGATCCTTAGGTCCCCTCTGGATGCTGGCATACCTGGACCTCTGTATGGCATGAGGCCACAGTCCCCACTCCCAAGCAGCCCTTTGCTCCAGGGGAACTGACCTCTGCAGATGGATGAAGAGCTGTCCTTCTGGGGGATGCCCAGGTCCATCCTGGAGGCTGGCATCCCTGGACCTCTGTGGGGCACAAGGCCACAGTCATCCCCCCGCAAGCAGCCCTTTTCTCCAGAGGGAATGATATCTGTTGTCTGGAAATGAGCTGTCATAGCAAAATTCTCCATCCAAAAATGGCCATTTCCCCCTCAGAAGCTGATCTCTATAGTCTGTAGATGAACTCCAGCTCCATGAGGTCTCCAGGCCACACCTGGAGGTTGGTGACCTCTGGGTTAGGAATGTTCCTTGAAGTCTGGAGGTGAAACCTCAAGAGTCTGAGGGGGGAGAAGGAGTAAAGGCTGCCCACCAATCCCATAGGACCCAGCTCAGCCTCTGCTCTCCATCCCTCCCAGCTGTCTTCTCCAGAAGAACTGGTACCTGGAGATCAGTTGTTATTCCTGAAGATCTCCAAGCCCCCACCTAGATGTTGGCAACGCAGCTGGCTGCACAGGGAGGAGTGGGTAATTAAGCTGGGCTCTTGAGTTTAATCACCTGTTTAATCACCTCCAACATGCTGGATCTCAAGATCCAGTGGGGAACAGGACGGGGGGAGGGTCAGTACCCAGGAAGCCACAGGGGAGACATGTGTGCTAGCGCCCGCTTTATTCCTGGGTACAACAGGATTTGCCCCTAGTTACAAAATAAAAAAGACAATTAGGTAAAAGTTGTCTAAGCACAGAAATGCCTTTCACATAAACCTTTTAGTTCTAACACTGCAGTTTAAAGTAATTCTTTCCTATCAAGAGACAAGTAACATGTTTTAGAAAGAAAACTAAGTTTCAGGATTCTGCAGAAATTTAACTGACTGAAGAGAGTTTCATACTAATTGAGGACTTTAAAAGACTGGGAGGAAGGAGTGGGTGGATCAGTGAAGACCACTCCCCCTTTGGGCCAAAAAAAGGGGAAAATCTGCTAGTTAAAGAAGTGATTCCCTGCCTAGTTGGAGTGCTCCCTGATGTGTCTGAAACCTGAGGAGTCAGTTAAACTCAAGAAAGTGAACTTGAGAATCATTCTGAAAGTTTCCACTGCATCAATTATAAAGACTCAGGCTGATATCACCAAATGCTGAATCCCTTTCAAAAACGTGGGGGCAGGGTCTTTGTTTTTTGCAGACAATTTATAGACAGATACAAAAGTCTTAAGAAGCAAATACATTCCTAAACACAATTAGATTTCCTTAATCTAATCGAACAATTAAGCAGTCCACAAGGCTCTGGAGGAAAGAGTATAATCAGCAGCAGTACACTCAATATGAAAAGACTCTCACAGGGTACAAAGTAAACATGGAGAAGAGTTGCAGGGTTGAAGACCTGAGGCAAATACGGGCAATTCAGAAGTCTCTCAAGACTGACCAGGGAAAAACAGCTTCAGTTCTATCAAAATTGAATGACTGCTTTGTACAATCTTTAAACAGCCCGTGGCGCCACGGGCGCCACGGACTGAATAATTCGTTAAGCCCCCTAGAGGTGGGCTTTGTCCGTGATGAGGAAGGGTCCGGGTTGGACCCTTCCTCACGACAGACAATCGGAGCGAAGCGCGGCTGCTGGGGGTTCCCTCCCTGCTGGACTCACGCGCCTTTCAAAACCCCTTTTTATAAAGGGGCTTTGAAACTAGTTACTGTATAAACAGAAACCACACCACTGCAACACAAAGCCAAGACAACCCCTTGGATAAAAATCAAAGCTATTTCTTCATCTGGTCAAAGAAAACATATCATTCCTATCTCAGAGGAATATTTCCACTGTGAGTCTTTAGTGCATCTTTTAGATCTTGAAAGACTCCTAAAATCCTGGGAGAGTTTTACCAGTTTTCTTTACCAGTTCTGAATAAATACTGGAAGCATTCTGTCTAAGAAAGAAAAATACCATGATAACTTCCTGCAATAGCTAATCCAGATAGTTCTAATAAAGTGGTCTTTTTGGAAAGCAACATTTTACTGTGAAGTTGCAATGCATTCATGGCTAGCAAGCATATGAAGGATGCTGAGGATATCAGGGTTTTCTAATGTATAAGTCATTTGTACCTCTTCATATCCACGTTTGTCTAAAAGTATTATTCTGACGAGCAAAAAAGCCAGCTGTGAAAAAAATGGGCTCTAGCACCACCACCCCCCGACCCAGCCAAGGCCTGGTGGGGCTGCTTGGGGCGAGCGCTGGCAGGGCTTCCTAGGCTTCCCCCACCCAACTCAGGTGGGCACCACTGAGACCTGGCAAGGCCAGGGTTGCTCAGAATGGGTGCTAGCAGGGCTTCCCAAGCTCCCACCTCCCAACCTGGGCAGGTACTGCTGAGGCCTGGCAAGGCCACAGCAGTCCTGTCCCGGTGGGAGGAGGTGCACATGGAGCTTTCTCTCCCCCCCCCCCAATCTGGGTGGCCGCCACTGAGGCCAGACAAGGTGGTGGCGGCTGAGTTGGGTGGGTGGCCTGAACACCCTGTTTGTGGGCCCACCCCCACAAACAGGGTTGGGCACAGGGTTCCTCTACTTCACTGAATTATAGCATTGACAGCAACTGGATTATGATGCCCCATTCTGTCACTCAGCAGGTTGTTTTAGTGACCTTTCCCCATCACTTCAAGAAGGCTACTTATCTCCGAAGGCTACACACTCCATTCCAAAATCTTTTCCATTTCTTTTTCTATACTATCCAACTAGTGACTTAACTAATAGTGTCTCAATATCCCACAATAGCTTCATGCCAACTATTGAGAGATTATAATAAATTGTATTTTTAATTTTTAAGTCCCCTTCCTTGTTTTTTTCTGACTAGAGTTTGCATTAATATCACATAGTGACTGCGGAAATATTAAGCCTATTGATAAATTTTGCTTCCCATCTGGAAATGAATTTCAACAACCACCATTACATGAAACAGCAAGTCTGTTCTGCATACTTTGCAAGATATTCAGAGGCATAATTAAGACATCATGCCACATATAAACTGCATGAAATATAGCCAGGAACCAGCAAAGGCACTCATTTAATCTCGCAAACACATCCTCCATTCATCCAAGGAACTGCAAGCTTAGAATGCATCTGGATGACACTGCAGGTCATCCTCTAATCACATGACTACCCATTCTCCCAAGGGTGCTAAATTTAACCTGACTCATTATTAAGTTATCAAATCAAATGCTTAGGATCTGAAAACCCAGAATGAAAGTCCAGACTATGAAACTCTCTATCCTACTGTCAGCTTTCCAAAGGCGTCCAGACATCTAGGAGAACCAAAGCACCCACCGGCATTCTGTTCAGAAAGTGGGTGGGTGGGGTCATTGTAAGGCAGGGCACATTATTAGCTAACCAAATTCAGTTGAAAGGGTTTTCCACAGCTGCAATAGCAATCTCAGGAAAAGGAGCAGGTAAGTGTCGAGGTTTGTGGTTCAGTCCCCCCTCCATTTTTTCTTTTCATTTCCTCTTTTCCTTCTCTCTATTCCTCCTACCCAAATTCCTTCTTTTCTTTGCAAAGCAAGGAAGGAGGCATTGTTTGAGTCTGCCTCCTGCACCAGCCATTTTTACTTGGGTTTTCCCCGCTGAGGAAGCCATTTTGGAATACTGCTCACCACCCCCTCTCAAAAATCCATAATCTGCCCACAGGCTTAAAAGGGGTTGGGGATCCCATGCTATACACCTACACAACATGTACTGGAAACACAGAGATGTTATCAAACTGGTTGCAAAACGTTTACACTTGGATTCAGGCAGGCTTCATGTTTTATTATGCCTCCATTATCTATCTACTATCTGCTATGTAACTACAAAGGTATAATTGTGCACACCAGCTTTTAGGGTCCTAATGGCCAAGTTATTGAAAATGTCAAGGTAACACCCATAAATTCTGAATGAAGCACTCACCTCATACTTTCTGTAATTTACTAATAGAGCAAGCAGAACAACAGCTTCATAACCATGTTCCATACGACTTGGTGGATTGGAGAGGATCTAAAGTCAGAGAAACAATTAACTAAATATGTTAAGAAGCAGTGCCAAGCATACTGAAATATTCAAGAGATCTGCAATGGTACAAGTCAATTAAAAGCACCCAGAACTGAAAGGGGAATAGGAAGAGGCAGGGCCACCTTCTACCATACAAAGAGCAAGAGGTTCAACCCCTTCACTCTACAGAAATACCATCATGCAATATGACAACATAATCCATATTGTGTTGACCAGTGATCACAATATGTTATTGAATGTCAGAGGGAGCCCTGCTGGAGGTGTAGTGATTCCTCTAGTCCATTCTCTTTCACAAAAGGGTGAACCAAATGTCTTTGAGGATCAACAAACAGGGCTCAGTTGTCAAGGCCTTCCCTTGATGTTGCTTCCTAGTACTGGTATTCAGAAGTTTAATGTTTCTGGATGTGGAGTTTCCTTTCAATCATCATACGTGGAAGTCATTGATGGAGCTATCTGCCATAAATCCATCTAATTATATCCATGGTCAATGAAATACATCATTAATGAGTGAATTAGTATTACCTTTTGTCTCTCCTATTGCCTTCCTTTTAGTTTTGTTTTCTGTAAACTACAATGCCCAAAGTCTTTATGAAAGGTATACTAATTACTTAAGCATCTTGGTTGTTCTCTTTTTCACTTTCCAGTTCCACCATATCTTTTTTTTTAGCTATGACCATAATTATACACACAATTCCAAATGAGGCTGTATTGTAGACCTATAACAAGGATTTTACAGTATTAACTGTTTTATTTGCTATTCTACAAGCCAAAGTCTTTCTTTGGGGAGGGGGAAGTGGTGGTGAAGGGACATATGATCAAACAATTGGCTGATTTCCTAAAAATGAGTCAATTTTGTCTGTAACTAATCTGAGTAATAAGGCACATATAATTCGAGCACTGGCTAAGTCAACGTAAGAGGAATAATAACACGTAAATCTAAAATGAATGCTAGGTGACAAATAACTAGGAGGGGGGATTACCTGCAAAATAGCTTCAAAGATGCTGTTAATCATCACATACTCCAGAATTGTGTTCTGACTGATGTTATCTGTTACCTGGATTGAAATAAAAGCTTTTTTAGAACATTTTAGGAACTCACATTAATTGTTCTCTGCCATCCACTATTATGCATGCAAAAGAGGTACTCTGCTAAACCCACCAGCCATTCATTTTTTTGCCTGACACTTTAGAAAAGCCATAATGGTCTCCTAGTATGCAATGCATTCATGCCCTTTACTAAAATGTGACCATATTCTGTGCAAATAAAGCTATCTCCTACTCTTCAAGATACATGAGCAAGATAAAACTAATGTATAAAGTTGCATCTTCCCTACAAAATTTAAAAGTACAATGCTTCTCTCCATGAGATGAAAACTATCTTAAAACTGCATTGATACAGGAAAGCATATCTTTGTGTAAGGATGGAAAGCAGTTAATGTACTTGCAACCATCACAGCCAAATTAAATCCATATTATTTATTTATTATTAGTTTTGTAGACCACCCCTCCCTGCAAAGCAGGCTCATGGTGGTTCACATCATACATCACATATATGTATCATTAACATGTATCATTAACATTACAGTTAGAACAATAAAAACTTTGAGGTGCTCTATTTTTTGCCTCTCATTCTAGTCAGTCACCTGTCTGTCAATCCACTAATGGGTGTCCTATAATTTTCCCACTGAGTTCGCTTTTTAGTTTAGAGGAGGAAATATCGGAGATGAAAGGAGGGAGGCCCTTAGGTTTTGTTGGCTATATTAACTTACTCGAACCTCAACTATAAGCCTGGTGGAAGAACAATGACTTGCAGGCCAAGGTAGTTCTGACAGGCCCCAGATCTCAAATGGCAGCTCATTCCACCAGGCCGGGGCTATGGCTGAAAATACTGACCAGATGGAACTGAAATTGCCACTTTCATTAGTAATTAACCTCACAATGCTTACTTTAAAAAGACGTTTTCCACCCAAGTCTGCATATATTATTTACTTACAGTTACTAAGCAGAGCAGGAGTTTCAGACACAAACTCTTGAGGCTTTCAGACCCTTCCGCACACAGAAGTGAGTCTAAACTCTCCATCAGATTCTAAAGAAAAGAGAAGTGATTACAACTCATTGCATACCTGTGTTCAGTGTCTTCCACACCACTCAGCTTAGCTTCATGCCACTGAATCCCATGAAGATTCAAGAAGGGCTAGAATGAGGCTGATTAAAATCTAGCTCTAACTGTTTAGAAAATATCCAGTGTTATTTTGCAGGATTATATCAATACTTAAAAAAATTATTCTCCTAACATCCCAAGCACAAGTTTCCAATACAGGTTTATCCATGAGACATTCAGACTTTTCATACATTATACCATTGACAAGTATATTAAAATATAGTACAGTCTGTATGAAAGCCTGAGTAGACATTGACTTTAACTTTGTACACTACCGGCAAAAAGCTAGGGTTCAGAAAGCATGTTCGTTTTGAGAATGATACAGACATATTCACTACAAGTGGCACTGCACATTCAAATTAAACATATTTACACTGAATATATGAGAAAGGATATGATCAAGACATATTAAATGTAACAATTACTTCTGAACTGTGTGTTCTATGTATACAAACCATAAAATATAGATGTGACAGCCAGCGGTTTCTTTAAAACAGCAGTACATTTTTTAAAAGAAATATGACTGCTCCAATATTTTCATACATAGACTAGAAAAGTAAAATTAGTGTTCGCCTTAGGAATTCATGAAAGTCTTAGATGGAACCTTGAACCAGTGTTCCAAGGCTAGCTGCAATTATCAACAAAATACAATGGTTTAGTGTTCCTTACTTTTTCAAGCATATAATGGAATCACAAACATGTACAGTACAGCAGTGGTCCCCAACCTTTCCGAGGCTGGGGACCGGCAGGGCATCGGGCCGCGCCCCCGCGGACCGCGCCCGTGCGGGCCACGCCCGCGGATCGGGCCGCGCCCACGGATCGGGCCGCGCCCGCGGGCCGCGCCCACGGATCGGGCCGCGCCCGCGGGCCGCACCCACGTCGCGCCCGCGGATCGGACAGCACCCGCGGATCGGGCCGAGCGGGCGTGGCCCGCACAGGCGCGGCCCGGCCCTGATTCCCTCTCCCCGCCTCCCGCAGTAAGAAGCTTCCCGGGCCGCAAGCTTGCGGCCTGGGAAGTTTTTTACTGCGGGGGCGGGGCGGGGAGAGGGAGCTGCGGCCCGGTGCCATGGCCTTTGCGGCCCGGCAGCGGGCCGCGGCCCGCAGGTTGGGGACCACTGCAGTACAGTTCTGATGTAATGTAAGAAATCTGCTATAATAGTAAAAGGGCATTATTTTGGCCAGAGGGTATTTTGCTATCAGCTGAATACATTTCTATTTTTGCACATCAAATACAGTGCACAGACTTACTATAAAAATAAATCTACCATCTGGGATTCAATGTATCATCAACTACTGAACAGGCACTATCAGCCATTGTTTTCTGTCATTTGTATATAGAGGTCTAGCCAGCCAGGAGTGAAAACAAAAAAATGAACATGTATTCTGATTTATTTTAATACTTTGTACTCAGTTAACTCCATACCTTTGGCTGGCCCTTTTATACTAGGAGAGACACTGTGCCTGATATATTTACCAATTTCATGTCTCCTCTTGATGCAGATCACTACCTCTCTTTGAAGTCTAGCAAGCTCTCACCTTCATGCACATCTCAGCCTTGTCAAAGCCCATCAGCATGTTGATGATGTCAAAGCCAGAGGTGGATTTGTTCTTCTGATGAACTCCACGGATTAATGCACATAGTGTCTGTGATGGGACAAAGAGAAATAACTCCAATGCATAAAGAATCCTCAACACAATGATTGTTAGGTGACTTTCCATAAGTTTAGTGCCATGAAAGCCAAGGATTGCTCTGTATATTACAAGTAAACAGTACAGCACCTGTAATGCATTGACCACTCTTATTGGATGCTCTTCCGCCAGGGCTCGGATGCAGCGTTGGAACAAACAGTTAATGTTATCTTTTATCTTCATTAACTCTTCACCATCTAGAGACTCCAGCTTCCCTTCTAAATACTCCAGATTCACCTGTCAGACAAAGGGAGAAAAGGAATTATATAAAATCACTGATCAAATTACAAGAGATTATAAATTATTATCACAATTATTCTAAGATTGAAAAAGATGCCTTTACATTTTGGTATTACCTTCATAAGGAAAAGTTCCTCCCAAAACCGAGGGTTGCATTTACTGGGATCTTCTGTCTGAAAGAGTAAGAAATCAATGATTTCTCATTATCTTAACATCACAAATCTCAAAATCTGAGTATATGAACCAAGGATGTGATCCAGAGATAAAATAATAGGCCCCAGAAAGCTCTTATCTCAAGGAAGTGTTAGAGGAGATTCATCAGTCTACTGGAATTTTATTCAGTGGGGGGAGTACTCCAATGAAAGGAACATAAGTTCATTCCTCACCGTGAAGATCTCATCATACATTAACACAACCTTCTCTTTCAAGGGTTTCTTGCTAGCTGAAGATTTCCGAAGCAATCCACCTTTCTTCTCAGCTTGTGCCATGGTTTACAGACTGTAGAGAGAGACACACAATACATTCCCAAAAAGCTCTCTTCTATAATAGCCGCGATGCGTTCCTAAATCATGCTTAATCATCCAGTGTCCTGAGTTTGAAAGCACTTCATGCTATTTGCTATAATACAACCAACATAACATCCACTGGGATTCTTCACACACAATACTTTTCATATGTAAATGAATAAGAAGAAAGGAATGTGGAAAACATATTTGCTACATGTAATATTCAGTTTTTTCACTTATGATACCTATGCAGATTTTTGGGGGAGGTGGGGTTACAATTGCTGAAGAAACTATTTTACATATCAGGCATTTTTAAAAGGAGAGACTGGACAGAAGAAAGAAGAGTTAGTTTTTATACCCCACTTTTCTCTATCAGAAGGAGTCTCGAAGTAGCTTACAATGATCTTCCCTTCCTTTTCCTACAACAGACACCCTGTGAGGTAGGTGGAGCTGAGAGAGCTCTCACATGTCAAAATTCAACCAGCACACCCATGGATCTCTTACCGGCTGCTCAAAGGTCTACCATGACTCATTCAGGCTTAGAGTCTTATAGCCCACAAGCTGTAGAGGTAAATACAGCACAAAAACTAAGAATTGCCCTAATAGATCATCAAGTCTGAGAACTTAAAAAATGAAGATGATAGGTTTACACATACTTTGGGTGTGAAAATTACTGTAACAAATGCACATTTACATATGTGTTTCAGGTGTTCAAGATTAACTACTGCATGTTCACACGGTGATAAGCACAATTTTCCCACAAAGAACATGATAAGCAACTCTGAAACAGCAACTCTGAAACAGCTTTTGTATACAAAACATGCCTTATAATGTTCCATATTCCCATCACCTATGCATATCCAGCAGAAGTCCCCTTTCCCCAGGCTCCATGCCATTCCTGCCCATACTGAGAACTGTGAATCAAAGCAAAAAAGCATCTCTTAGGCAGGCTAACAGAGGTAAAGCAGGGCTTGTAGCAGCTCTGTTCAGGCACAATAAATAATGCATAGAGGATCAGGAACATGGCAGAACATTTCCAGTGCCTAGGTAGGAGCTCTGCAAATCAGCCTCCAGAAGAGAATGTGGCAACTGGTTCCAAGAAACAGAGAATGCCACAGTGCTTACCCGCCTGGTGACAGTTCAGTTTCAGACCACCACACAAGTTTATTTTCTGCAGATATCACGCAGCTCTTACATTTCTGTATTCTTGCTATGTATTTACTGGTTTAAGTGATAGAATTTAGACAATTTACCATACTAGCTCTGGAAAACATTGTTCACCTTCCAGCACAAGCAGATATCCATGGTAAGTCTGTAATACGAATGGAATGTACTGCACATTACCCTTCTGCAAGATCATGTTTATCAGATGCTTAAAATAATCTTCTGTGCAGAGATACTCCAGTCCAACCCCAATTAAATCAATTGTCTTAGATTAAAGTAACTCTGCATAGGATTATACTGTTAGTTTTACAGTTTGCAAACCCCTTTTTAATCTTTCCATAGCTTCAAAAGAATTTATAGTCACACAACCAAATTTGCTAGGATATATTCATCTCCTCAGCTTCCCATTTCTTTCCATTCTATTACAGTAAACAAAACATTACTCAACAGAAACATAAACTAGAGGGGGCATTCTCTTTTTGAAAATTTACTTCAGAATAAGACGGGGAGGAGAGTGAAGAGCATAACAAGCCTCTTCCAGTTGCTAACATCCAACATCTCTGATAAGCCTGTGCATATCTGCTACGGAGTGCTCTAACTTGCCATACTATATTCTTGCATAGAGTTAAAGAATCCCAATATTTTCGTTGTATACGTGAAACCAAGAGGCATTCTAAGAAGCAGGTTTCAACACTGTTTTATGCAACCAAGAAGGCAATGGATTGTAGGTCCCCTTGGAAAAGTAAGAAGTTAGTATTGCAGGACATTCTGAACAGGAGGAAGTAGAAGGAGCAATCCTAAACAGGTCTACTCAGAAGTAAACTCTGCTGAGCTCAACTGAACTTACTCTCAAGAAAGTATATGCAGGACCATAGCAAAAGAGAATTGAGACTCAAGATCACACAAAACATTTTTCTCCCCTTTTTGTATTTGAACATTTTGCCTGATTGGACAGTGTTTCAGAGATCAAAAGCTTGCATACTATTGAGAGTAATTTTCATGGCTTTAGTTTAAAGATATAAATACAAAGGTAACAGGATTACAGAAGTTTTTAATGGGACTAGAACTGGGCTAAGCTATACAAAAAGATTACAAGGGTGGACATATTTATTTTTGTGGCTTTTGGGCCGTCCTTTTCTGAAAGGTCACTGGTTGGCTTACAGCAAAGTATAAAACCAATCCAACTGCTAACATATCTAAAACCTAAAAATTCCTACTAAAATCAATTTACAATTTACACTTTAATCCATAGTTGCTCCATCCAAGAATCATTAATCACACATACAAAGAATTGTTACATGCAACAGGAAAAACAATCTTGTTGTTCTTAGAACACCTATACAAGAGAATCCAAACTAATGTGGAAAACTCCAAACAAGGTGAAAAAGATGACTAATTGTAATTGTAAGAAAAATCATCTCAATAAAGTTGCTGTGTAACTTCCACCCAAGACTGAAAACTGTGCCCGTCAGTCAAGTCAAAGGCCAAGCAAAGCTCAGGAGATTCTTCCAGTCACACCTAGAGTTTTCCTTCATGATGTTTAATTCTGCTATATATACCACCAAGTAACTGTGGGAAACCAGAGCCAAAAGTGTAGTATCTGACTACTAATTCTAGGGATCAATAAAAGGGGTTGCAAAGCTTGCAAACCTCCCCAGCCTCTTCTTAGACACTGTCAAAAGATAAAACTCTGAGTAAGACCATTGGTCAGATTAAGTTTTGTGTATCTGCAGTGCTCCTCTGGTATCTTTGCTTGCTCTCCCAAGAGGGGGGGGGGCAGGAGTCTCACAGAAGTCAGGCTAAGGGCCCAAGAGAATGACAGGACTGCACAGCTTTACATTATTGTCACTGTTGAGCACATCCAATTTTTCCTCACCTCCATCTTACGTGCTAGCCTCTGAATTTTTCAGGAGTGACATGAAAAGGAAATGTCGCACAACATCAGCTTCAAATGGACATGCTATAAGCAGGAATAATTCCTGAAAAGTGAGTCTCTGGGTTCATCTAATAAAATATTGTATTTCACATTAATCATCCCATGAAAATGTACAAAATAAAACCCTCAACATCCTCTAATCATCATAATGATTCCAGCACTAATTAATTAAACCCTTGGTAATCCCACTGAAATGAATTAATTTGTGCAGATGTAACTCCCTCAGTAAACAGCTCTCATGTACAAGTAATAAGTTAATACAAAGCCATTTTTAGGGTATAAATGGGTTAAACATTCATTTCTCATGCTGAAGCCTACTATTCAGTAACAATACAGTACTTTTTTTGAGAATGCCAATATTCTAACAGAAACTATGCTAAAGTCTGACAGATGAAGCTTTGAACTATCTTCAGAAGCCTTTTTAAGCAGTAAGTTTGTGGATCATCAAATTACAATTCCGTAGCTAACATGCTGTGTGGGAAGCACTTACTATCTCTCTTGTACAAACACGAAGGGAAAGAGGGAAAGATGACATAGTAATGGCTGCACAAGAGTTCAATACCATTTTGTAATGTAAGAATTCCCACTTTTTTGTCCTGTATTTGACACCTCAGACTCCCCTAACAATGTCTTCAATTGTTATGAAGAAGTATCATAAAAACAATGAAAGCCACTGAATCACTTTCAGTTAAGTGTTAAGAAATTTCCAAGATGCTGTGTGGCCTTTATGTGAATGGAGAGCTATGATAGGATGTAAGGATATGAAAAGAGAGAAACAAAGATATGTTCAACGTGTTCCATAAGGTTAGCTCCCCTGTATAAATAGAAAAGTGGTGAATCTTTCATTCACTGTAGTCTTAAATCTTACAGATACCTTTCTATTCCAAAGAGTAGAGCACATAAGTAAAATGCAAGCATTCATAACTGCATTACAACATGAAAAATGAGTATGAATTATATTCTAAAATGTCTCTCATTAGCCTCTTTTTAATGTGCAAGTTACACACTATCAAGTGATTGTCACTAATGGCAACCCTATTAATTAATGACCTCAAATGTCCTATTCTTAACAGCAATGCTCAAGTCTTGCAAACTAAAGGACATGGCTTCCTTTATTGAATTAATTTTATTTTTAATGCTAGCATTATTTCATCCATTTAAGGCCAGTCAAATCTCAGTACCTAAGCAGGGCTGGCACCAATTAATACTGGAATGGGAGATCACCAAGAAAGTCTGGGGTTGCTACACAAGCTGCCTCTCAATGTACCTTGCCTTGAAAGCCCTATAAGTTGACAGCAAAAAAAAAAAATTCTATTACCACATGTGGTCACACGTTCAACTACAGGTGTATGTGAAATTAATGTAGGTTTCATAAAATTGGCAAAATTTTGAGAATTTGTCTGATTTAATCTTCATTCATTACCTCTACAAACATTACAAAACTTCTATAAAGTTTTCCTGTGTAGGAGCTGCATTAAACATGCGAGGCAACTGGAGACATGTGCTCAAAAACTACTGACTTTCCAACTTACATATAGCCAGTAAAATACATCTATGTAATAACAATCTCAATATAGTAGCTCTATACATTGTTTTAGCTTAAGTTTTATTAGTCAGATTAATGCTCAGAAATTATTCTGAAATCATTTAATGCACACAAAGTCACTATACTCTAATTTAAACAGTCCCCCATTTCTGTTGTGAGGCTCATTAACAAGTTAGAACCCCCCGCCCTTCTTCAATAAGTACACACTTTGAAAGTTGAATAGATCACTTTTAGTTAAGTGCCAAGATGCTGTGTGGTCTTTTATGTGATGAAATTGCACTGATATTATGAGAGGATGCAAAGACACATAAAGAAGGAAAGAGAAAACAAGATGTTCAATGTGTTCCTTAAGGTCCTCACTAAAAACATACAAAACACCAATTGTCTAACAGCAGAAAGCCAGGAACTATTTGTTCATTGCTTTTATTGTATTTTGATGATGGGAAAGTGTTCAGTTGAATAACTAAAAGGCCTGCATTAAGTGAAATGGAATATGTCAAATGCTGTTAGAAAAAAAAATCCAATTGTATATGTTTTAAGCCACACAGAAATAAAAAGATGGGTTTCACGTTTGGGCAATCAGGCGCTACCTGTGTAGCCAAAGCACAGCCCTCGCTGAAATGACAACCTGGACAGCGATTAAAGGGACCCAATTTGGGGGAGGGAGCGTTTGAAGTGTACGCAGCTTCCCCATAAGCAGCACCCTTAGCCACTTAGTGCCTATCTCACCCACCACAACCCTGCCTCAGCAAGGGGAGAGGGTCTGTCTTCAACTACCACCCTCCTCCTTGCAGGGACCCTATAACTCCTTCCCCTCACACACAAAGCCGCCGCGCGTGCACACCTTCCTCAGAAAAGCCCATGCCGCCCCTTAATGCAAGTTCCTATTCGTTATACGTTGCTCGCCAACCCGCGCCCGCTGATCCTAACCCCACCCCTAAACTCCCCTGTCTAAGAAGGGGATACGGCCAGAGAGTGGGGCACAAGAGAGGCCAGCTCCCCATAGAGCGGAACTCACCCCCCGTTACCTGAGCGAGGCAACCGCTTCCCAATGCGCAGGCGCCACTGATGCAGGCCTCGCCCCCTCCGCCCAGCGCGCAGGCGCGCTCTTTCACCATCAGAGTGGATTCGGACCCGCCTATCGGTGGGCTGTGTGTTCTGGTGCGCCTTAAGCGAGGATGGGAGCGGGAGATCCTGGGATGGTCTCCTGGTCCCCGAGAAGTTCGTTTGGCCGCACCCGAACCTGAGAACAGACTAGGAATTTTACGTTCCAAAAACCAATTTTAGGAGACGTTTATCCCGCTCTTAATTGGGCACAAGAGCACCTACTGTTTAGAGTCGACTCCCTGGAGGAGCAGGAAGTCAAGGCCAAAGCAATCACGTTATGGCTTGTCAACTATTTATGTAAATTCTGTACGACGACACTTATTGCCTTGGTAAGGCTTACAGGCTGCAATCTTAGAGCACTTCTCCACTTAGAATAACTATTTGGTGGAATCTGGGCACGTGTTTATGTTTCCAGGTTTGTTTCCTGCCCAGACTGTTAGCTATGAAAAATAACCACTAAAGATTGGGGAGGCAACCTGTAGGTCTCTGGGAGTCCTGCCCACTCTTTGCCAACCAAGAAGCCTCACGTGGTCAGCTCTGCTACCCTATGAGCTTGCATGGGTCAGTCATACCTTTCCAATTTGCTCTTATGCAGTTAAGGAAGAGATGGCTCCTATGAGGTGGGCTATATGGCACAGGAGAGGCTGTTTCAATGGAAGGGCCAGAATCAATCCCTGGCATCTACAGCTAAGGATCAGGTGCGGAGAAATATGCTGGCTGGCTGTCTGGAGAAGTTGCTGGCTGTCCAAGAAGAGAGTACTGACTGTGATGGTCTAGGAGTCTGATTCAGTCTAGGCATTTGTGTACATATAAGATATGCACTGATATGACTGCATGGTTTATTAGAGAACATGCTGAGCCCAAAGAACAAAGTTTGAGTCCAGTGGCATCTTAATTTAATTCTGGGTATAAGCTTTTATGTGCATGCACAGATCTTATGCTTATTAGGAAGTAAATTTGGTTCATTTCAGTATTACTTTTAAAAATATTTATTGTATTTGTATACCGCCCTCCCCAGAAGCTTATGTTCTAGCTTTCTCCCTAACGGGAACCCATCGTGGCTTACGTCGTTGTCCTCTCCTCCATTTTATCATCCAGTGATCCCTGTGAGGTAGGTGACGCTGACCAGCTATTTTCCATGGGAGATGGGGATTCGAACCGGGGTCTACCCAGTCCTGTACTTGTACCACTACTCCACACTAACTCCCTACACATAAAAATACAGCTCTTGGCCACATCACATTGTATCTGTTGACCACATCACATCGGGATCCCCTTCACACAGATAACACCTAACGGTGGCAAATCCTACTGATTTTCCATTGACTTGTGTCTCCAGATGAGGCTAACTCCTCTCCCCGCTGTTCTTTCTGGCCTTCTATTCCGGGCGAGCGGGGAGTCGCACCTAGCTGAGCACAGACCCCGGTTGCGGCGTAAACGGGGCGTACTCGGGGGGGGGGGGGGCGACACGCTGCATGCCTGGTCAGGAGGACGCAAAGCCAGTCCGAAGCCGCCTGCGCCGTCCCCTTGACCAACAGCCGCAGCTCTCGCCGTGGGCCCTGCGGTGCGTTTCCCTGCCAGCCCCACCGCGGGGGCCCGCTCGGGAGGGTTTGCCGCTCTCCTCCAGCCGTTCTGCCCTACGAAGAGGCCAATCCCGGCTGGTGGAAACGCGGGCGAAGCTGCTCGGCCAGAGACGGAAGTGAAAGCCCCGCAGGCAGGCCGCGCGTGACGGCGAGTTAGTGGGAGGAGAGCGATCCTGCCCGGAAATTAAAGGCCTCGTGATTGCAGTGAGGAGCGGTTGTCGCTTGGAAGCCGCGGGAGGGAGGCAGGCAGCCAGGAAGGAGGGCTTTCCCCGCCGCCCGCACCGACCCGCCGCTCGGGACTCGCCTCCTCGGGGCGCCGAAGGAGAAGTCGCTGCCTGCCTGCCTGCCTGCCTCCTGGCGCGGGCGACGGCAGGACGAGGGGAGCTCGGCAGCTGGAGTGGCGCAGGGGAGCGGAGCGCTAAACGGGCGCTGGGGGCCCGCCGCCCGGAGGGACCGGGGAGCAGCGGCGCGGGACGACGGTGCTCTTTGCTCCCGGGCCCGGCTGTGCGCGGGGCCCGCGAAAGAAGCGCGCGCAGAGCAGAAGTCGCGGCCCGGAGTTGGGGAGCGTCGCCACCACGGGCCTGGCGGGCTTGTGAGCCGCCGCGGGATTCGAGCTGCCGCGGCTGGTCCCGCTGCCGCCTTCCCCATGTGGTTGGCAGCCACGCCGGACGCACCGAAATGAAGCGAGCAGCGGAGCTGCGGCAAGTCTCGGACTGGAGCGACTTCGCCCGCGGCCACCGCCTGCGGGAGCTGCTGGACCAGCGCCGCCCAGCCGAGGCGCCCGGCCGCGTCGTAGCCAGCCCCGACGGCCAACATCTGCTCCTGCTGTGGAACCAGCCGCCCTGCCCGCCTCGGATCGTGGCCTTTCAGCGCCTGGGCACCGACGGAGGCGCTCTCGAGAGGAGCTGGCAGCCGCCTCAGCCGCCCGTGGCGGGGCTCCTTTTCCTGGAAGGCTGCGGGGGGGCTGCTGCCTGGGTGCTGGCTGTAGTCTGGGAGCAAGGCAGGACTGAGCTCTGGCACTTGGTGCCCGCAGTCGGGTGGCACTTGCTGCAGAGTCTGGAGCTGAGCTGTGGAGGCCGCGCCCGGATTGTCTCCATTTGCAACTGGGGTAGCCGTCTAGTGTGGTGCGAGGAGAGACCCCCGCTGAATGTCCAGCAGACCCCAGAGAAGAGAGCCTTCAGGTACTGTATTTGCACTCGAGACATTCAGATGGGTGAGAAAGGTGCCCAGCTCAGCCCCCTGCGGATTGTCTTACACAACAGCCCTGCTTACCAAGTGCTGGCCTCATCCTCTGGCGTGTTTCTGGTGCCCACCCCAGCCACTTTCTCTGGCGTGGCCAAGTGTGTCCTTATCTGGCGATGGGAAAATACTGACATTGTTGTTGCTGCTCCATCCAGAGAGTGCATTTCCACTAAAGTATTGCATCCTGGCAAGGAAGTGGACTTTAAGAAGCTCATCTTGAAATACGTGGGAATTCTAGCATCCATGGAGATTTTGGATATTCATAGCTGTAGCCTGTCACCCAGCAGAGGACTCCTCCTTGTCACCAACTCAGGGGTTGTGGACTTGGTTCAACCCAATGGACTGTGGAGGCCTGTCTTTGACTTTGGAGAAAGTGACTTGATCCTAGGGGTGGGTGTTCAACTAAAAGTGTTTGGGGACACGCTTGCTTGCTTGCTGGGAGGCGTTCTTTGTCTTGTGGACTTGAATAGTAGACAGCTGCTGGAAAAGAAACTCCTAAGCACAGAAATGCTTCTCTTGGATTTCCATGCACAGGAAGAAGAGGCAGCAGTGTTGCAGCTTCTTGGCCCAAATGGCATTTACCACCTTGATTTCTCTGAGACTGGCAAAGACCACCAACCTGAGCCCACCTTGGTGGAGATGGTCTTTGAAGAAGCATGCAAGTATTATCAGCGTCGGAGTCTCAGCAGCTCCCAGCTAACTGTGGAGAAGCTGAAGAAGGGGGGCATGTTTCAGGCTCCTATTGCTCTTTCTTCCATTCTGAGCCATAGCCTTGCTTCAAAGGATAAGAAGAATGGGGCCCTCCCAGAGCCTTATGCCAAGCTTTTGAGCACAATGCAGTTAGAAATGCAGAGCTACCAGAACCTGGAATTCCTTAAGTCATGTGTGGTTGGGGCTTCCAAAAATGAGGTGGACAACTATGGCGAGGAGCTGGTAGAACAGGAGCTTAACCGCCTTCTACACTTGGATTTAAACAGGGAGAACCTGGTGTACATGAACACCATATTCAGTTCTTTCCCTGTCGCCTCCTGGAAGGCTATTCAGACCCATCTGCAACTGCAGCAGAATGGTGATGGCCTATTGATAGCCAGAGCCACCCCAGATGTGTGGAAGAAAATTCTTGGAGGACCTGTGCCCTGTCTGGGCAAGCAAGAGACCTCTCTGAATGGGGTTGTCCCCCTCTTTGAACTCATCTGTCTGTCTCTCTATCAGTTCAAGCCTAAATGGCTGCCTAGGTTTGTGGAACTATCCCAGCAGTATGTGGGTACCTCTTGGGCATACAACAAGGAGGGCCCTGAGGGTGGGGTGCCTCTTTATAAGCGAGCCCTAGCTGTACTGACAAGGAAGAGCAGCTGCTCTGTAGACTACCCAGAGATGGAGATTGAGCTTCTTCTGTGCAGCCAGCGGCCCAAAGCCATTCTACAGGCGCTGGACCTTCTTATTCGCCATAGGAGATGGCAGCATGTGATGGATGCAGCGGAGAAATTCTCCAGGCTAAGCCCTTTGCTGAACAAAGAAATTTTTATTGTCCTCCTGGGAGAGTTTGCCCAGCATAGGGCATTGGACCCTTATTTGGACATGTTATGGGAGCTTTACCCTTCAGATCTGAGTGCTTCTGACATACTGAGCATTATTCAACAACATTTACCTCAAACTGAACATAACCACCCACCCTTTCTCCCAGATGGAGCCCCACACCTGACTGTTGGCTTGCTCAAGCCTTTATTACACCGACTGGCATGTTGTTCAGCCAGCCAGAATGAAATCTATACTGATGTCTTACAAGGGCCATCTTTTCCTCCTCCAACCCCACCTAGGCACCAGCAAGTTGCTGCAAAGAAAACTCCAGCTCAGGAGGAGGTTGTGCGAAGGACCCTTCATGATCACACGCAAGGCACGTTGTTTGAGGGGAAATGAACCTGGCACAAGATAAAAGCTTCTGGGTGGAGGTGGGCAAAATGGTGTGCAAAGCACTTGGTCCTGGCAAAATCAGGATCTGCAGCCTATGTATCCCACTTAGGACGTGTATTGCCAAGATGTCCGTGTCATGGTGGGTGAAAACTCCAAAGTCTTTTTAACTGCCAAGAGGTATATTTGCTTTTATGGCAAGGATTTGGGTACCTTAAATAAGAGTGAATATGCATGCAAGAGAGTTATATCATTGCTTATATAGCAAGGTGACATGAAGATCTACTACACATTAAGTTCCCAGCCTTTCATTCATAATGTTGGTGCAGTTTTTTAATCTCATTGTACATTTTGGTAAATATCAGCTCATATTCATAAGTAATACTTGCACGTCGGCCTGTGACATGGGGAAGATGCCTGACTTGGGCTCAATTTAAGGCATGTTCTCAAACCCACATCTCTATGCATTAGTGTTTGAAATTATTGTTATTTAGTGCAGGGATTGTTTCCTTGTACTGTGCCAACTTATTGGGAGCAAAATTTCACTGACCAAAATTATTTCTTCCCTGAAATTAAAATGTGAAACTCCCTGATGAAGAGCATGTGAGTGGTGTACTTCTCTGGCTGGAGACTCATGCCAGTCTGAGCATGAATATGCAATGTTAATGTTAGACAGGCAGTCCCAGCTATTTCCACTGTGCAGATACATATGCACACACCTTTGTCCCTAGTAATGGCCTTTTGCCTTCTAAAAAAATGTGGATGTCAACAGCTCTGCCTTGTGCATTTGCAGAGGAATGTAGCTAGTGTCTAATTTGATGCTTTGGCCCCCTAGTGGCTTGATTCAAACAAATATTTTTCTGCTGGGAAAGGAAGATAAAACGTGAATATGATCAGCCCTTGATGCTTATCAGCACCTCACAGTCCCGTTGAACCACTGGGCTTGAGAAGATCCCATTACATCAGCATATGGCTAGAGAGAGTAAACGCCTGTAACCTTCCCCCATGGATGTGAAGATGGAATCTGGGGGTGAGGATGTTAACAGTTACAAGCACGAGAAACTTTTTCTTATTAGAGGATGGTGAAAACCTGCTTTTTAATTTTATGGAAGTGTTGGCATTTTTATAGGCAAGGGTTCCCTGATGTGGCGCTAAATAGGGAAATGGTTTGGCTAAAAGGAAATCTCTGTGCATTTCAGTTCTGTTTTTTTGAGGGAAGTGTTGAGCAGCTGTTCTGGAACCATAATGGAGTGTACAGGAATGTCTGGGTTCTTTAGGGAGACAAGATCAGGAGCCATTATATTCGAGGAAGCTGGTAGTTGTTTTTCCCTTCCCAGCCTGCTGAATCTGTTGATTAGACAAGGCCCTACACTAATATAGAGCTGCCTGGAGGCCAAGAAAATCTAACTAGGCCCACAATCCCTACACCATCATAGTAATTGTGGATGCCCTGTGCTGTGTGTTTATTGGTGTGCCCTCTCACCCCTGGTGCTGGGGGGAACGACAGGGTAACTAGTACAATATACACAGAAAGTTCTGGTCTTTGTTCCACTAGACCTGTCATTAGTTTAACAATTAGAATCAGAAGGGAAGGTTTGGTGATACATGGCACCATAGTATATCTCCGTGTCTTCTTCTGGTGCATAAGCCCTCTGAAATTAGCACAAGCCTTGTCCTTATATGCTGACTGTGTTTCATACTACTTCCTGATGTTTACAGATGAGCTGCACATGCTTAGAACCCACAGACTCCCTTGACCTAGTGTTAAGTGCTTGATGGGCCTTCCTCATCTGAAACAAAACATCTCTTGGGTACAACCCTGCCAGTAGGGTGTCAAAGTATAAGAATTCCTTTTCTTTTCCCAGCTGTTTATGAAACAGTTTCATTTTCTTTCTCCCTCTGCAATAGCAGCGTGGCTCTGGCTTTCACAAGTTTTGGAAACTCATGATTACAACAGGGTCTCTAGCATGTGGGTACCATAGGTAATGTGAGACATTGTCCATATGATTTCCTTAGATGATGCATATCTTGTCTGTCCCGAGTAACTTGGCAAAGAAATGGTTTTTATGCTAATCCTGATAAACAAGTTTGTTTTAATGCAATACTTGGAGCCTGGAGCAACTTTTGTGTTCTGTACGCAGTATTAAAAGCTGATGAACCATCACAGAGAACTCTGTTCCTCACGTGGAAGCACCTGGCACATATGTTGTGGGTACTCAGCTGTGCAATTTCCCCATTGAGCCAAATTTGGCACCATTTGTTAACTAGGAACAACTCTAGCAGAGAAACTGCTGCATGAGGCACAAAAGTTCTTACTAGAAAAGGGCTAACATGTTGTTCTACTAGCAGTCAATGCACCTTTGTCTTCTGTGTTAGAGTACAAAAGCTGTGCTGGCAGCTACCCAGCTCCTTTTCTGAAATTAGAGGGTTTTTTTTCACTGTCTCTCTTTGTCTCTAGCAAAAGAGTTAAGTGTCAGTTGACCAGTAATAAGATAGTAGAGATGATGGAGCATACAGAAAGCAAGGAAAGAGACAGAAGAGACCATTGCTACATCAGTAGGTATAAACTAGCCTGAAATGAAGTCTTGTGCTATCAGGGAAGTGGATGTTTCTCATCTCATTAGATTTATAAGTAGAGGCATTTGATGACTATTGCTTCAAAAGCTGTTCTTTCCCTAAACTGTTTTTAGGTTATGACAGTCCTGAAACTGTAGGAGCTCAGAAACAGATTTGGGAGAGAGGTTTCTGCCACTGAAGTGAAAGAGAAGCATATCATGACTATACCTAACATTTGCCCTCGTTACAGATGCCTGCTTGCTTAGAAGGCTCCATCATCTTTACTCCTGTTCTTCTTACATATCTTTGCCCATGTATAAAACAACCTGTGCCAGATTTTAGTTGCCTAAAAATAGTTGTTTCTTTAAGGAGGCAACAATAGATGATAAAAATTTTTAACGAATGTTACAGAATGGGCCAATATTCACAGCCAATAAAATGGTATCTTATTTTGAGAAGCTGTGGGCCTAATGCTATATAAACTGTAATAATGAAACTTTAAGCATCATAGCCTAAATCATTTGAAATACTATGGAAAACATAATTGCAGAGGCCTGGTACAAAAGCAGGAACTATGCCCAAGTGACAAAAAATGTCAGATAAAAGCTTTCACTTTCTAATGCTCAAAAGGATTGTTGAGTCATCACTGTTTACTGGGTCTTTAGAAGAACTGGACTGGACTGGGTAGGAGATAAGAGTCAATTTCAAAGCCAGAATTCAGTGGCAGAAGGGGGAATTTCCACATTTAAAAAACAGTGAATGAGTCAGGCAGTATTCTTTATGCAGTTTTGCCTGTAGTCCACAAAAGCTTGCTTTAAGATGCCACATGACTCTTTGTTTTTGCCTTACCTTTGAAGGTATGTTACACATGAAAACACTCTGACCTCCATTGTTATTTTTGCTGTGTACTCACCAAGTAGGTACAGTGCATCCCAGAACTTGCTGGTATTCTGGTCCTAACTACTAAAGGGTGGCCAAGACACCCCTGTTTGCATAGACCTGAAACATATCAGGGTATTTTAAACTGCAACAAGGGAGGAATACACAGATGTTTGGAGTGGAACAGCAATGCAGGCTGCCTTAGGAAATATATTCTTGATACAGAGAGCAGTAGAAAGGTGTGGTAATATTGAAGTTTTAAGACCAAGAAGAAAACATCCAGCTTCGGGTCCCACTTCTAAGGTGGAGGTAGGAAGAAGTAAGAACGTAATGGTATACAATTACAATAATTTAAAATAAATTAGTTGTGTATCTTTGTAGCATTATGAGACCTACAGTACACTGTCATTGTAAATTTGACAGTACCAGGGGACTATAATATTCTACTGAATAGAATTAAATCATTGAAGGAAGTAAACAGGTTGCTCAGTAGAATGTTTCTAGTAATGATTGAGACCAAGGGACCTTCAGCTCAGAATCAGTCCTAATTGTCACACAAATCCAGCAGTATAAGCGTTGCAAACTGCCCTTCACCCTACTGCCCCAGACTCGGAGGTCCATGTCAGCATTTCGGGTTGGGGTGATTGTAGCAGGAGTGCTCTGGATCCTCTAAGGCTAAAGAGACCTTACAGGCATATAAATACAACAGTCACTGAATCCAAAGGATGGGCAAGACCTGCTTCTCCCCAGCTAAGCTGCAGCACAAAGAACTGCAGCCCCAAGAGCCCTGTGGCAGCAACAAAGTGCAAAGGCTACAACTACGGTATTTACAATTCAATATGGCAAATATGAGTACAATACACAAGATCATATACTGGATGCTTGCGTAATGGTAACTGGGGTTGTGTTTTTGCAGACAATGTCATCTTTTGCAGAAAATGTGGCGTCCTCCGACTGTTGTCTTGACCAAGAAAAATGCTGATATTGAACAACACAGTCCACATTGGTGAGAGAGGTCCAGGGGTAGTGTAGAATTTATTGTCCTCCTCAGTGCCCCTCAAAGGTAGGTAGGTGAGGAATGGCCCACTATTTCCTCAGTTCTGGCCGAGGCATTCTGAATGCTTTTGGTGGCCTCGATCTGCAAAAGGGAAGGAAAGAGGAACCCAGAAAAGAATTTTATTCAAGGCTTGCTAGATTGTATCAGACCCCACCACACTATCAGGGAAGGACAAAGCTTCTAATGACACTGAGAAAAAGCAGTCTCAGATAAGTAAAAAAACACTTTTGTCCTTCAGACTATTGATTAAACTGCACATGAAGCTGAAAGTGCGTGATCAGGATCTCTCTCTCATTTTAAACTTCAAATCCACAGTAGCGACCATGTTGTTGGGTCAGTAAAGAATTACATCTGTGCCATGTTCATAGTCCAAATTCCCACCCCCTGACTGATGACTACATCAAGAGCTGGACGAGGGACACAAGAGTTTAGGTCAGGCAAATAGTGTTGAGGGGAAGGGATCAAATATCCCTTCCTCTATTTCCCCACATGGATCATTGCTTTGAATTTTTTAAAAACCCTGTAATTTTTTAAAAACCCTGTATACAGATTTCCTGCATTATAGCTAGTTTGAGCCATAGGATCATACAGCGTTAGTGGAGATGAATGCTCTCCCCTGCTTCAATATTTCTCTAGTTCTAGCCATGTTTCCCTTTGCCCTAATCATTTGCCTCTTTCCCCCATCTAGTGCTGCCTTGTGTTTGAACTCTGGGGATGACATGAAGGAAGTATGGATGGGTACTTACAATTCCATGGTTTCCCCATTGTCCCTGGTAACAGAAAGGGAAAGTGTCAGTTGAGTGTATTCTGCCACCAGGGGTGGATTGGCCATTAAGGCCACCAAGGAAAGTCAAGCTGGGCAATGACCTTCTAATACTACCCCATTCTCAGGACAACTCCATGCAAAGTGGGCAGGAGTCACTGCCACTGTGAGTGGACAACCCCTGCAAGGCAGCTCCCATCCCACCTGAGGCTGACAGGTGTAAAGTGGGCAGAAGTTGCAAGCCAGTGGAAGGTAGGTGTGAGTCAAACCCCAACCATCCTTCTCTCCTCCTCAACTAAGGGGGGAGTATTTCAGAACAATTATTTCCACCCCCATCTGCCAGTCTCACACAATGGCTCTCTCAAAGGCTAACCAGGAAGCCAGGAATTACAGAGAAAAGCAGCACCATATGGTATGATGGGGCTTTCCATCAGTACCTCCATTTCTGGGTACCTGTGACAATCCACAAACACCCATAACCAGTATCTCCTGCACTCAGGTACAGCCTATAATGGCTCCTTGCTATAGTAACACTTAGTGAATCCTGAAGTTGCCACAGATTTACTGTATGCTTAGAGTTCTGTAGAACGGCTCCATAGGATTCAGATGGTGTCAGCAGAAACGGAAAGAAAATCAACCGCCCAAGCCTTTGCATGGATTTACCAAGGGGGATTGCGGGACCCCAGTATAGGTATACAGCAGATCCAAACCTCCCTGCAACCCTAAGGAAAGCAGATACCTTTGTGAAGCTCTGACACCCTCACAGTTCACTGTTTTCTAAGCCAGATTCAGGAGAGGAAGGCTGCCCTTGATTGCACCAATCAGTACAGTTTGGATAGAAAGAGGAAAGTATCGCTCATGTCATGGCAGTAGGCAAAATAGCCAACAATACTAGGTATCCTTACTCGTAGATGTCATCCATGCGCATCCTACGGTAAAACTTGGCAAGCCGCACTGCCAATATGACACTAGGCAGCAGGAATATGGTGCACCAGCCCAGACTGAACCAGAAAGCATTCTGAAAGTGGAAGAGAAGGAAGAGGCTGTCAGTGCTAATGGAATGTATTCCCCTGACATCAGCCTAGGCTCTACCCTCACTGTAAGGTCAGACATACCCCTAAAAGAAGCATCAGAACTGAGAAACATATTCCTGCCTACCAGCCACCTTCCCATATGTTCTCTCCTGGCTCTGCACAAGAGCTGGCTCACGCATGCCCCTCACCCAGTGCCCAGCAAATTGGAGGAAAAATAGCTCTTGTGTATAGCTGCTCTTCCCTAGCTGCACCCCAATCTGCTGCCCACAGTCAAGACTTCCCAAGCCTTCAGCAAAGTTTAATATAGACACCCCACACAATGCAGTGGCAAACTCACTGCCCTGGAAACAGATCACAGCTATTACAACTAGAATTTAGGTGGGACACCCCCCCCCCCCCGCCTGCAAGTCAACTTATTTACACAACTCAAACCATAGCTGCTATCTTCTCTACCCTCTTCTTTCCATGCTGCTGTCCCTTATCTAGGCTGACTCATGGCATTTATCTCCCCACTCCCCTCTAGGTCTTTGTGTCACTAAATGATGAGGTCAGCCCTCCTCTTATTTCCCTTACCCAAGCATCAACAATGTAGCTGCAGACAATGGTATTTGCAGCATCGAATGTCCAGGCTACAGGGCCACAGCGTGCCGCTTCTCCTGTGATCTGTCAGCAAGTAACACAAACATTATAACCAGCATGAGAAAGAATCCAGCCCCAGGTGCCACTCCAACAGCCATTCCTCAAATACAGTAGGCGTTTTCCCAACATTACAAACCAGTACACCACCTTTGCATTTGAAGCCTGGAAGAACTACAGTGTGTGTCCCATATGAATGATCTGAGCATGAAGCCACAGGATAGCCAAAGGATACAAGTAGGCACAAAGATTTTGTTGGGGCAAGGAAGTTCTTATGAAGAAGAACTGTTTTTTTATACCCTGCTTTTCACTACCCAGGGGAGTCCCAAAGTGGCTTCCAATCACCTTCCCTTTCCCCACAACAGATATCCTGTGAGGTATAGGAGGATGAGAGAGCTCTATCAGAACTGCACTGCAGGAACAGCCCTAAGAGAACTATGACTAGCCCAAGGTCACCCAGCTATCTGCCTGTGGAGGAGTGGGGAATCAATCCAGATAAGTGTCTGCCACTCCTAACCACTATACCATGCTGGGCTCAGTTGCTATTTGCTTCAAACACCTAATAAACTAGGGCATGAATGAAGTTCTCAGTCTGGATGTGAAATAAGATGTGAATGCATATGCGAGCAAGTACCGGCCAGCTCCCATTTTGCCATGACCAAAGGCTGAGCCTGGTCTCCATCAGCAGTTGAGGTTACTTACAGTGCCTTTGACCCAGTCCAGGTACACTTTAAAATAATCCAGCACATTGTGTATAAAATCCAGGGTTGCCTAGTTAAAAGCAGAGAAGAGAACAGAGTTGAGAATACAGGACAACCCTTTCCAAATCCAACAAGTAATTCAGTTCTAGAGCACACATATGGCTATCGAAACCCTTTTGTAGATCCAGGAAATGGGAAAGGGGGCATTGATTCATACATGATTAGCCAGAGTTGACATGTACCATCATGGAAACACAAGCCTCCATGTTTTGGTTTCCACTTGTGCTCCTTTCCATTGCAGAACTGGTTCGCCATCAGCTTTGGCATGTAAGTCCATGCAGGAGGCTAGGAATAGGCCCCAGCATTGCACAAGGTGGAAGGAAATAAAATGAAGCCTAAGACACCCACCATCCTGTACCCTGCATCAATGACTAGGTTAATTTAAAAAAAAAAAGACTCACATTTTTGACAATTTCCTCTAAGTGCTGCGTCATAAATCTAGTGACCTCCTTTGCTTGTATCAGTGTGGAATTCACCAACTCCTGGTAGGACACAGAATTATCAGGTTAGTTCATTGACAGAGCCAGGCACAGATGAGATCTCGGGGGTTCTTTCTGGCTTACTTTCTGTCAATCTGGGTAGCCCACTCAGAACAAACCCTTTCGCTGGTTATATCCAATATCCCAAAAGGCATAAAGGAGTAAACTACGTTAACATCAGGTCCTGACAAACCCTTTGAAATGCAATAAGAACACTAAGCACTAGAGGATAATAGAGACTGAAACATGTTATATAGCATAATACAATCTTCCCTGGCCCCAAAATGCACAAATACATCATTGGGCCATCAGCAGATCCATCCATTAGCATTTTCTTTCTCCATCTAAGGTAAAGGTGTCAAATTCTTTTGTTAGGGATGCCAGGTCCTCCTAAGAAAAGAAACCATCACTTGATCCAAGCAACCCTGCCAGTCTCACATATGTTAGTTCCAGGTGAGGTGGTTGAGTGGGCAGCCGCAGACCAGCTAGAAGCAATTCCTAGAGGAAACATCAATCTCGGACCCATTCTAGTCCAGTTCCCAACCTGGTCATGGGGTTGAAAAAGCACTGGTGGTCACCCTCATGGGTGACCTTTGGAGGCAGCTGGACCAAGGCAAGTTAGCACTGCTAGTGTTACTAGTTCTCACAGCAGTATTTTACACTGTCAACCATGGGCTTTTCGCTCACCACCTGGCTGCCGTGGGGATACGGTCACTTCCAGATTGGATTACTACAACTCACTCTGAGCGAGGCTCTGACCCAGCAACTGCAGCTGGTACAAAATGTGACTGCTTACATCGTCACAACTTTGTAGGGTTGTGCGCCAAAGTGCACAACCCCAGTCACAAGGGTGCCCTGGAGGTTACATCTACAACCTGTCCTCCAACAATTACATTGGTTGCTAGTTGAGTTCCAACTCGGGTTCAAAGTTTGGGTACTGACCTTTAAGGTCCTATGCAGTCTGGGTTCTGCATATCTGAGGGATTCTCTCTCTATATATGCCCCGTGGAGAGCACTGAATTCACTAAGTGCCAATTTGTTTGCAATCCTTAGCCCCAAAGATATCCACCTGGCCTCAATCAGGGCTGAAATGAGTTGCTATCCAACATCAGGGCCTTGACGGAGTTATCACAGTTCCCCAGGGCCTGTAAGTCGGCACTCTTTCTCCCAGGACTATGGTTGAGCCAGGGCAGCTTAACATCCTGTGGGCCTCCTGCCCCTTCTCTCCAAGTTTCCTTAGCTGGCCACATGTTCCTAGCTGACAGCCAATCTTGCTGGCTTGCTTATTTATTTAATAAATATTTATTAAATAAATTAAAGAATTAAAAATATGATGCTAGGTACTAGAGATATAAGCTTTGTAAAGGACACATGTAAAGTCAATTAACAATATTAGGTTTTGTTTTTTTTTACTAAAAATACAAAGAAAAGACTGTTTCCAAAACCTCCTGGGTGCTTTTTGTCCTCCCACAACCCCTTTTCCCGCATAGGCTGAGAACAGCACCAGATGCTCATGGGTTGGATAAGAACCCTGAATGGGCCAGTTCTGTCCACAGGCTGTATGTCTGACCCCCCTGATCCCAGTGATGTCAATCCATTCCAAGGGGAAATTTCTGCATTCCCAACTGGCAAGTAATAGTTTGAAGACTTATGCCATGGGGCTTGGACAGATTGCCTGCTCATGTGACTTCCCCCCTTTGATATCTATAGCAAGAAGTCCTTTATAGAAACTTTCAAGAACTTGGGATCAAAAGTTTTATGAGATTTTACTCCCACCATTCTTTCAACCTGAACTCAAACTACTTACCGGAATCTGAGGCAGAGATGTTTTTAACTGCTGGATGCTGCTGTTCAGTTTTTGCTAAGGGCAAAGAATGTTCATTAGAGAGGGTTCTTCCAAGAGAGTCTCCATGTACACAAGAGAACTCTGAGGCCAAAAGTTAAATCCATCCAGAGAGGACAGCACCAAGCCAGGCAGGATAATTGAAGAGGGAGTTAGGAGCATCACTCACAATTGCAGGCGAAAAACTGGATTTGGCCCATGACTCGATCTCTCTTAAACGATTGGCTTGATTTAGCAGTTGTTCACTAATGGGACTGCTCTGAAAATGATATCATCATAATAAAGAGGTTTGGCTGTAGTCTCCATGTTCACACACACACACACAAAATCTCTTTCTAAGTCAGACATATAGTCAAGTGCAGTGGATTCCCGCTTCCGGTACCTTTAAGCCTATATCATTTCTAGACAGTCCTCCCTTATTCAAATGCCCTGCACTTTTGTTTAGTAACCCTCTGCCATCCAACAATCCCTGCTGTGCCTCCATTATCCGTGATGCACTTCTCTGGAAATCCTGTTTGGTGGCTACATTTCCAAGAGGCAGTTTAGGGTACAAGTGCCTCCTGTGTCCAAAGGGGAAGCCTGGGGCAACATGAGGGCCAGTCAACTCTAAGAACTGGTGAGTCATAGTAGCTAAGAGAATGAGCCTTTGTCTGTGAGATCACCTTAGTCAAGCCACTCCTTCTGCCTACAGCTGGGGGATCATACTAGTGTACTGTTGTAAGCATTACTGTAAAGCACTTTGAACAATGGAAACACAAGATAGATGCTAAATAGTATTGTGTTCAAAATTGTTGGCAATTGCAAGTCACACCTAGGCTCAATTTGAGAAGGGGAGGTGTCGGGAGAGAACAGGCAACACTCACCGTATTATCTGCCAGGAAGTCTAGCTGCTCAGCGAATGCGGACAAGTTTATTTGTGTCAAGTTCTGTTTATGTGCACAGGAAAAAAAACAGAGAGAGCACACGATGGTCAGCTTTGTAAGGCAGCCACAGACACTGAAGTGAGTATGGCTATTGACAACCTTATAACAAACTCGTCTTTTCCTCCACAACCCTTTTCTTATCCCCATCTCACTTGTTGCAGAACACTGGTGAAGTTCAGATTCAGTAGCCCATTCTTTATGCCCAGATCTTTCAGGGAACTCATCTGGTCTTCTGTCAGGAACTCCGTAGAATTCACACTGATGTTTAATTTATTCAAAGTGGAGTCGATGTCTTGTGTGTACTGCAGTGAGAATTTGAAAAAACGAGGTGAGTAGGAACACAGGGCACAAGTATCTGCCCTCTGGTCTAGGAAGGCTGCAGATGTGCCACAGACCAGAAGACCCAAAGTGGAGACTCGAGGGGCACAAGCTTTATGCTCCTGCAGGCCCTCTTCACTGACCTTGCTGATGTTGAGGGAGTCATCTAGTGAGACTGTCTCACCCAAGTGCAGAGTGTTCCACAAGGAGTCATTGCTTTTGCAGTCTCTGCAAGAAGGAACAATTAGCTAGCAGTTCAGAACACATCAGACTATGTCAAATACCAGTTGGACAAAAGAGCTTCCCACTTATATAATTTACCCCAAGGCAGTACAGGCTAGAATCAGTCATCATACCCCTGTGGAAGGCTAGGAAAATGGCTCTTAGTAGGATCCCTGGGAAACAGCAAGGCTAAGAGCATGGTGACTGTTCTGGAGGGTGCTGGGGAGAAGGGCATGGCTCCTATGGCACTCTAGGAAGTGCTTGGCTGAGAAGATTGCAGGCTAAGGCCTGTCATCCCTGCACAGATTGCCTTGGCATGGGTGGGCTAAGTACCCTGGCATTTCTGCTATCCAGTCTGAAGCTCTCACCCCACCTTCAAAGGTCTGACTCCCCCTGAAGATACTGAAGATCAATCACAGCTGGCAGGATGTAAGAGAAGTTCAAGGGGAAACCAGGCAGGCTTCCTGGCACTCACTTGTACAGGCTGGTCAGAGTCACGTTAGAATCCTTCATTCCCAAGGACCCCAATGGGACGAATTCTGAGACAAGTCCTGATTTGTCTAGGAACTGAAAGAGAGGAAGCAACAATTATGGGATTCCTTATTTACCAACTCAACATCATACAGAATGCTCCCCCCCCCCCCAGTTCGTATACCCTCCTCTCAAGACTGGAATGTCTGGCTGTGTTGAGCAACTTTCATGCCAAAATGACATTAAGAACAAAAGTGGGAATGAGGCCCCCAGAGTGGCAATGTGGCCTTTGGTCTGGGATTTAGAGCTACCACAGTTGAGTAGATCTACCACAGTAGAGCTACCACAGAGCTACCCTTGACATCAACTAACTTCTTCTGTGACCCACACTCCTTTCTAATGGGATCCATGCATACTCATGGTAGTTTATGGGACTTACCTGGAGGAAATGTCCAGTGGCCCAGGGACGGCACAACAATGTATACATATTGCCCCCTACTAAAAAAGTCAGCAGAACCAGCAGCATCAGAAGCCATGCAAAAATGAAGCTGAACCCAACACCCCTGTCAGGAGAAGCAAGAAATTATCAGATGCAGATTGGAAGAGCAGACCTTCCTACATACCCCTACCATCTAACCCTACAATCATGCTGGCAATTCAGCCACACATGATCCACCACAGATATGGACATGGTTCAGCTCACAGCCCATCTGGACAATTTGCTGAAAGGCGTTCAAGGTCAATGTCATCCGCCTTATCAACACAGCACCCTTTGGGGTAGGCCACACAGCTGAGTAGAGACTTGAACTTTGGTCTTCCTGATTCCAGTCCCATTTGCCAGCCACAGAGGCTTTGCCACCTAGAAACAGGTGTACACCTCAGCATTGCTGCTCTTGCAAAGCTCAAACTGAACACCAGAAAGCTCTCTTCAAGCACTTGGACAATACCACCTAGGAAGATCAGCTCTTCCTCCCAACCCATTCTATCACTATTTGCAAATGTCTGTCTCTTTGGACATCATCAGAGAGATACCCAGGGGGCCTGTTTGGTGATTCCTCCCCCAAGAGGAGAGCCATGATGTGCAAAATGTCTTACGCCATTAAGAAGTCTCCTCCAGAGTTGGAGAGGCAGCCCCGTTTGGTGGGTGGTGCCTGCGTGTCTAGCCCACAGGCCCCACACAACAGGCCCAATGCATTGAGTACAATTATCAGGAGCACCAGACAGCAGAGGCAGATGCCAACAACCCTCCTGGAGTGGGAAAAGAAAAAGGGACATTACCAGTGTCAAGAATTCAGCAAGGATTTAAGCAGAGAGAAATTACAGCGTATTCCTATACAAAGTGACTCCAACCTATTGAGATGGATGGGCTTTAGATTGCAGTAACTGTGTGTGAGATTGAACTACAAGGCTCTGTTAAAATGCATTCACTCTTGTAGTGGGCCACACCTCTGCTATGAACCAGCAGGACCATGCTGTGTCAGCAATCTGCAAAATCAAGTCAGAGACTCATTTATCTTCAAAAGATTGGACATGAGTGAAGCCAACAAGAAAGCATGGATCTTTGCAAGGCCAGGTATAGTTAATGGGAAAAGATTAAGTCTATCCATACGTTAACCGATGTTTAAATGTTTCCTATTATAAGTGGCATGCCATCCAACACAGCTGGGAAACATCAACATACCTTGGACTGACAACAGTAAGCTGCATGTCAGCAGCCTCTGTAAGCAATAACCGGAGAGGCTTTGGCTTGTCTCCTGGGCTACAACTCCAACCTCTTTCCAATAACTAGCATATTGGGAACATTATAACTACATAGCAGAGCCAGAAAGCACAGTTCAACCCAGGGGTAGGCAAACTGTGGCCCTCCAGATGTCCATGGACTACAATTCCCATGAGCCCCTGCCAGCAAATGCTGGCAGGGGCTCATAGGAATTGTAGTCCATGGACATCTAGAGGGCCACAGTTTGCCCACCCCTGGTTTAACCCTACCAAAATGTGATGGATTGAAGCTGCTGCTATCAGTTCAACCAAAAGTGTTTCTGGGAAACCTGCCTTTTATAAGCAATGCTGGATTTTGTGCTGTGTTTTATAATGCAAACTACCAGGATCAAAGTGTGAAGCCCTCAGCATGGCCATTAAAAGGGTAACATCCTATGCTCAAAGGTAGGTAGCACAGACAGCTGAAGGAAGGAACTGTTCGAAGTGGAAGCTTAGGAATGTTAGTTGTTGTTTTATTTGTATTGTTGTGAAGGCAAATGTTTGCACTGCGAGGGTTACAGGGTTGATGAATGTTTGTATTTCTTGGCACATAAAATATAGAAAATAAAAAGCATCAAGGTATATCAAGTAGCATGAACTCTGTGGACATCTAGGACACTAAGACTGGCGAGGGATTTTTTTTTTTTTTAGGGGGGGAGGCATCATCTGAGTATGGAATTGAAGTCACTGTGGGTGGGCAGGTAGCTGTGAATTTCCTGCATTCTGCAGTGAGTAGGTGACCCTGGATGTCTCTTCCAACTCAATGATTCTATTATTCTAAAACAAATTTGGTCTACCCTAGCTCCAGGGGCTCTTCTATACTACACTGAACAACTCATACCTGTAGTCATCATAGACCTTGACATCTGGTTCATAGGCATCAGCCTTCTTGGTGATGTCACCCAGAAACTCAGAGACATTCCCCATTGTGTCCAGTATAGGGAGGCGGCTGCGTAATTCCACAATCTTCTCTTTGATGCTGCCCAGATGAGCCTGTCCTTCTGTAAGGGCAGACCAGAAATGGTTGTGAGCTACAGCCAACAGGAACTGGTATAGGAATCTGTCATCTGTTTATTCTGGATGCACTTAGGGCATGTGCTTGACAGCCTAGAAGGCTGTCAAACAGGAACTTGGGTCCTAACATTACTAAAATAGCATAAATTAATACAGTGCACAAAGAAAGGACAATGCCAATTCTGGGTATTACACCACTGCTTTGAACTTCCAATCAGATTAATCAGGGACAGACAAGCAGTTCCGCAAGGATGCAGCTCAGGAAGATGGGGATGTCTAGCCAAATAATAAGCATTCTTTCATTACCTTTATTGGCATTCCATAGCATTATTACAAGGTATAAAATAATAAGCACTGTGCCATGATAACTAACTTTGCAAAATGCAAGTTACTGTGAGAGACTTTGAATTCTAAATAAGCAAACTCTTTGAATTAAAGTTTCTTTATTATAAATGCAAGCATCTATGTTGAAGGCATAGTCAGAACTGACCCACAAAGCATGGGGTAGGAAATATAGGACCTAAAGGAGGCTCCTGCTCCCCTGGGAACTCAAACCAGTTCAAAAGAAGTCATAATATGGAGATAACTGTCGAAGCAAATGGGGTGAGAAATAGAGGGAAATAAGGAAGAGAGGAAGTGAGGAATGTTTGGGGAGGTTGGTGGAGAGTGGGCGCCTTACAGAAGAAGCAAAAGAACAAGAAAGTCACTGTGCCATAGGGCCAACTACAACTTTATTCCATTATGCTGCCCCTATACATTTCAGTGGGAACGACTTGATACAATTGTACAGGTCTCCCTGAAGAAGGGCATATAAGGGCAGTATAACAGAATAAACAAATTCGTTTTCTTTCAGCACCACTATTTTTTATTCTCCATCTTTGGTGCGGCCCTCTTCTCATGTATTGCACGCTACAGGAGTCCACTATTAATGCTAGAATCCAAACCAATGTTTGCAGTGCTTTACTTAGAAAAGAAGAAAAACCTAGCAATGGTTTTGGCAATGATAGAGGATGAATAATTAAATGCATGAGAAAATCAGTGTGAATGTTATATCCTCCTCCTTTGATAAGTGCCCCTGCTCTCCACTCTTGGTACTTAGTAACAGAATATTCATAAATGAAGTTGCCATTAAAATGGGAAACATTTGTCAAGCATGGAACTGGAAATGAAAGAATTAGAACAAAGTGATGGCCGTAGTGAATTCTCAGTGTAAGACGTACCTGCAGTGCCAACAGTCAGTAAACTGTCCTTTGTCATTGGCTCAAACCATATTCATGGGAGTCGCTAGGCTGGAACCCATGGATGAGAGACTAGAGTGTGCAAGGGGAGGGTATTCTTACTGATTCCCCCCATATGCTACATTTTGGGCTGCTTGGAGAGGGGGAGGAAATCTTTCTGGCAAGATCCAACCCACTCTGCTATTTTCCTGGGAGAGAGCTCCTCCCGTGCTTATCCGGGTCACAGAAGGTGGCCATGATCCCAATCCCAATCTTTGGACAGCTAGCAGCACCTACTATTGCCTGTGGCAAGCAGGCTGGCGTGGCAAGGCCAGGCAATGCACACCTTCTATTACAGCACTGAGCAGGCTCAGTTGTGAGCTGCTAGAGCTGCCAGCAGTAGCTGCACTAGTGTCAGGCCAGCTAAGCTGTCAGTCAAGTGGAGAATAGTTGGGGAAGGTTAGAGAAGGCATGCCCATGATCAGTCCTGGTCCATATAAGGGGCCCAAAGGCAAGCCAGAGTCAAGGCTACAAGTCCTCTCCAGGCTGTGGAGGAGAGAACTGAGAAGAGAGGAGAAGGAACAAGATGCAGTTAGCCTCTTCGCCTCCCTACATCTCAGGCCTTCACTGACCCTGCAGTCTTGGCTGGATCTACAGAGGAGGGCCAAACAGTGGAGAGCTCATGGATACCCACAGCTATATATTATGTATGATCAAGTTACTAATTCAAGGCCTAAATGCATGTCTCACAGGTGGAGCTCCACTGCTGAGCAACTGAGAATTAAAAAAGTTGTATAGTACTTAGGTTAATTATTTTGCAATAAGGGTATAAAACATTTGATATTAAAAGCTTGTGATTTCCTGACCTGGCTGACCTTTATCTAACCTAAAGCCAGAAACTTCTAGTTTTGTCTATCAGAAAGCACTTTCGGGATGCTAGTGAGCAGAAAACACTGTTTGAGAAATATCTTTATTATTTGTAATGTGACTTTTCTGTGGAAAAAGAAAGAGTTGTGAAATAATGCATCTTCTAGAACTTTCCATAGAACAGGAAGGAAATGAACAGAATTCACAAGAAAAATTAGTGGTTAAGCAAAGTGAGCTGACAAAACTACATGGCTTGAGGTACTTCAGATCCATCTAAAGATCATGACCAGCCAGCAGGACCCATCTGGGCTGACCCCTTGTGTATTTTACACTTTGCTTTGCTTTTTCAAGAAACCAGGAGCTACTTCTACCTATAGAATAGCATCTGTGCTCATTTGTTCTTCATGAGCTACTAATGTTGTAGATCTTCAGCTCAGGGCAGTGGTGTCCAGTTTCCTGTTATGGAATCTGCAACCCTCCCATCACCTAACTATATCAGGCGCTGGGAGGTTTATGAGATGATGTTCCCAGTGTTTTAGAAATGGCATTGCCCTGACTTAGACTGGGGCTGCAGTGCAGTGCAGAAGAAAGAGAGGAGGGTATAGTACTTTTATCTCAAATCAGTTTACCTGTTAAAGCAGATACACACACCCTGTACAGTTACTTTTTAAAACTTCCAGAGCCAATAATGGCATGGAATGGGAAATCCATTTCAAAATGCAAAACCATTGGGGGTGAAAGGGTTAAACTTCACACACAGCAGTCCCTATCTGAATCATATATGCATTTCATTGCAATTCCAATTAAAAATATATTTGGAAGAACCCGTCACAACTCTCCCCAAGCCTATCCACAAATCACTTTTTACCTGAGGATGTCCCTGAGTTAGGTAGAGAGGCGGTTCTGAAGTTCTATACTTTCCCAGGTATGTGCAGGCCCACACTGAAATCACAGTGGCTTAAACCTTCCCCCTGTGCATCATTTGCCCAACCTGAAACAGCCCAAGGTCAGATACTATTTCACCCCATACATATCTAAAAGGAAGTAGGAATGCCTAAGTATGGTAAACTCCATGTTGCATGAAGCACAAATATATGTACACAATAAGAAACCAGAAGTCATAAACTCCTATCTGTATATAGATTTATAAAGCCTTTCTTAAACAAAGGGCAGACTGTTCTATAACTATATTAAACAATTAAGTTTGTCTTGGGGGCTGTTACAGAAGCAACCATGTCCCATTTCCCAAAGAAACAGTATTTTAATCTGTAACTGAAATGTGGACTAGAATGTATGTGCAGAGCCACTTACCAGATACCACATTCTTTGCTTGCTCAGAAATCTTTTCTGGTATCTTATTCAGTGTATTTTTTGCCTGTCAGCACAGAGAACCCAAGATACAGAGGGACAGAAAGAAAAATAAGGCACAGGTCTCAGAATTACATGTAATAACATAGTACCAAGAAATTATCCCTGTCAACAAAAACTCAGCTATTTTAGGAAAACCAAGCAACCTAACAATTCCTTGGGAGAGCAGAAGAGCCAATTTTAGGTTAAAAGGCCAGTGGATTCTTTATGGCTTAAGGTTGATCAATGTGCCTATGCTCAACCCGTGGCTTACCACTTGGTGCCCACAACTTTTTTCCAGATGAACAATCCTTCCCAAGTGGATCATCCTAGGCCTTTTGCCACATCGACCAGATCCTAGCTCTAGGTCAGTGGTTCTCAACCTGAGGATCGGGACACCTTTGGGGGTCGAATGACCCTTTCACAGGGGTTGGAGCAGGGCAAGCAGCTTAGCTGGTGGTGCACCATCCACACAACAGCCTTGCGGGGTAGATCGAGATAGAGCGTTCATCTGTCTGGAGCAGCGGAAAACAGCAAGATCGGCATGGTGGGACACAAGAGGCAGAAATGAACTGAAAAATCCAGGGGAAAAAACAATTTATATACAATCACGATCAATGGATCTTCACGCCATTGGTCAGTTTCAGTTTAATTTCTGTGAAAGAACACGTGCATCATTTTATGGTTGGGGGTCACCACCACATGAACTGTATTAAAGGGTTGTGGCATTAGGAAGGTTGAGAACCACTGCACTAGGTGGTCTATCTGGAGAGTAGAAAGAACAAACAGAGACAGAATACAAGAGCTGTTACCTCTACAAGTGTGGCATTGGGATTCAGGCGTGTCATATTGGCTATCAGTTTAAGTGGGTGCTGGACATCAGGAATCTGTGGGAGCAGTTATGGGATAGCAAAGAGATAGTTAAGAGAGATCAAAGGCTATGCAGTACATGAGAATTTTAATGTTCCCAGTTGTCATTCTAAAAGCATATAAATGTGGGTGTTTATTTGTGCAGATTCAGAATATGTCCATCTATGCATATCTAAGGTGCACAACAATTCATATTAGTGGTGAGAATGTGCATTTATTTCTAACATGAAACATTAGAAGTACTAGGATTCAAGTCAAGTCCTGAGACTTGTACAATCCTCTGGTTTCAGCCCACTGACCTCATTGGACTTTAGCTGGAGTGACTACTTTGTCTCCAATCCCAGATATGAAGAGGATGTCTACATAAATACCATTACAACTAATGCCCAGCCTAGCAAGGTGAAAGTACTCAGTACATGCCCAAAGTAATGTTCTGTTGCTTCAGACATACTAGGGAACAATCCTAAATATTGGAAGCCTTAGGTCAAATCAAGCCAAGGAGGATTAGGTACATTCTGCACTTGTGGAGGAAAGTGGAGGGAATTCATATCACACTGCTTATACTGATGAAGGTAGCCATATGTTGGGACACATAGAAGGCAAAAACTAAGGGATTGATATCAGGTGGGTATCCTTCAGACATGAGTACATGATTTTGCTTTATACCAAATTATACCAAGAGGTGCATCTTTCCCAACACCTCCTGTCTGAGATTTTAATTGGAGTTGCCCGGGGCCAATGCATGGACTTTCTACATGTACAGTAATATGACCAGATTTCCGGGGACAGCAGCGGCAACAGGGCGGCACTCGGGCCCTCCCCCCTCCCCCTGACTGGCCTCAGATGGGTGGGGCGGGGCAGCGGCAGCAGTGGTGGCGGCGGCGGTGACAGCAGGCGGGCTCTCCCTCCCTCCCTCCTCCCTCCCCAACTTACTGCGCCACCGAGACGGAGCAAGAGCAAGCTGGTTGCTCGCAGCAGCGGCAGTAATCAGGCCCTCCCCCTTCCCCGACTGGCCTCAGAAGGGCGGTGGTGGGGCGACGGCGGCAGCAGGCGGGCTCTGCCATCACAAGAAAGAAGGCAGCAAAAGTGGCAGCGGCAGCGCAACAGCAGAGCGAGCCGAGCTCAGGAGGTGCTTGGGCTCCAGAGCAGGGCTTGCAATGCACGAGGTGTTGCCACTGCCCTCCAGGGCCCCGAGGCCACCGCCAGCCAGTAGGAATGGCAATGCCACGCAAGCCCCACACTGGAGTCCTGGCTGCGTGAGCAGAAGAAAAAAATTTTAAAAAAATTTTTAACGGAGAACGCCGCGGGACATGGGGAAAATATCCCCAAAGACGGGACATCTGGTCACCTTAATGTACAGTGTGTGCTGCATCACTGAGCCACAATCCGTCCAGCACCTCAACTATCTCTTTGTCAGCCTAATCCCAAAGTAATCTCTATTTCTATGTTTTCTTCTAATCCACCATCTTCAACCAAATAGCATTGTGCCTTCCCAATCTTTTTTTACCATGCTGAAATTGGCCACGACATCCAGTCCTTCTACTGAAACATGATTGCACTGTTGGCTACAGTCGCGCAACGTGTCACTGATATTATCTCTCAGGGCAGACAGGTTTTGGGCCAGTTCCGCTTGTAGCTCTTGCAAGCGACTGGCTGACTTGTTGATGTTCTTGAGTTCCTGTTCTGTAATATCAATCACTGCAAGAGACAGAGCAACCAAGTTGGTATAGTGGTTAGAAACAGACTGGGATCTGGGGGGCTCAGGTTCAATCCACTACTTTTTCCTAGCCCAATCTCACAGAGTTGTGAACATAAAATGGCAGGAGCAAACCACATATGCTGCCTTTCCTCCTTGGGAGATACAGCAGATCCAATCAGATCAGAAGGAAAGACTAGAAAGGACTTTGTTATCTTCATTGTCTACCCAATTGATGAATCGCTTGTAACACAAGAGAATATCCCTTCAGACCCTTTCTAGAGCCAGAAGCAAAGAGTTCTGAAGAAATGTGTGACTGACATCCTGCCATGTCATTACTCAGGCTCCAGAAGAAGAGCTGCATCCTTGTTTTATGTCCTGGTCTCTCTCAGAGTGAGATGAGCAATGCACACAGTTCCAACTTACAATGAGTTTCTTGGAAATCCAGCTACAAAAACGAACTCTAAACTTTCTTTGCCCTTTGAGCCATTGTCTCCTCCCTGCCCTTGAACTGCTAACGCATAGACAGATATCTGTGGCTGCCAAATCCCAACAACATTCCCCAGCACACACCCCTTTGGTATCAGACCATACCTTTCAAAAGCTGTTCAGCTGTGTCCAGCACTGAGTCTGTCTGTCCACTTAGCTGGCTCATAATCTTCCCCCCCAAACCTTTCCCAATGTCTGCAGAGAAGGGATATAATCAGAAAATAATCATTAAAATATTCCTTTTGCTATGGAGCTGCCAGATTTCAGGGCCAAGTACCATGGATGTCAAGGCACAACCCAAATTAGCATAATCCCCTTAAGAATGATGGGACATTCCCATGTTTTCAGCTCTTCACAACATCCTGTGGTATAAAAGGAACAGGGCCCAACAGAAACCTCATAGACGGGGCAGACACGGATGATGCAGACTGTCTATGAATAATTTTGGTCAAGAAGGACTTCTTCTGAATGCTCTGAACCACCAATAGCGAGAAATCCATTTCAACTGAGTTCCCTAAATCACATAGCATAATCCATTGGGAGTATGCAATTCAGCTGATGCTCATGTATTGGATAGAAGCCCAGACTCCAGATGAGAGTCAGTGGCATGGACTTACCCAGCAAGCTGGCATTGGTTTGTTGTATTGGCACTGAGCTTGAGTCGATGATGAAATCAACTTCCTGTGGAGGACAAGGAAGGTGGTACAATGAAGTGTGGCACTGGGGTGGCATAGGGCTGGTAACAGCAAACAGGATCAAAATAATTAGCAAAATTATGGCCATAACTATGAAGCTGTAAAGAATACAGGACATCATGAACAGTCCAATGCACAGTAATGAGATGTGTTCCCGTAATACTGTCACACTGTGATTATTCTTACACTGATCCGTTTCAAAATGATTCTGCAGAGCCCAGAATCACTGAATGGAGAAGCTACTAATATGAAATGAAGGCTGCAATCCTATGTGCGTATATTAGGAAGTCAGTTCTTGTCCTCTTTAAGGCTGGCTTCTCTGTATGCATGCTTAGGATTGGATTGCAATAATATCTGTAGACGTTCATAAGGAAATGGTGCTCAACAAGATGTCTTATGACTGCAGGAGCACCTGGGTATTTGTTGGAAAACGTTTCCTGGAGAACAATTAAATTTGTTCCAGAGAAATAGCTCCAGGAAGTTTGCATGGTATCTTATACCAGGCCAAGCATTTGGTGTGAGAAATGCTTCAAGGGGAAATGCAACAGAAACAATCTATTTGAGAAACGCTAGCTCATTACTCTTTTAACTAGCAAAGCACATTTGTTGTTTCGAGTGCGTGAATTTTACATTATACTTTGCTTGTGTTTCTGTTTAAAAATATCCAGGGGGATTGCTGATACAGGAAATACCACAGTGCCCAGCCATATTTTCACTTGCCACTGGCAAAAGCAGGATAGTTCAATGTAATCACTGAAGTACTTGACCTTCAAAGTGCAGTGACAGGATATTAGTATATCATGAGATAACAGGGCCAGACAATGCAAAGGTGTTTCTCTGTTGAAAAAACACTGGAAGACAGAGGCAGGATGCAGAAGTGCTCTGGGGTCTAAGTAGAGCAAGGCTGGAAGCATGTAGGAACAGTGCAGACAGCTATATGCAAACAAGACACCTACCTGGGGAAAGGAAGCAGGAACAATAGATCTCCGACATACCTGAGGGATGGAGTGCAAGAAGATGTGCAAGTTGTCCATGGTACTGTTGAAAGCTCTGAAACTTTTATCTACATTCTGGGACAAGCGGTTGTTGCTGACATAGGCACAGATATCTCCAGCCCTTTAATGGAAGAAACAAGCAGAAGGGAACAAGGGCTCAGAAGTAGAAGAGATAAGGAAAAACAGGTTCTTACATTCAAGCCTCTTCCCACTGCCCCAAAGATGCCAATCCGTGGTCCACTGATCATGCTACCCATCAGCAGACTTGTTTTAATTCATTTAGGTATCATTATACTAGTTATCTGAGAGGAAATGCGGTGATTGTATGTGTATTCAGCAGAAGCTAGAATTCCATATATGTCTTAGACATGGCAAAAACCTTTATGACTTGTGGGAATGGAGACAGTCAAGGGCAAGTAGTTACTTCTTCCAGTGGCAGTGCTCCAGAGCTTAAGGTTTCTGGGACACTCGGTGCTCCCCAGAGAATTCATGTTACTTCACAAAACCCGCTTTAGCATCTTTGTGTGCTGTTCACCTCTGGATGGCTACTGAAAGTATATAACAACCAGTGGTTCATCCTTGGATCCCCATGCTTTGTTTTTAGGGGAACTCTGGAATTAGAAGCCCTTCACCCTGCGTCTACTGACAGAGTAACTCCCCAACATTATTCATTGAAGAAATAAAATGCACTTGGCACTTCCTCAGGATCACTCTTGTCTCAATTTTAAATGATGCTGGGATGTGCCTGCCATTGAAAACAGAAGCCGGCACTGAGGCTGCCACACATTAATCACTGCCTGGGCCACAGTAAGATATTTATCTTTCCAGATTGCTGGACGTCTCCAGTAGCAGCCCTCACCCTCCCGCAACAGCTTAGAATATGCCTCTGTTGCTGTGATCCATCTGGTGATGTGACCTCCCATACTAAGGAATGTGCTCACACACAGTGGCAGCTTCCTGTAGCACCTCCTTGTCATGACCATCCCATCCTGCCTCAGTTCCAAGAAGCCGTTGCAGAAAGAAAAAGAGAGGCCATAAGAGGTTCTAGAAATTGGACCACTGACACTAATATTTTAAACAGAATGCTGCTTTTTGTTTTAATTGTTTTAACTAATGTATTCACCAGGAGAGAGAGGGAGGAAGGGAGGGGGAGATTTGGAATTCGTTGAAAGGAGAATTTAGCTGTGTAATGTTGTACATGCCAGCTATGTCTCACTTATCCTGGGCCTTCAACCAGCCTGTATGAAACATTCACTGGTCAGCACAGCAACCTCTTGAGCTACAGATCCTTGGCATCCAAAAAACATGTGGAGAACAAACACCCAGTTTAAATGAAACACTAGACATTCACAGTACTACACAGTAAGTATCTTGCCTGCTCACATTCAAATATAAACTCAGCTGCAAAGAAAGTGGAAGGGCCAAAACACCAACCACTCCTCTATGACATTTTGCATGGTATAAAACTCACAGAAGAATAATAGTAACAACCAGCACAGATGCAAAGAATGTCCGTCTCCGGCAGCCAGTGTGCTGCTTCTGCTTCTGGTACATGCGACCCCCACAATTCCCACAGCAGCGACAGCAGCAGAAGCACAAGCCCACCAGGGGCATGAGGATGATGAAGAGTACGCCAATGACGATGCATACCAGGAATCCTGCCTGATACGTGAGCACCTAAACATGAGGGGTAGGGGGACACATTGTAGTCAGCTGGCATTCACAGATGTTACCTCACAGCTCATGACTGCCCCAAAGTGCTTGGAAAAGAGATCCAGTGGGATGTACTAGACAGTGTTGGACTAGGACCAGAGAGACCCAGGCTCAGATCAGTGCTTGGCCATGCAAGTTCAGTGGGTGACCTGGGACCAATTACTCTGTCCCAGCTGGACTGACTACTCTGGGCTGTTGTGAAGACAAAATGAGGAGGAGACCAGGGATAACACCTTGCGCTCCTTGGAGGTAGGGTCGACTTGCCCATTAGGCACAGTAAACACAGCGTCTATGGCCCACAATACTTTTACAGGCCCATAAAAATGTTTTAATTTCCTTTTAAACCAGAAGAAAAATAATAAACTTTTAAGGTTGAACAAAAAGTTTTAAATGTTTTACTTCTCCCCACAACAGACACCCTGTGAGGGAGGTGAGGCTAAGAGAGCCCTGATATCACTGCTCAGTCAGGACAGCTTTATCAGTGCAGTGGCGAGCCCAAGGTCACCCAGCTGGTTGCATGTGGGGAAGGAGCAGGGAATCAAACCCAGCTCACCAGATTAGAAATCCACACTCCTAACCACTACACCAAGCTGGCTTTCACAGTGGCCAGCGATGCCATTTGCACATGACAAATCATGCTTGAAATGGTGTGGTAAACTGCCTCAGCCAAGTCAATTGGGAGACTGTCTGAGCATGAAGTCTGTGCTATGAAGGCCACAGTGCTTGTGTAAGGGCCTTAAATACTCCCATTCATGTATAGGTAAATCTAGTCACACCTGTAATTCCATTGAGCAACATGTTCATGGGTTCTATGATTCCTTTGTAGACAAGTGTGTGCTGGGTTCTTCTCTCACCATTCTCCAGCAGCCTTTCATATTTCATATCTAGTACAATTGGAACCCCAAATTCCATTGTGTCCCAAGTTTTACAGTAAGTGTGACCTAGGTCTCCAGAAGTGCCTCCAAATTCAGAGTTTGCACCCAAATTTTCGTAGCACATTCCTTTCAAAGTTACCGCTGAACTTCACTATCCTGAGAGCAGAAACCGTCAAGCATCCCTGCTAGAACCTGCACCAGTTACGTGGGTTCTTCAGCTCACAATATGCAACTGAAGATCATATATTTGTTAAAACAAGGAGATGCCACCTTTTGACACTGGTGACCTCTCCCAGATGATGTGCATACTGGCACTTCCTGGAGGAAGGAAGGAAGTCACTAACATTTCCCTTTCCATGATCCCCTTCTTTTGCACCCCTCTCCTGGCCCACGGACTCTCCTGTTGCCACCCACCAGCCTCTGGGTTGCATGTCTCACTGCTGTAACATTCACCTCTTTGTAAAAGTCTGGACTTTGAAAGGTGGTGTTACGACTGATCAGGCGAGGCAGGAAATCTGGGGGGAAAGCACAGAGGTTAGTAGTGGAAAGGGAAAGGCACAATTACATAATTTCTGTGACATCTGCAGGTAATTTTAAAAATGTCTCTGGAAATTCCTGCTCAGACTTCAAAAGGATCAAGACATCCCTGTTTCCATAGCTGCTCTTCTCCAAAGCTACTCCATTACAATCATTATGGAGAGAAATCTTCTCCTTTGCCACAGGCAGCAAAGATCCAATGCAACAATAAAAAAATACCATACTGTAGAATGCCATCAAGGCACAGCCAACTTCTGGTGACCCCATAGGGTTGACAAGGCAAGAGATGGCCAGCGATGGTTTGCCATTGCCTGCCTTTGTGTAGCAGCTCTGGTATTCCTGGATAGTCCCCCATCCAAATACTGTGCAGGGTTGACCCTGACAAGATAAGACTAGCCTGGGCCTTCCAGGAAAGGCAAACACCACACATCAGAATATTCTTCCTTGAGTCAAGACCAAGTAATATTCGACTTTGCCACTAAGTGGAGCTATAAATAAGAGAAAAACGAAACCAGCAGGCCAAAATGATAAGTCTCACATCCACTCTTGTTTAGTGTATAAATCATATAATTTTGGGGCTCTATTCTCATTCAAAGTGGCTATTTCAAGTAGCGTGGCTATTTCAAGTAGATCTGAAGGGAGCTGTAACACAGGGGCTACGGAAAACAGATCACACAAAAGATTCAGCTCTGAGCAGTATACTGCATCTTCTAATAGGGACTAAAGATAGCTAGAGGCATCTCAGGCAGAAGGTATCAATCAAGTCTGTATTAGAAGACAAAATGCTTGACTTCAGTGCAGTGGAGCAGGGGGGCTTTCTACAGGAACAGGGTTTAATGTTAAGCTTAATGCTACATATAACTGTTTTCCATGACAGGGTCCCAGTGCATTGCAATGTGTACAGAAGTCCTTTCTTTTACAACTGAATAACAACTAGCAGCCCACAAACATCTGAGACAGAAGCAAAGAGCTTATCCAGTCCTGAGGTGTGACTGCCAGGCAGATTTGAGCCTCAGTTACCTTTCAATCTCCAAATCATGCAAGGGATGAGAGCAAGGCTACCGTTGCTACCCACACCCCACTGTAAGATTTAGCTCTTGTTCAACTTTTTTTCCCCATTGAGAAACCCCTGAAACAATCTTCAGGTTTTAAGAAACCCCAGAAGTGGCACCACCATGCAGAATATGGTTGGGAAGCAGAGCTGTGGACACTCCCACCCAGGGACCCTCCCCTTCTCACTCCCTCCAGGCCCATCATTTGCCATTTTGGGAGGGGGTGGCTGGGTCAACACGATCATATATGGTCATATCACCTGATAAATGTTTAACAAAATTTTAAAAACATATACAGATTAAGTCCCACATATTTGGGAAACCTTTCCAGGACCATCAAGGAACATCAGTCCTGATTCAGCATGTCAGTATTAATTTCCAAGGGATGGGGGAGTGATTGGAAGACATTCTGCTGGTTGCAACCTCTGCTCCTGCCAGAGACATTTGAATGGTACTAGATATTTGCATGAATGTTTGCTCAGAGTGTATCTTTTTTGCTCTCTCTTCCTCTTAACACCTCCCTGACCACAGTTTCACTAACGCTGTCTTAGGAACCAGTTACGGTTGATAGGAGGCTATGTGTGTGTACATAAAAACAAATGGAGGGACAATATAATGGTATCTTTCCGTGCCACTTCTTTTATTCAGACTTGTGTACAATCAATTGTATACATTGGGGCAGTAAGCCTTTTTGTGAATTGTTAATAGCTTCTGCAAATTGATTTTCAAGGCTGACTTACAGTTCTACGAACTGAAGAATCTTCTGATGAAATGCAGCTACTGTTGTGTAAGGAGGAGCAGCTCAATGCTACAGTTCGGAGCAGGAAGAGCGGAAAAGATGCTCCTGCCCAACTATGCTGCAGACAAGTTTCCTCCTCTGGGGCAAATACTGTCTCCAGTGTGGTATGGTGGTTAAGAGTGGTGGACTCTAATCTGGGCAACCGGGTTTGATTCCCCAGTCCTCCACATGCAGCCAGTGGGGTGACCTTGGGCCATTCACAATTCTCTCAGAACTCTCTCAGCCCCACCTACCTCAAAAGGTGACATGTGGGGAGAGGAAGGGAAGACAATTATAAGCCACTTTGAGACTCCTTAGGGTTAAGAAAAATGGGATATTAAAACCTGCTTTTTTATCTTCTTCCTCCCCAGAGTTTAGGCCTCACAGATTGGTCACTGGGTCCTTCCTACTTAAAGGAGGGGGCTGAAAGATAAACGGGGGCCCTCCCACAACAGCCCCAAATCCTCCTGTCCCTTGGTGGGCCAGTCTTGTGCCACCATCACAGCTGGGGGGGGAGGCAAATTATCATTCTGTACTGACAGTTTATTTGCCCATCCATGATAGGATGGGCCAGCTCCAGGTCAGGAAATGCTTGGGAGATTTTGGGGGGTGAAGCCTGAAGAAGGCAGAGTTTAGGGAGGGGCGAAAGTTCAGTGTGGTATAATATCAATGTCCACCTTCCACAGCAGCTGTCTTATCCAGGTGAGCTTATCTCTGTCACCTGTAGGATAACTAATAGTGGGAGAGCTCCAGCTACCACAGGGAGGCTGGCAACTCCAATCCATGAGCTTGGGTGCCTGAAAGCCAGAGGTCAGAAAACCAAGAGGATAATGTCGGTCTAGCATTGTGCTATTTGCCAGGCCATGCGCAAGGGAGGTGTTTGGGAGGTTAACCTCCCCCAGAAAGATTAAACAAAAGAAATAATGCAAAAACCTATTAATTGAATCAGTGAGAACCTATTAACAATGTTCTCAGATAGAAAATTATAGGGCAAGGAGTTTAAAAGTTCAAGAAAAAGTGAGAAAGAACTAATTAAGAAGTTTCACCTCTTGTATTGTAATTTCCCCCATCCTCTTAAAAATTCTAAGCCTGGCTGTTTCCCTCTGCCTTATACATAGGGTGAAAGCCAAACGAGACAGTGTACAAGAAACCCAAGATCCTTCTAGCTTGTTTTTTTTTTAATTAAAATCAGCTGCAGGAGGCTTATAATTCTTAAGTTGGAGCAAAGGCGGGGGGGGGGGGGATTGCTTGCTTTTTCCTCCTCAGTGTTTGTTGACTCAAAATTGTCTCCAGTCCTCCCTCATCTGTGTTTCTTTCTCTGGGAGAAAGGAACAAGGATATGTCTTCCCTTAGAGAAGGGAAAATAGATTTCAGGGCAGTGATATGGGACAGACAAAGCAGGATGGGAAAGGGCTAAGTAGCCCCCCCTTCCACTCAGACCACTCCTCAGTTCCCAATAGCGGTCTCAGAAACTGCTTTTTACTTTAAAAAAACACAACCTAACTGTTCATGCATCTCTGTGCAACATCTAATTTGGCCCCTAACTATATATACATTTGTGAGAGGGTAACAATGGCTTCTCTGCCTTATTTGTGTGTACAGAGACAATTTTACATATTAGAATTACCCTGTCAAATCACTCCCCACCAATATAGCCTCATTTGAAAATATGGCGGAAGACAACAGATACATTTTTGCCAATAAAATATTAGTGGGCTTCTAAATTATCCTTGCAAAACCTTTTGCAAGTTACTTCTTCAATCCTCTCCCACTAATTTTAAAAAATTCAGACTGAGTGAATACAAAGCACGTAAAAGTTAAGTGGAATAATGTAAAATTATCAATAAATTGAAGCAGTGAGCTTTAAATCCTGAATTGGTTTTGTAAGAAGTGTTTTTCCTTTATCTCTTGATTAAACAATATGTCATAATTTTCTGCATTTCTGGGAAGTCTCCCAAGTAATATGCAGAATCTCCTGTCCTGTCTGTGGGCGGTCTGTGCTTTGGCTGTTTGTGTCATCAACAAAGGGGCCAGCCAGCTTAGTATTAGATACAGTGAAGACTGAACAATAGGGGCTTCCACTGCAAGCTGAAAAGATTTGGCATCGCTGAATAAAATGTGTGTTCTTTCCTGGAACATGATCTCAACACGAGTCATCACAGTGACGTTACAGGAAGGAGAAGTTGTATTAAGAAAGGATGGAGGAGGTTAACAGAAACACTCAGCTCTGACTAGGTCTCAGCTGAAATAGGATTTCCTGACTACATTGTAAGGATTCAAGCAACCTGGAAAGGAGTTAAAGAAATATCTTTTATAGCACTGGGCAGCACAGCAACACTGGATAGCCCATTTCATATACAAAGAAAATATATTTAAAAGACAGTACGGTAGTGCTTCAGTTCAGGTCTGGTTGAAGCTAAATCCTCTGATTAGAAGCCTCCTTTCAAATCTCATAGACATGAATAGCGGATGGGAACTGGATCACGTTTACATAGTCTCAAAGTCTCTTTTTATCATTGGGGGTAGGGGGATGGACTGAGCACTGAAAGCAAGTAATTAAGGCTGAACCAAGAGATACCAAGAGTGAGGTCTGATAAACTCTGGTACAGGCAACTTTCTAAAGAAAAGCTTTTTTAAAAAAACCTGGACATATACAGATTTCAGAAAAGTGGATTCACAGGAAACATAATAGCAGTTTAATAATAGAAAATGCAAAAAAGAGAGGCAGATAACCTCCCTTTACCAAAGGCACTGAGGAAAGCACAGGAAACAAGCAGCTCACACTAAAAACAAAGCAGATTTAAGTTGGCTATCAGGAAAAAAATAGAATCCTTTGAAGAATCCCTTTTCCTTTGTGTGTGTGTGGGGGGGGGGGCTGCTGCCCGTGGCTCTGGCCTCCCTCAGCCATCTTGCCCGTCTGAAGAAAAAGGCAGTTCACAAATGTAGTGTCTTCAATGGAGTTTATTGTGTCCTTTTTCTCTTTCCACACTATTGCTTTCTCCCATGGTGTCTTGCTGCTCTCTTCTCATTCTGCATACAATCCACCCCCGCCTGTGTTACTTCCTCCCTTATATCTCAAACCAGTCCAGGATGGCCTTTTTAAGAGCTTCATAATTGGCAGATTCCTCTTTTGCCTAGTATTTTAGGGCAGCCTGAACCTCCCCAGTCAGATAAGGCCTGATGATGAAGGACCACTACTCTTTGAGCCAACCTGCCACATCTTTTGAAGGCATCTAAAAAGGCTTCCACATCATCATTGGAGCTCAGCTTTGCCAATGAGGGCCATGGCACCCAGCCCAGGAGTCCAAAAAGGGGAGTGTCTCTCATGCACCCCCTCCAACTCCAGCCTCAAAAGTACGCCTGAAGTCTTGCACCAGACGGTCCTGAGCTGACATCAGCCTGTCTACCATTTCTCAGAGAACCTATGACTGGTTCTCAATCAACCATTTTCCAAACTGGGAGAACTCCATCTTTGGCTCCACGGACATGACCTCCATGACTGAGTCTACTGAGAAGGCAGTGTTGGAGTAACTGCTTGCCGCTTCTTTGTTCATGCTTCCAAGGTTAGGTTTAAGCTGGGGGTAGTGCGCTCCAGGCGTCCACCCTACTGGTAGGGGTCTGTGGGGCAGAGCCTTCTGTAGGGAGAGGCTAATGCCCACATTCTCCACCACTGTGGGGAGTGGGATCTGCTGCCCGTGGCTCTGGCCTCCCTCAGGCATCTTGGCCGCCTGAAGAAAAAGACACTTCACAAATGCAGCATCTTCAACAGAGTTTAATGCATCGTTTTTCTCTTTCCACACTATTGCTTTCTCCCACAGTGTTCTGCTACTCTCTCCTCATTCCTCATACAACTCACCCCTCCTGTGTTACTTCCTCCCTTATATCCCCCTAGTTATGACCCCGCCTCCATATTTATACTGGCATGCTGGCTCCACCCATTCCATCCTCCCTCTTCTGGGCATTGGCCATTTCCTCCTTCTCTTCCACAACTGACCCCTGCTCCCAGCCCTCCTGCCCAAAGATGAGGCTCCCACTGCTTTGCTCAGCTGCTGCTCCCAGGCCCCGCCCTGGCTTTGTCGGGGAAAGGGGTTGTGCCCAGATCTCTCTTCCCTATGGCCTTCTCTGGGCATGGTGAGACCCCAGACCACCTGAGCCCCTGGGAGCCACCAGGTAAGCCTTTCTCCCAACCCTTTTTCCTTCTCCTTCATTCCTGCCTGTCCGTGAACTCCCTTTGCCTCCTCCCTTCAGCGGATGCTGTGGTTTGGGAGCTGAGTGCACCCAAAGCCTTCTGCCGCCCCTCCTGGGGAGCCCACCCATGACAGCCTCCACAACTCTTCCCCTTGTGGAACCGGAATTGCCATCCTCTCTCGGCTGGTGGCAGCACAGCTTTCCAGTCACCCCCCCCCCTCTCTTGGAACAGACGCTCTTGCCAGGGCCACTGTGGGGCGTTCCCTTTGTTCCCAGACACTTGGGCTTTTCTAAAGGAACCTGGCTGAACTCCAGGAAATCCTGCGCTTCAGGGACTACTGGAAGAAATACTGTTTGCAGATTTTATTTACAATTCTTGGGAGTTACATTTAAATTTAAACTTGAAGCCTAGGGTCACTTTGCAGTGAGGGCTCACTTTCTTCCTCCACTCATTTCTGAGTGACCATTGTGTCATACCAGCACTACTTCTGCACCAGTCCCATCAGGATTATATCCAGCAAGGTAGGAATTCAGTACAACAACATATACAGATCCCTAAATTAAAGAGAGGCAGGGCATTTCTCCTCCCTGCCATTGGAAAGCATGATTGTGCTTGTAGATGCATGCTAACAATCAGCCAGCGAAAAAAGTGGCCAAAGTAACCAAAATATGTCTGAAGTAGTTTATTCAAGTTACTATATTTGTATCAAATTTCATTTCATTGCGTAAGGCTTAGTTCTGGAAACCGTTAAATAACAGTAAGCAAAGAGTGCTTCTTAGCATGCACTGAACAAATTCCAGACATCTCTGAGAAACCTCCAGGTTCTCAGGATTTCTATACTAGGGAATATAACTCCAAATTGGAGTTGCCTCAACTTCTCACACTTACTAAGGACCATAGCCAATTGCAACCATCTTATGATGATTCATCTCCAAAACCTCAATCAATGGTAAGATTTTTAGCTGGACTGTAAAAGAAACAGATTTCTATCCTTCATGCTAAAAATGCTGGAAACACCACAACAGTCAAGAAGCCACATTCTAAATGAGCATGACATTCAGACAAAATACACGTACTCTGACTCATTATATTTGAATGTCTAGGGTGCACAATGACCTCATATGAGATTTTAAAACACTCATGTAGAGGGTCCTTGCTAACAATGCTTTCTGTCCTTTGGCTCCGTCCTCAATTGCCCATCTGACATCCCTTTTGCCTTTTCTGCAAACTCCATTCTGGCCCTTCCCCCTCAAATATTCCCCCTCTGCACTACATTGAGGAACCTGGTTGCTTAGAAGTTCAGAAGTTAATGATTGATTGGAGCAGCAACAACTCCCCAGCAGCACTCAGAAATCTGGGTCCCTGAGCCTTCTCTCGATAGAGCGGGTCCTGCCAAAGGAGGGTGGGGGTGGAGACAGACTCCAATTCCATCCTCCCTATTTGCTTCACCTCCTCATGACTATCAGTTAAATAGCTACCATTTACACCAGGAGTAGTCAAACTGCGGCCCTCCATGTGTCCATGGACTACAATTCCCATGAGCCCCTGCCAGCACTGTAGTCCATGGACATCTGGGGGGCCGCAGTTTGACTACCCCTGACACAGTGCTGACAGCATTCAGAGTGCCTCACACACATTATCACAGTAATCCTTGCAACAGTTCTGTAATTTGGACATTCATTACAGATTTGGGACTGAAGTCTACACTGCCCTAGTTGGTTTAACAGTTACCCCCTTCTAAATCAATTGAAACCAGTAAGGTTAGAAGGGGAAACTCTGTTTAGGATTGTACAGTTAATTAATAGCTAAGATCACATTTGAATCACATCTTGGTCCATAGTCTTTCCTAAACTGAGAACCTCAGATTCTCAACATACCTCACACTTTTCACAAAAGAACTTGGAATGCTGGTTCCTTCAAATAAAGGCCTGTCCTCTCCCTATTGTACTTTCCCAGGCATATCAGACCACAGCTAGGTTAACAAAAAGAATAACAAGGCAACACCTAAGAGCATCAGGGGACGGCAATGGGTAGAACATGAAGACGCAATGAAGAAGTCTAGCCTGAGAAGAAGGTTATGGGGAGATAAGCCTTCCTTAGGATATTGATGCTGCATAGGGAAGTCTTGCCTCAGAAACACATATATAGGGGCACTACCTCAGATATTATACACTTGCATTTCCAAAAGGGTTTCTGATAAAGGTTTTTGCATGAGTTAAGAGCTTCTTCTGGAACGATAACTAATTAAAGTGCAGAAAGCAGTGGATACAAATGGGAATTTTCAAAACAGTAGGAAGTAAACAGTGGAGTCTGCCAAACATAGGTACTGCGACCATCGCTATTCATGGATAATCTGGAGAAGAGCGAACATGGCAAGGCAGCCAAGTGTACAAACAGAACCAGAATATTCAAGATGCTAAAATTTGAAGGGCTCTAAAAAGGGTCTTAAAATGTGATGAATGGTAACAAAATGGCAGCTGTAGGTCACTAAATAAAATGAATCACTCTATGCTAAATGTAAAGGGTCACACACACCAGATTACATGCACACTGTTGGGATCTGACACATCCACATTTTGGGGTTGTAGTGAATAATTTGTTAAATATGTAAGCCCAGTGTACAGCATCTGTGAATATGGCAAATTTCATATTATGAGTTATTAGGAACACCACGGAAAATAAAATGGTAAATTTTACAATGCCATTATCTATATTACATACATGTTTAGAATATCATACACAGTCCTTGCTGGCCCCACCTCATAAAGTCAGAAAATACATTAAAATTATTAAGGAGTACCTTCTCTACAAGGAGCAGCTAACCTGAGATTTTTGTTTTAGATTGGATTGTGGGAAGGAGGAGCAGTTTGATAGTGGCAATACATTTTAAATTTCAAAAGGAAAAAGGATTAAAAGTTTTACAAAATTTAAATGATGTGGATAAATAGAATTTTTTTCTCATAAACCAGATAAAACTTGAGATCACTGAGTGAAATAGCAAATTCAAAATAGAAAAGGTGCTTTATGCAAATTAGAAATAATTTACAGAATATATTTCCTGAGGATCTGGTGCAGCTATCTCAGAAGTTTAAAACTGATAGATAAATGTTATACAAATAGAAGTGAACAGTGCAATCCTAAACAGAGTTATACCCATCATCTAGATTGATATAAATCAATGGGATTAGATGAATATAACTATTTAGGAGTGAATTGTATATCTTTCATATATCTCATATGGGTGGGTGGCTGTCCAATCCACAAATTGGGGGAGGACACCTTGTTGTAGAATATGTGTTTCAGAAATGTCAGGATATAAATGTATCATTTTATCATACGTAGTAGACTTATTAAAAAGCAAGGAAATATTGGATTATTATTCATAATGAAATACAAAAGAGATAGAAAATTAAATTTCTATTAGATCCAAAATGTATTTGAATATCATACCAAATAACATTCAAATATATAGCTAAGTTGTTAAATATATGGTAAGCACTACAGGGAATCTATATACATCACACTGGAAGAAGGAAATTCTGATGTACAACAGACTAACATCAGACTTCAGAAGAAAATGGAGTCCTATCTTAGACTATATAGATCAGTAAAATGAGATAAAAATAAACAACTATTATAAAATATGAATTGAAATATTATGGGTTTTCCCCCTCTCTGCTCTTTCTAAAAACTGTCTAAAACTGTCTAAAAACTTAGATGTGATGCTTTCTTTTTTTCACCTGTTTGATATTATAAAATAGTAGTTTAATGTATTTGAGAAAAAATAGTTCTGTAATATAATCTTTTTAAATACAGTTTCTAATGTAAAAAACAATACATGTTCCAGATCTAGAATATGAGTGTCATGGATAATTTGCAGGTTTGCAGAACAACACTTTATACATATATAGAAGCCTTTGGTTAATCTCCCAGGAAACTACCAGAAAAATTTATCACAAAATAGCCTTAAAAACCTCCCACAGGGATCAGCTGTGGCAGAACAAGAGGGGAGAAAACAGGAATCAGTAGAGGGATGAGATTGCCCCTTCTTCGAGAGTCTTCTTCTGCCCCCCTCCTTTTAATGACACTTATGACAGCTAGATAGAACACTAGATATTAAAACAGAATTGGAATGGGGCTTTTGTCTTCATAACCCGCTTGCAAACTTTGCTTGATGGTCATTCTAGGAGGCATGGACATTCTGTCTGTTCTGGAAATGTTCTTTTTGGATTCCAGTTTGACCTTTAGCAACTGATGAGCTCCAGTTCAAAAAGTCTGAAGCCCAGAAGAGGCTCTAGAAGCCAAAGAACTCTCTCTAACAATTACTCATGCCTATTCAACTGTGACCGGCTAAAACACTACTCTTAAAAGTATGTTTATGTCTGGCCCTTAAAAGATTGTGTAAGAAGGAATAATAGTAGGAAGGGTTTGAAATTAGGTAATGGAGTTTACTGCTAACAGAACTAAGTCAGTGTAGCAAAAAAATTAACACTTGGACTGGCGTTACAAAAAGAATTACATATGTTAAGGAAACATATTCCATATACTTCTACTATTAGGCAGGATGGCTAAACTAGGCAATACAATGGCAGCCACATTTTCTCAACTTACTCCTGTTTTCATAATTTGAATGTTTTATTTCTGTTTTAGATACTCTGTCAAGAGATTTTTTTTTATAAAGTAGAAGTTGGTCCTAAAATATGAAATATGTATTCATGACAATTACCAGTTAATTTGTTAATATATACGTCATTATTTTTGTTGAACAACCATTAATTGTACCTTTATATTTTCCAAGAACCATTTTCTTTTGAAAAAGCTATAAGGCGAAACGCGTCGGAACTTGTGTGAAATTATAAAGAATAAAGAATTACTGAAGATAGAAGACTTAAAGTCCATTTTGGATATTTTATTGCCATATTGGTTCCCCAGTACATCTATATTTCTATATATGAGTATAAAGCAGGAGTGGGTGAGGTCTTAGATTAATATGACCGAGAGCATAGATGTGGGAGAGATAAACCTTCCCCACTCCTCCCTTTGGAGAGTTTCCACAGAAGGGTTGCCATCTACAGACTAGGGAATTCCTGGAGGTTTGGGGGTGTAGCCTGAGGAGGACAGAGCTTGGAGAGGGGACCCTCTGTAGTGTATAATGCCAAAGTACCCATTTTCTCTACTGAAGCTGATATCTGTGATCTCAAGGCCTAACCACCTCATCTCTCACTTACTAGGTAAGATACCAGGAGGCTGCAGATCCTTTACCATTCACACCCCGTGTTAGTCAGATTCCCAGTCTTAGATTGAAGATTAACAGGCTGTAATCCACAACATGTGCCCTAAGGCTACTCAGTCTACAGTGAAAAGGCAAGGTTACCCTACACTGTTTAAACCCAGATGTTAGCTCTACCTCAGTAGCCTCTTCTGGCGGAAAACGTCATGGCTGGCAACACAATTCCTGACTTCCTGCTTGCAGGAACTTACCTGGGAAAGGGTTGGGTTGCACAAGCCCCAGAAAAGAATGCATCATAGCAAACAAGCCCTGCAGGCCACCACTGGGGTCAGTGGGTTGTGGAAGGTAATCAGGCTGAGTGAGGTTTGTAAGAGACATCTTAAGAGGGCACAATCGCAGGTCCCAGCAAGTTCAAATCCTCAGGAGGTTCTCTGTAGAAATCACTTCCTCTCACAACTTGGGAGTGCAGCTGGCCTCTGTAGTGGTTTCTGTTCTCCCTCCACACAAAGTATCCTGATGCTTTCCCCCCAGCAGCCCAAGGAGCTGGGATGTGTGCCTGCAACAAAACAAGAAATGTTAGCAAGTTGCTGGTTAGAGCTACAGCCCAGAAACCAACTAGGAAAAGTCAAAATGGAAACATTCCCAGCACTGCTTGCTTCCTTGTTAGAGTAGTGCTGGGGTGGAGAATGCTGTGGTTACTATGGATGCTCTCCAATCAGAACAGGTGGCAGACACCTTCCTCTCTTCAAGCCTCAATCCCCAGCAACATCCAACAGCCCAGGGGCAAGAACAGAAGGGAAATCAACAGGGCTCAACAGGGTGTGAAGTAGTTGCAAAAGCAGGGGAAATGTGAACATGGGATATGATGGTCATCAGACCACTGAGTTGCATCCATACCAGTGGATTTATTTTGGTGTCACAACACAACAAAGTTGGTTCTTGCCATCCTGTGTATTCCCCAAGATTTGGTCCTTGGGTCTACAGACTTTTCCTTCATTGGTAAAGTAAGTTCCCGAGTCCCTGAACCTTTCCTAAGATGGGAGGCAGTAAGATGTGTGTGTTTATTATTTCCTTGAGAACTTTGTGCCCACTATCTTTTCCCTCTTAATAAAACAGTAAGGGGTGTTGGGGTGGGCTCAGTCCGTGATGGGGAGGGGCAACAATTGGTCCCATGGCCCTGGACTGACAAGCGGAGGGGCCAATCGGAAGGCGCAAAGTGCCTTCCGATTGGCCCCTTACCAGGACAGACCAAAATTCCATCCAAACAGGGGCAATCTGGAGAAATGGCTGCCAGTCTGCTCCTGACCACCGCAGGGAGAGGAGGTCAGTAGGGCTGCCAAGGGGGGTGAGAACAGAGGCTAACCCAAGGCTGTCCTAACTGTCATGTCCAACTGTAAATTGCCTCAGAACCCTGACAGAGCTTGCAGGAGGCTGCAGAGTGCTCCCCCTCCCCCCCTTCAGGCCTGCTGCGAAGGAGCCTCTGACAGGCTCTGAATGAGGGTAGGGAGGCATTTCCAAGAGCAACGCAGGGGAGCCTGAGGGCCTTCTTTTTTTGGGGGGGGGGACTTTCCCCTTCTGCCAAACAGTTGGCTGACAGGGAGGCCACAGAAAAGCCCCTTCCCACTCAAAATACTCCTCTGGCCGGGGGTTAGACACAGCCACGCCATGTGTCTTTCTTCTTTGCAACTCTCTGCAGATTTGAGGCCACTGCACAGTGTTATTCTGCAGATGAAACTGTTTTTTTTGTCTCCTGTTTCATCTGCACAACAACCTTGTGCAGTAGGCCTCAAGTCTTTCAATTTCAACAACAACAACCTGTGTGGGAGGCCTTAAATGTTTCTTCTCTACCACAACCCTCTCCAAAGTAGCCCTTTCTGCCTGGGGAGCAGATCTTTATACTCTGCATGTGAGCTGTAATTCCAGGAGCTCTCCAGGCTCCACCTGGAGGTTAGCTACCCCTGGGTTGGAAATATTCCTGGTGGTTTGGAGGTGCGACTTCAAAATCATACAACGCCTCAGAGTCCAGCCTTCAAAGGAGCCATTTTTACCTGCAGTTGGGAGGGAGTTGTGCAAGTGTGTCCCTCCTGGGCTATGTCCAGCCCTTACCAGCAACTGTTTGTATTCTGGGGCGCAGACAGGCAGACCAGCATCAGTCCTATCAGTCTGGAAAGTTCAGGAAGATCTAAATAAATACTTACAGCCTGAAACTGTAAATAGTGAGAGGGAGAGGAAGGGAAGATGATTGGAAAATGCTTTGAGACACCTGAGGCCTGCTGGGTCACTGCGGCCCATTCCCAGTTCTCTCAGACCTCTCATAGCCTCACATACCTCACAGGTTGACTATTGTGGGGAGACGAATGGAAAAGGTGTTTGTAAACTGCTTTGAGACTCCTTTGGGTAGTAAACAACAGGGTACAAAAATTTGTTCTCCTAAGGAGCAACCATAAAAGAAGCATGTGGGCACATAACATTTTATCAACAGTGATAAAAATGGAGAAGAATTAACAGGGTGGACACTTGTGTACTGTGCCTACCCCATGTGTATTAGGGCAGGGGGCCATTTCGGTGTCTGTGGCCTAATTCCCACAAGAAGGGAAATGACGCAGAACTGGGGGGAATTGGTTGCCATGTAATCTTCCCCTAAGAAGAGTCTCCAGTCTGATTTTCCCTTCACATATCTGAAGACATGGCTCTGGAAAGCTCATCTGTAACCACTATGCCACAATTCCCAAATGTCAGTCTTCTCCCACACTCAATGAACATTCCAAACCACAGGTTCTTGACACCCATATCTCCACACCCATGCCCTCATTTGCCACTACGCCACCATAACCTCCCACACAACACGCACATTCAACTCCATGCCCTTACAGACTGGACAACTCCTCCTCTTCCTCTTCCCACTGCCAAGCTCTAGCGCCCGTTGCATTCTTGGTTACAACGGGCTTTGCCCCTAGTGTGTGTGTGTGTTTGTGTGTGTGTGTGTGTATCCATATATATATATATATATGGATTAGGACAAGCAAACATTCAACAGGAGGACATGATGACGAATGCTTTTACCAACATATATGTACATGGCAATGTTTAACTTGCTTGACTTTCTGCCTCTAGGGATAAGAAGACTTGTTTCAAAAACAAATTGCAGCAATACTGTACAGATTTTAGAGATGATTGGGGCATGAACCTCAGCGAGGCTAGAGAGCAACTAAAAGAATAGAGGGAAAGGCAGAAACAACCCCTCTCCCCAAACTCAGTACCTAAAGCTCCCCCAGCCAGGATTAATATCCAAAGGGGGATAGTGGGAACTGCTTCACTATCCAGAATTAGGGGATGTTGCCAAGCCAGGGTGAAATAAGGAGGCAAGAAGAATGATCTCTTCCCCCTCCCTTTCCTCTCTTCTCCTTGACCATTTCAGATTCAGAACTATCTGGTAAAGACTCCCAATAGCCGAACTGCCTACGCAGCGTGCGAGCACAATCCTATCCCAGCTACATCGAACTTCAGCCCAAACTAGGCGACCCGGGGGGGTGGGGGGTGGCGGGAGCTGGCAAAGTAAGCGCCGTCAATGAAGCCATGCAGGCGCGGCGCCCCGAAAATCTTGCGCGTGTCCCGCGCCAGCGCTTAGAAGCGCCACGAGAGGTGGACCTCCCATCCCCCGCGCGCTCCCTCCGACCGCTGGCTTTCGGCCCCTTTCTGGGACCCTCTCGAGTTCAGTTTCCCGCCTTAGGAACACCCAGAAGCCCCGGCAGAGGGGGGCTCGCCTAACCTCTTCCCCTTTCCCTGAGGGGGACTTCGACTCACCTGGCGCCGCTGTTTCGTGGGCACTGGGGGGCGCAGCCTCGGCGAAGGAGGAGCGCTAGCAGCAGTGGGGCCGCTCCGTCGAGCGCGGATTCTCATCGCGGCTCTCCGCACGAAGCCAAGGGGCAGGCCCCGGGAGAATAGCCTTCCCTCTTTCCACTCCCCGCCCGGCCCTGCCTTTACTTCCTCCTTACTCTCTGTTGTTGGTCGTCCTGCTCCCTGACCCTCCGAGCATGAATGGCCGGGCCCGGGGCAAGTGGGGATACACACGCCGAACTCTTGAAGGAGCCTCGGCCAGCCAAAGCGGCTCTTTGTTCCCCGCGCGCGCACCCTCCCACCCTTGGCAAAAGCCCTTCATCCGCCGAGACCTTTGGTGCGCTTTGGTAGAAAGCTTCGTCTGGCCCCGTCTGGAGAAGCCTGCCCTGGAATCATCGCTGAATATTCCGCCCTGCCTTTTGGAGGAAATCGTAAGAGCTCCTGTGGGCACAGACGGAGCTTGCGATCAATGAGGTTGTCTCTGAAAACTAGAACGGAAAGTCAGGAGGGGAAGTAAAAGAAAACAAGAGACTCGCTTTTATTATCATAAATAAAAATAAACAGTGATCTTTTGTTGTGTGTCCTTACATTACAAACATAAGTTCCAAGTTTTCTTAACTAGAATCAGCTACCCTGAGGCAATCTTTTTAGTACTTGGCCTTTTTGTTTTCTTTATAGTATTAATGCTTTGCCACGTGGAAAAAACAATATGACCCCCATAACCCCCCCACCACCACCACCACCAATCCAGGGAAGATCACTGTATGGGATTGTGGGCAAAATGTTACCTGAACATGTTATGTTATGTTATTATTGTTAAGATTGTTGACACAGTTACCAAACTTATCTTGTACTCATCTAATGTTTTCTGTAAGCTGCCCTGAGCCACAAAGGAGGATGGGATGGATAGTTAGCTAGTTAGTTCAGGGTAAAGTGACAGTGAGAGGGTGGCTGTCTATGTCTTTGGTGAGAGAACAGGACTAGGCCCAAGCAGCTAAAATGTACGATTCAGGAGGAAAGACTAGAACACTGAGCTTCCAATAAATGGTTGAGATAAATGCTGCTTGTTCTTCTCTAATAAATGTTTCCTCTAATTGGATTCAGAAAAATCTTACAAAATCTGGAAACTCACTCCTGTGAAACAAAGTCTGTATAAGCTTTCTTATAAATAATCTACTGCTGTAGCTACAGGTTTTCTGTCCTTGTAACTGTTGCTATTGCAAACAAGCAGAGCCAGGCCTTCCTTGTTCCTGGTCAAGTATTTCTGTTCTTTCTCCCTCTGGCCTGTGTGGACCCTGCCAAAATCATAAAAGCTCTCTCTTAGTACTGCAGCTGTTTTATCTCCACTTCTGACTCTAGCCAACGTAAAAGGTATGTTCTGGGTCTGGGTGGGGAAGATGGATGTTATTTTATTCAGGCTGAAGGGCTTCAGACAGAGGCATGGAACAGGAGGCCAGGGAGGAAGTCTCCATAGGCAGGTCCAGGTTAGGTTGAGTGATCAGTCATAGAACAGCAATAATTTATGTACAGTTAGAAGAGTTGGAAGACACGGAGAAGGCTGCCAGATAAGATGGCAGGTTCTGGGAGATCATCACACAGCAGGGTAAGTGGATGAAAAATAATTAACAAGAATCAGAATCACATTACTGAAAATTAAATTAGATTGATTAAATAACCAGTTTTATCAGTTCTCAAATTATGAATATAACAACATATTTGGTCACTGCTTTTTCATCTCACAAATATAACTCACTGAGCCCAGTATTGACCATATCTTTCTTCTGGATAGTACTGGTCCCTTGGTTGTCTCTAAATATAAACACATTATTATAAAATATATAATTATATGGGCTGTATATAATTTTGTTCTAGTTATTACTATGCAAAAATAATCTGTAAAGTCATCCATTGAATAACCAGATTATTAATGCCACATTTTCTAACAGTATGTTCAGGTTATGTAAAAATATATGAATTATATGCTCATAGATATGGAAAGTGCTCTAATTAGTTCTGCATTAATGTTTTAATCGTTACCTTTTCATCATTGTTAATGAAATACAGTGATGTATCAGAACTTGATTTAAATATGTCAATATAGATATATCACCATATGTTAGATGATGGGTCTGTTAACTGATTGTAAAGAAAAGAAAATATTGTTAAAATATATTGGCAGGATAGGTGGAATGCCAGAATGATCAGTATGTGAGGTAAACGGCACTAAAACAACAATGCAGGGTGCTCTTGTGCATATGTATAATTTAATGTGAGATCTAATGTGTGCTACTCCCTAATAAGGGACTTGCAACTGGTCTGTGGAAACCTTATGGACATAAATTCCCAGTATTAATTTGTATGGTTTCAGTTATGTAAATAGTCTTTAATAGACCAGCTTTTGTTGATGTCATTTCATTATAAAAGGTTGCCAGCCTCTGATTTAGATGGATACAAATATTAGGGTATCCATTCACATGTAGAACTCTTTGTCTGCCGTATTGTTATTTAAGTATCTGTAGTTATTTTAAAAGGGCCTCTTGTGGTGCAGAGTGGTAAGGCAGCCATCTGAAAGCTTTGCCCATGAGGCTGGGAGTTCAATCCTGGCAGCCAGCTCAAGGTTGACTCAGCCTTCCATCCTTCCGGGGTTGGTAAAATGAGTACCCAGCTTGCTGGGGGTAAACGGTAATGACTGGGGAAGGCACTAGCAAACCACCCTGTATTGAGTCTGCCATGAAAATGCTAGAGGGCGTCACCTCAAGGGTCAGACATGACTCGGTGCTTGCACAGGGGATACCTTTACCTTTTAGTTATTTAAAAGGGGGGGGAAACACACAATAAGATTTAGATAAGCTTGAAAACATATTATTCATATCTAGGACCAGCATATCATGGCTTGAATCTGGTTTGATTTCTGTTAAGTGTCAGTCAGTCTAGATTGCTGATGTACTGTTGTTATGACTAACAAGCGGTGTTTCTTTCAGGTTAGATTCAGAAATGTATTAAGTCTATATACTCATATAGACTCTTACTCTTTAGCATTGTACAATGCTGCAGAGGATCAGTATTATAGGCCTTGTCCTTAATGTTTTCTTCTTTTTCTCTATTCTTAGCAAAACTTGAGAAATAGAATCTTCATGTGCTTTCTGAACAGAATGTTTACAACATTCCCATATAACAAACTGTGTTAAAATATCCAAGAATCCATTTCAAAAACTAAGCCTATTTGTTTGCAATGGGGTTTTATTATTTTATATGTTGTCACCCACCACGAGCCTTAGGGGAGTGGTGGGCTATAAATTGAATAACAATAACAATAACAATAACAATGGATCTGAAATATGCTCTATGGAGAAATATTGGGAGGGAATGAAGAAATCATGGGATGGAATGATGGAAATTTAGAAAAATGTAACAATTGTTTTTGAGAGAACAATTGTTTTTGTATAGGAAACATTTAAGTATTCACTTCCTTCTACACTCTAATGCAGCCAGTTAGCACATTGAGTACATTGAGCCACGGGCGAGTCCTGACAATATCTTAATGATTTTTTGCTACGAGATCATCTAGGAATGAGGAGTGATTCTGAATCACTTGACGTGGGATATAAGAATGTAACTGTGTATATGCACTGTCAGTTAAGATTATAAACTTTTTCTAAATTCTGGAAGTCTTTTTGTCATTCTAGTCATATAGTGGACCAGGATGCAAACATAATTTCTCTGTAGAAATTAGCAACACAGGGCTCCCTGTATGCATCTCATCCCAACCCATCCATCCAATCTCACTAATAACTGCCTTTGTCTATAAATCCTGGAAGTTATTACCTGACTGTTATGAACCTTTTTGAAGACCTTGATGAAATGATAGATAGGACAGAAATATTTGAAATAAATAGATAAGTCATAAAAGGAAAAAATATTTTATTTCTGTGATTACTGACTAGTGGTGATAGCAGTGCAGCCTGGGCCCCCACTATAGCACATCTCTTCCACCCCTCTTGGACCCTGCCCCAGGCTAATGGAAGCCTTCCAAGCTGTTGGTAAAAGAAAAAAGAGGGAGTTCAGCAGTCAGGCAGGCAGCCAGAAACACTTGCAGATGTTTCAGTTCCTGTGTTATCCATCTGATATGTACAAGCTACTTGGCATTTTCTGGGTTTGGGTTGGTAATCGGATTAATGTTCACAGAGTAGCGAAGAATGATATCTGGATGATGTGACATAACTGGTAGATGATCGCAGAGAATCCTGTTTTGCCAGACCCTTGAAGTGAATTCCTACAGTTCAGTGAGTTTAATATCTTTCCCAGTAGCGATACTAAACTCTCTGGATATATTCATAGCTACTATTCCTCTCTTTTTTCCCATGACAAAATGGAAGAAACATTGCCTCCTTAACACTTTGTTCTGGTGCTTAATATCACTAAATAACAACTGCCAAGATACATAAGCTAATATTAGCATAAACCGATCTACAGAAGCTTGCTTTGTAGAATGAGAGTGATCACTTCAGTGACCAGCCTCTTTCAGTAGATGTAAAATTGACAGCTGTCAAACTGGTAGATGGGAACATTTGTGGAGATGGAGAGCAAGAAAGGACACAGTTGCAAAGAGAGGCTAATTAGACAAACGACAGGGTGGACTGATGTTTTACCAAGTACATTAAAAAAAACCCAAGTATTGGTTTTCATATCTGTAAATCTCAGTCCCAGCCATGTGTGGACAGAATAGCTGACAGCATGCTCAGAGCAATTTGAGGGCTCAGGGACCAAGTACAATAAGGCTTACTGAGAGCTAGTGTTGTGTGGTGATTAGAATGTCTGACTGGGGTTAGAGAGACTCCTGTTCAGATTCCCAATCTGCCATGGAAGCTTGCTGGTTGGGCCTTGGTCCAGTCTCAAACTTTCAGACTACCCTCTGTTACAGGGTTGTTTTGAGGATAAAATGGAGGAGAGAACTATGCCCCTTTGAAATCCCCATTGGGAATAAAGGCAGAGCATTAATTGTAAATAATAAAATTTATCTAAACTTCTGTCTGAGCCTTGACATGAGTATTCTAACACATTTGCTAAAGTGGTATCTGGCTCAAAAGCTTTTCCCACAGTGTATATGTTAATATTTGAGGCAGTGATACCCGACATGATGTCCATAGGCACCATAAAACCCACCACTATGTTGCCTAGCACCCAACTGCTGTTTCCATAAAGAACCTTTACTCTGAAAAACCAGTCCTGGCTGTCTACTATCTCATTTGAACAGGAGGTACTTTAGAATACCTCAGGCACAACCTAGCTTTTCTTGTCAAAGGAGGCGGCTTAGTTTGGAACCTCATAGAATCATAGAGTTGGAAGGGGCCATACAGGCCATCTAGTCCAACCCCCTGCTCAACGCAGGATCAGCCCTAAGCATCCTAAAGCATCCAAGAAAAGTGTGTATCCAACCTTTGCTTGAAGACTGCCACCTCCTAACATTTTGTGATTGGCCCCAGGTCCCGTGGCATTCCTGTTCTTATTGGCTGCACCCTCCACTTCCCCAAAGGCAGCAATTTTGTGTTGACACCCAGTTAATATTCTCAAAATTCCAAAAGTGCTCACAGGCTTAGTAAGATTGGGGGAGGGGGGGAGCCCATCTTTGTTCTGGATGCAGATATTCCACTGAATTTTTTCTAAAATGCCTCCAAAGTGACTGAAGTTACAGATGCAGTCAAGGTGCCAGGTTTTGAGGTAGGTTCCATATAGAAATGCACTGTTAGAAATTCAAAAGAGTGTTTTGAAGCCACTGTCTCTGAGATAACTTTTATCTAATGCTTTGTGGAAATGCAAAGCACAGGAATATGCAGAATAGGCCTATACTGTTCTGTTATGACTGGATCATCAAATGAAGTGCCAGTTCATATATTAAAATATTCTACACACACACACCCTTCCTGTGGAAAATGTTAGTGCACCAGTGAAAGTCATTGATTGAGCAACCTATTTCCTCCCTTAACAACTTCTTTTTGTTGCTGCAATATTTAAACTCAGGGAGAAGCTACTCATGTCTTTGCTTGGTCTGTTAAGATTCTGTGAAAGGAACCAGACTTTCCCTGTTTCCAAAGCAAACTCTCAGGTTTTTTCCCCCTGGCTTATAAGGCAGATAACCTTTCAGTAAAATAAAGGATCTCTGACAGAAACTTCCCTATTAAACTATACCAAGGGTGCTTTGGCTGGGAAATACCTGGAGATTTAGGGAGTTGAGCCTGAGAAAGGCAGGATTTGGGGAGGGGAGGGACTTCAATGGGGTGTAATGCCAGTGTCCACCTTCCTGAGCAGCCATTTTCTCCAGGGGAGCTGATCTCTGTCACCTGAAAATCAGTTGTAAATCCCAGGAGATTTCCAGTCACTACCTGAAGGCCGAAGAAACAAAAATAGAACCAATGGAAGGTATACAAATAAAGAAGTTTTATTCATCTTGCTGGAGGTTGGCAAGCACAAGACAAGCTGCCGCCTGCGAGTCTAAAGGAATTCCTGTTTCTTCTTCCAAAGCAACATTCCTTTGCAACTAGGCTCAGAATTATAGAATCATAGAATCATAAGAGTTGGAAGGGGCCATACAGGCCATCAAGTCCAACCCCCTCCTCAATGCAGGATCAGCCCAAAGCATCCTAAAGCATCCAAGAAAAGTGTGTATCCAACCTTTGCTTGAAGACTGCCAGTGAGGGAGAGTTCACCACCTCCTTAGGCAGCCTATTCCACTGCTGAACTACTCTGACTGTGAAAAATGTTTTCCTGATATCTAGCCTATATTGTTGTACTTGTAGTTTAAACCCATTACTGCGTGTCCTTTCCTCTGCAGCCAATGGGAATAGCATCCTGCCCTCCTCCAAGTGGCAACCTTTCAAATACTTAAAGAGGGCTATCATGTCCCCTCTCAACCTCCTTTTCTCCAGGCTGAACATTCTCAAGTCCCTCAACCTATCTTCATAGGGCTTGGTCCCTTGGCCCCAGATCATCTTCGTCGCTCCCCTCTGTACCCTTTCAATTTTATCTACGTCCTTCTTGAAGTGAGGCCTCCAGAACTGCACACAGTACTCCAGGTGTGGTCTGACCAGCGCCGTATACAATGGGACTATGACATCTTGTGATTTTGATGTGATGCCCCTCTTGATACAGCCCAAAATGGCATTCGCCTTTTTTACCACTGCATCACACTGCCTGCTCATGTTTAGTTTACAATCCACAAGTACCCCAAGGTCTCGTTCACACACAGTGCTACCTAGAAGCGTATCCCCCATCCAGTAAGCATGCTTTTCATTTTTCTGACCCAGATGCAGAACTTTACACTTATCTTTATTAAATTGCATCTTGTTCTCATTTGCCCATTTTTCCATTATGTTCAGATCTCGCTGAACTCTGTCTCTATCTTCTGGAGTATTTGCCAGTCCTCCCAATGATACCAACAGATTTTTTTTGCACAAAAAAATCCCGATATTAGAACTGAAAGATCACTAACACAGTTTGTTCTTTGTCCTAGAAAACTATAGACGATTGAAACTGGCCTATTTTTACTAGAAAGCGCTGATAAGAAAAGACCTTTCCTTGCAATGGAAGAGCAAACAAGAATGCCCATGGTATTAACATTTTAGGAAATACTTAAACATGGATTTGTTTCTTGAAACTATTTGTCAGAAACTAATAGTTTCTTGAAACTATTTGTTTTTATGTTTTTGGAGGACAATAAAGGGCCTCTTGGATGTATGGCCCCCTAGGGTGCGTGCATGCAGTTCTCAATGCCTTTCAAGACTCCCTCATCCCCCAGTTATCCAGTTGGTCTGATGTTCCAACAGAAAGGACTGATCGGGCACCCCACCTTGGTTGAAGGAAGCAATACAGGACAATTGGAAGAGTGAGAAGCAGAGGCCTAAGGGAACAATAGGTACAGGAGACAGGTAGGGGAGAGAACGAATCCTCCAGCACCATCCAATTGTGTTGCAGTTAGTAGGGGATTATCAGTGTGACTTATGCCAATATGGGGCTAATGAGGTGAAGTGTTTGCTGCTTGCCTTGGACAGAATATTCTGCTGTTCTCCTGGTGCAGGTGAATGGTGCCTGCTAACTCCTTTCCTTGAAGTGGGGGATGGGGTGGGACTTTTAAATAGACATTGTTTTCGCACATGACTCTTACTGAAAGTTAGCTGAGGCAATGATTTTGTGGCTGGTTTTGCCTGCTGCAGCAGCCATTTTGTGGCTGCTCCCACCACACTGTGTTAAGACTTCCAAAGGTGCCACAAGGTTCAGAAAGGTGGGGGACACCTAGGGGCTTTCCGCACCAGGATCCTTGTAGCAAATTGTTTGCTGAACGAAAAATCGCCATTTAAAATAGTGCAATTCGTCATTATGCATACCTGACTTTGTAGTGGAATCCAGTTGCGTTTCTATCGTTTCCCACAAGCTTCCGGTCTCAGCAAAAATCGCTAGACAGGAAGCGCTATTGCCAAGCTTGTCCCGCCCCTGGCCGTCAAGCAGCCAATGGGCAGCCGTTAGCATGCTCCCAAACAGCCCCTTTCCCTTTAAGAAAGGTTTTTTTTAAAAAAAAAAAAAAACAAACACACCCATTGCAACGAATATGTGTTGATTCGTTGCAACGTAGAGACCCATCAGCTGGCAGGTGTGTTTGAGCTGTCGTTTCATCGTTGCCACGCTCCCCCCAAGTGAAAAAAAAATCCCCCCCCCCTCACGGGCCCGATTTTCGGCCGAAAACAGTGTAAAAAATAAAGGGAAAATACATCAGCAAACGGGCTTGTCTGTTGTTTGTGCTTAGTGAATAAACAGCTCTGGGGAGGGACTGAAGCCGGGGAAGCCTCTAAACAGGCTTGCTGGTGGGTTGAACTTCGCTCGCTCGAAGAAAAAAAAATGGCGATCGCTTCGCCGGAAGATCAGAGGAGAGAGCCAGGGGGAGGGACTTTGTAGAAACCACAACAATGGTAACGCACAGAACTTTCCCGCTAGTGTTGCAGATTGGTTGCAGGAGTGTAGCGCTTTCCGGAGGGTGAATCCACTTTTTGGGATTTCCCTGAAAGCGCTACAAGGAAGCGCTTTTTGCGGATCGGTTTCAGGTGTGTGGCAGATTGTCAACGACGTTGTGCATAATGGCAAATCAGTAGCGTTTTCAATTGGCAACCATTGTTCAATTTTGAAGGTGTGCGAAAAGCCCCCTAGTTTAGATGCTCACAAACTGCTGGAGGATGAGGCAGGTGTAAGAGAGGTACCTGGAAAAGCTGATTGATAGAGCAAGATATATGGGTATGGTTTAAATAGATCTTATGCCAGACCTGGGATGGGGCGTCATTTTGTGGAAGAGGGAACACCTGTCAGTCAAGAGAGGGCAAAACATGATATTTAATAAACTGATCAACCAAGTATCTGGCTGCCACTCTCTAGTAATTCAGGGGTTATGTGTTGTTATTGTCTGTCACTTGAGAGCCAATCCACATTAAGCCAGCTGTGCTGAGAACGGTGGAATATAAAAGTGAATGATAAGTTAAAAAATAAATTGATGTGGTGGTTAAGACCAGCAGCCCGTAATCTGGAGAACTCGGTTTGATTCCCTGCTCCTCCACATGCAGCCAGCTGGGTGACCTTGGGTCAGTCCTCTCAGAGCTCTCTCAGCCTCACCTACCTCATAGGGAGTGTGTTGTGGGGAGAGGAAGTGTAGGCGATTGTAAGCCAGTCTGATATTCAGGTAATAAGTACAAAAAACAGCTCTCCTCCTGCTAGCTATTAAAAAAAATACATGTAACTGTATTGTTCAAAAGTTACCTGTCAGATAAAATATATTTATATTTTCAAATGTCTTCATTTTGAGGACTTGCACAGGAATACACAAACTGAAGTGTGCAATTCTGTAAAGACTAGGAGTTCTCACTGTTGACAAAAGAGGTGGAGGCAGCAGGCCTGATAAAAGGCTTGGTGTTTGCCATGGGTATATGAGACCAGTGTACGGGAACATAAAGTAAACAAAAATGTGGTCATGTGGCATCAGGAAGTCTGACAGATCTGCTATAGAATAAGCTTTCAAGGGCTAAAGGCCACTTCATCAGAGGCATAAAGCACATTCTCAGTCAGTATATATTTATATATGTGCATACACACGCTCACATGAAAAAATGTGAACAGTTTAAAATGCCACAAACTGCTATAGTTTGAGACATTTCTATACAAAACTCAATAGTATACAGGATAAGCAGAGTGACCACATTCAAGCAAATCTCAGACAGATCTTGCAAATAAATGCTACAGATCCAATTCATGGTGCCACAGCCTGTCTGGTTATGTTAAGCAATTATCTGTAGTGATTAAGAAAGCTTTGTTGAAGCCATGATTAATACAGTTATCAATCAATTCTAACACAGCAGTTTCCCACCGGAGTCTCTATTTCAAGTTCCTTTGTTGGAAAAAAGTCACCTTTTGCTGCCTGAGAATCCATTTCATGCATCTTATGAAGCAAGATCTGGCCCATGAAAGCTTATGCTTCAATGTATCCCCTGGAGCTTAGGGTGGCCACTTGCTCCCTTTTTGTTTTCTGGCAACAGGACTGACACAACTATCTCACTAGTATCTGTAAGAAAGCAAACAGTATTAGCCAGAACTAAAAAGGACCACGTACTTCAATGCAACATCACAAACTTCTCCCATTAGAAGTCATTTACACCAGTTCAGTGGGGAAAGGAGATCTAGGTTTGCAATATAACATGCCCAGTGATGAGGCCTCTTGCTCAGGCTCTGCTAAGAAGTCTACAAGAGTGCTCCCTATAGCAAGAATTGTGCAGTGCCTTTAAATGATTTTGCATTCTCTGGATTTCTCCATTATGTTGGATGTTCAGCTCAAAACAAATCCTGCCCCCCGCCCCCCAAAAAGAAAAGAGTTGATTAACCCCTAAAGGGGTCACAACCACCAGGTTGAAAACCACTGGTTTAGGGCATAGTGGTATTTATTGTATGGCACGTGTAGTATAGTCTGAAGATTGCCTGGCAGCCAGGTAAGAGATATTCAGAGGTGGTTTTCTGACTCTGCATCATGACCCCCAGTGTTCCTTGGAGGAACTACCACCAAAATTATTGGAAGTTTCCCATCCAAATATTTGCCAGGGCCAGCACTGTCTAGCTTCTGAGATTTGACAGGATCTGGTTTGCCTGGCTATAGTGGTAAAGACTCAAGTCTGCAGTTACAGAATTCAAATAGATCACAGGGTAAATAGGGTGAGCTGGCACTGGGCAATAAGTCTGCTTACTGGGATATGTGTGCCTCATTCAGTTCTGGAGAGACACCTAACTGCTGCCTTTTATAATTACAAAGAGGGAGAATGTCAGTTCTGGACTCAAAGTCTGTAATTGGTGCAACAGGAAACCACCTATATAGCTTGTTAATAAACCTGCCTTGCATCCACTGGCTTTGCCTCTTCTTAATTCTGCTTCAGGAAAATTACTTTTGTGTCTCCTTCCACACCTAGCACCAGTAGTTGGTATGGTTGCAAAGCCGCTGGAATCAATAGACCGCAAGGGGCTATCTACCAGAAAATGGAAACACTGCAAAGGACTGAACCCTCTGCCAGCATGGCGTAGTGGTTAAGAGTGGTGGCTTGTAACCTGGCAAGTCAGGTTTGATTCCCCATGCCTCCACATGCAGTCAACTGAGTGATTTTGGGCTTGTCAGTGCTGTCCGAGCTCTCTCAGCCCCACCTACCTCACAGAGTGTCCGTTATGGGGAGGGAAAGGGAAGGCAATTGTAAGCCACTTTGAGACTCCTTTGGGCAGTGAAAAGCAGGGTATAAAAACCAAATCTTCTTCATACAATTGTGAATACACACAAGGATACAAGACCATGCAGCAGAGCAGAGTTCTGTTGTTGTCCCAGTCTACGGGGACTAGCAGGCATGGTTGAATAGCAGAAGCTTTGTAAAATTTGAGCCAGCTGCCATTGGCCTGTTGCTTTCAGATGGGCAACAATGCTAAATCCGAACACCCGTACAATCACCACTAGCATTGGATTTGGGGAAAGAGGAATGCTGGGAAGAGACTGGCTTCAGGTAAAGTCAATAGTGCTGCTAGAACAGTTCTTACACCTACTCATCAGGATTAATGTCCATGGGAGGGTGCTTGGCTAGAGATTGGCAGTTTCTTCAGGTTGTATCCAAGGTCTACAAATCCTGGATCCAAACCTCACCATCATAATCATTAAATTAACATCTCTGGAATGTTCAAGAGATAAGTTATCTTAGTAGTCATTTCAGGCAAGGCAGTAGAGTATGTATGGTAGTGTGTCTATTTTGCAGAGAAATGGAAGCGTTGCTTCCTTCGGCCCTCAGGCTTGCAGTTTTCAAATGCTTACTCATCTACGCAGTATGGTTTACTTGCTTTCATTATGGGTGTGGTGAGCACAGGAACACCGCTATAGAGATTAGCTGCTGAACATCAGCAGGAAGCAAGAAATTTGTGGGCAGCAATTGGAGGAGGGCAGCTTTCCTGGCTTGAGATCTGCAGGCCCATTTCCTCCTTGGCTGCATAGGGCTGCCTGTATTGCTGTGTGTTTGTTCTCTCATAAAGCCAAATAATATTTACAATTCAAACAAGTTGCTTTGTTGCAAGGTCAAAATGACTGAGCAATAGCTCTGAATTGCCCGTAGTTCAGCCAAGTTTCTGGATGGGGCTTGTGCTTCTGCCTTGAGGCCGAAATAGTTTTGCCCTTCCTGGAATCAGTGTCAGAAAGAACTAACCCACTTTTACCCCAATGGCATAGTACAGCATCCAAGGACCCATCTGTATGCAAAACACAAAGTGCCAGAGGCAGTAATGTTTTGAGAACAGTAGCTGAACCTGGACTTTTTATGGTCTGAAGTAACAAAATGGGACTTACTTTTGAGGAGCCTTGTTTAGATGAGGAGCTGTTCACCAAGAAGTTTTATGATAATTTCTGACATTAACACAATATATTTTAAGGAATGCTGATGATACACAGTAGTAAGTTACATAAAGCAGACTGGAAAATTAAAACAAGGTACATAAAAACTAAAGCTGAAAATCTCTTCTTGTAGACATGTCCATAGCCTTGAGCTATTGCTCAAATTTAAATCACATCTTCACCATCCCCTTCCCCATGTACTTGCATTATGGTTACAGGGATCCTTTAATGGAGAAAGAAATGAATTTCACAATGTAGCTGTGTTCAATATAAGTTACACAAGCATGGTCAAGTATGCCTTCCACTAGATCATGCTGCGAAGAGGTAACAGAACTTCAACCTCAGCAGCAGCAGCAGTCTTCAGCCCCTTGTGATGCTGAGGGAGATTCTTGGCTTATCCATTTGACAATTATAAGTAGCCCAGGAGCTTCTGCGACATGATATTGTAGGATAATATTTCAATTTTGCATGAGAACAAACATTCAATGAACACATGTAATAACAGGGAATGCATTTCTGCAAGAAGCTTGTGACATCCTTATTGGGTCTGACTATTATTATTATTATTATTATTATTATCATTATTATTATTATTATTTAGATTTATTTCCCGCCACTCCCCGTAGGCTCGTGGCGGGTCACAATAGTCCTATCCCCATTAAAATACTTTAAAAGACTTTAAAAACAATCACAACATGGCGGTATTAGCACATGAGACTTTAAGGGGTTCTACCTTTTTAATTTCCTTAGTGCAAACTTAGTGCAAACTACAGTGTTTACATGTGCTTGATACTCCCTGTAGAAAACTGCCCTGAAAGCGGTCTCATTCTCTTTAGGCTGAACCTAGCACATTGCCCATTCTTCTGCTGGCAGTCATTTTACAACATCTGGCTTAGAGGCAAGTAATAATGTATTGAAGATGGTAACTACTTACAGCTACTGAGCAAATGAAAAGACAGGTCTTTTGTCCAGCTTCCTTGATACACATGCATGGCTATAGAATAAGCCAAAGTTTTTAACTTCTGTAGCGAAGCAGCACTGCTGTCCCCGTAATCCTGTCAATTCCCATAAAATTCATGGCAGTTATCTTGACCCATATACAACCTCTAATTTCCCTTAGCATCTTTTTGCAATAACGTCTGCTAGCAAAATAAACCTTATGGATTTGTTACTATTGATACAGTTGAGGAATTTGTCATGTGTCACAGAAGCTGATGATAGTTTCAAATGCCAAGGTCAGCAGCCATTTCCATCTCCATCTCCATCATTTCCAATCACCCTACTACCTTCACTGCCACCTAACTATATTTTGATTCATTAAAAACTACAGATTGCAAAGCAGGAAGGTTAAATTCAGCAGCTGGAGATATCAAGCTGATTGCTTTTGCTTGTAAGTCTGCAGTGCATGTAGGGTTCCATGTTGATTGAAAAGAAAAATCTGAAAACAAACAGCTCAGACGTTGGGCTCAAGACCACAAAGAAAGCAAACAGTTAACAAAGGCTCAATAGATCTTAATCCCCATCCCCTTTTACTACCATTGCACGGGGCTTCTAGTAACCGCTAGTGGCCAGGGAACGTTAAGAACTCCACAAATTTTTTCTGCTCCTAGCAATCTGGAAACGAGCTTGCTCCCACAAGCAAAAAATCTAGATCTCCATCTTTGTCAGAGCTTTCCTATGCCAATGGGCTAGGGCATTTGACAAAGGCAGTCATTGCTTACTCTTCTATTTCCCCTTCCTCCTTACAGAACACTCACAGGACCCAGCCTCACCTGCTGCAGGACAGGCCCAATGGTGCAGTCAGACTCTTCCCAGACCTATGTTTGTGTTTGCAGGAACTGGGTCAAGAGCCAAAGCTGTAGGAGGCCAGGAAGTTGGCCAATGCCAGAACAAAAGCACTGATGCTTATTTTTCTCCCCCAGTGTTCCATACCCCAAGTACAAATGATTATTCCAATAGGAAAACAGCTGGGTCTTTCCTTGGGTGGGTCACTCAAAGAATAAAGCAACAACACGTTGGGCTGGATTACTGTATTGAGCCAGTGCTACTAACATGAAATTTCTGCCTGGCATGTCCAGTGACTGGGCAGTCATCAGCAAAAAGGCTTAGTGAGAGCCATGGGTATGTGCACTGTGGCTGCTGGCAGGCTGAAGGGGCTACTTCAGGACAGCTCCTCCTGACACCATCTTGTTTTCTTACTCACATTGTATTGTAATATGTACATAAATAAGCAACAACCAGTGTAATAGAAGAAAGGTCTGTGTAAACCATGAGTCTGGTGAAATGCAGAGATGGTTGTAGAGGTGCATATACACTTGCATATAGATCTCATACTTGTGCATTATCTTCTTGGCAGCTTTCTTTCATCTATGTTCAAAACACATGCAGTAGCCCACTGGGAGTGATCTTGGCTAATGAAGAAAAGAGACAACTCTGGCAACGGGTACTGCACTATTTGGGAATACACAGGGCATGCATTTGCTACCCTTTCAGATAAGACCACGACCCAGTCTCCCCAAACCATCTCTTTCAGCAAAGAAACACACATAAATATTAATTTTCCATGTCCTGTACCTTCTCTGTCATTTTACATGTGACCATCATTTCCTTGTTGCTTGATGTTTAGCCCCCAGAACACATTGTACCAGGAAATTCCAAGAAGAGACAGGAAGGGAGAGAGGGAGTTAGACTGAGAGGTGGTGGTATAAAAGAGCAAGAATTAGCCCTTGACAACATAAAGGGCTTGGATCCTAAGTAGCACAAGTAGAGCCATGCTAGAGGAAGGCAGCTTCCACACCACAGCACCCACAAACACCTTTCTTAGTGTCCACCAAGTGTTTTTAGGAGATGGGTGGAGCCAGGTGGGGCTCCTGTCCAGCAGGGATTCTGATTGGCCACTGAAGAGCCAAGTTGCTAAGCAAATGAAAACAGTGTTTCAATGACAGCTGCCATCATAGTGTTTTATCCTTTCCCCTCGTTCAGAGTTTATTAATATTACCCCTTGTCTCACCTGCACTTGGGCTTCCTGTGTGTGTGTCTCTGCCTCCTGTGGCAGCCATTTTTTGGTTAAGCCGTCCAGCCTGTGTCACAACTCTAAAGCTGTCCCAGGGCTCAAAACATGTGGGGACTCCTGTTTCCCCACTTCCTCCTTCTTCTGCCAGACGATTTGTTCATGTGAAATTGGGCCCCTGGAGTCAGGGGAGCTGAAGGGAGGAAAGTGGGTGACTGAAGCAGAAGGACTGGCAGAAATCTCCCCTCCTCCTTTCACTGTGCTGGAAGAGCTGCTGGCCGTCCAAATGAACAGCACCTAAGGATCCAAGCCAATGTTAACTATTTACTTCATGTCTCAGCAATGAAGTCTGAGCTGGCCTTAGTGGGATTGACGGCATCCCCTTTGTCAGATGCAAATGAAAAATAACTCTGGCAGGAGAGCACCAAACCGAAAAGTTGTTTTATTGGTACCATACATGACCATAAATGGCACAAACTATGCAAAAAAAAAAAAAGGCTTTACAGTGCCCCGAGGTGCGGGGGGGGGATAGTGGGAAGAACAAAGGTGGGGAGAGGGGATGGAGCACACGTCACCAATTCATGCCGAGCCACAGCAATGGGGGACGTGACACTCATATCTTTAGGTACAAAAAAAGATACAGAAAACATCCTGTAAATTATAGTACTGACTACTGTATTGCCTGCTTCCAGGGATGGAGCAGGATAGTGTGTCCAGGCCCAGTAACATAAAAGCAACAAGCCCCCCAATAAACTTATTTCAAGTTGACTCAGCTGGGCTTCTCCAGGGGAGAGGAGAATTTCTGGGATCCCAGGACATGGTTCAGAGGAAAAGCTATGCCCCAGTGGTGAACAGACCACTCTGAAACAACGGGCCAAAACCACAGCTCTCGGGCAAGAGGTTGGCAGTAATCCTGCTAAGGAGAACACCCCTGCATCACCCTTGGGTCAGCTTGGAGAAACAGCCTCAATAAGGCAAAGGGCTGCTTGCCCAACAGTCCAGACGGTGTCCCCTAAATGCCACCAGACTCACAACCAGCCTGTCATGAGGTGACCAAATTACCTCATGCTGTTCTGTATGTCATTATCAAAACGGGGGAAATGTGCCCCTTGTGTGATTTCTTCGAGGCCTCCGACATAAGGGAATCCTGCCTACAGAGCACATAGGACAAAACTGGGAGCACAAAATGCAGGTGAAAGAGCATAAATGAAATCCAAACATTGGAGAGCATGGGCACGGGGACCAGGATCCCCAGATTATACTTCCTAAGGGACCCTGTCATTAGCCCTGTTCCTCAATTTGTCCCACGGCTGTAAAACGGGTGACAGTACTCTCTGAACTCTCCTGCCTTCCAAGAAGGATGCCCATCAGGACGAACTCCTCCAACCACTGATGGGGGTGGCTGCATCAGTGAGAACACAGTGAAAAACAGTATCATACACACGGCCTACAGCGCGGAAATATACAAGCACAAGGTACACAAACCCGAAAGGGGGGGTGGTAGAGAAGGGGGGAGCAGGGACAGCAGCACACACGAGTTACACAGAGGGGGCAAGTGGGGCAGCCATGCTGTCCTCAAAGGGTGTATAAAGGAAGTCTGCAAAGTCTCTCCTTGGTTTGAAGCTCTCAGAACTGTATATAAAAACCAAGACTCCTGGATTGGTAGACAAGCCTGTACAAAAATCAGGACTGGGGGAAATCAGGGCGGGTGGGCGGGCGGGCAGATTTGCTGTTTTCCCCCCTCCTTTTTAACTTACAATTTTTATAATAATATTTTTTTTAAAAAAAAAAAACAAAAACAAGTACTGGGATGGGGTCAAAATAGCAGTTTCCTGCAGGAGTTAGTTGGGCAGCAGGATGGTCCTACAACCCAAAGGTCAGACTCTAAGGGACATATGCCCATTCCATGTGACTGCAGGGTGGTTAGCTAACCACATTCCAGGAAGCGTTCAACCCCCAACTCCACCTGCTCCCACATTGGTTTTCTGGGTTCTTCAGGCAGAGCAAAAACACTTGTCCTGCCACACCTACAGCTGCCGGCAGGGACTATTTGAGACCTGTCCCACAAAATCTTAGCTGCCCCCACTGCGAGTCATAGAGTTGAGAGCACACTGTTGGCAGACTCTCTTGCTGGAAGGGAGCCCTCTTGAGGTTGAAAATGGAACAGGGGAGATAAAACATGCTCAGGTAGACATTCTGTCAAATCAGCTTAAGCACTTGGCCCATCTCTTGCCAAATCAGGCAAGGTGATCAGGAGCTAAGGAGCTGCATATGTACTGAACATGGGACCCCCATCCTACATGAGAGTCGTTTCTGGCATCCAGGACCCTGGATATGTGGGGCAAGGGAGAAGGGGGAGAAGGGATTAAAATTCTGCTGGAGCTAGAGTGAGATCAAAGCTCCATCAGGTCTCAGTGTCCCAAGTCTGCCCTAAGGGGCACAGTGAAGAGTGCAGACAGTAGGGAGTTGTGGTCAGGCCAACTGGAGGCAGGCAGGTGGGCAGACTGCTGTGCCCATCGGCCCTGCTACCTTGCCAGCCAGCCAGACGCTCTTCTTCACAAATGTCCAGGTAGAACGGTTTCGACTCAGTCCGTGGGGGCACCAGCCAAGTCGTGTCAAGGCCAGGCTGGGCAGCGGGTGGGGGCTTTACTGCGATGCTTGCGACGTAGGGTTTTCAGACTTGCTCTCCTGACTGGAGGGGGGCTTGCTGTTCCAGGGGCTGTTGGCGCCCAATGCGGGAGAGTTGTTGAAGCTGTCCTCATCATCAATGCCATTGGCAGCATCGAACTGTGTGTTTTCCAGCCGCGTGATAAGGCGCTCATCTTCATCGCCAAACTCTCCGCCCATCAAGGTTGGTTCACCCACCACCATCACATCCTGAGGAGGGAAGAGGGTCCCGAAACATAATCGAGGTGGAGACTGCCTTGACCCACAGCACAATGCTGCTGCAGCCAGCTCCCAAATGAGGATACCTCCTCGTATGGGATGTGGAAGTCCCTCCTTTCCCCTTTCACTTGCTGTACCCTCTAGCCTCCACCCGATCCCCAACTCACCATATCCCCTCTTTGCCATGCTGCTGCTTCTGTTGCTTAGTCTTGATCTCTACTCTAAGACTATGCTAGAAAAGTAGATGGACATGGCCTCCCACTGTGTTTCTAGTTTAACTCAAAGAGGAAGTCTAATGCCTCAGAATTTACCGCTGACTTCTGCACATCTAGAACACCGAAGCTTGAGAACAATCTTCCTGGCCACAGAAGCTGTGGCTCCAGAAGCAAGCAGCAGCATAAGAAGGGCTGTTGGATTAAATTGAACTCGCAAGCTCTTGGTTTATGCTACAGGAGTCATTAGCCAGCATTTCCCTTGGGTTCTCTAGCTGCAGGGAACAGGCCCCCAGGCAGACAAGGCTTCCCGGGCAAAGAAAGAATGAAAAGGGGATGCTTACAGGTACCTGACTGGAGAGAGCGAAGGTGCTGGCTGGACTTTTCTTCTTGCTGTTGCTGTTATTTGTGTTGCCACCACCAGAGCTCATGGTGCTGCCACCTGACATCTTCCTTTTCCGGCGTTTGCTGGGCTGCTGACGTGCAGGCTCAGCTGGAAGGTGTTAGGAAAAGGAATGTTGATGAGACAGCTAGACCACAGCAGAGACACATTCTTCTGTCATTGTCCCAGTTATTAGAACTTAAAGACCCCAGACACTGCACATCTGTGATGCTTCACTGGTACATTAAATGACAACTGGTCCTGACTTCCACAACAACTCCAAGTTCTTGCTCACCCCGAAGTCAAATAATTAAACATTTGGGTTCAGCTCCAGGTGTGGTTCAGCTGTATTTTTTTTTAACTCTACAGTTGAATTCCAGCTCAGGCACTAACTTTCAAAAATAATTTGTTCAAATGCTTTGAACTAGTCTAGATATATTTTATGACTATCACCACACTGATGGCTTTTATTTCTAGAATATGAACAGGAAGTGGGGCACAATTTGAAAAGGAGGAGGGGTGGTTCAGCAGTTTTAAGCTGATTGTTAACTCCTTAGGTACAGTAGCTGGGCCAACTCAGGAGTAAAGCATGTGCCTAGCAGGCCAAAAGGCCCAAGTTCAATTCCTGTAATCTCCAGTTAAAAGTATCTGTTGGCAAGACCCTTTCTAAGACCCTGAAAAGCTACTACCAGTCTGAATAGGCTATGGTGGCCCTAAAGGACCAAAGTTCTAAGTTAGCTTGAGTCAGCTTCATGTGTTCCCTAGAAAAGGAGACTTTCCTCACAGGATGAATAACTGCATGTGTATATCATTATTGTTGTTGTTGTTGTTATCATCGTCATCATTTGCAAACCCTGTTCACAATTTCCTGATATAGCTATATCAAAATTATATGCAATATTAACATCCTGCCTTAACATCCTTCCCTAGGCACTGGTTTTTATTAACATTATATTTTGTCAATGTTGCATAGAGTAAACACGAACCTGTACATCTAAAACAATAAAGAAACTTATAACAAGCAATATCCATTTTAGGAGGAACGTCTTCCCTTAGATAGTGCCAGAGGTGAAAACTAAGCTAGCCACCCACAGAGACCTTGAGCAAAATAACAAAGTGATTATTTTATTAATCAGCTTAAAACAGCTAAGCACTATCTTACCCCACCTTTCAAACTGAGCTCCCTTTCATCCTCTTCTTACAGCCTGCCCTCCTTTTTAAGTATCAGTTCCCCATCCCCAACTCCTTAGGGCTCTGTCTTTTCTTCCAAGAAGCCCCACTAATTTAGCAGAGAGAAAGAAGAAAGAAGCTTACACTGTTTAGAACTGAAGCAAGGAAGAATTATGCTGCCAGATAAACAAAGGAAACTTCTAGCCTCAGTACAACTGGTGGGTGGCCAAGCCTTTATCTGAGCATCAGGAGTCATATCACCTGCTGCCCCTCCTCTTCTCAGATGGTTCAGTGGGAAATCAACTTTATCCAAATATCACTGGAACAGAGAGGATACCATACCACCTCTCAAAAGAACCTCCTGAGGACCCCTCACTATTGACCCATTCATTTCTAACTGGTTACCTCTTGGTCGCCAGTAGCACTTCCTTATCCCATATTGTATTCCCAAGAACCAGACTAAGAGGCAAGAATTCGGCCCCATAGCCAAGCTGCATTCTTCCAAACATGTGAAGTTGGCAGATTTCACTAGGAGTTGCAACCAGCACAAGGTTCCATAGTAGAAACGGCATGTGGTTTAATAATCCAGGCTCACAGAGCTGTCTCTCCTAACACCCAACCCCTCCTTGGAAGATTCTCACCAGGTGGTGCCACCATACGCTGCCACTTCTGGAAGAGGCATGTCTTGAGGCAGTCCCGGGGGCTGAGGCTGTAGGTCTTGTGCCGCGACATCAACTCCTGCATTGGTTCTAGGATTACGCAAAGCTGGAAGGGGGAAAATGAGAAGACCACAGTTTGGTGCTGCCCTGAGAATTGAAAACTGGAGCCAGAATATGCCCCAGTGGGCAATGGAATGACAGAAAAACTGAGGTAAAAATACCCTGCCACATTGTGCCATCTTCTAAGGGCTCATGCTTATTGTGGTGCTCTTTTCACCACTACTTTCAGTCATGCCCTTTTTTTGTTGGGACAGACAGGATGGCAAGGCTATACATACCATTCTCAGGCCATAATGCACAATAGGCATAGCATCCTGTTTTAATAAATACAAAATATAGCTCCAAAAAGATTTAAACACATCGTGAAACGGAGAAAACCCCAAACTATTATTCCCAAATACCATCTAAAAATGATGGTTTAATTTTTTTGTTGTTGTTTCTGAAGGCTGAAAAAGGAGGGGATCCAGCTATTTTGTTCCACTGGCACTGTGGAAAAGGACTTACTCGGAGGTAGTTGAGTGTGGAGTTTGAAAGTCCACAACGGGTGATGTTCTTGGACAACTGGTCCAGCATCTGGGGGTCTTGTGCCTAATGAAAGGAGGGAGCCAGAAAGAAGGAGTCAAATTAGAACAGGGTTCTTCACCAAATACTTTATATTTAAAAGCACTGGAACCATCCTTATTTCTAAACGTTAGCACAAAGAGGTAAACAGGATGCTTGTTTGTAAGTTTCCATGGCTGTGCAGAACTAACTCTGAGAAATTCTTAGGACTGTAGTTCCCCAAATGTTGGTCCTACTTCTTCCCTTGACAGAGTATTGTTTTGTTTACTATTTGTATCTTTCAACCCAATTCCTTGTCATGCCGACAAGATACCCAGATTAAAAAACAAGCAACACATACACAAAGAGGAAGGAAAGAGCATGGGTTAGAAATCTAATAATAAAAATAAATAAATAAATGCTGCCTCCCCCTCCCCATAAGAATGAGTGGTTTGCTGGAAAGGGTGCCAGTGAAAAGCAAACTACAAAACTACTCTGAGAAAGGCTGCATCTGCTCTTGTATTCTGCACCATAAAACATGGAAGCTGTGGACCAAGAGGTTGCTCTACCTAACTCAGTATCAGGAAAGTTGCCACTCAAGAAATGCAGAGGACAGAAGAAAAAAAAAATGAAAAAAACAGTACTGTTGCTAAACTAAACTGTCTGAGCCGCTGCTTCTGCTGTGGTTAGAAGGTAACTGAAGCATGAATGTGCTTATCATGCAATTCCAGGCATGTGCAGAGTCAGAGATTCCCTCGCAAGGGCAGCAGCATAAGCTGGAGCCCCAGAATGTTCCTGGAGTTGGCCGTGCAAGTTCCCAACCTATATGTGGGACTGCAGAGGCCACAAAGTAGATGTGAAATTCACATTAATGCTCTGCAAAATGCATATCTCATGTCAGTTTGAACAAAAGCCTCAAGTGTGGTGTCCAAGGTCAACAATTTGGGTATTTGTAGTTCTACAGTCACTTCTGGACAGGTGCTGGCCCCAAGATCTTGGTCACAAGAAGCTACAGCATAAGGGAAGCAAACAACAGAAAAGTTTCTCAAGACCTCAGAGAGAACCTGACAAAACAACTTCCAGCAAATCAAGCCAATGTCTAGTCAAAAGTATTGGACTCACATGCATGGCAAGGATGCTGCGGGGAATCAGCTCCCGGTGCTGCCGGATACTGAAGTGCCATGTCTTTATCCTCATCATGTCATCGAACATGAACTCCAGGTAAAGGCGACCCTCCACACAAACCTGGACAAGAAAAAAGCAAATAAGTAGCCTTGAAGTTCGGATGAGCAAGTTATGCCCAGTCTGGCCTCACAACTAGCTACTTCCTTCATCCTTTTCTTTCTGGCACAAGCCTTAGGGAGGGGGGGCACCATAAGGAACAGATTGTGAACTGGAAGAAGGGGAAACACTGCCACACCTCTTACCTGTGTGAACATGGGCTTGCCGTGCTGAGTGACCATAGTACACTGGTCACAGTCAAGCGACACAAAGTTATTGTGGAAGGACTCCTTGGGGTGCTTCAGGACATAGTACAGCTCAGTAGCACCCCCTTCAAAGATACTGCGGAAGTAGCGAGGAATCAGAGTGCGGCCAATTGCTGAACACAGAGATGACAGAGAAGACAAAAAAAAATCAATTGCTTTTCAGTCTTTGCACTGCAGACTCAGGATTCCCACTGACTTAGATGCTTCTGCACTGGGAAAGATGAGTGTGCTATGGAGCTGCAGGTGAAGTAAACAAAATGTTACATTGTGAGTTAAAGCATTAAGGATCCACACAAAATAAAGCAATGAGAGACAATATGTAGTGACTTCAGGATTAAGAACAGTTGAAAGACTAAAAATACAGCATTCCCCCCCCCTCCCCATCTCCAGGGAACAGACCACATTCCATGTAGTTCTTAGGCTTTCTAGTCTGTCTAGGTACAAATCAGGATGCTGATGAGTCAAGGTAGATCAAAGTGGAAAGGACAGTTTCTTCCTCATAACCTGGCAACAGGCTGTGAGACAGCAAGCCAAGAGATCTCATTAAAGGCATTGCCATGGTACATGCCACACACACTATTTGGACATCAAGGATTTGGGCAGGTATTTGGACATCTATTTAGACAACAGCAGTCCAGCTCATCTCTCCTCACAGATTCATCAGGTTGTTCTAAGATACAATGCACATTCACTTCTTGAAACATTATGCCTTTTTTCAGAGCATTCAGGGAGCGGGTGGATATATGGTAAGTACACCAATGATGACCCTCCAGGTCCCTGAGACTTCACTGCTCCTTAATTAACAGAGACCCCTTGGAAGAAGGCTTCACAAATGTCAACTAATTATTTTGTTAGGCTAAAAGATTACCATTTCTGATTTTGCCTTGAAAACATACATTTGTGTTTTCATTCAGATAAAATGATACACAAAACAAAATGTAATTACATACTAATACACACTTTCTCAACCGGGGTTTCGTGAACGGGTGGGAGTTAATTCTTATATTTATTGGGCGCCCTCTTCCCAAAATGGCCAACGATGGACCTGGAGGGGGCGGGAAGGGGAAGGACCCTAGGTTGATGTGTACACAGCTATGTTTCCCAACCATATTCTGCACGGTCGCATCACTTCTGGGGTTTCTTGAAGCCTGAAGAAGGTTTCAAGGTTTTCTTGATGGTAAAAAAGTTAAGAAAGGCTGTACTAAAGCTTCCTTGGGAGGTCATATGGAAGAACCGGAAATCCTTTACACAGAAGACTTTACACAACCTATATCAGTCATCTTTGACATTTTTTGGTAGGCAGGTTTTTGACCAAAAGGTGCATAGGGCGGCAGGTACCAGGTTTTGGAATGAGAAAGAAGTATTGAACTTTAGTATTGAACTTTAGTTTTAATTGGGAGGAGAGAGGTGAGATATGCTTCTTTAGAAACCTAAATGCTTCTGTATCTAAGCAGTGATCTAAGCATTTCCAAAAACCTCGGGTGTACCCAGCATTCCCACAATGGGAACGTCATGGTCATTCAGACTGGCAAACAGTAGTGGAGTAGATAACACTATATATTTTTATAGTGCAGCAGCAATAAACATTATTTACCTGTAATCAATAGCTCCAAATACTGTACACTGTTGTGGAGTTCTCTTGTAACGATAGCGGTGTAGCTTAGTGAGTCAATGCCAAACATGTACCATATCCCCCTTTATTGACAATAGGGACCACCTAATGGGGGAATGATCTAGGAGCTACTCTAGGCTGTAGAATATTCTGAAGCATAACCTCAACCTATAGCCCTTCCAATAATCTCTGTATACATATTGGAATCTGAATTTAAGATGATGGTGCATATTCCCCCCGCCCACCGTAGCCCTGGGACTCACTGTATCTCTTTGGTCCATCTTCCAGACAGAAAGTGATTGTTAACATGGCATCATCTTCAAAGAACTCAGTGGTAAAGGCATCCCACCACAGATTGTCACATTCCTGCAGACACAGGGGAGCAGAACATTATACCCAGGGATAGAAGAGCAAGCTAGCATCTGCTCCAGTACTGTAGATGTGACAAGGGAACCTGGGTCCCAAGCGTAAAGAACTTGGGTTGGCATTCCATTCTCTCCCACCCCACCCCATTTCCTATGAGGGTGGCAGTTGCTCCCATTCCTTTGGAATCATGGAATATGTGCCCTCAAGTTTCCCCAGCAGCTTTTTCCGATTTAATTCCCCTGAGCTGGAAAGTCATACCTCTGTCCAGTTTTGCAGCCGTTTATTGAGCTCAAATATCCTGTAGTCAGTCTGGTTGCCATATGGTGTGTGTCTCCTGTTAATCAACCATAACAGTTAAAGAGAGGAAGGAATCAGACTTCCTACCTCAGTAAGAGGGAAGAGTCATTTATCCTGACATAAGAGTGCAGCACATACATTATTCACATTTCACAGATAGGGAATGGGACACCAAATGCTCTCTAACAAGCTAATGCCCAAGTAAGGACATAAATCCAGATTTTCCCCACATCTATGTCCAATAATCTAGCTAGTGGATCACATGGATTTTCTAGGAGGAGGAAGGGGAACAGAAAAGTGATCATTATGGCTTATAAAGCTTGTGGCAGTTAAGTTTTGGTACAACGCATCAGAAAGGGATCAGGAGCATAAGGCTGAGTGCAAAAGACTGACAGTCCTACTTTTCATAGACATCCTGAAACTCAAGAGTGTCTTCAGACTCCTACACAAACACACTGACCTGCTCTTGGCTTTGAGCATTATCCCAGTTGACTCCCTCCCATCTCTGAAACACCCATAATGGAGTTCGGACTCCACTCAAGTGGAAAATTCTGAACATGTCCACAAAGGTGCATGTGGGGAATGTGGCAGGCATCCTTCATGTTGTAGAAGCAGCTTGAACAAATATTTCCCAAAGCTTTTGTTTTCCGGGTGGCAAAGGTATGTTCAAACCTTTTTGTAGCACACTTAAAATGTTAGGTCTGTCTTTGCTAAAGTCAGCTCTCCAGAACAAAGAGCAGCACAGAATCTTACCCAATTCCAGGCTCCAGGTACGTTGGTGGATACATAGGAGTCGGTCTGTGGAAAAATAAGCCAGCACATGAGTGATTAATAAAAGCGCCTGACTACCCAAACCATTTCATTATACTCCAGAGGCTCAACTAGATAGGTAACACTGGGAAATAACAGGGGACTGCTTTGTGCTGCCTCAGCATCCTTTATTGACTCCTCTGTTTCACATTATGCTTTCAGTTCCTTCTTGCTTTTAAACTTCACTACCCGATGTGTTCTATATTTTATCTTCATTCCCCTTCCTTGCACGCTCTCTCTATCTCTTTGTAACCTGCTTGTAAAACCTTCTCTCTCATGTATTATTTCTTGATTATGTCCTGCCTTTTATGCTCTCTATATAAGATATACTCGGAAACTCATTCCTCTCAGTATTCATTTGCATCCTAGCTTTTAAAAAAAATTATCCCAAAACAAAAGAACTACTACTATACTTTGTTTTCTCAATATTTCCTATATTTCCATCTTCTCTCAATTTAAGTGTGTTGTAACTTTTAGAGACAGGACTCTTATCTGAGTTTTTATATTGTGATCACCTTGATTTAGGTTCTCGTAGAAACAGTATGTGGTAATCCTAATGGCCATTTCTGACTGGGACATCCTAGATTTTGCATACCACTCCAAAGACAGCCTCTTCTCAGCTCCTGGCCCTTCCTTCCCCTCAGCAGTCCTCCTTTATTGCATTCATGCTGAATGATCACAAAGACTTGGGTAGTTACTACCAGAATTTGGTCTGCTGGTCATCCCACACAGAAGGAGAGATTCCCCCCCCCCCCACTCTTGTTGGTAAGTCAACCACCTCCTCTTTTTTCTGTTCCAAGGGCTTATGCTATCATTGCAATGCCCCAAAGCCCACAGTTCTTGCAGGAAAGGGGGTTGTACTTCAAGCCTCAGGGTAGCCCTTAACATCAAAGATGTATGGATGCATTTCATATCAGCCTGTCATATCACAATGCAGAAACTGACCTGTTGCCAAGATAACTTGGGGTTCCCTAACTGGACTTTAAATTTAGATTTTAAAGTTTGAATCTGTATTATATTATTTTATATTCCATTTTTATTGTAAACCACCCTGAATCCTTTTGAGGAATGGTGGGATAAAAATCAAATAACGAACAAATAAATAATTGGCAGCTGACTTAAGTCAGAGAATACCAGCTACTGGACAGGAATGAAGGAACTGGAAGCTGGAGTCAGTGGGGCAAGAAATACTGCCAGTGGTGCTTCAGATGAAGAGGTACAGATCAACCACCAGTCGCTGTATTTTTATGAACCATGAGGCAGACAATGGAACTTTGAAAACTGACATTTATAACATTTAGAGTCTCTATCTCTGACACAGAATCTTATTCAAATTTTATCATCCACAATGAGAATACAGTCTATTAACGCACTATTGGGAGGACACAAAGGGATATATGCCCTTGCAGTCTAGGGCATGGTCCTGCCTAGACCACAAAGCCATGCCCCCCTATGTGTTTCCCCATTATTGTGTACACAGCTTGTACTCTCACAAATGATCAAGCAAATTAACTGCCATGGAACACAGTGCCACTCACAGGGTCACTGAAACCTAGTTACTATAGATCAGTGACTGATGGCTTTTGACCATTCATTCTTAACCTGCACATGTGAGAGTCACTATTCTGAATGTGCCCCTTTCTTAATACCCTTTTGACCCTGCTGTCTCCCCCAAGGAGTTCAGTGCAGTATATGTGGTTTCTCCCTCTGCCATTTTATCCCAGCAAGTCTCTGAGAAGGGCCAGCCACTACACTCAACCTGTGAGTTCCAGCACCGAATGAGGATCTGAACCTGGCTCTCCCCCACTGTAGTCCAACAGTCTAACTACTACACCCAGATAGTTCTCAGTAGCAACCAAGAATCACTGATGCAGAGAGAATGGAGGGAGATCATCTGAGTGAAGGCAAAAGTTATCTATATCAGATATAAGCTATTTCAGATTCCTTCCATTTTAATTCAGAAAAAGTATGCTGCATTTTCAGAAATGTGGGATACTCTACTCCATACTGAGGTCTGCACAAACAAGGATTGACATTATGTTTGTGCTTGGCTTATTGTTTCAATTAGTGTTTGGAGGGGGAGAGGAGGTCATCACCATTTCCTTCCACAGACTGCAGTAATCAACATGCTCCATGGCATATCCAATATTAAGCTCCATTTACTTTGTCTTTCCTGATTTCAAGAGCAGAGTCTCCATGTTGGTTTTGGGCAGCAAAGAGCCAAGGCAGAGATGTACAGAGGTGACAAGCTTGGAATTTGGCTGGCTTTAAGATGACATTTTCCTGAAACAAAGTGCCTCCCACTTACCCCACATCTCGATCCAGCATAGTGCCCGGGTGGAAAGGGGGGAAGGCGTTGCCGTTTGGGGGCTCCTTTGGAGAGTACAGCTTGAATGACTTAGAGGAACAGCCTGACAAAAGGAGAAAGAAGAAACAAGACATAAATCAGCAAAAGTCACACTGCCGGGAGCAGGCCCCACACAAGGTCAACACAGGTATAATTTTGTCATGAATGCTATAGCTCTTCAAACATTCACCCCAGTATTGACCCAACTTATTCCAGAAGAAAGGCTTCATATGCTTAACTTAGGCTTTCTCTACCAGGGTTTCATGAAACTCTGAGGTTTCTTCATGGCCCTAGAAGGGTTTCCTGAATGACTGGGATTTAATTAATATTTTATACATTTTTAAAATGTGTTATATATTTATTGGGTCATATGCCCGTACATAGTCATGTTGACCCCACACTCCCCTTCCAAAATGGCCAATGATAGATCTGGGTGGGGTGTCCCAAGTGGACGTATACACAGCTATGCTTCCCAAGCATATTCTGAACAGTGGGGTTTTTCAAAATCTAAAGAATGTTTCAGGGGTTTCTCAATGGTAGAAAAGTTCAGAAAGGCTGGCTTAACTGATCACTCAATCTTGCCATTTGCCTGGGGCAATGAGAGCTAACTGGCAAGTTGAACTGGTCATGTTTCCACCATTGCCTTAGTGATGTGCCGCTTTTCCCAGGCCAAACACACTATAGCAGATGGGCTTCTGGATCAGTCTTCCAACCTTAAAGGGGTGTTAGGAGACAGATGGCACAATGACAAGAGTCATTGTAGTGTCCCATAGTAGAGGTACAGTGAGAAGCTACGATCCCAGGTGGGTGCCAAGAACAGCTGCTGTTATAGTTCTGGATTGTGTTTTCTAATCCAATAGTGGTGCTATGGCAGTCAAGGGGTAGCATTAAGCTATGCTAGTGGAATATGGGGTAGGTAACCACTCTAAAAACTGACTTGCCAGGCTGGCTTCCATCATCAAGATGAAAATGCAATCATGGGCCATGTTTGGAACAAGAAACATAAGAATTCAGCTGCATCATAGAGACTAACAAATTTAATTTAATTTATACACACCACCACCACTCCCAGACCGAGCCAGCTCGAGGCAGTTTACAATAAAACCCCAATAAAACATTGATAAGAATTTACTGTGGCATAAGCTTCCACAGGTCACTGTCAACTTTACCACATTATTAAACTGTTAGCAAAAATAGGTAGGTATACAAACCTCGAGAACAATGCTTTTTAGTAAAATGAGGTCAAAAGGTCAGGCAACACTAGTCATGGCAGTTGGTATAATGTGAATGAGTCTTCTGCCAGGTATTTGGTTGAGGCCAGGCCAAGGAAGATTGTGGCCCCTCCTTGAACCAGCCAGAACATTGGCCACCCCCATTTACATCAAAGCCCCATATAGTGCTGGATGGCTGAGAGCTGTTGAGTGGGCGTGAGGGTGGTAGGACTTTCTTTGCTGTCTGGGACTCATTTTTATGACTGTAAATTGTTTTTAAATTGGGATTTTATTCTGTAACCTGCCATGGGCCAGGTTGTCTTGGACTGGTGGGTAACAAATCCAATAAACAACCAAACAAATAAATAATAAAATTTATATATAATATAAAACTAATAGCACTATACAAAACTGCAAATTAATACCAGATCCATTCAGTATAGGAGTGGTCCATTTTTAATTAATAGGTACGGGTGATGAAAGTTATAGCAAGATCTACGAAAAGCAGCAATTACGTTCCATAAAAAGTTAGCTACTCTCAGCATTTGTTGAGATCACAAGCAGGTTTTGACTCAAAAGTGCAAAATGCAGACCTTCAAGGGGGCATTTGCAGAAGTAAGAGTTAAAAGAAACACAACTTGTAGGTGAGGAAAGGACAATATACAGATTTGCTTAACAAAGTTGCTCCAATAAGCTTATACAGCTCAACCTGGTGAAACACCCTGTCAGACTCTTTTATCATAGTAACGGAACACCCTTAAATCCACCAATAGTACGGCCTTCTTGCCACAAAAGGTATGACTGTTAGCTCTTTTGAAGGACACTGGATAAAGCTCCTGTACTACTGAGTCATGGATAAGGTCCTGTGCAGGGCAGAAGAGTCGAAGAAGAGGAAGTTTTCATATCCTGCTTTTCCTTAAGGAGTCTCTAAATGGCTTACAATTCCTTTCTCTTTCTCTCCCTACAACTGGCACCTTGAGAGGCAGATAGTGCTGAGAGAGCTCTGAGACAATTGTGACTGGCCCAAGGTCACCTGCTTACTACTGTGGTGGAGTGTGGTAGAGTGAAGAATCAAACCTGGATTAAACCTGCCGCTCTTACCCACTACACATCAATGGTGTTGAGTCCAAGGCTCTGGCTAATCTTCTCATCTGCCCAAAATAGAGGGGCTGCGACTCAACAGGTTTTGAATCAAATGCAAGATGTATAAGCCATGAGGGAATTAAACACAAGCTTGCTGCTTTAACCAAAAATTCCCAGATGTCAAGAGTGATGCTCAGTTAATAAAGCCCATCCTCAGCATGTTCAGATTCCAATATATATAAAAGCCCCGGAACTTCATTCCTCTCAGTACAAAGAACATCCCAACTTCAGCAACGGAAGTAACTTGTGACAAATTATTACTATGTGATGTGACGAGCATGGTGGAGTGCCAGATGATCTCTCACTAGTTTATCTTCTAGCATTTGCCTCAAAGTACTCTACCTTTTTCTGTTTGGAAAAGAGAATGGTTCCCTGCCTGCTTCAATATCCAAAGAGATGGTGACATATCTAACATGTGGTGTTTAAGGAGTGTTAAGGCTCTCTCCCACTTTTTGTTGGTTAAACGTGAGATGCACTTTTAATCCCCACCCCAGCCCCAATTTTGGATGACTCTGCAGTATGGTGGGAGAAACTGGATTTCAAACTTCCTGAAAGTGCCTGTCACCTACAAACCAATGTGTAATGAAGCATATTTTTAGTTGCCCCAATAATCACTTTCCCCACAGAATTGCATACAACTGTGAATGGCATTTAATCCAAGTTTAACCGCTAGACATCCAGGGAGGAATGTGCGGGAGTATTTTCTCCTGCAGCACTCGGAGGGGGCATAGTGACATTTAAAGCAGGAAAAACATAATGTATGCATACTGGCAAAATGCTTTTAACTAAAGGGGAAGAAGGTTTCTAAGTGGTAATAAAAATGCTTTAAAATGAATAGGTTCTTCTATCCCCTGCATAAGGTTCTTCTACTCCATGTCTCCAAAGCCACGCAGCACATGTCACTTGGTGGCTCTATTGATCTCCTGCCACAATGGTACATCCTATTAACACAGAGACAAGTTTTTCTTCCCTCTGGCCACCTCACCGACCCATCCCTTATGACCCAGCTTCAACCCACTTCTTCTTTCTCTGAGAATCTACCTTCTGTTCTCTTCTCCAAATTAGAAGAACAGAGCCAAAACTTGCCTCTGTTTCCTCACTGGCAACATCGACAAATTCTGCAGCAACTCCTGCTATGCGGGAAAGACCAGTTCTCCCCTGGCAGGTGCCATCCTGTCTGGGTAGTATGTGCTGCAGCACCTCACCTTCCCCACCCAACCAGAGAGAGTCTTTAGTCCTTACTTCAAACTAGAATTGTCTTGCTAACAGTCCTGGGAATATTCTGATCTCTCTGTTACAGGAAAGGCAGGAGGCATTTAGAGAGAGGGAACTCTATCCAGTTGAGCAGCAAACACCCCTAGGAAGACTAGATCAAGTACCAGGAAGCCAAAGCACACAAAATAAGGACCTCCAATCACCCCGAGCCTTGGACAGAGGCTAAAGTGTCTTGCAATGTTGAACTGTCATGGCCTCCCCCCAGTTCCTGCCTCGTAAGGGCATTCCTCCCAAACATTCTGTTCCCCTACAGAGAATCTTGGGGCTCAAAATGATCATTCCATGGGAGGTTGTTGCTCTGGTAACAAGGTGCTGTCTCAGAAAGAGTTTTCCACAAAACGACTGGTTGCAGACACACAAAGGGTGGGCTGGTGATAACCAGGCTCAGTTTGTCTTCTCTGCCGCTCTGCCTCTGTGAAGTGTTCATTTCAATAAACATAGGAGCAAGGCATACCAGCTACTCCTAATGACCCTAACCATCTGGACGTAGAAAGGCACTCTACACTGGCTAAGAAGGGCAGTACTAACATGCATGTCTGACAGGGTTTTTTTTTTTTACTCAATACTAAACAGATGGCAATTTCCATTTGGCATCTATTGAAATAAGTGGCTATGTGCAATGTACACAATTATCATGTTATCTTCTTTTTTGGGAGATATAACTCAGACTTTGGGTTGTTACATTCTGTCCCATGCAGTTTGACCCTGATGTCATCAACCCATACATATTTGAAACAGGTACCTCCTACAGCCAAAAAGGAGGAACTCCCAAGTGAATTTCCATCCCTTTAAATCTACTCTTCCCTGCCCCCAACCCCAGGAGACCCCCTCATTCCAAACACACCCTCCGGGCTCACTCTCAAACGGACCTCAGCTCTTCACACAGGAAAGGAAATCATGAGGGGACCCTCTCGGTGACCTTTCCGTTGCTGTGGTGATGGAAAAAATCACCGAGGCAACCATCCTGCTCCTCCCCTCCCAGCATCCCCTGACAGGCACCATCTGCTGCTGGGTGAGCAATGGAGTTTACCAGGCTGGCTGCAAACCCAGTCTAGTCCAGCTTGATCAAGAGAGAGACTGAGCCTGAGTTTCTCAAAATCCAGGCCAGCCTGCCCCAAAGGTATAAGCTCCCTCACTCTGTAGTACTTGGACTGGCAATCCTCAAGGATCCAAGGCATCAGGAAGCCAAATCGATTTGCCCAAAGTGCTTTGGAGTTCCTTCCAGTCAGTCCAGTAAGAAATTCAGCAGCAAGCCAAATCAAAGGTGGTACTGCCATGTGGCTACATCTGGATCTGTACGGAGGGAAGCCTTTAAAAACAGCAATTGTAATGGGATGGTGAACCCCAAAGGGTTACAGGTTCACATACAGGGAGAGGATTTCTGGCAGCAGGAGGAAAGGCTAGACTGAAATCACAGGATCAAGGTCCCACAGGGATGTCTAACACCTCTTGCACTTTGGTAACTTAATTACATCTAAACCAAGCCTGACAGAGATTAATGTGGCCTATTTTTATAATACTTTCCAGCCTCCCCTGGAAATCCACAGCTTTGCTTGCTCCTTTTCCAATAAAATAGTTAAGTCTGATCTTCTGCAATCCCAATACACCAACTTAAAAAAGCAGAGTGCCAAATGGTCGCATATTCAGTAACTTTTTGCAACAATCTCTAGGAAGCACTTTTACTTACTAGATTCCTCCATTCTCTCTCTCCATGCAGTCCAGTATGACCATCAGGACCATTCCTAAGTATCCTGAAGGTGTGAGATGAAGAGTTTCCTCACAGCTATAACAACTTGAAAGCTCCTCTCCCTATGGGCAGGGATATTAACCTTTGTTCTAATAAATTAAAGCATTACCTGGCTGGATCAGACCAAAGGCCTTGAAATACTGCATATTATAAGTAATAGCAGTCAGTCCATGGTTCTGGAAGCCAGTAAGCCGGACAAAGATGAAAACTGCCCAGTTTGGCCCCAGCAACTGGGCCTCAAAGCTAACAGCTCTTGACAAACCATTTTCCATGAATCAGTGCCCTCCTTTGTCAAAACCCTCATCACATCTTGTGCTGGCAAATTCCACAATTATGTGTTGTCTGAAGAACAGCTATTATTTGGTCAGCTCAGGACCCAGGAGTTTTCACGTTAGCTAAACTAAGCTAAGCTAAACCCATTGACAGATGAGTCCCATGACCACCCTGTGGTGGATTCAAGTGGTGGGTTCAAGCAGAACAATGTTAGAATCCAGTAGCATTTTTAAGACCAACCAAGATTTCTTCAAGGCATACACTTCCGGGGGCATGCACAAAGAATACCTTGAATAAAATTCTGTTAGGTCTTAATGGTGCATATTTAGTGTTTCCCCAACTATCCAGATCCTGTGAATATGTTACTGTAGCAGTATGGCTGCCTCACCCACAAGAACACTTCACCACAGCAGGGCTTCACACAATGCACACTTACTGCTGAGAATAGTATTGTCCCATTCAACACCTTTAGGCCACTACCATTAAATGGAGCGGTGCTAGAACAGGCGCATGTCACAGGAACACTTCAAAACACACATAAATCAATCTCAAGATCTATATAGACATCCAGAAGTTGGACTAGAATAGAAGATGTTCCCTTTTTGTGGCAATATGGTAACCCTCTCTACAACTAACACAGTGCTCAACGAACAAAATTTGAGTCCAGTGGCATCTTTAAGACCAACAACATTTTATTCAAGGGATAAGCTTTTGTGTGCATGCATACTTCTTCAGGTGAGGCAAACAATGCATGAGGGTACAGTTAAGTGCTGCCCAATTACTAGGTATGTGGGCAAGATCTGAAGGGTGAGAGAGGTGTCCCTTACAGCACCAGAGCAAACTACCTTTGCACTAGAAATGGAATAACCCCCATCTGCTCATTTGCAAGCATATGCTTTGGAAGGGGGCTACAACAGAAGAGAATTCTGACTTGCTAAAGCTTGTCTTCCCCCATGCATATCGATTGAGAAAATGTGGTGCCGAGTGTGTGGTGATTACAATGGTCGACTAGGAACTGTGAGAGACAAATCAGAATTTCCCCTCTGTCATGGAATCTTACTGGGTCACCTCAGACCAGTTGCTCACTCACCCTCTCAGGTGCAAACAGGTGCACTGACTAGGGCCACTTTGAAAGGAAGTTGGCTGATATAGATTGAACAAGTAAGACATATATTAGACATGCATTTCTATCGTAAAGCTCAAAAGATGGGGCAAGTTGAGGTGCCACAGTGCCACAGTGCTCTAGAACCAGGGAGTATACTTCTAGTCCTACAGCTAACAAGAAGGTGCCAAATGAGAAAGAAGTCAGGCAGGCAAAGCAGAGGCTGGCATTAATGCAGAGGGCAGTGTCAGTCACCAGTCAAGGTCTTCAGAAATCCAGAAACCTGTTTTATAGATGATACATTACCCCAAAAGACAGTAGTAGAATGTCCACCCAATCTGACGGGAAATGTTGGCGGTGTTATGATGTTGTAGGTTCATTTTATCACATGTGGTGGTCTTGTCACCAGGTTTAAAAGTTTTGGATAAAAATACATGTCTTGATGGAAAAATAAAATTAAAAATTAAGTTCCCATTATGTTCTAAATACATTTTGTTAAGTTATTTCCCCTTCAAATCTACCTAAGCATATCAAAGATATTTTGTTTTATGCAACTACTGCAGCTAGACTCATTGTGGCACAAAGATGGAAATAAGAAGAGCTGCCTGGTATGGATATATGGTTGAATAAAATTGGAGAATTTGCCGTGATGGCAAAATTGACAAATCTACTGCCCAGAAGACCCTCAGAGGAATTTTATGATCATTGGAACAGCTTTCTAGAATTTCAGAAAATGTAACATGCATTATATGTCTATGATATAAGGAAGATGTTTTCCTATTTTGATCTTCTTTTGTAGTATAACATAATTACCCTGATGGGGGGAGATAATTTTTCTGTATAGTATTGTAACCTTTTCTATTTTCTCTTTCTGTTTCTACATTTATAATAAAAACATATTTAAAAAAAAAGAAATCCAGGAACCTCATATTCCTGTGTAAATGGATTGAAGCATATGGACTCCATTTCTTACTAAAACAGACTAAACAGTCTAAACAAATTCATTGTGAATCACGAATCAACATTACCACTATCTCTCAGCAGTAACAGAGTAAGGAGTTTCTGTCAATATCCTTCTTCCTTCCTGCGCATGGAATGTTCTTTTACAAGAGTGAAAAATGATCTCACAGCTAATCTCCAAGACACTGTAGAATAAGAAGGCTCCATCATGCAGTATATGAAAGATCTCTGTGCAACTAGATTCAGATCAAGTCTACCTTTTAGCTGGCTATAAGGTAAAGGTAAAGGTATCCCCTGTGCAAGCACCGAGTCATGTCTGACCCTTGGGGTGACGCCCTCCAGCGTTTTCATGGCAGACTCAATACAGGGTGGTTTGCCAGTGCCTTCCCCAGTCATTACCATTTACCCCTCAGCAAGCTGGGTACTCATTTTACCGACCTCGGAAGGATGGAAGGCTGAGTCAACCTTGAGCCGGCTGCTGGGATCGAACTCCCAGCCTCATGGGCAAAGCTTTCAGACAGCTGTCTTACCACTCTGCACCACAAGAGGCTCATTAGCTGGCTATACTGAAGGTCATATCCAATGAAAAGCATATTGTGCAATCATAAACAACACTTTTCTGGGCGTAAGCCAAATTGACTAAAATTGGACTTTTTTCAAGTAGACTTGCTTAGGACCACTCCCTAGCAGTGCAGTTCTAAGCAGAGTTACATTCTCCAAAGTCCACTGTGGTCAATGGGCTCAGAAAGTATGTAACTCATCTTAAGATGCCACCAATAGAGGTGATTCAAAAAATCAAAAGCAGCAGAAGATTCAGAGATCTTGAGACTGTACTACACGGAATGCAGATAAGGATTTCTTAAATACTTCCCTCATAAAAACTCCTTCCAGAAGGAAAGCGATCAATGCAGAAAATGGGCTAAATACCCTTTTTTACAAAATGCAAGTATTTTTCACTAATTTAGAACAGATGACTGTGTCAACAAATCCAAGGCAAGATATTCACATTGTCTATCCTTTCATTTATAATGCCAAAATAAATGCTTCAGAGATCCATGTCCCAGATCACTTGGCCATTGTGCCAGATCAGTTACACTGCCAGTCTAATCCTACATTACCTTTATAAACAGTGGCCCTACCCTCCAGATTAATTTAACCGAGGGGGCCTTTCCACAATCTTCTACTCTGTAGTTCAAGCACTCTCCACAAGCCTACACTTATTAATTTCCTACAAACCAATTGCAGAGTGCAGCCAGGAGAAACCATTCATACAACACCCTCCTATATGTTGAACTTGTGCATACCCCAACTTTCAAGAATTGCAACTGGAACAGGTCAGGATCTCTCTTAATGCTATACAGCAGTGGTCCCCAACCCCCAGTCTAGGAACCGGTACCAGTCCGTGGATCAGTCGGTACTGGGCCGCGGCTCCTCCTCGTCCTCCTCCCCGGCTGCTGCCAGCTCACCTTTGGTGGTCTCCAGCAGCTGCCATGGCTGGGGCTCCCCCTCGGCGTGGCACTGTGCAGCTGCTGCTGGCAGCGCCCCCCAGTGGGTGGCAGAAAGTCAGGGGTGCCAGCGGGAAAGCAAGTGGAGCAGGGGCTCATGCGGCGGCGATGTCCTTCGGCAAAAGACTAACCCCCCCGGGCCTCAGTAAAATTGTCGAGTATTGACCGGTCCCCGGTGATAAAAAGGTTGGGGACCACTGCTATACAGCACTTAGATTTCTTATGGTTCTGATATACCATCTGTTTTGCACTTGCAGAATGCTATTAGCACCTGGTTACAGCAATAGAAAGTATACCTTTCCTATAATGCTTACTCAACTTCTGCAAAATTTCCAGTTTAAAGAAAAGCAAAAGTTGGTTCATGGCATTTCTTGAATTCCTATTGTTATGAGCAGCTCTGTCCAGCACCTGCCCCTTAGTTTAACTCCTGCAATTCACACTCTTTCAATACTTCTGGGACTGCTGACAGTCATCGCTATTACATGGTCACATGGACTTTGGAAGATGTGAACAGTCTTCAGATGCGACAATTACTGCTAGATGGAAGGACAGACAAGATTGAAGGATGACTAGGAGTACTGTACCTCCTTGGCCTGCCACCGAACTGAAAAATCAGAAAATGGACGTGCACATGAGAAATAAATTAGTACCATTCTCCATAGGTTACTGGAAAAGCCAGAACAGACCAGATTAGACATTTTAAAGATCCTCTTCTTTCCACTACTAAGCCGTCTGAGCAAAGAGGCCAAAGTTGGTGCCTCTCTTTTTCTAATTAAGCAGAGGAAGTTGCAGACTACAGGTCCCAGCATGCAACTCATCAGGGAGTTGGCCTCCTCTAGCTCAAAGATGGAAGGGAGGCAAGTTTGCAGAATAACGTAATAACCTCAGGCCGTTCAGAATTAGCACAGAGGGCATCTGCATCCTGTTCAGCTGATGGGCCTGCTCTTGTGCTCATTACTAATAAAATTGTGCTCTGACAATGTTGTAGCAGAGATACAATACTGTATAGGAGAGTCAGGGAAAGATCAGTGTCCCGATTTTGGAGTTTGTTCATAAAACGCTTTACCAGGAACAGCTGATGATTGGGACAGAAAAGCATTTAAGAAGCTCTGACTGCAATACATAGAAGGGACACCACCGATAGGAAGCCACAGGTATATCGCCATCTAATAATAAAAACGAGGGGGCAGCCAGGTCAGTAAGATAGCTTGGGACTACGGCCCTTGAATTCTGTCAGATCTTTGAGTTTAGTACAATCTAACAAGGTGAGAATCCAGACAGCTTTGAGCAAAAAGATCCTAAAGACACCAGGAACTAAGATTCCTGGGTTGTATTCGCAAACACATAACTAACTGCCCTCTTGCTTAATGAAAGTACAAGCTTTAATTCCCCAAGGGCTATGGAGACTTCATTTAAGAAGTCTCAACAGAAACAGATGGATGGAAGGGCTACAGAATCCAGCATGCAGTGTACCAAATGCCAAAGAATACAAGTTGAAATTTCCAAGGTCACCTCCCACAGCAGCTTGTGGTAGTAGTGAAAGGTTGTCCTGGAAGTAGTACTGGGTTTGGGAGGAAAGCACAGCATGACAGGAACACATCCCTGCTTCCTACCCCCATCAGTCAGGGAGGAGAATGGAAGCTCAATGGTACAGTTGCACTGATTTTAGAGGCAATCTGAACACCTCAGAGTGATTTCTTTATACACTCATTAGTCACATTTCAATTTCAAATATTCTTAAAGTGGCTTACAAAAGGTAAATATTAGTACATTTTAATAATACTATTATCTAGTATTACAATTCTCAGCAGCCTCTAGTAGAATGGCCATTAAATTGTCAGGTGACCTCTGTGATCCTCTGGAAGATAGTGGAACTATGTCTGCAGCCTGACATCAGAAAGATGGAAAAGGTTGAAACTCGTAGTTCCCTGGCATGAGCTCATTTGGTCATGAGATCTTTTAAGTTGACTTGGTTGCCGCTGCTTACACCTCTCTTACTCCAGCATCCCCTCTTCAAATCTCCCCAGTCTGCAAATATATAACGTGACTAGAAAGAAAGCCCATTTTAGCCATGGATAAAATGGGCGCTAGGACGGTATTGGTGTCGAGGCATCTCCCGGCCGCTGGAGTGGCCTCGCCACGTCTGCGACGCGGCAAGGCCGCTCCAGCAGCCAGGAGAAGGCGGCGCAGCCCCCCAGAGGACTCACCGCATCAGCTGGCAGTTCAGTCTATGCGGTGATTCCCTGGCCAGGCGAAGCAGCCAATGCTGCTTGGCCCGGGATGGACATTCGCTTTGCGGCTCCTGATTGGCCCCTCTGAGTTTTTATCCCAGACAGGGCCCGCCCTAACTCCTCCCAGACAGCCCTTACTCCATTATTAAGTCCGCGCCGCGGGCGGTTTAAAGATGATCAGAAAGAAGATGGGGCTGCTGGTATGACTTAGGGCAGTGGTCCCCAATCTTTTTATCACCGGGGACCGGCCAACGCTTGACAATTTTACTGAGGCCCGGGGTGGGGGGTAGTCTTTTGCCGAGGGATGTCGCCACCGCCTGAGCTCCTGCTCCACTTGCTTTCCCGCCGGCACCCCTGACTTCCCGCCGCCCGCTGGGGGGTGCTGCCAGCAGCAGCTGTGAAGTGCCATGCCAAGGGGGAGCCCCAGCCATGGTGGCTACCAGAGAGCACTAAAGGTGAGCCAGCAGCAGAGTGACAGATCAGCCCCCGAGGCAGCAGCCGGGGAGGAGGATGAGGAGGAGTCATGGATCGGTACCAACTGATCCACGGACCAGTACCGGTCCCTGAACCGGGGGTTGGGGACCACTGACTTAGAGGATGTGGAAGCTTGCTGGTGTTAGCCCAATGAAGAATGCCTTTTTTCCCTGTGTTGAATAGTACTGGGCACGCACCATTCCCCACAACAATCAGTTTGTTTCCCCTCAGATATAGTTGAGAACTTGAGATCTGCTGCAACTGGCTGAGCTACAGGGCCGGTTCCTGCTGCTGGTGAGTGAGCATCCCCAGGAATGATGAAGGGAAATGGCTTGGAAGGAGGCTCCTTCTCCCCGCTGCCTCCATGCCGACCAATTCCCTGTCAGCAATATCCTTGTCTCATTAGACTAGTTGTATGTCCATGCGTTCCATAAAGAAAAGGAGAGAGCAATGGGGTAAATAAAAATCAACATGTTTTAGTCTAAAGAGTCCTCACAGACCTAAGGGTCAGCACTAGAAGCAAAGCCTGGAATGATGAATAGAACTGCCATGGAACAAAAGTGCAGGTCCAGTGGCATCTTTAAGGCCAGGAAAGTAATTCTGGGTATAAGCTCTCCTGTACGTGCACACTTCTTCAGATACGCTGAAATAGTTTCCCTCCAGACTTACAGATAGGTAAGGCTTGAGGTTAACCGTTTCAATATGTCTGATGAAGTGTGTGTGCATCCCAAAGCTCATACCCAGAATTAAACTTTGTTGGTCTTAAAGGTGCCACTGAACTAAAAACTTTGTTCTATTGCTTCAGACCAATACAGCTACCCACCAGAACCATTATTGGGGGGGGGGGGGAGATGGTCCAAGATATGAGGGGACAAGGCAGAGCTGTAAAATTTCCAGAAATGCCTGAAGTCAGGGGAAGAGAGAGAGAGAGAGAGAGAGAGAGAGAGAGAGAGAGAGAGAGAGAGAGAGAGAGAGAGAGAGAGAGAGAGAGAGAGAGAGAAGAAATTTTAGGGAAACATTAAATATCTGCAATACTTTCCCCCTCAAATGGAAACCTATTCTACCAATTTAAGGACTTAAAATGCATAACTTAGCATACGTCTTTTTTCCAAAAGAAAACCGCGAATATACCCCATACTTGCAAGAGAGTTGCAAACTACTGCACCCTGTGCTACCTAAGCACATGTATCTTAATTTCTGCCATCTGAGAAGATTGTGTGAAGAAAGGTAGTTTGTTGACAGTTAAAAACAAGTACTGGGAATCAAGTACTTTTACAATTATCTACGATGTAACCCAAAATATGCCATATAACTAGCATTCACACAGGGGGAATTCTTCCTGAGTCAGGCCCAGCTCCAGTATGTGAGAACTGCCACATCTCCCATCCAACTCCTTGGTTGCTGTCTTGGGGAGGAAAAGATTCTAGTGCTTCCCCTGTCTCCTCATCACCACTGGTGAGCTCTGCTGACCCCCCCCCCCCAGAAATGATCACAACAAACCTCTTGCTGATACCAATATCAGCAGCCAGACCACCAAAGCTCCCTCCATGACACTGGTGAGCCCCACATTGTTGAGGGATAACTTTTTCTTTTGGCCCTGATCTGCACTATCACTATCGGATATATTGAGCTCCTGGAAGAGCTGCGGGCCCTGCGGGATTAATTAGTTTTCCGCAGGGCCTGCAAAATGGAGCTCTTCCACCAGGCCTATGGTTAAGGCCGGCGCCTCCTTGTAAGATCAGGCCCCCCTTCCCCCCTCAGGGCTATATGCAGTGCTCCCTGGTCTCCTCCCTGGGAATGCCGCCGCTGTCAGGTTGGTTTGGTTGTACGGTGTATTTGTTTTTGTAGGATGTTTTCATGAATTAGCAGTTTTATGGGGTTTATATGTTGTTACCCGCCACGAGCCTTAGGGGAGGCTATAGGGCAGGCTATAAATCGAAGTAACAGTAACAGTAACATATAAAGAACACTGAACTAGTTTCAATTACATTTGTAGCACTGTGGTAGGAGAAAATTCTAGGATAGACTCTGAGCTGTGGACAGCTGAGAATCACTGATCATCTCGAAAGGCCATTTCTAACCCCATGAACATCTGAATACGGGGATGCTTTAGAACACTAAGAAAGCAAAGGTCAGGAGCTACGGAGTTTGCAACACTAATGTAACTCCACTGAATAACTCTAAAGGTCTGCTTCATTTTAGCCATTTCAAAACCCATTGAAACAATAAGACACAGTGAGGTTTGGTATTTACAGCAATACCATATATGAGGGTCATTTATGTTCTTGGCTTAACGTCTGAAAACGGAACTTGTACATCTCTTCTCAGCATAAGATGTACCATCTGCATTACCAGATGGAGCTCACGAATCTTAATGCAGAATAGATGGACAAATTCCATTTTGTGCAGTGCACATCCTTCTTTAAATACTCCCAATGCCAGTTAATTGTGCATCCAAAGCTAACACAAATTCTCAGCAAATTAACTCTTGAATAACTTGGCTGCAAGTATAATCTACATAAAGAAAAAAAGCAGGCATTTAGAACATATTCTTCAGTATAGCTTGAAGGCCTTGGCAAGGATGCAGAGGGAATGAAGTATGACTTGCATGCTTTTTAAATGGTACTTGTCAGCTTGTCAGCAAAGTGTTGTGTAACCGTGAGCCCCCATGGGCTGGCACCAGCACAGTGCTTCAGAGAGTGGGTGGCAGGCTTTGAATCTAGTGCCAAGGGCCTGCAGAGTCTGGGCTAGGACTCTCTGCTGTGGTATTTGAATTCTAAATAAAGATGCACAATGAAAAGCCACATCGCCATTAGATCAATTTCCAAAAGCTAACAAACATAAGAGAAAGGTGATGATGCCCTAAGAGAACAAGGAAGACTTCTGTCTTGGGAACAGACAAACCACACCTAAACACCAATGGTTATTCACTGTCCTCTGAAATATCACCCCTATATATGGTCATGTTAACCCACACCCTCCCAAAATGATGGGCCTGGAGGGGGTGGGACGCGCCCCAGGTAAGCATAAACACAGCTATGCTTCCCAACCATATTCGGCATATCATGCCAGTTCAGGGGTTTCTTGAAGCCTGAAGAAAGTGTTAGGGGTTTCTCAATGGTAAACAAGTTGAGAAAGGCTGGGCAAGACACTGGAAAGGACAGGTACTTGTATTAATCCAGGTTGTGATGTTTAGCTAGCACAATCAAGCCACAATAATACCAAACTTGAAAGGATAGTTACAAATTCAAGGATTCCACAAACCTGCTGCAAAATTGAGAAACTTGCCGAAGAAATATGTCCCTAATGATACAGCTGATAAATTTTAGTCAACAAGAGTGCCCTTTACACTACAGCACAAAAATATTAAGATAGGCAGCTTACCTAATACATCTGTTTATATCACAAAAAAATAAGGAAAAAACTGCCCCTGACCACAGACTTCATGGTACATACTACAGACCACAGACTATAACTGGCTGAGGTCCCTCAACCTAACCAAAAGAAGCCAGGTACAGCATGGAGCAAAATACAGTAATATATATGGTCATGCTTGATGGAATTAAAGTTAATGGTTTTGCTCACAGGCTGATAGGGGTAGGAGGTCTGATGTTTCTGACAACACTTCCAAAGCACAGGGAACAAGCCTAGTACTTGACGATATAGTTGTGCATTTCATATTTTTTACCTTTAAACTTTAGGGTATTTTATAAGTCCGTTCTATTCTCCTGACAAAGATTAAAGTGAATCCCGAGTGAGACCCACCAATCCTGAGTGAGACATATCTCTCATACACATCTTCCCAGTAAACAATCAGGTTAGAGATATCAGTCATAGGAAGGGTTCTTCACTGCTGCTTCCAGGAACGGGATAGCAGAAAAGTAAACAGATATTTTCTTTGGAAACCCTGCAAGGTAGGCGCTCTGTCATCATACCTCTACAAATTAAGCAGTTATACAATAAGATTAAGACAGGTGTAGCTCGGCCATTTCAAATAAGTGGAATGATAAATAAGTTGGCTGAACTGACAGCTGACCTTTTCCTTTTGCTTGTTCTTATTCTGCTACTGACTCTTCCCACTGCTGATTCAGCAAAACTTCATGCCTGATGCTTTCTCTACTGCTTTCTAGAATGGGCTCAGACATCCCATCCTCAAACACAGACAGGAAAATCTGGGCTTCAAGGGACAGATGGTGGGTAGCTCTTTCATTCAGCAGCCAGCCAACAAACATTCTAGGAAAACTATTTTATTCCAGCCCTATTGTGTACATTTGCACACAAATAAAGGTCCAAACATTCTCCTGTTATGCAGTCAATTTTTTCATGATATGCTGTCAAAAGGCCAGGAATAAAAAATGGGAGGCAGAAACATCAAACTTAAAATTCTGCAGAGATTGCAGTCATACCCTTACACTAGAACAGTTCCCTCTCCTAACTGTTGGTTTTTACAAATGACTATTCCAGGCAAGAAGCAAGGAGAGGTTCTATACTGGAAATTCAAGTTCTTTAGTGGAGCTCTTGCACATCAAATGGAGTGCTAACAGTTGCACCTACAGCCAGCTCGAGGCAAAACTCGGTAAGGAAATGGTGTTCTACTATTCCAGAAGTAACTTCAACATACAACCATACAGAACTAATTGAAGCACCACCACTTGCCCCACAAACAACTTAACCCTTCTGTTTAAATCTGAATGTAGATATTACTTCTCAATATCCCCTCCTCTATATGATGGCCTGAGCCCCCTCTGTGGAAGGATTACGCAGGAGAGCCAGTTTGGCGTAGTGGTTAAGAGTGCGGACTTCTGATCTGGCAAGCTGGGTTTGATTCCCAGCTCCACCACATGCAGCCAGCTGGGTGACCTTGGGCTCACCACAGCACTGATAAAGATGTTCTGACGAAGCAGTAATATCAGGGCTCTCTCAGCCTTACCTACCTCACAGGGTATCTGTGAGTACCAACTCTTCTTCTTCTATCTATAGTGACTACAGGAAGGTGCAAGGTGTCAGTGCCTTAATCTGGATAACTCAGGCCAGCCCAACCGCATCAGATCTCAGAAGCTGAGTAGGGCTAACATGTGGATGGGAGACCTCCAAGGCTGATGATGCAGACACAGGAAGTGGCAAACAACCTCCAACCATCTCTTGCCTTGAAAACCCTACAGGGCCACCATAATCAGATGAGATTTGATGGCACTTTCCACCACCAAAATCTCAATACTTCAAATGGAAGGAATTGTACATATATTTAAGTCATCCACCCTCCCATCATGGAAGGCCTGTACTGCAAAGAATGCTGGGGACTGAAAGATATTAAGAAAAATTATGGTGGCATAGATTAATCTGCTGGAGGAGGAACGCAGGTCAGAGCAGGAGGTTTGCTTAGCCGAAGTGAAAGAGCCTCCAAGCAGCTGGGCTGCAGCTCCCAACAGACACCTTCTAAGAGAGACAAGCTCCACCCTCTCAGTCCAGTTCTAGCATAGTAGAGCAGAGTGGAAACTGGAAAAACTTGCAATGGGGTTTCCCGGGGAAAGAGTTCTCTGCCTCTGCGCAGCGCAGGCAATTCTGCGAACTATTTCTGCTCAAATAAGGAACGTGGTGGGCGGGGGGGGGGTCTGAAACCGTTGGAGGCTGTGGCAAGTGCAGACTGACAGCGGGAGACGAACGGCCTCCGGAAAAGCGGAGCGACCACCACACACACACACTGCGACCCCTAGTGCCGCGCATCGCCGGCCTCCCGCCTCCTACACCTATTTCCACCGCTCTTCCCCAAGGTCCTACAATCGCCAGTCGCGAGGCATCAGAGACTTGCAAGCCCCTTCTCTGCACATTGGATACCGCTCCCCTCAAAGGCCCGGGCACAAACGGCGCAGCTCGACAGAAACTTTTGGGCTTGGCTTTTGGTTCTCGGGCTGCTCACACCCAACTTCCCCCGGACCCCTCCTCCGATTGCGCTACTTGCAAGTGTCTGGCCAGAAGCCTGGAGCCCGGCACCAGTAGCCTCCCGAAGGGGGGGGGGCAGGGACGGAAGAGGCGAGAAGCAGCAAGTTGAGTCTCCTTTCTCCCCGACCCAAGTCTGAGCAGCAGCCCCCCTGCACGCCTAGGAGTGAAGCGTCGCCTTCCGACCCAGCCAGCTATTGGCGTGGCAAACCTGCTCCGGTCTCTCCCCACCCCGTCACCCCCCGCATCCGAGAAGCCGCGGCTAGGGAAGAAGCCATTGAAAGCCGCTGCCACCGCCGCCTCTTCCCTGCCACCGGCCATGCAAGGCTCCCGGATCTCCCCAAACTTGATCTGACTGCGCGAAGCGACCTGCAGACTTACCTGGGGAGAACTGCTGGGGCGCCGCTCTTGCGGGGGCTGGGGAGGGGGGAAGGTGGGAGAATGCAGGACGGGAACTCAGAACATCCCTGCCAGCGGGTGCTTTACTCCCACCCAGCCATGGGGAGGGAAAAAGTTCAACCCGAAAATAATAAAAGACAGGAGCCGGGCTGCAACTGGACGAGCCAGGAGCGGAGCAGGGCAGCTGCCGAGAGGCCTGGCGGAGCGAATGGCAGCGCGAAGAAACAGGAAGGCTCCGGCGAAAGAGAGGAAGCCCGTCCTTTGTTTGCAAGGTTTTCCCTGAACAATGGCTGCTCCTGCTGCTGTCTCAGGCCCTCTGTTGGGGTATGGAGGAGGCTCTGCTCTTGCACACACGCTCGCTCTCGCGTACACACACGCACACACACACCTCCCCGTGCCTTTCAGAAAGAGGCCCAGAAGCTATCCGAGGAGGAGGAGGAGGAGGCCCTCCTTCCCCCCTCCTACTCTTCCCCCCCCCCACTCCGCTTCAGGGGCTGCTCTGATCGCATGAAAGAGGGAGGGATCTGCCATGCCTAGCCTGAGAAAAACAAAAGGGAGAGACAGACCCAGACAGAGAGAGGTAAATCCCAGGGAGGGAAAGGGGATGCGAGGCAGCCGGAAAGACGAGGGGAGCGAAGGCTCTGGCGGAGGCGATGCCGGCGTCCATCCTCAGCGAGCAGAGCCGCCGGAGACCGGCAAGGGAGGAGCAGGCCTTCTTCCACCATGAGTGGCTCTCGGGCTGCTCGAACGGGCGCCAGCTCCCCGGGCTAAACGGGATTCTTCTGCGAGGAGAGCTTTCAAATATGCTTTATGCCAGAAGATGGGGAAAAAACAAACCTAAATCGGAACCAAACTTTGTTACAATGGGAGATTTCATCCATTTGTTCTGCACAAATATAGAGGCCAGAAAGTGATCATAAATTGGTGTGTGTGTGTACACTGAATAACAAAAACAAGCTTTAAAAAATAACTACTATGATCCTAACACCTAGATGAAGAATTGGACTGAAGCAAGAATGTCTTTTCAATGAGCGTGCAGGGAGACTAGCTGGGGCTTGTTTTTGTTGCTTAAAAAAATAACAGAAACCAGTACTAATCAAAATATATCTGAAGGGAAAAAACTGAAGCAAACTGGTCTTTAAGCATTCCAGCATCTACTGATTTGAAGGATGTGGTTTACAACAGGCCCAAAGCCTGTAAGTTGTCAAGAGATTTCTTGGTGTTAAGAGGCATCCTAGGATCATCCAATCCCTAATGACAAATCCAAGAATATATTGAGGTGGGGTCTTTTCTACCTGTGGATAACTGGTCTACTCTCCCTTTCCTCTTTGGCAGGGCAATATTTGTACCCTAGCTTTGAGCCTGCATTCAGAACGGAGGTTGCCATCTTTTCCCCTAAAAGAGGTTGCATGGTAGGCAGAAATTCAACCAGAGAATCTTTGGGGTGGTGAAAGTTGACTGGCTTCTTCTGAATATTTCCATACAATGTTATTATTTTTTGAGGGGAGATCAGGGTCCTAATGGAACTAAATTCCGCAGGGCCTGCAAAAGGAAGCTTTTCCGCCAGGCATTTGGTTGAAGTTAACTGGAACCAACATCTTCCACTGGGCCCTGAGTCTCCCTCCCATGAAATTAACGTCATAAACCCACCAATCATGGGTCCATCTACATGGTGCGGTTACAAAATTTACTGTTCACACTGTTTATTATTGTTCTCCTCTTATTTATGGTTACCGATTACCAATTTTCTCTGTATCGTTCCTGTTCTTATGTTTCATGTGAACCACCCTGAGCCTTAAGGGGGGGCAGTATATACATGTAATAAATAATAATAAATAAATTTATATACCGTTTTCCTGCGTTTTGACAGATCAGGGAAATATATAAATTCAGTAGCTGTTATTAGCAGAGTCCTTGTTGGGAACAAAGCTGCCAAGACTAGTCTAGGGTTCAGGCTGGGAATATTCCAAGGAAGTACATTTTAAGTATCTGCTGAGTGTCTTTGAATTATTTCTAAATAATCAGAAACATCCAGAACACATCTAGGAATAGCAAAAACTTTGGAATGTGGAAGGAATAGAAACATGCTTGAAGAATCTCATCTCTCATTTAAGAAACTGAGTTCAATTATAGAGTGAGTCTTCCTGGAATATTTTCATAGTATTGATCTAAGATCACCATGTTTGCACTCTAGTCTGGCAGAACACCGATCTGGAACACAACCTTGTATATCTGAGCTGAAACAAAGTATGCGTTTCTTATTGCAAATCATAATAGCAATTTTAAACCCTCAGGTTTGAAGATTTTTCCATTGCTATATGGTGCTTGGGCTCCTGCAGGCTGGAGTAGCCTCACTTTTCTCTCTCTCTACAGTAAAGACCAGAACTCATTTTTACATGGAATCTTGAGGTGGGGAAGAATGCCTTACTAATCCCACGATCTGGAGAAATCAAAACAATCAGTAAATGTCATGAGTCCCACAGTGAGGGTTCAGGGAAACACTGACGGCAAGACCCAGCATGAGCCAGTGTTCTGTAATGGTTAAGCAGAGATGATCAAACGGTGTTTCGCCGGATGTTCATGGACTACAATTACCATGAGCCCTTGCCAGCAAGGTAATTGTAGTTCATGGACACCTGGAAAGCCACAGTTTGGTCACCCCAGGGTCAGAATATCAGGCAAGTATCTGGGAGAGCCAGGTACAAATCCTTACTGGTGTTATAGGCTGCTTTGGGTCCTACTGGGGGGGGGGAAAGTGGGGTATAAATAAATAAATGTAGAAAAGTCAAGAAATCTTGACCCTAAAGAGTTTTCAGTATCTGTTTTATGGCTGCTCTGCGGAACTGTAAACAATCCTAGCAAATAAGAACTTCTGGATGTTTTCCAGGACTTTGTTGCACTGACCACAGGAAAAGTGTCAACAATACAAAACACAATGAGGCACTTCCTTTCAGTGGGTAGAGAAAAGCATGCACTTGTGTGTGTATATGTATGCTACATGTTAACAACTGCTCTAGAACACTGGTGGCTTCTTCAAGTGCTAGATTTATTTATTTGGATGCTGCCTCTTTAGGGAATGTATTCAAATTTCTAAAGCTCGGTCTCCATCTTTAATTGTGATGAACAAAGCCTTCAGAATTTATACTGAAGCAGCATTATCCTAAATGCACTGGAAGCCTGAATCAGAATTGTCCCATTCTCCAAATCAACAACCATGACATTTAAAATGCCAGCTACTCATTTGAGCAGGTAAAAAAAGGAAGAACCATGCAGGAGAACATACTCTGCATATTATAAGCTTGCATATGCTCAGCTTGCTTTAGTAACCGCACCTGAAAGGTCGCATATCTGTGTTCCTTTTCATAGGAGCTGGAACTTGGATTATGTGCTGGAATACCATTATTACACATGCAGTTTAGCTAACATGTGGTATAACGAACTACTACTGCGGCAAAAAGAGACTCTGCTTTAGGAAATGACAAACAATTTCAAAATTCAGGTCACAAGCTACCCAAAATACAGAAGGTTCCACTAAGGGACCAGCCAGGAGATATGGATATGGGTAATTTAAGAAGAGAATCAGTTACTTTGGTCAGTACTTCTAGCCCATTTTTTAATCTCTAGCAAGGACCAGTTTCAGAGGCTTTGTAGAAGTCCAGCCTCTATAATTAATCTTCAGGTTCTGGCGCTCGTATAGCTGGAGATGCACTTATGGTGCATCCCCCCAATTTTCAGCTTCTTATAATATTCCTTTTACTGGGTAACCTGCCAGTTTTTAGTATGATGGGAAAATGAAAATTCTGAGATGGACATTTCAGTTGCCTACAGAAAGGCCTCTTCTGAGCTGTGTAGTTCAGCCTGGTGAACTCAACAAGAGACGGAACATGCAGCTTACATAGGTCAAGTGATAGTAGTACAATCTTGGCAGTGTATCCGCAGCCAAAGCTCTCTGGAGCAGTCCTACAGAGAAGCAGCAACTCCAGCTAGCTCTGGTTATGGTTAATAATTAAAGAGGCATTGGATGAATGATGTAGTGGGATGGAGATGCAGCTGGCGGAAGTCCCATTCAGCCTCCAAAGCAAGCTTTTGTGACACCCCCCCCCAAATTCTGTACTAACAAGGAGTCCAGTAGTAAAAAACCCAAAAGCCTCACAGCCCATCCCCCAGCTGCCCTTGCAGCTCTCTTTCCAGTCCTTTCACTGTGCTTTGTACAGCTAGCATAGGTGTTCTGGGAGTTATAAATCACATAGACACAGCTTTATGGCCATTGATCCAACCACGTGGCAGCGGATGTCACTCTCAGACAGGGAGCACTTCCCCTTACTAAGAGACACAGCTGTTCAGAAATTGAAGCCTCTTTGCTACCCCCCCCCCCCATGTCCACTCACTGAGATTGGAATAGTATTTATGATATCTTAGGAAACATGAAGGATGCTGGTTGGATTTAATTTCCCAGCCATGTGTTATAAGATCTCTGGCTGAAAGTCCTATGAAAACCAAGTCAGCAATTATCTACAGAGAAAAAGATGAGGGTATAGGATTGCTCTCCAAATTTTCACATTCAACAACCAGTGAGTTCTGTCAGTGGTTGGTGGGGGAGATATCCATCTTCAAGGTTGGCTCAAGGCCCTTTGTGCATATTAAGTGAACCTGTATATGTCACAAAGGCTAAAGTAGAGCAGGTGCTTCCTGCTCGCGTTTTAGACAGTTGGAGCCCCCTTCAGACCCAGTCAAACTAGGCTCCTTATTTTCTTCCTCCTAGTCCTAGAGGCAAAGATTCCACTCTCTTTAGATCTCCTAATCTTGCTCAACAAATTTTCCAAGAGGCTCTCAGCCCTCCGTGCAGCTTCCACACTGCGATTCCCAGACCCACCATGCAGGCTGCTGTTGTGGATATATCTGAGCCTATTCCCCCTGCCACATGGTTCTTCCCATAACAGGGCCTCAGGCAGGGGTCACAGCTACAGGCAGCTATAGGCTCCGGATAGGTTGAAAAGTGATTCAGTTTATGTCCAGATTGCTGGTGTGATGCCATTCCTAGGATCAGGATCACAAATGCCACTTTTATCCAGCATTCTTTCCCCAGCATTTTAGAGATTTGTCTTTGACTTGGTTCATGTGTAGGGCTTTTCACTGCCCTGCAGGCATCTTTAGACTGGAGGGGGTTGAAGTTAGTTGAATCTGTCCTGTTCTTTGCTTGTAGCACAATTTAATCAAGACTGTGGACACCAGGGATTGGCAACCTTTTGGCTTAAGTACTCAAAACAGCAACCTCTACTCATGAAGAACTGCTGGAGGGGGGAAATGAAGGTTGTACTTGTCCAGACACATTTGACAGTAGCTAAACTCCAGCTGCATTGCCAACCTGTTAAGGATCTGCTTTGGAGTCAGCTGGTGGCTATGCAGGTCTGGGAGAAGATGGCAGTCTTAAGGCATGCCTGCTGCCTTCTCCCACACTGCTGGCTCAATACTGCTGCCAGTACCTCAGTTGCTGGGATGAAGATCTGGTCCTTGTTGTGAAGCAAAATGTTCCAGTATGCCACACTGACACAGGTCCTGGGGACTGCCTCTCTTGCTGTATCCTCGGTGCTAAAAAACCTGATGTTGTGCACCACAGGAAACTAAAATCTGTGACTTTAAATTATGCAGTATCATTAATTATTTTACATAACATATTCATCTTTCATTCATCACAAGCAGGAGAAAAGAGCTATGATGAGCACTGAAGCCATGACATCAAGAATTCCTGGTCAAGTCCTTATCTTTCCAGCTTTTGAGATGTCTTGGGGCAATGCCCACACACTTTCTGTTTTGCTTTTACATTTTTAAAGGCTAGAAGAAGAAGAAGAGTGGCATTCTAAGGATGCCAGGTTCTGTGCATATTAACAATTCCTGTGTTTGCTGCATGGTCATGAAATCACAGGATGTAAATGACCCTGAGGACCATCTGGCTAGTGAACAATAATTCATGCGATGGTCCACCAGCTGGCCCATGAACATAGTTACAGAGGCATCAGGCTAGACTATTCTGACGGGTCCTGTTCTAAATTGGAGGTTCAATCATGGGTGCAGAATGGGAATATGTCTACTCTGAACACAACATTTCAAAGTGCTTAGGCACAGGTTGTTACTGTCACTTGTTCTTGCTCTGGTCTACAAGCCTCCACTACCATTTCATAACTCAGGACTAAATCAGAAGCACATGTTCCCCGCATAGCCTCTCTCCAGCACTGTACTTTCATAACATTACAATGGTATGCCTGAGAATACCCTTTACTGATATTCAACCACTGGCTGTCTAAAGTCAACTGACTGAAGAAACTGCCCTGATTGCTTATCCTTCTTTGTTCAGCCACTGTGAGATTTATACCTTCCTTTCCTCCCCAATGGGGACCTAAAATGACTTACAGCATTGTTATCCCCACCCTCATTTCATCTTTGCAACAACCACCCTGTGAGGCAGGTTAGGCTGAGATGGAAAGACAGGCCAAGGTCACCCGAAGAGCATCTAGGGCAGAGTGAACCAGGGTCTCCCAGATTGTAGCCCAACATTCTAACCAGGACACCCTCCATAAGCAGAGAACTGAAGGTATCACAGCAAACAATCTTGTGGTTTCACTGGGGGACTAGACTTTCTGAGAAAGTGCCAGTGAGTAAATAGAGAAATATTGAGCAGGTCTCTGCAAAGGGGCATGGGCATTTTAATAATTAATAATGATTTTAATTTTAATTAAATAAATATGTCCTGTGGCACTACCAGTGTTGGAATTAGTGCTATGACTTGGTTAAAAGGAACCCTGGGTAGTGCGTGGTGACAGTCCTTTAGGATGAGAGAAGGCCCTAGTGTGTGTGTTTCATGACCTCAACACTGTACAGACAGACTGTACTTTCAGTGACATTTTGCTGTAGAAGTACCTTCTCCTAGCACCATACAGCTCTTTCAGTAGCCTCATCACATCTAAAAAAGGGAGGAAAAGATAATCGCTTATTTGGAAGCAAGAGAATGTAGCACAGTAATGAAACTCTAACAAAACATCAATACCAGTGGGTAGCTGTTGGGAAGGAACAATCCTGCCACTACCACCTCCAATATGGGGTTCTACTGAAGATGGGGATTCTTTCCCCATTGTTATTTAACATCTTTACATGCCCTCTAGCCCAGCTGGTTTGAGGATATGGCCTTGGGTGCAGAAGACACCCAGCTCTGTTGATGAGCAGCCAGCCAAGTACACCCCTTGAGTTGTTGATCAGGTGTTTACAGACTGTGACAGAATGGCTCAGATGAAGTCACCTGAAGTTGAACCCTTCAAAGATGGAAGTCCTGTGGTTGGGAAGGAAAGGCCCTGACGAGGAAGCATGCCTTCCCAGTCATTATAGGTTGCAGCTCTCCGTGGCACAGACTGTCAAGAATTTCGGAGTGACCCTGGACTCCTCCTTAACAATGGAGACCCAGAACACAAAGGCATTTTCCTATCTTTGCCAGGCTAAACTACTAGTGCCCTAGCTGGCCTCAGAGCAACTAGCCACAGTGGTCCATGTGACAATCACCTCAAGATTGGACTTCTGTAACTCACTGTAGGCGAGCATTCCCTTATCCCTAATCCAGAAACTGCAATTAGTGCAAAACATGGCAGCCCAGGTCCTGACTACGATCCTGTGGAGAGCTCACATCCAGCCTGTTCTTCAGCAAGTGCACTGGCTGTATTCCAAGCCAAGTTTAAGGTGCTTTTTTTTAACCATTAAGGCTATATACAGCCAGAGCCTTGCATACCTAAGGGACTGTCTCTCTGAATACGTCCCCAGAAGAGCCTTGCGTTCTGCCAATACAAACAGGCTAATGGTCCCCAGCCCAATAATAATCATCTTTATTTTTATATCCTGCCCTGTCTATGCTCAGAGTTGGCAACAATTAATAACAATACAATTTTTAAAACAGTATAAATACAGTAAAAAAAACATATCACCCACAACTAAATTCAGGTTTTGATTGGGGGAGTCCAATCTTTCCAGTCTAGTCTCAGTTCATGGCAGCGAGGTCAGCATTTCATGGAGGTTTATCAGAGCCCCTACAGAATGGTGGAACAATTCTGTCTTACAGGCCCTGTGGAACTGAGGGCCCTGATATCTCCTAGCAGAGCAGTCCACTAGGCCAGGGCCAAGGCTGAAAAAGCCCAGGGCCAGGTCAATTTCAGGCCAGGAACAAGTTGATAATTTCCTGGAGAGGGAATCATCAATGGGCATGTAGTTGGCCTGACAGCTGCAAGGGCCCTGTCCACTTTGGCCAAGGAGAGCAGACTGAAATGGTCCAAGATAGGGCCCTGAGATGGCCCAGGGCTCTCTAGTTCACTTTCTGCATTAAACCCAGCAAGCAGGTCCTAGCAGAGCAATAGAATTTCCTTCACAAAAAATCTCTCCTACCCCTCACAGCTAATATCCAGTTTGGAAATTTGGGAGGGTCCTTTAGACAGGGACATCAGAAATCAAATTGTTTTAAGCCAAAGAAATTTGGCTGGTCCTGGCTCCTGTCTTGTAGAATGAGCTCCCAGAAAACATCAGGACCCTGTCGGAGATCACCGAGTTCCACAGGGCCTGTAAAACGGAGCTCTTCCACCCTATAGTTGAGGCCATTCATGGCAACATAAGATTGGCCTCCCTCCTATATCACAACCCACTCAGGATTCTGGCTTCTATAATCATGGGTGAAATGTTAGAGTTGTTTTTGTATCATCATCATCATTATTATTATTATTATTATTATTATTATTATTATTATTATTATTATTATTATTATTATTATTATTAGATTTATATCCCGCCACTCCCTTGTGGCTCGTGGCGGGTAACTACATCACAATCCCCATTAAAACCCCATAAAAACAATAATAACATTGCCAATATTGTTGGCATGGCAAGAACGGCAGCTCTCCCACTACTAGTGGGTGGAGGAGGAGGTCCTGATGATGTTTTGCTTCGGGTCCAGAACCCGAGTCCCCGGGGGGGGGGCATAGATCTATTATCAGCCCCGGCCTCAACCATAAACCTGGCGGAAGAGCTCCGTCTTGCAGGCCCTATGGAACGTTAAAGGGTCCCTCAGGGCCCGCAGCTCTCCTGGGAGCTCATTCCACCAGGTCGGGGCCAGGACCGAAAAGGCCCTGGCCCTGGTCGATGCCAGGCATGCTTCCCTAGGGCCGGGAATGGTTTTAATTGTGAGTTAAATTGTATTAATGAGTACATGTTATTCAGCACCCTGAGTCCACTCTGGCAGAGAGGGAGTTTACAAATTCAAATAAATAAAATAAATAAATACAATTTAATCCCAAGAACTCCTTTAATCACAACATGCAATCCCTGAGCTTCTTACCCTCTACAACTGTACCTGATCCTGACGCTTATCCTTCTTCCTTTGCTTACAAGAACTGAATGGCTCATCAGACTTCTGCCAGCCTATCCTCCACCCCTTAATAAAATATCTTGAACTTCTGGACTGGGCCAGGCCTCATGCCTGAATGGAAGACACTAGTAGCAGCACATGTTAGGCACAAGTGGCTCCCATTCGGGTGAGGTGGTACAGCCAGCTCAACCCAATCTAACACAGTCTGGAGGAAGGCAAACAGTCCTGAGGAAAATATAGCCAGGCAGCTACCAAAGCCCCTTGGGATGGTCCACCATTGTGTAGAAGCGATTGCAAACTGCCTCTCTAGGTGGGAGCACTGGGCTTCTCTCCACCAGGAAGGACTGAGTCTGTAGGCTCCTCTTCCCTACTTGACTTGAATGCTGCTACCACTGATGGAGGCTGGGCAATATAGGCAGCAGATCCACAGCTGCTGCATGTTCCTAGCTATTATTCACTCGCAGGACACTACTAGCGCACCAGCTGGCCAACCTCTCTCCATCTGCAAAGGCTCCCAAACTTTGCTCCTTGCAGTATTGGACCAGCATCCCACTCAGAAGCTGGACTAAAAATGGGCTGTACTTTTCCCAATGCCATTTTCTTTATTGAGCACAGTTCATTTCTGCAGCGAGCAAACCCCTAGTATTTTTAATTGACTCTAATATATAGAGAAGAGATGGTAAAAACAAAGTGGATCTTTTAGTTGAAAACAAAACCTGCAATTGGGACTATATGACAGTCAATGTTTGGGCTGTCTCATTTAAGACTATGTTATTCAGCATATTTTTTGCATTGGGGCAGGGCAGTTTTTAAAACCCAAGCTTGTTTGGAAGTGGTATCTATCATCACCACCAGTGTTAGCGAGGAGCAACAGGATCTGCAAGACTCAGATTAAAACCTGCTAAACACTCCTTCCTGTTTAGGCCTGGCCACTCTGGGCTGAGGAATCCAGCATGGGAAGACGGGAAAATACCAATTCCATTGAGAGCTATCTATTTAACAAAGCAGAGTCCCATCAGGGAATGTAAGCTAGGCTGGATTGGACTGCACTGCTCTCCTGGGAAGGAATTGGCAGGAGAAACGGTATTCCTGATGCATTCAACAACCCCTTAGGAATTCAGCTTTTGGAGCTAATGGAGAAGATGGGGGCAAGCAGTGTCTCTAAGACATGCTGCATTTGTGTTAATAATAGTGTGCGTCTGTGTGTTTGTGTATACACATATTCCTATTTACCCAAAGATGACTTTGAATGCAAGATGATCTCCCTAAAAAACCTTAAGACACAAAAAGATTTTTAATACCTTCTCATTTGTAAATGCATGTAACATCCCCCCCCTCGTCTTTTTCCTGGCAGCGTAGAAGTAAGGAAAACAACTGGGAGGGATGTGGGGGGGGGGGACGATGACTAGGATTTATGGTTTATACCTGAGAACTTGAAAACATTTGTTACTGGCATCTCTCAGAATGCGTGAAATTGTGTTTTACCTACTTTTGTATGCATTTGAAAGAGACATTCCTAGGCTCCTACCCCGATTTCCCCCCACAAGTCTGATTATTGCGTGCAAGTTCTCAGAGGATTCAAATGATCCAATCAGCATTGCCTCCATCCCACTTACACCAAATGAAAGATATGTGTTCTTCAAGCCATGCACTGGGAAGATGCCCACACAACCAGAAAAGGCCATGTGCAGAAAAGGCCATGCAGACCCTCCCTACTTCCCAGCAACCAAAGGAAACCACGGCCAGAACATTCAGATGTCTGATAAAACTCTCCATCCCCATGAACTCTGCTCTGGGAAGTCTGCCTTCTGCAAGGAGGGACCTTCCTGACCTCCTTTTTGCCTGTTTCCCCCATTCCTTATGTTTTGGGTGCTATGTATGGCTGTTCTGCTTCCATCACACTCAGGAAAGGAACCCTACTGGAGTTTTCCAGAAAATGCAGCAGCTCTCCCCTCCCCACCCCCATGATGATCTCATCCCAACAGTAACCATGCTGCCTGGACTATAGCAAAGAGCAATACCTTATGCTGACATACTGTCTCTGCCTGTATGTTCTAGACTGCTTCCATCTTTGCTTTAAAAAAGAAAATTGAAATAAATGTGCAATGATTACTGCAGATTCTTCAACTCACTTTGGCACAGAATAAGACATGTGTATGCAGTTAGCCAACTCGGCCTTATAATTAACTCGCACATCCAATTCACGTGGCCATGTAATGCTAACCTTCTGAAGCTATTGTTTCTGAACATAAGCCTCTAAAAAGTTTATTTGACTTTTGTTACATTCCATATCCAGCCAACAGCTCCTTCTAAGATATAACAATCCTATGGATACTTCCAACAAAAGGACCCTCTCCCAGCATAAACACCATCAACTCCAACTCTTCCTATTCTTTTTTCGTATCATGATCTTCAGAAATGCTAAGATGTATTTGTGTCAAATGCTGCTGACATGGAAGTGCTTACTGAATGTGCCATGATTCCCTCTGGCATTTGAAGGCCCTGGGATTCATATGCCATACAGCCCTTTGGCCACCTGCTTAGTGAAACATTGGAAACTGTTTTCCCCTTGACTGGTGGATGAAAGTTCACAAAAATGGAATCTGATTTCCAAAATGGCAAACATCTTGACAAAAGTCCAGTGAGTGCTGGAAGAAAGTCCGGTGAAGCTTAGGATGGGAAGGTTTTGAGTAGAATGGCAACTACCATATATACTCGCATATAAGCCGAGGCCCTTAATTTTACCACAAAATCTGGGCAAACTTATTGACTCGCATATAAGCCGAGCGTGGGAAATGCAGCAGGCGACTGGTAAATTTACAGGGTGGCCTAAGCACTTAATCCATGCTCAATCATCACAGGCCTTCCCATCCAGCCTCCCTCCCAACAAATACAGAAAAGTCAAGAGGATGAATAGCTGCTGGGTTTTGTACCCTGCTTTTCAAAGGACCAAAGGAGTCTCAAAGCGGCTTACAATTGCCTTCCCTTCCTCTCTTGATGCCAGACATCCTGAGAGAACACTGACAGAACTGCTCTGTGAGAACAGCTCTGGCAGGAGAACAAAACAGTGAACCCCCAGGCCAGCAAACCAGAGCAGAACAATAGTACCAAAGGTGGCAGCCTACTACAACAAGTACAACAGCTACCAAACTTTGAGCTACTGTTCCCCCCAGAACGAAACACTGAAATAAAGAACTATAAAACTGAAAACTGAAAGAAAGAACTGGTAAAATCAACTTTTAAAAGACACACAACCCCAAGAAGAAAAAGCAAACAATGTTTCTCCTCAGATGAAAGAAGAAACACTTAAAAAACAGTAAATCCCAAAGCAGCCCCAAAACCCAACCCACCCCACCCCCAGAAACCAAAAGAATAGTTTGGAAGAAGTGATTAGGAAAAGAAGGGGGAAAATATCAGAATCCCTCAGTCAAAACATTAATGTCCTACAAGCTGCCAGAGTAAGCTTTCAAGATCTTTGCAGAAGGCAATGGTTAGCTGGAAGCAATTAGCTCACTTGCAAAGAGCTTAATTTATAAGATCTTTGCAGAAGGCAAAGGTTAACTAAGGCCACTAGCTCACTTGCAAAGAGCTCAGGCTGCAGGTGCAATACTGCGATTGGCTGGCTGGGGGCAGGCTGTTAATTACCCGCGTATAAACCGATGAGGTCTTTTAAATCAGGGGTCCTCAACCACCGGTCTGCGGCCCGGTACCAGGCCGCCAGTAGCCGCGCCTGCCTCCCCCCCCGCAGCGAGGGGGGGGAAGAGGCAGGTGCCGCCGCCGGCATGCCAGCGACACAAACGTGCACGCGTGGAGCTGCCGCACATGCATGTTTGCGCCCCCTGCTGGCGAAAACGCGCATGCACAGCAGCTCTGCGCATGCATGTTAGCGCCACCTAGTGGCAAAAACGCGCATGTGCGGCAACTGCGCGTGCACGTTTACGTGCAGCTGCGGTGTCCGGGCCGCCGGCTCTCTCCCACCCTCGGAGGCGGTCCCTGACTACAAGAAGGTTGGGGACCGCTGTTTTAAATGCTAAAAACTGTGCTGAAAAACTTTATATGCCAGTGTATACAGTATATCTCTTGTGAGATGTGACATTTGTAAGGCCACTGATACGTTCTGCCCCGTGAGAGGCTAGATGTTGTTCTGTCAGAACATGAGAATTTTGTTTCCTGCTGTAGGCTTTGGAGCCTCCCTAATGATCCACGTGCAGTTTGATTGCACACACTTCCAAAAGATTCATGCTAAGGGAAGCTTCTTGAAATTCCCTGTATGTGACCCCTTGTGCAATGGGCTCCGCAGCCCATCAGACTGGCATCTGTTGTGATCTGTAGGTTTGTGGCCTCTTGAAAAGATACTTTAAGAGTGCCTTCTCCCTCCTTTGGAAGAGCCACCCTAATACTAAGCTAGCCACAGAGACATCCGGTACCAGAACCTTCAGGGAACTTGGAAAGGAATATGTTTTTTTATGCCTGTTTTGTAAACAGTTATTAGTAAAGCTGACTTTTATCTCTGTTTTTACAAAGGAAGGGAAACTGGCATACACTTAGGTAAGGGGAAAGAGTGTAGCCAAAGAGCTCCTTGAAGGAAATTCTTCGGAGCTCTCTAGATTGACTGTTCTCTCAGGCAGAGGCAGGAAAAAGACTGAGGGGTGGGCAGAAAGTGGAATCAGTCTCTTGCCCTCAGGGATTGTGGGAAAAGGAATCCAAATATATCAGCGCGTCCTTCTCCCTCTCAGCGGAGAATTCATGTTTAGAAAACAACATTCAAATAATCTTTTGTAGAAAGTTATGGTGCAATATGGCAACATTAACCTAGTATAATTTGAGTGTACTTCAGATCACAAGAAACAGTAATTCTTTGAGGTGCCATGGGACTCTTATTTTTGTTACAACAGAGTAACACAGATACCTAGAGGAAGTTATTTCAAACAAAGACCTGCAGATTCAAATTGGGGAGGATTACAATGTGTCTAGTTGGATACAATTACAAATTGTCTAGCCTTGCTGGAAGGATCGGGTTACACTCATCCCAGCAACAAGGTACCAACATTTTTTAAAGAAGAAGTCTCCATCTTTGGGAGGCTGGAAAAGCCAGAGGATTTTCCACTGTTTGCCCCTCTCCCTTTCTCCCCCTCCCTCCCCCCACCTGCCTTTCTCCCCAGTGAAGAGAACCCCAAGTGACTTTTACAAAGAACTCTTTTTTTTTCAGACTAAAATATGGCTGCTGCACAACAGCCAAAAAAGAAGGGTAGGCTATATTTTGCTGAGTTTGCAGTTGACCTAACATTAGGAAAGAGGTGTGGGTTCATGTGTGTATATGGGAGGCACTAGGGATGTGGCCTGGGGAGCCAGTGGGGTGGCAACCCCCAAAAGTTTGGGAACCGCTGTGCTAGACCATCACAAACTGCCCTCATATCAGTGAGCTTCCTTATCTTTTGACACAGATAGAGGGGAGAGAAAGACATAAATGTCTATGGTTGCTTGCCTTCCCCAGTCAGCTGCCAAACCACACCAAGACTCTTTTACTGATCAACAAGAACTGCCTTTTAAATGAAAGGAGGTTAGCAGAATCACTCACACAAGTTAAAGAAACAAGCAGAATTTCCACAGTTCTGTATTCCTCATGGGGATAAGTCAAAGGCCACAACTGGCAGTAGAACCCACAACTAGAGGTGACCTTGTAGTGTTCCAGCACAACTTATTCATGGTTTTGTTGTCATTTAGAAAAGAAAAATTGACTCTATTTTCCTTCCTGTGAAAACTCCTATTGAATCTGACGCCATTCTGACTGGGAGGGACATAGGGCTTGCTCCATAAATATGCAGGGACAGAATGGTTACCTTATCTGCCCTGAGGAACACAATGAGCAATGCAATGTTCAATTCAGTATCAGCAGGCCAGGTGGGTATTATTCTTTCCACAGCACACATTTAGAAACATGAGTGGAAGCTATTTCCATAAGAACCTTTGCTCACACGTTTTACCAGCCAGAATGCAGAAAATCTTGAAGAAAACCAAAATATCTGCTTTCACGTACCTGGCCAAACATTCTGTTCCTCACCAGTGCCATCATTATGTGGCTCTCTCATAGTTGTCCTTTTTCCAAAATACTGAATGATGCTATGCATGCTGAGAACAGCATAATACTCCACACCAGCCAGTCCCATCCCTACCAACCAGAAAGCAATTTAAAGTCACAGTATGTGTACATTACAGTTCTCCCTCTGCTGCACAGTTGCTTGGATTTTCAAAGCTATTATCCACCTCCATAGAGAATTGGTCTAGTACAGTGGTTAGAATTGTACATTTGAAGAAGGGAGATCCAAGATCAACCCCCCCCCCCCCCCCGCCTTGGGGATTAGACTTACTGGGTGGCCTTAGGCAAGTCTCTCTCTTTCTCTCTCTCTCTCTCTCTCACACACACTATTGTTGTACAGATAAAATGCTATACAAGAACAATAAATAATTCTAGCCACTTGTCACAGATACACTCAGATTTCCTCTGGCTATGGCTTTCATACATGTGTTCTAGCCCTATGTATGGACACTGAATGATATACATGGAAAAGTAAAACCTACAGAACGAAACACTGGTCTTACCTGAAGGTTTCTCCTCTTTAGTGGGGCGAAATCATCCACTGATGGTTAGGCCACGCCTCTGCTCGCTCAGGTAGGGCTATTCTTATTCAAATTATTTTGAGTGGCCTTAATGGGTGACCATGGGCTGGCCTTCCAATTTTTACAAGTTCCTCCATACAGGTCTGTATTCATAATTTGCCTTGCAGTCCAAAGTGTTTGTTTTTGTTATTGTTTTTGGGTGGAAAATGGATGACTTTGCCCCACTGAAGAGAAGAAACCTTCAGGTAAGACCAATGTTTCCTTCTACTTCAGTGGGGAAAGTCATCCATATATGGTTAGCTAGAGTGGGAAAACAAACAGCCCATGGGCACCATCTGTTATTCTGTTACCTGTTAGTGTATTCTTCTGCCAATGGCTGCTTCCTCCAAGATGGTTTGGTCTATCTTGTAGTGAACAGCAAAGGCCAAAAGAGACTATCATGTCACAGCTCAGATGCCTTGTAGATGCACTATTTCAGCCAGAACACAATGGACACTGCCCTCCCCAAGTTCTGGGTGCTATGGGAAATGAATAGAGTAACAGACACCCTAAGGCAGTGGTTCTCAACCTTGGGGTCCCGACCTCAAGTAGGGTCACCTGGCTCCTTCCGTGGGGTTGCCAGCTTGGTGGTTGCAGCAGTGGTGGAGGGCAGCAGAGGAGCCATGGCACTGGCCGCCTCCACGCTGCCTCCAGATTGTTCTGCACCTGCGCACACCACCCCGGCACATGCGCACGCTGCCGCGGCAGTTGGTTGTGGCCTGATGGTGGTTGAGAACCACTGCCCTAAGGGATGCTGTCCTGTTCAGTACACATTTAAAATATGCCATTCCTTCTCCTGATCCTTTGGTTTGGGACAGAAGACAGGCTATACCAGACTGCAGGTCCTGCGGAACACCGGGTTCCCTTTGGGGATGAAAGAAAAATCCATGCATAGTGTCACAAAATCTTTTTGGAAGATGCATAGCTCCTTTCATGAGGACAGTGCCACTAGGAAGATCACCCTCCAAAACACACATTTTAGTTCAGCTGCTCTTAGAGGTTCAAACAATGAATGCGGCAGTGCCACCAAGATTGCGGAGTTTCCAGGAAGGGAAACAATGCTTCACTGGGGAAGCCTTCATGAATCTCTTTACGTATCTGCTTGAGCTCAGACTCCTGCATCTACTGTAGCCTACAGCAGTGGTCCCCAACCCCCAGTCCGGGGACTGGTACCGGTCCGTGGATCAGTCGGTACTGGTCTGCAGCTACTCCTCGGAGGCTGCCCTGCCACTCTGCCTCCAGCTTGCCTTTGGTCCTCTCCAGTGGCCGCCATGGCTGGGGCTCCCCCCCTCAGCGTGGCACTGTGCAGCTGCTGCTGGCAGCAGCCCCCAGCGGGTGGCGGGAAGTCAGGGGCACCAACGGGAAAGCAAGTGGAGCAGGGGCTCAGGCAGCAGCGATGACACTCAGCAAAAGACTACCCCCCCCCCCAGGCCTCAGTAAAATTTTCAAGCGTTGACTGGTCCCCGGTGATAAAAAGAGGACCACTGGCCTAGAGTCTCATTAATTGCAGCGACCTGTCCCTCCAAGATGTTCAGTCTCAGACCACTCTTACATCCATTGAACAAAACCTGAATAACTTCTGTCACCTCTGGCTTGAGTGGGTTCAGCTTACAGTCTGCTGCCCACTACCTCAAAGTTTGCCAGATGTGGTTGTACCTCCATTTTGCTCCATGACTGCAGCAGGATGTCTACGATTCCTACAGAGGGCCCCTGTGTTCCCAGGTTCTCCCTCTCCATTTTCATACCATCAGCCAGAGTCAATACAAATATGGATTACGTACTGGCACCTGAAGTAGGCGATCCAGTCTGGTGGGTAAGCACCAGGGTCCCCAGGATTTCAACTGCATGCACTTCCCTGGAAGTGGCAGGAAAAACTGGAAGTGGATGGGAGCAGCTATCACAATTGCTCCCTGTCCTGGGAGTTGTGCAAAAAACCTGTGTGCTGCTGGACTGGATGACAGGCTAGATGGCTGTAGGTGCCACAATCACCAGGGCAGCCAGAGGTCCTATTGCCTGGACACAGTCTGCCCAAACGATCTGTGGGGGAGCCCTAAGTTGGAAGCTACCACCAACAGCATGATGGGGGGGGGGTATGTGCTGCCACAATGGCAGACATTGACTCACAGGCTGCCTTCTACCCCCCCCACACACACACACACACACTTGTGCCCAGGTATGGGGCGCTTAACCTGGCCCCTTTCCTGCCTGGTACCTTGAAGCTCCCCCACGCCTGGGGTGGTCTGGGCTCCTGCAAGGGCTCTGTTGCACAGCTAGGGCTTTCCCGGGGACTGCAGTAGTCCCACCACTAGGGCACACTGGCCCTTTGTGTCTCCCACAGTGCTCTGGATTGTCCACCTTCCAGTCCAGGCTGGTGGCAGAGGAACCCACCCCCAAGACCTCAGGGGGCTCATTCTGCAGAGGCGCCTATCGCATGCCTGTGTATGCCATCTTCTGAGTCCGCAGCCCAGAAGCCTTGGGCAGGGAGTCAGCTGCCTCCTTGAAATCCTTCTTCGTATTCTGAGGCCCGAGCCAACTACTTGGAAGTCCCTTTTTGTTGTCTTCAGGGCTGTTGTGTTGGATCTGTGAGTGGACACAGCCCTTGGATTTTTTCCTTCACTCATCTTGTGATTCAACAGTAGGAAAAGTTTTCTCATCAGTGGTTGAGTGGAGATAGACAGGAGCCTGCTATCTGAGCAGAGGGCTATTTGAAAACTGTAAGGCCAGCCCATGGTCACCCATTAAGGCCACTCAATAAGAATAGCCCTACCTGACTTCCCCCACTGAAGTAAAACAGTTTTCATTATGTGTACACACACAGTTGTTGAAATAACTGCTTACCGGGTTTCCCATGTAGATCTCCATCACCCATGTGCATGGGCACTTCAAGCATATACAGAGTGCAATTTCCACTAAGATGCTTAAAACCAAAAGATTTTTCTAACCAAGGAAAAAGCATGGCTCTTGATTGTCAATCAACAGGTCCATTACACAGGACCACAGCTTCAGCAATTGAACAGCTATGAATAAAAGCTCTGCAGTGGCCTAGGAATGATGGGAACAGGCTGGTAAGAAAAGGAAAATGAATCTTGGGAAAGATTAATTGTACTCAAAGTACTCATGAACTGCATCTTGCAAGCAGAGTGTTTTTTTCCAGTTTTAAATTCTCTGTGGGATGTTCTAGTTCAGGCAGAGTCAAGTTGCTGGATGTGGTCCTAGCAGAGCTTAGAGCTAAATGGGCATGAGAAAATTATTTAGAAGTTGCAGAATCTAGAGTTCGGAGGTTTTCCTGGGTGGAGCATGAGTTATGTTCATGCGATAGACCTCTCTTGTGCACTTTCTTGTCCCAAGTATAGTTGCAGTGTCTGTTGCAGGATATAAATTATAGTTGGAGGGTAGAGTCTGAATGGAGAAGTGATGCAGAAGAAACAGGAGTCTGAATTACACTAGAGAACAAGAGGAAATTATTCCATTAATGTCTCTTATTCAAGGTTACCAACCAGCTTTGGGAGTTAAATTCCAGGTGAGAAAGTCCCCCAAAACACAAGAACAGTCTTAGAAGCAGAAAGGAATACTTTGCTCAGATTAATGCAACAGTTCTGTGCATACAGTCTATCAAGAGGTTTGACAAACTGGACAGAAATGCTGCACGGTGTTACCAAGGTCTCCCTCTCAACCTGTGTGCTTTCTGCCTTGAATCCATCTTGGCTAAATTTGTTTTGGCAGCCATTTTAAGAGACAGCAATACCTTGCTTTGGAGAAGGCAAGTCAAGGTGCTCTCCAGGCTATGCTGATGAGTAGATAAAACTTTGGGCAAGAGGCTGACTCACTGATGGGGCATCAGCATGCCTACCCATTGCCATTGGGGCTCACAATGCCAGGCGCCCATCTCAATCTATCAATGTAATTTTATCAACTAGGGCAAGTCTTCCTGAGTACAAAATCTAATTACTATCAAGCCACCAGGTAGGCTTGATTACTTGTACTGACTTTGCCTGACTGTCTCCTCCCAACCTGACTCATGCATGGGTGGAGCTTCCATCCTCCCAGCCTTTCTATCCACTCTGCCTAGAGGCAATCACCTTCTGCTACCTTTCTGGGAAAGCCCCTTTTCCTAACTCAATCAAAGTCAGGAAACCCACAGATTCTTATCCCGGACCCAACCTGAGCTTCACAATTATTTCTCTGATATTCTAAAGTCCCCAACCCTGAATCATCTGAATCAGACAATGTATTCTACTCAGCTCATCATAGTATCTGAGGAAGTGTGTGTGCACATGAAAGCTCATGCCTTGAATAAAACTTTGTTGGTCTTAAAAGTGCCGCTGGACTCTAGATTTGTTCTGCTGCTTCAAACCAACAGGGCTGCCTGCTTGAATCTTTCTCTCCTAACAACTCCCCTTCTTCCCCCTTCCCTCGCCACTCCCTGGTGCCGAATCCCCACTCAGCCAGAGGCCTGGCTCCCTTACTTTCTCTTCCTGTCCTCTCATGTAAGGAGGTCTCTTTTTCTGCTTTCTCCCAGGACACTTGGAGGATAAGCAGAACTGCCCAAGAGACTAAAAAGGAAGGGGGAAATCTGTAGAAATCATTACCCTTTCCTAAGAAAACTGAAGTGCCCTGAAGTCTTTGGAACACCTGGTCAGACAGGCCTTTCTCAACTTTTTTACCATTAAGAACTCCCTGAAACATTCTTCAGGCTTTGAGAAATACTGAAAGTGATGTCAGCAAGACACACCTCCCTGCCACGCCCCCAGTAGTCACATGTCACCATAAGTGACATCACCCAGACACCGGATATAATATCACATTCCATCCCACCCCCCCCCCCAATGTCAGAAACGGCTCAAGAGCCCACTGAACAGGGCTAGGAACAGGGGCAGGACAGGCCTCTGCTACTCCATGGCCCTCCCACCCCCAATGCCAGGCTCTCTCTAAGATGGCCTCCCTGGCAATGCTGCTTGCCTACCTGCCTGTCCCCTTTGCCAAGATCCAGGCAAGCCAGTGAGAAAGGTGGGTCTTGCACAGGGCTCAACTGGCTGCTGTGGTTGCAGGGCTCAGCCAGGGTGTCTCATGAGAGGTGATCCTGAGCCAGCACTCTGCTTCCCTCAGCTTGCCCAGAGCTTACCCATCTCAGCCTGGAGGGAAAAGCAGAAATTGGGCTGTTGGGGGCAGGGATTTGGACCTGCATTCTTGCACACTGCAGGGAGCCTCCCCTGGGGCAAAAGCCATAGTGATGCCCCCCATCCACCCCATGTGTGCCACCTCACACTTTCCTTTCCTTCCCCACAATGAATGCAGAAGAAGCCAAGGGAGATATCGTTCCATCACCCTTGGTTCCCCCAACATCAGAAACAGCCCTATGGCCTACTCCACTGTGCGGGGAACAGGGCTGCAACAGGCATCCAACACTCTGACCCCCCACCCCAATGCAGTTAAGTTAAAATGAGGGTATTTACTTCTCTGAACTCCAGTCGCTATCACGTGCAATGAGCCTCAGCCAGCATGGACTATTATGACCGGGGCCTCTCCCCTTTCCACCCCCTCCAAGCCCAACATTGGCCATTTTGGGAAGGGGGCAGGTCGACCTAGCCATATATAGCCACATCACCCAATATTGGTTTTTAATTTAAAATTTTCAAAATTTATATTATATTAAAAATCAATTTACTCCCATCTAATTGGTGAAACCCACTGAGATTAGACACCTGCCATTAGTCTTTAGTTGGTGGGTCCTGCCAGTGACACTGTTGCTGGGGCGGGGGGGGGGGGTAGCAAGAAAGAAAATGATCAAGGGAGTCAGGATGGGTGCATCACTTTGGAATGTTAAGGATCTTAGAAACTGGAATAATTGTTCACTCTAAGCATCAAAGACATTAAGAATAAATGGGTTTAAGCTACAGGGAATTTAGGTTACTTTGTTTTAAAGTCCCTAAGTGTAGGTGCATTATAGATTTTATATTGGGGTAGGAATGGAATATGTGATCATCTTGTCAGTCAAGCATTTTGAGTAACAGGGGGAAATAAGGTAGTGAGGCTTTTGGGGACTATAACAGCTTGGGGCATCATACAATTGTAGGGAAGGGGTGAGCTGGAACAGTCCTGCAAGCATTCAAGTTGCAGAAGTGAGGGAAGAATCACTGGGGCCTACAAGGGCTAAAGAGGAAAAGGAAGGTCAGCCATGGCTAGCACCCTTGGAGCAAAGGCCTCCTCTGGAATAAAGGCCTTCTTGAGAGAAGGGATCTGCTCAGGAGTAGGAAAAGAGAAGTAGGAACTGGCAGTGTCTAGGGAAAGAGGGATAAAAGGCTCCTGATGAAGGGGGTGATAAAGGAGGGAGCTGGTTGGATGATAAGAATAAGCTATGAACAGGTGAGCTTGGGGCCTTTGCAGATCAGAGACTGCAGACTGGAAAATACTGAGCCTCCTGGATATATGGTTGTGACATTCCTGGGTTTGGTAACTCAACTCAATCCAGGCAGATTACTTCCCCCTGGCTTAGCCCTGCATTAAGGGTGCAGCACCCAGGACACATTCTTAAGTAGCAAGGAGAAGGGTTCAGGCTGGAAAAGCAAGCCCAGCACCTAAGTGTGAGCAAGCAGAGTCAAAGAGATGTGAACTGGCCAAGGTACAGGGTGGTGGTTAATCACTGGAACTGGCATTGTAAAAGATCAAGTAATTAAAGGATAGTCCAGCTTGGAAGCTAAGCAGAGCTTTCACATTATTATTTAGATGAGAGACCACCAAGGAAGTTCCAATTAATGAAACCAACTCTTGCAAATTGCAAATATTCTTAATGCAACACACTGTGTGACATAAGGAGAGGCAATCACAGCTTGGGAATCTTGTGCAGAGTCCACCAAAAAACAGTCACATAGGGATTGTGACTTCTCAGTTGGGAGGCTTCTATTCCCATGATGAAGTTCTTTCAAAGGGCTACTGTCAATAAGAGGAATAGGGAGGGTAAACAGTCTCAGAGAAAGCACAAGGCATGGAAAAGACTTGTGTGAGATGTGGGGATCCAGGCATGCAGCTTCTCCTCCCAGCAGTCATCCTAAACCACCACTCATCATTCTATGGATGTGCCCTGCAGACTTTCATGTTTCTTCTGCACAGACAGCTCTCAACAAGTGTCTAGGTACCCCTACTGCATCCTTCCTGCTGCTCCTCAACAGGGTGTCATAATCTGGGCATCCTTGGGGCTCTTTGTACAGGATTTGCCACACTGATCTTGCAATCTGTCAACCAGAATGCCATTTTCAATTGATCCACTAGTTTCCTTGGAGTTGTGTTTCAATCCACTTCTTCCTAATGCGTGTCTCTGGGAAGAATTCTCCCAACCAAATATAATTGCTAGAGCCACACTCAATGCAAATGTATGTAACAAATTCTATTATTTTAAAGCACTTGAGGAAGAGGGGTGGTTTGGAACACGTGAGTGGGGGATACACAGCCCGTCCTCTCTTCTGTGGAATCTCATACAACACCTCAATTGTTCCTCCTACACAGTTCCAGATTCTGGGTATTTATCTTTGTTGACATAAGTGCGGAACCCCATGAGGGACAAAAGCAATTGAGGGTAAGAGTTGCAATAGAAAATCAAAAAATAAAAATGAAAATGAAAAAAAAAAAAACAAAAGAAAAGAAAAGAAAAAAGAAAAAGAAAAAGAAAAAGAAAAAAAGAAAAGCAAGGATAGGAGGGAATGATTGCACAAACACTGGCCTTACCATTTTTTGCTGAAAAACCATCCCCTCCTAAAACTCTTTTATCCTGAAGACCAAGCAGCCATTGCATTGATGTTGTACACATTTCTGCAGAACATATAGTGCCTTCCATTCAAAGAGATGAACTACATACTACAGAGAGGGGAATGCAAGCATCAAGGAAGTGTAGTATGGTCCTCTCAAAAACATGCAAGCAGGGTATTTTGGTTGTCATGGGAGCTGTGCATAGTTTATTCCAACATCTCTGAGCAGAGACCAATGTGTGAATGGGCACAGGAGAACCAGCTGGAGGGCAGAGGGGAATTCCAAGTTACGCTAGCCCCAGCCTGTCCCAGTAGGAAGCACACAAGCTGCGCAGTCCTCTCTCTAAGGCCCTGCCTACCCCCTCCCTATTCCCAGGGCTGATGCATGCCCAGGCAGCACTGTGTGTGCCCCCAGGCTGGCAGCACGGAGCCTACTTTGTGTTTGTCTCAGAGCTGGTTGGCTGGTGAATTCCCTGGGCAGCCAAGCGGCAGAGCAGAGCTAGATGCTGCAGCGTGGCTGGCAGGGGCTCACATGCACCCAGCATGTGACAGAGCTCCCAATTAACTCCTGCTCCAGTTCTGTGCACACACAGTGAAATCAGCACGGCCCAGAATGACACTGCAACTCACTCACCCACACCATGCACACAACTTCCATGTTCACATGGTCTCCACTCCACTGCCTCAATTCCCATTCACCCCCCCATCTCTCCAAGCAATCTGTCTGCTGCTTCTGCAGCTCACACACACACATACACAGTACATTAGATGCAGCAACAGCCTGCCCAAGATTTCCTGCCTTCATCTGAGAAACGGCCCCTTCTGGCATCTACCACCCCCTCTGGGCTTGAAGAATGTTTCCCTGCAACAGCCCTTCTCCAGCCACCCCCTTCGTGCTCTCCCTTACTGCTCAGGCACAGAAGAACTGCAGCACCAGCAGCCCATCCTTGACTAGCTCACTATTATGTATCCAGCTCCATAAAGCCACATCTGGTGTACTGTTTGAGGCTCCACAATTATCCCAGTGTCTGCTTTATGGACCTCCTAAAGCTCTTTCACAGCCAGGAACAATACACAAGAGTTTCCTATCTTTAATTGTTCTTCCGCAGCACTAACGATTCTGCTCTGTTCAAGTTTACTGTGTCATTCATAGACTCATTTGGACCTAGCAGGCCTGATGGATAGCTGGTCATCTGGTTTCAAATATAGGAGTCTCAAAGCAGCCTTTCCACTCCCCACAACAGACACCCTATGAGGTAAGTGGGGCTGAGAGAGCCCTGATATTACTGAAGAATTGGTTTTTATAGGCCGCTTTTCTCTACCCGAAGGAGGCTCAAAGCGGCTTACAGTCGCCTTCCCTTTCCTCTCCCCACAACAGACACCCTTGTGAGGTGGGTGAGGCTGAGAGAGCCCTGATATTACTGCTTGGTCAGAACAGCTTTATCAGTGTTGTGACTAGCCCAAGGCCACGCAGCTGGCTACATGTGGGGGAGCGCAGAATCAAACCTGGCTCATCAGATTAGAAGTCTACACTCCTAACCACTACACCAAACTGGCTCCTTCCCCATATTAAAGGGTGGTACAAGAGGACCACCTCAGAGCAATAAGGCTTTGTTTTTACTGTTGGTGGATGAAGATGTGAAGAGTTTCTGAGGATGTGCAGACGTCAAAACCTGCTCAGACACCACGGGAAGGCAAAAGCAATATGTATGCATGTGCATGTATGCACAAGACTCTGCCTGTATTCTGCCCTTTATCATCAAAGAATCATCATGCAACTGAGTTGCTGACTACAGCTCATGAATTCCAGGCTCTGGCTGCAAACCTTCTCTGTGGAATGTCAACTGCTACCCCCCCCCAATACCACTGTCTTCCCCCTCTCCTTCCCACTTTGCTTTTCCTGATCCATGACTCACTAGCAAGGGATCCTCTGGGAGTCAAAGCTAGACAGCCTTCACATAGCAGGTTTTTCCTCTTGGAATCTGGCTAGTGAATTCTTGATTTTCACAGACAACATCTAGTACAGACCAAAAATCAATGCAGGGCTTTGGTGTCCTGCTGTGGGATTGTTTGCCGGGAATCCTGGACCTGAGGAATACAACAGCAGCACAGAATGGATTCTCTATTAGGCATCCTCTCCCTCCACCTCCCTTTGCTTTCTCTTTGATGTTACAACAGTGAAAGACATTTTTGGGAAGCAATTCTAAGTCAGAGGCAGCCCATAAGAAAGGTATATCTAGTCAACTATTCTCAGAGCCTCATTTATTACAGCCAACTAAAACCACTGATGTTGCTTGTGATAATTTACATTCACACATCTACAAAACCTGCCTGCTTCCAAACAGATTGTGAAATCAGAATATTTATTATTTTTCTATTGTATACACCTATCCTCTGAGGTAACTTGTGTCTCTGGCATGCTTTAAATGTATTGTTGTTACTAGAATGGGTCCATGGATGATCTAAAAGGAGAGCTCGTCTACACAAACCACCCTTACACTTCAGGACATGACAATCCCTTCAAGAGGCAGCTGCAATGGATGGTGCCTAAGTTAGAAAATGACCAGCCTCTGGTTGGAGGAGGACACTAGTTTGAAAGACCTGGGCAATGAGTAAAGCTACATCCATAATGCAGGTTATCTTGACTGGGAATCTCAATTGTCAAACGTATTTTGAAATAGAAAACACCAAGACTCTTGTCCTCAAAACAAAAAGAATCCTGGCTTCTGGTTTCAGTGGTGTGGACATGAGACCTTTGGAGTACTACACAGCAACTTTTTCTGTCTCTTATCCTCCTGACTCAAAGGATTTCACAGCCTGCATCTTTTGCATTCACTTCCTGCCTTACACATATTCTGAATCACGTGAAAACATTAACAAAGCATGCATAGTCTAGCCTTATTTAATTAGATGGGATTTCTATTTTATCCCATTCAAATGGCTCAGGGCAGGTAATAAACTCTGAGGCAATATTTGCCACAATTTAGAATTTGCATTGCCTTCAAGGAATACACCCAGGTTGACTGGCTCCAGAAGGTTATTGGACCAGATGGCCTTACATTCCTGGTTCCAACTTTCTGCTGTGATGGCTCCTTCAGAGATTAGCAGGAGAGTGTCTGGCAGCTGCAACATTGGTTGTGAAAGGCCAGGAGGGGGAGAACTGCACCTCTGACTTCAAAGGCAGCATCAAGCAAATTACTTACAAAATGAGGCACCTACCAATAAGTTGTCCAAGTTTGACTTAGCGAGGACACAGCAGAGCCCTGGAGTGACCACACGAGGCCCTTGTGGGCTGCTGAGACACTATAGCTCTGCAAACAACTGGAAACAGTTTTATTACTGTGGTTACACACTGCGGCTATTTCCCCTGTTATCCCACAATGTCTCTCCTCCCAGCAGTGGTAGATGAAGTAGCACCTTACAGGTAGGTGGTCTTTGGTGGAATACAGATAGGCAGTCTGTATTCTCCAGATTAAAAAAACTGGAATGGATTTTTAAAAGAATTAAACGCAAACTCTTTCTTATGGTGCATGTACATATTCACTGATAAAATTTAAAACATGATCATCATAAAATAAACCAAAAGCAGTAAAATCTGGATGGTAAACAATTAGTGGTAGAAGGCAAAATGTTTTGTGACAGGTAATGGCAGTGGGCACACAGAGCAAGCAATGCAGAAAGGCTGGACTTCCCGACTGCATCATAAACCATTTATTTGCACCAAGTGACACAAAAGCACTTTTGTTAGCCCACATGTGACAGGCTTGTACCAAAACTAGTATGTGTGTGTGTGTGGGGGGGGGGACAATACTGAAAATGCAGGGACACAGTGGTTCAGAAGGAATGTTATCCGGTAATAAATGAGCATAATAACTGGTATAAAAAGAAGAGGCTCATTTGAAAACTCAGGCTGAATATCTCTTGAAAAGAGAAGAATAGAAGATTTGTAGTCAAATAGACCTGGAAAGAAAAAAAGCTTTTTGTCATACAGGAGTTAGGTCCAACATCTCCACGTGCTCCTGACCCAGCTAGTGGAAGAAAGTTCAAAGGCATGGCCTGAATCAAATAAACCAACCATATCCTTCAAAGTTATGCACATTTGCATGGAGTCTGCAGGAGTTATGGGCCAAGAACACAGGATATCTCCAAAAAGTCATTTAAACAAAATCCTGGTGCACCCCTATAATCTATGTGCTGCTAATATTTATACTGTACTACTCAGAGGAGCTTCACATTGACAGGCAAGCAAGCTGAAGGACAAGGGATGCATTTGGAAAAACAATTCCAGATGGCTCAAGAACATAACCTTGGGAAGGGAAGAAAACCAGATTTTTCAGCAAGTCATTATGAAACCAAACTTTAAGAAGTGGACCTTCCCCGGGCACAGTTGGCCAGTGGCTTCATAATCTGAACCAATGATTCCATAAGGAGCAGCTTTGAAGCATCTCTTTTAGACAGGTAAATGAGTACAATTGTTTGCATGTGTTACTGTAGTTTTCTGATGGTACAAGAATGTTCAGCACACATAAGAACTTTTATCATGCAGTTCAATATATGGTAAATGACACCACGTAACACAGCTTTGCAGATCTCACTGTAGCACTGGGATGGCTCATCCCTCACCGGCCTCTTAGTTATACCTTCAGCAGGACTTTCCTCACCATATTCATTTATTAAATCATTTCTTTTTCTTTTTCTTCAAATTAAGTAGCAAAAGAATTCCTAATGCTGGGAATCTGGAAGTGTGATATGGGAAACACAAGGAATGAACTCAGTGCAGGGCAAGATGTTCAGAAAGCCCTTGGGTCATAATCTTGCCAATCTACAGGATGAATGAGAGGCACTAGCCTTGCCTTATTCTCTCCAAAACTGAAGAAATACAGACCTACACTACACACAGTGGTAGCTCTTTTGTTGTAACTTACAAATGCCACTGCTTCCCCTTTAAAGGCAAAGGCACCCACAGCTGGAAACTCCTCCAAGTTAATGCAGCCCCCCCTCCCAATAAGAGCAGCCAGGCATGAGGCTCATTAAATGTTTCTAGCTGGCAGGAGGCCAGAACTAGAGCTTGTTTGTTCTATATTCCGATAAACAGTCTGTCATGGGCTCTGGGAGCAAGATCATGGGGAAATCTACAGTTGCAGGGGGGGGGGGAAAGAGGCTTGCATGCACACACACACAATCCTAGCGGCTTTCTTATCCTTTGCAACCTTGGAAACAGCTAGCGTTCATTCTCACAGGGGACTTGGTTTTCCCAGGGGACCTTCTGAACCGCAGGCCAACTTCAAGATCTTAACTGTAAACACTTTTGTATGGTAACTCCGGAACAAGACATTAGTTACCACACTGCATTTGTCATATTCCACAATCCAGGGAAGGTGAGATTTAGCAAGACCTCTTGACACCTATAACAGGTTCAACTAGAATACAAATCTCCCCCTCACTCAAAAACCCCAGCAGCCCAGGATATCTGCTGGTATCAACACTACCATCAAACTACCCTACAGCAAGGATCATCATTCATCTCTGAGCAATCCTTAATGTGAAATTCCAGAGGAAAGGCTGCACAGGAGGAAGCGGTGCACCTTTTGCATATGCTGATTGCAGATTCTTTGGGACAAGGAGTGCCCAGCCCTCCCCCTCCCCGTGAGCTGGGCAGCAGGCAGGGTGGGCCAAGGCAGGGCTACAATACTGGGAAAGCCTGGAGGGAAGAGGAGGAGAAGGAACCCACACTGTGCCTGGTGCTTTAAATGTTTGGCCTGGCTTTGGAGGGAGAGCACGTGACTTTCTGCTTGAGGAAGCAGCAGCCGCTCTGGCAGCTTCCAGCAGGAGATGGAGGAGGAGGAGGTTGTGGGGGAAGGGAAGCAGAAGGAAAGGGAAGGGGGTTGTTTAGAAACAGAGATTGCTGCAAGGCCAGGGAAGTAGGTCTATGCAGACAACAGGTAGCAGAGAATGAAGTAGCCTTAGAGATAAGACACTCAGGGGGTTGGAAGGCAGCAGCAGCTGGAAGGCAGCTGTGTCCTGGCAGATACTTTATTACTCCAAGCTCACTGAAGGAATTTACCCTATGCATGGTCAACCGGGCACAGACTGTTGTGGCAATAGGAAGCAGGAAAGTGGAATATCCCCAGGCCATTGTCCTCCCATGGAAATCCTCTCCTCTCAGATTGAGATGGATCACTGCTGATGACTTAAGTATTGACCCTCACAACTCTTTGTTTTGGGTCCCTGAACAATGGGTTGCATGTAAACCGAAACGATTTAACACAAATCCTCTTTATATCACAACTTGGTTGTGCAAGAGAAACCAGGCTTGCCTGCTGCATACAGCCCTGTGAAGCCATCATGACATGTTTAATTGAGTCAAGGGCTACTGATGTAAAGGAGCCAAGAGCAGCACTCCTGGCAAGAGACGGGTCGGAAAGGTCAGGTCAAGGAAAACTGGATTAGGAATCCTTTTGATCCTGCTCTGTAGCATTTATAGATGGCTACCACCAGTCTAGAGAAACCAGAGCAAGCCATCCTGTCTGGCTTCAGCTCCTTCCTAATAGAAGTCCTGAGTATACACTGCACCCCACAACTTAAACACACCCTCTCCCTGCTGCTCAGAGTAAAGAATCCTGGAGCCAGACAGGCCTTTGCACTGGTGCCATGGGCCTCCATGCCAGCTCCCACTCACCCATCTATCAACTAGGCAACAATAATGGGATGGCCAATCTATTCTAGGTTCACATATCATAGCTGCAGCTGCTCAAGGAGATGCATTCCATAAGCATGGGTGGAGGGTTTTTTGGGGGGTACACTATATTTTTGGGGAGTATCCACAATTTGAAAGATAGCTGAACTAATAAATGGTCTTTCTGCACATACTGAGATTTTTCCCCACCCTGGAAGCCTAGAAATAGCAGAACTGGTGACGTGAAACCCATTTGGCATAAATTTGTTTGGCCTAGCAATGCCAACCACTCTTTATCTTCCTCACAACTCAAGAGAAAGGGGAAATGGGGGTGGGGGGAGGAGAACAACTATGTGTCAACAGGTTTTTTTTCTTAAGAGACTGGAAAATGCCAGCCCATCCCCCATACAAACCAGCTTCCTCCTGCACACACTCAACAAGGCCAGCCAGTTCAAACCATCAACTCTAGTAGCCTCTTTTCAAGTTGGGGGAAAGGGGGGGATACCAATGCTCAACAAACTAGAGTCTCCTGGCCTCAAACACATCCCTGGGAATTGTCATTCCTAAAATTATTGTAATTACCCACCCTGAAGGGCTGTTTCAAATATCAGAACTCCAGATACACGGGAGTGGCGTGCACTCCTCTCAGACCGAAAAGGGGTAATATCCATTAAATTTTCAACATCTCAGTCCTGAATGTAAGCCCCAAGGGGCACCCTCCATAGATGCATAAGAGATACACAAACAACTGTCACATAGGACAAACCCCCACTCACAACTATTTCTTTCTGTTGTGTTGATTTAGCTGCCCTTGCCCAGATCTTATAATTCCCAGCATGCCTCTATCAACAGTGCCCTACTGCTGGTCCCCAAACCCTCCCTCCAGCAGAGGGTTACTCTAGCAGACATGTACCCCCAGCACTGAGCACCTCCGCAGCCTCTGCCTGGCACTTCTTCTGCCAGCCGATACCCGAATAGGGACCCAAGAAAATACCCCGCCGCCACGCGCGCGCCTGCAGAGAAGCCGATCCCACCCCACCCCCAGATCTCCCCACAGCCTGAACGCGAGGCTCCTGCGCCTCATGCTTGGCTGGGATCCCTGAGCCGTGTTTTGGGGGGAGGGCGAGAGGCGGCGGGGCTGTTTTCCGCTTGGCTGTTTCCACTTGCAGAGGGGCCCGATCAGGGGCAGGAAGGAACGCGCTCCCCCCCCCCCCCGGGCCTTCGAGAAGGATGCAAGCCCGATCCTTCCCCTTCGCAGCGCGCTCAGACTCACCTGGGCACGCACAGCCCACTGACATCTTCACATGCCCGGCCTGGCGCAGGGGAGGTGCGACGTGCCCGCTCGGCGGGGCCCTGGCATCCGCCGCCCTGAGAGAGACCCCGGCCCAGCCCTCGAGTGAGGCCCCCCCGAGCGCGGGGCCTCCCCGTAGGGAAGCGCAGGAGCCGCAGCAAGCGGGGCAGCCCGATTCTGCTCTTTCTCCCTCTCCCTCGCTCTCGGTGCCCGTCGGCGCGTACAGGGCTGGGCTGTTGCTGCGTTGGCCTCGCCGCGGGAGACGCTGCGCTCCGATCGCCTCCGAATCCGATCCGGGGGCTGATTAATATGCTAATTGCGCGGAGAAGAGGGAGGAGAGCGAGCGCGAGCTTGTCAAAGTGACCTGAGCCGAGCCGAGCCGCGACAGGGAAGGGAGGGGAGGGCGGAGGGGGGAGGGGCAGCCATGTGACGCAGTTGGGGAAAAACACACCAATCTCTGCCAGAGCAGCCACCTCAGGCGGGCTCGCGCGGGGAGGGGACAGACGGGGTTTGGAGGCGCGCGCTTGCCTGTGTGTATTGTGCGCGAGTGTGCGCCCTGCGCTCGTGTGGAGACATGTGCTGACACGTCTGTAGACGTGCGCGCGCACACACACGTGTGTCTGCAAGGGAGCAAAGGCATGGACCGCGTGTGCATTCGCTTGAGATGCTTTGGGTTAAATCACAAAACCTTAAAAGAATTTCAAGAGCTGTTCTCCTTCTCCCCTGCGCATCCTGGTAGGTTTCCTACTTTATCCGAATCAGGGGGGGCCAAGCTTTCTATGGGCCATACTTTCCCCAAACGTTTGTTTTTCTTTGCACCGAGTACTTAATTGCCCATGGAGCTTGCTATCTAACATGTGAATCATGCCAGTTAACTTTATGTAGTGGAGACAAGCTGGGGAGAGTATTCCCTGATGAAGGAAAGGCCTTCAGCATAGTTCTACAGCACTTTAGTACCGAGTCATAGGATCAAGGATTTCGTATCCATTCATAGCTCAGATTCAAGCTAGCTGAGTCCAGAGCTTTCCTTTTATCTGCCATAAATAAAAATCTTACCCATATGTCAAAGAGATTGATCTTGGAGATAGGAAGCACTTCTTAAAGAGCAACCTCTTCCCACTAGTTATAAACATTCCTTGGATGCTTCATTCTGAAATGAGAACTTTCTCCTTATTTAGTAACATCCTCCTTCATTCCAGGGCTCAGGAGACCCCAGCAGGATCACTTTTCTCTTTTTTTCCCCTCCACAGCAAGGTAAAGACATGCTATCCAGTGAGATTTTCACCATCTATGCTGTACATATCTTTGTGACAGACTGAGCTTTTAAAAGCTTAGAAATGCAGTACAAACAGGTAAGGAGCTAGAGACCCTTGAAAGACAGGCTGCTCCAAGAGACCTGATTTGTTAGCATCTGCTGAATGCTGAGAAGTAGGAAGAGTTGGCAAGGATGAGTGGGTAGTTTGACAGAGACCCCCCCACTCAACCCAAAGAAAGGGAATAGATCTAGTGAGAGAAGAATTTCCATATCCAGTCAAACAGGGGGTTATAGTGCTGAAAAGTGTGGTCTGGTGTGGGTAGAAACTGCCATTAGAGATCTTGAGAGTCAGTTGAAAACTCAAGACAAATATATTTCAAGAGAAGGGGTTTGGGTAGTGGAAATAGTGCACCAGCCTTCTGGAAACCAGAAACAGTTAAATAATACTTGAAGATAGTGTTTGGTGAAACTACTGGAACAAAAGCCTTTCAACATAAAGATTGAGTCACTGCAAAAAGTTTCTCATTAGCCTGAAGCATAAGAACTAAACTCTGTGTATGTACTGATTTTACCTCAGAAATTTCAGCCTGTGATTTTACCTGACTTTCCCCCTCTGTTTTAAATACAATATTTTCTTATTTTTGAATTTCAAAATGTCTCCAGTGCCATTTAAGTTGTTTGTTAAAGTGGGTTTATGATCCTTCCTTCAGATTCCTGAGTTGAGCCAACAGCCAAAATATTATACTGTGACAGCGTGCGACTGCTAGAGTCCTTCAGCAAAGAAGAAGACACATTACTAGGACAGTTCCGCCAGTAAAAAAAGGGAGGGAAAATCTTTCCTCTGAGGAAGGGAAGTGGTCCCGGTTGTCATAATCCCCAGTCACATTTTTTTAATGCTGTTTTGCAGACATTTAGTTTCTTTGCATATTACCCACAATCTAGTAGAACTGGTCACATTTTTCTGATGAGGCCGAGTCATTGAGCAGATTGGGTCTTGGATACAGTGTTTCTTCCAAAGCAACACAAAATGGCTTTCAGGTATTTATGATGGAGTTACATTAGTGCCTACTGTCAATCAGTTTGCAGCCATCTGTAATCTATGGGATCCCCCACCCCATGCAAATAGAGCTGTAATCCAGCCAATGATCCCCTGTGCTGTATTTACAAGCATTCTTACTGAGTTTTGTGCTGCAGTTTTCAATCCAGTTTTTCAATTTATTGAGAACATTTTAAGTTGGACTGGCTTTTAATCAATATTAATTTGCTTTTAATGTTAGTTATGTGAAGAATTATGTTTGCATTCCACCTCTTGGCCATCTGTATACTTGATGTGAGTATCGCTCCATAAATTCAGGTCTTAAAATAGCCCATAATTTCAACAAGGACAAAGCCCCATAATATAATTTCAAAACTAGAACTTAATATTGGTACATATTAAATAATATTACAGAGAACCTGCAGTTTGTGACCATTAGCCTGTTCCTTCACCTGTGACACAACGCAGGGGTAGTCAAACTGTGGCCCTCCAGATGTCCATGGACTACAATTCCCATCAGCCCCTGCCAGCAAATACTGGCAGGAGCTCATGGGAATTGTAGTCCATGGACATCTGGAGAGCCAGAGTTTGACTAGCCCTGCACTAGAGGCAAGGATTCTGACCCTCACCATTTGGCCTTCAGACAGGTTTGAGCCTCAGAAACCTCTGCTTAGAAATTAAACACAGTAACCTGTTTCTATGCCAAGGCTGTATCTACCTGTACTATAATGCTCCTTTCAGATACATTGATTTACAGTTCATCGATAAGCAGCATAAACCAAGCATAATAAAACAAATTTCAGACCAGATGCTCACTGTTTAACCTAACCCTGCATTGTGGAATCATCTATTGATGGATTACACGTCTTTCTTCCCCTCCCCTCCCTTTTCCTCTTCTTACTCTCCTTATTTCCTTCCTTATGTCTTAATTTAAAGTAAGAAACTAAACAAAATCCACAGACAAGGACAATCACACTGGGCCAACTAAATCCTAGGCTGAGGTAAAACCCACCAAATCAAGAGCCAACACATTATTGGATTTTATGTTGAAGTCCTAAACACACTTCTCCCAGAATACTAGAACTTCAGGGCATCCAATTAAGCTGATGGGCAGTAGATTCAAGATGGACAAAAGAGAATACTTATTTATACAGCGAGTGTGTAATTAAAATGTGGAAGTAATTATGGCTACAAGCATAGAGAGTTTTACAAGGGGATTAGGTAAGTGGAGGATACGTCTATCAGTGGCGATTAGCCATGGTAACTAAAAGGAGCTTCCACATTCAGAGGCACTAAACCGCTAAATCCCAGAGCCAGGAGGCAATATCAGGGGAAGACCTCAGCCTCTATGGCCTGTTGTTGGACCTCCAGAAGAACTAGTTGGCCACTGTGTGAGACAAAATGATTAATAAGATGAAACAGTGTTCTGGTCCAGCAGGGCTCTTCTTATGAAGCCCTGTTGAATCTATTGGTATATATAGATTTACTAGGGGCCGAGCCCATTGCATTCAGGAATACAACAGGCGCTAGATTGGGGGTATGGAAGAACTCTGCTGATGGCCTCTCCCTCCCCCCAGGACCTTTACATATACTTAGCATTGCATATAAATTAAGAAATAATTTCCAGTCTCTTCACAATAGGAGAAATCCTTAGCTATCTTTTTAACATGAAAATCAGTCATATAACCTTATTACATCTCCTAAAAAATGATGTATAATACCATTATTAAAATAGTATTGTTTTTCCTCTTTGTGTTTTTTCTCCTCAGTTCCATTATAACAGCTCCATGTAAAGGCTTAATAAGGAATTGCAAAAATACAGTTCACATTGTTTTATATAATAATTACTGCTTGATTTATGATTGATTTGAATCAATGTCTGATTGTAAATGCCTCCAGGGCTCATTTCTTACTTATGAGGATGGTAAACAACAGCAAATACTTGTTAAACACAAATATATTCGATTATGGCATTCACCTGAAATAGTTCAGCTTTCAGAAAATAGAATAATTTTGTATTTTGTTTTCCATTAATTTTATTTATCACATTGTTCTTTAGGGGAGGACAAATTCCATTACTTACAGTATATTTGAATAACCCCAGGACTGTGTATCAAAGTAAGAAACTGAAAATGTGATGATCAAAAGATGAAAAATTGACATTTTTCAGAAGAAGAGGTTCCTTTTTTAAATAAGATTTTTATTTTCCATAAAGGTAGAAACAAAGTAGATTCATAAAATAAACATTAATAAAGCTATAGTTTAGATTCTAAACATATTAGAATAGTAAACCCCCCCGACTTTCCCAGTATATTTTACTTTCTTAAATAGTTCAAATAAGGATCCCATTGTTCTTGAAAAACTTCTTCAGTTTTTCCATTAACACCTAGTGTCAATTTAGCCATCTTGGCGAGATCCACCAGAAGAAGAGGTTCTTATATGCTGCTTTTCTCTACCTAGAGGAGTCTCAAAGTGGCTTACAATTGCCGTCCCTTTCCTCTCCCCACAACAGACACCTTGTGAGGTAGGTGAGACTGAGAGAGCCCTGATATTACTGCTTGGTCAGAACAGCTCTATCAGTGCTGTGGCCAAGGTCACCCAGCTGGTTGCATGTGGGGGAGCATGGAATCAAACATGGCTAGCCAGATTAGAAATCTACGCTTCTAACCGTTACACCAAACTGGTCTTTTACTCCATAGTTTCCTGAGAAATAAAAGATATAACTTTGTCCTTTGTATGTACTTGCCAAATTTATAGATAGCCTACAAAGCCTAGAACCTGTCAACCTGAAAAATCATCTATCTCTCACAGACAATCAACATAAGGATAGATTCAAGTGGGTAGTCATGTGGGGCTGAAGTAGCACAACAAAAATTGAGTCGAATAGTACCTTTAAGACCAACAAATATTTATTCAAAGCAAAATGGAACAAGGATATATAGAAAACAGCTAATCACTACTTTTGAGTTCAGTTGTAGGTCACAAAAACATTGGATAAATAAAACTCTCTATGCTTGTAATTAATAGCAGATACTTTCCCAGTTGTGAAAAGAAATAATTAAAAGAGACTAGTTACATTCCCCATCCATCTTAAGGTGACCAGATTTTAACATTGGTAAAGCGGGACACCATTGACCAAGGGGATTCTTGATTAAAAATTTGGTCTATATGGAGCAACAAAACATTTCATAGAACACATAGAATGCAAAAATAGTATTGTAATATATATTTTTTTATTTCAACATAAGTACAATTTGCCAGATGTCCCTCCAAAAGTTGTTCTACCATCTACACCAGGTGCGGCAACTAGCGCCGTATCTATCAGCATCTGACTTAGCCACAGTGACCCATGCAACATTCATCTCCAGACTAGTCTATTACAACTTGCTCTATACAGGGCTACCTTTGTATAGGGAAGGAAGCTTCAACTGGTTCAGAATGCAGTGGAACAACTACTTAACAGAACATGTTGGATGACTTGGATGACTTTAAGATATTTTTTGCATCAAAAGAGAAAAAAATGGTTTGATTTGGCATTCCGTGCAGTGAGGCAAACATGAGGTCTGTTGATTAGAGCCCTACAGAATTCTGTTAATAGACATAGTAGGCCATTGTTTGTTGAGGGATCCAGTGGGGAGTTTTCTAGCCATCTTACCAATTAAAAAAAAAATCAGGGAGATGCTTTGAGTATGAACTGATAACAAGTGCAGTGCGGATAGGCGTTAGCAGTAAGTAATAATATGAGATTTTCAGAGATGAGTTCATCCAGCATATCAGAATAGACCATCTTGCTGTAGTATTACCATCTGTTAAATTAATATGATGTTCAGGGGTTATCCTTATAGGGCTTTCCTTGTCTCCCACAATGAGATGCCAGAAATTCAAATTGATTTTTTTAAACATACCTCTTAAATATGATATTTTTGCCAGATTACATAGTTGGAATACGAATCAAATTGAGATAGGATCAACCACTCGGGGGGTTAGTTTTTAATGTATAGATTTGTCATTTTAATGTCTGTGAAGAAATGCTTGGCAATTTCTTGCATTGCTTATTATTCTGTTTTGCTGCATCTTTTCTAATTTTGTAACCTGCTCTGTGTTTCAACAAGAAAGGAAGACTGTAAATAAAGTAAATAAATAAATTTATATTCTTGAAGAATTTCCTGCAGCAAACACTAGCACAAGGGGAGAAGTAATGCAACCCTCTTAGGAATGCTCAGCCTCCATAATAAAGTCAGTTTTACCTAGCAACAAGGGCTTAATATGTATGGAGCACTTAAACTTGGAAGGCCATTAATTCAGAATGTACCTGAGGAATTAATGTACTTCCTTTTAGATTCCTTAAAGTGGTGTTAGATAGTCAAACATGCATTCAGAATCTCTAGTACTTTTCTTTACCATTGAAACTGTGAAAATTGTCTACAGACTAAACCCATGACTGGCACATGAACATATGGTGCTCATATTGACAAAGGTGAGAATTATTATGACACTACGACTTTCATAGCAAAAATATATCTTCTTATGATAAGCTATGAAGGAGTGTGAAAAATAACAAGGAATAAAATCAAAGGGTTGGAATGGAGTCTTGGTTCTTCCACCTTAGATCATGATGCAACAGAGGCTGAAGCCATACAGGGGAAGACAACTTTTAACAAGGAGGGGTACCATCAAGAGTTGAATCTCTAGTCTTATCTACAACATTTGCATTTTGCTTTATCTTGAAACCTGCTAAATAAAATAAACTATTAAATGACGGAGATAAATTATTTTCTCCTTGGGCATCTGGTCCAAAAAAAAAAAAAAACAGAAAGAAGGGGAAATAAAGTGATATCCAAAATATTCAGGATGCATAAGCATGCACATAAAACAGAACATAAATTAATGGAATCCACTAAATTACAAGAAAGTTTACTTACTCATGTAACCATATAGAAACAGTCAGTTGTAAAAACTACATCATATACTGTTGTACTGATGAAATTGCATACAGTAAATACAAAGCTCCCAGGTCATGAACACAGCCCGCCAGTTGTTCTACCATCTACACACAACTAGCGCCGTATCTATCAGCATCTGACTTAGCCACAGTGACCCATGCAACATTAATCTCCAGACTAGTCCATTGCAACTTGCTCTGTACAGGGCTACCCTTGTATAGGGTAGGAAGCTTCAACTGGTTCAGAATGCAGTGGAACAACTACTTAACAGAACATGTTAATGTTGGATGACTTCAAGGTCCTTCTGAGGGTATACTGGGAGAGGCGGTCTCTTAGATATGCAGGGCCAAGACCGTATATGGCCTTAAAGGTTAAAACCAACACCTTGAACGTGATCTGGAATTCAACCAGCAATTAATGCAATTTCTGGAGGGTAGATTATATAGGCCCTCCATGGGGTCCTGGTAAGAACTTGAGCAGCTGCATTTTGTACCAGCTGTAGTCTCCGGGACAAGGCCAAGGGTAGACCCGCATAGAGCAAGTTACAGTAATCTAATTGATGTAGTGGTTAAGAGCAGCAGCTTCCAATCTGGTGAGCTGGGTTTGATTTCTTGCTCCTCCACATGCAACCAGGTAGATGAACTTGGGTTTGTCACAGTCCTGATAATGTTGTTCTTACAGAGCAGTAATGTGAGGGCTCTCTCAGCCTCACCTACCTCACAGGATATCTGTTATGGAGAGAAGAAGGGAAGCTGATTCAGGTAGTGAGAAGTGGGGTATAAAAAACAGTTCTTCTAATTGGAATGTGATAGTTACAAGGATAACTGTGGCTGGGTTTTTCAGGGTCAGATAGGGCACTACAAACCACCTCCTTTAGGCCGAGAGCAATGCCACCTAACCAGAACAAGAGATATCTCGATTCCTGAATCAAACCCTCTCCCACCAGTAGCATCTCCATTTTGTTAGGATTAAGTTTCAGTGTTATTCCTCATCCATCCCAAAACTGCACCCAGGCCTCAGTTTCACAGCCTCTCTGGGATTGGCTGGAAGTTTTAGAGTTGAGTGTCATCCACATGTTGTTGAGAACCCAGCCGGAATCTCTAGATGACCTCTTCCAGAGACTTTATGAACATGCTTAAAAGCACTGAAGACAAGATGGAGCCTTCTAGGACTCTGGAAGTCAGGGGTCAAGGAGCTGACTAGCAGCATCATTCGCTTAAGCCTTCCTTCCTTTTAGTACTCAAACCACCACAGGACAGTGCTTTCTAATCCTAACCCCAAAAGACTGTTCAGAAAGATACCACAATCGAAGCCAGAGAGTTCAGAATCAAGAGGGTTGCACCCGCCCTCCATCTCCCAGCATAGGTCATCCACCAGGGTGATCATTTTTTCCCATTACCAGGCCTGAAACCAAATGGAAAAATCTATAATCATCTTCACCCATTGCCTTTGATATTTCTTTTAATGTTAACACACAATTTAATCCAAGTAATTTATTATTGGAACATTATTATGTAGACTTATAGATTCATGTGTGTAACTGTATCGGTCTGAAGCAACACCCTTTGTTATACAGTTTTTTTTTTATTGGTACTGAACACTAATTGAAATGCCTAGCCAGAAAGGGAGCTTCCAAGCTGAGGTCAAGAGAAGAGAAACTAATATGTGTGCTGGACCTTAATTTCCTTATCCCAAGTTATCCATAGGTGTAATGCCTTCCCAACATGTATGAAAGTCAGGGAAGGGATCTATTCTTCTAGCTTCTGACCATTGCTCTTTCAATATCATGGTAAAGCCTTGACTTTATGTACCTACTGATACTGAGGTGCTATTGTAAATATGCCCTGGACACACCACTGAAAATAACGGGTAGCACTTTGCCCCCTTGTATGTATTTAGCAAATCTATTGGTATCCCACCCAGCTTAGAATCTGAAAAATCAGAGGCAGCATCATCCAACTGTTTGTCACAGGTAGACAAAAAGCATAAAAGTTCCCCTCCCTTTGAATGCTCCTCCTGTCCTGTACTGGAGTGGACTTTAACTAGGTCTTTTAAAATATCTGAGCAGAGCAGTTCTTCCATAACAAGGCTATCCATTCCCTGATCCGGATGATATTGTTCTGCTATCAACACCAAAAGGTACAGAGCTAATGCGTGAGGAGGCATGAGATAAGAAATTGCCATTAAAGGTAAGAAAGCCAACTTTCTCCAAACAGCAGTGATCCTAATACTTAATTTGGTCATATCTACCCCACAGTTCAAGTATCTTAGAATATGCTTTAATTTTCTTAGTGCCCATTCCACAGTAATTTCAGTAAACCTAATGGCTACACACGTTGTCCACAAAATGTATGTTGGAGGAGAGAAGAAGAAAGACAATACTTTACTGGATTGCAGGATATTGTCTCAAGAGTAGAAAGGGGCTGTCTGAAGCCAGTTGGAGTGCAGCTGCCAATCATAGGTTCAGTTATCATGAGGTTCCAGATGATGTGGTTACAAAAGCAGTTCTTTTGTTCTTCCCCTGTTATGCTTTCAGTTACGGTATTTCCAGCAGCCAATTTGTCACAATTTTGTTTCTATTGTGATGGAATAGAAATACAATTTCAGTGGTGTGGATGGACTTCACATTAATGTTCTGATTGATTCTTCCTATCAGTTGTAACGTCCTACCCTTTAACCTCTTTATATGGTAAGTTAGTTTTTTTTTTTAAATTGTACTGACTATAACACTATTAAGAATAAGTGCCATTTGAGTTTGAGAGCGTGGAGTTTCTAGACAGTTAGCTAAAACATGAGTGCAGCAATTTATTTCATTTATGCCCCATTTTTCTCCCAGTGGGGACCCAAAGTGGCTTTGATTGTTCACTGTTCTATCCTCACAACAACCCTATGGGGAAGGTTAGGCTGTGAGCATGTGGCTGGCTGGGCCAAGGTCATCAAGCAAGGTTCCATGGCAGAGTGGGGATTCGAACCTTCATCTGACACCTTGCTTTTGTAGAGTTGGGTATTGGATGAGCAGATTTACAGTTTAATAATAATGCCAGGTTGGGAGAACAGTGAAATAGTGCCATGACCCAACAGCTCAGACTGGTTCACATCTTAAAAAATTATATACTCCAGAGGCATACCTTCACTGTCAGTGGGGGATAATAGGCCAGAGAATTATTTCAATGACACAATATCTCCTGACATGTGAATCCTCAATTATAATTTTGCATTTGGTGTGGTGGTTAGGAGTGTGGACTTCTAATCTGGCATGCTGGGTTCGATTCTGCACTCCCCCACATCCAGTTGGGTGACCTTGGGCTCACCAGGGCACAGATAAAACTGTCCTGACCGAGCAGTGATATCAGGGCTCTCTCAGCCTCACCCACCTCACAGGGTGTCTGTTGTGGGGAGAGGAAAGTGATTGTAAGCTGCTTTGAGCCGCTGCCGCTGTCTCCTCCTCCTCCTCCTCCTCTTCCTTTCCCACATTTCTGGTATTGACCAATATTTGTCATTAATGATTATATTTATGCTGTGAAACATTAGGTGAGGAAATAATAATTATGACATCGGCTTACTTATTTAGAAAGTCTTGTCATAGCTGTATGGAGCAAGTAACATATGGAGAGGTGATAGCCTATGATCTCTCTACCAGCAACACTTTGGTTTCTCTTTGTAAAGTACACTGAATTCGAGGGGATTCATTGGCTGTTTTGACAAAGGATTATCATTGGCTGTATCTGGTTGTGACACAGATGTAACAGAACTGATTTTTGCTATATATTCCCTGTCATGTAAGAAGATCATAGTCTGACGAAGGGTGCTTGCACTTGAAAGCTCACGCCTTAATTAAATCTTTGTTGGTCTTAAAGGTGCTACTGGACTCTGATTTTATTGTCATAGCTGTGCAACTGATCCACACACCTCTTCCGGTAACTTCCCAAATAGAACGTCAGAAGATCGGGTATTTTTGTGCATAAATAGTAGAAATCAGAGGCAGAGAACACACAAAAGGAATTTTTCACTTCTTGATCATTTGGGAAGTATTTAGTGATGCCTCTCTAATAAAAACCAACTAATTCCCTATGGCAATGTAGTACCTTAAAACATCTTTCATCATGCCCAAAACCAGTAATCAGCTCCTCAGCCCTATAAGGGCAGAAAAGCACAGGTGTGCCACCTACAGATTGACCTGGAAAATACATCTGGTATAACTTATGTTCCTCCCAGACAGCAACAGTCTGAGGGGGTGAGCCACACAGATCAAAGCTGCAAGCTCTTTTGGGGGCACTTTGTCTTGCCAATAAAGCCACTGGACAATGCAGCTTATATTGTTGCTCAGAGCAGAGGGTGCTCCCCAAAGAATGCACTATGGCCATGATAATAAAATTGGCTATACTCAGTCCAGTAAGAAGGTTTCTATTTTTCCTTTCATAAAGAGGGATACTGTTTGTGCATTATGGCAAATCTGTTGCCTTCAGGACAACTGGATTCTATTCCTCGGTTTGCTGCCCTGATCTGGCTAGCCCAGGCTAGGCCAATTTGTTCGATCTAAGAAGCTAAGCAAGATTGTCCCTCGTTAGTATTTGGACAAGAGACCACTGCGGTTGCTAGGGAGAGGAAGGCAATGGCAAACTATGTCTGAACATCTCTTGCCTTGAAAACCCTGTGGGGCTGCCATAAGCCAGCTGACTTGACAGCTAAATTAAAAAAAAGGTCTGCAATATCCAGTCCAACAGAATGGCATCTACTCTTCCCGCTACAAAGAGGGATCATCTTTGCCCAGAATGGCAAATATATTGTTTTCAGGACAACTGGATCTAATCCCCAGTTAGCAACCAAGTCTTTCCATGGTTCTCCCCATCATCTCTAGCTGGTACTCTAGAGCCCGATAGTAACAAGGCAGGCTTCCAAGAAATGAGGTAATAAATAGTGCAATCTATCTGTCCTATAAGGTGGTTTAAATTTGGTAAAATAATGCATTTGTTACATAAATAGATGGGGAAGAAATTGAGATAGTGATAGATTTTATTTTCCTGGGCTCCCAGTTCACTGCAGATGGGGACTGCAGCAAATAAATTAAAAGATGCTTGCTCCTGGTGAGGAAAGCTATGGCAAATCTAGACAGCATCCTAAAAAGCAGAGACATCACCCTGCCAACAAAAGTGTGTTTGGTCAAGGCTATGGTCTTCCCAGTTGTAATGTATGGCTGTGAAAGTTGGACCATAAGGAAGGCCGAGCGTCAAAGAATTGAGGCTTTTGAACTCTGGTGCTGGAGTAGACTCTTGCGAGTCCCATGGACTGCAAGGTGAACAAACCGGTCAGTCCTAGAGGAGATCAGCCCGGACTGCTCCTTAGAAAGCCAGATCCTGAAGATGAAACTCAAATATTTTGGCCACCTCATGAGAAGGAAGGACTCCCTGGAGAAGAGCCTAATGCTGGGAGTGATTGAGGGCAAAAGAAGAAGGGGACGACGGAGAATGAGGTGGCTGGATGGAGTCACTGAAGCAGTCAGTGCAAACTTAAATGGACTCCGGGGAATGGTAGAGGACAGGAAGGCCTGGAGGATCATTGTCCATGGGGTCGTGATGGGTCAGACACGACTTTGCACCTAACAACAACATTAATACTCCACGCAACTCAAGTTTTAGGGTACATATAAGGTTCTAGCAGGCTTCCCAACCCAGCACTGATCAGACTCAGTCTTTAAAAAATCAAGACAGTTATATAATGCGTTTTGAGACCATTTATTCCATAGATACGCATAACTTTCCCACATGTATTTATAATTTTAGTTGGGGCGAAATCTCATCCCTGTTTCAGATGCTAAACATTTTTCCAATATAATATACTGGCTGCTTTTCTTTGCTTCTCCAAGATGGCCAAAGAATTTGCCTGCTCACATAATCCCCACCCCGTTAATTTACTTAGTTCATTTCAAGTGCACAGGGGTAAATTGCAAATTTTAGCCATGTGGATTTAGCAAGCCTAAAAGTGTTGTGTACTGGTTAGAGTGTCAGACTAGGATCTGGTAGACGCAGGTTCAAGACCCAACTATACCATGGAAAGGCAGGGTACAAACAAAAAGTCTGATCTTTATTATGATAGACCCCAGAGGCAGGAAATTTTCTTGATACCTCAATATCCCCAAAAAGTTTCTAAATAATTGGAGCTGCTGTTGGAAATAATAGACTCTTAACAGTCTCAGATGGCTAGTCGTGCTATGTCTCTAGGAGCAAAAATAAACAGAAGAGTCAGAATGTTATTTATTATTTATTTTTATTTATTATATGTATATATACCGCCTCCCCAGAGGCTCAGGACAGTTTACATAAAATGTAGAAAACAATACAAGAAACAATCCGTAACATAGGTAACCATAACATTAATATGATATTCATTTAATATTAATGTAACACTAATAATCATAAAAGTCCATTAATATTTGAGATTCCACATAGCAGGATGACACAAAACATGACTGGCTTACTGAACTGCACAGAACGTTATGCCATATTTTGTTACTATGTGAACTGTAGCCCTATGAACCCTTACTTGGAGTAAGCCAGCTGCAACGCGCGTAGGACCACTAACGCGTCTCCCTCCTAGAAATGGAGCATCGCACCAAGCGGCCGCAGCCGGACTAGGCAGGGTCGAGAAATGGCGCTTGGCCAGCCTCGTTCTCTGGTCGCCTGACTGTTGCACGGGCCTCTGACTTGTTCCTTCTTGACAGCGCTACAGCCGAGCCTGAGTCACCACGCAGCAGTCTACAGAAAAGCCAAGTAGACAAGAAGCAGATCATGTGGGCGGAAACTTCCGGCCTCCAACCGCGGGAAAATGAGGCCACAAAGAGGCGGGGCCGAATGATGTCAGCTCCTCTCGGAATGGGCGGGGCTGCCCGGGATCAAGAAGCGGTAGCTGGTGCAGCTGCAAGATGCGTTCCTTTTTTACGTGGTTGCGTGCATTGTAACATCTGGTATTCTAAGGTAGAAATTAAACGGATTAATTATTGCGCTCTATATGCATTACAAAAAGACTACTAGTCCGAGCTGGATTTCTGAGCGTCGCTGTTCAGGGCTGCTTTCGCCTGCACATTAAAGCAAGGCCGGATATAAAATTGCCAGGGGAAATTAGCCATATCGATTAAACTTTAGGCAGAAATGACTTAAAGCTCAGTTTTACTAAGCCACTTTTCATAGCCCAACAGTGCAATTCTGATCAGTCCTAAGGCAAGCCTGACTGAATATGGTGGAACGTATTTCAAAGAGGGTTTCTCTTTGTAAAGTACACTGAATTCTAGGGGATTGATTGGTTGTTTTGACAAAGGATTATCATTGGCTGTATTTGGTTGTGACACAGTCTACTGATGTAATAGAATTGATTTTTGCTATATATTCCCTGTCATCATGTAAGACGATCATAGTCGGAGGAAGAATGCTTGCACTCGAAAGCTCACGCCCTGAATAAATCTTCGTTGGTTTTAAAGGTGCTACTGGACTCTGATTTTATTTTACAGGGCAAAACTGTACAGTGTTATCTAGCAGGGCTACAACTGGCGTTCAGAACCTGTTAACGGATCATGAGATGAATTCTGATATTATACCTCCTCGATAGTTAACCGATTGCCAGAGTCACCAAACACACTGCAGCAGTATATCACCGCCAGAGTCAGGGGGGTCGGACAACATTCTATCACTAAGCGCCCCCTGGTTCTGATTTATTTACTCCGCGCACCTTTTATCGCAGGAGAAACCCCCAAGCCCTTCACAATCAAAGAATACATTTCCCGTCAGGCTTCGCGCTTCTAACAACGTCAGTTCCCGCGATATTCGTCGCGTTGCTTCCTGGGAGATGTAGTTCGGTAGTGCCGGCCGGGATTCCGACGCTATCTGCGAGGTGGTGCCAAGATGGCGGCGCTGTGGGGCGGCGGCGCGGGACACGCCGGGGCTGGAGGAACCCCCCTGTTGCGAGGGGGCGCGGAGCCCGTCGTGGGGAGTGTTCTCCCCTCTGCGCAGGTACCGGTCCGGCCGGGTTCTCCGGAGGGAGGCAGCCAGCCAGCCAGAGAGGCAGGGAGCTTCCCGCCGCTGGGCCAGCTGGCGCTGGGTGGACACGTGGAAGCGGCGTGGCCGGCGCCGGGAGGTGGCACTGGCCAGCGCGGCCGGGGAAAGCCGTCTGGTGGCTGCCCGGGGCCGGCGCAGGGGCAGGGGGCACCCGAGAGGGGCATGCCTGGACGTGTCTCTGAGGCGTGAGGGCACGAGTGGAAGTTCTCTCGTTGGGGCAAGCCAAGTTCTGAGTCTCCGGGGTGTTGGCGCGGGGGGCGGCCGGCGGTGGTCGATTGGACGCCGGAGCGCAGGCATTTGGGGAGCGGCGCCGCTGGAGGAGGAGAAGCAGAGCTGTCGGGCTGGAATGGAGGTATCGGGGGACAGGGAGGCTGCAATGCAGGCAGCTGCGGGGTTCGGAAGTTTTTGGTATCGGGGTACTCAAGGCCTTAATCATGAATGAAGCAGGGGAAGCTGGGGGTTCCAGACGGGGGCATTGACGGAATCTGCGGATTCGACAGCGATTCTTGGAATTGAGAAACTACCAGGTTCTGGTTTTAATTGGATTGCGAACGGAACCGGTATTTCCTCGCTGGGATCACGGGATTTAGGCGAGGGCGGAGCTGCCTGTGGGTCTACTCTCATCCTTATTTTGGCGCGCCAGATAATATTGCCCTTTTCGCGTTTTATTTTACAGGTCGGGAGCATGGAAGTCTGTTTTTTTTTTGGGGGGGGGGGTAGTTTAACGGGAGAACCTGTATGTTGTATCCGCTCTCCCTCTGCCCCTGTGGGTGTATAAGAGGGTGGATTCACCCTTTCTAACCCCAGTCGGGTTAGAAAGACTTTTGATTCTCGAAGCAGATTCTGTAGCGCGCTCGCTCGTGTATAAGCGGGGCCTGAGACGTTTGCCCAGCCCAGCGCCACCCTTTTCCCACCCCCTACCCGATTTCTGGGTGTGTTTGTGCCCTCCCCTTCCCTGTGCCTGTTCGGCCTCGTGTGATGGTGCTGCGTCTCGGCAGTTTTTGTTCCTTCGAGAGAAGTTTTCTGTGCGTGTCTCCCCTGGTGTTTCGGCTCTGGTTCTCCTCGCGTCGTTGACCCCCCTCCCCTTCTTTGATTTATGATAACTTGCAGCAAGGTTTTCCTTTCCCGAAAGTAGTTGAAAAGAAAGACCATTTATGGGAGCCCAGAGTGTACGCTCGTGTTGGGAATGATAAAGAAGGGTAATGTGCGTTTTGGCTGCTGTAGAAGAGTCTGCGGGACTGTGGAATTCTCCTCCGTTTAGGCTCCGTCCAATCGCAGCGTGTGATAAATGTTTGGCCGCCCAGCTGCCTCAGACTGCACACCAGCCATGCAAAACAAACAACTTGTTTGCTCCCTCTGTTCAAGAAGAAGTAAAGGCAAGGCAGCCTCAAACATTTGCATTGCTAAATTCACCGTGCTGAAGCCTTGATTAGTTTTGGGTGGGGAAGCCTGCCCATTCCTTGAGTAGGTTTGCTTTGTCTAATATAACAAAGCCCATTCTGGCCAAAGAATTTGGATTTGTTTTAGTTTGCTGGCGGGGGAATGCCCCCCTTGTGTTGCATTGTAGTGCAAAATGGAAGTCTATAGGTCCTTAATGCTAATTTCTCCTCCCTCATACCCTCCCACTTCTGTTGGGTGAGGCAGAAAGGAAAGAGAAGGGGTGGTGTAGAAGGTAATGAAGTAGTCCTGCTAAACAGAATGTAGTGCAAGGAGGGAGAGCAACTGATTAGGAGTGAAATAAATTGTGGTGTAGAGACAGGAATCATTACAGTGAACTGAGGATCTGTGGACCCTTGGCCATATGTGTTCCCTTGGAATATTGTTACAATCCTTTACACTTACTGAAAATTTAAGAACAACAAGAGTCCAGTAGCAACTTATGTATATATGAAAATAAAACACTTTTGACAGTTTATCCTGGAATACAATTTTTAAATTGTTTAAAGTGCCATTTGACTGTCATTTTATATGGCTACGCACCTGAATTGTTAAGTTCCCTTGGGTTTCACATCTGCCTTTATAACTCCATGCAGTTCTTTATTCCATAACTTTTTTCATATGGCTTTACCTTAGCTTATCCCAGTTTAAATGAGGTACTGTTTGATTCAAGGATGTTATATTGACGTGCAGCTTGTCGGCTAGACTATGCTGCCTGTTAGAAGTAAACAAATGTGGAAATGTCTGTGATTGTCCACTATCTCAAACTGGAGGACATGTGGAAGTGATTCAGAGCTTATATGCCACCTCTAGCCACTGTTTCTTCAGTGTGGTCATATGGACAGCCCAACTTCTGTGTACAGCAGTTCTGGGATTGGGTTTTTGATGGCTAACCATACACAAGCCTTATCATCTTTTCAAACCTGCATTATACAGTCTGTACACTAACTAGTGATTATTTCCCTTGGAAGACTGGGCTTTCAGCCAGTCTGCATGAACTGTCAATCCCGTGTGATTGGTCTGACAGTGCAAAATGTTAGCTGTGTCTGCTTGCTAACCCCATGCAGGACTTGTGCCGCAGAGAGTGTGCATACTAGTCCTGTGCAGTTCCACAGTGTGCAGTTTCTCTGTGCAGTTTCTCTGTGTAGATGGCACATTTTGACACCAGGCCAGTGGAGGAGTACAAATACTCTGTGATGTCTCCTTCTTGTGTGCCCAGTTGGGTATGTATTTAGAGGAATAATTTGTTACTTAAGGGCTCTAATTTCCTTCTGTTTTCCTTTTGGCCATACTTCCTTCTCTGTGTGCACCCTCCTGTCAAAAGGGAATTGGTTTGCACAACTCCTTCATCTGCAGAACTCTGAACACTGCAGTCTTCCCTACAGCGGAGGATGCTATGCTTCCTGTTTGCCTTCCCTTATTGTGTCCTGGATCAGGGCATAGGCGGAATGGATTATGAAGGCATGCTAGTATTGACGTGCATTGGTTGGTTTCTTCTGTGTAGAATCATAGAATTGGAAGGGATCTCCAGGGTCTTCTAGTCCAACCCCCTGCAGAATGCAGACTGTATCATTAACCACATCTTTTGGGGGTTGGTGGATGTGAGCAAAGTCACTTTGGGATCTCATGCACAGTGTACTCTGAACATCTTGCTCTTTTGCCATTTTTTTTCTTAACAGAGCATGGGATGCAGATTAGCTATGCCAGTGTCTGGGATTTAGGACTGAGTTGTTTGTGAGTCTCATTAACTTAAAGTATGGATCTAGTCCTACCTAAAATGTCACAAGTAAAATAGCAGAAAGGCCTATGTTTCTCTATCTGGCAGATAGTTCCCTGTTTTTTAAAAACCATATAATTGTTCTTGGATTCATTTCACTTCATCATTTTGATATAATTGAACACAAATGCCTTCTTTCAGGTGAACAAATTTAGAGTCTAGCAGCACCTTTAAGACCAGCAATATTTTGTTCAAGGTCATATTGTGTCTGAGAAAGTGTGCGTGCACATGAAAGCTCAGATCTTGAATAAACCTTTGTTGGTCTTAAAGGTGCCACCTGACTCTAAATTTGTTCTGCTGCTTCAGACCAATATGGCTACCCACTTGAATCCATCTTTCAGGTGGCTGCTTTGCAGGGTGGAAAATTACATTTCAGCCACTGATGCCACTCATAACGACATTAATATGTGAAATTTTGCTGTGGCCATCACAAATGGAGAGGACAAGAACATAACTCTTTGAAATGTGTGGGGGGAGCTGCTTTCTGATTCAGTTGTCAGAATTGCACTACATATTTTGTAGTGCAATTCTCTTTTGCTTTTCCATGTTATTGGCGCTTCCCCCCTGGTTTTCAAAGTGTAATATGAATATTCCTGTTGTCCTTCATCAAGATCATATAGAGAACATTCCTTTAATTGAAGAGTGTGATAAATCATCTGCCTGTTTGCTGCTGTTGGCTGAGAATTTAACTAGTAATTAACTGAGATTTTGAAGTGATGTCCAAAGAAGAACCATAGAGTTGGAAGGGGACCTCCAGGGTCATCTAGTCCAACCCTTTGCAGAATGCAGGAAATTCACAACTACTGCCCATCTACAGTGACCCCAATTCCATGCCCAGATGATGCCCCCCTATTTGCCTCCCGATCCCAAAGTGACAATTGGCATTTCCCTGAGCATGCAAGAAAGAAGAGACTCTTCTCTAGGGCTCCAGTGGTGCTAATAGCATCTATCTGTGCTAACATTATGCTCTCAGCCTCCATAATTAAACATCTGGGGAATTAGTAATCCCAATTTTATACACATAGTAGAGCAGGAGATTCGCTGAAGGCCACACAGTGAGCTCAAGACTGAACCCGTGTCCAAGGCCAATGCTTGGTCTCCTTTGTTTCTCCAGTTTGGTGTAGTGGTTAGGAGTGCGGGCTTCTAAATTGGTGAACCGGGTTTGATTCCCAGCTCCCTGACATGCAGCCAGCTGGGTGACCTTGGGCTCGCTACAGCATTGATAAAGCTGTTCTGACTGAGCAGTAATATTAGGGCTCTTTCAACATCACCTACCTCACAGGATGTCTGTTGTGAGGAGAGGGAAGGGAAGGCGCTCTGAGCCTCCTTCAGGTAGAGAAAAGCAGCATATAAGAACCAAATCTTCTTCTTCTAGACCACATCTGAAACAGCTGGCTTGTTCAGATTGTTTCCCAACTTAGATGTGGGAATTCTTCAGCATCTGAGCATCTAGTGGTGCTAAGAGTTTAATGTAAAACATGAAGAAGTTGTATTGCAGCTCTGCTTTGGCTGCTGAGTGTGAAAAATTTTGCAGCTGACTAGCTGGGAAACTGTTGTGGAGAAATTTGGTGGCTGTGGCCTAAAAACCAAAGAAGGCTCCCAGGCCTTCACTGCCAACTCCTTGTAATTAGAGCCTAGTCTTTGCTGCTCAAACAAAGCCCAGTAATTTCAGCACAATGTATCTAGGGAGGGAAGCTGTTAAACATGATTTGGGTTAGGACATGATTACTTTCTAACTAGCTTGGCACATTCTTCCCCTTCTTGCAGCTGGCTGCTTATGCATCCTTTAGTCTAGCCCTGCCTTGCTGAAAGGTAGGAGTGAGAGTGAGGGTGGTGAAAGTCTTTGTCATCTGTGTTATGCCGTTGTGACACTGAGAAGGAGAAGATCAAGGGTCCCTTAATAACATTGTAGAAATGGGTCAGGACCTTCTTTTCTGATGCTCTGCTACATGACAAAGTCATGATTACACTAGCTTGCTAGACGGGACATGGATGCTTGTCTCCGGGTGCTGGACTGTAGTTGAGTAAACAGTTACCCATATGCAAAGATCCACATGGCACGCAGCAAGCTGGAATCCCAGATTATTGAAAACTGGCTGAGAGCACAGCTGAGTGATGTAGAACCTTAATACTTGTTCACGCACTTGTCAGCATGAAGACCTAGTTGATTTATGAAAACCTGCAAGTGCTCTACACATCCTAACTCCCTGCACTGCTTCTGCAAATGGCAAATGTTTGCTGTATCAACTTATTATAAGTATAAGCAGAGATTGCAGCAAGGCCTTTGTTGGGATGATGCAGTTTGGCTGGAGGACTTGAATTTTTCTCGGGACATGAACTTGCAAGTCAAAAAAGTGCTATGGCAGTGATATAAGTGCGGAGCACCGAGAAATTTATAAACAATTTGGCATCCCCCTCTCATCTGGGAAGAATGTCCTGTGTGAGCATGCAGCTGAGGCAGTAATTTGTACACTGTGCTACATTTAAATTACTCATGAAACAAGCATGTTTCTATTGCTCACTGTGTTGGATAAGTATGGGCTGCAATGTGATGATATCCCTAACATGTATAGGCACAGAAATAGTTTTCATTTCTTGCTCATGGTATGTCTGAGACTGTCCTAATTTGTGTAGCCCATCCTTGGCAACTATCCTTTCTTGTACCTTTATCTTTCTGGACTTCTTTTTAATATTCTTGGCAAAGGCCAAGGATAACCATGCAGTCTAGTCTTCCAGTGGGCATTATTGGAGGAGTGAAGGCCTGCTTTTTGGTAATGGACAGGTTCCCAGTCTAAATGTGTTGGTTCAGCAGCTGAAGAACATCTGCCTGGAGAGAATGGCTGGCTCCTCCCAGTGATCATACACATTTGTTTTCTGCTGATTCAGAGTCAGTTACCACTGACTGTGGAATGCCACCCAATTGTTAGTGTTACTACCACTCCCATTGAAGCTACTGTGTTGAAATGGAAAGGAGATCTTTGATGGCTCAAATTACTGTTTCTGTTGTAAACCCTACTGAGCAGAATGGAAAAGTGGGCCGCAGGTATCTTAAATAAATGAAGAATGGGTTCTCCCAGGTTTAGCTTTTTTATACGACTCTGTGGGTAAGGTCTCAATGCAGTGGCTATTCCTGTGTAGAATTTTGAGTGTGTCTTTTCTCCCTTCCTCCAGTCATTGTTTAATGACAGACATCTCACTGCCAAGTCAGAGCAACTTTGGGGCTCATGTGGCTTGGGAGGAGAGAATGATGGAGGTGCGTGAATTCCAAGAAGAGGATGCTATCCAGAATGAAAAAGGACAATGACATGGGATGGGTGATTTTTTTTTTAAAGGAAGAGTCTTATCTGTGTACATTGTTAAACGCTCTCATTGCCCCCCCTCAGTTGTTTTATCTTCCTCTGATTTGCATTATTTTGTTTTCCTAGTACTTACTGGCAGAGAATTTACATGTGTCCTTGGAGGCAGAAACCATTCTTGAAGCAGAGGAGCTCCTAGGAACCATGCAAGGTTACTTAGACTCTTCTGTCATCTCCATCATTGAGGATTTCAATGAGGTATGGAATGCTTTACTCTCAGAGATGGATGGCTTCTGGATCCCTTTATGGGCATCTTGGTGTGGCTGCCTGCAGCAGGCAGGGCCTCTGTGAAAAGCTGAGTCAGGGATTGTTCTGCTGTGCCAGAGAAATGCAGTGTCTGTTCTTGACATAAATGTGAGTTAAGCTACCCTGCTTCAGTTAACTCCTTGTCATTTTTCATCAAGTGATTAGCAGTGAGGTATCTGGGAGCCCTGTGGGATGCAGGAGGCTGTTCCCTCAGTCATAAGATGACATACTTAAGTTTCCACTTCTTTTGTCTGTATTGAACATATAATGTCAACACGCTGATTATTTAATTCCTTCAAAAATTTCTCAGCCACTTTAAAGACCAGAAGAATAAATACATTCAATTATTGGAAATCAAAATAAGTCAGAGGCTTAGTAGGGCATGCCTTTGGTTCCTGCAACTTGATCTGAGGTCACTAGTAAACAAAAATTAGCTGTTTCTTAGGTAATCATGAAACAAAATCCATGTAATACCATTTATTAAAGCTAGCCAAAGTAACAGGACATGGTGTGGGAGCATGTTGCTGGAAAGAGACAAATATTTTATGTTCTCTGATAGTGGTGGATTAGATGCTTTTCTGAAGCTTAAAAGGCTTAGAGCAAGAGAAAAGCATAGAAGTCCTCAGATCAACAGTACTGGGTATTAATTTTATTCGATGCACTAAGTAAAACGTAGATATAACAAATAGTACTGGTATCACCTAGTGAAATTTCCAAGATTTGAATAATGAAGTAGTCTGGGTGAGACTTCTGGATTGATGCCTGTATGTGTGATATGAGGTAGGTTCTTTGCAGGGTGTTTTTTTTAAATTTGAAATCAGATTTCTTAAATTTAAATTGATTTTTTATTTAAATATGAAGAGCTGGAACTTTTTACTACCCGAAGAAGTCACGGCTTACAATTTACAAATTGATTTTTTAGTTAAATATGATTATAAAATAGAATGCTTTTTGAGGAAAAATCTGTCTACAAATAGTTTTCTATTTAATATACATTACAGCCTCAAGTAGAGGTATGCAAACAATTGTATTTTTCTGGCTTGGATATATTGAACCTGAAAAATATTGGTATTTCCTAATATTCCCAAATCCCAATACTGGTGTGGTATGTAAATTTGGTAAATATTTGGGAATCCCAAGTTTTTTTCAGCTGCATTCTACCTCATTGGGACCATTATGATCAGTGATCTCCATAGGGTATAATAGAGAATCAATTGGGGAGGTATTTGAAGGGCTGTTTTTTTTTGAGATAGAGGCACCAGATCTGCAGTATGGCTGCTGGTGCTTCTCCTTAAAAAATCCCTGATTGGGCCAGGGGGTTCAATCCTACCTCTCCACCCCCAAAAAAGTGCCCCCAGCCTTTGTTGCTTTCAATGGAAAGGAGGAAAAGGCGTTTAAAGGGAATGTAGTTCCTTGAATGAACTCTGAATGAATGAACTCTGGAGGCATTTAAAGGGCTTGCTGTCCCTGTATATGCCTTCTGCAAGTGACGAGTTCCCTGCAGTCCCTTTAAATTTAATTGTTGGTTTTTTTCGGGGGCAGCCATTTCAGACAGCTATAGTACTAATTTATATCTGACTAAAATAATAGCCAGAAAATGCCAATAAGGTTTTGGGGGCTGTTTGGCTCAGATATACTGGATGTGCACCCCTAGTACAAATGTTATTCATCATGAAATTCAGATTAGTTTTTAATTATGTAGCATGAGGCTGTATACTCGTTCAAGTACTCGTGCAAGTTTTAAGAAATTCAAAGAATATAAGATTGGAATAGGTCTGGGTAAGGACGAGATGTTAAGTATGGTGAGGGAGAGGCAAGCAATAGAAATGGAAGTGAAACTTAGAGCAGTGGTCCCCAACCCCCGGTCCGGGGACCAGGACCGGTCCGTGGATCAGTCGATACTGGGCCGCGGCTCCTCCTCGCCCTCCTCCCTGGCTGCTGCCTTGGGGGCTGCTCTGCCACTCTGCTGCCGGCTCACCTTTGGTGCTCTCTGGTGGCCGCCATGGCTGGGGTTCCCCCTTGGCGAGGCACTGCGCAGCTGCTGCTGGCAGCGCCCCCCTGTGGGCGGTGGGAAGTCAGGGGCGCTGGCGGGAAAGCAAGTGGAGCAGGGGTCAGGTGGCAGCAACATCCCTTGGCAAAAAACTACACCCCCTGCCACCCGGGCCTCAGTAAAATTGTCAAGCGTTGGCCGGGCCCCCGTGATAAAAAGGTTGGGGACCATTGACTTAGAGCACAATTCTCCAGAAATCTTGATCTTTGTGTCTCCTCATCGATGTTTAAGCAAACACAATACATCTGCTATATAATGTAATTGTTTTAGTTAGATTTAAATGGTCATTATTAATGATTATTTTTGTCCTTCCAATAAACTACAGTAGAAAAGTTGTCCAAATAAGAATGATTAACCTGTTAAACCAGAGAGTTCACATGATGATTTTATAATGATCTATTTCAAGTGGTAAATAATCCATCATTGATTTTCTGATACAACTAAAACTAAGCTGAAATTTATTATATTAAAATGAAACTGTCTTCTGGGTTGTAAATATTAAGGCCAACAAGAATGAACATTTATGTAGAAAACCATTATTTAAATCGAGTCATCAATTTGTATTTAAATTAAATCCACTCTGGTTCTTTATAAAGCATCAGTTGATGACTGGGGGTTGGAGGGGCTGAATAGTAGCTCAGGATGCAGCTTTTTATATCAGTCTTTTAAATCTGTAGTTGTAGAGTGGCTTAGAATAGCTCAGGCCCTGGAGAAGGTAGCTAGTTAGTTTACTTGTTTCCACAGCCATAGTTGTTCTGGAGCTTCTTAGAGGTGAGGGTGTTTCATACCTGTTCATTCACCTTGATCTGACTGCTCTTATCTGTTTGGTAGTCTTATCTTGCTCCTTCACTTCAGAAGCTCATTAGCTTGGTTTCTTTTGTTATTTGAAGAGAATTAGATCTGTATTAGATATGGGCTCCATCAGCTTAGCTGTATTATTTTAAAATATTTTTTATTTATTTTCAGTGGTTATAATAAGGAAGGGAAAAGAAAAAGAAATATTCTGAAACAAGTTACATCTTAAATCGAGATTGCCATTCTTGCCTGGCATAGCAACTTAATCACAAGTACATATATATGTGGTTTACTTATTAATAAACTCCAGGTAGTAGTTCTAATGTTCTTGAAACTCTTCATTTGGCCTGTTAACTAAGTTAGTTAGTTTCGTCATTTTGCACAATTCTCTCATCCTATCCATCCATGCTGTCAATAGTCGGTAGGCTTTGACTTTTCCAAGCTTGTGCAGCCAACTGTGACCGTAGTTGCATTTTGTTCCCTGGTTTGCTGAGATGTGTTTGAGCATGTATGGATTTTGTTTGTGAATCAAGTGCCTCTTCCAAATTGACTGTCTTGTCTTTTACTCAAACAGGCCAAAGGCCGTGTGGATTCAGACAATGAGCTTTCCTTGTTGACTGCAATCACGGATATTCTGGACAGTACCGATGATGAGTCTCTGTCTCCCTTTGACACTATTCCAGACTCTGAATTGCTGACATCACTCAAGGAGCCTGATAATTCTTCGGTATGATGCGTTTTCTGGCAGTACATCAGAGCAGAATGTTTTTGTGTGTGGGTTCCCTGCTTTGCATGCAGGAGGTTCTAAGTTAAGTTCCTGATGTTAAAGGATCTCAGGTCCTAGGGAGGGCCTTTCTTTCCCTGAGTCCCTGGGGAGCCTGTACAAGTATGCAGCACTAAGCTGGCTCAACCATAGGCCACTGTATAGTATGTTCCCTGCCGTTTCTCACGCAGGCAATTGAATGTCATCCCAAAAGCCAAGCCTGTTTTATCACCTGCTCCTGGTGAGGCTGATCAAAAGACAGTAGACAGATCTACCTGTGATTACTGGATCTAGTACAACTTGGAATATCCCACATACATTTGCGTACATTGGTGTGTGCTTTTCCCATGGAGTGCAGCTTTGAGTACAAGTGCCTCCAATACCCTCTTGGCTGTATGCACACTGGTTGGCATTTTGCATCCATCTAATTTCGTTGTCTTGTTAGTCAATGAGTGAGTAACAGACTCCTGTTCTTAGCTAGTAGTTTCCCATCTTTATGGATGAGATCATTCCAGGCAATGCTCCGCGCCATTATTGTCACCAGCTCTCACAGATGATCTCATTGTTCCATCATTCGATAAAGAACTGCTGGATGGATGCATTATTTTTTGTTGTTTTTGGCAAGAGTGACACTTTTTTCTCCTGTCTGGAACAAATCTGCTACTTTTGGGGGTGAGGGGCAAGGAGGATGTATGAGCATTCAGCAAATTCTGGCAAGGGTCAGTTACAATTGGATTTGATATGTAAGACATGAAGCACTGTGACACCAGAGCACCCTCTTGTGGGCATTTCCAAGTATTTATCAAGAACATTGTAAAATATTTTCATCCTGCTTTTCTCCCTGTCAATGAAACTCAGAAATGGCTTACAGGAAAAAGGAAGCAGGCCACCCAGGAGCCATCAGTAGTGTGTCAGGAGGGCTTAGCTTCAGGGCCTCTGAAACCAGCGCAGGGCTGGAGTCTTTAATCCCACAGCACAGGGGCAGCCATTGGGGAAGCACGAGCCTGACTAGAGATTGGTGTTACTGACCTGAGTGGCAAATAATCCGAAGCCTGATGATCAGAGCTGCCCTGTCAGCACATACTGATCTTGCAGTCACAAGGGTCCCTGGTGATGAAGGGCTACATGTTCTAAATACATTAATTTGGGAGTGACCTGATCTGTGTATTCCAGGTTTACTGGTGTTTAAACAGGCTGGTTTTGCCCAGTTCTTATTTTAAGATTGTAGTATATAAATGAAGTTACATAGGACATCCAGAAGGTCTTACAGAGCAATTCACTTCTTGTTTACAAACTTCTCTGACAGTTTCAAAGGTGTCTCAGCTTGTCCAGGACACCCCCTAAACAGGACTTTCGTTCCTTCGAAGACTTCCAAGAGCCTAGAATTTGCACCATTATGACTGAGAAGGTAAGAGATGTTGGGGCCTTTTGTGTAGAAAGAGCACTAGAATCTCCAAGAAGTGTCAGTTCTTTCTTGTTTCTCTGTAGTTATCCTGTCCTGCTTCTCTGGCTGTGGGTCAGATATCAAGATGCATGGGGAGCTGGATTGTGTTATGACAAGAAAAGGGCTACTAAGTTTAGATTGTTCCCCTATAGTAGTACACAAACGGGAGAAGCTACACTTGCTGATGATCACCTTGCTACCTAGCTATTGAAAAGCACAGGTGCATTCTTGGGGTTAGAGTCCCGTTCTTGGATATAGAGTCCCAGCAAAGGTCATTCTCTGTGCTTCATTCAGCCTTTGTTGGTTACTTGGCGACATCTGGGGCTGTGTTTGAAATGTCCTTTGCTAAGATAGGAGAAGCCAGAAATGAAAAAAGTCATTTTTCTATCCAGTCCTGTTCCGTTACATTCCAAACATTTTGGCTTTTCTGTGCTGCATAGCATTTTATTTTGGGGAAACAACATTGATTTCAGAGAAACTGAAATATCATGATTAGCTTCCAGTTAGCTTGTGTGATAGCTTGACCTCTGATATTACCATCCCATGATGCTGGGGAAATGCAGTGAACTTACATTGTGATACAGAATGTCTTGAATATTGTAGCTTGAAAGCCATGAAGAACTGTGATTATTTATTGTTAATAATCTCCTAGTTTGAAGACGTAATTTCACAGGCTGGGATTTTTCCCCTTAAGAAAAAAGTTTTCTATCCATCTGTATAAATGTAACTTTGTATCTGTGATGTGTTCTGGGAAAAACTTGAAAGCTGTTGCAATGGCCAGTTGTTTTCCTGACAAAAAGAATATCATGCAAACATCTAAATTTTCCTGTTTGGTTAGAAATGACTTCGGAACTGGCCTTTAAAATACATAATGTTAAAGATACCTTGCTAATGTGAAAAATGGAAACTTGCTGTTTCCCTGCTTTAATTTTTGTTTAATTCAGCATTCTCAAAATGACTGTGTCACTTGTTAGGCACTGCTGTACGGGAGAAGTTTTCTTTCACTCTGTTTAGAATCAGTAATATATTGGTTAGGGTGTTTTATTAGGAACGTAGCCATGAAGCTCCTGTGGTGACCTTTGGGCTAAGTCATCCTGTCTGTCACCTCAGCCTACCTCGCAGGGATTTTTGTGAGGGTGGAAAAAATTGCAGGAGAGTCATGTACACTGGCAGAAGGGTGTAATGACCTTATGGTAAATTTAACCAAGCTGTGTCTGGCTCCCCTTGGCCATTTGACCTGTCTCTGATAATTATTACAGTGTAAGCATCAAATCTTCCTTTAAACAATAGTTAGTGATAGACAAAGGAGACCTTTTATAGCTAGGTAGCAAAGATTTTTCTCTGCTCATTAACAAAGACTTGCCAGAAGGGGTTCTAAACTCCAGAATAGCCTGATCAGGCAGCCATCCCTCTCACCAGAGACTGAGAGTCAGTATCCTTATTTTGTCTAGTCTGTTATCTTCTGTGTGCTGTTTGCTGTATTCACGCCATCTTTGTGGAGGGTTACCCTTTGTAACACTGTGTTGGCTGTAGCCTGGCCTTGCTGCATCTATGCCATAGCCAAGCCCTCCTCTCAGAGACTCCGGTCAGCAGAGTTTATTGCATAATCTTCTCTCTTCTTCCCCCACCCCACCTCTAGGTTGAAGCCTGTGCTGCCAGCCTCCCACTGGCACTGACTCCAAATTGCCCCAAAGACCGAGCTGCTTCAAACAAAGCCAGTAGCAAAGGGTCATGTGGGGAACAGAGGGTGTTCAGGCACAGAGAGCGAGATGCTCCTATGCTGCAACGTAGTGACGGGGAAGAAGAGGAGGAGGAAGAGGAGATCACTGATTGTGGGCTGAGTTTTGAAGCAGGCATGAATGAAATCCCTGTGGCATCAGCCACAAAGGTGGTGGAGACAGACCTCTCTCCAAGTGACGGCCCCTACATCATTGCTCCAGAGAGAATCTCCCTCAGTGAGCTAGTGAGGTCCATGCACCCGTACTGCCAGCCTGACTTCACTGCGTGTGTGAGTCTCAAGAGCCAATCCCTTGCTGAGGCACCGGGTGTTGTAGAAGTGGTGCCTGAGGGCGAGGAGAGCATGGAGATCCCGGTGGTCCTTCCGAATGCAGAGCCATCCTGCGGCACTGACAGCAGCAGCACATCGGGTCAGACCAAAGAGGTCAATCTGGACCAAGTATTCTCCACCGACAACGCCAGGACTGCAGACATGGATAGAGATCTTGCTCTGGACAGTCAGGCCTGTGGGGTAGGCAAGGCAGAACTCCAGAGGAAGGATGATGCTCCTCTGGGGACAAAGGAAGAAGCTGTGGGAACTGCCAATGCTCATGAGAACCCATCTCAGCACAGCCCAGGAGCACCAAGGAACATAAAGCTCAGAGCCTCAGAGACAGACAAAAGAAGTGGCGGCACCGGGAAGAAATGCCGTAAAGAGAAAAGGAGGCACAAAGAGGCCAGGGGAGACAGACCTCCAAAGCAGGCTGGTGCTAAGCCAAGCAGTGATGAGAAGCAGGAGGGGACAGCTGGAGGAAGAAGAGGGCAGCCTGAGCCTTCCGCTGATCAAACCTCCCACGCAGAAGGGAATCGGGGCACTGTAGAGGAGGAGAAATTGGTCAAGCACGGGGCACCCCTGGAGCCCCCAAACCCACCGAGGCCAGGCTTGGAGAGTGCAGAGGCCTTGCCATGTGCAGAGGAATGCCCATCCACTCCGTGCCAGGGAGAGGCAGATGCATTGCCTGCAGAGCAGATAGTCGCGCAGGAATCCCACCATGGGAGCAAGCCTCTTTCAGCCACAAGTGAGGTGGTTGGCCAAGAGGCAGCCTCCCCTTCGGTCCCCGGCAGTGTTGTGGACATGGCAGGGCAGCCTCACAGAAAGGATCTCAGCGACAAGGAAGTCAGCTGTCCCCTCAAGGAGGCCAAGCCCCGGCCTCTCAGCCTGAGTGAATACCGGCAGCGTAGGAAGCAGCGCCAGCCCAGTGGCAAGGGCACAAGTAGCACCGCAGAGCAGCAAAGTGCCAGCAAGTGGCCCAGTCTCCCCGAGCCCCCCATGGAACTGGCTGACCTTCCTTGCCTGTTGGTGCCTCCACCACCCCCCAAAGTCCCAGTGCCTGGGCCAAGAAGGGAGCCTGAGAAGCCTGCCAGCACTGCCTCTACCCCTGCTCCTGCTCACAAAGCCATTCCCTGCTCTGTGCAGACCACAGCTGCCCCAGTTCCTGCTCCTTGTTCTGAGAACGGCACTGTGAATACTGCTCCTCCTCCAGCGCCTGCTTTGGTTGCCCCTTTGCAACCTAGTCAAGCCTTTCCCCCTGTTGGGGCTCAAGTGCCACCGATCCTGCCCCCAGCATACCTCCCATCAACCCCTGGAGCTTTTCTGCCAGCCCCTCCCAACTCCCGCATCTTCAGTACACCACCACCAGTGCCTCCCTGGGCTCTTTTTGGCCCTCTGCCACCCCCAACTTCAGTCAATGAAGTTTGTTCCACTGCCTTCCATATGGTTCCTCCAGTGCCCCCTCCCACATGGCCTCCCCCACCTGTCCCTTTACCCTCTTTTGGCCCAGGGCTTCCTTACAGCTCCATTGACTGGGCCACAGTTCCACCGCCACCTTACTGGCCTGGTATTCCAGTACCGCCTCCGATGTTGCCTGCCCCTTATGGAGACCGAGGAGTCCACATGCAGAGTCCCCAAGCTGATGCCTTCCCGACCCCACCCTTCTCTGAAGAGACCCCAGGCCAGCAGAGTACAGCTCCTGCCCTGGACTCCTCTCACTTCAGAATGCAAAACATGGCCACCACACAGAAAGTGGGCACCCCTGCCCAGCTACCCTGGGTGGAACCCCCTTCTACAGCCAAAGTTGCCTCCAAAAGGATTTCTGACCCGAGGCGTCAAGCACAGCCTTCTGGTGCCGAGTCTAAAGCAGAAGTGGCTCCTGGAAAATCTCCACCTTTGGGAAAGCTGCTTTCTCCTGCATCAGTGGTTGAACCTTTGGGAAAGCCAGCATTGACTCCGCCTGTCAGGAACAGCTCTGTTCTGCAGCCCGTAGGGGAGCCCCGTTCTGCGCTGCCTCCCCAACAAGTCAAGGATTCTGTGGGCATACCGAAATCTTTAGAAGAGTCCTCTGCTGAGACTGGGGAGAAGGCTTATACTGTACCAGCCTTGCTTCAAGTTGCCAAAGAGACCCCTCCTGCTGGCCAGTCTGAAGAGGAACTTCCTACCCTTCCTGCTTCTCTGGTGCCAGAAAAGTTAACAGTGCCAGCTGAAGTGGAGATGGATGCCCCTGTAGATCCCAGCTCCCCAGCAATAGCAAGGCCTCCGAAGATGCAGAAAACTGGCCCGCTTTCCAAGACACCCTCCCAGATGTTGAAGCCAGAACCTCTCCTCAGCATTTCACAGCACAGCTGCAATAAGGATATCGTTCAGGAGTTTATCACTGAGATGGGTGAGTGCTTATGCTGCTGCTTGTCTGGCACCCATGACCCAAGAAAGCTGGCTCAGAGAAGTAGGAATGAACCCTGGCTGTTTAATGCTGGCATCTATTCCATCCCCATGTTCGCACTCTGTGTTGGACATTGCTCTGCCAGTACTTCTTTGCTCGTGTGCATGGGAGGCAGCCCCTGCTCTTGCAGCCTTCGGTCTAGGTGGGGTGCGTTACGACAGTGATATTTTTTCTACCCAGTCTTTTGTGTTTACATTTTCATTGATCTCGTGCATTTCCCTTTTAATGACACACTTGTTAAAGAGAGCCTCAGTTTTTCTTCAGTCCTTGCCAAGTTGCCAGCAGGATTAAGCTAGAGAAAGAGGGTCAGAGGGTAATTAGTTGTTGTCCCTGGTCATTGTGTCCACACCCTAGCCTGGTGTAGTTTAAGGGCGACTGTTTTAAGACCCAACAATTGTGCATAATTAGTAAATGACCAAAAGCTGTAATGGATTGTGCTAAATTGAGCTTTTCTCCCCCTCCTCCAGGAATTGAGGCCTCCGACCTGACCAGCCTACTAGAGCAATTTGAGAAAATAGAAGGTGAGGAGCTAAATAGAGAAAAGGGGTTGAGTACTCTAACCTCTGCACTGCCTTGATACTTCCTCCAATTTCCATCCCTAGAGGTCCTCAGGGGCCAGTTTTGGTTCTCTAACACTTCTGCACGTTTTATTTCATGTAGAAAAAATAGCAGTCATGTTTTCAGTTTCCACGGAGCTCTTCCTCCTCCCCCAATTGCAGAATTCCAAGGAAAAACAAGTGAGATAATAAAGCCCCTCTAAAGGGGTCTAGTCAGTTGCAAAGGTGAGCTTCCCTAGTTTGGGTTCATGAGAAACATTCCTGGCCTTTGCACAAGAAGGGCAGGCTTTGTACTAGAGAGCAAATTTGGTAGATGATGTTTATCGGCACAAACTCAGCTTTGCTCAGTGTGCATATTAACGTAGCTGCCTACTGAAGTTTCACCGCATTAGGAGAACTTCTGCTGAATCCTAAAGTCAGAAAAGAGGGAGCTGTGGCTCAGTGGAACAAACCTCTGCTTTGAGGTGTGCAATCCCTTAAAAGTGTCAGGCAGTGGGTGACGTTCCATCGAGAGCCACCCTTTGGCAAGGCAGCACACAGCCTGAGACCCTGGAGAGCTGCTTCCGGTGGTTGCTGTCTTTGATGGACCGGCACAGTGTAGCTTTGTGTCTTTGTTCATGTTGCCTATTCATCAGATTTCAGCAGACTGTCTGCTGCTTTTAAAGCTGGATCTGGGCTTTTCATTTGGTCTTTAAACAATCAAACAATCCTGTGCCACAAGCTGGATCATCGTATAGGCTAAGTAGTTCTATGATACCCAGGGAGTCGTGGGCTGTCCAGGCACTGTGATTTAGGAAGTGTTAATGGCCTACCACTGCCTGATCTGCTCATGACTACTAACAAACTGGCTTTTATCTTTCTAGCCAAAGAGGGAGCTTCTGTTGAGGTGAAATCCAAGGGAAGTGTTGCTGCAGAGAGCAGTGGGTAAGTATAGGCCTCAGTCTTGGCCAGATCCCCCGTTCATATTTTGTTTTGGTTCACGGATAGTGCTGGCTTTCTAGAGGTAGGTGACACATGGAGTGCAGAGCAAGCTGGTCCTGGCCTTGGCTGCCTCTTGAAAGTTGCAGTGGGCACTCTGTGTTTATGAGCTGTTGATAACATAGCACTGTTTTCCTTTCAGCTCTGAGGTACTGCAAGAAAAGAAGATGGTGGATAGGCTTCAGGCTCCAGAGCTCACCAATGTTGCAGGTGGAGGCTCTAGAATTAAGCTACTTAAATATGGTTGAGCAATTTCCAGACACAGATTCACTGTAGTGAATTTTTTGGGGGGGGAGATGGAGGTGGGGAGTGCTTGGCTGTCAGTTTGGTATATGGACTCATGCAGCCAGTTGTGCACCTTTTGCTGTGCTTGTTGTGCGTTTGTTGAAGAGAATGAAGTTACCTACCCTGTGCTCTTCCTACAGACAGCTTGCACTGTTACCAGCAAGTAAGGTGTAACTGGTTCTCATGGAAGTCAGGAGTGTGCTTACCAGCCTACCCCTGTGAAGAATGCTGTGCCTTCTCTCTTGAGCTCATGACTGTTGCTCTGGTTTCTGATGACTCTCTTAACCTTTCTACAGGCCTGACCCCTCCAGCCACTCCGCCTCACCAGCTGTGGAAGCCTCTCGCAGCTGTCTCGCTTCTTGGCAAAGCTAGGTCCCCCAAAGTTTCCAAGCTTGCAAAATCTCTAAGCAAACCTCACAGAAAAGCAGCCCCTCGTCACGTGGGCTACGGTGAGCATGACTACTGTCAACTCTGTGCTGCCCCGCCAAAGGGTGGCTCTCGATGGAATGTCAAACACAACACAGATATCACTATCAAGCCCATCAAGGCCTTAATGAAACAAGAGCTGGATCAACTTGCAACAAACCAGACCCTTGCTGCTGCCGCCAGAATGAACCTTGAGGGCACTGATAGCCCGGTGGCCCCCTACCAGAATCCTAAAGAGTGTCCTAGCCCTGCGGATGCTTGTCAGGACCAGACCGAAGTCTTTAGCCATGTTGCAGCCAGCTCAAGCCCTGGCAGAGCTGTGTCTCCACCGTCAGAGAGTACGCTGACAAGGCCATGTACAGAACCACTGGACCACCGGACTAGCACACCAAGGTCCATGACTAGGTGCAGTGAAGATCCGTGTTCTGTTCTGCTGTCCCCAGCTGCATCCCCATGCTGGGATGCGGAAGAACCAACGTCGCAGCAGCCTCAGGACATTCAGCAGAAGCGCTTGGCTTCCAAACGTTCCCTGCGATCCTACCGGAGCAGACAGAAGTCGACCAGCCCCCAACAGAGGAGCCGGAGAGGCCGCCAAAACCGTGCCAGCCGGTCCTTCAGCTCCTCCAGTTCTGATGGGGACAGTGACACTTCCTCTTCTTCCTCCTCCTCTTCCTCATCAAGGTCTCGGTCTCCCCCATCAAAACGCTGGAGAAGGTATGTGACTAGAGACTCTCTTCCCACTGACAAATAGTGCAGCTGATGGGTTCAGGAGGACTTTGGGCTTTTGGATGAGGTTCAGCTGTGTTCTTATGGCTGCACTTTGGCAGGTGGGAGTAGGGTGATTGGTACAGTTTACATTGTGTAGTCCTTTATGGTGGTCTCCATTCTCAGTTCTCTGTAAAGCAAACCCTTGGCAGACCTACTGATCCATCTTGCCATTGCTAGCAAGTGCTGGGGATCTCCCACTAAAAAGACCTGGTTGTGTTGGTTTGCTGCTTTCTAAAGCATCCAGTAGGCTGGATCTTTCTAATTCCTCCTTTGTCTTCAGAGCTGGCTTATACTATTCTATTGGCTGGTTCTACATTACCACATAGAAGAGCCTCTTGTGGCGCAGAGTGGTAAGGCAGCCGTCTGATAGCTTTGCCCATGAGGTTGGGAGTTCAATTCCAGCAGCCGGCTCAAGGTTGACTCAGCCTTCCATCCTTCCGAGGTCGGTAAAATGAGTACCCAGCTTGCTGGGGGGTAAACGGTAATGACTGGGGAAGGCACTGGCAAACCACCCTGTATTGAGTCTGCCATGAAAACGCTAGAGGGCGTCACCCCAAGGGTCAGACATGACTCGGTGCTTGCACAGGGGATACCTTTACCTTTACATTACCACCCCAGCCTTCCCTTGGGGTGTTCCTGAATGTTAGCATGGGGTGGTTCCTGCTATGTATGCCTGAGGCTACAAGTAGGTTCAGGTCAGATTTGACAAGCCTTTTCAACTTGTACTGTGTTAGGTCTTTGTTTTTGTTCCTGTGCAAAGGCTGGTGACTTGCAGACCTTCATACTGGCTGATAGCAACAAATTGTTTCTTGTAGGAAATATGTCTGCAGGCCTGTTCAGTACTCATCATGCTGAATGTTTGAATGAGAAGCTTTTGGTTAAATCTCAGTCTTTGGTGAATGCAAGTAGACAACCCAAAGATTTTGTCTATTTGTCAGGCTTTGAAGACACCTTCATTCTTCAGAAGTGATGGTGTGCTTGAGTCCAACCACACAAAATTGTTGCTGGAGTCAGAGTCTATTTAGAAGTGATCTTTATGTATTTGCAGACATATCTATGAATATGTGCACACATAGAAGCCCACATCCATAGACAAAGCTGCATTTGTTCCCACCCTAGATGCCGCTCAAGAAGCTCCTGCTCTTCTTCTAGTGGATGGAGCCGGTCAAGGAGCAGGTCCCAGAGTCCCTCCTATGTATCAAGGCCATCATTGCGCTCCCCTTCTCCACACAGGAGGAGCACCTGCAGGAAAAGGTGAGGCAGTCTAGCACTGCAGGGCCCATGTGCCAACATATTATATCTAGGAGAGTTTTCAAAATCTTGGTGGAATGTTTATGCCACCAGTCTTCTGCGCCCTGCTTCCTGTGTTCTATGGATGCACCTTGACAAAAGGGGGAAGGAGTCCGTTTGGCCTTATGCTGACAGCCCCCCAGGCTTTCTTTTTATATGCCAACAAAGCAAATGTTTCATAACTGGTTCTTTGTTATGGAGTTTAAAATAGCTATGTGTATAATTTGGGGTCTTCTTGCCATCCTGTTTTTTTACAATAGTTTGCAGATCTTGGAGTATACCATTACAATATTTGGCACATTGTGATGTGCTTTTGGTCTATACCAGTGGTTCTCAACCTGGGGGTCGAACAGCCCTTTCACAGGGGTCGTGGCAGGGTAAGCAGCTTGGCTGGAGCGGGGGATGCCATCCACGAAACAGCCTTGAGGGGTAGATCCAAGAGCACATTCGTCTGTCTGGAGCAGTGGAAAAGAGCGAGATCGGCATGGTGGGGCAAGAGGAAAAACCGAACTGAGAAACCCTGGGGGGGAAAACAATTTATATACAATCATGAACAATGGATCTTTACACCATTGGTCAATTTCTGTGAAAGAACACTTGCATGATTTTATGGTTGGGCATCACCACCACATGAGGAACTATATTAAAGAGTAGTGGCATTAGAAAGGTTTGAGAACCACTGGTTTATACAGTCCTGCCTAGTTTTAAATGATCTCATCCACCAGTTAGGCCAGCCTTTCTCAACCTTTCTACCATTTACCTTTTACCCTGACACATTCTTGAGGCTTCAAGAAACCGCAGAAGTCACATGTCACCTGAGCCGTATGGGAAGATGGTATAAAAATCTAATAAATAAATCTCCCAAACTCTCCCACAGCACAGGAAGGGACAGCACAGAAATATTTTCAGATTATTTGTGAACAGAACCATACCTGCATTCTTGGCTGGCTACTAGTTTGCATCCACACATGGCTCTAAACGTTCTTAAAATGCAGGCTCACAACTGGTTGCCTGGGCATGCAGTGAGGAGAAGCACCTAACCTGAAAAACAGTCGTTATATCCCTTCCCCTTCCGCAGCCATGCGGAAGGGGAAGGGATATATCCCTTCCCTTGAACTCCCCCATGTGTGGCTGGAAGGTGCCAGGATTGTGCCCAAGAAGGTGTAGCACAACTCTCTGGCCTCACCCAAAGGTGGTGTGGTTGCAGTGTGGGAGGGGTGAAGGGAGAGAGCGCTCCATCACCTCCTCGCGTGCCCCCCCCTCCCCAAATTCCAGAAATGGCCCAGCAGCCTATTGTGCTGGGACAGGTATCTGCCCATTCTATTACCCCTGCTCCCCCCTCCAGGCTGTTAAGTTAAAATGAGAGTGTTTATCTCTCTGGATTCCAGTTGCTACCGTGTGCTGCAAGCCTCATCTCAAGGATTTTAACGGTGGTGGGGCCCTCTCCTTCTCTTACCCTCCAGGCCTATCATTGCCCATGTGGGGAGGGGGTGTTAATATTACCATATATGGTCATATCACCCAGTTATTTTTAAAACATTAATTTAATTAACTCCAACCCAATCAGTAAAACTCTTTTGAGGCCATTGCAAAATTCAAGGGTTCTATGAAACCCTGGTTAAGAGAGCCTGGGTTAGGCCTTCTCTTTTCTTACTGTAAACATCATCTTGGTCCCTGCAGAGAGTGGATCACTCTTTAAAAAATCATTACATTCCATATTTGCATCCTGCCCTTCCTCTGAGAATCTCAGAATTGTGCATTCAGCCTCACGACTGTGTCTGAAATAGGAGGGGGTTGAGAAGCAACAGCTTTCCCCTAACCCTCACTGCGCTCAGTAGCCAAGTTTGATCCCTGGACTCCTTTGCCAGGCTCCGTGTTGCAGCCTTAGCACAGCACGTTGGTTGGTACCTAACGATGGCTTCTCTCTGTTGTGGAGACAAGCATCGATCAGCTGTTTGTTTCTGTTTTCCTGTTGCCAGTTCATGGTTGTGGGTTCGCAGCAGCCATGCCTGCACTTTCCTTTTTCAGTGAATCCTCACTTCCTTGTCTTACCAACCCAATTCCTACACGTGTGCAGGGCTTTGGAAGCTGCTTGCAATCTGGGGTCCCTTATCCCTGGCAGAGAGGGCTGGATGAGCTCCCTTCTCTTTGGTACATTTTTTTCACAAGACTGTCAAAATAACAATGTAACTCATTAAATAATATGCACAAAGAAGCAGACTCCTAATTACCTTTGTTCTGGTGCCTTTAAAAAAATTAGATATGACTCTGGCAGTTCCCGGGATCGTTACCAAAGGCAGAAAATCAGAGACAAAGAACGTGCAATAGTGAGTATTGCTGAGCAAAGTAGCATGAGGGGAGATGGAAGAGGACCACGGGGCCTGCCTTTGTCTTGGCCCCTTCAGGTTTAGTTTGTGGCCTCCTTCCTGCGGACCTGAGGCTTTTAGGCTGCTTATCCAGAAACCCTCCGCAAAAGGGGAAGAGAGCAGCTCGCCTAGGTGAAGTTAAGCTTTCTGCAGGGACATATGCGTGCATTCACAAATCCCAATTCTGTGAGAGTATAGAATATAATCATGGCCATGGAATTCAACTTAGGCATTTCAGGGATCTTTAAGAAGTAAATTATGGGTACAGAGGTGATCTTGTGTGTGTGTGTTTGTGTAGAAGTGTCTGCTTGAAATCTCAGAATCCAGAAAAATGACTGAACTACATTCAACCAAATAAAAAGCAAACTTATGCTAATAAGCAATTATGTAAATATGCAAAATGTGAACAGATGACAGAATATAGATTCCTTGACATGGAATCTGGATTGTCTGAGAACGATTTAAAATCCACAGAAACCTTGAGGTGTAGACTTGGAGCTGGCTTTGTCAGTCTGCTCACACACATCCTTTTATATCATGAAGGGAATATGTTGTCGAGTTGATTCTGTTCTTTCCTGCAAAGAACACCTGGCATCACTGTAGTCCTGTAGTTTTGAGCATCCTTCCGGCTCAAGACATTGATGCCTGCTTAGGGTTCCATTTTCAAGCACAGAGACGTTGGGGCTCCTGCAGCAGTTTTGCAGGCGGTATGCCTGTCTTCTGTGGAGCGGATCCTTCAGTAACTGATCATCTTCAGTAAAGTCATGCAAGGCTAGCTCAGAATTCTCCTGTCCTCTGTACTTCAGAGAAACAGCACCACTCTGTGGTATGCAAGGGCAGCTTGGAAGATAATTCTTGAGTGACTTTGACAACCATATTCAAGCTGGTGCATTCTTTAAAAAAGAGTCTGTTCTGATTGTTTTTGTGAAGAGGTGTTGGGAGGAAAGGAGAAGACCACACTAAATGCTCACCCAATTCCCTTCTCCCCCCACCCCCAGGAGGAACGCCGTGTTGTCTTCGTTGGGAAGATCCCTAGCAGAATGACCCGTTCGGAGCTTCGGCACCGTTTCACTGTGTTTGGAGACATTGAGGAATGCACACTGCACTTCCGAGAACAGGGGTAAGAGAGGAGGATCCATCTTTCTTTGGGGTGACACACATTCCCTAGCAGCATTGGTAGGAATGGGAAGTGTGTATGTGAAGCATGTGACCCATTTTTCTCAGACCCTCCCTCCCTCCCTCTCCCCCCCTCCCCGGGAGGCATGTTCAGGATACGAAAACTTAACTGCTTGTCTCTCTTGCCTGGTAGGGATAATTATGGTTTTGTGACATACCGTTATGCTGAGGAGGCCTTTGCTGCCATAGAGGGCGGACGTACACTGCATCGCCCTGATGAGCAGCCCTTTGACTTGTGCTTTGGAGGCCGTCGGCAATTCTGTAAAAGGAGCTACACTGACTTGGGTGAGTCTGGGGAGATGCTGACTATGAGGATGGGTTGAATCTTCTTTGAGGCTTTGTCACAGCGAGGAGCAGTATCTGTGGGGCAGGAGTTTAGCATTCTGCTTCTGCAAATTCAGTGACCTCATGAATTGCCATGATTTATCTCGCCCTACACAGTGTGCATGGTGGTGACTCTGGGTATCCTGGTTTCAATAATTCAGACAGTTGTCAGTTGGGGTTCTGTCAGTCTGCAGTATGGCTGTGTGTGAGAGAGAAAGAGAGATGCATGCATTGGGAGTAATGGTGTGCTTGTGGAAGCCTAGCTAGCTTCTTCATTGTGGAATATTCTGGTTTCTCTAGTCCAGGGATGCTCAGTGTCTCAAGAGCCACTTGTGGCTCTTTGATATGCCCCCTGCAGCTCTTCTGTGCACCATTCCCAACATGACACTTGCCCCGTGTTTCAGTAAAGTAGGGCTTGTGTTTCGCACCGCCCTGAGCTTGAATGGGCAAGCAGTATACAAATTACTAAATAATAATAAATGGATCCCACCTTGACAGAGCTGCCATCACAGAAATGGGTAAGCTGTGAGCTGCCCTGAGATGGAAGTAAATGTGATGCTTTTGGGTGGCGGCAACTACAAATGCAGATTACTGTGAGCTGCCAAGTTGGTACCACTGCTCTCATGCTAGCTGACTTGCTGATGAATGTCTTTTTTTCTGTTTTGTTTCCAGACTCGAACATAGAAGACTTCAAGCCTACCCCTCTGAAGAACAAATATGACTCCCTTGACTTTGACACCTTACTAAAGCAGGCTCAGCAGAGTCTGCAGAGGTAACGCTGGCTCTCCCGGGCTCAGTGTGCCCAATAGGCATCTGCCTACACCAGCCTTACCTCAGACTGGCTGCATGGGGAGGCACCCCCCAAGCCTAGCTGCTATGTCCAGCATGCTTTTATAATGAAATGCAAAAAAAAAAAAAAAATCCAACTACCACAAACCATTTTGATCTTTATTTTTTTTAGGGTCTATTTAAGGGGAAGGACATTTTCTCTTTAACAGTGGAATTGGGGATGGAATAACATCACCCAGCCACCTTCTTCCTATTCAATCACTATGCAGACAATAAACATCTACCATAGCAATGCCAGACCTGTTGGTTTCTTCTGTTATAGGAGGGAGATGGAAAATTAAAAGTATGTGGATTCTGACACCTGGCAGAGGGCTCTTTGGGGGCCACCGAGCCATGACTTGCTGCATTCTGAGGTGTCGGGGTAATTGTGCTGCAGCCCTGGGTCTTTGTCCGGGGCCGAGGGTGGCACCAGCTGTCTGGTTGCTCCTTAGTTCTCGAGTGAATATTCACCAGTGAATATGGGACAAACAGTCTCAGCATGACTCTAAATTGCTAGAAAGTCCCTGTATTACATAGTTTGAGCAAAGAGGATTCCCATCATGGCAGGCCTTGGATGTGCTGCTTTATTCTTCTGTTCAATGCATATCTGTTGCTGCACCCTTCTCTGCTAACCTGGGTGCAGTGTGTCCATAAACCACATACTTCTCCAGCTCTGAAAAGAGTCTGTTTTTCTAGGTTTTCTAGGTTCTAGGTTTAAAGTGGTGGCAGAAAAGGAACATTTATCTGTGTCATCTATCATTTTGCATCAGCTGGTTCAGTGAAGCTTAATTCAGCCACCTACATACTTTGTGTGTATTAGCATACTTCATTGTGGTTTTGCTAGCCACAGTGAGGTGCAAGGAATTATTCAGGGCACTGAAGACCTATCCTTGACTCCTGAAAAGTTTGTTCAGCAACTGCTGTGGTGCCTGAGACTTCAGTAGTTGCTGCATGTCTTTTCAAGCATAATTTTGCCCCAGTGTGGCAGAAATCTTGCTCAGCATATATATATGTATCTGTAAAAATAAAAAAACCTGATTGTCTCACATGTGCTAATCACTGCACTCTGAGGATTTTATTTATCTAAAAGTGCAGGTTTATTAAAGGCTGTGCAGTTTTGAACCCAGCCCTCATACTTTACCCACCACAACCGGCCTCTGCTTTGCTCGCTATGGTGTCTGCCCACTGATCTGAACAACACGGTGCTTGGGGTCAGGGTCTGGAACAATCCTTAAATAGTGGCTTATAATCTGTACACTGAAATCTTCTGGAGTACTTCAGAGAACTCTACATCCTGCTTACGTAAGCAGAGATTCAGGAAACCATGTTTCATTTTGCCCCATGAATTGTTTAATAACTTACCTTGTAAAGTGAAATCAGAATGGGAATATATGAAGGAAATGAAGAGATTTTCTGTACAAGGGTCTCACCTTGCTGTTCTTCCTATCCTTGCCACTCTCCTTTAATTCTTCTTCTTGCGGGTGGGGGTGTGTGTGTGTGCATGCATGTTCTGCCCCAGGCACATCTTAAGGAAGGCTTTTGAAGGGGCCCTTGAAGCCAGCATCCTCCTGAACACCTTCCCTTTTATTTTTTAAATGCAGCTGTGGCTGCAGCCACGAGGGGCACAGGGAAGTCTTGAGTATAGCGAAAAGCACAAGGGTTGGCTAAGCTTCCCTTTTCTCCAAGACTCAAGCAAACTTAACACTTCGTACTGATAACTGCTACAGTAATAGCCAGCCTGCAGGTCATCTCTCCATTAGCCTAGCCTTTCTCTCTCCCTTTCATTGCACCCAGCTCAGCTCCATTTTACAAAGCAAAAGTTAGGGTGTTGCAGCGAGGTAAAACCACCCTTCCCTCTTACTTTCCCTCTTTTCCATAGTTTTCTCATTCATTTGTCTCACTTCACCTAATTTTTCCATATCCCACTCCCCTTATTTTCACTTCTTAGTGTCAAAACTTTATCCCTATGCTGCTTGCCAACAGAATATATTTAAGAATAGTTTAGCAGTTAACATTTGTTAATATCATCCTGGGTACATTACACTGCACGGGTACTGCTGGGGTGCAAAAATGTCCTCCCATTATTGGTGCAGAGATTCCTTGGTTTCACTTTAGTCCTTTGGAAACAATGTAGGATGGGGGTGGGAGGAGCTAAAGCTTGTGATCACTAGGTTGTGATGCTAGCAAAAGTAAAAAAGTCAGACTCCTAGCTCTCAAATGCTTTGTATCTGTCTGGGAGGGTCAGCTCTTAGACTTTGAAATGGAAGGCCAGAAGTCTCCCAAGTGCCTGCTCAGAACATATGTGGTGTGATGGAATTTTATTTTAGCTGTCAAATCACAGCTGACTTATAGCGACCCTGGAGGGTTTTCCAGTTGAGACATTCAGAGGCGGCTTATCATTGCCCGCCTCCATATCGGCCCTGCTTAGCTTCCGAGAGCCAAAACGTCAGACTACCCTGGAAGTACCCAGGTCAGGGTTAGGTTAAAGGGGCTGGCCCAAGGTCAGCTAGGAAGTTTCCATGGCATGAGTGCGGCTTTGAACCTGAATTTCCCTGATCCTAGTCCCAACATTTTAAGCACTACACCACACTTGATTTTGTGATGTAGTATGATGGAATTTGTGTTTTTTTCACTGGCAAAATGCAGTATTTGCTGGCATATAAGACTACTTTCCCCCCCTGAAAACCATGCCTCCAAGTGGGGGGGGGGGTCGTCCTATACGCCGGGTGCACTTCAGTTGGGATAGACATAGCTGCCCATAGTGGCCCATAGTACTGTATTTTGAGTGGAAAAGTTGGGGGGTCGTCTTATACACTGGCAAATACGGTATATACAAAATATATATCATTGCATTTCTTTTCTGGCCACTGAATAAAAAGTTGGGGTCCACTGGTGCCTTTAAGACCAAACTTTTTTTCCTCCTTCAGGACAACACAACCTGAATCTATTTTCTGACCATTATTATTAATTTTATTTCATGATTATTAAAATAGTTTGGTTGTTTAAAGGTGGGGTCCTGACCTGGATGGCCCCAGCCTAGCCTGATCTTGTCAGATATCAGAAGTTAAGCAGGGCCAATGTGGAGGGAGGCAATGGCAAACCACCTCCAAATGTCTCTTGCCTTCAAAACTCTGTGGGTGCTGTAAGTCAGCTATGACTTGACAGCAAGAAAAAGAGAGGGGCTGTTAAAATACATATCTGCCCCTGGCGCCAAATAGTCAAGGTACACCACCGCTAGTACTAGGTGATCTGAAAAGCTGGAAATGTATGATTCTGTTAAACTCCAGCAAGTGGTTTTCACCCTACTGACCACATGATGGCAGTATGTATAAAAATTAGAAGTAAATAAAGTACCGTTGCTGAATTTGGAGCAGCATACTGTTAAAGTGGGGATTCTCAAAGTTTTTGAAGTTGGCCCCACCTCTAAGCTTTTCTGGGGTGAGGGGGGCACTTATAAAGTTCACTCAGTGCTTCCATTTGTCCCCAACATAAGTTAATACTGAATAAGGCTATATCCATGTTATGCTTTGTATTTATAAATACCGGACTGTTACTGAGCAACAGGCTGTGTGTCGTGGCCATTTTGTACAGTATGCAAAGGCAAACACAAATTGATGTCAAGCCTCCTCTCCTAGTTTACTCTGCTTCTGCTGTTGTGACCCATTTACAAGAGACTGAAAATCTACTTTGGGGCCCTGAATCACAGTTTGAGAACCATTGCTGGAAACACAGCCCCCCCCCCTTTTGTTGTTGTTGTGTTGGGTTCAGTGTCATATGCCATTCAAGTAGTAAAAATCTAGCAGATGTTATGGTAGCAAGTATGCTGTCCTGCTTTGTAAAGAACAAGCTGCCATGTTGGGAGTTCATGGCAAGATTTCTGCCTGAGAACCTTCTAGGTTGTTGTAGCCCATCCTCAGTGGAGTCCTGGAACTGAGGACCTTAGTTCCTTCTATGGTCCCAACTCTGGAGAGCTGTGCTAAGCTATATTCTTAGGAGAGATCTTTCCCTTCCCTTTGTATATAATTATGGGTGACTGCTGCAGCTGCTAAGTTTGCAGCCTGCCCCAACTTCAAACCTGTTTCAGGCTGTGTCTCAAAGTGAATTCACACATCTATAGATCACGCTTTCTCCATTTATACAAATCTGAAGGATAAGGAAGCAGGAACTGTTTCTTCCTTTGAGCTTAAAGTGAAATTGAGGGCTGTTGAGCTCAGGATTAGTACCAGAACTTAGAAGTCTAGCAGATGGCCCCTAAATCATGCAGCTAATTTTTCAGTAATGCTACAGTTGTTATGGGGTGCAGCATATTTTTTTCTACTAGGTAGCTGTGAATATTATTTATTCTATGCCACCTTTTTGGGGTTCTGCTGAAAACAGCTTACGTTTACAATTAAAACAATGTAACAATATAAAAACAAGCCATTGGCCAAACAGTATAAAAACTATCCATAAAACAAACACTATTTTAAAAGATGGTGAAATGGAACATTTATTTTAAAGTCTATGTTAAAAGATGTGTTTCTGGGATGCTTGACTACAAGGAAAAATAGGCCCTAGATACACCTCCAGAGTTGAGGTACAAAAGCAGTAATCTTGAAAATGGCCACTGTGTGTCACCTACTTCCAGCATAGATGCAATCTGGACCATTACTGAATACTGCAGCGTATGAATACACTTTGAGCCTTACCAGAAAAAATGCACACGAAGAAAAGCCCACATTGTTAGAAATGCAAACATGGGAAATTGCTCACATGGAAAAACTGGGCCAAACAACCTGGCTGCCTAATCATTGTGGCTAAAATGGGCAACGCATTTTAAAATAATAATAATTATTAAATATCTAGCAAAATAGACCATTATAATTCAAAAGACAGCGGGTGCTAGCCTTCTCTCCCCCCCCGCCCCAGGCTGGTCTGGAGAGGCCACAGTGGGGCGTGGGAAAGGTGCTGACAGGGATTTGCCTCCTCCCTCCGCCTTTGGGGGCAGGGTTTACTGTTGGTGGGGGTCGCAGCCTCCCCCCCATGTTCCTCAAGCCCAGGGCTCACCTTCTACGCCCTGGTCCTAGCTGTGGTTCCAGGCCCTCCCCTCTCCCAGCCCAGGGACACTGGCTGCCTTACCCCTTGCAGGCAGTCAAGTGGAACAGGCTGGCAGTGGTGGGGTGTGTGTCCAGGGGTGGGACAGCCTACCTGATTAGCCATTTGTTGGACAGATGGTCTATTGGTACACGGTGAGTCCCAACTCCTCCCACTGTCCCTGTCTGGCTTTATTTACAGTAGAAGATAGAAGATAGATTTTTCCTCCCTGTGGGCTTTTTTCTTGTGTTCTTAGTAGAACCCACTTTGAGGTATGTGCTGTCATCTGGTGGCCATGATGTTAATATATACTATTTGGCATGCCATCTTTGCTTATCATATGATGCAACCTGCTGTACTTTTAATTTAAAACAAGCAGATATAGCTAAGGCTATAGTCCTACTGATTGCATAAGGTATATGGAAATTGAGACCTTCTATGGGCATGCAGTAAATCACCTAATTTGGGGATATTTCCATAGCTAAAGAGAATGCTAAGGCTCCAGATAGTGTTCCCTCCTATCCGCTAGTACTTGTTAGTGGCAGGAACTACAGGAGGCATAAGGCTAAGTCTTGCACTGCAGGAATCAATAGCAGTACACCTATTTCTGCTGCAGCTTTCTTGGCCAACACGGTCTTTGTATAATTGCAACTTTTCCCCTGCACAAGGAGAGAATGTACGTGAGTTAAACTATTGAATTATTTTCTTCTGTTTGTATTCTTTGCTGTGATTTCACTGCTTCATAGAACTTAATGAATTCTCACTGTCCACTAGCTGGAAAAATAGCTCAGCCGTATGGTTTCCACTCATTAAGAAAGCTGATTTTATCTATATACCTATTGCTAAACTGAAGGAAGGATCTCTTCCAACAGTAAGCCGGAGTGAAAAAGACCATGGAGTGGAATGTCTGAGGTGTCTATGATGAAGTTGCCATTTGGGTCTATATTTAATTCTTCAGAACTCTCTGGCACACTTTCACATGCACTGAGTCATGTACTTTCAATTCACTTGCAGTGCGCTTTGCAACTGGATTTTACGGTGTGTAATGGCAAAATCCACTTGCAAGTGATTGCTGAAATGAATTGAAACTGAATTATTTAGCATGTGTGAAAGTTTCCTATAAAGCACATGAACCTCATTTGCTTGCTTTTACAAACCACTCAGGTGAGGAAAGGATTACTATGCTGTATCAACTTGGCTTTTAAAAATTGAATTCTGCCTCCTGGTAGCTCCATATTTTTATTAGAACTCAACCACATGAGTCAAAGTACAGCTGCATGCAAGCCCCAGGTAAGAAGAGCTGTTTTTTGTACCCCACTTTTCACTACCTGAAGGATTCTCAAAAAGTGGTTTACAATGTCCTACCCTTCCTCTCCCCACAACAGACACCTTTTGTTTATTTTATTTATTTATTACATTTGTATGCTGCCCTCCCCTGAGGCTCAGGGCAGTTCACATGGAATGTAAAGAACAGTACATCAAACTGTTTTTGTGTCAAACAGAAATACAACAATGGTGATAATAACAGCAGAAGATAACAATTTAAACAGGATAACAATCCAACAGGTCCATGGTTTGATTCAGGTACATGGATTCCTGGAATGGGGTTCAGGGGCCCAGTGGGTGTTGCTCGTTCTGGTGGACCTCAACCAAATGCCTGATGGAAGAGCTCCCTTGTGCAGGCCCTGTGGAATTGCTTTAGTTCCATTAGGGCCTCCTCTGGGAGCTCATTCTACCAGGTGGGGGCCAGGACAGAAAAGGCTCTGGCCCTGGCTGAGGTCAGATGGGCTTTTGGGCCATTGATCACTAGCCCGTTGGAGGTGGCAGAGTGCAAAGCTCTTTGAGGGGCGTAGGCAGAAAGGCCTCAAGTACACTGGGCCCTGACAGCGTATGGCCTTGAAGGTAATTACCAGGACCGGAATTCAACTAGTAGCCACTGCAGTTGAGGGAGGGTGGGCTGCATGTGGGACCTCCATAGTGCTGCTGTTAGGACCTTGGCTGCTGCGTTAGAGCTCTGAGAGAACTGTGGCCCAAAGTCACCCAGCTGGCTACATGTGGAGAAGTGGGGGATCAACCTGGTTCCCCCGGATTGCAGGCTGCTGCTCCTAACCAAGCTGGCAGTAGTGTCATGCTTAAAAAACAAAGTCAAAACCCTGGCATTCATTTATTGGATTCTGAAGTTGTGGTTTGCCTGAGGTGGTAAAAAAATTATTATGGTCTGGTATCTGCAGTTTTCTAGGATGGCACTTGTGCCCCTTTCTCATTCTTGAACTTTGGAAGTGGCAAAGTTCTAAGGAGCTGCTTAAAAATGAAGTGATAAAGAAAGGGAGGGTCAAACAGCAGTTAATCAGTAATGTGGCTAGAGATGGAAAGCCCAGCAGAGTCTTTGTCAAAGCAGGTCAAAACAGGAGGCTGAAGTTGTTTGCTAGGACCTAATTTCTTATTTTAAGTTCCTGCTTTGTTAAATTGAAAGGTGCATATGATTATTTTTAGTTATAGTCCACCTTTGTCTCTCAGACTCAAGGTAGATTATATGGTAGGGTATTAATGGTGCTAAGAAAACTAATGAACAGTAGGATTAAAGTATCAAAGAGCAATAAAGGCATGGTGTACTAAAAACAACACAGAAAGTGGATTACAAGGTATAGCCAATGCAAGAAAGGTGATATCTACAGTAATAATTGTATTACAGTTTTAGTCCATTATAAAGGGTTGTTCATTCTACTATAGTTTTCATTTCTTCATTTAAAATACCCTCTTGATTATTTTGTTTTTTTACATCTTGTAGAATGACAGTTAGAGCTTTTCTGACCCCAGGCAGGCTGTTCCACAATGTGGAAGCCACCACTGAAAATGCACATGAAGAGGCAGCTGTTGATGCTAACCATTTGTGGAATGTCACATTTAGAAGGTTATGCTCAGATGAGTGAAACTGTTCCAGCAGAGCAGGAAAGGCAGTCCTGCAGGTGTGTTGGGTTCAAGGCAACTCAGGGCTTTGTAGATGATAAGAAAACCTTAAATTGAACTTGGTAGCTGATCAGTAACCAATAGAGTATCCGCAGAAGGGTGTGGGACTTGTATATTCTGCTTGATAGTAACTGGGTTGCGGCATTCTGCACTGACTGGAATTTCAGTTGTTTTTTTAAGGTCAGTCCCATGTAGGGTGCATTATAGTAGTTTAGCCTCTAAATAACCACAGCATGGATTCACATGGCCAGATCACGATAAGGGACCATATTTGGACAATAAGAAGCTGACAGACTTTTTTTTTGCAGATGCATTAACTTCTTCTCATCTTCTCCCTTTTTGAAGCAATAATGAGGCAGAAAAAGCCATCCAACAACTAGTAACTTTACCATAGTAGCTTGAGGGGGGGGAGTAGGTAGCCGTTCAGCATGACATAGCAAAGGCAGAGGGCAGAAAAGGGGTATGCGTGCACATGAGCTCTTTCTTGGTGCTGCTCCTTCAGCAGCAGCACAACCGCTTGCCCAGTCCTCTGCAGTGCCTTACTTGTGCCCTCTACCTGCTGTGGGATATGTACCAACACCAAGCCCCTTCCACCAACGCGCTTCACTACCATCTGCCACATTTCTGTATCTCCTCAACCCAGCATCCATCCTACCTCTCACTCCCAAGTGCATCGCTTCAAACTCCAACTCTGGCCCAGCTGGCAGAGGAGATGGAACTCCCAGTTGCTTTAGACTTCATAGTGGGGCAGCTGCACCCTTTATGTGTTATTTGTTGGTTTCTCTAAAACATCTGGTTGGGCACTGTAGATAAGGGACTGCTGGACTAGATGGCTGCCAAGGCCACCATTACCCACAGTGACAAAAAAATCTTGCATTAGCCCTAGATGAGTGACTGTACAAAGTAAATTTGGGCTTGTGAATCACCATACCAAAGAAGTTGTGAACTACTGATTTATATCGCTCTCCTTTCTATTTTATCATCACCATTGCCCTGTGAGATAGATCTGATGGCACCCTGTTTCCAGACCTTGAAACTAGGGACATAAAATTTCATACCGTTCAAAATTTAAAACCCTATAACCTTTTGCATGTTTGTTTTTATACTTTCACTTTTTGATCGAGGCTTTTGGAACCACTTAAGTCTTCTAATCTTCAATGAGGCAAATGTCTGGAAACAGGGTGCCACTGACACGCCTGACAAAAACAGAAAAGTTTATTTCAGAGTACATTGCTTGAAGTTTTCCTTTTCGCCAGATCTTGGTATAACATGGTACAGATTTGTTTTAAGTTTACCTGTTTTTGACAGGAATGACACCCAAACCTTACCTATTTTCAAAATAACTAATGGAGTCCATGTCCTAACCCTTTGCCCACCACAGTCCAACAACCTTCAGCTCTTGTCAGTTGGCCAGCAATTGAAGTGCCAAACTCATCTCCTTTCCTACAGTCCAATCTCCTGTTTGAAAGTGATTGGCTGAGGCTTCTGAAGGGTAGGAATTGATACCAGTAGGTTAGGCTGAGTGTGTGGCTGATTGACCCATAGTCACTCACCAGAGTGGGAATTCAAACTTGGATCTTCCAGATGCAAGACAGACATGCTAACCACTACAGAATACTGGCTGTCATTTGAATCTTGTTATGGACCTCTAAAGATTAATTTTGGAATGCTTAAAGTAGCATATGTGAATAAAGAACTGGGGTTCAGAGCCATTGTACTTGATGGCATCTTGTGCAAAAATAAAGCTTGGTACTGAAGATAACTTGAGTGTAGGGATGTATCACTGTAGGCAATGCAGATTTGAGTATAGGAATCCCACTATCTAAAAATACACAGTCTGGGCCCAGTGTATCTGAGAGACCACCTCTCTGCCTATCCCCACCAAAAGAGCCGTACACTCTACCATCTCCAAATGGCTGGTGGTCCCTCACCCCAAAGAAGCATGTCGGACCTCAACTCCCATCATTTCCAGAGCTTGTAAAAGGGAGCTCCTCCACCAGACATTTGGTTTACGCTGACAGACTCAGCAAAATCTGCAGGCCCCCCAGACACCTCCTCCACAACTCAAACCCAAACTGACTTCCCTGCAGGTTCATGTTTAGAAAGTTACTGTTATAATGTGAATTGTTGTATTACCGTTATCCAATTCTGAAACCCATTTTGTTATTATGATTATTATGGTTCAATGTATATCCCTATGTTATGTGTAAACTGCCCTGAACTTTGTGAGAGGGCAGTATAGAAACACAACAAATAAAGTGGGCATGTTCTGGCTTGCCAGGTTTGTGAATTTTGGTAGAAGATAAAAGGTACCTGGTTCAAGTTCATGTAGTGTGTTAAAGGAATTGTTCCTGAATGCGTAGACAAAGTTGTAAACTAGGATTTGGGAAATCTAGGTTCAAATTCCCACCCTCAGTTCTTTCTAAGGAAAATACAACCTTTGCACAATCTTCTAGAGAATACTATTTTAGCCACCATGGATGGGGAATCTATGTATACCAACCTTCCACACAAAGATGGATTATAAGCCATAAGGAATATGAAAACACCACAGCTGACTTTACCACCAAACTGTGCCATTTTGTTCTCACTCCTAATCACTTCAGATTTGGTGACAAGTTATTCCTTCAGACCAATGGTACAGAGAGGTACACCTGCATGACGCCACAGTATATTAACATCTTTATGGCTGACTTTGACCAATGCTTCCTAAACTCCCACCCACTCATACCTCTCTTATACCTGCAATACACTGATTAAATTTTATTGTCTGGACACATGGTAAGGAAGCCCTAGACATATTCCACCATGCATTCAGTGACTTTCATCCTACCGTTACATGATAATGAACCAATCTATGAAGAAATAAATGTTCTGGATACTGCTGTAAAAATACACAGTGGACACATAGACATCACCTTATACCAGAAGCCTATTGACCAACAAACATACCTACGTGTCTCCAGCTCCTATCCTAAATATACCAAATAATCCATTGTATACAAGCAGGCTCTATGGTACGTCCACATCTGCTCCAATCCTCCAGATAGAGATTCTGACTTTGAGGGATCTAGAACAAACCTTTTTGGAACTAAAGCATCTGCCTGGTAAAGACAAACAGATTAACAAAGGCAAAATGGCACCCAGCAAAAACCTGTTGCAAGTGAGGGTCAAAAGATAATAACAGGACACCACTAGTGATCACATACAACTGTCAACTGAAAACAGTTCAACACATCATCAGAGATTTACAATCTCTATTGGATAATGACAGTACTTTTTCACAAATGCAGATAGTTGGTGAATTATTAAGAACTCACCAATAATAGTACAATAGCTAATTTGAACATGGCCAATGATACCAGAGCTTGCAGTAATGCCAGATGCCAGCTTTGCTGCCACATACACCTAGGCAAAACAATTACTGGATCGAACAACATCAACTACTATCTCAGGCTTATTCATATGCTCATCTTCTAACATTGTGTATGCCGTTAAATGCCAACAATGACCTTTGGTTCAGCCTACGCCAAAGGGTAAATGGACAGAAATCTGACATCAAACATCACAAGACTAAGAAACCCGTAGAACACTTCAGCCTTCCAGGACATTCAGTGGGTGACTTCAGAGTAACATATTTATTGCAAAAAAACTTCAGGAACAGACTAAAAGGGGAACTGCTAAAAGGGAAACTTGCAAGTGATTACAGCACTCAGAACAATAGCATCCCCATGACTTAACAGTAATGTTGATTCTTTACCTTCCTAGAGATGCTAACTTCATCCAGCCTTTATATCTGTATTCTCACCAATCCCCCAGAAGGGCCATACACCCTCTTTATTGTATGGTATTACTTATTTGGGATAATAGATTGGAATAGTGCTCTGTAATGTAACATAATGAATAGTAGAATGTAAGGCAAGTTCGAATGGTAGATTAGAAATAACTATACACCGCCAATTGTTCATTTCCAAGAAAAAAATGCTGTAAGATCTTTTCCATGCTTGAGAGGAGAGGGATGGAGAGTAATGGTCGGGTCTCACCCATCCGCCGCCCTTGGACATGACTCAGGAGGGCCCAGAGCTTCCCTCCGCGATCCAGTAGTTTTCTTCACACCCCAGGAGGTAAAATCAGCATAATTTCGTGTGGGTCAGGCACCCCCCTCCCTTAAGAGCACTGTGAAAAAATGTTGCTACGGCATGGCATTGGCTCAGAACAGCCTCCTACCGAATTTGGCTGCGGGATGGCTTAAATTCAGATTGGGGTCTATTCGATTTAGGACCGCAGACCCAACTTTCGTCGTCTTTCGGCGGATGCGGCGCTGCGCGGTCCGTGATCCAGGGGCGTATAGGGAGTATAGTCAGCTCGGGCGGCCAGTTCTGATCGTCGCAGAACGAGAGCCAGCCGCGGAGCTCAGCGCCCGGCCGGCGTCTCCCCCTCAAGCCTGGTCTTTAACCCGGCCTGTGGTTACCACAGCAACAGCCCCTCCGGGCGTTAGCGGCGTGGGGCCGCGCGACTCCCACTTCGCGGTGCGCGATGACGTCGGTGTGACGCAACGGCGGGCGTGTCGGCGGCGGCGGCGGCTCGGGGCCCCTCCCCCAGAAGATGGCGAGTCCGTGCGGGCGGCAGGAGTGCTCCATCGAGAGGCGCGGCTTCCGCCACCAGCTCGACTCGTGGCGACACCGGCTGCTGCGCTGTGTGGGTGAGGGAGCAGTGGCGGGGAGGGGATCGGAGGTCGCCTGTGTGGGGGGAGGGGAAGTTAACCGCGGTGTGACGCCCCCCCTCCCCTTTCCCTCACCCACTCACAGCGAGGGGGGCGCTCCCACCCTTCCCCCATCGCCTTGGCCGCTCGCGTGCCGGCCGCGCGCGCGCCCTCGCCCTCCCGCGTGGATTAGCCGCTGTCCGCGCGCGCGCCCCGCCCTCCCCCTTCCCCTTCCCCTTCCCCTTCCCCTTGGTCCGCACGGAACCGCCGCGGCCTAGGCTCCGCCCCGCCCACTTTGGCCTGGTCTCCTTCTGTCTCCTTCTCCCCTCTCGGGAGGGAGGGCTCTTTGTTTGGGGGAAGGGAGCGAGGCGGGCTGTGTCCGCCGGAGTGGGTTGCGGAAGGAAGTGTTTAGGTAGCATCCGCCGTGTACACGCCCGGGGAGAGGAGATGATCCGGTTTTATAAAGTTACCCTTGATGAAATGAGCGTAGAGTGTGATTGTTCCGAGCTGACCACGCCCCTCTCTCCATCCCACATTTGCACATGCAGATCGCCGCCACTCTTTCTTTTATCCATTTGGCCTTGGTTCCCCTTTCCCCCACGTTGTTGCTCCTTAGGTAGGGGTCCAGCTTTGCTGTGCCTCGTCTCTGGTCATTGGGCGCATCTGGAAGACGATGCTTACTGCTTTACTCTTGGGAGATTTGGGTCAAAGTACATCCTAAAATTTACCTACATTGCCGTATTCATGTTGTAGTGCTGAAAGTATTTCCTAGGCCCTTTGGGTTGTGAAAATTTGCAGGTTGTCATTTTCATCTATAGAAAATCTTGTACTGAAATGCTAGTGATATCAGTCACCTTTTGTATTTTTTTAAAAAGCCAAATGGGTGAGACTTGAGTATGTAACGTTGGGGTGGATGTCTTTATGAAGAGGGTAACATCTATTTCTCTGTTATGTGATCAATTTAGAACGTGCTGCTATTGAGAAGTAAGTCTCAATTTATTTATTTTATTTACGCACTTTCCGTCCCTTCCCCTGCAGAATAGGTCCTCTCCATTTTATCCTCCCAGCAACTCAGTGAAATAGGTTAGGCTATAAGCATATGATTAGCCTATGGTCAGCCAACAAACTTTCATAGGACAGTGGGGGTTTGAACCTGGATCCTAGTCTATTACTGTCTGCTATATGCTGGTATACTGTAGTTAATGTGGGTTTCTTCTGATTGTACATAGAATTAAAGCTTTAGTAGTGCAAATTGTGCAGTTCTGCACTTTAACATTTTGTACTACTAAATAAAAATGAGAACACTATTCTTGTTCAAGGAGCAGAAAATACAAGGTCAAGAGTGATAGGCATAGAGAACCGTAGAATGAGCTCTTTTTACCTAGGGAGCAAGAGAAGGTGGTTGTGCCTGATAATGATTTTGTAGCTAACTCTCAATTTCTGTACTTTTGCTTCTTAATCTTTGTAATTTAATTTCTAATTCTTGCTTAATCAGTAACCCCTTTTTGTATTTACTCAATATAATTAGACAGATTTGTGGTATTTTCACTCTCAAAATTTGATATTTCCCTACAACTGATGTTTAACCACATATGAAATATTGTATTGTATAGAGTGCCTGCTTTTTTTTACACTGGTCTATGGAACAATATTCATTACCTTTTCATCTTATAGCTGTATTAAAATTAAAATAGTACAGCATTTGAGAAAGTATTATGAACTACCAACATGTTTTACTGATGTATTTGTTAAGATGGTGGTTTAGAGTTGTCTTGTCACAAAAGAGGCATCAAGAAGTAATGATGAAAAATAGATTTCTGTCTAATGTACTAGAAAAGCTGTAGTTGATAAACATTAGAATTTTTCTTGAAAAGTGTGCGATTTAAAGTTTTTTCGGGATCATCACTGTATTTTATACTTGCTTCTGTAAGATCTTTCTGTTTTCTCTGCCTGTTGGGATAGTATATGACTTCACTCTTTCATTTAATAGTTATTCTTTCTTCAGCTATGATGTTCTCCTACAGACATTTCATTTTTCCAGAACAGAATGCCAGCAATCTCTGCATACACCTACTTACAGTATTTCAGGTCATCACACCCACTATTGTTTAATTGTCTTCCCAGTGATTTTCAGTGGGCATTTCTATTTTGTTTGAAATTCTCTGATTTGTTGGGAAAGTTGCTGACAATTTGTTTTATTCTGCTGCTTGGATAGAAACACTGGGAGATATATGCAAATTCAGATTAAACATGCTAGATCATTTTTGGTAGGGGGGGGGAGATGAGCACTGTATGTAGAGGCCATGCTCTGCTTATTTTTAGTTTCTATCCTGCTCTTCCTGTAACCTCAGTTTCTATTTGGACCTCAGTTTCTACTTTCCCCCTTTTGTGTAAACAAAAGATATGACAGAAGTAACTAAGCTGTGAAGGTTAATCACCTAGTTATCCAGATTATTTTTGGAGGTAAAGTACAAAAACATTTTAGAAAGTCCAAAGTGTAATTGTGTTGGTGGCATTTTATCTTGATGGCATTGTACTTAACAGTTTGAACTTCAAATTGATCAGTTTTATGAGGTCTTGGATATAGTACTTGCTTCGTACATAACACCCATAAATAGCCATGGTGCAATAAGTGCTAGTTATTATTTCCTAGTGCTTTTTCTTTCTCTGCAGAAGTGTGTGTGTGGATCAATTTAAATTGCATTTGCATAGGAAAGAATATAAGTTATCTGAATAGTCGGGGACTCAGGTTTGATTTTTACTAGGGCTGGCACTTTACTTTCTGCCTGGGACCCTGAAGCCCAGTGTTCAAACATGCTAATAATGCTGAGTTAGGTGGGCTGTTGGGCTGTGCAATACCTAATATTCTGGATAGGTATTAATGGGGGAAATATTTGAAGGAGATTGGTAGTTTTATCAGCTCTATGGATTGGTCTGGAATAAAGCTAGTTAAACAGAGGGCGTGATCTAATTTTGTCTTCTAAATACTTTTTAATCTTATAAAATGCTTTAAAGGACATTCTGTAGTAAATGTTTGAGGAGGATAGGTGGAAGAGAGGCTTAGCCAGATGTTTTGAAGATACTTAAATGCTTTGTATCCTGGTAGAAAAAAGTTGTTTAATGTGATCAAACATAATTTTATTTGAAGAAACAAAATGCAGCTGATTGGATTGGAAATGCATTAGTCTGTTGGCAAAAATAGTTTGGTTAAGAGAACTGTTTGTTGTACAATCTCTAAATAGTGCGTTTAGCTTCTTAAAAAAATTTGGCTAGATATCAGGAATTAAGTTTGAAACAACAACTACCTTGTCAGTTTGTTACTGTTCAAAGATAGTTAACTGTTCCATATATTGTAGTAATAAGCTTCAGTAGAGTTACATGCTGAAGTAACTAGATTGGCTTGAAGCTGCAGGAAGTGATGTGATTGTTGGAAGAAAAAATATTTATTTATTAGATTAAATTTCTATCCTGCCCTGTCTCCAGTGGCACAATAATATAACAGGTCAAAACACTTTTGATTTATATTTTTAATGTTAAAGATATTTGGCATTTTAGGAGTTACTATGCATTTTATGTAAATCTAGATTTGGAATATGTGAAAGAAGTATTAAATAATATCTGACATATAGAATAGGTATATTTCCTAAAAGAGGCAAGACATTCCACAGACTTTATTTTTATGGAGCATAATGCTGCATTATTGTTGATCTTGGTAGTAGTATATTATGTGCATGGAATCTTTTATGCTAACCTAATACTAATCTATGTCAGTGCAATTTTAGGGTATAGTATGCACATGTAGAATGTTGCTGGACTGAGGCTTAAGCCATAAAACACTCTTGCAAACTAAAATACAGTATGTAGGTTTGATTACGTGACCTAGTGGTCTTCAACCTTCCTAGACCTGGGACCCACATTTAAATGCAGGCAGAAGCATGGGGCTCATTGAGCTGCAAATATGTGGTAGAAAGTCAGTGACCTCACAGTCATGAGACCAGAAGATGTTGTACCAAAGTTTCTATAACTCCCTGGATTGGTTTGGGCTGTGCAGGGGGGTGATTTCAAACTGGACCCCCCTGCACAGCCCACAGGAAGTGCATGCCTGCTGTGAGCTGGAATGGCTCCAAGCCATTCTAGCAGTTCCTTTTGCTTCTGTCCTCATAGAAGGAGGGGAAGCAAAAGGGATTCTTTAAATCAGTGGTCCCCAACCTTTTTATCACCGGGGATCACTCAACGCTTGACAATTTTACTGCACTAACGCTCTCTGACTCTGGTCGCTATGGTAATGTTTAAACATCCCTTCAAACTAAGATACAGACACTCCACAACAATGAACATAAGGAACATTTTATTTTCATGGACATTTTAACTCATGACAATGACAAATCAATGGGAACCCTGAGCTTGTTTCTCTGCAACGAGATAGTCTCATGTGCACCTGCCAAATCGTGGATGAAGTAAAGGGCCGGGGGGGGGGGGAGAAGCCGTCCTTCGTAGCCCACCTCCAGTTAGTCAACGGACCACATGTGGTCTGCGGCCCACAAGTTGGGGATCCCTACATTAAATGACTGATGTCCATTTAAACTGAACAGCTGATGGGCGGCAATTTAGTTTAAATGGCCAACAACTATTTAGGACTGTCATTTCACTTCTTCCCTTCCAAAGGTAGGGGAGTGAAAAGGAGCACTGGAATGGTTTGGAGCCAATCCAGCAGTCACTTTTGCTGCCCCTTTAAATGTCTCCTCCGCAGACTCTTCTGAAGCTGCAGAGCACAGGTTGTCCACAGCCTCAAAGGGGCCTGTGGGGGAGACATTTAAAGGCCCCTGCCAAACAACTGATCATCAGGATTGTGTGGGTCAGCCAAATTTCAAATGAGCTAAATCAAGCCCAAATCTATTTGGACTTTTCGGATTTGGCTGGTTTAAACTGATGGGATGTTGATTCAGCTCGAATAAGCCTGAAAAGTATTTGAATCAACATTGATTCAAGTATTTTCAGGCTTATTCTAGCCAAAATGTTGATCCCTACTTGTGACCCACATTGAGGCTCTTGACTCATGAGTTAAAGGATACTAATGTAGAATACTATATTTTGCATAATCTACATCTGGGTGTGCTACTATAGTTTGCCCAGTCTTGTTGCATATTGTTTTATTATTTTTAGCGTGAGGCATTATGCAGAAGTTAAAGAGTTAATATATAATTACTGTTGGTGTACACACTTAGTAACTTCTTACATTTTGACCAGTGCCCTTTTCCAAATGTAAAGCAACCCCACTCCCTTTGAAGTGCTTTTATTCCCTTTTGACTGCTCCACACCAAATATGCAGATATCCCAAGCCTTCTCAGAAAAACAAATATTCCAGAAAATCTCAGAGCATTTGAGTGTTCTGTTCACATTCTTTAACTATATAGAACAGAGAGACAGTGTCAGGTGTACAAGCAAAAAATAAAACATCCTTGAAGAAAGGTGGGTGTAAGTAATCCTTTCCTCTTAAAATAACTATGTAGTGATTGGGAAACAATTGGGCCCCAAGGTTACATGTACTGTAAAATAAATTGTTTCTATTCATGCATATGTGACTTTCATATGTGACATATAAAATTTGTCTCAGAAAGCTACCCTCAGACCTGATATTATGTCTTTGGATAAGGCACTTATGTATATATAGTAATTTCCTCTCCTAATTGAGTTGGATCTATTGTGGCTAATGTATGAAACTCTTAGTTCACTTCTGAATCCTGTGCAGCATACTTCCTCAAAAACATTAAAATCAGGCAGAACTCATTTTTCCTCTCCAAAGACCTGCTAATTTTTATTATGTTAAACTAGCATGAAATGTATGTTTTTAGCTTTGAGCTTGGTCCAAATTACATGTGTAGCAGTGTTCATGTACATTGCCAGTATTTGACAGAGATTTAAAACTCAGAAATTGCCAGTGGCAGTTGACATGTATCTTCCAAACTTTCTTGGCTAAGAAAAACAACTATATTTTGACCATGAGTTTCTGCCAACAGTACATATTGCAGTGGCCAGCAATAATATGGAGAATCTCTGCTTCTAGACTAAATTCCAGACTAGAATATACGTAATTTACATGTACACTTGCTCAATTCTTTTCATTCCAGTTGCTTAAACAGACACTTTTAAAAAATAGTTCCCTTCAGAATTCTGACAGGGGTGGCTTGGGAGGGTTATGTGTTATGGGAGAAGAAAAAAGATAATTCTGTGGGTTAGAGGGAGAGATCAAAAGGAAAGCATCTTTTTTGTTATCTGATCGGAGGAAGCCACCTGAAACCCTCCTTATCTGTAACAGTCACTTAGAGTTATTTCTGTGGCACACTATACTATTTGTGTGATTTTAAAAAAATGAAATTTATATTTCACCTTCCTGCCGTCAAGGGTCATCAAAGTACCTAACAAATTAAAATATACATAATAAAAGCACATTTAAAAAAACATTAAAGCCAACTCCCCCAAAACAGTAATTGTTAAAACAATTAAAACATTAGGCAGGTGGGATAGCTTGATTACTTTTTTATGTGATTTGACGGTTTCCAAATCTGTTGAATGCTGCTTTAAAAAAATACTGGAATGACTCATGCAGTCATAATAAACATTATTTTCCTCAAGGATACTGTCTATGATTGGTTTGTTCTTTTAGCACTGAGTGTTATTTGAAGTGCAAAGGAATAAGTAACTGTGTATTAATACATTTTCTGTTTATGTTTTTAAAAGGAATTTGCATCTCTTGCTTTCAGTCTTCCTTGCTGTAGCATATCTTTTTGGCACTGCCATCATATCTCCTTCACACTCCTAAGTCTTTCTCTTTTCGTTTTGAAACTGTCTTTTCAACTCTTGTATACCTGGTTTCTTACATGCTAAAGACCTCTCACATAGATTTAAGTACAGCAGAACTTTATGGCTTAAATCACCATGTAAGTGAGTTTTGATTAACCTAAGTTGTTGAGTAGATCTTCTATTGAAAAAGTTCTTGTTGTTGTTAAGTGCCAATGGACAATGACCCCATGGACAATTGAAAAAGTTATTGTCTTCAAAAGAGGAAGTTAAGAGACAAAGGGAGCAATCCAAACCAGGTTTACTTGAAAATAACTCATGTTACTCAGTGGGAATACTCCCTAGAGAGTATCCTTGGCATTGCAGTCAGAATGTTGGGTATGTGCATGCACTTGTTTCCTACTGAAACAAAGCCTTTAAAAAGCTAAAAATTGATCTCCCTGATCATTTAGAGCAGGGGTAGTCAACCTGTGGTCTTCCAGATGTCCATGGACTACAATTCCCATGAGCCCCTGCCAGCAAACGCCAGCATCTGGAGGACCACAGGTTGACTACCCCTGATTTAGAGTATGGTTTTATTATGATATTAATTGGACAGTTTTCAGAGTGAAGAAAGAAAATCCGCAAAAGTGAATGAGGGTTGGTTTAGTGGCTTATTTGCTATGACAGTTTTTCTCTGTCATAGTAAAACAAGTATGTCTTTAACTGTCACTTTCCTCACTTGTTACTTCTACCTTTGATTTTGTGCAGACTTTTTTATTCTATTTAACCTGTGTTCTTAAATATTCTTGCTGTTTGAGTATCTTTGCATATCAGTGACATTCTTCCTTGAAATGTTGTGCATTTTCATTCATATGTCCCTAAATTCACTTGTATTTTGTTCCTGCTAATGTTTGCAGCATTACCCAATTAAGTACCATCTGTGAATTTAACTAACATGCTGTTTACCCTTTCTTCCAGATCCAGTTTCTGATCCTACTTCCACATTTGGGAGTATGCAAGGGACAAACACACCTCTTTGCGTAGCTTGACTGGATCCCCCAAGACTAGGATGTTAGTATACGTAAAACATTTTCCTTCCTTTATCATGTTGCCATTAACTATTGTACATTGGTTGTCTGGCTACGATTGGCTATTGTGGCAATATAGAAAATGCAAAGCATCAGTAGTGGGGGAAAATTATAGAGCTTCTGTAAAGTTTGGCCAATTCATACAAAATGGGTGCCAGAAGCTAGGCTCCTAATTAATATAGATATGATAGTTTCTTGGAAGCACTGACTAGTGTCTGTTCTCATTAACAAGTGAGGGTAGAGAATGCTCCATATTTTAAAGTAAAATATTCCAAATGTATTTATGATCTGACTATAGGTATCTTTAGGTATCTGTAAAACTAAGGGGAAAAAGCTTTGTTGCTAGAGTATTTAAAATGGTTTTGTTCTGGTTATTATGTGAAGTAAATTTATATTTAAATGAATAGATACATGTTGTAGTTCTAGCCTGCATAAAACGGTATATGCACATGGTAATATTCTGGTTCCAATTTTTTTTGGGGGGGGGATTACAAAATAGTCTTGAGTTTAGTTCTGTGGTAAAATTTTCGTCTTGAATAGGGAACTGTAAACTCTTGAAATCATTATTTCCCTGCTAGTGTGTAAGTATGTGCATGTATGTATTTGTGCATGTATATGTATACACATACATATATATATTATATATATACACACTTCTATAAATCCATACACTTTTCTGAAGAAAATGGAATTGATGGGCATCTTAATTGGGTAGATTTCTAAATGAGGCCTGTATAATATATGAATCTACCAGATTCCAAATGTTTGTTTGTTTGTTTGACACCTAGTAAAAGTTTAATGATTGGTAATTGGTCGAGTCTATTTTTACAGCTTTTTAAAATGAAAAATCAGTCTGTGAATGACTTTGGAGGGGTGTAAGTGCTTGCTTCCATTCCCAATATTTCCTCACAGCTTGGAGTGAAAGAAAGAACAAGAATGTAGGCAATCACAATAGAGCTATACTATTCTTACTAGAAATGGCAGTGGTAATGATAAGGCAGTGGTAGTCAGAGGAGTGAGATAATTGGAGTGGGCTAATGGAGCCAGGAGGGATTACATTATACTTTGCCATTTGGTTGCTTTTCCAGGTGCAGTTGCTGCTAAAGAACATAAAAAGCTGACATTCTGTATCAGACCATTGGTGCCCAGTGCTGTCTCTTCTAACTGGCAGCAGTTCTTGAAGGTCTTGGCCACTGTATCTCTCCCCCTTGACCCAGTGTTGCTATTTCCCAATCTTTTAACTGGGGCTCTCTGCATACAAATTAGGCCTTCTTTCACTGAGCTGTGATTCCTCTCCTTGCAGTTATGGTTTTATCTTAGAAAGAGGGGATTATAATACTACCACCTCACCCCAAGTGAAACTTTTCTGGGACTTTAACCTGGGCCTTGTCTTCTCCAAGTGTTTATATTCATTTACAGTAAAAACATCAGATCTTCTGTTTTCATCAAGCTTGGAATTTCAGAAAATTACAAAAAATACCAGTTTTGTGGTGTCTTTTAGGTATCTGAACCTCATATGAAATCATCACATTAAAGTCTCATTCTTTTTTAATAGCCAAGAGCTATTATGTCAGTTTTCTGTTCCTCAAAAATATACAAAATGGGTTCAGACACTAGCTACAATTTATACTTTACAAACCCACAGGAACCCCTAGGTTTGTACGAAAAACCAGCTTGTTAGGTGTGTGTGCAAAGACAGAGAGACCCCTCTCCAAACAAGATTTCCACAGAAGACAGAAGTGGTCTTGTAAGAAATCAGAAGCTCTTTGAGATTGCAAAGGCAATCCTTAACATTGCTAAACTTGGTGCTGTGATTTGGGAATTGGCAATAGGTTTTAGGGCCCCTCCCCAAATATCAGTTGTCAGGATGGTCACCCAGTGAATAGGGATGACACTGACTCTGCAGCTGATTCTTCAGAACACAGCTTTGAAACCCAAAATGCTTTAGTGGCACCAGCTCAGGTTGTGGCATGGAAGTGGGGACCAGAGCAGGGCAGGGGAAGCAGAATTGGAGTCGGTGGGAAAGAGGGAGATGTGCATCTTATATAACCATTCATGGCAAGGTTACAAGTTCCACATCATTTTTTTCTTCACACATTTTAAAAAGTATACACTAATAAAACAATGTTTTATTTTTTATATATGTGTATATATAAATATTTGAAATTGATGATGTATAAAGGAGTCTTCCCATTGTATTAGCAGACTGAAGACCATCAGTATGTCTATATTAGTAGACGCTGGTGTTACTTGTCACCAAAATATAGCTCACCACTACCATAAAAGACTCCCCACCCTCCCATATCTGGAAGTTAGTTTGTTCATCAATAAATGTTGTGATTGTACAGGTTGATTGTATGGTTTTTAAGGTTAACTCTGTCTCAATTGAATCTTAATATGATACATTTGGGGAAACTAGTCTTAGGTTAGTCCTGTCATGAAAGGTTATGTTGATGATAAACTAGGAAATTCTGTACACAGTTCATTGTTGTGTCAAAAGTCAACCAAGGTGGTTGAGTGCTATAGACCAGGTTGATCTATACTTTTAATGCTCCTGACTGTCCTGCCTCAGAATTTGTCATTTAGTTATGACACCAATGCTGTGGATTCTTTGGAAAAATTAGAACTAGGAATGTTTCTGGTAAACAGTGGGCTAAACAGCATATATAGAATATGGACTTCCATTTACATTTAAAGAAAGCGCTATAAACCATTAACATGCTAACAGTGCTATCAAATCGAAGCCCATTGAAATGGGTTTAGCATGGGGCACCTCATTTTAGCACTCCCAAAGAACTGTATAATGTATCAACAAGGCTGTTTCAGTTGAATTTCACTGTTATCAGTGGAAGTCATTGGGGTACTTTAGTTTCACTGTCACTCCATAATATTGATTGCATTTTGGGTTAATTCTATATCAGATTACAGTGTTCCTTCCACCATGCGCAAGAAGACATATAAATAAGAATGTAGATTTTTAAAGTGTACAACCAATAGTGTGAATTTAGTGCTTGATTGATTTGGAATATTATGTGTATTTTTGGCTTTTATCTGCCTGTCTCTGGTTCACAAATTGCTTAAGCAATTCCTAAGAATACAATTCCTAAGAAAACAATAATCACATCCCTAGAGATGTGGCAGCTGGGGGCGGGGTGGTTAAAGAGATGGTGAGGACTGGTAGAGATTGGGGAGAGTTTGGGGTTTTTAGATTTTACTGCATTTTTATTGACTTTTAATCTATAATTGTTGTGAGCCCCCACAAGCTAGCAGGTCTGGGAGCAGTGGCATAAAAATGTAAAAATAAGTAAATAAAACCTAGAAATTGCCAAGCTTGCCAAATTAACTGTGGAAAAATTAAGTACTAGAAACATTTCCACGTTACATCTCTATGATGGCTCACAATTATATACTCATTTGAGCGTTTTGGGTTGTGTGGAACATTTATTTTCCCTATTTCTTGGCATATTTGTGCAAGAGTGAAGCACAGTTCATTGTTGTGTCAAAAGTCAATTCAAATTAATATTTGTATCTCTTCCATCAAGCGTTGTCAGTTATCTGTGGGAGTTCCTCTGAGCTGTCATGCACAAGTGCTAATGACAAGAGGGGACAAGTGTTAGGTATTTAGTATTTTTTAATTGTAGCGTAAATTGGAAGTTGAATTTCTGTTGAATAATAAACTAGGAAATCCTGTAGTTGCTGCAGATAATATCCCTTTAATTGTGCTTTATACTGTGTTTTTCAACATCAGGGCCAAAAAGAACAAGTGAATTAAAGAAGCAGATATAGATGTTTTATAGGATCAATCCAAGAAAAGACATAAAGCAACATAGGACCTGAGGCAAAGTTCAGAAAGATTTCTTGCAATCTGAGTGCTTGAGATCCAGATCATGGGAATTTGGTGAAAATAAGTGATAGTAGAGTGATAGTAGGCTGAAAGGTTCAAATGTTTTCCAAGTTTGCATTTTGGTAACACAGTATGGTATTCACCTTTTTCTTTTGCAGTAGTTTCACATGACTCAACTGTTGTCCTTTAGCACCCCCTTCCTTCTAATTGTTCAGTGTCTCTATTCAAATAAACATTAAATTATACAGGCTTCTAAATGTACCTCCTTTGGGTTGATATTTCCATTAACATTTCTCTTATACAATTTCCCTTACTAGTAAAGTGGGTGTATATTGCATGTGAATGAGGAGGATACCAAAATGGGCCCATGGAGAGAGAAGGAGTACCTGCTACTGGGGCGAGGGGTAAGCAAAATTGTGGATTTTATTTTTGATGAAAAGACACCCCCCCCCTACCTTGCATAGAAAACTGGTAATAGCTTCTTCTTGCTTCCTTGGAATGTTGGTAGCAGAGTGCCATGGCTCTGGTACTTAAATGCTACTCAAGCTGATAGAATTGATGTGTAAGAACATAGATATAAATTCTACAGGGGAGGTCATTTTAAGGGCAAAAGGCAGATACAAATTTTGCAACTAAAATAAGAATAGGGAGGCAATTTGATTTGAAAGACTTCTCACTGAGTATTTTTAAACTGTAGGTAGGCTGCCCTTCACAGTGGTGATGGGACTAGTGTTATAGCATGCGTGCTCTGAAAAAAAAAATTCTGAACCCATTATTCCTCCCTGCTCTTGGATTCTGGCGCCAAAGAGTGAAGGGAACAAGCTCTCCTGTGTGTAACTGCCATACAATAAATAATAATATCCATGTGCTCTTCTGAGATCTTTGAGAGATAAGAAGAAAGAATTCCTTACATACCCCTAGGCATTTCTTTGAGAGAAGGGAATTGAAATACTTGGATAGTCTTTTTCAGTATGTCTGTGTAATCTCTTGGTAGGGGTCATTGTAGATCAGAATCTGTATCTCCAACTGGCTCTATTTCTGTCAAATGCCTTTTCTTATTGTGGGTTGGATTGGATCATCCTGCGGTCTTACCTGATGCTTGATATTTCATTTCGATTTGCTTCCAGATTACAGGGTATGCAACTGGCATGAGAATCCATAGGATAGCCAAGTGGTATAGTTTGAACTTAATTTTGTTGTGGCAGTCACCAGATGGCTGAGACATTTTATTATACTCCACAACCTGTATTAGACCTCTGTTCTTACTGTACTCTGCAGTCCAGGAAAAGGAAGCCTAAGTTTAAAAAAGGATGTGTCAGCATAAGTGAAAGGTTGTTAGGGCAGTTTCTTTGGATTAACATGCCTTATGTATATGCAAATCCTTCTTTATGTGAAATTTGCCATCTATTGTTTTTGGATTGTATGTAGTTATGCTGACCCCAAAAATGTCAGTTAGCTAATGAAAGAAAAGTGAGAACTATACATGACCTCTGTTGTGGGGAAGATAATGGAGCAGATATTAAAGGGAGCGATCTGCAAACATCTGGAGGACAATTTGGTGATCCAAGGAAGTCAGCATGGATTTGTCTCCAACAGGTCTTGCCAGACCAACCTGGTTTCCTTTTTTGACCAAGTAACAGGTTTGCTGGATCGGGGAAATTCGGTTGATGTCATTTACTTGGATTTTAGTAAAGCTTTTGACAAGGTTCCCCATGATGTTCTGATGGATAAATTGAAGGACTGCAATCTGGATTTTCAGATAGTTAGGTGGATAGGGAATTGGTTAGAGAACCGCACTCAAAGAGTTGTTGTTAATGGTGTTTCAACAGACTGGAGAGAGGTGAGTAGCGGGGTACCTCAGGGCTCGGTGCTTGGCCTGGTACTTTTTAACATATTTATTAATGATCTAGATGAGGGGGTGGAGGGACTACTCATCAAGTTTGCAGATGACACCAAATTGGGAGGACTGGCAAATACTCCGGAAGATAGAGACAGAGTTCAACGAGATCTGAACACAATGGAAAAATGGGCAAATGAGAACAAGATGCAATTTAATAAAGATAAGTGTAAAGTTCTGCATCTGGGTCAGAAAAATGAAAAGCATGCCTACTGGATGGGGGATACGCTTCTAGGTAACACTGTGTGTGAACGAGACCTTGGGGTACTTGTGGATTGTAAACTAAACATGAGCAGGCAGTGTGATGCAGCGGTAAAAAAGGCAAATGCCATTTTGGGCTGTATCAACAGAGGCATCACATCAAAATCACAAGATGTCATAGTCCCATTGTATACGGCACTGGTCAGACCACACTTGGAGTACTGTGTGCAGTTCTGGAGGCCTCACTTCAAGAAGGACGTAGATAAAATTGAAAGGGTACAGAGGAGAGCAACAAGGATGATCTGCGGCCAAGGGACCAAGCCCTATGAAGATAGGTTGAGGGACTTGGGAATGTTCAGCCTGGAGAAAAGGAGGTTGAGAGGGGACATGATAGCCCTCTTTAAGTATTTGAAAGGTTATCACTTGGAGGAGGGCAGGATGCTGTTTCTGTTGGCTGCAGAGGAGAGGACACGCAGTAATGGGTTTAAACTTCAAGTACAACGATATAGGCTAGATATCAGGAAAAAAATTTTCACAGTCAGAGTAGTTCAGCAGTGGAATAGGCTGCCTAAGGAGGTGGTGAGCTCCCCCTCACTCGCAGTCTTCAAGCAAAGGTTGGATACACACTTTTCTTGGATGCTTTAGGATGCTTAGGGCTAATCCTGCGTTGAGCAGGGGGTTGGACTAGATGGCCTGTATGGCCCCTTCCAACTCTATGATTCTATGATTCTATGAGAAAGATCTGAATGATAAATTGCCAACTGAGATAAGACAGCACTCAGTTGTTCTTTCATCAGTTCAATTGACCACTTCTTCTCTGTTTGTTGAAGTATGTAGGGAACAAATTGTCTTGGTGTTACTAGTTATCTCTGGGAAGTGAATATTCAGCAGCCCAACAGTTTTATGAAGACCACTGGTACTCCAGGCAGTTGTTTTCACTCCCCAGTGTTACTCTGACTGTCTAGGAAGGGCTGACATTTTAAATACAAACGTGAAGAAGAGCATATATTCTCCAAATACAAAGAATATACTAATTGCTAAAAAGGGCTTACTTTAAACCTATGTAGATAGGGGACATTAGGCTTCATTGTGCTGTTAAAGGGAAACTCTCCTATGCATTATGCTTTGTAAAACCTGGCTTCAGCTTGGCTCAGTACAGTGGAACATAAAGGGATCCAAGTGCTTTTGGAATAATTTTAAAGCTGAAGTCCTAAATTATGCTATTTGGCCCTCAGAAGAATAATTTTTAAAATTCTTTGTGTGCGCTTTCTGAAGAGTATTAAACTGGTAAAATGTATACCATTCTTGTAAACCCCATAGAGCTGATTTTGTTGTTATGTGAGGAAGGAATAGAAAACTCCTGCTTGTTGGGTAGAACTTTTTGTTAAAAGAATTCTAGGAGCTTGACTTTAGTTGAAAACACAGATATACTGGACAGAGCTTGGTTCCTTTGGCTATCTTTTCTCAGCCTGGAGAAAAAGAGGTTGAGAGGGGACGTGATAGCTCTCTTTAAGTATTTGAAAGGTTGTCATTGGGAGGAGGGCAAGATGCTGTTTCTGTTGGCTGCGGAGGAAAGGATGCGCAGTAATGAGTTTAAACCAGTGGTCCCCAACCCCCGGTCCGGGGACAGGGACCGGTCTGTGGATCAGTCGGTACTGGGCCGCAGCTCCTCCTCGTCCTCCTCCTCGGGGGCTACCCTGCCACTCTGCCGCCGGCTCACCTTTGGTGCTCTCTAGCAGCCGCCATGGCTGGGGCTCCCCCTCGGCATGGCACAGTACAGCTGTTGCTGGCAGCACCCCCAGTGGGTGGCAGGAAGTCAGGGGTGCTGGCGGGAAAGCAAGTGAAGCAGGGGTTCAAGCAGCCGCGGCGACATCCTTCGGCAAAAGACTACCCCCCCACGGGCCTCAGCAAAACTGTCAAGTGTTGACCAGTTCCTGGTGATAAAATGGTTGGAGACCACTGGTTTAAACTACAAGTACAATGATATAGGCTAGATATCAGGAAGATAAATTTCACAGTCAGAGTAGTTCAGCAGTGGAATAGGCTGCCTAAGGAGGTGGTGAGCTCCCCCTCACTGGCAATCTTCAAGCAAAGGTTGGATAGACACTTTTCTTGGATGCTTTGGGCTGATCCTGCGTTGAGCAGGGGGTTGGACTTGATGGCCTATATGGCCCTTTCCAACTCTATGATTCTGTGATTCTGTCATTTTTATTGTGGGGCACATCTTCTGACATGGTCCCTGCGATGGAAATGGGTACAGACGTGATGTCCATAGCCCCGCCTTAGGGAGTGCGCCAGAAGAGGCTGGGGCAATTGTGGGGTGTTGCAGCAGGAGGCTGACTGGGACAGCATAGGCAGGAGGAGGCTAGGCCACTGCCACGCTGCCTGAGGAGGCCTGGGCAGTTACAGGGCAGCGTGGCAGCTGGGCAGCCCAGCACTACCATGACGGTGTGGAGGGGTGTGGGTGGGAGGGAGCAGGGGTCTGGGTAGTAGGGATGCCTCTGGGGGCTGGGGCAGAGGCCATGATGCCAGCGCAGGCCTAGGTGCTGCCCTCCAGGCTGGAGGAGGCCGAGGCCCTCCTGGGAGAAGAGGTAAGGAGGGAGGGGAAGGATTCTTTATCTGCATGTTTGTATGTTTGTATGTAAATCTGGGCAGGGAGGGACCAGGGAGTAGGTTGGGGAAGGAGAGAGGGAGGGGAGGGGGAAGGGAGAAGGGAAGGGTTTTGTGTATATGTGAGAGAGCGAGAGGGAGGGGGATGGATTAAAAAGCTCCAAAACAGGTATGTGTTCCACATACCTGTGAGAGCCTGCATGTCACTGTTTTCTTGGGTTTTTAATGTTGACTTAAAGGATTTTCCTGATTTTGTTTTAGAAGTTTTCTGGTTATTGCTAAACCACTTATAATATAGGAAATTTAGTAATGGAATTGATTGAATAAAATTAAATCTTTGCTCTGAGAAAGTAACAGAAAAGCATTGACACCTTGCAGTACATGAGGCTAAGTCATAATAGGATAGAATAATCACCAGTTCATATGAAGGTGAAAGCACTTGTTATCTGTTGTAAAACAAAGCTGTTCCATCAGGCCTAGGGTTGAGGCCAGAAAACACCACCAAATAGAACTGGCCTCCCTATCAAAGTGCGACTTAATACCAGCTGAGGCTGACAAAACTTCTCTGCCCCTTCTCACCTTCCTGAACCATTGTAATTCCAGAACAGGCAATGAACAACATAATTGTTATAGATTCTTAATTTTTGTTGTATATTTATACATGTTTATTTATACATGTTTATTCCGCTGTACATTTTGTTATGATTTACCCTGTCCTGAGTCTAAATAGAATGGGCGATAACAAATACCATAAAAATCAAGTAATAATAATAATAATAATGCCTGGAATGTGTAGGTGTGGTTCATCCATGTCAGTTAGGTTCTTGCTAGGGTCATAACGTAACATTGGAAAAGAGGAGCATAGCGGTTAGGAGACAAATAAGAAAGAAGCTCATTTAGATCTAATTAGGTAACCTTAGACAAACATTTTTGCAGATGTAACTATCAGCAATACGTGAATATCAATATTATGATATCAATATTCAGTGAATATCAATATTCAGTGTTGTAAGGATTAGGAGAAATTCTTTGTATGGTTTATTATATAAATGCTAAATATTATAATTAGCAAGGTTTGATCTGCTTTTATTGGAGAAAGGCAGGAAGATATAAAGATATCTGAAATTTTTCTGATGAGATTTCACTAGACAGGCAAACGCTCACGTTCAACCATATCTCTTGCAGTTGTAAATTCTGGAAAATGTAAACACTGCGGCATTATGTGCTAAATATGTCACTGTGTTGGAATGAGTATGCATATTTGGCAAATTTGGCTGCATGTGGGGTAAGTGCAACTTCTAGAGTTGGTATATTCATATTGGAGGGGTGGAGATGTGTGTCTGCCCTCTTAGATGTGACAGTCATCAGCCCTCCTGTTAGAAAACAATCTCTTATGACTGGGTGTTTGAGATGTAGTTCCAGGTGACCTTGGATGAAACTGAGGACATTTCTGCACCTGTTAAATGTAGTTAAATGATTATCTAATGTAGCCGTTATATTCCAACCCCTCCATATGACGTTGCCAACAATTATCGTGTAGGCCAGGGGTAGTCAAACTGCGGCCCTCCAGATGTCCATGGACTACAATTCCCATCAGCCCCTGCCAGCATTTGCTGGCAGGGGCTCATGGGAATTGTAGTCCATGGACATCTGGAGGGCCGCAGTTTGACTACCCCTGGTGTAGGCAGTAACCAACTCGCTATATCTTCCATTTTAAAGCGCGAGTTCAGGAATCGCATAAAGTGGATTCACCAACCTATTTAGTGCTAGCTGCCGGAGAGCAACCAGCAGACAACCAACAGAGGGAAGTTATGGAGGCTCAAACAGTCTAAAGGCTCCTGCCTTGTCCCTCCCTTGCACCTGCCTCCCTCTCCCTTGTTCTTGGGGACAGGAATTTCTTTTGAAATATGGCTAACTTACTGGAGCATCGAATAGGCAGACAAGCGTGCAGATGATGCCACAAATAAAATATTTTTTTTCAAAGTTATAACACAAAGTGTGCCACTCTAAAGTTTTCGCTCCCCTCCAATCAGGAACGAGATTAATTTTAAAAAATATCAAAGGACTCGTGATCCCATAAGGGATGGCATTCAAAAAGCACTATGCATCTATGATTTTATGCATAGGCATTTCAATAGAGAAATATGAATTAAAAAAAATAGTAGGTATCGAGGGACATTTAAAACATGGGAAAAGGGGATTGGTTGCCTGAATTGATTGACAGGCGGAAGTGAGTTGCATATAAGGCGCGTTGTTCTCTTTCGCCATTTCCAGCAGGAGATGTGGAGGGTAAGACATGTGAAAAGAAGGCAGACAAAGGCAAGACAGCAAAAAGGTGGGAGATGCGATATGACTTGGGATTATGCCATTCATCTGGCGTATTGCTATTTTTGCTGATGTGTGGAAATTTCTTGAGTGTTCAAGATCTATTTCAGTCTAGCTTCACAGTCAGTTTTGGAATGGGGACTACTTTACAGTGGATAATATCTTGCACCAAGAAAATGCTGTTCAATATGTTCCAGGTTCTTCTGGACTTCTCAATATCTTTTGATACAGTTGACCATGGTATTTTGGGCTGTGTCTGAAAGCTGGAACTAGGGAAACAACATTTTGATTCCAGAAGATGGTGATGGGACGTTCTTTTTTATAAGACTTGTCTTTAGGATCTGTTTATGCTTCCAATTTTGTCCTTTTAAATATTTATAGTATTTGTTGATAGTATGTTGTCCATCTCCTATTTCTCTTCATCAGATCCAGGTGAAGATATAATTCTTGGTGGGTACCTGCAATGTGTAATTATCTTTATGAGGGTGAATAAATTTGAGATCAAAGCAGTTAAAACGATGACAGAAGAAGTCTCAGATTATATGTTGGCTTGAGAATTGCATTTTCTACAGTCTCAAGTAGTGGCTGAGGTTTTGAGTGCATTTTTTTTTTCAGCTTTGATTTTTCAGCTATACTTATACCAGTAGAACTTAAAAAGTTAGCCAGTGCAATCCATGCCTTGGTAACTTTCAGGCTGGGCTTCTCCAATGTGATGTACATGGTACTGCTGTTGTAAACTCTGGAAATTTCAGTTAGTTCAAAATGGTGCTAACCAATTTTAGGTTGATGTAAGCTAACAAGCACATACTGTATACTGTATTTATATTGGTAGTCAGTAACTTTCTTTTAAGATGCTTTCTGGCTCAATTTAAGAGGTTTTGTTTTCTATAGTGTTCTTGGTCTAGAACTTGAAAACTTTGGGACATTATGTATGCCATAAGATGAACATATCTTGCTGTTCTCCCTCTGAGGCAGAGGCCATCTTGGCATGTGATTCTTACCATTCACTCAGGGAGGCAAGAACAAATTTGCTATCTACTTCCTATCATTTCCCCATGTTATTTCTTATACTCACTTCTGCCACCTAACATCTAATCTTCAGTGTCTGTACCTTCTTCCCCCATTTTCGTCTGCTGAGTTGCCACTGGATAACACTAGACTCTGAGAAAAGAGCAAAGAGCTTACCAAACACAGCAGCCATTTTGCAATTCAGCGCATTCAGTGTTCTATATCAGGTGCTTTAACCATGACTGATTATCAGATTCCTATCTGATTACGAATTAGAAGCCCGTCTTTCAGAAAGATGAGAGAGGTGATTCTGGTGAGCAATGACCCATGCAATGCTGCACTGGCTGTGGCTTATCAGGAGCAAAAAAGCCCTGAGCGCCCCCCCCCCCCATGTTAAAAATCACTGTGTGGAAAAAGATGCCTTTGGTTTCCAGGTTCCTTACTCCGGGCCAAATCCTTGCGTGGTCCATTTTGTATGCTCCCAGCATGTGAATTCCAAGCAGCCCATGGCATCTGCTACCCGAACGAGTACTGAATAGAAAATGGACACCAGCAGCTGCATGGCCCCGGGCTATTTAACATGTCTCCCAAAATTCTTCTCTTTTCTAAGGCAAGGTATGGGAGAAGAAATAGCCAATTGTTGCCAATGAGATGCCCCTCCTTCAGATAGATCCATATCAAGCTCCCCCCCCCCCAAGATGTGAGGGTCAGAAAAATGACACTTTAAGTGGGAAGCCTCCAGAGAGGGTGGTATATAAATATAATAAATAAATAAAATAGAACCAATTTCAAATCAAGAGAAAGGCCAAGGCTTTTATTCCATCTTCTTCACAGTCCCAAAGAAAAATGGGAACTGGAGAGTGATCCTAGACTTTATTTATTAGCAGGTTCCTTCACGTAAGACACTTTAGGCTGGAGATATTAAGATCAATTTTTCAGGCTTTTTACCCGAGAGAAAATCTGACCTCATTAGATCTTACAGAAGCCTACCTTCATGTTCCAGTCTTCTGTGCACAACTTAGATTCTTTCAGTTCTGTGTAGAAAACCTTCAGCTGCAGTTCAGAGCTCTACCCTTTGACCTGCCCCCAAGGGAGTTCTCAGAGCTACATATCAATCCTATCATGACTCTGAGGTGTCAGGAAATATACCTATAGCCTTAACTGGATGACCTGCTCATTTGATCTGTATCCAGACAGAAGTAAATGCATGACATGCAGGAAACCGTTAATTGGCTCCAAAGCTTTGGCTTTCTGGTACATCTACAAAATAACTTTCTCAATCCTTCTCAAAGATTCAAGCACCTTGGGGGGGGCAAATAAACACCAATCAAAACAGTCTGTTCCTCACTGACAACAAAGCATCCACACATCATAAGATTTCTAAAGGGGGCTGCTTTGAAGGTTCCTCCTGAGTCACAGGTTTCTGACCTGGAGATTAAACACAGTGCTGTCTTCAAAGCATCCATTCAAACCAACTAAGGATGAGGACCTTGTTCCTTTTGGCCATCACTTCCACCAGAGAAGTGTCAGAAATTCAACCTTTGTTTTTTAAGTTACAACTTTGCATCTTTCATAAGGACAACAGACTCATCATTCCATCCTAAGATTAACTCTTCCATAATTCTCAGGAGATCATTCTGTCCTCCTTTTGTCCTAATTCTAGACATTCCAAAGATAAACTCTAGCATATGCTAGATAACAGAAGAGTGCTCAAGACAATCATAAGAATGGAGAACATCAGGAAAATTGATAGTATTTTCACATTTTCTCTGCATAATATGGGATCCAACATGTCTAAGTCAGCTAGTAGCAGATGCTTAAATTTGCAACTTTAAAGCACCTAATGCTCCAAGATGAAAGGTATCTCTGGGCATCAGTGCCCACTCAGAAGCACTGTGAATAGTGCTGCATTTGCAAGACACACCAAGATGGAAAAGTTGTGCAAGGCGGCAATATGGTCTTCAATATCAACCTTCCTTAATTAAACACTACAAGATCAGTCTATACATTTCATCAGAGCCCACCTTCGGCAGAAGAGTTCTCCAGCATGTCATGGAAGTAGATGACGATAAACCACCCGGGAATTAATACATTGCTGTGGGAGGTCCAGCCAAGATGTCCTTGCCTCAGAGGTTGGTTACCTACCAAGAAGGGTCCTTCTCCTTTTGTCCTTTCCAACTCATCATTATCCATGAGATATTAGCCTACTATCTTTTTAGATTTTTCCTTTTTGGGTTCCTTACACTGAAAGCTATTCTCTGCTCTAGAACTATAAAAACTAAGAGAAAACAGCATTTTTATAGTTCTAGAGCAGGGCATAGCTTTCAGTGTAACTGAAAGAAGGATGACTCCTACCAAGAAGAAAGGAAGCTAAAGAAAAATTGTTCCTCCTCCTTGAGTGAATGGAATCACCTGCGAAGTTGTCCTCCTGTCTTCAGAGAATCTATCATGAATAGTCGATTCAAATGAAAAAAACAATTTTGCTTACAAATGTCTCATTGTTTTGAAAATTTGGGGGAAATTTTATTATTGTATTACAATATGATTTGGCTACAGCCCTACATTTTATTATCCCTGTGTATTCTCTGTTACTTGTTGTAGGATAAGATATCCAGTAGGGTTTTTTTGTTTGTTGTTGTTTTTTTGCTCATGTTTGCTGAAATTGCTTTTTAATGCTTGAGATAGATGTAGGAAGTTTTCTGGTGCATGGTCTTTCAATTGTGACTATTCTTGTACAGTCTCTTTCTTGTTTCCAGCTACAATCTTTGGCTGTCAAATTCACAACTCTTCATTTCTGGACTTGATGACTTTGAAGGGAACGTTATCTTCCATGGCATATGTAAGCGAAACAGTTACTAGAACTGTGTACTCAAGGGTTCCCTTAGAACTGTTCTCTTGTTTGGTTGGTGTTTCTTCATGGCTAAACTTTCAGTCATCATACCTTCATACATTACAAGGATGAAAGCCTGTCCTGTTTTAGCCAGTTGTAAGGAGTTTGAGTATGAGCCTCTTGTGGCACAGGATGGTAAGGCAGTCTATATGCTGTCTGAAGTTCTGACCATGAGGCTGGGTGTTCAAACCCAGCAGCCGGCTCAAGGTTGACTCAGCCTTCCATTCTTCCGAAGTCGGTAAAGTGAGTACCCAGCTTGCTGGGGGGTAAAATGGTAATGACTGGGGAATCAAATGACCCTGTATTGAGTCTGCCAAGAAAACGCTGGAGGGTGTCACCCCAAGGGTCAGACATGACTTGGTGCTTGCACAGGGATACCTTTACCTTTAAGGAGTTTGAACTACCTTGAAATATTCTATTCTGAAAGCTTTTGAAGGATAATTTCTTACCTAGTCTATAGAGTGATGAAGTAGAATCACACTCAGTTACTGCATGTCAAAGAGGATGTGTTGTTTGTGTGTTTGGAAATTTGCCTTGCAACATTCAACCCTGTACAGTCTGCTTTCATGATTCTCCTCACTGGAGATGTATGCGTGGAGATTGGGTTTGTGTTCTCCTTACAGCAGTTTCTCCAGCCTTAACAAGTATAACAGCTTTTGATGTTTTCAGTGTGTCTGCATTAGGTGCTGCTTATAGCATAGTAAAATTCCAAAACTGTGCACTTAATAAGCTTGCTAAATCTAGTTCTGTTTGTTTCCAAAGAACTTCTGCTTTGTGGTTACTGCCATGATCAAATCTCCAACTTTGACCTATTAATGAAGATCTCCCTGCCTTGGCCTTTGTGTGGTACAAGTTGTAACTGTCAAGCATGTTTTAACTGAATTTTTGTATGATATATTGCATGTATTGCTCACTAATTTGAATGAATGCATGCAACATTATGGAGACATTGACTATTAAAAGTGAATATTTGGAAAAGCAGGAAAACTGTGTTCATATTTAACATTGTGCCAAGGGCACAAAGAAGATCTGCATAAAATATTGGTCAAAGCACTTATGGGAGGGCATCAAATATAATAAGTTTATCTTGATTCCACCACAAATTAAGAAGTAGACTAGCTAGTTGGAATTCACCTTGGTACTTTACATTTTGCTTTTATCGTTTTGGCGATACTGGATAGAGATTTCACTATTTTTAATATTTAAATTCACTGTTGCTGCAAGGCTTTTCAGTTACTTTTATGGTACATTCTACAGTAGAAAGTGGTGTTATGGGTTTTTAGAAAAATATAAATTGGAAATATTGCCAGTTCTCTGAGAAGAGCATGATCTGATTTAGCTATTTGTTTCGTAAACAAAAATTTAAAAGTTCTCTGTATTGATGGTATCCTAATAGTAACAAACAACTCGAAATAAAATATTATTTATTAATTAATGTATTTATTATATTTATATACTGCCCTCTCTTGCAGCTCAGGTTGGTTTACATTTGAACTTGTGATATAATACGGAAACTTCATTTGTGATCCAATAGAAAGGAAAACATAATTGTAAATGCAGAACATTACTAACGACATAATATTGAACAGTAGAATATTTAGTATTTTTAATGATTAACATTGCATCGGTTCTTCATCTGCAGGGTGAAGCTTGTGGAGGAGGGGGCCTCTAGAGCAGCAGTCCCCAGCCTTCTAGTAGTCGGGGACCGCCTCCGAGGGTTGGAGAGAGCCGGCGGCCCGGCTGCCGCTGCTCCTCGCAAACACGCAGTTGTTGCGCATGCGCGTTTTCTCCACTAGGTGGTGCTAATGTGCATGCGCAGAGCTGCCGCGCGTGCACGTTTTCGCCAGCAGGGGGCGGAAACACGCATGCGTGGCAGCTCCACGCGTGCGCGTTTGCGTCGCTGGTGTGCCGGCGGCCGTGCCTGCTTCTTCCCCCCCTCTCGCTGCGGGGGGGGGGAGGAAGGTGCGGCCGCTGGCGGCCTGGTACCATGGCCTTTGCGGCCCGATACCGGGCCGCAGACCAGGGGTTGAGGACCCCTGCTCTAGAGGCTCTAGTTTGGTGGAGTTGGTTCATTGGCTTGGAGGAAGAGCTCTAGTTTGCAGGCCCTGTGGAATTGTTGTAGTTCTGGCAAGGTCCTGATTTCTTCTGGGAGCTCATTCCACCAAGCGAGGGCCAGGATGAAGTAAGCCCTGGCCCTGGTTAAGGGCCAGGGATCACCAGCTTGATGGTATTTGTAGAGCATACTGCTCTCTGGGGAGTATAGGTAGACAGGCAGTCCCTCAGGTACTCAGGGCCCAGACCACATATGGCCTTGAAGGTAGTTACCAGAACCTTAAGTCTGATCTGATATTCAACTGGTAGCCAGTGCAGCTGTTGGAGCACAGGCTAGATGTGGGTCCTCCAAAGTGTTCCCATGACAAGCCTGGGCTGCTGCATTCTGTACCAGTTGAAGTTTCCAGATCAGGTATATAGGTAGGCCCATGTACAGCAAGTTGCAGAAATCTATCCTAGAGGTGACTGTCGCCTGGATCACTGCAGCTAGGTATTCTGGTCAGGTAGGGCGCTAGTAGCTTGCTGCTCTAGTGACCTTCTCCATGGAGAGAGAGATATCAAAGATCACGCCCAGGTTCCTGGGTGGCTATAGTTTGGACCAGAAAGGTGCTCCAGCTGATTCAAGGAAACTATCACCATCTGAAAGAAAGTGTAAAACTACTCAGTCATGTCCTTTACAGCAGATGCAACCTTGGATTTCTTGATTTTTTCATCGAGTGCCAGGGAGGCAAACTACCACTCCAAAGCCATTGTTTTGTCCTGCTGATTTCAAGGGGACAGAGAATTTGGCAATGCCCTTGACAGAATTTTGGTGGAGACTACAGATAAGAAAAAGGCACTACGGATAGGAAAAAGGCACCCGGAACCTTGAAAAACATATAACATAAGGCTCTTTGGAAGTTTTTCCTTTCATATCCAATATGTGCTTCCTAGATTTGAATAAGAAGCTAGAATATCCAACTGGAATCAGTCAAGATAAACATTCAGAAGGAGAAACTTTAACCCTGGAACTGATACACAGACAAGGATATACAATCATCTGCAGGGCAAGAGATATTGGATCCCAGAAATAAAACATATTCACAAACACTAGGGACAGAGACTGGATAAGGAACAAGTACAGAGTCAGTGGAGCAAGAAAGAAGCAGCACTACTAATAAACCTGCTAGAGCCTTATGCCATCTGTCCAGCTTTTGTATACTTCAAAACCAAAATAGCTCAATCCCATGCCTTGGTAAGAATATAGTGGCAAAACCTTTCCTCAACAAATGGGGGAGTGGTAGTTCTAAGTCCACAGCAGCCATTATACTAACATGAGCAGAGAACAAACTATCCTCTATCAGGGCAGAACATATCAAAGAAATGGCAAACACCCAAGCAATCCAAGAGGGAGAATGGTCCTTCAAGAAGGAATTGTTTGACCTAATTCCAGTTAACCCCCCCCCCGTTGGATCTCTTTGCATCCTCAGTTCTTCACCAAGTTTTATCTTGCAGCTGAAGGACCAAACTCATTAACATCAAGCTGGCTGTGAGAGGTCTGCTATACACATTACTGTTGATCCTGGTAATATCAGAACTGATCCAAAAAATCAAAGAACAATGGACTTGGCCTTGTTACCCATGGTTGTCATCCCTACTTAAAATGTCATCAAACATGCCTCTGAGACTCTGGTGTCAGTGGTCAAGTGAAGATCTGTGTTCCCTGAACCCAGCCTGTTCCTACACAATAATGTTCTACTAGTCAAGCCATGACCTAAATTTATTTCCAAGGTGCCTAGGTAGAGTTTACTGACAGTACTTAGTAAACTTATGAGTCTGTAGCAAACTGGATAATCTTTTTTTGCCTTTTTTAAAGAGGCAAGAATGGGCATTGGAAAAAGGGGAACCACAGCGATGAACAGGGAAGGAAAGAGGAGCATGGGGGCATATGCAGCATTTGCTAGACACACCACTTTCGAATAAGTACACAATGTGACATGGCCATCCATATCTACATATCTACATTTATTAGACACTATAAATTAAACACTTAATTTGGTGAATCCTGCCTTTGGCAGAAAAGTGTTTCAGCATATCCTAGATTCAGAAATCAATGACCCACCCAGGACATGGGGACACTGCTGTGGGAGGTCCCACCAAGAGGGTGAATAAACCATTGGATACTAACCATGAATGGCCCTCTTCTTCTGAGGAAAGGAGGATATCTTGTGTCTCCCAAAGTCAATATCTGTCAGTTGTTTGCAGGATTTCTTTCTGTCTTAACAGTTCTACATTTCTTATCTATCTTATGTTAATGTTATATGTTACCTGTTCTATCCAGTTGTAGAATATAGAGCAAATTAATTGCTTCTGGAGGTGCCTAAACTGAAGGGCAGATGATTCTCAGCAGAGACAGGGAGGAAGGAAAAAGTTGTTCCTGCCTCCCTGATTGAATGGTGGGAATCACCAACCAAGATGTCTTCCTTTCCTCAGAAAAAAGGATCTATCACGGTAAGTATCCAGTGGTCTATTTGTAGCTTTTGAGACCAGAAAAAGAGAAAGAAATCTTGGTGAAAAGGAAAGCCTACTCTTTTAGGACCTTTACAGTATAGTGTACATGATCAATTGTGCTGGAATGCTGCTTTTAGAATTTTAAGATATTAATATAGCAGGTCATATTCCAACATTGCTGTTTTATTTTTGCATTATATTAGGGTTCTGTTGGTCTATTCTGCCAGGTTTTTAAAAGAATTTTAGAGTGTATTCTCTGATGCATTATTTGGCTTTTTTGATGTTGAGTATTGCATATACGCTGTTCTGTTGTTGCTATGCAACTGTTAAATCTAATATTTAATATTAATAAAAACCAAGTAATGTTACCATTGGTGAGAACAATGAACTGAGCAAGGTAGGATTGCACTGACCAGGCTCTTGTAGGTTTGCAGGCATTGTGACTGCATTGTTGTGTATCTGGCGAACTCATTGGCAATTATTATTGTTATAAGTAACATAAAAGGTTATACATTTTTTTAGGAATCAGCTCTGCACAGAGCTGAAATTTTCTGTGTCTAAATACTAACATGTTAGGAACCAATCATGTGTGCAACAGAGTCCAGATTTTTATTTGTTTAGTGAAGAAATCTGCTGGGGACCAGGTTGCTTTTCCAGTCCAAATTCCCAGCTTGTTACATGGCTTTTATTTATATAGTTATTGGATTTTCTGTTGTGTTTTAAAAAGACAACCCTACTATTTGGTTTCACACATTTCTTTTGGATGTATAGCAGGCCCCTTAGATTAATAGGCAGCCAGGTTTCTCTCCCCCCACCCCCCGCACGCCCACCCCCCATTGTGAGACTTTTTCCAGCCCTGTTTTTGCCTTAGTTTTCTCAGTATTTCCCATAAAGATTGTCAGAATTGTTCTAGAGTTAGTAAAGGGACTTCTGGCCATGATGTCAATCTAAATGTCAAAATGCTGTTGTGTGCTTGGATTTATGTTTACTTGTATAAACATTGTTCTTTCAGTTCTGTATTTTTCTGCTTTCTGTCTTTGTCTCTCTCTTTCCTGTTTGCATTTGTGCATGTCCTAATAGTTCTGTCCTTAGCTGATCATCTTTGATCCAAATAACAAATAAGCTTTGTGTCACCTTAAAGAATAGAAAATGTATTGGGGCATAAGGTTTATATACCAGAGACTTTTTTGGAATTTATCTGTGCTGCTGCTGTCAGCTGTGTTCTCTAGTAGCCCTTTTAACAGCTGAAGGTTAAATGATAGTGCTTTCGAAGTTGTGGATCCTGTAGGAAATGATTATAATTCTCAGATGTTGCATTGTGGTTCTAGCTCACGCCTAATAAATGAAAGTGACTTTTTCTGTGTTTAGATGTAAGCCTTACTGATGGAAACGGTTGTACATAATCTGTATCATGTGATATTACAGCTATTTCTGGATCACGTTTTATATATACTTTTCTCATGTTCTTGCTCAATTTCAAATATTATTCAAAAGATAAATATTAGAAAACATAGCACTGTTTGGATAAGACAAAATTTACTGCAAAATCCAGAAATCTCATCTTTTAAAGTAACCTCTAGTAGAATTAACAGTTGTCTTTTTAAAAATGACCCTTTCCTGGTACTTGTGCCTTTTTCGGTGTATTCTGAATAATGGGTAACATGTGCTACCATATTGTTAGCAGCAAGCCATGATTTAGATTAACATTGCATTTACATTTACAAATAGTGGCAATAATTGAGGGGAGGTGTAATCTTTTAAAATAGAACTCTCCAGCTCACTTTAAAAAGAAAATCATCTCAGTAGTAATCGAGCTTACACAATGCACACATACTGTATTATGCTGCTTAGTTGTCCTTGGTAGTTTTTCCTTTTGTAAGAAATTCTAAGGTTTGAAGGTGGAAGAGAACTGCAGTATGGGGCAAATATATACATTTTTAGTTGATAGCCTAAAATGTTGGTTTATCTGAAAAACATACTTTAAATGAATCATGATAATTACTAAAACTTTTTCTATTTCTGCTAAATTATTTTGCTTAATGATCACCATTGCTCTTTGACTCTGTAAAAGTATTATATTTAAATGAGATTTGGCCCCTTTTTCAGTTTAATTATAATTGACTGAAAGCTCTTAAAATATAATATAAAAGCATGCTCAGCTTTGTTCTAGGAGCAGATACATATAGAACTTAATTTTCTCGCAGAAGTACGCATAATCTAGAAATCTAACTATTTTTTCTTTGCTTTTAGGATTTGAAAGTATTCTAGAAGGGCTGTTTGGACCTGGATTATTAAAAGATCTCAGTTTTTTTAAAGGTATTAATTTTTTTTGCCTCAATCTGCATTTCTAATGACAGAATCAACCTCTGCTCTGCCTTTAGAAAACGTATGTTACCTTGGTGATTTGTGCTTTTTCCCTCCCCCCAGGCAATGCTCACAGTTAGTTTCATATTGGCTAAAATTACTAATGAGTGTGCCTTCATCTCTGTGTAGCTGGCAGTAGTTTTGGCATTGCTTAGAAAAATCAGCTTTGTGTGTAAGCAAAAATTATACTTTTGTAACAGTGGAAATTAGAGCATGACAGCATTTAAACCTGCCTGTCCTAAATTGTGGCAAAAGACTTATAAAACAGGTAATTAATTGGGAAAATGCTGTTATTTGGCTATAGGTGAAATATAGTTTTAATGGATAAGAAGCAACTTGTTCTCTTCTCTTATTCACAGACTTTGAGCCTGAAGGTGTCTCTGATTGGTCTTTTGATGAAAATTGTCTTTTCTGCTGTTTGAGAAGAGAGAAAGTGAAGGTAATAATGCATATATGTTCAGTTTTTGCAAGGATCTCGGGGTTTTATTACTTCATCCTTAGCAATATAGTAGTAATTGAACAATGAACTGTACTGTATTCTTCCCTTATTCTCAAAATAAAGTGGGATTGGGTAAGCAAAAGACCAGTTAACTAGGCAGAGAAAGTATTCACCTTTATTTTGTTCTTTTTTTTTAATAGTAGAGGGCAGTTAAATTCTTCATTATATGGGGAGCAAAGGGCAATGAATGCCGTTAGTTGCTGCTTGTTTTGAGGCTCACGCTGTAGGAGCTACAGGTATTTAGCTTGTAATTGTGATTGCCCCACAAAGCCCTATTTCCTATGTCGACACTCAACAGGGATCTTTTTCTTTATCATGCCTGCCATGAGGCCATTTCATGGGTGTGCATGAATATTGCATCTACCTGCAGTGTGACTGAGGCTTTTTGTTTCTTTGCTTGTGATTCTTGAAACAGTTGCTCATATGTGAGAAGAGTTTAATTTGATGGGGACTGTTTGGTTCTTTGTGTAGTCATCATTCCTCAACTAATAGAGATTTGAAGGCTCTGGGAAAGCAATAGAAAGTTGAGGGGGATGTGTTTCCCCCCTCTGTTTTTTCACCTCCAGTTTTTCTAATGGAAATATTGAGAAAAATGGCAAATGCCTCTTTTATATTTTATTTTTAGAATGAGTGCAGTGTTTTTAAAGGCAAGTTTTATTTTAGCGTCACGTTTCTCCTTCAAATGTTTTCTAGATTAACAGCTATGTAAGACCAATTTACAGTATAAGTAATTACAATTCCCGTATATTGCAGAGAACTACAACTCAGATGTCCTTACTTGCTTCAGATTTTTCCATCTTCTGATTGGAAATATACATGCCAAATCAAGAAATAAATATGAAAGAGTAGAGATGCTCAAGAAAATAAAACAAAACCCCAAAATTGTAAGCTGTTGATTTTTCAGCAACATGCAGCCCTGTCACCATGGCTGTTCTGAGGAGGGGAAATGTGATATAAACACCCATCTGCAAAGACTTGCGTACGTAGTGATTATAGTGGAGTGCATAGTAGTCCTGCCAACTGTTGTCTGTCACAGAGAAGCCTGTTGCTGATGCCCCTTTGATTGGTGCAAAAAGACATAGCAAACTACTGTATAAGATGTCTGAGTGCAGACTGACAAAAAGAGGGGAAACCAATCATTTCTTTCACTCCACAGGAATTGTAAGCACCAAGAGTCCTGGAACTGACATACCCACGTATGATTTCCAGTTACAGAGAAACTGGCCAAAAGCAAAGGTCATGTTTTGTTCAACAACAGGCTAAGAAACTGTAAAATGGGAGGCAGCGTCTGGACTAGAAACCACCATTATTGTATTTGTGAGAAGTTCTTTAACCACTCATCCAGTGGAGCACACAGGGTCCCCCAGCAGCCCTGTTGTCCAAATTCAGCTGTATGTAGCAGAGGCAGGGGAGAGGGTGGGGGTGGGTCTACATGAATATGGTGACATGCATGGCATTGGAATGCCACTGTGCCTGCCAACTACCCTTCCCGGGGGGGGGGCACTAGTAGCAACTGTTGTGTGCAATAGAAAAATTGGGGCAATACCCAAGAGTGGGTTTAGTTGGCAGAGAGAAATTAGTCCAACAGTGAAGTAGATGATGGGACTGCCACACCATGTTTACTTGTCTGGAGTGCATTGTCTTTGGCCCCTTCCCTCTTAGATGACAGAGTCTGAAGAGACACAAGGGCAGCAATAAGTAATATTCAGCACTGACAGCAAAGAGCAAGGACTGTCATTGTTCTTGTAGTGACCTGCTAGGGCCTACAGTTATCATTAGCCCACCCCACCCCCAGCAGCTTGATGGGGCGTCCTTCAAGGTGAGCTGTTTCTGTTGGGGAAACCAGACATAGCATAACTATTGAGTCACACCCAAGGAGCTGAAGTAGAACTGTGTCTGCATTGCTTTCTGAGGCTTGTTTGATGGGGCCTTGTTTTTGTAAGGCAATAGGTTATGTTTTGCATTCTTCAAATGACACGAGAGTTTTGTGTGGTTGATTTTGTCTACAGTTATTATGACACTAGGGCTGTGTGGGATGATAGATTACTGAAGAGATCAATGTTATAAAGTTTAATGTCTAGATTTACTGATAGCCTTTAATGCCGTTTGTTGTGCTGGGGGCAGACTCTAGTCTTTGCAGAGAGTTGGAAGCTGTTTGAATGAGGAAATGTTGCTTGCATAATACTCAGTTATTTCTTCTGACAATAGGCATTGCTTGTTTGTTTCTGGTTAGTGCTGCTTCTGTGGAAGGGAACCAGTTTTAAGAAATTGGAGGGGGGGTTGAGTTTGTCACAAACTTGTTTAGTTTGCTACAGCATTCATTTCTATTAGGAGAGGTTACACTTTTCCGAGCCAGCATCATCTCTAATACAATAAACGTACTGATTAATAATATAATGTTTATATTTCATAAATATACCAAAAGTACAACTATGCATAACTTAGTTAATGATCTTAAAGTGAATTTAGATCTTGTAACAAAATTAACATTGTATCTGTTTCAGGTGAGTTCCTCAACACAAACAGGCTTGAAAACATGTCCGTCCCCGCCAGAACTTCAAAGATTACTGAAAAGCTACAACTCTAGCTACACTATTCTAAGAACTTAGTAATGGATATGAAATATTAATTTAGTTCCTTCTTTTCAGAGACTTTTCTCTGGTGTTGCCTCCTGACACTGGGATTCAGAGGTTGACTGCTTCTGAATGTGGGGGTTTCCCTCAGTCACCATGGCTAATAGCACTGATAGACCTATCCTCCATTAATCTATGTAATCCTCTTTTAAAGTTGTTTATTCCTTTGGCCATCACTACATTGTCTGGCAGCAAATTCCACATGTTGATCATATGCGGCGTAAAGTATTTCCTTTTTCCATCCTGAATCCATCAGCTTCATTTGATGCTCTTGAGTTATAGTACTTAGAGAGAGAAGGAGAAATTTTCTTTTTGTCCTCTCTCTACCTCATGTATAATTTTATAAACTTATTTCTTGCACCCCCTTAATTGTCTAATTTCTAAACTGAAAAGTCTCAGACACTTCAGCATTTCCTCATTGGAAGGTGATCCAATGTATTAATCATCTTGAACACCCTCTTCTGTTATCTTTCCAGCTCTGCAATGACCTTTTTGAGATATGGTGACTAGAACTGTACACCATATTCCAAATGAGGCAGCCCCATAGCCCTATACAGGGGCACTACAGTATCGGCTGTTTTATGTTTGGTCCCTTTCCAAGTAACCCTTAACATAGAGTTTGCCTTAACAACTGGGTTGCCATTTTCATTGAGCCATTCACTATAATCCCAAGATCTAGTCCCTCATCCAGTAAATCATATTAGCATCTTCCCAGGCGTATAGTTGGGGGAGGGGGGGATGAAGTGAGGTGGGGGTAGTTGGGGGCCAGTGGGGGGTAGGTAAGGGGGTGGTTGGGGAAAGTGGGAGGGGATTCTTAGACTTATTGTATTACATGATTGTTGTGATCTGCTGTGAGCCAGCTGTGCTGGGAACTGCGGGCAAATAAGCAATCAAGCTTTCACCCTTACATTCTCAGCAAGTTCAGACCCTTTGAGCTTATACTTGAAGTTGGGAATTTTGTCCCAGTGTGCATCACCTTACATTTACCAACATTAAACTTCATTTACCACATTGCCATCCACTCATCCAATTTGTGAGATCCCCTTGCAGCTTTTCACACTCAGCTTTGATTTTCATCATCCTGGCCATTGGATGGTTAGTTTGGCCTGCTCTGTCCCCTCTGCACAGGCCTCTGAGGCTGCACAGAGCCTTCTCCCTGCAGCTGCAGAAGGTTGTGGCAGTGGAAGGTTTAAAGAGCCTACCAAGCCATGCTCTCAGGTGGGCAGCTTGGTGGTCTCTTCTCCCTGCAGCTTCAGATGGCTGTGCAGAAGGGAAGACTTAAAGAGCTGGCCAAGCAGTTTTCCCATTGGATGAGCAGCTTGGCAGATTCTTTTCGTCCCCATAGCCCAGGCTGCGCAGGAAGGGCTGGCTGGAGGCCACCAAACATCTGACTCCCTGCAGAACTCTTTGGTGGCTGATTCAGAATCAGACAAACTGGAATCAGTCAACCGAATCAGTGATTCAACTGATTTGAATTTTACGGAATCAGGAAAACTCAAATCTGAAAACTACTGAATTTTCCCCTATGCATATCTCAAGTCTAAAAGGATAGTAAGGCAGAACTTCGCTTTGATTTTCCCTTTGTTCCTTTATGTGCCTAATTTGTTCCTTTATGTGCCTAATTTGCATATCAGGTCCTTTGTTGGTGGTACACACAAAGAAAATAGCCTTTGTAAGTAGTAAATTATCTAATTAAAGCTATTTTCCTATGAATACGTTAGGTAGAAACTCCAAAATAACATCAACAATCTGAAGAGGAACAGAAGCATTGTGTTGTATCTTACCGAAGATTTACATAAATATAAGGATTTACAGAAATGAAAGGGCAATTTTTCTGCTTCCCCCCTCCTACTACAGATTTCAAAATGTACCTTCATGCTGGTCATGGGATCCCCTGTCTCTCAGGAGCAGCATTTAAGGGGGGCATCTGGGGCTTGTATCAGGAGGGAGGAGGTGAGAAAGTTTTATTTCGTGGACAGAAATCCCTTGTGTTAGTGGAAATGTTCAGATGGATCCCAAATACTATGTGATATGCTTTTGCTGGGTTTTTTAGCATTAGTATTGCTTGTGCCTTTTAATGTGGCATAAAATGTTTGACCATATTTCACTGTTATAATATTTTATTACATTCATTGTTAGCTGCCTTGGTAGCCCTCATTGGGAAGTAAGTTGGACATTTCTAGGTCAGTAAGGTCATTCCTAAGCATGTATGGGTGAGGATTGCAACAGTATTTGCGTAAGTATTAAAGTGAAAAGATGAAACTGCTTTTAAGACAACATAATTGTCATTGTAGTAGGTGCCTAGATATTTGAGTGTTAAATTTTATCTAAGAAGAGTACGTTAACCAGTTCCCACTAATCCGGTAGAATAGTACAGGCAGAGACAGGTTTGTGGAGAGGCAAGTCACATTTTTAACCTCCTGCTCTCTCCTCTTGTATGCTTAGTGTTTTTGTTTTTCTATTTTCTCTGAGCACTTCCTTTCTCCATGTTAGAGTCCTAGGCAATCCGAATTATCAGCCATGATCTTGTGAGGTTTTGTGAGATCTTGATTTGTGTTTACTGTGTGTTGTATTCAGAATTAGATGTATAAATTGGAACTTTCTAAATACCAAGACAAAAGGACTGTCAATGTAGACATCTTCAGTCTTGATCCCATTGTCCTGTTATAAGGGCTATCTTTGAATGTATTGTATGCTGGTGGCCTGTTCTTGGAAAGATGATTGGAACATCTTTGTTGGTGCCAGTGTCTCACTTCAGCAAGTGTTTGCAAGACAATACACAAGATGCTTATATTGGCAACTGTGTTCTAGAAATAACATTTTGGAATGAGATCATCTGGACATGATAACACAGAGGAAAAGCAGTTGTAACAAGAGCAAAGTCATGTTAGGGAATGCTGTGGTACCCTAGTGAATAAGAGGTTGCAAAGGGGATCATAACATGCGGGTGTGAATTCCACTTTTAAGAGAGATTAATTCAGTTAAACTTTCCTATATAAGACAGAGCATTCCTTTGTCAGTACTCTGAGTTCAGGACAGAAAATGGCAGAGGCAGGATAGACTGTTCATGTTGAGCAGTAGACTGAAATATGAGGTTACCACTGAAGAGAACAGTCTCCAGTAGAGTTTCCTGTTCTAGGCAACGTGGCATCTACTGATTGTGTTTCTTGGTGGCCACTTGCCTCTTCAGTTTTAGGGATTGAACCCAGAGCATCTGGCATTAATCAGGCCTTTTATAGAATCATAGAATCATAGAGTTGGAAGGGGCCATACAGGCCATCTAGTCCCTTTAATATCTGCTCCATTATCTTCCCCACAACAGAGGTCAGACTCACTGGTCTATAGTTTCCCAGGTCATCCTTCCTCCCTTTTTTGAAGATCGGAATAACGTTTGCTCTCTTCCAGTCCTCCGGGACATCTCCTGTCCTTAAAGAGGTTCCGAAGATGATGGACAAGGGCTGTGCAAGTTCTCTGGAAAGTTCTTTGAGTACTCTCGGGTGCATTTCATTCGGACCAGGGGATTTGAACTCATCCAGTGCAGCTAAATGCCTCTCGACAACCTTTCTATCCATGTTAACCTGCCACCCAGACACTATCCTTTGGCTACGGCCATCTCTAGATGTGCCTAAACACTTTGGCCTGTGGGAAAAAACAGATGTAAAATAGGCACTAAGCCTTTCTGCTTTCTCTGCATCTTCCGTTAGAGTTTGTCCATCCACACCCAACAGTGGGCCTATTGCCTCCTTTACTTTACGTTTGCTCCTCACATAACTGAAAAATCTTTTCTTGTTACAATGGGCTTCCCTGGACAATCTTAGCTCTCAGCTTTGGCCTTTCTGATGATTGATCTACAGTGCCTAGTAACCTGTAGGTACTCTTCTTTAGAGCTCTGTCCTTCCCTCCATTTCCTGAGCATTTTCCTTTTGTTTCTTAGTTCCTCTTGAAGTTCTGTGTTCATCCAAATAGGCTTCTTAGAGCTCCTGCAGTGTTTTCGTCTTTCTGGGATAGTCATTGATTGAGCATGCAATAGCTCTTGTTTGAGTAGCGCCCATCCTTCACATGCTCCCTTCCCTTCCAGCATTCTTGTCCATGGTATGACACTCATCATGTCTCTGAGTTTATTAAAATTTGCCCTACGAAAATCCAACATCCGCGTCTGGCTACAAGCTTCCTTGGCTCCCCATCTCAAAAGGAATTCTATGAGGACATGGTCACTTCCCCCTAGGGTCCCTACCTCTTTCACCTCATCCACCAACTCTTGCCTGTCGGTCAGTAATTTATGGTTTATGTGCAAGATGTTCTTCTGTAGCTGGATATAAGGCTAAACAGGGTCCTGTCTTTTACATGCCTATACTGTGGTTTGGAATATTGGTATCTGAGGCTGTCATTGAATTGATTGTTTTGTCCCTTTCACATGGATGCAGGACTGGAACTTAGAGTTGTGGGGAGTTTACTGTCTGACACCTATAAAGGAAGGACAGATCTTCAGACAAGATACTAGGATGTCTGTAATCTTGGAGGTGGTATTCTGTTTGAATGCTGTTTTGCTTCAGAATCTGAATTTCGTTGGTTCCAATAAGCTTATATAGGAATCATAGAACCATAGAGTTGGAAGAGGTCTTACAAGTTATCAACCCCTTGCTCAATGCAGGATCAGACTAAAGCAGCCATGATAAGTATCTGTCCAGCTGCTGCTTAAAGATCTCTAGTGAGGGAGAGCTCATTACCTCCATAGTATCATGAGGTCTTCATTCTTTGTGTGGTGTGACTTTCAAATTCAAATTTATTTTAATACAGCACTGCGGCCAGATAAAACAGATAGCAAGAAAAAACATTTCAGAGTAGAAAATTGCAAAATCAGGGAGCCAGTACAAAATTTAAAATATATAAAATTGTATAATTGATGGGTACATTATTAAAAAATGCATAGTAAAATTCCTCTAAAAATCTTCACTTAAGCTTAAGTTGTCTTTCCCGTGTGCTAAGCACATGCGCACAAAATTTGGCAACCTGCTTAATAATATGGCCCCTACTATTCCACAGGAGGACTTTTACTTTTTCTTTGTTTGAGCTGGTGAAGGAATTCCTGAGTAATGGGAGGATGAATTTATTTCTAGCAGAGCTAAAAGTAGGGCACCTTAAGAGGACATGTTCGATTGACACTATCTCCCCGGAATTACAGGGGCAGTCTTTCAGCTAATGGGGTTTTCTTAAAGCGACCCACCAGCATGGCAGAAGGTAACACAGAGCATCTAGCTAGTGTGAGTGCTCTCCTATAGTATTTTGTTTCCAAATAGGAGAGATAGTCTGCTGAGGCTTGAATATATGTGGAACACAGTGGTGCACCATACCTAGGGGAGCGAGAAAAGTCAGTTTGACGCTCTGTGTCCTCAATCCTTTGTTTCACTACAATTTTCGCCTGATCGTACCCTAACCCGAGTAGTGAAAGTGAGGAAAAGCCTAATTTTATAATTTCCCTCTTGGTGGCCCACAGCCACTGGGATTTAAAATTGTCACAGACACCGTACACCATTTGAGCAATTGTCTTAGCTTGGAAGAGTTTGAGTGCTGCTAGAACAAAATAGGCTCCATTGGAGCGATGGAATTTGAGTATATTGAGGGCACTTCTCTCCCCATGTTCGCAAGCTGACTACAGTGTTCGTGCCTTGATCCTGAAGCCTGAAAAGTAACTCCCAGGTATTTGAAGGACTTCACCTGTTCTAACCTCTTTCCAGCTAAGCACCAGGTCCTAACTCTGGGGCGATTGCTGAAGGCCATTACCTTAGTTTTTAATTCATTTATTACCAGGGCTTCTTTCTCACTGTATTTCTCCAGGCTTGCCAGGGCTCTGTTCAGACCGACAGGGGTTCTGGACAGTAAGACCACATCATCAGCATAAAGGAGAGCAGGAATGTGTGGTGTGACATCTTAATCAGAACTATGTATATTCTGAGTTTTTGAAAAATTAAAAAACTCCCACACCCCAAACAAATTCTCTCTGTGTGAATCATGTGCAATTTGAAGAATTAAAGTCAGTTTGCTTACTTTTCATGATTCTGTTACTGGCTTCTAATGGTGACAGTGATAAAGTGTTTTTTGTAGAGCACTAAAAATTTGTCCTGCACAAGACCAGTTGTTCCCGGCCCTAGGGAAGCACGCCTGGCCTCGACCAGGGCCAGGGCCTTTTCGGTCCTGGCCCCAACCTGGTGGAATGAGCTCCCGGGAGAGTTGCGGGCCCTGCGGGATCTTTTAACGTTCCGCAGGGCCTGCAAAACGGAGCTCTTCCGCCAGGTTTATGGTTGAGGCCGGGGCCGATAATATAGATCTATGCCCCCCCCTTGGGATTTGGGATTGGGACCCGAAGTAAACATCATCAGGACCTCCTCTCCACCCGCCAGTAGTGGGAAGGGGGGGAAGTTGAGTTGCCGATCTTTGCCATGCTGGTAATGTTGGTAATGTTATTATTGTTTTAATGGGGTTTTAATGGGGATTTTAGGATGCTGTAACCCGCCATTTCCCGCAAGGGAGTGGCGGGAAATAAAGCCAATAATAATAATAATAATAATAATAATAATAATAAGTTCTTCTTCCAGTTCCTAGGTGGTACTCTTCTGGCTTCCTCAGTTTGGTTTCTGCCTCCAAGGGAGAGCAGCAAGCTTAGCAGCCAGTGTAGAGTTAGCGACCTTTCTATTTTCTAATTATTCTTCAATTACTCGCTTTCTATCCTATTATTCCTCCTCTGCCCCTTCTTAAAAAAAAAAAAAAAAAAAAACCCTCTCCTCAACCTCTACCTTCTGCACTGGGTGTGAATGTCATTAAAGACCTATTCACCCCCCAACAGTACTTCAGAGCCACAAGGATAGTAGATGACCTTCTTTCCAAAGGGGAACTGGAGGTACCCATGGAGCCTATGAACCCAGGAGCCTTGCACAGTGGGGGGTCCGCCTTGGGCTATCCCAAACCCAGCTGATGATGAGCCGAGCTGCAAAAGCACCAAGAAACAGAAGAAGAATGAGGTGCGGGAAAAGCCCAAGGAAAAGGCGCGGAAGACTTTGAAATCTCTTACACCATAACAAAGAGCCTCTTGTGGCGCAGAGTGGTAAGGCAACCGTCTGAAAGATTTGCCCATGAGGCTGGGAGTTCAATCCCAGCAGCTGGCTCAAGGTTGACTCAGCCTTCCATCCTTCCAAGGTCGGTAAAATGAGTACCCAGCTTGCTGGGGGGTAAACGGTAATGACTGGGGAAGGCACTGGCAAACCACCCCGTACTGAGTCTGCCATGAAAATGCTAGAGGGCGTCACCCCAAGGGTCAGACATGACTCGGTGCTTGCACAGGGGATAACTTTACCTTTACACCATAACAGTTATGGTGTTGGGATTTAAAAGATGCCAAAAGTAGAACCTATAATCAGGTTTTTATTTTGCATGTTCTTGAAGTATTTTGATAGTAGAAAGATAGAGACCTGTACTTGCTTTGATTATTAAGGATATGATGTGGATTCGAGGCATTGCTATGAGAATTGTTCTTCTGTATCTGGCCAAAGCCCACCTAGAGTTATAACTTTTAGTTTTATATCCTAAGTTATAAATGATGATTATTTTTGTTATTGAATTGGTTTAGGTTCCATAGAACAATAAGTATTATATTGTTGTTGTTGTTAGTTGCGAAGTCGTGTCCGACCCATCGCAACCCCATGGACAATGATCCTCCAGGCCTTCCTGTCCTCTACCATTCCCCGGAGTCCATTTAAGTTTGCACCGACTGCTTCAGTGACTCCATCCAGCCACCTCATTCTCTGTCATCCCCTTCTTTTGCCCTCAATTGCTCCCAGCATTAGGCTCTTCTCCAGGGAGTCCTTCCTTTTCATGAGGTGGCCATTTCAGTTTCATCTTCAGGATCTGACCTTCTAAGGAACAGTCAGGGCTGATCTCTAGGACTGACTGGTTTGTTCGCCTTGCGGTCCAAGGGACTCGCAAGAGTCTTCTCCAGCACCAGAGTTCAAAAGCCTCAATTCTTTGACGCTTGGCCTTCCTTATGGTCCAACTTTCACAGCCATATATTGCAACTGGGAAGACCATAGCCTTGACTAGACACACTTTTGTCGGCAGGGTGATGTCTCTGCTTTTTAGGATGCTGTCAAGATTTGCCATAGCTTTTCTCCCCAGGAGCAAGCGTCTTTTAATTTCCTTGCTGCAGTCCCCATCTGCAGTGATCTTGGAGCCCAGGAAAATAAAATCTGTCACTACCTCCATTTCTTCCCCATCTATTTGCCAGGAATTGAGAGGGCCGGATGCCATGATCTTAGTTTTCTTGATGTTGAATTTCAAGCCAACTTTTTCAGTCTCCTCCTTCACCCGCATCAAGAGGCTCTTTAGTTCCTCTTTGCTTTCTTCCAGTGGTAATGGATAGATGGGAAGGAAGGAAGGAAGGAAGGAAGGAAGGAAGGAAGGAAGGAAGGAAGGAAGGAAGGAAGGAAGGAAGGAAGGAAGGAAGGAAGGAAGGAAGGAAGGAAGGAAGGAAGGAAGGAAGAAATTTTCCGCCGAACGTCTAGTTTTTCCTCATGGTTATCTCTAAGCAAGGCTTGTGTTGATAATACTAAACTTTTAAAAATTTGGGATAGGTAACAGGCCTTCAGTGTTCTGAACGATGAGGATTAACCAAACCTAGATTTATTCCAGGAAGGAGATTAGTCATGGGTGTAGGTAGGGCCAGCTTTACTCTTGGACAACTCGGTAGTGACCGTAGTCATGAGAGCTCCCTGTCTGTTAGAAAGCAGGGACCCTTACAATTATTTATAGATAATTGTTACAGGTTACTGCAATGTGCTTAATATAGGATTTCCTTGAAACAGGGACCAGTGCGGAGTTCTCAGATGATCAATGTTAAAAGCAGTGGCATGATTAATTTTGGTTGCTGTTCAACATGGACTGCTCAGAGGCTCCCTTCACTGCAGTCACATTTGATTCTGACCTAATGTACAAGTTTAGCCTGCATAGAAAATATGTAGCTGCCTGTATGCCTAATAGATATATTATCTGACTCAAATAGTAGTTTGTAGAACAGTTTTCTGGGGTTATACCAGTGAAGTACTAATGTTGCTCTCTGTGTGTCATGTGAACGCATTAAAATAAAACAAGACATGAGTTTCTGGTCTGTACATTTCTGGCTTGGCTTAGTACCAAAACCATCGCTTGCCACTGCATTCCTCTTTTCCTAAATCTGCCATGAGTTATAGACATTTCAAGGTAGGAAAAGTCTGACTGGACTTTAAGCAAAGAGATGTAACTTGTTTTGCATTGAAATGTGCAATACAGATTTCTGATACCATTGTCCTATTTTCCCTACCCAGTTAGTTGAGATGTGGGTAGGGCATCATGTTTCAGTATTTATGGTCATTTTTGTTTGGCAAGGTTTCCCTCTCCATGCTTTTTAGGCTGCTATGAGAGATTATTAGGAGATTTGGAGTGAAGTGTCATCTGTTTGTGATGATATCCGTGTATCTCCCTTTCATCAGAATCCAATGAGGCAGTTAAATATATTAAATTGGTTTCTGGAGATATGTAATGGGCTGTATTAGATCCAGTAAGCTGGTACTGCTTATGTTGCCACCAGGGATGGATTAGGGAACTGGCCTTTGAATAGGATTGCACTGCTCTGAAAGAGGAGATTTATGTGTTGAGGGTGCTATTAAATTTACTTCTGCAGATGTCTCATCTCTGGCATATAGTATCTTTGTGTAGTTTTGGTCAGTGTGCCTGCTGCAGGCTTTCCTCATGCAGCAGGATCTGCCTGTGGTATCAGTACAATGATCCAACTGCAATTGACTTTACAGGGGGCTGCCTCTGTTCTCCCAAACTGAGAATGGAAAAGAGGAATTGTGGAAATGGAATGTGGAACTAGCGGAAATCCTTCTTGTTCCAAAGCTCAGTAGTGGGATTTTTGAAACCCCATTTTAATCTTGGAAGGCTGGAGGAGCATTGCGCCGAACAGGTGTAAAGGCTTGGTCTATCTTTTCTTTGGTCTGTGTTTTATTCATTTCAATAAGATAAGAAAATGACTTCATAGGTCTAATAGATCATGTATGCTGTCCCAGAAAGCGGATGTAACAAGTACACTTTCTTGTGAAAAAATAATGGAACAGGGGGATGGATACAACTGTGTAGGTTTGCTTATACATCTCTGTACTTTCCTATAAGATTTGAAATTTTCAAATATTCAGTTACTGTTTTTGATAAATTGGAAATTGGAAATTTTCAGCAATGTGCTTTTTTTTGATAACCCTACTGTTTTGAACAGAACATAAGCAATAGACCCAACCCTTTCTTTTTGCATTTAGTATTTTGCCCATGTTGATCCATATATTATTTATATTAGGAGATTATTAAAGATTTGAAATAAGTCACACTGAATTCAGTGGCATTTGGTTCCTGGTAAATACACAGAGGTAAGCATTGATATGTGCATCTAAATGAATGCAACATAGCTAAAAAGTATAACAAATTGGTTTTGGATTAGGTTTGTTACCTGTTCTTTAACAACAGTCAGCAGAAGATGAAAATTAGATAGACAGAATACAGGAATGAAATTGAACATGTTTACAGCTTTTTGAAACTTTAGGCCTCACTTCAAGAAGGACGTAGATAAAATTGAAAGGGTACAGAGGAGAGCGACAAAGATGGTCTGGGGCCAAGGGACCAAGCCCTATGAAGATAGGTTGAAGGACTTGGGAATGTTCAGCCTGGAGAAAAGGAGGTTGAGAGGGGACATGATAGCCCTCTTTGAAAGGTTGTCACTTGGAGGAGGGCAGGATGCTGTTTCTGTTGGCTGCAGAGGAGAGGACACGCAGAAATGGGTTTAAACTACAAGTACAATGATATAGGCTAGATATCAGGAAAAAAATTTTCACAGTCAGAGTAGTTCAGCAGTGGAATAGGCTGCCTAAGGAGGTGGTGAGCTCCCCCTCACTGGCAGTCCTCAAGCAAAGGTTGGATACACACTTTTCTTGGATGCTTTAGGATGCTTAGGGCTAATCCTGCGTTGAGCAGGGGGTTGGACTAGATGGCCAACTCTATGATTCTATGATTCTATGTGATGCTTATAACTCCTTCTAAGAGCCTCTTGTGGCGCAGAGTGGTAAGGCAGCAGACATGCAGTCTGAAATCTCTGCCCATGAGGCTGGGAGTTCAATCCCAGCAGCCGGCTCAAGGTTGACTCAGCCTTCCATCCTTCCGAGGTCGGTAAAATGAGTACCCAGCTTGCTGGGGGGTAAACGGTAATGACTGGGGAAGGCACTGGCAAACCACCCCGTATTGAATCTGCCATGAAAACGCTAGAGGACATCACCCCAAGAGTCAGACATGCCTTTACCTTTTTATAACTCCTTCTATAAGTTTAACCTTGATTTCCTCCACTCTTTACTTTCTGTGTTTTGTTGGCTTGTTTTACTTTTCTGTTTCATGTTGGTTTTCCTCCACCTTTAAAAATGATCTTCTATTCATCCCTTTCCCACCTCTTCTAGCCCCTATTCAAGCTAAAGAAGAGGGCGAGCTTTTAGGATGAAGGGGGCATTTTACAGTAATGGTTTATTCTGTAAATTGACAAATGTAAATAAAAACAGTAAAAGTGAGCAGACTGGATTTTTCTTTAAAATTTTCACAGGAACACTTAGTCAGTCTGGATGAGCCAGCCTTGGAAGTTGGGGACCAAGCTCTGCGTAGACAAGAGCAAGCAAAAATCATTCGGTTCGAGAGGCAAGCGGAAGAGTTTCTCCATGCAGTCTTTTATCAAAAAGGTTGGTCTTGGTGAAAGAATAAACAGTGATTTAACTCACTTATATGCTAGGTTTTGTGGTCTTTTTAATACTATTATTTGAAGTAGAAATATGATGCCTTTGTGAAAGCTGTCCAGGGTTTTCCCTAACAAGGCCTATTATGCACGGGGGGAATAGCACACATTTGGGGTGGAATGGCAGCAACTAAAATTACCGATAACGCACGGTGCTGGCTGCAACCGGCCGCAGATTCAGTGCATGCCGCTGAAAAAGCGCAGCTTCCGGGTGACCGGGGCGCAACCAGAAGCAGTGCCGGGGTCGCCACATGCATAATCAGTTACTCTGGGTTTTGCTGCCGTTGCGTCCCATCCCGTGCATAACCGGTGTGCTTCCTTTCTTCCCCCTCTGTGTTTTCCATGTGACCCGAAATTGCTGCTTCGGCGGCCGTGCATAATGGGCCCAAGTGATGCATTGATAGAGCTGACTGCATCCCCTGCTAATTCAAAGAGATATTTAGAGAGCTCAAAACACATGTAATCATTCTCTGATTCTGATCTCTAACAACTGTCTCTGTTCCACAACTTACATGTAGCAGACTTTCTCCACACTAACCTCCGGTAATTTTTCCCCACTCCTAATTCATTTTTATAATTGGAAAAATTGAAATAGTACTCCCCCCCCCCCATTTCAAAGTAGTTCCTTTCTGCATTAGAAGGCTGTGGCACTGCCTTCTCTGGACAAGTCAGAAATGCTTCAGATATGAGCCTTGTTAGCTAAAAGCAAGAATAGACCAAGGTGATACTCCTTCCAGGAGTCTAGACAACTAAATTGGAATGGCTATATACAGGTTAGAATGTATAGTAGCCAAGAGAAGACTGCCAAGACAGTTGCTGATCTTTCATGGACCCTATCTAGTTAGTTTCTGAGGATGTTCTCTTGATCAGAGAATCCCAGGGCCAATAAACTTGAGGCTATAGTATGGTACCATGTCAGAGATAGTAAACACAACTGTTTCTGTGATGTCCTTTCTCATATTGAATTGTTGTATGTGATGTCCATGTACTGACATCGTTGATCACTGGAGCTGATTGCTAGTATTTAGGGCATAATTTAGGTACCCTTTTGTTCTGCAGCTTTGTTGAGAAGGTCTTGTGCCTGGTCTTCCTTCTATTTGGTACCATTCTGTGAGAGCATAGTGTTTTGCTCTTGCTGCTCAAAAATCACAACTGTAATTTTAGAGTTCTTGGTTCAGGTTATTTGATGTATATTTTAAAAACTTTTTTTAAAAAGTTGCATTAACATTAAAAGCTATCTTCAAAGTTGTTCCAAATTACTTCAGTTCTGTTAATAATTTTTCATAATAATGATATGCTTGTTGTCTTTTCTTGCCTTTTAGTAATATTCTTCTGAGCTCCTGTACCATATAGAGATGTAGTGGAATGTGTAAATTGGTTGTAGCTATGATTGTAAATGTTTGAGAAAGAATAATAGTGTGATCTTGGTAACTCGCATTTAGTTATGACCCAGTGGTGCATATGCTTGTCGAACTCAGGATGTGATACAATTAGAAAAGGTTTGTGTATCTCATATTTTTCGGAATCTACAAACCATGTGTCCATCTGTTTTTAAATCTTGATCCCTAATATTTTGTCAAGACAACAGCAGTTTGTTTGAACCTAAAGTTATCATAGGTAATTGCATGTGAATGCCTTGATATATTTGATGAGGTTCTAAATGTAAATAGGATGTAAAACCTCAAATGAATTATACTGAGCTCAGTGAGACTTCTGGATAACTGTGCTTAGATCAGGCTGCTGAAACATCAGAATATGTTATATTTTACCTACTTTTCTAGGTAAAATAAATACAAAGATACTTTCATTCATAGAGTTCATTTTAAGTTTTTTTTCCCCTTGGGAAAAATGAAATATGTGCAATACTTACTTTCTGATCCAGCTTAAATTAATTTTACTGCTTTAACTATAGAAAATGCATCATTTTAAATTTCATCTTTGCAATAATACTGCTTGCATATTTATGAAATGTAAAAGTATAAATGGGCTTAGTTTTCTGCAAAAAATAGTACTTGAGAGAACACTCCATGCTACTGAACCTCCAGAATTTAATTTAAATTTTTACATTGGAAAAAGTATGTGTGGGAGTGAGAGTCCTCAGGGAAAAAAACAAGGGAAAATGTATAGTCCAATTCATCCAATTATTTTTCCTGGGCCTTCACAACTTTAGTGTGCTATCTAACCCAAATTTACCTGTAAACATGCGCAATTTGAATAATATGCTGAAGGACTTGTAAATCCTATTATTTCAGTGGAGAAAATTAAATATGTGGCCTTTCTAGATAATGCGCATGCTTCACTGATAATGATTCTTACTGTAGTATCTTGGCAATTCAGAATTAGAATTCCGTTAACTAGGATATCAGGAGGGTCTACTTGATCTGTTGGTGCAAAGTGCAACTGCAGCAATCAATAATTTTATGAACTTTTGGAACAAATAAACAAAAAAATGTGCCCCCCCTCGTTTTATTAGGAATTTAGTTAATAGTTAATGTTTTCTCCTTCCTTGTCTCCAAGGAGGTTGGGTTACATAGTTCCCTTCTTTCTCTTCTGTACCGTGTCCAATCTTGGTAGGTTAGTCTGAGCAATGACTACACTCCGAACTTTATCACTGAGTTTGAACCCAGGTCTTCCCAGTTCTATTAGAATTTATTTACTCCCCACAGGCCACAAATCTTAGTTAGTCATACAAATCAAATAAATAATAAATAATAATAAAATTTAGGCTGTAGTTCAGAATCTCAAATTGTGAAGATTGAATGTCAGTTTTACCAATACCTGCATGTGGGTATCATAGCAAAATGACTTGACTAAGGCCTCATAAAATGGGGAATATTTTGGGATATCCTGTGGCAGGGAATAGAGCATGGAAGCACAGCAACAACCCCAGGTTGTGCCAGATGAGAACAGAGGTTTGTTGTGATTCCTTCATGAAGCCTTGATTGAGCCATGGGTTTGAGCATATATTTTTAATTGTTGCTCCTTGGCAAATATATGTATATTAACTTAAATGTGTAGATGAAAAAATTGTACTGTATATAACTTCTTAATTGTTTTATCTCTTAGACAGTCCTAGGGTCTCTGACCCCAACATTCCCCTAGTGGCTCGCGAGATCATGCAGCGGATGATCCGACAGTTTGCTGCTGAATATACCTCAAAAACTAGCTCTACTCAGGACTCCAGCTCGCCCAATAGCACAAAGAACCAAAGCCTGCTGAAAGCATCTCTGGTCGCCTCATCCCCTGTGGGTGCAACGGCTCAGAACCCTGTGCTCAGCAAACTTCTCATGGCTGACCAGGACTCGCCCTTGGACCTTACTGTCAGGAAGTCTCAATTGAACCCTAGTGAACAAGGTATAGATGTTTTGCTTATATTTACCAAAGCATCTTGCAGTTCTCTTCAGTATGCTAGCCACTAATGGCTAACTGTATATCACTCTGGATTCAAGATGGACATAAATGGGTTGGTCATACATTTTAGAACAGGGGAGAAAGTGTTGAAGATTTGTATGAATGAAACTGAATGGTCATATGCCTGTCTTTTAGTGAAAGCATTCTGTATGAATTAAGAGCACCAAAACAAAGAGATTTTATGAGTATGATAACATACTGCCAACCTTCCATGAAGTGATTTGGAGCCCAGGTTATGCATGAAATGTATTGGAAATAATAGTGTTAGTAGAATGTCTATCAGTGGAAGTAGAATATTCATACTGTCTTACTGCAGCTAATTCAATATAAATAGTTTTGTTTACTCTAATTGGAGCTCTTAATTTTGTGGAATCCTTTTTGCAAACCGTGTGCAAAGTTAATGTTGCAAATATATATATTTGGGGTTCTTGCATTGCTTTTAGATATTCAACACTATACCAGACCTTGACTAATTTTCTTAGGTTGTAGGAACCATCCCAAAATTAAGGAGTTAAACTAATTTTTCATCCTTCAGACTTTTGTATTTTAATGACTATATTTTAAAATTACTGTTACCACAGAATCTAGTCTTAGGCTCATGTACTTTTCTTGTAATTTTATTAGTTTTAACAGGGGTAGTAATATATAAACAAATGTGGGTGTAACCCTAATTATTATCATCACAACTAAGCTAACTTATCCCGAACCTCAAAATTTCATTACTTTTAAAAGCTCCACTTAAATTGAAAGCAGCTGATTAAAAAAATTAATTCATTTGCCATCTTTGAATGGTGTAATACTTATATAAACAAGCTATGACAAGAATTTCATGCATATACATTATTATGTCATTATAAACATATTCTAATGGTAAACAAGAAGCTTCGTAGGTACCACAATATAATCATTATGGGAACAGCTAGGAAATTTTAGCATGGTATGACAACCCGGCACCAGGGATTTGTCAAGCCCTACCCTTTACAAATAGAGGGATATCCAACTGTTTTGAGCATGTGAGCGCTTTTGGAATTCTGACACAGGTTGGTGGACACAACCACAAAAGGGCAACCACAGGAGGTGAAAACACCCACAAAAAAAGTCACCTCAGGAAAAAGAGCCAACCATACATACATGGAAAGCCCAAGGGCAGGGACATAATAAAAAAAAAATTCACTGGGAAAGAGGGGTGTGAAAGAGAATAAAACCAACACTGTAGTGGTAACTGCCACTCAAACAATGTTATTTTAATCTGCACAGCCAATCAAAATTCCTGCTCGGCAGGAGTTCCAGTTGCTTTACACACTTTCTAAAAACATTTGCTGGGTGCCAGGAAAGGTGTTGGGTGCTGTGGTGCCTGTGAGTGCCATGTTGGGGACCCCTGCACAAGAGACTGAATGTTGTCTAGTGTGAAGCTATTGTTAAAATTCTACAGACTTTGACTGGGCTTGGTTTTCACTGACAGTAACTCTCCCAAAGTCCTTTAGTATGCTCCAGAAGTACTCTGGAATGATAAGACCTTATTGCTTCCAGGTGATTCCAAAAGCAAGTTTAAGGTCATGCATTAGGTCTCTTTTCTCCCAAATTCCTACTTAAGATAAAGGGCAAATGTTCATCCCTGAAACTGTTTGGTGGCCTTTCAGGCATCCAAACAGCGAAATCTCTTGTTGCTTCCAAACTCAAATAATCTTTCCCTTTGTCTGCTTGACTCTGATATAAGATTGTATCCAATAAGAACTATGAGCTGACTTTTCAGGATGGGACTTCATGCCTCTACATTCTGCTGTAGACCCCTGCTTCCTAAATCATTATTCCCTGGGCATGGAAGACCTCCTAGAAATAGAAAGCATTAGGCATATTGTTAGATTTGTAAAGGGAAGGAGAACAGGTGAAAATTTAGCCTCCCTGATGGCAGAAATGCCCTTCTGCCACTGAAAAATACTATAGTAAGAATCCATAAGTTCCCACTGACCCATTGTCCCCACTGATGACTTGACAGCCATATAGTAGATCCCTGACAGTAGTATTTGTTCAGTGTCTGTCCTGGGAAAAGGTGGGACATAGATATATTTTAAATAAAATCTTTTCTACTAGGTGTTTAAACGATGATTGCTGCTAAACATTTAACAATTGTTAACATTTTCCCACTCTATGTAAAAGTAAGCATTATAGTATATTATCTTCCTTTCTAAATGAGCATAAATTTGTTGATTTGTGCTTCATTTAAAATATAACATGATCCCTTACCACTCTGGTTAATTATTTCTCAGTTAACTGTGCCCATTCCTTCAGTCTTTCCTTAAATGGCTGGCTTTAGACAGTCAAACACAAGCCTGATATGTATAATTTTTCCATTAAGGGAGAACCAAAGCTTGAATGTACTCCAAATGAGGTATTAGTAGTGCTAAATCTTGGAGTAAGATAACAGAAAATGGTATCAAAAAGTGATAAAAGAGATGTACAAATAATTCAGTTACATGCTATCCTCTATCCTAGAGGAACCTATCCTATATGTGAGCTGTTGATTTCCCATTATATCTTTTTGTATTTTACCTTTGTCTTTCTCTTCACATTGGTTTAGGAATGTTGTTTATAAAATGGGTTCAGTAATTATGAAACCAGAACATACTTGTAAAGTGTCAAATATTTACAGATTAATTTTGATGCCTTTTCATTTATGTGGATATTCTGTGGACTAATGTGTTCTAGGTTCTGAATACATGAACTGTAAATATGACCAGACATCTCCATGGTGTCCCATTATTGTATTTACTAATAGAGATCGGTCTTTTCTCATATAGGAGACAAAATGATTGATAGACTATACATTTCTGGATAAGATTTTCTGTAAAGGAGGTCTAGATGTCTCTTAACATAACCACATCTAGGTCATAAATTTGCTGTTGATACACTAAGCTGTGAGACTTTACAACATTAAATATGGTGTTCTTGTGGTGCTTAAAGTTATCTTTTGTTCCAGTGTTAGGAATCAAGTTAGGTCTTGTTGTGTATTTCATATAGCCACTCTGCTTGAGGAATATGGGCATTTATGAACATGACAGTAGAAGGGAGTCATATGGGGTAGATATAGCAAATTCTCGTAGCTGATTTCTTTGCACTGCATTCAACTGTAATCTGCTGACTGCCTTATGAGGATTGATAGTAATAACATATAGCTTGGTGTCTTCCAAAATTGTAAGGGATTTTAGAATGGCTGTAAACCTGTGGTTTGCAGGTTGTCACTTAGAGAAAATGGCTGCCATAAACTCATTGGTCTGGAAACTATACAAGAAGCCTGACTAAACAGTAAAACCAGCGGATAATGTATTATTGTATGGGTTTTTATGTGTGTGTGTGGGGGGGGGGGGGAATCTAGTCATATGACTTTCTGGGCTCCAGCTTATGTTCTTGGAATATGCATGGAGTTAGCACTGCTGACTGAAATATTTCTGTTCTGACTTCATAAAATCTGACTCTCCTAATAAGAATGTAGGGTGCAGAGACACTTTTTTCTCAAGTGAGTGACCCAAGGACAATTTGGATCTTTCATCACATACAGACTTGCCCATATTTGATTTGTGTTTGGTTTTACCCATGTCTTCCTATTCTCAAGTGACTATCGTGTCTCTGCAGACGGAGTGCTTGATCTGTCCACTAAGAAAAGCCCTTGTGCAGGCAGCGCCTCCTTGAGCCATTCACCTGGCTGCTCCGCTACTCCTGGGAATGGGTAAGGGAAATTCTTATGTTCATTTTGTTCAATTCATAGGCCTTAGGTCTAACAACAGACTGAGGTAGAATACTTCCTCCCAGTTTCACAGGCTGAGGGTTTGTTTTTTTTTTACCCTTCATAGTGTTCTATATGCCTGTACAGAAAATATTTTTTCCACTTTTCCACTGTCAAATCAGACATATAATGGGCTTTTAGAAACATTTAGCTATATCAATGACATACATATATATATACGCGGTCTTTCAGCTTTAAAAATGTAAAGCTATGGACTGATATGATGGTCAGCATCCCCAGTGCCTCTCAGATCATTTGTGGTCAGGGCAACTAGTGCTTTCACAGTAATCTTGTAAGGTATCAGTTATATTAATCATCGCCTTCACATGATTATACATATGGTAATTGTGGTTTGCATGATTGTGACTTTCAGAAAGTATTACAGCAGTTGTGCAAATTGTAGCAACTACATATATAGGTTCCACATTAAGGAACCAATATATACATATGATGCCTCCTCTGATCCCTGCTGGATTGTGAGCCTGTTTCCTATCTTATGTGCTTCCCCAAATGGTCATATTGGGGGTTGCTGAGGAATGTTTCATTCAGGGATCAGAGTGTTCAGGCTAAAAAGCCAAAACAAATAAGGTGATTGAATAGGAAATGCACAATATTGATTAGTTTGTGGTGTAAATAACTGTTATAGGATAAGTTTGTCAGCTTATGTTTGTTGTGGCTCATTAGATTTATGTCAGTTGTAGTTGTATTTGGGGGAGATTTTCCAGATGATATACAAAGTAGTTAAGCATTCCTGGTACTGTTATTACTTACATATAGTTCAAGCAACCTGATATATTTAGGTGTTCGCGTTAGTAAGGATAAATCTCCAGGGAATAAAAGTTATTTTGGGTAGTATTTTGGGATGCATGGATCATAAATGGAATTTTAAAATGCTGTAACTAATCTTCCTTAAGTATAAAATGACTGGATTTAGATGTAGAATGATGTCATCTTAAAGTTGTTGGATTTCTAGTTACTTAAAAATAACTGTGGCTGACAGTCACTGTCTTCAGTTAACCTATAAAACACTATAGGATAACTACAAGGTAGAATTTAAACATTTCACTTTTGGGCCTGCTTAACCCTGAATTCCTAAAGTCTGAGGAGGGGGTGCCCATCATGGGAAACAACCTGTTCTTTCATTTTCTGAAATTGTGTGGTGTTAAAAAAAAAAAAAACATACACACACACATGTTCTTCTATGAATTTTTGAAGGTCATCTTCAAGAAATTAGCTTGTTTTGTTCACTGTTAAGGCCAGACTAGATGGGAGTCTTGAGATCTGTGAATGAGTCTCCTAAGCATTTTTCAGCTGTAAATAACAGCTGTTAGGGCTGCCTGATTTGACTATCTTTATGGAAAACAGTTTAACTCATTTTCCCATGCTAGTTTCTCTGTCTTTAACTCCCCCCCCCCAAATGTAGCTCAGTGGGGAAAATATAGAGGCAAACTATGTGTGTGCCTGAGCAAGGGAAATCTGATGGGGCGTTTGAAGTCAGGAAAGTGTATGCCAGGAAAAGGTACTCCTGTATACTGTGGTCCCCATCTAAATCATAGGACCTTGTGGTGGTTTACCACTCAGGAAAACCATTCACTGATCTACCAGTGTCTTGTCTAGTATGGTCCTTTAGAAAAGGAGTTGGCATTAGGAGGTGTTGCCCTTCATCTTGCAAAGTTTGTTCCTATGTCCGGACAGTGGTCCATTGCCATGTAAGTAGCTGAAATATATATAATAAAAATGCTCAAAAATTCATTAGACAGTTGAGGCTAATATGGGTTTTGCTTAGTATGTATGTGGAGTATTTGTTTCCATACTAAGACACTTCACATTGTGTGAGTCTAATGCCTAATAGACATTTACTAAAAAAAAATAAGGAAACCCAAACCTCACCATGCTTTCTTCCCTCTGCTTTTCCATGACCAAACATCTATATGAAGGCTTTCAAGGTGGGAACAGTTTTATTTAAGATAACATGGTATAATATGCTTTGTTGAAATGCTTTACAAAATTTAAAAGAGATGTGTATAAAGCAAGTTATTATCTGATCTTAAAATAGTGCTTTATAAAGTAGACTACCTTCTCCAATTAATCAGTTACATAATACATAGTAGTTCTACACCATAATTCTTTCTTCCTGCCTTGGAATATGTGAAACAATATGGAACTTACATAGCTTTAAAAGAAAATGGAAACCTGAGTTGTGCAGCATTTTTATTTTAGAGTAGTTTAGTTTTTCTAATCTAGTGTGTAAATGCAAGGTAAGCAAACACCTTTTATTTCTGCTGAGTGCTTTAGATGCTGAGCAGCAACTATAGCATATAGTGTGAATGCATACCCTCCAGAGTTCTCATCATTTTATAAAATGTGCAGGTGGCTGGTATGTGTGTGTTAGAGTGTATGTGTGTGTTGAATTTGTTGCATTTTGTCACTTGGCTTACTCTTTTATTACTGTACTTGTTTAGTGGTAACGTCACACTAGTAACACAATCATGCATAGACTCTGGCAAATAACTATTCATTTCTAATCTATAATTAAGATGCTATTTTCAGACACTTGCGCGAAGCCTTTTCTGCTCCAAGATTTTGTGAACCCAACCAAAGACCAGCTGACAGGTTTCATTTTTCTTTGCCCAAAAAGCTTCTTTGTTTTTGAACAAGTTTTTAAAAACTGACTGCTGAGACTTAAAAAAAAAAATAAAAATCCCACAAAAGTGATGTTACCCAAGCAAGGCCTTCTAATAAAGGAGTGGCCCCCTCACCCATCCCTCCTTACCTGTGCAAGTCCTGCTCACATCAGTTTCCTTCCATCCAATTAGGCGTCCTGGGAGACCCAGCCAGCACCATGCAGAGGGACTTCGGAGTGGTGATGGGGTGCCCCCGAGAAGCTGGCAGGATGGAACCAGGGAAGGGTCTGGCCACTCCACATCTCTCAAAGTTCCATTGGCTCGATCACTGCAGATAAGCGAAGAACTGCTGAGCAGAAACCAGCATGCTGCAGCTGCCAGCCACGGGCCGTCTGGGCTACAGAATCATGGACAGCACATGATACTATCCAGGGAGGCTTCTTGGGCAAAACCACACTACGAATTCAACTTCACTCGCATGAAATTCAGGGGAAATGGTGCACTCAGCAACATCAGTGACCTTCCTTTTCTTACAGAAAACTCAGCCTTTCAAAAAATGGCACTTCAAAGTAAACAGGATGGGAAAAAGGACATGAGCCATTCAACTCCTGTGGATTTAAAGATACCACAAGTTCGAGGCATGGACCTTTCGTGGGAGTCCCGTTCTGGTGACCAGTATAGCTATAGCTCTTTGGTGATGGGTTCACAAACGGAGAGCGCGCTAAGTAAAAAGTTAAGGGCTATCCTTCCGAAACAAAACAGGAGGAGCTTGCTGGATCCCGGACCAGATTCCTGGGGCTCAGATGCTGAGCAATCTACCTCTGGACAGCCATATCCCACCTCTGATCAGGAGGGAGATCCTGGCTCTAAGCAACCTCGGAAGAAAAGAGGCAGATACAGACAGTACAACAGTGAGATATTGGAGGAAGCAATCTCTGTGGTGATGAGTGGGAAAATGAGCGTCTCCAAAGCTCAGAGTATTTATGGGATCCCCCATAGCACCCTGGAGTATAAAGTGAAAGAGAGGCTGGGCACTTTGAAAAACCCTCCAAAGAAAAAAATGAAATTAATGAGGTCGGAGGGACAAGATGTCTCTGTAAAGCTTGAGATAGATCCCCAGGGAGAGGCAGCACAGAGTGCGAATGAGTCAAAGGATGATTAGGGATGTTGTAGAGTGCCAATTACTTAACAAACTGGGTGAGCACTATGGCATTGTTCAACTCCCACTGCATGCACCCAACTCCCCTTCGGTCACTGGGTGCAGGACATGTTCCTTTGCAGTTCAGCAGAGACTTGTATGGACATGGGGAAAAGAGTGCTCTGAATGTTGCATATTTGTAAATTTTCTGGCCCAGTATGGCTTAGAGCCCTCTTTTTGTGTTTTGTTTTTGTTTTTGGCCTTTTGCATGTTTCTCTAATGTTTTATAGAGAATTAAGTTACCTCACAAAGAATGCAGACATGGAAGTGGACTGCTTGCCTCTTGAGCCTGCATGGACTTTCAGTTATTTTATTGAGTTTGTTTTTCCCATACTCCCCTCACTTCCTTGAACTCTAGTACCAGACTTTGAAAACAAAAACTGGATGATTATTTTATAATTGGATTTTATCCCTTTTTTCTTCTTGGATCCAGTTGGCTTGGGGAAAAAGTTAAACTTTTAAATAATGGTTGGTCTTTTTTATTCAGAAATGGGTGGCTACAACCCCTATTAGTTTGGTCTAATTGGAAGTGTTTTCTTTTAAATTCAACTTCTTTACCATTTGCAATCTGCTTAGTGCTCACCCGGAGGGGAGGGTGGGGATGGGGATGTGGGAACTTTACATACACTACCTTCAGAATGCTTTGGTTAATTTGGTTAATTCCTTTGAAACACTACCTTCACTGTTTGTTTGCTCTTTTATAAAGGTGAGAGTTGGACTTGCCTGCTTGAGGATGTAGCCTTATCTCAACAAACTCCTTGTATTCAGGAGCATCAGGGTACACTGAATGATATATTAGGGTATTCCTCACTTTAACAAAATATGGCTTTGTGACCTACATGCTTTTAACAGATTGAGTTTTGAGTTTGCTAAACTGTGTGGTTCCTCCAGCTAGTTTAAAGAATTCTCTTCTGGGGGATGGGAATACATATAATAACTTGCTGTAATCTTGTCCAACTCTCCCCCTCCCCCCCAAAAAATGAAAACATCGCTGATTTCTAAACATTACAACCTCAATAATCTGCCTAAATAGTCATGTAAATGAAGGATCTATGTTAACGTTCAGGGAAGAAATTTTTTACAAATGTTAATAAAACCCATGATCAGATCAACCTGATCTGGCTTAGGCCAAGCATTTTATCTAACTGTAACATTGTCAGGGTTGAACACCCAATGGGTGTTTCCTTTTTTAAATAACTACACTTGCCAGTAGCAGGAAGTGTTTTTGCATATCCTGCATTTTTATTTTTGTTTTATTCACTATTTATTTAATAGTGGACTAGCACACATTCACAGCTATTATAATAATTATACTAGCACTCCTAAATCCTACAGTTCAGGGTTTGTTTGTTTTTTAAGTTACAGAGGCATCTGATCATTTTCTTACATTAAGCTTTAAAGCTTTCTGGACTTGCAGCTTCATTGAGTCAGACTCACTGTTTCTTCAGGTAGGGAGGCGCAGCTTGATATTAGCTGTGCAAAAGATCGAAAGGACTCCGTTCTCCTGCTTTGTACAACCAAAAGAGGCAATTGGATTTATATACGAGACATCTTTAAACATTATTTTTGATTAGGTATCTTGTGTTAATGACTGAAAGTGCATGCTACAGTTCATCGGAAGAAGGTCTAGATAGCCCCGGGGCTGCTACTTGAATTTGGGGATGATTAAGTTAGCCTTCTTGCTTAGTTGATTGCTTCCCAGCAACCCACTGTATTCAAAGGTTAGGCACACCATTGCTGTCATGTTAAATATGCACTTCTCATTCTTGAGAGAGACTGGGCTTTGCTTTTTTAGCCCACATATGCTTTGTACTACTGTTCTTAGACTTTTTTTCCTTTTTTTTTTTGGCATCTTAATGTATTTCCATACTCAAAAGCAGAGTTCCCTTAGCTATCTAGTTGTCATCTCAGTACAGAAACCTGTTTAAAGCTCCATAGTGGTGTAGAAACTCTGCAATATAATCCAGTTTCACTGGAAATTGCAATAAAAATGCACTGTTTTAAATTTATGGTTTCATCTGCTATCGAAAGTGTGGGAGATGGTTGCTGCAAGCTAGAAGTGTAACACTTGCATAGTTTTACTGTCAGAGGTTTAACCTTTTGTGGCTGTCTTTATTTAAGTGATGTTTGAGTTGAATTCTGTAAAAGCTTGTCATAGTTTATGTGGAGTGCTCATTTTACTTACCTAAATATTTTTTATGTGTATCATTAAGTGGATGACAATCGTGCAGCAGAAAAATGGTGTGCCTACCCTTTAATGCTGCAGTTTTGAAAGAGAACTACTTGTATGTCATTTCAGATCGTAGGCTGAGAACTGTAAATAGATAATGGTAGTTGCATATTCTTACTTGCTTTGGTTAGATAATGAATTAAACAACCAAACAGTTAGCTTTCTCAGATTAAAGTCCTGGGACCTGACGATTGTAAGATTCCTGTCTGCAAAGCTTTGAAATATAACATTTAATATCTGTGATCACTTCCTGTTCAGGTAACTTTACCCCAGAAGCTTTGGAACAACCATATTTCCTCAAAAGGTCTCTGTTTAAAACAAATAAGGAAAAAGGTTATTTTTAAAGCACTAATTGCATTACTTTGGTAATTGCAATATAAAATAGCCATTATTGTTTTGTGACGCATGGTTGAAATTAGTTAGTAGTCCCTTTCTAAAATTTCCGAAGCCTCTCAAAAATAAACAAAAAGCTGCTGAATATTCAAAAGATATAAATATATATTTTACCTTATTGTAGGTTTTGTAAACTTAGTCTGTAATATTCAGGTGCACCTTTTTAATGTTAAACTTTGTTTTAAGAATTCATCTCACCTGTTCTCTCCAAGGTGGCTCATCCTGTGGCTGATATCTCACTCTAGATCCCTCAGTGACCCACTGAAGTCAGACTGCTCTGATAGGCGCCTTTGGTGTAGCTTTGAGTAGTATTTGGGAGCATCTTAAGTGTAGAAGAAATGGAATCAGTGTTTATCCATTAGCATGCTTAATTTTCTGCCGACCGGAAGTTTGCATGGCCAAAATCCCCAACTGACCATTGTTTGGTGTGGGACGATGTGGTTTGCTGCTGTCTTTGTAAGAGAAGCCTTGTTCTCTCCTGTTTCCAGTAAATGGATGCTCCTGTAATTTGTATGAGAGATAGGGATTTAGGCCTTGTTTCCCTCACTGCTTTAGAGAAGCATGTTAAGGGAACACTAGACAAGTGCAATCCTCCAGAAACAGTGAGGTCTGTGGGAGAAAGATTGGGGCATTTTTAAACACTCATTTTCTCTCACTCCAGGGGGTTCGTATTTGGAAGAATTGTGGTGTATCTGTTGATGGTGCAGTTTGCACTTGGATGACAGAAAGAAACTGTGAACTATATTTGTGACAGCCTCTGCTACTTCAGGCCAGATATCATGAAGGATAGGTTCTCCCTCTACTCCCAGCCTAAAAGACTAATGTTAGAGTGTGTGTGTATAACGTTAAAAATCACGTGTACTATCGTACTGGAATTTAGATGTTGCTTGGTGACCTTTTGCTGCAGCAAGTTATACAGATGAGTAAGGCTTAGTGTTGTAGGGGTACTAGTGTGGAGTTAATTATCGTACAGTTCTGTGGAGCGAGCCCAGTGTGTAGAAAATGTATCATTTTTTTACTTGGACCTGTAAAATGTACTTTCCTGAGATTCTGGAGATCTGAGATACACTATTACCTCTTTGTCAGCCATTCTAAAACCTCATTTCTAGTGCCCTAGGCTGCCTGCTTTTCAGTACAGCCATCAAGAATAGCAGTTGTAGGGTCTGGACTGTTGGCCTTTATTGTAGAAACCTTTGTAAGCTCCCCAGTTTCTTAAACTGACTGGAAGAAGGCTCCCTCTGGAGTGCTTGAAATCCTGTTCTTGCATCAGCCAAATACTCTTCTAACTGGCCCCAGGACTGCTCCATACTGCCTCAGTTGCTCCACTGCTGCTCTGCCTCCAAAGGAAAAGCTTAGTTTGAATGTTTTCTTAAATATTTTCTAATGCAAATATGGAGTCATTTTTAATGAAAACTTTAAAATGAAATGTTTTAATGTGGTAGCAGTACTGTTCTGCTTAGTTCCCTAATGGCTCCAGCCAAAGCTTTTTCACACACACAGGGCAGTTTGAAGCAGTCGTGGCCTCAAATGGACACACAGCTTATTCGGAAACAGTCAGGAGTGATTTATGTTGTTTCATGGAAAGCTGTATTTTTAATATTGCCTCCAAACAGTGGCTCTAATTCTAATACGAGTGGCAAAATCTGTGTTCTTTTGGTAAGCTACTTATAGTACTTCTCCCAAATTTGACACCAGTGTCAGATTTCGTTTAGTAATTCTTTTGGTGACAGGGGAAAGCAGATTCCTTATCCTAAGTATGTAATCATCAATTTAGAATAAAATCCTTATGAAGTATTTGTGAAAGAGGCGAGTAAAGGTATGGCATCTGAACAGGTGGGTGAAAAGTACTTACCAGTCCCCCTTTCTTTATCCCAACGCACTTTGCTAGAGCTCTAAAATAGAAACTTAAATAAAAAGACTGTCTCTTTTCAGCCCCAACGGTAGGGTTAATTTAGCTGCTAGCCAAGACTACTTGAAGAACTTGCACAGTTCACAGCAGAAAAGGTTGTCATAAAAATTGTGTGCAAAATTATCACGTAAACAAAAAGAAATGCATTTAGGAAGTTCTAGGGTGCCCATATTTTGATGTGGATCAGGTATTTTGTGCTTTTTTCCTCTTGCGGTTTCAGAGTCGCCATTTTTTTAAAATTGTGAACTGTTTCAATTTGCCTGCTGTCTGCAAATTACACTTTATAGCTATTGGCTTTTATACTACTTGGCTGTCCAGTTGCTTTTAAACTTTATTAAGAACTTTTACAGGCTTGATCAGACTGTGTGTTATAGAGATAATCATGATCTCTCTCTAGTCTTCACACATTGTTTTAGTCTTAGGTAAAGTTTGTGGTTTAAATGCTGTTTACTGTTCCAGAGTCGTTTTGCAGTTTATATTGCTAAAATGTAATGAAACTGCTGAGATCTATAGTAGGTGAACATTTTGGTAAATTGTCATGTTATAAAACAGAGGTGGCTAAATTTTGGCTTGTGAAGCACATATAGATCCTGGGCAGCTTAAGAATGTAAATAGAAGTTGGCTTTGTGGTGGAGGTTCTAATGCACTAGAAATGTGTTAAAGACTTACTTTCCCCCCTCCAGCTGGTCCCTACACAAGAAGGTGAAGGGAGACAAAGATGATGCATTGACAGGTATTTTGCTTTTTGGGGTTGCGGGTGAAAAGGGCAAAAGAAGCAAAGTAGTACCAGATTAACCAGGAATTGGAGATGAGCAAGTAGTGGGTCTTCTTTGAGTTTTGAGGAGTATTAGGGGACTGTGGACAAGGAAAGAAATTTGAGGAGATATTCTTTGGCTCTTTACCCTGATTGTAGAAGTTTGGCTAAGAAGTATCTTGTCAATAGTTGGAACATAGTAAATGAACAATCATCGTGTAGCAGTCAACAATTTTGCAGTTGCAGCATACAATTTAATTGGAAGAAGCAAGTGTTATAATTTATCTTTTAGGACTTTAACCTGTGGCAAATACTTAAATGAGCCACAAATGAACACTCACAGAAAGGAACACTACAAGCTTTCAGGCATTGTAGTCTCCATTTCCTTTACAGGCATATAGATTTGTCACAGACACAGACTATAACATTTTCAGGTTTAGACCTTCAGCCCTGCAGAATTATTCTTACTCAGGTAATATCCTGAATACCACCCATTGTAAAATATTCAATGAATAAGCCTGATCACAAATGAATCCTTACTTAATTCCATGGTGTCTAAAAATCCCCAGGTAAAGGTTTTCCCCCCTTTTTACACAATATATACATTATATGGATCCTTGGTGAAAAGAGAAAATTTCCCCTGCTAGTGAAATTTTGACTTAAGTATTTCTTCTTTGACTTTAAAATTATGGACATGCCACCTTAGCCTCTAAAGTAAGCCCACATTTGGTGCTATATTCATCAAACTTCAGACTTGATGAATAATAATCCTCACAGTCCATTAAAACACTTCTGACCTGTTGTTTTTAAAAAAAAATCAGAAAAGGGACCTTTCAGCACTTTTTACTGTTACAATTCGAGTCTTAATTTATCTAGTCTTCAGAATCTATGGTACTGTAAAAGTTTCAATCCAGGTTGATTGATTTGCTTTTAGGTCAGATGATTTCTGTTGATGGTAAACTATGTTTGAGAATAAATACCAGTTTTATAATGTTCAGGCAGCTTTGGGCATATGTGCCTGATGTTTTAAGTAAACATTTCAGTAGACCATTTCAGGACTTTAAAATTTGGGGTCTAAGTTTGGGACGCAAAATAAAGTTTCCCAATGAAGAATAGTTTTAGACCATTGTGTAGCGCTCAGTTTGAAAGTATATCACTAGGAAAATGGGTAGGGATTCTCTCTCTCCCTTTGTCTTCAGGGAATGAGCAGTATTTAGAATCTTTGGCTGAAATTCAAGCCTTTTTACCATGTAAATTTTTAATATAAACTCACTGACATGCTTTTTACATCAGAGGACTGAAAATGGATCTTAATGTTTAAGTTGTGGAATGGTATATTTCTTAAATGAAGGGGGAAAGTAAAAAAACTAACTAGATTAGCATACCAGCATTAGTAATCTTAAGGGATTTTAGTATGTAATAGGAAAGTCTTTGATTAAAAATCTTATCTTGAATTGCTAGTCTGTAACTAGGTGCATTCTACTTTAGCAGGTGAAACTTATTTACTTGTTGAGAGAGGGTAGATGGCGGCTGTCATGTGCCCCAGCATCAAAAAAACAGATTACAGACAGCAACCTCTCTGAGTCCCATTTGGTAGTATTAGCCATGGGATTTTTGCTTACGGCAGCTTACTGCTGCTTAAACATGTATAAATACGTTTTGAGTGTTTGCTCATAACTCTTTCTAACCTCCACTTGTTAAATTGTCAGATGTTGGTATTTTATCAGTCCGCAGTGTAAGTTCTAAACTAACGTGCTTAGGATTCCAGCTTGTACACACACTGTTTGAAAACCCTCAGGGACAGTTTACACACTACCCTCACTCAATTCAGGTACTTGTACACTATTCTTAAACCTAGCAGTGACTTGCATTTTGTTTTTGCTTTTCTTTTGATGTGCTGGTAGCACATCCTTGATGAATGTCAACTTAAACTCAGTTCAGGTATCCAGGTATAACTCAGCCAAACGGATTTTAAAGCTGCATATTACTCTCCAGCACGCAGTGCCTCAGACACGTAGTGGCATTCTGTATATTCAGTTATAACTACTGAGCAAGATCGCATGGGGGTTCCTGATTATGTATTGTAAGAAATTTCTATATATAGTATGTGTATTATGTTATATACATATATATTATATATGTAATCTTAAACATATATATTTTAAAATGCCACTACCAAGCCAGCACAGCTAATATCAATACATTCCTGGCTGCCTCTGTATATGATCCAGGGGCAGCTTCTCAGTGTGGCTGTGGTTTCTCTTTCATCCCAGGTACTTCTAAACTTGAGCACTGGCCCTTGGATGTCTGACCTCTACATTCTAGTTATGCAATGTCTCTAGGAATTCTGTGCACTGGCCACTGTGATGGAAGCCAATGGGCCAGGTGGGCTTGAGTTTACTAGTAACCCTTCTGCCAAAGTTGGTGTTTTATGGCAACAGTGTAAACCGTTCAAATAATTGGCAGCAGCATATTTATTTTGGGAGCAGATGATCACTCCATCACTTGGCCCTGATCAGGTGTCTCACCTCTTGTGCCGTGCACTAATGATTAATGTGCTGGCATTTTACACCTGTAATGGTAGTCCTTGTTGCTGAACACTCAACAGGATGTGCAACACATCAAAATAAAGTTTGCTGTTTGCACCAGCTTGTGTGTCTCTGTGTCAGCAATGCCTCTGCTCTATTATTTGATGCTTTACACCTTAGAAAGTTCTATTTATGTAGAATATGGAAAAATGGCATTTTTCACAGACCTCTAAAAGTACAAGTGTCATGGAAAAATAAAGCAGGAACCCCCTTTTTAATCTATGGACCTCATTTCAATATACTGTTTACAGTTTGACGGAATTGTATAATTTAATATTTCTCTTGTACTGTAGTTTGTATTTATTTACAGATTTTTTTGTACTGTGTGATTTGAACTTTTTTGTTCCTTGCTATGATCAACATTTTATGTAGTAGAGCACTTATGATCACAAATTAAGGTTTTTGGTTTGATTGCACTACATTAATTTTAATGCAGTTCTGATTTTTGACTGGACTAAATAAGCTGTGTCTTAATGTATGTGATAAGTACTTATAAATTTTTAATTCATGTGGTCCATTTTTTTTTTTGCATTGTATGTCAAAAGCGCTGATTCTCTCGTTGTGCATGTGTAAGGGTTAACTGCCCTGTTGTATTCTTTGGCCATGTCATTTTGGAAACACATTCCCAGCTGTAACGTGTATGGTAGTTTTCACTGGATGCTAGACTTTTCAAAACGACTATTCTTCTAATAAATTTTGTTGTGAAAAACTTGAATGGTTCAAAGCACTGGTTTCTAGTGTGTCTTTTTAAAATGTTCTGTTCTTCTGTGATGTCCTAGCTTACAGAGCAGTACCTGGGTCGGCCTCTGCTTGTACACAGAAATAGATATGCTACTACTGAAGTGATTTTGCTGACTGAGTATTTGGGAATGCCAAAATGTATTTGTCCAACTCAGCTTCCCTTCAGTGACATTTTTTACTCTTTCCCTGACCATCTTTTAATTTTTGGTCATCTACTCTACTGTCCAAGGAAATGATGCCAATAGTATTAACTTAAACAAAACAAAAAAAAACGAAACTGCTGTTGTGTTTATCAAGTGAGATAGCTTTTTCTGTTGATGGAACTTAATCATGTTATATTTGTATGCTTTGTTAGCCACTTTCTGGAAGGGCACTTTATAAATGGAAATAACAATCGACAGGATAATATTTCTTCAAGATTATGTTTTCCTGTTACTTCCTTGCTGTGGTTCTTCTCAGTGTGCTTGCAGTATGGTAAGATTTATCAGATCCAGCAACACTGTAGTTTTAATTGTATGATGATGAATCTGATCTCACCACATTTCATAAGAAAGTTCTCACTGAGTGAACATGATGAATAAATTTTTGTCAATTTATTTATTAATTAAAATATTTATATCCCACTGTTCCTCTTCGTTCAAAGCAGCTTCAGTATATAAAAAAATAAGCATATGTACACTCATGATCTTTGCTAAACAGTATAATCAGTAACTACTATGTCAATTGTAGTTGCCACCAGACTTGAATTGCATGAAACGAGAACAAGAATTACTTGAGCTTTTGGATGTATGGCAAGATACGAAAACGCTAGTTAGGCCTCACATTTGCAGTTTGTATACATGGTAAGAATTCCTTAATCCTTCAGAAGGTCCTATGTGTGAACTAGATAATCCCAACTATATTGAAGTGTCAGATTTCTGTCAGTTTGCTCTGTTGCATAGGGATTTAACTGGTTTGTCCAGTGAAGAGTGGAAGGGCATTGCTGATGCTTGATGGCAGATATAATATTGGAAGACGAACAAGTGAATGCATTTGTTCATCTTTCACTCTTGATACATTTCACTAAATCAGCCCTCTACCAGCACCATTTAAGTTTCCCTTTTTCAGAGTCCCCTATTTTGTTCTCCCAAGGTACAGGCAGTTTGTATTCATGCCTGCAACTAGTGGTCACTTCTGAAACACTAAAGGATGACTACTTTGCTAGTTAGGCAGAGTGTATGCAGAGATGACGATGCCCCATAGGCCTATTATGCACGGAGGGGAAGGCCCGCATTCGAGGTGGAATGGCGATGGCTAAAATCACCAATAATGCACGCCGCAGGCGGGAGCCGGGCGCAGAGTCGCCGTAATCCGCCGAAAAAGCTGCGTTAGTGAAATGCAGAAGAAAGTGGAGCTTCCTGGGCGACCAGGCCGCAACCAGAAGCAGCTCCGGAGTGGCCACATGCATAATCGGGGAGGCCCGTGGTGTACAGGGCTTCTGGGTGTACTTGCTCTCTCCCCTTCCATGCCCTTCAGTTCCGCTGGCAGGGCCTGCGCGTGCCGTGGCTGCCCTACTTGGCGGCCCAGCCTCAATCAGCACCGTGCTCACCTCCCTTCCTGTTTGCTTCGCATCACCGCCTTGTTGGCTGCAGCCAACAGCTGCTCTGGGTTTTGCCGCTGTTGCATTCTGTCCCGTCCATTTGTGGTTTGTTTCGTATCTTCCTCCTCCACGTTTTCCATTTGACTGCCAACCGCCGTTTCAGCGGCCGTGCATAATAGGCAATAGAGGGAGTATTATTGGGAGACTGGATTACCTGTTGATAGGACTGCTGATTTCATCCTCTTCTGCAAAGCTTTGTTTTTTGGTGAACACCAAATATTCACTTAGTACCTTTTGGGATACACTGTAAAGGTAAAGGTAAAGGTATCCCCTGTGCAAGCACCGAGTCATGTCTGACCCTTGGGGTGATGCCCTCTAGCGTTTTCATGGCAGACTCAATACGGGGTGGTTTGCCAGTGCCTTCCCCAGTCATGACCGTTTACCCCCCCAGCAAGCTGGGTACTCATTTTACCGACCTCGGAAGGATGGAAAGCTGAGTCAACCTTGAGCCGGCTGCTGGGATTGAACTCCCAGCCTTATGGGCAAAGCTTTCAGACGGCTGCCTTACCACTCTGCGCCACAAGAGGCTCACGGGATACACTGAGGTGAAGGCTAAGTTTGCCCTCACTCTCCCCATTACAATTATGCCCTAGCTAGCAGCTCAAATGTTTGGGTTCCCAGAGTTCATAGGAGCCTTTGAAAGAACTTGAACCTCATCTGTGTACTTATTCCAGAGTGGAATTATGTTCTATTAGTATGATGCTAGAACCCTGGAATGTGGCTTACATATTCTTTATAAAGGCCCATCAAATCCAATGGGTAGTGAGTACGGAAGGCATAGAGACACTAGGCGAGAGGCTTGTTGCACTAGGCCAAAGGCCGTCACAAAAATACACTGCAAAATTGTATAAAGCAGTAAATAAGTTCAGGACAACCGCAAATCTATTGTGATTATCAGCTAAAACAAAATAAAACTGTTTAACCCATGCACTGTGCATATCAGCTGCCAGCTCTAATCTTTCTTGCGGCTAATGCCAAGGTGGCAATCCTTTGTGTCACAAATGAATCCATTTCAGAAAGCAGATAACTTATGAGCTGAAGATAATGCCACCTGTAGAGTGCACAGTCCAATAAATATTGTGGAAGATCTTCAACTATTGGATCCCCACAGATACAGAAACGTGAAAGAGGGATTTGAGCATATCTCCTGGTCAGGACAGAAGAAGGCATTGACTGAAATCTCTGGGCTGAAAACGCTACCCTTAGCTTACTTATGTTGATATTAGCCAAATACAGGTCTTTGCTATGACCTTTTTTAAAGGTCTTGAATCAATCTGTTTTCGCATGCAGAAGGAAAACCCACTCTCTTGGGTCTTTACTGTTTCCTAGCTCTGCTAATAAGTTGTCTGGCACAGTATAACATGAAATAATACCATGTATGTAGGCAGAAAACAAACCTTTAACTTCTATAGTAGATTTAAAGCACAGATGGCTAAAAGAGTCAGCAGAAGACAATATATTTTTCTACCACCATTTTAGTAGGACTAGATGGGCACAGGCCCTAAAAGAGGGAAATCTGAGTCTGCCCTCATCAAAGCAGCTGGGGCTCCCTTGGGAAGTGCGAAGACACGCCTCATAAAAATGTTCTGAATAAATTCAAAGCTGCAAAGTCCTACCTCAAATGTTGATGCCATACAGTAAGCTGGGAATGATTTTGTTTTGTGAACAATCTGATAACTGCATCTATGAGGCGCCCCATCCCTTTGTATGGTAAAATCTCAAAATTGCCCCCATGGTCTTTATTGCTGTGGCTTTTAGAGATGCTGTGCAAGCATCCCATGACAGGATCTCAGAGAATGTAACTCCTAAGTACTTAAATGATTTATGTTGCCCGATTTAGGTGTCTCTCCAAGTTAATCTTTTTGGTTGTCTTCTAAATATGACTTTTGTGTTTTTTTTTTGGTAATTGATGGTTAGAGCTTCCTCCCTGCAGTAATCGCCCAATATATCCAGCAGCCTATTTAGTCCCACTCTAGTCAAAGAGAGAAGGGCCATATCCTTAACACTATTTTGCTCCCTTATATATTTGGGAAACAGCCTCCTGGGAGGAGACTGTCCGGGGCCCTGTCCATCCAGGTCCACCCTGATTGGCCCTCCCCCTCCAGCTCCCACCCTCCCTCCTTGCCTTCTAGAAGCTTTGTGGCTGCAGCCTTCATTGTCGCCTACGAGGAGAGAGGCAGCGTCAGGGTTTTGTGGCCCGCAGGTATGCTCCTGCTGGGAGGGAGCTGGTGGGGGGAGGGGTTTGCAGCCTCCCTGCGGGCCGCAAAGCCCTGTCACCGCCGGCGGGGAGCGGGGGCTTTCCACTCCCTTTAGCCTGAGAAGCACTCTGACCGTGGCGAGAGCACTTGCCAGGCCAAAGGGAGCCTCCCGCAGTAGCGCCACCAGTGGGGAAAGGGGCTTTCCACTCCCTTTAGCCCGCTTTGTGGGCCAAAGGGAGCCATGGCCACCTTCTCATGTCTCCTGCCTGCCACCCCTTTCAAAGGCCATTTTTGCAAGATTTGGGGTTCATAAAATGAACAGCATAGAGGTGAGACAAGGTGCACTGTGGTACTGCAATGGGAAGTTTATATAGAGCTCCTGTGGACCATTGGTTCTAGCACATATCAAGGATCTTAATTTTGACCTTTCAGCAGCCCCAGGCTATGGTGTGCTCTTTCACACCACTGTCTTGCAACCTTCTATTGCATTCCTTCCTTGCAAAAGTCTCCAATCACTTTGCAGCTTTATTTCCAAATCTTTAGTATGAATTAATGTGAAAGGGAATGGCATTGCTACAATAAAAATTAGAAAAGAATGAAATATTCGGACTAGCATTTATGTTTCCATTATTTTCAAATATAACAAAGAAAATCAAATTAGTTTGTCCTTAAAAGCAATATAAAATCATACCTATAAGTTGTTTAATTACTCTTCTAGTCAGCTGCCATCAATAATACATAAACATAAGTGGGAACCAACAAGGACTTGCAGGAGGCATATCATTTCCCCCTCCCTACTATTCCCTCTTTGCCTTCCCTAAAAGCCCCTATAGTTTCTCCTCTTTTCCTGCTTTCTTCTCTTCTTTCCACCCAGCAGCCAGCCCTATCTTCAGCTTTCCCTCTCCCAGCAGCTTGTACTTAGGAAAACTATGGCTCAATGGTATAAGTCCAGTGACTAGGCCAAGCCCACTTGCATGATAGGGAGCCCTCAAGGACTTGGGGGGCAGTTTATCCTCCCCCTTCCTCTTCCCCTTTCCCTCCTCTGTATAACCCCCATATCCTCTCCCCTTCCTCTGCCTCATTCTCTCCAACCTGCTTTTTAAATAAATACTTTTTAAGTTTAACAAACAAGATAACAGTATATAGGGGACACAAAGAAAGAGGGGCTATATAGCAAATGATATACATAAAAAACATGAATGAAATATAAAGTAGGAAGAGTTTTATCCCCAACATCCCCTTCATTATAATCCTCAAAACATTTTCTATATAATACAATATTTCAGATTTAAGCCTTGGAGAGTCAAAGCCTCCTTAGTCATATACAAATAGGAACGGAGATCTCCGAGTCCTTGTATCCCAGTCTGAAAGTAGGAGGGGTGTTGCAAATAATGGAGTCAGGATGCAAAAGTACAACACAAATGTGATCACCATCATTAAACTATGTGAGAAATGCTTAGGGGTAGAAAATTAAGATCTATAGTGAGGTAAGATCCTATGTCCCTATTCAGCTCTAGTAGGGGCATTGTCCTAAATATATGAATGAATTCAAATTCAGCAATCTCACGTACTCTTCTCTTTAAGCTTTTCTGTTTGAAGATTGCCACTTTTAGGTCAGCAACAAAATGTAATGTAGGAGTGTCTGGACACATGGAGTCCATTCTGAAATCTTATGCCATCAGTGCCCCCAGTTATGTGTGCAACACCACTGTGGTATAGGAATGTGACCCTCTCTCCCAAGGTGTGAACAGGGTACCTTCTGAATTCTGGCACAGGATAATGGGCATAACCACAAAATGTCAGAGAGTGAAATTATACATAGCTCGGATAGTAACTCTTTAACATTTCGGGCATATTCTTTACTGAACTGAATGCCCTTCAAAATGACTATAGTGTTTCTCACTATTTTCTTGCATACTTGCTTGGTGGGTCCCAGGAAAGGTGTAGGTCAGCACTATGGTGCTCACAGGCACTGTGCTGGGGATCTCTGCTCTAGTGAAAGATCCTTGTGACGAAGAGTTGAATTGGATGCAGATGACAGTTCTTCCTCCTGATGGAAGACTGCCCTGATTCTCCCCCTGAAGCCTTAGCCAGCTGTTTGGAAGCAGTGATTAGGTGGCTCAAGCAGGGTGGCCTGAAACTCAACCCTTCAAAGAACCCTTCAAAGGAGGTCCTGTGGTTGGGCAGGAAGGGTCCAAATGAGTACGCATGTCTACCCAACTTGGACAGGGTGCAGCTATCAATAGCTCACTCCACCCAAAACATGGGTGTGATCCTCGATGCGTCTCTTTCTATGGAGGCACAGGTCACGAGAGTAATGTGACAGCTTTCTACCATTTACACCAAGCCAAACAACTACTACTACTACTACTACTACTACTACTACTACTACTACTACTACTACTACCATTATTAGATTTATTTCCCGCCACTCCCTGTAGGCTCGTGGCAGGTAACTGTACTCTTCAACCCATTAAAATACCCATTAAAAGCTTTTAAAAACAATCCCAACATGGCGGGGGAAAAACGCTCCTGTTCCCACCCCCTGCTATTAGAGCGGCAGGTAAGAATGGGGAGGAGATGTACCCAAGATGTACTAGCCCCAAGGGGGGGGGGGAATGATGGATCTCATTCACTGACCCCGGCCTCAACCAAAAACCTGGTGGAAGAGCTCCGTCTTGCAGGCCCTGCGGAAAGCTGGTAAGTCCTGCAAGGCCCACAGCTCACCCGGGAGCACATTCCACCAGGTAGAAGCCAGGACCAAAAAGGCCCTGGCCCTGGTCAAGGCCAGGCATGCTTCCCTAGGGCCAAGAACGACCACAAAGTTCTTACCCGCAGAGCGTAAGGCCCTGCGGGGTGCATAGGGCGACAGGCAGTCCCTCAGGTATGTTGGTCCCAACCCATGTAAGGCCGTAAAGGTTAAATCCAAAGCCTTGAACCTGATCCGGCAGCAATTGGCAATCAGTGCAGCTGCCTCAGCACAGGCTGGATGTGGGCCCTCCAAGGTGTGTCAGTGAGGACCCTAGCAGCTGCATTTTGCACTAGCTGGAGTTTCCAGATCAAGGACAAGAGTAGGCCAGCATAGAGCGAGTTACAGAAATCCATTCTGGAGGTGACTGTCGCATGGGTCACTGTGGCCAGGTGATCAGGGGATAGGTAGGGCGCTAATATCTGGGTCTGGCCTGCTACTCTCTTGACTTGAGCCTCCATAGGGAGTCATCGATGGTCACACCCAGATTCCTGGCTTGGGGCGCAATGGTGAGTTGCGCTCCAGCCAGGGTAGGTAGGCGTGCTGCCTGATCCTGTCCCCAGCCTCCCAGCCACAGGACCTCTGTCTTGGAGAGGTTGAGTTTCAGGCGACTCTGCTCAAACCATTCACATCTGGTGAATGGTTCGGGGCGGGAGTTCGAGCGGCCGTCCAGGAGGAGATATAGCTGGGTGTCATCAGTGTACTGATGGCAACCCAGCCTGAAGCTCCGTACCATTTGGGCCAGTGGGTGCATAAAGATGTTGAACAATGTGGGGGAGAGGACCACACCCTGTGGGACCCCACAAGGGAGTCCATAGGGTCGTGAGAACTCTTCCCTCACCGCAACCCTCTGGGTCCAGTTCTGGAGGAAGGAGCATATCCAGCACAGGGCTGTGCTCCGTATCCCTGTACCAGCAAGGCGGTGGATCAACAGCTCGTGATCCACGATGTCAAAGGCTGCCAACAGGTCCCAAGAGAACCAACACGGCTGACCCGCCTCTATCCAACTGGCGACGGAAGTCATCCAAAAGGGCGATCAACACCATCTCTACCCCGTGGCCAGGATGGAAGCCTGACTGATATGGATCACCCTACTTGGCCCCAGAACACCTAGCCACAGTGATCCATGCAACTGTCACCTCTAGGCTAGACTTCTGCAACTTGCTCTATGCAGGCCTACCCTTAACCTTTATTCCAAAACTGCAATTGGTCCAGAATGCCACAACCAGGATCCTCACTGGTACACCATGGAGGTCTCACATCCAGCCTGCTCTCCAACAACTGCACTGACTCCCAGTCTGGATCAGACTTAAGGCCTTGATAATCACCTTCAAGCCCATACACGGTTTGGACTCGGTGTCCACAGGGCCTGCAAAAGGGACTGCCTTTCTGCCTACATCCCCCAAAGAGCTCTATGCTCTGCCACTTCCAACTAGCTGGTGATCCCTGCCCCCAATGAAGCATGTTGGGCCTCAACTAGGGCCAGACTATTTCTGTCCAAGCCCCCACATGGTGGAATTAGCTCCCAGATCAGGGCCCTACCTGAACTCCCACTATTCCACAGGGCCTGCAAAAGGGAGCTCTTTCGCCAGCCATTCGATTGAGGCTGACCAATTCAACAACATACACTGGGCCCCTAGACATCCCCCCACACACACACACTATCCGAACCCAAACTGACCAACCTATGGGATCATGGTTAGAAAGTTTTTGTTGTTATGAGAAATGTTAAAATACTTGTTGCCTTCAGTTATGAAACCTACTATTATTGTTGTTGACGTTAAGAATTGTGCTGTATTATCCCTAAGTTTTGTGTAAACCACCCTGAGCCTCATGGGAGGGCAGTATAGAAATATAACAAATAAATAAATAAGATTAAATTTGTTAAGCATTAGCTTTCAGCAAGACTTTTATGGATTTATCTACATGCCTGTTTGTGGTTGTGATTTTATTTTTGAATGCCACTGTACAGAGCTGTGGCTTCTTCCATTAAGCCCAGCTGTAAGTCAGTGGTGTTTGTACTATCAGCAGCAGAAACAAGGCGGGGGAGTGGTGGAGGAAAACTCCCAAATGTCCTTGATAATCAGAAAAATTAGCAAAGGCCAATGTGAAAAGCCCTTGAAATGAAAGGAGTACGTGGGTTAATGTTTCAGAATGATAAATCTCCCCTGTTTTTAAAGGATGGACTGAATGATAACGTTTTTCAATTAGCCGCAAGAAGGCTGTTAGATGCGTCACAGCTGGTGGTGAAAATGTTGTATGGGGGGAAGGGAGGGAGAACAGAAGGCTCTGGAAAGGAGGAGAGTGAACAGATCCAGTACTCTGGCATTTAGGTTGCCAAGGCACCTTTGCTAATAGTTTCGATTTAGGCAGTGAAGATGGTCATTTTTTAATGTTATAACACATCAAAATGCATACTCTGAAGCAGGGGTAGTCAACCTGTGATGCTCCAAATGTCAATGGACTACAATTCCCATGAGCCCCTGCCAGCAACTGCTGGCAGGGGCTCATGGGAATTGTAGTCCATGGACATCTGGAGGACCACAGGTTGACTACCCCTGCTCTGAAGGACTAAAAGAATGAATTGGTGCCTTTGTAGTAAATCAGCCAATCATTGGGCTTCTTAGGTGTTTGTGAATCAGTACCAAAACCAAAACATATTTGACTCTCCTATGCAGTTTGTTAATCCAGAAAGATAGCCAAGAGTTTGACTGTGGTGGCCATACTTTCCTGTGTGTTTTCAGCAGAGGCACAAAATATCTGCTGTCAAACTAGATTTTGGTAACCACCCTATCTTGGGGGGGAAAGAGTGGGACATGCAGCAGATGTGCAGATAATGTGTATGCAGTTCTGATGTCTTAACCAACCTACATAAAATGCAAGTCATAATAAAATACCTAGTCTATTTTCATTATTGACACAAATTGCATTTTGCTGGTTTGTTTTTTTGCTTGGCTCCAGTTCATACTTAGTTTAAAATGGTTTTCCTTAACTTTGTCTTGCAATGCACTTCTTCATTTATTTTAATGTATATTTGATTCATTCATTCCTGTCTTTCTCCCTAATGGGATCCAAAGTGGCCTACATCATTCTCCTCCCCATTTTTTTCTCACAACAACTCTGTGAGGCAGATTAGGCTGAGGACAAGTGACTGGCCCTGTTAGATACTAAGGATTGGTAAAGTCTTAATATCCTTAAAGTTAGCAGAGTGTGTTAGTAAAGCATATAATGCAGCGGCTGGCAGAGTGCTTGTGGAGTGAAAATAACAAACAAAGAAACACATACTCACAAATGTGGTACTTAACTAATATAACTACTGTTTAATAAAGAACTTAATACTACATACTTAGAGGTAAAGATAAGGTTCTTATTCTATTCTAAATAGCTGGATGGAGAGAGATGCTTGAGGCACCTCCCTGCCATCATGTTGCTTGGAGGAGAGATGGAAGAGAAAGAGGATGGGGACTGTGGAAAAAGGAAATTACCCTCTAGGGACAGGTCAGTGAGATCAAAGGTGTCCTATCTATCTCACTAACTCTATGGCAAGAGAGTCCTGTTTACACCCCCACAAGTCAGGAGACATCGCACAGAGAGCTGTTTTCCAACAGGCCCTAGGTCACACAGCGAGCTTCCATGGCACATATAAGGATTTGAACCTGGGTCTCCCAGATACTGGCCCAACCCTCTTAACCACTGCACCACATTGGCTTTCAACACCAATAGCTAATGATTCATTCTGGTAGAGAAGGCAGTGTTTCATGAAGCTGCCTTTAATTGAAAAGAGTTTTTTGGTTTGGTTCCCAGCTGCCTAGGCTCAACTCTGTGGGTTTGGAATTTTTTTTTTAGGGGGGTGGAGGTGGATTTGAACAGAATACTCAATTTTGGGGGGTTACACTAAGGAAAGTTCTGTATTACTGCTCATGGGAGGGGGGTTGTTGGACAAAGGAAATCATTATTTCTCCTAAGTCTGTGCAGCTGAGATTCAGAACAATGTTTATCCCGTGGCAAATTTTGGCCATTTTCATTTTTAAGAGGGGATGCCATCACCTTCTGAATTTGAGGGGCAAGAGCCATCTTTGTTGCATTTGGGTTGTTAGGGCCACTGCTGCTAAGAATCTGCCTGTGGGATGCCTATTGGAAAACACAAGAGGGAAGGGGAGAGCTGTAGTCCTGTTTAAAAAACAAAGAAAGAAAATCCAGGTTGGGTTTTATAAGTTTATAGCTATGTCTTGTTTTTTTTACAGAGCTATAATCGTGGTGCTTAGAGTGATGTGAAAGGAACAGAAACACTTAGCCTTGAACTTTTGTTCTGCTGCTGCTTCTTGTGCCTCTGAGGTACAAAACATACCTGTAAACTTATAATCTGTCAAACTGATTTTCCAAGGGGCTAAATAGAGAAAGGAAGGTCACATATTGAATAGTGAGAAACTGGGGTCAGGGAGGAAGGCAAAACAGAAAAAGGTAATCTGATCCATTTATTTATTTGTGAGACATAGCAGTTGTTTTCTCTCTCCTCTCTGTAGCTGGGGAAGATGTATGGATCCTGGTTTTGTTTTGTAGGAGGGGAAAGGAAGATATGGATTCCGTTACATTTTGCATACAAAGAGGAAGGTTCTTGGTGATTCTATAAATAAGGACCAAACTGAATTAAAGAGAATGGTCTATACCTGACTTCAAAAACTACGTTTCTGCAGGTGTATCTCCCCCAAACCCATCTAAACCATTGCATCCTATTGTGTATTAACGCCTGCCTCTGCCCTAAGGCTTACCGTAAGTGTTCAGAATTTTTTACAAAAAAAAATCTCTGTTTGTGTACATGCATTCTTCAAAACAAAGCCAAACAACCCCCACCATACTTAATATGAATGTATAGGGATGTGTACACACGTGCTAGTTGAGAATGCCAGCTGGTGACAGCTCTGTGCAAATTCCAGCATCCAGCTATGCAAATAGCTCCATAGCACAGCAAATTCTGAAAAGCATTAATTGTGGCACTGTGACTGTTGCATGGCAACAGTTGTGTTGGTACAGATAATAGCGGCTGCCCCTTGCTTTTTCTCTCTCACACTCAGTGACAAACAGGAATAAGTAGAAATGATGGCGGACCTGAGGAATGCTATGACAGGTGCTGTAAGGTCCCCAAAGTCACAAGTCGTGAGTTGAAATCTGCTATGCGTGGCCTGTAAACCTTTGAAATTACACATACAATAAGAGTGGTGTAGAATTATGCAGTGTATTTGTGGGGGCTGTGTAGAGGCTGCTAAGAATTGTAAGATCAGCAAGGCAATATTGCAAGAATAGGTAACAAAAACAAATCACCTTTGATCACAGATGCAATGCATTAAGACTGTACTGGGATTTTACAAACTTAATATTTGAGTACTTCCATCCAGTCTCCAGGGATGGAAAGCAGCATGGTGTAGTCTGATCTTGTCAAGTCTTGGAAGCAAAATAGGGGCAGTATTTGAATGGAAGACTCTGCAGAGGAAGGCAATAGCAAACCACCTCTGCTTCTCACTTGCCTTAAAAGTTGCTTGCTGAAGTCACCATAGATTGGTTGCAGCTCAGTGGCACTTACATACATATAAATACCCATTCCCCATAAGAAATGCAAACAGTAATATATAGAAGTGTGACAAGGAAGAGCAGTTCAAAATGGATCCTTCAGGGAATGTAAGTTCCGGATGCAGAATGGCGTCAGCAACAGTTGCCATCTTGGGTATTTCTCTGAGCTTATACAACTGGGAAGTATTTTGCAATGTGTCAGCTAGACTGATAAGAGCCCAGATGCCACTTCTCTGTAGGTATTATATGAATGAGTGGGTGTTAATTTTTATATATTTTTTTAATTGTTAAACATTTATTAGGCGATATGACCATATATGGTCATGTTGACCTGCCCCCCCCTCCCAAAATGACCAATGATGGGCCTGGAAGGGGTAGAAAGTGGAGGGCCCTTGGTGGGTGTGTTCACACCTATGCTTCTCGACCAACATTCTGCATGATTGTGCCACTTCTGGGGTTTCTCAAAGCCTGAAGAATGTTTCAGAGGATTCTCAGTGGTAAAAAAGTTGAGAAAGACTGGTCTAGAGAATGTTCTTGTCAATTTAGCAGTCTTGAGGTTATGGAGAAGGACATAGATTCAGTTTTCCTGCCTATGTTCCAAGTTGCTGGAGCAATCAAAGACATTTTTGGCTCTGCAGAGGGTAGCCGGTAAGACAAAGAGAAGAGTGGAAAAAGCCACAGCTGGGTGACTGGAATATTAAGAGGTAGGAGAGTTCTCTAGGTTGTGCTGGGACAGGTAGCCCTCCCTGTATCTTTGTTCCTCTTCCAAAATCCTTTTATTACAGCATCTATACTAGATTCAAGTAAATGCTTTTTGTCTGCCTTTCTTGTTCCTTTAAATATTCACTATTATATCATAGCAAGCAAAATTAATCTTTAAAATAACCTCTTGAGCCTCTTATATCCCCCTCACTCAGAAGCAAGCAAATGTGACTGTGAGGTAAAAAGGTTTACAAGGATTGAGTGGTCATGCTCTGTTTCCAGTTAATTATCTTAGCAAATAAAAAAGGATTATGACTGTAACTAGGCAAAGTTCAGGGGAATCCTGGTGAAAAGCGACACACAAGTCATGTGCTTTAAATTCCAGTCAGAGTGCTTAAAAATGGCTGTCAACCTGCTTCCAACTTATGGCAGCCCTGTGAATTAGTGATCCTCCAAAACATCCTATTGTTAATAGCCATGCTCCGGTCTTGAGAACTGAGGATCATAGCTTCCTTGATTAAATCAATCCATCTCATCTTTTCTTTTCTTCTTTTCCTACTGCCTTCAATGGTTCCTAGCATTATTGTCTTTTTCTGTGAGTCTTGTCATCTTATAACATGATCAAAGAAGATAGCCTCACTCTGGTCATTTTAGCTTATAAGCGAGAGTTCAGGTATTATGTGATCTAGAACCCACTTATCTGTCTATTTGGCGGTCCATGGTATCTGTAAAACTGTCCTCCAGTAACACATTTCAAAAAAATCTGCTTTCTTGCTCTTACTTTTCTCTGTGGTCCAATTTTCACACCCATATATAATAATCGAGGTTACTGTCTTGATCTTGATCACCATTGACACATCCTTATCCTTAAGATCTTTTCTAGCACCTTCATGGCTGCCTTTCACAGTTTGATTTCTTGGTTGTGATCTCCCTTTTGGTTGATGATGCCTTTTCTTTCTTTGCTAGGCAGGTTTCAAAATGACCATTTAAGGTGATTTTTTCCCTGTGCTCTAGGAGGAGGGGAAGGGGATATTCAGCCCACTGGCTCTTCATTCAGATGCAAATGATCCTGCCTAACATCACAATGGATGGTCAAGCACTCTGCACTTCCTCCTGGCAGGTATTAGAAACAGAGGCCTAAAAAAAATCCTAGTGAGGTTTCAAGAAGAAGGTTCCTATGGGCCAGTAAATGTTTCTTTGAATGAGATGACCCAGGCAGTGTCGGTGGATAGCAGGACTTTTCACCTGGACTTTGGGGACCATGTGGCTGCCTGGAAGAGCTACCACAGCCCTGGAGGTAAAAAATATGCAATGGAACTTTGTAATCTCCCAAGATATAGAAGGCTGCCTTACATCTAATATCTAGTGAGGTATGTTTTGGCAGAGGGACAGAGAATCTGCAGTGTTTACCTATTTTCTTTTGAATTCTTTGCATAAATCTGTGTTGTGCTAAAAGTATGCTCATAAACTTTTTCCTTTTAACAAATTTTCTATAATTTTGAATATTGTCAGCCAGCATGGTGTAGTGGTTAGAAGAGTGGACTTCTAATCTGCTGAGCCAGGTTTGATTCCCCACTTCTCCCCCACATACAACCAGCTAGGTGACCTTGGGCTCACCACAGCACTGATAAAGCTGTTCTGACCAAGCAGTAATATCAGGGCTCTCTCAGCCTCACCCACCTCACAGGGTGTCTGTTGTGGGGAGAGGACAGGGAAGGCTTTTACACTCCTTTGGATAGAGAAAAGTGGCATATAAGAACCAACTCTTCTTCTTCTTAGTCCCATATAGTGCCTCACTGGCTCAGAAATTCTGTTTTAACAAGGGAGCACCCATCAATATATGTCCCTGCATTGACCACATGCTGGGCCATAGGAGGCATAGAGGTGAGACCTCAGAATTCCCAAAGGGAAGCTAGGAGTTCCTGATCCTCTCAGCAGGCAGGCCTGTATAACGATCAGGTGGTGCTGATGATATCCAGAGAGACAAAGACATAGCCTCTCCCCCAGTTGAAAACATTTAGAAGTAGACAGGACAGAATAGGGCTTGCAGAGTCACAGTAGGCCTGTTCAGTAATAATTTCAATTTCTTCAGTGGCAACTTTAAAATTATGCAGTTCCTTTTGTCTTCCTGTTGTTCAGCTGTACTTAGGCACTTTCTTCTCTATCAGTAATCATTTCAAGTCCTTACAAGTTTTCACGTATCTCAGATAATTAATATTCTTTCTGCCATTTTTCACACCACTTCCATCTAAATCTATTCCATATTTCTTTATATGTTCTGCATATGGATTGAAGCTATAAGGAAATAAAACACATCCTTGTCTTGATACCTTTGCCAATTGGAAACCATTAATTTCTCCATATTATGTCCTAATGGTAGCCTCTTGTCCAGATTACAGATTGTGCATCAAAACAATCAGATGCTGTGGTACACCCATTTCTTTTAAAGCCAACCAGAGATTTTTGTGATCCACACAGTCAAAAACTTTGCTGTAATCTATGTAACAGAAGTTGATTTTCTTCTGAAATTCCCTCCTTATATGTTCCAGTGACAATTTAGGTTTGCAATATCATCTTTCTTTTCTGACTCCAGCTTGAACATTTGGCATTTCTCATTACGTATACAGTAACAGTCTTTGTTGTAAGATTTTGAGCATCACTTTGCTTGCATAAGAAGTAAATGTGATGGTCCTATAGCTGTATGAGCCTCTTGTGGCGCAGAGTGGTAAGACAGCAGACATGCTGTCTGAAGCTCTGTCCATGAGGCTGGGAGTTCAATCCCAGCAGCCGGCTCAAGGTTAACTCAGCCTCCCATCCTTCTGAGGTTGGTAAAATGAGTACCCAGCTTGCTGGGGGATAAACAGTAATGACTGGGGAAGACACTGGCAAACTACCCCGTACTGAGTCTGCCATGAAAATACTAGAGGGCGTCACCCCAAGGATCAGACATGACCCAGTGCTTGCACAGGGGATACCTTTATCTTTACCTTTTACCTAGAGCTGTAGTCTTTGATATCTTCTTTTGGGGAATTGGAATGTAGATTGCGTGGTCCAGTGTGTTTTCAGTGCATGGTCACTGTTTTGTTTTCCATATTTCTTGGCATATTCTTGTTGAGATTTTGGTGGCATGAAATGGCTATGTTGATTTTCAATCTACTAGTGATTTCTTACTCCCAGTTGCTTTAAGTTGGTTTTCATTTCACTTTCTAAAATAACAGGCTCTTCTTCAGAATATTCTTATTGGAAGGCATCTGTCATCTTTGCATCTCTTTTGCATAGTTCTTTAGTGTATTGTTCCCATCTTTTCTTTATTTTATTCTGTTGAGTTAAAAATTTCCAAGTTGATTTTTCTGCATGCCTAACCATATTTCAAATTTCCCTTTGATTTCTTGGATCTTATGTAAAAGATCTCTTGTTCTCCCTTTTTTGTTGTTCTCTTCTTTTCTCGACATTGGTTATTATAATAATTCTCTTTGTAGGTACCAGTTGCTGGAAAACTTCATTCAGACTTCTGTTTGTGTCACCTTTTGCTTTTCATCTTCTCAATTGGGGGGTCAAATGACCCCTTTCACAGGGGTTGCGGCAGGGCAAGCAGCTTGGCTGGGGGGGGCGCTACCACTGTTGCCACTCCCCCTGCAGGTGCCTGTGCTCAGCTGCCAGCCACTCCAGCAGTGCTTCCAGCGCAGCGCAGTCTCCCGCCAGGTGCTCCAGGTGGTGGCACAGTTTGGCAGGACAAGAGGCAGAACTGAACTGAGAAACCCCGGAAAAAAATCAATTTGTATACAATTATGAACAATGAATCTTCATGCCATTGGTCAGTGTCAATTAAATTTCTGTGAAAGAACGCTTGCATAATTTTATGGTTGGGGTTCACCACAAAATGAGGAACTGTATTAAAGGGTCGCGGCATTAGGAAGCTTGAGAACCACTGGTTTAGTCAGTCATCCATCAAAACTTTTCCTTTCTTTTGGCTACATGAATAGTCTGTGCATTCTTCCTTGATAATATCTCTGGTTTCAACCCATAGTTCTTTTGAATCCTCTGCACTTGAACTTAGTAATGCAAATCTGTTCTCTATGTGGTCTTCAAACTCTTTATAATATTTAGATTGTATTTTGGTACTGTTATATGTTTTGGTGTTTTTCTTCAGCTTTATTCTAATGTTCGATATTAACTAGTCACTGTCTACACTCAGCTCCTGGACTTGTTTTAGCAGAGAGAATAGAGCTTCTCCATTTTTTGCTTTCAATTATGTAATCTATTTGATGTTTGTATTGACTATTTAGTGATGTCCTCATATGCAATAATCTGTTCAGTTGCCTGAAACGTGTTTGCAATGAACACCTTGTCTTTGCAGAAATCTATGAATTACTTGTCTGTTTCATTTCATGACCTTAGCCCAAATTGTCACATGATTATCACAAATCTTGTTTAGATGTATGATCAGTTTCTTTCAGAACACTTGCATAAAAGTTTTCAATTTCTTAATCTTCAGCATCTGTAGATGGATCTTAAACTTGAATGATAGTTATGTTGATAGTCTTTCCATGAAGTCTGATTAATATTATTTGGTCAGATTTTGCATTATAACCCCTGATTGCTCATGCTATACCTCACCTCACTATTAGAGCAACCCCATTTCTTATGCATTTGTCATTTTCTGAGCAAAAGGCTTTATAATTTTCTGACTGAAAATGCCCGAATCTAATCCACTTTAATTCTCTCACTCCCAGGACTGCAAAGTTTAAACATTCAATTTCTCATTTTTATGATTTTGGGGTTCCCTTTGATTTATACTTATGTTTCATGTTCCAATTATGTGTTGAATTATTTCAGTCTTTTGCACTTATCCACATCAACAACTGAACACCCTTTCAGCTTTAATGCAGCTGCTTAAGTAAGAATAACTTTACTTGTACTTGTTCCCTTTTCTTCTGACCTTTTCTGCTATATCTTTTTTTCATGTTTGATTGTGTCATCATAGGACTTTGAAGGTATGAGATGATCTGAAATAGTTTTCCATTGCCTACTTCTATGCAATACTAACCAGGGTTAGCTGAAGTGACACTGCCATGGTCACTGCTGCATAGTAGCTACCCCTTGAGGATTCTTCCACCCCATCACTATTGGAACTGTTTGTTCTCCTCTGCCGAGGTGGCCATTAATTTCTAAAAAGGGTGGATGTATATTAGTCTGGTGTCTCATTATGGTTTTGCTCTCTGTCCACTGACACACACAAAGCCTCTCACAGTGTTAAGGTGTATATCCAAGAGGGGGATGATAAAAAGTTGTCTTCTTTCTTGAAAAGGTCTATGATACTTACCAGGATTAGTTCTAGGAGAAAGACTGTAAAAGATTTAATCTAAGATGCATTATACCACAGACTTGCTTCTGAAACCATCCTCCATATTCTAACTCATTCATTCATTCATTCCATTCATTCCATTCATTCATTTATATACCACCACTCTCAAAGACTTGTGATGGTTTATAATAAAATGGTAGAAACACAGAACCCTTAAAATCTCCCACCCATAAATACACATTAAAATTGGCTATTGGTTGGAGTTAACCCCCCATCTCCTCTCCCCACCCCTGTCCAGCTAGCAGTCCGGAGCTCTTTCCTTAGGAGTGGGGGGCCTGATCTCACCAGCTCTAGGGGATCCCCTGATGGTAATTCTGGGACCTCAACCCACTCTCAACCATACGCCTGGCGGAAGAACATCTTGTAGGCCCTGCAGAAAGCTGATAACTCTGACAGGGCCTTTAGTTCTTCTGGGAGCTCATTCCACCAGGCTGGGGCCAGGGCCAAAAAGCCCTGGTTCAAGGCCAGGTGAATTTCCTGGGGGCCCAGGACCATCAGCAGATTCATTCCCACAGAGCAGAGTGGCCTGTGGAGGGCATAGACAGACAAGCGGTCCTGCAGATATGCTGGGCCCAAGCCATGTATGGCCTTGAAGGTTAAAACCAAAACCTTAAACATGATCCAGAAACAGACTGGTAACCAATGCAGATGGCATAGCGCCAGCTGGATATGGGCCCTCCAATATGTACGTGTGAGGACCCTCGCAGCTGCATTCTGTACCAGCTGTAATATCCAGGTCAAAGGTAAGAGTAGGCCCACGTAGAGCGAGTTGCAGTGGTCTAACCTGGAAGTGACCATTGCATGGATCATTGTGGCCAGGTGTTCAGAGGACAGATAACTTGTATGTTGTATTTCCAGTTTGGTGTAGTGGTTAGGAGTGTGGACTTCTAATCTGGCATGCCAGGTTCGATTCTGCGCTCCCCCACATGCAACCAGCTGGGTGACCTTGGGCTCGCCACGGCACTGATAAAACTGTTCTGACTGGGCAGTGATATCAGGGCTCTCTCAGCCTCACCCACCCCACAGGGTGTCTGTTGTGGGGAGAGGAATGGGAAGGCGACTGTAAGCCGCTTTGAGCCTCCTTCGGGTAGGGAAAAGTGGCATATAAGAACCAACTCTTCTTCTTCTTTCTGCTAATGCAATGTGAATTTGATTGGCATTCCCTTTTTAAAAGGATGGAGGGGAGACTGGGGTAACAAATGATTATATGACTTTTCCAAGATAAAGTAATGGCTGGGAATCCAGAATAGTAGCCAATAGGACTTCCAACAGGCCTGGATAAAAATAGCCTGTCCCTTTAGTAGAGGCCTGATGTGTGGAAATGGAAAGCTGAAACACCTAATGGCGTGGAAATAAATAACATATGCTAAGCCCCTATTAAAGGGGAAGGACATTTGTCTCCCAGTCTGCTAGTATGCCAGTAATAAGAATGAAAGAATAATCTGAATGGAATAGGAAAGGATGTTGGAAAATGGAGATAGAAGTACAAAAAGAACCTGTTTCCCAATTTCTTTGGATACGAGTTCCTCTTTTTAGTTTAACTATCTGTGCTTGCAGACTAAGACTTCATTTCTAAAGACAATGGTTTTGAGTATGTTCTATTGACATCTGAAATGCTGACTTCTGAGTAAACATGATTAAGTAAAGGTAAACTTTAGCGTCTAGGTTTCCTCATGTGTGCTGGGTCAGAGTCCTTGGATTAAACCATATAGTATTTATAACTTCCAGTCCCCAGTATACCTTCCTATTTACATGAGAGTTTTGTACTTTCCTGTAAGAGTTCAGATCATTTGACTTTGAGAAGAAAAATACCACCAGCGTACGAAGACTACAGAGTAAGGTCACAATCTGAACTACTAAAATGAGTGCACAAGAGCACGGAATGTGCATTAAGTGATTAACAAGGAGGAAAAATCTTATGGCAGTTGGAAATGTTCTCAAAAGAGAAGGTTAGAAGGTCTGAGGCTATGTAGCATATCAGGGGTGTTGGGAGCAAAACAAACAACCTACCATCACACAAGCACAGAAAATCATCCCCTGATCTTTGGGGGGTTTTATGAGCAGGAAACTTTGGTTTGAGGAACATTCAGTCATGTGCACTTCAGCTTGGTCCATTCAGTGATATGCGCTTCAGCTTGGTCATAACTAGGCCTGAGTAATCTTAAAAAGAGAGCAGAATTTACACAAACACACACCTGGAATCAGTGGCCAAATTACACTAAGTATTACTGTGAAGCCTCAGCGTGCATTATTCTAAATTCAACCTGCATTTAAAGCTATTATTAAAGAAAGGAATTATACAGCTTTAAAGTTCCATTCATGTGCATGAATGTGTGAGTGCGAAAGAGAAGGAAAGAATGAGGAATTTTTGATACACTTACCAAGTAGAGAGAGTGATGTTGAATGACTGCCACCCAATACTGCCCTGTTTTAGCATCTCTGGCTAGGAATTTGGCAACAGGATGATGTAACCAGAAAACAGTGAGGAGGCTTTACTGCCTTCAGAGTGGTAGGCAGCTGAAATGTCCTGTTCAGAATGTTTTGGGGGGCCTTGCTGTTCTGAAACAAGCTGCCAGTCCCAGCAGACTGTCCCCCCATTCTCTACTTAAAGTTGGTGGTTGCTTCTTTCCGTAGCAAACAAAGGATTATTCCTATAAACTCTAATTAATCCCCATGTTTTAAATTTAGAGTTGTGGTGGCAGATTTGGGGAAGGCAAGAGCTGACTCTTGTGCTTTGTACAGTCTGCTAAGGTATAACATTATATATACAAAATTGGTAGCTGTTATTCTACTTCTGGAGACTTGAAGCATGGAAAGGGTTTGTATATCTCCCCCTAAACTCCTGATCCTGTTAGGCATCTGGGATCCTATCACCCTGTTCTGGAGAGATCTGCTTACCATGTGTTTTGATATGACAATTATCTTCTTATTGTTCAAAATAGAAAATATGCCAGATTGTTTTGCAGCCACAGTTGACTGTCACTGGAGGATTTAGTAGAAAGGCTGGGAGCAGAAGACATCTTGTTGGTGATCTCTGGCTTCTTTTTGGGTTTTCTTGGCAGAAAATATTCCCTAAATAAATAAAAAGCTTTAAATGGAGAAATAGTTAGGGTCCTGTCCTAACAACTTTTTACTAACTACCAGTACGCTGGGATAAGGAGAGACAACAGGTATAAACTGGGAATTGCGGGATTTTGTATTAGCTACCAGCCTGGTTGTCACTTAGCTGCTGATGTACAGGGGCTGTGAATGTTTACAATGTGAATTCATGCCTTTGTTTCCTAAGCCTTTGTTGTATTGACTGGTCTCTCTCTCTCTCTCTCTCTCTTTCTCCCCCTTTTTTCTAGTGAGGGCACAACAGAAGCAATAGACTGTCCTGGTCAGCCAAAATCTCCATTGGAAAAGTTTATGGTCAGGTTGTGCACATACCACCAGAAGCGCTTTGTCCGAGTCCTGAATGATATATGCACTGAAGTACAGCCAGGCTGTGAGGGCCAGCAGTTACCTGGAGCTGCAAACATGGATATGTCTACTTGTAGCTCAGGCTGCAGCCAGTATCATACTGAGAATCAGGAACTTGGAACTTCTTGCTCTGAACCTAAGCACCTTCCATCTCTGGACCCTGAACAATCAGGGCCTCATGGCTCTCTGCGCATACTATGTCATGCTCTGAAGCAAGCTGTGGATCTGAAGTCTTCAGATAGAAGAGAAAATTGCAGCCCTATTGTCAGAAGAGACTTCCCTGAGCTTCCTAGCATTAGAACAAACTCTGCAAGTCCCAGGGATAGTCCCAATCAAGGGTACCTCACCACCTCAAATTCCCATTATTCTGCTAAAGGCCTGGAAGGGCAAATCCCTAGCAATGAGCAAGAGATGGGAATCAGGAAAGGTGAAGATGACAAAGACCAGATGCAAAGTAGAGCTTTGTTGGGAGGTTACATTACTGCAAAAGCATCAAATGTAAATGCGAGTGAGGATAGTCTGGAGAGTCGTCTTGGCTCTCAAAAGAGCCTTTTTAAACCTTTTCCGGAGGAGACCAGAGAGCAAGTCTTTTCAGCAAGTTCCCCTCGGCGAGCAGATAAAGAGAATGCTTTGCAGTGCAGTTCCAAAGCCTCTTTGCACCCAGATACTGAGATAAATGACCAGGAAGCCAGACCGAAGTTAGACAACCATCTCCAGTCTGCGGGGAAGAGCAAGGGAAGTGGTCATATGCATCCTGTTGACAAGACTCATTTGGAAAATGCCAAAGACAATTGGCTTCCTGCTAGTCCTGTGCCAGGGGTGCACCACAAAACCAGCAATGGACATTCAAGGGCCAAGAGCATCTCCGTCTCATCCAAAAGCACTCGTAAGAGCAAACGATCCTCGGGACTAAGAATAAATGACTATGATAACCAATGTGATGTTGTGTTCATCAGCCAGCCTATCACAGAGTACCACTTTGAGAACAAGAGGGCTGTGTCTTCTAGAAAGACAGCAAGGAAGAGTACCCGTGGATATTTCTACAATGGCGAGTGCTGTGAGCTTCCAACCGTTCGCACCTTGGCAAAGGCTTCCTGCATACAGGAGAGCGGGAGCACCCCAGCACCAAGGGCTGAAGTGCTGACCAGCCCTACTCAGGAAGCAGCTCAAACTGTAAATGAAGAGGCTGACAAAAGGTCTTCCCTTGTGGCACTTCCTCAAATAGAGTCCTCTGACAAGAACACTCAGGACAGAGCTGAGCAATGCCCAGCTGAGAATAATCCTCTTGAAGCAAGTTCCATGGAGCAGAATGAAACTAGTTCTGCTGAAACACCTGCAGTTGCTCTCTCCCCACAGGCTTGCCCTGATCTGAATGCAGAGGAAAGCAGCTTGTCTGTCTCTTCATTCCACTCGGCAGTTGTCCCTTCCCCTCCAATGAATGAACAGGAGCTGCAGGAGCAAGCTGATATGGGCGATATTATGCAGACTAGTAAAACCATGGACTCCTGTAAGAGTAGCAGTCCTTGTGAAGACAGTGGCAGTACACCCAATTTGGTGCCACTGCCTGTCTCAGAAACTGCAGATGGCAAAGAAAACTCTTTGACTTTGGAGAATATCCCGGAGCCTTCCAGTCTTGTAAATCAGGAACCTTCTGTTAATGTGAATCTGCCACTGACTGAAGAGCTTGCAGACAGAATGGACTCACTGCCTCCTTCTGAGGGATCTTCTACAACTGTAGACTTGCCACCATCTGTAGAATCACCTGCTGATGTCGAACTCCCATTGATTTCCCCTGCTGACCTTGCAGAACCACAAGCAGAGTCTCCTGCTCTTGACAGTCTGGATGCTTCTGTAGTCCTCCCAGTAGAGGTCCCTGTGGACACAGAGATGGTGTGTTCTGGGGAGGTTACCAGCTTAAGGGCAGCTTCTCCAGTGGTACTTCCTGCCAGTGTGGTCCCTGAGACTCTTGCTGATGTAGATTTGGAATCCTCAGAGCCCCCTGCAGTAGAACTTCTGGAGACAATACCTGGCAAGGTGAATCTGGAGCTTTCTCAGATCCCTTCCAGCTCAGATGCTACAGAGCTCCCAGCCAGCTTGCAATGTCCTGGTGCATATGGAAGCATTAACACTGAACCCAGTGTTGAAGGGACTCAGGACTGGGAGGAAGGCCAGGCAGGAAAAAGTGAGACTGTGTTGCCTGTTGTAGATATTAGTGAAACCTTGGAAACAGAAATAGCAGAAGATACAAATGATTCTAGCAAGATGGAGAGCAGGGAAGCTGATGGCAAAGCTCCACCAGTCTCTGAATTGTCAGAAACAAGCAGCAGAGGGACAATTCCTTCCAAAATAAGCACAGACAAGAAGCGAAAGAGAGAGAAAAAGCCTCAAGTTGTATCTGATCGGCGACTTCGGAGCCAACAGTCCCTGCCTCCCACAGAGGACAGTTCTGAGCCAAGCAGCTCATCCACTTCTCTGCAGCTTCCGCAACTTCAAATTAAGCTTTCTAAAAGCCCTGGTGCTAAACGTTTTAAGAGGGAGGTACATCTTGATGGGGCAGCGTCTGTGAGCGTTCCAAGTGATTGCTTCCATGAAACATTGCTCACTGACATCGGAAATGCCCAAGAGGGAGAATCTAAGCAGCAGGCAGAGGACAAAAATGACATCACAAAGGAGCAGACCTGTAAAAACCTGTTGTCAGTAGAGGCTGCAGTAGATGAAGGCCAGAATGGAAATGACAACAGTAAGCAAGGGACGATGCTTGAAATCTGTTTAGAGGCGAATTCTGACAAGAGAAGTGTTCATGTCCCAGCAGAAATCTCTGATGAGGGAGAACAACATACAAACAGGAATCAAGAATCTCTGGAGAACTCTGACAGTTCTGTGGAAGTTAGTGAGATGTTGGACATTGACCAAGAGATCATTTGCCCTCCTAGTCCTGAGAGCAAGAATGAAAGCAAGAATGCACCACTAGAGAAGTCTATGAGATACAAGAAGCCAGCCCTCCAATTCTATAACTTGAGACACACCCCTGCCCTTCCTCCTGTGGCTAGTGTCCAGAAAACCACAACAGGAAAGGTCGCTACAGAAGCAGATTCTAATGACGTGGACCAGCAACATGGCGGGAATGAAGACCCTATTGGTTTTAGCAGCATGGAGGTGTTGCCTGACAGCAAACCCAGATTTGTGGAATGGTGTACTGAGGAAGAGAACCAAGAACTCATTACAAATTTTAATGCCCAGTACATGAAGGTCCAGAAAGGGTGGATTCAGCTGGAGAAGGAGGCCCCACCAGCTCCAAAGGTCAAAAACAAGTCTGACAAGCTGAAGGAGATCTGGAAAAGCAAGAAGAGGACCCGGAAATGCAAAGGATCCACTGAGGTCCAGAAGCTCTCCCCTGTTCAGATGCTGTTCATGAAGGCATTTAATGTATCCAACATCTGCAGGTGGTTCATGGAGACAACTGAAACCAAGTCTCTGGTAATTGTGAAGAAGTTGAACACACGACTCCCAGGAGACATCCCTCTCATGAAGCTTCCACTCCAGAAGGGCTCCTCTTCTGGCATCTACCCAAGTTCCCTTCAAGCTGAACGTCTGAAGAAGCACCTGAAGAAGTTTGCTGCAATGACTCCAGCAAAAAACACAATAAAAACCCAAAGAGTGTGGGCTAAGCTTCAAGAGGTCACTGAGGAAACTGAGCCAGAGCAAGTGACCAGTCCAAAGCAGATGTCCCCCTCTGATGTCACTTTGGAACATGCCGTTGAAGCCAAAATCCAACCCCGTCCAACCACACCAGTGCTGACCAGCTCACGGATTCTGAGGAAATGCTCCAACTTGCGGAACAAGCTTCCTGGCCAGCATAAGGTGGTCAAACAGGAGAAAAATGACTGCGTAACAAAGCAGCCCTCAGTTGAAAGCAAGCCAAGTAGGAAGAGCCTGTGTATTAAGCCACTGGTATCTCCAAAGCTGGCGCAGCAGGTCAAAGCAACCCCACCTCCTAATAAATCCGTTGAAAGCGGAGGAAAAGAAAGGAAAGGGAAAGGCAAGCCCCTGGAGGACTCCCCATTGAAGGCTGAGCCTCAGCCAAACAAAAAGAAGCCACTGAATGAGAGTAGCAGGGCACAGGGGCAGTTGAACAAGCTTCCTCTTAAAAAGTCCAGTAAACTGAAGCATTTGGAAGCTCGTGCTACTCGGAAACAGACAGCCATGGAGAGAAGCAGTAAGCACCCATCTCAGAACGAGAAAGTGAAGAAGCCACAGCTTGGGAAAAAGCAGCCTCCTGTCCAGAAAGGGAAAGCAAACAGCAGTCAAAAAACCTCTCTTCCTTCTAAGCAAGTAGTCCTTGCCAAACCTTCAAAGCAGAAAGTGGTACAAGACTCCTCTGGCCGGCCTCTGAAAGTGGCTGCTAAAAAGGCAAGCAGTGGGAAAGATCTGACTAGGTCAATGAAACTGTTGCAGCAGAACAAAGCGGCCCAGAGCAAAAGGAAGCTGGGAGCAAACAAAAACTCTTCGCCCTGCAAGCGCAGGAGGCTGGATGCAAAATGACAGCCTTGAGTTAAATGGGGGGTGGGTGATTTGTAGGTCACAAATCCTTCCTCATGTATTAAATAGAACCATTTATGAACCTGGGGGAGCCAGGCAATGTCTGACTAAAGGTCAACACCCCCTCCCTGTTTTTAGGAGCCCTCACCTGTGTTGCCTGCAGAGTGGGGCACCGTTCTTCTCCACTGCTGAGAAGGGAAGTTACTGCTTTTGGAAGTTCCTAGACTTTAATTGGGAGCTTGGCAGTTTCAGTTCAAAGTACAGTGCCTTATTTATCATTTTAGGAAATAAATATAGTCTGCGTGATTTAAAGGCTGGCAGTTTATAGGTAATGCACAAGCACTTGTACTGTAAAGGAAAGAGAACAACTTTTCATGTACACCCCATAGATTTTGGCAGCCCGTCAGCTGGCATTCACATAGGAGCAGTCCCGTCCCATCCCGTTCTCTCTCCCCCACCCCCTCCCGGTTAGCATTGTAGCATCCTGGCTTCATTTCATTTGAGAGTAGCATTTTAAAGTCAAAATCCAAAGCATTCTTTTCTTTAATGCCATTCATTACTAGCAGGTCAGAATGATATAATTTATTATTAAGGTCTTAACTATCAAACTCCTTCTATAACTTGGAAGGGAGAGGATCTAGGGCTTGGCCATGTTCTATGTATCTTCTGTGACAAAAAGATTCTCTCTGTGCTGCTTCCTCAGTCATTGTGGTAACTCTGGCCAACTTTATCCTTAAAAGGAGATTGCTCATTTGTCTGGATAGAGAGCCCTTCCCTGTTAAGGGCACATTGCCTGTCTTTTCTGATATTAAGATGCAGAAGAATGATTTTTCCTGTTTTATATCTGAGATGAATGTTTGGAATACCCCTGCAAGATGATTGGCTGAATGAGCATCTCAGTATTGATACTGATGGACAGTCACATGACTGTCCCAAATGAAAGTCTGCATGCATCTAAAAATGCTGTTTCTGTATAAACTAGCATTGGAAGCTGTCCATAGACTTGATGGTCTCTTCTTATGAAGGACCAGGTGATGCTTCCATTTTCTTATTTTCTATGCAGATTCTGCAAGCCCTCTTTCCATTGGTTTTCTGCTCTTAAAATGTCCCAAGGTTTTGTTTTGTTTTTTTTAATTTAATTTAAAATTAGAACGATGCAATATTGGCTGTGAATTAACTGAAAGTATCATGTATTTTTCACAAAGTTGGTCGGATTGCAGCCTGAGATGAAGCAAACTGTTTCTGCCCTCGCTTAAAAGACTGTACTTTCTAGCTCTCTAAATGCTCACGATACTCCATGCAATTTGTACAGCCTCTTCTTCCAGGTTTAATCAATGAATTATGTAAAGGTCAAGAAGTCATCACTGTTCATACAAGATATTCCTATGAAAGCCTATTAGAGATGCAAACAGAACCCTTCTCGGTGCAGACATTTGTAATGGATCCAGCAAGAGGGAAAGAGGATTTTTCTCAGGGGAAGTTTCCTGTTCCCTACACTTTGGTCTACCCATCTGTTGGGTGATAGCTTTTGCTTCTACCATGAGTCTGGAGAGAAGAGGGAAGGCCTGGCCTTTTATTTGTTTCTGTAGTTTCTCTGTGAGCCACAACGAAGACAAAGCTGTTTGCTTAGAAACTTGTGCAAACTTCCTCTCGTTTGCTGTGTGTGGCACCCAAGAGCTTCCCATGAAGGCCTTCCGATTGCTTGACCTTTCAGAATAGCTTTCCATGGATACCATCTGAGATCTACGTACTCAAACACATCTTTACACATGATTATATTAACTGGCTTGAACCAGTCTTTCCAGTTGGTAAGGGATTTATCGAATAAAAGAAAAGGCAAACCCTTCAGGGATATGAAGAAGGCAGAGGCATGAGTGAATGGGTTTTTTTTTAAGGGGGGGAGGGTATGTTAGCATTGGCGCTCCTATACCAAAGCTCATTACTGCAGGCAGAAAACTAGCTCTGTAATTTTTCCATTGATCAAAAAGGTTGGGGATTAGGCTTCTGAAAATACAAAGCCCTCTTGCTCACCCACTTATTGTTGGTGGCCGGAGAGGGTGCACTAAAGCTGTAGGACACATCAGGGTGGACTCTTTTTTAATGAAATAGTCTTGATTTTTAACTTCTGTCATCTGATTTTAATCATGCTGTATAAAATTAATTGTCGTGAGTGTGTAAACGAGTCCTAGCATTCCTTGTAAAGGTTGATATGAATTTGTCTGTTGTTTTAACTGCACGTGTCAGATGTGCTAGACATTCCAACCCTTGTATTAGGCATATGATGAAATTAATGATTGAGAGGAAAAGGCAAAGATGCCAGAATTTCTCCTTTCCTTTTTCAAACATTGCATGTCTCTATCCACAGAGACGTGTGAATCTTCTGCTCCCTCCACCCAGGGCTGCTTCCTAAAAAGAGGCTGGGTGATAGGGGGACCTTGCGCTATGCATGAGAAGCAGTTCTTGCCCAGTCACCTGATAATAAAATCTTTCTGCTGTCCCATTTCTTTTGCAATCTGTACCTAACAGAATCTCTTTTTAAGTACCATGTAATGTTTCAAAGCTTTGCATTTCCCATAAATATTTGTAATCTGCTCTTCTGTGTGTAAAGATTATTGGCTGGATTATTAAAAGCCAGAATTGTAGCTGCTGGGCTGGCAAAGCTTTCCTCATATGGCCCCCCGCCTCCTGGTCCAGGGGCTGTCTTGCAGCTCTGTTGAAAAAGGGCCTCTAGGTTTGGACAGCCAAGGGTCCTGCTTTTCCCTTTTGAAGGGATAAACCTTCTCCAAATAGACATTGAACCATCTGAGCTTCCCAGAAGGGGATGGAAGGAGAAAAGGTGGCCAAGGCTGCAACCCTTGCCACACTGACCTGAAACTAAGCCCCACTAAATACAGTAGCTGTGCAGTTCAAAGCAGATCAGAGGGTGGTTGTTTTTAAAGGAAATCCTGGTGAAGAGAACTTAGTCACACTTTTGAGTTGAAGCCAAGACATTTCTGGGAGTGTGCCAGAATCAATCTGGATTCTTTGGAAGTGGTACTCGGTCACTAATGTGACAGGCAAGAAACATTTTAGCGTATTAGTTAAACGAATTGCCTTTGCAACAAGCCTGTCCCTTCTTTTGATGCCCTGTAATCCATCTCCACTTTTTAAATAACTGATAGCACACCCTTTAGAGTCCAGTCCTTTCAGCAGTGGTGTGTTTGGTCTCCTTGGTTCTGTTCTTGGATTCGATCTCTTCTTCTTGGGACCTGGTGGGCCCCTTGTTCCATTCAGTGGTATCAATTAACAAGTAACAGAGTTTTACCCATGCAAAAGCAGACTGGATACAAGTCATGGTAGCAGCAGTGCTGCTGGTAGTGTCTGGTGAAGTCACAAACTTACCAGTTTTAGGAGCCAGATTAGTGAGCTGGTGGGTCATTAACCCAACCTGCTATATATGATCACTAATGGGTTAGGATAGGGTGTGTTACTGTACATCCGTGTTCAGTATGATGGCAAAGAAGAGTTCAGTGTTCAGGCCCTCTAGCAGTGTTTGCTGCTGTATCCCATGCACTTGGGGGGTTCTCGTGCCTAAGCATCTTGAACCTCATTGTTAAGCATTCAGATTTAGTCAGAGGAGGCATGGGGGACTTACTCTGGCTTCCCTAAGGGTAGGTGAGTGTTCTTGGTTATCACATAAGGTAATCTCTTGTACAATTTTGCTTCCATAAAATGTACCTCATAATTGATTCAGTTGTTCACTGTTTGAAAGACAATTTCTTCCTTGAGGGTAGAACCTTAGATCTCATCAGGATTTTTTAAATGGCTTCATCATTAATACTCTGCACAATCTCGTAATCCTATGAAGGACCTTCATATTTTAACTAACTCTTTATCTGTACTCTTCCTGCCTCTTCAGAGTATGTTTTTCCCAAAGAGAGATCCTCCACCCTTTAGTGCTTCCAGTTTCTTGCAATATTCCTAACCTTATTCTGGGTACTTTCTTCACCTGTGTCTGGGCATATCACTGTTTTCTGGTAAAGCTGTCTTGACTTATGTGCTAGGTGAATTCCAGCTGTCAGAGATCAGTTCTGCACACTTACACACATGTACAGCTTTTGCAGCAATGATAGCTCTAATCTTCTGCCTGGGTTGTGGTTGAGGCTGCTTTAAAAATGCTATTTGTGACTGTTCTCCTAAGAGTACTGTTTGAGTGTGCACGTATGCTATTGATGCTTTTTAAAAAAGAAAAGAAAAGTCGATTTCCCCTTTTTAAGATTGTCTTTCTGGGAAGTTTTTCAGCCACACAAAACAGTTGCTGTGTTTATCATTAACAAGCAGTTGTGAGTATTAGGAATGGGGATCTCCTACTTACCGTCCCTAGAAAGCCAGAACTGTTAACAAGGATATTTTTTTCACGTGTAACCTCTCTAGGTCCTTAGTCTTTCATAGTAGGAGAACCTTTGCCCTATTCATTTTAGGCCACTAACATGTTATTATTTTCACTGAGAAAATAACTGTCTATACATGTAACATGTAAAATATAATTTGGAAAGAAAGTAATGCTTAAAGGACACTGATTCTTACTACTGGGAAGCACAGCAGAGTAGTAGGAAATTAAATTTTTTTCCAAAGGGAAGTACAAATACTGGGTTGGATCCTAGGAGTGGAATAGCATTGACAGAATGAAACTTTCCTACTTCCCCTTTCCCCTTACAGCCTCTTGTACTTTCTGAAATTTAGCTTGGGGGGGACGGGACAGATCCCAGGAGCAGCTATACAAGGTCTGCTGTGGAAGGGAAGAATCATTGAAAAGACTCTGACTGCTTGTGCAGAACCTTAGTGCCAATGGATTTCTTTGCTTTTTGTCTCTTTTCTCATGCTCACCCAACAGAAATAAATATGCAAATAGGTGTTCTATGACTAATTAAGCCAATAGATTATTACCGATCAGTACCCCCTTCCCCAACATTTCTTCCCCATCTCTGTCTTTTGCCCTGTGTTCCTATTTGGTCTAGCCCTGCCTCTGTCTTCTAGGGCTGCAAGAAAGAAGTTGTCACTGTCAGGTCCTTGGTTTCCCTTCTTTAGAGGTTCTTGGTCTTATTGCTGTTTTGGGGAGCTCCTTGTCTAACCCTTCCAGACCACTTCATACAAATTATTTTTCCTGCACCATCATCTCTGTGCAGTATTTTCCCAAGACAAATAACTGCTTCAAAACAGATACTTGTACGTGATTGCATATGTGGCCCTAAGCTTCCTTATTATTTTCCTGTTGCCCATTAGTTTCTTTGCATATAGCTGCAAAACACCCCACCTATTTTAGGGTGATCTCAGGGGTTCTGGTTTGCATTGAAGGGAAGTGCTGTCCACTTCTAAAGGTCCTTTCTTTTTGAACTATTTCTCTGAGAATTGTTTCTCACAGGGTAGTAACAATTAGTAGTCTGAATGGGTTTGTTACCTGCGTACAACCTTTTAGCTAAGTGGGTCTTTTTACACTGTATTACTAACAAGGAATTTTTAAATATCTGTTTTTGTGAATTACTTCAAATGCAATGTGAATATATACATATATGTATATGTGTGTATAATTATATATATGAATAGTAACTGCTGTGTAACATAGCATCCAGCTAGTGGTTTAAATGCTTTCCTAGGTGCAGGGTAAAGGCTGCATTCTCTCCCTGGGCAGTCACAAAAAGGTAGAATAATATTGTAAATAGTTTTAAAATATTTATTTCCTGTACTTTGTGTGAGTCTCTGGAGTGCTGTTGGCATGTAATGTAGTAATGGGAAGAGGGTGCTTCCTAACTGCGAATACCGTTGGACACAGGGAGAAAGACCAGGCGTCTGATGCTCCAGAGTCAAAGACCAATATCACTGAAGTGGTGTGAAGCTATGTCTGGGCTATGCCACTTCACGCTCCTATGGCATGGTGCTCCTTCATACCGAGAAAATTCTGTCACATGTCATGAAGAAAGGTTGCAACACAGTTTTTCCCAACAGACTAATGTTCTGTGTGCAGAGAAGGGCTTTGTAAGGAGTAGTTGTGACAGTGTGAGCTTCCACCTGCAAGGTAGAATCCAGACACAGATTTACCACATCATTGAGAATTAGGCCCAGGTTAAAGCATTAAATGATAGGGGTTTTTAAAAGATGTTTTCACAGTGTGTTGGAAGTAAGTCAAAAGCTTCCAGCTACTAGAGTGCAGTTCTAGGGAAACTGCCTAGCAATAAGAATATTGAGAATACCATTGTCAGTAATAAGATAGTCTCTTGGACCTGGTGGATGGGTGGGTGGGTGAATGGGTGAATGGGTATGAATGTGTGTGACTAAAGGCTGCCACATAAAGAGACAGTTTACGTTTAAGCATCTCTGCGTTCTTGTGTAGAGGAGCAGGGTATTTATTACCCAGGTTGTAGATCAGCCTAGAAAAAGTGTGTCCGTTGGGCAAGTTGACTCAGGGATACTGAATAAGAGGAATAGTACGAGGAAAATGCCAGCAGCACATCTGGAAGGGGGGTGCCCTCTAATTGCAGCCTTTTGCAGCTGTCTGTGTGTCACCTGGCCACTACTGTCAGGCTTCGTGCTCACTGCACCCATCAGTTTTAGAAGATAAAGCCAATCCTTCACTATATCCCCATTTCCCAAAGCTGCTGTGTGAAGTTCAGAGTCCCATTTTTCTGAGTTCCTTCTGTTCTTTGTGTCTATATGTGGGTGTCTGCATGTGTCTGAATTTATTTTTGTTCTTTTGGATCCTGAAGTATTTGTCATTTCTCCTTATTCTTTCCATTGGTGCTCACCATGTGATATTGTGCTGTTTTGGGTGTATTTCTTTTTTTTCTTTGTGATGTTCCCATCATTTTTGGTTTTAAAGTAGGATTGTATGAATGTACCTGTGCGTTTTTCTTGATGTTTTCACCTGTATTACCCATTCTGAATGCCCTCTCATCACCTCTTCTCTATAGGAGTTTTGAAAATCCCAAGTTTTCCACCTGAAAGCTTTATTCTTTCTCCACCGGTACACTTCTGCCATTCAAGCAGGTTGCCACTCCTATGTGCATTGGTTAGGTCTCAAGTTCTAAGACAAAGTTGTTGGATGGTGGAGGCATGTGATAATTCATAGTTTTTTGCAAGGGTATTATTGACTCCAAGGATAACCTCCTGCTTACTCAAATGAGTCCCCAACTGTGTATTGCACTTAATAAACCTAAAGTTGTAAATTGAGTTCATGGGGTTTCCTGCACTGGTTTCTGTCTCTTTTATTCTTCACTAATTGTCTTTCATGGGTGATTTTATTTGCTATAGGCAAGAGTCCTAATTACCCCAATCTCAAGAAGCAATAGCTTGAGGACTTTGTCTCTCCCCCTCCAACCCTTTCTGTGTAATCATGAACAATGCTTTCCAAGGCTTCAGTTGGAATCTGATTTTCTTCTCTTCAGGGCACTGGGAAATGCTGTGATTTTAGAAAAGAATGTGTCTGCTGTGAATTGTGGGTAAAATTTGTTATTAGGTAATGTTTATATACCTCACCTGAAGAACATTTGCAAATGTATATATAAAGGTTATATACAATTGCTTTCCAACCATTCAGCACACCTGTGACAGCTGAACTGACTTTATTGTGGGAATTGTATCCAATCTCTGTATGATTACATTTGTGACAACTTCATACATTTTGTCTTTTATTTCCTTGAGTAACAATGGGAGACCATGTGTTCTTGTTCTTGATCATGAGCCCTGGGTAAGATTTCTTTCACCTTCTACTTCTTTTTCGCCGTTATAATTGTTAAGTATCCTGTGTGCTCTTAAGGAGTCTTATTTTATTACAGCTTATTAAATATCTTCTTTATATCGGTATTGGTGTGATGTGATAGTCTGAAACGCAAGGATTAGGCAATCCAAGACAGTATCAGTGGCTGCTTTTTTGACATTGTCTGGACCGCCCGTGCCTGGGATGCCTGAATATGGAAATGCCAAAGAGCTTGGAGAAGTCTCCTTGTCAGTAGCTGCAGAGGGTGGGTGTCGTTTTAACACAGCCAGCAAGAGGAAAGAATTCTGCAAAGCTGTGACATTGCACTTAATAGAGGGGTGGAGAGCTTTTCTTTAGTTTATACTAAGGAGCAATCCTTTATGGTAATACTGATAACAAGGAGGTCATTTGGGATTTCAATGTCAACACACTGGCCCTGTCACCTGTCCTACCATTGAAAGTATGGGTGGGGTCTGGGGCCAGAATGTTTGCACTTTTTGTTGTTTTTTTACTTCAACATTTCCTGCCTGGTTGGCCCTTGCCTCTGTGCCATTTTTTAAAAAAAATATCTCCTTGTTGGCAGAACAATCCTAAACATGCCTACTCAGGAGTCAGTCCCTTTTCATTCAATAAGGACTTACTCCCAAGAAAGTGTTCCTGTTGTTGGAGCCGTAATGTGCTTGCACCTGCCTCTGTCAGTTCTTCACATTTGCTCTACAAGAGCAGCGAAGAGGGAATTGTGGCTGCCACTATCCCTATCCTCCTGAGCAAGCCACCTGCCCTCCCTCTTCTCAAGTGCAGGAAAGATTGACGACAACAGTCAAGTGGCCGTAGACCCATTTAGGAACCCAGACAGAAGGCGGAAGAGCCAGCAACACAATACCAGACATCACCAGCCAATGAGCATTCAGCCCCTCCTGCTCTTTGAGCTGCTAAACAAGCAGGTATGATTGGGGCCCAGGGTTTCCCTGTCTTTTACCTTGGTATTTCTCCCCTAGTTGTATTGCCACTCTGTACTGGGTTGCTACATGGCACCATTCCCACATCAAGGCCACTTCCCCCAAAGGTGTCTGAATTGGATGTCAGGCTAAGGATGCTGGGCTTAGTTGATGCTTCAATCAGGTAAGGTTACACTTGAAAGCCAATGTGCAATTCAGAGGAATGCTGAAGAAAGTGATATAGTTATTTGGAAGTGTATGCATATGCGCTAAATCTTTCTGCATACAGGGAGGAAAAAAATAATGAATGCCACAGAACTACATGCATGTTGAAGATACTGACCAGTAAAAAAAAATCCTGTATGCTTATCTTAAAAAAAGAATTAGCAAGGGGATGTAATACATCACAAAGGGCTTGTGATGGAATCTCTACTGCTGATACAGAACTATTCTCCGGAATTCCTACACACATGAATTTGGATGTGGTTTGGCTTGTTGGAGCTTGAAGGTTACTTTGCTATGAGAAACCAGCACTGCAGGAACTTTCTATCCCCTTTCATAGGGCCAATAAGGTCAAGGGAAGTGCCAGGGCCTATAGGCAGAGGAAGACACTACAGATTTCATTTGGGGCACTGGTTAGAGAGGAGGGGGAAGAATGTTTTATTTTGCTATGGGAAAATAAGAGACCAGCCTGATGTCTTGAGCTGAATTAATGTCATATTCACATGGAAGACAACATGGACAATATATATGTCAGGGGAAAAAAAACCCTAAAACAATGCTGCTGCTTCTAAAGTTAGAACCACATGAGTTCCCTCACTGACCTATCACAAACCCACATCATTAAAAGGGTGGCAAGAAACTCCAAACAGCAAAACTGTTGAGCTTGATTTGTTGCTGACAGAGAAGTACCTGCCAACCAGAGAAATGCTTGTCTGATATCCTTATAGCATAGAAAAATACTATACCAAACAAATACAAATATATATGTCATATAAGAATCTAAGTATTCTATATAAAGAGAGTTTAGCTGTTTGCTTACAAGTGGCAACATTAGACAAAAGTTCACACAATTGCCTGTTACTCATCCCAGGAGCCTCCCAGTGAGGTGGTACTAACTGGATCATTCTGATGCTGCATTTCTTATGGGCACCAAGAGAAAATGCACTTGCTGAGGAGAAGGGTCACTTTCAGTAGAGTTGATTTTTATCAATGGTGAAATTAGCAAAGCCATGGAATGCTCTTAGGAGAGAGGAGTGGAAGTGCTGTGACTTGGTTGTAAGGCTCCCAGCAGCAGAATTCTGAAATAAGCTATAGCTTAAAGATCACGGATCATCCAGTGAGACATTTGAGAGAAGTCTAGCAGCATCAGGGAAATTGCATTCTAACAGAACCAAGTAATTGTGAACTCCAGTAGTCACCCAAACCCCATCATGGGCTTAAGAGCTGTGCAGCCTGCACATTAAGCACACCTTGACTGTTCATGATCAGACTGACAGCTGTCCTAGTGCCAGACAGACAGCACATGGATATACTGGAGGCCAACTGGGCCGAGATGAATATTCCAGATTAACTGTAGTTTAATACAATTATTCCAGATGATTTGGGATTGTTTTATAATCTCTGAATTTATACAGTGAAGCTGAAATTTACATATAGTTACTTGTCACATGTGATTCTGGTTCCTAATCTGGGCATTTGAACTGACTTTTCTATAAGGTGAACTGGTCAGAACAAGACTGCAAGAAGAGCCCTGCTGGATCAGTCCATCTAGTCCAGCATTGTTTCACACACAGTGACCATCCAGTTGTCTTGGGCCAACCAACAGGACATAGAGACCAAAATCCTCCCCTGATGTTGCCTCCGAGTGTCTGAGTTTCCAAGGTTACAACTCTATGTAGAAGTTTTCTATACACAGCTAGTAAGCACTGATAGGTCTATTCTTCATGAATACGTCTTAAAGTCCTTTTGAGGCCATATATCCTTGTGGCTATCAGCAATATTGCTGCTTGTGTCATATGGTTACCAAATTTTAAACAATATAAACTGCTATACTGCCAAAGTAGTGGATAAAGTAAAACTGGGGAATTCAAATATATGGATATTTGCAGTTCGGTATGTGTATTTTCTTTTATTAGACATGTGAGGTCTAAAGAAATGCCAAAATTACTAATTAGTCTTTGAATGATAAAACTTACTTAGGAACCTAACAAATGAAAGTTTTAAAAGCTGTACACTTGGTGAGAAGAAAAATACACTTAACATTCTTGGGATTTCTAAAATAAATAGGAATGCATAATACTTGGAGAATAAAACCAGAGACTGAAAAAATGGTGACAGATTTAACTGCCATTGAAATTCAGATTAAATTCCAATTGATTTGGCGTCACTGCCAGTCATACAGCAGATCCCACTGGAGTTAAGATTCTTAATGACTGTGGAAGCAGATAAAGTCCTCCTGCCTTTTATATCACTCTGTTTTATTCCACTCATGCACTACTTCTTAATCAGACTCAGAATACCTTTATTGGCATACACAGTCACAATCCAATTCTAAATCCCTCATCATCAAATTAATGCTTTCAGAAAAGGATCCCATTAAACTTGCCAGGGCAGCCAATGTCTTCAGAAGCATGTTCCGAATAAATAACCTGTTTGTGAGTGCAGGAACGTAGTCTTGTCTAACACACATGATTATGATCATGTATGCCAATAAAGGTTTTCTGAGTCTACTTCTTAATCTGCACAACTGGCACTCCATGGCTAGCATAAGCCCAATTACATGCCAGGGACTCCACAGAGCTGTGAAATGCCACATCCCCCCAGACATGCATGCCTTTCTGCAGGAAGTGTATACTTCCCCCTCCCCGTTCTGATACCCCCAGAACAAATGTGCTTATAATAATCCATCTATTTTATACCTGAGAGCATTCTATCAACATTTTCCCTGGTAAGCTTTTATACCACACTGCCTGATTCATACCTAGCACACAATAAACCTTAAGGGCCTAGATAGCCTCAATCTTGAGCTGTGCCACATGCTAAAAATCCAAGCAGTTCTCCTTCCAGAAGAGTCACCTACACGAAGCAAGGAACAGGATGCTCATTGAGGCTGCTCTGGAAATGGGACTACAAGCAGAGTCAAGATTGTGATCTGGATGGGGCCCACTGGTTGGGCAATAGCTGATTCATTTGCAGCCAATAGTTTGCGTTCATTCCACAACTGTATTATAGGGCCGCCCTGAATACCTCAGCTTTAATTTTTTGAACAAGGGTACTTCAAGTTTAGAAAGGTTAGCTACATACTTTCAATCCTAAAGTTTCAGGTATAACTTCCAGTGCCCAGGGCATGCAGCTTCAGTGTCCAGTACATCTCTTTGCCCCTCCCCATTGTCGGAAACTGAGTAAATTATGCAAATCATCTGCAAAGTTTCTCGATTGGCATGATTCATGCAGTCAGAGGATTCAGCTGTTCTTTTGAAAGCAAATTTTGAATTTCACAGAACACTTTATCTGGCAGAAAATGATTGAGCCAAAGTGCTTTTGATCAATTTGCAGCTGTTTTTGTTTAGCTCCAGTCCAACATAATAACTATCAGAGAGGGATCTGGAGGCATAGAGAAAGAAAACAAGGTCAGCTTAGTTTATTCTACATGCTTAGGCTTTGAAGATCCACCTCATTCTTGTAGATGCTGCCAAGATGACACAAGATGCAATGCTTGGGTGAGCGTGGCTGCATCTAAGAAAATAAGATGTGGGCACCTCCTTCGAGAACGTGAGGCAGTGGCTGATTCTCCCAATTCCATGGCCTATTACAGGAGCATAACTTGAAGCTTAGAACAGAAATGTTATAATAAAATGAGTACACAAGACACGTGTGATTCGTTTCCTGCCTTTGCCTCTCCAAAAGGCAAGAGAATGTGAACAAAATGGGGATAGAAATTAACCTAGAGTTGCTAGCTGATAAGAGTACAGAACTTTTGCCCCCCTTCGTATCAAGATCTGGAAGCAGTGGAATTTGGTCAGGGAATTGGGGTAGGGAAAGTGGTGAATGCCAAACCAGTGAAATTGAGTCCTGTCCTTGTAGCCATACTCAGAAAACTGCAGGGTTGACAAGTAAGAACATGGAAGTGGGCCCAGCCTCCCAGGGGCATCCAGCAGAACTACAATAGGGAAAAGATTAGCCAAGGATTATCCTGCTTTGGTGTAAGCAGATGCTATTCATCTTTACTTTGAAGTACATCCCCTATTCAATAGGGCTGACTCCCAGGTAAGAATATAATTGAAGCTACAGGCAAATCATTATATTCCTGGTAATAACAGTGGCTCAGAGTATGCTATGTTTCTTTTTTTATGAACCGTAGAAGGAATATCTGAACACAGGATTATGAGGCTAAAGTGATTTCTTTTAATCACTACCTTGTAAACAATGGGTTGAACGAGGCACCTGTTCATGCAATCTCTTCCCCTTTTCCTAAAACATTTTTTTTTCTTTTCTCCTGTCCTGAAGCACATTTCATTCCTGCCCTTTTCTTGGCTGTTGCCTCTGTGTTGCTGGCCATTTAGCCCCATTAAAGTGGATGAGAGTTTGCAATGAGGGAGCAGTAAAAAGAGAAACACCCCTGAAAGTAGGCATCGCGCATACCGGCAGGCTCAGACACCAGGTAAAATGGCAAGATATGAAATGGCAGGATCCTGCAACTAGGCATGAGCCAAAGGCATGGCCTTCTCAGGACAGCACACCAGGGAAAAACAAATAAGCATGATCAGGCTTGATAACGATTCATACAGTGCATAAGGAGCAACCCCCAGATGGCATCTGTGCTGGATATAAATACATCTGTTGTGCTGGATTGGCCAGAAGAAGTCTTCTATTTACACCTTTGCCTGATCCATCCAGAAGAGCCCCTCTTGCCATGCCAAAGGAGCTGCTCAGTTGCCAGATGGAGTGTCCTAGCCCTCCCCTCTCCCATGAAGCAACTGGGGCAAAAGGAGGTAGCAAGAATGTCCCCAAGGCTTCTGTAAGGGCAGGCCTGGCCCACAAGCCTCTGGCTCCGGCCTGTCCCTTGCTGGAGGCTACATGCACTGAGAACAGCCACATTTGCTGGGTTTTTCCACCTCCTCAACAAAGGAAGAGCCATCACTGCACTCAAAGGTGTATTTCCGGCGCTTCAGACGCAGTCCAGCACAGCAGCCTGGGCCTGGGCACGATCCCCGACACTCCACCCAAGACACAGGACGTGTCGTCTGGCAAATGGCATAGCCTCGCTGGACCTGATGGAAATCACGCACAGCCTCACCTCGGCACTCCGACTCTGTGGAAACAGTAGAAAGGGGCAAATCAGACAATGGGGCCATGCCCTGCGGTTGGTTGTGCTATTCTGTCCACATGACTTGAGGGCTTCTGCTGGCACAATCAGAAGTTTATGGTGAGAGACAGCCTCACTTTCCCAGGCACTGGCACATAAGGTGAGTTTTTGGACATTTGTCTCATTTCGTGAGCCTTGATTGGCTGAGAGCCATGTGACAACCGTCTCCGTGCTTAAATGAAACGGAGAAAATATAGAGAAAGCAACCCTTTCCAGACAGAAAGGAACAACAAACTATGCTGTAGGAGATATGGTTTTATTAGTCATGTATCCTGTGACTGGAGGAAGTGAGTTCAAATGTATGTTCACTTAGGATGTGGCTCTGTAGAAGAATTGAGATGTGTATTCCCATTTGTTTTGCTGCAAGATGCAGACCGGAAGCTTTTTTAAGCATGAGAGCTGAAGGTCTGCTATTGTTAAGTAAATTACTGGGGAAGGATACTGGAAAACAAGAAACTCTTGAGTGGACTCTTCTTGGCACTTCTGCCATCCATGAGGACATGCCTGGATTGACATATTTCCAACATAAGTTTGTTCCCAAGTGTCTGGGTGGGGTGCAGAGTGATCCCTGAGGGATCATTAACAGAGGCTCATAGGGAAATACAGGGCACGTAGGGAGACTTGACTGACCTTGGTCACAGAGGTCGCCATCAAATCCCCCACTGCATTCACAGTAGGCTTCACCTGTGTCCGAGATCTGGCACTGACCATGGACACACTGCAAATCTTTGCATGGGTTGTGGAGCTCCCCTTGCTGGTTGCATAAGGCCCCCTTGTAACCCTCCTGGCATTGACAGCTATAGGAAAGCGCATCAAGGGGGACACAAATTCCATGTACGCATCTGCAGATCAAGCAAGACATAAAATGAAGTTTAGGTTGATGTGGCCAGAGTCTCTCTCGCTTGTTCAACCCTCTCCATCCATTATCTTCTTTCAGAGGAAATTGTTAGCTAAAGACAACCCTTTCTGTTCTAGGATTTCTTTGGAGTGCTTGGGTCTCCCTTGTGCTGCTCAGGGCCACCTATTCAGGGCAGCCAGCAATTGGGAACAGCATAGCCGTGAGGAGGAAGAGGAGGACGGACAAGATGTGTTCTCCAGTAGCTTCAGAGATACACCAACCTTGCACCTGGTTTCTTTTAAGGGTTGTTCTCCCAGTCTACCCAATTTTGCTTCCCCAAGAGATTTTCCAAAGCATAATTGCAGCTCAGGTCAGAAAAGACTGATTTGTAATATTGCTATCCAGGAACTAAGAAGTCATTGCCTGTTTTGAATCAGGTTGCACTCTCTACCTAAGAACAGATTCACATAGAAGGTACTATTAGATCTGTGCCTACAGATGGAGGCTCAGAGTTACTGTGAAGCACATGGCCTGATCACATACACATTGTACTGCATTATGCCATGTGTGGGCCTACCTTTGGATTAATAATGTTGTTTTTGACTCAAGTTCCCCCCTCCCCCCATGAGCTCCATAGGAAATGTTTTAACAGTATACCGTATTATTCCATTTTATTTTAGCTGCTGTTTTATTTGGTACCCCCATTAATGCAGAATTTCAGCACACTCACTTGTGCCCCTGGCAGGGGTTGCTAATAGGCTGGTCACAGTGGGGCCCAACCCAGCCCGGATCACAGTGGCATATGGGGCCGTGAGCAGTGTTGGGTTGGCAAATGCCATGCAGGCAGTAGAGTTTGCGGCAAGGCTCACAGCCAGGCACCACTCCTGGCTTCATCTGGGTCTTGGTAAAGTCCTGCAATTCATTATTGATGTACAAGTTGCGGATGCAGCCATGGAAGCTCGAGCCATTCAGGAGCTGCCAGAGGCGGAAGGCAGCAGAGTTCACATCCACAGGCATCCCTAGTAGGGGAGAGCCATAGTGGCAAGGTGAGGAGCAGGAAAAACAACAAGAGGTAGAGCTCTGGGGAAAGAAATGGCACTGGAAGGAGGAAAGTGTCCTTCTAATCAGCAAAGCATATGGGAAGGGGAGGGGGGTTACTAGAATCTTGGTCAACCACTTGGGGGACTCATTTAACCCATAAACCTCCATTTCCTCCCACCTGGCACTCAGCCATTTTCTCCTCCATTTCATCCCTGGCTCTAGTTGAATGGTTGCTTTTGCATCACTACACAACGGAGAAAATGGTGCAAATGTGGAAACAGCAGCAGAAACATTCCATCCCCTCCCCAGCTGAACTGATCCAAGGTCACAGTCCTACCTCCTACATAGAGTGGAGCCTCAGAGTTCAGAGTGTGGGCCTTGCCAAAGCCATCCATAGTCATGGGGTCGCCTCCATCAATGGAGAGGTTCACCATTCGCTCAAACGTCACAAGTTCTACTGTATGGAACTGCCCATCATTGATGGTCTCTGCACTAGGGAGAGAAGAGAGGTGTGGGATGGGAAAAGCTCAGGATACCCACTTCTTAGCCTATGAATGGGCACTTATAGTCACCCTTGCCTATCCAACATACAAGTTCAAGCCACCACATTAAGCCTTCATTTTCTCCAATCAATATCTCCTTCTGTGATTTCTCCACTAAGTCTCAACACACATCTTGGGCAGCAAACCCAGTCCCAATCTCATGTGTAAGTTTTAATACAGTACTGCGGCCAGATGAAATATTTGGCCCCTCCTTAGCTGCCACATGGATAACATGCAGGTTGCTGAAGCAGTGACAGATCTCTTTAAGTTCTGAAGGTTTTACTATGACTGAGGGAGGGACGAAGGGCAGAGGGCTACCTGTAAATGGCAGAGCTGGGGTAGGTGCCTGGGTCATAGCTGACACGCACATGGCCTTGGTATAGCTCCACTGCCATGTGGTCAGTATCCCCATTATACAAGAGGATCCCATTATCCTCAGCGGTAGAAACCTGCAAAGAATGAGAAGATGAACAAGCAAGGAGCAGAAAAAGAGATAGTCTATATCCAGCTTGCACAGGTCAGGCAAGCTGCCCATTGCCCACCTATGGGGTAGCATGGAAGGTCAGTTTCCACTTCTTACCTGCAGTGTGATGTTAGCACTGGGCCAGTTTTGCAGGTCAGTGAATTGGAGATATGTGTCCCTGTCTATAAAGTTGACACTCAGGAGCTTCTCACATTTGGGACCTCCAAAGCCAGGAAGGCACTGGCATAAGGCACGACTGCCGAGCTCCACACAGTTTGCACCATTCTGGCACTCTGCTCTCTCACAGGGGCTGGGCTGAAGGGAGCCATGCGGTGGGATCTCACAAAGCTGGCCACTGTGATGAAGTGATCATAGAACAAGACAGAAGTCAGGAGAGCAACTCAAAAGTTAACACGACAAGACCCGTGCTCCCTCACACAGGCCACGGCAGGAACCGGTGGAGGATGTTTAGGATAGTCCACAGCCTCCAGCTGCCATTCTCCATCCCTCATCTGAATCACCTTGACCAGAGATGGAACAACACACAGTTAGAAGCACACAGTCACACATGAGCTCCTAGGTTTTTCTTTTTTCCTGATGAATGGCCACATACCAAAGGACACCAATTCATTTAACTGAGCTATTCAAATTAATGGTGGTGGTGGTAGTCTGTGTGTGTGTGTGTGTGAGAGAGAGAGAGAGAGAGAGAGAGAGAGAGAGAGAGAGAGAGAGAGAGAGAGAGAGAGAGAGAGAGAGAGAGAGAGAGACCATTTCTGCATTGGAGGTCTTGTGCCGGGCCGCAGGCTGGAGTTTGTGTCAGGCAGGTTGCCTCACCTCCTCCTGTTCCTGCACAGAGGAACGTTCGGCCTGGTGCACCTTGTCCACCACAGATTTGTACTCCTGCACAGAAGCCGGGCAGCAAAGTTCCCAGTGCAGAAATGGTCGGAGAGAGATTTGCTCATGATGTATGACTCACCCAGGCTAGGCCGATCTCAGAAGATAAGCAGGGTTGTCCCTGACCAGTATTTGGATGAGAGACTTTCCAGGAATACAATGGCTGTGATGCAGAGGCAGGCAATGGTAAACTACCTCTGAACATCTCTTGCCTTGATAAGCCTTCAGGGTCGCCATAAGTCAGCTGTGACTCGACAGCACTTTCCACTGCAGTTGGACACATATCACATCTTTGCCCCTATTTCTGTACATAGCAATTCTATGCAATTCAGAACATCTCAGATAAACTGCCGGAAAATCCTACAGTAGCTGCTGTGATGAACCACTGGCTACAGAAATCGATTCAAACCAGGCAGCCAATTCCCTACTCATGATATAGGCACAGCAAATGTGAAATTATTTTTATCTCACAAAAGCAGCCAAACCACCCTGGAAATAGCCAGGTTCTTAAGTCTAGCCACTGTTTTACAGCACAGTTTTACTGGCCTCTCCTCGTTGTGGGCGGAGAGAATCTTCAAGGTATAGGACAGGCCCTGGTGCTGACCTCTGCAGGATGTCTGGGGTGGAGGAAGCATCTATGTTCTTGCCATCTCCTCCATCAGATACACTTACCTGTAGCCTCCAGTGCAAAAACAGGAGTACCCATTTGGTTCATCAAGGCACTGTGCATTGTTCTGACACTGGTGGTCTAGGCAGTCATCATAGTCCACACTGCAGTTGTCTCCCACATAGCCAGGCACGCAATCACACCTGGAAGTAGACACAAATCACTTAAATGACCATGCTACCGATTGCTCCAAGAGGCAGAAGGAAATATGCCAGGCAATGTCTGTAGCCAGGAAAGGGAAGATGAATGTAAGCCGTTTTGAGACTCCTTCGGGTGGAGAAAAGTGGCATAAAAGAACCAACTCTTCTTCTTCTTCATGTATTTTCCGCCTCTATTATGTCTTGACCAAGCTTACTTCCAAGGCCCCTGCCTATTCTGCCTTTCAATCTTTCTTCTCCCAGTCCCCCCCACCCCCAGTCACTCACTTGGGTCCATCAGGGGAAACTCTGCATCTGGCATCATGTTGGCAGGGGTTGAGCTCTGGAGAACAGACATCCACAAGAAGTTCACAGTATGTCCCTGTGAAAAGGGGAGAGAAGGCAAGCTCAGGCCTAATGTTTCCTGTGAACTCGCTGAGCCAACACTCCCCAAGGAGAGAGGGAAAGACAAGACAGCCTTTGCTCTCCGGCATTTGCTGGATCAACAAATATACTCAAGCCACCTACCATGCAGCTTTTTAAATTGTTGGGTGCAAATGCCTACTCCTCCAAAAGTTAAAATGGCTCCAACATCTAAATGTTCCAAAATGTTTTATGTAAACCACCCAGAGCCGTAGGGAACGGCGGTATAAAATCTAAATTTTTTTAGATTTGGAGTGGCGGGCTATAAATCTAATAATAATAATAATAATAATAATAATAATAATAATAATAATAAATAATGCTGGAACACCATCAATAAGTCCCATTGACTGGAAGAAAAGTGATATATAAAAATATTTTAAATAAAAAAATCAAGGGGCATCCATAGTGAGCAATGGGATCTCTTGTACTGTCTGCATAAAAGGACACTTGTAAAAACCTGTCCCCAGTAATGGATTATGAAATTTAAATGCCATAAATGGGAATCTGATTGCACAGATTTCTGCAGTGGTCTAATAGTGTCAGGACCTGTTGGGGCCACTGGATCCATCGCTGCACACTTATGCCTACTCTACCTGTATAGAAGGGAAGACACAAGCAGGAGTAATTGCTGGAGCCATTGATGCATGTGCCACCATTCTTGCAGTGATTGTTGTTACAAAGGTTGATCTTCATACCGCAGGTTGGTCCTTCAAATCCATCCATGCAGGAGCACCTGTCAGAAAGGAAATAATGGTTATTTAAACTGCAAGTTCCCAAAGCTGGAAGCTGTTCACCATGGGGTATTTGGAGGGTGGGCAATCACAGCCTTTCTAAGGGCCCCCCGGATCTCCATGGCTCTGAACACCACATAGTCTCTCACCCAAGGCAGTTGTGCATCTGACTGGGGAGGATGTTAAGTGGAATCAATCTGAGTGCCGCTGGACTGAAAAGGAGTTAAGGAGATTCTTGTTTTGACAGAGATCTAGGACAGAGGGAGCTCAACAAGCTTTAAGATCAACAGTAGTGTTTGGGACATGTGATGTGCAGGCAAGAAACAGGCCCAGGCCTGAACTGCCACAGGGTATGAGAGTCAGGTTTCAGAGCCAGACCTATGACCATATTTTCATGCTGAAGCCAACAAAGGATAAATTTATTTTATGAGAGCCGGTGTGACATAGTGGTTACAAACTAGGATCTGGGAGACCTACCCAGGAGCTCACTATGAGGATACTGATAAACAGTAATTCACTGCATTCGTAGGACATGATAGAGCAGGGGTAGTCAAACTGTGGCCCTCCAGATGTCCATGGACTACAATTCCCAGAAGCCCCTGCCAGCAAATGCTGGCAGGGGCTTCTGGGAATTGTAGTCCATGGACATCTGGAGGGCCGCAGTTTGACTACCCCTGTGTTAGAGGGTAGTATAGTGCAGGTTAGCTCATGAAGGATATCCTACATGTGCTGGCACTTGCATTTATATTGCCTGCAATGTATTTAGCTGGGAGGAGTGCAGGAGTAGGGGACCTTCATTCACAAACACATTGAGTTGCTCTGTGGGGCAGAAGGCCCTCAGACTCTTTCCGAGAGGAGTCATCTCCCTGTTTGCTACCTTCCCCCAAAGACAGAATCCACCACGGCATGTGTAGAGAATCAGCTTTGTCAGCCCCCAAAGGACACTGTGTACTAGCTTTGAAGATGCTGGGTTGTTATGGTGACGGGATGAGAGGCCATTTAGCATCCTGGCAATTTGGGTGCACAGACAAGGCTGGGGCCCCATTCTCTCTCCACTGCCTGTGGTTTATTTTCAGCCACTAATTATGGTCGGTTTCCCAGAAAGCCGCCCACACTGTACTCTGAAGAATGGACTCAGAGGAGCTCTGTGTACAGAGGTCCAGCTACAAGGCAAAGTCCACAGCACCCCAAGAGGCCAAAACAGTAGCTAATTCGGTGGGGTGTGACCCTGTTAATAATTTTCTCTCTCAGGACCCAACCCATATTTACAGAAAGAAACGGACTGCAGAGTCAGATGACCTGTGATGGAGGTGGCTCTTGCCTACAAAGTAGTGTAAGGGGGGGGGGAGTGCATGCTGGACATCAAACAAAGTTGCACTTACCCATAACTATTCTTCTTCAAGTATTTTCTGTGTAGGCATACATGGGGACTGTGCGTGAGCAGGCCTGCCATCATAGGTATCTTTACAGCTAAGAGCCTCCAGGGAGCACTGCACACTGAAGTCAATAACTTGTTTCCTTCCAGAGTAGGGGCAGGAGGGAAGGTATGTGTGCCTGTACAGAAGATACTCGATGCACAACAGCTACTGCTAAGTGCAACTTTGATTTCATCATCAATCTTCTGTGCAGTCCAACATGGGTATTCTAGTAAGCTACTCGTGAGGCAGTAGGGCATGCTCTCGTCACTTGAACAGTGAAGTACTGCCTTCTCCACTTGAACTTCTTGCCTCACCTGCAGATCCAATGTGTAATGGTGCACAAACAAGTCTACTGACAACCAAGTAGCAGCTAAGTAGATCTCCATCAATGGTACTTCATTGAAGAAAACTGCCAAAGAAGCCATTGCTCTAGTAGAAGAAGCATGAGTGTTTGGTGTGCACACCAGCCTAGCCAAACCATAGCTTTCCCTAATGGTTGGGACAATCCACAGGGACAAGGTTGAGATGAAGCTCCCTTTTCTCTATTAGGACCAGCAAAACATGCAAACAGTGCTCTATCCCTGCAGGACTTCAGGGTTCTCATAAGGGAAACTATTAAAGTCCTTCTAACCTCTAGAGAGTACAGCTGCTCATTTTCACAACTTGGTGCAGGAAAAAAATAATATCCTGGGATGTGAACCCTGGAAATTGCCTTAGGAAGAAGCCTAAGACTGGGTAGAAGGATAACTCTCTCAGGAAAAATCTTCAAAAATGGGAGGGCACTTGAAGAGTTACTAAAAACAGACTTTTATAGAGAGTTTAGCCAATGAATCCATGGCAAGAGGTTCAAAGGGCTTAAGCATACACATTGCCAAAACAATAGAGACCACTGAGGAACCAATATATAATGCCTTAAGAAATATTTTGGACAAATATATGGGTAAAAACTATCCCCCATTAACTTTCCTATGATAACAAGAGAAGCAGCCAGGTGGACTTTTAATGAGGGGAAAAACACCTGTTTTCCTCAGGTGCAATAGATATTTAAATGTAACTTGTAACAAAGCACTAAATGGAGAAATCTCCCTCTCACTGCACCAGAGAGAAAACTGTTTCCACGTATACATAAGGACTTTAAAGTATTCAGTTTTCAGGAATGCAGGAGTATAGAGTATAGCATTAACCTCCTATGTACTAAATCTCTCTCCCAGAATGTCACCCTACTCTGTCACCCTACTCTTCCAGATAACCTGGAGACATGATGATGAATGAGATGGCCATTACATAGGTGGTTGGGGTTGAGGCTTGGAACCCTTGCCATCTCCTTTGGCTCAGAGTCGTCCAGGACTTGACCTGTCTCTATACCAACTTTTACTTCCCCATCTGAGATCAAAACCAGAGGGGATTTTGGACCTGAAGAGGGTGTGATAGGCTTCTCCTGAAATGTTGGAGTAGGCTCAGGAGTGCAGATTGGAGCAAGTTATTGAGATACAGTTTTGCATTTGTCCTTATCTTGTGCTTGGCCTTTGCCCTCTGAAATGGTGGCTCAGAAGAAGTGAGACGAGCTAGACAGGGTGGCCAAACTGTGGCTCTTCAGATGTCCATGGACTACAATTCCCATGAGCCCCTAGGGTTTGGCCAAGCCTGAGCTAGAGTTACAATTGGCACTAGCTTGGCAAACCATCTCAAACCATCTTGAATATGAAGATTCCAGCCTTTACCAAGGAAAGCCCCTCCCCAGGATGCTGAGCTGCCACTCACGTGAAACTGGTATCATCCCCTTCCTGAGACAGACAAGTCCCACCGTTCTCACAGGGGCTACTGGAGCAACCATCCAGAGAAACTTCACAGTTTCGACCCTGCAATAAAGGGAAGAAGCAGCCACAGTTCAGAGAGCTCTGGCGGGGAATGGGGTTTTCTCAGTCCCAGCCGTTTCCCTGTCATCCACAAAACACACACACAACACTGGAACTGATAGGAGTTGCTACCTATATTCGAACCAGGTCAACGTTTGGTTGAGTTTTGCTAGCAGAATTTCCCTTTAAGCGCAGATTCAATGTTATTTGACAGCAACTGCTGACATTTGCATAGATTTAAATAAAGCAAGGTATGCAAATGGAATAGCTGGAATATTCCTTCCTCCTCTGACAGCTCTCTGGCTGATCAGTTGGGTATTGGCCTGCTGGGCCAAATGACAGGATGGAGGCACTGCCTGGATGAGATGAAGGATGTCTGAGCCCTGCCTGTGTAAGCTGATGTTTGAGAGGCATGGCCCCTAAAGCATGGAGAAGCCATCCCCTTTTTTTTAACCCTCCCTAGTCACCACTGTCTTGCTAAGTCTCCTCATCCATCTTACCTTGTAGCCACTTGAGCAGGTACAGCGGTAAGAAACCAGAGGGTCTTGGTTACAGGTGCCCTTGTTTTGGCACGGGCTGGAGAAGCAGGGGTTACACTTGGTTTGGATGCTCAGGGGAAGAAGGCCTGCACAGATAGAGAGGGACAAGAAAGTGCACACCTCAGACTGAGCAACTACAGCTAAGACATTTGTGTGGAGTGGGATACATGACTGCTTCTGGTCAGGATTCTCATATAATGACTCTGCCCACTTTGGCTAGAGACCTACCAAGGTCACTTGCTTGGAACTCCCCTTTAGAGGCAGTTTTGGTTAAAAGCAATCACAGATTAAAAACCCCAGTATGTACATTCTTATTGCATTAATTGGGATGTATTTACTTGTGGCACATATCCTCCTGCCTTGTACCTGCCATGTGTCTTAACATGGGCAAGAGGCACATATCCTCCTGCCTTGTACCTGTGACTCTCCTCCAGTGGTCTCCTTTCTACCTTCTGAGCATTAGCACACTTTGGGGCCAGTCTGGTTCCACATCTCACACTCCTCCCATTAGCATGAAGCTTCTCCTCTCTTCCCTCCTCTCTCACACATCTACACACACTGGCAACACCAATCCTTCTCTTTCCATGCCTCCAGTCTTCAACAGCCCAACCCACACATTCCCATGCCCTCTTCTTCTGGCCTGGACTAGATGCTTTGTTGCTTATGCTCAGGCCCAATTCAGCAGAGGGACAGAAACAGAGCCACCGAGCGTCATGGGATGGATGTCTCCTCGCTGACTCCTGGGAAGTGCTCAAGCAGACTCTCTAACTCTCCCAACCACCCCAGTCACTTACCTTGGCACTCAAACTTTTTGGCTGGAGTGGTGAGCAGGAGTTTGCCCTCCATATCAGCAGGGCCGGCACAACGGGCGATGCCAGGCTCTTTGTAACCAGTTTTGACCCAGCCTGAGAGCCAGCGCATGTGGCAATCACAGTACAGTGGGTTGGCACCGATGGCTCTGTGGGGCAGGGAGAACCAGAGCTTCTGCATCACTAGTAAAGGTACAGTGGCCTTCTGCATCTGGGCACTGAGGCTGTTTCTGAAACTATAACTAGACTCTACCAGTTCATCCAACTTTGACTTGGCATGCTGGTAACAGCCCTGGAACTGTCCAGATTCAGGCTTTGAATCCATATACTTAAAGCAAGAGGGTTACCTTCTGGATTACTCTCTCTCTCTCTCTCTCTCTCTCTCTCTCTCAGAGCTGACTCACCCACGCAATGCACATCAGTATCTTAGCACCTGATGGCATTGCTTTCTGACTGGCAGCTGAGCACGCGAATTGTTTCCAATGAAATGCAGAGTGTTCCAGTGGACCATCACTGGATGTTGCAGAGCAAAGAATGTGTATAGATGTGCCTTCAGAACGCCTAACATGAGTCCTCCTTCATTCTGCCCTCCCTCTTGTTCTCATCTGCTGCTGGGCCTGTGGTAGCTTTACGATTCCAACTGGTCTGTCTTAGTTCCTGACACATTCCCCTGAATTGTCATGAAAAGGTGAGGCACAATGTATTTACTTGCCTAACCTACTGGCCATTTCCCATAGGGACCAAACTCCCTTATACATAGGAATGAGAAGCTAGCTTCTGATAACAGGTGCAGTAAGAATTTCATCACATTTGCAGCAAACTGAGTTGGATCTGTTTCTGCTGCTTTTTCAGTATCTAGAATGCACCCACCCACACATCTTCTGGCAGCCATTAAACACAAATTGGGGGGGGGGAGCAGGAAAGAAGATGTTACTTCTGCCTAGCATTGTTTTCTGGAACAAAAGAGCAGAAAACAAATTATGCTCTCTGATTTGTACAGCCCTACAGACTTCCAGGCAGCTCCTCCAATGGGAGCCACATACAGGGGGAAAGGTTGCCCAGACTGACACAGATACTCACAGGTGAGACAGGGAGATGACATCAGCAAAGATCCCCTCTGGGAGTGTGGAGATATCATTTCCATGGAGGGATCTGCACACAATCACAGGCAATAGTTCTTAATGCCCAGGGACTGGCAGCTTAGGATCAAGCCCTGTCCATGGGGTGCATCAGGTAAACCAGCCTGGCTGGCTAAAGGCACAGAAAAGGCCATCAATTGTCATGTGCCCCCAAACTCAAATTAGAAAAGTGGCCTGTGAGAACAGGGTCCCACAGATCCCAAGAAGTTAACTGGTCCTTCCCCTGCTACCTTTTGCCTCAATGATGCTTCTTAAAGAAACAACTTCCTATCCTCAGAAGGATCAGGCCAGGGGGACTGTCTAATTTGCATTCTTGGAGGAGGAGGCATTGATGAAGCCCTTGAGCTGGCACAACTGTGTGTGCGTATGTGTTTGGGTGTGGGCAGAAGTACAAGGTACCTACAGCAGTCGTAGAGAACGGAGACCTTCAAAGGCCAGTGGGGGGATGCACTGGAGTGCATTGTAGCTGAGAATCCTGGGTGACAGTGGAGAAAGAAAGAAACAGTCTGGATCAACAAACAATCTCTAAATACACCCCACAGATTTGCTGAGTGGTTTCCCTTCCCCCAAGGGGCAACTCTCACAAAATGGCCTCCCAGTCTTTCTTGGAGGCTGATAGTATGCCGGCCTGTGTGATTGCTGGGGTCATAGTAAATACATACTTGATTCACTCCATATATGACATGCAGCCTAATTTGACATGAGCCTAAAATGGCAAAACTCATTTATAAATCTAAAGAAATAAAATAAATAAAAATAAATGATAATACAAAGAAGACTAGAGGAGCTCATTAATTAAAAATATTTAGTTAGAAAGCGATCTTGTTTCAAAACCAGCAATTAATTATTTAAATTATCAAAATATCTATTAAACAATCCCAATAGAAGTAAATAGTTTAACTATTATTACCCTGATTATTACCCTCCCCAAACAAATAATATAGGCATTCGAGGGCATGGAGTGGTATTATATTTTAATACTTTACCCCCCCCCCTTTCAATACAATAAAATCCTATGGTTTAAAGGTTCCAATTTACAAATAAATTACAAATTGACTGACGTGTTCAGTCTTAAATATGTTTTCTAAATGAGCAATGTAAGTTTCTAGTCCTCCTGGTTGATTGTCTAAAACCTGGGAGCCCAGGAACACATTGAACTTCACTGCCAGTGGCACAGAAAGGAAATACCCAGCTTTTATGATTACGCAGCAGTTTTAGGATTGTTAAGCCAATGGCAGGACAAAGGTTGACCAGTACATGTGGATTCTGGCAATTTCCAGAATCTGAAATTGAACAAACAGTTGTGGTGGGAGCTCTCATGGGCTCTCATGTGGATGCCATAGCAGGTAGGCACACTTAGATCTTTGGAAACAGACTTGCCCACCCTTTGTAGTGATGTCCCCGTGTGGCCAGTTGGTGGCCTCTATGCTAGCAGGAAGCATAGCTCTGCCTTGATTAGTGAAAGGTGCAGCAGCACATTGTCCTGATCTGCTATGCGGGTTTTTACTAGGCACTCACAAGGTGGTGAGCTGGCTCATATTGGTGAAGGACGAGTTGCTGAGGGAGCTGATCTTGTTGTTGCTCAGATCCCTGTAAGAAAAGAAACACTAGACAAACTCTAATAACACCTTTGATTTTCTTGTCCTTCAGGCCACTTCTCAGGATACATTTGGGCCGAACCACCCACTGCATACTAAAGATGCCTGGAAATCTGTGCTAGGAATCCAGTTCCCAGGGGTGTGGAGACCCAATTCAGACAGTGACTGTAGCATATACAAAGAGTATGCCCCCAAAGAGTTTCTATTTGCCTCACAGTAAAAGCCTGTGTGTACCCCATCAGAACATGTAAAGCCCCAATGAGGCAAATATTGCCTTTTTTGGATTGTTTCAAATTGGGGAAATAACCATGATCAAAGATGGCTTTAAAACAGGGTTTGACAGATTCATGGGAGATGATTCTGTCACTGGCTACTAGCCATGGTGACTAAATGGAACCTTCCTATATAGAGGCAAAATTCCCACAAAGGCCTGTGTTAGCATCAGGGGAAGCCCTGGGTCTCTGTGCCATTTGACTGGCCCTTCAGGACAACTGTCTGTCTGGTTACTGTGAGAAACAGCGTGCTGGCCTAGACGCACCACTAGGCTGATCCAGCACCTGAACAGAAAACAGGTGGACTACTTGGCCTGAATTAACCACACACAGTTCTAGATGCCCCAGCTATCTTAAGAGTATCTTCATTTCATTATGTTTTTGAAATGTGCTCTTTGGATACAGAAGAGTTGGATTTAAGAAGATTTCCCAATAACTTTCCCCAAGAATAGCTGCACATTACATTTTAAACATGTAATTCCACTTGGCCCCCATCCCTTCTCTTAACCCCTTATGTAGCTCAGAGGAGGCAGGAAGAGTTTCCAGTCTTCGGGGCTAGCTCCCTTCACCATCTTCCTGGTATCCACTTTCTAAAGCTCCACAACAGAGGTGGCCAAACTGTGGCTCTCCAGATATTCATGGACTATAATTACCATAAGCCTGGCTTTGGAATGTATGGACATCTGGAGAGTCACAGTTTGGCCACCCCTGTTCTACACTGTCTCATCTTTTCCATGAGGTATGCTTGTTTGCATATTACTGCATAGAGCAGGCTGGGCAACATGGCACTGGGGTGTGCAGTTCAATCAGGCCTTCTGCTCCAGTGTTCTTGCACATGCACTTCTGGTGTGATTTCAGGTGTTTGGTGCTGCTATAAATAGTTGCATCCCTAGAAGTGCACTCTTTTGTCCTGTCAAGGAGCACGGCTGCCCCTTTGTTCTACTAAGATTTCCACTAGTTTGGCTGAACCATGAAAACCAGAACAATTGATCAACTTCCATGAGGTACAAGTCTGAACCATCAAGCCTTCATTCCCAAACACTCCTGTAGGAAAACTGCCTGGATGCCAGATATAGTGGTGTAAGGCAGGACCAGGAGCCTCCAGGTTTAATCTAGAAAATGGCTTTTAAAAGCGGATGTGATGCTCTTTACATCTCCTGCCTCTCTGAGAAAAGTTGCCACAGCCCCTTGTACCATGTGAGGTCAGCTCTGTTTGCTTGACACATACTTACACTAGCTGAAGATAACGGAAGGTAGAGAGCTGCCCAGGGACCAGGGTAAATTGATTGCCATCCAAATAGCTGCAAGAGTGATCAAGAGCTTATCAGAGACCACAACAGAGATGCAAGTGTCAGAGAGAAGCTAGGACAGGAAGGATAGTAGTCTGCGAATGACAGTCCAGAAAAGATATGTGAACTTGGAGCCATAAGCAATAATGGCCATAGTACTCCCGTTACTCGGCCACCGGGATCAGCCCGTGGGAAACCCTTTGATGGCTGCTGTATTTGTAAATATATGTGCTTCTCACTTGTATTTCTAACATGACAAAGGAGGAAATACATTTAGGAGTATATATTCCATTATGAGCAAGTTTTTAAAATGTGAAATGATGTGAGTCCCACACTTGCTCTTTGTCAGTCTTTCTGCTATTTTAATTACTACATGCAGAATTCATTAACTTCATGGAAAAGCAGACTGGCCCCTTTTACATGCCCCACATACTAATAATTTTAACTAATGATTATTATTAGTTTCACAGAAGAAAGAATGCTTTCACGGATCATTATGCACATGGCTTTTGAACCTACGTTCACAAAGACATTGTCAACATATGTAACTAGGTGGGCGTCACAAGGAAGTTGTTGCTTTTACAAAGCAGAGTTGGGATTGAAGCAGGTTGTTTCTCACTTGGCTGCTCCTAGCTCCTTAATCCAAGGATGCAACACATCTGTCCTCACCACTACCCTCTGCTGATGCATTGTAAAGTCAGCGTTACTCACAGCTCTGTGACGTTCTTGGGGATCCCCTTGGGGAGGGATTTCAGATGCTTGTTGCTGCAGCGAACGACAGTGTCTAGGCAAGTGCACTCCTGGGGGCACTGAGGTCGTGGGAAACAGCTGGTCTCCTCCTGACCTGTCAAGGGACAAGCCAAAGGACTTACCGAGGAAAGGGGCACTGAGATCACATTCGAGAATCCAGGAATAGGGTATTATTTGAAATCTCTCCAGGGAAATCAGAATCTCCACCTGCTCTGGTCACTCTATAAGGCCCCTGGATTTTTTAATGGCCACAGGCACCAGTAATTAGAGCAGAGAAAATTAATTCATTTAGGTGATTAATGCATTTCAAATAAAAATGTAGCTTTTAATTGAAAAGGCTGTGAAAGGTCCTTTTGACACGTACGGCCTGCCATTGATTTCTACAAGAGACTTGGCGCAGAGAAGTGTCCTGAAAGAGCTTAAGGACTGTGAATTTCTTTTTTCTAATTAATAGTCACAACCAACCATCCTTCACACGCATCATATCAGAAGCAGCCATTTGGATTAGGGCCAATAGCTCAAGAAGATTTGCCAAACAGTAAATCATTTATCTAGTTAGTAAAGTGACCCCGTGTTAAACATCTCCTAAATATCTTCAAAGAGCCTCTTGTGGCGCAGAGTGGTAAGGCAGCCGTCTGAAAGCTTTGCCCATAAGGCTGGGAGTTCAATCCCAGCAGCCGGCTCAAGGTTGACTCAGCCTTCCATCCTTCCGAGGTCGGTAAAATGAGTACCCAGCTTGCTGGGGGGTAAACGGTCATGACTGGGGAAGGCACTGGCAAACCACCCCGTATTGAGTCTGCCATGAAAACGCTAGAGGGCGTCACCCCAAGGGTCAGACATGACTCGGTGCTTGCACAGGGGATACCTTTACCTTTAAATATCTTCAGGGTTGAGAAATTGGACTTACTTAGACTGAATGGTTAAATAGCTCATTGACTTGCTTTCAGCCATTTCATTTACTTAGGAAATGCTTGAAACCAACTGACAACCTTATCAGTAGCCCATTAAATAGTTAGCGTCGCTGACATCCCTGGCAAAAATTCAGATTTTGGTAGCTCCAAAGGAGCCAGGCCTGCCCATATAAAAGATGTGGAGGTAGCATAGGTCCATGCTGGTACTCAAAGACGGTCATTTCAGTTCAAGAAACCATGAGGACAGCAGCAGATTGAACTGTCCATATGCACAAACACTTTGCTGTCACTCCTACTCAAACAGGCATGAAGTGGATAATGCACATATTTCTGCACACATTATTTCCTCTATGGAATGCAGTCCCAGTTGGGCTCCCACTCAGCCTGTCTTTATAAGGAAACCTGTATCCCTGGGCGCATTATTTTTCAGAACGGAAATATAATGCAATTGTTTCATACATGCTGGGCTAATGGACATTTGGTATGTTAAAAATGTGCTTTAATATCCAACTGTTCCATGCCTCACTGAAGCCACATTCTCCACAATGCACATTTGTACATGTGCATTTCTGTGCTAAATCTACCTTGCAATGGTATTAGGTGGGGAAGGGGAGAGAAGGGGGCTAGACAAGAATTTGAACCTGGTTGAAATACAACACTTTGCTACACAGCAGTACACTGGCCCACTGGTAGAAATTCACCAGGGCTTAGTAGGGGCTCCGGAGAGGTTCTACCCAGCCAGAGTTTATGTAATTCTTCCCTCTCCATCCATAATATCACCCAAAACACCCAGTGCCTGTCAGTTACCTTCCTCACACCTGAAGTCAGGGAAAGCCACATCCTGCAGTGGGATTTGACGCAGGAAGTCTGGGTTATGGCAGCGTGGGTTCCCCGTGACAATCTTCCTCCTGCGCAGCCAGTCACCCAGCCACGCCAGCCGGCAATCGCAACTGAAGGGGTTAGCCAGCAGGTTCCTATGTGAGCAGGGGAAGACAGGGTAAGCAACCCAGGCTACACTGAGACAGTTTTATATCGCATCCATGAAAAGGGATGGTAGGAAAGCCCCTCCCCACACATACACACACCCTTTTGCAAATCAAGCTGCACTTGCGCTCCCCAGGATAAAGCAGGAGCAGCAAATTGATAAACACTGTGGGCTCCAAGCCAGGAAGTCAGTGCCAGGTTTAAATCTCACCTCCGTGATGGACTCCCTATAGAGTCACCAGGGCATGGAATAGGGTTCAATGTGGTGGGCAGGTTGTTGTGAATTTCCTGCATGGACTGGTTGACCCTTCCAACGCAATGCTTCTATGATTCTAAGCCGTCGTTTTTGCAGTCTCAGCCCCACACCTGCAGTATCAGGACCATAATCCTAACCTACCTTACATGAGTGTTCTAGGAATTACTGAGAGAAGGCCTCTGAACACTTCAAGTGCTTTGTGTTATTACTGTCCAGTCCTGTGAAATCACAGATTCATGCCAGATTCCACAGGCGTGGGTGGGACTAAAGCCACAGCTAGAAATGACTGCCTAATTTTCTCTGAGCTACCGTTCCATGCTGCCCGCTTATTCTGGCACTGCTCCTGACTGCTCCCATTCACACTGCCAGGAATGCCCCAGCAGACGGAGAAAGGAAGACACTGAGACCGGGAGGGAGCATGACCATCTTGATACCCTGCCCCCCTCCCCGGCAGATTTGGCAGGTACTTTCCCACCTGATGTCATGACTCACAGAGTAGAGAGGGACTGCAGTGTGTCAAAAGCGCCAGGTGCAATAGTGCTGATCTGGTTGTCATACAGAGATAGGAGGCGCACACTGCGCAGCCCCGTGAAACTGTCGTTGTGGATGCAGTTGATGCGGTTGTTCCTTAACATTCTGGAGGGGAGAGAGAGTGGGGAGCCGTCTTTGCCACCAGGGACCTCAGAGAGGTCTGGCAGCATCCTCCACACCCCCTGCTGCTGCCCACATGTACCGATAAACCCACAGATAGCGTTCCTTTCACCCTGCCCCCTTTGGGAGAAACTTACAATGTCCTCAGCCCATCAAGACCCCGGAACATGGCGCTGCGCACTGACTCCAGCTGGTTAGCAGTCAGGTGCAACTCACTGACCGAGGCCGCCCCCTCAAAGGCCCCGTCCTCAATCTCTGACACCTTGTTGTTGCTCAGGTTTCTGGGAAAGAAAGAAGGAAGACGTGAACAACAAACTGCAGGACTGGGAAGAAAGCTTTCACATCTCCGCATACAGCCTACAGGGAGCTCTTCGCTCTGGCTGAGGCAAACACAAAACGATGAGTTACATTACTCCAGCAATGCCAGTTTTATTCACAGCACTCAGCTCTCCTCTGTTTGCTGGGGAACTGACCTTGCTTCCATCTTGGAAGCTTTCTCCCACTTTTAGCCTTGAACCTGTGACGTCAAGCAAAAGAATTCTGACACCATTTTCTGTGCTGCCTCCGAGAGTCCAGACACACTTGTGTCTCTGCCTCACCCGTTAGAAACATCTGAATTGTTGGAAGTCTGCCACAATGAAAAGCCTGTCCCTGTTGCCGCCTTCATTTTCCTGGAACAAGCTCCTGATCTTGTGTGGGAAGGAGGGTTTCTCAGTTACTAGGGTCCGTCATACACACACTCACATTTTCTTTAGGTGTGGGAGCTTCTTGAAGATGCCTGTAGCTTCCAGCACTGTGATCTCATTATTATTTAGGCGCCTGCAAGAGAAACAAAAGAAAACAAATACTGAATAAATGGGAATAAAATTTAAGCCAGAAAACAAACAAACAGGGATTCTGGATGTCTCTCTCAATATTCTCTAAGTGCCCTTTCACACATTCCTTTCCCTCTGTGCTGAGCTGATGGCTATATAAGAAAGCATGCAAAAGTACAATGTTAAGCTGATATACATCAGAAGAAGCCAAGAAGCCGATACACATCAGCTTTCTGAATTCTATGTCTGCAGCAGAAAAACACTTGCATTGCACTTCAAACAATACAGCACCCGTGCTTTCCGCCACAAAGATTTTCTCAAAGTACACATTTGAAGTGGCTGTATGAAAGTCTCAGTAGTGTGAATAAGACAAGGGTCATTCCACTGTACTTTGTGAAGTGCCTGCAGGTGGGATAAGTACGACACAAAAGATGGTTCAGACTAGAGAGACACCTACACATGACAAATACAGAAGGGAAGGGACGAAGTAGAGGGAGCTGCAAAACAAAAAGTCCAGGAAATGCACGGAGTGGCTCTAGGCTTTGACAATGCATAAATTGGGCAGTGAATGCAAGAGAGCAGGAATAAAGAGACTGAAAATTGTCCACGGTGCTGTTTTTGACTCTTTGAACCATAAACTAAAGAGAAAGCCCATGGATAATAAGTAGTTTTCTTCTAAATTTTCTTTTTCAACTTAAACAGTTGCATTCAAATTGGGCAGCATTCACAATTGGCAGCAAACTCTAGGGGTAGGTACAAACTGGGAAAATGCAGTTCGGTTTGAGGTCAAACTATGAACTGCACTGAACCAGGAGGCTTGTTTGCAAACGGAACCAGTTTGTGGCTCGTGAGCCCACAAACCCCACTGAAAGAGACTGTAGTTTATTTAAACACAGTTTGCAGAAAGCCAAAAAACAGCTAAGCAATGGGGAGCAGCTTGGTCCCTGCCATTCAGCTGTTTTGGGTTGTCTTCTACTATCCTGTCAAAGTTTAAATGGACTTTAGAAGACAGCCTGGAAAACAAATGTGTTGCTGGGAGGTGCTGCCCCCTCAGCTGTTTTGGGTTGTCTTTAAACTGTAAAGGGACTGCAGAAGACATCCCCAAACAGCTCAATGGCAGGGAGTGCCTACATGCCATTCAGCTGTTTTTACAGCTTTCATGGGAACAGGAAGCAGGGTTTAACGAGACCTGTAGTTCTTTAAACCCCTGCTTTCTTTCATTCACAAACTGCCATGAACTGCTTTAAAAGTTCATGAAAGTCTGTGATGGTAGACCCATCATGAACTTCTATTCACAAATAACAAACAGGACAAAATTTGTTAAAAATTTTGCTTCATGATTCGTTTCGTGATCATCCCAAGGAAACACAGTGACTCTGTAAGTCTAACCATTTTTTGCCTTTCAAAAGAAATACAAAACAAAACTGTTGGTTTGGGATATCAATTATCCTAAAATAAGGCCCTGTAACAGACTTGATTTTCGTGATTGTGTATGTCACAGGGACATCAAAAGAGTTCATGGGTTTAAGGAAGGGGAGGTCATAAAGTCCACAGATGAAGCCTCACAGCTCAGATGTGGCCTGTGGAAGGCGCTCTGGGATCTTTGTCAATTTCAGATTGGAACACTCCACCACATTGGCTTCACAGCGGCACTTGGGAGGGCAGACTACGTCACTGTGACATTCACTGTTCAACTGGTAATCTTCTGTACCTGCCCAGGAGAGAAAACACCATCTGTTAATGTCCATCTATACCCATGCTTTGGATGTGACAGATGCTGCTATAAAAGTGTACTCCAGAAGGAAAGGGGGGTTCTCTCTGGCTAGGGAGTCCTCAGTACTTCCACGTGCACACCCTGATTTATCCCGGTGGAACCCCTATAGTCCCCCCCAACAAAAACCCCACAAGATTGGCAGCAAAATTCTCCCTACCTCCTGAGCAGATCAACATAGGGGTGGGGTACACAGATGTAAATGCCCAGCCTGAGGAGGGGAAACTAAAATGTTTGGAAACTAAATGTGTTTCCCAAAATCCGAATTCCTCTCCTTGTTCCACCACATTGCTCCTCCTTCCCAGGTTGTACAGTCTCTCTGGTCATCAGTTCCCATGCACCTAACTGCCTGATCCTGCCACAGATGGGAAATTACTTTTAAAAATCCAGTGGACCAATGATTCCTTTAGCTTCTATAGTACTTCTATAGGTCCCTTTAGCTTCCATGCATCTAAAACAGAGGCTTTAGTATTAAAACATTTTGAACTCTTCCTGGCACTTCTCCCTCAAGGGCTCGGCAAAAAAGAAAAATTCCAGACAGAATTCCATTCCAGAACTGAGGAGTACAGATGCTACCGTAATAAGAAAGGTTCATCCCAAAGAAAGAAAGTCACCAGTTCCAGTCTGATTGTTGTTATGCATGATGCCTGTAAAATATTGCATGCCATCCTTGCTGGGCCATTCATACAGCCATTCAAAATCAGTATAATGCCAGCAGAGGAAGAATACCATGATGGGACTAGCTCACAAATCCAAGCATATCCAACCTCTAGGTCTGGCTCCCTTACCTGGAATGAAATACTGCTCTTTGGCTGTGAACAGAAACATACAAGCAGTGTTAATGTAAACACAGTTAAACTTGGGATACCAAAGTCCATGCCCCTCATTATTGATGTAGAAGGCATCTATTGCCCTGTAATGGAAATGATAACGGATGTGACATCTATTATCCCACCCCAGGGAGTGTGCTAGTAGATGGTGGCTGTACCACCACTGCCTCCGCCGCCTGTCTCAGTCACAAGAGCAAGGATGGCCTTGAAATATGGGTAGCGCTGGCCCCGCTTGTGCCGCCATTGCCCCCCATCTCCCATGACCACTCCTGCCCTCAAGAGTGTGGATGGCCTTGGAAGACAGGTGGCAGTGCCAGCATGGGAAGTGGTGCTCAGCACTGGGCCGTGTCAGCCACACCCCTCCTTTGTGGAATGTGTTCCACATAAAGGGCGAGAATCCTTGTCGCTAGATTTTTTCCAATATCTAAGCATACATGTCAAGAAACTATGGTAGGTACACCAACTCTTAATGTTTATCTCAGGAAAATAAAGGTATATTGCTCCACCATACATTATAGTGTGCACGTTCCTTCTAACATGACTATTAATTTTTGTTTTATAAAAAGGAAATGCCACAGTTTTTGGCCTTTCAGTTTTCAAATGTCAATAATTTTTATGGCAACGTATCCAGCTCTGTTGAGGACTGAACAGAATGTGATCTTTCCATTGCCTCGGCTAAGTTCCTTCCCCCTTCCCCCTGGTTTGGCTTCACTTTTGGGGTAGAGGCAGTGTTGTGCTTGGATCCAATGATGCACAGGTGGAAACATAAACAGACTTAGTGCAGTTCCACTCAAGCAACACCTAAGGCTTTCCACCCTGTGTGGTACAGTGATGAGAAACTGATTGCACAAGATCTTGCACAAGCAGAAATGCAAGTGAAGATGCAATATGTTTGACAGTGTAAGGCAGTTACTGCAGTTTTTTTCCTGCACTTCTGCTTGCACAAGAGTACTAGTACAAGCTGAAAATTTGTATTGGATCAATTCCTTCCTGCTTATGAATATGGTGATTCCTTCTAAGAGCCCCGGCCACAGATACTTTAAAATGAAAAGAAGGAAAAAAGAAACAGGCTGAGTTTATGGGTGGTGAAGAGTCACCACTAATCTTGTGGCCTGGCAAGAAGAAAGTAAAATTGGGATTATTATTATTATTATTATTATTATTATTATTATTATTATTATTATTATTATTATTATTATTATTAATATCCCGCCTCCCCTGAAGGCTCGAGGCGGCTCACATAAATCCCATCCCCTAAAATCCATAACAGTGTAAAATTACAGTGAATAACAACCAATTGGTCAACAATAAACAACAATTGATGGCATAGTACTAATCCTCGAGTCTCCGCAGCCTCAGCTACAGGGGGTGGAGGGAGCTGGCACTCAGTACCGTCGGATTTTGTGAGGGGGGGGCCTAATCCTCCTCACCGCCCCACCACACCATAGAGAGAATGTCTCCTTCTCAGTTCTTTTTGGGTGCCAGAATCTCTGCCTAAGCATGCAAATAGGTGCAGGGGCTATGATGGAGGGAACCCCAACCTTTCTGCTCTGTCCCGAGCCCCCAATCCCAGAGTAACCCTGCAGCTGAAAGTTAAGTCATACGCGAGCAGCGGAATTTCTTGCTCTTGATCTGCCCAATGCGTTTGTTGGCCAAGCGGCGGGGGCTGGCACAGCGGGCACCACTTGTCTCAATAGGATTGGCCCGCAAAAAGTCCGCCAGCCACTTCAGGTTGCAATCGCAGATGAAGGGGTTCTGGGCTAGATGACTGTAAGGAAGAGAAGAAACAGGAGTAGTTTAGCACATCCTCCCAGGAATGGCTGACCAGGAATCTGGGGGCTTTTCTGATGGTCACATTAGAATATGAAATCAGAATTTTGAATTTAGCTGCTAAAAGGATGCATGCTGCAGGCACAATGCCTTTGCAATCAGTGATATTCCTAAGTGATTTTGTGCCTGGGACAGATGGGAGGTCCGAACTCTGTCAATGACACAAGAAACACTCACACCCAGGTGGCAGAGCGGACAACCACCACAGGACACAAGTCCCCCCTGTCAAGCCAAAGGGAAGGCGGTGGGGTTGGTGCTGGCCTTGACAGCCCTTGGGTGGCACGCCATAGCAGGGAAGTGGCAGGCCCTGCCTTGGGTCTGCAGCATCCAGATGGGCCTCTGCTGCCCTCCACCCCCAGGGGTGGGTGTCAGGGACAAGGCCATCCATGGCTGCCAGCAGGCATCCTGCATGGTAGGACACAGGTTGCAGACTCTGTGGCTCCTTCCCATGCCCCCCCCCACACACCAAGCGACGCCCAGGGCCCATGCCCTGGCTGCCAGATACACCTCTGTTTCTTGTGCCACTGGGGTGCTAGATGGTGGGGCCACAGCAATTATTCTGACCCTGCTTTCTAGAAAGCTCTCTTAACTTAATGGGATGGGAGACAATCATCTAACAAGACTCTCCTCTTAGTGTTCTGAGTTGCATAGTCACGCTTTATCCTCTACTAAGATCCTGGGCTACCTTCTCCTTGGGCTGCCAGCACTTGAAAGCCTGCCTTCCTCCCCTACAATCCTGCCAGTCTGGATGCAAAGTAAGAGAAGGAAGCACTCACAGGGTCTGGATGGCGCGCAAGGTGGCAAAGGTGCCCTTAGCCAAGGTCTGGATCTTGTTGTCATAGAGTGAGAGCAGTGACAGGTTCTGCAGATCAGCAAAAGCATCTGCCCGGATGCAGTTAATCTTGTTGGCGTTCAGAAGCCTGGAGTGGAGGAACATGTTACAGCCTAGCTCTGCGTATGTGTGCGAGAGACAGATGTTACATGAGAAACATTCATCACCAGCATTCGGAGTAGGAGGACAGTCCATTGACCCCATCAGCTGCCACCCAGCTAGTCACCAAGAGAACCCAGACTAGTTTTGGTTGAAACCTTATGCTGGTGGGTAAGGGCATCTTACCATGAGATTTTTCACTCACTGGGCAGTTTAAACTGGGCTCTCAGCTGCTTTGAGAACAACATGACCATGCTAGAGATCATAACCTGGCCAGGTGTTACACCGGCATGCTACACTGCACCCACAGCAAGCAGCACTGCATGTGCAGCAGTACAGCTTAAATGAGGCCAAGAACAGTGCTTGAAAAGGTGCGGAAAAAGGGCAAGCAACATGATCAAGAGGCTGCAGCACATTCCCAGTAAGGAAAAGTTAAGGAATCTGGAGCTCTTAAGTCTAAGGGGGTATAGGGTACTAGTTTACCCAATTATGCATGGGTGGAGAAAGTAGACAGCCTTTTTCTCCCATAACTCAAAGGCACCCAGTGAAGTTGATGGGCAGTAGATTCAGTACAGGCAAAAGGAAGTACTTGGCCCCTAAAGTAATTGACCTTTGGAGTTCACTGTGATGGAATATAGAGATGACCATTGGTTTAGTTGGCTTTAAAAGGGGATTAGACAAAGTCATGGAGGATAGGTAAATCATAGGCTGTTGGCCAAGGTGACCAAATGGAGCTCTCGTGTTCTGAAGCCTCTGCATAGCGGCAGCCACAGGGCTGGGGGCTTTCCTTGTAGGTCTCCCAGGAGGGCATCAGGTTTGCCACTGTGTGAAACTGGATGCTGGGCTAGATGGAACACTGATCTGCTCCAACACAGCTGCTCTTGCATCATCATCATTATGTAACACACGGGTAAATTCTTCCTGTCTGATAAGGCAACATCCTGCTTTTAAGGGCAGATTGAGAGGAAGAAGCTCCATAATTTCCATTCCTTCTCCTCATTTATACATTTTTAAAAGCCTAGTAGCATATAATTTCCTTCCTATAGTCAACACTAGTGGGGGAAGGGAGTAAAGTGCTAAGTTTGCTGTTTGTTTGCTAGCATAAGGATGGTTATTTCCAGTATATAAACTAGCATATATTGTATCTGTCCGTAGGGAGGCCAGTTATTGGTGCTGTTCTGTAGGCCTCAACCATAGGCCCAATGAAATAGTTCTGTCTTGCATGTCCTGCAGAGTCCTGCAGGGCCCTGACCTCATTTGGGAGATCATTCCACCAGGCTGGGACCAGGACTGAAAAGATCCTGGCTCTGGTGGAGGCCAATTTAACCTCTCTGGGTCTGGGGGATCCTGAATAGGTTTTGCATGCGCGACCATAGATTTCTTTGAGGGACATAAGGGAGGAGACTGTCCCAGACTGTTAGTGCCTTAAAGGTACAAAGATCCCAGACTGTTAGTGCCTTAAAGGTAAGAACCAGCACCCTGAGCCTAATTCAGTCTTCAATCTGTAGCCAGTGCAGGTTAGGGAGCACTGGTCAAATGTGCTCTCTTCATTTGGTTCTTATAAGGAGCCGGGCCACTGCATTCTGGGATTGTGTGGCTGGTAGCGGAGAAAGCTGCAGCTGCATTAGGAGGGAAGTGACAGCTAATGTTGGAGAAGAGATTTATCACAATAAAGGACATTATGGGGTGAAAAGATGCAGTCTGAAGTGAGGCAGGCTATGAAGAAGATAAATACAGGGGAAGCAGTAGGCTGTACAGAAGAAGACCAAGTTGCAGGTGCTTATACTTTTGCTAAAAGTTCCAGGAGGGGCATACTTGCAGTTCTGGGTTGCTTTGAGAACCAAAGCCAAGTTGTCAACTACCACAGCCCCCCACCATGCACATGGCCACACAGCCCTCTAGTTACTTCCCACTTGGGCTTACAGTAATTGCAGTGCATACAGTCCCCCGAACACCCCTTTGGGCAGCTCTGTGATCTTGTTTCCATACAGGACCCTGCAAAAGAAATGATATCAGTCCTGGGGTTAGTAGTAGTAGTAGCCCTGATCTCCCTATTGTGCGCTGGCAAAAAAAGGCTGTCTCTGTTCAACAGCAATTCCTATGTCTTCTACAAGCAGAGCTGGCACCTACTACTGGCACATAGCTCATGGGAGACTGGGACTTCCACACACCAATTTGCTCATGGTGTCAGGACTGGGAATCTGGGTTCAAAAGTGATTTAAGCCTCTATTTAAGGCCCAATTCATATATGCAAAGTAAAGCAGAACAAAGAGACTTTACCCCCAAAGACATGGGTAAGCAGGAGCGATTTCTTCTGGTGCTTACAAGATGCCAACTATGCCACCAAGCAAATGTCTTTGTGGACAGAATTCCTTTAGTGGGGTGATGCCATAGAGAAGGCAGCATTTCCAACAAATACCTGCCTGTTCTGAGGGGGGGAAGCCTGGAGAAGACTTCTGATGTCCAGTGATGGGTGAAAACGGCTTCAGACACTCTGGTCTCAGAGCATTTGGGCCAGTATAGCAGAGACATTGCGAATAGCGACTGAGTCGTGGGCAAGACGACATGAGTGAACAGTGACAAAGGAGAACATTCTGATACAGCATGCAAGTGGGAGTTGCCTTCTCTGAGAGTAGTGAAACTACGCTGTCTCCTAGTGGGGCTACTCACAAAGAATTGAGTGACCGCAGGCCCTGGAAGGCATCAGGTGCTATCTCCGAGATCTGGTTGTTGCTCAGGTCTCTGAAAGGCAAAGGCACAGTCAGCATTAACACAGAGCCTGTGGGCACATGCAAACCATAAGCCTACATAACCTTTGTCTTCCCTTGAGGTGCCAGATTCTGCTTTGTGCACTTCACAGAGCTTCAGAGCTCCAGTCTGAATCCATGCCAGGTGGAAGGTTATGTCAGGGGAACCACCCCACTGCTTTCTACCTTCCAACCCACCACTTTCCAGTTATGCCCCACCCCTTTGCTTTTATCCGCTGGACATGCAAAGTCTGCTCTTATTCATGATTTATCCTAAAATTGGAGTAAAGTGATACCAGGGGCTAAAAGGCCACAATGGAAGGACTAAGGAATTTCAGGGCAGCAATCTTGGCAGGTTTTCTAGCACAGAAACTTATTTTAAGAAAATGACAGACAGAATATCACCGAAGAAAGAACGCTTAAAAGCAGGCTCATGAATGAGACAGCTCATGGCTCTGTGTGCAATTGCAGATTTTTCAGATGGTAGCCAGAGTAGAAGAGGGGTCCCGATAGCTTGCTTTAAACCTTAATGAACTGGCAATTTCTTCCACTGAACAACCATACCTTGACTCCAGTTTTACCCTTCTTAATTAGAGCTGAAAAACAGCATGGTCCTAGGTATACTCATGGAAAATGATAGGGATATTTTTATGTGACTGGGAAGGCAGTTTTCCTTGACTGGGAAGGCAGTTTTCCTTCCTATTTAGAAGGCATCTGTATTGGCACGGGGAGGGAGGGTGACCATTATGGGCAGTTGGATATCCCTGTTAGGCCAATGACTGGCCTCCCAGACCAGGTCATCCCTTTGGCTCACCTGAACCCTGTAGAGTCAGGAGATGATGCTCAATCATTGTGCCAGGAAAATGTGGCAGCATCTAGCCAATTGAGGAGGTGGGGCAAAGGCAGGCAGACTGCCTCTTCCTCTCTCCCTCCCTCCTTTGGAGGCCTAGGGTGGGTCAGATGTGGGGCCAGGGAAGGCTGGGAATAGGCCCTTTTCCAGGGCCATTCTTCACTCCCTGTCTGTGTGAGCGTATTGGTGGAGCATGAAATTTTAAATGAACTAAGATCCCAGAATCCGCCCAATTCTACTTTCCAATCTATCCAAACTTCCATCATCCTTGCTCCCAGCTGATCCATGGATAGGACCGAGGATTAAAAAAAAGGAAAAGGGGGCACAGAAGACTAGAGCAGCACGGGGACGAGGGCTAGGACTGAAGGGCAGGCTGGGTGCAGAGACGGCATGCAGGCCTACATGCAGACACTCACATCCTACGAAGCTTCTTGTATGATGAGAAGGCCCCAGGTGGGATTGACTTGATGCCGTTCAATTCCAAGCGTCTGCGTGGAAAACAGAGCACAAGGGACAACATCTTTTGGGGTACACCTGTAGAAACTGTAGCAATCCAGCCTCTTTTGAGAGGGACGCTGCAGAGCGCAGGGCGGGAACAGCTACACAGGAGAAGGGGCAGATCCCTGTCCCTGAAGGGCTCACTGTGCCCCATTTTCTATCTAACCAAGCCAGCATAGAACTTGTCCTCAGCCTAATTTGCAAACTAATGAAGGGCCTGTTGGTGACACAAAAGAGATGTTACTACATAGCTAAAACAAATCTATGTGGTTTGATATATTCTGATGTGGTTACATCGTATTTACAATATGCATAGTTTGCAGCTCAGCCTACAGCATTACACACTTTTGGTTGTAAGCTGCGCACATGGTGCTACTCACATGACCAAACATCAGACTGCCACACCAGGGGCTGGTCTTTGCACTGACCTATTCTGGCCACATTAACTCAAAATCAGAACTGTATCCAAGCTTACTTAGAACCAGTGTGTGTGGCGGCTGCTGTCTATATACCCAGAATGCAGATTCTCCACACCTCCACAACCCTTCGATTTGCTACGGCATGGAGAAAATCTCCCAGTTAGAGGCTGAGCTACTTTACAGGAGTGCCTTGTTGCATGGAGGTGGACATCATGAGAACCCATTTAAAACTTCCTCTGTGGGGCTGCTGTTTGTATATACGTGCCAATTCTATTGGATTGGAATCAATAGAATGAAGGGAGCAGTTTAGATAAATACCCGGTGACTTCTGTAGCTTCCCGCCATATGGGATATACAAGGCATTTTCTAAAGATGCAAAGTAAGCAAAATATTGCTGACTTTGTGGCCACTGAGATTTTACTAAACTAAAGGTTTCTGGTTTAAAACCATAGTGGTCGCAGTGCTGTGCTGACCCTGCTTGGCTTCTGCAATCTGGGGTGTGTGCGTGCGTGTGTGCACCCCAGATATACATTACTCGAATTCACCCTGGATCCCAGTGAAACTGGGCTTTGTTCCTGGTTTGTCTTCCTCAGTAGGGAAAGAGGCTCATTGCTAGTTTTCAAGATTTGCTTCTATCTCTGCAGCAGCTTGATGAACCCAGTTTGGCCCGTGATTGTAATGGTTTGAGAGCTAAACAGGGTCAGCCACAGTCAGGAGACTGCCAAGGTAGACTGGAAGTGCTACGTGGAGACAGGCAATGGCAGCCCTCCTCTGCTCATCTCATGCCTAGAACTCCGTGTGGAAGGAGTTGTCATGAGTCAGTTGTGACGACAGCATGTTCTTCTTTCCTTTCCTCCCCTATGAGAAATTACTGGTCTAAGCAGTGCCTTGTAGCCACTGAGTAGACTGGAGGGGTGTCTACAGGCATTTCTGCCTAGGGTTGTTACCCTCCCATGTTCCTACTAGCATCTCTGTTCCGGTTCAGCACCAGATAATGGAAAATAAAAATTCACACAGAGCAGATTCTGTTAGGGAGGACCCTTGTGCTCTGGTCATGTCTTCTCCCCTCCCCTCCCCTCCCCCTCCCCTCCCCTCCCCTCCCCATGCTATTTCCTATTTCCTACTCACATCTCTGTCATGGTTTCAGGCAAATTGGCTGGGATAGCCGTCAAGCCCTTGCCACGACAGTCCACAATGCCATTGCTGCAGGTACACATGGCAGGGCAGGAGCCAGATGAAAAACTGCAGATCTGGGCCTTTGCTGCATCATTTTGACCTGAAGAGAAGGGGAAGCATTGCAGGAATTTGCCCATCTCTTTTGGAGTATGATCCATCTGCAAAAGCATCACTAGCTGGCCGCCCACTCTTGGCTTGATGAACACTGCAATGCCAGGTCCTTTCCATCTCCCTTTTGGTCTCTTGGGTCCATGACATGTTCACAAGAGCTACTGTCTTAGAAAAGTCCCACCCTCCATGATCTGAATGTCAGTCATAAGGTGTATGTATGACAAAGTTAGTCTGGCTAGAAGAAAAGCAAAAGTGGGCTGCATTTGCATAACTCAGTAGCATGACGTCCTTCTATGCCCACTTAGAAGGCTTCAGTGAACTCAGAAAGGTGGAGCTCTAAGCACTATGCTGTTAGTCCAGGTTTTGGTCACATTACTTGCTAGCCGGGTGTTGAAAGTTTCACTTGTCTCAGTCACAATTTAAAAAAAACATGGGAACAACCATTTGTGCACTATTGTTCTGATTTACGCCAATGCATTTCAGTTGCTTTCAATGGCCTTAGACTGGAGAAACAGCACAAGATGGCAATGTGAGCGTGCAGGTTGCGATGGGAAGAGGTAGTACAGAAACTGGCTTGAGAGAAGAAGGGATGCAAAAGGCATTCAACATGGGCAAGGGAGGGTGAGAGACCACGGGTGGGGAAACAAAGAGGAAGTAACTTTCAGAAAACAAATCCCTGCACCAGAAGTTTGATAGTTACACACAGCCAGAAATACAAGAGACAGGACAAAAGGAGTAAAAGGCAGGAAATTTTTGTGAGACCAGCAAGCAAGTTCTGTTGCACACAATGCATAGCTATGCAACTATGTGGGAACAGGAAAGGAAAGAGTGAGACACAGGAAAGAAAAGTAAGAGGGACAGTGAGTGTCCTGGTTGTGTCAGGTCTGATCACTAACCCTTGGGTCCCAGTGGTGCTGTGCTGAATCTAGGAACAAGAAGGGCCAGTTTCTGGTGGTTTGGGATTTCTGAGAAACAGGCCTAGGTGAGGCTCACTGGGATGCCCGTCTCCACAACCCTCTTGTGTAGTTCCCCTTGCTTCCCTCCTGAGGTTGCTGACCTGAGCAGCTGAATTCATTCTTCTGGATCTCTGCCACATTGAGGCCACGTAGAGAAGCCGGACCGGCACACTGTGTGAACAGCCCAATGGTGGGGCGCTGACGCAGCCACTGGGAAAGCCAGCCCAAGTGGCAATCACAAAACAGTTGGTTGGAGTGCAAGCGGCTGGAGGGTGGGAAGAACAGGGAGAAAAGGGCGAAGGAAGTAAATTGCCATCTCCCCACCCTGGCTCACTCTGGGCAGAGGCGCGGAAGACACTTCCAAGAAGGAGAGGCAGGAGCCACGGGGATAAACGGCACTGGAGCTGACCCTCAGCCCTCTGCCATTCTGCTTAATCCCCACCTGTGAAACACTAATGCAACCACACACACACACACTCCCATTCCTTCCACACACAGAATTCATGGCTGTTTTTGTTTTTAATGGGATCTTCACACTTCCCCATATCCCCACACTTCCCAGTCCCAATTGGCACTCTGCTGGGTCTTCCCCATGATGAAAACATTTAAGTCGGACAAGCCAGCCTAGCAAGGCCTGAATAGGCCTCAGACAGACGCCAGTAGAGTCTCCTGAGAGCTCCCAGATCACCACCCCCTCCAAAGCACCCTGCCTTCCTTCTTCTGGCCCATCCCACCCTCATCCACCCCTTGAGCTGCTCCTTCAGGTGCTCACAAGGTGCGGAGTTTGGGCATATGGTTGAAGCTGGAGATGGGGATGGTGCTGATATTGTTGTTGTTCAGAGTCCTACAGGAAGGAAGAAGGGAAAGCACATAAGTGAGTGTTTGAGACAACCATATGATCTTTCCATCTGCCTGGCAGCGTATGGATATGAACCTCCTGCCAGACTGGCAGCAGATCTTATTCATCATGAAACTTCATAAAACTTTGCTGCAGGAAAGGGAAGCAGCCTGTCTAAGCATCTCTTGCACTAGCTCAGCACCACCCAAACCCCGCCCACAAGGGGATATGAGGGCAGTAGAGCAGCAGATGGGAGCAAAGGCCTGAAGGAGCTGCACTGGTCCACGGGCTCACTGGGAAGCTTCTCTGGGATATTTCTCTGGGATTTCTTCACTAGGAAACTTCCTCCCAATCTCCATCATGTCCTGCTGGTTTGGGAGGAAGGCAGTCAGTAAGGCCACGGCCAGCCTTCAGGGCAGCATGGGTTTTGGTTCTGAGATAATTGGTATTGCTATTGTTATTGTTATTATTTAATTTTTAGACCACCCTTCTCCAAATAGGTCTCAGGGCGGATTACAACATAAACAGTTAAAACACAATAAAATCCCCATAAAAACCCCAAAAGATTATGGCTTTTGGAGACATCGAGCAGTTTAAAAACTGCATGTGCATTACTCGTAACGTAGGCAGGAGCAGAGTAATGAACAGGACAGGCTCACAGACGGATGCAAGAGAGACAAGAGGTGCATGCTGTTAGGGCATTGTTTCTCTCTTCAGCCCCACCCTGACTGTGGACCATGTTCCCAGTGTTTGAGCTGGGCACTGTCACAAACAGCCTTTCCTTATGAAAGGTTCACAGAGCCTCCTTTCAGGCCACTGGAGCAACCCTCCAGAAGGACCTGCCCAAGGGATACTTACAAAACCTCCAGGCCACGGAGAGCACGGAAGGCCCCTTCCTCAATGCAACTGATGTGGTTCTTGTCCAATTGCCTGTGTGATAGAAGAGAAGATTACTACAGCCCCATACCTTGGAGGTCCAGCCATCCTGGTTTCACTGAGTGAGAAGTAAAGGGACACAAGTGCCTTGAGGATTAAGGGCAACAAACACTGCAGACCTGGAAGAGCCACTGAAATAACAGGGTAGTAAGGAATATGATTTGGGGTACAATGATGCCTGTGGACTTAGCATAATACTTGTGGGACAGGATTTCACTGCTGTTATCCTATTGTGGAAGGAGGCTTGTGGGTCTTCATCTGCACAAGGCACTTGGTCTGGCCCTAAGAGATCCGTGTACACGTTTGCCACGCAATCTCAAGATTTCCTGGTCCTTGTTGCCACCACAGCACGTTAGGCAAGGTCACTCACAGATTTTTGAGGTCAGTTGCTCCACGAAATGCCTTCCTGGGAATAGCCTGAAGGAGATTCTCACTCAGGTCTCTGCAGAAAAGAAGTTCAAAACAAGATGTCAGGCAGTATTGTACAGTGCTTAGAGCAACAGGCTAGCTTCTGGAAGTTCCTTAGAAATGTCTTTTACACATGTGTGTGAATGTCCATGTACACACACACGCACAGCTCTATAGGATGGCAAGCCTTTAAAAAAAAATGCCTACAAGTTGCCGTATAGCTTAATCCTGGCCAGCAGGGGGAAGCAGAGGCTTTTCCATTGTTAATTCCTGTTATCACCTGTTCCTTAATTCCCATATCCTGTCTTCTTAACCAAGACCTTTGAGGTACAACAGCAACTCTTTGTTCAGGGCTGACTGACAGCATTCTGCAGGGGGATGTGCTGTTTACCTCCTCATGCATTCTGCTGTAAACAGACCTCTGCTACCCAAGAGCTTTATTAAAAAGCCTCCCATAATGAGTGCCCAAAGCCCCTTGAATAATGTTATGTTCTCTGAAACATCTTCCTGTCAGTCCTCTCTCCCACCTCACCTCTTGCTGCTCTGAAAGGACAGTACTCCTGCCCCCCATGCCCTATTCTGGCATTACTTATGCCTACTGGGAGTGTCCTAAAATGTATTTAATCATTTTCAACAACAGCAGCAGATCTGGAAGCAAAAAATATAAAACCTCGGCAGGAAAACCATCTTGTTAGGAAATCTGATCCTTTCAGATACCCTCTCAAAGTTTCATGGTGTGCAACACCTCTTCCCTTCCTCATTTTAATGCTAATCAAAAGAACTACACAACATGTTAAAACACTGGTCTAATGTGCTTGCATCTCTTACTGACCAAACTGTTTTACTTAAAACGTGTGTGTATTCTCTTTAATCTACACCACTCTGCCAACAATTTTATTACAGAATTAGGGCTGCTCTGGTGGAGTTCTCTTTCTACTCCTTTAAGAATCAGACTAGGAATTGGCTCTTAGTTGTAGACTGTTTACTTCTAAGAACCCACTTACAATTCTGAAAAAAATCTAAGGAGGTAGGCAGAACCTGGAGGCATACCAAGGACAATTAAAGTAGCTGCAGAAGGTCTGTCTCCCTTGTCAAATCTCTCATCAATTACTGCACAGCTCCCTAGTAAACACAGATCAGTGGATTTCTTTCTTTCTTTCTGGCTCAGAAGGCGATGTGGGACAAATTTAAAAGTATCCCGGTAAAATATCTAAGCAAATTTCTAGAGCACGTCCTTTGCAAAGGACCTAGATGAGTGTAGCTCTGTTTAAATAACTAAAGCATATTCATTTAAGAAACAGAATAATGGTTACAGAATCAAACACAAAAGAATGCAAATGAATGCAAACTAAACCCTAATCTTTGATTTAAACATTATTAGAAGACTCCTCAGGGATATGGAATGGTATATCTAAATCCTTTCAGATCTCAGAAGGTAAGGAGGGCTGGGATTTGGGTGGAGGACCACCAGGGAAGACTGTGCAGAGGAGGGCAATAGCAATCTACCTTTGCCTTGAAGTACCTTGCTGGGGTTGCCCTAAGTCAGCTGCAACTTGTCTGCACATATATACATTAATAGAAGACACTACTTCAGAATGCCCAAAGCTTGGTTACCACTGTATAAGAATGAACCACACATGTGGTGGCAGACTTGGATCTGGGAGCCCGGCTCACTGATGAACGTGATGGAGATAAAGCAGTGAGGGGAGGAAGCAATTTGCAATGATCAAGGGACAGATGAGAAGGAGTCTGCTTTTCTCTTGAAATGCTCTCCTTTTGCTATTGTACTGCATAATGTAGTACAATACAACTCTGGCGATGAGGGAAGGTGGCAAGCAGGATTGCAGGAGAAAATCTATAGGCTATATATCAGTGGTTCTCAACCTTCCTAATGCCACAACCATTTAATACAGTTCCTCATGTTGTGGTGACCCCCAACCATAAAATTATGCAAGTGTTCTTTCACAGAAATTAAACCAAAACTGAAAAATGGTGTGTAGATCCATTGTTCATGATTGTATATAAATTGTTTTTTCCCCGGGGTTTCTCAGTTCAGTTCTGCCTCTTTTCCACCATGCCGATCATGCTCTTTTCCTCTGCTCCAGACTGATGAATTTCGATCTACCCTGCAAGGCTGATGTGTGGATGGCACCCCATGGACAAGCTGCTCGCCCTGCCACGACTCCCATGAAAGGGTCGTTCGACCCCCAAAGTGGTCCCGACCCCCAGGTTGATAACCACTGCTATATATGAAATGGTTAAGCACTTTCTCCTGGCCATGTTTCTCCACTGCAAATCATCTCAACTCCCCTCCCCACCCAGCAACAATCTGGGCTCTGAGTTCTGGCCTGTTATCAAATGTGTATTTCTGGCCACAATCACAATCCGGAAACCCAGAACAGAAGTACTCTGTTTCTGACTTTAATCTTAAGAGCACAGCATGGATGGTATCTAGTCAGCTAATAAGATAGCAAAATACAAATTGTTCAACAATTCCCTTTTTAAAGGTTCATAAACGGAATGGGACTAGAGAATATAGTTTCACGAGGCCCAATAGCTTTTTACTACTTCTGGGCAGGTTTCCAGGATTTTAAAGGCTATTTAATGTAATTTCCTAAAAAGACAGGACATAATTAAACACGGAGATCCCAATGCACTGAAAACAGACCTCAAAGTATGAAATATTATTTTGTTTTATTTAAATATGTTATTTATAGTCTGCCTTTCCCACTGAGACTCAAGGCAGATGACACAGAATGAGTCAATCTGATTAATGGGATGGGACATTCAGTAAACAGTGCAATAGGATTTGCGTTGTAGAACCAACCAGAAATCTCAAAACCGGGACTGAAGAAAAGCATATATATCGATACGACATATTCAGTGATGCAGGATCACACAGCAGGATCCAACTTACAGCAAACTATACACAGTAGTATAGACAGGCCACAGTCCCTAACAATTTCTCCAAGTAACGCTGTGAATCAATGGATGCAGTGCTCACAATTTCAGAAGAGAAATGGATGTCTATGTTTTGGCTTACAAGGGGAGTAAACTACATGAGACAGTTCAAGTCCAACATGGGGGAGGGGCGGAACCCAACTAGGTAGCACAATAGGGGGGCCACCCTCACACTTTTTCACTGCCTTGTACTGCCTAACAGGCAGCAAAAATATACACCAGGAGTGTCATCCTAATGCCAGGACTGCACATCTGGTGGCCCATCTCAGGATGCCACACCACACAAGGGAATTATAAATATCACTTAACAGAAAACCCCTAAAGCACAAAACAGAACACCTTCATGATCATTGCCTCTAGGCTGGTGAAACATATTTGGGGAAGGCGCCGTGGTGGATGCCGGGGAGCAGCACAAGGATCCAGTTACTGGTAATAGGACCGGGTGAAGGTTGATCGAAACAAACCCAGACATTTGTGGAACTGAGGGTAACAATATGTTCCAAATGATGATTGTATCAACAACACAAGGGCAATATATGCTCTGTCCAGTGAGTGGTGCCATTTTACTTGATAAGGAATGCACCTATCCATCTAAATATGCATCTAATACTGTTTTAAAAATCTGTTTTTTATTATTATTTCTTCCAGATTCCCACTATGACCACCATCATATTAATGGTGATTTCTCGTAACTGGTACTCATAAGACCAACTGTGCCACCCGCTTGTGTCTGTCCTAAGGAAAATTGAGTTTCTAGGGAAGCAGAAGAGAGGTCCCATAGTGTCTGCAGGATATCTTGGCCTCAGCTGCCATACAAAGGCACCCAAGTCCATCTTCAGTTGTGCTTTCCTGGGTCTAATGCAAGAGCAGATCCTCTTATCAGTTCTGAACAACCACCCAAGAAGGTGCATTAAGAATCAACTAGCTAAAATTTCAAAGTAACTACTCAAGAACTCCAGGAGATAAGAATCATACCCTTGACTTGTAAAAAGCGATGCATGATTACACCATGCCAAAATTTTCTGTGAAGTACTCAAAAACCGTCAATAAATCTATCATGCACTCATAAAAACATCTAAGCACAGCTTGCTTTAAAATCTAAACAGAGGGTTGGAGATCCTAGAAACCCTGTCAATATTCTGTGACATTTAAAGCACAAAACACACATATTTTCAGAATTCATCCTAAGAAATAAAGAATTTCAATCTATGTATTTATTTTATTTTCAAAATTTGGAATACTTGCTATTTAGGATTAAGATAATTTTTAAAAGTTGCAGCTGATTGTCTCTTCTCAACCATGAATTCCTTTGTTTATTTGTAATCATGTTCAAGTCTTTCTTTCCCCTGTTCTAGTCTCAGTCAAGAGGACTAGCAACCTGCAGCATACATCCAGAACAGGGTTTGGAAATAAAATGACCAGGTTTTGGAGAAACCCCTCCAGGGAGGCAGCTCCCTTGAAGAAGAGAGGAGCAAGGATAATGAAAGTTCCCCCCTCTCATCTCTTGTACAGATTTGTTTTCATTTAGTGTCATGGTAAATCCAAGTATCATTAATCTATTGAGACACAAATTATTCCATTCTTTATGATTAACAGCTTTCAGGCAACAACTCTGGCTTTAGAAGGACATCTGACCCATCCATTCCTGCCAACCCAGATAAATTGCAATCCCAATACAAGCAGCTTTATTATAGTCAGGGAGATCATCTAGCAGGTGAGAAACAAGGGGAGCAGATGGCTGAGGAAATACGCAAACAAGTAGAGCAATGTAGATTGTTTATTTAAACATTTATATATCATTTTTCTCCCCAAGTGCTGTACCATGCTGTTCTCCTCTCATCCATTTTATCCTCATAACAACAACTCTGTGAGGTACTTTAAACTGATAAGTGTTCCTGGTTCAAGGACACCCAGGCCCATTCTGCATGGTGGCGGCCACATTGGGCTGCCAGTGGTGCGTTGCTGTGCAGCTACATGCTCTGCAGCATTCTGTGTGTCCAAACTGGGGACACATTTCAGCAGGACACCTGGTGTCTGCTAAAATGTGTCCCCCTTGGAAACAAGACAGTGACGAATTAGGAGGGTTAGTTTGCAGGAAGGTGGGTTTGCTTAGTATATGTGGCAAAGCGTCATGAAGCTGACCGGGGCATAGGACAGGAAGGAGCCAGGCCTGCCAAGGGACAGGCCCTGTTGGTCCATGCAGTAGGCGAAGGAAACTTGGAAGAATCTACATTCCCTTAGCCCGGGGCTTCTGAGGCTTGATCTGCACCAGCCCCAGGAGGCAACGTCATATGGAAACAGGGATATGCCCTGCTTCCATATGACTGCCCTCTCGGTCTTTTCCACCCATGCGGAATTGGCCCCAAAGTGCTTCTGTAGTAATGTACTGAACCAAAACCTGGTCTCCCATATTCTGATCAGACACTTTAACCTCTACACCAGTGGTCCCCGACCTTTTTATCACTGGGGACTGGTCAACGCTTGACAATTTTACTGAGGCCCGGGGGGGGGTAGTCTTTTACAGAGGGACGTTGCCACCGGCTGAGCCCCTGATCCGCTTGCTTTCCTGCCGGTGCCCCTGACTTCCCGCCGCCCACTGGGGGGCGCTGCCAGCAGCAGCTGCGCAGTGCCAGGCCGAGGGGAAGCCCTAGCCATGGCGGCCGCTGGAGAGCACCAAAGGTGAACTGGCGGCAGAGTGGCAGGGCAGCCCCCGAGGCAGCAGCCAGGGAGGAGGACGATAAGGAGCCACGGCCCGGTACCAACTGATCTACGGACCGGTCCCGGTCCCCGGACCGGGGGTTGGAGACCACTGCTCTGGAAGACAGCAGATCTGGAAGACAGCATCAGCCCTCTCTGTGTTTCCTGGTTCCTCCATGCTATCATCTCATTCTTCATAAAATGTCCTGTGACTGCAATGCAAATTCAATATGAGATTTCCTAATGTCAAATATTCTTACTGTATATTTCTTTGTTAAATATTAGTAAGGGGGCACACTGTAATAATACATTGCAAATGATGATCTACCAGCATAATAGCCTGTGTTCTTGTTGTTCTATAAAATCATGCTATTTTCTGTCCACTTCTGCCTTGCAATCGCCGCTTGTCTTCCCTGTCTGCTTAGCTTCTCCTTTAGCTAATCTGGAATGGTGAGGAGACAGAGGCTGGTCCCTGTACTGAGAAAGAAGTTAGACTAGATGCCCAGAAATGCAGCTTCCAGCTCTATAACTTTATTAATCAGATCAATTATTTAATTAATCGGAGTCTGCTCTAGCACCACTGTAAAGCCTTGGCAATCCAGATCTAAAGAGCTAAAAGGGACTGGGGAGATTTTTGTCCCAGAACTTTAAGGCACCTGAGCAACTTCTGCTAAAACTTTGCCTGGTGGTATTACCATCTCAATGACACCTTGATGGTGTGGACAACATGAGAGTTTTTTGAGCTTTTCACTGGAATAGGAAATATAAACATTTGTTCTTTGTGCTTCTACCAGCTTGGGTAAATTGGTGGGAATCATTCCTGCCCAATAAGGTTTTTAATTAATCTAATTCAATAGGAAAGTATGGTATTTCTGATGGATAAATTGAAGGACTGCAATCTGGATTTTCAGATAGTTAGGTGGATAGGAAATTGGTTAGAGAACCACACTCAAAAGAGTTGTTGTCAATGGTGTTTCATCAGACTGGAGGGACGTGAGTAGCGGGGTACCTCAGGGCTCGGTGCTCGGTCCGGTACTTTTTAACATATTTATTAATGATCTAGATGAGGGGGTGGAAGGATTACTCATCAAGTTTGAAGACGACACCAAATTGGGAGGACTGGCAAATACTCCAGAAGATAGAGAAAGAGTTCAACGAGATCTGAACACAATGGGAAAATGGGCAAATGAGAACAAGATGCAATTTAATAAAGATAAGTGTAAAGTTCTGCATCTGGGTCAGAAAAATGAAAAGCATGCCTACTGGATGGGGGATACGCTTCTAGGTAACACTGTGTGTGAACGAGACCTTGGGGTACTTGTGGATTGTAAACTAAACATGAGCAGGCAGTGTGATGCAGTGGTAAAAAAGGCAAATGACATTTTGGGCTGTATCAACAGGGGAATCACATCAAAATCACAAGATGTCATAGTACCATTGTATACGGCACTGGTCAGACCACACCTGGAGTACTGTGTGCAGTTCTGGAGGCCTTACTTCAAGAAGGACGTAGATAAAATTGAAAGGGTACAGAGGAGAGCAACAAGGATGATCTGGGGCCAAGGGACCAAGCCCTATGAAGATAGGTTGAGGGACTTGGGAATGTTCAGCCTGGAGAAAAGGAGGTTGAGAGGGGACATGATAGCTGTCTTTAAGTATTTGAAAAGTTGTCATTTGGAGGAGGGCAGGATGCTGTTCCCATTGGCTGCAGACGAAAGGACATGCAGTAATGGGTTTAAACTACAAGTACAACGATAGAGGCTAGATATCAGGGGGAAAAAATTCACAGTCAGAGTAGTTCAGCAATGGAATAGGCTGACTAAGGAAGTGGTGAGCTCCCTCTCACTGGCAGTCTTCAAGCAAAGGTTGGATACACACTTTTCTTGGATGCTTTAGGATGCTTAGGGCTGATCCTGCGTTGAGCAGGGGGTTGGACTAGATGGCCTGTATGGCCCCTTCCAACTCTATGATTCTGTGATTCTATAGTACATAAACACACATGCATGTCTGAGTAGACATGCCTGTACACTGCTAAGGAACACTACCAATATTAATCTATACTTGAATCCCTTCAAGAGGAAAGGGGAGGTATACTCTTTGGGCAGGGACAAAGATTCCACTGGAGGTTGCATGCTTCCTATTAAAATAATGCTGCATTTAGAAATATACTAATGTCTGTTCTCTTTTGAGATTATCCACATAGAGGGTGTTTTGTACTGAATTTAGTATTCCAAAATCAACTGGAAACAAAACTGAATCTGGAGTTCCAAATGATTGTTCATGCTTAATAGCACACTGTTTCCCATTAAAATCCAGAAAACGCTATCCGTCAACAAAGTTTCTACTTCTACCTGCAATTTTCCTTTCATTCCTTTTTAGTCTATTCTTACTCTTTCTATGACCAACCAAATCATCAATGAATTGATTCTTTATGAGAAAGTTTTGTTTGGCTGGGAGAATTAAGTGCTGCTGTTCACTTTGGAGGAAGAGCTTGTTTTTTTGTTACTGTAATTTCACAGTGACATTATAGTAATCGTAACACATAAACAATAACAACAGAATGTCTCTGCTTGCAGTGTACAAAGCAATACTTGATGGCCCCCCCATCCTACTCAGAACAAAGAACTGCTAATTAACAACCAACAATTAACTTCATGTGACAGTGGGAGAGAACAGATGTAGTCAGGAAGGCTTACAAATGGATCTGACTTCTGCAAGCTACTCATAATGGCAACGAAGTTTCATTTCAGCATAATTTTGTGGAAAGCTGGCATATCTAGGGATCTACTGACAGAGGACTCCTGCCAACAACCCACGGGTGTTACTCCAATGCAACTGTGCTAGTTCAAGAGCCAGAAATGGGTAATGCCAGAGGAATGCTGGGGAAGGAGCAGGGCTTAGTCAATACCCTAAGCCCCCTCAGTTCATGTCCTGCCCATGGTGCCAGTGTAACATGATGCAAATACTGTCTTAAGTATGAACATGTCCACTGAATTTAATGGGGTGAAAAATCATGCCACCACTTCCCCGCCTGGCTCCTCTCACACTGCACACAGCCATTGTGAAGCTTAGGATACAATCAGTGACCCCTCATGCTCAAATCATAACTAATGGGCATTTTGCACAATCAGTCAAATATGAGAACAAACATTAAAGGTAAAGGTAAAGGTATCCCCTGTGCAAGCACCGGGTCATGTCTGACCCTTGGGGTGACGCTCTCTAGCATTTTCATGGCAGACTCAATACGGGGTGGTTTGCCAGTGCCTTCCCCAGTCATTACCGTTTACCCCCCAGCAAGCTGGGTACTCATTTTACCAACCTCGGAAGGATGGAAGGCTGGGTCAACCTTGAGCCGGCTGCTGGGATTGAACTCCCAGCCTCATGGTCAGAGCTTTCAGACTGCATGTCTGCTGCCTTACCACTTTGCGCCACAAGAGGCTCTTGAACAAACGTTACTCTATCACTAAATACAGCCACTGTGCCCGACTGAAGAGAAGCATATCTGACCCCAGTATTTTAAAAGCGATCCATAGGGGCACCAGGAAATGACAGCCAGTCAGCCTAACGTCTGACCAAGGCAAGTTAGTAAAACTATAATCAAAGTTGGAATTATTAGGAATATCAAGGAACAAAGGCTGTTGAGGGAAAACCAGCATGGCTTCTGCAAAGGGAAGCCTTGCCTCACCAAACTTTTGGAGTTCTTTGAAAAGTGAACAAGCATGTAGAGAATAATGACCTGGTAGACATTATATACTTGGACTTTCAAAAGGCTTTTGACAAGGTACCTCACTAAAGGTCATGGGATAAGAGGACAACTTCTCTTATGGATTTAAAAGTTATTAAATCTCAGGAAGCAAAGAACAGGAATAATTTGACAGTTCTCACAATGGAGGAAACTAATTTCCACCAGGATCAGTGTTGGGGCTGATACTATTTAATTTATTCATCTATGGTTTGGAACTTGGGGTGGGTAGTGTAGTGGCAAAGTATTCAGAAGCCGCAAAATTATTCAGGATTTTCAAAACCATGGCTGACTCTGGAGAGCTCCAACAGGATCTCTACAAACTAGGTGAGTAGATAACAATGTAGAAAATTTATTTTATTTTATTTAATTTATTTATTATATTTATATGCCGCCCTCCCCGAAGGCTCAGGGTGGCTTACATCAAACAAAAAATGAACTTCAATGTAAGGTGATGTACACTGAGACAAAAAATCCCAGTTTCGAGTATAAACTAATGGGTCTTGAACTTGCTGAGACTTGAGAGGGGGAAAGGTTTTGGGGTCATAGTAGATAGCTCAAGGAAAGTGTCAACCCAGTGTGCTACAACAGTGAAAACGGCAAACTCTGTGTTAGGGATAATTAGGAAAGGGATTGACCATAAACCTGCTGATATTATAATGTCCCTGTATAGATCTATGGTGCAGCTTCTGGCCACTGTATCGGAAAAAGACATAGAAACCAGAAAAGTACAGAAGAGAGCAACCAAGATTATTAGGAGGTTGGACCACCATCCCTATAAAGAAAGGCTGATGAGTCTGGGACTATTCAGTTTAGAGAAGAGGAGACATAATAGAGGTTTGTAAAATTAGGCATGGGATAGCGAGAATTGACAAAGAGAAATTTATCTTCCTATCCCAAAATACTCGAACTAAAAAGGCATTCAATGAAGCTGATGGGTAGTAGATTCAGGACACATAAAAGGAAATACTTCTTTACACAGAGAGTGATTGATTTTGGAATTCATTGCCAGAGAAAGCAGTGATGGCCACACGACTAAACACATTTAAAAGGGGGATTAGATAGATTCATGGAGGATAGGTCTGTCAGTGGCTACTAGCCATGGTGACTGAGGGCAAACCACCTTTTAAAATTAAAATATTTTAATTTTTATGTGTTTGGCTTAATTATTTTTGATTGGTTTTATAGCATATATTTTTAAAAGCTGTTTTAATATTTTTGCTTGTTTGCTGGCTTGGAGACCCTAAATTGGATGGAAAGGAGCTATTCAAGTACTCCAAATAAATAAATATAGACTCTTTGCCACACACTGCCCAGGAAAATCATAACTGATGGGTTCCTAAAGTAGGTGGAGGCTATCCTTGAGAAGTGTAGCACATCTCTGATTACAGCTAAAAACTTTTTGATCATGTACTGATTAGATTTGGAATGCCCTGTCATTAACAAAAGGGATCACATGTCACCAGAGGATTAGAGCTGGCCCAGAGCCCAATTCTGTGCATTAAAGAAAGAGGTTTCATATTTCACATCATCCACAAAGTTCTGGATTAGGAGAACTGCATGCATGAACTGTATAATAAAACAATATTTTCATAAAATTGTCTGAGACAGTGGAAAAGGCTGGGATATGTTTGCCCTGCAACTTTGATTGTTTAAAGGAATCTCAGGATTCACTGGTTTTTTTCATCACCTTTAGCCACTCTAGGCACTCTATATGCATGCTTGAAAAGTGGTGACTTGAAAACACTAACAAGTCAGGAAAGAGAACTGTGAAAATACTAGAATGCAGTGTACTGGAATACTAGAATGCCAATGACCTTGTCTGTTCGCCATTAAAACAAAGTGAATGAATGAGGACAATTCTAGAAGAAATGTTTAAAATGCTGCCTCACCAGAGTTCTACTCATCAAAGAGTCTTGAAAAAATTATGCTAGAATCAATGGTGGAAAATACATTGTGCCCAGCATTTCTGTCGACTTGACCTTGCCTGCACCAGATATTACCATACCCATCCTGGATCAAACTGTTCTCGCAGCACTTTAGACTAAAAATCCTATGTTGTTTGAACAAATGTGTTTAAGAATTTGGCATTTATGGAACATCATGTTGTGATCAACTGTGATGAGGCTGGCCAAACTCAGACAGCCATTTGCTTAGGTCAGCTGAAGCAGACTGTCAACTCATGCCAACTTGCAGTACAGTTTAATACAACTTATTGTTCATCCGGATATGGATTGTGACAGTAGTATCTTGCCCAGATTTTGGCCAGTGAAGGATACAAAAAGGCAGTCATCTTTTCTGTGTGGTTTTATTCTGTGTATATAGATGAGGAGTGCTTTGAGTATGTCTAAGGAATGCAGGGCCCACTCTTTTACTGGAAAACCCTGCCCCAAGATGTCATAATGAATGAGTGAGTGAGTGAGTGAGTGAGTGAGTGAGTGAGTGAGTGAGTGAGTGAGTGAGTGAGTGAATGAATATGCTGTCCTGATTTAGATGGTATCTGGAAGCCACTTTAGGAAGAACTTGTAGTGAAGTTCAGAGGCGTCTGGAGGAGTTCTCCATTGTCAAAGAGCATTAAGAATAGAGGGTCTGTCTTAATTCTTGGAGCTCACTGACTCTTCTGGCTGATGTGATGGGGATTACAAATACAGATTTCATGGTTAAGGAACTGAGGGAGCATGTGGCTATGGATTCAGATTGGCCTCAGAACCAATCTAACGAAGCTCAGATCCTCTGTCAATAACAGAAGGCAGCAGTAATACCTCCGCAGTGCCTCCCAGCTCATACCCAAAGTTTATTCTTCTATGCGATGACGGCAGCAAGACTAGAATTGGCGAAGAAATGGAAAACTACCTTTGATAGAAGACTGGTTGAACAAACTAGCGGACTTTGCTAAGATGGCCAAACTGACACTGATAGTTAATGGAAAAACAGAAGAGGCATTTCAAGAACAATGGGGCCCTTATCTGAATTACTTAAGAAAATAATTTAAAAGGGGACTGAAATGGGGAATTAAGTGTATCAAATGAAGAGCATAACCTATCTTTCTTTATATTAATAATGTAGACTATTTGTACTGTTTTATCTTTAGCTTTGGAAAATAAAATAAAAATTCTGAGAAAAAAAACATAACAGAAGGCAGCATATTGCTTGAATCTTTCCTGTGTGCTGTGCCAAAGTCTTTCCCCAAAGCACCACTTTTAGGTGGGAAGTTCTAAAGTGCCTAACTTTGGGGGTGAACTGGAAGCAAACCAGCACCAGGCATTGTGCTCTTTGCCATAACACTGGGGGCATTTGTCATTAGCCATCTGTGGGGGATTTTCAAACCACAAGATCCACATTTTTTGAAGAGCACTTATTGTGCCATTTTCCAGGCACTAGGCTCTAAGGAGGCATTAAATTTTCTTCTTAAATTTATACTGTGCCCTGTCTTGAGTAAGGTAGACTTGTTGGCAATATTGTGCTGCTGGAGTTTGGCTAACAAATCTCTCTCCGCAGCAGCAGAGAAAGAACTGATGGAAAGGCACTCTGAGCCCCTCCTTACCACTCTGCTGTGAAAGGCGGGGAAACAGTGTGGGTCAGGGGGCAGAGTGCCCTCGGGCATTTCTAAGCTTTAAAAATCTCTCCAGAGCAGGCCTGGGCACATACAGAACCCATGAAGGACTGCATAGATATCTCAATGGTGAACTGATAAGAATAGCAATAATCAATTGACTATAGTTGTGAAACAGTAGTGATGGTGGTGACATCGGTAACTTTGGGAAGGGGTGAAGTCCTTCCCAGGAGGTGTCATTTTGCCCAAAGCACCTATCAGTTCTCTCACTGTGTGTGGGCACTTGGCTTAGAGTGAGTCAACTTATGTCTTTCATTCAACTTCTCCTTTAAAACAGGGCCGAGCAGATTCTGAGCCAGGCTGAGCAAACTTCTGACTTCAACTTTTCTCTTATGCCTCAAAACCCTGCCCTCTTTCAGCTTTGCCCAAAACTTCACTCTTATGTGCTTTGGACATGAGCCACTTGGAGAGCCCTGGCTGGGATCGGTACCTTGACTGCAGAAGAATGCAAGGCCTCCTAGTGTGAGATCCTGGCCAGCACTCAGCAAGAAACTGGAAGCCAAAATGTCTGACATCCACAGGACGCAGTTTTCCCAGTAGGGAGTCCACTCAGGCAGACAAGCCAGGCACTTAATCTCCTGCCCTGTGGGGCAGGCTCAGTCTGGTGCAGGCAGGGGGGTTGGAACAGTATTAGGAGGCTCTCATTCTCTTGGCTAATCCCAACTTCACACTTTAACCTGATTGAGGCTTGTTTGGCCAGCGGGTTCCTCATGCTGTTTGAGGGGATTAGGGCTGGGCTCAGCAGGGTGATAATTGCTTCCCACTGCTCCAGCACAGCTCCCCCAACAGCTATGCCAGGGGAAATCAGCCTCCATTGTCTCTGCCACCAGTGGGGAACCATTTGCCCTGTGCCTGCCTGCAGCTCACAATTCCTTCCCCAGGAGTCTCTCCACCCACCCCACTAGGAAACAAGAGACCTCTACATACTCTGGCCACAGAGGCAGGATCTGCCACTCTGCACACACAACCCAGACATGACCACTGTACTTGTGGAAACAAAGACAATGCTGAGATCCAGTAAGGATGAGCAGCCCAAATACCCATACAATTTCTCCGACTCACCTTTTATCTGAAACACTCATGGCAGGCGAGGGGATCCTAGCAACAGCAATCCTGATGTCCTGCATCTGCACATTTCCAAAGCCCTGTGTGCATTTGATTGTGGCTCCTCCTTCCCTACTTCCCCCTCTAGTCATCACCACCTTTACCCCTTTCAGACCTACCTGCGCCAGGAAGACAGAATCAAATGGCATTCTGATTCCTCTTTAGTGTCTACAAGTCTACTTCATCTCCCTTTTCCACACCAGAGAATGCCCTATAGATGAAAGGCATTCAGCCAAGTGGCAGGTTCTACAAAGGAAAGATTGCCAATGCAAAATTGAGTAGGAAGGCTTTCTACGTGTGCAGAAGTACCTCTGCTTTTAACTTCTGCAGATCCCAAAGCTTCCAGTGAATCTGCTGCAACCCACTGCTAGTGCTAGCCCCAAACTTACCTTGGCAAGCACAAATAGCAAACATAGCATACCACACCCATTACCTGTGCTGGGACTGGTCTTGTGGCTCTGAGACTAACTTTGGGCTTTCACTTCCATGAGATAGTCCACCTGGCTTGAACACTTCTATGAAGAGGAGTTTGTTTTTATAACCCTCTTTTCTCTAGCGTATGGAATCTCAAAGCGATTTACAATGCCTGTCTTCTCCCCACAACAGGCACATTGTGAGGCTGGTGGGGCTGCGAATGTTCTGAGAGAACTGTGACTGGCCTAAGGTCACCCAGCAAGCTTCATGTGGAGGAGTGGGGAATCACACCCTGTTTTCCAGATTATAGTCTGCCGCTCCTAACCTTTACACCACATCTGCTTCTAGTCCTTTCTAGACCATGAAAGCAGTAAATCTATTTTGGGGTGGAGGGCTGGGGGTTGCTATACTTTGCAACTAGTTCTGAACCCCACCCCCAACCTCCCCAGTGCCCAGACAATGTGACATCCCCTGCACTGAGCTACTGATGTAATTACCAGGGATGTGAGCAGAAGGAAACCCTATGGAGCCAACAGACATCACTCGATTTGAAGGGGATTCATACAACTCCTCCCACCCAGCTGCCCACCAGTTCTGCAAGCCCAGCATGCAGTCCTGGAACATCCTATTCCACCCACCCTTGCTGCTAGTGGTCAGTAATTAACACAGACAGGGCCTCCAATTCAACCCCAGGATCAACGCTTCCACAGCTGCTGGCTCTGCAGAGTCTGCTGAAGACATGCAGACAACAGCCAGTAGACAGGTAGGGCTGACTGGAAGAAAATGGATCCTGTTTCTCTAGGGGATGTTTTGCATTCATGTCACAGGGAAGTGCATTTGGGGCTCTGCCTAGTAAGGCTGCTTGCTGGCCAGGGAAGGTCACACAATTTGTCTCTAGAAATTACTACTTAAGACTAGCCTGAAAATGTCTGTAGTCGAGAACATCATAAAATACAACAGATATCACAGACGCAACATGAATGACTAAATTTTGGCAACTTGAAATGTGGACAGCAGCTTCACAATGGGAGGGAGCAGGGGTAGAATTATCCCACATTGGAGGTAACACAGCGACACTTTAAAAGATGTCATCATACAAAAGGACCCAGAATTTTAAGCACCATACTGTTCTAAATGGCCCATCAAAAACTCTCTCCCTGCTTCCCCCTCGCATTAAAAATTGCCCAACCGGCAGTCACATACTTGTAAATTCAAATGCAATTTATTGCAGCCGCAGTTGCCTTCTTCCTCTCCTGCTGTGACGGAGAAGCTGAAATGTATTTAGCCCCCTGCATGTAAATGAGAGCCTTTGGTCAATTCAATCACTGTGGAATATTACGGAAGGCTCCTATCCCTCAGTCGTAGATTATTGCATCAAAGTGGAGGACAGCCTGGGAATGGGGTGGGGGTGGGGAGCCCAGCGTAATGAACACCAGGAATCTAAAATGGTGTAAGGTGTGGAAAAGAAAGGTGCAGTGGATTGGTGCATGGACAGACACCTTCCGAGGGAGGAGAAACTGGGCACTTAAGAGCGATAGAGGCACAAGCAGCACTGACAGCTGGGAGGTGAAGCATGACACATCCCACTTGGGAGCAACAATGGCTATGAATGGGATTAAGTGCTGCAATAAGCTGTGCAGGGATGGGAAAGGGCTGCATTTTCCGCCATTCTCAGGCCACAAAACAGAACCAGGAGATTTCGGAGGAGACCCAAGTGGAGCAAAAGCCAATCAAGAGGGAATGGGTTTAGTGTTAACCAGAGGAAATTCCCTGATCAGTATAGGCAGGGAGATGGAGAGAAGCCCGTATTATATTGTTATTCCAGGTCTACATATTGTGACAATCTCCTGCACAGGAATTGTAGAAGCCACATGGGGCTTTGTGTATTATTTCAGTATTTCCCTGGACGTCTGCACAACCACGTTTTACCATACTGAGGCTGACAGAGCCAAATGTTTATGTTGAGGGCAGGCAGTAGTTACTCTGGTATTTCCATGGGAAGACATTCAGAACTGTTTCATTCAGTTCAGTGCTTCGTGGAAGCCAGAAATATCTTGCAGATTTCCCCCTTTCCAGATTCTTAGATTTTATCTCAGCTATATGTTGAACTGAGGCCCGCTCAGAATTTGAAATGGACCAGAAGCAATTCTGATGGCTCCCAACATGACAGGATTACTAAGATTTATTTCCCCCAAGGAACAGGAGCAATTTTTCCCATGAGATAGCAGCCCTCTAGGGGAACTGGATCGCAGCACATCTGATGTGGTGACAGAGCAACTTCAGATATGACAGAAATGTGAAGGAAACAGGAAACACATGCCTAGCTCTTCTTGTCTCTGTCACATCTGAAAGAAAACTATCATCTCTCTTCCCTCTTGGTGAGATGAACATATGAGGCTATTTTATACCAAGTCAGATAGATCACTGGCATATCCACTTCAGCCCTGTCTGCTTTAACAGTGGTTCTCCAGGGGCTTTGGCCTACTATCCAAGCTCTCTTAACTAGAGATGCCACAAACTGAACCTGAGACCATCTACCTTTGAAGCAAATTTCTGAACAATGAGCACTGAGAAGTTTCAGCAAGGCTAGAAGAGGCAGCCCAGAAGGAGTTCCCTGGTTGCTTATGGTACCAAGGTCAAAATTCTGACTGCCCAGAAAGACTCTGTGCTAGTTGCAGGGAGCAGAAGGGTCATCTCAGGTAGCATGGCCTAAAGGAGTCAACATAAATGGATATTGCAATATGTCTGGTTTAATCCAGTCCAGGAATATCAGAAATTATTTGCAGTAACTTTAATCCCCTGTCTGACCTTGAATGCATGACTAACCACTAACCAGATTTAGGATGAATAGAATTTATGTTTAAGTATTTTTCCCGCACATACAACCTTACATACTGAGTGCCTCAGTGACAGTCAGGTGCACCACATTATCCAGAAATATGGATTAACAGAAGGCAGATGAGAACTAAGGAGAGAGCCATGGGATATTGGAAATCAATACAGCCATCAGCACATGAATTAGACATGAAACACCTCATCAAATAGAATGTTCTTCCAAAGTTTCTGCTGAATCATCAGGATTCCTCATCATAAATTTTCAGGCACCCAAATACCTGCACAAGTATATGGTGCAACATGAGTGTGATTTGTGAGCACAGTACACTGGTGATACATTAAGCTTAGACGGTGTCTGCCTCATAGTATTTCCAAATGCAGAGTCCTGATGTTCTCTTCCCAAAGCTGACACAAAGCTGCACACCAAAATCTCATATTTCATTCAAGGAAACATTCAAGACTTTTTGACCTACTATAGGACCACCTGAAGATCAGGTTATGGCTAACTGGAGCACAAAGTACAAAGAAGGAATCTATGCAGATAAGAATGGCAATAGCTTGCAGGCAATGGAGTTGATAACATTTGGTTTGCATTATCTGAAGGCAGGAATTGTTTTAACAAGTCAGGTTGGAGTTCACAGCGTGGAATAGGCTGAAGTCCTTTCTCTCAGGGTGCCACTGCCCCAATTCCTTCCCAATTCTTGGGATGGTTAGGAAATCAGTTCCCACAGCTGCCATTTGACTGGGGGGTTTTAAAATCCACATCTGGTTTGAGCCTCAGACCTGCAAGAGATGGCATTCTTGGATCTTACTGAGGTTTCCTTATCAGAGAGAAGCTCATTAGCTCCCTCCCCTCATTAAGCGATGCCGTCTCCTCCAGCTATTCTAGTCTTTGCTGAAGAAAGATGTCAAGGCAGCCTTGGCCCATCAGTGAGTACACAAACATGCAGTGATTCACACAATCACTGGGACCTGCCCTGGGCAGCCTCTTCCTTGTACTGAAGTAGCCATCCATAGAGCCCCAACTGTAGCATCTGGATTGAATTTTTGACCAAATGGCTGATGAATGAGGGTACAGTAAAATACGGTTGGATTTGGTCCATCATAGCTTGGCCTTTTGTTCGTGTCACCTTACTAAGATACGTGATGTGGGTGGATTGAAAGAGGCCTGACTAGTGCAGTCTAACATGAAGTTATGCCCACTCTGATTATTCTTGTTCAGGGTGGCCATTTCTTCTGCACACTAGCACACGCTAGGTGCATTTGCCAGCAAAGCCAGCAATATGAGATTCCCAGCAGCAGCAAGAATTGCTGCCAAACATTAAATAGCCCCTACCTTAACCAGCATAATAGAGAAGAAATGGATCCTTGCATGCTTGCAAAACATTCTAAATACTGGTGGAAATTGTTAAATACTAAGTGTTGTAGTACAGAAAAGGAGGCATCAGCAATGAATATTTAAAAGAAGGGAATACTTTGTCACTGCTGCAGCCATGCTTCCCTTTTGTGGCCTGGGAGATGGACACACCGCCCAGGTCCATGCACAAGATTGGCTAGAGTGCTGCCTCCCCATGTAGAAGGCTTTCTGGCAAGCAGAGACATTCCCTGCCTGTTCCCAGTAGCTGCAATGAGCTGTCCCCCAGCCACTTCCTTTGGCTCCATCTCAGCTCTCCCAGGGTTTCACACTCCATAAATCAGGCCTCAGCTGCAGGGGAAGAGAGTAGGGGTCGGGCAGTGAAGGGGAGAGGAAATATACAGAAAGGCCACAACTCCATTCATCTGCACAATGAAGCAGAAAGCTGGGGAGGCCCTCCACTGAGGTCATGAGCGATCTTCACACATAGTGTGCCACAATGTACCACACTCATTTCTACATATATAAACATGGAATTTCCCACAATGCTCAGACCCATTTTACTAGATTGCCGTCCCTTTCAGTTTATAACTGGAAGCCACACAAATGTTCACATCTTCATACGCAGGTACCTGCAGTTGCATAAAGTTGCTTAAACATACAGTTTGCAAATTCACCTTATATTCAGTTATCTATTGAACCTTTGGTTTAGAAATGAGGTGAATTCCAGGATTTTAGTTATATTTAACTCTGCTGTGAAATGGTTTCACTTTTCCCTCCCTCTCTTTTACCCTTAATAAATTCTAGATTTACTATAAATGGTCACAAAATGTTGAATGACTAGTGGATACGGAGTTGGCATAAAATAAACTTTCAGCCTGATTCTATGTAACATCAGGCAAGTTTAAGCCTCTGATTTTTAAACATATTGAAAGGCACTGCATTTGAGGCAGAACTATTGTTTGTTTATGCATTACAGACCTCAGTTTCAACTTCTTGTAATGCAAAGGAAAATATGCAAAAAGAAAAGCCAGCGGTAGATAAACAGACCTTTCTGTTGTTCTCCCATGAACAGAGGGAAGACAGTATCAGACCTGGAAGGTGGTTTTCTAAGTGAACGTGGAGCAACAATGCCCAAGGGAAACGAAACAGAAGCTTGCTTGTGCTGGGTTTGTGGAGGAACAGTGCTGAACTAGTACAATGAAGAAACACGCACTGTGGAATATCTTTGCAGTTGTGTGACTGTTTTGGTAGGCAAAAGGGCTGGCTGGGTGTGTGGCAGAGAGGACACCTACATAGGGTCTCCAACCAAGGGCTGCCTTTCCACTCCTGCCTTCCATTTGTCCTTGTGTGTGTCCACGGGTAACATAGTAGTTGGTGAGCAACAGAGAAAAGGGATGAGTCAAGAACCTACCAGAGCCATTTTATTCACTTATTCCTTCCCATCAACTGCTCCCTTCCCTATACTTCTAAGCCTGCTTTGGTCTTTCCTGGAGGACAGGAAGATCCTGCCACTGGTAACTTCCATAAGGAAGGCCGAGCGTCAAAGGATTGAGGCTTTTGAACTCTGGTGCTGGAGAAATCTCTTGCGAGTCCCTTGGACTGCAAGGCGAACAAACCGGTCAGTCCTAGAGGAGATCAACCCTGACTGCTCCTTAGAAGGCCAGATCCTGAAGATGAAACTCAAATACTTTGGCCACCTCATGAGAAGGAAGGACTCCCTGGAGAAGAGCCTAATGCTGGGAGCGATTGAGGGCAAAAGAAGAAGGGGACAACAGAGAATGAGGTGGCTGGATGGAGTCACTGAAGCAGTAGGTGCGAACTTAAATGGACTTCGAGGAATGGCAGAGGACAGGAAGGCCTAGAGGATCATTGTCCATGGGGTCGTGATGGGTCAGACACGACTTTACACCTAACAACAACAACTTCTAAATTAGACTATTGCAATCCACATTATATGGGGTTGCCCTTAAAATGTGTCCTGAAGCTACAAATGGAACATAATGGTTCGGCCATAATGTTGACTGGATTAGGTGATAGGAACGTATCATCCCAGTCGGAACAAGACTTCCAAGTACCTTCCAGGTCGAATTCAATGTTCTGGTATTGACCTGTTAATGTTCTAAGCAAAATAGGGCCAGCATACCTTAAGGAGCACCTACTCCCACTAGGGCCCCTCGACCACTACAGTCATCTTTGGAGGCCCTGCTTCAGATGTCCCTGGCATCTGAGGCTAGAGAGGTAGCAACCAAACAGAGGGCCTTCTGGGTCATGGAACAAAAACTATGAAATTCCATCCAAGGGAGATTTGTCTGTCTCCTGCTATCACTGCCTTCCATAAAGTGGTGAAGACTTTTCTGTTTTGTCTGGCCTCTCTGCTACATCCTCCGCAGCCCCCATTCTCACTGACTCTCCTTCCTCTTTTCATGTGTATTCCTGTGGTTTTCTGTAACTGGCTTTATTTCATATATATCACAAGCAGGGTTCATTTCCAGCCCTTTTTCACAGACTCTTTAACTGATGATGGGCATGAGCGAATCTGGGAGCTTCTGTATACAAACCATTTGTTCCACCACTGAGCTTCGGTCTCTCAGAAATTCAGTGCTGTCTATCCCAGTTCTTCACTGCCAATAATCACAGCCATCTATTAGCGGGCAGCTGCTGCCACTGCCAATTATGTGCTGAGTAAATCAATGGGCTGTAATTGCACTATTAAGATCTCATTACGTCCCTGACTCCACATCCCAGCAACTCACACTGCGCTGTAACCATTTGGCTCTCACCGCTAAGCGGTCACAGCTGCTGACTCAACTGGGAATATTTTGCCCTGTTCAGGACACCACCTTATAAAGGTACAAACCGGAGAGGATTCAGATTAGACCAAGAAGGGAAGTAAAGACTTTACAATCATATATAAAGGGAAATGAATGTATTTAAAAAGTAGCAGGGAGCATGAAATCTATGTCAAAAGTCTAAACGGTTGTTGAAACACAGATAAATATTGCCCAACCAGTACTGGTTTTACCTTGTGAATGTGATACAAGATTAATACGAAGACAAGGGAAATGGTATACCACAATGGATCCACACATTTCCTGTCTCTCTTCATTAGTACTAAATTACTTTTTTTATTCCTCCTAATAATGAAGACAACTGATTTAGATTTTAGGGATGGCCCATAAACACTAGGATCCCAAACAATGCAGCCCAAAAGCCCAACACTTGAAAGACAATTCCTATTACCTAGCCCCTCATGGATCTCTACACTGAGGAGTGGGGGGGGCGGCTTTCACTGCAGGGGGGCTCACAGAGAAAGAGGAAGTGGGTAGCTCATTCCCCCACTTGCTGCCTCTGACTGGTGTTGTTGCTAGTTAACTAATCATCTCCTCCTCTAAATATCTTAGGAGTAGCTATTTAATTATGGTTCTGAGTCGTCCTGAATACCAAGGTCACACTGACTCTGTCTTGTCACTGGGGTCTAGCTGGAGTTATGTCTTCTTCTTTTTGTCCATCTATTTAATTAGTACATTTAAAGCCCATTGTATCTGGAAATACAATGGGCGCTAGCAGCCCCTTTCCTCCCCCCGCCCCCCAGGCAGCCCTCCTGCCAGTCCTCCCCCCTACCGTAAGCCACGTCGGGTTCCTCTTGGGGAGAAAGTCAGGTGTTCAGAGGTGTGAGGCCTGCTCCTTGGGCCACACCGAAGACTCCCCCCGCCTGCCCCCCCGACTCCGTGGCTTCGGCGCAGCCCAAGGAGCAGGCCCGCCGCGTCAGAGAATCTCTGCTGTGGCAGGCCTGCTCCTTGGGAGGCGCCAAAATTTCCCTCCCAGCCCCCTCCCCCCCGACTCCCTGGCTTCAGCGTGGCCCAAGAAGCAGGCCCGCTGCCTGCTCCTTGGGCCGCGCCAAAGCTTCCCCCCTGGCCCCGCCTCCTGCCTCTTGCCTCTCGACTGGCTGCCTTGCTGTCAGGCCAGGACCAAGAAGCTGGCCCTGGATTGACAGCCCCCGATTGGCGGCTTGGGTGTCAGTTGGCCTCTTGGTCCCAGTCTGACAATTCCCCCCCCCCCATTCAGCCTGTGTCTCAGGAAACATGGGAAGAGGTGATTAGTTGTACAGTGAGAGGCCAAAGCCAGCAGCTTGAGACCAGCAAGAAGAAGAGGCCCACCCAAGCCCCTCATCTCATTTGGAGGTGGGACTCATCCAAGCCCCTCAACCCACAGGTTTCTCCAGGTAGAGGTGCTCAATCAAGCCCCTCTCCATGCAAACCCTGCACTGTGCAGGGAGGGAGGAGTTGCCTCCCCAGCCACACCCTGAGCCACAAGGAAGACATCCTGCCCAGCCAAGCTTCACATGGCTGGATGGAAAGGCTGCCTTGGAGGTCCTTTACTAATTGTTTGGGGCAACAGAACCTCTGAGGCATCATCCTGAGCTTTTCCTGGGACACCAGAATCACTAGCATTGTGCAGGGGATTGGACTAGGTGACCCTAGAAGTCCCTTCCAACTATGATTCTAGTATTCTAGACTGCCCCTGGAGGTGCTGTGTCATATGCATGCCGGGATGCATTTTTAATGGTCCCCAAAGTGTGTGTGAGTGGGGGGAACAATACACATAGAAAAACGCAAAACACACTATATCAGAAAGAAAAGTTCTAAACCAGCTTTCTCTCTTTGGTGTTCATTTTTATTTGTAGAGTGTTTTTTTTTTAAAGAAAAACATAAAACAGTATTCAAACAAAAATATCTACCCCCTGCAGTGATCTAGTGTCTTATTTCAGTTACAGTACCACCTTCCTAATTCTGCTGAATGTATAAACCTAAATGTGTCATCATCTCCCTTTTTGAAATAACTTGTAGTTTGAGAGTTAATGCTGACAGGCATACTGTTCAGACAAATAAATCCTTCTTGCCTGAAAAACGCAAATGGAAGTTTTAAATGGGGGTAAAGACACTAGAAATCTTTAAAAATCTCAACTTCCATTTTTTGCATATTCATTAGGTGAAAATTATAAACCAAGTTCATTTTCTCCATCTGTTGTCACAAGAATGTGTATTTCAGGAAATCTAAGATTATAAAAGTTTCTTTTCCCCTCAGTCCTCCCTATCATAATTACTAACTACGTACAAAGCTAACTGAACAAATATTACTATAAAATTCAAAGTCCTTTCAGAAAGGAAACTTTTGATGTCGTCAACAGAGGCCAGTACAACGCAGGCTAATATCTTCAAGAGAAGTCTAGCATTTCAAAGACACTGTCTAATGGGTTGTACCACAGGAGGGAATTTCAAGGAACATTTTAATTAAATGCAGTCCATAGATTCCTCACAGTTGTCCTTAAACTAGTGAACAATAAAACAGGATGAGTGGATCTGGCAGAGCCAGGAGTACTCTGTATACCTACTATGCAACAGGGAGAGGTAAACACAAGAAGCAGTTACCTTATATCTTTCACGGCACTACTTCACTGAATATTAATTCAGCTTTATTTGATTCAGGAATGATCAATATGATACGAATACTGAGTTTCCTAGATTTCTCCCCTTCTAGATAACCTTCCCCCCCCCTCTCATCTAGAATAATAGAATCATAGAGTTGGAAGGGGCTATACAGGCCATATAATACAACCCCCAGCTCAATGCAGGATTTCATTGTTACAGTAACACATTGTATTTCTTGTGATTACATTTTAAAATAATTTTAAAATACCGGTTCTCCAACACTACTTAACACTAACAAAATGAAAATGTGACAAACTCTTCCAGGCATACAGAACTGGTGTTATATGCACAGAAGGACATGCTGTTCACTGGCACTTCAGTGTCCCTTCATCAGCTGGGATGTACCAGTCTGCACTGCCCAAACCCATACTCCAGAAGACACTATGCCTCAAGGACCTGACTCTATGATGCACCTTCATTGTCCTCGTCCTCCCATTAGCTAAGAAAGCTGGCACTTAGCACACCCCTGTCAGCAGGTGCTCCTTCTCTGTAGATACTCATCCGAGGTGAAAATGAGAATGCACCTCTCTCTTTCCATCAAGCTGAGGCTGGTACCCACAGGAGGCCTTGCTGAATTTCACACTTTGTGATGGTGTTGTGTTCAGAACTCATTTTACTCCCCACGAGTCTGACTTTACTTCACTAATAAGTGCAAAGTGGGTACTGTCACCTGTCCAAATATGACAAAGGTGAGGACAAAGCAAAACCAAACTGAGTCCTGTTTATATTGGAGATTTACACACCAACCCAGTAGGATACACATGCTTGGAATATTTGCTCAACTGTTATGTAGTCTGTTCAGTATAACTGGCAAAGGCTCAGATAATATTTTACACTTGTCATTTCTTTCAGAGAGAGTCAAAACTGGAGATGTCAAAGAAAAAAAGACAAATCTCACAAAAAGAAAAGGTTCAGCAACAAGGCAGCAATATCCAGATGCAAAGATAAGCAACAGACTTTTGTGAGCACACACAGATTTACTAGGCACACAATTACCCATGCACTTTGAAGTACTGAGAATTCTTCACCAGGGGGAATTCTATTTGGCATAACAGCATTCTACAAACTCAATATTTCTCCCCTGAGCAGTTTAGCTAGTAAAGGATTACAAATTCAAAACTCAGATATTGAGAAAAGGTGGAAAAATCCAACACATCTGGACAGAAGGGGATAGGGCTAGAAGGAGATGTTGGAACCATCTTAATAAACATGAAAGCTAGGACGTACAGTGGGTGTAAGCTTTATAAGAAGATACCAGATAACTGTTGGTTAGGCATAATATGGATCGCTGGTTGCTTCCTAAAAAGATACTGGAGAAGAGTTTGAGGATCAGTGAAACATATTTGCTTTTACAGGAAAAGGGCCCTCAAATTACAATCATGGTCAAAAGCTACCATAGGCCATAGTGAACTGAACAAGAGTGAGGCACAACACAGTTACATATTAGGAATTAAAATGTAATGAATGAAACATACAAATGTTGCAAAATGCTAGTTCAAAATGTTAGTTCAAAATGCTAGTGCTAGTGCTCCGATATTTGGGAGGATCTGTAAATGCAGTCATATTACAACAAATCTTTTTATTGCTACAGCAAATAATGAAATGTTGACTTCCAATATGATCATCTCATACTCTCAGTTTATTCAAGTGTATTTTCAATATATTATAGTTTAATGGAGCTATTAACTGTACTTTTATTTACTGCGCTCAAATCATTGTGGAATCCATCTGATTACACAATAATAAAGGGCACCAACGTGTGCTTGTTTACTGTAAAAATGCATATCGTTCTAAAAATCTTTTATAGATGACTGAAAACTAAGCTGGTTCTAAAGATGTTAACCGTGCTATGGAGCTAAGTCATTTATAGCAAGGAATACAGACAAACTGTAATCTCTGTCTTGCAACTCTTGACTGCTAGTTTAGTCACAGAAATTATACAAGAAAAATTCTTATCACATTACAATTTTCATTACTACTGCAGGACTGAATTTGAAGTGCCCTTTTTATACTACAGAGCCTCTTGTGGTGCAGAGTGGTAAGGCAACAGACATGCAGACTGAAAGCTCTGCCCATGAGGCTGAGAGTTCAATCCCAGCAGCCGGCTCAAGGTTGACTCAGCCTTCCATCCTTCCGAGGTCGGGAAAATGAGTACCCAGCTTGCTGGAGGGTAAACAGTAATGACTGGGGAAGGCACTGGCAAACCACCCCATATTGAGTCTGCCATGAAAACGCTAGAGGGCGTCACCCCAAGGGTCAGACAAGACCCAGTGCTTGCACAGGGGATACCTTTACCTTTACCTTTACCTTTTATACTACAACAATGATATGCATATATAAACAAATGTCTTTTCTTATGTCCCCAGAAAGGAAAGACATGAAGCCGGTGTCAGAGTCAGCCAGCTTTTGGAGAGAGAAACATGTTGATGCAGAAAGGCTGCGCTGAATAAACTTCTGTGGATGAAGCCACTGGCTGGCAGAAGTGGCTCCAGGGTGTTGAGTTTAATGGCTGTATGATATACACAAGTGGCTGTCTAACTGAGCATAACATTTCATGCACCTGGCAAACTGACCTCTAAATTTTTGCTATTTTTAAAAGGTCTCTGGCCCTAGAATGCTTGTGACATAATATATTTGTTATTCTTTATAGTAATGCAAGGCATACAGCTCAATATATGAAGAACTTGTGATCTGCCCACTGTCAGAATTCTAGACGTAGAAAAGAAAACTTCTATTTCGGAAAGTTTCTTTATTCTCAAGCAAAAGCATCTAACAAAGAAAATAGACAGAATTGACCTTGCAAGCAAAGAATGGCATATATGAAACACTGGAACATCCCCCACCTTCCATCCCATGGGAAAGGAGATGACACGGGTTTCAAGGAAACCTAAACACCTTCTAATCAGGGTGCCAGGCACCAAACAGGGAGTTCAACCTCCCTCAGCCATGTTGTGGGAAGCAGAGGCCATAAGGAGCTAGCTAGGGAATGTGGCCTTGAGGTGTGAAGGGAACCAACAAAGGGCAACAGCATAGACCAGGAAAACAGGCAACTTCAAACATCAATCACAAAACCCATCCATTACATACATACGGTTCTGATACCCACTATCATATTTTGCTTAAGGAAAGCTCCATTTAATTTTTAGATTCCCACCAATTGATGTTAGCTCAGTTAGAGGACCCCCACTTTCCTTCTTCCCTCCACTCCTTTGTGTCTTCTTTAATGAGAAGTGCAAAAATCTAACACTTGTACCAAAAGATACTGCTATCAACTCAGATTGAACTGGGACTCTCTAGGACCCAAGAGACGATGCCCTCCATCTGGCTGAATGCCCTGAGAAACACTGAAGCTGGCTGACTGCTGATATTTATACTCCTTCCTCATTATCATCTCCCTGGCTTCCCGCAGCCACGAATGAAATTTCTGAATAGTGGTGTCCTGGCTGGCTGTAGGAACTCATGTGAGGGTGGGAAAAGGAAGTGAATCAAACCCGTGAGGGGAAAGGGCTGAGAAGCTGCTAGAGTGAGAAGATGGGATTGCCTGGCAAACCCCTGGAGAGCACAGTGACTGGAACACCTGAAATTGGTGTTAGGGAGAAATCAGGATTCAGAGACAGGAAAGAAACTATTTTGGATTCCTAGATAAAGTGACTGCCCTCAGTCTTCATATCTCAGTGCGCTTCTGCTTCTCAAAAAATTGAGAGGCTGCTGTCAATGGACATCAAACTCTTCCTCTTGGGGTTTCAAAACCCAAACCCTGCAGTGAGAAAAGTAGATGACGGGGAGGTTTCTGAGATTTTGAACGGGAAAACTGCCAGAAGAAAAAAAGAAACCCTTAATCCAATCCATTGCTGTGTTATTCTGAGGCTGCTTTTCAAAGCAAAGTGAGTGCTTATTATATATGTTTGCATGTAACATGTAGTTTAGGTGGCCCTTAAATAGCCTGCCACCTAGAGAAACCGTCCTCCTCCCAAATAAATGCAGTTCATTTTTATAGTATCCCAGAGAAGGCAATAGGCTAATCAACAACATTTGGCCTTGCATCTTCTGCCAAGCAGGCAGCATTTGGCAGACCTAACATCTTTTCTCTAAACCTGACATCATACTCTCTTGCTACAGGGTTTTTGGCTGCCGTTCAGTCCTTGGTATTAGCTTGTCCAGTCAGTGGCCAGATCTCTACTGCACAGCCAGCCAGCCGGCCAGCCAGGAGCTACCAGCTCTTCTCACCAGTCTTCTAGCAAACTAACAAATTTAAGCCAGGATGGCTTTCACACATCTATCATTTCAGAGTTTATTTATTTTATTTAATGACTGCCACTCTCGGTCCAAGCCGGCTCATGGCAATTTACAATGACACCCCAACAAAATAACAATAAAATGCAATTATAAAACCACTGGCAGTGTAAACCCTCTTTGCCCCTCCCAGCCCACCAGTCTGGTGTGGGTCAAAATGCCTGTCGCCTACACTCCCTGCTTAGCTAGTCTCGGGGAGGCGAGGGGAGGGGCACACCTGCCGTAGTTGAGCAAAACAGTACTGCTCAGGAGGGCATTTTAAAAAGAGATTAGAATGGTAGTAGAATGGAATGGTTCAGAAGAGCATATTTATAGTGGAATAGTTTTGTAGTCCGCTGCAGTCATGATCTGCTTTTACAGCATTGTCTTATACCTTGTACTCCACGTTTTATGTAGTACTCCTAGCCTTAGAACATTTGTTGTTCTCATTGTTCTCTACTTCTGTAATCCTTGTCCTATTGCATTGCTTATTGATTGTTTTGTGCTGTCTGGATGCACTATTCATATCCTATTATCTGCTTTGTGTCTCAGTGAAAATAAATAAATAAAATGTTTAAATACTCAACATTCCTCTCATTCCTGGTATAAATACTTTTCTGATGGCTATTCCCCCAACAAGAATCACAACTTGGGGAGAACATGAGTACACACTTATGTCACAGAAAGCGAGTATTTAAAACATCCAAACATGCATGGCCATAGGAAGCCCCATGAAGTTAACACAGGAGCTATGGAAGGAGTAGCCAGGCTAACCCAGCAGCACAGTTAGCGGCATGAATCCATCCAACAGAAAGCAGGATCAAGGAATTACAAGAGATTATCTGAGTTTCCAAAAGACCCCAATGAATCCAACACAGCTGGGGAGGGGGTCATCGCTCAGTGCTAGAGCATCTGTTTGCCATGTACAAAGTTCCAGGTTTACACCCTGACCTCTCCAGTTAAAGGGACAAGGTAGCAAGTGATGTAAAAGACTGCCAGTCCAAGTAGATTCATCAATAGTCTGATTCAGCATAAGGCTCCTTCATGTATGTTTGTATATGGGTGATTTCAACAGTAAATAACTTCAGCGCAGCCATTGTTCTGTGTAGGAACCAGTGGGCAATTTTGGTACAGGCTTTCACAAGCGATGTCTACGAGTTCCAGCTGATCAGAGCAGAGGAGGCTAAGCCTGATGAACTAATGAACTGAAATACTATAAGGCATCCATATACAGGCCATCCTCAATTCCCATGAAGCTCTTGCTTGAAGAGCCCTTAGATGCCAATGCTTGACCAATAAATACAGAACTGTGTTCTGGGAGAAGGTGAAATTACAGCAGTGGCAGGCAAAAGCCAAAGAAAGATGACAAACACATGCACACACCTAAATCCACTTCCAACCGGTACTACAGTCATTGCATTACCAAAAGCACCCCTGTGGGAACTGTGATTTTATGAAGATGCTCTGTATAGATCCATGAACTTTCAAGCAACTGGAGTTTGTAACCAGAGACGTCCTGAGGGACTAATTACTTTTAGACTTTGTAAAATCAGTAATTACTTGTTATTGATTTCAATTGTAACAAATTGGTACCAGTTTATGCTCTGTTGTTAGAAATCCTTTCCCCCTTTTTGTTGTAGAATTGGTGTGTCCACTTTTGAGCAGGAGGAGGGGAATTCCTTGTCATGGTCACATCACCATACGGTACTACAATGAGGCACCCAGTGAATGCGCTAGGCCCACAGACATGCAAGGCCCAGCTGGCAGAAAACAGAATACATGCATAGAAATGAGGAAAGGATTCTGCCTTGGGCACCCGCCAGGCATTCATTATGTTCCTGGGTATGAAATCAACAATGTCTAATTAGCAGACACATTTCCTGCCTGACGCTCAGAGAGCTGGATGCTAATTAAATATTGCAGGCATCTCAAGGCATTTCTGACACCCTGTTACATATGGCAGCCCTGCAAACTAGCCCCTTGTCTACTGTCACATCAGCAAGGAAAGCCAGTTCTTTTGGATGGGTGAGCAAACATCAGGCAGGAAGAAGGTCCCCATATGGAACCATTTATCAACACCAGCAATTCGTAGCAGGACACAAAGTTGTGAGAACACTATCACATCATGCTATACTGCATGTACATATAGAAGAAGAAGAAGAAGAAGAAGAAGAAGAAGAAGAAGAAGAAGAAGAAGAAGAAGAAAGAAGAAAGAAGAAAGAAGAAAGAAGAAGAAGAAGAATTGGTTCTTATATGTCGCTTTTCTCTCCCCAAAGGAGCCTCAAAGTGGCTTACAATCACCTTTCCTTTCCTCTCCCCACAGCAGACACCCTGTGAGGTGGGTGAGGCTGAGAGAGTCCTGATATTTCTGCTCGGTCAGAACAGTTTTATCAGTGCTGTGGTGAGCCCAAGGTCACCCAACTGGCTGCATGTGGGAGAGCACAGAATCAAACCCAGCTCACCAGATTAGAAGTCCACACTCCTAACCACTACACCAAGCTGGCTCACACAGGAGCACACGCAGGACTGCCAAGCTCCGGGGTCGTTTCTGCAGTGACCTAAAATTTCATGTCAGCATTCTTTTAGCTCTGTGGATTCCTCAGTTTCACACTAAAATTGGACTCCTCAAGTGCAGATTAGGAGGAAAGGTGTCTTTGCACAGCATTTTTTGAGTTCCGAGAAACTGTTATGGTGAAGCTCTGATACAGCCCAGTCAGTTAAGCAAACATAATCAATAGCAAAACTATGTTACATTTTTCCTGGGTATCTCCCTAGGTCAGATCATGCTTCCTAAGGTGCACAGACCCTCGGTTCAAACTGGGAAAACAGCACACAAGGAGAAACGGCTTATATAACCTCATGCTATTTTCCAACCTGAATCAGCCTTGGGGAGATGCTATTTGCCCCACAGGGGATTGCATGTATCAGGCTACCCATCAGTTTCCCCAGTGAAACAAACAGGAGTGACCTGTTTCAGCCAGTGACTTGAAAGGCAGCATGGAATGGGGACCAGTGGGCAACTGAGGGATACAGTATTTGCTTGGTGTGCAGAACAAGGACCCAAGTTCAATCAGTCCTGGTATGTCCAGTCAAAAGGATCCAGTAATAGTTAATTGCCTGAGGTCCTGGAGATCTGAGCAAAGTCTTGCATGGACCAGTGGTCTGAGTCACTATCAGGCAGCTTCATGTGAGATCTCTTCGCATGTGCTCCCCATGTACCTGGGAAGAGCGAGGGTGGGGGATTAGTTGCCAGGAAGTAGAAGAGTTGATTCTTATATGCCATTTTTCTCCAACCAAAGGAGTCTCAAAGTGGCCTTTCCACTTCCCACAACAGATATCCTGTGAGGTAGGTGGGGCTGAGAAAGCCCTGATATTACTGCTCGATCAGAACAGCTTAATCAGAGCTATGGCGAGCCCAAGGTCATCCAGCTGGTTGCATGTGGGAGAGTGTAGAATCGAACCCGGCTCGCCAGATTAGAAGTCCGCACTCCTAACCACTACACCAAACTAACCACCACCCCCTCCCCCACACACACACACCTTCTTTCTGCCTAAGGCTTGAGGAAATTCTGTTTCACTGCATCTACCTTGAATACCTTATACCTTGAATAAAACTGGTCTTAAAGCAGCCACTGGATTCAAACTTTGTTTTGCTGCTTCAGAGCAATGCCTGCCTGAGCTTATCTTAGGCCCTTATGTTACTTCTCCCCCTAAACACATGCATGTTTATAGTTAGCAGCCTCCTTCCTCAACAGACCCCACACTAGTACAGCTAACAAAGTGCTGCTGCTTAGACTACACCAGCTCCAGTTTCCTAGTAGTGGAGGAAGTGGGCCTTCTCCCCATTAGCCTTCTAACCCCGCTTTTCAGCAGAGAGCAAAGAGTCAGCTCAGAGGAAGGATGCAGCATAATTGCCAACCAAGAGACTGGGCTGTGGAAGTGAACCTGGCAGTAGCAGTCTTTGAAAGCAAAGCTGTTTCATCTCCTTGGACTCTTTGCGCTCCCCCCTACCACAGCCCTGTCAAACCTAGACAAGATAATAAAAAGGCCAAAAGGGTTTGAAATTCACACTTCAAAGTCAATATTGGAATAGCCTTGCCCTGTGTTGCCTGCCAGATCTGAGGCTGAGTGCGCCTGAAGTTAGAGCAGGGAGGGGAAAGATTTAAGCTGAGGCCTTTGTGCTGCAATCAATCTTTTACAATTTTCCTTCTTTCTGCTGCCAGAGTTTGCAGTTTGATCTTGGCTCCCTCACTGTGCATCCTGCCTCTCTCTGCAATCAATGGCTACCCAGGATAGCTTCCTGTATAAGATCTCTAATAGATTAAAGACCATTAAATTCAATTGCACCTCACATACAGTCAAAGTTTGCAATCACCTTTGCTCTAGGGCTGCCAACCACTGGCTACTGGAGTAGCCCCAGGGACCAATTGGTGCAGGCACAACTACAACTTTTTTAGACATTTGGAATGAATGATGCTGTACAGAGCCCTGTTACACAAGGGCTACGACAGACAAATAGGACAGGGATGGGGAGAAGAGAGGTATGAAGGGAGTCCAATGGCAGTGAAGGAAACGGTAACAACCCTTCCCCCAGTGAGACAGACAGACAGACATATGGACAAGCAGAGATCCTCTTACGTGTGAAATCTGCATGCGAACAGAAACACAGGAGTATATATGTCACAAAAACAAATACTGGGAACAATTAGCAGTAATTTCGGGGAGGGAATTTCTTGCTGCTTCATCTAATTGAATTTTAAACTGCATTTTGCTGTCCTCTTTCTTGTGTGGCTTTATTACTCTGCTTTTAATCAAGAAGAACGTTGTCTAATAGCTGTTTCATAGCTAACTTTTTGCCGTTGCTTTTGGAAGCTTCAGCTGCGGCAAAATGTAATGGGCTCTCTGTTGACTGGGATAGCTCAATATAATTGTATAACACAGGTACCAAAGCAACTAACTATACTAGCAAAATAAATTTTAAGTCCACTGGTATCTTTAGCACTGAGCTGCAGTTGGAGGAGCCGGGAGGGAAAATATAGCATGTCTCCACTTTCTCTGCCTCTGTTGCCATTCTCTCCACACTATTTTACCTCAGCCTCACAGACCTGCCCCCTAGCAATCTCCTCTTTTCTATTTCTTCACAGCTCCAGCCACACACACTTCACTGTGTGCACACAAACACACACACACACCCTCCCACCCCAACAGCCTCTTGCCTTCCCTCCTTCGCACAATTGCTAGTGGGCCAGATAAGAGTCCTGGACAGGCCAGCTGTGGCCCCAGGCCTTATGTCTGACACCCCTGTTCTATGGTGCTATACACCACTGATGTCCCCCCCTTAAAAAAAATCCCCTCCCTCCCCAGGCTTCCCTTCCAAACCTCCAGGAACCTCTCAGCCCAGAGTGGCAACACTTTCACTAGGACAGGTACCTATGGGACTGATTTTAGGTCTACCCACTGGGCCAAGCAAAAAGGAAGCAGGTTGTTGTTTTGACGGCATAGGATCAAGAATTGTTATCACTGAACTAGGAACATTGCGTTCTTCCAGAAGTGTGCCTGTCTGTGTTGTGGGGAGCACATGGGAAACTGCTCTGTGTGACCCTCCATGCCCACTAAATTATATCTGGTACCTTCAACCAGGCCATGAGAGTTGTCAGTGTGGGAGCTACAGGCTCTTCATACAGTTCTGCACCTCTACGTTTCATGAACTTTTCAACATCCTCCCTTGTTCTGACATTGACTTGTACAATTACGGCATTAGCCATGCCTCACATCTCATATAGCCACTGGAATGTTTTATTTGTTTTAGTTTGCAAACACCAAGGAGAGAAATTTTCATGCCAACCACTATTCTCCCCCCCCCCAGCACCTTTGCCACCCAAACAGCTTGACTGTTCCACGGCCAGACTTGTCTGATAGTTTATCAATAATTCACAGGTACAAATGATAGCAGTCAGGGTGCAGGAGCCACATGCTGCCCAGAGGAGGGGCATTTTATAACTAATGTGCTTTGAGATGGGGGAGGGCAGAAGGTATAGCACAAGGAATAAATATTTAACAATGTGTCACTAAGCAAATGCTGGTGGCTGAGCACTGAACATGAATGTTACACTGAGTCTCGACTGAAGAGAGGGAGCCATTAAAATGAGCAATAACAGAAGAGTTCCTCTTTCAAATTCTCAGGATTTGCAATAGCACCAGAGAAACAGCAGGTTTCCTTAGCCTTTCTGAGCACAACCTAGTTACCTGCAAGTAATCACAAAAATGCTATAGACAGAGAGAATTTGAACAATTCAAATGCAAAAGCAGGAAAAAAGCCAATATTGAACAATTCTCGCTTGATAGTCTTAACTCTGCAAAAGGCAGTGACAGGAATAAAAATATCTGCAGTTATTCAAATACATTATTCATTAACTAGATGCCCCTTTTGAGATTCGCAAATGATAGCACAAAATCATGATCTCCCCTTCCCCCATTAATTGCATGGATTCTAGCAGAATTAAGTATAATACTCTATTTCCACATTTCCATTTAGACAGCTGCCCTTTCTTAATTTGGTAGAAACCTTCATTTCTTTTATCCTTCCCTTCATCAGTCAAATGTCCCCTGTTTCCTATTTCCACAATAGAATATATTCTCATGAGAAAATGCCATGATAAGATTTGTTTAGTGCTGAAGTACATCTGGGGCATGAAACCAAATGGTTGTATATTATATGAAAGAACACCTGGCATGCTTTCATGAGAATATTCAATGTGAGCACATTGATTTGACATGAAAGAAGGCTCTCGCGAGAATACTATTGGAAGCGAAGCTATTCTGTTATGCAAAACAGAAAGAGAGTGCGCTCTCTCTCTGATTTAGTACAGCCTGACCATAGAAGGGAAACAATGGATACTAATGGGATAGTACGGCAAGAAGCCCTTTGTTCCAATCTGTAACCGCTCCGCACAGTGGTATAAATAAAACAGTAAGCAGTGGGGGGTGGGAGCTGTCCGGGATGGGGGGGCAACAATTGGCCCCTTGCCCCAGAACTGACCAGTTGGGAGCCGCAGAGCGCCTCCCAACCTGCCCCCCCCACATGGGCCACCTTCGCCTCACGGCGGCCATTCTGAGAGGCGAGCCCCAGGGAAGCTGCCCCGAGAGGGGGGGGAGAGCCCTTTGTGGCCACCCCAGGAGCTGAAGTTGGGAGGGGTGGGGGTGGCGGAGCAGCCTTTAGCGCAGGGCTCGGAGCCCCGCGCTGAAGCTGGGAGGGGATGGGGGGAAACGAGTCAGCGGAGAGATTGGGGGCCCGGGAGGGGGGCCGCCATGGGGGGGCCTCCCACAAACACCCACTGCCCAATAGCGCCCGCTGTATTTCAGATACAGCGGGTTTAATTTCTAGTCATCTATAATGTGTAAACGGATCACACCCATCTCCATCCAAGGGGTACATTTGAAACTAGTTTTGCCCTGTCTGAAGGAATACTAGCTGGGAGTGGAACAGTTTTAGTTTTCATAGTGCAAAGGGCTTGTCTAAATTTTTGAATGCTAAACCAATATTATTATAGAACAGTATGCTTATTTCTGCAACCTGAAACATCTGGTCATCTATACACTGGTAATTAAATCATTACCCTCCAGGAACCCGAAACTTCCTTTGTTCTCTCCTACATACCACTTGGTGGAGGGGGGGGGGGCTGAAAAATGAAAATAACATCTTTCTACCCTGATTTCTGGTTCACAGACACAACTGAAAACATTTTGATAGACAAGTGACACGATGAAGCTTTCTTGTTTGAAACAGAAAGTATTAGTCAGTGAATTGTAGCAGCAGTCCTCTCATCTCAGTCCTCTGAGATAGGTATGGCAATCATAACTTATAGTCAGACAAACTATTCTCACAAAACTATGTTTACTGCTAACTACAGTTTGCTTTCAAACTAGAACTGGAAATAGAGACCATGTCTTGAAGTGAATTTCTGAATATACTTGTGATTAACAGATAATGTGGGTGGTTTATTCCCTTCCAGTGGGGATCCACTGGCTACTGGTCCTGGCCAGCAACTAGTTTTCCTGAAGAGTGAAAAGGTTCTGAGAGCCAGTGAGCAATTGGTACTCCAAGAGCAAGTCCTGTTGCTCTGGCCACTGCATCCTTCGGTTGCTTGCAGTCTAGAAACAAGTGGGCCAGAAGGAATCTGATTTAATTCAAGGGCTTCCAGTTGCTGATCCCTATAATCTGATTCAGACATGTACAGTATTTGCTGGCGTATAAGATTACTTTTCCCCCCTGAAAAACATGCCTCCAAGTGGGGGGGTCGTCTTATACGCCGGGTGCACTTGGGATAGACATAGTTGCCCATAGTGGCCCATGGTACTGTAATGTAATGTAACAAACTCTATATTTTGAGTGGAAATGTTGGGGGGTCGTCTTATACGCCCAGTCGTCTTATACGCTGGCAAATACGGTAGTTTTTAATCCGAGCTATTTAATTTTTACTCTCTGTTTGGCAATGCTGTATCATTATCATCTCCCTGTGTTTCTGCCACTTGAGAACGTTATACCAAGGATAGGGCTCATTGTTTCAGACAATTCCTAAAGGGCATAACAAGATTTATTTATTTATTTATTTTATTTTATTTACTGTAGATTTTTATACCGCCCTTCCATATGGCTCTGGATGGTGAAATCAAAACTGGATGGTTAGATCCTCTGGACTCAGACAGTTTCCAAACCTCTACTGTCAACATAAGAACCAAAACAGCCAGTATTGACTTTGTTTAGGCCGATCTAAAGGCATAAATTGACCTTCAGTATCACATGCACTCGAGGGTTAGATTTAGGTTGGTTTAGTAAACTGAGCTAGGTTGCATTTCCTCTCCTCAGCTGCCCCCATAATATCCCAGTAAATCCCCTATTTATGTCAGCAAAATCTGTATCGCCTACTTATCCCCTGCTCTTTCATGCAATCCCTTGACCTCAAGTATCAGGAGCTCAACCCCCCCCCCTCCCTCCCTGCTGTAGACAGCCTGGCAAACTCAGTTGCTCTGGGAAGAGAGGGCATGGTAAGGCACGGCATGGCCATGTAGTGTCTAGGGTTTGTGCAAAAAGGGCAAAATTATAAAAACATAACAAGTATGTTGTGTTTGTAAGGTGACATCAAGTCACAGCCAACTTATGGTGACCCCAGTCGGGTTTGTAAGGCAGGAGATGAACAGAGGTGGTTTGCCATGGCCTGCCTTGGGACACAATCCTGGAATTCTTTTTTAGGCATGTTACTGGTCTGGTTTGCTGTGAGGAGCCCAGTCCTGATCACAGGTTGCAAGGGAAGATGCTCAACTGAATATTTCTTGAACTCAGTCAATACACTACTGCCACAAACGGCTTCACCCCTCAGAGTTGCCTCTCCTAGTCAAATAGGCTTATCAATCCCTTCTCTCATGCCGCATCAGCAAACCAAGTCCTACATCTGTTACATATTACAATCCCAAAGTTAATGGGCAATTATGTGCTCACTATAAAGTGAGACGTGCATGAAATCCATCCCTGTCTGCCTTCTTAATCTGAGTTCTTCAAGATGACCCTTGGAATGAAATAAATGAGATGTGCAGCATGATGCTCGTTTACTGCCTCATCAGCCAGGAACTGCCTTCAGCCCCAATATGTCCACTGTGAAGGTCATGGATACCACTGATATTTGTCTCTTACCTAATGGATTATAATGTTGTTCCTTTTTCTAGAACATCACCGATCCCTGTCACAAAATAAAAAGCATCTGACTTTTGACACCATTGTTTTGGAATGTGAAATCTGGATCTCAAAATATTGTGTATACCTTGAACTTCTAAAGAAATGCTAGGGCACCTATATTAGATATCTTTATTTGCAAATATTTTTCCCACCTGCCACTATGAACAGATACTACATTAGGGGAACTAACTCCACCAAAGGCAGGGCTAACTAGAAAGGACTGGGCTTTTGGGTGAAATAACCTCTTTCTGTGGAGACCACCCATCCAGCAGCCACAAGATCCATACCAAAACTGACTAGGAATGGGGCCTCATAGTTGAGTCTCAGGGGAGAGCTAATATTTGCTTTTTCTCAGGTTGAGGCCCCCAAGCTGCCATGGAATGTCAGGGGTCAGCACCTGTGGAAAGGGAGAACAAAATGGGCTGAATAAGACTGGCAGTCGATCCCTCTTTTCGCCCTCCCACAGCCATGTTTTTGCCTTATGCACTATTTATTTTTTTCATTATTTGTGGAAGGAAATGAGAGAAAGGAGGAAACATGAATCCATGCAACAAGGCAGGCAGCTCAGCGACAGAATGTCTGGAGAAGGCCAACAGGTGAGCCTCCCTCAAAACTCAGTTCCCCCAAACCATGCTGGAACTGATCGTCCACGTCACCCATTCATAATCCTCTTTCCGCAAATGACACATCAAACCGATCCTAAGTAATCTCTTTTAAAAAGAGAGATTCATTTCTTTCTCCTTTTATCCTTGATTGCATAAAGGATCTCAGGGATTCCTGAGTTTGGAATCTGACACGTGGTGTGGCTTCCTGGGGCTTTCATTTAAGAAAGCAAGCCTGTGCTTGTTACCTTCATGACTACAGGAACAAAAGAATGGCAGCACCTGACATTAAGGTGGTACTTGATTAGACTTCCACAGTCCAGGAGCAGAGTCTCTTGCCATGCCCTGTTCCCTGTCCAGCTCCATGACTCTTGGGACTTTGATTCTAACCCCAACATTACTGCTTTTGCCCCTCCCTTCTTCCAGCCCTGCATTGGGTGCCACAAATACTTCCACACAACATGTTAATTTCAGTTAAAATGGCATTCCTTTCACCTAGCTCAGATTTAGAGTTTCCCGATACATGCAGATGACAAGCAGTCTCAGGCTAAGACAGACTGCTCCCAAATGGAGGCTCACTCAGTGGCCTTTGAGGAGTTCACCTTCCAGAAACTGGTGATGTCACAGCCAACGAACAGGATGAGGAAGAAGTTTGCTTGTCTCACTCTTCCCTGGGCCCCTCCCTCCACTACCCTCACCCTTTATCTAATTAGTGTCTGTTTTTCCGCGCAATATGTACATACAGGTTCGGCTTCATTAAGTGACACACTGAGGGATGTTGTTTTTTTCCTTTGAACACTTAAAAATGTGTAAACAGCAGCTGCTTGGGCAATGAATGCGGCCAATAATTGCAAATAGAAATCTGTGAGCTTTGATGGGAGTATAGGTTGTGAGGATGTGGAGAGAATGCGGAGGGGGGGGGGCATTAGTAGCAGGGGAAATGACAGAAGCAGCATGGCCCAACATGGGCTGGGGAATTACGCTGGCAGCTTAGCAATGAGCACTGTTGGGCATGCCCCCTACTGCTCCAGTCTCCCTTCAATGCCAGAAGGGCCTCACCATAGATTGGACTGTGGCCACAGACTCACCATTCACCCCTGCAGCCACTACCACTCCTTGCCCAACAATAACTGTTTGACCTCCACTGAGAGGCCCAACCAGAAACAATTAGTTGCCTTTAATCTTCACTTTTGGTCTCCTTCTGCCCCCTGCACCCCATGCATTAACATATAACCATTCAAAGCAAGTGACTATTTAAAACAAACTCTGCCTGTTCTGTGTGCAGTAATTAGACATGGAAATGCAAAATTCCAAAGGACTGTGTGGGAGCCAAAATATCTCAGTACCGTACCCTAATCTGGTGGTAAAATTTGGAAAGAGTATGCTTGAACAATCCAGTCTGCAGGTGGCTGGTGGAGCTCAGGTAAACCCAAATGTACCAAACTTCCTAGGTGATAATATCTGGGGGAAGTATGTTGGGGGGGGGGATATTAGCAGAAGGAGGTCAGAGTTTTTCCTATGCAAGTTTCCCCAATTCCCTTCCAAGTGTATCCAATCTGAAGCACACAAAATGTGCACCTGACCTGTGACACCAGTACTGAGCATATCTGCAGTACGTATGCCCTGAATAACAGAGCAAACCTTGCAAAGATGTTAAAACAACCACTACTTATGTATGCAAAAACAACCACCACCTTTCTTGAGCTTTTATTCTCCAACAGCAATCCACATTCTCAGCTGCCTCTAAACCACACAGTGTATGAACTTCTGGCAGTCTTCAAGCAGCGGCTGGACAGACATTTATCCCGGATACTTTAGGCTTGATCCTGCACTAAGCAGAAGATTGGACTAGAAAGCCTGTATGACCCCTTCCAACTCAATGATATTCAAGGCAAGACTAAATGTGGTTTAGCAACATGGTTATTATTTTTATCTACTGAGTCCATTTCATCCTGCCCTTCTTCCAAGGAGTTTAATGCAGAATATGTGGTTCTGCCCACTCCTCCATTTTCTACTGGCCCAAGGTTACCTTAGTGAGTTTCCATGGTAAGTAGGGATTTGAACCTGGTTCTCCCCAACTCTACTCCAACACTCTTAATTACTACACCATAGAGTCATGGGAGCAGACCCAAATCTCTTGCTTTCTCACTTAGAAGGGAAAATATGTACAGACCCTCTGCTACTTCTTCCTTTGGAGGGAGAAAAGCAGCCTGGAGTTAGGCACCCCCTCCCTACTGCTCCAGTCTTATGTGCAGAACCCTATTGCTGCATGAGGGAGGGGGGGGGCTAAATTAAACGAGTTTTGCCTGTAGGCAGAATCATTATTTCCATGTTGTGAGAAAAGGGACATGGAGAATTAGGAACCCCTGGACTCACAGGAGAGAGTACCTCTTGAACATGCCCTGCTTCTTCCCCTATCATGTGGATAATCTTTCCAACCCTTTGCAGCTTGGAATAGTTTCATTCTTGCACTGCTAAGTACATAAGTGTTGTTAAATCACAACCAATTTATGGCCTCCCAGAAAGGAGCTTTCAAGGCATGGAAGAAGCAGGGTTCATTGCCTTCCTCTGCAGAGTCTTCCTTGGTGGTCTCCTATCAAAGTACCAGCCCCACTTAGATCCTAAGACCTGGATATTCTGCTCCCGTCTTCCCTCCCCAACACCACCTGGCACATCTCAATTCAGCAAAAAGACATTTATTTCTTCATTAAATCCTGCCTCAGTGTTTTGGCAACAGATCAGTTTAAATTTGCATGCATTAAGTATGAATTAAAATGTACAGTGGCATTTTCTTTCCTGTTCCAGAAAAGATGGCAGTTATTGTTGGGCCCTTAGAAGCATAAAAGTTACATGTACATTTAAACCCACACATGCACCTAATGCTCTCAACTCGGGACTGATAAGGTCTACAAAAGGAAGAAAGGGTAAATCCTGTTGGGTACTTGCTGATACACCCAAAGCTTTCTAGTACAGAGCTCCAGAAGATGGGAGTATGACTTACTCTTCCAAATTAGGAAAATCATGCAAGGACCAGAACTGGAAGCTGCAAGGGATCGGCGCCTTCTGCCTGAAACCCGCAGGCAAGTGAAATGGATACCCAGGAATGCATCAGTCATGGCGACAAAATGCTTCTGAGAAAAGACTACATTGTCCAAGGAGACGTCAGGTGGGCTCCCAAACTGGCATAGGACCCAAGCTGGCCGGCAGTTTGCCCAATATCTGTCTCTTTTACACACACACTTACATACACAGGGAAGGAGGAGTAGCTGACAAATGACAGAGGAGGGCCCAGGACGCCCAGGCAGTTCTGCTGCCTTTATTGTAGCTGACCTAAAATGAAATACCCAGGCCCTGGTCTCCCTGGTGACACCTGAACACCCATGTTTCTTAGCAACCAACAACAATGGCCCCTGGGAAAAGCACATGCAGCTGTTTCTTGGCAAACTGCTGGATTCTGTACTGGCTCCAGATTCCTGCTGGCAGAGAAGGGGATCATAAGGACCCGGCCCTATCTTGAACGAAACACAGTGCAGCAGAGCGGCCCTCCCCTACCTTTGGGCTCTACTTGAGAACAATCTTCCATATTTCTCTATTCCCACTAGAGATCCTCTTTGGGGCACAGGGAATCAGTTAGGTGCTGGGTTTCTCTAGCATCCCAATGCCAACCTCACACATAGATGAGTTAGCACTCCTCTCTAGGAATGAACCAGCTTGCAATTCAGATTAACCGTATATTTGCATTTGTGTAGAGCAGCTGTCAGGGAGCCAAGGCTCCTGTTTCATTCCTAGATCTAAGCAGAGACTGGAAACAGCTCAGACCTGTGATCACAGATATCAGTGGCAGCAATTCCCACGAGCATCTTCCTTGGTTGCTGCAACCCCAGGAACTAGACCAGGGGTAGTCAAACTGCAGCCCTCCAGATGTCCATGGACTACAATTCCCAGGAGCCCCTGCCAGCGAATGAATTGTAGTCCATGGACATCTGGAGGGCTGCAGTTTGACTACCCCTGAACTAGACATCTGGCTATATGAAGGAAGGCACTGAGGTGCATGCAAAATTTAGAAGACAGCTCATGTTAAACTAGTCAGGATATATACAGGATGGAGAAATAGGAGTTACATTAAAGCAGCAAAAACACATTTTTTAAAAAATAAGGCGATGCTTGCATCATTGGTGTGTTTTTTAAAATATTTGTGTGGGTGTGTTGTTTCCTGATCTATACATTCAGTACAGAAATATTAATCTAGAGCGGTTTTTAAAAATACAAATAGCACTATATAAACTCAGCAGCAATCTCCTACTGCTCTGTGAACCTTTTGTTTAGTTTTCTAATTCTTTGGGGGCTATGTATCCTCCCTCTCATAAACCACACATTTGGCCAGAGTTTTAAAAGTAAGGCTGGTATGAGGAACAGCAGTTAATATGTTTCCCATGTGTTACGTGTAGCTGGGATCAATAGGGGCGACAGGTTCAACACAGGAGGTTGAGATGTGAACAATAAATATGACACTATTGCCATGGTAAAGAAACATGTAGGCCTATCAAGCAAAGATTAAAATGCAAGTAAGAATGCCTTTGCAGATAGTTTGGAAAGGCCCTATATTCCTAATCCTTCAACTAAACCCTGCTCAATGTACTAAGTTGAGAAAATGCCTTGGAGTCCTCTGAGGAATCATCATATAAGCTCCCGTAAGATGGCCTGCCTTTCATTTCAAGGTCCCCTTTCTGTGACTTGCACTTTTCTACATGGGCTCCTTGGAGAGATCTGAACCCAGCAACCCATGTAACTGTTTGATGCTTTACCAGAGCTGAAGACATTTCAAAATCCCACTGCCTACGGCCTTACTCTCTGCCCCCAGAAGCATCAGGGTGAATTACACTTCTGTGCTAGCAAACACATAAGTAGAACGAAGCCTTGTTTCATTAAAATGCCTTAGAGATTGAGGGAAGGAAAGAGACTAGTTGTCACAGAGGATTGGGAACCTCTCACTCAGACAGAAAACTTCAGTTGCCACATGACACACCCCGAAAGGCACAGAACACTAGGAACCACAAATGGCATCATCTGGTTTTTAATCTAGCCATGCAAATAGGCACCTTGTGCTTCTTAAAAACATGCACATAAGAGGTTTGTAAAGTCTGTTCTCCTGTAACTTAGTTAGATTTAACCAACAAAGGCTCTTGTATTTCGGGGGGGGGGCACTTCTGACCATGCAAAACATCATCAAGAGCACTGAATAATCTCATCCTGGACATCTGTCATTAGGGGGACAGATTATTGCAGCAGACCTGAAGTTTACCATCTCTCTCATTTTAAAAATAAATCTCTACTCAGCTCTCTCCCTGGCCAAGCTCTTGCAAAGTCACACGCTAAAAGGACTGTGGCGGGTGGATAAGGATGCAGAGGAATATTTTGCAAGCTAACCCGTACCACCCAGTGCACAGACAGTGAGGCATCTTTAGTTACAAATGGCTCCCTTGGGCATAGTAAAAATTAATCCAGCTTTTCTTGTCTTTAAGAAAAACATGTGTGTAAAATGAGATTGAAGCCTCTAAGGGATTGGGAAAGAGGGGGGGGGCAGTAAGGAGGCAGCCGGTGAGACGTGCTAATCCAAAGACTGTTTAATTGTTCAAGCACTCTAGTAGACTTTAGGCAAGTGGTGGAGGGGGGTTAACCACAGACGTCTCAGTCTAGGTGCCCAAGAGCAGATAAGCATGGAATTATAATTAGCTTAAGAGAGACAAGAGGAATGAATCCCCTTCTTCCTAAACAGATCCATCTGATGCCATTAATGATAGTGTGTTTGTATGTGTGCGTGCACACTTATGTGCAACTGCATGCACATAATTCCAAAATGCACAACTGGACTTTGAATAAGACATATACTTGTTTTCTTTACAGTCCTCTAGGAGTACAGCAATCCTATGGTCTTGCTCAGCTAGGCAGCCACTACACAAAGGCAAGGGCTGACATAATTTAGTCCCTATCCCACGCACTCCCAGTAGTAAAGTCAACAGCATAGCAATCCATTAGAAGCAAAAACTAGCCAGCTGTTCCAGCTGCATCCTTGGTAACAACAGTGTTTCTTACCATCAACCATATCACTTGCTGATGGTGCTCCTACTTTAGATGTCTCAAGAAGGAGCCAATCAAACACACGGTGACAGCAGAATCATCAGCTGGCCAGTATCTCACACCCTCACAACCATGCTCCCAGGAATAGATGGCACTGCTTCTCCTAACAGAGGCTCCCATAGACAAGTGGTCTCTCAGGAGTCATACAAGTCCTGCTGGGATGCCAATGAGTCCTCACAAAGGATGTTAAAAACAATGCCCATAACACACTTGTACTGAAGTCTGCACAAAAGGGAATTTTCCAGAAGGTTCAGGGAAGAAAATCACAGAAATAAAAAAGGGTGGACTCTATAAAAGCAACCAATATGATGACCAATACCCACCATATGTGGGTGCTATTTCCACCCTAAGGAGACTGCAAACATGGCCATGACAAAGAAAAATATCTTGAGGCCCTGATGACAAATAATTTTTAGACAGGAAAATGGGAAGGCAATAGCAATGCAACTAAGACCTCCTGCTTCAGAAAACAACACTTAAACCACAACACCACATGAGCAAAAAAAACAAAGACCTACGACGTGCCAATATGGCCCATGCTGTTTCCTTGGACAAATCTCAGGACATGCCTTCTCCCCTCCATAGAAACCCATTCCTGGAAACTCAGGGACCAGTACCAAAGAAAGTTCAGCACAAATAATGCTCTCACTGGAGCCACCGCTCAGTTAAAAAAAATAAGATGGATTTCGCATACCGAGGTTTCCAGGCTTGACTGCTTGCTACTACCTCTCAGTGAAAAAGGCAGACAAAGCACACACACACATCTGATGATACGGCATGATAACCGACCATAGTGACTATAACATGGACCAATATCCTCAGCCAAGAGAAAACTACCCTCAATGCAGGAAGCTCTGCAGGCGAACTCCCAAGTGAAAAAGCAGGCAAATGGGACACCAGTGTGAATGGAGAATGCAGTGTGATGCTGGGTCTTCTCTCCGTTTTCCCAAACTGAGCTGACCACACAAAGGACTGTTAGCCTGCTGGGGTAAACATATAGGACCTAGACCATTTAAACACGCTGCCCTGGCTCCCATGCAGGAGCACAACTCCGGGGCAGACGAGGTGCAACGGGCCAAATGGAGTAGGAAGAGGCGATGCAACCTGCCCCTGCTCAGACTCCAGCCTGGCACGAAACCTCCAGTGCAGAAGCGGTTCTAATCTAAGGAGCTGCATGTTTACCTCAGTGAGGCAGATAGCAGCTCTATTAAAGCCATTTTAGGTGGGGGGGAATGAAACCGTTCACTGTGACGTGGTCCCACCTAAACTGGTGTCTCGCACATCTGGTGTTTTAAAAAAATAACTGGGAGCTCATTCAGTGTCTTGTCTGATGTGACCCCCTTGGGTAACTGTCTGACCCATTCATGCCCTATGATTCCTTTCACTTTGCCATTCCCTTTCATCCCATTCTGCAATACATGCACATTCATTAGGATGACTCTAGTGATTATTTTCCCAGGACAACTAATTATCTCCCCCTTCCCATCCTCCACTTGATGTAGTACAACTGCAGTGGTTGATTATCACATCACCACTAACTGAGCAGTGGAAGACAATGAGCTGCTAGGATTTCTCTCGCATTGTTGACAACACTTCACTGGTAAGGCCATGGGCAAAGTTGAGCCTCTCGGCCCTAGGGAGGGAGGGAGTGAAGCAGGTACCACCCCCCCATTTCCCATTGGCACTATTATCCAGGCACCTGTGTTGAAAATGTTGGAATATGCAAGATCCACAGTGTGCATGATTCAAAACTATATGAGGAATAGCCCAGAGGGGGCATCAGAGGAGATGTGTAGTTAGCATAGATTAGGAACTTTCTGGAATTTTTCAAATATTTCCCCCCAGTGTCCTGACTGGCTCTTTGGAGACTTCCTGTTTCTTTAAGCCATGTTCCTCCCTGCTTGCCTCCTAAACAGAACTTTGGTCTCTTTCTATACAAAGTTGTTTCCCAGGGGTCACTGCTGCCACCTCCCTTCTTTGTCATCTGTGTGGCATGGGGGTTGGGAAATACTCAAGCCTCTTTGCCTGTGAGGAGACAAACAAGATACGGGAATACGAATGAGAGGTGTAGAACAGGGGCAATTGATAGTTTTTGGGACTCAGTGATCACCAGGGGTTATTGAGTAAGTGAATAAGTTTACTGACCTAGCTCCCCACTTTTCCAGTGACACCCTCCTGGTTTCTGCATTCATTCGTTCATTATATTTATATACCACCCTCCAATGTGGCTCAGGGCAGTTGAGAGGCAGTTTGGTGTAGTGGTTAGGAGTGCAGACTTCTAATCTGGTGAGCTGGGTTTGATTCTGTGCTCCCCCACATGCAACCAGCTGGGAGACCTTGAGCTCAGCACAGCACTGATAAAGCTGTTCTGATTGAGCAGTGATATCAGGGCTCTCTCAGCCTCACCCACCTCAGAGGGTGTCTGTTGTGGGGAGAGGAAAGAGAAGGTGATTGTAAGCCACTTTGAGCCTCCTTCGGGTAGAGAAAAGCGGCATATAAGAACCAACTTTTCTTCTTCTTCTACGTGAAACATGGGAGAACATAGAACAAATCAGTATAACTCAGTAACAATGTCAAAATAAATAACTGTAATAACAGAATAACAGTGGTTCTAATATGTTCAGTAACTGGCTAAACATGTTAACAATCCAATGGCTGGTCAGTTCAAGATGTTTACTTCATGGGGAGGGGTTCTGGGGGGCCTAGTAGATATTGTCAGTTCAGTCGACCACAACCAAATGCCCGTCTGACTTGGAGAAGTGTGTTGATGTATGCTCATGGAAGGTAAGACGGTAAGACAATATTAACCTATCAGACTTTAGTAGTTGCACTGAAATATTATCTAAGGGTTCCATTTGTTCTGCTTTATTCTCATATCCTGCAAAGAAAAATGAATGACAAGTATTTGGCCTATACTGCCTATAGAAAGAAAACAATGTCCTGCTATACTCCCTGTTGCCCGCACCAGCACATGATAGGTACAAAGCTATGTTGGGGGTAGGTAAAAGGGATAAAGAAAGATCTCCATGTGATATATTTGAGGCATGTTTCCCCTCCTTTGCTTACTTGTGTAAGGTGTCTTGCAGGCATTTGTATCTAACGTACTGAGACAAGGCACCAGTTGCTTATTGTTTGTACAAAGTATTTGCAAAATATTCATAGATTAATGTTTCCATTTATGAATCCATAGTTCTACAGAAAAAATTGATACTGCTCCATATCATACATCTTACAAAAGCTGTCTTTGCTAGCTGTAGCTTATATACTCCTGGTTCTTGTGTCATTAACTATGGAATGAGTCCTAAGCCTGCCCTCCATTGTGCCTGGAAGATAGAGTGAAAGGAGGATGTAATTGTTCAGGGCTTTCTATTGGATTCATTGGGTGTGTTTTACCTTACACCACCTCTTTTCAATATGACTGTCATACATAAGTTATTGTACAGATCCCTAAGTGAGCACAGAATTCCATCCCTTCCCTATCATATCCCAAACTCTACCTACTTTTCCTTCCTCAAGAGGCAGCAATGTTATCTGGCACCACAAAGGCACTTAGGAGATATCCTCTCCATGGCCAGCAAAAATAATCTTGCAGACAGGCTAAGAACATTAGCTATGTTGAGCAACAAGGGGTATGCAAAAAAAAGGAAAGGTATTTTTGGTTTGGATATACTGAACCTCCAAAGATATCAGTTTTTCCTGATATGCCCAAATCCAAATACCAGTCAAGTATTCAGATTTGGTAAGGGATTCCCAGTTTTTTGGCTCCATTACACGGATGCATATTACAGGGATGCATCCTGTAAGTTCACGGACTGTGGAAACAAACTGTATGAAGGGGGGATATACTACATTCTATATCTGCTTCAAACATTTGGATCTTGCCAGTTTTAACAACAAAGCATCCAGTGTAGCTGTTGGTAGTTTTTACTAAGTTTCAGACAATACCCCAATTTATATCTAGATAAAGGAATACCTAGGAAATACCAGTAAGGTATTTTTTGGCTAGTTCTTTGCCTCGGGTATACCAAATGCACACCCCTACTAGTAACATCTGAATCACAAATGACTTTCAGTTATATATTTTAATTAATATATATAACCAAACATATACTTAAAAACAAACATTGAAATTACAACACTCTTACAATAATAACCCTCAATATTTGAACAGACATATTTGAACAGACTTTTCATGTCAACTACATTCCATTCTTAATATTTAAATTGTGAGATCCTGGAGCTTAAAACTTCTGCATTTATTATTTTCCGATGAGCCTAGACTTGACCAGATACCCTTGAGCAGTAAAATGTCAGTGATAAAGTGTGTGCAATTGATAGGGATTTCCTTATATGTTGACACATCCCACTGCAAACACAGGCATAAGTGGAAATGCCAAGCAGTGTTTAGGACTACAAGCAATACAGGGGCAGCACAAAGAAGACAAAAAATGGTATTGGGAATGGAGCATTCACAGAGAAGATGAACCAATTAAAGTAATCAGGACAGAGTTGCAGGAACAAAGGAGCTACAGAGTTTAGTTTATCATATGTGGGCCCCCACAGAGGGCCCAGACATCAACCAGGGCAAGTTTGCCCAATAAATGCATTTAAAATATTCAGCTCCTTGCCAGTTCTTCATCTGTATAAATTACACACCCCACTAGCCACTCCCAATAATCCCCATTTAAGGCACAGAGTAATATCCTCCGCTTCTTTATTCCACACAAATTGAATTATCCTAGATTGATTTGCCTAGTAAATCATTGTTAATATTATTTACTTTTGTTAATAGCTTTGACTTATTTCTATTATATGGATTAAAGTAAACCACATTACAAGGACAGTATTTTTAATTCTGCTAATAGCATTTAAACCCCGCAAAGGATTATTTACTGCAGCTCTTTGGATGAAATAACATTGACCAGCTGGATGGATATTATTCTCTGCCATGCCTGAGAGTTGTGATGCCAGCTCTGAACATTTATGTTAAAACCATGAATCTATGGGGAGTCATTTGCCTTGATATAAGAATGCAAAACACTAACAGATACAGAGTCAGAGAGAAAGTTCACAAAGATGGAGCAGAATACAAATCCCAGAATAATTAATAAAATAAGAGACAGAGTAATTTTCTTGCTTTTTCTCTCACACAATGAAGAGCAAGAACTATTATTTTATTAACCAGCAATTACAGTAATATAAGGATGCAAGATATTTTAGAGAAATGCTAAGATTTCTGAGAATTTTTAATTGCATATATATCTTGCCATTCCTCTATGTATTGGAAATATATTTTAATTTCACGATAATTTTAGGCTGGGAGATTGAATAGTTATTTAGACCCATGCTTCTCTTGGTCTGAGTCTCATACTCCAGCCATTACACCACCACAGAAGTCATGTCTCCAGACTCTAGGACAGAAAACTACCAGTACATTCTGCCTTGGAAAATTATTCCCTATTTAGTGATTGGCTATTCATCCAGAAAATTAACTTGAACATGCAAGACGATGCATTAAATCCTTTTTTTTGCAAACAAAATATACACAACTTGGCATGCTTATCTGAGCTCATATTGCCAAGCCAGCTGTCTATTTCACGCCAACTTCCTTTGGACTGAGTGCTCTAGTGATCCTCCTCACCCATTAGTACCTCATTTGTTATCTCTGTCACCTAGTCACACTGACTCTTTGTTACTTTAGCACACACACCCTTTCCCTGTTGAGCACTGTTGACACTACTGGAACATTACTCTGCATCTCCATCTCTCCCCCTCATTCCAGGCTGGGGGCTTCACAGACCTAGACACTCAGTTCCCTCCCCCCACTACACACATACAGACACACACACACTCGTCCATTTTGGCAAAGCAAATTTCTCCTCCTTATTGGTATTCGGCAAATCACTTGCAGTACACAGCCTCTTGGCTTCTTCTCACAGAAGGGTCTTTGTCAGGTACATCACCACTCCCCCCACAATCCCTACCCCCCAGTGTTGTGAGGATAGTGAGAGGGAATGACAAATGAGAAATACAGCTATTGCTGTTGAAAGAACTTTCCTCCACTGGGGAAAAACAGAGCTGCACTTACCTGTAACTGTTGTCCATCAATGTATTCTATGTAAACACACATTGGGACTGTGCTTGCGAAGGCTGCCTGCAGACATTTTCTTTCTAGCTCAAAAACACTCCTTTCAGAGCCAGCACCTCTGTGCAAATCCCACCCAATGTGGCGGGCATCCCTTTCCACAGTTCCCAGTAAGTTGCCATGAGCCCCTTTTCAGGCACAACAAGCCCCATGAGAGTGCTTGGTGAGGCAAGAGGGAGGGAATGTGTGTCTGCACAGAAGACACTGATGAACAACAATTACAGTAAGTGTAACTCTGTTTTCATTTTCCATCTTCTCGTGCAGCCACACAATGGGACCTTTAGTGAGCTACTCATCAGAAGAAGTGGGGTGAACAAGGCTTCTAGAGTAGCCTGACCCACATCTGCCTCTTTACTTGTCTGCCAATCTAAAGCATAATGTTTCACACATGTCTTCACTGTCTACCAGTTTCCATTCTGCAGATGTCCAGAAAGGAAACTCAATGACAAAAGGCAGCAGATGACCCTTGCACTTGTGGAGTGCACTTTTACACTGACAACACATGGCTCTCTGGATGCACCATAGCTGGAATGGATGGCTTCCACCACCCATCTGGACACGGACTGGGCTGAGGCAGGTTTTCCTTTCTTAGAGCCCCAATAATAAATAAATAGCACTTTGTCCTTACAAAACAATGCCATCTGCTACAGGGAGAAATGATGAGCTGAACATGGTCATTTGGTAGGTCACAACTGGGGGGTCGCAATAAGTCAAAACTACTAGGTACAGGAATATAGAGCAACCCTGTTTATGCAGATGTGCTACTACTAAAGCTATGCATTTGGTGAAAACTCTGGAAGCTGTAGCCAGATTGAATGGGATAGAACTGTACTAGAACACCTCAGAACTCTGTCTGAACCATAAGAACTTCCTATGAGATTGGTGGATTGAAAGATGAAAGTAGTATCCTTTAAATCAATAACTGAAAAACACTTTCCCAAGGCAAGGAACTCAATCACTGAATAAAATAATACCATTCTGAATTTTGAAATTTTAAGGAACTTGTTTAATTTTCTGGGATCCAAAATGGCCAGTGCCCATCATCCTTTTTATCATCTAGGAAAAAAACACCTTGAATGGAGACCCCATGAGTGAAACCCACCGGAGGCCTATTCCACTGTGTTCTTCCTGAGAAGCTCCCCTAGCTCAGGGGTGGCCAAACTGTGGCTCTCCAGATGTCCATGAACTACACTTACCATGAACCCCTGTGCCAGCAATTGTGGCCTGCTATTCTTTTAGACCAGGGGTAGTCAAACTGCGGCCCGCCAGATGTCCATGGACTACAATTCTGGAGGGCCGCAGTTTGACTACCCCTGTTTTAGACATTAAGAGGAGCCATTAGAGACTATGATTCAGCAGAGGTAGAGGGCTGCTTAAGCCGTTTGGCTCCAGCTTGTTCCCATGCAAAACCCTCCCCAATAATTTTCCTCCAGCAAATGTAAAAGCTGCTAGGGGTGCTTATTTTGAGTAAAAAAACATTCAGAAGGTTCAGCAGCCCCTCATATTCCCTTCTTGCAGTCCACCATTCCCGATTTTCATTTTTAAAAACACTGAGAAAATGCCATATAGGTCTGCTACGTATCGTCTAATTCAGCTCTTATTTAGAAGGCTGTTATTGTGATGGCAGTGCTGGAAGGGTTCACAGACATGCAGACAGGGCATTGTCATTCATGTGGCATTGGCTAAAACAACAATATTGTCTTGTATACACTAGCTGGCTAAAGCAGCCACCCAGTCAAGACAGCAGAGCACACAGACAGTCATACTCCATGGCCAAAGAATCCACCAAACAAGAATATACTGGGAGGCAGGCAGAGAACAACAAGCAGCTTCTGAATACAGAAGATGGAAATGAGTGATAGTCATGATTTTATTTCTGGGAAAGGTGTACGCTATTGTAGAACTCAGTTGCCTCACTACTATGTTTCCGTATACCTGATGTAACCCATCTCCCTCTGTTTATATACTGTGATTGTACTGAGCCTCAGACGATCCTCGTTGTAACCATATTAAAGAATACGGGTGCATTGACCATCAGTGGGCCTCTACCAGGCAGCACTCTGATACCAGGCAAAGGAGCCTTCCTTCTCAGAATAAGGGTAATGGAAAGTTACATGTTTTCATTTTTAAGAAAATATTATCTGTCTCCTATGTTTTGTGGAACTTGTATAGCATACATAGGGTTTGTCCTGTCAGTTCCAGGTCTCCTTAGCAGCTGCTAAATCACTGCTGCATTTGCCTTCAGATCACAAGATATATAACATTGTCCAGGGGTAGTCAACCTGTGGTCCTCCAGATGTCCATGGACTATAATTCCCATGAGCCCCTACCAGCAAATGCTGGCAGGGATTCATGGGAATTGTAGTCCATGGACATCTGGAGGACCACAGGTTGACTACCCCGTATCAATTTGTTTTTTTCTCAGGACATTTTGTAGAAATGGGTCCAAACACCAGTTTGCCCAAGTTACTGTTTACCTTTGAGAAAGAGAAACACCTCTATTATAATTGTACTTGTGGTGGTAAAGCCTCTGACACCAATTGTCTAATTTTGTAAGATGGCATAGGAAGTTCATAAACATTCCAACTTCACAGGATGCAATGTTATCAGAGCTGGTGACATGTTACACATAGTGACAAGAGATCACATAAACCTAATCCTATAGTGGTGACAGCAGGGTCCTTACATTTCCCTTTCTCCACTCCTGAAACAGATTAGAACTGCATACATTTTAAAATCAGAAGGCTAATTCCCCAGTCATTGACACCTGTTTGAGCTGCTACTAGATTTTTGCCCTTGAAGATGATTACAGATTTGTAGCTCATTTTGCTGCCACCTTCTATGTTTGGCTGAAATGTTCCTGTTTACTGTAATCACTGTCTCCACAACTGGGCTTCACATCCTCTGATGTGTAGATTATGCTCTATATTCCCAGATTTACAAGGAGTGCAAGGAGCTCAATATGAACTCTCCAAAGGGTCAGTTCTTCCAAGAGCTACAGTCTTAAATTTAATACTAGGAAAAGGACACAGGGAATATCAGGGAGAACAATGGAAAACACTTTTGGAATTACTCACTGGCACATCTATGTTCATCCTTTCTCTTTTCCCTCTCTAACTTGAGCTGTGTGAGTTCAGTTTTTGATTTGGGGAAGAAGCAGTTGAGTGCCAAAAGATACACTGGTGAGCGCTATGGTACCCACAGTGCCTGGTTGATTTTATAGATTCTTATTTGGAACACCATGTACTCTGACTTCTGTCAGCATATGGTGCATCATGGCAGCCATTTTTTAAAAATACAGGACTTCTGGGAAGTACATATATAAGGGAAAGGAAGGGAAGTTATAGCCAACTCTATCCTCTCTCCGTTATCACTTCATTCCATGTCTAGTGATACAATTCACGGAATATCATGAGTTTCAGAGGTCTGAGGATCAGATTTGTACCAAACAAACACAGGACAAAAGCTATACAGTTGGTCTTATAGCACTGTGACTTTATCCCATAAGTAATAAGACATGAATGTGCATACTTCATCTCTGAGATAATTTCAAAATATGCTGCCATGGCAACTGCCATAGCCACACCGAAATACAAAGAAAGATGGAGTTTTTTTTAATTTTAATACTTATCATGATTTAGCTTGAAACCAGCCCCACTGGCAAGATCCACCTCTAGCCTGCGTCATTCCAGCACCACAATTGGCTGTTCTCTTATTCCTAGGGTCAGCATCAATGTATATTAGCAACCACATTCACAGAAAGGGAGAGAGTGATGGAAATTTACTTGGCTGTGTGATTGCCAAGGTCACCTTCCCGCCTTGGTAATTTTCCTTGATGGGAAGCAAGATTCATTTTTAACAGCTCTTCATTTTCACAGTGCCACTGTCCTCCTGCTCGTATGAGACTGGGGGAAGGGGGGGAAGGCCCAGCCCTTTGTTCCTTCGTCCAGTGCTGACAGTTTAATTAAACCCCATTTGAGACAGGGTCAGCAGGGTCAGGTGCTCTCCAGCAAAATATCAACTAGGCACCATTTCCAGGCACCAAGGTTGCTTAATGAGACACTCCTGAGGACAAAGAAATCAAAGGACATGCATTTCTTTGAGTTCCTGATTTGGACATTCACATGTTCCTCATATTCTAGGAATGAGAATATGCAGGCACACATATAGGGGGCGTGATCTGGAAAGCCAAAGTGATATGACGGACTTTTGCTGGAAAGACCTGGGTTCAAATCCCTGCCTACCATGAAGCTTACTGGGTGACCCAGAGGTTGTCACTACTTCTCAGCCTACTGTATGTTTTGGTCGAGCCCAGTACACCACCACAATTTATTAGTTATTTGTTTGGTTTATTTATAGTCTGACTTTCTCATTGACACTCAAGGCAGATTACATAGTTTGATTCTTCACTTCTTAAAGAACTCCAAAAAGTTGGTTAATCAAGATTTCCCTTTGCAAGTCAACTACAGGATGGGGCATCCAAGGAACTGTACAATAGGGTTAGGACTACAAAAACCTGAAAACAAATAAAAATCTAAGAGAGAGCTGAAAGAAACCTGGAATAAAGTATAAATATTTAAGCATGATGTGTTACCTAGTGAAGAAACTATCTAGTCTGCAGCCTTTTTACAGTGATTGGTAGCAATATAGTAGTATAGGCCAGAGCCTCTATCTCTTTACCAATGTAACCTTCTGAACCATTTCACCACAAGACAGTCCCAAGCAAAAAAAACCCCTCTGAAATGATTTCATTTTGCATAGGTTGTGGAATGCCAGGAGAGCAGAAGACTTGCTAACTTCATCAGGAAGCAGTTCCGTAAGGCGGGGGAGCACAACAGAAAATGCATGAATTCTTTTTCCTTTAAGAAGCTCCTTCTCCTTTAAGGTGATAATTTAGAAGGTGATAACTGAAAGTAATACACACAAACCCTGCAAACGTTGTGCTAGCAAGGAAGGAGTAAACTTGCTAGGAAGAATGCCTGTTTCCTTATGAAGAGCCCACAGAGAAAGGGCAGCAGCCCAAAAATTTATATACTAACTGATCAATGCAGAGCACCAATCCTTTCTTCCAGCTGATGTCCATTCCCTTGAATACCATTACAAGTAATTGCCCCCAAATCCTTCCTTTGCCTACAATCAACTCTCTCTTCTGATTGGTCAGCACTGAGAAACTATTCAGAATCATGAACAGTCAACCTACCATTGGCTTCCCTTATTCTGGTAGATGATTTGAATGCAAGATAACCTTGTGGCCCATATACATTGGGACAGTGATGAGCTGATCCCACACTTGTTTTTATTTCACAGGGCCTCCAAAGATCTAGTAATTAACCAAGCACCTCCTTATTTGGCTGATTTTAATTCCAGATATCATCTTAGGATATTAAATGGAGGAGACAGGAGACAGATTTGGGGGCTTTACATTTATCTCTACCTGAGGAGTGAGTGTGGCGGACTTTAGTCTCGCCCAATTTGGTCACTGATTTTAAGATTGATATTTGATCTAAAAGTGAACATTCTCCTATCCAGATGATGCTATCTTTGGGGAAATTTGAAGATCTCAGCCAAACCCATTTGATCCATGTGAGACAGAAATGGTCCAATGACTTTAGGGTCCACTTCAATCAATGGACAAGCCCAGCCAAGGCACAGTCTCTAAAGCAAGCTATATCTCAGGATGAGTCACAAGCTAAGGCTATAGCAGCATACCAAGAGGACATTAGTTCTGTTGCGGGCTTAGCAAAAATAGCACACTCCGCTAATAATTTTAAAGAAACCACTTCTTGGTTCGATTCTGAATGTTGGGACCATTAAAAAAAATCTGCAATGACTTTACCAACAATTTCCCCCAGACACAGCCTCCTATCCTGACCATGTAATTTCTTCCTTCTGAACATATGTAGGATTTTTTTGTCTATCAGTGGACACAGTCCGAACCTCTTCAGCCTTCCTAAAAACATCCCAGCAAAAGTTCTCCCCCATGCAGTCCACTACCACTGCTCTCCCTCTGAACCTCCCCCCTGTGTCCAGAGTAAACAACAACAAATCCATGGTGAAGGCTAGAAGAAGGCAGCATTTGGGAGCTCCCAACAATTACAGGACAAAGTTAGAGCTGCCATATAAAGATGTTGTCCACAAAGAGGAACTACATTACAAATTCAGCTTGCTTTAAACCAGACTGTCAGGGTTTCCTGTGTGAAATGGTTTTGTGGGGGCGGTGAGAATCTGTTATCTCCAATCAAACAACACCCTCAAGGCTCCTCAGGGCTCCTTGAGGGAAGCCCCATCAGTTAAATCAGCCTGTAACACCAAGACAACATACAAGAAGCCAGTTCAACTGAGGAAAAGGCCATCTTTTCTATGCAAAGCTTTGATGCACTGGCCTAAAGGGCTATCTTTTAAAATGAGGCTCGTAAAGAGGTTGTAGGATTTATTTTAGTGATGCCAACCCCAGCTGCCCGCATAAGATTACTTATGTTACCTGGATTTGACAAGTTGGCATTAAACAGATCTAAATAAAAAAGGGTTAGGAATTTTGATCCATGACCCTAATTTCACCTGCATTCATGATACCATTCAGTATTAAGGGCTCTGTCTCTTTGCAGCTTAAATAGCTCTAAGGGGAGGAAATGACAATTAATTAGGATCAGAAGAAGTACTTTTCCTCGAATGTAATTTATTCCAAAGTCAGGTTTCTGACTGAGCCCAGATGAATTGGAGGGCCAGACAGAGCAGCCCACAGAAGTCATCGGGACTGTTTCCCTACGTTTGATAGCTGATAGGCAATGAGAATACTAAGTTCTATCATTTTGATGGGGAGGGGAAAGAACCAGTGTATACATATAACTTTTGTAAGCCCATCATTTCAGAATCTAGGACAATGTTCTTGCAAGGGTGCCAAACCAAAACCTCCTAGAGCAAAATATTTCATAAACTTTGTCTATGAAGTGCCACAGAACAGTAATTCTCAGCTCAACAGGACCCATATTTATGAAAAGCACACTTTGTGACAACCTCCAATTCTTTTAGCATGTCAATTACTTGTGTAATTCATGTGACCACATTTAGGAAATTCTCAGGCTGTAAAACATGGAGGCTGTACCCTGTGATTGTTCCATAACACAAAAACAGAAAGAATGAAAATAAGCCAGGTCTAAGCTGCACCAAGCACAGAAAGCAGGGATATCCCTGGGGCTTAAGCCATTCATAACTCTCACTATACTTGGTTGAACTCCTTAATGGGGTGTGCATGCTCACACATAAATGCATGCACCACATACCCTCATATAAGCCACAAACTTCTATATTTTTATTTATCAGCAAAATATAGTATATATTGGGGAGGGAGGCTTACCAACAACAGTGAGCAACTGTTTAGGCACACATTCGCTAGCCAATGGCAATTTGCCAGATCAAGTCATCAGCTGCCATAGTAACGGCTGCCTCAGAAACCATGTCTTTTAGAGGGCTTGGCACAGGCCTATCCCTCTCTTGTCCCTTTATATCACATACAAAACAGAGGAAACCATCTCCTTTGGTGCTTCCTTTCAGACCTTTTCCTAGGGTCTTACATCTGACAAGCAGGTCCTGGTCTAAGCTGGGAAATGGCTGCTCATCCCCCCCCCCCCCCGCACTTGTATTTGAGACTGGAAGCTCTAACAATCCAGGGCAAAGATGACACTCCGTAGAATGCAACCTAATATTCCTTAAGGGAGGAAAGGAGATGTAAACTTTACAATCTGAAACTCACACTTCCTTCATGTGGTTGTACCCCCTTTCCTAGTGTGAGAATGCCACCCACTGGCTAAACATTTTGAGAGTCCTTCAGTGTTATTAAACTACAGAGGGTCTTACGGAGAAAGCATGACCTTCCACACCTCTTTGTGGTATAGATTCAGGATGCTTGCAGAACCTTTATGTATACATGAGCAGTCTAGCTATGTTAGATCAATGATTCATCTATCTTAATTCTGACAATGGCCAATCATGTATATTTTATAGGAACCAAACAACTTTATAGGATGTGAGTAGACTGTTCCATTCTCTGTCCCTTTAATCAAGGTTATATGTCTTGCTTCCCTTGTTAGTAGTTCTTGATATTTTTACCTTCCACAATTGAATTGCATCATGATTTTTTTAAAGGCTCAATATAGCACTATGTAAATAAAGAGATATAAAAGGAAGTAGAGAAATCAAAACTGACCTGGGATGGCTTTCCAATCTTATTTTTAATTCCTGATTTCACAGATACAAAGTCTTTAGGCTGCCACAAGGACTTTGGGTCATGTCTATGCCAGGAGTTCTGTGCCTCCTATGCACACTGGTGCTGTATTTTGACTGCAGATGCAGCATTGGGATTTCACCCCCCCCACACACACACACACACACACATGACATTTCAACAAACTGAAATGGCCCCGGGGAGCAGCTATTTCCTTCATTTGGAAACTTAAGTACAGATGTCATTACACAGAATTTTCCAAAGAAAGAAAATAGCAGTTCCCCAGGGCCACTTCTGCTTGTGAGAATGGCACTGGGGAAGAAAGCTGAAGCCATTTCTGCTATCTGGGAGGCATGGATTCCCAACACCCAGGGTGGCCATGAGGACTCTGTATTGTGTGAATTGGCCCTTACATTGGAGAATCCATCCTATGAGTAAATAAGAAAACATACAGAATGTTATTTTGACAGAAATATTAGTCATTATTTTAAAGATTTTGATTATAATTATATAAGATCCTCTAAATTCTCATGCATCTGTGTGTGTTTATAGTAAACAGTTCTTGACAATCAGACAAGCCTGTAAAGGGAAGGGAGTAAATACCAGACAGAAACAGAAATAAGTCATCAGCTATCTCTGTATTGTCCCAGACAATGCTAAAAACCCCCAAACATGCACTTAATTGTAATGATTGTTCACTGAGTATCTTCCATGTGTGCATACTCAGGGATTGCACATGAGCAGACCTGCCATTGTAGAGATCTTTACAGCTTAGATGGTCCAAGAGGCTCTGCACACTGAAATCAGAAACTTGTTCCCACTCAGGAACCAAATACTCCTGTACAGCAGCGCTCCTACCCTCAATATCTCTAGCACCAACAAAGCCAGAGTATGCAGTGGGGCAGGAGGGAGAGTATGTGTACCTGCACAGAATATTCTTGATGGACAACAGTTACAGGTAAGTGTAATTTCTTTTTCAACATCAATCTTCTGTACAGTCCCACATGGGGATTCTAGCAGGCAGTGAGTCATGCTCTCCTGACTTGAACAGTACATGAAATACTGCCTTTCCCACTCCAGCTTCTTGCCTCACCTGAAGACTGAAAGCATCATGTTTGAACGTGTCTGCTGATGACCAAGTAGCAGCTTGACAGGTCTCCATCAAAGGTACTCCATTGAAGAAAGTTGCCAAGAAAGTTACAGCTCAAGTAAAATGTGCATGAATGTTTAGTGGGCACCGCAACCTGGCTAAGCCATAGCATTCTTAAATGGTTGATACAAAGTTTGAGAAAAAGCCCTCTTGCCTCTATTAGGACCAGCAAAACATATAAACAGTGTTCTATCCCTGAGGAACTCTTATGGTTCTCTTATGGTATAAAATATTCTAATATCTAAGGAGTATTACAATTGCTTATTTACAGTGCTTAGTTTAAGGGGAAAAAACAGGCAAAATAATATCCTGTAATAAGTGGAACCTGGAAACTACCTTAGGAAGAAACCTAAGACTGGGTCAAAAATTATCCTCTCAAGAAAGATCTTCAAAAATACCCAGGGTGGCCACTTGAAGAGCTGCTAACTCACCCTCCTGGCTGATATAACAGTTACTAGGAAACAGACAAGCAGAGAGTTCAGCCAAAGAGCATGTGGCAAAGGGTTCAAAGGGCTTAAGCAACAACAGGAAGAGACCATGGGGAACCAGTAGTCCTGAGGTGGGCAATGATGAGACAGATCCTTAAGCAATCTTTTGGACAAGTGATGGGAGAAAAAAAACTCGGCCCCCTGCCAACACCCCTTCCTATGATAACAAGAGATGGCAGCCAGGTGGACCTTTAAGGAAGAAAAAGCCCAACCTTTGTTCCCAAAGTGCAACAGATAATCAAATATAAATTGCAATGAAGCACTGAAGTGAGAAATCTCACTCTCATTGAACCAGAGACAAAACTGCTGCCACTTATACATAGAAGACTTCCTAGTATTCAGTTTACATGAAGGCAAGAGTGCACTATAACTTTATGTGAAAATATTCTCTATTCCAAGACTCTTCCATCAGGTTGAAATGATCTAGGTCATAAGGGAACATCTGATTGATACTTATGAAATCTGGCAGTTTGGGCAATGGGAGGTATTCTCTCTGGGAGATATCCATAAGACTTGATGAGGCCAAAAAGGTCATCTTCCATCTTTGTCTCCTGGCTGTTTCTATTACCTTGAAAAAAAGTGGAAATTGAGAGAATGCATAGTGAAGAACCTACTCCCCAAGGAATCTGGAATGCCTCCCCAAGGGAACCTATGCCTTTCCCTGCTCAAGAACTAAATTTTGCAGCCTTTTGTTTTTTCTCTTGTTGGACTCCCCAGAGGGTGAAGATCGGTTCCAGATACACAGTCTTTATGGACAATTCATGAAAGAACATCCCTGCTCTGCTTAACCTGTCAGTCCCTGAGAATATGATGGCTTGAATGGAAGCACTGAACTTCAGTGTCATGAACCATGCTCAGGAACTCCAAAGAAAATGCCCCGGGATAAACTGTCATAATAGAGCCACCATGACAAAGAGTGAACAACAGGTCTGGAAATAGAAAAACGATGTCATCGGGCATGTAAACCCGGCTCTATAACAGGGAATAACCAGAGTTGTAGGGGCTGCATTTGTAACCTGGAAAGGAGCTACACTGCCATCTTAGAAGCCATATACCCCAAAGGCAAAGAATTTTCCAAACCAAATGGAACCAGTTCAATCTATACTGATTAACTTAAATAGAAATGGGTTACACACTGTCAGGGAGCAAGAAACTCTTTCCTGCTATGGAATTCAATGTGGTCCCTATAAATAAATTGTACATAATTCTGTAACTTTGGTTTATAAAAGAAAAAATAATGCTTTTAGATGGAAATCGAAGGAAGTGTTGCTGGAAAAAAGAAGATAATGTGGAGGACCATTAAGAAAGAAAAAGCCCAACCCGTGTTCCTCAAGTGCAAGAATAAACTAAAAGAATTCTTTGAACTTAATCTTAACAAAGGTATAGATAGATAGGAAAATGTTTTGGGATGCAAGTAAAACCTTTATCAGAGGATATCTTCTAATTAAACATAACTCTGAACTTAAGGGAAAAAGGAGGATCCAGGTAACTATCGACCCGTCAGCTTGACATTGGTAGCTGGCAAAACTTTGGAACAAATCATCAAACACTCGGCCCTTGAGCAGCTGGAACTGAGAGCTGTGATTTCTACAACTCAGCATGGATTTTGCAAGAACAAGTCATGTCAGACCAACCTTATCTCTTTTTTTGAAAAAATGACTACCTTGCTGGATCAGGGAAATGCCGTGGACATAGTTTATCTGGATTTCAGTAAAGCTTTTGATAAAGTTCCACATGATATTCTTGTTGACAACTTGGTAAAATGCGATATGCATCCTAATTCTGTCAGGTGGATCAATAGCTGGTTGACAGAGAGGGAATCTTGGACCCGGGGGCAGAGTCCTAGGCTTCCCCTGAAGAGATGGAATGAAGAGCACACTTGCATCTGTCCTTATCCTTGGACTTTGCCCTCTTAGTTGGTGGTTCAGAAGAGGCATGATGAGCCTGATGGAAGCACAACCCAGGTCAGTTCCATTGCAACATGGATCCTGGAGGCAGAGCTAACTGCGTCAATTCCAAGCAATGGACAGTTTTTCCAAGACCATCATGGACAACAGCTCTGAAGCTTTGAGAGCTTTCTTCCACAATGCTGCTTTAAGTTTTGATACCCTATCCCCCATGGCAAAGCATGTGAGAACATTGTGCCCTTCAGCCACAAAAACCCAAACATATGTCATGTTTGTTGGTTTGGGTCAATTTCACCCTGTAATGGGGGCATTTTTTGAAAAGGGCCTTCTGAGCCATTGTATAAACTCAGAAGTTAGAATTACCAAGCAAACCAGTGAAGCAATTCCTCACCAATGATAAACTAGAGACACCAAAAAGACAACCTCTTCCTTTGGTGGCCAAAAAGGAACTGAGGGTGGGGGGTGCTGCTGCACAGGGGCATGTGGTGCCTGAGTGTTAGCAAGTTTCTGGCTCCAGTACAGTGGCCCCCATAAGCTTTTAGCTATAAAAACATCTCCAATGTCAGGCTTGTTCATGTGCAGTCCCTATGTAGGACTGCACAGAAGATCAATGATGAAATCATAGCTGACCAAACCCCAAACCTTCATCTAAAGCAACCCATTTGGATCTACCTTTAAGAAAACAGCTCTCCTACTCTGAGCTACCACATCTATTCACACACCTACCTTCAGTAATCATAGCTTGTATTATTAGAGCTGCTTTTTCTGACACAAAAGTTTTGCCAGAAACCCTTTTTGCCTCTATCCAGTATGTGCTAATGAGCTTCTGCAGATGCCCACCCCCCCTTATGATTTTGACAATGTTTTGTAAGCAGCTGCCAGTGTATAGAAGAAAACATGTTATGCAAGTCACTGCTGCTTTTGCATTTAGAGAAGCCACATTTAAAGTACATAATTATAAATAAGTTTTATGGACAGCTGGATATTTAAAGATATTAGCACGAGCTTTCAAAGAGGCAGGCTGACAGGGTAAATTTTATATTTCTTCATTTTACTTGTACGTTTTATATTTAATCTGTTGGTTATTAGCTTTTTAAAAAGACATTGAACTGAAATGTTTTTACTCTTTCCTGGCTTTTGTAAATAGCAGGTAAGAACTGTTATTGAATACAGAAACAGAGGCAAGATATTTAGATTCATAATCTTGCAATAGTAATAGAGATTCAATTCAGCAAGGAAGAGTTGTCTATCACACATGTCTCATCACAGTCATTTTTGTTAATCAGTCCATATCCATGTACACCCATATGCACATGTCATGTAAAAACAAAACAAAAAAGACTGACACCACCAGATCACAAGGACCATTTAGGATGTCCTTTCTGCCCAGTGCTGATGGTACAAGGAAACATTCCAGCTGCGTTGATCCAGTCACTCTTTCCTCTTCAAAGCACTTTTGGCCCAGACACCATGGCACTGGAGATGCCTTCTAGATTCATGCGCTAACACTGTCATGCCCATGCCATCTTCTTACATGTTCTGCTCATTGTTCAGCAGATACCCATCACTGCTCCACAAATGTGCACCCGTGGTCTACTCTAGTTGTCTTGGGTCAAATCTCATCATAAGCAAGTTGGTCAGAACCAGAATGGCAGCTGAAAGGCAGCCACTATGATCCACCAATCAAGATGTTCACAGTCAAACTGCTGTTTCCAGAAATAGTTTCTACCACTGGCAGAGCCATAGGGGAAATGATTGGAGGCTGGTGCCATACAATTTGAGCTATCTAGCCCCCTACCCCAACACCTTAATTACATGCATTTTCTAATTTCTACCCTGAACAAAGCATGGTCTTTTTTCTGGAGAAGAGTCTCTAGCTATGGAATCCTTCCCCATAAAAAGACCATCCCAACTCAGTGGAAAATGTGCCAGATTTTCTCATTACCTGAACTCCCCTGCATCTGTGTTTCTTTCCCTTGCTCTGCTATTTGGACCTCAGTTACATTTGCTCCTGGACCTCTCCAGGCCTCAAGCCCAGGATTTCAGGTCGTGTTCCTTCCCTAAAACTTCTCAATTTCCTCCCTTCTACCTTTTACAAGTGTCCCTCTCTTGTTGGTGTGTGTATGCACATGTGTGCACATGTAGTTGGTGTGTGCACATGTAGTTACTTATGGCATTAGTTCTCAAGTGCCCAGTGTAAGTCCTTTACATTTTTATTTGTTTTACAGTAACTCTCTCACTCTCTTCCTACTTATATTTTAGGGTATCCCCACTAAGATCCACCTAGTACACAAAGACTTACAAGATCCTGCATTACTCCTTTCTGGAACTCTTTTTTAAAGGTAACTTCCCCTCCTCTGGGCCAGTATGAGTAACAATGGCTCCAATTGTCTTCAGTATGCTCCCAAGTCTTTCTTCTTAGCCCTAATAACTTATCTTACCTACTTCAACTGGGATCCCATCCTTTGAAGAAGAATGGTATGAACTCTTGCCAAAGGACATTTTCTTTCAGCCTCTTGCAGAGTAGCTGCACTTCCTCCCCAACTCCTAGTTTTTCCAAGGACACTTATAGAGGACAGATACACCAACTAAATCAGCTGGATTCAGAGCACTTGACACCTGAGGGGAATGTTCTGGTATGCTCAAATTGATTCATCAAATTGATATAGGTGTCATGGCTTCTGGCACAAATCCAGTGACAAATCTGGTGGTAAAATGGCACCTCCTTCCTTCAATAGTAGAGTTGATGGGGGAAGCAGACATCCAGAGTGGTTCATCAGAAATTAATTTCCAACTCTAGCTACTATCCTGTAAGAGTACTCACACCGGCAGTTTATGTAAGGACTGAGTTAATCTGTGAGCATGTCTAAGTCCAGGTGAGATTTATTAGATCTCAAGAGCCCACTATAATTGTCATGATCAGACAGCATCAACATCAGTTTGTCCTGCATTCTAACAAAAATCTGTATCATCCAGACCTCCAGCTGCAACAGCACTAGTAAAAAATAAATAGATTTGCACCAAACAATACAAATTCGCACTGTGCTTGTATATGTTCTGATAATCACACCAATCCAACACTTGCCACATCATAGATTCAATTTTTCTCTTGATGTGTGCCTTATATAACGTATCTTGCATCTCTCTTCAAAAGAACAGAAGGGCAAAAGGCCAAGGGTGAGACCCCTCTGGGAACTTACAGCCGTGATAAGGCCTGATTATTCTGGAACAGCAGTTCTGGCAATGTATGCAGTTGGTTCCGATTCAGGCGCCTAGAGGAGAGGAGGGGAGAAGACATTATAAAGAGAGTAATGCAAATGCTGAGGTTGGTACAAGTCCATTCATTCTCAGCCTCCTGCAGGGTATGTCCTAGGAAAACCTTAAAGATGGTCATGAAGAACAGCTCCACTCTCACCCAGCTAAGGGATACTGATATTCACATATTCCATTGTCTTGGTCTAATCTGCTAATAACTGCTAAGCTCTCAGTGCAACCAAACTAGGGGGACAGGTGGAGAGAAACGTGAAAATGGGGCTCAGGTTAACATCACAGTCCCCTGAATCCTACACAATAGCTTCAGTGAAATAAACCATTTTAACTGATGAGATGGAGTAGTTAACTTAGAAGACATGGTCTGTAATTGATTTGATGCTGTTATGGGGAATATAAATTTCAAGACCCGTGAACCATACAGCTATATTCTGCTAGAGCTAGAATAAAGTTTTGGTTGCCTGATTTGCAAAAAAAAAAAAAAATGTGTCCAAGCTTCCATGCCCGGTGTATGCCACATGCCCTGCAAAAAGCAGCAGCTGGGCCAAAGGGGCACTCACTGTTGCCTCCGCATCAAGTGATCTTTTGTACCTTGAAGAATTCACAGCTTAACTGGAACACCATCTATGACAAATACTATCTAAGCAACTATTCCTTTGGTTTCAGCATACCCTTGCAAATTCAGTTTACAAAATGTATGTATTTGAATTTGTAGTCAAAGATGTACAAAATGAATGGGAAAATGCAGCAAGCCAAGGACCGAGACAGAGATTCGTTGGGTAGGATCACAAATGTGGTGCCTGAGGTAGAGGACTCAGATGGCTCAGTGGTCATACAGTGTCCATGGTGCTCTGCTGGCAACTGTTGGGGCTTCACTAGATCTGTGCATCTCTATATTGTAAGCTCTACTTGTCTTTAATTAGCAATTAAGATGACAGCAAGAGCTTAAGAACAGCCCTGCTGGATCAGACCAGTGGCTGATGTAGTCCAGTATGCAGTTTCGTATGGCAGCTACCCAGCCTCCCTGGGACCAAATGAACAGCACAAAGAGACTGAGGCCTACCCCTGCTGCTGCCTGCCAGCAATGGTGCTCACATGTTTGCTGCCTCTGTTTACGGAGCCATATGCATCCCCTAACCAGGACCAGTAGCTCCATGTAATTTCAGAAGGGCCAGTCGTCATGACTACCACGGGCAGAGCTAGGCTCCATTGGCATTGACTGTGATGGGTCAAGGGAAGAAAAAGGAACACTCAGAAACAGGAGCAGCAAGGTCCGACAGTGGTATCTTACAGCTGTTGTGCTGAAAAGATGCAGACGTTGCTTGGGTTGATTTGCGCACTGCCCCTGAGTGAATGCATACTGCAGAGAGTTATTTTAGATCCCAAAGAAACAGTGAACAGATTGGGAAGCATCTGGTTGTAAATGCCAGCCAGGCTGTTCAGAGCTGAGTGTAAAAACACTTAGTGCTCATCCCATCTGCTTGTGTCAGAAGGAGAGTGCGGGTGAAGAGAAAGGTTTCCTGGTGTAAATGCTGGTGTGGGCCACCTATGGCCATGAGAGTTCCTTCCCCAATAGGCCTCTGATCCACCTAGGCCCACAAAAGCCCCCAAAAACATTATTCCAAGTCTGAGAATGACCCGGCATAGAGTGAAGAGACTGGATATGGTGGGTTCTGTTGGGGTTTCTCCACCCTTTCTTCTCTATAGTCTCCCCTCCCTTAGTGTTCATAATGTGTTCATGACTGAGACACTCACAGTCGCTCCAGCTCTTTCATGTCATCGAACACTCCTCTCTCCACCACACTGATCTGGTTTTCCATCAGCTGCCTAAAAAAGGAACAAGAGCATCAGAATTGGGAGGATACAAGAGGAAAACAAAAGAAAGGGGCCAAGAGAGCTCTCCCTTGGGATGGCCAATTCTATTTAGGCTTGATGACCTTCACACATCCACTCCCACTCAGTGACAGACAGCAGTGACAACGGAATGGGAGACAATATTATAGGGAAGGTGGTGGGAAAAGAGGCACTCACAGGACTCGCAGCTGCTTGAGGCCAGCAAAATCATTCTTGTTGATGCGGGTGATGTTGTTCCCATTCAGCTCCCTGCGAAGAGAAGGAGAAAAATACTAGAACAGAGAAAGAGGGAAGGCTGCTCCGTGCCAGCTGCATGGGGCGGGGACCCCAAGCTTTATCAGTACTAAAATCACACAGACAAAACTGACAGATTGTCCACCACAATCACCTTAGCCACAGCACCATCCATCTCAGGAATTAAGTGCTAAAGCAGTCGAGTGTTGAGTCAATCTGGGTAGTTCCTGTTGTTTTGCTGCCCTTGAGTCATTGCATAAATCTGAGATGGACCTGAATTATGACACTTCAGCTGCATCTAACCCCCTCCTCCCCCCTCCACAACAGCTTATCTGTCTTTTCCCACATCCCAAAGTTCACACCCCATAAATTCAAGGATTTATAACCCCTGCCTTTGTCCATTCACAGATATCAGATTTGTTTAATAACCACTCTAAGTTAATAACAGGATGGCCCCTGATTTTTCCCACCCGCTGAGTATAGCAGTTTACAGTAACCTTAACACGGGCAACAGGCAGTACAAGGCCCTGTGCGGCTCCAGACTGCTGCTGTGCAGGGCTTCCTGTTCTAACGAGTGGCCGCTCACATGCAGAGCTCAGAGGGAACACTGGCTGTAGGGAAGCCCCCTCCACCCGCTGGCATCTGCACAGCAACTGTTTCATGCCTAATTCTGTTGTGCAAGTATGAAGGTGAGAAAAGTCCTCTTCCCCTTTCCTTTTTTCCTGAGCCAGAAGAATCCAAATCACAAGTAAGCAGAGGGAGTAAACCTTACCAGAGTAGGAGAGGCGAGAGAAAATATGGCAAGGAAAAGGAATGTTAAGCCTGGACAGGCCGGGAGGAGATGTAGGTGGAAACTGGCATGGCCTGTACAGAGTTTGATTAGAGATAATGTGGCATCGTGGGCAGAGGGTTGCTGCTTACATTGGTTGCATTTTGACTCAAATAAATCTCGTGGGATGGACCAACCAGCTTTTCTGTTAAAAAGAAAGGAGAGGTCCTCTTTGACCATCCAAAAAAAGTCTATGCTAAGAATTATAGGAGCTGAACGGACAAAATCATGCGTAACAGGCACCTTCAGAGGCAGCCCTTGTAGTCCATCTGAAACAGCAGCTAATGGCTTATAATGCAGGGGTGGCCACACTGCCTTCCTAATTGCATCTATTCAGTCACTAAGACTGCCGGTCTCCTTTCACTATGGGGCTGATTGGTGGGGGTGGGAGGAAGAAGGATGTTTCTAAGACACTAGGAAGGACTGTGCTGAATGGCTGGGTGGAACAAACACTGCTCCCTGCCCTTTCACATCAGAAACCTAGACTCATTCCTGGGGTAATTATGCAAGCTGGACAGTACATAAGGGTGGCTTCGTAAGAACTGAAGGCTGACACCCAACTTGCAGAGTAAAAACAAGCCAACTGCTAAGCCCCCTCAAGAACCTAGCTGTTCTTTATAACAACCCAGGAAAACATATAAAAACTTGCTTCTAAGAACCAAATTTCAGGCAATGCATAAGTGACAGAGGCATCACCTAGCCACTGAAGAAAAAGGGATTCTGTCTCTTGAAGAGTCAGATTAAAAACAGAAGTTCTACAGGTGCAGCTTCTCATCAACACTGCAATGTCAGGAAAACAGCAATTGCTGAATGCTGGGATTCTTGAAGCAGGGCTGCCAACCTCTCAATGGGGCCTGGAGATCTCCTAAAATCCCAACTAAGGATGGGCAGGAATTGGCTCATGAACTAAAGGTTGTCACAAATTCTGGGTGGTTCATGAAGTAATGTTTGTGGAAAGGCGCCCAGCATGCACATTCCACGCAATCTAGTGCTGTTCACAGCTATTCATGGATGGATACAGACAGACTGTCTTCTCTCAATTAAACAGTTTAGTAAACTCCAAGGCAATAGGGGGAATGGAATTCTCCAGCCTTTGGAATGCCAGTTGGCCTTCTCCAAAGCTTAATAGACACTGATGGCTGCCAATAATAAGAGGAATTTGCTTTTATACCCCACTTCTCTATCAGAAGGAGTCTCAAAGCAGCTTACAATTACCTCCCTCCCTCTCCCCACAAGTCTGTGAGGTAACTGGGGCTGAGAGATCCCTGATCTTACTGCTCTGTGGCAGAGTTCCCATTCTGCTCTATGAAATCAGGAAGCTATGTATTCGCTCAGTGCAACTCCACGTACCCTCTTGGCTGTTCACAGTTAGGCAGGGAACTTGTTCAAAGCCCACTGGCACCGTGTTGTCTGCATCCATCCCTTGCACGTGGAGCAGGACCACTTTGTATCCCATTGGCAGGACTGTCCCCTGAGGCCTGGGCAATACCCAAAAAATCCTGCTGGCTGCTACGGAAGTCTGTTGTGAAGAGCACATTTCTGCCTTGTGCTTAGGGAGCTGAGCCTTAACCATCGCCACTGCAGCCAGGAAAAGCCTACATCTGCCATGAGGGAGAAAGGTTGGCCATCCACAGCAATCATCTCACTGGCCACAAACAGTGATTGTTTCCTGGCCTCTCCACATAGCCCTTTTGACCTCTTAGAGGTGGTCCACCTTGATGTCTCACTCCCAGCAGCCCGAGGATGGAGAACCTTTCATGAAGGGGCCTCCACTGAAAACAATGGCGGATGGGACACCTTTTTTGTGGGGCCATAACACAAAGCTTGGAGGGCAGGTAGAGGAGAGTCAACTGGAGATCCACTGTGACTTTTGTATCTCTATCTTGTACAGGATCTGTTATATACATTCATGAAGTTGTGCTTATCATTTCCTTAGAAAGAACTTTCCTAGGGGCACCTTCTTTGGGGGGCTGTAACTCAGACCCTGTATATTTAATCTTCATCAAATCTGGAAGGCAAGTAGAGGACAATCAGCTGGAGAACCCCTGCAAGTTTTGTGAATCTAGCATGCTGGGGTCTATTCTACCACATCACAAACCTCACATGCCAAACAGGTTTATCTAGCATCAAAGCATTAATGATGGTCCATGGTTCACGAACCATACATGCCACAAATCATGAACCAATACAAGCTGCATTTTCCAGATTTGCCTGTTTCTAATAACAAAAGGCCTCAGGTTACATAGAGTAATTGCCCTGGAGCAGGGATAGTCAAACTGCGGACCTCCAGATGTCCATGGACTACACTTCCCATGAGCACCTGTCAGCGAACAGTGGCAGGGGCTCATGGGAATTGTAGTCCATGGACATCTGGAGGGCCACAGTTTAACTACCCCTGCCCTGGAGCATGTGGCTGCTTCGAGGCATTACACCCCACTGAGGCACTTCCCCTTCCTAAGCCCTGCCCTCTTCAGGTTCTACCTGCAAACCTCCAGGAATTTTCCAACCTGACGCTGGTGACCTTATGCCTGAAAGACTAAAGACAGACTACCAAGAACAGTCTTCACTTCTGATGCCACCTTATAGCTCATCAAAATGGCCTACCTAGATTTCCAAAGCAAGGGAAACTACGAAGCTAATATTGTTCTCACACATGTAGGATCATGACAACACCGGCTCTCTGCTTGCTGTCATGTTGTGAAGAGAAACTTGAAACTCTTCCAAGGGACTCCAGGGACACGGAATGGAAAAGGGTCTTTGAGATAACATCACAGGCGCAATAACAACTGCCAGAGAGTCTCCTGCAGCTGTTAAAAGTGTTCTAATGTTTATGTCAGTAGGCGCCTTGACTTGCAGTATTGTACTTAATCACATATGAAAGGAAGAATAGCAGTTAGCAATCAGGGTCACACTTTCAAGGACTTTCTGAGGTAAACCCTCCACTCCAAACCAAATGACTTCATAGGGAAATTACCATTTATATTGCTAGAGGCCATCGGGGAGATGGGCCTATTGTCCTGGATGCCACATGTGAATTCAGCAGCAGGTCTGCAGGCAAAAGTGTGGTCTTGTAGGTTCATAATACAAGAGTAAATCATAAAACCCAACCCAAGAATTTACATTTTTCATTTAAATATCACAGCTGTTTGGTTTGGGACAACAATGACCAGTATTCGCTCAAGAGGTTCCTAGTTTAGTCAGATCCTTTGACTTTTTCCCTGAACTGCAGGGGTTGCCAACCCACCCACCTCTACACTAGCTTCTCACCACTCCTCAGTGCCCTGCTGTGTAAGAGCCCGTCTCTGTGAAAATATGTGGCTGCCAATCCAATAACTCTACCAAGTGCATGATTCCTGAGTTTTAGTGTGGTAGAAAAGGGGCATTTCTGTTTTTTCCGTTCAAAGACAGAAGACTCCATTTGCCTCTCTGCCTATGTGCTAAAATGTAAAAAAAAACAAACAGCTTTGACTGCAGACTGCCTTTGCCAAGGATCAATTAAGCTGTTTCCTGGCTCTTGGAAATGCTAAGCACATATGATCATATCTTTGGAAAGCCATCCTGAAAATGAAAAACCTTACACAAAGTCTTCTGTAATCAGGAGAGGGACATCAAATCACCTCCCAAAGCTCAATTCCTCTTTCAGCACTATTACGATGGCAGATGCACAAAAAAGGCTGAAGAAAAATAGCATTTGTATCTTCCTCAAAAACAAAACAAAAAACTCAACAGCTTGGCTAGCTGATAAACTTAAGATTCTTCCCTACCTCAAAGGTTCAGTGCAGGTTGCAATATATGCTTATTATCTGTAATGAATAGATAGCTCTGTACAAATCCCTAGACTGGGATTTCTGTTTAGAACTAGGTCCAGCAGAAACATCAGACTTCTTCCTTTCCTCCATAAATGAGGGCACAGCTTGTCCCTGAGCAGGCCAGCATACCCACATCCCATTCACAAACCCCTGTCCTTCATCTACTGCCTCCAGTGGGTTCTTTGTTCAGATAAATTAGGGCCTTGAGAAGCAGGAAAGGAATTAGCAGCAGGTGAAAGCTTATTTGCAATGATGCTACAATAACAGGGGCATTTAACTCAGTAGTGGTTCTCCCACTTCCACGTCCCCATCAATTCCTCAGATATTAATTATAGTCTGTCAAAGCCAGGCCTCTATTACAAGTATTGCTTGACAGTGGAGTCTCCGCTTGACCAAAAATCATAACAAGGGGGGGGGGCATAGCCAACCCCACTCTCAAAAATCTGAGAGATTCAGTAAGCTCAGCAACCCATCCACAGATCTGTTCTTCCTTTTCTTTGGCCAAGAAACAAGGAACCCAGCAGAAAAGGGAGGGGAATTCTGCCTGTCACCAATTGCAAAGACTTTGTTAACAGCTTACGCCTCTATTACTCAGTGGCATATAGATTAGATCTTTGAGAGTTGAAAAGATAGCCTGTATAGCTTTACTGATCCCTGCATCACCGCCATTTGTTAATCCTTCAGAGGTTTGGCAGAGTTCTCCAGTTCTAGTTAGTGCTGCGGCTTTGTATCTGGAGATTGTGATGTTTGCTTTAACACCCCTGGGTCAGAGGAGATTGGGATGTTGTCTCCTGTCCCTGTGCTACAAGAGTCCTGTTGTCTTTCTGGTTGTGCTTTTAAATAGAACTCCTGTTTTGCTCCAAAGTAGTTAAAAGGGGATGGCAAGGAATTACAGGTAACAACTGGGAACCCAATTCACGGTGTCTGACTTCTAAAAGGTGGTCAGTTCAGCAGGATCTCAGTGGGTTGCAAAAAGAAAAAGTCAACATTTCGGGCTAGATATTGTTAAGGAGAACAGGTTTAAGTCAATAGTATGCAAACAAACTTCTGTTTGTTTCTTACATCCACAGTGCTTCTGCATTCCCTAAAATGTGTCTTCTTGGAGCTGAAGGGCTTTGGGAACAGCCTGTATAATAATGGGCATCTGTGTGAGCAGAAGACTTCCCACTCATGGAAAATAACTTTGGAACATAACTATTGTAAAAAATCAAACTCATTCCAAATGGTATCCAGAAAATGCCTATCTTGCTGTAGTGGTTAGGAGTGCGGACTTCTAATCTGGTGACCTGAGTTCGATTCTGCACTCCCCCACGTGCAGCCAGGTGGGTGACCTTGGCCTTGCCACAGCACTGATAAAGCTGTTTTGACCAAGCAGTAATATCAGGGCTCTCTCAGCCTCAGCCACCTCACAGGGTATCTGTTGTAAGGTGCTTTGTAAGGCGTGATTGTAAGGCGCTTTGAGACTCTTTCAGGTAGAGAAAAGCGGCATATAAGAACCAACTCCTTCTTCGTGCTAATAAAGAAAACCTTTCATTCAAAGGGCAATCAAATGGCTAATCTCCAAAATAAACTCCGAAGACCTTGGCAAATAATTATTAATAATAAACAGTTGTATTTATATTATACCCTTCCATCGAGAGCACTTTAAAACCCTAACATTAATAAGCTGAAAATTATTTAATACTGGTTTTAAATTATTTAAATAGGATGAGAACTAACAGCAGAGAAACCAGCAGCAGGCACACCACAAATAAAAAGGATGCAAAATTGTTTCTTTAAAGCGGGAAATAAAAGCAGCAAGATCCAAACAAAGAAAGCATATATTTTCCACCCCTGGGAGAGGAGGGGGACTTTGCAGGAAATCCTGCAAAGAGTCATGATCCAGTCACCCCAGACTTTTTTTATTATTAAAGGCAGTCTTCCACTTTATAGTAAAGTCATGCTGTGAGGTCTCACTAGTTACTTCCCTTCTGCTGCCTCATCCACCCAGCTGTCTGTGTCATATATATCCACAACATTTGGCCTTGCATTAAGACTCTTCGTCCTATGAGACTGTGCTCAGTTAATGTCTGATGTAAAGAGTGCTTTGCTTTAGGACCAGACCTTGCAGGAATGTATTTAATAGTAATGCTAATGGGAACAGGGCATTTGCAAGCACAATGAACATTATGCTGAGAAAATCTGCTTAACTGCAAGAGAGGGGATTACTCCTTGAGGGATGCTGCATTGAGGGGTCCCAGTGCGCCTGAGAGTTGCAGCCCTCCCAAATCTCCCAAGCCGCAGCCAAATAAACGGCCCAACTGCAAGTGAGAACGGGCCAGCAAATGCTAACTGACAACCAATGAGTACTAGCTCAAAACACTCCATTAGGTTTTATGAGGTTATTAAACCATTCCAGATCTGCCATAAAGCATAAAGCCTCAAAAACTGCACCAAACTGTGAGAGTCATAATGGGAGACAGGCAGACTTTCTGGGCCTTTACGGTTTTTACTACTGGGTTTTCCCACTGGGGCTGCAATGCTCTCTGGTGTATAAAGTGACAGAATTAATGACCCCGCCAAGTGAGAGAGAATGGAAGTTGGGGCACAGCAAAGGGGAGTTACTATGAGACACTCTTGGGAGTGCAATGATGGCTGGAATTTGTGCACCTGATAGGCGCTGCTGACTATGGCTTCAAACTTCTGAAACTCAAATGGTGCCTACTGGAGGCTGCTAGAACAGGCACATGCACAAGCACATGATAGTCTAGAGAAAGAATTAAATTAGCATTTCAGAGTTATCAAAATGATTAAAATGCATACTTCAGACACAAATCAATAGGGACTGCAACTCAATCCGTTACACACGTTAGAATCATTATGCAATAAAGAAAAGTCCACTCAAAAAGGAGAGGCAAAGATCATGAAAAACAAAATGAAAGAAATTGGAGGGCAGGAGAATGGAGAAAGGATGATGGACACCAGTGTAAGTGACAAAGAGTCCCCCAGACTTCTCTCAAATTCATAGACACTATTAATTCTCTTTGGTCCTTTTCTATAAATTAAATCATGTTCTATAATGGATTACTCAAAGAGAAAATCCAGGATATAGTCAAATCCAGATATGGCCATTAGTCCCTTAATGAGGCAAAGACAGCAATCCCTGCGGTCTAGGATTGCCGGGCTCGGGGGTGGGGGGTGGGGGGTGATGCATTGTGGAGGGGGGCCAAGTGCTATGACATCAGCTCTAGCTGCCACCAGGGCTCTTGGTATTCCCCAGAAGTGAAGTCATTGTGGGCAATGCCAGTGAATTCCCCCCCCCCAGTTTTAATTTGCAGCAGCATCAAATGTCCAAAGTGGAAGATCTCCAACCCCAACTGGGGGCTTTGTGGCCCTAATAAGCCTAGAAGTAAGTCTTTTTTATTCAAGGGTAAGGGCTGCCAGTTGCCCACCCACAAGCTCCTGCTCCCCCCTGCCCTCGCCCACTCTCCCAGGCAATGGAGGGGCAGAAGAGTATGAGGGGGGGGGGATGGCATCCCAGACATGGGGATATCCCTTTTGGGTAGACCAGTAATTCATTTTTCAGGAAGACTGGCATGTCCAGTCCTTAAGTCTGCTCACTGTCTCCAGGGAACTTCATTTCACACTTCATTATCACAAATTGATGCCATGCAAGAAAGAATTCAAATGCAGTGCTTTCAATACTCCAAAAACATAATGCTTGGCTCTCACAATAAGACTCCCAGAGGATACTGGACAAGACTTACTGGAGCCTGTTCCAGATCAGCAATCGGTAATGGATGTAAACATCAAGCTCTTGTAAAACATGAGGCAATAGTTAAGAAAGATGCCTGGTATAGTTGTTAAGAGTGTAGAGTAATGGTTAAGAGCAGCAGACACTAATCTGGAGAAACAGGTTTGATTCCCTATGCCCCCTCATGCAGCCAGTTGCGTGACATTGGGTTAGTACAGTTCTCTTAGAGCTGTTCTCATAGAACAGTTCTGTCAGAGCTCTCTCAGCCCTACCTCCTGGGTATCTATTGTAGGGAGAGGGTATCTATTGTATCTATTGTAGGTTATCTATTGTAGGGAGAGGAAGGGAAAGGTTGTAAGCTGCTTTGAGATGCCTTCAGGTTGTGAAAAGCGGGGTATAAAATAGTTCTTCTCTTCTACTTGTGCAGTCCCATAAAACCCAGGAGGAAGTACACTGGCTGTACAATTTGAATGAGAGTCCTTTTCACCATCTGAACTGTCCTATGAGAACACATCACAAGCCTGGGCCTGCTCCATGGATGAGCCAGGGTTCAGATCCTTTGTTCTGAAGCTGGCTGAGTGGCCTTGGGCCATTTGCTTTCTCTCCCTTCCCCTCTTTCAGCCTAACACACTTAAGGGGGGGTTATGAAGTAAGGTAGAACCATATATCCTGTTTCGAGAACCTTGGAGGAAGCATGAAATAGAACTGTGCTATATATTAAGGGAAGGATTTATTTAATTTCTTTGCTTTTATTTCTATAATGCTTATGTGTCCCCCTATCTCCTGGACAGTTTTCTAGAGTCCGTTGTATTTTTTTTGCACAACAGGCTTTATTGCTAGTTAAAAATAATTCACAGATAAACATACTATGTAATCATATATGGGGAAGCGAAACACAAAATGAATGTCCTGTAGATTTCACTCCTAGATTTTACATAATCTCAGAGCACAATTTAATTTAAAGCATAAAATTGCGTGGAGGTGTGAAGTTTCCATTCAGAAGCAAAGTCCAGTATGTTCTCCCACATAGTACAAACCTGTATTTGAAAGGCAGACAATGATCATCTCACACACACACACTGCCAAAAGTTTTATTTCTCTGTGCTGTGAAAGGGAGGCGCACCTTGAAATACTTATTCTTTCATTGTAAAATGTAAACAAGATTTTCCTTTCCCCTAGGCCCACCTGTGTTCTCCCCCAATAAACCCAGGGATTAGAAAAGGTGTTAACAAAAGCAATTGTTCCTGCTTCATCACCAGGAGCAGCTGCATCCCAGGAAACAGATTAAACAAAACTATATCAGACTGGATTGTTTTTGTCCCTTCCGTTACTGAATTAAGAGCAGAAATATTTGAACCAATATATATAAATTATAAAATGCAGAAGTAATTTCAACTGAATAGAGTATGAACTGTTCTTACAATGCACACATTTCATAGATAAAACATGGTGCCTCCTGATATTTCAAAGTGTGGGTATCTCTTCTAGGCATTTATTTATTTATTTATTTATTTATTTATTTATTTATTTATTTATTTATTTATTTATTTATTTATTTATTTATTTATTTATTTATTTATTTATCATACTTGTATACCGCCCTCCCCGGAGGCTCAGGGCGGTTTACATCATAACAGAGAACAATACATAAAACAGTCTGTAACATGTATAACTGATAACTAATAATTGTAACCAAAATAACAGCACAATATAACGGTATAACAATATAGTACTACAAACAGGTCCAGGGCTTATTGATGGGATTCTGAGGGGGGTGGTTTATTTATTGAATTCTGAGGGGGGGTGGGGGGGGAGCAGGGGCCCTTGGTTGCTGTTGATTACGTCTGGTCTCAGCCAAATGCCTGGTGGAGGAGCTCCTTTTTGCAGGCCCTGCGGAACTGTTTAAGCTCCGTCAGGGCCCTGATCTCTTCTGGGAGCTCATTCCACCAGGTAGGGGCCAGAACAGAGAATGCTCTGGCCCTGGTCGAGACCAGACGGACTTCTTTAGGGCCAGGGATCCTTAGCTGGTTGGTGGTAGTAGAGCGCAGAGCTCTTTTGGGGGCATAGGCGGGGAGGCGGTCCCTCAGGTACACTGGGCCCTGACCGCGTATGGCCTTGAAGGTAATAACCAGAACCTTTAGTCTGATCCGGAATTCAACTGGTAACCACTGCAGCTGGTGGAGAATAGGCCGGATATGAGACCTCCACGGTGTTGCTGTGAGGATCCTGGCTGCTGCATTTTGAACCAGTTGTAGTTTCCGGGTTAGGGCTGAGGGCAGGCCTGCGTAGAGCGAGTTACAAAAGTCCAGTCTAGAGGTGACCGTCGCATGGTTTTTGGGACTCAAATCGGTCTTATGGTACAGGCAGTTTGAAATGCAATTGTAAATCCACATTCCTATATGGCCGTAAATCAATTCAGAAACCCAGTATATTCAGCTGCATTCTGTCTGGTTTAGAACAGTGAGTACAGATCACAAGATTGTATCCTGCATATATATACTGATGGCCAACTGCTGTAGCACCACACCATTTTTAATCTGACATAACTCCGGTGTTAACAGAACTGGCTATCATCAGAGGGATGCACAGTGGGGTTTAGACAGCTTCTAATTCTCTCCTGCCTGAGGCATGTCCCTGTGGCCAGCACAATGCTACACTACCATTGTATTTTTACAACATGCCACAGAGGTCAATGTTAGGGAAAATACAAACGCCCTCCTCATCTCCCAAACTCCTGGCACAACTTAGGATGTCCATTAAGTCTGCAGACAATTCCAGCCCACCAAAGCACTATGTAAGCCCCAATCAGGTCACCCGTTGTTCAGCCTAGAGGGCGCAAGGCTTGAGGCTGTTCGCTGGCCTCATGTGGAGAATGTTTAGAACACACATGAAGGGATGTGAACCCAGCAGAAAGGACATACTGCACACCGCCAAGTGAAGGTACAAGGGTGTGGTACTCCACCAAGAAGTCCTGCCCCAAATTATGACAGCTACAACTGTTCATCCAACCCACCCGACACCCACTCTGTATGTTGCCCCACCAAAACGCCTTTCCTCAGCAGTTGCCCACAATGACAGCGTGCAGCACAGCTAGTGGGGGAAGGGGAATATAATGTAGTTTCTAAAGGTCTGGATTTCACTTTTATTCAGTGCAGCAGCCCGACTCTCTCCTGAAGGCTGAGAGTAAGATTGTCCTTCTGGAAATAAGGTCTCAAGCAGAGAGAAGTAACTTTATGCATTCTCTTTGAGGCTGTGGCAGAGTTAAGGAACAAAACCCATATAGGAAGCCTTAAATCATATATCCCAGGCACTCTTTTTCTTTTCCTTCCTCTCACATACCTTCACATGAAAAACTAGAATTCCAGTAAGCTCTTGTTTCACATCTGGAGTCATCTGCTTTACCCATAAACAATGGAGAGGCCATCAGATCTTGCTGGGAACCCAAAATACACAAATACTGAATGAGACTTCAAACAACGTCGTCTCTTGAAATTATGTGCCACTTGCCCTTGGTAATTCTGTGGCAAACATCACACTCCATCATGCTCTGTATCCAATCCTGACTCCATCCTAGAGACCTGTCCTCTGTCTGTCCCATTAACTGCACTTTCCGATCAAGCCATTGATCCCATCCTCCCCTTGAGGGGCATGCCTGGGAAAAGCCATATTCATCTTTAATTCTTTGCATTTCAGATTGAGTTCATCTCCTTGCACAAAACCACTGTGGCTTTTAACTGGAATGGCTATTCTGAAGTAGCTACCCCACTGTTAGAAAATTTAGAAGGTGCAAGAAGCCGCATCTAACCGAGACCTACAACAGAGCCCTTTTGTATTCTTGCAAACTACTGAGTGGTCAAAGTGTTTCAGGCACTGTGTTTAGTTTTGTCTCTAATTTACAACAGAGGGAGAAATACCAACCAAGTAGTCTGACTCAGAGAAGCAAGCTAGCCTCATTCTGCTGGGTCATTCTGTTCCTAAGTTCTAGCATCACCTAGACCCCACTGCAGCAGGCCTGTTCTTGGCTCAACATCCTTCCGTTCAACAGGGTCAAGAACAGCAAGCAGGATCTTTCGTTTTGGCTGGGAGCGTGCAACCACCTGCAAGGATGACTTCACAAAGAAAACGTTATGTATCATGATGAAGAGGAGACCACACAGAAGCTACATAATAACAGGTAACTTTATTATAACCACAAAGGAACATCAGGAGGAAACCTTGAACGGAACTAGCTGCTGGCAAGAGCCAAATTGAACTGGAAAACAAAACTCTTGCTAAAAGGCTGGATGCCAGCACTTCTATTGTAGAGACATCACTCTTTCCTAGCACTGAAATCACAATGTTTAGTTGCAGGGGAAATCCAACACAAGCAAGCCGCTGTCGTTTCCATTGCAGCTGAATCTGGCTGTAAGACAGTCACAGCCTTCCCACTTGCATAATGTTAAGAGCTTTTAAAAAGTTTGATTCCATTTTAATATTTATTTGCCCTAATTTACTGTGACGGCATGCCCTGGTACCATCAAGGTTAGGCTACTGCAATGTGTTCTACGTAGAGCTGCCCTGGAGCACGTTTGGCAGCTACCGTTAGAACTGAATGCTGCATTCAGAACACTGTCTGGAGTGGGTCATAGGGACCCATCACTCCAATCTTCTTCTTCCATCTTTCCTGGCTTCCAGTTTGCTTCCATGTCCCATACAAGGTGCTGGGATTGACCTTTAAAACCCAATATGGCTTTGGATCAGCCTACCTGAAGGACCGCCTACTCCCACATGAACCTACCTGGCCACTCAGGTAATCTTCAGAGGTCCTGCTTTGGGTGCCTCACGATCTGAGGCTAGGTGGTTGGCAACCCAAGAAAAGCCTTCTCAACCATGGTGCCAAAATACCCCCTCCCCAGATTTTTCTAGCCCCCTCAATCACTATCTTCCACCAGAAACCTATTTAGTATTCCCTCATTGACCCTCTTTTGCTTTTGATTGCTGGTTTTATATATATGGACTGTTTTCAAAGTTGATTTTTGCTATCTTTTTAATGGTCCACCAGCTTTAGGGCCCTATTGCAGGGGAAGGCAGAATGCAAAAGTTTTAACTTAAAAAAATAAAGCTGGAAGTTGAAACACAGCCAGCCAAAATCTTAGGGATATAGTTGTTTCATGCATCCAAGTTCTCCTCCTCCTAGACTGGGCTGGATGATCCACTCTGTAAGTAGCTGATGTAAAATAAAAGGAGCTTTTGTTTTACAAATAAGCTTACAGAAGTAGGGGGTGTGATGGGGAGATTCCTGCAGCCAATTCCACAACTTGGCATTACTTTTGCCAACTGGGCTCCCATTCATGGAAGAAGCACCATTTGGAAAAATGCCTCTTCCTGCTGCTGCAAGAAATCTGTAGCAATCCCACTCTGCAGCAGGCTCAAACTGCCATGCTGGGGACCACAGTGTCAGCTTTGTGAGGTGAAAGGCAAACAATAGGCCAATGGTATTCAATAAGAAAGCGCCAGTGGCTAATTTGGATGATGGAAATGCTTTATGAGACCACAGGTGTAATAAAATGTGTTACTGTGGCAAAAAAAAAAGTTTTATTCTGAAATAATGGTAGTACATCTACATGTAAGCAAATAATTGCATGTACACAAATTACTACCCTCCAGCCACAAAAAGCTACCTGTCTACAGATCTCCATCACAAGGGCATCCCCTTGATTATAACTCTGACACCTAAATCCATCCAACCATTCTCCCTGTGCAACATATATAAAAGGTAAAGGTATCCCCTGTGCAAGCACCAAGTCATGTCTGACCCTTGGGGTGATGCCCTCCGGCGTTTTCTTGGCAGACTCAATATGGGGTGGTTTGCCATTCCCTTCCCCAGTCATTACCGTTTACCCCCCAGCAAGCTGGGTACTCATTTTACTGACCTTGGGAGGATGGAAGTCTGAGTCAACCTTGAGCCGGCTGCTGGGATCGAACTCCCAGCCTCATGGTCAGAGCTTCAGAAAGCATGTCGGCTGCCTTACCATCCTGTGCCACAAGAGGCTCAGCAACATATATAAGGTAAAGGTAAAGGTATCTCCTCTGCAATCACCGAGTCATGTCTGACCCTTGGGGTGATGCCCTCTAGCATTTTCTTGGCAGACTCAATACGGGGTGGTTTGCCGGTGCCATAGGTACTGGCTATATAGCCATTATTTATTGGCAGAGAACAAACAGAACTACAAAGTTTGAGTTCCAAATCTGCCAACAAAATCTTTGATTGAAGCCCACAGTAATCCATATGCAACTAATTGTTCTCAAAGAATGTTAAACAGCCTGGAAGAAGAAGAATCCATGCCAGAATCATATAGACTATCATCCTTTCACATAACCAACTCTTCCTCCAAGATTTTGAACAGAGGATTGTTGAGGACCTGATTGTTGAGGAGTCCACAACCCCTTCGTTTCCTGTCCTATTGAATAATAAAATCAGAGTCCAGTGGCACCTTTAAGACCAACAAAGATTTACAAAGATTCATTCAAGGTGTGAACTGTGTTCTTCTTTTGCACCATCATGAGCACCAAAGAGAAGATAATTCGCATGGTGAAGAAAATGGACAGGATGGTGCAAAAGAAGAACACAGTTCAAGTTGGCAGAGGTAATATTGCACATGTGGATTTTCAAAAATCAAGAGCAGTTGAGTAAGATTACAGAAGAAAAGGGAGTTCTTAGTCATAGGAACAGTGCTTGCACTCAAAAGCTCACACCTTGAATAAATCTTTGTTGGTCTTAAAGGTGCTACTGGACTCTGATTTTATTGTGCTACTTCAGACCAACATGGCTGTTCAGACCATTTGAATCTTTCCTATTGAATATTACTGTAATAGGTCAATATGTAACTACAGCATTGAATCAACAAACCATATGTCAGTACCTAAAGTGCTATAGGTAAATGGGGGGAAACCCTAGGATCTGACATCAATGTAGATAAATCAGGCTATGAAATCCACCATCAGTCAAGTCCCTGTTTTTCCTGCTAAACTGCATCAGGGAAGTGGGGGGTTGTTTCCGCTTGGTTTTTGCTCCCTATGGTGTTTTGGCCCCATTCTGTTTCAGTTCATCCCCAGATTTCCAAATGCATATTTACACCTTTTCTGGAAGCTGATTGGCTTTTTCCTCATGAATAATGTTTCTGGTTTGTTTTCTTTGTTCTACCTTCTCCCATCTACCTCCAACACACTTTTCAATTACATCATCATCATTAAATCACTCCCACCCATCCTGAAGATAAGTGGTTTCAGGTTTGTTTTTTAAAGTACCTAAAATATTGATAACGTGTTGTGATGGAAGTTTCCTCTGAATTCCCAGCTTTCATTTTTTTAAAAAAATCTTTTCATTGCAGGGATATGCCTTTTCTCTTATATCACCGCAAGGGAAATGGCTAGAGACTTGCTTTAAAGAAAGCTGGGAATTCAGAGAACCTGCTTATACTATCTTTAAACACTATCAATACATTGATATTTTAGGGTCATTTTAAAAATACTATGAGGAAGTGCTGTAATGCCTCTAACAATACCACCAATCATGAGAGCACCGTCCCTTGAAAATCCTTCTTCTTTAAGACAGAAGAAAATAAACTGATTTTACAACTGTGAGAATGCACATGTCCGTAAGAACCATACCCAAACTGATTCCCGTTCTTATGGATGGACTGCCAAGGAAATCAGTAGTGCGCTGAGTGTGCGTCAAAGGTTGTGATTAAATGCTATTCTGAACACATTGACAGAAGAGTGCGATACAAATAAAAGTACAACAAATATCCCCTTCCCAGTTATTTACTTGCACATTTAAAGCAAGTATAAGTCTACATTGAAAAGTGTACCATAAACCATGGGGCAATCTATATTTATAAGGAAACAACTAGCCCTGAGGTTGGGAAGTGTTCTCAGGAGGCAAATCCTGGAGTTTTATTGCCCATTATTGTGGCTTCCTTCATCCCTGGGATGATCCATCCCCACTAACAGCCTCAGCATCCATCAATACAAACACTGCAGAGTTTTTAAACTAATATTTTTCCAGCACACAATTCCATGGAGAGATGAACACAGTGTTGCCATGGCAATACATAGACAGCATCTGCCTGGGAAGTAGCTGAAGGGAGAAATCAGAATAGAATTGCAAATTCCCCACAACCCAGGAAAGATCTGAGGGAAGAGAAATGTAACATGACTGCCAGCATGATCCATCTCAAGTCTACCCTGCTACTTCTACAAGGAAGCACAAGGGAAGCCTGCCTTCTGCCAAGACAGTGAACTCTCTGGTGTGGGCTGGACTTCCATCACAACATGACAGGCTTGCAAACCTGCACTTGTGTCCACAGATCCCAACAGGAATCCAGGGAGCCTGTTGTTTGTTTACCCCTCACTATGTCTAGCCATGATAATGCATGAATGTGAAGATATGTGAGCAAACCCTGGAAAGGGGGAAACTCTCTCCCTTCTCCCAACTGATTCCTCAGTTCTAGACCCTTATGAAGCAATGTAGAAACCCCCCCCAAAAAAAGAATCAGAGAGAGAAAACCAGGGAAGCTTCCCTCTCAGGAAATGCAGTCCCTTAATCTATGGATTTTATTTTCCTGGGCTCCAAGATCACTGCAGATGGGGACTGCAGCAAAGAAATTAAAAGACGCTTGCTCCTGGGGAGGAAAGCTATGGCAAATCTAGACAGCATCCTAAAAAGCAGAGACATCACCCTGCCAACAAAAGTGTGTCTAGTCAAGGCTATGGTATTCCCAGTTGCAATGTATGGCTGTGAAAGTTGGACCATAAGGAAGGCCGAGCGTGAAAGTTTTGAACTCTGGTGCTGGAGAAGACTCTTGCGAGTCCCTTGGACTGCAAGGCGAACAAACTGGTCAGTCCTAGAGGAGATCAGCCCTGACTGCTCCTTAGAAGGCCAGATCCTGAAGATGAAACTCAAATACTTTGGCCACCTCATGAGAAGGAAGGACTCCCTGGAGAAGAGCCTAATGCTGGGAGCGATCGAGGGCAAAAGAAGAAGGGGACGACAGAGAATGAGGTGGATGGATGGAGTCACTGAAGCAGTCGGTGCGAACTAAAATGGACTCCGGGGAATGGTAGAGGACAGGAAGGCCTGGAGGATCACTGTCCATGGGGTCGCAATGGGTCGGACACGACTTTGCACATAACAACAACAACAACAATCTATGGGTGACAGATGGGCAGACATCTCAGACTGTCATGATAGCCAGGTACATTTACACCGCCTTTCTGGGATGAATCGCAGTCCTGTTCTTACTTGCTAAGAAAATGGCACCAGGATGACCCCAAGGCTGGAGTCATGCCACTGCCATTCACATATCTTCAAGAGGAAAGGGACAGAAGCCTCCATCCTTCACGGGAGCTGAATGATCAAGCCCACCCAGGCATTCTCTCCAAGTTTTTATAATTCCAAGTTGCAGGGAGCTGGCAAAGCTATCAAACACTTCTGGTGTCCTTCCAGCAACATGCTTGTCATCCTATTCTGGGCAACATGGCCAGGACTAATGTGGGCAGAAGGTGGTCTTTACCAATCCAACTGGAAAGCCTCAAATATTCTCTTTCTAGCCATATCCCACCCACTTCTTCCCTAATCTTTTTGGAAGTGCTGGCTTTTGAGGCTTCATGTGACAGCTGAATTGTTATGGTAGTCTTTCACTAGGATAAGCAAGCAATTTGATATGTATAAGGACCAACAGCTTTTCCTGTGAGCAAAACACAGTACTCCCTGAACATACATTATACTGAAAGTCTTATCCTGATAAAAAGAAGGGTGGAAAGTCACACCGTTGCACCCTTATACTGTACCAGGCAAGTGCCAAAGAAAATGAGGGAGCGGGCAGTGAAACTGGGAAGCAAGAGCCTTGGAGAGAGGCTGCCCAGTTTTCAACTCTACAGAACACAGAACCACAATGGGGAAGCCTAGCCCAGCTGTGGCTCAGACGCTTCAAGAAGCACAAAGTGGCAGGTCATCAGGGTAGACTGGCCCTATAACCTACCAGGAAAACCCCAGACATGCCCTGGAGGACCACTAAGGACCACTAAGAGCTAGGAGCAAGGCAAGGCAGGCTCCAGTGACTCTGACAGGGGCATAAGGGCCATTTGCCTCAGATCCAGTTATGGGCAAGGATGGCCAGTGTACCGTTGTTCACCAGCACTTCCCATGCTACCAGTGGCTGAATCTGGGCCAGGGGATCCCTGTGGTACTGCCCTGCAGGCCCAGCTGGCATGCGCAAAGCAGGAGGCAACAGGCAAGCTCATCCCTGTTCTCGCTGTCATCGCAGCAGACACAGATCCAGCCAGCCGCTGAGCTGGAGGAGGGAAAGCTTTCTTACCAGTGTTGTCAGCATCCCAGTCAAGCCAAAATGAGTCCAGAAGCCCTGCTTGTGCAGGTCACAATGGTTACGAGACGATGGGTCTGTGTTTGTGCAGACAATCATGTTTAAACTGACTCATCAAAGAAGGCAGAGGAACTCAAAGGATAAGCTCCATGGTTAAGTGGAAAGGCATGTACACATGAAATGACCTTATCTCAGTCAGACCTTTGGCCTACCAGGGTCAGGAGTGTCTACTCTCCAGGGTCTCAGGTCTTTCACTCTGCATATTACCTTATCCTTTAAGTGGGACCTGCACCTGGGACCATCTCCATGCAAAGCATTAATATTTGATGCATCTCTAGTAGGCATGCTTTAGTCTACATCTGACAGCTAGCTTTAGTTTCCACTGACAGGCTCTATTCTGACACATCTGGTATATGTAAATCAGCATCCTGTGTACACTGAAAGTGTCAACGTGGTACAACAGTTGTGGAGTGTTGGACTACGATCAATAAGAACCAGGTCACCCACACAGTCATGAAGCCCACTAGTTGACTGACTACCTCACAGGGTTGTTGTGAAGCTAAATGGGGAAGGAAACCCACATATACTGTCCTGAGTTCTTTAGGGGGATAAAAGTTGAATACATTTTTCACACCTGTCAACAGATCTTTCTGAGGTAGACTATCTTGACTGCCTACTGCAGGCTTAAAGCCATTACTTTCTTTTGGAATCATTGCAACCATGCTCTACTAAGAGGACTTGCAATTGAATGAATGAATGAATGAATGAATGAATGAATGAATGAATGAATGAATGAATGAATGAATGAATGAATGAATGAATGAATGAATGAATGAATGAAAGAAAGGTTGCGGCTTTAGGAAGTTAAGAATGTAAGAAGTACCTGCTGGATCAGACCAATGGTCCACCTAGTCCAGCAGCCTGTCTCACACAGTAGCCAACCAGGCCAGCAAGAGGGCATAGAGACTGAGGCTTTCTCCTGATGTTGCCTCTTGGCTCTGGAATAGAGTTTTAGTACCTCCAAATGTGGCGGTTCCCCTCAGTCACCATGGCTAGTAACCACTGGTAGACTTACCCTCCATGAATCTATCTAATCCCCTTCTAAAGATGTTAATTCCTATGGTGGTCACTACACCCTCTGGCAGCAAATTCAAAACTTTAATCACTCTCTGTATAAAACAGTATTTCCTTTTGCCCATACAGAACCTACTGCTCATCAGTTTCATTTGATGCCCTTTAGTTCTGGTTTTTAGGAAACGGAAGGAAAAAAACTTCTCTTTGTTAACTCTTTCTACCCCGTGTATAGTTTTATAAACCTCCCCCCCCCATTCCTCATAGGGAAAGTAATCAAACTCCCTAATCATCTTGGTTGCCCTCCTCTGTACCTTTTCCAGCTCTGCAATGTCCCTTTTGAAATACGGGGATCAGAACTGAACACAGTGTTCCAAATGAGGCCGCACCATAGATCTATACAGGGACATCACAATACTGACTGTTTTATTCTCAATCCCCTTCCTAATAATCCCTAACACAGAGTTTGCCTTTTTCACTGCTGCAGCATACTGGTTTGACACTCCACTATGACCCCAAGATCTTTTTCCCTCGCAGCTTCAGCCAGTTCAGGCTCTATTATGAAGTTGGGAATTTTCATCCCAAAGTTCAAAGAGTAAACCGTAGAGAATAAAATGGGATTTACTTCCAAAAAGACCTGCTTAGTTTTGCTCCCTAAGTTTAATGACCCTCTTTTGGCATCTTTGGGAAAGATGTATGGGCAAATGAATTGGCTATGGTCTAATAATTTCTAAGTGTATCCTAACCGGCACTGTGGCATGCCTGCTACTCAGAACTTTCTGGAGTGCAAAGTCACAATAAAAACTCACTGACCAAAATCTCCACAAGTAGCAGTGACATGGACAATAACAAAATCAGAGAACCACAACATAGAGGTGCCCATACTACTTGGGTACCAACTGAACTGGGCCTATGAAGTCACACAGATCTTTGCAACACCAAATTAAGGGCAAAAACCTAACCGAAAAATAGACTTGGATACCTAAAATGTTGATATTACACGCATAATTAAAGAATTAAACAAAATATATCTTTAACAATACAGTGCATTTTAACAGTTCTTTAAAAACAAAATTGGCCTTTAGGCCTCGGAGGTCATACACTGTGCAGTACATCTTAACACAGCTCGTGGCGCCGCGGGCGCCGCGGACTAAATAAAGCCGTAAGGGCTGTGTGGGAGGAGTTAGGGCGGGCTGTGTCCAGGATGAGGAAGGGTGCCGATTGGCCCCTTCCTCTGGACAAAGCACCTCCCAACGCGTCTGCCGGGCCCTCCCAGCTCGGCGGCCTGACGCCACAACAGCAGCCGCCCAACAGCGACAACCATGGAAACAGCGACTGGAGCCACACCGGACGAAGATGGATGATACTCCGCCACCGCCACCGCGGCTCCCACCACGGACAACAATCACCCGGGTAGGCCGCGGTGCGGGGGGGGAGGACAAACAGCGCCCGCTGTATTGCAGCTACAGCGGGCTTAATTACTAGTATGGCATATAATGCAGTAAACTCTTATTAGCACACTTTGCAGTACACACACCATACAATCCAGTATAAGCTTAGTAGCACTGGGCGGAACCAATAAATCAGACCATCATATCAAATATCATATTGTATCAAATAGTCGTGCATTTTAGCCAGAACAACCTTCAATTATCCCTATTAAATATCACATGCACACTATGTGAAGGTTTTTGTATTTAAGTTAGTCTTGTACTGTGCTGGTATTGCAAAATATATATTGTGACACAGATTTACTCTGTGAGAGCATTACATCTGGCTCTTGAACTTGAGAGCCAGCTTGGTGTAGTGGTTAAGGGTGGTGGCTTCTAATCTAGCGAACAGGGTTCGATTCTGCACTCCTCCACATGCAGCCAGATGGGTGACCTTGGGCTCGCCATAGCACTGATAAAGCTGTTCTGACTGAGGAGTAATATCAGGACTCTCTCAGCCTCACCTACCTCACAGGGTGTCTGTTGTGGGGAGAGGACAGGGAAGGTGACTGTAAGCTGCTTCAAGACTCCTTGTGATATAGAAAAGCGGCATATAAGAACCAACTCTTCATCATCTTCTTCTTCCTTATAGCCATACCAAAGCAAATGAGAGATGGTATAATCATACTATATACAGCAGTTCCTTCAGCTAGCATTTATTTGTGTGATGCAGCAGAAAAAAAAGAAGTCTTAGCGTATTTGGAGCAATTTGGGGGTGACAGTCTGTTCATTAGGTATCATCTATGCCATGTTCTTGAAACTGAGGACAAAACGTGGGATGTACTTCTTAGCAGAATTTCTGGACTGAATATTACTTTTTTTCCTAAAATGATAGCCTGCAGTTTGTCTTCATAACTGCCATTATTATTATCTAACATAAAGTTAAATGCTTAGCTAACATTAAAATCTGGAGAATAGAGCAATTCTCACAGAGTTCTCTGAGCCCCACCTACCTAACAAGGTGTCTGATGTGGGGAGAGGAAGGGAAAGGGGTTTGTAAGCCCCTTTGGGACTCCTTTGAGTAGCAAAAAGCAGGATATTAAAAAAAAACCCTCTTCATCTTCTTCTTTTGAGAGAATCATCCACATTTCTTCCTCCTTACAATAACATTTCTGGATACTAGTTTAAAGTTTGTAAACTTGGTTATATGTATTCCACTCCTGGAAAATAATCAGGCGAACAACCTGTCTCTTAATAGTAACTCTAAGCTAAGAGTCTCCCATTTCTCAAAGAAAGGGAGAAATCTACAATGTGAAGTTTAAGTAGATACTTTCCACTGCTAACTGACTTACTGAGAAATATATGGGAACTTTCCTAGCAATGAAACTTTTAAAAAGTTTTAAAAGGCCACTGATTCTACAGTATCATTGACAGAACTTACAGGAATAAACAGAAGTTGTGGTGTGGGTGAGTAAAGAAGAGCAGTTTAGCACCTGCATCCATGGCATATGAAAGAAAATATACCTGAAGTCAGGCATGTAAATTTTAATTGGGGTATGGGGTGATAATGCCTAGTCCTTTCTAATACCTAGCCCTTTCTGTACAGAATGAAACTATTTTTATGCCTGTTTCATTACATAAAAGCCATTAATGTTGGAACTGTACGTATGCCACAGACACCATGAATCCCTAGCATGAATACAGGAAGTAGATAAATACAACAGTCACAGCTCCTGTTCATGTGGATACACAAGAAGCAAAGAGTGCAAAGTAGGAATGCCTCACAACACACATGTTAAGTAGTTGTGGAAATCTCCCCCCACACGCCAAAATAATTTTTGAAAAGCAATGATGGTGGTAAAGAGGTCATTATATGAAGATATTGAGTTTGCCAACCCTTCTTGTCACCAGCCTCAGATAAAATAACAACAGCAATGATTGTTCAGAGGACAGATTGAGTCAGAAATGATGAAAATGTGGCAAATATCTAATAAATAACCACAAGTGGGGAGTATTTGCAAATACATAAACAAATACAGCATGAACAATTAATGTTCAGGGAAATAACAATAAAAATTATCATAGCAATGTTGAGCTCACCTGTGGCACCCCATCCCTTGTGAAACCTTCTCAGTCCACCACCACCAGGTGAGAAATGCACAAAAGCAAAGTACAAGACTGGGTTAAGAGTCCCTAGGGCCAGCTCTTTATTCTATCAGGATGGGTCAGATTCGCAACACCCCCCCCCCGCAAGTCCGATCCTTCTTCAAGTAATGAATTTGTACAAGCATTACAATATGTGAACTGATAATTCTAGATCCAATGAGAATCAACACCTAGGACTGCAGCAGCTAAGAAATGCAGGGCTGTGATTATGGGAATCACTGCCACATGCATCACTGATCACCAAGTCCACTCATAAGAATCACCATCTCTCCATATGAAAACATGCTCACAGAAGGCTGGAATTTTATTTGATTATATATTTATTTAAAACAATTCTGTCCTGCCCTTATCTCATTGGTCTCAAAGCAACCCGAATTAGATGGCTTTAACTTTTTATTTAGCCATCTTCCCCACAATTGATTTTGTCCAACATTATGACACAGAACTGCATGCTGTAGTTCAGGGCATTGGTTTATGTTCCCATTCTCTAATGTTTTGAGCCCTGTGAGATCCAAATGCTTGCAGCAAACATTAATTAAAATAAATAATCTTACAGTGCAATCACACTCTTCTAAGCCCACTGATTTATATGGACTTAGAAAGGAGTGACTCTCCTTAGAATTGTGCATATCTCACTGTACTGTCTCCAGCAACAGTGCTAGCAAACATCGAAGGATAATCAAGTAAAGTCATGGACTTGAACCCACAAAGCCCTGAACTAATGCTAGCTGACTAGGATTGCTTTTTTCAAAATATGTATAATACTTTCATAATCACATTTTTTACCACCCGTTTTCCAAGGATGGTGTTGTCAAAGGACACCTGCTGCCAGGCTCTGGAAAAAAGCAGGTCACAAGAATAGAGAAACGTGCCAGTGTTATTAGGATGCCTCTACGAACTACCAAACTACTAACTACGAACTACCAAAATACTCCTGAAACTGTTCCTTCTTTCTGCCCAAGCTGAATGAACAGAACAACCATGAGGAGAGACCCTCCAATCACGAGTGACCATCCAACCAGCCTCCTTTGTCAGTACGGCACGGTAGTAAGTTCTGGAATTCTGGCCCTTTGGGGACAGATCAGGACAATGCTCAGTATTTGTGGGTAGCACACACATTCATTCACAGGGAGCGGCAGAATCCCTCATCTGCACTCACAAAGCAGCTCCCTATGGCTGTGGCACAAAAATTACTTCAGTGAGGGTAATTAAGTTGCCAGAAAAGGAAGTGTCATTAGAAGAGGTCTCCCGCAGCGCTGCTAACTAAGTTCATCAACCTTGTTTTGTGGGGCACAGGGGCATCCACAGGCCCCTGACCTAATTAGGCTGGATCTGAGGGCATTAATTGGTTAGTAGCAGGAATGAGAATAGGAGTGGGTGGATTATCCTGCACAAGATCCTCATGATACACAAAGGGCCAGGACTCCTCAGTGGCCGGAATGTGGCTGTGGCCATTCTTTGACTATAAACCGAGGGTGGACTGTTGCCGGCACCTCTCACTTAGGGCACAATCACACACACCCCCATCGGGCCCCATTGAGCACAGATTGGAGCAGGGCTGGTCGTAAGAGATAAGCTTGCTAGCCAATGGCAGGAAAGCAGCCAGCCTTGGTGTGCAATTCCCCCCTCAGCATAGTTCAAGGCAAGGTGTTAACCTCACCGGAGTCTGTAGCAAGAGCACCATCTAGATAAAAGTACTGCCACAGCCTACCAGGAGAAAATTAATTGCATCATCGCTGTCTGCGCAAAGTTGTCTAATTTCAGGCTTCAGACTTCCCTCACTAGTCAGGGGAGTCCCCACCAGCTTCTGCTGCACCTTCTGCTCATGTGGCTCTCCTCTGCAGGATTGCATGCCTCATCCCACCCCTGTTCTGGGTTTGTTTTCCCTGCAGTCAAGCGTAAACCTGAGCATCCCCTGAGCATGAAATGCTGTCCCAGCCTGTCTGACTGCAAGAGAGACATTCCTCCAAGGAGAACAGGAGACAGAGAGTTGGGGAGGGGGAGCAGTGGGGCCATAAATCCAGAGGGACTTCAGTAGAGAGCCCAGGCAACAGAGCAGGAGGGTTGAAGGGCAGGATCAAGGGGTTAGCAAAAGCCTATCAAACTCTCCGCTGAAACCTCTGAGCATACATCCCCGGCATACAGTTTCAAGAAGCTTTCTTCTTCAAAGTCAAAAGAAAAGAAAATAGAGACATGGGGGTCTTCAAAGGGGCGGGAGGAGAAGACTCTGCTAAGCTGCAATAAATCCAACCACTCAACCCCCTTGTCTGCCTGCCTCCCCACCCCACACAGCACGTTCCAGTGCTGCATTCTGGTGAATTATTTAGCATCCCCTCCAGCTTTATCTCTCCACACACACACACACACACACACACACACACACACACCAAAGCAACGGCCACCATCAGGCTGCAAAGGAATTCTGAGCACTCTATCTTCTGAGAAGAGAGGCATTCATGATCCATGATCACCCTGGTTCTAGCGGCATATGCCCCCATCCCTCCTTTCCCCTCCAGCCTTTATCTCCAAACCTCACATGCAGAGATGAAAGGCATCCCGAGAGCCTAGCCTGCCATTCTCTTGTCTGGTCTACCCCAACTTTCCCTTTCCTTCCCTTTGCTATTGCTCCTGGTGATTATTACAGTTTGGGTGGGAAGGAGGGCATGATCCAGAAATAAGCTACTTCTTCCACACAGCTCTCACCCCTTATCCAACCACTGGAGTAGGAAGGGGCGTGCGTGAGGATGAGCCAGAAGACTGCTTGATCAGCTCAGCAAAAGCAGTTCAGTGGGGACTTGGAGGGACAGCAGAGCCAGACATAGGGCACTTCCAGGCTCCAATGGACCAGATCCCTGTGAATGTCACCACCATCTGCTGTGCATCACTAAACACAAACAAGCCCCTCTAGTGTCACAGGGCTCCACAGAAGGCACATTCAGTCCAATTCAAATAGGCTTTGACCAGTGTAGCAGGTGAGACCAGCAATTGCAAAGGGCTTTATAGTTGAGGAGGAAGGAAGATGTCACTGTACCAGCTCAAGACAGACCAAGAGAGCAGTTTCTCTCCTTTCACTCATCTCCAGAACCCCAGCCCCCACCCCAAAAATCAGACTCCTGCAGAGCTTCATCAACTAGGCACTTTTCCTAGATTGGCCTGGACAGGACAGAGAGAGGGAGAGGGAGAGAGAGCGATGGGGAAATCAGTAGTCCCGGCCGGCCCAAGGAAGATTCACACCCTCGTGAGCGCGCGAGCGCGCCCACATAGCGCGTGTTCCCCGATTTTGGAACTGCGCCCAGCAGCGAGGTGTGCAGTAAAGTTAAGCCGGCCTCGGGCATCTCGCGGTCCGCGCGGGAAGAAGGCGCAAGCGCCGGATCACGCCCTGCTTGGCTCTCCTCTCCTCTTGCAATCCGGCCCTGCAGGTCACTCGGCCGCGGTGCACGTGTGCGGGGAGAGCAGGGGAGACGTTCGGCACGCTCGCCTTCTCCCTCCCTCCCTCCCTCCCTCACACACACGCACAGACTCCCGCACATCGGGGAGGGCGCACATCCGCACGGGCGCGCGCGGCGGCGGCGGCGGCGGCGGCGGCTCCCTAACAAAGGCAATCGAGGGATTGTTCCCGGAGCCCCAGAAGGGCTCTCCGGCGGCCGGTGCATCAGCCCGCGCGACTCCCTCGCGGCTTTCGGCGGAGGAATCATTGTTTCGCAAGTCCCCGCCGTCCGAGCGGCATGCCGAGGCTCCATTGTCAGGGCGGGAGGGGGGTGTGGCGGCCCACTCTGGCGGAGCTCCCGTGGGGGCGCCACGGACCGCCAGAAGCGGCGGCCAAAGCTCCGCGCCCCGGCCCCCAAGCCTTCCCTCCCGCCTCCCCGGCGGCACTTACAGCCTTTCCGCGCTCCTCGGGATGTTCTTGGGGACGCTGCGGAGCCCCAGCCCGTGACAGTCCACCGTGGTGCCGCTGCAGGCGCACGGCGCGGGACAGGCGCTGGCCGGGACGCAGCCAAAGGCCGCCCAGGCCAGCAGGCAGGCTCCCGCCCGCAGCCACACGCCGCCCGACGCCGCTCGCTTCTCGGGAGCCATGCTGCCTGGAGCCGCGGGCTGGCTAGCGAGGGACTGCCCCGCACATGATATCACCGCGCGCTTGCTGGGGCACTCGCCGAGGGGCTGGCTGGCTGCCTCCTGACGCACGCGCCCCGCCGGCCGACGAGCCCGCTTGCTCCGCTCCGCTCCGCTGCGCCTTGCCCTGGCTGGACGAGCCCGGCGGCGGCGGAGGAAGCTGCGGGCAGCGGCAGTGGCACACTCGCACCTTCTGCCTTCCCGAGCTCGCTCGCTCGCTGGCTCCCCAACACACACACGCACCGGGAGCACTCATCCATCAATCCCAGACAGCAGAAGCGGCGCTGGCTCCGCCCACAGGCCCCTTCACCCGCCCCGGGCACACTGATCCCCCCTCTCAAATTGGGGGGTGGGGGGATGTCAACAGGACAAGAAAGGCATTGACTGTCTGCGCGTAGAAGCAAGGGGTACACAGATGCAACACACTTCCAAACGGGCAAACAAATGTCCAGACACCAAGGGAAAGAGTGCTGAGCGCAAACACTCCTCAGTGTGCACACAGACACAGTGAACCACACAAGCATTCAGAGGAGCAGCTATCGCAAAGAGACCAAGGCATTCCCTCTGGGCCACAAGTGGATACATCCTGATGAACAGTCACACAAATATATAGCAACTCTTGCAAGAAGGTTACTTCTCCAGCAAGGATGTGAGAATGCAGATAGGCACATACCCTGCGCTGCCTCTCAACAAACACTTGCAACAAACTGTAGTCAAATTTCTTTGCAGGTTGCAATCTTGAACAGGCATTGATCAAATGCCCTGCCAATGTTGTTGATTTATATTTGAATTTAACCCATGTTTGCTTCCCCCCCCCCACACACACACAGCCTTGAGTCAGAAGAACCTTCTTTAATAAATGCATGTTTTAGTTTTACTTCAGTGGGTACAGTGGTGTTAATTTCAGAAGAGGACTCGTCAGATGAAGTAATGCACTAGGGTGCCCACCACCCTTTGGAAACAGAACCTAAGAATTCCATAGGTGTCCAGTAACAGGCAGCTGAGAAACAAAGGGATGCAACCTGAGGATATTTGGATTTGCACCTGCTGCTTAACATAAGCATGGTGGGTGCTTAGGGGAAACCACAGTGCAAACTTCTGCTGGAATGTGTGATCTGGTGTACCCACGGATAATTGAAGACAATTTGGGGAGAGTGAGAGTCACCTGTGACAGTGAGTGCCATTTGGAGAAATCGCATGCTTGTGACTTGCAAACCCAATGGTAACCTCTTCCCTTGCTGTAATTTTGGGTGCATGTATCCATTAATCTAACACCAACAACCAACACACCTGGGCACCATTGTCTCCCCCCACACACCCCCTCAACAGCAAGGAAATCCTGGGTTATTTATTTATTTTAAACATTTTAATGCCACCTTTTACCCAATCAGGATCCTCAAGAAATTAAGTATAAGAAACATTAAAACATTGGAACAATTTAAAAACATTTAAAGTTACAAAAGAATTCAACAAAAATACATGCACAAACAACATCAGAACCAAAGAGGAGGGGAGTTTTGGTACCATGACCAAGAAAGTCCTTTCTTGGGTGACCACTCATCTACCTCAGGTGGTGACCACTCATCTACCTCCAAAGACGACCAGAGTAGATAGATTCATATGGGAGAAGGTGGGCTTTTCAGTACATTGGCCCCCAGCTGTACAAAGTTTTACGTCAATACCAACATCTTGAGCTAAGCCAGCAGTGGGGCTGAACTTAGCTTTCAAACTGCCTCCTCCCAGGGCAAAGTTGATTTTCCCAGATTTTGAACAAAACTTTCTAGAAAAAACCACCATATGCACACAGACAGAATTCAGGGCTTGATCTCATGAGGCTCATTCACATGGCTGCTTGGACCCTCGTTCCATTGTGAGTGCATGTCAGTTCCAGATATGGGAGGAGCTAATTCTTGGCCCGGAAGCACCCATCGTAGAATAGCTCTATCACCATCACAACTGCATCTCACTGGGCCCCAGCTAAACCTGTTCATTTTCCCTTCCTGTATTTCTATGACATCTTCTCCTAGCCACAATCCTGGAACAATGCCAAAGTTCTCAAAAAGAAAAATCTTGGCTCTTGCTCTCGCAGAAAACCCTTGACATCGTGTAAATAAGGAGAAATGTTTGTCATAGCCCCAGGAGTTCCAGTTTGTGTGCACTCAAAATGAGATGGAACCACCATTTCTCACTTCCTCGGCCTGACTGCCAACCAAATGAGTCTCCTGTGTGACCAGCCTCCAAACACCTGAGGCTTCAGCTGAATGTGCCAGCACTCATAAATATGGGATAACTGGACCCCAGAAACAGATTCTCCTGAGCCACAGCAGCTGTTGCCTGAGAGAAGCTGCGTTTCTTTTCTCTCATGATAAAATGTGACAGTAAGAACCCCTTCCCTTCAGAAGGTTCGTATCATATCCAGTCATTCCTATTTCTTGCTCTTCAGCTTGAACACATGGGTGGCATCTTCCTGGCTGTTTAGAACCATTTCTACACCTATGTTTTGTTCCACTTTGCCTTCACTACTGCAGCACTGTACTCGTGGGAGCATGCACATAAAGTCATCCTCTATTGGTCATGTTGCAAAGTTTTCCCTTCCTTTGCTGTAATCTTTCACAAGCCTGATTTTATATGATCGTTGTGGAAAGAGTCAAAGCAACTTTGGATGCCATGTAGGTGAAAAAATGCAAATGTTTTTTCAGGTCCTGTTCGTGGCAGTGGTATTTTCTCTGCCTTAGTCCCTGTGGCAGTTATTGCTCTCCCACCAGAAAGCTTTCTTGTTTTGTTTTTTAATCAGTGAGAGTTATATATCTCTAGCAGCCTGAAAGGCCCTCTGATATCAGAGGGAGATGGCAGCCCCAGGGAGGTTTCTCTGCAGGGGGAGCTTCTCTGGATGCCCCATGGTCCCTGCAAGTGCCTCCACATTCATGGAGCAGCATGGGTTTCATGGAGAGCCATCTCTATGTAGAAGCAGCCTAAGATAGCCTATGGGATTTTTGTCTAGCTAGGCAGATATCATATCCCACACACTGTATAGTCTTTTTAACTTTGCAGATTCTATCCAATCTATGTAATTCACATTTCACAGGCTTTCCTGCAAATTCACAAACTGAATTCATTTCCTTGTGCTATTGACCTCAGAGGGGAGCCTCTACAGTGATCACCAAGGCTGACAAATTGTGGCCAGCAGCAGAAGCTAATTTGGTCATGAGAGTGCTTTCTACTCTAGGTCTGCCCACAGCCTTGAAGGTGCTTCATACTACCACCCCATCTCTGGAAGAGAGAGCAGTCCATGGGAGGGCAAAAAGCAAAGGCAGCTTCACCTTTTCAGGTCCAGCAGCTAAAAAGGCTAATGAAGTTCTAAACCAGGCAATTATATAAATGAGTTCCTCCTCCTCTTCTTCTTCCTCTTCTTCTTCTATGCATGCATGAGAGAGAGAGAGAGAGAGAGAGTGAGTGAGAGAGAGAGAGAGAGTGAGAGAGAGAGAGAGAGAGAACACAATGATACTGGCCTGCGACCATAAAGTTTGCAGAGTGATGTACGATGCCCATATGTCACTTTGACAGCAATACCTGGTTCTTCCCTGCCCCCCACCCTGCATTATTAACAGTTTGTACTCAGGGTATATGTACCCTGAGTACAATAGGTACCCCGAGTACATATATGTACTGCCTATATGTACCCTGAGTACAATAATATTTCTTGACTCCTGGGCAGAGTAGTCCAAAAAAACTGAAAATAACACTGCATAATTTGAGCAATAAGTGCATTGTGTAAGCATACAGCCTACATGTTAAAATATACCATCTTCTCCCCCAGAACAAGGTTAGAGAAAACCTTTTTGTTTATTTGCTGGTGAAATTAGCTATGTACAGCATCATTGACTAGGATCAATCAAGCCTTAACACCACCTTATCTGTTCAGATTTTCAACTATTTTTAAATGAATTGTGTGTTTGTGTATTTTAAAGGAGGAAATTAATTTGAAGTTAATTATAAAAAACACAAACAATACTTGAGCCAGTTTGGTGTAGTGGTTAGGAGTGTGGACTTCTAATCTGGCATGCCAGGTTTGAATCTGCGCTCCCCCACATGCAACCAGCTGGGTGACCTTGGGCTTGCCACGGCACTGATAAAACTGTTCTGACCGGTCAGTGATATCAGAGCTCTCTCAGCCTCACCCACCCCACAGGGTGTCTGTTGTGGGGAGAGGAATGGGAAGGCGACTGTAAGCCACTTTGAGCCTCCTTCAGGTAGGGAAAAGCTACATGTAAGAACCTACTACTACTACTACTACTCCTTCTTCTTATATATTAAATAATAGTCCACCTGAAGCATTGGGGGAGGGACCAAACAACAATCTAACTCAAGGTGCACTTTGCTAATGGCATGTATCTCCCATTTGCATTTCAAATGCAGAAGAAATTGGGCTCCTTCCCACAAGGGAATATGTTCTGTGACTCATTTGTTTGGTACATCTGTACATATACATGGCTATTTTTCCTGAAGCATTAATATGAATTATCATGGGAGAAGGGAACCTCATCTTTGAATGGGATTCCTGGCTTGGCTTTTCAGAGTTCCTTTTGAATTGAAAGATCATAATAGATCCATATAACCTCCACTATGAGGGCTTTAAATTGTAAAGAGAAGCAGGTTTTCTCTTTTCTGGGTTCTGCTTAGTGCTTGCATAATAAGCATATGGCTTAGCTGGAACCATTTCAAGCCAGGGGGGCCTTGAAGCCACAAAATCAATGCTATTTTGGCCTACCATTGAGCATGGAAAACAATGGCTGTGGGAGGCTCTTGGGTTGGGTCTGTGGGCTGAAAACTCAATAAAATTGGGATGTGGATTTGTTTCCAAGTTAATAAAAAATGACTGAAAAAGTTCATTTATTACATTCATTATGATTACAAAACTGAGAGGGAACACAATGATTGGCATTCATTTTGTTCCCTATCCTGGTGCCTGGATGCTTTAAAGAGGTCAAGAAGAGTTCAGAGGAAAGGGAAGAAAGTCAGGTGAGATCATGAGATATGGAACTGACATCAAAGCTCTCCTATTGTCAAAGTCAAACAGATTTTGGAAACAAAGAGAACTGGTTCTAGACCAGCCTTTCTCAATATTTTTACCACTGAAACCCCCCTGAAACATCCCTCATGCTTCAAGAAACCCCAGAAATGGTGTGATCATGAGGAATATGGTTGGGAAGCATAGCTGTGTCCATGCCCACCCAGGACCCCTCCCCTTCCCACCCCCTCCAGGCCCATCACTGGCCATTTGGGGTGTCATATCACTCAATAAATGTTTAACAAATTTAAAAAACATTAAAAAATTAACTCCCATCCATTCCGGAAACCCTTCCAGGAACATCAAGAAATCTTGGTCTATGCTGTGCAGTGTTTATAGTAATCACTGTTGGCTCAGTAGTTTGAGGGTACCACATGCCAGTCTCTGCCTACACCTCTGTACCTTCTCTGTGTCAATGTCTGTCTTTCAGAAGTCCAAAAATTCCTAATGCCTTATCAATAACTCTGCAGGACATTGTCTGGTTTGTGCCCCCTCTCACTGCTGCCTGTCTTCCTACAGGACAGTAAGACATTTGCAGCACTACAGGGAGGAACGCTGGGCAGCTGTGATGTTTGTAGCCCCAGGAAGACAGGCAGCAATTCAAAAGCAGTCCAACAACAGTTGCAAAACAGAGTCCCCCTTGCAAATATGCCTCACTGCATTTTTTCCTGCATAGCAGTAACAATCCTGAGTACAATCAGTATGAGAGAACTGATTGTTCTTATCAGAATGGTATGGATCTCTAGTCTCTAGAGAGGTACATAAAGAGAATCACAGCCACTACTTGGGACTGTCAATATACCTGCCTCTGTGCCCCCTTTGTAATTCTATAAGGTGCAGTAGGATTAGGATACACAATACAGCATCATCAGCTTCTGTGCCCCCTTTCTGTGATGGCAGAGTTTATATATGCAAAGGAGCACATCACCATTTGCTTAAAGAATAAATAGCTTTATTGAAACAACTTTGTAAAGAGAGAGAGAAGAGAAAGAGTCCTAACAGTCTGACTAATTATTCTTCATCTAAAGGCAAACAGGGAGGAAGTGTGCTCAAATCAGCAAGACATCTCCAGCTGAGCCAATCAGGACACAGAAGGAGGTTATTTGAAAAATACCAGGAAGTTCCTAATTTGAATATGCCAAGGACACATCTCCTCTGATGCCCCCATAGGAAATTCATCATATATGCTGTTGAATCATGCAGGCTACAGATCTTGCTTATTCCAATGTTCACGAGTTTCCAAGATCCATAACTTTGTCTGCCCAGTCCCTTGTACTTAGAGTTCCCAACCTCTAGGTTGATGATCTCCTAGAATAACTGATCTCCAAACTACAGAAATCTGCTCCAGGAGGGTGGACTCTATGTATTATTCCTTGCTGAGATCTCTCCTGTCCCCATACTTTACCTTCACCAAGCTTCATCTCCAAATCTTCAGGAATTTTCCAACCTGCAGCTGGCAACCCTACTTGTACTGCTTTGTCTTTTCCATTTTTTGAAACTCAAGTACTGTTTGTCTTTGTGAAGCATTCAGTGTCCCTGTGGAAGTCTGCCTGCCATCTTGGTGTGCAAAGTGCTGTCTGCTGGGCCATGCAAAAAATTACTGTTAGGGGACATGTATTCCATATTTCACAATAACTGGGTTTCTTTTCCCACGGTTTCAAGATCCTACAGCATGCATTTTAGTTTTTGAAGATTTTTTGAGTCTGTAACAAGCCTGTCCAACTGGAACCCTTGTTCCCACATCTCTAAAGCTCAGCAAAGACAATTGCTTTGGTAAGGGGTATAGTCTCTGGAAATTCCACAACTAGCGGGTGGAAAACAAAGACATTACAGTCAGAAATGTGCTTCCCATCTACACCAATGGAAAGTAAAAAGAATCCAAAAATTAAAAGAAACATACTCATGGTCACCAATGGATACAATTAAGCTTTTGAAACATATACAAAATGTTTTGCATATCCCTATTACAATACACAGGGAGCACTAGAGTTTTGCACAGGGATGTCATTTCCATTGACAGGCTCCTGTGCTGTGCCTATCGAGAAGGAGTATACCAAGTATACAAGGAGTATATCAAGATAAAATAAAAGGAACCTGAGAAAACAAGCCCTACAAGGAAGTTATCTTCATGTAGGTCAAAGGAAGTTAGGACAATGGTCTGTCTTGTTCTGATGACATATTTGGAAGATGAAGGATAATTTTTCATATATATATATAACAATGCAAATGGCTATATATGCTTCTGGCCTTACAAGGATTAGTCTCCAGCAGTGAAAATGTGGTACATTGGCTGGGGGGGGGGCTCCAATTCAACTTGTCAAGTTCAGCGCATGCGTGCCAATCCCTGGGTGACACCAAGTGGGATTCTGGGCCTCCACATGGCCACCATGCTATGAGGGATGGTTTTAGAGGGTAAAGGATCTACTCAGAAAGTCACACAGTGGCAGCAAGCCCCAGTTACCGATTGCGCCAAAACTGGTAATGTACAGTAGCAGTTTTATCACTTCTTTGAACCAGTATTCCAAGGGCAGTATTACCATACTTGGATTCCTTTAGATGAGGGAGCACCGGTGTCTATATATGTGTTTGATCTGAGTTTATATGGAGGCAAGCGGCCAAGGCTACAAAGCAGAAAATACCCCCAGCGGGGATTCCTGGGTAGCTTCTTGCAGGGCTTTCCATGCCCCTGGCTCCTTCCACAAACCTTTGCCAACTACAAACCTTCGCATACCACAAACCTTCGCCAACTCTTGTTTTTCATATCTATACCCATGCCACTCCAGGGCAGTCCAGGAGATTTCACTAGCATTCTGCTTAATGAAGGAGTAGTTAGCAAACAAACTGCAATGTTGTAGTTATTTGACATTTTCCATTCCTTGGAATCTTGTCACCTAGAAAAAAAAATGGGTTGAATGCATCCATTGTCCAAGAAAGGTTGCTGGCCTTCCTTTAACAATGGCAATCTCAGAGATGCTCAATAATGCTCAGGCAAACCCCATGAAGGCCCAAAGGATTTTCTGCACTATCTAGATCAAGCACTAACTCTCTCTGCCCTGCTGTGCAAAGTCTAATTCTTAATTATGACAGTCAATCACCCAGCAGAAGTGCAGCAGGGGTGGGCCAGCTTCATTTTTGTGCTGAAGGCAACACGGAAGATGACAGTATGAAGAAATACAGTGTGCATTCTTGGCAGCAGCAAGTAGAAAGTTAGTCAATTAATCAGTAAAATATCCCCACAGGCTTCTTGGCTGGAGACAACCCAAGACAACACGTGGAATATAAAGTGAAGGACTCAAGAGACAAGTGGAGTGGAAACAATTAAAGTTGCAGCCCTCAGCTTACTGCAGGCTCAGCCCAAAGGGTAATGATGAGCCCTTAGATAGAATAATCACTGGGGACTGAGTTGGGGAGGGGGGAAGAGTCCATCTATGGAAAGAATACCCAAGAGTTTTTCCATGCTGGATTCCAGTAGGTCAAATTCCAGGATTCCTGGGTAGCTTCTATTTATGATATACTTTCTGGATCTGAATTTTTAAATATTTGATCATAATGAACTTTTCACCATTTCCCAAGATGTGCCAGTATGCTGCCAGAACTCCTTTAAGCCAATCCATTTTCACACAGTGGCAGAAGTGGCTCTACTAATACAGACAAGGGAATTCATATGACACTGTGGTCTGACTGGAAGTGCCTCTCCAGAGCCACAGGGAGAGGTCTTTCACATCACATAACTGGAGATGCCAGAGACTGAATATGGAACCTCCTCCACGTAAAGTAAATGTTCTATCATGATTCATACATTATATAGACAGATTGAGCATAGTATCCCCACTCTGTGCCTTGTATAACAGTCACACATGAATTTCAGGGTTTGCTCAATTACCTCCCCCCAAATAGACAAATGGTGATAGGGGGTCAAGCAGCTGACAAAGATCCTGCCCCTTTCTATACATAACCTGTATGCCCAGTTCAAGTGTATGAAGAGCAGGTAACAACTGTTTGGGGCCCACAGAATTTAGGGGGGAAGGATAATAGTCAAGATTAAACAGCTGTCTTCATGTGATAGCCTGTCGAATCATTAAATAAACTTCTGAAGGTTTCCTGCAATTGTTCCCTGATTTTGAGCTACTGTTAAGAAACCCCTCTGCTGTGACTGGACATGAAAAGTGCTTTTGGTAGATTACCTCACCAGTAGCACATCTTACATTTGTGATACTGGAAGAACCCCCCATAAGGGTTGGATTCTCCCTCCTTGTTTTCCTCCCTGCCCTAAGCTCTTCTTTTCCCTGCTATCAGTGGTACGGTAGGTTTGTACTGTGGGTCCATCAAGGACAATCATTCCTTGCCTTAGCATGTCCCTGACCATGCTTAGCCTAAAAACAGGAACACTCTCTGAGTGACTACAAGACAACTATTGCATTTCTATTGAGGGGTGGCTGAGAAAGTTCTGCAGGGATGTACAAGTCTTAAGTCCTCTCTCCCTATAATAACTCTGTACTGTATGCTCTGCCTCAAAGCAGGTGCTCTGGTGGGGCTGCCAGATTTGGAGGGAAGACACAGTGGTCTCTTCTGTTTTATCAGCTTAGCAGTGGACATTACAAAGCAAGCTCAGACATTCAGGCATCAAAGCAAAGGTGGAGGGGACATCTTAATCTTACATTTTGGCTTGACAAAAGTTTGTTTCATGCTGAATATGAAGGGCAGCAACTAACAGGCACAAAAGGAGTATGCAAATTCCACTCAAATTAACCTGGAGATCCTTGAGAACTGAGTGTTGCAAATTGCCTAGCAACCACAACACACAGCACCTGTTTGGGTAGCAGGGCTCAGCCAGAGTTTCAGATTTAGAAATCAGTAGCAGGCAGAATTGAGGGGTGGGGGAGAAAGTTTGAGGAAGGGAGAGCTGATAGGAGTACAAAACTGGCAAAGGGTGCTCGAGCACAACACATCAACTTGATCAGTTGTTCAGATTTTTTCTTCTATGCATCTGGTCCATAACATGTTCTGACTTTTCTCTTCACTGTGGATGACCCAATTAGTTTCAGCCTAGGGCCAGGCAGAGTAAAAGAGTTGGGCAGGGGGCATGTAGGGTTTTGTCTCCAGGAAAGGGTTACTAAAGGGAAGTTGAAAAGGGTTGCCAAAGTAGCAGAAAGTTGTTCTACTGGCCCTGTGTGCTGTCAATTAATGCAATACGTTCCATTAATTAAACTTCTAGTATATGAATCACCATTGTAACATTTCTTATAGTTGCTTACAGGGCAAATAATTCTACAGATGAGCCAAAAAGGGGTTAAAAGTCCTGTCAGAAATTAGAAGAAAAGATGGGTTACTATTCTTAGAAATGTTCAACAGGCTTCCATTGAGTAGCCTTGTTAGTCTGTGGTAGCAAAATAAAAGCAGAAGCCCGATGGCACAAAGAAACACAAAGAAACTTTAAAAAATACCAAATAAGAGTAAACTATCAATCCATGTATATAGACAGTGTAATACAACAAATATTAATACAACTGATGCTTTTGATAGAAGCTCAGAGGCTAAAGCAGGTTCACTTTTCACTTCTTTGTTTCCAGTACTCCAGATTCTTACAAATTATCCAGATTGTAGTCCTTGTTTTGAATTACAACATTCTTCTTCAGATTCCAGTAATAATATTCAAGTACATAACAATTGAGTTTCCTAAAGGATTTATAACCACTGACTAACAGAGACTCAAATACTTTTTTGCTTTAGCTACTGAGCTTCTATCAAAAGCATCAGTTGTATTACATTGTTTATATACAGAGACTGGTATAAATTAAACCCTGAGTCAGTCACCTATCATTTCCTGTATTCAACAATATTTCTGGCTCTAGGACCACAAAGACTCAGCTACATCTTATTATTTACACCAGGATGTGTCCTGTAGAAGTGCTCAACATCAAAATGTTACTGAATCATTAGTGTTAAAAGCTCATACATAGCTGGTCATGTTTTGAATCCAAAGTAATGCAGCAGTAGTTGTGTTTTCTGTAGTGTTGCATGCCAGACTGACAGGACTCAGCTGCTGTTGAGCAAACTGTCAAACTGCAAACTAGGCAAACTGTCTATCTTCACTTTCAGCCTCACAACTTTGATAGTGATGCCTTACATTTTTGCAAAGAGGTTTAATAACTGAGAGGCTGCTTTGGTGATACAGGGAATACTTCTTTCCCACTTTCTTTCCATCATAGAACTCAAGGCAATACTGAAGGAATAGCCAGGACAGGTTTCCTATTCAAATACATAGCCCTGCTCAGTTTCAGCAAGGTTACCATATGGCTTCCAGACATATTCTGGAAGAGTTTAAGTGCATTGTTTATGTGCTGTATTTTACCAGTTTCACACTCAGGTATCCTACATAGTTTGTGGACCACTAATTCAGTTTGTCGGCCATCTGAATCTGTATTTATAGATCAAATATTTTACAACGACTAGCAAGATTTAGTGACTAACTCTAAGCTGGTTCTTTGTGCCTCCATGACATCTGCACCCATTGCTTTATTCCTTAAAGCAGCCACTTCACTCATAGGTTTGATTATTCACTGATTCTACTTTTGTTCATTCTGGTGGATGGAAAGGCGTTTTCATATGCAGTTCTATCCTGGGCATGAGCTGGGACCATTATAATCATCTGTTGCCCTGTTCTGTGTGCCATAGAACTGAAGCAGGTAAGCGTACAAAGCAGGGAATTTCCTGTCGTGGCCCCCAGGTCCTGGAAAACCCAGCCTCAGGAAATCTGTCTTTTAGCTTTTTGTTTGGAAACTAGCCAGTTTTATTGTTGCCATTATTTTCGATCATTTGTTTTTATTGTTTCAGTTGCTCTGTCCTTTTAGCTACCATGTATAGTATTAGCCCTTTCCGTGGGCTAGAAATTTGCAAAAATAAATCAATTGTCAACACCCTTTCTTTCACAAAGCCTCTCTACAAAAAAGCTTTGTTTTTCATACAACTGATCTTATTGACCTGCCATGTAAAAATATTACTTCAACAATCATTATGGTCATTATTTTTTTTACTTGAACACTGGCACCCCCTTGAGATTAGCAAAATTGTTGCACAAATAACCAGAGTTACTGCTGCAGCTGTATCCAGCATTTTCCCTAGGGGAATCCCTCACCCCAGTCTCTAACTCTGAGGGCCATTCCGCACTCGTTCAAAATTGCACAATGGTTGAAAATTGAAATTGCTACTGATTTGCTGTTATGCACAATGTCGTTGACAATCTGCAACACTCCTGAAACCGATCCGCAAAAAGCGCTTCGTTGTAGCGCTTTCAGGGAAATCCCAAAAAGTGGATTCACTCTCCGGAAAGTACTACACTCTTGCAACCAATCTGCAACACTAGCGGGAAAGTTCTGTGCATTACCATTGTTGCGGTTTCTGCAAAGTCCCTCCCCCTGGCTCTCTCCTCTGATCTTCCGGCGAAGCGATCGCCATTTTTTTCTCTCGGAGCAAGCGGAGATCAACGCACCGGCGAGCTTTCGTTTACCCAGCGAGGCTTCCCTGGCTGCAGTCCCTCCCCAGGGCTGTTTTAAGTCACCAAGCACCAAGCAACACACAGCCCCGTTTGCTGGTTTATTTTCCCTTTATTTTTCACTCTATTTTCGGCTGAAAATCGCGCCCGTATTTTTTTTTTACTCGGGGGCGCGTGGCAACGATGAAACGGCAGCTCAAACACCCCCTGCTAGCTTGATGGGTGTCTCCATTGCAACGAATCAACGCAGATTCGTTGCAACCTGTGTGTGTGTTTTTTTTAACCTTCCTTAAAGGGAAAGGGGCTTTTTGGGAGCATGATAACGACCGCCCATTGGCTGCTTGACTGCCAGGGGCAGGACAAAGCTCGGCAATATCGCTTCCTGGCTAGCGATTTTTGCTGAGACCGGAAACCTGTGGGAAACGATAGAAACGCAACTGGATTCCACTATAAAGGCAGGTATGCACAACGACGAATTCCATTATTTAAAATGGCGTTTTTTCCTTCCTCAACCAATTTGCTACATAGATCCTGGTGTGGAATGGCCCTGAGTAAAAGCTATCTCTGCCTACAGGCCAGAATTAATCCCACAGTCCTCTCATTACTCAAATCAAAAGTGTGGAACTCTATTCTGTTGTGCATTTTTTTTTCAGTACCCTGCAGACCCCTAGGATATATGAATAAAAAAGAGCATCTCGAAGGCTGTGCAAAATATATTTCTCTTATTATCATTGTGTAATTGAAGTAATATCCTTCTCCCCATCTCAGTCTAGGTGTAGTGGTTAAGACTTCTGACTCAAAGTATACCGTCCCCAGAACATGTGTTTATACTGTCAAACAGGCTTTGGCTATTGCAACAGCAACTTTGATCTATAGATGGGAAAGTGGCAAATTATACATTATTGGACAGTGGAGGTACATAAAAAGTAAATACAAGTCTTGACCAAAGTAGGAGCTGGAATTCAAAAACTGCCACTGTAATCACTAAAAAGAAAGAAGGGTGGGAATAGTCTTGAAATACTTCAGATAATCAAACTAACCACTCTCAAGCACTTTTACTTACACCAAGGAAATGCACAAGTATTTCTGTCTTCAGAGAGTAGAGTTATTGTCACAAGTGGGGAAGTTCATTCAAGATTAGTGGCATTGCCCAACAATCCAGCTTCTATTACCCGAGAGGTAGCCCATAATGGAAGGGTGCCTCACACAGAGATACCTTCATGCACAGAAGCCCATGACTGGACCCTGAGCAGGTTGGCACACACAGAAACCAGCCTGGCAGAGACTGACTATGGAGTCAGTAGGGCCCCTTAAGAAACCTAGGAAGCCAGGCTAAGGCTCCATCTTGTTTGGGCTTCACTAGATTTCTTACATTTCCTCCTTGCCCATCTGACTGAGCTAAATGTGCACGTTATCTAAATCACCCCCCCCCCCCAGCCAAAGACCATTAGACTATCTACAGGAAAGGAATACCCCTTCAAGGTACTAACTGCAACTTCTTTTGTCTCTCTTGCCCAGTGTAATTTCTGTCTAGCACCATCTCTTATCCCCAAATGTCTTCCCCCCTGTCCTTCCTGATAAAACAAAGACAGGGCCATTAGAGACACATTACACCTAGCCAAGGTATTGTTCTACTTGAAGAAATCACTCCACACCTCCCACTCTAGTGACATCACAGTTCAAACTCACCTATCAGGTACGCATATCAGAGACCAATTGACAATCACGGACCTCCCAGTGGGCAGTCTCTGGGGCTGGCCCGGGAATTCCTTGCGCACACCTTGTGTGTGTGTTATGTTGTCCACACCCAGCATCCTGTCCACCTCCTGATGTCGTCAACCCTGTGTCTGGGCTGCTTGGATCCAAGGAAGGTGCAGTATCTTGAACTTATCCCCCTGTAGAACTTAGTGTAACTTGTGCCCCTGTAGAACTTAGTGTGTGTATGTTTTTGCTTGTGTGTGTGTTTTGAATGTAACCCTGATATTTTCCCCAAATAAATCCCCTGAGTGTAAGTTTTTGTCTTCTTCATTTAAAAAGGGTTTCTTCCAGGGAAAGGACCCCATAAAAATTGGTAGTGTTACTGTGTTACCCAGCCTCTTGCTATCCCCAGCAATTTGGTAACACTTCCATGCTTCACAGAAGGAGACTAGTCCAGTTTTGCCCTCCGTAACAGGACAGAGTTGGCTGATTAGTTCAAACCAGTTTACAAAATTCTTCTTTCTTTATCGCTTATGGAGTCTCACCATCTCCTTTGGTTTTCCAAATCCAAACCTTATGGCAACTCCTGTAAATGCCACAGAAACACAAGAATTTTGGGGAAACATACCTTTTCTCATAACACTTCAGTGATAAGAGTGGTTGCACGAAATGGAATTTTGTTCTTTCGCACATCTCTTCAAAGTATGGAACTTTGGACTTTACTCCTCTAGCCTTCTGGACCACATTCCTTAGCTCCAGAGTTAACTTCTGAGCCTTTTATAGCAGAGGTAAGTAAAGCTAATCCCTCATCTCTATGCAAAGACTTCGCTTCTTCACTTCTTCCATGTCAGGTTGATGTTAAGGACAGAAGACCAGAATCATCAGGCTAGCAACTGCACCCCCATCCCACAAGAAATGAGACAAGGTCTCTTAAGAATTCATACATAGTTTACTACTAAAAGGCTGTCTGCTTTTGCAGAAGCTAACCTCAAATTATTGGGAGAAAGTTTTTCCTTCATCATCAAAGACCCAAAACATGCAACATGATGACCAAAGCACCCTTCTTTGGGGAACCAAAATCAGTTTCTAATTATTCTCCTGGTAGCTAGCTAGGTATAAAGATACAGATTTACTCATCCTTTAGCTTAGTCAAAAAGATATTGGATATGTTGTATACTGTCACATATTGGGTTAATGCCCTATTTAGTTTTGATATTATTAGATTATTGCATAGCTACGTTTTTTAAAATGCCGTTATGTAATGCAGAGCATATAAACAGAAGCTCATTTTTTAATACTGCTTTGCTTCTGAGATTGGTTGTATGACCTTGCCCAAAGCAGCTCCTTGTTTCTTTAGGTAATTGAATTAACAATCTCTCAGCCTCAGGAAAATATTTGTGTGTGATCTTGACTCTTACTTTAGTCCTGGCTCAGCCCTGAAAGGTTTCCTGGCTCTTGGGCAGGGCAAAGAACTCTCCAGATGCAGTCATCTGGTCTTGAGATGGATATTGCTCAAGAGCCCTAGGATACCGTCTTTATAATATGTTTCCTGGTATGTACTACAGCATAATGCACACAGCATGGATCGCATTAAAAACACCCCCCTATCTGTGGGAATTCGATTATTCTGCCGTGCAGAAGCTGGAAGTCAGAGGCCCTGTATGTATTGCCACACTTCATCTACTTGGAGAAGTTCATTAACTCTCCTCAAGGGAATGCGTGGGATAATTTACTGCTTATTAGGCTAACTTTCCACGTGCTGTTGCCAAGTACATCGAGCATATTTCTCCACAATGTCAGACACTGCAGTTTTACAGCAATAAACTCATGCCCCATCAGAGACTACTTGCATTCCCAAAGGTCTGCTGAGTTCCAAGAATGGACAGGAAGTTTTAAAAAGAAGGGCACTGGGAGTTACTGCTCAGGGCCACGCTTCATTTTCCTGCTCTGTGTGAACCATACTGAATAATTCCCTGGCCCATATGAGGCCCTCTCCTGCTTTAGTCAGGAAAATGCCAAGGAATTGCCAGTCTTTTGCTGACAGGTAGAAGGGAATACTGGGATGAGAACCATCCATTTCTACTGGATTGGTTAGCCTGACTAGTAGCCGCTTGTCCTGAGGTTAGGGTGTGAACCATTCCCTCCTTCTGTAAGGAATTTGGAGCAGCTCCATCCATCTCCATAAAAGACTGCCTTACAAAGAGTTTTGGGGTGTTTTTTTTTTAATCAATTGAGAATGGCAGTTCTTGCTCAGCTGCTAAAAGATCAGGGTCATAGTCAAAGGTATCAGATTACAGGCATCTCCTGTTACCATCCTTTTTGGCTTAGGTAAAGTGAAGGGACACCAAGGCTTCATCTATGAGCCCAGCAGGACACCATAAAACATGGGTGAACAACTAGCTCCCTCTTGTGGCTCCGTAGCAGAAGCTTCTTTCAAAATGTTTGTTGTTATCGGTTTAGTCATGTCCCGCCCTCGGTGACTCTATAGGAAAGTCTCCACCATGTGGAGTCTCTGACTGCTTTTTTCAGTTGGTTCATGGTCATCCCTGAATCAGCTTTGATTGTGTCGAGCCAGCAGATCAAACTCTGAGCAGTGAAAAGTGGGGCATAAAAACCAACTCTTCTTCTTCCCCCTCATGAGGGCCCAAAGGGGCTTTTACAAAGAATATTTTTTCCAAACTAAAATATGGCTGCTGCATAACAACAAAAGTATAGGCAAGATAGTGTGTTCTGAATTTGCAGTAGACCTAACACCAGGGAAAAGGTGTGTGTTTGTGTGTGTGACAGGCACTAGGGATGTGACCTGGGAGCCAAGGGTGGTGGCCTGAAGACGGAGTGCAGCTAACAGTGGCTCACTCCACCAGGAACCTGGGCGTGATTCTTGAGGCCTCCCTCTCCATGGAGGCTCAGGTCACGAGAGTAGGCTACTAGCACCCTACTTGGCCCCAGAACACCTAGCCACAGTGATCCATGCGACGGTCACCTCTAGACTGGTCTTCTGCACCTCATTCTACGTAGGCCTGCCCTTAATCTTGATCCTGAGACTACAGCTGGTCCAGAATGCAGCGGCCAGGATACTCACAGCAATACTATGGAGGTCCCATTCAGCCCATCCTCCAACAGCTGTGCTGGCTTCCAGTCACATTCCGGATCAGGCTTAAGGTTCTGGTAATCATCTCTATGGCCTCTATTAAGGCCATACGCCATCTGGGCCCAGTGTACCTGAGGGGCCACTTTCCTGCCTACATCCCTCAAAGCGCCTTACACTCCATTACTTCCAACTGCCCAGTGGTCCCTGGCCCAAGGAAGCTCGCTTGACCTCAACCAGGGCCAGAGCTTTCTCCATCCTTGCTCAAGAGGGCCAACAACTTCCGCTGCCAAGGCTGCAATCAATCTTCAATAGCCAGATGTCAGCTTTCTCTTCCTGTCAAATGACACTACTTTCCCCATAACTAAAGAGAGACACTTGGCACTATATGAAGCTTCAGCACTTTGAGAAGTCATGTGAAAAAGGGATGGATCATTGTTGTGTTTTCTGTGAGATGCAAACCTTGGCATAGCCACTGTCAGCTGTAAGAATTTAAAAGGTTTATGCTCATGTCAGATTTTGATGTTGTCCTGAAGGCTGAAGAAAAAGAAAAATATTCTGATAACATCATACTATAATAGGTTCATAAAGCAACTTCTTGCCTTTTCTTCTAAGTGAACATCAGGCAATGGGAAAATGTATATGTTCCATATACATACATCCATACACCCCACCATGAGGCTCCAGTGTATGGTCGGTGTGACTTAAAGACTGAGTAATGGGAAAACTTAGTGACACCAAAACATCACAAGATGTGGAAATAATGGTAACAAATACTCCCTAGAGACACTTGAGGGAAAAACAGAATAAGAAAAAAGGGACAGTTTGCTTCCCATGTGTAGCTGCCGTTCCAGGTCCAAGTCCTTAAACCCTTGCTTCAACCATTTGGAAAGGTCAGAACAAAATGCTGCAAGCCACAAAGACAGCAAAATACAGTCCCTACTGGGGACACAGAATTTGGCAGGACTCGATCACTTAAATAGCAGACGGGCCATAAGGTGCTTGAATAGGCAGATCAAACCTCAGTTCTTTTTGTTCACAGATATTAAGTAACATCATTACCGCAATAGAATTGCTCTGAAAAGATCGTGCTCCATCAAAAATTAAACCATGAAAAGTACTAGTCAGGAATGAACAGGAAGCCCATACTTGCTCTGTTCATTCTGTTTTGACAATTAACCCTTTGCCAAGTTATTTTAAGCTACAGAACCCAGTCCTGTGACAGCATACAGTGAAGTACTGTATCCTATGGGATATAAAACTTTGGAAATGGTGCCATTCTTCCTCACTCATTGGAACAGTTGGCCAGCTGTTAATGATTTTCTTTTAAAGGGCAGAGCAGCCGCCGCCACTGTTGAAAATGAATCGGAGCCACAGCCTACGCAGACCAAGGAAACAGACCAGCTTTTGGGCTGGGGGTGGTGGGAACTGAGCTGAAGAAAGGACAGCCAACTGGGATGCAAGAGCAGTAGGCTAAGATGGAAGCAAAGCAGAAGTCGAAGCAGGAGTGAGTTGCTTCCTGCTGTTCCAGCCACCTCATCGTGTTCATGCCATCTCTAGTTTTTCCCTTTAGTGTTCAGCTTTAGACTGTTTGTACTGAACCCTTAGACCTTTAGCTCCTGTTCATACGGGAGCTATAAAACCATACAGCTTGAATGAATGCTCAAGGGATCTTCACCATAGAGATGAGGGCAAGACTGGGAATATTCTTGACTTTTTCATTTCATCCAAGGAAAAGCAAAATTCCATATACTTTATGGAAAGGCAAAAAAATGGATGCAAAAAATATTAGCACATTTAAACTTCTAAACATATTTTAGTTTTTCTGTCAGTTTCATAATGACTGAGCAAGTTGTCTTTACTTTATATAGCATGAAAATTGTATTAATGATGATAAAATGCTGAAAAATAAACATTGAAAAAGATGTAGGGTAATCTTGCATACAACAAATCTTAATTGTGGGCACTTTGGGAAATCTGTTTACGTAAGACCCTGACCTGGATGGCCCATTCTAGCCTGATCTTGTCAGACTTCGGAAGCTAAGCAGGGTCAGCCCTTGTTAGTACTTGAATGAGACACCACCAGGGATGTCTAAGGCGGCAGTAAAGAGGCAGGCAATGGCAAATGACCTCTGACCTCCTGCCTTGAAAACCTTATAGGATCACCATAAGTCAGCTGCAACTTGATGGCACATTCCACCACTACTTATCTGAGCCAGCATTGTACAGTGGTTACAGCACTTAACTAGAACCAGGGAGATCAGGGTTCAAGTCCCTACTTGTTATGAAACTTACTTAGTGACAAGGTGCTGCCATTTTCTTAGTCTTACTGGCTGCACAAGGTTGTTGGGTATATAAACTGGAGTAGGGGAGAATCATATATAGCGTTCTGGAATTCTTGGAGGAAGGGCAGGATACAAACACACCAAATAAATATTTTATCTGCCAAAGTTGAACAAGGACCCTTATACGATTTAGGACTGATCAACTACAATATGCAGATATAATCATATGCATTATAAGCTCGCTGTGTACTACTTCTTTCATTTTGCCTTGCTGACACGGATCTACAATCTTTATTCTGTAGTCAAGTGTTCCAGTAACTCACTGCAATGGAGGATGTAACATGGCTAACCATCTTGTTGCAACTGAAACCTAAGATTAGGAGCCAAGACAGGAGCCAAGAACGGCCGATCTAGCAAATTAAAAAAAAGAAAAGAAATCAAGCAGGGCACTGACTGCCATATATAACAACCAGCTAGAGCTCCATTCTTCTTGTTCAGCCTCTTTTAATTAAGCTCCTTTATTAAAAGCAATAATATTCTCATTGTAATTATTTCAGAACAGCACAATTCCTGTGAGAACACCAACACCCAGACCACTGTTATGAAGCAAACAAGGATATTAACTACAGCTGTATTTCAGACAGCTTCTGGGCTGTGGCACATGGAAAATGAAGTGCATCCTTAAGAATGATATTTGTCAAGGTAGAACAAAGATGACCCCAAACCTTCCCCAATATAAAGAAATTTCTGTGGAATGATTGATCACTGAGCTGGTTAAGAATCTTTGGTATATTTTAGTATTTCCTGCAGCTGTTCAGATTCATTCGCCAATACAGAGAGGCCTAGATTATGTGACCCTGTTTCCCACAGGATGTTACCCAAAGTACAGAAGGCTCCTTGGCCAAGCCTAATTCTGTTCCAGAAGCAAACCCTTTTCAAGCCAACGAATGGCAGCAAACTCTCATTTTACAAATCTGAGCTCCAGTTTGTGTAAAAACAAAAAATCAACTCAAGAAGCTGTTAACAAGCCACAAATACTAAACAGCATTTAATACAGAAGTTTCACATTAACAGAGAGAGTAACGTATCAAGAAAACAAATACATTACATACAAGGAACAGAAAAATGAGTCACAGACAGCAAGAATTAGAGAAACAGAACATTAAAGCTCTGGGCACAGCTCTGTGTTCAGAAGCTGCAGCAGAGACAACAGGCTGAAAAGTAGAGTCACTTTCACATCCAGTATTGCTAAAATCTAATGACCTCTTTAACAGTTAAGGGAGCAAGTGGCTTTATAAAAATTTCTCCACCATTTGCTGAATCCATGGGACACTTTTTGCTGGACCAGGAATCATGAGAATACTGGCAGCCATTTTAGAGGCCCCATTTACCTCGTTGCCGCTGAGATTGAATGGCCTCGCCCCGCGTTTCAGAAGACTCTCCTTGCAGAGGTGCCTCTCCCTCAACGCAATCAATGCATCTTCCCTCCAACCAGGGGAAAAGCTAGCTCTCATTTCTATCGGGAGTTTCAGAAATGCTGGTTGGATTTGTATGAAGAGGGCTTTTGCTCTCCAGTTAGATTCTTGTTGATCTTTCATCTTTCCCGCCATATACACAAAGTGTATCTAGGGGAGGACAATTTTTGGCTTAAGCTGCTTTCATGCACAACACCTGCAACACCACCTAGGCACACACTTATTGTCACCATCTCTCCCTCACTGCTACGACTTCACCATGTTATAAGTTCCCCACTGCTTTTTCTCTGGCTGTGTTTGGGCATCAGTGATATTGTACTCCCCATCTGGATATACCATAAAGTATTTGATGAGCTCCTGATCCAGCTTTTGAAATCTGCCCTTTAGCTCATGCACATATACACTCTTCATTTGCTGTGTTCTCAAGAGCATACCAAAGCTTGCGGTCAATTCCCCTGCAACTTAGACAAAAGGAATCTACCAAGGGAAGATAAATATGATATTAAACCACACAGATTCATTTCTGCTTTCTTTAAAATTCATATTACTGAGGGCTGCTGGATGTTCAGCTTGATAAAGCCCGCTTCCTTAAGAAAACCTAACAGCTTCACGTCTCTGTCAGTGCTATTGTGGCCAACCTTCCATCCAAACAGACACAATACTACAAAACTTGTCCTCCTGTTCTCTTCTCTGGACAACAGGAGAAAAGGAACTGTTTCTCTTTTCAATGGATTCTACTTCCCCAAAGGAAAGGAAGTTCCCGTTTGTATTAACAAGCATTGTTAAAGCCTGTGTCAAAGCCTGGGCCACAGCCAACGTGAAGATGACAGATACCACCCGGCAACGCTTCAGCTGACATTGTGCCTCTGGTAATCAGCTCTGATGGCGGAGGAGCAAGAGCACAAGAGCACGCAGCAGAGGCATATGGATAAGGTGGAGCCATTTTGAGCAGAGAAAAATTCTTTAAAGTGTGAGACCACTTTGCATGCTGGAATGAAACTAAGGAGGCCATTTATAGACGCTCTTTCCCCATGCAGCCTTGCTAAGGCCCAAGATGTCCGAATGGCAATAGCTACACATTCTGGGATCCTTGCAAGCTTGGTCAGGCCCAAGAGCGACCTAAGTGACCTGCAAGAGATGACTGAGAGTAGAGCTGCTTCCCCAACCCTATCAATAGCCACAAAAGAGAGATTTCCAATCTAAGAAATAAGTATAGCTGCCAAAAGAAGGGCTGAAAACCTGACTCCACTGTGGATGTTAATAGGCTTGAGAGATAAAGAGCAAACATTAAAAGTGTGGTGACAAGCAAGCCACCAAGTAACAGTCTGGTTCAGTCCCAAAGGACAAACTGTACACAACAGCAGCTTCTCCAAAGACAAGCTACAGTGCATTTCTTGTTCAGTCTGGGTGCATTTCAGAGATAGTGGTTTTCTCTTCCATGCTTGATGGAAGAACGTGTCTTGTTCTAGCAGACACTCAGTAGTTGGCCAGGCTCCAGTAAGTGGAGTTAAAGGGATCGAGGAACTCTGGCACAAAAGTTTGCTCACAGCTTGGGGGAGCAGGTACTATTCACAGGTTTGTCAGACTTCGCTGCACATAGAAATCATCAAGTGGATGTTCAAATAGAAGACTCCTCAGCTGAACATCCATGCGACCGAGTCCGTTTACAGGTGTCCTGTGCCAAGAAAAGAATAGATTGGAATTATGCTGCAGTCTGGCTAAACTTTATCTCCTGTTGGGAAAAGCCCAAATTCAAGGTTCACACTTTTAGCATGAACTCTGCACACTATCAAAGATGCCCAATCTGGCTGATTTGGGAGTTACCACTCTCCCTTAAACTGTATTCATGACTGGAGTATACAAAGGCCAGTTGAAACTGAAACGCCCTGAGACAATATTTTGGGATTAGACACAGGGGCACTCAAGGCTGTAGTCCCATAGGCCTTCTTTAGGCATGCACTGAGGGTACAGAAACTTCATGCCAAAGAGGAAACTATGAGATTACTGGTATCTGCTGCTGAAACACACTAATGCATGTATGTAAAAAATTAACTCACCTCTTTTCTGTGCTCCAAGGACTTCAGTTTTGCTCGAATGACATTGATTGTTGGAGAAGAACCAGATTTCTGCAACTAGACAAAACAAGAAAAGCACATTAGAAACTCTGGCCTCTGAATCTCACTCCAAAAAACAAGCAAGGATGGACCAAGGTGCTGGGAAATGGCTTATGTAAATTCAAATTAAATTGTAACATGAAGTTACTCAAGCCACACAGATGTATGGTACTGTACTGCAAATAAGACATATGTTTCTAGGGAGTTTAAACAAAACACATACTGGGGAGAAGGGGAGCCTTTATTCTGAAGGAAAGAGTACAAGCTGGTAGGACTCAGGGATCAAACCTAATGGCCAAGGTATAAGAAGAGAAAAAAATACCAGGGTGCAGAAAGAGGCAGAGGAACATAATCATTCTAAAAAACCTTCTAGAGCTTGGTGTTAGGGCCAGCCTTCCCACTATATTCAGAACAGATTAGGAAGTCAAAACAATGCAGAAAGATGTGAAGTGTAGGCAAAGCTCTAGTAGAGCAATTCTGATCCAGGACCCTATTAGCATGATGCAAAAATAAAAATCCTTCTTCCAGCAAGTCTTACCATGTTGACATTCTCCTCGCTGCCATGCTTTGGATCCTTGGTGCCTGCAGGTTCCAAAGCAGCATCTTTCCCTTTCTTGTCCAAGGACACTTGACTCCCCAACACCTTACGCTGCATTAAGGAAAAACAAAAGGTTATTTTGGGACTGTTTAGGTCCACCTTTGGCTGGATGTTCATGTTCCTCCAACAGGGAAGCTAGCTGGCATTTCCATTTCACCCTCCCCCTCCTACCTGCAGCCAGCAGTGGCTTTATGCATTCATCTAGAGCAGTAAAGACTACCAATGCCATCAAGGCCTCCTGAAATTTACAGTCATCCAGTTACAACGAAACCCTGCAGCTGCAAAGCATGAGGCCTAGAATTAAGGAATAACTTACATCTTTATTCCCACAAGGCTATGTTATACAAGATGAAGTACAGCAGGAAGAAATTATCACTAAATTACCACCTATTTTAGCCTTTGCACCTTGAGATTCTGCTCTTAGAAGAGTAAATTCCCAAGTCTCTTTTCTCTTTATTAAATAAAAATAATTTCTGTTTATTAAGCTTATTCCTCCTTGTTCTTTTGAGTGTTGGCCTGAATCTGGACTTTGGTATACAAAGGCTAAATACCAAGTACCAAAGTGGCCGAAAGGCATGTGTTCACACTAGCAAGGGGGCACCTTTGTATGTTGCAAGGCCTTCACGTGTATGCCAGTTTGGGTACTAACACTTAGTATTAACTTATCATACCAAGCTAGAAGGAATATACAAGTGGGTAGGACACTAAGAGGCCTGAAAGTTGCCTTGAATGGTATCAACACAGCACAATGCACTGCTAATGTTAGAAAGACCTTACCTTGATGAGGCCACTGAAAGAACGGGTGCGTGTCCGCTTCTGAGGTGTGGGTGTATCTAGCCCAGGAGTGAGAGCATTGGAGTGCTTGTGAAACTAGGGAAATACACATTTTAATAGCACCATCACTGAGGTTCTGTTGTTCAATGATCCACTCCAAAGCCCAACCCCTAGTTCTTACTTCAAGCAGGAAGCCTCATTCCTGCTTCCCTGTTCTAGTCCAACTGTCTAAGGTCATTCCTTACCTGTTGAATTAGTTTCTTTTTCTTGGCAGAGTCTGGCATATTATGAACATGGCGGAACAGTTCTTTCAGTGCCTCCTCTGTGTGCTGGTGTGTCTCTTCCTGGTGGGCAGAGGAATCCAACAATCCTTGTGTTTTGAACTTTAGGAGCTGGAAGTTCCTGAAACTCCGGGGCATGGGCAAGTCCATGTCATCCTGTGGAAACCAGAAGGTAGTTCAGCTCATCATTGGCCTGTTTGGTTCAAGCTGATCCTCTTCTACAAGTCTAGCCTCCAAGGTTAGGTGTTGTTCCTGTCATTCTAGTTTTAATGACAAGAACATTGTTCCTTGAGAGGTGGTGGGTTCACCTTCTTTGGTAGTTTTGAAGCAGAGGCTAGGTAGCCATCGGAAAGAAATGCTGATTCTGTGAACTTTGACAGATTGTAAGTGTGTGGGCAGAAGGGACTGTGTCTGAGCTTGGCTCTTATGGTCCTTTCTTGCATGCCCAGGCAAATGCTGATTGCCACTTTGGGGTCAAGAAGGCGAATTTCCTCCACACCAGACTGACCAGGGATTTGGGAGGGGAGGTTGGGAAGGAGCATCATCTGGACATGAAATTGGGGTCATTATGGGGGACCAGGTAGTTGTGAATTTCCTGCATCCCTGCAGGGACTAGATAACCCTAGAGGCCCCTTCCAACTCTGTGATTCTAAATCTGGTGCAAGTTTGACATCCAGCCATGGAGAGAGCCAAGCTGGGCCACAATCCAACAGTCAATCCTCCAAGATATTAATGTGTAATCTTTTGACAGTTTACTGAGAGTTTGCTCAGTTTTCTAGAGACTAACTAGAAAGGGTATATTCATTAGAATATTATCATCAACAATTCCAGGCTCTAATCAAGTCTTCCAGCCCTGAACACATGGGTTTCCCCATCAAAATCCCTTTTGGGCAATGCTTGACCTCCTAAATCTGCTGTAGCAGTTTTCACCCTGATGAACCTCATACCATGTACTCCCTTCTGTGGTCACTGTTCTTACCTTGGAGGCATGCGTTCTAGAGCCCAAATAATACTGTCTGGCATACTCCCGGATGTACGATGGAGCCTTAGAAGATGAGAGAATAAGGGGGCATCAGACAAGAGCTAGTGTGGTGCAGTGGTTCAGACTGTCAGAAAGGTATCTGGGAGACCTGGCTCTGGATCCCCACTTATGCCATGAAAGTTCCCTGAGAGACCCTGGTCCAGTCAATATCCTCTCTGTATTAACTGCTGCATATGATTGTTGGGAGGATAAAATGGAAGAAAAGTGAATTTACTTTGAAGTAAATGAAGAAACATAAGCCAAAGTCTGGACCTAAAATAATTACCTATGCCCAAGACAAGGAATGGATGATAGTTCCAGGGGTGCATCTGCTTATAACCAAAAGCATAAGGGAGAGAACTGCTGGGACTTCCTTGTACATGCCGCAATCCCCAAAAGAGTGAAGACTAAGAGGAAAATGTGGATGTCATAGCAACTGATCAGGCACAAGGTGATTGTCATAGTCCGCTGAAGGCTGTTAACCCACACCAGAAACATTTAAGTACCCAGACACCCTCCCTCACCAAGGCAGAACTCCACCCTCTGCAACCCACATGTGCGAGAGATCTCATAAATAAAAGGCAAATCCCTGTTTTGCTATGTCACTGTCAGGCACAGTCTGCCCAGTAGAGGGAGTAGATTTATTACACTCAGCACATTCAGTAAACAACAGAAAAAGAAGAGCCATGATGAGAATTTCAGGATGGCAAATGAGGCTCAATGAACAACAGGAATTCCTCCCCCCCTACAAAACAAAAACAAAAACAACAACCTTCCCATCTGACCAAGAGCAGATCAACCATTTCCCACTAGGAACACTTACTTTGAAGATTTTCTGTGAGTGCTTAATCATGAAAGTTATCCCATTGTTCAGCTGGGCAATGTTCTCCTGCAGGTCACTGGCAGTCACCTAGCAAAAGCAAGATGCACAAGGCAGAATAAGTTAGCCACTACAGATAGATATGGGATACAGCAGCCAACAGCAGAGGAAGGGCAGACAGAAAACAGCCGCTTATCTGTTCCACTTAATGTTTCTGGTAAGGGCTTGGAGGATGAGCATGTCTCATTGCTTAAGTGCCACTCAACGCTTAACACCTACTCAGGGTGGCTGTCCCGCCCCTGAGTGCCTCCTCCTCCAACTGACTTGCCTGTCTGCCCATTGGCCTTCTGTCCCCCAACCCTGACCACCCCTCCTCTTTCCACTTCCCTCCAAGGCTTAGAGGCTGCAGATTCCTGCCACGTGAGAGCTGCCCCTGCTGGTGAGTTCCCTGCCCGGGAGCCTCCAGCCCTTGGGCTTTGTGGCTCCCCAGGAGGGCACCTCGCTCCAAGATGACTGAGCCACCCAGCTGCAGCTGGGGACACGCTGCCTTAACAGCTGCTGCAGCCTTTCCAGGTCCGGGGGGGGGGGAGGGGGTCTGCAGAGTTCTTCCACCACCACCACCAACCCCGTTGTATTCCTGAATGCAACAGGCTTGGCCCCTAGTAGTGCAAGAAGTAGCCAGGAATCTAAGGGCACCTACATTTCGAGGCCACAGAATGTGGGGTGCAAACATAAGAGCCAGGTTGTGAGCCGACATTTTGTTCTTGTCCTGTTTCTTTGCAGTCTGGTACAGCAGGTCCAGGAGCAGCTTTAGCAAGTTACGATTCGGGAGTGGTAGGATTAGGAAGAGCAGCTGCAATGCTTCAATCTGACGCTCTTTATCTGGTATGCTGGTCTTGTTGCCCTTGTCATCAAACTGCATCAGGTCTACAATCCAAGAGTTAGGAGACTATAGTTTACAGTTAAAAAAAACACCCAGGAACCAGGAAACTCCACAAAGTTCAATAAAATATTCCTTTCCAAATTCTGTCCATTCTTTTCTTTCACGACACTAAAGTCTATCTTAACTCTTAAACATGCACATAGAACGTACCTTTTATCCCATTTCTGGTTTATCACTAAACAAACAAATCCCAAGTTACCTCACTGCAAGACTATTTCCCTTCTCATTCTCTGACTCACCTGAAATTTTGAGGTGTGCATGGAAATGCTTATGGGTTAGTAGGGGCTCTGGTAATTCCCCAAGGAATGTCTTCAGCACAGTGGCAACATCATTGGAGTGAAACTCCCCAGAATCCAAATCAATCTCTGCCCCACTGTTCAAGGCTTCTCTCAGGATCTGCTGCCTGGTGCTGTTTCCAGGCACTCGGAACAAGCCTTCCACGCGCAGGTCTGCATTGCGAAGGGAAAAACTATGATGGAAAGGTTCCAAAGGTATGAGACATGCAATGCGAGGGAGAAACATTTCACGAAAGCATAATTCCTTCTCTTTCTACAATATTGTTGGTTCCCTCCAGCAGAGAGAATGTCTGAGGGATTTTAGGAAGGGCCGCTCCTATTTAGAAGACTGGGGGGATGCACACCCCCAAGTCCACTCACGAAGGGGAGCCAAACTCTACTTACTCTTGTGCAGATACTCAATCAGTTGAGATATTTGAGCAATGCCTTCTTCAGTCAATGGAGCTCCAAACACCAACCCTTTCTCTAGAAAAGACAACAGAATATATGTGAGAGAGAGAGAGAGAGAGAGAGAGAGAGAGAGAGAGAGAGAGAGAGAGAGAGAGAGAGAGAGAGAGAGAGAGAGAGAGCGCACACATATATGAATGAGCTGGGAGAACCAGAATCATGCAAGGCCTTTACCTACAAATGTCGACAGAGCCAAATGATAAATCCTGGCCCAGTACATGCTCACCCTCCAAATTTGTGAATGCCCCATCTCTTATGCCTTCTACCAGCTCATTAGGCTTCAGATTTTTTAAATTTGCTGTGCTCTCTAAAGGATATTATGCTGTAAGGTTCTGACTGCTTCAAACTGGACGATCAGCCTTTCGGTTTTCCCTTTTCCCACTAAAGTTTCAGTAGTTTGCTTACAGTCCCATTTTTTAAAACTATGCATAATTCAAAGAGATACTCTGCTACATCATAGTACTAGAGTTGGCTTCGCAAGCTGGTACAGACTGCCTGAACTCAACTTTTGGGAAGAAGAAAGCCAAGGAAAACATTTATGAAAACTAAACAAGTTATATTGGAAATTGCAAACTCCATGGAACATGCAAGCAAGCAGTGATTGATGTTCTGGTAGTGTGTATGTGTGTTTGTGTCAAGTACACAGCATGTTTTTGTCCTCTTGAGAGAAAGGTGTCCTTCATTAACTACTGTGCCCTGGGTCATTAAGAAATTAATTGACAAGAGAGCCTGCTTGGTGTAATGGTTAAGAGTGGCTGCTTCCAATCTGGCAAGCCAGGTTGATTCCTGCTCCTCCACATACAGCCAACTGAGTGACCTTGGGCTCATCACAGCACTGATAGAGATGTTCTGACTGAGCAGTAATATCACGGATCTCTCAGCCTCACCTACTTCATAGCATGTCTGTTTTAGGGGGGAGGAAAGGGAATGATTGTAAGCTGCTTTGAGACTTCTGGTAGAGAAAAGCAGCATATAAGAACCAACTCTTCATCATTTGGAGTAGTCAAGAGCCAGCTGGAGTAGTCAGAACCCACTTGAGATACAGTAACTGTGGGAATAGTTGGATACCTTCTGTAACACTGGTTCTGATCCTGAAAACAGAGTGCTGAATGAAACAGCTGTACAAGAGCTCTTGATAATAGTGGTTCTAACTTGGACATGTTCATAGTATGAATTTCATAGAATCATAGAGTTGGAAGGGACCTCCAGGATCATCAAGTCCAACCCCCTGCACCATGCTGTAACTTACCTGCCCATCCACAGTGACTCCGTGCATTTCTTATGTATGAGGCAGCAGCTGGAGAAGGTGGCCAACCACCAATGACTTCCTGTTGGGTTCCCGTTCTGGAGCATCCCAAGAAACCTCTCTGGGTTGGCTTTCCATGTCAGGGTTTCCCTCCTGGGAGAACTGTATCTGCCTGTCAGTCACACAGCTCTTTCTGAAACCTTGTTCCTCAGCCCATCCCTCATACTTTATTTTTAAAAAGTTACACCCAGGACCAAGAGTGCTATATGCAGTGCCACTGCACAAAAGGGTTTTAATTTCATATAACTTGGTCTATGACAACGAAGCTGGCAGATGACTATAATCTTTTATGAAACACTCTAGAAATTCTGGGATGGATGCACAGATGAAATCTGAGTAACTACCCATATCAGTCAAGAGTAGTAACTGCTTTAACTAAGACTGAGTTTTAGCTTTACGTACTTCCTCTCTTATTATTAGTTTCCCTACTCTCACTGCACTCCAAATACTTTACTAGGATTACTTGAGATCATTCACAGTCAGATCTTGCTGCAAGGATCTTTTGACGAAATCTGTCAGTTATTACAAACTTTGCCATAACTCAACACTACTTTCCTTAGTACTGTGTTTTTTCTTATGATTATCCTCAGTATTCCAAGATATATATTTTTTCTATTCATGGCAACTCCAGTAGTAACAAACTAACAATGCCTCTTATCAAGTATTAAAAAACACATATCTAGCTTGTTCACTTTTATTGCATAATTATTTGTGCAAAACTGCCTGAATGCTTTGTTTGTCTCTATTATACAAGAAATCTCTATAGAGCTATTACCCCTTTTAAATGAAAGCGGAGCTGGAACAGCAAAATATCATGGCTGGAAGAACTTATATTTCAGTGGAACTCAAAGAGCTGCCAATACATCCCCCCACCACACACACACAAGCTTACTGTTAGTATCTGACTCATGCTGATCAAACAGCAATATAATCACTTCAATTTAACGAAGCCAATTTAAACAGAAAAACACAGCAGATGGCATCCAGCTGTCTAAGACATTAAGATTAAAAGAAACTGACTTGCCAAGGCCACAACATATTATGGACCATATTGAACTAAGCCAGCAGAATTGGGCTATGTTTTTTTTAAATCTTTCCATTCTCTGGATTTCTTCTGTCCTTAAGATTCATTGGGATTTAATCAACGACTTTTGGACTGGCATTTGTGCCCACATTCAGGTTAAAAACATTGCAGTCTTAACTCAAGCAACTTTATAGTTAATTTCTTAAAAGTAGCATTAACTACCCTGTCCCGGGGTTATACATTTCAATCCAGTTTGGAGGAAAGATAGCACGAAAGCAAGAAAATCAAAAGGGAGTATCCAGTTGGCTACCAAGACAACAGAAATCTTACCACTGACTTACACTGCCATTTCCTTGTTCAGGATCTTTAAACAGCCATGGAACATTTCCCTCAATGATAACATAAGATGATTAAATGCAGCAGAGAGGGGAGTAGTTACCACTTCAGAATGGACTGAGAGCTACTGGATAGCTAGCTCAAGCAAGCTTGGCCAAAGGAGTTATTCAGCAAGGATAGCTCAACCAAGAAATTAACTGATTTTTGCCAAGTTAGGGAGGGAATTCACAATGCAACCAAACATGGAATACCAAAAAATGTCACAGATCCATAGTCCTATGAGCAGAAAGTGCCTTTCTATGAGAGATACACAGCATAGACCTCCCTGTCCAACTCAGAAGGCAAAGATTAATATTTTATGGGACTACATTGTACACATCCCTGCATAGCCAGAGTTCTGTCTCTAGTAAGATTCATCCAATAAGTTTTTTTTCTCTCCTATTGTGCCATTTGAAGATGCTGGATGGCAGATACAGTTCCCGACATAGAAAAACCAATTCAAAGAGACACCTTCATATTATTAAAGCACCTGACTGCTATCCTTGTCTTCTCTGCAGGGTATAGCCCTGCGCTGTAGTAGGCAAATATGCCTGATCTTCATCAGACCAAGAAAATGTCTGTTTCTCATGAACATCCTGGATGTGTCTCAGATGATAGGTCATAGATAACAGAACCCAAAACCCGGAAACCAAGGCCAAGAGAAAAATGTTAGCCAGCACACCACAGACCCTACCTTTGCGTTTCAGAGACATCAGGGAACGGAAAAACCCAGAGGCTATGCTGGTCCCACCAGGCAGCTGGGGATCTTCCTCTCCCATCAACTGAGCCAGCTCTGCTCCAGGAAGGTCAATCAGCCGGGTGATGTTACTGACCACAAGCTCCGTGAACACCTCCGGTTTCTCATGCCGCAACTTCTCAACAAAGAAGTCTGGATTGAAAATGATCGGTTGTCGGGGAAGGGAGGAGTCATTGCAGATAACAAAACTGCAAAGGGCATCACTAGACAAGACAAGAGAAGAAATTAAATTGTATGCAGGTAAATCAACAAAGTACAGGTTAACTCTACCTGGAAGTGTATTCATATAGTAGTCAAACCAGGTGGACCTAAAGGATCTGTCAATTACAAAGTCCTCCATAGAGCCTAGGACAGCACATGCAGCCTCCATACCTTGATTTCTTCCACACAACAACCCTGAAAATAAGTTAGGCTGGAATAAAATGACTGGTTCAAGGTCCTCCAAGAACCTTTGAGTTAAGGTGACCAGATTTTAACATTGGTAAAGCGGGACACCATTGACCGGGGGGGAGGGGGTTCTTGATTAAAAATTTGGTCTATATGGAGCAACAAAAATTTTCATAGAACACACAGAACGCAAAAATAGTATTGTAATATATATATTTTACTTGCAACATAAGTACAATTTGCCAGGTGTCCCCCGATGTCCCTCCAAAAGTGGGACAATCTGGTCACCTTACTTTGAGCTCTTATCTGACACTCTACAACCTGCAAACATCGTTTTTTAGGAGTGCATGTTGCTTTCAAATTGTACACCAAGCCTTATAGGAATATGAGTAGCCTAAATAAAAATAGCTTTGTTTAGGACATAATTACAAGCCATATCAGCTTTACTTTCCTGGGATGCAGTCTGGTTATGCTGACATATATTTAATATTTAAGAACAGTAATGTATTCTTAACATATCAGGGAAACAGAGTTGCAAACAGAAAAATTAAATATAATGATTATACAAGAACTCATCCAAAATCACTGTGATGACACTGGAGTTCACCAGAGAGGAGACTTTTAGGCAAGGTGGGATATTATCATAGAGATTGACTTGAAACTGCCCTGTAGTAGGCATTCCTTGCCAGATGTAAAATACAACAAACATCTTAAGGCTGGCCCTGTGGATCGGAGCAGCATAGCGGGCCCCACAAACAGATCAAAGCAGCAAAGTTGACGAGGTGACTCCAGAAGCAATTTTCTCCAGGCTTTCAAAGAGCAAACTGCCAAGTGTAGTCAGATTTTAACTGCTGCTTGGTAAGCTTTCCTGCAGCTTGATACGCTTCACAAGCTGAGAGCAAGATGGAGCAGTTCTGCACAAGCAGCTGGAAAGGACTGCTCATTGACCTCATGCTTGCATTTATGCTGCCTTAACACGTATGCCAGCCATGGTTGGCTCTGCTACTGAGGGCACTTTGTCTGAAATCTAGTTTAATCTAACTGGATTCAACATAGCTTCCTAAAGAGGGCCAACAAAGCAGGTGATGTTTTCTCCTATATTACTCTTGTTTCTCTGTATCCTGACACCCCACCCCTTATCCAGACATAAAAGCAAAACCCATGGAAGCCAGAGTATTGGTCAAGAACCAGTCAATGGGCGGGGGGCACCCGCTCATTGGAGGGTCTTTGGCTCCAAACTTTCTAAAGTCTGATAGCATCTATTATCAAAATAAATTAAAAGTTAGGTCTCTTACACAAGTGCTGAAATCTTCTGGAGAGGCATTGGGAAGCAGAGATACAGCAAGAAGAACTTGCTCCTTGTTTTCAGAAACAGATCTGCCTGCTACGGCACAGCCTATGCAAATTCCATGCACGCTAAGTGACACAAAGACCCATTTATTGGTCCTTTTGGCACAGAAACTTCACCGTTCATACAGATCCAAAGCAGAACTCAGATTAAGCCACTTGTGTTACTTATTAGGGGAATGTGGAACTGGGAAGCTAGCCACATCACCCGCAATGAACTAGGATACTGGACAAAGACCTTTTCCTTGCCATGTTCCAAGACAGACAGACATAAGGGCCTGTGGCTCACTATACGGTAAATGCTTTTCATATTGAACCTCCAAAGTTCAGTCTTTGGCATCTCCAGCTAAAGAGTCTTGGGAAGCCACTGCTGGGAAAGACCCTCTTCTATCTGGGATCCTCAAGAGACTCCAGAAACTCTGTGAGGTAGATTACTGGATCAGTCTCGCAATCACCTTCAAAGTTAAGTAAGGACTTTAACCGAAGTGTCCCAAGTCCTACTCACACAACTATTACTTGTTTCGCGTCTTCTGTCCTTCATTTCTTCATCAGGCTTCCTTAAATCTTTACAGTCCATTCACATTGTCTCTTCTTCGTTTTCTTTTTCTTTGAGAAAACACCTGATCTCTACCCAGAATCCTACTGCTGGGATCTTCTATACTGCTACCAGGTCAGTTCCATCCTTTCCTTACTTCTCCAACTGGCTTAGCAGAGAGCCAGATTCCCTCCTCCATCAGTCCTTTGTGGTCTCCCCCTCTATGTAACTTTAGGCTGTATGATTTTCAGTATATGGCTGTTTACTTTAACTTCTCAACTCACCATACATTGCTGTAATAAACAAGTTGGCTGGTAAGGGGCCTAGACATGACCCTCCCAAAGAATGCTACATGTGACACACACACTCGGCAACTTTGTACTGCATATTTGTCTGGTCCAATTCCTATTTTATGACTAGAGACCTCACAGCTGGGATAAGCCTGAACCCTCTCTTCTGTGCTAGTTTACTGGGCTTTGTCATTTCAAAAGGTCACTTTATCAGCACAACTCCTTCGCACAAAACTATGCATGCCTATTATTATCATTAATGAAAATGGAAATGTGAGACAGCTCGTGCAATGACAACTTTCAGACAGTCTTGCAACAGAAAAAGCTCTGTACCTCATCCATATTAAAGGTGTGTGTGTAAACATCTAAAACCAGAAAAAGGACAGTCCTGGCTATTCATATGAAGGAATGGTCTTGTTTGCTCAACTGCTGCGAGTTCCCTCCATTTCTAATTGCCACTTACCTATCAGTGTTGGACTGGGCAAAACAGGAAAACTGCATTTACTCGCATAGTATAATAAATATAATAAATAAATAGTAGATAGCATGGCTAGATTTTGTTGCTTGTGTTGAAGATAGATCCTGTCAACTGTTCAAGGGGCCAGGAGAGGTAATGAGAAACATAAGAAAACTTCATTTGTGAAATTCTTCAAGCCCCGATTCCAATGGCTTATGTTAACAGAGCTCAAGGGAGACCAGGGGGTTCACAGCAGCAAAAGGCAAAACCAAGAGATAATCGTAAAAGAACTGTAACAAGGTTTTCCAATATTTTGAAGATACAATTCACCCTGTGAGGAGGATATTTGGACTAAAGGAGTTTGAGTTTTCCCTGTGTGGTTTCACTAATCAAAGGTGATCCACCCAAAATATTTTTACTTTGATGATGTTATCTGTTCAGTTGTGTCCGACCCTTGGCGATTCTATAGGAAAGCTTTCAATGACCGATTCTTTTAGTTGGTTCATGGTCATCCCTGTATCGGCTTTGATCGTGTCAAGCCAGCGGATCCTTTGGCGACCACGTTTCCTTTTGCCACTGACCATGCCGATCATTAATTAATTTTTTACTTTAGGAAAATAAAAAGGCAAATATTGTCTTTATCCTGGAGGAGTCCGTTTTGACAGATGAAATTATGTGGGGCGGGGGGTGCTAAATCAGTATTTTCTGCCCCTAGCATCCCTGATCTGAACTGGTGTCCCTGTGGTTTCAATTTTTCTTTTTCAAAAGCTAGACAAATCCAATCATCTGCTTTGTAAATCACTATGTCAATTTTTAAAAGGGAATTATGGGCCAGTTAGACTAAAACCTAAAGATTGGAGTTATGAGAGAAAGAATTATCATTAAACATAGAATCATAGAATTAGAAAGGACCTCCAGAGTCATCTAGTCCAACCCCCTGGACAATGCAAGAAATCACAACTACCTGCCTACCTACAGTGACTCCAGTTTCATGCCCTAGTGATTCCCCCACCACCAAAAATCCCCAGAATCCAGCCTGGCCTAAAGGAAATTCACCTACCATCCCACAGCGATGATTTCTAGGGTATGCAAGGAAGGGCCACAAGAGACAAACACTGGCACATCCCTTCCTGCCTACCCACTTATAATCTGCCTAAGTTTGTAAGATCTGCCTTTCTGTCAGATGATTATAAAGTCTGTGCTTAAAAACTTCCGAGGAAAGAGAACCCACCACCTCCCAAGGAAGCCTGTTCCACTGAGGAACCACTCTAATTAGACCCTCTGCTCTATCTTCTCTATGACAGCCCTTCAAGATTTGAAGATGGTTCCACCTTCTCCATCTTCTCTATGACATCCCCCCTTCAAGTATTTGAAGATGGTAACCTCTTAGTCATCTTCAGGCTAAACAGACCAAGCTCCCTCAACGTTTCCTCATATAACTTGGTCTCCAAGCCCCTCACAATCTTCATAGCCCTCATCTGGACCTGTTCATTTCTGTACATCTTTCTTCAGTTGTGGTGCTCCAAGTGAGTACATAACAAAGCTCAAGTTGACAACTCATTCTCTACCTGATTGGCCTTCCTTGGGGGTGTGCTGCATAGAGAGAGAGAGAGAGAGAGAGAGAGAGAGAGAGAGAGAGAGAGAGAGCACTCTGCCAATGAGGGCAATCAGTTCAGATTGCATGCAGACAATTTACTCCCTACCCGATGGGCTCTCTTGAAAATATTCCACCAATAGGAGATGGCCCTCAGTCAGGAATGGCCCACCCCTGGTAGTTTAGCTCCAATCTGGAGGGAACCCTAGGCCAGGAAGGGCTAATAAGGAGTCATCTCTCTGCCTCCAACTTCTTGCCGGTTTCAGAAGTTTACTGGGTAGAAGAGGAGGCAGCCTCAGCATGCCCTGCTGCCAGTGAATTGCCAAGGTCTCCTGGCCTCTTTCAACTCAGAGGACATTGGTGAAGGTGGGGAATGAGCTATCCTGGGGCAGCCTCTGTGTGCCTTCTGGAGAAGAAACAGAGGGAGGGCCAGAAATGCCCCCCTGCCAAGACCCAGGGCAGCAGGAAACCCTGGATTATGTGAACCTGCTGTGGGCTTTCTAGGACATCTGCTTAGTGGCATAAGCTGCTAACAGAATCATGGAAAAGATGGACCATTGCTCAGAACTGGTGAGGTTCTTATGAGGGACCAGTGTAGGATCTAAAATTTAAGTTTGTTGGTTTCTGAAAACTGTAGGCTGGTGCCTGGAAGTTAAAAATATTAAAAAGCTCTGATATGAGGCTCCACTTCAACATCAGACAACCATTGGTTTATCACAGCAAGTGCACAAAGAAATCTTTAATTATGAATGACAGTATGGAAGGATTTTTTAAAGTCTTTTTATTTCTTGAATGCTGATCACATAGACTTGGGAACTCTAATTACTCATAATCAAACTTGCCTTTCAGCAATGACTAATTATTTTGCTTGGAGCTAGAGGAGAAAGGTTTTATTATTCCAGCAAACAGAAAGACATTGAAAACTTTCTAAGAAAGAGGCTTCAGTATTATGGGTTGGAAAAAAGGAGAACAGGAATATATAATATTCTTATTATAGTGACTATAGACTGAATTACTGTATTTGTTAATCAAAGTATTTCTTTCAGTTAGAGGCTTGGTTATAGTCTGCACTGAAAGCCCCAGGCTTGGTGCAGTGGTTAGGAGTGCAGACTTCTAATCTGGTGAGCCAGGGTTGATTCCCTACTCCCCCACATGCAGCCAGCTGGGTGATCTTGGGCTCGTCACAGCACTGATGGGGATGTTCTGTGTGGTAATATCAGGGCTCTCCCAACCTCACCTCCCTCACAGGGAGTCTGTTGTGGGGGGAGGAAAGGGAAGGAGATTGTAAGCCGCTTTCAGACTCCTCCAGGTAGAGAAAAAGCAGCATATAAGAACCAACTCCTCCTCGTCTTCTTTTTCTGGCAACTGCAAACTGCAAAGTTGTACTGTTAAATCAATCATTACAAGGAGGGTGTGAGGGGAGCCATTTCATTCAGTTTGGTTTACCTACACAACCCAGGAATCTTATTTCATCCATCAGTTTCACATATTAAGTCCTGGCTCTAACTTGACTGGTAATAAAAATGCTTTTGATTTTAATGCCAAATGCCAATGAATTAGGAAGTCATTGCACCCAGACGTGCCTGTAAAGAGCTTCCTTTTACTCTTGTTTACTTGAAGCACTGAAATCTCTTTTTAGCCAGCTTTTTCCTTCCTTTGAGCTTCTGCTATTTGTGTCCAGCACGCATACAGGGCTCCATAATTCCATGGCATGCCAAAAGGGGCAGGGTCCTTCTGTTTAGATATGGCTATGTAATTACCAGCTTCCTGGATATTGTCAGAACTTACCAGAGTCCAAAAAGCTGAAAAAGGAAGGGAACAGAAACTAGCTCTGGGAGAGAGAAGAAACTCCTGGAGAGCTGTTAGACACAACTCCTTCCTCTCTAGGATGAATTAACCATGTGAATTTGAAAGTGTCACACTGAGCACCAAACTATAGACTTGACAGTTTCCTATGAAAGATCATTGCCATTTAAAGAACTAGTCAACATTTGTTAATAACTACTGAGAATGAAGGGTCCAGTTCCTGGCTTACGCACAGATCCCATATAAATTTAGGCTGAATCTTGGGGCAAAAATAGTACTATGTGTTTTTTTGTTTTTGTTTTCCGTTTAAAGCATCAGCTTATCATTAACATGTCGCCACTGAACTGTTTCATGCATCCCATTTATGCTCACTGGCAACAATTACTGCTTGATTACTTGGGCAGTAAGCCATTGCAGTACAATTTCCCCCCCACGTATATAGCTTCTCTCAACCATTTTAATAAGGGAGCTATAGCTGCACAAACAGAACAAAAATAGCAGCGAACTAACAAGCATAACCAATGGAGATTGTGTAAGAGAACAAATCTGGCTTTGCAAATCTACTAAAGGGGCAGTCAAGCATTTTTTCCTTTATTCCCCTCTCTTCCCCTTGCTCCCCCCACATTTGCTGCTGCCGCATCATCTCCCCATCCCTAAAACAGTCATTCCAAATACCTGCATCACTCTAAGCTTGCATTGAAAGATAAACAGCAACCACACTCTCGTGGCCCTGTGCTGTGGTTTAACAAAGTACAGCACTATGGCACCTATTTCTACAGTGCATTCTTCATGCTGGCATCACAGAGCCAGAGTTTGTGGCAATATATGGCCCCCATACCTTGGGATATGTTCTAAGCTGCCTTGAGCTAGACACACATAAATCCATCTCAACTTCTTATCCCCCTAATGGTTTTACAACCAATATGACGCAGCACGAGTGGCTAGTGAAAAATGAACAACTGGTGAAATGTCAGCATGGTATAGTAGTTAGGTTGTCGGACTACAACTGAGGAGTCTCAGGCTGAAATCCCCAATGAACTATATGGTTCACTAGGTGACTTTGGACCGATCTTTCTTTCAGAGTAACCTACTCAACACTTTTTGTGAAGATAAAAAGGAGGAAGAAATATCTTTGCATGCTGCCCTGAACATCTCAGAGGTAAAATGAGATGAAAAAGCAATAAATAAATCAAACTGGTTTGTAATTCCTTTTAATAGATCTATGGCAGGCTTTTGTGAAACCCTGGGGATTCTTGATAGCCCTGGAAGGGTTTCCTGAACGAGTAGGAGTCAATTAATTTTCTATATATTTTCTAAATTTGTTAAACCTTTATCTGGAGATATGACCATTTATGGTCATGTTGACCTCTCCCCCCCCTAAAATGGTCAATGATGAGCCTGGAGGGGTGGGAAGGGGAGGGGCCCTGGGTGGGCATGTACACAGCTATGTTTCCCAACCATACTCAGCGCCATCACACCATTTCTGGAGTTTGTCAAAGCCTGAAGAAAGTTTCAGGGGTTTCTCAATAGTAAAACAGTAGAGAAAGGCTGATCTATGGTGAGCCTTCTTTTGGAACACTGTGTATAGTTCTGGTTTTTCAGTTTGAAGTGAGGGGAAGATAGAGACAGGTTCAACTACGCATAGCAAAACATAAGTAGTATAAGATTCTTTAAAATACATCTTCCTAAATGTGATAAAAAACATTTTGACTATATACATTAAGACAGAGTCACAAGACCAATACCAGTTCATATGCTATCTACCCCTACTTGGCAGTCAAGTTTCCATTTCTAGCTTTGGCTCACAATTCTGCACAGGTTTTTGTTTTGTTTTGTTTTTGTCTGTTTTGCTCTACTATTTTTTATGATACACGAACAGACCTTCTGTCCCAGACAAGGTTACATGAACTTTAGATGAGAAATTTTGATAAATGAAGCTCAAGATGAAGGCAAAGCGGTAACATAAACTTAGATACCAAACCAATTTCTCCAGATCTGGCTTTATTTTGTACAATTTTAAGAGATTCAAAACTTGAGGTTTCAAGTTCAAGGTAGAAAGCACCCTCTTCTCCGTAACAGAGAAAGGATAATTCATCTAATGCCAGGATGTCCAAACTATGTTTTTTCAGACATCCATGGACATCTGGAGAGCCACAGTTAGACACCCCTGGTATAATGCAAGTGTCCCCAAGAGGGTACTTATCAGCATCATGGTGCCCAACAATCCATTTCCCAGTGCCCACCAAGTGTTTTTGAAAGTGGGTGGGGCCACATGCTGCCTAGCCAGGCTTCTGATTAGCCCCTAGAAATCTGACTGATTGTGCTAATTAAAATATGATTAGAGAAGCAGCTGCCACCAGAATATTGGTTTTAATTCTCTCACTTGTCTTTCCCAGAATATTGTTTAAATTACCACTCTTAACCTTGCTTCATCTGCATACTTGCCTCCAGCTGCTGCAGCACCCATTTTGTGATTGCGTCCACAGTTCAAAAAGGTTGGGAACCCCAATCCAATGCAACAGCTATATGGGTACTTCCAGCAGTGGCAAGACTGCCAAGAAGTTCCCTCAGCAACAGGTACAATAGAAACAGATGTAAGCAAGCAGCACCCCTTAATCCCTGCAGACATCGTGTTCTATTTCTGCATCCCAAAAGTTGATTAAAATTAAATATGGCTTCAGAAAGTAAGCGCTATAGCTGAAAGCAGGCAAAGCCACAGAGAAAAAATTATGTTCAGCTAAAATAGCAAAGCCCTGTTTTTTATCTAGTTTTTCTCCTCATAGGGGACCCTAAGAGGCTTACAGGGTGCATACTTTGAAAAAAGCTCAAGTACAACAAAGTATAAAATAAAAAGAAAATGTAAAAAGCAAAACATCCTGGGTTGGTGACCACCAGATTAATTCATCTGGCCAAGGTCTGCAAGGCCAAGAGTCCTTCAACTTGCACCCCCAGCCACCCCGAAGCTGCAAATGCCTGCAGCTGGAAGAAGAAAACCCACTCAGCCTAGATGTTTCAAGCTGCAACCATCTTTCTACACTCACCATCCTTAAGAGGCGTATTAAAATGCATCCAGTCTTGCAGAAGTATTTATGTTCATAGTGTCTATTTAACAGTCAACGCAAATCTAGGAAGAAGGCAATTATCTAGAAACACTATTTGCAAATGCAAATTATACCTCATTGATCTGGTCCCAAAATAATCAAGTAGTGTTGTCAGACTGGCTTGCTATGAATATGAAATAGTACAATTGTGAATACAGATCAAAGAATTACTTCTACTTGCTGCACCCTCAGAAGAACTAGATGAAATGGTAAATGTTTCAATTGTTCAGAAGCCTTCTAAAAGAAAATATTAATAAGGGATTGTCCACATCTATAGATATCACCAAAGTTATAATCCTAAACATAAGTACTCTAAGTCCATTGTAATGAAGGGGTACTTCCACTTATGCTTGCACTACGGTTGTCGTGGGTAGCTGTGTTGGTCTGAAGCAGCAGAACAAAGTTTGAGTCCACTGGCACCTTTAAGACGCACAAAATTTTCTTCAAGATATAAGCATGCACACAAAAGCTTATACCTTGAATAAAACTTCATTGGTCTTAAAGTTACCACTGGACTCAGATTTTGTTCTAGGATTGTACTGTTGAGGTAGCAGCTTGGGACAGCCAGACGATGTCCCTGAAGCTCCAGAAAAGCATATAGAAAAGGGACTTAAACCCTACACCAAATTTAACCAGCAAACCCAAGACTGAATGGTGGAGTGCTTACCCTTCCAAGAAGAAACACTGTTGTAATGACACAAGAAAGTCATAATAACCGACTAATAAGAAAGGAGGAAATGGTTATAACAGAAATAGTTAATAACATAAACTGAACTCACAAATCCATCTTTGAAGTGACAGAAAACATTTAATTCTTTTATCTATATGAAAGGCTCTTGCTAAATGAGAATGTACTTCATCCACACCAGATGTAGGTGCAAGCCCACAAAACTATGGTACAATAAGCCCAAGAACCACTTCATAGCCTCATCCACACATTCCTAAGCCACAGAAACTCTTATCAAGCTCCCCAATTGCTCTACAGACAACGTCCCTTATTGAAGCTGTCACACAAAATGTGATTTAGGTATTCTAGGCAAGCAGCAACTATTCAAACCATTTGGGAATGCACGTAGACTTGCAGGCCCAGGCCTGCCACAGTAAACGCTTTCATCACCAGACAACCAGCCACAGCTCCGTGGCTGCTGTCAAGCACAATAGCACAGCATTGAGATGATCCCATTGAGATGATCCCATTGCAGTCCCCTTAGGCAAGTAAACGTGAAGGTTATACACTCCAGGGAGATTAGTCTGGGGCTTTGCTAAAACTGCCATTCCCATATCCCCCCTGTTCAAAGGCCAACGGGAAATGCAGCGAACTGCTTCTCCCCAAACGCGGTTGGACATCTAACGGCTGCTCCCACTGCATCCAGCCCGCTGCCTCCCCGCAGGGCCTTAGAGCTTTTCACACGACCGTCCCTCTAAATCCCCTGCAAGCCCCACTGATCGGCGGCCGATTCAGCTCGGCCCCTTCGCGAGGAAGCCGCCAACGGTTCCTACCTGCAGGGCTCCCGGCCGCCCGTCAAAGCCGACTCCGCCATCTCATACTTGCCGCTCTGCGGTCCCATTGGCCGTTGAGTGCCAAAAGGCAATTGGTCCTTTCCAGAGGAGTCCCGCCCACTCTCTCCTCCTTTTCATCCACCCATTGGCCTGTTCGAACGTGGCTAACGCCTATCGCCCCCACGCGGCCCGTGGGAGAATAAACCAAAAAGTGGGCAGGAAAGTCCTGCAGCGTGCTCGTCGGGCGTTGTGAGTCCCGTCTTGCGTGAAGCGGAGGGTGACAGGAGAGCGTCAGAGGTGATCATCCAGCTAGGACAATTTACCTGGGAGCTGCAGATTCGGAGTTTTGTCCAAAATCAATTAATAAGCCATGAATAAAAACGTCGCTTAATAAAAGGGTTTTTAGACTGCCTCGATCACACACCAGTACATCTATTTTTAGGTCTTCAACGGGGTAGGTGACTGTTGGAGGGGTGCCAGTCCCCAGGTGGATCCTGAGAATCCCCCAGTTTTGCTGCTCATTTCCAGGCTTCTCCCTGGAGAAAAATGGCTGCTTTGAAGGGTGGACTCCATAGCATACATAGCAGCATGTGCTCTAAATTCTGCCCACTCCCATGTCCACCCCCAAAGTCTCAATGCATTTCCCAACCCAGAGCTGGCAACCCTAATTACAGGCCATCTAAAGATTGGCCAGTTCTAGGATGGAACCGAGAGAGGGTGGTTTCTGGGGAGGCAACAATTTACCTCAGCATAGTACAGGGGTGGCCAAACTGTGGCTCTCCAGATGTCCATGCACTACAATTCCCATGAGCCCTTGGCAGGGAATTGGAAATTGTTGTCCAATGAAATCTGGACAGTTTGGTCACCCCAGCATAGTATAATGCCATAGAGTGCAGTCTCCCACACTCTTCTTCAGGGAACTGATCACTGTAATTGATCAGTTGTGACTCTCAGTTAGGCTTCTATACAGCCCCTTACTTGGCATCTCAGGGGGGTGAACATGGAGCATAGAAACTAGAAAACACACTGCAACATTTGTAACCATTGGAGGCAAGGAGGCATAACTAGTAAATAACAAGATCACAAAGAACATTCTGCCAGATGAGGGGACATGGTCATCAGTATTGCAATTTCCAGGCAGTTGGGTCAGATTGGAGTCCTTGTTGCTGGTTTTATCCAAAAACCTGGCAGAAGAGCGCCATTTTGCACTAGGGCCTTGATGTCATCGCCTTGATGTCATCAGGGAGCTCATTCCACCAGATTTGGTTGACAGATGAAAAGGCTCTAGCTCTGGTCACAGCCAGGCAGATTTCTCTGGGGCCAGGAATTACCACCAGTCAGTCTTCGGGGAAAATAGACAAACAGATGGTCCTTGAGGTATGCAGGACCCTGACCACATAAGGCCTTGAAGGGGAGCACCAACACCTTACATCTTATCAGATATTCAATTGTAGTCAGTGCAACTGCTTAAGTATTGGTGTAATATGGGCTTTCCATGGTGCTTGGGAGTTTCCAAAGCAAGTCAGGCAGCTGCATTTGAACCGACTGTAGTTTCCAAAGCAGGGATAAGGGAATAAGGGATAAGGGAAGGCCTGCATAGAGCAAGTTAAAGTAATCCAGTCTAGAAATGACCACTGCATGGATCACTGTGGAAAGGTATTCTGAGGTCAGATAGGGCGATAGCTTTGCTTGGCGAAGATGAAAGAAGACCAGCTGTGCTCACTCATGAACTGAACTTCCATTGTTAAGGAAGTCAAGGATCACACCCAGGTTCCTGATAGACTGCAGTGATGTAAGTTGGGGCCTGAGGATGGTAGGGGCCTCTGCAGGGTGAAATGTCATAAAGTCCATCCTCAAAAGCAGCTATTTTCTCTAGGGCGGCTGATCTTGGTTGTCTGGAGATCAACTGAAAAAGATCCCCTGGTGCTACCTGGAAGCTGGCAACCCTACCCATGGTGAACATTCCTGCCATCCCTTTAGTGCATCCTGAATTCAAAGTGAGTGTAGGCGAGGGACCCAGGCCATTCTTGTATTGTGTCTACACTTTAGCTGTCTTGATTGTGAAGAGGTGTGAAGTCTTGAGTGACAAATCCACATGATGAGCTTTCATTAACACCACTCATGTATTAATCTGTCTTACCTGGGAACTGGAGCCCTGTTCCAAAGTGGTAAAGGTAAAGGTATCCCCTGTGCAAGCACCGGGTCATGCCTGACCCTTGGGGTGACGCCCTCTAGTGTTTTCATGGCAGACTCAATACGGGGTGGTTTGCCAGTGCCTTCCCCAGTCATTACCGTTTACCCCCCAGCAAGCTGGGTACTCATTTTACCAACCTCGGAAGGATAGAAGGCTGAATAGTGGAAACGTATAATACATGTACACTTGATTTTTCTTTACATATGAGTTCAGCAATTCCAATACTATATTTAACAGATGCTCAGCTGACCATATTATTTAAATCTCACATTCCTGGTTTCACATGGAGAGTGAATGTACATTTGCAAACAGTAGTAGGCATATATATCAGGTTGTAGATGCAAAGCTGGCATATACATGGTTCTGTTTCTATGAGGATGCTAATAAAAACCCCCAACCTGTCCTTCATTTTCTCAGCAGCAGCACAAAGTCCCTTTGTTATGAACATCCATGGGCACATCATTCTGAATGATAAAAAAACTTCCATTTTCCTATGCCTTCTCTCCCCCCCCCCCTTAGAGCAAACAATAGTATGGCACTGCAACAGCCCCCGGTATTGTGCAAGTTCCCCATGTAAACCCATCTTCCTTAATCAGTGTTACTTAGAAACATGAAGAGGATATGTTTTTGTGAGAAGTTGTGGCCTGAACTGTCACCCTTTTTGAAACAAGAAACTTTAAAACCCTGATAGAGGGAGGAAAACCAAGAGAGGGAAAAACAGCTAAAGATAGTAAAATGAACTCAATGGCCTGAAAAGAGAGAAACGTGTAAAACTTGAATAATTACTCCAAGTAGTCTTATTTAAAGTATTTTATTACTATACCTTTTAGTATATTACTGTTTAAACTGCCTTTAAGCATCTTTCTGAATTAGTTCTTTCCAGAGAGAGGACACTCTATACAAAATTGCCTTATTGGCATATTATGGCAAATATCTAATATGTGCAAAGAAAATTACTAGTAGTAATCAATAGCCAATATACATTGAATCTAACTTTTTGTACATGGCAGTAGGTAATAAATAGCACAGCATTCTTCATGCTGTCTGTTCTTGGCATTTAATGGAAGAAAAAAAATACCTGATAATGGAGCCAGGTAGTGTTTGGCTTAGAAACCAGGATTTCTTGCTTCTCACAGGTTAGCTATCCCTGATCTAGGGAACAGCTCATGTCAATTTTCACCTCCATTCTTACCATCTATCACAGAATATGTCCTGAATCTCAGGAAAGATCCTAGTGAGTTCTCAGAAATAGCTGCCAGAATGTTTCTGGTACTCAACAAACCGGAGGAAAATAGGCGGAGGGAGAGGTTTTTATTAGACCAACCTCTGCTGCTTCTGGGTTTAATAGCATTTATTGCTCAAAAATTAGAGCTGTCAATCTTTCTTTCTCCTTCACACACACATACACACTCCAGAAAGCCAAAGGCTGCTTGAAATGTACACATTTGTACTCAGAACTACTAACTGTCCTCTGGAGGAAAGAGCTAAACTGCATAGATCCTTAAAACAAATTACTGGGGTGGTATGTATATATTCCATTGATCTTCTTTTGGTCTACAGGGGGGAAAGCCTGCACGCGTACATGGCCAATGTGCAAGACATGAGATCACATACTGCTTGCAGAGACCAGCTCAGGAGTGGCAATGATCAGATCCTCCCACAGTCCAGTTGCCTTGACAGAGTTTTCGTGAATCTTTTCTCCTTTAGATGTGGGGTTGCTTCTTGCGCTGTCTCTTGCCAGCCTGGGCACCACGTTGGGCCCCCCTCATGAGGCCCTTATATTGTCCTTCAAGTTTGGCCTTTTTCCTGCAAGGGAAAATAAAACCTTCAAAGATTAGAAAATGAGCTGACAGCAAGCAGACAAAGGTATAGGTCTCCATAGCAACATGTGGATGCTGCAACCCTGCTGCTAGCAGTCCCAGCCAGCACTTGGTGCATTGCAAGCTTTTAGCCTCTTCGGTAGCAGAGAAAGCGCCAAGATGGAGGATTATGGCTGGGGCTGGCTTCAAACACGCACACACACACACTTCTCCCTCTCACACTCATCACAAACCTTTATGGAAAGAGGAACACTTTTGTTCTGCAGAGGCACAGGCACCAGTAAGCTACCAGTAAGCCCCACCCCTCCATGCTGTACCTCCTGTTCAGCTTGGCTCTGTTCAGCGGGATGTAGGCGTAAGGATCCAGCCGGCCCTTCTTCCTGAGGTCCCCCTTGCCTTTCTGTGGGAACAGGAGGAGATAATTGCTTAGAGGATGGCAGGCATATTGCAGGACATACCACAGGGAACGTCTCAGCCCAAAATGGCCACCCTGCATCCAAAGACTCAGTTTCTAGGAATTCAAAACAAGTATGCTGTATGAGAAAAGCAAGGCTTAGTTAGAGCTATGCTGTTCCAAAGTTTAAAAACTAATTCAAAGGGAATGACGTCCAAGTTCAGGGTGGGAGCACTGAATATTGTGCTACAGTATATATGATGAGAGAGCTCTTCTAAACATGACTTTGAAGAAAGCCTAAGAAGGTGGAACGGAATTCCAAAAATCCTCTGCCAAGTAGCACTCTTTGAAGATGCCAGAAGTCCCTGCTTTAAAAAAAACAACATTATTTATAGTCTTCTGTTCCCACTGTGACTCAAGGTAAAGTACACAGTATAAGCCAGTGCAGTCAACAGTAAGGCATCCAGTAAGCAATATAACAGGATCAGGATGCAGAAATTACAACCACACGAAATCTGGAGCAAAGCTGAAACAAAGCCAAAGGATTAAATGACCAATGCCCAGGGCCTTGAGAACAGCCTGATGGACTGGCCACGGAAACCAACTGGGAGGCAGCCAGCAGCAGCAGCAGCTTCTCAATGCTTTTCAGAAGCAGCCTATAACATAGCACATCTAGATATTACACTACAGAAATGCTGTAGCTGTGACCCAGGAAGGGGTTCAGCTGGAGAGACTGCAGCAAGAATTCAAACACTGCAATCCTAAGAACATTCCCTGTGCTGGGAGTATGCCCCACTGAATAAAATGGGACATACTTCTGAGCAGAGCTGCTTAGGATAGCTTTCAAATGCACTCCTAGCCACTGCCTTTATCAGGGTATCGGAAGCGTAACCAGATCCAAAAGCACATCCAACCGACATTATGAAGGGGGCATTTCTACCCCATCCAACAAATTGCATTCCTACTCCAGAATCAGAAAAATATCCAATCCATCTTACTTCCACCCTGTCTAGGTTACGTTTATTTGCCCACATCCGGACTATCACTTAGCTCAAGTATTCATCACTGCTTTTCCACATTCAGTGGAAAACAAAGAGAAAGCTAGGTAGTCTTCAGCATATTGGCTACACGGTCTGGATAGTCCAGGCTAGCCCAATCTCATCAAATCTTGGAAGCCAGGCAGAATTGGCCCTACTTAGTATTTTGATAGGAGACCAACAAGGAAGTTCAGAGTCGTGACAGAGAAGCAGGCAATAGCAGACTGCATCTATTAGTCACTTGCCTTGAAAACCCCACAGGTATGCTTGTAAATCAGCTATGACTGCACCTCACCTCCAGCCCCCCCCAAAAAACCCAGATCCCCAATAACCTCCAACAGAGGTTTCATGTTAAATAGCATGAGACAAAAGCTGGAACCCTGTGAAACTCCACAAAACATGAGCCAAGGGGTACAGCAGCAGTCTTCTAGCACCACCTTCTAAAGCCTCTCTTCCAAGAACCACCACCATCATTAATACTTTGCACTCTAACCTTACTATATAATTAAGTAGAATGCCACCTACGAAAGCCACAGAGAGGCCAAAACAAGCCACCAGCAGGGGTGTACTCCCTACATCCCTCTCCTGGTGCAGTCTATCCACCAGGATGACCAAGGCAGTTTCACTCCCATAACCAGCATGAAAGCCAGATGGCTAATTTGGCTCTAAAAGTCTAGAAAAAAAGGAACTTTCTAGGACAGTGATGTGAATGGCTTCATACATATATTCACACTCTGGCTCAGACAATGATCCTTTATTATGCTCTTACCTTTGCTTTGTATTCTCCGCCAGGGGCTGCATTCTTGCCAACAGGACGATGGATTCCAGACCCTCCAGCTGCAAACAAGGACAGGATCAGTGTTGAGGGCATGAGGTGTGGAAGCTGTGCTACAAAAGAAAGTTTTGGCCCAGCCCTCCACTGAGCTGTAGGCTCGCTAGCGGGCAACAGTAATTCGGAGCCAGTGTGAAAACGGCCTCCTTGTGATCGTTTTACTACCATATTATTGTGCTTCTGCATCACATGGAAACATAAGATGGTGGTGAACTCTGTGTGTTCAGATGGAGCTGGGTGGCAAGTGTAACCATAAGGACTGCTCCTCAGCATTACACAACCACATCATCTCCCTTCCGGTCACCAGTCCAAAGGAATGAATTCATGCCAATAAGTGCCTACAGCATCAGCCAAGAAAAATACACATACTTTTATACTGTGGTTGTGCATCGCTGTCTTGCTCTTTGTCATCAGCCTCTTCCCGAAATCGGCGCTTCTGAGCCTTCTTCTGCAAGGGAGGGAAATTCCATGCATCAGCTAGAATGAATAGCTTATGCTTCCCACTGGGGCTCAGGAGTCCTCCAGTCCCTTTGGTACTCATTGTCTGGCAAAGGCCGAACACTCAACAGTCAGGCTCAATATATTTCAAGATTCAGAGAGCAAAACCATCTCAGCAATGCTGGGTGTATGCGATTTCCATTGTAAAGATGTTTTTTTCCTCCTCTAACCCCAATCCACATCTCTCATCACTTACACTCCGGATCCCAACTTCCTGCATTAGATCTGCCATCTCTTCATCTACTCCTGCAACAAAGATGACAGATATCAAGACACAGCAATGACAATGTCTGGAATGTAGCATGTTAACTGTACTCTTCTTTTCCTAGGCTTAGAAGCATTTTTCCTAGCGTTAGAAACATTTGCCCAGCATCAATCAATCCTGAGTTCTGTAAGGAGACACTCCTACATTCTAAACACCACAATATTCAAGTCTCTGTAAGAAAAATAAATTATTCCAGCGGTGTAAATCTGAACAATATACTTAGACAACGCCGCTTTCTCCAATTAAGGAACTTGTGTTATGTGCAGAATATGACATGGAGCTATGAAGAGAACATAGTGGCTAGAAATGGAAGCTGTTGTGGTGTTGCGGTCAAGAGTACAAGCCAAAAGTCCTCACTTCATTATCTTCTTCACAAATTTATTTCATTCATTTATACCCTGCCTTTCCCACCCAAAGTGGCTTACATCGTTCTCCTCTCCACCATGTTATCCTCACAACAACCCTGTGAGATAGATTAAGCTGAGAGTCAGTGGCTGGTCCAAAGTCACTCAATGAGCTAGCTTGGCGCTAGCGGGGATTTGAACCTGGATCTCCCAGATCCTTGCCTGATGCTCTGAATCATTACCCTAAGCCTGAACTTATCATGTGACCTTACTGTCTTCCTTTCTCTCTCAGGTCTTGCCCAGCACTGGTTGAAAAGTTCCAAAGGGCCTGTAAAACAGCACCCTTCCACTAGGCATTTGGCTGAGGCTAAGGGCTGCACTCTTACCACCCCCCTTGCCCAGGCTTGCCCAGACTGTACCCCATCCAAGCTGGAAGTGGAACCAGAAGCTCCACTTCTCGTGATTCCTGGCTTCTGGTGATAAATCTGAGAAAGCGAGTGATTGACTGTCGCTTAATTTTAAATAGATTTAACGTTTAGGTTTTTAAGAATTTTATTATATTTCTATGTCTGCTGTAAGCATCCCAAAGACCATTTTGGAGAGGGTTGGCCTAGAAACCCAACAAATACAATAAATTTGGGGATGATAATACTGATCCACCTTACAGCGTTGCTGTAAAGCAGGGGTAGTCAAACTGCGGCTCTCCAGATATCCATGGACTACAATTCCCATGAGCTCCTGCCAGCTTTTGAACACTCAAATCATGATACTAGTATTGTGCTATTGGTAGAATTATGTCACTCATAATTCAATCGCCCATTACTAGAAAACCCAAATTCCCCCTCTGAATACATTCCGAAGTACCTTTAGCCTCTTCCTCCTCCTCCTCCTCTTCATCATCACATATGATAAGGCGCCCATCAGCTGACACCTTGAAGTCCTGGCTGACTTTCCCAGCCTTACCAGTGCCTGGCTTGGTAGCTGCATGGGGGAAAGAAACGAGAGTGCAAAGCCCTTATGTGGAAGCAGAACATCCAGCCTGCATCTCTTGTCTTCATGCCACCCAACAATGAGATAGATAAAAGGTCTCCAGTAGTGAGAGTTCGCCGCATGGTCCTTACCCAGCACCCTGTGTGCCACATGAGGGTCCAAGAAGTTGAGGGGCTCATCGCCTTCTCCCTCTTTGAGCCAGGCCTGGCCTCTTTGCCGTAATGCCTTCCTGGTCTCTTTACCATCACGTTGTTTGCTGTCATCTTCCAAGTCAGAGTCTGAGTCTGCCAGTATCTCCTCCATGCTGCAGGTGGGAGGCAACGTATGTGGCACTCAGTCAAGGGGTACGGGACACACAGCCCTTCTGCTCCTAAAGAACGTCAGAGGCCAGAAATCCCTCCTGCCCTGACCTTGAAGACTGAGCACTTCTCAGTTGCAACCTGAACCACTTCCATACCTGTCTCCCTTGGACTTCACTGGTCTGTCCTCTTCCACGGAACTAGCTGCCCGTTTCAGCGCTTGCCGTTTCCGATTCCTTGCCTCAGCCTTACGGATATTCAGCAGCACCTTGCGATACGACTCTGGGAGCAAAGCCTGCACGGGGTCAAAGCTAGGGGATGAAGATGAGACATCAGTGTAACAGAAGCCAGCCGGACCAGGCACACCCAAAAAAACTGCCTGCAGGACGAGTTCAGGTAAGGTCATGAGACATGGAGAGATTTGGCCTGCGACTAACGATGCATCTTCTTATTAACATCAGGTCAGGTGGAAGTGACAGTACAGAAAATCTGCATCAAGTTTAGCAGTAACTGCTAAAAGCAGGTTATGACTAATGAAAGGAGAAATCTCTTCCTGGTAATTTGTATTTGCAGACAAACCACAAAAACTATCTTCCTCCAGAAGGGAGGAGGTAAAACAGTGTGATGGATCAAGGAGGATTCATCCTTTTTTTTTTTAGACCATTTTTATCTATCAAAAAGCAGGCAAACCACATACACAGCTTCTGGCTTTATATTCCAGATCAAGCCTATAATCTCAACATAATAATCTCATTTTCCTTTGATGCTTGTAAAATTTGGCCAAACATTCACCCATTACTGACCTAAATGGCCCATCCTTATCCTGGGAGGTAGCAAAAACCTTTGTAGCTTTGTCCAGAAGAACTGCCGTCAACATGGATAGTTCTTAAAACAGCATCTTAAATTAACTCCTTCACCTAAAAGATGAATAATGCACGTGCCCCTTGCCACAACTCTCCCACCTTCCTCAGGATTTCTTTGAAAAAAAAGCAAGCATGCCTTGGAAAAAAGTCAATTTGTGACCATTTCCTTGGAGAAAAGTAATGAGAAATGAATAACTGGCTTCAGAGGAATTGGTTCTTATATGCCGTTTTTCTCTACCCGAAGGAGGCTCAAAGCGGCTTACAGTCTCCTTCCCTTTCCTCTCCCCACAACAGACACCCCGTGAGATAGGTGAGGCTGAGAGAGCCCTGATATCACTGCTCAGTCAGAACAGCTTTATCAGTGCCATGGCGAGCCCAAGGTCACCCAGCTGGTTGCATATGGGGGAGTGCAGAATCGAACCCGGCACGCCAGATTAGAAGTCCGCACTCCTAAGCACTACACCAAACAGGTTTAGTAATTCTGTAAGTCAGCATTTTTCAACCTTTTGACCACATCTGCACATCTCACACTGTGGTGGGAAACTCTCCAAAGAGGGCAGAATCTCAGCTGCTGCTCCTGTGTGCCTCCCAGCCCAGAGCAAGTGGTGGTGGTATGCCAAGTGGTGGGGGTGATGAGAGGCAGCCCCTAACGATGTCTGGCCACCAAAGCTAGCCAGAATGATCCCAACAATGTGTGAATTTCAGAAGTGTGGCTAAGGGTGTGCCCTTATGCAGGGTGTCGCAGTCCAAGACAACCTCCGCTAGGCAGAAAGCGCCCTAGAGCACCCGGGGGCAGTTTAGTGTGTGCCTGAGGAGGGGATCATGGTGGGCAGTCCTTCCCCTTATTTATCATTAGACTTGTACTCGCTCCCTCCCTGCGGTCCCAGGGCAGCTGACAACACTCAAGGAGACAACGTTGATCAGCTCTTCTCAGTCCCCATTCATCACTTTGCATCTTACTCGTCCTCCCACCAATCCTGGCACTAACCCAAATTTGCGGATCAGCTTGGAGAGAAGGTTTCGCAGCTTCATGCGGAAGTGCCGCCTCATGTCATCACTCATGCCTCCAATGGCTTCCAGCTATAAGCAGAAACCCGGCATCAGAACTCTGAGCAGATGGCAATAACGTTACCGCCCCCCCCCCCCACACACACACACACACAGCCTGGCAACCACACCACTTAGGAAACAAGGCTCTTCAGCCCCAGATCTCTCCCGCCCACTCCCTCCCTCCCTAAGGGGATGGCCCCACTACTTTCTGAGAGCAGTCAGAGGGACGTGGCGTCTTGTGAGGATTAGCATACGGACAGAGCAGCAGTTCCAACACACTCATGCATCTGTGCCAAGTTCTAGACAGCCTTTTGTGAGGCAGGGCTGGGATCAATCAGTGAAAGTACTTTCCCAACTCTGGCCTTTTTGGGAAAATTAAAAGACAGGCAAGCTGAAAGAACTTGTTTCCAGCACCCTCCTTCCCACAGCCTGACCCAAACACGCCACTCCCACTTCACCATAGTCTGCAGGTGCCGTCCCAGCAAGGCTCCGTCCAGGAGCAGCAGCGCCACCTTGAGGAAGCCCAGGGCTGACTTGACGACGTCTCGTGTCCGTGAGCCTACCATGAGGCAGATATGCTGCACGAGCTGCTCCAAGGCCACTGGACTGATATGTTCTGCCAAACAACAGATCATCTTAGGAAAAGCATGCTCCAATGCTTAAGATCCCTTCCCATCTGCAGCTATGTGGGTGAGTTCTCTGGATTGCTATCTCACATCAGAGAGTTTTCTTTCCTGCATTTACAAACAAACCCTCAAAGCCCTGGAACCGAAGCTCCATACACCTAGAGACAGCTCCTTGCACATCCTCATGGATACACCCAACCTGGCACAAACTCAGCTCAAAGGTTCCTGAACAATCCCAGCGAGAAGGCCAGTTCCCAGCTCATGAGGCTATTAGCATTATCCAATCAGCTTTTGGTTCCCAAGTTTGCTCACCTTTGAACTCAAAGAGCAGCCGGGCAAGAGCAAGAACACTGCAGCTCATCATGGTGACTGAGCCGGTCAAGCCTGCATAGACCAGGAGAAGGTAACGCTGCATAGCATCTAAAGGGAATTGGAAAACTGGCTGTTAGAAGATCCCAATCCTGTCTTCTCCCAGTTCGCTTAAAAGTAAGGCACTCACAACTCCATATAGCATGCTGCTAACTAGGACCAAAGAGATTCTTGCAGGAGGTAGACTGTAACTATACAGAAATTTCCATGAAAAGGAAAGAATTTAAGGCAGAGCAAGCCATTGCCTAAATCCAGGTACCCTGGAGACCGAGAAAAGAATCACATCCTTAAACAACTTTGAATTCTTCCATTGCATCAGAGAACAAAGGGGAAGAATAAGAGTTGGTTTTTATACCCCGCTTTTCAGTACCCAAAGAAGTCTCAAAGTGGATGACAATCACCTTCCATTCCTCTCCCTACAACAGACACCCTGTGAGGCAGATGGGGCTGAGAGAGGTCTGACAGGAGTGCTCGGTCAGAATAGTACTATCAGTGCTGTGGTGAGCCCAAGGTCACCCAGCTTGCTGCATGTGGAGCAGCAGGGAATCAAACAGTCCTCTAGATTAGAGTCTGCTGTTCTTAACCACCACACCAAGCTGGGAGGACTCGGAGGTCCATCTTTAGCAGGCAACATGGGAATGGGGACAGGAAACAGCCACAGGACCGCCCCAAGATACCAACTGAGGGGCAATGTAGAAGTTGAATGAATAAATAATAAATAAAAATACCAGAACAGCAGCCTGGGAAGGGTAGCACAACGTGTATTTTGCTTTTCAGCAAATGTTCAGCTACAGCATGAAATATAGCATCAAAAGCAAGATTTAGCAATCTAGATTGTTTTCTTGTAAACAAAATCTCACTGCTGGTAGATGGAATTATGCACAGCAGAACATAGGCAAGTCTCACAACCCAGTAATCTAATGGAAAATTTAAACTAAACATACCCCAAAACAAGATTCATTCATGGTTATGAAGCCCAGTTGGGAGGGGGGAGGGAGCAATGGCAATTGCAGCACCACAAGTGCTAAAACCCACAGGAGTAGAGAGGAGCTAGCAAGGGCACCAGTGAACAGTGGGAAAGTGGCATCCCTCCCCCAAATCCCAGCATATTCATGCAGCATCCCAGTGTGGGCAACCAGGACTCACCATCTGCAGTAGGGCCAAACCTCAGGAAGGCATGACCGATCTCTACAAGCAGATTGTAAGCATTCCTGCGGGCACCCACAGAGACCTCCTTGGTGCAGAGGATTACCTGGAGACAGCAAAGATATTCATCAGCATCCTTGTTTTAACCTGAGACAGGCCTAGGAGTTTCCCCCATATACACAGCCTGAAACACCAAGAAATGACCACAGGTTGACTACCCCTGGTCTACAGATAAACTGGGGCAGTTTTGAGACAAAAATTCATGCCCGCTCCAACATTCTAGGCTGAGAGCGACATTTCTCCCTGTCTTCTGATAGATGGCATCAGCTTTGCTCTTTTCCCATTCCTGCTCCTCCTCACCTCAGGCACCAACGCAGTGACAAAGTCCTCATGCTCTGCTGTGAGCTGTTTGACGACATGGAGGAGGCACTTCAGCCGGGGCTGGGAACAAAGGATGACACAGTGCAAGATTAAAAATAACAGCGCCTGGAAGGTATCCTGCAATCCCTCTGCTCTTCTTCTCAAAATTCTACTCTCAGCATCTGTCCCGCTTCATCTTGCAAAGCAGTTATGCCTTCTCCTTACCCTCTTGGCAGGTGAGGAAGCACTGGGAAGAGAGCCCAGAAGAGTACTCTGCAGCTCCTCCAGATGGCTTCGCACAAAGTCCTGGCATGCAGGCCGGTCAGAGGCACACACCTCCTCCAGTACTCGATACGCCTTCTTCTGGATCCCATGGTCTTTTTTCTAGGCATTTGAACCAGACAGAGAAACCTAGAAACACAGTGTTCATGCACTCACAAGCACAGTGATCATGCACTCTCATCCTTCGCTGCCTGCCCTATTCTAATAAGAAAAACAGAAAGGGACTCCAAGTCCATCGCCAAGGACGACTGTTGTTTCCTTGAGATGGTAACTGCTAAGTCTCAATTATCCAAGAGGCTGAGATTGATCGTCCGACACAAAGGTTTTCTTCAGCACCAGCACAGCTTCAGAGGACAGGGGCGGTCCCAGGAAAATATTGATAGGCTCAATCTATTCTTTCTACTTCTCCTGCCACCCTTTCCCACCACCCTGTCATTGGATTCTTCTCCTGAATGGAGGGAGATACCCATTCCCTTTCTATCTAAAAAAATGTGCTCCTCCCCGCTCCCCCGGACTCTGGCAATAGTAATCCGGCAGTCTCTGCATGGTCAGAGAAGGGAACAGTCAGGCAACAAGCCAGAGGTCTGCAACAGGTCAGTGACAGGATAGCTCACCTGCAAGGAGGGCTGGATGGTACCATAGAGAGAACGCAGGGATTTCTCATCCACATAGGGAGCCATGGCTACCACAAGATCCAACATGGAGAGCCTGCAGCAAGGACAGTGCTGTTAGCAAAAGTAAAGACAGAGCTAAGCATCTTTAGGCCTCTGCTCATTCTCCCTCAAACAGAGTGAAGGGAAGGGTGCTGTTTTTCTACAAAAATGAGTAGGGAACGCTAAGGCAAGCAAGGAGGGAATGTAACATTTTGCATCTCAGAACACTACAGGATGATGCCATTACAGTGTTACATATCTGGGGTGTCATAGAGGAAGCAAAGCATGACAGGGATTCTGCAGGCTGCAAAAGCCACACTCCTACTGAGTAGGGTCAGAACCAAAAATACAAGAAAAGCTGGTGGCCACCTTGGGGCTGGGCTTTACCTGGAAAACTCTGAACTATCAGGGCTGGTCAGTTTCTCAGTAGCTTTCTCCAGGAATCCACACATCATCTGCAACAGAGAGAAGGCTCTCAATCACAGAATCATAGAGTTGGAAGGGACCTCCAGCGTCATCTAGTCCAACCCCATGCAGAATTCAGGAGGTTCACAACTACCTGGTTGCCCACAGTGACCCCAATTCCATGCTGAGATAATGCCCCCCCCCAACAAAAAAGCCGGAATCCCTGGCCAGTCTAGCCGGGAGGAAATTCCTCTTAGCTCCTTTCCTGACACACAATTCTAAGATCCACCCACATAGATTGGTCTCCATCCTAGCTCGTCAGCGAGTGGCATCTGTGCCCTATTTTGTAGAACTCTGCTCACCTGAGGCTCTGCGACTGTCAAATAGGCTCGGACAGTTTCCAGCACAGAACGTCTTTGCACAGGGCTCTGAGAGGCAGTGTCCTGTTGGCTGTAAGCATTAAAAAGGATGGGCAGGAAGTTCTTTGCAAAGCGCCCAACCTCAGCACGTTCGGCATCTATAAGCGGAGGCAGAGAAATGCAAGGTTAAAAAGGCCAGATAGAGATGGAGACGGATATGTCCAGATATTCATCTGGTGCAGGCGCACTTCATCAGGCATGCCAGAAACATAACTCCAATTGGTCTCTGCCTGGGATTAGAATGCTAGCTAGATGGAGCATTGCTCCAAGGCTAGAATAGGAGAAAGATGGTGCCTGATAAAATGGCATTTAGTTATACTGCAACTTGTTATCTATTGTGGGGGGAGGGGGGAGAGGATGAACACAGGAGGATATTCTTTTACACAGGATATGGTAGGGGAATCAAAGAAAGGATTAATGGCGCACCCAACAGAACCAATCCAGAATGCAATGTGAGTTCATGGCAGAGAGCAGCAGTGAACCTCTCCCACAAAAAGACCTCACCTGTTTGGCAGCCCTTATTAATTAGCCTGCGCAGAGCTTGGCAAACTATCAGCCGCAGATCAGACCGGTCACTGATGGCCATTCCCAAGGTGCGAGCCAGTCCCTTGAATGAGGACACTATATCTGGAGGGTGGGTGCAAAAACTGGGCAGTAGGTTCCAGACCTAAGAAGGCAGAGGGGGGGCAGATTAGAACCATTGCCCCAGCAAAGCCCCAAAAGATACAGGATGCAGAGCTGTGGAGGCCCCTCCTCACCTGGCACTGCAGCGTATCATAGATCTTGGCTTCTAAGTGTCGTTCTGCTTGGGCAAGGGCTGTGGCTAAAAGGAGAAAGAAAGGAGAAGATAGTGGTATTCAAAAGATGCTACAAATGATTAACCTGGGAATGCTCTTCTGTTGGACAGGATGTACCATAGCAAAGCCAGGTATCCGTGCAGACCTGAGCAGAAACAGCCTGCTTCTTGAATTCAGGCATAAAATACCAAATGTTCCTATGCCACAATTTACAAATACAAATTAATTCCTGAGGTAAAATTGGCTGCATTCAGACAACAGACATTAAACTGCAAGTAGGCACAGATATAAAGTAACTTATTTTCTTTGTTTATATCCCACCATTCTACCCAATGGAAGCGAACCAAAACTGCTTCCCTTGTTCCCCTCTCCTCCATTTTATCCCCACAAGAACCCCCCGAGGTAGGTTAAGATGAGGGTTTGTGACCAGACCAGGGTCACCCAGCAGATTCCTCATGGCAGAGTAAGGATTGCAACCTGGGTCTCCCAGATCCTAGTCTGACCCTCCGCCCACTACACCACACACCCATGAGCTGAAAGTGTTTATTGGGAAGGGAGGGAGAAGCAAGAAACAGGAAGCTGGAGCAAACTGGGAATATTCACCAATGTTCATCTTAAGGGGCTGGCCTTTATTTTCTAGAATCTGGCACAGCAGATTTGTCAATGGCAGTTTCCCCATGCCGTCTGCCCGGTGCTAATGATATCCTCAGACACAGAGATTGGGCTTGTCTTGTTCCCCCCTGGGTCCTGTGCATTTGCACTCTGGGTTTAATTCATCCACACACTCAGTTACCTCTGAGTTTTAGAGTGGTAGCTAGTGGTAAGAAGTAGGTGCAGAAGAAGGCAAGAGGGGCATCATGGATATGGTCCCGAAGCACAGGAAGGAGCCAGCTGCAAGGGAAATCCAGTGTCTCCCTAAGGAAAAAGATAGGTGGCAGAGAGGGTAAAGTCACAATATGTAACCATAAGCGGACTCAGGAAGCACTACCATGGAATACGTTGACCTGGGCACTTTGTTGTGCATTCTCTGGTGACTTTGGCTTCCAGTCACCAGCAACCTATAAGCCGCTGGAGATGTGAAAGCCCCATGTAAAGTACACCCAATAACTCTTAGTTTTGGAGTATGAGGCTGGATGGCATAAAAAGATATAGTAAGAGATTATTAAAGAGCACTGTTTCCGGATGGTCCGGCACTTCCTCTGTGCCACACATCACCTTGCTTTGCTTATCATGTTAGCTACCTTAAATTCATTCTTGTAACCAGGTATGTTCCTCTCCGGGGAGAAACATCACAACTCCCTTCAAAGACAGAGATCATACTTACTCTGTGCCATCGATGCCTAGGGGCACAGCCTGCAGAACAACCTCTGGGCCCATGGTAGCCACAGCAGCCCCCACAGCATGGTCAAGCAACATAGTGTGGGGAAAGTGTGGGGAGCCACGTAGGTCAGCTAAGGATTGCAGGCACTGCAAAAGGAAACAATAAAGAGGGGAGAGTCAATGGGAGGTACCTGCCACCAAGATATACAAAATAATTTCCCCTGTGTTTTCTGATCTTCCCTCTTGATTCGAACACTCTACCTCCCCATTTTAGTAATTCTGTACCTCAGAAGCATTTTTATTTATGACTTTTATATCCCGTTTTCCTGTCCTTTCGAGGGCCACCAAGGCAGTTAACAATTTAAAACATACAAGATAAGATTACATTATAATACCATTAAAATCAATCCCCTCCCAAATATACATTATGAAAACAATTTTAAGGGTTTTGAGAGGAATTCAAATACATACAAAAAGAAAACATTGGAAGGAGGGATCACTGAAACAAAAGTCTTCAAGCTGCCGGCAAAAGACAACAGGAGACAAATGAATCTCCCTGGGCAGAGCATCACAGAGCTTTGCTGTGAGGCCCAAGAAGGTCCTCTCCTGGATTGCCACCCACCCAAACTCAGAAGACAGGGGCTCTCTAATCAAGGCTTCTGAAGATGATCATAATGCTTGGGGAGATTCATGAGGGATTAGATTGTCTATCTTGCAAGCTCTGATATCCAAATAATCTCTTTTCTGTGACAGAAACTTGGACAATAATCCATTAGCTAGTAACAAGGTAAGCATCGACTTTTATAGCGGTCTACCTTTCTCATCATGGGATGAAACTGGCACCCACATGCCTCAAAAAAAGCCTTCAGAACCTGCAACACAGAGCCCCAGGCCGCATGGAACCGGTACATCAGGCCTTCTTCTACTGCTCTGCAAGAAGAAGAGCACATATCCAGTCAAAAACAACCAACCCTAGCAAAGCCTACAGCTAACAGAGGTGGTTGCAAGATAACCCAGACTGCCGCCCACCAGCTAGCTGGCTGACACTTTTACCTGAACATCTTGCAGACATGGGCAGCAGGGCCAGAGGGGGTGGCAGAGGAAACCAGCCCCAGTTCTGCCACGTGAGGAGCCACACACTCACTGAGCAGAGCCTGCAAAAAAGCAAATATATATTTGGATACAATCCAACACCAGCATCAATTTCACGCTACCTAGAAGTGAAGAGTGTACCATATGCTGGCTACAGCTGTCCATAGGGACCCCAACAGAGCATGTACAAGACAGCATGCAATGTTGAACCACAGTAGTTCTCCAACCTCGTATTTGATTGAAAGCTCACAAAACCACAGGTCTGGACAGCTCTGCCATGCAGATAGAAGTAAGAATACCTTTAGGGTTTGGGCAGCAGCTGACACCACCTGGGGGTGTGGGGACAGGAAGGTGCCCATGACTGCACTGAAGAGGCGAGAAAGGTGAGCCCAGCACAGCTCCCATTGCAGCCTACAAGAGAGAAGAGCCTCATTACAGCCTAGCTGCACGGTATGCCCCCCCCCCCAAGCCTTCCCATTACTATGCCAGCTTCCCTCCGTACCTGGCCAGGTTGATATGTGCTCGCTCCATGACAGCTAGCCAGGCCAGCAAAGGCTGCAGGTCACCCTCACTGGGCACATAGTCATACAGGGCCTAACACAGCAATACACAGAGGTTAATACACAAAAGTGGCCCATGCTCAACTGACCCAACCCTAGTCTGGTTTGACTTTTGCAGGACTCACAGTGATGATTTGGGCATTGAGCTCAGCTGGCAGAGATGATGAAGGCGGCTGGGCACCAAAGAGGCTATGAAAGGCATTCATGGCACATGCTGTTACCAGCTGTGAAAGCAAATAAGAATCCTTATTCTTATTCAAACATCTATCCCAAAGAGACAGGAAAAATTCTCCCACTCACAAGGAATAGCACATACAGTTAAAGCCACAAGAGTGTCTGCATGAACAGTCACATCCCAAAGTCATCTCGGCACCATTACCCCCACCAAAGCTCTCTCCACCACCTCCTCCTGAAAAGTATACACCTCCCCCGCCCAAGCAAAGCCAAGAAAGTGGGAACTCACCACATTGCTGAGGGTCATGACCCGAAGCAAAGTCTCACAACAGGGTTTAACAGATGAGGCAGGCAAGCAAGGCATCAAGTCACGCAACAGACTGAGTATATGCAAGGTGGTGGTGGCCTCTTTTGCACCTGGAGGAACCACAGAAAGTCAGTCCTGCTGTTTATCCCAAGAGTTCAGCTACAAAAGCTCAATGGTATTTCATTAAGATATTTATATTCTGCCTTTCCTCTTAGCAGCTTACATATGATGATTAAAGCATTACAGATAAATAACAACCCTGAATACCTGCTCCCCTTAAAACAAGCAAGCCCTTACACACCTCCAGAGGATTTTTCAACAAAGGGTCTCCTCTCACCCCTTCAGGAAGTTCATTCCACTGTGTGAGAGGCACAAAGGAAAAGGCCTGGGCTGTGGCCAATATTAGGTGAGCCATTCTGAGAGAACAGCCTGATGACCATAGTTGTTGCACAGGAACATATGAGACAGACCTTCAGAGACTGGTCCATATATACAAAGGCCAAAACCAGCACCTCGAATGGAACTCAAAAATAAACAGACAGCCAATGTAGCTGTTTCAAAATGGTCAATGTACGTTCCCATCAACAACAACTGGATGCTGCATTCTGGACCACCTGCAGCTTTCAGGTTGCTATCAAGGGTAGCCCAATGTAAAGCACATTACTGTAGTCCAGCTGCAAGGTTACAAAAGAATGGATTAGCATGGCAAGATCAGTTCATCCAAAGAAAGGAGTGAGTTGGCAAGTGAATGAAAGCAATAGAAGGTGCTAGACCAGTGGTTGTCCACCCCCAGCATGTGCGTTTGCATGGAGCTGCCGCGCATGTGTGGCGCCGCCAGGCCGCCCTTTCCCTTCCACCCCTGCTAGCGGTTCCCACCCTTAAAAAGGTTGGGGGCCGCTGCTCTAGACCATGATGTCAATTTGCCGTTCAAATGGCAAGGTTAGGTCCATGAGCACCTTCAAGCTTTTAACATGCTCTGAAAACACAAACTCTGATCAAGAGTTTGTTTGGCTTTTTAAATACAACTATCAACCATAAAGGGCTCAGTGCAGTGGAGGACAGAGCTAAACTTACAGATGACAAGAACAAGAGATGCTGTTCTGCTAATGTATCTGCACTTCCATAGGGGTGGAGGGGAATCCCTTTCCCACTGCACGTCCCCTAGTTTACCACCCCACCATTCCCAACAGGCCTATGACACCACCTCAGAGCAGAATTTGGGCAGATTCAATGGTCTGCAGTGGGAGTTGAGACATTCCCAGTTCTCATTTTGCACTGGTCATAATGATTTGGACCCAATGCAGCATCTTCCTACCCAAGCTAACTTGGAAATGAAGCAGCTTCCTTGGAACTAGGGATGTGCATCAGAAAAAAACCCCGAAAAGTGGTATTTTTCAGATCCAGATTTCAGAGATGGCATAGTTATCAGTATTCTGGATTACTCAGGTTTCCAACACTCATTCAATATTTGGATTTGGGTTTTGTTTGAGATTCAAGTATTATTCACACCCAGGAGCTGTAGTAGTTTTTTAAGTAAATGACACAGAAACATCGGGAGAGCTGGTGTTTCCTGCCCACTTTAGAACCCCCAAGATTCAACTGGACCAAGGGATTCAGTTCCATAGGCCCCTGAATAAGATGCCCCAGCCACCCTCCATGGTTTCCTATGCTGAAGAAAAACCCATGTTTTCAATAGAGCAAAGAATAGAGCAAAGAACACACTAAAACAAGCATTCAGTGGCCAAAAGAGAAACAGAACCAACAAGTCCAACAGAACCAATAAGTCCAACAGAACCAATATAAAACCAGAGAGTCCCAGAAGTGCCACAAGTCAATGTGGTAAAACCACATATCAAGCTAGAGAATCCAATCCAATCCAGGTAACAGAAGCAAGGGAAGGGAATGCTTCCCAAAAAGAATCCCAGCAGAATCAACATGGCAAGCTCCCCCTAATTTATGATTCTATTTGCCTGTCAGAGATGCCTCTCTCCCCCCTCCCCACTGAGGAAGAAACCTACCAAATGCAAACCAACAAAACACACATGTACACACTTTCCCCCTCCTCCAGTTTGGAGCTTTAAAAACCTAGACCTGAATATTTCCAAATATTTCAAGAAATATTCAAGATCTGGATACTTGTATAGCAGAGGATCTTAAATATAACCAAGTGCACATCTCTATTTGGAACTACCCAATTCAAAAAAGCATTCTGTAGAGACTAGATTAATCCTTTCCCCACACAATGCTGGTTTCTTCTGTACTTCATCCAACCACAGCCTATGAAGGCAGTTAACAGTATCATCACCATCACCCATATATAACAATCGTCTATGAGTAGCTGCAGCCTATAAACTGCCTGATAACTCCATGCTTCACTCTGCAAATAGTAATGTGAAATCAGATCTCCAGAATACAATGACTTTTCACTGAATGATCTTCCCCCACCACTGTACCTCCAGCCTTCTCAATCTCTTGTACACAGAACTTTGCAGTTGAAGATGCAGCTGGGTGATGTGAGGGAGCCCCATCTCCAAACAGGAATTCACTGCCTCTCAGGATGGAGCAAATACCATGCTGGGCAGCCTTGCGGACCTGCAGAAGGGGAAGGAGCATGAGAAGAAAGTGAGCCAGGATGTAGAATCCCCAACACTCACCATCCATACGTGGAGAGCATGGACTTGGATCCACTGGACATTTTCCATATATTTTCCCAGGAAGGCATGCCTGGCCACAACCAGTCCTGGCCACTTTTCAGTCCTGGCCTCGACCTGGTGGAATGAGCTCCCTGCAGGCCCTTCCATATTTTCACAGGGCCCGTAAAACTGAGCTCTTCCACCAGGTCATTGGTTAAGGCTGGGCAGCAAGGAAGATCAGGGCCCCCCTATAGGATCAGAGTCACAGTAGTGAATGCCAACAGCGCCCTCTACCTCCCTCCCCTCTAGTATGGTTTCTTCGGGGTGGGATATAGTCAATTATTGTTTTTTACTGCCACATCTTTGTACTGTGTTGTATTGTGTATAGGGTTTTTTTATTGGGGGGTTTAACACTGTAACTTGCCTCGAGCCTTTGGGGAGAGGTGAGCAATAAATATCAATACCATCAATATCAATAATAATGTGGTTAAGCATCAACCCTGGCAACACGACATTTTCCCTTTCTCCCTCCTGAAAGGCTCATCCTGCCTCCACAGAAACAGCATTACAATGTTTCGATGTGTGAGAAGGCTCCAGTGGATCCAAGCCATTTTGTATTAGTGCAACTGAACTGAACTCCATACTGAGCAGAATGTGAGCAGAACTGTTTCTCTCTGGGGGCTCAGCTAACATCTCCAGCATGGACAAGCAGGCAACTCCAGCGACTCACCTTGGGCTTGACATGGACAGTAAAGCTGAGAATGCCATGGAAAACTTGCATTGTGACAGGATAGTTCCAGGCTACCAGATTCTGCCTCCGCAGCAATGTGGCTAAGCAGGAGATCACCTGGCAGGAAGAATGTGGCATTAACATATTAGCTATGTCCTAGTATGTGATGAATATCAAGGAACATTTCTGCTGCTGCTCCTGGCAATTCTCAGCAATATCAATTGGATTTGCTGATATATCTGACACAAAATAGCAACCTGGACCTTTTAGCCAACAATGGCATGACCTGATTTCCAGCAGTGCTCCCAACACTTTGTTTAAGGGTGGAAAACAACAATCACGTATGAAATTGGAAAAAATGGCCCTTGAGTGATGGTTTTTCAGATGCACATCACACTTCTGAATGAGGTCTCCCATTATGACAGGTCCTCCCACTCTGCAAACAGACATGCTCATTTTGCCTCACAAGTTAGTTCCTTTTGGACCTCTTACCCATCGCAGGGCCAAGGTGGAGTTTCCACAAGCTTGGGAGCCCAAGATGCCCATGAATGCCTTGGAAGTATCAGAGAACTTCTTGATAAGCACAGGACCTGGTACCCTTTTAGGGATGTAGAAAACAAGGGATAGCAGTATGAGTAATAGTAAGCTTTCCACTACTTTTTCAGCTGCCTCACTTTGTCTTGCATTTAGGCTTACTCCCAGAACTTTGCTCAATCGCTTAACCTAATAAAAGGCCATAGGAGCTATCAAGATGTAGAACAAAAAGATTAGTACTTTAAACTCCAAGTACAGTTCTTCTCAGCCTATCTATAACAAGATATAATATAATCCAAGATATCTACTGAAGGGGTTACAATGGTTAAGGATGCAAAATGCAATTCATACAAGGAAAGAGGGCAGAAAGTGTGGTAAAAAGCAGTCTTATTATACTGAAAGCACCAAAACAAGATGGTACACATTAAAAGTCGAAAGTAAACCCAATGATCTTGTTGACTCATGGAAAAGGTTTAAATGGATCCACAACAGGAACAGAAAAATTCAATGGCTAAATCTTCTGTTCAAGGCTGAGGAAGGCTTGATCCTGGAAGTAATTAACAGTTTGCACCCTCTGAGTTATTCTTTATTTCTTCTAAAGCATCCTGATTGTGGGTCACTGAGATGGGCCAGGAACACTTCCTGTGTACTTAAAACTCACCGTTTCAGCACCAGATTCAGCAAATAAGCTACAGCAGCCATGGATTCTGGTGATTCAACTGCTTCTAGAGTTGTCATCTGTGAAAACATAGTATGGTGGTGTGAGGCAACCAGAGCGCAAATCAGGCACATGAACTCCATCCTACACAGAGAGGCAATATATAATCCCTTCCATGGAAAACCTTGCCATTAGCCCCCAACCAGTGTGAGGCTAGCGCACAATTTGCCAAGCATCAGCCCAGATGTTCCAACATGTCTATGATAACAGGAAACTATGGAGGGTAACTAACATCACCCTTCTCAGAAGAGGACAGCAGGAGACCAATAAAGATCAAACATTTTTTATTGATGGGAAGGAGAACTTTCCACCTTCACATGTGTCCAGCAGAGCATTAACATAGAATTATCTCTGGGTCCTATGATCATAGCATTTGAATTAAAACACACTCAGTCATATATGCTGGTGCCTTAGAAGCTCCAGGTTGCCAGCCCCACTCACAATTTTGACACTCACCAGTGCACCAAAATATTCTGTCTCACTCTCTGTGCCACCCTGTGCCCGGATCACTTCTGTGACAGCAGCCAACACAGCACAGATCTAAAATAAATAACAAAATCCATGACTGAGAGCTGGAAGCAATTCGGTAAGATTCCCTAATAGCTCTCCCCGAACTTACACTCGCACACGTACATCATGCCCTGTGAATGTTTCCATAGTACAGTCTGGTGGGAGAAACGATTCAGAAGGCAAGCAGAGGCTTGACAAAGCAACTCTCTACCATCCATTTGCTGACAGCACACCCTTAAATTGTCAGTGCCATTGCTGGGCGCTTCTCATTTCTGCATTACAAAGTGGTACCTCCTTATGAGCAGCAGAATTGGACTCCCAGAGGCGCTGCACTCTGCTGAAGGTAAGATTGGTGCAGTCACTCAGGCCGCTCAAGAAGGTAGCTGAAGATCTATGGGTCTTAGTTTCTGCATTATCATCTTCCATATAGGCCTGGGCATCCTCCACATTCCGAAAAGTAGGAAGTGGTCCTGATGACTGTAGCTCATTGTGAAGTTTCAGTGCATCCACAGTCAGATCGCTTTTTTCTGTAAGAAAAAGCGACATTCAGCTATGTCTTAGCATGACAATCACATCATATTGGATCCCTTCAAGACTGAAGGTTTGTAACGACCAGTGACAAACAAAACAGTCCTCAAGTAACTCTGAAAAAAACACTTAGACCTATAGATCAGCCATTCCACATCCAAAACAAACAAACTGTTAAAAACAAATGTTCATGCTTATTATAAACAGATATGTCTCTCCTTTTACTGTCAACCCTTCCATTGAAGACCAGAGAACTGAATCACCAAATACCAGCAACATTGCACATGCAAGGGCTTCATTTTAGTCAGCTGAGACATCTATTTTTAATACCATGGCTCAGCAACTTAGGGTATAAAATAAATGTGACTCCTTTCCAGCACAAACAGAATTCTTCTCTCTATTCCATCCTAAAGAAGTACATTTTTGATGGCATGAACTCAGCTCGTTCCAAACAATACAAGCACCAGCATTTCTCCCATTATTGCCCCATGTAATTATGTAATTGCTGAAGCATACAAATGGATTATTCATATTCAAAGGGGAATTTGAGATGGTCCTAGATCATCCGGGAGGATCTCCACCACACTAAATCAGGGCAGTCCCCCTTTACTCCTGCCCCAAATCCGCTCTGCTCCCAACACCCAGGCGCCAGTCCTCCCAACCTGATCGGGGAGCAAGCAAACGGCCGCGAGCCGCCAGGCGATGCCGCCGCCCCTCCGGGTTGCTGTCGCTGCTGCATCCTTTGCGCCAACGCTTCAATTTACTGGCGGAGCCAGAGCGCAGCTTCCCCGAACGGCCCATAGCGAGCAACCGGCCGAGGCCACAAGAAACCCACGTGCAGCCGTCTTCTTCCGTCTTGCCGGAAAACTAATTCCGGGTCTTTACTTCCAAGGGGCGTGGCAACTTCCGGTTCTGCTTCCACAGGTTCAGGCGGCGCCACGTTGCCCTTTTGCTACATTACGAGAATGGCTTTGTTGTAACACGGCCTTTAATGCTACATGTTCTACTTCCTCCCCACTGTAACTGCCTGTGGCTTATTCTGAGTAGGCAACATACTTTCAAGCCACAGTAACTAAGCAAGGTCCTGTACATCAATAAATAGTGCGGCATCTTCAAAGTCTGAACAGGTTTATTATATGCTTGGCGTGTGCCGACGTTCGTCGTCAGATGATGTGGCGAGACTTAAGTAAATAAATTTGACACGCTAACGTAAACATAGAGTGTGAAGAGTTCTCAAATACAAATCTCGACCTACACATTCCCGTGCAGAATGCTTTCGAATTGTTTTCACAATTTCCCCCGTATATATCTGTGTTAACTTAATGAGGGTTAATTTCATGTATTTGCAAACTATTGGTTTAATAAATCAGTCAAGAGGTTGCGAAAACGGCTGCAAAACTACAGCTACCTTGTTATGTTTGTCATGACGTCTTTATATCTTGCTGGGGAAAAAAACTTTGGGGAATGTTTCAAGCTTTTTCATTACAATGATGACAAGGAGAAACTAACTTCCTGTTTGCTGAGGTTTTACATTCATCCCTGTGTATTTCCGTTGCTCTTAATCGTAAATTAAGAATTCTACTGTCCACAATCAAAGACAGGAATTGCAATTAGAATCTTTTACAAGCATAATCCCTTGTCAAATTTGCAACCGGAAGTATTGCCCTATTTTTTTGTCTGGATGACTGACACCAGAAAGGAAGAGCACAGTCCGGGGCAGGCACAAACGCAGCTACAAAGAGACAGCAAAAGACGGAGATTGTATGCAGTCATTCAGTCTCAGTTTCCAGTTGAACAAGAGGAGTTGGTTACTTCATCCTAATATCTTTGGCGCTGTACTCCAATTTCTCTGGCACTGGCTGCTACACTCATTATTCATTCATTGGCTACCATCATAGCACTTTAGACTCTTGTTTAGGCAGACCTATGCATATTTATTTGTTGGGAATAAGCCCAGTGGAATACAAATTCCTAAAGGATAAGGAGGAATATTAGTGGGGTAGTCAACCTGTGGTCCTCCAGATGTCAATGGACTACAATTCCCATGAAACCCCTGCCAGCGTTTGCTGGCAGGGGCTCATGGGAATTGTAGTCCATGAACATCTGGAGGACCACAGGTTGACTACCCACTGCAACCAAAACAGTAGGTGCCTGAAGTGTTACTTTTGCCCTTATACATGTAGACGGAGGATATAAAGAAAGGGGCACACACAAATCTTCTGTTTATCCATATGTGGCTCACAAAAGACAGAAACATGAGCTGGACTGGTGAATGAGGTAAATGTAATCATCTAGAAACTCCCTTCTCTTACATCAAATGACTGGTGTGTTAAATAGTCTTTCAGTTCTAAATAGGTGTACTCAGAAGTAGGTGCCATTTTATTAAATGAGGCTTACTCCCAGGGAAGCATTCTTAGCATTGAAGGGCTTGAAAATATTGTGATGAAATTTGTTTTCAGAGCAATCCTATATAGGTCCACTTGAATCCCAGTATGTTCTTAGAACTGTATTGTTATGCATTTAAATCTTAGTACACTCATTTCTTTAGTTACCTGTTTAGCATTCAATTAAATTAATTCCCTCATTGTGCTAAGATCTCATTTGCATTTGAGAAATAAAGCCAATTATTCTGGAGTACAGATCATTCAGTTCCAACAGATAGAATCTTTGCCTGCCCATTGCATCCCAGAATGTTCCCCCTCTGCTCATCCACCAATTGGTTTGTGATAGCAGATGTGACAGGAAGGATTCTTTGGCCTTTGCTCCCAGCCAGGGAGTCAAGGGTTACTGAGTATGCTGACTTGAAAATCATTTGATTGAAAGATAGGGTGTAAATGTTTTTTTTTTAAAGAAATGGGCAAAAGTTGATTTCAGGTGTTTCTTGAGCTTGCCTCCTTGTGGTGTACCCTAGATTCTGCTAGAGAGCTAGAAATTTTGTCTGCTACACAATTGTAGGATCTCCTAGCTACACTACATTGATGGAAACAATCAACCAAGCAAGCAATCCTTATTAGAACTACTTGACAAGGTGCATAGAAGACTGCATCCAAAACTGCCAATTAATATTGAGGGTAAAAGCAAGTCTAAATGGCCAATAAAAGATATTTATCTCTTGTTCAAAAAACTCATAATGAAAATCAAGCCTGCCAGAGAGCGAAAACTGCAGAATCTTGTGTTATTGGCATAACATACCACCATAGCTATGGCAGAGTCAGTGACTTATGCCTGAAGCAACATTGAAAATGTGAAGCTGTGAATGTCCAAAATGGCATTCACACAATCATAGTAAAAGCTGGGGAAGTACATGCTGTCAATATTTTAAAACCTGCAGTTTCATGGACAGCACATGTCCTATCATCCTACCCTCATCCATCTGTTTCAGCCACCATGGAAATTGGAGATACATGGTTAATGTTAAGAATGGTGAGTTGTCAACTGAGCTGAAGAACATGGCTTGCATCTAATTTCCAATGCTAAAGACAGAGGCACCTTCAGATCAGCAACATGAAATATAATTTAACATTTCTTTCATCAGACTGAAGAAGTCAGTCCTTGCCTACATTCAGACATGTTCTTGAGTTAGCATCAACCAAATACCAGTTATCAGGTCTTTTCCAAGATCATGATGGAGACATGGGAATGACCAATCTAGAATGGATTACCAAAGCAGTTCTTCCTGCTGCTGTATTATTTTTGAGATGAAGGGCAGCAAACTTAAACGTCTGAATTAAACTTGAAGGAGAGTTTTGGGGAAGGAGGTCATCGTTATGATTTTATGTAGAATGGAAGAGCAGACTATACATGTTTTAAATAAACATCATTTTTTTTAGCTTGTGGGCGTGTTAAGTTCTTCATACGATTTTTTCTCTGTGCTTTTAAGATGATTGATTCAATTGTAGCTCATGTTCCTAGGACAGAACAAAGCTTGGTAGCATGCTGGTGAGAGCAGCATGGACTATTGCTCAGAAGCAGCCCTTGTGAAAGAAAAGACTGGCAACCTCTGCCTTTATAACCATCCATATCAACTCTAAATTCTGCTATTAGAAAGCAACATCAGTATGAGGCCCTGACTTCTACATCCTGTTATTAGCCCTCTGAGCAGCTGGTTGGGCACTATGTGAAAAAGGATGCTGGGCTCAATATATATTATCAATAACAATTCATTTCCTTGCAGATTCTCATTTTAATATGAATGCCAAATGCAACAGTTACCATTGTAGGACTCTTTTTCCAGTTTGGTGTAGTGATCAGGAGTGCGAACTTCTAATCTGGCGAGCCGGGTTCAGCTGGGTGACCTTGGGCTCGACACAGCACTGATAAAACTGTTCTGAGCCTCCTTCGGGTAGAGAAAAGCGACATATAAGAACCAACTCTTCTTCTTTTAACCAGATCCTGAAGGATATAATTTATTTACATTCAAGAAAAACTAGTGAAACACTCATGAGAAGCAATTCTTTTGATTTCCTTTGCTTCCATCCAGATGACACCAGGGGATATAAATTCTTCATACTGGTAGTGGTCAGTGAAACAACAGAGTATCACAGGATGACAAGACTTTTTTTTATTATAATGTATATTTGGAGTTCTGTGGTAGCACAGCTTGCGGATGGAAAGCATCTGGCACAGGCAGTTAGCAGGCAGCAGAGGCCGCTGAGAAAGAGCTTCCAGCTCCAGGGATCCAAGTCAGCCCCTGCCAATCAGAGCAGACAATACTGAGCTAGAATGGATCGATGGTCCATCCACTTGGGCCGCAGCCCAGCAATGGGAAGGACGGGCTCCATCTCCAAGCCCGGCGCGCCTGCACCGGTGACATCACAGCGAATGAAGGTCACGTTGTCCTTCGCGTGAGCGCTATGCCCAAAGAAGGGGGTCAAACGCTTACTCCACAACGCACGCGCAAAGCCGCCACCGGCCCTCTTGAGGAGCGCACGTAGCGATCCTGGACCTGGAAGGCTGCGAGGCAAAGCGAGCATGCGCATTATGCGCGGCTTAGTCCTCGACGGGCGGTGTGGAGAAGCCGCGGACGCCTGCGCAGTGAAACCGCGTGAAGGCTGTGCTCCCCACGCATGCGCCTTGAGCGGCGGAGCGTCTCCTTCGGTCTTAGTGCGGAGAGAAAGCCGCATCGCCCTCGCGCCCTCCTCTGCTCTGGGTGGTTTCCGGCATGGCGGCTGCGTACCGGCTCGTCCTCGTTCGGCACGGCGAGAGCTCCTGGAACCTCGAGAACCGGTTCAGTGGCTGGTACGACGCGGACTTGAGCCCGGCGGGCCAGGAAGAGGCGCAGCGCGGCGGAGAGGCGCTGCGAGGTGAGGGAGGCAGTGGAGGACGAGTGGGAGATGCTCGCAGCGGCGGCTGCTGCTGCGCGATACCGGGGGCGGCTTCCTGAGCGCGGGTGGATGCCCGCCGGGGGGCTGTGAGAGAGCGCCGATGAGTCGTGCGTGCTCAAGGGCCACGCGGGCATGGTGGCTCGGAAGCTGGACTTGCCTTTCTTCTGCTGCAGGCACGTGGGGGCTTGCTCCTCTTCCTCCCGCGCCCCGTGCAATGGGAGGGGGCCTAACTCGGGATGGGAGTGCTGCCCATTGAATGCAATGCGCCTTGTTCCCTAGTAAGAACACATGGGGTCCAGGCGTTGGTCGAGAGAAGCCCGTTTCCTGGGGGACGATGATCTTTCCTATTGCTTGCATATTTTGTGGGGGACGATTTGCAGGAGTTCCCGAAGTCCTGCGGTGGGAGAGCTAACGCCCAGGCTCTCTTGCCCAAGAAGCCCCTTGCTGTGGCTCAAGACTCGGCACCTGGTTTGAATAGCAGCATCTCTCCGTGAAGGGGGGAGCGGCAAAGCGGAGAGTTCCTTCCCCCCACCTTGCGCTCGCTATTCTGAAGCAAGCATAGCGGTTCCATTACTGGGACTAGGACCGGCCGCCTCCCCTTTCAACCATGTATGCTTGTTTAGCTGGTTTGGCTGAAATGACTGGCGCTGAATGGGCAGGTCTGACCATCATAGGCCCTTGGGCTTTTGGTATAGTTTACCATCTCATCCCTCCAGGAAGGAAGGGAGAGTGGTTGTGGAGACGCATTGCCTGTTTTCTCTTCCTGGTTGCTTAAGGAAGAGACATGACCTATTTATTTCTCTATGAGGATCAGTGATAGCCTCTAGGTATGTTCTGCAGTGGTGCCACTGTCCTACCTCTCCAACAATACATTGTCTCTTCCTGTACTGTAAAATGCTCTCATTGTCTCCAAGAAGCAGCCCAGGCATATAGTTTGAGATGTCCATGCTTAAGAAGCAGCTGAGCACGTTTTTCTCCCTCTCCGCCCCATGAGGTGTCCTGATGATCTGTCTGAGCCTTTACTGGGGAGATGTAGCAGGAGCTGAGTCATTCTGTGGCGCTGTGCAAGGGAGAAGGAGGCTGTGCACTGCTCTTGCTTTAGGAAGTCAGGGGAAGACAGCTACAGAAAACAGCTAGTGCCAGTTTGCCTTCTGTTGCTGCAAGGTCACCAAACCTTCCTATTTTGTTTCTGGTGTTCACGGAAGGGGGTTAAACTAATCTTAAAACAAAATTAACAGGTCCGAGAAGGGAGAAAGTATTGCTAAATAGCAGACGCCTATCCCAAATGTTTAGGGAGCCATAAATCTTGAGGTTAACGGAAGAGACTTCTTAAAGGGGTTGAAAGATGAGCTCACAAATGTATGGAGCCTACACAGTCCACTGTGCTTCTCTGCCTTGCACACTTTCTGTCTCCTCCAGTGCAACAGCTGGCACTTCTGTACAGAGTGGGGTGATAGGGCACACGAGAATAAGAAGTTTGCCAAATTCCTTACACAAGAGATGAAAAGAAATGGAATTGTTTGTGTTGCACTACAAAATAGTCTCTTAAGAGGGATTTCCTTTTGCACAGTGGAGAGTATGGCTGCTACTAAGGGCACCCCTCCCCCACACTCAATGGTTATGTAAGCATCACAGCTTTCTGCTCCACTGGGTTGCTGTTTGATCTGCAGCAATGATCTGGCTGCATTATGGTATGGGTTTGTGTGCTGCATGACTGGGATGCTCAGCAGTTGTGCTGGGCTTGGTAAGTATCATCACAGGAAGCTTGGTGGCAGTGATGCAAGACTCGTAGAGCAATAGGTGGTTTCTCCACCCTACATCAGATGGTGAAACATTGAATGCGCAGATGTGGAGCTTCCCTGGCACACTCCTATTTCAAATGTTTAGGGTGCCATAAATCCTGAAGAGTCTGGGGTGGACTACTAAGCACTAACCTACCTTTCAGGGTGCTGGTTGTGAAAAGTTGAGGGGAAGTTTTTAATTAGCTGCTTTCAGATGTTACTGAACAGATAAGTGAGATATACATTAAAATATGTAAAAGAAAAAAAAAAAACCCAAAACCCTGTGCCTCCAAGACAGGATTAAAAATAAAATGATTAAATGTTGTCATCTTTGTCATTCTAGATGCTGGCTATGAGTTTGATATCTGCTTCACATCTGTGCAGAAGAGGGCCATTCGTACCCTCTGGACTGTACTGGATGCTATTGATCAAATGTGGCTACCTGTCATAAGGACCTGGCGTCTCAATGAGAGGCACTATGGTGGCCTAACAGGCCTTAACAAGGCAGAGACTGCTGCTAAACATGGAGAGGCCCAGGTGAAGATCTGGAGGCGTTCTTTTGACATTCCACCACCTCCCATGGAGCCTGACCATCCTTTCTACAGCACTATCAGCAAGGTGAGCTGGAAAGGCCATTACAGTAACTTTGTAAGGAGGTGTGGATTCTTTTTATTGTGCTTATGTAAAAGGTTTCTTTTGAGATAGTGACCAGGATGTAACTTGGTGCTATTGTTGCTTAGCTCATTCCCTTGCAATGACAATGGAGTGCACTGGGCTAGTTTAATTCATTCTCTCCCAGTGTTCAACTCTTGCCCAGGAATAACTCTCATTAGTGCTTTATTTTCTGAACATCCTACAGTTGACCTTGCTAATTGCAGGTCTGGCATGGGATGTAGTTGGTGTGTAGTGTAAATGTAACAGGACCTACTTGCTAGGGAAGAGGTGGGCCTTCAGTGCCATTAATCATTTACATGGTGTCCTTTTGTGGATATTTGTATTGCATGATGATGGCAGTCAAGGTTCTTAGCAAGCAAAGGAAGAGGCTTCTACTATACAACGTGTTTGTTAATAACTAACTGATAAAAATGCCCAGACCATGTCTTATGAGATCCTATAAACCCTATACAATATTGTATTGCAGATTAATATGCATAAATTAGTGGTATGTTCTCTTAAATTCTTAGATCAGAGTGCCAGTTGTAGGTAACGGGGTAAAATAATATCCAGTTTCATTACTAAAGAGGCACTTAAGTCTATAAGTGATTTTGCTTTTTGTTCTTAAATGGGGGCATGTTACTAAAGGGTTCAGGAAGGCCAAGGGCCTAGTGTTACATAAAAGCACTGTTGGTGTGAAGGGCCAGAGACCACAGTAAGGATAGGGAAGCTTTTGCATGGGTAGCAGTAAGGTGCTTGCTCTGAGTTGCCAAGTACACCAGGCAATTTGTGAGCATGGGCAGAGGTAGAGCAGATTCTGAGACGAGGGTTTTCCTTCGGTGGCCTTGACAGACTCCAAAAAGCAGGAGCAAAGTATAATGAGTGCCACTGCACATTCATCTGCAGGATCGTCGCTATGCTGACCTCACTGAAGATCAGTTGCCTACATGCGAGAGCCTGAAAGATACCATTGCTCGCGCCCTGCCCTTCTGGAATGAGGAAATTGTGCCCCAGATCAAGGAGGGCAAGCGTGTGCTCATTGCTGCCCATGGCAACAGCCTGCGTGGCATTGTCAAACATCTAGAAGGTGAGTTTGCACAAGCCCATTCAAGTCTCATGGTGAACTGTTAGGAAGCCTGATGCAGCCAGATACCTTGTTAACAGTTCTGGGGAGGGGTAACAGAACCAAGCTCCTTGAATGATTCCTCCTTCTTTCTTGTAGGAATGTCCGAGGCAGAGATCATGGAACTCAATCTGCCCACTGGAATCCCCATAGTCTATGAGCTGGACAAAAACCTGAAGCCCATCAAGCCTATGCAGTTCTTGGGTGATGAGGAGACTGTCCGTAAGGCCATGGAAGCAGTGGCAGCCCAGGGCAAGGCTAAGAAGTGAGGGTGGGGCAGGCAAGTAGTAGAACATCCCCCCTCCTTAATCCTTTTTCTTCCCAGCACACATCTGCCACAGGCTGAGGGATGGGGTTCAAAGAGCCTAAGGAGGTAAAAGTTTTTTGGGACCATATCCCTTCTTAGGATCAATTTCCTTCCACACTCATTCCTCCCTAGTAGGTTCTGGAGAGAGAACCATAGGGATGTGGGTCCACCAGCGGCTGTGGATTTGTGTCTGGTCAATCCACAGGCAAGGGACTACAGTGTTTCTAAAATGAAGACCAGAAGACCTCTGGCATTTCCAAGAGGACTCCCCTCCCCCATTCCACTTCATGCAGCTGCTGTGATTTAAAAAATCTCTTGGTTTACGTGTTGCAGCTGTGGTTTTAAGAGTAGGCGTGCTTCAGAGCACAGTGGTGATGCAAGGAACATACCTCTGTTGCAGCTTTGTTTTGTGTAGTTGAAGGACCATGCCATATTTTCAATTGTCCCTGGAATTACATTGGTTCTGTGTTAAGTAATAATTGCCAACATATTCCATTGCCATCAAACCATTAGGAAGGAATCAGGCTAGGGAAGGGAAGAGCACCCACCCTGGAATCATCCCGTGTCGTCCCATAATCTTGCTATGTAGTGCCAGTAAGCCCAGATACTGTGTATCATTCTGTATTGCTTCTCAGCCCCACAATCACTGTGGTATCCCAACCTGTCATAGGCTGGGTCTGCACTGGAGTTCACTTCACTGTACAATGGCTGAATTTGCCCTAGTCTCAGTAAAATAAAGGAATTATGTGCAATATCTGCTGTGTCTGTGTCACTTAAAGAAGGGTGTTATGACAGCCTTTACCGCACCAATGAAATAGATGCTGCAAGTACTTCCAGGTTATAACTCAGGCGTCAAAAGCTTGGAGCAGAAAACTGTAGTGCAATAGAAACATCACCACCTGTCTTCCTACTAGGAGACCTTCCTGATTCCTTTGCTACTTAGCTAACACTATGTTGTATTTACTCAAAAAGACTATAACCTTGAATATAGGATGACCGTCTAACATTATACACAAACTACTGGACAAAACATATATATAGATGTTAAGGAGCCCTTCCTTTTTGATGGCATACATGTGGAAAACAGCTATGCCATTTGAGTAAATATTGAGACTGTTTCCACACAAGGAATCTGCCCCCTGGACACCCTCTGGTTGCTGGCAGGATTTGTAGCCCCCTCCACATGATATCACCTGCATCCCAAGGCTGGCTTTGCATTTTTCCCAAGCTCCTTGAATATTGGGATGAAGGAAATTGCAAAAAGTGGATTTGCCACTTTTTATCTCGCATCCCATTGGTCTCTGCAGCATTGTCCCACAGTCTGCATTGCAACATGACTGCAAAGCTACATTGTAAATGATAAAATAAAATCTGCAAAGTGTCCAAGGTCTTTCTGGGATCAGAGAGGCAAACACAGCCCCGTTCGTGTTTTCTGGAGGTGGGAACTGAGCTGGGAAGGGGGGGGGAGGTTATCGAGCAGCCTTCTCCCAATCATATGGGGGTCTGAGTGCTTTGTTTTTGAGCCAACCGTTTACAAAAAATGTATTTTTGGGCTCCAGTTATCATGTTCAGCATCTCAGAAATCCCCCCAGACATAAAGTCCAAAAAGAACACAAATCCGAAAAGAGGAGGGGGGAATGCTATATCTTTCTGGCATTTCTCCATATTGATTTTTATTAACAATGCATCTCTGTTGTGGCAATGTGGAAGTGCCTTTAAAAATGGATTTATTGATTATACGGTCATTGACCAGCATCAAAGTATCTACAGGAAAAGCTGTAAAAAATTAATTTGGGGGCTTGGGGGGGGGAGAAAGTTTCAATCCACAAGAGCAGTGGTCTGCAACCTTCCGATTGCTACAGACCGCTGCGCCGGAGTGGGGGGTGGAGGGCGGCCTGTGGCCCTGCGCATATACGGACTTGCCACGCGTGCGTGTTTGCGCCCGGCGTGTGCGCTTCTGCACACGCGCAGCATTTCTGCGCATGCGCGTTTGCGCCCCTGCTGGGCGCATGCGCAGCAGTCCACGCATGCACGTTTGCGCTGTTGCCATGCCAGCGGCCGCAGCTCCCTCTCTCCGCCCCTCCGGGCCGCAAGCAAATTGACTGCCAAAGCGGCCGATTAGCTGGAGGCCCCGCAAGCTTCTCTTCCCCCCCTCCCGAAACAAGAAGCTTGCCGGGCCGCAAGCTAATCGGCCGCTTCAGCGGCTGATTTGCTCGTGGCCTGGCGAGCTTCTCGCTTTGGGGGGTGGGAAGAGGGAGCCGCGGCCCGGTGCCGAGGCCTCCGCAGCCCGTGGGTTGGGGACCACTGCACAAGAGAACTGCTGTGCTGTGATTGCTGGTTTGCTGTAATTGAAAGAAAGAGGGGGGTGTTTTCCCTTATAGCCTCCTGTGAGGAGGACTGCATACCTGAGGTTTACCATCCTGCGTTTGCAAGCAGGAGGCGACACGTTTTACCCCTCAGTGCAGAAATGGTCTTTCCTCTCCGACCAGCATAGTAGCCAACTAGTTATGAGTCCTTTAAGAAATATGTCAGACAACACTACTGGGAGGAAGAACATACACTTAAAATTATATTAATTTTAAAATAGAGCCACTAACAGCATTCTATATTTGACCAGTTCAAAGGCCTTCTGAATAGAATCTTCACCTTAGTATAGATGCCCTGCAGAGATGGTATAGAGAACTTCCATGTTCAAAGAAAGTCAGCTTCTGACTCCCAATGCTGGAAGGCAACATCAGGTGAAGTTCCTGGCCTCTATGCCTTGTTGGACTGCCAGAGGAACTGTTTGGCTACTGTATGAGTCAGGATACTGAACTAGATGACCACTGGTCAGATCCAGTGGGGCTCTTCTTATGTGATTGAAGGTAGTACAGACAATAAATTCTCCTGTTATGATTGCGAATCAAGTTCCTAGAAGAGTCCACAGATACCCATTTCAAAGCTTCCAGGGACCAGTACGTGGATCAGATGGTAACGGGCCACGGCTCCTCCTCGTCCTCCCCCTGAGCTGCTGCCTCGGGGGCTGCCCTGCCACTCTGCCGCCAGCTCACTTTTGGTGCTCTCCAGCAGCCGCCATGGCTGGGGCTTCCCCTTGGCATGGCACTGCACTGCTGCTGCTGACAGCGCCCCCAGCGGGGCAGCGGCAACGTCCCTCGGCAAAAGACTACCCCCCCCCCCGGGTCTCAGTAAAATTGTCAAGCATTGACCGGTCCCCAGTGAAAAAAAGGTTGGGGACCACTGATCTAGAACATCAAACCTTTGGAAAATAGGCTATGCAAATAGTCCATCAGTACTGTTCTACTCCAAGCACTACTGCAGTAGGAAACTGGAAACTACAGCCAAGGTTTTGAACATTATAACACAAGTTTAAAGGTTGGTGTACTGAGTTCAGCTTCCTCTGGAGAGAAGATCTTCGTATCTCCTGATATGAAACACAGTTAAAGGAAGAAAAAATGTAAGCAACCACATCCATTTACATTGCCATGGCTCCAGGAATTACAAGGAACCAAAAAATTGAGCCATGAAAATACAGACACTATAAGAAAGAGTTTATTGGCTTATTGGTGTAGAGCTTATAAAATAGTTCAATTAGGACATTAAATGAAGGAGACAGGCGAAGTTGAGGTCCTTATTCTCTCAGGCCATTCCAGAGGCAGAAGTGTATGTGGATATTTCATTTCTGTCTTGGACACTTAGCAGTAAGTCAAAGAACAATTTCCTTTCCAGTACCCTTTGTCTCTCTCTCTACCCTGAGTTAAGTCTTTTCAGTGCCTGGTGTACCGATGGGGTATGTACCGATTAGGTCTGCAGAAACTGAGGCTGCACCCGTGCTACCTTGCGCAGTTCCTTGGCATGTGTACAGGGACACTGCATTTCACACCAACTGATTGGCACCATCCGTACCCCTGAGACCAAAACAAAAAGTCATTGATGATCTAGCTTATCATGTTTTGGATACATATATCTCCTGCAAAAGCAAGAGCGCTCTAACAATGAAAATACCCTGTGACCAATTCCTGCTGCAACACATGCTACTTTTGGGGGAGATTTAGTTGCTCTGCTTCTGCAAAGCTCTCAAAACACTACACGTATCTCATACGAGGATCCCCCTTCCTGGTACTTACTCTATATTCTATTTTCCCCACCAATGCTGATAGTCACGTTAATACCAGCAGGCAGTGCTATCTACTTAGCCATAGGTTCAAAGGTTTCTGGCCTGGAAGACATCAACAAGCACAATACATTTCAATCTGGGCCGAATGAAACTTCTTACCTGCTTCACTATGAGCCACCACTACACCCAGCTCATTTTCGGCTGTTGTCAGCAAATAGTTGGATTGTGCATCCCCCAACGAGATCTAGCCCCACAGGGCCGGTTAAAGAAAACTGCTTGGAGACTTTAAAATTGGCTCAGTGTCAAAGATTTCTAAGCAGGGCATCAAAGAAACAATGGGAAAGGATACAACTTTGGCCAAAACAATGTCTCCTGGGCGGAAACTCTTATAAACCTCTACCTGCCATTGGGTGGGAAAGAAAGACAGAAGGTAAACAAAGCTGTAGAACCAGTCCAAGGGGGTTATATTACAGAGAAAGTACATGGAAGCAAGCCTGCACTATGCATGAAGAAAAATGTCAAAGAAATTCAAGAGATCTGTGCTAAGACTCTAAGAAAAGCACTGTTGAACTGCTTTTTATTCCTTATGGTTTTGGATTTTCACTAAATGATCCAAACTTCAAAAATAATTTGGGGGAAAGTGTGAGTCAGATGATAGATGTTCTACTAAATTAATAAAATGTGTATTAGTGTTAGAAAGAAATGCTCTTGGCTCTGTTTGCATTAGTGAGCTCTTCATGTGCTGTAATTGAGATGTTTATTCCACTGACCTTGTCTTTCTCTGTAGCTCGGATATCTTCTCTCCTGTAAAGGGAGACATTGAGACCTTAGTCTTGCCATCCCCTTTTCTGCTGGCTGTCCAACTCTAAGTGAACTGATTGCAATGTGATTAGCTTACTTTAGAAGGAAAGGCTAGCTAACTTAATAGTTAAACTTGTTGTGGAACAAGTAAACAAATGATCCCCAATTTGGTGTGTATTGACAACAACCTGCCCACTTATGTGTTTCTGGACACCCAGTTCTTTCTTTCCCAGAACAAAGCACCAATTCTGGCTTTCCCCCAACTCAGTGGAGCAGAAAATGTGATAGAAGAGTCCTGGAAGCATCACTTTGGTATATTTCCATCATAGTAGGATGCTTAGATTAGACCCTCTGAACATTTTGTCATTGGCTCGAGACTTCAAAGCAGCCATTTTTTGCTGGGACTTGTTTTTCAAAATGTTAAAAATGCCTACAGATTCAGCAATACTAGGGAATCCTAAAGTAAACTATGAACTGCTTATAGGCATCCAAAGTAAAAAATCACTCATTTCTTAATGTTCATCAGCACTCGAAAAGCAAATGGTGAGAATAAAACATGGTATTTATAATGGATAGAGGTCTAATCTCGCCTGGTCAAAGTCTCTACCCACCGTATTGTTCCACGGAATGGGGACTTCAGTGGTGTAGAGCTAACATACAAGATGTGGACCTTTGCAAAACGCGAGTTAATGCTGCAAACCTGAGAAGAAAGGTAAGAAAGAAAGGCCATTCATTATGACTTTCAGGTTAAGCAAATCCAGACTTTTCCCCACTTTTTTTTTTTTTTGCACCCTCTTCCTTCTGCCAAGGACAGATGCCCACCAGGACCTGTTGAGCCTGATGGAAAAGAAACGCAGGGCTCATGGAAACAGTCTGAAACCCAGTCTATGATTACAATACACCAAATGAAACAACATTGCCCATACACAACAATAAGGTTTGCAGCACTCAAGATTTTATATTCTTTATATCTTGTTTAGCAAGATCTGCCAGAATTACCTTGCATGTTACTGTGGCCCCCACATCAGGTAGAAGTTGAGAATCTGCATCTCTTGTTACAGAGACCACTGGCAGCTGTAGAAAAGCACAAAAAACTGGTCTGTCAACTCCTGGTTGCATTGCATCAAGCTCTTTGTTGGCACAATAAGCCAACTTTGTCTCTGATCTCTGGATTTCCAGAAGACCACATACTGATTCTTGTCCCACATAAAAACATGCAACACTTGCAACACAACTGCTACCAATTGGTTTCATTTTTACCATGCCATTATCACTTTTCTTCATGAAACAACCTGCCAGAGAGGCAAATATAGAGCCATGACGAGTGTAGGTTCCACTGCCTGGGGTTCCTTCCTCTAAGCTGCAGAGTCTCTCTCCTGAAGAACGGAATATAAAGGTGAAGTCAGTGCTGGAACTCCAAGTCTGTCTGCCAGTGATGCTATCTGGAATGGCCTGGGCACACAGTCTATCTTTGTTGAAGGAAACAAAAGCAGCATTGTGAAGTCTGGTCTCTAGGGTGTTTATCCAGTTTGCAAAGTTTCATAAACTATTTTTGAGTTCACAGTAAATGAAACAGGTGAGGGTGTTGCCATAGTGGAAGCAGGACCAGCCTAACTGTCCCAAATCTAGGAATCCTATTGCATTTTTCTTCATGTTCAGATGCATCAGATGAAGATGTTTGTAAAATGCTATTTCTCACACACACACACACACTGCAAAAAAAACCCTTTGGAAGTGGGGAATGTTTCTTGTTACTAGGAAAATACCAAAGGTACTGACCCTCCCTGTAGTGGTGTAGGGCTACATTACAGTCTCATTTGCTCCAATACTTCAGACAGGGACTTACAACAGGCATTTACAATACCCATAAAATAAAAAAGCAGATCAGCGAAGCCAGACAGTTCCCAGAACTAGCCTGCTTCACTATATGCTCAAAGGAGGCATAATGGAGCATCAATGATTGTCACCTACACAGCTCACAACATAAATCCTGAATTATGAATGCTATTCTCTCATTGGGACGGCAGACCTTTTCTTGCTAAAACAGCTTCTCATCAAGAACTACGGACTGCTGAACAAACATAAGACATAGGAACCAAGCCCAGCAACAAATCTAGATGTCGGTTTGGCCCCCACGTATTCTCAAGTAATATTACAGCCATGCTAATAACATTAACTATACCACTCTGGGTGCATCCTTCAACTGAATACATGCGGTCAGATGTCAACAATGTCCTACTCTCTATACAGGACAAATAAGTCAATTCCTATGTTAATCAATTAACAGATACAATCTAACTTTCTTTAAAAAGCCCAGAAATGAGTGGGGGGCACATATTAACCTTCCAAGACATATTGTGGCTAATCTAAAGGTTACTGTTCTCCTTCAAAATAATTTAACAGGGAGGATCTAAGGCCAAAGTGCTGAATTAGAATTTATTCCAAAATTCAAGACTGCATTATATTTTCACACCCAGTGAACAGGTAGCTTGGATTCCAGGCTATCTGTAAGTGCTAACATCTCATATATCCAACCACTTACAGTTGTTAATCGGCTCTGTTAAATAGTTGTTAACTTAGATCTGATATTTATTGTACCCTCCTACTAAAACCCTCCGGAATTATGAATAAAAGGAGAAACAACAACGGCAAAGTGCATTACAGTTCCCCCCTGCCAGAATCCACAGAAGCGTCATCGCTGGGCCCTTCATCTGTTTTTTTTTTCACCCAGGCCCCTAATTACTCTCAGGAATCGAGACCGAGCCTAAAAGGCGTACAGCTCTTTTTAGTCCTTTTTCGGATACCTTCTCTTGTACCGTCTCTCATGCCTCTGACAGCCATGCAGGCCCGCACTTGCCCCTCTTCACTGGCTGCCATGCTGCCGCCTCCCCACGGCCACCGGCTCCATCCGCCCCCTTCAGCAACCCCTTTTCCCGCTGTTTCACCCCCGCCCTCAAGTACTTCGCGCCGACGGCCGACGGATCTCTCCGCTCACTACGCGCCTAAAGCTGCGCCCGCCCCAGCAGAAGCCCCTGAGGGAAGTTCGACTCCCCGCTCAGGCTCCCTCCGCACTGCAACCCCCGACCCCTTTGCCGCCCTTCACCCACCAGGGACGCAGTGCCGCGCCGGAACCATGCTGCCGCGAGGGAAGCCAGAACCAGCGGCTGCAGCGCCCGCTTCCTCCTCGACGCGCCCGCCCACTACTCGGAGCAACGGGAAGCAGCCGCGGCATTCGCTAGTCCTGCTGCCACGTGACTCTCCCTAAACGCTCTTTTCTGCGGGATTGGGCGAGCGGATGGAGGGAAGTATGACGGCACGGCGCGATGCCTGATGGGAATCGTAGTTCCGTTCCGGGGTGTGCATGCGCGATAAGGTTCGGATAAGAGGGACCGGGGCGAGAGATGTCTGGGTGGATGCGGTGACTGGAGAGCGGCTTGTTTCGTTCCAGAGGATGGAGGCGTCGGGTGGGAAACGGGTCCTCCTCACGTTGAGTCCCTGCGGCGCATGCCGGGGTAAGTGGCCTTTCAGCCCGGCGTGCCTTGGAGGAGAGCGTCCTTTCCCCCTGCCGGCTATTCCCTTTCTCCATGGCTCTTAGGCGCACAGCCTCTTAGTGCTCAGAGACCCTGTCCTCTCTCCTCCTGTGCATGCTGTCGAGTGGCGTGCTGGAGGTCGGTCCCCTCGGTTCCCGCAGAAGTTGCCTGGCTTCTTCCCCTGCTGTTATGCGCCTGGTCCCTCCGCGTGCGCGTTTCAATGGACCGCCTTGGAATGTAAACCTTCTGGGCTTCGAGACTGGTCTCAAGCCTCCCCCTACAAAGGAGAGGGAGGAGGATATGGAAGGTTTCCCTCCCCCGCCCCGAATCCGCACTCACACTAGCCGTTATCCGGGTTGTCATGCCCACGGAATAGAAGCTGGGGCTTCACACCAGAGTGGAATTAATTACAACACGGGCTGAGAAGGCTGTGACTAAGATGTCCCTCAGGGACGCCTCCCGCTACGGAGTGTATCCTGATTTTCACCCACGCGGGTCTGAGGGGCATCTCAGTTATGGAGGTTCTTCTCCCAGTGAAGATTTCCAGTGTGGCCATCTGCTAGAAGGGAGATGCTGGTTTTTAAAAAGCTCGCCCTTAATCTGTTCCTAGGAATTGTGCCAACTCTGTCCAGCTGGCAAGAACAGGCTGGGTGATTTGGCAGCTTTCAGCAACAATGCCTGCATGTGTATATTATTATGTACTGTAATCTCTGTATGAACAGGCTAATGGAATTGAACACTCAGCATCTCTCCTTATGTGAGCCTGGAGCCCTGAAACTGTGCTTCAGGATGCTTAACTGTAAGAAAGCTTAGTGACTGCATCATTAGGTGTGTTAATATAAGAAATTCCCCTGTTTTATGGGGGGATTTGGGGAACAGTGACTAGTATACTGCCCATACAAAAACCTGGCCTGCAAAATCTCTTTCTCTTCTTTTGGATTATATGTCCTTCAGATGAACCAAACAGTACTACGAGGTTTCAGATGAGAGAATAACAAAATTTGAGTCCAATAGCACCTTTAAGACAAAGATTTATTCAATGCATGATTTTTGGAACAGGGAGTGTAGATATAAGGAGAAAGTAAATTAATAGCAAATTAGTAAATGGCATCATAACATCCAAAACATGCAGTATAATAATTCTTTGCTAGAAAAGCAAATAAATACTTCAGGTTCAGTCATTGTTCACAAAAACATTGGGGCAATAAAAATGTCAGGGTTGTTGATTAATGGCAGACACTTTCCTGGTTTTGAAAAGAAGTAATTAAAAGCGACGTTGTTAGCTCCATCATCTCCACCCAAGCATGGAGGCATCTCCACAAATGACAAGCTGTGCTGAGTTTGTTATCCCATCCTGAGAACAGATGAGATTAGAGACTAATAAGAGAGAGTCTGCTCCCTTTTGATAGCACAAGAATATGTTTACGCCTGGCTGGAGCAGTTTCAGAATGCCTCTTTTAATGTAAATCAAGATGGTTTGGGCGGATGTGGGGGCAGGGAGAAGGCTGTTGTCCCAGTAAGGCTGAGTGAAGTCTGGAAATTGTGTTTGGTGCTGGGCTGATACCTTCTAACCTACTCTTGTGAGGTGCTCCATTCCATCTTGCCATTCTTGGTGCCATTGTGCTGTTCCTGCCTGCCACCCCTTGGGTTGCCTAAGGCCACCACCCCTAGATTCACAAGATCACCACTGTTGGTTAATATTAATTGGCCAAGATCAGCTTTCTCCAGAGCTGGCCTAGCTCAGGTTCCTTTTTGCTCTTACATTAGTTGCAGCTCAACACCATGCAAGCAGGTAAGCTCTATAATTCTTTCAGCCCCTCTGGCTTCTTATTTGAGATTTTTTGGTGGTGTCAGGTACATCAGTCTGGTTTAAATGGGATAATTGCCACATTTTAAGAAAAGAAGCCAAAGGGGGTAGGTTGTGTCTGCCCCTCCCCCATGACTTGGTTTAGCGAATATTAACAGCTGTTTGTAACCTCCGTGCTTGGAATGTTTCTCAACCCAGATATTCAACAATGATGAAAATGAACAGGAAGGGATGGGAAGAAGGATTCAGGCCTATCCCCACGTGATTTGTGAATCCTACTAGTGCCCAGCTCTGTAACACATTAAGAGTTCTGGGTTAAATTTTATCACTGACTTTCATTTACCTCTTCTCCCTCTCCCCCCCCCCCCTCTGGGGATTGTTAACAGGTCTTTAGTGCTTCAGTGTCATTTTGTCTTTATCGTGATTGTCTTTAGTTAATACAAGTTGGAGTCGACAGAATGCTTTCCATTAATGGTGACATTTTCCCACCATTGTAGAAGAGTTTTCAGTAAGTCCAAGTCTCCTTGGACTGTACAATGAGCAGAAAAGCTCTAGAGGATCCAATCCAAAAATATTTGGGGAAGGATCCCAGAACTTACACTAAATATGCCCCTTTGCAACATAGCATCTGGTCAACATGCTGCCTCTTAAAATTAAAAGTGTATATGGCCACGCAAGGTTAGAACTACCATTCTGGTGGTGGTGGAGTGTAGATATAAATTTTAGCAAAGTCACACCTAAAACACTTTTCTGGATTGGCAGTGACTGTTCTTTGTCCCTTCAGCACCAGGTGGCTTTTAATTGTTACAATGCCGTGGAATTAAGTCCGGTACAGGCTCCTGAGTGCCAGGCTTCAAGCCTTTGTTCACACTCTTGAAATGTCAAAGAGGATGCAGTTGATGCAGCTGCCTCCCTCCTTCCCCAGGATTTAAGTGGCAGGAATGAGGACTCGCCGGTGGATATTCTCTGCTGTCATGCGCCTCTTACTGAGGTGCCTGCGGATAGGTCAGCGCCACCGGTTCTGGCCAACCCAGAAGGTGTGGCAGCTGTGGCTCTATGGACGTCTGTGCCTGCGCTCTCTGCTGTACAACTCCTTCACTGACAGTGACACTGCCCTTGATGCTCTCTTTGAGCCTGTCTACTGGCTGGTGGATCACATTACCCGTTGGTTTGGAGTGGTAAGTACCCTTAGGAAGGGGAGTGGGGCCTAAAGTCCATGGGGGACAATTTTGGCTTTGACTGTTAGAGATGCTGCCCCCAGCCCTTTTGAGTAGCTCTTTCAAACACATGAAGCTGCCCTAGACTACCAAGTCCAGCATTGTTTATTTTTGACTGGCAGCAGCTTTCCAGGATCTCAATCACATTTTTCCCATCACCCACTTCCTGATTCTTATGGTTCTCTGGACTGAATTCTGGGTCCTTCTGTATATAAAGAAGATGCTTTTTCCACTGAGCTACAACCCTTCTCACCAAGCCAGATATGGGAAGAGATGGGGTTGGTTCACATTATCCTTTGTTTGCTCCCCAGAGTTTTTGCATTCTTGGGGCTAAAGGAAGTCCAAGCAAGAGATTTTGTCCCGCAGCACTGTGCTAGTGACTCAGTCCTTTGCCTGGTCTGTCCAACAGGTGTTTGTTGCACTGGTGATCATTCTGACCAGCTCAGTGGTATGTATCGTGTATGTCTGCCTCTTGCCACTCATTCTGCGGACCTACCCTCTTCCCTGGGTCTTCTGGCACTTCATCTATGGTCACTGGAACCTCGTGATGATTGTCTTCCACTACTACATGGCCATCACTACTCAGCCTGGGTACCCTCCACAGGTAGGGCAGAGGTCTTAATACTTCTTCATTCAGCAGTGGGTGCAGGGTTTTGATGTCTCAGAGGAGGTATTTTTGTGCTGGTATCTGAAGCAGAGCTGCTTGGTGGAATTTCCCATCATTTCATGCCTTGCACAACAGCAGAAGGCAAAGGCTGGCCTAGAGCTGACCTTATGTGGGGCTCTGGAAGGCCTGGGCCCAAGAGTTCTTGACTCCAGCTTGTTCTGAGTTAGCATGAGGTGGCAGCATCCTTGCCCCAGAGTGCTGAAGAGCCACTGCTGTTTCCTTCCTCTAGCAGTCGAAGAGTGACATCGCTGCTGTCTCCATCTGCAGGAAATGTATCGCCCCAAAGCCTGCCAGGACCCACCACTGCAGCATCTGCAACAGGTGGGCATTCTCCCCTTGTCAGAATGAGGGGCACCCTTTTGCTTCTCACTCCCATGGCATGTTGTGACTTTTGTGCATTGATCAAATCTCATTAAAAAATACTGCAGAGAAATCTATGCAGAGCTTGAATCCTTTGCAAAATGTAGCTGCTGAATTTAAGATATGAAAACCAATTCAACATATATCTTTGGATAAGCTAGATCTGAACTATGGATATGAACATGTGGAATCTCCTTATATTGATTCAATCCTTTTGTCTGTCAAAGCCAGTACTGTCTCTTTAGACAGGCAGTGGCTCTACAGAGTCTCAAGGTAGGGGGTTTTCCAACATGAGTGCCTGAAATATGGAGATAGCTTGGGACAAATTCTGTACCACTGAATCCCACAGGAGGATCTGCAGGTTGCATTTCTTATTTCTGCATCTAGGGTTCTTTGAACATCCAGTAGCATGCTGATAGCTAGGCTGGTTTGTCTTGTGCAATGTTTGCGTGTTTCATAAAATCTGTTGTAGAACTGAGGATTTTGAAAATGTCTCTGGCTGTCTTTTTCCCCCTCCCTGTACTACTCTCTTACCCTTCAGCTTTCTCCAACAACTTACTTCAGAGTAAAATATCCCAATGAGAGCAACATTCCTTATACATTTTGCTTAATTTTGGCCTTGGAATTTTGAGTTTCTTTCAATGCAGGACTGAATCCTATTTTTATGAACAGCCCATGCTTTAGAATTGAAGTATGGTAGAAGTTCTTGGCAGATTGCTCACACAATATGTTAAGAATGTGGCTAGGCAAACAAAATAAGTGTGTCATGTTGCAGTTGCAGATCTACCCAATCTTCCCTTTGATAGGATCAGCTGTTATATAATACGGTAGCATCAGTTAATATGTTTGGATCCACTGTTTCTCTTCCCTGACCAGAACAGTGCTCTACTTGTTGCAGAGAGGGTAACTTTTGCTAATTCTATAGCATGAAAATTGAGTAGAATTGCATTTTGCATAGTTCCTGTAGATAGGGAACGAGAATGAGCATTGAGGCTTTGTTTAATTGGTTATTGGACATTTGGATCCACTTTCCTTTGCCCTTCTATCTTTTCTTAGGCACTGTCCACATATTTTAGGGCCTGTAATACCACCAACAGCATTTATGTTTTTGAGACCTGCTTTCATTATTATTTCTAAGAAAGCTAACAGGATCAAGAAGCTGACTTATGTGCCAATTACTCTGTTCTATACATGTGCATTTACAGATCTGCAAAATAGCTGTAGTCTAAGGCAGTTGGAAGTAGGACAATGAGATCAACCTAAACAGAAATCTAGAGTTTGCTTGCATATACATGATGAAGCAGTACCCATACAACAGCTGATCTCCTTCTATTTCTCCCTCCCTGTATTGCTGTACTACTGTGCTTAAATATATTGTAGCTTAGCATTATCATGGCTGTGCTGCCTTGTCAGCATTCCCTTCTCTCATTTCTATCCTCTGTGCAAAAGCATTCAATATCAATGTTACCTTCCTCCCACAGGTGTGTGCTGAAGATGGACCATCACTGTCGTATCCTTCGGTCTCACTGACACTCTCATACTTTGAACTTAGGGGAAGGAGTTCAGGAGAAACTGGGCCACCTGCACCTAGAGAAAGACTCCTTATTACAGTGAAGGGAATATAGGGGTCTCATGAGGCTGAATGTCTTAATAAGGGTGTCGTGCACCATCAAAGAGGAAGAAGTTTGCATGGTAATGAGACACACCTCACCAGTACTTCAAAGTCAACTGTCTGTATTACAGGAGCCATTACCCTTAATAGGTCTGGTTTCTCCCTTGTGATGCTTCCTTCTGGCTTGCTCAATATTGGCTTAAAAGTTATTACTTTTGCAAAGGAAGAAGGAATGCATTTACTTATTAATTCCGATATTTATACTCCCAAATAAGTGTACAACATAATATTTCTCTCCTATTTTATCCTCACCACAACCAACCTACGAGGTACATTCGGCTGAGAGCTAGCACAAGATTCCCCAGCAGACTTCCACGGTGGATCTCACCACTCCATAGTATGTAGAAGCAGGATAGGACGGAAAGGCCTTAAATACAGCTGTCTTTAGTTGTACTTTTGGGTGGGTTGGCCTTTTTGCTTGCAGTTACAGACCTTTAACTCCAAGGGGCAGCATGGCTGAACAACTGCGTTGGGCACTTCAACCACCGTTACTTTTTCTCCTTCTGCCTCTTCATGACCATGGGTTGCATCTATAGCAGCGTTAGTGGCTGGGACATGTTCTGGGAGGCCTATGCTGCCATTGAGGTGAGGTTCCTGGCTGAGCTAAGGTCTGGAGGGGTTGCTGGGGCCAGGGGGAGAAAGGGGCTCTTCATTTCTGGTTTTGATGCTGCCACATGCAGCTGGGGCAAGCATGTCATGAAATGAGTGTGTGTAACTGGCAGCCTGTTTTCCATCCGCTAGAAAATGAAACTGCTTGCCAAGGAGAGACTGCAAGTGACTGCCAATCAGGTGGGGTACCTGCTCCTCATCTGTTCGAGGCAGAGACAGGACAGAGCATGGTAGAGGACCTTCCTGCTTTTCTCCCAGGAATCAATCCCAAAGCCCCAGAGGTCACTCACTGAAAAGTAGCTATATGCTGCCCAAATTTCAAAAGCCACGATGGGAGGGAAGCAAGGCCCCAGCCCCCAGCCCCCATGCTCTGCCCAGTTTCTGATTCACGATCATTGCAGTCCCTGTCTCTTAGAAGGTAGCTGTCTGTTTAATGTGCAGTCTGTCTGGTTGTTCGTTCTAGAAAGTCCCTTCTGCATCTTGCCACTTTGGGTGCCAGCCCTCTCTGAGGTTTTGCATCTGAACACATGTCCTTTACTTTGCAGACTTACGGTCAGACCCCACCACCTACTTTCACCTTCCAAGAGAGAGCATTCCACAAGAGCGTCGTGTATGCCTGGGTTCTTTGCAGGTAACTGAGGTAGACCCCTCACAAAATGCTTGCTGCCCTCTGGCAAAGAGGACACACCTAAATATCGTTGTCTGAAACAACTCTTGACTGTGGCTCTATCAGCCTGCTCCTTTTTTCTGCAACTTTCATCTTTCCTTCCTCAGTTCAGTGGCCTTGGCCCTGGGAGCCCTCATGATCTGGCATACTGTCCTCATCACCCGGGGTGAGACCAGCATTGAAAGACACATCAACCGCAAAGAGAAAAGGAGGCTCCAGAAGAAGGGCAAGGTGATGAGGGAGAGAGACTGAAGTTTCAGCTGATTTTAGTTTTATTTTTAGTGTTCTATTTGCATTTATGTTAGTGTACTGAAGACAGAGTTTTATATAAAAGAGGTAGGATGAGTACTCTAATACCAAGTGAAGAGTGCACAGCCTATCTGGCCATTTGTGGGGCTTTAACCACAGCCTTTCTGAGCAGGGGCTGCTATGCTAAAGGGAAGAGTGGCTGTCTTAGTAGCAGCTACCGGAGTGCTATCTCATAACCCATCTTCCTTGGCTCTAGGTGTTTCGAAATCCATACAGCTATGGTCCTTTGGGCAACTGGAAGGTCTTCCTAGGTGTTGAGAGAAAGAGGTATGGTACTGTTAGAAGACCAAATCTGGAAGTGGGGTCCTAAGCACCAATAGCACCTTTGCTAGTTTAGAGTATAAACAAGTTTCTAGATGTGTACCTGTAGTTATCTCTTAAGACCCCATTCTCTTTTGCAGGCATTGGGTTACCAGAGTTCTGTTGCCCTCCACTCACCCACCCAAGGGATCTGGCTTGAACTGGGATACCACTCCTTATGGTCCTGAACAGAAGACTGCACTCCTAGCAATATGAACTGAACAAGCAGCACAATGTGTGGAAGACTGTAGGCCTCACCTTACTTCCATGGAGAAGCATAGCAGAAAGTTCTATCCCTTAGAAAATGGCTGGCTGACCCGCACAGTGGCTTATCAACACTGACCTGCTCCCAGTGGTTTGAGGAGGGAGGCAGAGGAAGCCCCAGCTGCAGGCAGCTGTGAGGGCAACAGGGATGCTTCTTGCCTTCCTTCTTGGTGTCCTAGCACACATATTCTAGCCTGCCTAGAGTAAATTATTGGAGTTTCTGATGATGGGCTTTCCCTTATTCTCAAGGAGGCTGGCATTCCAGGGTTCTGCTGCTCTCCCTGTAAGAAGGCAGGGATTTTTTTAACATTTAGGAATAAAACCATTTTAATATTAACATGTCTTCAAGCTTGGTCTCAAAGGGGGAAAGGAGGAGGGTATGGCAACAGCTGATCAAAACCTGTTCAGGGAACTACTAGAACTCTTCCTATTTCACGCAGCTGTGTTGACCCATGCCTTGTAGGACTGATCCTCAGCTGTTTTACTTGGTGAATGTGTCTCATGAAGCAAGATGGTAAAATACTGCTGCTGGTATCTTTCATTGCTGATCCAACCATTTGTGCAGGTTCCCTTTCCCTGAGAAGAACACTCCCCCAGTATTAGTACACCTAGGACTCTTTTCTTCTCTCATGAGTTGTATGTGTACATGAGCTACCACTCCTCAGCTAGAATTCATTGTACAACAGGGTGGAGGCAAGATGTTGCTTTCAGAATTGATGTATGTATAACCACCAGGGAATCTGGGTATCTAAAACTTACCTGAACAGGTATGTAAATTAAGCCCTTCAAAGGTGAAGCCAGGTTATAGCCCTACCCCATAAGCAGTACCCATATTTCAACCCCCTACCTTTCACACCTTATTCAAGCACAGAATTTATGAAGTTCCTCCTGACATTCTAGTCAGCTGTATGTCACTCTTAACTATTATATAAAATAGAAGACTAAATAAGTGTCTAGATGAGTTATTTACTCCACCTGCAGACTTAAGACCTCAGACAAGGGGGTCTTTCTCCAGCAGAACAGCTGAAGATCTTTTAATGAGAAGTGGCAGGATTCAACACAGAACCTTGACTGCAAAAAGTATGCACTGTATTATTGTGATGGAGTACCTAGCTGCTGCCAACACACTTGCATGGAGTCTACATTTCCCTCAGTCTTCTACAGTAGCTCTGTGTTCTTGAATTAATTTTTCAAAACAGCGGTAATGTAGTCCTGTGTACCAGATGTCTCCTATGTCATATATATAACATTCAAAGTAGAACTACGAATATTTTTGGAAATATAATCCCATTCACCACCTAAAAAACATTGCATACTGAATCAGGAAGTTATTTCAAGGGACTAAGAGCCACTCTTTCCCAGGGGAGAAAAACACAGCAATACTGAATGGGTCACTTCATGATGTAAAAACACATCAAGCTGGATGGGTAAGGAGCATTTGGCTCAGAAGCTGATGAGATGTTCTAGAACACTTGGGAGAGTAGGCTAAAAATTTAACGACACAGGGCCACTCACTTCTACCTCCCTTTCTCTACAAGAGACACCTTCTCCACCAAGGTTGTTAGCAAACAGGTATATTTATTCTTCTGGACCCACACACACTGCGCTCTGTTGGGTCTTGGCGCTTCCACATACTACTGCCCTGCAGCAGGAACTGTGGCTAGCTGCTCCATCCTACTGGATGCACACACTGCGATTCATACTCTGCTAGGCCGCAAAAGGAGAGCTGTCCTCCTCAGAGGTTTTGCTGCTTCCCAGAGAAAGCTAGCACTCCCATTGTCATCAAGGCCAATGCCTTAATAGGGGGGATGGGGACAGGTGAGACTGTCAATCAGGATCAGAAGTGCAAGCCTTCACCTGCCAGGGGTCCCAAGAAGAAACCTGCAAGAAAGAACAACAGGGATTAGACAACAGTAGAGGGGCAGTGGAGAGTAATCCCAGATCATGATTCCAAACCTCTCTACTCCTATAGGATTCCACCATACACATAGCCACACCTACAGTGTATATTCAGTCAACCACTCTTTAAAGTACTGGGTGGGCTTTAAACACTGAGGGATACTAATGCCAGCCATATATAACAGAGCTAACCCCTCAGTTTCATCTTTGTCCCCCAGCACTCTCACCATTCTCCTCGTGCTGTCACGGCTTCTTTCCGTACCAGCCGCTTCTTGTCATCCAAAGGTTTAGCCAGTGCCCGGATCACCCGTGGCTTGTAGGGAATCACCTACAATTGAATTGAAAGACATATTAATAAGGCTCCTACAGCATCTCCTCAAGGTTCTCAAAGACCGATTCTAAATGGAGGTGGCTGCACTGGAAGTTTGTGACAAGGCCATTAGCCCCCCTGCTTCATGGATTCCCCACGGGATAATTTTCCCCACCAGATTTGTGCCTCCACATTGAGGCAGCTGGGGCAAAAAGGTTGCAGTGTACTCTGTAGCAGCAGGGTGTTTGGTTTTATTTGCAGGAAGGTGGGATTGGATGACTATGGAATCCCACCTTCCTGCAAATGAAAAAAATGCCCCAGTTTGCCCCACGCAGCTACAAGTGCCACAGAGTAAACGAGGGCATTTGTTGTCCCTTACAGGATGCTGTAGGAGGGGGAGGAGCTGGGCTTGGAAGGCCCAATTCTTCCCCTGCCCACACAAGCCTGCTGGGTGAGGGTTGCTGGCACCGCCCGGGGCACAAAAGGGAATGCAGAAAAATCTACATTCCTTTGCCCCAGGGCAACGGAGGCTCTAATGCGTGCCAAGCTTGGCCCAGCACCAATGTCATGTGGAAGCAGGAATTAGCCCCACTGCCATACAAGTGCCAGTCCGGCCTCCCCCTCCCCATGCGAAATTGGTCCAAGTGAAGGCAACAGGACAGAAGCAGATACAGGTACTACAAGTCCTATCCATGGAAGGAGATTGTGTCCTTCAGGGAGAATAACCAGCATGTTATACCCACAGGCATCCCTACCGCTTACCACTGGGGTGGGCAAGGAAGCGAGTGCATGGAGGCATTGAAGTGCAGCAATGCGAATTGCCTGCAATGCAAAAAAAAAAAAAAAAAAATAGCCATTAGTTACCCTTCGGGGGGGGGGGTAGTTCATGGTTGCACAAGGTGCAAAGGAGCAGCCAACCGGGACTCACCATGGCTGGGCTGTCTGTCAGGCTGAGGAACTTGCTCACAAGTGTGTCAACATGCAGACTTACAACCAGAGGCGCATCAAGCAACAATGGCTGTAGGCAGTGCAATGTTGAAAGCTGAACCCCACAATCAGGGCATGACAGGGCTTCCAGCAACAGGGGCAGCAACTGCAGAGATAAAAAGAGTAAGATATGGACACAGAATTCTCCCACTATTTGAGGGGGCAACCAACAGGTGGCTCACAAATGAACAGTAGCTACAGAATCACTCCTGTACCCCACAAAAAAAAGAAAAAGATTGAGCTAGAGTCTTCTCTCTCCCTCAAATCTTTATTCCATAGGAATATACTATGTTTTCAGTACTGTTTCTATAATCCATGCCCCATTCTTAGAACAGAACAAAACTTGCTAACATGCAGGTGGGGAGTAGCTGGGAATATTTTACTGTACTCAGAAGTAGCTACCAGTAAAGAAAAGGTGGGCAACCCATATAGCTACATAACTCATCACAGACAACAACATCTTTGGACCTGGCCCCGCACATTAGCCCCACTTACGGTAGGCAGCTCTGTCACCAGCACTGGCTTGGGCAGGTGGTTGAGTATATGAGAGAGGCCTTTCAAGTAATGTGCTTTCACACCTAGGAAGGACAGACAGACAGACACTCATTCCTGCAAGTTTGAGAGATCAAGAGGGATCTGACATGGAATAAGCCTAGGCACACTTGGGGTGTGCAAGCAGTCTCTTGATTCAGCAGCACCTGAATACCTCAGGTCCGGGTATATCCAGGGGCACAAGCTGAAGGGGTACAACCTAGCGTGGGGAGGGAGATCTGCCAGCAGGAGAAGAAAAAGACAAGAGAAGTCCTTTGTTTTATGAAGCCTTTTCTCCTGCGTTTGGTCCCCATGGGGAGAAAACCAGGAAAAAACAAAAAAATATAAAAAGCAGATGTGGAGTATCACACTAGACATTCATTAATCCTGTGTCCTGACCATGTCAGATTGTTTTGAATATGTAACATTCTCTCTAATTTGACAAAGGACGACAACTGGGGAGAGTCTCACCAGGGGCAGCTGTGTGGAAACCTTGCACCATTTGTGGCACACACTCTGTGAAGAAGCGCTGGCGGAACATGAGGCGCATGTCAGCATGGCAGCTCTTGCCCAGGACATCTGGAGAGTCCGCCATGAGCAAGGCAAAGCCATCGCCCACTGCTGGACCAAGGACCGTGTCCCCCAAGAGCTCGAGCAGCTGCAAGGAAGGAGGAGAAGGCTCATCAGATGAGCTCAGATAGCATGAATCAGTTTACCGGACCTCCATTCCCTCGGCTCACCTTGTCAGTCAGATGTGTGGTTAGTGGATGATAGCGCAACAACAAAGCCTTGCTCACCTGCAGAAAGAGAGAAGTATATTCAGCTCTGTCCTAGCAGTCCACAGGACGTGGCTGAATGTTGAAGACTTACCCACAGTAGCAGAGTGAGAGCCTGGCTTCTGTGAGAACCCTCCTTCAGGCCTTGCTCCAATTTGTCCATGGCTGCTCTCAAGAGCTCATCTAACTGAGGCCCTAAGAAGGACAGAGGAAAAGAGACCGTTGTTCCTATATAATGCTCTGCAAGCCGTGAAGAACAGAGCACAGCCCAGCTCTGGCATTTTCCATCCATCACAGCTGTGCCCTACCTCCCACCTCATCATTAGGACATATGCTGTCTCACCCGGTGGTTACCTGCTGGGTGCTTGTTAACCAAGCCTGCAAAACATTTGGCAGCAGCTGTAGCAGTGAAAAGACAGTCAGAGGAGCAGCTCAAGGCTAGCAGATCTCGTAGTAATCGGTCCTGCTGAGGGATTGGCACCTGGAGGGAAAGCAGAGCTCAGGGTGACAGTGAGCTTAATCACAGCCCTATAAACCAGGCAGTGGAGCCTTATACCATCCACCAGGCCCTTGGCACTGGCTGCCTAAGCTTCAAGCAAAATGCAGAATACCCAGATCCAGATACCCCAACTCCCAGCACTTACATTTTTTGGTAAGGAGCACACAAAGGCCATGAGCAGAGCAACAAGTTTTTTCTGGGTTTGAAATGGGCACTGCCCATCCTGTGGAGAAAACACCATTATTTCCTCTACTGAAGCCACCCTGAAGAAGCTGCCATATTCTTCTATGCACCCATTCTTCCATGCCTCCAGTTACTCAACCCACCTGCAAGGGCTGGAAAGAGCTGGGAAAGCTGTTTCCAGGGAGGAAAGAAAGTTCTCCATCTAGGAAGAGGGGCACCACTTTGGAGACACTCTGAGCAGCCAGCCTGGCAGGGAGACAAACAGGAAGGAAACTGACTCAACAGCACAGTACAATCATCAAGCAAAGGGAGAGAGACTGCCTGCACCCATCCTAACCTTAGTAAATCACATCAAGCTGGTCAGGGTAAGTGCCCGTCCCTGTCTAGAAAAAGCAGAGAAACCAGGACAGGGAATTGCACACACTGGTAAATCAAAAGATGGGAGGGATGCAGAAAAAGCCATTTCCTGTAGCTAATACTCACTCTGGACTTAAGTACATACAAGCAGCGCTGATGACCCACACCATGGCAGATAAGGCTTCTTCTGTCAGCAGCACCTGGCTTAGCATTGTGAGGGTGTCTTCTGAAAATAATCAGATAATAATAATCATATAAAATAACTGTCTGTTCTGATCAGCAGCAGGGGCTCAGGTAGAGTCTGTAGCTTGGGAAAAGCAACTGAATGAGCCACATCTACTAATCTACCCACATTCCTCTATTATTAGGGACTGAGCATGGGATCTTCCGTACGCCAAGTAGATGTTCTACTATTAAGCTACAACCCCTCCCTCTGAACTCAATCAACAGCAGAGGCACCGTGCCACGGAAAAGTGATCCAGATGGGCATAGAATCATGGAAGGAGCCATACAGGCCATCTAGTCTGACCCCCTCCTCAATGCAGGATCAGTCTAAAGCATCCAGGATAAGTATGTGTCCAGCTGCTGCTTATAAACTGGCAATGAGGGGGAACTCACCATCTCCTTAGGCAGCCAATTCCACCACAGAACTACTCTGAAAATTTGTCTCCTGATATCTAGCTGATATCATTCTACATATTTTAAATCAATTACTGTGAGTCCTATCCTCTGCTGCCATCAGGAACCGCTCTCTGCCCTCATTCAAGTGACAATCTTTCAAATACTTAAAGAGAACAATCATGTCCCATTCTCCAGGCTGAACATTCCCAAATTCCTCAGCCTTTCCTCATAGGGCTTGATATGAAGTATAGGAGCCAAGAATGGATTTAGGTCCTGCTAGGTCTCTCCTTTGGACTCTGGGTTCTGAAGTAAAAAGGTAAAGGTAAAGGTATCCCCTGTGCAAGCACCGAGTCATGTCTGACCCTTGGGGTGACGCCCTCTAGCGTTTTCATGGCAGACTCAATACGGGGTGGTTTGCCAGTGCCTTCCCCAGTCATTACCGTTTACCCCCCAGCAAGCTGGGTACTCATTTTACCGACCTCGGAAGGATGGAAGGCTGAGTCAACCTTGAGCCGGCTGCTGGGATTGAACTCCCAACCTCATGGGCAGACAGCTTCAGACAGCATATCGCTGCCTTACCACTCTGCGCCACAAGAGGCTCATAGGGTTCTGAAGTACAAAACACAAATACCCTTGCTCCCACACTCAGGCTGTAAGCATGATCCAATTCAGGGAGAGTAATGCTCTTCTGGTAGATCTTCACCAATGGCAGGTTATTTCTGTCAGCAGACTAAAGATGTCCTCACTCCCCCCCCCACTCCCCAAAATGTTGCCCTTTTGGGAACTGTGGACTCCCAGGAACAACGCAAAGGCTCCATTCGGGGTCTGCAGTGAGAAGTTAACAGTACAGCCCCTTCCATTAGTGGAAATTTACCATGGGATCGAAAGCCCACGTCTCTGCCCGTTCATTAGTCTTACCTTGCATAGCAGCCTGCACTGCTAAGCCCATCAAGCACGGCACCACAGCCTGATGAAAGTACCAGTAATTCTGAGCATTTTGCTGGCACTGTAATGCCATCTGCTTCAAACTCTGGCACACAGACACCACAGACTGGACACCTGCTTGCATGCTGCCTGCAAATTAAAATAATGTATGAAAAACATATGTGTTCAAAGCACCATCAAGTTTCAGCTGACTTACAGTAACAGCATAGGGGGTTCAAGGCAAGAGATGAACAGAGGAGGTTCTCCATTGCCTGTGTCATGACCCTGGACCTCCTCAGTGGCCTCCCACCCAAGAGGTAACCAGGGCCAGTCCTGCTTAGCTTCTAGGACCTGATGAGATTGAACCAGCCTGTGCTCTGCAGGTCAAGGCACACTAAGAATGCCCACACAAATCTAACAAATCACAGTGATCACCAATTATTTAAAATCTAATTTCCACTATCCTATCTCTATGGCCATTTAAGAAAATCAAAACATAGCATCAACAGGAGGTAGGCTGTGACCGGGATAGCCAAAGGCCATGCCAAACCAAACTTTCCAGTAACAAACTTGGCCACTCTCTCTCTTGTTTGTTTGAAGTTATAAAGGCTGGAAGGGACCAACATGTCATAGTCCAAGCCCCTGCCCTGAGAATAAAATTATATTTGTAAATCTCTCTGACACATCTCTAAGCCATTTCCATATCCCATCCCTATTACCCTTCTCTATTAGGAACCAATAACTAGAGTTGCTCCCACTTGTCCAATACAATTCTTGTGTTACCTTTCTGCACCTTCTGGAGATGCTGGAGAAGAACTGGAACAGTCTCCTTCATTATACTTGGGTGGGTGGACACTGCTGCCAAGGCCTGCAAGCAACGATCTTGCTGGAACTCAGTGCTGTCCTCCTGCAGTTCTGAAACATGCAGCACATAGAACACAGCAGCCAAGCAAAGCATCTGTCTGAAACAACAGGCTAGCAAAGTGCCCCCACAATTCCCTCCAGAGCATAGATGTGAGGAACATCAGCCACAGTCTAAAAACTAGTCTGCCCATTTGATTCACTTCATAAGCTTCAAAGCAGAGATCTTATGGAGATGCGGGTAAAAGCCACAGTGCAGTTAGCACCGGTAGTCACTAGAGTAGACACCAAGCATTTCTTCACAGATCCTTAGCAAGGTTATGCAGAAGACGAGCCCCGCCAGCCTCTGCTAAATCCACCCAACAAGCATGCTATACCTGACTGCAGACCCTCCGAGAGCTTCTGAACCAAGCACCTGCTGAAGACTTCTGGGTAGAAGGGAGTCAGGGTGCCTGCAGCCTCCATGGCAGCCAAGCTATAGGAATTAAGAGGAAGGTGAAAAGGTAAGAGCTCGAAAGAAAGAGCCTGAGCCAAACACTCTCTGCCAGAATCGAAGAAAGCAGCTCTTTCAAAGAGACTGAATTATAACAACTAAAAAAAACACAATTCATTGGGCTTCTCCATCACAAAAAATGAAAATAAAGCATATGTGATATGTTTTATCACTGCAAAACATAATAGCAACCAAGGTCATATGACGTTAGAGGGCTGGGAAGAAGGGTACACATCACACACAATTCAAATATGCTGTCACCTTTCAGTGTCACTAATTCATTTTATCATTTTAATTGTGAGTTGTTTTTATTGTAAATTGCCATAGGAGTTCTTGTAGCTAAATATGGCCTATAAACACCAAGTGTGTGTTGGGGGAGATAAATGAGAATCTAATTTTTGGACAGACAGATGCAGATTACTTGGGTTTTTCTGTGCTCATTGTAACCAAGTTCATATAGAAACCAGTTGGGGGGTGGGCAGAGGTATATGCTCTCACTCCCACAGACTAGGACAAGGTGTCACCAAGTCTGTTTGGGAATTGTCCTATGACTAACAGATTTGGACACCCAACATGTCATGTGCTGAACAGTAGAAGTATGTGTCACAAGGAGCTAACTTGCAACAGCCTAAAGACAGGTTCAAATTATGAGCAACAGAATGACTGAGAAGGTGCTGTGTAGTCTGTATGGTAATGCGTCATGAACTCTAACCACCGGGACAGGATCTTGAGGCAACAATGAATGAACCATAGCACCAACTGTCCCTTAAGGAACAAAAGTGGGAACAAAGAATAAGTAGTTCAGGAAGGTGTAAATATTTGGCATCACCAATGTTTATGTCCTTGATAGTATGATAGTTTGAACCTGTTCACATCTTATTTAGAAAGAGAATGTAGATGTTGTTTTATGCACTCATTTTAACAGCAAGTTACATTGCACAACCCAAACCAGCTTCTGACCAATCATGTGCGATCTTATGAGATGTATTTAATTTCATATACTCATAACCATCTTAAAAGTGACCCTGAAAGCCTAAACCCTAATAAGGAACAGTAGAGAAGACATTGCAGTTTCCTATTACAGGTGTTTTTTTTTAGAAGAGTTGATTCTTATATGACACTTTTCTCTACCGGAAGGAGGCTCAAAGCAGCTTACAATTGCCTTCCCTTTCCTCTCCCCACAACAGACACCCTGTGAAGTAGGTGAGGCTGAGAGAGCCCCGATATTACTCCTCAGCTTTATCAGTGCTGTGGGGAGCCCAAGGTCACCCAGCCGGCTGCAGGAATCAAATACAGCTTGCCAGATTAGAAGTCAGCATTCCTAACCAGTATAGCAAGCTGGTAGCTTGTTTTAAAAAACATGTTCACAAAATGCAATGCCATCAGTTATTAGGAAGGAATCAGTCCCATGCTGATCATCAGGCCCATGCTCAGCATCAGCTGTTCCCCCTGACCACAGCATTAGATCCAAATCTGCCCCCCTGTCTTTCACCTGGTCTGGGAATCTTCCTCATGAAGGATGAATTGTGACAGACTGTTCACAAGTCTATCTATGTCGGAGATGTCCAGGAGCCCTGAAACAGGAGAGACTAAATTAATGTTTCTTTCCTGGTCCATGCAATAGAGCACTGGTTTTCTTTGTTGTCATATTGTACACCACTTCCTGTAATTCTTGTGGTGCCCATATAGGCCAGCTGGCTTTATACATGTCGTAGAACAGTGGTCCCCAACCTTTTTATCATCGGGGACCGGTCAACGCTTGACAATTTTACTGAGGGCCGGACGGGGGGTAGTCTTTTGCCGAGGGATGTCGCCGCTGCCTGAATCCCTGCTCCACTTGCTTTCCCACTGTCCACTGGGGGGTGTTGCCAGCAGCAGCTGCACAGTGCCACGCTGAGGGGGAGCCCCCCAGCCATGGCAAGCGACGGAGACCACCAAAGGTAAGCTGGAGGCAGAGTGGCAGGGCAGCCCCCGAGGCAGCAGCCGGGGAGGAGAACGAGGAGGAATTGCGGACCGGTACCAACTGATCCGCGGACCAGCACCGGTCCCCGGACCTGGGGTTGGGGACCACTGTCGTAGAACATGCCATATGGCACACTGAATGTATATTAGTAAACCGGAAACAATCCTGAAGAAAAATCTGTTAGTAATACATTATGCTTCCTGGGGGCGCTGCTTAATACAGAGAGAGCCACACACCTTGTAATAATCCTAAAAAGGTTAATGCTCGAATCCCAACCAACTGCAGTTGTACGTTGGGCTCAACAAGTGCCGAGAACACTATGGAGCACAGAGTATCTTTAGAGCAAAGCAGGGGACTCTTGTCTGGAAGAGATGGAGAGAAGGAGGCAGTGTTAATTGGCCCCAGAACCCTAGGAACTAATGTTATGCTAGACCTTACAAGGGACCAGTACAAATGTAACAGGAAGCTAAACTGCACCTTCTTCCTCAGGACTCCACTTCTGTCGCAGCTCCAAGAAACCAAGCAGCACCTCCAAGATTGTCCTACGCTGGCTACTCTACAAGAGATCAAGAAGACACAGGCTGGATTAAGAGGGTTAAGAGCATGGAAGAACAGCCATGGATCAAGGCCACTGCCCTATGTAGGCCATAAGCTAAATCAAATGCTGAGGGCAGCTGCAGAAGAAGTCAAATTTCCTCAAGTCTGCAACTGGAGCTGCCCAGTCCCCATGTCCTGACTCCCTACTCCAGCACAGGCCCCTTTCACTCACCTGCAAATGCTTATTATACTGCTCCACCAATAACGGAATAACACTGCTCGTAATCTGGTAATAGGCCCGTAAGGAACCCCCTGCAGCTGCCTGCAGGAGCTTTGCGCTTGGCCACACCAACTTCATGTCAGGCTCACATAGGTGGTGCCTGCAATCTGAAGAAGACAAGTGTGTAAGAGAGAGATAACAGAATATCCAAGTCCCTGCTAAAATCCTGCCAAGAAGCAACAATCCTTTATTCCAAAAAGATGCTGCTCATCTTCAGCATTTCAAAGCTTAGTACAAAATTTATTCTCTCTGCCTTCTTCCCCAAGCTAACTACAGATGTGGTTTCCACTCCTTTTTCTAAAGCAGGAGAGCAGATCTCTCATCCTCCTTGTCATTTCTTACAAATAGAATTGTGTCAGTAGAGTGTCCTTCAAGTGGCTGTCCAGTCTGTATTAAGTACTTACGTGCTGCTGTCCTCCCCAATGAGGATGCAAAGCAGCTTACAACATTGCTTTCCCCTCCTCCATTTTATCTTCACAAATGCCATCTCATGACGTAGGTTAGGAGTGAGTGTGTGACTGGTCCAATGTCACTAAGTATGCTTCCAAAGCCAAGCAAGGATTCAAACTGGGTAACCCACATCCTAACTCAATACTCTAACCACTATGCCACACCATCTCTCGTCAAAGGTTATATGTTCCAGCAATGGTTACCCTGCAGAATGCCTCTAAGGAAGGAATCCAGAAGATCTTCATCATCCGAGCTGAGCACTGAGCGGGACAAACATGTTGACAGAGCACGCAAAGCAGACAGGCCCTCTAATTCAATCCTCTCGCTTGCTGTCTGGAACACCTGGCCCCAGGGGTGAGGAAAGGGAGGAAGGAGAATCAGCTCTGTACTTAAGAGAGTGTCTTGTGTATAAACTGCACAGAGAATGTGACTTCAGAACTCAAGTGGCACTCCCACATGTCCTTAGGAAGCAAACCGTATTCCACGGTACTGTGCCATGGCAAAATGCCCCTTTGAGGACATTTCTATACGAAGAACAGGAACAAAGACTACATACACTTTCCCAGAAAACAAAGCACACCCCACCTCCTGCACAAACCTCATTCCTCTCACCTCTCTTCGCAAGGATGACCAGAGGCTAGGGAGAAAATCCTTCAGCTCTTTCTGTCCATAGATCATGCACACAGCATTCTGGAAGAACAAGTTAGAGGGGAAGAGGTTCAATGGCCAGTGAAGAAGCTACTGTGGCTGGCACAGACCTCAGTCTTTGAATTATTAGATAAGGCACTGAAGTGGGGGGAGGAAGAAACCTGCATGCTGGGCCCAGAGGGAAGCTGAAGAAGTAAAACAACCCAATTACTGCCTCCAGTTATAGAGCTTGTGATGTTTTAGTGGTGCTCTTACCAGTGTCTGTATGGAGTCCATCTTGGCACTTTGTACATCAGAATCCATTTTCTCAATGAGAAGTGGAAGCAGGAACTGGAAGGGGGGAGGCATGGGAAGAAAGTGGAAACTTTAGTGTTCTTCATGGTAAAATATATTCCAGAAACCAGACAATTCCCACCCACAAGGCATTGCCCATATACAACCCACAGAAAGGGGTAATACCATAATTTCCGGACTTCACTGTTACCTACAGGGTGGGGAAACATGTACCCACCCACAAAGCACTTTTATGCTGTTTATTGAGCTTTTAAGAATCTCAGTAGCTCCAAACTGTTTTGAAATGGTGATTTTAAAAATATTAATTGCACCTTCTGCCAAAAAAAGCTTGCAAAGCCCGACAGCTGCGTTTTAAAAGGAACTGATCCCAGTTATAGAAGGGAAATTATCTCTACAATATACTTGCTCTTACTGTATATACATTGTGTTCAGCTGTAACAACATCTTCCAAGTTTGAGAAAATATCTCAAGTTATTCCATAGAAAGCTGCACCTCCTTATTTTGATATATTTTGAATGCAGCCCAAAGAAATCAAATTATGAACATCATATCCTATATGTTTTGTTCCATTCTTCCTCCAGGAAGCTCAAGACAGCATTTGTGGTTCTCTTTTGCAATAGGCTAAGTAAAGGTGGAAACCCAATGGGCTTCATAGTCGAGTGCAGATTTTCACCCCCCCCCCAGTTTTTTTGCCTGACCACTACACCACACTACCTTTACACTCCACAGCTGCATAAAAGCACTGCTAAAAGATATCTGGCTCACAGCAAAAAGAACAGAGCAATCCCATAAGGCAATGGGACAGATGTAAATGAGAACCTTCATCCATTCTACGTAACTGTTCTACCTCGGCAAAAGCAGGGGTGGAGGTCAGTACCGCCCGCAGGCTGGCAATCAAGTCTTCTCTCTGGATTCCATGAGGATCATTTGGAGGCTGAAACAGAATCAGAGACTGAAAACCCTGTTTGTAAAACCCTCCCTATTACAGGCTGTGTTTCACTGAATAAATCTCACCACAGATACCCTCAGCCCCAGGCATCACCAGTTATTCTGTTGCAACAGTTCTAGCCCAGCAGGGAGGTATGACTAGAAACAAAGAAGTGTGACAGCACCCGATGAACTCACTCACAGGAACAAAGTCGATTGGGAAGTAGCAGGATGTCACCTCAAATAGCTCCTCTACAAAGGGCCCTGAAAGGCAGACGGCAGCACTGTAAATCCTCATGATGGGCAGAGGCTATATACTACAAATTCAAACCAAACCATAGGGTGGAGGCTGAGAAAATGTATAAGATGGCCTAGTCATCTGCAGACCATCTGGTGTACTGGCTCAGGTAACTCCAACTTTGCCACATGCTGATGTCTAGCTGCCCTGGGTCCTGAGAGGACAGTACTAGCTGCTCTCAGGGGAACTTTTCCACTCTCGTGCTTGTTAGTAGTGCTTCCCTTCAAGGCCTGGATTGTCCCCCCATACCCCACCCCCCCAGTGGAAGCCAGATGCAAGGCAGCCTGGCTTATCCAAGTGTTGGGGATAGCTTAATTAATCATTCTTTGGGCTCTCAGCCAGCATTAAGGGTACAAGACCTAGTTTTAGTGATGCTTACAGTCTTGAAGTTTGGCTAAGCTTTGGTCTATGTGCACAGTGCTTTTGAGGCCAGTGGACTGAAGCTTAGCCTGAATCTGCTTTAATAACTCTGAAGTGTTCTTAAAGATCTCCTCATAAGTAAACCCAGATTTCTTGTGTCAGTTCTTTGGCACTTCTGTAAACCTATGGAGCTCCTGGCCAGGATCCATAACATCTGATGCACTCTTGAGACAACCCACCAATTGGGAGAAGAAATAGTCCACTATGCTGTGGGTTCTGTTTACAACCAGGGAAGGTTATTGAAGGCAGCCCTTTGAAAAGTCCTGATTTATATAAGAATTTTTATAAGAACTTTTAATGTCTAGTGGACATGCAAGGGACTTTTACTTGAATATAGATGTTGGTTTACTATCCTGGTGACTGAAAAATGTCGCACAAACATATTTTATGTATATCTGTGTTTTAAAACAATTGTGTATGCTTAATATTGACCTGTGAGGAAGAGCTGTATAGGTCAAAATACATTAAGTCCTTGGATGTTAGGATATAACTTATGTATGTGTGACCTATAGAAAAAATGTCACTATATATTTGCGTTTCATAAAAAAAAATCGGATGTCATATATTTTATATCATATAAAGTTGCAGTTTTCTCAACCTTTTTAGGTTCTCTGCTCCATTCCAGGTTGGGTTTTTTTGTCTCCCACCCTTTGTTGTTGTTGTCTCTCACCAAATCAGCCAGCCTAGTAAGTAACCTACCAAGAGCATAGCCCTTTACAATGATGTCTCGTACAATCTGGAAAGCCACTAACAGGTTGCGAGGGTCCTTTTCCCCATCCATCACCTGGATGAAGCCAAAGGTGAAATCAGCACCCAGACTCTTCAACTCTGTGAACAGAAGCAGGAAATAGAGAAGTCCTCAAAGCACTCAACATGAATCTCTGCTTTTAATGCAACCCTTTCACATGTGTCCATCTCACCTGCCTCTCGACTGCTCATGAAGTTAGTGATAATGCTGTAGACAGTATGGCGATCCAACTGTAGCAGAGACTAGAAGCAAAATATACAGATGAGGTGGGGGAACAAATGATAATCTGCTAAGGGCAATTAGGAAGTCTATGGATCTCCATCTACATCCAGTTCTAATACATTCTGTCATATTTATCTAATCTCGTAACTGGAAGCGACTACCAGGTCATCTAGTTCAACCCTATGCAAATGCAGAAAGTACACCTATAATAATCTCAACATGTAGGTAGCCAATCAATACTTAAACCCACAATGACAAATTCACCACTTTACAAGGGAGACTGATAGAGTGTTGAATGAACCTTGGCATCACGTACCAGGCCTTAATCCACCTAATAGTAATGGAGGTCTAGTCCAGATCTCACCAGCTTCGCAATGAGAACAATCCGAGGCACCATTTCACAAGCTTTGCTAAAATCCAAACAGTCTACCTACATCCACAGCACTCCCCCTTACCCACCAAACTAGTAACTGTATTGGGAAAAAAAGAGACCAGATTGGTCTGGCGTGACTTATTCCTAAAAAAGACTGCACTGAGATTTAACTGTCACAGTGTGTCTCTCCAAATGTCCCCAAACACACCCCTTAATAATTTAAAACCTTTCCTGGAATTGACATCAAACTAACTACCCGATAATTTCTTGGATCATCTTTGTTCCCTTTCTTAAAATAACCCAATTATTCTCTGCCAAGGGATGCAAAACAGAAGTGCAGCTCAGAAGGGGAAGAGGTTATAAACTAAGATCCTTTACTGTGAGGGCCAAAGAACAGAAAGTTCAAGAGATGAGGTAACCCAACCAAAAGTTCTGGGACCATCCAAGGTTCTTTGCATCTCAGATTTCCTAGTGTTGTTCCCACAAATTCCAGCGGCCACGGGAGAACATTCAAAGACTACAAACACCAGTTCCTAACTTTATGCCTCAATCCTCTTCAAGCAGAGAGAGAATGGATGAGCACATCCCAGCAAAGAAGGAAAATGCCTACCGTACTTCACTGCACTGCAGGCAGCAGGCAGAAAGCCAGATTAACCTAATTCACATGTTGTCCAGGGAATAGGAAGGAAGAAGCACAGATAGAGAACTCAAATGACCAATCCAACAGAGCTCCCCCAAACTCACCTGTACATGAACCTCCTGGAAGATGGCTTTGAGAACCGACACTGCCAGGCCTGGAGCTAATACTGCACACATACTCTAGAGATAGACATGAAACAGCACAAAAATTCAGGGCCCACTAATATTAGGGACTGGTTCTCTGCAACAATTCCCAGAATCCCTGAACACTACTTTGTAAACTACATGAATTGAATTCCATGGGCACAAGTCAAGGAAGTCAGCAGTGTGACAATGTCCCAGTCATGAAAAGGAAACAATCAAGCACTATGAAGTCTGAGATCCATATCCCAGGGATAGCCAGACGAAATCAACATATCAGCAACTCCCAGCACCTTTATGTTACTAGGATCACCGACTGCTTCTCCTACTGATCATGCTTAAATGTGGTAGACCTGCTGATCTGCTGCCCTTGAATTAATTAACTGCTTTGAGCTTTTCTACCTTTGGAGAAAAGGCAGCACTCCACCTATGGCGACAGATAGACATGGCAATCTCCCAAGTACTGATTACATTTAACTGTATTAAGTGTGGCAAGAACAACAAATTCCTACCAGAGCTTTGAGTCCTTGCAGCACAGAGGGAATGACAACATGATGATCTTTCAGTCGGTTCTCGAAGAACAAAACAAGGTGGGTCACTGGAACAGACAAGCGTCATCAGAAATGATAGCAGGAAGTGGCCATCAACCAAGGAAAATCAGCATGGAGTAAGTTGGCATCGCCACTAGCGAGAATGGTGGACAATACTGGGTCACTATAAGCTGCCCAGCTACATTCTCCTCCCAGGGCTCACTTGTAAGACAGAAAATTCTTTGACAGGTGGCAGGTGAAATGTGCAATTGGTTCCACCATGACACAAAAAACAGAGTGAAATTGGACATTCTAGAAAACAAAACTACAAACACTGTTAGGGTCATGCATTTCGTAGAACATTGCTGGGTCCAGGATGTCACTGCAGGACACCTCTGATCACCAGTCTCTATGACTTAAGGGACAAGAAACTAAGAATAAATGTGTTGGCAGAGAGCTGTGGAACACACTATGGTGAGGAACCTTTGGGAAAGCACTCACTGACCAGCACCATCAAGAACAGCAACTTTTAGGACTGTATGTATATTTATGGGGGGGAGGGGAGGAGGAAGAAGAGTTGGTTCTTATATGCTGCTTTTCTCTACCCGAAGCGGCTTACAGTCACCTTCCCTATCCTCTCCCCACAACAGACACCCTGTGAGGTAGGGGAGGCGGAGAGAGCCCTGATATTCTGCTCAGTCAGAACTGCTTTATCAGTGCTGTGGTCAGCCCAAGGTCACCCAGTTGGTTGCATGTTGGGGAGCGTGGAATCAAACCTGGCTTGCCAGATTAAAGGTCTGCACTCCTAACCACTATACCAAGCTGGCTCTTAGTTATCAAATGCACTCTTTCTTGCTTTCACACTCCTAACCACTACACCAAGCTGGCTCTTGCCAGGCAAGGACTGCAGTGACACATGGCAATCAAGCCATTCAGACAAGTCCTCCCTCCCTGTGCTGCCCCAGGCACTGTGCAGTATTGCAGGAGCCAGCAGGGCACAGGGGTTAGAATGTCCACTAGGATCTGGGATACCCAGGTGCAAACCTCCATTCTGCCACAGAAAATTGCAGAGTGAGCTTGTGTGCATCACACACTCTCAGCCTAACCAAATTCACAGGGTTGTTGTGAGGACAAATGGGAGGAGAGGAGAATGATATAAACCATTTTGGGTCCCCACTAAAAAGAAAGGCAGGGTAAAGTCAACAAATTATTTTTTTATGTCAAAAACTAACAGTGAAACAGCTCCTTTGCAGTCATCACAACCTTTTCAAAGCTTCTTCCTTGCCTTCCACCCCCAGCAGAGAGAACTGCTTTTTATCAACCATGTAAGTTAATAGAACATTCCTGTGAGATCCTTTCAACAGACCTTAACTACCACAAAGCTAGTAAATGTCTCTGCTAAACTAACCAACAGTTTAAGCATTTTATAAAAGTATCAAGGTTTTCAGCAGAATGTGCTTTGTTGCCACTGAGGACTACATATAGTATGCTGGTGCTGCCTTGCCACTGAATTAGTCCCACCTAATGCCCCTAGATGTTGAGACAATCTTTGATACAATCCTTTGAGGGCGGAGACCTGAGGCAGCACTCCCCCTGCCTTGCAAGTAATGAGGAACCAGCTCAATGGGAAGGCATCATATGTAACCCCACCTTCTTTTTCTTGAAGCAGAGAGCAGCATTGTAGCAGGACTTCTGAGAGCATCTGAAGACCCCGTGCACGCATTTGAGGGTCTGCATTCTCAAGTGGGGATCTGTGTTGGAGACAGAAAATAAAGAATGGTTTCCAAGACCACACATGAAAAAGAAAACACAAGTGAGGGCCTGCAAGGACTTGTGGGGACCATCTCATTTTCTTCCCTCCTATTTCTCATTTCTCTTTCCTGAAAGCCCCCATAATCTTTCCTCTTTTCCTCCTTCATTCTCTCCTTCACACCAACCAGCCAAACTACCTTTACGTGCCCTGAGATTCAGCTTCCCTTCTCCCTAGGGAAACTACGCTCAAGGCCAGCTACTGCATGGTGCTGCTTTTCAGGTGCAGTGGCAAACCCACAAGGACTTACTACAGGCACCTCACTTTCTCCTGTATCCTCCCTCCCCACACTTTTTAATTTTTCTCATCCCATATGCTGAGCATTCTTTTTTCCTTCACAACCACCCAGTTTTTATTGCCGTGTATTTTATTCCCGTGTATATTCGGCCATATTTATTATTTACTTCATTTATATCCCTTTCTTCACAATGGAGATTCAAAACAGCTCAAAGCATTCCTCTCTCCTCCATTTTATCCTCACAACAACCCTGCAAGGTATGTTAGGCTGAGAATGTGTTACTGTCTCAAGATCATCCAGTGAGCCACGGGGATTCAAACCCCTCATTAAATCCTAGCCTGAAACTCTAACCACTACACCACATGGGCTTCTGTCATGTGGCTGCTGCTGAACAGTAGCAAGCAGCCAGTCCCGGGTAAGTCATGAAAGTAAAGTAGCAGCAAATTCCAAGATAAGCCAAAATATCCTGGAAAAGGCCCTTCCTCCTGCCTTTTACTGACAGAAACCAAGGCGTAGAGGCTTAGCAATACTGTTTTAGTTGCCTAGCATGGCTACTGTTTCTTCAAGCTACAGATGCTGCTTCTATTATTTTTGAGGGGGCCTAACCCCATCCCCTTTTAAAATTTCAAATTATTCTGCAAATCTGGGACTTTTGTAGAAAGATCTGGCTTGTCTGTCCATAGCTCTAATATCATTGAGATACATTGATATTGTGTGTGCAGGATCTAAACTCTAGATCTATTTTATAAACAACCAGTAGCATGCATCCTACTACTAGATCTGAAGGCTTTTTCTACCCAAAGGATATTTCCTCCAACTTAGTTAGTTCTTGCATTGGAGTAAGGACCACTTTAGTTGGAGGAAGACACCTTTGGAGGAACGTCCTCCAACCTAGTGTTAAACATGCCATATTTTTCTAGACGCCAACAGAAAAGCTCACTCTAAACACAGTATCTCAGCATCAGCTGCTCAAAGATTTTATTTTCTGAGTAGGATTTCAGGAAGAGAACAGATGGGAGGCTGATTAGTCAGAAATGATTAATAAGGCTTGGTATTGCTCACTATAAAGGAATGGCTCCATGAATCTTGAACGCCATCGTAATGTGAACAAAGCATTCTCTCCACAGAAGTCACATTCAGTAACAATTTCATCATTCAAAAAGCCATCTTTTCCCAGATTCTCTTCCCAGCGTTCTCCTTCGTTGCACTTAGCCTGGACCAAGTCTATCTAGTACATTTTTATTCAGCCCTTTCTCCATGGAACTGAAGAGTGGGTACATTTTCTTCCTCATAACAACCCTATAAGGTAGATTAGGCAGAGAGAGAATGACTGGCTCAATATCACCTACAGTGTAATCCTATAATAATGCTTTACTAGGGCTAAGACTGATTGAACAGACATGACTAGGATTCTGAATAGACCTATTTGGATAGGTTGTCCAAAGAGCTTCATCCTATGTACGCTTATTCAAAGTGAGCCTGCAAAGGTAAATGGGGTTAGTTTTGTGCAGTACCAAAACACTCTTTTCCAGTGTATAAAGACCTTAAAATGTATAAAACCTTTCAGCAATTACAAAACATTTTTCAGAACTCCTGAGGTGAATCTGGAGAAGGTGGTTGAAAGGGCCACCATGGGCAAACTCATAGCATACCTAGTTGAAGCTTCGGCCTTTGACCCATTCCAGACTGGTTTCCAACCTGGCTATGGGGTGGAGACAGGACTGGTTGCCCTGATGGATGATCTCCAGCGCCAGCTGGTTTGAGGTGGGTTGGTGCTACTCATGATGCTAGAACTCACAGCAGCATTTGACATGGTAGATCATGAGCTTTTGACTCACAGCTTATGACAGCCTTACAATAGCTGATCTCCTTTCTCCGTGGTCGTGGACAGAAGGTTGCAGTGGGAGACAATCATAATACTGCTGCCAGCTTCCATGTGGCGTTCTGCATGGCAGAGTTCTATCCCCCATTCTATTCAACATCTTTATGTGCCCTCTAGTCCATCTGGTTCAGAGATTTGGGCTTGGGTGCCATCAATATGCTGATGACACCCAGTATCTCCTGATGGATGGCTGCCCAGGCTCACCTCCAGAGACATTTGCCAGTTGTATGGAAGCAGTGATGGTCTGGATCAAGCAGAGCTGTTTGAAACTCAACCCCTCCAGGAGGTCCTGTGTCTGGGTAGGAAAGGACCAGGAGAGGAAGTGTGCTTGCCTTGCCTAAACAGTGTGCAATTAATGGCTGCACCATCCACTAGGAATTTAGGCATGATTCTTGATTCCTCCCTATCTATGGAGGCTCAGACCACCAGAGTAGCTCAATTGGCATTCTACCATATCTGCTGGCCAAGCTACTAGCACCCTACCTAAGAGCACCTAGCCACAGTGATTAACATGACGGTCACCTCTTGGCTAGACTTCTGTAATTCACTCAATGTGGGCCTACCCCTGTCATTGACCTGGAAACTGCAACTGGTCCAGAATGTAGCAGTTTGGGTCCTCATCAAAACTCCTTGGAGGGCCCATATTTAGCCTATTCTTAGGCAACTACACTGACCCCCAGTTGAATTCTGGATCAAGTTCAAGGTTCTGGTACTGACCTTCAAGGCCATTCATGGTCTGGCCCCAACATACCTGAGAGGCCACTTAGCTGACTATACCTCCCATACCTCTGTCAGTATGAACTGGCTGGTGATCCTCTGCCCTAGAGAAGTATGTCTGGCCACAACCGGCCCTGGCCCCTACTTGGTGGAATCAGCTCTTGGAAGAGCGGTGGGCCCTGCAGAACATCAGTTTCGAAGGAACTGCAAAACAAAGCCCTTCTGCCAAGCTTTCGGTTGGGGCTAGTGAATGACAGAAAATGACACCATTATATGGGCCCTCCTAAAGTAACTCACCCGACGAACAGGAGATGGGGAGGCAAAAACTAAGACCACGGCTGATGCGGATATAAAATAAGTTTTATATCCAGAGTTTATTGAATAGTTGTTGATTTCAGTTAGGTCATTTATAATTCCATGCTGTGAACCACCCTGAGTCAGCAATCCCGAAAAAGAAGAGGTATAGAAATCTAACTATAAAATTAAAAATCTTGAAGAGGTTTACTTCATTTTCATTTCTGTGTGTGCATTCAAAGAAATATTTCCAGAAGAACCTTGCACTGTGACGTTCCACTCTAGTAAGCATTTAGTCATATAGAACCCCAAACCTAAGAGATGAGGGGAATAGTAAGCATCTCTAGAAATTAGGAAGCATGTCTGGTGGAGATTAAAAATGTCTAGGCTCCTCGAAGGCAGACAGCAGTACTCTTCTTCACTATGCCTGTGTTGCTTCAGTGTTGCCCTTCAATCTTATGGCACAGAGGGAAGGAAAAAGTAGATATGTTTTGAGTAGTAACAGTCCTCTTGGAGTCAGAAGGCTGAGAACTAGTCACATGCTTGGCAGCTCTTGTTACTCCTCTGCTTTTTCATTTCTTTAAAACTGATGAGTATATTTGGTGCTGTACAAAACACAGATGCAGCATAGTTTGATGGGGAAGTGGGAATACTCTCCTCTCCTTTCCATGAATACTCCCAATCCTGTTGAACTGCTTCAAATTGCTGCCACCATTTCCCCTCTTCCTGAGATATATAATTCATGATTACAGTATTCTGGCCTGGGTTTCCTATTTTCTCGCTACTGCTTAATTCCTTGTTATTTAACACAGGACAAAAAAATCATGTGACAAAAAAAGCCAGTGAGTTTGTACCTGAAGTCAGCATTTGGACTAAGGCTTCCAGGCTTAGTGTCCTCGGCTGTCCCAGTCCTGGACTCCATCACATAAGGCAGCCAACAGCTTAACCCTCCAAACAGTCCTGGAGTCTCTCTTCAAAGGAGGAGCTGGTAACATTATGTTCTTCATCAAGGTCACCCATGTGGGCCAAGGAGGCAACCTCACCTCCCAGGCTATTAGGGACATACCGGGAAGTCTCTTGGATTATATAATCCAGTTGAAATTCATATTAGCATCTAGGCAGCCAGATGTTACTTTCATTAACTAGTCTGGAACTACAGGGAACACATCCCCACTTTTCAAGCATTTTATTTACATGTAACTTTACAGCAAACCAAGGAGTTCTGTCTTGGGACAATGAATTGGCTGGGATATTACACAAAGTTCAACTTACCCCAAGGTTTCCACAACATCCAATACGGTGCGTGTCCCAGCTTTCACTCCTAAAAAAAGATGCAAGATGAAATTCTGTCCTGTAGCTTACCGTGCTAAACTTGGCAACAGTTCTTAAAATAAAATTTAGAAATGGGAATATACCTAGCTTACAGCTCAATGCAATTTATCCTGCTTGCACAGCTCAGTTAAATAGACTTCCACTTCAGACTTTGGAGAGTTGGTATCAGGGCAGATAGTAATGGCTGCATAGGTCAAATGAACTTTTAAATAGAGTGAGCTATTTAATAATGGCTACATATGTCAAATGAGCTATTTAGAAAGGGAGGGATAAAAAAAATAAAGATTATTATTATTATATAGTCTGACCTGGTAGAAGGAAGCTTCATGTGATCATGAGTTGAGAAGCATTTATCTCAAGGCAATCTCAAGAGTGGAAGAGTGACTTGCTCTTCCCTTAATCAGTAGTTGTCCCTACCAATAAAGAGCACTGCAGTCTTATCTTGGCTGTATGGGGTAAGGCTATGGCTCAGTGGTACTTCATCAGCTTTGCATTCAGTAGGCCACAGGTTCAATACCTCGCATTTCCAGTTAAAATATCAGATAGTAGCTGTCATTATAGACCTCCATTTGAGAGTTGCTGCCAATTAAAGCAGACAACACAAACCTGAATAGACCAATGGGTCTGACTCAGAATTAAGGGAGCTTCATGTAGTCATATGCCACTGAACTGGGATACCCTTCAGTGCTCCTTCTAACCACAAAAAAAAAATGCTACAGCAATAATAATGTTGAACATGATATCTCTCTATGGGCTGGAAAAGCGATACAGGACTAACCCAGCTGACTCTCCTGGCTATCAGGAGAAGATAGACAGGTGGGATAGTATTATAGTATAAAAAGGCAAGAGGGCACATGAATGGTGAGACAGGAAGCAATCCATGTGTTCTCTAAATCTAATGACATGAGTAAGCTATGACTTTCAACTAATTTTTCTGTCGTGTCTCTAAAATACCAGATGGATGACACCCAGTTCTGTCTCCTGATGGATGGCCAACTGGACTCCCACCCAGAAACATTAGCCAGTTGTTTGGAAGTAGTGACTGGATGGCTCAGGAAGAGTTGCCTGGAACTCAACCCCTCCATGATGGAGGACCTTTGGCTGGGTAGAAGGGGACAGGATCAGGAAGTGCGTCTCCCCTGCCTGGATGGGGTGCAGCTTATGGCTGTACCTGCAGCCAGGAGTTTGGGGGTGATCTTTGATGCCTCATTATCTATGGAGGCTCAGGTCATGAAAGTAGCCCAAGTGGCGCTTTTCCATCTAAGCCAGGCTAGGCTACTAGTGCTCTAGTAGTCCTTGGACCACCTGGCTACACTGATCCATGCAACAGTCACTTCCAGACTAGACTTCTGTAACTTTCTCTACACCAGGGGTAGTCAAACTGCGGCCCTCCAGATGTCCATGGACTACAATTCCCATGATCCCCTACCAGCATTTGCTGGCAGGGGCTCATGGGAATTGTAGTCCACGGACATCTGGAGGGCCGCAGTTTGACTACCCCTGCTCTACATGGCCCTTCCCTTATCTCTGACCCGGAAATTATAGCTCGTGCAAAATGCACTAGGGTCCTCACAAGGTTATCTTGGAGGGTCCATGTCCAGCCTATGCTGAGGCAGTTGCATTGGTTGCTGATTGGCTTCCAGATTAGTTTCAAGGTTTTGGTACTTACCTTCAAGACCATCCACAGCCTGAGCCCCACTTACTTGAGGGACTACTTGTCTCCTTATGCCCCTTGCAGGGCTCCATACTCTGTGGGTAAGAATCTGCTGGTTGTCCCCGGTTGGTAAGCCTGGCCTCAACCAAGGCCAGGGCCTTTTCAGACCTGGCCCCAAACTGGTGGAATGAGCTCCTGGAAGAGTTAAGGGCTGATAGCTGATGGAGCCATCAACATTCCACAGGGCCTGTAAGACGGAGCTCTTCTACCAAGTGTTTGGTTGAGGTCCAAGCTAGGAATAGTTGCTCCCTCTCCGTGCAGGCCTGTAATAGCCTGCCAGAACACACTTTTTGAGGCTGCCCTCTGGAGGATTGGCAGCTGTTGTGCATGGGGGTCAGGTTGGGTGGGGGTGAAATGTGTTATCCTGTAGTTGTGATTTTACCACCATCTTGATTTTGTATGGTTATTGTTTTATGGGTTTTTTTAGATTTTATGTAAACCACCGTGAGCTGGGTGAGTCCAGGAGTGATGGTCTAAAAATTTAAATATAAAATATATAAATATAAAATAGATGACTTTAGCTATTTGAATAACTAAGCACTGACAACTTGAATATTCCTTAATGATCATAGGAGCCAAAAAGCCTATAATTGCTTCCTAGACCACAATCAGAAGTAGCTACAATACACAAGTCACACCAAACTTCCAATTATGTAGTTACTCCCCTGAGGTTAGCATGGTCTTCAAGGAAAGTACTTTGACAGATCATTTATTATATCTTTGTTCATTCCTCTAAAATGCAGGTTCATGCAGGCAGGAAGAAATATATACTAGATGAGTTTGCATGTTTTTATATCTTTACTTGCAAGACTGGGATATCCAGGAATCCTAGGGTAAGCAAAGGCCCTCCCCACCCCATGACAGCATATTCATAAGAATCTACTTTCCATTTACAGAGGTAAACATAGCGTACTCCAACCATTTGCATCCATTTTACTGTAATTTGGATTATTTCTCCAATTTTTTTCACAAGATTTTTAAACCCATATTTGAAGTTGATCAAACTTCAAGTACAGATACTGCAAACCAAGAAAAAAATTAAAGGGCACCAATATGCCCATTGTAACTGAAGCATGCCATAAAAACTTCTTATCTGCTGAACAGTCAATAAGATCTACCTCACTTGAAGTGGTGAAACTATGCAGGGAGAAGAAATGAAACTACAAGAAAGCAGGAAATAGCTTGTCACCTGAAAGTGCAACTTCCAATATAAACATACAAAGCAGTGGGCAGATTGCAGAGGCACAGTACAGCATCCCTTCAGCTACCCATCAGCCTGGCACAAACAGCTGTTAAAGAACTAGAGGAGCAACAGTAACCATCCAATTAAAACTCATTTTACTCTCAAATGTATAAGATCCTTAAGATGTGCCTTCTCTTGGAAACATGACATTCCTGGTTTTCAAAGAACCCTTTTTCTGTTCGTAGGTTGGCCCACTACATTCTATGGAGAGCTTTAATTTAAAGAAAAGGGAGAAAAGGTATAACCAGAGCACTCCTTACTACAATATCTCCTTTGTCTCCTCTGTGTAGGGGTAAAACATACTAAATAGTTCAGAGGAACGTAACTGTGATCAGTACTGCTCACTCGTGACAAAACAGGTTGTCCACTGCACAGAAACACTGGGTAACAGAACAGCCTTAGGGAGATGGCAGAAAAATTATGCTTGCATATTGGTGCAGAAAAGGATGCAAAGTGGCCGCTATTCATCCTGCACAACAGTTTTCCTCTGTGTCTAGTAGCTGTACTTCCTGTATCTCCAACTTGCAAGGGTGTTACACTGGTATGGCATCTTGCGGATAGCATGGTGTTGTGTGGAATGTTACCCATTAATGTCCTTGAATATTCTGGATTCTTTCCAGAAAGCCATTCACTGGGGAAGGCAATACATTGCCAACCACCTGCCAGGACTAGCACACAACCAACAGCTGCAATGCCCAGTATATTTCCAGCTGCCCTGCTGTGGGGTGGCAGTTCTCTTGTTTGGGTCTAGCTCCTGCATCACTGCAAACAGCATAACAGACAGCTGGCTGTCTCAGGCCTCCTGTCACAGAGTGGTGCGACTGCTGATGTGGTTGCTATGGATTCTGTTGCACCCTGTTAGGGGAGTTTTTGTCACATAGCTTAGCTGTGGAGACACAGAATTCAGACTAGTGGTGTCATACTAGTACACTGATGATCTTAGAATTGGGTCACTAAATCAGTCACTAAATAAATTTAAAATGATGCAAGCTACTTGCAAGTGTTGATATTTTCTAGCTGGGCTTTTCCACTAAGTCAAGTCCAAGAGCACTAGGTATTTATGAAACCAGCCCACACAATCCACAATGCATTTTCCCCCAGTTTCCAATTTCATATAAAGCTGCTCACTCAGGCAGCTTTTCACAGTTTAAACAAACAGGCAGATGCTGCCAACATTCTTTCAAACCAAGAGTGGGTTCAAATGACTGTTATGGACATGATGAAGTGCTTACTGTTGCAAGGAGAGGCTGTAATATATAGCCAGATGGTGAGGTGAGCTTCACTGCATTCATGCAATTGTTGTTTGGAAAATGAGAAAACCCACCTTACCTTGTGACTGGATGCTATAACTATATATTGGCAATACCAGTCTTAGCAAACCAAAATCACAGGTAGCAGGAGCATGACAAGAGTTTACTGCTTGGCTAGATGCAATAGGACAGCTACCCATAAAGTTGCAGTCAATCCATGATGAATTAATCAGTGGCCACCATACCAGAAATAATAATCTGAGCTGAAAGTAAGCCTGTAACTCTCTTAGAGAAGTAAATGAGGCAATATTTCAAAGAGCAAAAGAAATACATGCTTACAAGATGAAGGAAACTACTAATGAACATAAATATGGGTTAATTATTTTTTAATACCTTTTATGTTCATATGAAGTTTAAGGAGTGGATTTCACTTTTTTTAAGTGTCGAAAGCAAGTGACACAAAATCATATTTGTGAACTGGAGCAGAGAACAGAAACTATGAGTTAATTCATTCAAAGTAAAGTGGGCTATTTCTGTGCATGTCAGTTCTCTGCTTATCACAGCCTTCTGAAACAAATACTGGAGCGACACACAGTCAGCTTTCATCTCTAGGTAGCAGCAAGTGCACAGCAGCACCTTCATACCCCCCTGGATATGCCATTTTTGCTCATCGTCTCTGAAACCATCAAGAGGGAGAAAAACTCCAACTTGCCCCTAATTGCACATGCTATAAATCACACTTTGGCACCTCACCCCATAGGAAGCGGTGCTAAACCACAAGTTATTAGCCATGGCTAATTAATCAGGCCCAGCTGTGTCCTGATAGTGCCCGCTGTACGTGCTCCGATGCTTTCCTTACTTCACATGTCAGTATTCCCGGGAAACACTTGGCATCGCATTTCAAATCGGAGCCAGCCTTCCGCCCCGTACAATCCTCCTCCACCCCTCTTCCCAAAGGCTTTCTGAACTCCGCCTTCCTTCCGCTTGTTCCCCCTCCCGCACCCCATCAGTCTTGCGACGAGCCCTTGCGCCGCCACCTCCTTCCCTCACGCCCCACCTCCTTTCCCACAGGGACCGCAGTAGCATGCTGTCTAGTCTCCGGCCCATTTTGACTTTCGGCTGCCCCGGTCCCCCTTTCCTCCGCATGCCCATACCTTCAGCCGCTTCTCGGGCACAGCTTTCCCATTCCCAAGGCTGCAGCTGGGAACCAGGCGCGCCTACATCAACATCAGCCCCTCCAGCCGCCATCATAATCTGAAAACGGCAAGGGGGAGGGCAAACTGCGCGTGCGCACCGTCCCCGTCACGTGTGGAGGGATCAAGGTAGCGGCGTTCAGTAGCAGCAGAGCATAGAGTTCCTAAACAGAGGCGTGGCTTGCAGGGGGCAGGGTGGGAGTAGGGTTATCGAAAACCAGGGCAGGCGTTTAAATCCGATTAGAAGAGGATCGAGGTTTTACCGCCATATTTTAAATGCTCATTTTTATTAGGCCCAATTTATTGGAAAAGTGGCAAAATAAGACCCCGCCATAGCCTGTTTTTGTCCCAATGTAAGTGCATGAAGAATGTTCACAACAAAGTGTCAAGGGAATGTATGGCTTCAGGTGGGTCTGAAGCAATGGAACGTTTTGAGTCCAGTGGCACCCTTAAGATCAAGAGAGCTTAATTATGGGTCTAAGTTTATGGTACAAACACCTTTCATATTTGAAATGTAATTCCCCATACATATAAATTATGGTACCCCCCTCCATGTTTAAGTAAATTAAAAATAACTTGGTGCTATGCAGTTGAATTGTTTTTCATTTACTCATTCACATTATAAAGGGCAAAACTAAAAATGCCAGACAAAATGAGCTTCAAGGAAAACCTAGAACCAAGAAACAAATCCTCATTTCTCTGTGGAATTCTTGCTGCAGGTGCTGTGCAAACACAAGCATAAAATAGGGTTGGGGTTCTCAAACTGACCTGTGAAGACTGCAAGACACTTGGAAGTGTGTGTTGCAGGTAAGAAGAGGATCTCTCAGCCTTTTCCTTCCAGCAGCAGAAATTTAGCATTGTAAGTCCTAAAAACTACTTGTGACACTAATCATGTAAGCCACAGAGTCCGGAGGAACCCCCTTCTGCCTTCTTCCCTGGATGTAGGGATGCCAGCTTGCAGATTGGACTTGGGGATCCCCCAGAATTATAGCGATCAGTTCCCCTGGTGAGAAGAGATACTTTGTAGAGTGGAAGTGAGAGGAAGTGAGCTGCCCTGTTACCGTCTAATGTCACTGCCAAAATAACGGGCCAGTCCACAGATTTTTATGAAGTGGTGGGAGCTTGGAAAGTAGTGTAAATTTAGAATAAGAGTTGGTTCTTATATGCCACTTTTCTCTACCCGAAGGAGTCTCAAAACGGCTTACAGACACCTTCCCTTTCCTCTCCCCACAACAGACATCCTGTGAGGTAGGTGAGGCTGAGAGAGCCCTGATATCACTGCTCAGTCAGAAGTTTTTCAGTGCCGTGGCAAGCCCAAGGTCATCCAGCTGGCTGCATGTGGGGGAGTGCAGAATCGAACCCAGCATGCCAGATTAAAAGTCTACACTCCTAACCACTACACCAAACTGGCTCTCAGTTTAGAAGAAAACTCCAGTTCAAATAGCCTGAAACACTGGATTGTGGTTATTTTTTTCACATGTAATGTATTCCCCAGCTCTGTTTTCAAAAAAACACCTAATCTTTATCATATATCTAATTCTGAACCAAGACAGAGTGTATGGATGAAAAAATTCCACAAAATAAATCCAAGGACAGACAGCTGAGAGTTCTCCACAAACCTAAAGGAAGCCATCTGCAGAAAAATCTGAAATCTAAGAGAATATATTGGGGAATTAAAACTCCCTAAAATAACTGAAATACCTGAAGCTTTAAGAAAGGAATACCCATTTGGAGATCTATGTGGCCATTTTAGAGTTTACGGACTAATCACAAGGCCTTCTGAAAACCAAAACCCTGGGAGAGCAAGGATAAACTAGGAGGCAACCCCCGCCCCCCATTTTCCCTGTCATGTCCTTTGGTGGAAGAGGCTTTGTTGGGGATGAGCCAGGCAACAGCCAGGCAACAGCCACTGGAAACTCAATTCCCATGCAACTTGGTCAAGCCCATGGGCAGTTGCCACCATGCAACTTAGTCAAACTTTTCTTGGTGTGCGTGTGTGTGTGTGTGAGGCTGCCAGGAAGACTGAAGATGGAGAGGCACAAAAAGAGCACTTCTGGATCAGACCAGTAGTCAGCTAGTCCACATCGTGTTCACACAGTGGGCAATTAGTTTCTCTGAAGGGCCAACCACAGGGAATAGAGGCCAAAGCCTTCTCCTGGTTTGCCTCCCAGCACTGGTGTTCAGCAGTGTATCGCCTCTGAATGTAGAGACATTGGTTGACAGGTGAAGAGAATGAAGCAGGAAAAGGGAAAGGCTATAGAGACTACCAGGGGAGCAAAAGAGAAAAATTGGGAAGGGGATACCGGAAAAAATTAGATGTCCCCGAAAAATTCTTGCATGTCTATACTTGTATTGTCCAAAAGGCAATTACTTTATGAATATTATAGGCTGGGGAGGACCTGGAATAGCAGCTGTTCAGTGTAAGAAAATCAGATTTCAAACTCATTACTGCAAATCCTGATGCAATAAAAATGCAAATAGCTTAAAATGGACTTAGACATGAATAGGATGTTCTGCACTAGGGCCACAAACAATAAAAAGGAAAAAAATCTTAAATCTTTGGAATGTGTCTGATCTGATGAGCTTTAATGACAGATAAATCTCAGCAAGGTCATTCTGCCCGCTCCACTTATTTGTCTTTCATAGTCTGCTATCTGCCTTTGCTAGTTAAAAATTGCTAGCCTGTTAAAAGTCTTCAGGGAGGGAAGGTGGCATGGTATAGCCTGATCTTATCAGCTCTCAAAAGTTAAGCAGGGCTGGTAGACCTCCAAGGAAGACTCAGCATTGGAAGGCAATGGTAAACAACCTCTGCTTCTCACTTGCGTAGAAAGCTTCTTCCAAGGGTTGCCCTAAGTTAGTTGCAACTTGACAGCACTTATGCACGTATGTAGCTTCTTCAGTGAGAAGCAAAGAGCAGTTCTAATACCTTTTCACCAAAAATGGATGAAAAGTGCATTCTTCAATAGGATAAGAGACATATTTCTCCCTGAGCAAAAGAAGGAGAAAGGAATAAATGTGGTGGGAGTGCAAACCCAAATTTTCTTTTGGTACAGGGCTAATACTAAGGAAAGACTAGAACCAAAGCAGAAATTAAAAGCAGCAAAGGGAAGCCAATGTGGGCTCAGTTGTAATCTGAACAAGAAGTGCTTGTGCCATGTATTAACCTTTTTTGCTCAGAATCAAAATACGCATGAAACGATCTTGTAGATAGAGGTTGGTACAACGAGCACAAGAAGATGAATAGAGAGATCTGTTGTTTTCTGTTCCTTACAGCCCAAGTTTATGCAGAGGTCAACACACCTAACTTTGTACAGAATCAGGCTGCCAATATACTTAAAGTTTAAAGTAAGTCCAAACTGCCTTTCAAAAAGTCATGCCACAAGCTTGTATATATGCTCCCATTTGGGATGTTTATAATTTTGTATTTTGCCCAGTGCCTGGGCCAGCCTTTACCCTGAGCTTACTATATTTTCTACACTGCCTTGCATCTTACGTTACAGTCTAGCCCACCTGCAAGAACTGAAGTGCAGCTTTTACCACTTAAAGACTTAGATGGCAACTCCAGGAGTGCTCTGTACTACTCCTTACACCCAGGACACATGGACCTTTTTCTGTACAAGCTACATAGTTGTCTCATTCAAGAAGTGTATTATTGTTAATTCTTGTTTTGTGACTTAGTGGCATTTAATGCACATTTACTATATAGAATATAAAGGGCAGAGAATGAAAGAAGAAGCAAGAATAAGAACAGACAGTGGAGGAAAGGAAGATAAGAGCAAGAGGGATGCATGTCTCCGGCGGGGGGAACAACTTGAAGAAAACTATAGCAGATTTTGATTAGGGAGGTTATATTTCACATTCGGTATTCTGAACACAGACCTGTAGGAAGACAACCCCCCCCCCCCCCGAAACAAAAGCTTTGCAAATAGGATGAGTTTTGTTGATGGGTAGGAAGGAATGAAGAATCAAAAGAAAGATGGCACCGTTCAGATGTTTTAGAAGCGCCAGAGGCCTTCCACTGCCAACACAGTCAACTGCCACAAAATCCAAATGTTACCCCCAGCACAGCCTCGCCTTCTACATTGTGTGGCGTCAGGCCCATCGGCTTCCCCTGCATCCTTAACCGCGACAGTTGGGCCCTCGCTAATCTGGTTCCCCCGAATCCAGCCGGAGATCGAGCGTGTGGAGAGTTCCGCCGCGAAGGGAAGGGCGGATCCGGCGGAGGTCGGCAACTTCGTGCTCAAGTCCGTTTAATCTCCAACCGCCGGGCCCGGGGCGGCGTGTCCCCTCAGGCCAGGCCGCTCTTCCCGGCTAGGGCCCCGGCGGATCCTCTTCCAGGGCTCGGCGGAGAGGAGGCGGAGCGGAGGCCGGGCTCCTGGCGCCGAGTCACATGCTCACCTGGCGAAGGAGGAGCCCGAAGTGTCTCCCAGGGCCGGGACCCTCCCCGCCTCAAATCCCAGCTCTCGGCGGGGCCGCGGCCGTATCAGCTGCAGCGAGCGGCGGAGTCGCCGGGCCTGTCTCGGCTGGATCCAACCTGATTCATTCGCGTCTCCCGTTCCGCCAGGCTCCAGACCTGCCTGGGAGGAGGCGGCGGCGGCGGAGGAGGAGGAAGAAGAGGTGGGAGCCGCCTTGCAGAAAGTTTGCGAGCTCGTCCTGACGGCGGATCGGGGATTCGGCCCCATGCAGAGCGGGAGAGCCCTGAGCGGGGCTCAGGCACAGGGATCCCTCGGAATCGCAGCCTGGGGGTGCCGCCATGGGCAGCTGCGTGGGGAGACAACGCAGGGAGCGGCCGACCACCCCGGGACACCCGCGCAAGCGAGCAGGTGAGCGACGCCGGAATAGCCCCCCCCCCATACCGGGCAGGGGAGCTGGGCCTTTTTTTGGGGGGGGGGGGGGAGCGCGAGCTGGCCCCTGCGATCCCCCAGGGAGAGCGACACTGGAGAGCGACACCTCCCCTGCCCCTGGGCCCACCCAGCCTCCGCGGACGGCCGGGCATCGAGAGTAGTGCCTGGCTTGGGAAGAGCGGCTGCCACTAGATTGTGCTGCTTAGGCTGAACGTGCATAAGATTTCTGAGAACCCTCCGGAGGGGTACTGTGGCCCAAATCAGGGTGTAGGCGAGGGCTGTGTACGCTGTCCCTGTCCCGTTTTAAGTTGTGGTCTACATTTCCTATGAGAGGAGTGGGAGAGGAATTTCATTTCCTCTAACTAATATGAGTCCCCCGCCATCCCTCCTAGTGATCCCGTTTTCCAGGCCCTTTCTTGGTATTTAGCAAAAGTGTAGGGTATCCCGGAAACTCAGCTCCTTACTTTATGTAAGAGCCGGTCCATCCTGTCTCACCAGATGTGTTGGAGGTGTGGACTTCTGTGCCTCTGCTGACCCAGGTGCACTGGGTGGGTGGGGGCCACTTTCAGGCCATGAGCTCCTAGAATAAGCTGTATCAAAACTCAGTTCAGTGGGAAGGTCAGAATGGTTTGGGTATGGAATACAAACTTCGTTTATGGTGCCTTATCAAAATCTGGCCCTAAAGTCTGCAGCAGTCACTTTAGGACTATGTCTTGTGACAGATACCTTCATGCCAGTAGTAACTGGCATTATTGTGGAATGATAAACTGCTCCGAGACCCTGTAGGAGAGGATGAAGTATAAAATGTAAAACAACCAAACAAACTGAAAAGTAGTCTTCTCTAAAGCTAGGATCAGAAAAGAAGCCCTGCTTGCTTCTGTTGGCGGGGAGGAGAGCAGAGCTTGGCATCTTAGATATTTCATCGCTACTCTGCAGTAGTCCAGCTTCTTCTGTGTTCCTGTGCCCACTTCTCCCTGTCACTTAAAAAGATGTAGCTGAACTGTAACAGGGACAGGGGAATGCAACAAAGATGCCCAGGGGTCTGGATAACCAGTCCTATGAGGAAAACTTGAAGAACCTGAATATGTCTAGCCTTGAGAAGAGTGAGGGCGGACATTACTGCACTCTTCCAATACCCAAAGGACTGCCTCATGGAAGAAGACAAAGATTTGTTCTCTGCTGCTCCTGGGGGTTGGATCTTCTAAAGGGCTCACGTTACCAGAGGGGACATTTCATGTGAATGTTAGGAGAAACTTCCTAACAGTGAGAGTCGTATAACAGAACTGATGATGTATTTATTTCATGTATTTTTTCTATTCTGCCTTTTCTCTGAGGAGCTCAGAGAAGTATACACCATTCTCCCTTCCACCACAACAACCCTGTGAGATAGGTTAAGCAGAGAGAGTGTGACTGGCCCTAGTGAACTTCATGACAACTTGGGCATTTGAACCTGTATCTTGGTCTACCAGTCTAGCCCCCTACACCATAATGGCTTTTGGGGTGGGAGTTCTCCATTACTGGAGTTTTGGAGCAAATGCTGGACTGCTATCTATCAGGGATATTCTGATTCTGGATTTTCTGCACTGAGCAGGATGTTGGACTAGATCAGGCTTCCTCAACTACGGTTTCATGAAACCCTGGGTTTTCTTGACAGCCTTGGAAGGGTTTCCTGAATGGTTGGGGGTTAATTTTTAATATATTTTTAACATTCAATGTTTTAACATATTTGGTCTTGTCAACCTGGCCCCCTCTTAAAATGGCCAATGATGGGCCTGGAGAGGGTGGAAAGGCAAGGGGCCCTGGGCGAGCATGTGCACAGCTATGCCTCACAAACATATTCTGCATGATCTCTCCACTTCTGGGGTTTCTCAAAGCCTGAAGACTGTTTCAGGGGTTTCTCAGTGGTAAAAAAAGTTGAGAAAGACTGGACTAGATGGTTTTGAAAGGCCTCTTCTACCCCTACAATTTTTTGAATTCCAGCTTCAAGGCCCTCTAACTCGTCTGCAGGATGAGAAGAATGGCTTTGGCTTTTGTGCAGTGGTCTGACTTTACTTAGTCTCTGTCAATCAAGAACATACTCGGTACCCTTTCATAATGGCTCAGATCTGTCTCACTCTCCTCTGGTGCTGCATCAGTTGGATCAATAATAGAAACAGCTTTAACCCAACAAGCTCATCAGCAGTACTTGGCATCAGTAGAGACATATTGATGCAGGATTTTTGGCGACAAAACAATCATGACGTTTCAGCAAAAAAGAGGTCTTTGGGGGGCATGAAAGGATAGTTTCAAAAGTGTAGTTTCTGTGCTGGCAGCTAAAGAGCTGTTTTTAAACCTACTGAGAATGGAGTGGTGCAATAACTCGGCCACATCCTAATGCCACAAAGCTGAGATCTCCAAACTTGGGAGATTTTGATGATGCTGGATAGAAATGGATAGAAAATGGCCAGACAGGCCAGAGAGTCCCTGCTCCTCTTTACCTGAAGGAAGTGTACTGTAGAAAAGGTTTCTGGGCAGCAGCATCACTCTGACTGTCCTAGAGTGCCCCTCCAAGATACAGTGAGACCTCAAATATAACTTTTCTGATCTAGAACCCATTGTCATTACACACTGCCTATTTGGATTCATGCCATATTGCATATTTCTGGGAAAGGAGCATAATCTAATCCATGGTCGAATAGGGTGGAGCTTGTTGCTATGCATATTGCTGTTCAGTCTCCTGAGCTTAATAATCATCATCTTTTAAAAATTATTTTATAGCCCGCTCTTCCCAGTTGGCTTTACTTATTTGTAGCGGTATTCTGCATCACAGGATTACTTGGCCAAAGTGCTGTAGTACCTTAATAACTGTTTTATGGGGCATGAACTTTCATTGGCAACAACCTACTTTATATGGTGCTTGGGTGCTCATGTCATGGTATTTTTACTATGAATGTGCCTACCCACAATAAATCAGTCTCTAAGTGTGCAGGACTTTGTGATTTTCTTGGTGCTATAGGCCAGAGCACTTGCAGGTTCTCTTTTAAAATTTATTTCTTGGAAGAGTTCAGCATACACTTTTACACAAAAATGTTTTACATAATTTGCAGTCTTACTTGGCTTACTGATGTGGGAAGCTCTGGAATAGCTTAATGGTGAAAAGTCATAATACTTGACTCTGTATTGAGAGAAGGATTTAAGACTTCATTGGTTTCATACGTTTTATAGCAATGCAGAGCTAAGGAGCGGTACCCTCTAGAAATGATAAATTGTTCTGAAAGAAATAGCTCCCCTTTTTTGCTTCCTGTGGTCAGCCCTTTTATTTAAAAGGATAGATAATAAACATGTCAAAATTTTATTTATTTCCTATCCATTCAATAGGTTTATACTGTACCTCTCAGCCATTTGCACAGAAAGTGTCTCTTACTTTCTTAAGGGGATAAACCCTATCTCCCATAGAAATTGAGAACAGTTCTGAAGCTTCCTGGTAGCATTTATCTTAACTGCTTATAAAAAGTTGGGTCGGCACTCTCAATGATGTATAGCTGGCATTTTGCAGACACAGGCAGTGTGAGCTCAGCTGAGTCTTCAAGAAACTGAGGAAACATGTCCTTCTATACTAATAATCTGAAAACAGCACCACCAAGCTGTTGCCCTGTAGCTGCTGGATTTCTCCAGCAATCTGGTCTCAGTAGATGTGGACCTTTTAAATATATAGGGCTGTTAGTTGTGTGAATGCCAGACTGGATAGAAAGTTCTTGTAAGTGACTCTTATCTCATTAGCAGGGTGGGGAAGAGATATTATCTTCACTGTTAAAAATCACTAAAGATCTCATGATAGGAATGACTGGGATCTTGAGCCCTGGTGCCTTCACCAAATCCCAGAACTATTTTTGGTCTCTAATTATGCTTTAGTGTCAATTTAGAGGGTATTATCTCTGCTTCCGGCCTTAAATTATGGGGCCAATGCTGTTAGTCAGTCACTGCATTCCACCTTAGTGGTGACTACATTTGTGAGATGGGCGGAGTGATACTGATGTGTTCCTCTCCCAACTTTCTGAGGCTCAAAGCCATTTTGAACATTAGATGCTGGCAAATTTAGGCTTCTGTCTCTTTTCTTTGAGTGTGGGGAAATGTAATATGTCAGCTGCTACCACAGGGGTGATTTACTGATGGGCCTATGAAATCTCACGACTGCTTGGACTTCAGGATTTCATAGGTCTACTGATGAGTCAGCCTGATATGTTACCAATCTACACGCTGCATTTGACCATACATGTAAACACAGATTCCAAAATATAGCGTGTGAATCTAACCTGGAAGAAACTCATTAGCTGTTCTGAGTGCCATGTTACATTATGACTGAAGTTTTCTTTCTGTATAAGTAATACGACTCCAAAGTACATCCTATCATAACCAGAAACTGGCCCCACCAAGGGACTGCAGAACTGACTCATGCCTGTACTCTGCTCACGCAGCCACTGGTTGCAATGCCTGTGTGTTGCTCCCAGCAATAATTACTGTTTTGTAGGAGGCAGAAAAAGAGAAACAGGAAGTGGGGAGGGGTGGATAAGTAGGCTGAGAGCAGGAGTTGTAAGCTACACCTTCTTGGAAAGGAGTCTGACTACATCTGATCCATAAAAGACACACAGAGGCAGGATTACATTTCATGTGTTTTAGAGGAAGGCATAGGGTGAGGGCTGTATGGATGACCAACAGAGGCAGAAAACATAAACTTAGCTTTGGGAAGGCCAGACTTCACCCTAAATGTCTGATTCCCCCGTTATAATATTTATCTAAGCTCCAAATGCCGGCACTGTAGTTTCAGCACTATATTTTCTGCTTTTGCAGGCAAAGTGTGTAGTGCTGGAATAAGTAGTTCTATATATGTCTAGTCACCTCCTACAGTGTTTTTTTATTACTGTATAAAATTGACCTTGCCTGAATTTACTAGTTTTTTCAGGCCCCCTCTCCTCCAAGTCTCTGTCTGTGGGTGGTTAATTGCACTTCAATCATGTTGAAATGTATGGAATGTAAATTAATGATGACTAACATGTGACAAACGTTGTAAGCCTATGCACACTTACCTGAACACACTAAACATTTATGAATAGATGTACATGGGATAAAGCTTTAACTTTCTCTGAAGTGGGGGCATTTGACGCACTTGCCTAGCTTCTATACCACCCGGGCAGCTTCTTCCTTATCTGTCCAAATCCTGTTCTACTCCTTTGTATCTTCCTCCTCAAGATCCTATGCTTCAAGTCCCATCCCTTAGAGCCACTGGGGTCTTGCACAAGGTTAATGACCTCTGTTTGGATGTTGTAGGGAGCAAATTATTTTTTCTGCTTCCTCACAGCACCATGGCACTTTCATGTGCCTCCTCAGATCTTCCCAGCTTTTTTGTGTTCCTTTCCAAAACCTGCTTTACACAGACCTTTTGGGAAACATTGTAGTCCATCCAGATGGCTGCCATGCTGGATGGGAATGTGAGGATCAGTATCCTGTTCAAAATACCTAGGCCTGCAGTGGTATGATCACTCCTTTTCAGAGATCCCTGGGGGAAATTCCTAAAGATTTGGGAATGGAGACTGGGGAGGGGAGTTCACCAGAGGTGTGATGCATTACTTCTTCCAAAGCTGCCATTTCCTGGGGGGGGGAGTTGATTGCTGCAGTGAGGAGATCAGTTGTAATTCTGAAAGAACTTCAAGGTCCAGTAAATGCATCACAACCCAACTTCGATCTGCTCTGGAAAATAATGTTTATAAATCTAGTAGCAATAAGGCTGGTGAGAAAAGTGCTGTGGTCTTTAGTTGATTCGAACATTGTTTGTGCCCTCCTCTTGCTTGCATATGTCATGCGTTCTGTTTTAAGAAGCACTGGCTCGGGATATGTATGAAAGAGGCTCTGCACAAAAGTGTGCTAATGAATTGGGAAATTCATCATAGGCCTAAAGAAAGCTGAACATCTTCTTTAAAAGATTGTGACTCCAGCTAGGGGATTGTCATATGAGTGATAGTGAATATTTTCAGGCCTTTTCCCTTGAAGTCATTCATATATTCACCTCTTTGCTGTTTTCTTGCCTTCTGTGTCTAATGTCTCTGCCTGCTCTGTCTTCATTGGTGCCACTACTGACCTGCTCTAAAGTGACATTAGGAGCACAGTTGTGGCCCCCGTGGCAGCCACTGGTGTAATTATTCTGATGTCAGCTGTGGCTGGCCTGTTTTAGCTGAAAAAAATCTGGATTTGGAGGACCATGGTCATCCAGTGTGAAATCAAGCCATTGATCTCCACAAGTGTAGCATGGCCTTTCAGGTAATGCTTTTTAAGTGTAGCCGATTTGGAGCCTTTTGCCAGTGAGGATCAGGCAACAATTGCAGCATTTAATTGATGGGAAACTGCAGTCATAAAGTAGTAGTATTTTAGAGTAAAGATCATCTTGGTGGTAGTAGGAGTGCCAGTCCTGCTATCTAGAACCAGAAACCTTTACTGAATTGATTGGAGTTATGACGGTGGTAATGTGGGGCCAGCTGACACAAGCAGGTCCCAGACCTGGGTGAGCAGATATTTGGAGCCACAGTCTGCTGCCTTGGCTCATTTGTGGGAATGAATTCTGTGTGGACCTGATTGTGCATGTTGCTTGGCTGCACTGCAGGGCCACCAGGCACAAAGCCAGCTTTTGTCCCCACATATTGGGGTGCATGCCCAGGAGACACACTCTTTCTGCTTAACCGACTGATTATTTAGTCAAAGGCCTTCCTCATTCTATCTCTGGGCTGTAAGAGCAATCCTGCAAAGCTGACAGCTCTGCATCTTCCATCTCTTCCTTTGCCATCGATGAGGCTGGACTTGTCACCAGCATGCAGCAGCTCCTCACCTCAAGCAGGCATTAATTGGCACCTGGCCTCCATGGCCCAGGCTTGCTTGTTTGTTCAGCTCAGGAGGTGTTGCCCTGGTGTCTCCCAGTAGAGCAACCTAAGTTGAGTACACACCTGAGAGCTTAAGTTTAGTCTGTGCACCCTTGAGGGTGTGGCATTCCCACTTCCCCTAGAGAAGAGAAGAGGTACTCATATACAAAGGATATCATGCTTCAGGGTTCCCAGATGAGATCCTGTGCATGAGGTTCTTATCCTGCCACTTTTTTTTGTTTTTTGTTTTGCATTAATGGGAGGAAGGTTGCTGAGCTGCCTCTAAGGTAGGCAGGTGCAGTCAAGGTGGGAGTTTGGGCAGCTTTCATTTCAAAAGGTCCAGCTTGTCATGGTCCAGTGCCATGGGGGAAAGAAAAGCCTTGTTCTCATTTGGATCTGGTCAACAGTAGCTGCCTTATAAGCCCTTAGTCTTGCCAGCCAGCTCAGCCTGTTCAGCATGGTGCCCGTTCAGCATAACCCTCCTGTCTGCTGAGCCGCATGGCTCCTCCATAAAGTGCTGAGCCAGGCAGCATGGGGGGGGGGGGGAGACAGTGCCAAGACAGCTTGTTGGTATTGCTTCCCCCCTCAGCGGACTGCTTTCTTTCTCCTGCTGTTGTACTGTGGGGCCAATTTTATGAGGCTGATGCTGGAAGTCTCTCTGGCTTTGCCCAGTTCGCATCAAAAGATCATTCTGAGGGAAGGAAAGAGCCCTTGTGACACAACCCCAGCCTGTTCCGACACTTTCCAGCATCATGGGATGTCCTTCAGGGCACTGGACTGTCCATGACAAACTGGTCATATGCTTGCCAGTCCTGGTGGTGGGTCATTTTAGAAAATGCTGATTCTCCTTCATTTTCTTGCAGAATGCCTCTTTTGTGCAAATGGAAGTTTGTCTTCCAAGGATTCTGGTGGGGCAGGAGGGAGAAAGAGAGTGGGCACAGCTGTGCTGAAGGATATGTTCAGGCACAATATTAAGGAATTATGTTTATTCGGCATACATGGCATTTTGCTGCCAACAGCACAAAAAAGCAAAACATTGCCTATGCTGTTCCCTCTTGCAAATGTAACACTTGTCCTGTGCTGTCCATCAGTGATGTCTCCTGGGCTTGTGGTATGCAAGCCTCTTCTGGTCTTGTTATGATGTTTCCTTATGTATGTCACCAGGATGGTGAGTTTACATGCAGGCTAATAGATTCCTGATAATGAGCAATTGTTGAGTTGTTGTGGTTTGCTGTATTTACCCAGCCACAGCTGGCGTTGGCTTTTTGGTATCCAAAGAAAATGGTCAGACCCCACAATCCTGAGTCCAGCAGCTCTTCCTTATTAGATTCTTGCCTACCCAGTAAAAGCTAATCCACATGCCACTCATTCCCCATAGACAAACCACTGCTTGCTGAGGTTCCCAACCAACTAATTTTCAGGCCTATTTCTTGATGGATTCTAACCCCTTGGTTACTGCGGGGTTTTGTTTGCAGAATGCATACACTCATCTCTGACTCGGTTGGACCATTCCCTTGCTCTCTCCTTTTGTTGCAGGGATGGTTGCCTGGTCACCGTCTTTAGTAGTAGGCCATCCTTTCATCCTTTATCCTATGCAGTTTTTGAACAACAAATATATATATGATGATAATATTGAACATACAGAGTCCTAAGGAGTATTCAAAGGATCTCACACACATTATTGATTTATATATTTATTTATTGGAATATTTGTTTATTCTGCCTTTCCAAAGAAAGATCCAAGGGCGCACTTAACAAATGCCTGCTCAGCTTTACACAGAAAAGTACATTAAAACCATTGCAGCAATTACCAACAGACATACCATCATATGAAAAGATTGATTTACCCAATTTCCTAAAAAGATGAGTTGGTTTTTTTATATGCCACTTTTCTCTACCTGAAGGAGTCTCAATGCAGCTTACAATCGCCTTCCCTTTCCTCTCCCCACAACAGACACGCTGTGAGGGAGGTGAGGCTGAGAGAGCCCTGATATTACTGCTCAGTGGAACAGCCTTATTAGTGCTGTGGTGAGCCCAAGGTCACCCAGCTGGCTGCATGTGGGGAAGCAGAGAATCAAACCCAGTTCACCAGATTAAAAGTCCTCCCAACCTGCTCAACAGACTACCCTCGTTTTGCCTCAGGGGGTCCAACAGAAGGTAGCTTGATCTCAACCCAAGTGTGTTGAAAATTCAGTTTAAATATATTTTATTGGCACAACAAAACGAGTGTTTCCAATGCAATCAATTATAGCACGTTCCTATTTACCTGCCAAGAAACAGGAGCAGACAGCACCTGACACAAGAGGTGCACAGTTCCTGCAGTTATGCTCTGAGTTCTTTATGTCCTTTACTCACACTGGCTTGCATGCTCCGTTCTTTTTGACCTTAGGGATTTGGGATTAGGTTTCAATTTGGGGAACAGCTGTATTCGCATGTTGGAGCCAAAACTACAAATATACCTTGGTTCACTATTTGGTGAACATGCTTCAATTTTGCATATTGCATAGTTGCAATAGCAGGTGTTTTACTATTTACTGACCTGGACTTTGTAACAGTAGTGCCAGTACATTTGTTTCTTCCTGGCAAATTTCCTGCTGTGTTTAGTTTTTTTTAATCTGCCTGTGCAGAGGAAAACTTTTAAAAAGCAGCTAGGTATGTGCATAGATACCTTCAGGAGGATTGTACTGTGAATTATGACACCAAAGTGGGTTGCAGCTCTCTCTCAGGCTCCAACGATTTCCCTGCAGTGGGGAAAAAAGAACAGGTAAAGCTGGGCACATTTTCTGCTCCTCTCTTCCCTTCACTCTGTACCCTATTCATTCCCAGGAGTTCAGTTCACTCCCATCCCCCAGTGATGCAGAAAGTGATGGACATACCCTATGGCCTTCAGTATTGAGTCACAAAAGGCAGAGATAATTTCGAAAGGGTTCCCACTTCAAATAAAGGTATCTATGAGAACATATTGTGAACATACCCAGATACTTTAAAACTCTTTTTTCCATTTAATTTATATTCCACATTCATAGCTGTTCAGGACCAAGAGCAACATAAGTCTTGATGTAATGGGTTTTTGCTTTACAAGCAGTACTGTTTTGACATTGTTTCTATGTAATTATGTCTATGAAGTCTGTCTTGTCTAAGTTATGACTTCTTTCATTACTAAGTAAGACTGTAATACATGGGCCCTGCCTGCTTCCTTTCTCGTGTGCTGCCTGTAAGGGTAGAGTTCCAGCAGTAGTGCAGGTGATTGTGTTTCTGAGAAACAAAGGAGCAATGATACTGAAGAGTTGATCTGAAGCCTGGTTAGATAGCTGGAGAGAAGTATAACCTATTGTTTTCACACACACACAAACACACAGAGACACACAGAAAGACAGACACACACACACACACACACACACACACACACACACACACACAGATTAGGGTGAGGACTGGAGTGGGAGGTGACATTTAAATTTATACCCCATCCCTCCTGACAAAGTCAGCCCAAGGCAGCTTGCAAAAAGATAAAAAGATAAAATACAACAATTTCCATTAAAACTCCTCAATTAATGCCCAATAAAATAATAGTACAATCTAAAAACTCCAGCAGGTGGTGGAAACAACATCCCTCCCCTATTACAGTCACCAACCCCAACTGCATCCATACTCTGGCACAACCAGGTGGATCTCACACAGTGCCTTCCACTAGGCGGGACCTATATAAAGTTGCTGTGACAGTAGGACTCATTTCCTCTGATGTCACATGCAGGAGTTCTATGGAAACAAGTCAAATATTATTGAAACACAGCCATATCCACAGCATATCACGCACACTTCTCTAGTAGTAGTATTTACTTTTTTTTCACCATTAGAAATCCTGTATTGGCATACAAATATATTAAAAAAACAGCTAATGCAAGTTATCACTGTAACATTTTGATATATGGCATATGGATCGTAAATTAAATGTATGCAAGTAGCTCTAATAAATGTTGGACATGTCAGTAATCCTCACTAAATTGTACATAGTGTGGTAGTGCCCCTGTATTCACGATTATTGGAGGAAAATTATGGCACAGATTTAAAAAATTGTAACTGTCAAGCTACCAGTGAATTTTAAAGTTACTTACTTGGGTTTGTTAACAATTGTGGTGTTTTCCACACATGGAGGAGCACATGTGGTTCCCTGTTGCTGGTACGGCTGCAGATAAGCGTAGCAGCAACAGGGCTTCTGCATGGCAGGTTTCCCTAACTTGAGCTTTCAGCAGTGGTCATTCCCATGGGAACACTGAGCTTTTTGCATTGGAAAAAAGTCAGTGCTTGAATATCATTATACTGATACATTGCTGAAACAGCAGGATTGTCAGCTTTTATGAATCCCCAGCTTAAATGAAAAAAGGACGTTTCTATGAAAATATGTGTAGAGTCTTACTTTTTTTTAGTGAAAGCTGGGAATTCAGAGAATTATTTACATATATTGTTACAACAGTATTGTTGTTGTTGTTGTTATTTAAATCTATTACCCGCCACTCCCAAGCAGGCTCGTAGTGGGTTACAGATGTCCAGTTAAACCCTACATTAAAACCCTATTAAAATGTACAAAAATACAAATACAATAGATCAACAACCCAACAACATGGTGGAGAAAGCCTCCCTATCTCCAACCCCCACCCCAACCTCTCGTGGGAGGAGGCAGGAGAGAGTATATCAATATAATGATATTCTAGTGCTGAATTTTTAAAAGCAAAGGCTTCCTGGTGGCAGGGAACAGGATTGCTAGATGTAGGTTGGGAAATTCCTGGAGATTTGGAATGGTGACTTAGGATAGTGGAATTTGGAGAGGTGTGGTAATTCAATAGGGTATAATGCCTTAAAACCCACCCCATCCCCCAAAGCAGCCATTTTCTGCATTGTAATTGATCTCCATAGTCTAGAGATTAGTTGTAATTCCAGAAAATCTTCAGGCCCTATGTAGAGATTGGCAATCCTATAGGGAAAGTAATGGTCACTGTGGGGACAAGATCCGGGGAAATGACTTCCATGTTCCATCTTAATTTTCTCACCTATCTTGTAACCAAGCCAGCTTTACTACAATCTTATGCAAAACTTCAGAGCAAAGTGGGATTGAGAAAGATCAGAGAAAAACTGTGGAACCCCAGAAGATGCATGAGTGCGCCACAATGCTGTGAGAAAGAAGAGGAAAATTCCACTTCCCAACAGCATTGAACCAAGTCTTTTGTACCTAAATTTGACCCAATTATTTTGCAGTGTTTAGGGGGAACTTTAGCTCAGCTGTAGAGCAAATAAATGCTTGAATGCAGAAGGCCACGGTCTATACCTTGTATCTCCTGAAAAGTATCTCTTGAGTGTTGTGCAACTGGTAGTAACTTGAATGCCTCTTAGCAACTTCACTGAGCCAAACAAGGGCAGAGTCCAGGATCAGCTAATCCTGATCTCATAAGATCTTTCTATAAGAGTGTTGTCATGTAATCCAGGAGAATTTGCTTTAAGAGCTCAGTGGTAGTGAGTGAATAGGCAGAAGAGGGAGCATATCCTGAGTGCAAGGATCTAGGAGCACGAGGCATTCCTGTGCACTCTCTCACTGCCTCCATGCAGTCCAAGTGATGGACTGGTTTATATCTGACAACTATATGCAAAGTCCTTGTGGTGGCCAAATGGCACATGGATGGGCACAGATGTGCTGATGCTGGGTTATAGCATGGTGGCTTGGCCTCCTCTGAAAGCAGTAGTTGTATAAGGGCCATTCCTGAACGGCCTGCCTGTCTTCTTTGGTAGCCAAAAGAATGGCATGTTCTTTGTATCACAATGGCTACTGCTTCTTGCACTACTGAGCTAGTTTGTCTAAAGCGAATTTAGCTGAGAAGCTTAACATAGCTGCGTTAGGCAGAAGGCAGGACACTCTGCCCGGAGCCCGCTTGGGCCACCGGCCCTCTGTGTTCAGCAGGTGATCAAGGCAAGGCCTGAAGGGAAGTTTCTCCTGTCTCCACATTAGAAGGAGCCTGGAGGTGGCTGTTTGCATTTGGGACTCCCAATAGCTCCTGCCCAGCCTTGCCTACCACCCTCTTGTATTTCACAAACTGTCAGCTGTAGGTGCCACATAACTAATTTGATAGTGACCTGATAGTTAGGAACTTAGTGTGCTTTTTTTTATAGTTCAGAGTTCATGCTAAGCATAGAGAGTTTTAAAAACAACATTTTTAAGGCACCAAATACACAAGTCATAGCTCCTCTTTACAGTATGTAAATATGACAGTTCTATTGCCAGGCCTGCCTCCAAACATTTAGGGCTGATCCTGTATTGAGCAGAGGGCTGGATTAGATGGCCTGTATGCCCTCTTCCAACTCTATGATCCCTACGCCTTTCTGCCAGTAGAGTTCATCTCACTAAAACTCTGTTAATCTGAATGGCAAGATTGCTTTATCTACTAGGAAAAGGCATCAAAGGTAAGAAAGATGCTGGCCCCCACCAGGGCCATGGGATTGCTGAGGATGGAGCATTTGTTAGGCTTGTGCCTGTTCAGTATTGTTCTTTCTTTCTGTGAACATGTCTTTTCTCTCCTTCTGACCACCCCTAATAAAACCTGCAGCACAAGCTCCTTATACAGTTGGCTTGAAACTAGATCTCCTTGCAGAGCCAGCCAGGAAAGGGTCAGCTCAAGAAGCTGGTCCTCCTCTGCCTCCTTCCTAGGGGACAACTGACTGAGCAATACACCTGGGAATAAGTGTACCCCAGGGAGGGCACTGTGCCTGAATCTGCAGGAGATTTTCCTGGCAGATGATGGGGCAAAAGGATGTAGTAGTTAGAGAAACAAGGGTTAATGCTGCATGAGGTCCTGTGGAGCTATGTGTACCCCATATCTATTTCAGAATTTGGCATCCTGGGGAATTCTCAGTTGACTTTAAAACATGACATTTCTAGCTCTTAGAAATGCAAATAAAAGTTTGAACATGCACATATCAGTGAAGAGTTTCTTAGAAGCCTGAAGGGGCTGTTTGGGACTTCCCATGGTGATAGAAGAAAGCTTTGGGGCCTCCAGTATTTCTTCTTTCTTCCTTGGATGTGCACGTCCTGAAAATCTCCCTACCCTGTCTTCAAAGAATTAGCTAATAAAATGAAATTAATTTAAAATTTGCATTTTGAAAGCAGTATAAAGTATACCAAATAAGCAAGTATGTGCTTAATTTCCATAATTTATTCTGATCATTGAATTTAAACTTCATTGTACAATATACACTGTATGTGGTCTTTCCATCCCTGCAAGTACAAAGGAAAGGTTGTATCATTCTAGACAGGAGCATTTTTATTGATTTTTCTGAAACAATTAGTGTCTGTGATCTCTTCTCTGGGATTTGGTGACCCCACAATAAAATACACTTCCTGGTAACCTTGTGATGATTGAGATTTGTAGGGGTTTTTATGAGTAGGAGTCAGCAGGGATTAATGATGCACTCAAGTAGCCCTATACTAAAACGTGAGCACATACTGCATTTCAAATATATAGGCTTAATGAACCATTGTACCTCCACATCTCCATCAATTACACTGAAGTGGGAGTTCTCTTCTGGGATTCAGTATCTATCTTTGTTTGGGGGGCTTCTTGCAGAAATTGCTGCTTTCTCACTGACCATCATATTCCTGAGCTCTTCTACACCAAACTCCTCTTACCAGTCCTTTGCAGTATTCCTTGTGTGGGTATGTGGGGATCACAGGAAATTCACACTGTTCATCATGATTTAAAAAAAATTGGGGGGTTCAGCCTGAGAACCAGTTTGTGTGTAGTGGTTAAAGTGTTAGGCTAGGATCTGGGAGACTAGGATCACCTAGCTTGCTGAGTGATCTTGGGTCAGTCACTCTGAGTCTAACCTATCCCACAGGGTTGTTGTGAAGGAAAAATATAGATCTTTTTCGGTTCACATCAGGGTGAAAAGTGGGGTATAAATGAAGTAAATGCCCCCCCTAAGGTGGGACAGCTGCCACTGCTCAGAGCTTCTGATGGGTCCCAGTACCACCACCTCTGTCCTTGCTTGCCCATGCTCCCAGCCACATGCAGAGCTCAGTATTGTTTCGGGGGGGGGGGTCATATATGGCTGGAAATGCAGACAGTATGTGAGCTTCTGAGTGGGGGAAGAATGCATGGGTAGGTGTTGGAGGAAAGGCTTGTGGGTGAATGAGGAGTGAGCAGGTATGCAGTGGCAAGAAGAGGCCCCTTGACACTGTCCATGGCCTTCTAAACCTGGAACTGGCCCTCCTCAGATGAATGCAAAACTGTGGAAGTGGAGTGGAGCACCTGGCTGCTCCCCCTGACTCCACACAGCTTGGTGATCTCATGAAAGTTTAAGTAGTGTTTGCTTGGAGCACCCCTTTGAGAATGATGGAGTCCTATGAGGGTCGTGGTGCACCATGCTGCTCCCTGATCCTTGGCATCAGGCTGATGAGTCTCCATCCTGTGTCTGAAATACAGTCAATTCCCCAGCACTCTGTGATTGTCCTTGCTTGTTCTGGAGCCCAGGCTTGAAGTTTGTAAGAAACCCTTGAGCCTGAACTGCTGCTGACTCTGTTTCTTTACATATGGGCCAAGACCCTTGGTCTCTCCAGTCATTCTCAGTAAGTTGCAGCCGATCAATGTCTTCCTGCCATCTCCACTACTGTAGAGATTATGGTTAGTTAATTGCTTCTATCCTGGCAGTATTTCTACTGACTTCAGCTAGCGGGGATGGGGGTGGTTAGATCAAAATAACTTCTTCCGGCACGTGGCCTCCCCTCCTGCCCCTCTTTCCGAGCAACACTTGGCTGTTCTCTGCATAACCTAGCTAGGAGGCTGAAGACGTTGAGAGGTTCTGGGCAAGCAAGGAGCATTTTGAGGGCCATGTGTGAACTGGGACCCAGGTCTGATTCTTCCCATCCTCAAATGCTGTGCTCACCCTGGGCTTGTCTGGTTTCTGCTTGCTGCTCCTTAGGGTCAGTTGTGGGCATATCATCTAAGTGGTCTGTATGGGCAGCTACTTCTGCTAGTAATAAGGTGCCTAGTGTCTGGACATTTGACTCACAATTGTGCATTCAGAGTTTTAAGAGATTTTAAAATGCTGAGAGACAGACTTTGGACCAGATTGTTCCCTAGAACATCATGTAAATATTCTGGGATCTCCACCTCATTGATTCTCAAGGCTCCATGATCCAAGACCAGCTCTTCTTGGCCAGTCGTCCTCTGAACAATCACAGCAGCTGTATAAGAACAGCTGCCTTTGTGGGAGAGGGGAGGTTGGAGAAGACACCAGATCACACGCCTGCTCCTTCATCAGCAAGACTGGCCCCTCCCCCACCACAGCAGCCATGAGCATCAACTGCCCTGCAAGAGAGGACAAGGGGGAGGCAGACAGGCTAAGGAAACGCCATCACATGGTTGTCCCTGGATCAGCTGCTCAGATCTCTCCTTTGCCAGAGCAGCCAGGGGTGTTTTGTTTCTGTTTGGCTGAGTTCAACATTTTAAAATCCTGATTTTCGACCAGATTCACCCTCCTCTCATCTCATGGAGCTTTTTGTTTTATGGCTTGAATTTTCATACTGTTAAACTTTAGAATGGAATTATGCTTTATTTAGTCCCTGGTTTTGTCCCCAATGGAGACCCAGAGTACCTTACAACATCATTCGCCCCTCTTCCATTTTAGCCTCACAGCAACATCTCAGTGAGGTAGGTAATGCTGAGAAAGAGGGGCCAGTTCAAGGTCACTCAGTGAACTTCCACGGCCAAGCAGGGATTTGATTTTGAACCCAGGTCTCCTCATTTCTAATCCAACACTCTAATGACTGCACCATTACTTTATGGATATTGATGAATAGAAATCTGAAATCTTTAAACAGCCCCGTGGCGCGGAGCGCCACAGACTGAATAAAGCAGTAAGAGCTCTGTGGGAGGAGTTAGGGCGGGCCCTGTCTGGGATAAAAACTCGGAGGGGCCAATCAGGAGCCGCGAAGCGGCTCCTGATTGGCCCCTCCAAGTGTCCATCCCGCCCGAAGCAGGTAATGGGGAGCCGCGCGAAGCCAGGAGAAGGCTTGGGAGAGCCTCGGAGTGGACTTCGCCTCAGTGCGGGGGAGGCCAGTCCGCACAGTGCGGGGAGAAGGCGGGAGAAGGCGGCCAGACGCAGTGCGGGGAAAGGAGCAGGGCCGCCGCGTCAAAGACGCGGCGGCCCTGCTCCTTTCCAGGTGCACGCCCTCCCAACTTCGCCTGGGAGCAGGGAAGGAATCCCGTGCCTCCCATTTAGCCTTCCCGCCAACAGCACGCTGCCACCGCCCAACTCCGCGACCCCAACGCCGCCGCCATGCGACCCAGGTCAGCCACCACCCGCCGCTACCCCCCCCTTCACTTCTTCACCCTGGACCGCGCTAACACCCCCCCAACACGCTCCCACGACTGTGCCGCGCTTCCCCCAACAACCACTCCCCCCCCAACACGACCTTTTACCACGCCACCCACCCAGCCGCCTTCCGGCGCGCCCCTACTGACCGTCTCACCCGTCGCCCCGTCTCACTCATCGCCGTCGCCCCCTCTCCGCCATCGCCCCGTTCTCCCCCGGAACGCTCGGCGCTGCAGACCACGCTAACACCCCCCCAACACGCTCCCACGACTGTGCCGCGCTTCCCCCAACAACCACTCCCCCCCCCAACACGACCTTTTACCACGCCACCCACCCAGCCGCCTTCCGGCGCACCCCTACTGACCGTCTCGCCCGTCGCCCCGTCTCACTCATTGCCGTCGCCCCCTCTCCGCCATCGCCCCGTTCTCCCCCGGAACGCTCGGCGCTGCGGCTAGGCCTTCCCTTCCCCACTCTACCCCCACCTACATCACGACGACAGGACACACATGCGCCAACTTCTGCCCAGCCGCCGTTCCCCTCCGCCTCCCCCTCAACCTACCGCCAACCCCTACCGCCCGTGCCACTCCCGCTCGGCTATACCAGCCCGACCTCCGCAACACCAGCTTCACCGGTGAGACACGCGCTGACCAACGCAAGTCCGCCCCGCACCCACACAGCGCCCTCCACCCACCCCTCCCTACCGATTCCGTGCTCCCTCTCGCTGCTTCCCAGTTTTGGCCCGTTTTTATAAATGGCCTTTATTACTAGTCAGAAAATAAAACAGTAATGCAAATGACCAAGTCATGACTAGTTTGGAGGCCTGTCTGAATATCTGGCATTATAGTATGCTTGGCATTTCAAAATGGCCTTTTTGTAATATGTTTACTTCTTGTTTTGGAACCCAGAACATTCCTAACCGTTTCAGACATATCCCAGTAATTATGCTCACAATTTTGGCTCTGTTTGCCACATCATTATATGTGGTAGCAGGTGGCAACCCCTGTATTAGAGTTCTGAGTAACAGTTGCATCCTGAGTCTCAGATGTGTATGTTAATGACTAGATCTAAGAATAATGTTTCTGGCCCTCATGCCAGTCTTGAAAACAGCAAACCAGGCAAGCCACAAACAAATGTCAATGTTTCTACATACTTGAGGAGCTCCTCAGACGTTCAGAAAAATACAAGGTCATTAAATAACAAAATAATTTAAATGGGGGAAGGTAAAGAAAAAACAGCCATGATAAGGACTGGATGTATTCTAGCACATTCTGAGACTAGGGGGAAAGCCCATTTTATTTAAAAATAAAATGGCCCCCTCCCCAGTGAAGCCTTCGCGGGGCCTGGCAGTCCTGCGGCCGGACATGCCGCGCTCCCCGGGCCCTCCCCCGCGGTGGGTGGCACTCGGCGCGGGGAAAAGACCATGGCCGGTGAGTCGGGGACATGGCAGGCCCGGTCTTCGCGCTGCGGCAAAGGCCTCGCGTCCCTGGTGTCGCGTGGCTGCCCTCCCAGCCCATGGGCCGTGGTACATTTGGCCCTGACCGCGTATGGCCTTAAAGGTAATTATAAACAATTTAATTGAACATGTGAATTAATTTATATTAAATTAACTTAGAAGAAAAAGAAGAGTTGGTTCTTATATGCTGCTTTTCTCTACCCGAAGGAGTCTCAAAGTGGCTTACAATCGCCTTCCCTTTCCTCTCCCCACAACAGACACCCTGTGAGCTGGGTGAGGCTGAGTAAGCCCTGATATTCCTACTCAGTCAGAGCAGTTTTCTCAGTGCTATGACAAGACCAAGGTCGCCCAGCTTGTTGCATGTGGGGGAGCACAGATTCAAACCCGGCTCACCAGATTAAAAGTCCACACTCCTAACCACTACACCAAACTGGCTCTTACATTAGATTATATTCTTAAACCACTTTATTAACCTTGCAAAGGAAGCCTGATTTTTTGTTGAGCATGTTGATGTTTTAGCAAATGGTGCTGTTTTTGGGGTAGGGAGGTCAACAATCTTGCAGTGTTAGTTTTGAACAAAGCGCTGTATTGGTTGATTTCATGGTGGACATTACATTTTAAGTTTATGATGATACCGCAGGAGGTTCATCAGTCTCTTGCATTTTCTCTCTGTTAGCCATGTTCCACCAAAACTTAACCCCTTCCATATAATGTAATTCATTTTCAATCTAATGCTTTTAAAAATGACCTTTGCAGGAAGCTCCAGGCTTCTAGAGGGTTAACTTTTTGAAACAAGAACTCAGCTGCAGGGTGGCTTTCTCTCTCCTTCCCTGTCTTCCAAAAGGTGCCCTTTTTACTCTTCCCCTGCCCCTAACCCTAACCTTGTGTATGTCAACAGACTTCAGATGTAAAAGTCCTAGGCTCAATCCCCATCTGGGTAACTGAAAAAAAATTAGTTTATTCCCCCCCATCATTCCATTTATGCTTGTTGTTTTTTAGTTGCAAACAATAAATACATATATAGCTCATATTACCATTTTATACTTATAAATAGGTAAAAGGGGAGGGGGAGCCAATCAAATGCTTGGTGCTAAGAGGAAGGTCTCGGCTGTTTTCATAGAATCATAGAATAACAGAATTGGAAGGGACCTCTTGGGTCATCTAATCCAACCCCCACACACAATGCAGGACACTCACAACGTTATTGCTCATCCACTGTAATCTGCCACCCCCTTGTTTTTGGGCAAGCTTGTTACTGCTGTACCTTAGTCCTCCCCACCAATTTGCCTTCCTCCTCAGGGAACCGCTGATCCAACCAAGGAATGCCAAGCACACCCTCCTTGCCCAGTCTCCCATTGCTGGGTATCGTAGGGGTTGGGGAAGAGGAAAAGGGTACCGTTTGGAAGACAGGAAAGGAGAATGGGATAAGAGAAAGTTGTCCCGCAGCTGAATATGGTAACACCACTCTTAAATGAACTGAGGAAACAGTAAACTGAAATTGTTTGGATCCCTGAATGGTGGGAAAAGTATGAAGAAGAGGGGAAAAACCCAAAACACTTCCATTCCAAAAGCGACATAAAATGCATACATTAAAAGACCAGACAGGAATCTACTGTAAAACTGGAGCAAATCATAGGTGCAGAAAAAGGTTTATTGTATTCAGTCTTTTTGATGGTATTGGTTGTTCCTGAGCTAGCCTGTGGTTCAGTTTTTGAATGACATATAATTTCGTAGGCAAACCATGAAAGATTTAGATGACAGAAGTAAAGATAAGACTGGGAATGGAACATTTTTTTCTGTGGAAAGGGAGAGGAAAATCAGTATCTTTAGGTAGGAGATTGAAGAGGATCAGACAATGGGACCAGTTGATTTAAAATGGTGTAGAACTTATTTTTATGAGATGTTTACAAAGAAGTGTTGAGTCAGTGTCTGTCAGAAATTGTTTTGATCTATGGAGTCCTGCCTTTGACAAAGCAGTAGGAAAAAAGAGCTACCCTGGAGCCAGTGACATGATTAGGAAGAGAGCCTGGCTGAGCTGACTTCAATGTTTATGCTTCCGCCTCTCCTAGTGTCTTTGTCTTCCAGGAGTTCAGCCTCCCCCGGCTTTGCAAATTGTTGCCACCCACCCGGCTGCAGCCCCATGGCTTATTCCCTGGCTAATTCTCTGAGCTATAAATACTGTACAGGATGGAAAACTCTCTTAAGACTCTGAGCAGAGAGCTGGGGGTGGGGTGGGGGTGGAAGAAAGCTATGGGTATTGGCCATGTGCAGCTCATCACAGGGGGAGCAGAAGTGCCACTTGCCAGAGTTTGGCTGTGAAGAGATGGGGCAGTAGCTGCTGTAAACACAAAGGAAACTGAGCCCAGCAGGTGTGTGTGTGTGTGTGGGGGGGGTGTCTGTCTTTGGGGCTTCATTTGAAGTCTGTCTCTACTATTACAGGTCGCAATGAACCTCTAAAGAAGGAGCGCCCCAAGTGGAAGAGTGATTACCCTATGACAGATGGGCAGTTGCGAAGCAAACGGGACGAGTTCTGGGATACAGCACCAGCCTTCGAAGGCCGCAAAGAGATCTGGGATGCACTCAAAGCTGCCGCCTATGCTGTGGAGGCAAATGACCATGGGCTAGCGCAGGCCATTATCGATGGTGCTGGTGTTACCTTGCCCCATGGTATGTTGGGTGAAACAGGGTTGACTCTTTCTGCTCCCTTCTCTAGTGTCTTTCTCAAGGCAACACTGTTGTCCTTTGCTACAGTTATGAAATAAAACATCAACAAAAATGTAATATGTGTTGTGCAACAGATGTGTTTGCAAAAGTTTATAAAGCCATGCCTTTCTACCATGTGTGCAAAATGCATGTAATTGGAATTGGAGATTGGACAGTCTTATATCCATTTGTTGGAAAAGATCAGGTTCAGATGGTTCAAAGAGAGCTGGGAGAGTCATGAAGCTGGGGTACCTGGGGTGCTGCCCCAAAATTAAGAGTACATCCAAAGGCTGGGAACGGGGTGTAGTCTGAAACTGCATAAGTTTAGGGAATAGCAAAGAAAGTTGGAAGGAATTTAGGACATTGGTGGACATAACCAGATGCGTGGGCATCAGGAACGAGATTAAGATTTAGAGGAAAAATTGGGAATCCTATTTTTCATAGGCTTTGGGGAATTCAGTATAGACTTGAGCTTGGTCTCAAATATGCCTGTGGAAAGGCATACTTTTATCCCAGGCTTCTCATGCCCTCTACTGGTTTGTTTCTTATCTTGCAGGCTCCCTTACTGAGTGCTATGACGAATTAGGAAACCGGTACCAGCTCCCTGTTTATTGCCTTGCCCCGCCTGTCAATCTGATTATGGAGAGGAGCGAAGAGGAGGGCACGGAGCCCCCTGAGCCAGCACCCAACACCCGGCATGAATTCCCTCTCAAAGTGCGCCTCTCCACTGGCAAGGACGTGCGCCTGAGCGCCAGCATGACTGACACTATTGGGCAGCTTAAAAAGCAACTCTTTGCCCAGGAGGGGCTGGAGCCTAGCTGGCAGCGCTGGTTTTTTTCTGGCAAGCTCCTGACCGACCGGACCCGCCTTCAAGAAACCAAAATTCAGAAGGACTTTGTCATCCAAGTCATCATCAATCAGCCGTCTGCACCAAGGAACTGAGTTGGAGGTTGCTGGCACAGGGCCCATTCTGTGGCCCAGGGGGTGAGCTGCAACCCCCATGAACGAGGCTGCTCTTGTGCCTGGGGAAAACAGACTGTGTCCTTCGAACTATGGCTGGGAGATTTTGTGGTGGGCTTTAGAGAATTGCACATGTTCACTTGCTGCAGGGCACAGACAAGGGGTGACAAGCAGCACAGGTGGGCAGTCTTGAGGGTGGATTCTTCCCATGGTTTGCCTCTCATGATCCTTAGGGCCATTTTTTATACCACCCAGACCCTGCCCCCCACTCTCCAAGGATTGACTCTCTTGCCTTTATCCCCCGTTTCTAGATTGGTACTGAAACACATGCCTTCCTCCTCTTCTTCTCAGCCCCAACCAAGCTGGAGCTGTCTGCACTGGGCTTCTAAGCCTAGCTTGAGAGACTGTGCAGTTAGTCCCTTCAGGGACTGCACATACATCTTGCCACTTGGGCATCAAGAAGCTTTTCTAGGGAGCTTGAGACCAAAGCATCCCCCAGAAAAAAGTACCTTGCTGGGCACAAGGCCAGGATGTCATGTCAAACACCGTGCTGTAACTGGTTCCCACTATTTGGTCCAGTGAATACTGAGAACAATCCTGTTTGTGCAGTCACCTGTGATGAGCCAGTGGGACAGATAATGCGTTCTGGATATATAGACAGCCATTCAGTTAGATGGGGGGAAATGGAGGATTGTTCTTGTATGTATAGATCTCAGTGTAATTTATCAATAAAACCTTTTCCAACTAGCCATAAACCTGTCCTGTTGCCTGATTTAACCTGAACCTGGCTTTCTTTCTTATTTGAAGAAAGCTTTGAACTATTTCTTTCGCATTGGAAAGCATTCAAATGCTTAGTGGGAAGGAGCAGACTCATTACTTAGACAATCTGAGTTCCTACTCTGGCTGGGAAGAAATACTTACCAACCTGGCCCAAGTCAGGTAAGGGACATGATGCTACCAAGGGGGAGATGAGACGAGACATCAAACTACTGTGAAATGCAAGGCCATGTTTCAGGACAGAACTAGAAATGATTAAGTGAAGGGAAGGCAGTTAGTTATATGGGAGGATCCGTGGATGAGAAGGAAGGATGCTGAACTTTTCTTGCATTTGCTGATTTCCCTGTATAAATAATTGTTCACAGTTTCAGAGCTCATACTAGGAAAAGATAAAGAGGCAGAGGGAAATCTTTAGCAGGGGAGGAACGGTTAAGGGGTTTAATCACAATAGCCCTCAATGGCATTATTTTTTATTTATTTTATTATTACATTTCTAATCCTCCCTTCCCTGGAGGCTCTGGGCAGATAAGAACATTTAAGAGACAATTTAAATTTACAAAATTTAAAATGTAATAATCTTAAGTTTTGGAATATAAAAATACAATTTAAAAAAATACCAAAAGACTGGTTTGCCCTCTGCCATTTATTTACATTATATTTATAGTTAAAAGAAAACATGGAAATGGTAACAGATTCTGGGCACATCTGGTGCTTCCTGAAACAAACACTAGAATAATGTATTGAACAATAATAGTATCTAATATATCCCAAGGTTACTTCAGGGCTGCAGCAGTTGTCCTTTTTTAAAAAGGAAAAAGAGCACTTGGCAAGACCCTGTCTGTTGCCTCACCTTATTTGCACAGGTGTAAATTGCACACCTGCATGCAAGAAAGGGGAAGGCAGGAAAAAATAAATGACATATCAGATCACATTGGCCATTTTTGCCAAGGCAACTTGGCTGCTTAATAGGTCAAGTCCAGAAACAAATGTACACTGATGATCTAAATATATGTTAGAGTGCAGTAGCACTGTAGAGACGTAAAAAGATTTTCAGGGTATAAACTCAAGAGTCAAAGCTCCCTTCATCACATGAATGTATGCTGTGTCTGAGGCTTTCTATCTGATAGCAGGGGGTAGGAATAATGAGAGCTTTTGCCACGTTGGGATTGTTTTTAAAGTCTTTTAATGGGTATTTTAATGGGGATAAGACTATTGTGACCTGCCACGAGCCTACGGGGAGTGGCGGGAAATAAATCTAATAAATAATAATAATAATCTCAGAGGTTTACATAAGCTTTTACAATGTCTCAAATACTTATTTACACTATGTAATTAATTTTTCCAATCTGCATCTATCAAGTGACATGTGAACTGGCACACATGTCCTGTTACTAAGTGATAGAAATTCTCTCTTTTAATACCAACTAATTTTCAGTATAGCAGGAGAGGAGCCTTGTTGGATCAGAAGAACAGTTTTCAGCTAAGCCACCATCCTGTTTTCCCGAGCAGCCTGCCAGATAGCCCTCAAGCCAGAGGCACAGGCCAAAGCCTCCCACCACTGCTGCCACCCAGCAAATGGTGGACTGCCATGGAATATGGAGGTCTCATTCAGCCTTGCCAGTTACGAACACTGGCTTGTTTAGGTGAAAACTGGGTGTTGCAGACTAGGGTAGAAAAAAGGTCCATGTGTCTTCTAAAGCAGGGATGACTATAATAGTATCTGCGGCTTTGAACTCGATTGGAATGTGGTCCAAAATATGTCTGAATACATTGCCTGCCTTCCTGCCTCCTTCTCTAAAGGGAGTCTTGCTTGACTGCATAGGTTCATTCAAGTGTATACGGAAGCTGCTTGCTAGACTGGGAAGATAACCCCAAGTGATAAATTCTTGAACTGGTAATTAGAAAACAGGACCTCCTCCTTTTCTTTGGAGGAGCACCGAGGAATTTTCAGGAATGAGGTCAATGAAGCCTGAATCCAGTGGCATCTTGGCTCTGCTGTCATGGTGCAATTTGGGGGGAATGAGACTGTGAGAGACAGAGCGGTGTGTCCATCACCACAAATAGCTCCCAGCTCAGCCCCTCCTCGTGCTGTTCTCTCTGCTGCCCCCAGCTCACCCAATGTTATTCAAAGTGTTCCAGGCTTACTGTTCCAGGCTTTGTGCCTAAGTTAGTAGTTGGCAGGTTGGTAAGCGGTTTCCTGGCAGAGCCCAGCTGCTTGAGGGTGTGTCCATGCAAGTAGACTCCTGGGGAGCACATGGCACCCATAGCAATGGGCTAAAAATGTAAAATGTAGCTAGGAAATGGCAACGTATTTGGAAAAAGTGCCATGAGACATTTTAAGACCGTAGGCTAGAGCAGGCTATAAATCAAACACGTAACATTTCACTTCTCATACTGGCAGAGAATTAAGTTGGGCGGCCAAAGGGACACTTAAGCAAAGCTACTGAGAACATTAGAATAACATTATTACACATGCCTCTTTTCATATATGAATAGAACATTATAGATGTTCTTATGTCAGATGATACAGCTCATAGTTTGGAACTTTCAGCCCTGTACTGGGACTCTTTCTTCCGAGGGGGCTTATCAGTATGTTTATGGGTTTGTGGGGTATGGGTTTGTGTAGGTATGTTTGCATGAAAGACAGATATACCAGGAATGGTAATGACTCACGGGACAGTACCTGGGCATGAAGCCACAGTTCTTGCCCCCTTTCTAACTTGGAGGGAGTCAGCGGTCTGTGTGGAATTGACAGGATTCTAAGCCAACATTCCGTCCCACCATTCTCCCCACTCGCTATACAACTGTGGGGAGCAGTTTGTGTCTCTCCCTTCATACACGGACGGTTCTTTGAGCAGTAACTGGCCACTTTAGGAAGGTGACTCCTGGGCAGCTGGACAAGGAAAGAATGTGACAGGCTGAACTCATGACAAAGGCTTGTGAGGGGAGGGAAGTTGTGATGTCACATCAGACAGAATTATACATCAGGTCTTTATAGCAGTGGCTGCAGCAAGACTGGGTCAGAACCAGTGGATACTGGATAAGGTCTAGGAAGATGGCTGAGCCAGGTTTTGAAAGCTGCCAAGAGGATTCTCAACTCCATGACAATGCAGAAAAGATGGCTGCTGCTGATCAAGGAGTGAAGTGGGCAACGGAACTGATTGAACAGAAGCTGGCGCTTGAGGAAGAGCAGGAGGTCAGTTTCTAGAGGACACATGGGGCTAGTATAATGGAAGCCCAGAGATTAGACTAAGGTTACACAAGGACTCCAGGAGTAAGCATGCACCTTGACAATGATAGTCAAGCCATAGTGCGAAGTAATGGGAAACAACTGCTTCAGGCAGTAGAGTCCAGGGCAGATGCCAAGGATAGAAAAGGTAAGTGCTCAAGACTTCGCCATTTTCTAATCTTCTGTATGTTTCACCCAGAAACACCGCTCCCATCCCCCTGCAAAGCAGCAAGAAATGGTACAGATGGACTCTCCACAGCTGGACGATGAAAAGAGGCATGGACCTATAAACAAAGGTGTTGAAGGGCTCAAGGTCAGAGGGGTTGTGACCTTCAGCATGGTTTTCAAATCTTGTTTCATTGTATGCAATGATCTTTATTTGTAAACTCATTAAACTAGTAGAATCCAGAATTTAATTCACTGGGTATGAGTATCATGTATATATGTTTTATGTTTTCTTTATTTACATGACTGAATGGTGTTACAAATTCTCTCATGCTAATAACACTCGTAATACCCCATCAGACATTGATGGGGACTCTCTGTGTGTGCATACATCAGCTATAGCATCTTAGAAAGTCAAGGCAATATATTTTAAATATAATACATGCCTCCCATGTCCAGAATCCAGGCTTGATGAGAGTATCCGACTTGTACTCATCTGGTACCAAATACAATAGTTCCAAACAGGAAGTCTTCTCTTTCATTTTTATCACCTGCACATAATGTTTCTCCAGCCACATCCCTGAGCCCTGTCCTGTTGTTCCTGGAAGATCCATGCTTGCTTGGCTCTTAAGATAAATTTCTCGGTATCCTAATTTCAAAGGTTGTTTGCCCAGAGTTGGCTAATTTTCTTCAGGCCAGTTGCTCTCAGAAACATACAGCACCAATTCTGACAGTTCATTCTGTAAGGGAGGGGACTCAGTGTAGGATGAGAATGGGAGATGACACCAAGTAGTTATACCAATATACTAAGTTTGTACTTTATGCTTACTTTCCCAAGTTTCTGCTCCAAAACAGTGTTTTAGGGCCACAAATGTTACCATTTTCTCCAGTAGAGGTGACCAACTGTTTGAACTCCAAACAGTTCCTTTACTCTGCCTTGTTGAACTGTTCTTTTTGCTGCCCTGAACAACAGTTACCTTGTACTACATCTTCCTTGGTCATCGCCTTGATTACTGGCTCCCTCTCTGATCTAAGATTGTGGATATTAGCCAGTGTTGAAGTTAGGTAATTTCAGTCTGTGGACTCAAGGATTTTATATTCTCTTATTTTGAGATCATGGTGCAGATTTAAAATGCAAAGCTACAGCCTGCTTCTCCCTTCTGAACTCATGTCTTGTGGCCATGGATTTCAATCTCAAAGTCTTGCTCTGACTGTACTATGGTTCTCAACATAGTTTATACAGGCTGAGATATGTTGAGTTAGTTAGTAAGTTAGTTAGTTAGACAGACAGACAGACAGACAGATTTGAATTTCTATTACTGCCCTTCTCAGGGGACCAACTTGGGGCAGTTTACAACAGTATAGGATACATACAAACATTAAAAATGATTACAATAATTAAAAGATTTAAGAACAATTAAAGTGCTATTAAATCCATTGCAATACAAATATCAGTGAGTCTTGCCTTTGGTACTTCTCCCATTCCATTTTGGGGAGGGATGCTTATAGAAGGGGGCCAACTCAGTTACACTACAGTTCATTGGCCCCAATCAAATGCCTGGCAGAAGAGCTCCATCTTGCAAGCCCTTCGAAACTGAACAAGCTCCCAAAGGGTCTGCAGCATTTCCAGGAGCTCATTCTACCCGTTCTTGGTACTAACACAATTTTACATTACAGGACAGCTATATAAGCTGAATAAGCAGCCAGCAACTGACCTTCTCCATTGCCCCTTTAGTAGCATACTCTTGTGTTGGCAAGTAAAGGAGAGAACTGCAGTAGTAACACCAGATACACTGGCCATTTTCTGCACTGATCAGGCCTCATTTAGAGTGCTGTGTCCATTTCTGGACACCACATTTTAAAAAGTAGATAAATTAGACTACATCCAGGGGAGGGTGACCAGGATGAATGAGGGATCTGTGAAGATAAGTTGAAAGTGCTGAGCATGTTTAGTCTGGAGAAGTGAACAGTATGGGGAGACATAATCACAGGTTTCAAATATCTCAAGGTTTAGTATGTAGAGAAGATGGAGCATACTTGGTCTTCTTGTTCCACAGGGTATGACTATAACTAACTAATGGAAATTACAAGGAAGTAGATTTGGGGCAAATCTTAGAGGCAACTTTTTAATAGACAAACAATGGAGTAGATTGCCTCAGAAAGAGGTGGAGGCTCTTTTTTTTGGGGGGGGGGTTGCAAAGGCTGGATGGCCATCTGTGGCAGTTGCTATAGTTATGTATTCCTGCCCTGAGGAGGATATTTGATTAGATGACTTCGGAGGTCCTGTCCAGTTGTATGACCCCCTTCCCCTAGGGCTACTCAAACAGATATGGAGATGAAGGTGTTATCTCCGCAGGTAAAAGAAAATAATCTAGTTAGCAGATTGCAATGTTATTACATTTGGCATTATGATGAGTAGAACACATTGTAGAAAGTAAAGACAAAAAATAAGCCCTTTGATCAGCATGTGTTTGGCCACAACTGGAAAGCAAAACAAGAATGTGTTTGCAATTACAGGATGAGGAGAAAAGTACCCAGTCATAAGCCAGATAATTCTTCACAAATCTCTGTCTCCCTCTCCCTCTGTCAACAGGGCCAGGAGAGGGTACGAAAAAGCTCTGTGGACCTAAGGCGAGAGATCATTGAAGTTGGTGGTACTCAGTACCTCTTTGAGCTACGGAAGAAACCCAAAAAGAAGAAGGAAGAGAAGAAACCAGAGCCTGAGCCAGAGGAAATTGTAAGGGAAATTCCATTGTCAGGGTCAAGGGAGGTGAAAGTTCTAGGGAAGCAGCAGGGTAATCCCAGAAATCATCCCTAATCAGATTTAGGAACCAGAAGCAAGGCAGCAAAAAAACAGATCCTTCTCCCAAAGTGGAGGCCTCTAGATGCATGTTACTCCAATGATAGGCAATGTCTGCCTTAAGTGCTTGGGAATGAGGGTAGGGATTGCAAATAGATAAGTCCTTCCTCAGGGTTTGAGAAGGCTTTCCTCTTGAATTGTTTTAAAACTTGCTATGCTTTCTGAGCTTATCCAACATCCATTGAACCATCAATTCTTCCCTGCAGACAGGACCTGTGGCAGAAGAGGACTTCTTGAAAGCTGCTGTACAGGGCAAGATGCACGTGGTAGAGAAGTTCTTGGCAGATGGGGGCTCTCCAGATACCTGTGATGAGGTATCACAATAGGGAATACAATTTCACATGATCTTTCCTGCATTTTTTAAATTTATTACTGTTTTCTTTAGAGCTATGAATTAGAATGTGAGACCCATCGACCGTGTTGTGTTAATCTCTGCACCTAGGATGGTCTCTAAACTGGAGAAAAGTGTAGATTTTGGGGCAGGACAGTAAGGGAAACTGAGAATACTCAAAGATGCATGGTCAGTTTAGTTTTTGGTAGGTGTGACAAATGTGGAACTGCCTTATAATGAGTGAGACCATTAGCCCAGCTAAAACACAGCATTGTTTCTTCAAGATCTCAGCCACCAGAACATCTTTCCTAACATCTGTGACCTAAGACTTTTAACTGGAAATACTGTGAACTGAATTTGGGACCTTCTGCATACAAAGCATGTGCTTGATCACTAAGCTATGGCCTCTCTCTGAACAAATCAAATACATGATTTTTGAGAGGAGGTATTGGACACCATTTATTTTTAATCTGAGAAATAAGTCTTCAGTTTAATATGAAGGCACATTAAGTACTTAATGTCTCAAAGAGCACCAATACAGGGGCCATGGGAATGACTTCTTGAAACACCTCTAGTCTTTAATGTCTGAATCCTTATATAGGTATGCCTATATACATCCTTATATAGGTACACCTTATATAGGTACGCCTGGCCTCAACCAGACCCAGGGCCTTTTTAGTCCTGGCCCCAACCTGGTGGAATGAGCACCTGGAAGAGCTGAGGACCCTGATGGAGCTGCCACAGTTTCGCAGGGCCTGCAAGACAGAGCTCTTATGCTAAGTATTTGGTTGAGGCCACGGCAAGGATGATCATGGCCCCTCCTGAGAAATGGCTGGAACACTGGCCTCCCCAATTTATATCAATACCCCCACAATGCCTGATGCTAGAGGTCTGTTGAGTGGGGGTGGGGTTTTCTTCACTGCCAGGGTTTGTTTTTATGACTATAAATTAATTGTTTTCAGTTGGGGTTTTTATTGTGGAGTTTTATTCTGTAACCTGCCGCAAGCCTGCTTGTTTGGAGTGGCAGGTAACAAGCCCAATCAATCAATATGTCCATTTAGTGCAAGAAGTGGATAACTGGAAAACATCAATGGGTACAACCCTGTGAAGTCTGCAAGAACAAAAGCTCCAATTCTTCTGTATATCTGGTGGACTTGAATTTTACAAACTTCCTCGGAGCAATGTTCGGAAATATTTCATAAGTGCCGGACTGATGATGTGGCGGTAGGCAGTGGGAAGATATCTTTAGCAAACAAAGCTTTAAAGACAAATACCAGGAGACCTTGTCCTACAGATATTTGGTGAAGGACCTTCTGTCTTTTACTGCCTCCTTTACTGAAGACTTCCTTTCTCTCCTTTCCCTAGTTCCGCAGGACAGCTTTACATCGTGCCTCACTTGAGGGATACACAGAAATAGTGGAGAAGCTTTTGGCCTATGGTGCCACTGTTGACTTCAGAGATCGAGTAAGATACCCTTCCTCACATCTTTCCACATCCATGCTTGCTTTTGTTCCGACCATTCTGCAGTTTCAGCAATGCCCTTCCTCTGTTCCCTATTATTATCAATCTCCTGTATAAAAGGAAATATTAATTGGACTGTTTGAGGATCAAAATTGGCTTTGAACCTTTCTACTAGCTCATGTGTAGCTGGAAAGTGCAGATGCATGGAAGTACAAAAGAAAACTCCAAGAGCAGATGCAAAAGAGTACAGGTGCATGGGGGAATTGCGCTCCTCTGCTGATAGATGTATTCTTCATGTGGACAGCTGGATGCCACTGCTATGCATTGGGCCTGTCGTGGTGGACATCTTGAAGTGGTGAAGCTCTTGCAAGAGAAAGGAGCCAATTTCAATGTCAAGGACAAGGTGAGTGAAGGTGTGAGGCTTCCATGAACTGCTTTTTGAGAATTGGGATGAAAGAAGAGCGTTATGGTAAAAATGGGGGTCAACTCTTGGGGGAAGTGGGTGAACTTTATGTGAAATCAATGGGGCAAAGAGGATTTTAGAGGTTGCATTGCATTAGGGTAACTGGAATATAAGGTAATATAATGTTTCTTCCTTCTGGTTTCTATCCTTCTATATCTGTTCAAACATAGCTTCTCAGCACACCTCTGCATGTGGCCACCCGCACTGGCGTGAGTGAGATTGTGGAACATCTGATTAACAATGGGATGGATATCAATTCCCGTGATCGAGTAAGATAACAGCCTTCGGATGGGGGAGTGCATGTCTATTTATTGCAAGACCTTGTCTGATCCGGAATTCGACTGGTAGCCAGGACAGTTGTTGGAGAGTGGGCCGGACGTGGGACCTTCATGGTATTCCTGTGAGAGCCCTGACCACTGCATTCTGGACCAGTTGCAGTTTTCAGATCAAGGTTAAGAGTGGGCCTGAGTACAATGAGCTGCAGAAATCCAGTCTAGGGGTGACTGTTGCGCTGTGCCTAGGTGTTCTGGAGCCAAGTAGGGCAACTAGTAGTTTGGCTTGGTGCAGATGGTAAAATGCCAGCCACGCTACTCTTGCAATCTGTGCCTCCTTAGAAAGGGAGGCATCCAGGATCTCACCCAGATTCCTGGCAGAGTGAGCCACTGATATCTGCACCCTGTCCAAGTTGGGCAATCGCGCTTCCTTGCTTGGACCATTCTTGCCCAGCCATAGGACCTCCGTCTTTGAAGGGTTGAGTTTCAGATGCTTGAGCCATCTCGTCACTGCTTCCAGACAGCTGGCTAAAGATTCTGGGAATCAAGGTTGTCATCTATCAGGAGGAAGAAGCCAGCATGCTCCATCCATGACAATGTTGAAACTGCAGCCCTTCCTATTAGACAGCTAATCCAATGGAAACCTTTGAGGGTATTTGGCAATGTTCTATCTCTGTAGCAGCCTGCTGATCTCTGACTCCAAAGGTACATTCAGTATATCCAGACTCCATTTGCTAAGCACTTGAGAGCTTTGAACTAGAGGGTTCTTCTCTGTCTTTTAGAGCTTCCCTTATTCTTATGTCAATATTAGCTTAGTTTGGGTGCCTGATTTCTGTCTCTTCTCACCTTCCACATCGTGGTGCTACCACGTCTGTTGTAGGAGGGAGACAGTGCCCTGCACGATGCTGTTCGTCTCAATCGCTACAAGATCATTAAGTTGTTGATTCTGCACGGGGCTGACATGATGGCCAAAAACCTGGTGAGTTTTGTGCTGTTTTGGCCCCACCCAGGGATACAATTTTAATATTTTAGTGGAGATTTTTCCTTCAGCTTAGCTCATGGGTTAAAGCCCCATTCTCCTGGCAGTTCAGCAGCCAGCTAAATCTAGGTGATGTTGCAGCAGTTGGATGATACAGATACTTACCTTTCTCACCTCTGTTTCCTGCCACAGGCTGGGAAGACTCCTACACACCTTGTGCAGCTATGGCAAAAAGATACACGGGAAGTGTTGGAAAAGCAAGAGCCAGACACAGCAGAGATGCCCGCATGAGGCAGATGGGGGGGGAGGGGAGCCAGGTGGGACCCCAGACAGAATGACATTGGATTCCAAGAGGCTGTTGTTACCACCCAATTTTTTAAAAAGTAAAACTTAGCAAGAGTTCATCCACTATGTGAGAAACAGAAATGCAATAGCTGGAAAACTCCCCATCACTATATTATCACCAGCCACACAGGTGAGTTTTCTGTTTATCGTACAGCTGTATATAGCAGAGGCACCCTGCCAAGTAGGCAGGTTCCAGTGTTGTATCCATGGAATAAAACTGAGTTGAACACACGAAGCTGCCTTACACTATCATACTTCTGGTCAATTATGTTTACTCTGACTGGCAACAGCTCTCGTGGTCTCAGGTAAGGGTCTTTCCCTTCATCTCCTACCCGGTCCTTTTACCTGGAGATGCCGGGGATTGAACCTGGGACCTTTTGTATGAAAGTTAGATACTCTGCCACAAAGCCCCTCTTGTGGACTGAGTGATTGATCGTCTCTACTGCATGATAACAAGCTAGCCTGCAAGGTCCTGAAATATCAAACTACTTGCAGTATGTTGGGCTAGTGTTGTAAAAGCAAAGGCTGTGTCTTACAGATATTCCAAGTAAAAGTACACCCTTGTCTCTGTGCAGAATGTTTCCAACAAGGCATACTGGTTTGCCATTTACCATCTGCTTGGCCTGGTTGGTAACCCCTTCTTTCCTTCCATGCATGGGCCCTCTAGCACTGTGTTCATATTGGGCTCTTTTTACTTATCCTCCTGACCCAACCCCTTGAAATGCTCTGTAATATTCCCTTGAACCAGGCCTGCATTGTGTCAGGGCTGTTAGTGCAGCTCTTCACAAATTCAGGCAGAAGACTTCCACAACATCTCTGATCTACCTGGCCCTTTGGGATGGTCAATGGACCACAGAGTTTCACATGCTAGGAAGGTGCAGCCAACCCATGGGACCCTTTTATTTTCCCTTGGCTTTTCCTGACCTTGGGTCCAAAGACAGGGAAACGGAGAGGGGGATGGTTCCTGCTGGAATTCACCGCATGCCCACGGGAGGGTAAAGTCCACTGCACAGAACGGGGCTTGCTTTCAAGCAAAGAGGCTCTCTGTCCCGCTCCCTCCCAGTCGGACGCAGCTGGAAGGAAGGTCACTCACAGGCTGGCAGGGGCAACGGCGGGGACTGTCGGGCTGGCGCTTGGCTGAACGGTACAGGCCGCCCCTTGAGGCCGGGCTTCCTGCGTGCCGTCCGCCTTCCTGCCGGGCTGCGGCGGGGTCCGGGACTCCAGAGTGCAACAGCGCCGGCAGCAGCTGCCGCCCCAGGGTCAAGACGGCCATGCGAACCCCACGGACCCTGGCCCTTCTCTGGGCGAGAAGCCTGTGCTGGCGCCCCACTGGGCCTCCGAGCGGGAGCACTCCCCGGCAGTTCGGCGCCGTTGCAGGGGGAGCAGCGCCCCGTCGACGGCTGGACCTGCGCGGGATCTACCCGCCCCTGACCACCCCCTTCACCTCGCAAGGAGAGGTGGATTATGTCCGCCTAGAGGAGAACATGCGCCTCTACGATAAGATCCCCTTCCGAGGTAGGCTCGGCCGGCAGGGCACGTGGGGCGTTTCCCGAGCAGCAGGCAGGTTCGGTTTCCACAGAGCCCTAGCCAGCCGGTTTCGCGCCTGAGGCGAAATTGCGCCCCTGTACTTGCGAAGGAGTAATTTCAGGGGGAGGGTTAATGCATGAGTGACAAAAGTAGTGATAAGACAGCGTCCCCCCCCCCCCCCCGCTTTGTGCGTCCCACTTGCCTTGCCCCTTCTACTCTGCTCATGGGGCTACTTCACGGGAATTAAAACCGGGGCCCAGGGGGACCGTCACTTCCCTGTGGCCAGGGCCAAACTAGACCTTAGGGCGACGCTGTTTTAGAGCTGAACTCAGCTCCGTAATTTAAAAATGCTCCAATGCAGTGGTCCCAAACCTTTTTTATCACCGGCGACCACTCAACGCTTGACAATTTTACTGAGGCCCGGTGTGGGGAGGTAATTTACTCCTCTACTCTCAACCACTGCCCTAAGGCTCTCTCATCGCTATGGTAACGTTTAAACATCCCTTCAAAATAAGATACAGACACGCCACGAGGAACATAAGGAACATTTTATTTTCATGGAAATTTTAACTCATGACAATGACAAATCAATGGGAACCCTGAGCTTGTTTCTTTGCAACGAGATAGTCCCATCTGGGAGTGATGGGAGACAATGACACCCAAAGTGTGTTGTAAAGGGCGGGGGGGGGGGAGGCATCCTTCGGGGCCCACCTCCAATTAGTCAACGGACCTCATGTGGTCCACGGCCCACAGATTGGGGATTGCTACTCCAATGGACATTACGGTCCCCGCCACGCACCTTTCCACACACACGGCTGCCTTTCTTGAAAGGCAGCCATTCCAGAGCCCGGTGCCCTCTGCAAGTTCTGTCCTATAAAACACCTTTAACCCTGAGTGACATATAGGGAGTTCTTAGTCTGAGGAAGAGTGCTTGCACTCGAAAGCTCACGCCTTGAATAAATCTTGGTTGGTCTTAAAGGTGCTACCGGACTCTGATTTTATTGTGCTACTTCAGACCAACACGCTACCCATTTGAACCTGACAACACCTTTAAGCCTTTCAGAAATACATGCCCTGGAGAAATTTAACAGGCACTTTGTTTTGCTAGACCTTTTGAATTTGTGCCTCTTCTGCAATCATGACAGGCACAAGAACCCCTGCCGGGAACAGGAGTCTGTTCTTTCCTGCACACCTTGAGATATCCTGTAGGTATCTGTCAGACAGGGGAGAACAGTCACACCATCTAGTGGAGCAGTCTTCAGAGGCTTCTACACCAGTAGTGGCTTAAAAACCTTTAAAAATGGAGCTTTGCTGAATTGATTCCTGCAACTGGATCCTTTCCAGCAAATAGAAAGCTGAACTAGCAACTGATCCGTCTTCAAGGATACCCATGGCTGTCTGCCTGGACTTTGGGCCCATCTGCAGGAGAGGTACAGTTAGGGGAAGGAATTGGTCTTCAGCATCTCTTCCCTGCCCCTAAGTCACGCCCTTCTAGACTTTAGCAGTCTCTTCCTAAAGAGTCCTAGGCCACCCTTTCTCTGTCTCTGGGGTCTGCCTTTTCCTGACAGGGTTCCTTTCCTCCTTAACAGTTGCATGCAGATCAAGAAGTGATGCCTCTTCTTCACAGGGCTGCAGCTGCATGCCAGCAAACCGGGGGGGGGGGGGGGGATAGCTGCACGGCTGAGCAGCAGATCTAGCTATCTTGCCTTCAGTTGACCACCGGGCTCTGTGGCTGTACTCATTCTGGTGGCTCAGTATCAGAGCAGGGACCTCAGCACACAGAAGAACGACATCTTTTTTTGCAGGCTTTGTGGTGCAGGGCTCAACTGGAGAGGCTCCCTACTTGACACTGCAGGAACGTCTGGAGGTGGTGGGACGACTGCGGCGAGCTGTGCCCAAGGAAAAACTGCTGCTTGCTGGGTCTGGATGCGAGAGTGAGCAGTGTGGAGGGTGGGGCAGGGATTCTCAGCCTCTAGCTGCACCATGCCCTGAAGGGAGCTGATTGTACTTCAGGTGCATGGCTCCTAATCTGACAGGGCCCATCCTCTCCTTTGAGCCCTGACCCTCAAGAGACCCTTGTCACTATCTTGGATATAACCTCCTTCCTCTTCCCCCAGCAACTCGGGGCACTATTGAGATGACAGCACAAGTGGCTGACAAAGGGGCTGATGCTGCTCTGCTGGTGACTCCGTGCTATTACAGGGGGGGCATGACCAGTGCTGCCTTGATCCGTCATTACACAGAGGTGAAGAGCGGGAAGACTCAATGCTGGGAGTGGGAATAGGGATTTGAGAGGAAACGGTTAATGGTGCTGAATGGGCTGCTGATTGATAAGTCATTGGAGGCTGGTTCTTTTGTAGGTATGTATGACAAGCAAAGGAGAAAGGCTGCAAATAAATGCTTTGAATGTTTCTGAGGTGCATTTTGTTTTGCAGCCTGAGTTAATTGGGGTTTTATCAGAGGTTCGTGTGCTTGTTTGTTTAGTCTGCAATATTAGTATACCCAGCCAGAAAATGTGGGTTGAATAAAGAGCTGAATCCGGAGGACCTAACAGGAAGGAGTGTATTTGATAACTGTCTGCCTTGACTTTTAGATGTGGTCATGTTTTCTGTTAACACAGTCATGATCCTTTTACAGGGTTTGTCTCCATGCTGTTTGTCTGCTTGCTTTTTCTTTGGCAACCACAACTAATAGGATAGCATAAATTGTAAACCAGAATGAATGAATGATTACATTGCTTCTTATGCTTCTTATGAGTACTGTTCCTTCTCATTTTGACAAGTGAGGTTGCTATTGATTTAATCTATTTGTAGCCTGGCTTTCTCCACAGTGTGGACCCAAAGAAACTTATATTGTTCTCCATACATTCTCTAGTTTATGAGGAATCATTAGTAGGTAGGTAAATATTCCCCAAAGTCAAAGTCCCCCAGTGGTACCATCACACAGTACCCTAGGAGACAATAACAGCAATTCCTACTCTGCTATGTTGAAAAATGGACACTGACCACATCACCAGTCAGAGGAACAAGGACCATATGATAATTCCACCCCTTACATCTAACCCAATTGCCAGTGAGGGAAAATCAACTTTACCAAGCTACATATAAAATTCCATCCGTCAAACCGATCTCTTTCCTCTTAATTCCGCTTTCCTTGTGTGTCTTGTCCTCTGAGTTTCTAATCCTGAGAGGCAGGAGTTGTCTCTCTTTGTGTATGTAAGTCATTTTGAGATACAATTTTTGGAAACTGATATAAATATAACAGATAAATGTTATGCAATCCAACAAAAATCCACACTTCATTGTCCTGCATTCTCTTGAAAAGGAAATGTAAGAGTTTTCTCAAAGTAGCCAATGTTGAGCAATAAATGCATAACAAATAGTGCCTGGTTTTGTAGGATCTGCCAGATCAAGGGAAGAACTGCTGGGAGTTTTTACTGTGTTAAGAGAGAAGAGTTTGCAAATTCTCTTTGATAGGGCTTTCCGAAAAGGAATTTGTTGGGAGATTCTCCTTTTATGTGTAAAGGGCATGGATTATTTCCTTCTAATGCTTATATGCTAGTACTGGGTTGTTATGTATCCCCCAGGTGGCTGATGCATCTCCAATCCCTGTGATACTCTACAGTGTCCCAGCCAATACAGGTCTGGAGCTTCCCAATGACGTGGTACTCACCCTGGCACAGCATCCCAACGTTGTGGGGATCAAGGACAGTGGTGGTAATGTGAGTGAAAGGTGGGAAGCATATGCTGAGGTCATATAATGCTATTGGGGAGGGGGACTGATTGCACCCTGGGATGAGGACAGGCATCCTGGTTTGAGGACCTGCCAGCATCTGAGAGATGACAGATGGAGCTCGTGTTATCTTAAGTAAGTAAATGGTTTGCAGCTGATTTCTCCTTCACCTCAGGTGTTCAGATATTAACTTTGAAGTAACAATTTCAAGATGCCCCTAAGGGACTTTTAAGATACAGTCAGATGGCAGCTTCCCGCCCTCTAGGTGTAGCACTTGTGTTATTATAAGATGACACTTGGTGCTTTATCTCCCTTGAGTCTCGTTGTTGACTACAAGTCTGTAGACTCTCCCCAGCCCAGACTGTGAGCTGTAGCCTTTCCAGTGCCTCTTCCCATTAAAAGCATTGATTATGCACTTCCTGTCTTCTTACTGGAAGAACACTGCTGCTTATGTTTGGTTCCCAGATGGTATCTTATCCAGGAACTCACCAAGCTAAGCATCACCAATAGGCCATCACTGTGTGACCCTAGGCCACTCTGTGCTTGGGATTGTGGGCCATTACCCCACCCCATCCTTTCTTCATGGTTGATATTATCTAATGCAGTCACATTTAGGCCAGTTAAGTGACACTAAAAGAATCAGCGGGCCAAATGAGACATGATGGTATCCTGGGGCTACTAGGAGGAAGCTATCATTTAAAAAAGTGATTTTAAAGTTCCCAAGGATTTGATCTTGATTGGGCCTGCAGGACAGTGCTTTTTAAAGTGCTGAAACGACAGGGGGTGAAGCCATCCGGACACTTGATAAGGGGTATGTCTGTGTGTAGGGGAGCAATTGGGCCCTCACAGCATTTTTAAATCACTTAAAATGGTGTTGGTGTCCTCGTGATGGAAGAATGGTGGCGGTGTCCTCGAGATGGCCATGAGGATACCATCATATTCAGTCTGGCCCAAAGAGCTTGACTCCCACCCCCACCATGGATGGGAACTAGCTTAGATTCAAATGGGTAACCGTGTTGGTCTGAAGTAGCACAATAAAATCAGAGTCCAGTAGCACCTTTAAGACCAACAAAGATGTATTCAGGGCGTGAGCTTTCGAGTGCAAGCACTCTTCATCTAGCCTAGTATACTATAGGGCGGGGGCGGGGACCCTGAGAAACTGAAAAAGCAACCCCCATACAAAGAAGGGAGCACCAGGCAATATAATATAATTGTTTCTACTATATCAGTCCAATGCTCATGCTAGTCAAAACAGATGTCTTTATATTCAGTGCTTTGTCTAAGCTCCTGGCATACTGCTGAAGATTTGCATCCCAGTGATCGCTCCCTCACTATCTCAAAATTTCCCCCCATTTTTCCAACAGATTACCCGCTTGGGTCTGCTTGTCCATAAGACTCAGCATGAAGACTTCCAGGTACTGGCAGGATCAGCTGGTTTTCTGCTGGCCAGTTACATTGTAGGTAAGTGACATGCGGAAATTCATCTCTGAAGAGGCTGTCCTGCAGAATGTTGATGGACTACCAGGAAGGAATGATAATCTGTTGGAATTTTTGAATGAGGCAAGACAAAATTTCCTCCCTGTAACATCCCTTCCATAATGTAGCACTGGTTTGAAGGCAGTTGAGTCAGAATGCTGGGACTTGGGGTGTTTTTTTCTGGGGCAGGGGGCTAGGTACAAAGATGTGTTTCCAATGAATTGATGTTCTCTTTTATTGGATCTGTTCCAGGTGTTGTTGGAGGAATCTGTGCCCTTGCCAATGTGCTTGGTACATCTCTTTGTGAACTTGAGAGTCTCTGCCATACTGGAAGTTGGGACAAGGCCCGTGAATTGCAGCACCAACTCATTGAGCCAAATCTAGCAGTAAGAGCCGGAATACTGGAGGTGGAGGGGAAAGGGGTGATGCAAGGTGAACACAACTGTGTTGCCAAACTACAGGAAGGGCTTCTGTGGGCAATGAGTGTTTTTAGAAACTGAAACGAGGACAAGGAGCCCTGTATTACCCTTCCATGCACTTGGAATAACATCTCCTGTGAACTAGGCATGCCATGCACCTGCAACCAGATCAGTGGCATGACCAGGCAATTGCCTAGAGGTGGGTGGGTGATCCCTTGATTCACCTTCAACAGTTAAGAACTTTATCCCCATTGAATTATGTGACTCAGAAGATACTTCTGGGTGGCTTTGTCCATATTTTGAGGGTCTTTGTAAAAAATCTGGTTTGTTCTATCATTTTTTCAATTTTTGCAAATGTGGACACTTATTTTTTGCCATGGTATTCCATCTTCATTTTAATAGTTACAAAACCAAAACTTTATTCCTTATTCCACAACAAGGATGGAATTGGCTCAGTAGAAAAACACGTACTTTCTATATCTAAGGTCCCCATTTCAAGTCTTGACATCTATAGTTAAATGGTATCGGGCAAAAGAAATAAAAGCACATTCTGCCAGGGTCTCTATAGGGTGCCTGTCAGAACTGAGCAACATGGTCAGAAAGACATTGGCCTAATCCAGAATATTATTCTAGTAAAAATAATCCTAGATCATGTGTATTCGTGGCAAACTTGGTGACATATTGTTCTCAAAAAGTATGTTAGTAGAGTATGAAGCACCTCATCACTATCAAAATTTAGCAAGGGACCAATTGAAACTGCTGGATCCTAGTACCCACCTTTTATGCTCCACATTCTGTGACAACAGATATTTTGAAGACGGTGCACAGTTTGACTGCTTCAGTTACTTCCAAATTCTGTTAGCTTAGAATGGTATAGTACTTGCATGAAAAGGGAATTCATGCACACCTCCTTTCGATTGTTAGTCTTGCAACAGTTTTCAGATCCTCACATTTCCTGTTCCCACAGGTGACCAGCAAATTTGGAATCCCAGGTCTCAAGCAGGCTATGGAATGGTTTGGTTACTATGGGGGTCCCTGTCGTGCCCCCTTGCTCCCATTAAGCAAAGCACAAGTGACAGAGCTGCACCAGGATTTCAGTTCTAATGGCTGGCTGTGAAGGCAAAGCTACTCCATGCAATGACTGGGATCCTGAGATGGTCTATATGGTTTTTACAATTAAATCAGGCATCAGCTTACACACACTCCTTGCAAATTTTGAAAATACAGCTCATTCAACCCACAATGTATTCACTAGTGTGTCTGAAAGACCAAATGCTACACAAGCAGTAAAACAGAGGAAGTTTCAACAGAGATTCACATGCTGCTTCTCATGGATCTTCCTCAGATTGGCTTTATTCCTTGCTACAGGCTTCTTGCATACACTCTGTGGCAGCCTTTCTCAACAATTTTACCGTTGAGAAACCCCTAAAACAATCTTCAGGCTTTAAGAAATCTCAGAAGTGGCATGATTATTCAGAATATGGTCGGGAAGCAAAGCTGTGCCCCTCTCTTCCTACCCTATCCAGGCCCATCATTGGCCATTTTGGGATGGGGTGGCAGGTTGACATAAACCCTATATGATCACATCACTCAATAAATGTTTAACAAATTTTTAAAAATATATTTAAAATTATAACTCCCACCCATTTGGAAAAGCCTTTCTAGAAACTTTAGGGTTTCACAAAACCCTGGTTGAGAAAGCCTGCTCTATGGTGATTATTATCTGCTAGTTTTCTCCTAGTCTTGTCCACAAAATGTACTTCATCAGTCAAAGTTCCATTCAGGTTTCGTTTTTATAGGGGCTGTGATCCTACCGTCCTAATGGTTGCAATGGGGCCATGGTACTTAATGAAGGCAGAGGACTGGCTGGTCAGCACCCTTAACAATAAAGCAGCTCAATAGCATACCCAATACTGCTTTATGAGACTGACCCTTTATTGTCCCCAGCCCCCAATGAGACAGGCAGCTATTATGGACTAGGAACGAGTCTTACGAACAAATCTTTTTTTTCCAAATAAAAAATTATTTTGTGGTCTACCCATTCTATTGATAATGGTACTTTCATCAGAGCGAAGAAGGGGGAGGGCTTGGTTAGATTAATACAGGACAGAGATGTACATTAAAGTAAAGAAGCAGAACATTGCCTGGAAAAGTTGTTTCTGCATTATTTTAATTCCAGCATCACTATGTTTATGACAGGTGATCCATGGCAGCAGAAAAGCAGTGCGTAACCATGTATCTTTGTGTCTTGATGCCATCTACCAAACTAAACTGATGCCCAGTTATCTACATTATTATGAAGGCAAAACCCAAACTCAACATTCATTTAGATTTTTAGGATTACAGAGTCTATGGGAAGTGCTTCTGAAATTCAATACATTACATAAACACTAAGTATTATTTAGAGAAATCAGGTTTTCTTTTTCCATAATCTAACACATGCTTCATAGGTGAGTCTCCCAGGGTTGGGGAAAGACAGATATTAGTATTCATCACATTACATATGCATAAAAAAGACTGCTCACAATTTTTAACGGCAGCAGCTTTTGTATGCAACCTTGTATGAGTTGTGCACTTGTAGTGTACATTTACTTTGAATGTATCTTCCCCTTGCTGTTCCACAACCTCTTCCCACCACTTGCAACAGGAAAAAGACATAGAGGCAAAAAAAATCCAGCAATTCTTTATTTGGCCAAGGCCCATACATGGGCAGAGACAGAAAGGCACGAGGGTGGCATTGACACGCAGACATTCAGTGTGGAGGTGGGCTGGTCACACAGGCTCCAGCATGGCACTTAGGGACACACACCATGCGGGTCAATGCTTGGCTAAGAACACCCCCAAGTCTCAAGACAATCCCATGATTGATTCTAGTGCGCACAGAAACAGAGTAGTTCTTCAAAGACCATTCAAGCCCAACTCTCCCCCGCCCTCCACCATTAACTTTCTGTCTTACTTGATGTCCCGCCCCAACAACTAATTTTCCCTGTCTATTACTCCAATCCTGAATTTCCAATCAGCCTGCATTTCTAATTAAGATTCTACCAGAAGCTTGCACTTATGACTTAGGGGAGGCCTGCAATCTTCAAGCTGTACATTATTGTAAGTTGTCCATCTAGGTTTCAATATTTGCCTACCTTATTCACCAAAATGTTTTAAAGGGGTGTGTGTGTGGGGAGGGGGGGAATACAATCTTAAGCAGAGTTACAACTTTTAAAGTCCACTGAAGTTAATAGTCTTAGACAAGTGTAATGCTGCTTAGGATTTCACTGTATATCTGGGAATGATAATCACATTAGGCCCCGTGGGCAAAAGAGGAATAGTAACTGCTTAGGCTGGAGATGTACAGGGCCATGGGTTGGTAATCAAAGTCAGTATTTTGAGGATCTCAACTCTGGTTATTTTTAAAGCAAAATTCCAGCCGTTCAAAGTTAAAAAGCTAGTAGACTCTGAGAAATCAGATAAAGAGGAATGGAAGGGCTGTACCAGACATCAGGCAGTTAGGCTCTGATTTTCTACCAAACTCTGCCTTTTCCTATAACTACAAAAGCAGCACTTGTGCAAAATAAACAGCTTTATGCACACTTGTTATTAAATATAATCAATGCCATTTACTGAATACAGCATTCCTGGTTAGAATTTTAATTTTTTTTCAAGTGCAGAATACACACAGCCCTGCCTGTGAAGCACTACAGTGCATGGATGCCATGCAACAGCGCTGGAGGCGAAACTGATCCCTTCCTTCTAGGCTCCCCCCAGGTCAAGTTCCCTACATGAGGAAAGGCTGTTGTTAACCCAGGGAGCAACCCAAATACTCACAGTGAAAGGGCTCACATTAAGAGGATATAGCAGAAGCAGAAGAAACCTACAACAATGGAAAGAACTCCCAGATACACTGGGCAACAACATGGGCAAGCAGCGTAGCTCTGGTTTCATTCCCTGTGCTGATCTCCAAGGCTGGGGGAAAGGCACATTCAGAAGGTCCAGAATTCTACTCTACAGATCAACTTACCATTTTGCATTTCTTTGTTTTTGACACAGATTTAGCCTCATGGAGTGGGGAAAAGAGAAGGTGAGACCCAGAGGGCCTAGGAAGGGAATGGATGCTGCAGGAAATACAGGTTGCAACTCTGACCATTAAAGACCAGTACAGCTAAGTCACAACCTCCCAGCTGCACCGGTCCCAAAGTGAGGAAAGATGTAAACGAACCTTATGCATTCCCATAATGTACATTAATGTCACTTCTCCATCACCAGTTTTTTGGGAGGATACAAATACTAGCAACTCTCACTGTGCCCATCACAGCTGTGGGAATTCACCACCAGCAGACCTTCAAAGGAGAATGCTCCCAACAAAGGGAAAGTCACTGCCTCCCGAGTGACAGATGCTTGTCTGGAAGGGGGATTCATAACAGAAATTTGGCACCAATGCACACTATGAGGGCCAAGATGTTTTAAGAGTGCGATCTAGGCAGGCTGTCCAACTGAGCAGAGCTGGGTTGGGGTCATCTACCTTCAAGAGGTGATATTGTCTCTGTAATTCCTGCACTTTCAACCCCTGGGACTTTGTTTGCAGTTTCATGGGAGTGTCCCAGGGTAGGGCTACTTAGAGCTTGCCCCATCATGCTGTGAGGCCATGAGCCAGTTTGGAGGCACTCTGCGCACGCTGAACCACTGCCTGGCACTTCTCCCGTCGCAAGAGCTTGTTGTTTTCAAAAAAGCCTTCATTGCGAGGGATTCCATGGGAGCCATCAGGAAAAGTAAGAAGGCCTATGGGAAAAAAACAAAACAGCATTTTCTGACACAGCTATCGGGCTCAGGTATGCGGTACACAGCTGAAAATGCAGAGTTGTGTGATGCAGGGGATCTGGTGGAAACACCAGACTAGACAAGCAGAAACCCAAGAGCTGGAAGAAAAAGAAGAGTTGGTTCTTATATGCCGCTTTTCTCTACCCGAAGGAGTCTCAAAGTGGCTTACAATCACCATCTCTTTCCTCTCCCCACAACAGACACCCTGTGAGGTGGATGAGGCTGAGAGAGCCCTGATATCACTGCTCGGTCAGAACAGTTTTATCAGTGCCGTGGCAAGCCCAAGGTCACCCAGCTGGCTGCATGCGGGGGAGTACGGAATCAAACCTGGCATGCCAGATTAGAAGTCTGCACTCCTAACCACTACACCAAGCTGGCTCTCAAGGAAGTGGATCCTGAGAAAATTATAAGTACTTTGGAAGACATGTCCTCACTAGTCACCACCCCACACTGCAATAATTGTCATGAATCAAATTCAGTCTTAGAAGGAATAGTATTGGGCTTGGATGCTCCCACAAGTAAGAAATTCTCAGCACTCACCAAAACCATCAACACGTCCACTCTTGAATTCTCCTTCAAAGGTCATGTTGTCATAGCGTGTGAAAACTCCAACACCATTGAATTTTCCCTGGACAAACTCTCCCTCATACCTGCAGCAATAGTAGGATTATGTCAGACTGGGCTCTCCTAGTCCTTGTACTCGACCTATGGTCCACAACCAAAGATTGTAAGGCTTTTCAAAAAAACCTGGGTGAGCACAATTTTCTGGACAGAAGGGTCATTAGTCAAGGATATACAATAATCCAAGTAACTACAGAGGATTTATGGTAAGCAGTAGTGCAGCAACTAACACAAATAAGCTTTTGCTTATGGTTCTGAGTGATATATCACATAGCCATGCATGCATACAAAAAATCTTCATGCTGGGTGCAGCAACGCAGATACATTCTCCAAACTCAATTGTAAGGCAGTCAGAGTACAAAAATCCACTCATTCTCATCTTCCTAGGGCTGTTTAGGACATGCTCATGCATGCTCACTCCTTGCACTGGCCCCGAGCAGTGCAATATGCCCACAGTCCTATACCCACCTGGAGCCATCTGCAAAAGTGAGCACCCCACAGCCATTGAAGAGGCCATTCTCAAAGTGTCCCAGGTAAACGCTGCCGTCAGCAAATGTCAACTGCCCAACACCGTGCCGACGCCCTAGTCAGAAAGAGCAAGCAGTATTGCTTGTATATGAGCTGTCAAAACTGCAATGAAGCCTCAAGCCAACAGGATCTATATTTGCATCATTAACTTCAAGGAAGATGCAAAACAGTTCCTGAGGAAGAGGGAGGTGTTAGAGTCCATGCCAGCAAACCCAGTCTACAGAACAAGAGTCTGGCAGGGGCCTGTCTTTGCTTGTTTCAGCCACCTACCTTTCCTTGACAAAACACACTGCTTTGCATTATACATAGAGAACCACAATTAAAGCCCAGTACACTTTCTAAAGGAACTGGTGGATTCCTGGAGCAGTACTAGATTGCCAGCTTCCTTATATCGTGTACAGCCAGCAAACAATCTCAGATGTAACACAGCATGCCCTTAAAGAGCAGGTTTTGCCTTCCAGCACAACACAGGCTACAGCTGTCAGTGGGATAAGGGGGTGAGGAAGGGAGTTCTTAGCCTGACAGTTTCCTGATGGGAGCACCTGGGAACCTGTGACTCAGTAATCAGAAAGGGCACCCCAGCCAGCTTCAATTCTCTCTCTGCCTGGGAATACCTTCCTTGAAAAAAAAACTGCTGCAGGGTTAATGATAGCAAATCTTCCTTTTACCAGAATGTTAACTGTAGGGCAGAGCTGCTGTCTAGTGTGGCTGCTAACCTTTATGGACCAACATTTCTTGCACAGGGAGAAGCTGAACACAGAATAGTGGGTGGGCACTGTGCCTAATACATAAAAGTCAGGATTGACGAAGACCTTGAAGCAGAAATGCCCTTGAAACACTTTGCTAAAGCAGCCTAAGCACTTTACTTGCTAGCTTGGCACAGTACTAGTATCCTGGAGCACTCACTATCACTACTTAGCTACAGTGATTTTCTACAGTGATTTTGTAAAACTACATAGAAATATCAAGTTATGTGCATTCCAGGAAGAGGAGCTCTGGTTCACCATAAGAAGGCTGAGGGTGTCCCTCAACCTGCCCATCCACACTTACCTTCCTTCCACTCCCCGCGATATTCCTCTCCGCTGGAATAGGTGAAGGAACCTTTGGTAAGGGTCATGGTGCTAGCTTTCGGGGAGGCAGGATAGCAGCTGCAAGGAAGGGAGCAGGGCAAATGAGAGCAGCATGAGACAGGCTTGAAGAGGAGCAGTGTTTCAGAGACTGGGGCAGTGTTTGAGAGATTAGTGGCACAGGTACAGGGAGTGAGGGAGACAGGAGAGCAGTGTTGTCCACGCAAGCACAACCAATTTGCACAGCAGCCAGCAGTGACCCAAAGACCAACTTGTGGCTGGAGAGTTAATGCACAATTAACTATGAAACCATGCTGTTCTCAATGGAAGGCCACAAACATGCATGTGTGACATCCATGGACATATTGCTAACAAGATTCAGAAATACGTTACACTGTAGTAACCTGAATCTTAATAGCTAAGAATACATTAATCAGCCTAAGAATATAGGATAATACAGATTACAGAGTAGGGACTGGACTAAACCGCAACTATGGAAAGACATGAAATTGCAACAGAATACCCACATAAATATAGAAGTGGATTTGGATTACCAAAGGGCCATAGGAGAATATGTTTCATCCTCTGATGTTACCCACTTCCAGATTATCCTTGAAAACATTTCAGTTTGCAGTGTGTTGCCTCAGCAGAAAATTTCCCAAACCCCCAGTTCTTCCCGCTCCTCAGCGTAGTATCTGCCAGATTATGACACTCTCAAGCATTGAGAGAGTGAAGGGTTGGAGCTTTCATTTATATGGCACTGGCTCTCTACAGCAGTAGTCATTGATGGAATCAGTGGCCAGTCAGAATGAGCCTTGAGCTATTTTCATTGCCATACTGCAAAGTAGCAGCTCAAGAGTAATGGACAGTCTCTTGTCACCCCCACTCTAATGAAGAAATACCTGATAGTACTGGAGCAAACTCGTTCAACACAGGCCATGCAATGTTTTCTCTCATGTGGGATCTACCCTCAGAAGGTATAGAAGCATTTGGCTGCAGCCAGAGCAGTTCACCTTTTTGCCTTTCAGGCCTGACCTGGAGTTAGGTATTTTGTGTCCTACTTCCCCATACCAGTGATACACAGAGGAGTGAAATGCCTCCAATAAATGAGTATATCCATACCTACCATGGGAAATTCAAGCCTTACGGCTCAGGTTGCGTTTACTTGTTGGTTTTTATCTCATCAAGCTAGTGTCTGCAGCTTGAGCACCAAGGGCTCTACCTAAATGAAATATTCATGTATGCAGCCTATCTGGATTAGCTGGGGACACAACTTGGAGTGTCACATCACAGGGGCTTATTCAGGCCTCCCTTCTGCTGCCAAAGAATTCAAAAGGCTGCAAAATGGTCATTCCTATCTATAAAAGTAACACACATACTCAACAATAGAGATCATGTCACTTAGTACAGATGTAGTTAGTTCTTAATAATAAACAGATGCTGGGCATACACACTACCCTGCTTTACACTCACCTGATGCTTTACTTGAATAGGCCAGAAATTCCCATGGTTTTTTTAAAGATAGGAATCATTGTGCCAGGCCAGATGAGGAAAGTTAGAAGGAAAAGGTATATACTGAGTCTTTACCCTGTCCAGGGGAGCATTGTCAGTGAACTAGAAGCTTACAGTAAGCTTGGCACAGTGGGGTTTCAAAGCCTACGGGAAAGGTGCCAAGGAAATTAATGTATGATCTTCCTTCACTTCTTTCAACATGGCTCCTGTCTACAGAATGATACAGAGGCAGAATTCTCCTTTGTGGTGACTCTCTAACAAACACCAAGTTGTTTATGTAGTAGCCAAGTGCTACTTTAATATAGCTGATAAACAAGTCTTTGATAATGTCATTCATGAGCCAAGCATGAATAACAAGAGCATATAAAGGGGACTTCTTGATAGTAGAGCTTTCCTAACTTTGAAAGTACCTTGTTGCAGATGTTTGACAAAGTCTGAGAACAGTTGTAACTTGCAGGCTGTTAAAGAACAGGATTTCTGGGAAATGCTACATGGCCAATGGAAAAAAGTAGGAAACTTTTTAGCCACATCTATGACTTACATACACTCCTCTATTAAAGAATTAAAAGATCAGTTTCAATAAATTAAGTGGCTAAATTCTTGTTCTTACACAGAAAACTTGAAGGATTTTCTTTTGGGGAGGGAGAGTCTATATCTCGGGGGCAAGAATTTAAAGTTTTGGTTTGTATGTATGTTTATAGGAAATTAACAGATTTCCAACTCTATTATTCTATGATTCTATGATTCAGTATGGGGAAATACTCCTAGCAAAGTTCTGATAGGCCAAACTTATAACTGATTAATGCTTTACCAGCAGAGCTATGGCATAAATAGGGCTGCCAACAAGACAAAAAGTGTCCTGTCCGTTTAATAGAGGCTTAATGGGATGTTATTTACAAGGAGATGCCTCCATGCCATGAAAAGCTTCAGCTGCCCATCTCTTCACATTAAGCGTCTATTAAAGGTTTAATCTGGCAGAAATTCAACATATAAATCCTGTGAATAAATAAAGGGACATGATGCTTTTCTCTAGGGCTGTTGGTAACCCCAGGCACAACAACACTATCTCCCTCTTATACATTCCCAGTAACAAAGTGTTAAAAATGCTTGTGCTATCTTTCTTGGGTTCAAAGTGGTTTACATAAATGTAAACCATAAATCAACTAAATAAAGAAGTAGAAAGCAAAACAATACTAGTATGGGGGGGGAGATAACACAGCAACACTTAATGGCCACTCTTAAAGTGCTACTGCTAATCTGAAATGCTGTGCATTACAAATACTCTTCCCCTATACAGGGAAGATAAGAGTCAACATGGAGCAATGTCAGAAATGCCGTGGTGACATCCTGCTGAATGTAGGATCAGCCTATAGCATCCAGAATAAGTTTCTGTCCAACCACTACTTGAAGACTGTCAGTGAAGGGGAGCTCACCACCTCCTTAGGCAGTCGATTCCACTGCTGAACTACTCTGACTGTGAAAGTTTTTTCCCCTGATATCTAGCCAATAACATTGACCATGTAGTTTAAACCCATTACTGCGTGTCCTCTCCTCTGCTGTCAACAGGAACCTTTCCCGGCCCTCCTCTAAATGACAAACTTTCAAATACTTAAAGGCAACAATCATGTCCCTTCTCACTCTCCTATTCTCCAGACTGAACATTCGCAAGTCCATCAATCTTTCCTCATCGGGCTTCGTCCCCAGGCCCCGGATCATTCTCGCCATTCTTCTCTGAACCCTCACAATTCTGTCTATGTCTCCTGATGGGAGAAAAGTATTGCCACTGAGACACTATTCACACATCCAATGTACGGAGTTCCCTCCTTCTTGAGTCCTGTTTCTGATCTTGAAAAAGAAATGGTGTCTTGAATGTATCAATACTAACTACTAGATTACCCAGTATTCACCAAAAATTGTGGCTGCATTTTCCACAGCTTCCACCAACATATGGAGGGAACGTATCTGGGTTACGCATGTGCGGCAAATTATAACCAACATTCCTTTTTCTTCATCAGCACAGTGCAAATTTATCTTATATCCCCTACGAGGGAGATGGGTAAATTGTTAAGCAAGTACTCGGGTCTCTATGTTGCATGGTATAAAATGCATTTATGTGTATTTGCGTCGTTTGCAGACTTCAGGGTGCTTAAGGGGGAAGGATCGGTCATATTTGGAAGTATGGGCTGGCTTCATGTGAAAGCATACTCTTGTTTACCTGTGCTTTGTTTGTCTTTGTAGTCTGAGCAGTATCAGAGCAGCTGAGATACCTGGCAGAGTTCTACAGATTTCATTGTTAACCTTATTTGATTGTACAAAGTGCTCACTTTCTGCAAAATTCCACCATATATTAATGGTTCTTAAGCTGCAGGAACAGAATGATATAGCCACAGGCTGTATGCATCTGTGTTCCCTATTCCTGGAATTACATTGTGATTGGATCCTTGAATTAGTGGAATCCTGTCTTTTGATAGGGTTGTGGAAGTGGTTCTCATATCAACTCTAATCTGTGGCTCTCAACTGACTCTAATATGTTTTTTTTTTACTTTCTCTCTTGCTACCCTAACATTATTCCATCATTGGAGGTAGGACCAATTCCCAGATAAGCATAAGATCAAACAAGTTATCTTCCTCCCTTGTCATTCCACTGACTTCACTCCAATAGTACTGGCAGATCCCGATAGTACAGGGGTTATGCTTGCTGGCACAAAACCAGCATCAGTTCTTTGTACTGGGGTAACTTTTTCCTCTTTCAGCATAATGAAATTTAGTAGCAATCATAACCACCCTGGCCTGGATCCATGAGAGAAAATACAAGGTATAAAGCTTACTACAGTTCAACTCTATGCTTTTTGGCATAGATGGCTGAGACATTCTATATGGCAGAATCACATCTAGGAAAGAAAATCCAAAGAGGGTAGCCATGAAAATCTGTTTCAGCAAACCAAACAGCTGCAGTTATTAAAAATATTTAATTAAACTATTAGGACATATGCTTTTGTGAATTAGAGTCCACTTCAGACATCTGGACTCTAGAAACTCGTGTGATAGTATATCTGTTAGTCTTGAAGGTGATATAATGCTCTTTTTTCACTTTGGAAAAGTAACTGTTGGACATATAAAATGCATGTTTAGTTTTTTCTATACACAGAACAAAACAGAAGAAAATACCTTGCGGCTTATGGTAAATTCAGGATCAAAGACTACTGAGGCTGAGGAAGAGATTAACAGTGCTGTCCTAAGCAGATCTCAATAGGTTCAAGGCACTGCAGACATGCCTATTCATGTAGGCACTATACAATCACAACAGACTAGTGGAGCCGAGCAACTGCAGCTGCCAAGCATCTAACTCTACTTATAGCAAGTCCTTAATCTTGCGGGCAATTCTGCCCTACACTGCACCTTGTAGAACTGGCCATGCCCACTTTATCAGGGATATCAGACTGGTGAGGTTCAAACAGACCAGGACAGCAAAAATTACAACATACACCCCTCTATTTTGCTCTTTGGCTGGCAGGGAAAGCTGTCTTATCAATTATTTGCACCAAGGCTGGTACTACTTGTCTATGACTCAGGTCCATCTGCCACATCGCTGCCTTTAACAGTGCCAACTTACCCCCGCCCCTCACATACCCCATATAGTCAGTTACTACCAACCTCAAACTCTAACCTTCACAGCACTCTAATTCTCCTTCTGACCTGGCTTCTTCAACTGACGAGTCACGTCCTGGCAGTATCCTGAAGTGTGGCCCGAAACCACACCCATCCAGCCAAGCTCCCTCCGCATCTATCGCCCACGAGCGCTCCTCTCAATTACCGTTCTCAACACCAGCCCCCCCCCCCGAAGGCTCCCCTAAATCTCCCACTGCCTCCCCCCCCCCCCGGGTCCTCCTAGGTGACTTCAGCGGGACCCCAACCCCGCGCCTCCCCGGGCGGCACGCCTCCCTTCCCCCTCCTTCCCCACAGCCGCGCCCCTCACCTGGCTTCCGAGCGTCTCAGCAGCGACCACCAGCCTCAGCGCCCTCCGCTCTCCCCCCATCGGCCACCGCCTCTCTTTCTCTCCGCTCCGTCAGCGCTGCCAGGCTTCCCTTCCACGGCCGTCGCCGCGAGCAGCGGTCCACCAGGGTCTATCCCTTCCCTCTGTTGGCTGTTGCCCAGGCAACCAGCAGTAACGCCGCCACTCATTGCCCAACCTTCCTGCTGTCCTCCCCGCCCTTCCCTTCGCAGCCATCTTAGTAAAGGGCAGGAAGGCTTCCTACAATTATACGGCCATGTTTATGAAGGGCAAAATCCCTTTTTTGGTTCCCGCCGGCGCCGAGGGGCTGCCATGTTGAGACCATCTTCTTCTGCTTTCCTTTGAGGGCGCTTTTAGCATGAATAAGTCCAGGCAGAACGGAAAAACCAAGCAAGGCGGGAACGGGATAAGGTCTGGAGCAGACAGACATTTCTGCTGTCGAGGAAGCCTTTACAATACAAACCGTTGTTTGAGTATTGTAATAAATAATAGCAGTAATAAGTTTACAAACTTATTTTAGTTCTGTTTTTTAACACTTCACAAATTTTACCTGTTTGGATTTTGTCAGGAAAGATTAAAATCGACTTATCAACCCTTACAGTTGCCAACCTCCAGGTAATAGCTAGGGACCTCCCACCGTTATACCTGCCTTCCAGGCGATAGGTGTCAGTTTGCCTGGAAAAAAATGGCTGTATTGAACACCCTGCTGAAATCCTTCCCCCTCCAACCCTCACTTTCCTCAATCTCCACTCCCAAAATCTCCATATATTTCCCAGCCTAGAAGTAGCAACCCTAGGTACCTTGGATGTATCTATTTAACTGCCAAATATGCAGCAGCATACTGTTCATATATTGTCCTTTGACTTTCCATGTCTTTTGGTCCCCAAACGTAAGGAGTTCGCCAGTGGGAGACTACATACCTTCTTGTCCCCTAGGGATAAAACAATTTTAAAAAGTTGTCAGGCTTAGTCCATGACTTATGGACAGCAAATTATTTTACAAACATGAAAGTTTTAAAATAATTGTTCCTATTTGTACTTAAAATAGAAGTGAGCATCTCTGCTGACGTGTGTACAATTTACATGGAAGAAACAATAGGAGGGAGCAATGTGTAGTGACACAAATTGATAGGTGTAAACTTCTGGGAAAGTAATGCTTTAATACTAGCTATGAGAGGTCCAGAAGTAAGACGAAAAGAAAAATGCACCACAAACATTTTGGTTCTAGAAGGATAAAATAATGAGGTTCATTTTGTGGTCAGTTGGAGTAGGTTCCTATAGGAAGTCTATTTTGAAAAGGTCTAAAAGCAAGCGCTCAATCCTTTTCAGACTTTCAGAGCATTCCTGTGCTGTGTCTACACTGTGGCAGTGGGCCAAGATGCAATTGCAGTGCCACTAGTCATCTCCCAAAAGGGAAAGATACGGGACAGCTGGCTGTCCCCCACCCGAGCACTGCCACAGCAGTGTTCATTATGTTCATGCTGTGGTGGTCCATTCTGGTATTGGTGCTAGGCATGGACAGTTTGATAGACAGGGCAGGTAGGACCAATCAGAGGTCACGTGGATGAGACATCACCGGCAGTAGGTGGAGATGGTTGAGGCAGAGGAGCCATATAATGTGTCAGCAACACCTTCTTAGACAGCTCCTGTGAGAAGTCCCAGGCACCTTCCACTGGGGAAGGATGTGTGACCCATCCACCCAATGGGCACACTAAATTGTCTCACCATGCATAGAAAGCATAGAGCCCCCAAGGCTACAATGGACAACAGTTTAGATTTGCAGGTGCCTCTGGTCATCAGCAACTGCATTGATCAGGAGAGCACTGATGCTGTCAAGGGCATCCCCATATAAACCCCCATGTCACCCCTGCTGGAGTATGAGCAGGGCAGGTCTGGTGGTGCATGGGAGAGCCTCGGTTAGATCCCCCAGCAGCCTTTCAATGGGACACTGCCTCTCACTGATGTCACTTGAGGTGGCAACAAACCCTTCTAGGTGCCTGACAGCCACCCTCACAGATGCTGACAGATGCTGACTATCCCTTGCTGCTCCCTGGTAAAGGCTTCCTACCACCCATGCTGACTCTCCTGCCTTTCCCACTCAATCACTGCCCACATGAATGACAGGGTGAGTAGGTGGGTGGGATGGGCTGTGCCAAATCATAGGCTCCATGCCCAGAGCCCAAGCAAGGGGCCAGAATCCACTCCCTTGTCTGGCTCAGGAGATCTTGCCTTGCCCCTGCTACCTCTAGCCTCCCCTCTATTTGTCAAGCCAGGGCCATTGCCAATGGAGAATATCAAGTCTGCCCTCTGCATCATCTTGGTGATGCCCAGTGAGTGCAGGACCATGTGCTGGGTGATGCCCAGGGACTTGGTGATGCCCAGTGAGTGCAGGACCATGGAGACTGATGTTGCTGTTCACTTCCATGGGATCAGACTGCAAAGATGGTCAATGATATCAACACTAGTGTTAGCAGTCAGACCCCTCCTCTCTTTGCAGGGTGGTTTATAGGTAGAAAACCATAAACACTTTTCAATATGATTTCCAGTATCATAAGAGTAACGCAGTGCCTGGACCAAAAGGACACAGAAATGGATGCCAGCCAGAGACAAGCCAGGACATGTAGTTTAGAAGTGTGAGAAAGAACAGTTGCCTAGCTAACAACCTCCTGTCAAGCCTAGAGAGATGCATAATTTAGGACAATGGGTTGCAGTGCACCAGGGTTAGCCACAATATGTGACAGACTAGATTCAAAGCCTGTTCATGAGAACGGGCTTTGAAAAGCCCCCCCTCCCCCCGTGTGCTTCTAGGCCCAATGGGAAGGCCTGCTTGTTAAGTGTGGCAGGGCCCCCTGCCTCATTGACAGGCACACTGTCTTCTATAACCAATGGCACCACACACTAGTCTAGGCTTAAGCTAAAGCCAAGACAACACTGCTAGGGTCGGCCAAGCCAGGCCAGACTCCATCTCTGCCTTAGGTTTGGAATGACAGCCTTTACCTGACCCAGAGGTGCCTCTGGACTCAAGCTTGCATCAGCTTACCTCCCCCCCCCCCATTGTATTTCTAAGTGAGTGGACTGGCTTCCTCCTGTTTGCCTAAGGGCTCATAGGAAAATCCTTTGTCTTGCAACATTTTTCACACTTGGCCCCTCTGCCAGGGGATATTTCCTCCCCACACCCTGCCAGCTAGACCTGATGGCTCTCTTCCTCAGAGCCATTAATACCTTTATCCAAATCCATTTACGGCCATCCCCCCACTTGGCCAGGTATTGTCCTAATCTCCGGGGACCCTGGAAACTTCCAGCACATGCTTACCTGAGCCTTGTCACGTAGCCCCCTTCCCAAAACCCCATAAAAACTGTGGCTTCACACAGCCACTCTGAGTGTCTTCCAACCCGGGACCTCCCACGCTGGTTCGTGCTTCTTCCTCTGACCCACCACTCCTCGGACAGGTAACTATCAAGCCTTCCACTCTTCCTCCCCCTTCTCTATATGACTGCTTGTATGTGTGTTAGCTATTTGTGTGTACTTTTGTTATTTTCCTTTCAATAAAAGCTTATATTAATATTTTACCTTTAAATCTGTGTTTGCCTTGAGTTCCCACAGGCGTAATAAGCCCTCGTAGACATAGGTAACGATCCGATAACGCTAAGTTACCCCCCTCTCGCAGCATTTGAGCGAATATTCCCCACAAGCTCAAAGATACGTGTATTAGGACACGTGTTCAGCAATTTGGGTAACATGCTTCCCCCCCTCCCCCCTGGCATCAGTGTGGCCTTCTGCTTGGGCCTAGAAGCACACCCTGGGCACCTGTCAACTGGTGGGAGAAAGCTGGCCAGTGCACCAGTATTACCTTTGCTCCCCTCCTGTGGCAGCTACCTCAAGTGGGCCCCAACATACCTAACCACTTGGATATATACCATTTGTGGCTGGGGGACTTCTGCATGCCCCCTAGCTACCATGATTGTGAGCAGGAGATGTCCTTGTATCTTGTTACCATGGTGGGCCAAGGAGGAGAAGGGGATTAGGGGAAAGGGCAGCTTGCCTACCTATTCATGCATGGCTGCCCCTTTGGATCCTGATAGATGAGATGGAGTACCTTGTGGGGTCAAAAGTCGGGAGAGGTCAGCCACAGAGTGGACTTTGCTCTTCCTGTTACATGTTTCCACCAAGTTTTTACCCAGTGGTGCTAAGTACCCTTTCTGTGTTTTCCCTGCCACCAAGGTGCATTTTCACTTGCTCCAAGTCCATGCAGCAGGGAGCTGTCAGACAGCATTGACATGAGCTGCGGGGTGACTTGCTGGAAGCATTTATAGGGCAGAAGGGACTGTGATTGGATGCTGGTAAAGGGGTATGGCCAACTCAGGGGAGGTTGCTGAGTGCATATACTCTTAGTTGGTATACTAAACTGCTTGGATTCCTGCGGGTGTGGCCACCGCAGTGTTTGGTAGGGATGGATTTTGACTTAACATGGCCACCAATTACTATTTATTTATTTATTACATTTGTATACTGCCCTCCCCTAAGGCTCAGGGCGGTTCACATGGAACGTAAACAAAGAACAGTACATCAAGAACAGTAGATCAGAATTTTTTCCAGGTGCAATTTTGCACGTGTTCTGGGAACATTCCTGTGCTGGCTTAGGGAGCTGTCACCCCCCCCCCCCCAGAAACCCATATTCCCCCCGGGTGCAGAGGCTTACAGTGAGGCTCCACTGGTGCTCAGCCTGGTAGTTCTGGTGCCCTATGCTGGTGGCATTCAGATCTGTTGGGTCTTGGAACTGATTTTGTTCCCCTTTAGAATTGTGCTGTGTGTCATCAACTTCTGACCTACTTCATTTGGGGGGGGGCAATATATGCCTATCAGTCATCTTATTCACGTGTTACTTTTTATCTCCAGTTTTCTTTTATTTTTGTTGGAAAGATTTAAACTAAAACACCCAAACACAAAATGGTGCAGGATGCTGCTGGTGGGGCACCATGATGTGACCCAGTTGTGATCACAACTGGTGAGCTGTGGGAAAGAAATGAAGTAGCTTGGCTGGTATTGGATGAACATGAGATCCATTACTCCTGGAAGACCTGTGATATCTTATTACAGAGGCTAGGCAAATATCACGGCAGCAGATCAAAGAATGCTTATTTTCTACTTCCTAATGACCTAGAATTAGGACTAAGAAGCCAAACTGCTAAACTATGGATGATATGGGTTTTCCTGTATATTACAGGAAGCAACCAGTAATGTAAGATTCAGCAAAAGGATCCAGACTTATGTACTGTTTATCACCTACTCAATATTTCATGCATTAGAGGAAGATACAGCCCTTATATTGGAGATGTAAATGCCATATGCTTTTCTATATTGGAAGAATTTTCTGTTTAAACCGTCAGCTTGTTGTCATTGCAAATGCTGCTGTTTCATGGTGTGTGTATGTATTTTGGCAATGGTTTATGTACAAAATAACATATTTCACGTTGAGTTAGATTTGCCTATATTCTTCTAAACACTTCAGTAGATTGCGGCAGCACATTGGCTCCAAAGTTTAGAAAATATGAAATATGTAAAAGGTTATATTTAATGGGACTAATGTTCTGATGAAAAATTCTGCAAAGCTCTAAATATTGCACAAGGGCATACTGTCCTATTTAGATAAAAGATGTGTCCCGTAGTTTCTTTTTAAAATAAAATCTGTCCAGCCAGAGAAAGAAAGGAGAACAGCTCCGATCCCACTTCTTTGTACAAATTATTTTAAAGTGAAAAGACTAGATATATTTAAAATGCAAAGCCTCTACTTTTTCATGGCTTCTTCAGTATAACATGTGGGAATTAGGTGGTAACACTCAGTTCTTGGTTCAGGTAGGTAGCTGTGTTAGTCTGAAGCAGCAGAACAAGGTTTGAGTGCAATGGCACCTTTAAGACCAAGAGGTTTTTTTTGAAGTATAAGTTGTGTTGAGCATGCATAAAGTATCTGAAGAAGTGTGCATGTGTACAAGAGTTTATACCTCAAATAAAACTTTGTTGGTTTTAAAGGTGCTGGGACTCGAACTTTGTTCTACTCCATTTTTGAAAATTCTAGATGTCACAGTAGGATTGTAGCAGGCTGTAGAAACGTCAGAAAACTACAGCACTATAAAAGTATCAATATAACAACTTTTAAAAAGTCAAGCACTCAAAAAGAGTGCTTACCTTTTAAACAGTTGTTTTATTGATACTTTTATATTTCAAAAGAATCAAGAATGCAGGTGAATGGGCTGGATGGAGGATTCCCAGAAGTGATAGTATGAATATAGGAAAGAAACAACATTATACAATAACTTTTATTCTGCAGCTAAACAGGAAGGTAAAAGCAAATGCATCGTGAGGTTTGTATGTAGTGAAATATAAGACTTGAACCAATCTGTATCCCTCAAAATTAATTGAAATAAGAACATGACACAGTCTCTTTCTCACTACCAGGTAACACAGCCATTCTAAAATCTGTGTAATTTATCTGGGACAAATCTGGTGTCTAGTTCGCTTTGCAGAACAGACCACAGGATGTTTTGCTCTCTCTGTTGAAGCAATCGGTTTGCAGTTTAGCAGTGTAACGGATGTATGCGATTTCCAAAACCATGGATGGCGACAAGTGAAAGGAGGGATTGTTTTAGCACATAGGGAGCTCGTGGGAGTCCCCCCCCCTTCTTAATAATGGAGAGGTGGGACGAACTATCTGGAAAAATGCGAAGGCGGTCCTTAAGAGGAGCGCATGGCTTTTTGTAATGCAGTGCGGCCCCGTGCGGAGTTGCAGAGTGGGACGTGGCTGTCATTTGGTGAGAAACCGTTTCGCAACGCCGGGACCGGAAGGTGCTTTATGCGCATACCTCACCGGGCATGACTTAGCGGCGCCGAGCGCGGGGGCACACAGCCACACAATGAAGGGGCGGGGCCGGGGAGTGGGCAGGGCCGGCGTCGCGAGTGGACGCGGGTCCCTCTAGTGGGCGTCGCTTCCCGGCACCTGGTAAACAGGGGGCGTGGCCGCAGCGTGATTGGCTGGTGCCGCTCTGGCGGAAACCGCGGTGGCCGCGGGGCCGGTGTCAGGTGATCCGAGCCGGAGCCGCGCGGACTGTGCAGGGCCAGTGTGTGTGTGTGCGCGCGCGCTCCAGTGCCCGGCGGAGATCGCTGGCCCGGCCCAGCCCGGCCGGCTCATGGACGAGACGAGTCCGCTGGTGTCTCCGGAGCGCGGCCCGGCCCCGGGGTATGGCCTGCCTGGGGGCGCCGTGCGGTCCCCTTCGTGCTCCGCCGCCGCCCCCAGTCTCCCCGCCGGACCCTGCCCCTGCCCCTCCCCGCCGGCGTCTCCCACAGGTGGCCGCGACCGAGAGCGCCAGCCCTTGCTGGATCGGGGTGGGGGCGCGGAGCGTGCGGCGCGCGGGGCCGCCGGGGGACCGCCGGCTCAGGCTCCAGCCGGGTTGGGGTCCGGGGCAGGGAGCGCCGCAGCCCGCGGGGAGCGAGAGCCCCGCAACGACTTCCCCGATGACCCGGAATTCGCCGAGGTGGTGCGACTGGCGGAGTTGGCGAGCGAGCGCGGCATCTACCCCGAGCGCATCTCCCAGGGCTCCAGTGGCAGCTATTTCGTCAAGGACCTACAAGGGGTGAGGGAGCAGGGGTCGGCCCACAAGGATGGGCGTCTTCACGACCCGTGATAGCACTTCCCTTTAGAAGGCATCTGTGTCCAACGCTTTATGCTGGGGGTGGAGGGAGGGCAAGGCTCACTTGCCCATTGTCAGATGGAGCCAATCCCTTACCCTTCTCTTTTGGTTGGTGTTCCTGGACATCTTTCTTTTGTGACTTAGGGTAATTTGTACTTTGGGCTTTGGGGCTGGATCTTCACAGCGCATGCTATCTGAATGGTTTTATGTGCTATAGGTAAATACACAGTGTTATCTGCTAATCAGATAGATGCCTCCAACTCGTCTGACAGCGACAGCAAGATGTAGGCCTTATTTTCAGACAGGACAAATTCAAATATAATTGTAATGAATGCAGCAAACGGCCAACATTATGATGTGTTTTTCATAAAGCAAACATAGTAACAGTGAGAAGGTTACATCAGTGTTTAATGGCATAATTTGTACTTTGGCATTCAGGAATAGTCTGTGAACATCAGAATTCCAAGTGGGTGGCTGTGTTAGTCTGTAGCTAATGCTGGAGTAAATGTGGACATAACAGTAGTGTTAGGTAATTGTATTTGAAGCATAAAATTGGGAGCATTATGATTATGTTCAGTGGTACTAGGCAAATTGAGGTACTTCTGATAGCTGCATAAAAAGAATCTTATCCATGAGACTGGTGTGTTTTGGCCAATTAAAAGCTATAGTGTGCCAGCCCCCCCCCCCCCCGCAAATCAGTAAAATTGTCAACCGTTGACCGGTCCCCGGTGATAAAAAGATTGGGGACCACTGGTGTATTGTTTTCAAATTACCCTTTGAGAAAAATGTAAGACATCCTTGCTGCATTGACCCAATTTACTTTCAAATCTCTCAGTATCATGAGCTCATGTAGTAGTGCCCCATGAATAGGGTTTGATGGCTGTTTAGATGTTTGGCATCCAGGTTTTTAGAGAGTAAATTGAAAGTTTTACAGCGTGGAATATCAACTGCTGTGTTGCTGTTTCAGTTGGTAAAGGCCTTGCATCATTTTGTTGTTACTTGGTAGATTGCTGTCTCTATTGATGGTGTTGCATAGATGTTTTAATAAAGTGGGAGAAAATGGGACAGTGAGCATCAGGTTGGATGAAACCTAAGCAGTAAGCATCCTGAGGAACACTATGGTTTATGTCACTAAACGTTCTTAGAAAAAACAGGCTTGCTTCAGGGAAGGCTGGTGTGCATGTATTTATGTATATGCTTGTACATGCTCTGGAAAGGTGACCTTTTTCATTACCTTGTCCCCTAGTTTTCAGATTCTGACCCATGCTATTTTTATTTATCACGTGCACATGAATTTCCTAAATGCCATATGGGCTCAGAAATGTTCACAAAAGATAAAAATATAGTGCTGGATCCTTTGTTCTTGGCTTTTTCTTCTGGTGCTCATATCTCTGCCAGCAGGGACTTGGGAACCTCATTTTGTGTTGGGTTCAACTTGGTGAAAAAGGGACTTCTTGAATAACTAATCAAACTGCAAATGATTTACTGGGGTGGCATGTGCCATGGATCCAGTCAGCTGCCATGTCTTGCGGCTCTCCTTGTGACCCACCAGAACTAAACAGACTAAGTTTAATTTCCTGCTTCTGTCTCCAGTATTAACTGTATGAAACCTTCTCATCCATATGCCTTGTCATTTCTTGTTGTTAGCAGTCCAGTCTAAATTTTTTTCTGGTTCTAGTTTTAGATTCACTTCCCTTTTGGGTTGGTTAAGACAACTGCTGCTGGGATGAATCAGATTGACCTTTGCCCTGCCTATTCTTATCTGCCCCTTACTATAAAGCTCAGGGTGGTGTACAGTGTGTAAAAATTGACATAATTGAGCCTTAGGGGAGGGTGGTATATAAATTAAATAAATATATAAAATTTTCATTAAAACTATACATAATAAGACATTTAAAGCTATTGAAACTATCATTCCAATTGCTCCACAGATTTATCAGTTAATCTTATTCCTGACCTGAGTCATTGGCCAGTTATGATGGTGTTTTTTTTGGGGGGGTACATTCTGCGAGGAGGGGGAGACCCATTTGTTATTTTATGTGCTTGGCCTCAACCAGATGCCTGGTGGAACAATGGTATCTTAAAGGCCCTGTAGAACTGTGTTAGTTCCATCAGGGCCCAGGTCTGTTGGCAGCATGTTCCACCAGGCTGGGGCCAGAGCTGAAAAGGCCCTGGCCCTGGTTGAGACCAGACACTTATTTGGAGTGCTGGCAGAAAGCAGATGGATTGATGTACCATCATTGCTTCCAATTTTGTTCATTTAGAGAGGAGCAAATTGTAGTTGGTGTTCAGCAGTTAAGATGAGGCTTCTGGGATGAGTGCCTGCAACTAGACCTTGTCTGTCTGCATGTACATAGAGATGATAGGCTGGTGTGTGTGAGGGGGACAACTGTGAAGTGGACTGTGTTTGTTTGCTGTGTGTTGTAGCCTATGCCATTGACCCTGCATTCTTTCTCCTAATGGAAACAAGAGCTCTTTGCTTACACTGCACCATAAATTAAATTTAGAGTTATCATGTGCAGGTACTGGGTGGGGGTGTGTGTCAAGAGTGTAGGTGAAAGACCTTTACTTAGCAATGCTTGCTGTCAGCAGGGCAGAAGGCAGCCAGAATATTTCTCTCACTGACAATCTGAGGGAATTAGGCAGTGCAAGGAAAAACTTCAGGTAAGTTGCTAGGCTCTATGCATGTTTACTGGGAGACTCTGGATAATATTCTCCTGTAAAGAGTGAGGTTGACCTGTTATTGATGACATTTTAACTTTCAGTATTAGGTGGCCTGATTTAGGAACAAACCTCTGTGGAAACTGATGGTCTCATTATAGCAAATATCCCTTCCTTCCAATTCTGTATTGTACTTGATGGTTTTTGAATTATGTGCTAAAATACCATTACTTTGCCGCCATCGAATCTGTTATGTGCCTGGAATAAATCGTGCAAACTTGCATTCGAGCTTCCCATATCTTTGCTTGTGTGCAGAATTTTCAGATCTATTCACTGTTCACAAAATAGGAATGGGTGGCAGCAATTCCTGCTTCAGTGTAAAGTGTAATAAGTGTTGAGAAGCTTTGGAGTGGTGGTGGGGAGTTGGATTTGTGCTGACTGTAGACACCCCACCCTCTCAGCATTCCTATGCTGATTTTCAGAGCTTTGACAGACATATCTGTGCATTTTCCATGGTTTGGTGAGTAATCATGAGGTCTATAATGCTCTTTCATAAATCAAAAGCTCAGATCTCATGGCAGATGTCATGGTTGCCTCATGTGATGCAGCTTTAGCCGTACTGCTTCCTGGACCTCCTGGAAATGTGGCCTCTAGAGGTGAAGCTATAGTATGTACGGTATGATGCTTTTAGGTAAGCAGGGATGAAATCCTCTAGTCCTCCATCCATTCTTTTTCTGTCTTCCATGAGAAGTCCTGGAAACAGTTTTTGCATTGCTGAAGTAGCTTGCTAACTTTCAGTTGGGGCCTGGAGATCTCCTGGGATTACAGCTGATTTCCAGGCTCCAGAGATCAGTTCTCCTGGAGACAATAGCTAGTCTGGAGAGTGGACTCATCCCACTGAGCGAGTATATGTATACCCTACCATCCCCAGGCTCTACCCTCAAGTCTCCTAGAATTTCCCTACCTAGAGATAGCAACGCTAAGCTGAGGCTATCTGTCATGTCAGTAAGTGGAAGGATTGCATGGGGGCCGTTAGCTGGATGGCCCAGGCTAGCCTGATCTTGTCAGCCTTGTTTAGCACTTTAATGGGAGACCACCAAGAAATTCCAGAGTTGCTACGCACAAGCAATGGGAAATCACCTCTATACATCTCTTGCCTTGAAACTCCTGCTTGGTTGCCACTCATCGGCTGTGACTTGATGGCATGTTACTCACACACAGTGCACGGTGATGGGCTGGGGTTTAGCATGTGGCATGCATGGGAGGGACCAGGTTTCCTGTACATAAGAATAAAGATTCCTTACTTCCTGTCTGGGGTTTTTCACTTGCTTGGCTTGTGACTGCGAGCAGCATAGAGTCATCCTGATTTAAGAGTCACGCAGATTCTAGATTGTCACTGCTGTAGGGAACAGTAGGGTGATTTTTCCTGGGACTGAAGAATGAGACCAGTAATTGCAAAAAAATTCCTTTTTTTGGTCAGCTATTTTTAACTTTATTAGAACAAGGAAAAATATTTATAAGCAGTCTTGATATATGTGCTGTTTATCTTTCCCCTAATAAAACCTGGTTTGTGGCTCCAATGACACGCTCCTTAAAATTGGAGGTGATTGGCACTGAGTGGGGTGAGTTCCACTAATAGGAAAAAGGGAGCCCGAGCGATCTGCCTGGCAACCACTGAAGAATCCTGACTGCCTTTTTCCTGTTGGTGGAATATCCCCCACACCTAAAAGGGCCATGCAGCTGTGCCATTCACCCTGGGCAACCTGCCTTTGCAGGCTGCCCATGCAAGGCTGCCTCGTGGCCACTGTCGTTGACCTTGTGGGTGATTCCTTTCCTGGAAGGAGCAGTTAAGAAGGCTCATGGTAGTGGTGCCATCTTGGGTTGGCTGCAGGCAGCTGGGCTGATTTGGGTGCCACCACGACTGCCATGCCTCCCTTCCCTTTCGGAAGCTGAAGAGGGAACCTGGCCATCCCCTGAAGCCACTGCTGCTGCATCTCTCAACTCCCCTTGGAAAAAGAGAGCAGCGGGAACACCCTGACAATGAAGCATGCTGGCTCACCTCTGGACCGGAGTGGCCATGACCCAGAGTCAGGGCCTCACAGGTAGGCCGTGAGTGAGTTCCCTGTGGTGCCTGAGGGGGGTAGGTGGGGTGACCCTCCCAACTTGGGGTGATTTGGCTGGCTGGCCAGAGCAGGTGGGGACTGAGCCCAGGCCTTGCTCACTTCTGGCTTTTGTTTCTGGGCAAGGACACTGGTGAGGATCATATGCATACCTGTGTACCTGAGGTTATATAGAATCATACAATCATAGAATAATAGAGTTGGAAGGGACCTCATGAGTCATCTAGTCCAACCCCCAGCACTATGCAGGACACTCACATCCCAATCGCTCATTTACTGTAACCTGCCACCCCTTTGCCTTCACCCCTTGGCCTTCACAGAATCAGCCTCTCCGTCAGATGGCTATCTAGCCTCTGTTTAAAAATTTCCAAAGATGGAGAACCCACCACCTCCCGAGGAAGTCTGTATATGCATGCTAGGGCCTGCAGGGGGCACTCTTAGCCACTCTTGTTTCAGTGTAGGAGGATGAAGCCCAGACTATGCTTGGTATTGGTAGTGGCTCTGGAGCAAGCCCCCTTTGCTCTGTGTGTGTATGTGCTAAAATGCCTTTTAGGCTATATCTGCTGGTATTACTCTATAGCAGTGATTCCCAAAGTGGGCGTTACCGCCCCCTGGTGGGTGCTGCAGTGATCCAGGGGGGCAGTGATGGGCCACAGGTGCATTTGGGGGCGATGAATAACTGTAAGGGGGCAGTGAAAGCATAAAAGAAAGAAGAGAAGATTTAGAAAAATTGATTTATGTATTCTGCTCATAACGCTTAATTTTTCTTTGAACAACGTACTGGATGTTAGCTCGGTTTCAGCATACACCCTCACTTGAATTGAGATATGTGCAATCGCGCACTGCTATTGTTCATGCGGTGCCACTGAATTGCCGTTCCAAAACACGTGAGTACTACGAGCATTGCTGCGGGCAACTGCCACTCGTGCGATTGGTCAGTCGCAAGGCCCAAGTCTGGAATGGCAGCAACAGTACTACCAGCAGATTTTGGAGCACGCTATGAATCAGGAGATTTCCTGTAATTATTAGGGTAAAATTACAGCATAATATAACTCTAAGTTAGATTGTTGTGATATTGTACAAGTTAAAGTTAACTAACAAATAGTGTGTCTATAATTGGTGAGTATTATTTATTTATTTTGTAATAATTATATGCGCTTTACAAACCTTTTCGCTCCAAAGAACGAGACAGTATCGCTCCGCACTTTTTATTCTCTCTGCCGAAGAGCAAGACTGTCTCGCTCTGAATTTTTGAATCATTTTTTTTCAAACTCGTAAACATACCAATAAATATAAAACGTCATCCTTTATTTGTATTATGTTTTTAGTCTAAAACCAAAATTTCTTATTTATTTATCGGTAATTTATTTATTTATAACCGTTTTCTGATCCCTACTTAAGCCTTTTTACTAGGCCTGAAAACTATCGATTCTCCGGTAAAGTATTTGTAGAGAAACGGACCGGTTCTCCGGTCCCCACCAGCTGCAGCTATAAATAGGTCAGTTGTATACTTGGAATAGGTCCATTATTTGTAGGGAGTAACGTATTTGAGAATCGCTGGTCGCCGTCTCTAGCTAGCGCTGATGGCGTGACGCCGACGCCATTCGGCGCGGCTACTTGGTAATTGGACACCAAGCGGCGCCTGCCGGTATCATCGGCCGGTATTAATTGCTATTAAAATTTTTTAAAAAAATAATTTCCAGGGGGCGCTGAGGAATATTTTTTCTGGAAAGGGAGTGGTAGGCCAGATAATTTTGGGAACCACTGCTCTATAGCATCTGGCATTATGCTGTATTTAAATAAACATGAACTCATGACACTTAAGTTCTGGGCAAGAGAAGATCCTCCTCTCCATCAATAGAGCTTGGTATTTTGCACTGCATATACCCAAATTGCTATTTCAGTTTAGAATGCCAGAGAATGTGGGATCTTCTGGCCAGGCCCCCCACCTCTCCGTGTTCATTGTCTGGCTTAAGGGGTATAGTTTTGTTCCAGTTTTTATTAATACCAGTAATAGACCAGGGCACCAGTCCATAGATCCTTTTGCCCCTAGCAAGTTGCACATATGCAGCTGTGTGTGAGGTTTCTGTGTGTTCACTTTCTGAATAGATGGTTGAGAGAACTCAGGAAGTACATTGGGAATTGTCGCTGGTTCAAGATACTTCCTAATACTTCTCCCAACTAAGGAAGTGCAATTTGGGGCTGGATATGGTTGTCCTGCTTGGCTGCTGATTCTGGCCATTTTACACCTGGCTTGATGCCCCAGTTTAAGAGCTTAATTTGCTGTGTAACAGAAGCTCCTGAGGGTCAGTGGTCTACCCTTAGGGGGCCCCTTGGGCCCTTGTGATGTGCGAATATACTGTAATAAGGAATGTTCTTGCCAAAATGGGATCCTCCAATATTGATCTATTTGTCAAGAGCTGGTATCTTGCCAGTTTGGGGATTTGGACTTGTATGCTCATACTTGGCTTGCCTGCCTTATATATTATCTTTTCACTTTGGTTTTCTTCCCCTCCCTCCAGAAAATCATTGGTGTGTTCAAACCCAAGAATGAAGAGCCTTATGGGCAGCTGAACCCAAAGTGGACCAAGTGGCTACAGAAACTATGCTGCCCTTGTTGTTTTGGGAGAGACTGCCTTGTCCTCAACCAGGGATATCTGTCTGAGGCTGGTGCTAGCCTTGTTGACCAGAAACTGGAACTGAACATAGTTCCCCGCACAAAGGTAAGCCAATGATAGGAGAGGCTTTAACAGGACAAAGAAGGCCTAGGTAGTGTGTTCTCCAGTGTCTTATTCCCAGACTGTAGAACCCTGCCTTCTGTTTGGCCCTTTAAATCCAACCCTCAGCCCTGTTTCTTAACCTCTATGGGCTTCTGTTAGTTCTCTTGGTATTTCTGAGTTCCAGTCCATGGAAGTACTTGGTGCCGAGATTAGGTTGGAAGCAGGAAGAATGCATGTCAAGATCATATGGGAGGTAAATCAAGAATTATTATGCTATTATCTTTTTAAAAATCTAAATTCTGTGTTTAGATTATGGCTATTACTATAGTATGCAACTGTGGTGACTTTTGTTCTTCCTTGCTCAGTATGCATTCAGATTCTGAATTTTGAGTTCTTTGCAGCACTTTTGGGTTAGCAACTGCATGTAGTAGCAGAGGTAAGAATTCTTGTCAAACTAGAACTGGTAAAAAGAACTTGCCTTGGATGCTGGCGGTCTTTGCAAACACAACCTGCTTCAATTTACACAGCTGCCAGAATAGGGATTGACACTTGTCTTCCACATAATGTGGAATTTTCAGTACATGTAAATTCCATTCAGGCCCCCAGGCTCTGTGGCACTTCTTTTAAAGACAAACAGGTCCAAATCCTTGTGGATCTATGCAACTTTGTTTGTAGAGTTGTGTGCGTGAATGTGTACATGTGCATATGTTACCTGCTTACAAATTATTCTTCCCTGTGCCCACAGGTGGTATACTTGGCCAGTGAAACATTCAACTATAGCGCCATTGATCGAGTGAAGTCCCGGGGCAAACGCCTGGCTCTGGAGAAAGTGCCAAAAGTCGGACAGAGGTTTCACCGAATTGGCCTTCCTCCAAAGGTACTCCACTCCAGTTATGTGATTCCCCCACCCCCACGTTTAAGTTACCTGGGGAGAGTGTTAGTACCAGTGAGTAGCTGCAGGGCATGCCTTGTTCCCCTTAACCCACCTGCTTCTGTACTCTCAGGTGGGCTCTTTCCAGCTGTTTGTGGAGGGTTACAAGGATGCAGATTACTGGTTGCGGCGCTTTGAGGCTGAGCCGCTCCCGGAGAACACCAACCGCCAACTGCTGCTGCAATTTGAGAGGCTGGTGGTGCTGGACTATATAATTCGTAATACTGGTAGGTTTTGCTGCTAGTTCCTGGCCCTTTGGTTGGGGATGCTAACCGTGTGTGTGTGGCAGAGTGGGTAGGAGAGCAGTTGCTAGTCCCAAGAACACATGAAGGGGCTGTGGCTTATTTTTAGGACATGGCTGTACAGGAGGCCGTAGGTTCCAGTCCAGTTATAGAAGAATCAGGCAATAGGTGATGTCGAGGCTCTGGGGAGCTGCTGGGATCCAGAGTAGACACTTTTAACCTCAGTGATCCAATGGTTTGATTCAGCCTATAGCAGCTTTGTATGTCCACTTCACCCTGTGAAGAGAGGAGTGCCTTTTGTGCTGTACGTAGGTCTGCTAAATATATACTTTTCTTGGTGTGCCAGTTGATAAACCTCTTCCTGGTGACACTCCTAAATCAGTTCTGTGATGGGAAGTCAGTTCCTCAGTCAGCTTGCAAATAATTGGCTTTAGGGGCTGCCATTTAGATCTTCTCCCTTCCCCTCCAACAGTTCATATCTGGATGTAATTATTAGGTTCCAGAGTCCTTGACAAGTTGGGAGCCCTCTCCTGTTCAAAGGCAGGACTACTTTCAAAATATAGGATTTACCAGGCCGATAACTTGGCATGAGAGAAGGATGGCAGAGGTTTGCCCTAGTGTTTTCTATGAGAAAAATTGGCATGTATGCTACATGAGCCTTCCCCCACCCTGAGAGTCACTTAAGTTGGAGGAAGACTTCAAACTTTGCTCAGTAGAATAATAGGATAGATTAAACAAGCAAACAAAAAAAGCATTTGTCCTTTAATAAATACCCAGGATAAGAAAGTGCTGAAACAAAAAATAATGCAGACAAAAGTGAGGAAGCAGTCAAATAAAAAACAGACCGAATGCATTTCAGATACAAGCGAGATCAAGAGTGTTTATTCAATATTTTAAGTTGTTGTTGTGTTGGTTGTAGGTTCCCCATCCTCTTTTTGTTTTGGGTTGTAGTCTCCCAAGATAGGATACATGTTGTTATGTAGGCAAAATTGAAACTACCATGACCAGGCTGACAGCTGAGGGCCTCAGCCCTCCAGTTGGAGAGGGAGGGCAATACAGAAAGCCCTACCATCTGCCAAGTCACACACTCAAGTTGCATGATTCCCCCACCTCACCCTCACCATGTTCCTGGGCTGACTCAATACTTCTCTGGCTTTCATTAGTGCATTTTTGTTCTCCCATAGACCGGGGTAATGACAACTGGCTGATCAAGTATGATTGCCCCTTGGATAACACAAGCATGCGGGTAAGTGGGGCAAAGAGCTGTTCTGGTAATATGAAGTGGGACCTGTTTGTTTAAAATGCTTTTACCTCGCCTGTCTCTACAAAATGGTAACCAAGAAGAAGAGTTGGTCCTTATAGGACGCTTTTCTCTACCAGAAGGAGTCTCAAAGGGGATTACAATTGCCTTCCTTTCCTCTCCTCACAACAGACACCCTGTGAGGTAGGTGAGGCTGAGAGAGCCCTGACATTACTGCTCGGTCAGAACAGCTCTAACAGGACTGTAACTGGCCCAAGGTCACCCAGGTGGCTGCACGTGGGGGAGTGGGGAATCAAACCTGGCTTGCCACATCAGAAATCAGCACTCCTAACCACTACATCAAGGCAATTCATAGTACATTAAAATGACTATAGCTAATTAAAATATTTCAAACAGTGGCCTCTAAAAACGACTCCCACCCAATATATATGCTAAAAGAAAAGCCCGCAATACATGGTGTCCAGCAATAAAACAGATGAACCTAAAGAAGTCAGCATTACAGATGCTGACTGTAACCCATATGGGTTATGACTGCTCTGCCAACAATCCTGGAGGGAAATGCCATGTCCCTTTGATAGAGGGATAGTATGTGGAAATGGACAGCTGAAGCTTTTCAGAGCATGGGGTCAATAACATCCCCTTAAGCTTCCATTAGAGGGATGGGAAGAGAGCTTCTGGTGGGATGGATGATGATCATTATTCGTTTTGGTGACAATAGTTCTGGGACTGCCCCTCCAAGCTAATGTGGAGTGATTGCTGGGTGTTGTGTCTCTCCCTGGCTCAGTGTTCTTCCCTTTCCCTGCAGGACTCAGAATGGGTAGTGGTGAAGGAGCCAATCATTAAACTGGCCGCCATTGACAATGGCCTGGCTTTCCCCCTCAAGCATCCAGATTCTTGGCGAGCCTGTAAGTACTTCCATGTGGGCTTGTTAAAAGTGTTTTTGGCCTGTGTTAGGTGTTCTTCAGGATCTCACCACCTGCTGTCTGCATTTGGAGCGCATGATGCTCAGGCCTTGATGTATCTATCACCTGTCTCTAACTTTGTTTTCTGCCTTTCCTGAAGACCCTTTTTATTGGGCATGGCTACCACAGGCCAAGATGCCGTTCTCGCAGGAGATCAAGGACTTGATCCTGCCAAAGATTTCTGACCCTAATTTTGTTAAGGATCTGGAAGAAGACCTCTATGAACTTTTCAAGGTAAGCACAGGCTGCTGGACAAGTAGACATCAGATTCTGGCATATGTGCATATATTGCACATGCTCCTCTCCACAGAGCGGGAGGGGGAAAAGGGTGCAAAACCCACCATAATTGCTTGTGTTCCTCTCTTTCTTTTGTAGAAGGATCCTGGTTTTGACAGGGGCCAGTTTCACAAACAGATTGCTGTCATGCGTGGCCAGGTATATTCCTTATTCCCACTTGTGGGGGTGGGGGCGGGGAGGCTCCTGCTCTCAGTGATGTCGGGCTGAATTGCACACTGTCCTTAAGCCTGTATTTTCAGCTTGGGCCTCATGTGTCATTAGTACCATGTTTTGTTTTTCTCTTCCCAGATTCTCAACTTGACACAGGCCTTGAAAGATGGGAAGAGCCCCCTTCATCTCGTCCAGATGCCCCCTGTTATCGTGGAAACTGCTCGCTCTCACCAGCGCTCGGCCAGTGAGTCATACACACAAAGCTTCCAGAGCCGCAAGCCTTTCTTTTCTTGGTGGTAGCAGCTGAAATCTGGTCCACTGAGGAACTTGTGGGAGAGTGCTGCTTGACAGCGGGCCATTGATCCTCCAGACCAAGGCGGCTGTACTGCAGCCCGGGGGAGATGGATGCCGAAGCTCCCATCAGCCTTGACCCAGAACATTCCCAGCAGGAGTGGAGGAGGGTCTTCATCAGACTGATTGCTACTTTCTTCTCACTGTGGGTTGGACATACCTCCTTCCCAGCCTGGGCATGGCAGCCTCCCTGAGCAGGTGCCTGCATGCAGCACCCTTGGGCTCCTAGGTACCTCCCTTCTTAAGTCCTTTGCCTGGGAAAGTTGGAGACAAGGGGGAGCATCTTTGTTGGCTGGGAGTGCTATTGCTCTGTGTGAAAATGCCAGCCTTGATAGTCCTCCCTCCCTTACTGTATCCTCTTGCTTTTCATGCTCAAGAAGGCAAGCACCTCCTGCCCAGTTGGTCTTGCTTGGCTATCCTTGGCCCCCTGCAGGTCCTGTTCCTGGTGTTATGCGTATCAGTACTCTCTTGGGGCCATCTGTATGGAACAAGGCCATAGCTGGCTGCTGCTGGAGGAATCCAGGCTGGGGGGGGGGGGGGATGAGGATTGGACCAGGGCCTCTTGTGACTGCTGAATGCTGGGGTTACAGGGCTACTGTGAGCCTGCAGGTGGGACAGCCACTGCTGTGCTTCACTTCCTCCCTGCAAGAGAGACTGAATGCCTCACCACTAGATTTTAATTCAGTTTTAAATAATCCGCTCCATGTGCACACTCTCATGTGCTCCACTCAGTCCTAGAGCAAGTGAGAGGAAGGCTCATCTAGTCTTTCATATCAACCCTCTTGTAGTCCCTAGATTAATTACAATAACTGGCTCTCCTCTTTGGACAAGTAGGATGAGGATGTAAGAGAAAGACTAGTTCATTGCCTGAGGCTGTTCCCTCAGTTCCTAGGGGGTGGGGACAAGAAAAATACCTCCCCCAACCTAGGTTTGAGCGTTGACAATCGTGGGAAAGATGTTCTGCCCCAGGACCAGCAGATAATCTGAGGTTAAGATCACTACCATCTTGAGACAGTGCCAGGTGCATAACTGAATGATACTATGAATGCTGCTTTTCTATAGGCTACTGTGCTAAAGCCATGGCAACACAAACTTCCCCTTGGAAACTGTCAGGATAAGCATCCTGGCTTCTCTTTGGGTGCTGCTCACTAAGCTGTAGCCCAGGATGGCTAGGAGAGGCCGTGTGCCAAGTTGAGCCCAGCTTCCTTCCTCTTCTGAGCAGAGGGGCTGGTACCCTGTAGGTGGAGTCTGCCATTTTCCTCATGGTCCTGGCTGGAGGGTAGGCGCCTATCCTCTGTGCCAGGCTGAAGCTACTGCACTTTGCACTAGGGGATACTTTTCATTCTGTCAGCCTGAACTGAAATGTATCATTCTTATGCACTGTAGAAATGTATGTAATATATTTAAATCAATGCAAGTCTCTTCATAACAGGTGTCCAGTTGCAGCAGTGGTCTCCTGTGTGCATTATGTCTGAGTTAATAATAGGAACTGAATCTCTTTGCTTCCCATTATTCCTCTCCAAGCTGCTAGTCACATCATTGTTTCTACCTACAGTACTGGTCACCTGCTTCCTATTCAGGCTGAATACTTCTGTTGCAGCCTATCATACGTTGTCCTATAGAAAATCCCAGCTACCCCCATTTGTTGCTGTTTATATTAAGGTTGTGAGGGGATCTATCTTGTCTGATGGGCCTCCTACTAAAATGTAAGCTGCCTCTTGTTCATTTCACAGCTATGTAAGTAAACCACACATGAAACTAGTCATAGGCTTGGATAGCCCTGGTTAAAGGTCACCTTCATTTCCCAATTCTGGTGCAGACTACCCTGGACATCATTCCTGCTTTGGCTAGACAGGTCAGGATCATGCCACTGCACAAGGCTGCTTTCAGGATTCATTTATTCTTGTGCTGTTAAATATGGTCCTTCTTCCTGAAGGCTGCATTCATATTTTGTGTAAGAATGACTGCATCATTTCTTCCCCTTTGTCCTCTAACCAGTAACAGTCATTCATTGGCCTTGAATTGTAGGATGTAGCTGATTCTCTTCAGTTTGCTGGTCCTACCTACCTCAGTAGGGCTATGTTTCCTATACTGCCAATAATTACTTCAGATGCCACCATGCTTACCTCCTAGTATGAAGCCAGCTTACAGTGAAATTCACTGCCCAGTTTCAGGCTTATACGCTTTCCCCAGTGCACGAGAGGCCAGTCTTTGCACATGAATATGTATAAGCATTTATTAAATACAGGCAAGTGCATTTAGTAAATTTAGTGTTTGTGCTCTGCCAAACCAAGGACATTGCCTTGCTGCATCTGAGAAATTGTCGATGGTTTCAGGTGATCCCCTAAGCGAAGGGTGAAATTTTTGCTTGAGAGGTGTGCAGAGTTGTCCTTTGGCATCCTCTCTCTCAGACTGTTCCTGTTCTGCACAGTGCCATAGACTGACAACTGAAGGGTTGGGTTCAGCTGCTCACTGGTGGATCTGGTGCAGGTAGCTAGCAGCTCCTGTACCCCTTCTCTTCTGCTTGTAGTAGGAGGCAGGGCATGAGCTGGCTTGACCAGCCACATCTGGTTTCTTGCTACTGTTGGGCCCTTTGTCCTCAGTACAAGATGTAGTGCAGTCTTCAATCCTGTAGAACAGCAAAAGAACTTATTAGGAGCTGGAGAAACTGAGAAAGATTACGATGTAGGACAGAAAATGCCTTGACAGCTCTACACAAGGGAAGATGTTGAGTTTTAGGGGTGTGCTCCTGGTCAAGCCAGGCCAAGTATAATCTTGGTTTTGTAGAAGCTACATTTTGACAAAAGAGGATTAAATTCTGCATAAGAGAGCCATTCTAGCACATGCTACCATTGATATTACAGTACGCATGCCAAAGTAGTGGTAACCACAGTTTATTGGTAGCAGTGTTAAGACTGGTAGGCTGTGGGATGCATTTACAGGGTACTCTAGAGTAGCGATCCCCAACCTGTGGGCCGTGGACCACATGTGGTCCTTCGACTAATTGGAGGTGGGCCCCGAAGGATGCCTCCCCCCCCCCCGGCCCTTCATCTCCCCCAGCCCTTTACAACACACTTCATTGTTGTGGCGTGTCTGTATCTTATTTTGAAGGGATGTTTAAACATTACCATAGCGATCAGAGAGCGTTAGGGCAGTGGTTGAGAGTAGAGGAGTAAACTACCCCCCCCCACTGGGCCTCAGTAAAAGGTGTTGAGTGGTCCCCGGTGATAAAAAGGTTGGGGACCACTGCTCTAGCTTGGGGAATACATATGAGGAAGAAATAGAGGAAAGCATTAAGTTAGAGCATGCTGTGATTCAAAGGATGATAAGCAAGGGCTGAGATACGAATCTGGCTTGATGAGTGATAGAAATGATGAACCAGCTGCTACCTAGGAAGCAGTGGAGAATAATGAACATGGAGACTATACCGTAAGCGGCTAAAGTGCTGTAACTCCAGGAATCCAGTGCTACTTCCTGACTCTGAAGACTTCTGGTGGGGCCGCGGCCTCAGTTTTCTCTGCCTTCTGCGCAGCTGTTGCAAGGCCTGGGCAATGCACCGATTCCCTGCACGCTCCCACACGAGCTGGGCCCGCTCCTCTGCTTGCACATCCCCACTGCTGTGGAAGAGATGGTGTAGCTGCAGCAGCCCTACTCCCTGAAAGATGTTGGCAGATGCTTTTTTACGAGTGCAAGACCTGGGTGCCTGAGGGTGGTGCAAGTCACAAGCGATGGAGGCAGGAGTGCCCATGGGGCTGGGGTCTGTCCACTCTATAGCTGGAGGCAATTCTGTGAAAGGATATGGGGAACAGTGATGAAGCTGCAACATTAATGGCTCATAGCAGCTTGTGTTTTCTCCTCCTGACTTCACATGTTTCCTTGTCAGCATGTCTTTCCAACTGGATCCTTCCACAACCATGCTCTGAGGGACCTCAAAGTTGTCCCTTCCTCATACACAAACCAAGCCCCAAGGTTCTGCCTGCTTTCCTTAAGAAGCAGTTCAGAAAGCAGGCAGAACCTTGGGGCTTGGTTTTCAGACATTCCCTGATGGCACCAGATGCTGTGTCCTCCTGGAAGAGAGTGCTAACTTTCTCTAGTCACCCAGATTCCGCTGTACAAACCAGCTAGTGTCACATGAATGACAGGTCAGTTCCTGCAGGCTACAGTTGTGCTCAAGTAGCATAGGTGAGCATCTGCAAGAAAACTGCTCCAAGAGATTTGCATGCCTGCAGATTCTATCAGCATTGGAGGGCAAACAAAAGGTGGGGACTCCTTTGGGCAGTGAAAAGCAAGATATAAAACAAAACAGCTCTTCTTCATCTAAGTACCCACATTCTTGCAGTCACTGCCTTTTACTGAGATGATCCGCTCATCAGTTTTCATGTTCTGGCACCTCTTACTTGACAGCACTGCCATAGCAGTTATTTCCCTGACAACACTCCAGGTCTTCAAGAGGGATACTCCTCCTTCCACCCCTCCCAGCCCTCAATGGACGCTTGTTTGGCATTCTGACCCTAGTAGGTTGGCTACTTCAACACTTAGCCAGGAACAGTGCAAAACTGTTCATTGGCTCATTCAGAAAATGACCCTCAATGTGTAGCATTCGTATCAGTCTTTCTGGTTTCACCCAGGGCTGCAGGTCTGAGCAGATATTCAACATTTACTTTAGCTGTGAAAAGCAGCTACAGGAGAAGACTAATACAGATCTGAGCTGTGGTGCTGGAGAAGAAAAGGGTTCACTCACTCCCAGTATGTTTGCCCATATGAACATCCTCCCCCCTAGACTAATTTAAATACATGTAGAATGAAGAGTGAAAAGAATTACTGCCTTTTCCCTTTCTCTGGGAAGATGGCATAGGAGCTCTGGTCAACATATATGCTCCCTTCTTCCTAGGTCCCCATCCAGTCCAGGTGCCAGTATCTGCACAGCTAGCATCCTGAGGCCTGTGCGGGTTGCAAATGAAGCCTGGGCCACAACCCAGGAAGGCTATGGTTCAGATCTTCGCTTCAACGCAAAACCCGTTGGGTGGCTTTTGGGCTAGTCCTCCTTTCTGGGCCTAGCCTATTTCTCAGGGTGGTACGGATGTTAAAATCCTATTAATGCCACTCCCTGCACAATAATGGGAAGGCCAGGTTCCAATACACACTCTGACACGAAGCTGTCTAAAGCTTAACATACAAAGCAGGTCCAGAGTTCTGACCTTGAAAAAAGGCAGGATATCAACGTAACATCTCCCGGGGTGGGGAGAGTTAAAGAACCCTCTTCTGAACGCACTAGCATAAGCCATGGGAACTGTAGTCCATGGACATCTGGAGGGACACAGTTTGCACACCCTTGTACTAGTACTACCTAAGCCCCCCCCTTCCGCTTCCTCCGATTTTTGCTCCGGGTTCCAGAGTCCTGGACCGTAAGGGCAGCGGCTCTTTGCGTAGCAGCCGCCTGGACCCTGGTAGATCCCGGCACACACAAACCTGGGGACTGCGGCTCGCTCGAAGAGTCCTTGAGCCCCGCCACGGTGGGTTCTGCCAAGCGCCCTGCGGGTCTCTCCCCAGACCTATTCCGGCCGCTCAGAGGGACGACTCCTCTTCCTCCATTGAAGAGAGCGGACAACGCAGACTCCAGCCAATCAGCTTCTCCAGGCGCCGGACTCCTGCTTGCCGAATCCGAACTCCCAGGGCAACTAGCGACCCAATCCGACGCAGAGAGGGTGGGAACGCGTGGCAAGCGCCGCTACTGACGTCAGCGAGGAGGGAGCCTCCAAGGAGGGGGAGGGGGAGGGGGGTTGGGTTTCCGCCCATGTCTGGGAACGGAGGCGTGGGGTCGTGCCTGCCCGTGGCGAGACACAGCCTTGTTGTGAGGCAGCCCCCGGGCAGAGGGCAAATTAAGGTTTCTGGCGCGTTTTCGCAGGGAAACCCCATCATTCAGTGTAAGGGACGGGCTGTGCGTGTGTGAGTGTTCTCTGTTCTTCCCCGCTTTCCAGGATTGTCTGCCTCATCTCTATCCCTAGTCGACAATAATACGTTGTTTGGATTTTCTGAAGGCAGGACCTTCCCTAGCTTAGGCGCGCTGGAGGCCGAGGGTTATAATGTCTCGGCTGCTAGCGAGCAGGCTCATTTGCCAGACCCCGTGTCTGGTTTTCCAGACTCGCTGCGTGGTGCGACGGCCTTCTGGTAAGGCTGCTAACGATTTGGAGAAACAGCCCGCTTCATTCTCTAATTCAGGGATCCCCAACGTGGCGCCCAGAAAGTGGGTGGGACTTTTGCCCACAAAAGCTTCTGACTGGCCATTTGAAATTTGATTGACTGCACAGATGTGTGCAAATTTTGTTTTGCAGTAGTTGCCACCACTGCACAAGGAGTTTCAATGTGTAATTGAAGGTAAGCTGCAGCAGCCCTGGCTCTGCCTTCTCCAGATGCTGTTCTCCACCTGGCTCTGCCTTTTGAGGCAGCTACTCTCTGGCAGCCATTTTGTGGCTGCACCCACCGTGCTGTGCCAAACTCCCAAAAGCATCCACAAACTGGAAAAGGTTGCAGACCCCTGCTCCAAGCAGTCACAACTAGACAAATGCAGAAGGGTCAACCTGGAAGGCTCTGCTGTCCAGTGAGATGAGCACCAGGGAGCCAAAAATCAGATGGAAACCACCAGTGTAAATTCCTGGTGTTGCGTTTTCTGAGAAAAGTTAGCATAGAAAAGGCCATAACACAGAAAAGGTGGACCTCAAGGACTGTCTACTTGCCTGTACTCCCCAAAGAGTGACACTCAACCATCTGGTGATCCCTGGCCCCAAAGAAATCTGTGTCGCCTTGACTAGCTAAAACCTTTTCATCCATTGTTCCAACTTGGTGGAACGAGATCTCCAATTGAATCAAGGCCGTATTGGAATTCGGGACCTCCCTATAGTCTGGTCCCTTGCCAGGCAACCTTGACACTCAGCATGTCCCTAACCATTGTTATCCCTTTTCAACTGTTGTGATTTCCCAAATGTTGTTATAACATAAATCTTTTTGCTTATTCACACTGTTCCAAATGTTTCCATGTACCTTTCCCACTTTCCACTGGTTCTGTGTACACTGCCCCGAGGTATCACAGTGAGGGTCAGTATATAAATTGCATGCATGAATGAATAAACAAATAAATGGAGGCCATTTGACTAGGTTGGCTCTGGATATTCAGGAAGTTGCATGAGGGAGGTATTTGGCATTAGGGAAAATAGAGACTAATGCTGTGTATTTTATGTTTACATATTTTCAGGGAAAGGAAGACACGGGGCTCCATAGCCTCCAGATAATACTCCACAAAATATTCTTGAACACGGTAAAGGCAAAATCAAAAGTAACTTATCTTTTTTTCAGTGCCAAACTAAATGGTGTCATTTTGATGTGAGGAAACTGACCCGTCCTCCTCTGCAGTTCCTTTTCTGGAGATCCAGTCAGAATTTGTTGTTTCTCTTCCCCAATCTAATTTGGGAGCTAAAAGCATTTGAAGTAACATCACCCTGTGAGTCGAATGTATGCCTAAAGTGTAACATGTAAAACATAAAATAGGGCTGCCAGCCTTTAGGTGAAGCTTGGAGATCTAGAATTACAACCAATCTCCAGGCAACAGGTATCAATTTCCCTTGAAAAAATAGTTATTTTGGAAGGTGGAATTTGACACTATATCCCACTGAGGCCCCTCCCTTCCCCAAACCCTGCCTTCCCCAGGGTTAACCACCATCCAAGAATTTTCTTACACAAAGTTAGCAATCCTAAACATTATGCCACTAACGAATGGCTTGGTCCTGAACCCACCCCATCAAGGTGGAGCAGCATTCTGTGCCTGCAGGCCAACCTTTCTGTGCAGGCAGAGCTCAAGAGGCAGACTGGCTGCCAGTAGTTTTAAGGCCTATTCTGAGAGCAGGGGTGGGGAGGAGAGATGGAACAACTTATTAGCAAAAAAGATGAAAAGAGACAGAGAGCCGCCCAGAGCAGAGGAGGGGCCAGGGGGCCAGGGAGGGGCCGAGGCGGGAAGCCGAGAGGCCCCAGTGTAGGAAAGACTGTTAAGCTGCAGATGTTTGGCAGCTGCAGGCAAAGGAAGTGGCTGAGAAGGAGGGAGTGAGATTCCACTGGACTGCAGAAGGGATTGGAGGCCTGATTTGTGCTTTCCAAAGGCAGTATGCCTCTTCCACCACCACCTTCTTCACCTCCACCGCCGTATCCACACTCCCGAGAGCCTTTGAGCCTGAACTGGACCTTCCTGCGAAGTCTTTTGGGAGTTTTACGCATATTGCAGCTGGTGGCTGGTGCCGTTTGCTGGATTACTTTAGCGGCACACAAGTATGAAGGGGCAACCTACTTTGCAGTCTTTGCTGCAGTCCTCGTATGGTTGCTCACCTTAGCAATCTTTGGGCTCAGCTTTCTGGGCCGCTGGGCTCTGGTGCCAGGCCTTGGGAGCCGCTGGCTCATCACCAATATAGCGCATGATCTGCTGTTTGGGGTCATTCTCTTCTCTGCTGCTGCAGGCATCATGGTCCATAAGGCACAGGATGTCAGCTACTGCAACGTGAGTGCCTACAAGTATACCTGCAGCTACAGTGCCTACCTGAGTGCTGCCATCTTTGCAGGCATCGCTGCTGTCTTTTACCTGCTTTCAGGACTCTCTTGTCTGGTACGCCGTTCCCGGGGGCACCATGACATTATCTAAGAGACGCAAGAAGATAGACCGATACACAGGGATAGACGCACTCTTCAAACAGATGGACAAGCCTCACACACCTCTCATCCCCACAGTCAGATTGCTCCTTGCTCCAGACCTACCAACTTACCTTCCTGATGGAGAGACAGAACATCAACAGACTTTCCCTATAGAGGATATGGCCCCCTCACCAGCAGATGGATGTGGGCTATTGTGACCCTGAACTGGAATTGGCATGCTGTTTCGATGAAACCTTGGAGCCAGATTGTGCCCCCCCCCCTTCTTTTCTCTTCCTCCTTCGTGTGGCAGGTGGGTCTTTCTGGGTTTGGGAGGGTTTTGTATGGCCTAGCTTGTAATGCAAGTGCCACTGGGAGTCCTCAAAACCTATGATCATCCAGTGCCATTCTTTGTTCTTACAAGAGCAATTTTAGTTGAGCATGTAGTCCTTGCCATTACGTATATATTTATGCCTTACACATAAGATCTGACTTTAATATTGAAATTAATTCAGTAAGTTAATTGAACGATTGAATAATCATCTCCTTGGTGATCCTCTGGTTTATTATTTTATAGCAAAGCAGAATTTAAAGATCACCCACAAAGACTTCCATGAAAAGTTTTTGTTTTCTCTGTGACACACTGTTTTTAATCATATATTTATAAATAATGCCTTTTAAAATTCTGTATTTTGGATAAGACCTTGATGTGGATATTGTAGCCTTTCTGCCATAGCAACACACTTTCCAGAATGCTGTACTCCCTAACCTGGAAGTCCTGTACTGTAACCCAACCCATAGGCTCTGCCTCTTCAAATATGAGAGAAATGCACTTTGTGTGTGTTCAAACATGCCCTCTTATTAATAATTTTATGCTCTATGTCTCAGAAATGACACCAGAGAGAGGCTCATGGACTGAACTCTGGTAAACTTTCCCAAATTAAGCCATGCTTCTGGCCTTGGACCATAACTGTTGTTTTCATTTTCTTGGTATTAGTTCATGTATCATTTCCACAAAACCTCAGGGACTATTGCTTCATGGAAAAAGAAGCCAGCTCAAAGACCAATCAGTCATGGATAATGGGGAACATTTGGAGTGCTTGGAAGGAGGGGGTTGTTGGTGGGACCCTGCAGGAAAAAGGCCCCTTGTGGCAGGGAAAGAAGTGCTGATGAGGTTAGGATGAAGACCAGACTGCCTCATATATGAGGACCCCCACCCCACCAGTATCCATTGTGGGTGATTAGGGCCTATTAAGGTAGATTTGTAACCTAACCCCTACCTCCTGGAGGCACCAAGATGAGGTCCCTTTCTAATGAGATAAAACATTTAAGAGCCAGTGTGCTGTAGTATTAAGTACTGGATCAGGATCTAGGTGACCCCGGTTCAAATCCCCATTATGCCACAGAAGTTTCCTGGAAGACCTTGGGCCAGTCACACATTTTTCCCTTCACTTACCTCACAAGGGTTGTTGTGAGGATAACATGGAGAACAATATAAGCTGCTGGGTCACCATTGGGGATCGAGGCAGGTCATAAATGAAGTAAATAAGTAAAAATTCAGACTGGACTTTCAATCAGGGTAAAACAGGCTGTTGCAGCACTCTTTGCTAGGGTTATGCATTCTCCTCATAATCTGGAGAAGCCTGTTCAGTGTATTTTGCATCAAGTACTGAGCCAATGCCCTCCATAAATAGGAGACCACAAGGAATTTCGTGGTTCTAGGACACCATGAAAAGATAAGCTTTGAGCAAAAACAGGCAAACAGGAACTGTAGTTGGAGAGACCAGGTTGGTGGTAATATGATTGCTTCAAAAGCTGGCATTGGGGCCAAAGGAAAGTAGTAGCAGTAGTTCAAAAACAGGTAGGATCAGTTACATCCTATGGAAGCTCTCAGAAAAGATAGGTATCCATACTGAGTGAATTTCCAAAGCATAGCAGAAAGACTAAAACCACTGCTGTCTGGAACTACATTTCTGTATCATGTGAGTCGGAATTGATTTGTGTGCAGCATCCATAACAATTTGAGCCCTATGACTTCATATTTCTGGACTGGCATACATTGGACTTCAACACTGCCTGCTCCTGAAGGGGGAGATGCCTCAGAAATATGGAAGTGCCAAGTGACGGATCCTCATAGGCAACACTTCTGCTAAGCAAACTTAGTAGCTGCCCAAGCTGCCTTGTCCTAAGATGCTACAACCAACGTGTTTTCAAATGATGGAAATGGCTCAGTTTTTTGTTGAAGTCTCCCTCATCCAAACAAGAAACTGTATTCCAGCAACACCACATAAGCTGGTAAATGTAATTACTTCAGCAGAGAAGCCAGAAACTCGTCTAGAAACCCCCTTCACCTATCCTGCTCAAGACACCAAATAATCCTGCTTCAGCCTTTGGACATTTTTCTGTTCTACACATCGGCAAAAACACTGACCTCATCTGTTTCCGTCATCCTTATGATGCCCTGCCAAAGATATTTCTTAGCATGAGGCATTGAGGAACTGCTGCCAGTTACTTTGAAAGTAAATCCATCCTTTCTCCTTGATCATCCTTTCTCCTTGATCAGCCGAAGAAAGATCTTATGGTTGGGGGAAGTGGCTTCTGCAAAGACTTTTGACCAGAGGAAGCCCTTGATACTTTGAGGTAAGAGACTAAGAGACAAAGATTCAGGTGGGGAAGATGTGCTCTTTAAATGACAGGTGAGGAGGCAACTGAAAAATGGGCCCAATCCTTAGAGGGCAGGGAGAATTATAGTACACCATATAGTACACTGCTCTGCTCTACTGAGTAGTAACAAAAGCCCCAGGTATTTATTAAGATTGCGGTGAAATCACAAGATGCACACCACCAGTTAGATGTACAGATAGCAAATAAGCAAGAAAAAGCATCCAAACATCCCCTTTGCTGGACCATTCTAACTGGACGGCAAGTATGAAAGTTCCCGCTAAATGGCCCAATTAATATTTCCTGGTGCAGACCAACATGAGGTGGGAAGGAAATGATGGGGCATTGTCATTCATCCAGAGCAGAACTTAGGTGTCATTGCAAGAGGGAACTGAAGGCACCGTCAGCCAAGGAAGTTTATTTGGGAGGGGAGAACATATGGTTGTGCGGAAAGAAAGCTATCACCAGTAAGAATGGTGGTAGCCTAGCTGAGATGTCAATGACTATCTTTTCCTTCCAGGTGGTGAGGAAGTTATGGAGTAATGAGCCTCACACATGCCGAATCCAGGACTTCATCTTGAGGTCACACTAATCCATCCAGTGCAAGAAGCTACTAAGAAAAACTGGAAGCGCAACTATGTTAGACTCTCACCATCTACTTTGCTTTGGGGAGGGAGGACAGGGGCTCTGCAGCTTCCCTGGAGCTGGCTTTGTACCTCAATAGCAATGACTGTGATGTCAGTTCAGTTTTTAGTACCTCGCAACAGTGTGGTAATTTGGGAAATCAGTGCTTTTGTGGTGGAAGGAGAAGCATTCTGTCATATGAGGCTGGCCAAGATATTTAAGGCTTTTCAGCCAATTCTTATTTTTCAGTATTTCACAGTTGGATTCTGACTCCTGTTTATATACGGGAAGCTTACCTGAATATGGCTGTGTCCCAAAGGTTATATCCCATACTCGTCTCCCCATTTTATAATAATACATTTTAATAAAGTTATGTGTGGAGCAAAATCTTTGATCTTTTACTCTGTTTATAATAGAACAATTTTTCCAAAATTCAGGGGCAGATCCTCCCCCCACCGTGCCGTAGTCCTGTAGATCCCAAATGCGCATCTCAAGAAAGGAAATAATTATTCCTATCTAGATCAGCAATCAGTCTTCCAAAAATGTCCAGAAGTCACATAGATATTCACAGAGTATGATAAACACCATCATCACCTATTATCAATAAATAGAAGAGATGTTCTGTTTCTCAAATCTAGGATGTACTTTGGATTGTAATGGGAAAAAAGCCACCAGTAAAATGGTCCTATATGTATTCTTCATATTATCTGTTTGAAACTGTTCCTAACGGATCTAGGTGGAGAAACTACATTGTTCCAATCTCAGAAATGTAGACATTTGGAAGGAATCGGAGAGAGCTGTATCAAAGGGCCCTGAAACTAGCATTTCACTGCCACCAGACTACCCAATACAGATAGGGAAAACTCTCAATTTCCTACAACTTATACATGTTAATAATTTACTCAGTCATATTGATCTTTATTTGTCATTCTGTTTTAAGTCAGTGGCAAACCATTCCATTGGTCCTGTGTTGCTGCCATCACATCAGTTAAGAGGATGACAGGGACCTTTGAACTGGCATACAATATGAGTACAGCACTTATTGGCTACTAGTCAGTCATGAAAGAGCAGGGGACAACATAGACATCTGAATAGTTCAATGCTGCATATTATTTTTTTCTGTAGGAAGCATTCAGAACAGTCTTGCATTCTGAGATTATTTTTTAAATTACCATTAGAATTATTTTAAGGTCTATGACCTAGGAGAATCAGGACCGTTGGCAATTCTAGTAAAGAGGAATAACCCACATTCTGGTGGCACTGATGTGTACTGGGACATGATGTCAATAAAGCAAAGAAGGAAACCAGTTCCCTACAATTTGCCTAGTATTTATTGATGTATATTCTTTGTGCTTTCTTCAAGCAGTTCATACTGGCTCACACAACAGCAAAAGAAGTTAATGGCATGTGGCAGTTTGGTTAGCTCAGGGCAACTATGAGATGGCTGACAGACAGCATGAATTCAAGCTTTCAAGATCTCCAAAGATCCTGAGAGTGTCCAAATTCTCTTGGCTGCCTCACAGCCAGTTTAAAGGGAGAACTGGATATTCTGGCATTTGACATTTCAGGCAGGAAGAACAGACCAGCCTCTGTGCAAACGAGTGGGAAAAGGTCAGGTGCTACACAGCATACAGCCCTGCTACTTCCTCAGCTAGCAGATGGGCTGAGGAGCTGTACCATTGTTTATTAGGAGTAGAAGGACATACTAAGAAATGAAGGTATTACTGATTGCACCCGCTTATTTTTGGAGCAGACTGTACAATCGTGGTTTCAGGGAGCTCTTTTCAAGAATTCAAAATATGAATCCAAGCCACATTTTGAATCAAATGCTGAAATTAGGACTGTCTCCTGATACAAGAAATCAGGTATTTGAGGCCTGTAATTGTTACACGAGCGGCCATAAGCACTGGCATTGTCAGTAAAATGTGGGGGTGATCCTATAAGCTGCAAATAGCAACAAAAAAGCAAAATACCAGTCAAAGTAAGAAGTTACATATCCATAGGCACCACATAGCTCTGTGGCTACCACTATTGCATCCTACCCCCAATTACAGCATTACATACTGATAATGCTTTCACATTATCCATACATTAAGGACATCAATCTATGTCTAGAGTTTACAGAACCTTGTGACATCATCCCCAGTACACTTCCAGTCTATATGTATAGTGAATCAGTCACAGAAAGACCCTTGCCTGGAACCATTCCTTTGTGTAAGATTCACTATTCACTACATAATGGAAGAAGCAAACCACCTACATATAATTTACCATTCAGGTAAAAATTTGAATCCCTTGGTGTCCAAATAATAGGAGGTTGGCAAACAAAGGTGGTAGGACAGCAAAAGAAGGGATGACATTAATATCCTTACTTTTGTGGGTAGAAACCATGCACAGAGAGTTAATGGACTCCCCAGGAGGACTCTGGTACTCCTCATCCTAAAATCATCAGAAGACTCTGAACTGTGATCTATGTCAAGGGAAACAAGCTTTTCATAAGAGCAAGGGTTGCATGATGAAGAGGCAGAAACCACCACAACAGACGATTCACCCAAGGAATTGCCTAGCAGCTGAGTGTAAAAGCACTGCAATAGGAAACAAATTTGAGGCACCGTGGGGAAGGCAAGACTTATCTGTGACTTATCTTGTCTGCAGCAACACTAATGTCAGAATCAAAAGTCATGGGCAAAACCAGGATGGCAGCTGCATTTCCTTTTCCACTGAGCCACTCCTAACTACATAGTTATGGGGGGGGAAGAGTAAATAGGGACTTTGTTCATTCTACAAGATGCCTACTTTCTCTGCTGCCCTCATTGACGGTTACCAATTGTAAGGTGGGCCCTAGGGTTCTTCTGGAATTACAATTGATTACCAGACTACAGACTACTGGAGCTTTGGAGGGCAGATTCTGGCAGCATGTCCTGAGTTTCCTCCTCAAACTACACCCTCCCAAACACCTCTCCACACCTATTTCTTTTAAAACCAAGTATAGCTTTTCATGATCCACACAGTCAAAAGCTTTGCTGTAAACTATAAAACACAATCTGATTTTCTTCTGAAATTCTCTAGTATGCTCTAGTAATCAATGTAAATTTGCAATATGATCTTTAGTGCCTCTTCCTTTTCTGAATTCAGAAAGGAATTCAGAAATTTTCACTGGTTACGGGAACATACTGGCATTTCTCATTCCTTATATGGTAACAGTTTGTCATAAGATTCTGAGCATTACTGTGTAAGAAATTAATGGTCCAATAGTTGGTCCAAATTAATGGTCCAACAGTCTTTGACATCTCCTTTTTTCAAAATTGAATGTATATTGAGCTCTCATTTCACTTTATAAAACTTTAGATTCTTCTTTCAAAGATTCTTCTTGGAAGGAATCTGCCATCCTTTCATTTCTCTTGCATAGTTCCTCAGTGTAGTCTTCCCATCTTTTAAAAATTTTGTCCTGTTTAGCTAATGTATTACTGTGTCGAACTTTCAGTGGGACTAACTGTGCCTTAAATTTCCATTTTATTTATTGGATCTTGTGGAACAGATTTCTTGTTCTTTCTGAGGACAAGATTAAGCTGATAGTCAATTCATTGTTTGTGTTTTGATTAATCAGTTGATTAAACCTATACATGAACTAAACAGTTCAGAAGAAAAAAACAATATTTAATAGTGCATGTACTTGTTCCAGCTGACATTGTCTTGAAAGCATTCCTTCTTAAGCATGATAAAACAGAATGGCTAAAATGCTGCCTACTAATCACAGCTGTATTGAGTAATTTTTAAAAAAATGCTGCTAATTAATCAAATGCCTTCTAAACCAATTAACAGACTTTTAGGCTACAATTCTATGTAAAATTACCAGGGTATAAACTCAGTCAAAAGCACATAAATTTGCACTATCTAACTGAAACAAATTAATCTACTAAAAATGTAGTCTGATTTGCAATGGGTGTGAAACAAGTAATCCCACAGCTCTCCAAACCTAGAACCAAGCACATAACATACTTTATTATGAGGCCCTCATCACAAGTTGGTTCTTCCCTTTCTGCCTGCCCATGGATTTCCCTTGTCTACACTGACCATCTCCTGAGGCTAGTTAACCACAGCATTTCCAGATGAAAGGACAAAATGCCCCCCAATTGCTTCTGATTATAAGATCTGGTAGTAGTTCACACAATCAGGAGAACCAGGAATGAGAGTGCAGGTATAAATTAATGCAGGATCACACTTTGGAATGCGCTCCTTCTTTTAAACTTCCAGCCACTGGAAAGCCAGAACAGAGAAAAAAAGGGATGGGAGTAGAAGCTATTAATCTACCAGCATGTCACTTTAATGCAAAGAAACAATCAGAGCATGACCCCCCCCCCCCCCCCCCCCAGTCTGCAATGGTGTAGTCCATTCTACCACCTCAGCCCTCTGGTCATGTTTTGGCAGGGCATGTGCAAATAGGCCCTCAGAAAAGAAAGAGCACTTCAGTTAGTTGTCACAAAATCAGAATATCTACACTACAAATGTACATTAAAACAGCCCTCCCAAAGAAACACAATGGCCAGTGGAACAACATTAAGAGTGTAGAAATCTCCTTTAAGTTTTCAGTTGCTTTCCTGCTCTAGGTGCAGGAAGCCTTAAAAGCACCACCCTCTGATCGCTGACCATCCTACTTCTTCCTGTTTCTAGCTTGTGGTCTCTGAGATTTCACCCTGTATTACTCATGTTTGGTTTCGTTGCCATCCACACTAAAGAGGCAAAGCACTTGCTTTTGCAGTATGCCTGCATGCAACCCCACCCCAGAGATTCCCAGAATATTCAATCCTGTGTCCTGTTCCTGCAATTATTAGATGTGATTACAAAACACACAAAACCTTTCCTACGGTTACAAAGGTCTAGATCAAAATCTGAAACAGAACAACTTTGGAAGGACGCAGAGACGGTGAATACAAAATCAGGAGAGGTTGCAAAACCAGGGCCAAGCCATCTATTTGCATGGCCTGCTTGAGAATGTAAAAGCCATTGCTTGAGTGAGGCAGTTTATTTTTGGGTGTAGTTTCAGATGCTTTTCCGGCAAAGTGGTTATTTCTTTTCTAAAGTTCTGTTTGTACTTGTTTATATTTGTGTCAGTTTAGGTTAACTTCATGAATCCGTTGAAATACATTCTGTTTCAAAAAATGTAAAAATACGATAATTAATCTTTAAGATACTGCTGGTTTGGCAGAAAAAAACTAACACTACCTTTGAAGAATTTAGCTCCTGGAACTTTGATAACTATCCATATGAACAGTACCTTCCTTCCTTTCTAATTTATCACAAATAGACTTTCATGGCAATGGGCTTGCAGATTGGACCAGGTCCTAAACGTCACTCCCGTCCACATACTTGGCCACTGTAAGTTTATATCAATACAACATGAAGGAACCCTAAGCATTTCCTTCTTTTGTTCATACTAATTTATACTTTATTTTGAATGGCTGCCTATTTTGTATGGTAAAATGGAATGGCTGAGCTGCATTTTCAAAATGTTTAAATAGCAGCTTTCCTTACTGTATCATGGGTGCTGTGCTGTGGAGGATGGCCCAGGCAAGCCTGATCTCAGCAAATATCAGATGCTAGGCATGGTTGGCCATGGGTAATACCTTGATGAGAGACCGTCCAGATTGCTATGCTGTAGCTTGACAGCACTTTCCACCACAATGAGCATTAGAAAAAGAGTTGGCTTTTATACCCTGCTTCTTACTACCTGGAGTCTCAAAATGGCTTACAATTGCCTTCCCTCTCCCCACAACCGACTGAATGCTCTGTGAGAACAGTTCCAATAAGACTGTAACTTGCCCAGCTGACTGGATGTGGAGGAACAGGGAATCAAACCTGCCTATTCCAGATTAGAGGCTGCCATTTTTAACCAGTACACCAAGATGGTTCTCAAACTGGCTTACTCATCAGATTTCTATAGCAGGCTGGAAACCATCCCATAACAAAAAATGTTTAATTTACATTCACTTTTGCTGGCATAGAATGTTGTTTTTCACTCAAGGAGTAACAAAATAGTGGAATTCAGTGCCTGTTAAGGTAAGGATGACCACAAACTTGGGTGCTTCAAAAATTGGTTAGACTGATTCATGGAACAGAGGTCCGTCAATGGCTGCTAGCCACAACTGAGCTTCCACATCAAGAGGCAGTGAGCCTCTGAATATACGTACTAGGAGGCAACATCAGATAAAGGGACTGGCTTCTGCGCCTGTTTATTGGCCTTCCAGGGCAATCTGCTGGCCTATCTATGAACTAGTATGCTAGACTCAGATGGACGACTAGTGTGGCCCACTAGGGTGTTCTCAACGCCTTTTTGCTCTAGTCCGCCCCTAGAAACGCTGGTCTCTGTTCCAGCTCAGGCGACTCGGGGGTGGGTTCCTGCACTTCGGTCCACGTCCCACAATCCTGGGCACGGCATCTTTCCTGTGTAAACATCCGGAAGAAGTTCCTGACAGTTAGAGCAGTTTCTTAGTGGAACAGGCTTCCTCGGGAGGTGGTGTGTTTTCCATCTTTGGAATTCTTTAAACAGAGGCTGGAGAGCCATCTGTCGGAGAAGCTGATTCTGTGAAAGCTCAAGGGGGTGGCAGGTTACAGTGGATGAGCGATAGGGATGTGAGTGTCCTGCATAGTGCAGGGGGTTGGACTAGATGACCCAGGAGGTCCCTTCCAAGTCTATGATTCTATGATCCAGAGTCCAGCGTACCTGCGAAGGACGCGCTTTCCTGTGCTCCCCAGGGGCGTGCGGCTCTCCCAGGGACCCCAAACACACTAGCCGAGCCCTGCTCTTGCCCGAGTAGGTTGAGCACAAAGCGGTCGCGACCCCGGCTGGCCTGGACGGGGGGTTGCATCTAACGGATTCCCTCTCCTGGGGCTCACCCCCAGCAAGGCCAGAGCTCCGCACAGGCTCCAGCCACACCGACTTTTTAGCGACCGCGGGGGCGCTTGTCGGGGAGCCGGGTGGCTTCCTTCCTTGCGCTCCTGATTGGCCGGCCGCGTCAGGTGGGCGGGCCGGATGGCCGCTCCCCGCCAGGCTGGAGCTGCGCAGTTGAGCCCCGCCACAGCCGGGTCCTTCTCCCCAGGAAGTGGCTTCTCTGTGGCGGCCGGGACCGAGGGGGTGAGGTCGGCCGGCGGGGAGGCTCCGCCCTCTCCCCATATTTGGGGTTGCGGTGGCTGCGGATCGGGCCCGGGGGAGCGAGCGAGCGAGTGAGCGCTCCCCTCCCCGTCCCGTCGGGCCTGCGCCCTTGGAGGAAGGGTGGCGCGGGATCTTCCAGCCGGGGCTCCCGGGACTGTAGGGCGCGCAGAATCCCAGCGGGTGGGGCTCCCGGGAGGCGGAAGGATGGGGAGGATGTCACCTGCTGGATTCCTGCCGCCTCAGGCAACTGCCTGTTAAAGCCGGAGGGATCCTTCCGGGGCTGGGGCTTCCTGTGTCGGGGTCTGCAAGGGGTGACGGTTGGCTCTTTGCACCCTGAACACGCAGGTCAGAGCATCTCCCGTCTGTTGCCGGTTTGATCTGCTTTGGAGAAAGGGGTCGGTCGGGAAATCCAGGAGTGGGATTGCCTGTAGGAATTCCAACTCCGAACAAAGCCTACTTTTCTATCTATATGCCTTATAAGATCACCCCACTTCTCCTGTGACCTGCTGCAGGAAAGAGTTTAGATGAACAGGCAGTGCAGAAGTTCTGTATCTTTGCGATTATTTCAAACGAGTTAGAATGGAACATAAGGATGCGATTACATGTATATGGTCCACATTGTCCACCCCCTATCAGATTGCTTTGCTTGCACACTGAAGTGTGAAGCAAAAGGCCATGGTCTTTCCGTTGTCTTGCAGCACCTGGAGCATAAATGGATCCGTGCTTTGGCACAGTGTGTCTGAAAGACTGAAGTCCCAGAGGGGTAGAAATTGTTGTTGTTAGGTGTGAAGTTGTGTCCGACCCATCGCGACCCCATGGACAATGATCCTCCAGGCCTTCCTGTCTTCTACCATTCCCCGGAGGGTAGAAATTAGACTTAGTCAAAACATGTCCACTTTCCCTTGACTTGCAGACTTGTAGTGATGGAAGCTTCTTTGTAGGGAAATACTAGGATTGCTGAGATAGCGTGGATGCTCTCATTATGGGATGTTGGTATGACTGTTTGGGGTTTGTTTTTTGACACCAAATGATCTTCCCATTTATAGCATGCAGGTGTCAGAGCGTGAAGGCGGGACCACCACAGGGAATGGGCTGGACAGCCCAACAGCATGTGATTCCCAGCCTGTTCCCCCCTCATCTCCCAAGCCCCCTTCGTTGGACCTCTTCAATTTAGTGGTGTCCTACAAGCGGCTTGAGCTGTACCTGGAGCCACTGCAGGATATTGTTGAAGGGGTGTGGTTCCTCCTCAGGTGGGTGTTGGTGAGACCTTCAGAAGGGTGGGTTTGAGGGAATGTTTCTTGTTTAGCCTCGTTCAGGCATTTTTTGCAATAGCCATTTTTGCTTGGGGGAGGAAGAGAGATGACAATCCTTTTGACCTTGTATTCATTTTAAAAGCTCTGTGCTCAAGGGATGTTAAATATTGCTAACTTGGGCACTCTGAATGGTTGGACTTAAGGACAGCCTGCGACTAATTTGGTTGCTTACTAAAAGATTCCTGGTACATGGACATTCAACACAAAATATGGCTAGGGCTTTTGTGTCCATTCTTCTTAAATTTGATGTCCTTTTTGTTTCAGTCCCTCCTTCCTTCTCTTGTAAATTGTTACCCTTCATCCTTTCCATCTCCCATCAGTCTCATCTTCAGGCAGCTGAAATATTTCACTGGGTTCCAACAAAATGCTTAATCTTACCTGTGTTACAGCTGGCAGATGCCTGTCTTTTCCCTTTTCACCTGCCTGGGCCTCAACTTTTTGCTGCTGACCTTGAGTGAAGGTGAGAAGAGTGGGCTGGGATCCTGAGTGATTAATTTTTCTAAAATAAGGCATGTCATGGGCCAGGTGGGCAGTAGAGAGATTTAATCGGGGTAAACTGAGAGCTGGCAAAGGTATAGTATGATTGGCAAGTAGATAGTGGTTTGAGGTGTGCTAATGCAGTGGCTGACTGTTGACTGGTGGGATCACCGAATAACTGCAGTCTCTTTTCTATACCAGCTGCCTGGTATGGGCTGTGTGCCCTCCTGATCTCAGTGCCTGCCATGCTGGGCTACCTACAGGAGACATGCCGTGTCCGTCTGACTGAAGAAGAGCTGGCGCGGCGTAGGTACCACAGTGTGCGGCGCGAGGATGTCAGAAAAGTTCAGCTTTCACGACAAGAAGCGGTGGCTGAAGTGAAGGGCTTGTAAGTGTCAGGGGTGGGTGGGTTAATGCCATTGGGAAATGGGAGTGGGTGGTTTTGAAGTGCATGATAAGAATGCTGCTTCTTGTGTTGTTAAGGATTCTCACATTTTATCTATTAGTTGCAATATTCCTGTTCATCCATTGGGAGGTATTTCAGATACCTGCCATAGAAACTTTGCTATTTACATGCCACTGTCAGGGCTCAGAGGTAGAACTTAGTGAAGGTCCTAGATTCAACTCCACATTACAGATCTTGGGTGGTAGATGCTTCCATGTGACTCTGTAGATGCTTCAGAAAGACCTTGATATGCCTGATCTCCTCGATAGCTGTTTCTAGTCAGAGGTGGCAGTGCTGAGCTTAAGTGGACCAGTAATCTGACTTGGTATAAGGCAGTCTAATGTATGCTTTCTGGGTTTGTGACAGTGGGCTAGAGGAAGGGTTATTAAGTATTTATATTGGGTCCATGTCTGCACTAGCCACTCTCTGTTCATTCCCATTTATTTGAGGAAGGTGGATCAATTTCAATCACCAAGCAAGAAACCTCATCTTAAAATAATTGATTTTAATCAACTTTTCCATCTGTACAGTTATTTTTTTCTGAAGAAAAGTGTGTTTCCATTGCTCCATGGAGCTATTAAACACATTGATTTACAGCTAACTCTAGCCATTACTCCAGATGTGGTACATATATTAGCTTCATTTGAGGAGGGCGCACTATTGGCACATGCATTTGTCTAACCGATTTTTAGATCTTGATGTTTTTCAAGTTTTTAATAACTGACTGCATGGCTTCAGTGAGCATGCGCAAAGAAGGATTTTCAAGGCTGGTTCTGAAAATGCTCAGAACTGTTTTAAGTTGATGGATAGATTACAGTTTGATCAGGACAGAAGCTTCCGTGGGCCTGGTCTACACAAGAGGTTAAAGGAACTGGTATTCTCTTGAGGTGCTGGAATGGATTATTCTACTTCAGAATATGTGGTGGTGGCAAGTACCATTTTTGGAAACTCCTAATTTAAATTCCAGGTATTTAATAATTTATAACCTCTGGCTGTACTAATCTTCATCTGCATGATTTTTAAAACTGCATTCTCTTCATTAAAAACAAACAAACAACAAACCTCTTCCAGCTGCACCTTGAACTGGTCAGTCTGTTCTACCACTTCAGAAGTTTGCAGCCTTATTCTGCTGCGTATGTAGACTACTCATCAGATTAGCTCTGAAGAACTGTGACTAGCCCAAGGTCAACCAACTGACAATTTGTGGAGGAGCGGGGAATCAAACCTGGTTCTCCAGATCAGAGTCCACCACTCTTCACCACTATACCATGTTGTCTTAAATAGGATTAGATGAAAATAGATGAATGAATGTATAGCAAAATAAGGTGGGGTTGGAGCCATCTGACAGTTTGTACTGTGCTGTTAGACTATACTGGTTACTCTCTTGATATATCTGTCCCTGAAAAACTGTAGTCTCCTTGCCACAGCCTCATTATATTCTTGAATGGATCCAAGATGAAAGATAGCTTTTTTATTCCACCACTCTCTTGTTTCCCTGGCGAATTGCCATGCAGTCCTCATCGTAATCCACCTGTTTTTCATTTTTATCTGCCAATAATAAAGTGAAATGGGGCAGACCTGTTTGCCTGGGCTCTAGATAGGCATGCTTTTGGAGGTGTGATCAGAGACAAGGGTTTTTCAGGTAAAGAAGGTCCTGATTTAAGAAGAAGAGTTGGTCCTTATATGCTGCTTTTCTCTACCCAAAGGAGTCTCAAAGCGGCTTACATTTGCCTTCCCTTTCCTCTCCCCACAACAGACACCATGTGAGGTAGGTGACTCTGAGAGAGCCCTAATATTACTGGTTGGTGAGAACAGCTTTATCAGTGCTGTGGCGAGCCCAAGGTCACCCAGCTGGTTGCATGTGGGGGAGAGGGGAATCAAGCCCGGCTTACCAGATTAGAAGTCTGCACTCCTAACCACTTCACCAAACTGGCTCTCAACCAGGTGTTGGGATTATAGATCTTTGGGTCCCTCCCTATCCTTTCGCAACCTGCCCCCCCCCCAAGCTAACATTGCCTAGGGTCATCTATTAGAACAACAACGACCTTGAGCAGCAGAGCTGAGGGTCCACAAGGGAACTAGGTTGTTGACTATGCCGCTTTCAATTGTAACGGGGGTTTTATATGTATTTTATTTTCTTATATATAAACCACCATGAGCTGACTGGGCCAAAAGTGGTGGCCTATAAGTCTAATAATATAATAAAATAAAAATAATATCCTCGGCATGTCTTGTGTTAATTTTTGTAAGAAATCAAAATCTCTTATTGCAATCTAGCACTAACAATAAATTGATGAATACAATGTGCTATTCTTAGTAAGCAGAGGACTTTCAAATCTGTATTTCCTTTTACTCCAGAACCGTGTAGATATCCTTATTTATTCCTTACTGATCAGAAATCCGTACTTACGACTTGCCCTAGGTATCTGAAATAGATTTTCATAGTAGGCGTTTGAATGCAGATGTCCTATGGTGAAGCCTAGTGGTCTGTCCCTTGGACCATGCTGGTTTTCACCCCAGTTACTAACACTATACAGTCTCCTCCTGTGCTCATTTCTGATTGTTTGAAATTGGCTGAGATAGGTGTTTCCTTCAATACTTATCCCAGCCATATTTTGTGTGAATGGGGGCATCTGTTTTCATCTTGGCTCTGCTCACCGAGAGAAACCTTCCTGTGTGCTCATTTGGGATAGTAGGGATAGCCTTTGTCCATGTGTACAGCGAATGGAACTTGTATTGTTGAGATCTCTGTGGGTGGGGGCATGAATGCGTGTAACACTGTGGTCCTTTCTTTTCAGCCTGATTCAGTTGGAAGCCTTCCTGAGCCGGCTGTGTGGTGGCTGTGAGGCAGCCTACCGTGTCCTATACTGGGAGAATCCCTCTCTGTCCTCCCAGTGAGTCTTTCCAGTAGACTGTTTTGTGGAGTTGGGATATTGTTGCCTCGGGTGGTGTTAAATGAGGAGTGGGTGGACTTGGCTGCTGTTCTGATCAGGCTCGGTCACATTGTGGAGGGCCTGGGTTTTCCTTCCGCTCCCAAGGTTCTGTTCTGGTATCCATAAGGAAAGTGAACAGGTTGCATTGCCTGAGGGGAAAGTCTTGGGTAGCAGGTGGGCATATGCAGGCAGTGTTGGTGCTTGGCATAGCAGAATGAGGAGAAATCAAAAAGACCAGATCTCCTCTCTGGATACTGGACTGTTGTTGATTCCTAAGTTTGCTTACTCTTCCCCTTACTTGTTGACAGGTTTTATGGGTTGCTGATGGGTTCAGTTTGTGCCCTCTACCTGCTGCCCTTGTGCTGGGTCTTCTTTCTTCTCAATAATGCCCTTTTTTTGGGCAACATGGCATTTTACCGAGGTAAGATAATGTCCTATCTAGACAGACACTGATCTGTCTCACAGGAGCTATAGGGGAGAACAGACTAGTGTTCAGGTGCCCCAGGTGGGGCTTTTTTTTTTTTGCGGTGTGCATGTGGGATTCAGGGGAATCCTGTTGATCCTGAATCCTGGACCTAACGGGTAGGCTTCAGTTTCCTCTGTGCTGCCCCAAGCCTGCATACTAAACTGTCCAACATTCTTGGGACCCAAACAGGGAATTCATTCCCTGAGCACAGCTCTGGTCTCTTAGTACTGGAACCCTCCTCCACTCAGAGATGTCCCAGTGGCAAAGTGGATCTTGGTAAAAGGGTGATAAACTGATGGATGGGAGGGCCTGAAAGAAGATTACAGCATCACACGCCAGTGTCACGTTTCAGGAATGTTTTTGCTCCAGCAAAACATGCCATCCCATTCAGCAGGGTATTTTTTTTTTTGGGGGGGGGAGGTGTTGCAAGCAATGGTGAATGTATCTGCAGTGTAGCTCCCTCGCCAACATCCTTCTGGAGTGGGACAAGGTTTCCTGTCCTCACCCTGAACTGGCTTTGCAATGTTGCTGGAGCAGCAACGAGAAGGGTGATGGATATTAGCAACCCAGACCTTCCCATGAGGTACATAGAGGGTCATTGTATAAGGGAGCCCTTTACCCCTCCATCTCCAAAGGTTGTGTTTTCTAGGAAGGATTTACTGCAGTAGTGCAAACATGCTAGCTTTCTTCTGTAAAGTGGGACCTCTTCTACTAAGTTGGATGTGATGACTCCGTCTGCCAAGATTTCCTTCAGCAAAGAAAGGATTTATGCCACGGGGGGAAAAACACTCTCCTTTGGAATTTTTTTCTTTCAAAGGAAGTTTTAGTGGAAGAGAGTCATAGGATACAGTCCAGTGAATTACTCCTCAGTGGGATTTCAAGTTGTTTAGTTAGTACTGAGAGACTGAAGCAGCTGTTTAGTTTGCAGTATCGCTGTCCTGAGCTTAGAAGAAATAGTGCTCTGGTAGTGCTGAAAAACTGGACCATCTGCTGGAAGCTTTCTCCTGGCCTCCTATGGCATCCTTCCATCCCTCTTCCTTCCCTCGCTTTCTCCCAAGTGGTACTGGAGCTGAAGTCGGCTGTAGAACAACGCTTGGGCCTCACATCGATTTCTAGTAGTCCGGAGCTTGCAGAGCTGGATGCAGGAGAAGGTGGGTCTGGAGTTCCCCCAGACCAGACACCCACACCCACCAGCACGGAGGTAAGTCCCAGAGGGCGTAGTGAAGTGCCTGCGAATGTCTTTCAACCCCAAGCATTTGGAGAATGGATTTATACTTTGAGGAGGTTTATCTTTTGCAAATGCACTTCACCATGGCCTGCAGAATAGTGCATCAGCTCATTTCTTTGCTGTCAGTTCCACTCGTTGGATCTGTATCTCAGGCTGGGGCACAGAAGGCCAGTTTGCGTATCTTGCTTCTACTGGAGATACTTACTCAACTCTTTTTCTTCCATGCTGATGCCTTATTAGCTGCAAAATAGGATGATGGTGGAAGAGGGAGGAGGATCATTGTAAGAATGGGGCTGTAGATATTGGCAGAAACTCTCCAAAGCTCAGCACGAAGCCTGGCTCTGTGGCTTGGGAGTTTGTCTTTAGGGATGTTTCTTTTTGGGTGGGGGCAGGCTGCCGTCCTTTGTCCAATATTACTGTTTCCTACTATTCAGAGATGGCTAGAACTTTTAATACCCAGCTGGTTACGAGGATGAAGTAGCATTTGGGGTGCATCTGGAACCCAGTGTTAAGAGCTGGAGCCACAGGGAAGTGATTGTTGGTCACAGATTTGAATACGTTTTCTGATTTGATTCCTTTGCTTTGCTAGATCATATATTGTATATTTTCAAGTTCAGCTCTTTTTAATTATCTTCAATAGGAGACTTTGAGTCTCCATACACACTTCTTCAGATTGTCTTCATTGCCTGCTTCTGTTAGGAGGCACCAGTAACCATTATTTTTTGAGTGGAAGCTGCCCTGTCCCATAACAAGGTTCAGGAGGGAAGCGGGAAATCTGCTCTTGAATTCCATGTGACTTTTCATCAGGGCACCTAGAATGGTGGGAGGTCCATCTTGGCATGAACACCCCCATCTCAAAAACTGCTGGGAGTTATGCTCCCTTCGTCTTGTAATATTGGATATTTACTTTCCCTGCAGGATCTGACCCCTGGCAGTGTGGAGGAAGCAGAGGAAGCAGAGCCTGATGATGAATTCAAGGATGCTATTGAGGTCGGTGTCAGAAGGTGTAGGGGAGATGGGGGGGTGGACTTCAAGGGCCTGTGCTGATCTGTGCTGGGAAGCAGGAAAGTCCTGGCATGGGGAAGGGAGAATAATAAAGGTCGAAGCTTGTTCCTGGGGTGAGAGTGGCTTCGGCTGGGCCTTTCTGGTTTCTGTCTCCTGGCCATTGTTTCTTATTTTCTTCTTCTTGCTGCGGGAGCAGGAGACACAGTTGCTGCCAATGGTGAGTACAGAGGCCACATTCCCTCCACAGGTCCCACCTGGGGATGAAGGCAGAATAAAATGTAAATCTAAAAGCTTGCTTCTCTTTCCAGGTCCGTGTGCCTGCTGATGTCTGGCATGTGGTTTGGACTGGAGTCCTTTATGCGTCTTTAGTCCCCTTTCTTCCCCCATACTCTTCCCCTGTGTGAGATTGGCTGAGACTTCCTCCCCGCTCAGAATCTGGACTCCCTCCTGCTTTTCTGATCCTTGTTGCTCCATGTCCTTCCAGCTATGCCTTTGAACAGTGGCTCTGCTGAGTTTCTCCCAGTCTGCCCCAGCTGCCGCAGGGTGTTCTTGGCTGCTGTATGTTGGCTTTTCCCTGACAGGTTCCCCTCTCTGCTTTTGCTCCCATCAAGGAAGAGGATGACGTCTCCCAGCGCTTAATAGAGTACGAGCCGGGCCATTCTGTTAGCACCTTCTTGACAAAGGATGAAGTGATTCGTGTAAAGGTTTCACGACTGGCAGAGCGTCTGCGCAAGCGCTACCCGACAAGTAACCTTGGCACCGGACTGGGAGGTAGGACGGTGGAACCGGCATAGTGAGAACCTCTGGGGAATGCATGTCGTTGGGAATGGAGCAGGATAGTGCTATGGGTGGGTAGAAGTTGTCTTGTGGGTGTTGGGCCTTTGGCCCAATAGCTATCACAACAGCAGTCAGAGCTGGCAAGTGCCTTGAGTGACTCTTGGGTGTCCAAAATCTTGTTCTGCCCAAGAGGATATATGCCTTGTACTTGAAAAATCAGTGCTTCATTCTTCATCACCATACATAAATGTGTAAAATACATACTCTTCACATATGCTGGGATGGTCCGCGACTTTTCTCAGTGAAGAATGATGCTTTCCTCCCCCTCCAAAGTTAGTGGCTCTTCCTTTGGAGGAGCTTAATGGAGGGGCTGGGTCCACTCACTCACTTAGCCATTCTTTGTTCTGTGGAGGTGAGTGGGAATGAAGCACACTGAAGGGGACGAAGGAGGCTGATCCATGGTAATCTTTGCCATCTTCCCTCCACCCAGTTTCTGAGGCTTCCTCTGCCATTGTTTTCCAGCAGGTCCCTAAAACTAAAGGAAGGGGAACATTTGATTTAAAAAAAGCAAACAACCTGTTTGGAAGTGCTGAGGGCAGAATAGGTGGGGCTGTTTGACGTTTATGCCACTGCCACCTTGTGAGGGGTATGCTCAGGTGTGGGCAAAGTCATGTGATACAATGAGAACACAGGGCGAGGGGCAACTGTAGAAAGGCAGCAGCCCTAAGCGGAATGGCTCTCCTAAGTCTTAAATCTCTCTAAATCTCTTAAATCCTCCTCTGCTTAAGTTTGCGCTGCGGGCCCTAGAAATGCCTCCTCCCGGGCTGCTTTTGTCCCTTCTCACTCACCCTCTCTTAGTCAGCACCCGTAGGCAGCCATAAGCCAGGCTGCAGGAATCATGATTGGGGGGGGGGGGGGTATTTCCAAGGGACACTGGCTAGTCAAGAGAAGTGCTAAGGCGGTGTTGGTAGAGAGGGGCTGTAGCCAGGAACGGTGAGGGCCAGGCCAGGGGTGTGACTTAAGAACTGGAGGTCAGCCTGAGCGAGCGTCCCATGGAACCCCTGTTCCTTGCCTTGCAGCAAACTGTGCCAACTGCTCAGCCACTTTCTCTCTGTTGAAGAAGCGGGTAAGTGCCCGGCCCCCGTGGATACCCTCTGCCGGCTCCCTGGTCTTGTGGGTATCACACTGCAGACTGCAGCCTTGTGGTTCACCTTCCTGAGTCCTTGCGGCTCCTGCAGCACTGGAGGAGGGGGGAAGGAGGGGAGGGAATCATAATGAGGATCTGATGGGCTCTTGTTAATACGCTCTCTGGCTCACAGTCCTTTTGTCCTCTTGGCTCTGAAGCTGGCATCAGGGAAGGGAGGTGGAACTGCATTTCCTGGGAGAAGGCACAGCCCTTTCTCCTCCTGCCCTCCAGTATTCAGAATGGTCTCCTGGATCCGTTTCTGCACGGATGGCGAACGGAATGATGTGAAAAGCCAGGCCACCAGGGAGAGGAAAGCCTGATGTAGGGGAAGAAAGGGCGTTGGGTTTCTTCTGGTGTTGTCCCTATAGCTGCTTATCTCTCTTTCCCCCCCCCCCTCTCCAGCGAAATTGCAGTAACTGTGGGAACAGTTTTTGCAGCAGATGTTGCTCCTTCAGAGTTCCCAAGAGCTGTATGGGGGCTACAGGTGGGTGAGATGGCTTTCTGGTGGGCAGCGAGGGTGCAGGGCAGGGGGGCTTCCTCTTGGGGCGTTCTGTTTGGGATGCTTCAGTTCTGACCGCTGCTAGAGGTGGGGAGCGAGCAGGAAATCAAGAGGCTTTTGGCTCTCAAGGTCATGAGCAGTTTTTATCAGTGTGGGGTGTCTATGTGAAAATGCACAGTGCTTGGTGGGCCCTGAATTCTGACCAATGCTTTCTACCACAGCGCCTGATGCCCAGCGGGAAACTGTCTTTGTGTGCGGACACTGTAACCTAATGCTCATCAAGTGAGAAAGCGGTTCCGAGTTCTCTGCTGGATCTGCTCTGCATCTTCGCCTGTACATGCTGATCCTTATGGGACTGAAGCCATGGCTTTGTGCTCTCGCACGGCTCCTCCCTGGAACTGCGATAGGATGGGCTGCCACGCTCGACCTCCTGAGTGCCCCTGTGTGTGCCTCTCCCTTGTGGCTGGCGTGTGAAGAGTTGCGGGGAGGGGTCCTGCAGTCCGGCAGAACTGGACAGGAGGTTCTTTATGTGTTAGATTACTGTAAGCTTCCCCCTTTGCTACTAGCCTGGGAGGAAAAAAAGAGATGGTCCACCTCCCTGAAGCCCTGGTTTCCCCCCCACCATTACTTGCACAGGAGCTCTGCTGTCTCTTTTTTTGCAGGACTCCTTCTGGCTTCTGGATTGCCAAGTATCCAGATAGGTCTGTTTCACTACTGGGCGAGATCCCAGTTGTTCTGAAGCTGAGACTGGTTCTTCCTTTGGATAGCGGCTATAGCTGGCTCTGCTGTGTAAAGAAGCCCCCCTCCCCCATTTGTCCCCATGCAGCTGAGAACATTGTGCAGCTGGATCTGCTTTTTCTCCCTGCATCAAATGGGACAGAATCTCTCCTCCCCTGTTCCCCTGCAGTTGTCTTTGCTCATCCTAGGTAGCACATAGCCAAAGCTGCTCAGTCTGTCCTGAAGGGGAATTAGACAGTCATCCATGCACTGGGAGAGCAGATCTCTGGGATTCTCATTCATTGCAAAACTCAGGTGTGTGAGGTACCTGCTTCAGTAGGAGCTGGGCTCGCAGAAGCAGGGCGTATATGTTGCTGCTTTCTTGTATCTGTTACTAATAAATAATGTTATTAGAGACTGGAGCCAGCACTCCCAGGCCCTGAAACAGCTTTAGATGTGAGGGGGCCTAGGTATGTGTTAGAGTTTGGGAAAAGGGCCTTTGAATGCAGTCAGGAGGGGAGGGGGTGATGAAGCCGGGGTTTGCAGATTAGGGAAAGAGAAGTGGTCAGCTGTGAAGCTACCAAGCCGAGAGAGTAGAAATGCACAGGTTGAACTGAGCTGGGTGAAATGCAGTGCAATAGAGGAGGGAGCGGCAAAGGCATGAATGTTTGTGTGGAGGGCTGCCCTCTCCCAGCTCGCTGTTTCCTGTGCAGAATGTGACAGTGCTGCAGAGCAGCTCAGGGTGGGTGTGGGGGTGCGTTTCTCATCCTCTTTGGGAGAAAGCAGCTATTACATAATAGTGTGCTATGAATGTAAAAATCTGACTGGACATAGATTTAGAAAAGGCCACAAGAAGCACTACTTCACAGTGTTTAACTTCTGATACAAGTTAATTTTTGCTGGCATTAGTGGAAGCTTAAAAAAGGATTAGGAATACCTAGGGAGGGCAACTATGTCTATGGGTTTGATTCTGTGCAGAATTTTGGCTTGGGTGAGAACTCTGTGTCTCATCCTGCTGACTTTATTGGCTTCTACTTTGTAATCTGCCTCGAGGCTCCATGAGAAAAGTCGACCTTAAATAAAATAAGAAAAAGATCTCAGTAGCTACTTGTGCTGAGGCAAGCTTATAGTCTCTTCACTTGCATTTCTGATTGCACAATCACTTTCTGGTCACTGTAATACAGGCAGAGGAAAGTGCCAGGTGTTGCACGAGGTCTTGTGCAAGCAGAATGGCACCATGTCTTTCCTCTTGTGCATTGCTGGATCAAAGCCAAGGTCTGCTGGGGTTGCTTAGTAAATGGGACCACCATTTTCAGAAGGATATCTCTTTGTCTGTCAGGGTGTGGTCAGTAGGTAGAGGCATCTGCTTGGCCATCGCTGGAGACCAGATGCCAGATTACACCAACTCTCTTGCTATCAGAAGATACAAAGGGACTGTATCAATAATCCTCACAGTAGATGCTAACCCTACTAGAATGAAAGACGGAGTTAGGTGTCAGTAGAACTCATAGGATTTAAGAAATTTCAGTTCATCTGTAGCACCTTTGGGAAGGCTCTGTATTCTAAACTCATAAAAGCACAGTACACTTGACTCTTTGATTCTTTGCTTCATTAACTCATTTCGCCACAACTCATCTTACAGGTGCCTGGTTTGAGGTTTGAAAATGCTGGATTGTATGTTCTGCTTTGCAGAAGGAGGACAGCAGAGATGCTGAAGGCTCTCAGTTGGACGTCTTTCCATGTATGAACCACATTTCCCCCCCCCCTCCCATTCTGGTTACTCCCTTTTCATTATTTTCAAGGAGGGTATTCTCCAGATTGATGTGTCTATTCAAGGTTTATGAATCTCCCATGTCTTCCTCTGCTTTCACGATCACAAGATTCCACACTATGTCTGCTGACTTATAGTTTACTTGCCCTACCTGTTTGTGCAAGCTGCTTACCAGTTTCCTAAAGCCACAGCTGCTGTTACTGTGCACAAAAGGCCAAGGTTTAGTGCAGTCTGGGGAAAGTGGAGTATTTTTTTTTGCTACTTCTCATGGGAGCAAACAAACTTTTAAAGAAGCCCATAACCTCTTGATGACTACTGAAGCATCTGACTTGTAATGCAGAGTCTGCTGTCTGTCATCCTCGTTGTTGTCTTGCCTCAAACAGAATCTGAAACAAAGTTTGTTGGTTTACTTGAACTTTGCCTGTGAAGTAAACCCACACTCATCAAGTGAGTGTAGCCCCTTTTGGAGAAGGTCAGGTTCTGTTACTGAGCGCACAAGAGGTGACTGTAGAAAGGAGGAAAAAATGATGTCATCCAGATTTTACAAAACTGTAGGGTCTCTTCCTTGTCAGATCTTTGCTGCCGCATGCAGTGTGTTCTACCACTGAGACAAACAGGATAGCACTCAGTTGCATTTTACTCGGTTATGGTTGAAACAATATTTTTCATATAGTAGCTACTTGCCATTTTACAGTGAATTTCTTGTAGCTGGACATCTCAGCTGTCAGGCAGCAAGCCTGAGGAGTGCAGCTTCAGGATAAATCATGCCCCACCTGTGACAGGCTGCTATAGCTCATTGACTGTTTGCACACTTGCCCTGGGTCCGGTATATAAGAATTGACCACAGTACAACTGGGAATCTGAATCTCATCCACTGGTAGGAATGGCCTTTACCTTGCCGCAGCTAGGAGCTGAGCAGCATAGCAGCAGTGAGTGGGTGCACCTTCTGCTCCCTAGCTGGCTCAAGACAAAAATAGCAGCAATGCTCAATCAATATCAAAAGTAATCTCATTAAAACTTGTGGGATGCTAATCAGCCCTGTGCAGGAGGTGGCTGCGAGGGGGTTGACGGTGCCTCTGCTGCTACTTTATTTACAGATCCTCTACAATTTGTACATTATTCCACCATTTACACATAGTAATCTCATAATTTCCTGCACCATTGGCACAAGGTGACATTTTAAACTTTGCAAGATGGCAATTTTTGTAAGTGAATGAAGCACATCATAAGACTGCATTGGGTGGATCAATATAGGGTTGTTTATATATAGATCGCTGTGAAGTGGTATTTCCCAAATCTTGCCAAATTCTGCTGGGAGAACATAAAGCATTTATTTTATTTATTGCAGCCTGATCACAGAGGTAAGGAGAAGGTGCTGCTGCAGCTGACTGGGTGCAAGAGCCACAGGGATATTTTGGGAAAGCTAATAGCAGCGGAGCCGCTTGTCATGGATGGGGAGGGGGATGAGGGACTGGCGTTTCAGCTGGCGGGTGGCTTCTGTTTGCTTAAGATATTTATACCCTAGTTTTCTCCCCCGTGGCGACCCAAAGCATCTTAGGCATGACCAAAATGTGGCCAAATGTCCTCGGACTACAGTTACCTCATGGTAGAAGCCACCCACCAGCAGAAACCCCAGTTCCTCATCCCCTCATGGTAATTGTAGTTTGTGAACATCCAGAAAGCCACAGTTTGGCCATCCCTGAGACATCATCCCCCTTTTCCCTGTTATTACAACAACATCCTTGTGAGGCAGGCTGGGCTGCACAAATGACTGGTCACCCAGAAAGCTGCCATGGTAGAATGGGGATTTGAACCTTGGTCTCCCCAATCCTTGCCTGACACACCACTACACCACATAGGCATGTTCGTTTAGCAGTGCCTGGTTACGAGAGCATCGCTGGGAGGGGAAGCAAATGGCAGACAGGACCAGGGTGCATTGGGATTATTTACGTAGACATTGTACATGTAGGTCAAATCATTTTTTTTTAAAAACCCAGCTAATTTACAGTATTCATTTATCCATTGCCTTTCTCTCCAGTAGGGACATAGTGTGGCTTATGTACCTCTCCCCCATTTTATTCTTATGACAAGCCTGTGAGTTTGTTTAGGTCGAGGGTATGTGAGACTGGCTCAAAGTCACCCAGAAAGTTTCCTTGGCAGAAGAGGTTTGATCCTGAATCTCATTAGCCAACCCTGGTATGCACTTTGCCATTTCTACACAGAGCTATTCCAGTTTAATCCAAAGGAGATCAGTGGATTTAGAAGCGACTTAGATTGATACCCTTCTGTTAAGAAATTAAAGTTGTTTATTACTCCACCTGTAATGTTACTCCACCTGTAATGTTTTATCCAAAATGTGGAGCAAAAATGATTCTTGGAATATGACCAAGTTGGGGAAATTTCAGCTCAGAGAACTGAATGCCACAACTCGATGGTTTGGATCACAAGCCATCTGTTTCATTGTCTATTTTACCACTGCAGAACATTTGTACAGAAATAAGCATCTAAAATTCTTTTTCCTTGACATGATGTATGAAAGTGACTGTGGTCCTCCCCAATAGGTCTGGTGACGACCAATAATATCATGGTACCTGGTGTTGCCAGGTGGCACAGCAATCTGTGAACCCCCAAGTGGTGTGAAAGTACTACAAAATGCACAGAGGCAGCCAGGATTTGGACACAGACGTTTGCAGGATAAGCGGGGGGGGGGGGGCAGTAATAATTAAAGGGAAAGTAGTTCAGTTTGCTGAAATGCGATGGGTCAGTATTTCTGGCATGAGGGATGGAAATCAGCTTTGACAAGAGAGTTGTGTGTTGCATTAACTTCAAGAGCAAAGCGATTTAGTTTATTGAAAAAAGTTCTGAGGCTTGAGTTGAGAACCCAGGCTAATTTCAAGCTGTTAGTGGTATTTGAGGGGAGAACAAATGGAAACCCTTTGGACAACCAGCTGTGCTGCTGAGTGTGTCTCTGGCCTCTAGATGGTGTACGTCTGATGCTTGTAGCTTTCAAAATGTGCCTGGAGTTCTTCTAAATTGTTTTGCAATGAATAGTTTTGACCTATTATTTGCAGCTCAAGAACAGATGTCAATTGTACCAAGACTGAAGTTACAGAAAATGTGCTGTTTTACCTGCTACTTTCTGTAGCAGTCATTGCCCTGCAGTCTTTTCTAGTTTATATTTGAAACTGGAAATAAGTTATAGTAGATGTTGGGAGTGTGTGTGGGGTGGTAGTGTTTGGTGCCACTAAAGGAATGCATCATATTGACCGTTTACGCACTGGGAACTTCACTGCCCCAGTTCCCATGCAGGAGCACAAATTGGGGGCAGATGAGGTGCACCAGGCCAAATGCTTCCCTGTGTGGGTGCAGGAAGAGGTGGGGCAACCTGCCATGTTTAAAGCTCTAGCTTGCAGCTTGGCATGAAACCACCAGTGCATAAACAGTCATTGGTACACTTCTAGGAAATGTAGAACTGAGTTGATGAGTGTGGTGCTCCCAGGAAACTTGGATGAAAATGCTAAGATAGAAGATCGTGGACTGAACATCAGGTCACCTACAGAGGGGCTACTCACATACATCCAAAACTGCCTGATCATAAATTCAGAATCTTCCAAGCCTCATGTGTTTGGTTTGGTTCAGAATTTTGGAGGGAAGAATGAAGACTTGACCTCAGGGGAGTTATTGGAGGAGAACAGCTACCCTGTCCCTTAGCAGTGTTCTTATGTCAGGCAGCAGCAGACGAAGACATATTTGTGTTCTTTGTGACCTACTCTAAAGGGGTGCAAAATTCCCCACTTAACCGTTCTTGGATAAAATAAACAGCTGTTGTCACCTCCACGTAACATGTCCAAAGGGAAGTAGCTTGAAATCCACCTGCACAAACTGAGAAATATGAGTTACTCCCTTCTTGCACAGTTTGCTATTTAAAGATGTGTGGGTATGTGGGGGGGGGGAGAATTATATCAGAATTGTTTTTAGTATAGATATCATTTTTGAGCGGGACCATTATCATGTATTCATAGAATAATAGAGTTGGAAGGGACCTCATGGGTCTTCTAGTCCAACCTCCTGCACTATGCAGGACACTCACAACCCTATTGCTCATCCACTGTAACCTGCCAACCCCTTGAGCCTTCACGGAATCAGCCTGTCAGTTGGCTCTCCAGCCTCTGTTTAAAAATCTCCAAAGATGGAGAATCCACCACCTCCCGAGGAAGCCTGTTTCACTGAGAAACCGCTCTAACTGTCAGGAACTTCTTCCGGATGTTTAGATGGAATTTCTTTTGAATTAATTTCATCCAATTTGAATTAATTTCATCCTATTCCTCTCATCACCTTGTTCATATGTTGTGGACACCACCAGGAACTGCTGGAATGCTGCCTGAGTCCATGTTGCTGCACCAAGAAGCCCTCAGTCAACACACTTAACTCTGAACGATGACCCCAAAGTGTGGCTTGAAACATGGCCGCTATTGTGTAGATGGGGGTGGCTGGGGTGGGGTGGGGTTGGGGGTGTTTTCTAAATTCTGAGTGGCTTTGGCAAGAGATTGGAGGGGGAAGAAAGGTGATGGGATATGAGGTGAACAAGAACACAAAGTGAGCCAGGTGGGCATTTATGTCCCCTTCCTCCATGAGTCCTTTGTGTCTCACACACATCCTTGTTTTTGTATATTTGCATGTTAGAATGCAAAAGATCTGGTGTGCCTCACATATCCTCTTGATCCTTGTACATATACAATCATTCTCTTACACATAGTGGCAGTGCATTTAGTTGGCCTGATTCTTGGGAGTAAGCAATAGATGACCGCATGGCTGAGACTTAAGTTCAGTGCTTGGAGGCAGATGTGATTCCTTTTAGCACAAATGCGCCTCAGAGGACAGCAGTTCAAGACCTCCCCTGATATTAAAGATTCTCCTGCCTGTTTATGTGGAATGTAAAAGAAAAAGAGCAGCTTTGAGCAGGCACTAGGTAGAATTTACTTTTTAATAGAGTGAAAAAGTCATTTTTTGATTTGAAATCTTCAGGAACAGCAGGACTCGATTGCCTTCGGATAGCCTTTAGGCAGCTCCCTCCCAAGGGATTGCTCTCTGGAGTTGTCCCTTTTAGGGTTCCATGTGCCATCACCCCTCCCATTTTTGGTCAGCACGCATGAATGATCCTCCTCCCTCTTGTGATAAATATGAGCAAAAGGAGCTTGCAAGAATAGCTGACAGAGGATAGTGAGTAACGACAGGCAGTTGCTACCACTGACCATGAGCCCCACCACACAGTACTGCGTGTGACTTGCTACAAAGCAGTATATCGAGGAAGTCTGAGGGCCTGGGATTCCCAGGCTGACTGAGAGGTTTCTGTAAGGCACTGAGGCTGGGCTCAGTCACCACAGTCTCGGTTGGGCAACTCCCCCCTCCTGTCCCAGAGACTGGCATGCTGCTCCTGCTATAAATATTCATCCCCAGATTAGTTTGGCAGCTGATTCCAGAGCTCAGGAGGTTGGGAGTATGCCAACCAGAGGGGCCCCATGGAGACAGCATCCCCCGTGTGTTTGCCATCAGCTGGGCTCAGTTGGTGGTCTGGCACCCTGGCTGCTGGACACAACCGCCCAGTTGCTGGCTAGGCATCCTCACTGGAATGCATGCAGGGTAGATTTGCCTCTCTAGTAAGTTCACAGTAGTGCTGTGTAGAGTAGCAGTATTTCTGCAAGTTGTAAACAGGTGAGCGTGGAGGACAGAGGAGACAGGAATTGATGGGCCCCCATTTTCAGGGATGTTTCTCATTGAGGGTAGCTTGTATGGAACGGGTTCCCCTCCATTAAAACAGCCATGAAGAATTAAATCTATAGATCACTTGAACTCCATGGCTTACGAGGCACCATGCCTTGGCAACAGCATTTACATTAGCACTGTGGGAGCAGATCACTTTCATGCTATATAGCCTTGCTACTCACTTGAAATTGCCTACAGTGTTTAAGGGTCCAAAAAAACTCTGCCTGAGTTATGTTCTCATAATTCAAAGCAATGATGAAGGCAGTGGGGGGTGAATAGGGTAATAGATTATCATGTCATGGCTAAAGGGCAACTTTAGTTACATTACATTCATCTTGGTACCACTATGCAAGTAGGACAAAGCTGTCAAGCTGCTGCTTGAAATTGTCTTCAGCTTGGGGTCAAGGAGGCCCAAACCAGGGATTGTCAGTTCAATGACATTCTAGTTGGACATGCTTGTTCCAGATGCACTGCTGGTCCTGACAGTCTAAAGTCTCTTTAGAGCAAGCAGAACTCTATGCAGGGCTTCAAAGAACTATGCAAGTTAATAACTGGAAGGGTCAAAGCACAGATAATCCTGCTTGATTTTAGACTTTCATTGCTCTCTTCTAATGCCTTCTAATCCTGCTTGATTTTAGACTTTCATTGCTCTCTTCTTCAGGTACCTGAAGAAGTGAGCAGTGTCTAATGAAGGCTCATACCCTGCTCCTGGACTCTTGTTGTTTTCTACACCACAGACAGATTAGCATGGCTCCCCATCTTGATCTGCTCCATCACAGGGATTAACAATAGAAACCTGGAGTTGGCTATAAACATTCACAGCCATTATGTTTCTGGGAAAATCCTGGACAATTCAGTCACTGTTAGAGGATAACTAGGACTGAAGAGTTATTACACCTGCTGTTAATTCCCAAGTGTTCAGGATGAAGGGGAGTTCTGAAAGTTCTCTAGTGTTAAGGAAGGTCACAATGGGCAGAAATTTCATGAAGATCTGGAGCAGAAGGAATCCTTGCAGGGGTGGACACATAGATCAGATGGGTCTGCTCATAGAGGAAGGAAAGGGTATGTAGTGTGAGCAAGAATGAGCAAGGCTCTCAAAATGAGTGACAATTCAGTGGGGATCCGGCCCATAGAAGAAGGGGTAATGCATGGAACAGGGGTAGGAGAACATGAATTTGACAGCAAACTTCATCTCTTTGTTCTTCTTCTCCCAGCGGTAAATGGCCAGGACCAGCAGTCTCCCACCCACCTTCCTACCCATCACCAGGAAGCTGCCACTGAGGTCATCAAGCTGGGGGCAGGGACAAGCAGCTGCATTCTTCATATGCAGCACCAGCTTCTTGGTGTCCTTGCGCTTCAGTGGCCCCACTTTAAGCAGCTTTTTCTTTTTTTGAGCAGCCACCAAACGCCGCTCCCCGTTTTCTTTCTTGATCTCCTTGATACGCATCTTCACCACTGTGCATGAAAAAAGGATAATGGATTAAATTATATGCCTTTGTACATGGAAGGAATGGGTTAGCTTCAACGTCTTCCCAGCCCCCGAATGACTGTATATGAATGGAGAAAGAATTTGGTCAGTGCAAGCAGGGGAGCCACAAGGTCTTGTGGGTACATCTTGTATTCCTGTCCCCCACTGTTTCCTCTTTCCCTGAAAGCCCCCGTAGCTTTTCCCCCTTCCCTGCTTCCATTTCTTCTTCCCACCCACCAGCCAAGCTAAATCATCTGCCGTCTGTCCTTCAGCCTTTTCTTCCTGGGAAAACTGCTCCATTCTAGCCACTATGCAGGGCCAGCCACCAGGGAATCAGCAAAGACTTGCGAGGGGCAAACCTCACTTTCAGCTATATCCCTCTCACCCGAGTATTTCCTCCTTTCTTCCTCCTGGCAACTCCAATAGCCTCCCCTTTCCCTGCTGCTTTTATCTCCTTCCTGCTCCTACTTTTATCTGCTCCCCCTTTGCCTATAGTTATTATGTATTTATTTAAATTATACCCCACCTTTCTCCATAATAGGAGTTGAGAGCAGCTTAAGCCATTCTCTTCTCCATTTTATCCTCACAACAGTTCTGTGGGGTCATTTAGGTGTGACTGACCCAAGGTCATCCTATGAGCTTCTATAGCACAGCAGGTCTTGAACCTGGGCCTCCCCAACCCTTGACTGAAATTCTAGCCACTCTACTGTTGAGGTGGCTGCTGTTGAAGGTGGCTGCTGTTGAACAATAGTAGGTGGCCAACCCTGTGTGAGTCACCCAAGGTACATGACAAGGCCAGAACAGCCCAGGAAAGGGCCATATCCCCTGCTTTTACTGCCAAAATCAAGTTTTAAGACTGGTCATATTGTGTGTCAGGAATGGCCACTGAGGGAATTTGCTTCTTTAAGCTACAAATGCTGCTTCTATTATTTTGTGTGGGGGATGGTGGTGGTGTCAAATTCTGCTGTGTACCTGGGGTATTTTTAAGATTTGTAGAAATCAGTCTTGTCTGTTCATGGTTCCAATCTCCAGATTTAAGTATCCACAGATTTGGCCATGTTGAGATTTATATATCTTCACAAGTGGAGACCTGTGGTATGCATTGGGGAAGGATCTTTCCTCTTCTTAGCTTTAACCTCTGCCCATTGGCATTTCCAGTGGCCTGTCACTGCTCCAGCTTTAAGTTAAATTAAAATTAAAATACAGCTGAGAGGGGGAAAGAATCCCCCCACAAGTATTGTGGATCCCACCCCTCCCCCCATGATCACAGCAACCATTGGTGAGGCCTCAGTGACTCCTGGCCTCCACCACCAGGCTCTTGCCCCATGCATGCCCCAACAAATATTGATGTTGGGGAACCCAGTGCCCTCCCTCACATCATTGAGACTCCACTGTCCCTGCCTCTGCTGCCAGGCACACTACACTCCTGCCCCCTGAAAACCTTTCCACTGATGCTTGCAAGCTCTGCATGGCTTCTGCCCCCCATCCCCCTAGCATTGGTGGCAGTGAGCCCAGAACCTCTGGTGCCAGGCTCTCTGTGGCTCCTTGCTGCCTGCAAGGCCAATGTGGCTCCTGGCCTGACTTCTGGGCCTGCCTTGGCTCCCATCCCTTAGTCACCACCAAGTCTGCAGTGGCAGAGATCTGTGTGTTATCCTCATATGGGCCTCAACAACTATGTTAGGGGAGATTTAAAAATCCTAATATATTTTTTTAACAACTTCAGTTTTCTGAAAACTGTGAGGATCCCCTGTAAGCCTGATCAGTGGAGTTGGATATTCACATATCCTCCCATGCTTAAGAAACAGAAAGATAATACTATAGCTGCTTCTTCTCTTTCTGGATGGCAATGTGATTCGTTCCCCCGTCTCAATTCTTCATTCATTTAACCTCACATGCAGGTTCAGGCATTAACCTTGTAGCACAACGATGTAGCACAGGGTCATTGGAGAAATTGCCAATTGCCGCACATTGAAGTTTCTGCTTCCCCTAAAAAGGAGGAGCCAATCATAGTCAGATCTGTTTTTGGGGCTCAGAAATTGTATGAAGAAGCATGAGTTGGATGGCCCATGATTGCAGCCAGAAGTAATTTGCTTGCTTACAGTAATGCTTTACAACCGCAATGGCCGGAACTGCCACAGTTGCATCCATGGGCTACCTTATTTGTACTCTGGATTTCCTCATGTTGTGGGTTCTAAGAAGAGCTTTGGGGCCGATCATATGTAGAGGAATTATGACTCACACAAGGTGGAAAAAGTATGTCTGATCCTGGGAGACCTGAATACAGGCTATTCCTTGCCATCGTTATCAAGTGCTGTTTGTAAAGGAGAGGAGGCAGGAGGAGACCATGATTTCAGAGAAAATCTTTGTGTGTTTGTGTGCATGCTGTTGTTGGCAGTTGCATAATTTGCCCTACTATCAATGTACTTTGGAATGGAGGTGAAACCTCAAGCAAAAGAGATACACTCTATTGTGTTTCTTTAGCCCCCCTTGGGCTGAACTCTTTTTGCCGTGGTGACCCGCAAATTCCACAGCTGAAGTCCACAACTTAAAGAATGACTATTTCACTGTGTACAAATGGATTTTCCTATTCCCTCGATTTGACCTTATCTGAGTCCTCATATAGTTGGCTTTAATAAAAGTAAAGTAATTTATTTAAGAAGACATAAATGTCAGTGCTTGTCATATTGCTGCCGTTATTTAACTGGGTCTGATTATCCTGCAATGCCCATTGGTGCACCGAAGGGAGGCTTGTCCTTCTTTTGCTATTCCAGGTGCCTGGAGAGGAGGCACTGCTTCCTAAAAGTTGATGTGTTTGAGCAAGGGGGTTTAAATCCCCTGCTGCCATTGCCTCCCTCTGTGCCCAAGATGATCCATCTCATTACTAGACTGGTCCCTCCTTGCACAGCTGTGAGTGTGATGATCATCTTGCTGCTGGTCATCTTGGAAACCCAGCAAGTGGCACTGAAGGTTGTAGGGAATGAAACTGCAGCTCATTCTCAAGAGTGGTTCAGTGGAGCACCAGTCTCGGGGGACCCAACCGGAGAAACTCCTTGTGTTTTCAGAAGAACGACTCACCAAAATCACTGGAACACATCTGCTCCATTATGCCGTCAGCTTTGTGCTCCATCTCACACTGGGTGCAGATCTTGGACACTGTCAGTTGGAAGAACAATGAGTGAGTGACCACCAGATGACTGGGACAATTTTGAGCCATCCCTGCCCACCTAGTAGTAATTACTTCCCGGCCCCAGTTTGTCTGCATCATCATGAAGGGCCAGTGATGAGTCATGACTCACAAAGTATTCTGAATGGAAGGCTCAGTCAGAAAAGGATGCCAGTAATCTTTATGGGAAAGGGGTTAGCTTCTGGGGAAACATATTTATCTCTCATGGAACGGATGCTTCAAGCACATCTGTGCTTCTTTCATTTTACATAGATCATTATCCTTGCACCAGTTAAATAAATTTCTATTTGATTTCCCTTGCTTAAAAGTGATGTATGGTAAATGAAGAGTTAAGCTGATTATTAAGATGTGCTTTTCTCTGGTTTGAAAGCAAACCTGACAGTGAAGGACCTGCACAAATAGAAACGAATACAAGGGCAGAACAGTCTTCTTAGTCTCAAGTCTAGGCTAACAATTGCAAGGGCAAGTCTGGTGCTGTCATGAATAATAGGGGAGAGCAGCCTTCCCCTGCAGCTTTATGTATACTGGGATTAACCAGACTGAATAAGTGGTTCTGGGAAGCTTTAGCATTTCAGATAGAGGCTTAACTAGGTACATATCCTGACTTAAAATAAATTACAACTGAGGGGTGCAGACAATCCCACATTTTTCTTTGGAGGAGATGGAGAAAAAAGGTGAGGAGGAGAAAATCAAAGAAGGAAATCCAAGATGGGAGGCAGAGACAAAATAAAATGGAGTTCCTTAATCTATAATTGCTTAGAAAAGGACATTTCAACAGGTCTAGATCTTCTCATATCTGCATGTCAAGTGGACCCTGCTTAAACTTCCTCTAATATAAGAGTTTTAAAGGCAAACATGTTCTGGCCGACTTGTCACCTTTTGTTATCCTCAAGAGAGGGAGAAGGAAAAGGATTTACATGTCCTGTAAGAAATTATAAATTAGTCTGTTGTTGCAGGTGTGGATCAAAGGTGATTCTTGGGTATGAAGTGGATGATGACTGTTGCAGAAGGAGGTTAATTCTTTTAAACTCCTTTGTGAGCATTTTATCATCCCACCACTTGCTCCTAAAATAATGCAGGTGAACTTGCAGAAATCCTTTCTTGGGATTGTCTGCATGCAACTAGTTACTGAAGGGGAAATGGGTTGGGTCAGTGATCTATCTGTGGCATGAGTGAGGAACAAACCAGGGTGCCTTTGACCTCCTCTTAAATATGAGGTCAAGGAAATGCAATTGGAATAAATGCCAGCTGTTTGCAAGGATGATAAATCTAAGGGATTGTGCAGAGTGGATTAGTGAGAGTTCCACCAAGTGTTCTGTTGTTGGGGAATAATCTACCTGCCTCAGGCTCTTCTGCCTCTTCAGTACCTCCTATTCCTCCTCCATCAACCTGTACACTAAGAACTGAGGTGTTTAGGCTTTCCTGGGAATCATAGTCAAGGTTATACGTGATGGCAATTTATGAACTGGAAGTGGAGGCTGGGTGAAAACTGGGTTCAAAGCTCACTAGGCTTTCCTTTCCAAGGCTTATGTCTACTGATAGCATCTGTGCTGCCAGTTATTTCCTTTGTAAATGAACAGATTTACACATACAAATCTCACGTGTTCCTTGTTCTAAGAAAAGGGATCCTGAAATAGCTGTCCCCAATTCCCTACTGTTTGGGAAGTAAATATCTCATCTGACATGGTTTAGGGGTTCAAGGAAGCTTGCATGGAAAATAGTGCCCAGCTTAATAACATTGGAGGGGATTCTCCCACATATACCCATAGCAAGATCCCCAAAGATTATAATGTGGAATAATGACAGACCCCAATCCACTGATAACTATCACTATAGAAGAAGTGCTGTAGTTCAGGAGTCCTTCTGGCTTCTATGTCAAATGTTGCCAGTGTGCCTGGCGTCTCTTTGAATGTCCTTTACTACTCTGGTAGGGTGAACTCCTACCAGTTGCTAGGCCAAAAATTTGCCAATGATTTTAAAGAACTGTGCTTTTATAAAGTATAAGAGTCTTTTCAATACAGGGTGCCTGCAGTTATTTAACTAACCTTAGCCATTTATTTTAACACAGTTGTCTGTCTCCAACACCCAAAACTGATTTCTTAGCTGGAGTTTCTGCTTGCAGGCTAGAACCAGAAGGTTGGAAGCCTGGTTCACAGAGCTTGCCCTGGAACCTGGAGGGGGGGAGAAGGCAGTGGAAGAGCAACAGGAAAAATTCTCAGAGGAACAGTCCCATTGCCAAATGGACAGGTATCTTTTGTGAGGCAGGCAAAGGGAATTTCTCAAAAAGCTTGCTCCTGAAATAATGCAGCAGCATAAAGGTCTCCAGAATACATCAAACTAACAGGCTGAACAGATAGTTGTAACATACAATTCCATTCCAATGAAATGTGGGAAGCTATGAGGAGTCTTGAACAATGGAACTTCTTGAGGTCTTGAATAGAACACCTCGCTGTAATTTGCCTAGTATTATCTCAGCACAACTGGGAAGCTGCTTGCTGCACTAGTGCAAATTGTCTCAAATAAGTAGCAAACATGGAATAAACCTTCAGGCTTCCCCCCTCCCCCCAGTCTTATGTGGCTAATCCTCACACCATCCTCCTTGTTATGTCCTGGGTAGCCTGGAAGGTGCATCTGCATTCTGCAGTGCCAGTAAAGCTGCTGAGTATTCATCTGGATAAGCCAGAAGGGGGAAAACATCAGCCTAGTCCAAAAGCTGCCCAAGATTCTGGCTGTAGGAACCAAGGTGCTGTGGAAAATATGTGCGTGAATTACCAAAGGCCACAGGAATGGTAATACCTAGGGGACAGTCGAACTCAGGCTTCCCCCTCCTCCCCCCACGCGGTTACCTGGTGGTTGAGTAGCTTGGCTGTTTCCAAACTGCACAGTGATGCACAGGTCGTTGTCAAAGGGGAATTTGTTGCAGCTGAGCATGTCAGGCCAGGGGAAGCCATAGGATTCCATGACGGGTGCGCACGAGTCACGCACTACCTCACAAAGCGAGCGGCATGGATAGATGGGTCGGTCGAGGCAGACAGGTGCAAAGAGAGAACACAGGAACACTTGGGTGTCCGAATGGCACCGCTTGGCCAGCAAAGGCACCCAGCTGCTGGCTTGCTGCTTGACCTCCGGCATAGACTCATGATCTAGCAGGTTAGGTAGGCGCATGCGCTTGTAGCCCACATTGTGGCAGAGCTGCAGGTCAGCCGGGATGTCCACACACTGTGGCTGCTTGGTGTAGAAGCGTCCGTGCTGGAAGTTGTCTGACTGCCAGCTGTAGTAGTCATACTCCTGACTTGTGCCCAGTGCCCAGCCCAGCGTGAGAACTAGCAGCCCTGTGGCCCAGGCGTTCCACTGGCAGAGTGACATCATGGCTCACAGACACTCCCCTTAAGTCTTCACCAGAAGGCACGTGAGACTAGGTGGCCACTGGATGTCGATGGGGGCCAAGTCGCATGGGCAATCCCGAACCCTACCCCAGTCGAGTTGCCAACATCTGCTTCTCAGAACCAATCTGTCTTCCCTGAGAAAGCAGATCTGTTCTCCCCAAGGCTAAGTGTTCGTAACTGGCCCTATCGGAGGGATGAAGTGAGCTGCTGCTCGATTAAGTCAAAATCTCTGCTCAGGGCTGTTTAGCACCACCCCCTCTAGACTTACAAAGCAGCCCCTTGGGGAGAGACAGCAGCCAATCTTCACCAGGCACACTCCCCCCTCTCAAGGTTGACTTGGGAGACAGCCATGAGGTTGTTCCCACCTCCCACTCTGGGCCGTTCCTCCAGCTTTCTCGTTCCTCCTCCTCCTCCTCCTCCTCTTTTCCCGTTTCTTTCCTTCTGCTTTCTGCTTATTTTCCCCAATCCCTTCTTGCTCTTACTAGCTTTCCCCCATCTCTTGCATGCACACACAGACAGACACACCTGCCTGCAGCAGGTACCAGCAGACATGCCATGGAAAAGCTTTGGGCCACAGATCTGGGCAGCAGATTTCAGTAGGGAAGGCAAGGAAATAGCACAGGTTCCATCTCTCAGGTGTCCTTGCTGTGAGTTCCATTCCAGCGCAGCCTACGTGCTTGATTTTAATTTGGGGGCAGGGAGGCTTCTGGTGTTAAAATGTCTATGGCCAGGAGGGAAGGCACATTTGCAAAACCTGTCAGCTACATTCATTGGGCTCCGTGATGTCCAGTGAATGTTTATCTCACTAGTTAAATATTGAAACAATTGTGCATGGATTCTTGATTTATGACACACAGATTACAAATAAATGGCAGGGAGGCAACAGTTCTTTTTCGACTATTGCTTGAGTTGGACGAATGTCAGAAAAAGACCTTTGAGCTTGCAGAGGCAAAGTTGTTACAATCTGAGGTCACTGTGTGAATGTTTCAGCACATAGCACAATTACATCCCTGGTTTCCTGATGAGAGTATTTGAAGTAGTTATAAAATTGCTCAGTGCAGAAGGATTGAGAGCTGCAGGTTAATAGCTGGATCTTTTCACAGATCCATCAGGCTATATGGAGCAAGATGAGACTTGGTAAATTTGGCTAGGACCATAGAGATTGGGGTTTGTGCAAGGATCTGGAAAGAGCTGGATCCGCTTTGCAGGTCAGAGAGGGAATGGCATCATGAAGCTCAATCTGGAAAGATCAGGATAAATCTGATTAAGATTTCAGGGTTGTGAGCAGCCTCTTCTACCTGGGGCTGTTGAAAAGTTAGATAGACCCCTTGGGCATGAGGAGGTGATTTCAGCAGGCAACCAGAACTTGAGAAGTGAAAACAGGAAATTGAAAGGGCCATAATGGATACTAATGAACTATCCAGGAAATGCTTTAATTGTGTGTGTGTGTGTGTGTGAGGTCACAGCATGGCAAGAAGAGTAGGAATAGAGTGAAGGCTTCAGAGTTTAATCTGAAAATATCCCTCAAATTGGTGATTCCACACTGGTCATGTGAAGCTGAGTACTGGATGACTGGAAGCTGCCCGAGTGTGAGCAGTGCATGTTGAGGACAATGTTCACCATCCAAGGTACCCTTCAAATTAAGTGTTTGCACTTGCTGCAGGGTACTCAGGAGAGCTCAAGGATTCTGCTGTTGTGCTGACCCCCCCACTGCCTAGCTTTCTTCCTAGCTAAGCTCACAGTGACGAGGTCCATTAGACGTGATCTTTCTTGAGTGACTTCCACCACTGCAGAGAAGTCCCATTAACAGGTGCAACTAAGGATTTGGAGGTCACCATGACTGAAGTGCATTTGTTCTAGGGTGTTTCCAGCCCCAAACATGTCCTTTTAAAAATGTCTTCCATATGTTTACATCCAGCAAATTATTTGAAGCACTATTGCATGCAGACATGAATGTAAATGGTAAGAACTTTTGACGAGTTGTGAGCAATTTTGCTGGTGGAGATCTCACAGTAGTGGCCTAAAATGCATGGAATCCAAGATCATGACTGCAATGACTAGTGTTCTGGACCAAGTGAAGTTTCTGTTTCATCTTCCAGTTAATCAGCAGCTGAAGTTTATTACAGAACAGAGATAAGCATTGGCACCTGCCTATCAATTGGCTGTTGATATGCACAGGAACAGGGGCTGGGAAAAGAAAGCAGCTACCATAAAACATGTGTGAATTACATGAACAGTAAACATTAATTCATGCAGTACACAGTCAAAAGGGACATTTGAGATGGCTAGAAAGACATCTGTGACTGTTCATGCATTAAGTGACCAGCTAAAGTTCAGTGCAAACCCCTACATTTCAGTAAGCTTACTTAAGCATACTAATCTCCTTATGTTAAATTGTGGCCACCATTTTTCAGGGTTTGAAAACATCTTCATAAACTCGTTAGAGTCAAGTAGGTAGCTGTGTTGGTCTGAAGTAGAACAACAAAAATTGAGTCCAATAGCACCTTTAAGACCAACAAAGATTTATTCAAGGAATGAGCTTTCATGTGCATGCATACTTCCTCAGACAAAATGGAACAAGGATCATGAGAGTACAGATATATAGAAAAGATAAATTAGTGGAAAATTAGTAAACTGTCATATTATGCCGTATTATGCCAAATTATTCCATATTATGCCTTTGGACTCAATGTTTGTTTAGAAACTCATGTTACAGTAAGCAATTACCAACCACAACTCAGTCCTATTGTTGCTGCTGCAGATGAATTTGACTGCAACCAAATTTGTTAATGGATTTCTTTTCTATGACCTTCTTCTAATAATTGTTCTTTGAAGCTTCTATGTTTAAATATAGCACCGCCCAATCACTAGTATGGAGGATTAAGAGAAACCAAGCTACTCCTCCACATGAGTGCACCTGTGTCTTCCCAGTGGAGGCACAGTTTGGTTTCTTTTATTCTCCATTAAGAGAAGAGACTGTCACTGACCCCTTCAAGTCCAGTGCTCTTGGAGGTTGCAGAAAAACCTACATGCCTTTGCCTCCCTGGAAACAGACTTGGCTGAATCCATTAGAAAGTGATTTTTCTCCAGCTATCAGTGACCCAGCCCTTGGGATGACTGGCTGCAGGGAAATGGGGTGGTGGGTGGTAATAACAGCAACTCCTGAGGATTAATTAGTCACTGCTTCTTGCTCTGACCTTTGTCCTGTGGGGAGGGGGTGCTGGATAACTGGGAAAGGCCGTGGTGCCCTGGCTAGGGGAAGAGAACAGCCTCCCTGATCACCTTACGGGTTGTAAAGCACTGCTCAGTCCTGATTCAGGGGACATGGAAGCCCCAGGCAAAGCTTCATTTTGGTGGGATGGTTTGTGCTGTTTCCTGGGGTCCTTCCTTTGCCTAGCACTGGTAGAGGAAAGCCAACTTTGGATTAAGTTTAGGCTTCTCCTAGCAGTGCTTCTGACAAATGCAGTGGGTATAGGTTCCCCCCAGCCTAGGGATACAGTGTTGGGGAGGTTTCACTGGCTGAAGTTGTGCCTCTCATACATACCTCCTGGGGTTGTACCTGAGCCTTTCTTCCTCAGCCCAAACAAAAGGGTAGACTCCCAAAAGAAACTGCATCTGATCCCAGTGCTCCCAGTGTCGGGATAGCTTCTCACCTCATTGTGTCTTTTTAGCTGGGCTTAATGAACATGCTATATTGTTCCTTTTAGATTCTTTATGCTTCCTTAGTCAATGATATCATAACAATCATGTTCACTCTCCCTAGCTTTTGTTAGAGGAGCTAAGCAGCAAAAATGGTGACATAGAATTAGCAGGAGAACAAAGTACAGCTAGTGATAGAAGAGAATCCAGCAAGTTCATTCACAGAACTGTAGTACTAGCTCACCCTCTCTTCACTGAAATATGCACATTTAAGATAGACTCCCTTGCATGTACGGAATGGAGGTGCACCTTTCATGTTTTAGAAATGGAAAAAACAGACAAGTTGTTTTCATCAAACACTATTTTAAATTCATCTCCAGGATTATCGCCTTTATTTTCTAAGGACTATTTCCTTTTATGTTCTAAGTGATTGGGAGCTCTACAGGACAGCCACTGATCTCGTGGAAGTACAAGAAAGAGTGTTCTTTCGGTTAACAGAGACCAGGCAGGATTTCGCAACTTTGACATAACATTCAGGTACTTCCCACTGGGTCAGGAATTAGGAACAAAGGAAGCAGGTGTTTCTGGACCCAGCCCTTCCTGTCACACTTGAGATGGCAGTAAAGCTTATGTGAATCTCCTTTATCACTGAGTAATATTTGTGGCATTCTTTTTGAAGGACCAGTGGAGTGTATTTATTCTTGAAGCCACTTAGCCGATGTCATGGTTGTCGGGTATCTACAAGTCCCATCACCTGCTTGCTGTCCTGTACCATTCCTTCATGCACATCTTTCATCCCATGCTTAACTTTTGTGTGGACATGTACTCTCAGCAGACCCAGCCTCATCATTGGCAGCACTGTGCAGAGGGCCCCCCCCCAATCACCAGTCTCATTAATCTGTGGCTGCCACTGGACTTCAGATAAGATAAACCCAGCTTGTTATCAAGCCCACTGGGAGGGGGGAGGTGGCTTCAGGCCCCCGGTTATCACAGGTAGGAACCAGATAAGCCCAGTAGCCCCTGGTACTGACAGAAAATCACTGACTTGTGATGAATGCGCTGGGATGGACCCGGTAATGAGCTGCTCTCTTGTCGGGGGAGGAAAAGGAGAATGACAGGCTGCGGGGAAGTGTCACAAGGTGAGACTGTGCATGTGAGAATTTGCAAGGGTGCGAAGGTGGAAAGAGATGTGCATGAATCAGCATTTTCAGGTGATTCTTGGATGACAGCTGATTCTTATGAGAAAGAGGGGAGGGTTTTGGTTTTAGAGGGCTCCCCCCCCCTTGTCTTGAAAAAGAAATCTGCCTGGTGAGAAGCCTGCACACTCACCAAACTGATGAATAGTTGGTCCCTGTCGTTCTACCCTGCCTCTTTGTGAATGACTAAAGGTGCTGGGAATTCCTAGGCAAGAGTTTGTGGGAAGTGCTGGGCATTTTTGTGTGCACCAAAAACTCTGTGAGTGTAACAGCACCCCCTATAGGCTTCCCATTCCTTTGCCTCTGTCCCTCGGCATCTCTGCCAAGACGTAACCATTCCCAGATGCTCCCTTGGTGGGAAGGACAGAAAAGCCCTGGCAAACCTGGGCCAAGGGTGGGGAGGAGTGGAGAGATCCAGGAACAGGCCGTCCTGCCAGGGAATATGGCTTGGCTTTGTGCTCTGCACACGCACGAGCTCGTGTTAACACATTTTATAGGCGTGCACTTCAAAGGCCCTTGATCCCCCTCCTAGCACATGCTCATTTCTGCAGACTGTTGCACAGGGATGAATGCTCACATAGTCCTCAAAGCACCCTTTTAACTATTCCTACAGCTCACGGTGAGAGCCAAGGGCAAAGAGGGCTGCTTCCCAGGTCCTTTGCAGACCAATGTTTCCAGAAGTCCTGGTGGTAATATAATGAACTGTGGCCAGCCCAACTTTTGCATTTGTCACACACAACTACAGCACTGAATGCCTGGCCCCAGCTGCCATGGTTTTTTAAAATTACTTTGAGCATATACATATGTGTGCAAAGGACTCAGAGGATCAAGGATGGGTGCTGCTGGGATGGGCACTCACAGCCACAGGTAAGTGTATGTGTGTGTATGGAAGGTGTGTGTGTTGTATTCCAGTAGAGAAAGGAGACGGAGGCTGAGAGAACCATATGTAGACAACATCATGAGAATGGCCAGCTTGGAGGAAGAGTGCCAGGGGAAGGAGGAGCCTGGGGCATGAGGGCTGCTGCTAGGAGATGGGGAGAAGGGAGCATTGAGAGAATCTGGCTACATCCAGGCATGGAACCTGAAGAACAGGAGTAGAATTAACAACACCAAAAGCTCTTGTCCAGCTAAACAGAAAATAGCCTGCCACTCATTTCTGATCCCTCATCCAGGGATTTCACTCCTCCTAGAGACCTCAAGAAGGAGATAAAGCCCAGAACAGACCCCGAGACTTCTTAGCCCTACTTTAGCATTCTTGCAGCCCAATCCTGGGAACAAGGAGGCTTCCCCTTTCCATCTAGGAAGTATAGCACAGTCCTTCCTTCTGCTTCTCTCATGGTGTTCCTTGCAACCCTCACTTGGTTTTCTTACAGATACCACCTCTAGCCATTCTATGTCCAGCCTGCATGATCTGATTGGGCCCAAGTGGTTCTTTCAGAAGGAAATGACAAGAAAAGTTGGCTGACCTTCATGGACCAAGGCCTACAACCCCTGTGCACACGTAGACTCAGGAGGAATGAGTTGATCCTGTGCTGGAAGGAAGAAAGTTTCCCTTCTTCGGTGACTACTTAGGGGAACAGCAGGGGTTAATCTTTGCTGTGGGAAGGGATAGCTCGCACAACCCAGACATTGCCTGGGAGGGGCAAATTGATTTCCCTGTGGGGTCTTTTTGTTTGCTTTGTTGCTCAGAGATGTTCTTACGAGACAGGATGACGCCTGCCTGAAAATGAGGAGAGGGGCCTTGGGGTACTGCTTGGAAAGGGAGAATTGAGGTAATTCTGCCTATCAACAATGTGTTTGTGTTGGGGGGAGGGGAGTCTTACCTATTGCTAGATCACCTTGCCAAGAATTTACATCACAATCTGCTAGTGAGGGGACACCCAGCTCTTGTATTTTTCCATAGCCTCAAAATCTTAGCAAAGATAACCCAAACTATGTTCTTTTTCTGAGGTGGAATAACATGGCCATTGGCCAAATGATGGCATTAACCACATGGGGACCGAATCAACCATGCTGTTGGCTGAATGTTGTTATGCTCCTGCTACCTCTCCTAAAATCAGGGTGTTGGCCTTGGATAGTTATTGTAACAAGAGGCTCACCTAGCAGCTGGAGGATACATGAGATCCCTGTACATGCTAAATCTCTATTGTGATTCCATCGTTGTTGGCCAAGCTCACAATTTTGACTTCCCATGGCCTTTGCCGTAAGTCTGTATAGATAGTGACAGAGTACCCAGTCTGTCCTGGAAGCAATTTCCCCCCCCCCCTCTCTTACAAAAACAAATCAGCAATCTGGACAGAGTTTGGCTGATAGGTTTGCTCACAAGCTCATCCACATTTACTATATCACTAAGAAAATCAGCAGTGCGATCCTAAGCACAGTCACACCCTTCTAAATCTATTGGCTTATAACAGTCCAAATATGCTTAGGATTGCACAATAAAAGTGGGGTGTCAAGAAAGAATCATACAAATCTATTTATTCCTAAGTGGTAGATTCTGCATCAGTTTATTTAGCACAAATTTGATGGCCAATGTAAATTGCTTCTCAGTCATGGTAACTCTAAGCTTTGTAGAAGGGTTCCTCAATGCAAAACTGTGAAACTGGGTGGAGATTGGCTAATGCTCGGGTTACATTCTTGGGCATGGATTCCAGTTTTATCACTTTCTACATTCAGGCATCCAGAAATATGGCTACAAAGAGACAAAATATATCTATGGCTGCTTAACAGAACTGTGTTAAAAGACATCTGGTGCCCCACAGACTCGAAGCTAAGGAAATGGCCAGTTTGGTCCTCCTCCTAAGTAATAAGGGCACTGACAATTTGGAGAAAGTTCAGAGGAGAGTCAGTGAGGAGGAAGATGACTGGACTGGAATTTAAGACCTATGAGGTAACGTAAAAGAACCAGGCCAGGGAGTTAAAGAAAAAGGGGAGGGAAGATTAATAGCATGATAACTGTTTGCAAATAAATCAGAGGCTACTTTGAATTGGATGATAATTTGAAGGGCACTGAGCCTGGGACTGAGGAGATGAGTTTTTGCAGGAGGTGAAAATATTTAGTTCTAAACAAGTTTCTAAATATCAGCACAAGTGGGAGATCCCATTACCTGGCATCTAAACATTTTTGATACAAATACTTTGAAGGGTAGGATTGGGTCAGATTGCTCCTGTTGAGATGTGGGGCAATCTTGAAGTCTTTTCTTGCCTTAGCATGTTGTACCCGCTTTATTTTTGGGGGAAAGCAGGGACTCCTTGGAAAGGAGCTAGATACTGGGTTTTTTTGGTAGGCCCTTGTATATAGCCTGTCATTGCTACTAGGGCTGTTATCATTTTATTTCTAGCAGGATCCCTGTGCTATAACAGGCAGAAATTCAACAGGTGGGTTACCTACTTGCCGCCCTCTCTCCCACTGCTAAGTTAAGAGCGCTGTCCTTAATATTAGATGAGCGTTCTAGTTCCTTCTCTCTCCTTTATAGGGTGGTCTGCCTGAAGTACTCCCCCCCAGCCTCATTAGAGCTGATATGTTTCCTGTCCATCAAAACGCAGGCAGGCCTAGGGTCGCTGCAATTACTGTCTCCTCAGAGAACAAAAGCAAGCGCATTACATGTGCCTGCGGCTCAGCCAGCCAAAAGACCAATTAGTGTAACTGGCTGTGAACATCATGGCCAAATCTGGCTGCTTCTCTGAGGAACAGCTTCCTGCCAGACTGCTGTCCCCGAATGCAGCAGCCGGGGGTTGGGATGAAGGGGTGCCCTCAACTGCTCTTTGCTCTCCCTCTTCTGCCTTTCCCTGCTGCCTCCTCCAAACACGCATCCTTCATGTTCTCTTCAGGTTCATGATTGCCTGAGAAGATCCTGTCCAGGGATTCAGGTACTTGGACGAAGAGTACCTTTCTCTGGCAGGAAGGAAGCTGCTTCCCATCTTCCTTCCCCTGAGGGAATCTGTGATATGAGCCCCTGGATAGCAAAATGAGGCAGCCCCGTGGAATTAGGTCTATGGTTCTTCTTGCTGAGTAAACACTAATTCAGTGCCTCCGGGGTTATAACTTGTTCTCCACTTATGAAGGGGATGCCCTGGGGAAACAGGATAGTTGGTGATAATTGCAGGATGGGAAGTATGACAATGGTTCAAGGCCGCACATTAGAATATGGAGTTCTAAGGTGAAAGCTTTCTTTTATACTTCTTCCTCCTGCAGAATGCCCTCTACAAGTGTGGGGTGTCCCCAGATCTGAGAGGAAGAGAATGTCCCCTTCTGAAGTCTATTTTTTTTAAAAAAGACAATGGCACAAAAGTGATATAAAAGAAAAAAGAAGGATTATAGGGGGGGGAACCCCTTCTGCAGCATTCCCTTCATTAGCATTTTCAAGGCATTCTTCATAAAAGACAACAGTCCCCACCTCAAACACCCCAAATTCACAACTGATGGACTCTACTATTAATCCCTTTTTACAAAGCCACATATTCCATTTTACATATCTTGTCATTTCTAGACATTGACTATAGCTTTCAATATACCCACATTCAAAAGAAAACCAGTTACATGTTTTACAATCCAGCTGGATCAGGGCAGTTTGGCTCTCGTGCTTTTAGATCTGTCGGCTGCATTTGATGTGGTTGACCATGAGTTGCTAGCACACTGCCTTGACGGCTGGGAATGAGGGGGACAGGCTTGACTCCTTCCTCCAGAACCGGACACAGAGGGTGGCTGTGCGGGAGGAGTTGTCATGCGCCTTTGCACTCCCCTTTGGGGTGCCACAGGGAGTGATACTCTCTCCCATGCTTTTTAACATCTTGCAATTGGTTGAAAATGTGGCTGCTAGGGTCCTTACGAGGTCATCCTGTAGAACCCCGTGCTGAGGCAGATCCATTTGGTTACTGGTTAGCTTCCGGATCAGGTTCAAGGTTTTAGCTCTTACCTTTAAGGTCATCTGCGGCCTGGGCTCCACATATCTGAGGGAAGCTTGTCTCCTTATGCCCCCCACAGGACTCTCTGCTCAGCAGGTTTAAATCTGTTGGTTGTCCCTGTCCCCTGGGAGGTACAACTGGCCTCGGGGTACAACTGGGACCTTTTCAAGCCTGGCCCCAACCTGGTAGAACAAGCTCCCAGAAGAACTGAGGGCACTGATGGAGGTATCACAGCTCTGCAGGGGCTTCAAGATGGAGCTCTGCCTCCAGGCATTTATTTATTAGATGTTTGATTCTCCAGGCAATTTCAACATTTAAAAAAAATGGAATACATTTTTGGAGTAATTTCCCATATTTAGGATTTCTAGATCTATCCTTTGAATCTAAAACTCGGCCCATATCTCCAAAATCATTATATCTTCATCTTGAACGTCTAGCATGGTTAGAAAAAAATTCTAAAAAAATTAACTTTGACATTGTTTACAACATATATTGTTGCTAGCTCACACGCCTTGCCTTCCAGAAGACTCATTTTAAAAATTAAACATTTTCCTTCTGGATCTCTTAATTCTTCTATTAATTCTGTGAGTTGTTTATATAGCTGCACATTTTGTTTAGGACTGAAGCAAGAGATAGTTTACCTGATTTTTTATTATTTTAAAATATGTTCATGCTTCTTTATGTGGATTTCTTGTAGACATAAAATATCAGTGTTTTGCTTTTTAAGTTTGTTGAAATTTTTGAATGTTTTGAAGCAGAGTTCAGTCCATTAATATTTACTGACTAGAGGCAGAGCCTGTTGCACCCAGGAATACAATGGGTGCTAGCACATACACCTGCACAGAGATCTTCCAGGGTTCTGCCCCCCCCCCAACTCCCTGCTTGATCTTGAGATCCAGAATGGTACTGTGGTTAAAGAGTAGCAAACTCTAATCCCAAGAGCTGGGTTTGATTCCTGACTCCTCCTCCGTATGCAGCCAGCTGGGTTGCCAACTTCCAGGTGGGAGTCTGGAAAGCTTCAGGAAGATGAAAGAGAGAAAGACAGGTTGAAAGAGAGAAAGAACAAAAAGAAAGGGGGGAAGGAGGAGGGAAGGAGGCATCAGTTCTCCTGGAGAAAACAGCTGCTTTGGAGGGACACTGGCCCTCCTAACCTCACCCCCATACAACAGTGTCTACACAGATCACCACTGTCTCCACCGTGCCATCAAACCTCAGATCTTCCAAAGGACAGATGGGGCAGGCCGTGGACAGGTGGGCTACCAACTCCCTCCCACATCTTCCAAAGGGCAGGCCAGGAAAGCTACAGGGGGTAGGTAGGCTGCCACCTTCCTACACCACCCACATTTTACATTGGCTGCAAAGGGGTTTTTTCCTTCTCACCCCATCCTCCACATCTCCCAAAGGCTAGGCTGGGTGGAGAAGGCCACGGGGGTGCTGCCTCTATTCTGACCCACTCCCACATCTCTCAAAGGTGAGGCTGCTCTGGGAAGACCATAGCAGATGGGCTGCCTCCTTCCAACCTACCCCCACATCTCCCAAAGGTTGGGACAGTCAGGAAAGGCCATGGGGGGGGCTGCCTTCCCCCCCCACATCTCCCAAAGACTAGGCTGCTTGGGGAAGGCCATGGCAGTTAGGATGCTTCCTTCCAGCTCTCCCACATCTCCCAAAGGGTGGACCAGGCCAGGTAGGGAAGGCCATCAGGGCTGCCTCCTTCCCACCTACTCACATCTCCTAAAGGACAGGCTGGACAGTTAAGTCTGGGGGGGCTGCCTCCTTCCCATTTTCCCACATCTGAGGAGAGGGAGGGTGGTAGAAAGCAAAGAGAACTCTGATGGCCAGATGGGGAGGTGTTGTGAGCCCAGATCCTGTTAGGGAGGACTCCTCAGAGGAAAAGCCTTGCCAGGAGCATCCAGTTTCACCAAAGCTTCAGCTGGATGAGAGCTTAGCCTAGCCAGATGTTCAACAGGCAGAAAGCCCTGATCATCAGGAAGGAATGGAGCTACAGACAAACCAGGGCTTAGATTCCAAAGTTGTTGCAGGAGCTTCTCCTTCCTCTGCCCAGCCTCCAGCTGCAGCTCCCTGCCTTGTCAGCCCACCTGGCTCAAATAAGCCAATTAAGCAATGCCAGCTATATGCTGGAAGAGAACTCCAGTTTAAAAGGCAACACACCATGTTAGCAAGACAGTTGCTGACTGCAGAAGGCTGTGAGTCATCACAGAGTGAGGACTGAGAGGCTGCTGAAAGCTTATGTTGAGTCTGAGATGCCTGGGTTGTGGACATAACCTGTGACCTGCTCCTTCTGCTGATGCCTTTGGACTGCCTGCAGGAACCCCTGACTCAGTAGACTGAGTTAAGACATTCATCGCATTCTCTCTGTCCCTTGGCATTCTGTTTTTGAAATACTGATTCTCTCTGCCTCCCTGGCAGCTTGTCTGTGCTTCCTTCCAGCAGAGAGCTCAAACTTGAGACCAACACAGGACGCAAAGGAAGCAGCTGGCTTCCCTCCCTTGCCTGGGGGAGATGGAGGGTAGGAAGAGGCTCAGGATGGAGCAGCAGGACCTTTCAGAGAGGCCAGCACCTCTTCCGTGTGGCAAGCTTTGAGAAAAGGAAGAAGAGATCACATAAGCCCCATGATTGGACGTCATTGGAACAGTGCTCTCTTCCTATTGGCAGCACTCTCCCAGGGAGGGCCAATCAGGTAGGAGTGTGTTGTCTGCATGTAACTTCAACTTTATAATGTTTAGTGATGATAGTGATGATTACAAGTGGTATTTTCCAGTGTTATTTTATTTCTTTCTCTTGTAAAATCTGTCTCAAAAAGTCATTTTCCCTCTTTTCCTTATTATATTTGTCAGAACATCTTGAAAGATCTATACTTTCTTCCTGCTACTTTACATGGGGATTCTCTTTGCTTTCTAAATATTTTGTCTTTTGTTTTTCTATTAGTGAAGCAAAGCAGTATATCTCAAGGTATCTTATTCTTGAGTACAGATCTTGAATTCACTCTAAATAACTGGTCAATGTGGGGAAACTCTCTTTGTATATTCAAATAATCTTGGAGCAATTCCTGAAATCTTTCTTCCAAGTTTAACCTCCCCAAATCTTATGGTATGCTTCTAAAATGCAGATTAATAGATCTGTATTGGGTTTCCAAGATTTTGTTTCTTGTTCTTTTTTCTCAATTCAGGAATCTTGTTTTTTAAAATAAGTAACAATTTCTTTTTGCTTCTTTTTAATACTCAAAACTTCTTGTGTTTAGTCTTGTAGTTTTGCATTAATCTCTGACAGTCCCATTGGTAGATTCAAATGAGTAACCGTGTTGGTCTGAAGTAGCTCAATCAAATCAGAGTCCAGTAGCAACTTTAAGACCAATAAAGATTTATTCAAGGCGTGAGCTTTCGAGTCAGTCTGACTAAGAGTGCTTGCACTCGAAAACTCACACCTTGAATAAGTCCAGTTGATAATTCTTGATGTGCTTCTTGGATTTTCTTTTGAATTCTTTCTTTAGATTATTTGATGTTTTTTCTGGATGCTCTGAATGTGCTTCTGGTTTTCTTCCTCAAACTGTTGCATTGATTCCGTAGTATTTGCAACTGGGGTAGGCAAAAAAGAAAAAGGCTTTTTTTGGTTCAGGTTTGTTGGACCTGAACTTTTTGGGGGCATTTCTGAAAAATCTGCATATGGGTATAGTATTCAGATCCAGGATTTTTCAGGAATTCTGATTTTTTCAGATACAATAGATCAAAGAAAAATATTCTGACAAAAAAAAAAGCCACCTCCTGCGGTGGTACAAAAGGCTAACCCCAGGAACTGCATGCAGCAGGGAGGTTTTCCCAGCTGCATGCAGATCTAGCTGGGAGGGCTTGTCTTGTGGCACAGTTTAAATTACACCACAGGAGAAGCTGGCCCCAGGATCTGTGTGCAGCAGGAAGGTCTCTCCCTGCCACACTGGCTGGAAGCTCTCTGTTCCCACTGCACCAGATGATCCTGGGTTCGCTCTTCTTGCAGCTTGGTTTAAACTTAGATACCAGAGGAACCAGTCCCAGCTGAGGTGGCACACAGCTGGCAGCTCCCCCACCCCAAGCCAATGCTGGGTTAGCTGCCTTGCTCCTTTTGCAGCCCAGTCTAAACCAAGCTGCAAGGGAAACTAGTCCCAGCCTCAGCTGAGGTGCTGCAGAGCTCTCAGCTCCCACTTCTCCAGTTGATCCTGGGCTGGCTCTTCTGGCCACTTGGTTTAAAGTGAACAGCAAGAGGAGGCAGCCCCAGCTGAGGCAGCATGAAATTCTCAGCTCACACCGTCCCAACTGATCTTTGGTGTAGCTGAAAAACCCTAATAAAAGCCAGAATGTTCAGATTTTATTTGGGCGTAGCTATACTGGTAGTTGATCAGACTCTTAGTAAGATATTTTCCCAGCTCAGTTTATGCTGAATGCACACCTCTGTTCATGTTATCTTTCTGCCCAGTTCTTGGGGTGATAGTTGGTCTTCATCAGTTTCTTCTATTTTTATTTTTTTCAATGTGTTTTGTTTGCCATTATTCTTTTTGCTCTCCAGTTTCTAAAAAAATATTATACAAATTTTCCATATGCTATCTTGATATCCTTTTCTATGCACATTTTAATAATATAAAATGTTAAAATTGTAATCAAACTAGAATGAATAACCATTATAATAGTGAGAGATGCCTTAAATCTTTATATAAAAAGCTGTCACCTATAATAAACATTTGAAAGATGAAAAGAAATGAAAATTATAGCTTATTTCCTAATCATTTCATAATCAGCATTATATTACCAACAAATATTTTATGTCTACTATTAAGGTTTAGATTTAACAAGGAAAGGAGAGGGAGAAAATTTAAAAAAAAAAGGGAATTAGGGAGAGAAAAAGGGGAGGGAGATGAGAGGAAAAAAGGAAAATGAAAACAAGAACAGGAAAAATATTTTGTATTATTATTGATAATTCTGTCTGTGTCTGTCTGTCTGTCTCTCTCTGATTTTTGGGTCTTAAACTTCTATATTAATCTGTTGCACTTTACTTATAGAAAGCCAAGAAATAAAAAAGTGAAAGAAGTGAAATAAGTGAAAGAGGAGGGGGGCTTGTTCAGCAGCTGTATTTTTGTTTTTCAATATTATGATTCCTTCATCTGGAGAGGGAAAAAAACAGTTCAAATTCCAGAATCATTATTTTTATAAGATGGAAATTATCAGAGATCATACTCTGGTAAATATTAGCCATCTGTTTATTGAATCTGCCAAACTGCTCTTTTCTTGCTGTATCACACCAGAGCTGGAGCTTTGATCCCTTCAAATAAGCACCCTTCACCAGGCAAAGGGGAGGGGGACGGAGAGCAAGCAATTGATAGTCCACCGAGAAAATAATCCACAGCGAAGATAAAAATGTGTGCAGTGAGATAAAATGTATCTAGAAGGTACAAATGCAGGTTATTTCATCTGCTTCTAATGTTTCTGCTCTGTTTTAAGTTGAAGTTTTCTTGTAAGAAATAGCTAAATTAGGCACAGTTTTTTAGTTTATCTCTGCACTGTCACAAATCTCTCGTTAGTTCTCTGTGCGTTGTACATTATAGTCTTCTCCCCTCATACAACATCTTGATGTTCATGGCGGAGATCCCTTTGCAATAGGGATGACAGCCTCCTGGTGGGATGTGGGGATCCCCTGGAATTATAGCTCATCTCCAGGCAACAGAGATCAGTTCCCTTGGAGAAAGTGGCTGCATAGAAAGTGGTCTGTATGGCATTATATCCCTTCCCCAAACCTTGTCTTCAGTAGACTGTACCCCCAGGTCTCCAGGTTTTTACCAACTCAGAGTTGACAACCTTACCTTGCAAAGACCCAAATCTACTTTTGTTGTAGTTTCAGTCACTTAGGCCAAAGTGGGAATGCAGGTCCAGTCATGAGTTTTGTCAAGCTTCCGAAGCAGCAGAGAGAGGGATCAGATGCATACCTGAATCCTTTTCCTCTTAAGGTAGTTTCAGAGAATAGCTACATTGGTCTGCAGTAGAACAGCTAGATTCCAGTCCAGTTGCACCTGCGAGAACCCAAAAAATCTCATGTGTTTCTAAGGTGTGACTGGACTCAAGCCTAGCTTTTCTCATGGGATGCCTTTCAGCTGTTCTGAAGAGGCACACCAGATTATCAGTTGATTCAGGGCCTGAGAAACCTCTTCGGTTTTAGTTCCTGAGATTTAACTTTATGATCTCAGAATGCCTTGAATTTCACCCCTAGCTGGTTTCCTGCTCCTACACCCGGACTTCCCACTTCCCCAGATCCCCAGGCAAAAGCATAAAAAACTGGCAAAGGTGATCTAAAAACCTTTACAAGGCCACCTTTTTGATTGGGGGATTATGAAAGTCCTGTGTAGGATGGCTCACAGCCAGCTGGCCTCTTTCCCCTGTCTGTCAGGACTCCTTCATTACTGTGCCCTCTCATCTCTTGGCATGGTGGCATGCCGGGGGGGGGGGGATTAGTCACTGTGACCTTTGGGAAGGAAGAAACATTAGGCTGGCTGGATCCTGCTGCTTGCCTCTGGCTGTTGCTCACCCAGATGGGACACCCTTTCCTAGACCGCATCTCAGGCTTTCTCCCTCTTACTATCTACCTTGCATCTCACGGGCGCTTCTTCCTAAATACCACAGCACCTCTTGACTTAGGAAGTTTGATCTGTCATTCTTGTATCCCGATTGGCCCCTCCGACTGTCAGTCCGGGGCCAAGGGCTCCCGATTGGCCCCTTGGCCCATCTAGACTCGCTGGGGACGGGGCTGCCCAGGTCAGTCTTCAACCAGGGGGAGGCCAGAGCCCGTGGAGGGGGGAATGGCGGGAGGGCTGCCCGGGCCCGTGGGAAGTCAGAGTGCATGCTAGCGCCCAATTTATTTGGCAATACAATGGGCTTTAAATCTAGTTAAGAGCAATAAAACAAATGACCTAAAGATATCAAATTATTGTTGACTCTCCAAGAGGCCTGCAACATTTGCAGTCTTAACTTGCCACTTTATGGTTTGGGGGAGCTGAGCTAACCCTGAGAAGGCTATTCATATAATCACCCATTGCACCAGATGGCAGGAAGAAATGGAGCAGAGTCCCATGATGGGTTCTGATCATGGTCTAGGCAATTTATATGATTCTTGGCATCCTTGCTCTAGGCTATTCTGAGCTTTGTAGATTGATACCACTGCTTGAAATGGTGCTGCCCTGCATACATTCTTGTGTCTGTATTCTGGAACAGCCATATTTTCCAAACACCTTTTGCAGCCTGCTTCATGGGGGGTGCTTTTCAGTAATCTAATAAGGATGTTTCATGAGTGAACATGGCCAGATCCAATGGGTGTCCATTGCACAATCCCTCCTGAACCCTTTCCTCACTCGGGCGTCATCCTAAACTCCCTTCCAAGAAAAGTCTAGGAACTGTCATCAGCTTTTGATTCAGCAGGACTTCGGCTCAGTGGCAGAGCATCAGATTTGCATGTAGAAGGTCGCAGGTTCAATCCCTGACCTCTGCAGTTAAAAGGATCGGGTAGTATGTGTTACAAAAGAGCTCTGACTTAGATCCTGGATGGATGCTACCAATAAGAGTAGACAAAAATGATTTGAATAGACTGATATGCCTTAGTCAAAAGCAGCTTCATGTGTTCCCTGGTCTGGTTTGTAATTCAGTTTCTCATTCCTTCTTTCCTTCTCTGCCAGGCAAATGTACTACAACTTCAAGGAGTGGGTGTGGAGACTCCAATCTGAACCAGATGCCGTGGGTGTCTATGCTTCTCTTTCAGCCCCAAGTACTGTCTTACATTTTGGGACTGGCACTTCACAGTGAATGGGCTTGGAGGATGAATGATTGACAGGACAGCTTAGTGAGCTTGTCTAGCTGAGCACCTGTGCCTGTCAGTGTGTCGTAGTGACGTGCTGGGGTCAGCCCACCAACTCAGCAGGGCAGGACGGGAGGCAGGAAGAGGAACCTTGCTTGCTGTAGGCCAATGGGGGCCGGAAGCTCAACTGGAAATGCTGAGAGCCCTCCAGCTGAGAGTGAGCCGGCTCTTGCAGCACAGGTACCACAACAGCTCTCTGTCCTCTTCTTAGCAGTGTTGCTGTCCTAGCTTGCTACAGCCCCACTGGCTACTGTGTCGTTCACTTTGGGAAGGCCAGGGACTAATGCTATGAGACTGCAGGGGGAAGAGTGAGCTCAGGGGGACTGAGATGGAATCCTTTTGGCAGGCAGGGGAACTATGTATAAGAGAGGAGCAGCCAACTGACCGGGGTTGGGTAGAGCAGAGGCATTATGCATGAATCATTGTGGTTAGGTCTATCAGGGAGGATTGCAGAATGGCAAGACTGACTGGTCTCTCCTGGCCTGAATCAGTGGCAGAGCTGGTCCTGGCTAGACACTCCTTACAGAGCCTCTTGACTTGTGCACACACTCACACCGGTGGCCTCACACTTCCTTTGGCTCTCCAGCTCGGCTCGCCTCTGTGACACACACATGTTCTCTTGTCCCTGAAGCTCTGGAATGTGTCCTTGGCTGAAGCTCAGCCTGGCCATGAGGAGAGTGAAAAGCATCTGCAAGCCGCCCTGCAACTCCTGCTTCTCCTCCTAATGAATCCTGGTTAGCAGATGGACTGCAGAGATGGTTGCCCCACCCCTCTCCTGCTCCCCACCAGGGCTGAGGGCCCCCTGAATTATGCTGAGGAGGACTGCTGCTGAGGGCTTTGGACAGTGGGGGTTTTTCCTGCACCTTTGGGTTACCAGCCGCACAAGCGCTTTCCCTGCCCCAGTTGCATATATAATGCGCTCCCTGTTTCTCCAAGCTGGCTGGCTGACAGGCAGAGGATGGAATATGAACAGAAGAGTTCTTTGTGCAGAAGGGAATCCCAGAAGGTGTATGAGATGGACTAATGCCTGATTCCAGCAGCACCACTACCTTAATGGGTCCAATGATTTTTCTGAAACTAAGCCCCCACCCCAATGTCCTTACCACCTTCCTGTGGGGATGCAGGAGGCTTTACTTGGGTTTCCCTACTGCTCACTGGGTACTTCTGGCAACAGAGAAGCCACCCCTCTATTAGTTTCAAGGAGGCCCAGCAGGGAGTGCAGTGTGTACAGCACAAGTCTTGGGGCAACGCAGGGCAGGCTGGGCAGAGAAGAATGGCATGGGTCCCACCACAGGGCTAGGATGATGGGGCATGGGAGTTGCAGACGGCAGCAAGGACTTTATAGAGAGACATTTCAGTTTCACGTAAGCATGTCGGACTCAGATAAAATGCCTCTTTATTATATCAAAATGTTTTGATGAACTTCTAAGCACAATATATTTTGACCTGGCAGAGTGACTCTGGCTGCCCACCTGTTCTATGTTTTTCTCTTCCAATACATCTAGAGTCTCTGAATGCCTGTGCAGCACTGTCCCTTTTTTTGTCTGTGTGGTGTTTCTTGGAGCTCTGTCAAGTTTTGCTTAGGCCTCCTACTCATAACTAGTTTCTGATGATAGCATTAATATTAGTGCTACGCTATCAGGATTGTTGACTCCTGTTGGGAATGTTGGCAGGAGCCGCATCGGCAGTTACAAAGCCCTGTTTGATGAGAACATATTCTCAGCTGGTGAAATTCAATAGATATATGGCCATATGCTAGCCCTGATTGCACCACCATTGGTGTTAACTTTTGTAAGGGACAATGTTGATGATTAGCATCTCTGAATCGCAGATTATGTGTCCCGGCTGCTAATGCTATTGCTGTAAGCTGGGTGAACATCTCTAATTTACTTCTTCAATATTTTCTCAGTTTCTCTGGCAGCACTCATTTGAATAATAAATTATGCATATCACCTCAGCAGGGTGTAAGAAGGCCTTCTGCAAGACAGTTTTCCTCTCAGGGCAGCTTTGCACTCAATGTGTCCCTGTCATGCCTAGCATATTATCCCTCGGCCAGCCAGTCCCTCTCAAGGAAGAGCGCTCCTTGACTTCCTTTAGGACATCCATCCCCACCCTGACCCATGTGTGTCACCTTGCTCCTGCTTCTACTGAAAGCAGCAGTGTACCAGGAACCCAGGATAGGACCAAGCTGTCAGAGCCCCTAAGATGTGGCATGAGATTATTATTAGAAGGATGGGGCTGTGGAGATGCAGGCTGCTTGGCATGACAGCACTTCACTGAGTATAATGATATCCTGATATGGGAGGGAAGGCTCCTCTGGCTGCTGGTCACAGGCCTCTTTACGTCCTGCTCCATCTGTGCAGGTATGGTCTTGGCCATCCTGTTGGACACCCTCTCCTTCACTCTGTGCACTTTGAGTAGCCTATTAATTGTCCCAGCACTCCTACGTTTGTCATCAAGGCTGGCAATCCATGCAGGTTCCAAGCATAACAGAATAGCTTTGGAATATATTCCATAAACAAAGTAAGCCTGGGGACTTGAAAGCTTAATATTTGGTCACTACCGGCCTGTCTTCACAAGCAATGGCTGCAAATTTGCCAAAAGAAATATGAAACGTAATCTACAGAATGGCATGTATTATATCTAAAAAATGTTTGTAGATTAATAAAAGTGCATTCATGAGAATTTTAATTTCTACCTATGTGTGCACAGATCAAAGGATGTAAATAGTTGAGGAGGGCAGTAATACATGTTCATGTCTTTGTAATTCACATTAAGTTTAGTTTTTTAGACCAACGATGCAGGATTTGGCTATGTTGGTTCTTGTGAATTTGGGTCTCTCACTGGTTTGGCTGTCTCAATGTTATTCATTGCCATAGCTAGAAATACAGGGTTCGGTAGATGAAATGTATAGTGCTTCTTTGTTCCAGATCTAGAGAGAGCTCACAACTGCCTTTCTTTCCTCTCCCCACAACAGACACCCTTTGAGAGCTCTGACAGGACTGCTCTGCGAGAACAGCTCAAATAGGACCATGACTAGCCCAAGGTCTCCCATCTGACTGCATGTGGAGGAGCAGGGAATCAAACCCGGCTCTCCAGATTAGAAGCCACCACTCTTAACCACTACACCAAGGTGGCTCAAATAAAATAATATCAAAATAAATATTTACTATATAGTGTACACAATAGCAAAGTTAAATACATAGGTCCTGAATATCAGACTAAAAGCTCTACATAAGATGTAATACTTTCACATGCAAAGTTGATGAACGTGTCAAATAACCATCATAAGTCCATACACGTTTTGGCTTCAAGGGTGGTCAATAATACAATAATAATGACCTTGGTGGTCAATAATACAAACATTCAAAAAGACATACATTCAGAAAATATACATTAATCCTAACCAGGTGTTGCTTTCTCACATATTATGGGGTATGGTGTAAATTTACCAAATAGGCCATGGATCTCTTCACATGGTACCTTCATTCACACAAAAAATCTTCATTAATTTCATAATCTGATATACCATTTCCAGTGTTTCTGGAGGTGTGGGGCATCAGCCTGAATATCAGACTAAAAGCTGCTGTAAAGCCATTAGGTGGATATTCAGGCCCTGTGTGCTTTTAACTTTGCTATCGGGTACCCCATGTAATAAATATTTATTTTGATGATATTGTTTTATTTGATGTAGTGTGACCTTTGTTAGTAGTTGTAGCATATTTCAGGTTAAGTTTGTTTCCCCTTTTTCTTTGTTCTAGCCCTGACCAGGGAGTAATGGTTGCTTTCCCCTTCTCCCATGAATCATACTTTGTCTAGACTCCTTATGCCTGCATGGTAGTCCTGGATGAGAGGAAGGAGATGAAACTAGCTTTCCAGAATCTTGCAAAGCAAAGGTCATGTACCTTAAAGTATCAACCAGGCACAAAGGTACCCTCAGAAACAAGTCGCTGAAGGTTTCACTTCCATGTGCACCTGGTGCCTTTCTGGAAAGGTCAAGTTATATCTTCGGCAGCTTTTGCTATTACCTGGCTCAGCGGTGGTGTCTCCCTTCATCCTAATGATCCAATCAGAGCTGGCCCCTCCCCATCCTCTCTTTTGAGTGCAGCTGATAGGCTCCTGGCCAAGCAGCTTTTTCTTTCTATTACTTTGAAGAGGGCTTCAGTGGGCAGCTGATGACAGCCCAGCCGCACCGGCTTAATGAACTGGGACAGCAGCTGCAGATGGCGATGAAAGCCAAGCGAGGCATGCACCTTCTCCTTGGCTGTGGTTTCACACAGGGATCAGCAGACAGTTGCATGTGACAGACAAGGAAGGTAGGGGGTGGGTGGAAATACTGAGGCTAATGTTCCTTGGGGGAAGCACACTGAATTAAGAGCTGGGGTACCCAGGCACCTCTTCAGCAACCATGATACTCTTATAAAATAAATACAACATCTCTGGGACTCAGCGCCCCCTCCCATGATACTGGGCACTTACCGCTTGCCACTTTACTACAGGGGAGCCCTCATTTGAAGCAAATTTCATTGTCCACCTGCAGGAAAACTCCAGACACAAAGAATTTAATGGCAAAGTGAGATGCAAAGGCATGGACACTGATGGTGAATGATAATATAAAAAGGATCACATGAGATGCTGCTATAAATGTCCTTGTTGTATATATTTAACAAACAGTATCCTGTTTGCAAGATGGAGCTCTTCCACCAGGCATTAAATTGAGGCCAGGCCAAGGAAGATCAGGTCCCTCCCTGCAGAAGCCCCACGTGCCGGACATCTGGGCAGGGACTACCTCTCCCGAGGGTGGTGGTGCGTTGTTGTCATTAGACATGGAGGGGGTGGAGCGAGGTTATAGACTGAATTGTGCTGTCAATACTGTTGTAATTTTATGCGTTTTATGGATTTTACTGTATACCGCCATGAGCAGGCAGGGCCTGGGAGTGACGGTCAATAAAAGCTAATATAAACAAATAAATAAAAGTCAGGGCTATCATATTGCAGAACATGACAAAAGGAAACATGTCAACATTATGATGATCGTATGCAGCAATATTTATTGGTTCTTATAGACAGGGTAGCCAACCTCCAGTTGGTACCTGGTGACCTGCTGTTACAATTTTTCTCTAGAAGACAGAGACCAGTTCCCATGGAGGAAATGGCTGCTTTGGAGGGTAAGCTGGTGCTATACCCTGCTGATGTTCCTCTTCTCCCCCATGGAGGAAATGGCTGCTTTGGAGGGTAAGCTGGTGCTATACCCTGCTGATGTTCCTCTTCTCCCCCACACCCCACCATTCCTAGGCTTTACCCCCAAAATCTCCAGGTATTTCCCAACCCAGAGTTGGCAACCCTAAAGATCCTTTTATATCTGAACACATCAACATCAGGCATGGGGATGTGATCTCATTGTGAGCTTTCTCCCCCAATCTTGTCTCATGCAAATCACCCTGTTCTGTTAGTCAAAACACAAACACCATGTTCCCTTTTCGGAAGTGTGATCTTCCTTTAATTATCTTCCTGGTAAATTCTTACTGCCCAAATTAATAAGCTTCTTCCTCAAGGGCAAATTGCTTTCAAAACTTCCTTGTGAATTATGAATCATGCACTGAGAAATAAGCATCCTGAGCATTCATGCCTGTTTGCATTGCACATAAACCTGTTGAATGGTGCCTGCTTCTAAATAGTTGATTATACCAAAATAATCCAGGGGAACATAGCAATGGTTAGCCAGAAGTTATATGAATATGTGGGTCACAGTCCCCAGTCCCTACTTACTTCTTTTATGAAATCTGCTATGGAATTGCTTGTGTCTTTTGGGATATATTATAAGTGCTCCAAGGTTTTGGGAATTTGTGCTATGGCTGGAGAAATTGTACAGTCAACATAATATGCTACATGATAAGTATACATTAAGCTAAATTTGGCCACCTCATGAGAAGGAAGGACTCCCTGGAGAAGAGCCTAATGCTGGGAGTAATTGAGGGCAAAAGAAGAAGGGGATGACAGAGAATGAGGTGGCTGGACGGAGTCACTGAATCAGTCAGTGCAAACTTAAATGGACTCCGGGGAATGGTAGAGGACAGGAAGGCCTGGAGGATCATTGTCCATGGGGTTGCGATGGGTCGGACACGACTTCACAACTATATGCTGGAAGGTTTAATTCCCCCATTGAAAACAGGAGTGCATATATCTTGAAGAAATGTACACCTTCAGTGGTCATTCCTAAGCAGCCACAGCAGTACTACCAACTTTCATTTCTCAATTTCTGTCAGGAAAACATGGGGGAGAGGGGTTTGGTCCCTTTCCAGGGCTGTTTCGGCCTGTGACGGAGGACTCATTGGGGCTAAGCCTAGCAGCAAAAAGAAGAATAAGAATAAGAATTGGTTCTTATATGCCACTTTTCTCTACCCGAAGGAGTCTCAAAGTGGCTTACAGTCGCCTTCCCTTTCCTCTCCCCACAACAGACACCCTGAGAGGGAGGTGAGGCTGAGAGAGCCCTGATATCACTGCTTGGTCAGAACAGCTTTATCAGCACCATGGCGAGGCCAAGGTTACCCAGCTGGCTGCATGTGAGGGAGTGCAGAATGAAACCCAGCTTGTCAGATTAGAAGTCTGCACACCTAACCACTACACCAAACTGGCCCAGCAACCACTGGCATGGGATTGTCAGCTCTAGGCTGGGAAATACTTGGAGATTTAGGAGGTGGAGCCCAAGGAAGGTAGGGTTTAGGAAAGGGAGGGACATCAAATGGGGTGTAATACCATTTTATCTGGGTGAACTGCTCTGTCACTGGATATCCATTGTAATCTTAGGTGATTTCCAGACACCATCTGGAAATTGCCAACTTCTTATCTCCTGACTTTCATAACTCCCTGGGCATGGGTGTTTGCTGCTCTTTAATAGCCCCTCCCCCCAATAAAAAGACTGTGGGGTAGTGATTCGTTTCAGACTATGAGCTGGGAGGCTCAGGTTTGAATCTGCTCTGAAAACTCATCTACAGCCTAACTTACCTCACAGGGTTGTTGTGAAGGTAAAATGGATGTGAAGAGTATGGTGTAAACTGCTTTGGGTCCCCCTAGTGGAGAAAGCGGGAATATAAATGAAGAAAATAAATACAGCTGAAGAGGAAGTGGCAGATAAACGGTAGGTTGGTGGGTGGGTGTTAAAAAGAGAAGGAAGCAAGGAAAGGTGAAGATATGAGGGCTGACAGGAAGACATGAGGGAATAGAATTGGGAGAGGATAGGAAGGTGCTCCCCCAGTCCTTGCAAGTTCCTTACTGTGCAGCTGGAACCAGTGCAACTGGCACTAGGCAACTTGGCCAGAGTTTCCCTGGAAAAGGCTGCCAGGGGGTAGAAAAAAGGAAAGGGGAGAGCTGGAAGCATGGAACGGGGAGAAGCCATATGGGTCTTACAAAGAAGGGAAAGAGGGAATGGAGGGGGAATAAAATGTGCTCCCATAAGTCTTTGTATGCGGGTGAAGGAGGAGAGTGCAAAAGTTGGCTTGAAACTCAACATCAAGAAAACAAAGATCATGGCATCCGGCCCTCTCAATTCCTGGCAAATAGATGGGGAAGAAATGGAGATAGTGACAGATTTTATTTTCCTGGGCTCCAAGATCACTGCAGATGGGGACTGCAGCAAAGAAATTAAAAGACGCTTGCTCCTGGGGAGGAAAGCTATGGCAAATCTAGACAGCATCCTAAAAAGCAGAGATATCACCCTGCCAACAAAAGTGCGTTTAGTCAAGGCTATGGTCTTCCCAGTTGCAATGTATGGCTGTGAAAGTTGGACCATAAGAAAGGCCGAGCGTCAAAGAATTGAGGCTTTTGAACTCTGGTGCTGGAGAAGACTCTTGCGAGTCTCTTGGACTGCAAGGCGAACAAACCGGTCAGTCCTAGAGGAGATCAACCCTGACTGCTCTTTAGAAGGCCAGATCCTGAAGATGAAACTCAAATACTTTGGGCACCTCATGAGAAGGAAGGACTCCCTGGAGAAGAGCCTAATGTTGGGAGCGATTGAGGGCAAAAGAAGAAGGAGACGACAGAGAATGAGGTGGCTGGATGGAGTCACTGAAGCAGTAGGTGCAAACTTAAATGGACTCCGGGGAATGGTAGAGGACAGGAAGGCCTGGAGGATCATTGTCCATGGGGTCGCGATGGGCCGGACACGACTTCGCACATAACAACAACAACAAAGTCTTTGTAGTGCCCCACTTGCTTTATGTGTATCTAACTATGTTCTTTTAAATATACAGTTATTGCATGGAAGAGTGAATGGTTCTGTGCCAAAGTTCAAGAAGTCTTGCTTATCTGCTACTACCAATGAGGTATTTGATTATTCTGTATGGAAGAAGGCCAATAGGTTCCACAATAAGCCAGGTTAATATACTTCCAAGGGTTTTAGAGTCTGTCTTTTCATACTTCTTTTAATACCAGGACGTCTGGTCAGCCTGTTTATTAGGTGATGGCCCTCAGAACAAGGTCTCACTACCATGTGAACTGAGGATTCTTCTTTTCTGGTAGAAGGGGCTGCTGCCTTACTTCCAAATCCCTTCCTTACTCTTTCTTTATTCTTTTTCAAATTTCCTTCTTTTGCTATCTTGACTCACTCCTTCCCCACTCTTTCCTTCATTTTCACATCCCTCCCTCCCTCTTTCTTCGTCCTGCACCCTTCCCTCTTGATGTAACTTGGTGTAGTGGTTAAGAGTGGCAGCTTCTAATCTGGTGAGCCAGGTCTGGTTCCTCGGTCCTCCATGGGCAGCCAGTTGAGGGGCCTTGGGCTAGTCACAGTCTTGATATGGCTGCTCTCACGGAGCTCTCCCAGCTACACCTACCTCACAGGGTGCCTATTGTGGGGAGAGGAAGGAAAGGCGATAGTAAGCCACTTTGAAACTCCTTTGGATAGTGAAAAGCAGGGTATAAAAACCAACCTTCTTCTTCCCACTTCTCTGTACTAAAAGCAAAGGGAGGTTGCAGTGCTGGTGGGGTGAAGAAGAGGGGCTTATGTAGTCCAGGCAGAAGTTAAAGAATGCCTGAGCTTGCAGCTCGGCTTTTATTTTCATTGGGGATAGATTTAAGAGTGCTAAAACAACAAGAATACAAAACACAAAACAGTGCTTTCCCACAACTATAGTCCTAGTGCCAGCAGCAAGGAAGTGAGGGGAGAAGGACCCTCCCTCTGATGTGAAAGGAGGGATGAGGAGCGTGGAGACTTTACGTTCCCATCATCTTCAGGTGGGAAACCAGCTCCACCCTCTTGGCACCTGCCATGTGCAGAATAGCTTTTCAAAAGTAGACCAGATAAAATCTGCTGGCTTCAATGTACTAGAGTCCCCAGTTTTGGAAATGTTTAAGGCCATCCACCATAGAGCTGAGGAGGAGACACAGCTGATGCTTGGGCAATTGGGCTGTTATTTGGGCATTTTCCTGGCCTGCTACAGAAATCAGAATCTTGTATTCTCTCTGCATGCCATTTAATTGAAAACATATTCATAAAGAGATGTGGGGCAGGGTTGCCACCTGGAGGTCTCCCATTACTACAATCAGTCTCTAGGAGGCCAGGACCAGCTCTGCAGGAGAAAAGGGTCCACCCTCCGAGGGTGGACTCCATGGCACTATACCCTGCAGAGACCCCCACCCCTCCCTGAGCTCTGCCAGCCCCAAAATCTATTTCCCAGCCCAGAGTTGGCAACCCTAGTGTGGGGGAGGGATGCCCTCCATAGCAGCCATTTTGCGATGGGGCCCACTCCTCTTTCTCAGAATTACAACTGTTCCTGCAGGCTCAGCAGGGTTGAGACCCCCAGGATGGCTGGGCTGTAGAGTAGATCTTCTCAGCCATCATATGCTAGTTAGTGACGTTGAGAAGTTCCCGGGCAGGAATAACACAATAGGGGCAACCGTGGGGAGCATGTGGGGCCCTGCTGGAGGGCTCACCACTGACCAGTCCTGCCTCTTTCTGCTGTTGTCATCTCTCTGCCATATGCACTGGTCTCTCCTCTTCCTCGGGCTGGGATAGTGGCTGAGTAGCAGTGAGGAGGAGGAGGAGGAGCCTTTATGCTCTTTTTTGCCACTCTATGTTGCCACCTAGCTGTGGAAGGCACAGGTACAGAATGGGGAGTGGAAGCTCCTTGAAGGGCATCAAGTTGTAGCTGATCTATGGCGAATCTGTAGGGCTTTCAGGGCAAGAGATGTCCAGAGGTGATTTACCATTGCTTGCCTCTGTGTAGCACCTCTGCCCTTTCTTGGGGGTCTCCCATCTGAGTACAAACCAGGGCTGACCTTATTTAACGTCTGGGATCTCACAAGATCATGCTGCCATCCATGTCAGGGCAACGGTCTGTCTTGAGGGACCTTAAAAATATGGAGCCAGCACTAATTCAGTGTTTTTGGCGCAATCAAGGCAGATATTGACTGGTCAGGTTTTTAGGGCTGGGGTCACTAACTTCCCCCAGTTCTGCATATGTGTGTGTGGAAGAGAGAAGGGGGCGTGTGCGTGTGCATGTGCGCATGCCAGTACTGAATTAAAGTACAATATGCTGTATGCTGAACTGTACATGGGAGCTCACCTACATTTCCTAGTGCCATGTCTGTGCCATGCCTCCTTTTCCTTTCTGCACAATAGAGGTCAATTCATACAGAGGCAGGGACCCCGCTCTGGTAATCATATGCTGCAGAATAACTTGGGTGGTCATTCAGTTCTTCATAATGTGTATGTACTTTGAATGCCTCCACAATGGTGAATATGGTAATTATTCCCAGGCTGCGTGCCAAGAAAATTGCTAACCATGTTCTGAACAGGGGGAATGCTGAAGGAGTCCTGATTGAAAAGCATACCCTCCGTATAGAGGTACACTTGGATTTATCATGCAGCCAGAGAGGTGATCATTTGACTAGACCACAAAGTTGCCAACCTCCAGGTGGGACTGGAGTTCTCCCAGAATGACAGCCAATGTCCAGATAACATAGACCAGCTCCCCTCGAGGATATCCCGGCTTGTGAGGATGGTCTACTCCCAGGGTAGTCAAACTGCGGCCCTTCAGATGTCCATGGACTACAGTTTGCATGAGCGAATGCTGGCAAGGGCTCATGGGATTTGTAGTCCATGGACATCTGGAGGGCCGCAGTTTGACTACCCCTGCTCTATGGCATCACATCACTGCTGAGCAGTCTTTCCTCTCCAAACACTCCCACAGTCTGTCCACAAATCCTCAAGAACTTCCTAGCCTGTACTTGGCAACTGGTAGGCCCAGTGCTGTAGTTTGCATTGTGCAAGAGCCCTTCCCTCCCTGGTGAGGGACAGTGTTGTCGACTCCTCTGGATCCTGTCTCTTGCCCATGCAGGTGATATTTCTCCCCTTCTTTGGCTGTGCTGGGGCTGCCTTGGCAATAGTAAGATCGGCAAGAACACCTGGGAAGGATCGCCATCTGTCAGGTGTTGTCCAAGCCAATTCACTGGGCATAAAGGGAGCAGAATTTCATCAAGGAAGTACTACCTTCCTTTACTGCAGATTGGGACAATATTTCTGCCTGGAAAAATGCACGTTGGACATCAGGCATGTTGAGTGCATGTGAGGCATAGCATTGTATGTCCACATACAGGAAACCCCTTCTTAATTATTTCTTCCTCGATCATGTATACAGTCATCACATGCAATAAACGATGTGCAGCTTACATCCTTTTCCTATACAAAAAGCGGTAGGAAATAGATAACCTATGAGACGGATGTTAAGTATCACTTGTCTGGAGGTCTGAGAGCGATGGCAAGGGACATTAGCTGCCCAGCACGTTTTTGTTGCTGTGGTGAAGGAAGGATTATATAATTAATATTCCTGTTCGGACGTGCTAAATTGTGTTGGGCCCGGTCTCCTAATCTCTGTGCGTTTTCTTGCATCAGTGCATTTTTTTTATCCACCCCCTCCCATGAGCAGCCCTGTGTGGCTGTGTCCCAGAGGAGAGGAGAGACGGAGCCATTATAATAGGCTTTTTGAGGCCAAACAGGCAGACAACTTTAATTACACAGATTGCAGTACAATATATTCCAACTAACTGCCAGCTATTTCCCTAAGTACCCATGATCTCATGGACTGCTACAAAACCTGGGATGGATTATGCTGGAAGTGTTACTCTTTGATCTCTACATTGGCTTGGATCATGGGGGAAAAAAACCTTCATAAACATTATACTGAGTCAGTGCTGCATCAGGTCCCAAAATAACTCAGCAGTGCCTAACCCAACAACCCAGGGAAACCCTCTTCCCTTCCCCCAGTACATACGGGAAGATAGATTCCAGCTCCATGGTTTGAGATGGCAGCCAGCATTCAAAATGAAGGTGAAGCATAGAGAGGACAGGGGAAGCTAATCAGGCTTTTTAGTTAATCATCCTCCATATAATAATGGGCAAACCTCCATCAAAGGTGTCCCAGCTGACATAGCTTCCTACAGCTCACAAGGTTTTCCTTCACACGGATCTTCCCTCCCATATGATTCATTGCAAATAGCTTCTTAACCCAGGCAAAAGTGATAACCTAGTGGACAAAATAAGTATGCAAAAACATATCTCGCTGTCAAGAAGCATACAGTATGACATTGCGAGAGCCGTTGGGGAAATGAATACCCTATTTCACTCTAAAGGTAAAGGTATCCTCTGTGCAAGCACCGAGTCATGTCTGACCCTTGGGGTGATGCCCTCTAGCGTTTTCTTGGCACACTCAATACAGGGTGGTTTGCCAGTGCCTTCCCCAGTCATTACCGTTTTATCCCCCAGCAAACTGGGTACTTATTTTACCGACCTCGGAAGGATGGAAGGCTGAGTCAACCTTGAGCCGGCTGCTGGGATCAAATTCCCAGCCTCATGGTCAGAGCTTCAGGCAGCATGTTGGCTGCCTTACCACCCTGCACCACAAGAGGTAAGACAACTTTAAATGCATAAATCATTTATGAAGGTAGCCAGCTGGGGAGTGGGAGGTATCCAGTGTTTTGCAGAAATCAGGCAGAAATGGTGGGTGTACGCTCTCTGCAAGGATCTCTTGGCTTTCAGGGACCAACTCCATTCCCTTGAGGCTAGGGCTGGGGGTTGACAACATGGAGAAGCTTTGATCAGGCAGGGTTTCCAATGGAAGAGCCACTTAAGTAGGAAATCTCTTTAGGCTGAAGGGTCCTCTTCCAGCCTATGGTAGGATACCATCCATTGTTGGATTGGACACAGTTGGCCAACTTTTGAATGCACATTCCAAAGCAAAATTATCTTTGGTTGTCTGAGTCTAGTAACTTTATTCACAAAGTTAGCCCTATTGCCTGCTAGAATATCATGTTAAGAGGACAAGAAGTTGACACACCGCCACCCACATTTCTATAATGATCATGTATAAGGAATGTATTTAAGATCTCACTGGGAGCCCATGGCCCTCAGAGGGGCAGCTATACCCTGCTATTAGTAACTCAAAAGTGGAAAGTCATTAAATATTAAGGAATGTATAACTAAAATGATGGAAAGGTAGTGAAAAAGAGCAAACATACAGTTTTACAACCTGAACCTAAAACACTGACGATAGGACTGTTGCAATTAATGTTTAGATAGGCTTGAGAACTTAGTAACAGATTGTTTTGGGAGGGTGAAGGTAATTTAAGGAAAAAATTAATTGCTTGGATTTTCTAGACATACCAATTTTGCCTTTGGTAAGCAATTGTAACAGTTTTTATATTGTTTGTCTTGCAATTGCCTGTGATCAAATAGGTGTTTGAAGCAATTCAAAAACATGTTTGATCAGAGGCAGCAGTAGAACAACAAAAAAGTATTCATTATGGGAAGCAATGCTTCTCTGGAACTGCTTCCAGCTGTCTTAAAAACTGTCTCCAACCATTATTTCCTCAGCTGATGTCTCTAAAAGGAGGTAGAGGCTGCCTTCTTGCGTTATAATCAGTCACAATGATGCCGTTTCTGTTTTGAAACCTGAATCTTCGTAACTTAATAGACAATCTCATCACGAATCACATTACTCCCTTCATTCATAGTCGTTCAGGATATTTATATTTAGTCTCACCTCATGTCTCAGCTGCCTGGGGCTGAGGTTCTAACTCCATAACAGGTTGCCAGTGTCCCCCCATGTCTGCCATGGGTTCTGTCTTCTAGTCATGTGCTGAAAGTTCCACACTGGGAACTGAATCTCCAGCTCCAGATGCCCAACTTGTATGAAGGTTCTAGAACACTGGTCCCCAACCTCTGGTCTGCGGACAGGGACCGGTCCATGGATCAGTCGGTACCAGCCAGCGGCTCCTCCTCCCCGGCTGCTCTCTCGGAGGCTGCCATGCCACTCTGCTGCCGGCTCACCTTTGGTGCTCTCCAGCAGCCGCCATGGCTGGGGCTCCCCCTCAGCGTAGCACTGCACAACTGCTGCTGGCAGTGCGCCCCAGTGGGCAGTGGGAAGTCAGGGGTGCCAGCGGGGACAGCAAGTGCAGCAGGGGCTCAGGCGGCGACATTCCTCGGCAAAAGACTACCCCCCCGGGCATCACTAAAACTGTCAAGCGTTGACCGGTCCCCGGTGATAAAAAGGTTGGGGACCACTGCTCTAGAACATGGGGAGGGATTCCCAGTGGGGACTCTAGATCCCAGGCTCTAGAACAGCCTTTCTCAATGTTTTTACTGTTGAGCAACCCCTGAAACATCCTTTAGGCTTCAAGAAACTCCAGAAATGGTGCAATTGTCCAGAATAGGTCTTGGAAGCATAGCTGTTTATATGCCCCCCTCTCCAGGTTGAGCATTGGCCATTGGGGAGGGGTTGCGACATGACCATATGCAATCATATCACCTGATAAATGTTTTTAAAAATATATTGAAATTCATTCCCACCCATTTGGAAAACCCTTCCAGGGCCATCAAGAAACCCCAGGGTTTCACAAAACCCAGGTTGAGAAATCCTGCTCTAGAAGTACAAAGTGTATGGGATTGTGTTTTAGGGACCACAGCTGAGGGATTCTCCCCAGACACAAGGTTTGTGGCATCCACTTTTGAATGTTACTAGTGTGGCCCTACTAGAGAGAGCATTGCTTTTGGGGTCCTCAGCAGCATGAAGGGGGCTTGAAGGCAGGCTTATGGCTTTTCTGTACACACAACCCTGCGGGTACAAATGATAAGCTCACTGAAATTGTTTCCAGAGATGTCATCACTGCTGTACACAAACAAACAAGCACCTGAGAAGTGGATATCCAGAACACGGGGATTTTGTTGGGGGGAAATTTTCCTCTGGAAAAGGAACTCAGGATGGGCTGGGAAGGCTGTTGAGCCCCTTGGCTCCTTCTCCTGGGAAATAGCTGCAGGCCATTGTGAGTGTGTGTAAATCTTTTATTCATACACCCCAAGGCAGAAGTGTTGCCATAGAAACACAGCACATCCCTTTTGCCAAGCAGGAGAGAGGACTTCCAGACGATGTTAGGAAGGGTCAGCATTCAAAGGACATGGAAAGGAGTAGAAGCCCAAATCACCAAGGTCTACCTTTGCCAGGTGTGACAGTTTGCACCGCATTTATTGACATCTAACCTGGCCACCATGATCCAAGCAATGGTCTCCTCCAGATTACATTTCTGTAATTTGTTCTATGCAGGGCTGCCCTTGAGGCTGATCTGGAAACTCCAGTAGCACTCAGTGGAGAGCTCACATCACACCAGTGCTCTGCCAGCTGTACTGGCTCCAGATTGGAGACTGGATCAGGTCCAAAGTTTTGGTGCTGACCTTCAAAGCCCTTAATGGTCTTGGACCCTTATACCTACAGGACCGCCTCTTCCACTACACCCCCCCCCAAAGAGCACCAAGATCCAGTTACCAACACTTGCTCAGGATCCCTGGTCCAAAAGAGATAGGACTGGCCTCAACCAGAGGCAGGGCTTTTTCAGTTCTGCCCCCAACCTGGTGGAACGCTCTCTCTGATGAGATCAGGGCCCTCTGGGTCCAACATTTCTGGAGGGCCCGCAAGACAGAGCTGTTCCACCAGGCCAGGAAATCAACACCGAGACATCACTGGCCTCCCTTGTGAACCCCCCCCCCCAAACAACAACAACAACAGAAACAAATAATACACCATCTTCAAACTAACCATCCAACAGAAACAAAGTTCCCCTCTTTACAAGACTTTAATAGAGGTGGCCTAATAAATGTATAGAGCCTCTTGTGGTGCAGAGTGATAAGGCAGCAGACATGCAGTCTGAAAGCTCTGCCCATGAGGCTGGGAGTTCAATCCCAGCCGCCAGCTCAAGGTTGACTCAGCCTTCCATCCTTCCGAAGTCAGTAAAATGAGTACCCAGCTTGCTGGGGGGGGGGGGGTAAACGGTAATGACTGGGGAAGGCACTGGCAAACCACCCCGTATTGAGTCTGCCAAGAAAACGCTAGAGGGCATCACCCCAAGGGTCAGACATGACCTGGTACTTGCACAGGGGATACCTTTACCTTTTAATAAATTTATAACACAATTTAATACAGTTTAATTAACAATTCAATTTTGAAATCTTAATTGCTATCAACTGTTATTAATGTAACCTTATTGTTTGTACATGCCTATCCTTGGGATCTGAGACGCAGACGCAGAAGAAGGCAGACGCGGCAGAGACATGCTCCGCAAGTAACCTCCTAGTTAAGTTAAGTGCCTATCCTTATCGGCTGTGAGCCAACTGGGAAAGGTGGGCTATAAAAATAAAATAAATAATAATAATCAATTTATTACCAACAACAAACCTAGCGGTAAACCGATTTCACCTGCCATGCAGGTGCAAATGCAGCAGAAGGGAATGCAAGGCAGAAGGGAATGAAACTGAAACAGTTACTGTACAGCTGCAAAGCTGTTGAGCAGCTGCTTGAAGTGGATTGTGGCAGGGGAAATAGATCTGAGGTTTGTCTCATGGATGATCGCAGCTATTGCACATACTTCATTCATGTGCCAGCCCTGTCCCAGTGCGATGTTCTCCAGAAAGCTAAGCACATCCCAGCTGAACCTTAAGAGCTGGGATCCCCTGGTGTGCAAGCAGATTCCCCACCCACCCAATAGAACGGATGACATTGACTGGCCCGGTTTAAAAACAGCAGCAGCCCTAACCCCATATTATGTATAGTATTAGAATGTCTTGCAGCTGGTTTATTTTCAGATTCTGAACAAGGCTTGGCCTTTTGAAATGCTGGTAGTGGATTACAAGGCACCCTGCTTCTTTTTAATTCCATCTATTACCTGTTTCTCTCCATTCTGATTGCCTGCAAAATGCCACGTGCATCTGCTTAGTCACATTGAGAAGGCTGCACTGTCTCCTTTTATACAGTTTTTATACTGGACTTTCCTGGCAACACATGCAACATTATAATTGAAATAGATATTATCTGGCTGGCCTAACTTCCTATCTAGACTTTGTAAAGAGTAGAAGATGCAAATGGGGACTATTAGCCATTAATTTAAGCTGAACAATAATGCATTTCAGAATGCGTTTCGAACCATATAGATCCCATTGTCGGGTATGAGCAAATTTCTTCGGTTATTCTGGCAATTACAGTGGATAGAATCTTAGAGTTGGAAGGGGCCATACAGGACATCTAGCCCAACCCTCTGCTCAATGCAGGATCAACTGAAATTTAGATTCTTTGTGCTGCTCTGCTCCCCTAACCCATAAGAAAGGGAGACCTGGTTAGCTGTGACTATAGATCTCTACACCCTCTCAATATTTCTTAATTCACTTTGTTGTAGTCACTGCAGCACACTTAGAAATCAGGATATACTCATGCCCATGGGGCTAGTAGTAGCTATGGGGACATAAAGGGTGGCAGGCTGTTTTCAGCATACTTGGCAGATCAATCAACTAAAGCTTCAATTGCAAATTAAAATTTTCAGTCTGATTAATTGGTGAAGATGGCTTACTGGCTTCACAGATATCTCTGTGCCAAATCTGATAAAGAGCAGGAATTCCATATACCTTCTCTTCCAACTTGCATTCTGAACAAGCACATATTTACAAATTTACAAATATAAATGCAATATTTTTGTTCCTCTGTACCTCTGATTTTTTTTTGGCTTCTCTTCTTGGCCTCTCTGTGCCTAATAATTGTATCTTTGATTATAGCTTCTCCTAATTTGCCCAGGAAAGATGCTAAACTAGGGTTGTAATATCCTGGTTCCTCTCTGGCACCCATTTTAAAAAGAAGAAGAAGAAGAAGAGTTGGTTCTTATATGCCGCTTTTCCCTACCCGAAGGCGGCTCAAAGTGGCTTACAAGTCGCCTTCCCATTCCTCTCCCCACAACAGACACCCTGTGGGGTGGGTGAGGCTGAGAGAGCCCTGATATTACTTCTCAGTCAGAACAGTTTTATCAGTGCTGTGGTGAGCCCAAGGTCACCCAGCTGGTTGCATGTGGGGGAGCACAGAATCGAACCCGGCATGCCAGATTAGAAGTCCGCACTCCTAACCACTACACCAAACTGGCTCTACACCAAACTGGTGTAACATGGCTGCTCTCTAGACCTCTAGTCTAGACAGAATTATAATGCCCCTGTGTAGTTCTATGATAGTTCTGTGTAGTTCAGGGCAACTGGTTAGCCATTGTGTGAGTCAGTTTTCTGAACTAGGTGGACTGGAGGTCTGATTCAGCAGGACTCTTCTGATGGCACGCCCTCCCCTGTAGCTGCTCACCTGGCACCGAATATGCCCTGTTTTTGATGTCAAGGGAAACCTTTTTCCTCCCAGGCTTTTGATTGTGTTTTTTCTCTCTGCCTTCCCATCTCTGCTGAAATGCATTTTTGGAAAAGTCTGCTGGTTGCTGCTGACTTTTAAGGGAATGGTTTTAATGTCAGCTTTTAAGGAAATGTATTGATGCTACTCTGATTTTATGAATGCTGTTTGTTTTTACTATAAGCTCATTTATTTTATGATATTCTTGGGGTTTTTACAGTAAGATTGGTAGTGTTTTTATTACAGATCTGGAAGTCATTGCAAAAGCTTTCTTATGATGAAAGATGTAGGATGAAATTGAAACAGGTAAACAAATAAATCAGCCAAGTATGTGAAGTAGTCCTTTGCTGTTCGGTACCCTCTTTCCTGTTTCACTGGTCCATTCATAGACCTTGCTTAGTGCCCCTTTGACAGTGAGTGCTGGGGAAGTGTCTGTCAGGCTCCTTCCACTGAAAGGCACACTGTGTCTGGAAGCTGCAATCACTCCCTGAAAGAGCTGGCTTGAACCCATTAGGCAGCAGGCATAATTGCTTGCCATAAAGCACTGATGTTGGCAGATTCCCCCCTCCAGTGAGTGCTGCGAGTGATTTGTGAGGCAGGCTTCCTTCCCAAGGGCAGCTTAGGCCCTGCAGGGAAACTTGTTTTTAGATGTCAGCAAAATCTGTGGGGAAATGACAGCAGTCATGGGAAAGGGTACAGTTTGTCCCAGATACTCTACTAAGCTGAATTGTTTGGGCTTCCTTGTCTGGTCTCTGTGTTAGCTATACATGTTTACATACATACTGTGAGGAGAGGCAGTTTAGATTGTAAACTCCTTGGAGTAGAGACCTATTACTTTGATTTTGTAAGGGATAAGGTGATAGAATTCATTGTCTGTCCATCCGTGTCAATGATATGTGCTGTGTGGAACTTCACAGATTAACATAGCCTGTCTCTGGCTTAAGAAGCTTACCACTGGAAGTTCCCTGCTCTAATAGTATACTTCGGCATGATGCTAAAATAGAAGCACCTATCACAAGACCATACTGCTCCCCTGCATGGACCACTACCAAAAGGGACCAGAAGAAGCGAGGACAACCATTGGCAAACTATCCAGCATGTACTCAGGACTGAGTGTGCCCAGTACTTTAATGAGTAGGATACTGTGACTTTTATAAATTATTCAGGTTAAGTGTATAAACATATATTTGCATAAATATATACAAATATTTTATTACTTGATTCTGCAGGGTGAGAAATGGTGTAGAGTCTTGAAGTCCAGAACTCTGACTACTAAAAGATCAAGTCCGGGCCAAGCAGAATCTGCCCCATTCATATCACTGAAATGTGCCTCCCAAGGATTGTACAATTCTGTTAAACCCTGAACTCCATCCTCTCTGGGCCCAGTTGACCTTGGTCTATAGTGCCTCACCATTTCACAGTACTTCCCAGAAACTCAGTGCCCACAATAATGGTGTTCCAGTCCAAGCAGAATGGGAAGAGGAATGGATTGGTCATTGTAATCAGTGCGATGGATTGTTGACTCTACAGTATCTTCAGCCCTGCCAAATGCTGATGTAATTTTACTTATAACTCATCCAAATCCCAACCACTATGGACTCTTCTTAAGAGAGAGCTCACTGTAGACATTGGGGAAAGTTGGGATGGATTTTCTGAACTGTCCCCCAGTCCTATGATTTCATGCAGGCCTTCTGTTGGTCAGCACTTCTAACACTAAGGTGGCAGTACCACTCAGGACAACAGCAAAAGCAGGCCATTCATAGACAAGGTAGAGGGTCTCTGCATTCTTGTCCCTTAGGTATACAGAAAAACATAACTTTGTAATTAAGCCTCTGACTTATAGAAAATGGAGGGGGGGAATGGAATGTCCAGTTTCTTCCCTCCTACATACATGCTGCAATTGCTCATGGGACACAATCCCATAAAACAAAAAGGTGATTTGGGGTCTCCAAGTGCTGGACATCAAAATAACTGTTGAACCCATGCTTATTAATAATAGACCTCTTCCAACATATTGTTCCAAATTTTTCTGGACTAAGCACTGATGTTCATGACCTGTCCAGGCATTATCTTTATTTATTGACTTTTGGTTACAAGACTCTGTTTTTACTTAGGGCTGTTCCTAAATTTGCTGTTCTCAAACATGAGTCTTTGTGCTATTGTTACCCGCCACGAGCTTGTAGGGAGTGGTGGGAAATAAATCTAATAATAATAATAATAATAATAATAATAATAATAATAATAATAATAATAATAATAATAAAATCCAAAACATGCCAGTCCATTAACTTTTCAACTATTCTGCCTCTTCCTTTGACCTGCATAAGGACTATGATAATTGCAAACTGTATAGACCTCATATGCACATAAAGAAGAATGAGGGCTGTTCCATCAGCAGGTCTCACATTATTAAAATTTGTCCTCACTAAAACTTTGCACTAATAGAAAATCAGCACACTATTCAGAGGGCTCATCCAATCCCTTCTTTTTGTGATGTTAGTTTTCTGTCTGCATAGTAGAGCTTGCTCCCAGTGGAAGAACATTCAGAAGTTGTGTGCTCCACTTGGAATTTAGGTAGTACAGTCCATTCTACTGCCACATCTGTGGCATTTGCAGAACCAGCTTATTTTCAATCTCTTGGCAACTTTTCTGCTCACACTAAGTAGAGTATGGTGAAGAGATTGGACGCATTCAAGAATTCATCTTTCTTGGATCACAATTTGATAAGAGTGGTGATTGCAACATGAAAATAAAATGTCAAATTGCTCTGAGTCACTCAGCAATGATAAGCTTGAATTGAGCACGGAAAAGCAAGGACGTAAGTCATACTTCCAAGTGTAGATCAGTCCAATCTGTCATATTTCCAATAACTACTTATGGCTGTGAAAGTTGGACGATTAAAAAACTGGACAAGAGGAGAATTGATTCATTTGAACTTTGTACTGGAGAAGGCCTCTGCGTATTCCATGGACAGCGAAAGCAACAAATACTGGAATGAGTAAAGCCTGATCTTCTGGCGCAGAGTGGTAAGGCAGCCGTCTGAAAGCTTTGCCCATGAGGCTGGGAGTTCGATCCCAGCAGCCGGCTCAAGGTTGACTCAGCCTTCCATCCTTCCGAGGTCGGTAAAATGAGTACCCAGCTTGCTGGGGGGTAAACGGTAATGACTGGGGAAGGCACTGGCAAACCACCCCGTATTGAGTCTGCCATGAAAACGCTGGAGGGCATCACCCCAAGGGTCAGACATGACTCGGTGCTTGCACAGGGGATACCTTTACCTTTTTATCACTGGAAGGCAAAATCACAACACTCCAGCTCCCTTACTTTGGCCCTATCATACGATCCAACTAATTGGCAAAAGATATTATGCTAGGATTGGTCAGTGGTAAATGAAACTAGGCCAACAAAGAACATTATGGCTAGACATGATCAAAATGGACACTGGCCACAGCATCAGACAACTAAAGGAAACAGTGCAGGATCAAAAGACATGGAGACAGCTGAGCCATAGGATTGGCAAGAGCTGGACATGACTGAATGGCTAACATCATCATCAGCAGATAAGAGGGAATGTTTCAGCTTCTCATGGTACTAAGGACATTTTTGTGCAGTGCTCTCCAGTGTGTAGCCTGAGTTTCATTTCCATATTTTTAGTTTTGAGAAAGGACGTTAAAATTGTTATGCAAATGTGTAGGCTCCTATTGCCAGCTTTTGGGGCTTGGCTCTACCCACTTAATGCAGCCATTCTGTACATGTCAGTTGACAACTGAATTACCATTGGGCCTGAGTCCTGACTCTCTGCTGATGGGGAAATAAGGAGCCCAACTAGGAGTGACAGACTTCTCAGTGATCCGCATCATTCTTCACATTTTCCTGAGTTATGAGACCCTTTGGGGAAATGTGCTTTTGCATAGTGTGCCTATCAGGAATCAGGACAGCGTTGAGTGAGAGGAGATGGGAAAGGGCAAAGAGGCCTTCTTCAGTATGGATATGTGCTGGGGATTTCTTGGAGTAATCAGTATGCCATTATTTTTAGACCTCAGCATTTTTCCTTTCTTCTTTGCACCCCCCTCCCTCACACCACACCACACCAGACCGCACACAGACAGCTACACATGTAATGGGTTTAGACAATTTCTTGCCTGTACCTGAGATTCCTAAACACTTTGCTGTGTTGCTGGGATAACTCAAAACATTCAGGAACATTCTAAATTCTCAGCTCATATCTCACAACTATAGGAAGCTGAGAGCAACATACAGAGATTATGTCTGGTGACATTTCCAAAGCTGCAAGGGGATGAGAGGCCACTCAGAAGTATTTGTACTGGTCTAGAAAGTGCCATCCTCCCACTCATCTTTTTGCCTTCCCAGGATGAATTGTGTAACATAAACAAATATATGCAAATTTGCTGGAATCAGTGCAGCATCTGGATTACCTTGGCACTCATTGTATGGCCCAGAGGCCCAGTGGGAGAATACAGGAGAGGCAAAATGGGGGAGAAGGAGCTCAGCAGCAGAGCTCAATGAGCAGTGAGCTGAGAAATCTCAAGGAAGGACAAGCAGGCAAGCTTAAGGAAGTAGCAAGGTCTAAGCAGCAGGGACTGCATTACCACTTTTGATCTGAACAGGCCAGCTAAACATCTGTTTGGAGGTTATGTAGCAAACTATGTTTGCTGTTGCAAAAGGATGTTGAACATTACCCAGATATGAACTGGGGGAAGGATCTATTTCTGAGCCACCGAAAACTGATGAGCAGAATCGTATTCAGAGTGGGGGCTTTATTCTCTGGACTAATATGAAGATTATTCTGGGGTTCAAATGCATTGTTTGGTAACAACAGACAACATCTGACCTGAACCCAAATGATTGATTTGCTTTCCTAGCAAGGAATTATCATACTGCATATTTTGGATGTTGTGATACCATTTACTAATTTGCTACTAATTTACTTCCTTGTGATATCTGTACTCTTATTGTCCCTGTTCCATTGTCTGAGGAAGTGCCCATGCACACAAAAGCTCACGACTGAATACATCTTTGTTGGTCTTATGGTGTTGGACTCAAATTCTGTTGTAACCCCTGACCTTGAGTGTGAAGTTCCATCTGGGCAGGAACACCCCCACAAGGGATGGCTGGACAATAATCCCGCTGTCCCCGCACGCTGGCTGCACAGCGGCACGATGAGCTGGTCCCCCCTGCCCATTCTATCACTTGTCACTGGCAGAGGATCACGGAGAAGGGCTCCCAGTCGCCCCATGCTGACTCCCCGAGGACAAGCAGGAAATGAGCGCTGGCCGACTTGCTCTTTTCCTGGCTTAATACGGCTCCGCCCCTCGGCGTCCCTCCCCCGAGTCGGTGCTGGAGACGGAGCCCGGCGCTCCAGCGTGGGGACGCCCGGGGGGGATGCGGCTCCCACGGAGGCAGCCCGCCCCCTCCCCTCGTGCCTGCCAGTCGCTGAGCAAGCCTGAGCATTGAGGCTGGGGCTGAGCGAGCCGAGGCGAGGGAAATGGGTCTCTCAGCGCGTCAGCAAGGCAGGCAGCCCTAGGTGGGGACTGGGGAGGTCGCCCCCTGCTCCGGCTCGGTACCAAGGACAGCGCCCAGCTCTGCGCCCGTTCCTCACCCCGCTTCCACGCCGCGGGCGCCGCCCTAGCGCGGGCGACTTCCCGATCTCACCGGGGACCGTGCAGGGATTGGAGCACTTCCTCCACCTACAGCACCAGGGACAGCGCTCTCCGGCCGGCGCCGGGGGAAATCGTCCCCTTCTTGCAGCCCCTGCCCCGGTCCCCGCGGGGCGCAGCGTGGAGCCGCCTCCCCGGCACAACATGGCAACCGAGGTGAGCAGCGCTGGGAGGGAAGTGGCACACGCTGGCACCGGCGGCTCCGGCTCTGTTGAGTCATGACAGCCGCCGGGCAAAATCTGCGGCCAGGAGGCGGCCAGGTTTGCCTGCCTTGGTAGGAACTGCCTGATGCTGCAAGAAGACACAAGAGCAGCAGCTCTCTCTCTCCCCCCCCCCCCCCATTTAGCCGCCGCCGCACAGCAGTATTGCAGGCCGAACGAGTCACTCGCGCCCGCGACTTAGTGGCGTCCGCCGCGGTTCAAGGGAGCTGGCGCGGAGGAAACCTGTTTGGCTAGAGACGCCATCGCTCCTTCCGAAATCTCAAGCAGTCCCCCGCCCACGGTTTCCTCCTCAATTCTGCATTGCCCCTGTTCCACAGCTCGGAAGGAGAAAGCAAGGCAGGGTGCTGTGGACAGGGAAAGCCCTCAGCTGTGGGTCAGGGAGTCTCCCAGCAGTCAGCAGCAGGTCTGGATAGGACGTGTGGAGCACGCGGGCCGCTGCCCCGGACAGCCGGAGAGCAGATATAAGAGCTCGCAGGGCCAGGATCGCAGCATCTCTGGCACCTGGCCAGGTTGTCCTTTGGGTCTGGTTCTGGTGATGAGAGATGAGTGGGAGAAGAGGGATACCTGTGGCTTTGGTGTGCTTTCCATTCATTGGCAGCCTCACCAAACCATTCATTGCTCCGAGGGGAGCTAGCTCAAAGCAGCCAGCAGACGCAGGTTGAAGAGCTCAGAAGCCTTTTCCCCCTGCAGGCTAAATTTTAAATGCGGAGACTTCCCCAAGCCAGCCCCCGCACCTCACACTCCAGCCCTGCTTCTAAAGGCCACAGTCACAACCTGCGCTATTTCAGCAGCTGCTCTGGGGATTCCCCCCCCCCCATCTGGTTCCCCCCCCCCCTGCTCTCAGACCGGTGTCATTGCAAGATGCAGTCCTGCAACAGGCACTGTCAGGCTGAGCCAGAGCAGAAGTAACCAAAGGGTTGTTACTGGGGGAAGAACAGCAGCTTCTGAATGGGGGGTGGAGAGAGGCAGCCTGCTAAAGCTCCAGCGGGATGTCCCTGTGCCATGAGGGAGCAAGCATTTGACAGGCTGTGGATCTTGAATCCCCCACCAACAGGCACATCTAAAATACTGGCTCCTCACAGTGGAAAGCAGGTCTTGAGTTTGGACAGGCAGCTGACTTTTGGGAGAAGGTTGCTTAAATTAATCCCTGACTACCAGATACCTGAACTTCAGTTTTATTTGCCAAAGCACATATGCAAAAGCCTAGTCCTTGTGGCTATGGTTTAGCCTTTCAAGGGTCCATTTAAATTCTCTGTTTATGCTCCAGTTCAATAAACCTTGAACCCAAATGTAAGAATTAGAAGCACAGTAGCACCTTGTCATTATCTAGTCTTTAATGGGCTACTGGACTAATTTTGCTGCAACAGGTTAACAGGGGTACTTCTGTAAAACTAATAAAAATAGAAATGTTGGGAGTTCCAGCTATAAATCAGCAGATCTAGGATGCTTTTTCACCTGGATGTTCTGAAGATCCAGATAAACAAAGCTGGTGGGCCAGAACTGGCCTGGCATCTTGTAAGGAGATGGATGGAAGCATGATCTTCCCCTCCCATAGGAAGGCTGCTGTTTGAGGAGCAATGGAAGTAACTGGTTTGAAGTCCAGGATACTTAATCATTATGAGGAAAAAAGTAGATTGAGATACAAGATGAGCTGCCTGTTTATAGATAATCATAAGGCTCTTACTCTGGGCAGATTCAACTCCGAACTTCCACTGTTTGCAAGCAGCGTCAACTGGACTATAAAGATAAAGGCTGTATGCAGTCTGGGTCCTGCCTATCTGAGGGACTGCATATCTCCTTAAGTTCCTCCCAGGGTTCTTCGCTCTGTGGATATGAATCTGCTGGTTATTCCGGGCCCTGGGAAATGCACCTAGCCTTGACCAGGGCCAGGGCTTTTTTGGTCCAGGCCCTGACCTGGTGGAATGAGCTCCTGGAAGAGCTGAGGGCCCCAACAGAGCTCTCTGTATTCCACAGGGCCTGTAAGACAGAGGTCTTCCGACTGCGTTTGGTTGAGGCTGGGCTAGTAAGGTCCCTCCCCTTTGTACCCCTTTATATCTCTTGTATCTGCAGCTCCTCCAGGCAAAACATCGCCTGTGGTTATATATCAGCACAACGGCGACTACTGCTCAGAAGGCTGAGGGTTTGCATGGGGAAATAGACTGCGGATTGTTGCTGCCATCGATTGGTTGTACTGGGGCGTTTATGCTGTTTTTATGCTTTTTATGTAAACCACCAAGAACCTGCTGTGACAGGAGTGATGGTCTATAAATATAAGTGAGTGAGTGAGTGAGTGAGTGAGTGAGTGAGTAAATAAATAAATAAATAAATATTTCCCCCCTGCTATTGACTCACCATCACCATCCTTCAATTGTATGTTAAACCTTTGGGGATGGTCGTGCCCCAATCCAAGTTGGAGGATTTTTCAGTAGCTTGGCGAACTGACTTTTGCAAGCAGAGGTAGATGGATGGATTAGAGATTTCGCATGTAAGGAAGTCCTGCCCTGCTATCCAGTTGTATCTGACAATCAGTGGCTAGTTATACTAATTTAGGAAACTTCTGGTGCAGAGGCAGTCTGCTTCCAAAGGAGTTGGGTGAGACTGGCTACTGCACAGTGGATTATACTGGCATAATGTGGTGCAAATCCAGAATATATACACCCATAGGACCAGTTGCATATATCATTGCTTAAGTAAAACACTGTGGATGCTGTAATGACGTTAAGATCTAGACATTAGTTAAAATGCATGCAGGACACTTGGGAAAGAATAAAGGAAGGTATTTCGGTATAATTATTAGGTATATTGGACAGTTCTGGACCTCTCAGCGGTCCAGGTTAATGTGGCTATGAAACTGTTATGTTAAAATACACAAAATTATTAAGGCAAAGACCAAGATGCTGAACATACTCAAGTGTGTCAGATATGCAATTTAATGCGTAATTTACGTGTTAAATTAACATGTTATGTGGAGCCTGTTGCAATAATGGGACATAAACTCAAACCTCTCAGAACCAAGAGGTGTAGAGAGAGCCAGCTTGATGTAGCGGTTAGGAGCGCCGACTTCTAATCCGGCGAGCCGGGTTTGATTCTGCACTCCCCCATGTGCAGCCGGCTGGGTGACCTTGGGCTCGCCACAACACTAATAAAGCTGTTCTGACCGAGCAGTGATATCAGGGCTCTCTCAGCCTCACCCACTTCACAGGTGTCTGTTGTGGGGAGAGGAAAGGGACGGTGATTGTAAGCTGCTTGGAGACTCTTTCAGGTAAAGTGGCATATAAGAACCTAAGAACCTCCTCCTCCTCCTCCTCCTCCTCCTCCTCCTCCTCCTCCTCCTCCTCCTCTTCTTCTTCTAAAATAATTCTTGAGCCACTGAAGCACATTGCTAATTAAACTGAGTTTCTGTTACATAAAACGTGCAAACAAACACTGTACCTCGGAAAGAGAAAGGCAAGGAAGAACTCGCTTTAGAATTGCCAGGCTGAATTTGGCTACAATGTGTGGATTGAAGATATGCTAATGTATTCACACACTGAGAGAAGATAAAGCTATTGATAAAATGTTCATTATGACTAAGTCTCGGAAAGGATAAAGACCTTTGCTTCCTAAAATTCAATGACAGGCACCTGCAACATCGGTAGTACATTCTGCTCTGGAACTGGAGTTCTTGGCACTACCTTAAGTAAGAAAGCTCAGACTCTAAGAAATCCAGTAGAACTTTAAAGACTAACAAAATTTATTCCAACAGAAGCTTTTATGAGTCAGAGCTTACTTCATCAGATTAATTGGGTACACCATTGGGTACACTGCAAGGGGTTGTTCTATGTATCAGCCTCAGGTTGTTGTCCTTGTTTGCCGATTCTCTCCTTGGCTTATCTATTATTTAGGCCTTCACATGGAATAAAAAATGAATTGACAATGTGGGGTGTTATGATGCTGAATTTAGTTCCCATTTCCTAGTTACTTATTTGCAGATCCAACTGCAAATATCAATAATATCTAACAAAACTCTGCACCTCAAAATAAGCTATGGTCTGCTCCAAATCATACATTCTTGGCCTCAGAATCTATATTCCCCCCTCTGGAGAATAGTCTCCAAAGTCTGTAGGGACATGATCTGAATGGACCAGACCTTGTTTTTAGGTACAGCTACCTCCAGATTCTTCATATTTCACTCTCTGGATATGAGTCCTCCAAGGTGTTTTTGTGAGGACCCTGGCAGCTGCGTTCTGTACTAACTGGAGTTTTCGGGTCAAGGACAAGGGTGGGCCAGTGTAGAGCGTGTTACAGAAGTCCAATCTAGATCTTCACATGGATCACAGTAGCCAAGCAGTCTCGGGGCAGGTAGAGTGCTAGTAGCCTCACCTGGTGCAGATGGAAAAATGCCACCTGGGCTTTTAGAAGTATCATCATATCAATCTTTTGTGGTTGGATTCTCAAATAAGGAACTGTGAGCTGTGAACAAGGAAAGAACATCAACACCATCTATGCAACGAGTTTGTGTTTTCAGCTTAGTCATTTTTCCAATTCAGCTGACACCTGAGTAGAAAATAGTTTGAGGAAAATTGCTTTCTGGGGGACCTCCCATAGCGATAGTTTTATGATCTTTTTTATATATCCTTGGCAGTCCCACTAATAACTATATGGGCATTTTTTCTGCTTCAGGACTATTGTTTGTATTCACATACAGATTTAATTGCCTTTCAGATATTCTCCCAGCTTCATGAGAGCCTTTTATCTGCAAAGTCTAAAGGGTAGCTAAAAAGCACAATGAGAGTGTTGTCACAGGGGACAGCATCTATAAAGAGTAAAATTCTCACCCACTTTAAGACACTTAGTAAATTAATCCTATTCATTTAAATAAATTAATCAATTAAGCAGATTAAGATTTTCAAAATTGGGTGATGGCTTTACTCTTCCTGGTGGTAGTGCTTCCCCTGATATTTACTAGGTTGTCTTCCTTGGGCATCTAAGCTTGCCTTTCTCTTAAGAAAAAGACATGAAAATAAGATAATTATCCTGGACATTTTGTGGGTTGATGAAACTGTTGTCACTGCTAAAGATCAGCAGTCCTGTCTCAGTGAAAAATTGAACAGGAGGACAGAGTAAATCACCTGCCTACTCATGAGAATAGACACATATCAGCTGTTTGGCCAGCAAGCTCCAGGAGGCAGAATGAGCCATGAGCTCCTACAGGGTCCTCCCCAATATTGAAACCAACAACCTCTGTTTTTTTCCAGGTCCATAATCTGCAAGAACTACGGCGGAGTGCCTCATTGGCCACCAAAGTCTTTGTGCAGCGGGACTACAGTGATGGGACCATGTGTCAGTTCCAGACCAAATTTCCCCCTGAGCTGGACAGCCGGGTACAGTCAGTTATCTCATGGGCTTGCATAGCTCACACTTTGACTGGCAAAGGATCTGACTTTATACCAGAACCATAAGATAGAAGTGAGATCACAGTATTGGTGATCTACTAATATTCTAGCTGTTCTGGAAACCTGGGATAACCATTCTGGCTTCTGGGATGCATTCCAGCTGGCTAGCTTTTGTCACCACATGCAAAATACAAAACAGACAGACCACCCTTGCATAGCACCTTCTGCTCTCAATATTTTTTTCTCCAATGCTACGGACATTTTTTGCATTAGGGGAGAGGGTCATTAAAAATCTTCCTCCACATGCCCTCATGGTGTCTTCTCTTCTTCCTCTCTTAAAGATTGAACGGCAACTTTTTGAAGAAACAGTGAAGACCCTCAACAACTTCTATGCAGAGGCTGAGAAAATTGGGGGCAGTTCCTACCTGGAGGGATGTTTGGCCTGTGCCACAGCCTACTTCATCTTCCTCTGCATGGAGACCCGCTATGAGAAGGTTTGGAGGCATAATGGGTCACGGAGAACCACCAGTAATATCGTCGTCTCACATTGATGAGCCCAGTGTGTAGCTTATAAAACTAATGAACCAATAGCAGGACCAGCATCAGAACTATTTACAAGAAGTGGTCCCTGAGCTTCTATAAGTCCCAAGGAGGGGGACCTATATAATACCCACATTACGATCAGATCCTTAGATGTGTTAAGTTGCAAAAAAGCCATGGTGGGAAGATTGCTGGTTTGATCAGGACACATCAGGACTGCAGGGCAGGGGAAGAGGCATTTAACTTTTTCTCCACATAGTGACTCCCCCCCCCCACCGCTGCTTAAGTCTAGGAAAGAACAAAAGCTCCTTTATTTTGTATATCTAGTGGGGGAAAATCCTTCCCCAGTGCAGGGGCTTCAGTGCATATTGTCCCCAGCTGTTTTTGCCAACTAAATTGGAGTCCCCAAAACGGTATATGTGGGTGCCATGGGCCTTGACAACACCTTTTCTGGTGCCTACTAAGTGTTCTTAGAAAATGACAGGTTCAGGTGCAAATTTTGCCCTCCCCCCCCAAGGATTCTGATTGGCTGTGCAGACTTTAAAATTTGGCTTTGACAGCAACTACCACCACAGCTCAACGATCTTCACTGTGTGACTGAAGGTAAGCTGTGGCAGCCATTTGATGGTTGGCTACACCTCTTGTGGCAGCCATGCTATATTGAACTTCTAAAGGTGTCTGCAGGCACAAAAAGGTTGAGGATTTCTGAGTTAAACTATATCTCTCAGGACAGGAGCTGACCACAGATCTCCAGGGGCTTGTTTGGCTCTAAAGCACACCCCTCTTAAAGGGATCAGTGACTTTCTATTATGGGGAGAAGGAATGCTTCAGATAGCATGTATGAGTGCTGTCTCTGGAACAAACTGCTTCCTCTAGGAAGCTACCTAGATATGGTAGTGCAAATGGAACACATAATTAAGCATCTCGGTTTCAACGGGACTCCATGAGGTAATCTTGTCTCCAACCGAATAGGCTGCCATGTGTGACATGATAATCTTTGGCCAGAAGCAAGCAAATTCTCAATAGCCATACTCTCCTCTGGTTAGGATTCTTTCCTTGTGAAGAATTAATGTCTCTGTAACTTTCAGAAACTGCAAAATGACTCCCTTTGATTGCAGCATTGCAATCAATAAGCTGGCAACAGATCTGTCTTGTCATCAAACAGGTGGTAAGGTAACCTGAGAATTCCACTCAGTTTGATTTTGTTAGTCTGCTCTCCTAGGAGGCTGAAGTTGGTTCTCTGTTTCCCATTCACTGTTCCTGGTTCCCCGTCTTCAATTCAACCACAAATATTAATATTATTCTTATTTATTATGTATTAGATCTATTGGTCACCCTGCCCTAAAATAGGCTCAAGGCAGCTCATATCAATAAAAACATATAAGCAAAATTAGTATAAAACATTTAAACATTCTTATCCTAAAAACTCTCTTAGAGTGCCCCAGTAATTCTGGCACTGATCTTGTGTCCAGATTTCAGGATGGATAGAGAAGGGGGGGGGGACTTCCTGATATTTAAACAGAACTGTATCTCAAAAGCCATCTGTAGATGACACAAAAACATATATCACCAGATCAGAAACTGTCCCTTGCTAGGGGACATATCCTGGGCACAAAGCCTTTTTTTTTTTTTTTTACTTCTAAGAGGTCCACTTATGGGATTCTTAAAGGTAGCCACTTCTGGAGCAGAAATAAGTATCACAGAGAGACCCTTGTCCAAAGATTCATGATTTTTTGCAGCTCACTGCCAAGGGTATTTATGGTGTCCAATCTATGTTTGCCAACATGATGCGTATGGAAGTTACTGCCCCTCCAGGGATCAGAAATAAAGAGTACATGTAGGCCAAAGAGACAATTTGATCAGTATGAAGAGCTGTGGGCTGTGGGCTGACAGCTTGGCAGCTCTCTGAGCCAGAATGGATGAGTAAGAAGGCTGGCAGTTATTCAGCTGATATATAGCAAATCACCCCATATACAACTGTGTATCTGTACCTGATGAAACATGGATTAAACTGGTCTTCTAGATGACAGTTACTCATTTTCAGCTGCCCTCTTCTTATGTCAAGATTAATCATTTGTGAACCTTGAGAGAGGTGAAGATTGGGACTAAACAAAACACAGTGATTTCACCCAAGGGATGGAAGAACATGTCATAGGTTGAAATAAATGCAGCTGTCACAGCAGATTTTAAAATGCTGGTTGGGTAGGCAAATTTTCCTTCCTCTTGAATCATAGAGTTGGAAGTGACCTCTGGGGTCATCTAGTCCAACCTGCCCACCTACAGTGACCCCAATTCCATGCCCAGATGATGCTCCCCCCAACCCCCCTCATCCCCCCGACTCTGAAGTGGCAATTGGCATTTCCCTGGGCATGCAAGAAAGGTTGCAAGAGCCAAGCACTGACACAATCTCTCCTGCCCACCCACTGACAATCTTAGTTCACATAATCTAGCCGCTGCTTAAAAACTTCCAAAGAACCCACCACCTCCTGAGGAAGCCTGTTCCACTGAGGAACCACTCTGTGTCTGGATCTAAAATTCTTTTGAATTAATTTCATCCCATTGGTTTTGGTCCATACCTCTGGGGTAAGCGAGAACAACTCTGCTCCATCCTCTATATGGCTGCCTTTTAAATACTTGAAGATGGCATTGGCTATCATGCCACCTCTTTGTTGTCTTCTCTCCAGGATAAACAGTCCCAGCTCCCTCAACCTTTCCACATACGTCTTGGTCTCCAAAACCCTCGCCATCTTTGTTGCTCTCCTCTGGACCTCTTTTCAGGAGTGTAAACTTTTTCATTTCCAGGGGGAAGGCTGTACCTGCTCCAGGCACACACTTAGTAATCTGTATTATATTATTTAAATATATAATTATTTGCATTTCATGTTTATATTTTAAAAACATATCCCATCAACGATCATGTGGTTATATATATGTATTCCACTCATAATAGTCTGAATCTTAGTCAAAGAAAGATAACTCTGTGGGAGGAAATATGTTATGAACTTCACTGAGACAATTGGAGTAAATTTGACTTGCATGTATGAAAGGAAATATCCCCCCCCCCTTTCTTCACAATTTAGGCTGGCCCAAGATCACATATATTATTTAAACTCTGGTCTCCCCAATCTGAGACCAACACTCTAACAACTGCACCACTTGCATACTGGATAGTATGGATTTGATCAATCTACAGTGAATCCACAGGACTGGCTTCTGAGCTGCATTTGTTTAGTTGAAGTAGGACAGTGGAACTGCCTAATTTCCTATATTTGGTGAAACAGTTTTCTTCCCCCTCCCCGTATAGATGCACAGGAACAAAAAAAGAAGAGGCTATTCCCAAACTTTCCATATCTTTTTCTCTAAAGCTACAAGTCTTAGGATACCAAAATTACTTAACTTCCAGCATTTAAGCTACAGACCACTTCTCCCCACTCCCTCCCCCCAATGGCTAAAGCTAGCCCTCAATTTCTTTTTCCCAAGATAACAAAATCCCTTTAACTTCTAGTACACTGTCTATTTGTTGATTCACAGGTTGAAAATAGGGACTTTTTAGGTAAAACTTCTAAAGATTCCACACACATCCCAAAACTGGGATGACAGTGGAAGGCTGCTCCTGGGCGGAAAGTGTATGTCCCAAAGTCTCAGAGAAAGAAAGCAGAGTTGGCAGCCTCTGTGCAAATGGAGAAGATGAGATTGCACAGTGTAAGTCTAAGCAACTTTAAAATGCACTGCAGTAATATACAGATGTGTGCAAATAGTACAGAACAGAATGAGGCATACTTTTGAAATTGCCCTAAAGTGAAGATTAGGAGAAACATGCTCAGTGCCAAAGCAGATAGACAGGAAGATGAGCTGCCCTGGAGAATCAGAGAGATGACCATGGGTCAGAGATGGGGATGGGGTACCTCAGCCAATATGAGCATCTGTTGGTGGAGGATTTAGCCTTCATGGATCTCATTTTCCATTTGGAAATAGATGACCATTTAAAGGTATCCTCTTCTCCATTTTCAGTATCTTATTCATCACTAACTGAGCACCACTTTTGTTGAATGGTTCTCTGATTCTCTCCCCAGGTTCTAAAGAAGATCTCCAAGTACATCCAGGAGCAGAATGAGAAAATCTATGCTCCCCGGGGGTTGTTGTTGACAGACCCAGTGGAAAGAGGCATGCGGGTTGTATCCTTCTCAATTCCCCAAGGATGAACCTTACCCCCTATTTCTAGCTCTCGCATATGTGTTGGATCTATTCCACCACACCCTCAACCCTACCTTCAACCTAGTGGAGATTTCTGTTCCAAAGCCCACTCCTGCCCTTTGTAGAATCATGATAGATAGTTCCCTGAGTACACCAAGGAGCTGCAGGTCAGCCTTCAACAATGCAAAACTTCAGGGATTATTGAAAGGTTAAAATGTACAGAAAATCTCAATGCATGTGTATACATCAAGTACATACTGAATTCAGCAGAATTTACTCCTATGTCAGTGTAGACTTGCATCTTAATACATTTGGATAATCTGTACAATATAATTGAGTGCTCATACTTCTGACGATGTTCTGAACTTTCCAAAGCCTCCAGAACAAGGCCTGCCTGCCTGCCTGTGGAACATTCTACACATTGGTGAAGCATGAGAGGGGGCATTTAAAGGGAGTAGCCCCCAGGCACACATTACAGCTATTCATGACAGTTGCCCAGCTGTCATGATCACTTGTAATATGCGTGGGGTTCTTGCTCTGTTTAAATACTCCCCTTCACCTGGGCAGACTGGGAGGGACTGTTTAAAGGGACTGGGCGTGCCCTGTGCTCCCTTTCAGTACTCCCTCCTACCCTAGCAGGCTTGAGGAGATTATTGAATAGAGAACGCAGGCTGCCTAGAGCCCGTTGTATTTTTTGTGCTAGTTTGACTTTAAAAAGAGGTAGTTAAAAGGAACTATTATGGTTGGGGAAATTGAAATAAAAATGCAAGTGTCTTTCACTTTCTTTCATATTATTGGAACAAAAAGATAACTGATGGCAGAGACAATGGATGATGTGCATTTTCATATGGTGCATCCCTTACCTGTGAAATCAGTTCCCAACCCAGCAGGAGTGCAAATTAATGTCATGCTGCATCTTGCAAGGACATAACAATATTGGGAAAATGGCAATTGACCCCCTTCTCACTCCTCTGAACTACTGAGCAAGGTGGCGCATGCCCACTGAGGAACACACCAGCAGAGCGAGATAAGTTGAGAAAGCTGTGGGGAAATGAGAAGGGGTGGGGGCGGCATCTGGCTGCTTTGAATGAGAGTGACTGTAAGACACTGTAGGTATTTATTGTGATTTTTAACTCCCTCTCTCCTGTTCATTCAATGCTGCTGCTGTGTGTGTGAGAGAGTGTGTTAGAGGGGTAGGCCAAGAAGCAAGCAGCTGACTGAAAAGTGGGCTATCACTATCATGTTGGGGTAGCACATGCCAAAATGTCAAAGGCTTGAGATGTCCAAGAAGGCATTTTTATGCAGGGAATGGTAGTATAATAGAACTACACGGGGTGTTGCTTCTATAGTGCCTTTATCGATTGCACTGTTTGTTGCATGGATCACTTCCCTTTATTCTTGAAACATCCTCTACGTAACCCCCTTTCTTTATTATGGCATGTCAAGCCTTAGGAACGTTTACATTGTTTTCTAGTTCTGTAATCCTCGTCCTGTTGCATTGTTTACTGGAGACCTTTGCTGTTGGAGTGAACAGCTTTTCATATTTTGTCATTTGGCTTCAGCCACAGTGAAAAGATGAGCCACACATTAAATTGCTACGATAACGACCAACAGTACTACCACCCACGATAGGTCTAACAACCAGCCACATGGATGAGCAAGCTTATTGGGTTGAGTGCCTGTGGGGGGTGCCCCAGTTCCTCCTCTGTTGCCCTTGACCCCCACCTTCAGATTGAGATCTCCATCTACGAGGACCGTTGCAGCAGCTCCAGCTCGGGCAGCTCCAGCAGCAGCAGCAGCAGTGCTGGCGGTGGGGGCGGGGGCGCAGGGGGTCGGTGACTGGCAGAAAGTCCTGGCAGGGATTTGTACTGCCGGGACGATGGTGTCTCCGAGATCCGAAGGCTGCACTATCAGAGCACCCGCTTCTGAGCTCCCCCAGGGGGGTCAGGATGCCAGCAAAGAGTGTTGTGACACCCCTGGGGTTCATGACAACCGGCAAGGGCAAAGTCATCCATCAGGGATGGATCAGCTTTGCCCAAGTGGGGCTTGCACCCACAGAAGCCCACGGCCAGTGCCTGGGATCCTGACACCCTGGGGTGGGATGCTACTCAGGGGGGTTCTGGGGAGACTGCTCTCCCGCTCCCCAGGTCTTCTTCTATCACCCTTTCTTGCCCAGATGTGTCATTGTCCACATTCTGTTCACCTGAGCCTTGGGCACATCATCCTGACTAATGCTGCCCTATTGCTAAAGGCTGAATAACGGGTGACAATCAATTCAACAGGATGAGCTGGGATGAGATGGTGATGGTGTCTGGGACCCCCTCGCAGTCCTTTCCCTGAGCACCAGCAGTCAATTCTCTCCTGACTTTGCACTGACAGCATCCTAACTCTTGCCTTTGCTTGCTGCTCTGCATGTCATTCTCCAGGCACTTCAGGTATGTCATACACTCAAAGCACTTAGCATCCACGGTGCTATAATTCAGCCATTGCAGGTGTCCACACAGTGTCTTGCACAGTGCGGGTATCTATATTGGCAACAGCATGTCCTCTCATAAATGCTTGGACTATACCTGTTCCCAGCTATTATGGAGTGTGTTCTTCCAGGGCACTAGAAGGGACTGGTTGAGAATATGAGGTGAGGGATGAGTGGGAGGTTCCACTGGGCCTTCCTGTTGAGTAGAAATACAGATGCAGCCGGGGACTGTAAGTTCTTCTGAATGCAGAAGACAGCAATATACCAGCTCTGGCACACTCCAGTGGGTTCCAATGTTCTGCCATCATGGAGATTACTATGCCGGAGGGGAGGGGCACTCCTATCATTACTTGACTAGCCCACTGAGCATCTTTCAGATATGTGTGTAAATATTTAATATTCCCCTAGCTGGCAATACTATATTACCACAGTCCTGTTTCTTCCTTCAAAAAGGACAAAGAAAAAGGAGAGTGAATCTCTAAGGTGGGCATAGTTATACTTATGGCACTTGGCACCCTTGTCCCCCATCCACACTAGTATTCAACAATATCACCATATTTCTTTGCATGCACAGGTTGTTTTCTTGCTGCATGTTCCAACCCTCTCCCTTTGTAAATAGCTCATTGGGCCCCACGTGTGTTTGAGTCCCTGTCAATAGTGGGGCCACAGTACAACTTCTCTGAGTCCCTATGTGCCACTCCATGAACCATGATGGTAATGCAAGGGCAGAGGACAGTATCATATCACCCCAAGGACATGTACCCAAACAGTGGACAAAGTCCACCTATTCCAGCTCCTTAGATGCTTCCAACTTTTCACACACCGCAAACCTCAGGCACGGGCAGATATTCTTGCTGAGGTTGCCCACAGAAACGAACAGTTCATGTCTAATGGAGAAGAGAGCACCTTGTGGAATGGTGGGGAAGGATTTCATTCTGGGATGTCCCACCAGGATTAGATGGGGAAATGACTGAATGCTTGGCCTGGGCAAACTCAACTCCTTTCTTAATAATCCAGACAACTTGATCTCCAGCTGGAGCTGCCTTTGAGTTGGCAGGGATCTGGACAGCAAATAGACCCTCTTCTATACCGGGGGAGGGCTTCAGGGAGGAAGGCAGATGTATGGAAGCGGTTTGGCCAATGTGAACCTGGGTAAACATTCTTCTGTGCACAGATGCCTTGAGCAGCTCCTCACCATGCCAAGTGTTGGACACCATATGTGCCATTCGGATCTGGTCTTGGCTATATACCTCCATCTCCATATGGAAATTCCTGACAATAAATGGCAAGTGAGAGTCTACCAGTGTTTTCTTCTTCATAAATGGTGCATTTGGTCTCTTGCATGCATTTCTTTTCACAGCTATATGGTTTTCTGTTGTCTTAAGATTACATAGGATTCGTGGCTCCTGTGAGAATGAATACCTTTCATAGATTCAAAATGCAGATTTCAGTGAGTAGCTCTACAGTTTTAGAACATAGCCTCCTAATTTCTACCCAAATCCCACTGTCAGAAGGATGTGGTGGCACCCAAATTTTAATTGTGTTTGCACTAGCTAGAGCTACATTTTGACCCAGTCACTAGTTGAATGATCAGTTGAGATTCAGTTTTAGTTTTGAACCTATGAGCAAACCAGAGGGGTGTTTGTTTCTTTATATTAGCCTAACACTGTTCCTAAATCAATACAGATTTCCATATTGTGATTTCATGAGGCATTTTTCTGATGCTTTTTTATTTAAAGTTTGCTTAAACGTTATAATGCACCTGATGTGCAATTGACCTGCTGCTTAAGTTGGCTGTGCCAATGCACAGGCAATAGTTCTAAGCGAGCAAAGCGGATTCATATGCAGAGTCAGGTTATCACACGTCGAGTGCTTTTTGACACTACCTGCACCCACAGAAGGTTGCTGAATGGAATGAAAAGCCCTTCCTTCTTCTAGCAGCAAGGGTTATGTCCACGGTGGGCTTTGCTCAATCAGGTAATTCCATGACAGAGGGTCACTATGGATTAGTTCATAGGAAGTTCAGTCTACATGAGGACTGAATCCAAGTTTCCTCACCTCCCTGTCCTCTCCAGACTGGGAGGGCATTATCAAAGCTGATAGCATTGACCATTTATGATGCGTGCATGGATTATGTTAATTCATTACTGGGTGCTTCATGCATGACTCTTGGGGGGGGGATAATGCAATCCATTGTCTCCACATCTGACTCTATATCTGTGTTTCTGAGAACACCAACACTGCAATCAGCCAACAAGAAACAGCTACATCAGTGATCAAGGAAGGTGACAGGCAACTCATGCTTGCTGAGTACTTTCACATGCACTCCACTCTGTGAGTCTGTGAATGAGTTCCCATATGAATGTTTATCACTTGCATGTGTGAAACACTCAGCACAGATCAAAACACCACGGACAGAACATTCAGCTCACCTCAGACACAAATATCCTCCCTTAGTGAGCCAGTTCACACTTTCAGCTGTGAGTCACCAAGTGACACCTTGGACAGCTGAAAAAAAAAAGAATTGTGTGTAGCACCTGTGACTCCCCCCCCCCCCAATGAAGCCTTCACAAATGAGGAAATGTTGATATTCCTCTGGGACTTACACTTCAGGGTCACATAGGGCAGTGCAATTCAATACTGCCCACTCTCAGGCTTCATATTTCTGCTCTGGCACCAGTGAGAACAGCAGCTGCTGGTGTCTTTCTCAGATCCTATTGTATATCCTATACTTACTCTGTTCTCCTACTAGACATTAAAGACGTTATGAATTTTGCATCAAAATTCCTTCCTCAACTGTGATAATCAGACATAAGCTGATCCTCACGTTTGTTCAAGTTTGGAATCAAATAATTCAAATATTTGTCAACCAGGTTAGCACCAGTTTTTTTTTGTTTGTTTGAAACTGCACATGTGCCAAAAGCCTGTTGATCAAAGTGTGACCTGTAAAGGTCACTGAGGACTACTTAGACCACGGTTCCCTTTTTGAGCCTTCAGAAACCTGACTCAGGGCAGTGGGCACACCACACAATGGCTGCCACAGGAGGCAGAGCAGCCACTAAACATCAGGGGGTGAGGGGATGCATAACTTTCATAGTAACGCTAACATTTCAGGCAGAAGCTCTGCTAAATAGGATGCCTTTTATAATGAATATATATTGTTTTAAAGATATTTTCTTGAATACACACAGACACAAAGTAAAGCTCCTTGTGAAGTGATGTCAGCTGCTACCAAAGCAATGTGGTTGGCTTTTTTTGGTTTATTTTGCTGTTGTGTGAAGCCGCACAATCTGTCAGATCCCCAGGAGCCAATCAGAAGCCCTGCTGGGCAAAAGCCCAACCTGACCCCTCCCACTTTCTTTTTGAAAATAAATATTTTTATTTCCACACACAAAACAAATACTGACAACAAACCAAAACCATCTGATAACCTCATAGGCAATATAAGAAATGAGGCCCTCATGGAATGAAGATGTTCCAACCAGAAAAACAAAACAAAGGAGATATATGAACCAGCATGAGAAAAGGTTTGAATATTGTAAACCGCATGAGTCTTTGAGAGTGGCGGTATATAAATTAAAGAATAAGCAAATAAATAAAAATAAAGAAAGGAGAAAAGGCAAATAGGGGTATGTGCTTCCATCCAAAGCGGCTGAGACTTTACATAATTTTCATTAGTTCCGTTTCTGAGAAATTGTATCCTCTAACATAATCCTCTAATCCAATACTTTATTCAGATTTTCAGGTAAGGGTGCCCATCCATTAAAGAAAATTCTTTAACAAGCTATAGTCTGGATATTCCATTAAATAAATTATAAAAATATCCCAAATTATCTTTTTTCTCCCCTGAATTAATCTAATTATATTCGTTAAATTTTGAAGTGTTGCTAAATTCCTTAATTTAGTGCATCGCCTATCCAAGGAAATCCCTTTAGCGTTTTTCCACCACGGAGCAGTAAACATCCCAAGTGCTACTAAAAGAAAGCTGATAAGGGTTTTCTAAATATATAGGCTATATTTGTTTATATTGGGCATAACATGTTAGTTTTTTAAAAAGTTTACCCTGAGGCCATAAATTTGGTTGAATTGTAAAAGTTCTTCATTAAATGCTATACAGTTTCTGCATACATCATTAACAGATGTTTTCTTTCTCCACATTTAATTCCTCTAATATCTTGATTATATCTTAATGTATTAACCAAAGGTTCCAAAGCTTAGCTAAAATGCATAGGGGGGAGTGGGCATCCTTGTTAGGTACCAGAATTAATAGTTACTAAGCCAGAAACACAATTACGTACTCTTATGCTAGCACTAAATGGTGAATAAACAGCCAAAATGGCATTATAAAATTTATTTCCAAATTCATAGAAATGTAATACCTTTTAAAAATAATCCCAATTAACTGAATCAAAGACTTTATAAAGATACAAAGCTATTAATGTCAACTCTTTTCTTTTATGAAGTAAAACAGAAGACACACAGCCTTCCTAACTGCATCCACAATAAAACATTTAGGAATAAATCCATACCGATCTGGACTTACTAATGTTGGAATACAAGCTCTCAGTTTGAAAGCTAATATCTAAGTAAAGATTTTATAGTCTGTATTCATCAATGAAATTGGGCAATAAGATTCTCTAGATGTTGGGTCTTTATTTACTTAGGTATTAAAATTAATTTAGCTTCCAACCAAGAAGGAAGCAACGGGGATCCCTCCATGAGCTCGTTAAATAGAGGAAGAAGATTGGGGGCCAAAATATATCTTTATAAAACTCTGATACACACCCATATAAGCCAGGTAAAGAGTCTGTTTTTAATGAGGTAATTGCCACATGAATCTCTTTTAAGGTTATACTCATATTTTAAAAACTAGGCTTCAGCAGGGTACAATAAGAGACAATATTCATTATTCACTGAAGATTGAACCTCTCCCACTTTCTAAAAACACTTGTTGAATGCCAGAAAACATAATAGAGGGTACCATGTCTTAGATGAACACTGAATGGGCTGCTTTCACATGTGCATGTCACTCCATGTAGAGGCATCCACAGTGTCAGCAGAGCATTCACATGGAAGTTTTCCTTGCACTTCTTTTATTCCAGCTACCTTCCCCTCCCAGTAGTGCAAATTCATGTTCTGATCAATTGTTTATTGCTGTTTATGTCTCTGAATTCCCAACATTCATATATAAAAGCCTCCATAGAGTTTCTTTAGATTTGGGGGTGGGGGGAGGGAGGAAAAGGAGGCGGGCTTCTTACGAACCTATTTGTAGCCCTTTTCATTGTAGAGGTGTAAGGGGCTGCACTTTCTCCTTTATATCCCCACAACAAAGAGGCAAGGAAATGATCGGGAGAACTCTGTGTGTGTAGGGAAAGCAGCCTACTTAAATGATTGTCTGCCAAGGGAAGTAGAAATACAGCAAGGAGTAGCTCAGTTGGGTTGTTTGTACAAAAAAATCAGTTGCACTGAACGGTGCCATTAGAAAGGAACAAGATGAAGAATACAACAAACAACCAGAGATGAACAACAATTCACCCAAAGATTGGCTCCTAGTTTGAATATGGCAAACAGGACATGAGCTGAACTGACTACTCCCAATCCTTCCCTGCATAACTCATCAGCTTTACCTACCTCGTACAAAGGCAAAACCTTTACTTGGTCTTGACAACTTAAGTCAGAAGGCAAATGTCCTTCAGTTTTCATGTACAGAGAGCCAGCTTGGTGTAGTGGTTAGGCATGCATACTTATAATCTGGCAAGCCAGGTTCGATTCCGCACTCCCCTACATGTAGCCAGCTGGGTGACCTTGTGCTCGCCACAGAACTGATGAAGCTGTTCTGACTGAGCAGTAATATTAGGGCTCTCTTAGCCTTACCTGCCTCACTGGGTGTCTGTTGTGGGGAGAGGAAAGGGACGGTGATTGTAAGCCACTTTGAGACTCCTTTGGGTAGAGAAAAGTGGCATATAAGAACTAACTCTTCTTCTTCTTCATAGAGAAAAAACGCTAACAGAGCAGTCTTTATTCAGAATATCCACCTGAGTCTGAAATCTACTGCAGGTGAAGGAGCTCTGTTTAATAGCTTAGTGTAAGTGAAGTATGATATTGCAGAAATTTAGCCTTATTTGAGAAAAGCGACCTATCTAATAGAGAAGGACTTCTCAAAGAGACCTGCAGACCTATTAATCTGGCCAGAGAAGGCTTCGGAAGGGCTCGACCACTGGAGTCTCCTCCAGTTCTTTTCAGTTGCTTTTTCTACAAGTCTTCAAAGTCAATGCTGTGGTGTTTAGTGCCATCCACTGGGGGAAAACTTTCTGCAGCGCGTAGTATGACTCGTTTAAATGACTGCAGTCAAATAATGAGGATATTGCACAAGTGCAGCAGGAAATTAATTGGAACAGAACAAAGGAGGCATTGGACATGGAATTTCAAGCCAATTACTACTAGTATTTCTCCTGAAGAGTGCTCGTATGTAAAAAAAAATTGCACAGTCATTTGCAGGAGAAAAGAATTGAAAGATGTACACCTCTGGATCCTCAGGGATAGAAATGCCTTTCAGTTTGCTAAACTGGGGAAATGTAAGAAACTCTGACCCATAGAATGGCCTTCTGACATATAATCCAGAACTTTTCTCTATATACCCTGCATCCTCCAACAGATCATATTTATAGTTGAAAAACTGACAGGCAAATTATGAATGTTTTGCTTGACACCAGATTATATCTGAGCCTATACTTCTTGTAAAAGCAGAACTGGGTTCGATGCTTGGAATTAATGTAAAATGCCAAATTAAAGATATGTGATCTGATAAGTGTGACATCATCAAAAAGGCATTAGTATCCCAAGCCTGTGTCAACCTGATCAGAACGGTAAATAAAGTCACCCATCCCATTGGCCTCAGCTCAGCCTAGTCTGCTTACACTAATTGCATTTTGTGATTAAAAGAAGCTTAAATCCAAGTGGCTGGTTTAACTGGATTATGGACCTAGCTGTTGGCAAACAGATATTATGTGTGTGATAATCAGCGTGCATTACAGGCATCATGATGTTTTGTGCATGGCTGTGTTGATTAGAGACTATCAGCACCATCTCAGCTTCATGATGTCACACGGCCAGCCTTAAGCTTCTTGACAACCAGATCCATAATTTCCATCACTTCCACAAACACACGTTAACAGTCAGCATCTGCAGCAAGGAGGAAAACTGCAGAGGATGCCTAGATGAGAGGGGAATGACAGAGGTGAGCATGATAGGTAATAATACACTACATTAGCGAATATCTTGATGAAGGTTGTTATGGTGGCAACATCTTTTGGGTTTTCACTTGTTTAGACTGAGGTGAAGCAACCCTATCTGAGGGCAGGCTAGCTCAGGTTTTCAGGTAACTGATGACCATATCTTTGGAATTGTCATTTTCTTAATAAAAATGACCCCAGCAATCCTGTGACCAGTAAACCTCCTGGGATTTCTTGCTCCAGCTCAATCTAGCAGCTTTCAACGTACAGCAGCATTCCCTTTCTGCAATGCAAACCAAGCTCTAAGCTAACGAAATCAACCAGGACATTCCTACCAGGTGACAAGGTTTCTTACCTGTTGCTTTCCCTAGCTTCTTTTTGTCTTATTTAGATGAAAACAGGTGGGCTCTCTAAGCTAACTGGGGGATCACCTGTAATTTGTCCTAGGGCCCAGAGAAGATGGTGTTTTCCATCAAGCACCTTTTCTGAATAAGAGGCACTGCCTAAAGGGGCATCCTGTAGATTTACCCAAGGCCCAAACATAAAAGAGCAGGGCAAAGAAATGGGTATTCATTAGAGAGGCCTGCAAGCCCACAGAGGTCCAGCTTGGGCTGTAAGACCATGGCCACGATATGGTCTTTCTTTGTCATTTCAGAAACAAAGCCTAAATTTGTTTCAATGAGATGGCATGTCTGTTTATGATGCTTCTACTGGGCCCAAAAAGATGATGGCTGGGCTCTGAAATTCACTAGTGTCTACACACATATTTGCTGGAATCCATGTTTGATTAATTAATCAAATTAATGGCCATTACATAACTATCACACTGGCTGATTCCTGATTCTTGAATAGAGATCCATGCTGGGTCATTCCAAACTAAAAGCAGGAATAATTTTGTAAGCTTGGGCTCCCAATCTATGACTGAGATGGTAATAAGGACCTAGCTGTCAGGAACAGACAAAACGAACACATAGAAATCCAGTCCAAATGACAGTTGTCCAACTATAGATTCTACCTGTCCACTGTTCTGTCAATTATCACAAGCATGCCACTTTAATAGTTGTTGTTGTTGTTAGGTGCAAAGTCGTGTCCGACCCATCGTGACCCCATGGACAAAGATCCTCCAGGCCTTCCTGTCCTCTACCATTCCCCGGAGTCCATTTAAGTTTGCACCTACTGCTTCAGTGACTCCATCCAGCCACCTCATTCTCTGTCATCCCCTTCTTCTTTTGCCCTCGATCGCTCCCAGCATTAGGCTCTTCTCCAGGGAGTCCTTCCTTCTCATGAGGTGGCCAAAGTATTTGAGTTTCATCTTCAGGATCTGGCCTTCTAAGGAGCAGTCAGGGCTGATCTCCTCTAGGACTGACCGGTTTGTCCGCCTTGCAGTCCAAGGGACTCGCAAGAGTCTTCTCCAGGACCAGAGTTCAAAAGCCTCAATCCTTTGACACTCAGCCAATTCCTGGCAAATAGATGGGGAAGAAATGGAAGTAGTGACAGATTTTTTTCCCCTGGGCTCCAAGATCACTTTCATAGTATCATCCTCTTAAGTTGCACATTATTTTTAAATCTGGAGTTCTTTGACAAGAGATGCATTTATGAGCATATTGCTTGATCCTCATGCATAGAAGTTTTGATGTTGGCAGCAAGGAAGGAAAAGGGTCACACACAAAGGTACACACACACACAAATTCTTGATGACAGTCATGTAATACGCAGATGAGGAATGAGCTTTATTTGAGATCCAGCAAGGAAAATGAGATCCTAGTCTGCCCAGCAGATTCTGCTGTGTTCGCCTGGGAGGAAGCTAGCAGCAACCAGCCTTGAGGTACGGGCCTGAAAGAGATGATCTAGAAAGTGCAGTCAGTGCCTGCTAAGCAGGCAGGTTGGTGCATGGCAGGGCCTGCTAGGATATGTCATCGGTAAGGCCAGCACAATTTACCCCCTAACATCAGAGCCTTCCTGGTGCTGGATTTGCAGATGAGGCACCACCTTTGAAACCACCACAGAAAAGAAAAATGATAAAGGGATAACTGTATTAGGCATGGGTGTTTCCCCTTGCTTTTACCATGCATGTCCATTGGGTTTTCATTTTTGTTCTGGACTGATTTCCCTCCTTTCAGCACTCCGTTTGCTTTCCAGTTGCAGTTTACCCATGTTTTCTGAGAGCGTTTTTGTGGAGGTTTTCCTCCTTGATTTGCTTCCAAGCCAAAAAGCATATGGATTCCCTTGGATTCCTCTCCCTGTACCCTTTTTCTTCCCCCTTGGAGACCACTCCCCCATTTCTCACACTCTGCACCTTCTACCATCTTCCCCCTTCCACTTTATCTGTGTACAAGCTTCACTATTGCTTACCCACAATATCTGTGTTAAAAAATAAGCGGGAAGAATCTAACCCTTAGAGTTTATCACAAAATTTAGATCATTGAGGGGAGGAGGAAAGGCTGAAGTTCAGGCAGGAGTCAAAAGTGGTAGTTAGTATTTGTGTATACTTACACAGAGAAAAAACAAGCACTTTCCCGCAATAATTCCCCCCTCCCATCTCAGCTCCCCCATTCTTTCCATTGCCCCATCTGTCTCCAGGAGCTACTGGACATAAGCTTATATCTAGAATAAAATGTTGCTTAAAGGTGCCACTGGACTCAAACTTTTTTTGCCTGGAGGAGGAGTGTGGTTCACTAGTCTTTGCCTGCACTTTCCCACATCAGGAAAAACCAGGGAAAGGAGTGCCCGTACACTTCTAAGAAGACTTACACCTCACTGATTCCAGATGACTCTGAAAGGATTATCTTAGCGGAGAATGATACATGTGCCACCCGGAAGTTGCAAGAGGATGGGAAAGGATTGACTAAAGAAATATAGAGAAAACCAGGGACCTCTCCTTCACCTTCCTGCATTGCAAACAAGGTATCCAGAACAGCCACTTCTCATTCCAAATGCAGTCCAGTCCCATAGTTACAACTCATGAGAGAGGCAGTTACCAATGAACTACTGCATGGTCCTGTGCAAAACAACATTCCAGATAGGCTTGAACAGGGAGATGCGCAGTGGAAAGTGTAGGCCACTTAATCCAGAGAATCCCGAGGTGCAGGTTTTGGAGCAGTAACTGCTCCCTTCCTTAACAGATGCTTGCAACCTACCTAGGAACTTACTGGCATAATGGACATTAGTCTTGAAATTGAGACAGCTATGGCAAAAGTACCTGCCCTGAGTGTTAATAAGGGCATTTCCAGACATCTAAAATAATAGTGTTATGCCAGCGTAATGGCGTAGCGCTGAAAATAATCGTGCCTCAGGCCATTCCTTTCATTCTTCCTGTTTCACTCTTGTCTGCTGCCTTTTCATGTTTCTTACACTATATATGCCTGCTTGAAATGGTGGAAGAGAGCAACATGCTTTACACACGATTCTCTTCTGCCTGTCAGTCAAGCCAGGAAACCAATCCTCTTTCTCAACATTTTAAAGGGACCATGATGCCCGCTATTTTTTAAAAATTCAAACCTTCTCCATTGAAACTTCTATGAACAGTGCTTTTGAATGCCACCCATTATGGTATCACGAGTCTTAAAATTTAAGAAAAATAATCTTGTTCCTGATTTCAGGAGGGGGGACTTTAAGAAAGGCATGCTTTGTGTGACAACTTAGGGAAAAAGTTATTTTTGGCTTTGCCTGCACGCTTGTACACCTATTCATTGTTCCAGGTAGTTCACTTAAAAAAACACCCTCCCAACCCTGGAAAAGGTAGAGGCGGGTGCATGGGCAGGACATTGGAGACAGAGATAGTGTTTCTTCACCTCCATACATTTTTTTGGCTGGTGGCCTGCTGGTTGCTCTCCTGTAGCTCGTGCTACATAGGTTGGGGAATCCACTTTATGTGATTCCCCAACTACCGCTTTAAAATGGAGGATGTAGTGAGCAGTTTGCTGCTTGGGCGCTGGATGTTGGCGATGTCATGTGGAGTGTCCAGAATATAACGACTTCCTAAGGTAAGCATTACATTATATTTATCGGGTGCAGAATTGCCCAGACTTTGTTGCTGTGCAGTTCTTAGAGACATTTTCACCAGCGTTTAGGTAGAGGAGAATGCTTGTTAGGCTAATTATTCAGGCTGAAAAAATCATGGCCATTCATATACCTTCAAACCCAAGCTTTATTACCTTGTCCTGTGGTTTGCTCTAGTAAATACATACCAAGGAAGCCCATACAGCACCCCCCCCCCACCTGCCAGGGGGAAAACCTTGGTCAGACTGAGAACACCTCATCTGGGTAGCACAACTCTTGCATGTCTAAAAAGCAGAGCAAAGATCTTGCAAGATCTTTAAGCAAAGCACTGTATTTGGGTTATTTTCTTTCTGGCACTAATGGATAATAACATGGCAAATGAGTTTCAGTGTAAGCATGAAGTGATGCATATTGGTGCAAAAAACAAAACAAAAAAAGCTTTTGTCACATGTAACCTGATGAGCTCTGACCTTCTATGAAGAAAAATCTTGGGATTGTGGTGGGTTGTTTAATGAAAATGTCAACTCACTGAGCAGCAATAATGAAAATGACAAATTCCGTGCTAGGAGTTATTAAGAAATAAATTAAATATAAGATCAACAGTTTCTTAATGCTCTTGTATAAATCTACGGTGTAGCTATATTTGAACTACCATGTATAATTCTGATCATCCCCAACCTAGAAAGGATTCTATAGATCTGAAAGGTGAAGAATTGGGCAACAAAGAGGTTAAACACTCTCCCTATGAGAAAAAGCTAAAGAATTTTTTAAAAAAACTTCAGAACACTGATGACTAAAGGGGGAGTTAATGGACCTTTCCCCCTCTCCTCCATGCTAGTGGAATTTGGCAAGCATTTATAGAAGATGATGGGTAGTACATTTGGGACATGAAAGCAGTACTTTTTCATGCAATGCAATAATAATTTATGGAATTTGATGCCTTATGATCCAATGGCATCTGGTTTTAAATGGGTACTTGATAAATCCACGGTCTATTAGCCACGCTAGCCAAATTAATTCACCTTGTTCAAGCCAGTGCACCATTGCAACTAGTTGCTGGGGGCAACAGCAAGAAAGAGCTGCTAATTCTTGGCTTGTGGGCAACCTGGAGGATTCTAACTGGCCTCTGTGAGCAGCAAGATATGGAGCTGGATACAGCAATCTCTCCCCTGTGGTGATAGATTTCGGTGGGTAGCCATGTTGGTCTGATGCAGCAGAACAAATCTAGAGTCCAGTGGCATCTTTAAGACCAACAAAGTTTTATTCAAGGTATGAGCTTTCGTGTGCAGTGAGTGCACACAAAAGCTCATACTGTGAATAAAAATTTGTTGATCTTAAAGGTGTCACTGGAGTCCAGTGATCTGTTCTCCCCTGTGGTATTCTTGCAATGAGAAGCTGTTCTGATTCTGTCCTGTAGAGGGCACTCACACCATATTTGATTGTTGCCATCATACTGATGAAGGGTAGCAGGGAAGAATGTGCTGTGCGGCAGAAAGAAGATGAGGAATTACTTGCACACTCCTCAGGCTGTGCTCCAGAACCAATACACTGCCATTAACATTTCATGAGTAGGAATGGGCAGGGACCAGAAAAATGCAGTTTGTGGATCGTATTTGTGAGGTTCGTCTGTGAACTGAACATATTTGTGGCCCCTGCAAATCCCATTGAAAGGGACTGTGGCCCCCCAAACAGCTGAACAATGGGAAGCAGCATGCTCCCTGCTGCCTACCTATATCAGGATTTCTTGTGCAGTCCATTTAAAGGGACTGCACCAGAAAGCCTGAAAAACAGCTGAGCTTCCGGGTTGTGCTCCCTGCTGCTCAGCTGTTTTGGGTCTTTTGCAAGGAACTGAAAAAGGTTTAAAGGGACTCTTTCTGCTCTACCCATAAACCGCCACAAACTGCTTAAAATTTTTGTGAAGGTAGATCTGTTGCAATCCATGACAATTTTTTGCTTTGTGGTTCGGTTTGAGCCCATCCTAGTTCATCATGGAGGCTCCCTGAAACTACAGCTTGATTGCCAAGGATACAGCAGAGCAAACTGGCTATTGTGGTAGGCAGGACTGCTTGTGCTGGGTTGGGAAATGACTGGAGATTTTTAGGGGTGGAGACTGAGGAGGGGGGGAGGGAGGGGAGGGGACTTCAATGGGACAGAATGCCATAGAGGCTCTCTTCCGTTTTCTCCAGGTGAATCTGTAGATCAGTTGTAATTCCCAGGAGATCTCCAGCCACCACCTGATGTTGGCAACCCGAGTGGCAGAGTGAGGTGCTGCCAGCCTCCAGTCCAGTCACTGGTGTCTGAGAACCAATGGGAGCTAGGTTAAGGTGGAGCAAAATCCACCCAACAGGTCATTTCCATGGGCCCAGACCAAGAATCCAGTCCAGATACAGGACTCATGTACACATGAAAAGTTTGATCTCTGTCTCTCACACACATACATAATTGTAGATTGATACCAACACATTCCCATGACCTCTGTGCTGCAAACACACACGAGTGACATGCACTTATTCCTGTGGTCTACTCATGCACACACATCTACAGCAAATATCAAGCCCCTTTAGCTGTAGTTTCCATCATTATCATTTGTGCTGATTTCATATGGCTCTTCCTTGCTCTTTCATAGCACACCGATTTATGGAGAAATCAGAACTTTCTGTGACTTCTTCAGCTTCAGCTAGGTTTAATGACTTTCCCAGTCCCATGCCAGTGGCTACTAGCTGGCCACTTCTGATGTAGACAAAAGCCCTGCCCAGAGGCTTAGGGGTCTGCAGCCAGTTAAACCCATACCTAGTGCAGAAGGTACAGGGGTCAGCCATTTAAATCTGTCCTCGCTGGGAACTTCTGCCACCCTCTCTTGCCCCTGCCTCCCTCTTACCAGCTGTTTGGATCCAGCCCTGGCTGCTTACTCCATTCTCAGCTGCATGAAGCTCTGTGATAGTCACTGTACCCCATCTCACTGAGTCTGATTGGTGGGTCTGATTGGTGCTGAGATGCCACTCACTTGTGAGCTAAGCAGGAAGCCTGACAAGTTGATTCCTTCAGGTACCTTCTTTTTTCTTTTTGTGGATGCATCATGTACCGCCTGTTGTGTGCAAAATCCATAGATTATATACCACAATGGTGTGGATGTTTTGGGTTGGGAAGGAGGATGAGATAAGTGCCAACATGTCCAGACTTTTGTATCATGATGGGGACCAGATGGAATCTATTCCTTTTGAAAATTGACTTTTGGACATGCACAGTATGCTGACCGTAGAGATGAGTCTTGATTCCCAGGCTAGTCTATTCCTAAGGGAAGCAACATGGAACAAGGAGCTCTGACTGTGGTGCACATAGAACACCCTTCTGGAGACTTACTCTGGTGCCACCTCTTCTAGTTGAAACTCGCAAAGGCAGCTGTGTTCCTTCCCTGGACATCAAGTTCTGTTGCAGCACAAGATCGTTGGCTTCCCAGCAATCAGACATTGGGGATCTGTCAGTCACATAACGGGGCTCCAAGAAAAACTCGCAGACACAAAAAACCCAGAATACTCAATAGGCACACCCAAAGAGGCTGTAATGCTCTGATTTGACTCGATGTTGCACTGGGGAGAGGACAGTTTCCATTCAAGGGTGTATAAGAGCAAGTGGGACCATGACCTCTGTTAATACATTTAGTATACAGCTGAAAGAATGCATATCTTATTGTACATAGAGTCATTAGATATATAACCCACTTTTCTACTATGAGACACTCAAAGATGAAGATTTATAAGCACCAGGGGAGGGAAACTTTGAAACTGTGTCTCTAAAACGGTTGAGGGAAACAGTAATATATCATTAATCATAGCTGAGCCAGATAAATGTATGAAGAGCTTTGAATGATAAGCTTAATCTGAAGTCTCAACAATGGCCAGGTATAGTCAAGAATTGCTGCTCCCTGAAGAATCTGAGTGACTTTTCTTTCCTTGAAAACACCAGAGAATGAATTACTAATTTTGGGTAAAGAATTGGATAAAACTAAGGGCAAGTCTTTCCTGTAAATATATGGACCAGTAGAAGGCATTAGAGCTTTGAAACAAAATGTTCTATTTTGGGAAGGCATTTTCTCCTGCTCAAATTGGCTGACATCTGCAAGCGTTTCTCACCCATTCCACCTCTCCCCTCTCCTTTGACTTACGACACAGTCATCTGCTCCAGATGTTTAGCTTCTCTTGCTAAACTTGCGGCTCCTTCATGATTAACATAGCCTAGTGTTATTATTAACAATTCTATTTTCCAGCATGTCTAAGTGGGGAACACCATCATGTTCAAACAGGAAGCACACATCTGTAAGCACAAAGTGGACACATATTGGGAATCCGAACCATGTCCATTGTGTGTCTACAAGCATGTATCCTCATTCAAAATTCTTGGGTGTTCACGGTATAGCACAAGATGACCACATTGTAAATACATTTGCAATGTAAAGTGAAAAGCAGCCCTTACTTTTGCCGTGGGTTAATCTTTGGTATGGAGCATTTTGTTCAGACCGACTGTGCACTTGGAATGCACTAGGATGACTGGTCTAGAGGGCTTGGAGCTCTGTTAGAGATGTTTGATAAGCAAGATGAGGCCTGCCACTTGGCTATTCCAGGGCAGAACGGCACCCTCTCACTTTGGATGGGGGTCAGGGAGTGCTTCGAGGCAAATGGCAGCCATCCTCTAAAATGGGATTGCTTCCCCTGCGGCCAGAGATCCATGGGAAGACTCCAGCTGCATCAGAAGTGCTTGGCCTGGTAAGCCCTTGGGCAGTCCTCATGGACAGGACTGGGCACACAGCCTCAATTGTGCCTACTTTCGCCTGCTCAGTTTCAGCTGTCCCCAACCCTACCCACATCCAAAGCAGAGCTGCAAGCAGGTGCTTATAGGCAAGGTAGAGTTTATTGGGAAGAGGGAAGGGCAAGGCTTCATCTGGAAGACTGAGTGGGTTCAGACTGCAGACACATACTTGATCAGAGGTGAATCCTGGTCCAGTCAGGCTGGGGGAGAAGGAGGAGGGGAGGGAAGCTATTATATCACAGGCCAAACCAGCAGGCACAGGGGCAACTGTATCCATGAACAGAAAAAGCAACTACCAGCAGGAACCACCCTCTTGGGTAAAAGGCGAGCTCCTAGGAAGATGGCAGCCACACAGAGGAGACAGAACATGGGGTGGGGCCTCTACCCTGTCTGTTCTCTGAGAAAACATGCGAGGTGGGAGGTCACTAGTGACCGTGTCATTGTCTGGGCCAAAGATGGCTACCCCCAACTCAGTCTGTGCTACTCGTGGTCACCAAGAGAAGAATGGATGAGAGAGAGTGGAGGGAAGGAGTACAGGGGAGGCCAGTCCATCTGTAAAGGCTGCTTCTGTCTTTTATTGGCAAGGCTTAAAGTGCATAGGAATGAAAGCAGAGTCCGAGGCAAAGTGGAAGGAGAGGGGCTGAAGGCAAGATGGGGCCCAGCCAGCTCCCTGAAGAAGGGTATCCACCGAAAAAGGCCACTTGCTCTGCACAGAGAAGGAAACAGAAACAGAAAGGGAGATGTAGAGACAGAGAGAGAGAAAGAGAGAGAGAGAAAAGGACGGGGAAGTAATAATGACAGTGGCCAGTTCTTCAAAGTAGAGAGGAGCTGGAATAGAATTCTGGCTGCAGCCCAGAGTCTGGAAGTCTGGTTGCAACAGGACAGCTACGGGAGAGCCAGGAGAGGGACTGTGTGTGTTCAGCTTGTGTGTGTGGGGGAAATCAAAGCGCCTCCCCTCCCTACAAAACTGTGCCCCCCTCTTCCCACAGCTTAGTGGAGTCCAGAGTCTCCCTACTTGTCTCTGGCCTCCAGATGTCTTGTTAGGCCCGCAGGGAGAACCCTCCCCTCTTCTGTACCACTATCCTTCCTTGCTAGGCGAAAGATGCTGAGCTGAAAGAAGAGTCCTACTGCCCTACTCTCTCTTTCCACGGGCTCGTCTGCTTTCTCTCCCCCATGCCCTAGTCTGGTGCAAAATCCAGATTCTCACCTAAAATTTCCATTGCCTGACAAGGGAAACACATGCCCCTGAACCCATGTTTGTTAACCTCAAGGAGGGAATCCCCAAGAGGGGAATAATCTGTCAGCTGCGCCCAGGCCCCCACTCACCAACACAAGCTGTGCCATCCTCATTGGGCTCAAACCCTCGGTTGCAACGTTTGTTGCTGCGGCAACGGTACCCGCCGTACGTGTTGATGCAGACGGGCCTGTCTCGTGGACAGACAAAGGGAAACTCGACACACTCGTCCATATCTGAGGAGGAGGAGGAGGAGACACAGAAAGTGATGGTCTCCGAAGTATGGCACACAGGCCTGGAACCTTGCAGAATCTAATGCGGCCACTTCTCAACACCACAGTTGGGCTGTTACTTTATCTTCAGAATACAGCCATGCTGTTGCCACTGGATACCAAAGAGCCTCTATCTGACCCCATTAAGCCCTGTTGCGGATTGAGGAAATTGCACCCTGGAACCATTTTCTGATCTGCCCTGCTGGTAACTCACCGACACAGCGTCCGTTCTCATGCTGAGCAAATCCTTGGCCACACTGTGAGAGGAAAAGAGAAGTTTGTCATTACCATTTGTTCAATCTCAAGCTCATCTGCCTCACCTAGACTCTTCTGAGATTTCACTTTCAGAGAGCCTAAGGCAGCCTTTCTCAATATTTTACCACTGAGAAACCCCTGAAACGTTCGTCAGTCTTCAAGAAAACCCAGAAGTTGCACAATGGTGCAGAATATGGTTGGGAAGCATAGCTGTGTACATGCCCACTGTGGGCCCCTCCCCTCCTACCCCCTCCAAGCCCATTATTGGCCATTTTAGGAAGGAGGGGCAGGTCAACATGACCATATACGGTCATAAAGGTAGAGGTATCCCCTGTGCAAGCACCGGGTCATGTCTGACCCTTGGGGTGACACCCTCTAGCTTTTTCTTGGCAGACTTAATACAGGGTGGTTTGCCATTTCCTTCCCCAGTCATTACCATTTTACCCCCCAGCAAGCTGGGTACTCATTTTACTGACCTCGGAAGGATGGAAGGTTGAGTCAACCTTGAGCCAGCTGCTGGGATCAAACTCCCAGCCTCATGGCCAGAGCTTCAGACAGCATGTCAGCTGCCTTACCATCCTGCACCACAAGAGGCTCATATCACCTTCTAAATGTTTAACAAATTTAATATATATATATAAAAATAACTCCCACACATTAAGGAAACCCTTTCAGGGCTGTCAAGAAACCCCGGAGTTTCACAAAACTCTGATTAAGAAAATCTGGTCTAGAGAATTGTATGGCAGCCATCTGTGACTCAGGCCACAGAGCAGTGAGTGTAGCAACTTTCGCTTGCTAGTCTTTTGTTGTTGTTGTTTAATAAATCCTGAACAGTCTACATGCAGTCCTTGTTCAGTTCTTAGAGGTTCTGGTAGCTTTTGGACTCTGTGTTAGGCTTGGCTTGGGACCTGTTGTGAAGTGTGTGTCCACTTCCACACTGAATTGTGGTTGTGTCTGCCACACACAGATATGCTCCCTCTATAGAAGTGAAAGACAACCCTTGTGAATGGAGGACTTCAGTATGCACAATGGAGCATCAATAGAAGATCTCTGGATTGGGACAAGAGTTGAACAGCCAGATAAAATACCATAGTTGACAAGTCTCACAGGTTTCCATGGTGCAAACCCAAATCTATTTGAAAAGCAAGCTTTTTAACATAGCTGGAATTGGTAATCTGGTGTTCACATACAAGAGTGGTTGTGTAATTTAATAGGTGAGCGCTGTGCGGGCTGCATGCCATACAGGCTGCAGCATCTGAAATTGGTTTGAAGATGTTCTGTGCATGTAGGAGTACAAATCCACACACAGCCTTTCATCTAGAGAGGCAAATATTCCAGTTCTGCTGCTCTTTTATAGGTCAGTGTGATATCCAATCAGTTGAAGGACACGCAAAGGCAGTGCCGGACTGCTTCTCTAGAGACGGTCCCAGCAATTCAGTGGCAGCTGAAGCTGAGAAAGTAGCATTGCAGAACTTTCTGGCAAGAACGGCTGGCCATTCTTTGCTTCCTGCCACCGCCAGTCTAACTTTGAAAGTCACTGTGCTGACAAAGCACATTCTGTAACAACATCACTTCAGTTACTGTCTGTCTCCCGTCAAGGCCCCTTTAGCTATTTTACAGCTTTGAGCACTCGGATTAGTTTCAGTGTTGCTGTCACAATTCAGGGAGTCACGGAGTAGTGAAATTGGCTAGCTAGGTCTGGGACAGGGGGCTTGGTGTGGATCAAGGGAAGTAAAAGCAGAGCCCCTGGCAGGGATTTAGACATGACTGTCCTTGCTGGAGGATCATTTTGTCTCCTGCACCCTTCCTAGAGAAACACTGCAGCTGTACATATTAGGCAGGCATTCTGAGCAAGCGAACTACTAAAATTATGTGGGCCTGCGTTTCTGGTGACTGACCTATGACATCTGCTTGAGTTTCTCTTTCATCTTAACCCCCCCCCCCCATAAAAACACTGATTTAAAGAATTGTGCATCATGCTTTCTTACCTGGATTAATTTGTTATTCTCTTCTTGTATTTTTTATCCTGTGTTCAGATGACCTTCCCCACTCTTTCTGACTCATAGATATTTCATTCTAAGCCTGCAGGCAAATCCCTTGTTGATTTTTTCATGTGCTACAACTCCTAACACACTTTAGGGATTTCTTAGCGATATTAACTGATTATAGTGATGCTTGAGCCTACATATTCCTGATATAGAAAATACAATTTTGATGTGCCATGTGTTTCAGTAATTAGGAAAAGCCCTAAATTCTGGGAGCACAGAGACACTACCAGAACTTTTGTCCATGAGAAATGAGAAGTAAAAGAAAATGGATCTATTTATTTATACCCCACTTTCTCCTCAATGGGGACCTAAAGTGGCTTACGTCATTCTCCTCTCCTCCATTTTATTCTCACAACAACCCTGTGAGGTAGGGTTAGGCTAAGAGAGTATGACTGGCCCAAGGTCACCCCATCAGCTTCCATGACACGAGCGGGGATTCAAACCGGGGTCTTCCAGATCCTCATCTGACACTCCTAATGGTCACTCACCACGCTGGCTCTTGGCACACTGATCTGGGAAGAGAAGGATGAGTTGAGTTCCAAATGACAATAAAAATGGGGCTCACTTCAAGGGGAAGTACAATAGGAGGTGAACCACCCTTTGTGTCCCGGGGGTAGGGAATTTCCAGCACGGAGTTGGTCTCACTCTTCACGACGGTGCGGCTGGTGAATCTGCCATCTGGCCAGGTCACTTCCAAGCTGCTGGGCTCATCCTGTCCTACAAGGAAGAAGGGCAAGCCGGGACAGAGACAGACAGCAAACTCCAACTGACTTACAGAGCAGAAGAGATCTCCTCTCACCACTCTCTTCTCATATACATTCTTGTGCTTTCCTCTCTTTACCTCCCCCTGCACCCCACCATCACTTAAACGTTTTCTCCCTGCCCAGAAAAAAAGCCCATTGAGATCCAATGGTGCCACTTCTTGTTAATCACTCCACACCACCAGCAGCACAGCTCCTGGGAACAATCCCAGCTGTGAGTAGTGATGTGGCACATTCAGGTGCAGGCACCTTTTGACTTTCTGAGCCACTTGGCTTCTCTGTTCACAGCCCAATATGACCTGGTCATGCCCCACTAAGCTGGGCCACCTCAGGGCCATGGAAGACTAATGAGGTGTGGAGACATGCAGGGCCTTCTAGAGAAACAGCTGGAGGGGGCAGTCAGAGGCCTCCTGAAACACGTACTCTGTTCTCTGGGAAGAGAAATGCCTATCAGTAGCCTCTTGATTATAAGGACACAGAAAGAGACCTTCCAAATGTTTTGGAAAATGCAGGATGGAATGGGATAGGCTTCTGATAATATACAGAATATATCTAGTGTTTCTGAGGACGTCAACAAATTAGAAGGAAATGGAGAGGGACAGAAGTTAAGGATTGAAGGAAGTTGGGTGGTCGAGGTATAAGACAGGGAGGGGAGAGAAACAAATGTTTATGTCACCTGGGATGTGCTCAAGCAGCACTTGGCCAGTATTAACCTGGATGAGAGATAGAAAAGATCCAGAAAGCCCAGAAATGGTGTAATGTTTCATGGGTGGTGGTGGAGAGTATACGGGACAACATGACTCAGTGTTCTGCCACCAATCCTTCTCACTCACCTAGGCCAAAATGGGCAACAGGCTCCATCTCACACAAGTACCCAGACCCTCCATCAATGATGCGCAGATGGGCACCACTGTGCCGTGTGAAGAGCACCACCTTTGCACCCCGAGCAAAGGCTCCATAGCGTGTTCGTGGGATCACTCTCAGCCAGTTGTTTCCAGCACCCTGTGGAGATGGACATACAGTGGAAGGATGTGGTGGGCATGAAACTGGGAAAGACAGCCTGTACTTGCCATTATGAGAGACACATCACTGAACTCACCTGATTGACCCTGAAGACTGACAGCGGCTGTGCCATGGATTCGCCATGGGACAAAATCAGATCTAGCCTCCCGTCACCATCAAAATCCACCACGGCCCCCCCTGGAAGGGCAACAATTTCAGTAAAGAGAGAACTTCCTTTCTGGTAGCACCACATTCTGGTAGCACCACTCATGTCCAGAACAAGATCCAGTTTGAGGGGCAAATCAAAGAGTATAATTTCTTCACCCCTTGATTCCACCCAACATAGCTTTGATTTCCTTTCACTCTTGTGACCAAGGACTCAGTCAGTGTCTCCATCAGTGGAAATTGCTGTCTCTTCTTCTTCCCTTTCTGCCCCTGTTACCCAAGAGTAGGACATTGTGAGTGTGCATGGGAACCAGATACAAGGACCACACCTTCCCTTCATTGGTATGCTTAAGATGTAGCTACAAGTTCTGTTGCTCATCTAGCTGTAGCCAGGAGGTTCTGATCTTGCCTGAGGGCACCAAGGGATTTAGCTGCAACCCCACCTTCAAATGCAAACTCACCTGTGCCACGCCCTTCCAGCTCCAAGGCATCACCAGGGTTCAATTCCTCAATGGCTGGGTCAGCATGCTCTCTACGGGAAATCCTGAAGCAGAAGGGGGTTGTACTAGGGACGAGTGGTGGCTCTCCCCACCCACACAAGCCCCCATGACAGGCACACCATGTGCCTGCACACCAGATGGAGATCTCCTCAAAAGGGGCCCTTGCCCAAACTTCCAGGAACAGCTTTTTGCATGAACTCCCCAGATTTGCCACATGCTGTTGTGCTATCACTTTATTAGACTGCGAAATGTAAGTGGCTTTGTTTAACGAGCCATTGATTGCCTACAATTAATGGGAACCGTGCATAAGTGCTAATTAGTGAAAGCCAAAACCTCCAGGGATGTAGACCGTTCAGAACAGCCGGCTGTGTTGGTGGTGATGTGCTTAGCCACAGCTCTGTTAGTCAGGACGAGGACAGAAGGGGGCACGAAAGGGACGCACCCACCCCATCCACGGGGGGCCACTCAGCTCCTGTGGATAACAGCACTGGGACTAACTGGCAGGCTCTACGTTGGATAACAAGACCCCCAACGCCACCTCCTCCTCCCCCACCCCACAGTCTCTGTTCTGCATGCAGGTCCTGCTGAAGAGAAAACTGGGGGACACCAGCTTCTAGCACGGCAAAGTCCTTTCTGCCCTGCCCCAGAGCCTGATCCACTGCCTCAGTCTCAGGTGGCCATGTGGCTCTCACCCACCGGAAGAGGCGGTTGGCAGACGAGCCACGATAGGCGATGTTGTTGAAGAAGACCTCCAACTCCTGGTCATTGTCAAAGTCAGCAGCGATGACGGTGCGGACAGGTGATGGCATGGACAGTTTGGGCGTGGCAAGGTCCTGGGGGAAGGACGGGGATTAGTGGGGCTGGGAGAGATGGCTGGGGCCGGAGCAGGGCCAAGGGGAAGCTGAGGGTCTAGGAACAGGGGGAGGGCAGGGGAGGGGAGGAACTGGTTCTGGCACTGGATCTGGGGAGGGGGCAGCGGTGCTGGGAGGGTGGGAACAGTCAATAGTCTGTTGTGGTGACTGAGGCAGAAACCAAGAGGAGGGAAAGGCTGCCACATCTACAGCAGGAACCCAAATGCTTGGAACTTGCAGGTCTGAAACCTGAGACCATCTGGCAGCCCAGCTGGCAAGGAGAGTGGCGCTCTCTCCGGTGAGTGGCTCTAGCCTGCGTGCTGCAGTTTGATTCTTAGACTCTTCGACTGCTGGAGCCCCCTGACCTCCCTGCTCACAGCCCAAGATGCCCAGGCGGTGCACAGGGGATATCCCCCCCCCCTTCAAATGGCACTTACCCGGAAGCGGACCCGCCCACCCACACTCATCTGCAGATAGAGCCGGTGTGGTCCATTCCAGTTGCCATAGATTATGTCAACTTTCCCATCACGGTTGAAGTCGGCCAGTGCCACACCACGGCCATGCTGGTACGGGTCATCCAGACCTGCAGAGCACAGGAGAGGAGTCAGCAAGACAGCGGACAATGCTTGAAGGAGAATAGCCCCACGTACAAAGCATTCCTTAGCAAAGGAACCGGATCCCACAAGGGAGCGGGGTGGGGTGGGGACAGGATGGATATCTGGCAACTCCCACCCCATAAGCCCCAATTCAGCCTGTCAGTAAGCACAGAGAAAACAGACAGATTAGGGATCTGGACTGGAGACTTTCAGCAGAATCCTATTTCCACCCACCCTATTCCCTTTCCCTCCCCGAACCCCCCTATTCCTATTCTCCCGCTGACAAGGAAGGAGTGTTTCTAAAGAAAATAGGTGTCATCAGCGGCGCCATGGTGATGGATGCCAACCTGACATCTCGTTAAACTCCAGTGATCAGGCAGACGCTCAATTACCGGTGGCTGAGCCTGTGTGCACTCATCATATCTCACCACCCCCACCCAGCCTGCCCCGGCAGCCACCACGGAGGGGGAGGGGGACTGCTGGGCCTCTCGGGATTCAGGAAGGCAGATTCCGTCCTATCATTATCTGCCTGGGAACACACCCCACACAGCCTCCGCCACACACTCACCGGTACTTGATGCCATATCTATGAAGGTCCCGTCACCCTGGTTCTGGAAGAGGAAGTTAGCCCCATTTTCATTGTCACAAAATATGTCTGAGGCTGCGTCGCTCAGGATGGGCCCCACAGCCAGACCGCGACCCCCTGGGAAGAGGAACAGTGAGAGTCCCAAAGCAGCACATACACATGTGTTTCCGGGGTGGTGGCAGCCTTAGGGATGGGTTTCAGAGGGAAGGGAGCCAGCCCATCAAGACATCTGCCCATTGGTTCACCCAGCCCCCTTCTGCCACCCCTCTCCACAATTAGTCAGGCCTTCCTTTGCACCTGGCAGCCTTCAACTCACCCCAACGACCAAGCTACTGCCACAGACAGCAGGACTCAGATTTCTGGGGGTGATCCCAAAGGATCACAGAGTCCAGTTTGGATGTTCAGGTCTGATCGGCTTGAGAGCCTCCTGCTGCCTTTAGTACCTGTCAATTTGTTGACGCCGGCATCCGCAGCCACATCATTCAGAGCCACAATGCCGCGCTTGGGGTCACTGGTAGCTGTGTCCATCTCGATGAGGGCATGGGGGCCAATTCTTCCACTGGCATAGTTAGCGATGTAGATGGAGTAGCGGCCAGAGCCCTGACGGAAGTAGAGCAGCCGGTGAGGAGCCCCAGTCTCTTCCATGCAAGCACACCTCCCGGCTTAGTTGGGCAACCCAATGGGCACTTGGCCAAAGGTGCTCAGTCCCTGAAAATCTGGCAGCAAATCCAAGACAGTTGAGTAGGAGGCCAAGACATTCCTGGAGATGAGTGGGTGGAGCCTGAGGAGGACAGCCTTTGGGAAGGGGAGGGACCTCACTGGGTATAGCACCTCAATACCCTCTAAAGCAGCCATGTTCTCTGTCTGGGGGAACTGGTCTCTGTCATCAGGAGATCAGTTGTGATTCCAGGAGATCTTTGAAGCCCCACCATGAAGTTGGCAGCACTACTGGTGAGTGCAAGGAGAACCAGCCTAGTCCAGCTGCATTTCCTTCCCGTGGGCTTTGAAAGGGAAGATGCCAGCCTGTGTGCCCCCGGCATGCCTCAGCCTCTCTACCAGCCACCGCCCTGCCCCCATTATTCTCCCACGGCACCCTGATTTAGCAATAATCGTTTGAAAACAAACCACGCAAGGTAGAAGGAGAAGAAAGCGTAGGTGACAGGGGCATAAATCACCCAGACAGGCTGTGTTTATCAGCGGCACGGCACCTGCCTGGCACTGCAGCCCCTGATGGGAGTCCTGACAGCCATGGGGGAGGGGGCAGAGCTGTCGGCAAGGCCTGCAGGGCCCGGCCACTGAGGAGTTTGGGAAAGAGCACTTCTCCCCCAAGTCCATTTTTCTGCCTCTGCCTAACTTTGACAATGCCTCTCTGACCAGTTCACATCACTCAAGTCCCTTGGCAGGTCTGTCCTGAAATTATAATGCTGTTCATCCTGCCCACACACTCACCGTCCTGTCCACACATGCCACCGAGCGCCCAGCAAACCGGCTGGCCACACCCCGATTCACCTCGTCACTCAAGATGTCCTCCCAGCGCCCATGGCGGAACTTGAACAGCTTGTCTGTGTAGGTGGCTACACCTGGGGAGGAGAGATAAGGCATCCGACTTCTCATTTCAGGGTCCCTTGCTCATGGGCTGAGCTCCGTCGGAAGACAGGAAATCTGTCTGAGTTACGAACACTTTCTTGGGAGCTCTCAGCATGTCATTGGAGGGCACCGGCACTCACTCAGCTCTGGAGACTTGAGGCGTTTGCTCAGAGGAATGTGGCACAAGCAAGCCCTTGAGCAGCACAAGACTCATGGCAGGTGTGACGCCCAGAGACATCTATCTGGCTGCAGGGGTTTTGTGGATAGTTCCTGAACTCCTGCAACCGGACCCAGATTGCAGCCCCACCGCTCTCTCCTTTAGGTCCCACCCACCCTGCTGAACCTCAGCCCTGACCCTCAGCCTTCTGGACTCCTCCCCTAGCCCTTGCCCCTGTGCTGAATGGCCTGGCAATGCTGCAGGATGGCGACCAGGACCGCACTACAATGAATGCAGCAACCCCGGCAAAGCTTAAGGGCCGGCAAGGGAGGCCCAGAAGAATAAACTCATTAAGGTAAAATGTGCCAGAGCGGCGCGGAGCCATGTACATCATAAAGGGAAAAGGGAAAATCAATGGCAGGCCCTGGCCAGGCCCCGACGCCAGGAGTAATGTGAATGGCTGATTTAGGGAGCGGGAGTCTTTGGCAGCTGCAAAGCAGTAATTAGGTGTGTCAGGAAGACGGATAAGTGGAGCCGAGAGCAGGTCGATGGTGCAGGTGAGGGGCCCAGCCCAATTCCGGATGGATGCTGAAGGGGGGCAGAGCTCCTTCCCAAGCAGACTGCCTGAGATCTCTGGTTAGCGAATTAGTGCAAAAGCTACTGAGGCAAAGTAGAGAATGGGGGAAATCAGCCTCCCAGAGAGATCCCACACTGACCTGAAAGAGCCTGCGGAATCTAGCATGGCACCAAGAGGACAACTCACAAAAGCCACTTAAGCCAGTCCTGATCTGGCAGTGTTTTCTTAGGGCTCCCAGAAGCATGTCAGAAACCATCTAAGCAGAGAATCTGTCAAGGGCAGAGTCTACCTGGGTCTGTAGCCCACGGGAGAGGCTATGTGCTGCTAAGTCTTTGGACGGCACTGGAAGAGTTTGTGTGACTACAGGCCATGAGAGCACCCCAAATAGCTCCTCTGTTTCTAAAGCAGCACGGCAACTTTTCATAAACATACAGTGGGCATCTAAAACACAGGGTATCTTAGTGCCCAGTTAGGATTCAGGGCATCACTTCCCCACAAGGGAAGTATAATACACACTGTAACTAGGCCGTAAAGTTGCAAGGGACGGGAAGGGGGAAATGTACTTAAGAGACTGGCAAGCTTCCCTTTGTGTATTACAATCCATTTGTCACCAGGGATTTCTCTTTGCCCACAGACACACAGGACTTGCCCACCCCCTCAGCAACTCCAAACCGCAGTCCCTGCTGGCAACTACAGAGGTGGCAAAGCCCTGACTCAGCAGCCAAGTCTCTCTTCTCCCCCCCCCCCACCCCCATCCTGGCTGCTGCCAGAGAATCGACAAAATCACTCAGCTGGGAAATTAACTCCAGCCTTGAAACATCCCACCCTGGTGGCCAGTGAAGGTCAGGAAACTGGAATCTGTGCCTCAGGACTGCCGGGAGAAGCCCCAAAGCAAACAACACAGAGCTGACCAACCAGGAAAGAAGACACCATGAGACATTCCCTCTCCCCACAGGCCCTCTCTGGATCACACCTGTGCAGCTTAGGAGGGGGGTGCTGTTGGAAGCAGGAATGCTGGGGATTTGTTAGGGTTTGGGATGAAGGGATGGCAGTTTGTGGGGGGAAAACTATTCAAAGTTTGGCATCAGTGATCCAGGTGAGAGTCATGAGGTGGATGAATTTTATGGGACGGAAGATAATGCATATTTAACAAATGCTGGGAAATTGATGTGCAGCAGGGCCATTTTTGAGACAGGAGTGGGTCTTGATTGGCTGAATATCCACGAGGAAGATCAGAGGTCCCCAAGGCATACAAGAAGGTTGAGGTTGTAAGTTGGGTGGCATTTAGCAGTGTCAAAATTAGGTAGGTCTGGCACTCACCAGAGAAGGCATTATTGGTGTTGAGGAAGTAGATCTCTTCCCGCCCATCTCCGTCTATGTCACATGCAGCCACACCAATGGCGTTGCCTTGACGATCCCGCAGGGCATAGTACGGAGAGCTACGCTCATCCACCGCAAGGTTCACCAGCCGCCTCCGTGCCTTGTTGTACTTCAGCACCATGTTCGGCCCGTTATACCTGAAGGAGCAGGAAATATGACATGGAAGGGGGGGGGGTCCAGTGGGGACCAGAGTTTTACCAAGTGGAATCTCCTCCCATTCCCACTTGTGCAGACTGCTGGTTGAGGTAGCAAGGGGTGCATTTCAACAGCCACAACCGCTGGAGGAGGGAACCTCACAAAGGGCACATGGCTTGAAGCAAAATAATTGTCTATCCAGGCAGTCTCCTGTCATTCGTCAAGGGAGCCCAGGGCACCATGCATTGGGTTATCAAGTTTTATCCTCGAAGCAGGAGCATGATCACATGGGAGATAAGTTGGATGGGTGAGAACTTTGTGGATAAGTGGGAATTTGAACCCAAGTCTTCCTGACCAACTAGATTTATGGCATCAGGGTTTCATGAGTGTTTCAAACTACCCAGAGAGTGAGCATGCCAAGAATAACTCCCACCGTGAGACAAGGCCTCCACAAGCTGAATATGAAACTAGGCTGTGCATGGACTATCTCTTTTCTGAAATTTCCTCCAGTATATTAAGCAATCAGGCATCCACCTCCAGAGAGCTGAACACATCTCCTTCCTGTCTGACACCTTTCCCAAGCAGTGCAAGTAATCAGCATATGGACAAGGAGAAGAGCCATTTTCTAGTCCATGCCTGGCGAATGGAACCAAGCAGAAGCTATCCCTAGCAAAAAGACAGGCAAGGCAAACTACTGGACGGAGATTGTTGAGGAGATTCTTCCAAGAGACAAAAAGTCCTCACATGACAACGCCAGAAGCTATGGACCTGGTCGGGTTGCCAGCTTCCGTTCCCTTGCTGAAAATGGCCACTTTGTAAGGTGGTCTCTATGGCCCTAGACCCCATGGAAGTCCCTCCCCTCCCCATCCCCTGCCTTCCACAGGGCCCACCCCAAATCTCCAGGTGTTTCTGAACTCAGAGCAGGCAATCCTAGCAGTAGTCGGGGGAGGGATTATGACGTGGAAATTAGAACAAAACAGTTTGGAGGAAGTCTTGGTCTTTCATTTTGGAGCCAGCACAGTACTATGGATTGTGAAATAAAACCTCAACACAGCGTGCCAGAAGGCAACGCTGTGCTATCAGATGAGCCGTAGCTTATGCTTTATTATGAAAGTTATTCTATATCTTCTTGTTCTCGATAGGTTTGATTCATTGGGCAGGAAATGGCACGGATAAGGGGAGAAGATGTGGAGGTGGCTGGTGTGTTGGGTGTATGTGCATGCACGTGTGTGTGTGTGTGGGTGGGTGCCCTGCTTTTGGGAAAGTGAAGTTTCCTTTTAAATTCTATTTACTCCCCTGGCCCCAGAAGGCCATTTACATCAGAGAAACTTCACTGGAGTTCCTTTGCCAGTGCAGACCTGGGAAAAAGAGTTCGTTTGCAAGTCTTGTGGCAGAGATCTGATGCCTACCAGATTCAAGCAGAAGTTTCTCATGCCAGTTTGGGCATCAGCAGGGTTCATGGGGGGGGGCAAAGGAGTGTCTGACCTTGAGTTAGCCTGAAACCACTGCCAGAGAAAAATACACAAAGGCACCATCTGGGAGCAAGGCAAACTTATAAAATGGCAAAGACAAGGATTCCGGCAGAAAAACAGGCCAACTTTATATCTTTTTGCAGCTTCCTACACGAGGTGCTGGCTTTAAACTACTTCCTTCTATCCAAAGCCACTGACCAGCCCAAACGGCAGAATTTTTCTGATCAGTCTGCTCCAGGGTGATACCTGGGTGTAAACTGCACGGAGCTTTTATTCCAATCCCAGGTCAATTCAGTCACTGCCGTCTACACAGAATGCGATTTCCGTTTGGATTTGGGGCAATTTAAATTTTCCTTCTACAGCAAGAAGGATTGATCCGGAGTGACCCTACCTTTATTGTGCGATATCTTAGAGTGCTTTTAATGCTCAATATTTCAAGATTCGGATTAGAGAATGCAGGCTGTTTTGAATCAGGGCTCTCTTCCATGGTAGAGAACCTCTGATTGGCCAAAACTACTCATGTGACAAGCTTGCCTTAAAGGAGAAGCCCCTAATTTCTCTCAACTTCTGTCGGTCTTGGATTTTTTCTCCCTTCTCTGCCTTCTTCAATCCTCTCTCCCCCACCCCCCTCCAAGAAAAGAAAGAGGCTCCCTGCTTGGCTCCTCCCCCCCCCCCCTTCAAGAAAAGAAAGAAAGAGGCTTGGCTCCCTGCCCTTCTGAACTACCTAACCACGTGCAGAACACTTTCCTGTTTCAATGGGGGGGGGGGAGAAGAAGACCCAAGTTCAAATTGATCTGAATTCAACAGGATTGACAATGGAATAAACAAAGTAAGTGCAGACTCTGCCCTGGATTCTTTTAGCCACCGATCCACATTAAGATAGCACAATGCAAAGATGCAGAAATGCCTGAGTGGTTTCATCTGGCAGCTGACAATGTGTGACTCTACGGTAGTTAACATGGAATTTTCTAAAGCTGAAAATGCACAGTTTGGAGGAGAAATTAATATAGGAGAATGAGAGCAGGGAGCCCCAAGGATAAATATAGAGCTTGCTAAGACTTAAGAGGCCAAAATCACAAAGCCCCAGAGAGAAACAGCAGGGCCTAATGCGCTCCTTCACATAAGTGGGACCAGGTTAGGGGTTACAGCAGACCAACCAATGAAAAGGGCCATAATTACATCAGAGACTTTATCTTGTGACACATCCGAAGAGGTGCTTCATCTCTGGAATGTGATGAGTGAGAGGGTCAGCTTCTTATTAAGAGAACCCAGAAAGAAAAGGATGGCTACATATCAGAGAGCTCAGTGATTTGGCATGGAAAAAATTGGCTTTGGGAAATGTACACCATCTTTGAAGCCATGCAAACATTTTTGGGAAGATTCTGGACACTTCATATGCTTCCTGTTTATTCATTCTGCAGCAGGTAAATTCAGATGTGCCTGCTACTTACATGTTTGATTGCAATTATCCCATGAGAACCTCTGCAACATCTGATGCATTCATCCCATGGCGACAAACCACTGCCCTGCTATCTTTTAATAACCCTGGGAAGGAAGGAAGCTTCCATGGGATGAAATCCCTAACAGTTCTTCTCAATTCAATTTTTTTGTCTAATCTTGCTGTAGTTTAATCTTTGCATGTCTGGAAAGACTCCATACTAAACAGTATAGTATTGGCAGAGAGGAAAGCCCTTTTGCAGCCTGATATGTACAGAGCACTTGACTTTGCTTCCCTTGCTGATAGATCACCATACCCATATGAAGAACAACTTCAGAAGCAGAACAAAAGAGAGAAGACATAACAAGGACCACCATTTGTGGCTGCTGCTTATGAGCCTTTTATATTTCAGGCTTTTGTCTGTGGACAGGAAAACACCCGTTCTCCTTTCCAACCAAGGGGGTTGAGATTGAGAAAAGCATTTCCTGTCCAGTTAAGACTGCTACATCCAGAGCAGACAGCAATGCCTGGTGCTTTATGATCTCCCAGGCCATGAAGCAGCAGCTTTAAGTGGCTCTCATGTCTTCTCCCAGATGTCTCTACAGGATAGGAACAGCAGTGGCAGCAGCATGAGGCTTCACAGTCCAAGAGCTCTCAAAGCTATTGGCAGAGACTCCAGTTCTGAAGATGCACCTTTAAGCCCCAAGAACATCACTTGCAGCAGCCTCAGTGGCCCAGAGCAGCCCAACCTTGTGAGAGCTTGGAAGGTAGGCAGGGATGGCCATGGATGGGAGACCAGCAGGGATGACTAACGTTGCTACGCAGAAGCAGGCAATGGCAAGCTGCCTCTGCTCATTTCATGCCTTGACAACCCCATGCTTCTAATGATGCCCTGAGTTGGTTGTGATTTGGAAAACACTCTCTGTAGACAGCAGTCATGAACAGACCCATATTAAAACATACTGAGGCCCTTAGCGCTATCCTTTGTAAGAGGTCACATATGTAGCATTATCTCCAAAAATTAATTTCGTAAAACAGTAGCTTCCTTAGCTTGTGCGCAGCCCAGCTCTGCAAAATGGAACAACAACACCCCCCTCCCATTTTTGCACCTTCCAGGTGCCCGTCTCAGCATCATGCCCCAGATGTTGAGTTCTTTGCCCACCAACATTCATGCCCTGGCCTTCAGTAAAGAAGTTATACAAGCACCATTCATATAGATTCAAGTGGGTAGCCGTGTTGGTCTGAAGCAGCACAACAAAACAAAATCAGAGTCCAGTGGCACCTTTATTCAAGATGTGAGCTTTCGAGTGCAAGCACTCTTCCTCAGACTATGAACTGACTATGAAAAGTTCATACTTTGAGGAAGAGTGCTTGCACTCGAAAGCTCACACCTTGAATAAATCTTTGTTGGTCTTAAAGGTGCCACTGGACTCTGATTTTGTTTTGTTAAGCACCATTCACATTCATTTGGTTCTGAAATGCCCTCTCTGTGATTATGAATACAGCCTGGAATGAAAGGAAAACAGTAAAACTGCCCCTTCCCTAGCCACACTGGAAGCACTGCAGCTAGGGTTGCCTTGCCAACCTCCAGGTAGAGCCTGGAGCCTGCCCAGAAGTACAGCTTTTCTCCATGCAACAGGAACCACAGAGGAAACAGCAGCTTCAGAGGGCAGCCTCACACCCTGACTGAGCCCGCTCTCTCCACCATCCCCAAATCCCAAGGAATGCACAAGCTAGGGCTGGCAAGCCTAGTCGCATTTCATTCCCAGAAACAGTTCTAGATTCTACCTCCCACCCGGCCACCTACAGTCTCAGGTCAGAGGGACCCCCATTTGGCAGCATTGCTTCTCTGGATGGCTTGGCTTTAGTCACTGAGTCTTCTGGTCTCACTGGGCAAGTAGCAGCCGGGCTGAATCAGATGCGCAGTGCAGGAGAGAAGCGCAAGGCTTTGCTTGGCGAAGGCATCCGCACTCAGCTGCCTCCCAATTAGCCTCTTTCTTTCTACCTTGAATGCCCAATAATGAGCTCATGGGAACTCAGGCTGAAAAAACTCCAGGGCAGCAGCAACTGCTGCAGGTGGGCAGGGCACATCGCCCTTTCAAGAGCAGAGACCACCGATGGGACAGCTCCTCTGAGGAGAAGCACTAACTGGGGGGAGGGAAAGCCACATTCAGAGCACATTCATCACTGATCAAAGCCAAGCCAACAGGTGAAAGCCTGCATCCTGCCTGTCTTCACTTCAGCTTCTCTTAATAATCCTCTTAGTAGAAGTATGCTGCTAATACAGTGTGTTCTAGGCATAGGACTGAACTTGAGTAGGGTGGTATAGTGGTTAGAGTGTCACAATACTAGGATCTGGGAGACCCTGGTTTGAATCCTCTCTCAGTCATGGAAGCTTGCTGGGTGACCTTGAGCCAGATAACTCTCAGACTATGCTACCTCACAGGGCTGCTGTGAAGATAAAATGGAGGAGAGGAGAACTATGTGGGCAACTGGGGGGGGGAAAGCTGGGTATAAATAAAGCAAATAGCAGCTGAAAAGGGAAGCATGGGGTAGATAAACTGCTACCAATAAAGGTTATGATCTTGCCTGAAAAAAGTGTCCTTTTCTTTTACAAAATGGAATGCTATTTGCCTGCATAACACGAAAACCTTCAACTGTACATTTCTGCATCTTAAGCCACTATGAAAGGGACATATCACTTTCCCCAAGGCCAGTTAGTTACTTGAACTACAAAACAGGTGACAAAATAGTGAAAGTCATATCCATAGAACGGTTAATCCATTGTTTTGAAAAGGGAAATTCTAGAAGAATGTTCTATCTATCTATCTATCTACCTACCTATCTGATTTATAACCCGCCACTTTCACTGAGTGACTCGTGGTAGGTCGCAGTTAGGGTTCTATGCAGCGGCGTCCTAATCAGCCGCTCCAGGCCACCGCAGCCAGCACCTCACTGCGGAGGGGGGGAGGGGGTGTGTGGCCTTAGCAATCTTAAACTTTCATACAACCCCCACTTAAAAGTCTAAAAAATCCACACCCCCACTCAATAACCCACCACGCAGGTGGTGACCAAGTTCCTACTCCCTGGCTCACAGACTAATTCATACACCCATCCCCAGAGGCTGCCTAAGCAGACTTACGTTCTGGCTAACTCACAGAGGGGCTCTGATCTTACATGTCCTGGCCTCGCCCAATGACCCGGCAGAAGAGCTCCATTTTGCAGGTCCTGTGGAACTGAGACAGTTCTGTCAGGGCTCGCAGCTCACCTGGGAGCTCATTCCACCTGGTTTTGGCCAGAACCAAAACGCCCTGGATCAGGTCAAGGCCAGGTGTACTTCCCTTGGACCAGGGATCTCCAACTGGTTAGCACCAACTGAGTGCAAAGCCCAGTGGGGGGCATAAGGAGACAGGTGGTCCTGAAGATATGGGGGCTCCAGGCAGTGGAGGGCCTTAAAAGTTAATACCAAAACCTTGAACTTGATCTGAGCTGCAACTGGCAACCAATGCAGCTGGCTCAGCACAGGCTGGATCTGGGTCCTCCACAATGTCCCAGTGAGGACCCTAGCAGATGCGTTTTGCACCAGGATCACCCTCAGATTCCTGACTGAGGGTAAGAAGTTGCACCCCAGCCAGTGTGGGCAGGTGGGCACGCTGCCTGATCTGTTGCCATCCTGCCCAGCCACAGGGCCACCGTCTTGCTGTAAACCTAGAACTTGCATGCATTAAATTCTGAATTAAACTCACAAAAGTTGGCACAAAAGTATCCGGGGTTGAAATGTTTTAGTGCAAGATTAAAGTTATCTTGACAAACCAGAAATCCCAGCTGTTATCTGAAATTCATCAAGATCATAACAATATTTTAATGAAAAATAATCTTAAATAAATTTCAGAAGAGGTCTGCTTCTACACAATTGCTTTGCTTCACCTTGCTTTCTAAACTAGAGCTTGTTTTCCTCTAATAGTGTAGCTGTGTTTTGTTTGGCATTGTTGTGATCTTCCCCAAAATTGCTGTGGTATTATCTTTCATGAAAGACCGTAGTCAAACTGAGTTTGACCACTGTATGGGCAGGGAGATGTAGATTTTGGGGTGCCTTGTTCATTGAAGCCATTTCCCTTTACTATTTTCTCATGCTGGTCCTTCTCTTCTCCTGAAGTTCTCAGTGTTCATCCCACTGGTGGACCTCCAGATGATACCTGGGTTGTGTCCATTGTGTGACATGGAGTGTTGGACTTGATGGGCCATTAGCCTGATCTAACATGTCTTCTCTTATGTTCATATGGGTGGAGATTTGGGTGTGGAGCCTTGGGAGGCTGGGATTTGGAGTGGCATGGAGAATACTCCCATGTAGATGTCCATTGCTGCTATGAATGGTGACTGATGAGGAATCATCACCTTAAGGATTCAGCCAAGGGTGTCTTACGGTGGAACTCAAATTGAAGGGAAGCTAGGAGTGTAACAAAAGCAGACACACTACTTGGAGACAGTCTCGGCAGAAACAGCATATCTGTGAAATAGGAACCCGTTGTTTTATTCAGAGCTGCTCAAGCCAAAGCTGAGGCACTGGCTTATCATTAATGTTCCTCCTTTAATAAGAACATTGACAAATTGGTGACAGATCAGAACAGAGTGATGGAGGTGAAGGGTCTGGAATGCAAGCCCATGAAGAAAGGTCAGTGGAACGATGGGACAAAGACGATGGATGGATTCAGATGAAACGCAAACATCGGTGACTAAGCACACCTGTGGGGTATGGGTGCAAAGTTTCGTTTGTAATATCAGCTAACCTTCTATACCTTCAAGCAGTGATAGTTACCCGCCATGTGCCACTGCGAGGAAGTGGTGGGCTATGATTGAATGAATAAAATTCTAACCCAGAAACATACATCTAATCTGGGTTAAAATTCCAGTAAGAACCCTTAAATTTCTAAAAATGCATGATTTTTGTGGCATCAGAGCCACAGTTTACTATACTATTCCGTGTTGTTGTTATGATACCCAGAATCTTCAACATGACATTTATTATTTTTCATGTCAATGTCAATGCTATGAAATGGCTGCAGGCTTCTTCCCCTGCTCTCATCTCATAAGGTATGAGACCTCCTAGTTGCTGCCAGGCTATGCTAAGATGCATCATGGCTTTTAACTGCCTCCAAAAGACCCAACTTGGCCCCTCAGACCATGCAGAATGTGTGTTTGCAGTCAGTCGTGACAGCAAAGTCAGGATTGCTAAGGATCTTTTGCTTTAGGAGGGTTGCAGGTTGAGGGGATCCTTTGAGTTCAATGGGGCTCTTACCAAGTTTAGTTCTGGAGTCCATATCTCATAGCGTTGGATGTGTACCATATCCCACACACGCATCTCAGCATACAAGACCCTGACCATATGCACGGACACTTCCTCCTCTTCCCAATGCAGATCCCTTGCTGTGGTGCTCTGCATTTACCACTCCTCAAAGGAGTCTGTCCTTATCAGACAGGAGAAAACGTGACAGGAGCCAGCTGGCTCTTCAAGCTTCAGCTCCATGCGCTCCCATCCCAGCCCTTTGGGGCTGCTGGCAGCTTGGGGATGCAGGGAGCACACAACTAATTACCTTGCTCATTCCTGTGCACCCTTCCACACCAAGGCTGCCCATAATGAGCTGGGTGCCCTCCCTTACCCCTCCAGCCAATTAATACAATGTCAGGGGACACACTGAGGCCTGTCAGAACAGCAGGAGAACATGGAAACAAGAGGGCTGCTCCTCCCACCTAGGGGGGGAAAGCAGGAATTGAGGCATCTGGGGATATACCTAGCCAGGGGGAAACTTATTTTCTTCCTTTGGGCCAGCCATCGAGACCTCCAGCACTTGTTTTCCCCATTCGTTATGCTCCCTCAACATCTAGCATACCGCTGAATCTGTGAGGAATATGCCAAAGTCATCTAGATTTCAGAGATGGTGGCTTTGGCCTAAAAAAATAACATAGAAGCTCCATTTTGGGCGTACTGACGGGTGAAATATTCCTTCTTTTCTCTGAAGACTGCTGGATGCTGCTATGCAGATACCCGGGCTCCTGCAAAGGATAACCATCAACTATGAGGAAAGGTGCTGGCTAAGTGGGAATGCAGACAGTTGCTCTACACAGGCTGCTGACCTTGGAGGCAGGGGAAAGGGTGGGAGCAAACAGAGGGCTTCCCTACCCAGCATAAGTATCCAGCAAGCCAGGAAACACCTTCCCCATACCCATACACACATATGTATGGTTCACATCACAATCACTCTGCATTAACACAGCCAATCAGGGGTCCTGCTTATAATATTGTGCCCTTCATGTTAAGGAATCCAGCCTAAGACATCCATCTACGTTATGCTTTACGGGCTGAAAAGCAAGTTCAGCAATAAATATACCACAGTGAGCCCCATTGCAGTGCAACTCCTGTCGAAGAAATTATACTGCTGAGCGACTGGGATTTGTCATGGTATACAACAAGTTAAAGCTGGTTATGGGAGCAGCCATAAGATTCTTGATTACGGTTGTTTCATCTCACCGGGGCAGGTGCAATGAGTATCTAGAGGAAGGCAGGGATCGCCACACGATGGCTGTTGATGGCCGTCCATCATGATGCTGCAGACACTGTTAACAAACTATTGGTATTTGTACAACACACCAATGCCAACAGCACTTTACAGGATGCAAGGCCCCCGCCCTGATGAGCTGGCAATCAAAAATTTGCCTTAAGGGAGACCGGAATAAACAGAGAAACTATGCATTAATTGCGATTATTCCTGCTTAGCCTCAATATTTGTATCTTTGACCTAAGGGGGCCCCAAAAGAGCTTACTGCCTTGTTCTCCCCTTGCCCAGCCCGCCCTAACAACCATCCTGTGAGTTAGTTTATGCTGAGAGGGAGTGACCGGCCCAAGGTCACCCCCCCCCCCCCAGACATTCACTGGGAACGGAACTGGCATCTCCAGGATCTTAAATAACCACTACATCAGTTTCAGGAGGGGGTTGCAATCAAGGAAAGGTGGCTTTTGAGGAAGAACGTTAAAGTAGTGAAAGGGAAGGCCTCCTACAGTTATTCTGGGAAACAGCTTCCAGGCCTAAGGGGCAGCAAAGAAAGAGCCACTTGAGTGAGATGAGACAGTCAGGAGGAGGGGAGGGGCAAAGTTCATTGTCAGGGATATGCTCCTATGAAGGTGGGAAAGTTAAACCACTGAACTCACAGGGAGCATTGAAGGTACAGAAGAAGAAACTTGTGGCAGATCTGAAAGCAGCCAGTGGAGGGATTTTAAGAGAATATCATAGGACCAATGGTACTGTGAAATTGATATTTTAAAAAATACAAGTTTAGACAGCTGAGATGCCCGCAGGTTCTGATGGGGATGATCAGGAATTTTTCAAGTCAAGAGAAATCTGGGTTTCTTACTGAGTCCTACTCCATTGTGAATGGAGAAAGCAGACCAGCCAGAGAGAGCCAGTGTGGTGCAGGGGCTCGGGTGTGGGGCTGGGATCTGGGAGGCCCAGGCTTAAGTCCTCACTCTGCCTGTGAACCTTGCTGGGTGACCTGGGCCAGACACATACAGCCCAACCGACCTCACAAGGTGATTAGGAGGGTAAATCGGTGGAGGCAAGCATTATGTACAGCACTGAGTAAGTTCTTCAGAAGGAGGGTGAGATTAAAATGCATTAAATAATTTTTAACATGAGGAAAAATTATCTTCTAAATATTTTTTTTAAATAATCAGACTGGGGGGGGGGAGGATATATAGAGGTGAAATTTCTCTGGAGAATGAATTCAGCTAAAGATGCAAATCTGATCAGCCACCCAGCTTTCTAAGAAGAGCTATGCATGAAGTTCTCCGATGGATATATGCTCTTTCCAGCTGAGTGCAATTCACAGATGTTTTATGGAAAGGTCAAGTTGTATGTGGGGTGGCCAAGTATTGAGAGACAGCTCCCTCTGGTGCTCATTCACTTGGTCACGACTCCCATGTGGCCAAGGGGGGTGGGGTGGGGTGGGGGGCTACATGTGCTGCAGGCAAACAGTTTATCAGAGAAATGACTCTGGAAAGGCAGTTAAGCTATAAGCTGTGAGGAAGCTGCTGTAGGAAGTTTTACTGTGTCGGCACATTCATGGCCATTTCAGCACCTGCCCGAACAGCGTCTGAGTTTCTGCACTGTTATTACTTCTGGCATCCTCTGGATCTGTGCCAGATTGGTGCTGCCCTCTGAAACCAGCCTGCTGAGAAAGTCCAAACAACCCTGCTTGACCCCTATAAAAAACATCCATGAGGATCTCTCCCACCCGCCAGCCTGCACCGGAACTTTGCGCAGCATCTTCCCATGAAAGCCAGCCTGCTGACCACCCCAGCTGTGGTGTCTTCACTGCCAGCAACCAGCCCACTTCCCAGTAACCCTGGGTTAGCAAACCTTGCCCCATGGTACCCACCCAGCCACGATTATCTCGAAGTCTCCATCCTGATCCACATCAGTCACAGCCACGCCATAATTCAGCTGTGTGGGGTTGCTGTCATAGTCCGGGGGGAGGACATGGTCTGTGATGGCTGTGAACATGGGCTCACTGCGCTGAGATCCTTCACCAGGCCAAGTCAGGACCCAGCTCCACCAGAGCAGCAGCAGCAGCCCCTTTGGCACCTGCAAACAGAAAGGCACGTGGCTAGGTCAGTCTGTCCTGTGCAGCTGCCGGAGAATTCCCCTCACCCCGTATGTGGATTCCTGTCCAGGCTGCAAAACTAGTGCCCTGTTTAAGATATTTATGTCACACTTTTCTCCCCAATGTGGACATAAAGCAGCTTAAAACACTGTTCTCCCTTCTCTAGGTTGCTCTAATAGCTACCCTGTGAGACAGGTGAGCCTAAGTGACTGGCCCAAGGTCACCCTGGGAGTTTCCGAGGAACAGAGGGGATTTGAGCCTGAACCTTCCCAAATCCTTGGTTGACATGGGTAGTCAAACTGCAGCCCTCCAGATGTCCATGGACTACAATTCCCAGGAGCCCCTGCCAGCATTTTCTGGCAGGGGCTCATGGGAATTGTAGTCCATGGATATCTGGAGGGCCACATTTTGATTACCCCTCCTCTAGCCTCTACACCACACTAACTCTCCTGAGCTTCCCATGGATAACCAGTTCTTACGTCTGGAGAAAGGCTTGGACCATGGGAAATTTCTTCAGACAGAGGGAATGTGGCTTTCTTATTTTATTTAGAGCAGCCTAGAATGCCCTCTGAAATACTATTCCTGAGGGACAGGAAGCTCCTACTACACACATTTTTGACAATCATGCCCCTGGGAAAGCCAACTTTTGTCTACTGGGCAGGATGGAGGGACAGCAGCTATAAAAGCACATTTGTGTTCAGTCCAGAATTCAATGATTTCTATAGAAAAGCATGCTGCATCCTTCCTCCCAGCCACAAGTTTGTTGGTAATGGTGAGGTTAAATTAGCATTACTAGAAAATTAGTATGCTGTATAATGCATGGTAAAAATAGATCAGAATAGAAAATTGCTAAGGAAATGGACTTTCACTACCCTGGAAGTCTCAGCGGGGCAGATCCCGATGTCTCTCTGAATGCAAAACCCTACGGAGAGTGACAGGTCACAAGAAAATAAGCATTGCCTTATTGGATGAGACCACAGGTCTGACTAGCAAGCATACTGTCTCCAGCATGGGCTGCTCAGAAAAAGGGCATGGTTTATTAGCTATACCATATTGTCTGCTACAGGCTTCCAATAACAGATCTACTGCCTCTAATAATGGGGGCTCAATTTGACTCATCATGACTTAAATTCACATTACTCTGTTTTGCCATCTTCCTAATCAGGCTCTTGGAACTGGGAATTGCTGTGAGCAGTCATGTACTCCCCGGGTTGTTGCCACAAGAGAAGGCAGAAGGAAGGAAGATGTACTCACCAATCTGTTTAAGGTATCTACATCTAATCATGTACGCACCAGGGGAATGGGGATGCATATTCAACCATGTGCAAGGACATTCACAAAATCACATTTCTCTTGCAGATTAACAAGCCCCTGATTCTGTCCTGAGAATAACTGCTGGGTCTGATTGCACAACCAGAGAAGCCTAAGAACTCTTTCGGTCCTAAGCCACACCCACAGACCTCACACTGATCCCTCCGGCCTGAAGGGTAACGCATGATGTGCCACAAGCAGAGAAGAGCAAAATGCCTGACTCAGGGAACACTTCAGCACGCCTCTCAGGTCCTGGGGTCATCCTTCCACACCCGAAAGTATGTTTTCACATTTAAATGCACTTCTTCTCAGAGTTTAACTCTTCCCTTATCATTTGTACATGTAATCTGGATAGTCAAAGGAGGCACTTTTTCATTTTGTCAGCACATGCATATGAGAACTCTTGCATCTTATGTTAATCAGCATCTTTTTTCCCTGGGACTGTCAACTTGGAGTGGTCTTATAATCGCTACTGTGGGCTGGGAATCAATACTGCCTTTGCAACCTCTTGGGAAGGCGGGGGATCCATCCTTTCATCATGCTGTGTCCATTTGAATTGTGTGAACAAAAGGGCAGTTAAGGTGCATATGCAAGCATGCAAGCATCCCTACGAATCATCACTCACCAGTCTTATTATTGGCTCTCCGGGAACTGCCCCAATTGCAATCCTAACGGATTGTGCTCTAGCCAGCAAACATGTCTCATTCTCCCCACCCATTTTTCTGGTAACTCAGTTGTAGTTCAGCTAAAGAAATGGTTTTGCCTGGCTCAATGGCCTTCTGATCTATAGCCATTTTCTTGCTTGGGCCAAATATGGGCTAGCCCCCCAGCAAAACACAGGCTGACTCACTTATGCCACCAGCAGGGACACAGAGCCAGAACTAGGTACACCCAAAATTTCTACAGCTCCCAGTCTGGCTGCCCCAAATGAGTGCCTGGAGGTGGGATGGGCAGAGTTTGTGCAATTAATTGACCTTTATGATAAAGTGTGATGAAGCAGCAGACAGAACATATCCTTGTGCAGCCTGCAAAGACTTGTTACGCTGCCAGCAAACTGCATGGCAGATACCACTGATCTATAAGCCCCACTATTATGAGACCTCTTTTGTGCCTTTCTTGAAGCGTGTTCATAATCGTGGTGCAATGCGCCAAGAGGGCCACCATATTTGATTGTATTAGTGGGACTAGGTCTGAATCCATTCCATTCACCTTGGACATAAACTCTGGGGGTCAGTGGCCGAGGGCAGAGATCCCTTCAGGCAGAGGGACCTGGCAAAAGGTGCAACAACACGATGCATCTCCATGCATTGGCTCACAGTGAAGTCATCCATCACACATATTAGACCTAGCAGCCTAGGCACAAGCACCATCCTCCACTTTAGGCCCAGATTAGCTTGTCGTTAAGTGAGTGTCCACAGAAAACAGGACGGCAACAGGCACCTAGTGACAGGGACGGCGTGTTCCACCATCGGGCTCTCAGCATTTGGCTTGGGCTAATTAAACCCATACATCAGTGAGCATTTCCAGATAGATCATTAGGGAAATGGCCATTAATTAAGCTGCCTTCCTAAACACACACATACAGTGCTTACACCTGTGCACAGGCAGACAGAGACGTACACACACACACACTTTATTTCTGTAATCCTGGTTCTCTCACTTGAGGGCCTGCCCACTGGAGCTTACAGATCCTGTTATGGCTACCAAGGGTCCACTTTGGGATGGTTCACACATTCTGAAATCCCAGCACAAAAGACACTTCTGTGCAGGAACAAGGTAAAATGCTCTATATCAATTGGCCCGAGTGACAAATGAAATGCTACGCATAACTGCAAATATGCTGGTGTGGGGGCAAACAAAGTATTGGGGGGAGAGAAGGTGAGGGCAATGGCTGGCTGCAGAGGCAACCCCATTGGAAGGATGGAGCAGTGCCACACCTTTCACTCTTCAGAAAGGGGCAGGCCTGCATGTGCAGATGGCAGCCTCCCACACCACCTTGCGGTCTAAGCACATTGAGCAGTAAGGCTGCACAAATGGACTGCGGACCAGCTACTAGGGTGGGGCTGCTATCAGTCATGGAAAGAGGGGCATGAAGATGCTTCTACAGACAGCTTGACCGCTCCAGGTCCATAGGAAGTTCTGTGCAAGCCCATCCTGGCTCCATCCCTGCTTTGGGAGCAGAGTAAGGAAGGTGCCCTGCCTAGCAAAACAGTTTTGCATGGTACCATTTGACAAATATGTCGCTTGCCTTGGTTTAGTCTCCAGGGATCCATGAACATTTTTCTCCAGTGTATCTTGACTTTTAAAAACTGGCAAGACACATATACAGAACAAAGGACCATGTGAACAAGCACATGTGCCAGACTACAAACTCTGTTCTCACAAAAGCTGGCAGGATCTTGACCAAGTATGGATTTTGTGATACGTAGAACTTTTATCTGCATAACCGATAACATCTTCCCCTTAAAGGCAGGCATGGAGAACATCTGAAAAGGAACAGTATCAGTCTCCCAAGACAGAAATGATTAAGCCCTGGGGTGGCTGCATCCGTTGCCAAGAGTTTCCATTGTGCCAGCTGCAGAAGGAGCCAAAATCCTCTGAGACTTTCATCAGGACTCATCGGATGGTGCAGAAAGCTGGACAGCCCCAAGGCATATGGGCAAGAGACAGGCCCTCCAGAAGAATGGGGCAGAGAGGCTACCATGAGAGAAGTCTAACATGAGAGAGCCTACCATGTTCCTTTCAGAACATGAGGCTGCCGCTGCCCGCTCTGTGCTAGGTCTATGGGCCTTTCCCTTCTTCTCTTTGATAATAGCAACTGGAAAAGGCCTAGCCTAGCTCAGGCTTAGCCCATCTTTTGACCACTTCGGGTACCTTGGCAGGTGCCACAAAAGCACCATGGTGCTGATCCGCTTGCAGAGATGTTCTAGGGCAGGGCAGCTGAACTGCAGCCCTCCAGAGGTCCATAGACTACAATTCCCATGAGCAGGGGTTGCCATCTGTTCTGGTTGAAGAAGAAGAGTTGGTTTTTATACCCAACTTTTCACTGCCTGAAGGAGTCTCAAAGTGGCTTTCAGTCACCTCTCCATCCTCTCTCAAAACAGCTCTGTGAGAACAGTTCTGACAGGACTGTGACTAGCCCAAGGTCACCCAGCAGGCTGCACATGGAGGAGCGGGGAACCAAACCCGGCTCTCTGGATTAGACGCCGCCACTCTTAACCACCACACAAAGCTGGCTCTGGTTGGGAACACTGAAGGATGCCAACATCTCTTTCACCATGATTTTGGAAACTGCAGATCATTTCCTTCTCCACCAATTGGCCACCTTTGGTGTAGGAGACATCATGTGCACCAGAAGGATATCTATTCTGTGTCCACACTACAACAAATTAACCAGGGACTGCATGCTGAGCACCGGCTGCATCCCCTTCCTCTTCATATTAGGTAAGCTCCCTAGCTCCCTCTAACCATTGCCCCAAGGCTTTGGTGTGGGTGATCACACCCCAGATGCTAACTTTTAAAACTTCAGTGCTCACAACAGGGCAGGTCTGCATCCTCACAAAGGAGAAGGCACCTATCGGGCCATGTTGCTGCCATACATGCCCATGCTTTGCTTGCCCCTGCAGGGTGTGGTCAACAACGCTGCACTAGACCTATTGACAGAGTTTCGTTGAAGAGTGGTGCCCAGCCCAGCAGACCCTGCCCCAGGTTGCAAATGTCACAGGAAGATCTCCAGGAAGCAGAAGGCTGCCTTGGGATCGCAGCACCCTGCTGTCCCCCCAGGTGGGGGTGGGAGGAGATGTAAGACATCCAGGCATGGAGTGCAAGAGCCTCAGAGCAGAGGCAGGGCTCGCTGGCCTGTGCTGAAAGAGGGGAAGGGGCCTCACTCAGACCCGGTCACCCCAAGCAGTGGTCTCAGCGGGTCTTGGTATTTAATGGCACTCAGGCTCTGCACTAGCTGGCAGTTGCTGCTGCACGTTCCTGCCTCGGCTCTCCGAGGGACATTGCAGCCCCTGGGCCGTCAACATGTCAGACGTGAAATACACCCCTCCAGCAACCCCACAGCAAGCTGACCTTCCCCGCACTACTGTGGGCCAGCGATACCACCGACTCACGGCGTCATTCTCCATATGCATTTCCGAACCCTGCTCAGTGATATCGCCGCCCTACAACCAGTGAATTGTGGTTGCATCAAATAAGCAAGGTTCCCCAAGCCCCTTATTCTCTTCCAAAGTACCGCCAGTGCAGAGAACTCAGGCGCGGGAGCAGAGCCACCCAGGCACATAGGTCCCAGGCACTTGTCTCAGGAGACATGCTGGCATTTTTCTTAGGACCGTTTCTAAGAAAACTCTGACCGTCTCTGCCTGCACCACTGACAGCAGCCCAGAGCCTGCAAGAGCGCTGCAGGCAGCCGGGTTTCCCTTCCCCGGAGCAGCACCAGACCCACCCTCTCCGCGGCGGTGGCTCAGCATCTGGGAGTTGCGCTTCAGAGTTGGTGCCCTTGCTCGCTCTCTCGCGCTCTGCCTCAGTGCGGGACAGCAGGCGAGCTCGGAAGCTGGGGCGCAGCCAGCAGCCGCCCGGCAGTCACCTCCAGAGCGGCAAGACCTTGGCCCCCGTGGGCTCCTTCCCTCCCCGGGCCAGCCCCGCGGCCGCCTGACCGGACCCTCGCCGCAGGCAGGGAAGGGGCCAGGCCCCCGCCCCAGGGCCCCCCTCGCCTAGGTGCCCGATTGCAGCCCGCCCCCACCCGTGCCCAACTTCCCTGGGAAAGTAAGTTACCCCCGCCGAGGCGGACACGGGTCATGGCGACTCACTCACCGGAGGGACGGGACGCTCCGGCGGGGCCATGCCTGCCAGCGGGCCGCGGGGCATCCCGGGCGGGCGAGGGGGCGACAGAGCCGCCCTGCCCCCGTGGCTGCTGCTCGCCGGCGCCGCTGGCCTCGCGCTCCGCTCCGCGCCCCTCTCTCCAGTTCGGGCAAGCCTCGCCGCGCGAGCGCTCCTTTATGTAAAGCCTTGTGGCGCCCGGGCAGCCAATCAGGGGGGAACGAGCGGGCCCGGCCCGCCAATGGCAAGGCCGGGAGGCGGAGCCGCTTGGCACTGATTTACTACCTGGAATTGCAGGGGAAGCGCGGCCAGGCAGCGCCGATCGATCCGGAGCCAAACTGTGACCGGGGGGAGAGGGGCGTTGAGACGGGCCGAGCAGCTTGGGACCTCGGCGGCGTGTCACCTTCGCCAGGGGACCGGGCTGCCGGGATACCCGTGGCCAGATCAGGATCCAAGCCCGGCTGCCCCCCTGCCCGGGGACGGGCATCGTGGGGAAAGCGAGCCAGGCGCAGGGCGCTGAGGCACCCCCCTCCCTCGCTCTCCGGGAGCGGATCTTGGCGGGCTCCGGGCAGCCGGCTGTGACAAGCTCTGCACCGCTCTGTTCCCGGGAAGATAAGATCAGTGGCGGGCGGCTTCGCTGGGAAGATGGAAGTTCTGCCGACCCGGCTGGAGGAGGAGGAGGAGGATGGATGGCATGGAGCAGGGCTTTTGTTTTGGCAAAAGTACACCGTAGCCTTGGAGACCTCGTACTCGCTCCCCCCATTCCCGTTCCCCAAGCTGCGCCCACTCTCCCTGAAGAGGGTGGGTGTCGGGTACCCCCCTCCTGCCCACCCTCAGCAGCTGTACCCGAGGCGCCCACAGCAACCAGCACTTAATGCCACGTGGCTGCTGCCTCCTTCCAGCATCCACCCCCTACTCCATGGACCCTTGCCTGGTGTTTGGTCAAAGAGAGGGAGAGGGGGCACCTCGGGACCCTGAAGGGTGGGGCCACTGCCATCAGATGCTTCTGCAGAATGCTGCCAACCCTGCTAAGGTTAGCAAAATCCCTTCTGCCCTTGGGGATTGGCTGTCAGCAGCTGCACTATGATGGAGACCCCAGTAATGAGACTGGGAAGGGATACTTGGTTGCATCCCTGTGTGGGGCTGATAGTAGTAATCCTGACGCCTGGCTCAAGACAGTGCTCAAAGGGATTGTGGTGCCAAAGTCACCCTGAACGTTACCGGAAGGAATCAAAGGCTCTTTCCCCATCTCCAGAAGCTTCTGGAATTGTGTGGAGTGGGTGTAGCCTCAACCCACACACAGAAGAGTCAAGATGCAAACAGCCTTTCTCAGCCCAGTAGCCCTACAGTCCTAATGTAGCAGAAATGCCTTAGGTTCAAGCCTTTGGGTGCCTCATCAATCACGGCAAGAACTTGCTAAAAAGGCCTTTGCTGTTTTGCATTCCTCCTGTTTGACCGAAAGAAAGTTAGGAGAGGGAGTTGCTCAGTGGGTTTCCTGTTAGAAACGGATGTTGCTTCCACACCAGCGTTTACATTTCCAGGTCAACCTTGCTCATCCTGGGAGGAATTACAAAGAGGGGTGTCCTTGGAGTAGAAATCTGCTAATAAAATGGTAATGGGGCTAATCTCCTGCAGCCCCTAGTAGGAGAGTTCCCTACCCAGCCACATCAATTATACCGCAGCTCCCTGGGAAGCAGGTATTGAGCCTAATGGGGGGAAATTACCAGGTCCCACTTCTCTCATGTCAATAGCCACGCAAAGTTAATAGGTGCTTTTTCAGCTCAAACCACACCTGCCATCACAAACTGCAAGGGCTGATTCATGTGTTATAATTTCCCACATATATCTCCATATAGGAGAAAGCATCTAAGCTGCGATGTTTGAAGGGTGGCATGAGTGTTTCCCCCCATCACAATTACATCGATTAGATGGGCAATATGTGAGTGGCTGAATATGCACAGAGGAAACGGTAATGCATCATGCCGTCCTGAATGCGTGAGATGTTTCCAGTGCCCTGTTCTATTATAGAGTTTCATTTAGGAGTCAGTCCAATCAGCGGGGCCAGTACTAATGTGCATGAATGTGTTTTTGTCCTTGCATGGATATTAGACATGTTTACAATGACTGGTGCCTAGAAATATTTCTCCCCTGAAAGAATGTCAGGTTTTAAAGGTTAAAAAAGAAAAGAAAGAAAATGAGAAGAAATGAAAAATGCATCTATACGTAGCACTACGACAGACAGGCCAGAATGTAATCTTTGCCTATCAAATCCGCTCTTTAAAGTTCTCCCACTTTAGCACCAGGAACAAGTATTATCCAAAATATCTAACCACCAGAAGAAGAAAAAACCCCCACTCAGATGGCTCTGTTATGATCCAGGCATCCATGTGATGGAAATTTGTGTGACTTTTCACAGAGTGCTATACAGTCCGTGCCGTTAAAAGCAAGGCAATGGAGGATTTCACTGATTTGAGTGGATTCTCTGTTGTGCAGTACACCCCTGAAACATTCACTTACCTGGGCAGTTGGGGATAGGTTGTAGAAAATTAAAGCAAATGGGAAAACTCTGTTCAAGCACAAGCAGAGCTGTAATTTATATTCAATAGGTGGCTGAGCTTAAACACTTACTTCTCGTGTTTCCTTTGCCTATAACTTGAGCAGCAAACATAATGGTTCATTCTGTTTTAGTACAGCTACTAGAGAAGGGGTATGTTCTCAATATATCAAACAGTTGTGTTTTAAGGTAGCATATTTATGAGCTCCTTTCTTTCAACTAAGCAAATCTTCACCAGAGCTGCAGCGCAGAGATGACTTCTCTTCCTCTGAGGAGTGTTCAGGATGGTTTGCAGAACACGAAAAGGGGTCTCAGTTTTGTGAGCCAGTTTGGTGCAGTGGTTAGGAGTGTGGACTTCTAATCTGGCGAGCCAGCTTTGATTCCACGCTCCCCACATGCAGCCATCTGGGTGACCTTGGACTAGTCACAACACTGATAAAGCTGTTCTGGCTGAGCAGTAATATCAGGGCTCTCTCAGCCTCACCTACCTCACAGGGTGTCTGTTGTGGGGAGAGGAAAGGGAAGGCGATTGTAGGCCGCTTTGAGCCTCCTTCGGGTAGAGAAAAGCAGTATGTAAGAACCAACTCTTCTTCTTTTGTCTGCAATAGAGAGTGCTCACAGGTCCCAAGCACCATTTCCCTGAGCCCACTATCCAGTGGGGCATTCCTTACACGGTCTTTTCGTACACATGCAGTCAATATTCATGAAAGGAAAACTAGTTTTATTTCTGAAATTATGATATTTATAGGGTTTATAGCTTCAGCTGCCCCTTGTCCCAGTCCTTGATATTGTGGACCTATATGTCTACTTATGCTTGGGTTCTAAGTATACACGGAAGTATAGACAAGTGTACACATTAATGTTAAAAATATGGCATACATATGGTGGTAAAACAGACAAGTGTGCCAAACTGCATACAGGATTAGCATAATGTTACTAATCCTGTTGCAATCCTGCTTCCGTTGCAACCCTGAGCAGAGCCACACCCTGTTATTTTTTTTCCAAAAGACTTTTTCTTACTAGTAGAAAATGAGAGATATTTACTTGCCCCATCCAGTTCCTGCTGATCTAGTTTTCTGCTTGCAGGGAGCTTTTTGGGGACCAGATTAAGTTAGAATTTCTCCTTGGCGGTCACACTGTCACCTCAGGACTTCACCACCTAATGGCAACTCATTTTGCTTGATATATAGATCCACCAGGGTCAGCCTAGTTTCTTCCTCTTCTTTCTGTGTTGTGATTGCCTCAGGCTGATTTTACCTCAGTAAAAAGACAGTGGAAACTGTGTGAAGCTTGTAGTTAAGGCAACATGACCCTGATAGGGCAGCAAGATAGGGCAGCATACACATTTTGAAAATAATTAAAATTAAAAGATACACTCATCTCTCTGGAGGTGTTTGAGGGCAGGAGAAATCAAGGGAAATATTCTCTGGGACTAGGTAGAAGCAACTGGAAGTGATAGGCCTGAGCACAGAGGGAAGCGACAGGGAGTCAGAAAGAGATCTTCCCTATCTCTTCGTTCTTCAGATCGGAAGAGGCTACTTAGGTGGACTAATCCAGGAATCCAGGAAGAACAATGTGCTCTTCTGGCTGAGATTACCTGTGCCATTCATTTCCACTGTAGTTCCACATTTAGCAAGGACCTCCCAGTTCTATTAATGGATACCGGCATCATCTAGGGGGCCCTAAAGATAGCAACACGGCTCTATTAATGATCTCCATATTCCTAATATCATCACTTTTGTGTATCCAACAGAAAACAATCCTCACAGTTCTCTGATGCAACAGTGTCACGGTACAGAAATCAGCAAAGCGACATCAAGCTAAGCTCAGGCATTTGTTATCGTGCCTGAACAAACAGTGAGGTTTCTCTACCTCCACATAAAGAGTCCTGACTTGACCCTCTGACGGGCCGTGCAAATGACTCTGTTGCCTGCTTGGCCTATCATGGGCTGTGCTCTGGCTGACCTGGGAGTCCAACTGGGCCGCGGGCACCAGGCCTGGGGTGCAGAGCACGAGGAACGGTGACGCCTCAGCTGCCGGCTGCTCAGGTGATGTCTTCACATTAACAATTCAAAAGAATAAACAGCGCTAATGATATTGGCAGTTTATACTAAATTGGGAGGTGTCAAAGCAGCAGAGAGAACAGCATGCGGATGGGGGGTGACGATCAGGAGAGTGGTAAAAGTGTGTGTGTGTGTGGGGGGGCAGCATTCAGCACTACGTGACTCGGCTTGGTCGAGAAACTCTGGGGTTGCAGCCTAGCGAGCGAGGAACAATGGACAGGATATTAGACAGGAGTTGGCAGGGAGATACGGCAATGAAAGGCCAGTGGAGAGGGGGCTCTGTGTGTGTGTGTCTGTGTGTCTGTGTGTGCACGAGCATGTTTTGTGTTTCTCTTCCATTCCAGGTGTAGTAAATAAGGCTAAATATTACCGAGAGCATCACTGGCACAAAAGCTGATGGAGCACTGTGTAGCTAATGAATGAATTGAACATAACATGCAAAAATGGCACACCTGAACAGCAAAGACCTTGCAAAGACATGTCTCAGATTATCAGGGTTCAGAGGGAGCTTGTGAAATCCAAAATCAGGGAATGGAGACAATATTATTTTTAAAAATGTGAATTTCTGAGGACAGGGTATCAGATTTGGTTCACAAAAGACAGAAGGCATTTAAGTTGAATATACAAATAATATCTCAGTGGGTGGAGAAAAGATGAACTGGGGATTGCTAGGTTGATTCTTCCAACTAGGACCAAGAAGAAGGTAAAGACATCTTGTGCAGAAAAGAACAGAACAGTTCTGAAGAGAGATCAAACTACTTTGCTTTAGGAAAAACAGATCCAAGAGAATACAGAAGCATTTCATGTAGGTTTTGGGACTGAGCATTTCTTATGTGATGACACTGACAAGATTTTAGTAAGAAATTTAAGTGTTTCATGATTAGTCTGTCTTAAATTATTGTGATTCTTCTTCCATGTTTGCAAGGTGACTTAAAACAAATGTGTTTCTTTTTTTGTGTTGATGATAACCCACCTGTTTTTTTTTTTGAAAAGAAACAGATCTACGTGGTTAGGTAAGCCTCACTCCTGTAATTCTTTCACAAACACTCACTCACTGTATGCTAGGATAAGCTATTTTACCTGCAAGTAAGTTAAAAAGAAGAACAAGACAAGAGAAATCTTGAACTAAAAAAGAACTACTGGTACATTTTGTGGACTGGCTTGTGTCTTTCTATCACCAGTTTATAAAATAGTGATAGAAAATCCAAGTCTACAATATTTGGAGAATCAGGTAGAACTATATGCTACCAACAGGGGAACATGATAGACAATTTTGAAGTATGGCACCAAAGGCAGGGTGTCCTCAACGACAAGAAACACATGAATTACATAAAAAGCAAAACTCATTTCCCAATCCTTGCAGATCAGAACTTTCCTCAGAGCAGAGTGGTCCCCAACTGTTGTTGTCTTACTCTTTTTGTTGGTTATTGTACAGTGCAGAGGCTTGAGTAGGAGGAACACACACAAAAATCCCATAAACCACTGTTAGTGCAACAAGAGCTGGGGATTAGCCCCCATGTCAATGGTGATGGTGGTGGAAAGGTGGTACCAAGAGAAGCTTCTCAGAACATAGGAAGTCTTGAAAGTTGAGCAAAGAAAGTAAGTTTACTGCCACTCTCCCCCCTCTCCTTCTTCTCAGATTTCAGATCCCACCCCCCTGTGTGGCAAGCTCTGCCCATAACTAGGACGAAAGGTCTCTTTCTAGCACACAATTCCTGTGTCTTCAGTAGTTTTGCAGATGAATGTGAACTAGCACCACTTCTCCTGATGTAATTCCACAGTGGAAGATGAAAATGTACCTGCTGAAGTTCCCTCTTCCACAAAACTCTCACCTGTTCATGAGCCCTGCCCCATCCTCTCTCTGCCCTGCCCTGCCCTTCCATCGTGTCCTTCTGCTCACCCTGCTCCTCTTTTTCTGAGAGCGTTCTTTGTGGTTCCCTCGGTGGGCCATGCCCCAGGGACCTATTTGGACTCTTCCTGTCGCCAGGACATTGCTCAAAATGTGAATTATTCATTCTCTCTAAAAGCCCTTTTTGCTGTCTTGCTGTTCTTGAGCTCTTGCTATGGCTGTGTAACCGGAGCTACTGCCACATAGTCCCCTTCACTGCGGTCACCTCCCCACTGGCTGCCAACATACATGAGATGGGGGCTGGGAATGTCATACCAGGGCCTGAGGAATGCATTTAGCCAGCCTCGCTTTTAGGCGCTTTCTCCCGCTTGGGGTCTCCATTGCAGAGGCATGGTCAAGCGAGGGATTCCTCTCTCAGGAAGCCCAGAGCACTTTCTTGGAATGTTTCCTATCCCTGCTGGCCATGGAGGGTCTCATCCCAGTGGCTCTTCCCCAGCAGTCCAGGGTTCCTGGGATATTAGCGTGGAGAAGGGCAATAGCCTTCTAGGCCTATGAAGTCAGCAACAGGACCAGAACTGGACCAAGCAGTATGGAGATCTGTGGTGGACTTAACCAGAGAGCAGCACCCAGACACCTAACCTTCCTTAGCTGGTGGCTCTGAGGCTGCCTTCACAGGGCAACAGTAATAAGGAAGTGGTGCTGGTACCGCAATGGTGGCCAGGGAGTGAAGAACACTGGGACTGCTGCCCAGGAGTTAGGTCATCAAGCTGAGCAGTGTCCCCAAACCCTGGAGACCGAGCCTGGAATGCCAATGCGGGACTGGTTCAATTGCTGCCCAGAGGGGCAGTTCATTTTGCCCTTGTGCATCTTTGCTGCTCTGCTGGGGGCTCCACGGCCAGTGAGTGGAATAAAAAGAAGGGGGTTGTGATAGACAGAACCATAAGGACGGGGGTACACTTGCTTCTGCCTTGGACCATGCTGCCCCCCAGAGTTCTGGGACAGGGGACAGTTTGTTCCCACTTGAGTTTGCAGAATATCCAGACTTGCATCCCAGGCAGTGGAGCTGCACTGTATAGGTGACAACTGCCCCCCTCCCGCCCGTCACAGCCATTGATGCCCCTGCTGTTGTGGCCTCAGGTACATCGTGGGGTCAAAGCAGGGGGGTGCGGTGAGAGGGGGGAAGGGCAACCCCCCATCTGCTAGAAGAAAGGGAACGGAGGGTCCTAGCCCCAGCACCTGCCCAGGGGGCTGCTTGTGTGCTAAACATGGAAGAGGTGGCTGTGGGGTCAGAAATGAGCCCCCTCTGCAGGAGAGCAGCCAGGAGCTGGTGTGGGCTCCATTGCAGAGGCCATTTGTTATGAGAGTTTCTCACGGATGGGAGCACAAGGTGAGAGGATGCCAGGAACAGCAGATGCATACCAAGATACTAGAACACAAGGCCAGCTGGGGCCAGCCTGCCCGGCTGCTTTGGATTTGGAATCAGAGCTGAAGGGAGGCCCTGGGAGTAACTTTGATTTAGGAGCCCAGAGAGCGGTGGGACCACAGCTGCAGGCCGTCCCCCTGGAGAGTGGGATGCCAAGAGAAAGGACTTCCTGTGACACGGGAGCTGCTCACACTTGGCAATTTCATGCACAGGCCTGGCACCATGCTGCCTCCATCGTGCCCCTGGGAGGGCAAGGCAACATATGCAGTTCAAACTAGGGCTGGGAATATCTTTGGGCATCTGCACAGAGTATTTAGAGGCATGTGGAAACTGGAAGTACTTTGGAAGCTGCATTGGCTAGGGGTGTGTGGCACACCAGCAGGGGAGAGCAATATTCAAAGGGCAAGCAGAAGCCGCATTCAGCAGGGCCAAAGCCCGGTCCCTTTTGGGTAGCTACAGCCTCTCCCTTCTTGGAACGGCCACCGCTGCCTGTTGCAATTGAAGCAGAAATGCAGGTTAGGACACAGGTTGCATGCAGCTTACCAAAGTGGGGAGAATGGACGGAAGCACATGTGCAGGAGGGAAAGGGGGCCTACCCAGCTACTCCTTCCCCTCCACTGACCCTCATGAAAGATAAATTAACGGCAAATGAATCTTGCTGATGAATCAGTTCCAATCATTGTCTAACAGGACTATTTGGGTTCCAAATGGATGTCACTTGACATCACAGCCCCTCCCAGCAGAAGCCGGTGCACACTGATAAGGAGCATCTTTCTACTGCCGCATGGATTAAACAAGCTTTCCCCCCGGGGCACTGCCAAACTCTAGGCACGGCCCATCACGACAATCCAGACTGCCCTTCTTTTACAGAAAGTGGAGTCCAAAGATCTGTGCTACCATCTGGGAGGTAAGAAAGGAAGATGATGGCTCGCAACTAATTTGCCCATTAAATAATCAGTGAGGAGGACATTTCCACCAAGGGGTAAATTTGTTTCCTGGTGGGTCCCAGACAATGCCCCTGCTCAGAGGAAAGGTGACCACCACACCACCCTGTGCCCTGGCCACCACTTTGTTTCTGTGCTGGGTCTCCTCAGCATCTGCGTTTGGTCTGCTCTGTAATCCCCTGGCACAGAGTGAGACCATGACTATGGTGCTCTGTGTGCCATACAGACAGGCAGTGGAAGCTCCTGTGGCTCTCTCTGCATTTCAGCCCAGTGATGCAAGGAGCAATGCTCAGACACATATGAAGCTTGAGCCCAGCCCTGCTAAGCAAATCCCTTTGTGCTGTGCCACGCAGCTGCTGTTCCCGTCTGCCCATGTGCCAGGATCTCTGGGGCTGGCCCTTTCTGCAGCAAGGTCAGAAGCACAATTCGAATTTGCTCAGCAGGATCACGTCTGTATTTGCCAAGAAGCTCTAGGGATGTATTTGCCGTGATGTTACTTGGAGACGCTGACAACGAACCTCAGTCACAGTTTCTGCTCAAGCTCCACCAATTGGTACCAAGCACAGGGGTCCAAAATGTAGCTTTTTATTGGAGGGAAAGAGGAGCTAAGTCCTAAACAGATGTAAATTGGGGGTGTCAGTATAGCACTACATGGATTTCACTTGCAGGGGGAATGAAGGGCTGTTTACCCTGCAATGAATCAAGCATCTTTGCAAGTGGGAATGCCGCAGAGTCTACAGAATAAGCTTCCAGGAATGCCAGTCTCCTGTAAAGTCATGCTGTCCCCAGTACCCAAAGAACCCTATTCTCTAGTCTGGTTGGCAGGGCAGAATTTTTCACTTAGTTAGTCAGGCCCCTCCCTCCCCTTTGTTGTTTCTCCCAGCTTTTAGAATGTAATTGCCTTGGGGCAGAGAACTTTACTCTGTGAAATACCATTAAACTGATGTTAATAATATTATCATCTTGCTCCACTCCTTGGTGCTTGCAAATTAGGATTGCTAGTGCTGTATCAAAAATAGTTTATATGTTTTTCAAAATAAAATATATGTTTTAAATAAGGGGGAAGGATACAATCCTGTTACAAACAGAGTATATAGGATTTGGAATTTTAGTTTGAAGCAATTGGATTTTTTTGTCTCCAGAAGCACAAAAGCAGCTGTTTTGGCCTGGCAGCTGGATTGGGTCCTAATAGCTGGACTTCTGCTGTGTGCATGTGTGTGTTTCTACGATTTCCACAGCTGCCTTCCTCTGTACTTGATGGATCCCTACCTTAACACTGTCTCAAAGGTGTCCATGCTGTGATTCCTCAGAAGCACCAAATATGGTGCTGGGCACAGAATTCATCTTCCTGATAATCTCAGCTTTTATGTGCTGAAAAGGGTGAGAATGGAGAAAGGTATGTGTGCTCAGGCCTATACATAGACTTGCTCTATTTATATTCTATTCCCAAAATAAAAACCAGGCTCCTAATATTCCAGTGCCTGCACCAAAGTATCACAAATTCTGCTCACAGAAAATTATTAATCTGCTTTTCATGTAACTATGCAGGTCAATAAAATAATGTAAATATACTTGTTCTGCATATCTTGGGTCAATTTATAATACTGTCGGTAACGTGTAATAGAGCAATGTTACCATCAGAAGGACATCTGTAGGAACGCATGGATATGGGCAACATGTGAAGGACATGTACACTGAAGAGAGAAAAAGAGATTTTCCCATATAGTTTCTGTAGAATTTTAGGACTGTTTCCACAAATGGATTTTTACTCCTATAGAAAGCCAGAACTCTCCTAATTAGAAGAAAACATTCGTGTGATGTTGTGTTCATTCCAGGCATGACTTGTGGCATTCCTGGGGCTATCTATTTTAAACTAGATTGGTGGGGGGAAATGTCCTGCTTTTCTCCACTATTCCTGCTGTGTCTCACTGTAGCATTGCAGCATGGCTCAGTAGGGAAAGTGAGGAGACAGAGGGGCCCTTTCTGCATGCATGTTTACTACTGACTTTAAATGGACTGAATTTGGTATAGTTTGATCCAGGTGAATGGCATGCATTCTGCATTTTCTGTTGGGGCCAGACAATGGGGTCCCTGGTTTAATACCAGGCACATCTACACTTTTGCCCAGCTAAGCAAGGCAAGGGCAGCTGCAGTAACAAGTGGTGTGGGGACTTGATGGCAGTGGACACCATTCCCACCCATCCCTGCTCTACTTGCTGTTGCTGCTACTGTGATGGGTGTGTGTGTGTGTGTGTGCCCAGTGCAGAAGCGTGGTCTCCATAGCCACAAGGGCTTTAATCCTTTTTTAAAAAGAAAGACCTTATTCTCAGGAAACCAAATTCCATGTTGGATACCAGGTTTCATGTCGGATGCCAGACCTGATGCTACGTAGGGCTCCAGCAGTTAGGACAGGGACACCTGAACTGCACGCTGCCATAAATATTACTGGGTGGGCTTCTTGGAGGAAGAGCCGGGTGAAAATTTGAGTGGCGGATAGATGATGAAAGCAGCACCAAGTTATGCAGCACTTCAAAGCCGATCACGTTGGCTGTGGCGTGTTTTTGCAGGCTAGAGCCTGCTTCCTCAGAAGCAACATTGCAGGTGACAAACAGCCTTTTTTATCGAGTGCTTGAGCCTGATCAAGAAGGCTGTGGTTGCTGTTTTCTGTGGTTGAGGATCTGATTCTTGTGCTCTGCCTTGAATAGGAAACAAAGAAGGACTCTTGACATAAAGGCATATGATGGGGATGGGAGAGGAGGGGCTGCTGCCCCGATGCCGTCTTTACACAAAAGTAAGCCCTCTCAGCGAAGAAGAAAACAAGCCCTGGACCTAAACGCAGGGGAGTTACAAGACAGTCTTTGCTTTAAAAAGTTTTCAAGGGGACTGACTATTCCTGTTTCTGAAGAAAAAAAAAACACCATGTTGCATAGAATTTCATGGTAAATTCTTATTTCTGGATACTCTAATGTTGGGAAACTCTGCCCAGCAGACCTCACAGACCAGACACTTCTCATCCTGGGAAATGTTGACGGCCATCTTCTCCAAAGACAGAGGCCTGAGCAGAGTGTAGCAATGGGGTGTGTGTGTCAGCATACTGTGAAGGCGCTTCCGAAATGGGCTTGCAGGCTCTGGCAGCTTCTTTTTGTCTGCTACTAACCCTTTCACTCACCGGGGTCCCTGTGGTTTATGTAACCGCAGCTGCAGATCAACAGACAAGGGGAGAGGAGCAGCAGTCGTCAGTCCAAAGGACCCTGCCACAGCCTGAGCAGAGAGTCTCCTGCACTGTGGGGAAACATTCAGCCTCCGTGGGCTCTAGGGTGGCATGATGCAGGCACAGAGCCCCAATAGATCCTCAAAATGCCCTCCAGGAGACATCCAGGGGAACTAACCGGTGAGTGGGACATTCCAGATTTCACAGGGTAGCCTTGAGGAGTCTAGTACTGGACAGCAGGAAAGCTAGAACAGCCAGGCTCAGATCCCCAGAGGACATCTTTCAGGCCACAATCCTAAGCATGCTTTATGGAAGTAAAGTGCATTGCAAAACCGTGGAGGCAATGAAAAAGGAAAAGTCACTGGCAGCAGATTCTCCCATCATTGCAGCACTGTGATGGGGAAAGTCACCTTTGGTGGGATTCTCAGCGCTGTGCAGCCTTTAAAAATACAAGAGGGGTCAGGATCAGAACCTGGCAACCCTTGGGGAAGAATTCTGGTTGCCAGGCTGTGACTGCAATAGGAAATCTTGCTGCTGGGTTGCATTAGCTCCAAAACACTTCTCGGGGATTCCTCTGGGGTCCAGAGGGGGGCAGGCAAAGGCTCAAAATTGCCCTCCCCCCTTTCCAAGTGCCTTCTGTTTTAATGGGGCATTTCCATATTTCGTGCCCTTCTGTCCTGGTGCTAGACAGCAGCACGCAGTTCAGTCTGGGCACAAAAAGTCCTCACAAAACAGTCGAGCGACTGATACGATTTGTGGTGTCATCCTGCACCAAAGTGATCATTTAGCTTTAGGATGTCTCATGCTTGCTCCGGAGTCCTCAGCCTCCTTTGTACCGCTGGGTGCCAGGTTGCTGATTAATGTTCAGCTTCCCCCAGGATTCTGCAGAGGCAGAGGGGCTTGCATTAGAACAGCCAGAGAGTGAGGATGAGTCAGGAATGGAGGGGGCTGGGTCAGGGCAACAGTGGCCTTCATCCCCAGTTGTTCTGGGCTCTGGATGCTGAGGCAGGGGATCTGCTTTAGGAACCTGGTTACAATCTGATCCTCGGCTGCTACTATGGAAACCACAGCTAAAGCCAGGGCAATGTCCATTCATGGTCCCACCCAAGATGTAGGCTGAGGGCTCAGGCTGGCCCTGGGAGTGTTGGTCTGTCATCTGGGCTCTCATGTGCTCAGGATATTGTGGGGGGGGGGAGAGATTTATCCCCAGGAGCCTGAGGAATCCTTTCCCTGCTCTTCACGGGGCTGTGGGGAAACTATATGGGCCGGTTCAGCCATTCTTTGTTGATTTAGGAGAGTTTGAAATGACTGCTCCACCCTATCAGAGGTAGTCCCTATCAGGCTTCCCTGCAGATGTGGCAGGCAGAGCAAAGCCGACATTTCCGAAGGCCCCATGGGGTGACATTTTCAAACAGGACCGTGCCTTTTCTGCCTCATCAGGACTCCTAGGACCACTCTTGCACAACGTGATTCTGGTGCTGTCTAAAACCAGGGAGGGAAATGAAGGTCTCGGTGTGATTTAAGCAGCATGCTAGCAGTCATCCCTGCTCTACCCATACCAATGAAGCGAGGAGGCAGAAGGTTGAGGGGGTAGCAATGTCCTCTACCACTTCAGATTTCAGGTGGGGGCCGTGTTTTTGAACTGAACGGTTTCCTACATTAAAAAAAAAAACCCTCTGCATCTGGGGAGGAAGCAGGCTGGGCTTGAACCTTTGCCCCTACTGTGCTAAGGTTTTTGTTTTGTCCTGTTTTTCACTTGCAAAGATCCTTTTTTACGCAGGCAGATTTGAACTTGCTACAGTCTCCTCTTCCATTCTGCCATCTGAGTCTGCTGCAGAGGTAAACTGGGCCTCCGGGTGGGCAAGGGAGATAATGGGCCCCATTTGAAGTGCAGGGACGGAAGCTGCCAGCTGGGATCCGAGGGTTAAGATTCACTGGGTGGCACAATAGGAATAGGAGCAGGAATTCGGATCCCTGCAGTCACCTGCTGCAAGAAAGAGCAAGAAAAGGCCCTGCTGGGCCCTAATGAATGCCAGACACACTTAGGGTTCCCAGCTCAGGTTGGGAAATTCCTGGAGAACTGGGGATGGCCCCCGGAGAGAGTGGGGTTTGGGAAAGGGAGGTGGAAGAGCTCAGCAGGGATGTGGTGCCACACAATGAACCCTCCAAAACTGCCATTTACTGCATGGGAACTGATCTATCTGGGTGGGAGACCATTTGTCATTGCAGACTTCAAGTGGAGGTAGGCAAGCCCAGCGTAAAAGGAGGACACACCTAATGTATGCACACAAAGACAGTAGATGCAAAAGGTTCTCTCACATTATCTTGCCTCTACCCAAAACCTGGCCTGCTGACAATCTGTATCCAATCCACCTGCAGCCACAGGCCAAGGAAGCCTTCTCTATTAGATACATTTCGTAATAAGCAACAGCTTGCATATGAAAAGGCAAACCTATCACTATTTACCCTTCATCATGCAGAGATATAAGGGAGACTCTTGAGAGCTGGCATTTGTGAGTGTGTATGGGGGGGTTTAGGAAATGGGTAGCAGGAGTTTCTGAAAAATAGACAAAGAATTGCACTGCTGGTTGGGAAGGAATGAATTGGTTGAACAATATAGACCTGAACTTAAAGATTCTATGCTGGCTTTCATCTTTCATCAGGTACAAGACCAGTGCAGTAGATCATGAGGGCACTGAAAGACACTGCCACATCGAAGAGAATGCCGGCAGGATTAACAAAGTCAAGGAACCTATAAAATGTAAAAAGGCTTCTTTTAAAAAGTGGAAGGTCTGCCACAGTGAATTGAACACAAGGGACCACAGGCTCTAGCAAAAGAAATGTAAGTCAATAATTAGGCATGCAAAAAGAGATTTTGAGTAGCAGGTTACTAAAAGCATCAAGACAAACTTTTAAAATATATATATCCAGAGCAGGAAAACAGTCAGAGAAGCAGTGGGGCTTTTGGATGACAAAGGAACAAAGAGATTGCTAAAGGGAGATGAGGAGATAGCAGAGAAATTCAATGACATTTTTTTTGTATGGAATGTATGGGGCACATACCTATGCCACAGCCCTTATTTTAGGAAGGAAATCTGAAGAACTAAGCCAATTTTTTAAAAGGGATCCAGAGGGGAACCAGGAAATTACAGGCTAGTCAGCCTAACATCTGTCCCAGGCAATTTAGTAGAAACTGTAATCAACGATTTGCTAGGCATTTAGAAGAACAAAGCCTGCTAAGGAAAAATCAGCATGGCTTCTGCAAAAGGAAGTATTGCCTCACTAACATTTGGAGTTCTTTGAGAAAGTGAAGACAATGTGACCTGGTAGACATTATATACTTGGACTTTCAAAAGGCTTTTGACAAGGTACTTCATCAAAGACTCCTCAGTAAACTTAGCAGTCATGGGATAACAGGACGGTTTCTCTTACGGATTGAAAACTGATTAAATGACAGGAAACATATAGGAATAAATGTCCAGTTCTCAAAATGGAAAGAAGTAAGTAATGTATTCCCACAAGGATTGGTATTGGGGCCGGTAATATTAATTAATTCATAAACGATTTGGAACTTGGAGTGAGTAGTGTGGTGGCCAGTTTTGCAGATGACACAAAATTATTCAGGATGGTGAAAACCAAGGCTGACTATGAAGAACTCCAAGAGAATCTTCCCAACTGGGTGAGTGGGTGGCAATATGGTAAATGAAGCTGAATATTGGTGTGAGATGATGCACACTGGGACAAAAAAAATCCCAGTTGCAGGTATAGGCTAATGAGGTCTAAACTTGCTGAGACGGAGAGGGGAAAAGATCCTGGGGTTATAGCAGATAGTTCAATAAAAGTGTCAACCACTGTGCTGCAGCAGTGAAAAAGGGAAACTCTATGTGAGGGATGACTAGGAAAGGGATGAGAATAAAATGGCCGATATTGTAATGCCCCTGCATAGATCTATGGTGCAGCCTCATTTGGAAACTGTGTTCAGTTCTGATGACTTTATCTCCAAAATTGGGGAGCTGGAAAAAGTACAGAGGAGGGCAACCAAGATGATTAGGAGGTTGAAGCATCTTCCCTATAAGGGAATCTGGGACTTTTCAGTTTAGAAGAGAGATGACTAAGGGGAGGGTGGTGGTGGATATGATAGAGGTTTATAAAATAATGAATGGGATGGAGAGAATTTCTATTTTATTATTTATTTATTTAGTTGTTTTTTAGGCCACTCCTCCCTGCACAGTAGGCTCAGGGTGGCTTACATCAGACGTTTAACACATAGTTAAAAACAACAAATTTAGAGTCCGGCGGCACCTTTAAGACCAACAAAGTTTTATTCAAGGTGTGAGCTTTCATATGCATGCACTCTTCCTTATTGTATCTGAGGAAGTGTGAGTGCCCACAAAAGCTCGTAAGAACCCAAGCAGCTGCATTTTGCACCAATTGTAATTTCCAGATCAAAGTCAAGGGAAGGCTTGAGTAGAGTCAGTTACAATAGTCTGATCTGGGGGTGACCGTCATTTGGATCACTGCGGCCAGGTGTTCTGGAGCCAGATAGGGTGCTAGTAGCTTCACCTGGCATAGGTGGAAAAATGCCTGTCGTGCTACTCTAGTGATCTGCACCTCCATGGTAAGGGAGGCATCGAGGATCACATTCAAGTTCCTGACATGGGTGTAGCTGTCAGTTGCACCCCATCCTATGCTGGGTAGTCATGCTTCCTCTTCTGGGCCCTCTCTCCCAAGCCACAAGACTTCCGGCATTGCAGGATTCAGCTTTGGGTGACTGCTGCAGCCATTCTATCACAGCTCCTAAACACCTAGCAAAGGACTTGGGTGATGTATTTGGCCAGCCACTCATTAATAGATAGATCTAGGTGTTACTTGTGTACTGGTGATGCCAAAGTCCATGTCTCCAGACCAGCTGTGCACATAAAGATATTAAATAATGTTGGGAGAGAATAGCACTCTGTTGGTGGCAGTGCATCTACTCTTCCCAATGGCCACCTTCTTCCCTTGATCTTGAAGAAAGGAGGACAGCCATTGCAAGGCTGATCCCCATATTCCAATATTGACAAGGCAACAATGTTGACAAGGCGAGCTAAACACTTGTAATCTACTGTGTCAAATGCTGTTGAGATCAAGTAACATGGGCAGTGCTGACCCTCCTCAGTCCAGCGATTGCAGGGGACATCTGTAAGAGCAGCCATGGCCATTTCCACCCCATGGCAAGGTTGGAAGCAGGACTGAAATGGATCCAGGGCTAAAGTTTTCTCTAGGAATGCTTTTAATTGATCTGCAGCTGCCTGTTCAACCACCTTCCCCAGAAATTTCAAACAGGGTGTTAGATGGCTGAGTCCCATTCCTTTTTGTGTAGCTCCCTAGAATACTAAGGGGCTAACTTAAGATGGGGGCAAAAAGGGTGTCGGGGGATGATCTCATCAATGGCAGTTGCTAACTGGGACTGCCTGTAGCGAACCAAATCATCCAGGAAGCCACTGGGAGGCATCGGGTCCCATAGAGCATTCAGGACTCCTTTAGGGCCCCTATGTCTCTGCAGGCAGGCATACAGCTATCTTTCGCCTATGTAGGGTGGGGGCGGGATGTGGAGACGGGCCTTCAAGTAAACTGACCCTGGCACCAAATTTACTGCTATCAGATCATGGGACCAGCAACAAACTGCGAGAAGCCAAGTGTTGTCTGAACCTTGACTGGGGGTGGGGTTGTTGACGTGGACATTGAAGTCCCCCCAAATAATTATCCTGGAATACTGCAGCACCCAAGTTACCACTTCCTTGAGCAGGTTTGACATGGCATTGGCTGGAGAGTTAGGCGGATAGTATACCAGGCCGATGGCCAACTTCACTGGCTGATGGCCAACTTCAGGGTCTGCCCTGAAGGAGTGAAATTCCTGGATCAATAATGCCACCCCTCTGCCCTGACCCAAGGTCCAGGACTGATGAAGGACTGAGTAACCAGGGTGTGTGCGCAAGTTATTTTAGGGTGACAGTCTCCCCTTCTCTTACCCAGGTCTCAGTCAGGCATGCTCTGCAAGATATACCTGCAAGAAAGAGGTCTTATTATTAATAGACCTGGCATTACACAGCATCAGTGTTGGAGCTGGACTAGTAACCTCAGCCTTTCCTCCTGTGTCTCTAGAGAAGGGACAAAGGCTAGACAGAGATCGAGATACCTGTATCTCAGTCTTTCTCTGTTGTCTTTCCTTCTCCCACCACCATACCTCCCAACTGCTTCTCCAACTGCTGGGATCTCTGGTCCCCTTTGTCTCCTGGCCCTTCCCAATCATAGCCAAATAACCCATTCCTAATTTTCCTAAATCGCCTACCTTATTATTCCCTTCCCAAACTAATCTTCACCCAGCGACAGTCAACAATACACAATACACAGCCTCTGGGTGTGTCAAAGTGTCCCCCACCCCAAGAGTACCTAGTGTGCATCCATAGGAGTTAATCCCTGATCTCCGTAGTTCATAGGGACTCTCTGGGCTTTGCTCCTATTTCTGCCTTATACAGTTGGGGGAGAAATAATTGGTAGCCCAGGCTCTCTTGCCAAGTGGAAGATGAATCTCTGTGGGGGCTGGCCAAGATGACAAAGATAATTCTCCCCCACCCAAAATACTAGAATGAAGGCATGCAATAAAGCTGATGGGCAGTAGGTTCAGGATGGACAAAAGGAAACACTGCTTTACAGAGAGAGTGGTTAAAAGGTGGAATTTGCTGCCAGAGGATGTAGTGATAAACTGCTTAAAAGGGGGATTAGATAGATTACACCTTGTTGGCCCTCCAGAGGAACAGGTTGGCCACTATGTGAGGCAGGATGCTGGACTAGATGAACTATTGGTCTGATCCAGCAGGACTCTTCTTATGGTCTTATGTTCACAGTATGCCAGACAGTGTGTATTTATATAATTTTGCTGTGAAACTTGTTCCATATTTTCCCTTTATCCTATTTAACTGTCCTTGCCACAGTAAACTCCATTGATTCATTTCCACTTGGACAAAAGTGCAGTCAGGTTAATGGGAGGGGAGATGACCTGGTATTTGTCAACTTGGGGAGGGGTATTCATTCTCCATGGAAACACCAGTCTCTTTTCTGAAGTTTTTTACACTGATCAGGAGAGGACTAGGAGGCAGATCGCAGAAAGCCAGTCAAGGTTGATACCCAAGCAGGGCTTGTTTGTACCCCAGGGCTTCTGTGGAACCCCACTTTTGCCAGTTTAGGGATCCACATCATCAACTCAGACATCAAGAGCTGTGCCAACATGCCTAGCGGCATGTTCTGTTTGGCACTGTATTTACGGAAAGGGAATGCCTTTGTGTCCTGGGATGTCAAGACCATATGATGCAGCCCTGATTCTCCTGGCTTGAAAAATAAAAAGACAGCCATGATTTATTTTAAACATCATGTCAAAACTGCCCCACGAGACATTCTTTACCTCTCTCTGGAGGAGCATCATTCAAACAGAAGCACAGTGCCTTTAAGACCAACAAAGTTTTATTCAAGGTGTATGCTTGCATGTGCATGCACACTTCCTCAGACAGAACGAAATGGGAATTTTCCAGCCCACCATGCAGGCAAAGGGTGAGCAATAAATTAGCACGCAGCATAATGAAGATGTCTTACAGATTCAAGGACAATTCAGGAATAACACACTAAGTTTACAAGGTTATCAGGTTATCATTTGTTTGAGTTCAACTCTAGGGGAAAACAAAGTAAAGGAAATAACTATGCTAAGGTGGGGACTAATGGGCAGATGGACTAGTCTTATAAACTTGGCTTGTATATGTGGGCTGGATAATTCCCATTTCATTGTATCTGAGGACGTGTGCATGTGCATGCAAATAAATGCCCCTTGAATAAATCTTTGTTGGTCTAAAGGTGCCACGGGACTCAAACTTTGTTCTATGACTTCAGACCACCCGAATCGATTTACATACCTAGAGCTATTAAGAAAAGAAACTGCAATTTCCCCTTTTTGCCACCAGAAGGCACTGTGCACATCAGGGTTGCTTAAGACCGATAGCCTTTTGTGGAGAGGGTGACCCAGGTAGGGGAAGCCACATCTGGGGAGCACACAGCTGCCTCACATCTCCCCATCTTGCACAGGGCCTGGGCTCCCTGCCACTCCCTCAGCTTCCTGATTCATAAATCATTTTCTAATTTATAACATGAATAATTGATCTTGCCGTGGCAGCCTCGGCGATAAATCTCTTGTGCGCACATGCATAAGAAAATAATAATAATCTTACGGTGAGCAACTGGGGCTCCCACTATTGATTATCTGTGCAGAGGGCCACTTTCCCACGATTCATGCTCCAGCTCTTTCTGCTATGGCGCCAGCAGATACACAGGGTGATTGTGCCGGGCGAAAGCCTTTCCTTAGGCCAGGAACATCCCTGGCTCTTGATGGGGCAGAGCAGTCTAAGGCTCCAGGTGCCTTGGTGGATCTCCCTATCAGAAGGAAGGGATGAAAGCAGATTTAATTTCTAAGGTTTACATTGGAAAATACCAGATACTAGGATGCCATCCTACCCGTCTCTGCCATCTAACATAAGATAGCACTATAGTTATTTATGTACTTTGCCTATGCTCCACTTTTTAGCCAGAACGCCAACTTCTAATCTGACAAACCAGGTATGATTCCCCGCTCCTCCTCCACATGCAACCAGCTGGGTGACTTTGGGCTCATCACAGCACTGATAAAGCAGTAAGATCAGGGCTCTCTCAGCCTCACCTACCTCACAGGGTGTCTGTTGTGGGGAGAGGAAAGGGAAGGCGACTGTAAGCCACTTTGAGACTCCTTCTGGTAGAGAAAAGTGGCATATTGGAACCAACTCTTCTTCTTCTAATGTGGACCCGGAGGCTTTCAACATCCTTCCTTCCTGTCTTTTACCTTCATGACAAACAGTGAGGTAGATTAGGGTATGTAACCAGCTGAAGATCATCTAGAAAGCTTCCATGGCAAGAGTGAGGGATTTGAACCAGAGACCCCTAATCCAACACTGTAGCCATTACATCAACTGCCTCTCATTTTTTCTCATTTGTAATGGAAAGGTTCTCTGTACACATCCTGTGGAAGACAAATTAAAATTAATCTGCTTCTAATAATCCAGGCCAGTCTTGTCTCCTACAACTACATCATAGCAGTGACTTGAGGATGGAATGCTCCAAAGGGGAGTGCTCACCAGAACAGGCGATCAGGCACGGCCATCAGATCCCCCTCTTCATTGACCTGTTGATGGTGACATCAGGTGCTGTCAAGCAGCTGCTGATTCGTGGTTTTCAAGACAGGAGCTGTTTGACGGTGGCTTGCCATTGCCTGGCTCTGCTTAGGAACTCAGGACTTCCTTGGAGGCCTCCCATTGAAATATCAACCAGGGCTGACCTGCTTTTAACTTCTGAGATCGAATGAGAACAGGCCAGCCTGGTTAGGGATTTTACTTGTTAGTCATTCCCAGGGCTTGGCTTCCAGAAATGTTTAGAAACATCAGAGTGAATAAAAGAATGGGGAATAGCTGTTATGTTGGCAGCAAATTCAAAAATAAAAGGCACAAAATACGTTTTTGTTAAGATCAACCGAACTAACACTGTGTCATATTACATTCAATGGCCTTAATAAAAATTATTAAATGACTTCTGGATTTAGACCATGGAATAGTGAGTGTCCTTGAGATCAACCTCACACATGCTCTGCAATAACAAAGGCTGAAGTTTAATGGTAAGGCCGTCTTCATGGCTGGCTGTCCATCATTTCAGTAACCCAGTACCAGACAAGCCAGATCCCACCAGATCTCGGAAGCCCAGCCGGGCTGACCCAGGCTAGTATTTGGGTGGTAATTCCTCCAAGGGCCACTAGAGGCAGGCAAAGGCAAACCAGCTCTGAACGTCTCTTGCCTGTCTGCCAGCCAGGCAGACAACCTTTGGCTCTCCTGGCTATATTCTACACAGGCCATATGAGAAATAAATAATAACAAGCCCAGTACCAGCACATTTAAAACACCCCAACAATGTGAGAAGGGCTGAAAGGGCTGCTATCTGTGTGGTACGTGTGAATCGCACCTAAATCGACAAGGCAAGTTAAGACAAAACAAAGCTGGTTCTCCAAGCAGAATCCATCTTTTGCAAAAAACCAACTGTACCAAAAAGAGTAATGAGGGTGAGGATGGATAAGGGAAAGGGAAGGCAAAAAAGAAAATGAAAAACCCTAAGGTTTTTAGGTTATTAAATGACATATGTGGCCTACATATAGCCACTAGTTTCAAACGCTGTGGACCCTGCAGAAACAAGAACCATGGGGGAAGTGTGTTATGATCCTAAATAAAATTTGCTTTGAAACATATCACATTGTGCTCATTTTAACTTAGTGCTTCAGACTGCCTGTGCCTCATTGACCGCTAGTGCAATCTTAAGAAGAGGGGCTCCCTTCTAAATCTATTGATTCCAGTTCCCTTGAAGAGTACAACTCTGCTTAGGATTTCATGGTGTTCTTTTCATTTTACACTTTCCCCCACTTGCCTTGAATCCAATGTTGGCAGGATCCACACACAGTTGTGACCAGACTCTGCTCATGTTTTTCTTGGTCAGTTTTCAGTCTTACTGTGAGAAGTCAGCTTCTCATGATCGTACAGGCATCTTGGTTGTCAACCTCCTGAAACTTTTCTGGAGTGTCCCAGCCATTCTGGTGGGTGGGGATGGTTGGGGTCAGTCTGGGCACACAACTGGAGAGTGTGGTGCCTGTGAAAAGCTCCCTCTTTTGGCTGTCCCCTTTGCAGCTGCAAATAACTTGTTTTATCTCACACATACCTGCCTCCAAATCCATCCACTGCCAGTGACAAGAGCCTGGCCCTGTCGATATGAGACCCTCTGATAATGGCTAGCTTTGCCAGGCGCTAGCATCACCGGGACCACTAAGGACCAAAGTGGAGGGGGTCTGGAAGTAGAGTGGAGGGCAGGGGGAAAGTAGTTTTCATTGAAAAGTATGTGTGAAGGAAGCTGAGTTGTCCACCAACTCTGCCTTACGCTGGTATTGTAGGCATCAGAGGAGGGCAGTGGGAGGGTGTCCTTACGTAAGGTGTGGCGGCATGTTTTTTCCTTCTCTCTCCTTAATGAAAGCATGAATGGGGCAGACCTGTGAATAGCACCATGGCTAGCTGCATCATGACTAGTTAGAGTTGAAGGGAGGCCTACAGCAAAATGGCCGCAAACCCAGCCTAGATTGTAGCCAGTCCTGACAGAGCAATGTGATGAAACAGCCTGAGGGTGTGGCAAGGGGAGCAGAATTCTTGCCCAGTTGCATTCCCCACCCTAAAAAAAAACAAGCAAACAAACACCTCCAAACAGAATTGAAAAGCTGATTTCCTCACAGCAGGGATTATTTCTGATTGCAGGGAATTGAAAAGTGTCTTTAGAGGGCCAGTTCCCGCCTTTCCCTGTCAGTGGTGTATGCAAGAGCTCTTCAGCCCCAGCTGTCCAGGGATTTAATCGTGGTTCAGTCCTGACACACACCCATCACTTTGGTTGTGAAGCTCAATTATTTGTCTGGCTGTGCAAATCTTTGTGCTTGAGAATACGTCCGCAGGTGGACTCTACTAATACCTGTCACCAGCCCCACTGACTGTCCCTCTAGCACACAGCTCTTGGGCAGCTGGGACCCCTCCCTCCCCCACACCGCCTTGGCCTGCACAGCCCCAGAGCGGCAGCGACACCAGATCAGCCTTGCCGGAAGCTAATAAAGCAGCGGAGTAACGGAGTGGATCCATACGCCTCTAATATGCGACATTAAAAGGTAATGGGAAAATCAATCCCAGCCACAGCAGGGCTCCCTCCACAGCAAGTGCAACCCAGGTACCAGCAGCTGTCGTTTGGCTCCGCCAGGGGGGCAAAAGGTGTCGGGTGCTGCATGGCTTGAGCTGTGCCAGAATTCCCTGTTGCCTAGTGGCGAGATGGCCCCATTCTGCTGTCTCGGGTGGGGGGCGTATGGTACTGGCTGGGAATAGGGAGAGGGGGCATTAACAGGTGATGGCACAGTAATGGGGGCAGGAGGGAGACTACAGTGTTGACTTGTGCCAAAGGTTCCTGTTTATAAGCCCAGCATGGGCTCGGGGCACTGAGGACACTCCCAAGACTATTGCTGGCTGAGGCTTGACATCATGGGTGCCCAGAGCCGACTACAGGTCTGAGTGGGGACGAGAGTGACCCTCGCTGTGTTCCAGCTCCCAGCGGTCCCAAAAGGCAGTTTTAGGGGACCGGTCAGCTCCTGCTGTTGAGGATTATCCGCAGAACAGCTGTCTCCTTTTGGTTGTGCAAGGAGGAAAGACGCTGCTGCCGGAGGGCTGCAGGAAAGGATTCAGGCACTGGCTCCAGTCCTTTGGGCACCCAAAGGGCCCCCTTGGTTAGACTGTCAGCTGGGGACAGTGACTTGAGGGGGGGGTGTGCATTTAGGTGTGGGCTTATGTGCACGTCTGTGCCCTGGTGTGCATGTGCAGATGCAGGCTTGAATTATTAAAGAGCCGAGGAAGCGTTTGTACCCAAGAGCGAAGGGCAGGGGTTCTCGCTGTTATTACATCCTCTCTGTGCTAGAGAGAGGGGAGCTTATCACCTCCATCAGTAAAACTTCCGTGCTTAGCAAATTAAACCCGACACAGAGCAGCACACAGGCCAGAGGTACCTGGGCCAGTGGCCGCCAGAATGCACAACATGGCACGGGGCCCGCTGCTGAGCACTTGGCGGGAGGCATTTTTACTAGCCTGCATTCTGTACATTCTCTAGGGAGGCCAAAGGCGTATGAGATTAAAAGAAGACACAGTCACGGTTTTGTACAATGCTCCAGGCCAGCTTGTTGCCCCCCCCCTTCAAATATTCTGGTGATTTGGAACCTCCCCTCAGCCCACCTAGCACTGGACCTTTCCAGCAGAACTTTCCTTCTGAACCCCCCAGCCCTCGAGCCGGGCATTTGGCTCAGGGGCAACTTTTCCCCCGAGGGCTGAGTGTTTAGCAGGCCCCACTCCCCAGTCAGGGGGGAAGTGCCAAGCCGTGCTGGATGCAGCCTTTGTGCTCTTGGCTGTGATAACTACTCTGTCATTACCTGAGAGACAGATTAATCAAAGAATAATTAACTTTACTGCCTGCAGGGGAACTAACACACAATCGTCTCCCGCTCAGTGGTCCCTAGACTTGAGCGATCCAGTCCAGGAGGAATCCGGGCATATTGGAGTGCTGTGCCTTGTCCCCCTCTTCTCAACCTCTCGTAGACAGGCCCAGTTGGCTCCCAGGGGACTGCGACAGCTGGCACAGCTGCCTTAATGAGAAGGGCTACCTTTCACAGAGAGAATAAGTAGTTGCTCAGTTGTATGTTTCCATTCACTCAAATGCATGGACATGGCGGGGGTGGGGGATGGGGAGTTCCCAGGCCATATTGCTGAGGATGACAGAGATGGGGGTGGGAACAGAAAACCATTTTAAGCAGGCTAGTTGAAATCCAGGAAAAGAGCATGTCTGGCTTTACACTGAAGCAGTGAGTCCAGCTGTGCTGTACTGTAGTAGAAGATAGGGGTTTTCTTGTGTTCGTGGATGTTCCAATATTCCTGGATGGGTGTGGGCCATCCATAGACATTACATAGGGTATTTTATTTTTGGCTGGTATACATTCCTGTCTGATACTCACATCTGACCTGGATAGTCCCAGCAAACCCAATCTGATCAGATCTCAGGAGCTAAGCAGGGATGGTCCTAGCTAGCACTTTGAAGGGCAACCTCCAAGGAGTACCAGGGCTGTGCTGCGGGGGCAGGTAGAAGAACAAGAAGAAGAGTTGGTTCTTATATGCCGCTTTTCCCTACCCGAAGGAGGCTCAAAGCAGCTTACAGTCGCCTTCCCTTTCCTCTCCCCACAACAGACACCCTGTGGGGTGGGTGAGGCTGAGAGAGTCCTGATATCACTGCCCGGTCAGAACAGTTTTATTAGTGCCGTGGTGAGCCCAAAGTCACCCAGCTGGTTGCATGTGGGGGAACACAGAATCGAACCTGGCATGCCAGATTAGAAGTCTGCACTCCTAACCACCACACCGGTAATCTTAGGACCTCCTGGCTATGTCACACACATGCCATATGACAGGGGTGGCCAAACTGTGGCTCTCCAGATGTCCATGGACTACAATTCCCATTGTAGCTCATGGACATCTCTACAACCAATTTGGTCACCCCTGCCATATGATTGATAAATAAGCAATGGCATTCACAGCCAGCTTTCACACTGTTAACATTTTATATCCCCATTTTATTTATTTATTTTCAGATTTATTTTCAGCTCTTTCCCGAAGGCTCAGGGTAGCTCACAATATATAGGACGCATACATATAAAAATATTTTAAAATCAGTCAATTTAATTTGAGTTAAAAACTGTATCAAAGTCGCCACCTTTTCTCTGGTGGTGGTGGGCGACATAAAGTGCATTCTTGATGTTAAGATTCCTGCTATTAGAAATGCCAGATGTTCTGATAGTAATCTAGAGTTGTTAAATGCCTTCAAGTAGGGAGGCCAGATATTGTCAAAGACAATTTACACATTGGTCCAAGCACCAAGAGGCCATGGAAGCTCTGTCAGGTGTCTTTTTTTGCTGGGTTAGAAGTGCTGAAATGCAGCTGTGGACGGAAAGTGTGTGAGTCTTCAGTAAAGACTAAGGTTTAAGAACAAAGGATTCCTTAGCTGGAAAATAAAAACAGGAGTTCAGTGCTGCTTTAGAGAGAAACAAAATTTATTCCAGGATAAATGTTTGTGAGCTCATGTCATCAGATGTATGAAGTACAGATTCATCATTTATATTAACAGCTGCAAATACCAGAAAGGTATGGGGAGACTTGTTACAAAGACAGGGCAGTTTAAAAAAAAAGAATAGTCAAAAGAATAATCAACCTGTGGCAGAGATTATCCAGGATACAGCTAATGATAAGCCTCATATAAGATTATTGGGATGGGGTCTTCTGCCAGAAATGCAGCAAACACTACAAGTGGAGTTTGTGCTTTCCATAGTTTGGTCCCAAGGCTGCCTGGTGTTCCATGCTAGATAAGCTGACTACATATAGAATTTGATACCATGACAGCCGATTTAAGACAATCCCATGGGGTTTTCAAGACAAGGGATGTCCAGAGGTAGTTTGACATTGCCTTCTACTGCATCGCAACCCTGGACTTCATTGGGGCTTCCCATCCAAACACGAACTATGGCTGACCCTGATTAGCTTTGGAGACCTGATGAGATTGGAGGAAAGAAAAGGCTTTGTACATAACGCTTAAAGCTGCGTACGAAAACCAATCTATCCTGCCACAATCTCATGCATATGGAAGCTGCTGCAGTTTTCAAGTATTTCTAACAGCAGTGGCATGATTTTCACGCATTAAATTGCACATGGCTGAACATGGATTTTGCTCTGTCCATGTAAGAAAAAAAATGCTATTTGTGCAAGGCACTGAGAAGCCATGGGTGCTTTCTGTAGTTTTTTTTGTCCTAGGGTGAAGCAGGAATCTTGATGCCTGGATAAATATAACTTGCTTGTGATTTTTTATGGCAACATCTTCCCTCATCCCCTGTTCTTAGACCGAGTTCTTGAACAATAAAACCGAAAAACTTAAATAAAACTCAGGTCTAAAAATACCTCCCTTCAACAATTCTCTGCAGCCTCTAGAAATCGAGCAACAGAATAGGCAGTGAACCTCACCGTGAAGGTTTATGGGAGCTGTGCCCACAGGGATTCCGGTTGGCCTTCAGCACTTAGGGAGGTCAGAAAAGAACCCTGCCATATAGCGGCAGCAGAAGGTGCATGTGTTTTGGTACAGAAGAACGATAAACTCCCTTCCTCACATAGACACACATTCATCCCTCCCTCCCTCCCCCCATGTGCTATATCCAATCCGATCCTGTCAGCGCCTCCTCATTGAGGCTAAACGCTGGGGAGATTCAAACAGGCAAACAGTGCTGAAAACAAATCTACAGGGAGCCCTTGCTGATAATGGGAGACTCAGCTGGAGTCACATACACATGGTGTTGATTACTAACTAACAAGGCAATGAGCAGGGGGAAATTTCTGGCCTCCAAGAGCCAATTCACAGAAATTACCCAGTTGTAAAATAGCATAATACATGTGTGGTACATATTTAATTGACCAGATTTCTCTGCAATAATCAAGCAAGCAGCAAAGAATGGGGGCAAGGAACTTCCCTGTTTTCAGCACAATGAGCTCTGACAGAGCCATTCAGAACTGGCTGCTCTTCATGAGAGTCAGTATGATACAAGCAGGATCTGGGAAGCCCAGGTTCCTTCTCAGTCACAGAAGCTCAGTGTGGGATCTTGGGCCATGTTGTGTCTGCAGCCCTGCCGAGGACAGAGCTTGAGGTCTGAGACAGGATCCCAGCCGCTAGATCCCAACCCAGGATCCAGTCAGTTTAAAGTGAAACTGACCAATAGCATGCACTGGAGGGAAGATCTATCGTGTAGCCTGTGTATAGATGTTGGGGTTTTGGGTTTATTTGGTTTGTTCACAACTTGTACCATCTTAATACAAGAGCTGTTTGCGTGCCCAGTGTCCTGGCTTCCTTTAAGCCAACAGATTTAACAGGCCTCCCATTCTCAGCTTAACCTGTCTCACAGGGCTGTTGTTGTTATGATGATAAAATGTATTTCCCTGGACGGTGTGCCCTGATGGTTTAAGATAAAGAGTGGATAATGCATAATTTTTTCCTTTAAGTGTGCCTAACACTGCAGTGTGGGACTCTAGAGAGGATCAGGGTTTAGTAAAACAAAGTGTGCAAAATGTTGCTATGTGTTGTAGCAGGTAAGAACTGCAAGAAAAGGACTTTCTGTCACTTTGGGGTCCCAAGAGCTCTAATTTCACAGACAGGCCAATAAGCTGTGGATAAATGACAACCTGCTATCTGCCCAAAGCAGACCATCATGCGACCGTAGCCTGCCTGGACTACGGCCTGGACTAAGAACATGGGCTGTAATTTATAACTCCCGGAGATCTCAGAAAAGAAACACAGAGAACAATCCTACTCAAAGCCTTAACCAGGTAAGAGAGCTAGACCCTAACAGTCCCACCTATCTTTGCCAAGTCTCCTTCCCTAGCCTCCTTCCCATGGCCTCCATCTATTGAAAACATGTGCATTTTCAATTTTGTCAAAGTCTTGTTATCAGTATCAGCTTTCTAGCTTTGGCAGTTCTCAAGAGATCCTGCTGGTTGGTGCTTCTTTGACATTGCAATGTGGCATTGCCATTCTTCAGCTACACATGAACACGCTCACCACAATCAGATAAGCAGCATCAAACAAAGGCATGAAGTCAGAAAAGAAGCCCAAGCCTCCTCTTAGCTGAATACCCAGGGATTTGACAACCCAAACAGAACACTCTTTAAGTCCATAGACAGAATTCACATATACTACTGAAAAGGACTTTTTGGCCCCTACCCTGCTGTTGCTGTGCGAGTCTGAAAAACAGAAAGGCAGTTTGAAATAAACTTGTCTCAGGTTTCTGACTCAATAGACAGCCATGCAGGAAGGCTGATTTACAATCACATTTCCATCATCCTGTGCTTTACACAATACATGCATAATTTCATCCCTGTCACCGAAAGCATCATAAAACTATGGTTAGACACAAGTGCCACCCCCAACACAAAACTGGGCCTTCAGCATATCAGCCTATAAAATTCAGACAACCATGTGCCACAAAAAAAGCATGGATGTACTTGGGAAATTTGCTCTCAATTATCAAGAGCTAACCGTACAATTGCAGAGAAAGTCAACCCCCCTCCCCAGATCAGTGTCAATTTGTCCTTGTGGGGAGGAGGGGAAACTCCTCCTGACACTAAATATGATGAGCAGTTAGTCCCCACGTTACTAATACAGCACCATCAGTTGCAGAGGGATGGAGCCTGAATATCATATACTAAGTCAATAAAAAAATAATCAGTGTTTAATCAACAGAGTAGCCCCAATAGCCTTAATAAGGAAATGAAGTTTACACACTTCTGTGACTCTCAGTAAATCTTGGACCCCAGGAAACTATTCATCTCTATGACTGGAAGGCCATTCCCTTCAGGATGGTCTGGAGCTTTGATTTTGCATATTAAAAAATAAGAGGTTTTGCACATATAGGTAAAATCTAACTCAGTCGAGTTCATGCATCCCTTCCACTGCGTTAGTCTAGGGGAGGCCTGAATCAAAGAAGAGAACCAAAGAAAGGCATTTTCTCTAGAGGTAGGCCTGAAAGAGACAAGTGAAATTATCCATTCTTATGATGAAAATTCATTGGCAAGAAACAATATAGATACTGGCTGATCTCCCAGAACGAGGAGACTGCAGTTGACTGAAGTGCATGGCAAATAAACTGCTCTGGGCTATGCAAGTAGAAGAAGAGCTGGAATTTTTGTTTCCCATTTTTTACTACCCAAAGGAGTCTCAAAGTGATTTATGATCACCTTCCCTTCTTCTCCCCACAACAGCCAACCTGTGAGGTAGGTGAGGCTGAGAGAGCTCTGAGAGAATTACCACTGGCCCAAGGTTACCCAGGGGGCACTGCTCTGCTACACCAAGCTGGCTCTCAACAGGATGAAATCATTGGGGTTTGAAGTTGAAATGGGAACGATAGTTTTGCCTGTACATATTTCTACTACACCTTAAGATTTTAATAAGCACCTTGGGTAGATGGATAGGAAAAGGGGGAAGAAGGATCTCATCTCAACCATCAAAACAGCTTAATTACTCAGTGTTTTTCCTGACCTCAGAAGCCAGACAGATTCTTCTGGGGGCAAGAGCAGCTTAATAATTAGTGAGACTCGCAAATATCAACTTACCTGAGTTGCCAGAATGAGGCCAAGTAGGGAGAACTTTGCCAGCTTAGACAGATTTCAAATGTTAAAAAGGACTCCACAGGAAAATACTTTCCCTCCCAAATGGAAAAAAAATAGAATAAAAATTCCTTTTAAACTCATATAAAAGCCTTCATGACCAGGTAGCTGATGTTGAAGTTTAATAGCAAAGTAGAGGCAAGGTCTGAGACATATTGTTGGAATATGCAAGATCTACAGCGTGTGCAGGATTCAAAAACATGAATATCTCATAGGGAACATTGGAAGACATGTGCATTTAGCATAGCTGGGCTAAGAACTTCTAGATGTTTTTTCAAATAATCTCCTCCAGTGTCCTGGTTGGCTCAAAGGCAACTTCCTGCTCCTTTGAGCACACTTCCTCCCTGCTTGCCTCCAGAACAGACTGAATGAACAGAACACTTGATCAGGACTTTCCCTCTCTTCTCTTTCTATCCAGTTTGTTTCTCTCTTTCCAGTAAAACTATTTTATTTGTTTAAGGCTTCTAGTGCTGCAAACTTCTTTGCATATTTAAACTTGGCCAACACACATTTGAATATTGCCCAAAGCAGAAAGAAGAAATACATGCAGGCCTCTTTCCTCCTCTTCTCCATGTAATACATTTCTTGTAAAGCATTTTAAATGCTATACTTATATGTAATCTTGATGCTACACAATCATGAAACTATGCTATGCCTCAGAAATTAATACTATACATTCATCTACCCTTGTATACACTCACACTTAGGCTATGTATACATGATTGTATGCATTATTGCCAAGGATGAGAAACTCCTGAAGGGATGATTTTTAGGGAACTATAGATGTGCAGAAGGGTGACTGTCACAGAAGATTTAATTCTAAGATGTACGCTCTTAGGACAGTGATTCTCAACCTGGGGGTCGGGACCCCTTTGGGGGTCGAATGACTTTTTCACAGGGGTTGTAGCAGGGTGAGCAGCTTGGTGGAGGGGGGCCCCATCACTGTTGCCACTCTTCCTGCAGGCGCCGGTGCTCGGCCGCTCCTCTTCCATTTCATCCACACAACAGCCTTGTGGGGTAGATGAAGCGTTCGTCTGTCTGGAGCAGTGGAAAAGAGCGAGATCTGCATGGTGGGACAAGAGGCAGAACTTAACTGAGAAACCCCAGAAAAAAACCAATTTATATACAATGATAAACAATGGGTCTTCATTCCATTGGTCAGTTTCGGTTTAATTTCTGTGAAAGAACACTTGCATAATTTTATGGTTGGGCGTCACCACAACATGAGGAACTGCATTAAAAGGTTGCGTCATTAGGAAGGTTGATAACCATTGTCTTAAGAGATAAGCCATCTCAGCAATGCTGGGCCTAAGTATAAGTGGGTTTAAGAATGGCTTCAGCATAAGATGGTCTGACCCAACAGTGTTGGGTGCTCTTGGCTAGGGGAAACCCAGACAGTTCATACATGTTTTTCATGTGATAATTTTTGCCAAAGCAGTCTGTCACTGAGTTGGTGAGGATCCAAAAGTAGCTCTAAGAACTTGATTGGGTTAGAAGAGTTCACAGCTGGGTGTGAGTGATGGATGGAGGGTTATCAGACTTTCTCATTTACTATCTTTCAAGTACCTCTCAGAGGTAAGACACTTTCCTATCGAGTGATTTTTGGCCACCTTTGAATAGGCTTCACTACTGGGAGGACTGGTGAGATTGTTACCCATTTTTTCCCCTTTCATTTTTGGCTGGCATTGCTCTGTTGCTTTATGCTTCATGCACAGCTACTGCTTCACTTGAAGTAAGGTGAATTTAGGTTGAGCTAAACTATATGGTCTCAGTATTTTTCTATATTGGGATGTGTTCTGGAAATTCTTAATGTGAGAAAATCCTTGTTGGAACTTATGTACTACTAAAATTCCCATGAAGCTGTATCTGTGTGGGCAGGGTGGTGCTTCTGCAGTAAACAAATGTCTAGGTCTAGGCTTTGTGCTTTATGAAGAACCAAAATGGGGCAAGATAGTAATGGGCAAGTGTATGAAAACTCCATTTTGGAATTCAGGGTCTGGTTGATGCAGAGATGATGGAGACCCTGGTGGAGGCTGGGACACAGTAATTATGGGAAGCACATGGTGATTCCTGAAGTACTGCAAAACCGTAGGAAAGGGTGCCTGATTCCGTCACAAGATGGTAGGTTGCCTGCCCCCTTTGAAACTCAAGCACTATGTAAGACAAGAGGGTTGGCCACTGTTTTTATCTGGATGCCATCCTCCTACTTATGGGTCTGCAATAGGGTTGCCAGGTCCAGTTTGGGAAATTCCTGGATATTTGGGGGTACAGCCTGGGGAGGGTGGGGTTGGGCAAGCATCAACTGGCTATAATGCCATAGAGTCCCCCCCCCCCGCCACAACCATTATTTTCTCCATGGGAACAGATCTCTATTGATGGAGATGTTGTAAGTCCAGGTGATCTCCAGATCCCACCTGGAGGCTGGTAACCATCCTCTGCAAAACAGACATCATTTGAGCATATTTCCCTCGATAGGGATAACAGACTTCCAAGTGGGACCTGGGGATCCCCAGGAATTACACCGCAGTTCCCCCTGGAGGAAAGGGTTGCTTTGGAGGGTGGACTCTAATTCTATGGCATTGCATCCCACTGAGTTCACTGTCCTCCCCAAACTCCATTCCTAAATCTCCAGGAGTTTCCCAATTTGGATCTGGCAGCGCTCCCATCCCCTGCCCAGAGGGACCCGGCAACTCTACTCACCACGACAGCAAGCTAAAAGCCAGTCCGCTCATCGTGTGGGAGTCAAGCCAAGAAAAACTTTTAGGCTCCAGTACATCACAAGGCAGGTCCCAGCATTTTGTTTCCCTCTATGCACATGAGACTGCCTGAACCTGGATGACCAACCTGGAGGGTGGAAGGAGCAGCACAGGAACGATGAGAGAAAGGGAGCCCCGGGGTGGGTGGGGAGTGTCGAGTATCTGCCCTGCCCTGCCCTGCCCTTTAAGTCTCAGCGTCTTCCACCGTGCTTTCCTGAGAGAGGCGAAGCGACTACAATTTCCAGCAGCCCGTGCGGCAAATGGGGCGTGGCCAGATTGGGAGCAGGAGGAAGAGGCGAAGACGGAAGCGGCTGAGGCTGCGGGACCCGGCCTAAGCGCCTGGTAACTCCCCCCCCCCCTTTCCCGCTCTCCTGTGAAGGGTCTGATTTGGCTTCGTACAAATTCTCGCTTCTTTTTCTTCCCCTGCTTCTTTGGGGCCGGCTGCTCTGAAGTTTCTCTCTGGGTCTTTGCATTTGGCCAGAGCGCCCCCCCTTCCCGGTTGCTTTCCACCAAGTGTCTCGTGCCTGCCTCTGGCTAGGAGGTTTACTTCCCATGCTAGCATAAGTGGGTAGCGCCGACTTGCTTTTCGAGGAAGGTCCCGGGACTCCAATACAGATGTTCTCGGAAGCCCCCCCCCCCCCATTGCGACTGAAATGTTGTAATTCGCCCCTAGAGTTGTGGGGTTCTTTGCTGTTAAGAGGAACGTCTTCTGCCACCGTTTTTTGTGTTTGACTCTTGCAAATTAAGCGTCCCTTGGTCCAGGCATTTCCCTTGAAGTGGCTGTCATATGCGAGTATTGTATTTCCATAGTATTTCTGTCGCAGTAGTGCAGAAATGTGATTGTCCACCTTCCCCCTTTTGACAATTCTTGTGGAAGTGTATCCTGTGGAATATAGTCGTGCCAGTGTTGCAGACCCTTGTTGGAGCACTCTGCTGCACTCTCTCATGCTTGTCCCCTTGTGACAGAGTTCTTCTAAAAGCTGACAGACACGTATACAGTGAAGGTGCAATGATAATGATGTCAGGCTCCCCTTTCCATTGTTGGAGTCTGAGACTGGGACTGTAGACTTGTTAGCCTGAAGGCCAGGCTGCGCTGCATGTTTTTAAAGGGCTTGGGTATGCTGGATGTCCCAGTATTCACACAGTAGGGGTGCAGAATGCCACTTTAAAAGTCTCTAAGGGTAGTGTGGGGGAGAGGAGGGTTCAGGCTCCCCCTTTTCCATTTTCAGTTTGGTGTAGTGGTTAGGAGAGCGGACTTCTAATCTGGCATGCCGGATTCGATTCTGCACTCCCCCACGTGCAGCCAGCTGGGTGACCTTGGGCTTGCCACAGCACTGATAAAGCTATTCTGACCGAGCAGTGATATCAGGGCTCTCTCAGCCTCTTCCACCTCACAGGGAGTCTGTTGTAGGGAAAGGAAAGGGAAGGCGACTGTAAGCCGCTTTGAGCCTCCTTCGGGTAGAGAAAAGCGACATATAAGAACCAACTCTTCTTCTTCTTCTTTCTTGAACTTAAGTAGCTGGGGAGGGGGAGTCCTGTGCTGCATTTTGGAGTAGCATGTGCATTGTTCCCTCCTCTCCCCTGCCCACCTCCAGGCCCAAGTTAAGTTGGACCCTCAGAGATTGTAGCTGTAGGGATACGAGTTATTAAAGGTAATGTCATGTGTTTGACCCCGAGTCTGTAAGGCCTGTTCTGCAAATATTAAGGGAAATAACTTTCTTAAGGCACATCCAGAATATTATAATACAGCTTTATATTTTTCCAAGGATGTCAATTTTCTCTTAACAATGGAGCAACATGTCTACAATATATAACTCAAACAGTACTGGAAAAGCTTATCCATCGTGTCTCAAGGGGAATAGCAAGCCATGGTTGTGAAGTGTGTGTTCAGTTGCTCTGTTTTGGTGTAGTTGGTAAATTACAAGAGAGCACTTGGTCAGTTTGGAGAAAGGATGGAGAATAAATGCAAACATAAATAAATAAATAGGGGGAATAAGTAATCTCAGATTTGTGGGCCAATTTCTTAAGAGCTTCATGGCTTTTACCCAGTATCAATTGGTGTCTGGAAGATTGTGATTCCAAGACAGATAGCAGAAAAGTGGTAAAATATGTTCTTAATGCACCATCGTTACTTAAAATAGTCCACCTAAATTTGCTGAACAACTCTCAAGAGAACCAAGCTGTAAAACAGGGGTAGTCAACCTGTGGTCCTCCAGATGTGTGTGGACTACAATTGTAGTCCATGAATATCTGGAGGACCACAGGTTGACTACCCCTGCTGTAAAATGTATTTAAGCAAGTTAGTCCTACACACATTTTTAATCTGTAATCACCGATATTGTTTGACTGTATATGTTATTGTTGTTAGATGTATAGGTCGCCCCCCTCTGCAAGAAGGCTTAGGGTGATTTACAACATATTAAAGCATTGATAATCAGATTTTAACACATCCTGAAGTTAAAATCCTACCATCCCAGCCATCTTCAGTCTGGCCTGTAGATTGGTTATCAACCAGGAACACATGTCCAGCCAAGAAAAAGGGAGGGGGAGGAACCTGGAGAGGAGAGGCAGGAAGTCCACGTGATGTTAAGCCACCCTGCCCTCAGCCATAGGCCTGGTGGAAGAGTGCCATTTTACAGGCCCTGTGGACCTCCATCAGGGCCCTTATTTGGTGCCAGCCAGATCTCTAGGGTCAGTAATTGACAACAGATTGGCACTTGATAAATGCAGTATTCTTTGGGGGACATATTGAGAGAGACGGTCCACATAAGGCCTTGAAGGTCAATACCAAAACCTTGAACCATTATGCCAATAAAGGCTTCTGTATCTGTAAAACTTTGAACCTGATCCAGAACTCAACTGACAGCCAGTGTAGTTGTTGGAGGGAAGGTTGCATATGTGCCTTCCAAGGAGTCTTCATGAGGATCCAAGCAGCCACATTTTGTACCAGTTACAATTTCCGTATCAGGGCCAAGGGTAGCCTTGCCTGGAGTTAATTACTGTTGTATGGATCAGTGTAGTGGGGTCTTCGGGGGCCAGATGTGGTGCTAATAGATGGTAGAATGCCAGGTGAGTTACCTTTGTGATCTGAGCCCCTGTGAAAAGGGAGGTATCAAAGACTACCTCCAAATTCCTGGCAGTGTGCGAATTTGTCAGTTGCATGCCGTCAAGGCAGGGAAGGCCTGTGTTCTTTCCTGGTCCTTCTTCCCCAACCACAGGGCATCAGTCTTCAAGGGGTTAAACTTCAGATTGCTATGTTGGAACCACCCAGTCACAGCCTCCAAGACACCTGGCTGGTGTAACTGGAGGTGTATCCTGTTGGCTGCCTATGTACAGATAGTGCTGGGTGTCATGAGCATACTGATGACATCCCAGCCCATACCCTTGGACCAGCTGTGTGAGGGGCACATAGAGACATTAAATAGCATTGGGAGAGAATGGCGCCAGCAGCAGTCCACTTGGAAGTGGCCAGCACTGCAACTCCTCTTCCCTGATGACCACCCTGTATCCTCATTCTTGGAGCAAGGAGATCAGCCACTATAAAGCTAACCACCGTATCTCCATGTTGCTGAGGAAGTGAGCTAACGTTATGACTACTCTGCTCTTTTAAAAAATACCGTATTTGCTGGCGTATAAGACGACTGGGCGTATAAGACAACCCTCCAACATTTCCACTCAAAATATAGAGTTTGATACATTACATTACAGTACTATGGGCCACTATGGGCAGCTATGTCTATCCCAACTGAAGTGCACCCGGCATATAAGATGACCCCCCCCCCCACTTGGAGGCATGTTTTTCAGGGGGGAAAAGTAGTCTTATACGCCAGCAAATACTGTACTTTACATTTAAATATATTGAGTAAACTTACATTATAAATCTGATCAAGGAATTTAGATTTTTCTCTGCATAGCAAGAGACCTTGTTTGAACTTCTTGCAGTTACTAATGCCCTTTTGTGTGGGATGTGAAAGGATGTCCATTGTAATATGTAATGGATATGTGTAATGAACAGGCATTGAAACTCCCTGTGCCATTCTGCATACCTTTCTCATTCACTCACCCTGACTCGATACATACATCCTGACTGCAACGTCACTTGGAAGTGGTTTGGAAGTAGCCAGCATGTACATTTAAGACTAATAATCTAAAAGCCCTAGCCTGGATGGGCCAGGTTAGCTGAGTGTTGTCAGATCAGAAGCTAAGTGTGGTTGGCCCCGGATCATATTTTGATGGGAGACAACCAAGGAAGGGCCACAATGCTGAAGCAGGCAATAGCAAGCCACCTCTGTTTGTCTCTTGCCTTGAAAATGCTATGGGGTTGCCATAAATCAGCTGGGACTTGACACTTCCCACCACCAATAATCTGGAAATCTCCTTTTCTTTGAACAGATGAGTGACAGCCATAACTTGATTTATAGGGAGCCGGTCTCCCATTTAGTTGCTTGGATATTGTTGGTAGAGAGACTTTCCCCAAAAGTATCAGTGCAGACCCATACAGCTGTTGTGTTAAAAGTAGATGTTACAGGTGGACAGTGTGTGAAACTTTTAATGGATCAAATAATCCTTCATTCCTGTGTGTTAGACTCTCATTCTTAATATTTTTTCTTTTTATTTAATTTATTCTTATTATTTAATTTTATTCCAAAGACCCATCTTCCTTTAAGCAGTTTTTGAATGCTCCTTATGTGGTTCCCCTGCTGCGAGCTCAAAAAAGAGGTTGTACTCCTGATTGGTATCTGATGCTATATTTTGGCCGAGGGGGGGGGGATATCAACATCACCCGCCCTTTTTTCTCCTCACCCTTTCCCTGTATGTATCAGCTTGGAACAATTTATGTGAGAAGTAGCTGCACTGCTTTGGGCACGATGGATGAACCATGGAAACTGCTGGGACTTTATTGAATTACAAAGAGATTCTGTTTGTCAGAGTCCCTGCAGGATGGAAGTTATATGGTATCCCTCATTACTGTGCTGCACCTCCCTGCTTTCCTGGTGCGCGTGCAGTCCCAGGCATTCGATGCCTCGTAAAACATACACCCTTCATTCCTGGCCGCCAGGCTACGTTTTTCATTGTCTCCTGCCAGTGCATGCCACAGCTGCCATTCTTCACCCTTGTGCTTTAGCTTCTTTGCATTGTTCACATCTGCTACTGATGCTGCTGACCAGCTGTGTGATGGGCCACTTTCTGACAACAATTGTATTGTTACTAGGATTCAGAGGAGGAGGAGAGATAGGGACTGATCACAGGAGCTGGGACTTCAGAACATTTGCAACAACATTTTATTGTGGATGTGAGTAAGCTTTTGAGCTTCACAGAACTCTTCCTTAAGCAGGACAAAAAACCCTAAGGAAAGCTGTTTTGGGTGGCTAGAGGCCTGTTGGGTTCTGGCCTTCAAGAGGAAGTATACTGCTGTGATGGTTTTGCTCTACACTTTGCAGATAAAATCTATTCAAGGATGGACTCTGTATTAGCAGTGACAGTGTCAGATGGTGCCAGGATGCTGACTTGCCCCGTTGTTGGGATACTTTTCAGTTTAAAAGTATGACAATTTGGACAGGTCCCTGGAAGTTAAGAGGTCTACCACCTGCTTGAGAGTTGGCATGGTGTAGTAGTTATGAATGGCAAACTCTGAGCTGGAAATTATCTGATTCCCCACTCCTCCACATGAAGCCTCCTGGGTGACCTGGGACAGCCACAGCTCTCTCAGAACTCTCTCAGCTCCACCTACCTGTGGAGCTGTTGTGGAGATAGGAAGGGAAGGTGATTGTAAGCCACTTCGAGACTCCTTCTAGTAGAGAAAAGTGGGATATAGAAAACAAAAATGCTTCTTGTATAACCCTTAGCCTTCAGAGCTACTTAAATCTTCTGAGGGGAAGTTGGCTGGCTGGAACCAAGAGAGGGGTCACCCAGTCTTGAAATAGGCCACGAGATCTCAGTAATTAGCAAGGTGGTTGAATGGGTGGCGGCTAGACTACTTCAAGCTTTTGTGAAGGCAGCAAATTGTTTAGATCCTTCCCAGCCTACTTATGGGAGTAAATTGGCCTTGGTCACTTTGGAAGATGATCTGGGCTGGGAGGCGGATAGAGAGAGTGCACTTCTCTTGATTCTTCTGGACCTTTCAGTGCCATCAACCCTGTAATCTTTGTGGACCACCTTTCTGGGCTGGGACTGGGAGGAACTGTTCTGTGGTAGTTCTGGTCCTACCTGGCCAGGAAGTTTTAGAAGGTGATGCAGAGGGACTGCTGCTCAGCTGCTTGGCCTCTTGCCAGTGGGCTCCTGCCACAAAGTTTCATCTTTGTCCTCTGTGTGACTTTACTTCCACACAAAACCACTTGGTGAGGGCATCTGGATATCTGGACTGCATTGTCACCAATCTGTGTGTGCAAGTGCATGCTACCAACTAAGGATAATGCTTTACATATCTAATGCAATAGATTCTAGTCCATGAATGCTTTTGTGATAATATGTCTGTTAGTTTTTACAATGCTGCAACAGACTAATATGGCTGTCTGGAACATTATAAACTGCATATATCATATTTCCATAAACCAAGTTGCCATTATATTATTTAAGGACAAATCAAACATATTCATCCCTTTTTAATATTATCCCTGCTTGCTTGATGAAAATACACACGAATAACACAGCTAGAGAGAATGCACAGTGGATCTCAGTAGTACTGAGAAAAGTAGTGATGTTTTTGGGAGAACATAATAGTTAAAAGTGCACCAGTGCAACTGTGACTATAGAGAAAGTCTTGTTTACATTAATCTTTGCACTATTTTTTTAGCTGTTGGCCCCAAAGTTACTTTGTAAAAATAGCCAGAATTCTCAGTATTCTGAAAGGAGATTGCTGAAATCAGTTTTCTGATGAGTGAAAACTCATTTTTTGTATTGGATTTATGAAGATAGGACTGGGAGAGTCAAGTGGACATCATTTAGCATTGTGGATATGCTTAGGAAAGAGTTGGATTTGGTTACAGCAGGTGATGCAGCCAGCCACTTGTTCTTGAGTAGTTTCAGGGTCCCTTTTTAAAAACATACCCTTGGTGAGTAAGTTTATATGCACCCTCGTTGCCACACGAGCTTCTTCCTGCTGTAGAGGGACCTAATGATTGCCAAATATCGCCGAGAACTTGACTGGAGTAAAGGGGAAGGGAAGAGCTTGCCTAGTGATTCATACAGGGGATGTTGTGCATATGAAGGGACATCAGAGGTCTATCCATCACATGGGATGTCACTTCCTTTTGCCTCTGCCTCTATGATCCTCCTGGTGTGCCCCACCAATTCCGTCCAGTTTGCAATGAGCAAAGCTGATCTGCATGATCATGGGTGCATCCTGCCTGTCGCCCCCCCCCCTCCTCTGGGGTGTGATGCTTCTGCAGCCTGAAATAGCAGCAGGTCTTTCATCATTGTCAGCTCATCTCCAATTTGCTCTCACCCTGTGTCTCTTTCCAGGTTTCTGTCCCTGCTGAATGTCTGCATTTCCCCATCTCTACAAGCTGTGCCTTGCCCGGCTGAATCGTGTTTTATTTCTAGCCTCGCTCACTTCCTTTGAATTATTTCCTTGCTCTCTCAGCTCTTTGCCGCAAATTCCCCTTTAGTGTCATCTGCAAATGTAATTGTCAGGCATTTGGAAATAAAATTTTGGGAATCTTTCCCTCAAGTTCAGTCGCATTGAATTTTAATGCTGTTTCTCCACCCGGCATCTTTTTGATGGCAATTCTGATAGAGTCAATCTTGTGCTCTTTTAATCCTGGTTGCCCAGATCACCCATGATCCCATCACTGTCTAGATGTGTTCAGGCTTATGTTCACTTTTTTTGTTCTGGTCTCTTTCTTATACTTTATATTGATCTGAGGTTTGGCAGCAGACTCTTTCACGATTCACAGCTGTCTTCTACTGAAAATCCAGACATAAGCTGCTATGTGGGGAATTTGGGAGAGGAGCCAGGATCCCAAACTGTTTCTTATTTAGATCCCCTAACCAGAATCCCACTCTTTTTGCCAACAGCTAACCAGGTTGCTATAATTCAGCCGGCCAAACATGTTTTCTACTGGGATGCATGTCACTGCGAGGTACTAGGCTTATATGTAAGAGTAAAACAGCTTTTTTCCTCACAAGGTCATTCCTCTCCCTTTATTTTTCTGGTTCAAGGCAGATTTAAATAATTTTATTCCTGCTGGATTCCTTGTTAATTCCTCTCTCCTTATTTATTGATGTGCTCTCTAGCAGGGCCACTGCCCTTGATATATCTGTAAAATCCTGCCTAATTTCTTTAGTCCTTTCAGTTAGACATTAATTCATTCTCCTTTGTTGAGTTGTCTCTTCCTTGCAGTTTTATAAAAATGCCATTGACTTTAAACCCAATTTTACTGAGGAACTGGCGTTAGAAACCGTAGGTCTGCTGAACTGTTTCAGCAGACAAAAATGTGGAGAAAATGAGTGAATGATTTCTTCTTGTGACTTCTTAAAAATCTGTTGCATTTGGATGCTTAGGAGTCTTGAAAAGTGCAATTAATTCCCTGTTCTTTGTGTGCTGGGAAAACAAGTGTGGTGGGCAAGACAGTTTTTAGAAAAGGATGTAGGATTATATAGCATCTGTTGCTGAGCAGAGTCAAATCATAGATATGGGCTCATATTGCTCTGAATTCAGTGCTGGGTGTAGGTGTGGGTCTTAGGCTGCCATCCAACTGGCTGGATTCAAGGCTATTCACTGGCCTAAGTTGCATGGGGGATCCCAAAAATGCAAGTAAGTGTGGCTGAGTTCAGAGGGAAATGCGTCTCAGTTGCTGGTTCTCAAGTGCTGTCTCTTAACATAAGATCTCAACAGGCTCATCTTAGATCACTGGGTGTGAAGGAGTTTGCAACCATAGTGCCAGTCACTGCATGAAGAGAAGTTTAGCCCAAGCCACCCTTTACTGTGCAATAAGGACCAAGGGGATGGGGCTTTCCACTAAGGCTTGTGCTGGAACCCAGAAGAGAGGTGTCAGGTTAAGTCTCAGTTTGTGTGCTTGTTGCTGGAGAGTGGAATGGAGCAGCAGTGGCCCTAGGCTGGATGCCTAGCTTTGCAATGTGGCTAGTGGTGGCTTTTAGCAAGACAGCTGGATGCCAGTTGCAAGCAAGGTCTAGGCGGCAGCTGCAATACTTAATCAAAATTCCTTTTTTCCTGTAAAGCCGTGCCAGTCCCAGGAAAAGCAGTTATGTTAATGAATAATCCATTGGCCCAACTGTTAGAGGTTAATTATCATTGGGAGATCCCTCTGGCTTGTAATAAATGAGGGGTTTTGTATGTGTTGTAGGAGTGCATGGGGGAACTCAGGTGTTAAGTATTTTGGACCATGGGGACGATATATCTTCCTGAGGCTGGTTAGGGTTTTCCTGAGAATATGCAAGTTACATTGGTAGCTCTCCAGCACATAATAAGGGACCCGGGGGAATGAATGAATGCTGTGAGGCCTCTTATTTCTTTGATCAAGGTGCTCCCGCTGAGAGGGAGTCACCCTAGCCATGTGCCTGGAGACTAAATGAGTGGAGCTTTCCAAAGGGCTTTTCTAATTTGGGTTGTTTGGAGTCTCCTTGCACTTCTCTCTTTTTTATTAGCGTTATTATTTTGCAAGAAGTGCCCGTTATGCAGCAGGCGATAAAGAGTGACATTGTGCGTGTGTGAGTGCTGAATGACACCTGGTGCTGTCCCACAAGGGCACTTCACTGCTCCCTAAGCACCAATCCAGAGCTGCTCCTACAGAGCGAGAGCGAGTGGATAATGGGACGTGTAGGCAGATGTTCTGCAGTCAATGTTGAGCCTGAGGAAGGTGGCAGGAAATCCCCTAGGGCCAACAGCTGGGCTGGTGCAATCTTTGGCATCTCAGTGCTGTCGGGCAAAGGAGAGATGGTATTGCCTTCCCTTCACTGCCAGCCCAAGGGGCTGCTGTTTCTCTCCTGTGATCAAGGCTTTAAGGTTAAATATTCTATTGATGGAATTATGGATTGAGTGGAATCGGAAACCTCAAAGGCTAAAAATACAGTTTGCTGCCAGGAAGCAATCCAGGCTGCTGGGAGCTCATGGGGTGCCACTTCAGCCTTTAAAACTGGCTGACTGCTGGTGTGGTTAGAGGGCTTTGTGCTTGAGGGTTCATCTGTGTCCTCCTTAAGTAGGTTTTCCCCATCTACCCGCCCTGCCCCCCTCCCATGAGTGGTGTTTCCCTACTGCTCCCTGTTGTACCCAGCAGTTTCTGGAATCCCAACTGCTGCTGCCAAGACCATAACCCTGAAAAGATAACATTATTTATTTAATTTGCTTATTTGATTTCTATACTGCCCTTCCAAAGGCTCAGGATGGTGTACAGCTATAACAATAACAACAGAATATAAGTTAATTAAACATTAATGAAACATTATTAAAACCTTTAAAACACATCTCAATGCAGTACGTTGAAATGTGCTTTAAATGATGAAAGGATGGATCGCAAAGGTAGTGAAACAGGAAGGCGGACTATTTTGGATGTCGTTCATTTGCTTTGGGCTTTCTCTGGAAGTGCTGCTGGGTGACTTTTATCCACTTGTTGCTGGCATGTGCTACTAATTTACTCTATACTTCTCTTTCTCAATATGTTCCATCTCTTTCTTCCCTCCACTTCTACTTTACCTTTTGTTTAGAGCAGAATTGCAACAGCTAAATAAGTCACATGGGTTGCTTGCAGCCCCTTTTGTGAATGTTGGCAGATCCTCCAGGAGTTCTAAGTGTTTAACCATTAAAAAAAATTATATCCTGCTTTTGTGCTGTCAAGCCTTTAAAGCTTACAGCCTAAAATCAGTACAATAAAATCCAAATACAGCACCCAAAGATTGAAAATCCCAATGTCTGCATTTTTCCATTTCTTCTTAGAATGAGGCAAGTAACACAGCTGATGCTAACTTGTAGGCAACCATCCATGCTGCATGACCCACTTATGTCTTAGACTCCCTCAGTATGTGAATTGCAAGGGGAGTGACAGAACACATTTGAGTATGTGTGTCTTTAAGTACTGTTAAGGCACTTCCAACTTATGGTGACTATGATTTACTGACCTCCAAAACATCCTCTTGTTAACAGCCTTGCTCAGGTCTTGCAAGCTGAAGGCCATGCTTCCAATCAGGAGACACACTGGGAAGGGCAGGGATGGAGGATCTAGAAAAGGTTCTTAAGGGTAAAGATATGTTCCTGGCAACAAAGGTCAAAATAATTCACACTACAGTATTTCCAGTTACTAGATGTGAATGTGAAAGTTGGACAATGAAGAAAGTAGACTGGAAGAAAATTTATTAATTTGAAATGTGTTGCTGGAGGAGAGTTTTATGGATACCATGGATTGCCAAAAAGACAAATAAGTGGGTTCTAGATCATATTAAGCCTAAACTCTCTCTAGAAGCTAAAATGACTTATCTAAGGCTATAGTACTTTGGTCACATTATGAGAAGAGTCACTTGAAAAGAAGAGTTGAAGGCACACTAAGGCATCATGATAAATCCCTGATTGCTTGTGATGGATGTGTACACAGGTTGTTTGTGCTTGCTGTCACCTACCCAGGTCATTTTCTGTGTTTGCTATCGTCCCAGCCCCCTCATGTATGGAGTATAATTGAAAATTTCTTAGTTTACTTTCATCTGATGTCCAGTTTGGTGCGATTTCCATGTGCAGGGGCCTTGATACATTGGTTTTTTTTTTCCTGCCTACAAACTGGAATTCAAAACCAGTATTAAACCATTGTTTAGAATTCCAGTTTGTGGTCAGGAAACAATCTCAGTATACCCAGGCATTTATATTTGGATTGGGGTGAGCCTTTGAAATATTTGAGCCAAAAAATAGCCAAAAAATACCTTATTAGTATTTCCTAGATATGCTTTCAGCTGACTATAGATTGGGGGTTGAATTTCAGCTATTGAAAATGGCTACTCCTGAATAATCCCAAAAATATTTGGGATTTTTTGGGCTGGACAGATAGTCGAATTTTAAGAACATTTAAAGGAATTGAAGTCCCTTTAAATGCCTTCTAGGTAAACTCACTTGTAGAAGGTGTTAGCTCTTTAAGTGGCTTTGGAGTTTGCTAGTGGCTTGTAAAATGCATTTAAAGGTACAACATTCGCTTTAAGTGCCCTTTCCCCCTTTCCATTGAAAGCAATGGAAGATGGAGGCACTTTCTTTGTGGGTTCATAGAATTGTACCCCCTTGTCACATATTTTTGAAACTTGGGTGTTTTTTCTGAGGAGAGGCACCAGCAGTTATATCGCAAATTTGGTGCCTCTACCTCAAACAGCTGCTCCAGGGCCCCAGACACCCCTGGATCAATTCTCCATTATGGGGACCATTGACAGTAATGGTCCCTATAGCACAATAAAATCAGACCAACATGGCTACCCATTTGAATGGTCCCTACCCCTAAAACATTCTTCAGGCTTTGAGAAACCCCAGAAGCGTTATGATTGTGCAGAATATGATTGGGAAGCATAGCTATGTATACGCCACTCAGAGTCCCTCCCCTTCCCACCCCCAGATCATTTCGGGAGTGGGGGGGGGGGTAGGTCAACATTGCCATATATGCTTATATCATCCAAGAAATGTTTAATAAGTTTTTAAAAATTAACTTCCACCCATACAGGAATGCGTTCTAGGACTGTCAAGAAGCCCCAGGGTTTCACGAAACCCTGGTTGAGAAAGCCTGCTATAGGATCTAATGGAGATTGGGGGTGGGGGGAATGAGAATCCTGAATATTTACTGAATAAAAATACCATACCAGTATTGGGATTCTGGAATATGGGGAAATATCAATATTTTGGGAGTTCAAAGTATCCAATAAATACCAGGTGTTTTTTGTGGCACACCACTAATTTAGGGAATATCAATATTTTGGGGGTTCCATGTATCCAATAAATACCAGGGTTGTTTTTTTTTTGCACTCCCCTAATTTAAATGTCTCTGCAAATTGTGGAGATTGGAGGCTTTGCAAACCTGCAGAGTTTTAATTGCACTCTGTGCATGATGGGAGCCAGGAGGGAGCTGGCAAGGGAACCTGTGAGGTGTGGAAATAAACAAAGATGAGGGTAATGGTAGATGCAGAGGCGGGAATGCTGTGCAGCAAAAGGGAAAAGGGGGTGGCATGAGGTACTGAGAGGTCAGCGGTGTTAAAAAGTGGGGGGGCGGGGAAGAAAAAAGAGGAAGTAACAGATGGGGTTGCCGAGAGACCTGTGGCTAAGGAAAGGGAAAAGGGGATGCAACGGAGAGAGTTACAAATACATGATATTTATAGCAAGGTGGAGAGAGAAAGGAAAGGAGGGAAAGCTGTACAGAGGGATTCAGACTGCCCTGTGAGATATGTAGATAAAAGGGGAGTAGGCAAAGGATTGGTTTAAAAGAAACACAATAAAAACTGCCTTTTCTTTGCTTGACAAATTCATCCCTCTTGAGTTGGTAGAAGTGGCCCTAAAAGTAATTCTGCTCTGAAAGAAGCCTGTTTGAGAACCAGCTTTTAGTGTGGGCTTTGTAGCCCTGTTCAGTCTGAGAGCTGCCTTGTCTCCAGCACTGCCTTTGAAAAGCCGGCCGTAGCAAGCGCTTTCGATACTTGTGTGGTTTTCAGCTTCCGTGTCCCGCAGTGTGGATTATGGGATTCAATGTAGAACTTAAGACAGCAAGTTGGAAGTTACATTGCTCAGTGTAGTGTGAAAAGGAGACACGCCAAGGGACACTGATTCAATCCTCTGAGCATGAAATGGGTTGGTGCCGAGGCGTGGCGGGGGGCATCTGATGGAGTGTGTAATAGACTGCAGATGCAAGGGAGATAACAAAACCTGGAAAATAAAATTTGTGGGCTGCAGTTCTTCTCCCCACCCTAAAAAACAAAAAAGAAACCTCTGCAGAGTTTGCCGCAGTAGCCATAACCTAGTTATCTTGAGCGTTGTGATCAAGGCCTCTTGAGATAACAACAGGAGAAAAGGCCTGTTGGACCAGACCAAGAGTCAGTCTGGCTCAGCATTTGTGGTCCAGCAGTGCCCAGTTAGATGCCTTTGGGAATGCCACATTTTTTTCATTATCTACACCCCATTTTAATTCATCTATGTCATGTCTTCCTTTAATCCCCCCCCCCCGCTAAAACCAGTTTCTTGTAGGGAAAATACTCCTACCTTTAACCATTTTGGTGCTCCTCTTCTGCACCCTTTCCAGCTCTGTGATACCTTCTTTGATGTGAGTGACCAGAGCTGTATTATTTTGCCATGCTGTTGACAGAGTTTGATCTGGCTAGCGTAGCTCTGTTCTTTACATAACAAACACACTTTGCTTCTACATAAAGTATGGGCATCACACACCCATGTAATGTGTTCTTTAAATGTTCTGAGAACCCTGATTGGACTAGGGACTCCCATATGTATATACAGAGGAGTGTGGTATTCATAGACAATGGTCATGTTTGCTTGCAAGGAGTGGAACTTCCCCATGGAAGGTGGGACATGGAGTGCTGGAGGATGCTGAACAGGCTGCAGATTTTGATATGAAAAAGGCCTCTATAGGAAATATTCCTGGCTGGAATTCTGACCCTGGCATGTGGTTAGTTATACTGCTGCATAGTGAAAAGTTGAGGCAGTCTGACACTGGTGGCTGCAGAGAAAGAAGTAGCTGCTGAGTTACCTTCAGGAAGGCTTTCTGTTTGGACATCAGGGTGTAGTCTGCATGGGGCTTTTTACCCACTCCCAGATTGACTAAATCCCTGCAGTTGACACTGAATTCGATTTCCATTTTGATTTTGTGTGCTTTAAATTTTCCCTCTGCAACATGCATGATTGATTCGTGATGACCCTACCTTTTCCCCGTGATATCCTGGAGTGGATATAAGCGTCGCTATTTCAACAACCGCCATGAGTAAATGTGCAGATCTCTGCTTTTTGCAAATTAACTTGCTGTCTTCTGCCTCCAACACTGTAGCAAAACAGTCTTCCCTGATTGGCCAGGGCATCAGTTCAAAGACTTCCTGGTTCCTGGTTGCAAGGCTTGTCTTAAAGTGACTGCGCTCCAGAAGCCCTGTCTTCTCTTGGCAGAGATTTGCCTCTTATTATTTCCCTCTCCTCTGCGGTCTCCAATCCTTCCCCCCCCCCCCCGTTCAAGTAAAGAAAGAAAGAAACTCCTGCTGCACTTGACTCCCCTCCCCACTCTGAGTTTTCCCAGTCAAGTGCAGAACACTTTCTGTTTCAATGGGGGGGGGGGGGGAGATAGAGGAAGACTCGAGTTCAAATCAATCTGAATTCAGTAGGATCCACAATGGAAAAAACAAAGTAAGTGCAGAATCAGCCCTAGTTTGGGCTAACCAGGAAGGTTTGGTCTCAGTACAGGAATCATTGCTTAATTCAGAGGTCTGTGACCTTTGGCACCAGGGTTAAATTTGACGCAGTATGGATTCAAATATGGATCTTTACAAAAGAAAATGAAATCCTTAAGTTAAGGTACACTAGCAGGCTAGGTGTTAGAATAGCCAGTATGTGAAGGGAATGGCAGGCAAGGATTTTTAATGGGACTGAATTGCTTTACAGAATGAGATAAGATAGAACAAGTACTAGAATTCAAAGTGTTCTAATTTATGCCAGTGCAATGAAATCGTTGTTTTGGATGTTCCCTAGTATGTTTTTTCTTTTTTGTGACACTTCTTGTGTGCCACTTCTTAATAAAAGACTTACAACACCCTGGTGTCTGGCCTGCAGAAACATTAGGGATTATTAATCAACCTGTCTCTTATTAGTGTTGTTAAGCTATATATTCTGCTATTCAAATGAATTTTCTTATGCAGGTCCTTATGTTGATCTTCGTTCTGACTTTCAATGCATTTTAGCTCTTTAATGATAAAAGGTTACTGATCCCTGGCTTAAGAGGTATCTAGGTCAGGGAAAGCCAACCTGTAGTCTTATAACTGCTGTGTTCTCCAACCCAACCTCCTCACGGCAGGTCAGATTCTATAATTAGGTGGCAGAAAGGACTTCATCGGTATGGAGCGTATGCAGTTAGTGGTACGAGATTGCTGATGGGAGAGCGGGCCTGAGGAACAATGTGCTTTCTGAAAGATCCCCTAAAGCAGGGGTAGTCAAACTGCGGCCCTCCAGATGTCCATGGACTACAATTCCCATGAGCCCCTGCCAGCGTTTGCTGGCAGGGGCTCATGGGAATTGTAGTCCATTGACATCTGGAGGACCACAGGTTGACTACTCCTGGTATAAGTGGTCAAAAGGCTGCCAATGGTCAAAATTCAGTGCTAGATCTCCTATCCTTAAAATACGGGTGATATTCATTGTGGACTGTATATCCGGACATTCTGATATTGAGCCTTGAGCTCTCTCATGCACTGCAGTCACATCTTTTCTTTATCTCTATGATCATCAAGACTAAAAAGCATTGATCAGAACCTGAGACCCCCTTTGTTTCAGCAATGGTGGCTGTAAAAGCAATTGAAATCAGCACGTATCAGCAGACTGAGATAATAAATGTTCCCAAGTTCACTCTGTTACTATTGTGCTGCTGAATTTTGGCTTTTTTTAGAGCAGATTTGATAAACTTCCAGTTTCTGAGAGCTGTTGTTAAATTTCTAGGAAGCAGTTAATGTAAAGCTGAGCCCATTTAAATCCTTTGAAGTCCACATATCTTAGGAGCCCAAGTGGATCCTTGTTTGAGAGGCTGTATCCCATTGTTGCATTGGCCATCTGGATTGACTGTATGGTCTGGGTGTGTTCCCAAGCTATAAGAACTATAGCAACAGAAAATTGGATGTGTTCTTGGAGGGTTTAAAAAACAACAACTGGATGAGCATCTAGTAGAGATGACTTATAGCAAAGAGAACTCTTATTGCAAAAGTGTATCCTTGAGGTATTTTCTAGTTTTCTGATTTTACAACCACAACTATATTGATGGTGGAAGAAAGTGTTGTTAAGTCTCAGCCAATTTATGGTAACCCCATAGGATTTTTAAGGCAAGATACCTTCAGAGGTTGTGTGCCATTGCCTGCCTTTGTATAGCAACCCTAGACTTCCTTGGTGATCTCCCATCCAAATTAGGCCCAACTCTATTTAACCTTCAAGATCTGATGAGATTAGGCTATCCTGAGCCATCTGGGTTAGGACACAGCTGTATTAGAGACAAGGAAAGGTAGAGTGGTTTGTGGCATGGTACACTTGTGCTGTGAAGTATGAGAGTGGCTAAAGGGAACCATAAGTTAGGGGAAAGACTGGAGCTCCCTGTTCTTCTTCTCTCTGCCTGTTGAACTATGTGGACCTTTAAGCTAGGTAATTATAACGAAGGTGCTATTTGTTAAGCATCCCACTTGTCGTCTTGCTATTGGCTTTGTAGAAATATTGGGAGGTCCTACATCTCTAGTGGCGCCAGGGTCACTCCTGAGCCTTTCCATTCTGCTGGTCATGTAGCAAACTACTCAGTGGATCCTCAGTTGATAGTGTGTGCAACCGTCCTCACCCTACCCCCAGAGACCTCAGCACCGTTCAGTTGGCATCTGGGTAACTGTTTCCATATTACTAACTTCAGTCTCTTGCAAGCATAGATATTCACTGTGGTGCTCAGTTCTATGGCTATCACTCATCCGGTCCTGAAATGTAACAAAGTGGTAAGGAAAGGCAGAGTGCCATCGCCCTTCAGAGCTGCAGTAGAGTTTGTTGGCATGAGAGATCCTCAGAGCACCCAGCCAGCCAAGCACACTTTCTCATTCACGGTGGGTGTGGCTGTGTGGAAAGAAATAGATTGTACTTCGTCCTGAAAAATGACTCCTCCGGGCTGGAGCTGTCTTAATGATACGTTCTCTTCTCGCAGAGTCAATAAAGATGAAGGGGACCATTCTGCTGGTGAAATTAGCTTATTGGAGAATGGAAAAGATCCAACAGCTCTGTCCGCATCTCGGTTAGGAAATAGATTGGACTGTTTTCTGGCCTTTTTTTTGTTTGTTAAATGTTGCCCCTTGCCCCAGGGGATTCTGTCTTGATACCCGTACTGTCTTGTGCTCTGAGAAGAGTATATTGAGAAGTGTTCAGGAAGCTTTCAGCACTATTCTAGTTAAGTTTTGAAAAAAGTGATCAGGGCATTAGAGAAAAGCCCCTTTACTTCCCAGGAAGGCATGGAGAAGGATTGTATCCACCATCCTCATCTCTGTTGTTAAGGGGAAAACAAGCATCTTGGATTGCATTTGGTATGTCAGTGCCAACATGCTTCAATGAGGAATGTAAAGGCAGATGAAGTATGGTTACTCAAAACTTCCTCTGGGCTGAATATTGAATCAACAGGCAACATGGGCATTGATGTATTCTCTGGACAATTTCCCAAAATGCAAGGCATATGCAGCCACAAGTACTCCAAGATCTCGTTCATATACACTGCTATCCAGAATTGTATCTCCCATCCGTTATGCATACTTCTCATTTCTGTGACCCAGATGTACAACTCTGCACTTCTCCTTGTTGAATTGCATCTTGTTCTCATTTGCCCACTTTTCCAGCATATTCAGATCTCGTTGAGCTCTGTCTTCTGGTGTGTTTGCTACTCCTCCCAATTTGGTGTCATCTACAAATTTAATGAGGAGCCCCTCCGCACTCATTCAGATCATTGATAAAAATATTGAAAAGTGCTAGCCCCAGTACCAAGCCCTGTGGCACCCCACTGCTCACCTCCCTCCAATCTGATAAAATACCATTGACTACTCTTTTGGTGTGATTTTCTAGCCAGTTCCCTATCCACCTAACCATCTGAAAATCCAGTCTACACTCCTTCAGTGTACCCATCAAAACATCATGGGGAACCATGTCAAAAGCCTTACTGAAATCCAGGTAAACAACTGAGTTTCCATGATCTGTTAAGCCCTACTTCCTAGTTATGTCCACCATTATGATAAAAATGAGGCAGACAGAAGTGCTAAGCATCCAGTTGCTGCTCCGCCTGTCTTTGGAGTCGAGGTCAGATGTTTGCCTGTATTGTACTATGTGCAGGGCTTCTGTGTAGGTGTACCTGCTCTCTGGATTCTGTGCCGTCTGCACATTTCATTTAGTGAAGAGGGATCTGTTTTCAGTTAAGGGGAGGGGAAAGGAGAGCAGAGCAGAGCAGGGAGGGGAAAGCAAACAGAGCCTAATGCACCGGAGGTGCCTCGGAAATGAGAACCTTGGATGAATTCCTGGCCCTATTGATTGGTGTACAGTTTATGCATCCTGACATTCATAATCTTGGTCTGCTGCTGATGGTCCAGATTAATGGGCCCAGGGGCTGTCCATCCGTCACTTCCCATTAATTACCAGAGAGGTGTTTTTCCAGTGATTTACCTGACAGTGGGGCCATGATGAATACCCCTAAACAGAGTGGGCAGCGATTAATCTTGTGGCCACACCCTTCCCCAACTCTTCCTTCCCCCCCAACCACAGGACAGACCCCCGAGCCATCCGTCTCCATAAACATGGCCTGATGCATATTTATGGGGTCCTGGTGCCTGGCAGATAGCAGCCTTGCTGTTTGAGCCAAAGCTTATGAAAAATAAATCTCTTTGGCACAAGGGGGCTGCAAATACATGGGGCCGAGGTGGCGGTTATAGTTGAAGGCCCTGTGGTCTGGGGTTTGGAGAGAAGGGTCAGGGGGTTTTGAAGAAAAGGAAGCAGATGTGTCCAAGTATTTGAAAACGGCCTGAGAGCCAGGATACCTGAATTCTGCTCCTTCCATTGAGAAGGGAGTGGCTTCTGGTGATCAGTACAGCAAAAGTCTTATGGGTAGGACTGGGGCTCTTAATTGTTGTTCTTTGCCCTTCATCAGCATCAGCAGTAGTTTATAATTTAAGAGTGAGGGCACAGGTCTTCCTAGTTATTTTGCCCAGTCTTGGTTCTGATTTGCTGCACTGTTTACATTTGGTCTTATATTTCTAGATATTTCTTTTTGTGAACACTGCTGATCAAGAGGGCTCCTTGATCAAGAGGTCATGTGGCTGAGCACTGATTTCCAAAAATCTTGTGCAAGCTGGGTGCATAGCAGTTGCTCACACTGGATGTACAATGCAGCTCAGACTAATCTCCCTGGGGAAGGCGTTACAAAGTCTTGGTGCCTTGACTGACAAGGCCTATTCTAATGTTGCCGCCTGTCTAGCCTCTTAATGTTGGGGGCACTTGAAGCAAGGCCTCTGATGGTGACTAGAGTCGATGGATAGGTTCATAAGGGAGAAGGCAGTCCTTAAGGTGTGCTGCCTCAAACTCAAATTTGGCTTTAAAGATCAATGCCAGTACTTTCAGTTGGGTCCAGGAAGAGATGGAGATGGAACAAGACTGGAGATGGAACAGACTGGAGCTGTATGGTCCCTGTGAGAGATGGAACAAGAGATGGAACAAGAGATAGAGATGGAACAGACTGGAGCTGTATGGTCCCTGTGACCCACTCCAGTCAGCATTCTGGCCAGAACATTCTGGATCAATTGCAGCTTCCAAACAGTCTTCAAGAGTAGCCCCAAGCAGAGCACATGGCCCTATGCTTGTTGGGCCTAGCAGCAGTTTTCTGTGCTAAAATACGGCAGATGATGACAGTCACAGTCAGCAGGCCTTCCTTAGTGAACAACCCTGTTTTATTTGCCTTTCTTTAGAGCCAAAGTGGCCATTTTTCTGGAAATCAGAAACAAGTCACTCAATAATGAAACAGGAACAAAAGGTTAAGCATATCACATGTATGTAACAATCCTAAATTTATCCCATCATATAATCTCCTCTTCTGAGCATCATCTATCTGAAGGGCCTCTATCCTGGTCTTGGATCTGTGCAAAGGCATGATGGGACACCTGGTTATATCCAGAGTGGTGAACTGTAATCTGGATAACCTGGTTTGATTCCTCACTCCTCTGCATGGAATCAGCTGCGTGACCTTGGGTCAGTCACAGATCTCTCAGAGTTGTCTCAGCCCCATCTACCTTGCAGGGTGCCTTTTGGGGGGAGAAGAAGGGAAGGTGATTGTAAGCTACTTTGAGATTCCTTTTGGTAGTGAAAAGCAGGATAGATCTGCCTCTTATACATCAACATCCTGGTGTGACACCCACTGGATTGGGAAGTGCTTGTGAGAAGATACTGGTGATACACATGTGGAATGCTCAGTGCAGCTCCTTCTACTCCAGCTTTATAGACATTTGAACCTTAATGTAATTCTGTGTGTACTGTATGTTTTTAGAAATATAGCTAAGAAGAGATGTAACATATTTAGTGTATACTGTGGATTGTGGTTTCTGGGAGCTGAAATCTATTCCTTTAGGTGCCTGTCAGTTTAGGATTTATATACTAAACTTCTTACATATCCATATCCACGGGAACATGATTGCAAAAAGGAGAGGGTACAGGACAGCTTTTTTCTTCCAGCCATTTGTATTCATGTAGCTCCTGCTATGGCACTTGCTTTCCCAGAAATAGGATTTTGGTAAGTCTCTGGGCTAGGAATTAAATGTGGACTAAACTTGCATTTTGATCTGTTGAACCTAATTCTGTTCAACTGGTTTATCCTCCAGAATTTTTTACCTACTGTGGCTGGATGTGAAAAGTTGTGTAGTTATCGGGTGGGACACAAAGATGAAGTGGTTAGTTTGGGAAGGGATGTCTGATGTCCTGGTGACAGCAGTCTTCCCCCTCCCCTTATATGGCTTGAAGGGCACTAAGCGTATGACAGGCATTGCTGTGATTCCCTGAAAGGTAGAAGTAAAATTTACTTGGGGCTAGTAGTGTGAAGATTTGAAGAAAGGGACCACATCACAACAGGTCTGGAAGCCGCGGGTGTCAAGGTGCTGATGCTGTGGAGAGAGCAAGCTTATTCATGTCAGCCTTTGGGAAAAGCAAGGACAACTTTCTATGCAGGATCTCAAAGGAGTCTGTAACAATGCCTCTTTCCTGTCTTGTGCCTATTGCAAAGCTACTGCGGCTTAATTGGGTGTGACTGCTTTGCTTTCTAGGAAGCTCTGTCTGAACAGCGTTTAAGGGCAGAAATAGATAGGCACAAGAGAGGCTGATGCTATCAAGACCTGATGCAAGGAGAATGCAGTCGTGCTACCTGTTTCTCAAAAAATATATGCCTCACCTTCTGTGTGCCATGTGTGTGCCAGCTCTCTGCCTTACAGCATATTTCTGTTGCAAGGAGTATGTACTTACACAGCCTATTGATCAAAACAAAAAACTGAGGGAGTGTCTCTCCTTGCATGTGCCACACATGAGCCAGTTGCCTGCCTCGTATCATATATCTGCTGTGCTGCCACCAAGGACTGTAGAACTCCTTTGCCCCATTCATGGGTCTTTTTAGCCCCAGCGCTGTGGAATAACCCTCTTGTTAGGGGTCAGGAGCTTGTCTTTGTATCAGCCTTTAGGCCAGGGGTAGTCAAACTGCGGTCCTCCAGATGTCCATGGACTACAATTCCCATGAGCCCCTGCTAGCTCATGGGAATTGTAGTCCATGGACATCTAGAGGGCCACAGTTTGACTACCCCTGCTTTAGGCAAAGCTTTTTTGTTGTTGTTAAAGGAGATGGTAGCAAATGTTTTACTTTTGGTGATAGTCATGAGCTAGTTTTAATAATATGATGGGAATTTATTTTATTTTTTGTTGTTTTGTATGATTTATATGGGTTGACTGGGGGAGAAGGTGAGTAATTTAGATGAAAAGATAATCTGAATGCAGATGTTTGAGCTGCAGAATATTTGATGCAAAGTAAACAGAAAACATTCACATACCTATAAGTATATATGTATAAATGTCATACCTTTGGAAGGGAAGTTGCTACCTCAGCTAATTCTGCTACTTGTGTTCTCTTTTTCCATGTACTTCTATTTTGTAAAAAGTGAGAATTGGGACCTTTTCCCATTTCAAGCTAAGCAAACTCCTCGTTTCTGCAGTTTTCTGTCTCTCTGTTACATCAGTCATCACTGTTGGATGTGGTCATTGAACTGATTTCTTTCCATTGTTGCAGCTGTCGAAACCACTATGCAGCCAGATCCAGAGAGGACCCGGGTACGGCCCAAGAAACCAGACATGGCCTTGTATGTTCCCAGAGCAAGACGCGATGTTGCAGTATCAAAAACCAGCACCTTATTGGCCACCAGGTGTAACAGAGAGGTGAACAATAGTCCATCAAGAAAGGAGGCCATTAAAGTTGATGAAGCAAGGACAAAACCCAAGGTTGGGAGAGGCTTGCTTCGCAGAGAGCAGGAAGGATTCCTCTTCCCCCAGGAAGAGAAAAGAACTACACCCAGCAATGCTAGAGATGCATTCCACCCAAACAACGTAAATCCAAAGATGCAGTACAAGGAGAGGCCTCAGTCCCTACATAAGCCCAAACCAGACTTGCCTTCCGCTGGATTCTTAACCCAGATACCAGCATTACTGCCAAACGCTGACACAGAGGCATCTCTTGAAAGCAGTACTGTGCTCTCCACCAGCTCACTGGAGAGGATGGCCGGTCTTCAAATCCAGCCAGGTTTCACTAGTGTGGACCTATTTCCATCTTCAGGGCTAGGGGCTTGCAGCATTGAGATGAGCAAGCAGGCAGGAGCATTCCTTCCAGAACAGGTAGGGCTGAGTGAGGAGAATGTGCTGCCGTGTGCTCACGAGAGGCTCTCAGATGAGACAGAGTTGGGTGAAGATAGTATGCTGGCCAGTAAGAGTAACCATTTGAGTAGATGTGATTTGACACCAGCTGGAGTAAGTAGGAATGACACCTTAGAAAACTCAGGCAGAGAGGCCAGGGGCCTTTGCTCATCAGAGTGTTCAGGTGAGAGAATATCAGATGAAGCAGAGACCAATGATAGCATTTTGGGGCGCATTAGCGATACACATAGCACATGTAAATGCATAGACAGCTGCAGTCAGACAGAGATAAATGACAGTAACATGTTGGAATGTGCTCCCAAGAGACTTCCAGATGAAACCGTAGTTAACGTGACTGAGGAAGCAGGCAGGAATGTTCTGGCTCAAGCGGAAGTGAGTAAGCATAGCACCCTAAAGCATGATGAGGAGAGCAAAATTGGAGCATGCAGTCATGCAGCTGAATGCATGTCTGATCATAACATGAATAATGTGTCTAGCTGTGGGGGTGAGAGCATGTTGATTCAGACAGCAACAAGTAGCCTAACAGTGAATGCAGTCAAGCAACTATCAGGTTGCTCAGGGGTGGCTCCAAGCTGTCACTGCTTAGATGAGCCCTGTGGGAGGCTGGAAGGTCTGCCCAGTTCTACGTTCAGGAGGGTTGAACTGAGACAGGTGTGTGGCAGTGAGAAGGGAGATGGCTTCTCTCACCACATCTGCCAACGCAGAGCACCTGAGCCTGAGATTTCAGCGGCAGGAGGTGCCACATTTGGTTTAGGAGATGAAAACTCAAATGGCAAGCACAATCCTGAGGCAAGATGCTCTGCCAAGGAGCCTGCCAGCTGCTTACAGGAATGTACCTCCAAGGGGATGATTTGCTTGTCAGCTGAGGGGAATCCTGAAAGCACTCTGGACCAAGTAGATGCACCCTTGAGTGGGACCTCAATGGAAGATCCAGCCCAGAAAAATATGGGCATGAGATTGCAGCATCCCTCTGGAGAGGGGTCAGAAGGAGAAGCCAAACCAAGTGTGCCATCCAGCTGGGAGGAGCCCACTGGAGCCAGTGTTGGTCCTGCAGCCCTCTGTGAGGATGGCAATGTGGCTGTTGAGAGCTGGGATTCTCTCTTCAATGATGATGGTGATTGCCTGGATCCTCGGTTGCTGGAGGGGGTGAGTACGCTCTGTGGTCCTCTTCCAGAACTGGGGGCCATGAGACATTCTCCAAGGAGATATGTGCATGTGGGAATGTATGTTTCATAGCTTGTTCAGAGTCAGGCCAATGCTGCTTTCATCTGAAATCTTCTTGATCAGCTGTGTCTCCACGCTGTTTATAGTTTATGAATGTCCTCCCCATCCTGAAATGTATTTGATAAATGTTGTGTCTAGAACTTAAAAAAAAAAACTAAAGTAGATTTTAGACTAAAGGAAATACACAGAATTTCCAAATACTTTGTAATGTTTTTTCTACATCTGGGAAGACTAGTAACTTGCTTATTTTAAATTTTAATGAGAATTTAGAATTCTGAAGAAGCCATGTTATTACATGCCAAAATGATGTATTTTCTGTAGATTTACGTTCCCTTCGCTGGCTGTAAGGTGAGGGGCCCATGTACAACAATGTCAGGATGAGTATGAATGCTCACTCAAGTATCAGGATTCATTCAAGTCCTGTATGGCTAGCAGTAGGCAGAGTTGTAGAGCCCCATACCATGAGCAAACTGTGTAGCAGATTGAGAGGGTGAGATTCCATACTTTAACCTTGTAAGGACTCCATGGATGGCCACTATCTAGATAACTTCATTTATTCAGCTTTGGGTTACAGTTCTCGTGCCTCTTTGGCCTTTCCCAAGGGTGGGGGCCCTCACTCTGCCTACACCCTCTCTGACTTCTCATCTTCCTCTTTTGTCCACTTCCCCAGGCTTCTATTGACCATGACTATGGGGCCCTTCCTAACTTCCAGAGCTTCTCCCTTCCCTCAGCCCCTTTCGAAATATTCCCAGGAGCAGTGTCTCCTCCAATTGGGGCTGCACAGCCAGTTACCCCATGTTGACTGCGTGGGGCCTGAGCCTCTTTGTCTGGCTGTCCTCCTCATCCAACCTGGCCCGGGGAAGGCTCCCAGTGGCCCACTCCCCTCTCTCAGCTTTTCTCTACATCTCCGGGCTGGGAAGGCAGGGCCAGCGACCCCTTGTGGTCTTCTGTGGAACTGCCTAACCCAAGTGATGGCTGAGCGAGTAAAAACAAAATTATAGCAATTAACTAGAGAACAAATTTTGCATCTGATGGCACCTGTAGCAATTAACTAGAGAACAAAGTTTGAGTCCGGCAAAGCTTTATTCAAGGTATCAGCTTTCATGCATGTGCACTTCTTGAGACGCAAAGAAACGGGAATTACTAGTCCAGGGTTATTAATTAAGGACACATCTGCCCATCAATTTCCAATTCTGATATATTTATTTTCTTCATTAAGCCCCCCCCCCCGGATTTAAACCCAAACAAATGATAACCATAAAAACTAGGCTTGTTATTCCTGTTTGGTTTTTGAATTTGTTAACCTTTTCATTATGCTGCTTTACTATTCACCCTCTACCTATATGTATGAACTGGAAATTTCCATTTTATTGTATCGGAAGAAGTTTATACCTTGAATAAAGCTTTGTTGGCCACTGGACTCAAACTTTGTTCTGCTGCTTCAGACGAACACAGCTACCCATCTGAAGCAATTAACTAAGGCAGCCGATGCCTGCAGCAGGCAAAGCTCCTGACTGCCTCAGCATGGCTATGCCTCTGTGAAAAGAAATACAGTCCTCTGTTGACAGTATATAAAATGCATGCAATAAAGCAAGGAGAAGTGCTGGGCATGGAGTCTGCGTCGCTGTGGAGTAGAGCTATCGTGCTGACCAAGAGGCACGGAGAGATGTACCGTGAAGTTTCATGGAAATGGCAGATTTTTAATTGGTACTGGCTTGTTAGCATATTGCCCTGTAATGGTAGTGCTGAATGTATTACAATGAGGCGTTCAGCACGGGAAATGTGCAGCCTTGCCTTTGGTTTACAAGGAAAGCTCAGTGTCGGCTGGATGGCTGAAAGCCCCTTATTAAAGCTTAAATCAATACCATAAACCCACTACTTTTTGGAGTGACACAAAGGTACCTAAAGTAACAAAGTATCCTAATATTGCTTCAAAGTGCATCCAAGCCTGTTTAAGACCCAGTGCTGAACTGAGTGGATTTTGCTTGCTAATAGCTCCTGTGAACCATTGAAATTAACTAAGCAGCCTCATTACTAAGGGTTAGCTCATAAACCATCCTAAACCCCCAGCAACGGAAGCTGTTAAAACTCCATGGGGGCAGCTTTTACAGGAAGTAGCTCTGGGTTCACTGCTGCTTATTCCAATCAGTAATGGCACAGAAATTAAATCTCTCTTTCTAGGCAGGTAGCCTACCAATCCAAATCCAGCCTGGGCCCTGTGCTGGGTGCTTCTTGCACAAGGGACCGCATGTTATTTCAGAGCCTTTTGCAGAAATACTAGCACGTCAAGTGGAACCTCCCTGTGTAGCTGTAGACGGGGCAGCAGGAATGGAATTGCCCCAATGTAGCTTTCTATATAGAGCTCCTTTCTCTGTATGTGGCCAGTTCCATATGTACAGGTGCCCACTATTATGCACCAGTTCCCCGGTGATCATAAGAACAAAGAACTGACCCCCCTCCCCTCCTGATACTGGTGAATGTTCATGGATGCTAACTACCAGAGCTGTGATAGCTAGGAACTCCGTTAAAGATTAGAAGTTGAGCTTCTCAAGAATTCAGACTCCAAATGGAGGAAAGACAGGATAAAGGATAATGTTTTGGTTTGAGAAGTAGACGGGAGAAATTCTTGCATGCTGGAAGCCACAAGGAAAGGAAAAACAATTTAGATTATCTGGCAGGACAGTGTCTTTATCTTTCTTTTCTGTAGCAGTCAGGCAGTGTTGGTGTCACAAAGGGAGCAACAGCAGTGCAACAGAATGCCTGGGTGTAAACAGGAATGATGAGGCATGGAAGGGTTCTGTTGCCAGTGTGCATTTCAGTGCTTTGTCCTCAGCTCTCATAAACCTCAGGCATGGGCTTGGCTTCCTGTGGACGTGACCTATTGGCAGTATTCTCTCTCCTAAAATAATTGTGTTTCTTAAAACTCCCTATTTTTTTACGTGAGGTTTGGTGCCAGTTCATTAGAGAATTCTTGCGAACAGAAGCACTAATTTGAGAAATTGAGGCGAATGTATAACCCTTCAGGGAAATGTATAATATGCAAACAGGAAGAGGATGAGGTAGAAGTATTCCCAAGAAGTGCAGCTTGCAAGGGGGGCAAGCTGAATTTCAGCCAGGCTACGGAGTAGTCCAGATTACGTGGTGCTATGCAAGTAGGGGAATATTTACTTTGTGATTTACATATGCTCTTCAGCATTTTAGTAACTGCTTCTTTTGAGCAGTGCTACAATCAGAGAACTACTCCATAAATTGCAGTTGTCAGGTGAGGCATGGACCGAAGCACATCAGGCGGCACGATGTCTGTGTTTTAATCTAATAGCCAAGACATTAATGAAGATACTGTGGTCATTCCATGTCAGGATTACCATACTGTAGAAAAGTACTGCAAACAACAGTGTAGACTATATCCAATCCAGCACTTTGTTTCCTTTTAGCATATTAATAATTGTCATGGGAAAAGTCTTGATGAGTTTCCATTGCTGGTATACTTTTTCCTCCTAGAATTGTCATTTAGATTTCATAATCTTTTCCCTTAAGAAACACTGAGCTTGTGTCATTGCAACTACATCAACACATAGAGAACCTTGAGACAAGCTTGTGAACTAGCTGAGGTCATGAAGTGGTGAGGCTTACTATCTACTACAAGAAATTATCAAACAAAATGAATAGGATGTCTTTAACAAACAGGTACACTGGCAGAAAGTTACTTTATTGGTGGAGGAAGCAAGGAAATACTTCAATAACAGAAGTGCATTATTATGGTGGGTCACTGTGTTGGTCTGAAGTAGCAAAACAAAGCAAGAATCCAGTGACACCTTTAAGACTAACAGAGTTTTATTCAAGGTGTAAGCTTTCATTTTCTCAGACCCATTAGGGATGAGCATGAACCAACTCACAAATATAAGTTCATGATGAATTTTGGCTGGTTTGTGGTTCGCAAAGCAATGTTTGTGAACTGAAGAGCCACTATAAATTTTAAGGCAGTTCATGGAGGTTTGTGAAGAGCAAAAGGCAGGGGTTTAAATACCTCTGTGCTATTTAATCTCCTGTTCTCAGCTCCCTGCCACTCAGCTGTTTTTCTCAGGGAAACCCCTGCTTTCTCCTCCATGCAAAAAGTGGTAGGGATCACAAACTAATATGAACCTCCTGGTTCATCTCTGTTCTTGGTTTGGCCACCAACTGAACCACAAAAACGTTTTCATTTGGGTTGCAAAAATGAAAACCAGGTGCCACACAAGTGAAAGATTCTGGTATGTAATGTAGGTAATCTTTGCATGAATGTAAGCAGGACAGCATACAGAAAAAGCTGCTGGGAAATCACATTGCTACAATGTATTTGCCCTAGCCATTCCCCTGAACTTACTGCAGTATCCACTGCAAGACATGCCCCTTCTTGGGTCAATTTGCATGTGTCTTGCAGTAAATTACTCACAGAGGTGTACTAAACTGCTGTGGGAACTTCCTGTGTTGGTTTCAAATGCTTGTCCTTTAACCGTCAGTGCAAAATGCTACTAAAGTTCGGGTATTAGAGAGGGAGAGGGAGATGTTGGGAAAATGTAGTGAAAATTCATGGGCAGAATTTCTGCAAGAAGCACAGCTTGGCTTTTCTTCTGCAGTTCTAGCCCTGTGGCTGTGCTGATGCAGACATGCACTTATCCATATCTTCCTGCTTGTGTTTAAAAAAGAAAAATAAGGTGAGATAAAAATAGACAAAAACCCTGAAAAAACAACTTGTGTCTAAATAAAGCTATGTCTATGCCATTGCTTGCCCTGGTGAGAAACTAATTCCTTGTGCCAAGGTCAGTATAACTCATTGTGCTACGTAGGAACCAGTGCACTGAACTTTGGGAGTGTGAAAGTGGAATTTTGGAAGAGAGCAATCGGGTCTTTGTCGATAACATGGAAAGTACTTTGTATGGCATCATGGGTGGAACATCAGCGATGGGCTGAATGCTTTGCACACAAGGCAGATGGGAGCAGGTATTGATCAGTGGGAGTATTTGTGCAGTGGGGACAGAGAGCCAACTGGGCTCATTGTAGGTGCTTTCATTGGGATTATTTATTTATTTATTATATTTATATACCGCCCTCCCCAAAGGCTAAGGGCAGTCTAGGTAGGTATTTTCAGATATTTCCAGTCAGAAACAGAGATACCTGATCTGAAACTAAACAGAGGAATTTTAATCACTGTTTCTGCACACCCATGCTTGGGGTTGATATTGGGTGGACTAGGTTTATTTTGGGACTTGCCTTCTATGGGGAAGCATTTTGTCTGTCTAGTGCTTATGGCGGTTGACTATTGATAGGGTTCTGACCGCCTGGTGTGGAGGCCAAGGGGAGCAACATGAATCGTCTCCCTTTTGGAAGCCCCTGGATTTCATTAAACAAGGGAGGCTCATGCCTGAGCCGGCTGTGCTTGGTGGATTTATTAGTTTTCATTTCTAAAACTGGGATGAAAAAGGCACTAAACAAATAAAATTAATATCAGATCCCCTAAAGGCCATCTAGCCCAACCCCTTTTCTTTTGATCCAGTGAGGAAACTGCATGCCTCTCACCCCTCACTGTATGTGTATGCATGATTTATATACCTATCCAAGTTTGGAGGTGAAAATCTTTAATTTGTAAGTGAAACTCTGAAAATCTCCCTCTTGTGGTTTTATGAACTGTTCAGTATCCCTGTACCCACAAGCAACATGGCTTGCCCCAGCAAGCTGTCTACCTAGTTGTACAGTGCACTGCGGAGCAGTCCTTCAGTTACCCCTGGCAAATATGTAATCATTGGAAATAAAGTATCTCTACAGAAGATCAGTTGGGGGAGAGGTGTTTGCTCTCAGAGGTATTAGTAGCCTGTACGTGTGGGTGGAAGGTGTGAGCTGAACCCATACAGAGTCTCAAGGGGACACATTCCTACCTCATTCCGAAATGCCTGTAGTTCCCCGTGGTTTATGAGGCTTCTCCACCCCAGCCTCCCAGCCCCATGCCTCTTGCTTTTTTCCCATCTCAAAAGCTGAGCAGGAGTCTGCAGCAGGCTGCCCTGCTTGGCTGGAACGTGCACCGGTTCGGATAAATCTTTGGAGAGCGTTGAGCCGTGGCAGACAGTCTTCATTTCCTGTGTCCTCTTGCTCCCTGCTGCCTGTGCATCCGCTGGCACAACCTTTCCCAGCACAGGACAACTCTTGAACATTAGCAGTCTCTGGGAAGGAGACTGAGAACAGGAGGCTGGGACTGTGTTAATGCGGCACGAGGGTGCACAGTTCCTGTAAGCGACCCAAGACAGGAAACGCCAGCATTAATGGGCTCGCCTTCTCGGTGTGCGAACCATTGCTAGCATATTTGTTATAATAGAATGCTGTGCATCAACTGCATTGCTTGAAACATGCATACGCTTATTAGCCTCATAGCAGGTGCATAGTGGCCAGTAGTTGTGCAAGGATAAGTGGTGCAGGCTGAGCATTAAGCACTCCCTCCTCCATGAGAATTTTCCATATTTTGTGAAATGCTGCTCCCGGTCTCGTCACCCCCACTGCATGGCAGGCAGCCCCCAGCCGTCCGTGTCGCCTCTTCTGCACCCAGTGGGTTGTGAAGGGCAGGGGTGCTCATGCAGAGTGCAATCCATGGCCACTGATGGACTGCTACGCCACTCGATATTGCAGTTGCTGTACTCCCTCAAGTGTTTCCGTGGCACAGAACTGCTGGGATCTGATCACTATATTTCCTAACGTCTCGGGCCTAGGTTCACAGGCTGGTTCCTGTTAAACCTACAATGGCACATGCTCTTTGATGTCACCCCTTTCCTCCTGGATTCTACAGATATATTCATGCATGAACCACCCACTTGCAAATTCACTTTCCCAAGAGAAATTACCTGAATGACTGTCATTCACTGACCGGAGGGGCTGGAATTGATAGACTCTCCTTTTTCCGTCATGGCTTGTGCTGGTGCAGGGCTTGGGGAAACAGAGTGCATACCTGAATTATAGACCCTGTTGCCAGCAGGATGTGAGCTGTTCTGCATGTGAATGTTTCACAGACTGCCAGCAACTGGGCCCTGTTAGTCTCCCAACAGCGAGTCATGTGTCCTCAGGGAATGGGGCTCCCCCTAGCCGTCCATTTGGAGGGTGCCAGGCCAAGGCCAAGGCACTTCCACACAGGGACCCCACACACTTTATACCTTTAGATTATCAGGGACAATAGCACTGTTTTCATGAACTCTGCCAGCATTTTGTGGTTTCCCAGAGGTTCTGGTTGTTTTCTCTGCAGGAAGAGTCCTGTTTGCCTGTCTTTTCTGCTTTGAGGTGCTTGGGAGACAGTGATTTTCTCCCAAGAAAAGCTGTAGCTCTTTAGAGTGATCTGTTTCCCCATGGAATGGTTTGTGAGGCCCTCCCTGTTACAAGCATTCATTCTTCTCATGATGCAAGCATGGAAATCACTGCTTGAGTCAAACCCACTACACCTGTGTGTCTCATCCCCTGCTGAACCTTTCTTTTAAAGTCTCTGACCAGTCTTGACCAGTGGCTGCATTACTATGCTGAAACCACCCTTGACTGCACTATTGTGTTTTCTGGCTCAGTATCTGAGTTAGGATACAGTAGCTACCATGGGAAATAGAGGTCTCGTCCGCAGGCCTTGCTATATTTGACTTCCTCACTCCTGTGTCTGAGCCTGCCCCTGTATCTCTCATGCTTCTCACACTCCTTCTAGTCCTTTCCCTTTACATAGTGTAAACCAGGGGCAGTCAACTTGTGGTCCTCCAGATGTCCATGGACTACAATTCCCATGAGCCCCTGCCAGCTGGCAGGGGCTCATGGGAATTGTAGTCCATGGACATCTGGAGGACCACAGGTTGACTGCCCCAGGTGTAAACATCATACCTTTATTGTAAACTGGAGTTGACAGAATACAGTTCTTCTGGAGTTGACTGGTATGCAGCTAATCTCTCTTCTGTAGGTTGTTGAAGAGGTAGGATATATATTTGTTGAAAACAAAGGTGCATTCCAGCATTTTCCCCTGGAAACAATGAGAGGGACCACCTCTTTGGAGTAGGTGAAATGGTAAAGGGAAATGTTAAATGGGGAAAGTATGCAAGAAGCAGGAGGCAACTGATCAATAATTCCCAATCTCCCGTGGGCCATCAATCCTTCTCTGGAGCATGAGCCCACAGCCCCATCAATCACCCAGTACACCCGCTTCAGGGCTGCCAAAAAAACCCAGAGGCTGGTATGTACCAGAGTGCTTGACAGTGGGAAGAAGTGTGTGACTGTCATTTGCAGGGTGGGGCTATCCGGTTGCAAGTTTGTGGTGTATGATGCTTTGGGGGAGGGGGAGAGGGCTTTCTGATACATCAGTTTGCACATTTGGTTCACAGTCACCCACTGATTTCTCCTCCAGCTGTCTGGCCATGCCTCACCTCCCTCAAGATTGCAGGAGCCACGCTTTGACTACTACAGCCACTCTCCAGCCACTCTGGACCTGAGTGACTCTGAGTTTCCACACGTCATTGAGATCTATGACTTCCCACCAGAATTCCGCACAGAGGACCTGCTGCGTGTTTTCTGCAGTTACCAGTGAGCAGTATGCCCCATTTCTCCTTTGTGCTAGTCTTGGGGGCAGGGGTGGTGATAAGCATGAGAAATCGTTCATCTTCTGGGATTTTCTTTCCATTTCCTCATGCGGTGATGTCTTCACACAATCCCCTGGCCCCCAGTTGTGGGGGTGTTTTTGAACGTGAAGCCTGTAGCACCTGTCTTGTTCCAAAGCTGCCCAGCTATGGGTTGGCTCCCCTTGAGGGAGTGCTGTTCCACCCTCTGGTAAGAAGGTGAAGATACAACTTCCTCAGCCCTTAGCCTATCAGCAGTTCCCTTCAGAGCTTCTCTGTTGTGTCTGTTGTGGGGAGAGGAATGGGAAGGCGACTGTAAGCCGCTTTGAGCCTCCTTCGGGTAGGGAAAAGCGGCACTTAAGAACCAACTCTTCTTCTTCTTCTTTATTTTTTCCCCTTCTTTCCCATCAAGAATGGCCTGACACCGCCAACTTCTTTCTCTTTTGTTCTCCCTTAGGAAGAAAGGCTTTGACATTAAATGGGTTGATGATACACATGCATTGGGTATCTTCTCCAGCCCCATTGCAGGTAGGAGCTTTAGCCTGGTGCCAGGGTACTTCTCCTGGTTGGAAGGATTTGTGGCAAAGTGGGCAACGCCTCTTGATAGTGTTCGGCAAGCAAGAAGTGCCATCCACTTGATCCCATCACCTATATGATATCTGTTTCTCTTCCTACAGCTCAAGATGCTCTCAGCACCAAGCACCTGATGGTGAAAGCCCGTCCACTATCACAAGCAACTAGAGCTGCAAAGTCCAAGGCCCGATCCTATGCTGGTGAGGCCCAAAAGGACACTAATATCTCCATTGTTGACAGAAGAGGAGAAAGAGCTTTTTGTCTGCACCCCATGCCAATATCTTGGGGGTGAGGAGAAGGGAAAGCAAATAAGCTGGGCATCCAGTCAACCCCCCTTCCTGCAGTTTGCTGCTTCTAAGCAAGACTGGGAGGTAGCCCAATTTCCAATATGGGAGATCAAAGAAACCTGTCTGCCAGCTGGTCAGCTGGGATGGGCTTTTGATCCCCCTCCAAAAAAACCCCACAGTAACAGCTTTGCTCATCACACTGCAAAATTTCCCCAGCAGGAGATCAGAAGGTGACTCTCAGCTGATTTCTTCCCAGCTGTTTATTGTCTTCTGATGGCCACAAGTAGCCTGTTCCTGCAAGTACACACAAAAAGGATGGGAACAATTCATTGATTTGTTGGCTGGCTGATCACTACTGATAAATGGGAAGTAAGCTGAAGTGGCAGGTGAAGCATCCTTACTGCTAATGAATGCACTGTGGGTTGGGGCAAGTAGGTGAACTTTTAGACATTTTGCAATAGGTTCTTTAGTTAACCAAAGGCTAATCTGTGATCTTGCCAGTTCTTATGCATATTACATCAGGCCAGTTGGATTCCCTCTGTTATTGTTATTTCATGATACTGTAAGATGCCTTTGATGCCTACAGCTACCCTAAAACCAGTTAATAGGGTAAATCTGGTGTGGGAAGCTTCACAGAGGTTCTCTTCCTGCCTCTTGCTAACCTGGTATATCTGTGGCAAGGGAAGATTCAAAACTATGGCGGGTGTTTTGTTCCTTTTCTCTCGTGGCATGTATCCTTTCTGGCAGCCCCTGCTTTACTGAGGGGAATACTTGGTTCCCTTATATTCCTGTCTTCCCTCTTAGCATATAGAATAAAAAAACAGCGCTGGGAGTCAGTGCCGAGACTTTTGGTTTTCCTTACAAATTCTTCTAGAATTTCTGCAACCAGCTAAAGAACGTCCTGAGACTTCAGCTGCTCTGGCCAGGAGGCTGGTGACAGGAGCCCTTGGTGTGCGGAGCAAGCAGAGCAAGGCAGAACGTGAAGCTGAACGCCAGCAGTTGCAGGCAGCCCGAGGTGAGCCCAAGGAAACACCCTATATTGTTGGCAGGGGGGAGACAGGAGTTAATGTTGCACAGAGGAATGAGTGTATAAGGTTGTGCTGAAGTTTTGGCATTGTAGAGTGTAGGTGAGAGATGCTTGGGGATTTCTCAGTGTCTCAGCCTGAGGCTGTTGTGCTCTCTCTTACTGGGGGCCACTGGGGAGTCTGCAAGGCCCAGCTCTCTCTATTGGAGTGCATCAACGATGTTCTCTCTTTGCTGCCACAAATCTGGCTCTGCCAGTCTGCATACCTCAAGGAATCTCTTTGAAAGCCAGTGGCTCTGCTTTGTGGATCGCTAAGGTATGCCTTGCTGAAATGTGCAAGAGTGGGGAGAACAAAGGAATCAACTTCTTGTGAGGTTGCATATGGGTAAGGGGGTGCCCTGGTTGCCCTCAGGCCATCTCCTCCCATTCACTGCTGCCAAGTTACTACACAACGAAGCTGAATAAGATGGCTTTGCTGAGGAAAGTGTTGTGCTCCCTTCCCAGGATGCTGTGGGGTAGAGGAAGCCTACCGACAAAGGGTTCCTCCTTGAGCTTTGCTGCTCTTCCTTGTTTTTTGTATCCATTAATGGCTCTGTTCCTTTCTGGTGTGATGGCAGCTGGCTCACCGCCTGCCCTTCGGCTGCACCAGCCAGATAACAGTGATGGAGCGTGCTGGCCTGGCTGGAGAATGTACTGCTTTGCCCTACTTGCTTGGAAACCGTAATGAGCTCAGTGAGGTCTTTGCAGATTCCTGGGATTTCTGTGTCTTTCTGTGTTGCAGCTGCAGGAACGAGGGCTCCCTGGAGAATTGCATCCCCAGTCTGTGGGGAGCAGATCGCAGAAGCTTAGGGAGACTCTGTCCTGCACCCAGACCCGATCTTCAGCATATCCAGGGAGGAAGTTGCTTGGTGGGACAATTTCTAGCTTCTTAGGCCCTGTATTTTTTGTTGTGATGTTTGCAGTCTCCACTGGAAATCTGCCTAGGAATCCCCTGTCCCCCGCTTATTGGATTTCCAGGATCCAAATGTGCAGATGTGTACTTGTGGACCATACCTGACTTTTTGATTCTCCACAGTTGTTGATTCTAGGTGTAGCAAATATGAAACTGGAGGTCAAACTTGACATTGTAACAAGAAATCCATCGATCTCCTGTTACTTTAAGTGTTAAATTTCAGCTGTGCTGACCCCTGGCTTGGATAAGGGGCTGTGGGGGGGGGGTGTTTGTTAAGGCTTAATAGTCCCTCCCCCCAATGTTTTATTCAGGAAAGGAAAAGTGAATACCTGTATGCCTCCCTGGGCAAATAATAGCCCCGGGGTGCAGATGAATCAGACAGTGAAAGCAGCACTGGAGAACCAAGCCTTCTAATCTAAGAAACATACATGCTCACACCCACAGGTACATCCTAGCCCTAATCCAAATGAAGATCCTCATGTGGTTACAATGTAAAGTTTAAAATGTAGCTTGAGGTTCCTTTGCAGATCTCCTATTGCCACAGCTGGTTTGGCCTTACTGATCAGGCTCTTCTCAAAAATAAGAGCTTGATGAAACGAGCAAGTGGATTGAATTTCTAGACAATGGGCCAAACTCAACCTTGTAGACCACAAAACCCAGAGGAAAATGCATTTCCCCAGCTCAGTTTCTCTATTCTGGATTGATATTGTTACCCAAATGGAGTCTCCATTACCGTCTATGTGTACACTGGCATGTCGATTTGTTGAGCCACTAGAACAGATGGGTTAGCTGAACATTTTGTGACTACCTTCTGCACCACCTCAGCCTGGGCGGAGCAAATAGAAATAACAGCATCTCAGCTCTTTGTTTGTTCAGCACCTCTGAGCTTTTTGGAGGAATGATGTCCTGTAGCATGGAAGGCAGAACATACTTTGGGAACCGGGGGGGGGGGGGGCAGCATCACTGAAAAGCCTTTCTGGAGAAGGTGGGAATGGAGCCAAATGATTGTCCTCAAGGAACAGAATCTCCAGGAATAGTCCAATATCCATAGAGAGGTCAACGACTGAGGCTGGGATGGCCTTTTATCTCACTGTGTTGCTCCCAGGGGACAGAGTGCCTTAAGGGCAAACTCGATAATATGCTAGAGATTCCATGCGTGGAGCTCCAAAGCCATTCCCCTTTGTGGCTGGTAGTGAAGGTGGGGTGGGGCTTTGAGTTGAGAGTGCTCCTCCCTCCGCTCCATTTTCCCAACCTGGAGTGGCCCTTATATATATTTCAGGTTCTCGTAGGCCCCTCAGCAGAAATTATTATTCAAGAGGTGGTGTAGGTAATTAATAATGTAAATATTTCAGCTGTATTAGGTGCCTAACTTTAAAAACAAGCTTTTTGCACTTCAGAAAGGTGTTGACAGTTGTCAGTTCAACTAATAAATTTCCAAGTGATTTGATTTCCTGCTTCCAATCTCACTTCTTCTCCCCTGATAATTCTGTTCAAATCTGTTCAGCTTCCCTTTCCTGTTGAATATTCTAAAGAACACCCCCCCCAACTTCTGTGACTTACTGCCCAGTTCTTTTCATATCGGAGTAGGAGTGTTGATTACTCTAGGTCTCTGTGACATCCCCAGCATAATCAGAAGTTAATAAAGATTGTTTACCTCTCTAGCATTTGGTTTAGCATTTTGATTAGGATTTGAACCCAGTCATCACTGTAAATTCTTCCACTGCCATTACTGCTGCCAGTAACTGTGTGTGCTCTACAAACAGAGCCTTTTGAAATGATACTCTTGTCGGTTTTCACATTACATCCACGTGAAACCGAGGTCACTGTAGCCTCATGCTTGAGCAGATGGTTTGGCTAACTGCACTCAGGTAATTCTCCCCCTGTCTTTGTGGGTTCTTGCTCTCCATTCCTCTTTCCTTGGGACTCTTGGGGAAAGAGTAAGGCTGTCCCTGGAGTGGGGAGAGCAGTCCTCTGCTCTGTTAAGCGTCTAATAGGGGAAGGTCTCTGTGTAACTGGCCCAGTTTACCAGTCACTCCAGGAGAAAGGCAAGTGGGTGGGTGGAGTAAGATAGTGACAGAGGCTGCCATGATTAACTTTGGACACTAGATGGTACTCCAACCCAAATTACTGCTCCAAGATGCAGAACTGCCAACCTGGTCCAGCTGTGGGAAGCAGTATAAGTCATGTGCAGGAACAACTAATTTATTTTAATTGCAGCTGCCAGCTTCTTGGTGTCCTTGTTCTTCCCAGCTCATTGGCCTTTCCTTAGGGTCACCGAGCAGGATCTCTGATCCTGGCATAGGTGAAATGCAGCACGTTGGAATGTCGGATGGGTTGGGCTGGGCATAGGGCTTGACAGAGCACAACTTTCTGAGTGCCAGCAGAGCAGCTGACCACAGTTTGTGGAAGAAAGCAGTGCGGCTTGCCTCAGAAGCAGGGTTGGCCACACAGCCTGGAATGCCAAAGGAGCAAGGAAGCAACTATGTTCCAAAGATGGGGAGAAAGTTTGTGATCTTGCGGCTCTCCTAAGCCCTGGCGTTCCCACGTTGACCACCCGATCACCTGTCACTCTCTCCTTACAGAGCGGAAGCATCTGGAGGCCAAACAGAGGGAAGATGCTTGGGAAGGCCGTGAGTGAATCAACGCTATTGCAAGGTGCAGACACATGACCAGAGATGGCACTCAGTCAGGCAGAATTGGAGCTCCGAATAGCTGGGCCCTTACAACAAGGGAGAATTTCTGCCATGCCCAGTGAAGGTTCTTGCTTACAGCCAAAATGTGCGTCAGTGGTTACACATGGGCTCAAGCCAAGATCTCTCCAGGATGTTTGTGAGGCCTCCGGATAGTGGGGCTGGAGTGCTTCATAGTGCTTCGAGTTTCCATGTGGACAACATGCCCAAAGACCTGTGGCTGATGCTGCTCACTGCAGGGGATATGCATTACAAATGCTCAGGTGCTGGAGCCTTCCTGGATGCTCTGCCTCACAACATTATGGGCCTCGGATGAAGTTTTCTGAGACTCTGCTGAGCTGTGGCAGCTTTTTGAACAGACCAGCAGCAATAGCTGAGTGATCACTGTTGAATTGTCCTATTAAAGTATCTTTATTTTACATATATATTGCAGTGTGTCAAGCAGGCAGCTTGATTTTATTTGCTTCTTTTGTACCCCCCAAAGCAACATACAACATTACCCCCTTCTCCATTTTGCTCTGTGAGGTAGATCAAGCTCTGTGAGGTAGATCAAGCTGAGAGAGCATGACTGTCTCTAAGCTACCCAGAAAGTAGCCAAGGCAGAGTGAAGGTTCAGTCCTGAGCCTCCCAGGTCCAAGTCCGACACCGTAGCCACTGTGCTATTCTTGCTGTTTTCCACCAACAAGTGGCTCTTGGGTCAGCCTGTGAACTGGGAATTCAGAAAGGGTGATGGTACTCAGGAGCTGCCATCGGTGTGGTGGGATTGGACCCAAACCTGGTTTCTTCAGCGTCTGGATTACTGGAGGCAGGGCTATGGTGCACAGGAATACATGTCTGCCTATACACTGGTGACATTCTGAGGCAGCTGAATGCAAAGTTCAGGGGTTGATGAGTTGATGTTGAGATAGAAACAACTCCCATTACCTGGTGGGGTGATGAGAAGTTGGGATAGATGTTGGAGGTCTCTGCCACCCAAGCTGCCTGCCAGAACCCAGGCCCTGGGTGGTGCTGACAGAGCAGCTCCTGCCTGCGTGTGCGTGCCGGTGGGATTCCCTTCTTCATGGCAAGAATGTGTTGGCACTAGCCCCAGCAGCACGTCACTCTCGTCCTGTGAATAGCAGCCTTAGAACAGCCACAAACAGGGCAGTGGCACAAACATGCTTGCTGTAGCCTCTGGGCACCTGGCAGGAAAGGTTGGATTTCACTTTATGGGCATTGACTCCTCAGGAATGCTCCCCGAGGACCAGCAAACAAGCTCCTTTCTGTTCCAGGCAGCTTCCTTCCAACCACCTCAGCAGCAGCTAGATTGGCCACTTCCTTGTAAACCTGCCTAGTCAATACTCCCGTCCCGGAGATTCCTGTGGTCAGACACTCCCAACTGCTTGGGGTCAACACTCTGGGGCCAGTTTGACTCTCTGAGCTTGGGCCAGGGGTTCTTCAGCTGCCCCAGCAATCAAGATCCAAGTACACCAATGTGATTATCCTGTGAGGAAGCAGACACGACTGCAGTCCAAACTGAAACAGCACAACATGCCCTAGACCAGGACCCGGTTACAGGCTTATGTGTTGCAGTGGGGTGGGGGGAAAGCAATTAAGAAGGTGAGGAGTCAACATCCTCCTTCAACAACACATGTTCCATTACATGGCCAAAATGTTGAAGGGCACTTCATATGGGAAATGATGTAGAGGCATCCAGACTGCTTGGGGTCAGGTCTAGGTGGGCCAGGACGGCTCTCAAAGCTGGAATGTGTTGGCAGGCAGTGTGTTTATTAGCCAGTCAAGCCTGCAGGCATCTCCCTGCCTGAAACAGCTCTCTTATGTCTCCTTTTGGGAAGGGGCAGAGTGCATGCTTGTGATGTGGGAAGTTTTCTGGGATGGAGCGGATGGGCGCATACTGCTTTTCCTGGCAATTTCCAGTAGCCTCCCGGTGAGACTTGAGCCAGGTCTGCCCTGTCAACTGTTCCCTGAAACAAGCCCTGTCTATTTTAGGCAATTAAACATCCTTAAATACAGATACAGTGTAGTGGCTAAATTATACCCTACCCTGTTTGTAGGTGCTGGCAGCCTACAGAGCTTTCCACCATGAGAGAGGGAAGGTGAGAGGCAGGACATCAGAGTAGTTGAGCCATTCAAACATGGTGGGTATCATCTGTATATAGCCCTTCAGTCAGAGTCTTGGAAATGTCAACTTGATTGCTATTATTGTTGTCCTAGACATGTTTCTTAAATTAATTAAAGTATTGGAGAGTTTCCTGGATCCGTGTCACAGTGTAAGGCCCCATATTTCTTCACATTTAATCAATTGCCCTTTAGCCCCACACTGATTGTGACTATATCCTGTTATGTGGACTTGAACCTCTTTGGCTTGTCTTGTCTTAGCCACACCTTCCTTCCTTCCTTCCTTTGTTCCATCCACCCACCCACCAGCCCAGGGCAGTTTACATAGAACATGGGGATAAGTACAGTGTAATAGAATAATGTCAAGTAAATACAATTACCGTAAATGCAACAGTAGTATCAGTGATTTCATAACAGTTCCAATAACATTTTCATACCATGATTTCAACATTAAATTACGATAATGTTAACCTGTTGACTATAGTCCTTTAGGTTGGTCTTCTGATGCAAATTGGGTCCATGGAATTTGAGCTGCCACTGCATCATCCAAAAGGCTACAGCTGTGAAGAACGTGTAAGTGCTGTCATCTCAGTGCTAGACACGTCTCCAGCTGATTGGTCCTGTTTCTAGAAAAAGCCTTATGTCCTCCCTTTGGGCTTAGCCATGTCCTCTTTCCAAAGGCCAGCCTGACTCTCCTGGTCCCTCTTTGAAATCCTTTGCAGAGCCCTACCACAACAGCAGCAGCCGCTTCTCTGCTTTCTGAATTCCTGAAGGCAGTCATCGGCCTCAGTTGGGGCCATACTGGCAAAAAAACTCGTAGGTTTCAAAAGTCTCGTAGGTTTCAAAAGTCATGATATTCCTGGACTCAAACTTTAAGAGGATAACATGGTAAGTCAAAGGCTAGTTTTTGGACCTGTGTTTCATTGTAGGCCAGGGGTATTCTGCTCAAGACCCTGCAATCTTTGGAGACCTTGTTTGTTCCCAGAGCCTCAGTCTAAAAGAGGAGAGGATTCTTGCACCCTGTTGCTCCTCACTCTGCCAGTAATTTCACCTGGCAGCCCTTTTGCTCTCTCTAAGAGAACTTGGAGAAGTAGCAGGTGTTACAAATGAGAACTTAAGCCCACTTTGCCTTAGAAAAATGCATCTGCAATGTGGCAACCTTGGCCATAAACCAATCTAAATGGTGGAGAATTTATAGAAGAAGAGCTATTTTTTTATATCCCACTTGTTTATACTCTCAAAGGAGTCCCAAATCATATATAGAAAGATTATTGGAAACACGAAGGGTTTGGAAACAACCAGTCGGGGGGGGGGATGTTCATATTAGAGTTAAACGTTAAAGACACTGATCTGGGATTCTCAAGGTGGTTGGACAGGAGGTTTTGGGCATCGAAAATTCAGGAAAGCCCCAGGGAACAGATTGGACAGCCATCTCTGACATAACTGGAAAGGAGGGTTAAAAGCCTGCTCTTCCTGTGAATGGAGTCACCTGGAAAAAGCTTCTTCAGTATATCAACTCTGACCAAGACGGGGCGAGAGAGAGAGAAAGATTTTGATGCCAAGTGACTGACTGCTAAGTTTAGAGTACCAATCTACCTTTGTTCCTTTTTCTTTTCTGAGACTGTGCTCCAACATTGTAACCTGTGTTCTTAAACTCCAGGTGTGTGGATCTATTCAAGATAAAGTTTTTTTGCTTGTTGAAGGAATTAAGACTGGTTGTCCTACTCATGGTCAGGATGCTTACTACATTACCAGTTTCTCCTGGTTTGGTGTTCCCCTGGGGAGTAAGAGGAGGGGGGCAGACAGTGATAATCAAAGGGGTACCTTGGTGCTCTTAAACAGGTTTTGAGCCGTGGTGAAATAATCCTATGAGAAGATTGGGGTTTTGCAAAAACAACCACCAGCCAACCAGCCTCTGAACAAACACATCTCTTTTTGCTCCTGTTGGTTGTTGGATGTGCAGTGAAGGGGGTGAGCTCTGGAGGCTGGGAAGGAATTATTGTAACAGGGAAAAGGCCACCTTGGTTCAGGCCCAGGATGGTTTAAATGAGCCCTTGCCAGCCTTGCAGCTTTGCCCCTTCCTGCACATGGAGGATGTGATGGCCAGTTCCAAGTTCCACCCTCCGGCAGCATCAGCCAATTGCTTTCAAATGGTGAATTTGATGTTGAAAAGGAAAAAGGAAGAGTTGGGCGAGTTAGCTGCTGGCCAACTGACAGTGTTGAGGAGGGTGGTTGGATTTGTGTAGGGGGCTGGTTAGGCAGGGAGCCCATTAGGGACTTCATGTATTTTCGAGGCAAGCAGGGCTTGGCTGCTGTTCCTGTAAAAGAAACAACAACAAAACAACCCCTTTTTTCCATTTAATAAGTCTAAATACGTCAGAACAAGAAACCTGCCTTTTTCAGGGCCCAGCTCTTCAGTCACTTGATAATTTTAATACGGAAGGATGGAGAAAAGGAAAACAAATAAACAACCACACCACGCATACCACTGAAATAAAGCTGCCGTTTCCATCAAGCCTACTGTGTGGTTCCTTCAAGCCTATATATAATGCCTTCAGGATAGGCCAAGTGAAAGCCAGGTGGCAGAGGCCTCGCTGAGAATCGCTAAGTTTCTGAGTCATGGCATTTCATTGCAGAGGGAGCTTCCAGTTGCTGGGGAGAACTAGCTCAGTCTACATCCCGTTGGCTGCTCCAGGCCTCCGGCTGGGCTGAGCATAGTCTAGCCTTCCTGTCATTTGAGGTGGGGTGCTCTGGAGGATCAGCCTCACTCCCTTCCTGCTACCTGTCCCACTCCCCAGGTGGTTGCTTAGTAGTCCACTGCCACCAACCTGGCTTTTGAGGGTTTGCATTTACAAGCTTGAATTCCTCTGTAAAATATCCCTTTTGTGGCAAGGGATAGCTGCCTGGATCAGCTATCGAGAAAGATAAAGAATCCCGGCAAAATTTGAAAAGAGTTTATGAAAAGGTACTCAAAATAGGAAAAGTCTGAAGTTACAAAAACAAGTGTTCTGAGAGGGTGGAGGTTACCAGGAAGAGAAAAGCATTTTAAAAAAGGCAACTGTGAGAGCCTAGTAAGGCCAGAACACAACAAAAAGAAGGAAACTAAAATGAACACCAGGCTTTCTGGCAAACAGTTCATGACAATTCCATGGTATGGAGGATGTTGTGAATGTGGACAGTCTGAGGCAGGGAGCTTGGAACACCAGCCTGGAATCTTGGACTGTTGAATGGGATTCATCGAGTCCCCGTTTCTAATCATTTATTGGGCTATGCAATGGACCAATTGTGTGTCTTGACAGGAGCCTAAAACATGTATATAAGTTTTCCTTCTTGTTTAGTGTTCATGTGCTAAGTAAAGAGTAGTTTGTTTAGAGGTGAAGTCTACATTTCTTTACTGAATCCATGGATTTAGCAGCCACCTGCTTGGCTCCTACCCTAATCATCTTCAGTGCTGGGTGACTAGGGGGCGAACCTAGACTCCCAATAATTGGGTAGGTTGATAAAACTTGAAGAAATCCAGAAGGATGAGAAAATAAGTGTTTTGTTTTGAAATAAGTCTTTCATTTTTTAAAACATGCAGTAGAAGATTTTGTTTTCTTGGATCTTAAATTGCCTATGGGATGCTTAAGTATTAAAGCTGTTTCTGAAGAATAACACTTTAGAAGTGTGCCAAATTTTTTGTTTGAAAATGTCATTTCATGTTTTCTCCCACCTCTGGGTTTCCCCCCTTTTCGTCTAGTTAGTGGTGCATGACCCACTTCAGATTGCTTTTAGGCATCTTGGTAAGAACAAATTTGGAGAATTTCTGTCTGACCTATGCTGCCTAGAGTAATATTGCCAGAGTCCATTAAAAATGTTCCTTGGCTTCAACATGAAATGAATGAATATTGTGTGGAGGCCAGTCACTAGGAATGAAAATTACTGGCAGAGGTTTTCCTTCACAGAAAGGAATGTTCTGCCTGAATTCTGAACTTAACTGAAATCTGAAATCAAATCAAGTTGAATTGATGAACCATCGAATACCTGACATTCCCTCAGATGTTTGGAATCTTATCCTTAGAATCAAAATTTGCCTTGCCTATGTCAGAACTGAGCTGGTTCCAACCTGAAAGAAAAGGGGCAGAAAGTTCTCTTTAACTTTTCCTCTTATAGAGTCCCCTGAATCTATTGTCTTTGGATAAAGAGCCTGGGCCCTTGCCACCTGATGGTTAATCTGTGTCATTCATTCTTGCATTCAGTTTGATCTTGAGGGCATTTCCACACCATCAGTTTATCTAGTATTTGGTGCACACAGTCTGCACTTGTTTCCCTAAGGTTGCATTTCTGTTGCAATGCAGCTGCATTTCCCAAGCACAAAGCCACATTATTATATATCTGGGGCAAATGCAGTTTCCCCTGCCTTGTTCCCTGAACTAGAGACCTTGCTGTTGCAATAGCCCTGTGGCCACATGGATACTGTTCTAGGGAATTCTTGACTCTTTGTGATATAGCTCAAAGTGAACAATGCCATTCCCCTTTACCTATGCAGTACTAGCGTTGTAAGAGGTTTTTTTAATTGTGAACTGTTTTTTTAATTGTGAACTGAATGCTGTCCCCTGTAGGATGTGTGAGGATGGGAACATCTTCATATCTTTGAATGATCATCTACAAAGTCAGCCATCCTGATGTTTTATGAACATTTTTAGTTTCATTGGTGTGTTTAAAATTGTTTGAGTGTGCAGCCTTCTTGCTCTGAGAATGAGCAACAGCATGGCTGCGCTGAGTGGCTGTTTCACCCACCTACCCACCCACACAAACAAATCTTTTTGGTGTGGAAGAGATGCTGCTCATGTTGGAGCTAACAAAGGACATGTGCATACTTCACATACAATTAAAAATTTTGTAGGCAACTAATTTAGCTTATTGTCAGTAAAAGTATCTAAAATTTTAAGGTGCACAGTTTTAATACCAGAGAACTTTAATTCCTTCTGATTCTATGCATATTTAAGGCAAGGGTAAAGAAAGTAGTTCTTCTCTTTAGTAGGAGATATTGTCTGCAACTTGAGGTATTATTTATAAGGAACTGGCAAATGGAAATTCAGAGTGTTAAAATGCAAATTGGAAAGTAAGATTGCAGGAGGGAGATATATTTAGTATCAGGGGAAAACACTCAGAGTGAGCAGAGCAGAAACAAGCAGGTAATGTGTAAGAGGCCAGAACAGGGAAGATGGAGAAGAATTCTTGCTGGAGGAAAAAACGTGAAGGAATTTGTTGAGACTGGAATGGCATCTGCCTTAGTAAGTTAAAAGCAGACCCCTTCTGTGAGATACAGATTATAAGGGGGGAAAGCAACGTGGGAAGAGTGACCAAAATGAGGAGCAAAGGTGAAAAGACAAATGTCTATCACTTCTCTGCTCCAGTTTGAATGAGGACCGCAAATTCATCACTAAAGGAGAAACAAGATTAGGGAGATGGTCTTATGGGAGTTCTAGATACATAGAAAAGAGAATATGTAAAGTTAAAATAGGGCGGGGTTGGGGGGTGGGGAGGCAAATCCTTTGGGGCCAGTTCAGGTAGGAAGGACTGCCAACCAGCAAGTGGGGCCTGGAAATCTCCCAGAATTACAAATGATCTCCATCCTACACATAGCACTTCTCCTGGAGAAAATGGCTCCTTTGGTTGGATTCTGCAGCATTATGCACCACCACCCCTAGGCTCTGCTCCCAAATCTCCATGAATTATCCCAGCCTCGAGCTGTCAACCCTATGAGGTGGCTGACCTAAGAAGAGAGATGCAGCAAGAACTGGCCTCAATAGGAGAGTGGAAAAGAAAATGCTATAACATGGGATTTCTTTTAGATTCCAAAGAGAGAAGAAGACAGTAGTGACACGGCAGGACCAGTGCAGCTGGTAACTGGGTAGGCCTGAGAGATAGAAGTTTACAATAGAAGTAAATGGATAGAAGCACCTTAAAGAAAAATCAGGAAGTTGTAATCAAAACTAAACAATATGTGTCTGAACTAGAAGGCAAAAGCAACTCTGACCAATATTGCAGAGAGAGAAACAGTCCCCATCACATCCAGAAATAGACTTAAACTGCTTCCAGAATCCAAACAGATGATTTATTTTTCCTAATTTTAGAACTATCACAACATACATAACTCTGCAGCATTGCTGGCTGGATGCTTGTTAATAGAGAATTTCTATTGATGCCTAGCAGTTTCATCAATACGCTCCAGCATTTTTAAAAAGGTATGTCTGACTTCCTAAAAGAAATCCTTGAAGTCTGGCAGGCCTTCTCAGCAATAAATTCCTTAGTACTGGAGCCACAAGTGGAGGGCCCAGCTGCATCTCCCCAAACATTTTTACTACCCTAGCAATACGGGGAATGAACAAAGTCTCTCCTACCAATTTAAGGGTGAGGTAATTTAGAATGAATTTGGGTAAGGCAAGATGAAGAGGAGGCTCTGAGTAGGGAACTGGAGATTAATAGGGAGGTACAAGAAAAGAGAGGAACACAGACAGAAGACCATTATAAATTGAACTTGAGGTTCCCAGCCTGGAAACAGTTGGAAATTTGAGTTTTAATTGCTGGGGTTAAGAGCGAGTGTTGAATGCAATAAAGTTACATCATCCCCACAAACTTGGTATTAGACTTAGATGTACTAGGAATTCAAACCAAGTGACCAGTGAAATAAATCTGGTAAGTTTACAATTCCAGAGAAAGAAATATTATAAAGAACAATCATTGGTAAATGGGGAAAGGATGAGTAAGCACATCAGATGTCCTTTCAAAATTGCAACAGAGAGGGGAAGCTTTTGGATTAAATGACTGTTAGCAAGAGCTGGTGAATGTAGCTCCAATGGTGAAAGTGGATCCTGGAGTGCAGAGTGTCAAGAGCGAGAAGGTGGGAAGAAAAAAAGAAAGGGAGGAGGCTTGTGGGGGCAAGGAAAAGGGAGTTTTCACAGGATCAACAAAACGATGGTGTACTTGAAAATACAGGATGAGTACTTGTTGAATAAAAGCCATGGAGAGAAGCTCTGGCTATTGTTAAGAGAACAAGGATGTGAGTTGAGTGTGGTTGGGAGAAGGAACCAAGTGGATGCCAAAGACCATTTTAGGACTAAGCTACATGACGGGTTAGAGGTCCATGACTCTTAACACATGCCTTCTGGATTGGTGGTCAGAGCAGCAAGGAGGAGAGGACCTATCTCCCATGTCCCTCATTAATACTGACATCTACTCATTTGAGCCCTACTGTGTGTGTGGAGGGCGACAGACACTGGTCTTTTGGTCAGGATGTTGTCCTCCCTTATTGCAGCCGCATGCTGGGAGGGGGAAAATACTTTTTGGGGCTTACTTTCCATACTGGGCAATCCAGTCAGAGACTCTTAACATTGTATGTAATCTGCCCCTCAGTGACTGGCATGGAGAAAAGAAAAACCACTGGTTGAATAGAATGAGAAGTAGTATTGGATTCCTCTTATATTTCAGCAAATCATCAAGGTTCTAGTCCCTCTTTCTCTGTTGTAATAGCTATTTTCCTTCTGAAATGTCTTTACCCAAACAACTCAACATATAAAAATGCCACAGGAAATTCTACAGGAGAGCATCACTGGGTCGTAAGCTAAGCACTGGCTTCATAATTCCTATGTCTATGGGCTCAACACTGAGCTCAGAGATCGAGGTTGCTAGGTATTATGTGGAATTTTGGGAACATTTCTGGGTGGTCAATGAAACCAGTTGCTGAATGTAGTCTGGACCATTTCCCCACAGTTGATCTTGCTGAGAAAATGTATCCTTTTGTTTTAGTTTTGCTTTATCCATCATTACTCCAGTTCATTTTGGGTTTCAGTTCTGCCTGTGTGTTAATGCTCTTTCCTGTAAAGAAGGGGAAGTGATAGCAGATGGAAGGTCTATTTTAAAACAAAACAGCAGAGCATGCTGGCAAGGGATACTAAATCCTGTTCCTTCTTGTGCTTTACTCTACCTTATGAAGCATTTTTCTCCCGGCTGAGTTCTGATACCAGAAGACAGGAGAAAAATGGCTGCTGTGACATTAATAAGTTCAAATTAGATAAGATCTTTGAAATTTAGTATTGCATCCTTTTTCATTACTGAGCTCTTGCTGTTTATCTGGTTTAGTTCTTCCTTTCATAGGGATAGGGAACATTTGTTCCTTTCCTCCTTCTGCAGAAGTCTTTGTGCTTTCCAGTTCTCTTTTCTCTACTGCAGACATACTGTTATGCTTATCATGGGATGGGGTAGCATGACTAGTTTCTGTATCCGTCCTCCACCTTCAGCATTCTAGAGCTGCCCTACTTAATACCTATTGGCAGGTTTGGCTAGATGGAAGAGCTAGGGCCATTGTTTTCAGGCTGTATTCAGGGGAGCACCAAGAATCACCACCTTAGCTGTAGTGATTACTTTCCAACTACCTCAGGTCTTCTGCAGTCTAGGGTGGCATGGGTATGTTAACAATGGGGAAATAATTCGCAGGAGGTTGGCCGTTTGCAAACTGCTCAACTAGTGGAAGCTCTCTCTGCCTTCTGTGTTTGTGGGTGACTTCCCAATTCAGTGAGATGGAGGAAAGTCATGATAGGCTGTTCTGAGGGAGAAGGAAGTGAACACCAGCATGCCCAAGAGGTTGCCTCATCGGAGGTTGCTGATCTGACAAAACAGCTGGAATGCAGGGAGAGGGCACAGGAAGCCCTCAGGAAGCCCTTTTAAGCACACAGGTATGTCTGCATTTACATCTTCCTATGTATGTGTCTTTGTAAAAGCTTATCTAGATATATCAGGGCCTTATCAAGCAAGGCTCTGTCTCCCCCCCCCCCCCCCCGTTCCTTTCCATCTGCTGCCATGCTCTGTGGGGCTTGGAGCAAATGCGTATGTTCCTGCAGTGGCTTTTGCTGTGGGGCCCCAAACCAAAATGAACTTTAAGACCAGGCTGGCTTTGGATCTGGCTTGCTACTTCATCAGTGCTTTGGGTGCATACTGATGTGTTTTGTGGGTCTGGAACAGGGGGAGAGAGATGCCCACGGAATTCAGCAGCAAGGCAGAGGGCAACAGGGCAGGCACAGAGGAAAGCCTGGTCTTGGCACAACTCCGCTGTGGTGCTGGGATCGATAAGGCCGCAGGGTCTTGGCTTTTGCTGCAGGCAGGCATCAATCACTCCCGCCCATTCCTCTTCATTCCTTGACACAGGCCAGGGGGCTGCCCCCTCCCCAACCTCCAGTGCCTGATGGATTGCAAGCGGTGCTGTCCGTCTGCCATTTATCCAGACTCTGCTGCTGATGGAAGGAGCACTGCACTGCTTCCCCTGGCTTCCTTTTGCATTATGCTAAGGTTGTCCCTGTGGCCAAGCGTCAGACCCCCCCCCCTCCCATCCTTAAGCAGGCAGCCGCAGATTCGCTCCCTTCTCGAGGTGCTATCCAGGAAGGCTGTGTGTTCTTCTTTATTCGCTAGCTGCTCCACTGCATTGCTCAGTCCCATGCAGCTGAAAGGCCCCGTGCCTTGGACAGGACTGAATTGCATCTACGGCTACTCCTGGCTCCCTTTCCCTCTATTTTTACTCTCGGGAGCGGGCTTTTCATCCTGGCCACTCTGCTGGATTTGCTGCTTTATCTCACAGGAAGAATTCCACGCCCTCAAGAAGCCAGTGCAGAAAGGGGGCTTCTGCACACACCTGTGTATCTTCACTCTTCCATTCACCTTTGGAAGCCACACAGCTTGGTTCAAAAAGCCTTTATTTGACAGGATCAGCTCAATGAAATATGAAAGGTGGAAACACTTTTTTCTGCTTTCTATTGATAAAGGGTTACTGTGACCCCTCCCTGAGGTGGGCAACTGACCCTATGTGTGGGGGTTATTTTTGTTATTTTGTTATTTTTGTTCACAGTTCGTTCCATTTCTTGGGTTCATGGATATCGCTGCTCATAAAAGGTAGGTGAGTTTTCTGGACCAGTGAATAGATCCTTAGGTGGGGGGAGAGGCTTGGTGGGTGGGGTGAAATGGGGATCAAGTTGAACCGTGGTCCTGAGTTCCAGTTCCCCAGCACGAGGGGCAGGTTGAGGTAGCTTTTCTGGGGTGGGCTGTTGTGACCACAAGGACTGTGCCACTTCCTTGGCAGGCTACTCCCTTGCCTGGGCCTTGGGTCCTCAGTAGCCCCCCTCCCCCCATTTCAGCCTCAAGTCTGTCCATGGCTGCCAACCTCAATAAATTAAAGAAACAGAGCAGGCTGGGCTTAAACAAGCAGACAAAGAGGCAACAGGCACAGCTAGGAACTTTGGCCTTGGATGTTGTTGCTGAGTGTCACCCCTAAGGTGGTGATTCAGAGGGACATACAGATAACCTTTCAGCCTACTGTAGTTCTGCCTGCTTGACAGTGTCAGCCAGTTCCATTGTCAGGATGCTGTAAGTCTGTCCACAAGGCCCTGCAGGGGCCGTCAGGCCTTGGGCCCATCTGCCTCACACAAGGTTGCTGGTCAGCCTCTGCTGTGCCTCTTCATCCCATTCTATGTTGGCACCATACGCATCACCTGTGAGAGAGAGGGATGAACAAAGGAACAAGTTCTGGTTGAGGAACTCATCAGAGCAGGGGAATGACAGCAGTCCACAGTTTCTCTTCTCACCTAAACCCAGGTTTCTTCCCACTTTCTCACCTGTATGGCACCCATGCAGCCAAATGCGGTGTCCGTCATACTGACACTGGCAGCGAAGGACATTGTTGGAGAAATCTGATTCTGCTACCTCATGCTTTGGATTCACAACCACCTGGAAGGGGGGGGGGAGTCAGAAGGGAGAGGAGTTACTGGGTATACAGTCAAAGGGCCTCTGGGATAGAAACATTTGATACCCCTTTCTGTTCCAGACTGGACAGGATTTTGTTGTATCCAGCAGTTCAACCTCTGTAGAAACCAGTAAAAGGCCAAAGTGAGGGCCATTCCCCCCTGCCGGCAGCATCCATGGCAAACCGTTGGCCTCGCCCTGCAGCCCCCTTCCCGGTCTTACCTGAAATGTGTAACTTCCAGGTGCCACGTCAGTGATGTCCACCCACTGGCAGTCAATGTCGTGTCTGTATGTGTCCCAGCAACCTGCGCTGACACCCTGCTCTCCAAAGTTGGCACAGGCAAAGCGCCGCTGCAGTCCTGTACAAAGAGGATAACAGCATTGCGGAGCTGTCAGGACAGCAGGTGTGGAAGAACCGGTCTGACCCTTCCTTTCTCTTCAAGGGTCCCTCTGCTTGCAGAGGTTGGTGCGTTCTTGTCTCTCGGAGCACCGGCCAAAGGGGAAGTAGTCTAGTACGGGAACAGGCCTTATCGTGCCAGACGAGGACCCAGCTTCCAACCCTCACTCTGCCATGAGGCTTGTGGGGGTGACCCTGGACCAGTTGTTCTACTAGAATTGTCTCGAGGGTAAAATGGAGGGGAGAACAATGCTGCAAACTGCTTTGGGACCCCAGGTGGGAGAAAAGTGGGGTCTAAACGTCTAACTTGTGGACCCTGATAGGGGGGTGGAAAGATGGCATGAAATCACTGCATTGTCGCTGCTCCCTTACCATCTGGGCAGTTGGTGTCCTCCAGACAGAAGCTGGCCTTGTGTCCTTCAGCCACCTTGGAGCCATTGAGCGTCAACAAGTCATAGTGGGTGAAAACCTCAATGCTGTGGTAGTGTCTGTGGGGGAAATGGAAGTCAGAGAGGGAAAAGCAGAAATTGGGAAGAAGTGGGCTGAAAAGGAGCCAGACGTGATCCCTTTTGATGGGGCAGCGAAGGAATCCGCAGAGCGGGAAGGTTAGGTGGGGCTCTCAGCTCAGTGACTATTATAGCTCTGCATCTAAGCTTTCACATAATGACAACTCTGATGTGAATGTTGCTATTTTCCCTGCTGCTGCTGCAGCAAAATGAGCTCCTACCACAAAAGAATTTGCAAGGGTGGAATGCTGGTTCGTGGGCCATGTGAGCCTCTTCTCACAAGGAAAGGAAGCATCTGGGGTGGGGAGGAGGCAGTCTGGACCGCAACGTAAATAGACACAGGCAGGAAAAAGGAACTTCAACAACAGGTTGCTGGCATCCAGCTTTCTGCCCCCAAGTGGGCATGTACACCACAGGGCATCAGCATTCCTCAAATAATTTTGGCACCAGCAGCCCTGGGCATGCTGTGTAACAAAAGGTGCCCTCTACCTGTGGCATTGGTGCCAGATCCATGCATGGCGCCCAGTTTTGGGCAGGAAGTCAGCCCGGCCTAGGTTGTGGATCTGTGAGGAGAAGCGCAGCAGGCGCCGGTGACCATAGGGCCAGTGCATGTGATCCGCAGAGGCAGAAAGGCAGCCTTCCTCATGAGCACAATACAGCATGTCCAATGGGCGATCCTCTAGATAAGCTGTCTCTTGTACCAGCTGGGCATTCATCACCAGATCTGGGGCACCTGCAGGGAGAAGCAAGAGTCCAAAGTTATACAAAGGATGCAACAGCTAACCACTTCCACTCATGCAGTGCAAGCCTGCCCAAATGAACGGGTGAGGGGGATGGGGGGGTGGGCATGCATGGTGGGAAAACCTCAGCAGGCTGATGAACCAGACTTTTCTCATACAACCTCCTAAGTCCTCCACAAGTTGCTTCCATGTTGGCCTTAAGTTTTGAACTCATACTGTTTTGAACTCTCACAAGTCCATCATGTCTTGACTTAACATGTGGCAAACTCCTGCTTCATATGATTGCCATCTGCCCCCCTGGATTACTAGTTCCTAGCCTTCCCCTGCTGGTCCATTTCTACTCACTGCTAGTGCAGGTGACTCCTGCAGCAAAACGGCCCCCTCCAGATGGGCAGTGTACAGGCCCATGATGCTGGCACTGCAGGATGGAGAGTTCAGTGCCTTTACAGCGCACACCACTTAGTACCACTTCAGCGGCATCAGAATTGCCCTGCCAGTACCACGTCTCCTGCAAAGAGAATAAAAGAAGCTGAACTGGGCCAAAACTCACAAAGAGGTTCAAGCTCAGATCCTGAGTGTCAAACTCACGTCAAAGCTTCAATGTTTCACTTCAGACCCCTCCCCAACCCATCCAGTTCTCAGGTCTTGGACAGAAAAGCCCTGCCTTCTCCCAGCAGCTCCAGTCTATGACTGGGCAAGCCAACCATGCCTGTGTCAGCTGCATTGTTAAGGCACAACCAACCGCAAGGATTGGGGCAAGCACTCACCTGGAGAGCATGACTAGCGAAGCCAAGCCCCATCTGGCGACACACAACCATGGCCTCCTTGAGTCCCCAGTGTTCCCCACACACGGCACCCCAGCGTGAGGTCCTTCCCCTGGGAACTAGGATTTCCACTACTCCTTCTTCTGGACTGCGACCACCAGCCAGACGTACCTGAAAAGTGGGGAAATGGCTTGATTGGGCAGAGCAAATAAAAATGTGGTGTGAAGAAGGCATGGAGTACCTCTACTTGAGGCAACAGTAGCACCCACCTGGTTTCAGAGAAGCAAGATTCACGTTCCACAAAGAACCAGAAGTCTACCCTGGGCTCTTCTGCCACTTGGTTTGACTCCAGTGACTAAAGATTTCCTTCACTGTCAAAAGTCCTGCATGGCTTTGAGAATATAAGGTCTCTAGCAGCCTCCCAGTCAGCCCTACACTCAGGCTCAGGTAGTGGTACTTTCTCAGGTACTCTTCCATTACCTGGGCCCCCCAGAAAAGAACCGGGACCTCTCTTTACATGACTCATTCCTTGTGTGTGGTATGATTGAAGAATTGGGTCTCACCTGTTGACGGGCAGCTGTCTGAGGCACATTACAGCGGACAGCAGCATCAGCTTCATGCCGGCACCCACTCTGGGTCGCTTCTTGGAAGCTGCACTCTAGCAGGGAACGCTCGTAGCCCCTGCACTTCACTCTCGTCAGGTGGATGGGACCCAGGCCTGAAAAATATTGCCCAATAGGGTCACTCCTTTTGCATTGCGGTTCTCTCTCTTTCTTCCACCCACCACGGCTGGTCCATCCTTAACCCAGCATCACTTTTGCCTGGCTCCACCACCACCCCTCTTCTGCACCCATCCCCAGATCCCCTTTATCTTATCTTTTCCCATCCCACATTCGTACTTCCCAGAGCACCGCAAGCTATTCAGTCTCCGATGTAAACCCGAAAGGCCTCCAGAAGAGTTGTGAATAGATCTGCACTGCAGATTGTGTCAGGGGGGATATGTCAGCCCCACTGAGTGCATGGAGGAGTTGGAGGGGGAAGCTGTTGTTTGCCTTGCTGTGCAGGGAGGAGCAGGACTGCTTGTCTGTTTCCCCAGTGGAGTCACGAGCAGCTCCAGCAAATCACTCCCAGTGACGAAAACGGGACAGGAGGGAAAGACTGTCCTCTGCTCCTACCATGGCTGCACTTGAAACAATAACAATACGTTTCAAAGCTGGCCATGCATCTTCCGCATTCATATGGCGGATGATTCCGTGGAACATTTCGAAAGGTTCCCCACCAGCGTCTCCTGCCAAGAACAGGCAGCCTTTTCTGCAGCCCCTTCCTTGTATGGCACTTGGCCAAGTTCCCTGTCCCTGCTCCAGCCATCCCTCATGATCCCCACAGATGCCCCTCTCCACTCACCCTGGCCCAGCTGGGCCCCAGGAAGAGCTTCTTGTGCTGTCCCGTATCCCAGCTGCCGACACGCCACGCTGGCAGCTGTGAGGTCCCAGCCGTCGTCACAGACCGTGCCCCACTGGCCGTTCAGCAACACTTCCACGCGTCCTTCACCTGCTCGTGCCCCTGCACGGAGGCGCACTGGGGGCTGCTGCATGGGTGAAGAGACAGACCAGTGGCAAAGGCAGAAGAAGGCACTCCTGCTGCTCATGGGTGTGCCAGGATGACCGAGGTGTGCCTAGCCTTCCCCACAGGCAGGGGGGTCAGGGGCATGGATGCCCTTGCCTTTGTCCCAATAGCATCACCCCTGGCGGATTCTGGAACTCCAAGCACAACCAGGGCTTAAGTCCTCAAGATGAGGGAGGGCTATGTATGGCACAGACTTTGCAAGCAGAGAGCTCCGGAGCAGAAGAGACACTGGAAAAGGGATTTCTCCACCTGAGACCCAAACAGCTGCTGTCATCAATCAGAGGTGACAAAACTGAGCCAGATGGACCAATGACTTGAGGTGGCGTAAGGGAGCTTCATGGGTACTTTTGCCATATTTAATAAAAATAATAAACTTTAATTTTATATCCTGCCCTTCCAAGGTACCTCAGGGCAGTTAACAGCATGATTTAAAACAGGGGTAGTCAAACTGCGGCCCTCCAGATGTCCATGGACTACAATTCCCAGAAGCCCCTGCCAGCGAATGCTGGCAGGGGCTTCTGGGAATTGTCGTCCATGGACATCTGGAGGGCCGCAGTTTGACTACCCCTGCTTTAAAACAATCTCATAATAAAATCAAAATATTAACATTAAAACACATTTATAAATTCCAGTATCCCCCACCTGATTTGAGCTGAGGGGTGTTGAGATCCTTGGAGGGCAGATCTTTCCTTTGTTTCAGCACTGAGGCCAGCACTTTTTAATGGCCTATTTGGGCCTTGACTGTAGGCCTGGTGGAACAGCTCTGCCTTTCAGGCCCTGAGGACCTGGTTGAGGTCTCACAGGGCCCTGATCTCTTTCAGCAGAGTGTTCCACTAGGTCGGGCCCAAGGCTGAAAAGGCCCTGGCCAAGGCCAATCTCACCTCCCTTGGGCCAGGGATTCTAAGCAGGTCTTGGTCAGATGATCTTAAAGCTCTTGGTGGGGGGCATAGTGGAAGGGTGATCTCACAGATACGCCAGTCTCTGACTGAATAGGCCTTTAAAGGTTAGTCCACCCCTTGTCTGGAATATATATGTATATATAATTTACCTTTTTGGGCTGGGTAGGGCCAGACAGCCTGGCTTTCTTAGGCTGGAATTCAGGGCCAGGTATACAGCTGATCAAGGTGTGCATGCCATGGGGACAGGCAGGCTGATGCTGAGCCTTTGGGGTCATGTGCAGCCTGCATTCCCCCAGATGGGCTTCTGTGCCTTGACAATTGATCCGGTGGATCCAGAATGTGTTCTTTGAGCTCAGATTCTTTAGACTGCAAAACAAGGACTGGAGTTGGTTGTGGGCTGGGGGGAGGGTGGCATTCCACTGTGGAGTGTGGAGAATTTATTGCTAAGATTCATGGGGAGCAACCAGAACATCAGCCAGCTGAAGGGGGACAATGAGTGAATCTCCATTAACCACAACTCATTTCTGGCTGTGGCTTACAACAGACTAAGGTTGTCAACCTGCAGGTGGGGCCTGGAGTTCTCCCGGGATTATAACTGCTTTCTAGACCACAGAGATTGGTAGCCCTGGAGAAAACAGTTTCTTTGGAAGGGGAGTTCTGTGGTGTAGCACACCTCCACCTTTAGGATCCACCCCAACCTCTCCAGGAATTTCCCAACACAGAGTGGACAACCCTGTTTCAGACCCTTCCCTCTAGAGCAGGGGTAGTCAAACTGCAGCCCTCCAGATGTCATAGAATCATAGATTTGGAAGGGGCCACACAGGCCATCTAGTCCAACCCCCTGCTCAACGCACGATCAGCCCTAAGCATCCTGAAGCATCCAAGAAAAGTGTGTATCCAACCTTTGCTTGAAGACTGCCAGTGTAGTCCATGTCCATGGACTACAATTCCCATGAGCCCCTGCTAGCGTCCATGGACACCTGGGGGGCCGCAGTTTGACTACCCCTGCTCTAGACCTTCTGCATGCAGTCCAGGACTCCCCATCCCTAGCAACAAGGTTTCTAGCCTGAATCTAGGCCAGCCTGCCCTCTGGGGAGGATGCCCATTCGGCTCCTGCATGTTGCCGGGTGAAAGCACAAGGTCAGCCAGCTCCTCACCTGGACCTTGGGTCCTTCAGCTTCTGGTTCCAGAGTTTCCTGGAAGGGCAAGAAGTCAAGAAGAATGGCAACGACAGGGTCAATACTCCACGCAAGCATCTGAGAGCCAGTGAGCTGGATTTGCACAGGCTCAAGGGAGCATTTTGGTTCTGGCATTTTTAAAAAGCTGATAATGCATTAGGAACACTTATTTTAATAGGTTAATATAGACAGTGGTTCAATAGCATTCCTCTGTGCCCACCCCCACCCCCCAACTGGGAAACATGATAGCACCACACACAGCGAGTCGCTCAAGATCGTTTTCCAAAGCACTCCCCCCGCCCCAACACACACTGCACTCTTCAGGACCTGAACTGACGTGTCCACACGCAAACCCTACAGCTGAGGGAAGTTTTGGAGAAGTTGTCTGAAGTGCCCAGCAAGTGTGTTGCCTGGGGAACAGAAGGGAGGGCCCTGAGTGGGGCCGTGGGGCCACTCAGCCCACCTCTGAAGTAGCCATTTCCTCCGGGGGGGGGGCTGATCTCCATAGTCCTGAAATCAGATGGAACTGGGAGAACTCCGGGTCACACCCGGAGGTTGGAAAGCTTAAGTACGGTGTCATGGTTAGCCTGTCAGACTAGAATCTGTGAGGACTGAGTGGAGGAGAACAATGGAAATTGCTTTGTGGCCCCATTGGGGAGAAGAGTGAGGTAGAAATTAAGTCAATGGCAACCCGGCCTTCCCGTCCAAAGGGATGTGTGTCGGCAAGCAGATGGGCTGGCCAGGCCAAGCCAGTGCTGTGGGCCTCCTGAGCTAAACCACCATCCACGTGAGGTCAGGGAAGGCAGGTCTCCCTCTGTCCCTGCCTCACTTGAGCTGCAAGAACTCTGTGGCTCTTGAGTGCTGAGGCCCAGGGCCAGAAACAGCAGGTTCTTCTTCTCCCTGGGCCAGCCACCACTCTCCTCTGTAATTACCCCGCTGCGGTCTGGCTGATCTCCATGGGAAGATGGCCCTGGCACCCACACCTGCTCATTGCAGGGCTGTATTTAGAGAGAGAGAGAATGCTGGGTGGGGTGGAGCAAACAGGGCTGCCAGAGTGGGAGTAGGCGAGGACTCACACAAGAGTTGTGCGGATGGGGCTGGCCTCTTATGAGAAACTCAGAGGAGTCTGGCGGCAAGACCAAACATGGGCCAAAGATCTGTGATCAGATCCTCAGAGACGTATTTTAGCTGTACAAAGCAGACATGATGTGGGGCAAGAATATGGACTGTACCACAGCACTGGTATCAGAAAAGGTAGATTAATTCCTCTCCCTGGCTATTTTATCTCCTGCTTTAGGACAAGAAAGAAGGCAGATACCCTCATTGTGACTGTCTTTTTCCCTCCTGGGGCTTAAAGCAGCTGTGAGGGGATCAAGGGTTTTTTCCAAAACAATGCCGGGGGTTAAGAGAATCTCTCATTTCTGACCATTGGGCCTTGGATCCATGGTCTTTCTGCCCTCCTGCTTTCTGCAGTTCAAATTCACAGGAGTCAGATTCGGGTGAGGTGCCATGCTGTTCTGTAGCAACAGTACAAAGTTCAAGTCCAGTGGCACCTTTAAGACCAGCAGAGTTCATTTCTAGCTTTCATTGACATACTCATGAAAACGTACACCCAGAATTAAAATGTGTTGGTCTTTAAAATTTCACTGGTCTTAAAGGTGCATGCACACAAAAGCTTATACCCAGAATTAAAATCTGCTAGCCTTAAAGGTGCCACTGGACTCAAACTTTGCACAGTAGGGATCAATTATCAAATTTCTTAGACATCACATGTAGGTTGGCCCTTGGGGTAATAAAGCACTGGACAACAGGATCCATTCATGAACATTCATGCAGATGCAAAGCACATACTGTGTATGCACCCAATGCTTTTCTGGAGCTTATGTTCAAGTGCACACTCATGCAGTCATCCAGTTTCCACTGCTCTATCGCATGGCAATGTGCCCTTCTGCAAATAACAGCTCTTACTTGTAGAATCCTGTGGCAACTCGTCCTTCGTGGGGGAAGCCCAACATTCCACAGACAACTCGAGTGTTGTTGCGAGTCCAGCCAGCATCACAGACCTGGCGCCAGCGCCCATGGAGTTTTACCTCCACCGCACCTTCTGTGACGGGAGAACTCAGCTTGGCTCGGGCCAGTATTGGCTTGATCCGTACTTCTTCCACTTTCCAGCCCTGCCCAAGAATAAGTAGGCATGTGAGTTAATATCCCCATACACAGGTGCTAGAAGGCCGTGAAACAAAGATAAAGCAGCAGCCCTGGCAAGGAGGGAGACCTTGGGCATCTGTAGTGCATGGCATGACAGTGCAAAGTCAGAATAGTTTGAAATGACAATGAGCCTCATGTCATCTTATTCCAGAAGGTAGTTGTACTTTCCTGTTACAGTCAAATGGAGACAGGCCCTGTAGCACTTTATAGATGCAGCTGTATGTAAAGCAAACCCCTTTAAACAGGAGGTCTCCTCCTCTGGGTTTCTGTCATCCCAGTGCATAGGTGAATGTCACTAGGAAGATCTAGGATCCAAAACATTACTGATCCAAATTAAGCAGTTTATTGGAAGGCACTATTATATGATACACCTCAAGAGCAAAACTGCATGTGGTCTTCAAATGAATGGTAAAAGGCATGGATATAGAAACACAATGTATACACCCACTGTGAGCAATACAGGATACATAAACAGGCAGAGCATAAGGGAGGGGGGGGGGAGAGTCACAAATCTATAGTACAATGCTAAACCTTTCCTCATAGAGACCACACCAGGCAGTGGAGAAAGGAAGTGTGATCCATTGTGCGTTCCAAATTCACTTGAAGGAAATAGGGTTGCAATCAGGAGGGCAAGCTGGATGCATGACGACGAGTCTGGATATTAAAATGCTAATTGCCACCCTACCACTCTCCAGGCCTTCTAGTTACTGTTCAGTTGACTAGCAAACGAAATCAGTTGCTGGGGGGAGGGTGGCATCCTGGCAAAAGAATGGGCTCTGCAGAGGTGCCCTTCATGCCAGACAACTGGAAAGTAGCAACTGCCACTCCAGTGTTTAAGAAGGGATCCAATTGGGATCAGTTGGTCAGCTGGCCTAACGTCTGTTTCAGATAAACTGCTATTAAAGGGGGAATTATTAAGCACACTGAGAAGCAAAGTCTGCTCAGGGGAAATCAGCAGGGCTTCTGCAGTGGGAAGTCCTGCCTCACTGACTTTTGGAGCTCTTTGAGCAGGTTAGCAAGTGTGTAGATAAGGGTGATCCAGTAGATGTTATATACATTTATGATGTTGGCCCTATATACTTTGAATTGGAAGTTAGACCAGAAAACCAGTTCCATTTTAGACCAGAAGTGCTCATAAGAAGTGCTGCCTTTTTCACCTCTAATAGTTCCTCGACCAAGGCCTGTAAGTCCAATATCAAATTAATCTCTAATAATGAGGATCAGGCAGCATTCCTGCCTCATGATGGGTCCTGACCTGGTGCTGGACGCGTGGAACAAGTCCTTGGGCAGCAGGGTTGTGTCGAGGTCGATGTAAACCTGTGCACACCACTCCGCTGTCCTCATTGTGGTTACAGTCGCTCACACCCCAGCCATTGGATCCACATTCGGCCAGGGAGCTTTCAGTGCCAGAGCAGCGCAGGTTATCCAGCCAAATGGGGCCTGAGAAGATACATGAAGGAGTAGAGACAGAAAGTCTTCTCTACTGGCGGTTGTGTCCCCCCAACCCCAGTAGGTGCCAAATATTCTATTTGCTTAGGGAAATCAAAGCCAGCTACAAACGTTTTCCCCCACAGCTCAGTTATTATTGGGAGTGTGCATATCACACCTATTCAGTCATTCCCTTGTACTGAGTGCATTATATTTCTACTTACGTAATTTGAACGATTGATAGTTTAACATATCATGGTTAAGACTTATGCCTTGTTCAGATTTCTGCAGTGCCAGCCCTATTACATTGCTTATTAGATGTCTAATCCTATATATTGAATTGGGTCACACTGTGCAATCTGCCTGGAGTCTTGCTGAGAAAGATAGCCATTTATACAATCTCTGCTTTCACAGAAGACTAATCATTGGACTGGTGCATTTTGAAAAACCAACACCTGAGAATCTGCCTTGTGAAATAAAACCAATCCTCCTAAGGAAAATAGAGGGGGATCCTTTTTTAGGCTCTCATGCTGAGCCTCCATGAGATATTTGGAGACCTGAAGGAATGATTTGATCAAAGGGAAAAGGCATAATGGAGGTAAAGTGGCCTGAACATGCATGCCAAGCAGCTAGGTCTAGCATTTCACAGTCCCTTGATGTGGATACAAGCACATTTCATTACTAGTTTGCATGCCTCTGGTGCAATACCAGGTTGGCAGCTTTTTATCCCTGGCAAGGCATCTGGCACTAAAACAAAGTTAATGCATATCCTTAAGGAGGGAATTCCCACTAATAGACTGTTGGCAGCATGTTTGCCTTACCCTGAAGGCATCCCTTGCTGGGAGAGATTCTGCTAAGGTATGCAAAACTTAGCTTCACCCCCTCCCACTGCCGCTTGCCTCTGTGGCAGTAAAAAGACAAAGCAGCCCATAGGAGGGGGTGAGGGAGACCATGTTCCAAGTGCCCAGGAAGACAAGCAAGTTGTGAGTCACCGCTGGGTCTAGGACCAGTGTGGAGGGCCCAAGGAAAGCTTTGTGGACCTGTGGGGGTTCTCAAGAGCCCCCTATAAAGTTGTCTATTGAATAGCTGCTTGGGATTGCTGCCATCACCCCAAGCCTCAACCCCATATGCTAAATGCAGGGGGTGATGGGGAAAATGCACTGGGCACATGGATGGAAGCTCTTCTTATTAGTACTGAAAGGTCCCACGCAGAGTGTTTTCCTCCAAAAGAGGCCCTGAGAATCAAAGAGCTTTCAAGTCCCACTGGGAAGTGGAACGGCCATTGTCCCTTCCTCTGGTGCCCCATTGCGGCCCTTCCTTACCTTCTCCTGGCCCATACTTGGCACTGTGGGCCCAGTTCACAGCCAGCTCGTAGCCCAGCTCCCGACATGCCACGCTCGCAGAAACCATGTTGAAGTCATCATCGCAGACGGTGCCCCACTGCCCATTGTACAGCACTTCCAGCCGGCCTTCGCCCTCTTGGCTCCTGGGCCCCACCAGCCGCAGCTCGATGCGTGGCCGCTGCGTCCCGCCTGGGCAGCCTGACATAGCAGGAGGAAGGAGATAAGAGGGTAGCCTGCCACAGAGAGCATCCCTGAGCCAACGCTGGTAGAGGCACCTGAGGAGCAGAAGGAATCGTGTCAAAAGCAATAGACCTTTCGGGAGGGAGGGAGGCTCAGCAGAACTGCCCAACATAAGGAGGGAAAGCAAAGACCCAGTTTTGAGATGAGAACATGGGGTAATCCTTCTGGGGATCTTGGATCCCCAAAAGTTACGGAACAGGGAGGGAAACTGCAAACAGGGGAGAACTAGAGAAATCAATTCTGAATCCTGACAAATCAGCCTCTTTGCTTCTCTGAGGAGGAGGAGGAGGAGGAGGAGAAGAAGAAGAGTTTTTATACTCTGCTTTTCATTACCCAAAGGAGTATCTAAGCCGCTTACAATCACCTTCCCTTCCTCTGCCCACAACAGACACCTTGTGAGGTGGGTGGGGCTGAGAGAGCTCTGACAGGACTGCTCTGTGAGAACAGCGCTACCAGCTGGCTGCATGTGGAGGAGCAGGGAATCAAACCTGCCTCTCCAGATGAGAAGCTGCCACTCTTAACCACTACACCATGCAGCCTTACACTGAATCAGGAGGAGTATTTTCAGGTGCTCAAGCAAATAGAAGGAATAATACAATATCTATTTCTAAATTTATTTATACCCCATTTCCCCACACAGTGAATACCCAGGGCCCCACAAGGTCACTATTGTCCATGCAGACAGGGAGCAGCTCTGATGTGGACTCAGGCGGAAAACTGTCACCTCACCTTCCCCCTGTCCCTTTCTGGAGCTGCCAGAGGTTGGAACCGGGACTTTCTGCATGGCAGGCAGATGCTCAGCCACTGACCCACACCCCCCTCACTTACAACATCCTCCTCCCCTCTGCAGCTTTATCCTCACAGCAGCCACCTCAGGAGCCTGAAAAAGCCTGATGGCTCCAAGATCATCCAGCACGGGGTGGGGACTTGAGCTGTGGCGACTTCCCATGGTGTAACGGTCCAAGTGCCAGATCAGAATCTGGGAGATCCGGATTCAAATTCCAGCTCTGTTGTGGAACTCACTCCCTGACTTTGGTCTAACCTCAGGCTAACCGAAGGAGCCCAGGATTGTTATTGTGAAGTTAAATTGAGGCCCTAAGTGCTCCTTGGGAAGAGGAGTGGAGTTAAAATACGGGAACAAACCAAGTTGCCCTCCACTCACTCTAACACGGCGCTCAACGCCAAGCTCTGCGGCCTGGCCTCCCTGCACCCTGCCCCCCCCCTCCGGGGTGGGGATCGCTCCAAGCCCTGGAGGCTGTTTGTGCCTGACCGCTCTGCTCCACTTGCGGGGGGCCTTGGCGGTGGCGGCTCCGTCTCGCCTCGCCTCCCGTCGGGGCTCCTCCGAAGCCCCCACTGAACTCCGCTCCTCGACGCCGTCGGGGTTTCGGGGCGGGGGCGCAGTGTATCCCCCTCCGGCTGCTCTCCTGCGGGGGGAGGTCCCAATCCCAACCGCCTGGGAAGGCTCGACGACAGCTAGCCCTCCTTACTCACCCGCCGGCTCGAGGGGACGGCAGGCGGGCGGGCAGAGCCCCGGGAGACGAGGCTGGGTGGGGGCGTCGGAGGCGCGGGCCCAGGACGAGCGAGGGGGTCGCGATGCGGCCACCGCAGAGGGCCTCCTCCGGCAGCAGGTGGGCAGTCCGGCCAGGCGGCGCGCGGCGCAGGCGAAGATGAGCCAGCCCTGGCCCCGGCGGCGCTGCTGCTGCTGCTGCTGCTGCTGCTGCTGCTGCTGCTGCTGCGGTCCTCGTCGGCGTCGTCGGCGTCCTTCCCTCTGCCCGGTGGCCGAGCCCTGCCCGCCTTTTTATCCCAGCAGCCGCCCCTCCCTGGCCCCGGCGGGCGGGGGGCGGGGGTTGCTCCCCCCGAGGGCCAGGGACGAGGAAGCCACCTCTTTCCTGGCCGCTGTCCTGGGAATGCCGCAACCCGGCAGGAGGCGGGGGGGGGGGGGGACGACGACTTTCCACCTGTCCCGCAGCCGCCGGGGGAGGCCCGCGAGGAGGAGTCCTCTGCCTGAGCCTCCTGGGCTGGCCACGGATTCGGGGGCCGGCGGCGCCTGTTCAGAGGGGCAGCAGGGGGCTCCATGCCCAAGGAGCTCTCGGCACACCCAGACTGGACAGGAGATGGATGATGGGGGGGTGGGGGGGGCGGTGCTGGGCCAACAGCGGGCTTTCCAAGAAGGGTGTGGGAGTGGGGTCAGCCACTGGGGGTTGCCTCTGCTGCCCTTGGACGACTGTCTTGGTTTCCGGATCACAATTCAGATTCGGACCTGAAATCAACCTTCCCCCACACGCACAGACGCCACACTTGCCCCTTCGGCACCCGTGGAGTGGAGGCTGTTTTCACTTCTTTCGCCGACTGCACATGTGGACTTGGGTGACTTCCACAATCAGTCCTGAGAAGTCGCATTTTGGCTGTGCCATCTCAAAACGGGTGAATCAATGGAGGAGAGGGGCATTGAACCCTTTCCCTGACTGTTGGCGGTTTCTGTGTTGACTGAGACCTCAGCTGTTGGACTTGCCTTTGGTCTTTGAGGAAGGGTGGGAGGAGAATCACAGAAAATTGTCCAAGGGGAAATAGGAAAGCGTCATTGGGCGTGAGAAGTATTAAGCTCCCATGCCCACCTTGTTTTCCTCATGACATGTAGGTTGGCCCATCCATAATCTTTGTGTTTGGTTGTTTACACATTAACAATAATAAATAGGTCCAATGTGCAGCTCTTCCTTTCTGTCCATCAATACAGTCAGTGTGGAGTGATGATCAGAGAGTCCGACTGGGTTCAGCTCTTTGTGTTCATGATGCTCAGGGGGTAGCCAGCTACATCTTCTCTAGCCTGACTTCTCTCCCTTTGCTGTTGTGTGTAGAAAATGGAGGAGTGGAAAAATGAAGAGTACCCTGAGATTTCTGGAGGAAGGCTGGGGTAAAAACGTTATAAACAGATAATGCCAAGAGCAATGATATTTATTTGTTTGATTAGAATGCGCCCCCCACCTTCCTTCTTCAAGCAAAGAGCCAAGACAGTTTACAATAAAAAGCCACTTTAAACTAATGCTACCATACAATAAACAGCACTGGAAATCTCACAGTGGGTCACAGTCTTTCCCCCCAGCTCTCACCACCTCAGGCCCTCTTTGAAGAAGAAGAAGAAATGCTGCTTTTCTCGAGCCCAAGGTCACCCAGCTGGCTGCATGTGGGGAAGCAGGGAATCACACCCAGCTTAGCCAGATTAGAAGTCTGCACTCCTAAGCACTACACCAAGTTGCCTCTCTAGCTTGGTACTTTCCCCAACTCTGTCACATGCTCTCTGATATACAGCAACCCAGAACTGCATACAGTAATCCAAATAAGGCTGCCTGACAGCGCTAGACTAAGGTATGGAAGTATTGGCCACTTTGTTTTCAACCCTTTACTCAGTAATTCCTTGCCATTTTACACTGTTAATAATAAAATAGAGAAGGGGACAACACTGTAAGCCATGCTAGTTCCCCACTGAGGATCTCCACAGAGCAGCTGTGGCTCAGTGACAGAGCATCGGCTTGGCACTCAGAAGGCCCCAGGTATCCCCGTATCTCCAGTTAAAAGGATCAAGGATGTGTAAGGTCTCTGCCTGAGTCGTTGAAGAGTCTCTGCCAGTCAAAGGATGCAATACTGACTTTGATGGGGAATGGTCTGGTTTCAGTAAAAGGTAAAGGTAAAGGTATCCCCTGTGCAAGCACTGAGTCATGTCTGACGCCCTCTAGCGTTTTCATGGCAGACTCAATACGGGGTGGTTTGCCAGTGCCTTCCCCAGTCATTACCGTTTACCCCCCAGCAAGCTGGGTACTCATTTTACCGACCTCGGAAGGATGGAAGGCTGAGTCAACCTTGAGCTGGCTGCTGGGATTGAACTCCCAGCCTCATGGGCAAAGCTTTCAGACGGCTGCCTTACCACTCTGCGCCACAAGAGGCTCTTCTAGTTTCAGTATAAAGTATAAAAATTTCATGTATTCATGTGAAAATAAATATAAATGTAAGAATATAACCCTTTAAAGTCACTTTATAATAAAAGGGATCAAAAAATGCCTGTTCACTTAAAAGCATAATCACTGCCTTCACTGGGTCTGACCATTTGCTATATTCATTACTTTCTTGCCCTAGCTTTAGGGGATATGCATAACTACTTGGAAAGCCTGCTCCTTGTCCATTGTTTACATCTTGTAGCAGTTGCTTTTCCGAATGGCTGTGCAATCTCCTGCCTGTCCGTTAAAAGCCACTGATCTCCCTGTCCTCCATAATTAGGCCTAGTCATTTCTTTTAGCTCTGTTTAGTGACATGGGCCATGGCCATATCCTCTGCTTGCAAGTTATGAAGACTAAGAGAGCTGTGAAAAGGTTTCTGAGCATATGAGCACTGATACCATGTGAGGTTATTTGAGGAGGAACCTCAGGACTGGAAAGAGCAGGAGTTTGCATCTATGAGTGTGAACATAAATTCATCTATATTAAAATCCAGTTACATTAACTGCTCAAAAAAAGGGAGGCAGAAAACAGTTCTTCATGGTGTCTAACCTAACTGTAGCCACAGGTGGGCTACCCAATGATTTCCAACTCACTGATGCCATAATTTTGTTCTGCTCTTTCCAGTCCTGAGGTTCCTCCTAAAGGTTTGTCAAAGCCCTGTAATTATGCTCCTCAGCTCTACTCTGGCTGTGTTAGCTCTTAGTCTGCTGCTTTTCCCAAGCAACATTCTGTAATGGGAGCACCTGAAGCTTTAATGGTTCAAGGACATCAGACCCAAGGCACATGGGGGGCAATTCAAAGGGAGGCTGGTGGGTGGGTGGGAAGAAAAGAAGAAAGCAGGGAAGGTTGGGAGGCTGCCAGGAGAAAATAATGAGAAGGGTTACAGGGGAAAGTAAGGTGCCCCCTGCAAGTCGATGAAGGAACTCTGTCTCACAACTTGGCCAGGCCCTGTGGTTGGCCAGGCCTTCTGCCATAGTTTTCCTGGGTAGAAGCTGCAGGAACAAGTAAAAGGCGGGTAGGCTGGGGAGTGGGAAACAGAGAAGGAAGCAGGAAAAGGGGAGAGGCTATGGGGACAGAGGAAACAGTGGGAGAGGGAAAAGTGAGATCCCCCCACAAGTCCTTGTGGGTCTACTGCTTGTATGTTTCAGAGGGGATTTGCTAAGATGCGGTTAATTATTGAACACAGTCAGTTTCCAAAAGATCCTCTGTTAACAATCTGGAAGCAAGAGAAAAGATAATAAATTTGTCTAGCTACGGTGTCTAGGAGGGTCTCTTGCATGAATGTCTTGAAAATGGGGGGATAGTTTATGTATACTAATTTTAGAACAGAAATTGCTGCCTGAAGCAGCCTGCAACGCAAATCTGAAGGAGGGTACAACAAGACTCATGAACGATGGCTAAAATTATACTCAAGCCTTTGCTTCACAGGTACTTATGCTTGCCTTGGCCAATATGTGGTCAGGAGGACACAGCACAGAAGGAACAGTTGCAAGGAGGCAGCATAGTGGGACTTATAACCTCTCCTCTGAAAGCAAGTGAAGCATTTTAATGGAGACTACCTAACCCATGGATTAGCCAGTTCTCATCAGATGGCAAGACAACAGACCCAGGAGGGGCAGCATATATAATTAATAATAAATCTTGGAAGCTAAGCAAGATTGGCTCTGATTAGTACTTGGATGGGAGACCACCAAGGAAATCCAGGGTCACTATGCAGAGGCAGGCAATGGCAGAGCACCACTGTTTGCCTCTTGCTTTAAAACCTCTGTGCCGGGGTGGCCAAACAGTGGCTCTGCAGATGTGCATGGACTACAATTCCCATGAGCCATGCTGGCAGGGTTGTCCTATGGCAGCTGTGACTGGATGGCACTTTACACACACCTAGCCCATAGAAGCTCAGGGGAACAGAGGGAGAGAGAAGACCAGAAAGACACCCTCCAGGATACCATGCTTGTCTCAGCATTCTCCGAAACCTAAGAATGCCGGCTGGTGAGGAGCTTCCTCCAAGCAGTGCCTGAGAAGACCAAACAGGCTCTCTCTTGCCGCAGTGAACGGCTGGCCACTCTAGCCTCTGTTGGTCAGCTGACTTCCCAGGGGGAGAGGTAATATGATGCATTCCTTTCACATTAGGATGGACAGCCTCCAATTGGAGCAGAGATGTCTCCCAGAATGGTAACTGATTACCAGCCTACAGAGGTCAGTTTGTTTGTCTGGAGAAAAATTTCTATGGGACACCAGAGCTTCCAGGTGAAATCCCTCCCTCAGTTCCCCCCTCCACGGGCACTGCCCCCAAATCTCCCAGAATCTCCCAGACTGGAGATCACTACCCTGCTTGATTTGATTCCTTTCCAGGGTAGTGTGTTTTCCAATAAATTGGCTTGATTTATAAAGCTCACCCAGCATGGGTGGGTGGTGGTTGGTCTTGCTCTCCTTAGAATTCCCCAAAGAGCCTTTGACCTGCTCAGTAAAGCTGAGCTAAATGCAACCATTCCCTCGGGTCTTCATCTGGCCTTGCTGGTCAAGGTCTGTGGCCAGGCAACCCTGCCCCACCGCCAGCCCAATTGTGAGGCCAGAGATAAACAGGAAATGGTGTTGTGTGTGTCCAAGCCCAGCAGGACTGTGCCAGTAGCTACAGGCTGTTTGTTTAGAGCTTCAGGAGCAGGTTCCTGAGAGGAGGAGCCAGAAAAAAAACATGACCCCAAACGCCCCTTGAGCTCATCACAATGTCAGTGCTTCCGAGCTCTTCCTAGGGAAGGGCAGAGCTGGTTGTTCCTGGTGGGCTGGGCTGAATGAGCATCCTGCCATTTCTTGGTACCCAGCCAGGTCCCACGGATACCTTCTGGAGCCCAGCTTGCTCGATTGAGAGCTGCTGTTGGCACTGTTGTGACGTTTCTCCCCATCATGTGTCTCCTGGCTAAATGATGTCAGGGTGCTAGCACCTGCCAGGGAACCAGTTCCCTCCAAAGCTATTGCTTGTGAGTGACCCAGGAGGGTCAGCCATGAGACAGCTGTCCTGTGCAAAATAAGAGGAGAAATGGGCACAGGGCTGACTGGGTAGAGTGAGTCATGAGAAGGGAGCTGTTCCTCCTATGGGTTACAAGGAGGGGACTCCTCCTGCTCCATCGTGTCTCAAAACAACTTCTTTTCATGCCAGTCATACCACTGCTGGGGAGACACGCCAAAGTACACCAGTGTGCAGGGATCTGTAAAGGTCATGGTTCCAGGGTGCTGCTAGGGAGACAACCGGCCTCTCAAACTCAGGTTCCTCTGGGGTAACTGACGGCATGGAGAAACAGGAGTAGCTGAACCAGTGCTAGAGTCATGCCTCACCTAATCGCTACCACTGTACCACTGATCACACTGATGTCATTTTATTGTGCATCCATCCTAATGCTATTGCTTAGGACGGTCAGAATTAAGCAACTTGACATGTTTTTTCTACCCTTCTTCTAAGGAGCTCGGGACATGGTACCATCTCCTTTACCCACACAACAACCCTGTGAGGGAGGTGACACTTAGCCCAAGAAGCTTTATGGCTGTGTGGAGGTTTGATTCCATTTTTCACAGCCTTTCTTTGTTTAAGACTATTGTAGAGAAAGGGGTTTTTGAAGCAGACCTGGCAGAACAGGTAAACAAAGAAAAATGCTTATTCAGGAGCAAGTAATGACAGCATAACATCAAGAACATAAAATTACAAGAAACATGACCTCATCCCAGATTAGCTGTATACTAAATTAACTTTGGAGACAGAAAATGTCAAAATCAGAGCTGATGCCTGGGTAAAAGAATGCATGATTCTCTTTTTTTTCTCCTCCAGATAGAAAACAGATTTTTCTCACTTGCACAGACACAGGCTTCAAATTCATAATAAATGTATTCAGGGGTATACATTAAAGTCAAAAGAGAGCTATTTTTATGAAAAAGTGATGCACTGAGATGGAGGGTTTAATGACATCATGAACCAGGGCGGGCTGATATGCACACCCATTTTAGTTTTAATTCAGATTAGACTCATCTATGGAAGAAAGCACAGTTATTGAATAGCTGGTGAAGCTATGAAAACTCTGCAGGGGACAGCTGCCACAGCAGCAGGTGTGAATAGAGGCAGACCTGACATATGGTACCGACAGAAAGAAAGCAAGGTTGCCCAGTCAGGCCCAATCAGTGAGTGCAACAGCCCTGCCGCTCCAAAAACTGGCCAAGAGGAGTAGCAAAAGATACTATCAACTTTCCCCACAAGAGGCAGGGCTGGCTGCTTCCTGTGGATTGTTCACCAACAGCCCAGCCTGCTGGCACAGATGCGCTCCCCCCCCCCCCGGTTTATAATGGGGACAAGCCTCCCCACTGATTTAGGACTGTTCAAGCAGGACAGAGGATCAAAGCAATGCCCAAATCCACAGGGACTGGCATGTGAGGCTGCTTTACTTTGCCCATCAGCCTCCTATGGTCTGAGGTGTCCCAAGAGGCTCTCCAGGGTCTCGACTCAGGCCTTTTGGGGCCCCTTTCCTAACTAAGTGGGGATGCCAGGACTTGGACCGGGACCTTCAGCATGCAGAGTGAGGCCTGGCCCACACACAGTGACGGCTCCCTTCCCTCCTCCACTGGTCTGCCTAGGAGGGATGGGGAGGAATCGGTTTGCGGATCGGTTTCAGGAGTGTTGCAGATTGTCAACGACGTTGTGCATAACAGCAAAACAGTAGCGATTTCAATTTGCAACCATTGTGCAAATTTTGAACGAGTGTGGAATGGCCCTTAGGGTCGATGAGATTTGCTTTGTGCTGAGCCAAGGCCCGTCTCCTCCGGTGGGGGAGGGGAAGGGGGCGGGGTCCATAAGCCCAAGCGTCTCTCCAAGCCGCTCGCGGGAGGCAGAACCTCCTGCCCGACCCCCCCCCCCCCATTCACACACACACACACACACACACACCCGGGCGCAGGAGGGCCTCCCGCACGCCTTCCTCGCAGGCAGGCCGGGCCGATCCCTTCTGCCTCTCCTCCGCCGCGGTGTCAGGACGGAAGGCGTGTCTTCGTGCCCTGCCTGGGCTCGTCCTCACGGCTCTGCCAGGCCGACGTGGCGCAGGGCGGCGGCGAGCCCCGGCCCCAGCACGTGTCCGCCCCTCGGCCCGGCCTGTCCTGCGGTTAGCGGCCGGGAGCAGCTCGGGCGGCACTAAAAACAGCCCTGCCGGGAGCTATTCTCTGCCCGCCCGCCCGTCAATATTTATTTAGGTGTCTCAGGTGCAGCCCCGCCTGCCGGGCACGCTTTCTCGGGGGCGGGCGGGAGGCAGGCGGCGGCAGGAAGCGGAGGCAGGCGAGGCGAGGCGAGGCCGCGGCCGTTCAGCTCCCCGTGGCGCGGCGAGGACGGGGCAGAAACGCTGAGCCCGACCTGGGAGTCCCGCAGATCACGGACTCGAGCACGCCTTGGCCGTCCAGCCCACCCCTCGGGGAAGGCCGGTCGGCGGTGTGTGTGTTTGTGTGTGTGTGTGCGTGTGGCGGAGGCACCTCTCGTGCGCGGCAGTTTGGCCCAAAGGCTTCTTCGCCCGGCGTGGCCGCCACTTCGCTCCTTGACAGGTGCCGCCGCATCGTAGCATCCGCCCCGTCGAAAGCCACCTGCATCCGCGCCGCCCAGGCACGCTCCCGCCCAGCAGAGGAGAGGCAGGGCAGGGCAGGGCATTACAGAGTTGGCTGGAGGAGGTCCAGGGGACCGCCTCGGGATCCCCACTTGGCCACTCGGGGACCCCAGGTCCTTTTCTCTCAGCCTGACCTCCCGCGCAGGCTGGGGGCTGGGAGGAGAAACAGGGCCGGGAGCAAAACTGTTGTCCGCTTTAGGGAGAACGACGGGGCAGAAATATATTAAACAAGTACAGACAGCCGCCTCCTTGTTATCCCAGGGCCTAAACGGTGGGGCAGCCGCCCTTCGCGGGGCGGCGGAGATCTCGAGGCACGCAGCGCCGTCTCTCCGCCGCCGCCCAGTGCGAAGCGAAACCTGTCGCCGTTGCTTGCCCTCTCCTGCCACCTGCTGGCGGAAAGAGGTTTGCGCCCCTCGTCCTTCCCTGCCCCTGGGGCTGCGGCAGTTCTAGGCCCTTTGGCCAGGGTCAGTTCCGTTCGGATGTCCCACACGGCCCGCGGGCAGAGAGATGACATTTAGTCTGCATTCAAATGATCTCCTTGATTCAAAGGCGGCTCTGAGATAAGGGGTTACAGTCCTGCAGAGGCCGCAGGGATTAATTTAGCCCAAAGTCAAATAAAATATTGGCGGGAGAAGGAACAGGACAGAAACCTTACTACTTTCAGGATGCCTTATCAGTGTGTGATGTTTTTCTTGCAGTAGCCTAGTTCACACATGACAGTCAACGCACATACATGTTTGTACGAAAGCCTCTGCGTGTGCCACTTCATCTCGGAAACCAGGGGCTGGCCTCTGGCTGTGAGGATTGCATTGCATGGGTTGGCATTGACTGTAATATGAGGGTTACTCAACTGTGAGTATTCTGTACATGGGTCGGGCCTCATTCACTGTTGACATCAGCACAAGGCTTGAGAAGGTCATTGGACTGGGAAGCCCTCCTCCACATAGGAGGTAGCCCTGTTGTGCTTCTTGTGTGTCACTCTTGCAGACAATGAATAAATAAATTGAATAGTCTGGGGGGGGGATACTCCTTGAATGCAGAAGAGCCCGTGTCCTCAACTCCTCAGGAAATCATTTCAGCCCCAAGGTCAGCCTGTACTCTGACTTTGCATTGCCTTTTTCTTCTCTTAGCAACTTGAAAAATACCTCCAGTGAACCCTTCCTTCCTACCCTTGCAATAGTGGAGTACCTACTTCTCAGGTGCCAGGCCAGGCCACAGTCCAAAAAGCACTCACCATCCTTACTGTTGTCAGACTGTACCTCAAGCGGAAGGACGAGCGTTGTGCTTGCCAAGTACTACTGGTGAAGCTAAAATAGCTGTGCTTCACACGTTCATGATATAAAACAATAAGAGGAATGAAATCCTATTAGCAAGGCAGTTCTAGCTACCTTATTCTGGCGTTGGTCATTTTTTCCTGGTTGCTCACTTAAGCAAGAGAAGCAACACTGCCACCAAGTGGCAACTGTTGGTCTAACCATGACAATTGTCTTCCATGGACTCGCAGAGATTGTTTGCTTCTCCTTATGTTATGAACACAAGCTATAAGGAAGCTCTTCAGGCGGGTGTCCGTGTTGGTCTGAGGCAGCACTGGACTCATACTTTATAAGGAAGGCCAGCTTCTGTCCTCAGCTTCATGCGGTAGGTTTCAGCCAGACAGCCCCAAGAGCCATATCAGAGTCACGTTCTCCTGAGAGCTGGGGCACTAAGCATGTGCATGGGGTTAACTGTTCAAAGCTAATGGTGCTTGCATTTCAAATACTGGAAATTACAAGCTGAGGCAAAACTAGTGCGGCAGGGAACACAGACTGCACAGGGAGCAGCAGTGGGGTGGTGCAGCCCTAGAGTCTGGGCTCCCTCACGTGGCATCAGAGAGAACAAATGCCTTGACCAAGTTCGTATACAGCAGGGGAGCTGCTGGGACATTTATTGTAAATAATGCATTTTCAGTTTCCCCACAACAGAAATTTTGACTTCATCCTGTAAAACATTTAGTGTTGCCTCGGTAATTGTATAGACTTCACATCCACAAGCAAGCTTGTCAGGATGATGAAAGTCCACCTACCGATGCTCCACAACTCCCATCCATTGTAAAGGCATCCTGTGACGGGTATCCAAGCGAGCTGCACTGACATGGATGGATGCTGCTTGACAGCTGTCCTTTGGAAGGAGCCCCTGGAGGCAGCGGACAGTCTGCCGGAGGGTTGCAGCCTGGGCTCTTTTGCTTGCTGCACCCCTACAACGGTGAGCAATATTCTTATACAGAAAGATCAGGATTTCTTTCTTTAAAGGCTCTCTAAACTTTGAACACACGTTTTCTAAAGGGACAACTGGTAATGATTTTTCAATCATTCCTTCACATGAAGTCAATCCATCATTGCTTGGGAGGAAGGCACAATATCGATTTCTTTCCTTATTGTGTCAACACATTTTGGCGGCTGTCCATGTACCAATTAAGCTGGAGTATTTAGATTTAAGCTGATTTATGCACAGGGGTTTCAACAGAATTGAACTGGATTAACTGATCTGTGAACCAGGTTGCTTAGTGCACAAATCCCCGAATGGTCCCTGTCAGAGAGGGCAGCTGACTTCTGGCCACTGCCCAGCTGGGATTTGCGGCCAGAACATCGAGTGATGTTTGCAAGCAGCTGCTCTTTGTGAGTGAGAAATATGGCTCTTTGGGAACGGGGCTCAGCCAGGCATGACCGGCCCTGGCTATGGAGCCACAAGGTCAGGTGATGTGAGCACACTCTCCCGGCCCCTTGGTTAAGATGACAGGCAGCTCGGCTCTGTTCCTTAGATCAAGAGATGCCAGGCCTCTGAGCTCCTGGGAGTGGGGATTGTGACATGTTTGGAGCACAAGGTGGCAGAACGCCCGGGTTTCAACATTTTCAGGGACAGAAACCAGTATGTTGTGTTAAGTTGTGTTAAGCTCTTAACAATGGCATCTTGAGCAGAGTTACACTCTTCTAAGACCACTAACAGCCCTGGACACAGAACGGTGTAACTCTGCTTAAGACTGGAAGAAAGCATTAATGCTGAGGAGCTCCTGCCAAAACTCTGAGAGCCAGACAGTCTCACAGTGAAACCTGAAGCACAGCCACCTGATCAAATCCATCAATGGGCTCAGAAGGGAGTAACTCTGCTTAGGATGGCCCTACAGAGGACTGGCCTGTCTTTCCCATGGAAAGCCGCCAGCAGACTCAAATTGCGGTCTCTTCTTGTATGGGAGCAGTGGGCTGCATCCCTCAAACTGGCCTCGGAGGAGGGCACACAGCAAGCACGACTCCCAGCTGAACGGCAGCACCATGGGTGGAGCCTGCCAGCCAGCTGCCAGCCTGCTCCGAATGGGCTTGCGGCATGCACACGTCCAGTGGCAGGGGGCACTGCCCATCTCTTCCTCTGACTGCCAGGAGGGTAATGCTTGAGGATGGCAACCCTGAAAAGAGTTGGAGAAGCTGCTCGGCCGAATCACATCTGGCTGCTTGTCTGCCAACTGGTGCAGTTTCTTCAGCTGGGGTGTCCCAAGGGCTCCAGCCAGGTCACTGTTGCCGGAAATCGTCCAGAGCTGTTCTGGCAGCATTGCGGCCTGCAGCTCCCATGACTCCTCCTCCTGGGGTGGGGGTGGGGGAGAAATTGGAAGGGTCAGTTGAGCGACTCACCTGCACAGTAACCCCCTCTAGATGTTAAGCGCCAGAGCCCTTGGGGGTGGCAACCATCAGCAGCCACGGCTGAGGACAGTGCTAGATGCATTTCCCCACATGCTTCCAGCCCCACTCCCTACCAACATAGGGAAGGAGGCGGCCACCCTGGCTGCAGCCCCACCCTTGCTGTCCCCCCCCCCCCACACCCCTTACACACTCCTGTTCAGTTTATGCAGGGACAAGAACTGAGTGGCCGGTCACCAGCCGTGGGGGCACAGAATTAGAGCTGGGGAGGGGGCTGCGGCTCACAAGCTGAGTGCCTTGGCCGGGCGCTGCTCTTGGGCAGAGGAACCTGAAAGGGAGACCATACTGCTGCACTCTCACCGGAGAAGAGCTGGAAGAACAGCTCCAGACACCCTGCAGGGAGTGCAGCTCCTTGAGTGTTGCCGCTTCTGGCCAGAGATTTTTAGGGAGACACAATCCAGGAGCCCCTCCCCCCTCATCCTCCAGCCCCTGCTGCCCCTCCCAGACACATACCGGGATGAGCCCCGCTGCCGCAGAGGTACAGGCCTTGGACTGGAGACCGGTAGCCGGAGTAGGAGGGCACAGGCCGGGCAAAATACAGCTGGTCTAAAGACATGGCTCCGTGGAAAATATTCTGAAACACCAGAGGCAGCATCGCATGAGAACTCCGCCCCACAGGCAGGGACGCCTCTCTGAGTTGCAGCCCAAAGGAACTCAAACTGCACGGGGGGGGGGGAGGTCTGTGTGCAGCAGGAGGGGGAAAGACCTTTAATTCACAAAGATGGAGACTTTACTCTTTGCCCTATCAGTGAGGCACACCAACACATCTGCCGTGTGAGCTCATGGCGGGCGGGCTACACTGAGCGGGCAGAGGGTTGTGGTTCTCAGAAAGTACGTACCCCGCCAGGCAAGCCGAAGATCCGTTCAAGGTCTGGTGGTGTTAGAACATCTCTGCCGATGACGGAGGCCTTGAATCCGGGTGCATAAGCCTCAACGCAATCAAACACTAGGAGGAGAAGACTCTGGCACTCACAGGGGAACTGGAGCTGGGCAAGGTGTGGCTGGCTCACCCAGAACCGAGCAAGTCAACATCTGCCTTCCAAGGGACTTCAGCACTCAGAACAGCATGAGTGCAAACTAGAACTGCATCATGGCTGAAACTCTCCCACTCCACCCCAAAGAGAAGCACGGAGGAGCAAGCAGCTTTCTACGTAATGCCAGGGGCTATGTCTGTGTGCGCAGAGGAAGGGACTACGTAGGTCCATGTGCACATCTTCCCATGCTGTAGCACGGTTTGTAAGCCAAGTGGGAAGCATGATCCCAGGGACCAGTCCTAGAACTGGAATATTCTCCCCAATCATAAAGTTGTGCATACACACACACACACCACACCGTCCATGGTGGTACCTTGGTCAGCATAGGCATCACGCTCTTGATTATTCCATTGCTTCCCTCCAGCCAGTGTGTAAGGAGTGTACTGGGTGAAGAGAGAGACCACATGACAGCCAGGGGGAGCCAGTGTGGGATCCAGGGCAGACGGGAGGCACAGTTCAATCATGGGCCTGCAATCAGACAAAGAGATGCTGCTGGGCAGTGCTGGGTGGAGAAGGTCCAGAACAGCCTCTGGTGCCACTTCTGCTGTCAGGCCTCACTTCCCCTTTAGTTACAGCCGGGAGTTAAGAGAGCTGACTCTGCTCTGACGACAGTCCTGATGGGGACAGACTGTCCCCAGCAGAACAAAAGGCCTCCCCAGGGCCAAAGCAGACCTGATACAGAAGAGCTGAAACAGAAGCAAGGCAAACTGGTGGTGCTTCTAATCTGGTCCAAGAACTGGTGCTGAATTTAAACCCTTTCCTACCCCCAGATCAGTTCTCCAATATAGTCATACACTCTTTGAAACTGCTATTAGCCCTGCTTTTTTTTTTCCAGGGGGGGGTAACAAAAGTACTACAAGGGATGATCCCCCCCCCCCCAGAATCAAAACATGTGATGCCAGGGCAATATTTCATCTTTAGGGACTGGTCTTCCAAAAAACCCTCACTGAATAAACAGATTCTGGGCAGGGCAGGTGCTGTGGAGGCTATTCTTGCTTTGCCTCCCATTGCAGTCCCCGCTGGAAACAAACTACTGATAGCTATAAGATGCCTGCTTGTTTTCAGGAGGGTGGGGGAGTCCCAGTGAACTCTTAACGAAGTGGCACTTTGAAGACCACCCAGGTTCTTGTGGGATGGTCCTTTGTGACCCAGAGAGCCTCTTTTTCAGAGGCATGAAGTGATGCACCCAGCTGGCAGAGATACACAAAGTGACAAAGCACAGCACCAGACAAGAGAGTAAACGATCCACACAGAGGACCTTCCTTCTGATATGTAGACATGGAAGTGTTAAGTTCCTTTCCATCCAAAGGAAGTGAGAGCAGGCAGGAAGTCAAGGTTTCTGACAGGACAGATTTTTAAAAAATAAAAATGGCATAATAACGGGGGTGAGACGAGGAAGGGGTTGAGGAGACACAAAGCTCCTTCTTGTTATCAGGAGGAAGCAACAGAAGATCCAGCCGCTCCGGTGCAAGGAGGCCGTGCATTTCAATGAGGCCGGCTGTGCAACACTCATCCCAGGAGTATCCCAGGGGCTGCCAGACACTCCAGGGGCTCCCCTAGCTAATGAAATGGCAAGTGAGCAGGAGGAGAGAGTTTCCCACCGTGCTCACAGGATTAGAAAGACACAGGGGAAGAACTTGACAATATCCATTTGTTTTGCTGGAACGTGAGTCTTATCTCATTAAACCAGGATTGCATCACGGCAAGGCCCGGGCATGGGGAGAGATGCCAGAAGGAGGATGGTGTTCACAATCCAGCTTCCTCTTACAGTTCAGAGTTCCTCTGCACTTTCCATTTTTCTCTTTTTGCAGTAGGTCACCCCCCCACAGAGAAGCCTTTGATTTGTGAGCTAGAGTAGTGCAGTAAGTGAGGACGTGGGGGCCTGACTTTGCTAATCCCATCATTGCTTAGTGAAAGCAGCTCTGGAGAACTATGGGGAGTAGCATGGGCTACTCACTGCAGCTTCAGGGGAACAAAGTCAGCTTTAACCACTTAGTTGATTCACATCTACAGAGGCCACACATCAAAATCACAAGATGTCATAGTCCTCCTGTATACTGCATTGGTCAGACCACACCTGGAGTACTGTGTGCAGTTCTGGAGGCCTCACTTCAAAAAGATCGTGGACAAAATTGAGAAGGTTCAGAGGAGTGTGACGAGGATGATCCTGCACTTGGGGGTCAAGCCCTGTGAGGAAAGGCTGAGGGATTCAGGAATGTTCAGCCTGGAGAAGAGGAGGTTGACAGGAGTATTTTCTTTAAGTATTTGCAAGGTTGTCACCTGGAGGAGGCCAGACAGTAGTTCCTGTTGGCAGCAGATAGGGCCTGCAGTAACAGGTTTAAACTACATGTAGAACAGTACCGGCTAGATAGCAGGAAAAAGGTTTTCACAGTCAGAGTAGTTCAGTAGTGGAATCAGCTGCCTAAGGAGCTGGTGAGCTCCTCCTCACAGGCAATCTCCAAGCAGCAGCTGGACAGATATTTATCCTGGATGCTTGTTTAGGCTGATCCTGCATTGAGCAGGGGGCAGGACTAGATGGCCTGTATGGCCCCTTCCAACTCTATGAATCCTGGCAAGGAGGAGTGTCAAGAACCCCCTCATCTGCTCACCTGGGCCAACTATTCTGTGTAGGATTGATGTTTGCAAAAGTACCTGCTAGAGGGCCTCCCGTGAGAGACATCCTCAAAGGCCTGGTGCAGTGTGTCCATGTCCTCGCAGTTCAGGTGGATGGAGCACTGATGGTGAGGTAAAGGACACCCATCACTGGTATTTGGGGCTGCAAGGAAACTGGGCAGCCGGTCCACAGCCACTGGGGACAAAAGCAGCAGAGGGTGAGGCTTAAGCAATTAAGGCCAGCTTTCCACATGGCAAATATGAACTAAGCTTTTCTGAGGCACACTTTCAAGCACACACCAAAATTATCGGGATGTGTATGCATGTAAAGTGAGCAAATTAGGGAATATTTTACCACCAGGCCAAGTACAGGCCTACTAAGCAGGCATGAATGTGTGCCCCAGCCCTCCCTTGATATACACGCCAGTTTTTATTACCAAGGGTGCCTGTGTCAAGGGAGAGAGAATCTTGCCACACGTCCCCTCTTCTTCAGAGACGGCTGCATAAGTGTTCAAGGGGGGGGGGGGGGAATTTAGAAAAGGCATTGAGGCTGGGACTCCCAGGGCAGGACTCCATGAACCTCACCTTCCTTTTGGCCACTAAATTCTGTCAATGGGTCTGAGATGGCATTAATACATTTTGCTCTCTGGAATCCCTGTGAAAGATCTCAATTTAGTAGTGTTCCGATGCCCTCTGTTGGCCATGTGTAATACCTCACCAGGAGGTCCCCTTTTGCTCCGTGGACTTTGGGTAGGCTGCCACAGGGATTCTGTTGTCTTCCTGATGTAAAAGTTGACCAAAGAACCAGAGCAAAAAGTACATCAAACATGGACATAAATGCTATTTGTTTGACAAATGTATGGTGGGTTTCCCCCCCCCCCCCAATTCATCCTTGACTCTGTCACGGCCTGGCACTCATGGGAACATCCAAATAGCGACTTTACATGAGATCTTCTGACCTGTTTGTCTCTCTGCAATGCTCACCGTTGATTTTGGTGACGGGAGAGCGTGTGTCAAATTTTGAAAGGCTCTGCACAAACTCCACCGGGAGTTGCTCCTAGTGAGAAGAGTCACAGACAAAATGAACCACTGGGGACTGACAACCAATCAAGGCCCAAAGCATGATGACACATATCTAGCTGGGAAGTAGAGCCCCATGCATCAATCCCAAGATCCAGTGAGCCCCTGAGAGAGAGAGAGAGAGAGAGAGAGAGAGAGAGAGAGAGAGAAGAGAGAGAGAGAGAGAGAGAGAGAGAGAGAAAGAAAGAAAGAAAGAAAGAAAGAAAGAAAGAAAGAAAGAAAGAAAGAAAGAAAGAAAGAAAGAAAGAAAGAAAGAAAGAAAGAAAGAAAGACAATGAAACAAATGAATACATCAGTTGAGTGACTCAGGCCGCTGCATATTTGGGCAGGGATAACAGCCTTGACTGACAGAGCCTTCCCAAGGACAGCCTAGACTTATTTTAATGGCAACAAACAGTTCCTTGTGAAGACAAGCCAGACAGGACAATCTACAAGACAAAATCAATATAGGACATGAGGCTTAGCTGGTAGAACGAGAGCAGGAAAAAATGGGCTGTAGCTCAACTGTAGCCCAACTTCAGCTGAGCTCAGTCAGTTCTTCTGGAGCTCCTTGAGCTCACCCATGACATGATGCAGCAAAGAGACCTCCCCCAACCCCTTTGCAGGCTCCGGGTCAACCCTGATGGGGGGCAGAAGGAGGGAAGGGAGAAAGGCAGTGTCTGGGATCCAGCCTCCTTGCACCATCCTCTTGAGGCCCTTGTTTCAAAGGCCCTTCCATTCGAAGCCAAGGAGCAGAGCTCACCTTGGGGGTCAATTCCAGAAAGGTGAGCTGTGGAGACGCATTGGAGAGCACCAGGCGGCTCTTCACTTCAGTGCCATCCTGCAGGCCAACACCTCGCACCTTCCCATCAGCACTTAAAAGAACCTGGGCAACCGTCTGCAAGGTTGAGCGTAGGGGTAAGCAGAGAAGGGCAGCCTCCCACATGTCTTGCTGGAGGCAGGAGGCAGGATCTTGGGTTTAGCCTCCACTCCTCACACAAAGATACCCAGTGGGGCCAACAAGTGCAGGGCAAGGTTGTCATGTCCTCAGGACTATGTTGAGAGGGTACAGTTATTTCTTATACTGCAGGTGGAACCTGGCTGTCCCTTTTATCCAAAATGACTGACATTTCAGCTCTGAGATAACCTTCCCCCTCCCCACATCTGTACAACATCTTCTCCCCCAACAGCCTTTTCAGGGGAAGATCAGGCACACCACTTCAGACTCAGGGACACACCTTCTCAGTGAAGATCTCTGCCCCAAGCATGGTAGCAGCACGAGCCAAGGCCTGGGATAGCTCCCCCATGCCACCGGTCACATAGCCCCAGGCCCCCTGGCGCCCCTCGAGCTCACCCATGACATGATGCAGCAACACATACCTGCAAAAAAGACTGAAGGTTACGGGATTCCCAGACCAGGGCAAAAGCTGCAGCTTTTCTGGGGCACAAGATGGTCAGAAGCACCATGACAGGCTTGGCCCTCTCACTGATTTCTTGGCCTCCTTCCATGGAGCTTCTCCAGCCTCAAACAAATGCCAGGCTTGGGATCTCAACCATCTCTGCTTGTGCCCAGCAAAGCCTGCCTGCAGATCTCCACTGATTTCAGACACTCAGTGAAGGTACAGGATTTGGGCCCTGTTGTGAGTGGGGAGGAAACAGAACTCACAGAGACAGGCTGGACAGAGAACTAGGGATCCGTCCACCTGACTCGGTCCTTACCCACTGCCTGGTGTATGAGGACCAGCCATGGCACCAATCACAGCATCTGTGGCCAGTGTTGCTTTCAAAGGCTCAGACTCAAACCAGAGATCCAAGATCTGCAGCAACAGGGAGAGGAAGAGGGCTCTTCAAGGAGTTCCTAGAAAGACCTCGGCCATGTGCCACCCTCTCTGGCAAACACGGTGGCACAGCAGCCCAGGCTTCTATGCTTACTGCGACATACCACAGAATGCAGAGGAAAGTTTTCCAGACTTATTTGGGAGCAGCTGTTCCCAGGCTGGGGGAAGAGACAGCTCTCCACTAAGGCAATGATGTGGCTCGAACACAGAAGCAGCAGAACCATTCAAATATAGGGGAGAAGCTTGGAGGCTCTGGTTCCACTCACCTTGGAAATGGGGGCTGTGAGGACCTGGTAATACTGGGGAAGCCGTTTACCCAGAGCAAAGCCTGGCAAGAAGAAAACCGGGGTCACATGTGGCACAAGCAAAGCTCAGGAAAAGAAAGCATTCCTCTTACGCACAACTGCGATTACCCTTCAGAGACAGGTCCACAGGCAGCCCCGGACCCAGAAGGTGCAGTGCATGGCCCAGTCAGCCCCTGCAGCATGGTAGTGAGAAGAACCACAGGACCACAGAATGGGACCCCCGGATCTGGGCCATTCTAGGCCAGGGATTCTGTCTCCTATGTATGCCATGCAAGGGCCTTTGGAAAGAGATCTTGATATGTGTGCATTTGGATTTGAAGCTGGCTGGATCCCCCCAAGGCCTAGTCATCACTCCCCCCTTACCTGCACGAAACAGGGTCTGCACTCCTCGCAGTGCCCGGAGCCGCTGAAGCAGAGAGCCCTGACCAAACGCACCCATGTCCACAGGACAAGCATCTAGCAAAGGGTCTATTGCGGACACCAAGCGGCTCATGAATGCTTCATACTTGGGAAAGGCCTGCAAAAGGGAAGGGAGAAGAAAACTGCTGGTATCGGCCCAGACCACAGTCTTCCCTTAAAAAGCAGGCCTCTTTCTCCCTATTTGAGCCCTGCTTCCTGTGCCACACAGCTAGGCTTATTTTGCTTCCCCATCTGTTTTGTCGATACCTGGGCATCCCGCACAGAGAACTGAGCAATCTGGGACTGTGTTTCGGCCATGTTGTTCCCCAGCAGCAGCGAGCGGGGGGCTTTTCCACCCTGGCTCTCCTCCAGCAATGGGGTGAAGGAGTAAGGATCACGGGGCAGTACTCTTAAGCCGTGCCTCTGCAAGACAAAAGACAGCTTGGCTCCTTTGGGTCCAGATGTGACATGCTAAACTATCACAGACCTTAAAGAGGCAGATCCATTGAGTGGATCCTTGGATATAAGGAAAGCCTTCCCTCTCCCACCTTCATCAGCCTCACCAGAACGAACTTCTGCACACTGGTCTTAGGTGATCCCCCAGTTCTAATACTTGGAGAAAGAGGATTCTATCAACTCTGTCATCAACTCCTTTACTCAGTGTTTTTTCCTATTTTTTTGCCTTCTTAAGCCTATTAAGTGCCAGCCTTTAAGATGTGACCTCCATGAAAAATGGGATACTTGGAGAAGGGAGGGGGATTGCTCTTGACACCTGCAAGAGAATAAGGGTCACAAGTGTGGGGAATTGCAGATACCAGGGAAAAACACCAGCAGGAGAGCCAGAGGCCAGGAGGGGGGTCAGGAATTGCGATTCTTCCCACTGTTTCTGTTTATCTGCCCTCCCAACCCAACCCCCTTTTCAGTACCTTCAGCTCCAGCTCTGAATAAATCTGGGGCCTCAGCAGGCTGAGCAAGTAGGAAGCTCTGGAGAACCGAAAACCTGCAAGACAGCAGATGCCAGGCACACTGAGGGCAGAGGTCTGCCTGCTTGGGGGAAGGGGGGGGGAGAACCGCATGCTGGAATGCGAGGGGTTACCTGGGATAATCTCCTCAGTGACCGCAGCGCCCCCTACCAAGTGTCGCCTCTCCAGCACCGCTGTTTTTAACCCCCCTTTCTGCAGGTAGGCAGCCTGTGGAAGCAGCAGGGGTTACCTCAGCCCAGATTGGCCCCAACCACTCCCCCTCAGGGAGCTTCACAGCCACACACCTGGCTGCCTCCCCCACATTACAACCCCAGGCACATGACCCCCCTCCTCCCCCTCCATAACCACACCCAACACAGGAGGGGGCCGCCACAGCTTCTGGGGGGTGGGGTCCCCAATACTCACAGCCACCAGTCCGTTGTGTCCTGCAAACAGACAAGCGCCCCATGAGACGTCCTGCCCTCTGCACACCCTGCGTCCCACTGCAGGGGCAAACCGAGACCCAATCCAAACAAGCGTGTTCTGCCACAAGGGTGCTTGCATTCCAGGGGCTACAGGACCCTTCTGGCCTCCCTCCTCAGAGCATCGGGCTGCTTCCCCTCGCGTACCGATCACCTACTCAAAGAGACCCGCAGGTCGCTGGATCCTGCTCTGGCCTCCTGCCGCTGCACTCATCGACCTCCGGCCGGGACTGTCTTGCCTCGTCTGGACCAAGAAGTCGGCCGGTCCACTCCACTGCCGAAGAGCCTGCCGTGGCCCCTTCCCGTTCACCCGGCAGCCAAGCGGTTTTCACCAAGCACCACCCAGGTGGCCCGACGGTCACTAGCGGGGCGCCTCACACACACGCACACACGCACACACACCGCCGCTGCTTTCCTGGCACGCACCTGCGCCGATGACGATCGCATCGTATTCGCGTTTCAGCGGGACCCTCGTTCCCGAATGGCCGGATCTGCCGCAGCCCCTGAAGAAAAGGGGAGCGGCCGCCCGGCCCAGCAGCCGACCCCGCCGCGCTGCCGCCATCGTACGGCGGACTTTGCCTCCTAGGCAGCGCCTTCCCTCGGCGAAGGGGCAGCGGGCTGGTCGAGCGCGACGCGCACCGCCCAGCATGCCAGAGGCCTCCTCCAGCGCGGGTCGCCAGGCCTTGGGGGAAGGAGGAGAAGCGGCCGGAACCGACGCCCGGCAGCAGAGGAGGCCCGCGCGGAGAGCGGCGCTGCAGAGCGCCACTCTGGAAGTTGTGGAGCAAAGTTGGAGCCCAGCAGGCCAACAACATTTTCTACAAGCACGCTTCCTCCGGCTGCGCGCACGGAAGCTTGCGCCTTGACTCAAACTGAAAAGATGCCAGCGGACTCGGACTTTGCTCTGCTCCTTCAATCCAACCCACCTGAATCTATCACTTTGGAGGTTAGTTGGGCCTGGAATGCCCAGTGAGGGGGGTGAACTCCGAGTGGGCAAAGTGTAAGGTGACCAGATTTTAACATTGGCAAAGCGGGACACCATTGGCAAAGCGGGACACCATCAACATAAGTACAATTTGCCAGGTGCCCCCAGATGTCCCTCCAAAAGTGGGACAATCTGGTCACCTTAGCAAAGTGTGCTGTATCTTTTCAGGCTGGAGGGGACCACATTTTCACTGCCAGGAATTAACCGTGAAACTGAGCAAAAATGGTGCTAAATCTTGACTATATAGCTTCTGACTGAAGCAAAGAGCTGAAATTATAGTGTCTCTGCATACCCCAACATTCCTGTGCACAGAAAACTTGTTTGGGCAGGGAGAATTTTTGGCTGCAAGAACACACATGTGAGCCCCCAACTAGATAGCACAAGAGAATTCATGGGCATTTATTCAGGTGGAAAGTCAGGATGGGGGTTATTTCTACAGAAACTGTGGGGACCCCCTCCACCTTGCCTTGTCTCACTGTACAGTGTGAACCAATTTGAAAGGAAGATGCTTCTGACAAGGTCAGGGAGGAACAGAGTGTAGGTCCCTGATGCTGTGCAGCCATTCATTTTCCTTGAAGAATTCAGGAGAGCCCCTCCTTTTCCATGGGAATGATGCTGAAATGGTTGAAGCTAATTCCTAACATGACAGAAGTGAGGCAGGCCAGGAAGGCTGGCATCTTGCAGGGCATTGTGCTTCCCCCATTTGACAGGGTTCAGCTGACCTTGACCACCTCTGTCTAAGACAGCAGGGGTCACTCTCAAACCTCCATTACTGTTGCAGAAGCAAGTTAGTTCAGTTATGAAAAATAATTTTCCTCCACTTTTATTTTGCCCAAAGAATGGCTTCATACCTTGATCAGGTGAATCTGGCCAGGTGGAGCCCTGCATTGGAAACTTCAAATGGTAACACTTTGTGAATGGCAGCTAGTGCAGAACACCATAGTGCACAACTACTATCTGGAGTAGCAGTTAAAAGTTCTCTTGGTTCTTTTAAACCCATTTTCTCCCTGAAATCCAACAATCCCTTTACTTTCCTTGATTTGTGAACAAGGAGAAATGAAAGAAGCAAAGAGGAATCAATGGCTATCACTTAAAAAGTGGACATAGGAAAAAAGACACTCCCACCCCCAAATAACACTGAGAACTAGAAAGGGTATAATATTTATTCTTTATCCCATTGATTATCAAAGAGTTTCTGGGTTCCATTCAAGGAGAAGCCTGAATAGTCCAACTTAGTCTGTCCTTGTCTGAGCCTGGGAGCTAAGTAAGGTTGGCCAGGGATGGAATGTTACTGAGGCAGGCCTAAGTTGCTGTGCAGAGGAAGGAAATGGCAAATCACCTCTGCTAATCTCTTGCCTAGAAAGTCCCAGGGGTGGGGCTGCTGTGAATTGGTTGCAATGTGACAGTATGGTCTTCTCTTCTTTCAATCCAGGGTTGCGTCCTCTCTCTGCACAAACTCTTTCCCCCCCTCTCACTTTTTAATTTTTCTTATAAATGGCTCCAAAATGATTTGCTTCCCTTAGTATCTGAAAAAGCTGTGGCACACAAAAACTCATACTAGAATAAATATGAAGTCTGTAAGCCCCTGGACTTCTGCTTTATCACCTATGAAGTCAGAGCTTTTCATGGTCCACGCCCAGCCTATCTGCCAGACTTCTTCCCCAATACATTCTACTACAGCATCTTCATTTGTCTGACCAAAGCTTTCTGAAGGTGCCACCCTGCAAATTTAGTAAAATCAAAACATTGTGAAGTGTGCAGCAGTGTTTATTGTCAGACGATGATATAAGGGACAACACAGTCATGCTACTTTGTCTTCATACTTAGAATATCTTCATTAAATGCAGCATATTTCAATGCACTGTAGAAGGAGATTTTGCTGTTTTGCACAGGAAAATAGAGATGCAAAAGCATATTAGTGCATTTATCCAACATGTGCAGAATGAGACCTGGTTGTATTTGCTCATTTAACACCAGTGATACTCCTAATGTTTGAAAAGACTGTTCACACATTATTTATTGTAAAAAATTGCAGGACCCTTTAGGTGCTATGTATGTTTATTTATATAATAAACTTACACAACATTAATTCATAATAAAATTAACAGTATTTTATATAATAAAGTATATCATATTGCATAATGAAAAATACAGCACTTCCATTTATGTATTACATTTAAATTCCATTATTCTGCCACAGGACCCACGACCCCCCCCCCCACATCAGTTTTATCCTAACAACCCTGTTGGGCTGAAAGAAAATGATTGGCCCAACGTCACCAGGTGAGCTTCATAGCCGAGTGGGTGATCTGAAGCCCCAAATACAGTGATTGCCCCACCTTGTTTCTCTTTACCCAGAACCTAGTAGTACACATTATTTGAATCAGCTTTCTGAAATCATAGCTCCTGTTTTCCAACTGTTAGAGATTTCTGTTTCTCCTGTTACCAAGGTCTAGCTATGTTATTAAAATGTCCTTTGTATAGCAGCAAAATTTAAGGGGTTCAAAAGAGTGTGTCAAATCAATATTGCCTGCCCCATGCATGAAATTTATCTGCTTGCATTCTGCTACAGCCCCAAACACAGTCATGGATCTAGAATACAACTTCCTTAGCTTCACAGGAATCACATCCTCTCAATTAACACTTTCTTCACAATTTATCAGCATGGACATTGACCTTTTCAGACACCCAAGTTTTTACAGAGTTCCATTCTCTCATAACACATTTTCACAGCATTTAGGTAAGACCCTTTATGTTTCTTATGCAACCCCTTTTCAAAAACCCTCTCAATGCAGATGATGTCCTTTTAATTTTTCCATGGGGAAAATGTCTTATTTTAAGTTACTGGAAAAAACACTGGCTGTTGATTTACCATTTTATCACAGATTTTCTTATGCTGCATCATTGCTTCACTATTTAGCAAAATCCTACTATCCTCTTAATATCATACTCCTCCCTCCCCAGATTTAAAGGGCCTATTTTTGTCATTGAGGTTTTTTTTTTTTTAACATGGCCAAATTAAGAGAAACAGTGATTCATTTTAATGGTTGCTATTCAGGAACATTGATGACATAGTGAACTTATTCTGATTTTACAAGTTCCTATAACCATTATTTAAAAAATTAATTTTAAGGGACATCCCCTACTATTGGGAGTAGCTCAGCCTGTGTGCACTTCATTCAGACATTTCAGTACACTGGGTGCTTCAAACTATGCCTGTGTACTGCATGTCTCTAGACTCCACAACACTTTACTTGAAATTAATATTTAATATGACAATTCAATATCAGTAGGACAATATTGAAATTGATACAGTACTGTGGGAGGGACATCCGTAATGCCATTTCCTAGAAAACTCTATTCTCCTGTCTTTCCTTGTTTACTCCAGATTTCTAGAAAAAGCTCAGATCCACGTGATTACTCAGTTATGAACCCTGAGCTTCAATAGTGGAAAGGTTTTAATTTTGTGGCTACAGGCTCCTCATCCTCTGTGAGCAGATGAGATCCCTTAAGCCAACAAATGTTCAGAGGCAAAGCAAGTCTCATCTGGCCCAAGTCTAGCCAGGGATTGGCTCCAAATCTCTATGCTCCTAATCCCTGTTGTGGTCATAAGAAAAGCCTGGTCAGGAAGATGCTTTGCTGTTTCAGTGCATCTAATAGCCACAGATAGGCCAGAGAGAGACTGTTCCTGCTCACACAGAGTCAGAAGGATGATGTATGCAGAAGGAGAAGTATTTTTCAACTTGGATCTTACACAGAGTCCCCAAGCCAAGTCAAAACTGCCTCCAAAGCCATTTGGTCCCACTGGCTTCAATCGCCAGTGTCAAGCTATAGCCCCTCTAGAGCAGGGACATCCTATTCTGTATGGCAGGAATGGAAGGGAGTTTGGTCTGCTAACTCTGCTGAATGGCAGTGCAGAGTAGACCAATTCAGTGTCCCAAGGAAAGCACAGACACGAGGCCCAGACATGGCAGCCAAGGCCCCTATAGAAGGGGGATGCGGGTTGGCTCCCAGAGTCGCCGCACCAAGTCACAGCCCTGCTGGATCACCAGCTCTGTGGGCAAAATGCCCAGGTGGATGGTCAGCAGCTCATAGCACTTCACCACTTCACCTGTGTGGCTCTGGCTGTAGTAACGGAGAAGCTTCCTGCATGGGAGCAACGGTGGTCAGAAAAAGCTTTTGCAAAGCCTCATAACATACATGCAGACTGGATACATAAAACTGCCTCAGCCATTGCTATTCTTTGCAAGATTTGTACAAGGATCCCTCCTCCATATAAAGTTAGGGCTGGGATAAGGAGGGCTTCATAGAGTCTCAGTGGTCCAGACAAAAGGGATGCATCTTCAGTCTTTAGACAACACTGTAGAAAACTCCTGAGCTGTGTGTGTTTAGGTATGTTAAATACTGAGGTTCCTTACACAAGCACACAATTCAGATGACAATAAGCCACAGACTAACACAGTTTCTCTGGCCATGGGGCAAATGTAACCTTAATGAAATGAGATTAGAGGCAACACCTTGAAGAATTATCCTGTACTGTTGTCTGGATATGGTGTGCTCTCCTTTCAAAAGGTTTTGAGCCTCTCCTTTCTCCTCCAGCCCTGGTCCCAGACCCTGCACTGAATGGTATCCATGGAGCCTTACTCACCTGTAGTAGTCACCTGCCAGTGTCCCAATTGGGGCTGAATCATCAGAAAGCACCGGCACTTCCGAAACCTCCAGCCTGCAGCCCTGAAGGGAAACAGCAGCAGTTAAGGAGCTGGCTGGAAGAGGCTGGTGGGGGCCAATACAAGGGCTGGCATTAGTGGGCATGCACACGTATCCTCTGGTTGCTTACAGGCTTGAATGTGTAGCCCTTGCTGTTGCTGTCACATCACTTAGCACTATTTATGTGCTACATTTGTGTTCTGTGGCTCCTCCAAGAAGCACAAAACAACAATCTGTGCAGTAAGCTAGGCTGAGACTGGGGCATGGCCAGGGCAACCTGGCACCCTTTAGACTGCAGGGAGCAGCTGGACTCAAGGTGCCGGGGTTCAGAATCTGCACCCTAGACAGCACTGGCTTCACCCCCAGATCAGCCCCCCTCTGCTTTGGGCCCCTCCTACGTACCAGCTCATTCTCAAACCAAAGGAAGTAGGTGCAATAGTAATCTCCTTCCCGCAGTGTCATCATGGTGTAGCCCTTCTGCAAGTAGCTCCGAGCCAGTGCCACCAGTGACCACACCTGGGGGAGCAAGGTGGCAAAGAAAGCAACTCTGAAGCCTGCATCAGAACCTGCCTGCCCGCCACCTGAATCATGGACAGACGCATGCTTGTAGCAAGCCTTCTAACTCCCTCCTGTTATCAAAATCAGCAGGAACAGAGTCTCGGGAACATTACCTTCTCCTTAATAAATGCAGGCAAAGGCCCTTTGCCTAGCTCAAAGGCAGAGTCCTCAGCCACACCAAGTGCCGGAGCCACCATCTGGCCCACTGTCCGGTCCACATAGATGAAATGCACAAGACCTGGGAAATCCTCCAGATATGTGGATCACAGCAGGTTAAGGAGTTGGTGGATAGCAAGGGCTGCTTTGGTATTAGGATAGCCCTAAGAGCAGCCCTACTCAGGGTTGCCAACGTTCAGGTGGCAGCTGAATATCCTCTGGAATTATGAGTAATCTCTAGATGACAGATCAGTTCAGGTGAAAATGGCCACTTTGGAAGGTAGACTTTATGACATTTCCCCCCATTACTGCCTCTCCCTTCCCCAAACCCGAAGCTCCTTATCCTCCACCCCCCAAATATCCAGATATTGCCCAGCCCAGCCCTACTCCTTCCCCCTACCTTTTAAGTTGCCTCTGGAATCCAAAGCTCTAGTATGGAGCTGAGTGGGCAATGGCCTTGTCTCGCTGAGACCCTTTGCCTAGGGACGATGGGACAAGAGAACCCAGTTCAAGCATGCAGAGACCTCTTGCTAAGATGGGAGACTCTTCCAATGTGCAGGGGGATGAGCCCCCTTGGCCTTGTTCCTGACAAAACTGCCCAGCCATCTGCTAAAATCCAGTGCAATCCATTGAGTTAGAGGACTGGAATGAAGAAGCCTACCTGGGCCATGGTTGTGGCTCAGGTATGCTTGTTCTAAAGATGGCTTTGCCTTTGAAGCAAAGAAAGAAGGCCAAAAGGAAAAACTTCTCCCTCGAAGCTCTTTGGTGTCTGCACCCCAAACTCTAGAGCCTGGGCATTTCCCCCAAAGTATTTCTGTTTCCATGTAGTATGTTTGGTTTCATAACCAATGAGGGGGAATGGTAAGCATGAAAGGATATGACACCATTGTGACGTTACGCTTGCTCTTCACCAGCAGGAAGTCCTTCCAGTCCCGGAGCTTGTCCCTGCCAACAGAGTAATAAACAATAACAGAACAGCAGTTTAGCATGCACGTGCCCTCCTGTTCCCACGGGGAGTGTTTTGTAATGGAGAAGTCCATCTCCCCTTTAAAAAGAAGACAGCAAGGGGGGCAGCTTTTCAATGCTAGTCAGCCCTCTCACGGGAGAAGTGAAAGGGAGTTATCACATCAGAGAAGAGCCAGGTACTCCTGACAGAACTCAAAATATTCTATCCAAACCCACAAGGGCTGAAGGTAGGGAAAAGATGGGTGTTTAAACAGAGGATCAAGGCAGCTACAAGGTATGCAGCATGACTGGACTATAAGAGGTTTTGGTGAGCAGCCCTGGACGGGTGCAGACTGCAGTTATTTCAAGCTAGAAGAGAATTGTGCTGGAGACAACATGACATGTCCATGAACCCATCCCTCCAAACAGAGCCTCTTTCCTCTCTGCCACCATGTTCTATCTCACTCACTGTGTGGACTGCTGTGCTTGATCCAGCACACTTCGAGGCAGGCCCTGGGCCCCCGAGGATCCAAGAAAGAGAAGCCGGTACACCGCACAGAGCTGCCGCCTGATGCTGCAAAATGCCTGCAGGATCCTGCACCAATACAGAGATGAACTTGACTCTGGTATTCCTCCTTATAAGAGGAATGCCCCACCCGACCCATCTCACAGACTGAAACAGCTTCAGCCCTCCTTCCTTCTCCCCAGGGCAGTAATGTTTTGTCTGAACACAGAACCCCCAGCAGTTTGTGCAAACTATAATCGTTCAGTCAGAAACTATGGCAAATAAACTGGTGGCAAACCTTTTTATGGTTATAGTTTGGATTAGATACATGTATGTCCATCAGAGAAAGGCAGTATATAAATATAATTTACACACACACACATTATATATAATATATATATGTTAAAATATGTTATATTTATTAAGAAAAGCAGTTATCCCCTGCTCAGCCTTCTGACTTAATGGGAATTAAGAGGTTATAACTCTTGTGTTCTGAATTACACTTTCAGTCTCCCTGTATGTAGGAGAGAAGATGTAGGCTTCAGGGCTCTCCCACATAAAAATCCGGGGCCTATAGGAAGCCAGGGAGAAATCAAGATAGAGAGAGGGGCTAGAATGACTGACAGCAGCTCCTAGAGGCCACTTAGAAAACGGGGAATCATCGTGCATTCAGGACTGTCTTCCTTTTAGGTAAATGCAGGAGATGTGGTTGAAACATGACTAGTCAGGTAGAAATCTGCCTTCCTTCCTCCCAACTGCATCATAATCTCTTTGACTCTCCCATAAACACTTTTCATCCCTGCACTCTCTTGCATGCAAATGCACACACCAGTTAATGTTTCCAGACTACCTTTTATGCGCTCAGACCAAAGTTTGGTTTCCAGGAGTCATCATAAGCATATCTGGGAGAAGAGTTCTAACCAAGCCTTCTCTGCAAGGTACTGTCTTCTATGTGCAGCAGAGGATTTGTATGTTTCTACATATATATGGAAGAGCTTCCAACCATGCACTATAACAGGACACTGTGCCTTTCCTTTAAATTGACTCAATTTTCATGCCTCACAGTTGACAAGAGACTAATTGCTACAACTTCTTCCTCCCAATATGCCATTTTCCCAGTCCAAAAGGATCTTCTTTTTCATACACCTCAAGCTATCTGAAGTCTTCAGAAGAAGGCATGATAAGAATCCACCATTCCAACCCTCCCTTTTCTCCTCGCCCACCCCCTGCTGCTGCCCCAGCCCAGAGCGGTCCCCAACATCAGTTCTGAGCCAGGCCACTATTCCAGCTTCTCCTCCTTCAATACTCACTCTGAGGAATTCAAAACCTCACTCCGAGAAAAAACCTTGGCCTTAAATTCCAGCCAGGCATTCTGCAACTGAGAGAGACACGTCAGGGTCAGCATGTTTTTTTGGTCCCCCCCACATGGCTTTTCCTGCCTTGTTCTGCTGGGGTGGCACTGCCCCCCATTCCATTGAAAGCAGATGCTCATCCACAGCCCCTGTGTGGTCAGCCCCACCATCATCCTAGCCCCACCATCTGTGCAGCCCTGGGAAGGGGCCTTTACCCAGGACTCCTGTAGGGAGAGTCAGCTCTCACCTGGGGTTCTTGCCCACCCAGCTTCTTGACAAATTTGTCCATTTTATGTCGGAGCTCCAGCAAGAGTGGATAAGAGCGGAGGGGCTGCACAATCTCCTGCCCCTCTTTTAGTTTCTTCTCCACCATCAGGAATCCATCCAGCAGCTGATAAAGGGAAAGTGCCACATGGGAATTGAGGCCCTGAGGGACAGAGAGAACACTGTGAGATCCAGGCTGGGTTAATAGCAAATTGGGCCCAGTGGAGCCAACTCACCTTAGTGAGGAGCACCAGCGAGATCCCTGGCCAGAGGGGTAGACAATGCATGGTGTGGGGCATCATGGGACAATAGCCGTCCCTCAGGTTTGCATCCAGAAAAATCCTCCGTGGGTTGGTGGCCTCAGAGGTTGAGGGCATCAGAGCCTGTAGTGAATCCTCAGCTATCTGGGGAGAGATTAAGCTGTTACCCACAGAATCAGGATCTGGTTAACCACAGAGAGCATACTGGGGTCAGCATCTTGGTTGGTCCTTTTCAGATGTCCATGTGAAGGCAGCGGCTCCTTGAAACTACAGCATTCACGAAAGCAAATAGCTCCACATACCCACACATTTACAAAACAGCTTAAGACAGCCAGTTTGGTGTAGTGGTTAGGAGTGCGGACTTCTAATCTGGCATGCCATCGATTCTACACTCCCCACATGCAGCCAGCTGGGTGACCTTGGGCTCGCCATGGCACTGATAAAACTGCTCTGACAGAGCTGTGATATCAGGGCTCTCTCAGCCTCACCCACCCCACAGGGTGTCTGTCGTGGGGAGAAGAAAGGGAAGGCGAATGTAAGCCGCTTTGAGACTCCTTCGGGTAGAGAAAAGCGGCATATAAGAAACTTCTTCTTCTTAAGTAAACCATGGGAAAGGTGGAGAAGGGATTATGCTCACAAAAAGCAAATCCTTAGAGTCATTTCCAATTCCCCAATCATTCTATAGGGTCCATCCTCTCCACCCCATCTTCCCTCCACATACAGGGCCATTCAGCACAACGGGCAATGTTGCTAAATCTGAGCGCTATTGAAAAGCGCTGCAATCACAGCCGGTTCTATCAGAAAAAAAGGCTCTCCCACTAGTGCTGTTCTTGTAACGCACAAGTTTCCAGTCTCGCCGAAATCGCAATAAAGGAGGTGATATTTTTCCGCACTTCCTCCCACCCCTGGCCGTCAATCAAACAGAACAGCCTGTTGTGTTCATGCTTCCCTTTAAAAACTGTTTTTTAAAACTCCCAAAACACCAGTAGCAACGCATATTCGTTCATTTGATGTATCAGAAAAGACGTTTTTTGTTGGTGTGGGAGCTGGCGCTTAATCATTTAAGTAAAAAAAAATAATCCCCCCCTGCTATTTCTGGCTGAAATTACGGGCAGTGTTGAACGGGGGGGGGGGGTGTATTGTGCTTGGAAACTTTACAGACAATTGCTTGTGGAAGGATTTCAGCCAAAGATGCATTGCTTATTCATTGCTTTTGCCAGTTTAAGGGGGGGGGAATAGCGATTGTGACGCCGGAAGCTCGGGTACGGGAGCTTAGGGAGGGACATGCTTGCTACCGTTATACTAAGAACACACATGTCTTTTTCGTTTGTGTTACAGGTTGTTCTCAAGAGTCTAGTGTTTTTTTTAGGGGAAAAAGCGCTACAACGAAGCGATTTTTGCGGGAGTGTTGCAGATTGTGTACGATGTCGTGAATAATGAAAAATAAATAGCGTTACACAATGGTAACACTTTAGCAACATTAACGCTGTGTGGAATGGCCCTCAGTATCCAAAGGTAGTAAATTAAAGTCTGCCCCTGCAGCTACTACAGAGAACAATTCACTTGGGCAGGCTTCCTGTACCATTTTCATAAACTATGATGATTACAGGTGATGCATGAGTGACAGAATTATGGCTGTGGAGAGGGTATAAACAACTGTCGGGAGACTCCAGAAACTGCAATGCACAAAGAAAGTAGGAGAAAAAATGAAGTTCATGTGAGCATATCACTATGTGACTTCATCATGCAAAAGAAGTTTTACTGTATTTGTAGCAGTTTCTCCATTGTATCACCTTATGCAGCTTTTTGCACAATTGTTGATAATTTGAGGAAGTCACTTTCATTCATTTCCCCATTTGGGGATTGCACCATGACCACAGATAGACCTAGGGCAAGCTTGGAAGGGTGAAACTTGACAACAGCTTCTAGGATTGTGAAGACAAGATGTTGACCTAGCTCTGTGACAGACAAATTTGCACAAAATATATTGCTTTGTATATACTGAGGCTGTTCTCACGTTACCCATAATGGAACACTGAACTGCTGAGTTGACAAGTTATCTTGAACAACTGATTGTTGTTAGTATAATGATTTTTGTATCGTATACAATGATTTTGTATTGTATTCTGTATACAATAAAATGACATTGACTAAGCTCAGTTTGATCCGGCAACTGTGGCACAAATAGCCAGACCTTAGAACGCACAAGTGGAAGAAGGCATGAAGTGGCAATGCAGCGAGTAACAGACACAGCAGAAGCAAAAGCATCAGGAACTTACCTGAAGATCAACTGAATTCACTTCTCCCTCGCCCTGTGAATCCACACCCTCAGACCAGGCAGCACTCCCTTCAAAAGAGGCCGACGCCCCCAGCACCAGGAATGGAGAGGGAAGGTGACAGAGAGAACAGTTACCAGAAGATGCAAGAGACATGACCATCTACAATGTGATCCAGACACCACCCATCTCAGTGGTGAGGGACCATATGCTTGATGCAGTCTTTCTAGCAGGTGTGTTAAGGCCCTGGCCTTTGACTGCTGAGTCACAAGGTGGTTGCACCATGACCTATGGTGGGTCCCACCACCAGCGTGAACTCCACCACTTTTGTCATCCTTTTTTCTTTTTCTTTCTTTCTTTTTTTTTGGGGGGGGGCAGAATGAGCCAGTCAAAGAAAACAGAATAGATGGATGGACAATGCCCTCAAGTTGCAGTCATCTTACAGTGACCCTGTAGGGTTTTGAAGACAAGAGACAAACAGAGGGTGTTTGCCACTGCCTTGAGGGTCTCTCATCTAAATATTAACCAGGTCTGACCCTGCTTAGCTTGCAAGATCTGGTGAGATTTTTTTAGCTTGGGCCATCCTGGTCAGGGGAAAAAGGAAATGGGGAGTGGGCTATGAGAATGGAGGGAAAGATGGGCAGGGATAGTAAAAGCTTAGAAGTGGGTCCCATGCTGCAGTCAAGAGGAGGTCCCCGGCCCCAAGAAGTTTGTTTCAAAGACTTCTTCCTTCACCATACTTAAGCATTACTCAGTGCCAGGAAAATAGCTCTGGACTCAGCTGAGCTCTACTTCTCTCCAGAGACGAGGAATCACAACCTCATAACTGTCCTCACTAGGATCATGCTCTTCCAACCCTTCTCTCCACTCTGGGGCCCGTTCTGTCAGCCCCTCCTGACCCACAGAAGATCCCTCTCTCATGCCCTCTCCTCTTCTTCCTCCATCCTCCTCAAGCCACCCATCCCCCCTCCCCCACCTTGGTTCCCCACTCACCAGTACTCTGCTGGCTAGGGGAAGCCTTGGGGGTGTAGAACTCCTCGGGCACAGAGGCACCATCTGCTACCTGGGGGAGGGTGCAAAGGGGCACAGAACACAGCCAACTCAGCAATGGCCAAATCTGGCCTTGCTCCCCAGCTGCCAGAATGGATTCAGTAAAAGAATCTGGCTAAGCAGAGGTGGGATTTACCAGCACTGGTGAAGGATGGTCCTGTACAGCTTTGCCTCATGTCTCACTGCAACACCCCCCTTCTCCTCTTTTCTGCCCTTTGAGACCCTGTGCACATCCAGGAGCCAAACGCTGACACCAGCTGTGTTGGCCCTTTGATGGCAACACTAAGGCCCCACCTGCTCTTGAGATGCTTCACTGGGACAAGCACTCTTCATTGGGATGCTCTTGCTGCTGTGAAGCTGCTGAGGACTTGGCTTATCCTCTGAAAGCTGAACAAAAAACAGAAGCTCAATCACAAATGCATCCATGCTGATAGGCTCTCTTCCCAGCCCCACTCAGTCATGAGTTCCAGCTCCTGCAGGGGTTACAGAATTCTCTCTCTCCTGATCTTCATGGATCCTTAAACAGGCCTAAATCAGTTGAAGACAGAGAAGGGACCCCCCACGGCTACAGAATCCCATATGAGTTTGCCCCTTCCCTTCTTGGACATATACCTGGAGGCCATCTTGCCCTTCAGAAGTATTGCTGGGGTACAGATCCTGCACTAGCAAGAGGAGGGTGAGCAAGTCAGCAGGTCGCAGAGAGCTGGCATTCCGGCTGCAGGAGAGGAAGTAAAGGCAAGGGGGTACTAGGCGGCAGGGGGATCCTGGGCCTAGAGGGAGGAGGGCAGGACCATCAGTGCATTCAGTCCTGCTGAACTCTGCAGGAGGTTGAAGAGGCTGCACTGCACTGCACTGAAAGACATTACCTTAGCAAGAGGGGAACATATTCTGGAAACTGCTGGGCTGAAGACACATGGCTTTACCTGGAGTAAAAGGCCAGCAGCTTGGTATGCACAAGCAGGAAGGCATGCACCACTTCATGTCCAGCTCGCTCTGGGCTGCCATTGATGTGTGGCACAACTTGGTGCTCCAAGAATTCTATGCATTGTTCACATATCTGTGGATGGATCAGTCGCTCCACAGCCTGGGAGAAGGGAGAGGAGGATGAAGTCAAGGAACACAAATCTTCAGTCCATTTTCTTCCTCAAGCCTTGGGACGCAAGACACTTTTCCCAGGTAAGCCCTGATGAGGCACAGGGAGAAAATGCTTCCAGTGCTTCATCTCCCCGCACAAATTTATGCTGAGCAGTAAAGATCCGTTTATACAACCCTAAATCTTTTACCTCCATCTGCTCTGAAATTTGAAATATACCTAACCTGGCTACCTGCATTCTGGCTTATGAAATGCAACAACGTGACACTCACACCCCCCATCCCATTGAGGCTCTCCCTGTCTTCACCATACCTCCACGAGAAAGCTTTGGTCTTCATGATGCAGCCGGCTATAGGTCTCCAGCAGGCTCTGAAAGAGTCTCCAGACATGAACCCGCTGCTCACAATCCACTGGCCGCAGCCTAAGAAAGATCATCAACCAAATTAGCCAGGCAAAGTGTAAGGTTGATTCTCACCTTCTTATTAAATTCACTTTTCCTGTCTTTTCTCCCAGATGCAAGTTGCTTCTGGGAAAACATGTGATTTATACAGAATAAATTGGTTTATACAGAGTCAATTGGTTTCCCTTGCTCCTGGGGAGGAAAGCTATGGCAAATCTAGACAGCATCCTAAAAAGCAGAGACATCACCCTGCCAACAAAAGTGTGTCTAGTCAAGGCTATGGTATTCCCAGTTGTAATGTATGGCTGTGAAAGTTGGACCATAAGGAAGGCCGAGCGTCAAAGAATTGAGGCTTTTGAACTCTGGTGCTGGAGAAGACTCTTGTGAGTCCCTTGGACTGCAATGTGAACAAACCGGTTAGTCCTAGAGGAGATCAGCCTGGACTGCTCCTTAGAAGGCCAGATCCCGAAGATGAAACTCAAATATTTTGGCCACCTGATGAGAAGGAAGGACTCCCTGGAGAAGAGCCTAATGCTGGGAGCGATTGAGGGCAAAAGAAGAAGGGGGCGACAGAGAAAGATGTGGCTGGATGGAGTCACTGAAGGAGTCGTTGCGAACTTAAATGGACTCCGGGGAATGGTAGACGACAGGAAGGCCTGGAGGATCATTGTCCATGGGGTCGCAATGGGTCGGACACGACTTCTCAACTAAAAACAACAACAAGCTCAGTATTATTTATTTTATTTGGAAAAACTGTATGCCACCTCTCTAGGGAACATGCCCAAAGAAGCATACAAAATAAAGCATAATTAAAACAAAAGACTGAAATTATTAAAATTCATTGTGCAAAATCCAGTCTCCAGGTACAAACAGAGACCAGAGTGTTCCATGAGCCAGGTGGCACTACTGAAAGGTTGCCCCTTGCTTCACCTCTGAGGGCAGGAGTACTGAGGGCAGGTATTTTTGAGCAGGACTTGACTGGGTGGGCTGGAAATGATGGGAGACGATCCTTCAGGGACCCTGGCCCTAAGCACATGGGATTGATCCTGGAAACACATGGGCTGCCAGTGCAGATCTTTCAGAACTGGGGTGATACGATCCCTCTGTCCCTTCTTGACAATAGCCTGGCTGAGGCATTTTGGACCAGCTGAAGCTTCTGGGTCATTTTCAAAGGCAGACTCATGTAAATCACATTATCCTAATCTGCCTTGGATGTAATCCTGGCATGGATCACCATGGGCAGATCACATTTACTCTGGGTGGCAGCAATGCTCAAGTGAAGAAAAGGCCTGTCTCAAGACCTCCTGAGATGCTTTAATCAGAAATATCAGACCTTCAGTGTGCAAAGCAAGTATTCTACCTCTGTATCCAACCCCCAAGAGGGGATACAAAGCAGGAGATAAATCATCACGATCTTCCTCATTGTTTAAAAGTGCTAAAAGCAGTCTTGGAACAAACAGCAGCAGGAGGGGAGGGGGTGAAGATACAGAAAATGTTTTGCTGTGCATTGGGGGAGGGATTAACTTCCCCATTTCAGTTTTGATCTGTGTCACCCCCCCCCCCGGAGAAACATCACAGGTGAATGTCACTTTCCTTAAGCCACCTTAGCAGGACACAAGTACTGAACAGTGCTCTGTTCACAAGCTAAATTTAACCCTCACGGCTGTGTTCTTTTCAAAACTATGGGTAAGGCAGGGAGTGCCACCTCAAGCTCCTGCACAAAGGCTGCAGACTAATATTCCTGGAGGACATTCCAGCGATCTGCAGCACATATGAAGCAGGGGAGCGGGGGTGGCAGAGGAGTTCCACACAACAAAATTTGGGGATGGCCTGCAGACTCACTCCCTGCGGATGAGGTGGCTGTCCAGCGTGACCAGGCCAAAGTGAGCTTCGAATAATCTCCAGAGCACATACAGCTTACGGAGCAAGTCATCTTCACTTTCAGACCCATCACCATTCACTGCAATGTACAGGCACTCGCCAAACTGAAGGGGACACATAAATCAATACATTAAAAACAAATGACAAAACTGTATAAATTTAGATAGTGAGATTTTTAGGGTACATTAAGTCTTCTTCTCTAAAATACTCCCAAACTCCAGATGCATTTTGAGCCAACCTTATATAATTGGGGTCCCACCAAGTCAAATGCAATAAACTGTATGTGTGTGTGTGTGTTGTAGCCAGTTTGGGATTGCAAAAATTATCAGCTACCAACCAGCTGCAGTACATGGTTGCTGAGTTGTACTGCAAGTTGCACAAGACAGTTGTAAACCCTTCTTTGGAGGAGGTGCAGCAATCAGACCCAACAGCCAGGAGATTGCATTTGTCATTTGACAGGTCCGATTCTACATCTTCAAAGCACTCTAAGACAGCAGCTGCCATCTTGGTCCCAGATGACATCTTTCCCAGCTTGGGGACTCCCCTCAGTCAAGCCTCCATACCGAGCCTCAGAAACAGGTTCCCCCCAACAGCTGACCAAGGCTCATAATTCCCTTGCTGTTGAACTGGTTCTCTTGACATCAGGAATATCCACCTGCCTTTTCTGGAGGGCTTATTGTACCTCAAGCTAACATGTGGCAGGTCATGTGTAGTGAGTTTCTGGAACCCATTTACAAGAGGCTAAGCATACACCTCAGTATTGGTATGGTGGGTCAGAGGAAGGTACCATATTATATTACAACAAATAATTTCCACAGGAGGAAAACATGCCTTACAATGCCTCAGCAACCCTCTTGAGACTATACAGGCTCAAGGCTAGGCAAAGACTGGAGTCTCAATATCCAGAAACCACCACCTTCTATGCTCACTCTCTTACTGGCGTATAAGATACAAATTGCACCCCTCCGTCTGCCTTATGGAGAGGGGCGGGGAAAGTTACCATACGCAACACGTAGAGATGTTTGCCATTTTCTGCGGAGAAGCAACTATATGTGTCCCCCAGTTTCTCAAGTAGCGTCATGCAGGAGATGATCACAGGGGCAAAAAGTGTGTTGATGCTGTCTTCTAAAGCAGGAGGCTGTGTGAGAAAAAAAAAACAGGGAGAGAGGGAAATATAATTCCTGTGAGGAGGCACCAGCCAGTATCCCACCGATCTCAGATATGTGTACCATCCCGTTAATATATACACTCACTCTCTCTTTCACGCTGCCTCTCTCTCCCCTTTCAATGGGCCACATCCCATTCTGCTTGTTCCTCTTCCTGCTGGCAGTGGAGGGCAATTATGATCAGGGAAATAGCAGAGAGTGGAATGAGGTAAATCTCCTTTTCCAGCACAGCAGCTCCACTCACCCACAAACATACTCACACATACATGAGGTGGCATTTTTACTTGAGTTCTTCAAGGTCAGTTCTGTTTCCTCAGACCGTTAGCTGTCAGTTATGTCTCCACAGTCTCCATTTGTAATGTCACACTGGACACACTGAACCTGGGACCTTCTACAATCCAAAAAGATGCCTGGCCACTAAGCCCCAGCTCATCTCCCCGCCACTACCACCCCATTATAGGTTGGGAGTTTCAGTCAGAGAATTCCATCACCTCAAACAGGAAGCTGCCTATGGACAGCTTCCAAATCTCCCACAACTATACACACAATAACTTTAAAAGTTTAAGAACCCGTTCCTTGGGATCTTGCTTAACTGCCTACCCCAGCCCTAAAACAATGGCCCCAGCATCGTTCTGGCCCAGCACCCATTGGGCCCAGCTCCATTCTGGCTTCCCACCCGTCCTTCAAATCTCACCTCACCACCATTTGGATCATGGGCCCCAAAGCGCTGGTGCAAGCTTGCCAGGAAGTCTGGGTCAGCCCAATAGAAAAGAACTTCAGCACAGTCACTGGCAACCAGGACACACTTCATCTGTGGAGGCATATGATGTCAATGTACCATTAATGCAGCCCAGAGTAACTTTGGATCCCAGCATGAGTCAGCCCTTCTGTCTATTTTGATGGTTGATGTAGGAGACCTCAACTTATACTAGAAGTAGGGACCAAGGGAACAGGTTTGGATCCAATACTCCTGGGGTGGGGACTGTCTTAATGCAGAATACCACACCTTCCACCTCAGAACCAGCATGTATGGGAATGGGTAGCAGCATGCAGAAGTCAAGGACAGAGCAGGTACAACACAGTTAAAGACCAAGCAGTACAGAGCTCCAAAATGATACTTAAGATCTATCCATGGCCCACTAAGTACATCCAAAAGTTTACTTGTCAAGGGGGGGGCATAGCCAGGAGGAGATGGGCTTACAAGCTCCTTTGTATACAATGTATACAATTTTTAGCTTCCTTTACTGAAATATAGCCTTAGAAGCTGCAGTGGCTAGGATGCTTACTTTACCCTTTAGATTCTTGCCATTTGTCTAACCTGCTTTTCTATCCTGCAGAGGAAAAAGAGATACCAGGGCCTCATAACTTTAGGTGGGAGAGGACAATTCTCAGCTGGCAAATAGCATGTTAGGAATGTTAGGAAACCCTTCCCTCACTATTCCAATGTTAAGAGTGGCAGCCTCAGAACACAAAACATCAAGAAACTATTATCGTACAACATTGGAGGGATAAATATGCACCTCCTGTAAATCAATAAACTGAGGACCTTACAACTTTATCAATATTTGAACGCATGGAATAAGCAACAATTGTATGTAGAGTTGTAGACTTCATTTTAGATATTTGGAAATCTACTCTAGAAACTTGTGTATAAATCCACCATCACTGTTATTAAATTTTTGTTTCCTCTTTACATAGTTACATCCCCCCCCCCATTATAATTTGTTGCTGGATTTTGAGGGAGCTTCTCCCTCCCCTTTGTTTGAGGTTTTTTGAAAAAAATTAAAGTCATATCTCAGATGGGTGGAAACGATCTATCCTTGGTTACATACAGATTAGATTACTGCGGTGCATTTGACACGGGGCTACCCTTGAAAAGTTTTCAGGAACTTCCAAGTGGTGCAGAATGCTGCAGTATGTAGTCCTGCTTGTAAACATGACATTCCAATTTCAGACTGAGATCCACTAGTTCAGGGATGTCAAACATAAGGCCTGTGGGGGGGGGGGGCAGAACTGGTATAATGTAGGCATCTCAGGGTGGGGGGAGTCACTCCAATCATGCCTTCAGCATGGCAGAACACCCTCATCTGAAGCAGTCAAGCAGAATCCCACAGTCATGCTAGTTCAGGGATCCAAGGTGAGATTACGTGCCTCTCCGCTCACCCTGCACCCGGGATAGCTGTGGGAACTGGTGTTTGTAGTGGGGGGGGGGAGTGCAGATGATCCTCTGCTAGTGGCCAGTACTGCTGGCATATTTGTGCCCTCCCATGAGCAGCAACACTTCAAGCAGTTTCTTCCACACATGGAGGGCCTAGTCCGGCCACTAAGATCACAACTGAATGACTGGGCCGTCTTCCCCTGTGGATTACTGGGAGAAGAGGGGTGCGGGCAATATCTGGGTATACTGTTAACTTTTATTTCCCCTTTCTTTGGGTACTCTTCATCTGCTGTACACTCCTAGCAAACCAACCAGCCAACAGAGAAATGCCATTCAGCAATAGATTGAAGAGGGGAAAGGAACTGAGTCACCAATATGAGTCTGGACAAGACCTACCCCTTTCTCTGTATATGTTCTAGAAACTAGGCACAGAGGCCAGGATGCTCAAGCATAGTCTCCAAGGGCTTCTTTATAATAGGTAAACCAGCCAAGGTAAGAGTGGCAGTAGCAGTACAGGAGGCAAAGAATTCCCTCATCCAACCCTTCTTTGCTTTTAAAAGACTAAACTACACATCTGTGGGATCTGATCAGAGTCTGTAGCCAGAACTATGCCTAGTGGCACAACTCCATAAGGTAATCACATGGTGCATGAGGAACTATTTTCTTTCATTTCTCCTGAACCTCCTACTGCCACTTGGAGCTCTAGAGATTATGAAAGAAGGAGAAGGGTGTTCTCCTGTCGGTTTTCTATACCCGCATATGATTTTATCAACCTCTATTCTTTCATAACCCTCTTTCCTCATTTCAAGAAAGTTCAGCAGTAACGACCTTTTCCTCAAAACTGCAACTTTGCCCCACCATGACCTGAGAGGGAAGATGGGCCTGTGCCCCCAGCATCAGCCTCTGTCTTGTGACCAGCGGAGCTGCGGATTATGCTTTGCCGGGCGCGGAGGGGCAGGGTTCCCATCCCCGGAGGAGCGATCCTATTACATGGCTCGTGACGTTCCCCAACGAGAGGAGCCTTTAGACCCGTCTTGGGGAGCGCGTCCCCCACAGCTGCCACTAACTGCCAAAGGATCAAACTTTCCGCCCAAGCGGCTGCAAGGGCGACCTGGGCCCCCGCTGGTACCAGTCACCGAGGCCGCCGCGACCCTCCTCGCCTCGCACAGGGGCACCTCCTGGCCGCCCTACCTACCCTTCTCCGCGAGACAAGCCTCTACGCGAGACGGGGCGCGATCACGAAGGAGGCAGAGCCTTCTTCGCAGCCGGCGGGAACTCCCCGGGGGTCGAGGCGGGCAAGCCTGCGGGCCAGCTCAGCGGGGGCAGCTCTCGTCCACACGCGTTACTCCGCTCGCCCCTTCGACGCTAGACGACGCCGGCCCAGCCTCCTCGGAAGGTGCCGCTCCTAGGCGGGCGGGCGGGCTGGCCGGCCTTCCGTGAAGCGCCTCTCTCTCTGCCTGTGGTCTGAAGTGGGCAGGGCTGCGCGGGAGGGGCGGTGCCAGGCCCGAGGAAAGCGAGCCTTAAGGGCGCCCGGCGCCTCCGGCCCCAGCCGCTCCAGCAGGCCGCCCGCCTTCGCCACGGCAAGGCTGTCACGAGGAGGATGAAAGCCCGGGGGGGGGGGGGGGGTCATTTGCTTTCGGAATCCGGCTTGGGCCTAGCCGGAGCAGCCGCTAAGGGGTTTCAGATTCTGAGAGGCCCATGTGCACGCCGCAAAACCCTAAACTGCAGTTCGGGTGATCGCATGGATGGAGTCTTCTAAAATGCCACCGTGTGTCATAATCTGAGCCTGCGAGGCGCTGAAAATGGGGAAAGTTTCAAGGCACGAAAAGAAAAACTGCTCGTACCTCCCTCCTACCTCCATTCAGAATAAACAACAGGATGTGGTGGAACACTGAAAGGTGAAAAACTAGGACACGGAGAGCGTTCTTTTAAAACACTCCACGTGTAAAATTGTGAGGGGACGAACTGCGGAAGGTCCTGCTAGTTAGCAGCAGATGGATTGCTGAGTGTCCTTTCCAGGCACCTGAGACTGGGGATCCCAGAGAGGCTCTTAGTCATTCAGCCACCTGAAACTTCCCCTGCCTTTCTGGCCTGTTGCTTCTCTTTATTCTTAGCTACTTTGCATCCCTATTGGGAAGTAAAGCAGCATACAAACATATTATTAAATAATAAACAAAACAAAACTCCCTGAAAGTTAAAAAGAAACTAACACGCTAGGGAGGATCAGGAGTTGGTTACTTGCTTGCTCTGTTCTAACCAATCCACTGGCCCTGTTGGATTCCTTGAACAGAAAAAAGTTATACTTCTCCTATAAACCTCAAATTAAAACATATGCAGATATTTTAATATAAATCACTATGGAATGTCTTCCTGTTTGTTCTTTCTAGGGGGTGATAATAAACCTCCATGAATTATTAAAGAATAAACCAACCCAGTGTGTTATATTGATGTTTAACAGCCTAATAGCATCACTCCATAAGGCACCCAATAACAATTACAACAAAAGAAAGGCAATGAAAGTCTCAGAGCTTCGACATCTTGTTTTTATGCCCTTGTTTCTATCTTTTGTAATTGAGGATTTTTAATTTTGGGATTTTAATTGACTGTTTTATTTAATAGATGTTTTATTACATGTTGTGAACTGCTGCACGCCGGCAAGACTGAGAGCAGTGGTATATGAATATAAGCATAATAAGTAAATAAATAAATATTTGTCACTCTTAAAGGAACAGACCAGTTCTCAGTCTATAATTCCACTGGTTGTGTGTTGTCATCAAAGGTCTGCAGATTCCTTAATTAACCCAACGCTGTCTGTAGATTATTAACCCAATGCCATTATTTTCCCTGGAGTAAGTCAGAAGCTGCTAGCCACTTATGCTCCTTATTTCTTCCTTAGGAGTGAGTCCAACTGGGTTCCTTCTACTGACATCTCTTTTTCTGTTCATAGAATCTATAACACTGTCATCCCTTTCAGTAGTGCCTGTTGGATTCCTGGCTGTCATCTCCCCTGCAGTCTTGTGGTTTTTGCTGATATGCCATTGATGTACTGTGCTTTCAGAACTCCACACTTGAGGATGCTCAATGGATGTGCAGATTGTGGCATAGCCGTGTTCCAGCCTCACCACTAACCTAGGGGTTGAAGGGATCCAGTCCTCTGCTTGCACACTCCTCTTGATCAGTGTTGGCCTTCTGTAAGCCAGGCGGCCTGCATTAAAAGGTGGGAAAGCACCTTTTGTGGGGATGAGAAGGAGATGATGGCAACCCTGATCCCTCTCTGTGCAGCGTAGGGGCTTGTTTTCCTAAATGATTGGCATGTTGTACAGTCTGCCAGCATGAAATTTGCTCCAAAGAACTGCTGCCTTTCCACTGTGTTGCTTCTTTTTCTCCAGCCATGTCTAACCAAGTGAATGTGGCTGGTGTCTTGTCAAGGGCTGCCATGGAATTCCTAACACCATATACTGCATCTTGTTTTTGTGTGCCCATGTGGTTAGAGGACTGCTCTCAAGTGTGTGAGGTGTGGGTTAGAGTCTCATGGCTTCCTCAGGGCCAAGGGTTATGCTTTGCCTTCTTGCCAACAAGTATTGGAACGTAATTCAATCCAGTGGCTCATTTACCTTCCTGTGAGGGAAGTGACCAAAATACCACCTGTCAGTGTGCAGTTTTGTATCCTCTTTTTGCTGCCCCAGTGTCTGTCTCCCTGTTGCCTTGTCTTCTGTAGCCCCTGCTACCACCATCTCAACCATAGGCCTGAGCCCTTGTATGGAAGAGATCTTGCAAGTTGCTTCTGCCAAAGGAGCCACAGATGTATGCACAAACTATGTGAATGACAGTATGGAGCCTTTATATGCAAAAAGTTACTAAATGCAAAAATATTAAATTACATTGGTGGGGTTGGGGTGGGAGTGGGGATGTCCTGCAGATTGAGTTTTTGCCACCATTTGAACTGTTGTGGATTGTTTTATGTGGGTTTTAAAGATTTTTATGTAAACTGCCACGAGCCGGCTAGTACTAGAAGTGGTGATCAACAAGTATAAATATAAATGAATGAATGTATGAAGGTGCCCATGCTCTCTGACTGCACTCTGTGTGGGGCTGCCTTTGACAATGATTCATAAGCTTATGCTGGTTTAAAATGCTGAGCCTAGGCTGCTAAACAGGTGTAAATTGCAGGGATTAGATCTCATCAGTTTACAAACTATGTGCTGGCTGCTGGTTCACTTCCAGGCACAATTTTGTAGAGCTGGTTATTACCTATAAAGTTTTTCACAGCCTACCTAAAAGAGCACAATACAAACCTGCCCACCAATTAAGAGCTTCATCAGTGCTTGGGTTCTCTGTAGCCCCACTATCACAGACTAAGTAGGTGGCTGCCAGAGAAAGGAATCTTCTCTAGTGGTACTCAAGCTTGGGAAGTATAATTTCACTTGACACTGAAAAGCAAAGCTTCCCCTTGTGTCCCCTTGTGGGTGGATGGGGTAAAAAATATATAGGAAAGTCCAGAGTGTGGGACTGGCTATTGTTCAGTCCAAAAGGCAGCAGCCTTAGAGCCCCCCCTCCCCTCAAGCATTCTTATCTTATGTTGGCTGATATAGATTATAATCATTCCATCCTAAACTTAGTTACTCCCTTCTAAGTCTATTGTCCTCATCAGACTTATAAACTATAACTTTGTTTAGGATGGCTTTGTAAGAACACTACATCAGTGTGGTTGGACTGGGATCTGGGAAGTCCGTGTTCGCACCCTTGCTTGCCATGGACCTTACTGCTTGATGATAGGCCAGTCATTCTTCCTCAGCCTATCCTTGCGTATTAAACGTAGCCCTGAGGGGTTGTGAGGATAAGAGGGGAGAGGGGAGGAGGATGAGTTTGATAAAGATGTGCTGAATAATACATGGTTCTGTTGTATTTAGATATTGTTAACTGCAGATGTTTATACATAGAAGCAAGAAATAAATATTTTAAACAAACATGTAACTGCATATTCTGGATAGTATGTAACTGCGTATTGCCTCAGCTTGTCTTTGTGCCACCTTATTTTCTTTCTCTGTTGCCTGTCTTGAATTGATTACTATATTGCAAACTCCTGAGGGCAAGGATGTGTCTTTTTGGCCATTACTTGGTTAAGATCCGTTGATGGTGTTCTAGTAGAAGTAATAATATACAATGGATGACATTGAGCCTGCTGCATCCAAAAACCTTTCAGTAGCTGTCCTGGCAAGTAGATCAACAAGCATCTGTCATTCCTTAGTGTGACAGCTTGTTGGTGAGTCTGCAGAAGCTCAGGGAAAGAGTCTGCACAGACAGTATTGTTAGTTGCTATTGGGAAAGAAATTGGGATCCACCTGTTATGATTATTATATCTGCTCTCCACTTAATGGAAGGCACTGTAGGGGTACATATTTCTGGACCATTTTGACATTTTTACATCATATAATGACTCAAAGATCTGAAGGGCTAGTGATAATAGAGATAGCCCCAGGTAAGGGTCTACTACTGGATTAGGGAGCACTGGTGATGGACAAATTAGCCAGGCCTGGCTTTTCCCCATTTCAACTTTCCCTTTGGATTCCCAGTACTTTTTGTTTCTGTAGAAATGGGATACAAAAGTATCTGAGAGAAACTGGAAAGGGTACTTTGTACCTTTAGAGAAAGAAATCAGTATTTCTGTGGTATTCCATCAGTGTCAAGGACTGGACAATGCAGGGACTTAATACTACCCAGAACTTACATGAGCAAAGACAAATATAGAAGCTGATGATTTCCTCCCAGTCTTGTTCTATTTCTATTCAGTTTTGTATGAATTCCACAATTGCCCATATTGGATGGATATTTGGTCCAAATAGCAGATAAGCTGGACAGAAATGCAGAGTTGGATAAGGGACCTCTAACAAGAGATTTTCTTGCCTTGATGTTATTAATTTACTGTAATTGGACAAAGTGTTGTAAGGTTATCAAGAGGACACAGGTAGTATTGTCAGATTTGCTGTCTGAAGGAGTGTATACACACAAAAGTTTAAACCCAGAATAAAACTTCATTGGTCTTAAAGTAAGGTGACCAGTTTTTAACATTGGTAAAGCGGGACATCATTGACGGGGTGGGGGGTGATTAAAAATGTGGTCTATATGGAGCAACAAAAAGTTTCATAGAACGCATAGAATGCAAAAATAGTATTGTAATATATATATTTTTAATTTCAATATAAGTACAATTTGCCAGGTACCCCCATACTCCAAAAGTGGGACAATCTGGTCACCTTATCTTAAAAGTGCCACTGGCCTTAACCTTTGTTCTTCTGCTCCAGACCAACATGGTCACCCACCTGAATTTTTGGTATATGGAGACAGTGATCTCCCCCCCCCCTAATTTTGAGTATGTGCCTCAAAGGTCTTTAGAGTAAAGGCATGTGTGCTGCAGTATCCAGGGCTTAGAAAGGCTGAGGAAGGGCTGACTTGCAGAACGGCGTTCCTATAACTGGAGAACTACCTGGGGATTAGTAAATATAGAGGTGTACTTGGAAGGACTGGTGCATCATGGTCCACCTAGAATTAGTTGCAACACCCAGGGAAATGCAAAACCCAGATGAAAGGGAATTAAGGATGCTGCATGCTGAAGCAAATACCATGAGCTTACAATGGCAACTTTCTAACATTTAAAAGGTTCTAATTTCTTATTCAGCAAACATCCTTAATCCTTTTAGAGGAAAAAAAAATGCAAGATTCATATAGAGGTCCAAATATTCAAGTATCCTTTTCAGTTTTTCAGAAAATATAATTTAATAATTAACATTTACAGCTAATGCTCCCAAGAGGCAGCATTATCAACAGTGGCCAAGACCAAACCTCTTCTCCCCACCCTGCAACGCTCCTGGACTTGAGCAGCTGCAAACCCCCTGATGATGCTAATCTGGACTGACTGTTCAGGACTATTGGCTTCTTCTGTCTGCAAGAGGATGTTCTGGCTGTGCTCCGTCTGAGACTCAACAGTTGCATAGTTTGCTGCTGCTCTGTTTTTTGGATGCTTCTGCCTCTTGCCAGCAGGGGGAGTGGCTCCCACATGAATAGAGCCTAAAGGCTTCTGAGGTCCTTCTTGTCCGCGGCAGATACAGGAACCACAAGTGTACAGTGGGTGCATCTTGCTTGTGCACAGTTCTGTAAGGAAAGGGCAGGAGTCCTCCCCCCACTCCGAGCCTTGTCACCTGACCACAAAGTGCCACAAAGTCCTCACGCTATGGCCATTGTCTCTGCAGAAGACACAGGGTTGAGATGTTTCCCAGGCTGTCAGCACCACACAAAAGAGGCCAGCAGAGGCAGCTTCCCTGGATCTGTCATTTTTTTGATAGAGGATTCAAGTTTCCCTATTCTTCCAAGTGTCTGCAGCAGCAATCTCTGTATCCCACCCTTCAGCAGGATAGCTTGCCAGGCAGTTCCTGCTGGCTCTAGTGTAGTGTTCTTTCCATGAAGAAGAAGAAGAAGAAGAAGGAAAGGATTTGACCAAACATAGGCAGGCGGAGAATGCTCACCTCCTTTCCTAGTTCAGCACAGACTGGTCACTGCAGGGGTGGTGTCAAGAACAGAACAGCTGCTGTCAGTGAGAGGGCTGTGGCCTGCCAGTGCTTACGGACAGCCACAAGGTTTCTCAGAGGCCTTGCCCATCTTTCCTTGTGCCGCCTGCCATACCTACCTGAGAAGTCAGCACTTTGCCAAGAGGTGCCTCGAGAAGCCTAGCAGGTCTGTGCTTGGCAGTGGTGTGAGTGGAGCTACCGATACCGGCAGGCCAAAGCATTAATGTTCTTTACCACATAGAAACTCATGGTGAGTGGTGGGATAACCAGGGTCCGGCCAGGACGAAGGGGGCGGGGTTTTAGATGAGGCAGGGATCCATCATCCACCATGGTCAACAGCTGTCCGTTAAGCTGCACAGACCTGCATAAAAAGAGCAATTTGAATGAGAATGCCCTCAGCCGCCCAAAATAGAAGACCCGGTCTCACCCCCAGAGCCCAAGAGGAACAGTATACTGGTTTCTGCCTGGCACAGCCTGATAGCAGGCTTTGAGAGATACTGGAGGCCAGTGCTGGCTCTCTTCTGCATCCTCAGGGACAGAAGATGCTTGGCCCTAAGGATGATGCCATACACTTTTTCCACTGGGCAACAGTCAGCGAACTGCAGCACTGAATAAGACACCTAAAAATCACACATGCATTTAAAACAGAGTTCAACTGTAAATCAGGCGTTGTGCCTGACTGCCAATCAAGTAAAAAAAAATCTGGTCTAAGGGCATATAAAACGGCTTTTCTGTTTTTCACATGTGCACATCAAGGCCCAAGGGAATTTGATCCTAGTCTCTGCAACTGAAGTGTGCCAAAGAGGAGGAAAAGCCAACTAATGAAGAGTTCTCCAAAGGCTCAAAATGAGGTGGTTCCTGCGTTCCTGATGCACAATACACTCCGCTTACACTTCCACTAATTAATCCGGGTGGATGCTTAGATGCATATAGGACCCGGTGCCTCCTGCTGCATGCCATTTTAATTTCATCCCCCCTCCTATTCTGGCATTCATTTCTGAGTCTTCAGAACATAGCTGCTTCCTCTTTTTAGGACTATACTAACAGTATACAATTATGTCTCAATATACAGCAGCACAGCATACCTAGGAATGGTGGGATATAAATATAAATAAATAAATAACCTTGATGAGACATGTTGAAGGTATGTCTCAATGGAATTTTAAAGTTCTTGGGATGGACATTTAGAACAAATTTCTCCCTGCCATCACCAATAGAAACTGCTTATTTTGTATTACCGTATATACTCGCATATAAGCCAACCTGCATATAAGCCGAGGCACCTAATTTTACCACAAAAACGTATTGACTCGCATATAAGCTAAAGGTGGGAAATGCAGCAGTCACTGGTAAATGTACATTAATTGAGGCACCAGTAGGTTAAATTTTTTTGAATATTTATTTCAAAGAAAAACAGTAAACTAGCTCTGTAAGTGCAAAGGAGGGCCAGCAAACCAGAGCAGAACAACAGTACCTGGAGTTGGCAACCTCCTACAACAAGTACAACAGCTACCAAACTGGGAGAATGGACAACTCTAACTACAACTGCAGTGCTCCCCAGAACAAAACACTGAAATAAAGAACTGTAAAACTAAACACTGAAAGAAAGAACTGTAAAAATCAACTTTTAAAAGAAACACAACCCCAAGAAGAAAAGGCAAACAATGCTGCCCCTTAGAAAAAAGAAGAAAGTAACACTAGGAGTAACAAACAGTAAACCCCAAAGCACCCCCAAAATCCACCCCACCCACAGAAACCAAAAGAATAGTTTGGAATAAGTGAAGGCAAAAGGAAAAAAAAATCTGAGTCCCTCAGTCAAACCATTGCTGTCTTACAAGCAGCCATATCAAGCTTCAGCTTGCAAGAGGTTTTCAAAAGCAATGTAATGATTGGCTGACTGGGAACAGGCTGTTATTTCAATTATCATATATACCCGCATATAAGCCAAGGAGGACTTTTTCAATGTGAATACTGTGCTGAAAAACTTGGCTTATACACAAGTATATACGGTATATTATGGGATTGTAAGACACACAAACAGCGTTGGTGGGAGTGAGATAATATGTTTAAATCAGTAAGTAAATAAAATGGCAGGATGGCAAATGAAGATATATATAAAAACAACTTCAAAAATAAAGAAGATAAAGGCTCTGATACTATTAAAAAGGAGGACAGGACACTTGCTGAGATGAAATATATTGGGAGTTATTTATACCAAATAGCTTTTGCAAAACTCGTTATCTGTTTAATGAGGTACTAACTCTCATATAAAAGAACAAGAACAGCCCAATCAGCAACTAGTAGACACATGACCTCTAGTTCCATGGTTCTTTTGCTGCCTTTTTAAAAGACAGAACAATGCCGTTGAGGCTGTGATTTGATGGCAAAGATAGGGGGCAGGGAAACAGACCTCTTTGCTCTTTCCCCTCAGACCACTGTCCCAAAGAACACGGCCACTTCAAACTGCTTTTATGTTCCATTAGGAAAAATTTACTTGCTTCTGTTTAAAAACAGCGTGGGGGTGATTTTCAGCAGTAGCTCTCTTCCCCAATGCCGATTTTCCTTTCAAAATATAGCCCCAGAGGCTATGCTCTCTAAAAAGCAGAAACAGTAGGTAAGACTAACCATGGAATTAAACATCATAAGCATATAACACCCTGTGGGGTCAATTATGGGTTGGGACAATGGCATAGGTGAAGGCTGAAGCCCCTCTTTCCTTCACGTGGAGCCCCAATTCAGATCAGGCCTATACTGCACTTGGGAAATCAGTTCCCATAAGTTGTCTGTAACATTATGGTAGAGCCCCGGTTAGAGGAATTTGGTGGGAAAACATTATGTCTAGTTTGGCCCTCTGTGACAGCCCAGAATGGAGTGCTGCAACACCTTCTGGAACAGATGAAGCTAAAATGATTTGGGACAGATAATTTACCTCAAACACAGGAGAAAACACCACAAACAGTAGCTACAGTTTTAAAAACACTGTAGTTGAATTAATAACAATGAATCTGGGCATTGGACCACTTTTTATGTACCACTGTTATACCTTGTCCTTTATTTACATGGTGACAGTGTGTCTGGACAAGGCTTTTTGGAAGCCATTAGACCAGTGTTGTTTTGTATGCCCGCAGCAGGGAAAACCATAATTCAGTGACAGAGCACCTGCTTTGCATCTTCTGTTAAAACAAGAGCCCGAATAGACTGAGAACTAGAGATTGCTGCCAATTAGCTATTGTGCCATCATTGTATATCATTGTGCTATCATTAGTATAAGGTAGGGTAAACTACTGGATTTGACTGAAATCTTATTTACAGATTAGCCCTATTACAGTGTGTAAGATGTAGGTAGATGGCTGGCATTCACACAGTAATCCAGAACTGGAAGAAAGCATATAAACTGGCAGGGACAACAGAGAGTAAAATAACTTCAGTAGATCCATCATAGTGTATTGGAAGAGACAGGTAGATAGATGATAGTGAGACCTACAGATCTGGCACAAAAGATTAGCTTGGTGTCAGTAGCATCCCCACATTTCTAAGGCCCTAAGCCTTTCTGCCAGTGACCTTCTCTACAAGGGCGACAGTACTCACCTAGAGTGCAGTCCTTCCTGACCATAGGGCTGCAGCACGTATTGATGCACAAGTTTGTCTCTAAGGGTACCCACCAGCTTGATTTTCTTCCGGGACCGGTGCAAGTTGATGATGTACAGCGTGACAGACCCACGGACGTAATTGTGGCTGTGAGAACAAGAGGGAGCAGCAGAGTCATATCCAGATTTCCCAAGATACTGCAGTATTGGCCAGCTGCCGCTTAACAATCAACATATGTCACGTATGTTGGTGGAAGAGTTGCAGGTCCTGTAGAACTGATTCAGTTCCATCAGGGCCTCAGCTCTTCCGAGAGTTCATTCTGTCAAGTAAGGGTCAGAACTGAGAAGGCCCCAGCCCTGGTTGAGGCCAGACAAACTTCTTTTTGGCCACCAGCTTATTAGAGTTGGAATGAATTTAGTGTCCTTCAGTCAAGCAGTCCCTCAGATACGCTGGGCCCAGATGTCGTATGGCCTTAAAGGTTAGGACCAGCACCTTGAAGCAGATCCAGAACTCACCTGGGAGCCACTGGCTTAATAGCACAAGAATATATGGCTCAAGGAAGCTCTAGCTTTTAAAGTTTGTGAGCTAGTGGAGGCCAGTTGAGAGCACCCTGGTGAAATCTCAGTTCAAGCTTTTGAATTCATTGGTAAGCCCCTCTCTGTCAGCTTTAGCCTCCATCTGTAAAATGGGGATAATAATACTGGTCCGCTAACATTACTTTGGAAGGATTACCAAGATCATGGGAGGCATTTGGACCTATTAGGAAATGTACTTTGTAAATATTATTGTTGCCCCAGGCAGGACCACAGAGGTACTTCCATGGTCTGAGCTAAGCAAGCGTATATAGAAATGCTAAAAGCAGGGAAGTTTCCTTTCCTTCTGATCATCTCTGCCTCCCCCTCCCCATCCCTACCCTGGGCATGCGATGGAGCCAAGGTGCTGCCCACCTGTCCCTGCCTGCTTGCCTCTCCTTCCCACCTGTCCCAGTTGCCAGTTTCCTGTCAGTCATTGGCCAGGATTCCACCTCCAGGAGGAGGGTGGTGGAGGGGGAGGCTTGTTGAAAGCATCTGGACTGTGCAGAGGAGCAACAATAGGGACCTGTGTATGCAGGGAAGTCCCAGGCCTGCACTCACAGGATGCTTTGAAAAGTCTTATCACAGAAATACTAGCTAGTTTGGGCGCCCCAAATGTGGGGAGAGGGGATCTGTAACCAGACACTGGGGCCTTAGGGGAAATATACTCCCTTGATCTCACCTTGATAGGAACTGTGCCACAAAGGCTCTCACCCAGTCCCAGAGATAGCTGCTCATCCCTATCATCACCAGAGGTATTTCCCACCCCCCTCTATACTTGCACAACCTGAGCGACTAAGGATGCAAAATTGGATGGGCGGTGGTGGACAGAAAGGCCAAAACAAAACAAGCCCTCTTACTCTGTCCTTTACAATCACCAACTTTCTTGCTGTAGCAAAAGAACTCAGACCCCTATTTTATAAATGGGGTGGGGTGGGGAATAACCTTGACACTGGCAGCAACAACTGTGTTCCATTCTTTGGTGGGTTCAGACCCACCCGGCACCTTGAGAGGACGGAGCACAAAGGCATACCTGTGGTGGTTGGCAATCTCCTCTACAGGGTATGGTCAGTGCTAAGTACATTCTCTTGGGTATTACGTACTCTGCTCCAGCCTCCATCTTTGATCATGTATCTCTGCCTGCCTCATGGGATGGCCCACAGACTCACCTGTGGTAGCTGGTGCAGTGAGCATAGATGCGCAGCTTGTCACGAATCACCCTTCCAGGGCGAGGTTTCTGCTGCAGTCCAGCCACATGCACAGCAAGTACCCGGGGCCCAACAAGCTGCTTGTAGAGCAGTGACAGCCAGTAATCCTGCCAAAAGAGGGGTTGTGGGTTATTCCTAGGATAGTCCCCTTAAAGAAGTGATGCAAAGAATAGGATCTCTGACCCAGCGTTACAAGCCTACTCCAGATAGCTGCAAACGTCACAGGAAACTAGACTTAAAGTATCAGCAGCAAACTTTAAATAAATATATACCATCTTAAATGCAGGACAGATTACCTGCTTTTATTAGATTTTTATTGTCTCCTGTTATCACCTGTTTTTATTGGATTGCACAGGACAGTTAGTCCTGTGTTAGCAGAGACAGCACCTACCCAAATTCTCCCTTTCTTCACAGTAACTGCCAGAGATGCAGGAGCTCTTTCTCATACTGAGTCTCCCAGTGCTCTATTGAATGAGACGTCTGTGAGTCTGGTTCAGCAGTGCCACTGCAGGAAGGTTTGCTAGATGACCCTCGGGGTTCCTTACACAGGTGTGTTTAGAGACAGAAGGTGTTGGAAACTGGGTGAATTAGACAGCCTGTCATACAATCCTATTAAGCAGACATGCCTGTCTGCTGGCAGAGCCATTACAGGATGCATTCCCAGGGGCCCAGTACAGCTTTATAGCCAGGCTGGGGCTATGAAATTGTGCACTAACCACATGGTGAAGAAACGTTCCTGTAACCTGGCAAGTAGCAGCCGCCTAACAGACTCTTCTCACACACAGCCCTTTGAGAGCTGTTGCTGGAAAACACAGAGGAACACACAATGGAGCTTGTGGTTTTGCTCCCCACACTTCACGTCCTATTCCTTTCAGAGATGCATGTTCAGGCCTGCAAATGAGATGCAGCCCAACAACAAGTGTGCCACCAGTCCCAAATATTAGAGCAATACGTGCTTAGGATGCATGTGTGAGACAGACAATTTACTACTCCAAGCCAAGGTGCTTACAGGGTTTTTGTCATCCCAAACTCATTTCGATGGACTGCAGATGTTAAGAAAAGGCCAAGCAAACCATGTGAATAACCAGATCAGTCCTATTATCTGGGCTGTGAGAAGACAGTGGTCCCCATTAACTACAGAGGCTGCAGAAAGCAGGGAGTTTCACAAGAGACAGCAGAGCTAAAGTCCTGGCTGGAGGCTCTCTTGCACATTCTTCGCAAGCATCTGGTCTTGGTTGCCATTAAATATAAGACATACTTCTGGACAGACCTTTAATTTGACCCCATCTGTCTGTCTTTAAGAAACAGTATGACCCCCAAGCGTTGCCATTTAGCAATGAATAAAAGCAGTGCTTGCAGAGCTGCACAGACAATTACATAATAAATATAGCCAGGTAGATACTGTGGTAGAGCAAGAAATTAAGAGATTCTTCATAGTTGCCAGACTTTATAGCCTGTGACCTGAATTGTTAAGAAGAAGTTGTTGCATTTTGCAAATCATAACAGCTTCTTTTCCATATGAACAGCCTGAGCTAAATCCTCGGCTGCTGAGTCTTCTGATTTGTTGTGGCATGGGACCCTCCTGGCCAGTACCTTACTGAAGTCCCCCTTGCTAAGCAGGATGACTGTCCCCTCCACCCCAGGCCTCAGACCTTATCTAAAGGAGGCTTTTTAGGTGGCAGCCTCAACACACCTCCTGTAAGGAAGCTCTGTCAATGCAGGGTCATCCCAAGATGCACCTGATATGGCAGCTACAACCCCAGTGAACTATGAGTCACACAGAAACCCAAGGGACACCCTTTTTCTCCTTTGCACTGAAGGACACACATTTGGCCCCAGGTTTGTGAGTGGGGTGTGAGATATTGTGCATGGGTAGAAAGATGTCAACCCCAAGAGTATTTGAGTCGAGTGCTTGTGGCTGTCCCAGTGGTGGCACGAGGGCTGCTGAGGAACAGGAAACATCCATCCTTCCCTGTAAGGCACTGCTGCACAAACAGTAAGGAGCAATAGAGTGCCCCACCACACTCAGCTGAAACTGGACTCTGGCCATAGAGCTATATGGGAAGACTTCCCTGATGCTAACCAGTGACCTTCCCCAACACTCCTATCTTGTCATCTCTGTTCTTGGGCTGCACAATGCTCAGTAGACTGTCAGTTCTGTGCTTGAGATCATGTCATGGCACATAAGGAACAGACTCCTCCGGAACCTCTGTTAGGGCAGATTCTAGAAGATGCAGATGGGAAATGTGGTTGTCTTGTATGCCACAGAAACTTTTGCTGACCTGTCTAGGACTGCATCAGATGGAAGTCAAACACTACTGTTACTATCTGGGAATTGGGGTCCTGCCATATTGGTTACTGCCCCTGGCTAGGGTGTCTCTTGAGCATGCACCACCCCAGGCCCTTGTTATCCCTTCTTTCATACACATCCAAGAACCAAAGAGTGCCGAGGAGCTGAATGCAATGGCATCAGCATTCATGACTCCTTGGATGCTTTGAAGAAAGCACTTTTCACTTCATCCTGTATTTCTGTTACGAAAATACACATTTCTGTGATACAAACTTCAGGTTTAGCAGATCCACTACTCACACTAACATGTCCTTTGGAGGCACTTTCTATCTATCACACTTTAATCCTTTAAGATGTTCAGGGTGGCATATTTGACTCCTCCTCCCCTTTTTTCCTCACCAGGCCTCTGATAGGATAAGCTGAGCAAGTGACTTACCAAGGTCACCCAGTACTCTAAGTGGGGATTTGATCCCTAGTTCAACACCACACAAAACCATATGTCTTTCTAAGGTCGCTACACTGTGAACATTTTGCCTGCTAACCAAAAGGCCGCAGGAGCAGAAGCTTATTCATATCCTTGTAAGTACAGATGTGTGGTTCCTGGTTTTTAAAAGTCTCTATTTGTATAAGGTACTGCCTTTTCTATTTAACCTTCATCAGCGGCAGAGTTGAAAGACACACTTGTTGGCAGGCAGAGCTATGCTGGAACTCTGGGCTACTTGAGAAGAGCTTGGCTGTCATAGCATCTGCTTCAGCAGAGCATCTCTGGGGCAACGGCTCTCATTCCTGTGGAGCTGGAGCTTCGGTGGCACGGAAAGCAAAAGAATGATGCTGTTGCTGGGCCCTCAGCCCAAGCTCATCACCAGCTGATGGGCAGCCGGGCCAAGGCAGTGATTGATGCCGTGGCGTCTCTCGGCAGCAGAGGGTCTGCACAAAGGAAAGGCAGCATGTGGAAAAGTCTTTGTCACTGCAGGGAGGGGGGAGGATTCAGTTTCACATCCTAGCAGCCTTGCCTAGGCCCAAGCAGCTGCTTTCATCTCCCTGATAGCTCCCACGGGAAAAGAGCAGCCGCCACACCTCACGCCAGGTTCACAGTCTGGCCTTGTTGAGCCCTGCCCTTGTTGATGCTTAAAAGTGCCCCAGTTCCCCTCACTTGCTCTGGTCAAGGGGAAAGGCACCGGCTAAAAAGGGAGACTGTGGAGAACAAACAATTGCTATGACGTGCAATGGACTGAGCTCAAGGTAGAGGGAAGAGAGAAGAGTTCTCCCTTGTTGGAAATGCTTATAAGTTGCATGGGGAACTCTTCTGTATGCCTGGGACCCCTAGGTCCTGATGCTGTCAGCCACCCTGCCATAGCAGCAAGTCACACAATTCCTTTGGTGCCTGGTTAGCAACATGCAGCTAGCTTAGTTTGGGGGCATTTAGCACAAGTAGAATTCCATGTGTCCCATTGGCATGTCCCTCAGTTCCTCTTCCACACCATCACTTAATACCTGTTTAATTGCTGGCCTTTCTGTATAAAGGCACAGGGTAAGAAAATTGGAAACATCCAAATATGCTCCTCTCCTCCCCTTCCCAACTATCTTTCCCGGACAGAAATCAAGTCGGGATCCTGAATAGTTTGCATAGAAAGAATCCCACATCACACATGTATAGAGACATGTGTTAGGAAGCCACTCACAGAAAAGTCTACTAATGAACAATGTGAAAGTATCCCAAATGTTTTCCTGATGCATCAAGATGTGTGGCAAAGGGAGCCTGGACCAATAGCTGATTAGCTGGGAGACAACAGCTCAGATAGTCGCAGGTCTCCTAGAGACCAGCTGCAGAAGAATGCAGAATCCACAGCTCATTACAGGCAGGGCTCGGTTTTTGCGGCTGCCCTTCTGCTTCCCAGATCCCCGGTCTACATTCCAGGGGCCTGCTGGCAGTGTCTCTCAGATTGGTACCCTGGACCAGGCTTGTAAATTCTTGGCCGGGGAGATCCAGAGCGTCTCAGTGCTGCCAAAAGTTCCACTTGCAAGGTGTAGAATTTATTAGACTGAAAAAAGATGAAAAGAAAACCTGCTACTTTTAAAGACCTTTTACATACGGTTTCCTTATTAGAGCCTTGCGTACTTGGAACAGCAAACCCCCTCAGCCTTTTTGAAGAGCTACAAATGAGCGGGTTTGCATTAGACGGGAGGGAACTGCCCTGCTGCGTGGAGCTGTGAACTCCTTTCACCTTCATTCCTATAAATCTAAACTTCATTCAGCCCCATTTCCCCAGTTTTTTTGGTATTTCCCTAAGGAGCTGGCTGTCTCTCCTTTGGTGCCATTTCTTCAGCATGTTTTCCGGAATCCTCATTGCCCTCCCCTTCTCTGGTGCCTTCCTCCACGGAGCCCCCCTGACTTTCTTGCTCATGCACACCCCATGAGGGTCCCATAGAGACTCTCACTATGGACAAAGTTCCAACTCCAGAGGTAACCCTGCCCCATCTGCTTTCAACATGTTGGGTTTGACATTAACTAATGTCTCCTATTAGCACTGAAAGAAACCAATCTGGAAAAATGTATTTTCAAGCAGAGTTCAAACAGGCCACAAGGAGCAGCGGATTTTCAGCTGCGCGTAGAATTTTTTTTTTCTTGTGGAGCAGCCAAGAGTCTGAGGAACAGGTCAAGGGCACAGAAGTCAAACACAAATCCCCTGATTTACTGACTGGTAACAGGAAAGGGAGATGGGGGATATGGCAGAGACGCTGCAAGAGGAAGAAGCAGAAAGGGTGAGTGCTGCATGGAGAAGCGAGAGGGACAGCCAGCCCCAGGCTGACAGAGCAGAGATGCAGAGCAAGCGGGGAAATGAAAGGCAGAGAGAGGGGCAGTGCCATGGATTTAGCAGGAAAGAGGGAAACCCAGTAGCCACGGAGCTAAGAGATGAACAGAAACAGGATTGCTGACAGGGCAAGTTACGGGGCTGTACCTACCGGCAGTGGGTTGAAGTTCTGGTCCACAAGATGATTGTGCCCATGGTCAAAAAACGAGTGACGCATCACAACATCAATGCCCTGGCTGGCCAGCATTCCAAGAGAGTTCAGCCACCTGGTAGGTAAGCAGATTATTTACTATTCATGTTTCACAGAGAGGAACAGCAGCCTGCATCCCCATGCCAAAAGGTCCTTTAAGTAGGATGTCAAGACTGGGAAACTGTGGCCACCCTCCTAAGCAACTGATGTGTTATGACAGATCTCACAAAGTGGGCAGTGGCCTCAGAGAACCATATATTTTGTGCTTACAACAACCCTGTGAGGCAGTCGATAGGGTGAACTGTCATTAACCTTTCCTGTCCCTATCTAATACTCTACTCTATGTACAAGACTGTACCAAACTGACTTCCTTTCATGCTTCTGTACTCTGGTAAGTCCTCCATCTTTATAGCAAGAAAAAAAAATTTCTAGATGTTAGCATGATATGATATTGTGAAAATGTCTAGTGATATTTACTTTTGGGAACAACATTAATTCTCTATATTTTCCCCTTTTCCATTAAAGGCTCTGTTGGAATTACTGCACACAGTTATATAGATCCCAGCTGAGGTCTTCAGTGATAGCCAAAAAACCAATTCCATGACTTTGGTCCCAGAGGTTACAGAGAAGCAAAGCGACTGCACAGCAATAAAACACAACGGAGTCATTCCATTTAATTTATTTATTTTAAATCTGAACTGCCACAGTATACATACTTTAGAGGAAATAAATCTCACTGGAACAAGGTGGACTTACTCGATAGAAAACACATATTGTTGGACCATAGTACTGCAATACTATCTCACAGTAAGCTCCACAATTTAGAAGCAAATCTAATTACTTCTAGGAAGGTTTGAATAGTGTGATGTCGCATAGAGATACAGAATCTTGAGGACACCAATGGCCAAATAAATTCAGTTAGCTGAAATGAAACAGCAGCCATCTTGACCGAGTGACAGTTGCTTCACACATAGGGTAGGGTTCTACACTTCCATCACAGATCAACCACATCTTCATTTTATCTTTTAAGGGTCTCCATAAATTCAAATGAGGACCCTTTCCTTCCCAGGTGACTCATCCAGGCTCCAAGGCATGTGTTTATAAAAACGTGTTTTGAGGAATGCAGTTGCCATTCAAAGACACAGAGGAGCCTTTTTGACTAATACATAAGCCTTCAGAGACTCCAGCTTCTGCTGATTCTCACAGTCTTAAGGTCATGTTAATTCTCACAATTTCATGGTCATCCAATATTTGTGGATGCTTTGTGATCTAATGAAAATATTCTAATGGTCTAATCCATTAAAATGCCCATTTCTGTGCACTACATATAACTGTTAGAAGTTTCAATTTCTCTTTGGATCACTAAATTCAAATGGAGATATTAAAAGCTTAGCCCTAGGCCTTGCTAACGAGAAGCACAATTACAATGGGAATGGGAAGGATATATATGGAAAGGAACACTTTACCTTGCTCAAACAAATCATTATTGTACATAAGTTAACCTGCAAAATCTTTTACTACATCTGCACAAGTATAATATTAATTGCCATAGAATAACCCCCAACATGACTTGTAACCTAGTACCAATTCAAATACAAAATCAAAATTTCACCAGAATACATAAATTAATTTGAGAGGGGAAGGAATTATGCACTAATTTTTGTGGATGAAACTGACTCCATCTTATGGGACTGCAAATTCTCTTTTTATGGATTTAGTAACATTAGCTCAATCATCTGGAAATGTCCCATGTGATTTTCTTCTTCTTTGCTATAACATATGAAAAACTGCCAAGACGGGTCTTCCCTCCCCCGTTAACTCCCCACCTTGCAGACCTGTAGCCTATGACATCACCTTTCCCTACCAAGAGGAAGAGAGATTCATTTCCTAAGTGAGCAGTCAAAGCGAGCTGTTGTAAGATGCCAAAGCCCAGTCTCTTGGGTGTGCTAACGTGTGAAACCTCCCAAATTCATAATACTTTCAGAAGAAAAGGGAAATAACTGCAGTTCACTGTGCATCTAATGAGCAACGACAAGCATGGGGGGGGGGTAAGGATAGGAAGAAAGGAAAGGAAGAAACATTAAGATGTTTGGAGAACTGTGAGTCCTTTGTTTAATTGTTATACCATGTGTTCCACATTCTGGAAAATGGAAAACTGGATTATATGACCTATATTAATTATGCAATAACATAAACTTGTATATTTTCTTTGTTTTGAAACATTCATGCTTCTGTGAATTATAGCGAGAGGCAAGGAGTTGGGACAGAGCACTGAAGTCCCCACCCTTAGTCACCAGAAATCTTAATTAGTTATTTCCCTGGCCTGTGGAATCTATCAGGCATTCCCCCATAAACTTTGAAGAATACCTCTGGCAGTTTCAAGAGCCAAACATGAATGATGTTTCATTCTTTAAAAAAAAGAAAAAGAAAGGTGAGAGTCTTATAAAATGGGATTTGTACCACAGGTTGTTTCTTTTTTAACTTTTACTTGTGTACAATCACAAATACATAGTTCTGGATAATCTTTGTCCCTGGTACAGTCAGTCTGTGTACTGAATGTACTTTACTGATCTTTGTTCTGGGAGGAACAACTATGAAATGGGATGAAATGACAAGAGATGGAAAGAGACTTAATTAAATGCAGTCTTTTTAATAGGCAGTGTATTCCCTAGATCTTGTTAACTAGCTATCTAATTTCTTCTGAAAAACAGACCAGGGAAGGAAATTCCACAACTTCTGGGTAACTTAATTGTCCAGTACTTTTTACCATTTGAAAAAGTTTCCAGTTGTTCTCTGGTAAACAGAGAACTTGGTGGAAATTTCTTATTAAGCATTTTCATAGCATTTTTAATGTGCTATGTTTATGCTACAACTGAAACAGAAAAGCACTGATTTGCTGCATAGCTGAGATATGAATCTGAACCCATAACTTCTGTAACCAACTTCTGCCTTTGGCACAGAGGAATACTGGTTAAGTTTGTGTAGCACCTCATCCTATGCATTAAAATCAAATTCTACTTTGTCCCATGGGAACCAAATAAGATGTTATCCAATAAAATATCCCAGTACCATTTCCCTGTTTCATATGGTCTGTCTGGCAAGGCCCCTGGGGTTGAGTTAATAGTATTTTTATGTTTTGCTCTTGTTCAGTCCCTACTCTATAGCAATAGGCCTGACTTGATTTTCATGTGAATCACGAATTGTCAATTGTCTGCCTTTCTCTTATGGGTTGTCATCATCATACCACATAAATGAACTTGTGATCAAGGGTGGCTCACCGGTTAACTAGCATGTCCTACAGTCCAAGGGAACTGCCCAGCAATGGCTGATGAATCCAGACTGCCAGTTTGGTGTAGTGGTTAGGAGTGTGGACTTCAAATCTGGCGAGCCGGGTACGATTCTACACTCCCCCACGTGCAACCAGCTGGGTGACCTTGGGCTCGCCATGGCACTGATAAAACTGTTCTGATGGAGCAGTGATATCAAGGCTCTCTCAGCCTCATCCACCTCACAGGGGGTCTGTTGTGGGGAGAGGAAAGGGAAGGTGACTGTAAGCCACTTTGAGACTCCTTCAGGTAGAGAAAAGTGGCATATAAGAACCAACTCTTCTTCTTTTTCCTATTGGTGGAATATCCCCCACTCAGGGCCAACTGTAGCTCTTGCTAAGGATTCTGCACTTCCTCCTTCCCTTCAGGCCTGCTGTGAAGGAATCCTCTAACAACTACTGACTGAGGTGAAGAATGCATTTTTCTCTCTTTCTCCCCATCTCTCTGCCTGTCTTTGTCACACTGAGGGCAGCCATCGCTGCTGCTTTTCCGAGAGCGATGCAGGGGCTTCCGTGGACATACATTCCATTTGAAGGGGCACACATGAAAGGAGAGAGCTTTCCCCTTCAACCTAATAGTTGACAATCCCATGGTTGCAAATATTCCTTGTGGTTTGTCCACCCTCGAAAGTTGCCATTCGTGCCTGGGGAACTGATCTTTATCGTCTAGAGATGAGCAGCGATGGCGGAGACAAAGGGCAGGCTGAGGTGGGGGCTGAGTGGCACAGATATATCCCAGCAGCATTTTTCTGTGCAACAGACTTTATTGCTAGTATTATATTATATAGAAGGTATTTCTATACATATATTCATGCAGTTGAATCTTGGGTTGTTAATTCCAGGGGGGTAGCCTTGTTAGTCTGTAGCAGCAAAATAGGTGGCACACACAATTCTGTGAAAGTTTATGTTGGAATAAATGGTGTTTGTCTTTCAGGCACCACCATTGGACTCCTATTTGACTTTAGGGTTGTAGAAGATACACGCAGTTTTGGAACATAAAACCTTATCTATCAGTTTTGGAACATAAAGATTCCGTCATGTTGAAAATACCATATCCCATTGGGGTCTACCGAGAAGAAGTCCCCTATAATCTCAAGTGTCAACGCACAGACAGACAGGTGTCTGGAGAAAACACAAAGAGGCAAAACGTTGAAGGAGTGCTGGCTATTCACAGCGGGAAGTCCTGCCCTCTACTTGCCACATACACCTGATTGTATGTGCACAAAGATACTTAATTTCACATACAGAACCCTGTTCTTTAAGGAAGGAAGTACACAGTTCAAGTGATCTATGATTTCTTTTGTCTTATCTTGGCACACCATTTTGGCCATCGTCACCTAAAAGTCAAATTTAGCGTTTCACTCTGGAGGGCGGATATGCTCCAAAGAGTGTCACTCATCTCAATTAGAACAATGAAGAAGTTAGCAGGATCCTATTAATTCAGTTGCTAAGTAACACAGACCCATACTAGTCTTGGATTCAAAATTTCTTCCCAGACTCATCTCCCATTTAAAATCTCTACTAAACAGCAGCCTCTCTCCCCATTGCCACTGCAACCACCACATTTACTCACAGGAAGCTGGCAGCATAGGAATCCGAGAGATTGGTGGTGCCTCCTTCTGAGGTGGCCCCGATACCCTCCAGCCAAATCCTTTTTCCAGGGATGTGGGAATGGACAACCTATTGCAAAAAGGAAAAGGCACAAGTGATTGGCAATCATGTGGGAGGAGGTGCTACCCATGAAATGGAAAGGTAAACCCAAGTAAACCTGCTTTGGATTGGCTAATAAGGCCAAAGGGTATGGAAAAGGCAGTCAGGATAGGACAGAACAGATATGAGGCTCAAAAGGAACATACCTATCATCATTCACCACCCATTTCCTTGCACCAATTCAGCTTTCTATTTCCTGCACTTGCATTAAAGTTGCTACTCCAATAGATAAAGCAGTTTTATATATTTCAGTGCCCATGGTACTATTCCTTTGTGTCCTGTGCCTCATGAGGAGCACCATACAGCAGACTAACCAACTAAGTATTGTTATGTTTCCTCTGCACTGGCTATCTGTGGATACATCTCTTCAAAGTCCTCTCTCCTTGCAGAAGAAGAGAACATGCACCTAAGCAACTGCTATAGGAAATGCACCTTTTCTGATTCAGTGTCTCATTTGCAGAGGGAAGAATCCCTCCTGATTCCACTGTTTTCTCCCAAACCATGGCATGTCATGTGGCCACTAGGAAATCCTGCCAGAGCCACCATGACTTGGCCATCAATCACCCTCACTCAAAACAAAGGATGCACAGTATAGTTTTATGGCAGAATAGTTAAGGCACACATGCACATTTGCCATCACTGTCGCTTTGAAATGTTAACTGTAATTTCTTTACAAGTCTGGGCACAGAAAGTTGACCATTGCCAAGCAGTAGAGCTGTTGCACATACTGCCTTTTAAAAAACATGTACACATAAATATGGAACATGTGCATAAAACATATGTGTTTTCCAGTGCATGCATGATACAAGTGCATATGCCAGGGAGCTGGGATTAGCTGCAACCCCTTGATGCATTTACAGATGTGATATGCAAAGTGGTCTTGACATAACTAAAGCAGTAACAGCAAAATGAGAATTTTAAAAAATTGCTGGTTAGACCAGCTTCACAGTCTACATGACTGTGTCCCCGGCTTATTAGTTATCAAGTGTAGATGTTAATTATGTTAGTAACAACTATGGAGCAACCTCTTCTTTTAGCCATATCAGAGCCTATGACAAGCTCAGTCACATAATCTGGGACATAATACAGTGCCATGCTAGTCTTAGAGCAGCCGGTGCTTCCCCACTATGCCCAGATTCCAAGACGCAAGTTGGCCTGAATACCTGAAGATGCCTGAATACCTGCAGAAGTGAAACCGAGTGGCATCAGCATCCCCAGCCTGGGAAATGCCATTGTAACACGAGACCAACTTTGGCAGCACAAACTAGCCAGGACAAGACGGCGCCAGCAAACAAAAGCGCATCAGTGAGCACAAGGACATTAAGGATGCCAGCTTACAGCCCCTTCTGCCTCTGCACAGAACAGCTGACACAGTGCCTGGAAAGCCTGGCCATTAGCCAGAGCAGGCTTCATTACCTGGAAGCAGCATCTTGAAGCAGTGAAATGAGGGGAGAAAGTGCCGCATTGATTTACTTAGTGGCAAATGTCCCAATATTTGTGCTTGAGTCGATGAGCTTCTTGCCTCTCAAGCAGAGTAATAGATCCCTGTTGGGATCTGCTCGATAGCCCACATGAAAACATTACCCAAAAACAAGATGAAACATTGGCAGCTCATGAAACAAATCTCTTTTGATGAACCAACATTTCTAGTCAACAATGGATCAAATATTTCAGAGTTCCACAGAGAAGAACCATATTTCCCATGATGGACGGTGGCCAGGAAAAGTCTTCATCTTACTTCTTTGTTCTCTACAGGTCCCTCTTTATCCCTGCTGATCTTATTCTACAGCCTGTCTCAGTCCAGAGTAGCTATTCCTAAGGACTGTACTGTACTGTGCTGTACTGAGGACTGGGCTCAGCAGACTTTGGCTACAGGACAGTCCCTGAGAACTTTCATTACCTGCTCTCCAGCCTCATTCAACATTTCTTAGCCTAAGAAGTGGGATCTGCAGGGCCCAAGAACAACAAGGTCAGTCTCAAGGACAACACCCACTAGACCTTCCTAGCTCTGGACACATACTGCCCAGGCACCAGACTTCAGAGCAGTTGCAAGCTCCCCACCCTTGGAGACATGCTGCCCTCTTGCCCCAGCCATCCCTCTCACTCACGCACTTTCTGGATTTTCCTGATCTGGTCAGAGAGTGTGTCTAACAGGCGCGTTTTCAGGAAGTCCGTCACCTTGGCCACTCGGCCATCAAGGTAGTAACTGGAATGAAAACGAGAAGGCAACAGTCAGAGGGGCTGCAGCTCTCCCTCACCCTGGCTAAAGACCGCGCCTCTGATGCCTATATTGGGGCTCCCCAAAAACTGCACTACACAAGGTCCACTGTGGCTGGTAGCCTCTGAGTCCTCATAAGGCACTCTTTGCTTTGCCTTCTGCAATAGGCTGTCCTCTATGAATAGAACTCCTTGCCCATCCTTTCCCTTTCCTGAAGGACAATCCCAGGCCCATACTTTAATATTTCCTTGTCTCCCCTTGTCTAAACCTCCATATCCACCTGCCCTACCTGTCAGGACCAGCTCTCTCCTGTCTCCTGTTGTCCATCTAACAAACTGCACAGGGACTGCAGCATTGATGGTTTTAATGCACAAAGCCTAACATCACAAGATGATGAAAGGCAAGTATCAAATAATGACCACAGTGGGAGTACAGAGTACAGAGCCACTCCAGTCCCCAGACACGGCCACCTCATCAGACCAATCTGCACAGTCACAGGTATCTGTGCAACCCTGAACAGACTTACACTTTTCTAAGCCCATTTATTTCAATGCATTTGGAAGGGCATAACTCTGCTTAGGGTCTCCTCTTCATATCACACAGACCCCAAAGAGACAACTGGACCAGCAACAGGCAATGGGCATGTGTAGATCCCCATCACCACTAATCCCCATCTGCCCCTTGGTGCTTCCAAAGGAGAGTAGAATTTAATATCATAAAGCAAGAAATGAATTGTAGAGAAGGGAAAGGGGCCCGGACAGCTTTCAGAGAAAATACTTGTAGACAGTATGCAGACAGTAGATCTTTGCTGGAAAAGCACTGGGCGGATTTAGCCATCAGGTGAGGAAATCTTTAAATCGGAAAATACCAGACTAGGAAGTATGGGCTTTCCAATGCAGATGAGAGTTTTCTTTCCCACCAGTAACAAGTTCTTTCCATCCCTTTTATTTGCATCCATTTGAGCCCACCTCATTACCCCAACAAATAAATCACTTTGGGCTTTACTGTAACAGTCAACACAGACCTTCCCTACTGAAAACTGAAATCCCTAAGAGCAACAAGTGGCTTGTCATTAAGATGGAAATGTCCCCGAGGGGGCAGGGTGGTCAACAACAATAATGTAGAATAGCGATCCCCAACCTGTGGGCTGCGGACCACATGTGGTCCTTCGACTAATTGGAGGTGGGCCCCGAAGGACGCCTTCTCCCCCCCCCCCCGGCCCTTTACTTCATCCCCCCCGGCCCTTTACAACACACTTCGGGTGTCATTGTCTCCCATCACTCCCAGATGGGACTATCTCGTTACAGAGAAACAAGCTCAGGGTTGCCATTGATTTGTCATTGTCATGAGTTAAAATTTCCATGAAAATAAAATGTTCCTTATGTTCATTGTTGTGGCGTGTCTGTATCTTATTTTGAAGGGATGTTTAAACGTTACCATAGCGATGAGAGAGCATTAGGGCAGTGGTTGAGAGTAGAGGAGTAAACTACCCCCCCCCCACCGGGCCTCAGTAAAATTGTCAAGCGTTGAGTGGTCCCCGGTGATAAAAAGGTTGGGGACCACTGATGTAGAATAACACAGAAGGTAAAAATTGCATAGCATAAAATGTTTCTGTCACCTCTGGCAGTAAAGTGGAAAGTACTGTTTGGACAGATATCATGTGACTTCAGACCTATAACTGGCTAGTAGAGTTGCTATGAGGTTTGGAATTAAAAAATTAAAACACAAATTGTGTAAACTTTGACACAGCCTTCAATGGGCTCCATGCCCAGACCAGCATGGCCTATAAGCAAAGGAGAAGCACTCTGAGGAATCAGAAGTGTAGCAGCATTTGTTTGTTTCAGAAGTATCAGGAAAATTTTACATGACCCTTTGGCTAGTGTCAGGCATAAATGTGTGGAAGTGGGAGAGTGGGTTTCTTGGCTATTTTTACACCACTGTGCAGACAAGTAGGTTTCTAGGTTTCTCCTTCATTCTTTTTACCTAAAATGGACTTCATTTATCACGTAATACAAATATACTGATCCTGGTTAGTCATTGCCTGTTCCTAAGAGCTGAAAGCTCTTCATGCATATTATGGCAACTGGTCATTATAGCCAATAGGAAATTACCTGGTGGGCTGATGCCCCCCCCCCCACTGCCCCAGTCGCCACCAGTAGGCCAACTGAGCTAAGAATAAAAGGCACGGTTGCCAGTGGGTAGGGGAAATTTCTGGAGATTTGGGAATGGAGTCTGGGAAGGGCGGGATTTATGGAGGGGTGGGACCTCAGGGTGCAAACCCATAGAGCTCACCCCCCAAAGCACTTATTTTGTCCAGGGGAACTGGTCGCTGTCATCTGAAGATCAGCGGTAATTGCAGGAAATTCCCAGGCCCCACTTGGAGATCTTCCACTTGCAGAGCTGCACAAACAATTACAGAATAAATATAGCCAGGAAGATATGGTGGTAGAGCAGGAAATTAAGAGAATATACCTTCATAATTGCAATGTAATACCAGCTGTCACTGGTTCAAGGCCTTTTCACCTGTGACCTGAGTTGTTAAGAAGAAATCATTGCATTTTGCAAATCACAACAGCTTCTTTTCCATATGTACAACCTGAGTTGAATCCTTGGCTGCTGAGTCTCATAAATTCTTGTGGCATGGGACCCTCCCGGCCAGCACCTTCCTGAGGAGAGTGGACTCTATGGCCTTATATCGTATTGCGGTCCCTCCCAGACTCCACCCTCCAAATCCACAATCATTTCCCCAACCCAGAGCCAGCAAACCTATGACCCCAGCAGGGTTACACATGCCCGCACAAAGGTGGCTCCTGGTTTAGCAAGTCATAGGAGGATGCTCCCAGCCAAGCAAAGCATGTAGTCCAGCACAGTATGTAGGTGTCCTTGCCCTGGCCAGCAGAGCTGGGAGCCACCCAGTTGAACTGTGGGAGGTACAGGGTGGGCTAGCTGACTTTATCTCTCCCTCCCTTGTGGTTATGAGGTCTGGGTAGGCAAGGGGTAGGGCTAGTGTCCAGGGCTGCTTTTTTCCTCCCAGTCTACTCCTGCTAGCACAGAGTATTCAGCATCTTTGTTCTGCCAGTACCTCTTTCGCAGTAGGTCACTGAAGAGCGCTGGAAGGAGGCTGCCCCCTGCACGTATAATAGCTAAAAACACTGAAGTTCAAACCTGGGCCAACTGTATCACACCACACACCCATAGACATAAGTTTTGCCACTTACTTGCATGCGCCACAATGCAAGGGGGGGAAATGTAAGCCGTTGGCAGGCCTTGGAGTACTCTCTGCACAAAGTATAGCTTCATAGGCTTCAATATCTTTCCAGGCAGCATCCACAATTAATCCCCCCAAACCCATTAGCTTCAGATGGGATTTAATGAGCAGACTTCGATGGCTTCAGAGCAGCTGTTTTTGTTTTACTCCTCTTTATTGTAGAGAAACCTTTGCCCCATTATCTGACCCCTCCTTTTATTTCAGTTAATTGCATTAAAACAGCTTCCCAACACGCAGGAATTTCCATCTCCACTCCTGTTCCAGGAAGGTCTGCTTGGAATTAGAACCCCACCATCTCCTCTTCGCTCCCTGCCCCGCCTTTTATGGGACGTCCATGAAAAGGAGAGACTGGCAACCTCTGGACTAGGGATGGTAGAGGTTATCAAATATCTCCCCTTCCTATTTATGCTGTTCACTCTTTTATTTATGTCTGATAAACCTGATGATTCTCCCAAGTTCTTTTTTTCAGGCATCTTTGCAATTTTGCTGGGGGTGGGGGGAGAGTGTTTCAAATCATTTTCAATTATATGAGCTACATATCTGATTCCTCCATTGCTGCTCAGTTTATCACTTCTGTTTTTTTAATTTTAAAAGAAACTAGCATATGTAATATATATTGCTTTGCTCCAGAGCTAGTGCATACACAGCAGTTTGGGAAGGGAAAAAGCAAACTTACTCTTCTACCACAAAAAAGCAGCAAAACAACAGCAGTGATTGGGGTAGAGAAGTGATTTTTCTCCCTCAGCAGTAGTAACAGGGACAAGAGTAGTTGGTTAAAGACTTCCCAGTAGCCAATATATCTTTTTCCAATAGGTATCCTACCCCCAGTGAACACTACCCATTCTGTACAGGTGGGTATACACTGCATGCAGAAAACTGAATTAAGGCTAGTACTTGTAGAGCATTAACAAATAAACTCATTTTTGCTGCAGAGTGGAAGTACAGAGTGCCCTCAATAGATGGGCTTTGTCCTTAGTGGGAGAGAGAGATGTATACCAACCATCCAGATGAGCAGACATTCCATCAAAGGCGATTACACATCAGCCTGTGTTCTTCCACTGTGCTCAGCAAAGCTTGAGGCCTTCCTCCAGCTCAAGAAGCCTCACTTCAGCAGAACTGCATAAGTTGGAGGAAGGGTTCAAATTTTGCTGAGCAAAGTGGTAGGATAAAGCCAGTGGATCATTTCCAGTTCTTTTCTTCCTTTTCAGGCACATGTTCTAGAGTTAATCTTTCTCCACTGTGTTCTCAATGCAAATTGTTTCGGCAAACATTTCATTTGCTCTAGTCTAGTTCAATAATCTACATCAGGGATGACCAAACTACGGCTCTCCAGATATCCATGGAATACAATTACCATGAACCTTTGTCAGCATGGCCATTCTAGCAGGGGCTTATAGTGACGGCAGACCATGGACATCTGGGAAGCCACAGTTTAGCCACCCCTGATCTACATGATACCTAACATATACTACCCAAGTCTTCTTGAGAATATCACACTAATACATACCACACAGGTTACCTCATAGATATAGATAATAAAAACCCAGTCTAGATAAGTTTTCAGATCCATTCCATTTATGTCTGTTCTACAATGTTCATTTTCTGTGACAGTTAACAGACATTATGAAGAAGACAGCCCCAAGCCTTTGTTCAAACAGAAACATACTATTTGGGAAAGGGGGTTTCCCTTTCTCATATGGAGTGTGTTGATCACTAACTTTTACTATCAGCTGTACTGACATCTCGGAGATGGTTCCAGAACTGCCAGTTAAGCAACCTGATGTACCCCTCTGTGGCCTGGAGGACAGAAATACCCATACAAATCATGGCCATCTTTGCCCAGCACCATTCTGAAGAAGTCAACAAATAACACAGAAGCAACAAGATCCTCAGGATAGAAGCTATCATGGCTGACCACCTGATTCCTACCTGCTCCAAGGCTATTTTGTATATCCTGTACAGCCATATCTTCCAGGGAAGTTTATGAACCTCATTCCCAACAACAGTAACTACCTGTCCTCAGGAATTATACGCAAGGCACCCCAGTGCTCTGATGAGACTGGTTGCAATGATGTCACCAAATCAGGGCAACTCCATTCTGTTCAGGTCACTTAAATGCCTTCCAAAGCCATCACACAGTATCATCACAGAGTAGAGGCACGTGGTTTTCAAGGTAACTTGTGCAAAAAGCAAACTGTGTTTTGTCATTCTGATACATCCAGGTGAGTAGCCATGTCGGTCTGAAGCAGCAGAATCAAATCTGAGTCCAGTGACACCTTTAAGTCCAGATGGAGCACAGTGACAGCGTTTGAGTTAATCACTGGGGATCCATCTGTCCATTAGTCTCCAATCTTGACATATTTGTATTTTCCCCTAGAGTTGAACCCAAGCAAATGATAATCTTACAAATTTAGCTTGTTATTCCTGTATCGCCCTGGAATCCGTTAAACATCTTCATCATGCTGTGTACTAATTTATTACTCACTCTCTGCCTACAAGTGTGGACAGGAAAATTCCCTTAAATAAAAATCTGTTGGTCTCAACGGTGCGACTGGACTCAAACTTTGTTCTTACCATCCTGATACTGCTCTGATGGCTTCTTCTGATTCTCATCATTTTTCTTCTCAAGAGTGTCTCCCACTGACTCAGCCCTAACTGCATCAACTCAGGGGCAGCATTAATCCTACGGTTAACTCCTCACAATGGGAGGCAAGAGGTAAGCATTACATGATCTCTCCTCTATGGCAGAGCCTTGGCTGTCTGCCAGAAGCATGCTAGTTCCTTTTCCCAGAAGCCCTGCATTGACAGCAAAGCATGCAAGGGTTAGGCTCACCTTTTGGACCTGTTCTTAGTCTATCCTGAGCATCACATAAACTGACCTTTAAAGCAATAGGGGCATTAACATTCCTGCCTGCTTAACTCACTCATACGCACACTCACACAAGCATGCATGCATGCAGATGCTTCCCAAACACATGTTCTGCTGCCTCACAAGCATTTGCCAGCTAGACAAAACCCTTGTTCAAGGCTAGCAATTGTGTTTCCTTTGGGAAGGGAGAGAGTAGTCTACAGAGCTTGTGTTTGTACATAAGGCAGTGCCCTATCCCGGTCAGGTTCAATCTGTGCTTCCAGCCCAAATTAGTCCTCATTGTCACATGGTTAGTAATGCCAGAAAGGAGGAAGAAAAAGGAATACCTACTGTTGCCAGGTAACCGCATCCACCGTATTGCCTGCCACCTTCATGAACCTATGAGATGCAGAAAACATGTAAGCCGTTGGCCATGGAATAAGTCCAAGCATACACACTCACACATGCCCCACGTGTACAAGTGTGACTGACAGCTATGCAATACCCCATCCACACTGAGACATCTTGGCAGAGACTGACTTTAAAGTGAAACACTCATATTTCATGCAATTCTGTCCCCAAAAACTGCTGGGGAGAGTTAAGCTCCCTCTAAATGGGGAAGCTGGAAGATTCTCAGGGCATGATGTTAACACCGCTGGGAGGTCTGTTGGCCTATGTGTGTGTGTGTGTGTATTTAAGGTTTCACTACCTATGCACATTTTATTTTGTAATTCGATTTGAGTCCCCAATGTGAGAGAAAGGGAGGGCAAAACATTCAATTAAACAAACACTTAAGTGGCTTCAGTTTGGAACCTGCAGCTATGTCAGACATATAGCCCAGGGGTGGAACCAGCCCATTCAGTACTCTTATCTGGTCTGTGAGCAACTGGGGGGAGACCAGTCTGAATGTGGACCAGAGGGGTCTTTTAAGGTATTATACCCCCTGCCGAGGTCCCTCTCTTCCCCCAACACAGGCCTCCCAGATCTCCAGGGATTGGCAACCAAAAGGGGTGAGGAGGGCTGGTTTGGCCCTGAGATGTGTGCAGTCAGTCCCTTCGGGGCCAGCCTGCTGCCCTTGGCTGAGGTGCCAGGCTCCTCCTCCCACTCCTGTTCCCAGTAAAGTGCTTTGGGTTCCTGCCTCTGTCTCCTGGGCTGCTGGAAAGATGGCTGATTGTTCATGTGCAGCCGGCAGAATCTCTTTGGTCTCACCTCTTCCCATTTGCAGGCAGCCTGAGGAAGGCACCTATAGGCACAGCCTTGTGAAAAGCCACTGGCTGGTTTGCCAGATGTGCCCACTTACATTATTTAACTGCTATATCACCCTCCCAGCGGATTGGCTCAGGGCGGTGTACATGTGAACAGAGTACCTGGCCAGGTGCAATGTGTGCAGCACCCCAGGCAAGAGAGAAAAGCTCAGTGCTTGTGTCAGGGGCACAATGTGTGCAGAATGCCAACAAGGGGGGGACCAAACTGGGTGAGCTGGAGCCTGCTGACATGCTAACCCAAATGTGTGCAGCTCCTCTTCTGCCTCCCTCCCTTGGAAACACGGAGAGGCTTAAATAAGAGGCAAAGCCCAAATGCACACATGCTCCAAGTCACCCTTCACACAAATACTGCCTTACTGCCTTATGTCTGAATGGAAGCAGAGGTGAGGGAGGCGGTGAGGCAAACATCAGGGACCAGAGCAAGCATTCAAAAAGGTCTGTTGGGTTTGCACATGGCAGAGGCAGGTACCGGATGTGTGGCTGTGCACTTACATATTTTGGGAGTTTGGATACTGACATGGAGCTGGCAGGAAATAAAAGTCTGCAAGAGGCAATAAAAGAGGAGCTGGCATCTCTGCAGAGTGACAGCACTTGAAGACTGCCTGTGATGCTGGGGAGTTCCCTTGTGGTTCAAACTTGTTGTTAAGTTTGGGACTTCTATAGAGGGAGATGAGGGATTGGGTTGCCACAGCCTCCCCTCTCTTCCCCAAACCCTGTGGACCATAGCAGTTTCTTTCAGGCAGGGCTTGCTGGGTCCCCCTGTCTTTGGCTGCTGCATCTGTGAAAACGGAATGCTGCCCTTCATGTGCCAGCTCATCAAAGCTTCTGAAATGTGTTATCCTTTAAAGAGCCACAAGAGTCTCTGGTTGTTGCACCTTGATTGTCAGTGTGGTTACTTAGATGCTCAGGAGGGGTGTGGGTCACGGTCAGTGGTAAAATATTTCTGGTACCCGGCATTACATTTTATGGCACACATGGCCTAGTCTGATAAAGGGATATTTATGCCAGATCCAGCTATCATAACAAAAGAGTGACACCTCTGGTCTAGAGAATGCCTAGTCCAAAGGGCCCAACTTGGATACAGTCACTCTGTCAGCACTTTCCTTTCTGGAGGGCAAGCAAATGTCAATGGTGGGCATCTGTCAATAAGCAGTTGTATATTGTGGAATGGTAATGCCACATCTCTATCGCATGGAATGCTGAAGTCTGCCATGGAGTCTCTTTTTTCCCCCCATGGGAAATACAGCAGCTGGAAAGGGAGGAACTTTGAGCAAGAAACAGGGGAAACTTAAATAATTAGTCTGCGGAAACAAAGGGGTAACAAAAACCATTATTATAAGAGAAGGAACAAGTCAGAGGCCATACTAGAAGAACACTTAGAACTAGCGATCGAAATCTCCTCAGGATCCCCAGCCCCAAAGAAGTCAAATTGGTCTCAATCAGGGCTTTGCAGGACCGTAAGTGATTCTGCAGGGCCTGTAAAATTGAGTTTTGTCTTTCTCTCTAAAACTGTAGGATTTGAGGACGGCCAATGAAGCTGTTGGGTAGTAGGTTTAGGATGGGAAAAAAGGAAATGCTACTTTACGCAGAAAGTGATTAAAATATGGAATTTGCAGTCAAGAGGATGGAGTGATGGCCATGGGAATAAACAGCTTTAAAAGGGGATAAGATAGATTCATGGAGGATAAGTCTATCAATGGCTACTAACCATAGTGATTGAAGGAAACTTCCACATTCAGAGGCTCTGAACCTCTGAATCCCAGAGCAACATCAGGGGAAGGTCCCATCTTCTATGGCCTGTTGGTTGGCCACTGTGTGAGACAGGATGCTGAATCAGATGGACTATTGGTCTAATCCAGCAGAACTCTGGCCCCCCTAGTCAATGGATTTCTGACAGCAGCAGTGAATAGTGGCTGAGAGCCTGAAATCCATTGCCAGCCAGAATATGCAGTGCTAATGGGCTAGACAAGCCAATGGTCTAATTCAATATAAGGCAGCTTCATATATCTGAGGATGCAGTTCTGCCAGCACAATTATATGGGACTAAGCCCTGTTAAACCCTGTAGGATTTCCTTTTAACTTAATAAGCATAGAAGCAGACAGATTATCACTGATGCTCCCTGATCACTGTGGTTAAAATATGGTGTTTGGGGGGGGGGGGGAGAGGGGTAGAAATCAGTACCAAATCTTCAATTTCTAAAAATAATAGCTGTCTGGCTTGGATCGTGGGAAAGCATACAGCATTTTCCTGTATCTCGCTCTGTTCTAACAGTTTCTTCCAGCCCTCAGAACAATTTCTGAGATCACAGGACTCAGTTGGGGCACTGATGTTTGGAGGGGGAATGTCTGAACTCACCCTGCCCCTTCTCTTCCATCAGCAGAGCTGTGCTTTCAGAAGACACAGAAAGAGCAATTTTACCCCCTTCCTGCCATGCTCTGAGCCACAAGGGTCAGAAAGGATGGCAGGAACACAGAGGAATTAGGAGAAATCATAATGCTATGCACACCTGCCGGGCTGATTCTACACAAGAGTTTTCCCCCTATGGTGTTCGTAATACCAGAGTTATTGATGCTGAATCCACACTTACAACAGAGGTTCCATATGCCACAAGGTAGTCTGTTTTTTCATTTATCATGATTTCCCTATCTCACCAGATGCAGATTACATCAATACCTGTCCCATTCTGTTGTCATGCCACGGTCATGATTCTCTGCCCGTTTTTAAAAAAATATTGCATGCATAGCATTCCTCAAGAATAATGCAATACAACACTTTAAAAAATCCAAATCCTGAGAATTTGCATAGTGCAGCTCCAGAAAACACAAAACCTTTGGGTAATTCTAAACTTATCTACAATGAAAAGACTGACTGGCCTCATTATTTCGGCAAAAGGAAGACAGCAGTTCAGGAACTTTTCAAATTCTGAGAAAACATAGCAAAAAAATTGCTATTAAATTTGTCATAATGTACTATAACAATGCCCTAATTTACCAAAATATTTTTTTTTAATCTCAGTGTTGCTGTCAGTTAGACCACTACAGCAATTTACTGTGAAAATAAAGAGGCGGGGAGCAAAGGGGGTGTTTCCCATCATTCAAACACAAGAAGAAGAAGAAGAGTTGGTTCTTATATGCCGCTTTTCCCTACCCGAAGGCGGCTCAAAGCGGCTTACAGTCGCCTTCCCATTCCTCTCCCCACAACAGACACCCTGTGAGGTGGGTGAGGCTGAGAGAGCCCTGATATCACTGCCTGGTCAGAACAGTTTTATCAGTGCCGTGGCGAGCCCAAGGTCACCCAGCTGGATGCATGTGGGGGAGCGCAGAATCGAACCCGGCATGCCAGATTAGAAGTCCACACTCCTAACCACTACACCAAACTGGCTCAAGGTGTACTTCCATTCTAAATACATGAAAAATATAGTCCCACCAATGTGTGTGTGTGTTAAGTGCCATGAGGGCGACCTTATGAATTCCAGTCTTCCCAAATGTCTTATTGTTAACAGCCTCGCTCAAGTCTTACAGACTGAGGGCCATAGCAACCTTTATAGTTTCAATCCATCTTCATCTTTTCCTGATGCCTTCAACTTCTAGCATTATTGTCTTTTCCAGTGACTCTCATGACCAAAGTATGATAGCCTCAGTTTAGTCAGGGGGAAAAATCTTTTCAGGGTTTTTATTTTTTAAAGCAGTTCTTAGCAGAAAAAAATGGACTGTTCAAAATTTGTTCAGGAATGGAGACCTACATCATGTGAAAATAAAATAAAATAAAGGTGTACAACTAGAGTTTATAAAATGGTGAAAGATCTCTGTGTGGAATTAGGTCTCTAGCTTGTAGATGCAGGTCTCTTGTCTTATGCACCAGATAGGACAAAAATAGGAAGAGAGAGGGTACTCTATGGCGAGACTTTGATATCTTTTTACCCTCTATAGGTTTCTTTACGGCTGAAGACATAGTCAGAGGAAAATCAAAAAGGAAACTGCTTTGGAGGACACACAAAAAAGCCTTGGCTGAAAAGGAAAATAAAAATAAAAATCAGTTGCTGCAGAGTTTTTTGCCTTAAAAGGTACTAATGCCCAACCTCTCCATGCCCTCCATTATATGAAAAAACATCCACTGGCAACTAGCCAGAAAAGGGGAGAATTGGTCAAGCCACTGGAAAACTAGCCAGCTGGTAACTCTAATGAAGCCAAAACTCTCAATTCTTGGCATCTCAAGCTTGATTCGTTTTCCTGGCCCAGACCATGTGGCCAAGGGCCAGCTCAAACCTGCAGGGGAAGATCAAAATAAGATTGCTGCACAGCATCTCCCACTGCACATGGTTGGAGTCACTCAGCCCTGTTCCCACACAGGTTGAGGGTTGGCCTACCAGCTGCATTAATGGCTTCTGTTTGCTGTTGGAACAGAGGACACTGTTACCCCTTACTCTCCCTTGCAGGCATCTCCACACAGAAAACTATGCAGAGTAAAGAGCTAAGGGCCCCCTTCACATGATCACTGCCCCAATCAAGCCTTCAGCCCTTAACTGTGTTCCATTATGAAATAAAAAAATTACACACCTCTCATATAATGTACAGTTTGGTCCTCCTCTCTCTGGTTCATGGCATGTACAAAATGCTCACAGCACAGTAGTTCATGACACTATGCAATTAACACAGGACAGCTGGAATGCAGGACACTCAATCTACTCTGCCATCTAGGACTGTTCAGCATGGCCTGTTCACCAGGGGCACATCCATTGTAAGCACAAAATGAAAGAGAAGACTAATTGGCAGGCCTATGAAATGACCTTTACTTCTAATTAAAAATGTTACAGTCTCAACAAGTTTTCCGTATTAATTTTCAGTTGTAGCTATTCTTCCGGACGTACACCTATTGCTCTTTCGCTTTATGTTAAAGGCAACGGAAGACTTTTAATTTTCTTAAATGCATTAAGTGCATTTCACTCATCCTTCATGATCCATGTAGTATTAAATCTCTCAAGATGGTAAAGATGGCTACTGCTCATGTATATACTGTCCGTCCCCCCCTCATTTGTCCATTTGCATCAATTTTTCACAACAAAAATGTCCTTTTTCTTTAGGTTAAATATTCAGTTCTTTCTTACATTCCCATCCCTTGACTATCAACACTTTATAAATATCCTTTGAATTTTTCCCAGACTTCAGTTAAACTCCTGTACAACTGAAGGCACAAACAAAAGACCAGACCAATACCAAGAAGCATGGTTCTGTTATTCTCAGTGACTTTGATATTCTGATTGTATTACCACAAGCTATACAGACATTTCCCATCTTTGGAATAGTGTCACATAGCTAAACTATGCACAACAAAATCTAAATCCAATACGACCTTTAAGACCAACAAAGATTTATTCAGTGTGTGCTTTTGTATGCATGCACACTTTCCGAGGTGGGCCTCCTCGGTACTATTTTGTTGTGCTACTTCAGACCAAGACAGCTTCCCATTTGAACATAGCTAAACTGTGTTTCATGCACTGTCTTTTGTAAGAAGCATCACTGCTGCTCAATGAGTGATTCCTCCCATTTACCATGAATGTTCTCTTTACTAATAGTAGTTTTTATGTTTCGTTTTTGCTAAATCCTATTTGTTTCCATTCAGTTTAGCATAACTAAAAAGTCTTGTTTTATTCTTCATTTTGACCTACTTTTTTCTCCATTTTATATATTCTACAGTTCTGCTACACTTAGTTTCAACTCTTTCAACTGTGCTACACAATGGCCTATTATGCACGGCCACTGAAACGGCAGCATGGAGAATGCGGAGGAGGAAGAAGCGAAGCAAACCACTTATGCATGGGACGGAACATAATGGCGGCAAAACCCAGAGAATCCGGTTATGCACACGGTTACTCTGGAGCCACTTCTGGTTGCGCCCTGGTCCCGGGAAGCTCCACTTTCTTCCGCATCTCACTAACGTGGCTTTTTCGGCAGCATATGTAGACTCTGCGCCCGGTTGCCGCCTGCAGCGTGCATAATTGGTGATTTTAGCCGCCGCCATTCCACCACAAATGCGGACCTTCCACTCCGTGCATAATGGGCCAATGAGATAGATAGTGCTTTGTGGACCATCTTTTCCCAGAATGAAAGGAGTCAATTTTATAGAACACTGCATCAGAAAGAGACACAACTGCTTCTTAAATTACATTTTTCCTAAAAGCAAGTCTGCTGCAAGAATCATGTACCTTTCCCACAATTATTCTCTACCCCACCTGTTGATTCTCAAGATGTGTGAGGAACCTGCTAGTGTTTCTTTTAAAAAGACTAGAACAGTGGTTCTCAACCTGGGGTTCAAGACCCCTTTGGGAGTCAAACAACCCTTTCACAGGGGTTGCGGCAGGGCCACTCCTCCTGCAGGTGCCGGCACTCAGCCACCAGCTGCTCCAGCAGTTCCTCCAATGCAGCACAGTCTCCCACCAGGCACTTCCATTGGTGGCACAGCTCAGCAGGACAAGAGGCAAAACTGAAAAAACTGAGAAACCTTGGGGGGGAAAACAATTTACATACAATCATGAACAATGGATCTTCACGTCATTGGTCAGTTTCAGTTTAATTTCTGTGAAATAACACTTGCATAATTTTATGATTGGGGGTCAGCACATCATGAGGAACTGCATTTAAAGGGTCGCGGCATTAGGAAGGTTGAGAACCACTGGACTAGAGGATTCTGAAGTGGAAGGGGGAAGTTTCCTGAAGGGGAGGCCAAAGCTTGGGAAAAACGGGATAGTTAAATATAGACCACACTTCCTCCACTGAATCACCTAGTTGAGATAATTAATCTATTCTGAATATTCAGTTATTGGACAATTTGATTCTCATCTGAGGTAATGCCTTCTAATTGTTATGTTTAGTTTGCCCATGTGAAATGTTATTTTTAAAACTTTGCCAAATTTGAAGTGTACAATGCCCATCCAGTCCTGATCTATTAGAACATTTCCCTGTCAAAAAAGACTGATTTCCCCTGTTGTCCTCTTCATAAATCTATGCCAGCTACTAGGTATTACTCTATTTTCCCATAGGTGCTTAAAAGAGATTGATTTATAACACATTCTAATAACTCCCAGGGTACAAAAGTCAAACTAATAGGTCTATAACTCCTTAAGATCTACTTTCTTGCTTCTTAAATACAGACATGATATTTGCCCTTTTCCATTCTTCTGAGACTTCTTCTTTCTTCAACAAGGACTCAGAGATAATTGCTAGGACCCTGTGAGATTTCTTCAGCATTTGATGGTTATTCTTTGATGTGTGCCTTTCTGCCCCTACTCACATCTGTTTCCCCTCCCTGTTTGTCATATATCTACTATAAAAAGCACATAAGTCTACGGAATGCATAAAAAAGAGAAATGTGAATTGGCAAGCAGGAAAAGGAATGGTTCTAGAGTCTAGACCATTATGCTACCTGGGTGTCAGATAATTAGTTCTTAGGTAAAAGTTTAAGGTCTGCTTTACAGAAGGCTCCCCTGAGCCTTCGGGGAGGGCGGTATATAAATCTAAATAAATAAATAAATAAATAAATAATAAGCATAAGAAAGCCTAGTAATATTAGGTGTAGTACTATGTTCCCCAAGAGCCTCTTGTAGTGCAGAGTGGTAAGGCAGCAGACATGCAGTCTGAAAGCTCTGCCCATGCGGCTGGGAGTTAAATCCCAGCAGCCAGCTCAAGGTTGACTCTGCCTTCCATCCTTCCGAGGTCGGTGAAATGAGTACCCAGCTTGATGTGGGGTAAACGGTAATGACTGGGGAAGGCACTGGCAACCCCCCCCATATTGAGTCTGCAATGAAAACGCTAGAGGGCATCACCCCACGGGTCAGACATGACCCAGTGCTTGCACAGGGGATACCTTTACCTTCACCTTACTGTGTTCCCCATAATGTTTGGATGCAGTGGTCAAAAACAAGCTGAAACTGAATCCAGACAAAACAGAGGTTATATTTATTGGCAATGCTGATGTTCCAGTGGGGAGTGATTTGTCTGTTCTGGATGAAACTTCTATAATCTTATCCAGTCAGGTAAAGAGCCCAGGGACATCTTAGATCCAACTTACTGCTATCAAAACAGGCTGGCATTATTGCCTCTTCCTTAGACTTAGTGAATCTGATCATATTGAGTCTTGCAACCTTTTTTCCAGACTGAATTATTGCCCTGGCTGCTCTTGAATCCAACTTGGAAGCAGCAATTGGTGCAGAATGCTGCCAACCTCCTATTGGCTGGCATTGTGCTTTATTCACACACTCTAGGCTTAATTCAAGATGCTAGTTCTTACCTATAAGGCTCTTAATGATCAAGGACCAAATACCCGGAAGACTGTTTCTTTCCACAAGAGCTCACACAGTGATTCTGAAATTCCAACAAAACCCTTCCTGATGCTGTCTGGTATATACAGCAACTGGTTCCCACTTTGAGGAACAGTTTATAAGAGGAAATACATGAAGCCCCTGCCTTGCAGAAAATTCACAAGGCCAGTGCTACTCTCTATGGCCATGTGGTCAACGAAGACAAGTATGACTCTTGTATATTATAAAATCAGAGTCCAGTGGCATCTTTAAGATCAACAAAGATTTATTCAAGGCGTGAGCTTTCGAGTGCAAGCACTCTTCCTCAGACTATGAAGATCATGACAGTGGGAATATATAAGCAAAAGTTAATCCTGTTAAATTAGTAAACTGTGTCATAAAATCCAAATATAGCCATATGATAATTCTAAACCAGCCAATCAGTCCCCTCGAATTCAGTTGTAGTTCACAAAAACATAGGAGAAATAAAACTGTCTATGTTAGTGATTACACTTTACCATTTGTTGCTTGCCCCATCTGCCTCCCAAGCGTGAAACATTCCTACAAGTAGAAGCTGAGCTGGCAACTATCTTGTCCTGAGACCAGAAAGTAAAATTCAAAATTACATTAACTAGCAAATTAGGACCCAAAAGTATTATGAACAGAAAGCCCAAGCGATAACTAATAAGGAGCAGTGAAAACATTATGAAGGATCACAATCACTGAGGATATTTGGGGAAACAGGATATAATTTACCTAGGAACCCATTTTGGTTGTGATTTATTTATGTTATGAATTTAGATGATTTATAAAGTTTTGAATCATTATAAAAAGAAGAAATAAAAAGATCCATTATTGATTTGGAATAGCCTTGACAATTTCTATATATATTTTTTGGGAGTGGAGTTACCACAAGGAATTGACGGTTCGATTGGATAAATGAAGTATATCAATCAATAAATGCAGCTAAGACAAAGAGCTCAGCATCTGAAACTCATTCCTCAGGGGCACTGACAATTCAGGGGAAATGGGAACTGAGAACAGTTGGCATGGATATGGGACAAGAAGCAAAAGGTTTATTTGCCAGGAAAGTAGGTTTATGCTAGATATACGGCAACACTTCCCAAATGAGAAAGTGGCCAGGCAATGTTGCCCAAGGAGGCTTGCAGAACCTCCTCTGCTGGTTTAGAGGAAGACATGATGGAATTGCACTTTTGCAAACATTGCAACAATGTGGGGGCTTGAGTTAGTGATACTTGAGAATTTTTTTAGCTTCCCGATTCTCCAAGCCCACATCTGTTTGTTGAAAGATACTGTGAAATATTACTTCCCTCTTGAAGCAAACAGGATCAAGGTTATGGATACAATTATTGATATAGATAAAAACTGTCAAGATATGTGATGCCCAATATGATCTGTCCTGTGATCAATGCCGACAAGAGTGACAAGGCACCTCCATGATGCATATTCAACTCATAGTGTTTAGAAGGATTATGTGAATCTAAAATTTATACTGTGCAGAGATGTTAAGAAAGGATAAAACTGCAATGAATATATACTTAAAATAGCCTTAAAAGAGGAGAGATGAATCAAAGGAAGAATAGGGAGCAACTGCAGCAAAGAAAGGCCACTTACTTCAGACCTGCGGGTGTTTTTTTCCCGTCTCTTGTGAAAAACAATTTTTGTACATGTTCATCTTTATTATGTGATCAAACATCTACCGCATAAGAGAGCCTGGTAATATACTTCATCTCAGTTTCACACTTTGAAAACGTTTTTATTACTCAGGCTTCCGTTGCTAGGGAAGCTGAACGTTTGGCACAAGTACATCAAAGACTTCTGCAGTTATATGGTCAGGCTCACAGTTAGGACATCAGCAGATTGTGTGACAAGCTAACTATTTGGAGTCAGGTTTTATAAATTTTGCTTAAAGTATAAGTTCAGTCAGAATTTTATTAAAGACCTTTTATCAAATAAGGCAAAATATGATTTAGAGACCATTGTTTTGGATAAAACAAATTTTAACCAGGAGAGAAATATAATTTTTCTTCTAATTCTTAAAAAAAAAAAAAAACAAGAAACTAAGCAAGAAAATCTGGAACACATCTTATTTCAAAAGGGGGGGGGGATTTATGGGGGCAATTTCTCCCTATGCTTCCTCCCCAAAGTAATGGGGCCTGTGCATGTTTAAAATTTCTCACAAAACCTGTTTTAAATTTTTATTCAGGTGCTATCAGTGCAATCCTAAACACAGTTACATCCTTCTAGGGTCGCTGACTTCCATGGGCTTGGAGGGTATAACTCTGCTTTGGACTGCACTGCGAGTCTTCAGCCAATCTGAAGAGCACAAAAGAGTAAAGAAACACCAGTCAGGATAAAAATTTGATCACATTGAGAGGAGTGCCAGACATCTTCCCAGATGTGTACAGGTATATGTGCATTTTGAAGGGTCTAAAAAGAGCAGTTGCTGCAAACTGAAAGCTCACTCATCACATTTTTGGGCCACCAACTTAATCCTCTCCACAGCTGAGCTTCAGGGAAACAATTCTGCTAGTTTGCAGTAAAAGCTGGTTATTCACAGTGCTAATTGCCTATGGTTTCTTAACATGACAAATCCCTTCTGATCACCCCTGCCCCCCCATAAATCATTTTCTAGTCAGCCCAATTAAGCAAAGAGTCAGTACATGTAAGGCACAACCTTTGTTGAAACCCATGCATGGTAAATAGGTACAGATCTGTACATGTCTGGCAGAAAAGGCCATAGGTCTCAGCAAGTGATGCAGAAAGTGCAAACCTTTCATGTGCTTGATGCTCCATTGTATTAACTTGGGAACAATAAGGTTGACCCAGAACTAGGCAATCATGCCAAAAAAGCACATGGTGGCCATGCTCCTGAAGCCACCAGCTCATGCTTCAGCTCTCTGTTTTTCCAGTATCTAAAACTGCTCCCAATCAAGTAGGCAACTTACTCTTTGGGCAGCTTTCCATCCCCAACACAAACACACCAAGAAAAAGCAATCCCCCTCCTCCCATGGCTTCATTACAACAACCTTATGTTCTGTGGTCCAGAAGAAGGAAAAACTTCAGTGAGATTACTGCTGACATTTGCTTGTTTCTGAATAAGGTGGGATGCTGGGACATGGATCCATGAGTGGCACCACCTATAGGATGTAGCATGCCTCCTGGGCTTGTATTTTACAAATGAGGATAATTCACAGTGTCCTTGACTTGCATCCTGCTTGCTCAGGCTTTCGTGTCATGCAGAAGAATATAATTCCTACAAGCCTCCTTCCACTGTGGCACATGGTCATCATTCTTTGATTACCTTTTTATGATTTCCAGGGGAGAAGAAACTGAATAAATGTATTCAAAACCCTTGTTTGATTTTCTTCAACATCTAAACAAGTGTCAGTATGATTAAACTATGGGCTGTATCTCAGATAAAGCAGCAGGGTTTATCAAGCACTCTTTTACTGCAAATGAAAGGGCACAAGGTCCCTACGGGAACAGCTCCAGCTCTGAGTTCAGGGGCAGATTGTCCATTATGGCTATCAGGACTTCTCCCAATGGGTTAATGGGATCAGCCCAATGGAAGAAGGCAGAGCCTAATTCCACACTTTGCCCAGAAAGAGGCACCTGGTTGACTGGGCAGGCAGGATGCTTCTTCCTCTCTCCTTCCCTCTTTTAGGGGGCAGATCCATTTATCCTTCCCAGCCCACTCCAGTTTGAGCTAGTGTCTTCTGCCTGGTGGCTTGTACCTTATAGGCTGTTCTACATGAGAATACTTGGTTGTAGAATGGTAGATTCCCCAATCTAAAATCTGGGAAGCTAAGCAGGGTTGATACTTGGATAGGAGACCACCTCAAAAGACTCTGCAGAGGAAGGCAATGGCAAATCACCTCAGCTTCTCACTTGCCTTAAAATCATGTTGCTGGGGTTGTCAAAATCAGTTGTGCCTTGATAGGACACATACAAACATAAACAGTAGCTCAGCACCCATCTTCTCCTATCTAGTCCCAATGATGAAATGGCCTCACTTTGATTTCCTAGCTGGAGAGGCTCTGTCTATTATTCCGTCTTTGCAACAGCCCTGAGAGTAGAATCAATGTATATCTGACATTTCTGACAGTACATCTGTGAGGCCCACCAATCATTCATTGTTTTGAAGACAGTAAGGGAAAAGAAATTGCAGTTAAGTGGCATACTTCACTTGGCTGCAGTGAGGAAGAATCAGTGATGATGGGCAGGTAGCCAGATGAAATGGAGGACAAGGCTCTTGGACACAGAGAGAATGTTGACAGGAACAAGCAAGGAATGGAAACAGCACCAGGTGAAGCCCTCATTGCTATACAAACATAGAAGATATGGGAGCATTGTGCTCCTAGAAAACAAGAGAAGAGCTGACAGGGGCTTCACACAACTTTCATGAAATTGGAGTTGATGCTGTGGAAGTTTTTGGTGTTGAATTTGTACATTCTGTTAGGAGTTTTCCTTATGTCTTTGGGTATCAACATCAAGTAACTTGTCATTCTTATGTCTGTGTCCTTAAAGTGCTATGTGAAGCTGTCAAACCCCTGTGTGATTGTATTGTCCTTCAATCTTAATCCTGCATGATTTTCCATGGTTGAATTCCCATTAGAAGTTGGATCCAGAGTAATGTCTTCAGACTTACTGTTAACACTGCCATTGATCCTCTGGGAACTTTAAAGAATACCACGACTCTGACCCTACATTGTAAGGAACAAATACTGGCTGTTCTCAGCAGCTCTGGCTGCCTGAACAGCCTAATTAACACTTCATCAAATGGGTCTGGTTGTCCCATCTGTAGAAATTCTCTTGCACCTGTACTGCTCTCTGGTTCAGTCCTCCACTCTGCAGTCAACCAGCATAGACAGTACTAAGAAAGAAAAGGAGACACTATATTCCCCCCACCCCAGGCATCTGTGCTACTTCAGATAGAAAAATATTTGTCTCAACTCCACTAGTCATTTTGTATTTTAGTAGCCAGTTCAGAAGACTGAAGATTCATGACCCTGACTGAACAGGTACAAGAGTCCACTTTAATTTTTAAATACATACTGGGATTTTTCTTTCAAAACAACAGCAACTAGGTACCGTAAGAAAACAACAAAGGCTGAGCAGCCAGTAGGATCTGTCTAAGTAGGATAGAGAGTTTGATGCCATCATGCAAAACATGAAAAAATGTGGGATTGCAAGGTAAGAATGTTAGACAGTATGACCACCAGCAAGTTGAAGCTCTTTAGGTTGCTCAGGCTCAGTGATTAATGTACCTCCAAAAGTCTTTATAGGATATTAAAATTTTATGCTATAATCAAAGGAGGAAATGTTGATACATTTACAGTTTCTTTCATCAGCTCTGGACAGAAGCATGCAAGCTTAATTGTGACCTGCCAAACTAAGACTGTCTACTTTAATTCCCACTGTAGTTCCTTCCCATGGCCAAATAGTGTGTATCTAACTCAACCCTAACAGGTGCCAGCCTGGCATTATTTGAATTAGCTCTGAAGATGGCTAAAACAGGGATTCATCCAGTCTACTCCTGTTTCATTTCCTGCTATAGGCTAACATGGCTGTCCACCTCCCCAGGGAGTCTGTCCTCCTTGGTCTGCTTCCTTACGAGGAGTATGTCACAATTCCATAGTAGTTCCATAATTCCATAGATGCCAGCTGCAGGATCCAACTTTCTCAAAACATTGGCTTTTTGAGGAGGATCTTTTTATTTATTATTTTTGGTGGCCCAGGGCTGCTTATTGGTGTGCAGACTTTTTGGAAGATGTTTGGGCAGTGTTTAGTGATACTTTAGAAACCAGAATAGCAGCTGAGTGAGGTGGCAGATAATCTGAGGGGAGGGCTTCAGTGCCTAGAATACTTTATTCCTACGCTCCTCCTCCTCAGAGAATCCTAGTGTTGAAGGGGTCTTACAGGTCCAACTCCTTGCTCAGTATTGCAGATAATACAAAGCTAGAGCATCCCCAGAAAATGACTGTCCAGCCTGTGATCACTAAATATGTCAAGCTATTCTTTCTAATCCATAATCTTCAACCAATTTTAGCTCACCTATAACTTTAACACATTAAATCTGGCTTTCTTCCACTTAACAGCCCTTCAGGTATCAGAAGAATATGAGAATTGATGGAGAAAAAACATATAAAACATTGAGAGCAATAATGTCACATAATTCAGATTTTGTTCTTACAGAATTAGGGTTATCTAGATTTGAATTATGATTTTAAATCACTTTAAAGCCATTTGCCCAGTCCTGACTTGCAATATATCCCTGCTGATGTCAGAAGGAGCTGTTTCAGACTGTTCAGAGATCCAGATAGTTTGCTGGAATTCAATCCTACTGCACACTGAGGGTTACTTCCAAGTCAACATGGGCAAGATCAGAATGCAAAAACTTAAAAATCAGCTACAACTCACCCCACCAGCCTCTCCTCAAAGCTAAACAAACTCAATACTTCTAGCCTTTCTTATTCATATTGAGAATGTCTTTTAGTCCCTTTGCCACCTTCACAGTTTGCCCCTGAATCTCTTCCAATGCATTAACATTCTTCCTGGACAGTGGTTCCCAGAAGGTATGGCCTTATCAGTTCCTGGTAGAGTTGCCTGATTTGTTTCCGAGCCTGGGAGCCATCACTTTTGTGGATGCAGCATAAAATGTCCCAGGTCATACGTTTCACAGCATTGCATAGCTGGCTCATAGTCAATTATTTATACCCATTTGTTATCCCCGAATCTGCCTCTGAAGTGCTGCTTCTGCTGTGTTGGAATTATACCTATGACTTCCCTTACATGTTTGCACTTGGTTTTTCTATCTTACATTTGTATTCCTTCCTTCCTGGGATGTTTAAAAACAATGGTACAAACCATCTGGAAGTAGTTCCTGACAGTTAGAGCAGTTTCTCAGTGGAACAGGCTTCCTCGGGAGGTGGTGGGTTCTCCATCTTTGGGAATTTTTAAACAGAGGCTGGACAGCCATCTGACAGAGAGGCTGATTCTGTGAAGGCTCAAGGGGGTGGCAGGTTACAGTGGATGAGCGATTGGGATGTGAATGTCCTGCATGGTGCAGGGGGTTGGACTAGATGACCCAGGAGGTCCCTTCCAACTCTATGATTCTATGATTCATGGCAAGCATGTGCATTGTCCTCTCTCCTTATAGTTGGTCACTGCAACTTAGAGCTTTTTCATTCCAGCATAAATGGAATATAGGAATTATTAATAGAAAAAAAGGTTCCCAAGGTGGAAGTTTGAATGAAATAATCACTAATTGTTCAGAAAACTATGATTCCGCCAAATATTTAAGACTTTTGACGGGAAATATCATGGAGAGGGAAAGACCAGGAGAAATACAATAGGGTGATCCCGTGACAAAGGGTCATGGGAACACTGTTGCAATGGACCTTGTAACCTTAGCACTTTTGGCCTACAATGTCATAATCCTGGTCTTTCCAGTAGCAGAACATATACTGGAAATCAAAAACAGAGATGATAAGAAAGTAGTCTGTACAGCCCAAACTACTGATGCCCAAATAGCTTCTGTCAATAAGTGTGCGGCAAACATGGCATTCCCTTTTCCTGCATCATCATTAGTAGAGTAGCCACACCTACAGAGTCTTTCACTGCCATGCAACAGTTAAAAGTACAGGAGCACCTGGAGATTGAAGCATTCGGTTTTCTGACTCCCAGCATTGTTTGCCATGAACCACATCACTCACCCATCCAAGAGGGACACAACGTTCTTCTTAGGCCTCCCAATGTTGGGTCCATACACGCTGGCTCGAGAATAAGTGCGGATCAGCTGCAGCAGACTCTTCAGCTGCATGTAATCCTTGCCCAACTGGGTGCCATTTACTGCTCGCCCTGTCAGGGCTCGATAATTATTTGGCTCTGCAAGCAAACAGAGACATGCATTTAGTAGCATCTCAGAGCCAAATGAGATGTAGCAGCCATAGATCCAACTGGTGGCTGCCAACCCCATAGAGAAGACTTTGTGACTTTAAAATGCCACAAGGGCCTGATCCTGACTGAGGCATGAGGGAAGCGATTTCAGCACTTAAAAAGGCACAATGGAAGGTGGCGGAATCCCCTGGTACCAATGCGCTATGGCTTCAATCTCATGGCATTCTAAATGGCCAAATTCTTCTCTAAAAGGGTGCTGGTGGTTTTGATTTAAACGTCTGTGTTTTTCTTTCTAACCATTTTGGTTCACCTTCACCAGCTTGGAGATGGAGCTTTATTGGTTCTTTTTTTTGTCTGGAGCGTTGAAATCTTCTGTCCAAGATATGTGTTTCTTCTTTTCCATGATTCTCAAAATAGTGGCCTTTTTGTGGCCTATGATGCCATTTGCTGGTGGGTCCCAGTGACTGTTAGTTGCTGAGGAGCCCCCATTGCAAGTTGCTCCCAGCGTAGGACTTAAACTGACCACAGAAACCCTTATTATTCTCCCTCCCTTCACCACTTCAGCCCCACTCACCATTGCCTAGTTCCCAGGAGATGTTGTATTTCTTGCTCGCACTGTACTTGAGCAGGCTGAGGGCATTGGAGCTGTTCCAAGAATTGTTGGGATTCCGTCGCAGAGCATTCAATGCAAAGATGAGGTGGAGGCCAGAGCAGTCAGCAAAGTTATAGAGTTTGTCTAGAGACCTGGCTGGGAAGAAACAAAACCAGCCTGAAACTCATGTAAAGAACCTCAGAGAGTAACTCTCAGGACCATTCCGCACCCAGAAAATAAAGTGAAAAGCTTACCTTTTGCTGACACATATTTTTGGCATTTTACATGACTTCGTCAGCATTCAGTGTCCCAGCAGCAAACTGGCAGCTACATCCTTCATTTTAAAGTGCTATTTGGGAAATCCACAAAAGTGGATTCCCCCAGCCATGTAGCACAAGCAAGAGAGCAATCAGCAAACACATGCTAAGGAACACTGTGGAGGCGAAGAAGCACTATCTCCACCTCCAGTGCCCGCCCTTGCACCCACTTCCCTCTCCCTTCTCCTGGGGATGGGGCTTTTTTTTTTTTTTTGAAGCAAACTGTCTGGAGCAATGAATATGCATGAACTCATCCAGGCAGTGCTGAAAATACCCTTTTCCCCACCAGTTAACACACAAAGCATACCTCTCTAACCCTCTAATCAGATGCATAGGTATAGCAATTGAGAAGTTTGACTTTAAAAAAATTAGTTTGCTTTGCGGTTCCTTTAAACAGGGAGAAAGGTGATTGGCTGCCTGGCTTGATTGACAGGTGGAAGAGAGTCGCATGTATAGTGCATTCCTCTCCTCCGCCATTTCAAGCAAGCATGCAGAGTGCCAAGAAGTGCAAGAAGGTGGCAGAGTAGAGCAAGAGAGCCAGGAGTTGAGGAATGGCTGGAGGTGCATTATTTTTTAGCATTATGCCATGGTGCTGGAGTAACTCTATTTTTTTTCAATGTGTGGAATGGGTCCCATTATCGCCTTTCCTTTGAGTGGCAAGAAAAAAAAACATACCAACTATATCCAAATGACACACATTCTTGGGAGCCTTCAAAATGCAATGATACCTTTAGATTTTCACCAGTGCTCCCCTTCTCAACATGGTGAAATGATGGACCCTAAGAAGGCACACTCAAAAGCTATTCAGGCTGCTTTGTGTTTTTTTCCCTTTATGGATGTCTGTTTCATGTCTTTAATGGATGCAAGGTTTATCTGTCTTTTTATCTGTCATTCCTGCTCCCTTCCTCCAGTGAGCGCAGAGCCGAGTACAACCTTCTTACCATGAGCTAGATTAGACTACGAGAAGACTGACTGCCTCAAGGCATCCTCTGAGATTCATAGCAGAGTGGGGATTTGAACCTAAGTCTCTCAGGTCCAGAAGCAAACTACTGCAGCTGAAAAGAAATGCTTTCTACCAATTCAGCCCACTCCTATAAAATGGCCTCTTGCCCTATTACAGTTGACCTGACTACCTGGATCCACGTGACATTAACATAAAGACTAGACTACTGTAAGACACTGTACATGGTCTTCCCTCAAAATCAACTACAAAGCCTCAGATGGTCCCCTACTTCCTGCATAATTCTATCATTTCATTCCTCCATCCTCAAATTTTATTATGTGTTTTCCCCTAAAATTATTTGTTGGATGTGCAGTCTCCCTTCCTGTGTACAGCTAGCCACAGAGTATTCATCCATCCTCATTTAATAACTATAAATAATGACATAGCTATAACTTAGAGCAGCCTTTTTCAACCTATTCATGTTTTGAGGAACCCCAGAAGTTATGTTAGTTGGCCACACCTCCCTGCCACACCCCAAGGAAGTGACATGTCACTGTGACATCACCACCTGCATTAACAGACAGGCTCAAGGAGGACTAAGGGGGACAGTCAGATTGGCAGGGGGGCAGGAGGGGGTTTAAGGTGAGAGTAGATGTGGAGTTCCCTACCTTGTGGCTGAGTCCACTAAGGCAGGAGGGGAAAGGCCACAGAACCTCTCCAGAGGTCCTGTGGACCCCCAGGTGTCCATGGGCCCCTGGTTGGGAATCCAGGCCTTAGAGAATGGCTACCACTCACTCATGTTAGGCTACTGATACTAGATTGCATTTACAAAATTATTCATCTAGATATATAATGTGTTTGTTTTTTTAGTCTTTGTGAGCCTCCTGGGGCAGCATCCTAACAGCTTGGTGCTTTTGCTTAATAAGTTTCTTTCTATAGCAGTGCGCATGATTGAAGAGAATGCAGCCAATATCCTCCAGGGAGCACTGGAGGAGATGCATATTTAGCATAGTTAGAATAGAAACTTGCTGTTGCTTTTCAAATAGTCTCCTCCTATGTCCTGACTGGTTCAATCTGAGACTTCCTGCTTGCCTCCAGAACTGAACAGCCTGAATGAACAGAACAGACAGACTGTTAGGACTAATCCTCTTTCTCCACTTTCTCTTCATCATAAAACTATTTTATTCTTTTAAGCATCCTGTTGCTTTGCCCCTCTCTGCATATTTATACTCTGTCAAAACTCAGACGGCCGAATTTTCAGACAACTCGCTGAAAAGTAGTGATACATGCACTTAAACAGGCTAAGGCTGGTTAATAAACAACTGGAATACAATGAAGATGGCCACCTCTGGGTATGAAAAATACATGGAAATTTTGAGGGTGAAGCCCAGGGAGAATAGGGTCTGGAGAGGGGACGGACCTCAAGAGTACAAGGCCATAGAATCCACCTTCCAAGACAGCCATTTTCTTCAGGGGAACCGACTGAGATCTCTAGCCCTCCCCCCTTCCCCAGGGTTGACAACACTATTGGTTTTTTTTTTTTTTTTAAATATGCTTGGAATTGGACGAGCTGAGCCTACTCTGTACATCTGTTTCTTTCTACGTACGGTGCTCTGGCTACTTCGGGAGGACTGCCACTGTGACACATAGTTCTTAATTTGCAAAGCACTTTATAGTCCAAAGAGCTCTGTGAGGTAAAAATTATTATTCCCATTTTTCAGACATGCATCTGAGGCTAAGAGTGAATGGCCAAGGGCATATGGACACAATCCTCCAGGAAGGACCTGGGGGTCCCCCGGAACTACAGTTCATCTTCACACTACAGAGATTAGCTCCCCTGGGGGAAATGGATGCTTGAGAGGGTGAACTCTGTGGCATCATCCCACCCCACCCCCCCAAGATCCCTGTTCTCCCCAAGCTGCATCCCCAAATCTTGAAACCCTCTGTCCCTCCCCCACTGGTCATCAGGATGGGCCTGGCAAGGGCTAGGCCAGGGCACAATGCCTGGTGGGCTGTTGTCTTGAGAGCTGCTGATGGCTAGGTGAAAGCAGAGTGAAGTCCTAGCTGCTTTGCCACTGCCACAGAAACCTCTTAGCCCTAACTCTTCATTTAGCAGTGGTGGTCAGTCAGTGCCAGCTCTCCTGGTGTCACCTCCCACACTGCGGCCATATGGCAGTAGCCACAGGTGCTAGAACTGGAAATGGGGTATGGAGATCTGCCAGAGATCCAGCGGATATGAGATAACCAAGATCAGTTCCCCTAGACACAATGGCTGATTTGGAGGATAGACTTTACGGTATTATACTCCCTTGTGGTCCCTCTCTTCCCCAGGTTCTACCCCCTAATCTTCAAAAATGTTCCCGCCCAGGCTTGGCAGAGGCAGTGAGTGAACAGATACCCACTGTTGACACTTCCAGCTGAATCTGAACTGAGTGCCCCAGCAATGCTGCTCACCCATTTTAACTTCCCCGTCTGCCCTCCCTGATAATGGCTGAAGGAAGATTTGAATCTGGTCTTCAGCATTCCATGCTATCTTCATTTGGCGCAAATTCTATTGATTATTAGTAATTTTTTCTAAATACGTAGTTTGGAATAGATGTGAATATAAACATTTTGGGGACATTGCAGATATTTTAAGAACTGAACATTTCCGTCATTTAAAAAATAGAAGCGGCACTAAGGTAACCCTGCCTGCTGTAAAACGGGCCTGCACACAGCAGGCAAGAGGTGGGAATCTCCAGGGTGAAAGGTCATGGATGCTAAATAGGCCCAGACGGCTGGTGGTTTCTTCTTTATGGGGCCAAAGACTGGGTCATCCCCTGAGGGAATCTGTTGTCTCTCAGGTCTCAGTCACTCCTTGTTACGTTGGGCTCCATTCCGTCCCGGTCACGCATTTTCTGGGGGGAACCCATGTTTTCATGAGTGCCTTGGGGCCTCCGGCTTGCATGTGTTTGTGTGTTAGCGCTGTCTGAGCCAGCTCCAGGTTTTGATGGAAAATCCTGAGGAGATTTTCCCAGCCAATTACATTATTGTTCTCTGAGAGTTCCATGTTTTCTGGGGTGAGGTGTGGGAGTGGGGAGGAGAGATGCTGCAAGCTTTAAGTGGAATCAGGTGCTGTTTCCCTGCAGGGAAGTCTGGAAAATGTCAGAGTCCTTTGAGTAACAGGTACTGGCAGATGAGCCCGGCACTTCCCACACAGAGAAACCTCCTCCTGGAATCCTGGAGGCTGGCCTTTGTCCCTGGAATGGGGTCTTTAGCTGGGTTAGAAATGCCAGCCAAATGTAGGAGAGCCAGCACTTGCTGGCAAACAGCAGGGATAAGAAGACATTTTCAGGACAAAATGGGACCAGGATGAATGCTTGGACTCCAGGAGCAACTGTATCAGTAATGACCAGGCCCACCTGCCTGGGGCTGGGAACCATATTCAAGGCTCAGAGGAGTCCACCTGTGAGTCCACAGGTGCCAAGGGAACATGTGTTGCCATGGTGACCGCTATTGTGTTTCTTAAGTAAGAAGTAGTGAAGCAAAGCAGGCAGGAGATGCGGGGAGAAGTCATATGCTTCCTGCACAGTGCCTGCTTGCCTCCTCCCCCTCCATTCCTCTGCTGATGGATTGCATCCATGCACTTCAGCACAAATTACCTTTCATTTTCCTTCCTAGAGGGAGCATCAGTGAGGCTACTCACTGATATAATCCATGCTTGCTAGAAAGCAGTTATTTGCTATAAGGATACTCCTAATTATGTTATCTCAACTGAGCCCTGGGTTTGTCAGTTCTTCACTTAGAGTACTTGTATCTTTACATGCTCTGAAGCAATGGAAGCCCTAGATCCTTTGCCCTTCTTCTTCATGCCTCACTGAAGGGTAAAATGAGCCTTCTGCGAGCCATGGTAGGTAAGATGGACAAGGAGACCAGTAGAGGAATGGAGCAGAAGGCACAGTGACTGCATCCCATCTTGGTACTTTAGAGCAGTGGTCCCCGACCTTTTTATCACTGAGGACCAGTCAACGCTTGACAATTTTACTGAGGCCCGGGGGGGGGGGGGGTAGTCTTAAGGGATGGCTGTTCAGACCTTAATGGCCGCTTTTAGCAAATAGCTTGGAGCCGCGACCCGATACCGCTCTATGAACCGGGGGTTGTGGATCACTGCTTTAGAGCATTTAGCAAAATAGATAAACACTTGGCAAGACAAAAGAAGGACTACCAAATGAGCAAAAAAATGGCCTCAATTGCTCTTGTGCTTTTAATGGCAACTTGATATACTCTAATTAGCAGACAATAATTTATTACCAAATGTGCAAATTTCACCTCACTTCTGAGTATTATGTTACTGTTAAAAGAAAGACCTTCAAGATCTTATTCCAAAGTTGTCAACTCTTTCATTCTACTACTCTTCAGATGCTGTTAGGGTTGATGGGCACAGTCTCATAAATGACCTCTTGCCTTTCTAAAAGTTGTACTGCACAAAAGGAAAAGTTGTACTGGAGACAGTTTCTTCCATCCCAGCAGATCTGGTACAGACAAAGGCAGACCAGGGCCTGGACCCATCAACCCCAGACTTGGACATGATTAATTATGAAAAAGTCTGTGTTCTTACTCCTCCAGAGTAAAAACCCTACATACAGCTATTATTTTTGATAGACTATAATGAATGTAAAAAAACAGGCAAGGTACCAACTGAAAACGAGGAAAACACTGTGTTCTCAATTACTAAAAGCTACATTAAACTGCTAAATTGTTTTTTTCCATCCCACTCAGGGTGGGGCCCTTTTGTAAAAGTTCAAAACTTTTGCAATGCACAGGACACTGTTTTTCCAGCCATTCAACCAAAGAAACATGTTGCCTGTGGAAATTTAATAGAATCTGCCTGTTCCCACTTGTTAGAAACCTCAGGATGCTTCCTGAGATACTTCTCGTCTGGAAATCCAAATGTTTCAGAGGCAAGCGTAGATGAAGCTGCTTGCAATTTTCTAGTGCTTTCCATGCATTCTCATAGATTAGGTTGCCAACCTATTCATGGGCTGTACTCATATATTTTTAACAGCAGCCTAACATATATAAATTTACAAGCCATGCTTTCCCCTGACATGAAAATATAGTGGTGAGTGACCTTTACTTGCATAATTTCTGCACATGGAGTTGCTGTTAAAGGTAGATGTTACAGTGAGAGAGGTAGACAACAAATGAAGTAAATACACAAACAAATGTAGCAGAAGGAAAGAGATGAGATGAGCCCACTAGCTGTCAGTCAGAGCAAGACAGTACTGGACTAAGTCAGGGGTCCCTAGCATGGTACCCCCCACACCCACCAACACCTTTCCTGGTGCCCCCACACACATGTGTTTTTTAGGAAATCACGGGGGTCAGGTGGTACTTTTGTCCAACAGGGCTCCTAACTGGCCATTGGAGATATTACTTTGGCCACAACTGCCATCACAGCACAAAGATCTTCACTGCATGACTGAAGGTAAGTTCTGTGTGAGCAAGAAAATATACATTTAAATAATATGTTCATTTTAAATGCCTCCTGCTAAGCAGAGCTTCTGCCTGAAATGGTGAAGAGTTACCATTGGAGTTATGCATAATCTCATTCCCTGATACTTTTTGGCTGGCTCCATCTCCTGTGGCAGCCATTTTGTGTCAGAATTCCAAAGTTGCCCACAGGTTCACAAAGGCTGAGGACCTCTGGGGACGGTCTGATTCAGTTATGAGGTAATGCCGTGTGCTTGTCAGATAGATCAAAAAATTTAGTTAATTAGTTTACAAATCTTAGGTAATGTATTCTGCCGTGTACCTCAGTGCATGTGTGCCTGTCTGCACAGGGCGAGATCTTCTTGGTGCTTTTAAAGAGTCTTGCATTGGCTTTTTTTCAGTGGTATTGGAATAACAAAGCAGGAAAATAAAATGCCATTACATAACATTGTCTGTCTGTTGACAAGGGGAGTCACTCACTGTGAACCACATGAATGCTGCTAAACAACTGTTTGGCTGTATTCTTGCAGATGCCAGAATGCTCCACCCAGTTGTCTCTGAGACACTCTCCAGTGTGTCTTGTGATTGTGCCACTGCAAACTTGCATCTGAGACTAGTGAGAGGAAAATGGTCTCTGGGGTGTTGTTAAATTAAATATTTAAAAGCAGGCGTTGATGCACAGTGTTGATGTCACTGACTGAGACAATAATCTCTAGAAATCTTAATTTATTTTCCTTGGCTTTGGGAATTTGCCATTGACACACAATTTAATATTAACAATGGCACTTCACACAGTCTATGGGAGAGAGAGAGCCAAGAAGATGTCATCAATCATGGGACAAGCTACAGGGGGAAAGGAGGAGATGGGGGATGGGGTGGAATACAGAACCAGTATGATTCAGTGGATAATCTGGACACTAGAAGTTCTGGGTTCCGCTATAATAGCAACAGCAATAACAATAATGATGTAACCCCATGGTTTTGTGACATGAAAGTTAGATTATTGCAATGCTGGGTAGCACTTGGAGATCTCCCATTATTACAATAGAGCTCCAGATGACCAAGGTGAGTTCCCTTGGCAAAAATGGCTGCTTTGGAAGATGGATTCTATGACATTATACCCTGCTACAGTTACTCTCCTCCCTCAATCCCATCTTCCCCAAGCTCCATCCTCAAATCTCCAAGTATTTCCCAACCCTGACAGGCAACCCGATGCAATGCATTCTATCTGGCACTGCCCTAAAATACAACTTGGAAACAACAACTGGTCTAGAATGTGGCAGCCAACTACTGCCAAGAGCTAGCCATGCGGAGCATATGTTGCCCGTGCTGAAACAGTTACATTGGCTGCCAGTCTGTTTCTTATTCAAGCTGCTGGTTATAGTTTTTTAAGCCCTTCATGGCCTGGGATCTCCATATTTGAAGGGCCATTATTTCCATGTGTTCCTGCACACCAGTTATGGCCATCAGGCTGCCAGTGGTTGGCTAACCCACCACTTGGGGTGACCCATCTAGCATCAACCACACTTTAGGACTTTTCCTTCCAGTTTGGTGTAGCGGTTAGCAGTGCGGAGTTCTAATATGGTATGCTGGGTTCGATTCTGCACTCCCCCACATGCAGCCAGCTGGGTGACCTTGGGCTCGCCATGGCACTGATAAAGCTGTCCTGATTGAGCAGTAATATCAGAGCTCTCTAAGCCTCACCCACCTCACAGGGTGTCTGTTGTGGGGAGAGGAAAGGGAAGGCAACTATAAGCCACTTTGAGCCTCCTTCAGGTAGAGAAAAGCAACATATAAGAACCAATTCTTCTTCTTCTTCTTCTTCTTCTGCCTTCCTTCCTTCCTTCGATTTCTACACCATTACTCTCGGCCAGGTCGGCTCATGGTAGTTCACAATAAAAATATTAAAAAACATTAAAACCCCCAATACAATTGGGGCAGTATAATTGTACTATTGAATGAGTCCCCTGAAGAGGTGAGGGGGCCCTCCTTAGAGAGCTTCACAATGTGCCGCAAAGCCTGTGTTTGGCAGGGCTTCTCTCTTTTGCGGGGAGGGGAAGATATTTAATAATTGTTATTTTATTTTTGTTTTTAAGCTGAAAATGTTTATTATTATAAGGTACCCTGAAATATGAGGAAAGGTAGGATATAAATGTTTTGATAAATAAATGAGAAAGTGAGTGTTAAGTATGCTGAACTCTTAGAATACTAAATGATAGTTATAAAAATAATATTTTCTCTTCTAGCCCCACATGAAGATGAAAGCTTTGTCAGGTTGCCAAGGATACCAAGGCTGCAAGCTTAAGCACACTTGCTAGGATGTAATTCCCATTGAACTCAATGGGATTTACTTTTGAATGTGCAGGTGTAGGACTGTGCTGTAAATGATTTGAGGCTGGAGACAGATAACAGTTTTTAAGACAGCTGAAAATGGTTGGAAAAGGGATCAGTTTCCCATCATGTATTCAATGGTTTGTTCTGTCTCGCTGTCATCTCTAGTCAAACAGGTTTTCTAAGAAGTAGGACAACCGGCAGAACTTGTTTACCAAAGATGAAAGTCAGACTGAGATGTTCACCATGACAGGAAATTTCTCCTTCAGACTGTCTTCCACTCATTGAAAGGGGGAAGGAAATATCTGTCTTCAGCATTAGACATGTTTGGAGGGAACCTCAGGGCTTTTGCAGCCTCGTTGCTAAATTCCATGAAAAATATCCCATAAGAACTCTTTCAGGAACTGAGCTCACAGCAAAAGTAAGTTCATGCAACTCAAGAATTCCCATACAGCAGAGGTCTGTAGGTAATAAAATAGTCTATATTTAATGCATTACCTAGGCTTCTAGTCAACTGCATTGTAGATGCACAATTGGAAGCAGGACGCATTCTATTATAACCAAGAACCCTCAATCTTCTCAGGTTGTGGTGTTTACTAAGATCCGACATTACAAAGAACAACTAAAATGGGAATGCAAGAGATGATTCTGTAGCTAATTAAACCCACCAAGGAGATCTGTGAGCTCCAGCAATTTTCTATTGGTGAGTTACATAAATTCTGATTGCATTTATTGGGGGGGGGGTCAAATTATCCTCCTCTATTATAGCAGCATTAACTATAACAGGAATGGGTGAGAATGGAGCCTGCACATACCCATTCTTGTTGTCCTCACTAATGCTTCACCCTCTACCACCACTCCTTCCCCTTCCCTCTGTCACATGAGCACAAAAGCACAGTGGGCCAGTAATCATGGCACCCCCCAGCAGTCCAGACCCGACTCCTTTCCCTCAGTGTCCATTTTAGCCCAACTGGACTGGGAAAGAGAAAAAGGCCCAATTGGGAGGGATGATGGCACAGAGCAATGAGCAGCCACCTGCCATGTGGAAAGTACAACTTAGCCCTGCCTCCTTCCTGTATCAGCCACATAAAAAACATTCAGGTAGACATTCCACCCATAGCAACTATCCCATAGTTCCCCACTTGAAATGGGTCAATGAGGGTTAATTTTTCATCAGTTTAAAGAGTGAAGCAACAGGAAGCCCAAAAGTCATGCTCAGCATGGGGATGATGTTGTGTGGATGTTCCCTTTAACTGCAGGGGCTTCCTGCTCTCCATACTGGGAAGATTTCCACCAAGAACGACATTTTATGTCAGGAGCAGCTGAGGATGAGAAAACATAAATGATCCACTTCTGTATGCAAGAAAGCCCTCTGGAGGAATCTTTCAGTCGTATTCATAGGGCCAGTCCGCGACTTCCTAGATACCAGATAACACCCTTGTTCTATGACCTCATCTACTATATCAACATCCTGATGTAGGGCTAATATTCAAAGGCTTGTATGTAAATTCAGCAGAAGTGTTTCCACAATGACCTAAAATTTTGAGTTCGCACCCTTTTAGCTGTGTGGAATTTCCTTAATTTCAAACAAAAATCGAACTCCTCAGGCACAGATTCGGAGGAAAAGTGTCCATCGTGCAGCTTTTTGGAGTTCAGGAAAACAGCAAATTTGCAGTAATCCAATGTGTGTGGTCAGCATTCAAAGTGGCTTCTTTCCATGCCCTCAACATGCTTTCATGGACCTGCAAGCCCTGCTTCTCCACCTCCTGTTTCGTTCCCCTGCACCCTGCCGCCATTCTTGTATTTCTGGATGCCTTAAGACACATGAAAGTTGTTTTTCCACCCCCTTCTTTTTACCTTCTTCCTGAACAGGCTCCCCCCCCCCCCAATCATTTCAGCTTAGAAGTACAAATTTAGAGTCCAGTGGCACTTTAAAGAGCAACAAAATTTTATTCAAAGTTTTATTCACACTTCCTCAAAAGATATCATAAATACATTAAATTGAACATGCGTTATCGCTCATGTACAAAAAAAAGGGGGAAAGGGGAAGGGAGCGGGGCTGTCCACCCCGCACCTCTGAAGAAAACACAGGAGCACATGGCTCCAAAGTTAATATGAATGGCATGAAAAGAAAGCAAGTCCTCAGTATTGCCATTTGGAAACTGCATGTGCAGATGGCCAGGTGCAAAAGCAAGGCTGACCTCCAGAGAGCCAATTTGGTGTAGTGGTTAGGAGTGCGGACTTCTAATCTGGCATGCCAGGTTCAATTCTGCACTCCCCCACATGCAGCCAGCTGGGTGACCTTGGGCTCACCACAGCACTGATAAAGCTATTCTGACCGAGCAGTGATATCAGCGCTCTCTCAGCCTCACCTACCTCAGAGGGTGTCTGCTGTGGGGAGAGGAAAGGGAAGGTGACTGTAAGCTGCTTTGATCCTCCTTCAGGTAGAGAAAAGTGGCATATAAGAACCAACTCTTCTTCTTCAATATGAAGGAGTCCCGGAGAATACAGATAACTGCAAAAACAGCCCAGCACGTATCCAGAGGGTTTTTCACCTGATGCCTGGCAGTTCTATTGAAATTACCTTCATTGTAAATTTTCTTGCTTGAGTGGATATGCAAATTATATGCTTTATTGCTGACGGTGATTTCATATATGCAAGTCCTGACTTGATGTTTCCATCTCTGAGTGACATACATGGCTGGGTGAACTTGCCTCCAGGACTCTGCAGAAGATGGTGAAGCACACGGTCCTTCTTCACTAGGACCAAATTGCCATTTGGCATTTAGATTATTTTGCAGCTACACTCTGGTTGATGACATGGCAGGACAACAGTTTTCAATTTGCTTGCATCAGGTTTCTGAATCAATTGATGAGTGTGCAAGAAGACTGATTTACAGCTGCATTTCAACTTTCCTGCACTTTACAATGCACATGCGATTCAGTTCTACGGCACAATCCGATAGCTGAAAAAACCTCCAACTTCAAAAGCATAGTTGCAAGAGCAGGCTGCATCTGGGACAAAATTGCCTTGGAAACTAACCATCCCTCTCCTGCCCTTTCAAGGACTAGGAGAGTTGATGCAAAGTGGAGAGGAGAGAAGGCCAAGCATCCCTCATTCATCACTAAGAAGCATACTTTAGAGCCAGCAATGGAAAGCTCACATCGCAGCTGACCCGGAATTCAGATGATTACAAAGTCCATCCAATGAGGAACATTTTTGTCTAGAATCCTTTTTATGGAAGGGGGAGCAGACTGGTATAATGCTGTTAATAATGTATGATATCTGCTCAAGGAACATAAAGTGTTTAAATAAGAGAAGGCTATGTCAGTCAGTCAGTAACCTTTTATTGGCATAAAGAGAAGGCTATGAGTTCACACATCATTTTTGGTAACAAAAGGGACCAAAAGGGCTCCTCCTCTTGCTAGACAACAGCTCTAACTGGAGGAATGTCTTTCTGGACTCAAACTGCCAAGTAGAGACAACTGAACCTCTCTCTCCAGCTTAAGCCCAACCCCACCCAGTACCAAAGACAAGAAGGCACAGAAGATGTAGTTTATCCAGAGTAAGATGAACCTGGAGTGGAGAGAGCAACTTTCTACCCATTGCTAGAAAGAGTATCAGTTTAGGCTCCATTTGATAAAGCTTTCAGAACTAGCAGTCGTACTGGAATAGAGCACCAGAAACCTAAGGGATTTTGACAGTTAGGGGTAGTATATTTCACCTTTCCCAAGGTTGGGTGGGGGGGGTCAAAAAGTTGTAAAAACCAAGACATGATGACCCAATTAGGGTGCATTTGCAAGGATCCAAGCATTAGTGTTCAGCATTCCAAATCTGGCTTAAATTCCAGTTGCTCTTTCTTTATATCCCCTTCAGTTCCAATGTCTCAATCCCATGTTATTGATCACTTCTGCCTCCATAAAGCCACAAGAAGAAAGGCCAATCAAAAACTCTCACCAGTCCCTAGCTGGGTTCCCCTTTGTGCTAGTTCCTACATCATATGCTGATCTTACTGTGAACCTGATCCTCATTTTGGTACTGAATTTGTTCCTGACTTGGATTTATTGTTCCCTTGAAACAAAGGGCAGTTATGTGATCCAAGGCTCTCTGGCATTTAGCTTTCCTATTCTCCCTAAGACCAGATTGGGAAATGACACGTTGCAAAGCTGCCTCCCTCTGCTTCTGCACTCCAAACTGCCCCAAGAATGCAGACCCCAGAAGAACTTTTCTCTGCTGCCAGGGATTTTGATGACAGAATGACTGGTTTATGTGGCTGTAAGATGTGCTGTCTGAAAAGCAGCAGAATCTATTATGTGTTTCTAAGCAGTGACAGCTGGCACCGCTGGGCTAGAGTTTACACCGTCTCTCGTATAGCTTAGATCAGCCGCTCTTCTCTGAGTACCCTGATCTATCAACAAACGCGGTTTCTGGAACAGTTTAAAAGCATTCCCAAATAGGCAAGAACTGGCTGCTTTCAGAACAGCCTCCAGCCTGTACGAAAGCATGGTTGGAAAAAGAGGAGCAAAGCCCTGCTTGACCCACGGTGAACTGGAGCACTGACACTAGCAAACCTCACAAGCTACTTCTGCTCTCGCCATTTCGTCTGGAATTGCCATTGCTAATTCACTCAGTGGCAAAGCCAACTGGTTGCTATCCAGTGTTGTTCCCCTTCGCCATCTTTTTTCTCCCGGACTTGGTTTGTGGCTCTATTTTTTACTCTCAGTGCCTGTCGTAATCACAGTGCCTGTCGTAATGGCCAAATGTCACTAATGCACCCGGAAAAAGACTTATGATGCATTTGGTAATGCCCAACCATTGTCTGGTTGCTCTGCCACTTACACGTCTGGCCATGCAGTCCTCTTCTCCATTAATTTTAAACAGCCTAGGACTGCAAAGAGGAAATAAGGGCAGGAAATATTTTAATTAAAATGCCAATCACACTAAGTGGGAAGGAAAACATGAGTTCATGAGTGTTGGGGAGGTGCATGCAAGTGTGGAATTTTTTTAATTATTATTTTCAACTCCATTTGTGCTCAACGGTGAAATAAGTGCAACTGACAGATCAATTTAAAAAATAAATAAATAGCAAATGGTGGGATTACAAAAAGGAAATGAGATCAGGAAATGATTATAAAGCATCAGTTGGAGCCAAGAAGAAATGGTTTAGTGCCATTGAAAAGTTCAAAGACTCACCCATGCCTATCGTTGGGGTCTGACGGAATATGACCAGTTCAAGGTCCCACAGTTTCAATGTAGAGCAGAAATATGATGCTGGGTCTCCCAGATCAGAGGCCAATGCTCTAACCATTACACCACACTGACAATATAGTCATCCCCTGAAGCATAAATGCTGACCTCTCACACATAATGTTTTTTATGTTAAAAAACCATGACCAGAGCTTGCAAACTTTTTTCTTTGTAAATCATGCAGGAGTCTGATCTGGAGTGAAATAGTGTAAGATGAGGAGAGGTAATGTGGTCTGAAATGGCTGTGAGGAATTGCTATTTCCCCTGATGGGGCAAACACACAGGTGCCCCACGGGTCAAACAACAGCTCCATAGGGAGAACTCATGTCAGTAATATGCATGGAGGAGAACCTTGCTTCTCTCTCTCTCTCTCTCTCTCTCTCTCTCTCTCTCTCTCTCCTCCTGTCTGTCTTTCTTCCCAAAGAGGACTCAAAGTGGCTTTTACAAAGAACAACTTCTATATGTTTTTCCAGGCTAAAATATAGCTGCTGCACAACAATCCAAAAAGTAGAGTAGGCAAGATAGTGTGGTTTGAATTTGCAGTAGACCTAATACTAGGAAAGGGTCCATATGGGTGGAATATGACCTGGGAGCCCAGGGAGACAGCAGCCTGAAATAGTGTGTGGGAACTACTGGTCTATACTACACGAATACTCGATTATGCTGAGTCAGACCAGTGGCCTATCAAGATCCCTGTTGTATTGGCTACCTGACAGCAGGCATCCAGGATCTCCAGTAGATGTCTTTCACATCACCGTATCCTTTTAACTGAAGCTGACAGAGGTTGATCCTGGGCCTTCTGCATGCAAGTTATCACAGCCCTGCTTCCCACTCCCAAAAAGAATGGTAGCTGATAGGGTCCTCACAGGAAATGCTTGGAGGACCCATATCCAGCCTATGCTGAGGCAGCTGCACAGGTTGCCAGTTGCAGCCTGGATCAGGTTCAAGGTTCTGGTGTTAACCTTTAAGGCCATCCATGGCCTGGGCCCCACATATCTGCAGGACTATCTCCTTATGCCCTCTGCAGGGAACTATGCCCTGTGGGTGCAAATCTGTTGGAGATCTCTGGCCCATAGGAGGTTCTTCTGGCCTTGACCAGTCCTGGCCCCAACCTAGTAGAATGAGCTCCTGAGAGAATTGAGGACTCTGAAAGAGCAAGCTCAGTTCTGCAGAGCCTGTAAGATGGAGCTTCCAGAGCAAGGAAGATCTGGGCCCCTCCTAGGATCAGCCTATCCATCTGGTGACCCTGAGTCCCCCCCACACACACACACACACACACTGACATTGTAAGGAGGCTGTTGAGCCACTTGTGTGGGAGTGTTGGGACACGAATGAATGAATGACTGAATGAATGATATATCTTAAGGCCCATTGATGACGTATCTACTATCAAGAGATGGCTCTGGCCAAACTGGAAGAAGAAATCCCTGGGCCTAGCTAAATGGAATGGGTAAACAGATGTCTATGTGAAAAACAAGTGTAGTTTCATATGCTATCAGAGCCAGAGAGAGAAAAGTGAATTAGTTGATGTGCTACAGCAATGCAAGATCTCTCTATATATGTGGAGTACAGACTTGATATAGGTGCAGATCTGCTGCCTATAGGAGTACCTATAGGAGAATTTTTGGCTAAACTTCTAGAATAAGTTCCTGACAGTTAGAGCGGTTCCTCAGTGGAACAGGCTTCCTCGGGAGGTGGTGAGTTTTCATTCTTTGGAAGTTTTTAAGCGGAGGCTAGATAGTCATCTCACAAAAATGTTGATTTTATGAATCTAGGCAGATTGTGAGTGGGTGAGCAGGAAGGGATGTGCCAGTTTGTGTCTTCTGGCCCTTCGTTGCATACCCAGGAAATTGCTGGTTGCCATTGTGGGGTGGTAGATGAATTTCCTTCAGGCCAGGCTGAATTCTGGAGATTTTTGGAGTTGGGATCACTTGGGCATGAAATTGGGGTCACCGTGGATGGGCAGATAGATGTGAGTTTCTGCATTGTGCAGGGGGTTGGACTAGATGACCCTGGAAGTACCTTCCAGCTCTATGATTCTAAAACAAATACTACCATAACACCACGTGTTTCCAATGCCTTCTCCTCTGAAAGAGAAGTGTCACCTTTTAAATGCCTCTAACTACTTGGGAAAGTTGGGCATGTGTAACCATAAACAGTTTGTCAGCCTGAACATGCCATTTACACAGAGTGATGAAAGATGTGGTTGTTTCCCTCTCTCTCCCATGTTTCATGTGATCATGCCTCAGTAATGTTTCATATCTCTTGTTTAATCATAACGCTGCAGTTTACACAATTTGTGGCTGAATGTTTTACCTCCTTATACAGACACTGAACTCTAGATTAAGTTTAAGTGCGGCTGATCCATGCTGCCAGTTCCTTGACCAGAGTTCATTCCTGTAGCAATCTGCTTCAACAACAGTGCTGAAGAATCACAGCTTGTTTCATAATGACAAAATGCCTTCAGAGTAATACCAATCATACAAATGCTAAGCACATTTTCAACGTATTTGCTTATAATCATTATAAAATGCTTACCAGCCGCAATAAATTAGCACATCCAATCGGCCATTTCCCCTTCAGGCCTGCTGCCCACTGGGAAAACAATTATGAGTAGATCACTACTGAAAGGCACAGCAGAGCACTCTCAGTCAGAGCCCACCCAGGGGCAAAAAGGGGACAAGCCCACAAGAAATCTCCCAAAATAAGAGGACTGTTCTTTGATCCTTGGAGAGGGAGATGTGTGGAAGAGTGCTGCTTCACAGCCATTCCCAGGCTCAGCAAGAATCCAGTTAATGTTATTCTCATAGGACTTAGCCCATTCACATGCAAGAACCTGGTAGCTACACAGGATTGCCAACCTCCAGGTGGGGCCTGGAGAGGTCCCAGAATTACAGCATAGCTGCTAAACTTCCTCCCCTCCCCAAACTACATCCTTGTCAGGCATTGCCTCCAAATCACCAGGAATGTCCCAAGACAGGGATGGAAAACTGCCAGGAGCCAGCTGGTTCCAGGAGTGGTGGTATAGAAATCTAATAAATAAATAAACCTTGTTAAGGAGGATTTTCCCTCCCCCAAGATCAGCCGCACCAGCAAGCCCCATGGGCTGGGGACCTCAAGTGGGTAATAGAAGTGTCCTCCTAAATCTGCTGTAATTTGTTTTTAGTTGGATTTTGTTTTTCTCCTCTTGTATTTTATAAACTCTAAACCTTTGGTGGATAGATGGCTTTTGTGGTCAGCTTTGCCCGTGAGTCAACTCAGATTTTTCTGGATTCCAAATAAGGTTGCCAACTCAATATAGAGAAATCCCTGGGAGACTTGGTGTGGATTCTGGGGAGAGAGGGTTTGGGGATGGACCTCACTGGGATACAATGTTATAGAGTCTGCTCTCCAAAACAGCCATTTCCTCCAGGGAAACTGACCTCTGTAGTCCGGAGATCAGTTGTAATTCTGGGAGATCTCTGGGTCCCTCATGCAAGCTTACCATTTTAATTTCATCCTCTGGTTATTCCTGTGGACTCAATGTGGAATCTGAATTTAGGCCCTGTCCAGATACTACCATGGATAAGGGCACCAGCTTTCTCCTCATTGAAGATTCTGACAAGGAAGCTGAAGACCTGGAAACAATCCAGGAGGCATCATCAAGGGCTCCTCCAGGAGCCTCCTTTGGTCCAAAAGGAGCCTTTCTGAGTCCATCTCTGAGTCTACCTCTAGGGAGACAGTCCTCACTCTAACCCCCATCCCTCCAAAACCAGCAATGCACCCTGTGATCTCTCTTCAGCTGATAGATCAAGAAGCCCGGAGGCATTCCTGCTTCACCAGAGCACTCTCTGAAGTGACTAACTGGAACACCTTTAAAGTGGCTGCAATTAACAGGATGGTACTTTTGTAATCAATAAATCCAGATACTCACCGGAGCTGCAGAACACAACTTCTTTATTTGCAACCTAGCTCCAACTAACTTAGGAAAATGAAAGTAACGAAAAAGAATAATTGGAGGGGTGGAGTTTCCCTCCACTCCTCATCAGGCTTCAGTTAACTCTTTACTATCTAGTTTACTACAGGTACTCTATGGGAGCGCCTGGGCCGGGCGACGCTGGCGTGGCATGGAAGTGCCGCATCAAAAGATAGGGCCTTTATAAGGCGCCACATGCTCGGCAGCCGGCCTCTTCTTCCCAAGCGAGCTGCTTCCCACCTGCCCACCCTACCTTGAATGGGATTTTGAAGAGTTGTGCAGATGAGGGTTTATATGTTTGCAAAGTTGAAATGTTATAAATAATGTTACAGCTGGCAGAGGTTAAGGGGAAAGAGCCTAACCAGGGAAAGGGAGTCTAGAAAACAGGAAGTCTGGCCAAACATGGGGGGCCTCAGAAAGAGCCAGGAATTCTGCGGGAGGCCAACCCGGCCCAAAGTCACCCGCAGGATGCAGGCGGCATGGAATGTGGCTGAAAGAGGCTTACACCTCCAAAGCATTTCAGGCCACCTTTGGAGGGCACTCCAGGCAGCAAGGGATCCTGTGGCTCAGCAGGGGCCTGGGACGAGATACCCAGGGTGCTGCCAGGATGAAAAAGGTCAGGTGGCCTTAGGTTGGTTGGTTAGGCTCCTGTTCCCCTTAGTGGGACAACACCTTGATGTTGATTTGTTAAAATAAAAGCTGTGGCTTGTTTGCCAAAAGTTGGAGTGTGTGAGTATCATCCTTAAGCCCAACTGCACGCCTGCAAGTTAATAAGCACCAGCAGTCTGTTTTGGAGAGGCAGGTCTGATTTCCCAGCTCCTTGCATAAATAAAGACATCAGTCCACCTTCAGCCTTTGCTGGGACCCGACCCCTTTGGCCCAGCTGTTAGAAGAGATATCACCTTGATGTGGTCCTGACCCTGCCATCTATATCAAGACGGGTTTTTTAAAGACTTGACAACCTTAGCGTCATGTACAAAGTTATGTAAGCAAAAATAATACCTGGGTCTCCCCTGCAACGGCTTGAGGGAGCCCAATTGCAAGGAAACACAGAACCTCCATTTTTTATTATGAGAATCTTAAAAAGCCTTCTTCCAGTGCAACCAAATATTATGCTCTCTTCCCAGGTCTCCTGCCTGCTTGGGAAGCCTTGGAGGCTACAGACTTTATCATGGCTGACCAGTAAACAAGTGCAAAATCAGCTCAAGGATATGTTGTCTCTTTTCATCTCCAAGTGATCCCCAAGATGATCTCCAAGTAGTTTTGAGAAGGAAAAACATAATGCAAACTTTCTGTTTCCAGGACCAAGACATGTAAAAATTCCATGGAATGTAACTCCATCTTAACTGGAAGACACACCCCAAGATAGCCAGGTTGATCATGCTAGTTCTGAGAAACCAGAGAGAGGTTTACTGGAGATCTTGACAGCTGAATCAAGAAGTAGCCTCACCTTAAAAGCTTGATATGAGGAAAAGAAACAAAAATGCTCCCTCATTAGAGCCTAAATTATTTCCAGCTCTGCAACCAGCACAGTGGCTGCATGCCAGGAGTCATTACAAATAAACCTAATGGTGGCCCATTTGACCTTAACTGTTGTCCTCTTTGTGTCATTCCCCACCTCTTGAAATTCCACTGTGAGCATCACACACGTGAATCTACCCAAGAACCAAGAGAGTCTGGTGGATTTTTTACATTTCTTTTGCACACTTTGAGAGCTGGGCATCTGGTGTTTTTCAAAACTCTAAAACATTTTAACTGAAAACTGTCCTAAGGAAAAACACACACACATACAAAAACGGAAATGTTTCGATCTGAAATCCTTAATTAAAACCATGCTTCAAATGCTGACTTAGCTTTTAAAGAAAGAAGTTAAAGAAGAAATATCCCTTTGTACATCCCAGGCAGCATTTGAATAAATCTAGAATCATGCTAGGAAAATGCTCTTTCAAAAGCTTTGGTCCCTGTTTACAGCACAGCAGCCCCTAAAGCAGGGGTAGTCAAACTGCGGCCCTCCAGATGTCCATGGACTACAATTCCCATGAGCCCCTGCCAGTTGACTACCCCTGCTCTAAAGAATAGCCCCAGGCACCTGATCACCAGAAATAGGGATCTTGTTTATTTATTTTAAACATTTATAGATCTATATTTCTTCCAAAGAACTGGGATCCAAGGCAAATAGCAACAATGAAGCCAATATAAAATAACAAATAATCATTACACTAGCCAGCAACGAGAGGTTTGCCCTGAGGAATAACACATGCCCAAACTAGCTATCCCTATTATCATGCCATTTAAGTTTCTATCACCCTCCCTGTATTCAAAGATGTACTTGACTCTTTATATTTACATCACTCATTGTACCTGTCTCTGCATGAGTTCCTTTGCATCCTTGGAAGATCTCTAATTCCATCAAGCTTTGTGACAGGTGAAGGGTGACCTCCTGGACCGGCAACTTTACAGACTGCCTTGAGTTCGATTTTCTCTATTTGTAGTTGGCTATTCAGAGAAGCCTCAAAAAGCCATGCACTCACTGTTCAACAAAATATCTCAGGATTTGGCAGGTGAGTCATATGAGAAGACAACAGGGTTAAATTACCTGAAACAAAGAGGAACTAGACATCACTGCTGAGATCATTCCAAAGAGTTGCTTGGCTGTGATTTTGTAATGTGGGAGCTCCTGACCTGGGGAGGCAGGGACCATGGGGCCACAGAGTTATTACAAGGGGTCTGCAAATCCACATAACCAAGCATTGTCATTTTGATTTTTTGTTGTCATTAAGCAATTCCCAACCAATGGATACTCACCACTATAATAATTACTGTGCTGGGGGTGGAGTCCACTAATTTTTTATTGATAAAGGGAGTCCTCAGACTTGAAAAGGTTAGAAGCCACTGTTGTAAAGAATACACGCTGCTGGAGGCTTAGATTTCCTAGCCACTTTGTTCAGATGCAGACATAGTTATGGCTTCAGAATCCTGAACTTACCACTGAATCGCTTCAGGTTCACAGTGTCCAAGAAATCCCGGTTCTCATGATCCATCCTTTAGGCATTGGGGTATTTAGCTGACCCTTCCTTATGGGAAGTAACAGTCTCTGCATTTTCCCATGTCCCCTGAATAACTGGACAATCTCAGAATGTGCACTCAAAAACTGACAGAATAAGCCACAATCTCATGTGTTACCAACTATTTCATCAGGGTGAAAAAAATCCTCATTTTGTTTTTACTTTTCTCTTGGTTGAACCAAACCCATGAGTTTGATTTCTGCTATCTTCTGTTTCCTCATGCTAAATATGATTACATTTTTCATTAAGTAATAAATAACTATAAATCAGTAGAATTGATATTGATACTTAATAATAATAATAATTGCATATATTAATAGTTAATGATAATAATGTAAATAATAATGTAAAATAGTTATTGTTAATGCATTACAACGAATACATTTTCCAAAATGATTTTTGAATCAGTAGAGTATAAATGGAACATAAATGGCAGGCAAGGAAAAAATGCCATAAAATGCCTTACAATAAGAAACGCCAGCACCAAAAATGGGGAAAGTGAAGAGGTGTACAATGACAACATCTGAAAACAAACAAGCCAACAAACCAAATATGGGCATATTTGTACACTGCTACCAGCAACTCATGCCAGAAGTTGTTAGCAGTCGGCACCGTGTATGCGGATTAGCAGAACCACAGAGCGGAAACTACAATTCTAACATCGGGGATTCTTAATGGTATTGGCCAGGGTACAGGATCCATCCTGCTACTGGATCGTTAAGCTGGTCCAGTCAGTTTGAACTTGGGAACTCTCACTCTGGGCCATTCATAGGCTTTGGCAGGAACTCTTCACTGCATGTAAGTTCAGGTGGTGGGCAGTGCAATCTAATAAAGAGCTGCTGTTTTGGCCCGCGCCTTATTGACCCCACTATTCAATAGTCAGCATAACTGCTGACCCTTCTCACAGCATATCCTGTCTTTTGTATTCTCTTTAGCATGGCTGGCAGTCTGCTGCCAAAATTGAACAACCAAGGAGGGCTCTCTATAGCTCAACTTCAGTGCTAAACAGTGAGCTCTGAGCAGGGGTGTTTCTGCCTTTCCAGGAGCTGACAAGCAAATTCAAAGTAATTCTCCATAGACAGGGCATTTCAGCTCCCATTCAAATGTAGCCCAGTCTCTACCAATACACCACTTTTATTACTGTACTCAGACAAATCTTGCTGCTCAAATCCAGCCCCTGCTTTGAGCTTATGAGCACCATTAAAGCTGGAACAAGGTGGTGAAGATTAGGATAATGGTGCCATTGGCCTGCCTTTTGAGGGAAGGATTGGACAAAGATCTTGTCAGAGTTTAAACCTGATCAGATGAAAGGAGCTACTGCTGAAGACCCCAAAGGGATTTAGTTGCTGCCAGAACAGCTCACATTCAGAGAGTTTTGGGAAGGGCAAAAGGTCAACATTCTGGAGAGAAGCATATCCAAGTTTAACTGAATACATCTTTAAGGGATGTAGCAAAACTTCATTACTGGGGTATTGTTTAAAATCCAATTTTAAAACCAAGTCATACAAATGTGGACATCTTTGTAGTCAAATAAGTATTTCAAAAATTGCACAGCAGTTTTTAACTAAATAACTCCCCTAGCTCATCCATCTAATCAAGACACAGCATGTCAGAGACTGGAATGGAGGGAGCAGAGGCTTCCCGGCTCCTTAAACACAAAGCACATGACTGACCGATTTGAAAGAGACAAGCATGAAAAGCAAGGAGCTCTAGGTGAGAACTTGTGGTACATATATTAGCATTAGATATCTCTCTCTCTCTCTCTCTCTCTCTCTCTCTCTCTCTCTCTCTCTCTGTCTGTCTCTCTCTCTCTCTGTTTTTTTCTGTAAATGAAGGAATGGCAGACATTTGTATAACTGGACAAAACAAAATTTGACCTGCCTGCTTAAAGTATGCAAATTTAATTCACATGGCCATCTCCCTTTTTTTGTGAAGTCTTCTCTTTAATAGCTCGGAATAGCTCAGGCAATCCAGATTTCATCAGATCTCAGATATTAAGCAGAGTGGAGCCTGGTTAGTACTTGGATGGGAGACCTCAAGAAGCAGTTGGGTCATGATGCAGAGGCAGGCAAAGGCAACCCACGTCTGGTTACATCCTAACTACACACTTCAGACATTGATGTAAATGATAAAACCATCATCTTTACAAAGTTTTCTTAGCTCACCCAGCCCTGTTTGTTTAATTAAATATCAAAAGAAGTCTGAGGGACGTGTAACTGGTTTTTGGATGGGAGACCCTCCAAGGAAGACTTTGCAGAGGAAAGCCATGGCAAACCACCTCGGCTTAATCACTTGTCTTGCATAGCCCTCAATATGGAATCTGAATAAATAAATCGGTTGTTACTTGATAGCAGAAGTCTGAACTTTATTTTATTTTATTTATTTATTTAGATTTATATACCGCCCTCCCCGAAGGCTCATATAAATATATATATATAATATAAAAAATTATATTTTTAATGTATGATTCTGCAGGAAATTAGCTGATATTGTTGACGTTTTAATATCTAATGTACACAGAAAATGTCAAGGAAGAGCCCTCATTGATTAAAACTGTCATCTTATCACTCTTATTAGCTTTAAAAATAGCAGGGGTTGGCTCCAGTGGCTGACAGTGTTCCCTACCTGGACCATGCCTTAGTTTTGCCTTTATTCTGTCTGTGATGAATCTCTGACCTGGAGCTGCTCTAGTCAATCTGCAGGCCTGCTGAGTCTTAGAAATGCCAGCCAGACTGAAGCACCAAATTTGGCTAGATTTCCTCCTGCATTGCACCCTTGAAGGGTCTGTCATTGCTTGCCAAAGCTCCTCACCTATCTGGTTGCAGAGGTTACTTTTGTTTCCTCTGCTTTAATCATGTGCTACATTTCTGTGTTCTTTAATAAAATACAATTTTTAAGTGCTTCTGTTTGTCTTGGGTATCCACCACCTTCTAAATTTTAAAATGCTACAAGCCACAAGGTAATTATCCTCAGGACACTTTCTAAGACCAGATTTAGACAATTAAAAAGCATTTGAATAGCTAATAAGCCATCCCTTGCCCATTAACAGACCATATTTTCCTAAGCTATTTCTTCCAGGCCTTTAAAAACACAATAAAAAGTTCCAGCACTGTGAATTCCCAAACTATATTTCACACTCTCTCAGTTGCAGCCAGGAAAATTCTGTCTCATTACTATCACTTGTCACGTTCTGCACCCAAAGACACAGCAGACAGTCCCTCCAACAGAAGCATCTACCAGGGGTAGTCAAACTGCAGCCCTCCAGATGTCCATGGACTACAATTCCCATGAGCCCCTGCCAGCATTCGCTGGTAAGGTCTACCCTTGACCCTACACAGTGTTTGCTTCAGCAAGATTTCACGCTCAGAGGGGTCTTCTATATCAGCCTGAGTTCAATGTTTTTGGAAAACAATCCCACCCCCCATTTCCCTCCAGGGAAACTTCTCAAAACTGCTTTGCTCCAATGTTTTGTGAAAGACCACGGTATAGCCTGGATGGCTGCTGTGTGGGTGGGAAAATGTGGATGTTCGAGTCTGCATGATGGCCTGGATGTTGCTGGCAGCAGGTTCGAGCTGCAGCTTCCCCTTACGGGTATGATCTACCTTGGCAAAGACAACCACAATCACCCACTTGTAAAAGAACATAAGGCAGGAAGGAAGATATATACACATTTCTCTGCAAGCCTTGTCAGGAGTGTGGGTTCAAGGAGATGCAGTCACCTGGACTCCCAGACCTCGGGCAGGGCAGGGCAGGGCAGGGCAGGGTGGATAGGGTGAACCTGCCATGTCATGTTGCCTGTGGAGGGTGCTAACTGAGTCCCAGTTCCCAGGGCAATTGATCTTCCTGCCCATGACTCCTTTTACCACCCTGGTCACATATCCATCCCCTTTTGCCCACACTTTCGGCAGCGCAACTGATTATCGGGCACACCCTTGGCCAACCATTCCTAGCAATAGGATCTTGGTGGTTGAGAGTGGGTGGATTGACAAATTGTTCCCACTGAATGTGATCAATCTTCTCTCCCCCCCCCCCCCCATATCTCAGTTTGGTTGTTTGTGGTGTGGCAGTGTGCCAGGGCACGGGGTCTGATTAGCCCCTCTGTCAAGGTGATTGCAGTGACCACATTGGCAGGATTTTAACCAGGGACTTGTCCTGAAGTTTAGAGGGTCTTTCCATTTCCATTTCTTTTCTTCTTCATCTTTTTGGTATCTTTGTGCCTCAATGGATCCCATGACCAGTACGAACACAGGAAGTGTTACTTGGCTTGCTCCAGCCAGAGAGTAAAGTAATGGGATTAGCACTCACCATCATTTTTCCAGTCACTAGTGGTGTGAGTGAGATGGGGACTATAAAAAAGGGAAGGACCCCCAGACACCTGGACCCTCAGAACAAAGGGAAAGACAGAAGAACCTCCCAAACAAGACCCCCGGATATGCCTGCAAAGCCCATCAGTGTTAGTATGTGTAACCTCAACAGCAGAGAGAGAGAGAGAGAGAGAGAGAGAGAGAGAGAGAGAGAGAGAGAGAGAGAGAGAGAGAGAGAGAGAGAGAGAGAGAGAGACAGCAAGAGGTGTTGGCTTTTGAGCCCTGGGTGGGATACTGGGGATGATCTCACTTGTGTCAACACAAAGACAGTTTCTGCATTAGAGACATACCTTGTTTTAGCCTCACTTTGGATTTCCTTTGGATGCTGTGAGTTGACTCTAGCATTTCCACATTTGGGCTTTCCTCCCCTTATTTCCCAGGCTGAAATTCACAACATACTTTCCATGCTGAGTCCCCTTTTCAAAAAATGTGTTTTTTGCAAAATGGTGTCTGCTTGGATCTTTGGGGGTTTTTTGCACCCCTTAATACCACCATTCTGTGCCCTTGATTGCCTTCGCAATCATCCACAAAGTGTCATGAATGTGTTGTTGTTTTTTTAAACCTGGGTTATAACATAATGGATGAGCTTTGTACTGCAGTCACCTTGCCAGTCATGGAGTGAAATAGGACTGGGTCAATCCATCGAATGAAGGGAAGGCCCATGGATCACGAGACAAGGGAAGGAGAAGATGGAAGACCTAAACAAGGCCCTTACCCATGTTCCCCGGGCCCACATAGCCCATCAGGGACAACTTGACAGAGGAGAGAGAGTGAAAGGGAATGCCTGGAGCCACAGGGTGACATCAGCAAGGACGAGGAGGAAGACCTGTTAGTCAGACCTCGCTCATCTTCACAGAGAGATCTCAAAGTGTATCAGAAGACCTAGGACTCTTGGGATTAACAGCAGAGCAGCAAGATGGATACGGGGGAGGGCACCACTTTTGATCTGCCTTGAGAGAAAGGAGGGCTATGAATAACATAAATATATAAACTGTGTTGTTCAGTGCCTTCCAATGTCTCCTGATCTGGGAGATGGGTGGGAGTGAATTGCCAGCAATAAGATGAAGAGCAGAATAAGGGGGAGTGTTTTTTTTCACATAGGATTCACAACATTCTTTCGAAAATTCAATTTAACCGTCCTGTTCTCATTTGCTAACCAGAACCAATTTAATTGTAAATCTACACGCAGAGCCCGGAGGCGAGGGGAGGGAAGAATGGTGGTACAGTGGAATATTTTGCAATGGCTCATAGCTCCCAGTTGGGAGATAAAGCACAACTTAACTGCTTTGATTCCTGCTATAACAAATTTTCCAGCTCCCAAGGTATCAGTTCTCTTCCCAGAATGGAAGAGACCTACCATCTCTTGATGATGATGACAGAACCAGCTATGAGTCTGTGCACATAGGGGAAAAAAGGAGTCCAATGGCAGAGTCTTGCCTGCAGAGGGTGTGAACTACAGATGCAAGGAAACCACTGGTTTTGGTCAGCACTGATTCCTGCCACGTTCACACCCTTCTCTGTCCCAATGCACCAGGCTGTTGGCTTCAGGAAAACCTGGCTCATTATCCCATTTAATGCAGAGTGGGAAGCCAACTAAGGCATGTTTCCATCACTGCCCACCCTCAGGAACACATTGCCGGTATCAGTGTGTACAAGGGTTCCTTGGTTTCATGCCTTGTTGTGACAGTTTGGTAAACAACCTGATAAAATCAAGCACTTTCCAAAGGAAAAGGCATTGCACTCATGCTCGCTGACTCGTCTGGTTCTGCTTACCATCTGCACAGGCTTATTTTGAACAACAAAACAAATTTAGTTTCTTGGTCTCCTTCAACGTAAATAGGTCCATTAAGCTATAAGGGTGTTTACATTCTGGAAGATAGTTGCAGCTTTCCTGTTGATTACCAACAGCCCGCAGTTACTATTCCAGCTGCTCCTCCACAGTCGATATTCTCTGTCCAAGCCTGCTGAGAGAGATGATGCTGGGGGGAAGGGGGGCTGCAGGCCCACACATACATGCACATAACCTACCTCTGTCACCAACCCCAAGTTACCCAGCTGCAGAAAGGGAAGTTGGGCTGGCACAGTGAGCCAGCAGCTATCTTGTTTGGGCCAGCAAATCAGGACTGGGCCTGTACAAATATTATGCAAAGCAAATGTCCAAGAGTGCTCTATCCTCAGAAACAACAGTACTCTGGAAGGGCCAGGCCTCTCAAGCAGAAATATTTGGCAAGCGATGGAGTTACTAGCAATGTCTCAACCTGGCATGGCTTTGGGCAGTGCTTAACTTGGGTATCTGATCCAGCAGTGCCATGCTCAGCAGGTATTACTTTGGTGCCAAGATCTCCAATAAAGAGGAAACAAAAACTGAACCAGGAACCATTTAATCAAACCAATTACCCAGCTGTTGTAGCCACTTACAGCATTTCTGCAAGCAGCTTACACAGGTTAAAGCACTAAATTGTGGGCAATGATTTTCAAAGAAAGTATTAAACAAGGAAAAATAACAGAACAAAAAAGCATCTATCAAGGGGGTACAACATAGATTTAGGTAGGAAAGATATTGGAAAGTGTTAACTAACCAGTTGGTTATGGGAAGCACATTCTAGCATCCACAGCTGATTTTTTATGGGGGGAAGGGTCTGAACTAAATACAACAATACATCAAAATCTTTAAAGCACTGATTAAAAGGTACATTGATTAAAAGAGGGGAAGTGAGTACATGAAAAAAAATCAATACATGAATATTTCAAATACTAAATATCCAAGCTTATACTGTCAGGTTCAAGGAATTTTTTCACAGACACTGTACCTAGACATAATTTAGATCAAGTTTTAAACATATAAGTACATAGACGTATTGTAGCTGACATATAAAATATCATATGGTAGATTCAGATTCAGAGTACTTTTATTGGCATAAAATTGCAAGGCATAAAATGAAAATTTCAAACAGTTTCAGATGTAAAATCTATCGTAAAAGATTTTCATTTAAAATTGCCAGTAAAAACATTGCTACTTTTATAATAGTTTATAATAGTTATAATAGAGTCCTTCACATTTAGTATCATTTTAATCCAGTGTTTCTCATTAACACAGCTGAATTTCAATTTATTCAGATAATTAGCTAACAGGCGACGAAATACTTCAAACTTAGGACACACCAGAAGTATATGGTACAACGTTTCAGGGACACTACATCCATGTAAACAGTATCTCTCCTGAGGAGGGATATTCAAAAATCTACCTCGGGTGACTTTTGAGAGAAAGATGTTAAGCGAGCTACTAGAAAAGCTCTTCTTAACTGGTGTGTCTCCAAAATTTGGAGATACATGGGCATGGATTTGTAAGATAAGGAAATATCCCAGAAGTGGGGAGAACATGGAGCCCAGAATCTGTGTATCCTGATCTTCTAGTCTCTGTGATATTAGCTTTAGTATCATCCTTTTGTCTTGCATGCTAAGGGATGAGATGTCCAGACCCATAATTTGAAGTTTTTTTGACATTTTGCCCAGCCAGCTGAAAGAATAAGGGTCACTCAAAAGGTTAATTAACAAACTACCTGTGTGAGCATGGAAATGGATTTTTAACCAGTATTTAAAGGACTGAAACCAAGCCCGGGCTTCTAGACTCTGTTGGCCAAGTTCTGCAACAAGTGTATGATTGGCCACACAGTTTGGGACTCCTAGCAGATTTCTGAAAAAGAAAGATTGGATGTTCTCTAATATATTATTAAATGCATCCATCCATATTGGGATTCCATAAAAAATCTGAGGAATTATTTTGGCATTGTAGATTTTAATGGCTGATTGAAGGTTTTTGTTGCCTTTTTGATGATAAAACTTGGCTAAAAGGGACAACTGGCCTTTTGCAGATTTGATTGTTTTTTCTCTATGGTTGGCCCAATTGTTATTATAAATAAAAGTTATGCCTAAATACTTGTAGTGATTGACCTGTTCTATATGTTTACCATTTATTATCCAGGGAAACTTATATCGGGTCTTTGCAAATACCATGATCTTCGTTATTTCAAAGTTTATTTTTAGTTGATTGTCATTACCGTAATCTCTGAATGACTGGAGATAGCGTATAAGGCCAACTCAGAGTTCTAGATAAGATAACTGTGTCATCTGCATATAAAAGAAGTGGAGTGGGTCTTTTGCCAAGAATGGGGGATGACCATTAACTTTGTCAAAAAAGAAGGGTAAGTCACTTAAGAATATCATAGGTAAAGGTAAAGGTAAAGGTATCCCCTGTGCAAGCACCGAGTCATGTCTGACCCTTGGGGTGACGCCCTCCAGCGTTTTCATGGCAGACTCAATACGGGGTGGTTTGCCAGTGCCTTCCCCAGTCATGACCGTTTACCCCCCAGCAAGCTGGGTACTCATTTTACCGACCTCGGAAGGATGGAAGGCTGAGTCGACCTTGAGCCGGCTGCTGGGATTGAACTCCCAGCCTCATGGGCAAAGCTTTCAGACGGCTGCCTTACCACTCTGCGCCACAAGAGGCTCTAAGAATATCATAAGGTATTGTAAAAGTGTGCCTTTTAAAATACAGGGAAAACTGAGGAAATAGGGGCTGCCACAGGGATAGAAAGAAGAAATACTGGTGGGGAAGGATGCCCTGCAAGTCCTTACAGGTTCATCCCCCTTGTAACTGGGCCTGCATGGTCAGCACTATGAAATCTAACCCAGTTGTTGGCATTGCACAACAGAGCCAGCGTTTTTCTATAGAATGGCTGCCAGAAAACACGGACGTTGCCCTCATTTTTAAGTCACTGTGCTCCACAAGCCTATTCCTCCAAAGCTGAGGTTTACCTTTGGGTGTTTCTTCCTCCCTCTACCCCATTCTCTCCTGATGCTGACACTCAACACACACACCCCACACACAGGTGGAAGAAAAATTAAAATAAACACGCAGCCTCATGCTCCACTTGCCTCTCCCCTGGCTTGCTCTGGCTGAGTGTGGAGACAAAAGGCAGGAAATAAAGCACTTTCTAGCCTTGGACTACTTCAATGCCGGCTGGAGCTTCACATGACCTCCTTAGTCCCTCCCCCCCCCCAATCAAGTGGGAGGGAAACAGGAGACTGGCAATTGGGAGAAAATACAGTGCAGAAGCCACGGACTTAGTGGGACAAGTTTTGGGTCAGGAAAAATGAAGGCTGCAGATTTGTTGGAAGATCTGGCTTCAAATCTATTAGAATTCAGCAGGATCGAGAACTGGGGGGGGGGGGGTGAGTGCAGAAAAGGGCCCAGTTCTCACATCTGTTTGTTAATTCTTTTATATGTATGCTAATTCGCTGCTATTTACAGATTTTACCAACTGCTTTAATCCAATTTTACCTATACGATTATATCTCGACTCTAACTAGCCCTTCCTGGCAACTAATTCCCACCACACCCTCTCTCTACCTATATTTAAGCCTTGAGGAAGTCTCTTTCAATGTATCTGAAGAAGTGTGCATGCACACAAAAGATTATATCCTTTGTTGATCCTGACGGTGCTTCTGGACTCAAACTTTGTTCTATACCTCACAGGGATAAAATGGGGGTGGGGGTTGTTGTAAGCCACATTAGGAGAAATGTGAGGTTCTATTGATTTAGGCCAACACCTAAACCTGTGAGGTTATGCTGAGAAAGAGAGAGTTGCTGGTCCAAGGTTACCCAAAACCCTTTCATGGTAGAGTAGAGGTGAACCTGAGTCTCCCAGATCTTAGTCTGGCACTCCAACCACTATACCACACGAGCTCTGCTGTCTCCATGCCAACTCCTACAGCCTCTGCTGTTGGATCTGGTTAACCCCTTGGCAGCAATTGGCAATGGAGAAGGATTTTTGTTGGCTAAGTAGGCCAAGACACCTGACTCCCAAAGAGGATGGAGTAGAAGACACTGAGACAGTAAGGAAAGTACTAGCACTAGTAAGCACAGACATTTAATTGGCCAGTGTCCTCCTTCCCCAGCTGCCTTGCTACCACTCATTTCTTATTTGCTGCCTGAATGGGAGAAGCCAGGCTCCCTATAGTGGCACCCCTTGCAAGAATTTATTTCTTGGAAATGTTACTTTCCCCTGGAATAGATTTTTCCTCCTTCCCAGAACGAAAAGCATCTGCTTCAGTCTGAATATAATATAATCTCCAAAATAAACAGCTTGTAAAACTTTCAGCATTATCACCCACAGAGTTGCAAGACCAATATTTAATTAGTGTGGCAAATGATATCTTTTGGTTGTTCTAATAGCATTTCTAATTTCATACAGTGCAGTCCTCTAGCAAGACTTTCTGTCACTTGCAATGTAATTTTTTCACAGTCACAATTATTCTTTCAGTCTCTTCCAGACTGAGCTGGTCATATAAATAATCAACATCTTGGTAGTTATGCAGCAATACTTCAACCGTTCAAAATTATGTTAATTGCAGATTCTCTAAATCATGTAACCTTTTATAAAAATTAAAGTCTTCTACTGTTTCTCTTTTCTGCCAGAATCATTATCCTTCTTACATCTATGTTATTTTTAACCCATGGGCTAATAAACTAGTTTGCCACTCCTTGAAAAATCCTTTAAATGATTTTTTCTACAGACATGCCATATACCAGTTGTAATTGCTTCCTCTGTGATTTCTAGCCTCATTGTTGAGAGTGGTAGGGTATAAATTGAAAATTAAAAAATAAATACATACATACTAGTCTTCTCAAAATATGTTATTTCATGCTCTTGTTGAAGCCACTGAATTTGGGAAATCATGGTATCTATTTCTCCCTCTTTTTCAGATAAAACACTTTTATAAAAATTCCTCTCTACAACTTTTGATGCTTCCCAGATGGTTAAACATCACATTCCTGGTGTTGGAATATATACAAAAATATTATGCTAGTCATTCTGACAAATTATTGACTATCTTTTCACTCTGCAATAATATATTGTCTGAGTATCATTCTTTATTCATTTATTTAAAAGATTTACACTCCATAACTCTTAGCCATAGTTTCTGAGGTAGCTTCCAAAGTGATAATAAAGTGGTTTTAAAGTTATTAGATCAAGAACATGAAAAGAGAATCGTCCATTTTTTTAATCCCTTCTCATAAACTTGGGTTTCCCAAACTTTTTTTGAACCTGTGGGCATCTTCTGAATTCTGACATGGGTTGGTAGGCATACCCCAACAGAGCAACACATGCACATGCACACACATAAAAAGCCCAAGGAGTAATTTTGAAAAATATACTGGAAAAGAGAAGAGAACAAGAGAATAAAACCAACACTGTAGAGATACCTGTCACTGGAAAAAAGGTTATTTTACTCTGCACAGCAAATTAGAAGCTCTGCCAGGCAGGAGCCCCACTGATTATTAAAAACATTGACCAGGTACCAAGAAAGATATTGGTGGGCACCATGTTGGAGACTAGTCATAAAACATAGCTAAAATTTATCAAAGGTAACTGAAAAAGAAAAAGCTTGGCATCATGTGAACAGCCTTAGGGTTGGCATACTACTGCTGAGGTACCATCATTGAGAAAAAGTCTCTCTCTATTGGCCAACCATGTCTCCACTGTGGGGGGCACAGGGCCTTTGTACTTAACTACTAGGCAGGCTCACGTTTGAGCAAACAGTTTTTTTTTGTTTTTTTACATCTCCCACGACCTTTTCAAGGGAGCTTACAAAATAAAAATAGAACAATAAAATAATGAAACACACTAATAAAATATAAAATGATCACTATACAACAAGACATAAAACAATATGACTAATTAATTAGAATCGTCAAGTGCTTAAAAGGGAACTTCTTGTTTAAGTTTAGATTATATACCACATAAAAACTGACTGGTGCTTCTGACAACATGCACCTCTGATTGGCCTTCACAGGGGGAGCATTCCCCCAATAGGGTGAGAGCTCTTCCACACTGAGGGCCAATCAGAGGCTCTTCCCCACTCCGTCCTTCTCCTCCTCTTCCATGCCACTTCCCTGCATTTGACCCGAGGAGGAAGAGCAGCCACAAGGTAAGATGGGGGTGTGGATGGCTGTTCACACACACTCTGAGCCACTCTTGCTGGCCTCTTGGCTGCTGGAGGAGGGCACAGAAGGTTAGCCAGGCATACTGCATGTCAGCTACAATGCTCTCGCCAGCCTCCTGGCCACCAAGTGCACTGTGTGCCCTCCCCACCGCTCCTGGGCTCCAGGGCCCCCCACCAGTTTTTAAAACAGGCTTCTCCCACTGGTATCATATATCTTTTACTTATTTATATGAATACTGTGTTTTAATTATCAATTTTATATATGCTTATCTTCTCTGAAATTTCCTCTGAAATTCTTCCATATCCTTAGGACTTTAAAGATAATAACCAGTACTCTAAATTGTGCTCAGAAGCAAATACACATTGTTTAACTCTTTTAAAAGTAGAACAATGTAATCCGAGGGAGATTATGGCACTCAGAAATTTCATTGTGACATTTTGAAGCTCTTGAACAGTCTTCAGATGCAACCCTGTCCAGAGTAAATTGCAAAAGTCCAGTCTACATGTAATCAGACCATGGATACTTCTGGCCAGTTCATCCCTCTCAAGGAAAGACAGCAACTGGCATACCACCTGAAGCTGAGTGAAGGCCCAATGTACCACAGAGGAGACTAGTTCCTCCATCTGTCAGCACAAATTACAGGTTGCAGTCCTGCTTTTTCAAGGGAAATACAACCGCATCCACAACAAGCAGATTCTTCAAAACACCAGTCTCCTGGACCTCAATTGGTTCAATCCACTGGGCAGCAGCAGCAGCAGGGTCCAACACATCCATAGCACTGCCCATGATGAGGTCTACAAAGTGTTCATGGTCATGTTCAACAAGTCCTTAGGGTGGTACAATGGCTGCCAAGCAGGTTGAAGCCCAGGTATTTTCCCTTTGCTCTGAAACCTAAAGTTAGCACTGTCCTGGACTGTCGAAACAAGGGGTACTCAAGCCAGTCCCGAATGCATGCTGGACAACCCCAATTGTTACTCTTCTCAAATCCAATGGGAACATCAGGATCTGCACCAACTACAAGTGTACACAAGGCCCTACAGCAACATGCATATCTGCTCCCAGTGGCGATCCACCTCCTCACATTGTTAGCTGGAGGCAAGGTCTTCATCAAGCTTGACCTTGCTCATCAGTGTCACTCCAGGGATCTTCAAAGGCTTGATAGAAGGTGTCTTTAAAGGTCCTTCATGTGTCATCCCATTCTTTAATGATGTCCTTGTGTCTGGCAGCTCTGACACTGAGCTTGCATCATGCCTGCATAAGGTCTTGCCGCTTTCAGTCCACTAGTCTAATGGTGAAGTATGAAAAGAGCCATTTCAGCATGCCATCTGTAGAGTTTCTCAGTTCCTGACTGACATGCACCCCATGTCATCCAAGGGAAAGGCAATCCAGCAAGCTGCAGTCAAAGCATGACCTTCAATGTTTTCTGAGACAGCTCAGTTTCTACCACTCATTTTCTACCAATTTCTCAAGTTCTACCACTCAAACAAAGCAGCTATTGCCAAGCTGCTGCATCATCTTCTGGATAAGAAAAGCCTCCTGTCCTTTGACAGTGTCCTTGTCTGTTTTGATGAGTCCCAACCAGTTGTTCTCCCTTGCAACACCTCTCCATATGGAATTGGAGCAGTCTTCAACCATCAGTTGTCCAATAGGCGCGAGGCTCCCATTGCTTACTATTTCCACACTCTGTTGTTGCAGCTCCACATAGACTTTACCAGCCCTTTCCAAGGCCAAACATTCCTAGTCATCATTGATTCATACTAGAAACGTCTGGAGGTTGTGACAGATTCAACAATGATTTCCAGAGTCATCATCAAGGCTCTTCAATGAGTCTTCACTACCGATGGTCTCCTTGACACCATCATATCCGACAACAGGACTCAGTTCATGTATGCTGAGTTCCAGGATTTCATGGTGGCAAATTTGATTCAGCACATCATGTCGGCACCAGTCCATCCATCCACCAATGGCCAAGCTGAGCAGATTGTGAGGACTACAAAGGAGTCACTCACCTGGATCATTTAGGGGGATTGGAGTCAATGGCCAGCCAATTTCCTGATGTGTCAGCAGATCACACCAAACTCATCCACCAGCAGGAGTCCAGTCAAGCTATTCATGAACAGGAGGCTGGCAACTCTCCTGGACAGGCTAAACCCCTACTTTACTTCAAACTGGCCTCTGAGTCAAGAGGCGACCACTACCTAAAGATCATCTGCACCGGACAACCATGTCTATGTGTGCTATTATAGTACTGGCCCAGCCTAGACCCCAGCAATTGTCAACAGTGCAACACAGCCTGTCTCGTACCAGGTCCAATTGCCAGATGGACATGACCTTGAATGGCATGTGAACAAGATGAGGCTGCACCTATCCAACAACAACCTCCATTCAACATGGCACCGAAGCCACTCATGTCAGAGACTGCAGACACATGGGACATTGTGACTGCTCAGAACAGTTCGGAGATTGATGTGCCCTATACAGTGGCAGTCGAACCCTAGGATGTGCCAATGTCAGCTATGGTCACCCAGCGGCAAGCCCCCCTATGGAACCTCATTTGCAATGAGTGCAGACTCAGTCCCGGTTCCTCCAAGACTTTGTGCGCCAGTTGGTGTATTTGTACCTCAGGGGGGAGGGATGTTGTGTCTGTGGACACAAAGAGATCTTAAGCAAGGCTTGGCACAAGGCTCCAGAACAGGGTTGTGCATGGCGGCATGTGTGCACCAAGTTACGCACCGGCACCCGTGCCTTCCCCCCCCCCCATGGTGCAGCGCTGGCTGCGTCGGCCTGGAATGGCCAATTCGGACGCCGCCACACACAACCCTACCCAGAATGTATATACGTTTAACAGTTCTGGTTATCTGTGTTCAGTATTTTCTTGTTCCAATAAAGTTACTGGTTGTTTGGACTGAGTGTCCATGTCTTGCTGAACCCACAGATTTCTTAACAAGCATGTCAGAAATGGCAGTGGGGAGGGAGGGAATGTGCCCCAAGAGCAGCTTCTGCAACTTCAGGTCTGCTTGTGATAGTTTCTGTGGGATGCATCTCCTCAGGAGCTTGGCAAAACAAAATTTGTGGCAGAGATTTCTTTTATTCTAATATTTTCATAGTGCAGCAAAACTTAATGACTATTTGACTAACAAAACATAGAGCTCAACAGGCAGCCTGTGAAATGGGGAATCAAGCCAGCTGTTGGACAGAGTGCACAATTCAATTGGGTGCAGCCCAACCAGCCCACCAAGGAAACAGTGCCCAGCCATGCACCCAAAAGTAAAACCCTGAGCTCCTTAATCAAGTTCCCACAATTGTTATACTGGGAGAGAGAATGCATTCAGTCTTTCCCTCTCCCCTGCTTCATGCATGCACCATTTTTTTCTTTAAAGAAGCAGGTGCTCCCTGTCATAAAACTGCAACAGAAACATTTCAGGCACTTTAAAAATGCTCACGGGAGGGGAGGGGACAGGGATTGGTGATCACTCCTGCTCCCTCCTTTGTAGTAATCCCCTGCTATTTTGTTCAACTTTTCTGATTTAAAAAAAAATTTACTTGTTTGATTTCAGGTTACATAGCTACATGAATGGAATAAAAATAAAGCAAGAAACAGTTTGTTCATTCACACATGCTAAATGATGCCCTTTCAACACACTTTGCAGCTGGCTTTTACTGAATGAAATGGCAACACCCATTTGCAAATGATCGCTAAAGTGCATTGGAAGTATACTGTTTAGTGTGTGTCAGGATTCCACTGATGCCCCCCCCCCCATCCAGTCCTTTGCACAAAAGAAGGGATAGTGCAGAGCTATCCAGCATAAGCTACTTGATTCCAGTTGTTTGCATCCTAGAAAGATCTTGAGCAAAGCAGGCAATAGGGAGCTGGTCTTTAAGTAACTCTACAATCAGTATGGATCAGTACTTCAACTGCCTGCGACTGTAAAGGTTAGCTTTGATCCAAACCTTTAGCACAACAAAGAGCTGAAGAAAATCCATTGGTTTTGCCATTTAATTATAATATTTGTTTTCCTGGAAACTCCAGAATGACCCAGTGCTGATGGATGGATGGATGTATTTACAAGTCAACAGGTGGGGGAAAACGGGAAGGAAACTGCTAGGAGAGTTGAAACCTTAGAGGAAATGGATTGCTTGTTGTTATTGCAAGAGAGACATGTATCCCGTTGTTAGTTCAAGGTGCACTCCAATTGTTTGACAGGCAAATTTAGCGTGGCAGAATGTTTGATCACAAAACCAGCAGCACAGGCCACAAGACTAAGAGAAGCCCAAAACCAGCTTGCAGAACAGACTATGTTCATAATAAACGGACAAGCAATTCCAGAAGCAGTAACTATAATCTCTTTATATAAAACCCACAGTCCCAGTAGCTGTACTCCTTCCCCAATCAAGCTAGCCAATGAGAAGGACTGGTGAAAACCAGACTCGCTCCTTCTGCACTCCTGCAGCACCTGTCTAAACACATCATCTAAAGACTGTTGGGGCTCACAAACATATCACATAGTATGGAAAGTACCAGGGTGGGTGGAGAGTGCTAGATACTATTATTATAGCTTTTCCTCCTCCAGAAACCGAGGGGAGAATTTAAAAAGCTCAAAACCAAAAGAAACATGCCAAGTGGAAAGGAGCAAATGAGGAATAATTTAAGAAGGAAGACGAAAAAATAAAGGTAAGAATAATCCCAGTATGGTGTAGTGGTTAAGAGTGGTGGTCTCCCTACTCCTCCACTTGCACCTAGATGTATGACCTTGAGCCAGTCACAGTCCTGTTACAGCTGTTCTCAGTGAGCTCTCTTGGCCCTACCAACTCAAAGAAGGGAAGGCTCCTTTAGGTAATGAAAAGTAGGTATTAGGAAAACATTTTTCAGATTCTGAACAGCCCATCCAGAATGGAACACTCATCCGGTTGGCTCACATGATAGCAAGATGAAGCCAGTATCAGCCAGCACTCCTTAGTTTTACTGGCATTTCTGTATGGACCCCAACGCCTAAAACCTGGCACCCTTTCCTTTCACAGCTTGTTTAGGTTCTTATATTTTAATCCTCTTTTTAGTTAAAATAATCCACTGCAAAGTGGCTCACAGCAGTGCAAAACTAATGGAAGTAACAATTAAAATTCTGAGTGAGGTTTCATTCCAGGGAGGTTCACCCTTTACCTAGCAGGGCATAAGCATTGGTTTTGCATGCACAAAACTTAATGAGAGAACAGGGGAAATGCAAAACTTAAGCCTGCTTAACACACCTAGCATCAATGGAGCAAGGTTCCTGGACAGACAACCTTAGAGGCATTAACATTTCAGCCCTGCCCTCTTTTCTTGTACCTTTTTTTTTGGGGGGGGGGGATGCACACCAATACAAAGCCAGTGGTTATAGTGTCAGACTATTATCTGGGAACCCCCAGAGCTTCACTCTGTTGTGGAAAGCTCTCTGGGTGACTTTGGGTCAGTCATATATTCTCAGCATAATCTACCTCACTGGGTTGTTGTGAGGCTCAAATAGAGGAAAGGTGAACTATGTAACCTACTTTGGGTCCTCACGGAGGCAAATGAAGCAAATAAATTATGGTTTAATTTGTGTTTAATTCCCTGCAGCAGCCTTGAGCCAATTAGTTGTTTAGACGGAGGTCAGCAGGAGTTCTACCATATTCCTGCTTATATCAGCAGTATGTTCTTGCTTCAGTCAGGACTGGGTTAAGTGGGATCTTCTTTTGCTTAGTAGATTGAGAGGAGGTTGCAGTGTGGTTTATAATCCAGGGTCAACCTACCCAGACTCCCAGGATAGCTAATATCCTACTTATCTCAGATTTATCCTGCTCTTTAAGATAAATGGTGGAGAACTTGTTTTTCATCAAGAATAAAATTTGCGTTTTTCATTTACTTTGCATGTGAAATATGACTGGGCAAAAGTCCTAATGACTCTGAAAAAGTATTAGAAAGAACAGAATAATCCCTCCTCAAACCTTCCTTGTTTAACAAAACTGTTCCTGAGCCATCCTAGCAAGAATACCATTGGGCAAAGAAGCAGAGCTGCAGCAATCAAAATAAAATAAAAACTCATCTTTTCTCTGCCACCTTGCCTCCCCACCAGTGACACCTCCCTGCCCAGGAATGGTGCGAGGGAGCTGGAGGGAAACTGACTGCCAGGTTTTCCATCTCTGCTCTTGTTTACATGGATCTGTCTGAAGTCTCCTTTCGGCAGAATAAGAGAAAACGAGCCTTTTAATTCCCCAATAAACTCTATGCCACAGTGTGAGTCATTGTTTGCTTTTTTTACATTGGCTGGGAAGGGCCTTCTGGTTTTAATAACTAATACTGCTGAGTTCAATAAAAAGCCCTTAATTTAATTTAACCCAAAACTTGATTAATGCCAGCTTCCCCAGGAATTTTATCTTTCCTTTAATTTGAGTCACCATGTTAAAGGTGGGGGAAGGAGACAGAAAGGGACAGGAGTCAATTAGTTCCTGTGCTCATTTCTGGACAAAAGCCCGAGAAATGTAAGATTGGCAGGTAAATGCCAAGAATCCGTTCCTTGTCTTTTTGAGTTGTTTTGTTTTTTCTGCTAAGGATCTAATGTTTTCCTTAGTCTTCAATGGGGAAAAGGGGCACAGGGTGGTGGTGGTGGTGAACAATTCACAGTTCAGTTTGGAAAATACAATATTCCAGCACCAATTAGGATCACATTTCTTTGCTGGAAGTATATTGCTTTTAATGTGTTAATATTCCAGAGATATGCTACTGTATAATTGGACACAGAGAGCTCTTAAAACTAGGATGTCTAAATATTAAAATAGACAGACTTGTTCATGAACAGAGAACCATTACATAAGGAAATCTAGTAAGAAAGCCAGAAGGAGAACTCTTATTTTCCTTCTCCCTACACAGAGGATTATGGGTGCGCACATGTGTATGCCATGCACACTTGCCTGCAGTTTTATGCTCCATTTAAAAGATGAAGAACAAGAACATTAGTACTGCACAGACAGGAAACGGCAAAGCAATGTGTGAGTGCTAGAATTCTGAAATACTTCCTGTAGCTCATGGCATCATATTTAGACAAGAGAATTACAAATTTCAGGCCTTGCAGAGCCCTGCAGCAAGATCTAAATGATTTCAAGAACACAGAGAGGCACATTTCAAATACCTTTTGAAATGCCCCACTACTCATATGTTTAGTCTGTCACATCTTTTGAAGCGCAGATGACTTTATGCAAGGTCTTTACTTGCAAACTGAAGAATGCTCCTTGCCCACCTCCTCTTAGCTACCCGCTAAGTCATGCTATGACCATATTCATATTTGTGCTTTCCTACTGCAGTTCTTTGAACATCTTTTTAACCAATTTGACTTTTTACACTACACTTTCTTTTTCTTTAATTTATAGCCTGCCTTTCTCACTAGGACACAAGCCAGTTTACAACTTTTAAAAAGTAAAAAGTGCAATATAATGCATAAAATTAGCAATTATTCCAACTGTTACTTTATGTTTCCACTGATTGTTGGTCACTTTGGAGATCCTTCTTGGTAGAAAGAGGTTATAGAACTATTTTGAACTACATTAAATGTATCGGAATACAGAAGCCTAGTTTTCTAATTCTTCTATTTATACATACTGAACACATGATATCAATTGATTATGACTTCTTGGTACAGCTGTGACCATCATTCTCATCATTCTCATCATTAACAATGAAAATTTAATTATATTTCAAGATCTTAAGATATTTGGTTATTTTTATAACCATGTTAAAAATTCGTTACCAGACCAGATTCTCAAGGATGCAGTGGGCTGTGAAAGAAAGAACATATTATTAAAACTATCCGGTTGTGATCCAATTTTGTAAAGGCAGTGATACGATTTGCAGTCAATTATAAACAATGACAGTAGACAGTGCTGTCTAATCACTGGTACCCCCACCCAGGTTTTCAACACAAGAGACATTCAGAGTTGGTTTGTCATTTCCTGTCTTCATGTCATGCCCCTGCTAATCCTTTGAGGTCTCCCATCCAAATGTGAGCCAGGGCAACTCCTGCTTAGCTTCCAAGATGTGACAAGATTGGGCTCACCTAGGCTATCCTGGTTAGGGAATTATAAAATGTGTAAATCATAGCAAATTGCCTTCCCATCCATTAATATAGGCAGTTCAGGCCTGGAGGCATATTCCCTTTGTGATGATATAGTCTGTTCTATACATGTAAATAGAATGATATGGAAACTAGTAGTAGAGCCCGCTGAAACCAAAATTCAGCGGGCGCTAGGGGCCTGGGGAGCTTTTTTCTCCCCCCCCCCCATCTGGAAAAAAGCTCCCCAGCCACGGAGCACCTTCCCTGGGGCCTGGGGAGCTTTTTTCCTCCCCCCCCCCCCCCGTTCCGGAAAAAAGCTCCCCAGGCCCCGGGGAAGGCGCTCCGCGGCTCTCCACGGCTCTGCGAGTGCTAGGCACTTACATAGTTGGGCTCCATCGGGCAGCAGGGCAGCGGGCTTTCGGCGGCAGGGCCTGCCCCGGGCGACGGTAATTCCTGCCCTCGGCGGTGGTCTTGCGGCGGCGGCCTGAGGTGGTGAGAGGCACTTCGCGCCTCTCGCCGCGTCAGGCCACCGGCCAAGGGAGCCCCTGGCAGCCGCGCTCCGTGCGACTGCCGGAGGTTTCCTCGGGTGGCGGCCTGACGCGGCGAGAGGCGCTTTGCGCCTCTTGCTGCGTCAGGCCGCGAGCAACTGCAAGCCGCGCTGCGCACGGCTCACAGTTGCTGGGAATCAGAGGGACCAATTGGCAGGCGCTTCACGCCTGCCGATTGGTCCCTCCGATTGTCTGTCATGAGGAAGGGTCCAATCCGGACCCTTCCTCATCCCGGACACATCCCACCCCAGGAGGGCTTACTGTTTTATTTAGTCCGTGGCGCCCGCGGCGCCACAGGCGGTGTACAGATGGCGCCCGCGGCGCCACAGGCGGTGTACAGATAAGCTTGAAGAGTCCTGAAATGTTAGAATGGACTGTAATATCTATTACATTTATTGTGCTCTATGCTTAAAACAGTTCCTGCAGTATCAGGTCCCCTCACCTGTTATATCTGTAATAAAGTTCAGACAGTCCCACATCTTGCTCTATAAATGAACAGGGCAGACATATGAGGTGGGAATAAGGAGCGGGGGTCCTGAGATTTTAGAATTGACTGTACCACTTCAGACTGTGGGGGTGGGGATCACATGTTTAATGCCTTCAAGTGCCATCACTTTCAAACCCTTCCTCCAGGAAAATTTACTAGCTGACAATGCTTTATTGCTCAAGTTGGCAGGGGAAGTATTTAAAATATTCCACTGAAATAAGTTATATCTACTAGCATTCTTCTGCTGTTTTTAATAGCTTCATTGATTTTATCACCTGGGCTTACAGTTTTGGTGCATGTTTGTTTTAACCATTTAATAAGTGAAAGCTGCTTTAATCACTCTTTGCAATGAAGAAGCATCCAGAAATTATCTAACTTAATAACGTGTTTCCTGAGGTATGCTGCTAATTCTTATATGCCAGCTATACTATATTCTCATATGCCTTACATTTTGTAATGTTTCCATACCTGCTTGTTCCACATATCTCTGTCACCAGCAGGTATGAAGTCATTGCAAGTGCTAAATTTCTTTTATTGTACTACAATGTGAACAAATGTATATTTTTAGCACAGCTTTCTCTATTCATATCAAATCTGTACTATTTCTGTTCTCTGAAAGAAAAAAAATTATCTTACAACTTGATCAAGCAAAATGAATGGGGACCCATCCAAAAGAAGGTGAGATTCCTGTGCAAATAAAGTTCCATCTCCTTTTAGATCCCAAACCATTAACTTATGCTTCCCTTGTATAATTGTAGAACTGCACTCCCAAGACAGCTGGTTCTTGCTTAGATAAGGAAGTCTGCAGCCAACTACCACTTGAGGCAGAAGGATGGATTCCAAGCCTATGAATGAATCATATGTCCGTAGCACAAGAGGTTTATCAGAATCAGAGTTTGCAAGTACTTGAACTGAGGACAGTATCTGCTTAATAGCTCCAAATCCCATCTGGCAGTTTTCAGCCCAGAAGAACCTGTCATGCAAACCCTTTTTTCATACATTAGTGATAGGTCCTATCGCAGCATTGAAGTCTTTGATAAAGCATCCCATATACTTTGCCAACCCAGTAAAAGATTGAGCCTCTTCCTTTGTCTTCCTTCCAACCCAATGTCATTTGTAGGCAGCCTGAGCCGTTCCCATCCAGCCATTTTGGCTGAGCGCCTACCTTGCTCAGAACTGTGCACATATCATATACGGTATTCCCAACATGGCTAAATATAGCCGCCTCTCTCATCTCAAGACTTCATGCACATCTCTCAGCCATGCTGCCTATTCTTTGGGGTCTTTTTATTTAAGCAACAGTGGTAACCACTGGTTTATTATTTATTTAACCACACTGGTAACAAAGGCAGCTTTTGTTGAATTTCAGATTTCAACAAGACCAAAGGGTTTGGAACATCTCAAAGGTGGTCCCATAGGCCTTTTATGTATCAAAACCCACAAACAAAATCCATGTAACACAACAGCCTTGAACCTAGGGAGAGATGCATTTAGAACAAAGCTGGTTTTCTAGCATCCACACTGAACTTCTAAGGTCCCATAACATTATGGTTACCAACCTTTAGCTGGAGCCTGGTGTTCTCCCAAAATTATAGCTAATCTCCAGTCTACAGAGTGTCAGCTTCGGAGGGTGGGTTTTGCTGCATCACAGCCATGTTGAGTTCCCTACTAGGGTTGGGCGCTTCAGCATCCAAAGCACCCAACCGTATTTTCTTGCACACTGTGGCCTTCCCAGGCTTCTCCCCCAAATATTTAGGAATTTCCCAACCTGTAGATGGCTCCCTTACCTGACAATATGCTACGTCTCACTGTCATGTCATAGATAGGGAATAGCCATACTTCTTTTCATGTCCTTTGAAAAAAATATGTCTGGACATGCTTTCCAGGTAAAGAAAGGGGTAGTAAAGAATTGTTGAAATACTACGTGAAACTGGGACAAGGTAATAATAATAATAAGCCACTGCTAAAAGGAAAAAGCAGTTTTGCAAATGCTATATAGTGGAGTGTACATGACTATTTTAAAAAATTAAGATAGCACTTGGTGCATAATATGGTGGGAGATGTGTTTCATATAATTTTACTTGGCAAACACTCTCCTGTAGAGTAGTGGTCTTCAAGTCTGAGTCATGACCGTCGAATGGCCACCACCCATAGCGTTGTGAGCCCCTATACAGTCAGCTTTATTTGCTGATTTTTGGAAGAATTTGCTGCCAGTGCAGAGAGAGAGAGAGAGAGAGAGAGAGAGAGAGAGAGAGAGGTTGCCCTGCACAAAGCTCCTCTGTCTCCCTACAGAAACCTATTTTGCCTGTTCTCTTTTTGCTTCTGCCAGCATGGCTCTGTCATTGCCCATCCCTGTCTGTCTCCAAATTTGTCACATCCTTTGGCAGTCTCCTTGGCTCTGATGTTTATTCCTCGCTGCTGTATAACTTGGTTTGTGTTTCCTGCCCTTGCCTCTGTTAGTCTGCTGCCCATGATCCTCACATAGACAATGGCAAGGTTTAACTAACCTTTCCTTTTCCTGTCATGTGATATAATATGACTCCTTGATATTTGCTTACAGTTCAGTGGATCCTTTGATGTCACTTGAGGGCAAAAGATGGTTCCCAGGTCTATAACAAAATTGCTGACTGTTGCCATATATAGAGGATTCAGTAGCATGGATTACACAAAATAAGATTTACCTACGCATAACAGCTACACATAACATAATATAGCTACACAGAATAGGTTTTAGCTACATATACATGGTTCTGCCAATTCATATATCTTTTGTCAACTCATGTATCTTTTATAACATTACCATCTTCTGGTTATTGCATTCAACATCTCTTTCCCCCCTTTATGATGGACACAGCTGTTGCATTGTATGGAGGGCAAGGATGTTAAAAGAAATGACATTACATTATTTTAAAGCAAACATTACTAATGATGTAGGTGAGGTGGAGGAGTGGGTCAGCTCTAGCTATGCTCAGAGCAGCTTTTCTCCACTGGTTTCCCATTGAGCAACCCTTGGCACATTCTTCAGGCCTCAACAAACCCCAGAAGTGGCACCATCATGCAGAATATGGTCGGGAAGCATAGCTGTTTACATGCCCATCCATAGCCCCTCCCCTTCTGCCCTCCATGACATATGGTCATGTCACCAGAAAATATTTTAAAAATTAATTAACTCCCACCCATTCAGGATGACCCCTTCCGGGGCCATCAAGAAACACCAGGGTTTCACAAACTCCTGCTTGAGAAAGCGTGGCTTAGAGAAGCACCTATGGTTCCCACATCCATCTCCATGGGCTATATCCAACCACAACCTTAAAAGCCTCATCCAGACTTATCCACTCTCCCCGAAAATATTTTTAATGTTTCCAAGACTTGTCTTGGGACATTAGAGAAAATGCATTCACAGTGGTTGTTGGGCAACTCTTGAACAATAAACATGAAATAAATAAGTGTCGTAAATAGTTTTCTTCTGAGTAGAAGCCAATTTGCTGCTAATAGTGATATTTAGATCCTAAAAGCATATTGAGTTACACAGCAATAAAGCTCCCAAATGCAGCCCACAATTCTCAGGGATATACAGGTGCCAAAATGAAGGGCCAAAGCACCAGACTGGTTTAAATGAGGATCTGCAAAAGCTCAGTACTTCAAGGAGAATGGCTGACAATTAATTCCAGCAGGATTCTAGAGGGGTGGCTAAAGTTTATAGAAGGAAGTTCTCATTTGGAGGAGGGCAGGATGCTCTTCCCATTGGCTGCAGAGGAAAGGACACACAGTAATGGGTTTAAACTACAAGTACAATGATATAGACTAGATATCAGGAAAAAAAATTTCACAGAGTAGTTCAGCAGTGGAATAGGCTGCCTAAGGAGGTGGTGAGCTCCCCCTCACTGGCAGTCTTCAAGCATAGGTTGGATACACACTTTTCTTGGAGGCTTTAGGATGCTTTGGGCTGATCCTGCGTTGAGCCCCTTCCAACTCTATGCCCCCTTCCAACTCTATGATTCTATGATTCTATGATGTTTGGTTCATCATGGGGTTCCGAGCCCCCTCCTGTCCTCAGAAAGCAGTAAATCCAGATATCAACAACACACTGTGAGTCTCTCAACAGACAAGCAAATCCCGTTTGTGTCAATATTAAACTACTAGGCGCCAAGCCCATTGCATTCAGGAATACAAAGGGCACTAGATTGGGGTGGATGGGGCAAAGAATTATGTGGATGGCCTCTCCCTCCCCACAGCACCTGGAAAGGCTGCAAGCTGGAGGCCCACAGGAAGGGAAGTCACTGGCAGGGACAACTCTCACGCAGCAGGGATCTGCAGCCTCTGAGCCTCGGAGGGAAGTGGAGGGAGGAGGGGGTAGTCAGGGGCGGGGAACGGAAAGTGATTGGCTGGCTGCTGTACAGACAGGCAAGTTGGTTGTAGAAGGAAGCATTCAGGGACAGGACAGCTGCCCTAAGTGGGTGTTAAGCACTAAGTGGCACTTAAGCCATGAGACCAGGCTCCTCCTCCTAGGCCTTACCAGAAATATATTATGTGGAACAGATTTGGGAGCTTGTGCATAACAGAAATAATTGCCCTTTCTAATGGAGGCAATCTGAACGCTTCGCTTCACTGAAAGGAAGCAGCACTTGTTAAATGTGAAGAAGACTTCCTTCCAAACAAGGCAGCGGCACTAGCACAGGCAGGTGGAAGACAGTGGGATGGCAATCGGGCAGGATGGCAATCCACAACTTCCTGTTATCTGACCTCAAGGTAATAGGAAATGAGTTTAAACACCCTTAAATAACCAATGAATTTCAAGGAGCACATGGTCCTACCTCAAAAATGTGGAGTTTGGAAGTAATGTATTAAGTGCTTATCAAGCCATGTGCTTCAGTGTAATGACAGATGAAAGGGGAGGTCAGATTTACTAAGTGCTGAGAAGGTGTCATCAAGGAATGCCTATTACTTCAAGATGTGTCTCCATCAGCAGTGGGGTCCATGGAAGTGTCTAAAAGAAATGAGTCTGTGAGAATTCTAGACCTAGAAGGAAAGTCCCTACTTGACACACAAGAGTTCAAAGCCTACCTACGTGTTAGACTTGCCACAGAACAAGCAGTCATGTCATGTATCACTAAGCTTGCCTGTTGGTAATTCTGAAGAGAAAACTGGAGGGGATCATAAGCAAAGAAAGAAAAGCAGTAAGTGCCCACCTTATTTTTTCTATCTCCCCAAATCCTCTACTGGTTTCCCATTGACAGCTTGACAGCTTGCCAGGGGAGACCTCTTCCTAAGCCCTGGGATCTGTACTGTCACCTACAAAGGTGAGGTGGATGGCAACCAGCAACAGCTTTTTCAGTGGTGGCACCTGCCTTTGGAACGTCCTCACACTTGAGACTTGCCTGGCTCTTTCTTTACTGCCTAAACCCAGGCTTTTAACTGAGGGGTTCTATCTTTTTATGTTTTTGTGGGTTTTGTGGATATAATTTTAGGCTAAATATAATTTTTATGCTGTTTTATACCTTAGGCAAGCTCCTGCCTTGTTTGTATGACTTTTAATTTGGATAATTATATGCATGTGACCTACTTTGTGACTGAATACCTGGGCTGATTCTCCACTTACTTTTTTTTCCTGCTGTTGAACTCGTTGAATTCAGATTGATTTGAACCCAAGTGTTTGTGCTCCCCCCCTCGACTTGAAAAAGAAACCCATCTGCACTTGAGCATGAGGCTGCTCTTCCTAAAGGAGCACGTGGGTGGGTGAGCGGGTGGGCGAGCAGGCAGGCAGAGGGGGGGTGGGAAATGAGCTGAGCTGACCTGAGCCAGCAGCAGCCATTCACAGAATGAGGCAAATTTCTGCTGTGAGAAGTGTGGATTCTGGAGCACAGTCACCTTAAACCTTAAAGAAAGGTTAGACATAGCTCCATGCCATACATATATACCTTCCTTGCCTTGTGTCCTTTTTCATATAATGATAGAATCATAGAGTTGGAAGGGACCTCCAGGGTCATCTAATCCAATCCCCTGCAAAATGCAGTAAAGTCACAACTACCTGCCCATTCACAGTGACCCCAATTTCTTGCCCTGCTGATGCCCTCGCCCCTTCCAACCCCCCCCCCCTGCATGTCTCTCCATTTCTCCTTTCCAGGTGATCCAACATGCAGCCTGCAGGTTGCACTCTTGGAACTTGGGTGAGAGAGACATGCAAGGGGACAACAAGAGATTAAGATCTCTTAATCTCTGTGAGGTCCAGAGAGAGGTAGTCCAATAGGGAGAGGTTGACCTTGAGGAAGGCCAACCTGTCCACCCTGACTGGGCCCAGGCAGGAGTGGTGGGGACTGAAAATGTCTCTTGGGTAGGAGCACCCTCACTGACTCTAGGCACTGGTGGGAAGGCAGGAGAGGATACTCATGGCCACAGAAGACAAGGTAACAGCCTTGTATGACCAGAACTCCAGGGGATTGAAACAGTTGATCTCTGGGGACTCTACAAGGAACCCTCTCACCTCTGCTAAATCTTCACTGCTTATGTCTCAGTTCACCACTAACAATCAGTAGTGGGGCTTTTCTCTGCTTGGTCTCCTTAAGGCAGAGTTTCAGGGCTGTGACTCCTCTCTCCACCAGCCTCTTCTGCCCGTTGTCACCTCTAGCCATGTCTGTTGACCAGTAGCCTCTGCATCACTTGTCATTGCATGAGGTCTGCATTCCAGAAAGCAATACTACTTTTTATCCAGGGTTCACAAATGTAGGCCAGCGGGTACTCCCATTCCTTGCAAAGAAGTGGTGGTTATGCCCACTTGCAGTCTCTCTGCCAAGGTGCTTGGAGGGTGGACTGACTTGATGTCCCACCCTGAGTGTCTTTCCTGGAGGGAACACCAATTCACACAATACAGAGCAAACAGATGAAGTTGGTATAGCAGGCAGATATAAGCACATGTGGTGCCCAATTTAGATTGAGACCATAGTATGTGGGAAATGGACTTCTTGCCTCCTCCCACATCTTTTCTCAAACTGAAATTGTCCTATGGGGGTATTGCTTGACCAACTGAGGAACTCACATGTGTCCACAAGTGTTATGACAAGTCTTCTGTTCTTCCCTTTATGATAGATCATTGACCACTATAAGAATGGCAGTGATTATAGTCCTTCACTGGCTACACTTTTATTAACATGACCAAAGGCTGTGCTTTCTTTTCTTTTCCCTACCCCCCGCCAAAAAGATTACATATTCCTGGTAGTTAAGAAAAATCTTTCTCAGTGTGTCCTTCCTTCAGTTAGTAATTATTACCACAGGGCCTTTAGAGCAGATGAACTTACCACATGCATAAGGCCCTGTGTGATTACACCACCACAAAGCCGTCACAAGTCCAGGAGATAACTGATGTACAGATCAGGAATGCAACATGTGTCTCTGTGTGTCTGTGATAACATGCAGGACAGGAGACACTAGCAGCCATTAAGGGAACCTGTACACAGTCCCTGCCAAATTGTTTGGCGTCATGACAGATCCTGTTCCAACTTTGTAGAGGCTCCAAGACAAACAAAAAAGTCTGGGGCTTTTCAGTTTAGAAAAAAAGACAACTAAGGGAGAACTTGATCAAGGTTTATAAAAGTATGTATGGGTTGGAGAAAGCAAATACAGAGAGTTCTCCCCCATCTCGCCCATCTACAGCTCAGGGACACCCAGCATAGGTGATGGGCAGGAGATTAAGCATGGATGAAAGGAAGTACTTCTTCAGTAAGCAAGTAATTAAATTCTGGAATCGGTGCCTGTGGAGGTGGTAATGACCATGAAATTGTTCTTATCTAGTGCTCATGTATCATCCTTGAATTGTGTCCTATTCATTATTTTTGTCCCACCTTTCATCCAAGGAAGCTCAAGGTGAACACAGGGTTCTCCCCTCAGAACAATACAGTTTGCCAGGTTAGACTGAAAGTGTTACTCAGAGTTATCTCATTAGCTTCATGGTTGAATGGGAGTTTGAACCTTGGTCTCTCCAGTCCTAGTATAACCTTCTTAATGACAACACCACATTTGTCACCAAATGAAATGTGGCCCATACCAGGCAAAATAGCCCTATTAGCACTTTATAGAAGCTTGAATACAGTATGTTATTCTTCAGGCAATTGTTCTCATATGTGAAATAGCGTTGGCCTTTAAGCATGCCCAGCATTGTATGTTGACGCAAATTGTTCCCACCTATTAATTGCAGCAATGCTATTGCCTAACTTCGTGTTCCCTCTGCATATGTTGCTTGCTGTTCTTTGTTATGCAAAACACTTTTTGTTCCATGTAATTTTTTCCTTATTTTTACCATCCTCCCCCAATTCCTTTCTGGGTCCAAATACACTGAAACATTAATTTAGGTTAAGATGGGGTAAGAACATCCCCAAAGTGGGGCTTCCCTTAAAACAAAACAAAAAAACAGGCATAAACCCATAAGGGTGGGGAATCTGTGGAGTAGCTTCTATATTGTAATTTTAACTTGAATAATCCTCCTTGATCAGAACTGCCTCCTACACATCCTTTGCAGTGGCTCCCACCTTGTGGGAAGGCCTGCCTGCAGAGGTCCTGAAGGTGCCCACACTTCTGCCATTCCACAGAAGGTAAAAAACAAAAATGTTCAGGAAGACTCTGTAACCAAAAGTCAACAGTTCAGGAGGGTGCCTTTATAACATGGGAGTGAGATTTGCTTGCCTGCCAAAATATAAATATAAATATAAATATAAATATAAATATAAATATAAATATAAATATAAATATAAATATAAATATAAATATAAATATAAATATAAATATAAATATAAATATAAATATAAATATAAATATAAATATAAATATAAATATAAATATAAATATAAATATAAATATAAATATAAATATAAAAGAATTTGGGCCCATGGCAATCTAAGCTGACCTGCCATGCACTGCGCCTGCTACATGATTGGCAGATGTTGCTTCCAGTTCATGCATTGTGCTAAACTGAGCTGAACCCTCACAGGTGATTATTTACACAGCCTCTCATCAGTTAATTCTCAAGATGGTGAGCAAAGCCAAACAATGCAAGACAAAATATCTCAGGGCAGAACTTTGTATTGTTTGTAATTCTGTGTTCCCTTTTTTTTTTTACTTTTTCTTTATAGAATATAATTACTGGGACCAGCATGGCATGAAAAGGAGTACTTAACCATTTCCTCTTGCCCCATTATCTCACCCCACCCAGATCCTCCCGCTAGGGAATATGTACAAGCACATGTAGACATGCATGGTTGGGAAAACCTTTATGTGTCTTTTCTTAAGAGTTTTATAAAAGAAAATATGATAAGCCCTGCTATATCAGACAGTACAGCTTAAATATAGAACATTCCACCCCAGCAGTTCAATTTTTACCCTTCTTTATCCATACGTAGAAAGGAGGGTGTTTCTCTCCTTTCATCCTGGGAGACATCCACCATGAGGGAATTTTGGAGAAGATTTTCAAAGAGGAAGTTGCACCCCTCCTGCTGAGTCCTATACAGGCCCTCATTCTCTTTGATGTGGGTGGCGTGGAAGCTGGTTTCTCTCAGGAGCCCTTTGCCACCCGCAGCATTGCAGGCAACACTGGGAAGGCAACTGCTATTTGCACATCAGTATACACAAATCTGAAGTTTTAAAGGCTTCTTTCATCTTCAGTTTCAAAGCCATGGTCATCTGAATAAGCTGCTTTGCATAGATCATCATTTCTTTAGTAGAGGAGTATACAGCCTTGGCATCAATTACTGGAGGACCAAGGAAAGAGTCTAAACCAGGCTTTCTCAACAAGGGTTTTGTGAACCTGGGGTTATTTATTTAATCATTTATTTATTTTTACTTAACTATGTTGCTGGGGCGGGTGGCAGGTGGCAATGGAGCAGTGGTTGCCTGCTCGGCCCAGTTCTTGGTCCAGCAGAGTAGGTCACTGGGCTGTTTCTGCCATTGGGGGGGCAGAGGTGACAGAGCTTGATGTCATACCGGTGGAAGGGTCTGGGTGACACCACTTCTGGTGACATGTGACCTCTGGAGGGGTGGCAGGGAGGTGTTACCTGCTGTCATCACTCCAGGGTTTCTCAAAGCCGGAAGAATGTTTCGGAGGTTTCTCAATGGTAAAACAATTGGTCTAAACCCTTATTCAAACACTGGTCTAAACCCTTATTCAACTTGTCAAAGTCTGAGGCATCCTTTTCCTCCATCTTCAAATGAGAAACTCAAGCAAAAGTGTCCCATCAATTTCTAAGAGTTTACTGCAGGTAGTTGAATACATGGCAGCTCTTTGCAAGTCTGGAGTCTTTACATCAGTTTGATGGTAAGAATATCAATAGTGATATGCATCTAGGTGACCATGGTGGTACTGGCTCAAGATACCATGGCTCTTAGAAACACTGTCAACTGACATTTAGGAGAAGATCTCAGTAGCTCAAGGCCTGGGAATCAAATACTATCAGTTAATGCTCCTCCAGTATCAGAATGATCTTCTAAATCACCTCCACGATAATCTAGTGGTGCTGCGATGAAAGTAATGGAAAGTCAGGAGGAATTTTCTACCCCATGTCCCCAAACCAAACTGGGTCTTTCAGATACTTTTTTTTATTGTTTTCATAAATGATAATGAGAATAATGCCTTTTAGTCTGAGATGCATCACTAACCATTTCTACACTGGAGGCTTCACGCCGGGCTGCAGGCTGGAGTTTGAGCCAGGGCAGGTTGCCCCACCTCTTTCTGCTCCCACATGGGGGAGCACTTGGCCCAGTGCGCCTCATCCACTCTGGATTTGTGTTCCCATACAGGAGCTGGAGTAGAGAAGTTCCTGATGCAGAAATGGTCATGTGTGCTAAAGTGAAGGGCCTAAATGTGGTGCTGTCAGTGCTGATGTTTTAATCACAGTCCACCAGCATGTAAACACTAATGCTTGGCACACACAATGAGAACCACGAAGGAGGCCACCGATCACTTGCCCCAAAGGATTGCAAGCTACGTTCAGAGGGAGTCTGCACAGGAACAAGCCTAGCAAGAGCAAGAGACAGATGTTTCATTTCTGTTTCTCACAGAAAAAAAAATATTTCCATGAAGTATAATGTTTGGAAAATGTCTAAGATCTGGGATCACGCTTTCGGCACATTCTACTGTGTTAATGCTTCTGCTGTCTATATTGGGAGAGATAGATCAGGAAAGAAGGAGGAGGCATGAGCAAAGGAGTCATTTTGGAATGTTAGTGAATTTATAAAACATAAGGGTGCTAAGAGAAGAACCTGAAAAACATGGAGAGATAAAGGCAGCTGCTCAAGATAGTGGCAGGGATCCTGTGACATATATAAAATATTTAAGAAGAAAAAGGAACTTGCCCACCCAAAATGTGGGTGCTGCTTCTTGATCTTTGATAAGGTGTAGAATTAAGAACCACGGACAAACATAATGTGCATTTTTATGTGCAAGTCTTTTCAAAAAGTGATAAGCAGCATTTCTTCTGCCACAGGTCCACATGTGTCAGCACCTATGTCTTCACAATCCATATGAAAATAAATAGTTAGGTCTTCAGGTAATTAAGACCACTTTAGAGGCTGTAACAAGAAAGCAGAGCAGGGCACCTACCATATCAGAAAGCTATTTTACATTGACCATTTCCTAGACAGGTATTAGGTGTAATATATGAAGGGCAGTGCTAGCATTTTTCCTTCTGAGAGACTATAGATAAATGGACAAAGTTTGAGAGGACAGGGCTATTAACAGCTACTAGTTCAGCCATACTGGACTTAATACTGACCAACAGGCAAGAGTTGGTGGATGAGGTGAAGGAGATGGGGACCCTAGGGGGAAGTGACCATGTTCTCATAGAATTCCTTTTGAGATGGGGGGGGAAGGAAGCTTGTAGCCAGACTTATCCACTCTCCCAAAAAATATTTTTAATGTTTCCAAGACTTGTCTCGGGACATTAGAGAAAATGCATTCACAGTGGTTGTTGGGCAACTCTTGAACAATAAACATGAAATAAATAAGTGTTGTAAATAGTTTTCTTCTGAGTAGAAGCCAATTTGCTGCTAATAGTGATATTTAGATCCTAAAAGCATATTGAATTACACAGCAATAAAGCTCCCAAATGCAGCCCACAATTCTCAGGGATATACAGGTGCCAAAATGAAGGGCCAAAGCACCAGACTGGTTTAAATGAGGATCTGCAAAAGCTCAGTACTTCAAGGGAAATGGATGACAATTAATTCCAGTAGGATTCTAGAGGAGTGGCTAAAGTTTATAGAAGGAAGTTCTCATTTGCAGGAGGGCAGGATGCTGTTCCCGTTGGCTGCAGAGGAAAGGACATGCAGTAATGGGTTTAAACTACAAGTACAACGATATAGGCTAGATATCAGGAAAAATTTTCACAGTCAGAGTAGTTCAGCAGTGGAATAGGCTGCCTAAGGAGGTGGTGAACTCCCCCTCACTGGCAGTCTTCAAGCAAAGGTTGGATACACACTTTTCTTGGATGCTTTAGGATGCTTTGGGCTGATCCTGCATTGAGCAGGGGGTTGGACTAGATGGCCTGTATGGCCCCTTCCAACTCTATGATTCTATATTATATAAATCTATTCCCTCCAGGATGCCTCAGTGTGGCTCTTTATATCAGTTGCTGGGAAGCATGGGTGCTGCACTCATTCTGTATGTATGCTTCCTAGAGGCAGCTGACTGCCCACTGTGTGAACAGAATGCTAGACTTGGTGGACCTTTGGTCTGATCCAGCATGGTGGTCTTTATGTTCTTATGATCTGATAATGAGATGGACAGAAAATGAGGCTATAAGAGCTGTAATTGGTCAGCCACAGCTGAGGGGCAGTTAATATACTGGCTGTGGTCTAGAGGGAACTTAGTTCAGTTTGAATCTGAGACTTGTCACAGCAAAGTCGAGTTCAGTTCCTTATCTTAAACCCTCCTCTGAGGAGATTCTCTAGTGAGAAGACAGATACTTCAATTGAGAGCTAACACACACAGTGTCTAGTCAACTGGAGCAGTAATTTGGCAGAGAGAATTTTGGTAGTCAGAGCGATACTCCCAAATTAGGCCAAAATGTAAGGTGAAATCTAAGGATGTAACCTTAATTAGTTGGAGAAGAAAAATCAGGGGTGTATTTTCTAAGAAACAGGTGTGTGTGAAAGAGTTACAGTTTCTTCTGAAGGCAGTGGAAGAATGGTTCATCCAGGAAGGCAAGCTCCAGAAGCACTGGCAGTACTACTGAGACTTACTTCCCTCTTCAGACCCAGCTGCCACCATCAGGCAACTCCTTGTCACTTCCTTTACCACTGCCTCCGCCTCCAAGGAAGAAGGGATACTCTAGCAATGCCTCTTCCTAAATGCAGGTGATATGGGCTGGAAAGACACTGAACATCTGTCATTGCTTCATGCTGTCTACATCTGCTTGTAGTGACAAAATGCCTCAAAACAAACCCTGCCAGCAACAGCATGTGGTTGGATAAATTAGGTGGGATACAGAAATGTAGTATTTCTTACTAGGAACATTAATCCCAGCAATAGAGCATACCACCCAAGGGAAATGCCCTTACTTTCGGGATATGATGGTTGCTTCTTTCTGACTTTGGTGTTGAAAATAGTAATATGTGAAGTAGGCTAGAGAACATATAATTGCTAGTAAAACCAGAAGATAAAAGATGGCTGGTTAACAAGTTGCAATTTTGGCCCAGGAGACACAAATATAGGCTGGAGAACTGCCTGAGATGACCTAAGTGGAATAGATAAGTTACTTGGATGAATAACAGTTCAGGACTGGGAGAACTTCAGGTTTCCATTCAGATTTACAGACTCTCCTCCAGACCCAGCACAGAAGCAGATAACCCCCCTCCCCAAAAGATTTATTTCCAAGAACAATAGGAAGGGGAGAGAGGTTCCCAGCATATGTGTAAGATCTATCAGAATCTTGTTGTGGGACAGGAAGAGTGACCATCCCTGGTATCTGAGAGACTCACAGTCAGACTCCACTTTCCCTGTACTAGGTAATAGTGGTGAATTAAGCACATAGGCCCAAGGCCAAGGCAGGGCCTTCCACCATAAGGTTCTTATCTGGCCATGTCACACACTATTAAACCCAGATCAGAAACAGGATCTGGGAGAATGGAACATACTGAGCCTAGGATATCACAAGCCTCCTCCTATAAATAGGAACCATTTTCCAGCACAGAGTAACTCACATTTTTGGCAGTGAATTGGACAATAAAAGCAGATGAAGATTATCCTATTACCAAGCATTTTAAACACAGAGCAGTTAACTGCATTCTGATAGAATTTTAACCCCATTGCCTCTTGAACCCTTGACTCTTGGGTTTGGGCAGAACAAGAGCAAACTTTGAAGAAATCCATCCTCCGTACTGAATCCAAGAGCGTGGAGCTAGCATTTGCCTTCCCAAATGCTTTGCAATTCACAGCATCATGGTATGATCAAACCAGCATTCAAATTAGCTTCACTGAACCGCAGTGTAAGCTTGTTGACACTGAAGAGTTGCTGGGAAAAATTAACAAAAACATGTGCAACTTGTAAATGAGAGGAAAACATGAAGAGCAGCTTCCAAACAGGTGCAGCTGATTATCCCAGGCAAGTCTGTGCCTAAAAAGGGAGGGGGGACGGGGAGAGTATTTTCTTCACCACTTTTTGAAGGACTATGAACTTCCAGATAATAGGAAGTCCCAGAAGCTTTCCAAAAAGTGTTTTTTCATACGGTGTACCTGGTGTGACAGCTGCTTCTTTGCAGCTATGGGGGAGTTGTGGTTTTCCATTTGTGAAAATTCAAGTGAAATCTATCATTTTTTGGAAAGCTACTAGGTCCCGGGGTTCTCAAATATCTTTACAGGTTGAACACTTGGAAACACTTGGAAAGGATTCAAGGCTCCAATCAGAGCTGGGATATGGGGAAATGTTTAACTCTAAGAAACAGTATATAAAATAAGCTGTTTCTCTGCTTGATGATTATTTCAGGATTGACTAATGACTTGTCTCGGTGCCAGACACCTTCGAGATGACTCAGGAGGCTCATTTCAAAAGCTCGTGTCCATGGCATTCCATCAAGTGGAGACTCTTTTCTCTGCTAAACCTTTAAACCTGGGAATTCAGAGCCAGGACAAGCATAAATGAACTGTTGGACACCAAGACCAAACACTCCTCAATGTGATCATGCAATTAAATCATCTAACAAGTCCATCCACAATGGCTGACAAATGGAAGAAAGACGCTCTTAAAAGGAAGTGTGGCAGTATTCAGCTGCAGCCATTCCTGGGTGATCCCTGAACACGTGCCAGGTTGTACTTAGCCTTCTCATCCCACTAGCTAATCTTCCTTAGGGAAAGTGTTTGAACGCTGAAGGTCAGCAGCTTTGATTCTGACTCAGCCATCCTTTCTTCTTCTATGTATATTCCTTGAAGTTTGCATTTCTTAGGTCCCTTCTTTCCTGCCACTGCACTGGAGCAGTTTACAATGGAAAAAGCAGCTTTTAATACAAACACAAAAGGGAAGAACAAGAGATAGGAAAGGAAGACATGACTAGCAAAGAAGTATCTGTTGTTATATCAACACAGTATATTTAGGGATACAAGAGCTTTTGGCCTTTTTGGCTGATGGAAAAACCAAAAACAAAAGCCGTGCAGTACCTTTTATTAACGCCAGTCAAAATGGCACAAAACAGCAATTAAGTTTCTTTCTTCAGAATGCTTCCTCAAGCTGGTTATTACAAAACTAAAAAGAAATGGGAAAAAAGTTTCAAAGCCATTGTATAATTTATGCAAAATGACCTGCAGATTAGCAATGGGTATGGTGAGCATTCAACTGCACCCTTGCTCTGTTGGGAAGAAAAATAGTTAATCAAGCTTTGTGACTGTTAAAATGTTTTCAGTATCCAAGTCACAATCCTATGGTCATTATGCTTAGCAAACACTTTGGGTGGGTTTGGGGATAAGTTAGAGATGGCAGCATCACTGGATATTTCAGGTATCCCTCCTCAACTGCAAATTTCTGCCAGGAACAGATAAATAACAAGGGTAACTATGTAATAAAATTAATTTTCTGAGATTTGTTTGCCAGAATTCATTAAAAATTAAAGATACACCAGACCTTGCAATGGTTGATAAGTCAAAAGGAAAGCAAGTAATTTAGCATAAGCCCTGGGAAGTATGACTTGGATCCTAAGTCTTGCTTCTGTTTGTGCATGGAAGTGCTGTACTTTGGCTCACTGAAAGACCCTGGTCTTGCACAGCCAACATTCCTAGGGCCAGAAGAATGCCTTTTGCATCAGAAGGGTAGTATGACCTGACACTAGGCTTAGAATCCAAGCTTAAATCTCTGCTGTAGTCTTTGTCATAGGATACACCCATTAATATTTTCAGGTTAAATTGTTGTTCCAGGATTTAGAGGCTCCCGGGGAAATTGCTTAGCACAATTGTCTCAAGAGGTTCAGTGTCAGGAGGCCAAATGATGGCTTCCTATCATTCATCTCACAGATAGCATTTTGTATACCCTTCTGCTTAAGTATGGTGGTGCTGTATTGCTGGCATCAACAAGAATCATAAGTTGATGAACTTCAAACTGCATATGTAGTTGAGAAAGCTCTTCCTTATAAGATTACCTGGAAAGCACTCAAAAGTGGTTAGAATCTCCAGACACGTTGCAAGACTTCAGTCTAGGTGGTAAAGCCTGCCATAAAAAGTACTTCTGCTCTGGCCTCTTCCATAGCCATTTTGTTCTTCTCAAACACTTATGCATTCATCTCCATTTAAATATCACAGAGTGGACTGGAGACTTCCTATCTTGGCACCAGATGCTGCTCTTGAGAGCTGATAAGATTCTTTCTTTACCTATTGAGAGGCATCAGTATTGTCTCCAGAGCAGGGTGGAACCTTAAAGAAACACTGTGTATCATTTGCTGATTTCCTTGTCAGTAAAAACAAACTGAAACATCTGGAAAGAGAGAGTTCTTTTTCCAAACCACATGTGGATTTCATTTTAGAACAGCCTTAAAAAGGTCTTTTGCTTCTGCTCTCTCCCTCCCTCTCAGGCCAAAGGATTCTGACACTTGTTTTGAACAACAAACAATACCTACAAGAGAGACTGAGCATCAGTACATGCCCCATTCACTCACACACACACAGAAAGAGATATCTACCTGGCATCTCCTTGCCAATGAAGGCAATCTCTCTTTTACTGTACTAGTGTCAATGCCATGTGTGATCTTCTGGCATTATGTCTCCATTTTGGGCCTCTGCTGGCAGAATCATAATTGCTTTTGCTCCTTTATTGTTGCCCCAAACTTCTCATAGGGCTCTCTTACTATTGTGCCTTGAAAAGTCATTGATCAGCTGCCTACTCATTAAAGTGTAGAGTCACAGAGGAGCACTGAAGAGTCCAGACCACCCAGTCTCCTGAGCCAGCCATGGACAGCTTGTACTCTTCCACTGTCAGGAGAGGTTTATTCTGTTGGATTCAACACGACAATTTGGCCTACCCAAATGAAATCCTTTTACGTTGCTCCCTCCTCCACCTCAACTATTTGTGTCTTCCAGAGAATCTAGTTATAGGTTGGCTCTGATGTATCAACTTTTTTACACATGCACAAACAGTGACAGTGTCATCCAAGACAAGTGAAGACTGAATCTGCAGGCTAAAAACCAGATGTTTCCCAATCTTCCTTAGCAAGCCATATTTTATCTATGGCTTTCCCCTGAATTTATAGCCAATGAAGAGATGTTACTACATTAGCTCATGGAGGGGGTGGATGATAAAACAAGAGAGGAAGAGCCAGACAAGGCCCGGAGAAGCTATCCAGAGCACTGCAATCGGAGAAGCGTGACGAATGGGCAGTGCTGCTGCTGCCTCCAGCAAAAAGGCAGATTGGCTGGTTTGAAGTGATTGGCCACAGCTGGAGGCAGCATTGCGCATACGCCATCTGGAGTTCCTTAAAGGAGCTTCCCCAGGTGATCCGGTCTAGGGAGCTCCCAGCAGAGGGAAGAAAAGGAGCAATTGAGCATCCCGGGTTGATCCATCCCTAGTGTCCTTAATTACTTAATGGAAGGTTGTTGGAATCTCCTTTAGCTTCCCCCTTCAGAGCTATTGCTCTTGCACCCTTGCCAGTGGGTTCACATTTCCTCCTAAAAGGGTTTTCCTCCTCCCCTCTTATTTCCCCCCCGAGTAATTCAATAAATGCAGTTCCTGGCACAGTGTCCCAGCAATGCTGGAAAGAGCAAAGGTGATCCACCCTGCAAACCTGTTCCTCTCCCAGTACCTGTCAATTGTTTGTCCAACCTGCATTGCCAATCGGAGCCTGATATTAATTGATAATTAATTGATAATTAATTGATAATTCCATGAGATTCCAAACATGTCATGAAAGTAGTGAAGGCAGAAGCTGCACAAAGACGGCCAGAATCTTGAAAGTCAGGCCTAGAAGCTTCTCTTTGCTAAGAGCTCCACTTCTAAGGCCTTCTAGGGTGGCAGTTCACAATGCCACTTTGGGACTCAAAGTGCAACAGTGGATCAAATGGACTTTGGTCCCTGATTAGCCAGTAATGTCAGATCTGAACAGCAGGAAGAATCGTAGATCACAAAGGCCCAGACAGATGGGGAAGTGGTTGAGAATGAAGCAGAGTGCTTGGGTCAGACGGTGTTTCTAGCAGCAGGTAATGCTCCCACTGATTACGACAACCCCTGTGGCCACTTGAATGAGAATCCAGATGCAAACTCACCCACTGTTCCTTCTTCCTTTGCTTTCCCTTCTAAGTTGTGCAGGAATCTCAGCAATAAAGAATTGATCTGTCATCAGGAACGTGTCCCTCAAGGCATGGATGAAAGAATGAGCAATGACCCCATCAGCACCATGACCACAGCATTCCTTCCTACTCCCCTTCCGCTCAGGAACACCAGCAGCTCAGAGATACCATTCCGTGCCGTTTTTTCCATAAGAGGCAGTTCTCCCGCCCCGTAACAAAATCTTACCTTAAGATTGGCTGAGAGTGCCCCCTGTATGAAACTACAAACAGAGTTTTAACATAAGGGCTCAAGCTACGGTCCTAAATATAGTTCCCTACCTTCAGTGAAACTTGCCTCTGGGGAGGTTTTCAGCTGGTGACAGAGTGAAAACCCAAGTTGCTTTCATTAACAGTACAAAAGTTTGCACAGGTTTTAGGGGGTATCTGAACAGAACCGGTGAGTGATAAGCAAAGCTCCTTGGTCAATAGACATAGCTTTCAGCAACTACTGATACCATTCAGAAAGCACAGTTGCCACTCCGAGGCCCAAACCTCAATCATGGAAAAGAAAATTTTTTTTATCATAGACAACGTTTATTTGGATAATATAACAGGGCTTTGCCCCATTACAGAAGAGGGATACTGAGAGCAGTAAACAAATCTCCCAAGAAGCATATTGCAAAAAAGATAACGTTACATTTATTCAAGTAGATTACATTCAAGTTGCCGTCAAAATAAGAGAAAGAAGCTTAATCATAGAATCATAGAGTTGGAAGGGGCCTCATGGGTCATCTAGTCCAACCCCCTGCACTATGCAGGACACTTAAAACCCTATCACTCATCCACTTAAGCCTTCATAGAATCAGCCTCTCTGTCAGATGGCTATCCAGCCTTTGTTTAAAAAATTCCATAGATGGAGAACCCACCACCTCCAGAGGAAGCCTGTTCCACTGAGAAACTGCTCTAACTGTCAGGAACTTCTTCCGGATGTTGAGACGGAATTTCTTTTGATCTAAATCAAAGTATTCTTTAATCTAAAGCAGGGGTAGTCAACCTGTGGTCCTCCAGATGTCCATGGTCTACAATTCCCATGAGCAGGTCATGGGAATTGTAGTCCATGGACATCTGGAGGACCACAGGTTGACTACCCCTGATCTAAAGAATGCTTTCCTTGTCATAAATATGAGGGCATTGTATCTACAGGAGAGGCCTGCAGAAACATAAGCCTCAATAGAAGGCCATGTGAAGGCAATGAGAGGACAAAGAAAGAGATAGAGCAGAGAGGTTAGCCAGCAACTCCCAGGTTGACAAAGGGAGACCATCCTGTTCAAGGAGATAACACCTATACACATTTAGAGTGATGTAGCACCCCCCAATGTCAAAGCCCACTCCAACAAATTTCCCCATAACAATGCAACAGTGACAGGAAAATACATCTGGTCTCATTTTGCTTTTTTTGCAGCTATTAAAAAGGTACCCAAGCCCTCCTGATGGCTGAGCCTGGCAATTCTATTAGAAACACATGCATCAGCATCATGTGACAGGAAGAGGGGTAGCCAGAGCTATGACCTCACTGGCTGTGGGCACCTGACAAACAGAACTGGGAACAGGAAACACAGGGAGAGAAGGACAGGAGGTGAGTCATGGTGAGGAATCATTGAAGGGCCAGAGCTCTCCACCCAGGATCCTTGTCCTGCTGTTTCTCTTCACAAATTATGAAGTCTTTCTGTCCTCCACAAGGCTGCCACAATGACTTTTGATTGGATGTGTGCTGGGAGTTCTATACCTAGAAATTAAATCCAAAGTATGCATAGGGTGGATAAAGAACTTAAGCCTTTCCACACATGTAATTTCTGAGACCTTAACATGCCCTCGGAAGCTGCTATTTGCATTACTGGGAAACCTGCATGTACTGATGGCTATACTAAAACCTTTTCCACATACATGATTTAATCAGGGATCAATACTATTCAGAACCAAGTTTTGTCTCACTTCTTTGCAGCATTGCAGTACATTTGTACACTTCCCTGGATTTCTCCCAGTTTTCCTCTGATCATTTCTAAGCTTGGTTTGCTGTGAAGTTCAGGAAAAAAATGCCACAAAGTCAAGTAAGTTCAGACATTCCCATTCCCATCTTCAAGGCAGCAATTTTCTCTGACCTGTCCCTCCAGTAGCCATTCATGTCTGCCACAGTGTGTGTGTGTTTAAACTGGCAATTGCATGTTGTTATACTATTATAACGATCTGTGCATCAAGTTCTCTGAATTCTCAGCCTTCATTTATTTTAAGTGTCTCTAGCCCCTTTCATTGAGGAGATACAAGGGGGAAAATATAAATGGGGATAAAGACTTACTTAAAGCCTCTAAGTAAGACTGCAGCTCCAAAACCCTGGAAATGGTTTCTCATAGCGATGAGAAAGCAGTCTTCAGAATTCCACAACACAGCTCAAAGATATAGCCAACAGGGTTCCTCTTGGCAGGCAAAAACAAAAATCCTACTGGGAACAGTAGTGTTGACAGACCAAACTGGTAAGTTCTTAAAGCTTCTGAAGTAGCTCAGATAGCTCCAAGGGGAAAAGTTGCGTAAAATAGAGAGTCTGTAAACAATGTTGCCACTCCATCGCCATCTACGGAATAGCTCTGTATTAATCTCAAAATATGCTGAAAAAATAAGTGAGGACCCACAGAAGAATTCACAGCAGAGGGAAAATCTCACTCCTACTTATTCCTGCTTCTTCCCACAGCATTCTCAACTAAGAATGTTTGAAACAATTAATGAAAGCTTGGGATTCAGAGAACTCACACAGAGATTGTTATAATGATATTTAATTGCTGTTTAAAAAAAACAAAACAGGCCCAAGGGCATGGGCAGTAATAGCCACTGCTGCTTTTGAGACACAACTTGCTTTAGCCTCGCTTTGGATTTCCATTAGATGCTGTGACTCGACACTAGGCTTCCCATATTTGGCCTTTCCTCCCCTCATTTCCTAGGCTGAAAATTGCCATATGTTTTCTGTATCTGAGTTGGAAGGAGGCAGTTTCCCATCACACTTTGATCCCTTCCCCTTTTCCAAAAAGTGTTAATTTTTGCTAAATGGGGCCTGCTTGCACCTTTCTTTTTTTGTAACACCCCTTAATCCCACCATTTTGTGCCTGCCCTCAGACATACTGATCACTTCCCCCACTTCCTCCCCCAGTATACTGGATGTTATTTTTTTTTAAACTTAGCTTAGTGCATTACAATGCTGTTGCTATGTAACAAGCAAGACTGCCGCTATTGTTTATGGTTAGAGATAGTGTTGTAATACAATCACTCCCTTAAAAAAAAAAGTCAGATGTCTTGGGATGGAAGGAAGGAAGGGGAAGGGAGGGAGAGGGAGGATGATGGCAAGGAAGCGGGCGTGAACAAACAAATAAAATGACGACCAAGAGAAAAACCCAAATGCAAGGATTCCTCCATTGGGCAGCCCCGAATTAGAATCTGCCTTAAAAAATGAAATTACTGTAAGCAGGGAACCCTTAACTGAGACGTAAGTGCAAAATTAAGTGTGGAAGTGAACACAAAGTTTGGCACTTTAAAAAGGAAAAAGTGAGGGATTCCACTAGTGCGGAAATGGTCTGGGTCAGGAAAAATGCAGGGAAACATGGAAGCCTCCCTTCACCACTTGCAGCCACACTGCATGAGGAGCTACAGCAACAATGGGGAACTACACAAGCGTGTCCCTATGTGGAAAACACAACTGTTTCCACAGCAGGGCACATAGTAGCTCCTGGGAGGGGTGTAAACTACTTCTCTCTGTGCATGACAATGCTGCTCAAAATCAGGCGTGTGTGTGCCAGGAAGTTAAGTTCTGAGCACAGAACTGCCAGCACACACCTGATCAAATGGGCCTGTGGCAGCCATGTGGGGGACACAAAGGCTTTGTAATATGTGAAGTGGCCCTGAGTCAGTATGGAACAGGAAGCAGCAACTGTGGTGTCCTTCTTTCTGCCCATGTACACTAGCACTAAGTCTTTCCTAAAGCAGTAAGAAAAATGGCAGATCTAGATGGGCTCACAACTCATCCGGCTGTGAGCCCCTTTGGGACCCACCTGAGAAGCCCAACGCATGGGATAAAGACTACAGCCACCCCTCATCTCTGGGATCTTTTCTACCACCCATTCAGACCAATCATCCATCTCACCACCTACAAGTTACTCATCACTGAACATAAGCAACACTTACTAGAAGCCGCTGTCACCTCTTGGCTCCATTCTACAGCCTACTAGGGTTGCCAAGTCCAGCTCATAAATGGCTGCATATGAAGAAAAAGTCCACCAGGTGTTTCTCCTGTTAGTGCTGCACAGCGATTGAAAAAGCTGCACTTGGTGAAGCTCCGTCTGTTAGGCTGTTCTTGAAGAAGCAGTGGTCTGCTAAGATAAGCTGGACCTAGAAATTCTAATTACACTTCTATGACATGCCTCTCGGTGATCATACTTTTATTATTATTATTATTATTATATTTATATTTATACCCCACCTCCCCCCGAAGGCTCGAGGCGGCTTACCTCCTCCATCCATTTTATTCCGTAACCTTAACAGTAGAATTTCCCTAAATCTTCTGAAAGGAAACTCTCTTTTTACAGTAACTAACAGCAAAGCAAAGAAAATGGCAAGCCTGGCTCTTCACTATTACTCAACATCATGAACTTACTAAGTGGCCTTGTGCTTAGTCATCCATCAAACCCAGTGGTATTGGCTCTCCATAACTTTAGGCACAGATGTTTCCCAGAGCTGCCACCTGAAATCCTTTACATGGTGATTGAACCTGCAACTGCTTGGATGAGAACACAGCCCTCTCCAATCCAAAAAGGAAACCTGTAACAGCCTCTGGAGGAACTGGTTCTGATTCTTCCACTCCTTCCTCCCTTTTTATTCACTTTGTTCTTCTTGTTTAAACCTTCACATCAAAAACCCCCTCACTGTCGTCCTCCCATAGTTACATCTCTATCAGTTACTTCTGAGACTCTTCTAAAAGTCAATTCGTAGCAGCTGTAAAAAGATAAGATGTTGCTACTTGGGAAAAGCACAATGAGAAAACACATATATTATCACATGTGTGATCGCTGCTTTTCCTGTCATGTAGGGATGCCAGCCTCCAGGTGGGGCCTGGGTAACTCCTGGAATTACAGATCATCTCCAGACTACAGAGGTCAGATCTCCTGAAGAAAATGGATGTTTTGAAGAGTGAACTCTATGTCATCGTACCCCACAGATGTCCCTGTCCTCCCCAGGCTCCACCCCCAAATCTCCAGGAGTTTCTCAACCTGGAGATGGCAACCCATCATCCCCTGTCAATGGCTGGGAGGACCTGGCAGCTGTAAAAGATTCCAATAAAAGTATCCAAATGGTCACTGGAAATAAGGCACCATTAAAAAGTCCACAGTGCTCATACAGCACATACGTTTATTTAATAAAGGTATGTATGAACTTCAGAGCTCATATTCTATTCAGGGAAGGATGGCATACAAATTTGAATATAAATAAATAAATAAAAATAATCTATAGGTGTCAATAGTAGCCAGATAGGTTGTGAGAGCTTTGCTTGAAATGCCGTTCCATGACATCAGAGCAGATAAGTCAATGTCATCAAAATAAGTAAGGAGAGAAAAGGGGTCAGAGAGCAAGGGATAGGGAGGTAAGACCATGAAGACAGATTCCAGAAGGGCTTTTTACCATGAACAGATACTGAAAACATTCACTGTAAATGAGATGTAAACAAAATCAATATGCATAGTGGAAAAACAAGATGGACCCCGTTGAGAAGAGTATGTAGCAATTTGAAGTAGAAAGATTGTTTTAGCTAGAATGTGGAATCCTATATAACCATTGGAATTGGTTTGCACATATATATTCTTAACTCGTTGACTATAGCTTCAGCTAATGCATAGCTGCAGAAGCCATCCCAGACCATCACCACAGAGAGAACCTTCACATGTCCCATTCTTAACTCAAAGACAATACTTTGCATGGCAGGAAGCACAGATGGTCCTCAGGTTCACCGAGTGTTCATTTTATTTATTTGCTATATTTGTAGCCCACCTTTCTCACTGAGATCCAAGGTGGATTACACAGTATAAAACAATGAAATCCCACAGTGTGAAATATCTAAAACAATGCATGTGTCACACTTAAGTGCATGCCCCATTCCTGGAAATTGGCTAGAGCTAGGGGTGTTTGAACATCCACCCGTTCGGCTCATGTCCTGTTGGTCAGCCATGAACAGAGAGTCCATTTTTTCACAGACTATTCACCGGTTCATTGACCTGTTTGAGGCTGTTTAGTAAGATAGTTGACCTTATTCTCTCCTAACAGCATGGCACAGTCAATATTTTGTGCATGCATGTTCTTGTTTTGCTGTAAGTGTGCTCAACAGGCAGTTGTTTAGACAGTTAAATCAGCCTCAGATCATTTAATATATGCACTTAGTAGCATTGATAGCAGCCGGTCTATTAGGATCATCACTGTTTTCACAGATGTGCAGCTTTGTAAAAATCCACTGCAAAGTCATTTGATGCCAGACTGAACAGGCCCAGAGTTCAGCTCACCTCTGATCGTCACCACCAGCAAGGATGACTTTCAAACACCCCATGCAAAACTAAAAAAGGGAATAGAAACCCAACCTGGACAGAGACAGGAACTCAAAAGTTGAGCTGCAAAACAATGTTAAAACAATATTAAAAAATTATTACAAATATTTATTAAAGTGCACCAATAATATATTAAAAACAAAGTAAAAACAATACATATCTAACTGCACATGAAGAACAGACCAAGCGCATTTCGACCCACAGGGGTCTTCCTCAGTGGTCAATATATACTGTGCAATGCGCTCTCGTCTAAAAACAAATTAATCAAGAGAAATCTGTTTGTTGTAGACCCAACCAATGTTTCTAAAGTGTTTCTTTTGGGAGCCTACCTTCTAAGATATATATTGTCTAGGACCACCTCTCTCAGCTATAGTCTTATTCTGCATCAAGTGTGCATTTCATGTGTGTCAGAAAAAGCTTTTTTTTAATATATTATTGGTACACTTTAATAAATATTTGTAATAATTTAATATTGTTTCAAACACCCCAGACATGAAATTTCTGGCACCCCTGATTCAAACGAATAAAACAAGAGGCAAGTTTTGTGTTACGCTGCATATTGACAGCTTCTTGCAAACTAACGATAGGGGAACAGAACTGTTTATATTGTACACTAGCCATACAATATGTATGTTTCTGTAAATCAGTCACATCTCAAACAAACTGTTTCCCAATGCATTTTATTTTATTTTATTTATTATTAGATTTATATACTGCCCCTCTTGGCCAGCCAATTCTGTAACTCTGAGATGTTACATGAGATATAAGCAATTTAAATATTCTACTAGCAAAAATTCCTTTTCATTGCAGTCCCACTTTTCTCTTATAAGTAGGTGATTGAAGATTCTCCCTCCCCCCCTCCCCTTTCTCCCTGCCAATATGTCTTACAGAGGGATTGCATGGTGCTTTACCAATGATAAGACCCTAGACTCAGCCAAGAACCAACCTAAAACTCAGCTCCCCAGCTGGTCCCACTCCCTATCAATGTGCCAGTTGACTGAAAGAACTTTGGAAAGAAGAGTAGAAGGTACATATTAACATCTCTGACTTATTAAAAGAAGGTTTGGCAAACTTCAACTTATTTCCATTTGGTATTTAAATAATATTTCCTCCTCGTTCCTCATGAGAAAAAGCAGAATTGACATTGCTGGGGTAGACAACTATATTACTCCTAGCAAGAAGATACCTTTAACCTCCATCCTTGTATCCCAAGCGCATCAAGGAAGAGTCAGACCAAACTGCAAGCTCTGCTGGTACCAAAGCTCTTTCTTCAAGCCTCTTGGGGGGGGGGGGGGGGGAGACTATGAACTGGTCAAGGTTAGGCAGAGTAGAGAAGTAAGGGCCTCGCAGGGCACATGCCAGTCCCAATCCAAGCAGATAGCAATGTTTGCCTGGCCTACTTGCACTCCCCTCATCAGGAGCTACTCGTTGCAGGATGTGATCATGGCAACCTCAAGACATCTGGCTGCCATTAATGAGCCTGCAGTCAGGTCATGTCCTTTTTGGTTGTAAATTCCTCCTTCGGGCAGCCCTAACAGAAGCACTGCAGGGGCCACTAAGTTCTTGCCTTCGAGACAACAGTGAAATGTTCATTTCACCCTTTTCAAGGAAGCGATTAGTTAAATCAGCATGAGGCTTCCAAAACCGGCACAGAGCCGGATGTCTGCACACACGGGGCCTAGAGCCACGTGCTAGGGGAGCATTTCACAGCCTGGGCTCCAAAGTAAGATAAATCTGAGGAACAGCAATCCATTAATGTATTTGGACACATTACCTTTTTACTAATTAATCAACTAACAAATTTCCTTTAAATCAATGTGCACATTATTCCTTGGAAGTATAGGAGCTTCTTTGATATGCTGAAGTATGTTAAAATCATTTTAACAATAGTTTGCTTACTACTCTGTACTAGGCAAGTCCTCTAATAATTAACTTTTCTACTCCTGATTATTATTACATACCAGAACAAATAACCTCAAAAGCAACCAAGGATATTCTTAATTTGCAGTTGTACAAATTGAAATTTACCCCCTCCAGTTAGTCAACTATAGGGGATTAACTGCCAGATTAAAACTCCGTCCTAATAAATGCAGCTTTTAAGGGAAAGGCAGAATGTAGAAGGGGGGCCCTTGAGGAATGTAGAAGGAGGGAAAATGGTAACCAGTCTACACCCACAGAAAGAAAAGACTGTATACTTCTAAAATACATTATAGCGGTAATTGATTCCAAAAGTGTCTGCCAAATTCTGGCCTTCCTAGGAAATATATTTTCCTTTTCCTTTAAATCTTGTTCAAAGCCAGGACTCCACGTTGCTGTAAACTCAACTATTTGGCAAGCCTCATGCAGAGCACACTGGGGCATTAGTGAATGCAAGAACCTGAGACTGTATAATGGATGTTTCAGACTCGTGCCCATGTAGGGGGCATGGTGTAGTGTTCATGCTCTGGGCCTAATTGACTGCTGTAGCTGAAGCTTGAAAGGAATTATTCCCCGGGCCGAACAGGACAGCAATCTGATAGAATGTGCTTGTCCGCATGAGAAACAGTGAGTGCCCTCCCAGTGCCCTTCTGATTGTGGCAGACAGTGAGCCAAATGCCATGGGGAAATTATGACGGGTCCTGCCTCTCAGTGGAAAGAACCAGCCGTGACAGACTTTGATTTCTCCCAATCGCACAATTTTAGTCCATTGGGTTAAGGTTTTTTGGGGATCTATTTGTTTTAAAGATGTTTTCCATGGTGTTCATGCTCAAGTTCAGATTAACATATTTAAAAGCCTTCTGTATTGATAAAGCTAGTAAACAAAATGTTTCTCCACTGTGACATTTCTGTATTCTATGTGTGAAGTAAATCAGCCTCCAATGCAATAAAATAAACTATATGCAAAAGTTTGTGTGTATGTTTTTATGTGCGGGGGAGGGTGGTGGTGATAATTTTCATCAACTTCTCAAACAGATCCATAATAATAATAATAAAGGTTAAGCACCACAGCTTTACAGGGTCTTCACAGAACCCTGTGATTATGCAAGACTCTATGCATTCATATGAAAACTTAAAAGAAAGGGAAGGGAAGAAAGTCATGGGATATTTCTTGGTCATCTCAAAATTCAATGTTAACAAACGGTACATAGCCCAGAATGTGGAAGTATACAGAATTAGTCCATAGAACTGAAGACAGATGGCCATTGATGATATAGTACTGTTAAAGCCACAAATTGAGCAATATTAGAGTCTGAGAAAGTATAGACAGAATAACTGTTGAAGCCAACTGTATCATTAGGAATGTCTTGGGCAGATCAGTGAAGTGTACATGATTTGGTTCAAGCAACAGACTGACTTGTCATGTGTGGTATTTCTTACTTGGTTGTTTGAATCCTCAGAAACATTCTAATACTCATATCAATTTTGTATTAGAATATTTGTTGATTTTTAAGGATTCTTATGTACTTTTGAACTGTCTGCCCAACTCTTGGAGGCTAAACAATGGTCAACAGAAATGGGCCTTCCATTCCCCTACTAAAGCTTAAAGACTCATATTACAATTAGAAGTCGACCTCCAGTAAATCAATGGACTGAGGAACTCAGAACTCTATCAATATTTTAAGACGTGGTACATAGATAGCAACTGCATATGGACATTTTTAGATATTTGGAAATAATTTATAGAAAATTATGTATAATTTATAAATTATGTTTAGACAAATTATAACAACTACTGTTATAATTTTGTCTTGTCAGTATGTGTTGTTTTTGTTTTATTCTTTAAATTGTAGTTATTGGTTTTTAGGTATTTTTCCTATTCTTCTGCTGTTTTGAAATAAAGAATTTTTAAAAATAAAGAAAGGCAAAGCTAATAGAATGGCTGAAGTAGAAACTCCCCTGCCTTGTAGTACAATGACATCTATTACTACTACTACTACTACTTAAAGAACTTGTGGTTTAATGCTTACTCCATTTTATCCTGACAACGCTTCCTGTGAAGTGGGTAAATAAGGGACAGAGTGATTGACCCAAGGGATCCCTGTGAGCTTCAGGGCTGAAGGGGGATTTACATACATCCTAATCAGATGTATTTTCCTGACCTGAAACAACCCCAAGGAGCTGCTACTGATCCCTGTTGGGGAAACTCAGTTGTAGCCATTAGTGCATAAATGTCCCCAGCAGGGCAAATTGTGGCTCTCCAAGGATGTTTCAGATCAAGGAAACAGTGCAGAGTAAAGGCCCCTATCATGACATGGTTCTGACCCTGAGAACTAAGTTCAGTCTACAGAATTTGTAATGTACTTTTGATCGGCAGGACCTAGACCATTTATGCACTGGGCACTTACTGCCCCAGCTGTCATGCAGGAACACAAATAGGGGGCAGATTAGGTGCACTGGGCCAAATGCTTCCCCATGTGGGTGCAGCAAGAGGTGGGGCCACCTGCCACAACTAAAACTCCAGCCTGCAACCCAGCATGAAACCCCCAGTGCATAAACGGTCCTAGGGAGAGCATGCAGATAAATCAATGTGTATTTTTATCCTTGGACTCTTATGAAGGGCTGGGAACATATTGCACCACAAATATTTGCTAAATTCACTAGGACATTTAATGGGGTATCAGCTGCAGGCACTTTGGGAGGGGATTATTTAGGGCTTTATTATGCTTTGCTTTAATTTTAAATTTGGAAATGTAAATCAGCTTGAGCCACAAAGGAAAGAAGAGGATATAACCATTTTAATAAATCAATAAATAGAAGTTCTTTTTTATACCCCACTTTTCACTACTCGGAGTCTCTCAAAGTGGCTTACAATCACCTTCCCTTTCTCTCTCTACAGCAGGCACCCTTGTGAGATAGGTGAGGCTGAGAGAGCCCTGAGAGAAACTGCTCTATGAGAACAGCTCTAAGAGAACTGTGACTAGTCCAAGGTCATCCAGTTGGTTGCAAGCGGAGGAGCAGGGAGTCAAACCTGGACCTCCAGATTAGAAGCCTTTGCTCTTAACCACTATACCAACCACCACACCACTACACAAAGAAACACTGCTGCCACTCAGCCAGATCATCCTTGTGAGTGTGTGATGAGGCGGGGTGGTAGCAATTCCCATCCCTGTCATGTGCTGAAAGACCATGAGGTGGATCAGCAGCCAGATGCCCCCTGACAAGCGTAATTCAGTGCACACAGAAGGCTGATGGTCAGTCAGGTTCCCAGTCGGGGTCTTTAACAAAGGCCACAGTCCTGGTTTTGCACACAACCTTGTTTAGCCATGTGAAAAAATACTAATTTAAAAATCAAATTAAATTGTGAGGGGATATAGAAGCAAGACCTTTTTGACTGGGGTTGTCATTTTCTTTGGAATAGGGAAGCTGTGAGGGCCTAGGTCACATTGGGAGTTTCTGCAAGAGAAATCTGGTATAGTGGTAACCCCATGGCCAGTGAGAAGCCCCGCTCATGAGCCTGGACTGCTTAGCTTTTGGATCTAGAGGGGGCAGGTGTAGTTACCCCCCAGCACTAGGCAGTTCATCTCCTTCATACAACCTCGAGAGACAGAATACATCATAGCAAAGAGAAATATTTACATGGCTTTGTCTACTTCCAAGTAAATATTATGTTCTACCTTCAGAGAACACAGAGCCAAGCTACATTTATGAAATCAGAGATTAAACTTCCTAACAATTATCAGGCTGCTTCAATTCAGTCCAGGGAGACTGGAAGGCTATCAACACAACTTACTGCTATAGCCAGACACCTGGAGTTGAAATCCTCCATCTACCTCCCCCATAAATACACTTTAAAAGGCCTTAATAACCAGGTGCCCCACAGGCATCAGGTCTCTGGCAAAAATGCAAGCAATGCTCTAGGCCTCTTAGGAACAGCATTGAAGGACAGTGCAGGAGGGAAAGAAACTTCCCTTGGAGGAGGGGGGGTTGTTTAAAGGAGAGTAAGCAAGTTGTCAGGGAAGATTCCAAGAGCTCAAGTGGGAATAAACAGCTAAGGGGATTGTGTTACCAAGAATGAAAAATGGCTTGAAGCGATCCTGTTCAAACATCAGCCAGGCTCAATTCATCACAGCTAGGTTTCTTTTTCAAGAGGTTAGGACAGCTCCTAGTTCCACAAGATTCTATCTTGCTAAGTGAGGTTCTGTTACTTACCAAGGTAATGTGGACATTTGTGTCACAAAGCCTGAGAAACTTGGGAAGAACATCCTCAGCCTAAGGATTTGTGGCAACAACCTGAATGCCTCTTGGTGGAGATTTTCACTGCCACCCACTGGCCAGAGATGGGAGAACTGGACCCTTCTGTTCCATCCTCTCTCTGGCCAAACAAGACATAATCCATTTACGAGTTGCATACAGCTCTCCCATTTACCTCACAGCCTGTCAGTCATTTCAGGACCCATTTCATGGATAATTCAAACAACACCCGTAACAGTAACAGCCACTCAACTCCATCTGGACCATTATCTCTTTTATATTTGCTCTTTAATATTTACTGGGTTCACCCAAAGTGCATGTGCCGCTTTGGCTTCAAGGACACCAAATTTAGTATTGCTTCATCCCTTCTGCTGAGGCCATGGGAGCAGAGAGGGGAGAGAACATGCGCACAGACAAAAATCAGCATCATACTTGCTGCAAAGAACTCATGTAAAAGTCTACAGAGTGCTTCTGCTAGGCTTCTGCTAACTCTTCCCTTCTGCCCCAGCCAAGCAAATCTTACCGAAATACAACGGCAGCTGTCTCTGAAGAAAAGAGCATCCCCATTCTGAATCTTTCAAGAAGACTTATGTCAGAGGAGCCAAATCAGAATTTTTGAAGTAAGGGATCCAGAGAGCCCTGTAACACTTTAATCGCTATGTGATTAAAAAGAGGAAAGAAATTTGCATTATAATACCCTCTCTTTGTTGATCTTTGTCTCAAGACGCAGCCTTACCTGTTAGCGTGAGATTGGTATATGTGTTTGAGAATTGTTCCTTGAGGAGAACCAGGTGCATTTGAGCTGCCTTTTCCCTCTGTAACTCTAGCATGATGTCAGGGTGCTGGGCGATCTTGCAGCCTTTCTGCTTATCCAAGGCAATATCACTGCGAATGATGTCTATGGTAAGAAACAGTAAGACAGAAAAATGGAGGTGACACAGATGCTGCTTCTAGCTGCATGTAAATGAGCTTACACCCCACTGGGATCTCTCTCCTCCCCAAGCTCCACCATCCCCAGGATGGACCCCCGGGAATTTTTCCACATGGATGTGGGGGCACTATAACTTTATGCTTAACATAGATCCTAGAGCAGGGATCTCCACCCTTTTTGAGCCTGTCTGTGTCTTCAGAATTCCCACAGTGTGGTGTGGCAGCCACAAGATGGCTGAAACAAAATGGCTACTACAGTAGCCATAGTCAGCTTACCTTTGGTCAGACTATGAAGATTCTTGCTGCTGTGACAGGAGCTGCTGCCACAGCAATTTTTTTTAAGCCACAGAACCAATCAAATCTTCAATGGCCAATCAGAAGCATTGCTGGGCAGAAACCCCACCTGGCTCCACCCACTTTCTAAAAAGTTGGCAGGTGCCAGCACCCACTAGAGTCATCGCTGAAGTCAATTTTGCTCCTTCAAATGTAGATTTCTAATGTGGCTAATCAAGATCATCTTATGTTATACTGGATCCTGGATCCTGAACAATATTCATAAAGAATGTGACATGGTACCCAGAGTGGTTAGTTGCCAACTTCAATACCAGAGCCAGCAATCCTACAACAGAGGCAGATGCTAAGGCATCACAATCATGGAGAATAAAACACACACCAAAAAAAAGTGTTAAAGAAGTATCAGGCCAAAGTTTCATGTGAGAGAACAATGATCCAGAGTCTGTGATCTCTCTCAACCTGTAATTTAATGTAGAAACCTGAGCCACTTCTCCCCCCACAGGTATATCTTTCCCCCAGAATAGAAAGGGGAATTTCACATAGTGTTATTGGAGGAGGCTGAACAGCAGTTCTTATCAAGAGGCAGCTATGCTGATCATCAAGGATTCCATTAAATTCTATGGATAGAGTGAACAGGCTTTCATCTGTGTTACACTTGAAAAGGGGCCAAAAATAACAGTCACCCTACGTCTGCAACAAGAAGCAGGGTTTCCTGACTGCATTATTGATATTCACTACTACAGAGAAAAGTGCCATGTTTAGGAATGCCACTGCAATGAAGGTAAAAACCCATGTTCCACGAGCAATGAGCATACAGAATTCAATCTATTCTGCCAGTCATGATGATGACTGTTTAATTAACACAGCATATGCAAACTAACTAAGAGCCTCTTGTGGCGCAGAGTGGTAAGGCAGCTGCCTGAAAGCTTTGCCCATGAGGTTGGGAGTTCGATCCCAGCAGCCGGCTCAAGGTTGACTCAGCCTTCCATCCTTCCGAGGTCGGTAAAATGAGTACCCAGCTTGCTGGGGGGTAAACGGTAATGACTGGGGAAGGCACTGGCAAACCACCCTGTATTGAGTCTGCCATGAAAATGCTAGAGGGCGTCACCCCAAGGGTCAGACATGACTCGGTGCTTGCACAGGGGATACCTTTACCTTTACCTTTATGCAAACTAAATATTATAACCGTACATGGGGATGAGGCTGGTGCTCTATACAATGGCTTAGGCTTGTTCTTGATGCTGTTGGGAGTAAGCATGGTATAGAGCACCAACAGCCCTATGGGCTACCTCTCATGTGCTTTACCTGACCTCCTTTCATCATTTCACAATGCCAGTGGCAAAGTACAAAAATGAAAACAGTGGAAGAAAAGAAACTGGGACAGAAGACATAGCTGAAAACAGCATCTGAATCTGAGCTAAGGTGGGTCGAAGGATATGCAGCAAGTAAAAGTAGTTTAAATGAAATCATGTTCTTGAAAATCCCACCTGCCTTTGCCTTTATCATATTGTTTTTCTCCAGGTAGTTCAAACATGCACTACCCAACTTCAAGAAAACTGGCCTCATTAAGCACTTTTCAACTCTAGCATATTATATGTCAGTTCCAATGAGTCCAAGAAGTCTTACTCCCATGTATGCACAGACTCATACTAAGAGGTTGGCCAAGACTTGCTATAGAAGATGGGACTGGGATTGTTACTTGAACTGTCATTCTTGGCAGTGGTATTGCACCTTTGGATCATTACAAACTTAATGCATTTGGTGAGTTTTGTACAGCCATGCTCTATGTAGTCACCATGCAGGAAACTCTTAAATGCAGTATGAAGGGAGCACACCCATGTGGCAGGTGAGTGAGCTGCGGCCAATTATAGGACACAAAATATAGAAATGTGGAGTTGGAAAAATGAAGAAACTGTATAATGGGCGCCTAAGGGTAGAGAAACAAAAAGGCCTCCTGCAGGCAGCACGTCTAACCATCCCATACTAGTTTAGTGCTCTCTACACCAGAAGGCATTAAAAATCCCCTAGAATCTTCACAGTGAGGCATTGACCAGTTTTCTGTCCAATTCCAGTAATGACAGAAGTGCATGCTTCCTTTAGGTGAGCTTAAAGCATCCCTCAGAATTTCTCACCAGAGGATCCCTATTATAATGGAAGAATTAACACCACTGGAGATTTGTACATCCCACACCGCATCCTTCCATGTTCTCTAAAGTGACACTAAGGGCAGAACAACATCTATCCAGGGAGAGCCTTAGGGAGCACATGGCCCCAAGGAAAACAGCTTCCCTCTGGAACAGATCTTCCATTCCTTGGCCTGCTGGATAAGCAAACATTTTGTCAGTCCACCGCAGAGCCTAGGCAGTAGGTTTTGTTTAAACCTTTCACAGTGATACCAAATGATTCCTAAAGAAACTTTAATTGCATCTTTAGTCTGAACATTCCTACTTATGGAAATAAGTGAGGCGGGGCAGCACTGGGAAGTGAGACACCCTGCTGGGATCAAACCCTCTGTCTCTTGGTCACCAACAAGAGAGCCATAAATGGAAAGCTGTAAAACTTTGAAAATAGCTAGTTAAAAGGTCATGGCCATTAAAATGGCTTCCATTATTTCTCTCATCTACTTGGCAAAGTTTTTTAAATGTCCAGTCACTGGGGTGTCTGGGCTCTGGTATAAAATCAGAAAAGGTGAGTATTTTACCCCAAGGGGATTTATGCTAACTACTCTAATGAGAAGTTGTTAATTGGATGGCCCTGGGAAGGCCAGTGTATTTGTTCTGTTAAATGTGTCTGTTTCTGAGCAGAAAAAAAAATCAGAAAGTTGTATAAATCATGCAAAACAGGAAGCTTTCTGAACAGAGCAAGTCAAATTTATCTTGCCCATAAAACTACAGTCTCTCCCCAGTTAAACCAGATTTAGGGGGGGGTTAAAACTCTTTCTGTTTGGCTTCTTAATTCTTCATGAATTTCTGTACTCAGACACATCTGAAATGCTAATAGGACACTAAAAATAAATCCAAGATAAGAAAACAAAACTGTTGGGAGTTGCTAGTATAGCAAGACAAGCAAAAAAATGGCACTTGTCCATCCTTTACCTTAGCAACATCTATGGTTTAAGTTTAAAGTCTTCCTTTTGTTGCAGCCTAATTATTGACACTTCCTACTTTCTGCAACTCCAGAAGATATATCTGGTCCATAAATATAGGGAATATCTGACAAAAGCTGGACAAGCCAGCAAGATCTAGAACCTATGATTGCTCATCCCATGATACGTTAGAAAGTTTCTATCATTCTCCCACTGCATTTAGTAGGGCTGAGGCGGGCATTCGCAAACCACCTCTGTCTCTTTCCTTTGAAAACCCTACAGTTGTCATAAGTCAGCTGTGATTTGATGGCATTTTCCAGCGCAGGACTACAGCGGAGGTGGGTATGCCCATTTTTTATCATTTCTTGTAGAACAAAACTACTTCCACATTATTTGTGTATGTACATGCCTACATTATACATTATGAAGTGTTGAATAATATGGAGTGTTGCTAGGGGTCAAGGTTCTATTTGTCATAAGTCATCCATGCTGCTTATTACCCTGCAAAAATACAAAAAAAGCAACTCTTTGCTCAAGAGTATTGCAGATTTCTTGAGAAAGACACCAAGGAGTAACTCTGTAAGCAAAAGTAACTTAGCTGTTTCCACTCAAGCCTCCTGATAGAAAGTGCTGCATTCAGTACTCTGCACTTTTGGAAAGACTGATATGGTTTGTCATCAAGATTCAGATGAACAAGCCCAGAATAGAAAGGGGAATTTCACATAGTGTTATTGGAGGAGGCTGAACAGCAGTTCTTATCAACAAAACATTCACCTTCATTTTATCACATAACATTTATCCATATGTGGCTGTGCTAATCTTTATAGAATATATTAAAGAAAACTTAGTTGTAGCTTTAAGACTGTTATTCTTTACAGAATAGGAGCTACAGAATCTTATGCTCTGCAAATTAAAAAAAGAATATCTCAAAGTACCACTAGATTTTCTTACTTATTCAGTCAGATAGGATGTATTTTCCTGTTCATGTTTCCTTGTTGTCTGAGTCTCCCAGGAGGTACATAACAGACCTATCAGAATTTGCTCTCATGTAGGTTTGCCAGAATCCTCCCAAGTAAATGAAGTCTTTAAACTTTAAATCAGGAGAAGTCAGTTCATTAGGGACAGAGACCTTGATTGCAAATGGATTAGTACACCTGCAACATCACTCCACACCTGATTTGTCTAATTTAGCACAGTTAACTGGGAGATATAAAGCTAACACCACCACATTAAAGTGACTGCAGCTGAATATCTAGCAAGATGACACTCGGAGAGTTCTGTGTCAAATGCTCCCCACATTTTAATTTTAAATTAACTTATGAGGTCTGTGGGAGCTCAACTGAGAGTGTACATATGTTGCTTCCTCAAAGGGCTGTTCAGACTTCTGTGTTCCATCACATCTCTCCTTAAAGGATCTGAAGTAACAAATCTGGGAAAGACTCAGCCTAATTGTAAAGAGCCACTGCCTGTTATCCTAGGCAGTACTTAGTTAAATAGACTAGTGTTCTGACAATAGCTTCACTAAAGTTACAGACTACCTAGAAACAGTGTAATTTTCAGCACTGGGACTAAAACTGCAGTGCTCCTTCCCTATGGAGACTGTGATGGACAGCACTTAGGAAATAAGGTTCTAGGTGCTGGAGAGAGAAAAAAACAGTGAGAAGTTAGAAATCTAGGCAAATAGAACCAGGGCTACAGGCTGTTCTAAGACTTGGAATTGGCCAGCCACAGCTGAGTGGAAGTTGATATACTGGATGTGGGCAGGAGGAGAAACAGTTCAGTCTGAGTCTTTATCTGAGAGGAGTCAGACACTAACAAGATTCTAGGCTGATAAACTCCCCTGAGGAGAAACTCTAGTGAGAGAACAGTTTTCTATTGAGAGCTAGTCTGTACAGTATTTGGACAACTAAATTAGTTATTTGGCAGTGAGAATTTAGGTAATCAGGTGGTTACTCCCAAATTAGGCCAATTTGGAAGGTGAGCTCTTCTAAGGAAGAGAAGGAAGAACCCTGCCTGGTTAGAAATAGGAAATCAGAGGTGCATTTCCTAAAATATGTCTGTGGGAGAAAGAGCTTCAGTTGTCTCAGAAAACAGTGGGATATTGGACAGAAAAGCCTGTGAACAAGTAAAAAGCCAGTCATTAAGAACAAAAAGATATGAACTAACTGGTATTTTAGGGGGGGAAATGATTCCTCAATTCCAATTTTCATTCCTCTCTTTTTAAATAAAATTAGTTTGTTTGCCTCAGTGGTATCTGACAAAGGGTTTTGTTTTGCTTTTTAAGAAAAGATGGCTCTATACCTTCCCAAAAGGTTCCAGGGCTGAGTAAAACCAAAAAGATCTAACTGTAAAGGGCAGGACAGTGAGCTCCTTTATTGTAACACAGAAAGCCATGCTACAAAGGCCAGCTCAGTCTCGGGAACAGCTTTTCATTGGGGGATGGAATTTACCTCTGAGTGAGGAAGGATGTACAGGCAACCGTCACAGAGACTCACATTATCTTTATCTCAAAAGGCCCTCAGTTAAAACTGTCATTGCTGTTCTTTTGCTCTGGTTTTACTTTTTTAAATGTTGGTTGTCTGATTCTGTAATTTACTAAATTTACTAAAATGTTGTACACTGCCTCTAGACTTGGCAAAATGCAGGAATTTTTTGTATAAAGTTAATAAATGAATGATGTTGCCCAGTACAAATGGACCCCAACTCCTTAGCTAGAGATGCTCAGAAAGACAGGGCTTGGAAAGTCTTGTAACTATTTTTCCATGCCTCTTCCTGCTTTACTGACATAGGAATGGACTCAGGGCTGGTTCACAGAGAAAATCTTATGGATGTCACTATGGGTCATAAAGTATCTTCACTTGTACATCTTCTGTGAAAACTACACCAGAAACATTAGTCAACACTATGTCTATAGTTGGTAGCAACCCTATCATTCACATGATTCACTCAGATTCAGATGTTTATTGCATTTTATCTCACCCTTCTTCCAAGTTGTTGAGACAATCACAACTGGTATTTCTCTTCTCTTTTTAACAAGCCAGTGAGGTAAGACAAGGCTGAAAGAGATATCACCCGATAAGTTTCATGGTGGTGGGAGGGTTGAACCAGGATAATTTGATATTCTAATTTCTACACTACATTTTGTTTTATTGCACTGTGTTCCTAAAGGTTTGCGACACAAGGTTGCATTTTTTATGAATTTGGTGCTATCGACTGGCATGTATGCTAGTTTCCAACCATTCAGGCTATACCTGGACAAGATCGCCTACTAAAAGAAAGCTAGGAAATCTGGGGAACTGATTGGTTGAACAACAGCTATTATTGCATGAGATTTAACTAAATAGTCTGTTAAACATATTTTTCATAGCTGTAGCATAGCTATTAATAACAGAAGTATTTTGCTTGTTTTCAGCATGCACATATGGTAGCAGACACTTGGAAGATGCATTTCCCTCCTCAGAGTGAGAGAATGAAGAATGCCTTTTCTAAGATAGTGCCTGCTCATGGTACATTTGGTAATTAATTTCATTGAAATTTGTTTTTTTCAAAATATGCCTCCTGGATAGGTTTTTAATCAAGGTTCTTTTGTAATTGAACAAAAACTTGTAAATAGATTAACCAATTGATCAACCAAATGTTACAATACCAAATTAAGCATTTCCTTAATATCTCTAATACTGGAAATTAACAGAACATTCAAAGTTGATATGTTGTGCTGAAAGTTAGAGAGAAAACTATTTAAATGGCCCTCTGTAAAGCAACAATACTTGTGTAGTCTTGTATAATTATGCTTGCCTCTCTTTTGAGAAAAATTAATTGTACAATTAGAGGCAAAATAAGCAACAAAGTCCTTTGGAGTGCAGAAGGGTTTCTGTACACGGAGAGGATGAAAAGATAAGGGCTTTTCTAGTTGGGAAAGAGGTATCTTAGCAGTTGGGAAAGAGGTATCTGGTTTTCTAGTTTTCTAGTTGGGGTATCTAGTTGGGAAAGAGGTATCTTAGCAGAAGCATAAAAGAACATGAAAGATTTGAAGAAATGCAAAGTTCCTCTTTGACATAATACAAGACAAAAAGAGCAGCTGGTATAAATAACAAGCCAAAGAGAAGAGGATTTCTTCATGCAACATAAACATTGATCTGTGGAACTCACTGCCAAGTGACATGGTTCAATAATTGGAATTTGTAAACAGACTATATGCATTGCTGGAAGATAAGAATATCACTGGCTGTCCTCCAAGATGGTTAACAGTGCAATCCTAAGCAGAATTCTATCCTCCTAAGTCCACAGAAGTCTTCATATTCTGTTTATCAGTAACTCTGTTTAGGATTGCACAGTACAGCAATGCTCAGAAATCCATGAACTGGAGAAAGCTAAAAGCCTGGGCTGAATGCTGGTTAAATGGCTTGTCTCATCAATATATCTAATTGTCCTCATGACCCCATCTGTGATACTTGGATCCAGAGTATGGGGCCATGAGTCAATCAGCTAAATTTCTACAATTCTGAGAGAAGCCCCAGGTTTGCTGGAAAAAAAAACCTTAATAAAAAAATGCACCAATGCGTTAATCTCTCCCTGAAATAATAGAAGCACTGCCTGTAGCTTTAAGAAATAATAGCCCTTTGCAAACTCAGTGGCCATTGCTGGACTACCACAACAATAATGCCAGCATTCAATACTTGGTTTTCATCAGTAAAGTGACTCATTCATATCAGTCCTCATTAGTTACTCACACAACTTACCCAGTCCTGGCTGCTTTCTACTTTTCAGCAGCAGCAGCTAGTGTGGTATAGAGTGTAGAGTTTTAGACTTATTTATGGGAGATCCACATTCAATTCCCCACTGCCATGGAAGCACAGGATGCCAGTCACATGCTCTCAGCCTAACCTACCTCACATTGTCACCTACTTTGGATCCCCGTTCTGGAGAAAAGTGGGATATAAATCAACAAATAATATAGTTGAAAGTGGGGGGGGGGGCAAATAAAAAGTGGTTAGGTGGCTAGGAAGAAAAGAAGGAAGCAGGGAAAGGTACAAGATATGGGGGCTACCTAGAGGAAAGAAATAAGATAGTGTGGAGGGTATAGTGGAAAATAAGGTATACCCCATAGGTTTTTATGGGCTCCCTACTATGCAACTGGGCCAGTGTTTACCTGGAAAGTGGCTATCAGGGGTAGGGAAAGTTGAAGATGGAGGCAGATAAAAATAGGTTGGCCAGTGGGTGAAAGCAGGAAAGGAGAGAGGATACAGGGGCTCTCAGGGAAGGGAAAGAGGAAATACTAGGGGAGAGGTAAATGTATTGCTTTGCAAGTCCTTATGGACTAAAGGCTTCCTGAGATGTGTCTGCTGCTTAATATTTCATCATCAAATACAAGATACCATGTTTGATTACTAAATAGTCCAGTGCAGGGTTATGAAATTAATCTGTTCAACATTGACTAGTGAAATCAGTCCCCCAAAACTGGTGCACATAAACTCCCATTCACCCTAAACTGAAAGCCAGTTTCCCAAACCTGGCCTTTATACTCTGTGTACCTTCCATAGTTCCTGTTCTGAGTCTTCTAGAGTTCTTTTCAATGTATTGAAAAGATTGTCTGTGATTCCATATTCCTAATGTCCTTTCCAATTACTAGAAATCAATGAAGGTATATTATCAAGGACAGGGCAGAGCAGGTGAATAGGTTAATGTACAGCTGGTGAACTTAGATGGCTTTAAAAGAGAACAAGACAAATTTATGAAGGATAGATCTCATCACTGACTTTTAAGCATGCTAGCCAATAAGAACCTCCATGTCCGGAGGCAGCAGACCTCTGAAAAACAATTGCTGGGGAGCAACGGTGTGGGGAGCTATATGCATTCATGATCTGTTTGAAAGCCTCCAGAGACTTCTGGTTGGTTACCATAGGAACAAGCAAACTGAGTCAGACAGTCCTTTGATCTCATTTTCTAGGGCTCCTCTTGCATTGTTGTGAAGTCTGCAGGATTTATTCCTGTCTTGGAATATTATACTACTTAAACATCTATTCCTTGCTTCTCTCTTCAGTGGGGACCCAAAGGGTCTTACAGTTCTGTTTTCCTCTCCTGTTTTAACCTCACAACAACCCTGTGAGGTGGATTAGGCTGAGAGAGATTAACTAGCAGAAATCACCTAGCAAGGTTTTGTGGCAAAGATCCAAACCCAGGTCTCCAAGATCCTAGTTCAGCATTCTAACCACTACACCATGCTCGCTCTCAGCCTGGCTAAGGGTCCTGAACAAACCTTTGGCCAAAGTTGAAAGATATCAGAGTCCTGCAATCTATTGAACAGTGGGTTTACCTATAATATGCCTTTTAATTCATAAAAGTCTCTTCGGGGGTAGCAATTGAAAGCACAATAATTAAAAACATCTAAAGATAGTTAATTTTCATTCTGTAAGCCACCTTGGGCAGATTCCCCAGGAGACAACAGAAGATTTTTCTAAATAAATAAATTATTGGGGCTGCACAATCCTATGCAGAATTGCCTCAGTTGAAACTCATTGGTTCCCAAAGATCTAGACTGAAGTAACTCTGGATTGTATACTTACTCAAAAAGTCATGGAAAATATTACAGTGTGGCTCTACCAGATAAGATAATAAAATTTGGTGTAGGTGCTGTCCCACATACCCTGATTACTAGAACACTCTGAAAAGATTTTTTTTTTACATCTTGCACCTGAAATTTGTGGCAGCATGTTATTGTTTTAATAACAGACAGCATACTCGACCACAAACCAAACCACACCTACCACAGAACTGAGGGGCCTGCTCTTTTATACTCCTTAATAATGTTTAGTTTGGAGGAGGTGGATGTGCGGTAGTAACCAGGAATGCACCACATGCACCTCAGAACAGAGGGATAGTATACACTTTATCTGTCTTCAGAAAGGAATAGTTGGTGCAGCCAGAAATATAGCTCTTTCCTCCCAATGGAAGCCGTGTTGTGATGTGGATATTCTCATCATGCTTACGATGAAGCTTGGGCTGGGATAAATCAGTTTGTCCCTCCAGTGTCTTAAGAGTCTTTTCCCATTCTTTGTGGAAGGTCCTGCTTGCAATTCCTGGTTCTGGGAAGTCAGTAAGAAAGCTTGGCCTGTGGTCATGAAATCCCCCTCACCACACCTTTCTGATTTACACTGATCCCTGATAGACACCACATGTGTCCCCTCCCTCCTTCCCCCTTTCGCAATGGTTCTGTTCCACATTTAAGTGATGAAAAGTTAAGACCTGTGGTTACAACTTCTATGAGAAACTTCATTTTGAAGGGCTGCTACATTTCAACTTTATTGCCATGAGGAAAAATGAAGAAACAAAAGGCCACAGTCACTCAACAGCAAGGAAACCTGGGTGAAGACATTTAATAAGTGTAAGTTCCCTACCACAACTTGTTGAAATATTGACCTTTGGGCTGAACTATCGCTCCTTTCTGCAAATGTTTAGAGTGAACCAACCAGCTCCAGCTCTTGGTCAGGGAAGTTTTATGCTATGGAGTAAATTTCTCCTTTAAGCTTTAAAATAACAGCAGCCTTAATAAAGTCAGTTTCATTTGGTAAGTAAGGAGGAAATGGCCAGAAGCAGACAGGGAGAATGCGGAAGGTTTGATCTGGTGAAGTGGAGGCACAAAAAAATACTTGCAAAGAGAATCTCCAAATGGCTACACCCCCGCTGACCAAGGTATCTCTATATATTTTTAAAACTTCAAGGAATGTCACCATCTAGAAGAGCAAAAAGGTATTAAAGGCAGGAGCTGAAAGCCATGAGCAGTCAAGATCCCCATGAGGTATCCTTCCTCTGCTGCCCACTGGGATATGTCTGGGATTAATTGGCCTTCTCAGTAATGACTTATGGAAAACCTTTAGAAAACAGTCTCTTGGGTCACAAAGCCAAAGGAAGGCTGAAAGGGATGGAAGTGTGGATCTCGTTATGTTTCTTTGGAATCTGAAGTTCAAACTCTCATTTGTTTGTCTCTGAGCCGCAGGTTATGGTTTCACTACTGTATGTGCCATTCAGAAGCCACCTACTCCTGCATAGTCTCTCTTGAAAGGATGCTCTCTTTAAAGAGTGTGATGCATCAGACAAAGTGGGCTTTAAATTGGCATAGTCTTAAATATTCCACCAAAGCCCTTTGAGGAGGGATTGGGTAACCTAATGAGATTCTTGGTTGTTCAGACCGCATGTATGTCTTCAACTGTGATTGCATTCATTTTAATTTTCATGCTTTCATTCTAAGGATGTAACTGTGGGTTTAGGCTGAGGATCACTGTAGGACTGAAATTATACTCATAATGCACGTAAAATACACTGAAGAAGTATGCATGCACACGGAAGTGCATAACTTAAACAAAACTTAGTTGGTCTTAAAGGCACTGTTGGACTCAGAATTTATTTTGCTGCTTCAGACCAACGCCACTACCCGCTTGAATCTATCCACACTGTCCTGATCTGTGTAGTTTCAGGATAACTGCCACAGACATGTGAAATATGTTCTCTTTGAAGTGCGTGAGGCATCTGATGAAGTGGGCACACACCCTTTTCAATGCTTGTAGTATAGTGGGGATCCTAAAAAAAATCATAGTTGGTGGTGACTCTCAGTTAATCCTGAGTAACATTGTTGGAGTTGGCAGCTAGTGTAGCACACAAGGGTTAGGGAAAGAGTGTGAGCCCCTAAGTCTCCCTACTCATATCACTGCTCAGCCCTGAGTTTTCTGCATGATCTTGAGTAAAGGCCTTTTCAGTCCTAAAAGGTGGAAAAAATAATGCAGGCTTAATGTCTGGATTTTTATAAGGTTTGCTCTAAATTAGTAGAGACACAAATACTTAGGGGGGAAACTCCTGCAGTGTTCTTTGTTTTCAGGGTTTTCCACGTATCTTTTGGGGGAGCAGCGTATCTACACTTGACCATTCACAGAATATTTTGTCTTGCGTTTTCCTCACCTGGGCCCAAAAAGAATCCAGGTTCAGTTATATGACGGAGTCCCACAATAACAGCAATAACAATTATTAAACAGCAATGGTAAGACAGGATCCCATTATCCTAGAATTTGGAAGAAGAAAAAAGACCAAGGGCTCTTGATGAAGAAAAACTTTGTGGCTGATTACTCAGGATACCAAAATGTTAGATTCATCAACATATATATATATATACATTCTGATACAATAACACTGAGTGTATTAAGTGAAAATTGTGTCTCTTATCTAAGTATTGCATGCTATTAATTTATTGTTGGGATAAAGGCATCCCCTGAGTCACAAAATTCATAGAGTGTTCTCAAAACCTTGAGCTATAAGGGTCCCCCCCCCCAGCAGCTCTTATTTGAACGTGTACATATAGTAACGTGCAAATTACCATTAACTGTCACTGTGCAAAAAATTTTTAAAATCAAGAAGAATTACCTTATCTGAAAATAAACACAGATGAAATTGGTATATGGGATGGGGCTTAATTTCCAGCTAATGTGTAGAGGATATGTGTGCAAATCTGAACCATTGGAACTGCAACATGGTCCTCTGTGTGTTTACCTGAAAGTAAATGTTATTTTGTTCAGCAGGGTTTATTCTCAAGAGTGCAGGGGATCAGGGCACTGGCAGCAAGCCTCTACTCCCGAATGCCTGGAGAAGGGGGGGGGGGAATTCCCAGAAGAGATTGACTCCAGTTTCCCCAAAGCAAATGTGGGGAGGTATGAGAGTAAAGACTAATAGTTCAATGACACAAAATAACATCCCTTGCCAGGACAGCAGCTTCTGATGAGCTCACATAATTGGGAGAACCCAATTATGAGAGAACCCTTTTCTATCCTATTTGTTCAGCAAAATTCCATTCGGATACACAGGTGATGTGTGTTCTGATTCCAAGGAGATATGCTAAATGGGAGGCAACCAGGAGAAAGAAGCTTACTGTGCCTTTCAAAGACCAGCCCTGGAACCAGGCAGAGAAAGTGTCGCCTGCTGTTCTCCCCAGCAGGCAGAAGAGCAGCGACAGCAGTACTGGTGGACAAAGGGTCAGAAGGAGCCCAAAATTATGGTTTTGAAGAATGCAGGGGCGGGTTGTCCTTCACCTATGTTGTGGTTACAAAATATTCCATTCTAACTGGCTAAGTAAGCTGGGGTGGCTACAGTTTTGCCTTTAGGCAAATCACCTGACCTACTTTACAGGGTTGTTGTGAGGATTGTGATACAATGTATGGAACACAAGGAAAAGGAGAGACACTGGGTTCAAAGACAGCCACGGAAGGGATGCGGAGGGCAGCAATGGGACACAGGATTCCTTAAGTCTTTTCAAACTATCATACACCTACTGTGCTAAGCCTGGTGTTAGCATGCTGGTTCTACCCTTTTTAAGCAGCAGAGTTACCAAATGTGGCTGTCTTTAAAGTACATTGTAGCACCACTAATCCCCCCCCCAAAAAAGGATCCAAGCAGGAGAGCAGGAGAGCCTGAAGGCAGCATCAATGTCCAAATCAAAGCCCCAGCCTGGAGGCCTCTGGGGAACCAGAAAAGGCAACATCTCCATTTACATTTGGTTTGCTCACCACCCTACAAATTTCCCTTTCTTGATAAAATTGAAAAAGCAAAACTAAACAGAAGTCCAGTGGTATCTTAAAGACCACCAAACTTAATGACAACCTATTCTTTCTTGAGTTAGACCTCACTTGATCAGACACAGGAAATATACATTCATGGGAATTATATTTAACTATATACGCAACAGCAAGGTGGGACTGCAGAGATATTACAAGGATAGTTCAGTTAAATACAACTATTGTCTTATGTGGCACCTTCCTTGATGCTATCTGGTTTTGTGCATAATCTGCTCTTCCTGTCTGTAGTGGGGGAATTGCCTTTCCTATTCCAAATGGACTGAATTCTTTTTGTCTGGTTATTATTTCTAGATAATATCTCACCTCTTGCAAATATTAATATATTCCTTGCCTGTGCTAAAGAGAGCTTTGATGCACCAAAGCTTAATACTGGGATAATTTTGTTAAGATGCCCCTGGAATTCTTTTTAAATCCTGGGCAAGAGCCTGACAGGGCTGCCCCTCTGGGATTCCCCTCATGCTTAGCAGAGAGACCACCTCACTGAAGTTTCCTGGTAGGTGTCCTCTAACTCTCCCCACCAAGCACAGGGCTCCCACTGGGCATGCAGGCTGCAAATCAAACCAGCCTACTTAGACTCCGACTGGCTGACAGAGAAGAGGGAAGGCTTGTGTCCCCCTGGAGCTGCCTGCCCTCTCCTGGGAGGGCACTTGCAAAGAGATTGAGGCCCAGAGGGCCCCAAGGGCCCCCAGCCTCCTGGCCCCCTTATCCTCCCCCAGGCTCCCAGGTAGGTCCCTGGGCTCTCCCGCCCTACCCCGGCAGTCTCCCGGGGAATTCGCCTCCTCCCGCTTCTCCTCCAGGCGCTGGTGCGGTGGGCTCTCACCGGGCCCCTGCTGACGGCCCGCCTGGGTCTGCCCGGGGGTCCCATCCAGAGGGAGGGAGAAGCTGCCCCCACAGATCGGGGAGGAGGCGTCCGGGGTGCCCAGCGCAGGGAGCGCCGCCCGGCTGCCTGCCTGCCTGCCTGCCTAGCTGCCTTTGCACCTCTTCCCCGGCGCTGGGCGGCCGTCGCCTCCCGCCCGCCCGCCCGCCCGCTGGCCGCCTTCTGTGCCTGTCGGGAGCGGCGGCGACCTCCCTGCCTGCGTGCCTGTGTGCCAGGCTGCCTGGGGCCGGGGCCGGGGGCGGCGGCGGCGGGGCTCTCACCGTCCTCGTAGTTCTTGAGGTAGTAGTCAGGGCCGGGGCCGCCGCGGCTCTTGGCCGGGTTCTTCACGTTCTGGAACTGCACGAAGTCGGTCCTCTTGCCGGCGAAGCGGAGGAAGGCGGGCGCCAGGCCACGGGCCAGGGTCACCAGGCGCCGGGAGCTGCGGGGAAGGAGGGGCGGCGTGAGGCGGCGGGAGGGAGCCGGTGCCCTGCCCTCGGGGGGTGGCCTGCGGGCCCGGGGCTCGTGCCGCTGGAGCCGGCCGGCCGGCCTGCGGGGCTGGGACGTGGGGCTGGGCAGCCCCGAGGAGCGGAGCGGAGCGGGGCGGGGCGGGGGCAAGAGGCAGCCAGACGCCGCTGCTCCTTCCCCCTGCATTGCAAACATGTGCCGCCTAATGGGAACCATGGCCCGGCCTCCAGGCAGCCCGAGGCGCGGCGGTGCGGGGCCGGCGGAGGGGAGGCGGGCGCCGGCGGGCTCTTACCTGAGGAAGTCGAGCCAGCCGTCGTGGAGGATGGAGGGGTCGAGCTGGAGCGAGAGGAAGTGGGGGCTGGTGAGGCGCAGGGGGCTCCTGGCGCTCACGTCCAGCAGGATGAGCGTCCTGGCCGGGGCGCCGCGCGGGGGGCTGGAGCCGGGCCCGGGGCCGGCCTGCGAGGGCAAGGCGAGGTGGGCCAGCAGCGCCAGCCCCGGGGCCAGCAGGGCCAGCAAGCCGGGAGGGCCAGCGCCGGGCCAGGGCATGCTGGGCCGCGGCCGAGGGGGGCTCCGCGATCCGCTCCGGCGCCGGTGGCGGGCGGCGAAGGGTCCGGCGCGCAAAGCGGGCGTGGGGGCGCGCAGCCTGCTTTTCCCTCCCCCCAATGTTTTGGTGCTGGTGGGAGAGGGGAGCGCACGCCCCTGACCAGCCTTCCCCGGGGCCGGTGCCAAGACGCCTTGTTCGCCAGCGCCGCCCCTGGAAGAGCCGCCGCCTGCGGACATGTTCGCTGCGCCAAAGGTAAGGGGGAGTCGCGGGGCGCTTAACCCTCTCGGCCCGGGCTCCCCGGGGGCGCCTGCGGGGAGAGCTGCCCACGGCTCCGCGGCTGGGGGCGGCCTTGCGAGAGGCGCCGCAGCTCCTGCCCCGCCCTGCCCCGTCTCAGGCCTCGACCCCCCCCCCACCCCCCGTTCATGCGGGAACCCGCGGCGCCCGGGGAGAAGATGGGGGGGGTTGCAGGGGGGTCGGGGGCACTCGGGGGAAACCGAGGGCAGGATCCCAATGGAGGGCGGGAGGGCAGCGGCCGGAGGGGCCGCGCCGCAAGTGTGTCGTCGGCGCCGGGACCTGCCACAGAAGCGCCCAGGCGGCGGGGGGGGGGGGGGCGGGGTGCCGGCAGCCGCGCTGGAATCGACGGGGGAAGCGGCGCTCTGCGTGGCCGTCGGCGGGGCGGCCGAATGTGGACCGGTGAAGCGGGTAAGTCCGTCGGCCGGGTGGGGCGCGGGGACTTCAGCGTCGGCGGCGAGGAAGGATCCGTCGCCTGGCTGCGCCCCCCGGGGGCCTCTGGTGGGGCCCTTGACGGCGCTCCCAACTCCCGCCACGCACTCGGGGAGGGGAGGGGGGAGCTCCTAAGAGAAGGCAGCGGTGGTGGAACTCAGCCTCCATCCGCTTCGCCGTGGGGCTGCCCAGGCCTTCCCTTCTCACGAGGAAACGAGATGGCGCCCAGTTATTTCCCCTGCTTCTTTCGGGGAACGGCCCCCGGTGGCGATGCCCGGTTCGGAGCCACCTTCCGGATCTTAAGGGCCCTTGACGAAGGCAAGCGGGGAGGGGGCCGCTCTTGCCTCCCCCTCCCCCTTCCCAGGCACCGGGAACCGACTAGGTGGCTTTGGACCGCGACCCTGGCAGCGCGGAGGCATCAAGGCGACTTTCCCACAAGGAGCCGCGGCGCTAAACCCCGGAGCCGGCGCTGGTCCCGCTAGCCCGGGGAAGGCCCAAGAGGGCGCTCGCCTTGATCCTCCTCCTCCTCCTCCTTAGAGCCCGTGAACTCTCGGGGCTTTTCTGCTGTGCACGACTGTCTCTGCGCGATCTTTCCCTTCATTCATTTCCTTAATGCATCCTTGGTTTGCTGGACCCATAAAATCCGGCCAGAAGAAAAGGGCTGCGGAAGCCCCAGCCCAGCTCAGGCGCGTAGAGTGGGCAGCCCGAAAACACGGCCTTCTGGTGATTTCCGTGGCGGGAGACCCCATCCGAGTGACTCCCAAAGAGTTGGTTAGATTGCAGGTTTCATCTAGAGCTCAACCTGAGGCTAGCTTTGGACGGGTGGGGGAGATTTTCCGTCTCCTTCCTTCCTTCCCTCCGTCCATGTGGCCCATTCGGAAGCCCTGCTGGGAGCGCTTGTGCGACGGGCGCTGATTCTAGGCAGGGTCACTAACATTATTAGAATCTGAGTGCAAAACGGAGGTCTTGCGTTTCGGTCGTGTATATATTTCTTTGAAAGTATCGCGATTTGTTAATGAATATAGCGATGGGTTCAGGATCTGAGCCGAACCAAAACTTTGGGGGCTTACTTACTGCCAAGCATGTGAAACGGATCGCTGCGGTCTTAGAACCGGCTCAGGCGACTCCTGTCCTTACTGGCGCAAACTCCTGGACAAGAACATCCAAACACTTTTCCTTGGACACCCAAAAACCCCGAGTGTTGCCCAAGTGTCAGATTTCCTTTTGTGCAAAAATGACCTGGCTACAGAGACATCCCAAACAACCCAAACCCTAAGCGATTTCTGATGGCATCACTTGCCCTGGGTCCCGTCTACACGGGCGCACATTACAGAAGATTTCGCCCCTACGCCGGCCGCTTCCCGTTCCTTCGCACCTCCCGGGAAACTTCTGGCACCCTCGGCCCTGCAGGCCCGCCCGCTCCTGGTCCCTGGATGCCATGCTGCTGGGAGACCCCGACTGATCGGGCAGTCGCCAACGGCTGAGGACAGGAAAGGAGCCCGGCAGGCTTCCTTGGGCCAGCAAGGGGAGAGGGGCCTGCGTCCCCAACGAACGCGCCTCTGTCCGAAGACAAACTGGCCCTGACCAGCGCGCTCCGCTGGCCCCCTGCCTTGACGAGCCGACGCCCCCGAGCCCGTCCGGGTCCCCGAGGCCAGTAGCCGGTCCCTGACCGTGTCCGAGGAAGCCTGGGCGGGGAGGGGAGGGGGGTGTCACAAAGTCTTCTCTGCCCTCCTGCCCTCTGGGGGAGGGAAACATCCGAGGGGGAGGCGGGCTGGTGGAAAAGTCGGTCTCCCACACTAGGCTGGGCAAGACGCACCAACCCGAGCCTGTGGTCCCGTTTCCTCTCTGGCAGCGAAGAGATGCACGTGTAAACCCGGCGTTATGCGACACAACGATTTGATCTGTTTCAAAAGCAAGCATGTAGGTCAGTCTTCTTTGGCTCTGCTTTGAGGAGCCCGAAGATCCCGCGGCTTGTGGCCAAGCGTGCTTTGCTTTGTCCTTCTTGCCCCATCGCGACCTTTAAAAAACAGAACTGCGGCTGAAATCCTCTGGCCCTTCTCTGGGCGGAAGTGCCACTGGGCAAAGCGAGAGCTCCTGGACAGGGAGCGTGCCCGGCGCCGCCTTTCTCCATTCAGGTGGCAGTCGGCCATTGAACGGGCGTCCCCGGGGCTCCGTTTCCAGGCAGCCGAACACAGGAGCTGCCTGGAAGGTCATTAAGCATGAACCCAGCAAGGGCTAGAGCCTGGCGCAGCCACGGTTGTGATCCAACATGTCTCTTCCTTTCGGGGACCTGCCGGATGCCCCCTCGCCCTCCTTTGCCCCACTCCCTGGCTCCCCTCAAATTAGTCTACGCAGGCACGGAACAAAAGAAGAGCTGGGTTTTATACCCCGCTTTTCACGTCCCGAAATGGCTTGCAAACTCCTTTCCTTTCCTCTCCCCACAACAGGCAAGGGCTTCGCAAAGTTAGTTGGATACATTCCTGGGAACTGCGGCCAGCATTACTGTGTACCGTTCGCTGTGGGTTGCTGTGTAGTTTTGCTTCATTTAATGGGTCATGGTGACAGTTATGCTTTGCTTCAGTTCTGTTCTTTGGACTTCTGATTGGTTCTACAACCCAAATCATAATTCACTGAGGACCCATCCCTGGGGTGTATTGGCTTACTCTGCATAATCCGCCGAGTCCCAGAGAGAAAGGCGGACTACAAAGATGGTAAATAAATACCTGTTCATCAGCCATGAATTTTAACGGGTCGCTGTCTTTACTTGAGGGGCGAGGGGGGGGGAGTCTGCAATTCCGCTTTAGATTTAACCTGCTCCAATGAGTTGATAGATGTCGAGCGAGTTTCTCCCCTCCCTTTCATGACCTGTGAGGACCCTGCGTGACCCGCCCCCTCTGCCTCCCTGACAACCAGCGAAAGGCCTGCTGCCCTCTAAGCCAGGTCTTTTTTTCTTTCTTTTCTTTTCTTTTCTTTTTTAAGGGGTCGGCTTAAGGTGCTGGCTCGGGAGCTCCCGCGGGCGCCAGATCGAGGGAGACTTGTTAGGCGATGCTCCAAGCCCGGATCGAGGAAGGGGAAATCCTGACCAGAATCCTTCCCGCACCCCCCAATCGACAGCGCTTCTGGGACTAGGAGCTTCCCCGGCTGGGCGCCCTTCGGGAACGATCTCTCTGGCCTTTGCCCGGTGGAGAGCTTGTGATTCATCGCTTCACCATTCGGAATGCATTTGCCCTCCATTGCTGTGATCTTGCCGTAACCGGGAACACAGGCTCCAGGACGACGCCTCTCGCCAGGGAGACATGCCAAAAAGGATGGGCAACTAAGGGGGCCTCTTTGTGGCCCGGTCGTCTCGGGCCAAGCAAGCCAGCAAGCATCCCGCTGGAGGCGGCGAGGAAGACAAAATGGCCTCCCCGGGGAGGGGGCTTCCTAGACCCCCGGCCTCTCCCCCTCTTTCCGCGCCTGGACCGGTTTTGGGAGCGGCGAAGGCCTGCTGGCTTCGGCTGCCTCGCAACGAGATCGGGCTCTCGGCGGCGGGGCTCTGGGAGTGGCCTCGCTTCCTTCCCGGGCCCGCCCGAAGCATCTGCGCCAGGGTCCTGCCGAGTCCGCGCTGCGCAGGCCTCTCCGGCCGGCCTCCGAGGGGCTGGAGGCAAGAAGCGGCCGACGAAGCACGAGGTCACTCCCCGCGCCCGGTCGCGGCGCTCTCGTCCCGTCCAGCCCGAGCACTGGGGGGGGGGGGGGGCGTAGAGCATCCGGCGCCCTCTAGCGATGGGAGAGCCGAAAGGTCTTGGCCGCCGGGCCCTCGGAGGGGCTGAAAGGGCGGCAGAGGCGCCCTCCTTCCCTCCCTCCCTCCCTCCCTCCGCGCGGCTGGCGCTGCCGGGTGCGAGGTCAGGCGAGGCCCTTCCGTGCCGGCGCCGCAGTTTCGGTCCCGGGCCCTCGCGCGGGCCTGCTGGGCGTTCGCTGCCGTGCCGCCCCCCCCCTCCCCGGAGTCTTCGCAGCAGAGGGCCGCCGCGTCCCCGCTGGGGTCCTCCCGGGCCCGGGTCCAGGAGAGGGAGCGTGGGCCAGGCAGCCGACTTCCTCCGGGCCAAACGGACGGCGGAGAGGAGAAGTAGAGGGCCCTTCCCCGGGACCAGCAGCCGGGCTCGCTGGCAGGGGGCACGAAGGCGGAGGTCGGCGGCGCCTTGGAGAGGAGCACAGCGGAGCCGCCCCTAAAGTGGCCAGGCGGCGCTCCCTGCGCTCCGGCTTCATTGGACCCCACTGAGCCCGGTGAGCGCTGTCGAGGCCAGCAGGTCCAGGTCCAGGGCCTTGCCCAGGAGGCCCCCACGGGCGGGGCAGCGGATCGACGGCCCTTCAGTGGCAGGTTTCCCCACCCACTGCTTTTCACACACAGGACCCACCCCAGGTGCTCTCTGGGAATGACCCCAAGCGACGCTCTCTGCCTGCACCGGTTCTTCCGATGATGGTCACCGTCATCATGATCCAGTTCCCCCTTGGAAACCCGCACGGGTGTGGATCTGGACCAGTGGGACTCTGGCATTCATTCGGAAACGGGCGGCAGTTTGGGAGCAAATCCCTGGGGAAGCCAACCTTTGACCCGGCTCCTTGGACTCTCTTTCCCCGAGGGACACACCATCGAGTTTCGAACCTCATTTTCTACATTTCCATCGGGCGAGATCTAGACTGTGCAGCGCCAAGGATTTCCATTAGGAGCCTCAGAAAGCAGCGTGAAATCCCATTTAAAGCAGTATTGGCTCTGCGGAGCGAATCAGGCGCATGGCAGAGTGGCCAGAATCCAAGCGCGCCTCACGTCGAGCTAATGTCACGCTCGGAACTGGAGAAGCGCAAACTTCCCCCAAATTATTGCAGGGTGGGGTGCGGGGACTGCGGGACTGCAAGCCCTTCAGTAACCGCGATGATCCCCTTGGATGGCCCCGAGAGGGACCTCCCGGACCTGGTCCGGCTTGAACTCAGCACTGCCCAGAGTCCCCGGGACGGCGCGCTAGACTCTCGGCGGATGGGCGTTCCCTTGCGCAAAGACCCGCTTTGGGGGCTTCTCAATCGGCCTCCTGAGGCTGCAGGTTTCATCCACGTTCGTCTTCGGCCAGTGGGCCTGGGTCGGATGGAGCAGGCTGGCTTGGCCCAGTGTGATGGGCTTCATGGGGTGCTCTCAGGAGGGGGCAGGGACGCCTGGGGCTTGGGATCGGTGGAGGAACCCGCGCAAGACTTGCCCTGCAGCCGCTTGGCCTTTACAGAAGCGAGAGAGGCGGACTCCGTTCCCAGGCGGTCCTGATCCGGCGGCGGCGCCGTCGGAAGAGCCAATGGAAAATGGCGGCGGGGGGGGGGGTTGTAGTCAACCCCTCCAGAGAAACGCTGCCCGGGGCTCCCGGCGGGGACCCTTGTGGCGAGCGTCTGCCCGGAGGAGGGACTGTCCACTAGCCTCCCGCCAGCCCTCCCGGAATGCTCTCCAAAAGGCGGCCATGAGGGAGCAGGATTCGCGCGGGGCCAATATTTAGCAGGGTCGAGGTGGCCGGATAGAGCCGCGGGCAGGCAGAGGCTCCAGGACGTCCCTTCGGGATTTTCTTAGAGGGTCGGCAGGGGTTAAATGGCCTGGGGGAGGGGTTGCTGAGTGCCTGGCAGAGGTCAGCTCCAGGTGGGGGAGGAAGCCCGTTAATTTGCCGCTGCAAGACTGGCTTGCTTCCAAGAGTGTCTGTAGACGGACTGTGGCTTTGTATCCCACTTTTCTCTACCGGAAAGAGTCTCAAAGCGGCTTACAATCACCTATCTTCCTCTCCCCATAACAGACACTCTGTGGGTAGGTGTGGTTGAGAGAGCTCCAAGAGAACTATGACTGCCCCAAGGTCACCCAGCTGGCTGCTTAGGGAGGAGTGGGGAATCACCCTTGTTATGCAGATTAGGGACAGCCGCTCTGGTCTTAACCAGGACACCACAGGGGAAAGAGGAGTCAGGAATCAGGATTCCTTTGTCAAGAATGTTCTGAATTGCCTGTTGGGCTACCAGCAGAGAACTGATAGTTTCAGCACTCTTAAATTGGGTTTTAAGCTCGGATTATTTTTTTAAAAGCTTTCCAGAAGCCACTTGGCTTATTTGTTTTCTTTTTAGAGAAACAAACGGGAGGGGGGGGTGCAAGCCTTTTCTCCACTCCAAATCACACCCAAACCTCCCCAACCATCCTTGACAGATTTTCCCATTATTGGACTAAGTCAAGAGACAACATTTGCACAGCCTAGTATTCTTCTTCTTGTTTTTTTATTCCATCTCTATAAAAACTGCTCAGATCTGAATTATAATTTTCAGTCCATAATTTTTAGGACTTTTCAATGGAGGAAAGCTGTGATATGAATGAAATCTTCTCAAAGAACTTGCTGTAATTTTCTTTTTTAAGCAGAAAAGGGACAGATTCATTGAAAGGCTCAAACAAACCCAGTCAATTTGTGTTCCATTGATTCAAAGAGGGAGCATCTCATGCCTCCGGTCGCTATCAACAAGATTCTGCACGCAACTCCACTTGGCCTGGATCCTGCTCCTTAACAGGTTTGCAGTCCCTATGAGACAGACAGGAGCTAACTCCAGTAGGTGTCTTCTCCCAGCTTCAGAAATAATACCCCCACGCCCACACACACCCTCACTGCATTTCTAAGCCACTCTGCATTTCTAAGCCACCTGCCACTCACATAATCAAGAGCTGGCAGGTTTCAGTCCCAGGGGTCCCTTCTTTCAGTGGCTTGTGGTTCAAAGAAAATACTGTTGCCTTGATCTTATGAGCACTGGCAGGAAGTGGGGTGCAATGGCACTCACTTCCGAGCAAGGATTTTGTTCACACTGGCTTGGGCCTGGAGGAAGCCCCACAGTAGTCCACGAGGGTGACTAGATCAGGCGGCACAACTGGCAGCCTTATAGCAGAACCCGAAGCAAACCCATGCCAAAGTCAGCGCATCCCACTGGTTTCATGGCGCATAGCCCCTCGGAAGGGCTGCCTCCTCATGTGTGCAGGTTCTACTGACCAATGTTTAAAATGGTTCTCTGCTGAGAAAGGCATTTGTTTTTAAGCAGGTTTTAGACTGCAGCTTGAGACCAAGATGACAGGCGGATATAAACTGCTGAAGGTCCCGGAGTTTCCATCAGTGGATCCCTCCGTATTGGTACATCTGGACCCTCGCTCCCAAAGAGGAAGAGCTCTGGCCCCCTCTAGTTGGACAGAGGGAGAGGGCGGGGGGGGGGGGAGGGGGTTGTATTGTAATCTTTTAATACTTCATGTTAATGTTAATTTTTAATGGTTTTAATGGGGTCATACTGGTTTCTATCAATTTACTGTGAACTGCCGCAAGTCCAAATGGAGTGCGGTGGTATATAAATACAAAAAGAAATAAATATAAATAAATAAGGTAAGTGCCTCCCCTCCTATTTGTTCAAGAACCCCCCCCCCCGTCCCCCAGCAAGGGCACCACAGGCAAATAGATGGCCTGGCCCCAAGAAATAGGATGTAAATAAATATGTAAAATAGTAACATTCTATATGACAGGCAGAACCCAGCCAAAGTGAAATCTCATTTGTTTTTCAGGAAGGTTAAGTAAGCGCAATACTTAGATCTCTTTTGTTGAAACCAAATTGGCAGTACTTAACTGTGAATTACACCCTGAATGTTTACATGATTCCCCCCAAAATTCATAACTTTAATCTTTACACCTTTCTCCCCCAATATTTCTCTCCTCCCCCCTCCCATATGGAATAAGATATCTCAGAAGCTGGGGAGTTGGGTGTTCTGAGAGTTGCTTTGTGTGTGTGTGGGGCGGAGGGGGGAGATTTACAGAAAGCAGATGATGTAAGAGAATCCTGCACATTCGAGTTGCCCTCAGGCCCCTGGGCTTCTGCCCCAGTGGAGACTCCAGCCTGGCCTTTGATGAAGTGGCGTTCCCTTGCAGCCAGGCCCGGCTTCAGATAGTGTTTCAAACTGGCTGATGAAGCCTCCCCCCTCCCTTTTTGCCTCATTTAAGATAAATATAGAGAATGCTGGAAAAAAAGTGTCTTCCCCCATTTCTTTTCTCTGTTCTATGAAAGCCAGGCCGGGTGAAGGGGGAGGAGGGCAGGACTGGTGGGATGTGGCGTCAGACCATATAAAATCTCACAGGACCCAGCTTTGCCTTGGCCTCTCCGGTGCAGGCAGGCTCAGTTCCCTGTAGCATCATGTGCTGGTGGGAGCCTTTGCATGGAGCCTGGTTCCTGAAGCCGGGCCTCTGGGGTTGCCACAGGCCCAAGGAGACACTGGCACAAGGAAGCCTCCTGGCTGAGGCTGCACCCTGACAAGGAGCTGGCATTGATGTCCTTATGCAGACATGGCTGGATTCAGGCCTCCAGGGTCACAGGTGCATGATCAAAGAGACCATTAGCCATGGGCTGCTTTACACTTTGGTGCTCAGATCTCCCAAACTCTCTGCCCTTGACCTGGGGGACTTCTGCACCCTTTAAAAATAGTGAGATACTTACCTTTCATTGTAATTATATCACGGCCCCTCCACATGACATTGCCAACATGCAGCGTCTAAGCAGGAAACAGCTGGCTACATCCTCCATTTTAAAGCACTAGGTGAATCCCAAAAAGTGGATTCACCAACATATGTAGCACTACCTACCAGACAGGAACCAGCAGGCCACCAGCCAACGAAAGGTATGGAGGCGAAGAAGTGCTATCTCTGCCTCCAATGGTCCACCCTCGCACTCATCCCCCTCTCCCTTCTCCCAGGGACAGGAGTTTGTTTGTTTGTTTTAAGTGAACTGCCTGGAGCAATGAATAGGTATTCAACGTATGGGCAAATGGGGGGAGGGGATTTCCCCCAAGTTTTGGCACAAAGCATGCATCCCTAAGCTCCCCCTCCCCAATCAGGAACAATGTGAACCACTCTGGGTTTATATTGGGGAGAAAATGGGATACAAATAAAATAAATAGACAAATAAATAATCCAGCCTCACCTATCAACATAGATCAATTACTGGCATATCAAGTGATGCACCTCTGCACATATGTTTCTCTTATGTGGGATTTCTTCTCCAGCTGCAAGTCAGAAACTCCACCGACCATTGGGGAATCAAGTTGGCTCTATCTCCCCCTCAATTTCAGCAGACATTGCCCACAAAATTTATCTTCACTGCCATGACTTTTTTCTTGTGAAACTGTGAAAGGAGAGATTCCCAGGGTTCTTCACAATCAGAATCATGCAGAACTGGAAGAGACCACAAACGGCAATCCAGTCCAGCACTTCACCTTCACCTTCTTGGGGACTTAAAAATCACACAACCCTGACAGGTGCTCATCCACTCTCCCCTAAAAACTTCTACTGAAGGAGACGCCACCACCCTCCGAGGCAGCAGATTCCATCTATGGACATCCGTCACCATCAGAAAATCACACACAGCCTGTGTGCCTGTGCAGAATGCACAAAAGTCTTTGTTGCCTTTCAGTTGTCACATTGTTGCATCTAAAAACTTTTCCCTAATATACTTTGCTTTACTTTTTCCACAAGGAACTGAAGTGGTTTCTTTTTCTACAGCTCACGGTTCCGAGGGAGTAACTGGAGGTTATCCATGACTAGGTTGGGAGGGGGAGTTGAAATAGGGCTGCTGGTACAGGAGGTGGGGTAAGCCTTTGCCTCCTTGTGGGGCACATCTCTCTCGATCCTTTTTCCTTCCTGAGGTTTATATCCACTTCAGGTGGGATTTGGTCCCTAGGAAATGCTGCAGACTGCTCTGGTTAATCCCCTTGCTCTGGCACTGTGGCCCTGGCGCAATGTCTGCTGCTTTAAATGAAGCACCAGGCAGATCCACACTGAAATCCTAAGCAAAGTTCCACCCTTCTCAATCCATTGAAACCAGTGGCCTTAGAATAGCCTTTCTCCACTTTTTTTACTCTTGAGAAAACCCTGAAACCCCAGAAGTGGTACAGTCATGCAGAATATGATTGGGAAGCATAGCTTCATACATGCCCATCAGGAGCCCCTCCCCTTCCCAACCCCTCTATGCCCATCATTGGCCATTGGGGGGGGGGGATGAGTCAACATGACCATATATGGTCATATTACCCAATAAATGTTTAACAATATTTTTAAAAATATATAAAAAGCAATTAATTCCCACCCATTCAGGAAACCTTTCCAGGACTGTCAAGAAACCCCAGGGTTTCATGAAACCCTGGTTGAGAAAGCCTGGCCTAGAAGGACACAAGCAATACATAGGAGTAGATTCCGCCTTTACTTTTCTAGTAACTGGGAAGACCCGTCCATTTGGAAGGAATGGGTCTTTAATGGAGTTTCCAACCTCTGACAGTTTCACTTCATCTGCAGGCAAACAGTAAGTAAAACGATCAATGAGAGATTGATCCGACAGATAGATGCGGGAACACCAGAACTATTTATAGCCCTGGCACTTGAGCCCTGCCTTAAAACCTTTGGCACAATGCTTCTGAATGCTTCTAAAGATAACAGTGACAAGTTATGGAGTATAGTTACTTATTTCTTCTCTTCAGGACATATCTTTTACCAGCTGGGCCTAGTCAGAGATCAGTAAATGGGAAATGAGTGATGTTATGAGAATTTAGCTGCAAGTAATAGTTCCAAGTCTAAAAAAGAACAGGAGGCTACTCATTATGGGTGGGCAAAGTACATACCATGGTCACACTTTAGTGGAGTGGCTATTTATTATTTATCATATGGAGTTTGTCTAGTGTAGCCAAGAAAGCCCAGGGTTGTCTGACAGCCAGGTATGCTCAGAGGTGGTTTGCCATTTCCTGCCTCTGCATCGTGACCCCTTGTGTTCCTGGGAGAACCCCCATCCGAACCCTTGGAGGTCTCCCAGCCAAATGCTAGCCAGGGTCAGTCCTGCTTTGCTTCCATGATCTGATGGGATTGGGCTTGCCTGGGCTAGTGGAATGGCTATGGCTCAGTGACAGAGCATCTGTTTTGCATGCAGAAGGTTCCAGGTTCAATCCCCCCAGTATTGTGCAAAGCCCTTGCCTGAGACTCTGGAGAGCCACAGCTTTGTATGTTCAACAGTTCAAAACAAAACCTTTTTAAAAATCTGGCAGATATTTCCAAGGCTTGGCCCAGATCCCTACCCTAAGAGCTAGAGTGCACTCTGATATACAGTATCAGACCTTTATAGGCTGAAGTTTAAAGTTTGATCAGCTAACTACAACAGCTGCACATTTTTAAGGCCACCCTCAAGGCTGGAATGAGACTTTCTGTTTAGTTCTGTGATTCTGCTAGGGTGAAATCTGTAGTTTCTCCGAGTGGATATAAAATGAGCAGAGAGGTGGGAGTTTTCAGTGGGAAAACAGTAGATTTAAAAATAACCTGAAAACATATCATGGAACTAGGCTGCCTTTGGGTTCCCTGCTTGCTCATCTGTGAATATAGAATTTTCTTGGTGTCTGCTGTTCAAAGCAGACTTTTCCATTTTGGTCCTAAGCCATTCCCCATAGAAGGTGTGACATCTGTATTAACAATTTTCATAGATCTAGTACAAAGTTATCTTTATTTGATTTTAGAATCTTATTTGCATATCATTACCTGATGGGCTCATTTGCCAATCTAAACCCTTTCCCCCTTATTGTTAAACTTTCCTCACAGGGAACATCATGTGGGATTCAAAAGCACAGACATTTCTCATAGGAAGCGTTCTGTGTTGATTCTGTGCTAAACTGGGCTCAAGTTCTTGTTTTGCTTCATTCTGAAATGGCCTGAACAAAGCCCATATCTCAAGCAAGCGTTGTGCCCTGTCTGGGGAGGTAATGTTCCTGCTTTGCTCTTTCTATGGGAAGCTTGCCATAAGGTTGTCCTGGAGACCTGAACATCCAAAATGATGTTTCAACAGCCGTGATAGGTTTTGGATCCCTGGCTATGTCAGGAGATGGGTGTGGGTGTGGGTGTGCATATGTGTGTGTGTATATGTGTGTGTGTGTGAGAGGGAGGGTATCAACAGAAGAAGAATCTCCACATGTCCCTCATCACTTTCCACAACTGCACTCCACAAGAAGGCAATTTTGGTGGCATTCTTTCAGAAACAGTGATCTGCACTCAGCCTGAAGAACATATTCCATGGATTGCCTGAAGAACATATTCCATGGATTGACTGTCCATTGATTGACTATCCGTTCCATCGAGTGACTCACCTCAGGCCACACAGCGTTCATTTCTGAGATATTCTTCAGATAATTTTTAAAGCCTTGCCTAGCAAAATGTCTCATGACTTTCCCAAAATGAGTCTGACCATATGATGTCAGTACATGTTGGTAGGAGTCCTCTGAACTGGCCTCATGCTGTGTAGAGAGCGGAAGGAAGGCTACAAAGTTCAGCTGGCATACCTGGCTTGAGACATCCTGGCACCTGCTGACCAGAATGGATATCTAGCTGGTAAACTCTACAATAAATCACCTGTCAAAGAAGACAACTAGAATTCAAGGAGTTTTTGCTGTATGTGCCACTCAAAAATAAGAAGGAGGGTTTGGGAAATTTTTTTTGTTTCTTTTATAAAAAGGGGAAGTGTGTGAGCTGGAATTTCACAGCTGAAATTACGAGTCCTGAAGATTAGGCCAAGCTGAACGATTAGGTGGGAGAACATTGCAGCAAGAACATCTCTTGGCATCAGAAGCAGAGGGCAACCCCCCCCCCCCCAAATCCGGCTTGGGCCAGACCTCACAAGCTCTTCATCATCTTACACCAGCTGAAGATCTGGCACCCAGTTGGTGTGAGTGGGTTGTTTCTTTCGGACATTATCATAATTACTTCTGAAAGCCTGGCTCCTTTTAAACTCTTTCCCCCTGTAAATATTTAGCCCATGATTTTGTTAGGCTTGTAAATAATCCCCCTCCCACTTTCTCTTCCTCTAAGTATGCTGTTTTCAATCATAAAAACAGCCTTTGAGAAAAAAGGAAATAATAGAGAGGAAGGGGGTTGAACGCAAACCTAACTTCAAACAGAATGGTGTTTGCCACGAAGCATGCAGATACTGAGGAAGCAGGGCTGACTTGATCACTGCTCAGCAAGGCACCATCCCGAAACAGCACAATTTAGAATATGTACCCAGTGGGGAGAGGGTCTTGTGTTGAAATTGGCTACCCAGGCAACCCCAGGCAAATTGCTCCATTGGAGGTGGGGTTTACTTCTGAGAAAACATCCTACACAAGTTAATGAGTCACTTGCTTTGAATGGTGGGCAGAAAAGCGTTTGCTAAGAACTTAAATGTGAAATTACTGATGTAACAAAATGTGTAGCATTACTAAAATCAGCTTCTGTATTCACACACACAAAAATTCTATCTTAAACACTGGCATTATGTCGATTCCTTTCCAGACTTCCAATAAGGAAGCTGGTTTTAACAATGCTGCAAATGTTTGTGAGATGAGGAATTTCACATTTAACTTCTCTGAAACCTTACAGGGCAGTTAGCTCAACATCTCTACTGGATTAATCAGTGGAAACCATTGTTAAAAACAGAAGGACTACGCAGCAAAAGAACAAAACATTGTGGAGGAAGAATCAGCATGACTTCTGTAGAGGGAAGTCCTGTATCACCAGATCTTTGACAGTCTTGGAGTGTCTACTTATATTAATCTGAGAAATATTATATAATTGGACTTTCAGAAGCTTTTGATGGATGCCCCTTATCCAAAACTCATTGGAAACTTAATATTGAGGAAAGAGATAACAGTAGGGAAGGGCTGGTTTTATGCCCTTTTGGTGGTTTTTTAAAAGCATCTGTTTGATCACCATGGGAAATAGGATGATGGACTAGATAGACCATTGGTCTGATTCAGCCAGGCTCTTCTTATGCTCTTAAATCTTTCTATAAGATCAGAGAACCTGGGGAGTTTTGCCTCTAAGCCAGATGCACAAGAGAAAGAAGAACAAATCTGGTGGTACTGATAAATACGTTAAAATTGGAAAGTATATGAAAAGTACTAGGCAAACTGTGCATAGTTAAAATAGCTATCCAAGAGAAATGTTACTCAACAAACTGGTTGCAAATCTTCTAAGACAGATGTTGGCAAAATGAAAAAAGTTGGATGCCTGCATTCCATGCTTGCCCAGTAAATGTAGGAAGAATGAGCTATAAAATATTATGGAGAGACTTTGGATACGACCTATGATCAGTAAAAGCCAGCCCCCGATGTTGAGGTAGGAGAGCCAACTGGCAGGAAGAAAAACTGGCCCAGCATATTGCGGCACCTTTAACAGGCAGTTATCTTTCCAGTGACAGTATAGTGGCTAAGTGAAGCGTGCAAGTAACAGCCATGGCCCTACTTGAAAGAAAGCCACATTCACACACACACACACACACATTCATTAATGCAATATGATTGGAATATAAATGGAAATCTAATAAAATTATTGCTAGATGTCAAATCCCAGCTGCCAGGCTACCATGGCACCTAGAAATTCTGTCAAGGTTTAATATTCTGTCAAGTCCGGTTTTGACTGCCACTGCTTCCAACAGCTCATGTTTACTTCTACTTCTGTCCCCATAATTGAAAGGACTCTACCAGATTCAGAAAATTCCACCCTAACAATGAGGATGGAGAGGAGCTTTCTGAAGACAGCCGACTCTGTTCAATTATGGCCGCAGACTGAATAAGAATTTTTGGGAGCAGTGGCAGCGAAGCCAAAGGAGAAAGGATTTTCTTTAAACTCTCTTTCTTGTCTCTTAACTTGATGGCCATTGATGCCAATAGCTCATCTGTTCCTCATCTGTAGCCAGCTGTGCCTCCCCAGATGCAACTAACTCATAGTAACATCCTATGGACTATAACTAGGAAGTGAGAGTCACTAAGTCACTAAGTTCAATGGTGTTTACTCCCAAGTAAGTGTTTAGAAGAGTATAACTCTATTTAGGAATATTTAACACTTAACTGAGAATAGAAACAAATTCAAGAAAGAGGCATCAGTCCATGGTGAAAGTAACAAAAGCACCTTTACTAGTATCAGCTCACAAAACTGTAAAAAAGTTAGTGTAATCTGTAATGCTACAAAATGTTTGCTAAAATGGAAGGGGAGGGTACTGTTTGTCACATGTTCCATTGGACACAGCTGGTTTTTCTTCTGAGTAAATATGCACAACATAATGGTGTGAGTGTTACAGGGCATACTCCATAAACATGGTCAGATTACATGGTTTTAAGATTTAACATTTGGGTATTGTTTGCTGACGTTACATTCCTCTGGACTGTATTGTGCTGATATCAGTGCTTGACACAAGCTACAAATGGGGCACAAATGATGTCAAAAACTATCCAGTTATGGAATCCCTCCTTCAAAGAGAATGCAGAATGCAGAATAGTTGCAGAAACAAGTCCAAAGAGGCATGATCCAGCCCCACTGAAATCAATGGGAGTCTCTCCCTTTGGCTTCAAAGACAAGCTGTGTTGTCCCCAAGAGAGCAGATGAAGTGCTCGTGTCTAAAGAATAGCACTGCTCATCTCCCAGGCGTGGTACTGCTACTGCGACAGAGAAGTGTGCAGGAAAAGGATGCCCATGCTGCCTCTGATCCTTCCAAGGCTGTGGCCCTGGAGTTATCTAAACTATTTCTACAGCCCAGTCGCAGTAATAGCCAGGTGCTGAAATCACTGCTGTAGATCACATCCAGATGGTTTGGGATATGGGGAGAGTGGAAGAGTTTAGCAAGGCTGGCTGGATCTGCAATTTCTTTGTTGAAGGGAAGTCTATCCAGTACTTTGCAGCTGAGAGATTCAGCACCCCACCACGTGCACACCCCCTTGAGCATACACACATCCCCACTAAAGCCATGGGAAGCCAGAGGAAAGAGCCATTCAGGATGGCACACAAACCTGCTAATGTATCAGGTAACAATAGCGTTGTCTGCTTCTATTCAGCCTGTAACAGCTTAGTGTCTTGGAAAGAACCAGTTGCTTTTCAGGAAGTCAGGGTTACCTGCTGAAGCCAAACTGGTGTTAAATGCACAGGATGGAATCTAGCAGCAAAGGCTGGCAGCCTTAAACAGCAGAAGGGGTGCAGAGAAATGGCAATTGGGGTGGCAGTTGAGCCAACAGGCTATTTATTGCTGGGACAAACTGGGAAGGATGGTGAGCTCACCATTTCTGAAAGTAACTTTGGCTATTTTGCATAAAGAGAATCTGTCATCCTCACTCCAAGAGCACAGCTGATGCTTGTTTGTTGCCTTCACTAATTCAATCATCATTCCCAGCACTTCCCTTGTACTTCGAAAGGAAACAAATATGGTGGCAGATTTCCTGGAATCAGCTCAGTGCATGGAAAGATGACATGCTTCCAAAGGATCTGGAAGGTATCAGAGCCTGGGAAACAGGAAGCCCCCAGCTGCCCCAAGCTCTACTCACTTGGCCGGCAAATGGACTTATCCCATATATGGAAGGAGCAGAAGAGGGTGACCCTGCCAAGCTGAGAGAGCTGCCTGTGCAGTCAGAATGACAGAACTGCAGGTGGGGGTAGGAAAGGTGCTGCAGAATGAAGAGCCAGGGGTCACAGCATGGTTAGTCTCAGATGAGGATCTGGGAGGCCATGGTAGGAATCCCTATTCTGCCGGGCAAGCTGGCTGGGTGACCTTGGGCCAATCAACCTAACTTACTTCACTGGAATGTTGTTAAGATAAAATGGAGGAAGAAGAGAAGGACAATGTGAGCCATTTTGGGTCCCAGCTGGGAAGAAAGGTGGGATATAAATGAAGGAAATAAATAAATAGATAAACTCATGTGTGGAACAAAAAAGGGACATTTCCCCCCCACAAAATGGTGGCAGTACAGGAGGAGACAATTGGCAGGATGATCTGTCTCATCATTGTACCTGAAGGGTAAGGACTGCACTACTGCAGCTTACCTGGGAGATACGAATCCCCCTCCCATTTGAGGCAGGTAGTACTGAAAGCTGTTTGTAGGTGAGGAGTCTGAGATAGTGCATGAAGAACATAGCCCTGTCCTCAGAATAACTGTGTATAGAACATGATCCCTTACTTCACATGGCTGCTCTAGGAGCAGAGGCTTCACCAACGTGGTCCTCTCAGCACAATACAATATAGATATTAATCTAAAACTGTACCTGTTTGGTTGCTGAATTTCTGAGGCAAGTTAGGCAAGACTGAGGCAACATGTCTGGAAAAAAATGCATTTTGGCCTAGGCTGCAGGCACAGCAGAAAGGTGATCTATTTAATTTGACATTCAGGCTATTTACTTTTTGCTATGTGCAAAACATTGAAATATACAATGGCTCCTTCTGCAGTTAGTACTTCCATCTGTCACTGATTATATATTTAAATTGTAGAACTAAATGAAACCCCACAGCTTCCTTTCCTTAACTTCCCTGTGAGAACAGACTGCCCTTGGCCACTGTCCCAGACCTGCCCCACAACTTGTAAGGCACTGCCCAAAGGATTTCCAGATACATGACACTGCCATGCAGTCCAAACAGAAAGGCATTTTGGAATCTGCAGGCAGGAAGCTTCCTTTCCGAGGAGTCCCTGTTTCAATTTGCTCCTAAATACAATCCCCAAACATTTCTGGGTGTCCCAATACACACTTCTCTGAGTTGCCAATAAAAATATAAAAATGAGCACAAGCCTGAAAAGCAGGGTAAGCCACCAAAATACCATATTTTGTTGGAGATCTCATCTAGCATTATCCAGAGAACAACTCCAGCAACAGAATAGATGTTCAGACATGATTTTCCATCCTCCTTTACTAAAATGCAAGGACTAAATCATGGCTGTCTCAGTGGACAACATTTTGATACCTGCACTGGGAACCTGGATGATCTCATATCAGTGTTGGGGTGGGTGTTAATTGTGGATATCTATATTTCATTTGTGCTCAGGCTTTGTTGTACTCTGCAGAATGAGAGTTTCATTTCTCTTTTGTTGAGAAGTGCATTGAAACAAGAGAATGCCTGGGATAGGACAGGCGGGAGCTCCTCAAAATGTAGATCCATAAGTTATATTCTCAAGTGAACTGGGGGATCAGTGGCTTAATTTGGAATCCAGCAAAAAAAAGATAAGACTCAAATGACAAGGTTAGACTTGCCCAATCCAGAGTCATTCTTCTACTTGCCAGTTCCAAGTGCTCATATTGTACATTCCTGCAGCACACACAGGCTAGTATATCAAGCTAGATTCAGACTTCAACTTCTGAGTTCCTGACACTAAGCACACTCCGTGATTTCAGCCCACCATGTCTAAAACAGAGTATAATAACTAGAAATTTATATAACATGCCCTGAACATTGGGAGATGCAGGCTCACTTGAGATGTTTGAGAAGAAAAGTTTAGTGAGAGGAAAAGAAACAACATTGCAAGTTTTACGTTGGTTTTTACTTATGTTAGTTGCAGCCTGTCTTTCTCACAGGGACTGGAAGCAGATTACACAGAAGAAGCCTGTACAATTGACAAAATGAGGCAGTCATCACCATCTTTATTATTACAATCAGAGATCAGCTTAAAATAATAGACTGGCATGAAGTAAAATGGTTTCAATATTATTCAAAACTACTGATCAGTTCAAATTGGACTAAATATTGAACATGCAACAATATGTACCATTTTAAATTTATGTTAGGGCACTTGTCTCTGTCTTATTAGGCAAACTATGGAAAAAATGAGACAATAACCAATGCATTAGGATTTTAGAACTCTGGAACCACCAGAAAAAAATGAAGTATGAGTATTCACATGGTACATTTCGCAGGACAGAAGGTAGCTGAATAGGATATTGCTTACAATAAGCTAAACACAGCAGTGTAGACCGCAGTCCTTAGTCATTTATCCAAGCAACCCTTTTGTGAAGTGCAACCCTATTACCTATGTAGAAAAGCCCTCTTGAATACTTCAATTTTGCATAGTTTGCAGAAGGCCAGGAGAGTGGGACCTTTCCTGGTCCTCTGGGGCAGGCCATTCCATAGGTTTTCAGTCTTCAGTGCAGTTTGCCCAATTCCATCCTCACTGGGATGACCATGCAATTGAGACAACTGATACTAAGGTTTATTTTTCTTGTTACCATGATAGGAGGGGATCCTTATTCCCTGCATATATCCCAATTACAATGGAAACACAGGCAATGGATCAACTTTCTGCAGGCTCTTATTTATTATATTTTGCCTGGAAGGATTCAGCTGCAATGGAAAATGATTTAATTCAGCATGGTAAAGTGAGCATCGTAACAGCTGCTAGTCAGCCCTGCTGAAGGGTTTCACATCCTATCTACGCTCTTTGAAAACCCCCAGACCTGCTGGTCTGTTCTGATGGTAGAAACATGGAGAAAGGGAGCCACCTTATGGTTATTTGAATTATTTCCTGATATACACAGAAGAGGGCACAGTCTGGAAATCCAGAAAATAAAGTGAGAAAACATTAAAGAATCAATTAAACCTTTTTGGAAAAATGTAAATATAGTACAACTGAGTAACATTGCCAAAGTCTGAATACATAATTGCATACTCCACATTCAGCAATAGATCCCAGTTTCAGGAACTAGGGCTATCAGCCAGTGAAGCCCAAAGAGTTTGATAGCCTTTCAGTTCATTGGGTTTTATAACTCTGTGTTTCACTTCCTGGAGTCTCAAAGCAGCTTACACTCACCTTCCCTTCCTGTCCCCCCAACACCCGTGAGGTAGGTAGGACTGAGAGAACTCTGACTGAACTGCTTTACAACAACAGCTCTAACAGGACTGTGACTAGCCCAAGGTCACCCAGCTTGGCTGCATGTAGAGGAGTGAGGAATCAAACCTGGATTGCCAGATTAGAAGCCACTGCTCCCAACCACATTACCAAGCTGGCTTTCTCAATTACCTGGTCTAAAGGCAGGATGTTGGACCAGATGACCCTGCTATGAGGATGCAATGAAAACTGAAGGAAGCTGCACATGGGCCAATTCATTATGTTCTCTTCTATATTTCTCACTTTCCTTTATCCCTGTATCTTATGAAGTGTGCATACACATGAAAGCTTATATCCATAATTATGTTGGTCTTAAAGATGCTGCGGGACTCAAACATTGTTCTGTTGCTTTGGACAAACATGGCTGCCCACTTGAATCTATTCATTTTGCATTTCTCATTGTGTCATTGAGCTTGTCCCCATACTCAGAGAATGGCGATTGCCTGGTTAGCTGGTTAATTAGAAACTGATGGTTCCATTCTAAAGTCTATTCAAGGGATGGCTCCAAACCCTGAAAATATTGTGAACTGAGCTTAAGAAGCTGAGACAGAAACACAAGTTGGGAGTGTGCAGCTACATATCCTAGTTCAAGGGTCCCCAACCTTTTGGACCTGATGTGCACCTTTGGCATTCTGACACAGCGTGGTGTGAGGACACCTAATCTAGCCACTTAACTGCATGGAAGACCAAAAGATTTGTTTCATTATATGCATTCCTTGCCTGTTCCTGAAGGGTACAAGGGTACAGGGTGGATGGCAACAAAAAACAAGAACTACAAAATAAATGTCCAATCAAAATCAAAAATCATATATTAAAACCCAACCCTGAATCACGATGGAACTAATTGCCATCCAAAATAGATCTACCTAAAGCCCTTTGAGAAAAAATGTTTTCCAAGCCCCACAAAAGGACAACAGAGATGGAGCCTAGTAAATGGCTTTCAGGCAGACTATTCAAAAGGGCAGGTCAACAGCAATGGTAGATGTCCTTTTTTGGTGAACTGAGGAAGTGTGCATCAACACATACTAAATCTCTCAGTTCTCCTTTATACCCAGAATTGAACTTTGTTGACCTTGCAAGGTGCAACTGGGCCCAAACCTGGTTCTCACATCCATTTGTTAACTCTTATGTTTGTATGCTGATTTACTGCCATTCACAGGTCTTAACAGTTTTAATCCAATCTCAGTTATATTTCTCACCAAGTTACTGATGCATCTTGACTTTAACAAGCCTTTCCTGGTATATAACTCCATCACCAACTATATGTAACACTTGAAGGAAACTGTTTCAATGTATAATAATAATAATTTTTATTTTTATAGCCCACCATTCCCAGTTGGCTCAGGTATCTGATTAAGTGTACATGCACAATAAAACTTACACAGAATTAAATTTTGTTGGTTTTAAAGGTGCCACATGACTCAAATGTTGTAGGTAAGATTAGATATATAATCCCATCTTTCTCCCCAATGGGAACACAAAGCAACTTCCATTGTCCTTCTATCCTCTGTTTTATCCTTATAACAACCCTGTGAGGTAGGTCTGGCTGATAGTGTGTTTGAATATTGTTTAGGTTGACTTATTAAGTCAGATGATCAGAATAGTCAGGATATCGTTGGCCAATATTCAGACCTCAGACCCTACTGCTACTCTCCACAAGGTGGCCACCATAGTTTCAAGGCAAGCCTGATCTAAGGAGCTCCTGCCATTGCAGTTATGATTGATAGGAAATAAAAGATACAATCCTAGAAAGATCACTCAGTGGTCCCTCACAAAATGTTGCACTTCGCTGAAGACTTCCATCTAAGAATTGCATTACTGAGTGGGGGGGAAACCTGTAGCTTTGTTTGGAAATGAGCAATAAAATGTCCAGTTTGATTTCAGGAATTCAGTTCATGGTGTTGCTCCAGTCTTGTATAGTGTATAACACATGTACCCCCATGGATTTTTTGCACCTAAGATGAACTGAAGCAACACTTAATTTTAAACATTTGAAAGTGCAGATTGTATTGTCTCCCATCATGATATTTTCCCTTGCCAGCACCAGCTGGCTGGGGGCTAAAGTGATGCAAAACACATGTTTTCTGGGGGACAACTGCTTGTCAGTTAATTAACTTGGATTCTCACTTTTTGCCATTTGATTCCCAGCCTTACAATGTCATTGCCTCCATAGCTATATTTTTTATTAACAAGAAGGGTTGTTTCTTTCTTGGGGCAGAAGAAGAAGAGTTGTTTTTTATACCCTGGTTTTCACTGCCCTGAGGAGTCTCAAAGCAACTTATAATCACCATCCCTTTCTTCTCCCCACAACAGACTCCTGTGAAGTAGGCTGAGAGAACTCTGGCAGAACTGCTTGGTCAGAATAGCACAATCAGGGCTGTGAAGAGCCCAAGGTCACCCAGCTGGCTGCATATGGAGAAGTGGGGAATCAAACCCAGCTCACCAGATTAAAAGCTGCCACTCTTAACCATTACACCACGCTGGCTCAGAGTATGTGTGGTTCAGTGCTAAAGCATCTGCTTTGCATGTACAAATTCCCAAGTTTCATCGGCCAAAAAATCACAGAGTAGGTGTTGGACAGCTGCTGTCAGTCAAGACTACCTAACTTGACAGACCAGTAGAGATTTCTTATAAGGCTTATAAGTTTCCTTATAAGCAAAAGAGGTTACTGGAATGCAATATGATGCCCTGATCATAAGTATCTTGGAAATATCCCTATTGATTTCACTGGAACTTCCTTCTAACACTCAATTGGACCCACAATTTTAGACACTTGGAAGTAGATTCAAATTAAACCAGATCAAAAATAAAGCTGTACAGAATTGAGGGTACCACATTTAGATGAATTTCCTTAGTTCTTATTTTTGTGGGTTTCACATAGTGCATTTCCAGATGTGGATCTTGTCTTATAGTATGCAGGGTGTTTGTGTTCATCTTGACTCTCAGAAAGAAAGAAAGAAAGAAAGAAAGAAAGAAAGAAAGAAAGAAAGAAAGAAAGAAAGAAAGAAAGAAAGAAAGAAAGAAAGAAAGAAAGAAAGAAAGAAAGAAAGAAAGAAAGAAAGAAAGAAAGAAAGGCTACATATAAAGTAAATAAATAACTTTCTCTTAGCCCTTTTAGTTCTGTCAATATCAAATATTTACCCATGGAATGGGACTGAGCCTGCCTGGTTGTTGGAGGAAATGGTAATTGTGTTATGTTTTGAACTTCATCAGTGCAGTCTAGTGTCAGAGAAAATGAGCTCACAGCTTCCAAGAATCTGTGGGGTAGGCATGTTGGTCCAGTGCAGCAAAAGTGGCATCTTAAGCACACCACATCTATTTGAACATAAGTTTTTGCAGACTGTCAAATGCGCCCCTCATCTCCAAGCCTTGGGAATTTCCAGTGGCAGCTGTGGCTCACTCGATTTGGACCATACAGCACTATAGATTTAGGTTGCCTTTCTAATATTTGATTTATTGACAAATATACAAGTAGATCACATTGCATGTAAATAGTCTTTCTTGCAGCAGGTACCCAGAGAGGATCAGTTTAAAAAAAAACACCCAGCCAACTCTGGTTTTTTACACATAAACACATACACATAATTCCCCCAGAGCACTGCCTAAAATCCCATCCTTTCAGGTAAATGTAGCTGACAGCCGCAGCTCCCAAAAGTCAGTGTTTTTTTTGTCAACAACCTGTGTTCATCACCCAGCAAGATCATTGTTTCACACAATTCAAATGCCCAACACAGAGATGGCTTCAGTAGTAGACCTCCCCACACAGATGCAAACTAATCCAAATTGGATTAGGAAATCTAATTATACTAGGCTAATATAACCCCCCTTGTTGTATTCTAAAGTCAGTTCCTACAACAGATTAAAAAACAGTAAGGGTGAGATTTTGAGTTCAACAGGCTGCCAGACTGCTCTCTCCCTAGGGGAATTTAATCCCCAAGTAATTGGTTAAAGTTATTAGTATTAAGCGTTCTCCTTCTATGGATCTCTTGGGCTTATCTGTTCACACCTGCCAGTTGCCCTTATAATGTTTGATTAAATACTTCTATGTCTCTGGGGTATGCTAAATGCGTGTATTGCAACATGCATTCTCTGTTCCTAGATTCATTTTCCAACCCGAACAGAGGAAATGCCCAGAAAGCATTTCACATCCACTCCAACACAAATTCCTTCAGCATCCCATTTCCAGCCTCCTCCTCTACCCCAAGCTTTTCAAAGGCGGTCAACCCGATCCCGCACAAGCTTCTTGTTGCTCTCCAGAAGGATGCAATCCTGCGCTCAACGGTCCCACTTGGACGTGCGCGTGCATCGCCCTGGCGACAGAAGACCCCGTCAGCGTCACAAAGGACCTGGCCAGCGGAAGACCTTCGCGCAGCTACCCGGGGCCTCCGGCCGGGAGGTCCCCTGGGGCGCCTCGGGGCCACGTGGCGAGCTGGTGGGAGGGGGGGCGCCGGGCCAATGAGACCTGCCGAGGAGATGGCCGGCCCGCCTCCGGCCCACGTGGCCGGCAAGCGCTCCCCCCCGCGCGCGCCGCGGCAGTGTCACGTGCAGCCGGTGCCTGCCCTTGGCCGCGCCGCTTCGGGAGGCGCGCCGGGGATGCGCAGGATGGCCGCGGCCTTGGGCCCGGCGCTGGAGCGCAGAGGCGGCGGCGGCTGGGGCCGGAGCCGGGGCGCGGTGCTGCTGCTCTTCTTCTCGCTGTCGCCGCGGCCGCCGGGCGCCGCGGCGTGGCTGCTGGGGCTGCGGCCGGAGGACACGGCGCCCGGGCGCGTGTGGCTGGAGGGGGGCGCGCTGCGGGCGGCCGAGGGGTCCCGCTTCCTGCTGCGCCTCTACTTCCAGCCGCCGGCCGATGGCAACGGTAGCGGTAGCGGCGGCGGGCTGGAGGCCGGCGAGCGGCGGCTGGTGTTCGTGGAGGAGCCGGCCGGGCTGGAGCGCTGTCCCGAGCGCAGCGCGTGGGCCTCGGAGGTGGAGGTGCTGGGCCCGCTGCTGCCCGGCGGCTCGGCCGGCTCGGCCCTGGCGGAGGTGCGGGTGCGGGAGCCGCGCAAGGGCGAGGCGGGGGCGGGGCGGGCGGGGCGCCGCTTCGGGCTGTGCGCCTGGGACGGCCGCGCCTGGCAGCTGCACGGGGCGCCGGGCGGCTTCGCGCTGCAGGTGGAGGCGGCGGCGGCGGCGCTGGCGGCGGGCCTGGTGCCGCTGCCGGCGGCGGGGTGGCTGCGGGCGCTGGTGGCCGTGGTGCTGCTGGGCCTGTCGGCGCTCTTCAGCGGCCTGCGCCTGGCCGTGCTGGCGCTCGATCCGCTGGAGCTGCGCGTGCTGCGCAACAGCGGCTCGGCGGCGGAGCGCGAGCAGGCGCGTAAGGTGGAGGCGGCGCGCGGCCGCGGCGGGAGCGGCACCTACCTGCTGTGCACGCTGCTGCTCGGCCAGGCCGGCGCCAACGCCGCTCTGGCGGGCTGGCTGTGCGCCGCGCTGCAGGCCGACCCCAGCCCCCTGGCGGAGGCCGGCCGCGGCGTGCCCTGGGCGCCGGTGCTGCTCTGCGCGGGCCTGGTCTTCCTGGGCGGCGAGGTGCTGCCCTACTCGGTGTGCTCCCGCCACGGGCTGGCCATCGCGGCGCACACCCTGTGCCTCACCCGCCTGCTCATGGCCGCCACCTTCCCGCTCTGCTACCCGCTCAGCCGCCTGCTGGACTGGGCCTTGCGCCAGGAGCTCAGCACCTTCTCCACGCGGGAGCGGCTGATGGAGACGCTGCGGGCTGCCGACCCCCACGGAGACCTGGTGAGCGGCGAGCTGGCCATGGTGCAGGGCGCGCTGGAGCTGCGCACCAAGGCGGTCGAGGACATCCTGACGCCCCTGAGTGACTGCTTCATGTTGCGCTCGGATGCCGTGCTGGACTTTGCCACCATCTCAGAGATCCTTCGCTCGGGCTACACGCGCATCCCGGTCTACGAAGGGGAGCGCCGTGACAACATTGTCGACTTGCTTTTCGTCAAGGACCTGGCCTTTGTGGATCCCGATGACTGCACCCCTCTGCAGACCATCACCCGCTTCTACCATAGGCCGCTGCACTACGTTTTCCACGACACCCGCCTGGATGCTCTGCTTGAGGCGTTCAAGAAGGGTGAGGGCCTGGGGCCCCAGCCGCTCACCTCCCTCGAGCATCACATTCCTCTCTGCTCCCCACGTGCCCTGCTTGCGAGGTACCCTGGGACTCCCTTCTGCCTTGCCCTACCCTCTGCCTCCTGCCTAATGTGGGCATTTGTGTTTGTGTGCACAGGCATGCATGTGTTAATGCATGCGTGCAATCCGGTTTTGCATGCCCCTTGCCATTGACAGGAATTACAGAGATTTGCTTCTAACTGAATCTATATATAACGGATATTCCCCTAATGTTGCAGGGGTACAAAGACAGCTCTTGCCTCTGCCTTTGTTCAACCCAGCGTGCTCAATGCTTACATGAGATGCTCCCACACATTTCCCAGTCACTCCTCACAGAAGGACTCTGATGCCTGACATTGCCTGTAGTTCAGTGATAGAGCATCTGCTTTGCATGCTGAAGGTGCCAGGTTCCACTCCTGCATTTTTGTGTAAAAGAGTCAGGTAGAGAGCTAGGTGAACAGTGAGACACCTGAGCCTCTGAGGAACCACTCTCTGTCAGAGTGGACAGTGCTGACCTTGATAGACCAGTGGTCTGACTCAGTGCAAGGGACTTCATGTTCATGTGCAGTGGTTTTCTTTTATAAGAGGAGGTGGTTCTGTCATAATGTATGCCAGTAGAATGTAGCAGAGTTATGGGTGCTGGTGGAAAACGCTGCCCTCCCAGTGAACTTGTGGCAACCCCATAGGGTTTCCAAGGCAGGAGACATTTGGAGATGCTGGTTCATTGCCTTCCTCTGCATTTGACCTTGGGTTTCCCCTACTTAGATTCCCAGACCTGACAAGCCTGAGCCAGATCATGGTGTGTTATGGGTATTCCATGTATTTACAATGCCACCTGTCCATTCTTTGCTGTGAGTTTAAGGTGTACTGGCTGGAACTGAATGAACCCCAGTTTCTCCCTGCACCATTGCCATTCATTTTCAAGCATGGCAGGGAACATTTGATTCTCTCCTGCACTGTATATGCGAGTCTGGGACTTATGGATGTGAAATGGTACATGAAATTGAGAAGCAATACATTAGCACAATCCGTGACTGTATCTCTGAATTTTAGCTGGCATATCTGTTTACCACAAAGTCATAGGATATTTCCTTGAAACTGTGGACACTTAGGAACTCATTCTGGAGACAGCAACACCCACAAAACAATTAACATTTTGACCACATTATTTCCACCTTGTTGTGGCATCATTCTAGACACCTAACAAACTAATGGGACTTGCATGTCTTAGTTGGGATGGTGATTGGGGATGGATGGCTCCACCAGTTGTTTGGGGAGCCTCGATTTCTCCTGTGTTGGTGGACAGATTGCAGACAATTAGAAGAATGAGGCAAGTGAATCAGACAAGGTGAAGTCCCTTGGGATGTGGCTCATCTTCCTGTAGTGCTTTCCTAGTTGGAAGCATCAGGTAGTAGGTGATATGAAAAACTGCTGCCTGAGAGCCCAGAGAGTCACTGCTAGTCAGTGCTGATTTTGATAGCCCAGTGGTTTGCTTCAGCTCAAGGGTGCCTCATGTGTTCATGATATCCTTCAGTTTTGCTGATTGCGTCCATTCATCCCATCCATTCATCCCTGAGACCTCGGCTAATTAGCTGGCTGGCTGAGTGTTCCAATCCATAGGGAACCTAAGGCAGCAGCCCTCTCTTCAGGCCAGGGAGGAACTAAATGTTTTGGGTTTGGGTTTGTTTTTTTCCTTTTATCTCCAGATGTATACTAAGGCTCCCCTGATACTTGTCAGCTTTGCATAGGTAATACGGAGGCCAGTAAGAGCCTTGATAGCGATCATGGCCCCCAGCTTTCACCATTTTATTGTGATCTCGGGCACTAAAGCTCCAGCAACTGGAATTCTGGGAATTTTGCTCTAATTTTTTGAAGAGTCTAATTTCTGGCCATTCTCTGTGGTACAAGTACAAAGGAAAAGCAGTACGCCAGTATGAATAGAGGGTGGCATGTCAGACTGGGATCTGGAAGACCCCAGTTCAAATCCTCACACTGTTATGGAAGATCATGTGATCTTGGTCTAGTCAGACAGCTGGAGCTGCTTCACTAGGTTGTTGTGAGAATAAAATGGAGGAGGAGGGAACAACGCTACTGGGGAAGGAAGCAAGATATGAATAAGTTCATTTAAAAATTAGGAGGCAGGTAGTAAGGATACTGCTTCCCTTGGAACTGTGGAGAGGGATGGGTTTGTCAGTATTCCCGTGGTAGATACAAAACTCATCTAGTGAAGTAGGATTCAAAATGGCCTCACTAGTGCTAATTATTGCATGACTTGGCTTTGTTGGTGCAGTGTAGAATAATCCTGCTGAGTCACGTTTGGCTTGTTTTTCTCAGTACTGCTATCTCTTAGTGTACAATTTCTGAAAACAGCACTTGCCAGTATTGTCCTGTAGAGTTATTTGCTATAGAGCAGAGAAATTTGTAGACAGTAGAATTAAATTCTCTCTTCTTCTTTACCTACCGTCAGATCATTGGAAGCCTAGCATAAATCCTTTTTGTTTCATATTATTTAAATTGCGTTCTTTAAAAATTAAGTTAGAAGGAAATTTTAGTAAGAGACTATAATGCTTCCCTTCTTAACCAGAGACTGACAGTGCAGTCTTAAGAAAAGTTACATCACAGACTTCCATGGACGTAGAAGGCTGTAGCTACTCGAAAATGAGTTGTGACTTATGAAAACTCGTATTGAAATAAATGTTAGAGTCCAGTGGCACCTTTAAGATCAACAAAGATTTATTCAAGGCGTGAGCTTTCAAGTGCAAGCACTCTTCCTCAGACCAACCAGAGAACATGTCAACAAAGACTAAAAGATTATGCTTCCTCCCCATCTTGGGTAGTTCAGTGAAATCCATTGGCCATGCCTCCCCTGGGTAGGATACTTGTTGGAAGTGACCTTTTTGGGGTAGCTGAGTAGATCCTTTGGGGTTGAAGACTTTTTTTTACAATGTTCTTTAATTGCTTGCACTCAAAAGCTCACACCTTGAATAAATCTTTGTTGGTCTTAAAGGTGCCACTGGACTCTGATTTTGTTTTGTTGTGCTGCTTCAGACCAACATGGCTACCCACTTGAAATAAATGTTGTTAGTCTTCAAGTTGCCACTTTACTTTGGTTTTGCGACAACAGATTGACACAGCTACCCCTTTACAATTAGGATGGTACTCTCAGTGAGAAAATGCTCCTTTATACACGTGGGTGGAAGTTGGAAAATTGGTCCAATTGCTGAGGTACCTTGACTTCCTTGGCTGGTTTACGTTGTCAACGAATAAGTGATTCCTTGTCATGCATTTCTTGCCTTCCCGTCATTATGAACTTCCTTTCACCAGTGTTACGTGTCATAGCACCATCTCCATCGGTCTGCAGCCCCTTCGTTTGCAACAAATGGAATGTCCCTCTCCCCCAAACTTCACATTGTAATTAAAGCCTGAAGTTTGGCCACAATCAAACTCTTTCCCCTGTCCTTTGTTCTACAAACCAAATCTCAAGAGGGGCTTGCTAGTCACTGGTGTCAGCAGCAGGTCCTCGGGCATTTAATTTCTGGCCTTTGGTGTGTGTGGATGGGCAGTGCACTTGAGCTGCTTATTCCTGTTATTTCACTCCCTGCAGGAAAATCGCACCTGGCAATTGTGCAGCGGGTGAATAATGAAGGGGAAGGAGATCCTTTCTACGAAGTGATGGGGATTGTTACCCTTGAAGATGTGATTGAGGAAATAATCAAATCTGAGATTCTGGATGAAACAGACCTCTACAGTGAGTATTTGATGCACGCTGGTATTTCCTGAAGACAGGTTTTCAAGAGAGACATGTCTCGTCTGAACCCAAAAGTACTGAGAGGTGGTATAAACCTCCTTCAATCTCTTGGTGTTTATTGAATATTATATTACAGTTTTAATGTTCCTTCTGCTGTATGACCAGCTGGGTGTCCCTTCTGCGAACCAATGTCCGTATATGAACCATAATCACTTTATACAATAACTTCATTACCCTTGAAAGAAGGAATATTGATGAACTTCTAATTGGAACTGCTTGAGGCGTAGCTAAGTGAATCACAGTTTAAAATCCTGAAAATTTTCAAAGGGCATCATTGTCTCAAAAGTTTTAGTCAGTCTTGAAACCACAGTGTCGAAATCTCCTTAAATATAAACCCAGAAGTTTCAGACTAGGAGACTGGGAGAACACAATGCCCGTTGTGGGTTCAAAGTGCTTTTACTAAAACTATGATCTTTGCTTGTTTGACCTTTAGCTGACAATCAAAAGAAAGAGCGGGCACCTCATCGGGGTCGGAAACCCCATGACTTCTCCATTTTCCGGCTTTCAGATAGTGAGATAAGAGTGAAGATTTCTCCTCAGCTTCTGCTGGCCACACATCGCTTCATGGCTACAGGTATCCATCCTTTCCCCGACCTTCTAAAATACCTACAGTGACAATTTTATTTATTTATTTATTTATTTATTATAAGCTGCCCTCTCAAGTGGACACAGGGAGGTGAACAATACATGTTCAACAGTAAATTTAAATTGTAGTTTAGACAATTCTTAAAACAATTCTAAAAATTCCACCCATTGTTGTTATCCTCCCTTGGTACTTCTGGCAAGTTTGTGCCCACGGTTGCTTGGTCCCCCTTGGCACTGGTGGGGGATGGGGGCTAGGGTTTCCAGATCAATGTTGGGAAACTTGTGGAGATTTGGGGATGGAGCCTGGGAGGTCAGGAGCCTCATTGGGGTACAATGCCATAGAGTCGACCTTCCAAAACATCCAGTTTATCCAGGGAACTGATCTGTGTACTCTAGAAATGCTGTAATTTTAGGAATCCCCAGGTCCCACCTAGAGGCTGGCATCCCTCTCTGTGCCTCAGACCAGTATTATCTAAATGAGTAACTGCATACCTGGAGAAGTTATGGTTTCTTCCCCTGTGTTCTCCAGCTTTCTTACCTCTAGACTTCTCTTACATGTGAAAGACGGTACAGTGCAGAACCACTCTGGGCTTGCATAGCCACTTCATGTGATCACATGTGCAGCCCTGTACTGGAACGTTCCTTTTCCTGACCTGAGCTTCCACAGCATGCAGTTGACCATGATGGAGAAGTCCCTCATAAGCACTTGCTGCTTTCCTTCCTCTTCCTCTTGCAGAGGTGGAGCCCTTCAAGCCACCGTATCTCTCAGAGAAGATCCTGCTGCGACTCCTCAAACACCCCAATGTCATCCAGGAAATGAAATTCGACCACAAGAACAAACGGGCACCCGAACATTACCTCTACCAGCGCAACAGGCCGGTTGACTACTTTGTGCTCCTCTTGCAGGTTTGTCGAGGCCTCTGGAGAAGTCATTCATCCCAGAGGGTGGAGGCTGTTTACTATGGGCTGTGCTGTAGCTTCCCTTCTCTAACAGGATTTTCTTTTAAAGGACCACTGCCCAGAAGATGTGGCTCCTGGGCCATTATTTATCACTGGGGTGTTGCCTTGAACTTCTGTATTACTAGAGTTCTGCCTCTGGAATTATAGAACTCCATCACTCAACTCGATATTCAGTTTTCAAGCTTCAGATTCTCTCATCCACAATAAGTGGTGTTGAGCGGTGTCATGGCACAGGCTGCAGCTTGGTGGTAGAAACACCTGGTTTGCATACAGCAGACATCTTTTTTTCAACCTTGCCTGCCTCAACACTGCCAGTGTATGGGCAAGAGAGTACAGTAGAAGACTACTTCAGGCCTTCATCTCCAGTTAAAGGAAATTCACAACTACCTGCCCACCCACAGTGACCCCAATTGCATGCCCAGATGATGCCCCCCTCAAAAAAAACCCCAGAATCTCTGAACTGGAATCCGCCTCCCGACCCTAACTGGCAATTGGCCCTTCCCTGGGCATGCAAGAAAGGCCACGAGAGCCAAGCACCAACACAGTCTCTCCTGACCACCCACTGCCAATCCGCCTAAGTTCACTGAATCAACATTTCTATCAGATGGCTATCTAGCCTCTGCTTTAAAACTTCCAAAGAAGGAGACCCCACCACCTCCCGAGGAAGCCTGTTCCACTGAGAAACCGCTCTAACTGTCAGGAACGTCTTCTGGATGTTTAGATGGAATTTCTTTTGAATTAATTTAAACCCATTGGTTCTGGCCCAGCCCTCTGGGTAACATGTTGGGAAAGACATTTCTCCGCCTGGGACCCTGCCGCCACCAGTCAGAATAGAGTAGGCCGTGCTGACTATATAAATCAGAGGTATAATGCAACTTTATATTAATGTATGTATGTTCACGTAACATGATTTAAAAATTCAGTGTGCCCTTGTTAATTCTTTGGAGTGGCATTTCTTCCTAATACCATTTTCATCAATATTCATCAGTCTTGCTGTGTAGCCACTCCAATACACCAGGTGTATTCTGTCCTAACCTGTTTCCTCCATTGTTCCAGGCCCAACCTCTCTGATATTGCTAACATAGTTGACCTGCTTCTCTTATGTTCTGTCTTTGTGAAGAGTCACCTACAAGTCTCATCGAGTGTCCAGGGCTCATCTTTGCCCAGAGTAAAGTTGTTAGGCTTCAGAGTTTTTGAATGTCCAGGTCTTGTGAGGACAGGGAATGGTGATGTTAACTAAGCTGCATTTTCTTTTTTTTTTCTTTTCTTTTCCTAGGGAAGAGTGGAGGTGGAAGTAGGGAAGGAAGGCCTGCGTTTTGAGAATGGAGCCTTTACCTACTATGGCATCCCAGCCATCATGACTGTGGTTTGTTCAGGTAAGATCCAGAGCCAGCCAGAAAGGTGGGCTATATCAGGCAACAAAACCTCCTGTTCACTATTCACTGTAAAGTAGCCAAAATACACAGCTTACATAAATCTGCAGATAGATTCTGGTGGGTACCTGTGTTGGTCTGAAGCAGCAGAACAAAGTTGAAGTCCAGTGGTACCTTTAATGCCAAGTTTTATTTAAGGTATAAGCTCTTGTGTGCAAGCACACTTCTTCAGGTACATTGTAATGGAAGTTTTCATGATTTGGAATGGTAGATTGGAATGTATTTCTGTGGTCTGGGAACAGAGGAGATACACTACACAGCTACTTGCCCTACTTCAAAGAAGAGGATGCTGTAAGGTCACCTCCATACTTCAGAGAACATGGATGGAGTGTAATGCGATGGTCTCAGTTCATTACATTCAGCATTCCACAATTAAGAAGGGTATATCTGCCCATGAATCTCCAATTTTGATAAATTATTTCCCCTAGAATTAAACCCAAACAAATGGTAACTATATAAACTAAGCTTCTTATTCCTGTTTGGTCCTTGGAACATTATAAAGGTAAAGGTATACCCTGTGCAAGCACCATGTCTGACCCTTGGGGTGACACCCTCTAGCCTTACTACTCTGCACTGCAAGAGGCTCTTTTTTGAACATTATATTGTATGCTAATTTGCTGCTCACTCTCTGCCTATATGTATGGACTGGTAACTTCTTTTTCATTGTACTTGAAGACATGTGCATGCATACAAAATCTTACAGCTTGAATAAAACATGTTGGTCTCAAAGGTGGCACTGGATTTGAAATTTGTTATAAATCTGCAGAATTCATTCCAAGTTTTAAGTAAAAACGAAAGGTGAGTATAAATATTTTAATAAACAAATCTGAATGCTCACAAAAATGCTTTCTTATCATAAGAAGCCGCACCCGCCACGAGCCGCAAGGGAGTGGCGGGCTATAAATCTAATAATAATAATAATAATAATAATAATAATAATAATAATAATAATAATCTTTAGTGGCAAATAGCCACAAAGAAATTGTTAGAAGGGGCACCAATATTCATGAAAAGAAAATGAAAATGTAGTGGGTAAATTTGAATAGCTGTGCTGGACACAGAGGCCCCTGGCTACTTGGTAGCCTTTCATAATAAATGGGAGACATTCAAATACCTAAGAATAAAAACTTTTAAAATGTTATGTATTTATTATTTATATATTCCACCCTGTCTTCAAAAACTCAGGATGGATTACAGAATAATAAAATACGTATAGCATTCCAATATATAATAAAATTTAAATCAACCAAACCAAGTTCAACATCTAGCTTCAAAACATTAAAATACACAATTAAATATAAACATTGCCAATTATGCTTTCTAAAAATGTTGGAATAATGCAGGAGGAAAATAGAGTTCTGCGCCATATTTTAAGTGTTTGCTGTATGTTTGTTTTATTCTACATGAACAATCTAGCCAGAGGGAATGATGAAGGCGGAACAGTTTACTTGGTTGGTTAGGGAACATCTTGATAGCCATATCAACTGTAGCGATGTACCTAAGTCTTCCTCATAGGAATGGGAAATCAGAAAAGTGCATGTTTGGAGGAAAAACATCCATGGGGAGAATACTTCCTTTGTAAAACAGAGTCCAAATGTGCCTGTGACAAGAAGGTCTCACCTCCCTGAAGCCAGTCTGGAGATGCCGCAGTTGGTATGACACATCTGCTCTTTCACTCTGTTGAGAAAGCTCTGACTGGGACTCATCTTCTGTGTACCCCCTGTATTTTCAGATAATGATGTGCGCAAAATGAGCAGCCTGGCTGGATCTTCTTTCCTGTGTATGTATCTTCCCTGTGACCTACTCTTTGGTGGGGAGGGGGGTCAAATATTGTGTGGTTTGGCCTGGGTCTTCCTCGATCCATTGGATATGGATCAAGAGATAAGGCAGGCTCCAGCACAGTTCTCTCCAAATTGTTATTTGAAGCTGTTTTCAGCACATATAAATTGCAACAACAAAGCTTGTTAGTCATGGTGAATGACATTTGAGGGGGAAAAGAAAGTAATCTTTTGTGAGATTTCTTTGGCAGTCATATCCCTGAAGAATAGCATGTTAATTATTGGTGTGATATTTAGGTGATCTTTTTCTTGACTTGGATTTAATGTGATGATATACATTTTGGTTGTGCTTTTAATTTGTTGTTTGTTTGGTTTTAAATTGTCTCTCTAGTTTTATTGTAAACAATTTCGAGCAATAAGCAGTAGAGAAATTTAGTAAATAAATTAATTCCCCAAATAACCCTGCTACTCAGCTGTCGGCATTCCATCATGTGTGTTCCTAGTGCCACCCTCTGGTGTTTTGTGTAATTGCATCACACATCTATAAATACTACTGAAGTATTTATTAAACCTACTTTTTCTTCTCTCATGAATCTAAATGTGATAACAAGCAATGAAATATGGTGTGGCATGTGCAGTGAAATCTCTTCTACCTTTTCTTTGGGCCCACAAATAATTCAGAGATGAGGACATGTGCCGGTCTCTTCTGTTCCACATATGGCAGTTGAATCCTTCCATGCCTTCCTATTCGTTTTATAGCTGCAAAGAATGCAGCTCTTCCTTAGTCATAGGTCCATTGTAGATTAAGTCTTGCTATGTGGGGGCATCATGAAGTCAGTGTCCTGATGTCAATCCCAGTAGTTTACACTCTCTTCCTTCAAACCTATTCTCTTGCTCCCCCCTTTCCTACCCTGATTTTTTTCTACTGATCCTAAACCTCCTCTCTAGTACCTGTGTCCATGTCCCGTACCTTCGCCTTCAGCAGAGGGGAATCTTTGGCTGGCTCCCCAGGTAACTGTATACAGAGCATCCAAGAACAGCTTCCCATTCTGCCTTAATCTATGTTTATCTGTGAACCTCTCACCCAAAACACAAAGTATTGAAGAGGTTTGGAAGAGTACATGCTTCAGCATGCATGCGCAGGTGTATAGCTGGTGAATGCTTCTGCACATTTAGTACTTCTGAGAGCTGTACCTGTTTAATAGTGCTAAGTAAGGTTCTTTATCCTTAACTGTAGATAGAGGACCATATTTTTATACTGCATGTGCTTGAATATGCTGCATATGAAGATGAATGTACTGTATGAATGTATGCATGTGCAGAAACATATTGCCTAAAGCCAGAAAACCACCTTTTCTTGATCCTTTCTGAACAATGTCTTGACCAGTGGTAGTCCACAGCCACAGTGCCCCATCTGGAGGGTGTAGGTTCACTAACTGCAGTTGTGTTCTTTTAGACCCAGTGTGATACAGTGGTTAGAGTTTTGAACTAGGATCTGAGAACCCAGGCTCAAATCCCCACTGTGCCAGGGAAGTTTTCACAAACTCTGGGCTGGTTATTAACAGGATTGTTGTGAGGAGATTATGGAGGAGGGGACAATAACACGGCAAGCTGCTTTGGGTTCATTTCAGGGGAGAAGCAGGGTAGGAACTTGAATAAGTCTGAAAAGAATAGTCCAGTTCATGAGGGTGTCAGAAGCTCTTAAGGTGATCCAAGATTGAAATCTGAGTAACTTCAACAAAGAATATGTCACATAGACGGAGCCACTCCAGCCATAGAAACAGCTTCAAGCCTGGGAAGCCAAAACTCCGCCTCAGCTGTACCTGGAGAGAGAGACATGCTGCTGGCTCTTGTGGAGGAGGAGCCTATCTGATCAGTGGGCTTTCCAACCCCTGCTGTCCAGCAGACAAAATTGAGCGTGTTTTGATAGCCAGAAGGTCACAGAAGCACAAACATAATTGCAAAGGAAAGGACGTCCATAAATAACAGACAATAAAAATAAAAATATATGAATAACCTGGGCAATTCTTAATACTTAGCATTTGTGTAGTGCTTTCAGATTTCAATGCCATTTACATACATATTATATAGCACTCCTTTAAGTTAACCCAATATTTTTAGCTTCATATTGCAGAGGCTTAAGTGACTTGCCTGTGTACCCCGATGTACACAGCTGGTGATCACTGCAGATAAGCAAAAACGTGAACCCAAAGGAAGAGTAGCTTTTCCTAAAAAGCCCAAGAGGTTAAGCAGTATACTTCCTTGTGCCGTAAAGCACTCCCTTTTACTGCCTTGGCCCTTTTTGCTGTTGCATCATCATTACCAGGTATAACAGTTTTGCTCCCTTCTTCCTCCAGTGAACCAGTCACCCTCCCGGTGCAGCGGCCTGAATCGCTCTGAATCCCCTATCCGAGAGCGTAATGACTATGGAGGCAGCAGCACCCAGCTCCACAGTGGTAGCAACAACAACATCTACACGCCAGACTACTCTGTACACATCCTCTGCGATGTGCAGTTTGTCAAGGTATCTTCTGAATTGTGTGACGGAAGCAAAATTTTGAGGCAGGAGATAATGAAGGGGAGGTGGTTGGCTGCCTTGTGAGGAGGCCATTCCAGACATGGGTATAAGAGAAGGGAAGAAAGCAAGTGAGATTGCAAGGAGGAAAAGGTGAGAAGCGAAACAAAATAAGTTTGGACAAAGCAATATAGTGAGGATCAGAGTGATGGAGAACATATTGTGTTAAGGATAGAGGATAATGGAAGGCAGCAGACAGGCACTGAGGAAGGTTCCTAAGACTGCAGAGAGATGGTTTTTAGCAGCACTGTTTTAGCAGCACTGAAAGGAAAATGTCACGGTGAAACCAATGGGAGAGTTTCCAGTAGTAAGGTGGGAAAGAACCTAGAGGCAGGCTTTGCCGGATGATGGGAGGATTTTAGAGACCCTGAAAAAGATTAAACAAGCACCACCCGTCTGAACAGCGACCCCTCTGTTCCATGCCTAGATCACTCGGCAGCAGTACCAGAATGCCCTGGCTGCTAGCCGGATGGACAGCTCACCCCAGACCCCTGACATGGAGGTTTTCAATGATGGAGACTCCACAAAGGCTCCCACTGTCAGAGGCACTCCTCAGACACCCAAGGATGATCCTGCCATTCTCCTGAATATGAGAAACAGCATTGTAGGTAGGTACAACAAAAGGGTGTGTTCCAGCAGAGCACTTGTACACAAAGCTGTGTGTTACACCATGCACATTCCTGCACAAGCTCAGAGGCTGTTCTTGTAACACATAAATTAGCAAGAGATTTGCATCCAGCAAACTGAGTCAGTAAGCAGACCAACTGGGAAGGCTATGCAAACTGGGGTGTTACGTGGTTGAAGTTGTGTCTTGTACGAGTGCACTACCACCCCCGGTCTTTAGCCATGTGGTCCCACTTGTGTTTGAATTGCTGCCTGTCTGCCCTGACACACAGACCATTGTGGTTTCCCCCACCTGCATCCTGCAGTTAGCCATTCAGATGGGCGCCTGAAGAGCCCCACAGACGCTGTGTTTTTGCACATGGAGGGGATTCCTCACATCCAAGAGGAGCTGGCAGGGGGCACAGAAAGCAACACACGGCAGAGTGAGTATTGGAAGGGCACGCTAATGCAGGCGGGGGTGAGGTCGGAGGGTCTGAACTGATCCCAGCCTTATCCTAACTGCTGTTATCTTTTAGAAAACGAGGGCTGTGCAGTCACACTGGAACATGAGTCTTCAAACAGAGAAATAGAGACCAGCACATCCCCAAGCGGTCCCGAGGAGCCCCTAGGCAAGAAATTGCTCCGTACCCTCAGTAAGTCACACCACAGCTCTTGAGGGGAATTGGCCTGAGAGGTACAGGTGCACTATTCTGATTGCTGAGGCCTAGTTCTGCTCACTCTGGTGTGTGTCCTGGCACCAAGGGCAGGCTTTTCAGCTATGGGGAGAACTCCCATCTCTTCTTGTGTCATACAGGTTCTGAATCAAAGGCATCTCTGCCTCCCCCTTGCTGCTGTTTAGTCAAAGGCCCGCCCTATTAGAATACGCAAACATTTGCTTGGTGTTACGTTTTGTAAAATGCTCCCCCGCCCCAGCTTATATTTAAACTTTGACATCTGCTCTGGTTATGGAAGGGCGGGGGATGTGGCATTGTAACTGACATGCAGGTTAGCCAGTCAGCTCTGTGCACAGTCCTGCTCTGAGAAAGGGTCGTTGATGATTAACATAAAGGTCAGGCCATTAATGCTGTGCAAATTAAGCTTGTGTTCCAAGCTAGAATGAGTTATCTTCATTAGGCAGCTATATTCATGTCAGATATGCGGTGAGGGTGCTTCCACAATGGACTCACTGCTCCAGTTACACATGTCTGGATGCAGCCCTTGAAAGCCACTGGGCATTTCCAAGGGCATTGAGGGATTTAGGGACAACAACTGCTTGGGTTATTTTATTTTTGTATTTGATGATTTGTATACCACCTATCCCAGCAGACCAGCCCTGGCCATGTGTGTAATACAGCCAGGAGTGTAAGAGTGTCTGAGGCCAGGCAAGAGATGTTCCAAGGGGGTTTGCCATTGCCTGCCCCTGGGCCACAACCCTGGTATTCCTTGGAGGTGGCCTTCCAAGCGATAACCAGGGCCAGCCCTGTTTAGCTTCTGAGATCTGATGGGATCAGGCTTGCCTGGGCTACCCAGGTCAGGTAGTTGCTTGGGATGTACTGACTAGGGAGAGACATGGAGAAGAAAGACTGAGGTGGGAGGATACAGAATGCACTTCCTCCATCCTGACTGGGAACCGCCTGGTGAGGACAGCCTGTTCTGGTTTAGAACAGAAGCTTAATTTGCACAGCACTAACTACCTGGCCTGTAGGTCAGTCATCAAGCACCCTCCTTACTTTCTGTATCTCAATTATCGCCAACTTGGTGTTGCAGGTGGGAGGAGAAGGAAGACGTCAGCAGAGAGTGAAAAGAGTTCTGATGATAATTCCACCTTCACACCTCTCATCACTTGAGTGGCCTTGAGCCTCCCACAGGTTAGTGAAAGACACAGGCATTTTCCTAGCAGCCCATCTCTTGCTCAGCTGTGCATCCAGCTCTGGCCTAAGAACTCATGCGCATACACACACAGACACGTGTGCATTTTGTAAACTTGTAGTTTGCAGGATCTCCCATTTCTTCGGGGGCTTTTTGCTAAGCAATCCCAAGTCCTGGAAGTACATAGATGTGTGCATGCACGTGTGAAGCAAAACAGCAGGACCAGATGATGCTTCCGTGTTCAGAGGCAGTGACCCCTCTAACCAGTAGCTGTGGGAAGGCAACCGTGGGATGTGGGTTGTTGCCTTCATGCTGTCTTTGGGAGGTCGGGTTGTGGAAACAGGATAGTAGACTAGATGGCCCTTAGGTCAAAGAGAGCCAGGCTGTTCTCAAGACTGTCACCTTTCCTCATTTTATGACTCTTCCCGTGCTAGTTAAAAGTTTCAACAGTAGTTTTGCATTCTCCTGCTGGGGAAACCAGATTTTAGAGGGTCATCTAACCTTATGTGAAGGGAACAATCAACAGCCTTACCGTAGGTGTAGAGGGTATTATCCAGTTTCTGAGACTATTGCATTATGAAGAGAGTATTTCAGAAGCTTTGTGATGGTAAAGAAAAGCAGGTGCCGTATTATTCTGCACCGATCTGGGCTGCGTGAGGCCCTCTCTGCAGCTACCCCACTCTGAACAGCTTCTTCTTCACAGGTCTGCAGCATGACAACTAACTGACAAGGTTCCTGTGTGCGTGTGATGGCACTTGCTTCTCTCCCACATTATCTGTCCCGCCTCCAGGGCTTGCGATTCAGATGGCAGATTGTTTAAGGGCCAAGCTTGAGAGGTGGAGCCAGAACTTCAAGAGCTGAGCATCAAGTCTTGGCAAAAGGTAGAAAAAGGAAGAGAGCAGAGCAGTGGGGTGTGTAGGACCCTGTGGGTAGCTTAAACCTCACCATCATAAATTACTTCCAGTACGGTAATGCCCAAGAAGAACAGGCACACAGTCCTAGCTGGAAGTACCTACCCCTCCTGATGCATGGTCCTGCACATTGGACCCTCTCCCGTGCATGTATGTGCAATAACAGCATTGCAACCTCCACTCCCTCTGTAGTCATCTACATACAAGCATTATCCAGACACATCTGAGACCTACTGCTGCCTAGAACCAGCTGGCTTTGGGTTTGCAAGCTTGTCTCACAGACCAATACACTGATCACCCTTCATCTGTGAGCATGAAATCAAACAAACATAGGAGTGTGGCTCCAGACAGAGCCATGCCTTTCAGCTCAGTTCAGAACAAAGAGGGAGTTTTGAAGTCAAACATCTATAAGGGAGAAATAAAATGTACTTGTTTTACATGAAGTCTGTCCATCTCGTCTTTGTAGAATGTTGAAGATGCATATGGGGGAGGAAGAAGAAAAGGACTTCTCTGTATTATGATGTTAAGCAGGCGTTCTGTTGGAAAAGGATTATGTGGAAGTGTTTAAATATATTGCTCTATTTTTCTGCATTCCAGGATTTGGGGTGAGAATTATCTAGCCTTGCAGCATGAGACGGAGAACTGGCATTGGCTTTTCAGTGCCAATAGGAACTGGGAAGCAGTGCTGTCTCAACCTCAGGTGTTCGTTCTTGTTAATGTTTGAGAACCTGCATTATTGGTGTTAGGAGGTTCTTTTGCCAAACTTCACCATTTTACCTTGACTCTTCTTAAGTTTCACACAGAGAGAGGTTTCTCTTGGGGCCTGCTTTGACCTACACTAACTACCTCCATGCCTTTGGCTGGGAAGGCACAGTGTCTTTTATAGGGCTGCAGAAAGCCTGTGAGGGAGAACCAAGGCCTGCAAGATCAAAAGAGTCACAGCAGCAGTCTATTTTTAAGCCAGAAGTCTTGCCCATGGAAGTCTCAGCTGCTCTCAATAAAGCTCTTTTGAAATGGAAACCTGATCTGTAAGCACCTTTCCCACTGCTACTCTGTCAAAAGGCCTCGCCTGCAGCAAAACTATTCTTGATAACTGACAAATGTACCTAAAAGGCCTTTTACTCTCATTCACTTTTATCAGCTTCAAAATGAGCACTGGACGCATTTGTCTGGCCTCAGGCACTGCAGATTTGGACACCTTGTTAAGACACTTGAGAAGTGGCTCCATTTCCCACCTTTAGGCCTCATAAAGGAGCTGAGATACAGGCATACGTGCTCCCACGGCATGCAGGGAGGGCGCTTCACACAGCCTCTGTTCACCTCCACCCAACCCCCAGCCCCATCTCAAGAGAGGTAAATGGAGACTGTTTAACTGTTTATTGTGCTCACAGAAAAGGTACAGTTATGGTTACAAGCTCTGCTCATGCAAGACTGGGAAATGGAAACCAGCTCCAGCCTTGCTCCCTGAAACAATCAATGCTGCCAGTAACACAGAACACCCATTTGGGGATCTGTTCCCACTAGCTCTGCTGTGTTGCTGCAGCAGGGTTGGTTACATAAAGTGCAAAGGGACATCCTGTGGACAAGATAGGTAGAGGAAGCCTTGTGCTGGTTATCCAGGCTTAATAATCATTAATGTGCAAATGGGACAGCTCACATGCACTTCACACAGTCTGTCTCCTACCAAAATAAAGGCCAGGAGACACGTTCCTGACAGTATTACAGTCTTCGTTGAGTTCCAGCAATGAAAAGGAAAACTCATGGAGTAAGTATACTGTGCAGAGTCGAGGGATTTGGTTGCTTATGTTTTCTGGAGGGTAACCTAGATGTTAAATGCAGTTGTGTGTAGTTTTACTCAGCTGTTTTGGTTGGCTTTTTTAAACCAAGAGCAACCTCAGGAGGTTGTAGGTTTAAGCAGAGGAGGGAAATATCTATTTTCCACTTGGCCCTCAATCCAACTTCCCCTCTGCTCTTAGGTTATTCTCTTTAGTGCAAAACAAAGGAGAAAGTTACACACATGTGCAAATAATATTTGACTGCAGGCTTACTGGATCTTGGTGACTGCTTCGTGGATGGAGCTAGCAACGTAGTCCAAGTTCTTGGTAGTCAAGCCACACATGTTGATGCGGCCACTGGCCATTAGGTAGATATGCTTCTCCTTAATCAGGAACAGGACTTGCTTAGCTGAAGGGAAAAAGGAGGAGGGGGAAGGATATCAGGTTTCCTCTTAACTGTCACCCACAACTCAAGACAGCCTTTGCTAGAATTTGCCAGCTGAGCCCTCAATATGAACAACCAGCACTGCAGAGACTCTCATCCACCTTCTGCAAGTGGGGCAGAGAGTTAGCGTCAATGCCCCTCACTGTAGGGAGGTGGGTCAGAGCGATGAATTGGGATGAGGCACATGTCACCAAAGCAGAGTTTGGAGGAAGACTGTTTGGCTCCCTAGAGCAGGGGTGGCCAAATTAGCCACAGTTTGGTCACCCCTTCCCTAGAGTCAACCTGCCAGCAAACGCTGGCAGGGGCTCATGGGAATAGTAGTTCATGGACATCTGGAGGACCGCAGGTTGACTACCCCTGCCCTAGAGCATCCTTCCAGCCAAACCCTTACCCTTTGATACCCCCTCTTTCTGCCCCAGATGTGTACTTACAGTTGAGCCCAGTGAAACTGAACATGCCAATCTGCTCCGTGATGTGGTTCCAAGTGCCTGGAGTGCCCAGGGCCTCAAGTCGAGACCTCAGTTCTGCTCGCATCAGCAAGACCCGATCTGCCATTGTCTTCACATTTCCTTTCCTGTCACAGAAAAAAGTTTAAGCTCGGCCCAACAGGGCTATGAACAAGCCATGCCCTATTGTACCCCTGTGGAAGAAAGGTCAGTGCCCACCTCCTGTCCTGATGTTCCTTACCATTCGGCAAACAGCTCTGGTGAAGTGAGTGTAGTAGCCACGATGCGGGCACCCTGCGATGGGGGATTAGACCAAGTTGTGCGGACTATCTTCTCCATCTGGGACAGGGTACGCTGCACATTATCTGCATCCTTTGCCACAATTGTCAGGTTTCCTACCCGTTCATCTGAGGAGAGGCAGGAAAAGGAGGAGAGCCATAAGTGTGACGCCCTACAACATATGTGCTCTTGTGCGTTACCTCCAGCCTACTATGAGAAGAGAGCCCCTTCTAGGTCCCTTCCGTATACAAGCACTTACTGTAGAGCCCAAAGTTTTTGGAGAAGGACTGTGCACAGAAGAGTTCGAAGCCCTCGGAAACAAAGAAACGCACAGCCCAGGCATCCCTATCCAGACAACCAGAGGCAAAACCTTGATAGGCAGAGTCAAAAAATGGGAACAGGAACCGGCGCTGCAAGGAAGGAATGGAGAACCATGAACATAGCTTCATTGTGTACCACCGCTAGAAATATTTGCTTTTATGCTGGTGCCCACATATTTCTTCCCTTGACCCCAATAGACCAGCAGATCCACAACTAGAAGAAACATAAATGTTGTCTTCCATTATACCATTTGTTGGGAAGAAGCACTGAGCTACTTCTAGGCTGCCAATTTTCCACGGCAGCCTAGTTGCTGATGTGATTCTATGTGAAATTGCCCTTGCAATAGGGATTCTAGACAGCTCACTGTATGCTATTTTTAGCTGTGCTTTTCTTTTACATCTGATGTTCATTGAAGCCCACCCACCCATGATCACATGAGGCTCAGCATTCTCTGGCCACTCTTAATGTATGTTATTTTGAGGAATATGGGTAATTCAGAGCTGCATGGAAATAACATGTTAAAAACACCAAACTTCACATATTTGCAGACACTCCCAACGAGCCTCTCATTAAAAGATAGGCTCAACTGTGGGCAATTCTCTCTTTCAAAATAAACTGAGCATGAGTAATGCTGGATAAGAATGACACAATCCCTTTAACAACATTTAAAAATACCCTTATATTTGTAGATGAGGCTTCCCCGCTCCTCTGTCTAAAAGGCAGGAAATTCTCATCTGTTATGTTGATGATTGCCAGGGAATGACCCCTCATGTCATCAACAAGTGAGCAAATGACAAGATCTTCATGAAGTCCTGAAATTACGCTGTTTCTCCCTCAGACAAAAGAATACTCCCACTGTTAATAGCCTGCCCAAAAAGTATTTTTAAAGAGGAAATACTTTAAATAAAGCAGATTTTTATTTTTGGAAGGACTGTGCACAAATACAAATGGCATCACATGGAAACACCCCCCCCCAAAAAAAAAACCACCAGTTTGGTGCCTGAAAAATGGGGAATCCTTGGTGTGGCAGCAGACACAGTTGAAGAAGTCTTTCTGATCACAAGATTTAGCCTTTTGGTACAAAAATGGAAATTTTTTAATGGCCTAAGCATATACAGTCCTGTTGCCCGTTGACTGCATGGAATGATCAAATAATACCTTCATAACAGCAGCAATTTGTTTCCACTGCTCCTGGGTGGGGTCTGTGCCTGTGGGGTTATGAGCACAGGCATGGAGGATGAAGATGGAGAATTCTGGAGCTTTCTGGAAGGCAGGAAGAGAAATTGAACAGACTCTGTGTTGTGTCCAAGGTGCTCACTAATTCTGTATGAACAATACTGCCAGGATTGTAACATGCCTATGGCTGACTGCTGGAAATAGTCTAACAAAAAAATAAACTGTGGCCTGGTACAGGTAGGCAAAAACTGTACATTAAGCTATTAGCACAAATCTATATCCTCTCTAAGGGCACAGATAATCTTTAATACAAAGTTCATACAAAGGGTTATGTCTTGTCAGAGTCAGTGGACTCCAAATCTGTCCATTTGGAAGAAATGTTCCATGTAATCCTCCTGTTTCACTTAGTTCACAAACAACCATACTTAATACTGAGGTAAAGTATCTTAGCCTAAATACAAACGGAGGTTGAAAGGTCAGGAATTGCCAGAAGGGTTTCTGCCAGAAATTGGCAGATAGTAAAGAGTTGTTAACATTCTGTAAAGGTAAAGGTAAAGATATCCCCTGTGCAAGCACCGAGTCACGTCTGACCCTTGGGGTGACGCCCTCCAGCGTTTTCATGGCAGACTCAATACGAGGTGGTTTGCCAGTGCCTTCCCCAGTCATTACCGTTTACCCCCCAGCAAGCTGGGTACTCATTTTACCAACCTCGGAAGGATGGAAGGCTGAGTCAACCTTGAGCCGGCTGCTGAGATTGAACTCCCAGCCTTATGGGCAAAGCTTTCAGACGGCTGCCTTACCACTCTGCGCCACAAGAGGCTCTATTAACATTCTGTAGTATGTGAGAAATATACTGTGCAAGTAAGGTAATCTTACAAAAGGAAGAGCAGCCCCCCACCCAAGCCCTGTTTGTATTAAGAGAAGGGAGAGAATACATGTATTTCCGGCAAAAAGCACTAGTCTCTAGTTAAGAGCTACTGCTAGTCAGATTATTTTTGCTTATTTATTAACTTTATAGTTTGCCTTCCTCCTTAGACTCAAGGCAGATTACATAATGAAGCCCCATAAAAACCTTAATCTTAAAACCAAGAACCTCAGATGGCAGAAAAACCCTCCAGTCCTCCCCACAGTCATCAACAAGGTCATCTGATGACATAATGTAGCCTGAACTAGGTGGACCTTCCTATGTTCGTGCACTTAAGCACCAGTGTGGGCTGCAGTCCAGAAGGACCATACAGTTTCTACAGTGTGTCTACAATGCAGCAGCTTCTGACTGCAACTCCATTTAGGAGGCTGCTATGAAAAGTCCCCTGCCTTTAGAAAGTAGCTGTCCAGGGGCCATAAAAGACACTGGAATCTTAAGTATATATGAAGAATCTCCCACACAACAAATCTTTGCTAAACCAACCATACTGGAGAATTCTAATTCTTGCATCTTTACTCCAGTGTGTGCCCAGGTTATATCCAAGATGTATGACAACTTGACCTACTTCCAAGTCTTCCAGGAATCCCTGGATGTCCAGCCCCCTCGTGGCACCATTCCAATAACGATAGGTCCGGATGTCCTTGAAGCCCGCATCCGTGAAGACAGAGTTATGGTTTTCTGTAAGGGGAGAGAGATGCAATCTTCACTGAGCCAAGGCTCAAGCCATTTGCAGCCTCATGCAATAGGGATATTCAACCACTGCCCTCCCTCTCCCTGCTCCACACCATAGCAAAGATGCTAGCCAGGCTTCAATGCTCACCCCAGGAAGGGGAGGAAATGTAGACAGGGGTCACTGTGGTTCCATTATACCAGCGTCTCAAGAATTCTGCTCCAATACGCAGGGCCCCTGTGCCTCCTAAAGACTGGACACCCCCCACCTAAAAAAAGGGAGGGAGAAGGTTTTATCAGAAGACTGATACGTTTTTTTCCAATAAGAATTCTGAGCACTTCCTCAGCAAGTCTTCAATTTTCCTGTAACACCTCTTTTTGTCTTGCACTGAGCTGGATCCAAATTCCCGCTGAGCCTCAGAGATTCTACCGGTGAACTAAGCTCTCTGGTACAGCAATGGCACTACACAGCCCTGCCTTCCCCCACCTTCCATCCCACTCCACTGCCCTTTAACCGCGGCAAGATCTACTCCTTTTAAAGATAAGAGAGATCTTTTGCCTGTGTTTGTTCATCAGCATTCAGTCCACGACTCCTGATAGTCCCACGACACAATGGAAAAAGGAAAACACAACTAAAATCCTTATCCAAACATCCCAGAAAGGCAAGACACTTCCTTCCACCAGCCCATACCAGTTTCTCATTGCCAGACTCACCCTGTTCTCCTGGATGGCTGGGCTGTCCTCTCCTAAGGCGATCCTTGAGGAATTGGCACGGAACTCTGGCAAGCCCAGGATTGGAAGATACTCATGATTTAAACTGGTGTCCTCAGCAATCATCCGCTCCACTTTCCGGACCACCGGCAAAACCCAAGGCTGCCCCTCATCCGTGCGATAAGCTGCAGGGGGAGATGGTACTGTATTAGGGAAGCATTTACTACGCATATCTTCCTCTCTTTCTAGGTTTCCAATTTCTACTTCAACACTTCACAGTGATTTTTGTCACATTAGATCAGCCTTCTTCAACCTTTTGACCTTGGAGGATCTCCTGAAGTAATTTTTCAGATTTTGAGGAAACCCGCAAATGATGGCAGCTGGCCACACCACCTGCCATGACCCTGGAAGTGACATCACTACCCACACTCTTAACCCTCCTTTTGCTCCTTCCCCCCACCTTTACTACTGCTATGGTGACTCGGTCTCATGTAGGCTGGAAAGAAGAGTAGGAGTTGAGAAGACAACCCAGACACCCCCCATACCATGCCACTTCGGAGCTCCTGCGGACCCCTGGTTAGGCATCCCTGCATTAGACTCCAATGCCCCCTACTGCACTATTCCCCCAATCCCTTTTCAAACCCAAGCACTTTGTGCCTAGAGGTTATCAACTGAGTCAGTTTGGAAGCATGTTTGGCATTTCAGAGATGCCAAGGGCTGAATGCCAAGGGGCAAAGGCCAGCAGCACCTGAAGTCAACATCCTGACCACTGCCAAGAGTGGTGACAAACAGCAACAGACACAAGTCCCAGAGAACTCTAGTCCGAGAACAAGCTGAAAAGTTTGCCTGTAATACGCAAGCCATGAGCAGATAGATATTCAGCGCTGATAAAGCTGCAGTGATCCAAGAAGAAACAACCAGCTAGATACAGGTCAAACGATTTCTCAGCAAAGAGCAAAGTTTCAGAGGTAGCAAGGGTGACAGCGAGCCTGAATGCTGCTTCTTAGTACCAGGGCAGAGTCCCTTTCAAGCTTCTCCAAGGCACAGGTAATAATAGTCTGCCCAAGGTTATCAAGCTTGCTGGAGCTGAACTTCAATAGCAGCCGGATGCTTCTGACAATAATGCTCCAGCTATGTAGTTGTTAAATATGGTATTTTTAAACACCGTTTTTGTCCTAAGAATATCACCAGCTGTCAAAGAATTGTCCCAGAGGCTACCTGCTGACAAGACACTCAACCAAGGGCGCCATCCTCCCTCCCGCCCATACCTCCCCATGGTATCGGAATTAAGCCTTCCACCTCTCAGCCTTATGTGCAAGCCTAGCTCACAGCACGTGATGCCTCCATTCACGATGCGCGGACCTCGCTGTGATTTTGTAACCAGAGGGCGGCACCGCGACCAAAAACCCAGGCCACGAGCACTGATCCGCACGCCCCAAGGATTGCCTGTGAGAATGGTCCACTAGACAGACCCGTGCTGTCTGAACTGACCCCGGTGCACCATGCCTGCCTGCAAACAGCCCAGGCACGCAGTCTCGACTGCCTGCCCCGCCGGATCCGCCTCTCTCACCTCCCACTCCCAGGTTGACCTTGCGAGGGTCGACGTCGGCGCGGAAATCCGCCGTGAGCTGGAAGACGGCTACGGGCACGGCCTGCGGGACGGCGGCAAACACGGAACCTGCGACGGGAGCCATTGCGGGGCTTTACCGAGGCTGGCGCTTCTCGGGCTCTGCCTGGAGGAGACTTTCACCTTCACAGCCAGAGGTGGAGAGAGCCGTCCGCCAATCCCCAGCGCCTAAAGCGAGGGCGGGCGCGTCCTCTCCAATCGCACAGCCGCTGTCGAAGGGGCCGAGGTGAAGGAGCCAATCGCGCAAGGTTTAAGGCTGCCGGCCGGCTTGGCTAATCGGCTGCCTCAGAGGAGAGAAGTGACAGCTTTCCAGCCAATCGCTGTTTCTCACAGGCCGAGGGGGGCTCTATGAGAACGTCACGGCGGCTGGAAAGGAAGGAATCCCGCGGCGGTGGGCATTCCGGAGGCCGATTGTGCGGTGGCGGCGTTCTGCAGGGAGGGGGGCGGGGCGGGGCGGGGCGCTGGGAGGTTCTTTTTTTCGAGCGCGATCCTCGACGTGGCTGCTCAGAAGGAAGCGGGCCTTACCTTCGCCATAGCTTTAAATGGGGAAAAGCTTGATGTGTCGGTCCAAAAGGTAGGAGCGTGTTGTGTTTGCTCCTGGGAGAAAAGAGAGAAGATGTTAATCGAAGAGGAGGCTAAGCCCATCCCGTGGAGAGCAGCAAGCAAGCGGCTCCCTCCCGTCGTGCATGAATCCCGCCCCCGCTTTGTGCTGAGGAATGGGGCTGAAAAATAAAATTATCTACGGAAGCGACATTTGATACCGTCTGAGGCTGCCTTACTGTCCTTCTTTCCAGAGGTCCTTTTCATCGCGGGCTGTGAGAGTGCGTCAACATAACGGAAGATGTTGGGAGTGCTGGCTTCCTACATTAATGAGACTTCCCATCCTGACCATGTGCCTCGTTCAAACCTGGCCGCTCAAACCTGGAAAGGGGGGAGGGTTGCAGACCTTTGTCCAGCAGGTTTCCTGTGCCTTTAAAATGCCACGCAGAAATTCACCAGATGTAGTTCTTCCCAGCATCGATGGGGAATGCTTTACATGTTGACTGTCTGCTTGTTTGTGTCAACACAAACATTTTAAAAAGCAAAGAGGGGGATGGACCAGACGTGTCTCCACAGAAACATGAAGTCGTCGTCGTCGCCCCCCCCCCCCCCGAAAAACTTGCTGGCAACAACTTTTGAGACTGGAAACCATCTCACTAATCTGTTACAGTGTCCATTCTGAAGTTTTATACAGAGATCACCACCTTTTTTGACCCTGTGGGTGCCTTTGGAATTCTAACACAGGATGGTGGGCACAAGCACAAAATGACTCCTTCCGGAGGTCAAGCCGCACACAAACACAAGTGCAGGAAGAAGAGAAATTTTAAAATATGCTGGGAGAGAGAGAGAAACGAATGCTGTGTTGGCAGCTGCTGCTGAAACAAGGTCATTTTAATCTACACAGCCAGTTGGATCTCCATGGGCCAATTAAAAGCCCTGCTAAGGCAGGTGGCCAGAATAGCCCCACCTACTTTTTAATACCCTTGTCTGGCACCAGACAAAGCACTGGCAAGCACCACGGCGCCACTTTAGCAACCACTGGATTAATGTGCTGCATGTCACAGTAAACAGTACATTTTGTCATTAAGCCTGAAGAAGGCATCTTGATAAGGTATGGCCATAACGTCAGCCACAGGAAAGCCTGTCAGATCTGTGAGGGCACTCTGTGTGGGTGTGCTGTCAATTCACAGCTGATTTATGGCAACCCCATTGGATTATTGCTGGATAGTCTCACTACCCTGGTATTCCTTGGAAGTCTCCTATCCAAATACTAGCCAGGGCTATCCAGCTCAGGACTTAAGAGTACCAGCAGAGGGTACTGCTGTGTCATTTTTGCCAACTCAAAGTCCGCTAGCCCCTAAACCTAATGTGTTACCATTTTGTGGTTTTGTTCTATTGAGGATTTTAAAATGTCATTTACGAACATTTCCCACAAACTAGATACTATCAGAACTGACTTGAGTGCCTTTGGTTCAAGATGCTCCCCCCCCCCAAAAAAAAAACCCCAGCTATCCTCAGTCATTGCAATTGCTCATTTAAACTGCCTTATACTTTCGTTATCAGATTTGTTTAATCATTCACCAGTAAATCAATGGAATTCTGTTCTTGCCCAATGTTGTTTAAATATGTTTTAAATTCTTAAGAGGAATATAACCACTAAACCACAATTAACAAAAAGGACTCCTCATGCCAAACTTAAACTGTCAGAAGACAAGGACAATCCAATTTTCATTTAGAGTTGATGATGAGCTGTCATGTCCCACAACAAGCCAGTCTTTGTTTACTCACTGCCGGCAAAGCTCTACCTTTATATAGCTGAAGAGAGATTTTATCTAGTTCTAGAAAAATAATCATGTTTATACAGTCATTATTATGATTATGAAACAAAATGCTAATACTATTTTTAAAGCTCAAAAAGATGCCATGTGAATTATCCCTAGCAGTATTTAAAGATACAGTCGTGAGACTACAGCTATTTATGGTTTTCTGATGTAAATTAAATTATCACTGTGTATTATCACTGGGTCGCGATGGGTCGGACATGATTTCGCACCTAACAACAACAAGATAATGCTGGGCAAAACATTTGCCATCTTCTCAAGCAACCCTGAAATCTAGTCAGATCTACTTTTGGCTAATCAGAGAACAGTGTTTTTCTCTACTTTACAATGGTTTGGTGGAAGATTCAGGAAGAAAAGGATTCCTAACAAAAGCTCTGCTCCTGGGAGATTGCATGTATATTTGAAAAATTAACCTGCATTTTACAGCTAGGTTTGTAGCCCAAATTATTAGCATTTGTATTTATACTTTCTTTAAAAATTATTATTATTGAAAATTTTACACATTAACAAATCTGCATTTATACTGAGGATGCATCTGTGAATCAATATATGATCAACATTCAGAGACAAAAAAAATCCCAATTTTAGTGAGCTTCCTGGCTTTTAACAAGAATACAGAGACTTCAAAGTACCACCATCTATTGTAATTATTACTCTTGGAAGGATACATTTTTGCCTCCAAATATATGTTAAGACTAGAAGCCCTGCACCCAATTAAGTTGCTACTTTGAGTTCTTCTGGACAGCCAACAGGGCATAGAGGCCATGAACTTCTATTGATTCCCTTTGGTGGCAATATTCAGAGGCTGTTTACCTCTCATCCTCTATCAATCTGTCTAATTATCTTTGAAAATCATCTATGCCTGTGGTCAATATCCTCTGCAGCAAATTTCAAATTTTATCACTGAGTAAACCAGTACAACAAAATTTGAGTCCAATGTCACCTTAAAGACCAACAAAGATTTATTCAAGGTATGAACTTTTGTGTGCAGGCACACTTCCTCCGTAACACACTGTTTCCTTTTGTCTGTCATGAATCTCTAGTGCATCAAGATCATTGCGTACCTCCAAATTCTAGTATTTTGGGAGAGGCAGGAGAAAGTTTACTGTTTACTCTCTAGCCTATGCATAGTTTCATAAATCTCTATCATGACCTCTAATCTTCTGTTTTCTAAATGGAAAAGTGTACTCTTTAGACTTTCCTCATAGGAAAAGTATTCCAACTCCTTAATCATATTGGTTTTCCCGTTCTGTCCTTTTTTGACCTTTGCAGTATTCTCTTCAAGAGACACTGACCAGAACAGTACATGGTTTTCCAAATGAGGCCACACCATAGAACAATATAAGGGCATTATAATATCAGCCATTTTATGTTTCTTAATATTCCCCCGCAGAGAATTTGTCTTTTTTGCTGTTGTGGCACACTGGATTGACACTTCCATGGAGTTACCACTACTCAGTCTCAGCAAGTGTAGATCCCATTCGCGTATATTTAAGGTTGGAATTTTGTTCCAGTCTGCTTCATTGTAGGCATATCTACATTGAACTTTATTTGCCACATTGTTGCCCAGACATCCAATTTATGGGAAATATTTTGGAGCTCTTCACAAGCGCCAGCTTGGTATAAGGAGCAACGGCCTCTTAATTGGAGAACTGGATTTGATTCCCTACTACTCCACCTGCAGCCACATGTGTGCCCTTGGGTCAGTCACAGTTCCCTGAGCTGTTCTCAGAGAGCGGTTCCGTTAGAGTTCTTTCAGCCTCACCTACCTCACAGGGTGTCTGCTGTGGGGTGAGGACGGGTAGGTGATTTTATGTTGCTTTGAGACTCCTTCAGGTAGTAAAAAGTAGGGCACAAAAACCCTCTTCTATTTGGCCACTGCACTGCTCATTCCCAGTTCTGACCATTTACGAACAAATTAAATTAGATTGGCCCAGTTCCAATCCTTGTAGGACCCTACTGCTTACTTCCACTGAGAGAATTGCTCATTTATTCCTACTTTCTACTTTTGTTTAACCCATTTTTAATCCATAAAAGGACCCATCCTCTTATCCCATGACTGCTAAGCTTACTCAGGAGTCTTTGGTGAGATACCTTGACAAAAGCCCAAGCATATAATGTCTACCAGGTAACCATTATCCAAGTTATTTGTTCATTTTCTTCCTTTTGCATAAGACATGCTGACTTTAATTCAAAAGACTTGTTCCTCTGTGTGCCTAATAATTCTATACTTAGCTGCCTAAGACAGATGTTAGGCTAACTGGTCTTTAATTTCCTGATTCTCCTTTAGGCTTTCTTTTAAAACCTCATGTTAAGTTTGCCATTCTGCAGTTCTTTGGTACAGTAGCTGATCTGTTGATTTATAGAATGTTTACCCCACCATTCCCCAGAGGACTCAAGGCAATTTTAGTAAAATGTTAAACCAACAGTTTCCCATATGAGTTCCCTAAGAACCCTCAGGTCTATACCATTAAGACCTGAATAATTCATTTTTAAAAATTTCTCCAGCAGGTCTAGATGGAAACTTGTCTCTATTGGACCACCCATCTAGATGGACCACCCATCTGATCCAGCAGGGCCCTTCTTGTGTTTTTCTCTCTTGGCCCTGAGTACATGGCCCATACTTTCCACAAAGAACACAGATGCAGAGAATTAGCTTTTCTGCAGTCCCCACTGATGCTTAGGTACTGTATATAACTAGGTAGGGACTTTTGTCAGTAAGATGAGAAATTTGATTCTTCTTGACATACTAATTTCATGTGGGTATAGGAATACATTTTATTTTATTTATTTATTTATTTACTTATTTACTTATTTACTTATTCCCCTGGGCTCCAAGATCACTGCAGATGGGGACTGCAGCAAAGAAATTAAAAGATCCTTGCTCCTGGGGAGGAAAGCTATGGCAAATCTAGACAGCAGCCTAAAAAGCAGAGACATCACCCTGCCAACAAAAGTGCATTTAGTCAAGGCTATGGTCTTCCCAGTTGCAATGTATGGCTGTGAAAGTTGGACCATAAGGAAGGCCGAGCGTCAAAGAATTGAGGCTTTTGAACTCTGGTGCTGGAGAAGACTCTTGCGAGTCCCTTGGACTGCAAGGCAAACAAACCAGTCAGTCCTAGAGGAGATCAGCCCTGACTGCTCTTTAGAAGGCCAGATCCTGAAGATGAAACTCAAATACTTTGGCCACCTCATGAGAAGGAAGGACTCCCTGGAGAAGAGCCTAATGCTGGGAGCGATCGAGGGCAAAAGAAGAAGGGGACGACAGAGAATGAGGTGGCTGGATGGAGTCACTGAAGTAGTCGGTGCAAACTTAAATGGACTCCTGGGAATGGTAGAGGACAGGAAGGCCTGGAGGATCATTGTCCATGGGGTCGCGATGGGTCGGACACAACTTCGCACCTAACAACATAGGAATAAGTAGAGACTCAGTCTCTTCTTCTGCCTACCCCTCTCTCTCTCTCACCAAATTGATGCTGCAGGGGGGGGAATGAAAGGTTAAACACCATTTACAAGTTTCTAACATCCAGTTTTTTTGAGATGCATCACAAAAAATTTTCACTTATTTGCATAACATTTCAAGAGCTAAAGTCTTATTTCAAAAGCTGAAAAGAATAGAACGAATAAAATTAGTAACCACTAAGTGGCAGTAAAGCTGTAACCTATAGGCCAGTGATGAAGACTAAGATACAAAGTAAATTCAAAAGGAAATGTAAGCCTTGTATTCCTCAAGCACTACTGATGTTTTAGAGGCTGAGAGCAAGACTGTCTAGGAAACAGTGAGTTTGTCTGCACAGGCCTAGAGCCTCTCTGGCAGTGCCAAAGGCAACTCCCAACGTGATGTATTGGAGTGTGGAGGTCACAGATGTGAGGAATCCATAGGAGAAGCTGTTGTGGACACTATTCTCTGGAGCAGAGGTTAGGAATATTAAACATGTACTTCCAGTCTCACTTAAGTCAATCCCATCTAATCAGCTTCTTCTCTGCTTTCTGCATAACTCTTTTGGACATCCTGTCACCTAACAATATGTTGGCATCATAGGATGAACAGTGCAGGTGAGAAATTAAGATACTCAAAGTATTTCCTAAAAGCAGGTAAGCTGTCTGCATCCTGGTCTGGTAGGAAAGTGTTAGTTCTGTGTAAACACTTATAAATAAGGAACGACAAGATTTGGGCTCGCCTCTCCTTAAAAGTAGAACCTTCCATTGTATCTGATGAAGGGAACTATGGCCCTCACTAGCTTATGCCTCCCAAATCTTGTTGGCCTCTAAGGTGCTCTTGGACTTGGATCTAGCTGTTCTGTTACCTCTGTAACCCTGTTATTTGATTCAGAATGGCACTTGGAAATGCCTTCTGCATCATTTCCCCTGCAGCACGTGAATCCAGTCATGCAGACTTGCTATTGTGAAAAGGAAGAAAATTTTACTGTGTTTGGGGGAAACAGGAATGGCTCTTGTCCCTGATGTCTTTTTAGAAATGCCAGTCTATGTGGCATTTAGTGCAAAAAACTTCAGAACTTGATTGAAATCAGGGTCCTTCCAGCTTGCTCATACATACAGTTATGCATTCCTAGAATGAAAACACGTCTCATTAGTTTCCATTTGCAGTTTCTAGAATTTCCTAGTCTATTAATATTGGGGGATTAGTGGAGCATCATTCTTGATGTCTCCTTCATTCCAGTTTATGTAATGTGTTGTAGGCTGAAACAATTTTAAGTGCATTGTTTTCTGTCTCGTTTAGATGATCTCAACCCTAGAACCAATTCTGGATTATTAATCTTTAACAGTTACATGGAGGTTAAGCTAACCAGGGTTCATCTAGACCCTCCACCAGTGGCAGTCTGTAAAATCAAAGTTAATTCCCCACCTTCCACCTCCCCACCCGCTAGTGTTTTAATCCCACACCAGTACACAAAAGCTGCCATGGAAAAGTACACACAAAGAGAAAATGTAGAAAGGGGCCCTGAGGCACCCCATCCCTTAATCTCCTGACTATGATTGACATGGAGAAATGACCTGCCATTCAACATGAACACTTGTACACCTGAGCTGAGAGACACAGAGAGAGGGGGCCTCCCCCAGCATGCACTTAAACAGCCCCACCCTGATGCAAGGCCCCCAAAGTGAATCCATGTTTATGTTTTTACATCCACCATGGAGGCCTTGGGTAAAGACTCCCCACAGAGAAGATGGAGGGGCTGGGGAGAGGAGAACTGGGGTGGGAAATGCACTCTAATGCCAGAAACACTTTCCCAGGGATTTCTCAGTCCTGCACCCAAATATACTGTCTCAAATTTCGGAACAGAAAAAATCTGTCAGTGTCATTCAATTCTGTGCCTATAGCCATACCTGAGGTCATCAGAAAAAGCCAGCCAGTCAATCAGACTGAAGTCATCTCAGCCAATTATTTAACATCCACCAAATCAATTCCCAGACAGACAATTAGCTTTTAAAGTAAGGTTGCACATGCTTGATCAGGAGACAGCTCTCACAGCCCCACAGCCCCTTTCCACACTGAACTGGTTTGTTCTCCTTGCTGATGTGAAAGAAAATTAGAGTGTAGGGGAGAGGGCAGGAGGATGGAGCATCATGACCTCAACAGGATAAGGGACACTGTTGTGGAATAATACTTTGCTCCCTTGGAGCTGTTGGAAGGAATCAGTGGTGTTTCCTGTTCAAGGACTGGCAACCAACTTTCACACTAAAGAAGCTGACCCCCTGGGTGCTTCTGAAGAATCCACACTAGCAGCACCCATCAGAGGAGGGCCATGTATCACAGTCAGTCTAATGCCTTCTTCCCCAGCTTGTATCCTACTCCATTCCTGTGTAACTCACACCCATTATCCCCTCACCCTAAATGCCTTCAAAGTAGCTGGATGGCTACTGAACGTAGAAACATAAGCATTCTTCTGACTGCAGCTGTTCTCTGGCATTTGCTCCCAAGTAGGGAGTGTGGTCTGTTTTCATTCTCAGCCCCAAGACCAGGTCAGATATCTTTTTCTGCTGCCAGTCCTCAGATTTACAGATCTCTAACAGCACTGCCAGCTCTGTGGCTGTAATAATCTGCATTAACCCCTTTATTGTCCTGTACTCACCATTCCCTTCTTTCTCCTACAGATTAGGAGTGGCTCTTCTGCAGGAGGATGGGGAAGGGGGGAAGCCATTGCCAGCCAAAGATTATTTTACAAGCTTAAATGTTTACACGAGATGAGGACTGAGGGTATTAAAGCCAAAAGCACAGCCCTGTGAGAAGATTTACAAGGAAGAGCTTTAGTTTTGTGATGAGGATATAATACGGCTTGTAGTTTCCTTAGGAAAGTAGAGGTCCCATTTTTGAGCACTTCCACTCTTTGGAAGCCATTTTGTCAATAGTTCATCATTGTTTTATCACAAGTGTTGGCTGTTCTATAGCTGTGTTTCCACAATCATGGCACACAAAAGCATTTCTATGACCAAAGACACATACCGTCAGTGGCAAGACAATAACATTATAGTAAGGCCAAAATAGAGAGGGGATGATTATTATTTGTAGTGGTATGTACTCTTGCATCATAGGTTTACTACCATCCAAAACAGCAAATAATTATATGATAGGCAATACCCTTGGAGGTATTCTTATGCCTTCATTTAAAAAAATTATGCTCTGCATTCCCAGAGAAGATTCCTACAAAAGTAGCTTCCAGATTTCAGTAATGAAAACAATAAAATACAAATAGCTTTAAAAGGCTAATAAAAACTGGCAATGAAGGGAACAACAAAAAGTATCAAAAGGCTTCAACATCTAAGGCATACATTTGATATAGAGCTATAGAGATTATTTGCAATTGGATTGTCTTGTCTACAAAGGAAAACCTACTTGCAAAGGATTCCTATGGCTCAACAATAGTGCAATTTCCAATGACATGTGGTTGCAGCCCAATAAAAGATTTTAAAAACAACAACCAGCAATGAAGTTGTTTGTTTGTTTGAATTTTTATACTGCACATTCTTTACAGCTCTGGGTGGTTTACATGGAACATTGCATAAATTTTCATGGAATATTATAACAATCTATAACATGATACAAATTTCAATAGAACATCACAACAATCTATCAAGTAACACTTCACAATACAACATGAATAACAACAACACTGGGGAGATCAAATTGTTCAGTCATGTGATGGCGTCTGAAGGGGGAGAGAATGAGTGAGAACACATCCCTTGCTTAAACACAAGGAAACCTGAGCTTTGTGTGCTGTGCTCCTGTGCTGCATCTGTACACAGCTATTTTGCAGAGAACTAGGGCTGAGGGATAAATAACTTGTCTAAACTCAGAAGGTGGGACCATGGCAGAGAACTTCCACTGACTGAAAGCAGAAGCTTTAAGAGTTCAGATCTCAAACCAGCAGCTCCTCTGCATACCAATATATCATCTAGTGCTTACATTCACAGACTTCGTGGTCATCTTTACTGATAACTTCTCCCCTCTTGCCTGAGTTAAAGTTAAATCTGATCGAGAAAAGCGGAAAAGAACCAACTCTTCTTCTACTTAATTGTTCTGGAATGAAACATACTGGGGCTTCCAATTTCCTTACACACTTGTTTCTTTCTATCAGAGTAAGGGAAGAGTTATCCCCTCACAATTTCTGAGCAACTTACTGTTTGGTTTTTCCTTTGATATCCCAGCAATCACATTGAACTGTATAGTCCAGGGGTAGTCAAACTGCAGCCCTCCAGATGTCCATGGACTACAATTCCCAGGAGCCCCTGCCAGCAAATGCTGGCAGGGGCTCCTGGGAATTGTAGTCCATGGACATCTGGAGGGCCGCAGTTTGACTACCCCTGGTATAGTCATTTGACTAACCCAGATCCATGGAGGATAGTATGATATGATCCAGTGTATGGAGAAAGAAATCAGGAAATCTTGCCCCAGTCACTTCAGAGCCAATCTCATGTACTCATCTGAGTATCCTTGGGCAAGTCATAGTTCTCCCCTCAGTAGAAACCAATGTTACCAACCTTACAGGACTCTTCTGAGTACAGCTGGAAGATCTAATGATTATCCAGTATGTTGGTACTGTCAAAAAGGTAAAAATGCTTAACAAAAAGGTAGAAAGGTAAAAATGCTGGAGAAGTTCCAGCTGCCTCATCTCAATGCTAAAGGCTGGACATTTCACCAAGCACTAATGATTTGCGCTTAATATTTACTCCCATAACTGGCAGAAAAAGGATTGTGTTGAGAATAGTACTCAACAGAGAACAGTCAGGATCCAACTACCTTTGCCATTTAAAGACTAAGGATGTATACGTATTAAGGAATGAGCACTATTGAACAGAGTGGGACTTCCTTCTGAGCAGACATAGGGCTGCACTGTTAATCTCCCCGTTCCTTTTGAGTTTTTGAATCTGTCGCATCATTCTCTTTGTATGGCTCCAGCAACAATGCCTGAGGGCTCTCTTATTTCTCTCTGACTTGGGAAGACCACTGGAAAAGTGTAAGGGCATTGGCCAGTGTGAGGCTGTGCTCTTCCACTGTCTCAGGAATGGACTGAGCTGCAGTCTAGTCCCAAAGGATACCACAGTCATTGAATTCTCCCTCTTTAGAAACTCAAGCAATAGACCCTTCCCCAAGCCAGAGAATTATTATGTTTAAAATAGAATGTGAGCTGGTAGGTAAAGGGCAGAGAGGACTTAGCAGCAAAGGACGTTCAGATACTAGATCAGTCCCCACAGGTATCCCTTCTCAGACTCCAGTCAGGTCAGTTTTGCACAGGGAATGAAAAGAGAAAAGCCATTGTCCAGGATGCCTCATTTGTACATGCCTGTTTTGGGATAAGAACCAGAGAGAGCAAAGCTCCAACATGTTTACATTCCTCGGCCTGCAAGTGCTTTCTCTGAATAAAAAAGGGGGTGGGAATGGGTAGGGAGGGATGGAAGCCACCTCAGCAGAAACTGATCATTCAGAACAGCTCACTGATTTGACTTGTGGCTTTGTAGATAGTGGCAAAAGCATCCAATGATGGCTTCCTTTTTGGCAACCATGGAAATACTGCTTGTGAGAGGATCCGGACCTGTCCTAAGTGAAACAGCTGTCTTAGGTAGAAGATTTGAGGCCCTTCAGAAGGACGGTGTTATTGAATTGAATAGTTAGTCTGAATTGAATAGCCATTGAATTGTATTACAGCTTTTTGCTTCAAGAGAAAAGGACAGCATTTCACTTTTTTATGTCAAGTGGTAGAAAACTGTTTTGGGCCAGCCCTGGAGAGGTAATAGGAAGATGAGAATCAGAATCTAGGGTGTTTCCGCACAAGGACCAATGTTGCCAATTGGTTCCACAAAGCGGAAACACTATTTTTAAAAGTGCAATCTCGGCGTTACGCATACCTGCCTTTGTAGTGGAATCCAGTAGCGTTTCATTCGTTTCCCACAGGTTTCCGGTCTTGCAAAAATCGCTAGAAAGGAAGCGATTTTTTCTGTTCATGGTCCCGCCCCTGGCTGTCAATCAAACGAACAGCCAATGGGCGGTTGTTATCATGCTCCGGAAAAGCCCCTTTCCCTTTAAGCACAGTTTTTTTTAAAAAAAAAAAAAAGAAAAACACACGTTGCAACAAATATGCCTTGATTCTTGGAGAGACCCATCTAGCTGGCGTGTGAGCTGGCGAGTCATCGTTACCACGCTCCCCCGAGTGAAAAAAATCGCATGGCGCGATTTTCGGCCAAAAATAAAGGGAACTTGCAAATGGGGCTGTGTTGTGCTTGGGGACTTAGGGGAGCTTTAAAGCACTTCTGTGGAGGGACTGTAGCCGGAGAAGCCTCACTGGGTGAATGAAGCCTCGCTGGTTCGTTACTTTCCGCTCGCTCCGAGGGGAAAAAAATGGTGATCACTTTGCTGGAAGTTCGGAGGAGAGAGCCAAGGGGAGGGACTTTGTTGGAACCGCAACAATGGGAACGCACAGGTCTTTTTCGCTAGTGTTGCAGATTGTTCGCAAGAGTGTAGCGCTTTTCGGAGGGTGAATCCACTTTTCCCGATTTCCCTTGAAGTGCTACAACAAATCGCTTTTCGCGGAACTGTTGCAGGAGTGTTGCAGATTGTGTGCGACGTCTTGCGGAACTGCAAATTAGTAGCATTTACAATTTGCAAGCCTTCTGCTAGTTTTAGGCCTCCTCCTAACTACTGGGATATTTGGAGATCATTATCAGGCTGGAAGTGACGCCTGGAATTCCATATCTTTTGATCTATCTCACCTTTGTCCCACCATTCTCCAAGGTTTAATCTATAATTAGACATGTAGAATAAAGTTTGACTCCAGTGGCACCTTTAAGAACAACAAAGGTTAATTCTGGAAATCGGATTTCATGTGAAGTAGCTTATGTCACACAACTGTGGTCTGCATTTTCTTCCCATGGTGAGAAAAATAAATGACAACCAACATGTCCAGCCGAACTAAAATCTATTTTAGGAAGCTTTCCGCTGCTGAAATATACTTGGCAATACTGCAGTTAGAAGACATTTCTAATTTAAAACCACCACAGGCCCATTCCTTCCTTTACAGTCTATCCATTAAGTATATCACAGTTTTGAAGATCTTTTAGAACATGCACATATCTATTCCAAACTTCTGTTCATTTTTTTTTCAATGGACATCCCCACCTTTTGCTATCTCCCACCAATTCTTGAAGTCTAACATAGTTTTAGGAACAATTGCTGCTGCAGGCTAACATGGCGACACTTTTATAACCAGAGTAGGCATGGAAAGGGGGCAGAGAAGAATGTCCAGACTCATGGGAGAAGTTCCAGCTGCCTCATCTCAGTGCTAAAGGCTGGAAATTTCACCAAGCAAAACATCACAGGGAGAAATGATCTCTGTAAGGCTCTGTAGGGAAAAGAGATGGCTCTTTCAGAAGTTCAAACAGGGGTTTTGGAACGATGACTCCAGCTTTGTTACTTCACTTGTAGGCCTGCTGAAAGTGAAGCGGAGCATGGTTTATAGTTTTAAAAAACCACTTCCCCTTGTTTGGGCAGCATCAGCCCAGGCATTTACTCATCCAGGAATTCAAACAAAGGCAATCTTGCCCCAGTAGGGGATGACGTGGTGGGGTCAGGCAGTGGGTGGCCATGTCTGTCCTAGGATCAGAAGCCGCACTGGCCTATTCACAGAGTTTGTGATACAGAATCTCCATTTTTTAAATTAGAAATGCTGGAACAGAAAATATTAATAGGTTGTGCTTGCAGAAGAGATGCCTGGTGTATTGGGGACAAAGACAGTTCCTCTGAGCATAAGCGTGAAACTTGGGAGATAGCGCAACCTGTCTAGGACTGCCCTTTGGCCAGACTTGAGGGGGGTGTTTGGAAGGGGAGTGAGAGTATACACTGCGAGGTCTCTGGCTTTAATCTGACACTTGCTTCCATCCAATCATTAAAAGACCAATCAGGTGAGGAGAAGACTTTGTAGACAGGAATTTGAGTTGTTCTGGGCCTGGGAATAAACTGGTGCCATGTTAGGAGAACCCACAGCTTTGGATCATAGTGCAGGGAAGTGTATCGTTCTGTCAGAGACTATGAGAAAATATTTGTTCTGGGGCTGTTCTGAGACTTTGTATAGCACTTTTGGTGTTCTAAGTGCTTCACAAGTCTTATCAAAAACAATCCTGTTTGGCAAGATCTCATAGTCTCTTGCTCAGGAGCAGAAAAATGCTGTTGCGATATATAGTTTTGGATAAAACTAAGAGGAGTATTCAAAAAGTATTCAAAAAGTATTCCAAAAGGAAGGAATCTTACCTGCTGAAAACTGACATTAACCCAGAAAGCAAGGCTGAGGTAACTGAGTGGAAACCGGGGAGGCCTGGAAGGAACAGTCTAATCTGTGTGCTGGCATTGCCTTTCATTCAGCTTTCTCTCTCCCGTGTGTGTGTGTGTGCGTGGCTGCATTGTATCTTGCCCTTGCATGAAGATTGAGAGGTTTGTGCACAGTTTGGCTCTGGAGAGGGCTGTTCCTGTGTTTGCTGATAACAAAGAGGTGTAGGCTGACCCAGGAAACCTGGTGAGATCCCTGGAGATAAACTCCTGCTGGAAGACAAAGGAACTGACACTGCCCTCCCTCTGAGGCTACCCCATTCCCACAAGAACAGCAGTACTTTTGCTGGCAGGAAAGGGCTATCAAAATCCCTGGAAGCTGAGGACTGATTAGTCCCCAGCACAACCTGCTTTAATTCCTGTGCAGAAACTGAGATGATCTCAGACATTCATGTCTAGTCCGGAGGATAGCCAACATCTGGGAAAAAATACTTGTCGCTACGAGTGGAGTGTCTCTGAGCGTATGCAGAATGCCTTTCGTTTCTGTGAAGTTAATCTAGATAAAGAGTGCTCTGGAGTTCCCTGTGCATGCAATTGATTTGTATACCCAGTCTCAAGGTATATAAACGCGTATGGAATTATGTGGTATTTGTAGACCCTAAACAAAGATTCTTGTAAACTGGATCATTCAGAGGAAAACAAAGCAGACCTGTTTGATGCCTCCCATCGGGTTAGAAATGCTGGAATGTTTTATGAAGTGATGGCTAATAAAGCTGTAGGGGCAAAACTGTACATTTCTACTAGTTGGGCAATATAGTTTCAAAGTCAGGTAAAGGAAAGTATCTACTTTTGAAAGTTTCTAACTTTAGTAAAAAAAATAATGAGATGTTTGTTATCCAGATATAATTTTATCACAGAATTTCTTAGTTCAAGGGACACCACGAGTGAAGTATTCATAACGGAGACAATTTCTGGGCTCCATTACCTTAGAATATATTTATTTATTTAAACCAGCTTGGTGTAGTGGTTAAGAGCAGTAGCCCTAATCTGGAGAACCAGGTTTGATTCCCCATTCCTCCACATGCAGTCAGCTGGGTGACCTTGGGGCAGACCCAGTTTTCTCAGAGCTCTCTCAGACAATTTATGCACTGGGAACTTCACTGCCCCAGCTCCTGTGCAGGAGCACAAATCTGGGACAGATGAGGCGCATCTGGCTCATATTATGAGAGACTGGTCCTTCAAATATGCGATTCCAAGGCTGTGAAGGGCTTTAAAAGTAAGAACTAGCACTTTGAATTGAACCTAGAAACAAATATGCAGCTATTTAAGAACGTAGAGCACATGTAAAATGATCATATCAGTATGCTCTAGTTAAATGTCAGGCAGCTGTATTTTGCATTAACTGAAGTTTCCTGTCTGTCTTCAAGAGCAGCCCCATATAAAGAGTGCTACAGTAATCTAGCCTTGTGAGGTTTCAGTAGAATGAATTAGAATGTTGTTTTGTGGTCTGTAATGGAATATAAACTTTAAGCAAAATGTATTTGAAGGAAAGCACCCTTGTCAGCAGCACCAACCTGTTTCTCTAAAGTTTAGTCCAAGAGAACTTCCTGTCTCTTCACTCCCCTCTAGATCATGAGCTTTACTCTGTCTTCTCTGAAAATTAAGTTTAGCTTGTTGTTCCTCAGCTGCTGGATACAGAATCTGTGCAGTCTTTGGCAATGGCCAACAGGGCAACTTTCCCAGGCCCCATGATAGGAGTGGCATTAACCATTCATTGCACCACCACCTCAAAGGAGGGGGAAATAGCAGTCTCCTGATGCCACTCATCTGGGTCTCAGACTTCTGGTGGTGGCTCCTACTCACCTCATGTAGGGCTTGGATAAATCCTTGCTTGGCCCTGGTTGGGGTGGCAGGGGGAGATGGTATTGATTCTGGGATCTCATATTGGACTTTTGCTCAGAGCCTCAGAATCACTAAAACTGTCCTGTACAGAGTTCAAGAGTCGGGAGTTAGTGATGCCAAGAGTAGGGTTTTATCAGCATATTGATGACACCCAACCCCAAAGCTATGTTCAATATCATTTGTTTGTTTGTTATGTTTATATACCACCTTCCCCTGCGGCTCAGGGCAGTTGACATAGAATGTGAAAAAACTTGGAGCAAGTACAGCATGACACAGTAACAAAATCGAATAAACAACAATGGTAAGGGCAACAGTAATATCAGTAATAACAGTGGTTCCAATAGGTTCAGTAAGTGGTTGAACAATATTGACATGTTAAGTATCCCATGGAATTGTTTGTAAACCACCATGGGCCAGCTCGCTGGGAGTTGCAGGTAATAAATCCAAATGGTGATGATGGTGATGATGGTTGGCCAGTTCAGAGTTCACAAAGAGGGGTTCTTTGGGGCCCAATAGATTGTTGGTTCAGACAACCTCAACCAAATGCCTGGTGGAAGAGCCCCATTTTGCAGGCTCTGCAGAACTGTGATAGCTCCAGCAGGGCTCTGATCTCTTCTGGGAGTTCATTCCACTAGGTGGGGGCTAGGACACAGAATGATCTGGCCCTGGTTGAGATCAGACATTCTAATTTGGGGCCAGGGATCACCAGCCAGTTGCATAAAGCTCTTTGGGAGGAATAGACAGCAAGGCACACTGGGCCTCAAGTACACTGGGCCCAGACTGCGTATAGCCTTGAAGGTATTAACCAAGACCTTGTCTGATCCAGAATTTGATTTATAGCCAGTGTAGTTGTTGGAGAGTGGGCCACATGTGGGACTTCCACAGTGTTCCTGTGAGGACCATGTCTGCTGCATTCTGGGCCAGCTGTAGTTTCCGGCCAGCATAGAGCAAGTTGCAGAAGTCCAATCTAGAAGTGACCGTCACATGGATCACTATGGCTAGGTGTTCCAGTGCCAAGTAGGGCACTAGGAGTTTGGCATGGCTTGAAAGAGATGTTTAAAAGCACTGAGAAAAGAAGAGAGATTTAAACAGTAGGTGTGAGAAAGTAGATGTGGAGGAGGTATAGAGGTGGAAGGCAAAGAGGAATAAGAATTATTGGTCTTATAAACACATGGTAAAAATGCCTCTTTATTTTAAAAAAATCTGTGAAATATTATATACTATATGTTTTAAATTGCAAGTTTTATCCTAGCTTTATAAGATCATCCAATAGAGTATGTATTAAGGGGCATAATCCAACAAAAATTTAAGTATTTTTAGCTTATATTGGTTTCAGCAGATAAAGTAAACATCTGCTGAAATCTCCCTCATTGAGATACCTGTAAGTTAAAAGTACTTCTTTTGCTCAATTGCACTTAAAGATTAGGCCTAGTAATTAACAAAGCTATAATTAGGGTAGTTAAACTGGAAGAAAAGGAATTACTGCAAAAAAAAAGGATTTGTTATTCAACATTTGGTATGACTGCATGCATGAAAAAACTAAATGAGGGTGAGGGAATAAACAATCGGCCAATGGAGTTTTGGGAGAATGAGTATCTGAAACATCCTGTAATGGCTGTATAGAAGAATTCAAGCTGGCTTCTATTTTACAGGTAATTATGCTCTTTCCACATGTTTTTTATATAAGATTTTCTGTCATGGATATATTTGATGCAAAACCCAAAAAAGCTCTGTGAGAGTGTGTGTTATAGTTCAAATATATTAAGCTATTTTAGATTGCTTTATTTAAGTGAGGGAATAACCAAGCACTTATTATTTCCTATCAAAATGCAGAGAACTTAAAATAATTTATTGTGATTGAGTCATGTCCCTTATTTGCAGCTAAATGGCAGATATTATTGCAAAGAAAAATATTTGGCCAGATACATAATATAATTAATTTTTTATAGCTGCAAGGAAAGAGTATACCAAGCACATATGCTGCTGTGCCAGCATCAAAGGCTTTATGAGACTGAAGCAAGGTCATTCCAAGAAAACCTCTTTGAAACCTCATTCTTGCAGCCGGCTGATCAGACAAAAAATATATATTTATTTTTATTTATTTATTTATTTAGATTTATATACCGCCCTCCCCGAAGGCTCAGGAGCATTTACTAGGCTCATATATCTTAACTAAGCATATATCTTAACTAAATTAAGCATATATCTTAACTAAAGCAAATAAGTTTCTGGTACTCATTTTGAAACAGCAAAACAAATTTTGAAACATCACAGTGAGGCCAGGGGGTTCAAAACCAAAAGTCACTGAGGGTAGAAAAGTATAAATAGTGTCACTGCTTTTCTGTCTCATCATCTGAGGAGGTAGGAAAGGGCTATAGATTCTTTACTTGATGTGTTAGTAACATAATGTGATGATACAATCTAAGTCCAGGATGCCAAAATAAACTACATCATATAATATCAGTGCAATATTATGTTTTGAGAGTCATGTCTCTTTGATCCAAGCTAGGGGTACCAAATACTAGTTTAGAAATTCCTGGATGAGGTAACTGTGGAGTCTAGGGAGGGTATGGTTTAAGAAGGTGATGGACCTCAGTGAGTGCAAGGTATAATGCTGTAGAATCCACCCTCCAAACAGCCATTTTCTCCAGGGAGACTGATCTCTGTTGTTTAGAGATCAGCTGTCATTCTAAGAGATCTCCAGGACCCACCTGGAGGTTGCCAACCTAGCCTGAGCCTAGTAAATGCTTCTGATGAAACAAAACCTATAATTCACCCAGTGCAAAGGATTCTGCTTCATGGGTTCTACTTGAGCTGTGTGGGATCCACAGTAAACTGACTTCTATGGTGTTCCAGTAATATATTAGCTAGGCCCCAGAGGGAACAGCAGCCAACAGCTGACCAGAAATCCACCACAGGCCTAGGCTGGGATGCTGGTGGAAGTTGATGAGCCAGGTGGTGACTGTCTGAAGTCTCTCCTCATGTCCCCTCATAAAATCATGTCACAAATATTCGGGAAGGATCTCTATAAACACCAAGAGAAAAATGAAACCATGAACCATAAGCAGGATGAGGATTGTAAATAACAAGCCAAGCCAAAGAAAACAAGTTGGCGGTGATTGTTTGGGAGATAATGTCAAACTTAGTGAGGGACGAGGACCTACCAGATGTCCGGGAGGAGGCCCAGCACATACCTTCACCCTGGTTCCAAGGCCTGTCTTACTCCACATGGGGTCTGAAGAGCACATTTAGGAAGGCGTTTCACCACTCAGTTCAAATATCATAGAGACTCTGCTCCCATACAACTCTTGCAAGGCATGCAAGTGTTGATAGTCAAGTAAACTCTCCCCTGACCATTGCAAATCTTGGCAGCTTGCTTAGGGCTTCATGAGATGTCAAAGAACAAAACATGATCACTCCACCTAAAGGAAACAAGGTTTACGCACTAATTCCGTATAGGAAGAATTTAAGTGTATAGAGACATGGAGATAATTCCAAATAAATGTTTACAATCTAAACTTGATATTCCTACTGAGATGCGGAAGTAAGTGACTGTCCCATTGTGCATAAAGCACTGCATAGTTCTGTGAGCACAGTTAAAGTATCAGACTCGGATATGGGAGACCCAGGTTCAAATCCCTACTCGGTCACAGAAGCTCACTGGGGACTATAGGCCAATCACATACTCTCCGCTGAACCAGCCTTAGAAAGGCACTGTTCTGAAAGTAAAATGGAGGTGGAAAATGCTGAAACCACTCTAAGTCCCCAATGGGAAGAAAAAGAAGGCATAAATAAATAAGATCCACATTTTTTTCCACAGAGACAAATTCTCCAGACTTTCTAGGACTCTATTTGGTTCACAGTTCTCTTCACAGATTATTTGCCACAATTATGAAATGGAGTGAAAATATCAATTCTTGGGGAACAGCAGCAAAGGAATACTTTGACCTCCATGCCCTGTTTGAAGGCTGGGGAGGGGGGGGAGATTTATGAGCTACTGAGGAAAAGAGGATGCTGGACAAGACAGGTCATTAGTCATTTTCTCATGTATAATTTGTGTGGATGTGCTGGGATATGCAAGATCTCCAGTGTGCATGATTGAATGGAATATGAGGAATATCCTTCAGGGGGCACCAAGATGTGTACTTGGGTGAAATTACTGCTTTTCTGAATTACTGCTTTTTGCCACATTTCCAATGGAACAAATAGAGAACTATAGTGGAGAAGACGTCTTCTTCTGCAACATTTGGATTAATTATCACGTAGAAGATATCTGGAGCTACTTGCTCCCCAGGAGTAGAGTGGAGAATACTGCCTTGGGGCAAGTGACCTGTGGTCCCATCTAATTCTACAATTTGATAAACTCATGCAAGAATTTGCATCAAACTACCTGCCTCAGCCGTCAACATGATGGTGTTCATTATGAAAAATTCTTTGTGACAAAGTTGAATTTACAAGGCATCTGGGGGAATAGGAAGACACCATCTCCACTGACAATTCAAAGACCTTATGTGCAAGTGACTGGCTCATTTCAACTTGCCACTCTAGAGGAAACAAAGAAAAAACTACTGAAAAATATCCAGTGTCAGAGTACTTATGCTAGACTTTCTACTTGTGACAGTGAGGGGCACATTAGCAGTACACAATAAGAAAATCCCATAGCACCAGTCATTACTGGATATGTCACTTAAATTCAGGGGCAAGGATAACAGAAAGATACTAGCAAATGGCACATGGGGGGTGGGGTGGAAACTCAGAATAGGAATTTATCCTGGATCAGCTCTCATTATTCGAGATTTTTTAAAATCCCAGCTCTTACCCTACCATATAGTAATGTTCCTAATAAAAGCTTCTGAAATTAATTACTGAAAAGCCCTCCTGAGTTGTTCATTTTACTCAGGTAAAATAATGACTGGACTTGTTTAAACTGGTCAGCTGAGAATGTGAGTGGTATCAGACTTCTCAGGCTGTTAAAATCTGTCACTACTCATGACAATGTAAATAAGAGGTCATTCCTTGGAAGTCAAAGAAATGAGTTCTATTCATTCTAAAAGATGTTTAGAAATTACAACTGGGCCAAAATTCAGTAGCAAAGGCTGTTGACAGAATTTACTCTAATATTGTTTAGATGTTACTAGCTCTCCCTTGATATAAGGCCTCAGTTCAGTGCTAGTACTGACTCTTTAAGTCCTAAATATCTCTGGGACCAGGATATCTGAATGGCCACATTCTCTCATATAAAGGTTTACTCTGCCTGCTTAGGTTTTGGAGTTTCTCTTTGAAGGTCTTGCTTCCTATTCCCCCACCATCTGAGGTGTAGCTGGTGATTTTCTGGGACAGGACCTTCCAAATAGGTATGGAACTCTCTGCTAAGAAACTTTCATTCACCTGCCCCATAAATAGATTTTAAATAGTAAAAACATTCCTTTTTCTTAAGTTTTAGGAGGATGTGGATAGACTGCTGATGTTCCTGCTTTTTCTTACTAGTTCTAGGAATGTGAGGTAGTAATTCTGTGTCAAAATTGCTTTATTACGTTGATTTTAATGTAGTTTATGTAAGTTGCCTTGTAGGTTATTTGATGGAGACATAGGATATAAATCTTCTGTAATCATTAATAAAGCTGGTAAGGGGTGCTGGGAGGAGCTGGGATTCACTGCCTATCCACCAATAAGGTCAGCTGCCCCAATCCTGATTGGCCATCTGTCCAATTAAGGCCAATCAGGATGGATGTCCCACCCCTGGTGGAACCCCCCTCCAACTTCTTCCATTTTGAAGAAGTTCCAGCCCAGTAGGCAGGAGCTGAGAGGGTGGAGAATCTGGGACTGTGGGCCAGTGGGGGGAGGGGAGGAAGCCCCTGTCAGCACTCCTGCCACCCCAAGCAGCTCCACCAGGGGCAGAGGTGGAAATGGTCTAGCACCTGCTGTATTCAGTCATACAATGGGCTTTTCTGCTAGCATTTTAAATAAATAAAAATTTTAACCAAGATCTAAACGGTCCACAACAGACCATATGATTCTGCTTCCAGCAACTAGGATAGTGTTAATCTTCTTCCAAGAAAAATGCTAGCGGTATGAGAGAGAATTCTAGGCATCTTCCAGATTTTCTTTCAGGACTGCTGAGGCTGTTCGTTCAAATGGCTGCCAGTTCCACCACAAGGAGGCAGTGCTCTGGCTATGTGGCCTTACAGTTCAGCCCCACTCTGGATTCATGGTTGCAAAAGCGTCCTTTGACTTCAGCCAGAGCAAGTCCAGGCTCCTAATACAGAGCCTGATCTCTGCAGGTTGAGTGACTCAGTCTCATTCCTAGAACTTCACTCAGCATGCCTCAACCTCCTTGAAGGAAACACCCATGTCTTCCCTTTGTCTAACCAGACAAGATGCTGTGTTTGGCCAATAGTTGGCAGAGATTGACAGGAGAATGCAAGCGAGCCCAATATCTCATTCAGCTACGGAAGAGAGACCTCCAGGCTATCCTCCCAGACAAGCAGAGTCATGTCTTGCTCCTACCACAGACTGGGAACATTCTGCTTGCTGGCATCCTCCAATTTTCAAAAGGAATATCCCTGCTGCTTAATTATATTTACTGTTCATAACAACACTCCTCTCATTGGCAACCAGGAAAGTTGGGGGGGGGGCGGAAACGACCTTAGCTCAGTGCTGTATGCTCAGCCTGGAGTCACAACTGTCAAAATAGACACCACTGATCAGCTTCTCCTTGCCTGCCAAGCATGAAGCAGAGGGAATCTCCAAAACAGCAAAAAAAAAAATCTGAATTTGGAGAAACTGGACTTCTTGAGAGAATAGATTTGTACAGGACAAATAAAAATATTCCTGGTCAGATGATGAAATACATGGGACATCAGGATATAGAGACATTTCTCTCCTTCCCACTATTAATTTGGGGGAGCGATGGGAGCTGGGTTTGAAGGTAATTTGGTCTGGGGCGTTAATAACAGTACCAGAGCCCCATTGGGAGAGGTCTTGTGGAGTTCCTACCAGCACCAAATCTGGCTGCAGAGGTGTGATGGAGCTGAAATAGATGTCTAGAGCTCAAATCTTCAGATAGGCGTTGGGAATGAACTTCAACAACACTAAATCATGTTACTAAGAAAATAATGTAATAAAATTATTTTAGGATGAAAGAACAGGGTGAGTAACATCCTGTTTGTATAAGGGGTTCAAAATAAGAAATGGGAGCAATGAGAAGGTCAGATAGTTGTGGATAAGTTATAATAGGTCTGCACTGTAATATGGCTATGACAGAACCAAATGAAGATGCTTTGCAATACTGTTGGACATTGCTTCCCCATAATAAACCCCTTTTCTCTTCTCCCCACATCTAATTTATTGAACAGAAATTAACTTTGGTATTTAGAAAAATCGCCCACATAATACTCTGAAAATTGCATTTCTCAGTATAATTAAAGATATTTGTCTCATTGTCAGGTTGGAAAACAGAAAAGTTCTCTTTACACTTAAAATTGATCTAGAAAATAAATATTATTCATTAACTTTCATTTTTTTCTGAAGGATAAATTCAGTTAATGTGCCCTCTAGATGAATCATGTGGACAGAAACCCCATATTTGGTCATAGAAGATGCTCAGGAGTCACAAGCAAACCAAGTAGTTGCAGCTCTGCTCCAAGCTGCATGTTACTTAGCTAAGTAATCTGGCATCAGGGTGCTTATCAGGTGATATCTTGTCAGTACCAGGAGACATATATTTGCATTTAATTTAGAACAGAAAATGAATTAATGCCTATGGAAGGCAGAAGTGGAAGCAAAAACCTATTAAACACTACAGTATTGGAAATACAGTCTGAAAGCAAAACTTTTTATTATTTTATTTATTGTTGTACTTTTAGCTCGCCTTCTCAGGGCAGGTTACAACAAATTACAACATACAATTCAACATTTCATAAAATTTACATATACATCTTACCAGTAAATTACTTATAGATATGGATTTGAAGAATATAAAATACAAAATATGACTTTCCATCAACGCAACACTGTTTCCATGGCCCTACATCCTGTCTGATCAAAGAGGAAGGGCAATATCTAGAAATGTGTCAACTCCTTAATAGACCTGAATCAGGCAGGGAGGCAGGGAGGCCAGCTGAAATTAAATGTACCTCAATCATAAGCCAGCGGAACAACTCTGTGTTACAGGCCATGCTGAAGGTACTGCAGGACACTGATCTTACCAGGTAGAGTGTTCCCCCAGGCCAGTCTGATTTCTTTGTGGCTGGGGATTCTGAGCAGATTTTGATCACTAGATGTAAATACTCTTTGGAGGACATAAGGGGAGAGGCAGTCCTGCAGATATGAAGGTCCCAGACTTAGGGCTTTAAAGATTAAAACCTGATTCAGTCTTCAATCTGAAGCCAGTGCAGCTGTTGAGAGGACAGGATGAATATGTGCTCTCCACTGGGTCCCTGTGAGGAGGAGTCATGCTGCTGCATTCTGGACCAGTTGAAGTTTCTAGAGCAATCTCAAGGGCAACTCTGAATAACCTTGCCTCTGATGTAGCTTAACTGGAACTTTATAATGAAATTCAACAGAATAAGGATAGGATTGGTAATTGCCAGCCCATTCTCCACAATCTCTCCTTTGCTCTAGGGTAGTATATTCACTACCTGTTATATAGGTGAATAGTAACAGAATGCAGGGAACCCCAAAATGAACTACAGGGCAGGCTAAGGAGCTAGATGGATTTGTCCGGCTAGAAAGGCTAGGAGAAGAATCCTGCATTCATGTTCTTGGGAGTAAGTCCCATTGAACGTCATAAGAATTTGACAACAGGGTAATAAATGTCTACTGGAGAGAAAATTTTCCATCTGTGCCCTACAATGTGAGAAAGTTTTCTAATGTCCCAGGAAACTGGATCTTCTGACCTCTCTTTATACTAAGTCCTCCCCCTTCTGCTGTCTGTAATTTTGGCTATACAGTTCTCTGTCAACTGAATATATTCTTGAAAGTGATGAACTGCACTCTGGCTTTATGGAAGCCTAAAGGTAAAGATAAGGGTATCCCCTGTGCAAGCACTGGGTCTTGTCTGACCCTTGGGGTGACGCCCTCTAGCGTTTTCATGGCAGACTCAATACGGGGTGGTTTGCCAGTGCCTTCCCCAGTCATTACCATTTACCCCCCAACAAGCTGGGTACTCATTTTACCGACCTCGGAAGGATGGAAGGCTGAGTTAACTTTGAGCCAGCTGCTGGGATTGAACTCCTGGCCTCATGGGCAGAGCTTCAGACTGCATGTCTGCTGCCTTACAACTCTACGCCACAAGAGGCTCTTGGGGAACACAGTACTACACCTGATATTACTAGGCTTTCTTATGCTTATTGTCTGTAAAGCAGACCTTAAATTTTATCTAAGAACTAATTATCAAACACCCAGGTAGGATAATGGTCTAGAACTATCCCTTTTCCTGCTTGCTAATTCACATAGGTACATTAAAAAGAACGGAAAGACATAGATATTGAAAGGAGAATTGGGGACGCTGCTCATGCCAGGAGAAGGTGAACTCCAGAGACAGCTTCAGTCCTTGCCAGTATGGCCTGGTTGCTGCCAGTGTTCCCATGTGGCTATTAGGAGATATCATCTGCATGCCTCTCTTGCAGATCTGTCCTGGTAGTACATCTCCAGTCCAGTGCTAGACTTGCTTGGGGCTCTCATTCTGTCTAAAGGTAGGAGAGGATAAGGTCACAAATAGTGTCTTCTCAGACTGGAAAACTATTTGTAATTCAAGTGTAAGGACAGCATTCACAAGTTCTGCTAGCATCACTCTTGGGGATGCTGGTGCAATAAAATCCCAGATTTAAAGGAAAGTCTGAATTATTCTTTTGACTTACAGTCTCAGATAAATTTCATAAGAGCAAGAAACATGTACAGATCTTTCATTTATTTGTTTGTTTGTTTGTTTATATGCCGCCCTCCCCGAGGGCTCAGGTCGGTTTACAGAAAACAGGAAAAGATACAAATAACATAATTAGATTGTATGAAAATAAAATGCTCTATGGCTCTGTGGGGTACACAAGGCGACAGGAGACCCCGTTTCCTCTAGAGTGGTTGATGTACTGAACTCTTTGCCTCCTGGGCTGACAGAGGCCAAAGGCAGCCAAGGAAGAGGAGGTTATGGGTGGGGCAAGAGAGTGTTCCAGTCAGAGCAAAATCCATCTTGCTGCTTCCTTGACAGATGAACTCTGTCCATTAAACAGGGTCTCTAAGAGTGGTTCTCCATCTGCAGTGGGTCTGAGAGAAGACCAATGCACAAGGGAGGAATTGTCACTGACAGCCCTTAAACAATAGTCAGTTGCTAGTTATTTATTTTCTAAATAAATCAGCAAGTCCTGGAAAGAGGCAGTTCAGAGCTTGGCCCTCCCCAAATCTCAGCTAGGCCTTGGGCTGCCAAGGGGGCTATAGAGGAACGGCAGTGAACTCTCACGCAAACAGCCTATTTTAAAAGCCTGTCGGAGGCACCTTGACCTGGAGGCTCACTCTGGTCCTCAGCTCCCCAGCAACCCTCCCCTCACATGATGTATTTCCCTTGCCGTTTTTAGAGCTGCATTATGTTCACTCCAGGAAACAGCCTCTTCCTTCGCATAAACACAGGCCTGGGTTACTGACCAGCAGCCCTGCCACTCTGCAGCAACTCTCTGTCCATCCATCACATCTTGCTGTCACCCTGGCAACATTTCTGTCAGAGCGGTCCAGCTCCAGAGATGGAGGGGGGAGGCAGCCCAATTCCAGCCTGCTGACTAATTCCTTGGAAACTCCTAGACAACACAATAAGACTTTTTTTCCCAGTGGCTTCTAGAATGTTTCTGGAAGGTCACCCAAAGGTTGATTGCAAGGACATGGTTCCTTCTTTCCACCCAGTCAGCAGGATTTCTGCAGAGGGCATCTGTGGGTGAACGGTGTGGCTATGTGTGCAGGTGCTACCCTAGACATAAGGAGTCACCAGTGAAAAAATTCTATCACAGCCGATAAGTTAATTGAGAAGAGAGCACAAGCTAAGAGGACCACAATGAAAAATTAGCCTGAATGGGCATTACATATTTTCTTTGTTAACTGGTGGGATTTACACATCACCCCCCTTTATTACCATGAGAAAATACTAGGCAACTTCATCAGCACCTTGAGAATAACTCCTAGGCCCCGTGCTTAAAAGTTTCCAGATTATCCTTTGAAATGACTCTGGAATGTGTGGAAGGCTCAAAACATCCTGTTTTCTACTACCACGGACTTGCCTGGTTCTCAGGAGTAGTCAATGAATGTTTGATCAGTAGCGTTCAGATTAACATTTGTACTTATACCCCAGAATCTCCTGCTTGTGAGAAAAAGAACAAATTTAATTAATATGGGATTAAAGAAAAAATACTGCCAAATAATGGTAGAATCGCCTTTTTTCTAATCCAGAAACAGGGTGGGGAAGGTGGCGGGCAAAACACTACCAAGACTGTTGTACGTTTCTCTCTTCAGGCAGGCTTGGTCCTGTTTGCATCCCAATTTGCAGAATGACAAGAAAGGGGAACTGGGATTTTACAATTTCCCTCATTGCGGAGCAAACTTAATGGAAACCCGCTATGGGTTGCTGTCGACGTCATGAGGAAGCAGCACTAAAACCCACAAGCAATGAGAGGCTGTGCTTGGGCAAATTCCTCATGCGGAATCCATCAAAGAGTCTATAAAGAAGCACAGAATTCTTCTTGCCTTTCATTTTGCTTCTTTATGGCTAGGGCTTACTACCCTTCTTGAGAGGCAGGTTCCTGTGGAGCTGTAGCCATTTTCTTAATAATTATCCCAATTTTACCTGCAAGACTTTCTAGCCATTCCATTAATGTTTGCAACTCTTCCTTAAGGTTGCCAGAAACCAGGATAAAAATGCCTTGTCCTTCTAACAGAGCTTTTATATAGGGAAATGGGCAGCTGAAGCTTCTCAGGAGATGGAAGTAAAGAACTGTACCTGGTAAATAACATTTCACTAAGAAGAAGAAAGTACTATCAAGACACAACTGACACATGGCTACGCCATGCAGGGGTGCTCCAGGCAAGAACTTTCTCTGCATAGGAGCCTCCATCTTCCTTGATGGTCTCCCACCCAAGAATTGACCATGGCCAACCATGCTTAGCTCCCAGGTTCTGGTGAGCCTGGGCTTAGTTGACCTATTAGGGCTGCTAACATTACATTCAGTCTATTAAAGGGGCATGACTTTTTTTTCTACCATTGGCAGTAGTATTAAGGCTAAACTTAGCAGTAGACTTGGGTTTTCTCTCACTGAGCACTTCAGTTTTGACTGAAGCTCATGCAGTTCCCTACTGGAAAAGATTTCTGAGAATGCAATATTTTCTCTTTTAAAGGTAGAATAATCATACATGTGCACATCCCCAGCAGCTCTATATATTATTTGTGTTTTGCTTAAGGTTTCCTTCTGGATGGCGAGTCTGTGGACAAGCAACCTGTTTTCCTTGATGTATGGCACAGTGTACCATTTCAGGACTTTTAAATAAGTGATGGTTTAGATAGCTGAGAGATCCCTTAGAGCTCAGACACTGAAGCAATCCCTAGGAGTTCTGTTGGTCTATCTATAAAAGGGAAGTTAGCTTTCTGGTCTGCCTAACAAATAATACAGAATGCTTTGAAATCGTACAGACTGCGGTTGCATCTAACTATGTGACAGAAAGAGGCTGTACCACTTCAGACTACTGGTGGGGGTATTACTTTTGAAGGCAGCACCACAAATTTAATTGCAAAGCAGTAGCCATGTCATAGCAAAGTAAAACAAAAGTCCCGTGGCAGGTTAAAGACTAACAACACTTATTTCAATATGAGCTTTAAATAAATTGTGTTACTCTTTAAAATGGCAGAGTACTTTTATTTTATTTCACATATTTTAAAAAGCAAACAAAAAACCAGCCCATCAAGGATGAAATTGTGTAGCCTAGCTCTTTGTCTGTGTTGATGTTCCTTTGGCGGGTGTTTGAGTCTATGGGGAGGCAAGAAGGGTGTTTTAACTTCTCAGATCCTACATGGATTTGAAGTTAAAACTAATAGAGCCCCTTCCCCTACCCCAACTATTTCTGCAAAAAGTCTTGTTGTCAGGGAACTTAATACAATGAAGCATTCAAAAATATTACCACCACCTTGGTACAATCTATTCCTGGCATACTTGTAGAGCAGGCTACTGTTACTAAAAGGAACTGGCCCAAGAAAAGAGGTCCCAATGCTCATTTAATATCTTCTACAATTGCATCAGTTATATAAATCAAAGAGTTAATACTCAGCAAGACCAGAGTGTGTTATAACATCCAAGGAGTGGGGGGATAGTCTCTAGATTGTGTGACAGACCATGGCCTTAAGGCTGTATAAATCTAGGCCTTAAGAGCATCACATGAGACACCGATCCCCCCACCAAAATCCAACATAAGGAAGAGTTCTGAAGAACACAAAAACCTGCACTCTATTTTGTGCCATTGGAGTTGGTTCAACTCCTAATAAGTAGCATTGTGTGACTTTTAGTTTTATATTTTGCTTTGGACCAACGCAACTACATGTAACCTCTGTTAGGAAAAATATTTGACACCGTTCCAAACAATGAATGATGAAGGGAAATGTTCATCACCCACACAAACTTCTTCAACATCCCAATTACATCCTCTTTCTCAAATGTCTGTACTGAGCTGTCATCTCCATAGGCAGCAGCTACAGTAAACTAGGGCCCCTCCTAGTTTCACAACCACCACCACCCCAAAAAAATAAAAACCTGCACCAGAAACTTTAGCTCTACTTTTTTCCCCTCTTTTATCCCCAAACTGGTTACTATTATCTTTGAAGGTTGTTTAAGAATTGCTTGGAACTGAGCTTTGAATTTTGTAAATAGAACGCATGTGCACACATTTGCACACACTAGTGCAACCCATTCATCACATATTCAAAACTCTACCCCAGTAATGCTTATTACTAATAGCACTTGTATGTTTCTTGATATGAGGAGGTATACTCTGCTAGATTCCTTGAACAAATTAGAAGCAATTTTGTTGAAAGAGACATATCCACTGGTGATTTGTCTGTGTCAGATTGCTGTTAAAAGCAGAGCATGTGGCAACTCTGGCAGCAGCCTCCTCGGCTAATTTTTGAGCTGCTACTTGCTTGAACCTTCTAAGAGCACAAGGCCAGCAAAACTGCATGCCACGTTGTCTCTTACTCTCCCACTGCAAGGGGTCTTCTCTCTCATGCTACAGAAAGCCTGGATCTCATTGTGGGAGAAAGGGGCATTCAGGGAGGAGCACTACTGTATGACCTGTCCCAGACTCCTTGTGCTCAAAGGAACATTCAAAGTGTTGCCAAAGGGCCTGCAGAAAAATGACCTGTCCTTTCAGAGAGGCATAATTGGATGTTATTTATCTCCATGCCATTATTCTGACCAGGCCGCTCCCAATGGTCACAAGTCAAGGTTTTTCACATCACCTTCAATCTGCCAAGGATTGAATGTGGGGCCTTCTGCATGCCTAGCAGATATGTCACTACTTAGCCATGGTTCCTCCCCTGGATTGTGTGTTTCTGTTTTGTGCAGGAACATCACTCTGGGAGCATGCACAGTGGGCTCCTGTGCAGATTGCAATTGGCACCTACTTTATGGAGAGCTACACTAGCCCTCTTCACATGTTACAGTGACCACATACACATCTATTTGTAAGAAAGAGCCAGTAGGTGTTCCCTTTGGAATTAAAGTGAAGGATCAGTGCCTGCATAAACATGAGGTTTAATTCACGCATTTTGCTGTGCATTAAATGGAATGGGGAAGTTAATGTTTGTTTGTTTGTTTGTTTGTTTGTTTATAGTTGGATTTATATACCACTGTTCGCCAAAAGGTCTCATGGTGGTTCACAATAAAATATAAAATCAAAGTAAAATCACATAAAAGCCCATAAATACCCCATTATTGCAATAAAAAGATGGCATTCTATTCTATAATTCTCCCCACTTTCCCCTCTTGTTCAGAGAGAGGTTGGACGTTAATTCTATAAGAGAGAGAGGAGAGAAAAACTGGTCTGATGGATTAGGGATCTTGGATGGAACCCAGGCTCTGCCCTGGCCTCAACCAAAGGCCTGGCTGAAGAACTCCGTCTTACAGGCCCTGCAGAAAGATAGTAGTTCTGACAGGGCCCTTAGCTCCTCCGGGAGCTCATTCCACCAGGTTGGGGCCAGGACCGAAAAGGCCCTGGCCCTGGTCGAGGCCAGACGAATGTCCCGGGGGCCCGGGACAGTCAGTAGATTCATACCCGCAGAGTGGAGAGCCCTGCGGGGGGCATAAGCCCCATACAAAGAAAAATCAAGTGTAAGCTATACACACATTATATATCTGTTCACTGCAACTTGTGAACTTGAGCTTTTAAGAGCTGCTTGATAAGCAAAAATCAACATGCAGCTTTTCCTGTTGTCTGTTGTGGAGAAAATGCTGCACCTGCTTAATTTCTGCCTGTATTCCTGCTGTTAAAGAAGTAGACATACCTCCCTTTCCTAAAGAAAATATGTCCAACAGCCGGACTTAGCTTTCTTCAAATGCAATGATAAATAGCTTTTCTTTTACTTTCTCCACACAATGAAAGGTTCCGAAGATTTATCTTGCGTTCAGGACTACTTCAGCCTTTTAGAGTGAGTGCTCTGGGGCCATGAATGAGGCAGAAATTGGGGGACAGGCTTTTTGAGCAGTCAGCACACTCCTCTTTCACCCACGATTAAGAGGTAGGCTGTGTGAGCAGCAGCTGTGGTGTGCTTGGTGGGCGTTGGGCCCCTCAAAAAACTGGCAAGCTCTTAAAATGTGATTTATTTGCAATGCTCTTTTCAGAAGAGAAATGGCTTAACTGTCTTTTAATTGCCTGTAAATCGGGAGCTCTGTGTCACTTGAATATACAACTGGCATGAAACATTCCATATAAAATTGCAGCAGCAGCTCCTTGGTGAAAGCATTTCCTCCCTGCCTCGATTTAATGATAATACGACCTTTTCACACTACTGTAATATGATTTTGAGCACAGTTTTTACACATCAGCTGTAGTAGGGGCTGGGGCCAAACTCCACTACTTACAGAAGTTTCTCACCAGCCACTACAGATTAATTGGATTAATTTTGCAAAGTATGTCCAACTTGTGAGCAGTGCTATAGGAATTTAAAATAGAGGAAGGATTAGCAATTGCAGTCTAAGAGAGTTATTTGGGATTAAAATGTACTCATGTCCCCAGTTCTGGCCCAGTTCATATGTGCGGGAGGATGAGGTAGCAAAGCCCAGAAAATGCACTGACTGCCCTATACTGCAGGTGGAGGACCCAGCCTTCAAATTTCCAAACAAGAAATTATATATATTAGCATAACAGTGAGAAAAGTTCTCCCTGTGATTTCTTAATGTGTAGAAATGAACATTATTAGAAATGGCCTGCAAGATGGAACTCTTCCACCAGGTATTTGGTTGAAGCCGGGATGTGGAAGATCTGGGGCCCCTCCTCAGAATGCCCAGGAACACCCAGGGTCAGAGGCACGGGGGGGGGGGGGGGGGCTGTTCTGGACTAGTAAGCTGGGAGGGGGGTTGTAGCAGGGGGGTTATGCTGACACGGGATTGTACTGCTATTTTATTTATTGTTTTGGGGGGCTTTACTGTAAACTGCCACGAGCTGACCTGGTCCAGGAATGGCAGGCAAAAAATCAGACAGACAGACAGACAGACCTGTCTGGCAGCCAGACAGACAGACAGACATTTGGAAGTGGTTTGTCATTTCCTGCCTCTGCATCAAGCCCCCTTGTGCTCCTTGGCTGAACTATCATGCCGATCCTTGAGGGTCTCCCATCCAAATACTAGCCAGGGTCAGCCTTGTTTAATTTCCAAGAGTTGACAGGAGCAGGCTTGCCTGAGCTATCCAGGTCAAGGTGTAGAAATAGGCAGCTGATGTTTTTGGGTCATGGAGGGAAATCACTTCACCAAAAAATCCCATCTCATGAAGTTTCTTTTAAAAGGATGGGACATTTTTCTCCAAGTCAGTTGGCAACTAGCTCCTTCCCTTTTTTGTCTGTTGTGCTGGTTTTGTATCTGCAGATAGTTTGAACATAGGGCAGCATTTCAAAGGGAGATTTCCCCACCTGCAGTCTGAGCATCTCCAGTCCAGTCTACCGCTTCATTCCCCTGCAAGAATTAACCAGGCCTGGTGCCTAGATAGCATTACCAACTGCCTGGAGGGAAAGCCGGCCTGCTGGGAGGGTGCTATATACATTGAAGAAATAAATGCCTGTCTCTTTAGTAGAGGGCTAATGCTATGTACCATGTGATGTTATTTGCCTCCATGCCCTGAAAAGCTTCACCTGTCATATCCACATATTAAGCCTCTGTCAAAGGCAAAAAACAGTTTTCTCCAAGCCAGCTGAGCAACCAGAGATAAGGAGGCAATTTGGCTTGAGAGTGTGGAAGAGAGGCAGGGCTGTCTTAACACAAGGACACTAGGGGCCCCATGCTAACCTGTGTATGTTAAGCGACTTGCCATAAATAAATACAATTATGCAATAGTCTAGACTGTACTAAAATATAAAATAATATTTGCTGCAATGTTATTGTGTTATAAATGGACACTGTGATTTGTCTCTGATTTAGTATCCTTGGGTTAGTATTGTAGTCATATATGTTTAATATTATTGACCATTTACTTTTTATTCCTGTGAGTGATTGTTGTAAGGGCCCCAGCACACTGGTTTGCCCAGGGGCCCATAATGCTGTTAAGACAGCCCTGAAAAGAGGTTTTATCTTTTCTCCATTTCCTTACACCATTTCCTCAATAAAAATGGTCCCTCAAGCTGCTTTTAGCAGTTCTCAAAGGTCTCAAATGAAGGCCTTTCACATACCTCCTGATCTTCTGTGGAGATAGCCAGGCATTGAACCCAGGGATCTTCTGAACTCCATGCCAGCGCTCTGCCACTAAGTCAAAGGAAAGTCAATGGAATTAAAGGGAGTAATTCTGTTTAGGATTGCACTGTGAACTACTGTTTGGGAGCTCTGATTAATGCAATGTTTATTGTATGGTTAAGGCACAGCCCAAGATATAGTGCCTATACACAGCCATGTTTCTGCTCTGTTCTCCAACACCATTTTTTACGTGTTCTTTTATGGCAGTACAGAAGCTCGTCTATTATCCTCAACTTGGCAAAACACCTTTATTCTCAGATGTGGACACCCTTCCCTTTTTATTTAACCCTTTGCAATTCCCCCATGGCTTCTATCCATTTGACCAAAATCCAGGGTTGGCCTTACTATGCGGCCATATGAACTTTGGACAGAAATTCCAAAAGAAATATCATCTCCATCTTCATGAGAGACTTAAAAAAACTAAAAAGTAGGAAGGAAATAATTGTTTTGGGGGGTTGTTCTGGGGGGGGGGGTCTTTACTTCGGTTACAAAAATATTTCTGATCTCAGCCCCATCTGAGAAGGCCAGTTCCTCACCTGGGAGCACCATGTCATCCTTAAACAGAGTAGAGGGGCTCCAAGGAGGATGAAAGCATCCCAAGACACCAGGTCTATTACAGGGAGATACCTTGTACAAAGTTCAGGGGGAAGGGTTAGATGTAATGCTGTTTAGCATTGCACTGCTGGAATGTCGGTGAAGAGGAGGAAAATATTCTATCTGCCCTCTTCATACTGGAGTGCATGGCTGCACTGAATTATGACCTACAACTCATTCTAAATGTGGCAGTATGGCTTTTATGGGAGGAAGATCCCTTACTGTTGCCTTGTTGTGATGTTCAACATCCCTTCTCCCTTCTTTAAGGATGTTGTGTAGATGTTTTGGTGAAGGAAATTTATGGAAGGAAACCAAGCTACCATCAGATGATGAAGAAGGGAAACAATCTACTTTATCTCAACATTAAATAGGAAACAATTCGATGGGAAATCTGTTTGAATCTCTAAGGGTCATGTCTTGTTTTCTGCTAATTGAAGTCTTGTCCTTTAGTATTTCTTAAATAAAGCCTCACATCCTCATCAGACACTTGGATGTGCATAACTCAGCATCTCTGAGATATCCAAGGAGACAACGACTGAGTAGGAAATGAGTGTGCCATGAGCAGCTAAAACATCAAAGCACAAAGGTTTGTGGATCCTTGGATCACCTGGTACCCAGGTGGGTGTTCTGTAACATGAGTGGCTTTCTTCCATCCACCAACTAATTTCTAAACATGGACAGAGTCAAACCTGGCCTTTCTGTTGCTATTAAGCATTTGGCTTCACTGGCAGCTGCTAGATGGGTTTTGTGGTTAAGAGCTTGGTCAGCGGACTATCGTTCCAAAACCATAGTAATACCTTATCCCTTTCAGGGAGATAAGTTGATGCCAAAGTTTGTTAGGCATGGAACTGATCAAAAGTTTCAAGGCCTCTCTTTCAGGTCTCAGAACACTCTACTGAAATACCGAGACAACAGAAGAGGTTCCTGGGGGTATAATCGATATTCCTTCCGGAGAGGCAGATAACCAAGGTTCAACAGGTAAGGACCAAGCAGACAAGAGACTTCTGACAGAGACTATTCACAAAACAGAGCATGACTGCCAAAAAGACAGAGAAATTCTGGTAGGAGTTCATTGCCAGTTCTTGTTGGGAAGCTCCAGGAAATTTGCAAGTGTGGAGGGAAAGCACAGCCTGTGGATGGGGAAGAACTCGACAGGGAACTGATGACCCAAAGTCCACCATCAAAAGCAGCCAGAGGAAGTGATCTTTGTGCTAGCAACCAATCTCTTGGTTTCAAAATAAAAAGAAGACAGTAGAACGATTGTGGTGACTGGGCTCCTGGAAAGAGAGCGGATAAAGTTAATCATCTCCTTCCCCCATATGCACAGATTTTTTTTGTACATACCTTAAGATTGCCTTTATTTAGGTACAAATATGTGCAACAAGTTGAGGACTAAGTAACTGTTGTAGCTCAGAGTCTGGGCAATGCAGCTGTTAAGAGTTTCCTTGCCTGTAACTCCAGCAAAACAAAACAAAAATAAAAGAGCACCTCCAAAATGCAAGCAAAGATCATCACAGGAGTCTTGGCAGGCTTGGGCATGTGGCAACCCCTGCTTATCCTAATGCCTTTCAGAGGAACTTATCCTACTGTGCTCATTGCACACTTCAAACATTTCCTAGCAGCAGCTTGGTGGCTTGTGATGGGTCTCAGTAGCTCATGTTCTCCATCCAGCACCATCCAAATAAGAGTACATATTCTGGTCACCTTTCACAAAGGAGTTTTCATATGGAATTCCACTGACCATCTCCAGTGGTACATTAGGCAATTGGATGAACATATGGAGCAGAGAGCCATCTGTGGCTATTAGCCACTAGGTACAGGGGGAACACTAGGCCACTATGAAGCTCTGTGTTCTTGGTACTGGGGGGCAAGTGGGAGGGGCTTCTGGAGTTCTGGCCCTGCTGGTGGACCTGCCACGAGAAGGGTTTATGGCCACTGTGAGACACTGTGTTGGACTGGGTGGAGCACTGGCCTAATCAAACATTGCTTCTCTCAGTTTTCTTAATGTCCAAATGCTAGCGGTCATCAGTAAGTTTCAGAAGCCTTGGAGGTAACTGGCCAGAACTGATGTTCCTGCAGCTGGTACAAAGGGGGGGGGAACAATAATCAAAACATGGAAGTCTCAAAGCCCATTATGTGTCACTTAAGTGAAGAACTTAGAGCACTGATGTAAGGAGCTCAAAAAAAATCGTTACACGCACTTCATCACATATCAACTAAACATGTGAAAGACCCCCCAATGGCAAGAAAAATGAAGTGCAGCAATATCTTAAGCCTTTCCAGTTTGTGTGTACATAGCATGCCATTAAGTGACAACCAAGCTATGACAACCACATAGTATTCCCAAGGCAACCGAGGTGGTTTGCCATTGCCTTTGTGTGCAGAGTCTTTCTCGAGAGTCTCCCATCCAACTGCCAAGCTAGCTTAGTTTCTGAGATCTGACAAGATTGGGCTAACAGGGGTGGCCCAGCTGTGGCTCTGCAGAGGTTCATGGACTACAATTCCCATGAGCCCCTGCTATGCAGGGGCTCATGGGAATTGTAGTCCATGGACATCTGCAGAGCCACAGTTGGGCCACCCCTGGATACTGTATCATTCTACATGCCCCAGATTTTGTGGCATTCACAGATAACATAATAAGATGGACTAACCCAAAGGCAACCATAACGCAATGTCATAGTGCAAACTGCACAAACTCTTTCTAGTATCAACATTGTAATTAGCGGTGTTGTAGTAGATACTAGTTGGGAGAAAGAAATCTGGATTTCCCATGAAAACTGAGTGACAACGGAGCATTTATGGAGAAATGAAAGTATTGTGTGAAAAGGCCCTTAGACACTCTGCTGTGGACCACATCTTGAGCTGGGGAACGTCCCCCTGATCAGATGCGCTGGAGTAAGCTAGCTGCATGCAGAGAGACTCTGGTTTAACATGGTTTCTCCTGCAGCCCACCCCCACTGGTGTGATGAATACCTGCCTAAGTGCTTTCTTTTGAGTGTGCAACACGTTCCTTGTGGGTTGTGTTCACTTGTAAAGCTGAAGCCATCCCTGAGTTGCTCTTGCTGTGTTTTGACCACTGGTGTGAATGTTCTGAACAGAATTAACTTTATATTCCCGCTGTCATGATGGCAGTTCTTAGTCTGAGGAAGAGTGCTTGCACTCAAACACCTCGAATAAATCTGTGTTGGTCTTAAAGGTGCTCCTGGACTCTGATTTTGTTTCCTGGAAGCCTGTCTTGGTGTGTTCTGTGCAGATTCCACAGGAGTGCTGGAACAAAGGAAATCCTCGCCCAAGAGTAGGGGCTTCTTCACAGGCGCTGCTTCAATACAATTTTGCTGGAAATGGTCAGAAATGCTAACAGCGTGTCTGTACTGGCCAGAAAGCACGGTCCGTTTTAACCAAGCTCTCTTTCTCTCTCCAGTTTTGTAAACAGCTCAAAGACACCAAGCTTTCCGTAGTCTTCAAAGGGTTTAGGGGAACCGCAAAAAATGCAGCAGTCGGTTCTCTGCCCCGAGGGGGTCCAGTTCTAGCGCTCGGATCCTTCCCCGGAGGGCCACCTGGGGCCCTTCAGGTGAGCCGCTGCCCAGCGCCTAGCCTAGCGTGGCCAGCCGGGAGGGCGGGAGGGCGGGAGGGCCGGAGCTCTTGGCCTGCGAGTTCAGCCGGGGCCAGGCTGGCAGCCCCCAGCCCCTGCGCGCCTCCCCCGGCGTTGCCAGCGCTCCTGGCCCCGTGGGCGCGTCCGCCCGCATTCCCTCCGTGCGGTTCCCACATAAATTAGCGCGGGCGGAGCGCCGGGAAGGGCAGTTTCTCATCGGGCGCTGCTGACAGCCAACGACAAACAGACTGGTCTGAGAATAACCACGGCCCGGGCCGAGTTTACACAAGGGCAGCCGCTCTGTAAATACGGAACAGGGCGGGGGGGGGCGAGGTGGACGCTCCAACCCTGCCGCCCCCTCCGGGCGCGGATCTGCGCTCCTCCAAGGGCCACAGCAGGGAGGAGGGGGCGCTTCGCTGCCTCTCGGGAAGGGGGCTGGAAAGCGCCTTTCCACAGGCGACGCCTCGATCCCCCGCGGAAGTCTGTTCCGTTTCATGGCCGTCCCAGGGAATCTCTGGGAAGGAATCTGTCCCCCAGGGGTTGCCGTGTCAGTCCCTGGCGGCGCACATCGACAGGGCTGGTCCAGTGATACCTTCCAGACGAACAAGCTTTTATTCCGGCGTAATCTTTCGTTAGCCTTGAAGGTGCCACGAAACTCCCATTTACCTCTGAAATGGATTCTGCTTGACTGGTGATGCTAGCAAACACGGATTTCTCGTTTTTCTATTGTTCTGCTCTCTCTTCCATGCCTGGCTTCAATTATGTGCGGTGGGTTGTTCTCATTCTGCTTTGGATGTCCTTTCTGCCCACCGTGTGTTTGTGTAGGTAGTAGCTTCACATTAAGAACAGTGGGGAGGGGGGGGGAGAGGGCAAGCTGAGAAATCTACAACGAAAGGGCAAGATCCAGACAACGTGAAGCACCTTGAAGCTTCCCTAATTCCAGGGGTAGTCAAATTGCGGCCCTCCAGATGTCCATGGACTACCATGAGCCCCTGTCATGATTACTCCTGCTTTATTCTTTCTTTCTCCCCAGCGGGCATCCGAAGCGGACTGCGCCATTCTCCTCCCTTTTAGGGTGAGAGGGCTGACTGGCCCGAGGCCATCCAGCGCATGAGGGGGATTTGAACCCGGGCCTCCCAAACGTTAGTCCAATGATCATGGCCACTGTGCCACACGGCCTCTTCTTCTTACGGGAATGCATGCCAACGGATCGGTGCTTCTCCCCGATTTCAAAAGGAGATGTTTGAAACATCAGCTTGGTTCCCCCACAGGAGTTAATGAGAGTCATGGTTTGGCCGAGTCATGCTCACACCATTTAAGATCAGGCGAGCCAGTAAAAGTGTGTATTGATTGTTTTGTTCTTGTTATTAATATTTTGAATGCGCACCGTCTCCTGCCAGCCATTTGGGGAGGAGCGGCCGCAGCAGCCTCAGCGGGGGTCTTTCGACTGAACTCCGCGCCTGCGGTGTCGGCCCCTCCAAGGCTCAGCAAGAGAAACTAGGAAGATCGACCCTGAACAACCCAAGAGCGTTTCAGCGATCATGACCACGCTCGTGGCCGCAGGAAGGCGAAACCAAACGAGCAAAACCCACCAGCTGGGCTCTGGGATTCAGCATCAGCTGGACGGGCTGCGAAGCCGGCGCGATGGGCCCGGTGCGAACATCAGGTGCGCCCAAATGGCGGAAGATCGCGCACACTCGCGTTTTCAACTCGTGCAGAATTCTGTCGGCTGCTTCCCATCCGGGCCCGGCTCCTTGAGCTCCAGTGTCGCTGCACGAAGGAAGAGCGTTTTCCCAGCGGAAAGAGATGCCTGGTGCCATTGAGCCGACGTCAACGGCTTTGGCTCAGAGGGAGAGGCCCGAGGAAATGCCTGCCTTTCCCCACTCGACGGCTCTGCATGGGAGCTGCTGCGTGGTCCTCCGGGGAGCCTAACCGCCTGCCTGTTCCCCGGACAAGGAGCCTCGCTCCGAGGACACTCCGCAAGGGTCGGGAGGGGAGAATGGACGAAGGGAAGAAGGGCGGCGGTGGCTAATGTGGGGGTCGCGTCAGGCAGCCTGAGGAAGCGGCACGAGAAGAACACCCGTCAGGCCATAATATCCCGGCCTGAACGGGAGCTTGGTTGGCACCACCTGCTTGAGTATCTTTTCAACGTCTCCCTTGCTGCCTGGAGAGTCGTGCGCTCCAGAAGCGGGTTTCCCTTCCCTACCCTTTCCGATCGGGCTTGAGCTCCAGGTCTCTGAGGCGGCAGGCATCTGTCGGAGTCAAGCAATTCTCAGGGATCTCAACATTGGCGGCAGCCTTCCCAAGACAGACCGCGCCTTCTCCCACCGGACAATTCCAAACTCGACGGCTGGACGTTCCCTTGGCCGCCGGGGAACCACCTTCTCTTAAACGGCGCTTAAGAGCTTCTTGGAGGGAACTGAGGTCATCTGCTCCAGCCCCACTAGGGGACGAGGATCCTCGTTCTCCCCCCCTCCCTCTGGAGATGGGGACGGGAGGGGAGTGCTAGCGGCATGGCTCGCCTAGGGCCACTGAAGGCAGGCTTAGAAGTGAGGGGCCCCAGAGGGGATCCGAGGGGCAGATGTGGCGCCGAGCAGAAGGGCCCTGGAGGGACGGGAGGAGTGGCCTTGGAGGCCGGTGACAGTCTCAGGTCTCACCCTTCCCCGAGGGGCTAATGGGGCGATTAGGAGCCCGAGAGGGACACCGTCTCCAAAGAATGGGCTTCCGGCTGCGGCCGCTGGCCAGCTACCATCCCCCTGGCCAGGACGGGCTCCGGCTCGGCTCCATCCATTACCTTAATCCCTTGTCTAAACAGTGCGCAGCGAGGCTGGGACAACAGGGCAACGCTCAAACCCGAGGGAGCGGCTGGAAAGAAGCAGCCTAATGGGCCGGAGACAATAACCATTAACAGCACGTCTCGACCCCACAAGCGCGCTGGGAAAGAAAGAAAGAAAGAAAGAAAGAAAGAAAGAAAGAAAGAAAGAAAGAAAGAAAGAAAGAAAGAAAGAAAGAAAGAAAGAAAGAAAGAAAGAAAGAAAGAAAGAAAGAAAGATTTCGTGGCTGAATTCAAACAGGGCAAGCGCAGGCCGCCTGTCCCCTCCGGGAGTCGTTTTCGAAATGCATCTAGCTGTACTAGATTCATTTTAGTGCCACGGTTCTCGCCAGGCAGTTTCAGAATTTCACAATGCAGAATAAATATCTTGTAAAATTCCGTTCCTACGGTTGTCACCCGAAAGTGTCGGCTCGGGTGCCCTTACTGGAAAAATGCGGCTGGGATCGGGACACAGACAGTTTTAGGCCAGCCAGCTTAGGCGCACGGGGAGCAGGTGGTCGCCAGACCGGGTGCCCCTTCAGCGCCCCAACAGCCGCGGCCTTCCCTTCATAACGCAACAGGCAGCGCTATATAAATACCGAAGGAAGGAATGCGCGACTGTTTGGATGTGACTTTCCAGAAGTGCACCAGGACTCGCTCCTATCCTAGTTTATTAATTCCGGGGCTACATTTATGCACAAGCTAAACGAACAATAGTTTCATTCGATTATAGCTGTATAGCTATACTCATATTTCCAGATTGTGAGGGGTCTCCAAAAATGCTAAAAATATGTGGTCTGAAGGCCTGCTATGAGGCCTCCTGGAAATGCAGGGCCTTAGCAAGTCTCCCTCCTACCCTGATCGACTCCTTCCAAGGCGCTCTGCAGATGGCTGATGGCTGAGGCAAGGACACTGGGCCCGGTGGGCCTTGGCTTAGAGCGAGAAGGGACTCGGGGGACAAGAAGGGGCAGCAGGCGGCCGCCGAAGGGGCTTCAGGGGAAAGGGCTGGAGGCCCCCCAAGCCCGCTCAGCCCGTTTTGCCAGCGGCAGCCGCGCCGCTTCCCATTCCCGGGGCGATTCTCCCCTCCGGAGACGACGACGGGCTCCGGCCTCAGGCAGGGCTCCGGGGTAGGGGGGGTGGCCAGGCGAGCCTCGGAGCGCCAAGCAGGCCGCCCGCCTTCCGCACAAGAAAGGCCGGCTTGGTGTGGCGCCCGGCGAAGGCCAGCGGGTTCGCTCCTCGTCTCGCCCTGCTCGGGGCCGCCGGCTGCTTCCCGCTTCTCCAGGCTAATGGAGCGGGCGGGTGCCAACAGGGCAGCCCGCAGAACGTTTTCCTGGGAGTAAGGCTCCTGGGAGTCCCCCGAGTCCGACTCTGAGTGGACCCGTTTAGGATTGCTCTCCAGCCCCAAGCAGCTCTGCCGGGCACTGCGTCCCGCTCGGCTCCATGGGACGCTCTTTCTACAAGGGCAGGCGAAGGACGGAGAAAAAGACGGTCTTGAAAAGTGTGTCTATTTTAATCAAGGGGCGGCGAAAAGTCAAGCAAGGCACGCGGCCATGCTCAATGCATCGCTACAGCATGCAGCCTTCCCTTGGGCGACTCATGCAGCCTTCCCCTGGGCGCCTCTGTCGCAGAGGACATCCGCCCGGCCATTCGGGGGTCCTTCGCCCGCCCGTCCTCGAGGCGCCGCCGCTCTCCCTTCTGCCCCCGGGCCGGTCTCCCTGCAAGAGAAGAGACGTTCAAAACGGGAGGCAGCACTTCGCAGGCCAATCCCTGACCCCAAGTCCGCCAGCAACGTACCTTTGCTAAGGAACAGTCCGCCGCGGAGCAGCCTCTGGCCAATCCGCCTGGGCGCAGCTGAGCCTGGAGCGCCCTGCTTGGAGGCTGGCTGATCTGGCGGGGCCCCGGCAGCCTCGAGTGAACGGCGGCTCAGCCCGCCTTGGATCGGGTCCGCTCTCCCTTTCGGGTTCTCGGACAGGCAGCTCACGCTTCCTACCGCTGGCGCTGCTTGGCCGCCTATATAAAAACCAAGCGGGGGTTTTGCTTCCAAGACCCAGTTCGGGAAGCGAAGGAAGCGGCCTCTGGCGCGGGGCAAGGGACGGCCCGAAGACTGCGGCTTTGGCAGCAGCGGACCAGCGGGGCTGCCTGCCTGAGGTCTGCCCGATGCAACCGGCGGATCCCAGGCCTGTTGACTGGAAAGGCAAGAAATCCCGGCTGTGGTTCCGCGGGTTTCGGGCAGACGGTAAGAGCTGCACGTTTGGCACGTTTGGCTTCAACTGGATTTCCTTCCACGGTTGTTCTGTAGGTGGAGATTTCTGTGCCCGTCAAAATCAACATGCTCGTTTGGGGAAAAGAACCGCTTCAGGTGCGCCAGTAGCTGCAACCGGCGCAAGCCGGGATCGAGGCCTGGGTTCAAAGTCTGCAAGGCGGGTCCAGGAAAGGTGGCTGGCGGTGAAAGGACACGACACTCCCGAACGGTGGGTGTTGTTCCGAGGAAGCTCCCCCGAGGCCGGTGGGACGTGGATGCGCCCCACCTCGCCCGTCCTGTGTGCTGCCCTACTTAAACAGAAGGGGCTCCTGGGCGTCTCAGGGCTCCAGGACACCCGTGGGAAGTGGCCGGGATGGATCATGTGGGCACCGAGACTGCGCCGTCCTCGGGTCTTCTGGTCTGCGCAGCACGGCCCAGAAAGCGACTCCAGCCAAGAGAGACGGGCAATGCCAGAGGAACGGCAGCCCAAGACGCCAGCCAGGCACACCGGGAGGCGCTTCAGGCCCCTGGACTCGGCTCCCTACACTGCAGCCCGCTCCGATTCACTTTCCTGGCCGAAAACCAACGGGCGCCCAATCAGTGGGGCGGGCCCAGTGCCCTGCTGAGTTTCACTCCTTGACCCTACCTCGAGAAAGGGAAGGGAAGGGAGACCTCCACGAACCCTGCCGAGGAGGACCAGGGAGACGCCCAAAGCCCCGTCCAAAAGCCTGGCGCGAAGAAAATGAACGGGCTGCAATCAGATCCTAGCGGCGGCCTCGTAGCCCGCGAACTCACAGGAAACGGTTTCAATCCCTTTGTTTTGGAATGGCCTCAGTTTATCACGTTGTTCCTCCCCTTCACTAAAAAGAAGAAAACGGTGGAGGAACCAGACGGTTATGGGGAAGAAACGAATCCTGGAGCGGGGAGCGCTGAAGATTTACTCAGAAGTAAACCCAGTTGCTTTTGCGTGTCTGACTCTGCACAGCAGCCTCCCGTCCCCTTCTGATCATCACCTCGCAGAGGGCTCCAGGTCGGGACAGAAAGGCCTAAAGAGCTGTTGGATAACAACAGCAGCAACAACAATCCCACCTTCCACGTGTCTGCACTGTCACAGGAGACACAGCAGGGCTTTGGGGGCACAGAGCAGCTGCCTCTCCTCGTGGGGTCCCTGGCTGAGGCAGGCGGGGTCATTCACATGCCGCTCGTGAATTTGTCGGGCAGATTTAAGCGCCAGAGCCGGTAGTTCCCGCCACCATCTCTTGCAGAAAAACAGACGCGATGTTGCTTGAACGCTGTGATTATGTTAGCGGTGGCAGAAGTGGCTTGCATAAACACCGGGATTATATTGAATAACGGAAGACTTCTACTAAACGACCCCTAACGGGAGCAGAGTATTTAATAAGATAATGATGGGCTTCTGCTGTGATCCTACCATTTCCAACAATTGCCCCTTGACCCCTCACTCTTTCAAAAGATCCGGCTCACAGGGAAAAAAACGAAAGGAAAGGAGACAGGCAAGGCTGCCGCCCGCCCACGTAAACTTTAAGGCATCATCCTCCCCGCCGCCGTGGCCAGTGGTGGATCGAGCCCCCCTCCCCCCTCCCCCCTCCCCCTCCCCCCCCTCCCCCCGTCGGCACCCTCACTCACCCGCGCTGGACCCCTCCTGCCTGCCTGCCTGCCTGCCTGCCTTCGGCGCCCCTCGCCTCCAGGAGGATCCGCCGCTGGCAGCGCGCCTCCTCCCTTCCCTACCAGCGCCGGTTCCTTCCCTTCCCTTCCCTTCCCTTCCCTCCCCGCCCCATTTTTGCCCCGGCTCTTCCGGAGTCCAAAACCCAAAGCGCCCCCAGACTCGAGGGGCGAACCCAGACGGCGTCCCGGGGCAGCGGAGGGCGCTCTCGGGGACCGCCGGGCGCGGGAGGAGCGGCGAGGCGGCCGGCTAGGGAGAGCGCGGGAGGGGCTGAGGGGCTCGCCGGTCCCGCCCCCGCTCCTCCTCCTCCTCGGCGGCGTCCCGGCCCGCTTACCTTGGCCCCGCCCGAGGCGCCCCTCCCCGCGCCCAGAAGGCGCCCGCGCGTCCGGAGGGCCGCGGGCTCCCCGCTGACCCGAGGCGGCCTGTCCGGGCTGTCGGCGGCCACTCGGGGCTGGCGCGGGGGGCGGCTCAGGCGGGCCCATCTTCCAATGGGGGCTCGGCCCGGCCCCTCCCGCCCGTGACGCGCCGCTCCCTGTCCCGAGCCGGCAGCTGGTCCGCGCAGAGGCTGCCAGCCGAGGCGGCGCGCTGCCTGGACGCCCCTGCGCCGCCTCGGCCTCCCCGCCGCCCGCCCGCCAGCCCGGGCCCCTCCAGGCCCGATGATGCTGCCCAGTCCGGCCACCTCCACCCCCTTCTCGGTCAAGGACATCCTCAAGCTGGAGCAGCGCTTCGGGGCCCCCCTCGAGCCTGCCTTCCCGGACGCCTCTTGCCTGCTGGGCTGCCGCTTCTCGGACGGGGAGGACGACGACGACGACGACGACGAGAAAGGGCCCTTCCTGGCCTCCATGGCGGCGGCCAAGAGCCAAGGCGACGCGGGGCTCTCGCCCGGGAGCTACGTGCAGGCCGTGCTGCGCGGCACCTGCCAAGCCAAGCGGGAGCCGGAGCCGGCGCGGGCTTCCGAGGCGGGTGAGTAGAGTCCCCGGGAGAGGCGCGTCCAACCGCTGGGCCTGGCGGGGAAACGGAGGCGGGTTGGGGGGAGGGAGTGCGCAGGGACGGCGCAGAACATTACCGCGAAAGAGCTACTTGCGGCCATGAGCCAGGCTTCGAAGGCGCCCCGGGCCTCGGTCGCCCCCGCCTGCTCTTGAGGCCTCGCCTCGGTTTCCTATTTATTCTTCCACTTTTATCTTGAGCCTGAAATCCCGGTGAGCCTTTCCTAGAAGGTGATAGCATGGCCTTACTTAGCTGTTGCCCTGAATGCCGCTGTGAGCAGGTCCTTCGGCGGACGAGTCTGCGGGCTCTGCGAGCTCTGCACTCCGTGTGCTTCGGTCCGGCCGAGCTGCTAGGCAGCCAAGAGAGCGGGAGACAAGCCGACGAGGCTGGGGGAAGGCACACGGCAGGGTCCCGGTGGCTGGCCATCGGGGCCTGTTCGCTTGGCTGCAGGGGGATCAGGCCGAGAGCAGGCGAAAAGGTGCGGCCCAGCTCAATCCGAGAGCAATCCTGGCTCCGTTGTTGCGCTCTCGGGACCTGGTCCTCGAGAGGGGGGATTTTGGGTCCCCGACCCCCTCCCGACAGCCCCAGCAGTCTGCCGCGTCTGGCTGCGGAGCATTCCCTCTGGGCGCCGCCGGGCCAGAGACTTCTTTCCGAGGCTAGGCCGCGGGCTGGCTGCCGCCGGCGCGGCCCTCTCTACGAGTCCCGAAGGCCAGCGGTCAGGGGTGCGGTGGAGGGGGCAGCCTCTCCCGGGGCAAGGAGCAGCGGCGCGGCCTCCCACCGCCAGTCGGCCAAGCCTCGCCCCGGGGCCGGCCGTGGAAGTGGGAACCTGCCGGCGCCAGAGCACCCTGATTTACCAAGAAGGAAACGTCTGCCCTCCCCGGCTTCTCGTCTGATCTCCTGTGGCTCCTCCCACTCACCCACCCAGAGGTGCCTTTCTCTCCAGCACAACAGTCCAGACAGTCCACGGGTCCCGCCTGCCCACGGCCTGGGGGCCCTTCCGGACGGATCCGGTCGCGGTGGCCGCCGGAGCACAGGCCAGGCCCCAGCAAAGGAAAGCCAGGAATCGGCCCCTTCTTAGTTGTACCCGCTCTCTGCGGACACCCCCCCCCCCGCTTCCTCCAGACGGGACTCAGCCAGGCCCGGGAAGGCAGCCTGCAGCAAGGGGCGGGGGAGGCGGGAGGCATTGCAGGGCACTTCTCAAAGGCCCCCTCCCCTGCGTGAGGCACGGGCATTCTGCAGCCGCGGGGTCGCTTTCTCAGCCCGACTCTTTCCTCCTTTCTCCCCCGTCCAGGGAAGGAGCCAGACGAGGAGCCGTCGGAGCGGCCCAAGGCGCGGGGCCGGAGGAAGCCGCGGGTGCTCTTCTCGCAGGCGCAGGTCTTCGAGCTGGAGCGCCGCTTCCAGCAGCAGCGCTACTTGTCGGCGCCCGAGCGGGAGCTCCTGGCCAGCAGCCTCAAGCTGACGTCCACGCAGGTCAAGATCTGGTTCCAGAACCGGCGCTACAAGTGCAAGCGGCAGCGGCAGGACAAGGCGCTCGAGCTGGGGGGCGGCCCCACGGCCGGGACTCCGCAGCACCAGCCCCAGCCGCCGCTCCCGCCGCGCCGAGTGGCCGTGCCCGTGCTCGTGAGGGACGGCAAGCCCTGCTTGGGCGGCTCGCAGGCCTACAGCGCGCCCTACAACGCCGCCGCCGCCTACCCCTACAACGGCTTCCCCAACTACGCCTACGCCGGCTCCCCCGCGGCCGCCTACGGCGCCGGTTACGGCTGCAGCTACCCGGCGGGCAGCAGCGGGGGCCCGTCGGTGCAGCCGCCCGCAGGGCCTTACGTGAACATGGGGGGCTTCGGCGGCGGCGGCGGCGGCAGCGCTCCCCCCCCTCCACCAGGCGGCCGCCGGGCCCTCCTGCAGTCAGGGCATCCGAGCCTGGTAGCCCCGCCAGGAGGACGGAGCACGTGCTGCGGGCCAGTCCGACCCCGACCCCGGTCAGGCGGCGGGTCCCTCTCGGCGTCCCGACGGTCGCCACCAGCCTGGAACTGCCAGCTGGCCGCCTTGCGCCAAAGCGCCCGGAAAGGCGCCGGGTGGGCGGAGGAGAGGAGAGGAGGCCAGCCGCTGTGGAGCAGCTTCGCTTGTACAAAGCCAAAGCCGGGGCGGGGGGGGGGGGAGGCAGTCTCCAGCCCCCCTCCCTGTCGTTGTATCTCAAGTGTATCGATATAGCCGCCGCCGCCGCCGCCTCCAGGAGTTAAAGGATCCAATAAAAGCAGGTGCAACGTGTGTCCCCGCCGGCTTGGCTCGGAGGGAGGCAGGGCCAGGAAGGAGTGTCCGGGGGCGGAGCAGGCTGGCCTGAGGGCTGAGTGGGTGGCGAGCCTGGTCGGAGGGCTCCTGCCTGCGGCTTTATCACCCGGTGTGGTTCCGCCGGCCTCTTGCAACCGGCCTGTAGGGAGCCTGCCGGCCTGCTGCGGACATCGACCATGCGGCGCTCGGGGGGCTGCAGAGCTGTGACCGGACTGCTGCGGGGAACCGGGCTGGCGCCGCGCCCTCGGCGGCCTGCTCTTTGGCCAGCGCCCGCCCTTCCTTCCCTCGCTCTCCGCGGGCCGGCGGGAGGGGTGGCCGTCGGGGGACTGGGGAGGAGGCCGGTTTGGGGCCTGTGCCCGCTGGGCCCGCCGCTGTAATCCCCTTGTCCGGGCCGGTCGCGGCTGCCAAGGGCCTGAATGGGGAGCGCGCGGCGCAAAGCGGCCCATTGTGGCGGCCGGGTCGGCTCTGAAAGGCCCCGCCGGGAAGGGGCTGAGGAGCGGCGCTTATTGGGCCGCGGAACAAAAGGGGGGCCGGGACAAAGGGCCAGATTGACGGCCCGCGCGGCTCCACGCTGCGCTTGGGCGGGCCGAGGGGCTGCCGATTTGTTCCCCTGGTTTTGTCACCAGCGGGCCGGGGGGGGGGGCGCTTCAAGGACGGGGCTGCCTTGCCCGGGCCTGGCATGGTGAGAGGGCAGGTGGAGGCGGCAGAAGTCCCCGGGGGCTGCGGGGCTCGGGAGACGCCTTGGGAGAGCCCTCGAGGGAAATGTCGGGGGAGTAGAGCCGGCCAGGCATCCCCCACGCCGCCCCGGTGCCCCTGAGCGGGCCATTCCCCGCCTTCCTTTCCAGCTGCTGGGAGCGCAGCACAAGTGGCGAGGATGCCCACGGCCTCGCCGCTAAAGCGGCCACTGGCCGGGAAAGACCCTTCCCGCTGGGACTCCGGAGCACGACGGAAGGGGCCCCAGCGCTTAAGAGGGGAGGTGCCCGGGCGGCGTCTGGGGGCATGGCGGGGGGAGGCAGTCGAACAACCAGCCCCGCCCCCCTGACGCCGGGGGCTCTGGCAGAACTTCCCGTCTGCTTGGCCAGTTCTCCCTAGGGGAGGCACCGCTCGGCCCGAGCTCCTCCCCGGCCCGCAAGGCCTCCTCCTCCTCCCGTCTTATGGCCTGGGGGGGGTTCGAATAAGCCCCCCCCCCGGCGGAAAGGCCCAGCAGGCCCCAGGGCTGCGCTAGGCAAAGGCTCTTCTGGAGCGCCAGAACCCCGCCGGGGCGTCTGCCGCTGTGTCGGCAGGATTGCCCCGCGCCCCTGCATGCGGGCGGCATGCTGGGCTAGTGCTGGGGTTGCGGCGCAGAGCCAGGGCATGGCAAAGCGCCTCGGAAAAGCCCCGCCACGGAGGGGGGCAGGAGTCGGCTGCAGCTGGACGGCCCCTTTAGTCGCCCCCAGGAGCAACGACCCCCCCCCCGCAGTGCACGTCGCACATTAAGGGGGGGTCGTAGGCCCAGGGGCCCCCTTCGTGCCGCAGGCCCAGGGGCAGTGGGCGTTGCAGAGAGAAGGGGGAAGGCCGGCCCCCTCCCGTGAGGCGGCGCTGCCACACCAATGACCTTAACTGGCTTCGTCTGGAATAAGCGTCGCGGCCTGAGGTCTTCAGCCCTGTTCACAAGTGACAAGGAACGCGCGTGCTTGTTCTGCCCTCGAACAAGAGGCCTGTTGAGCAGTGCGCCCCTGAACCCTGATACAAACCCCACGTTGAGCCAGGTCCTGGGTGACGGTTAGTGCGGCAAAGCCAGCGCGCTTTGGATCTTTCTTACAAAAAGCAGACTGTAGGCGTGTTCACCGTAACGTATGAACGGGGCTTTTCTTTGCTTAAGCTAATCAGAATGTCTCAGGAACAAGTACTGGTCGGCCTGATGAATTAGAGGCTCCATTTGCCACAAGGGACCCGACCAACCCATGTTCCTACTCCCACGAGTCCGTCTCGACGGGGCAAGGACACAAGCTGACAGTTGCCAGGGTTAGTACTCTTTACACTCAACGCCCCCCCCCCAACTCTTAGTATCGTTATGGAAGTCAATACTCGCATTCGAATGTAGTTTAGAAGCAGGGATTTATAAAACTCACCCCACCCACAAATTTCAGCAAGACCTGAGTTCTGGTGTAAATAGAACTCGACTAGAACTGAATGGGGTTTGCTACCCTGAACCATATCAGGATCGCCTGGTTCCCGCATCTTTAGAAAGTGAAACTTTTCTCGGCCTTGCAATGTAACGATGAGAAAACAGTGTCTTCTGCTGGTTTTCTGCGTAGCACGTGTTAACATTGGAGCCTTTGTAATTAGAGCATTGGTCCAGCAGAGGCTAGAAATCATTAAGCGCTTTCAGAAGGGAAAGCTTCCGCAGCGCCTCCACCAACTTCAGGCTGACTGTGGAACTGCCGATTCAATGCCTGGCCAGCTATGGTTCAGATCTGCAAGATCCAGGGAGAAACGTTTCAAACTTGGGACAATGCTGCCACTCTGTTAAAGCAAAAATAAACAGAAGGCTTCGAAGACTAACAACTTTGTATGCTATCCTTAGCTTACCTGTTCTCTTCCTTAGATACAAGGATGGAGAAGAGTATTGCTGCATGGGACATTCCTCCCTACTCCAACTGCACTTGGTAGTAGAGGGACTGGGGGAAGAGAGAAAGGGTGGGGGGGGGGGGAGGGAGAGATCTCCATAGCCTTGATGCCCTAGCATTAGTGGAAAGCAGCTGGAAACTGAGAGAGCTGCAGGAATGCTAGAGCTTGAAGGCAAACTACATCACTATCCTGGGAGACAGTACATAACCAGATGGAGGCTAGGGCTGGTTTCAAATGAATGAAGTGGTAGATTATGCAAAGTGGGTGGGTACAGGTTGACAGGCTGCTTCCTCCACTTTCAGAGCTCCAGACATGGTTATTTCCCTGTAACTGAAATTCACTCTTCTAGTCTTTTGCTTTGGTGAGTTGCAAGGCTAGGAAGATTCTCCATAGCGATCGCTAAAGTCTCCCAGCAGCTAGGCAGAAGACCCACAAAAACATGACCCTGCTTAGCCAGTTGCCTGTCAGTGGTACAGTACAGTACTTCAGTTTAAAGGCCAAGGTCTGGCCTGGAAGCCCCCACAGGGGCCATGTAGATGACCTATGGAGAGGGCATCTGGTACCTTGCTATTCTATAATTGCTATAATTAAGGCTACCAGGATAGGATGTTCAGCATCTCCTCCCACAAACTAAGGCATGCCCCTCCTAAAGTTACTGCTTCATAGTAGCCTTCAAACCCTCTTTTCCAATAAAGCTCTTTTTAAATACTACATCACATTTTTGAGCTACAAATTCTTCCATCCCAGGAAGGGTGACATTAATGAACACTTTCCTAAGAGGTTAGGTTTGGTGTGCCTGATTCACTCACCAGCAACAACTTATTGCCTTTTGTTCTAGCCTAGCCTTCAAGCTCCCTGTGTCTGTTGGCAACAGGTTGCCAGTTTTTATGACTGACAATGCTCTTGTGCCTTTAAAAGGAGTATCTTGACACTAATTAACAGGTAAATTTCCCCCACATCTCCATGGCGTATTCTTTCCACCATTTACCTGATCCATATGGCCATTAGTTAACAGTAGTAAATTATGGACAAAATTCTACCCCCCCCCCCAGTTCAGGAAAGAGATGGCATGATCTGTGTACCAGGAGCTCCAGTCTGGCATCATGAAATAACCCCATGTCAGGAAAGCAACCCTTTCACAAACTCCATAGAATATTGTTAAGCCTGCATGAAAGTCGTAGCATGATGAAGCAACCCTATTTCCTCAAATATCTGCTTCGCATCCAGATCTACACAGCCGGTTGGAGATGCATCTGATTTTATTGGGAACTGTCACAATGTCTGAGGAAACCCAGATATTCAAGTCAAAAGGGTAATTCTAAGTGGGGGCCATATTCCATAGCTCACTCCAGCATTTAAGGTAGGAGACTGGTAAGGGTTAAAACAAAAGATCCTAATTTGGGGATAGAGTCTGGCATATATATATGAGCCAGATGAGATATAGACAAGAAGCATTTATGAGCTTAAATCACTATCAGTGCTTATACAGACATAGCAACATCCAAGCAATATGCATAAACTGCTTATCGGGTGTGTGGATAGATCTCCGTCTGTGATTACAGTGTAATTCCAGAGACCAAATTCAAAAAGGCCATTTTCTCTATACCCAGCAGTTAATATTGTTACAGGAGTCCCCACTTCAGATGTTATGTTAAGCACATATTCATTTTCACTGTGTCATTCTAAGCATGCTCACTGCCTTCTAAGCTTTGTGTACCTCTGCTGAGGATGGTAGTGTAATTCTCTAACCCAGTCCACTATCATTCATTCTCTTTGCCATGGAGCCCTGGCAGTACACGCAGGCCTATCATGTACAGCCCCCCAGCCCAGACTAAATGTCTATCCATGCAGTGATTGGGAGGCAGCCAAGAGCATCATCTGGAAGGGGCATCACAACTTGTCGAAGGCACTGCCCCTCTAATCTCCTGGCATTTGCACAATCGAAGAATGAAAGGCAAGTCAGTAGCCTGTTGTACAGGAAAGTACTGGCTTATTTTGTTCACTTATTCTACTCCTTGTGAATGGCAATCAGAGTCAGAGGATCATTATGTCACTACTATGGCAAGGTGGTGCAGCTCTTACCTGGAAAGGCCTTGCTGGTAAATTTTTGCTTTATAGTCCAACATTAGAAGTTTACGTTAACACAGATGTTCAATTGGATTAGTCTCAAACAATCTATTTCTCAAAAAAGTGGGTTCTACCCCACAAAGGCATTAACAATTCAGAGTTGGAAAGTTACACAGAACTCTCTATTGTTTGGGCTGTAACTGAGTAACATGGCTAACCCACAGGATTTCCCACTTAACAGGAACGCGTACACGCCCAAGTAGACTGCCCATGGAGCAACAGCTATCATATAAAAACGGTGTATTCTAGAGAAGCCACACATCCCTCCCATTGTAAGATGAGGTTTTTTCATATCCCAGTCCACTTACCTGCAAGACAGCCTTAAGGAGAGTCAGCAGGTGGGGAAGCAGACAATGAGACAACAAGGTACATGACAATAAAGCAGACTTTATTGGAAGTGCCAGGGACCACAACAATCAAAGCCTTCCCAGAGAGCATGGGGTCTATGTGCGTGCTACGAGACAACGGCTCAGCTAACAGTTCCTGCAGCACCATCACCACAGAGGCATCACCGCAACCTTTCCTGGATATGTAGACCAACATTCCAGATTCCAATTTGCTCACAACAGCTCCTGTTAGTCACCCTTCTATTTAGGGGCACATAACTTTGAGGGGAGGGAGATGCTTGTTAAGTGGTGGGCTAGGCAAAGGCAGGTCAGGTGGCTGCTCACCACATACTATCCCACTGGGGAGGATGATCAGCTGTGCAAAGTGCAGCAGCGGGCAAGAGGCGGCATCATCGTTCCAAAGGCTTGCTGCTTGTCGTCCAAGTCTGGCACCAGCCATCCCAAGGCGAGAAGTCCTGTTACACTCCCCAGCTCACCGTCCTTCCTTCCGCTCAGTGAGGATGTATTTGAAGAACTCATAAACAGACCAGGCTATGGCTGTGGAGGGCATCTGGTAAATGACGCGGGCCTGAACCCCACGGAAATAAGCCTTCATCCCACCCACGCGGTACACCGTCCTGACGGCGTGAGTCATGCCTGTGATGTGCCCACTGAGGTTGGTATTCAGTGCCAGGGCCTCCTGGGTGTTCAGCAGCGTTTTGCAAACGTCCAAAGGGGTGGTGGCTGCAGCAGCAAAGGCACCTGCGCCGGCACCAGCCACCATATGAGAGACAGGATTGTATTGTCTTTGGGGGTTGAATTTCTCCTGCAGGGATTCGTAGGCTACGAAATGGATGGCCTGGAAGGGGATATTCATGGTCAGCTGAGTAGTGTAGCTTCGGTAGAAAGCGCCTGCCCCTTCATTGCACCAAACAGCGCGCACACAGTCCGTTACACGCTGGTATGGAGAGTTGTACATCTGCATCCTCTGCTTTACCACTGGGGACAGATGACAGCAGCAGCCCAGCCGTGGAGAAAAGAGAAAAGGGTGAGGGAAGATAATGAGTGCAGGGATCTGAGAGTGGTGCGTTTCATACACTCCTATAGGACAGGGGTCCCCGACCTTTTGGAACCTGTGGGCACCTTTGGATTTCTGAGACAGGGTCCTGGGCACAGCCACAAAACGGCGGCCTCAGAAGGCAGAGCCCACCGCAAAATGTCAAAGAGTAAGTTTAGGCATGACTAATATGAATGCCTCAACATTTTAAGCAGAAGCTCTGTTTTACAAGATGTCTGTTAAAATGAATGTATGGGCTTAATAGATTGCCATGGATACTCACAGCTTATCTTGAGACATGCTTGGAAGAACCATGTACTGTGGTGACAACGGCCGCCAATGAACAGTTAACAAAACTGTACAGACAATAAGTGGCAAAAGCCCACCTGGACCTACCCATTCTATAAAAGGGCTTGGGGTCAGTGGGCACCAGGCGCCTATGGGTTGGGGACCTCTGCTATAGACAATTATCATGCTGCTCATTAACCAGAACCCTCAAACAGAAAAAGTGGAATGTAATTTACCAATCTGACAAATTCCACATTAGAAGAACTTCAATGGTCAAGCATATGCAGCCACTACAGGTCCCACCACAGCAGGGAAGATGCCATTTTTGCCCCCATCTTTGAACTGTGGGACACTTAATAGAGAGGTTGTCCAATGAAACATGTTATTTGCTGCCTGATCACAAGTACAGAATGTGCCTAAGGAACCATATTTTTGATCAGCCATCTATTTGTAGAGTCAGGAAAACCAAGCCATTCTTCCCGACCGGTCAATTCTGTTTCACAAGGATCCAAGCAATGCTTTTAGCCAATAACCTATTAGAAGTCAAATGAGAAAAAATGCCCCCTGGTGACAAGAAAGAGCAGAACAAGCTGTGTGAAAGCTGCAGCAGAGTGGGGAAGAATTAGTGTTACCTTCTGCGGGGTTCATGGCTGCATCATGAAGCAATGTTGCCACACAGCCAGCTGTACCTGCAAGACAAAGACTGTTACATGTAAAGAGAAGAGACAAAGAGACCCACCAGGGTCCCAATGAGCCCCTGAATGTGCTGTCAAGAGTGTATGCAAGGATTAGAGATATATACAGTCAAAAGAAGGAAATTACTGAGAAGTCAGCTTTGGCTTTCAGATTAGAAATCTGGGAACCTCCATTGAAGAGGAAATAGTCAAATCCATTAGTGCTGTACTACAGGCAAAGCATCCCCCTCTTAATCATAGCTCTTACTGGGAAAGATGTTTCAAGAGAGTCCTTCAAGCCTCTCAGTGTTCTCAGATCAGGGAAACTATGCTTGTTCTGCAACTACTTATGACTCCACCTTCCTGCTACCATAACCAACAACTTTCAAAGCCTAGACTGGGTAAAAAAAAAAACAGACAAAAACTAAGGCTCCAAGCTAAATGCATCTTCTTATTAAGTATACCAGGCTCTCAGTAGAGCATTAGAAACATGCTATCAATAAAGGGGTGTGAGCATACCTGCTACAGATAGCTGGAGAACTCATGACAGCAAGCTTGCAGCCAAGTTGTTAGAGAAAAGGAAATGTGAACAATCCTTCTCAGCTTTGGGATTTACTGTCTCACGGAACAGTACTTCAAAGAGATAGTGTTAAAACTCAAACAGAAACACATCCCCTCCCTCTTAAATCCCAGTCTTGCATCCACAATAAGGAAACAGATGTGCTGTTCGCCTCAATTGGAAACCTCAGCTCCCTGTCCCATCTTATTCTCATACAGGTGTGACTCTCAAAACACTAAACTCTCTCACTGATTGCGCTTAGATTTTAAGCTGAAAACAAAAGTACAGAAGAGCATCAAACGGGCAACTTCAGAGAGCAGTGATGTCAAAGCAGACTAGCATTCAGCTCCCCATCTCACTTTCAGCCCCAGCTGGCAACACAGGAGGCCCCTGGGGTGGCAAGGATGTAGGAAGGGACAATACCGTTGGCCAAGTGACTATTGCCCCCAGCATGGATAATGTCGGTAAGTGTCTTTTTCAACTTTTCGTAGCAGGCGAAGTATAAGGCATGGGCAGGGCCTGCCCCTGTGGCCGTGATGTTCAGCCCCCGCATGGGCCGCCAGATCCCTTCGGTTCGCATGATCCTCCACAGACCCTCCAGCACATTCCGGTAGCGAGCTGCAGGTTCAGGTTTCAGTCTCTGCATCCTTGTCTGCCAGAGCAGGAAGGGGAATTGGTTAGACACTCTTATCTGAGCAAGTCCTCCCCATCAGGGCTCTCACGTCACTTGAGAGACCTTTAAGTGGTTTGAGTGCTGAACCACATGCTGTGCCCGCATGCTCCGCAGTGACCTTTGCTGCTGAATCTAGGTCAATGCTTCTCCCACTGGACAGATAACAGCACCCACTTCATCCCTCCCATTTCAAGCTTCAGCCCAAACTTTCTAGAAGCAAGAATAACAGGCATAACAGAATCCGGCTGTACCCATGCCTCCCACGGGCTGCCAACCTTCACGTTCCCAAAGTGGCAGCGACTTACTGACTTGTGGTGTCAAATGGCAAAGGAACATCCGTCCTGCAGCTCTCCCCTAACAGCACAGCTCATTTCATCTGCCCGCACGGCCGCCCACTCTCCTTTGCGCCAACCAGGTTCTCCGCCCAGCCGTACCCCCCAAGCGACGCCTCCCGGTTCCTGCGGCGGTGCACCTGTACTCACCTTGACACAGTCCACCGGGTACATGACGCTGTGCTCCAGGACCCCCGCCACCGCGCCCGCCAACATGTGGGTGGAAGCCGCAGAGCCGCGTGGGAGGGCCTCGTAGTCCGGATCCGGGCCGGTTTCCGTGCCCGGCCCGGGCCCCCCCTTTCCGCCACCCCCCCAGGACCACGCCCAGCCCGCCCCTCCCCCACCCCCACCGCCCCTGCCCAGGAGGAGGAAGTAGAGGCGGACTGGCTCCGCCCCGCCACTCTGCCGGGGCCCTGCCGCGCCGCCCGCCCCCAGCTCCATGGCGCCTCCGTCGAGTCCGCTGCGGGCCGCCTACTTGCTCCTGCGGCTCCCGCTCTCTTCGCCCCGCCTAGGCCAGCCGCTTATTGGCCAGTACCTAGCTTCGCACCGCCCAAGCCCAGCGCTCATTCGTCACCCGAGACTCCGGTGAGCTGGCATTGGGTAAGGCCAGGCTTGTCGCTCTCCTATGCAGAGAACACATTGGGCAACGCTTGGTTGACCTTTCCCTCTGCCCTCCTCAGCGGACTCTACGTCCTCTAGAAGTGCTTCAAAGCCTGGAGAAGGTGCAGTCTTATTGGCCACGACGACTGCCATTTAGAATGACAGACTGGGGAATAAAGGCCCGCTCAGTTTTTCTACGGCGCGTGCGGTTTGTTTGTAGACGCTGGTTGGCTTGTCTTTCGTGATGACGTCGACGCGGGAATGGTACAACTTGGCCTGGGGAGCAAGAGGAACGGGGGGGGGGGGGATCACGCCGGGCTTGGGAGTGGCCGCAGGGCGCCTGCGCCACATTCTCCTTGACGTGCAAGGGGGCCTGGCCGCTGGATTGGCCCAGATGTTGTGACGTGGCGGAGATGACAGACTGCCGCCGGCCGAAAGCCTCGCCGTCCGCCCGGGGAGCGGCGGATTGGCTCCCTGCACGTGGAGGCGGAGTTGGGCGCCCGGGCTCGCTCCGCAACGTCAGCGCTGCCGATGCCTCCACTGCCGGGGCTGCGGGCGACGTGGCTGGAGAGCGGCGGCAACAGAGGAGGCCGGTGAGACGCGGCGGCACCTCCGCCTGCCTGGCGACTGGGGCTGCCCCGGGAGGGGGTCGTGGCGCCCATCCGGGGGGGGGGTCTCTCTTCCCCTCCCCTCCGAGCCGGGTCTCTTGCTGCTGCGGCGAGAGAGAGCCCCGCTTAGCAGCAACCGCTGGCTTCTTTTCCAGGCTCTAGGACTTTTAGAGGGCAAAGAGATGCTGCTTCCTCCGGGCGGACACAAAGGAAATTAGCCGTGCTTAGGGAGTGGGGCAAGCACATGGCCAGGTGAGATCCGGGAATGCAGATCCGCCGTTACTTTACCTGCCCGTTTCCTTCCCGGTGATGTGACCTCTTTACAGTGGTGTATCTAATTGGGATTGGAAACAGCCTGCTGATCAACGGCTTGGAGACTTTTATGGAAAATAATATGTTGTCTGCAGTTCTCTGTTGCGGCAGGAAGCTTTAGTGCTGTCAAAAATCTTAATAGGGGCTTATTGCCAGGGAAGTTGAATAATCAAGTTAACTGTTTCTTAAGTTGTATAGTGGAGCAGAACAGTAGTTTCAAAACTTGACTGGAATATGAATTCATATATAGCGTTGGGATAGAGGTGAAAAATGATTTATTTCTAACGGGGGAATAGACCATGCACAGTGAACAGGTCAGGACAACAAATAGAATGATAGTGTATTGTGACAATTATAACTACGTTGCTTTCTGTATTTGCAATTCTATTTTCTGCATTGTCTATAATATATTTGAATGTAAGCAGTTTTGGTTTGTATTGTTTTCTACTTCTATTGAATTATTTGTTACATATATGATTGCATTGTTTTAGATTCTGTAATCTTTCTTGAGTTTCAGTGAGTATGGTAGGCTGTAAATAAACACACACAATAGTCAACAATTGGCAGTAGTGCTGTTTATTTGTGGAAATAAAATATAAAACTACTAGTCATGTAATAACTTTTTTACTAACCAAAGTAGTGAGGATAAGATTTCAGGTTCTTCAGAACTTCTCATCAGGCTGAATGTTAAGTATGGAAAAGCAGGAGGCATTCAGGGCATATTGAAAGAATTGCATCTTCCATAAAGTGGTGATCCGGAAATGTTAGATATTGTTCTGGGTGAAAATCCAGCCGTGATTACCAAGAATGAAGAAGCAAAAGTGATCTCTTTCACTGGAAAAAAATTAAAACTAGCAATCCATCAGAAGCATCTCTATTAGTATCTAAAATACAAATGCCCTTATGAGCTGACTTATTTTCGGATGTGTTTAGGGAGGTTACCAAAGTGACCAGATTGCAGGCTCATATAGTATGACTCAGGTGGCCTGCTTATATCTGTGGTTCTCAGTTTGAAACAGAAGCCTTCCTTTCATTGGGAATGACCTTGTGGATCCACAGAGCCCAAATGTCCCTTATTCTATCCCCAAATGCATACTGTAACTTACTGGAGAAAAGATTTTTCCTGTTCACAATTCTGCACTGCACACAGTGTGAATTTCTTTGCAGGATGTGAGGAGAATTTAAATGCGGGTTTCTCTGGTTATTGTATTGGCAAGGACTAAGGCTAACTGCAAAACAACCACTCTTATCTCTCTATTCCAGGTTCTGTGTTTCCTGCCTGTGTCCAGCATCTTGGCACTTCACTGTGCCTTTAGTGAGCCTTTGTCCCCGTCAGCGCCTGGTACTGCTGGGCATTTCATTGGGAACCTGTTTTGTGCTGTTTGCAACCACTGCAAATCTATGGCATTGGAGGGCTTTTAGCACTCAGGACAGGCAGTTTGAAAGGTGGGTGAGCAGGATTGTAGGGTCACCAACTCCAGCTTGACAAATTATTTGAGATTTCTAGGTGCTTGGGGAGGGCAGGGTTTGGGAAGTTTGCTTGGAAGTCTCCTCCAGAGCTCGAGGGAAATTGATATCTGTAGTCTGGAGATCAAGTAATTCAGCATGACCTGTAAGGTGGAGCTCTTCTGCCAAGGTAAAAAGCTATTTTCATGAGAAAACTTTTATATCATGCGAATAGAGTTGAGCAAGAGACAAGACTTCTTTCCCCTCTAGGCGCCTATAAAATTTGCCGAAGAAAGGAATGGTATTTCCAGAAAATAGCTTTTTTCTGGTAGCTATTCAAAGCTCATTTTGGAAGGTTTCACTGGTCTGAACATATTTCAAAGTTGATTTTGTAAAGGCATTTGTGTCAGAATGAATTTGGTTACAATCAATATTTTTGCCTCTCATGGGATTTTCTCAAGCTTTTTTGGAATTTGGCAATCCTGGTCTGGCATGCAACAAACCTTTAGAGACCTGCTAAATTGAGTCCAAAAGATGGTATCAGCCCTAGTTGCAGAGACTGAATAGAGGGAATTTTTCTGGAAAGGGTGACAGACAATCCAACTGAGAAAGGTTTTTAGTTTTTTTTTCCTGGAATGGATCAGTCAGTGCAGCTTCTTTGTCAAAGGTACAAGTTCTGTTTAGTTCAGAAGCCCTGGATGAGAACTGGCCTCCATTGACTTCATTCAGCAAAACCTAAGCAATGGGTTGCTTCTGACATAGTTCTAGAAACATGTAGTAGGAAATGCTTTTTAGACTGTTGAAATGCGCAGAGATCAAAGTCAAATAGATTTAGTCTCTGATAAACACATCAGCCTCTTGCTCTCTAAAAGGGGAACATTGGCATCCAAAACAAGAAATTGGGCCACAAAAATTCTTTTGAATGCTGATAAATCTCAGTTGGAATAAAAATAACAGGAGCAATAGTGGGCTAAGAAATCTGTTAGACAGCAGGATGAATTGATAGAAAGGAATCAATCTAAAATGGAAAGTGCTACAGAAAATGCGGGCGGAACAAGTACAGTATGAACCATAACTGCCCTTATCTTCATCACTTCATCACTTTCTAGTTCTTCTGGTACTGGAACATCCCAGTCTTTATGAGAATATTAGGAAATGGGTATATTTCATGTAATTCAAATACAATCATAGAATGGCATAGATTAATGGACTTGCAGAAAAGATGGGAGGGCAAAGAACATATTTCCCATTCTGCCAGGAGCTGTTTGCTCCTCTTATTAGGGCAGCACTTCTTTTGTCTTGATTACTTGTTGGAAAGGAGCCACCTGCACTTTGCCCAAGTGGCATGTTCTCACTGGCAGAGGAGAGGAAGAGTGGGAGGGGCTGTTAAGGCCAAGAGATCAATGAGAGCAAAGAGCTTCTGACTGTGTGTGTGGCAGAGTGGGGGATGATCACGCTGTTCTTAAGCTGGTGCCATGATGAATTTGTGAATGAGATGATCTTCTGCAGGGGCAGTTTATAGAGAAGACTTACCTTCCCACAAATCTTCATGGCACTTCTAAGTGGAGCTCTCCCCCAAGAAAAGATGCTCTTCAACTTCTCACTTGCATGCAGCATGGCAAGTCTCTAGTTACAATATGTTTTGTGACCTGCAATGGGAGGATGTGATGCATGTCCCTCGGTGAAGGGTAATCGTGTTAGTCTGTTGTAGCAAAATAAACCAAAAGTCCACTAGCTCTTGAATGACTTACAACTTTTCTTTCAGTATATATGAGTTTCCATGTCACAGCCCAATTCCTGGAATAGGTGAAGGGGAAAAACTTTCATGACAGTTTACACCCACCCATGCTTCTACATAGGCTCTCATACATTCTGGCAAAAAACTGTCAGTGAAAACAAGCTACTCTAAAGGAAACAAAGTTTTTGAAAAGCTCTACAATTTTTAAATATTGTAGCTCTACATTAGTATGATGATGCCAAACTGCTACAAAGTCCAGGGATAATTACTTGCATTTCTACTTATAACATGATATACAGCAGTCCCTAAGGAATAGCATGAGAGGGAGCCATTGTTCACACACAAGCTACCTTTTTGGCAAGAGTCTAGACTAGCAGTCATAAATTTAAGGATGCATCATTAAGACAGGGAAAGTGTTTTGCATCTGACATCCTCTTCGAACCAGTGAGCTTCAGACAAAGGACACATTAATAATTTTAAATCTCCTAGGAGTGAATAACTCTTTAAGATTCTCTTAGCTTGTGATGAAGGCAGGTTGGACTCTGGTTGAGCTTGAACCAAAAAGGAATTTTATATGGCAGCATGTTAAATATTGCATTTACATAACCTTTTGAGAACAGCAGTCATGCTCTTTCCATTAAGATCAGAAGTGCTCATGAAAGATGTAAATGTTGTGCAGCTGACATTAGCTTGATATGATTTTTGATTAGAGGTGATTGAGTCCAAGATATTTTATAGGCTCCTTTAGAATTCTAATGGGTCAAAAACTTAGATCTGTATTTTTTTTCCTGTTTTCTGTGGCCTGAGAACGTGGCCTTAGTTCTCTATGGCTTGTCTGGTCTATCATGTTGCAGTCTTCAGTCACTTGGTGAGCTCTTCTCCGTTTCCCTCTTTCAGGACTGCTGATTAGCAGAAGTAAAACAAAGAATATAATGGGTTGTGGCTTTTGTTCCTAGCAGGCTTGGCTTTCCACTTTATTTTATTGTTTTCTGGACAAGATGTAATGGCTTTTTACATCCCTTGGCTCTTACATCTGTGGAGAATCCAAGTGGAGTATCTGGGGTGATAGTTATCTCAAATGTGGTTGCCACATGATAGTCTGTGTGTTATGGATAGAGTTCAGAAACTGTTCTAGGGACACAGACTTTGCTGGAATGGCACCTCCTGGATAACTGAATGTGTGCCTTCTCTAAAAGGCAGCTATCAAACCTCTGCTTTGTTTCAGATAGGCTGTGGGAAGGTGATGAGGCTGTGCTGAGTGACCGTGAATTTGATCAGGACGGCCTAATGGCTCTGGAGAAGCCACTAACTCATTTAGCATTCTTGCTGACTGCAGGAGGAGATGGTGTGGCCCCCAGCCCCTCTCCAATTACGCTGACTAGACAGCACAGCGGGTGAATGGTTCATCTTGGCATCCACGCTCTGTGTCCCAAGGAGTGGAGGCCAGGGCCTCAGAGAATCCAAAAAGCTTTCATTCTGCTTCTGCAAGTGGGAATGGGAATCTCCACAGGGACTAGATGCATATGCCTAGTCAGCACTTCCTGTAGTAGTCATGGAGCAACAGAGGCCTCTTCTGTTCCTGGGGTTAAGGTACTAATGCAAAAATGGGCTGCCTCTGAAAACATAAGCCAGGTGGACATTGTGCAGAGTGCAGAAATCCCACTCTCCTATTCCTTGGCAGCAGGTGTGGGATGGGAGAGCTGACTGTGCCCAGTAGTCAGTCGGAAAAGCATCGCCTCACATCCTCGCAGAAAGAAGCATTGATTAGATTAAAAGTTCCAAAATACTTTGTGCATTCAATAAATCCGTCCTAACCCTTATACATATTTAGCCAGGCACTTCTGCTAGTCTTGCATATTTGGCAATAATATGGGATAAATTCTTATTTTTATCTGAAAGGAATTCCTTTAATTTGCCTTGTCTTGAAGTAGCCCTTAAGTCAGTAAAGATGGAAAACAGTAATTCCTGACGCAATTGATTATGAATACAGCAAGCAAAAATCACATGCATTGACCTCGAGAGCTCTGGGCTTCAAATTGTGACTGGCACAAAGGGGCAGAAGTCTGCCCCATGAAGCCGGAAGCCACCCAGAACACTGCTTTGGAAGAGAGTAGAGGCAGCACAGGCTCATTGTGATTCTGAAGATGCTTCTATGGAGCTAGTACAGTGTAGTGGTCAAAGCATCAGGTGAGGATCTAAGAGCCAGCTTGGTGTAGTGCTTAGGAGTGCAGACTATTATAAGAGCCAGGTTTGATTCCTCTCTCCCCCAAATGCAGCCAGCTGGGTGACCTTGCGCTTACCACAGCATTGATAAAGCAGTCCTGACTGAGCAGTAACATCAGGCCTCTCGGCCTCACCTCCCTCACAGGGCGTCTGTTGTGGGGAGAGGAAAGGGAGGGAGATTGTAAGCCACTTTGAGACTGCATCGGGTAGAGAAAAGCAGCATATAAGAATCAACTCTTCTTTGAATCTCCACTCTACTGTGGTAGCCTAACCTACCTCACTGGGTCATTGTGAGGAAAAATTGAGAAGGGGAGAATGGTCTAAGTCACTTTAGGTCCCTACTGAGGAGATAAGGGGTATCACTGACACTGGGTTTGCCAGTGCTGGAAGACTGGCGGTTAAGCCATGTAATGGGAAGACTTTTCTTAGTAAGGCTGGAACAGGTTTCTCCAGCTGCACACCCATTCCAAATGGTGTCACTGTTTCATTTCCACAGCAGAGACTGTCATGCTGTCTGAGTCATTCTGCATCTCTTAGGCATGGCCAGAGACATAAGGAAGCTTCTCAGGAACACGGAGGCTGCCTTTTATGCTTGGTTTTGGTCTCTCCCAGTGATATGAAGGCAATGTCTTTCCATTTTGCAGGTACTTGGCACGGATCCAGGACCTGGAGGCCACTGACACTGAAAATGTGGCTCTGAATTACGGGGTGGTTGTCGACTGTGGGAGCAGTGGGTCCCGGGTCTTTGTGTATTTTTGGCCACCGCACAATGGCAACCCCCATGACTTACTGGACATCCGGCAGATGCGTGATCGCAACAGCCAGCCTGTCGTCAAGAAGATCAAGCCAGGTTTGTGCTGCCTTCTTGTTAATGGATGTGGGTCTCTGGAAAGTCAGCCGGAGAGCTTCTGTTGTAGGATCTAGTGCTTTGTGACGGCTGCTCAGCCAAATCCCTTTTCTTGTGTAGGGATCTCTACATTAGCAACAACTCCGGACAAGGCCAGTGATTACATGAGGCCACTGCTCAGCTTTGCTGCTGCCTACATACCCAGGACGAAGCACAAGGAGACCCTCCTCTACATCTTATGTACAGCAGGGATGAGACTGCTGCCTGACTGGTGAGTGATCCTGGGCCTGAATGGGGGAAATGAACATGGCAGAGCTTGTGACATGCATTGGGCAGAGCCCTCCAGGGATGCTATGAAGAGGCAGGCAATGGCAGGCCACCTCTGAATGTCTCCTGCCTTGAAAACTCCATGAGGTCACTTGATGGCACTTCCCACCACCAAATATTATCCCAGCAGGTTGGCTGGCAAGAAGCAATGCTTAGGAAGCTTGAGTTTTGCATATTCCTGGCCCTGAAGAGGCTGAGGAGGATTACATTCTTATTTTGGGACATTACAGGGTTTCTAAATGGGAAGGAGTCTGCTATGTGGCCATGGAGAAAGCAGGGTTACATATCTCCACTTTGTGTATTGTGAAAGACTGAGCATTTCCTTATGCATATTTATAGGCAGCAGGCAGCAATCCTGGAGGACTTGGTGAGGGACGTGCCCTTGGAATTTGACTTCCTTTTCTCTGAGTCACATGCGGAAGTGATCTCAGGGAAGCAAGAAGGTGGGAGAATAAGTTTCGATGGTTTGGTCATGCTCTCCTGGAGAGCTTGGGAGGGGGCTAAACGGTGCTGTACACAGCCTAAACCAGCAGCAGGGATGCTGCATGCTGTGAAAGCTGCACTCTTTGTCTTGGCTTACCTACAGCAGCCACTTGCCGATGGTACCTGTTACCACACAGTGTCTCATCCCTTCAAGGACAGGAGGCTGCTATTGTTCCTTTAATTTCCCAGAGACCTAATGTCATCTCTGGCTCTCTTTCCCTTAGGTGTCTATGCTTGGATAGGCATCAACTTCGTCCTGGGGCGATTTGACCATAGAGAAGGTGAGCCTGGAAGAAAGGACTGCAGGCATGGAGTTCTTGTGGGTGGACAGCAGATTTTTCTTTGGGCTGATCCTATTAGGGGAGGGAATAGCGTTTACATTTGGCTTAATTCCCCACAGGAATAGGGACATGAATTCTTCCTCCCTACTCTTCTAGGTTTGATTCCCTATTGTCAGCAGTGGTGCCTATGGGTGGGAAGTATTTGAAATTTCTCCCCCTCCTGTGTTTTCAGAGTACATCCCAAATGAGGAAGGCAAAAGTGATTCCTTCCCCCCTCCATGTATGTTATTTTTTCCTGAAATATCGGTATGATGATTGCACCCTCCCTCACAGGGTTTCCCCTTTATATAGCTCTTAGCTGAGCAATCCCTTTTTCTTTCTTCTTGGTCCCAGACACTAAAGTTGGTGATGGCAGGGACATTCACAGAGGTTCGAGTTTCTTATCTACTGGGTAGAGATCACCCCCCCCACACACCACACACACAATCTTCTAGGACCTACTTCCCTCAGACTCATGGGGATGGGATAGTGTCCCATTTCCCTAACTCAGGATCCTTCTTGAACCTCTCACAGTCTGCCTTGATCTCTCACTGTCAACTGTCAGCTCACAGCTCCTATCTGACCCTCTCCGCTGAAGAATTCCATTTGAATTCCATGTCACTCAAGGTTCTCAAATCAGGTTGCAGCATTAACCATTCACTGTCACAATTGGTAAACACCTCTCTTTAATTGCAGAAGAAGATGCACTGGTTTCAGTGACTCTTGCTGGCCAAGAAGAGCCTCTATTGAGAAAGAGGACAGTTGGCATCCTAGATATGGGAGGCGCTTCTCTACAAATAGCCTATGAGGTGCCTAACTCTATGGACTTCTCGTCGCCACAGCAGGTGTGTAAATATTGGGCAAGACTAGATAGGGGTGTTCTATCCTATTAAGAGCAACCCTATTGGATCAGACAAGACTCATCCAGGCCTCTATCCTGTTTCCCACAATGGCCAATCAGATGTCTCAGAAGGGCCATGCCAAAAGAGGCCCAAACCTCCCTCTGTTGTCTCAGCACCTGGTACTCAGTGGTACTTTTATAAAGTACTTATTTTTGCCTGCCCTAGATCCAGTGCTCATAAAATTTGTTGAGTGCCCTTGAGTTCTACTATTTTTGTTGACCATTTTTGTAGACTGCAATATGCTTGCTGAGATGGGGTGACTAGAACTGTACATAGTACCCTAAATTTAGCCACACTAATACATCTGTTTCCTGCTAAGTCATAAGTTTAAATGGTAGAATGTCAACTTGTTACCTCCACTTGCCTGAGTTCTTCAGATAGTCTCCAAAATACAATGAGTAGCCTTCCTAATTCTTCCGCAGCAAAGATTGCCATAACCAATTAATTAATTAATTCTAGGAGGAAGCTGCCAAGAGCCTTCTTGCTGAGTTCAACCTTGGCTGCAATGCACAACACACAAAGCATGTGTACCGGGTCTATGTCAACACCTTCCTGGGCTTTGGGGGCAACTTTGCTCGGCAACGCTATGAAGAATTGGTGCTGAATCAGACCACCATCCACAACAGGTATCCTTGCCTTCATAAACTCAGGCTGTCAAGTCATTATAATAAACCAGGCAAGGGCCAGGGTAGACCTTTGAGATACGAAGGTGCTCTCTACATCCTTAGCTCAATTCTGAAAATAGGAAGTAAGCCGGATGGGGATCACTTAACTCCTTATTTTGACAGCATTTTAAGAGGCTCACGGTGCCATGTGCTTCACCGTTCTTTTTTCATGAAAACCTGAATCCCCCTGAAGGTGACTTGCTGAGTGTGCCATCACTTGCCCATTGGGTCCAGCTGGTTGCATAGAGTGATGAATCCACTGGGAGGCATTGTGGTGCCCATCCTTTCAGTGTTTTGTGGTAAGACTGGATCTTCAACCCACAGGATTGCTGTTGCAATCCCTGCCAATAAAAGTGTGCCATAACTGTAGCACTCTCTTCCATTTCTTCCTAGGTACTCAAGATCAAATCAGAATTAGACAGCAACCCCACTGCAGACAGGGAAGTGTCCCCTGAATGGTTAGCAGGCACTCAGTGAATGTGCCTGTTACAGGCACACTGCAGTTGGAATGCAACTTTTAGGGCATGTGCTAGCACCACTGCTGGTAGAGGACAAAAAGGGGACAAGCATGTCTCATGTTTGCACATTGTTAGTGGGAAGTGATAAGTTAGGCTGAATGACGTGGGCAGTGGGAGTTTGGCTTCATGCCTTTGCTGCTTTACGTGGATGTAAAGAAAAACAGGGTCTCTCTCTCTCTCATTACAGGTTAGAGGGCGATCAGAGTGGGACAGATTCCAAGGTGCCAATCCTGGATCCTTGCCTGCCTATAGGACTGGAGGATGTCGTGGAGCAAGGGGGGCAGACCTTGCATGTCAGGGGCCAGGGAAACTGGCGGACCTGTGCAGAGAGGCTGCTCCCTCTGCTGGCTAGAGACAGCAGCAACCAGACTTCACTGAGGAATACCTACCAAGCACCCATTGACTTTGATAACAGTGAATTCTATGGGTTTTCAGAATTCCACTACTGCACAGAAGATGTGCTGCGTCTGGGAGGACTATACCATGCACCCACCTTCACACGTGCTGCTCAGGTGAATATGAATGGAGGGGGCAGGAAGGGTCTCTCATCCTCACCCTTAGATGGACATGGCTGCTAGTGTTTGTGGATTTTCTGCTGATCTCCCTGTTTCACTTTCCAGGATTATTGCAGTCTGAGCTGGACATTACTAACTCAGAGGTTCCGTGACAAGCTGTACTCATCACATGCAGACCTGCATCGTGTCAAGTAAGAAACCAATCTTTCCTTTTCTATAAGGGATGGAAAATATTCTTGCTTTTTCTCTTGTGCCTTAGTGTGGGGCAGGAGCCCAAGGGCTTCTGTTCCCTTTCTGATTCTGGTTAACAGTGTCCTTATCCTTTGTCTGCAGGTACCAGTGCTTCAAGTCAGCCTGGATGCACCAGGTCCTCCATAAAGGGTTCAATTTCCCCATGGACTACTCTGGCCTGCGCACTGCTCAGTTAGTGTATGACCGTGAGGTGCAGTGGACACTGGGAGCCATTCTTTACAAGACCCGCTTCTTGCCCCTCAGGTAATGCAAAAGCCCATGTACTAGCCCATTCTTATTCATTTGCACAATACAAGATACTACATATGCTAGGTCAGCCTCACATGTTGAGGACCTTTTCTGAGTGATGGGCAGCAGGGAAAAGGGGGGGGGAAATGCTCCCCAGGAACATTCCAAAAGGTGTAGCAGGGGTATGTGAACTGGGTCTTATTTCAAAGAACCTCAGCTTGATGGAGAATTTGGGTGGTATGCTGAACTTCCTCAAGTCTCTGCTAAATATCAATTCCTTTTGAAATTCATACATTGTTCTCCTTTTGACTTGAGCTTTCTGACTTTACCCACTTGTTTTCCATGTGTCTTTTGCATTACATCTGGTGATATTTAAGAGACCGGATTCCTATTTGAAGAGCAAACCCACAGACATATGGGATCTGTTCAGTCTTCTGAACAGTCTTCTCATTTCATCAGTATTCCATAAGGAATACAAGCAGGGACACACAAGAAACTCATGTAGAAATTCCTTCCAACTGTTCTTGTCTCTGACTACTGACAGCCCCTTCCTTCCTCCATCTCTTTCCTTTATGCACCACTCCCCCACTCCCCCCAGCATTGGTCCCTACTCCCCCCACCCACTGTCTACTTTCCTCACCACCCAAGAAAGGATTGGCTGTGGGCTGCCTCCAACCCAAACATGGCTAGTGGGCAGCATCCATCTTAGCCAGTTGTTGACATGCTCCATGCCCACTGATTTTTAGGACTGCTGAGCCACAGAGTGGCTGCAGGTTTCCTCTTAGCCCAAACACTGTAGGCATTCAGCACCTACTTCCTCAAGTTGCTCCTCCTGACCTTCTGACAATCACATGCAGTTTGCTTAATCTGTTTCATTATAAATATGGGTTGCTGAACTTCTGCTGTCGGGCAGTTGTTTGAAGGTGCAAGAGGAAAAAAAATCTACACTGATCTTCTTCTCTTTCCAGGGATCTCCGCCCTGAAGGCATCCGCCCAGCCCACAGTTCGTTGCTGCGTCTTTCCTTTGTCTACAATCACTATCTTTTCTTCGCATGCATTCTTGTGGTGATGCTAGCGATTGGACTCTACCTCCTCCGCCTGCGCCGCATCCACCACCGGCAGCTGCACTCGGCATCACTGGACCTGCTGTGGTTGTCAGAAGTGGTGCCGCTGCCAGGCCAGGAGGCAGGCGTTTGATGACAGAACTACCTCTCAAAGACCATTCAGTCACTCTGGCTTTAACAAAGCCCTAAAGCTTGATGGTTTAATATTTTGAACCAGAATCCTGCGGAGGCTCCAAGCTGAAATCAGTCCCTGTTTACCTTGCTTCTTATTTGCAGGATGGAGAAAAAAAGCCCTACAATCACAGTGGGTTAAGTTTTATCATGTGCTTAAAAGCCCCAACCAACACAGAATAAATAAACGGTGCATACTAATGAGAGGGGGTGGGGAATGAAAGCAGACTGCTGTATTCACTGCAGATCTGTAAGTGACCAAAGAGAACTTGATTTACTCAGGGAAAGAGAAGGAAGGACCTTGTGTTGGCAAGGGCTCAGTCCTATTTTTGGGACTGAATATCTTTTCTAGTAGGGCACCTCTTTTAAGCAAAAAATGGTGCTTGAACTCTGAGCCTAGCCCTTTGTTCCCTGGGGGCTATTCTTATATCTTTTATATGTAGACCAAGAGAAGAAGAGGACCACAAAGACCCTTTTAAGAAAAGGGCTTATTATTTGCTGCTATTTTTTGTCTCCTACATGTGGGAGCCAGACCACCTCTTGGGCACAGGGAAAGTTTAGAACTCTCTGGAATCCTATACATTTCATCTAAATTAAATGTTTTGCCACTGTTTTCTGGCTCATCTTAAGTCCACCTTAGATTCTGCAGCAGCTCGCCTGGAAAAGACCTTTGAATACTTCAACCAGTTCAACTTGTTTTAATAATATCTAGCCCTTAGAATCAATTGTGGGCTGGTCACATTTTTTCCTGTTTTAATACTTGAACTACAATGGGCCCAGTCACAGTAGCAATAAATTATTCTAAGTTCTGTAATCAAGAGTTTTTTCATCAGCTCAGAGAGTGATCATTCCTCTCTTCTGTTTTGCAGCAAGGGCAATTCTATGAATAGGGAAAATAATTTTCAACTGTGCACAAGATGACATACTAAAATTTTTATTTTCACAATACAAGTTGATAGCAGATAAATATACACATAAGTTGCCAATTTGGGGAGAACCTAGGCAAATACATCTTGGCACAAATGAGGGCAGGGCAGAAGCCTAGTAGGGTAGGCCCTATTTAAAGAAAGGAGCTTTAGAGAGAATTAGTGTGTCAGACTAGAACCAAATCACTCTGGGATGAAGCTTACTGGGCAACTTTGTGCTAGTCAATTACAGCTGCGCTTATTTAACACAGTTGTGAAGCTAAAATAAGGAAAGGAGAATCATGTTTCCTTGATAAAACGTACTAGATATGATGGACTGGGGTTGAGACCAGGCCTAATAATTCCAAGGGTAGAATGAAAATTTTCTGCCTCCCCTTCCCAGTGCAGCCTACTGATCTCTATAAAGTTTGAGTCCAGTGCCACCTTTGATACCAAGAAAGTTTTATTCAAGGTGTAAGTTTTAAGTATATGTACACTTCTTCAGATACTAATCTTTATAAAATGCTACTTCTGGGGGACAGGAAACCCTCAGGGATGACATTAGGGAAGTCTAGGTCCCACCCCCAATCTCTTGCTCAACAAAATTTTACAGAGTAGAGGATTTAGGACAACACTCCCCAGCTGCTGAGGACTGCAAGTACTATCAAGGTCCTTTAAAGCGGTTTTGAAAACTGTGCCCAAGGGAAGGGCAGTATAGAAATGCAATAAATAGATAAATAAATAAATATTTTGATCAAGATTGACAAGATGAAGGGAATAGTACAATACATGCAATGGTCCTACTATTGTGAGCCATTTTACTTGGCATTGGAAGAGGAAAAACATGAAGCCATCTCGAGATCAGATGAGATTCTAGAAGAGAGAGATAGAAAGAGATTGAGGCTAGAAGTGATTATGACAGATACATACATGTAGGTAGGCTAGTAACTTTTATAAACTTACTTGCACTCCTGCATTGGTACCTGTGGAAGCAGTCTGCAGCATCATGGGTCACTCCCACAGGTAACGCACATACCAGATCGTCTCATTGCTCAGTTGTGGTCCAAATAGCGGGTTAGCTTGGGCTAGAATTGCTAAAAGCCAACTGCATGGGGGGGACAGAAGAGTAAAAAGGATAGGCATGAGATGGATCAGAACTACCAATGCTGGAAAACAGGAACTGCCCAGGGGATATCCATTCACAGCAGACAGTCACCAAAGCTGATTAGAGTTCACCAGACGCTTATTTTCAAGGGGCAAGGCCCCGATTCATTATTTCTAGAAGTATTGCTAAGAAAAGAGTATAACCGGCTTGGCCATCGCTTAGTACTGTAATACAGTTTCCAAGCAGCCACTCTGCTGAAACATGCAGGATACAACAGCCTTCCCTTAGCAATGATGTAGTGGTCAAACTTCATCTTGGGATGTACTCCACTTCTCCATTCTTTACCATGTTTTGCCCTAAAGGCATGGTGCATAAACATGGTAAAACAAAGCTTTAGGAAAGGGATGGTTTCAGGAAATCTTGAAGGGGGAGGGGTATATGATTTGAGGTCACTTGAAGGGAAAGAGGCAGACTGGGCCTGTGTTTCTTTACTGAATGAGGAATTGGGACCCAAGTATGAACTTCAGCCTCACATATGTGAGAATATGAACAAGAACAGATTCTTACTCTTTCACCTAGGATTCCTTGCTACACCACCAACATCCAAGAGCAATTTCTTAGTCTAAGTACATGAACACAAGTATACTAGAAGCAAAGACAGCAATAGGTATTCCTGCTAGGCATAGCCTCTCCCCATTGATACTCACAAGAGGTAACAGCAAATGGCAGTAGTGACCAACATGGTAATAATCACGCTGCAGAGGAAAGTGAAAAACCATGGTTAGTAGTGCCGTGCCCAAAGCATGTTTTCTCTGAATCCGGTGAAAATGCTTTACATATGCAAACACTCCATGTCAACTCATGAATCACTGACATTTTAATTGCAAATGTTAAAACAATAATGGACAGTAATACAACAAGCATACAGATTTACTACAAGGCCTTAGGCTAGTCATTCTTGCTTTCAGCCTAACCTACTTCACAGGGTTGCTGTGAGGACACAATGGTGGTCAAAAGTGTACAACTGCTTCAGGTGTCCAAGGGGAAGAAAATTAAGGCACACAACTATCTCAATAACCGTACCCTCCTCCAATGCCTGATAATGCAAAATGCTGGTAGAATCTGGAAAGGGGAACAATTTAAAATGGTGATGACAACAGACCCCGTTACGGCCTGGAGCTTGTATCTCCGCCTGACTCTGGTCCTTCAGTAAAATGTCTTCCTCAGACGCAGCCTTCCCGCTCCTAAAGCGGCGCAGCACTTGCGGGAGGGGGGGGGGGGCTCTTTCTGGAAGACCCTTTGCCGGGCACGCGCGTGATCCTCCCCCTGCTGCGCCCTCAGGCCGGCTCCAGATACTCACCCGCGGTTGGGCCCTTTGGGCACCAGCCAAGGCCCTACGAAGCCCACGAGCCCCCAGAAGATGGAGAAGAGGAGGACGGGCACCGCGAAGCTGTGGGTGGTCATGGCGAGGCGCAGGGGCGGCGAGTCGAGACGCTGCTGCGCTTCCCTCCCCCGCCCAGCAAGACCGGGGGCTCACGTGGGAAGGCGAGCGAAATCCGCTCCGGATTCAGCAGGCGCCGCCCTGATTGGCTCTTCCGACAGCCTTCCCGTATAGGCGGAGGGGGCTGCAGCGCGGGATCCTTTGGAGGGAGGCGGCGAGGAAGAAGCGGGGCATTTCCTGGGTTAAATCTTGTTAGTCTTATACCGCCCCCAACAGGCTTGCTCTGATCCTTAGATGTGTGCCTTTATTATAGGGATAGGGAAGGACTGGTAGGAGGGAGGCGAAACGAGCGCCAGGCTGCATCGCTAGCCCCGCTTCAGGAGTAGGTTCCTTTTCATCTTCATTTTGCACTTGTGTGTGATAACATCAGTTCTAGTTATCTGATGAAACCGAAGAAGTGTGCATGCACGCAAAGGGTTATATCTTCAATAAACCTTCGTGAGTCTTGAAGGTGCCCCTGGACTCGAGCTCTGCTCAGCAATTGCTGGTCTCGACCAGGGCCAGAGCATTCTCTGTTCTGGCCCCCACCTGGTGGAACGAGCTCCCGGAGGAGATCAGGGCCCTGACGGAGCTTAAACAGTTCCGCAGGGCCTGCAAAAAGGAGCTCCTCCACCAGGCATTTGGCCGAGACTAGACGTAATCTACAGCGACTGAAGGGCCCCTGCTCCCCCCCCCCGCCCCCCCTCATAATTCCACCAATAAGCCCTGGACCTGTTTGTGCTGTTACATTGTTGTATTGTAATATTGTACAGTTACATTGTTATCTGGTTACAACTATTAGTTATTATTATAAGGTTATTCACATGTTTTTACAGACCGTTTTATGTATTGTTCCTTGTTCTTATGTAAACCGCTCTGAGCCTCCAGGGAGGGTGGTATATGTATGATAAATAAATAAAATAAATTAGGGAAATCAGCTAGAGGTAACTGACTCTCCCCCAGAAGCATTAGCCAGCTCCCTGGAAGTAGTGATGAGATGGCTCAAGCAGAGTGGTCTGTATCTCGACCCTTTAAAGATGGAGGTCCTGTAGCTGGGTAGGAAGGGACCATGCAAGGAAGTGTGCCTGCCTACCCTGGATGGAGTGCGGCTACCAGTGTCTCACTCCACCAGGAACCTGGGTGTGATCCTTGATGCCTCCCTTTCTATGGAGGCTCAGGTCACAAGAGTTGCATGGCTGGCTTTTTGCCACTTTCATCAAGCCAGGCTACTAGCACCCTACTTGGCCCTGGAACACCTAGCTATGTTGATCCATATGATGATCACCTCTAGGCTGGACTTATGCAACTCACTCTACACAGGCCTGCCCTTAGCCTTGATATGGAATCTGCAGCTGGTCCAAAATGCAGCTACCAGGTTCCTCACAACACAATGGAGGTCCCACATCCAGCTCATCCTCCACCAACTACAATAGCTACCAGTTGAATTCTGAATTGGGATAAAGGTTTTGGTAATCACTTTCAAGGACATTTGCTGTCAGGGCCCAGTGTACTTGAGGGACCGCCTGTCTGCCTACACCCTCAAAGAGCCTTGTGCTCTGCCGCCACCCCAAAGAAGCCTGCTTGACCTCATCTAGGGCCAGAGCATTCTCCGTCTTGGCCCCCACCTAGTAGAATGAGGAGATCGGGGCCCTGACTGAACTAAAACAGTTCCGCAGGGCCTGCAAAAGGGAGCTCCTCCACCAGGCATTTGGCTGAGGTCGGTCAGAATCAATAACACCTACTAGAACCCTGAACTCTATGTATCTGAATCTATTTCATGGACCTGTTTGATTACTATTCTTTCAAATTATTACTTTGTTATTATTATTGTTATCATTGTTATATTCTAGTTTATTGGCAAAATTGAGTTCAATGCATAATTCTTTTATGTTCCATGTAAACCGCTGTGAGCCTCAGGGGAGGGCAATATATAAATGTAACAAACAAAATAAAGGAAATGTACATTAATGCTGGATTTTAAAACAAGGTTTAACAGAAAGCCATTTAATTTTTTATTAAGTAAATATTTTTATTGGTCAAAAGGGTTACATAGGACATGATTCACTTGACATATGTAACTCCCCCCCCCAAAAAAAAAATCTCCATTCAAGGATGCCAGCTAGAAGATTCTGCTGACAACATTCAAAAGTACAAACATGGCCGTGGCCTACAACCTTGCTCACCCCACCAGCCACACACTGTAATCTCAACTGTTCTCAATTGTCACTCATTCCCCTACAGACTTCTGGAAAGAAACGCCACAGAGATTAGCTTTTGGCTGCAAGCTCAACCAAGCGGTGTACCAGGGTCTGAGGCACGGTAAAGACCACCTTAATTCTTCAGCACACAGAAGCAGTTTTGTCACCTCTGAATCCTGACCAAACAACAGTACAACTGGACAAAGAGCAACAGTTCATCAAGTCAAATTTCTGAACTCTCCTTTTCAGTCCAAACAGGAAGAGGCTCAAAATGTACATGTTGTGAGGACAGCCTCCTTGAGCCCTCAGGCCCAATGAAATGGTCTGGCTGGGAGAGCAGAGCTATTTAGGAATCCTCCTAAGTTCATGAATAAGCCACAGAGCAACGCTCAGCAGAATCAAGGACCCTGACTGATGAGCAGCTGCTAAAGGAGTTGGGACATACAGGAGTAGTGTGCTGATACCGAGGCCGACCTGCAGAGGAACAAGAACATCAGTGGTAAGGTAGTACACTTTGTTATACCTGCATCATAGAAGCATGTCTGCAAGCCTGCACAGGATTCGAGTGACACAGGAAGGACTATACCTAGGAATACGATACTTGGTGGCATGTCAGATATTGCCTTTGTTTATATTCATTACCACAAGTTTGTAAGTAATGAGATAATGGATACCCACTCCATTATGGTCTCCCCCCCCTCCTCACTCACTGCTTGAAAAAGTGGCCATGGCAAAATGGTAAAGGAGGTACTCTGACAGTTACCTCTGCCAGAGGCGGAGAGAAAGCAAATGGCTGCCAAGACAGCATTCCACCGTACTCCCATGCTGCAGCACCCTTGCACTCCTTTTTCTTTCTGCTCACAAGGCAGAAAGGGATGTGCAGTGCTATGGCAGCTGCTTTCAGTTTTAAATGACAAACAGAGGTACCCAAGAGCATACAGACACTAGGAAGCTGTTGGAGGAAGGAGGAACTTTGCATTCAACTCCTTAACCAAGGTTGTTGTTTTCCTCAAGCAAATTCCAAACTGCATGGCTGTGAGAAAGGAGGGAGTCAATACCTGGAGGTATGCCACAGCCAGTAAGGAAGCCACTGCCAACCTAGTCCTGTGCGGGAGATGGATCTTCCTAGAAAGCAGGTACAGACCTGTGATAGCTGTGACAGATGAGATCCCCTAAAGAAAGAACAGAAAGACACTCACTGAAATGATGGGAAGTTAGTGACAAAGGCACAGTCCTGATTTACAGGACAAGCAGATTCACAGAGCCATGTTTTCCAAGTTATAGGAATGATGGTTCAATCTGTATTTCCTTCTTGAACATGTGCTTTAAAAAAATAAATATGGCACTAGTATCAAACATAGGCCTGGCCCATATTTAGATAAGCTTCACTGTTGACTCACTGTTCACTATTGACTCACAATCTGAACTTTCTCACAGATTCTTCATTTACTAATTCATACTCAGCAGCTAATTCATAACTTCAGCAGCTCCCCAGCTCAAACTAGAAGCCTCTATTTTGCCCTCCTTTTATGATCCTTCCATCACTTGTTATTTACAGTCTATCGTTCTTACTGAGACGCAAAGCTGATGACACAAGAAAAATAACATGATCAGACAGCATAAGGCATCCTATAAACAATGCGCTAAGATTGGGATTACAAAAGTTAGAAAAACAATGCAGGAGGAAAACTAAAACAGACAAACAAAACAGAATTACATCAGTAGAAGACAATGCAGTAAGAGCAGGTTAAAACATTTATTCTCCTGAACTATTCCATTCCCTTTATTAAAAATGGCCTCCTGAACAATTCTGTTCTGCCTAATCTGCAGAACTGTAGGAGTGTGGAAGACTTCTTGGCCTCCTCACACAGACTATACCACAACTTGGAATGCATGTATATCTTTCCCACCTGCATGATGGCACCCTCAGAAGGATCCCAAGGATTATGAATACAGTCATAACATGAAATGCATGTTTTCAGGAGCACAGATTGAGCCATCATTGCCACAACATTAAGTTAGCTTTGCCTAGTTCTGCTATGAGACCCTTCCATTGAAGATGGCAGAGACGGAACAGAAGACCTTCAGCAGGCAGTTATGTGCTTCAACCCAAACTACAGATGCTCACATTCCACACTCCAAACTACTCTGTCACTTCATACAAGTCCAATAAGAGCACAGTCAATGAAGAGGCAACTGTTAAGAAGGCAAAGATGAAGACACTCACCAGGATTCTGTGATCAAACTGCACAGTTGTCGGATTCTCAAAAAAATTCTTCAGCCATGGGGAAAAGGCAAGGAGATCATCAGGGATCCAGCGCTCCCCCATCTTGGGGTAGGAATTATATACAAGGCCAGCATCCAATCCTGCCACAAATGCCCCTATGGTTTCAGAGAATCAGAATAACTACTTGTAATCTACTAGCTATGGTACTAATCATGATAATATACTAGCCATTGGACTGTTAACTGCATCAAGGTGACAGTTTAAGTTTCTTCTCCTAGGGTCACATTGCCATTGCTAATTACATTGACTTTCTTGGAGGAGGAGGCATTTTAGCACCCTAAATTCTTCCATGGGGCCTGAAGTAAGCCACCAAAGATCATGCCATTTCCCGCCTCCTGAAAGAACAGGATCAATTAGGAAGGTTACCTGAGATGGCAGTGAGGAAAACAAGGCCTGCTGTTCCATAAGTAAGCCTTCTCAAGCGTAGAAGTTGGTGGGTTTTAGGTAACTGTCAAAAGACAAGCAGCAGGAGGATCAGAGGGGTATACACCTTTATACACTCTATGAGCAAAACCACCAATTAGTATTCCATAGGCAGAGAAATAAACAGCTCAGTCTGTTCCTAGCCAACACATTTGATTCACTCTCAAGATTCTAAGGCAGCATCTGTGCCAAGATCTCCCTCCCTTCTTAAACAAGCATGGTTCCTCATAGTCATTCGTAGGCATGGTTGACATTCCATTATATACAATTGTGAATTCAGAAATTTCTAGAGAAATTTGTCACATTCAATTCTACTGGCAATCATACACATTACTGAGTAGACTCCAGAGGCTTGTTCTTCCCAGGATGCATAAGAGAAAGGGACTTGGTACAGTTTCTTCTGCTGCATCACCTTACATTTTGTTTTAAAGGACTAGAGATAGGGCATCATTAGCACGGGACAAATTGTGGTACTAAGGCTATCTAAAATTGTTCATTCCAGGCTGAATCGCCGTAGTCTACAATTTAAAGCGACAACCTTCTGAAGAGTGCACTACAACAAGCCTTCTGAGTGCCCCACCTCTCAACAAACCTTGTGCTGTGGAAGCAGCAATGAGAGGCCAGTCCAAAGGCTGGAACAGTAAAGAACAAGTGCAGAGCCCAGATGTGCGGCTAGACGATACTGACTGACCCGAGGGATATCATGACTGTCTGTCTTTTCCTCTAGTCCACTTTTCACCATGTACCAACCCAACAAACCCTGTGGGGGCAAAAAACAGGAAAAAACTTATAGTGAAACCAAGCCTGCTCTCATTAGTAGCATGAGCCCTCCCTACCACGAAACTGGGTCTGTCAACAGATCCAGCTCCCTTGCACCCCTCCCCTCCATCTTCCAGCTTGCCATTCCATGAAATCACCTCTGCTCCCCGCCTACCCAAAGATGAGACAGCAGCAGAAGGAATACGACTTCTCAAGTCTGGCCCCTTTGTTCCCATTGCACACCTACACCAAGCAGCACCATCTGAAGTGTCTGTGCAATTCCTGCATATTGCTGTCTTATCTTTACATCTGCATCACATCAGTCCCTGGGGCCCCTAAGGAACTCATGCACCAACCCAGTTACTTTGCACACAGCCACAGTTAACGAAGGATTCCAAGGCTGCAGTGCCTTTTCCCACCTGGAAGCAGACTAGTCCACACAGAGCAAGGACACGACTTTTCAGGGATCGGTTCAAGTAGCCCTTCCTCCAGAAGTAGGCTGCTGGGATGATGTAAGCCAGCCCCACCAGCCGTCCCCACATACGGTGTGAATACTCCATGTACCAGATGAATTTGAACTCTGCCAGTGTCATGTCATGATTCAGACTATCAAATTTGAAAAAAAAAAAGAACTTTCAGAACCAGCAGCAGGCAGGTGGTGTCATCCACTCTCCGGTTTCCACCTGTTTCTGTTGCTGAAAGCATCCAGAATGCTCCTATCCCCATGCCTTTGGCTGGAGTAACCTCGCCTTAATGGTGACAACAGATTTTTTCCTCCCCTACAGGAAATCTCTCATGATTTTAGTTCAGCTCACACTTACATTTTAAATTCTGGAAACTGCTGATACTTTTGGAATTCTGTCTCCCACTCTTGCCGTGTCTGTGGAGGCTTCATCTCCCGTACCAGGTGCCAGTCAACCATAGAAAGCCCAGACTCTGTCAGCCTAAGAAGATGAGGCACAGGAATAATCCACTGTTGCAGGAGGTACAAAATGTGGTGATGTCGCATATGACGACAGAGTGACAATGCAGATGGCAAGCACACTTGTCTTCCCCATAAACTTTTTAATGATTAAGAGATTGTAAACAAAACCTGTATATTTAATTCTGAATCACTCTGAATAAATTCACGGTTGATATAAAACTCACCAACAATGATTAGACATGCCACTCTACAAATAAACATGTACCAAACTTATTCTGAACAAAATCCCACCTTTAACTACCTTAATCACTACCAGTTCAAGCATATGAAGGGATAATCATTTTCAAAGTCATGTTAACTACACACAGAGAACAGTGGCAGCATTAAATGTCCAGGTGCACAAGGAGCAAAGCAAGCTGTAAGAGGGGCTTTGCTTCTCAAGAGGCTTTGAGAGCAATCCAAACTACAGGGCAAAACAAAGGTGACAGAAATGTGAATAAGCATTTCCATCAATCTGTAAATTAGGTTTATTTAAAAGATTTATATCCCAAGCTCTTCAAAATCTGAGACAGTTAACATAAAACAATAAAATACAATTTAAAATAAAAAATAATAATTCAGTAACTAAAATAACATAATTAAAACCTTTCACAGGTATTTTAAAACAGCAGTATGAAAAGCAGCAATGTAACATCAGCAGAAAAGCAGGAAAGAATGTGTCTGCAGCCACAGTTTAGATCACTGTGACATGAGATGGAGAAAGAGCATTCAAGCTAATCAAAATCATGCTCCCTGTGCCTTTATTAACATTTGAAATTAAATTAGTTTAAAAAGGACATGGTTTTTTTTCTGCTCTCATAAATTTGGGCTACTCCACAATTTTACCCCTCTATAGTTAAATGCCACTGATTTTTGAAACTACGCCTTCTCTAAACTCTGCTGTGTAGCAATGTAGTCTTAGATTTATGTTCCTTTGCCATGCTTATCTTATAATATTAACAGCCTGTTATTAGTTTAGCCTAAGTCTCTAGCTTTGATTGCAGTTAAGATATTATTTTACTTGAAAAAACTACTAATCTATCTAAAAATGGTCAAATTACAGAGGGGGGAAACTGACGAATCTCCTGGGAACTGAAATTAGATCATATTGATTAAATTTGATAGGAAAGCTTTCTCTCTCCAACTTTTGGTCTGTGTTTTTAATTTAAAGAAAATATGTGTCAACATAGGATGTATACATGTTTTGCTCCTGTGTACAGAACCAATCAGGTTGCAAGTTCATGTAAGTCATGTTAATATTTAACCTGAAAGTTGACTCACATACTCCATCTAGTCCATTTATAGATAATTTTAACCCAGTTACTATGATGGATGTCAGCAAGGCTTTGATAAATCAATCATAATTTAATAATTGACACAGGGCACTTTTGCCCCATCAATACAGCAGTTATCTGCCCACTACTTCAAAACCTTTTGCTAAAGAAAAACGAGGTGTCCAGTTATCATTTGATCACTAATTTCCCTCCCTCAGTAGGAGGATAAATTGGTGACAGAACAATTCCATGTCTTCTTATATGACTTATCTGCTCTAGACCACTTTCAGTCTGGCTTGAGGCTGGGTTATGAGACAAAGACAGCACTGGAGCCTTTAGTTAACGTTCTGTGCTTGAAATGCAGAGAAAAGTCATGACTCTGTCTTGCTTTTATTCAATTGATCAGTAATGTTTGTCACTAAGGACATCTTGTTGAATTGCTTAGAGGTAGAAGTAGGGATTAAGATTGCACTTTAGATGGGTTAAATTGTTCCTTATGGCAAATCTCAGGACTGTTGTCATTACTGTAGTATTCATCCTGTGGGGTCCCTCAATACTGCTATTCAATCTCTATGTAAAGCTCTTAGGAAAAATCAGTTGCAGATTTGGAGTTGGCTTTCATCAATATGTTGATTATGCTGCATTTCTTTATCCAAATTGCTTGATGATGCTGTGGAGATCCTGAACAAGTGTCTTACTGCTGTGGTTAAATGAACGGGTGAATGAGTTGACAGTAAATTTTGACAAGACCATAGTAATACTGGTTGGGATTGCTAAGATCTTGAGGGACACTGCATTCCCCACCTTTCACAGAATCATAGAGTTGGAAGGGGCCGTATAGGCCATCTAGTCAAACTCCCTGGCTCAATGCAGGATCAGCATAAAGCATCCCTTATGTGTTTGTTCCAGCTGCTACTTGAAGACTGTCTGTGAGGGGAGCTCACCACTGCCCTAGGCATCCAGTTCCACTGCTGAACTACTCTGACTTTGATGGGGTCCTGATGAAGCTTGCTGACACAGTGAACAGCCATGGGGTTATACAGCATTCAGCATTATTACTAGAGAAACAAGTTTAAAGGCATCCTACCACCTTAAGTTAGACACCTACCCTAGCTGATCTGGACATGTAGATCCATGCTGACCTGGGCTTGTAGATCCATGCTATTGTTACCTTCAGGTTAAACTATTGTAATGTATTCTACATAGGTTTGCCATTAAAAACAAATGGAAACTCTAGTTGGTATAGAAAATAATAAAGATAAATGACTATCCCAGACCAGGGTATATGTTGGTATCAAAGTATGCCTATTACTTTTCTATTGAACATAGCCAACAAAAAAGTTTTACTGTACCACCTGAGGTTTCTTGTGTGTCTTTACTGGGTACCCTAAGGCAGGGGTAGACAACCTGTGGTCCTCCAGATGTTCATGAACTACATTTGCTGGCAGGGGCTCATGGGAATTGTAGTCCATGAACACCTGGAAGACCACAGGTTGACTACCCCTGCTCTAAGGGATTTACACTGGGAGAGCATCTCTTTCTCTGATGCAAATGGAATGCTGTCACATCAACTCAAAGACACCTGCAAAATAAACTTGTACTCTTCCATATTAATAATACAAATATGCAGAAGTGAGAGGGAGCTTGTATCTCTATTTTTGGAATTCCATGTTATAATGGACAGGCTGAAAGGACTATTCTTTATAGCATCTTTAGTGTCCCAGTAAAACAGACCACTGGTGAATGCAGAAAGATCTACTGAACCTGTCATAACTGGAAAGGATAGCAGCAGATAAAGGAAATATAGCCAAAAGCTTCAAGAGGAAAGGAAGGCTGATTTGCTTCACCTAGTGATACCACCCAGCACCACAGCTCCAGCCACAGTCCCACTGCAAATTAGGAGCCAGCGGCCTACAGTCCGATCTGTCACAGCATTGGGGATAGGTGGTACTGCCAATTTGGGGTGGGAACCAACTTCTGACACTGCACTGTGCTGTGTCCGTGCTTGTGGAGGTCGGCACCGCTGAAGACATTGCTGAGAATAGAGAAGAAAGTAAGGAGTTTGTTAACAATTAGCAACAACCCAATGAGTGAAACCCTCCCCCTCTCCTTCTCCCTACATACACAACTGAAATGTAAGGAGGGGTGCTTTTCATCTAAGACAGGGAACCAGGGTAATCTGAGAAGCTCATATTTGTTGAGGCCTTACACATCTCTTGCTACTTCTGGAAGTCTGTTTGCAATGTAGAATGCACTATTTCAGAGGTCCCCAACATGGTGCCTGTGGGCAACATAACCACCACCACCATCTTTCTTAGCCCCTGCCAAGTGTTCTCAGACAGTGCATGGGGGTAAATGAACCTTTTGCCAAGCAAGGCTTCTGAGTGGTCATTGTGATTAGCTCTGACAATTTTTAAAAACGTTGCTTTGGCAGCAGCTGGTACTACAGCATGAGGATCTTCATTATGTAGCTGAAGATGAGCTGTAGCAGTCATTCTGTGGCTGGCTCCACCTTCTCCAGCAGCCATTTTTTGACTACACTCACCATTATATGTTAGAATTACAAAGGTGCCTACAGGCTTTAAAAGGTTGGGGAACCCTGCACTATTCCAAGAAGAATAAAGAAGCACAACTTCAGGTATTATGAAGAACGTTTAGAGAAAAAGCTCAGAACAAATGGTCTTTACACTGAAGATTGTCTGAAAGGAGGGCATGAAGACCTACAGCTAGCCACTGTCAGCAACAGCACGGTTCTTCTTAAAGTATGGCAGGTATGAAAAGAGGTGCGAACTTTATTAGTGCCTGTGCATTTGTTACCTTTAAGACACCTTTAAGAACTTACAGAAGTATTCTTAATAGCCATCCTTCTTATAACTATAATCCACCAAGTGGGCTTCTAGAGTTTAAGGATACAGAACCCCAGGAACCTTATGATCAGAACACACTTAACTCCCAACCATGACAGCCCTAGTGAGAAAGAAATACATATCAAATCCAAAATGAGGGATGAAGCAAAACTGACTTAAGGGCTTTCATTAGGAAGTGATGGCATTTCACAAAGGTTCACCAGCCTTCACTATGTTTCTTTATTGAGCATATACTGATTGCCCAGTTACCACAGAAAACATTGTTACTCTGGCAACAGCTTAGTTTTAAGTCTTGGTGTACACATAATGTAGTTTCAAATGAGTAGTCATGTTGGTCTGAAGTAGCACAATAAAATCAGAGTCCAGTAGCATCTTTAAGACCAACAAAGATTTATTCAAGGCGTAAGCTTTCGAGTGCAAGCACTCTTCGTCAGACTAAGAACTGACCATCATAACTGTAGGGATATATAAGCAAAAGTTAATTATGTTGCATTAGTCAACTGTCACAGCATCCACACACAGCCACATGATAATTCCCTGCCAAACCAGCCAATCAGACCAGCCTCAAACCCATTTGTAGTTCACAAAGACATATCAGAAATAAAACTGTCAAAGCCAGTGATCCACGGCTCACACCCTACTGTTTACTGCTGGCCCCATCTGTCTCCATATCAGTGTGAAACTTTCGTACAAGTAGATAAGATAGCTGCCAGCTTAACTTCTAGAAACCTGCAGTCGATGCTACCATTCCCACTCAGCTGCACGTATAGAAGAAGGGGGCTCTTTAGACGTGGAAGCATTTAATTATCACGGAAATCAGACTCCACCTCTGAGATACCTGACTAGGGGAGGCGCCTCCTCCACGGGGGACTAATGCAAACCGAGTCCCTCGAAAGAAAACCCGCAGCAACATCGCTTCCAAGCTCAACCCGGAAGTTGTTTCTTTTTGACGCAAACCCTATTCCAAGCACTTCCGGAATACGAGAGGCCAACGTATTCTGTGCGCAAGACAGCGCCACGTGATCTGCAGAAAGGCGGTACTTCCCGTGCTCGAGTGGACGTAGCTATGGCACGTGACGGGGGCGGGGCTTCCCCCTCAGGGGCGTGCAGCGCAGAACCGGCCACACCAACACCAACGCCACCTCCGGGCCCTCACCAAGGCGGCCGCGTAATGAAGCGAGGGGACAGGAAGCGAAGGCCGGAGGGTGAGTGGGCGGGGACTCGGCCGGAAGCGGCTTTCGGAAGGGAAATAGAATCCGAAGGGTGGGGTCAGGGAACGGAAGTCCGGGTGGCCGGGGGCAGCTCGTTGTTCGGCTGGTTGGCCTGTGTGGATTCTGACGACAGGGCACGTGGGCGGGCCGCCCTCCCTGGGCTCACCCTGTCCTCAGCGGGGTCAAGGGGCATTTGTGTAGGGGCTGCAGGGCAGGTTGCGTTGCACAGTTGTCCTCTCTCTGTTCTCTGAAGTCATCACGCCCAGGGAAAAGCCTACCCTTTGGTTTTGCTTAATGCATCAGGTAGTCCTCTTTTTCTACTAAAATTGTAATGATCAGAGCAGTTTAATTGCTTTAAAGCCATAAAAGGAAATCAGTATTAATAAAAGCAGATGATACTCATTTCAGATTTGTGTTTATTTAATAAGAGTATATTCCAGTTTTCCTGAGTCTCAGGCTGTGACTCCCAGGCTGCCAGAAAGCACAACTGTAGGGCAAGGATTAGACTACCATCTGTAAAGGGAAGATCGTATTTCAAATCTCCATGCTGCTTTGAAGGTTCTTAACAGCATAATTATATCACGTGCTTGTTAGGGTAAGCATGTATGAGGGGATAACTGTATATTCCTGATTTCCATTTTAAAAAAAAAGGACACGATAAAATATGATAATCACCCAAAAATTGGGTGTCAGGTGAAGGGGGGAGTAGCAAGCAAATAGATGCTATTCATGAGTTGGTTGCTAAAGTACTGTGCAGTTCATTAAGGTTTAAAAAAATGCCAAATTTTGCTTTGAGTGACAGTATTTTAAATATGCATGTAGGAAACTGAATGTAGATTACTTATACATCATCAGGTTCAATATGTGTGTGCTCATTTTGAATGTCCAAGAAGCTGAAGAAGGGAAATTTTCTTCAAGATTCAGGGGGAACAGCCCCACCTTTGCACACAGATTTCATGAAAGACTTTGCTGATGTCAGAGTATCTTTTATTACTGACCGTTCTTTCTGTTATTGGGTCTTTACAACTGCTGTCCATTATCCAAAATGGTTTGTTTCTGAATGTGCAGTTTTTTTGCACAGTAGTTTAGAGGCTGTTGGTAACTTGTAAAAACTAGCATGTCACACTGTGACCTTCTTACTGTTTACCACTCCTAAACATCTCAGCTTCAGTTTTTACAAAAGAGCTAGATTCCTTTGAAAATGAACTTTCTGAAAAAGTTTTATTTTAATAAGAATAGAGTGATACTCTGTAGGAAGTACAACTTAATGCCAGTATGGGGATCTGATCTTGAGCACCGTCTCCCATTCAATAAAGGTAAGGTAAAGGTATCCCCTGTGCAAGCACCGAGTCGTGTCTGACCCTTGGGGTGATGCCCTCCAGCGTTTTCATGGCAGACTCAATATAGGGTGGCCTTGTCAGTGCTTCCCCAGTCATTACCGTTTTACCCCTCAGCAAGCTGGGTTCTCATTTTACCGACCTCAGAAGGCTGAGTCAACCTTGAGCCAGCTGCTGGGATCGAACTCCCAACCTCATGGGCAGACAGCTTCAGACAGCATTTCTGCCGCTTACCACTCTGCGCCACAAGAGGTGCATTCAATATTAAATAGCTATTCCTAGTGCAATTGTTAATCACTGAATCAGTAGAACTATTTGAAATAGGTTTGGGAACTATAGGAAAAGAAGTTTGAGTAATCAAGATGAAAGAGTCCAACTAAAAACTACAGTAGGATGTAACATTAGAAATCACCTCAGCAGCTGTTTAACCCTTTTTGCTGTTGGGAAACCAAGTTAAAAATATTTCAGGGGGCCAAAAAAGCAAGAAACTGTTGAGTTCAATTCCAAGAGATTACTAGCAAAAGTAGTCTTTGGTTTCAGGTGCATCCTTTAAAACTTTGTGCTATGTTTATAAATGTTAAGCTTGATCTTTTTCTGTATTGGACTTCAGTTATGGAATTGATCTGGAATTCCTCCAGACTGTGCTTTATAATAGTGCAAATAGAATTTAGCTGGGTTGGTTGACGAATGATGTAAAATGTATTAAGCTGCTAACTCTGAGGGCTGTATGTGGTTTGGCACTCAAGGTGAAATAATCCTATTTATTTATTTAATTGATTGATTGATTGAGTGATTGATATGTTGCCTTCCTGACAGGCAGCTCAGAATGGTATACAACCTCAAAGTACACCAATAGTATAATTAGAAGTAATTAATAACATATTAAAATTATTTGAAACCATATCTAGAACTGACAGCAACATTGATTACAGCTATTATTTCTAGTAAGAGGTCTATTACCATATTAAGAGGTTGCCATGGGAGTGTTTTTTTTTAAGGAGGGCATTATAGAATCACTGACCCCATCCAAAAGCTTGATGGAAGAGCTCTGACTTGAAGCCCTGCAGAACTGCCCCAGTTCTGTCAGGGCTCAGGGCTCCTCCAGGAGTTCATTCCACCAAGTAGGGGCCAGGACTGTGAATAGGGCCAGGGACTACCAACTTCTTGGTATTTGCAAAGCAGAGTGCTCTATTGTGGTCATAGACAAAGAGGCAGTTCCTCAGGTATGCTGGGCTAAGATGGCTGTAAAGGTTGGTGCCAGTACCTTAAACTTGATCTGGAATTCATCCAGAAGCCAGTGCAGCCGCTGAAGCACAGGCCGACTATGGGCTCTCCAAGATGTTCCTATCAGTGCCTGGGCAGCTGTGGTTCTGAACAAGTTATGAGCTATCCCAAGACCGCTTGGTATGAAGTTGCAATTTCTGGGTCAAGGATAAGGTATGCCCACAAAGAGTGAGTTACAGAAGTCCAATCTAGAGGTGACTATTTCATGGATCACTGGCTAGGTACTCCAGGGCTAGATAGGGGGCTAGTAGTTTGGCTTGGTGGAGGTGGAAAAACACCAGCTGTGCTATTCTCACAATCTGCACCTTCATTGTAAGTGAGGCGACAAAGATTATACCCAGATTCCTGAGTTTGTGAGCAGCTGTAATTTGTACACCATCCAGGTTGGTGTGCTTCCTCACCTGGACCTTTCCTACCCAGCCATGGGACCTATGTCTTTGAAGGGCTGAGTTTCAGGTGGCTCTGCTTCATCCATCCTGTCACTGCTTCCAGACATCTGGCAAATGACTCTGAGATAAATTCGGACAGTTGTTCATCAGGAGGAGAGCGTGGTGTCATCAGCACATTGATGATATCCCAGTCCAAATGCCCAGATGAGCTGGACAAGAGGCCATTTAAAGATTATTAAATAAAGTTGGGGAATTGACAGTGATCTGATTGGTTCTCCCCAATTGAGACCCTCTGTCAGCAACCTTGGAGAAAGGAGACCAGCCATTGTAAGGCTGTCCTCTGTATCCCTGCGTCGGCAAGGCGGTGAGCCAAAATGTCATGTCAAACACTGCTGTGAGATGTAACATCACAAGCAGCACCAGTCCACCTTTTGAGAGGGAGAGATTGATTGTCTCCCGAAGGAGGCCTCCTATCTTCTCATTGCTTCTTTTAAGCATCCATGAGGGGCACAGATCCAGTAGGCATTTGGTTGGCGTCACTGATGCAAATAGCCTATCCACTTCAGTCTTCATGCGCAAACAGATGGAACTTTAAAAATAATCCTTCTCAGCAGCTGTTTATCCCTTTTTGTTGATGTAAAGCTGGACTTCCCAATAATCTTTTACTGTGCTTCTCTCCTAGGAATGGCCAATGGCTTTCTCATGGAAGTATGTGTTGATTCAGTGGAGTCCGCCGTGAATGCAGAAAGAGGAGGTAATGCCACCAAAAAAGACTGCAAAGGGAGACATGATTCTTCCCCTAAGCAGCATGAGGATTTCCAAAACTCTGCAATCTAGAGTTATAAACTTTCAGGGCAAGAATTCATACTGCTTCTGTGACTGCAATATTATTACTTGCTCTGACTCCTCATGATGGACATACTGTAAATAAAAAAAATATTTTGTGGACATTTGCATTAGCAGAGTTAGGCTGGGCAAGCATCCAGAGCAGACAACTAACCCTGTAGATCTAAACTGTACTTCAGAGGCTAGGCCTATGCTCATTCTCCTTGGATCCTCCAGTTCCAGAGTTTGTTTGGCAGTGATGCAGAGTTATGGCATTCTAAATGATGGGCTTAGAAGGATGTAACTGCTTGGACTGAAGTTATGGAATGTGCTTATAGCTAAGGGACGCCCTGCAGTTTTTGTGGGTTTTTTTAAAAGATGGAGACTGCTGTTCTGTTCAGTTCACTGCCTAAGGTCCAACAGCAAAAGGCTGAGCCTGTTAGAATATTTATTCTTCGTGATCTTCCATCTACCTATATGAAATGGAAGTAGCCAATTATAGAAGTTTTTCTTCCTAAACCTAAGCTTCCCACCGCCTCTTTCATCTTCATGTGTGAAATCCTGCATGTCCACCAGGAAGTTGCACTTTAACTTGTGCTCTTATTACAGGTGCTGGCCGCCTTGAATTGTGTGCTAATCTGATGGAAGGAGGAACGACACCTAGCATTGGTAAGCTGGCACGTACAAACTAAAATGCAGCCCACCAGCTTTCTGCACTGTGTACTGAGCAGCCAAGCAATAGAGAAATAGCAACTGGTCCTGGTAGGAACATAGTAAATTGATCCATCTGTCAACCAGGCTCTGTGCTCATGAAAGAGGGAGGAAGTAGTTTGTTCATCTATTTATTAAAATGTGCATCACTTGTCACCAGTCACTAAAAACATGACAGTGTTCAGCTCCCTCTTGTAATGAGACAATGGACTTTTCATTAGCATCTTCTGGGCTTAAGGCAAGGTTTAGCCCTGCTATCTTGTTTTAGCTTCCCTTCTTCAGCAGTCTTATCTCTTCCTGGGTTCAAAGAAGGCTTTTTCTTGCCTCACTTGTGTCTGCAAGTTCCTTTGTTGAGAATAATACTTTCTGGCAAATTAGTATGTCTTTGTAACTCTGCAAAGTTCTGGCTTTCATTTTTTATTCATTATGTTAACTGATGTTAACTGATTCCATGTCCTGAACTGAATATTCTTTTGACTGCAGGGCTTTTGCAAGTAGTCAAGCAGTGTATAAGGGTGCCTGTATTTGTGATGATCCGTCCCCGAGGGGGGGACTTCCTGTATTCTGACCGGGAAGTGGAGGTAATGAAGGCTGACATCCAGCTGGCCAAGCAGTATGGGGCTGATGGGCTGGTATTTGGAGCCTTGACTGAGGATGGACGTGTGGACACTGAGCTCTGCACAGCACTATTGGGTGAGAAACCATGTTGCAGAAACTGAATCTGATGCCTGCCAGTACTACGTTTATTTATTGATTTATATTATGCCTATCTACACCATAATACATGTTCTGTGGCTCACAGAAAAATCAAGAGAAAAAACAAAACAAAAAACACAATAGAGCTTCATTATAAATACACTGAAAATTCAAAAACAGTAAAACAATAAAAGGAAAACCTTTTGAAAAAAATAGAATGACCATGATTTTTAAAGGTATTATGAAATAAAAAAGTATTTGATGACAAAAGGCCTGTAGTGAGGAACTGTACTATTTGCTGTAACAAAAAGTGTTTGGGGTGGGCAGGCTTTGTTTACAGAGCTAGTGTTAAAAGGGTTCCCATGCTGGGAAGGCAAAGATTCTAACGGAATAAATATGTGCTAACCATTTGAGTTCTCTTCTTTTTGCAGCTGTTTCTCGCCCCTTGTTGGTCACCTTCCATAGAGGTGAGTTTCTGGGGTTTGGAATAGGAAAGGTAGGATGGCAATCTGAATTGCTGTCTTGCAGACTGATGGCCCAGGCAAAATAATCATGTCTGCTGGAGCTATGAGAATGCAGCCTAAGTGCTGCACATACTAGTACAGCTGTCCCCAACGCCCGGTCCTGGGACTGGTACCGGGCCGCGGCTCTTCCTCATCCTCCTCCCTGGCTGCTGCCTCGGGGGCTGCCCTGCCACTCTGCCGCCAGTTCACCTTTGGTGCTGTCCGGCGGCCACCATGGCTGGGGCTCCCCCTCGGAGTGGCACTGCGCAGCTGCTGCTGGCAGCGCCCCCCAGCGGGCGGTGGGAAGTCAGGGGCGCTGGCGGGAAAGCAAGCAGAGCATGGGCTCAGGCACTGTCAGCGATGTCCCTCGGCAAAAGACTACCCCCCCCCCCGGGCCTCAGTAAAATTGTCAAGTATTGACTGGTCCCCGATGATAAAAAGGTTGGGGACCACTGTACTAGTAGACTAAACAGCAGAGTTTAGCAATAAAATCTGGGCTTACTGCATCATAGTGTTTGCTTTGGGAATGTTTTCCCAGTAAAATCTGACATACTTCATTTTCCTTGCAGCTTTTGACATGGTCTATGACCCACTGGCAGCCCTGGAGACATTGATATCACTAGGGTTCGAACGAGTGTTGACCAGTGGCTGTGACAGCTCAGCTCTAGAGGGACTCCCCTTGATAAAGCGGCTAACAGAACAGGTGACGTGTAATTTCTCCCAGTTTAGTAACTCTGTTAATACCTTTTTGCTTTCCTTTTGGGGGAATACAATCTCAAGAAGCAGGCAGCAAATGGTGGGAGTAAAAGAATTACAACCTGTTATGGGCTTCCAAGTGAGTGCTGGATCAGTAGTGATGACGGTTCAATGTTGAATATACAGAAACCTTGTCTTGCATTATCTAAAAATCTAGTTGTTGTTGGTATCCTATTCATCTTCATTGGTCATTGCTGTGGTTAGTATACAGTATGTGAGCATAAGCATATACAAAACATATTTCCAGTAGAATGCTAGAGACCCAGAAAAATCAACACAGAAACAGCATCTCGCAGCGGCTTCCACTCTTTCTTCTCACATTGGGATAAAATTGAAGAAGTCTCATTAAGGGACAGCCTGCCTGAACGTCTTATTTAAAGTGAAATGAAGTTCCATATTGTGGAGGATGTTCAAAGTAAGACAGAAATAGAATTCTGAGCTTGTATGAGCAACAGGATTAATGGCCCCCAAGTTATTATTAAAATTCCATTATGTAAGAAAATTAATTCAGGGCTTTATTCACACACTGAGACATTGAGAGCACTGGCTTATGGAGACGAACAGCCTTGCTGTCCATTGTAGAATCTGTCTATTAACAGACAAATATACAAATATTCTTGCTGCTGGCAGCACATGGTTTTACCACACAAAATGTGTGGTTTACTGAAGTTCATTCATCCTTAGGTAGAGATAAAGCTCAGTATCTACTCAATCCTCTAAGGCAAAATCTGCATTTGGGGACTTTGCTACTAAATCCTTTTTCTTTTCCTTTTCAGGCCAAGGGCAGGATTGTTGTTGTGCCAGGTAGGACCCTGCTGGTGAGTATATATATATATATGTACTAATAGGTGGAATAGGTTAGGTCTCAAGCATCAGCCCAGTATATTGTTAAGTGCTTCTCCAGGACTTGAGAAGTCTTATGCTACTGGTACAAGGTTGTCTTTTGCTGTTTGTATGAGATTCATCACTGAGATGTATAACGTCTTTGTTATCTGCTTATTTACAAATACAGAAATAGATCAGAGGAGAAATATAAGATGCTTTTGCAACAGGCAGCACAGCTGCTGAATCTACATCAGGTTTCCATAGGAATACTGTGATCCTCCCACACTAACCCGAAGCTGCTTCAAATCAAGCTAAACTCATAGGTAGAAGTGGTCCAGATAAAAAGTTATAACTATCTCTCTATTTCTGCTTCAGTTTTTAATGAGTATCACATTCTGAAAGCGAGAAGTGGGAGAGAATTCCTTGCCAAGTATTCTTTTCTCAAGTCCCTGTCTGGTAGACAAAATCATAATGAATCCCATCTTGCTAATCAGGGCAGTCAAACTCAGCTATATAATGCTCACGTGCACCAGCTTCTGTAATGGAAATGTTTCAAGGAAGCAGAACATTTAGATCAGGGGTAGTCAAACTGCGGCCCTCCAGATGTCCATGGACTACAATTCCCAGGAATCCCTGCCAGCATTCGCTGGCAGGGGCTCCTGGGAATTGTAGTCCATGGACATCTGGAGGGCCGCAGTTTGACTACCCCTGAGAGTTTTGTCTGCATATTGGGATCTGATGCGTTTTCTGAATCAACCTCAGGCTCAAAACAAAGGAAAGATTTTGTATTGGGAATCTGGCTCTTTCAGGAAGTAATACAGCATCAGATTTGTGACTGTGCAATGCATTCTCTCCACCAGGAGGGGGCATAACTGAGAGAAACCTGCAGAGAATCTTGGAGGGCTCTGGGGCATCTGAGTTTCACTGTTCAGCTCGTTCAGCGAGTGACTCAGGCATGAAGTTCAGGTAACTGAGCAAGATTTTTCCTTGATCTAGTGAGAGGTCCATGCTTTATGGGCCTCTGTAAGTTCCACTGCCTGGAATAGCGATCTGGCTAAGAATATGGGGAGTGCTGGAACCTAACAGGCAAGACTATATACCTTGGTATACCTGATGGTTCTTTAATCTGACAGCAGACTGGGTCCTGGTGGATGCTGTACATTGACTCAAACAAGAAGAAACTACTTGGGATAATCTTTTAACTTGCTGTTCTGGGTGCAGGTTCCAGACAGTCTCTTGTTGGTTTTCTTTCAGGAATCCCAGTGTGACCATGGGAGGCTACCTTTCTGCATCTGAGTATTCCATCAAGGTGGCAGATGTGGCCAAAGTGAGGACCCTGAATGCAATTGCAAAGAACATCCTGTAGAACAAGAGTGCTGTGTATGGATAGGAAGACCCAAAGTCCTGGGATCTACCCAGGCCTTAGGTGTGGACATTTCAACATCATCCCAGCCAGAGCTTAAAGGACATGGGTCAACCCAGTGAAGAAGCCTGTGGTTGTGTTTCTCACACTTCCTGCTTGTAGCCCCACATGGTGTTTTCCTTAGATGCTGTAAGGGTGCTTGTCTGTGGGGAGCAAACACTGGGGAGGAATGGGACTTCGCTATAGGGGCACACCACTGGGAAGCACTCCTTATGTTTGTCACTCCTCAAATAAACCCTGAAGCCTCTTTGTGTCAATGTGGGTCTTCTTCACATAGAGGTCGTGGCAAGTCTTTGAAGAGCTCCAGAAGAAATTCTGCCAGAGTTGTATGCAACCTTGGAGGGCTTCTGGTAAGTGCTTATTCTAGACCAGGGATAGGCAACTACTTCAGCCCAAATGCCAAAAACCTGTTGTCATACCCATGTGGATCTTGGTGTACTGTCAAACAAAAATCGGGTGTGGGGTGGTTAGGGTGGGCACACTGTAGGCAAGCTGAGTCTCATCACAGTCCGAACCTTAGGGGCTAATCATGGCCCTTTGGGCAGAGAACAAGTCCTGTGTGCTGAGAAAATAATCAAGCATGTTACTGCTTGGTATTTGTGCCAGGGATCACCTTCCCTTCTTCTAGACAGGCAGGAGGAATGAATGTACCAGACATGCAAGACTTCTGGTTGCCTGGTTCACTTCGTCTGAAATGGGAGCTCCTTCCAGGTATGGAGGATACGAAGCAAGCAGAGATCTACTTAAGGAACTGTGTAATGTTCACAAGGAACTCTTGTGAGAGATAGCAACAACCGAATGTCTCTGGAATTTGCACTAATAGTATTTGTAACTCAGAAAGCAGTTGGGAGGAAATCGTAGAGCTGCACTTATGTGTACTCCCAGAGCAACCATTTTATGTTTGCCTTTCAAGGCATCCAACTCTCCTTTGCAAGAGCTGTAGGTAGCACAGGCAGTTCCTCAGGTATGTTACCATTCTGCAACAATTAATTTTGGAAAAGAAAGGAAAGTCAAACCAGTTCAAGGCAAGCATTGATATTTTTCATCTGACTCCAGTCATGGGAATTCAGGAAAATTGGAAGCATATGTTAGCTTGCTTAAGGGAACTTGGGATGTGATTCCTTTAGGTCATTTTAGAATTCAACTCAAAACTCCGTTCAAGCAAATGAATGATCCTTGTTCATGCAAGAATCAAGTGCTGAAGGCAGTGCAAATAAACTTCACTGCAGAATGGAAATGTTTTGGAACTGTGGAAACATTTGTCCATTCTCTTTGGCTTCCAAGGGAAGGTTTGCTACTGTCCCGCAGCACAAGGGGAGCAGTTAATACAGTATTGTATATTGATTAGTCAATAATTAACTGCGAGGAATGGAAATCGCCTATTTGATGGACGTTGGACCCTCTTGTTAGGAGCAAGTCATAACAAGTGCTGGGCTTACTGATTGTGTAAGGAATGAGACAGCAGAATCTCTGGACTCTGTTCACGTTATTTCAGTGCTTGGGGCGGGGGGCAATATTATCACTGAAAGGGAAGGGTCAGTAGAGTCCACAGCATATTTGGTCGTTAATCATGGAAAGTTGTTCCTAGAGTTCACTTTTCTAGTTCAGCCTTGAAGAGTTTTTGGTGTTTTTTGTAATTCATCCCTCTTCAATTGAAATATAGAGCTCTCCATTGTGTCTTCCATCTCTAAGACTGGGTTCTGTGCAATGAAATGAATTGTGCTATGGACACAAATTAATTTCTGTGAATACAAATTAATAGACGGGAATGCTGCAACAGCTGCATAGTTCTAGAAGCCTTTTGCACAGAAAAAATTGGCGACTGGGGAACCAGAGCTAGGATGGGTCAATCCTAGAATGCACAGGAGAAAAGTTTGGTCAGTAGTCTGGAGAAGGGAAAGGAGTCAAGTTGATCATCTTGGCTGGGGTAGGGGCTTCCCAGACACTAGTTTCCTCACTGAGAAGGGGATTCTTTTAGTCAGCTTTATTTGGTGTAACTAAATGGTATAATTAAAAGAATTCTCCCACCTCAAGGACAAATAAAATTTACAAAAATATTAGAAGATCGTGATAATAAACAGCAGATTGGGGGAAGGCAGATTTACACGTCAGATTACTGGTGGCATTATCCCAAGGCATCACTTCTCCTTGGGCAATGTGCTCCTCTCCATCCGAGTCTCTATCGTATTCCTTCTGGGAACCCTCCCTCTCAATGCTTCCGTAGTGGCATCATCCAGGTAAACTGAGTTTATCAATGTGTTCCAAGGGGCTAAATGTGCACGAGGAGTTAATGATTAGTCAACTGTCATCAAGAGATTGTTTCTGGACCCCCCAGTGTTGGGTGTGTGGGACTTTTGCCCTGTTCGGCTTCCTGTGGCTGATTCAACAGCTGGGTAATAGCAAGAGGAGACAGTGCCTCGCCATGGCAGCTGCCTTGGATCAGTTCTGTGGCTCTGTTTTTTGGGTAAGTGGCTTCTCAGCTTCTGGCAGCGGTTGATCCAGGGAACCTCTACATGTTTGAGCCCGGCAGCATGAGCATGCCTAAGAGCCTGGGCTAGGGCTGTCTGGGAACTGGGAAGGCAGGGGATGTTACCATGTCGTCTTTATGCACAATAAAAGGCAAACCTGTGGTCTATGGCTGGTGAAGTAAAGAAACCACCTCCGTGTTCTGGACTTTGGAAGGGAGGCTTCCAAGCCCCCTCCTCTGGTCTTTCCACTTTGGGGAAGTTTCCTCCCTGCCTCCATTAGTATGTCTTTCTCAGCATCTAATGGCTTCAGGAAAGGAGTGGGCATCAAAAATGGAGGGAGATGTTAGGCTGCTGTCTAAACAAAATGTGATGACTTGTGGAGACAACCTTGGCTAAATGTTATCTAAATAGGAGAGAAGATAAAGGACAAACCAAAAGAGATTCTACTTTAGTCAATGAGCAATTTTATAGTGGAAGCCACTGCCACTGGATGGAATCATGGCCACAAGCATAAGTGGCTTTTAGAGGGGGTGAGATAAATTCTTGGAGGATTGGTCAGTCAGTGAGTGCTAGCAATGGCAGCAAGTAGACCTCTGAAACTCCATGCTTGGAGGCAATATCAGGGGGAGGGTCTTGTCCTTTGTGCCCTGTTTACTGCCCTTCCAGGGCACCTGGCTGCCCTCTGTGTAAATCAGGAGTTTCTTACGTGCTTCAGGTTGCTGACACAATTGATTAGCTCTGATCTGCTTTTTGATGCAAGAGTCCTGGACTCTTTGATGTAAGAGTGATTAACTATATTTCATGAGTGGCGCTGACTGAGCTGCCTCAGTTTTCTTCTAGAACTGTCTTATCTGACAGTAGTGGTTCTCTTGCCAAGGAAAGTCTTACTTTGCTTTACCTGCTTGGCCTTTTCCTTGATAATGTTAATGCCATCTATGTGTGTTTTATGGGCTCTTGGCTACTGAAATGAGACTTTGCGCGCCTAAAAGGCTGACCTCCCCAGTCAGAGATTAAATTTATTTTGCTGCTTTAATTGCACATTGCACAACATGCCTAATCTATAATGCAGAGTTTAAAATATTCCAAATACTTGAGAGAGTGAATCATCTGGAAACTTAAGCTCTTTATGCTACCTTAGCATATGTATCTTATCGCCATCTGAGAGGTAGAAAAAAATAAAATCTGGAAATAAAGTTTTTTTAGTAACCAAAAAGTGTATTATTTGGGGAGAAAGACTAATTTCAACATTGTTAAACTTTACCATTGAAAACCCTGAGCTCTTCAGTAGTGTATTGTCATCATGCACAGGGGACAAAATTAGTCACATTTAGACAATGATTAGCCAGTGTGGCATAATGGTTAAAAGCCCCAGACTCTAATCTGGAGAGAGTTTGATTCCCCAGTCCCTACTCCTCCATATGAAGCCTGCTCGGTGACCTGAGGGCAGTCACAATTTTTCTCAACTTTCTCAGCCCCGCATATCTCATGTGGGGAGAGGAAGGGAAAGTGATTGTAAACTGCTCTGAGACTCCTTAGGGTTGAGAAAAACAGGGTATAAAACCCTCTTCTTTTTGAAAATATGCTGTGTATACAGTATATACAAGTATTTTCATTATCTGATTCTGTATCTTTCTATTTCTTTACAATATAACTATTAATATACAGGCATCTATAAATACATTTAAAAGTTAAATCAGCAACCAAGCCTACAAATGGTAATTATTGCTACTAATATATAAGTTTACATTAACCTTTCATTACGAATTTCCTCTTCAATGTAGCACAGTACTGGAATCCAGTAAATGTTTCATAAGATTTTTTCCCCAGATCCCTCCCAAACTTCCAGTGTCAGATTGTGTGGAAGATTTCTGCGGTGGTGGGTAGTGGGTGGATTTTTTGGATAATTCCTGACTCTGCTGCCCAGCTCTCTCCCCATGCTGCTCTTGGGGGCAGCCTTTCTCCCCAGGAGCTGCATTTTGAGCTGGAGTACTGGGGAGGTAATGATGACACAATCTCCTGGCAGAAATCCTTTTGTCCATAGAGAGATTCAAGCCCCAGTTTTTCCACTGGGGAAAAAAATGAAAATTAAATGTCCTCAGGAAAAATGGGGGATGGGGGAGAAACACTTTCCCCTGAGTTTTGCCATTTGTTTCCCGCTCGGCATTTATATCTCTGCCTGTAAATACTGGGGTGAATCCACCTGATCTTCAGGTAGCATTTCTTCAGCCCAAGGAGTCTTCTTGCAATAACAATACCACAAGTTGGAGGAAGGCTCCTTAGACTGAAGGAAGGTTTCACACTTGAGCCCAAAGGAGAGATGGTATAAAAATATTTTAAGTAATGGACAATAAACTTGGTTCAGTGGAGAGGTAGGATGAGGTATGATCTACTTTGCTGGATTCTACTAAACAGGCACTCTTTACAGGAATGATATGAGTGTCTCCAGACATGGCCTTCCATGGCTTAGAGAGCATGGGGTGTATGTGGCTTGCCATGCCTGCTTTAAAAAGGGCTGGGAGACTGCTAAACATGATTACTCTGCTTCCTGTCTGGACAAGCAGCAGGCAGGAAAGGAGGAAGAAGAAGGAACCAGTAGCAATTAACCCCCTTCCTATCCAGTTCTGAAGCCAAGGTGCATGGCGGGCACCAGTGAAGGAGAATAGGAGGGCTTGACATTTAAATTAAAATGGGGGTCCTTGAATGAATATCAAGTCTGAGAACTTCTGTAATAGATAATTGCCTTCATAGACACCATGCCACCATGGAAGCAGCACAAGAATTATATTTTTGTGGGGGGAAATTGGTTACCATCTGAAAGCATCAACACTATAGCCTCCTGCCATGATTATCTGGGTTGGTTGGAGAATGGCTGTGTGATGTGAACAAGGGTAGACCTGAGCCAGCTGAAAAGAAAATCCTGTAACAGAATGCATGTCAGCTGCATTAGGGTGGTGTTGAGATATGTTGCAAAGAGGGGGATAGCTTTTGGAAGGGCATCACGACAAACTGGAGTTGTGACTGCTATGGATAAGACCATGGCTGATGTCAGGCCAGAACCCCAATAGACACACACCACCTTGAGATCCTTGGTGAAAGGGTGGGATTCAAATATAACATATGGATTGATGCATAGTGTGGAGGAAAAGGGGTCATGATGAGTGATACAGGTGTGTATGGCATGATGGCAATGTTTGGGCAGGTGAAGGATTACAAACGAGCTGGGCTTACGATAAGAGCCTCCTTTGTCTGTCTTTGATATCTTCAGAACTCCTCTTTCCTGGATCGTGGCGATGCTGACCTGCCAATCTGCTTTGAGCAGACTGTCCTCACATGGGTCCCTCTGGGCTTTATCTGGATCTTTGGTCCATGGCAGCTTCTCCCGCTGTGCATATCCAAGACGAAGAAATTATCATTCACTCGCATTTACGTCGCTAAGCAGGTGGGAGAAAAGGCGGCTTGTAATGGGGTGGGCAGAGGGTGCTCAGCTCCTAAGACACACCATGAGATTGTTTAATTGGTGATGGTGGGGTGGAAAGAGGAGAAAAGGTGCAGGGTATAATGGGTTTGGAGGTGCCCTTCAAGGGAGGGAGCTGACGGAAGGAAGGGCAAATAATGATGCTCTTGGGGGAGCTTCTTGTGCAGTCCTTGTGGCTTCATAGGTGGGTGGGATCATTTCTTGCAGGCACTGCAGTTGATTGGAGGCTCCTTGCAGCCTTGGCTTTCTGGACCCTGCTGGTAACAACCTTTCTCTCTTTTTTTACTTTCTTCAGACACTGACTATTCTACTCTTACTATTGGCACTAGCTGAGTTGGTCATCACCATTGTCCAAGCTGGAAAGCAACAATCAACCCCTGCTGTCCGATACACAAATCCTGCACTCCATAGCATCACTTGGGTAAGAATCACTGGCTGAATGACTGTCAAGCCTGGCTCCTTGAAAAGGGAGTTGAAAAGGCAGGGAGTTCCTTGGGGACACCCCCCCCCCAAATGCCAGTTTCAGCCCTGCTCTGTTCTCACTGGGCCTGGTGGCTGAGTGGGTGACCCAAGCCAGAAGGTGGTGGTGGGTTTTTGAGCGCTGTGTGACTTATGCTCTGGACTGAGTGGTCAAATGGAAGTATCCAAAATAGAAAAAAATGAATTTTTCTATTCTGGACTAAGTGGTGGCAGCTGAGATTATTTTTAATCTCAGTGTTAACAGTAGGAGATATTATGATTGGTTTGCCCTGGAGATTGTTTTGGTCCAGGTTTTCTCCAGATGGAGCACTGCCATGTCAGGCAATTATGTGGTGGTGCTGAGCCCTTTGAAGATGGCCGTGTTCAGAGAGCGGAGATCTTTAGTGCAAGCTGTCTTGGTACAATGATTGTGTGGAATACCTGCTTTTAACCATCAGTCCAACCCAGGCCTCTGCATTTTCTCTGTCTTCCTGCAGCTACTTGTTTTGATGATCCATTGCACCTGTCGCTTTGCTGCACGCAGAGACTCATGGACTCTCTTCTTCTTCCTCATCCTTTCTCTGCTCTGTGATGTGTTTCAGCTGCAGACTCTGATTCGGCAAGCAATCCAGGTCAGCAGAAGAGGCCTAGGGGAGACCAGGGCTGCACAGAATGGGACCTGTTTGCCACAGCAAAGGGTCCTCTGGTAGCAATTCCTTCCAGGCCCACCCTTTGGTGCTACTTGCTACAATCACTTAACACTGTTGTTCAAAAGAGAGCCGGTTTGGTGTAGTGGTTAGGAGTGCAGACTTCTAATCTGATGATCCGGGTTCAATTCTGCACTCCCCCACATGCAGCCAACTGGGTGACCTTGGGCTCGCCACGGCACTGATAAAACTGTTCTGACCAAGCAGTGATATTAGGGCTCTCTCAGCCTCACCCACCTCACAGGGTGTCTGTTGTGGGGAGAGGAAAGGCGACTGTAAGCCACTTTGAGCCTCCTTCGGGTAGAGAAAAGTGGCATATAAGAACCAACTCTTCTTCTTTTTCTTCACCCTGGTTCAAAAAACTCTGAGGGCAGGCAGGGAAGAGTGGGAAGAAATGCCTGGGCCAAAAAGAAGCCACAGACTGGAGTATCGCTGTTCTTGGCTCCTGCTGCCTGGGCAGATGTGGGCTCTTCAGCCATGGGAGGCACAGTTCCCCCTTGGCTTCTTCCAGGCATAACTCCCAGGGGCTTTTCTCTCTTGCAGGGCCTCATCTCTGACATACCACGTTTCTGCCTCTTCACTGTCTCCTATGGGGCTCAGCTCTTTTTGTTGATCATCTCTGCAGTTTCGGACACTGCCCCTGAAATGAAAGAAGCAGCAAAGAAGGTGAGAGTCCTTGGTCTTACCTTCCATCTTTGTGGATGAAGGTGGGGGCGGGGGGGTTACCTTTGACATGAGAATAGACTTAGTTATTCTGCACGGTATTCCAATGTCTCCCTGGCTCGAGGAGGCTCTCAGAAGGGGCTGGATAGGATGTGGGAACCCAATATCTGTGAGCATTCCTTGGAAATGGCCATCCCTGGCTCTCGGGGTGCACTGCAAGGTGAGATGGTCTCCAGACAAAGACGTCCGTATTGTCAGGATTTTGTTTTGAAAGATAAAGGTCCATGGAGTCACTCCTCGCCACAGGTGTCCCCTGAAATTTTCACCATGGAGTTCTGCCCTCCTTGTTTTCCAGAACCCAGAAATCACAGCCTCCTTCCTGAGCCTTATCACCTTCAACTGGTACAACAGGTAAGCAGGCCTGGGTGGAAACAGTAAGTATGTCACAGTGTGGGAGAAAAGCAGCCTCTGGGCTGGAACTGAAGCTATGGGAAGCTGATTCTGCATGGGGAGAAGAGTTCCAAGGCCTGAGACAGTGAAGGACTCTGGGTCTGAAGGCTCTGAGTGATGAAGGAAGCCATATTATGGTTTGGCTATAAGTGCCTGGCAGCTGGGTGAATCGTCTTGCCAAACTCTTGCTCTGATCTTTGTACTGCTGTCTCTCAGAAGCCCTCCTGACTCTGCTCTGTGCTCATTCCTTTTGTAGTGTGTAGGCCTGGTCAAAGCAAAAAGCTAGCTGTTTGTCTTGGTTTTGAGTGGCTGAAACAACTTGCTGTATCTTATAGGATATTGCTGAAAGGCTATAAGAAGCCATTGGAGATGGATGACCTATGGGAACTGAAAGATGCAGACAAGACCAGTCGAGTTTCAGGCATGTTTGAGAAGAACATGCAAGCTGGCATTAAAAAGGCCCAGCGGAAACTGGAGATCCGGCACTGCCAGAGGAGGCATCGGTCACCAATCACTGACCAGATGAATGGCTTAAGCAAGGCCCAGAGTCAGGATGCCTTGGTTCTGGTAAGTCATGCTGGTTCTTGTAAGTCATGCCAATTTGGTGTAGTGGTTAGGAGTGCGGACTTCTAATCTGGCAAGCTGGGTTCGATTTTCGCTCCCCCACATGCAGCCAGCTGGGTGACCTTGGGCTCGCCACAGCACTGATAAAGCTGTTCTGACCAAGCAGTGATATCCGGGCTCTCTCAGCCTCACCCACCCCACAGGGCATATGTTGTGGGGAGAAGAAAGGGAAGACGCTTTGAGACTCCTTCAGGGAGAGAAAAGCAGCATATAAGAACCAACTCTTCTTCTTCTTCTACTGAAAGCCCTCCATTTCACTTCCAAGCACTGATTGAGGTGGGGAAGGAAATGCGGGAAATCTCACTCACATGATCCCTTCCTTCTCTCTCCTAAGCTAACCCATCTGCATGGGGCTCAGCAGCACAGCTGGCCCGCTGTGACTCATCCCACCTGGAAACTGGGTCTGTTTGGTCCAAGGCAGCCAGTGGGGGCAGGTTCTGACTTGAAGGGCAGGGCTCTCACTCTTCCATACTCTCCTCTGAATTCAGGAAGAAAAACACCAGAAACCAAAGAAAAAGGGGGACAAAGGAGACGTCAGACGAGACTACGCAAAGCATTGGCTGCTTGTGGCTATGATGTACACCTTTTCTGGGAACCTGCTGAAATCAGTGGTGTTGAAGGTGGTGCATGACTTGCTAGTGTTTGTGAGCCCACAGTTGCTGAAGTGAGTGTGGTCCAAGGTTGCCTTTTTAGGACTTTGATCAAGGTGGGGTTCAGAGAGACATGGGGGGGGGGCAGGGGTAGGGGGGAATGCACAGGCCTTGGGGTTTAGGAGAACCTTTGGTAAGCATCCACCACTTCTCAGAATTCAATGTATATGGCGACAGCCTCCTTTATCCACACGCTTTTTGTCACCCTAAAAAGTTCACAGTTGTCAGATTGCCCACCCGATGCTAGAGCCAACTTTGCTTGCCGGAAGCTTCTGGGGGCACTTCCGGAAATTTTTAAAAGACAGGCTGTCATTTGGATAATGAGGCTGAAGTCATAGATATGTAACAGGAGGGTAAGCGACTCAGTGCTGGTGTCTGTGTGCACATTAAAAATGAAAGAGAAGTGTAAATACAAAGGAGGAAAGACTGATCCTGCAGTGGCTGTTGTTTCATGGGAAACGGGTTGAGTCAGGGCAGCTAATAATAATAGGCCCTGCCTGACAAACTTTGCAAAAGGTTTGGCAAATGGCTGTGGAAGGACTAGTACTAGTGGCGGCCATTGAGCCCACGAGCACCACGTAGGGGAAGCTGCAAGCACCCAAAGCAACAACTGTTGATTTTTACTTTAAGATACTTTCATAAACAAAGAAGAAGCTGTAGGCAGTGACTTGCCCATGGCCACTCTTTGAGCCCATGGCTGGGTGTCAACATTTCTCCAAGCCAAGATAGAGTAGTTGGTTACAGTACCATAGCAGATGTTCACTTATTCCAGGGAAGAAATTGCCCTGGCTCCTTCACTGTGGAGTAGTGATGGGTTGGTCTGTAGACTGACAAAGGGTGGTATCTTAGAGCAGAGGTAGACAACCTGTGGTCCTTGAGATGTTCACAGACTACAATTCCCACAAGCCCCTCCCATGAGTGAACGCTGGCAGGGACTACCCCTGTCTTAGAGAGCCCGACTTTGCAGGGACACTATGAATTGTGCATGTGGGGGGTGGTGGTCAGGAAGCTGCCCTGCGGGGTTAATTTGAATGATGAGTTGCAGTGAGGCTGATATTCACAGTTGCCTTCTCTTACAGGCTGATGATCTCCTTTGTGTCGGATCAAGAGGCTTACATTTGGCACGGCTACCTCTACGCATTGCTGCTGTTTGCCACTGCACTAGTGCAGTCTATCTGTCTGCAGCAATATTTCCTCCTCTGTTTCAAGCTGGGCATGAATGTTCGCACCACACTCATGGCTGCCATCTATAAGAAGGTTAGCAGGCTGCTTCACCTGACGTGGGTTCTTTTCTTCTTCCTGTTGCTAGCCAGTCAACAGCATCAATGGGTGTCTGTGGGATTGATAGTGTTCCTTGTGGGTATAGCCTATAGCAATGGGAGAATTAGGGGCAGTAAGAGAAGTCTGCCCCTGCTTCTTGTGGAGCCTGTCTACTGTGAGGCTCACCCCTCAGACATGGCCCTGTATTCCACGTGATCAGAGCACTCTCTGTTTCCAACTCCTGTTACCTCCATTTGGTGCTGTGTAAGTTGGGTCCATGCGGCAGCTGCACTCTATGGCTCTCTTCTTGTGTCTGCTCTCAGGCGCTCACGGTCTCCAATACCACGCGCAAGGAATCCACGGTCGGTGAAACAGTGAACCTGATGTCTGCCGATGCCCAGCGCTTTATGGACTTCACAAACTTCGTGCACCAGCTGTGGTCAGCTCCGCTACAGATTGTGCTGTCTATTGTGTTTCTGTGGGGAGAGCTGGGCCCGTCCATGCTTGCTGGGATTGGAGTCATGATACTGCTTCTGCCCATCAATGCCTTGCTGGTCACCAAGGCCCGTGACATCCAGGTCAGTGCTGGCTTCTGCAGAAGGGGAACATCCCCCCTTCCCCATCCTCATCCTTGCTGGAGTCCCCAGAATCCCCATCCATCTTTGTACAACTACTGCTTAAGTCCTGTGAATCTCACGTCTCTCCTCAGTGTCTTGTGATGTTTACACTTGTACACTCTGAGGATGGGTAGCTCAGCCTGTTTGGGGCTGTTAATTACTGAGCTTTCCCAGAAGCCTCAGCTCTGCAATCCAGGATCTGCCCTTTCTATATATGAAAGGAGAAAAGGAACTCTAATGGGTCAGAAACTGGGTTTCACTTATTCCAGGGAAGAAATCGGTCTGGCTCCTTCACTGTGGAGTAGTGGTGGATAGATCTGTAGACTGACAAGGGTGGTATCTTAGAGCAGGGGTAGTCAACCTGTGGTCCTCCAGATGTTTACGAACTACAATTCCCATGTATGAAGCTACTGTATGTATGAAGCTACTTTCTAACAAATTAGATCGTTGGTCTATGTTCGCTAGTCTTGTCTAATTGTCTAATTAATTAGCAGCAGCTCTGCTGTCTGAGATCCTTTTTAAAAAGCTGTGTATGCTAGAGACAGAACTTGGTCACTTATGCACTCAAGCATCACTAACTTATGATCCCTGTTAAAGAAGGAGACCTATCCTTAGAAAATCTGACCAAAGCCATTCAGGGCTTTTAAGAATAAAGTCAACATCACCCAAAAACAACTGGTTTGAGAGGTGTGGTGTAGAAATTGGAATAACAAACAAACACTTTGAGAAACAAGCTGAGAGCCGCTGCAATGTTGAGCTAGCCCCTATGATGGAAAGGGGTGCTACACTGAAGAGTAGCCTCAAGTTAGAGTAGTCCGGAAGTAATCAAAGCATATATTAAAGTAACCCTGTTGTGATTTTCTAGGAGTAGCAGTTAATCTAAGACAACTGGGTACCCAAAAGGCAATACTATGTCCAGCACATTAGCCAAGCTCTATACCTGATTCCCAAAAGAGAATTGAAAAGACCCAAATCAAGTGGGGCACAGCATTAATATTTACATCTAGTCTGGATTGTTTGTTTATTCACCCTCATCCGGCTCATCCTGCTGGTCTCTGAGCCCACCTTTGAGTTTCTGTAGCCCTGCCTGGCTTCACTGAAAAGGAGAAAAAGTGTTACCGTAGCAGTAACTTTTCAACTCCCATCTCTGCACAACCTATCCCACAAGTTTCAAAACACACGGAGCAGAAGAAAGAGTGAACTTGCAGAGCCCCACAGGGAAAGACCCCAAGGGAAGAGTGGCATTCTTTCCTCCCCACCTTCAGAGAGCATCCCAAGAAATGAGGGGAGGGCTACATTTTATTCTGTTACCTACAGCTGTGTGAGGCTAAATGGAACTAGATTAGTTAGTGCTTATGTCCGAACAGGCAGTGCTTCCCACACTGAACCGGTCTTACTCTTCTTTTCTTTGTACAGATGAAGAACATGAAAAACAAGGATGAGCGCATGAAAATAATGAATGAAGTTCTCAGTGGCATCAAGGTGAGTGGCAGATGGCTCCAGATGGCTCCATCACAGCAGTGAGCTGTGCTCATCATAGCACCTTCCTTTCCCATCAGAGGGATTGTATTGCCAGGCCATGCGTGGCTTAGACTGACAAGGGAAGTAGCAACCGAGAGTTTCACTTTTGGTCTCTGTGAGATGTCCCCTTGAAGCAGACCTTTGAAAACCAGCCACGTCTGCTTATTAATGTAAGGGACAGGAACCAGGTTGAATTCTGCCCAAGGTAGATGTATGGTAAAACAACTCCTCAGGACTGAATTCCATATCTGACTGCAGATCCTGAAGCTGTTTGCCTGGGAGCCATCGTTTGAGCAGCGAATCGGGCAGATCCGGGTGCGGGAGCTGAAGGGGCTGCTGAATTTTTCCTACCTGCAGGCAGTTGCCATCTTCCTCTTCACCTGCGCTCCTGTCATAGTAAGGCAGCACTGGGAATGGGGCCAAAGTTTTGGGCGGAGGGTCAGGTTCCCGTGCAAGGGGCCTGGGCGTGAATGGCAGGATATCAAAGCACAGTCTGGCCAGCTTCAAACTAATGTGTGTCCCTTTTTGAGGATGGAGTTCTTTTTGTAACACAGGAAAGACAGCTACTCTGGCTCATCTAGATTTCCAATGCTCAAACATCAACAAGGAGAGAAAAAGACAGACTAAATTCAAGACCTGTCTTTTCTATTATGGGATGTGGACCCACATACTATCAGGTCACTGGCATCCTACCTCTTAGCAACTTGACGTAAAATTGAAATTAATAAACTTTTATGATTCCCCTGTGTGATAAAATATAATGTTGGAGACAGAGTTTTGGATTAAATGGCCATTTGGTCTGACCCAGAAATGGGATTTTTGAGTGGATGGGTCAGAGGGAATTGTGTTGTGTGTCCTCTTTGGTAATGAATTTAAGCTGGGCCATAAGCCTTTGAAAGTGTAATATCAGTGCTGCTTGTGGGGAGCAGAGGGCCCTAACAACGTCACAGCCTGAAGCCTCACTGCACTACTGCCTGCCTGTCTGCCTCCACGTGGTCACAGGCCTCTTTCCAGTTACAGCCTCAGAGTGCCTGTGCAGGCTGCCTGGACCCTGCCCTGCCTGCAGGAGGTCAGCTGGCCAGCCACTGGGAACTGGGAGGGAGAGACATGAGGAAGGCCCTGCGATCCAAACAATTATCCCTTGTATTCCTCCCTATATGAGGTTTTTACCCTTCCCTACAACCACAAGCTTTAGGGTGCTGACACAGGGTGCTCTTTTAATTCCTTGTAGGAGTCACAGCTCACCAGTGTGTCTCTTGGTGTCCCTCCAGGTCTCTGTGGTAACATTTGCTGTTTATGTAATGGTGGATGATACGCACGTCTTAGATGCACAGAAGGCCTTCACCTCTATCTCTCTCTTTAATGTGCTGCGCTTCCCTCTCACCATGCTGCCTCTGGTGTTCTCCTCCCTGGTGCAGGTGAGCAGACGTACCACAGACAACTGATGTGGAGGGAGAGGGGTGCATCACTTCAGTGTTGCAAAGGGTTTGTGGTCAGGCTGTGTTGGGTTCTGGGTTCTGCTCAATCAGGATTGGTCTGCATACCACAGTCCTACGCACTCTGCAGGGCAGTGGTGTCCCTCAGTGAGGACCGGTGTGTCCGAGCAACCCCATGCCTGATGTTGCCCTCTGCTTTACAGGTCAATGTATCTACAGAGCGGCTTGAACGGTACCTGGGAAGTGATGACCTGGACACTTCTGCAATATGGCAGGAACCCAACCCTGGTAACTGGAGGTTAGGGCTGGGGCTGGGGCTGGGGCTGGGGCTGGGGCTGGGGCTGGGGCTGGGGCTGGGGCTGGGGCTGGGGCTGGGGCTGGGGCTGGGGCTGGGGCTGGGGCTGGGGCCAACCAAATTCTGGAGTGAATGCAGAAGGCTGGTGGAAGTGTGCCAGGTGATGGATGTAGGTTGTGTCCTCTGCCCTCAGTGACCATGCTCTTCTGACCTTTTTACCCCCAGACTGTGCTGTGCATTTTTCTGACTCTTCCTTTGCCTGGGAACAGAACTCTGATGCCGCCATTAAAGAGTGAGTCCCTTCATAGGCCTTCATTTCACTGTAGGAGGAGGAATTGATTGGAGTCATGGGACCCTGTGTGTTTGGAAGGGAGAGGCACAGGAAGGTGGACTCCTTCTCTGTTTGTGGAGTAGTTGTAGCTTAGCATACAAAAGGTCCTGGGTTCAGTCCCCATCAGCCCCAGTGAAAAGATCTCAAAAAAAAAAAGTGCAGGGTCCTACCTTAGACCCGGAAGAGCTACTGCCAGTCTGAGGTGACAAGGCTGCCTTAAACAGACAAACGACAGGACTCATTAGAAAGCCATTTCATAAGTTCTTGTAATGTTTAGGCCAGGCAGGAGAAGTTAGCCCTAACTCTTCACCCAAGGGCACTTTCTTTCAGGGCTCCTCTGATCAGAGGCAGCTTTCCTCTGAGCCTAGGATCTAGCGACTTGCTTTCCTTTACATCCTTAAGGTTTGAATCCCCATTCTTGCATTGAAGCTCATTAAGTGAACCCGGGACATTCACTTTCCCTCAGCCTAACATGCCTTGCAGAGGAGAGGAGAAGGGTGTTGTAAACTGCTCTGGGGATAAAGTGGAGTGTAAAAAATTAAATAGATGCCTGCCTATCATTGATACCTGTGCTACTTTCCCTTGCAGCATAACCCTGAAAGTTCCACACGGGCACTTGGTGGCCATTGTGGGGGCTGTGGGATCTGGAAAATCCTCTTTGTTGTCCGCCATGCTGGGTGAGATGGAGAACATCAAGGGGCATATCAATATTCAGGTGAGGAGAGGTGGGGGTAAGGTGAGATGGGAAGCCAAGGCTTCTGTGTGAAGCAGCGGCTGTATGGAGGAAGTGGAGCCCTGTGTGAGGAAATGGAACTATGGGTAGTCCACATGCACACAAGGAGAGCAATAGGGTTGCTAGCCATGCTCCTCCATTATGCAAAGACTCTCGAGAGACTATGTCACTGATGAGATCTCCTTTCTTTGGGTGACATAAAGAATTAGTATAAAGCCTTCTCTGACATGGTGTGTGAGAGGGGCCTGGATCACCTGTTGAGTTTTCTGCTGGCTAAGAGACTGGCTGGGAGGCTTTTACGTGGATATAGTGTGTGTAGGGGTAGCATTTCAGGTGGTTGATGTTGTTGGGCATATGTCACTGCTTGCCTACAGGTAGGCTTAATGCACCTCCATAAAGCTTGTTCATACCCAGATTGTATCAGTTCTCGCAGACCTGCCCTTCTGCATGAGCCAGTTTGGTGTAGTGGTTAAGACCTTCTTCTTCACCTTCTTCTTCTTCTTCTTCTCCCTTCTCCCACTCACTCCAAGCACTGTGATATGTGCTCTTTTTTTAGTCGCTTTCTACTCACACCACAAGGTGTCTCCCCAAGATCAGGGAAGCCTTCTCTGCTATATTACTGCAAAAGTCTTAGCTTGCTCATTGGGAAGCTCCCAATCCATTTTGTCTCTCAATTAGGTTGCTACTCCATTTGTAATTGTCACAGTCCTCCTTAGCCCTCCAGCAGCCCCACCCTCGAGGCCAGTCCTTTCTCCTGTAGGAAGGGTGATGGCTGTCTTCTAGTTTCACAAGGAGGTTTATTTTACTGCACCCTCTCTGCTAATGTCCCGGTCAGAGATTTTCCAGCTGTCTTTTATAGGCTATCAGCTGTCACTGCTGCATTCCTGATGCCTCCTGGACCTTGGTCAGCTGTCCCATCACACTTACTTGTGTACAGTCCTGTCCCCTTGCAGACACCCTCCAGGCACATCCTCTTCCTCCCGAAAGTCCCGCATCTCTCCCTTTTATTTCCTGTCCCCTCTGCCTTCACCCAGTTCACAATGGCTCCCACCTGGGCTTCTGAGCTAGTCCTCTGCTGTCTGCTGCCTGGTAAGCTGCTACGTGGATGTTGATTTCTGCAGGGCTCCGTGGCGTATGTGCCTCAACAGGCCTGGATCCAGAATGCTACACTGAAGGACAACATCCTTTTTGGGTCGCCCCTTGATGAAGCCCGATACCAGCAGGTGCTCGAGGCATGTGCCCTACTTCCAGACATGCAGCTGCTCCCCGGAGGAGACCTTACAGAGATTGGGGAGAAGGTACCAACTTTGGGCACAGTGGCAGGGTGGTGAGCTGGGCAAAGAGGCTGAAAGGCCTTCCTGATCACTGCAGCACAGTCATGTGAATGCAGGCAGACCGGTGACTCCTGTATGGAAGTGACAATATGGACTGAGAGAGTGAGATATGGAATCTGTTCTTATGGTTCAGTAAGTTTAGCAGCCTTTCAAAGGCAACCAAAGAAGTTAATGTTCGCTTGACTGGCATAGGTAATTTTGGGGTCATGGAGGCTGTTAGAAAACTACCAGCCCAGCTGGTGTAGAAGCATCTTGCCCTTATTTTTCCAGAAAAGAGGGATGTCTGCTTTGGGCTATCTCAGCAATTAGTTTGTTTCAGATATTGTTAATGTTTGGTTTGGTTTTTAAATTTTATTTATTGATTTAATTTGATTTATAGACACCCTCCAGCAAGTGACTGGGTCTATAATCTGTGACTTGGCTCATTTCCTTAATAGATCTGCTGTCCATGGGTTCTGAGTTCATCTATTGTGCTTGTGATATAGTTGCAGTCTGGACTTTGTAAGGTTGATCTGTTTTGGGTGAACCACAGAGAGGGCCCAGAAGACCATGCCTGGCTGTTTTCTTCTTCAGGGAATTAACCTAAGTGGAGGCCAGAAACAACGTGTCAGCCTGGCTAGAGCTGTATACAACAATGCAGATATCTACTTGCTGGATGATCCCCTCTCAGCTGTGGATTCACATGTAGGACGGCATATTTTTGACAAAGTATTGGGACCAGATGGGCTGCTGCGGCATAAGGTGAGTTTCTATTGCCTCACGGGCCTAGGTTTCTGATACTCATGTGAAAGGATTACTCATTGGAGAGAAAGTCTCACACTTCAGAGTTTGGCTATAACAGGAACATGCTATTATTGTTTATTATTTTCTTCGCTTTCTATACCACCCTCAGGCCAGTCTTGTAGGGATGAGAGGCTATTTTGTTGGGGGAAGGGAGACACTGGGTTTCCAAAGCACATAGTGATGGGATTGTGAAGAATGGGCCTAGGTTTTTAAAAGTTGATCCTAGGTAAAGAGAGATCATTGAGTGGGTGTATAATCTTTATAGGCCCTGTCTATTTATTTATTAATTATTTTATTTATTCTTTGATTTATTACCTGCTACTCCTGGACTAGCCTGCTCATGGTGAGTTACAATAAAAGCCTCCACAATAAAAACATAAAAATCCCAACCCCTTAAAATTAAGAACAGCAGCAGCAATCCAATCCCTGAGGCTCAGGGGGATGGATAAACGGGGAGATAATGTGATTGTTACCCGTGTGGTGAGGAGGGCCCAGATCTTACTCGCTCTGCCTCAACCAAAGACCTAGCAGAAGAGCTCTGCCTTGCAGACCCCACAAAACTGAGAAAGCTTCTGCAGGGCCCTCAGCTCTTCCAGGAGCTCATCCCACCAGGTCAGAGCCAGGACTGAAGAGGCCCTGGCCCTGGTTGAGGCCAGACGCACACCTCCCTTGGGCCAGGAACCACCAACAGATTTGCACCTGCATAGCAAAGGACCCAGTCCCTGAGATATGTAGCTGCCTCAGCACTGGCCTTCCAAAATGTCCCTGTGAGGACCCTAGCAGCTGCAATCTGGACCAGCAGCAATTTCCGGGTCAAGGATAAGGGAAGACCTATGTACAGTGAGTTACAGAAATCAAGCTGGAGGTGCCTGTTGTATTGATCACTGTGGCTAGGTGCTCTAGAGACTGGTAGGGCACTAGTAGCCTTCCCTGGTGTAGATGGAAGAACACTGTGCGGGCTGCTCTAGCGACCTGCACTTCCATCAACAGGGAGGCATTCAAGGTCACGTCCAGATTCCTAGCCTTGGGCAAGATCTAAGCTGTGCCCTGGCTAGGCTGGGAAGACGTGCTTCCTGATCTGGCCTCTTCCTTCCCAATCACAGGACCTCCATCTTGGAGGGGTGAGTTTCAGGTGACTGCTCCAACCATCCAGCTACAGTTCCTAAACATCTGGCAAATGTATCGGGGGGGGGGGGCGTCCAGGTGGCCATTCATTAGGAGATAGGGTGTCATTAGGAGATAGAGTCGGGTGTCATCTGCATATTGGTGACAGCCCAACCCAAAACTCTGAGCCAGCTGGGCCAGAGGGTGCATATAAATGTTGAAAAGCATGGGGGAGAGGATCACCCCTGTGGAACTCCACAAGGGAAAAGGATGGGACATCTCTTCCCCCACTGCGACTCTCTGCGTCCAGTTCCAGAGAAAGGAGATCAGCCATTGAAGGACTGTCCCACATATCCCAGCACTGTCGAAGCAGTGGGCTAACAACTTGTGGTAGACCACGTTAAACACACCTGACAAATCTAAGAACATGAGGATAGCTGAACCACCCCCATCCAGCCAGCATTTAAAGATACATGTCTAAGTTGATCTGGGGCCAAGGGACCAAGCCCTATGAAGATAGGTTGAGGGACTTGGGAATGTTCAGCCTGGAGAAAAGGAGGTTTAGAGGGGACATGATAGTCCTCTAAGTATTTGAAAGGTTGTCACTTGGAGGAGGGCAGGATGCTGTTTCTGTTGGCTGCAGAGGAGAGGACACACAGTAATGGGTTTAAACTTCAAGTACAACGATATAGGCTAGATATCAGGAAAAAATTTTTCACAGTCAGAGTAGTTCAGCAGTGGAATAGGCTGCCTAAGGAGGTGGTGAGCTCCCCCTCACTGGCAGTCTTCAAGCAAAGGTTGGATACACACTTTTCTTGGATGCTTTAGGATGCTTAGGGCTGATCCTGCATTGAGCAGGGGGTTGGACTAGATGGCCTGTATGGCCCCTTCCAACTCTATGATTCTATGATTCTAAGTTGTGGTGTGACTCATACGGATCCCATCCTGTTTTATACCACAGACGCGGATACTAGTGACCCACAGCCTGAATTTCCTGGCACAAGTTGATGACATTGTGATGCTGGTGGCTGGAACCGTGTCAGAACAAGGTTCTTATAGCAACTTACTGGCCAATGGTGGGGAGTTTGCACAGTTGCTCATCACCTATGGGAACCAGCAAGAGAACAAAGCTGAAGAGGAAGCAATAGGTAAGAGGCATCTCCCTCAATGGGGTTAAGGGATACTAGTTCAGATCACCTTCCATAGTGCATCTTAATCAAGGATGAGCCATGTGTCAAAACTTGTCTCTGGGCAGAAAGTGACCTAATACTCAGGAATCATTCTTGCTGCAGTTAACAGCATCCTGATGTCTGATCATTCCATGCTTTTGAGTTTTAGTGGGGATGGGTGAAGATCTGGAGTTCAGTGGAGACTCTGAGCCTGGAGCTGAAGAGATGCCAGCTGACGTAGTGACCATGACCCAGAAGAACGAAGCCAGTATCCAGCAGAAGAACTTCACCCGCAGGTCAGAGCCTTCTATAAATCCAAGCCAGACCCCATGGCCACCTTATCATTGATTTATTTCTTTTTTCTCCCCCATCTCCATTCTGTCCCCTTTTAGCCCACGTCTCCTTCTGTTGTTCTCTTTTAGAACAGTTGCCTTGGCCAGTTAGGTCTTGAAGTGGGGAAGTGGGTGGCTGATCTGAATGGCCCAGGCTAGCCCAATTGGGCAAGATCACAGAAACTAAGCAGGATTAGTGTTTGGATGGGAGACTAACAAGGCGGTTCAGGACTGCTGCGCAGAGGCAGGCAGTGGCACCATCCCTTTGAGAATCATTTAGGGCTGCTGTAAGGGGGCTGCAGCTAAATTACACCTTCCACCAAGTTTTTATTTAAACATCTTGCATAAGAGAACTTGCAGCTCTAAGGAAATATTTGTCTCTCCTCTTTGGTAACCTCTCTTCGCTTGACATCATTGAACCATCAGACACTCCTTTCATCTTGCACACATCCCATCAACATCTTTGCAAGGCCCAGGACTTTTTGTTATGAATATAGTCATGGATTTTTATCCCACCCGTTCTCTGCAACATTCTCTCTCCCTGAACTTTGCTGAAGTTGCCTGGATTCCACAGTTCTGTCCTGGCCTTGGCTTTGGACATCCTGGGATTCTGAGCTTCCACCTAGCATTTTTTGCAGCCTTGCTGACTTCAGCCACTTCTGCTAGGGTGGGAAGAGCCAACACCAGCTGATGTGGGACCATGACATCATAGGCGGGAGGCTAAAAACTAACGCCATTCAGCGGCAGGTGGGGGTCCCAGTAGTGCGATGCAGGGAGGGAGGCAGGATGCGATAGCCCAATCTCATCATGAAACTAACTGGCTGGGAGACCCTCGAGGAGATCTGTGCAGAGGCAGGCAATGCAAACCTCCTCTGCTTCCCACTTGCCTTGAATCCCCTTGTAGGAGTCACAATAGGTGGGATGTGTCTTGACGGCACTTGCGTGTGTAAGTAGGTAGTGCAAAGGCTGGAAGGAGAAGACTAAGAACTATCTCACCCTGTTGCCTTCCTGTTCCAGCCTTAGCAGCAGCAGCAACATGTCCCTTGTCAGGGCCAGTCAAAGAAAACTGAAGCAGTTGAAGTCAGTGGAGGAAGTGAAAGGACAGAGGCTGATCGAAAATGAGGCTATGGAAACTGGCAAGGTGAGATGGCACCCAAAATTCCCTTTTTGACTCGTAAACTGGGCACATACCACAGTGGGTCCCAAAGAGAAAGAAGTGGAAACGTCAGAAGCCTTGTCACGTCCCTTTTACAGGAGGTAGCAAGGGACTCCTCATCCCTCCATTCCCAGAAAGAAGGCTAATAACACCACACTACGGCCTCCTTTATAACCGGACCTGATCAGCGAGATAGCCTTCCATTTTTGTGCACGTTAATACTCTCCCGGGCTGGGAATGGAATTGCTGTTGCAGGATACATCACGGGAAGCGACTGTAAGGCAATCAGCTAATGACAACTCCCTACCCTGCAGGTGAAGTTCTCTGTGTACCTGCAGTATTTGCATGCTGTTGGAAGTGGATTCTACACATGTGTCTTCATTGCCTACCTGGGGCAATATGCGGCCGTAGTGGGTTCCAGCCTGTGGCTTAGTGCCTGGACGAATGATGCTCAGCAGCTGAGCCTGAATGAGACCTACTCAACTGCCCAACGTGACATGCGTGTTGGAGTCTATGGGGCACTGGGTGTGGTCCAAGGTATGTCTCTTAAAATTACAGCCTATTGAGGAATGTAGAGTTGCAAGTCCTGAAAGAGAGTTTGCTGATGAACTATAGTTTGCAAGAATTGAGAGTGAGTTTGATTGCAGTCATCGTAGTCAGCAGAGGGCGATAGACCCTCCAACCCCAAGATCTTTGAGCAAATTCAGACCCTATACTTGAAGTTGGGCTTTTTTTTGTCCCAGAGGGCATCACTTTACACTTACCAACATTCTTTTGCCATATTGTTGCCCCCTCACCCAGTTCATGAAGATCCTCTTGGACCTCTTCAGAGCTTTGGTTTTCACCATCCTGAATAATTTGGTGTCATCTGCAAATCTGGCCACCACACAACTAATCCCCCATTCCGGATTATTTTATGAATAAATTATATCCTTGTGGGGCTCCATGGCTCACTTCCCTTCATGGTGAGAAGTGTCAACTGATTCCTACTCTTTGCTTTCTGTCATCTAACTGCTTTTTGATCCATAAGAGAACCTGTCCTCTTATCCCATGACTGCTAAGATTGCTCAGGAGTCTCTGGTGAGCTACCATGTCAAAGGCCTTTTGAAAGTCCAAGGATATGTCTACTGGGTCACCATTGTCTACATGCTTGTTCTCTTTCCCAAAGGACGCCAAAAGGGTGGTGAGGCAGGACTTCCCTTTGCAGAAGCCATGCTGATTTCTAACCAGAACATTCAGACAAGGGATTTAAGCTAGACTTTGTTCCCTTGAACACTTTGCCTTGCTGTATTCTGGGGATGGAAACATTTTTCTCTCTCTGCCAAGGTTTAATACAGGGAGTGAACCCAGTGGTGCAATGAGGGGAGGGGGAGTGTTTAGCTCCCCTCGCTTGCATGCTCCATTTTGTTTAAAAAATTTCTGTCTTCATTCCAGCTCTTTTCCTACTGGCTGGATCCTTTCTTGCTGCCAGTGGCGCTGTACAAGCCTCCCGCATCCTGCACCAGCGACTGATCAGGAACATCCTCCGGGCACCCATGAGTTTCTTTGATACAACGCCAACTGGCCGCATTGTGAATAGGTTTGCCAAGGTAAAAATGCATGCTCTGTGAAGCCTGCAGATCCCCGACAGGACAGAGATACAAAATGGTCCCTGTGATCCTTTTGGCTGAGCCAGGAACTAGGCTTGTAAGAACAGGTCGTACGAAAACATGCTGAGAGCTTGTTGGGAAATGGAGAAAGGCAGGGTGTAAAGGAGAGCCAGTTTGGTGTAGTGGTTAGGAGTGCGGACTTGTAATCTGGCATGCCAGGTTCGATTCTGCGCTCCCCCACATGCAACCAGCTGGGTGACCTTGGGCTCGCCACGGCACTGATAAAACTGTTCTGACCGGGCAGTGATATCAGGGCTCTCTCAGCCTCACCCACCCCACAGGGTGTCTGTTGTGGGGAGAGGAATGGGAAGGCGACTGTAAGCTGCTTTGAGCCTCCTTCGGGTAGGGAAAAGCGGCATATAAGAACCAACTCTTCTTCTTCTTCTTCTAAATGAAGCAAAAATATTGATGAAGAACAATGATCTTTGTGCAGTAATCAGCTTTTTGCAGTATTTGTGCCTCGTCCCATTTGTGGTCCTCCATAAGCGGGGATTTCAGCCTCTTCTTTCTGTCAGCAACCCTTCCAGGAACAGGAAGCTCTCCTCAAATGGACAGCTGTTACCCTTTCCAGAGACACATAAGTATCCTGCTTGGATGAGCATGGAGCCTGAGACATTCACAGAGTGGATCTCTCCTTTCCAAGCTCCCACCCTATCCCTTGCTCAAAAAGCTGCTCCTGAGGAATAGGGTTGGCTTAAGCACAGCACTTCAGCAAGGAGAATTCAGTGGAAATTGCTGTCCCAAATTTTTACATAAGTTATCAGTAAATTTCCCAGGTGGGCAGCCATGCTGGTCTGAAGCAACAGGACAAACCGTGCGTTTAGTAAGAGCAACAAAACTTAATCCTGGGTAGAAACTTCCCTGTGCATGCACTCATCATCAGATACAGTGAAACAGACTTCCTCTAGCCTTACATATAGGGAGAGAGAGTGAGGGGCATTTAGTTGCCAGGAAGAGCGAGTTAAGAGTCAAGAAGCTAACTAGCCCTTCCTGGCAACTAAACTGCCTCCCCCACTCTCTCTCCCTGTATGAAAGGCTGGAAGAACGTATATGATGGAGTGAATGCAGCCGAAGGAATGGGTCTGAGGAAGCACACAAAAGCTTAGACCCAGAAGTAAACTGTGTTGGTCTTAAAAGGTGCTGCAGGACTTGAACTTGGTAGTAATTTTTTGTTGCACCTCTCAAGAAATCTTGGCAGAGCTTATGTAATAGCAGAAGGAAGGAGAGGATTTCTGCCAGTTCATCCTCAAGCAACACCGCATTAGATATTAGAAGCCCAGCCCTCCCCAATGTTACCTGCTGGCACGGGCTGTCCTTTTTAGTCACTATGGTTACTATAATAGCCATTGATGGACCTTTCCATTGTGAATCTGTCTAATCTTTTTTTCAGACTATCTGTGCTTCATGCCACCTTCTCTGTTCTTAATTTCCTTTGCAGGACATTTTCACAGTGGATGAGACCATTCCGATGTCATTCCGCAGCTGGCTGAGCTGCTTTCTGGGAATTCTCAGTACACTGCTGCTGATCTGCCTGGCTACGCCTTTCTTCGCCATTGTCATCGTGCCGCTGAGTATCCTCTACTACTTAGTTCAGGTGAGTCGGGACTCTGTGTCCCCAAGAGCATCCTGCCTCCTTGTGGCTTACAAAGTTCTCGCCTCCTCCATTTTATCCTCTCAACAAGTCTGGGAAGTAGGTTGGGTTGAGGGTGTGTGACCAGCTTATAGCTACCCAGCAAGCTTCACTGGCAGAGTGGGGATTTGAATGTGTGACTCCCAGACTGTAGTCTGATAGTGTAAGCACCACATTACACCTGCATTCTCAAATCCCACCTAGTAACTTATTTTGATTCTTAACAAGGAACAGCTCTGTGATTCCCCCCCCCCCTTTAGTATATGTCCAGTGGCTTTGGCCATGTACTGTCACTGAATATTCCAAATGCCACCAGTATAAAACCATCATGTACATTTCGTTCTCGGAATTGCCTGATATTCATAAAGAAAGGGGGCACAAACACCTCCTAAACCAAACTGATTCCTTAAGAATCTTTTTATAGAAAATTCTCCATCAAGTTTCTTTTCCCAGCGTAGACTCTTTTGGTGAGTGACACATTTTGGTAAGCCACAACTTTGCAGACCATTTTTGTATGCAGTTACAATGTCGTACGGGAGGGCAATATGGAGGGCAGTATATACATTTATAGTAGTAGTAGTAGTAAGACCTCCCAGGCATCCCTCTACCACCACAAAGCAGACTTTTATCTTTCTTCAGATTGTTTTTCCAGTTCTTGGAGCATTTTGCTTGCTATGTTGTACTAGAGCTGGCGAGGTAGAGATGCAGCATTTCAGTTGTCTCACAAAGTTAAAGGGATCATCTTACTATAATAGTTTGTGAAGCTCTGACTTTGATCTGGCATGTGGCAGATCTGGGATCTGTTCTGTGCAACCTCATATCAAATGTTTCAGTGACATAAAGAAACAGTCCATTGACTTAAATTGAAAAGGCATAATTTCTGGTGTTCCGTCCCAGGAATATGTTCAAGGCTGTCTGTATGGCCTAGGATTCCTCTATCTGAAGAAAAGTAAATAAGCCCCCTCCCCTCCCCTCCCCCACCCCACAGCATGACTGTGAGGTCCCCTCCCTGCTTGTGCACCTCACGGGGCTGTTTCTCTACTCCTAGCAATTCTATGTGACCACATCCCGCCAGCTGCGGCGCCTGGACTCAGTCACCCGGTCGCCCATCTATTCCCACTTCAGTGAGACGGTGTCAGGCCTCTCTGTTATCCGGGCCTACAGGCACCAAGAGCGCTTCCTGCTGCACAATGAGAAGATTGTGGACCTCAACCAGAAGTCTGTATACTCTTGGATCATTTCCAACAGGTGAGGCTATAGCATGGCCCAATGAAGGCTCGTCCGTACAAGGACAGAAGGAGTTCTTGGCTTCAGGTGATATTAACAAATGGGTGTTCCCTACAAGGCCAGAAGCAAAAGTAGCTTTCTGTTGGTTTGTCTAATGGCGTCCACTTACTTCAGAGATTTGTATGTTCAGTCTCAGCCACTGGGAAGCTATGACGGGGCATTTGATAAGCCAGCTTGGTGCAGTGGTTAAGAGTGGCGGTTTTTAATCTAGCAAGCCAGGCTTGATTCCCCACTCCTCCACCTGCGGCCAGCTGAGTGACCCTGGGCTAGTTACAGTACTGATAGAGCTGTTCTGACCAAGCAGTCCTGTCAGAGCTCTCTAGCCCCACCAACTTCACAGGAGGTCTGTTGTGTGGAAAGGAAGGCCATGGTAAACTGCTTTGAGACTCCTTCGGGTAGTGAAAAGCAGGGTATAAAACCAACTCTTCTGATAATTGAGAGAATCAATATTGATTTCCTGAAATACTGGAAAGGTCCTATTCCTCTTCCACTAGATGGCACAGCTTGTATTAGTTACAGGGTAGATTTAGGTAGTGTTTGAAGAGCTAGTGGAAAGCTGACTTGATCATCCCTCACTTGTCTCTTTCTACAGGTGGTTGGCGGTGCGCCTAGAATTCGTGGGCAATCTTGTGGTTTTCTTTTCAGCACTGCTGGCTGTCTTTTCCAAAGACTCTGGCTCTTTGACAAGTGGCATTGTGGGACTGTCCATCTCCTCAGCTCTCAATGTAAGTGACTGAGTGTGGTCACCCTTGGTCAGAGAGGTGGGCAGGCTAGAGCTGTTGGGTGTGTGCACTAACAGGCCAGGCAAAGGATATTGGATATTGATTTGCATTTTGACAATGTATTCTACTTGTGTTGAACATAAAGTGTAGATATGGAGTGAGGGGAGAGAAGCCTGCCTTAATATAACCCTGGCATCATTTGCTGGGTCTAGTGGGGAACTGTGAGGATTGGAAGAGGAGGCTGTTCTTGGAAAGCGAGCAGAGTCCCCAGCGTCCCAAGTTCCATGACAAGTAGCATTTGTCTTGGAACCTGCAGATGCACCCAAGTAGGACACAGTGGCATTCACTGAATAAGCATTTGAGGGCAGGTAGAAGGGCTGGAGAAATAGGGCTGGCATAATAGCCCCTCCTCTCCACTTTTGCAGGTGACCCAGACTCTCAACTGGTTGGTACGGATGACATCGGAGCTGGAGACCAATATTGTAGCAGTAGAGCGAGTACATGAATATTCACAGGTGGCAAGTGAGGTAGGAGGTGCCATGGGGTTTGTAAAGAATACTAAAATATATTGGGAGGGGGAGACTGGAGCAATTTTCCAAAGCTGTGGGAGGGCAGCACCAAAGAAATGTCACCCAGCGTCTTGTCTGATGCCTGTTCTGCCCCGTGCAGGCCCCGTGGGTAACAGCACAGAGACCACCTCCCAACTGGCCCAGCAGAGGGGAGATCAGCATCATGGACTACCGGGTGCGTTACCGGCCTGAGCTGGAGTTGGTGCTTGATGGGATCAACTGTGATATCAAGAGTACCGAGAAGGTGAGGTGCTGCTGGGAAGTATGGCTGCATGAGGGGAGGAGAATCCTGCAGCTGTGGGGAGTCAGTGGCCAAGGCCTGGATCTGCTGGGCTTTACATCTCAAGGACTTCAGAGTGTCCTGGCAACTCAACCACCAGTGGTTCCTTCTGGCCTACGTCACGTGGAAAGTCGGTGAGAACAGGAATAGGTACAGAAGGATGGCCAGCCAGCAGGCTGAATGAATCAGAGACTGGTAGGGGAGGCCTGGTGAACTTACCTGAATCTTTGCGATCTCTTCAGGTTGGTGTTGTGGGCCGAACAGGAGCTGGGAAATCCTCCCTCACAAATTGCCTCTTTCGCATTCTGGAGGCAGCAGGGGGAAAGATCCTGATTGATGGGCTGGATATAGCAACCCTTGGCCTGCATGACCTGCGCCAGAACCTTACCATCATCCCACAGGTGAGTCACTGACTGGGCCTTGATTATTTGTGATTTTGCCGGAGGAGTTGAGCCCTTAAGTTAAATCCTTGCTGGAGCAGTTTCAAGAGTTAGCCAGGCCACTACTCTCAGAGCAAGGTTTCCTTTTGCAATTGCTTATGCTCTGATGCCACAATATACTAGCTCTTTATAATATAGCTCAGTGAAAAAAAGGAACACAGATTGTAGAGGATGCTAAAAGGCCTCTGGCTTCTGTCCCACCTACGCTGCACAATAAAGCTAAGCTGAAGAAGCCAGTGAGTGGACCTTTCCGCATGGCCCGTGAGGTTTTCTGTCTTATAATATCCAGCCTGATAGAGTACTGATGAGCTTGAAATCTTGCAACCCCAAACATCACTGCCTCTCCTACACCAAGTGCCCTTGTAGTGAGATCAAAAGAACAGCCAATCCCTTCCCCCACCTCTCCTAGCTTCTTCTACCTACTTCTTCTACCAACCTTTTACCTCCACACCTGCAGGATCCTGTTCTCTTTTCGGGGACCTTGCGCATGAATTTGGACCCATTTGACCAGTACTCGGATGAGGAAGTCTGGCGTGCTCTGGAGCTAGCTCACCTGAAGCCTTACGTGCACAACCTGCCTGAGGGACTGTCCCATCTAGTGAGCGAAGCTGGAGAGAACATGAGGTATTGGATGGCGAGGGCTTTCATGATGCCCTGCCTTGGCCCTCGGGTGTATCCTCAGCTGTCCTGACTGCACTACTTCATTCCAGGCACAACTGGACTTGACAGCTGGGGAGCACTGGGGATCAATGTTTGCATCAGTCTCCTGCTGGCAGCTGAGCTGCTTTATCCAGGTAGCCTTAGTGATCTCGCTCTTTTACCCACAGTGTGGGACAGAGGCAACTTCTCTGTCTGGCACGAGCCCTCCTTCGTAAATCCAAAATCCTGATTCTGGATGAGGCCACAGCAGCTGTGGACATGGAAACGGATCACTTGATCCAAGAGACTATCCGCACTGAGTTTGCCAGCTGCACCGTGCTCACCATTGCTCATCGACTACACACCATTATGGACAGCAACAGGTATGGGGTTTGAACTGGTCATGCCCAGCAGGCCTGTCCAGGTCTCTGTTCTTACCTGAAAGGGGGGGAGGGAGAGAGAGAGGCCAAAGTTGCCTCCAGACCTGCAGGGGAGTAATTATAGGAAACGAAGCAATGTCACAGTGCTCTAACCTCTCACACCGTAAACTCTGAATTCCCTCTGAACATTCCTAGAACAGAAACAGCACTCTCAGAAACTCAAGTCCCAAAACTTGGGGCTAATTCAAAATGTCATATGCTGACATAGGGCCTTTAAAAATCCATGAGTGGGTTAAGCAGGGTTATTCTCTGACAGGTGAGCAGAAAAACTGCTTCAGCAGGTAGCATGAGGGAATGAACATGTTAGCAACAATTTTAGCACGCACCAACAACATAGTTTGCAAAAAGCGAACTTAAGTTATTGAAAACCCCAAAGGTTTATCTCAGGCAAACAGCTGTATGTTGCAGCTTTTTAGTTGCTTCCCCCCACCCCAAACAAAGAAAACGATTCACTTTGCCCTCGGGGGGGGGGGGTTACCCTCATAGGGTTACTTGAAAATACACAGAATCAGTGGAGTCAGTTTTCTTTGCCACCAATCTAAGAAGGAAGAAAGAGGCAGGGCTGTTTGGGTGCTGACACAGTGGAGGCTCAGATTTCTGCCTCTTCTCTTCTCCAGAGTGATGGTGCTTCAGGCTGGGAAGATTGTGGAATTTAATAACCCAGAGCAGCTGCTTGAAGAAGGAGGCATCTTTGCTAGCATGGCAAAGGATGCTGGTATCACGGGAACCCTGGACACTTCCCTGTAAGAACAAGGCCAGGCTCACTTCAATTGCAGGACTCTGTTGTAGCTGCCCAAGTTACTTTGGAATAACAAACACACCTTATCGGTTGTCAATGGGTACCTGGGCTGTGCTTGCAATTCACGGAGGAGCTCCTGATATCTCAGATGCTGAACCCAAGCCTGGGCTACAGGCACGTCTGGCTCAGAAGATTGCAGCTTTCCTGGAGGCCAGGAAAGAGGTACTGAAGCTATACTTTTAAAGGTACACCTTTCCTTCAAGATGCAGCTCGGAGGATCCTAACTTTTGCTTCCAATTCTGCCTGTTCCATTTCATATGCACTTCCCTTTATTTTTGTGCTTTTTGGAAGTTCCACACCGCTAGTTTGTGTGCTTCTCCACCGAGCCATTCACGTTCACAAAAAGATGGCTTAGGAGTTATTTGGGACTTTTAGAACACTGAAAGGTTGTACAGGAGTGATTATTTAATAAACATAGTTCCAAACAATTTGGTTTTCCCACCTTTTTTCAGGCCCAGATTGTGGGGGTGAGCTGTATGAAAATACAGAGTCTGGCTCTCTCACCCTAGTCATACTGCAAGGCTCGAGAGCGTGCTCTCATTCACGGTTCTTATTCTTAGACAATATTTACTATTCACTCTTCATCCAGTACAAGGTTTTGGGCACTGCTCTCAGTAGCCTCTGTGTTGATGCACTGGTAGCTCAGGCACGTGGCTTGCAGTATATGGGGGGGGGGCGGGGGCGGGGGAGGAGGAAGCAAGCAACGGGGGCCAGGCCGAAAGGGCTCTCTGTACACCAACACAAGTCACTCCCAAAAGAGAAACTTTATTTACAAAACAGCAGCTCAGGAATAGCACTCAGGAGGGAAACTGCACCTCTTGGAGCAGGAATCCCCCAGGACTGATCTCCAAGGGATAAACCAGGTGCAGCCTCATCCTGGCACACAGACTGTGGCATCCAAGGTGAGCACTAGACCCACCTGCACTCTAGCACAGGAGCCCTAATTGCCCCCAAGTAACACTGTGGTGAAGGAAGTCTTGTTCACGGGCCCTCTGGATGCCTCCTCTTTGTTGGCTAGTAGCCAGCACTTATGCCCATGCAACTACGTATCACTGGCTTTAGGGAAACCACACCCTGCCCTCCTGTTACATCCAGGGTGGAAGGATAAGCCAGAGCCCTCCAAGCTGCCTCCTCTCTTGCTAGTTTGCAGCCTTCTTAGTCAAACTGAGACTAAGTGCCCATTCCAAGGGGGCCTGGACATCGCACTGCTGCCTGCTCCCCCTTGCCCAGCTAGGCAATCAGGTTGTGATGCACAGGAGTAAGAGTAGACTTCCTTGGGAACACTTCATTCAACGGCACTGGAAATCTGGTTGGACTCTCAACCAAATGCATTCAGTATGGATGGACCACTAGGGAAAACGGAGCCTGGAGCAAGACTCCTTGCTTTGGTCTTCTGCCTGTTTGCAACAGAGATTTAAGGCATCAGTTTCTGGCTCTGCTAGGTCCCGTCTCACGTGTACTCAGTCTTCCGGATGTAACTGGATGGCACATAGCCCCGCCTCCCGTGTGCCTCTGCCAACCACCACTCCTGATTGCCAGTGATGTCTTCAAACTGTAGGATCCTTAGTCTTTGATTGGCTGTTACACTCAGTTCATTTGAATTCCGACCCTTAAAAGTATAAACAGCATAGTAGACCTGCAAGCAGAAAGACAGACAAGGGAATCCATGACACCGAGGAAGCAAAAAGCTTCATATCCTGTACAGCCCTACTCTGAACCCTGCCAAATGCACTCCCCCCCCCCTCCATCTGCTGTGTTGTCTCCACATGAGGTGGGAGTATGGGTTCAGAGCAGACAGGTATGACTCTGAGCCTGTACATCTTCCCTACTTGCCTGGCTTCCCTTGGACTCGCTGTCCTTCACCCTAGAGCGGCCATCCTCCAGTGAAGGCACTGCCCTCGCCTTGGCCCGTGCTGTGTGTCCGTTGCGGGAGTCAGGGTTACTGTATCGGCGAGATGCTGGGACAACACGGGGTGGCTGAGCAGCTTCCACAGCAGGGCCCATTTGAGGTGGGCAGGCAGCATCCAGCTCAGAAAGCGCTTCAACAGAGCTGTTCATGTCCCCTTGGGAACCAGAGTCCTGTGCAGGCTTCTGTGTGACGCTCCCCGATGCATTGCTTAGCATGCTGCTAAGAGTGCTGCTACCCCGCGATGAGGAGCCACTGTGCTCAGATTCACTGGAGGAATGGCTGCCAACCGAGGCATCTGAGTGGCTGCACCGTGGGTTGTAAGGCTTCAGGAAGGAGCTGTACACAAACCCTTTGGTCACTGCAGGGAGGAGGAAAGGTCATGTTACGAGCACTGTCAGGGAGATGGGCAACAATCCCACAGACAAGGAAGCCCAAGCCCTGCCTGGGGTCAGCAAGCTCTCCTCACCTCCGTTGTCAATGAGCCAGCGGTTCTGACTGCCCATGGGGTCCTTCTTCTTGATGACACCCACCAGGTCACCCTCCAAGAGTGACACGTCCAACTCTTGAGCTGCGTTGAAGTTGCGCTCTGCCTGGAAAAGCTTGTCAGGTGGGTACCGTGCCAACAAGGTTGTGCGTAGATCATCCGACTGCAACATGTAGCTGGGCTAAACAGGGAGAAGACAGTGCCTGTGAAGGGGAGGGATGCGCAGCTACCCTCCCTCCCTCCACTCTCTCATCACTTGCTAGGCCTAGGCTGGCCCTTGCTGAGGCATCGGGCCCAGGCTCCTTCCTAATTGGCCATCCTCTTGGGGACCTCACAGAGGCCAGCTTCCTCCCTCCTCCCCACAAGTCTCACCATGCCCAAGAGCGGCTGTCGTCGTGCTGACTGGCGCTCCAAACTTTTCCTCTCAAAAGGCTTTTTGGCAGGAGAAATGGTCTCCGGGAAGAAGGTGAAGACCTGCAGCTGCTGGAGGACCCGGCTGTGCTCTTCCTGGAAGATGGCAATCAGGTTCCCCTCTCTGCCAACCACTTGTAGCAGCTGGAAATAAGACAGCAACAGAGCCATGAGTGTGCAAGAAGTGTGGAGTTTACCAAAGGTCAGCTAAGCCACACTTGTGTACAAAACAGGCCAGCTGGAAGCCATGCCTCAGTTAAAGCAACCCCTGAGAAAACTCATTAGCCCAGCACCAGGGAGGCCTACTTGAACTTTCTTCCACCAGCAAGTTGGCTCTAATGTTGACAGATACATCCGAGGTGAACCTCATCACTCCAGAGTCTTTGTCTCAACCGGACCTTCCTATTCAGACCCCTGCTGATGTTCCAGCCAACCACCACAAGAGAAACTCAGAGGAGCAACACAAAGATTGGTTCCAGAAACAGCTGCCATTCGAAATATGTATGTAGAGAGGTATGTGAAAGTGGAAGGGAAAAAGCGGCAACAACCCAAAACAACCCCCCCCTCGCCACCCACTTTCACATTGCATTGGATCTACCTAAGGGCATGGTGTTTTCCTCCCACTCTACCATTGTGGATTGTTCACTCAGTGAGAAGAAGAAAACTGCAGCCCTTCTGTCCACAGCTTTTCATAGAAGATTTAAAAAAAACACATCCCCTGAGGCCAAACTCCTAGCTCTCTCCCACTTCTGCGTACTCACTGAGAGCAAAGGCTGGAGTTCCTGCAGAGCCAGGCGCACAAAATCACAGTGGGCCTCAGCATAGCCCCGCAGACAACTAGTGAAGAGCTCCTTAGCGCAGCACTGGAATTTGGGCAGCTCATCCAGCAGCTGAGTGTTCAGGGCCTCATAATTGTTGCGTGCTGACTGCAGCTCTTCCAAGGTCCGCTTGTCCTTAAGCCTCTCGGCGCGCTCTGTGCAAGTGTGGAAGTCCAGGAGCTTGTCGAAACGCTTCTGCACCAACTTCTGGGGCCCGGCAAACATGTTCAGCAGCTGGTTCAGAGGGGTGATCACCAGCCGCTCCGTGCGCTCCTTCTACGAGACGGAAAAGAGCAGCTTCAGACCACGGCTCCATCACTGCTCGTTCTTCCATTAGGGTTTGTACATGCTAAGCAGGAGGCTCACTCTGTAAAATTCCTTTTGGCTCAAACCCTATATAATCTATTCTCGAGAGAGTAAGCCCCACCGCACAACATTCAGCCTGCTTCTAAGTAGACCTGCTTAGCATTGCCCACACTGGTATATTAAAGATGTTGGAATATATATTAATTAACAGTATATTATTTAATAGTATATTAAAGATGTTGGAAGAGCTTCTGTTCTTTCCGTCCTGTTACCCGCCACGAGCCAGTTAGGGGAGTGGCAGGCTATAAATTAAATTCTAAATTAAAAAAATCTCCCTGGATCTTCTGCCAGGCTGCCTTGCAACCATCCTCCCTTTTTATCGCAGCTACTTAAGACACGGCAAGTCTTGTCCAGCTACCAGTAGTCCCATCCTCATCTGGTACAGTCTCCCTCCTCCCCCTTCCCATTTGATGCGGCAGATTCCTTCTCTCAGCTCTTTCTTCTACCGCTTTCTGCAGCAGACAAGGAATCTAAGCCCGAGGAGCAGGAACCTGACAGGAAAGGAGCAAAAACACTCACAAAATCAGAGAAGAGCTGGTCACTGATGAAACGATGGACCTTCTGGAACTGCTCCAGCTCTGCACTGCCCTTCTCCACGCACAAATCCCACATACTCACGGCCGCAGTCACTTTCACACAAGCGGACTCCTGAGGACCAACACACGCAAAAGTCAGCCCCACCACCCCTGCACCTGAGCCCATTTAGAGTCCCACAAGTCTGCGGGAATTTAATCTAGGGGACCCAAGGTGACTGACAGAATTTGGATCCTGGCTTGTTTTTATCCTCACAACAGCCCTTTGAGGTAGTTTAGATCAGTGGTCCCCAACCTTTTTATCACCGGGGACCACTCAACGCTTGACAATTTTACTGAGACCTGGGGAGAGTTTACTCCTCTACTCTCAACCACTGCCCTAACGCTCTCTCATCGCTATGGTAATGCTTAAACATCCCTTCAAAATAAGATACAGACACGCCACAACAAGGAACATAAGGAACATTTTATTTTCATGGAAATTTTAACTCATGACAATGACAAATCAATGGGAACCCTGAGCTTGTTTCTCTGCAATGAGATAGTCCCATCTGGGAGTGATGGGAGACAATGACACCCGAAGTGTGTTGTAAAGGGCCGGGGGGGATGAAGTAAAGGGCCGGGGGAGGGGGGGGAGAAGGCGTCCTTTGGGGCCCACCTCCAATTAGTCAACGGACCACATGTGGTCCGCGGCCCACAGGTTGGGGTTCGCTAGTTTAGATGACCCATTAAGAATCCATGGGCAAGGGGATTCTTAATTGCGTCTCCCAGATCCTCATCCCAGATCCTTATCCATCCCAATGGCCCTAGTCACTATCAGCTCCTAGAAACACAGAAAAACTCCCAACTGAGGCACAAAAATGCTGCACAGATGACGATTGCGGGAGTTCACAACAACTCCACCTGGCCCTCAAAGACAGATCCTCGTCAAGGTCCCCCGCACACTTACTCACCCGGACATGCTGAAGGTAAAGGGAAAGGTCCCGGATGAAAGATTTGATCAGCCGCTCCTGCATCCGGAAATTCTTCTCTGTCTCCTCAAAAGCCTCATCCTTGAGCTGCAATGGAAACAAAATATGTTGACAGGCACTATGGAACTGCCTGAGCACGAAGAAGGGTTGGTTTTTATTACCCTGATTTTCATTGCCCAAAGGAGTCTTATGATCTCCTTCCCTTCCTTTTCCCGCAAGGTAGGTCTGCGAGGTAGGTAGGGCTGAGTGAGAGAAACTGCTCAGTCAGAACAACTCACAGAGGTCAATGGGGTTGATGCACAGCCAGGTAGCCCAAGACCATCTTTACCTGGGGTGCAAAGCCTGTGAGGTGCTTCAAGTGGCTGCTGACCCGGTTGGATTTCTTGATGATGGAGTGGAAGTTCAGCTTGGAGATCTTCTCAAAGAGGCTGTCATCATCTGTCTTCCGGTACTTCATCACTGGAATGGATGTGGCGGGAATGGTACTATCATCACCTTCTAGGCAGCTTCCATCAAGCCAATCACTTTAGTTCCTCCCCTGCCCTCACATCATCACTTGCAAATAAGATCCGCACCATCAGGAGCAGGCATGCCTTAATAGCTGGATACCAACCACATCAATTGCCCTGCCAGTGCAGCATTACTAGGTTAAATTGAAAGGACTTCCTGTCTTTATCATAGAGTTACCATTTCTGGACTGTTCACTTCCTCCATCTTTTCCCAGTGCATGCACACAGCCTCCTCGTGCTGCATCCCGATCCTGCTTGCTCAGGGGCTTCCCTTCTTTTCCATATTTCCCACATGACTGCATCTCCCAGATTCTCCTGCCTCTTCTTCCCCAGGAGTTCACACCTCTCACATCCCCAGCGCTCACCTAGGTCTTTTCGCCGCTTGTACTCATTGATGTTACAGTTGATCTCTTTGACCGCCAGGACGGCAGCTGCCAACGGAGCACGATCAGGATGAGACTCGGGAGTAGCGCTCAGGAGCTCCATCAGCAGCAACGGGTAGCGCATCACCCGCTGCACTGGCTTGATCAGGAAGGAGCCCAGGTCAATGTAGTTGGTGCAACCCCTGGGAAAGGCACAGAGAGTTGGCAAAGGCACGGGGAGACTACAGCATGCCACACCTTCAAAGCCAACATTCGACCAAGCTCCCAAACCCAAGTTGCACCACGTCTGCAGAGTTTCCCCCAAGCAGCACTGCGCATCACAGTCACACAACCTGATGTCATCGCTGTCTTCCACAGATTGCCAAATGCATCCCAAGGTTGCCTTCCTGTGGCTGAGCTGAACCCTCTCAACAACAAAGGGCAACTTCACAAACTCTGCTCCACCCCCAGCCAGGCCTTACTCGGCTCCTTCCCTGACCTGAGCAGGAAGAGGATCACAGCTCTGTGCTTCATTTCTCCAGTCTCCTGGTATATTGCTGCCCTCTTGTCCCACTCCTGCAGGAAGCACAAGCCCCATTCCAAACCCACCGCCCTTTGGTTCTTCCTCGGACACATTTGTACAGTATCATATCTATCTATGGGTGTACAAAATGGGTTCACTGATGTACAGCAGAGGAAAATCAGGCACACAAGAGCTACTGGGAACAGTGGAAAACAGACAAATAGTACAGGAAAACCGCTTACCATTCACTGTAAAGACTCCTGGCAGGCACAGTGCGGGGGGGGGGGGGGAGAGAAAAAGGCAGCCAATTAAAACTATGTTAGTCACTTTGGGAATAAAAGACTAGCGGTTGCTACAGTCTCCACCCCTCACTTACAAAGAGAACGCCTACGCATGACAAGTGGCTGAGGATCAAAATGGGAGAGGGAGAGCACACATGTGGCATCTCCTACCCCAGCCCAGATGGTTGGAGCCGTCCATCCCAACGGGGGATGAGTGTGAAGGACGGAGCATCAGGCCCAACTATCCCCCAGACGTGGGATGGGAAAGGGAGACAGCCCCTACACACCCTCTCACCTGAGGATCTCCAGCGATTCCAGCAAATGCTTCTGCACTCGCTCATCCTTTTCATAGGCCTCCAGGAGGGCAATGGCCTCATCATGGTTCTGACAGTACACTTTATACACATCCTCCAGCTCAGCCCGAAGTGCTAGGAAGGTCGGTCCTTTGGGATGGGAAAGACACACGTCCTTTAGCCACCTGCTCCTTCCTAGGCCCCTCTTACTGAAGCAAGCACCAGGGAAGGGAAGGGAAGGGAAGGGAAGGGAAAGGGAAAGGGAAAGGGAAAGGGAAAGGGAAAGGGAAAGGGAAAGGGAAAGGGAATGGGGAAGGGGAAGGGGAAGGGGAAGGGGAAGGGGAAGGGAAGGGAAGGTGCCCCAGTGGCCAGCAGGGATAGACAGCAACAGCTTCTATAGAACTGGAAGGCGGAGGAACACTTGCATGGACTCATGAACATCTCTGCACATTTCCCTGTCTTCCAGTACAGAATCCTATGATGGGCCTGTCAGTTCTCACTACTGGGATCATCTGCTTAAAAATAAATAATTTTTCACGCTTTATCTTCCACAACAGGGTCACAAAAGGCTGGTAGCTGTCATATTTAGAAGCAAGAAGGAACATTTGTTCCATGCCAAACATGCTAGTGGCCCTGTGTTTTAAAAACCTTCTACAAAGCTTGAATCATCTCTATATATTATTGCTCCAGCAGCTCATATACCAATTCAGGCTGAAGAAAGGGGAATCCATTCTACCATGTTCCCTGCTCAATAAAGAAATGAGAATACATGATGAAGAGCCACGTCAGAGCAGATGCATTAGCTCTAATCACCTGTTCCTAAAACAGAGGAGTGCAGGAAAAGCACAGCCTGAAAATGAGATTCCATCTAGGGCTGCAGTCCTATACTGAATTAGACATTTATGTATTTATTTAGATTAGATTTATATGCCACCCTTCCTTGTGGCTCAGGGCTTAAAGCCACTGATATATATGAATTTAGACATTGGGGTCAGTTGCAAGGGAGCAAAAGAGAGCTGAGAGACTCATCTCTCACCCGGCCATTCTGAAGAGAGAGTTCACAAGTATGGCTCTTCTCCAGACATCAAAGTGGGGCAGGAAGCAAAGGGGTCTCCAGTCAGGTGCTGACATCAAATGGATGGACTGAGGTGGACCTTGTAAAAACAGTGTTGCTTTTTGTGCCTACCCCAACCAGCCTCATTCTCGGGATTTATTTATTCCTGGGTGCAACCACCCCCAAAAGAACAGCTCAGATTGAAGCACATACCAACAGCATCTGCAACTTCCAGGGCATTTAGCAACTGCTTTGAGAAGGCAATTACTCCTTGAATGTTTCCAAACAGCCCCTCACAGTCTACGTGTGGCACCTGTACAGAAGCGAGGAAGTATTAAGGCAAGAAGAACATCTCCAAGTAGATTCACAACCACGGATGTGCTCAGATCATCCCTTCTTGCAAAAACAGGGTACAATTTGATCACTCCCTGAAAACACAAAACTGTGTCAGAGAACACCAATGCATTCTGTGGTATTTGCATCCAGTGACAGCCCAACCTATACACAAAATGCCACTAAGTAATCCGCCACCACCAGCATAAACACACAAGAACACTTGAAAATAACCCACCTATTAACGGAACAGCATTTGCCAACACTCTCGCAATAGTCCACCCCATAACCTGCCGAGCCACACGCCGCACCCACCTGAGCCTCCTGCAGCGGCATCTGCACCTTCTGCACACACATCTCGAGGTCTCGGATATAATCCCTCTCGGTCTGCAGGAGCTCTTCAATGACCTTTGCTCTCTTCTCCAGCATCCTTTTTTCTGGGTTGGGAGTGGAGGCTGCTGCAGCCTCCAGTGATGCCGGCTGGGAGGAAAGCAGGGTCATTTCTGAGAGAGGGAGAGAGAACAGATGGGATTAGGCCAGGGTTTTTGAGCCAGCTGCTCTTTATATGGGAGTAGGGGGTAACTGGAAGTCCACACGTCAAATCCAACCCACAGGGGACCACCAGCTAGCCTGCCACGCTTTCCTCACAGATAAAGGATCCTTTTAGCATGAGACAGCCTCCCGACTGTTGGCTTCAGGGATGAGGAGGAGCTGCCAGGAACACGTGCACTCTGCCACCCACCCATGTTCCCAGCAGTCTCCCTCTCCCAGGACAGGAAACACCCTCGTCTGCAATCTTCAGCCAGAGATGAGTATATTAGCAGCAGTGAGACACTGGGAAGGAGGAGGGAAAGAACCTGCTGCCTTGCCTTTGTGCTCTGCTTGGGATTGGCTACTGGACTGATCTAGCTGATGGCCTCTGCTGCACGGCCCCAAATGCCCTAAGTCAGGGCCAGTTCAGAGGACACCGTCCATGAATCATATGGGACAAGGAGGCCTGCCAGGTGGGAACTCCCTGCTTATCAAACACATGGTGGAAAGAATCTATGAATTACAGCATCAGTACCGGACTAAGCCAAGTAATACTACTGAAGAAACTCATTGTGGAAAATCTGCTCTGAATCAGAGAAAAAAAATATAGGCTCAGTTATCCTTTCAAGGAGCTCCTCAGCTATATGATATCAAAACAATGAAGGCAAAAGATACACAACATCCTCTCATCATAAACAATAATGACTATGGGAGCTCCAAAAGCTCTTAGCAAGTCCATGCAACAACAACAACAACAAAAACAGCAAAAGTGAGTACAGAGAACCTCAGCCTGTCAGGAGGTATTCTAATACTAGCTCCTGCCCTGATTGTTACTCGCAACAATTGAGTTATCACCTGTGATTGCTGGGAACAGGAAACTGAATCGGATGGATCACTGACGTAACTACTACTGGTTAGGCCACTCCTGTGCCTAGAAATGTTTATCACATGCTGAAATCTGGCATAACTCACTGTCCAGGACATACAGACAGAATGTGAACGTTGGCATAAACATGCAAGGATAACACCATACCCGGGCCCACTTCATGTCGAGGCAAACAGTAAAAGTGCAGAGAAGCTACCTTTCATCACAAAGAGCGAAAGAACAAAAGTACATGTGGGGTGGAGAAGATTTGGGGACTACCAAAATACTCCCAGAGGAGTGGCTGTGCTGTGCTCCTCCCTGCTAAAACAACAACAAAGAGATCGGCCAACATCTGAAAATCTAGCAAAAATATTGTGCTGCGATCTCTCCTAAGCTACAACCTAGTTCCGGCAGGGGCATGCAGGACTCTGGAAGATGAGAAGCACGAAAGCTTCACACAGGAGACCTTCCCAGCCAGCCCGTCCTCCCCAACCAGAGGGGCCGCATTCCAGGCCCCCCCCCGCTTAGACCCCCCACGACCGACCGGGAAGGGGCGTGGCTCTGGCTTCACAAGGAATTCCCGGCAAGTGCAGCTTTACAACCCCGGGAGGGGGGAGAGCCCCCCCTCCTATGCGCTGCACCTCTGCGCAGCATCCCCCGCACCCCGGTTCCTCGCCAAGCTGAGCCGCCCCCACCGCTACTCTGTCCGCGAGCACCCGAACAAAGTTTTGAGTCCAGGAACACCCGAGTTTTATTCTGGGAATAAGCTTTCCGTGCGCGCGCACACTTCCTCAGATCCAGCGGCATCTCCATTGCGTGTGCGCACACGAAAGTTGACACCTTGAATAAAACTTTTGTGGGTCAACACGGTGCGGCCGGACTCCAATTTGTTCTGCGGCTTGCGACCCGCGCGGCGACCCACCTGCCTCTATCTTCATGAGAGCGGCCGGTAAGGGTCCTGGGGGCAGCCGGACCAAACTGCACCCCCCTGCCCCCGCTCCGCACACGGCGCCGCTCTCCGGGGTATTAGCATCTCAATAGACGCGCGAGAGAGCGGCCGATCAGAGCCAAAGCCCGGAGCTGGATATCCGTGGAGGAGGAGCCCCCTTAGGCGACACTCCGTCCCTCCAGCCGGAAGAGCCCCGACGGGCCCTGGCGCCGCGGAGAGCGATGCTGCCTGCAGGCGGACCACGGGCTCATACCGCGCTTGCTGGGCTGCAAGACCGAGCCGGCAGAGGAGAACGGGGGAAACCCGGGCGAGGCCTTGCGCATCCCCCGGAAGCCTGGCGGGGCTTACACGACGCAACACGGCGAAAAGGCACGGCCAACCTGGCCCTGTTTCCCGAAGCCAGAGAAGCGCGTTGCCCAATCCATGCAAATCTCTGCGAAATCTGGGGCACGAGGGCGAGACTGCTCGGCCGGCCGCTCTCTGCGCCCGACCTAACCGGCCCACGAAAGCCGATGCCGCCCAACCCGCGGGGGCTCGTGGTCGCTCCGTGAGGGGCGCTGCCTGGTTTTCTCTCCCACCTGCTGCTGTCTGGCCCAGGCCAGCCCCCTGGCTCAGGTTCACAGGCAGATTCCTGGGGCCCAGCAACCCCCCCCCCCAACACCCGCTCTGGCATTTCCAAGGGATTTGTTCTTGCAAAGAGAAAAAAGACGGCTCCCCCTTCCGCTCCCCCGAGGCATTCCTTAGGGAATTTTTCAGAGATTTGTTCCCATCCTCTCCACCACTGGCGAGCGAGAGAGAGACGCACTTTGTGTAACCTTCAGCGAACGGGCGGCTCACAACGGTGTAGCAAATGCCAGTCGCCTGGGGTACATTCCCACGATCATTTTAAAAATGCCGCATCGAGAGACATACAGAGCAAGCTTCTCTCCGCCGCCGTTAATTGCTTGGCATTTCTTCCACCCTCTCATGCAGACTGCAAGGACGAGTCTGCTCTTCTCGGACACATTGCACAAATGTGGCTGAACTTCCCTCGCTTTCTTGCTGCGATATCAAGATGCGCTACAACCAAACCATTAGACTTTCCGGGGAGCTGGGAACACAGTTATTAAAAAACAACACCAACTAAGAATGAATTCATCTCAATGGGGACACACCACTGCAGGGTTGGTTTGGTTTTTTTTTTTTTTTTTGCCAGCTTTCACTATACTGCCCACGTGCACTGAATTTTGATGAGGTGGGTCAATTGCGCATTCTCTGATAGCAGCTTGGTTGTGGTCTCCCATGTGCGGATCCTGGTCAGCGTGCATTTGCATTCTTACTCCCACTCCCAGTGACGAACACTTTGGCAGTCAGAGACACACATGCCCTTTCAACCCAGATCCCATTGTGCACAGTGAGGCACTCTGAACTGCTAGTGCATCATTTTACAAAAGTGCAACAAAGGACTGGAGAAGGTCATTATGGAGAACAGAAAATGCAAAGCAATAGAGCCTGATAGTGGCGCTGTGTATTCCTCCAGGACCGCTCTTAGGCCACACTCACTCAAGGACTGCTCCTTGCCCACTATGCTCTCCCCCCACCCATCCTCAGAACATAAGAAAAGGGGGAGACTCTTGTAGCCTGGCATTCAATGCTCCCCACAGATTGGCCAATGATGGTCCTGGAGGGAGGGGGAAGGGGGAAGGGGCGGGGCCCCTGCCAGCCCTGTACACAGCTCTGCTTCCCAACCATATTCTGCAGGATTGTGCCCCTTCTGGGGTTTCTCAAAGCCTGAAGAGTGTTTCAGAGGTTTCTCAATGATCAAAAAGTTTAGAGGCTGCATTAAGCCATCATAGCCATACTTCCATTAACTACATTTATATTCCCACTCCCACCTCTAGTGACCAACACTTTTGGGCAGCCTCAGACTCACTCCTGCCCTTTCAGTCTGAAATGTTAATGCATCAGTGGCCTTCGCTACAGCTTGTAGCAGTGAATTCTGTAATTCCATTAAGTGTTGTATAAAGAAACATTTCTTTTGTAAATTCTAAATCTACAATTGGTCAGTTTCCCTGGATGACTTCAGTTCTGGTATCCTGAGAGTAGAAAAAGAGAGCAACCATAAGTAAGTCCCTGTTTATTTAATGAGGCTCACTTCCAAGACACACAAGCGTCTTACTTGGGTTTCCCCCATTCCAGTTGTGTGATATTTTTTAAAGAGTAGGCACAACAGGACTGGTCTCCATACTAAACTTGCATCTTGCACCAGGCACGATCTGTTCCCACGGCTTTATACTGCAGGCTAAGAAATCTCATTCTCCCCTGAGAGATGCTGACTTATGAGATTATCTTCTTCTGCATTCCATTCAGTGTTAAAGTTGCAGCACTGGGCAGAGTTGCTACGTGTCTGATAAGCACAGAGTTATCTCACCAGCAGCAAAAGAAACATTTTATAGAAGACGCACAGAGAGAAAGAGAGTCCATGTCCTGGAGCAGGGACCAAAAACCACCACAGCTCTGCTTTAAGATACAGGATCTTAGAGCATTTCAGTTTTTTATCCGGGACCAGTTGAGTTTGTGCTAGTTAGTTTGGAAGGAAAAACCCACCTTCCCAGATGTGCCAATGAACAACATTCCTCCTTTCAAACATTTGGGATTCCCAGCCACTGTCATGGTTTAAGAGAAACATCAGTCATGTGCAAGTCCAAAATATCTAGCAAAGGTTGCTATCTTTGTGCTAGGGGGGCTTCTAGGCTTGTTATAGCTTTGTTGCACTGTAAGTATTCCACATTAAGGATGGCAAAATTGCACTAGTTAATTTTTTTTTTGCTTGCTACGTTGCTGTTCAAAGCACAGAGCATCTATTAGCTCAAAGGTCAGGACCTCTACATCGATTTCCTCTCCCAACTGTTCCTATTCAGAGAAACCACAACATAGAGCCCCACAGATGTTATGGAGGCCAGGTGTGCTTTCCATCCTCCTCTCTCCCCAATGCAACATGTGACTGAACCCCTCCAATAGAAGCTATGGGAAGAATGAGGCTGCTCTGCATGTGGAAACATTAAGGCCATGACTCCAGTGTCTTCTTATCAAAGCTCTGTACTACCCACAGTTCTGTGACCAGGCAAAAATACAAGGACTTTCCCCATCACTGAATGTATGTATTTTTTTCTGGGGGGGGGGCAACTTCTCTAAAATAATTGTCCATTATGCAGTGATTAATGACACAGGTGCCCGTTGGTGGGAAATGTGACAACATTACTTTTTAGCTTCTGGCTCAAAGCCACGGAAGTCGAACTCCAGTCCAGTCCAAAGGCCTGGCTTTAACAGGTTCGTCTTCATCATAAATCTGTCAATAGTATCTATACATTGTTATCCCATCACACCTCTCAGCAGAGCACTATACCTTATTTCCCTGTGAGGCAGGTTAGATGGAGGGAGGGAGACAGACAGACAGACTTGGCCCTGGGTCCACAGATGAGCTTCAATGGCCAAGTGAGGGTTGGTATTCAATTCTCCCAAGTCCTAATCCAGCCCCCAAAAGTCTCACATGGCAAAGTCCTGACCTGTCTACAGATACTGATTCCAGCCCTGGATTTGTTGTTTGCTTCATTTTAATTTATATCCTGCCTTCCTCCCCAGTGGGGCCCCAAAGTGGCTAGCATAGTTCTCTCAGCCATTTTATCCTCCTAACAACCCTGGGAGGTAGATTAGGCAGGGAGGGTGTGGCAAGTCTCCCACCAAGTGTCCATGGTGCAGTGGGGATTCAAACTGGGTTCTCCAAGATCCAAGTCTAACTCTCTACCCTCTACAGCAGGGGTAGTCAACCTGTGGTCCTCCAAATGTTCATGGACTACAATGAGCTCCTGCCAGCAAATGCTAGCAGGGGCTCATGGGAATTGTAGTCCATGAACATCTGGAGGACCACAGGTTGACTACCCCTGCTCTATAGCAACAGGATCTCTACTGTGGACGGGAGAATTTCCACCTCTTATTGGGAGCCCAGAACGATTCCACCAGAAAAGAAAAAAGACAGCTTGCCTAGTCCCCAACATAGCGTCCTGGGGCTAGAGAGGCCTCCCCTCAAAGGCCCAGGAAAAGGATCTAGCAGTTCTGTTTGTCCAGTGACCAACTCCCAGCCCCCTTCCTCAAGCACACCCCACCCGCTTCTTTTTCTTAAGCATCCAATAGCAAGTGGGCTGTGTGTTAGATCCGAGCCAAGAAGGTGTGGCCCTCGCTGGAATGTGCACACGAGGCCATAAGATACGCAAGTAACCAGAAACAATGTGACGGCCAGACCAAGTAAAGGCTGCCTCCACAGACAAAAACTCCCAGGGTTCCAGCCCAGGGCATGGAAGCCACAGCCTAGAAAATGGACATTCCATTGGTGTGACATACAATCTGCCTCGGTTTCCAGCTGAAAGCAGGTTTCTGTTCCAAACCTTGAGCCATTTTCTGCCTGTCAGCACCAGAGCCAATGAGGAGACAAAGAAAACCGACTCACTCCTGTGGGAGGCAACCAGAGGAACAAGTAGACTGGCAAACAGATAAGTGGGTTGGCCAGCCTGTGACTCAGGCCAGCCTGTGACTTCTTTCCGCTTCCATCACTGGTGTTTTTAATCATAAGAACGTAAACAGAGAGCGTAGGCCCAGCAGACGCTAGGAACCTCTGTCCTTTTATGGAATCTCTGTTCAGATCATAGGGGATACTTGCCCCTTTCTCCATTTGTGCCAGATCCATTTCTGCAAGATCTAAGAATGCTTTTGTGATTGCAGCATGCCAGATATGATAGCCAGTGTGGTGTAGCAGTTAGAATTTTAGAATAGGATCTTGGAGACCCAAGCTGAAATCCGCATTCTGCCATGAAAGCTTGATGGGGGACCTTGGGCTACATACTCTCAGCCTAACCTGCTTTGGGTTCCCATTGGGAAAATGAAATTAATCAATAAATGAAGTAAATAATATTGCCATTTGAACATACGAGGCTGCCTAAGTCAGAACATTGCTGATGTGAACACTTCAGAAGCGCCATCCTAAGGGAGAGCAACGGAAGCAGTGACTGAAGTGACACGGCACAGTGGGGAGACAAAGGAAGGAGTGAGTAGAGAGGACAAAGCCCTTCCGCCTTTCCTTCTTGCCGCTGTTGCCTCAGGCCAGTCACCAGCCATCACCACCACCTCTGCTTCTGTGGCAGGGCTCTGTTGGTTCTCTCGCCACCTCTCCCGCCACCCCCACTGTAGAAGGAAAAGGGAGGGGGGCTCCATTGGCAACTTAAGGTGGTAAGGGGAAGGGGGGACACCAGGGCATTTACATCCACCTTTCCTCGGCAAATCAGATCCTTGCAACTTTTTTCCATCTAGCTGGTCAACTCTTACAGGCAGTGGTTCTCAAGAAGAAATAGAAGGAGAAGGAGAGAAGAAGAGAAGAAGAGAAGAAGAAGAGTTGGTTCTTATATGCCGCTTTTCTCTACCCGAAAGAGTCTCAAAGCATCTTACAATCTCCTTCCTTTCCTGTCCTCACTGTGATGTAGGTGAGGCTGAGAGAGCCCTAATATTACTGCTCAGTCAGAACAGCTTTATCAGTGCTGTGGCGAGCCCAAGTTCACCCAGCTGGCTGCGTGTGGAGGAGCAGGGAATCAAACCCAGCTCACCAGATTATAAATCAGCGTTCCTAACCACTACACCAAGCTAACCAGAACTCCATGGCTATGCAGATCTATCCATGAGCTCTGATAAATGCCTAGGTAGAACCTAGGATGTTTGCAAACACACAAAGCACGCACTCTTCCACTGAGCCACAGCCTTGTAAAGAAAGTGAGAGACAATCGAGAAAAGTTAATCCCCACATTCCCGGGTCGGCTTAAACCAATCTATCTTTTGGTTAACAGGTCAATGATCTAGCAAACTGCTCTGAGGAGATGAGACAACTTCTCAATATGGTTTTCATACACTTTGATTTCTATGTTTTTAAAAAACGAATGTTATCAAGTTCCCAGGGGCTCATGGGAATTGTAGTCCATGGACATCTGGAGGGCCGCAATTTGACTACCCCTGTCTTACATGCTCCCAATAACAGGTGAGTTTTGAACTAAGTCTCCAAACCTTCTTCGAAGGCAGCCTCACATTCTGCAGTGCAGTAGCTCAGGTTGGAAATGACTAGGACATGTTTCTTGGTGCTCAGATTATTCTTTCCTGGGAATGGCTGCAGCTGGCACAGCCTAAATGGGTGGGAGATCCATGGCAACAGTTAGGGCTCCATAGCAATATGGCTCCAAACACAGCCCTAAACAGGACGCTCGATCTTGCCGGAGGATGCTACACCATCCAGCTTCAATTCTCACATCACTCAGATTCTCACCACTGGTATCTCCAACTATGAAATTTTTCCAACAACTCACCTGCTTCCACTGAAAAGAAGAAATTTAAAAAAGTGCCAGCAACAATCCACATAATGGCCGGAGTGACAGCTGGTGAGCCTGGGGGCCAGGCCCTGGCCACCACACTGCCTCTGCCTCCTCCACCTGTCAGCACTTCTGAGCACAGGGGTGGGCTCGGAGGTCAGGCAGCAGTAGCGCAGCAAATGGAGCTGGGCTCTGGGGCTCACCAGCTGCCGCCCCTCGCTCTTCAAGGCTACCCACACTCTGCTGAGGGCGAGGACAGCCTCAGAGGACAGGCAGTGGTGGAGGATGACGAGGCCCAGAGCAGAGCTCCGTTCGCTGCTACCCCTCATCCTCTAAGGATGCCCATGCTCTCCTGAGGGTGCAGGCAATCTTGGAGGGCAGACGGCAGTACGGTGAACAGGGCTCGTCTCTCAGTCTAGCCGTCGTTGCTTTTTTCCGAGGCTGCCCATGCTCTCCTGAAGGCGGAGGTGGCCTCTGAGGATGAGCAGCTGTGGTGGCTGGTGAGGCTCACAGCTGAGCCCCATTCAGTGCTCCTGCTGAGGCCACCAGAGCTTTCCTGGGGGTGTGGGCAGCCTCGGAGGACCGGCGGCAGCAGCAGCCTGGCAAGCGGGGCTCAACTGCCACTGCTGCTTGTTCTTTGAGGCCGGCCGTGCTCTCCACCTACTGGTGCAGTCCCTGGGGGTGGGACTATGGACATCATGTCGGTTTAAGGGGCTGTGCCAGTAGATGTTTCCACATCAACAAGCTGTCCTCAGCATGACCGGTGGTAACTCACTCCAAATATCCTGCCACCTTCCCAAGGCAGTTTCATATGGATGTTAAAACTGTGGTGATCGAGAAAGGAATGAGCAAACTTATGCTCAATCCATACAAAACAAGAGCTGGTGATGGAGGGTAGCAAGACTGGCTGGATGTGGAAATCCCTGTTCTATATGGAGCTGAAATGTCCCCAAGGATCAGGTTTGCCCCATGAGGGTACTTGTGGTTGCTCATCTATCATCTGGTGCTAGTGAAAAATGCTGTCAAGTCACAGCTGACTTATGGAAACCCTGTGCGGTTTTCAAGGCAAGAGATGTTCAGAGGTGGTTGGCCATTGCCTGCCTCTATATCATGACCCTGATAATCCTTGGAGGTCTCCAATCCAAATACGCGCCAGGGCTGACTCTTCTTAGCTCTGTAGATCTGATGACGTCAGGCCAACCTAGGCTGTCCAGGTCTAAAATGCTTTTGTCAGCCTTTGGTTGATACACCAGCAGCTCCTTCTACAGGAACATAGAATGTAAACCCCTGTCATTCATAGTAACTTTCAGATTGGGCTGCTATAGTGCCCTCCACTTGGAGCTGCCCTTGAATACTATTCAGAGACTAACACTATTCAAATTGCTTTTGCCCATTTTTTGGCTAGAATGTGGTGATAAGAACCTGTCATATCTGGTTGACAACATCACCTAGCTTACAACCACCACTCTGCTTCCAGACCCAACCATAAACTGTCTGGATGTGGAATGATGCAAACAGTATCTTCCATTTATATTAATACCCTTGTGCTTTAAGAACTTGCTCCAGCTTATTTATTGTGGCTAGTGAATGCAAAGTTAGTAAGGCCTTTTCCGTGATTGCCCTAATACTGTACACCCAGAGGGGTTGTGTTTGGCCTTCTGCTTGCCTTTTCTAAATAACGGGAAAAATCCTTTATGATTCCAAAAGATATTAAAAGCATTAATGGTAGCAAAAGCAACCCAGAGGCCCTGGACAGCCAGCTGTCATACTCCCTCAGCCCTTGTGCAGCATAGACAAAAGCAACCAAGGTGACCAAGTAACGTTCCAAAGTCTGCAGCCACAAAACAAGGGTCCAGATAATCAGATTCATGCACAATTCTCCACAATCATTTTCCCAAGCGCAGCAAATTCGAAGCCATCTTGTAATTACTGAGACTTGAATATGACAGCAGAAAGAAGAGAATGTCAGAGCACAATGATTTTGTTTTTGAACAAGGGCCTTATTATACCCCTCCCCCTTCCCGAGGGAATTACGACCCCTTGATGGCTGGAAAACTCCCCTGTCTTTCAAAGGGACAAATATATTACAAATACATTATGCAGGCCCTGTGCTCCTTTCCTTTAATGTTACAGGCAGAGGCCATATTTGTATGTTATTGGACATTGAACTCTTGTTGCAATATAGCAATCATTTGAGTGGGATTTCTGCTGTGTAGGCAAGACAATCTAGTTGCAAATGGTTGCTAAAGCACAACATAGCACAGTACCCACCGGTGCATGGATGCTGCCGGAGAAACAATGCTGCTACAGTGTTGAATATGAGGAGAGTGAGACCAATCTGGAGTTTTATGAGCTAAAACTTTAACTAGATTAGAAACAGCCAGAGGGTGGCAGTGCTTCAGAGGTCTAAACAGAAACCTGATGTGGGATTAGGGCTTGAGTTGCATGTTTTTAGAAGTATGCTTGCTGCCAATAGGCTCTGTGGGTATATAGATCACACAGACAGATCTCCCATAAACTAGACCCTGAGGATCAAGGGATCACATCACAATATAATTAATGTTCATTAACTTATTTGGACCTACTTCAGATCACTCAGGCGCTACTGAAGATATGTGAACAGAGAGACAAGGGAGCATTAAACTTGGGTCTGAAAGATTAAAGCATCAACTTCCACTCATATAAAAAAAAAACCCTGCCAACAAGGGTTACACCTGTTTGCTCACAGGAAGAACCAAGGCCTGCCTTTCCCCCCTCAAGCAATATGACTAAGATGCGACTAAGCTCTGCAAATACTGTAATGGAAAGAATAGTACTTCAGGCTCCTAAGCACCGGGTTGTTTGGCTAAAGAACAAGATAAGTTTGGGAGACTCCATGACAAGAAAAATGTACGCTGGGAGCACATGAATTTATAACCATCCTGGAGGGAGAAGCAGAGCACAACCAATTGCAAGGACAGTCTAGGTTCCACTCCCTCTACCTCTGGGTTGCACTCGGGGCAGTCCAAGGTGGGGTCCTAGAAAGCAAAATGCGCAGGGATCCAGGGATCCACATGAGGCTTAGCCTTACTCGAAGCAAAGGCTGATGCCAAAGCACCCCCCCCCCACATACACACACACATACAAACCCACACACTTGTCAGTACAGAACTGGTTTTGATCCCTCCATAGATAAAAGAGCCAACTGCACTGCCAGAGAGACCCTCTAGGAAGCTCTAAGACAGACACGCCCAACGTGGACGAGTCTCATTGTCTCTATGTGACTTCTTACTTAGCCATCAACATCATCAACTTTTTACTTGACAGATGTGAGGGGCAGGACACTGCTGCCCCTACCTGTACATCCAACCCAAGCTTCCAACCTTTAAACTGCATCCTAATTTCCTACTTGTGGGAGGTTTTATTAACTTGGTTTTATTACATAGCCAAAATTAGGGGAAGCTCCTCAAAGATGGTTTTGCTATGCCCCGGCCACTTTCCTGGCCAGTAACATGCACAGTCGACTTCTCAGGAGGAGGAGCATGCATTTACACACACCCTTTAGATAAGGGAGGGTCCAGATAACAGTACAATCCTAAACAAGTTCTATCTTCTAAGTTCTCTGAAGTCAATGAACTTGGAATCATGTACATCCATTAAATGTGAACTCATCTGCTTTTTTAAAAATTAAATACAATTCTATTCAATTGAAAATGGTTCCAGGGGAAGGAGGGCTAAAGCTACGGGCTACAGCCAGTCAATACTGTGCAGGGCCAGCTTTGGCTGCCAACACACAGAACTAAATTCCCAACTTCAGTTCAGGAAAGAAGACTGTACATGTGAACAAAGTGTACTGAGTGTGTTTCCATACAAGCCTTTCTGCTGAGATAATAAATGTCTGTGTGCAACCTAGTTTGTACAATCAAGAACCCATATATTTTGTACTTACAGCCAGGCTTTGTGACATGATCAATTTTCCTTCTTTGTGTCGGTTAGCAATGAAAAACATCCACCTTTTTATTTAACACTTGTATTAAGTAACCTGATTCTATGTGAACTTTCCCTTCTCCAGATTCACAGGTCCTACAAGCCCCAAGGCCAAGTCAGATTGTATTCTTGGAAAAACATGGTTTTTCAATCTATCTAAACATCTAAATTATATTTTACACCGGGGGACATTAAACCTTACAGACCCGGGACCTCCCTTTATCTACAGGTGGCCATGTGAGACCCCCTGAACAGTAAGCACGTGGCTGGAAGTCAGGTGGCATTGCAGTTATGTGGCAGGAACACTCTGTGAGCCTGTGTTTAAAGAGAAATAATTTCCACTGCTGAGTGCCTTTGCTCCCTTGTCCTGCTGTATGCAGAGGGGCAGGAGACCGGGCATCCTAGGTCTCTATCAGCAGAGCCTTTCACAAAGCAGCAGTTCTACAAGGTCTTGCAAGTTGCAGCTCACCAGATAGGGCTTTGAAGAACACAGCTTTACCAGCAGATATGTTCGTTGCATGCCTGCTACATGCCTCCACTGAAAACCTAGGCCACTTGGAGGCCACGCACCAGACACTCTCATGACTCCCTAGTGAGTGTTTACAGCCACAGGCTGTTCTTCTAAATATTACAGCTTTCACCGGGAGACACAAGTAGCAAACCCGTCTGCTGCATAAAAGGTAAATAAGACCTGCAACCTAAGATTCTGGAAAACAAATAGCAGCTTTAGCTTTCCCTGCACTTGGCCATTGTAAGATCTGAAAGGTGAGACAGATTGGCTTAGGGCTTAAACCCCCAGGGCTCGTTCTGCAGCTCTCTCATTGGCATAGCATCGACTGGTTTGCTGTCAAGCATCTTGTTAAGCGCTCCTATTTTTGGAGGTTTTTTGAAGCCTGCCCACTGCTCCCTGGCCCTGTCTGGAGCACAGATGCCCATTTCAGCTCTATATGATAGCCTTTGCAAGATGTCCAAACAGCCTGTATCTCCCTTCAACCGAATCTTCTGAGGGCAATGCCTGTCATCCTCTCGGGCAGTCACTGTGGATGCCACAAAATGTTTGCATTTGTTGGCCCTGCTTCAGTCAGTGGACCAGTCCTCGGGTCTAGACAGAGTAGCAGTGGGGAGACCAAGTGTAATCTCCGCGCCTCTCCCCAGCCATGATGCTCCCGGAATGATCTTGGGCCAGTCACTATCCCTCAGTGGACTATTGCGAGAATAAACTGAAGAGGGCGAAACCACTTAAGCTCCTTGGGGGGAAAGGCAGGATAAAGTCATATCTCATTCAGATCTTATCTCTACCACAAACTTAGTAGGAGCGGTCATAGAGAAAACATTATTTTTCAGCCCCAGTCCCACCTGGTATGATATGGGAACATAATAACGTCCGTTTACCTTGCCCCTGTAAAGATCACAAGATAAGGTAGCTGAGGCCAGTGCTATCTATAGCTTTAGGTTTTTCCCCTGTTTGTGCAAAGCATACAAACCAAAATGCTGCTTTTCCTCTTCTAATCTAGGATTCTGGGGTATACGGCACAGACTCCAAGAACAACGAGGAGCAGAGGTTTGTCAGCAGACTCGGTCAAGGTGGCTCTACCAGATCAGCTGTGCTGAAGCTCTCTGGAGGCAGGCCAGCACCTGAGCCTAGGAGACTGGGTGTCACTCTAGTATCATGATTAAACACATATCTAAACAGCCTCTCCATCCTATGGGCAATGATGCAAATCAACAAACAGCCCTCCCCCAATTAAAGCAACAAATGAACAACCAACCATAAAACAGCAGTATCCTGTGGAAGCAGCACAGCACACAAATACAGTGCAGCAAATGAAGCTCAATTTATTAAACTTCGTCCAAAGGCGTACCTGGACCTGATGCCTAAATGTGGGCAGAGAGGGAGCCAGAAGAGCCCCCCAAGGTGAAGAGTCTTACTACCTGGGTACCATAGTTGTATAAAGGTCCTGCACAACCACTCAGTGTACTTCAGATAGGAGTGGGACGCAGAAAAGGGCCTACCCTGACGATCTGGAGGCACGGGGACATTCACATTGGAGGAGTTACCCCTACAAAATACCACTTTGAACAGGGCTCAGAAACCAACCAGAAGCCAGTAGAGATTATATAAGGCAAGTATTTTATGATGAAAAGGTCCTAGTCAATATTCTGCCTGCTGCGTTTGGGGCCAACTGCACTCTACAAACATTTTGACATATGTACAGTACAATTAGGAGCCTCTTGTGGCACAGAGTGGTAAGGCAGCAGACATGCAGTCTGAAAGCTTTGCCCATGAGGCTGGGAGTTCAACCCCGGCAGCCAGCTCAAGGTTGACTCAGCTTGCTGGGGGGTGAGTACCCAGCTTGCTGGGGGGTAAACGGTAATGACTGGGGAAGGCACTGGCAAACCACCCCGTATTGAGTCTGCCATGAAAACGCTAGAGGGCATCACCCCAAGGGTCTGACATGATTCAGTGCTTGCACAGGGGGATACCTTTACCTTACAGTACAATACAGTCCTCTAATCTGGATGTGGCTAGGTCTGCCTTCCCTACAAAAGGCTGCACCAGCCTCACTAGCCAAAGTGAGCAAGAGCAATCTTACACCTGTAACAAAACATTCCTGCCTGAGCATGCAAGAACAGTGGAGGCTGGAGGGAACGACAAGCTGAGTCCCTGTTTTTTAAGGAGTTCACCTCCATCCAAAACAGACAGTAACAAACCTCCGATCAGTTTTTCCACTGTTCAAGAGCACCCCCACCTGATCTGGGTTAAGCTTCAGTTTGATCTCATCCACTGATCTCAGCCCTTCTTACAATTTATTAAAAGCGAGAGAGCAACTTGGGTGATATTTGCATACTGATGGCACTGCATTCCAGATCACCACCAAACAACCTCTCCCAGCAATCTCAGGTAGGCAATAACAAGCATTTGAGACAAGAGAGGAAGTTGTGTGGCTGCAAAAGACGAAATCTATGAGAGATCCAGCAACATTCCCCCCCTCCCCCCAAGCACTACCTTCATGGACTCTTTCGCATTTGAAAGGCATGTCAGAGACTGGCCAATAGTTACCCAAATCAGAGGGCTCCACTGAAGGCTTTTAAGTGGAGATATTACTGCTTCTCTTAGACAGATTATGCACATGGCGACCCCAGCACCGCTTCTGGTTGTGCCCCGGTCACCCGGAAGCTGCGCTTTCTTCCGCATTTTGCTAACGCGGCTTTTTCGGCGGCATGCATCGAATCTGTGGCCAGTTGCAGCTGGCACCGTGCGTTATCGGTGGTTTTAGTCGCTGCCATTCCACACCGAATGTGCGCTATTCCCCCCGTGCATAATGGGCCTTAATGAAGCATTCAGGACATCCTCCAACTACAGGGGCCTGTCCCTGTCCCCCCTCCCCCAGTAACTAGGAGGTCAGTCTCAATCTTCTAAGGACTTACAGCACAAGTTGCAAAGTTTCCACAGAAATAGGACCAACAGAAGCCAAAATATATCTGGAACTGGACTTGTCACTGACTCTGAGTTCCACGTTATACACAGAGCAGCTTGCATGGTAGTCAAAGCAGCCCAGCATATGACTTTCCATTACTGTGCAGGACATAAAGTGTAAAAGGCCCTTCCCAAAAAGGCAGAGCTCATCCACCTCTTGCAAGTGGGAATGGGAGTTTGGGAGTGATCATGACAACAGCCCAGAACCTTTCAAGAGGTGTAGCCGGAGCTTCAAATTCCAACTAAAACAGTCAAATGTTTAGCACAAGGCCACAAATCCCTGAGCTGACCAAGGCAAGCAGGCCTCAGTATGAATGCGGCAATATCTTAGGACCTGGGGAACTCCAACATCATTCAAGATGAATCCGCTCATGCAGGGAGGCAGTTAGTAGGATGAATGGTATACCGGCAGACTCCTCATTCTGTCTCATTAGGCTACACTCAGGGATACACAGTTGAAATTACTTGAGTGCTGTCTGTGGCACATGGGCTGTCAGGCAATGCCGGAGGTGACAGAAAGAGTTCTAAGAACTGCCAGAAATTACATGGGAAGATTTCCATAGTTTCTGGTGATTCCTAGAGCTACCCGTGTCATTTCCACGAACCTGTAGGGACTATCACACTATTCCTTAGAGTAGTCCTTTAAGGTATGCCATATACCTCAATACTGCAGATTAAGGTCTAAAGGAAGAAAGGCTTGAATGAAGCCAGCTAATGAGACCATGGTCATGGCAGCCCCCAAATAGGGACAACGTGGGCCCATTTCAGTTTGGGAAAACTGCACGGGGGGTGGGGATGGCTGAAGTCCTTCTCCACACACACACACACACGGGTTCTGATATGAATGGGCCCCGAGGCACTTGGGAAATTAGTTCCTGCACCTGTTGTTTGACTGAAGGGACTGAGAACTGAAGTTGTTTCCTCACAGAAGTCCAGCCTTTTATACACAAGTCCCCACATTTCAACGCTCCCCAAAGCAGGAGCCAAAGCAGTTTCCCCTCAAGCAGCGCAAAGAGATACTGAAAGATGCTGCTCCCCCCCCCCCCCATCATGCTTGGCTCCAGCTGAGGGCTTCTGTCCTGCCCTCAGCAAGCCCCCCCCTCCGCCTTTGAAATCCCAGCTGCTGCAGGGAAGGGGCTGCCGAAAGAAATACCTTCTGTCTGCCAGAAGGGAGTTTAGCAGGGGAGATTCTTGATTGTATCAGCAAACAATACAAGGTCTTGTCTTTTGCTAAGGTTGTGCTACAAACTGCCATCTATACTTATGGTGCTATACAATAAATAAATAAATTATAACTAAAAATGCTTGGATTTAATTCCACACAAACGCACACACACAATTCCAGTACTAGCAGCTAAAAAGCAAGAATTAACTGGTTGTTTGACCAGAGGTGACTTCCCCTGAGGCGTTTCCAGCTTCACTCCTAAAGTAGTGGTTTCCAAACCTTTTCAAGCTGTAGCCCACATGGCCCTTAGGCCATATCCCTAGTGCCTCCCCTCCCACACACACAAAGGAACACACACCTCTTCCCTGGTGTTAGGTCTACTACAAATGCAAAACACATTATATTGGCTACATTTCTTTTTTGTTATAGTTGTGCAGCAGCTATATTTTAGTTTGGAAAAAATATCTAAGTTCTTTGTAAAATTCATTTGGAAAAGCTACTTTGGGTCCTCCTCATTGGGGAGAAAGGCAGATGGGGAAGGGAGAGAGGCAAACAGTAGAAATTCCCATCGCCTGGAGATAGCAGGAGAAGGCCTTTACAGCCTACTAGAGCCTTTTGGGGAAGGGATCCCAACCCTGGGTTAAGAAATTCCTGGAGATCTGGGGTAGAACCTGCGAAGGACAGAATCTGAGGAGAAGGAGCTAAGCAGGAATATGATCCCATCCAGCCCACCTTTTGAAGCTGCCAGGAAGCTATGCAGGATTGGCCCTGGTCAGCACTGGGATGGGAGACCACCAAGGAAGTTCAGGGTCACATGCAGGACTCTACGAGTGGATACCCAAGGACCGCACAGGTCGCAGGCAATGGCAAACCCCTTGGAACATCTCTCACTAGGAAAAAGGACATCCAGCAGGAAGACTCGGACTACTGCCTAATACTGTCCTATGGATCCTTCCACCGCCCCTGGGGGGGATGTATTGCCGCTCTGGGAACCCTAACTCTAAAGGAAAGCACTTCCCCTGGGAAGTCTACACTCTTTAATCTCCTGTGAAGTCATGCAAATTGGCCAAATTAAAATGCCTAGAGACTCATACACTGTTATTTATTTATTTTGTCCTTAATTTATTTCTCCCGATGCAGAACCAAAGTGGCTTATGATGTTTTCCCTTCTCCATTTTATCCTCCAAGCATCAATGCAAAAAAGAAAGCTAAGACAACAGACAAGCCAAGCTTCCAGACAAGCCTAGGACTGTCAGTAGCAGCCATTCCACAGCAAAAAACAAAGCCAACGCAAGCTGAAGGCAGGAAGAAATCCCACTCCACCATGACTGACTCAACACTTCTCCGAAACAGTAATGTCTGAAAAAAGTCACATCTCAAAGTTATGAGGAAGCATTGCAAGATATTAAGCTGCAGAACAAACAAAGTGCAAAGGCTGGTTTCCAAGAAGCGTAGAGGTGACCAGGTTTGCTGGTGGTGGGAGTTACTGGCAGGGAAATAACCCAGCAGTTATCTGAACAGTATTGCCATGTTGTTCTACTGAGAAGCCAATTTACACCTAGGGACAACAGGACATAACAAAGGAGCCCTGTCCATGGAGGAAAACCCAATGAAAGTCAGTCAATTAGAATTCATAGAGAAGAACACGATCAACCTTAATCCACTGATGAATGACATAACAAATATTTATTTTCTAACACTATGCTCTCGCCAAGTGTTTATGTTGAGGCTGGTCCGTTGGGAAGGGTGTGGAAATCCAGACACACCAAAAAAATTTGCCCCACAGTTCCTTCATTCTTCTGAGACTTACCTTGCAGTTCTTTTCTGTGGTGCCTCAAGGTGCTAGGAGCTGTGCGCCGGTAGTAGCTGTTCCTCTGCCATAGTTCTGTGCCACCTGCCCGCCCAGCTTCATCCTCCCACTCCAGGCTCCAGTCTGACCGACCTGTGCGGGTCCTTGGGTATCCACTCGTAGAGTCCTGCATGCTCAATGCCCTGGATGGGAAAGCCACAGCTCCCGTTTCTCCAGAGACACCATGTGTGAGATTCCATGGCCTGAAGTTGGCCCCACATCCCAAGGACCAGGACATCTGGTCTTCTTGGGAAACACAGAAATTTCTATCATTCGCAGTGTGGCTCTCTGGCTTCTGACAATGCACAACATTCAAAGGGAACTCTCCATACCCCAAAGACCGGACATCTTCCTTCTGGCAATATCGCCAGTCCATTCTGATGCAGTCACCATACCGGTCACCCCCCTGCTCAGCGTCCACGTCCAAACTATGGCCACCTGAGTACCAATCATTCCCCCTCCTATGGATGTTGTAGTCATCACCTTTCTTTTGGTGGTTTGTATTCCAATCCTTCCCATTCCTAGAGGGCCCAGATTCAGCATCCCGAGAGCAGCCATACCAGCGGCGGGGCTTCCTGTGGTCTTCTCTGATGGAATCTGCACAGTCCGTAGGAAAGCCAGCTTCCTTCAAATGCCACCTGCCTGCCACCTCACATGACATGTGCTGGTTGTTCCCTTGCAGCGCCACTAGGTCTGCGGATTGTCTGACTTCCTTCCCACAGTCCCTGCAGGCTCCGGCTATGTTGTGGTCTCTGTACCAGGCCTCCCTTTCCTTGGAGCGGCCAAAGGCTCTTTCCACCGGCCTGGTGCTGCCATACGGCTCCCTGGTTCTGTATCTGCCATCCCGGTCTTGGTCACTGGGCTGCCGGAGGTCTCGGACACCTTCTCTCTTGTATTCTTTGTATTCTTTGCGGCAGTCTTTGTATTCCCAGCTGGGAATCCAGAGGTGGGTTTGCAGTGTTGGAAAGTCTGTCTCGCTCCTTGCCTTGGAGGAAGTACACATGTCTCTTTCTTCCCATCCCCCCACCACTCTTCCCAATGTTCAATTCCTTTGCAACTTCCCTCTCTCCATACCTTACCCTACGACAACGCTGAGTAACTGCCTACAGAGAAACAGCAGCATAACCTTCGTACCCAATAGGCAGCAAGCCCAGCCTCTCCCACCTGCTGGCAGGTAATGAGTAACCAAAATCTCTTGGTCTGGAGCTGTGGATTGGATAAGCTCCCTGCCCAAACCGGCTACTCTGCTTTATAACGCTGAAAGCAACAGCCAGTGACCTCTCTCCAGGGTGCCTCTGCACTAAGAAACTGCAGCTATGGGGTTCGTGGCCACACCCCATGAGCACACCCCTGGGGCAAGGGAAAAGGGGGGCAGGCGGAGTGCTGGGGAAATTGCAGGTGGAACCTTGAGGCTGCTTCAGGTCCGGCTGTGGGAGGAAGATTAGACAGAGCCATTGTGGGCATTGTTCTCCCTCATAAATGCACAAAGAGGTGCACATACAACTACTTTTAACATACTGACTCCACATAGGCATGTGCCTGCTGGGCTTCCCCCCCCCCATTGCCTATTGAGGTTTTACATTACGTCCAAGAAAGCCCATGCCAGCCAGTGATTAGAGCAGAGCACTCAGCCTCCATAGGGTTCAAATATCAGTTAAAGTACGGACACAATTTGCCTTTGGGCTAGCTGCCATTTCTCACATTCTCAGCCCCCAATAGTTACAATTTTGAGGAATATACTCCAAACTTTTAGAAATCTGCCTTGAGTTGATTTTGACCCTGATTGCTGATGCACAATTTAGTAGCTTGTCCAGAAGCTGGAGAAAAGGTTTACACCTGAAACACCTGAAAAAAAGTCAGCAATTTTTGCTAAAATCAAGAAAAGCGAACCCCAGGTAGAGATTTCACTGGTTACAATACATAATTATAGCTCATTCCTCTAGGTCCCAAACTGTGACTTCCATCTTTTTTCCATAAATATTCAACCCTGCGTTGCAAAATCTGAAATACTACAGATAAATACTGCCAGGAAACCCCACCACTATTTATTTTTAGTTATTTTATTTATAATTACATTTTTAGGCTGCCATTCCTGGCCAGCCAGCTTGCGGTGGCTCTCAACAATAAAACAGCAATAAAAGACATAAAATCCCCCCACAAACCCACAACTCACAGCCAATCCTCTCCCCCTCCCCCCACTCCTGGGGTGATGTTAATGGCAGACCTCGAGGAGGAGCCAGATTGTCTAGTCAGCCTGGCCTCAACCAAAAGCCTGGTGGAAGAGCTCCATCTTACAGGCCCTGCAGAACTGTGTTAGCTCTGATAGCGTCTATAGCTCTTCTGAGAGCTCATTCCACCAGGCAGGGCCCAGGATCACCTCCGGCACTAGAAAGCAAGCACCAACTATAGAAAGCATGCAAATTTGCACAGTAATATGTTCACACAAAACTATGCAGGGGATGCATCTTTCCAAGGTCAAGTTGTAATGACCTACCATGCAGGGTTCTGGTTGTGGGGAAGATAAAACACTGCCCAAACAGAGCAACACACAATTGTTCCCTCTCCAGATCAGTTCCTCCCCCACCTTCAGTCTCACTTACTTACAGAAGGTGGAGATGTTAAAGTACACAGAAAACTGATTACTGCTGCTGAGTCAGCTGAGTCACTGAAGTCCCAGCCTGAGAGGTGGCATGCTGCAATGGTTGGCATGTTGGACTAGGCTCTGGGAGACACGGGCTCAAATCCCCCCTCTGGCATGGAAGACGGCTGGCTTTTTGTGAAGATAAAACGGAGGATAAGAGAATGATGTTACCAGTTGATTTAAGTTCCTATTAGGGAGGAAAGCGGAGTTCAAATACCTAAAGCCCCTCCTATTGAATATGTGTTGCAAAATGTAGACACACGAGAAAAGTCTTTAAGAAGGCACTACCATCATAAATTCAGGAAGCTCGGAAGTGGACCTTTCTGAATCTTCAACAGGACCGCCAATTTGGATTTCTCATTGAAATCTTAGCAGCAAAGATTACCAAAGAAAGAGGCTGGATAGCCTGAAAAGTCTTGTGTTAATTTTTCTGTTGAAGTAACACATTTCCCACCCCTCTCCTTTGGATCATTCTCTTGGTGGGGAAATTTCATTGCAGTTAGTTTTAGCCTGGATGCCAAAGCTGGAAAATGAGAACTGCTATATACATAATTTGCCTTTTTGTCTCCAAAGCCTGTTTGCTTGTTATCAATCCCTGATGCTGTGATGACTGAAAAGGCTACTAAGTTCCATGGTGGGAACTCCTGGAATGAAGAATTCCCACCAGGAAAGAGAATTCTGGTGCCTGAGTGGGGGAAGAGAACACAAACATTTGGTAACACAGTCAGATGCTGGAGTGATCCAACCAAAGTTATCACAAAGTAAGCAACATGTCCAAAAGCCGAAACTCAGTGAGAAAAATGTCTTGTGCTCACAGAAAGCCAGGGAAAGTTGTCATTGCGCTGGTTACTCTTTGATCACTGGACAGCCATTTTGCAAAAGGAAAGCGAATAGAGACACCTGCCCCTTGGTTTAGTTCTCCCAACAGCATCCTCAGTGGCCTACAACTGGACCCATTTGCCAAACTCCAGGGCTTCAGTCAGGAAGAAGCCACAATGCCTGGCACAGAGACATTCCCACCCTCACCCCACTGAAAACCCCAGCAGGGCCATCCTTTTCAAAGACCAAACCTATAACAGCTCTGGGGCACTCACAGCCACTTAAGAAGAAAATACTTTACATGCCACATTGTTCTGACAGAGTGGCATGGACATAGCACAACGAGTCTTCCAGGTTCCTTCTCCCCTCACCATCCTGTGCCCAAGGAGAGGTTTGGGCAGAGCTATACTCTCCAGCCCCCTCCCCCCAATGGCCTCGAAGACCCTCTCTTTACTCACCTCTCAACTCCTGCAGCTCCCGGCACAGACTTGACATCTTGGAGTGGCAGAAGTCCAGATTTTCCAAGGTCTCAGCTTGATGTAGCTCATCCTGCGGTTGTTCCAACATTGCACTGAGTTCTGCTTGGGTTTTCCCATAAACAGTCAGCTCTCGCTCCAGTTCCTGGATGCGGCTCAGCAAGAAAGGACACTGAGGTGCCCCTCCAGGCTCATCTGCACTGCCTTGCCCCCCCTCTTTGTTCCCCGGCTGTAGCTTTGCTGGAGCAGGACTCCTCCGCTGACAGCTGGGAGGTGGGAGTGGGGCTGGCCTAGAAGGCCGCACAGAGATGGGCAGAGCTTGAGAGGGGGGTGAAGCTTTGGGACTGTACCCAGCAGGAGAGGAAGGTGGGGCAGAGGCTGGGGTGCTCGGCCGAGGAGGGGGTGGCCGCAGCACCTTTCTCCTCTGTGCAGTGTGTTCCACCGAGCCACGGACAATGTCCTTCTCAGAGTTGAAGTCCAGGATGGAAAAGTGACGAGAGACATTATCTCGCTGGGGGGTGCCATGAATAGCAGGGCTTGCCAGACTTTGTTCAAACTGAGCCAGCTGCTCTGTCAGCTTGGACTCCAGGTCCCCGCAGCTCTCCCCATGGAGCATCCCTGGGGGCCGCTCGGCTCGAGTGCCACGCCAGACGGGCCAAGTGTCCAGACCTTCATGAGTTCCACTAAAACTAGAAGAACGGGATTTGGGCTTTCGCCTCTGAACATCCACACAGTTGGCTAAGTCCTCAGAAAGGACGTTTGTGTGGGCATCTCCACGGTGAGCATCTCCATCCCACTCAGAAAGGCTGTGGACCTCTGAGTGCCCCCAAGACGTCCTCGGGCTCTGGCTCGATGCTGGGCTCCCCACCTGACAGCAGAGTTGGCTCTTTGGTTGGGGGGAAGACTGAGATATGGAAGAAACTCCATTGACAGCTTTGGCGGGTTCTAGTGAGGGAGGGTCTGGTACATCCGAGGAAAGGGGTTCCAGGCCGGCTTTGTTTGGGTGTTCTAGGAGTTCATTCGGCTTGAGATCAGAGTCAAAAAGGTCCTCTTGCCCCACAGGAAGGGGGCCAGGCTTCTCTTCAGGACCGACTGAACTCCACCCAGGCGCTTCCCACTCAGCAGGGGGGCCTGTTCGGTGGGTGCTCTCTGCCTCGGAGCCCACACCTTTTGGAGCACCTCCAGATCCCCATTTTTCCCTAGGTGGTGTGATGATATTCTCCTCTAACCTCACAAACCTATGGGGGAATATCCCACACCTTCCTCGAAGTTCCCCCTCCAGCCAGCCGTCTTCCAGGACCCCCAGTATCCGAATCCTGTCGCCCACCTCAAAGTCCAGCTCTGCAGGCTCAAGGGCTTGGAATTGGTAAAGGGCAACCCCATAGGGTCCTGGCAGCTCCTCACCATTACTCCAGGACTTCTCTTCTGCCTGGGGATGCGCCTCTCTGACTCCATTAATCCTGTGGATGTCAGATGATATGGGCTCATTGGCATTGCTCGCGGGTTTCAGGGGGCCCAAAAGCTCTACAAACCCCTCAGGGAAGATGCCTCGGCGACCCCTCAGCTCCCCTTCAAACCATCCTGGCTCAGGGATCCCCACAATGGTGATGACATCCCCTTCCCGAAAGTCCAGCTCCTCCTCCAGCTGGGCGGAGAGGCCCATCACTGCTCGGGCCTGGCCCAAAGCATAGGATGGAATCTCCAGAATGGAACCATAAGGAGACCGAGGACAATAGGCTGAGAGGCGGATTTCCCGCACACAGGATGATGGGAAGAAACCTCTGGATCCCCAATAGTTTCGACCTTGGAGCCAAGGAGAAGCGACAGAACTATCCAAGACCACCAGATCTCCTGCAAGGACAAGAAAGACAAGGTCAGAGAGCTGGCCCCACCATAAACTTTGCTTAGTTCCCATCTGATTTGGAATCACCTCTTTTTCAAGAAATCCTCAAGGTTCTGAGTCTAGGAGAAGATGCACCAAAGGGGCTCATAGCATTCGCCGAATGGCATCTGCTAAGATACAGCAACCGAGTGCTGAGAGGGGAGAGGCATGGCAGCCATCCTTGGCACCTGCCTATAGCTAGAGGAGCCCAGATTTTAAAACGTTGCCAGAGTTTAGGCCTAGCAAGTCCATCACAGCATGCAGGTGCCAGCAACAAAACTGCTTGGGGAGAATGCAGGTGTGCTAGAGAGGATGGTGGGTCCTTCCTGAAGGGTTACCAGAGAACTGCATATGAGATCCATGCCAAGGATATGAGCAGGGCGTCAATGGTACCTCTCTGCAAAGTCAGGCTGCCAGGTTCCTGCGATGTGAAGTTGCTGGTGCAAACAAACAGTTTCTCCCCTTGCTTCAAAGCAGGGACATCCAAGGGCTCCACAAAACTGCTGGGAAACTGTCCTGGAATATAAGAAGAAGCAAAAGTAGTCAGCAGATAGGAAATACCCCCATCCTCAATTTTTCCTGTGGGCACCTCATATGGGCACTGCACTCCTCCCCAGTACACACGAGCATCCTGTTTTTTATTTTGGTCCTGGTTTCCTCTCTCTCAGGCATTCAGAGAAGTCCACCCCCAAGAGTGATAAGCAGAATGCATAAACTAGGGTTCCTACTACAAACTCATACTGTGGATTTCAGTCATTTTTTAAATGATGAGCCATCTCTTGCTTCCTCAGGCAAAAATGACTAAATGACACGAATGCCTGTGAAATATAAAACCAATGTGTGTGCATGCTCAATTGGGCTACATGAAAGGCAATCTAGTTTAAAAACTCCTGGTGACAGAGGTCAAAGGAGTTGTGTCAATACTCTTGAAGGGGTGACCATTCTTTAATGATTGTCCAAGACAATTAATTGTTCTGTTTGGCTGAAATAAATACAAGGTTTGCATTTTTGCTCACTGTTTGTTTGTTTTCCAGGGGGAAAAGATTTACTTAAAGGAAGCAAGTATCATGAAGCAGCTCTTAAGCTCTTGGTTATCCTTTCTGTTCTCCTCACAGACCAGTAACGAGAATGGGAAGATGCACAAGTGTGGTGAACTGGAAATAGCCGGGGGGGGGGGGGGGGGAGAGAGAGACCTTAACTGGCCAGACTTCACTGATACAAGTTCAGCTTTGAGATTCAGCCTGAAAGGAACCAGCATCATTCTAATGCAGAAGAGGCTGGTCCTCAGTTGAGATTATTGAAATTCCTCTGCTCTGTCCCTTCCAGCTCAAAGAGGTCTTGCTAAAAACAGAGGGAAAAGAGGTTAAGGGGGGTTACCAGAAAAATCAGGCTTGGGTTTTGTTCTAGGGATGCATTTGTGGTGCAGGATGGTCAAACAGGTGAGACCCCCACAGGACCATGACAGGACCCTCCCAACATTTTTAGTGTCAGCCATACAGGGAAGGGGCTTAATGTGCCCCTCTTCTAAGGGTTCTCTGATGAAAACCATCCACAGCACAACATTATAATGTGTAAGGGCGAGGTGGGGGAATCAGTTTCAGGATGCGAAATCAAACAAGTGGAGGATAGTTAATTTTCTTCTTGTACCCACTCCTGGATGGCCGATTGATATTAGCATATTAAAAATCACTGCAAAGATCCAGTCAGGGTCTCCCAACACATTGTCCAATTTAGCTCGAAAGAGAGAGAGGGGAACATGCAAGTGGAGAAGGGCGCCCTCTCCTGGTCACTCGAGTTAGTTTTTTTCCTCCCCCTTAAAGCTTCCTATTTACAGCCGCAACTGCTTAGGGCCTGTGGTTCATCCTGTGTGACCCTCTTGGCAAATCTGCAAAGCTAGAGGGCAATGCTCATGCTGCGATGGTGCCTGCATCACTCCATCCCAGATGGAAATTCAGCCGCTCTGATTGTGCCGTAATGCTAACAGGTTCAAAGCACTGAAAGAGGAAGAGCAGCAGGGGTGGCACCACTCCTCCTTCTCGCCTTCCCCCTCCCAGGATGATACAGAGAGCAGAGGCTGGTCGCTGCTCCTCCAGGAGGACATGGCCTGGTGAGAGCTGCTGGAGGCAAAGAGGGAGCCACCCTCAGCAGTTGTGGGCTGGAGCTGGACTGGCCCCTGAAAGGGACTTCTAAGGCAGGAATCCAAAGGTGACCCAGCTCTGCTCTTCAAACTATGGCCTGAGTCTCGGGTGGGAGTTGCTGCTCTGCCATCAGGGGACTGTTATCTAGCTGATCCCACAGCATGATAGATGAAGAACAGTGAGACGCTCATCTTTTATCAAACCAGCTGGCCGTATTTCAAAGAGAAAGCCATCCTAGTGGACACACACACACATGCTCCCCCTTTCCTTCTCCTGGTGGCTTTGATCCTGAGCATCGCACATTCTGCATTCGAAGTCAGGATGAATTTTTTTTCTTTCTTTCTGCTCAGCTCTGGATTCTTTCCACCTCTTCCCTCATGGCTGGATTGGAGAAATGATCTAGGGTCCCCTTTGGCTCCTACCTGTGACCCCTTCCTTCTTCCCAAAGAGCCAGAACTCATCTATAACTGCCAGGACTTCTATGACATCCCCCACAAACAGCGGCAGTTCCTCGGGGACGCTGGGGCAGAAATCAAACACAGCCCGGACCACCGAGCCTGCCTCCATTGTCTGGATCTGCAAGGAAAGGATACAGAGTCAGTGCCTGGGGAACTTTTGCAGCTCATCACAGGTAATGAGGGACGTTCAGAAAGCGCAGAGACAGGAACCCCGAGCAGTCACTCCTGAACATCACTTGCACTTCTGGCAGCCATTGCTCATGGGGGTGCAGGACCACAATGGTGCCCTGTAGCCTTGGGCCCCTAGACCTGCACAACCACTCTGCACCTCCGTATGCTTGTTAATACCAGTAAATCCATATTTCCTACAAATGCACACTGGATTGCCACAAGCTCTGCAGTCCTCCACAGATTTCTGTGGCTGACAGTTGCTCACCCCAATAAAGATTTCCAGGCAAATTCATGGGTTTTACCTAAACCTCAGCCACTTTGGGCTACATGGGACCACACGCTAACTTTGCTGCCTACCTGAGCTCTGGCTATCTAGTACAAATCCCCATACAGCTTCTTCACTGTAATCGGGACATAGGATGCACTTGGTATTCTAGCCCTGCAGCACCCCCCGCCCCACACACACACACACACACACACACACACACACACACACACACTCAGAACCACCCCGACAGGAGACGGGAAATCATTCAGCTCCCTGTCCTACCTGTGGCAAATAAAGAAGCCTGCAGCCACTGGGCACATTTCCAAATTCCCAGACTTCCAGGAATGTGTTTTGGAGGGGACGGAAAGGGCGTCCAGCGCAAGAGCTATTCTTGCCCACTTCCCCAAGCTCCAGGAGCAGGTATTGCCAGCCAAACTGAGGAAGAGCAGTCAGGGGAGAGAGGAATTCCTGTCAGGAAGGAACGGCAAGATGCAGCGGAAGTTCGGCCTTTCCTGCTGCCTGGAATTGGGCTCTTGGCTGCCAAGGACCACCAAGCAATGTGCCAACAGAGCCTGGGGCAGGGCATGGAAAACACTGAAGGGAAAACGACGCTCCAAAACAGCCTGAAGAAATGAACAGTCACCCGACTTCAGCGTGGCTGCCAACTGAGCTGCAGGCTATGAAGCTTCATCTGCTGATTCTTGAAGATCCAGCTGCCACTCAAGGCTGGGATGCACTTTTATGGTCAGCTGGTCCTACACTTGTTACCAGGGGACACTTTCACCCAATAAGAAAGCCTTGGATCCCAGTGCTGGGGATCTTATAACTCCGGAGGCCAAGAGAAGAAAAGCACCCCCACAACCCCACAAGGGGAAGGGGCATATGTTCCCTCCTCCACCTCCAAGGTGGCAAGGACACTATTCTGACCTTGGCTGTACACTTAGGAGGAACAGCTGGATTTGTACTGAGAAAAGGATAAAGCCCTACAATACAATAGAATGGGTATGTGAGGGAAAAGGACAGAGGGAACTTGGCCACGGCCACGCATTTTGCTGATGGCCTTGCTTTGTTATCGGGTGGCAGAGGCCTTGTGGCCACACTGTGAGGGTTGTCCTCAGAAACGCTGCCTTGGCAATTCCTAGCTTTTACGCTGCTGGCACACATACCCAGGACCACACTAAACGTTGCCTCGCAACTAGCAGCAGCATTCAAGGCCCTCCTCCCTTTTGAAGCTTCTCCAAAGGGCATCAAATCAACACCACCTGCCCCAACAAGCTGACTTAGGAATCCACTCAAGCAGGAAGGCCACTGGCACAGAAACATCTAGAAATATGAAGTTAAGGGACTTGAAGTCCTGGGAGAAGTGAGAATTCCCCAGCCCCCCCCCCCAAACTTCTGGCAATCGAGAAAAGAGCAGACCCCCGCAGGGCAGGAGGAGAGTCTCACGCAGGAGGTTTTACAGAAACTGAATGGAACAGGCACAATGGGCTGAAAAGAACCCACTGAGAGGCAGGCACAAATGACGGTCAAAACAGAAAGTAGCTTAGGGCAAAAGTTACCTCACATAAAATCATGGAATAGAGGCAGGAGGGACATTGTGTGCTTTCCACAGAGAGAACTGCATAGTCTAGAGACATTTGGAGGCACAAAAACATGGGCAGGGCGGGGTGTCAGATCCTAACTGAGTGAGCTCCTGTAGCTTTATGAGCTACAGGAAAGAGCAACTTCAAACAGATGGGCCACAGCCAGGAGACAAAGGGACATGGATCTGGCCTTCATGTGTGGATCGGAACCAGCTGCAGCATTGGCTAGCTGGAGGTTTCTGATCCAGAGCGACTGTGACACAAAGCACCATTCACTGCAATGCCACAATGAGTTAAAACACACACTTCTCTGTGTCAGTGCAAATGCATTAAGTCTAGTGAGGCTACATCCTACAACAAAAGAAATAATTATTGGGGGAAACCTACACACTCACATCAACATCAACGACAAGGCATTACAAGTTTTGTAGGAGGGAAAGGGGCAGATTAACAATACATCCAAATGCCCAAATGTCTGCAGGTTCAATAAACACACTCCTCAACAGAGTATCCTCCAGTGCGTGAGATAAAATTATTACCTCAAGGCAACATATCTGCAAAGCTCTTCCAAGGCAGCACCAGAAAGCAGCAGCATCGGGTGGACTGAAGAAACTCTCCCCCCCCCCCCGCACCTGGGGACAACGGGGAAAAGTCACAGCCATTCCCTGCTGTGCCCCTCTTCACTTCCCCTTTTTCTACTGAGCTGCCCAGTAGCCCTACCTGCAGCTTGGCAAGTACAGGAGAGAAGCCCTTGCAAGAGTTCAGGGTGGGGAGTCTGCAGAGCAGCAGAGCTGCACCATTCAGAATATGCCACTTACCTCCAGCACCCCTCCCTGTGGTGGCCACTGAAGACTCAGGTAGATGCTCCACCTGCACCCCCCCCCCCCCGACAGCGCTTCTCCTTTACTCCAAAGAAAATAGGTCAAATATTTTCTTTGGAGTGAACAAGGAACCAGGCAAATCAGGCAATTCCAATGTGTTACATGCTGACCAATCCCAGGCCAGTTTGCAGGGTAAAAAAATTAAACATTAGCTAATTCTAGGATGAAAAAGACCTTTGGGGTGAAAATACTTTTTGGTTAAGGTGTTTTAAGAATTCACCTGTGGTTCTAGGGAGCGTGAAATCAGGGCCTGACTTAATTTCCATGCCACAAAAGCAGTAAACAGTCGACACAGTCTTTCAGCTGAGGCTTCAGGCATGCAGGGTTTGCCTTGTTATTTCAGTTTGATATTGGTCCGGGGGAGGGGGGGCGGGGTGTCCAGGCACAAATTCAGCAGATGCACTTCTCCCAGACACTTGCTACATGCTCATCTCATGTACGTCCTAGGTTTCTTTCTCTTCCCTACTCTCATGCCAGCACACAACTTTTCCCTTCTTTTTTTGCATTGAGTTGCTCTTTTCTTCTTCCTTAGGCATTCATGTTCACACCCAGAGAGAGACTGCACCCACACACACATTGAGGAATGTCATTCTATCATTGCTCTACAGCTGGGATCCCCGGCCTTTCCCCTATATTCCGCCTTAATGAACTCAGCCACAAGTTGTCTTTGGCAATGCCATGAAAGCAGGGAATTGGCCGCTTCCATTGACCTGGGGGCGGTGTTCTTTTGGGATTACTGTGCCTAGGAGAGGGGATGGAGCCTGGAAACCTACTCTGATCTCCAACACTCTCCTTTCTCTCCACCCCTCAATCCACTGCAGAGGTGGCAGGGGGGCATGGCCAGCTGACATCACTTCTGACCTGGTTTTGGGGCTCCTTGAAGCCTTAAAAACATTTCAGGGGCTCCTCAGTGGTCCATAGATTGAAAAAGGCAATAATTTGCAATAATTGCAACAATCCAGTTGCTGTTTCTGGAGCATGTTAGTGCAATGTCCAGCAATATGTAGATGCAGCCAGGCACATCTTTGCTGTGTGTGTGTCTCCTGCATTCTCTTTCCCATCCCCAAACGTAACACCCTCTCACTCTCCACCTCTCTTGCACAGTCTCATCTTCATTTGATGCAGACAGACGTAGGGGTCTCCACCTCTTTCCCATCAACAACGTGCTGGCTGGGCTGCCATTGCCCCAGAATAAAGTGCCGTGGGGAGCAGAACGGGGCAACCAAGTAGTAGCCCCCCTCTGACTTGTGCTGCCTTTCCTGAGCTACCTGGAGATCACTGTGCATGAAAGTAGCAGGCATGTGGCTCACTCTCCTTGATTGCTCTTGTCTGCCCATGGCTGCGTCCACACTTGGTGGGATACTTCACCTTCCCAAACTAGTCCAGAGCCCAGGGAGTCAGGCGGTCAATCCAAAGAAGGCTGTGGTGGGAAGGCCATACTTTGTAGGGGATCGCTTGGTAGACCTTTTCTAGTATGCCTTTGTCAGTAGCCATCACATTGCTGTGCAGCAGCAACTGATGAGCACACAGAATCGCTTTACCTCAGCACAGCAGAAGGGGCAGCCTGAGAGAGGCAGAAAACAACAATTTCTCTTTCAGGCACAAAATCCACAGGCAAAGTTTGCTTTATCAATCACAGATGCCCTCATAACTCACTAATACTTCCATGCATAATTGCAGTGGGAACATAACACCATTTTCACCATTTTGAGGGTTTTTCTGCTATTTGGTCAGATTACACTTTTATCAGGTAGATTCTCTGTGCCAAACTGCGGACTGACTGGATGGACTACCAGGTTCTTAGTAACAGAATTTCCAGGGATTATAATGGTAGTGTACTGCTTGAACTGTAACTAACTGAGCAGTTCCCACAGCTCCATAATCAAATCATGGCTTCATTTTGCCCAACCAGAGTACAGGCCAAACACTTTTGTATTAATGAGCAACAATGTTAATAAACCAATGATAATAAGATATGCAGCATGAACTAAACAATCCACTGTATTCATTCTCTGTACAACTGAATGCAGCATCTAGAGCAGACACAGCAAAATATGTCAAATTTAACAGAAAAAAAGAAAGCCAACAGATAAAACCAAGGAGACCTGGAATGGCCACAGCTATACAACAAAAAGTAATAGGATCTGGCCAAGTCTCCTTGAATACACTAATATGCCTATGGCAGTATGTGGACATGGGTGGCTACAGATAGAACTGTAGCTGGATTCACTTGCTGGATTTTATTTTGTACCCCACTTTTCTTTCCAATTGAGACCCAAAGCAGCTTCCATTGTTCTCTTCTCTTCCATTTTGTTCTCACAATAACCCTGTGAGGTAGGTTAGGCTATGAATGAGTGACTGGACCAAGGTTATTCAGCAAGCTTCCAAGGAAGAGTGGAGATTTGAGGTCTCCCAGATCCTAGTCTGACACAGCCTTTCTCAACTTTTTTACTGTTTTACTGAAACATTCTTCAAGCTTTGAGAAACCTCAGGAGTGGTGTGATCATGCAGCATATGGTTGGGAAGCAGAGCTGTGTACAAGCCCACCCAGGGCTCCTCGCCTTCCCACCCCCTCCAGGCCCATCATTGGCCATTTTGGGGGGGACAAGCAGGTCGACATGATCATGTATGGTCATATCACTTGATAAATGCTTAACAAATTAAAATATATATATATTTAAATTCAAGTAACTCCCACCCACTTGGGAAACCTAGAGCCATCAAGAAACCCTAGGGTTTCATAAAACCCTGCTTGAGAAAGCCTGCTTTAACCACTACACCACACTGGAATTGCCCTTTTGATACAGGAAAATCCAGCTGTGGATGATTGCTGTACTGTGCAACAACAGCACAATATCCAGCCATGTATGGAAGCAACCCATGACATGTGTTACAGCCTTTCCCACGAGGACTGCAGAATGTCAAAAACAGGGAAGATGTTGGGGCTCCAAACACTGAGTGGAGCATAAATGTCAGTTGTTCTGAGGCTAGCCAACTGCCCTAGAGGGCCAATGAACAGGACACCTAGGCAGACTAAAGGTGGAGGGAGGGGAGGAAGGGATGAGGTAACACCTGAACAGTCCTCTAATTACTATATTCACAACGAGAAAATGCACCACAACTCCCAACCTTTTCAGGTATGAGAACCCCTTTTAAACATCAAAAACATTTGCACCCCCCCCATGAGACTAGTTGTACCATTACTATCCTTTGCCTGAGAAAATACATAAAGACAAAAGGATGAAAATGACAGTTCACATATGGATACGGCTGCAACGGGCCTCATGGAAAACTCCATCCCCACCCTCCCCTCCACAAGTTTTGGTGGGCCAACTCAAAACGTGTGCTTATTCTGTGCTGTAACATCAGTTGATTATCTCCTCAGGAACATCTGTGTGCTGATCCCTGCCTCCAACTTGTGCCTGGAGGAAGGAAACAACCGCTCAGTTCCATCCTGGCCGGATGATTAGAACATCCAGCCTTCTGCCCTGAAGCAGCAAAATGTTCCCAGATCTTGAGCCTGGAGCCGCCTCCTCCTCCTCCTCCCATTGGCTACTCCCAGCCCGGCAAGCTGCAGCAGGAGAGACCAATCCAAGGGAAAGTGTTTCACCCGCCCAGGGTTAGGGATGAATCACCGGCCAGATCTGCTTGCCAGCACCACTCCCCTCTCTCACCCCAGGGAGATCCATAACTGAACGGAGCTGGTAGAAGGAACAGAATCCAAGCTTCTTCTACAGCTCTACAGAAGGATCTAGTGGTGCCTAACGGCCTCTAGTCTCCCATCGGGCCCCCATATAGTAAGACCCTACTGTCCCCCTAAACCGCACAGATCGTTTTGTTTTCTGCTTCTGTTACTTCTGCTGGAGAAAACACAGCTACAAGTTATAGCACACAAACTAAGAGTATAAAAAACACCACACCAGAGTCCGCACAATGTAACTTTTGCACTGAAGAACAGAACCCAAGCACTTAAGTTAAATAAAAAGCTAAGGGGATGAACCAGATAAAACCAGGACTAAACAGGCAACATCAGGTGGTTCAGTGTGCAGCTCCAGCAAATCAAACAAAAGGCACCCCTGGCCACATGAGAGCTGAATCCAACAGCCCCTGAAGTTGCAAACCGGATCCTGAAAAAGGAACACAACCCCATCAAGAACCAGTCAGACACCAGCTCCAGGGTCATCTGAGCCACTGAATGGATATTCAGTCTATTAGTTCTCATATTTTGTATCATCTGTAACATCCAGACTGCTTTGAAGGGTGGCCCCATATAAAGCACATTGCAGGAGGTGAACGTGCAGGTTCTAAGGGCCAAGCTACATGTTGTGTCAACCACGGGTTGACCTATGGCCTCCATAACATCTACTTTGGCCCTGAGGGTATGACTAACTGATCAAGCAAAGGGAGCAATCTGCAAATGACAGGGCACTGCTGGCCAGTTCCAGAAGAAATTTCCATGGATGGAAAAGTATAGAGTTTTGATTTTTATTTATTTATTATATTTATATACTTTCCTCCCCAAAGGCTCAGGGAAGTATATAATGATTTCCTTCTCTCGTGACAGACCACAAAGTCCGACTCCACATTGCTTCTGGTGGACCCCCAGGAGCAGCAATGCAGCATTTGAGGTAGTAATGGAAAGGGGGAAATAGAAGTCCTATTCTGATGATGGAAATCAGAGATTTTGTGTTGGATCAAAGCCCCTGGGATCCCTGATTTCTTCAGATTCCATTTATTGGTCTTCATATACTTGACTTGTTCCTAAACACTGATTTGGGACCAAGACTGACTTGCTGCAAATAAAAACACAGTTTGTTGTCATGAAAATATGGATGACAGCAGAAATTTTAGTCTTCCAACAGATTTATCTCAGCAGGTTCACAGAAATGTAACACACCAGCAAAGGACCATACTGAGACTGGCAGGATCCCTGAACCGCAGTTCCCAGATAATCAGTGTGTAATCCCCCATTGTTACTCTTCAGAGCAATTTAACAAAGGGCATTGCATTGACTACGGGATATTTCTCCAATCACAACAAAGTCACGAGGGCAATCCACTAACATCTCATAATCACCAGTCAGAAACTGCTGAAAAGTTCAATCCCCAGACAGAGATTGTCCACCAAGGCTACACAGATGGCCCTAGTTACAATCCTAGCTGGAAGCTGAACTGAAAAGAGTTGATTGTGTCATCCAGAAACATTTGCATTAGTTCTCTCAAAAAGGGGACTAGACAACAGGAAACAGCAGTTGGAATGAAACAAAAGTGGAATTTTGAAGAGCGATTGGATTACAAATGATTTGTAATTAGAGGTAAGCAACACCACAGTGACTTCTACACTGAGTTTTTGGCCTGGCTATGATGTTTATGGTGCCCCCCCCCCGCCATTCCACATAGAATCAAAGTCTTTTTGTGTACCTTTTGGCTTTCCCCCAGATTTTCTCCAATTTTCCCCAAACCTGCTATGCTACAATCTTTTTGGAAACACTTCAATAACACCAAGATGGTTTTCCACGTGGAAGGCAACATCTGGATCTTTCCCAGCGGCACCCACATCATCAGCATTTTCCCTGCTCTTCCCCACAAGGGTCTTTTCCTCCATCTCTGGAGGGTGTGGGTATGTGATTTTTAAAAATGGTAACTGTCAAATAACATCAGCATTTGTCAATTACTGATTTTTAAATAAAACTGAAAAAGCCTCACAGTGTTGGCAGACGTGGTCACTGTGAGAACTGTGGATCAGATTAGGGTTGCCAGGTCCCTCCTACTAACCAAACAGGGATGGGGGACACTTACTGGGAACATCAGAGAGGCCCATCCAATATACAGCAATGTGAACACGTCACTGGCCATGTGACTCAGAAGTGATGTTATGTCAGGGATGTCAGGGCGATGTCCTGGTTATTTGGACAAAACCTCTATGGTAAATTTGGCTTCTACTGTAGAGGTTTGGCCCAAGTACCAGAGCATCGTTCCCACATCCCAGATGTGATGTTACTTCCAGGTCATGTGGGCAGTGACCAAGACACATCGCTGCACATTGGGTGGGTCTCCCTCTTTTGGGGCAAGTGTCCCCCTGCCAGACAGCTCATTGATGGTAGGGAGGAGGGGGCTGACAGCAGGGAATCCCTTCCTCCACTAGAGGGGCCTGGCAACCCTAGATCAGATACATACATGGAATTCTGTGCTGAGGACTCAATTCCCAGGCCCAATTTGGATCTGGAATATGACAATCCTTCATGTAAACGTTTGGCAGAAATGTGGTCCCTGTATCATTTGAATTGGCCCCTAAAATATATTAACTTATGACATTCATTATCACAGACAGAGATTCCCAACCAGGGGTCCATGGACCCCTAGGGGTTCGTGGCCACTCTGGAGGAGGTCCATAACTTTTCCCCTCTTTATGGATTTGGCCACAAACTAAGGAACTGGCTGTGTCCACCCAGAGGCGGGAAGATGGAGCAAAAGGAAGGTAAAGGATGCAAGTGATGATGTCACTTCTGGTGACATGTCACTACTGGGGGGGGGCATGGAATGGAGGCCTGGCCAGCTGTCATTACTTCTGGGCGTCCTCGAAGCCTGAAAATTTATTTCAGGGGCTCCTCCACAGTCAAAAGGTTGAAAAAGGCTGGCCACAGGTGATAGTGATGGCCAAAGTCACCATCTGAGTTGATCTTAAAGGGGATTAGTCAAATTTATGGATACTAGGACTTTCAGTGGTTACAAGCTGACTAAATAGAACCTCTATATTCAGAGGCAGTAATCCTCTGAATGCCAGTGCAAGGGGGCAACAATAGAAGTAGGGGCTTTGGCATTCATGCCCTTCTTGTAGATCTCCCTGGAGCCAACTGTTTGGCTATCATGTAAAACAGACCACTGGATAAAATGGACCAATAGCCTGATCCTGCACTCTTGTGAGCACCAATCCTCTAGGAAAGTTGATAGGACATGTCTGCAGACCAGTCCCTTCTCTCCCTGCAGGTCTCAATTAGCCATAACAAACACGGATCTAGAGCACAAACGGTGGCCTGCAGTTCCCCAAGCATCCTGTCAACATTTGAGAACAAAACAAACTGAAGTTATCCAAGCAACAACAACAAGAAGTTGCCAAGGAGACCTCCAACTTGGACACTGTCACAGCTGTGGCTTCCAAGCCAGACCAGAGATGAATGTTTATACACATGCGGAGAGAGAGAGAGAGAAAGAAAGCTGTAAAGATTTCTCTTTCAGGGTGGCCCATATCTGGTGGAAACTGCCTCTTTATCAGCCTTATTTGATGATACCATGTTGATACAGTATTAATGGACATGTGAACTTTTTCAGAAATTCTGAACTCATGGGGAAAACTGCCAATTACAGCACCGGTATGCTGTCTTCCCACACATTTTGCAATCTGGGGGGGGGGACACAAATACTGAAGAAGTGTGCGCACACACTAAAGCTTATATCGTGAATAAAACTTTGTTGGCCTTAAAGGTGCCATTGGACTCAAACTGGGATAGGGACATGGAAAATATAAGGGACCTGCCATGTAGAAACTCTGTTAACACCGTCCCATATTGGCAATGACAACAGAGAAACTACACAAGCCCCGTACCTGTGTGGAATGCCCTGCCAAAGGAACAGAGAATCTAGAGGCCAGTGCAACAACAGGCTCCTTATCTATCCTCACCAACAGGCCTGATCGTGGGGCCATCATGCCCAGCACAGCCTGAGGAAGTGTAACACAGCACGTAAAACATCCAGGAATATCAGCTGAGAACTTCTTAACCTTGGTTTTCATCCTCGCATTTAGCAGACAGATGTTTAGAAAGCCCTGTTCCTAAGGCTGCATTTCTCTACCCATCTTGGCTCAGCCTACTGGCTCTTTTGTTCTTCTTTCTTTCAATTTCCCTGAATTTGTCTAGTGTTATTAAGCCAGTTTATACCATTTGCTAAACAAAATCATAAAACCAAGGGCTGGGTAGAAGGAACAATGCCTGAACCCACCACACAGCTGAGTCTACCATCTTAACCTAGATAGGACACACACACAGACTCAGGCCCTGGCGAGAGCCAAGGGAGATGTTACACCACAGCAGGGAGCAGCAACGGTGTCTGGTGCACAAGCAGAGTGTGTGTGTGTGTGTGTGTGTGTGTGTGTGTGTGAGAGAGAGAGAGAGAGAGAGAGAGAGATTTCCCCCATTCTGGAAAACAGTAGCTCCTTTTCCTCTCCATGCATAATCATAATTCTAGGCTCCGAAGCCAGATATGTGAACTTTGGAAGGGAATGATCATTTACAGCTACTCATGTAAGGATGTCTACTACCAGGATGTGAGTCTTACCATACAACTACTATTAATTTTCAATTCAACCAGATATCTTCTACCATTCTAGTGCCAAAACCATGGACCACGAATTTTTCACAGGCACAATCAATTATATGTTCCTCCTCATCTGACGGGTAATTTGCACATTAAAACAGGACCTAGTCTCTTTGAGGCAGAAGAAACAGAATATTCTCAGCAAAGTCCTGATGACTGGAGATGGCTGCAGTTAATCTGCAAGCTGTTCTGCCATCTCCAAGGCCTACTTCCCTTGGTGAACCTGCACCCTCCACACTGTGTCGTTCTAAGCAGATGATTGGCTGGAGAGCTGGCCCTACACATCAGAGGCAGTGTGGTCGAATGGGTGAATGAAATACTTAGGGCTTTTCTATTCCCATCTCTGTTTGTAAGTCTGCAACAGAATGTCTGCCAAGTCAAGTGCTTTTTGACTCAAAAAACCACTTAGGACTGCTGGCTTTGAGTCGCACAAAAATTCTGTCTGGGTAAGCAGAATTAAAAAATTCTGGTGCACCAATGTGAAGCTCAGCATTCCAACACAGGCACACGATTGCCCCTGCAAAAACTCTTACAATAGTTTGAGGGCGGCGTTCTGGTTTGTATTTTGTGACGATGGACAGTAGCCAAAGAGACAATCACTTTGCCACAGGTTAGCCTTCAATGGGCTGAAAAGGCACAGCTCAGGCAGAAAATAAGTATTAAGTATACCTAACTTCATTTAAATTAATTATGCAATTTGTAGAAACTGACTTCCTGAATAAAACTTTGCTTGGTCCTTGCAGTATTCTGTATTTGCCCCTGGCACTAGGTTGTCAGACCTTGCCTAGAGCCCTTGAATATTCTAAGACACGGATGATCTGTTCCCATACCATCTGCAAGCACCTTCCTTTTAAAAGCTAAGTCACAGACCTCCTGGGGGTTTCTATGACATCAACAACCTAGTACAGTACTGATCAAGCCTTGCCCTTATGCTATTCCTACACAGCTCTAAGACAGCCTCCATGCAGTCAGGTATCGACATGTGTAAGTTCACTTTGCTGGTGAAGCTCAATGGCACAATTAATACCTTCCTTACCAAAAATATGTTAAAAAATCAGCCAAACTCCATACCAAAGGAGCCACCCTCTTCATCTGACTCAGCCTTGCTCACAACTTCTGGATTGCAGAATTCAGTGCTCTGCAGCATCACAAGCTTTTCTCTAGCCCTGCATGGACGTCAAAGTGTTTTTGGTAAAAGAAACTACAGCCATATGGGCTGATTCACTTGTGCCAGATCACAAAAAAAGGTATCACCACTGACAACCCCTACGGAAAGTTCCTAGTAGGAAGAAAGTGCGATGGGATCATGTTGCACACTCACAATAAATGCAGAGGGCTGCTTGTGAACATCCTTCACACACCATACAAACATCCTCTCATGTTGCCAAAACTATTTATACCTTGCAAACCTAAAATTAGAAGCCAAAAATGGGCAGCAGAAGGGATGTAAGAGGAATGTATCAATATTGTTGTTGTTAGGCGTGAAGCGTCCGACCCATTGCGACCCCATGGACAATGATCCTCCAGGCCTTCCAGGAAGCAAATCGTTTTTAATATAATTTGCTTCCAAGCAGATATTTGGATTTGGTACAGATCTGTAATCAACTAGAAAAGTTCTGACAACAATGACTGGAGGTAAATCTCCAAAGTGTTGGGAGTTGAAAGGTTTCCCAGTCTTACCAGTCACCCCTTATCTGGAGATACTGGGGGTGAAACAAGCTTCAAATACTCAAAGCATAAGCTGCACTTTTGCACTAATAAATAGGTTTGCAGGTAAGAGACAAAGTCTGTGGAGAGACACAGTAAGCAAGCAAGCTGCTACAGGTTTAGCACATAGAATGATTTGTGAACACAAGAGAAGAGCTTTATGAAACATTGGACAGAAATGAAAACAAGCTGCTGGGTAGGATTATACCCTAACATGCTGCAGTGTGCACCTATGAACACAGGGTTATGTTCAGACATGATAAACCCAAATCACTGTTCAGCAATGAAGCACAACGGGCAGCCCTGGACCAGGCAGCAGCTTCTTCTAATCTATCTACTATGGTTAGGGATAATAATATTTATTCTACCCTGTGAAAATGCCAATGACAGAACAAATAACAATGATAAAACAGGATAAATGAAACTGGGGAAATATATTTATTTTATACGCCACTTTCCTTCCTCTAACAAAGGCACAAAGCAGCTTACTGCACTGTTCTCCTTTCTTCCACGTTATCCTTACAACAACTGCCATGTGAGGTAGCTGTATAGCTTCCAGCTCTGAGTTGGGAAATATTTGGGGGATGTCTGGAGAGGGTGGGGTTTGGAGAAGGACTTCACCATATAATCTGCCCTCCCTCCAAAGCAGCCATTTTCTTCATCTGGAAACAAGTTGCAATTCTGGGGGAATTTCCACACACCACCTGAAGGTCGGCAAACCTAGAAGTAGGTTAGACTGAGGGACCCAAGGCCACCTAGCAAACTTCCATGTCAGAGCAGGATTTAGGAACTCTAACTGCTATAACATGCAGGCAAAATACATTATCACATAATATAATCAGTACAAAGAAGAAGATACCTGTCTTAGAGCAAAGTTTCTTTGTCATAAGTTTTTACATCATGGTATGGGGGGGGGACTTCTTTAGCACTGAAGCAAACACGGGCACAGGTTACATTTTCTCAGAATCATACATAACATTCATGCTACTTATTTTATAAAAAATAATGACAAAAGCAGCAGGATAGTTAGGTACGGTCACTCCATAGTAGAGAGAATTCCTACATGGTTCTCAGCCTTGGCTCAGTTCTCATCGTAGCACATGTCATGATGCTCAGTTTGCCTTTGTTAACCCTGGTTCTCTTGTTCTGCTGCCTGCTATTTGGGCCCTGACACCAGCAAGGTTGTATCCTGTCATGGGTTGTGCTGTCACATGCAGGTGGCCTAGTTGGGCCTACATTGTCAGCTCGGGTATAGATCAGGGTTCCTGGATCTGGAAAGGTTGAAGGTCACGAGTCATCGGAATGTGCCTTTTTGCTACAGCTAGGTTAATGCTCATTGTAGTGCATAACAGTAAAAAACAGGATCTCTGAGACAGAGGTGGTAAGCACAATGCTGTTCTCAGTAGCGGAGATACTCTCCAATGCAGCCATAACAGCTGCTCTTGACAGCAGGTCCATATGGCAGAAATGCCCAAAGCTTTTTTGAAACAGCTTGAGCTAAGACAGGCCAAGAGCTGCTAAAGCTGCCACAAACATACAAAGGGGCATCTTAAAGTGGACACTCATGACATAATCCACAGTGCTACAAGTTTTCAGTCACAAGAAAGGAAACTCATCCTTAGGAACATGCACCATGGTTTGCTAAACTAAACAATGTTTCTTCCTTCAAAATGGCCTATATTTTTCACACATTTGGGAAATGCAAACCTCATGCTTCCAGCAAAGTAGTCCTGTTAGGCGACATCATTTCAGTGCAATCCAAGACAGAGTTACACTCTTCTAAATCCACTGAAGGCTTAGCAGGGTGTGCCCCTCTTTAGGATTGCTTTGCTAGGCTACTGAATGAGCCACTTGCCTGCCCACAGGAGCCACATCCCTCGTAATTTTGCCAATGACCTGACACACAACCATAAAGAGCATTAGTACTGAATGTCAACCTTAAATGACTCAGGACCATTCTTGGGTTACTAAAGTCCTGCATGAAAGTCACAGAACATTCACACACTTTGCTCTTAAAATAAAATGTGATGGTTATACACATGGTACATATGGACATGTATGCTGGCGCAGAATCCTAACACATTGCACTCTATGCATGTGAAACTCATGCTTCACATGCAGGAATTTAGTAATGTTTCACACAGTGTACAGTCAGAACAGAGGTAGATGCAGCACGGTAGCTTCCCACAGTAGCTCCTCAGTACAGTTATGGAATTTTGGTGCCTAACTTTAGAGTCAGTAAAACACTCCAGAAGTTCAGTAGCATTTCCTGCTTTGCAACTATGAATCAAGGGCTAAGACCAGGGACACAGAAATCTGGTTTGGTCAAAGCAACAGTGATAAAGCTTAATTGTCCCATCTGCAAAAAGAAGCAACTTCCCCCACAATAAATTTGTTACCTGTCCTGAATTTTAGAAAAAGGACAACATTCAATGAATAATATCAGAGCCAGAATCAAGTATAGTGAGCTTGTTATGTCTTGATGACAGAGAGCCAGTATGGAAATAGTGACTAAGGTGATAGGGACCAGGCTTAGGGAGACCCAGGTTCAAATTCAGACTCAGGCACAAAGCTCACTTGGGCAGGGCCCACTCTGCCTCACAGTTGTGATGATAAAATGGAGGAGCCATGTATATTGCCCTAAGCTCCCTGGACGACGAGTGGGACAGAAATACAATAAAACAAAGAACACAGTACCATCCAAGATGGCTTCGTGAATCTATTTTAACATGTATTTGCCATGAAAACATGTTATCCAAGGACTGAAGTTGATCACGGCTCACCATAAGTTGTGTTTAAAACTGTATAAAACAAACACATACGGCTGTAAGTATTGTGGTCTACCGTACCACACTAGCACCCCCAGCACCCCAGGTACAACATTACATGGGGCCTACTAGAATAAATACCACTGCAGACATGTAACAGGAAGGTGGCAACAGGATTTTTGCCACCCTGTCCATCATTGGAAGCAAGCAGAGAGTCTAGCCAGCAATAAGCCACAGAAATCAAGAAATAGACAGAAGCAGAACATCACATGATGAAGCAAAGAAGGCATCACATGATAAGGGAGAACAAGCACATGGACTCAAAAGGGCCTTCAAACACACACCTCTGCCCCCTAAAGTTGGAAAGGTGAGAATACAAATGGATGGCACCCTGCACTTTCAGGCAGGGTACTGTGAACAACTGAAATGTTAAGCTCCTTGGAGCAGCAAAACATAGGGCGAAAAACAAGCTCACAACACAGCCAGCTAAACTCAAGCAGGAGTTTGAGAAATGGCAGCCCTTCTATTACTTTAGCATCTCCCCTCCCCCTTACTGTAACAGCTAAAGGTTTAGGGACAAAATTGGACCACTACTTAAAAAAAAAATTCTAAAGGCGCATCCGATACATGGTATTCTGTGGCCATATTCCCCACACAAAGCAGCTACATGATAGCCTGCCTGGCACAGAGCAAGAGATCAGTTACAGAAGGGAAAAGCAGCCTGATCTTAAGTCAACCAGAAAGTCGATTCTAATGCTTTAACATCATCCCGGGCAATCCAAGCACAGGAATCTCCAAAGGCCTCTTGGGTTCGATTCATGATCTCTCCCCCGGCCGAAAAGATCGGCCCACACGATTCATTCTGATCTGGCTTTCCACGTACAATCAGAGCGTACGTCGGCGACCGCTCCAAAAGGTCACCCCGTAAGCACCCATTGCTAAGCTGGTATTGGCCTAGAAGCCACGATGGGTGCCGCTTGCAGACAGGTAAGTGGGCGAGAGGGGGGCGAGGATGAAGCCACGCCGGCCATAAATGCCACTCTCGCGCGCGCGCGCTCTCTGCATCCTCAAGGCGGCCGGGGCCCCGCTGGCTCTCCAGCCGACCGGACCCCGACAAAGTGCTCGCTCGGGCGGGCGGGGGACGGTCCCCGAGGAGGAGGAGAAGGAGGAGGAGGAGGTGGCGGCAAAGAGGGTCCCGGGGACTCCGACGGGCCAGGGCGCTGGAGCGGTGTCCGGGGCGGCTGCGCGGAGCCAAGGGCCCACGGGGGGGGGGGGTCTGGCATCGCCTGCCCGGCGCGGGGCTCAGGCGACAGAGCCACGCCGGCGGGAGCCATGATGGGCTGCGGGCAGGGTCCCCGGTGGAGGCGTCCCAGCGCAGCGCAGCGCGCGAAGCGGAGGGCAGCCGGCGGGGGTCCTGCGGGCGCGCGGCCAGAGCGAGCCCTCCCCTTCCGCCCTACCTGCGGCGCGGTCCCTCCAGCCGCTCCAAGCCCAGTGGGTCCGGCTGGCCTCGGCCCCCAGGAGCCGCCGCGGCCCGGAGCTCAGCCCCGCCCCGGCCGAGTCGCCGCCTTCCCCGGCCCGCTGGGCTCCGAGCGCCCCCTGCCCGCCAGCCGGAGAAGCCCGGCCCGGAGCCCTGCGCTTTCCTCCCGGACGGCTCGTGGCGCCAGCAAGGCGCCACAGGGAAGCGAAGGCACTCTGCGTGTGCTCAGAGGCACTTTCCTCTCTTCTGCCAACACTGAGTTCCCTGGTCTGGCCGACTCCTTCGGGGACTCCTCTTGGACCTTGCAAGAAGTAGTTTGGACTCGGAGCAACAGGTTTCCGCATGTGTGAGCACTCATCCTCGCTCCTTTCTAGAAGGACCGGGAGGAAAACGTCTAACTGGCCCAACTTGATCAGGCCCCAACTCCAGGCTCGGCAACATGAAACCGCACGCTCCGCAAAAGGCCACACGTGTTGTAACTGATACGTTAGAGGCAAGTGAAGACATTTTTGCTTTCTGTGCCTAACTCCAAAGGCTTTGGGCAGCAGGCCCAGCAAGATTTTTGTCCTCCTTCCCTCCAGACAGCAAAGCCCTCATACCATCCCCCAGCTGCTTTTGAAACAGCCTGGTTCAGACTCTGGTTCACTTTGCTGCTGTTCTAGATGCACAAACAGACTCACGGGCATTTCACATTCGCCTGAGAGCTGTTCTCTTGCTCTTCCTCTGTAAAAAAATCTGATCGGCCTTGGAGCTGTTCCCTGATAATGATGGCTGCCAGGTTGGTGGTTGCTAATATGTATCTGTGTTAAAATTGTGCCAGCTGCCAATTCTGCTCTCCCCCCCCCCCCCCCACACACACACACACACAAATACCGAGTCTGGGTATTCAAGCCTGAGATACCATAATGCGAAGTTTGTTGCATAGCAGATCTCTTTGCAATAACTGCCAGCTGAAAGGGGAGAAGGCGCTCTCCTCTCTTTCCTGGGTTGTTTAACTCCCTTCCTCTCAGAAGGGGATGGTTGTCATATGATAAAGAGACCAGGGACTGCAGTTGCCATTTATGGCGAACTTTCAGAAACGAGAGGAATCGTAGGATCCGATTTGAGAAGCCATAAGATTTCAATCTGCTTTCAAGTGCAAGGCAAGACTCAGGTCTCAATATTTAGAGGTATGGGTGACAAGCAGGAAAGGCAGGGAAAACAGTTGACAGCTACAGGTAGAAGAGGAAATGGGGACCAATAAGGAAATGAGACACATTTAAGGTGCAACAGGCTGACAAAACACACTGACACGTGTTACTGTGATGCAATTCAAATAGTTAGAATGCATTTCATGAAGCAGGCTCCAGCTCCTAACATTTATTTGCTCATTAAGGCGTTTCTGCTCTGGCTTTCAGACCAAATTAAACAATAGAATTTAAATAATCAAAAACACACACCATCTGGGCTGGTCCTGATTCACAAGGCTGGCTTTGGTAGGCCGGTGCCTCTGTCCATGCCCAAAATGTGTCCCCACAAGCAGGCAGACAAACATGCCCAGCTGAGATGTCCCACAGCTGGCACACTTCAGCCCCAAGAAATGGGTTCATTTTTAAGGTGCCAGGAGGCTCTTTGTTTCCAGGCTGCCCACACTGGTTTGCTGATCCATATGTGGCTGGCAAAACATTTCTGATATCTTTTTAACCCCACCCTTCCTCTGTCCTTCATAAAACAACCCTGTGAGGTAAAGTTAGGCTTAGCAAGAGTAATTGGCCCACGGACGCCCAGTGAGCTTCTCGATGGGTGGGTATTTGAACTTCAACACTGAACAATTTCTAGGTGAGGAAAAAATATATGAAGCTGTGCTTTGGATTCTTCTCTTAGGTCTCTCTAACTGGCTCATGCCTATTCACATGCAAAAAGCCAAACCTGGTGGTAGATGCTGTCCATTAATGAACCAGCTTTGCCCTCATATATACTAAGAAAATGGCAAGACACATGAAAGAAAGGGAAAGGATGGGAAAAAATGAAAGTCAGTTTGAGTTATTCATTGGCAAATCACTCTTAGTAGTCCTGAGAAATCTCGATAACACATTCTCCACAATGGAGATGCATTTTTTAAAAAAATAGTCACCAAATCAGTCCTGGGAAAAGTCAACGCCATAGGGAAACATTGGCACCGTTACTAGTATGGTCAGCTGGAACTCCATTAAAATGAATTATGACATTTCCAGCAACTAAAGAGGAGGCAATATCTTTCTCCTCACTTTTACAGTCACCAAATTTCAAAGTATTGTCTTTATAATTTACAATTCTGATGACATCCATTCTTTCCCTCCTGCCTCTGCTTTCTGAGATATCCACTTTTCCCTGCTGCTTTGTAATGGGGCATGCCAGGAGGGGCAGGGTATAAATCGAAGAATAAAATAAATATCCCAGAATGTGTTGCAAAAGTTTGTATAGTATTCAGTTCCCCAGTTTGTGTTTTTATTTCCCCCTGACATAGTTCAAATCCCGATTGTGTGGATCATACCAGAAAGCAGCACAAAACAGAGGTCAATTTTATATTCATACAGAAACGGGGAAAGTGGGTACCAGCTAGCTCCTTTGTTAGTATATAGGAGTGTGCTATAAATATTATTGATCCACGCTGTGGCTGTCAAATCATTAAATGCATCAAACTGTGCAGAATCATCCCTGACAATGATCTTAACAATCTACTTCCCAAATTAACTCCCAAACAGCAATCATAAGCAGGTCTGCTCAAAAGTAAGATCTAGTGGATCTTACTCCCAGGAAAGTGTTCTGCTATACACTACACTTGTAAACTTTTAAAAAAATAATTTTTCTTACATTTTAGTTACTTCCCCCAATAAATAAAAATATAACACAATATTATAATGGTGGCAAGTTTACAGAATATCTATTAAAAGGTCTCAAAATATCTGAATATATGCCTATGCTCAATTGCTATCTATGAACTGCATTCTATGAGACATGAGAATACATTCAGGCCAAGAGAGCTTCAATAAGGGTAGAACTTTAAAGAATGAATATTTTAATTGGGGGGCTTCAAGAGAGAGATATTTGGACACATTTTATGTGTGGGAGCCTCTTCATTTATATTTTTACCACCTTATAGTCCCCATTATTATATGGGGAGTGTATTTAAATATTAGACCACTGAAGAAGACCCCAAGAGGGGTTACAATGTTTTTTTTTTGTCATTCATCCATGTCAGTATGCTTTGGATTTGTGCAATAGTGCATGACTAATGTTAATGTTTTAAAATTGTATATGTGCCCATGAGTTAAAATAAATATTTGTATTTTAATATTTAATATATTCTGCTGGTGCTCAACATTTTAGATTCCTAGTTTGTGTATACAGGTTGGGTTAGTTTGTTCCCTCGTTTGTTGTTCACATACATTTCCTAGCAATGTTAAGGGCATGGATCACCAGGTTTTCACATGCCAGAGCATCCATCCTCTTGTAACTAGCCCAATTAGATCAGACTCAAACCAGAAATGCCAGGTTCTGCAACATGAAACCACACACTCTACAAATATAAAGGTCACACCGTTGGCCATCTGTTAGCCTCCAGGAGACTGGCGAATAGTTTAAAAGTACATAAGCATTCTCAAAGATCAAGGAATATTCTAATCCCGAATTGACATGAGTAACTACTTCCTCCTCAAAAGACTGAATAACTGGACAGGCCCAAAACATTTGTTCTGCTTAATATTTCTGGTAAAGCCTTGGAGGAGGTGTCTCATGGCCACTCAGCACTTAACACCCATTCAGGGTGGCTGTTCCACCCCTGAGTACCTCCTCCTCCAACCGGCTTGCCAGTCTGTTCAGCAGCCAGCCAATCGCCTTCTGTTCTCCACCCCTCACCACCCCCTCTTCCTTCCACTTCCCTCAGAGGCTTGGAGGCTGCAGATCCCTTCTGCGTGAGAGCTGCCCCTGCCGGTGAGTTCCCTAACAGCTGCTTGTAACCTTTCCAGGTCCTGGGGGGAGGGAGAGGCTGTCCACAGAGCTCTTCCACCCCAGTCCCCCAATCTAGCGCCCGGTGTATTCCTGAGTGCAACAGGCTTGGCCCCTAGCATCTTTAAAAGATACATCTTGTAAGTTACAGCATCGGCAATTCAACATTTTACTAAGTCCTTTGTTTAAAAGGGGCACTGTGATGGTGACCAGTGTGTCCTCTAACATTTTTAACATTTTGCTGAATGTTGCAGCTTAAGGTTCATAGAATCAAAAGAGATAAAATGTAGGGCTGAGCTGACATCTTGGCAGGTGTTGCTGTGGCTTTCCCCACAAACGTTCCTCTCACATGCAATGCAGCCCTGAGGAGTTACACAGCTTTCAAAGTCCACTAAAGTCAATGTGCTTCGAAGTGTGTACCTCTGCTTAGGATTGTAGGTCAGCTGGTCTTTTCTTCAGCACCAATGTCAGGCAACAACGGCTGAGTTCTCTCCTTGCTCTTCTTGTCCTCTTGTGAGCAGGCTGTTTTTCTTCTGCTTCCCAGGCTGTCTCTTCTCCATCTTCCTCAAGTTCTTCCTAGGCTACAGAAGCGACCAGTTCTCTCTTTCCCTCTGTCATGGCACTCTTGCACCCCCATTCAGTCATTCTCTTTCTGCCTCTCCTTACAGTTGTTTATCCTCATGGAAATGAGAACCAGTCAGCAGCTTGCATTCCACCCTGGGTTTTACGTCTCACTGGCTGCTTCCCGTACAAAGTTCACTACACGTGTCCAAGAGGGTTTCATCATGATATGACACTCTCTGATCCCCAGGATTATTATTCTGACTAGTAAAAAAAGCCCATTTGTAAAAATGGGCTTTGAAAGGGGAGTATGGGCAAGGGAGACAGGCGGGCACAGGAAGCCACCCATCCCGATCAATGATAGGCACCCTGGCGGGAGTAGTCTGGGCGGGCCTGGTAAGTAAGGGTAGGCGAAAGGCGGCAGCGTCTGACCTTGCAGGGACCCAGGGTGCTGAGGCCGGCGCGGCAGGCGGGCTAGTCGCGATTGCAGGCGGGCAAGTCTCGTCGTCGGGTGTGGCCCGGTGTCCATGGCGGGCCTGGGGGAGGCAGTAGCGAGGCTGAGGGGTGGTGGGCAGCGAGGCGACGGGGAGGGCGGCGCGGTAGCGGGATGGCGCGCGTGCGTGTTAGAGGGGTGGGGCAGGGCTGTGTTGGGGAAGGGAACCAGGCATGCGCCGGAGTCCGCGCATGCCTGGTTCAGTCTAGTGCTGTGGCGGCGGCCGTGAAGGACGCGCGGCCTAGCCACAGCGCTATCGGGAAGGCAGAAAAGGGCGTTGGAGGGGCAGGAGGAAGGTAAGGACGTGCGGAGCGAGTGTGTTTCGGCCGGGGAAAGGGACGGGCGGGGTGGGGGTGGGAAAGGCGGGGATGGCTTACCTTTGAGAGGGCGCTCCGGAGGCTCCTTTGCGGCGTGCAGGGCGTCTTTTTCGCGGCGGTTCTCTCCCCGGTTTTTTGTGTTTTTTTTTAGTCTGGGAGTCCCCCTGCGGCGGGCCGAGCGGCGGTTCTCGCTGTTTTTTTTCTCTTTGAGTCCGGGAGTTCCCCCAGGCGGCGGTCGGAGCGGCGCGTCTCTGTTTTTGGTTTTCTCGGTGTCCGGGAGTCCCCCTGCGGCGGGCCGAGCGGCGGTTCTCTCCCCGTTTTTTTGTTGTTTTTGAGTCTGGGAGTCCCCCTGCGGCGGGCCGAGCGGCGGTTCTCGCGGTTTTTTTTTTATTTGAGTGCGGGATTCCCCTAGGCCGCGGTCCGAGCGGCAGGTCTTTTTTTTTCTTCAAGGCATCGGTGGGTTCCCCCAGGCGGCGGCCTGACGCGGCGGGAGGCGCTTCGCGCCTCTCGCCGCGTCAGGCCGCCGGACAGGGAGCCCCCGGCAGCCGCGCTCCGCGCGACTGCCGGGGGCTCCCTCAGGCGGTGGCCTGACGCGGCAAGAGGCGCTTCGCGCCTCTCGCCGCGTCAGGCCGGGAGCAACTGCGAGCCGCGCTGCGCGCGGCTCGCAGTTCCTGGGGCTGGGAATCGGAGGGACCAATCGGCAGGCGCTTCGCGCCTGCCGATTGGTCCCTCCGATTGTCTGTCATGAGGAAGGGTCCAATCTGGACCCTTCCTCATCCCGGACTCATCCCGCCCCAGGACCCCTTACTGCTTTATTTAGTCCGTGGCGCCCGCGGCGCCACGGGCGGTTTACAGATGAGGCATTACCTTCCCAGTAAGCATGCTCTAATTTGCCAATAGGACATCAATCATAGTGCAAGCAGTGTTGTAAGGCCAAGAACAAAGAGGCACGTACCCCAACCAAGTTCCTTGGCGGAAGAAAATGCAATAGCTGGATTGAACCCAAAGTCCTGTGAGCACTGCTCTATTCACAGATCCCCAGGGTCCCATCTGGAGGCTGGCATCCCTTCCTCCACCTCATGCAGCAGAAAAGATCTAGGGGAACTTTCTCCAGGAGTGACACACACAAGGGCAAGGGTGGTTTCAGAGGCCAAGCTTGACTGCTGGGTGCAGCATAGCGGGAGTGCCCCTTCCACCACCCTTCTCTGTGTTTCTGCCAACTCTGCTGGGAGTGTAGCTGCAGGTGGCATGTTGGTGGTGCAATGGGGGGCTGCTGAGCATGGAGGAAAGGAGGAGCTCAGTGCGGAGCTTTTTGGTGTTCCTTAAAATCTGGCACCCCAAGTGATTGCTAGGTTTTGCCTACTGGTCACATCAGCCCTGCTTTTCTCATTGTCAGCTCTTCTGCACAACTCTAGGTGGGCCCCAGAGGCTAAGAGCCAAAGAACAAAAGCTCATAAGCTCATGCCTATGGGCATGCCTAGGCCTTACGTACCCATGAGCAGGAGAGAAATAGATGCTGTTAGCCAGCTAACACACTCTTCCCCACTTCATTTTTGCCAGGAAGAAGGTCAGATATGGCTTGAAATTATGTTTCACATCCCTAGTGAAGTGAAGCAGACCTGGATCTGGCCAGTGCCTGTATGGGGGGCCTCCTTGGAGCCTCATGTATGGAATGAGTTCAGTAATGGATGAAAGATGAGTTATAAATGTAATAAAATGTAGAGATGCTGCTGCTGGTTCAGCTAACCATGGGAACTAACTTTCTTGTTTCTCTTATTAGGGACAGGCCCAACAAATCAGATACATAATTATGTACAGTGCATGCCCTTTGTAAATGCTCGTGGGTTTTATCTGTTACTTCTTTGAAACTATTACAAGATAAGTATAAAACAAAGAGTGGGACACAATAATCCCTTATATCAAGAATCACTTGAGTTACCATTAACTTTTTTTCTGGAGTGTATTTGTCTACAAATCCCATGGCATTGTTACACTATTTAAACTATCAGATTTGTATGTGCCATGCCGAATTATTGGCAAGCAAAGGGAACAATAAAACAGAGACTCTTTAGGATACAAAGAAGAAAGGAACTGACAGGATGGAAAAATATAATTTAGTTTCTTTCGTAAAGAAATCTGAGCATCAAGGTTAGCTGGGAAGGAGACTGGGATCCTTGGACAATTTCAGAGTAATTTGTAAAAAAAAAAAACACACACACTATTTTTTTCACCTATAACTACCACCTTTCGCATTATGGGATGCTAATCCTAATCCAAGGAGAATTAGCAAACTGGAACATCCCCTCATCTTTCCAAGGAGAGCAGTCATTTGATAGAAAAGTGGAGTACTATTAAATTGGAAATGATGAACCATTCAGCCCCAAGAGGACAAAGTGGCTGTAGAGAAGGGTACAGAAAGCTCCAAGGGGCTAGGAGTCTGGGTATTGGGGGAAAGAATGGAAGGCGAGAAAAGCTGATGTGATGACCTGGTGGCCCTTGAAAAGGTTGTCTGTCAGTCTTGGTTTCACAAATGTAAAACAGAAGTAATGGCAGTTCATTTATTTTAGATATTTATACTCCCACTTTTCTCCCCTATAGGAGCCCAAAGTAGCTGACAACCCCCCCCCTCCGTTTTATCATTCCATCAATCACCTTATGAGTGAGGGTCTGTATCAAGGTCATCCATCATGCTTCTGTGCCAGAGTGGGAATTCAAACCTGGGTCTCCGAGACCAAACCCAGCACTCTATCCACTGCAAGTGAAGCTGTTGTAAGAGTAAGCATAATAAACACTGTAGTGCATTTAGTTGGAATATGCAAGATCTTTAGTGTGCATTATTCAGCATGTTAAAAATGTCCTTGCAGGGGGCATCAGAGGTGATGTGTATTTAGCATAGTTAGATTAGGAACTTCCTGATATTTTAAAGTACTCTCCTCCTCTGTCCTGATTGGCTCAGTAGAGACTTCCTGCTCCTTTGAGCACACTTCCTCCCTGCTTGCCTCCAGAATGGACAGAATGAATGCAGAACAGACGAGTGAGTTAGGACTCTCTCCTCACCTCTTTCTATATAAAGTTTGTTTTTCTTCTTAATAAAACTTTTATTCTTTTAAGCAGCCTGGTATTTCAGCCAATTTTGCAAATATAAACTCTGCTAACACATCTTGCAAAACAGAAGTGGTTTGTACAAATGTGCTAGTGGGAAAGGTGGTAACTGGCATTAGATGCCTAACATCCACACGGCCTTATCCTGTCCTTGCTTGTGTGAATGTGGTATGGCTTGCCCTCGCAATTCCGGCAAACTGTATTTCTGTGTTTTGTCTGTGTGATTTAAGGAAAACTATGCAGTGTTCAGGAAATAGTTGTAATCAGCTGTAGTGGTCTATGCAAAATCCAAACCATTGATATATTTTATTTGGACCAAGATTCTTCAGCAGGTTTCTTCTGAAAGTTACTGGAATTTTCCCCATGGTATTGCTGTCCTGTGGCCTCAAGAGGGCAGCATCCTTTGTCTAATTGTGAACCTTTCGAAGAGTACAAGGTTTCCTATAGGCTTCTGAGGAATTAAACTCTGGCCCACAAAACTTATGCTTGAATGTTCTGTTAGTCTTTAAAGTGCTACCAGATTTCTGTATTAGTATAAATATTACTTGTGAGAAAGAGAAGGTCAAAGACCTTCTACCACAACACCATTTGTATTCCAGAGTTTGGAAAGCAGTGCTCAGGTCAGTATTAAAAAATTAAATTGACTCACCAACAACCTGAAAATTTATATTTAAAAAAATAATGTAGAAATACATATTTTGAATATTTAAAGGGGGGGTGAGGGAATGTGGCTGCTGCCATAATGAAAGCTGATTTGCTTTGCTTCAAACATTGGGTTTAATTGATTTTAATAGTGTTATATTGAAGATCTGCCATTATTACTTTTTAAATTGTGTTTTTAAAGAGTTTTGATGGTATTGTTATATTAACAGTATGATGTATGGCTTAATCAATTAATGCAGGGGTAGTCAAACTGCGGCCCTCCAAATGTCCATGGGCTACAATTCCCATGAGCCCCTGCCAGTGTTCATTGGCAGGGGCTCATGGGAATTGTAGTCCATGGACATCTGGAGGGCCGCAGTGACTACCCCTGAATTAATGGCTCTTTTCCCTCCTCCTATAGTAAGCCAAGCTGGAGGATAGATTGAGAAAAAACTGTGTCAGGGCTACTGCAATTGTGCAAATATCTTTGAGAAATTGATGATTCAGGATACTGGCTTGACAAGAGATCAGCCTTTTAAGGAGAAGGCAGAAGTAAAAGAAACTTGTTAGAAAGTCCAGTTTGAGAACATGCCCAGCAAAGAAGGAAGCCAAATGTTCATTGAGTGTGCTGGTTCTCTTCACTCAGCAAGAACCCAGCTCCCCAGGTTGTGTAACTGATATGCATACCACCAACTGGAATGTGGCTTCAAGCCCTCTTCCTGCATTCTTCAAGAGAGCTGGCTAATCAAAAAAACAATTACTATATCTACATGAATTGTTTTGCAAGCCATGTGCATGAGTTTGGCTAAAATGGACAGGAGCCAGGCCTGTAACAAAAGCATGTTAATTTGCCCCAACGACTACTTTGGGTTCTTTCACCCTTAAATGTGTCTCAGTGTTTCCTAAATCAGAACTAAGCCTTAAAAGGCCCACAAAGCATGGAAGAGGCAGTCCCTCCTGCTGAGAGGAAGGTGTAAGAAGATGTTTTGAGTTTGAAACAGACATTGAGAGAAGCAGAGAGAAGGAGAGCTGTGAGGTGGCTGAAGTACCTTGAAAGGGCAGGTAATCTAATTCTCACTCTTGCTGTCTCTGTGGGGATCTGATGTGGGGGACTGGATTTACTGTTCTGCTTGAACACCTTTTTGACTCCCCCAATACTCTTCTCTCTGGGACTGAGGGCAGAGTCGGAGCAACCAAAAGTAGAGATCCACTCAGTAACATCCACACATGACCGTCTCCCTTTGAACTTGCACCATGCAGAACGGTTTTCTTCAGGACTCACCCCAAAGACAAGTGGATCCAGTGGAATTAGGTACTTTTCTGAAGGGCTACCCCTGCTCTGCAAATTTTACATGTGCCTGCTTTCCTAACTTTAAATATAGTTGCTCGGGGCCCAGTTCAAATACGTATCCCTCCTTTCTGAATGAATTTTCTCTCAGCACCAAAGTTAAATATTAGACATTTAATAAACAAGGACGCCTGAGCTCATTCCATGCTTGTGGGGGACAGGAGAGGGTATGGGTGCCTCTTGGAAAGTTCATCTGCTAGTCTTGTTGACTTCTCATGTTAAACATGACTCCATCAGCTTCCATCTAGCTGAGTTTTGTCTTCCGGGGTAGCTCGTGGCACAACTTTCTTGTGCAGACCTTTACTGTGGGGGCCTTTGTCAGAAACCTTTGGACCAGGGGTGTGCTCTGCTGTGCTCTCTCGGAGCTGGAAATTCACCTGGAAGAGAGAAGACCATTGGAGTGCAGCTATCATTCTGTGCCAAACCACATACTATATCCCTCTTACATCACTCCTCTTCATACGTTCTAATGCATATGCACTGGACACATATATCCCCAGGCCTCCATGTTTTCAGCTGAGGGTCTGAACAGAGCCCCATGTACATTTCTAATGGGATATGCTTTTGTGTAATACACCTTGAGCTTTAGAATAAGGCGGCTATAAATTGAATTAAAATAATAATATACATATGTAAGTAGTGGGGATGTCGCAGCATTCCTGATCACACGGAAGATGCTGTGCATGCTCAGACCATCCACTCAACACATGGAGGTTGAGGATGAGCCAGCAGATGCAATGCCATTCTCTTCTGTTATCATTGGTGTATTATAGTCCATTGGCTTGCTTTAATGTGGATTTGCTGAGATCAAGATGTTATCAATCAAGTGATGGGAGCAGCTGAGACTTGGCTAAGTGACAGTAGACATGCTTTGTATGCAAAAGGTCTGGTCTGGTAAAGGATCTCAGACGGCAGGCAGGTGGTGGGAAAGATCCTTCTCTGCCCAAGACACTGGTGGGGCCCACCATTAGTTACCAGCTCTGAGCTGGAGATTTTGGGGGCAGGGCCTGGGAAGAAAGGGTTTGAGGAAGGGAGGGGCTCCTGTGAGCTATAATGCCCTAGAGCCCAGCCTCCAAAGAAGCCGTTTGCTCCAGGGAAACTTATCTCTGTAACTTAGTGACCTAATTTTTAGGGATATAAGAGATGATGGGACACTGGGATGTATAGATATAAGTTTAGATACAGGCACAAAGCACAGCTTTCTCAGGAACAGCATTAGGCCTCACCCAAGTATTGGGGACACGAACACCTAAAACCGAGAGCTTGAAACATAAGAACATTGCTTTCCCTGGATTCCTTGCTCAAAAGGACAAGATCTCAGCAAGTTTAATTAAAACATATTTATTTTAAGCTCTTACGGAACAGGGAGGCCTTTGCTGGGGATTGGGGTAGTCAGCACTAAGTGTCTGTCTCACTTCTTCCTAATATGTTGCTCAGCCAAGTTCCTGAGTCATAACTTTACTGCCCAAACCCAGAGTGAGGGAGAGGGTTTCCCTGGCAGTAAAGCCTCTCAGTAAATTACTAAAAGATATATTAAAAACATTCCAGAGAAGTTGGCAGCCTTCTCTCTGAGAGCAAAATGAAATGGCGTGGGGGTGGGCTGGGCTGGAGAAGATTTGAAACTCACAGAGAAGTCAAGGAGAGCTAAGAGGCACACAGCCACGCCATCTGAGGAAGGCCTCAGGCTGTGTAAATGGTGGTACGTGGCCTTGAACCCCAGGTGAGTGGCATGCTATGTGAAGCAGTTGATGGTGAAGAGTACATTGTCCTAGAGGGATTGTTAGGCCAAGTCAGCTTAGCTAATCTTTAATGTTTATTCCTTGTGCAAGAACAGTAGAGTTCGGATAAGTTCACTGAGATTAACCGGTCCTTTCAAGTGGTTCCTACCAGCAACTGAGATACAAAGTCTGTTTCCCATCCGTCATGTCAAGAAGGTAATAATGGGAGGAGAACTATGATCATTCTAGCATCTCAGGATGAAAATCATATCCCACTCCAGCACTGCCAGATAGAAATACCATATTTTGTAAGAAGTACGATAGTTGAGGTAGAGCACACCTGTAAATTCCAAAACTATGCTAGGTAGGACCTGGGAGGTGGGGGACGGACAGCAGGTTAAAGAACTGAGGAGGGTGAGAACAAAACTATAATCTTTGAGAGTTGCCATGTTTATAGAAGTGAGATGAAAAGTTTTATTAACTAAAAAGGCAAAGGGGTGGCAGGTTACAGTAGATGAGCGATTGGGATGTGAGTGTCCTGCATAATGCAGGGGGTTGGACTAGATGACCCAGGAGGTCCCTTCCAACTCTATGATTCTAAGTTTCTATTAAAAAGCCTGCTCATGGGCCAAGGAAAGGTACAACATTAACTATTTTGTAATTTTGGAAAGCAAGTGGTAACACAGCCGTAGTAACTAAAATATTTCCTCAGCTAAGGTTAGGAGATGCTCCATGCATGAGATGGCCTGCTATAAATTAACTAGCCTTGTGTTTTCTTCTGAACAGGTAAGATAGGGCGGTAACCAAGATGACTGTGAGATGAGACCTCAGTCCCCCGTCCCCCCACTGTTTGAAAGAGGAGTTACACTTCTGTGTGTGGTCAGGGCAAAGATGTCTCCCATATTCCCAGTACTTGCTCCAGTTTTGTTTCAGGGTCCCAATGAAAGTATCTCCTTTTTTCCCCCTGCCGGTCTTACCCCAATCCATTCCATTTAGGCCCACTTGACAGAACTTATTACTTTCAGCCTGGTAGCAGAACTTACCACTGAGGGTCCCGCTGGACCCACCGTCACGGTCACTGTGTGTGGCTGATGCCCATCTGCTGATGCAGTAACTTCATAAGTGCCAGGCAACAGCAGTCGAAAATAGTCACCATGCTCACCTAGAAGAAAGAAGGAAATGCTGAGAAGATGGAAATGGCCACTGGGCGGGGGGGGGGGGGGAGCACAACATCATGTCTGCAGAGGTGCTAAATGCTCCTCTAGCAGCAGTACTGAATTACAGATCTACCAACTGCCCATTTGCCCGTTGTGTGCCAGATCAGAGAACAAGCAGACCATTCACAGAATTCAACTATTAGACACACCAAAATTTTTCACAAGAAACATTCTGAATATGTTAGTATTCATATATGGGAAAGTGGATTCTCTGAATTGTAGGACCTGCATAAAGGAATAGGCTTACAAGTGGGCAGTGAGGAGGGCGGGGGAGAGTTCACTCCTTCCTGCCTCCTCTGTCAGGGCAGCTCTACTGATGGAAGAGACAGGAAGGGCGATTTTGCCTCCGTCCTCCTCTTCACTGTGGCCCAGTGAGCCACATGGCTGTTGCTCCTTGTGGTGGACCCACATAGGTAAGAGCCCAAAAGGAAACTATGTAGGATCTAGGAATCCCTAGTGGGAGGGGGAGAAGGGGGAGTGGCCTTGGAAGGTTCTAAGGGAGAGAATTATTTTAAAAGGCAGCAAATTTAGCGTCCAGTGGCACCTTATAGACCAAAAAAGGTTTTATTCAAGGTATGATATTTCATGTGCACGCAAACTACCTCAGATATCGTATCCAAGGAAGAGTGCATGCACACAAAAGCTCATACCTGGAATAAAGCTTTTTTGGTCTTAAAGGTGCCACTGGGCTCTAAATTTGTTCCTCTGCTTCAGACCAACACAGCTACCCACTTGAATCTAAAGAAAGGGAGTGAGTCAGACTGAAACTTAGAGTCAGTGAGTGGGAGTTGAAGAAGTCAGAGAGGGCGAGATTTTGGAGAGGAGTCTGAGGTGGGGGTTTGATGGAAGAGAGAGGCTGTAGGAGATCCTCTGGGCCAAAGAAGGTGACGTGTCTTAGGAAGACAGGGAAACTGTGGCAGCCTCAGTTCTCACAGGCAATACAGGCCACTCGTGGGCTTAACAGAACTGGCAGGTCTGACAGAAGTGACAAATGAAGTTGAACGCTCATGTTTGGTTTTCAGTGACACAAGCATACTGTGTAAATATAACATACAAAGCAACAGTCTGTAAAATATGAACCTGTAAAATATGAACTTTTGTCTAAACCTAACAGTTTAATAAAACTTTTTATTAAGTTAAAGTAGAGAGTGGCAAAAGACCCTTCTTCCCAGGGACAGTAGTACTGAGTGACAGGAGTGAGAAGTTCACGCAAACATATTGGGAAAATACCTTTCCTAAATAGTGGAAGTGTCACCCTCCACATGAAGCACTTGTGATCCCAGGACTGTTAGGGAGAAGGAAAATCAGGGCAGACCTGTGACTATCAGCAACTTCTGCTGACAGACTGATAAATCCAACCTTCTATCTCTGATTCTGCCAAGTCTTGTAGTCTCTGGTACCTCAGAGGAAGAGGAATGAATCTTGGGTCTCCATCACAACACAGACATGCTCAGTCCCTTGCCAGCCTTCTAACATTTGGCAGAGTATTCATGCAACGCAAAAATTTTCAAAGCAAATTCATGTCCAACTCACATGAGTTGAAAATGGAAATAAATGTAAAACAATGTAAGTATGACTTAAGAAAACAAGCCTGAGGTCATGCTGGGTACCAACCAGAGGTGACATCATGGCCAATTCCTTGGACAGAAATGACAGCCCCTGCCAGTTTATTGTTGTTCTCATCCAACACCAAGCCTTTGATTCCCTGGTGAATCTGCAGAATACAAATGCAGAGAGACATCATGACTGGATCCTTGGCAATCGAGGAAGATACAATAGAAGTTCACGATGTTAAGATCAGGAACACAAGCAGGGTTTTCTTAATTCTAGGGGACAGTACTTGACACACACCAGCCATGTAATGAACATGGGACAGAGGTCCGGCCCAAGCTGAGCTGCTAGGAGGGACTGGCATGGCTTCCTGGCAGTTTCATTACCTCCTCCAAGTAGGTGATCAGTGCTTCACGGTTTGCCAGCCACTCACGTTCCAGTTCCTCCTGTGGTGGGAACTTATTGCAGCTTAATTCAAGGGTAATCTCAAAGCAGTTGGTGTGTAGGTAATTGAAGTCCTGCATCCCTACAAATCAGAGGGTCAGGGAACAGTTGGAAGAGCTGTCATGATATTTAACAGGGATACTGCGGGCTTCCCCTCCCTTTTCCTCCTCCAATACATTTATGTATTTTAAATACATCCCACCGGCAGCTTAGGGTGCATGGAAAATAATTTTGCTGTAGGAATCACGTTTAATTGCTAAGCATAATCAAATGAAATACCCATCTAATTATTTTCACCTTCCCATTCCCAATCTTTGTCCATAAAACCTTACCCTTGCTGAGTGAATACCAAGAGGCCCCATTTGTGATGCCACCAGGAAACATGTCCCCACAGCTCAAGCCCTGGTGCATCCATCCATGGGCATAGGAATAGGCCTTTGCCAGCTACAAAGAAAAGGGCAAGTCAGGTGGTAACGTACTTCTAACGCTTCCTTGTTTTACTCACACCACAGAACACATGTTCCACTGTGTGGGGGGGGGGGGGTCTTAGCAATTATCCCTTACAATGCCAGAGCCCTCTTCCCACCTCTCCTCTGTGTACAATGATATCATGTCCTTAAACTCCAGATCATAGCACTTCAGATCAAACCAAGAAACTCCCACACTCAGTGAAAAGTGCCGTATCAGAATGTGGGAATTGCCTTGCTAGATCAGATCAGAATCCATTTAGACTAGCACTCCATTTTCCCGTCAAGTTACTTTCCCATTATTTACATAACAGGGTGGTGATAAATGAGACCCCTTTGCCTGCATTCTAAAGCAGAACAGTCCCAGAAGTACTGTCCCACATGCTGTTTCTGAAAGCAGTTTTAGTCACTATCCCTGGGGGGCTATGACTCTAAAAATGGTTCTTTCCAGCCATTTTATTCCAGTCGGACTTCAAGACTGCAAGTAACCCCAGCTGGGAGAAAACTGGCTGGGAAAAGGATAGAATGCTTTTTTCTTTTATTTTTTGCGCACTTTAAATCCCCCACTCTAGTTTATATGCAGTCAGCACAACCTGCTTCGTATTATATAGATTGAGCTGGTGAAGTTTGACCCTCTGTGTAAAGTTGAAGGCTGCCAAACAAAACTGGATAAACTCGCCTGCTGGAAAATAGTCTTATATGGACATTTTAGCCCTGGTACAATACCAAAAACAGTTAAAGAAGCCTTACACCAGCTGCTGCAATGCATCAAGGAATCATAAGAAACCCAAGGACGAAGAAACCCACTAGTGGGGATTGTTGTAGGGCAGGGTAAGCCCTTCCACATGTTTGTGGCAGCTTCTTACAGTTTAACACTTCCGTTCCTTCTGCTTGCTGTTCATTCAAACCAGGGGTAGTCAAACTGCGGCCCTTCAGATGTCCATGGACTCCAATTCCCAGGAGCCCCTGCCAGCATTCGCAGTTTGACTACCCCTGATTCAAACTGTCCTGTCCTGCCCCACCCCACAAATTATTTAATCACCTGCTTATATAGCCTTTCACTACCCCATTTCATGTTTCGATGCAAACTAATCTATCTGGAACCTAAAGTTAAATCTGTCCCCTGAGACTACATTATTAAATTTAATCTTAATGATGAAAGCTATTCACCAGACCTCACACATTCTCCTGCCAGGAGGGCTTTGATTCCACCATACTTCCCACAGAGACCGTCTGCATTTCAGTAGTGTTATTAGGATTATCATTTTATATTTGTGGGAATGATATAAATGAAGACTCATTGATTTGTCCTGCTTGTGAACACATAAGCCACAGGTCCCTCGTTATAGCTTACTGGCCTTGTTTTCTGATCAAATCAATGGAATCATTCCTCTTGGACAACAGGAACAGTTGTAGAACTGAAAAGGCACCTTTACGTCCCTTTGCTTTTTTGTTCAAAAGCAGTTTTTGTTAGGATCAAATAAAGCTCTTATTTATTCATTAGACTCATCTGGTCAGCACATTAACATGAATGGCTTAATTACAAGCCAAGCTCAATTTGATAGACTAGTAGGGGTGTTTGCTGGCAGGGGCTCATGGGAATTGTAGCCCATGAACATCTGGAGGACCACAGGTTGACTACCCCTGGACTAGGGTAATGAACACTTTTAGATCTCGAGGGCCCCTGTTGCATCTGATCATTGATTCCTTCTGTGCTCTGCATCACATCTTGCCCTCTCACCTTCTGGAAGAGAGTGTTGTCAGGAGTGGGCGTGTCCATTCTGTGCCAAGTGTTCCGACTTCTTTGCACCTGGGCTTTGTCATATGGATAATTGGCAACTACCGCTCCTCCATGAAGATTGGCTGAGAGGACAAAATTGTAGCTTTTCATCCACTGGATCACAGCCAGGGTCTCTGGCTCTACCTACAAAGGAACAGAAGAAGAAGAGGCCAAGGGAGAAGCACCTCCAGATTTTCAGCCCACCCAGTTTGGTAAAAGCACAGGATACAGGGACTTCAGATGTAGGAGTACATGACTGAATGGTCTCCTACCAATAGCCATGGAAACCTTCCATGTCTAAGAGAAGGACTATAGCATAGCCTTGACCCTGGCATGTTAGTTTTGCATGCACACGGAAAATGAGAGAATAATCACACTTGTAATCCCCCTATCTCTGTGCTTAAAAAGTATGGTCCCAGGAGTACTACATCACAAAAATCTTTCTCAGTGTACAGACAGGCAGTCAGCAAAGAACAAACATGACAAAAGGGAAACGGGAGAGAACTTTTTATTCTGTACCATTGTAAGTAGCTAAATACATGGACTGCATAGCCCATGTTGATTCCTGCAAGTTGTATTTACCAGCTGTTGGGGTGGAAAAAACAGAAACACCCATTGTCTGTGTGCTGGAAAGCCATCCTGATGCAGTGGTTAAAGCATCAGATTAGAATCTAGGAAACCCAGGTTAAAATCACCACTGTTCCGTGGAAGAGTGATCAGTGATCACTCAGTGATCTTTGGCCAGCCAATGTCTGTTTGCCTAACATACCTCACAGGGTTGTTGTTATTAGGGTGAAATGGAGGAGGGGAGGGTGATATTATATGCTGCTTGGAATCCTCACTGGGAAGAGAAGTGGGTATAAATATTTAAATAAATATAGACAGCTACTGAAATAGGCCGTTGAAGACCCAATACATGTGTTGAGGAAAGGGAAGAGCACAAAAAACTTGAACAAATGAGCTGGAACTAACAGCCTAGAGAAACTGAGTGGTAAAGCACACCAAGCAGGCAGGAGGCATTGAGTAAATCTGGCACAACAGGCTACCTGACTTTTCCAGTTGTCTGGCAAGGGGATGTGATGGTTGGCTCCACCATTTTTCTCATTGTAATACATGATGGTGTTGAGGTCAGGAAAGTTACGATTGAGGTCAACTCCATTGGCATTGTTTCTCCCTGTGAGGTACCCAAAAACACCTTGGCCCTATAGAGAGAATGAATACACCCACATGTGAGCCCAAGAGTTCATCAAGTACACACCAAGCCCTACCTTCTAGCTGACAGTGATGGAGAGAGCAGCAATTCTAATATTGCAATAGTCTATAGCTCTTCGGAACTGCTAAATGTAGCAGTGCTCCAGCAGGCAAGGAAAACACAACTAAGATATTCACTGAGCAGGGTCTTCTGACATTGCCAAACACTACCAGGGTCTAATCACTATATTTTGGGTATCAGAAAACATTGTGACCAGATAGAATTAGATGAATGGTTTGTCTCCTGGACACAGAATAGGAGGAGAAGATATGAAAACTGCACTATGACCGATCTGGATGTCCAGTTTGTTTAAACAGAGAGAGGAACTGACTGGTGACTATTCTGTGGGTGTCCCAGACCCCAATTGGTATAATATTGTATAATCAGTAAAAGTCCAAGAGCTACAGACTTCCAGAGTGAATCTACATGCCTACTCTGGCTTCAGATACTGTTCATCTGGGAATTGGAAAAGGGATTTCAACATAGTTTCCCAGTTTGATCATAATAGAGATACTGGATGTCTATTGACACAATAATCATGGGTCTGGGGCCTTGATCTTGGAGTTCTGATGTGGTTGTTGCACTCAAATAAATTGTATAGAATTGTTAAATGAACCATTCTCATTGTGCCTTTTGATCTGTTTTGGTTGCCTGTCATCCGAATGTACTTGGGAGTGCCTAGAGCTACTCTGGATCAACTCTCTAAGAAAAAGGTGCAGACCAACAGGTTTGGCTCCCTCAGTACTTCTCCCTTTCCCAAACACAAAATCCATCTATCTCCATGACTGCTGAGATAACGAAGAGATGCTTGCCTGGTACCTGGGCAGCTGCCACCTCATATCCATCAGGGTTCATAGAGGGCAAGAGGTGAATGCGTGTGTCATGGATAAGTTGGGTGATGCGTTGGTTGCCATGCCGATACTCTTCACACAGGAACTCTGCAAGCTGAATTATCAGCTCCCGACCAAGTACTTCATTTCCATGCATATTTGCCACATACTTGAACTCCGGCTCCACTGAGAAAGTGAGAGACTTGCTAACATTGGAACAGAACAGAGGGCATACCATGCAATAGGGGATGGATAACTAGAAACAGGGGGAACACTAGATTTCTCATTGGCTCTCCATTCTAATGGCTTTATTTGCACCTTTCGGGTGGCTGTGTTGGGTCTCACTGGCCCCCTCTGATGTGTGCACGGGTCTTGGATGCAGAAACCAAAATACTTTTTTAATGCAGGAATACTGAGAAGACTTCATCCAGGCCAAGATGGCCAGGGCCTCCATTCCACTATTTTGCAAAGCCTGTGGGCAGCCCCTGTGGGTTCAGCTCCTCTCACTGTTATGTCACATTCCAGACTTCAAAAGCCTCAAGGCAGCTAAAACTCAACTGCAAGATCAAATCAATCCTTCAACTTGGCCTGGACTCAAATTCTTTTGTTGAAAACCTTTCCCCCCATACATGGCCCCTTTAACTCTAGTAAGCAACATTGACGGTGCAGGAGGATGAGAACTCCCTCGTGTTCCAAAAGGACACCTTCCACTCAGCCTCACAGAGATGGCCGTGTGGGGCTGCATAACAACACAGAAAAGAAGTGAAGGGACAGTGAGGTTTATTACTCTGACTAGTCCCAGACATTACAGTCTTTCATTCGTTCCTGTCTGATCTCCTTCAGTGCTACTTCTAGGTCCCCTGCCTACAATCTTTCTGACTGGGTGGCCTCCAGCAGGTCTCTCTTAAATGGTGTGGAGGAGTACTTGACCTTGGATAGGAGTGGACTTGCCCTTTAACTTGCCCAGAAAGTTGATGGTGGTGCCTACCCTGAAGAGCCAGTGGCATAAGGAGTTGAGCCGAGTCCAAGGCAAGTGGTCCCTGCTGCACTGGGGAGGGGAGGGAGGGGCACATGGGATAACTTGCTCCAGGGCTGCTTTAAACATTCCCATCTGCTCCAACCTTGGAATTAGCAAGCCTACCTCACAGGACTGTTGTAAGGTTAAATTTCTGCTCTGAACACTACATGCAGCAAAAATATAAAGTCTTGCCACTTTGGTGCCTATGGTCCCATTCTGGTTTACTGGCAGGAGCGTCTTGACCTAATACCCAGCCCCACTTTCCCTTCACAGACATGGCTTTTCAAAGCCAAGCATATTCCTAGCAGCACAGAAAACACTTAGAGCACCAAAGAAAAGGGAAAACTTTGGCTTAATCCCTCATCAAACAAAAGCCAATGCAGCCTCTCTGGTCTTCCTAGAATCCCTATCAAAGTGTGGTCTGAGCTGGGCGTGAACCCTGCGTAACTGAGCTTAGAGTCCACCTTAGCCAGCTTGTGGTCATTTACATCTCAGACTGTCTTGTGTAAGATGGGAACAATATTGTACCCCACCACCTTCCGGTCGTAGACCAGCATAACCCCACCACCTGGTAAGGCTGATCAAGAACAACCCATTCAAAGACTATGCACACTAAAATAAACAGAAGTCCTTTGAGTGAGTGCCCTGAACCACTTTTCCATCTCCCTGGGATTTCTGAAGTTTCCATGCCAGCAGTGCCAGGGGGCTAGGGAGACTTTGCTGGCAAAGGGGTTACTGCTGGCCTGGAGCCAAGAGACCACTGAGCCCCTCTGCTCCTGGTCCTGGGATGGGGGCAGCCATGCAAACAGAAGCAATTACCCAGCTGTAGGAAAGGGTGCCTCCCCTCCCCCAGCACACTTACTGGGCTCGTGGATGCCAGGGTAGTCGCTGAACTCCAGGACATAGAGGTGGCGGCCCTGGACGCTGCGGCCAATGCTGTACAGCCTGGTGATATATGGGCACGCACCCTGCACGTCGAACAGGGCTTGCACCAGCTCTTCATAGCGATGGTGGAAGAAGTTAACCGAAGCAGCCCCCTTCATCAAGAGCAGGATTTCCCCAAGGATCCAGAGCCACTGAGACATCCTCCTGGGGATGGACAAACTGCACTCCGCACTGAAAGATGCACACAAAGCCCAGGCTCCCTTCCTCAAAGGAGCTAAAGTGCAAGCTGGAACCAGCTCTCTCCAGTTTCACAGCCAAGTACCAGCCCCCTGCACCTGTACTGGTGGTGGTGGTGGTGGTGGGAGGCGTATCTCACTGAATGCCCCTCACAGCTCAGGAAGAATTTATAGCTCAGAGTTTTCCCCTTGCTCCCCTCTGCCCCCCTTCCTGGAGCCAGATTCACTCAAAGCCTCTGCACATTTGGAAAGTTGTGTTGATTTCTGGGCATTTATTAACTGAAGGGTAAACAGGGGACTGACTTCCACTGTAAACCAGAAACCAGATCAAAATCTCACAAACAAGCAGCACACAGGAGAGTGCAGTATCCTCATTAATGGGCAACATTCAAGACATAACAACATCATGAATGTTACAGTCTATAAGAGATGACGAAAACAAAATCCATTAACTCATTAACGTATATATAAAAAGAAAAACCCAACCCTTTGATAAATGAGATAATCCAGAATTTATGAACCACAATTCGGAACTCTCCATGGTTATTGGATGTCAACTTTTACATAACAGGAACTGCCTCTTCTCATCTAATTTACCGGTGAGAGAGGTCTCTTGGGATCATGTTTTTTTGGGTAATTTAATTAACTTGTATAAAACATGGAATCAATTATAGTTCATCCCTTTTGTGTCTGCTCAGTCGGATACAACCTTCAAATTATCAACACTGGGTAGACTGCATTGCTTGTTCTTGAATCTGTTATCTATGCAAACAGTGATCACAAGAACTGATTGCAAGATTAGCTGGATATCTTGGAAGACAACAAAGGGACAAAGAGAAACCCACCACAAGTCTAAGGAAAGTGGTGGGATAAAACACCAATAAATAAATAAATCCTATCTTTAAAAAAAATCAAACTTGCTCCACTTGAATCTAATGGGGAAAATAAGCAAAGTTAAAGGTGTGATTCAGGTTTATTAGCTCCTTTGCTAAAACATCCTGTCAAGTCCAGTAATTTCTGGGGCTAGCAAAGTATTACTGCTACATTCTGCCTAAATGTAAAACAATTCCCATCTCATTCAAGGTTTTTACTGAGAAAAAAGATGTTGGACCCCAGAGTGCCAAACAGCATTGAAATATTAACAAAGCTTTTTTGGCCAGTAGAGAAAGTTCTGGACTATGGCTCATCTAAATGTCATAATTTCTTTCATGTTTGTATAGGTCCCCAAAAGTAGGTGATTATTTCTAATTGCCAAGATAGGAATACATTTTTAGATTTTGAGAAAGAGTATTATTCTTATGCAGCTAGAAATTAACCCCCACATTTTCATTGTAATCAGTAATTTAAATCACACATTAATGGTTCTTCCTTGTATGAAATTATCAAGTGGTGGTCATTCTGCTCTACAGACAAGCCTTAATACCATGGATAGGATTTACTTGTACAACCAGAAACTAGTCTCCAGAATTGCGATGTGTTATTTTGTTTAATTGCTTGCCTTAGCAGTTCCCATGTTTTGTATGTATCCTCTAACTTTTTGCATTTAATTAATGCTTTGTAATAAGATTTCTTTTCCTTTAGTTCTTCCCATTGGTAATTTGACTACTGGTCTAGTACCATAATAATAAAGATTTGACTTAATACCATGTAGGGATGTCATATTACAACTGTTTTATTGCCCACTCTTACATTAATAAAGAGGGTTGGCAAGAGAAAAGCTGGGCAGCCTCAAAGTAAGATATAGTATTATTAATTTAATTTATATACCATCCCTCTTGGACTCATCATTTCAGGGTGGTGAACATCATCATCAATATTACAATTTTTTACAGTATAAAACCATTTGTTCATTTAAAATTTTAAAATTGCACTTAAAATAGCTGTCAGCACTGTTGACACATCGTATTTACATTATTGCTATATAAGGCTTTCTTAACCAGGGTTTCATTAAATTCTGGGGTTTCTTTTTCCTTCTTTGTTTTTGCAATTCATATATTTTATTGTGATATCAAAAATATATGTATATATCTATACCAATTACTATACCCTGGCCCCAACTTGCTGGAATGAGCTCCCGAAAATGGGCCCTGTCAGATTTGTCAGCTTTCCACGGGGCCTGCAAGATGGAGCTCTTCCGCCAGGCATATGGTTGAGGCCTTGGTGAGGTTCCGGAGTTGCCAACAGGGGCTCCCTTCGTGTTTGTTGGATCAGGAGCCTCACTCCCAATGAGAGAGCTTTTGACCGCAATTGGACAGGGGCTGGGAGTTAGAACTCTTGCATCACCATCTTTTAATGTTAATGTTTAAGGCGGGCTTTAGGGATCATGCTGGTTTTCATCTTTTTACTGTGAACTGCTGCAAGTCAATTTGATAAATAAATAATAATACATCAATTCACTAACCTAAAACTCATATACAAATAAAAATGAAATTCTGGCTTTTCTTGACTGCTCTAGGTTTCCCAATGTCAGAATCTCCAGGTTTTCTGCCATGTTTTTATTTAGTTTCAGTGATTCGATTCTATTGCTTGTTAAGGTGTTGCTTTGACCTGTCTTGGCCTGATGTAACACAGATGCTTTGGCTTGACACCCCAAGGTTGTTTCCTGCCACTGTTTTATGCCTCCCTGTTTTCCCCTCCACATTCCTTCTCCTCCCTTTTGTTAGTACTCTATAGTTTCCAGACCTGTTGCTCCGGATGGCTAAATAGTTATCTCTATGTTTTGACTCCTTTGAACTGTGCCTGGTTTGAATTCCCAGGGGAGGGGAGAAAACCTCTATATTTCCTGTGCTATGCTTTGTACCTCAGTCCTGAGCATGCTTTCACTGTAGATGCTTTCATTTTTCTTCAATAAACTTTTGTTCTATGAGGAAGATCATGGTGCAGTGACAAGACTTTATCTGCAAAGTAACTCTCAAAAGCCTCACAGCTGATTTCCGATTGACTACTAATTATGCACCCTTCTCACAGGGCTCTCAGACCAAATTAAATAATTGAGTCAGGCATGAGCTGGCAAGTGCAATGGAGGTGGCGTAAAAGTCCCATTTAGCCTCTATCACTGCCGTCTCATAGGCTTTCATAAGCATCCTATAACATGTTCTTGCAGCTTTGTCACGGGTTTGCCAAGAACCTTGCTCCAGTCTCAATTCCCACTTCTTCTTGTGCAGCTTCTCAGTGTACCAGGGAGCTGGTTTAGAGCAGGCAGGGAGAGGATTTTGGTGAGCAATCTCATAGATAGTGGCCAGTGGCCAGTTATGCCAGTCATTGACCATCTCATCGAATGAGTTTATGGGGGGCTTTGGATCCTGCAGAGCATTCAGGAATTTCTCTGGATCCATAAGCCTCTGTGGGCAGGCATAAATCTGCAGGTTACCTCTAGTCAGGTTAGCTATTCCTGCTCCTCAAAATTCTCATCAGCATTAAGAAACCAGAAGAGCAGCTAAATTCTCAGAACTAAAAGCTGAGAATCTGTTACCAATAAGTCTCCAGATCAAATTCAAAATGGTATTAACCTTTAAAGCTTATTGGTGTGGGGATATCAAACCTATGAGATTGCCTCTCCCATTACAGTCCCCCACACTCCCATCTAGGAGTCACTTGCTGTTGCCTATCCCCAGGATGGTCCCATTAGTGATCACTGGGGAAAGGGCCTTATCAGTTGTGGCCCCTATCCATGGACTGCAGTCTAGGATGACACCTGTGCCCATCCGGGCTTGTTTGGTTTTTGCAGGGCATGTAGAGCTTAATTGTGTAGGTTGCCCTTTGGAGGGTAACCCTGTTTGGGTAGTTTAACAGTGGTGTCGTGATCGTCACTTATTTTAACAGTAATAGTTTTTATGTTTTTACTTTCTTGGTTTTAATGTAAGTTGCCATAAGACCCTTTGGGTGAAAGGCAACTTAAAAAAATCAAATATACTTCCTGTTTGGCACAGCATAAGATAGTAGCAGGGTTGAGACAGGTCAAGGTTTCCAAATGCATACAACTAATTCACAAAGACCTCCTTCCACAACCATGACACCAATGACCTTGGTTGCTTAAGATTAGGTATAGTAAGCTGCTAGCCCAGGTTCTGAATTAAGAGAAAGCCTGACACTAGGATCCACTGAAGTCCATCAAAACTGGGGTTCTGGAATGTAACTAATACCAGGAGATACAGCACAGGACAATTCCTGCCATTTAAAAACATGTTGGATAGTTTATTTGATCCAACCCTTCTACCCTCCTTTAGAAATAATGGAAATAAACTTCACTGGTATTAATCAAAACATCTTTAATACAAATACAGAGGTGTGTAAGAATAGTCTGCTGCCTTTGGAATGAAAGGGAAAGGCACGGGACTTAGCATTATCAAGGATACCCTACAAGACAGCATAGGGAGAGCACATTGCCTGCATTTGACTGCAGAACTGTAAATGTGATTGTTGCACATAAGCTTCTGGCAATACCCAATTTTGGACTCTCCATCAATAGTGCAGAGGCACTGATGGAAGCAAGAATCCTTGTCTTACACCATACCCCCTCCCTCAGTGCCTCAGTACCTTGTTAAAGGGTTTTAAATCAGCCCCCGGCTCCAAAACAGGGTTGGCTGTCCATGTGGTCCAATTTAAGCACATGAAAAGAATTGCTGGAAGCAGAAACATTTGGACAGGTTAAATGGAGTCAGCTTAAGACAATACATTTTTATGCAAGTTGGCTGCTAAGGACAGCAGAGGTACAAATGGATTGTGATGTGATCCCAAGCAAAACCAAGGTATAGAAGTGGGGAGGACATTAGGGCTCCAGCTTGTGCCAATAGTCAAGCATGGCCACGTGAAGAATCAGCTCTCTAAACTCGGAGCTGTTGGATGGTTCCTGAAGCCACTTGCTTCATAAAGAATAGTCAAGGCTCAGCATCCACTTCAGAAACTATACTGAACATCTGCCTCTGATTTCAGATTGTTGCCTTTTACATTGAAGCCAGAGACAGTAAAAACAGAAATCTAGAGGTAGAAAAGGGAAGTCTGGCTCAAACAATGCTCACATTAGTGCCCCTCTAGAGCTCTGAACATGCTGTCTTTGGCAAGGAAATAAGATTGTAGTGAATAGTGGGCATAGCTTTTACTGTTTTGTAGCCCATTGCCTTTATTGAAAACACAATGGAAATTACAGCAGGATTCTACCCGAGAGATAAAGACAAATCAACCCAATGTACTCCTTTAGTAAATACTGGGGATGAGGACAGACCAAATTGATTTGAAAACCAGACTGAAAGATACTGGTTTTAATTCTCATACAGAAATGTTCACTTGCACAATATTCCTAACATTTTGAAGAATTCTTCATATTTGATACATTTACCATTTGATACTGCGTGCAGATAAAACAGGAAGGTTGTGTGTGGATTTTTCTCACAGGAGAGGAGTACAGCTACCTCCTGACTTTAGTCATCAAAAGGTACTCATTGCCTCCACCCATTTCTGAAGAAGACACTGTTCATTTTTTAAAGCTGACTTCATGTTTAAGAGATAAAATGCTGTAATGTTTTTTTTTATTACGGTTTTTAAGAATTAGTTTTGAAAAATTGCTTTGAGGAGGAAGGGGATGATTTTATGACTGACACAAGCATCAATTAGAGCTGTGCAAAACCAGCTTCTGCTACAAATTAAAAATAATTTTTTTCCTGAGTTTGCTTTGAGGAAGATTGTACTTGTGCCCAAAATGTAGTGAAGTACACTATAACACCCAGCTCATTACATCTAAGTTAAAAGATTTTGTTCTAAGCATGCTGGTTTTATTCTTATTTCCTAAAATGTTTGTTCTCTGTCTATATTCCCTTTTCTAGTTTGGGTTACAAGAAATACATGTCTGTCATCCAGTGAGCTGTGATGCCACTTAACGATTATGCCCTCCTTTAATATTCCTGAGGAGAACAACTGTCTGATTGGAAAAGTCTCCTGAGGGTATGCACACTTCATGCCTACATTGTATTTAGTAAGCATAAGCATTTATTGGAATGAAGACAACTACGATGGATTAAGCACCAGCATAGCCAGCTTCATCTCCCCTAACAGCTAAAAAGCACCTCAGGACCAGGTATGAATGTTAAATACGTGCTGATTCAACCAGGTCAGCCTCTGACTCACAGCACTATGCACTACTTTCAAAGCTCCTGTCTTCCCAATCTGACCTCCTTCTCCATCTCCCTTTTATTCTGAATGCCAGCAGGATGCTATTGAAGACTGGAGGCACAATATATTGGCATACAAATGCCCATTAGACTACATATTTTCAGAGGGTAGCTCTGTTAGTCTGCAAGAGAATGGATACCAACAAGATTTGCAAAACAGAATAAAAGTAGAATAAAAATATAAACTAGGATAAGATACCCATACAGCTTCTCCATAAAGTCAACAATCAATCCCACTTCATTGGTCTCAGCATGGGTGCATTGGATGACCTGGGGGGTGAATTGGGCGACATGAAGCTTCCCTACAGTTACAATGTGGCAGAGTATGAATGACTAAAAATGGCAACTGGCTGGTTTGGTGAGGATACCTCTCATTCCAACTGTAGGAAAGGACCATCCATAAAAGACAGAAGCTTCCTGGTAGGCCATTCAGCAGATTGTATCACAGACTGGCTTCCTTGTTAGAAGAGGGCAAGGAAGGCTTTGGCTATGTGAATTCTTCATTTCCAGTTACATCAATGTGAATCACCCTGTGCTATTCAGTCACAGAGGTCAGAGTCTCCTTTGGAACTTCATTCCTCCCTTGCTGCTGGAGATTCTGGGATGTAAAGAATGTATCCTCTAATCTGAGAGCTCTTCAGCTGAAAGGATGTGAAAGAAGTTGCAAAGATTTTAAATTAACCCCGCCCACACACACACACACACACACACTCCCAATTTCTGTGATCTTCCACTGTACTTGATGATGGCAACAGCATCAATATAGGCTGCTTTAAAAAGTACAATGTCAAGTTTCCTGGATGTATGCAGCCAATAGGAACCATCTGATTGCAGATCACCTTGACGAACTCAAAACAATTCACAGGTAGTCCAGTAACACATGGTCCACTCCCAGTAACTGCAGCTACTGGCACTCCACAGTTTTTAAAAATGCTGGTTCTGGGTTAGGGATCATTCCTGGTAGATGCAGAGTGACGTTCTCTCCCAGATTAATGTTTTGTGAAAAATGCATGTTTGATATGTACCACTGTGGCAAGTTCTGCAGAGCAGGTGCATTCCCTTTTTTTGGCTGATGCACAGACATGGTAGACAGGCTGTTGTCAAATGCCTTTCCTTCCTGAATGAAAAACAAAGCTTTGCATGGAAGATTTCCCCACAAAGTGGAAGTTCAACAAACATACATGGACCCAACGAGCAGCATTTTGTATAACTGTTGGTCTTCCCGAGGGACTGAAAGGGGCTGCTCCTGCTAGGCTGAGTCTCACCCTGTGTTTCATCATTTCTGAATGGGTGCCCTCTGGTGTTGTATTCCTATGACCAAGGCAATACACAAAAGGCAAACCTGAGAGAAAGAGGCATTTAATATAACACCCAAGGCTCCTACTGTCAGGCCCCATTCAGGAGCAGGATGGGAATTGAGTCTTCAAACCAAGAAAAAGGACAGGAAATCAGCATGTTACCATCTTGAGTGTTGCTGGAGATAGTGGAACCTCACTGGAGCCAGTCGTTATAGTTGAATACACCAGAAGAGCACTGTTTTCTGATCTAAATGGTCAACTCTGGGCGAGGCCAAACCCAGATTAAATAATTGCCTTTCTCATGCACTTTGGTTGACAAAAAAACAAGAAGCCTAGAAGGAATGGGGTCACCATCATAAGGGAACAGATGACCAGGAGGCTAATATAGGTAATATGGGACAGCGGCGGTGTATAGGGCCTCTCCGCAGGGATCATGTTGGTGAGGTTCAGCATGTAGCCCAGAGTCCATCCAGCATCACTTTCACCAATCTGAAATGAGAATAGAAAGGACAAAAGTCACAACAGGAGGGACACACAAAGTTGAGGCACTTCTGAGAAAAGTGTGTGATCCAACACTCAATCCCACCTCTACCTCTGCCAATGAGAAGTATGTGCTTCCCAAACTTTCCACCACTACCCAATGGCCACTCCCAGTTTCAGTCTCTGCATTTTCAGATACCTTTCCCCTGAACTGGATGGACGACCACGTATCCTCCGTGAAGTGGTAGCCCTTGCCAAGAAGTAACATTATGTAAACAGCTGCGAAGCAGTAGTCACTTAAGTACTTCTCTTTTACCTTCGGATATGCTGCTTTCACCTGAGCATAGAAAAATGAACCAAGCTCATTAGACCTCTACATCATACTGCACTGGTGCCAGTGGGAGGTTTCACCTCCTCAGAGCTGGGGATCATGTTTCTTATTGCTGGGGAATTTGTATACCTCATCCCAGGGTCTGGAGCAGAACGCCTTAATTTTCTGCACTGTTTGATCCATAGGTGTTTTTGTCGCATTTAGGAAGCTCATTACATAATAGAAAGCAGAAAAGGCCTACAAAGAAACAGAAATGAATACCTTAGAAAAATTTAAATGAAATGGAAGCCAGTGCTCTCTCTGCATTAGTCCCAACAAATCTGGGGGCACAGACTTGAACCTAGTTGGCTTCAGCCAGTGGATTCCCTCTCCCACCATGCCCCTTGAGGAGACAGAGGCTGAAACAAAATCTAGAATGTGAATGCTCCATAAACACAGTACGTACAGTACGTATCAAAGCCTTGTAATGTCCAACAAAAATGATCTGGGAGTTTCATGGGCTGGGAGTTTCCATATAATGCTATAGCACATGGTAATTCACAGTACTTCATGTGCATCAGAACTACTCTCAGAAGTTCTGTAGGAATTTTGTGTAGGTAGAATATTTGCTGCTTTGACTGGGCATTGATACTGATTAAAATCATAAGGAATATAAATACTCTAGGTAAGTGTAGTCTGGTTAGAGTTTGCCACCTAGCGGAAGACACAGAAAGATCACAAAACAGTTCAGACACAGGGTGGAGATCTCGTCTCCAACTCATTAATGACGTTGCAAGCATTAGCCACACCTTACTAATCAAATGCAACAGTAACAGATGTACATAATATAAGAGATATGTTTGCCCAGCAGATATATGTGATTTTTTAAAATATAAAGATTCTTTTGTATTCTAATAGCCAAAAAATGCCTCTTTCTTTGCTATAAAGTCTCCTTTTGGACAACTTTAGTAAGAGGCTGTGAAATGCCAGACACTGTTATCCGTCCACCTGTAGTTCTGCATATAATTGATATCTATTATCTTCTGTGGTTACACTAGACAGCCCCTGCAGGCATTTTCAAATAAATTCTCATCAGTTATGTCTTCTCCTTTATTTGAAATGTAATTAAATCATAGTGAATATGATGTCAACCTCATACATTTCCTTCCCATAAAAACAGTGATTTTCCTTTGCAGCCTATATATTTGCTGTAATCCACCACACTGGTGTAAGAGCCTCTTGTGGCGCAGAGTGGTAAGGCAGCAGTCTGAAAGCTTTGCCCATGAGGCTGGGAGTTCAATCCCGGCAGCCGGCTCAAGGTTGACTCAGCCTTCCATCCTTCCGAGGTCGGTAAAATGAGTACCCAGCTTGCTGCTGGGGGGTAAACGGTAATGACTGGGGAAGGCACTGGCAAACCACTCCGTATTGAGTCTGCCATGAAAACGCTAGAGGGCGTCACCCCAAGGGTCAGACATGACCCGGTGCTTGCACAGGGGATACCTTTACCTTACCACACTGGTACAAAAATAAAGAAAACAAACCAGTTTTTTTAAGGTAAGGATAACTTTGCCTCTCTAAACATTGTACTACTCTTCTTTGAATGGTTGAAATGCAAATAAATGCCTGCCCATTAATTTGGCGAGAGTACAATTTTTATGTGTATTTTTCTGTGCCTGATTTTCCATTTTTTGCTTTCTTACTAAATAGTAACTCCCCCTTCCCCCTTTTAAGAACATGACTGAATTTTGCCTGGGTTCATAGAAAGCCTACATAAGGCTTTATTGCTTGGCTCCTTCACTAACAAGACAGTAGTTAGAAGGACAAACACACAGTGAATGTATCCAGTGCATGAAGCAGTTCAAAATCCAGTCTAAATTGGTAGTGCTCTTGCAAATTCTAGATGCTCCGTTTGCATTATCTGCATCTTGATCTGAATAGGTGTAAAGCCACAATAGTGAGGAAAGGGATATGTTCTGTTACTTCATCTTCTTTGGGACCAGGACACAGCAATCAAAGCAGTCCTTTACTAACAAAAAGGCATCTGCCTCATTGATCTAGGTGTGGGTTTGGGAGGCCTCACTTTGGTAGCCAAGAGAGAACAGACAGGAAGGGCTCTCTCTCTCTCAGAGGGAAGAGAGACATGGCTGGACACCAGAGTAATGGCACTTCACCTGTGGAATGCCCTTCCCCTTGAAAAGCACCTGGACTCTTTTTGGTGCCAGGCCAAAACATTATTTTAAAAATCCAGGCTTTTAACTAGGGGTTGATCTTTCATATTGTTTTTACACTCTGAATCTGGCCTGAGGGCTGATATGAGTATTATTCACACTGTCAACTGTTTTAAACCCTGGGGTTTTAACAGGTTTAATTTTAATAAATTTATGCTTCTATGACTGATATTGTGAACCTCTTGAAGCATATCATTTTTAAATAAATAAATTGTAGCAGTAGTCAAATTGCATTCTCTAGTGTCAAACCATCAGCCTTTCCTGCAGGCAGATTGATGTCTGTACAGACTCACCGCAAATTTCCCTCGCACAGGCGGTAAAAAAATGCCATTGAATGAGCATTTGGAATACGGGCAGTGAGTAAGATTGAAGATTCTCTCAATGCTGGTCTGGCAGTTTTCATACTGCCCAGTGCCCTCAATTTCAATCTGTGAGAAGGATAGGGAAGGCACGCTACCAGCAACACAGGGGTTTGTGAGTAGGTCAGAAACCTTCATGATCCTCTTATAACCAGGATTGAAACATGGATCCTGGTATTTCTCTTCTGCTCTCCCCTGCAGAAAATGAGTCAGAAGTCACATAAACATTGCAAAAATAACCGGCAATAAACAGGTGAGATGCAAGATTACATTTGTGTTTAATTTCAAAGTTTGTATGCCACTTTGAGTCTGGAGTTCCAGAGAAAAGTGGCATCTAAATATTCTAAATAAATTTTAAAAACATCCAGATCCTAAGTGACAAGCACAGAGAAGCCCAAGAGAGCTAGGGCCCCTGTTTGTTCTGGAGCTTTACTTTACTTTGGCAAGTCACAGTTGTGTTTCAGTGAAACAACTATGTCCAGCTAATATTAGGAAGACCTAGATTCAAATCCCCACTCTGCCATAATGTTCAGATGGAGATTTGGGATCAATCACTCCTTCAGAGCGGATGCAGGGGAGACCACATACAGTAATCTTAACTTTTTGGAGGAGCTGGCTAGATAAAACATAATTAAACAGACCTGGCCAACATCTCAAGACAAATTCATTTTGATTATGTTAATTTCTATGGCTGCAAAATGCTCCTCAAATTGGGGGAAGCTGTACTAAGCCGAGTGTAAGATAGGCTCCTATGGTGAGATTTATTTTTCAGGAGCCTAATTTTCTTGGATGGGGAAATTCCAAGAATGTCTCTGAGAAAATCTCCACAGGGTCTTAGAAGGCTCAGAGTTTACAATATCAACATAATTAAAAGAAACAAGTCTAAATGAGCTGCATCCTCAGCATTGTCACCCCCCTCCCCAAAATAAAAAACAGGTGGCGGCACTCAATACTTACCTGAACATCTTTGATCAGCTTCAGGCGTAATGCCTGGTCCTTCCCATAACACAGGAAGCTGTGTGTATATACAGTGTAGTTCTTCCCATAGAGATAGAAATTCACAATATTTCCTTGTGACTCGATGTTTTCCTGGTCCGGTACAAAGGTTATCTGTGTGGAAGCGCCTCCAAGGTCCAATGCCCCTGTTGTCTCCACACTGGGATATATACGGGGCAGGAAACGTGGCCAGACAGACTGCAAAAAGAACATGTCCAGTGGGAGAAAGCTGCAGGGTCAGGCCAAGAGACAGAAGAACCAGGTTGGGGGAGCCACAGAAGGGGATCTGGCTGAGGAAAATGGAGGCAGGGGAAAAGGAGATGGTTAGAGGGATGCTTAGCATAGGCAAGAAAGTGAGGGCCAAAGTGTACATGATGTTGAAGTGCCATGTTTGAAACTGGAGATATGTCATCTGGCTCAAAAACAGCCTCAGGATCCCCCCCCATGGATCAGGACTGTGGTACTGGGGAAAAGGGAGAGTTTACTTCTGCCATGCCATTTTCTACTGGAAAAAAATATTAATTAAAAACATTTCCATGCCTCATTTCTCAAGCAATTGAATATTAAAACACTTCAAACATTAAAAGGCAAATATACAAATATATATAAAATATTTAAAGCTATTAAATATAAAACATATAAACACACAAACATGTCTCCCCTGGCTGTTATAAACTTTAGTAGGAACAAGACTGGCAAAATACAGATACCTTAATTTTTTTTCCTATGGGGAAGGGTGTTTTTTTTATAAAAGTAGAGAAAGTGCTCCATTTTAAGACCCCTCCATTCATGGAACTTCAACACTATGTGTAGTTTGGACCTGAGTTAGGAGGAAAAAGATTTGTTGGATCATTCAGGACTGAAGTAAAAAGAATGGAAATGTGTTCCAGAGAGTACAGACAAAGCAATCAAACTATAGTGTGATGCATAGATTACTAGTAATCTCAGCAAATATTGTTCCTCTGAAGACTAGGGGTTCTACAAAATCTTGTACAGCAATATAAGTAAGGTGAATTCCTTCTGAACTAAAATGCCACCAATATCTGCATACCTGCCCAAGAAGTTAGGGATGAATAAAATTATTGCAGACACCATGGCAGGTTAACAACTGAGTGGGTGGAACAATATCAGGGTGTAAACTGATTTATTGAGACCTGGGTGTAAACTGCACGGAGCTTTTATTCCAACCCCAGATCGATTCAGTCCCTGCCCTCTACACAGAATGTGATTTCCGTTTGGATTTGGGGCGATTAAAATTTTCCTTCTGCAGCAAGAAGGATTGATTCAGAGTGACCCTACCTTTATTGTGCGATATCTCAGAGTGCTGCTAATCCTCAATATCCAGATGGGAAAGAAAGCTCCGTGGTAGAGAACCTCTGATAGGCTACACCTGGTCATGTGACACGCTTGCCTTAAAGGAGAAGCCCCTAATTTCTCTCAATTTCTCTGGGTCCTGGATTTTTCCTCCCTCCTCTGCCTTTTTCGATCCTCTCCCCCACCCCTCCAAGAAAAGAAAGAGGCTCCCTGCCTGGCTCCTCTCCCCCCTGCCTTCAAGAAAAGAAAGAAAGAGGCTTGGCTCCCCCCCACCTTCTGAGCCTCCCTAACCACGTGCAGAAGACTTTCCTGTTTCAATGGGGAGGGGGGGGGGGAGAAGAATACCTGAGTTCAAAGCAATATGAATTCAACAGGATTGACAATGGAATAAAGAAAGTAAGTGCAGACTCTGCCCAGATTGAAAGGGAAATAAGGGCCACAAGTAGCCTTGAAAGGTCAGCAGACATCCCTGCAGCAGCTGATGGCTGCAGCGTGGAATAATCTGAATCCTAAATTATGTGTCATCACTGCCATCAATAGACAGAAGCATGGTCATTGCACTTTGATAATCTCTATTTCCTTTCTCCCTTGAAAACCTTTCTTCTTAGAAATGTAGTGAACTGGAGTATGCTGTCCCTCTGAGTGACCTTCAACAGGGGAAAAGCAGTGCAGAGACCAAAGCTTGACCTATAATTCATTCCTTCCATACAATAACATGCTTATAATACATTCAGGCCCTTTCAAACCATTGCTTCCACTGAGTGGTATTAACACTGCACATGTGCTCTGAATGAAAGCTGCAAGTGCCAAGATCAACCTCCTTTCCACCCTACCTCCACTTCTCAAACCTTAATGATCCTATGTCAAATGGGACTCCCTCTGTTCTTTCAACTGCAGTCTCTTTTTATCACATTATTTGGGGAAGTGGTGCTGGACAGGAGGTGCCCCTAAAAGCATGTGGAGTGTATGCAGATCTTAAGGCCAGTGTAAACATAAGTCCTTTTGGGAGGTGGCAGGATACAGAATTCTGTTTCTTGGCCACATTCCCCTCTATCAGGCTGGAGGGAAGGTAGAGGAAAAGCATTACTATTTTATGGTGAAATCACACTTTCCAAGATATAGCAAACAGCACAATAAAATCAGAGTCCAGTAGCACCTTTAAGACCAACAAAGATTTATTCATCAGACTATGATGAAGAGTGCTTGCGCTCGAAAGCTCACGCCTTGAATAAATCTTTGTTGGTCTTAAAAGTGCTACTGGACTCTGATTTGATCGTGCTACTTCAGACCGGCACGGCTACTCATTTGAATCATAGCAAACAGCAGTTGAAATTCACCCAAAACTAGCATAGCAGAAGAATAAGCTCCAGATGCCCCACAAGGTAATAATGGCAGCTAATAAAATTTGTGCAATTTTATGTAATAGAATAAGCAACATAGTGAATTAAGGGCTCTTATCAGACAGAGTTCATCTGTTTGTGCTTGCGTTTGTGCTAAGATAAATATCCATCTATGTCTCTGGGTGCCAGAGGATGGTAAGGCACCATCACCATCTAATACATTCTCTTTCACAATCCACAGGACAAGTCTTCACTGGAGTACCATCTACAAATACCGTAATTTTTTGATCAGGAGATGAGGAAGGGAAAGCAGGGAGGACTTAAGCAATCTTCCTCTGGAAGCTTTATATATTGCAATTCTGATTAAATATTGTTTCCAATCACTACACAATCTAAAAAAATCCTCGCTCCTTTCATTAATGTTTAGAATGAAAGCAAATAGAATAAAGCAGTGAATGCTTCAGATGGAAGAATAGATTTCCTTCTTGATTCCCTCTTTTCGTTCCCCTTCCTTTCTCCCTCTCTGCTTCTTACATTTATTGTGTTGCAGGTGGCAGCCACTACTTCTATAAGGTACCAAGCTTGTAGCAGTGGCCGGTCGGCCAGCCAGCAGATATGCAGTTTTACTCCCATCCTGCTTCCAGTGGCTCTCAATGGACCCCAGAAAATGTTATTGTGAGATGAGGTACCCTGACATATCCCAAATGCCAAGCTTCAAACACTGCCAAATCAGTAACCAAAGTGCAGCTCAGGGATGGTGAAGATTCTCACTGGCCTGCCTAGCTGGTCACTACAAGTCTCACACCTGATACCACCAAAGCAGCCCTACTGCTATCTGCAGCACAGTAAGTGCATGGTCAGAAGAGTAGGAGAAGAAGAGTATGGAAATTCTCCCTCTGAAAATAATAGTAACATTTGTTTTTTATTAAGCAAATTAAAATCTATGAAATATAAATTTGCACAACCCTAACAAAAAGTCTCAGTGGCATGTGTTTTTGTGGACCACAGCTTGTGACATCAGAGTTCTAACTCACATGGTCATGCTGCAGTCCATAAGATGCTTTTAAAAATAATGCCACAAGTATTCTGTTTGTTTTTGCTAAAACAGACTCATGTGGTTAATCCACAGAAATCTGTCAGCATGGATTCCATTCCCATTCCTTACAACTTCTTAGATGTTCAGATGAAATCAGGACACTCAAAAATGATAAGGGATTTATGCTGTAAAGAGGGGATTTCAAGGGATGCCCAGGCTCTGTGGTGCCACACCACTGCCTTTCTGATATTACCTCCTTAAAATTGCCCAGCAGATAATTTACAGTGATCCAGCCATAGGCACCTTCTTCTCCACCGCTGAGGATCCTAGCACCCTGGAAATTGAAAGGGTACGAGTCCAGTGTTGCTGTCACTTCAGAGAGCACCTTGTCAGCAATATTCTTGTTCTGCTTCCTGCATGTAGGAAAGAGCAGGGGTAGGGCATGTCAATGCAGCTCCATTAGGGACACTTTTGATGTCTATTTCCTTCTTGGCCTTTCAAAAATGCCTGCTGGAATGTGTGCAGCCATTCTGTGTGCATATTTACCCCCTGATAGGACAGATGCTAGAATAAAATGTGAACTGCAAAGAAGGTTCCAAGTGCTTTAAAAGGAGTGCATCTCACTTATCTGAGTCTACACAAGAACTGATTACACACAGGCCAGAACACCTGCGCTGGCAGCAGAGCATCGGAGAAAACCCCCAATTCTGCACACTGCCACCACCAACCAGGGCCCAGCCCAGCCCTGGCCCTTGGAAGACCCGCATTAACGGAATACAGGTTTGTCCGGAGTCCTGGGACTCCTGAGGGCACAGGCGAGGGCCAGGTCGTCCGAGCCCCGTGCGTAATCGGAGGAGCCAGGCTTTTGGCTTGGCTCCTCCCCCAACCTATGGCGTCCCTGCAGGCTTCGTGGCTCCGCGGAGCTGATACGGGTAACCCCCCACCCCCACCATGGTGGGAGAGCAGCATGCTACTCCCCACCATCCTACATTGAGGCCCCCTGCCCCCGGTTCCCCCCCCCCAGCCACAGCTTACGTGTGCTCCCCACGCTTGCGGGACTATTGTGTCACAGTAGCCAGGCTGCACTCGGGATGCCCCACCCCCATGCATACTCGGGGACAGCAGGGCTTTTTATTTATTTATTTATTTATTTATTTATTTATTTATTTATTTATTTATTTATTTATCAATCATACTTATATACCGCCCTCCCCGGAGGCTCAGGGCGGTTTACATCATAACAGAGAACAATACATAAAACCCTGGCACACTGGAACGGCGGTAGCCCGGAGTGGCTGCCGCCATGCATAATGGGTCAAGAGATGCATTTCCAAGCAGTTTTCTGCCTGCCTCTGGCATTTTACTGGCATTTTAGAAACTGGCATTTTAGAAACAGAAATAGCAAAGTGTATGTTTGGAAGTGGCCCTTGTGGCTTATATAGATTCCTTGCTAGAAGTGTGTGATAAATTAAGTTGCTTGGTTTAAGGCTCACCTCTGATGACAACTATTGCGTCACTGCCACTGAAAGAAAATAGATAGCAAGCAAAAGAGTAGTGTGGACAATGAGTAACCAGTTAGGGGACCCTGATTCACCAAAAGCTCATGGCAATACAGGGCATTTGTTTAGTAAGATATTGCCAGCAAGCTTCTAGTTTGGCTCAGATCCCCTTCTCCCAGTTGTAATGATGGCATATTAGGCCAAAACCCAGGATTTCTGACCATGGCAAAAGGGACTAGGCCCACACATAACTCAACAATACTAACTGAGGGGAAACTATGGCTACCTCTAGGAGAGGTCATGCCTTGCCCAATATCTGGCCACCAAGGCCTCTCAGTAATTAATCAGAGTGCTGTTAATCATAAAGAACCCTTTGCACTAGCTTCTACTAAGGAAAAAACAGTTCTTCACATAATAATCTCTCTTTGAATTGGTTTTTGCATGCCAAAACCACCTATCACTTATCATCAAAAAAGAGAAATTGCCCCCAAACAAACCCCTGCCTACCTCCCTTACCTACTTTTTGGGCATCTTCAACCAGACAGTGATCACCTTGTTTTTGAGATCCAGAAATAAAAGGATTTCTTCTTTTTGGATCTGGCCACTTAGTCTATAATTGGGGGCAGGATGTGTTCCCAACCTGAGATTTTTTCTGCTCTGGATTATCCCTTTTTGTGAGGGCTGAAGCATACAAAATATCTCTCACCTTCTGCCTCCTTTCAATTATTTGCTGCTCAGACCTTGAACTCCTGTGTTAGACCTTTGCTAGCATAGTAATTATAGCCAAATCTATCTCCTCTTATTTCACCTCGTGGCGTCTCAGTTCCCCTTTTTTTTGGACCCTGTGAAGTTGCCTTGCCACTTTGTCAAAAGATGTGTTACTGCCATGGTCTGAGTCACTACCCAGCCTGGTGGCATCTGTTATTTATTTGTTCTAGTTCTATGCCATTCCGTCCTGTAAGTGGGCTTGGGGCAGTTTACAATAAACAATACGAAGTCAATATCCATCCCCCCCACCCTTTTAGTTGCCTTCTGCTGGGTCAGCAGGATTTGGGGGGGACACAAAGGGTGAGGAGGGAGGCCATATGCCTAGAGGAAGAGTGCCATTCTGCTGGCCCATAGAACTTTGACATTTCTGTCAGGGCTTCAGCAGGCAGCTCATTTCACCAGGTCAGAGATAGGACCAAAGAGGCTCTGGCTCTGGTTGAGGTCAGGCAAACATCTTTGGGGCCAAGGATTATGAACAAGTTGGTGTTAGCAGAGCACAAAGCTCTCCAGCGAACATACTGGGAGAGGTGGTCTCTATTAACTATTAAACTGAATAAGAAACCCAAGCCAGCATCTCTTAGGAATCAGACACAGTGGAAAGGAGTTTCTTCCTTATGGTGAAACTCAATTAGGCTCAAATTGAAAAGTGGATCACACTGATTCATAGCTAGGATATACACAGTCCCCTGCACAGTAACAAACAGTGAGGGAAATAGAGAGATGATACTTCCTCACTAAAACATTCCTATTTTCTTTGATATGCTAGAAATTACAGTGCAGTGGACTTCAATCTTTCCATATCTGGGGCCCATTGAAAGACATGCATTTGATATCAAACTCATGTGAAGGAAGTGGTAAAGCCAGAGTTACTAATTTCAAAACCAGAACCAAGTGGACTAGAAACAGATTATACAACCTGAACACCAGGAGTACTACCATGAGGAACAAGCCAAGGGTGAAAATTACAGAAGAATCCACTTCATCACCAACCAATGTCATCTTATTATCCTGATGCTCCTAGCAGCATGTGCTCAAAGAAGAACAAGGAGCTGTGATTGCTGTACTCTCTATTCAAACATTCTAGCAACAGCTCCTTCCAAATGACAACCCAAAAACGGTGGCTCTAGACCTAGCAGATGGGATTCTGCTAACTGAGGGTCATCACTTAGGGCAGTGGTCCCCAATCTTTTTATCACCAGGGACCGATCAATGCTCGACAATTTTACTGAGGCCCGGGGGGGGGTAGTCTTTTGCCAAGGGACGTTGCCGCCACTGCCTGAGCCCCTGCTCCACTTGCTTTCCCACCGGTGCCCCTGGCTTCCCCCTGCCCACTGGAGGGCGCTGCCAGCAGCACCTGCACAGTGCCATACCAAGGGGGAGCCCCAGCCACGGTGGCCGCTGGAGAGCACCAAAGGTGAGCCGGTGGCAGAGTGGCAGGGCAGCCCCCGAGGCAGCAATCAGGGAAGAGGACAAGGAGGAGCTGCGGCCCGGTACTGACTGATCTACGGACCGGTACCGGTCTCTGGACCGGGGGTTGGGGACCGCTGACTTAGGGGATCCAGAAAAATTTTCTAGTGCACAGAACAAATTTAGGGGTGGGTGGAAGAACAACACTGCAGCACTATGCTAGACTGAAATGTAAGCCTGTTTATGAATTTCCCATCTATGTGACAAATATGAGCACTGAAGCATATTTAAAAACAAGGAATGCAGACACTGTAGAAAGCTAATATGCAATTGAGATCTCCCCAGAACTGGGCAGAGGAAAAGCCAAACTGGACATGGATGCAAAACCTTTATCACTGCTGATCCCAAAAGAACTTTGAAAACTGCCAGCCACGGAGCTCATCTCTGGCATTCCTGGGTTCTCAACCGAAGAGCATATAATATTTTTCTCTAGTACCTCAGCAACCGCATGCCAGCTGTCGCTCCCAAGTAAACAGGTGTTTCTTTATATTTTCGTGCAGGAACGACCAGCTTTGCCTTGTCCATGCATTGCTTTAAGGACATACCAGCATTTTCAGGCTCATTGGCATATGATGAGATCCCTGACCCTGGGAGGATAAAAGCAGAATTTGATTAATCCTCTATAATCCAGGGAAACATATACTCTATCCTTCAAAAAAAAAAAGTTCTGTTCCAAGATACTTCAAATTGGTTATCAAGAAATGGTGAATTATGTGACCTATCTAATACAAAAGGAATAATTTTTGCCTTCTGGTGTCTTTTTGAGTATGCTTCTTTCAATCTCCTTGCCCTACTATTTCTCCTGTGATCAGTTCCAACCTTCCCATTCCCTTACCTTTAACTTCACATATATCAATCTGCTTCACTATTCCTGTGTCATTCTCCTTCTCTGCTGGCCACTGATATACATACATGCTTGTGTGAGAAGAGCCAGCATCCAGCACAATACCATACTGCAGAAGAAACAAAGGCACAATATCATTCCATATAATGCAGCTCATTAGGACAATGTCACTGAAATGTACTTCTGCATATCCCTCTCAGAGGGATCAGTAAATTGTTTCTATCAGCTATAAAAACAGACCTTGGATGGATGGAGAAAGGGGAGAAAAACCCACAAACCATTTCTCTGTTTCCTACATGCCAGGTCCTTAACTGAAAGTAATTAATAGTTACCTTTCACATTTTAAGTGGTGCTGAGGTACGGTTCTTTGTTCCTAACTGGAACCCTTATAAACTTTGCACTTTGTGACTACATATTTTGGGCTTCAAAATGAGTATATCCATATAAGACATGGTAAGTTTTGGCCTAATCAGTCTGATACTGATGTGGGTCATATTGAGATTCAGCCTACAGGAATCCCTTGGTCCCTGCACACAGTGTTTATTTTCTGGGCACATACAGGAGTATTTTGGTGGCTTGGTTAGGGGGGAGGGTTTTGGAGGAAGGGCTGGGGTGAGTAGGAGGGGATCTTTTACTATTGTGCATTTATTGTTTTAATTATGTTATAAATTGCCGCAGGTTAATTATGCTAGGAACATGCAGCACAGAAGCCTGTAAATAAATAAGAGGGGAAAATAATGAGCCCCTCAGTATATGCAACACAGTTTACCTTATAACATGGAAGGAGATTCCTTGGAGTTTGGGATCTCTGAAATCAGATTTTGAGAACCACTATTTTCTATCATTTGACAGTTTCTACATAAATTATTTGCACTAGGTTTAATGCTGTTCTAGAAAGCAGAATTTTTCTTGCTGCCTCACATCAGTGAGATATATTCATCTACCTCCAAAGTTTGCCCTGGCTTTTTCCTGACCTTTTCCAAAACTGCTTTGCTGGGAAATTTTGCCAACTGATCACAGTAAATCCTGTATGGTTGCCATGTGGGTGAGAAAGCTTGTATCTTCCTGATCCCACCCACACTGCAGCTATTTTCTCTGTTCCTGTTGTGACGATCCCCCACCAACAGAAGGCTTTTAAAAATTCATCAACTGAATATCATTATAGCAGTGTGCGTATCAAATTCTCTGCTTTTCATCTGGACAAGCAGTACGTTGAAGAGGAGGAAAGAATGGATGTTATTTAACCGTTCCCTTCAAGAACTGAGGGAAGAGGCTGTCTAATGCATGACAGTCACCGGTGATGGAAGGGCACTGCTTGAGCAGATCACAGAAGTTTTACAAACAACACAGGGAACCTTGGGTCACTAAAGATTGAGAATTGCTGGCTTGAGACATACTTTGTTCTTACACTTTGAAAAACTAACACAAACTATAACAAGAGTAAGCATGCCAGCTTGCAACAATAAATACTGCCACCTTCCCTTTGCCTGGGTTCAGAAATCTAATCATGTTTTTAGAGAAGTGACAATGCCTCTGACATTCTACGTACTCTTGATTCTTCTCTCAATTGCATGCATGACATTACCAAAGGAAGGATTAATGCTGCACTGGGACTACCATGGTGGGTTAAGTTTTCAAAGGACCCTTCAGCCCCGCTCACAGAACCTCTACTATACTCTATCACGTAGTTTGGAAATCAACAGCCTAAGCCATTAATACATAAATTCAGGAAGATTTCTTATATTGTGTTAGAACATCAGTAATGTCTACCAGTCATCAGCTCCCCAGGGTCTCACATAGAGGCCTTTCACATCATTTACTACTAGGGGGTTGCACTAAAGAAAAAATGGTACAGTTTATATTCAGCAAGAAATTATTTGGGTAGATCTGAATCACCCACAGCCCACAATACAGGAATCAGATTCAGGTGATTTGAGTACAGCTAAATCAATTTGAGCTCCAAGGTATTTCAATGTCTGGGAGCCTGCCAGGCAGCTGATCGCACTGAGAAAAGTCTCTCAGAGGGATCAGCCATTTGTCGGGCTATAGGAGGGGCACAGCCAGCCCTACAGCCAACTGATCCAGGGAGAGGCTTCTCTCGCTGGAACAGTTTGGTCTGTGTGGGTGGGGGATTCAAACCACCTGCTCCCCCCCCCCCCACACACACACACAGCCTGACAGCAAGCCAATCTGGAGAAAGACTTCTTGCAGCCTGGAAATGATCTGGGAGGAGACATTTAAAGAGCTCACTAAACAACTGATCAGAAGACTCTGCTTTCTGGCCGCGCCCCCCCCCCCCCCCAATCCTTCTCAAGCTATGGAGAGCCAGCTCTACCCAGCCTGGAAAGAGTCTGGGGGAGGCATTTTAAAGGCCATCATCTGAGCAGGCTCCCCCTATACACACACATCATAGGCTGTGGAGAGCCAGCTCTGTGCAGCCTGGAAGGCGTCGGGGGGGGGGGGGGGAGAGAAATTTAAAGACTTTCCAAACAGGAACTTTCTTAATCAGCCAAATCAAATCTGAATTGATTTGGGCTTCTCAGATTTGGCTAATTTAAACTGATGGAATGTGTGATTCGGCTCAGATAACCTGGGAAAGTACTTGCATCAGTACTTATTAAAGTATTTGGGGGCTTATCCAAGCCCATCCCTATTTACTACTAGCTGATCCTTTTAACTGGAGGTTGTGGTGACTGAACCTAGAACCTTTTGCTCTGCCAATGAGCCATGGTCACTCCCTTTACAGTGCTTCAGCAGAAGCCTCTTCTGTGACCTACTTTATTGTTTTTTCTGGTAGCGTGTTTCTGTGCAACAACCACTGCGATTAAACAAAGTAGGGATAATCCAAGAAGAAGTCCTAGGATGATGGCAAGTTTTCTGGGGAAATGTCCCCTTGGCTTGGAACCTGCAATCAGAGTAAAGAGAAGGGGGATATGATCTGACAGAGCTAGAGATGAGCAACAACAAAGTATATACCCTACCCCTTGACACTGGAGTATAGCTCAGCTGAGCTGGGTCCAGCTGCTAGCCCAGATGCAGAAGTATTTCTGTCCCTGCTTTATTTTTGGTATCTGAATTTCTGTGGGGACTATTCATGGTCTGATACAATTGCTTCAGGTATCTACCAACTCCCTGCTTTGCTATAAAGTTGCAAGCATTTTGGAGAGGGAACACTACTCTCCCACATTCAATGAAAACAGTATGTTTGGCAGAGTTTAATCACTCAGTAACTAGTTATATTGATGCCATTGTTTATTTCCAAAGTGTGTTACAAAAAACATACTTTATATATTCAGCTCTGAAATTTTATGCAACAGAAATAGGCACTGATATTAGAAGCTGCTGGGAAAGGGGGAAAGGCTACAGTTCAAATGGGGGTGGGAGACTAAAAAATGAAACTAAGTTGGATCATGGGAGATGGTCCACGTAAGGCTTTACCTAGACCACAAATAAGATAGGCTTAGCAACGATCATATGATACAATTAAACCACCTATGATACAATTATTCTGGCCAGGAGTCTTTTTGGTACTCATGATAAATTAGTGACACAGAAAATACAATACTTCTGTGGCAATACGGGGTAAAGTGCTACAGAATTGAAATGGGCCAGCCTAGATCTAGCATCATTCTGCAGTGTCCCAGGAGCAAGTACTAGAAAGGATCCATATATAGGCATGTACAATTTATGGGAATTTTGAACAGCAAGCTATTTTAAGCAGAAAGGTGGAGCTGGGGCAACAGCTATTTTAAATAAGCTATTTCTGATACATTTGTTCATTAAAATATTTATACCCAGTCTTCCCATTGTTTAAGACAGTTTACAATAAATAGTTAAAAACGTTTTTAGTTAAAATCAGCAAAAATAAGATACATTTTAATTTATTTTAAAGACTACAAACCTACCATATCAGAAATGAAGCTACCACTAGGGCCTTTCCTACTGCCTTGAGCATGACTTCTCCATAACCATCTGCCTTGGAGTCAAAAGTGTTGACATTTTGGCACCTCATACAAACAATTCTCTTTGAGGCATTTATGAACTGCTAAATCTAATTAGCAGTTGAGCCTCTTGTGGCACAGAGTGGTAAGGCAGCAGACATGCAGTCTGAAAGCTTTGCCCATGAGGCTGGGAGTTCAATCCCAGCAGCCGGCTCAAGGTCGACTCAGCCTTCCATCCTTCCGAGGTCGGTAAAATGAGTACCCAGCTTGCTGGGGGGTAAACGGTAATGACTGGGGAAGGCACTGGCAAACCACCCCGTATTGAGTCTGCCATGAAAACACTGGAGGGCGTCACCCCAAGGGTCAGACATGACTCGGTGCTTGCACAGGGGGATACCTTTACCTTTAAATCTAATCAGCATGGCTGGTCTGGATTTCCTTTCCTTGTTCTCGGGTATCTACAGCTGTTTTACAATTTCATGCTACTGTAATAGGATTCATGTTATTACTATCATTTTAAGGTGACAGAGTAAGTTTTCTGTTTATGCTCTAATTGGTTTCTTTTAATAGTGCAGTTTTGTATTGTTTTATTTAATTTTAAGGTTGCTTGCATGTACCCTCTGGAGTACTATTTATTTATTTATTTATTTATTTATTTATTTATTTATTTATTTATTTATTTATCATACTTTTATACCGCCCTCCCCGGAGGCTTTAGATGAGACTGTGGGTTAGAATTCATAAATTGCATACATGCAGCACTTTAATATATCATCATGCACATCAGGTGATAAACTGAGAGGTGTGGGAGGGTAGAAAACAGAAATCCCCAACAGTGTGGTAAGTAAAAGAGGAAGTCTGCATTAAATGGGTTTACAAATAGCATTGTCATGACTTCCTGTGAGCATTTCTATTTCTGCCTTAAAATGTCACTTGAGTTTAGGATTTGAGAAAATATTGTTAACAAGACAAAGCACTCCAGATTCTTCCCAAGAGTTAATGTGTACAGGCTTATTTTATCTTGCAGATATTGCTAACTGGGCCTTTCTGCCTACACAGCCTCACTCTCTTGAAGGCCAGAGTTAGGAATGGGATAACTGGCTCTTCATGAGAACCTGCAGCCCACAGAATGGGAGGGGGTGAATCAGAACCGATGAGGTAAATTTCTAGAGGGATCCAGTAAGAATATATCCTGATTGGGCTGTCATCATCTAATGCCAGTTGCCCAATAAACTATATTTTGAGCTTAGAGAAGAAAACTAGCTTGGATACTGATGGACTAAAAGGCCTGGACTATGATATGCGAAGATTGCAATGGACAGCATCATAAAGAATGCTTGAGCAGCCTTTGGAACTGTAAGAATGTACAATCTAATGCAGATTTAAAATATGTAAGGTAATTAAGCTAGTTTTTCTTGCTGCATGATTTTAGAATTGTGTGTTACCTAGAGATAAAATTCTTTCTAAAATATTATTCAAATAAATTATACATTATCTATATACATAAAAAGTACATAGTCCTTCCAACGACATGTGCCTCTGATTGGTTCTCACTGAGGAACATTTCCTGTACAGTGAGAGCCAGGAGTCAAAGACCAATCACAGGTTCTTCCTGCCCAGTCCTCCTTTTCCCGGGACTTCCCAAGAGGGGAAGAGCTGGCGGGAGGCAAGCTGTGGCAGGAGATAAGCTGCTGGGTTCTGTCCGGAAGTGGACAGAAGTGGGCCATCTATAAGCCTGCCGCCCCCCTTGGCCACAGCCCCTCTGCTGCTGTGAAGTTGAGGGAAGCCAGCTGGGTGTGCTATGCCACAGCGCACAATATTCCCCACCTCCCTGGCTGCTGGTAAGGGAAGGGAAGCTGGCTGAGCATGCTCCACTACGGCATGCACTGCTCCCCGTCTTCCTGGCTGCTGGGAAGGCAAAAGAGGCCAGTTGGGCATACTGCCCAACCAGCTTGCTTGCTAGCTGGCCTCCCCTTCCTTTCCTTTGGCTCACTTTTTAAAACTGGCTTTGCCCCTTTGTATATATATTTTAAAAGGACTGTTTTCTTGTGCACAGTAGCTCTGGGAACTCATAGTGCTCAGGCTAGGATTCCTTGACAGTGAGTGTGCTATTACAGTGTGTGACTGGAGTGGAGGTCAAATGGCAACAGGGGATGTTCCCCTGAATGGGAAATTTACCTGCAGGGATAAGCAGGTTGGTTAGCAGATTACATGTGGGAAACTGTTAAAAGGTAATTTTGAAGACAAAGCAACGGAAAGAGAAAGTGAGCTGGCTGAAGAGCAAGTAATTTGAAGCACAAGATCTCTCTATAGATCTGATGCAGGAAAGCAGATCTGCTAGCTTGCACAAATGCCTTCTTTGGTATTTTTAAACAAGGCAAATTTTAAAGACACCATACTCTCCAGTAATCTCACAGCCAAAAGAAAGTAAACACACATAATGGTAGAAAGAAAAACTTTCAAATGTGAATGTCACCATGAAGCAGCTGCAGAATTTCACCAATCATTCTGAAAAAGAACATGTTTCATAAGCACGTTTCTCCCCTATACTTGTAGTTTTCTATATTGTGCACCAGATAAAAATAATTAATTTCCATTTTCCCTGGATCTTCATGCCTTTAACCAAATACAAGGAACATCTCAAGCACATGTTACATAACTGAAGTGTAAATGCCAAACAGTTGAGCAGCTCTGCTGGGATGAAAAAGAGAAGTTAACTCAGGTCCCCCAACAATAATTGTTAGTTAAAAGCATCAAACAAGGATCACCAGAGATCAACAATGGAAATCTAGCGAAATTATGATTTATTAATGAAACTTATTACACAATAAGAGTATAATATCTGGGTATAATTGGAGTGCCTTTCATTCACCTGTAAATAACCATAACTCTCCATATGAGATTAGGGAGAAAGGAATACCAAGTCAGAAGGATTAGAGTCTGCAGAGGAATAGTCAGGCAACATATGAGACTTTTGGCAGCAGATCCCCCAAATCAGACCAATGTATTTAGGGCCTACTAAAATCCTCCCTCATACACACAAGCTGAGAAAAGGAATGGAATCTCATCCAGTTCCGAAACTGAATGCCAGTGGCTGACGATGGCAATTAGCATGGGTGACTGTACCTAGAAGGCTGGGAAAGTGGCTGGCTAAACCAAACAAGGACTCTTGAGCAAAGGGAAATCCCAGGATGGCTGAGAGCCAACTCCTTGGCTGCCCAACAAAGTCAGAGACAACTGGGCATGAGGCCTGCATGAAGGAGGAGCAGTGGCTGAAGTGTTGGAACTTCAATGTCTCAGTCCAGCTGGCTCAAATCAGAACTTTCTTGGATTCCTCACTGAGCACAAAACAGTATGGGATTGCTAGAGAAACATAACCGCTCAGTTTTCAGTCTCTTGTGAAGAGTTGGTGATTCAAGTTAACTCTCTCTTATAGTCACTGCAAATCTTATATGCTGACTTTCCCTTTGGTGCTCTTTCTCGGACTGCAAGGAAATATCAGGATTCTCCACCACCCATGTTACCACCCATGAATAAGGTGCAAAGGCACTCACTGGCAGTAAATCCACATTTAATGCCACAAGAACATGCAGCCTTACCACACAAAGCCTTTATTGTGCATTTTAGGACACTAAGTATGATCCCTGTTCTTTTAAAAGTTATTTTGGAAGAACCCCTCTCTTTTGTTAAAATTAAATGCATGATTCTAGTCCCTGTTTTCAGTTAAAAAACTTGAAGATGGGAGCACAAACAACAGTAAAAATATCAGGGATGCAACATAATCTCTTAAGATCACATGCCACTCTCACAATTCTGAAGCTTATGATGTGCAAATGCTTTGGTCACCCTGCTTCAGCCAATGCTCACCACAGAGCATATCCATGCACTACCTCATGGGCTACTTGTGCTGGTACTGCAGCTGCACAGCGACCATCTTCCTCAGAGCTCCACAGAAACCATAAGCCTCCGGGGACACCAAAGTCAGGCGGGAAATATGTTGCTGACCAAAATACATAGGAACAAAATTAATAAATCATCCACTTATTTTTCTTACAGGAAATCTTAAGAATAGAAATGCTTTGGAAGTTCAGAGAACAAGAGCAGCTGACAACGGCTGATGCTAAAAAAAGGCCCTTGCCGATTTTCCATCCCAACAGTGGGACAGTCCTGCAGTTCCAAGCTGTGGGGCAGCAAACACTACAGAGGTGAAGGAACAGCCAGTACAAAGCCCCTGCCTCTCTTTCCTACAGGGAGTCATACAGTCCGGAAGTGAGCACACTGGTGCTTTGTGCTCAGCATGGAATCCCAGCTTTTCTGTTTGTGTTGGCAGCAAACTCAATGATTTATTTCTGGCAAAATATCGTCAGGGAGGTTACAGACAGGAATTCCCTTTGACCCAGCCAGCTGAGTCTGACAATCCCCCCATTCACCACAACAAGGACATTCCTTCCATCTGGAGACGATCCCACTGACTTGGTCCCTACTCCAGCACTACAGACAGCAGTTCCCAGCAGCACTATCCCTAAGCCCTGCCACAGAAAGCATGAGCAACAGCCAAACAAAGAAAGCCGTGCCGATCCCAGTTTCTCAGCCGCATTCTCCATTCCCTGGTTTGTGTTGCAAGGCAATATGATTGGCTTTATCTTGAGGATGTGTTGAGCGGAAGATTATTAGGCACCAAGGACTTTGGTAATGGCAGTAGCAGAACTTTATCAACTTCAGTGGCTGCTGAATTTTACCACCATATCTGTAATATCTGTTCTTACAGGAATCTCTTTTACCCACAGAAATCACTGCCTGCATGAAGCAACAACTGTTACCTTAGATCAGGCTTTCTCAACCTGAGTTTGATGAAACCCTGGGGTTTCTTGTGGCCCTGGAAGGGTTTCCCAAATGGGTGAGAGTTATATATATAATGTTAAACTTTTATAGGGTGATATGACCATATATGGTAATGTCAAACTGCCCCCTCCCCCCAATCTCCCTCCAAAAATGGCCAATGATGGACCAGGAAGGGCCTGGTGTATACAGCTATGCTTCCCAATGAATTTCTGCATCATCACACCACTTCTGGGGTTTTTTCAAAGCCTGAAGGATGTTTTACATTTGATGGTTGAGAAAGGCTGCCTTAGATGGTTTTCAAAGGGCTTTAGGCAAATTCATTGAGGATAGATCTAATAACTATTAGCCATTATAGCTAAATAAAACCTTGATTTTCACAGGCAGCCTACCTCCAAATGTCAGGACCAAAACATGTGACATCTGTCATGTACCCAATCCAATTTACAATCAAATGTTAGTGTAGACACTTTAAAATATCTTGTCATAGTACACAGCTTCAAATGCTGTGAGAGAGAAGGTTTTCATATTTATTTATTATTTATTTATAGTTTATTTATTATATTTATATACCGCCCTCCCTAAAGGCTCAGGGCGGTTCACATAAAACTGAAACAATAGATAACTTCCCTCCTGCACTGTTTCTGTCAGTAAATATGGCTGGTAGGGAGCCTGGTTGCTTTTTTGTCTGATTCAACATGCCCTGAGAATGGACATATGGAAAAACCAGCCCTGTCCTCTGGTTCCACATTACCTGGTTCACTACATAGTAGTTCAGCCTTTCTCAACTTGTTTTTATGCTTGAGAAATGCCTAAAACATTCAGGCTTTGAGAAACCCCAGAAATGACACGATCGTGCATATCATTGGGAAGCGAAGCTGTGTACACACCCTCCCAGGGGTCCACCCCTTCTCATCCCCTCCAGGCTCATCATCGGCCATTATGGGAGGAAACCCTTCCAGGGCTGTCAAGAAACCCCAGGATTTCACAAAACCTTGGTTGAGAAAGCCTGCTGTAGTTTCATGTAGAGCAGCGGTCCCCAACCTTCTTGTGGTCGGGGACCGCCTTCGGGGGGTGGGGGAAAGCCGGCGGCCTGGCCGCCGCGCACACGCAGCAGCTGCGTGTAAATGCGCAGTTGCCACGCATGTACATTTTCACCACCAGGTGGCACTAATGCACATGTGCAGAGTTGCCACGCATGCACGTTTTGCCAGCAGGGGGCGCAAACACGCACGCACAGCAGCTCCGCACGTGTGCGTTTGTGTTGCTGGTGTTCCAGGGGCCGCGTCTGCTTCTTCCCCCACCCTCTCGCAGCGAACAGCTAGCCAGACCGCGAGCAAAGCAGGCACTTCTCTCGCGGCCTGGCAAGCTTCTCGCCGCGGGGGGGGGGAGGCAGGCGCGGCCGACGGTGGCCCGGTACTATGGCCGTGGCCTGGTACCGGGCCACGGATGAGGGGTTGAGGACCCCCGATGTAGAGGATAGAGCATGGGGAGAAATATTGACCTTTGAGAATGTGCATTCTTCCAGCACCAGCTTCTAGCAACTAATTCCCAGAACAGAGCAGTATGACTGATATACAGAGTCATGGGTAATCTAAGGATACAACAGGTGACAGTATTGAAAGCCACCAGGAAGTCCAGGAGAATCAAAAGGATCAAGTCTCCTGTCTCTTTCTCAGGGTAGGTAATAAACCAAAGAAACAAAAATATCTGTTGTAAAAACAAATGCAACTCAGATAAACCACTTTATCTAAGATTATGTGAAATGACTTAGTCACCAATCTTTTGAGCAACTTGTCCAAGAATTTCAAATGAGAGATTGGCCAGTAGAGGCTAAAAACCAGTACAGCCTCTGAAACTGTATGCTATTCTCATCTGAATGGATGTGAATGACTTAAAAGTTTTAAACCATAACATGATTCATTGATAAGTTGCAATGGGATATAGATATATGGGTTAGCAGCACAAGGCTGAGTGGAACTTTTGGCTAATCAGTTTAACTGGATGATAAGGCCCTCAGTGGTCTGAGCCCTGTGTATCTACAGGACTGCCTCTTCCAGTATGTCTCCCAAAGGGATTTGTGCTCTGCAAATACCAACCTATTGTTGATTCTTGACCCCAGGAAAGTGCAACTGGCCTTGACCAGAGCCAGGACCTCTTCAGCTTTGGCTCCGGCCTGGTGGAATAAGTTGCCAGTAGAGATCCAGGCCCTGACAGAGCTAACGAAGTTCTGCAGGGCCTGCAAAGTAGCACTCTTCCACCAGGCCTATGGTTGAGATCAGATCAGCTGAGATACAACTATGGGCCTCCCTGCCTTACCCATTTCATGTGCCCTCTCTCTCTGTTCCAGCTGCATACTGATGCCCTTCACGCCTGTGAAATTCACCAAGATTGAGAGGAGCATTGGATGAGATAGTGGGGGCTGCAGAACTAAATAGAGATGTCCATTTTAAATTGTTTTGCTATGTTTAAAATGTGATTTTATATGTTGTGAGCTGCTCTGATCCTGCTTGTGGGGAGGGGCAGCCTAGAAATCAAAGTGTAAATAAATAACAGATGCAAAGCTGCAGGAGTTTATTTTGCCATCTGTATTACTATAGTATTTGGCTTCAAATGTGCTCTAAACTGTATTTGGCTGAATTTGCCATATTTGGCTGGATTTATTATTTTCTGCTGTCTGTGCTCTAACTTTTGCCTCAAAAAGAGCCCTAAATAACCAGAGTTGCTTTGATTTTAATTGGTGGGACAGAGAACCCAGAGGAAAACCCTGTGTTCCCACGCCTCAACAAGAAAACTCTCAAAAGTTAGTTCCCAAAGATAGGATGGATTATAAATCACATAAATAAAACAAATACAAACAAGGGCAGACAAGAAACCAATCAGATCCAGTTGTCTCTGAGAGACCATTTTAACCAGTTCAGCACCGCAGACAGAAAATTATGACACTCACCTGGTATATTTGTGTCCATATTCTTACTTTCTGGTATTCAAACAAAACTTCAATGCCAATATGTGCACAATGCCAGTTGGAGGGTTAAGCACCTGATTAAACATTCTCCACACAAGAAACTGGAAAGAAAAAGGGGGAAATAATAATGCAGGAATCATCAAGCTATTCCCAGTGACAACTTCTCCTAATAACATGCAGAAAAACTTTCTATTTTCATCAGAAAACAGGATACAAAATGAACAGCACAAAATATCCCAGATGCCTGCAGGTCTCCTTTCTCTGGACATGCCGTGTCTGTTCAGATTACGCACTTCTGAAGCCATAAGGTACACTGTTTAAACAGGCTAATGGGGTGAATAGTTAACATCAAGAGCTGTTTTGCATAGATCAACCAAACACTGGTTTGATCTATGCAAAACAGCTTATCTTTCCTTCAGAATGCCATGTGTTTGACAATACTGGTTTAGGATTTCACATAAAATTATTTGTGTCCAAGAATATAGCATTATTCATCCTGAACAAGGACTACTGTACTTAAGGGCCAATTGTTTCTTGGCCAGGGGAACTTTTCACATGATAAATAGGCCACACAAATTGTTCAAAACAAGCTCAAACTATTATTTTTACATGCATCAACACATTTTTGTAATGAGGCTTAAAGATTCAGTTGACCCATTTGAACTGTGTGCATGGTGTATTCTAGGCAGGAAAATAGTGACCATATTGACTTAATCCTGAAAACATCCCATTCAGTCAATCAAACCAATGGATGCTGAATCCGTGTGTGACAGACTGCACTTTGAAAAAGCTTAGAAGTGCTGCACACAGGCCCATTATGCACGGGGGGAATAACGCACATTCGGGATGGAATGGCGGCAACTAAAATCACCGATAACTCACGGTGCCGGTTGCAACCGGCCGCAGCTTCAGTGCATGCCGCCGAAAAAGCCGCGTTCGTGAAACGCAGAAGAAAGCGCAGCTTCCGGGTGACCGGGGCGCAACCAGAAGTGGCGCCGGGATCGCCACGTGCATAATCGGTTACTCTGGGTTTTGCCGCTGTTGCGCCCCGCCCCGTGCATAACCGGTGTGCGTCGCGTCTTCCCCCTCCGCGTTTTCCATGTGACCCGAAATCGCTGTTTCGGCGGCTGTGCATAATGGGCCAAAAAGAGAAAAGGACTGTGAAGGGTTGATTCTTCACAAAAACAGAGCATTGAGTGACAGGCTGCTCCAAGCAATCAGATTGGTTAACATCAACTTAGCAGAGAGACTTGACAGCTGCATGCTGAGGAGAGAGTCATTTCTGCTTTGACTGAGTTGAACACTGACAATCAGAACTCTGCCTTTACTAAAGAAAGTCTGATTTCAGCATTAGCTAAGAGTAGTTTAACACAGACAGGGGGGGAACTAGCAAGCAAGTAGATAGACTCTCCCAGTCAGGCCAAGGAAAGGGAATAGATCTTTTAGAGCAGCAGTTCTCAACTGCCATAATGCTGGGATCCCAACCACGAGTGGGGGGCGGCAGCATACACAGGCATGCAGGCGCTCAACTAAATGGAGGCAGCATGGAGGCAGTGAGTACCATAGCTCTGCTGCTGCCACCTGCCACCACCAGCTGCTGCCACAACCTGTCCTGGCAATCCCAAGGTTGAGAACCACTGTTCTAGGGAAAGAAGAAAATTCTCTGCTCAGATAAATAGGGAGTTAGCTCTGAATAGTGCAGAGGATTCTGGTCTGCTGTGGTTAGAAACTGTCTTCAGAGATCTTAATAGTTAAAATCTCAGGATGAGTATTTTATGTTTCAAGAGAACAGGTCTGGGTACTGGAAATTGTACCAGTAAGACTTCCAGGTCCTTCCTGACCACCAGCGGAGGATGGGGAAGTAGCACTGTCAGATTTGGCTTGGGAAAACTCCTGGAGATTTGGGGATGGAGTCTGCACAAGGATCTAAGTGGGGTACAATGCTATAGAGTTCACCCTCTAAACCAGGGGTAGTCAAACTGCGGCCCTCCAGATGTCCATGGACTACAATTCCCAGAAGCCCCTGCCAGCATTTGCTTGTTGGTTGCTTGTTCGTCTAACTTCCAAACAAATTATTCCACCTGTGTTATAAAGAACTGCAGGGGTGAAGGGATTCAAAAAAGCCCTGCTTCTATAAATATCTGGTTATACCTTTTTTGGACTTTTAAAGACAGCATTTATGATGCAGCTCCATGGAACTCTAGACACATGAGTTAAAATCCCAGCCTGTACAAGAATTTCAGGTTGACTCATGTGGGCAGACTTCCAACTCTACAAAAGAATACAAGCAAACCTGCCACCTCATCGTGTTGCCAGAACATTAGGATCTGTGGTCTATCCAGCTCTCTCTAATAACCTAGTCTAAATGCTTTAAACCAAGTGATCACACAACAATCCTAATTACTAATAGCATAGTCTCACCCATGACTCCGTTTAAGGGACAGCGTGATCATAATACAGAGCTGTCTTGTCGACTCTGCCCAAAGTCATCTTTTTGGTTTCATTAAGGAAAATGACAGCATCAGCACCATGTGGCATAACCAGTTTCTTCAGAGATAGTAATTCCTCTCACTTAAAGGATTGCTCCTTGTAGTTTTGGAATTTAAAGCCCAAATCCAAATATCAATCCTTACCTAAAAAGCTGCAGAAGGACAGTTTAACAAGCACTCTTGAAACAAACATTCTTGCCTGTCCCTGCCAGTTGTCAATTTTTTCTAATACCAAAATCCCCAGTCCTCACCCCCTCTGTAATCAAAGTTACCAGCTCTCCTATGATACTGGGGGACCTGCTACCAGCAATCCCCATTGCCTGCCACCACTTCATAGGCCAGAGGGAGAAATATACAATAAAATATTTAATCACCAGTTTGATAGTGTTCCATCTCCTTTGGGAGGACCCAGAAGTAATGTAATGCCTCTCTAGGAACAGCTGGAAACTCAACAGTTCCCCCTGGAAGTGTTATAATGTTGCTGCACTGATGGTGCCCCTTTATCTCTGTGCCCCCAGATTTCTGCCAGTTGGCAGCCAATATCTGTAATTCACAGTGCACAGACGTTTTACATATATGTGTGGTGTAGAGCAGTGGTCCCCAACCTTTTTATCACCGGGGACCACTCAACGCTTGACAATTTTACTGAGGCCCAGTGTGTGGGGGGGGGGGTAGTTTACTCCTCTACTCTCAACCACTGCCCTAACACTCTCTGATCGCTATGGTAATGTTTAAACATCCCTTCAAAATAAGATACAGACACGCCACAACAATAAACATAAAGAACATTTTATTTCCATGGAAATTTTAACTCATGACAATGACAAATCAATGGGAACCCTGAGCTTGTTTCTCTGCAACGAGATAGTCCCATCTGGGAGTGATGGGAGACAATGACACCCAAAGTGTGTTGTAAAGGGCCGGGGGGGGGGGAGAAGGCGTCCTTCACGGCCCACCTCCAATTAGTTAACGGACCACATGTGGTCCGCTGCCCACAGGTTGGGGATCGCTAATGTAGAGGATCTAGGATCTGAAAGAGAAGACTGGCAGGCTGCTCACTGAGAAGGCCTCCAGATTCTACTCAAACGAACAGTAGAAGCATAACTGAAGCAGGATACTGCATCACTCAATGCTACAACATCACTTCCAGGCAAGTTTTTACCATAGGGATAAAGGAAATCCCTAGAGTGTCATGTGATATGGTGATCACATTTCCTAGTACTCACCCAGAAGTGATGTCGTGGTGCTACTGGGGGTCCCAGGTTCTAATTTCCATTCTTCCACAGAGGTTTGCTCGGTGACCTTGGGCCAGTCACACTCTTAGCCTAACCTAACTCATAGGGTTGTTGTGAGAATAAAATGGAAGAGAACAACATGATCCATTTCGGTCTCCACTCTGGAGAAAGGCAGAGTACAAATAAAGTAAATAAATGTAGAATCCATGTAAAACAGACAAAATACTTCCTTGGGAATATCAGTTCCAACATGATCGTTTCCACACCAGCCAAAGGCAAACATACATTCAAAGTAGTATGCCCTCCTGAAGTCCAGCCCTACTGAAAAGATGCCCTTGTATGCACCTCATTGTGCCCTGATCTCCTTTTTCCTCTGTCCTAAACAAGTTCGCTGGTAAGCTGGTCCATCAGCCCAGGAAGCACAGAGTGTTCAGTTACTAAGAAAAAGCAGCGAGGAAGCAAAAGGTACTAGAACCATTGGGTGGCAAGAGGGTCCCCCTTGGCTTTCTTTCTGTGCATGCCCCCAAAGATGTCCTACAAGGCACAAACAAGAAACTCATGATGTACAGCAGATGTAGTCCAGCTGTGGCCCTCCAGATATCCATGGACTACAATTCCCCTGAGCCCCTGCCAGCAAATGCTGGCAGGGGCTCATAGGAATTAAAGCAGGGGCTCATAGGAATTGTAGTCCATGGACATCTGGAGGGCCGCAGTTTGACTATCCCTGATCTACAGTGTCAAATGCTGCTGTAAGATTGAGCAGTACAAGCAGTGCTTACTTGCCTCGGTCCTGCTGTGATTGATAGGTTCGTATGAAGTCAACAGTCCTTAAAGCAGGGGCTCCCAACCTCTATGAACCTACAGACACCTCTGGAATTCTGACACAGAGTGGTGAGTACAACCAGGAATAGTCAGGAAGTGAGGTCATGCATTACTCTAATAGTAACTTTTTAGCATTTCAGGAAGAAGCTGCTAAACAGAGTGCCTTTTAAAATGAACATATTAAAAAATACGGTTGCATACACACAGCTTACCTTCAGTCGTGCAGTGATCTTTCAGCTGAAGCACCTTTTTAAAAATTTGCTCAGCCAATCACTTCTCCAATGGCCAATGAGAAGCCCTGTAGGCATCACAGTGACCATGGATGCCACACTGGGGACCAGCACCTAGAATTGGACCTGGGAGCCTGTATCGATGGAGTAAGACTGAAGTGGTCCATATGGTGCACTCTAGTCAACATGCTCAGAGAACATCTTAACCCCGCCTGCGGTGCCGCAGGCGCCGTGGACTAAATAAAACTGTAAGGGCTTGGGGGGAGGAGTTAGGGCAGCCTCTGTCTGGGATGAGGAAGGGTGCCGATTGGCCCCTTCCTCCGGACAGAACATCGTTGGGGCCAATCGGCAGGCGCAAAGCGCCTGCCAATTGGCCTCCCCGATTGCTGCCCCGCCGGCCAGGGAGTACATGCCAGCCGCACACAGCGCGGCTGGCGGGTGCTCCCTGACCGGTGGCCTGACGCGTCAAGAGGCGCAAAGCGCCTCCGGCGCATCAGGCCGCCATGTCCCACGTGCCGGTGGCCTGCCGACTCGCCAGCCGCGAGTTCCTGATCTAGCGCCCACTGTATTGTAAGTACAGCAGGCTTGATTACTAATTTCTTATATTTATCTTTCTTTGATAGCGGCTGTAGTAAGGCAGCAAATGTAGCAACAATGTCATAACTATTGGAGCACTCCTGCCAAACACTACTGGGATAGTTAGATTAACAGAGGTGTCAACTAAAAGGTCATTTCTCAATTTATTTGAGTGGATCCAATTTAACTTTCCTAGGTTTGGTATAATGTTCTATGGTCAGCTAACAAAATGATCTTTGATCAAAGAGTTGCAAAAGTAAATAGAGTCTTTATTGTCTTTCCTTCTGGGAACACCTATTGTTTTCTCAAAGGCTCAGATGTGGTATTCCCAATAACAGCAACACAAATTCTGACTAAGCACATTTTACTTAATTTGGGTGTCAGGGAGATTAAAATGTATCCTACCCAACTGCCTTATGTAACTGTTCACATCTGGTGAGGAAATGGGATTAACCATAATCAGCTGCAGAGGTTGGGAAGAGAATACAAAAGGCTGGGAATGATCATCATGTCTACACTACTCGGGTGATCTGAGTTCATTCTCTCCTCTTATTCATGCACCATCCTGCCATGTCCTCCTTAGCTTCCTTTAGCAATAACTGTTGACTCTTACAGAAAAAGATTCAAACCAGTACTTGTTTAGTTTGGTTCTGTTTCATTTGGAATCTTCAAGTTCAGATCTGAAGGAAAATTATTTAAAGGCACTTGATTTCTGTTATGATCTGTTCCAAACAAAACATGTGCTAATGACAATAAATTTAAAAGATAGAAATTCTAAACATTCAGTTAAAAAATAACCTTTAACTAACTTGACAAGAATTGGGGTTGCGGAAGACACAAAGATGACTCCCTATAAGCTATGGTTTGTTCCGTCCATTCTCTGTTCCACAAGAAAGTAACAAACTACAGTTTGTGCATGATCTCCAGTCAGTCTGCTGCTTGCCTGCTTTCCCACAGAAACCCCAGATGATATTCCTGCTGTCTTCGCAGTTTCCAAGAAGCAGAAGGTGACGGCGGAAAGTGCTGTCCAATCACAGCTGACTTATGGGAACCTCACAGGGTTTTTAAGGCAAGAGACATTCAAAGGTGATTTGCCACTGCCTGTCTTCTCATCACAACCCTGGTATTCCATGGAGGTCTTCCATCAAAATACTAGCCAGGGCCAACCCTGCTTAACTTCTGATATCTGATGAAATTGTGCTAGCCTAGGATATCCAGGTAAGGGAAGAAATGGATCAATGGTCCTTCAGTTTTAGAAGACAGAATACTCCTAAGCTGCTTTGGAGGGCTGCTGCCACATCTACTGCTTTAGAAAAATACCATCTGTGTGACCAGATGTCCTCCTTCCACCATCAGCCTTAGGAAAACATATTCTAGGATTGCCAGCTCTAGGTTGGGAAATACCTGGAGATTTTGGTGGTGGAGCTTGGGAAGGGGAAAGTTTGGGGAAGAGAAGGACCTTAGTAAGATATAATGTCAGAGTCCACCATCCAAAACAGCGATTTTCTCCAGAAGAATGGATGTTGATCATCTGGATATCAAGTGTAATAGATGATCTCCAGATGCCACCTCAAGTCGAGTAGTCACTGCCCTATCAAAATCTTCAGCTTCACTAAGGCACACAGAATCTTTCTTTTGGCCCTGCCTCAGTGACAAACACTTGCTGTTATATACTGCATGCTTAGTGGGGGGGAAGCAAGACATAGACAAATAATAAGCCAGGTGAAAATTGATACAAAAAAAACCACACTGTGGTTGAGAACCAGCAAATCCCAAAGGAGAGGCAAAAAGTTTTCTACATAACATTTGCCCAATAACATGTATTCTTGTGAATAAGACCCACTGAACTCAGTGGGGCTGTTCTTTTGAGCAAATATGAAGACACTTCTGGGCCTTTAACAAAATGACCCAAGGCTGCCAACCTCCAGGCAGTCTTCCAGAATTACAACTGACCTCCTGACTGCTGAGATCAGCTTCCCTAGAGTAAATGTCTGCTTTGGAGGGTGACCTAAATGGGATTAGATCCTGCCGAGATCCCTCTCCTCCCCAAATCCCAGCCTCCGCCACTAGATTTCTGCAATCCTAGAACAGCCTGTTGCTTATCTATATGGAAGTAGGCCCAGTTTACATACACACACAGGCCCAGCAAGCGTATTTAAAATTGGGGCTTCTGAGTAAACATGCACAAACTTGAGATGCAATTCTACACATGATTGTTTGAGAATATGACCCACTGATCTCCTCTCTACCTGCCTCAGAACCAGTATAAAGAAATACTGGAGTCAGACAATGGTCAGATGAACCAAACTAACTGCTTCATTAATACAGAAATACCGCTCCTGCCACAAATTACAGGACTGGGGGGAAGAGAACAGCATAGGTAGCAGAAGCCATGCCTACTGGTATTTAGGGTTGTATCTCTGCTGAAGCCCAATCTACGTTGCAGGGAGTGGAGGAGTTTTCTGTGGCTCTGTCAGACCTCTTCAACACGTCAGCATGCTCTTCTCTAAGGGAACACATGTATCGATTCTAGATTGGCTACATGCCAAGTTAGAACATAGCAACTGCCATGGCAGTCAATGAGCTTGGAAGGCTATATCTGCTTAAAATGACCCTGGAAAAATGTGTATTTTTCATGTTTTCATCCTAACACATATCATTTATGCTTTGTCTATTGTTTAACATCCGCTGACTTCCATGTCAGTAAGCTTTTCTCACACTGCGGGCTAAGATGAGAGCCATAATTCATTTGGGCTTGCTCTAAAGGGTTAACAACCAATGTGATCCGGCACTTCCCAGCAGAGGCATGTTCTCTAAAGTAAAGGAACGCCTCAGCCATCATTTATTTAATCAATTGTTTGTAGTCTGCTTTGGAGTGGCTGACAAATGATGCAACACAAAATATCTAACACAAGAAAACAACAGATTAAAAACTTTGTACATATTTATGTGTTGGAAAATAGAAGAAACATTTTTTTCCTGTCTGCTTTCTGAGATATGCTTGAAGCTTCTGCAGAAAGAATAGGAGAAGGGCAAGTCATCTGAAAAGATTGGAAGCTTGCTTCTCTATTACACAACACAGGATTCTAGGAACTTATTTGCAATGGAAAAGTAATGCAGGTGAATAACTGTTAAACTGGTCCAAAGCATCCTGGTTCATTTGTCTGATTTCAGAAACCAGAGGGATTTTGAATGTTTGTTTCCTGGCCTGTAATGATGTTGTTTAAAAGGTTCTCTTTAGGACATGAACAAAGAGCTCAGAGATTGATTAGTCCCATAGGAAGAACTATTTATCCAGAGGAGATAGGCTGTTCTTATCTATAATGATGTTTGAGAACAATCCTGTGTGTAATAGCATAGTAGACTGTTTGATTTCATCCACAATTATTACTGGAGCATAAGGCTCATTGTGTTAGGTACATTACTTGCTTGTACCAGCAGGTACAACTCTCAGTTGTTCTTTGCTATGAAGAACCAGCTTTTGATAATCACCTGAGTGAGGATGGTAGGAAATCTGAAAGCTGGAGGCGGGGGAGGAAATCAGCAAAAGGATTTATTCCAAAATGCTCCCAGAGTGGCGGGGCTCCCTTTTTCATCTGTGGAAAAACTGGTTGGACTTTCACTGAGAACTGCTAAAAGACACACTTTGCTAAAAACAGTATGTGCCACAATGAAATTTCTAGGTGCCAAGGCATCTAAGATTTTGTTGAGTTCTAGTCTATGTTGTGTGCATACTCTGGACAGAGATGGTTATGAAGGAGTCAATAAATACTGCAGGTAGAGCAGGAGTAGAACATTGTAGCAGGGTGGCAAATACGGAAATGCCAAGTTCTAATTCTTCCACAACTTCTGGACAGAGATCTTAAGAAGCACGATTCACCCACACACAGTCAGAGTTCGCCTTTCATTCCCTTTATGCTGGCATACAGTAGGATTTTCTGGTGGCCTTTGATTTGAAGGACAGTCTTCTTAGAAAAAGACATAGTATTATGTAACTCCACACACACAATTCTGTTCTTTTATTGTGACCTGGAAACCATGACATTCTGTGGAAATGTTCATATATCTCGTCCATTTAGAAAATGCCTTGCGCAGATGAGCCAGATGTCTTTCCATATTACCCATTTTGCCTGAAGAGCTCAAGGCATTGAATACTGTGTGCGTCAACAGATGTCTTTATAGTTCCTTGAACTACCTCTGGAAAGTTTCTTTTAAGCAGCTTGTTTTCAGCTAGTTGGGGTTACTGGATTATTTTGCATCCAAAAGTTTCCATGACATTCCATTGGTCAGAAATCACTTGTAAACTCTCTGAAAATGCATTGCCTATAATCCTAAATTTACACAACCACATCAAGTTTTACAAAGTAACATGATACTGCTGGCTTCTGTAAGACCCTGGCCAAGGTTTCCATTACATTTCATCTCTGTTATGAAACATTCCTCCAACGTATTAAGATGCATGTTACTGTCAGTTCCTTCCTCATAAAAGGCAAATGACTTTTAAATATTTCCAACTGCACCATGTGAAAATAATATAAAAAACTGTATTTTGCATTGTACATTCAGGTGTTTTCACACTATGGAAACACATTCTTTCCACTCAGGACATTCTGTGGGTTTATCTGTCTGAAACTCTTCCGGGCCGGGGGGAGAAAGAGCTGAATTCAAGCATTTTCATTTTTCTCTCCACATCAAACTGGTTCAAAATGAGATAACAGTGGACACCCTGTCATTTTGATAATAATAAAGAACCACCAGAAAGCCAGAGCTGCTTTATTCCTATTTGTCAAAGAAAGTTTGTTTTCATGAAGGAAAGAACCATCCTTACTTATGAAAGCCTCCAGTCTGTTTGGTTTCTTGCTAGATACATGATAAAACCTAACTATTTTGTGGGTTTTCTAACCTGGGAGCAGACAGTAAATACCTGCTTGATGACTGTTATCCAGACAAATGCAAGCAATTAGGGAATACATCAGAAATATATGTTATATATTTTGCAAAATATGTAACATATCATATTGCTGACATATTCTCAACTAGATGAAATGATATGTCTTCTGGAACATGGTCAATCACACATAGACAAGGCATATTTGACTCTGCTGCACATTGGACAGCTGAAGCTCTGAAGTTAATTTTTATGGAGTATATATGACCCCAAAGTGAAATTATAGACATGCTGGGGGATGCCATTAGAGCAAATGCACACAGTACACAATTCCATTCTATTAGGCATGACAATACATTGTGCTATCCTTGGTTGCCACTGCAAAGCAACTTCCTGCAGGGGATTGTTACAATGATTACAGTATAACTCCCAACTGAGCCTGGATTCTTTGTCAAGAACTTTTGTTTTATCCTACTCTTCATTCAAGAAACTCAGAACAGCATGCATGGCTCTCCTTCCCCACTTCATCTGTTGTCCGTTGCAACTGCTGAGTATTGCTCATTACCTTGCCTATCTTTCTACCGTACCTTCTGTGCAACCTTCCAACAGGACAGAGGCAAATCCCAAAGTCATAGGGCCAATCCCAAATGAGACCAACACAAAGACCAACAGTTACAATTGATCAATGTGCATTAGTTGTTCAGTTGATGTTTCTTGTTCTAGCAGGACTCCAGAACCCCTGTAAAACGCCCATCTGGCCTGCTGTCTAACACTGCACAGAAACCTTGCTAGAACAAGAGTCATCAACCACATCCTGACTTGCTTTCAGTGCTCAGTGCCTCATGTGTTAATGGGGTTCAGTACATTTTGTGTGGGGGTTAAATCCCAATGCAATGATTGTGAACCTTTTATGTGTTCCCCTCCCCATAATGGTCCAACCGTGAGGAAATTTATTCCCTGGGTTGCATAATCTGCATAATCTAACTGCCATAGAATTCAGGAGGATGTGGGGGGGAGGGAGAGGTAGCGATCACCCTTTCCTCATTCTCCCATTAGTGAAGCTGTGCTGATAAAGAAGGGATGATTACATATCCTTCCACTAGAGTATCAGGGATGATTTCTATGGTTTTCCATGCCTACACAAAGTTGAGACAGACACACACACCTATTTTTCCCTTGGCTGTAGAACATAGAATCAGCACAACAACTCTGCTCAGCACAACAGTTTCTTCTCGCAGTGCCCCGCCCCCACACCAGTCAGGAAAGGTGGCACTACTGCTCAAGAGCTTTTCTATCATTGCCCACATGTCTGAAGAAGGTTCCTAGAGAAAGTGTAAAGGATTTCATCTTTATGAGGCATTCAGAAAGCATGGAAGGCCATATTATTCAAAGGGCTTTCCTCTGAGATGGTCCATGGTTGGCTGGAGTGATCTAAGACCACGTTGGGGTAATCTGAAACTGAGGAGTCTGGAGTTGTATTTAAGCATTGGTTAGCATTATGCAGTAGAGACTGGGATATGATTCTCTGAGTCTATGATAGGGTTTATTGGCTTTCATATTTGCAATTATTTTCCACACCATCTTGTTTGCATTGTGTCAGTTTTATTACCATGTGTTCCTCAAATGCATGAGCTGGTACTGATCATATTTTACTGAATGCTTCAAACCAACTTTGGGGTATTTCCCCTTTGTCCCTCTAGAGAAAAGGCTATGGAAATGGACCTCCGGGGAAAGCTCTTTTTCTTCCTGTCAGCCAAATAAAGCATCACTGAGTCAAAGGACTGTTTTTCCTTGAGTGCAGTAGGAACATGGTGGTTTAATGGTGGGCATACCATCAAGCCAGCAATACTTCCCCACCCCCACCCTGCATTTCCTGTCTTAAAGGGAAGTGGAAACCCACAAGTAGGCTACCACAAAAAGAAGAGACTTTCAGCAGCAGTCCCCTTCTGTGTTTTCTCCAGACAAACACCCTGCGCCACAGTTTCCTGAAGAGCACAGAATGTGCAAAATAGTAAAATACTTGATGGTACCACAACTTCAGTGCCACTTGCGGATACTTTTACCAGCAGACCATAACTCTGGTATAGCCATATCTCAGGAAGTACTCTTCCAGCAGATCTATCAAAAGGTTGAGCATTAGTCAGCAACAACTGTCACAAAGCATTCAGACCCCTGCAAAATACCCTGTGTACTCCAACACAAGCTTGCACCTTGCATAACTGTTAACTGTAGATGAATAAATTCTCACCTTTGACAGAACCTCTGCCTCTCAACTGAGCTTTTCAAATGAAATGCAGTTCAGCCCAGCCTGTAAATGACACTTCAGCCAACAGTACAGCAATGCCTATATTTGGAACTTCATAAACTTTCAATCCAACAGAGGTCTTCTTCAGGCAGAATATAAAATTTGTAAAAGATGGTGTGGAAGATAAAAGATATTGATGAGCATAATGGAAAGCCCAGTTCTGATACTTATCACATGAAGCAGAGCAGGTGCGGCTTAGGTCTACCCAAAATCCTATCCGGGTTTATTTAATGAAGCTTATTCACAGAAACCCATTTTAGGACTAAACTATTAGATTTCACCACACTGGATGCGAACGAGAGGTCAGGTTACACCAAAGGCTACAAAAGGGTCTGAAGTACTACAGAAGGGAAGGAATGCTGAAAAGTCAATCATTATTTCTCTTTCCAGCAGTCATTCCAACACAGATATTATATATAGCAAAGAATAAAACTAAAACAGTAGACAAGATGTTTTTGTACATCTCACATAGGGATAACACCTGCTCTCCCTCACTCCCTTTGAACCTCACTCAGCCCTTGGGCCACCTTTGACAATTGTCAGGGAAGTTGGGAATGCATCAAACTACAAAAGTGAACAGTATCCAGCCTCTTATGTGAAATGCCCCAAGACACAACTTTGTTTTTCTTATCAACACTAGATCACACACATATCCCACACTAACCATAACCTAGTGCATTCAACTCCAATCAAGGTAACAGCAACAGAAACAAAGGAGTCTTCCTCTGGGGGCTGTCACTTTATATGCCCCCAAGAACTGCTCTCCGCACTCCAAAGGAAGAGCTCCCCTCTGTAATCCCCCCACCCCCGATCCATTTTCATTAGTCTCTTTCTTTGCACGCAGTCCAAACTTGGAGCTGCAGTTCACGCCAGTTTCCCAGAATGAAAATGCTGAAAATCTGCAAGGAGCGGAGCCTCAAAACAAATCTCCTTAACAAGTAACTCATCATCGCGAAGCAACCCACCCAGGAGTCCTCCACCGGGGATGCCCGGGCCGCTTGGAGATGCATTCAGAAAGGACCCAAAATGAGTTCACTCTTGAATGGCAACCCTGAGTGACTGGAAACGTCCTGTGAATACTCATTAACTCCACAAACGCTCGTCTGTGTGCTGGCTCACATCGCGGCTCCTCTGAGTGGCCACCGAGTCGTAGTCGTCGTCCCCCGCCCCTCGGCCCCCTGGGTGGGTGTGTGGGTGGGGTGCCCGTTTCGCGGTGTGAATGCCGAGCGCTTCTCTGCGCAGCTTACCCTCCGGCTCTTCCATCCGCGCCGGCGCCCTCCCTCCTCGGTCCCCTCGCTTCGGCTCGGCCGGCTCTCCGAAGGGCACGTGCAGCCGGGCTATTTAACGGTCCAGGAAGGTGGGCGGGGTTAGCGCCACTGGAAAAAAGAACCTCGAGGCAGGTCGGGCGGCGCGCGCTCCCTGAAGGCGAGAACCCGGCGCCCCGCGGGCTTCTGGCCGTTGCGACCGCCCCGCCCCCACCCCCACCCCCACCCCCACCCCCACCCCCACCCCCCGAGGAGGGGGGAGCGCCGTCTCCCGCAGGATGAGGCCCCGGGCGCGTTCCTGAAGCGTCGCTATCCTCCTGAACTTCCCCGGGGTTATCACCTGAGGCAGATGCATATCTGACCGTCCCAGCCAGCCTTTGCAGAGGGAGAGAAAGCACAAAACAAGGACTTCTTCGCCTTTGAAGTTGCCCGACCCTCCAGGGGCTGTGCAGGAGAGGAAGGACTCATGCCCTTCGGGCCTTGGCCACTTTTGTGGCTTGCCCCCCCCCCCAACCGCTTATAAACACAGATCTATAGCGGCCCTCAGAGACACTGGCTCTATGGTGACGTTCTAGCTTTGATCAAATAAGGATTGCCTATGCTGGATCAGAGACAAAGAGAAAGGTTGAGCAAGAGTTGTTGGTTTCTCCTTTAATCTGCTGTTCAGAACGCCAAGGAGGCTTTGTTCTTGCCAGTTTCCACACTTTCCGCACAGTCAATTGCCACTAGAAAAACACATCTATATAAAACTTTTTGCTTGCCTTTCTGCAGGAGACCTAAAGATGCTAGTGACACAATCTCCCTTTCTAGTTTGTTCTCAAGAATTTCTGCAATCTCCCTTTCTAGACTGTTTTCAAGAACAGACTAGAAAGATTGCAGAAATGCAAGTTATTACAAGTCATTACAACACTCAATGCAAGTAATTACAGCATACCCTGGCATACCCTGGACTCAGTAAGGATATGGGATTTTTTAATTTCACTATGCATGCTAAACCTGTTCAGCTCTTATATCCACATCCCTTACAATCCTCTTTTCGTTTTAATTTATTTTATTAGGGACAGTGTGACTAATGTGATGTTAGTAATATGTAATGTAATTTTGAATTTAACTCTCTGGTCTCAGGACAAGATAGCTGCCAGCACAGCTTGTCACTTGCAGGGATGTTTCCACACTTGGATGGAGATGGATGGGGCCAGCCACAACTGGGAAAGTGTCTGCCATTCATTACTAACATGGGCAGTTTTATTTCTCCAGTTTTTTTGTGAACTGCAGCTGAACTCAAAAGGACCGATTGGCTGTTTTGGCATCAATCATGTAGCTTAATTTTGATATTGTGACACAGTTTACTAATTTGCCATAATTTGCTTTTGCCGTATATCTCCACAGTTATGATGGTTGTTCATTTAGTTTGAGGAAGAGTGCATGCACTCAAAAGCGCATGCCTTGAATAAATCTTAGTTGGTCTTAAAGGTGGTATTGGACTCTGTTTGTGTTATAATATATATAAATAAATCTAAATTGTAAAATTCATGTGTCAATTTAAAGCACAGCTCATCGATATTATATATAGATATAGATATAGATAGATATAAAACAGTCAGCTTGATCCATCTCATTACTCCGGGGTAATAGCATAAGTGGTGGGGGCTTAAACTGCAATTGTTCAGTCAGATATGTGAAGGGAGGCCAGCGGTATTTGGGCGCTAAATGTTTAGATGTTTAGCCCTAACCATAAGCCTGGCAGAACAGTTGTTTGCAAGTCCTGTGGAACAACCTAAGGTACCACAGGGCTCTGATGTCATCAGGTAGAGTGTTCCTGAAAGACCCAGGCCCTGGCTGAGGTCAATTTTATTTCTTTCACCAATCTAGCTAGGTGTAGGATATCTCCTAACAGCCATGATGCCCTGGGAGCTGATTGTCAATAGCTTGATTCAGATTGGATGATCATGTCAGAAACATTACAAATGGCTAATCTCCAACTGAGGCAGAATAAACTACTTTGCTTGAACAAAGCAGCAAAGTAGGGAAGCACAGCTGAGGACCTGTACTTCAGTGAGTGCAGACATAGTCAAAGCATTAATTAACTTTTGAAATAGATGCCTCAGCTCATTTGGGAAAATATGCCTGGGTGAGGTTCCCTGCAATCCAAGACTCAAGCAAATCTTCCTGCCACCAGGAACAAATGCAAACTTACTTTTTGAAGCAATAATATCCATATGTTCATTTTCATTCCACATCCCTCCATTTTACTCACTCTGATAAATCAACATATTTCACCCTAGAAGTAAGATAAGGATTGCAGTCCTTCCCAGCATTGTGTGATTTTGTCCTAAGCAGAGTTGCACTCTTCTAAGTTGGGCTTAGAACAGTGTAACTCTGATTAAGATGTCAATGTTATGCATTCTTTTTCTTACTTTGTGCTTCAGTTTCTGCAAAAGATCCAACATCACCACTCATAAATTGTATTCACAAATCCTTCTCGTGTCTAGGATAGCCTCATGAACACACTGCACTCCCTCAAGCCCAGCACTCTTCTCACAAAAAAATAAAATGATTACATATCCTATCCTATTAAATTATACTGTAGCTTCAGAAAATAACAAGTTCTGATCATTTTAGAATGGATTAAAATATTACTTTATAAAGGACAGAGTAGGCTAGAGACATGTTGAGTCAGCTGTGGTCGCGTTGTTTTTTTTTCCCTTCAGATTTTTCTCCATATTTAAGGGTGACATTAATTTGAAAAGGTGTACTAATAAAGAGAAAGCACTAATTGCACATTAATTATGCTGTGTGTGATGTGCCTTCCTCACATCCAGTCAGGGGTTTAGACTTCTCAATTGGGGGTGGGGGGGCAGGACCAGTTCAGATCCATACTTAGTAATCTATATTAAATTATTTCAATGCGCAATTATTTAGACTTCCAAAAACCATACACTATCAACAATTAATCATGTGCATTTTTAAAAATAAATATATCATTATAATCTGAATCTCAGTCAAGGAAAGGAATCTGTAAGAAGAGAGGGAAGATGCCATAAACACCTTCACTGAGACAATTACTGGAGTATATATTTAATGTGTGTATGAACGAAAATACTTCTTTCCCATTATCTTTTCCTCACAGCCCCTCTGTGTGGTAGGCTAGACTAGGAATGCACAACTGGCCTCAGGTTACATAGTGCGCTTCATGGCTAAGTGGGGATTGGAACTCTGGTCTCCTCAAATCTTGGACCAATATTCTGACTACTCACATTCTGGATAGTCAGTACAAATCTCCAAATGCATCTCACAATATAAAGTGAATACTGGGGATTCTCCTTTCCACACTCAATCAAATTTATTGCTCACGTGTACCATGCCATTTTCTGAACTTTTCATACATAAGTTTTGAAATTATATCCCCTCTAGTAGTACACCATGCAGAAGTGAATATCCAGCTGGCATGGTTAAGCCTGTCATCTTAGCTATCTCTGTTCTCCAGCAAGAATACCGAGCATGGCATAATGATTAGAGTGTCAGACTAGGATCTGGAGACACTGTTCAAATCTCCATTCTGCCATGGAAACTCAGAGGGTGAGCTTGAGCCAGTGTGACCTACCTCACAGGTTTTTTGTGCTGGTAAGTGAGGACAGAAGAATTATCTTGTAAACTGCTTTGAGTTCCATGGAGAAAAAAGTGGGATATAAAGATCTAAATCAATCTATAACAATGCTTAGATGATGAACAGCCATTTGTTAGGCATAGGTGTATTCATAAGACTGCAGATATATCTAAATTGCTAAAGTATTATTAGAATATATATGGTTTGAATTACTTTGTAGAACGAAATGCCTCTTTCTAGTGGAAACATCACTCTTATTGTGGTATATAACTTCACTCATTTTTACTGACATATTGTAAATCAGAAAAGCCCAGCACACGATTCATGTAGTACCTTTTATTATGACCAGCCCAATTCATACATAACAGTGTGTAAGCTTTTGAGTCTTCCAGAATTCTTTATCAGGCCAGATGTTATACCAGTACTAACATAGCAATAAACACCTTGACTATAATAAATCAGACTAAGAACTCAAAATGTTCTAAATTCTTGACCCTCTGGCAAATCCCCTGAGCTGGATAGCCCAGCACAGCCATGTTATTATATACTTGAATGAATGTGTCAGCCCTGATTAGTACTTGGATGGGAGACCACCAAGGAATACCAGAGGCACAATTATTATTTATTAATTATTAATGAATACTGCCTCTCCCCACTAACAGGCTCAGGACAGTTCACAATGCAGAGGCAGACAATGGTAAACCACCTCTGTTTATTTTTTGCCTTGAAAACCCTACAGCAGGGGTGGTCAAACTGTGGTCCTCTAGACGTCCATGGACTACAATTCCTATGAGCCCCTGACAGCGTTCACTGGCAGGTGCTCATGGGAATTGTGGTCCATGGACATCTGGAGTGCCGCAGTTAGACCACCCCTGCCCTACAGAGTCACCATAAATTGCTATCTTTGTTGAACAATGTTCTGTTGAAATATCCTAGTTGATATGTTATATGTTATGTTATGATTGTTATATTTGTTGTGATGTTCCATGTAATTACCTCATGGTGTTTTATGTAAACTGCCCAGAGCCAGATGGAAAGGCGGTATAAACATCTAAATAAATAAAAAAATTAAAAGGAGCTGAGACTTGATGGCACTTTCTGCGACCAGTGGGAAATTAACTTCAACCACATCTCTACTCTTGAACTCAAATGCCACTGATCTATCTGGAAGACCAGGTTTCTTAGAGCAAAGCTGTGGAGCAGGTGGCAACTGAGATAAAGCTAAAAGCCTCAATTCAAGGGAAATGCACTGTGTCTCAGAGAAAGCTATCTCAGAATAGCAATTGTGGAGTCCTCAATCATCTGGATAAAGAGGCCGCTACTGCCAATAAAAACATATTTCACATTCCCTCTCTTGACTTGAATTTGTGTTTCAGAAGGCAGTGTTTTTCCAGATAATCTATAGGAACAGCTTGTATATGTGGTATCTGAAAGAGGGAACTTCTTTCCCCTCCACCCTCAGTATAACAGGGATAGTAGAGCTGTAGCAGAGCTAAGCACCAAACAAGTTATATCTTTAATCTGTTTATTTTATTTATTTATTTTATTTTATTTATTATTTCTATACTGCCCATTTCTTTGCAGCTCTGGGCGGTTTACACTGAACATTATATAACTTACATGGAACATTATACAGACTATAACATCAAAACAACTTTCAATAAAGCATCAAAAGATTATAAAACCACATTTATATTATAAATAACCATTAACAGTAACATTGGGAGAGTCATGGGCGGGCATTTGGAGGGACCAGCAGGTGTTCTGAGTCGATTGGCCTCAAGTGAATGCCTGGTGGAAGAGCTCCCTCTTGCAGGCCCTGTGGAACTGTGGAAGTTATCACAATTCTATCTTGTGTTTCTGTAGAGGAGTTCAGAGTAGCATGCCCTGTTCTTTAATTTATCCATGTCGGCAGGACGTTGTAAAGATGCCAGCCTGCAAATGGGCAAAATCACTGAATAAATCTTTGTTGGTCTTAAAGGTACTACTGGACTCTGAATTTATTGTGCCCATTCATGTGCTTTGTGAAATGGCCTGCCTGAGGTCAAGAAATCTCCCACTCTCTTGGCCTTCTGCAAATTATGAAAAGTTGGGCTATTCAAAAGGGCTTTTCTGAGCTGGCAATAAGGCTGCCCAGGACAAAAAGGTTTCACAATCTTACTTGGATAAATGATTAGGGCTTGTGGTAGTTACAGAATGTCCCTTTAGGTTGATTGTACCATCTCACTAGGTGTAATCTGCCTTGAGTCCCTGTGAGAAAGGGAGACTATAAGTAATGAAAATACAATCATTAATTAAAAATAGCATTACTCAAAGAGGTGGATTAGACTGAGGATCAACCCAGACATGATGGTACTCTTTAAGTCATTTCAAAAAGTCATGAGAGCCTGATGAGGCTCACAATGGAATGCTCTTCCCCTCTCTTCCTACGACTATTCAAGTGTGGGGAGGATGCAGCTATTTTGGCACTGGAAAAATGTGGGGAACAAGCATTCCCCAGACTGCCACATTATGGGCTCTATCATGATCAGACCTTCTCAGCATTTTAAAATGATGACAGCATCTGCTTAGCAGCCACGAGGAAGCCGTTACATTTAGTTTGGCCATGGGAGAAAGAGCAACTGGGCTAAGGTCACTCCTTAAGTGTCATGGCTGAGTCGGTACTTGAACACAGGCCTACTTAATGTCTAACCACTCCATCATGCTAGCTTTTCTCCATATTAGAAAAGAACAACACTGCAGTTCTTTAAAGCGGATCTTAACTAGCAGATAAAAAATGAGGAAGTGTAACCAAATAATATTTTCCTAACATGGAGTAACTTCCTGAAGGCTACAGAATTTTTTAGTGTTTTTAGTTTTGCTCTTGATGCTGGAGACCCAGCTTGTTGTTGTGGTTAGGAGGGCCGACTTCTAATCTGGCAAGCCGGATTTGATTCCACGCTCCCCCACATGCAGTGAGGTGGGTGACCTTGGGCTTACCACAGCACTGACAAAGCTGTCCTGACCGAACAGTAATATCAGGGCTCTCTCAGCTTCTTCTTCCTCACAGGGTGTCGGTTGTGAGGAGAGGAAAAGGAAACAGATTATAAGCCGCTTTGAGACTCCTTCAGGTAGATAATAGTGGCATATAAGAACCAACTTTATTTCTTCTACAAGAATATGTACACATTATTCTATTTCCCACCCCATTACGAGACCCTTTTGCTTTTAGGGGAGACAGAGATCTTCCTTCCAGTTGTTCTCTCTGGCAAATAAGAATTCAAGGTCTGTTGGTGCAAATGGATTCCATTCAGGCGAAGGACCATCTCTCCCTCTATTTCATGAGTACACTTGGCCTGCAGTGGTGCTAAGGCCGGTATTTTAACAATGACAATACTGGGGGAGGAAGTTCACAGGATTAGACTGCAATACCAGTTTCAGGAGGATAGATAGAGGACAAATGAGTTCCTAAGCACTAAAATCTGAGGAATAACAAAAAGCAAAAATATATCATTCATCCATGGCCACTGTAATAAGTAACAATATAGAAACCGTGAGGCCCATCTGTAAGAGAGGTACTGGAATGGATCCAGTTCATTTATAAAGATGTGACAGTAAAATAAACTTCAGTGGCAATTTGAAGACTAACAAGGAAAACTGCCTAGGGTTGCTGTAAGGGCAGGCTAGCTCACATCTAATTTCCCCAACACAAGCACTCCATGACACTAACTCAAATGGCAAGTCCCCCCCCCAAAAAAAAGATCTGTGATAACATCTAACAGCCAGTCCTGTGTGAGTCAAGTCAACACAACACTGGGCCAAATGGTGAGGGCAACCCATCTTCTCTATTGTTTTATTTCGAGACTTCTAAAGAGGCCCCACTGGTTACAAATGGCTACAGCTCTTCAGAGAGCCAGCCTCATTCATGTAGGTCCTTCTTTCCATCGGGAGGGATCCAGCTAGAGAACTGCAATTAACCTAATCCTCTCCCATCTCCAGCTGCAGGGGGAGATGGGATTAGACAGGGTCTCCCTTTGCTTTCTGTCACACTGCGTATCTGTATTGATCCTCTGATTTTATGTAACTTGGGAATTATTTTTCGAGTAAATCCTTTCCTTCTTTCAACTATCTAGTCTCAGCATGGTTACTGGCACTCTGCAATCAGTGGAACCCATGGAGATTTGAGAGGAGCCCCTAAACCTTCCTTACAGTTGCCAAGCTCTGAGTGGGGACATTCCTAGAGATTTGGAGCTAGAGCCTGCGTAGGGCAGGGTATGAGGAGGAGAGAGACCCCAGCAGGTCATAAGGCCATATATTCCATCCTCCAATGCAACTATTTTTCCCAGGGCTGCTGATCTCTATAGTCTGGATATCAGTTATATTTTCAGGAGATCTCCAGATGCATCATTCAGACTATTAAAAGGATCAAGGAATTGTTCTGTGACACTGAAACACATGAAAACCCAAGATTTGGCCTGGTACTAAGCAACATGACAATTCAGTCCCCTCAAATGTGTATTTCAACTGCCGAAAACTGTGTGCAGGAGGCAACTGATATGGATCAAGACTGCACTGTTAACTCCCTCAACCCTCACCCTGCTTCTCTGATCTGACCGGTAACCCTCTACCTTGTAAAGAGCTCCTCTGAATCCCAGGAATTAAAATTAAACCTACTTGTAATGTGCCTTTTACCACTCGGGCCTTAAAGCAGCTTGGTAGAGGACCATTTCTGAGGAAACAGTATGTGTGTGTGAATGTATGTGGAAGTGACAATTACCTCCTAGACCTCACCACCACTTTCCCAAGGCCATAACAATGAACCCAACAAGGCTCTCCGTTGCCTGGTGTTTTTTGTTTTGGTTTTTTTTTTTGCAGCACAAAGCCCTAGTATTCTACTTGGTTTAGCCCTAACAGCCTTAAATTATCTGTATGCTCCTACCAGATTGCTTCTAACTCAACATCTTATGTTTGTTCAGGATATTTTTCTTCTAAGGAATTTGAAATGCTAATTTCATACCATGAAGAGAAGTATGATTTGTTGCCTTCTGATTTTTGCTATCCATAGATTAATACAGATAGGCAGCTGGATACTGCTGAGGTTTCAAGACAATTGTGGGAGGAAGTTCTAAAACACAAAAATAAAAAAGAGGAAACTGGGGTTCAGAATGGAACTAGTGTCTGAACAGAGAATGAAATCTGGAAATAATGACAGAAAGGCTGGCAAATTGCCTGCCATCCCTCTGCTGCTGGGGTGCCATAAGGAAGTAGTGAGGCATTTCCTTTCCCTTGCTGGTAGCAAACTGAGCACAAGATTGGAGACAACAAAGCTCCATCATTGCAATTAGTATTCGGGAAGAAGATGCATGTATTCACACAGATGCTACTGGCCTAGTAGGTTTTAAAGTCTGCTTGCCATCCAGCTGCGGAGTAATATTATCCAATTTGGCATCCATTGACTCCATACCACCACTTCCCATTGGCCCCCAAGCCTCCCTCTTACAATAACTACTACAAATCAACCCTACCCACTGGGCCTCAGTATGAGTTGAGCTGATGCTCTTTGCAGTTTCCACTGTTCTTTAATGTTATTGTTATCACCTTGTTATTACTATAAATGGAGTTATCTGTATCATTTGCTTCATGTAAACTAGCGGTCCCCAACCTTTCTCAGGTCAGGGACCGCCTCCGGAATGAGGGAAGAGCCGACGGCCCAGGTGCTGCGAAAACGCGCACACGCAATTGCCGCGCATGTGTGTTTTCGCCACCAGGTGGCGCTAACGCGTATGCGCGGCAACAGCGCACATGCGCGTTTGCATCACCGCCATGCTGGCGGCTGCGCCTGCCTCTTCCCTTCCTCCTTGCTGCCGGTGGGGGAAGGCAGGCATGGCTGGAGGCGGCCCGGTACCGTGGCCTTTGCGGCCCGCCACCAGGCCGCACACCGGGGGTTGATGACCCCTGATGTAAACCATGCTGAGCTTTTCGGGAGGGTGGTATATAAATACAATAAATAGCTTCATGAAATCCATTTTTTTCATCATATGCTGCATGTATTATACTGTTTTACTGCATGTACCGTACTGTTTTATTGCACTGTTGATTGTATTACATCGCTGTGACTGTATATGGCTTATAAATGTGCAATCTGTCTTGAGATTCAGTGAGAAAGGCAGGCAACAAATGAAATCAATAAATGCACTTTAACATTTTTTGCTCCAAAGATTAATGGAGGGGGGACATTTTTTGGAACATTATTTCTAGTCTGTCTCTCTCACAGGGACTCAAGGCAACTTATGCGTGGTAAATCAGTACAATTTTTAAAAAAGGGGGAAATTCAATAACCAGTGCATTAGGATTTTAGAAATCTGGAATCATCCAAAATAACTGAGGCATAGCGTAAGTGTTAACATGACACATTAAACAGTACAAAGGTTTAATAATAGTAACCTACTTACAATAAACAATATATAGCCATATAGACCATCTGTACACAGCCCGTGGCGCCACGGGCGCCACGGACTGTATAAAGGAGTAAGGGGTAGTGGGGAGGAGTTAGGGCGGGACCGGTCCGGGATAAAAACTCGGAGGGGCCAATCAGGAGCCGCGAAGCGGCTCCTGATTGGCCCCTCCAAGTGTCCATCCCGCCCGAAGCAGGCAATGGGGAGCCGCGCAAAGCGCGGCTCCCCATTCCCTGCTTCACCCGCACAGCGACAGGTGAGCGCTTCGGGGGCCCTTCGCCGTTTGGAGGGTGGGGGTGGTGGGAGCCGGCCTTCTCTCGGCGTCCGGAGCGCCCTCGCGGCAGCGAGGGCGCTCCGGACGCCGAGAGAAGGCCGTTCGCCGCTGGGGGAGGTTGGGGGTGGTGGGAGCCGGCCTTCTCTCAGCGTCCGGAGCGCCCTCACAGCAGCGAGGGCGCTCCAGAGGCCGAGAGAACGCCGTTCGCCGCTGGGGGAGGGTCGGGGTGGTGGGAGCCGGCCTTCTCTCGGCCCCGGCAGCGGCCTCGCCCGGCGAGCCCGCTCCCGGGGCCGACAGGACGCCGTGGGAGCCTTTGGGGAGGGTGGGGGGGCGGGAGCCTTTTTTCCCAGCCCCCCTTTTCCCTCTGGCTTCTGCCGGGGCTGAGCTCTCCCTCGCACCCGCGAGGGAGATCTCCGCCCCGACAGAAGCCTCCTTTCCCAGCCCCCCTTTTCCCTCCGGCTTCTGCCGGGGCTGAGCTCTCCCTCGCACCCGCGAGGGAGATCTCCTCCCCGACAGAAGCCTCCTTTCCCAGCCCCCCGTTTCCCTCCGGCTTCTGCCGGGGCTGAGCTCTCCCCCCCAGCCCATCTAGCGCCCATTTTATTTGAATTTAAAATGGGCTTGAAATCTAGTACTCTTTAATAGTCATCCAAGGAAGTGTGTGAACCATATAGCACAATGCAACACTATTACCTGTGTAGAAAAGTCCTCTGGACTCTGGAATAATTCAGTTTGGCATCGCTTGCAGAAGGCAGGATAATGGGATCTTTCCTAACCTCCTCGGACAGGTCATTCCATAAGGTGGGAGCCCTAACAGAGAAGTCATATGAATGGGCAGTTGTTGAAGAAGCCCATGGTGACATCTGAAGTTGATGTGGTTGGGCATGGGAGAGAGGCAGTCCCATAAATAAGAAGGGCCAAGAACCTGAAGGGCTCTGTATGTGAGAGCCAATACCTTAAAGTGAGCCCAGTTATAAAGATGCAGCCAATACAGTATTTGCAGAATGGGAGTAACACGCATGCTTCATCTAGGTCCTGCCAAGAGCCCAGCTACAGTATTTAGGACCAGTTGTCACTTCTAAGTTGATTTTTAGGGGAGACAAACATACAGTGCATTACAGTAGTCCAGCCTCAATGTTACTGTGGCATGGACCCAGATAGCCAGATCATTGGTGATCTCCGTCCTTGTAGAATCAATTACATGACCTCTAAGACAGTTTCATTCTCAGTATCTGAACCCACAAGGATTTCACAGGCAATCATCCAAAGAACAAAAAATGTCTATCTGTATTTATGATCAGTGAAAGGAGAGAAACTATTACTTTATGCAAACAGGGATGCCGTCCCCACGTGGGAGCTGTGGGATCCCCTGGATAGCTTATCTTCAGATTAAAGAGGTCAGTCCTCCTTGAGAAAATGGACTCCCCAGCATGATACCCTTCCTGTTCAAAATCCCACCCACTTCCAGCTCCACCCTAAAGTCTTTAGGTATTCTGCAACCCAGAGCTGGCAACTCTATGCGCAAATAATGTGAATGGTCACAAACCCAAGGATTTCTGCTAGCCTTTTACAAGAAGTAGGAAGTACAATCTCAGTTAGCCTTTTACTACAAGTAGTGGGTAAATTGGGCTCAATTTCTGATTTTAAGATTAATGTGGAAGAATCGGTATTATTGATGGCTAACATGTTGGAGGAAAATGAAAGTATTTCAGCATGTACAGGCCTGAGATGGAAGACAGCTGGCATTAAATATCCGGGAGTATTCTTTTCTGGGAATATAAATATATTAGGTACAAAAGTTGAACCTGTTACTATAGAATTTGGAACACTTTTAAAAAATGATGTAGGTATACATTCTCTTGGTTCCGCTGGATTGCTGCTATCAAAATGAAGATCTTACTGAGATTTCTTCTGTGTTTGTCATTTCCTTTGCATGTGCCACAGGAATTGTTAGGAAAAAATTGTCCGCATAGGAGACATTTAATTAGTGGCACAAGTTCTGAAAGATGTTTGCCTCATCTAACAAGGGATGTTTGTCAGTAATCAGTATAACAAAATATTATCAGGCTTGTCAGCAACAGGGACTACCTAGTTTTGGGACAGTAGTAGTGTGACTTGGGAACTGGAACAGGGAGGTTTATCAGTACCCTGAAATAGGTGAGTTTGGCAGGATGTGAGGCAGAGGGCTTCTTTGTATAATCCAGTGAGGAAGGTGTTAGTTAAAAACTAGGACATCCCATCCCCTTGCCTAAATCTGGCCTGATCCCTTCCCAAGATTTTATTAGTCTCCAGCCAGTCCATGAGCTGATAATAAAGGGACAGAGTGTAAAGCTTCCCAGCCACTGATAAAAGACTGACTGGCCTGTAGTTGAATGGGTCCGCTTTGCTTCCATTCTTATAAGCTGGTGTTATGATAGCATGTCTCCAAGCAAGTGGCATATCTCCTGTTGCACTTATCTGAGCAAATACACTTGGCAATATATCCTTCCACCACAAGATACTGGCTTTGTAATAAAAGGGGCCTGGAGGAATTAACTCTGCTGCAGGGACTTTTTCATCCTTCACTGGAGAAATTAGGAAACAAATTTCAGCCGGTTGAACAGGGGTCCACTCTGGTAGTTCCAATTACTCTGATAATCATAGTTGTTACAAGAATTAGAGAAGATATTAGCAAAGTGTTCCTCCCAGGTATGCAGGGAAATGAGATGAAAATGGACTCCTAGTATGTAAAACAGTTAACCAGCTTCCAAAATTCACTCAGATTTCCATTATTTTTGGCAGCTCTGATTATTTGTTGCCAATATGACCCATTATGCATGGGGGGAATAACGCACATTCGGGGTGGAATGGCGGCGACTAAAATCACCGATAACACACGGTGCTGGCTGCAACTGGCTGCAGCTTCGGTGCATGCCGCCGAAAAAGCCGCGTTCGCGAAATGCAGACGAAAGCGCAGCTTCCGGGTGACCAGGGCGCAACCAGAATTGGCGCCGAGATCGCCGCGTGCATAATCGGTTACTCTGGGTTTTACCACCGTCGCGCCCCGTCCCGTGCATAAACAGTGTGCTTCGCGTCTTCCCCCTCCGCGTTTTCCATGTGCCCCGAAATCGCCGTTTTGGCGGCCGTGCATAATGGGCCTTAGTGAGGCAAGTTCTTTGCTCTTCTGCATAGTTTGTCTATAAGTTTTTCCCCCCCCAAAAAAGAAAAGCCTTTAGTATAACTGAGGCACAACTGAAATATTTGGTTGTGACATGGACTACTGATGTTACATAATTGATTTTTGCTATATGTTCCCAGTCATGTAAGAAGATCATAGTCTGACGAAGAGTATTTGCACTTGAAAGCTCACACCCTGAATAAATCTTTGTTGGTCTTAAAGGTGCTACTGGACTCTGATTTTATTGTACTACTTCAGACCAACACGGCTACCCATTTGTATGAAGCACATCTTTACTCTGTAAGTGCCTGATAGCAAACTTTTAAATATTCAAGATTAAACCAATTTTCCCCAGTTATTCAGGGCCTTATCAATTTAGAGTATGCAGGAAACAAATGAGTAAATTTGCTCTACTTTACAGCTAGCCACTGTATCTGAAGTGTGCTTGCATCCAATAGCTTATAACTCAAATAAAATTTTGTTGGTCTTAAAAGTGCTATTGGATGCAAATTTTGTTTTCAAGATCCTGAAGGAATTTTTCATTTACAAGCAGAATATTTATCTGAGAGCATCAAGACTCTATGCTAGGGGTCCCCAACATGAGGCCCGCGGCTGCATGTGGTCCTCAACCTCTTTCTGTGCAGCCCTCCATCCTTCTTGTCTGCTGCTATCACTCTCAGGGCATTTCCCCTTAGACCCATATTGTTCTTCCTGCCTCGAGGCACCATCAACTGCTGTTTATCCTGTCCCTTTCTTGCAAAAAAGACAACAGCAACATTAATTTTGGTCTCCACAGTTCCTTCTGTCAGCCCCCTCTTGTTCTTATCCTCCATGATAACATTTTGGCCATTCTCTTAGCAGGAAAGCTTATAGCATTCCCCTTCTCACATCTTCCTCCCTCTGGCTGCCATTTTACTTCTCATGATTGAGGCTTCGCTGGCAAGCATTGATGCATATGGGCACCCTCCATATAATTTGAAGCCAACATAACAGCATATCCTCTGCTCCATTCACTCTCATTATTATTACTACTGCTACTACTATTTAAATTTACTTCCCGCCACTCCCGAGACTGGCTTGTGGCAGGTTACAAGTTGTCCTTACTAAAACCCAATAAAACCCCATTATTAAAGGACATAAAAGGACAAAAGTTATTCAACAAATAAACAGAATAAACATGGTGGCATTACTCAATCTCTCATCCCCAGAAAAAAACATCTAATAAAGCGGTTTACTGTCTACTTGCCCTTTTTAGAAGGCCCCCAGTTTTTAACATATTTAAACAAAAATGTATTAGCAGATGTATATTTAAACTTCAAGGGACTGTGTTTATTAAGAAATAAATCTCATAGTATTCAATGTACTTAGGATTGCAACTCACAATCCATTATTTGAAAAAAAAAATGGTTCCTAGCCTGTGCATATAGCCCAGTGCTTCTGAGAACTGTAGTGGATAGGGGGAGTAGGGGTCTCTTTTCTTCAATGCGATGGTTGAATTGAAAATCTCCAAATAATAGCAGCTAGAGTGCATTCACTTTGGCCACCTCATGAGAAGGAAGGACTCCCTGGAGAAGAGCCTAATGCTGGGAGCGATCGAGGGCAAAAGAAGAAGGGGACGACAGAGAATGAGGGGGCTGGATGGAGTCACTGAAGCAGTAGGTGCAAACTTAAATGGACTTCGGGGAATGGTAGAGGACAGGAAGGCCTGGAGGATCATTGTCCATGGGGTTGCGATGGGTCGGACATGACTTCGCACATAACAACAACAACAACAAGAGTGCATTTAATGGGAAAGGGAGAAGTTAGGCCCCTAAAATCATACTACTCATATTTTATTTATTCAAGGATAACATTGAAATTTTGCAACTGCTGCTCTGCTAAAACCCCAAAAGATATCTGCAAAAGGAAGTTGTTTCAAATAAATGAAAAATTGCAGATGAGCACTGGGTCTTTAATAACAAATTGACTACTGAGTACTTCTTTGTTTTAAACAAGGATAAAGCAGTTTTTCTCATATGTCTTGCAACTGTCTCAGTTAAAGGAGTACAATATTAAAAAGCACTTTAAATCCTGTCACAAGAGCTACTTAGTACATCAAGGATAGGTGAAGTTAACAAGATAAACGCTTAAAAAAATCAATGTTTTTTCCAGCAAAATAGTTTTAGAAAGCATGTTGAAGAGAACCTGTCTAACGGGAGGGCCAGCTATCATGTTACTAAATATATTGCTGAGAGTGGTAGACCATTCTCTGGTGGTGAATTTGTTTAAAAATGCATAGATAACGTAATGGAGGAAATGTGCCCTGAGAAGATATCTTGTGTTAGTTGTGTCAGTTTATCTGTATCTACAATCACCAGGTGTGTTGAAGAACTAAGAGAAGATCTGCATATGTCACTGGTTGTCAAGGAAATAAGAATGTTTCAGAATCCATTTGAAGTAGCACAAGAAGATATAAGTAACTTTTCTCAGATGGAACAAATTGATTTGCAAGCCAGTGATCATCTCAGAGACATTTACAAAAAATTAGTCTGTTAGATTTCTATTCTGGTCTACTTGATATATTTATCAGCTTAAAGAAATTTGCTGCTGGCATGTTCAGTCTTTGGCACCACATACATCTATGAACAAACCTTTTCCAAGATGAAAATTGTGAACTCAAAGTGTAGATCAAGACTTACATATGAACATTTACATGAGATTTTAAGAGTGTCATAAACCTTGATTTGGACATCAATGCCTTGGCTAACAAAAAACAGCCACAAAAATCACATTGACCAGGTAAGCATGTATAGCTAAATAAAAGGATTCCACAATAAAATATTGTTCCAAAATGGATTGCCTTAAAGTTAACATTTCTTCATTTACCTTTGAATGTTTACTTTCAATCTAAATAAGTAGGTTAATAATTTTATAACATTTTGGTTTAAGATGTGGCCCTCTTTAGGCACTGAGCATGCTAATGCGGCCCTCATGTGCCAAAAGGTTGGGGATCCCTGGTTTACAAAAAGTATAGTTTTCAGCACTCCGTTGTACTGCTCTCACTTGGCTATATTCTGAATAAATGGTCATCAGATTACTATTGTGGGCACAAAAATTAGACAAACATTAATAGAAGAGTATATGACCACCAGCAATAGTTTTCTCTACATCAATATAGCATATTAGATCAATAAAATCAGCAGTGATAAGAAAGTAGTCTATAACAATTGCCCCAAAATTGTTCAAACAACTACTTTCCCCATGTTCTATTTTTTAAAAGATCATTTAAAACAATCAGTTTACTAAATTATTCTTGTTACACTTAGAGGATCTATAAGGGTGATTAAAACAACTTGTTTTCTCCATTAATATTGCAGGAGACAAAAAATAAAATACTTCTAGGAATGTGCCAGTACATGCATTAAAAATCACCTGCAAAAATAAAAGATGCCAGAGGATATCAGCAAGTCAAATAATGAATGTATTTATCAAACTGATCCCAAATAGTAATAGTTGACTTCCTCACTCACTTAGGCAGCAAATAAATATTTATGAAGGCTAATGTTAAGGAACCTATTTGCTAATGCCCAAGGGGGAAAATTAGAAAACAGAAAGCTTTTAAAACATGATAACTGTGATATCAAACTAAGGGGACTCCCTGAGGGTCTTTCCTTATCACCAGATTGAGAAGCATCAAGTGAATAAGTCTGAAACTCAGAGAACAAGATTTTGTCTGGGGTACAGGTCTCCTGAAAAAACGAAGTCATTCTGTGCCAACAGTTTTTAATTTCTGCAGGGGCGCAGAAGTTTCCATCCAGCAATGTTCCTGGAGAGCAGGCCCTTTGGTGCACTTGATGCATTTTTCAGTCATTGGATCACAGGGATTTGTTGGAAGATTAATTACAAGACCTAGTTTGTCCAGTTACTGGGTGGTTTAAAATAGTCATAGGTTCAAGTGGAAAAGAAGAATTCTGTTTAGCAAGAATTCTTATAAACCAAGCTATATACCATTAATCTAGCAACCTAGGAATCTAAGAGATGAGGAGGGGTGAGGTAAAACAGTCACAGCATGGAAAAATACCGAGGCCCATCAGACCCCTAAGGCAGGCTTTCTCAACCAGGGTTTTGTGAAACCCTGGGATTTCTTGATGGCCCTGGAAGGGTTTCCCGAATGGGTGGGAGTTAATTAATTTTATGTATTTTTAAAATTTGTTAAACATCAGGTGATATGACCATATATGGTCATGTTGACCTGCCCCCCCCACATGGCCAGCGATGGGCCTGGAGGGGGCAGGGCCCCAGGTGTACACAGCTATGCTTCCCAACCATATTATGGACAGCTGCATCTCTTCTGGGGTCTCTTGAAGCCTAAAAAATGTTTCAGTGGTCTCTCAACAATAAAAAAGTTGAGAAAGGCTGCCCCTAAAGAGTCCCCCGATTGATGCATGGGACCAATGAGGGCCATGACACTTATACACACACACACACACACACACACACACACACACACACACACACAACATCCCCTGCTGGTGGCCAGGACAGACCTGGCAACCCTACTCGCTATCACTAGAGCATTGGGCTAATTAACAGAAGTTAACTTCTACATTAGAAAAGATTCTTTACAAAGTTATATGAAGAGTTCTCAATCTGTTATTTAGGTGGGTTTGTTCATCAAAAGGTACAGCCCCAAATGATTCAAACAAAAATCTGTAACTAGTAGATTGTGGCAATAGATGACTATAACATTATTAATGTAAAGGTAAAGGTATTCCCTGTGCAAGCACTGGGTCATGTCTGAATGTACTATAGTTCAATAACTGACTTAAAGAAAAACAAATTTAGAGTCTAGTGGCACCTGTCCAAAAGTTCTCTAGTGCACGTCAGAGAAAATATGCAGGGGAAATGGCAGCTGATGGAGAAAAGCCCACACAAAAATCTCATGTGGGTATTCCACTGCCAGTCAAATGCCTCCATAGGTGTGGTGGTGGTTACAGGGAAATTAAGAATCCTTACATGTGGATACAGCAATAAGATGTTAATTCCAGAGAATGATGAATATTAATTGATTAAAGCTTGCATTAGCTCACATTATTTTTAGAGCAATAGCCACCTATACTCAGAGATAAGACATGCAGCATAGGTCCCAGAAAGGGCAATTAAATGACTTGTATTGAAGAGGGAAAGGAAGAAGTTACCACCACCACCACCACATGGAGCTTCCAGTTCAAGGCAATGACCACAGCAAATTATGTAGTCTCCTAGACTAGATATACAAAGTAAAAAAATATAAAGCTGAATTACTGAAACTATTTTTCTTAACATTTGCAGAAATACCTGTAGTATAGACAGTATCAAATTAATATTTACACCTTAAGAAATGCCTAAAAACACTGCAGCAAACTCAAAGGGCAAAACAGAAAACAAAATGTGATTGAAACAATGATTTGGAAAGGTTGTCAGGAATCCCATGTCATAACATGGAATCCAGACACTTAATCAAGCGGAACTGGCACATAACTGCTGTTGCTACAAAACACAAATCTGCAAAATATGTACATCCTCTTTAGTTATGAAATCCCAGATGAAACTTATTCTTACTGCCCACCACAATCTTTTTTACCTAGTCATGAGCACTGTCATTATGACTGTTTATCCCATTTGTTTGTAGCTTTTACTTTTAATATTAGCCACAAGCTTCTGCTCTCAAACACAGCAGCACTACTAAAGCCTCACAATCAACAAAAACAAACAGGCAGTGGAACACCTATGGATTTTAAGGGCAAAATGTTTTCCCAACATTATTTTTATTGACTCCTAAGCCTATAGCTAATCAGATAATATTGAAAATAACCTAGTCTAAACAGGAATAGAAGAACTGGGTGGCCCAAGTTACAGAGGACTTAAGCCCCAAGTAGTGCTCCCTGTGCAGGAATAATCATAGCAAACAGCCCCAGTAAGGCAGGTAGTACCAAGACCAATTTTATCAAAGCAGCTAAGTTCAAAATATTTATAAGTAGCCAAATCTTAATTCATATGACTTATTTTTGCTTCTTAAATTAGCATATAATATTTCAGGGAATAACAACAGGCATTACTCCAACAGTTTTTCCAGCCATCTTATCAATGTTGCTGTTCTTATCAATGTAAAAGCCTCTTATGTGGCAGCCATAGGGAAAACCTTTAAGATATGCAATGAAAAATGCAACAGAAATCTGTTACGAAAGTAAATCATCACCTGGCAAAATTTAAAGGACGTGAAGACATGAGGCGTAAACATCCAGAAGGCCAGACATGAGCTGCATGCTTCACTAGTCAGTCATACTCCATACTGTACAGCTGCAGGCCTTGCATAATGATGTTATTTTTTTTGGACAATTTTAACATGTTAAAAACCAACAGTTTTGTCTCCTCTGCTCATTTTAAAAAGAAATAATTCAAATAAGGAATTTTAATGTTTGATGATTTCACATGCATTTTACACAACATCTGATTCACAAAACCTTTTTGTCATATTGTATATGGACAGCAGAGATCTTATCAGTTCACAACACAAGAAACTTGGGAGGTCAGTTTTTAGCCTCTCTGTTACATTATATATCATAAGGACAGCATATGCCTTCAAGCTCAAGATGATTTGCAAGTGCTTTTCAACACAACAAAGTAATAAAGCCAGCTTGGTGTAGTGGTTAAGAGCTGCAGCTTCTAATCTGGTGAGCCAGTTTTATTCCCTGGTCCCCCACATGCAGCCAGCTGGGTGACCTTGGGCTCATCATAGCACTGATAGCAATGTTCTGACTGAATATTATCAGGGCTCTCTCAGCCGCACCTACCTCACAAGGTGTCTGTGGTATGGAGAGGAAAGGGAAGGTGACTGTAAGCTGCTTTGAGACTTCTGGTAAAGAAAAGCCGCATATAAAAACCAACTCCTCTTCCTCCTCTACCCACCTCCCCCCTTTGTACAATGATAACATGTCCTTAAACTTCAGATCAAACCAAGAAAATTCCACACTCAGTGAAAAGTGTCATAACTATCAGAACATGGGAATTGCCTTGCTAGATCAGATCAGTCATAGCCTGATAGAGCTGTTCTGACTGATCAGTAATATCAGGGCTCTCAGCCTCACTTACCTCACAGGGTATCTGTTGTGGGGAAAGAAAAGGGAAGGCGATTGTAAGATGCTTTGAGACTCTTTCTGGTAGAGAAAAGTGGCATATAAAAGTCAACTCTTCTAAATAAAGACTACTTCTTCTAAATAAAGACTATCTGCAATGGCTTTCTAGGCTTAATGCTGTGCTGGACAAATAGCAGTATGGTATTCTTACCAAAGGATTTATCTCCATGAAAATATAGAACACATTCTAACAAACATGAATATTCTTGTCCTTCAGTTCATAAACCTGGCAATTTTTTAAAATCCAGAGAAACTGAATCAAGCATTTTGTTTATATAGGCTTCCCAACATCAAAATTGCAATCTAAAGGGTAAAAAGGATGATAAAAATCTACAATAAACAGTAAAGGAAAAATTCTTATTTAGCTCTACACAGATGATGCCTTCTATTTATTCTGCATGAGTCCAATGAAACCTTAAAGACTAAAAAAGTTTATCTCAACATAAGCCTCCATGAGACAGAGCACACTTCATCAGAAGCATGAACTGTACATCTGTCTGACAGATAAATATACACTTTATGCATCTGATGAAGTGGCCTCTGAGCCAACGCTTATGCTGAAATAATTTTTGTTAGTTTTTAAGGCTGTGTACTACTATGTTTGGCACATTAAAATGTATTCTTAGTCTACAGAACAGTAACTACAGAAGTCCCTGCATTATTTTTTCATGCTTGCATTTCCCAAAAGTTTCAGAAATCTGTCCATTGCTTGCAAGAAGTAGATTGGAAAAGCAAGCCTACTAGAGCAGGGGTGGCCAAACTGTTGCTCTCTAGATGTCCATGGTCTACAATTCCCATTAGCCCTTGCCAGCAGCATGCTGGCCCCTTTAGACATGGCGATGTGGTGACCTCTAGTGGTTCTTACCAAAGGAGATCAAGATCTATAAATGCTATCCTGTAAGACAAGGCAACAGGCTTTTTTAAAGCTTTTGTGGTCTTGAGCATAGTTCACCAAGGGCAGGAAAGAAAAGTAAATGGAAACATTACTCAAATGCTGCAGCTTCCATTTCTGTAATATTTCCCCATCATTTCAATTTCATGCTCCTTTCTCCAGAACCTCAAATAGGAAGAGGGAATGAGTCACCCAGCAAGCGCCAGGTTAGAAGAGAACTGGCAATCTCTAAAGTAACCTGTACGCTTTGCCCTGAGTAGTACTTATCCAGGGCTGACTGTTGGAGATTCCAATGTTTATAAGAGCATTCTTCCTATGCTGAATGTCTCTTACACTGCTGTGACCAAGCAGTAACATCAGGGCTTTCTTAGCCACACCTACCTCACAGGGTGTCTGTTGTGGGGGGAGGAAAGGCAATTGTAAGCCATTTTGAGACTCCTTCAGGTAGAGAAAAGCAGCATATAAGAACCAATTCTTCTTCTATTTCTATTGTGCTGTATTATATTTACACTAGTGTCAAAGCCGTTCCTAAGAACGGGCCTTGAAAGGGTCCCCTCCCCTGGCCCTGGCCAGGCAGCTTAAGGTGGCTTTGAGCTGCAGCTCGCAGCTGGGCAGCTTGTTAGCAGGGCCAAGACAGAGTTCCTTAGCAGTCCTTAACTAGCAGTCAGCAGGCGGGAGGCCCTCATCAGCAGGCCCCACCTAGCAGGCCAAGAGGCCCTCCACCAGGATCCTTTGCCCAGGGCCTCTCCCCTTACCTGCTGCTGGCTCCAGGCGGTGTGAGAGCAAAGAGGCTAGAGTCTAGGGATGGAGGGTAGGAGCTGCAGGGGCAGGGCCAATCATGGCAAAACTGGCTGCACTCTGATTGGCCCTATTCTGACTTGGACAGCCAGGCACATCCCACCCCCTAGGCTGTTTCAGAAATGTATAGAGGAACAACAATGGATAAGGATAGTCCCAGGTGCTACCAAAGAAGAGCTTTGTTGGGGAGAGGGGTTAAAATCCCTGAAAAACAAGTGCCAAGTAAAATGTTACGAAATTACATTGCAAGATTTCAGCAGCTATTTTGAGGTTGCTAGGCAACCCAATATAAGTACAACCATAAGGGCTGGTTGACCAGCAGCACAGGCCGAAGTGGGGTCCAACTCACAAAAGATTATGCTGAAATAACAATTAGGTAAGTCTCTAAGATGCCAACAAGACCTATACCTATGGGTGCTATCATTGATTGTCAGTGACATACTACACATGTGAAGCCCAGCACAGCTATGCACTGGCCTACCAAATAATCACAGTTCCACTTCCCCCTTGGTAATTCCAGTCAGCAGAATGTATTTATACACATCCCACTTGTCTCTCCAATGGTAGCCCATTCTCTTTTCCTCCACTGACAGAATTTCTAATCCCCCATCCAGGGAAGAAAACCCGAAGGTTGTAAAGTCATTTTTCAGGGTGTTTTTTCAACTCTGCCAAACGCTAGTCTGGTAGAGATCGCGTTGAGCCGCGGAATTTCAACCGCCTCTTTTGTGGACTGAGCGGGGGCAACAGCAGAGTATATTTGCTTCCCCTCCCCTCGACGTTCCCTCTAGCTGTGCCTCAGATCGCCGCCTGCTGCTACTTCACTCCGCTCGAATCTCCCCCCGCCCCCGGTTTATGCTTTGGCGCCTCCTGACGAACGGCCAGCCACTGAGCAAACCCACCGCTGTCCCTGCGGCCCCGCTGCTGGCTAAAGCTCCTCCTTCCAGAGAAGCAGCTATTTCGCGCCTGCGCAATCGGGTTTTATGGCTCTTACTCGTGCGGGCGATTAGCCTCCGTCATAAGTGTGCGCCTCCGGTCTCTTAGCAACGAAGGGAGGCGTCCGTGATGGCTCTGGAGCAGTTGCTAATTTTGCTGCTGCTTCTGGTGTCGGTCTTGGGGATGGCTGAGACGGAGAAAGAAAATGATACCCTGTACTCGGAGGAAGATCCCACGAATGAGACGAGGCCCAGCGAGACACCCGAGGTTTGGCAGGAAGACAGAGCCGCTCACGGAATGGGTGAGGGAGAAGCTGGGATTGCCTGAGGTAGACGCTGTTCTAAAGCATCCCTTGACATAAGGAGGGTAAACGAGGGCTTCGCACACAGGTTCATCTAGTTTAGCACCCTGCCCTCTCAGTGGCAGGCCGATTCTTCCAGGAAGGCCCCTAGCAAGCAGGAACCTTCCCACCTCCTGTTGCCTCTCAGCATCTGGCATTAATTAGTACGTTGACTCTGAAGATGCAGGTTTTGTTTAACCAGGACAGATTGGGAGGCCAAAATTGCTCTGAGAAAGAGCCAATTCCCCTTCTGTTGCCTTGCCCCACCTCCAAATGGACTGAAGAACTAGCTGGAGAGAAAGGAGGTGCCTCTGTGTCCCGGTGAGCACAGAGTGAAGCTGGGTGTCAATGAGATGCTCCATGCTGGCCCTTGTGGAAGGGGAAGCTCAGAGCACCAGCCCACTGGGATGTCCTAGTAAAGTAAATGGCCAGTCCAAATCTGGACATAAGTAATGATGTTCAGCAGTAGCAATTATTTTTCTATTCTCCACTGCAAGCCATGTAAGTTAGTCAACCATCACTCCTTTCAGAGCCTCTGAATCCATTAAAATGATTGTCTATGTAATGTCTGTCCTGAACCTGTTGCCTGTCAGTTTCGCCCTGAACTAGTTTTGTGTGGGTGGAGAGATGTTCTCTCTGTTGTGTTTCATGTAAGTTTTCTCACCTAAACTAAAAAGGCCCAGACGCTTTTCTTTGTACCGGAGCATTATTTAATTCCTGGATCTAATTCCTGGTCATCCCTTTCTGCACTATTTCCAGCTCCTTTTGAGATAACTATATATAATACACAGTGTGTTGTAATCGGTTAGAACAGTGGTCCCCAACCCCCGGTCTGAGGACCGGTCCAGGTCTGTGGATCAGCCGCGGCTCCTCCTTGTCCTCTCCAGCTGCTGCCTTGGGGGCTGCCCTGCCACTCTGCTGCCAGCTCACCTTTGGTGCCGTTCAGTGGCCGCCATGGCTGGGGCTCCCCCTCGGCATGGCACTGCACAGCTGTTGCTGGCAGTGCCCCCCAGCAAGCGGGGGGAAGTCAGGCGTGCTGGCAGGAAAGCAATTGGAGCAGGGGCTCAGGCGGCAGTGGCGACTTCCCTCGGCAAATGATTACCTCCCCCCCCGGGCCTCAGTAAAATTGTCAAGTGCTGACTGGTCCACGGTGATAAAAAGGTTGGGGACCACTGGGTTAGAACATTTGAGTGGACTCTAAGGCCCATTCCACACAGGTTTATTGTAGCAGGAGTGTGGCAAATTGTAATCGCTACTAAAATGCAGTTATGCACAATGTTGTACACAATCTGCCACACTCCTGAAAACCGATCAGCAAAAAGCGCTTCGTTGTAGCGCTTCCAGGGAAATCCCAAAAAGTGGATTCACCCTCTGGAAAGCACTACACTCTTGCAACCAATCTGCAACACTAGCGAAAAAGTTCTGTGCGTTACCATTGTTGCTGTTTCAGCAAAGTCCCTCCCACTGGCTCTCTCCTCTGATCTTCCGGTGAAGCAATTGCCATTTTTTTTTCTCGGACCGGCGAGCCTTCATTCACCCAGCGAGGCTTCTCTGGCTGCAGTCCCTCCACAGAGCTGCTTTAAGTCACCAAGCACAACACAGCCCCGTTTGCAAGTTCCCTTTATTTTCAGCCGAAAATCGTGTCCGTGCACGGAGGGGGGGGATTTTTTTTTCACTCGGGGGAGTGTGGCAACAATGAATCGCCAGCTCATACACCACCTGCCAGCTAGATGGGTCTCTCTGTTGCAACGAATCAACGCAGATTCGTTGCAACGTGTGTGTGTATTTTTAAACCTGTCTTAAAGGGAAAGGGGCTTTTCAGGAGCATGATAACGGCCGTCCATTGGCTGTTCGTTTGAGTGACGGCCAGGGGTGGGACAAAGCACAGAAAAAATTGCTTCCTTTCTAGCAATTTATGGCAACCTGTGGGAAACGATTGCAACGCTACTGGATTCAACTACAAAGGCAGGTATGCATAACGCCGAATTCCACTATTTTAAATTCCGGAATTGCTTACTGTAAACAATTGGCCACGTTGATTCTTGTGCAGAATGGGCGTAAGAGACTGGTGTTCATATTCCACTCTGCCAGGAACTTTTGGTGAGTGACTTTGGGCTAGAGGAATGGTTGTTCTGCAGTTAACATGGAGAAAGTGAGAGTTATGTACATCAGTGGTCCCCAACCTTTTTATCACCAGGGACCGGTCAACGCTTGACAATTTTACTGAGGCCCGGGGGCGGGGGTAGTCTTTTGTCAAGGGACATCATCGCCGCCTGAGCCCCTGCTCCACTTGCTTTCCTGCCAGCGCCCCTGACTTCCCGCCACCCACTCGAGAGGTGCTGCCAACAGCAGCTGCCACACCGAAGGGGAGCCCCAGCCATGGCAGCCACTGGAGAGCACCAGAGGTGAGTTGGCGGCAGAGTGGCAGGGCAGCCTCCGAGGCAGCAGCGAGGGAAGAGGACGAGGAGGAACCGCGGCCTGGTACCGACTGATCCACGGACCAGTACTGATCCCTGGCCCGGGGGTCAGGGACCACTGATGTACATCACTCTGAACTTCTTAGGGGAAGGATGAGAGAGACTGATAGAAGATACAAAATGTCTTTCTTGATTCATGTCTTCTTCCTGCAATCCCGAATGCTAACTTCATTCCCCCCTGCAGGCTCTTTGTCAGTCTGCCCTTGTGACCTGCACCCAGGCTTCTGTGACCTCAACTGCTGCTGTGATTCAAGATGTGGCTCAGGATGCAGCATGGGGGGTTCTGAGTGCCCCTTCTCCTTCTGTCTTCCAGGCAGCACCAGGTGCGGCAGCTGCATTTACTACTTTCCATTGTGCAAGGAATAAGGGCATTGGGTAGGGTGTTGGAGAAAAGAACTAAAGCTTGTTTAAGAAGCCAACTTAATTAGTACAAGGGAGGTCATGGAGGCTCTGGGCTGTTTTGGGATTTTAACACTATCTTGCTAATGTAGGAAATAGATTTTTGGGGGAAAATAAGCTTGTGAATTTTAGTATTTTCCACTCTGCAAGCCCCCGAGTGTCACCTAGGATATTCTCATGCTCTGTTTTATTAATTTGGACACATTTTGTAGGCAGAAATACTTGAAAAGATCCACTTTATGTATCTTATCCTTTAATGCTTTGAGCAGGGAAAAAAGGATTTTCAGGGACTCTGTTTGGGCCAGTGTTAAACTATCCTTTTGTCTTCTTGTGTGTGAGAGAGAAGGAGACAAACTGCAGCTCACCAGGACTGTGCATGCTTTACTTGCAGAAGTCCTGGGATTCAGTCCTTATTAGGCTGGTGGGAATGACCTCTGCGTGAAACATTAGAGAGCCACTACCATTCAGAATTAACAATACTGAGTTAGCTAGATCAGTGAGAGAACATAAGGCAGCTTTACATGTTCCAAGAATTTTTGCATATCTGTGCACTTTAAATCTGGAGCCTAACAGATTATAGAAATTGCTGTTAACTTTTTTTCTGGTGTGTGAATCCAAGATTAAACTGATTCACAGAGTTTTAATACTCTGAACTACCATCTGCCACAAAATCAACATAAAGTTGGAGTAGAAACAGCAGCTCTCTAACAAAACATACATTGTTCTTTATTGTATGCCAGTGATATCCGTTTCAATAACCTTTGCAGTTAGCTGTGTATATTTGATGGTATTTGTTGTGAATGTATTGTTGACATGAGATTTTTTAAGCTATTGTATCATGATCCCCCTTCTACATGTTGATTTTGCTTGCTTGTGCTTAGGGTTGTAAGTCGGATGTGTTTACAGAAATCTCTCATTTTCCGAAATAACACCCCTTACTTCACTGAAATAGTTCCTGATTCTAGTGGATGTACGTTTCTCTTCTGTGTGCAGCTAAATAACTGTAAGTAGAAAATGCAGTCTGGAATGTTACACTCCGTCTTAGGGTTGCTGTTCATTTTGGCTGCATCATTTTCCTTCTGTATGTACCCTTGTGCATTTATTTTTCAGTTCTTCAGACCATTCTGATATTAATCTTTTCCTCTGTTCACAAACAAATGTGTCTATTCTGAATGGATGTCTTGGATGAAATACATTTGATAATAAAACAAACAAAAATGCTTCCCCTTTTTAATAGCAATATGATATTGTTCATTCGTGTTTTACTATAACTTTCATATCCAACGTGGCACCAATGTTGCTCAGCCTTTTCTATGTATTTATTAATTTAAAACATTTATTAGCTGCCTTTCTCCTTTATGGAAGTCAAAATAAAGTGATTATAATAAACAAAACAAAAGCAATGTAAATAAAACAACAATTATAAAAACAGATAAAAGGTCATAATATTAAAACTCAGATTAGCACTGTCAGTAAATAAAATGAAATCTATCAAATGCAGGCAGTGGGTAGGCCAGGTACATCTCCCCTGAAAAGCTTGTTGCATAATAGTGGGGTTGACATCAAATAGGCCCTCTCTTGTGTGCCTACCAGATAAGCATATTTGATCAATGAGACTGTCTTAATGGATTCTCCTTCAGGTCTTAATTCCCAGGCAGGAGCGTATGAGAGAACGTGGTCCTTGAGATACCTGAGTCCCAAGCCATATAAGACTTTTAAAGGACAAAACCAATGTGTAATTGCTGCAATATCGGGGTTATATGCTCTTGGTAGTTAGCCCTGATAAGCAATCTAGCCATGGCATTCTGCACTAGCTACATCTCAAGAGTACCCCTAAGTAGAACACATTGCAGTAGTCTAGTGTAGATGTAACTGAGGCATGGATCACTGTGGCTAGGTCTGACTGAACCAAGAATGTGCACAGCTGCTGCACCAACTAAAGCTGGACCAAAGTACTCTGTGCTGCCACAGCAACCCTGTTTTCTAAGGTGGCTGCTATTTCAACTGGCACTTATAAGTTGTGAAACTGGCCCTTCAAGGGAAGTATAAGCCCATCCAAGAAATGAGAGTTCTGGAGTCCCAGGTGCGCCTTTCTACTAACCCAGGGATACCTCCTGATGATCTATCCCTAGTGGCTTCATATTATTAAATAGCATGGGGGATAAGATGGAACCCTGCAGCACTCTGCAGGCTAATGGCTATGGGTTAGACCAGGAATCCTCAACAGATAGGACTCAAACCACTGTAACACTGTACCCTTTAGTCTTAGTGCTGAGAGGTGGCTCAGTAGGAGAGTATGGTCAATAGTATTTAAGGCCATTGAGAAATACAGCAGAACTTGCAAGTTCACATTCCCCTTGTCTTGTTACTGATTGAGATTATCAACCAAGGCTACCAAAGCAGTCTAGCCCGAAACTAGGTAGAAATGGATCCCGAAAAACAGTCTTTTCCAGGAGCCCCTGGATCTGAGAAGACACAACCGCTCTAGCACCTTGGCCAAGAATGGAAAACTGGAGATTGGCCAGCAATTTCTAATAGCACTCTCAGGGAAACATTTACCACTTCCCTAACCACTCAGCCAGTTCTCTGGGAGCTTTTATCAACTAGGAAGAGTAAGTGTTGAGAACACAGATGGTCAGTCTTACCTATCTAAGGATCTTCTTCACATGCTCAAGCTCCACAACCTGAGCCAATGAGAGAAGGGCAGTCTAAAAATCAAATCAATCAATAAAAGTGTCCATATAGATCTTACGGGTGCCAAAGATACATCATCTGAACATACATCCATGCCACCGTGGTGTAATGGGAGAGCCAGTGTGACGTAGTGGTTAAAAACTGCGGCTTCTAATCTGGCAAACCAAGTTTGATTCCCTACTCTTCCACATGCAGTTAGCTGTGTGACTTTGGGCTTGTCACAGTCCTGGTAGTACTCTTCTAACAGTCCTGTCAGAGCTCTCACATCCCCACCTACCTCACAGGGCATCTGCTGTGGGGGGAAGAAGGGAAGGCGGTTGTAAACCACTTTGAGACTCCTTTGGGCAGTGAAAAGTGGGGTATGAAATCCAGCTCTTCTTTTAATACTGATCACTTTGTATTTTGGTTTTTCTTCCAGTTGTTTTGTGGCAATCTGATTCTGTTCTGTGTTTTAGTTGCTGAAAAGTTTACACTATAATATCTGGTTCCTTCTTGATGCCACGTGGTCTTGATTATAGGACTAAGTCATGCAGCTCTGTCTAATTTGATTCAAGACATCCCTCAGCTTACTATAAATTTCTTTCTTATTTCTACATATAGCAAAACTGAACTATTTCCAAAAGCCACAGGTGATTACAGAAGAAAACTTACCAGTACTGTCAGCACAATATGGAAGGCCATCATTCATTTTGCCAGAACAAACTGAGCCTTCCCCATCTACATTTTATCGGGTGAGTTGGCTGCTTGCTCTGGATAAGTATTTTTCCTGTGTTCACGTTAGTGAGAGAACTACTTCAGAGAGTCAAGATAAAAAACTGAAAGTTATGTTTTTTTTCTCCTTTTAATTCTGCATCCTTCATGTAAAGTCTTGTTTTCCCCAAGTGATGAGACCTTACTAGTAGCTTAAGGGAACCCATCCTTTATGTAGAAGACTGGATTATGAAGTTCTGCTTTAGTGTGTATTCTTGTTTTGCTGGAATCTACTTTATCTGTCAGCCTTCCTATTTCGTTTCAGGTAGGGGATCCAATCCAGATTTACTTTGCTGCTTCATCCGTATTGAATGTACTCAAACAACCAGCAAGCATGTTTGCCAGCAAACTTTGCACTGATGAAAATCCTGCCGGTGAGAAGGGGACTTTCAGCACTGTTCTAGTACCTGTTAGCAGGGATTCAAAATTTTTATCTGGACTTCATCACTATAGTATTACAGCACGAAAAAAGGAAGGTTCACAATAGAATACCAACAGAAAAACATGAAACCTATTCAAGGCAATATTCTTGTTCTGACAATATATATTCAATTTTAATACAATTTTTATATACATAATCAACCACAACACTTTCTAGATAATTTCCATTTTCAATATATTTTCTTCAGTGTTGAGTCCTCCAATGTAAGATAGTTGTAACAATAGTGACAGTTAGTGTGGAAAAATCCTACAGTATTTACTTATATTAGTGTTTTAATAATATCAATAGGCCATTGGCTGAAAAGTATCAGGGAATGTTAGTCAAAGACTAACATGGCCTATTGATATTATATCACTGTCATGTTTTGCCACGTGTGTTTTGTGTCTGTTTTAAGTGAAGTTGTGATCTAAAATGTAGGCTTGTGGAATAAGAAGGGGGCAGGATGAGTGAGGGAAATGTGTTATGATTAGGTGGTAGCTGAATCCTAGGGACAGAATTGACGGCTTATATACCTATCTGAAACTATTAAGCTTATTAGCTATACAGAAACCATTACATTGTTATACTTAGAAATTAACTCTTTTTATGTTTAAGAGGGGGGAAAACCTATTTATTTTAAAGGATCCTCTTTTGCCTAGGAGCTACCCCCACAGAGTCATAGAGGTGGAAGGGGCCATACAGGCAATCTAGTCCAATCCCTGCCCAATGCAGGATCAGTACTCATGATAAGTATCTCAGCTGCTGTTTAAAGATACACTATTATGTCTTTCTGCTATCTGCAACTAAGCTATCCTGTTCTTTTGGTATAACTAAAATGTCTTAGTCAATAACCTTTGGCGACTGGGAAAGCAAAGCAAGGAAGCAGGATAACGCATGTCACCTTAGAACACTATAGAGGTCACACATAATAATAAAGGGATCAGAGAAAGAGAAAAAACAGTCACTTGTTATTGTTTCTACTAACCACTGGTGCTTCTTGCCTCATGTAAGAAAAGTACGTATGTCCTTTCTTGCCCAAAAGGAGATTTTACAAGAGAGGAGCTGCAGGTGCTTGTGTGTTGGAGGACATTTTTCTGTTTCAATCTGTGTCAACTCTGCATCCCAGCACAAGATGCAGGCTGGTATCATTACAGAAGAATCACTCTTTGCCTCTTTATGTTGGTAGCAACTTTTAGAATATTTTCTTCTCCTAAATGTAAGAAGCTTTTGATCACTGAAATAAAAATTTGGGTTGCCACAGGTGTTTTAGCAACTGTACTTGAGAACCTCTATCTACTGTTGTCATGATTTATTAAAATACTTATTGCTTTTCTTGCTGGTTCAAGGTGGTTTCTAGGCTGATGTTTGCTGCTTGCTCCCAGCTCTCACCCTATTTATGTGATGTTTCTTTTCAGGTTTCCTGGAGAGTAAAAGCACAAGCTGCATTCGCATCATTACTAATCTGACGAGCAGCTGTACCACTGATCCTGCACTGAATGCAGCTTCATACTACCGTGACTTCAGTGTGCTGAAGGTGTCCATTTTTTGTTTTGCTTTTGACTTCATTGTTCTACCACTTTGGTGTAGTCGTGACCATAATGCTTGTACATTGATCAAGGAACTTAGAATTGAGGGGTATTTGCTGCCTTTGTTTTGATACAAAATCTCAGTTCAGTGAGTTCTTTATGTTTATAATAACTTAGAAAATTTAAGGAATAACTGGTTTCTGGTGGACTATTACAGGACTATTACAGGTCCTTTTATAAAACTGGTTAATCCTAAATAATGCTTTCTTTATATAAAAACAGAGCAAAAAAGCTGTCAATATGAAATCAAAGGCCTGCAAGATCCTTTTCTGCGTAGGTACTAAGGCATCTCCCTCTTTTCTGTTTCAGGTTCCAGTCAACTTGAGTGTATTTCAGCCCTTAGTGGTAAGATTATTTCAGGAATAGTAATTCCTGAGCTAAGGAACTCTGCTTTTATTTTCTCCATTTATACCTCTATTTTCTCCTATTGAGGACCCAAAGTGACTTACAAAATTCACTCCTTCTCCCTTTTATCTTCTCTGTCCCTCTGTGAGATGGAATAGGCTTGAGAGTATATGACAGGCTAGATAGCTCCAATGGCAGAATGATAATTTTGAGTCAAGTGGAACTCAGTTGTATCTCAGAATGGTTTACCAATCAGAGACCATATGGAAAATAGAAATGTTGCAAGCAAGGAAATAGGAAATAAGGGATGTGGTTTGGAAGCTGGAGAAAGCTCCTAGATTTTAATGGATAGAACCAGGGCCAGTTTATCCATGTAGCATGTTCTACAGGCCCTGTGCTTCCAGGGGCCATGCATGGTGCCCCCCCAACCCCATGGATTAGGGCTGTAGCTTCACTCTTCCCCCTTTTCCCTCTTTAAGGACACTTGAGTGACATCCTTTCCACTGTGTTTGGCTGCTCCTGCCACATTTGTACTCTGCTAGGACCCCCCCCCCCAAATCCTTAAACTCACTCTGGTGCTGTGGTCCCCGCAAATTCTTAAACCACTCCTTGATAGAACAGAGTACTTGATAATACGATATTCTTCACTGAGAACTGAAAATATGCTGTGTTTTTTCCAGGTCAAGATCATTCCAGTCTCAGTGCCTGCATCTCCAATACTGATTGGCAGAACATGCTACAATGTTGTTTCTGAGGTATCCTATTAGTTCAACAGACACCTCATCAGCAAAACAGTGGGGAGCTTGGACTGAGCACTATCCCAATGTATACTTACTCCCTCTGATGATTTGTCATGCTAGGTGATCTATGAAGTGGAATTCAATGGGATCCATGGAATTCAGAATATTTCTGTCCAATTTCAAGTGGACAGCATATACGGAAACCCAAGGTCCATACTACAACAGCGTTTTTCTCTGAACTTTTTGGTTAGTGTCACTTCTTGAATGCATCCTTGGACTAGGAAAGAGGGTGGAGTTTGGTAGTATAGAAGTTGGGGCAATAACATGCAACTGGGTTCTCAGCTATGAACCCTGTTAGAATTGGATCTATTATCCATTTACTATTTTTGTGAACCACTGGGGTGCTAATGGTGTAAAAAATTAGATAAGTAGTCCGATATATTTTTGATCATATGTCCTTAGAGTAGAAATCTGTATAAGTCTAGATAAGTAGAGTTTTTCTTCAGTAACTCTCAGGCTCATGAGCTTTGGAAACATCCTGTAGATCTAATAGTGTAGAAAGGCTTTATGTTCCACATACCAATCTGATGTTGCTTAATGTGACACCTACAAAAGGAAAAAGTGTCAGTACTTGGAAATATAATGCCAGACATTTCTAAAGATAAGATTTTGCAGACATTGACAGACAGTTGAGAACATTTCCTATCTAGGTGGTTGGTACTCGTGATGAATAAAGTTCCTTCAGTATCTCAGAGTTTAAGTTTGTAGTACACTCTCTGTGTGGGATTGCGGTGTGATCACAATCAGTCCTGTCACCCCCTTCAGATGAAAGAATTCCAAGTTGGTGAGCAGGTTAAATGTTCTTGCTTTCATATACCTAGTACATTTGTACCTTTTGCACGAGTGCCTGTGAGTCACACTGTTACAATAAATGAGTAGGCAGCTGATGTCTCTTATAAAAATGGATGTTAACCTGGAATGAAATTTGCAAGTTATAATCCATTATATGCACTGAAATTTTAGAAAGTCTTTGCTTTTCTAATTTCTCTGCTGCAATATTTTTACCTGTCTAGCAAAGTACTGTATTGCCTTGCCTAAATACATTAGTTTCCTCCTTTTCTTCCCTTTAGGGAAGATGCTCCTTGGAAATGTTCCTCACTCCAGTGGTTTCTTGCCATTCTTGTTGACTTTGAATATCACATGTCAGTGATGGTTTCCTGGAATTATGGGCAATATTGTTCTTTAGCATTTCCAGTGCATTCACTCCCAGTGATTTCCCCCAGATGGTTTGCAACTCACCTTTTGTGCTGTTGACTAAGTAAACTAAATTTATTGGGACATTAAACACTATTATATGGCAATAAATGCAAGGACTTGTCTTATGCATAAATGGCATTTCTTTGGCATTTTAATCCCTGGCCATATTCTGTGCAGAGATTTATATCCCTGATAATGTTGTTTCCCCCTGTTTTGTTTCTTGCAGAATAGAAGCCCTTCTTTTAACAAATGGAGAAGTGGGAATCCTGGATATATCAATGGAGCACCACTAGTAGCTTTATACAATGGCACTCAGCAATATGTATCCTTTCTAGGACTATATCTTTGACTTGTGATGTGGTTACAGCCTTTAAACAATTATTTCTTTAGAGGACTGTTAGTTTCCCAGGGTCCTTTCCTACAAATGTTGTAGAGTGGATTTCTGAGAGTCCCTTTGTCCCTTCTGGTGACAAATTCATATAGAATCAAGGCCATGACCACAATCTAGAATTTCTGTACACTCAGGATTGAAAATAGTATTACTCAGTATTTATGCCAGCAAAAGAGAGCAAGAAGTTAATGTCTCTTAATTGTAGCTGATGGAACTACTAGCAAACATGCAATGTTGATCCCTTGGGTTTCAGATTTTATGACAAAGATTTGGATCTGATGAGGGATCAGGTGAGTGTACAGAATCTAATCTAGTTCCAAAAGGATCTGCAAAAGGAATGTTAAAACTGTCAAGGTATTATAGTAAGCTTGTTTATTCTCAAGCCCCTTGTCTGCCATTGTTTATCTTTTGAATCTATTCTGCCACATTCTAATTTTTGAGCTCATTGGTTTCAGAACATTGCTGTTTTTATTTTAGATTTGCATCCATTTATTCTTATGTGCAAGGCTGACCTTTTTTTCTTATATGGACAAGTATCTAATTGGATGTAAAACAGCAGCTAAATAAACCACTGATATTACTATATCTTGTAACAGTGTTGCTTGAGTGAGTGTAGGGTCAGAGTTGGCAGCTGTTTACTGCAGGGTTTGGTCCTAGGCTAATATGTCTGTTAGGCAATCTGTTGGTTCTGTGGATCAGTTTTTAAATTAGGGGGTTGTTTGTAAGCAAAAAGGCACCTGCCAGCCAAGGCCTGTAAGAAAGAAATATCATTGTTCAGGATGGGTTGTAGACAATTGCTCTACAGAGTTTCTCTGGTTTCTATTACCTTCCTGTTTAGTTTCTTGACCCTTCCCCTTACTTCAGGTAACCATTTTGCAGAATCAAGATAATGGACAATGCTCGGAGAAGAGATACAGGATACTGTTTAGAGAGAACGTGAGGACTGGCTGCCAGTTCAAGTAACACTTCTATCGTCTTACATGCTCACATCTTCTGTCCTAATGACGTAGCCTGATTTAGCAAGCCATGGCTGATTATTCCCTGCTTGGTACATGAGCTGAAATGTTTGGCAAGAGGCTGCCCCTCTCTTGCCTCATAAGCTGTGCTTTTATTGAAGGACTGAATTATGAATGCTCTTAATTGCACAGGATATTGCCCAAGATGGAAAGATGAACTCATCTGTATGATAAAGTCAGAATCCAGTAGCACCTTTAAAACCAACAAAGATTTATTCAAAGTGTGAGCTTTCGAGTGCAAGTAGTCTTCCTCAGACTATGAACTCCCTTCATGACAGTGGGAATATATAGCAAAAATTAATTCTGTTAAATTAGTAAATTGTGTCACACATCCAAATACAGCCCTATGATAATTCTTTGCCAAAACAACCAATCAGTCCCATGGAATTCAGTTGTAGTTCACAAAAAACATAGGAAAAATAAAACTGTCAGTGATCAAAGACTCCCACCCCACCATTTGCTGCTGGGCCCATTTGTTTCCATACAAGTGTGAAACATTCCTGCAAGGGACTAGCTGGCTTGCAACTATCTCCATCCAAGATCATCTGTATGTTCTTGTGTGCTGATACAATTCCATATGATCAAACACTTCTAGACAGTGTTTCTGTATGGAAATTGAATTTCCCTGACATTTTGGACAACATGGTCACTCTTTCTCTCTATTTCTGTATTATCTCTAGTGCATCTGTTAAGCTGGAAGAAGCAAATTGTAGTCACTTGCAGAAGAGTATATATCAAGCCTTCCAAGGGCCACATAACCCAGGGAGATTGGCCATAACTGGCAATGCTGATACAAGCCAGCCAGGAGAATGGAATAGCATCTTCATCCAAAGATGCATCGTGCAGGTAATACAGTGAAAGGGCAGCGAGTTTTATATATGGATTACCTTCATAGGCCATGCAACAATATTTGAAAAATGAGTGGGCATTGTCTGCTTTGTAGGCAAAATCTTTCTTTCAAATAAAATGAAATGGTAGTCCAATGCCCCTTAAAGACTAACAAAATTTATTTCAGCATATGTTTTAGTGAGAGCTCACTTTATTGGAAACCTATGTGTATCCATAGGAGATTATTTACACATATTCACACTTACTTACACGGGATGGTTACCCCTCGGAAATCTCTCCAGTGGTATCAAGGTAGAGTATACTTGTGTTTTGCTTAGTACACCGACAAAACAACATTTAGCTGGGCCAAAGTGCACGTTTTGTATTGTTTTGCTTTCTTTAGAGAAAAGAGTGATGGGAGTTGTAAGAGCTACATATTCCTTATCCATGCATTGCTGATTCATGATGAGCTCTTAAATGTATTCTTCCTCGTGTATTCCTCTGTACTAGATTATAGCTGTTGCAACATGTAATTCTGGACATTTTCTTGTCACTTCTGTTACCTGATGAATGGTTGCCCTTAAGGTTACCTTTTTATTTTCCTTTCTAGGACAGGCATTGTATGATTCCTATTTCCCTGGAGATCCAAGTGATATGGGCCCAGGTAGGCCTCCTGTCTAACCCACAAGCTCAGGTTCTGGGAGCCCGATATCTGTATACGTGTAAGTCTCTGCAGGTAAGCCATCAAGACTGTCTGGCAAAGGGGGGGGTCTCAATTTCCTTACCTTACAGGGGTTCATATGGAAAATTAGAAGTCTAGTACTTAAGCAGATTTTTAGGTAAGATGTATGAACAAACTTGCCCCAGTTGAAGGGGGTGGTAAAGGAAGAAACGTTATGAAATGGATATGGTCAGTAGTATTCCAAATTAATATGTTGTATTGACAGACAGTGGAAGAGGCCAATTTCTAGTGTAGTGCAATGCCAGATGTGGACACTGTGAGGCTCTGCTGCCACTGCAAGGCTTGTAAGGGAGGTCAGTCTCTGGCCCCACAGCCATAAAGTGCAGGTAGAGCAAGTGCCAGATAGAATAGGAGGCGCCTGAAAACTATGTGTCTGAAGGTCCTGAGAATTACTCTGGGCTCCAGGAGTAATTCTTCCTTCTTCCTGCTTCCCAAGTATAATGCAGCCCTAGTAAGGTGGAGCTGTATTGCATTGCTGTAATTGTCGGCCTTGAAGGATGAAATAGATTGGGTAAGGTAATGGGGCTGGAACAAGACACCACTGTTCCTTCTATTTCCTTTGGTGTAAAATGTGACCTCCCCCCATTCTGAAACTAACGAGGAATTATAATAAGAAAAGCTTCTATTATGGTCCACCTTCTTAAACAAAGGCCCCATTTCCTATTAATTGTCTGGCTGAACATTCTTTGACTTACAGTCAGTTTGGGAGTAAGGAAGACACTGAACAGTTTAGTCCTTCATTCTGTGTCCCCAGATAAACAGGCTCTCTAAAGCAGGAACTGGGCAAGACCCTGTGGATCCTAAGATTTCCCCCTCTCCTTTCAGTCCCTAGGCACGTATATGAACATTTTGCCACTGATCACTACAGTTGCCTTCACCGATGTCACCAAGTGGCCAGAGCCACCACGCAGCCAGCCCAGAGCCTACTGGAAACTTCCATTTGACTTTTTCTTCCCTTTCAAAATGGCATTGAGTGGTGTGGGGAGCGGTTCAGGAAGCCAAATTGGCACCCTGCTGGTGACTTTAATGTTGTGTGGAGCGCTTGTCTCATGAACTGCATATCCATTCAGAGAACAAGATCTGCAAGGATCATATCAGAATGATTGTACTTCCTATAGCCTAGTCTGTAATTAAGATTGATGGCTCCATGGATTACTCTAGATAAAGTTAATCCTCCCAGTGGAGGGAGCATTATGGAACTCATGTGTTCGATGCCTGAGCTTCTTGGAGTCTAGTCTGTTTTCACGGGCTTGTAGTGATGAGCTGAACATATCACCATAGCCAAAATGTGGCTTTTAGCTGAACAGTGGTTATTATTAACAGTTGTAACATAAGTAATTATGCTGTGTCTCTTAATGAGTGGATTATTTTACACCTTACAGACTCATTGAGGGATCTAAAGTGGTACTAGCACAATTTTTGTTCTCAAATGCATCTCTAAAAAATGCTTTCAAGTGAACAGTCTTTGGGTGCCAAATTTGAGCTCTTACATTTTGTCTTGAAAGAGGAGTGACTGTAAATTCTGTAAATCTGTAAATTAAAATATGTTTTCCTTTCCTTGTTAGGGGTGAACTTGGGACATTTGAAATAAAAAAAAAAGTTTTCTATCTGCATGGATAAAGGATTGGTGTATTCCTTAATCCTGCTCTCATTGCCATGGCTCACATTTAATACTTCCAGTTCTTGGTTTTTGTACCTGTTGCTGTGGTAAGAAGCAGACTTTCCTAGAGGAATTAAGTTGTTATAGCCATAACAATTACTAAACAAGATACTTCCACATGGTGATGCTGCTGCCTGGGAGTCCTTAAATGTATGTAACGAATGCACCCTTAAATATTAGTTATGCTGTATCAACATGAGTAAGAGCCTCTTGTGGTGCAGAGTGGTAAGGCAGCAGACATGCAGTCTGAAAGCTCTGCCCATGAGGCTGGGAGTTTAATCCCAGCAGCCGGCTCAAGGTTGACTCAGCCTTCCATCCTTCCGAGGTTGGTAAAATGAGTACCCAGCTTGCTGGGGGGTAAATGGTAATGACTGGGGAAGGCACTGGCAAACCACCCCACATAGAGTCTGCCATGAAAACACTAGAGGGTGTCACCCCAAGGGTCAGACATGACTTGGTGCTTGCACAGGGGATACCTTTACCTTTACCTTTATCAACATGAGTATTTGATGAGAACTGGACTGTTTTATGCAACTGAAGTTCCACAGAAGGTTCTCAGACTTGGTCTTTGATAACCAAGTCCAGTACATAAAACATGCTGAACAACAAAGTATTTTGTTGCAAATACTTTGTATATCTGAAGCTTCCCCATGCAGCTTCTTCCTTTATCTGTGTGAACAATCAGTTTTTGCAACAGCCTACCAGTGTTATCATGTTGTCAGCCACCAGTGGATAAACTGAAGCAGTTTTACTTTTTCATTACTGTTTCACACTGCGGTGTGTAGATGTTGTATGACATGTCTTTCTTTCAGAAATGAAACTCATAAGTAGTCAAGCATGTTGTTCCTTGGTTTTCCTTTGTGATGCGAAAGGAATGTAGCCACTTCTGTAGTATTTGAAAATGTGTATGGTTAGAAATCTATTACAGCTTGCCACTGCCTTAAAAAGCATGCTGGATAAATGGATAATGGCGCAGAGAGACTGTCTTGGAATTAATTGTCAGGATAAAGGAATGTTATTGACTGTATTTAACTAGGATCTTTAAGCCAAAGGTACTATTTCAGTTATGAAATTCCTCTCTTGCAGTCCCAGGGACAGCCTAGGTGAAAAGCAATAACATCCCAGAAATGCATTATGTCTGCGGTCCCCAACCTTTCTGTGGTCGGGGACCGCTTCCGGGGGTGGGGGAGAGCTGACGGCCCAGGTGCTGTGCACCGCGGCAGCTGCGCGCAAACACGCATGCGCAGTTGTCGTGCATTTGTGTTTTCGCCAGCAGGGGGCGCAATGCGCACGCACAGCAGCTCCACGCATGCATGTTTGCGTCACTGGCATGCTGGCAGCCGCACCTGCCTCTTCCCCTCCCTCTTGCAGCGAGAAGCTAGCCAGGCCGTGAGCAAAGCGGCCGCTTCTTGCTGTGGGGGGGGGGAGGCAGGTGCGGCTGCCGGCGGCCCGGCACCGTGGCCTTCACGGTACCGGGCCACAGACCGGGGGTTGACTACCCCCGCATTATGTGACAAATACTACCAACTACTACCATACATCTCTTGTCAACTTGGGTGGGAGGGGGGCAGAGTAGCATATCTATTGCAAGCAGTTGGGATGTCCTATACTTCAAACACTAGTCTGTGGTACACAGTCACTCTAGAGGCATCAGGACAGTGGCCTCCTGTCCCAGCAACTCCAAAATGAGGTTACCTATTGGAACAATTAACCAAGTGGGAAGGTTTGTAATTTACAGCTTTCCAGCTGGAGTATGTTATGAAAGGATAAATGCTGAAGCCTTGGCCTAGTGCCTGGCTTTTCTGTGTCCTCAAGTCACCTGGGACTCTGGTAAAAGCTTTCTGTCATACCTCTGGGTTTCTTCATAAACGGTGATGCTATTAGAAATGTACATATCTCCGTGATCCATGTATTCTAGCTACTTTTTTAGCATATGATCTCACCTCTTCCCAAGCCCCTCATATCACTAAGGCCCAGTAAATAAACTGAGATACATCATGTTATTTGATAAAATTATGCATGCCTCAGTGCCTTGATTCATACCTGTTTGGAAATCCCTGGTCAGAGCTTCTTCAAAGGAAGACCAGGAGGCCCTCTTGTTCCAGAGCCTTCTCTTCCTGATACCATAGTAGAAAATGAAATTAAAATGTTTAAGCAATGGATTATTTAAACGCTAGTAACATCACTATTTATTTGCAACCACTGATTTTTTATTATACAATGTATGTAAATATCAGACAACTTTAATGATTATTTGTATATTAAACTCCTAGTGACACTTTTTTCTGTGTCTAATTTATTCTGTGTTGTTGTTCATACCTGTATTTCTGAAGCAGTCTTTGAAGAGCATTTGGGCCATTTAGTGCACAGACCTAACCATGCTGAGTCAGTCATGCTTTAATAAGTGTTCATAGTTCATATTTCTGGATCTCAACTGTCTAGCACATGAGGGCTGGTTGGTGGTAGGAGCATATGATTCCTACGTGTCTCCCACTCTTATAGTAAATTTTGCCTGCCTGTGCTTTGATTGTGCAGACCATGTAATAACAAAGTCCAGCGTTGTTGACTTTATCTGTTTCAGCATGAGGCCAACTCCCTGGGGTATAACGCCTAGGAATGGGCTGTTTCCTGACCCCTCCCCTATGTGCCTCACATTTCTTTTGTTCCTTGTATCTGGGGGAAAATATTTAGGTAGAACAATGTTATGCCACAATCCTACTTCGCCTCAATCCATTGTAGGTCCAAATCACTAGTCTTCCTGCTCAGCATGAAAGTTGCTGGCCAGTGGATAAGTATTGCCCATCTTCCTAACATTTCTCCAGAGGAGGGACTGTCCCTCTGTTTGTTTTGAAATAACATTCTCATATCTAAGAACAAAGTCCTAGTTTTGTGTCCTTGTTTATGCAAATGGAGAAGCAAAGTTCTTAAGCCCTGCTCTGCCACATTCCTCCTGGCAAGACACTTTAAGTAGCGGTGTAGCAGCAACTAATTAAATGTTTGTGTGGGGGGGCACCTTGAACTACATTGTTTCTCAGAGATGTTGCATGTTTGAGGATTCTAATGTGTAAGTTTGTTCACTTGTACTCCAGATGTGAAAGATCCCAAACATTTTTTTTAAATTTTCATTTGTACTGAGCTTTTGAATAAAGTTTCTCTGATTTTAGAAGAATCAAGTGATTTCTAACACTGGAAGTGCAGTCTGCTTTGTGAAATTTATAACAGGGCAAAAATGTAATGTAGATCTTATAGGTGCTAGCTGAAGTTGTTGCCCACATTAGGAAGCTGATTTCAGGAAGGTTGAAGTGATTTTGTTCACAATTGCAAACAATCTGCCTAAACTTTATTTACCATCACGAATATGCCAAGGAAAAATAAGTTCCGTTATGTTCAATATGATACTGTTTATTCCAGAATACTTCTGTATATGCCAGTGAGGCTGCTCTGCAGTTTGTATTCCTCCCATGGGCTGAGTAATCCTTTCAGCTAGCCAAAATCGAGGGCCTTCCTGAAAATAATACCGATGACAGATTGCCGAATGCTGTCTTTACTGCAAGCTTGAAAATCTTTGTCCCTGTGCCAAGCCTGTACCATTACTAATGGGCACCAGAGTGTTCTGAGGTCCCCTCCCCCATACTAAAGAGGGCAGTGTACTCTAAACCAGCATCTTTTACACAGCTTTGACTGTATAAAGCCATGTTTCAAATCCATGCCTTAAGGTTAAGGGTGGGGGGGGCATTCCATCCCTCTCAGCCATGAAAATGTCAGTTGCCAATGTGTTGGTCTCAAAGGTGCCACCAGTCTCAAACTTCACTTCATCTCTGCTAAAAGAACGAAGCATTTCCCTTTAGCCTCAGCGACGGCTTGTGTCACGCGGGAAAACTAGAGTCCCCGGGCGAAGCAGGCGGCGTGGGCGGGCCCCCCGAGCGACCGTCTCCGCGATTCGACCACTGGCGCGCTGGAAAGAGGGCAGCTGCCGGCTGCGCGCCGATGGCAGGAGGCCGAGGAGGGACGCCGGTGCCACGAAGCGAGCGGTGGGGAGGGGGACACGTGGGGTGGGGCGGGGCGGGGCTCTTTGCCGGAAGTCCCGCCGCTGACATCACCGGCGCCCGGCGGATTTGCTGCGAGGGAGTGCGCCGCGTGGCCCGGCCGTGGTCCGCAGAGCTGGTAAGGGATGCCTGCAAGCGGGAGCCCCGTTTCCTGTCGGGCAGAGTCGCCGGAGCGGGTGGGATGCTGGCTGGGTAGAGAACCCGCAGGATCGCCCTGACAGATGGACTCCCATTGGAGGGGGATCTGACTAACTGGAGCTTCATGGGGTGGGGGGCACGTAGTCTTCCCTTTAGGCGAATTATCTCCCTTGTCCCCCCCCGTATGTTTGCTCACTGGTTCGTGCAAACTATTGGCCTGATAAAAAGTTCCTCCTCTTCAACGTAGGTTTTTTAAAAATATTATTATTGGTGAGGTGCTCCAGTCAGTGCTCTTACCTGTTGTGTTCTGAGCCAGGACGTTTTTGAATTAGTTGGTAAACAAGCGGCATAAAAAAGGATGTCATCTTTTGGAAGCATCACCACAGAGCTTTACGTGGACGACAGCCTGCAATGAAATTAGACCCGGTCTCTGTTCATTGGTTGTGACTAATAAAATCTGACTGTAAGCGCATAGCCAGGTGATTTCTCTCCCCCGCCCCCTATCTTTGGGCATATCTTTCCGTTTGTCTTGGAGATATTGATCTTGTGTTGAAGGTAGCCCAGGCACTCTATGGACCAGAAATCTTTTCTATGAAAGAAAGGAATAGTTGTACACAACTATGTTCCTCACAAATAAGGAACAAGCAAGTACTCCTTTGTTTCTCCAGCTTGGTGTAGTGGTTAGGAGTGCAGACTTCTAATCTGGCAATCCTGGTGTGATTTCCCGCTCCCCCACATGCAGCCAGCTGGGTGATTTTGGGCTCGCCATGGCACTGATACTGCTGTTCTGACTCAGCAGTAATATCAGGGCTCTCTCACAGTGAAGCAAGGAAAGGAGATTGTAAGGCACTTTTGAGACTCCTTTGGGTAGAAAAAAAGTGGCATATAAGAACCAACTCTTCTTCAAGAAGAGCTTGCTTGCACCCATCCCACTCCACACTTTCATTATCTTTTTTATGCTTGGTAAAGCTTACACTGTATTTTTGGGAAGGTGAGATAAGTTTCTTGGGAGAGGGCTGGCTTCAGAATTACTAAGGACTGTGGGGCAAAGTCTGATGCTGGATGAAAGAAATGTTTATTAAACCTCATTGCCATAAATACTTTGTGTGTAATCTGAGTGCTCCCGTACTCAGGTATATATGAGGGTGCTTTTTCACTGCAGCTGCTATCTGAGCCTTAGCTGAGCCTAAGTTGCCATCTAATAAAGGACTATTACAAGGGTAACTTCTTTTCCTCTATCTAAAACTCTAACTTTGCTTGAGCCTGTTGCTTTCAAAACAATTTACATCAAACTCTGGGTAGGACTGGTATTCAGTTTGTAAAATAATGCTTTGTGCTTTCTCTGTTGTTTGACTCTCGAGAAATGAAAAAAACTTGGCTGTGCAGCTTGTTTATATTTATATAAGATTGCCATAAAACTTGCATATGCAGACCAGTCTCTGTGGTAACCCTTGCCTTAGCTCCCCTAGTGCTCTCTTACAAATCTTGTTGCTTTTTACTTATATCTTGGATTAGGGGGGCTGGAGATAATTATTTAACAGTGGCAGGGAAATTTCTCCCCTTGTTTTTATAAGAGTAAAGGGATCTCTGCAAATTTCCCTGTATGTGGAAAATGAAAATTGTGCAATGTGTACAAGTGTTACATGGATGCATGCAGATTTGAAAACAAATCATTTTTGAGATCGTTTTGGGCAATTTTAACTGCATCTTTATAGTGTGTAGCAGTGAAGGCCCAGCAGAAGTTGCTACATGGGATAGAGAAGCCTGGGAGAGAATGAAGATAGTGGAAAGGAATTCAGAAATGATTAGTAACATTTCGCTGTGTGTGTGTTTTTTTTTGGGGGGGAGGGGTTAACTGAAAAGCGCATCTGCAGTTTTTGTCAGGTCTTTAGTTTTGCTTGGCATCCATAAAATATAGAAAGAAAATCTGTTACCTGTTTTTGGCTATGATTATGGTGCTTTCCACTTGGGCAGATAATGGTGTGGGTTCCCTTTGCTGCTACAAATTCTAGTATAGCACAGTGGCAATGGCGTTTACCCATGGCATTGTTTCCTTGCCCTAGTCTCCAAGCAGCAGCCATTGTCTCTGTCCCTGCCCCCCATGCTGCCAGGGCTTTTTTGTTTTTTTGTAAACAGTAGAATATTGTTACATCAGTATAACAATCTGTATATCAGTTTCTTGGCAGTTCAGCTTTTTAAAACTCTGTAGCCCTCATTGCAGAGATTTGCATTTACCCTTGTATTAAATAATTATATTATTAATTAAATTAATGCAGGGAATTCAGCAAACCTAATGTAACAATATTCAGCTGTTGATTTATAAAACACAAAGTGCCCCACCCCTCAGTGGTGGGAGAAGAACTGGCTGCTGCAGACACAGGAGCAGGAAAAACAGCTGCCAGGTTAGTTGGATAAGATTACCAACCTCCGGGTAGGGACTCAGATCAGTTCTCCTTGAGATAATGGCTGGTTTGGAGTGTACACTCGATGGCATTATACCCTACTTGAATTCTTTCTCTTTCCCAAACTCTCCAGGAGTTTTCCAGTCCAGGGGTGGTAACCCCAAGGTGGGATGAAGTAAATCTAAACTTTCCCATCCACATAGCAGCCATCCAGATTTCGCTGCAATCTTTCCTAGAACGTGGCAGCAAATTAGGTTTGGGAAAGGCTGGAGAAAAGCTGAAGGAACCCCCTGGAGGTGCACAAATGCACCACAGTGCTGAGGAGGAAACCGAGCATAAATCATTTCCCAACAACATCTAATTCAGGGCAGTGGATGGGTTTTATAACATTCCGCACTTAATTGTTAGTCATGTTGGTACTCCATTTGGACCAAAGAGTGAGATATAAATGTTATTAGTAAATAATAAATAATTTACATGGAAACAGCCCATAACTATTTCCAGCCTCCTGGGTTTATTCGCAGAGTTCGTGGTTAGGAACTGTGAAGCAGCAAGAACAGAGGGGTTACTTTGAAGGTCAAAAGTTGGTTCCACTTGGGGGGATGCTGAGCCTTTGGTAGGTGAGATGTTCTGTTAAATTTGTATTCAGAGTTCCATAGAATTTTTTTAAACAAGTCTTTCCTTCTCACATCTTCTAGACATACCCAGCTTTTCCAAATGCATAGATTAGATCTTATTTTGACACCTTTGTTACCTACAGCCTTTGAACCAGAATTTTTCCTTTTTTAGTTCTATTTGATTGGAGCTGCATGCAATTAGGGTGGAGGTAGTAATTTTCCTTTGAAATATTAGGCTGAGGCTACTACAGACTGCCAGACCAGACTAGACAAACTGGATTTGTTGTAGCTTGATTTACTCTAAAATAGGAGTTTCCCAAGGGAAGCTGCTGGAATTGAAGAGCAAAGTGAAATCTAACCAGAGCTGCAAAGGTATTTCTGTCATGAGACTTGGGTGTTATCTTTTCTTCCAGTGTCTTTTACTATTTGAGTTTTACTAAGTGTTTGAGTTTTATCTGAAGACTACCAAATGATTTCATGTACTAGCCAGCCTTAGATAACTTGCACCAAATCTTCAAGCAGAAAAACTGCACCCAGAATGAATTCTTGACTTATGCATGCTCATGTTTCAAGTTTTATCTGGTTGGTTACAGAAAGTGGGGTTTCCCCCTCTCCTTTAAAATTCATATGTGTGTTTTGAAGGCATGGAAAGTAGACGTGAAGGACTGGAACTGTTCGGGGAGGGTAAATAGCCAATGTTTGTGGGAAGAAAAAGGCTCCCCTGAGCCTTCGGGGAGGGCGGTATATAAATCTAAATGAATGAATGAATGAATGAATGAATGAATGAATGAATGAATGAATGAATGAATGAATAAATGAATGAATAAATGAATAAATAAATAAATGAATAAATAATTTTCGGTCCAAAGCAAGTGTTGTCATTTGCTATGGCCTATTTACTCAGTGCCTTGACCTGGATGGTCTAGGCCAAACCAATTTTGTCAGATTGTGGAAGCTAAGCAAGGTCAGCTCTGGTTAAGTCCTTGACTGGGAGACCACTGAGAAGCAGGCAATGGTAAACTACCTCTGAACTTGTCTTGCCTTGAAAACCTCATGAAGAGTCACCATAACCCTGCTGTACCTTGATGGTGCTTTTCTACCACCACCACCACCACCATTTCCTCAATGTTGATGCAATTGCTTTAAACCAATATGACAAAAGACAAAGGTAATTTCACTATAATGCTCCCATGGGATAATGTCTTGCTGCATAAAATGTCATGGCGTAATGATAACTGGAGATGTAAAAAAGAGATAAACGTAGGAGGAAAGACAATTAATGGATTTGTTATGCATTGCTATGTATAAAGTAGAAAGTATCTTGGGCTGAAGATGGTCTTTCAGTGACCTGGTGTGAACTGTCTCTAGGGGTTTTGCTTTGTAGCTTTACAAAAGCCATTGGCATGTCTCTACATACATTGGGATGGCTGGTATGCATGCATGTATCTGGCCTCGGTATATAGCAGGGGTGGCCAGCTGGAGAGCCACCACATATTGGCACACACCTGCTCATTTGAAGACATCCATGTTTCTCTTAGTGTGCAGAGTGGCTTGAGATGAGAACAGGGTTTGCTGGTTCCTACCAGTAGCCGGCCCAGAATTCTGTCTCTGAATATAATTTTAATACACTTATAAGGCGACATAGATTTGGTTGAATGGAATGCCATGCATGCCCTGTGAACGTACAGAATACCAAAAGTTGAGGTAGAATTTGCCCATAGTCCAGAAAAGGCCAAATTGTTCCACCTAGAGAGAAAACATTTTAATCTTTCTGCCTTCAATATAAAGTCAGTCATCTTGAAATTGCAGTTAAGCCCGGCTAATATAAGGAGCAGCTGAGGTAGAATAATGATAATACCTGTATCGTTACATGAGAGAAAGAGGGGGATACCAAACGTTGCTCCTAATTAACGTCAGATGACTATAAAATGAGGAAAATCCTGAGTGAGATATGTGAGGTATCTGGTGAAAAGCAATGTTATGTGATCTGCAGCAGGCACTGAATCTTTTGTGAAGTTACACCAATCGAAGTCCACTGACTGGAGTAACTCTTCATAGGATTGCATTGTGATGCCTGTTTCATAGTTGATCAGAAAGAACAGGAGGTAAGACAGGAAAGACACCAGTCTAGCTGGCCAGCAGAAATGGCAGTAGCTGGTAAGGTTCTGGCTGGAAAACACAGGGACTGAAAATAAAGTAACTCTTCAAACACCTCAATCGTGAAAGAGAGGGAAGGTGCACGCAATGGCTGCCACTGGTCATGGCTAATCATCAGCTTCTTTACAACTGCCAGAAACCAATCAAGGGAACTTTGAAGGATGCTGCAGAAACACTTCCTTGGGAAGCTACCTGACTCTTAAGACCTCTTTATGGGAAGCATCCTTTCTCAAGATGTTGGACCTCTCAGCTTGAACAGAAGCTGTGGAATATTCTAGTTGGTGATGTCAACTCCCTTGCCCCCAAATACTTTCAAAGAAAGTGCCGAATAGCATATTGTCCAGCCAGTCAGTTAAGATCTTCTCCAGCCCTGCAAAGATAAGGCAGATCATGACCAGTGGTAGAGCCTTTGGACCCTCCTTATTGAGCCTTGCTTAGGGCTTGTTTTGCTGATCTTCAGGTGCAACCATTGTTACTAATGTAGTTTATTTGATGTTATTCTGAATTATAATGTACATATCTTGTTTCGTATGTTCTGTTTAAACTACCCTGAGCCGCCAGGGGAGGGAGGTATATAAACAAACAAAATGATGTGTGTTAAAGTATTAGATTTTGCTTTTGAACATTGCTCATGAATAGCTGAAGAAGAAACAATGCATGTATCAAAGGTGATAGAAAAATTTGGATGGAATCTTTCTCAAATTTCGCCAGCTTATTTGAATGAACTTAAGCATTGGCTTAGGGCCAGGAAAATGTTCATTCAGGTTCATATTAAACTGTATGTTGAAAAATGATTAGAAATTGGCCTTCGGACTATGGGGCATCAGAAATCTGACCACCTGGGGATTGTTTTCCAAAGAAACTTCATCACAGGGGAATAAAAGTGGCTTTTTCTTTGATTACATACAAGGGAACACATCCCCCATTCTCTCTTATGTTGCCAATTAATTCTCTTTCCAGACTCTTGTATGGCTTGGTCTCCAGGAACATTACAGAGGTCTTGCTAAGGTGGTTGTGGTGTTTGTGTTAAGATACCTTTAGACATTGTGATTTCTTCTGCTGATGGTTAGAATCTTGGCCAGTCTGTGCCAATCTGTGCCAGATAAATATGTAAAACATCTGGAAATTTTGAAGCTGCTGAGGGAGATGTTTCTGTTTTTTTTTTGGTGGGGGGAAAAATGGAAAGTTTGAAGAAAATATTGAAATATGTACAACACTTTTCTAAACTTTTAAAAGAAGTTGGTTCTTATATGCCGCTTTTCTCTACCCGAAGGAGCCTCAAAGCGGCTTACAGTCGCCTTCCCTTTCCTCTCCCCACAGCAAACACCCTGTGAGGTGGGTGAGGCTGAGAGAGCCCTGATATCACTGCTCGATCAAAACAGCTTTATCAGTGCTGTGGCGAGCCCAAGGTCACCTAACTGGCTGCATGTGGGGGAGCACGGAATCAAACCTGGCTCGCCAGATTAGAAGTCGGTGCTCCTAACCACTATACCAAGCTGGCTCTCTAAATGTACTGTTTTAACAACAGAACAACATAAAATAATAATTTATTTAGCATATAAAATTGTTTTGTATCTTTATGGAATTTGAAAGAACAAATGTCTTTGTTTTCTGTTAAAAAGTTCACCTAATACTCGAGAAGGAAAAAAAAATCTTGGGGGGGAAATTGAAATTAAGCAGTACTTACCAAATTTAAGCTTGGATTTGTTGTTGTTGTTGTTAGGTGCGAAGCCATGTCCAACCCATCGCGACCCCCTGGACAATGATCCTCCAGGCCTTCCTGTCCTCTACCATTCCCTGGAGTCCATTTAAATTTGCAAAGCTTGGATTTACCATTTTGCAAATATGAAATGTTGATGTTCCAATATTAAATCCTAATAGTGTTGTTTAATAACTCAGACAATCCAGACAATAATCTGCTATCATCCCTAATATTGCTGCCTTTGAATCACGGGTCCAAGAGTTTTTCAGAAGTGTCATGGGTAGTAGGTCAGTCTTGTCCAATCTAGTTAGCCTTTGGAAACAAACAGGATCACCCCTAGTTAATACTTGCATGGGAAATTATCAAGGAGGTCAAGGGTTGCTACACAGAGGAGGACAATGGGAAACCCCCTTGGTAAGTCTTGACTTGAAAATGCTCTGGTGTCACTGATAGCTCTTTCTACCATCATTACTATTGGCAACAAAAACATGATTTTAAAACACTTTACAAGGTATTTCACTCATTCCAAACATAAAACATGGCATAAGCAGCTGTTTCAGTTTTCCACTTGGAAAAAAAGAGCAGGGGGGCATCCCTGTGGCTTTTTTTTGCTAGGGGGAGGTCTCACTTCTCTAAGAGTCTCCAAGGCAGATGGGAGGAGCATGCAGGCATAGCCTAGGGATGGTAACCTATCTGTTTGTGGGAACAGTGATGCCTACCCCAAACAGTCATTTTGTCTCCATCCATCTCCCCCCCCCCCCCAGCTGAGATTATGCTTGTAGTTACTGCTGTCCAGTTTCTAGCTGGCTTTTTAAAAAGGCTGCTTGGTGTTACCCTATCCAAGCCTGTCCTGATTCTGAGGGTTAGGGCAATGTGACACTAGCCAGGGGCATTGGCACAGCTCTGGATTCTTTGTTCTCTGCCAAAGAACAGAGCTTCGTTGTAATGTGGACTAGGAAGGAATAAACAGTGGTGTGACAAAGTGGAACTGGAAACGTACAGATTGGCCTAGTTTCTGAAAATTTCAGACAGTTGCCAACAGCCAAATTTCAAGCAAGGAAGAGCTTGATAAGAAGATTCAGTTATGTCCTGTACTAAGGTTGCAGCTGGGGCAAGCCTCTCTTACTACATGGAGATACTCCGTATAGGGCACATGGATTTACTATCATATTTGAAACACAGCACAAGGGAATTTGCTGTTGTGATTGTGTGGGTCAGGCAGCTGGCATGAGTGGCAGCTCGTTCCATATCATTGTAGCCAGAGAAGCCATCATTTCTTCCTATATTATGGTATGCATAGGCCTTCCTGCATGGAGACAAACCATGTAAGTTGCAGTGGAAAGGTGTCAGCATTGATAATCCTGTTGGTTGAAAAGATGCATTAAGGTATTGGACTGCCATGACAGAGGAGATACAGGAAGCATTATGATTGGGGATCATGTGATTTATGAACAGTAGAGGGAATGAGTAAAGGAAATAAGTGAAGCATTTACCAGCAATAGTCTCTCCCCTGACCCCACATATATTGGTCTGTGCATGGCCCCATTGCAGGGATTCCTGAATTCTAGGGGAAGCAGGAACGGAAAAGATGCCATTGAAGAAGAACAGTAGAGGAGACCAGGCCTTGTGTTCCTGCAGAACTGCTTCAGACATTTCATTTGTTTCAGTTTTGACCCACATCAGTGTTGTTTTGGAATGGCTTTATTAGCTATCAGTTTTTACACCCAAGACAATGGACATTCTAACCATCCTAACTCCATGATGTGAGTCCTAAGGTTTGCAGGGATATGGTATAGCTCTCTGTTTGGATAGAGTAGCACCTGTGAAAGGTCTTCCTCTGAGTTGCTTTCCCTTGATCAGCCACCAGCTCAAAAGGAAATCTTCTGACTGCTAGCTGTTACTCTTAGAGCAGGGATGTCTCGTGTAGTGCCTGTCAACATTTTTCCTGGTGCCCGCCAGGTGTTTTTAGAAAGTGGGCAGGGCCAGGTGGGGTTTTTGACAAGCAAGGCTTCTAGAGATCTGAACGACTGTGCAGATTTTTAAAATGTTGCTTCTGTACCACCTGCCACCACAGCATAAGAATCTTTACTGCATAACTGAAGGTGAGCTGTGTGTATGCAAGAAAATATTTTAAATCAATATGCTCATTTTAACAGGCATCTTGTTGAATAGAACTTCTGCCTGAAATGCTGAAGAATTACTAGGTATAACCCAAATCCCTGATATTTTGTGGTTCGCTCCACCTCCTGTGGTAGCCATTTTGTGATTGAAACTAGGGTTTCTGGATTGGAGACTTTGGGGGTGGAGCTGGGAGTGGGTGGGGTTTGGAATGGGGGAGGGACCTCAGTGGAGTATAATGCTATGGAGTCTACCCTTCAAATCACCTATTTTATTCATTGGAACTGGTCCCATTGGGGATTGGCACCCCTAAAAAGGGCCCATGTAGGGACCTTGTTTTACCACAAGCCTTGATAGACAGATAAACTCTGGGATGGGGTCCCTAACCTTTGTGAGCCTAAGAATGTCTTTAGGTTTCAGACACAGAGTGGGGAGTTCAGCAGAGGCTTGACAACTTTAGGTGGGCCCTGGAAGCCTTTTTTCTTGAGATACTTTGCACTGGAGTAGAAAGAACCAGCCTGAATATAAACATTTTTTTCATAGGAAAGAGTCCATTTTGAAACATGCACACTCTCCTTATAATCAATACACCCCAAATTATTTGGTTGAGTGTTCTTTTGTGATTACAGTATCCTCCCAGAGGAGTCTGCATAGGAACTGTTACACATATTTACCCAAAAAGATGACCCTCTCCCCAAAAAGTTATACACACAACATACGTTATTGCTGTGTGTAACTTTAACTGGTATGGGGATTTAAAACGGCCCTCTTTTTGTAGATGGCACACCAAGTGGGGGAAAACCCACACTCTTTCTTACGGGCACATTCAGTAATAAGTTCCTAGAAGAGGCTGGGGATGGACAATAGCTATATCTGTGTGGAAGATAGCATAGCTGGGATGCCGAAAGAATGGTTAACAGATCTGGTCTGTGCTAGAGCATGCTGCTTTCTGGCTTCTGTTGACATTTCTGCCTTCCTCTTGGATTTTGTGCTGCAACGTGGAGCTCTTACATCAGCCGCTGAACGGTGGAGGGGTGAGAGCAGGCGATGCCTGAGCTGCTGGGAGAGAGGTTGCATCAGCTAGTAGGCAGAGCTCTGCGTTCTGCTTTTTGCCTGGAGCAGATGTGGCTCTACTTCGGGATTGGTGGCTGCAGAGAAGTCACGTTTTGCTTCAGTGAGGGTTTCAGGAATTAACTCTCTGTGTCCTGCAGTTGCCTCTGCCTGAAATCACCCCTCCATCCTGCCCGGTATTCCTTCATAAAGAGCAGGAAGAGGCTATCTAGCTGTTGGGACTGCTGAGCCTTGTGCAGTATTGCTTTAAGAAACAGTTCCTGGGTACAGCACTGAACTGCATGTCTTCTGTGGGAGACCGGTGCTAGGAAACTCAAGGTGGGCCCTCCTGTGCTGCTCTCTTGTACATGGCTGGATTTCTTGTGTCCTCTCATCTGCTTCCGTTATTTGGCATCTGAACTTAGGATTCATCTGTATCTCTAGGAAAGATCACTTTTTCAGTGTTATATCTGTAGTGTCCAGTTTGAGTGTGAATGCAGGAAACACAATGACAACTCTTCATCCACCTGACCAACACACTGATAAGACTTGGTGTGTGGGCTTAGGCAAGTCACAGGTAAGTCTATATCAAAGGGTGGTTGTGAAGCTAAAGGACCATTTTGAGCATCTTGGTGGAAGGACCAGTAACTACTTTAGCAAGCCAACAAGATCAAATCAAAGGTAACAAGAAAGAGACACAAGTTACTTACAATGTACTCCTAAGCAGATTGTCATTGATCTAAGTTCATTGGAAGTAAGGGACCTAGACGGGCATAACTCTGCTTAGGATTCCAGTGTTAGTGTAGCATTTAAAAGGTATAGAAATAGTCTGTCTCCAATTCCTCTCTCTCCTCTTAGTGCAATGAAGCACTCTGAGTTTGAAGTCACACCAGCATCAGGGCTGCCATGGAGGGATGTGTAATCACTGTGGAGTTTCTATGTGTCATACATCCCCAGGATACATGAACTGTCAGGGGTTCAGTGTTCAGATAGATTAAAATTGGCTTCATTTTTCTCTTGGCAGACACTGTCGGGTCCATTGGGTGGTTCACCATGCTGTGCCGAACTGCTCTCCTCCCTTCTCTGCGATCCCCAGGACGATTCTGGCGGCAGTCTGATGTAGCTGGTTCCCATCCTTGTATGTATTGGGAGGGGATTTCTTCTGTTATGCTGAATAGCTGGGATATGCTCATACACTATTTGAGCAGGATTTCAGATCAGGTGCCTGGGCCTGCCAAAATGGCAGAAGTGTGTTCTTGGCAAAGTCCTGTGTATACTGCCCCCCCCCCCGGGTCATGCTGAAGTATTGACTGAGAATGAAGGAATCATAGTCTGCTTGTGTAGTTCTTTGCCTTGACTGGTGTTCAGTCTAAGCAATAGATCCCTTCACTGAAGCTGGGAAAGGTAGAGCATGGCTCCACTGCCTTGTTGCCCCTCATTATGCCCTATTTTTCAAATGTTTCACAGAGTAGTTCAGCAGTAGAATTGACTGCCTAAGGAGATGGTGGCTGGACACATACTTATCCTGGATTCCTTAGGCTGATCCTGCACTGAGTAGGGGGTTAGACTAGATGGCCTGTATGGCCCCTTCCAATGCTATGATTCTCGATTATCCTAACATTGCACAAACTTAGATACCAGTCAAAAAGTGCCTGTGGGTGAATGAAGGTGCCTGCAAGCATTTATATAAGTTTTCCTGCTGGCCATTGAATGCAGCTGAGAGTTAAACTGAGGTTAAACTCACCATGAGTAGAAGGACTCTGATTTGCTTTTCTTTGACATAAGCAAGTTGTGGCACTACAGCTGACAGAGATGTGACCAGGTAGCCCACATCCTCAAATATTGGGTTGTGCTGTACTCCAGATTGTAGTCTCACCCTCCATGTAGTGCAGGGTGTATGTCTGGAGTAATATATAAAAACCCAACCCAGATCTCAGCAGGCTTTCATCAGCATATTGTGATCTTCATTAATAATGGAGCATTTCCCTTAGCAAGAACTCTGTCCACTCCCAGAAGCTACTGGGGTTAATGCTTTCTCAGACTTTTAGAAGACTAATATTTGCCAAATGTAGGAAGTATGGGACAGATTTTTCAACAGGGAACTGGAAAAAAGAAGAAGGATCTAGGTGTGTTGATTTGAGAATGTTGCTGTGTTCCATTTATAGGTTTCCTGGCCCCTAACCTGGTCCTGAGGAATAAGTCCGCCAGAGGCTGGAGTAACATCCCATTTATTACTGTACCTCTGAGTAGAACCCATGGCAAGTCCTTTGCCCACCGCAGTGAGCTAAAGCATGCCAAGAGGATTGTAGTGAAGCTAGGGAGTGCTGTGGTGACCCGAGGTGATGAGTGTGGTTTAGCCTTGGGGCGACTGGCCTCCATCGTTGAGCAGGTAAGGAGGATGGTTGGCCACTTGCGCTCATGGATCAAATCCTACTGGGGGAGTCCAGTGGTACTCATAAGGGGGCAGATCATAGAGGGAAGCCAGCGGAGCAGGTATTTGGTTGAGATACACACTGCCTGGGCAATGCTTTTATGTTTCCCACCAACACAAAGGCTATCAGTAAACTCCCCTATGATACCAGCCAAAATGGTGCTAGGTACTAGACAGCTCTAAATATTTCCATCTGGAAGGAAGATAGAAAAGCTGATATTCTTAGCACTTTGTTATACGTAGCTGTTCTGTGGGGAAGCTTTTCTGTTGTCTACAGGATCCTGAGGCCTTTCAAAACATACAAAGGGAAGAGGCCTCTGCGACCAGTCTTACTTTTGACTGCCTTTTGGCCTACAGGTATCGATGCTGCAAAATCAAGGCCGGGAGATGATGATTGTCACCAGCGGGGCTGTGGCCTTTGGGAAGCAACGGCTCCGCCATGAAATCTTGCTGTCTCAGAGCGTGCGGCAGGCACTCCACTCTGGGCAGAACCAGCTCAAGGACATGGCAAGTAACGGAGAGCAGTGCCCTTTTTACATCAGTGGCAGTGCAGGAACCATTGTGGCTAGCTGACGTGTTCTTTGTCTTTCGACCCATGCAGGCCATTCCCATGCTGGAGGCTCGAGCCTGTGCTGCTGCTGGTCAGAGTGGGCTGATGGCTTTGTACGAGGCCATGTTCACACAGTACAGCATCTGTGCAGCACAGGTAAGAAGCTGCGGTACATGTTTTGCAGTCTCTCTCCTAGCTCTCCAATGTCTGTCTTTGGGTTCTTGATCTCTAGAATGGATGCTTTGGGGCACAGTATGGAAGGAACTCCACTTCCTGCCATCACCTCTTTCAGAATCCAGCAATGCTTCCTCTCCACTTCTCATTCCGTTCCCCTGTCCACTCAGTACCTGTCATGACATTGTAAAGTCATGATGAGTCTGGAGTCACACCAATTGAGTGGATTGCATTTTGTGGTCTAAAGTTTGACATGTTTATTTCCTTAATCCAAGACCCTGGAGACTTTGTGGTATGTCTGAGTACAAATATGTAAGTCTACCTTTATTAATACTTGCCCTAGGCATTGGTAATTGTGCATACTTTTCATTTTTGAAAACATGTTATGGATATAGAGGTATGTGCAATCCTTTAATGTGTGTCCTTGAATGTTTAGGGGGAGATGTGCTTCAGCAACCTCAGTCTATGCGATTGTGCAGGTATTGCCACATCAGTCCCCACTATTTCCCAGTTTTGATAGATTTCATACTTAAAGCATGCCAAGAGGCTTTAATATTCTTGCATTTATTTGAAATGTGTGAGCTCCTCCCAGCCCGCTTCTGTTTGGGAGGAGGGGAAATATATCCTAGATCTACTGTGCTCCCAAACCTTATCCACCTTAACACACGTACACACATATGTATCCGCCCTGAGCCTCAGGGGAGGGCGGTATACAAATATAATGAATAAATAAATCTGCCAGTCCATTCCAGCTCTCTCCATCTCATAGCTCACAGTTGTGGTATGGCATTAAAACTACAAGCCTAATAAAGAAAATCAGTATGTGCTTATATAGCTGCATTCTCAGTTTACAATTTACGTTCCTTGCTTTGTTGACATGGGTGCTGGATAGCTTTTGTCTGAGCAGTTCTTTTCTTCTTTCCAGATTTTAGTCACCAACCTGGATTTCCATGATGAGCAGAAGCGTCGAAATTTAAACGGGACGTTGCATGAGCTACTGCGGATGAACATTGTCCCCATCATCAACACGAATGATGCTGTGGTTCCTCCCCCAGAGCCAAACAGTGACCTGCAGGGGGTAAACGTGGGTAGTGAGTGCAGTGGGTGGTTGATGTTCGTTGGCTTGCAAATCTGCTAATGCACTAACATTAGAGCGCAGGGCATGCTAACATCATAATACCCTGGATTCCTACAAGGTGACTGTTATGGTGTGTTTCTGAGTGGACTCCAGTGGTGCTGGTGTGCTTGCTTTGCTACTTGTCAATGCAGTGCATTGAGTGGGATTGTGAACAGTTCTTGGTGCTGCCTGCAAAACTGGGAATTGAGTTGATGCCGCAAGCCTAGTTCCTGGCATTATGCCTTGCTTTCCTATGAACTGGTTGGGCATGTGGCATTGGCTGCAAGTGAATTACTAGTTTTGCTGACTTCTGTGTCTATTGCAGATGATTAGTGTGAAGGACAATGACAGTTTAGCAGCACGGCTGGCTGTGGAAATGAAAACTGACCTACTGATTGTCCTTTCAGATGTTGAAGGTATGCAAGTTATTCCATGAACTAGCTAAACCACCAGGATTGGTGTGATTGTTGCAGAATTCTAACCTGGGAAGAAACTGCCCTGGGAATTGCTTGTAAGTGGTTAATATCTATGTGTTGTGCCATATGCTCAGGCCCAAGGCAGTATTCATCAAATACATCTCCAAAAGGTGGAAATACCTGTCACCTTATTTTTGCCAGAGTAAGAAAAATTAGTACTTGGATGGAATTAAGGGGGTAATCTTCCCAGGTATATGACCTCAAAACTAGCAGGTATTAGTTTTGTCTCAAGTGGCATCATGTTCCTCCTTTTGGTTCTTGCTTTTTGCATCTTAATGTCTTGGCTTTTGGGAAATGGCTGTTACCTTGATACTGGTATTATGCAAAGTGCCAAGCTGTCTCATATAATTTCTCTGGAACACTGCAAAGAAGCATAATTGTACCTAATTTTCATCCTCCCATTTCAGGACTCTTTGATAGCCCCCCAGGATCAGATGATGCAAAACTGATTGATATATTTTATCCCGGAGACCAGCAGTCAGTGACATTTGGAACCAAATCACGGGTGGGGATGGGAGGCATGGAGGCCAAGGTTAGCCCAGTTTCTCTATCTGTTGCTTTGTTTGGTGCTGGAAGTAGAAATGTGTAACAGAAAGGTCTGTTGATTGCTTTTGGTTCCTGTGCTGTGTCCAAGAGATAGACTGGTGTTGTAAGCTGGCTGGAACAAGATTGCCTCTGGTTTCATGATGTGCGCTGCAAGTCTTGATGAGTTTCTAGATCCTCTTATAAGATGAGGCGTGTGTTGTGCCATCAAATCACTTCTAGCTTATAACAACCCTGTGGATTAATGACCTCTGAAACATCCTGTCATTATCAGCCTTGCTCAGGTCTTGCAAACTGAAGGCCGTGGCATCCTTGATAGAGTAATTCACCTCATGTAGGGCCTTCCTCTTTTCCTGCTGCTTTCAACTTTCCCTCAAATTATTGTCTTTTTCAGTGAATTTCGTCTTCTCATTAAATAATCAAAATATGATATCCTCAGATGAGTCATTTTAGCTTCTAGGGAGAATTCAGACTTGATTTGATCTAGAACCCATTTATTTGTCTTTTTGGTGGCCCATGGTATCTGTAAAACTCCTCCAACATCACATTTCAAATAAATCAAATTTCTTCCTGTCAGCTTCTTCATTCTCCATCTTTCACACCAGTACATAGCAATGGGGAATACTACCGTATTGGGGAAGACTATGGTATGAATTTTCTTGACTGTGGTCACCAGCAACCCATCCTTACACTTCCACATCTTTTCTAGCTTCGTGATGGCTGATTTTCCCAGTCTCAATCACCTTCTGATTTTTTGGTTGCAGTCTCCCTTTTGGTTGATGATTGAGCCAAGCAATAGAAAATATTTTAACAATTTATATGTTGAATATGTAGTATACTTCATTCTGAAGCATAGTCTCTCATTCTCTAACAGGGCACAAGGGAAGTTAGCACATAACTAATTCTCATGTGAATTTTTGTAATGCCCTCCTTTGCAGGTGAAAGCTGCCCTGTGGGCTCTCCAGGGAGGTACCTCGGTCGTGATTGCCAATGGAACTCATCCCAAGATCTCTGGCCATGTCATCACAGACATTGTAGAAGGGAAAAAAGTTGGCACATTTTTTTCAGAGGTGAAGCCTGCAGGTAGGTGGTAGTTCTCTGGGCAGTCATTGGTGAGAAAAGGAGACCAGCATTCAATCACAGTGGAGGATCTTCGGGAAGCATTGACCCATGCAGTTGTAGGCTACTTTGATCGTAGATCCAAAGAAGCATGAAAGAATGATGGGAAGTTGAAAAAAATGCTTCTGAGTTTATGGGCCTTTGGATTCTGTCAAAAATGATCAAAAGGACCTTTATTATATTTATTATTGTACTCTTCCTCTAAGCTACTTAGGGCAGTGCATGTGGTTGAGTCATGCTCTACTTTAACCTCACCATAACCCCTGTGATGTACGTTCATCGGAAAGAGAGTGACTGGACCAGGGTCACACAGTGAGCTTCCATGGCTGAGTGAGGATTTAAGCCCTGTGTCAGTGAGATACTCTAATACACTGCTGTTGTCATGCAAAAGGGAAAAGGGTCATTTCTTAAGCATGCACCTCCTTTCAGTGGTTTTAGGAAGAGAAGTCTGTGGAGCAAGCAGTGGCTGCAATTGTCATAGTGGTGGTGTCATACTCCCTTCCCCCCATTTTTTTCTCTTTATAAGGCCCTACGGTGGAACAGCAGGCTGAAATGGCCCGAACAGGAGGCAGGAGTCTAGCAGCACTGCAGCCTGAACAGGTATCAGCCTAGTGGATCACTTTCAGCTTTTGAGGGCTTCCCTATGCAATCGCCTAGTTTGTAGAAAATGCAAGAGGTCCGCAGTAGTCCCAGACAAAGGTATAAAACCTCTAGAAACATTAAGGAGAGAGCTTTCCAATTTATAGCAGGTTAAAGAGACATTTTGAGGAGAAATAAAGGCACATTGAAAATAACAAAAGACAAATAAGATTTAATTGTAGCATAAAGTTTCAAGGATGAGCCTGCTATGTTAGATGCAGTGTTGTGGCCGTTACACTATCACATCTCTAGAGGGAAACCACTGCACTGCATCTGATGATGTGGGTGTTAGTTTAGAAAACTGTGCTGGAATGAAATCTTGTGGTACCTTAAGAGCTAACTAGACCCTCATTTATTTTTGCTGCCACAGAGTAACCCAGCTAGCTCTCCACACAGAAAACCTAACACGAAGGACTAGTGGAATTATTTGCACTAGACTTTTTAAAATGAAGAATACTGTAAGACTGATTAGGCTAATTAGGTATAGTTTGACTGGTGAAAGCATGCAATTTAGCATAGTTATGAAATGCATTAACATTTTCTCGTTCAAAATCGTGATGATTTCTATCTCATGCTCCAGATTAGGCATGTGCAGCTTGTGACCCAGCAACCTGAATGCAGGCGTCCACCCTAGCACGGTTGCTGTCAGGGCCTTAATTAGCATCCTGGTTTTCTGCCTATAGAGACAGAACTGTCATGTACTCATCATGTCAAGATGCGTAATCTGCTTTTTGCCTGCTGAATCACCAGTTGTGTGGGCCTGAAATAGAGTGTGATTGACGAGGTTTCTGTAGCCTAGAGAACAACTCAGGAAACAGACTCCATTCCTTGGATTCTGCAGGCCTCATGAAGTACAAATGGCTGCTTTGGTCACTGTGCTTTTATGGCCTACAGAAACAGACTGTTGACTGCATTATCATTATGACCTATTAGCAAGCAGCTACAGGGGAGTGTAGTCTGGTTTTGTCGAGCAAATTGGGTTGCAGATCAGACTGGTTGAGTTACCCATCAGTAGAGTGACAGGCTCAGATGAAGAGCCTTTGTGGGGCAAGATGGGAAAAATAATGGCCTTGACAATGCAGCTAGCAAATGGAACATGCAGTGGAGAAAGCCAGAAAGCTAATAGCACCCTCCTTGACAGGGTACAGCTTGTCCTGCTTTAAATGCTTTTTGTTTCATGTATGTCTTCCTACAGAGAGCAGAAATCATTTATCATCTTGCTGACCTTCTGACAGATCAGCGAGAGGAGATTCTACAGGCAAACAAAAAGGATTTGGAGGAAGCAGAGAATAAAGGTACTGAGGGCAGAATAAAGATGCTGAAATATATAGTATGCTGATGCTGATGTTAATGAATGTGTTGTTGGATGATAAATTTCTGGAAGAATCCAGAGATCTTTGGGCAAGGCTTCCCTGCTTAAGTTTATCAGCTTTCCATAAGTTACCCTTCCCCCTTTGAAAGCATTCCCAAAGCAGTGTTTTATTTAAATCTCTTTTGGCATTTCTTCTCAAGGAAGGATTTCATAGGTCTTTGACCAATTCATTGTTTATCCTGTGTTGCTCACCGGTTGAAATCATTTAGTCACCATTTGAAAGGAAGGAAAGTCGGTTTTTATACTCCACTTTTCACTATCCAGACAAGTCCTAAAGCAGCTCACAATCGCCTTTCCTTCCTCTCCGCACAACAGACACCCTGTGAGCTAGGTGTGGCTCAGAGAGCTCTGACAGAACTGCTCTGTTAGAACAGCACTATCAGGATTGTGACCCACCCAAGATCACCCAGGTGGCTGCATGTGGACAGTAGGGAATCAGAACTAACTCACCAGTTTAGACGCTGCCATTCTTAACTACTACACCAAGTTGGTTTAGTGTTCTAAAGGATTTTAGGTCATATTTCATCTTAAAAACAGAATGACGGCAGTAGGCCAAGAGTTGACAGTCAAACTAGCCACACAGTTGTACGACAGTTTTAGGTGAGGAGAGGAAGCAGGAAGGGACAATCAAGGGAATTTCCTCTATACAAAGCCTTAACATGGCTGGTTAGATGATCAAAACTTAGTGTGTACAAAAGGGTAGATCCATTTTATAGTACTTATTATTCTGAGCATTGCCACATAAGATCTCAAGTGTGACTATTGTCATCTGTTGATGCAGAAGTTCACTGTTCTTTTTAAACATGCTGGCTACGCAGATTAAATGAGAGACTTCTTCCACCTTCTTATTTATTTGTGTTGCATGTAAGTTGAGATAAATGTTCTCTTGGACTTTTAATTGGTCAGCACAGGAGAAGGGTTTTGTGTCTTTATTTTATTTTTACTTTTCAAGGCTACAGTTTGCCTTGTGTGGATAACAAACTATTTTGGCTTGCTGAGTTTCAGGGAATGGCAATCATGAAGTCTGATTTCCTGGTTCAATTTCAGGGAGACTGGCTCTGCCTTTGTTGAAGAGACTCGCTCTGTCCACCTCCAAACTGAATAGTTTGGCCATTGGGCTGCGTCAGATTGCAGCATCTTCACATGATAGCGTTGGCCGTGTTCTCAGAAGAACACTAATAGCAAAGGATCTGGAACTGGAACAAGTGACTGTGCCTATTGGAGTCTTACTGGTGATCTTTGAATCCCGCCCTGACTGTCTTCCTCAGGTATGTGACATAAAGTCAGCAGGAAGAGTTGACTGTGGCATAGAAGGATGTGGGCAGTTCCCTTGTTACTACAGGAAGGAAAATAAATGATAGTGAAGTCCTGGCAACCCTGGTCTGCACATTATGGCTCTGGTTGAGGCAGATCTGCTTCCAGTTGCTTTCTTTCCTGACAGGTATCTGCTTTGGCTATTGCCAGTGGAAATGGCTTATTGCTTAAAGGAGGAAAAGAAGCATCACACAGCAACCAAATTCTTCACCTTCTAACACAGGAAGCCCTCTCCATTCATGGTGTTAAAGATGCAGTGCAGCTGGTGAGTCCTTGAAGCTGAAAGAAGGGAGGAAAAGTACTGGAGAAACAACTTGGGAAGAGAAACAAGTTTCAGGTTCTTGAAGGAAAATTGAAAGGCCAACACATTTTGATTTAACATCTTTCTTGGGACGGTGATGTCCAAGGAAAGAAATATAAAAGTTTTGCCTTGTACGAAAAGGGCAGTATTATTCATTGCTTGTGAAGAATGGTTTTTGAATTTTAAATTATTGAAAAGTGCTGACCTTCTTAGCACTGTCTTGAGTGTCACCTCTTCCCTTGATCTAGACCTTTTCTTCTGGGTTTGTGCCATAAAGATCATTCTTCTGGGCAAGGTCTTAGAGCTGCCCACCTTCTGAGCCTGTGATCTATTTAGGGCTCTTCCAGAACACATGCATCTGTGACAGTCTGCTTACAATTTTGGGCCTGCTGCCTTGTTCTTCTTGAATCCAGATGTTTAACAAATCACTTGTATTTGGTGGCCATATTTTTGCTTGTATATACAACTACTTGACCTAAAATAATTTTTTTGTTGTGAATATATTGCATATTTTTCCCAAACCTATTTTCATTCTTCCATCCCAGGGTTTTATTAATAGGTCTAACTTTTGCTTTAAGGTAGATCTTGTAACTTACCCAGCTTGGTCTTTACAGGTCAATACCAGGGAGGAGGTAGAAGACCTGTGCCGTTTGGACAAGCTGATAGACTTGATCATCCCCCGCGGCTCATCTCAGTTGGTTCGGGATATCCAGAAAGCAGCTAAAGGGATTCCAGTAATGGGCCACAGTGAAGGGATTTGTCATGTGTATGTGGACTTGGAAGCCAGTGTTGAGAAGGTCACTAGAATAGGTGAGAGAAGAAATAATTCATTTCTAAAAAGATTGGGTTGAGTGGTCAATAATGTAACATCTGAAAAGAACATTAAGGACCAGGAATCTACTGTGGAGAGTACGTGTTACTTGCAGTGTTCCTAATAGACATCCTTGCCATTTTGTATGAATAAGGCAATGTGTGAATTTTCCATATATATGCAGCTTCATTCACCTTTTGCATGGAGAAGTGCTGTATATGCATAAATTGTCTCTGTGTCTCTCACCATACAAAAGTGCAACCATCTGTATCTGGCGCATAGTGAGTGCCTCATGCTCCTGTTGGTGGGTTCCTGATATAGGTTTATAAAGTCTGAAAAGAACTTCAGTCCTTCCACTAAGAAGCTTATTTCTTTGGAGTGCTTTCATAACTGCCCTTGCATGTAACCAATTTTCTCGTTTTCATCCAGTGAGAGACTCAAAATGCGAATATCCTGCAGCTTGTAATGCACTGGAGACACTCCTTATTCATCGGGACTTGCTGAGAACCCCCATATTTGACCAGATCATAGACATGTTGCGAGTGGAACAGGTGAGGGAAGTAAAGAAAGCTGTTTGGTGTGACCTGAATGTGAGTTTCACAAACCTGGGATACTCTTTCACAGGACAAAAAACAAGCTGAGACATGTCTTAGGAAAAAGTCCAAAACTGTTTTATTAACGTCCAAGGAGGGATACATCAGGACACTTTGCAAAAGGAGAACATTGCTAAGAGCAAGTTGCTAGGCCAAGCCTGGAGTCCCTGAAAACATTAGAAGGCCATAAGAGGGGACACCTTCCTAATTGATTTATTTTATTTATATTCACATTTATATACCGCCACTCTCGGACCCAGCTGGCTTGTGGTGATTTACAGGAAAATCTTTAAAAATCCTATACAATAGAATACAAAAATACAATGCAAAATGGCAGTAAAAACCAGTCTACGAACCTCCCTCTCTCTCGCTCATCCATACCCTACAATAACAACCAACACTACCCGGGCGGGGGGGGGGGGGGCTTTTAGCGATGTCTGGCCTATGGGGCCCATGCAGGGAGGGACCAGATCTTCCTAGCCTGGCCTCAACCAAATGCCTGGCAGAAGAGCTCCATTTTGCAGGCCCTGCAGAACTGCTAGCTCCATCAGGGCCCTCAACTCTTCTGGGAGCTCATTCCACCAGGATGGGGCCAGGACCAAAAAGGCCCTGGCTCTGGTCGAGGCCAGGCATACCTCCCGGGGACTGGGGACAACCAACAGATTCAGACCTGCAGAGCAAAGAGCCCTGCGGGGGGCAAAAGGAGACAAGTGGTCCTTCATATATGTGGGGCCAGGCCAGGGATGGTCTTCAATGCCTTAATGTGGGTTTGAACCAGAGCTATTTAGGGAGGAGATTATGAGCGTGATCAAGTAGTGTTTTGGCAATTAGTTATTGTCGCTTTTTAGTTATATTTCTGTTTTATAGTTTAAAATTACTGTGCACAGCTACTTTGGGTTCCTTTTAGAGAGGAAAGCTTATTACCAGTGTTTTAAAATAAAGAAAAATTAGACTGAACAGTTCCAATAGTCTTTTGCAAGGGAAATGCTAGAAAAGCTGCCTGAACACGTTGTCCACAAAGTGAATTGTTCGCAGGGAAAGAATCTTGCACTGCAAGAACATTCTATGGAAGATACTTGGAAGATAAGAATATTGTGAAAGGCTTTTGTCTCCTGCCAGGTAAAGATTCATGCGGGTCCCAAATTTGCCTCCTACTTGACATTCAGCCCATCAGAGGTGAAATCCCTCCGCACAGAATATGGAGACTTGGAGTGCTGCATTGAAGTGGTGGACAGCGTTCAGGATGCCATCGAACACATCCACAAATACGGAAGTTCCCACACAGACGTCATCATCACAGAAAACGGTTAGTGGCCAAGCAGCCTGCCTGGGCTAACCTATGAGAACTTCTGTTCCCGTGTGTTAGAGGGCCCAGAACCATGTCCAATGATTAGCTTTAAAAATGTATGGAAGCCTCTCCCAATTGGACCCTCCTCCTTGCAGCAGAGTAGCATCAGAAGGCATCTTTGGCTATGTGGGGAGGGATGAGTCTGTGTCAGTTTCTTCCCCTGCCTTCATTTGTCAAGTGTCTAAGCAGGGACAGTGCTGAGTGAGGTGGAAGTGTGGCATGGGCACTTCCCAAGTGCCCCGGAACTTCTGATTTTAACAAATGCAGTGTGGGAGCAGCACAATAAAATGGTTCATGCACATGAAAAAAGGAGTCAGAAGGATCCCTAATACAGGCAGCACCACTTCTTGGTATTTTCTCCTGCCTGTATTTAGGAGCTTTCTGCTGCTTATTTGGGCAGAGTCCTGTTGTTAAAGAGCAGCATGCTGACACTTTGTTTTTTTCCCCCTTTCTCAGAGAAAACAGCAGAAATGTTTCTGCAGCACCTGGACAGCGCTTGCGTGTTCTGGAACGCCAGCACCCGCTTCTCGGACGGCTATCGTTTTGGGCTGGGTAAGGGACTGTGCCAGATGTCTCTCACAGCTTGAGGGCAAATGAGAGATTCACTTAGAGGCTGAACCTTTGAAAGTGCAGGGGGAAGAGTCTGGCCTCATCCTTGCTTTGGGAATATGTTAAGGAGGCTTCCTTTTCATTCCATGCCATGGAAAGATATTTAAAATGGGAACCACCACGAATATCCCAAAGGATAAGTCCTGATGTGATTGTGTGGACAGGGAGGAACGCTGTGGGAGAACAGATGAATGGTACGCAAGAAGGAGGTGACAGTGCCAAAGCCTGGTTAAGGATGGCGGCTTTGAAGGCAGGAGATGCCATTTTTTTTTCAACCAGCTCAGAGTGACATGCAGAGTCATTTGCTCTTTTATTTCATGACAGCCCTGTAGTGTGGGTTTTGATGGAGGAAGGCTGACTCTCACCCAGTGGGCTTCAAGGCCAAGTAGGGATGTGAACCCAGTTCTCCCCATTCATGCTGGCGCAACATAAAATAAGACAGCACACACAATCTGTTGCTTAAAGAGGGAAATTTTAAGAAGTAGGATACAAATTGGCAACTTGACATATAAGATGAAATACAGGAAGGTTGGGAGAATGTGGGAAGACAGGAAGGTGGTCTCTGTCACAAGACTGGGGAAGTACTCTCTCCTGCCCTCGCTTCCATCCTTTCTATCTAACTCTCCACTTTGACCCTTTCAGGCGCAGAGGTTGGCATCAGTACGTCGCGGATCCATGCCCGTGGGCCAGTGGGCATTGAGGGGCTACTGACGACAAAGTGGCTGCTGAGAGGAGAGAATCACATTGTTTCTGACTTCTCAGAGCAAGGAAGCATGAAGTACCTTCATGAAAATCTTCCTCTCCCTCAGAGGAACACCAACTGAGCACAGGAATCGTTGATGGAGGCTGTGAGATGTTTATGGAGGCTGTTACAGTTCCAGGACTGGTCTGAGAAAGGAGACGGATGTTCACATGCCCTGTGTGGGCACTCTGGTTTTCCAGGATACTCTTTTGCGCGGTTAAAGTGGGAACACCCCAGGCCGTGCTCTGCGTCAGAGTTCTTTCTCTCATACCTCCTGTGTTATGCAGGTACAAATGCTGCAGATACCATCGCCTTGTAATGGACTTTGGCTCCTGAAGCACAGGAGAGAGAACTCTGGTCTTCCTTTACTGTCCTCCAAAGTGGAGTGCTTTTCGGGTTGGTAGTGGATCTATTTATTACGCCTCTCTTTCCATTCCAAATGCCTCTAAATATCCCCCCCCCCCCGAAGCTCTCTTGCTTTGAGAAAACATTGGGTAGAAATTTCTGCTTCCTTTGGAGATTGCCATGGAAGTGCTGTATCAGTTTGTCTTATTTAAAAATTCTGAATCCATTTAATAAACATTCTAGGTACATAATGACTGGTCTTGAGCAAAGCAATGCTTTTCACACTCAGTCTGTCTTTAATTGCTGATTGATGGGAAACAAAATCACAGTTGTATAGCACAGTTCAGGCCGTTTATCCTTTTATGAATATTTGTACCAGATATTTTTGTTTGTGTGTTTTATACAGAATCTTATTTTCCCGATAGATTGAAAGTATTTTTCAAACTTCATTGTTTTTCAGAATAAAACTCCCTTGCAGTATGACTCTGGATTCTACAACTTTGTTCAGTAGTGATGCAAGTTGTGTGCCCCATAAGTACATCCCCATGCCCTTGACAGTTGCTACTTTAAGCTTAATTTTAATGTAAAGACTGTATAACTGTCCATTCATTCTTTCAGACAGACATTCTAATGTTTCAGTTATTCCTGTTTTAAAGAAAGGGTGAAAAGCTGAAATGTTCCTTGTCGTGACTACTAAGTTAAATTGTGAACCTAGGTTTCCGAAATCCAAGGCTAGTGTTCTTCCCACCATGTGCATGTACACATGCAATTATGGGTGATTTGAGGGCTTAATGTATTTGTATGTGTGTGTTAAGCACCAACAAGTTGTTCCCAACTTACAGTGATCCTATGAATTAATGACCACCAAAACATCCTGCTTTAACAGCCTTGATTTACATGTACAGCTACATAAATGTACACCAAATTGCATGCTCAGAGGACTGGATCCAGACGTAACATCTGCATGGCCAAAAGGACATCTGTCATCAGAGTGCTATTTCACTACCACCCATCTCCTGGCAGCCCAGAATGCTCCCTAAAATCCTCCTCGTGCTCATGGAAATTTTCTGCAGAATCTAAGCCAAATATTTCACCTTACATTAAAGCATTTCTGGTTTTTTTTTGTCATCCATCCTTCTCATTGAGTTTCAAGGCATGTTTATAGAAGACAATACAATAAGGATGTGAACTAAGCAGCAAACCAGATTACACAAAGAACATGGCAACATTACATAAACTGGATTTGATAATCAAAGGGTGCTGAGCACAGAAAGTAATGCAGTATAAAGTGAGAGGAAAAGAAGGCTGCCTAACAAATTCCCCGGCACTTTTATCGTGAAGACTCCCTGGTCCCGCAGGAACTCAGAAAACTCTGTGGTTGTCTCTGTTTACATGGCAGCTCTTTCCCTTGCTCCCAGGTTGATACAAAAACAATCACTACCAACAGCAAATCAAATATCTCTGAGTGGATTGAAAGGGTTATACAACTCTGGCCCCTTTTGCTGCTGCTTTAATTCAGTTAGATTCCTTTTAATCTTGTAATTTTTTTTACCTGGGATTCAAATTCAAAAGTGGCCTCAAATTCAGGCAAGACCTATTCAAAGGTTATTAGTTTATCCTTTTTATTGTGATGTGTGTGTGTGTGTGTCTAAGAAATTGGAAATAATCTGAATGCTTCTGGCCTTTGAGAGAGCTTGGGTCACAGCAAAGGTGAACAAGCATCTCTGTTGCCACTCAAATTTTGCGCTGCCAGATACAGAAAACCATTGAAGATTCTAATCAAGATGGTTGCTTCCCTCTGCCTTTCACTACAATACAGGAAAATGTGCATATTTCACTGAGTGGAGTTAATTTCATGTATAGGGAAACCAAGGCATAAATCTTTTAAATCTGCACATTCATCAAACTGCTTGCTGCATACTAAATCTGATATTGGTCTTTAAGATGTTTCGTATCGTGGCTTTCTCACTTTGCACAAAACTAGAACAGTTGGTGTTTATTTTTCACTACCGGAAGGTAGCCTCAAAGTCTTAGTGGCTTACAATCTTCTACTTTCCTCTCCCCACAACAGACACCCTGTGAAGTAGGTGAGGTTGAGAGAGAACTGCACAGGGCCCAAGGTCACCCAGCTGGCTGCTTGTGGGAAAGCAGGGAATCAAACACGGTGCTCCAGCCAAGAGGCTATCGCTCTTAACCACTTCATCATGCTTACTTTATTAGACATGCCTTTGCCAGTCACGATGCCAAACCTAAAATCACTTGGTTTTTCTATCCTTGCTATATAAAACCAGAGTCCAGTAGCACTTTTAAGACCAACAAAGATTTATTCAGGGCGTGAGCTTTTGAGTGCAAGCACTCTTCGTCAGACTATGAACTCCTTACAGGGAATATATACCAAAAATCAATTCAGTTGCTATGTTAGCCATCCATGTAGTAAGTTTTCCAAAGGGTCCAATGAAAAAAAAAAGTACTTTCGAAAGTACTGGGACAGTCTGCAACACAATCCTCCAGGGCGAATAAATATAGCCCAGCAAAATATAGTCTGCAGGAGCTGGCGCTTGCCAGGCGGCTCCGCTCCCCGCCCTCGAGGTCTCCTCCTTCCTCGTCGCCCCCGCGGCTGTCCGATGCTGAGCCTGTGCAAGGTCACGGACTCTCTGCTTCTGAGCAATGCGCGGGCCGCCTGCGCGGAGACCCTCCTCCTTCAAGAGGGGGTCACGCTCTGTATCAACGTCTCCCGGCAGCAGCCTTTCCCCAACCTGCAGCCGCTGCAGACCTTGCGGGTGCCCGTCTTCGACGACCCGGCGGAAGACCTGTATCAGTATTTCGAGCGCTGCAGCGAGGCCATCGAGAGCACAATCCGGAGCGGCGGGAAATGCTTAGTGTACTGCAAAAATGGCCGGAGCCGCTCTGCAGCCATCTGCACGGCTTACCTGATGAAGCGCCACAAGCTCAGTCTGCAGGAGGCCTTCGAGGTACTGCTGCTGGGAGCACGCGGGAGCAGCACCCGTGGCCTAGCTCGGTTGCTCGGGGCACTTGGGTTAATGCAGTGAGGCCGCCGAGAGCGCTGTAGAAGAGTCAGCCCGGGATAGAAACCACGGGTGGGGTGCAATTAGGCTGCAGCCCCAAAGGCATAAGTAGGACCAGTGTGTCCATGTAGCACATGTAGGGAGTGCTACTGGCCTTGTGCTTCCGGGGCCCTGCACTATGCCTTCCCTCCCATGGATCAGGGTCCTAGCCTCCCTCTCTCCCCTTTCCCCCTCTTTAAGGACACTCGAAGTGATAACGGTGCCCCCCCCCCCCCCCCGGCCAGTTGCTCCCATCATCATTGCACTGTGCTAGGGCTTCGGGCATCCTTAAACTGGCTCTGGTACTACAGCCCCGCTAATCCTTAAACCATTCCTGAGCATAAGCCCCATTGAATAATGAGAGGCAGAGTAGTTCTGAGGCACATTCCGCCCATGTTGGATAATACACTTTCAATGTGCTTTTGCTTCTGGATTTTCCAGTGTGAAACAGGAAAATATCCTTCTAAAGGACATTGAAACTGCATTATCCAACAGAATAGGCCTTGGAGGCAATGCGCTGATTTGTAGCCTGTCCTCCCTCACAGAATTGTTGTGCAGATAAAATGGAGCAGAGAAGAGAATGGTGTACTTCAATGTACTTAAGTAAATAAATTAGGATTGCACCTTCCCTTTCCTCTCCCCACCAGACACCCTGTGAGGTAGGTGAGGCTGAGAGAGCCCTGATATCACTGCTCAGTCAAAACAGCTTTATCAGTGGTGTGGTGAGCCCAAGGTCACCCAGATGGCTGCATGTGGGGGAGCAGAAAATCAAACCCAGCTCTCCAGATTAGAAGCTGCCGCTCTTAAATACTACACCACTCTTGGTTAAAAAACAACAACATTTTATTCTAACATTGACTTTCATAGGCTAGAGCCCACTTTTCAAACTAACAAGGCATTACGAAGAGAGGACATCAGCAAATATAATAAATACATAAATAAAATAGGTCTATGACTGTCTTGTGTCTGATGCCATGTGTTTCTTTTTCCTCTTATAGGCTGTGAAGACCGCCCGGCCAGTAGCAGAACCCAACGCAGGATTTTGGTCTCAGTTACAAAAATATGATGAACATTTGCATATGCAGGATCAGGTGGCTCCTTCCCAAAAAGAAACGGTACAATGAATATAATTTTGATTCATATGGGAAAATTCTTTGAAATGGGGCATGTGTGCCAAAAGGCCATATAATTTGCCTCATCTAGCAAATATTACTCAGATCTGCACAACTTATCCTGATGCTGAAAAACTTTAGATTTAGGATAAAATGTGATGTTATAAGGAAAAATATTTCACATAAGAAACAAAACAATCATACTGCTTTCCTTTAACAAAATAAAGATAGTCTGTGGACAGATGGTTTTCTGTCGGGGGGGGGGGGGAGAGATCTTTTAGTGGGGCAGGGTTGCCAATTTCCAGGTAGCGACTGGAGATCTGCTATTACAGGTTGATTTCCAGATGACAGATTTCAGTTCACCTGGAAAAAATGGTGACTTTAAAAGGTGGGTTCTATGGCATTATACCACACTGTAGACTCTCCTCTCCAGAAACCCCACCCTCCTCAGGCTACACCCGAAAAAATTCCAGGTATTTCCCAGCCCAGAGCAGATAGCCCTACAATGGGGGCTTTCATCTGTTGTGGAAGAGAAGGCTGACATATACTAAATGCACTAATGAAATACTGCTGTGTATGCTTATTTCACTAACAATATTGTACATTCTGAATAGGTTACATACATGTATACATATCATGACGATCAATCTATATGTATCTACTCTCAGATGAATCATGTAATATAACAGCATGTTCTAATAATCTAGACAGTGAAGAACTGCAGATTATATCACATCTTAATGTGATCCGAAAACTATATGCTAGAATATAAAAGGAAGAGTTGGTATGGGATCTTTGTCTAAAACAATATATTATTTTTGCAGTTTAAATATGTACTTATAATGGGTAAGGTAGCAATAAATTCCTGAAAAAAACTATCCCTTTTGACCGTATTGCTGTTCTCTGGACCAGATTATTATGATCACATCAATCTGTGTAGCTGCCTTCCTATTAGACATGGTAGCACCCACACCTTTTGCAAATCTCTTTTCATCCTGGATATTAAATCTACTCCTGCTGGCCATGTTTCTGCTTCAAATTCTCTGTCCCCCAGTTGTTTTCATATGTAAAATTACTGTCTCAGAGCTACTTTTTATGGGGGGGATAGATTTCTCACATAAATTTGAGTGTAATATGTAATCTATCCCTAAGAATTTGAGGGTTATGGGCCAGGATGTTTATCAGTGAAAAGATGAACATGGGTGAGAAAGTACTGTGATGAAGGTGTAAAATTATGACCACTGTGTATGCATGTATGCATATATATGAGTTTATATTCACATATGCACACATATATCTGGCACTCAATTAATAAGCAGCAGACAGAAACATCCTAGCATGTAACAAAGATTCTGCATATGAAAACTCTTAATATCATTGCCCATTAAGCCATGTAACACAGTTACTAACAGCTGTGAGCCAGAAAGGTCCTGGATCAAATTTCATCTCTTTCACAAACCCCTCAGGGAGCATCAAGCAATTTACAAGGTAACCCTAAACAGAATTATACCTAATACCACTGATCAATGAAACTAGAAGGATGGTACTGTATTTAGGATTGCTCTGTTACTTTCTTGGCTGTAAGTACTCATTTGCAGTACAGGGAGAATACTGGCCTTAAAGCAAGACTTTCAGGCATCTCTCATATACACACACGTGCACGCATGTACACACACAAGGTCTATTAAGTCTAGGCAAAAGCACAGCTTGTGTACTACTTTTGCTTTTTTCTCCTTGCACAGAAAGAACTACTGGAAGCTTCTTGGCTTAGACAGCTCCGAATGAAGCTCCAGTTTGTTGATATCCAAACACAGCCATCTTGGGAAAATGAAGTTCATCCCCTCCCCCAATTCTGAATTTCCTAGGTGCTTGCATCCAGAGATCATGATGAACTGGGGCTTGATTTACGGTTTCTCAGACACAGAAGCCTTTAATGCAATGTTGTATACAAAGGAGGGATGGAAGCATATAAATAAGGCACAAGCTTTGTCTTTTCCCACCACGGACAAACCTTTTTTTATTTCAGAAATAATTATAACTTTACACTGCTGCAATACAATAAAATCACATTTATCTATACAAACTCTCTGAGTTTGGAGATATGCAACATGAAAACTTCATTTCCTCCCTAGATTATGTTCTCATACAGCAAATTCCTAAGACATTGAACTTTAAAACAATTACCAGAAAGAAATACTACAAACATATATAACATTTAGCTGCAATAAGAAAATTGTGTGCCCAAAATGAAACATTTAGAAAACATTACAAATTATTAGAAATCTAAACATAATCTTTGACAAATGTGACTGTCTCTGACGGTTTGTTGTAAATACATGATTCCGTAGCTGTCTGGGTAGTAGCAGAATTATAATTGTCGTTTCTGTAATTATAAAGAGGCATACGTGTTATATATGTCACAAGTACCAGAGAGAATAACTGACCTATATAACTCTGAGAAAATACAACTGCAATGTAATACTTTTTTGAGCTAATAGAGAGCAATAAAAAAGTAATGGACAGACTTCCTTTTAGACCATGGAAGCTCAGAGCTGATCACCATGAATGCCACCATGAGTGCCAGTATCCTGATTTGTCTACAGGCATAAGGCATGTGCAGGAATAAGAAAAACCTAAATGTGTCAGTCTGTTGGTTCACATAGTACACAGCGCACTGTTTTGCAATAGCCAATGGGCTGTATATATGTGTTTGATTCCTAAAGTTTTTTAAAATTATGCACAATAAAAGTTATATAATTTTAATATTAATACAGACATTCAACCTTTGAAGGTCCTAACTGTCATCAGTTTGGTTTTTATGGTTCCAGCCCCTTTTTTTAAATAATGAATGTTCAAACGGGTCTCTGTATGTGTTCCCTAAGCAGATTGGTAACCACATACCCAAACAGGCCCTGTATATTTGGTTTCCTATATTAATTCAACAGCTTGTGTCCTCAATATGTCTGCCACAGGTTCCAGTGACCGGCATGCTCAAGAGATTCATAACAATTCCCAAGTGTACATGGGATTCATATCAGAATCACAGGAAAAGGTGTTGTATTCCTTCCATGCCATTATTCTGCTCTGAAAGGGCTCCAGGGAGCCATTATATGCTCCGTTGGCGAAACATCTTCTGATGGGTTACATGTAGGTCTATAGGCTACACACACGTTTCTCCCAATGGGGCAAATAGCAGCTCCCCTGCACGTGCCTGGGAATTAGGTTTTGAATGCAGAACACCTAGAGTATGTCTGTTAACAGTACCTGTAGGTCTCTCTATATGTGAATCAATCTTCACTCTACTCACTGGATCTGAGCCAATGAAAGTTAAAATATAATTGCTCAGGTGGGGAACCAGAAACAGCTGTTATCCCTCCCAGTGTGTGGACTGGCAGAAAGAGTTCTGGACCATTCAGCTCCACCTGCTTCTTATACATTTGATCTGGGCATACACATTTTAAAGTTTAAAATAAACATATACTGAAAAACATAAAGTGTGACCAACAGGTGTTTGAAAGCAGCTATCAGACAAGTATATTCTACAATGAGTGAGGGCTGTCTGTAGCTCCCTAATGAATACATTGTGTCAAACTACAGGAAACGCAGAGGAATCCGTTACCATATCTTCACAGTATGTTAAAAGGGAAATCAGAATTGTGTGTGTGGGGGGGGAGGGGGTTTGGGTTCTTTCAATCCCACTGGTCTCATGAATTGCAAGTGATATTTACCAACAACACATGCTGCCATAAACAATGGAAGGGTGCAGATTGTCTTATTGCAACCCAGTGAAGCCATGCAGGGTTTCTTGTTCTTTCTGCCGTGCACTGCTTCCCTGTTTCTAATTGGGGCCCCATACAACCACTATTTCTCTTTGAACACCACATCTCATCTAGTTGGGACTCCGCAGTAAGCTAGGATTTGTTCCTGTGTGTGTTTGAAAATAGCCCAAAACTTATCTAGAATGGAAGTAACAAGAGTGATTTCTAGTGGAAGACATTCTTATACAAGGCCCAGGTCAAGACCTTTTATGGTCCACGATACTTTCTCAGAAGAAAATCTCTTGTATTTCAGTATTTATTGTGTATTGTTTCAATCGATGTGTTAAATTAAATGTTATTAAAAGTTCATTACCAACAATATAACAGAAGTCCAGGAGAAAACAAACAGTCCCTTAAAATGCTAGCTGAACCAATGAAAACTCTGTTAATTTCATTTACAGGTTTTGTTCTTCAATATGAATTATTCAAATACCTGTGTTTCTGCTTTTTGCTTCCTTTGCATGAGCATGTCAGGAGCATCCCACCAAGCATAGAAAGCAGGGAGCCAGCCCAGCCTAGGTACAAGGCATATCCTAGTTCATATCTGGAATAAAGAAGATTCTATAGAAGCAGCACTCAATGAAATCAAAGATTATCAGAAGAAGTGTGCATGCACATGAAAGCTTATACCCAGAATTAAAACTGTGTTGGTCTTAAAGGTGCCACTGGACTTTGTTCTAATGATTTCCAGTCTATGACTATCATTAGGACTGGGATGAAGTGATGAAAGGAGTAAGGGAGAGAGAAAGAGAGAGAGATTTGGGGTCAGCCTGGATAATGGACAGTGATGGAGATAAGGGGGGTCAAAGTAGGAGTCTATGCTGCCTTTGAACTTTTATCCTACAACATGTCTATTACAAGCAAAATCAAACAACAAAGGGAGAGCTATTTGTTAATCTTGTTGGAGTGTGAAATCCGGACAGAATCCAGAAATAGGAAAACATTCAAGCAATCAAGCATGCTAATGTCACATGTTTTGTTAATCTTTGTTAAGGGAATTGTAGTATAGAAAATGAGGAGCCAAATATGTGTTTCAGACAATCACTGTGCACTTGATAATGTGCTAATTTTAATGAATGTCTTCAACATTTAGCCGCTACACATTCTGGCATTGCTTTGTTGTTGTTATGTGCGAAGTCGTGTCCGACCCATCGCGACCCCATGGACAATGATCCTCCAGGCCTTCCTGTCCTCTACCATTCCCTGGAGTCCATTTAAGTTTGCACCTACTGCTTCAGTGACTCCATCCAGCCACCTCATTCTCTGTCGTCCCCTTCTTCTTTTGCCCTCGATCGCTCCCAGCATTAGGCTCTTCTCCAGGGAGTCCTTCCTTCTCATGAGGTGGCCAAAATATTTGAGTTTCATCTTCAGGATCTGGCCTTCTAAAGAGCAGTCAGGGCTGATCTCCTCTAGGACTGACCGGTTTGTTCGCCTTGCAGTCCAAGGGACTCGCAAGAGTCTTCTCCAGCACCAGAGTTCAAAAGCCTCAATTCTTTGACGCTCGGCCTTCCTTATGGTCCAACTTTCGCAGCCATACATTGCAACTGGGAAGACCATAGCCTTGACTAAACGCACTTTTGTTGGCAGGGTGATGTCTCTGCTTTTTAGGATGCTGTCTAGATTTGCCATAGCTTTCCTCCCCAGGAGCAAGCGTCTTTTAATTTCTTTGCTGCAGTCCCCATCTGCAGTGATCTTGGAGCCCAGGAAAATAAAATCTGTCACTATCTCCATTTCTTCCCCATCTATTTGCCAGGAATTGAGCGGGCCGGATGCCATGATCTTTGTTTTCTTGATGTTGAGTTTCAAGCCAACTTTTGCACTCTCCTCCTTCACCCGCATCAACAGGCTCTTTAGTTCCTCTTCACTTTCTGCCATTAGAGTGGTATCATCTGCATATCTGAGGTTGTTGATATTTCGCCCTGCAATCTTGATCCCAATTTGAGACTCCTCTAATCCCGCATTTCTCATGATGTGCTCTGCATACAAGTTAAATAGGCAAGGCGACAGTATACAGCCTTGCCGAACTCCTTTCTCAATTTTGAACCAGTCAGTGATTCCATGTTCATTTCTCACTGTTGCTTCTTGACCTGAATATAAATTTCTCAAGAGACAAATAAGATGCTCTGGTATTCCCATCTCTTTAAGAACTTGCCACAATTTGTTGTGTTCCACACAATCAAAGGCTTTAGCATAGTCAATGAAGCAGAAGTAGACGTTCTTCTGGTACTCCCTAGCTTTCTCCATGATCCAGCGTATGTTGGCAATTTGATCTCTAGTTCCTCTGCCTCTTCGAAATCCTGCCTGTACTTCTGGAAGTTCTCGGTCCACATACTGCTGGAGCCTAGCTTGTAGGATTTTGAGCATAACTTTGCTAGCATGAGAAATTAGTGCAATGGTGCGGTAGTTTGAACATTCTTTGGCATTGCCCTTCTTTGGGATTGGAATGTAAACTGACCTTTTCCAATCCTGTGGCCATTGTTGAGTTTTCCAAATTTTCTGGCATATTGAGTGTAGCACTTTTACTGCATCGTCCTTTAAGATTTTGAATAGTTCAACTGGAATGCTGTCACCACCACTAGCTTTATTGTTACTCAGACTTCCTAAGGCCCATTTGACTTCACATTCCAGGATATCTGGCTCCAGGTCAGTAACTACCCCATTGTGGTCATCAGGGATGTTAAGCTCGCTCTTGTATAGTTCTTCTGTATAATTTTGCCACCTTTGTTTAATCTCTTCTGCTTCTGTGAGGTCCCTACCATTTTGGTCCCTTATCATACCCATCTTTGCATGAAACGTTCTCTTCATATCTCCAATTTTCTTGAAAAGATCTCTGGTCCTCCCCATTCTATTGTTTTCTTCTATTTGTTTGCACTGTTCATTTAAGAAGGCATTCTTATCTCTTCTAGCTTTTCTCTGGAATTCTGCATTCAGTTGGGTGTATCTTTCTCTTTCTCCCTTGCCTTTCACTTCCCTTCTCTCCTTAGCTATTTGTAAAGCTTCCTCAGACAGCCATTTTGATTTCTTGCATTTCTTTTTCTTTGGGATGGTTTTAGTTGCTACCTCTTGTACAATGTTGCGAACCTCCATCCATAGTTCTTCAGGCACTCTGTCTATCAGATCTAATTCCTTAAATCTATTTGACACCTCCACTGTGTATTCGTCGGGGATATGATTTAGTTCATACCTGAGTGGCCTAGTGCTTTTCCCTACTTTCTTCAATTTAAGCCTAAATTTTGCAACAAGAAGCTCATGATCTGAACCACAATCAGCTCCTGGTCTTGTTTTTATTGACTGGATAGAACTTTTCCATCTTTGGCTGCAGAGCACATAGTCAATCTGATTTCTGTGTTGACCGTCTGGTGATGTCCATGTGTAGAGTCGTCTCTTGGGTTGCTGGAAAAGAGTGTTTGCTATGACCATTGTATTCTCTTGACAAAATTCTACCAGCCTGTGCCCTGCTTCATTTTGTACTCCAAGGCCAAACTTGCCTGTTATCCCGGTTATCTTTTGGCTTCCTACTTTAGCATTCCAATCCCCCATGATGATAAGCACATCATTTTTGGGCGTTGCTTCTAGAAGGTGTTGTAGGGCTTCATAGAACTGATCAACTTCATCCTCTTCAGCAGCAGTGGTTGGGGCGTAGACCTGGATCACTGTGATGTTGAATGGTTTGCCTTGGATTCGCACTGAGATCATTCTGTCATTTTGGGGATTGTATCCCAAGACTGCTTTTCCTACTCTCTTATTGATTATGAAGGCTACTCCATTTCTTCTGCGAGATTCTTGTCCACAGTAGTATACCTGATGGTCATCTGAATTAAATTCACCCATTCCTGTCCATTTTAGTTCACTGATTCCTAAAATGTCGATGTTCAGTCTTGTCATTTCTTGTTTAACCACGTCCAGCTTGCCTTGATTCATGGATCTGACGTTCCAGGTTCCTATGGAATAAAAATCTTTACAGCATCGGACTGTCTTTTCGCCACCAGTTACTTCCACAACTGAGCGTCCTTTCGGCTTTGGCCCAGCCGCTTCATTCATTCTGGCGCTACTCGTACTAGCCGTCTGCTCATCCCCAGTAGCATATTGGACACCTTCCGACCTGAGGGGCTCATCTTCCAGCGTCATATCGTTATGCCTATTGGAACTGTCCATAGAGTTTTCATGGCAAAGATACTGGAGTGGTTTGCCATTTCCTTCTCCAGTGGATCACCTTTTGTCAGAGCTCTCAGCTATGACCTGTCCGTCTTGGGTGGCCCTGCACGGCATAGCTCATAGCTTCACTGAACTACGCAAGCCCCCTTGCCACAACAAGGCAGCGATCCTTGAAGGGGGTGGCATTGCTTAACCATGTCCATATATTGTGATGACTGAGGTGAGTTGACAATACAAGGAGACCCATTAACTTACTTAGTTCCACCGTAGAGTGAATCAAAGAACTGAGCTGTGATCCTCGATGCATACCAAGAAATAGCCACCATTGATGAAAGACCTGGAGAAACAATACAGTTATTATGGACAGGCCCAAAGCAACAATAAAGCTGACACTTCTATGTACATCTATTTGAGCACAAGGCTGTGGCAGAGGACAAACATTTTGTGCTGAAGGGCCTAGATCCAATACCCGGCATTTCCAGTTTAAAGGCTTTTGAGCAGCTGTTGGTTTCTGTCTCAGATCACAGAGTGCTGTTGCCAGGCAGAGTAAACATTACAGATTCATAATCGGTATAAGTCAGTGTCATACATTCAAATGAGTTTACAGACTACAGTAATGTTTTTGACAAGGCTTCTGGATGCAGAGAGCTCCAATAAAGTAAATAAAGAATATGGAAAACAACAAGATTGAACCAGAAAAAATGGAACACAAACATATTTTAAATTAAAAATGAAGTAGCATTCTAACTGCCAAAGGTAATAATATGATAGGAAGATTAGTCTTTGAGTACAGCGGTTTACAGGGCAGTCCTAAGAAGAGTTACATGTTTCAAAGACCAGTGACATCAATAGACTTAGGAGGCTGCAATCCTGCATAGGGTTAAACTGTAAACATATATAGCAAGAAAGATGTTAAAATGTCTTAGCTGTAAAATATGGGTTTTTTGTTTAGTTGGTTTAATTGCCAGGAAATTGTTTGTTTTATAGCCCATCAGGGTTGGAAGAGACTCTTCACCCCAGCTGAAGGTTAAAGGCAGGTGATTGTGAATAGAAAACATGGCAGTTTACTGAAGAGCAGATCCCTACTACTGGAGTGGGCTGAAGTACTGTGGAGTGTTTTCTTCTTCTCTCTCTGTGACAGTTCATGGTTTGTGAACTGGCCATGCCCTGAACCACAAATCAAACCACATTTTCCTGGTTCTTGCCCATCCTTAAATACCAGTTATATTTGGGCTTGGAAGAAGAAGAAGGCGATGGCAGGATAAGGCAGGAGGAGAAGACTGCAGCAGAAAGGCAGGAAAGGAATGCAGAGGACAGTGGGAGAGGTAGAAAAATGGCAGTGCTAAAGAGGATGAAACAGGATGTTGGGGTCCAGAATTCAGGAAATGGAAGGAGGGAGTTACAGGAGGACCTGGGAGCAAACAGGTGAGAGGGAGAGAGGCACAAAGAGAGAGAATACAGGGGAGAAAGATTATGTGGGACTGGGAAATTGGAGGAGAAAGTGGGGACCACAATTTTTGCATGAGTTCCTCATGGGTCCTTACTTATTGTTCATATTCTGACCACACAGGAGGGTTTCTTTATCCTAAGGGTGAGGAATTAATGGTTTTTTTGCTGGGCTTTTGGCTGGTTCTATACTCAGAATATTCTCTATAGCCCTGTTGTCAGTGGCACTGTTTCGATATTAGCTGCATTTTCATAGAGCAGGCTTTCTCAACCAGGGTTTCTTGATAGCCCTGGAAGAGTTTCCTGGATGGGTGGGAGTTAATTAAATTTTAATATACTTTTCAGGAGCCAGAAAAGAAACCAAGCTGTCAATGGCTGTGTCTTCAAAGAGTTCTATGGAATTCATTAAAGGCAAAGCAGAGTCAAAATGAGCCTTGGCTTCTATTAAGCCCGTTTTCAACTATATAATCTGTCTTCCTCAGTGACTCTGGATCTTTTGATTTCAACCAATATTTTTACCAAGTAATTTTAAAGTACCACAGGGGCTCCAATGTTTAGTCAAATACGAGGATCAAGTGGTACACAGCCTACATTTATTGGTTGTAATTGATTGGCAATTGAATGATATGTCCCTTCCACCCCCAGGATCTCATGATGTCTGATTTTGTTACAGATTCTACATGTTTCTCACCTGACAAAATGAACACCATTCCTCCTGTCACAGTAATCTTTACTTTTGTGGTTTGAGTTATGTTCCCAAGCTGAGTGCACTCGAAACCAAACACTGTCATCAGAATACCAAACAGGCCCAAGACAAGGGAAGCGACCATCAGGGCTCGACATGCTTGAACATGAACTGCAACAGAAAGATGGACAAAAATCAGTTTTTGTGACAAAATCCAAGCTATTATTATTATTATTATTATTATTATTATTATTATTATTATTATTATTATTATTATTATTATTATTTGATTTTTAGACTGCCCTTCTCCAAATAGGTCTCAGGGCGGTTTACAACATAAATAGTTAAAACACAATAAAATCCCCATAAAACCCCAATTAACATCAGCAAAAGTTACATATAACATAGCGTCACAATTCTGATCTTAGTTCAGCCTGTTGGAGAGAATAATATTCAGAAGAGGGTGGCACCAATAAAATAGATCTAACAATGATCTCAGTGTTGGAGATCTCAAGCTATTCTGTGATTTATGATAATGCACTGATCAAATCAGTGATCAGTATCCATGAAAAAAGCTGTACATTGTTTGGATATGTGATTAAGTTAAGGCAGCTTCTGAGATCCAGCTTCTGGAAGTATGTAAATAACTGGCCCCAGTTACCTTGAAACATTATTTAAGAATATTTTACATACTTTGTGAACATTTCTTGACATTCAGTGTATCTGAATTTGTCAGTCTACCTGAACCTTTTTGCAGGATTGGAGATGGAGGCTGAGATGGGAAAGTGGGGATTATAAATTCATATGAAGCATAACCTCCCTATGCCCCATTCTCTTATGTACAACAATATCACTGATTTATGGACGTTTTATTACCTTTAGGCAGTCAGTTGCTGTTATATCAATGTCCACTGTCATCTCATACCTGTTTGCATGTCTGACAATCAGCACTGCTCACACTAAGGATCAAAAAGTGTAATTCTTAGCACGCCTGAATATAAAGGTACAAAAACTAATGTGACCCTGGAGGTGAGCAACTACCAGTGCAAAGGCTCCATAGGCATACTTCCTCATAATTTCATTACTTTAATTTTTTAAACATGGTAATTGATGCCATTATGAGAAAAGCATTCAAGAACAGGTGTGGAGTTCAGTATGGCCAAAACAACTTCCTGACAGATCTAATGTTTGCAGATGATACTGCCATATTTGCAGATACAGATGCAGAGGCTACTAGCATCCTCTATGATGTTGCCTGCATCGCCCAATCTTACGGCTTAAATATAAACGTGGAAAAAAACAAAGTCATAACCACATATGGATCACTGCCACTTTGCAGTAAACAAGCTGCCCAGAGTGAAGGTAGCCCACATTGCATCTTAGCCCTCAAAAGACCCTGGCCCAAATGACTGTATGCAACGGTTGTGTGGTTGACCTGACCCTGGTCCAACTTGGCCCCCTCACCTTAGATAGGTTGTCATGTGACTTCTAGCCAAGTTGGGGCAAAGCAAGTCTCTATCACTCCCACAGCTCGCATATCTTTAAGTCAGCCTGCTACTGTTTTCTGTGCAATGACAGAACTTTGCTTTTCTCTCTTATCAGTCATTTACCCTGCCAAGTAATGTCACTCAAGTATAATAAAAACTACTTTTAAAGTAATGAAGGAAATTAAGTTAGCAACTAACTGATTGCCGGGTGTCAAATGTGTGAACTGCAAGGCCAGACAGCCCTCTGTTCCTGAATAAGCAGAGTCCTGATAGTCCAGGGGTAGTCAAACTGTGGCCCTCCAGATGTCCATGGACTACAATTCCCATGAGCCCCTGCCAGCATTCACTGGCAGTAGCTCATGGGAATTGTAGTCCATGGACATCTGGAGGGCCGCAGTTTGACTACCCCTGTGATAGTCTCTAAGACTGGAACTCAAACTTTGTCATTCTCAAATATTTGAAGTGCCATCCTAAGGAGAGTTATACTTCAATCTGCAAATTGTAAATTTTAGATCATGTATTTTAATCTAGGCCATTTCAACCTTGTTAATTGGACTTTTATGTTTTGTGCTATTTAAACCTGGCAATGAAATGTTTCCCATCTGTAGAAATGAGTAGGATACAAGTATTTTCAAATAATAAATAAATGGCACTGCAGGCCTTGAATAAATGGTATTTTGCAGGCAGAAGCAAGGGGTTTGCTGCCCATCTGCTAAGTCAATAAGACATTTTAATTTATATTTAAAATATATAACATTGTCTACTGGATTTACCACAGCATACATCCAGAAACATCTGTTTAACATCCTCATAGCAAAACCTAAGCAACTATAGCCTCTGTATATTTGGGACCAGGAAAAATACCCACACATTAGCTAGTGTACTCTGGTGAAAGAGGGGAAAATGTGCTTTGGGGATTTTATGTGGGCTGAACAGCTGTGCTGCCTGCTTAGAAATGCCTTTTTGCTTCTGCTTAAGATCTGCATGTACGAAAAGATTTTAAATACACCATAAAGCTCCATAATACTCGTCAAACAATCTATCCCCTGTAGAACTGCTCCTAGACTCAGGGCACTTGAGAAAACCCTGTTGAATTACCCTTTACATGCAGCATGTAATCTAAGAAGTGAACCTCAGGATCCATAACAATGGCTCAGAGGAGACTAAATCAATGTCATTCATTCATTCATTTATAATTGGATTTATATACCGCCGTTCGCCAAAAGGTCTCACGGCGGTTCACAATAAAATATAAAATCAAAGTAAAATCACATAAAATCACATAAATACCCCATTATTACAATAAAAGATGGCATTCTATTCTATAACTTTCCCCACTTGTTCAGAGAGAGGTTGGGCGTTAATCCTGTAAGAGAGAGAGGAGAGAAAGACTGGCCGATGGATTACGGATCTTGGATGGAACCTGGGCTCTGCCCTGGCCTCAGCCATATGCCTGGCGGAAGAGCTCTGTCTTACAGGCCCTGCGGAAAGATGGTAATTTCTGCATAAATGCAAACCTCCATATCGGTGTTCTTAAATAATCAAAATTTGTAAAACTTTCCACACAACTGTATGCCTCCCCAGAAGTAGATCCAGATTTAGTGCCTTGTTATCCCATGTTTTTCAAATCCTCTTTCAACCCCCCCCCCCCCCCCCCGCAAAACTTGCAGATTTTCAGCAAGGAATTTTCACTTTTAATTTTTATTCCTACTGCTCTTTTATTTGTATTTATTGTATTCATTCAGCTTATATACCACACCTTACTGTGATGTCTCAGGGCGATGTACATGGAACAAAGAAACAAGAAAATACATTTAACATTTGCAACCATTTGAAACAAAGATATATAAGAGTCATAAATAACACATATATAGTGTATAATAGATAACAAAGACCAGCCTAACGCATGAGTGGGATGTATTGGGCATCGATGTTATAGTTTCCTGACAAATGCCCAATTGTTACTTATTTATTCTGCTCACAAATCAGTCCCCTGCCATCAAAACTCCATTACCCTCTTCTTCCTTTTGTTTAATTCTATATGAAGTCATTGAGTTTCAATTCTTCCCCTTAACCCTGGTGCAAGGATCCCTCCTCTTTGATTGTCTGGAAAGAAACTACTCCATGACAAAATGTTTGCTTATATCAATGACTTTGTGCATATGTGATACATTTTCAGCAGCATAGATGTTTAATAGCAGCATACCTTATATGTGTTTTTCATGTTGCATTTATGTACTTAGCTTAGTTACACAGAAATTCTGCACTGTATTCCATGATAAGGGAAACAAGTGTTGGGGTCTTTCCCAAGCTCCTCTTCAACAGTCCCTCCTAACCCCTATGAAATTTACTCCTAGGATCATGGGTTCCACCTTGTCTAACAGCCACATGGGTCAGGAGCTGCAGAGGGGAGGCATACTGAGGTGAAACCTGCTTTCTTTTCTCACTGAAGGATGTCAGGTCGCAACTTTCTAATTACCCATATATATTTACATATAAAGCCCAGTTGTCATTTCAAGTATTCAGTGGTTCATTTTGCTTTAACAGAAATGAACAGTCAGTATGCAGTTAACCATTTTGCAAATACTTATCTGCTACAATTGCCAGTCCAGGAGACAGTATGCTGCCCAACTTCCGGACAGTTATTGTTGTTAGTTGTGATGTCATTTCCAGCCCATCGCAACCCCATGGACAATGATCCTACAGGCCTTCCTGTCCTCTACCATTCCCCGGAGTCCATTTAAGTTTGCACCTACTGCTTCAGTGACTCCATCCAGCCACCTCATTCTCTGTCATCCCCTTCTTCTTTTGCCCTCAATTGCTCCCAGCATTAGGCTCTTCTCCAGGGAGTCCTTCCTTCTCGTGAGGTGGCCAAAGTATTTGAGATCATGTAATAACAAAGTTATTACAAATGACTAATTTTAAAATAATAAATATCAGCACATACTGGCATCTTCCAGAGGGCTGAACTCATATATTTTGTTTAAAAGAGTAACAGCCAGAGTTTCAAGAATAATGTTTCCACTTTATAAACCAGTCTTCAGTACAGTAGCATTGTTGTATGATCTATTTTGCATAACGCAAAATCTTATTTTTAGGGAGAAAGCTTGTTACTATTATTCTCTATTGAAAAATTTATATAAATTTATCCAACAAATTTTCTCACTAGATAAAGATGTGTAAATGTACATCAAAGAAAGACATACCAGGAAGTGCTAGAAGTGTATCAAACTCTGCAACTAGAGACTCCAGTACTGTCTTCTGCACAACTGTGTCACAGGTTTTCATATATGGAGGAGGATGTAATCACACTTCCGTACACAGAGGAGACTTTCCAGTAACTATTTGACAAAATTGCTCCAACCATCATCCAGCCACTAATGCAGAATAGAAAGCTAATAATTTCTAAAATTGCAGACATGGCCAAAAATATTCACCGATATCTATATTATATTAATATGAAACATATATTTCTCTTTTAAAGGGTGCTTGCTGTCTTAGCTCCAGTTCCACTCCAAAATGAAACTGCCTTTGCTCTTTTTTATATATAATGATTTTTTTTATTTTCATAAAGATAGAAATATAATCATCATTTGAGAATATACGACCCCACATTGACTCCACAGTGATATAAACTTTTGCCCAAAACTCTAAGAGCCATGAGTCTAAGAGCCGTCCACATTTCCACTACATTAAAAAAAAAAAAGGCCTGTTTAGATATACAAAAGAAAAGTTATTATTAGTCAACTTACTTGAGAGATCGTAGACCTCACATTAACTGCTTGATACAATCTAAGAGCTATCCGAGCAGATATTTCTAGGTTTGAGTTAGATGCTTAACATTGAACATTTCTTATAGCACAGTATGAGTTTTGGCCCTGTATCAATACCCTGATGAAGGGAGAGGAAAGTAGGGCTTTGCCTTAAAGATGTACAAAGAAAAAAAATTACAAAAGGATTTCATAATTTCTCCTTATCCTTAATACAGATACATCTACAAACCATTTATACTTGACCCATTCTAAGAGCCATCCTGACAGGTATAAGTTGAGAGCTTTGCATTTTCTACAGATCAATATGGGCTTTGGCCCTATAACAATACACCAATAAAAAAAAATAATAAGGGGGGAAAGCCCCATTTTATATTTCCAACGCTAACGATTATATTACCTATATGCCTACTAAGAAAAAGAAACAAGAGAGAAAAAAAGCACTGCTTCCCCTTTTTCATAAAAATAGCAATGTAGAATACAGTATATGTTGTTAATACAGAGAATAATAAGATTTTCAGGTTTAGATTAAATGCTTAACATTAAACATAAAACAATATAAGCTTTCAGTCTTCTGTAGCTTCTCCTTATCCTTGGTTCTGATACATCTACAAAGCAATTTATGCTTGACCCATTCTAAGAACCATCCTAACAGATATATTTTCAGATTGAAGTTGAAAGCTTAACATTAAACATTTTCTACAAGTCAGTGTAGGCTTTAGTCCTAGGACAATACACTAATAGAATAAAGAAAAAATAAGGGGGGAGAACCCCATTTTACATTTTCAGCACTAATCATTATATTACCTATATGCCTACAAAAGAAAAGAGACAAAAAAACAAGAGAGAAAGAGACACTGCTTCCCCTTTTTCATAAAAATGGAAATATAGAATACAGTATAACATTAAACATAAAACAATATGAGCTTTCGGTCTTCTTAAGGGGGTCTCATCTCGAGGCTTGCTACATCTTGTCGTTCCCGTAAAATTATATTCTGTCCCATTGGCCTTTGGCGTAGAAAGTGCAGTTGTACTCTTTCCCGCAGAGTATGCATCGATAAATCTTGAGGCCGTTGCACCTCCTGGACTCCAGTATCAATACAATTTTTTCCACAGAGAGATCCTTTAAATCGGTTACTTTCACTGCAGATCCATATTTCTTTTGATTGATTTTTGTACACTGTTGCTTTGAGATGGCTGTATGTCTTTTTAAAAAGGGTGTCCTTATCTGGGCTGCAGAACTCCGGCATCCCATTTTCCGTCTCCAGAATTTCAGATTTCTCTTCTACTGTTGGTTTTCCACCTTGTTTAGAGCTGTCATCAGCCACTGTTATTGATCCATTATTCCTGTTAAAGACGTCTTCCTTGGCTTCTTGGATCTCCTTGAAGATATGAATTTCAGATTTCTCTTCTGCTGTTGGTTTTCCACCTTGTTTAAAGCTGTCATCAGTCACTGTTATTAATCCATCATTCCTATTGAAGACTTCTTCCTTGCCATCTTGGATCTCCTTGGATATATTTTTGATCAATCCATCTAAGAATACTTTGTAATCTTGGGTTTGTATCTCTATTAGATGAGCCAATCTTTTTAACATAGACATGATTTTGACTTTAAAAAAAACCGGCCTCAAACAATTTTACAAGTGGCCAGTAGATGTCCTCTGTTTTATCCTCTAATGTTCCGGCACAGGCATGTGGCGTATTGAAGTCAGTTAAGGCAGAGATTCTCGTACTGGCACAGAGTTTTCGTGAGATTTTCCCATTCACAGCTCTTATCTTCTTATCTTCGAAAACCAAAACAATTACAATAAGAGCTTTTGCCAATTAGTTCGAGTTGATTTGAGTCCTTCTTCTGCTTAGTTAGGAGAATTAGCCTGCCTCTTAACGAGGTGGCTTCAGGCAGAGCAGAGTAAGAGGAGGGGGGAAACAAAAGGCTTTGATGCAGGAAGAAAGACGAAGAAAAAAAAAAACGAGAGATACTTGCAGTAAATGATGTTTTGGAACTCAGCCGATGTCCTCCCCTCAGTTCAAAGCGTTCATTTGTGGTAAATCATCATGTAGGGTTGAAGCAGATACTTTAAGATTAAAGAAAGAAAGGAAAGTCCGAGGTAGAAAATGGCAGTCGTCCTCTGGACCTGGAACGCTGACAGCCTATAATCCAGGGAGATATACTCCCTAAAGGATTGGAGACGGCCCCAAGAACTTCCTGGGTAGAAAGGTGAGGTGGGGTTTGCGTACCCCTCCTCTTTTCTGCCAATTGCTTGCACAATTGACCCCTGTCAGGCTTCAGAGATAGCAGAGCAGATGCCCTGCCACCCTCTCAGGACGACATCTTTAGCCACACCCAAACTGCCTTTGCTCTTTGCTCAGTCAGGTAAACGATAAGATTTGTATCACAGTGCTTTAACAACTGCGGTAGGGGGGGGAGTGTTTAAGAATCCATAAATGAATAAATATTGAGTTGGATGGTTGTGACAATTTACATTTATTCCCCCTTCATGTCATTGATGAGGGTGCCCAGGAGGACTATTTTGTGCCGATCAGTGGTCTGCAATGCAACGGAGGTTCCATTCTGCCATTGGAAAATTTTGCTTAAATCCAACCTATTATTTATAAGATACTTTGACAAATCACTACCACATCTCCAGCACTAAGGCTTGTAAATATCATTTTTACAGGCTGTAGGTTTCCAAACACCCCCCCCCCTTTAATACCTCTAATACTGGAGTGATGACAATGAAAAGAAAGTGCTGAAATAGGAAGTGAGGCAAATGAGGAAAGAAATCCTGGGAAATCAGCAACCAGAGAGTGCTGAAGGGATGGAAATCAATGTAAAATGACAAAGAAAACCCAATGGACAGCATGGTCAAAGTGAGAGAAAACACCTGTGCATAATAGGCCCAGGTCACTGTCCACTAGGGTTAGGTGCTTCGGTTCCCGAAGCGGCCAGTCTCTCCTGGCACAGCCAGCATCATGCCGCTGGGGGGAGGGGGGAAGGGAGGCGTGGGCATCAGCGCACCGGCAGGCGCACACACACAGGTGTGGAGCTGGTTGCGCAGGGAGAGACCGGCCTCTTTGGGCGCCAAAGCACCCAACCCTACTCACCATAAGAGACTGGATCTGCTTATAGACACAGCATCTTCTTTCCGTGGAATGTTTGTCTAGCACCTATCTTGTGCTGATGGCTCTCCATCAAGTGCCTATACTGAATCATGTCCTTATATGGTTTTACGGAATATTTACTTGGTGAATATTAATGATTTACTGATCATTGATTTCCTGCTAAGCTGATATATTTTCAATGTTTTAATTTTCAAGGGAAAATAAATACCTGACAACATTTCATTTATATGTATTTTTAATAAAGCACAAGGATCGGAGGAGACAAAGTCTCAAAGATTACGGTATAATAAGAAAGCATTTAGAGATAGAAATAATGATTATTAGTGTATGCTGCAATTTCTGTTTGATTTATTGTATGAGTTAAGAGGATAGATCATACAGTATCTAAATTCCATGAAAAAATGCTATCAGCAATGATATTGCTAATAGCTCTTTTGTCTAAATGCTAAACACTTTCAACCACACTTGGAAAAACAGAAACCTAATTTCTGGAAATGCTAAAGGTTTACCAAATTCAGACTGAATTATGTAACAGATCATAATTTATTATATTTGCTCCAAGATTTGTGTTTTCTATTTTCAACTCCCTCCCCCACACATAAACACCTGGCCTCTTGGACAGCAAAAGTAAGATAAATGTGCTAAGGTATCACCTGCATTAGGAAGCTCACTGCCCTGGCTCCTGTGCAGGAGCACAAATCTGTGGCAGATGAGGTGCACCAGGCCAATGCTCCCCTGTGCGGGAGCAGGAAATGACAGGGCAACCTGCTCAAATTCAAGCCTGCAGCCCTGTATGAAGCCTCCAATGTGGAAATGGTCAGAGTACAGCAGAATCAAGCTAACCTCACCTTAAAACCCTGACACTGATAGCAGTTTGGTGCCACTATGCCACTAGCTGGTATCCAATGGCCATTTGACAGAGGGGAATTAAGTAACAAATCTTCCCCCTGCCAAGATTCAGGCCACACATTGTGTGCCTCAGAGTCTACAGAGATACCCAACAATCAAGAAGCTGTGTGCCATTGATGCTCTCATCAGTAAGGCACAACATTTGAGTTTTTTAACACCAAATTTAATCACAGAATGTAGTATTCATATGTCCTATACTTCTACATTCAACATTGTTTTGCATAAATATATAAATAATATATATATTGTTAGGTGCAAAGTCGTGTCCGACCCATCGCGACCCCATGGACAATGATCCTCCAGGCCTTCCTGTCCTCTACCATTCCCTGGAGTCCATTTAAGTTTGCACCGACTGCTTCAGTGACTCCATCCAGCCACCTCATTCTCTGTCGTCCCCTTCTTCTTTTGCCCTCGATCGCTCCCAGCATTAGGCTCTTCTCCAGGGAGTCCTTCCTTCTCTTTAGGTGGCCAAAGTATTTCAGTTTCATCTTCAGGATCTGGCCTTCTAAGGAGCAGGCAGGGCTGATCTCCTCTAGGACTGACTGTCTGACTGATATATATATATATATATATATACTAAATGTTAGAGAATCTAGGGTGCACATTCACAGAAATTCATAGTCGAGCATTTTATGAAAGAAAAAAACACTTACTTTCTGAACTTAAGAAAAATTGGAAGACCTTACACTGAAGTGAACCCAAACCAGTAGCTCCACAGTTCATCCAGAGACCTTCATAAATCCAACTTGCAGTATTAATTGTGTTCATTGAGCTGGAAGTCTTCCAGCTATTGGATGCAGTGGCAATAAGTAAGATGACGAAACCCAGAGCTGCCAGAAGTAATGCAGAGATCTGAAAAGATGATGCTACCATTCTTCAATGAGAAGTTTAGAGGTATTGCCTTACAGATGATGAGATTAGAGGCCTATTATAAAAGTTGATTTTCTGACAATAGAGAACAAACAATACATATGTTAGTTACTTTATTGGTAGCAGTGCAAGAAAAGAAACATTCAACTAAGAAAGTATAATTATTATTCTCTTGTGATATTTAATATCAAAGCTTATTATTCAGGCATGCACTATTAATTAGGTTTTTCATGAATCTACATATAATTAATTACACATTTATAATACAATTTGAACTGTGTAATCCAATTTTAAGATTTAAATAATTCACTACATTTGCTGAAATATGTTATATAGATTCAGATTTTCTGCAAACAGAATGTTGTACTTACTGTTGCAGACCTTTTGTTCCCTTGTCAGCGTTCTAACACGGAGTTGCATCAATAGTTTGTGAAGGTCAGTTTTGCCAAATAGAAACACTGTTTTGGAATGCTTAAGGACCTTTCCCCCATTATGCTAAAAATCAAGGCTTCACCGACAGATCATTGACTTCGCTGGTCAGGAATTTCAAAACAGAGTAAAGGTATCCCCTGTGCAAGCACTGGGTCATGTCTGACCCTTGGGGTGACGCCCTCTAGCGTTTTCATGGCAGACTCAATACAGGGTGGTTTGCCAGTGCCTTCCCCAGTCATTACCGTTTACCCCCCAGCAAGCTGGGTACTCATGCCTTACCACTCTGCGCCACAAGAGGCTCTTTACAAAACAGAGTAGGGCTGATCAAAATGTATCTTGCTAATACAGAATCAAAAACATTCAAAAACACTGCTTTCTTTACAAGAATGTATGTTGTATTCTCAAGAATTAATGCTGGGGTAAACTAGAAAATTTAGAAGTTAAAAAAATTGTTAGAAAACTATCCTAATAAGCAAGGTACAGTAGAGCCACCCAGACTTTAAAGGTTGCTGTACTTTAGCTGGAAAATTTCAAAGGAAGACTTCAGCAAGAAGCTGCTGAGTTAGAATTAATCTGCAAATTTGATACTATCAGAATTGTAGTCAGTAGGAACTTCAGATGGCTCACTACAAAAGTCTCACTTTCAAGGTTCCAGTATACTACTTAAATCACTTAACATAACACAAAGAGCCTCTTGTGGTGCAGGATGGTAAGGCAGCAGAAATGCAGTCTGAAAGCTCTGCCCATGAGGCCGGGAGTTCAATCCTAGCAGCTGGTTCAAGGTTCACTCTGCCCTCCTTCCTTCCGAGGTTGGTAAAATGAGTACCCAGCTTGCTGGGGGGCAAACGGTAATGACTGGGGAAGGGAATGGCAAACCACCCCGTATTGAGTCTGCCAAGAAAACACTGGAGGGCGTCACCCCAAGGGTCGGACATGACTCGGTGCTTGCACAGGGGATACCCTTTACCTTTACCTCTAACATAACACAGTGTCCATGTACTCCTGATGGAACAAAGTTACCAACTCTGGGTTGGGGAAGACCTGGAGATTTTGAGGGTTGAATCTGAAGACGGTAGGGTTTGGGGAGGGAGGGACTTAAATGGGGAATAATGCCACAGAGTCCACCTTCCAAAGCTGGCATTGTATCCTGATGAACTGATAGTTATCACCTGGAGATCAATTGTAAGAGTGAGATCTTCAGTCCTTACCTGGAAATTGGCCACCTTATGAAGAGGGATTGCAAAGTGCTCAGAAAGAAAAAGAATTGGTTTTTATATGCCACTTTTACCAGGAGTCTCAAAGCGGCTTACAATCACCTTCCCTTTCCTCTCTCCGCAACAACCACCCTGTGAGGTAGGTAGGTTTGAGAGAGATCTGATATTACTACTTAGTCAGAACAGCTCTATCAGTTCTGTGAGGAGTCCAAGGTCACCCAGCTGGCTGCATATGGAGGATCAGGGAATCAAACCCGGCTCGCCAAATTAGAAGCCACTGCTTTTAACCACTACACCAAGAAAGATGGCAAGCTGCTACAGCAGGGGATGTGCCTTGGAGATATTCCAGTGTACTGCCACGTCAGTGCTGCACCATAGCTAAGCACTGGTATGACAACAGTGCAAAAGGCTGTGTTTATGGTGGAAGGGGCAATTTTGGTGCTGTGGCAGGAGTTAGCTGGTTCCCTAAGCAGTGTTAGCTTAGGAACAGGCAGAGTGTTATACCAGCAAAAGCTGAAGCACAGTCCACAGGCATCGACACAACAGAAAAGGCAAACCACACTCTCACAATTGTGGTCTGAACCATAAGCTTTGGTGTTGCACAGAATGCCAACTATGACCACAGCCAATGACTCCCCTCCTCATTGGCTGCTAAACCACTGCCCTGCATGCAATCACAACTCCCAGAGCAATGCAGAAAACTGAGCTAGTATACACCAAAGTTTAGATAGTATGTTGCATGCGTCATATTTGCTCTCCAAGGTCTCTGAAGAGCATAGAGTGGACAGTGTTGCACTTTGGTAGAGACAAAAGTACAGAGAGGTCACTTTGTTGGATCCGTGGATCAAGGAACACAGGACACTAGAATCCTTTCAGCTTTTTATTAGTGATCAGCTCACAGTACAAGTAATACTGAAACTACACTGTGAAAACCCTGAAACACCGATCCCTCCCATCTCATAATTCCCCAGTATGATCTCACTGTACAATTGTCAGCTCTGGACTGGGAAATTCCTAGAGATTTGGGGGTATAGCCTGGGAAGGGGCCTCAGTGGGGTCTAATACAACACAGTCCACCCTCCAAAAAACATTTTTGTGACTGGCTAGCATGTTTGGGGTGACCCAGTGTAAAAATCACGGGAAACTGAGGATCTGTGCTTTGGAACCATGTTTTTATTCCACGTTGGAGCCACAAAGCAGGTGAGTTTTTTGTTGTGCAAACTGGCTATGAACATAACACAATTTGATGGTGATTTTGGGATGACTCAATATTTAAAAAAAAGGCCCCATGCTTCATTAATGTATTCTTGTGCTCCAGGACTGCCACATAGTGGAGGATGAGTGCTTTTTTCTGTGTTGCAGCTTATGTCTATGGATATGTAATTGTATAATTTCTCTGTTATAATGTAAACCGCCCTGAGCCTCCGGGGAGGGCGGTATAAAAGTATGATAAATAAATAAATAAATAAATAATGATTTTGGTGTCACCAAACATAAAAATCCTTATGATCCATGTTTCAGAACCACAATCTTATGCCTCAGTGGAACCGTAAATCATTTTTCTCATGTAATATGTGGCTATGGAGATGAAAAAAATAATTCGATGTTGTCTTGGATGACTCAAAAGCAAAAATTGTGAGGATCCATGCTTTAGAACGGTTTTTGTGCTACTGTGGCACCATAAAAAAGTGGATTAGTTTTGTGGTACTGACTATAGTCTGTGATATACAATACACAGGTTGTTATAAAATTTTCTTTAATGCAGAAATCATATAAATTCATGAGGATCCATGCCTCTAATCCATGTTTTTGTGCTACTGCTGCACTGCAAAGTATTGGATGATCCAATTTGGATACATGCTATTAAAGGAAGTCTGTGTATCCTTGGCTTTTGACACGTGCTTTGATAATGGCACGCGGGGGGGGGGTTGATGAAAAAAAAACCCTGACGATCCATACAGATCTGGTTTTTCTCCCCCCTTCCCCCGCCGTGAACTACATGGCTACCTCCTCAAGCCACCCATCACTGAGCTGCAGCTCTGCTTCACTGCAAAAAGGAAACCATCGAGGCCACGGCTCTACTGCCAGACTCCCGTCTCCCTCCGTGACTGAACGCGACCTTCTCCAGCCAAAGCCTAATACAGTAGCCCAGCCCACCCCATTGCAACCGGCAGCTGTGCTTTAAGTACGCGAGCAAAGGCCCCAGCCTGCTTCGAAGAGGCATCCACGACACGCCACTCAGCTCTGAGAGCGCAAGGCAGGGATGTTGCTGAGATGGGCGTATGGCACCGCCGAATCGCAAAGGCCTCGGAAGGACGCGCGAGAGAGCGAGAGCCTGGCACCCGGGCGAGCCTCGCGCACACCCACCACCGCGGCGCCTTTGCAGGGGCGGCGGGCCAGACTTTTGCGGCCTTTGTTCCCCTGTGACGTGTTTAAGCTGCGCCAGTGCTGCCGCTTCCAAGATGGCGGCCGGGGAGGTTTGGCGACCCGGAAGGACTCATTGGGGGAGCTGAAGAAAATGGCGTGGACTTGCTGTGCCCGCTTTTGGGTTAGACAAGAGTTATGGAGTAGTGGAACTCGGGCACGTAGGTACGATAACGCAGCCTCTTCTGGGGAGGCCGGGGAGCTTGGGGGAAGGCGGTTGGGATGGCGGGCGCTGTGGGCTAGAGGCGTTAACATGAACTTCGAAAATAAGGAAGATTGGCTCTTGATTCTAGCGTTCCCTGGACGTCATGTTTTTACGTAAACAGGCCCGTGGTCGGGATTAGATTTTGTACTTCTCTCTCTATCCACCCCCCCCTCCCGATATAGGCAGCGTGAGTGAAGGAGTGGCCTCTGTCTTTGACCAAAAACTGTCGGTGCTCCCCAGAGAAGTAAGAGCAGAAGTCTTATGACCGGGAGTGGGGTGTTGCCCTGTTCCATTCTCCTCATCCGTTCATGCAAAATGGCCATGCCCATCTAAGAGTTAGAGGTCCTAAATTTCTAAAAATTTACTGTGTGGAAAATGGCATCGCGAATTTGCACAGAAATAGAATTTAAAATAGTTTCAAGGTTGTGTATCATCGGTTGTATTGTGTCCTGCTAAGTCATTTCTGATTTATGAGTACCCTATGAATTAATAACTTAAAAAACGGCCTATCATGAACAGCTTGGGTCTTGCAAACAGAAGACTGTGCTTCCATTATTTTAGTCAATCCATTTCATGTTGGGTATTTTCCTGTAGCATTTAATTTTTCCTAGTTTTGTCTTTTTCAATGTGAGATAATGATCTTTTTGTTAGGAAATGGAAATATATGTTCCAAAGGAGGGCAAATAGAACTAAACCTTGTTAAAATAAAAAGTTCATAATGATGAAGCAAAACTTTTTCAGTATGCAATTTACTGTTATTCTGCCTACCTGTTAGATGTTTTTTTTAAGAATCAAATAATATTGCCTGGTGAACTAATATAAAATATTTGTCTTGTGTGCATGCATGCTCTGAGAGTGTGTGAGGAGTGGAGCAAAAGAAGATTATTTAACCACGGTGGGAGGCTACCACAAAGCTCTTCTTCCTAGAATGTGTTCTTAAAGGTCCTTTCATGGTGGTGGGTTAACTTTTGTTTGCAAGATATTTATTCATTCTTGTAGCTCTTTGCATCTTAAAGTACTCAAAAGTGTATATATTTTTAAAATTACATGTAGCAGAACTAGATTATAATAATGATCTCATCATGTTTTCAGCTGTTTTGAAATTATACTTTGCTTATAAACTTAGAGGTTTCCTGTTAACCACCTCTTAGGAACCATCAGGTGAAAAGCAAGATTACAAATGCATAGGTAAAGATGATGATATACAGTTCCAAGACAAATAGACAGAATGCTGTAGTATCAGTTGACCCCAGTAGATGTATTTCTTTGGTAGCATGTTCATCGTTTAAGACAACTTGGAGTGCTTGGGGAAAAAACTGACATACATTCAAAGTTTAAAAGGCAGGTGAAGTGAAATCTTAAAAGAATCATAATACTTTGGAGAGTAAGACATTGCAGAGCTGGAAAAAGTACAGAAAATGGCAACTAAGATAAGGGGTTGAAGCACCTTCCCTAATGAGGAAAGGCTGAAGAGTCTGGGACTTTTGAGTGTAGTGGGGTGGGACATGATAGGAGTTTTATAAAATGATACATAGAGTTGGCAAAGAGAAATCTTTTCTCCTTCTCCTCAAATCTTAGAACTCAAGGGGGGCATCTTGTGAAGTTGATAGGCAGTAGATTCAGGACAGACAAAAGGAAACACACTACACAGAGTTATTAAAATGTGGAATTCACTAACAGAGGATGTAATGATGGCCACAGAAATAGACAGCTTTAAAAGAGGATTAGATATTTGTGGAAGATATGTCTTTCAGTGGCTACTAGCCATGGTGACTGAGGTGAGCCTCCATGTTCAGATACACTCAGCCGTTGAATCGCAGTGCCAGGAGGCAATGCCAGTGGAAGGTCTTTGCCTCTATGCCAGTGATGCCATGACCCTTTAATGCCCTTCCTAATGCCGTGACCCTTTAATACAGTTCCTCATGTTGTGGTGACCCCCAACCATAAAATTATGCAAGTGTTCTTTCACAGAAATTAAACCGAAACTGACCAATGGCATGAAGATCCATTGTTCATGATTGTATATAAATTGTTTTTTTCCCAGGGTTTCTCAGGTCAGTTCTGCCTCTTGTCCTACCATGCCGATCTCGCTATTTTCCGCTGGTCCAGACAGATGAAGGTTCTATCTCGGTCTACTCTGCAAGGCTGTTGTGTGGATGGCATCCCCCCTCACCTAGCTGCTTGCCCTGCCATGCCCCCTGTGAAAGGGTCATTTGACCACCAAAGGGATCTTGACCACCAGGTTGAGAACCACTGCTCTATGCCCTGTTGTTTGCCCTCCAGAGGAACTAGTTGACCACTGTGCAAAACACAATGCTGGATTAGATGGAACACTGGTCTGATCCAGCAAGGGTCATTTTATGTTCTTATGCTTAAGAAGAGTTTTTGTCTGACATCGAAAATGTCACATGTAGGAAACATTTTAAATGAGTCCCTTTTGTTTGGTATGTGTTTTCTTGGCCAGGTCTGCCTTGTATACACAACAAAGAAATGGATTCAGAAGACCAGCACAGAAGAGTGGTTTCCAAAGGCCTAACTCAGGAACCAGTACCAAACCACAGAGAACTGGTTTGTCTCCTCCGGTAGAGGATGTAATCTTTCCAACACCTTCCCATTCAGTTAAGAAGCTTGTGAAACCATTCTTCTTCACAATTGGGGTAATGATACTTTCAATATGTGACATCTCCTTAACAGCTATCATTTGTCACTGATGCAAACTCGTTTATTAAAAGGAAAGATATGCTTGTTTTGCAGAAAAAGGGTTTCTTGGTTATATGAAGATACTTAAATGCCAGAACAACAGTTCAGTAAATAGGAAACTGTTGAATGTCTTTGGTAATATGGACTATTGCAGGTTCTAATTCTATATTCACTCCTGCACATCTTATTGTTTTATTACATACCTTGACTATAAATATATTTATAGTTTTCAGGCTGTGCTTTTGGCTCAGCAGCTATTTGGCAATATGAAACGCTCAAAGAAAAGTTCCAGAAGTATTTTGAAATCACTCGAGCAGACTGGATGGATAGAATCAAACTACGTACGGAGTTGGACATCAGAAGGGAGGTACGAGGAACTTGTTCTGTATAATAACACAGTTTTTTTTCTTGTTATGAAACCATATATTAAAACAGAGATGCTCTGTGCTAACTGGTAAATCTTTTTTCATTGTTGTGGACAAATTCAATAACACTTTCTCTACTATGTCTTACTATCCAGGGATTTTGCAAGACTTCCTAATTTTGTTAGTGAAAAGTGCATGAATATTGAAGTCACAAACAGAATGTTTATTTGACTTTTATGGTTGTCTTTATTGTATTGTGATGATCTGCAGTCTGGCTGTGCAGCTGTAATAGGGTGCTTGCATATTTTCTGTTTTGGCAGTTTACTTTGTGCAGTTTGTTAATTTATTTAGAAAATGTCTGTGCCATCTCCATGGAAGCTGCTGCAAATGGCTAACAAAATAAAGCATCAATACAAGTTGTTAACAATTTAAAAAATAGCCAGGGCATAAAAACAGTATAAAACATGAAGCAGCTTAAAAAGATTCCTCAGTACTGAATTGAAGTGCAGGATCCATAAACTAGCAAGATTTTTTAAACCATTCTCTTAGCTTTATATTCTTAGTATATTCCTGATTTTAGAAAAGCAGAAAATTAAAAAATATATATACATTTTCTTGTTTTCACTCCTTGTAGCCACTCAGTGACTTTATTTATTCTCCTATAAACCCAAGCTATAACATCAGAAAAATCAGTGTAGGACAGAAATCTGTGATCATGGGCCAAATTGGTAGAATTTGGCTTGATAGGAGATAAGAGCATGTGGTTCTTAAATGCAAAAGAAAATAAGGTATTTCTTTAAAAAGTTTTCTGCTCTCTGGGACAGAGTCTGTACTTATTTCAAAAGCCATATACAAGGCTGTGTGGCCAACCAGGGTCTGTTGCCTTCAAGTATTTTTAATTTGAAGAAAAAGCATGAGGAAGCAAGAAATTATTCCCTAGCATTAAAAATGCTATAGTAAATTAATCTTCAAATGTGTGGGGTTGCCATATTCCTGTCCCCCAAATCTAAATGACCTAATGCGCATATTATGCAAATGGAGCATTGTTTTTTTGATGTCATCTGGTATTTGATTGCATTGTTTTATACTATGCAATCCACATTGAGCCTCAATGAGAGCTGGGCTATTAAAATACTAATAGTTGTACACCAGTTGCTCTGTATCTGCTTCTGGCATCCTCCACAAAGTTGGGGAAGGAACAAAAGAAACATCTCACCTATTTATGGGATCATGCCAAGTTTTGCTCATACTTTCTCTATGAATAAAGCTACAGTATTTGCTGGCGTATAAGACTACTTTTTCCCCCTGAAAAACATACCTCCAAGTGGGGGGGGGGGGGGTCGTCCTATACGCCGGGTGCACTTCAGTACTGTAATGTAATGTAATAAACTCTATATTTAGAGTGGAAATGTTGGGGGGTCGTCTTATACGCCCAGTCGTCTTATACACCGGCAAATACGGTACATCTAAATGGGAGGGGACTCTGCCATTTGAGAGGCAAAGGGAAGGTTTGGGGTTTACTTAAGATGCCTGAAATATTAGTCTTATTGCACACTCGTATGGATATTGGAAATCATGAAACGTTCATGAAGCAGAAAATCCAGGCAGAACACAGAAATTGGTGCATATTGTCATATTGTAACTTTGTCAGAAAATACAGCTCTGACAAGCTTCCTTTTGAAACCGGGCAAGATGAAAAGTATAGCTTCTCTTACATGTCAATATAGCTGTGGTTTTCCTTATGGTATGAAACAACGGAAATGACCAGATCATCAACAGAGGGCAATTAAATTAAATAAACTAGAGAAGAACAGTGGTATGATCATCTATTCAAAATAAACATTTATGTGTAGTGTTTTTTAGAAATTCTGGGATAAGAGTGTTTAGTTTAAATATTATGTTTAATCTCTCAATTTCTTTTTCTTTAATAGAGTTTTGTATATTGAAAACTGAACAGTATGTGATACACATAAATTCCCGGAAGTGCTGGATGGTTTAGGTATCTAGATGATGTTTTTGCTCATTCTCTTTCAGATTAACCAATGGTGGAAATCACTGAGTGAAGGGCAACGTGCTGTCTCAGGTTTGTGTTAGCTTACAAGTATTAGACATTCTCAGGAAGAGAGATATGGCAAACAAGGTACAGTATGTCACTGGATGGCTGTTAAACCTAGGGCAGTGTTGCCTACCCACATGTTTATTTTGCTTTTCTAAGTATTTATTTTGGCATTTATAAACTGCTTTTGTTTCTGCTATGATCTCAAAGTTGCTCCCCTTCCCCCAAACCTCCCCCCTGCAATACAATTTCAACAATTATAAAATAAAAAACAAACATACAGCATGAATTCCATGCTGGTCTTAGATCTAGGGAGTTGACTTACAGCCACAAAGTGCAAGTTATATGCTAAGAGCCAGGGCCCAGGAGTTCTTTGGCTATTACTAAATGGCTTAAGTCTTTGACTTTGGCCAGAGTTTATTGCCTTCAAGCAGGAGGGGAGTCAGAAACTCAGCTTGAATATTATGCAGGTAAAAGATGTTACCAAACATGCCTGGAACATATCCCCTTTAAACTAATATGTGCACATTTTATTTCACCTGCTAGCTTGGTGTAGTGGTAAGGAGTGCAGACTTCTAATCTGGTGAGCCAGGTTTGATTTCCCACTCCCCCACACGCAGCCAGCTGGGTGACCTTGGACTTGCAACAGCACTGATAAAGCTGTCCTGACCAAGCAGTAATATCAGCCTCACCTACCTCACAGGGTGTCTGTTGTGGGAAGAGGAAAGGGAAGCCACTTTGAGACTCCTTCTGGTAAAGAAAAGCAGCATATAAGAACCAAGTTGTCTTCTTCTAATTTCTTTGTGGTATGATGGCATATTGCAGTCCTGAATAGATAGATAATACTTCTGAAGATTACCCTATTCTATCTGTTCAGATGGAATAGACATGTCTTAGGGCACATATAGTTGTTGGTACTGGAGTCAGTTGTTTACATAGAAAGATATATGTATTACTAGGATACCACAAAGAATTTGCTTTATGTACAGTTTTTAATGAAGTCAGTAACTGAAAAATCAATATTTCAAGAAGAAAACTGATTACTTATCAATGTAAGATGTTCCTGTTTTTTTTAGACAGCCAATTTTTAGTTTTCCTCTAGTATATTCTTAGACATAATTCAAATCTCTGTTGTATAAAATGAAAATACTTAGGTGCTGTTCTTATGAAAAATTATGCCAAATGGTTTGCAAGAGACATAAAATGTATTTCTCAGTTTGTGCATCTGGATATGAAATCCATAATGGAACAAAATTAAAGTTTATCTAAAAATTTCTTGTGTTCAGTTATTCCTGCTTAAATGCACTTTTTAAAATAATCATTTTGCGGTGATTGTATTTACAAGGTGAATAATTTTCCTGATTGTCTGCTTTATCACTAAACTCTTCTTAAATTTGTAGGCATTATAGCAGCAAATGTTTTAGTATTCTGCTTATGGCGGGTACCTGCTATGCAGCGGATAATGGTTACATATTTTACAGCAAATTCTCGTAAGTGTACGGTAATTATTATAACCCATACATATTTAGGCAAATTGTGTATATTGGTTTTAAATTAACATTTGCTTTGGCTGTATTATTAGTATTATTTGGATTTTTTGGCAGTCCATCCCTGAGAACAGGCTTGAGGCAGCTAACAACAACAACAAAGGCTTTTTCATCCCTGGACCCAACCTGTTGGAATGAGCTCCCTGAAAAGCTACGTGCCCTGTTGAATTTGTCAGCTTTCCGCAGGGCCTATAAGATGGAGCTCTTCTGCCAGGCATATAGTTGAGGCCATGGTGGGTCCCGGAGTTACCATCGGCAGATCCCTTAGCATTGGTTAGCATCCCTCCCAATGAAAGAGAGTTCTTGACCCCTAGTTGGACAGACGGTTGGGGTTAGAACTCTTGCATCGCAATCTTTTAAAGTTCAATGTTTATTGCTTAATGTTTTTAAGGGTTTTTTTAAGGGGATTGTATTGTTTTTTATTGTTTTATTGTGAACCGCCACGAGTTCCAAAGGCCAGCAGCGGTATACAGATTTGTAAATAAATAAATTTAAAAAGCATCTACATTTTATATGGACAACACTTAATGGGTTTTTTTTGTGACACACATACACTTTCTCTTGTTAAGTTGTCTCCAATAGATAATTTGAAAATTGAAGGTGAATATAGTAATAAAATGATCCATTCCCCCGCCCTCTTTTTTACCTAGGAGTTTTGTGCTTTCCCATGATTCTGTCTACCTTTAGTCATTTCTCGTTTCTGCACATGGCAGCCAACATGTATGTTCTTTGGAGCTTCTCAACCAGTATAGTCTCTCTTCTCGGACGGGAGCAGTTCATGGCAGTATATTTCTCTGCTGGTAATAAACTCAGACTTCTACCGTGCTTAAATGTTGACTAATTTTTAGACAGTATGTTGTATTATATCTTGGGAAGAGGCTGTGGCTAAGTGATAGAACGCTTGTTTTGCATGTAGAAGCAAAGGAAGAGGCATTCAGTTTTCTGGCTGGCTCATCAACATCTGCTGGTCCCCCAGACAACCCCCTCCACGACCTGAACCCAAACTGACCTCCCTGTAGGTTCATGTTTAGAGAGTTATTGTTGTAATGTGAATTGATATAATACTGTTGTTCAATTGGAACCCAGTGTTATGGCTGTTGTTATGATTACAATGTATATCCCTACGATACAATTTGTATAAACCGCCATGAGCCTTACGGCAGGGCACTGAGGCAACTTTGAGAGCAGGATATGCTTATCCCCTTGTACATTCATCCGAGTCAAGCTTGAGCCTGGCAAGGTAGTTTGTAAACTTTCTAAATAATCATTGAGAGAAGATACTATCTATCTAAAAAATTGCTCCTTAGAGAGATGGTTAGTACAGAAAAGAGCCTCAGGTTCCATCCTCAGTAATACTGTGTTTCCTAACTAAATTCTTGTTTTCTGATTTTCTAATTTTCTAGGTGTTGTTTCCACATTTGTAAGTTATGTCTGCAAAGTAGCCACAGGGAGGTTTGGAACATCACTTGGAGCTGTGAGTTGTACTTCTGAATTCAAGCTAATCTACCTGCTTTTCAGAAACTATTCTGTGCATAGTGCATTAAGCAGAAGTAGGTATGCTGGGGGAGGTACTAAAGGAGACATTAATGAAATTTGGGGACTTTTCTGTAAGTTGAATCTGAGCATCAAAGAAAAAAAAAAGGTTAGTTAAATTTTAGTCTTTAAAGTGACTACTTTATATATATTAAATAAAGTTACATGGGGATGAGGTTGCAAGCTGCGGAGAGCTGTACACTTAGTTGAGTTTGTTAGTGTTGCAAATAAGTTGGGTATGTTGTAACTGCTTTTGTAGTTTACATTAGCAATTCCCCAACCTGTGGGCTGTGGACCACATGTGGTCCGTCGACTAATTGGAGGTGGGCCGCGAAGGACGCCTCCCCCCCCCCCCCACCAGCCCTTTACAACACACTTTGGGTGTCATTGTCTCCCATCACTCCCAGATGGGACTATCTCATTACAGAGAAACAAGCTCAGGGTTCCCATTGATTTGTCATTGTCATGAGTTAAAATTTCCATGAAAATAAAATGTTCCTTATGTTCATTGTTGTGGCATGTCTGTATCTTATTTTGAAGGGATGTTTAAACATTTTACCATAGCAATGAGAGAGTGTTAGGGCAGTGGTTGAGAGTAGAGGAGTTTGCATGACAGATTTTTTGATACTGCATACATTTCTGGTGGTGGTAGAAAGTGCCATCAAGTTATTGCAGACTTATGGTGACTCTGTAGGACTTTAGGTGATTGGCCATTACCTGCCTCTGTGTCATGACCCTTGTATTCATTGGTGGTCTTCCGTACAAATACTATGCAGGGCCAACTCTGCTTCTGAGATCGGACAGGATCGAGCTAACCTGGGCTATCCAGGTCAGGACAATTTCTGTTTGACTATTTCAAAAAAACGTTGGGTCATAAAACCATCTCTGAGTAAAGATACTGTGATTTCTTAAGCAATTTGTCTCAAGAGCCTTTATCTGAAATAATTCCTTTCAAATGGCTGTGGGAATTTAAAGCTAGTATGCCTGGGCTTCTGCTGCATCTTTCCCCACCTTACATATTTTCTAACTTCATGGATCTGGAGTAGAAGTTGATATATTTATATTCTAAAATGAAATGAGTATGCTTGTCTAGTATTGCAAAGCAATATTATAAGGTCATGTGGTAATGTTCTTAATTTAATTTGTATTTTAATGTAATTCTAGTCAGGTGCTATAATGACTATCCTTGCAGCTGTATGTACAAAGATGCCGGAAGCCAAGCTCGCTATAATATTTCTTCCAATGTTCACATTTACAGCAGGAAATGTAAGTAATCATTGGTGTCCACCTTCCCTTTTTCTGCCGATCAGTTAGCTGAGCACACTTCTATTTTATCAGTATTTCAAAGTTGCATGCAGTTTTAAAGTCAATTTCAGCTCAAGAGACACATTCACTGTTGCACTGTGTTCTTACAGTAATGAACTATATATTTGCATCACTTTGTGGCATTTCTTACTGACATTTCTAGCTTATTAGTTAGAATATTGCTAATGGTGTGGGCCAGGACCCAAAGCCCTACTTTGGGTGTGACCCAATTTGCATGGAGTTGGACTATGAACAGCAGATCCTCTTGCCATATCATCAACTGCTTTTGAATGTTTCCCTCATTTCCCCTGCCACCTCAGTATCAATATTCTGGTAGCTGAGATTTACTATCTTAAAATCCTGCTTTTCTAAATAGCCACTGGATGAAAAGGTTTAAAATTAGGGGCTCTGTCATAAGTGAACTAACTGTGCAGTTTTAATAATCCAGTAGTGAGTTGTTCTGGCACAGTCTGACTTAATGCTATACTTTCCACAATAAAAACAATACTCTTTAATCTGTCAAAATTGACACCTGTTTTGACATGCATCTAGCACTTCGTTAATATGAGGGTTTTTGATTGTTTGGCCCCATTGCTTGTTGCTAGTTATTTTTTCCCCTCAGCAGTTGCTTGCACTTGAAAGCTTACGCCTTGAATAAATCTTTGTTGGTCTTAAAGGTGCCACTGGACTCTGATTTTGCTTTGTTGTGCTGCTTCAGGCCAACACAGCTACCCACTTGAATCTATTTTACCTGTGGTGAGCTAAGGTCTGGAGAAAATTATTTGCTCAGCCCATTAGGATGGAAGCAGCAGCCAAGGCTATAGTAACTTGAATCCAATCAAAATCCAAGTACAGCCCTTATACTCAACGCTTGATAAAATGATTCATGGGATGGAGAATAGGAAGTTTTCCCCCTCCTTTTCCAGTAATAGCAGAACTCAAGACACCCAATGAAATTGGTGGGCAATAGGTGTAGGACAAACAAAAGGAAATACTTCCTCACTCAATGAGTAATTAAATGGTGGAATTTGCTGCCTGCAGGGGTGGTGATGGCTATGATCATAGACAGCTTTAAAAGGGGGCTGGATTAATGGAGAATAGGTTCAGAGGCAGTAAACCTCTGAATACCAGTACTAGGGAAACATCAGGAAAAGGCCTTGGCTTCTGTGCCTGTTTGTTGGCCCTACTGGGCAACTGGTTAGCTGCTGCATGAAGCATTATGATGCACTGGTTGCACCACTGCTCTGATACAGCAGGAATCTTATGTTCTTAAAGGCTATTGCCTATATATAGCGGAAGAGAAAGTTGTATGAGGAATGTTTCACCATTTTCCTGTTTTTGACCTACTGAAATACAAGCTTCATTTTGTTGTTGTCTGTTGAAGTCTTACCAATGCTTTATTTGTTGTTTACTTATTCTAGGCTCTAAAAGCCATTATTGCAATGGATTGTGCAGGACTTGTTTTCGGTTGGAAGTTTTTTGATCATGCTGCTCATCTTGGGGGAGCCCTGTTTGGCATGTAAGGGGCTTTTTTATATACTATATTACTATTACTATGACAGTGTGGCATAACTTCATCTTGAAAATAGTGCTGAAAAATACAGCAGTTATTATAATACAGACACTTAATTTACTGTTGGGATGGGTTTTCAGCCAGTGACTTAATGGTGTTTATCTGGTGTTTATCTGATAAATATTTATTACATCTGTAATGCTTCACGCGATGGAATTTCAGCTGTGTTTATGTTGCTTTAAGGTGGTATGTAACATTTGGAAATGAACTTATTTGGAAGAACAGAGAACCACTGGTGAAGGCTTGGCATAACATAAGGACTGGGAGTTCAAAAAAGTGAGTCACAGATGTCGAATTTTAGAAGATGCTTAACAGCTGCAGCATGGTACTTGAAGATCTGAAAATGGACTAGTTATTGTGCTGCCATCCAATACTGGGTTTTAGGAACTTCAGTGTCCAATGTGGCAATCCACATTTGAAAAGAATTGTATTTGATAGTAACTGTGGCAGAACTGAGACAATAAAGATTTACCTTACTGCTTTATGAAGTGAGCTGATAATCATTTTCTGGACTATGTTGGAGTTCCCTTACTTGGATCAATGGCCCAATGAAGAAGGAGAAGGAGGAGAAGAGTTGGTTCTTATATGCCGCTTTTCTCTAACCGAAGGAGTCTCAAAGCAGCTTACATTTGCCTTCCTTTTACTCTCCCCACAACAGACACCCTGTGAGGTAGGTGAGGTTGAGAGAGCCCTGATATCACTGCTAAGTCAGAACATTGGTTTAATGTTACGTTTATTTTGATTTATTATTTACAGTTATAAAAAATAAGCATACTGCAGAGTAACTGTAACAGCAAAATCTGGCATGACTGCAAATGTGTATATTGAATTCTAAGAAGAATTTTTCTAGACACACCTTTTTAATGAAAGAATTCTGGTTCCTATTTATTGTCCTCATCTTACTCTTCTGCATGTGTGTTTGACTTGAGTAGTGGTTTCTGTACTATAAAATAATACCTACACATTTATAAAGATCTAAATGTGGGCTGAGAGAATCCATAATATGGGTGTTGGGCAGCAGCCTGAATTACAGTGTATGTTATGAGGGCATACAGCTTTAACTCCAAACTGAACTTAATTTACAGAAATGGGTATCTTTCTAAAAAAACAAACCAAGCAGCCTTGGGTGGAAAGTTCAGAGGAAAGGGTGAAGAAATCTTTCAGTCCTCTGCTTAAGAGGCTGCTTTTAGGTGTTTTTTTGTAAAGGTTGTGGGGGAGATGTTTGTAATTCATATCATGAGATTACACATCAGGCATTAGAATTCTATAGAGCACATAGAAAAGCGGTGCTCTGCTGACGTGCGTGCATGCACCACATCCAGTGTCCAAAATATTGAATGGGGTCTACTTTAAGCATTCCTGAGCATCCTCAGTAGGATGTTTTATTTTCTTTGAACAGCAGAGACACAAATGGCTTTTGAAATCCCTCATTTCAACAAACACAGATTTCTGAGTCTTCTTGCTTCTTCTTCAGATCAAAGCCTGTAATAATCAGGATTTTGACTGAAGCCTGAAATATATCATTTGTAACTTGATTTGGCAGGATTCAATAAGAAGTGGAAAGAGAAAAAAGAAGCACGAGGGGATTTTAATTTTATTCTAGTTTTACAGAATTTCCTTCAAATATGGATGCTAGAATAGAGCAGCATGTTTTCTGTAAAGTTCCTAAGTACTATAGTGTCAAATAGAGAACCAGTATTTACCACTTACATAATAGATCAAATAGATACAATTGTGTAAATTGAGAACTTGTGTTAACTGACAGGCATGTTCAGCTTAAAGAGATGCTCTGGTATATTTAGTGGTGTTGCTTTGGATAAATGATAACAGAAACAATAGGTTAGACTCATTTCTGAACATTAAAACTTGGAAGTTTGTTTCCTCCCATATAGGTAATACTTTCATAAAGAACTCATCCTGGATGGCTAAGAGGCCATTTGCTTAAGTCAGATTGCTACAAGAGAGAATGATTTATCATAGTTTGAGATTGAATAACCTGTAAATTGCATAGTTTTGATTATCCACGAGCTGGTCAATTGGACTGGTGGGATATAAATTAAATTATAAAATAAAAAATATCCTTACAGTTAATGTTTTGCTCTTCTAGCAAGAGTAATGCCTTCCATCTTCTATGAACTTTATACCTAATTTCACTTTCCCTTTTTGTGTCATAATTTCTTGGATTAACTGATTTGTGAAAGCTGTCCGGGAGTCAGTTATGCAAACTCATTTAGGAGAAGGGAACTGCTGCTATATAACTGATTTTTCTAAAGAGTTTTCCCACTCTCTTACTGCTTACAAAGTAAGCCATGAGTATAACTGATAGACAGGAGCTTTGTTCTTTTTAACACCCAGCTTTTTGCTGCTAGAAAACAGCACAATTTGTACCTGATCCCTTCTAATTATTTTGAAATAGATGGTATGCATATTGTCAGCTGCTTTCAGCGAGTTAAAAAAAATTGAAATCAGATTTTAAAAGTGTAGAACAAATTATAACTTTATTTAATTGAGTGATACTGACTCTTGTTTTCAGAGCTGGCACACTAAAATTGCCAAACAAAGTCATCAAGATACAAAAATCACTGCTACTTTGGAAAATGTGAGCCCTTCTTTAAAGCCTTAACAGTTCAGAAGGAAACTTCATCTTATGCTTTTGCCCATATGATAGGGAATGGGGCAGATCTTTGCAGACTGGATGCAGCAGAACACATAGAAGGAAAATCCTAACTCTGTCTGCTTTTTATGTATCATGAGTGTTACATATTTTTTGGTAATATCAAATGGATATTTGACCAGGAAATTACAAATCTATTTTATTAATGACATTACGCAGTTTTAAAAGATAACTTGATTGGAAGTAATCTTATTAAGGATTGTTACCTCAGTCTTGTGTATTATGCAATAGGGAATTTTAATTATTTAATAATCACTACAGCTCACTGTTAAAAATAATACTGTTGCATCACAGCCTTTAGCCATCTGTTAAGACATTAAACTGCAAAGGTAATCTCACTTCAATGGCTATCTTGTGGTGATATCAGAAATGTTCTTATGTTAATACTAAAAATGTATGGTAAAGAATAAACTGTGTGAGTTCTTGTACACAAACTACTAAGGAGCAGGTACCTATACTTTTTTTGTTGATTGTGTTTTTACAGTCCTGCTTGCATACATTTCCTGTAAAGTATTGTACTTGAATATAGAAAACTAATGAGAATGAAAAGGAATGCTCAGTCCTTTGACGGAGGTGCACTGGTAATTCCTCTAGCCTGTGCATGTTAAGTCCAGATCTGCTACAGCAGGAGAAGGCACCTCTTTATTGCTTCCTCTATCACTGATTACAATGTATAAGATATCTTTCTCACTGAGAATCAAGATGGATTATAAAATAATAAGAGCAATTCAATCAGACAGTACTCAAAAATAAGCTTGCTCCAATCTGTTTGAAAGTGTATAGCTCTCTGTGTTGAGCTGGTCTGATGTGATCAAAGGAGCAGCAATCCAAGAGATTTCCTAGACAGCATGTGGGAAAAGTAGGAGAGGATGGCAGAAAGCTCGGTGACTACTGATGCTATGCCTGTGCTCTCTCTCCCCCCCTCCTTTATTTTTGCATCCCTGGCAGCAGCTGCTGCATTAAGCTCCATCTGTGTCTGGGGGGGGGGGGGTGATGGTGCACAAGGGGCGTCACGTGTCTGACAACCACAACGAGGGGCTGATATTGACCAAGGGAACGGGTGGGAGGAGGTGCTGCTATCCACAAGCCAAGGGGCGCGCAGAAGCACCTTCCTCTCGCTGCAGACTCTTCCCCCCCTTCCCCCGTGGGAGAAGGCTCCCCGCTTCTGCCGGCCCCCTCCCTCCTTGCATGTTGCCGCCGCCATGGCCTGGCCCTGCATCACTCGCGTCTGCTGCCTGGCGCGCTTCTGGAACCAGCTGGACAAGTCGGACCTGGCCGTGCCGCTCACCATCCACAACTACTCCGACATAGAAGAGGCGGCGGCGGAGGGCGCGGGCGCGGCGCCGCAGCCAGGGATCCCAACAGGTGGCGGCCGTGGCCGCCCCCTTCCCCCCGGGCGCCCCCGGCCGGCCTCTGCCCTGCCCGTGTCGGCGTCCGCCCCCTCGCTGCACGACAGCCTGGCGGGCGGCAAGAGGCCGTCGAGGAAGGGCCGGGGCGGCGGGCGGCGGAAGGAGTCCTTCGCGGCAGAGACCCAGTACCAGCAGGACTTCCGCGCGTGGCCGGTGCAAAAGCGGGACGCCCTGCCGTGGCTCGGGGAGGGCCGCAGGGGGGAGCTCCGGGGAGCGCCGTCCGCCGCAGCCCCCGCCCCCGCCGTGGCGCACGGCGGCTCCCGGCAGCGCGTGTACGTCGTGCCGGCCACGGAGCGGGAGGCAGGCAGGAAGCACGGCGCCTTCAAGCAGCTCTGGTCCGCTGCCTCGCCGCCCGGCCTCCGCAGGACCACCTCCTACAGGTAGGCTGCCTCTTCTGCGCAGACAGGTGTAGCTGAACTGGGCCCCAGCAGGGCCGTTGGGAGCAGTGGTTAGACCATTATGGGGCCTCTGAACATGTGCAGGGTGCATTTGTTGCCCCCTTATTGCCGAAGATCATCTCACACATCAGGCTTATCCTATACAAAAAGGACTTCCACTAGTAAAGAAGTATACAGTTTGCCTGGTTTGCCACATGCAAGTGCGAGAAAGCTGGGGAGGAATGCAGCATCCTTGAACTTGTATGCCTGTGTTTGGCTTTCCCTTTTATGGTTGGTGTGTGGGGGGGGATTTCCCCAGACAGAAGATGCTTCCTGTGACATAAAAATATTTTGTGAAGTAAGCCAGGTAAAGGCATCCTGTCGCCTACTTCTGAACACCATACAAGGCATTGCCCTTTGTGTCTTCCTAGTAGGGTCAGAAGGTTTCCTTATTTGTTCCCTCTGCCACCACTGATTTCCTCCCAAATAGAGGGACAAAAAATAAATGTCACAGCTGTTGACTTTTGAAAAACCCACCATTTATTAAAAGGGAATGTTCCAGGAAACTAATTCCCAAAGATTACTTATCCGTTTTGCTAGACCCAGTAAAAAGAGCACAGATCATGAATGCACTTAGTATATTATACTATATATAGAAAGGAAATAGCAGAACATTTTTTCCTTGCTGTTTTTCTCAAGATAAATTAATCCCCCACCCCCTTTGAGGGGGATCCTAATACATTGTCATCAAAGCTGTATATAACTCCAGGTTACTATGGGTGGGCATAGTCTCCTTTTGAAGTTCTTTGGGTCCTTTGCAAGGCCCTCCCCCCTAACAACAATTAAGGCATCTGGCAATCTCTCTCCTTCAGCTGAGATTTTGAGCTCAGGATTTCAAAAGTGTCCTGACTTGACCTTGCCTTTTTATATTTAAAAAAGTGCAGAGTGGCCCATTTGGTGCCCTCTTCCTTCCATGACAATATCCTAGATTACTCTTCCCTGTGGAAATCTGGCTCTTAAAAAGAAAATCTCATTTTAATTTGTTTTTAATCTTGACTCAGTTTGTTCCAGGGCAGGGCAGCTGTTCTGTATGGTTTTGTATCTCATCCAAGAGAAGTAGAGAGGTGCGGGGCACATAAACACAAAGGACTTTACTGTCGGAGCAGTGGTCTCATCTCCAGCTGGTACCAAGGACAGGAGAAAAATGTGTAAGCTGAAGGTCATTTGCTAGACAACAAGGGAAGTGTTTAGTGGTGTTCCAGTGCTCAGGAAGTAGCCATATGTTGTGATTTTAGTCTTTGTTCTAAGAGTAGGATCCAGTCATCTTTTAAATGCAATTTTACCAATTTCCTCTGTTCACTACAGCACAATCCCACTTGGTTTTTGTCTATACAGTTCCTATGATCACCAGTCCTTTTTGGCAGTCAAAGGAGTCCCTCTTTCCTTTTTCATCAGACAAAAAGCTGGTTCAATCTAACTCTATATATCTGAGATGGTATGCCATTTTTGCATTGCAAAAGCTACTTTTGTCATCTGCTATACTTAACTTAATCTTTTGGGTGGCAGAGAAGCAGATAGAATGTATTTAATATATTTTTGCCATTACTGTGGCCAGTGTTGTAAGCATACAATTGCCCCTCAATGTGTTGCTGTGCATATTTGTTCATTTATTTGAATTGCAAACTCATTTTAGGCAAGAGTATCGCCCATGGACTGGAGCAAAACGAGCCAGGGCCTCAAAGATGAAACAAGCGTTTATTATCCCAGAGGATCACTTTGTGAAAGAAACTAGCTACAAGGCAGACTTTAAGGTAAATGTACTTTGCAAAACCTTTGAAACTTTGGAGTTTAATAATGTAAGTAGGATGCAACTCATGAAAACAGCAGTGCACATTGAATTATTCCTGAAACTCCAAGAATTACTGCATTGTTGGACTTTTGAAAGGCACACACCCTGATTCTGCAAGATGGATTGTGTATTTATTTTTGTAGGTATTTTAGCTCACCTTTTAAATCTAAAAGGACAATATTATACAGAAAAATCCCCATAGCAAACCCCATAAAATACATCTCAGAATAATCCCCATAACAATTCAAATATAGAAGTGCAACAATTAAACACACTGAATCAACCAGAGATCAATCAGTATACAATATACTGTCCAAACAACATGCAATTTCTCTTAAATAAGCTCAACACAGTTCTTAACCCCACCTCCCAGAAGATCAATGTTCCTCAGCAAGAAACCCCTTGGCTGTTGTAGTACATCACTCTGGGTACTTCATCACAGAAGAGCCCTTTGTTGTACACATAGACATATCTCAGAAGCCTGTGGGTTCTTCTGCTGAGATCCTTCTTGTAGGGGATATTTTCCATGCAGTGTAGTCTTGTTCCCTTTTCTTTGCTGTCTCATCTAGCTCCAGAGGACTGGTAGGATGAATGAACTGACAAGATTAGGATTCCTGGCCTCTCCTGGACAAAGATCTGGCTTCCACAGAAATGTATTTAATTCATGTGATGGCAAATAGATACACATTCAGTTGTACTCTCCCATCTGTGTTATATTTATTTAGGCCCAACTGAGCTGTCTGTCAGTTTGTGTGTGTGTTCAAATACAGATGGGGATGCAAATATCCATATAGAAGCTCTAATTGTTACATGCAACTAGAGCTGAATTGGGGGCACAATCTGGCACCTTAAGGATCAACTGATTTTATTACAGTTTGAGTTTTGACTACACACCTGGCCAAAGATGACATTTAAAAAATAAATCAATACACAATCACATTGTGGGTTATCTGTACAAAATTCCCATCAGGATCATAACCAAAATTAAAAAAAATAAGCCATAAGAATCAAGTTAATCCCCTAGCTCCTTGCCCTCAGGGTTTAATAAACTTGCCTCTAATTCTCCTTACTGGAAGGGCAAATGGGGCTACATATCTCGTAATTCTCCTCTTGTTATTTAAAAGATACTGTAATTCTGACAAGAACTAATTTTGTCTAGAGCAGAAAACAACCATCTGATTTGAATGTCTTGAGTAAAAACAGCAGCATAACAGAGAGTGCTGTATCTTCAAAATCACAGATATGTTGACTACATTCGAGACTAATCTTTCCTTAATAACCTTCAAGTACCTTTTAAGGCACTGATTGACATCTGGAAGTAAAAGCCAGCCACAAAGTAAATTAATTAGGATAAGCTGTTGCCCATTATAAATCTTTTAAAATAAGTCATATCAAGGAGAAGACTGCTAGACCCTTGCAGAAATTGAAATCTGACCTCTCTTGACTATCCTGTGCACATGCTAGATGAGGAAATAAATTAATGAGTATGCTGATGACACCCAGCTATATTTGTTGATGGGCGGCTACCGGTCCACCCCTCCTGAGTCCTTGGCCAGATGTTTGGAGGCTGTATTGGACTGGCTGAAGAGGAGTTAGCTGAAGTTAAATCCAGCTGAGACGGAGGTCCTCTGGATGGACCGCTACGACACCCAGCTCTTGACGAAATCTGATTAAACATCTTTGGTGACTGTCAGGATCTTGGGTGTGACACTGGATGCCTCCCTGTTGATGGAGGCCTCGGTCACAAATGTGACCTTCCAGGCTTTTTAGCATCTCCTCCAGGCCCAGCAATTAGCACCCAAACTGTTGACACTCAACCTAGCCACAGTGATCCATACCGCGTTCATCTCCATACTAGTTTACTCACTCTACATGGGACTGTCCTTGAAGCTGACTTGGAAAGTCCAGCTGGCCTGAGATGCAGTAGCATGGGTCCTTATGGGGACTTCACGAAGGGCCCCTATACAACCTGTGCTTGCTCAGCTGTACTGGCTACAGATTGGAGACTGAATCAGATTCATGGTTCTGGTTTTTACCTTTAAGACTCTTAATGGACTGGGATTGTTGGTCTTCAGAGCTGCTTCTTTCACTACACCCCCCCCAAAGGGCACTAAGGTCTAGTGACCAACATCTGCTTAAGATCCCTGGCCCTAAATAGATCAAACTGACCTCAACCAAAGCCATGGATTTTTTGACCCTGGCTGCGGCCTGGTGGAATGTTCTGCCAACTGAGACCAGAGCCCTGTAGGACCTATGATAGTTCTGCAGGGCTTGCAAGGCAGAGCTGTCCTGCCTGGCCTACGGTTGGGCCTAGCTGACATCTGGTCCCATAGACTTCTCTGCCTGCACTTGCATACACTAAATGGCTCCTTTGGAGAAACTGCAATGCATCCATGTGGACAGAGACCACCAGATTCTCAGTAAAATCCTAAACAAAGTTAAGCCCTTGTAAACCCATTGATTTAAGTGGGTTTAGATGGATGTGTGACTCTTTTAGAACTGTGCTGTCTTTGTATGCACAATTCAGTGCAGATTGGGACATAATTGGCTCAAGGGATTTCATAGTGGGTCCATTTGGATTTATTTTTACATCAGCTTAATCTGGTAGATGAATTTCAGAAACAATATGTTGTCATCTTTAAGCAACCATTTAAATAGTGCAGATATAATGAAGAGATGAAGAGCTGGTTTTTTATACCCTGCTTTTTACTGCCTGAAGTGGCTTACAAGCACCTTTCCCTTCCTCTCCCCACAACAGACACCCTGTGAGGTAGGTGGAGCTGAGAGAGCTGGCTGCATGTGGAGTAGTGAGGGAATCAAACACGGTGCTTCATATTAGAGCCCACCCCTCTTAGACACTACACCATACTGGCTCTTATATAAGAATATATAAGGAATCGGGAGGGTTTATTTTTTAAAGGCAGCATTGGAGCTCTTACATACATTGAATTTAATAGCAAAATAATTTGTGTCTCTGCTTACAAACAACTGTGTCACCATATGTCAAGATTTGAGATATGATAGATTTGCGGATAGGCCTCCTGGGGTTTGGAGAATCATGACTTCTAATTTTACCCTATGAAAAAATGTTTACCTCTCCCATTTTCACCACTTTTATGTTGCCCCCAAAAGGTCAGGACTAGTTCATTGATCTGTCATTGGTTGATGTTAAAAAGAACTAGTCCATTATAACAGTCTACCTCCGGGGGGGGGGGGGGGCTAATGTCTCCAACATAGTGATCCATTAATTCTGCATATCCATGGAGATTACTGATGCTGGCACATCTCTGCATATACTTGGACAAGTACACAGGGAAAGAAGAGTCCTGACACCTGGATAAGAGATTTTCAGTAGCAGCCATACACAGATTAGGATTTTCTTCAAAGACACCTCATTTTGACGTAGCATATTCCTTCTGAACCATGTTGCTGTTGTGTTTGTGTGTGGGGAAATCCAAGTTCAGTTGTCCCTTGGCCATGAAGCTTACTAGATGATCTTGGACAAGACTTCGTTTCTCAACTTAACCTAAACTCGAAACAAAATAAAGCCTTTTTACACAAATAGTAGACATGAACTATATTCCTGAAGAACATGGATATTGTACTACTATAACAAGTAGATAAGCTCTTTCTACAACTAAATATAAACATTGGCTATAACTCCAGCTACAAATTTGAGTAATTTCTCCATGACAAGAGACCCTTGGAATATATCACAGTACCAGGGTTCCCTTTGTGGTCTTAACTTGAAGGGTAACTGGAGTCCACAACATTTTTGTACATAAAAATGATGCTAATCTGTGGTTCTCCTTTTTCTGCTCTAGATACCTGAAGTGGAGGCTAAGTTCTCTCCCAACCCTTCTGCAGTTTTCCATGCTCCATCTCGTATCCTCAATGTATGAATCTGGATCAAACATATTTCCTGTCCAGGCAGCTTGAATGTTAAAATTGTAAAAATGTACAGCTATGCAACTTTCATGAGTGGGGTTGAGATAAGATACTGAACAGCTACAGTAATTATCACAATGTATGCATCTGTTATGAACATGTAAATCATGAAAACGCTTGAGTTGGAGACAGCATAATATACTGTGGAGAATGACCTATTTTCATAGAAGTAGGCTCATTACTGATTAGGCTGGCATTATGCTTAAGGCACTGAATTTGGGTAGCAACAGCAACATTTGAGGCAACGTACATCTGCCAAAATATACGGGTGGCAGGTGAAGGTTCGTAGCAAAACCAAACCCTCATAGATCAGGAAGAGAGACTCTGAACTTTTGAACTTTTACATCTGGGAATCTATCTCAGAAATTCTCTCCTGTTGTTGCAGGAACTATGGTATCTCAAGGTCACTAGTATGGCTATTTACCAGTTTGTCCCAGAGCATTGTTTGCTCTGAATGGATTTTGAGGACATTTGGAAAAAGTAGAAGCAAAGTGCTCTGTATCATTACCTATGGCAGGGGTAGTCAAACTGCAGTCCTCCAGATGTCCACGGACTACAATTCCCATGAGCCCCTGCCAGCACTTGCTGGCAGGGGCTCATGGGAATTGTAGTCCATGGACATCTGGAGGACTGCAGTGTGACTACCTCTGACCTATGGAGTTGACTGAAACCAAATCTTTCATATTCTGAAGCTAGTTAAAAATTCCCTTTATTTAAACAATTATCTTCCTGCTCCCGCTGGTGCTGTACCCTATCTGGGCAAGCCCAAGCCCATCAGATCTTAGAAAGTAAGCAGGGAAGGGTGACGTCCAAGGAATACCAGGATCTAGGCATGGGGGTAGGCAATAGCAAATCACCTTTAAATGTCTCTTGCCTGGCAGCCAGGCAGCCTTAGGATCTCCTGGTTATCTTACACACATGCCGCCCGGTAAATAAATATGCTGGCACTGTTGAAACATTTCTGCAACAGGAAGGGACTAATTGTATTCTAGGCTTTATCCAGAATGAATTATAATGTTTCAATAAACTAAAGGATAATTAAATTAGGAGAGAGCTGGTATGGTGTAGTGATTAAGAGTGTTGGACTAGTATCTGTAAGATCTGGATTCAAATCCCCACTTGTGCTATGGAATCTAGCTGGGTCACCTTGGGCCATTAACAGGCTCTCAGCCTAATAAGGTTGTGAGGATAAAATATAAGCAGCTTTGGGTCCCCATTGGGGAGAAAGGCGGGATGTAAATTAAATAAAGTGGAAAGTTTAGAAGTGCAGGTGGCCATTTATTTTGTAACACAGCCCCACAGAGTCTTAAATTAAAGCATCCCAAAAAAGTAAGGATTATAAATAATCCAAATACAACTAAAAGCAGGATCCAGTCATTAGACTGCAGCAGCAATAAATCTTTCCTAGCTTAAATGGGTAACATCTGACTCTATAAGGCTTGATATATCATTGAAAAGCTTACAAAAAGAAATTTAATTTCACTGGCAAGAGGAGCATTTATGTACTTTTTCAAAAATTGCATTCTAAAGCCTTGGGACTATTATTCTGAAGCCTCAAGTTAGCTTTTAATGCAGTGTACTTGTGTTTGTGTGGGAAGGGTCATTAAATTTTGAAAACAACACAACACAACAGCAGCAACAGAAAAGAAACTGCAACATTCCTGTCATGGTACCAACATTTATTGGGACATGGTAGCACTAATTGGTTTAATTTAGATAATTGAAATGGACCATTCTAAAGCAATGACCAACTTAAGTTGTCACAGTGCAATTTAATGTGAATGTAAATAATGTATATAAAGATGATGGATTTTTTTCCATTAAAAAGAGTACACCTACTATTTTATTAACTCTTTCAATATATAAGGTAGGAAATTTATTGCCTTGAAAATCTTGCAATTATTGCTTGTACATCAGTAATGCCAGTACTAGAGAACTGAATATTACACACTGGAATAATTTTAAAGTTATGTTATTCTATCAATGATTTTTGTATAGTGTCAACCAGTTAACCCTTGTCTAGCATCTCTTTTGAGAAACTATTTCTTAGTGATAACTCAGTTCCTCGTAGATTGTTTGTATGTTTTTATCTGGAAGATTTATAAAGTATCATTTGTTTTCATTCATGTTGCCCTGATCTCAGGGACCCTAGCATGTCCCTATGGACTCTCTGATGTGTATATGAATCTTCTACTCATAGATGAATTTCACTGGACTTCAGAACCAGGATGGCTCCATAGGTGACTAGAGCTCTTAGCGGGAGTGGTTTAAGGATTTGCATGGCCTGTAGCACCAGAGCCAGGTTAAGGATTTCCAGGGCCCTAGCAGAGTACAATTGTAGCAGGAGCCGCTAGACTCGGGGCAGAGGGGCCCAGTGGAAAGGGGTGTCACTCTGAGTGTCCTTAAAGGGGGGAGGAAAGAGGCTATGGCCCTGATCCATGGAAGTGTGGGGCTTTTTGCATGTGATACATGGATAAACTGGCCCTGGAGTCCCAGAGAGTTCCGGGCTAGAGTTCTCAAATCTGACATTGGCCCATTAGAATGAATGAAATATTGCTGCCAATGGACCATCATTCTTTACCTCTTTCTTAAGTGGTGAGATGCACATTAAACAAATTCATCATGGTTCAATGTGATTCAGAGAAATATAGTGGCATACCCAAATCCCATTGATTGATCAGTATAGCTGCATGCATACATTGTATTGTTTTCAGTGGGTTTAGATATGCCAAACTTGATTGAGTCCATCAGCCAGGATTCCAAGAACTACTTTAGATATGCCCAGGGGCTCAGGCATGCTCAACTAGATTTATTATGAAGTTGTTTGCTTGTTTTCCCATTGAACACCAGACCCACATGCCATTTCACAAACTACTTTGCGAATGTTCTAATTTCAGAAGCAGTTTCCCAGACAGCATGAGAATGGAGGTGGATATGCTTTTGGAGTGACACATGTACAAACTTCCCTAGGACATTGTTCTTTAGAGACCAGCCAGCATATTTTTTGTAACTGCATGAATGACTACATGGTTTCTTTTAAGTTTCATAGTGGGAACATTTTCCTGAGGAGTGGGGGAAGAATCTTGATTATTTTCAGGAACTTAAATTAAAATATTCTCATTTGCATGTTGAATGTTTCTGAGTAAACAAATCTGTTAGTACTGCTTGATTGATCTTTTTCTGATTTCTTTAAACAGTTTTTGACTAGTTCAGTTAATTGCAGTCTCTAACAAATTACTGTCCATTCTGCCTATTTGGTTTAAGTTGTTAATTTGATATATTTATTTTAAGAAAAGATGAAAGCAACACAATTAAACATAAAGTTTGTATTTTATGGAGTAAAAATAATTTAATAAATAGTATTTTGGCTACAGGTTCTTTTCTCGGTTTTTATTCTAATGGAAATGTTCGGAGTGTTACAAGTGTATATAGGAAAGATGTGCCCTGATGTAGAAAAGCTATAGTTTAGTCAAGAGGTCTCAGTGAAAAAGGTAGGCTACAAATCAGTTAATTGATTAATTGAAAGCTGCACATCCATTGGTGTGTTGTTAGAGTTCTTCTCTCCCCTTCCCTTAAATTGTAATCAGCTTGGGACTGGGACGTCTGGTTCTGAACTTGGCTGGAATCGGCTCGTACTTTCCACTGGTCCCGTTACACTGAACAGTGTTGTATGTTCTTGTGAAGGCCATTCTACATGGGAATCCCATTTCTCATAATGTCTCGCACTAGACCAGGGCAGTAGTCTTCACATGGTTTATATGTCTGGTCTGAAGCATGGCCCCAGGTGGAAGCAGGGTCCACTTTAAATAGTAACAGAAGTAACAGCCAGAAGCCTGTGGTCCAGTAAGACTATAGGGAGAAACCACTGGACTAGAAGGAAAGACTTGGCCTTCACATTTTGCAGACATAGTTCTGTTTATAACAAAGCTTGTCATGGTCAGCTCTGAGGTCTGCTTAGCCTCCTGTGTTTAAAACACCTGCTGTGTCTTGTCCTAGTTTTGTGTTCTATCAGATCTCAGCCAAGCTATTTAAGGGGAGCCTCAGGGGAGGGCGGTATACAAATGTAATAAATAAGGATTGTTTGCCAAGTCTTTATCCTCCTATTTGTGGACACTGTGCATTTTAAGTGTGCTTAGTGGTGCCACACTGATGACATCCTTGAACAGGTATCTGTTAGCAGATGCCCACTGCGTGTACCCAATGTGAACTGGACATCTGTTCTTCTGAGGCACACGTGCAGATATGCTCACTTCCTATGACAGAATGCTTAGGTATTTTAAAAATCAAGATAAGTGACCTTGGAAAGGTCTCCAAGAACGGCTTCATCAACTTTATACAAAAGTAGGATTACACAGGAGTCATATTATGCAGGCACAGTGGTGCTTCTTGCCATAGTAAAGCAGAAGAAACTAAATGGTTATGAGGTTAAAAAACCCTTCAATTTTTAAAAGGCCATTTCATACCTGAGAAGCACTTTAGTATAGTAGTAGAGTATGGATCCCACCTCCACATGCAGGTTATTATGTAATAACTGCACAACTAGGTTTGGTTGTGTCCTTGTAATAGAGTTGCCAGCCTGCAGGTGAGGCCTGGAGAGTTCCCAGAGATTGGAGCCCCTGGATCTTCAAGAATCTTCCAACGTGGAGTTGGCAGTTCTGTCGAGTAGATCCCATAATCACAGCTGCTCAGTGTGTACATAAACTGTGTCGAGCTCGCAGTGCCCTTGTTCTCATTGTTTTCAATGTGTGAATCACGTCTACAATTCCTCTCTCAACTCAAGAGTGTTTTTTAAAAAGCTTTTTTTTTGCTGGAAGTTGGTTGCTATAGCAACATGTCCTTCAAGCCTCGCTATCTTACATCAATTTAAAAACTGACCTCTTTCTACTATCAACTTATTCATAAGGTATTTTAGAGAAGCTACTGGTCAACACAAAGTGGAGCATCATTTTATTTTTAAGGCTACCTGATTTATTGACAACTGTTGTACAGCTGTCTGCAGGGGTAACACAAGAAACAAATACTGGGGAGGCCCAAGGGCCTCTGGTGGAACTAGAGAGTGGAAACATTTAAGAGCTATGCCAGCAATAGTTGACAGGATACTTTGCAGATATTCTGACTTCAGCATGATATTCGGTGCTTCGGTTATGGATGTTGTGGTGCAGGTCTAGTGTGTGTGTGTGTGTGTGTGTATTGCTAACTGGATTGCTGTTATCGCAATGCAAGTAGAGTACAAAGGACAATAGATAAACGCTTACATGCAAGAAGATTCTGTGCTGGAGTACAGGCCTGAAGGCCAAAAGTGATACATGGATACATGTTATGTGCGAATGACGCCAATAAAATATGCTGGGCTTGGAGGGGAGCTGAGCTGAAAGTCACCAGACTTTCCTTGCCCTCAGATATCTCCATGTGTGTCTGAGATCTCTTCCTCTTCACAACAGATGTCAGATTCCTCTTTGCTTCTGTTTCGTAGCTGGAGGGGCTTTCAATAGGCATCCAGGGGAGAGAAGGCACTATATGGGGTGTCCTGATAAGATTTCTGTACAATACTCAGAGATCCCTGTTGCTTAACAGTTATATGAATTTGGTGAAAGGAGTACAATATGAATACTGAAGTCTATATGAGACTAAAGTTCAAGGTTTTTTTTATTTTAATTTATACCTTCTTTTCAACTCAAAGGTTTCCCAGGAGACTAACAGGATAGCTAAAACAGTACTTCAAAAATAAAATTTATGCAGAAATCTGCCTTTTGGGGGAAGGAAGCAAAGGTCAAAAATCCCCCACTCAATATAAAGCACAGGAAAGCTGGGATGTGATGTATGCCCCATTGCTAGTGAAACCTGATAAACGTTCACTTAAATCTGTCTGTTTTTCATAACTGCTATCTCATGTGAATTTGGTCTAAAGCAGGGGTAGTCAAACTGTGGCCCTCCAGATGTCCATGGCATTCGCTGGCAGGGGCTCCTGGGAATTGTAGTCCATGGACATCTGGAGGGCCGCAGTTTGAATTTTGGTCTAAAGCGAACTCTCATCCATTTCTGTAGTCCCCTCCCCCTGTAGTTCTGTAGTTCCCTCCCCCCTTCCTCCTGGCATTGACAGCTCTGTGACAAAGTGAATTTTGTTGCTGCTGTAGAAGAATAAGCAACATTATCTGCCTCTGGGAGTGATGAGAGGTGATCCATCTGGTCAGAGGCACAAGGTAGCAAGGAAGAGGTCTGCATTAAAATGGGACCTGTCAATCCTCTCCCCACTGCAAGAGAGCAGTACGGTCTCAGAGCAAGAAAAAAAGCCCAACCCCATAAAATTTAACAAAGAAAATTTATTGTAAAATGTATTTTACACAATTATACATTATAGTACAGGCAATGCAGAAGAGTTAAGCAATGGACCAGTTTGGACAACCATGTCTAAGGTAGTCTTCAACTGACTGGAAGAGTCTTGCTCTGCTATAGCAAGAACAATTTGTGTATGTGAAAGCTGCATTAATTTAGTTTAACCTTTGCTAAAAATTAGTCGTATCGTAATTGCTAGACAATGTTTCTATTTTCCAATAAAAAGAAAACTTAAATGAAAAATTAAATCTGATGCATGCTAGATTTTGACAGGACAGATGTTTTCAAGTCCACTGAGAAGTAGCACCTTTGTTCCCACAAGGGTCAAGAGCCACTTTTCAAAAAGCAGTCTATAATATTAGACAGATGATCAATTTTGAACAGAATATGATAAATTAACTTTCCTACAAGAAAAAAAAAATCAAATGATCGTCAGTAAAAATGATACAAGCGGGTTAGTTAAATGCCAATTAATGGGCCTATGAGTTTCATGAACTGGAAGAGGCCATATATGGACAGTACTGCTTTTGTGTATTTCAAAATTCATTTTTAGTATCTGGAGTGTTAAAGCTCATAATCCATAAAGATGCTAACCGCCATAAATGTGAAGCTAGCAAAGGCGTGAAGGAAACAGATTCCCCTCCATTTTATTTTGTCCCAACTGCCTACTTTAATGTGGGCTAAATCATTCCTATGATCAGGAATATTTATTTTCAGTCAGCAAGCAGAGTAAGGTTTGCTCACAGCAAAAAACAGGCAGCTCTCCAACAATAAGCGCTTTTATTTTCTGGCTAAGCACAAGGTCTCAAGCCAATGGCAGTCCACAGGACAGAGGGGCACACTATGATCACTTGCAGCATGAATGACAACATCTATTGCCCAACCAAGTGCGTCAAGCCATGTGACCACTTCCTGGGGCCACCTGATTTCAGATAATCAGCTGGGATAATCTTGCAGATAATTCCAACCTGAACTCTGAGACGGGTTAGCACTTTTGCTTCCATCAATGAAGAGCTGTTCTGAGTTTGCTTCATTCATTTTGCACTACAACTGGATAATTGTTCTCAGCTTTCAAGTATACTTGTCCCACCAATGACTTCTAAGGGAGTACCTGCGTGGGAAGTCGATCATTGTCTTTGACTATGATTTTCACCTCCAAGCAAGGGGCTGTTGCCCTCCAAAAGGCATCTCTAGATTATTCTTATAGGGGCCCTATGTAATGAATAATTTTCATACTAGAAACACATACCCAGTAATGGCCATGATCTAATGGATTAATCAGAATTGTTATTCTGTTTCTTAAAAAAAATCCCCTCCCCAAATTAGAACACTGTAGTATTCAAGTATCTTGTTACTGCAAGGTAATCTAGCTCTTCAGAACTAAAGTCCGCATTTAGACAAATAAATTGTGACAAGGTCCTCCTTTTAGCCTTCGTGTCACTTTTCAGCCCAGATCACTGTTCTTCACTCAGTATTCCCATATGCTTGTTTGTAAGGAAGTCCAGAAAGGGAATGTTACAGATGGCTTGGTGGATATTCATCACAGTGATCTCTCTTGGCGTCCTGCAGAGAAAAATAAACCAAAGGAATGAAAGAACTTAAGCGTCTGTTTTGCATTCTGTAAGCAAATGGTAACAAAATTTATGTAGAAAAAATATTGCCATGAACATAAGGTTGCTAGGTCCAGCTTGGGAAAATCTGGGGGATTTGGAAGTGGTGTCAAAGGAGTACAGAATTTTGGGAGGCAGCTTAGATGTCACACCAGGACTTCTATTTCTCCTAAACTCTATGGTATGCTATGAAGTCTGTCCCTCAGAGTCTGCTATTTCTTCCATGGGAACAGCAGCTTGCTATGTGGCACTGGTTGTGGGACAATTTGAGATATTCAACTGCAAAGTCTCTCTGGGCACCTAGCACAAGTAAGCAGACAACATGGAACCACAACTCGTGAAAATTCAGGACTCACCTGGAGTCCAACAGCATTACATACTTTAAAAAACAGTATTTTTGTTGTAGTCTCTAAAATACTACAGAATTCCACATGATCATATGAAGACATATCATGGCTACGTCATTAGGATCTGAATGGTACATGTGATGAGAAATCAAGTTTACCTGTTGTGAGGAGCTCTTTGGTAGCCAATAGCCATTGCTTCCCTTAATATATCACTTGCCAATTGTTCTGTGGCCTATTACAGAGCAAGTTTCAAAGACAGAATATAAACACCAAATAATATTTTTAATAATACTGTCATGTTTTATCCCCCCCAAAGTATCCTAATTCCCATAATACTGGGCATAAGCTCACTGATCACAGAACAACATTATTACATTTTAGACTTATTTCATCTGTCAAGCTGAATGCTGTACAACTTCTGGACACACCTTTAGTAAAAGGTGCCTTAATCCTACATAGTTAGGGATTTGAGCATACAGCCCCACAAAACCCTTGGCTTAATTTAGGTTTTCTGCACTTCTCTTAACAGTTTGTTTTTGGATATCATACTTTTGCATTGCTGAATAAAAGATTTTTGCATTGCTAAATAAAAGAGAATATTGCTTACCTTTAAAATCATATCTTCTATCACCGAGGCATAAATGTTCTTGTGCAGCTCAACAGGTTGAAAGGAAATCCCAATCTACCAAAAAGAGAAAAAGAATAAAATACTGCTATCCTGGATTATTGAGCCACATACTTGCTCAGAAGAAGTGGTAAATATTTAAATGGTTTGTAAATTCACTGAGGACAGGTCTACAAGTCAGGATGGCTAAATGGATTCTACTGGGAACTACAGTATCCTGATTGCAAGAGACTAGAGACATGTCACTGGAAAGAGTCATCAGCTTGTGATGCAGCTCTGAATTTGCTGGCTGCACATGCCAAGAAAAAGTGACTCTACACTGCTAACAGCTCAGGGCAATTAGGAAATTTTCCTTCTAAAGTCTTTCCCCTACCTGATGCGCTGTCTCGCTCACAAACTCTGATGCAGGCTGGGAAGGTAGGTAGAATTTTGCCTCGTCTTGCTTCTCTTCCTGCTCCTCCTTAATATTTATTTTCACAGGCTCAGTGATGTTGAGAATGTCTACTTCTTCATCGTTTTCTGGCTCCTGCTTGAGGAAACGCTCCAGCTCTTCAAGCTTCCGACATAGCTCTTCCCCAGTGGTATAAGAGGATGAGCATTCTTTCCCAAGAGGTAATTGGCAAGACAGGAGTTAGAGAGAGGACTTATTAACAAATCTATACCATGTGACCAATATATGCCATCAGGAGATGTTCACAGTCCACTTGCTCAGCAAAAAGCCCTAACTGCAACCATGCCACACTAAAGGATGATCTCTACCGATAACATGAATTCATTTTGCTTTCCCTCAAGCCACTATCCTCATTGCCCGAAATGGAGTCCTTTACATGGAGCCTGAAATCATAGTCCCAAGCAGACGTAGAGGCCTGCTTAGCATTGTAAAGGAAAAGGTATCCCCTGTGCAAGCACTGATTGAACTCCCAGCCTCATGAGCAGAGCTTTCAGACTGCATATCTGCTGCCTTACCACTCAGCGGCACAAGAGGCTCTAGCTTAGCATTGTACAGCCAGGCTATTACTGGCATCCTTCACAGCAACTCTGAGAAAGCTGTCTCCCATCCCACATAGAGAACTTCCACCCTTTCTCTTACCTGGTTCACTGTCTATTTGTGTCAGTATATCCTCTATGGAATCTTCACTCCTCAGTGTTTCTGGATCAGGTGGTGTATAGCCTCGGGAACGACACCAATGTACAACTTGCTTAGTTTTCAGGGGGCTAATAGTATGAAATTTTGGGTGCTTCTCTATGATTTCTTGGAGGATTTTCCTTACTGTCAGTCCTCGCTGCCACTGCAGAGGTAAAAAATCAGCACAAAAACAGGGTTCGATTTAGTAACAAGGAATTTTATACTCATGTTTTACATGATGAGAGTGCTGATGGTACTGCTAATTGGCGTTTGGCAATTTAGGGAATTATTTATTCATCGCAAGCACATATAGTGTAGCTAGGAGACTGTCTAGCAGCCAGGCAAGAGAACAGAGTTTTTTTTTGCCATTTCCTATCATGGTGTCATGACCCCTTGTGATCCTTGGAGGAACTACCAGCCAAATCCTTGGAGGTCTCCCAGCCAAACACTATCCAGGGTTGGCCCTGCTTAGCTTCTGAGATCTAATGGGATCGCGCTTGCCTGAGAAACAGGTGCTTGAATGTTCTTTCTCAGAGGGCCAAGCAAAAGTTCAGGGGTCTGTCGCAGGACTGTTATGTGGAGTTACCGTCTTCACAAAACACTCATTGGGATGACCGAACTGGCCCATTAGTTAGAATCAAAGAGTTGGAAGTTACCTCCAAGGTCATCTAGTCCAGCCCCCTGCAGAATGCAGGAAATTCACAATTACATGCCCATCCACAGTGACCCCAATTCCATGCTCAGATTATGCCTCTCCAACCCCTCCCCCCCCAAAAAAAAATTCCTGGCCCATTTGGCCTAGAAGAAATGTGCCTCCTGACCCCAAAATGTCAATCGACATTTCCCTGGGCATGCAAGAAAGGGTCACAAGGGCCAAGCATGGACACAATCTCTTCTGCCCACCCACTGATATTTAACTTGTTAAAGGGCAGCAAGTTTGGAACAACTTTGAAAGAAGCTCCCATTTAATTTTAGCTCATAAGATCTGAGCACAATGCCAGTCTTGTCTGAGTGCCTTTCCTGCTTTCCCACATTCTGCACAGAGTAGAAGGACCAAAGATGAAAGGGCATCAGTACAAAGGACAAGGAAAACCACATGAATAGCAATTTCTGAACCCCAAAGGTGAGCCAAACAACTAGGAGAAGCCATGTTCTTTCTCATGTGGTGAAATAGAACAACAACAACAACAATAAAACTGAAGGTGGCTTCATTCTGTTGATGCTGCTACTATAGGCCTTCCTTGCACTTGTGTGCTCTCTGCAAGGCGAATTAAATATTATTATGTGGACAGAGCATTACATATTATTATAGAGAATGAATGGGAGAGATAATTAAGTTGATTGTTCCCCCAGTATAATTAAGTTTATGTAGAGACAACCCTGATACCACTTAATACTGAAGAAAACAACAGTATTATTTCATATTCACATACTGCTTTTGCATATATTGGCTTGGATTAAATCAACTATGTGTAGAAGGTGACTGGATTTCCCCCAAGCTTCCCTTTCAACCCCTGGAAACAGGACCGGCTACAAGAGCAACTCTACTAATAAAAGAGGATGCAGAAGCAATTCCCCCCCTTCCTCCTCCTCCTCCTCACTGCAGCCTTCACATGGTATTTTATTAATGCAAGTCCTGTTATTCAGCTGTCTATTGGTCAAAAGTGTGTAAGTTTGTGTGTGTGTGTGGTGGGGATACAGAAAATCCAATATTCACCAGTGCCTTCTACTAAGAGTTGGTGTGAGCCAGGTCTTCACTTAAGTCTGCTGGAGCTCTAATTAAGAACAATGCTGCCATTTAAACTATTATCCAGTTTTTATAATATGAAACACAACTAGAAACCCAATTAAAATGTATTTAACATTTAACCAAACTAAAGTCTGATATAACAAAACAAATCTATTGCAAGCAAAAAAAGGTTACCTCAGCAGCTCTCCGTTTCCCAATATTCCAGCTATAATATTGTTCCACTGAACTGGCACAGAAATAATTTGCGTCTTCAGCTAAACAGCAGGGGGAAAATACACATATACCTCAAATATTGTCTTTTAAAAGCTCTGAAAGAAAGCTCATTTTGCGATTAGTTATTTTTGAAATTCTTCTCAACCCCTCCCCCATCAGACATGGGTAAGAAAAGAGATTTTAAAGATATTTCCCAAGTGGCCACACTTCTCTTTTGAGTGCTTTAAAAAGACTAGCCATTTCCCCCATTAGGACTGATCAGAAGGAATACTGTCTGGAGTTCTTTATAGCTTTACCTCTCTTAGAAGATGGGAATCCTGTGTGACACTGGAGGGAACCAGAAATCTTTGTGGAAATTTTTAGGGGACAGAAGGAACCTTTGTGTATTTGGAAATACTGAGAGAAGATAGCTACTTATGGGGGTAAGTCATGACTCAGACACAGAGAAGTAGCTGGAGAAGATTTCTAGAATCAACACTGTGGAAAGCAGGAAAACTGAAAGCAGTTTTGAGATTTGTGTGTATGCTACCTGGACAGCCAACGGTAGTTATTCACTGTCTTTCCAAAGAGAGGATGTGTAATAAGGCTAGGATCTCGTAGTGGTATCTCACACACTCCCAAACGAACAGCTACACAAAAATGCAGCTTTGAAAAGGTTGCTGCTTTGCCACAGGCAAGAGAAAGCCAACTGTTCTAATGGCTCAAAACCTGGAAACTAACCAGCAGCACCAGAATAAGTCACTGCACTCATTCGTGAAATCAGGCAGAAGAAAAACACTTTATAACAATAGTTTTAAACACGTTGGGGGAAAATATGGAATGGCCATAGAATTTTCCCTTTTCAACCTGCAGTCTGGTGGATACAAGAATCCACAAATGTAATAGGAGCAAAATTACCATAATTGCTATAGTAAGTTAGGTGTGATTATAGTCACAAGCAAAGGCCGTGATACTTCTTTCCAAGCAAGGGACTCATGGAAATTTTTGAAGAGGCAATATGTTTTAACGTTTATTTATTCAAAACACTTTTAGGTTGCCTTTCCACCCAATCAGGGCCCACAAGGCAGCTAACATAAAAACATTAAAACATTTGAAGAATTAAAAAGACACCTACATTTATAGTATAACATTTTAAATGTATGGCATTCTGCAGGATAATTATTTCATATTCCCTGCTGGTGCTTGGTATTTCTCTTCAGCTGTTCCCCTTGATCCATATAAACTTGCTACCCAGAAACAATAACCTTGTCAATTACAATATGGGTTGAACACAGGTAGGCAACCAGAATGCATTAGAATCAGGGATAGACAGATCAATGACTTGACTAGCTATGTTGGTTTCTCAACTACTGTATAAAAGGATTACTGAGGATATAATCTGTCAATATTCTAGGAATTCTCATGACAGAATCTTCCAAAAGTTTTCTGGAATTCTTTCCCCAGGTGTACAGAGACTTGACCTGATCAGGACTTTGAAACAGGATGTTTTAAAAAATCTGTCTCAGCATTACCAGATCGAAAATGGATCTTGGGAAGGGGAATGAAAACTTTCTTGTTTTGGTTACTGGACATTCAAACTTTTACTACTAGGCAAAGAGTGCTCACAGAATCATTTTAAATTGGATAAAGGACATGGAGAAGGAAAGGCTTAAAATTCTTTCTGCTGATCCTGTTGTCTCAATCTGAACTGGATCCTCATGTACTCTGTAGGTTACTTAAAAACTTCCAACACAAATGCTGGAATCTCCTTAAACAGAACTCCTGGGGCAGTGAATGTTGAGTAATGTCATACTTCTGAATACAGGGAATATTGAGATTATTTATATTTCTGGGTTCTTCCAAAGAATACCCCTTGAGGTATCCTAAGCTATTTGGCATGCTACTGCTAAGTGTAAAATTTACAACAGTTAATCTAAGTCTACCTATAATGTACTACTTTATTGTGATTCTTTAGGTTCTTACTTGTCTCAGTAATTAATGGAACTTTTTTCACTATTGCTGTCAAAAGTTGCTGGAGGTTGTCTAAATATTCTGTCCTGTAAAGAATGAGGAATTAGAGCTTTTGTAATATGATTTATTACACGCATCTACAGAAAGCAAGCATGCACACCCACTGCCAGCAAGAAACCATTCTACACCCATGTCTGGTTAATGAAATTCAAACACATGAAGGACAACTATAGTACACCTAGCTCTTACAGATCAGTGAGAGACAAAGGTCATTTCTGCATGGATTATCTCCACCTTAAAATGCTTTTGAGAAGTGGCTATTTTCTTGCTTCCCCATAGCATTTATGCACCTCTAGGATTTTCCCTAGCTCTTCTCTGATCCTTCTCAAACCTGCTTTGTTCTTTGAGAAACAAAATATATCATTTTGTTGCCCGCTGTGTAGGTGGGAGAATTTGGATTTTCCAGCCCACATGGTTCCCCATTGTAGCCACTGTGGGGCTTTAACCCCCCCCCCCCCCACTAGAATATTGCTATATGATTATACAGTGGTGTTATCACTGTGTGTACTTGGTTATTTGAACTCTCAGCTTTCATTTTAAAAAGTAAGTCTCTATCCTCTCCCTTGTGGATATATAAGGAAAAAAAGCATATCTTTATAAGGAAAGACTTGCTTCTATAAAAATGAAATCTGGACATTCAGAGAAAATTCTACACATACAGTATAACAATATTTTGGTGTTAATTTTTTAAAAAATGAAAAAAGTTGTGGTGGCCTGGGCAGGGGTGGCAACATCTGGGGGTCTGGGGCAGGGAAATTCTGCGGAAAACCTGCCATGGGGAAGCCCCACTGCTGTCATGCCTCCTCAGATTTTTGCCTCTGTATTGAAGGATGAGCTATCTGACATTGTCTACTGGCCAAGGGCCTACAGGAAGATCCATTCTGAGTGGTCTTTGACATTTAGGACTAAATCTTAGTTATTTCTCCTGTAAAGAAATTTCATTTCATGCCAGCAAGGCTTGATGTATTACCAGGAAGTGTTGGAAGAAAGCAGCTCTAGCCACTTCTGAGTAAACCTATTAATTGGTCACCTGCCAGTTGTTTGTGACCTCATTCCTGTCTCTAGAATGATCCACAGTGTAAAACAACATAGTTAGCAAAAACATACTACCTGATGATGTAATTTCCAAGTTCAGAGCTCTCCTCAGCTTTTACTGTCACTGGACCATCTTGGGATACCACAGAACTGCAGCTCTGTCCTGCAGAATCAGGCTCCAGCTTAACTTCAGAAGACAATTAATAGTTTAAAAAGTCTACCAGGAATTGTAAAGCCCATCAGACAGAGAAAATCAACTCTGAGTTAGCTAGTCCTCCTGTTGATTAGGAAAGGATTAAGAATGAGGTAAAGTTTTACACGTATTTATAAACGTGGTATGATATGTTTACAAACGTTATTTCCTCAAAGGATTGTTTTAGTAAGTTACCATAAACATTAGATCTTGCTCAGGAGACAGGGGTAAAATAGGACAAATGATTTCAACAGTTTTAAAACTTCAGAACTTTCCCGTAAAGTCTCCATCCAAGACTGCTTCCACATGAGGATTTTATCTGTTCATGCCCACAGGCAGCCCCTGCAAGGCAGGCCTCTCCTTTAAAACTAGATCAAAAACAAACCTTTATGAACCCAGTTCACAGGGAAGCCATGGGGTGGCTGCAGGTGGAGCCTTCCAATGGCCATTCCACCTGCAGCCACTACAGCAGGTGGGATGGCACTACAGCAGGTGGGATGGCTCTTCATTCAAAATGGCATGAGGGCCCAGGCTGCCCTGTCCTTTCAACCCTTCACAAGGTATGCTTCTTTTAAAGTGTGGCATTTCAGCTGCAAGGAGGCCTGGTGCAATCTCTGTCACACTATGCTTTCACACAGTGCAACAGCAGCATGCAGGATAAATGGACACGGATCCTGTCCTTGCCCATTCCTACCCCTGCTTCATTGCTGTGACCACGGCAGGGTGCCTTTTTGTTACTGTGTACATGCAGCCCAAATCACAGAAAGAAGATTGAAAATAAGAGGGCTGGGGGTTACGATGACGAGCAGCATGTAGAATATTGGGGGATTTTCTTTTGTGACACAATCTCACTCAAGCACACTTCTATTTTAGAAAACATTTCTACTAAGGACGGCAGTTTCTATAGAAGGGTATGTATTAAAACCTAATTAGCAGTATGTCTGAGCTCCCAAGGCAGAGATGTTGCTGGAATTAGTGCTGCTGGAAAACATAGCTGTTGAATCAATTTGAGGGCAATGCATCCACAGGAAATGTCCCTCCACCCTCTATCTAGCTATTGTGTGTATAGCAGGCTTAGAATCATAGAATCATAGAATCATAGAGTTGGAAGGGGCCATACAGGCCATCTAGTCCAACCCCCTGCTCAACACAGGATTAGCCCTAAGCATCCTCAAGTATCCAAGAAAAGTGTGTATCCAACCTTTGCTTGAAGAAGCCAGTGAGGGGGAGCTCACCACCTCCTTAGGCAGCCTATTCCACTGCTGAACTACTCTGACTGTGAAAAACTTTTTCCTGATATCTAGCCTATATCGTTGTACTTGAAGTTTAAACCCATTACTGCGTGCCCTCTCCTCTGCAGCCAACAGAAACAGCATCCTGCCCTCCTCCAAGTGACAACCTTTCAAATACTTAATGAGGGCTATCATGTCCCCTCTCAACCTCCTTTTCTCCAAGCTGAACATTCCCAAGTCCCTCAACCTATCTTCATAGGGCTTGGTCCCTTGGCCCCAGATCATCTTCGTCGCTCTCCTCTGTACCCTTTCAATTTTATCTACGTCCTTCTTGAAGTGAGGCCTCCAGAACTGCACACAGTACTCCAAGTGTGGTCTGACCAGTGCCGTATACAATGGGACTATGACATCTTGTGCATAGGCTTCCTATGCAGTGAACTCTAACAGAAGAACAGGACCACAGAGGCGCACACACTTGTGCATATCCTGCTCTAGTGTCTTTGGGAGATTTATCTCTTACTTGGGCCCTTTTGACGGAATGACACTTTTCCGTATGTATGTTTGCCAAGAAAAGGTCATGTTTTTCTCTAATGGAAACTCTACCATCAACTTGAGCTGTGTTCAGTCACAGCTAGGGACCACAATCATCACCTTCCCTGAAGCCTTTAAGAGATTTGATAACAACAACAAATCATTTTACCTTTAGCAACTGGTACCACAGGAGGGCTGGCAGCTACTGAGGTAGTGGAAGTTACAGGTGTGACAGAAGACACTTTGCTGGATGAAAGCGATTGTATCACTAGGAAGGGGGGGAAAAGAGGGAAAAAAAACTGGAAATATGGCTAGATAGGTGCTTTTGACAATTACTTTTTAAAATTCTTGGTAGAGAGTTTATTTATTATTCTCTAGAATCCTGCTCAAAGAGGTTTACACTCCCAAAGAATGAAGGTCAATGGAAAATGATCACAGGTGGTTTACAAATAAAATCATCATAAATTATTATCCATATCAAAGCAGAGCAATGGTTACCTGCCACTCAACAGAGAAGGTAAAACCAATCTGTGGTTTTTTAAAAACCTGGGTTTACTCAGTGTTAATGAAATGTAATACGCGCCACACACATAAAATAAAGTCAAGAAGCATTCATGTACACCGTACTGCTCCGCCATATTGCATTTTACCTTTGTTCACAGGCATCAGTATCGTCTGAACTCCTCCCGAAGCAGGGCTCACACCCAATTGTTTGAGTTGGCTGGGCACTGTCAAAACAGCCTGCTGGGGGCTGTTCTGACTGGAGTGGATTTTTAACAACCCTAGAATGGAAGTGGCATTTTTAAAAGGTCTTCAAGGTTATGAAGTCTGCTATCTACTCCTTAGCCCTAACTACTGACCCCCCCAACCAAAGGGCGCTGGTATACGGTAATTAAATAAGGCCACAAGTCAAAAGATCACCATATCAAACTGATGTAGCAGACAGATAAGATACTGAGCTAAGAATGGGGAAATCCCTGGTTTTAATCTAGCATTAATTGTCTAAGAGTCCTTAGGGAAGCCATATTCTCCAGGCCTCGTGAGATCAGCTGAGATCATATTGACCTTGACTGTTAGGATTTGGCCAGCTTGACATTTAAAATGGAAGCTAATTAAAGACCCAGCCTTTATTTCAGGAGATGGCAGTCAGGGGCTCATGGGAATTGTAATCCATGGGCAGCTTGAGGGCCACAATTTGCCCACCCCAGAAGTGAATGTGGTTGAGTCAGTCACCCTAGCAACTAAAATTCTGCTCTTCTGGAATTCCCAAATGAAATACTACAAACCTTTATTACCAGATGAGTTTGTCTAACACAGGATTAGTTCTAATTGCCTTCTCCTACAACTTACAAGATGTTTGGCTCACAAACAAGGGCATGTACGTCTGTTGGCTCGATATTCGTGAGCTTTTCTTTCCTCTTAAGAGTTAGGGATAGGAACTCTCTCTCTAAAGGTCTATTTCTCTTTCTGCTGCTGAGAACAGACAGCTCTGCTGGCATGCCTCCAATCTTGCCATGGCTTGACAACTAAAGGACTACCACCATTTTTAAATGGCTCAAACAAGGATTTTTTAAACTGGTAGCTAAAATACAAACACATTTCATACTTTGTCCCTTAAAACTCTGAAATAACTAATTAAATTAAATTGTTTTTATCCAGAGGTAGTTATAGCTTCTCTATATACCTCCCCTTCCTCTAATGCTTCAAAGTCTAAGTGAACTGATGTTGAGTAATAAATGTATTTTTTAATTTATTGAATGGGAGTGCCTGTGAATAAGAGAGCCAGGATGGTGCAAAGGTTGGCCTAGGAGACTCTGGTTCAGATCCCTACTCTGCCATGGAAGCTTGCTGGGTAACCTTGGGCCTGTCATATGCTCTCAACCTAACCTAACTCAAATGTTGTTTTGAGGATAAAAGGTAGGACAGGAGGATGACTGTAAGCTGGTTTGGGTTTTCATTAGGGAAAGAAACAAGGTGTAAATGAAATAAATAAGTTTTCTTCCAGGATGCAAGAATTGATAGATCTTTAATTGTGCAGTCCAGGTGTGCTCTGTGGTTTAAGACCTTTCAAAGAAGTTCACCACAGAGCTCTGTATCTGGTTACTATAAACATAAGCAAGTGTTTAGTGTTTTCGGCCCTGAGATTTCAGTCAATGCCCTCTTCTGTCTTGATCGGGAGATATGCTCAAATTCCTCTTTCACAATGTCTTTGTATCTGCGGGAACCCAACAGTTGAAGATCTTCCACGCTATCTATTGGAATGTGCACTTTACACAAATTCAAGGAGGAAATTTCTAAATCCAATTATTTCGAGGGCATTTTCTGCAGCTCATGATAAATTAAGGTATTTGCTTTTTGATAAAGATCCATTTGTGACACAAGGGGTTGCCACCTTTGTATTGGCCGGAAAAAAGATTCAAGACGACCTTATGGCAAATATGGGAGATTTTCTAATAGCTGATGAGCAGTGTGTATGGGTTATGTAATTTTTACTTTGTTGATAACCGTGATAGGTCTGTGTTTGTTTTGAACTAATCTACTGTATTGAACGATTTTAGTGTGTATTTGATCTTGCGATGGCCTATGACCTAGTACAGTGGTCCGCAACCTTTTTAAGGCTGCGGACCGGTGTAGGGGGGAGGGCGCTCTGGTGGCTGCGCATGTGCGGCAGGTCCGCGTATGCACTTTTGTGCCATGCATGGCCGCAAAAGCGCACACGCAGCACTTCCGTGCATGCGTGAAACTGCCATGCATGCACATTTGCAGCCACGCATGGTGCAAACACGCATGCGCAGACCTGCTGCACGTGGGCATTTGCACCAGCGGCTGCACTTCCCTTTCCCCTCCACAAAAAGAAGCTTGCCGGGCCGCAAGCTAATCAGCCGCTTTGGCGGTCGATTTGCTTGCGGCCTGGGAAGTTTCTCACTGCGGGGGGGGGGGCGGGAAGAGGGAGTCGCGGCCCAGTGGTTCGGGACCACTAACTTAGTACAAGAAAGACTGACTTAACATAAAGAGAATAAATTTCAGCAACCACCTGTAAGCTAAACGCTGCTGGTAAAAAATGTATTCTGGTTTTATGGAAGGTATTAAGGCATCCTTGGAGGCCTTCAAAACTAATTATCATTACTATGTAGTAATTTTCTAATAGCTATTCAACAAAGTAGCAACTGACAATGCTTGTGAAATCCTCTGAAGACTCCAAAGGTTATATAAATTTAAGTATTAGTGTTGGGCACGGATCCTGAGTTGGAAACCAACCAAAATTATACTCAATGCTACGTGCTGACAGTCAGAGCCAAGAAAGAGGAGTTATACCTGAAACTGCAGTTTTCCCAGTCACAGGAGCTGGAGTTGTCACCCAAGAAGCAATGCTAACAACTGCAGAAGCGCTCGTTTTATTTGGTCCAGCAGAGGCTGCTGGTGCTTGGCTGAGAGAAACTTGCTGCTGCTGCTGCTGCCCAGAGGCTTTTGCTACAGAGCTCACAGCTGGAGAGGAAGTAGAACTTGCACTGTCTCCTTGCTGCATTGAAAAGCAAAAGCACAGTCAATTTTTCTCCTCCACTTAATGGCTTAACACCCACCCACAATAAGAGCAGAAAAGGCCAATTGGTGCAATAGGCAAACTCAGTCGTTAGTTAAGAGCAAACTACACATTATGTGGGAGATTTGAGATTAACAGTGTAATCTTAAACGAAGTTACACTCTTCACAGCTCATTGATTTCAGGGGACAGAATGATTAACTCTTCGTGGGATTCCCCTGTGGATCTCCCAGCACTGTTACCTCAACTGGGGGGTATGGGCAGCAGTTCTAAATTTAATTGATGAACTGGCCTAGAATGAAGGGTTATTTAACTCTTTCCCTGTTACTACTTTCTTCAAACTGTTCAAACTGTTAGGTGATGGGGAAGAGTACACATGACAAATAGACTGTGGGGAGTAGGGATGTGCACTTAAGCTTTGACTTGAAAAAAATAGGATATTCTGATCTGGGTGTATTTTCTCACACAATCCTTGCTTTCCTGAATAATTGTGCCTGCAAGTGAAGTTCAACACATATCCAGCCAACACTGCAGCTCACCTGAGCAACTCCATTTGATGGAAGTGTCACAGCTGACGTTGTTGCTGCAGTAATCACACCACCAGACACTCTTAGCACAGTGGTCCCTGGCTTTGAGAGTTGTGATGATGCCGGCACAGATTTCAGTGCATTGTCTGATATTTTCATCAGTGATGTTTGTCCACCAGAAGCTGCCTATGAAATTAAAAAGAACTGAAATGGAAATGACCATTTTGGCAAATCATATATAGCTTAGAGACAAACAAAGAAATGAATAAAGGTGATGGAAATGCATAGGCATTCCCCTGGCCCTTCCTTCTGGCTACCTTTAAAATGCACAGGGAGAAACTGAGAACAATGAATACCAGGAATGGACTCTGAGGGGAAAAGAGCTAATTTTTCAGCAAAGTGACTCCCTAATTCAGTAAAGTGGATCTGAACATGGATGGCGACAGAAAGGACACTGATGTATCGTCTCACATTTTCAGATTCTCCATGATGAAGAGAATAACTCAAATTGCATGAGGTGCTTGTTCTTTCAATTTAATTATTTCCATTCTTTCATTTAATTCTGTTTTTTCCTAATTTCATTAAATATACTAATTCTGCAGTCCCTGTTGATTGACTGTCTCACTCCTGTTGTGCTACATTGATGAACGTAGAAAGACATGGTGGCTTTAAAAAATGCCAGTAAAGCTATCCATGCCAACACTACATCTCTCACAGCTGGAAGGCCACAACTTGGGTCCAACATAGTATTTCTGCATGTTGAAGGATTTCTGTACATGGATCACAAGCTTTTAGTCTCCTGCTGCTGCTGCTGCAGCCCCAAATGTCCCCCATCGCCACTGTGCAAAACAAGTTACTGAATTAGATGAACAACAGGTATGATCAACCAGGGCTCCTTTTATACTCTATTTATTCCTTATATTTATTACCAGCCACTCCTGAGACCGGCCCGTGGTGAGTTACAATTAGTACAAATAAAATGGGTGTATTTTCTCACACAATCTGACTGAAGGACAGCCAAATGAATCTACTACTAAATTAAAAGACAATTCAGAGGCCCTACTTCAGATATTCTTACCTTCGTGGGTGAGGTGAGTCGTAACAAGACCTGCTTAGCAGCAGAATGCCAGCTGCACAAAGACATGACTACAAAGACAGCTCTGAGGTGCCAAGCAAAGTCAATTTCACTTCCATACACTATTAACAGAGGACTGATATTTATTCTGTGCTTTTGGCATTTATTATAGGTTTAATGCTGGTTTTTGTTTTACTGGTTTTAACTGATATTTTTACTTTTGCTTGTTTCTCCTTTTTTACTGCTTTGGGATTATAGGCTGGAAATCAGGATAAAACTTCTTCAATAAATAAAAAATGGCAACATGAGATCAGTGTGACAATCTTAACAATTACCTGTGTAAATAAAGTAGCAGTTTTGTGTCCAGTTATTACTTTCAATGCCTGATGTCCTTGTGCAGATGATATTCCAGCACCTGTATTACTTAGGACTACTGTCCCCGTTGCTACCTGCTTTGCAGAACTTGGCTGAGATGGCTGGCCAACTAAAAATGTGCCCTGGATCAAAAGGAAGGAATAGCTACAGTAAATTTCCTATCTCCAGTGACAGAAGAAACTGCAAGAACTGTTGTAAATTAGGCATAGCCAAGCACTGACTCAATCCCTTCTGCCCACCCATTTACAGTCTGCTTAAATTCACATCTGTCCCATAAAAACAGACTGAGGTCTCATTAAAAAACCCTCCAAAATACAGTTCTTATACTCCCATCCATCTTATGTGGCATGCAGAAAGAGGAAACTCAGACCAAGGATGAAGTCTGCTCCAAGTTCCTTCTGTGAGTAAAGGGGAGGTGCTGTTGATTTGTTGCCCAGCAGTCTTTGACTATTTCACCCCACCCCACCAGTTCCCCTCTGACATCTGTAACACAAAAGAGGCTGGAGGATAAAGTTACAGGTGGAAAGCAGCAACAATAATCAGAGTGTTAAAGCAATACAATGCCCTTGTTGCTTGAGATGTCAGCAACGTAAGACAGATCTGGTGGAAGATGTTATTGTCTCCATGATCAGAGAATCTTATTTTTGCCCAGTGCCCAGGAATGTGAAAGAGATCTTCATTATGACTAACCTGAGGCGTTTGTTTGAGGATGTAAGACGTGTAGGTGAGGTGCTGAGATAAGCCAGTGCTTGTGCTTTGGGTTCCTCCACCTCCACTTGTGGAAGAACCTGACTGGAGATCTGGAACAAAGAACGAAACAGTCATACATACAATGTAGCTTATCCCTATTACTCATTTTAATGATGCTACAATGGAACATTATGTAAAAAGGGTTACTTTTTAGAGCAAGACAACCATAATTAAATGGAAGAGCCATAAGGGAATTTCCTGGCATTTTCTTACTGTTAAAAAGAAACCATAAAGAGACATTTATATTGACACTGGAGAATGAGGCAGTTTATCTGTGTCACAAGCTATTTCCCTAATATACAGCTGGTTCCCAGAGTTGAAGTAGGGAAAAATACAGGTAGAATATAGTTACCTGTCCTTTCCCCCCTAACTATGACTGAGCAATTATTCGAAGAAGGAAGATGATTTGTATCAAGGAAATAGTTACTTTCCCTCCCAGCTCCTCCCCAAATCTATTCCCCCCCAAAACAACTATTTTTAAATGCTAATTAAAATATTGAAAAATCTGATCATCGTCCTCCAACACAACATACAGCATGTCCCTTTTTTAGCCAGAATGCCTCCACCCCTCCCCGCAATTCTATTAATATGAGTTATGATACTGCTGCATTTATAGCTTCTTGTATAAGACTAACTGGCATTGTTTGTAGCTCGCAGAATGGCTCCTTGTGGTATAAGCAGCAGTTTTCCTTTTCCAGAAGGGTTCTTGCTGTTTGTGGTAAGGTAGAGTTTTGTGCCAGGCGGTAGATTTGCCAAGTTTGCCAAGTTAGTGGCGGGTAACTGCAGCGTCGCCATCACTAGGAGGAAAAGGAGAAAACAAAAAATATTTTCCAGGTTTCCAGAAACCAGCTCTTTGTAAAATACTCTCTCAGTAGGGACAAAAATCAGGAGATAGATCAGCAAATGTTTCAGTGATGCTTACCTGTGTGTGGTTTCCCTGGTACTGTGCAATTGCCAATGACGTGTGATGGCAATGGGACTTACACACGGCAGTTGCTCTGCCTCATCCCCCCCCGCAACAACAATTTCCCTTCCCTGGGCTACCAGGGCCTTTTCAGATATTGGCAGCTGAATATACTGATGCTATGTTATAACTGCCAGTGCCTCATATTGTACAAAACTCCAGACTTAATCCCCCTCCCCCCCCCAAAAAAAGAGCACATTTTTAACTCCTTTTTATTTTTTAGTTCAAGGACACATCTTGCTCTAGATATCTCTGCAATTAAAACTTTTAAAATGAAAACCAGGCTGGTTTTTTAAATGAAAGCTTCACAGTGGCAGGTGGAAGAAACAGCTTTTGTGAAAACAAAGAACCTGAACTTTCCCCCACACTTTGGCAGCCAAGATCTTTCTGAAAATTTTGCAGCAAAGCAATTAATAACGAGTTGGACTCAGTGCATTCAGTAGATCTCTACTCAAGGTTCTTAAAAGTGCTTCTAACCTCACTAATTACTGAACTGGATCAACAGAAATTGGAGACTGAAGCTTGGTTGCATTAAATATTGGTTAAAAATCATTAATAGTTAGTTCCTGTGCAATCGTTTCTGGAGATGCAAGAATCATTTTACCTGATCCTTGGGATCCACTTTTTGGAACTCCTGTTGACGTGACCTGAGCCTTTGTCAAAGTCTGCACGGGCTGAGCAAGAATAGTTCCCCCGCCACCGCTCACGATTGCTTTGGCTACTCCTTGGGTGACAACTTGTTTTGTGCCAACTGTCTTTGCTACTGCTGGGTTGGCTTTTGCCACTAAGATCTGCCCACCCCCAATGGCCACAGCTTGCTTGACAGTTGCAGGTAAAGCAGACCCGACAGGAACACCAACAACCTGCAGTAAAAATAAATGCAGCTTTTATAATGACAGTAGCTACTGGATTAAAGTAGCTGAACTAGAAGCTTCACAGGATACACCTGAAGGGGCAGCTATCTGCCAACAGCACAAACCATCTTGAGAGAGAACACCTGTTTCGAGAGGAAAAAACTGGTGCGAGACAGTCCTTTGCTGATTTGGTCCCTGAGCACTCCTATAGCACTAATTTCATCAGCAGCACAGGCAAGTCTAGAACGGAATGGCATCTTCAACATACATCCGGCCTGCCTTCATTTCATTGTTTAGAACCCCCATGTAGATGGCAGGCATTTCAGGTGAAGACTCATCAAGGAGAGGGAGAGAGAGAAGAATCTTTCTCCACTGCTAGAAAAAGCCTCCCACCTTAATTATACTCAGCATTTATTTCACAGTTAAATTATGCGTTCTCTCTCTCTTAACAGAACCATCAGAACTGCTGTACTAGAAGGCAGCATGGAAAGGCTACAAAGGAAAAACAGATACAAAACTGAAATCTACCTTGGAGGGTGTGGAGCTTTCTCCTGTGCTCACTATCTGCTTCTGAGGTGACAAAGCAATCATGTGACTTCCCTTGACAGTGACATACTGTGGCACAGAGGTCTGAGAAGCCGCCCCACCTGGCTGTGCTGGAGACTGCTGGGCCAGTTCTCCAGGCTCCTGCTTTATTATGACCTTTAAATAATAAAAGTACAAGTTAAGGATTTTAAATTCCACCAAAAAAGGACACCTGTCCTTTACAAGAGGCTGCCAGATACAGCATGAAGTCAGTAGATGATTCAAACAACTGTTCCTCAAATCCATATAATCTTTTCTTTCATATTCTTAGCTTCAGAGAGAAGCCACCAGGATCAGTTCATATGTAGAAAGACACGCAAATAGAAGCAAATTCATTTTGCACTAAAGAGGTACATGTTAGTAATAATAAAACATTTTTGAGCTCTGGCTAGATAGGCAGCCAAATATCTCCTACAAAATAACAGCAGCCATATAATGTAGACTAATAATCAATTGTCAAAAGAAGTTAAAGTAAATGTCAGAAGACATTCTTTCCATGCCTGGTCTAGAAGGAACAATGCACTATTCAAACAGGTTCTTTCATTAAAGAGGCCAGCTTGGTATAAACAGGGCTAATAACAATCAACTTTACAACCTTGACATTGGCTGGGTGCAGAATATAGAAACACTGTCAGACATTGTGACCAATGGTTATAACAGTGGCTTAAATTTTTTCACAACATCTTTATGAAAACCCAAAGCAGCAAACATATGGTATACATTTAAATAAGAGATTGAAAGTGTGTGTGTGTGGGGAGGGGGGGTGAGTGGGGAAGAAAGCAGTGGAAAGGAAAGCAATAATCTGGAAGGGAAGGCAGTAGAATGGCACTACCAGAACCTCACAGAGGTAGAATAAAGAAACACTTTCTCCAAGTGTACATTTAGAATGCTTTATGGCAACTCCTTTTGTGAGATGGAGTGACCCCTGTTGCTACACATTGCAAAAGGAATAAAGGACTTCCCCATACCTTTGTAAATGTTCCGAGTCCTCCTGTCACAGGTTTAGGGCTTTGTACCTTGGGGTGACTCCCAATTGGACAAAGAGGGGGCATGGTTGCAAAAAGCGAATCCTCTTGCTAGGACGAAAAGTGCAAGTCAGAACACCAAGTTAAATACAAGGGTTTTTCTAAACACACACCCACGTATGTGTGCGCTTGTACGCGCGCGCACACACACACATTTTGGATACCAGAAATGAACTTTCAGACAAGGCAAGCTTGCAAAATGGTCTTGCTTTCATTCCAGAAGCTAGTGGATTGTTATACATTAATTCCTTCTCACTGTTATTCTAAGCAGAGTTCTATTCTTGTATGTCATTTACTTCAATGAACAGAAGGGTGTAAATGTACCATTAATTGTTTCTATTTTCAAATGTGAAGTGATGGGTAAAAATGTAGAATGTAAGCTAGACTGATCTTTTTTGTTAGTTGAATAACCAGGAGAGGCCAACAGAGATAGTCACTTTGTTTTTAATTAGCATAGTATTAAAATTTGCTTCCCCTATGTAACTATTCCCTGTGCTTCTATTAAGAACTCCCAGAAGTATCTAAAGCCCAAGGGCTCATGGGAATTGTAGTCCATGGACATCTGGAGGGCCGCAGTTTGACTACCTCAGATCTAAAGTATCTAAAGTGCCAGATGCAGCTAGACATCCACCACACTGTGAGTTACCCTAATTATCTGGAGCCATCCAGCTCTGTGTCTGCTAAGAAAGTAAATGAACTGCTCCCAGTACTTTGCAGCTGAGGAGATTTAATATCAGCAGAACCCTGGAATCTCCCCCGCCCCCACCATGATTACATAAATATTATTCTGGTCGCTATGAAGTTGTCAAGTGCTACCTTTCTACTTGCTTTGGATACCGCTGTAGCATTATAAGAATGACACGTTTGCTGAAAAAAAGACATCATAATACAGTAAACCAGAAATGCACTCAAAGTCTCAGCCTCCTGCAGAGGAATATTATTCACATACTGTGACTGCTAAAATGACTATCCTCCACCAAAATTCCTTATCTAAAAGAATGCATCCAAATGGACTGAAGACGGCAAGTTCATTAGACTACTTTGAATGTTACGCTGGGACAGAACTGCATGCTACATTTAATTCTGTGGTACTTTTAAAAGGTAGTTTTTCTGTTTCAAATGGAGCTGCAAAAGCCTATGAAAAGAAGAGAGTAATACATGAGGTGCTAAAACCCGGTGACTTTTGGTGGGAGATCTCTGAGGATAGACCACGTGTGAGACTCAATGGAAACCTCTGGAAATACTCTGGTTTAGAGTGCTTAGCACCAAGAACTCTAACCAAAACTCCACACAACCACAGGAGCACATGTTGGAATGCTGCCTTAAAAGAAATAGTGCAGAATACATTGTATAGAGGGGTTTTCAAAGGAACAGAAAAAGCCAACCAAATGTCACCTTGACAGCAGAGGTTACAGAACTGCTTCCATGGTTCTTTGAGATCGGAGACCCAGTTCCATGAGAGGCTTGGGAGACACTGGTAGCTTTACTTGCAGGGCCACCTACGCAATGGAAAATACAGCAGCCATCAGCATTCAGCCACTCTCTGTGCTACTTATAATCTACTTCAGCTACTGACATGTTACAGGATGTGGAACGGTACAGCCCACTCTCATCAGATCTCAGAAACAGGATCGATACTTTGATGGGGGACCACCCAGGACTACTCTGCAGAGGAAGCCAATGGCAAGCCACCTCTGTTTAGTCAGTTGCCTTGAAAAACCCTGGCTGGGAATGCCTTATGTTGATTGTGACTTGGTAACACATACATGCACTCTGACAGGTTACAGTTCCTAGAAAGGAAATGCTCGTTTCTTGCTAGACGGGTGGTAGAACATAACAGCAACTGCTATGCTGTGTATCCCCCCCCCAAATGTTTGAAATGGAGGTAGACTTCTAGCAGGAGGCCACTCTTAATTCTGTTCCATACACTAGTTGCAAGAGATGAAGCTCATTTCTTGCTTCAGACTGTCTCACTATTGAGAAGCACAGGAGTAAAACTTGTTTTTGGCCCAGGTGGATCCTCCATGGTGACTCCACCAGGACCATGAGAAGATTATGTCCCCACCCCTTATTCCCTACTGCTTCCTTTGTGATGGTGCTGACCTCATTCTGGGTGGGGAAATGACTATCCTCCAAGCTCATTCCCACTTCAGGCTTTAGATGAATGGCACCAGATAAGGAAGCAAACATGCACAATGAAAGAACTGTTTTGAGAATTCTCTTTGCTGGAAAATGATGCATCAGGTATAGGAAAACTCTGAGGGTGACGATTATATCTGCTTGTGATAGTTCCTTTACCCATGCAACACCAGCCTAAAACCCTCCTTGATGCAGGCACAGAACATACATACAACCAAAAGAATTAAACACAGTTCTCTTGGCAACTCATCAAAGGAATGTAGGCTCCCGAGGGACTAAGGCAGGAAGACAATAAGCTTTGAAGGTCCGAGGGGAAATGATATAAGGGAAGCTTTTTTTTTAAAGTAAAAAAATGGTTGTTCCACTGGCATTCAACAATTACAAAAGCCTGGCTGTCTGGTCCTGCATCACTGAGGACACATGCTGTAGACCTTCAGGGAGGTAGCCAGGTTAGTTGCAGGAAAAAATAAGAAGTTTTACAACAGTTTAAAATAGTGACTTACAATATTTTCATGTATCACTGGGCAGGTCTCTCTGTGTATGTATATAGGAAGTTTAGAAGAAAAAACTATACAGCAAGGTCAAAGAGCCACAAAATGCAGGAAGTACAAGGTGAGATGTACTCATGCAAAACTCAGATATAGTGATGAGAGAGTATTCCCACCCACAAAGTACAGTGGACCCAGACATACGTACTTGTGCTGGTGGGCACTGTTCCAACTGGCTGGCCAGGCTTATCCACAATAACATAAGGGTTACTAACTACAGGGCTGGTAATTCCTTGCTTCATGTGCACAGGGGTAGAGGTTGGAGTACGAGGTAGAGGAGAAGGACTTGGGGTTGATATTGGAGAACCTAGAGAAAACAAAGTTCCATATGATGCATCAGACGGATACCCCAAAGAAAGGGTCAAAAGCTGAATTTTGCAAAATAGTAAATTCTAGTTCAAAGACAGCGTTGAGTCACCTGGATCTAAGGGCAGAAGTAGCCCTATGAAAACCAAGCAGTGGCCATGTTTCCCCCAGAAACTGACACCCATAGTGGTAGTCAGTGCACCAAAAGGGGTTATGTTCTTTCCTCACAGCAAGCTATATGCAACCTTTACACGTATTAGATTTTGTTTAAGCCAGTTGTTTCTTGTCTCCCTTAGAGATAAGGGGTGTGTGTGAGTGTTTAAAGGGCAGTTCAGTGTGATGCTTCTGGGAACAATGGCCACCTCTGGTATGTAGTTTTTCCACCAAGGGGCCGGAGGATGGAAGGAATGTACTTCTGGACAAGGCTGACAAGTTTACGCTTCTCTCTCTTTCATGATAACGTTAGATGCATTAATGGAGCAATACCTGATACAATCTTGCAGCTCATGGTGATTGGCTGGAAAGACTTGCTGGGTGATTCTGCAGGGCTCGGGATTTGGCCTTGAGGCACGATTTTGCAACTCGTGGAAATTGGCTGAAAAGCAGAGTTGCTGTGGGAGCCAAAAGTAACTTTCTGGGTGGCCAGCTTCGTGGGAGTCCTTTCTAGGGATGATGGCAAGGAGTAGAAAGTCGTATGTCTTTCAGCTTCAGTGCTGAACCCTGGTTGGTGACATCAGAAAGCGCTGCTAAGTTTCTCCAAACAGGTAATAAAAAGTTTTCACAGAAGTAATTTTACCTCTACATTTGGCATCTTCCTATTCTACAAACAGGGAATCTGTTCCACATAATATATTTCTGGTATAGTCTTGGAGGAGGAGCGTGTCTCATGGCTTAAGTACCATTCAGCACTTAACACCCACTCAGGACGACTGTCTCGCCCCTGAGCTCCTCCTCCTCCAATCGGTTTGCCTGTCTGTCCAGCAGCCAGCCAACGGCCTTCTGTCTCCCACCCCTGACCACCCCCCTCCTCCTTCCACTTCCCTCTGAGTCTTGGATGCTGCAGATCTCTGCTGCCTGAGAGCTGCTCCTGCCAGTGAGTTCCCTGCCTGGGGGTCTCCAGCCTGCAGCCTCTCCATGTCCTCGAGGGAGGAAGAGGCCATCCACAGAGTTATTCCAACCCCCCCCATCTAGCGCCCATTGTATTCCTGAATGCGATGGGCTTGGCCCCTAGTTTATCCCATAAAACACCTTCTGTCCTTCCACATTAAAGCCACACCACATTAAGGATTGGCACCCAAACAACCTCCAATAACAACTTATTAAGATTGAGGGAAAACTTTCCATGGCATAACTTAGTTATGCCTTAGTGTCTGTGTGTACAGCTGCACTCACCATGCTGGTCTTTACCTTTTTCAACAGAAGCATCTGAAATGGATTCATGCATGTGTTTAATAGGTGAAGATGCTTTAACGGGGGCTGGCATATTTAGGGACAATTGCAGTGATGTAGGGGCATCAGAAAGATCAGAGTCTGAAGACTGGGAGAACAGGTATTCTTCTCGAAGGGAATGCCGATGCAACTCAACATCCACTACCTTCCAACAAGACAAAGGAAAACCACAGTCACATGATCCAGTGGCAATCCAAACCAGTTATTTCTTATGTTTATGTATCTTGTTATATGGACAAGAATTTCCCGGTCCTTTGCATCCATATAAACTTATGAAATAGAGTCACGCCAGTGGCCCATTTTTTGACTAAAGACAACTAAGAGTGAACCAGGGGGAGGGGGTTCTGTTCGGAAGCAAAATGGACCAGCCTTAAGTACTCAACTCATTTTAGGGCTTTGGGTCTGGTTGGGCTTGTGGGGTTGGTTCAGGAATACCATGAACCCCAAACCAGAATCTTCTGGTTCATGCCCATCTCTAATCACAACAGCAGCATTCTTAGTTGCTTCACCTTACACACAGCATACCTGGAAGAACATGAGAAAAAACCCCACTTGCTCTTTCCACGCAGCCAAACATCCTTCACATTATGGCTTCTCAAGAGCCTCTTCAGGGCCATGAGACCCTTTTCTATTCAACTCACTTGCTCCCTTCTCAGCAAAATCAGTTCAAGTCCCCACCTGTCTCTTGCCACTTGTAAGAAATGAGGAAAGCATCTCCCTAAACCTAAGCAATAAGCACGTATCACCATCATACTGCCTGATGCCAAACTTGACATGTAAAACCAGTTTAAGTGTATGGCAGAAAAGTAGCACACAAATGTTAAAGTACAACACTCACAACATTTTTGCTAGGAAGAATCATAAATCTTAGTTTATAGTTTTACATGCAGATTAAAAAGACTGCAAAGAGATTTGTTTATCCTACCGTTTCAGCTCCCAGTGTCTGTAGACCAGTATATGTTCTATCCAACTGTGTGAAACAATTAGGTAAAGGAAACTATAAATGTTTTTGCCACTAACCTTAGGAACGACAGACACACATTATTTAACAGTGAAATAGAAACACATTTCTTCAGCTTTTGAGTGTGTATGCAGAAATTGTAACTCATTTTCCAAAGGTTTGAACAAGAAACATGCAAAAACTACTTTTCCATTTTGTGAAATTCTAAAGGGAGAGGGTTCCTACTGCAAACTTTTAACCAATACCCAACAGTTACACTATATTAATAGATTTAAATGTGTTTAGCTTGGGGCAATGCAAAAGCTAGTTTGATAAGACAGGGTCTTTGTCATGAACTTCCATGTGAGCTGAATTAATTCCCAGGATGACCATATTCTTATAACCTGGTCAACTTCTCTGTATTCCGAATATAAAGATTCCTTCTCTTAACAGCAGTAAATAAATTTGATTTTATCCTGAGAAAGCTTTTGAGAGAGAAAGAGACTTCACAGGCCTCAACATGAACATCAGAGCTGCTGGATGAATTTTAAAATGAAGAGAGCATACTTGTTCTGCCCACAAAGAGACACAACAAACAAGGGTTTAGATCTAGACTAAATTTCCATAGGCACCAAGACTTCTGCCCATGGAGTATGATTTCCCCACATTCCCACTCCAGTGGCAACCCAAAATCTCCCCGCATCCTGTGCCTGGGAGTCCTTTTGGGCTGCTGCATGAAGGGGGAAGCAGGTAAATTGTACACCACAATCCCTGCACCAGCAGAAATGCTAGTGTGGAGCCGAGCCAAAATCTACTAGCTTATCATTTGCAGAAGAACAGGGTTTTGTAATTTATGCATGGTCACTGTGGCCAATTTACCTTTAAATGGTGGATGATATCAATCCTTTTGTTCCGTATATCCTTAAAATGGATCTGAACCCTCACAGGAAACTCGCCCCAACCCCGCCTTGTGAGATGGAAAGGAGGCTCTCTAGGAACAAAACCATGCATATGCTTACATTAATCTTTAATGCACATTTTCAACTATACAAAACATAGCAGAAAAGAAACAGTTAACTCACATGCAAAGAACGTCTGACTCAGGAGGGGTGAAGAAAAAGCAGTTCTGGTTGAGTAAGGAGCAGCAGCACATGTGATGTTAAATACTGGCAAAAGCGTCCTTGTGCTGCCCGTAGTTAGGAATCCAGAATGTTTATTGTTGCTTATTAAAATTACCTTAAACTGTAAAGAAACATTTCCCCCCTTTCTCTTTAAGAGAGGTAAAGCTGGGATTAACCTGAATGGGATTGGCTGTATAGCCTTCAACTCCAGGTTAGTTGCCAGAGCAGGAACTATTTATTTTCTGAACCCCTCCCTTCCTGGTGGCCCTTTTTGTGTTAGATTGTGCTCTGGCAGCAGGCAGAATTACTCTCTTCCACCCAGATTAGACCATTTGAGAAACAAACACTAATGGAAGAATCCCTGCTGAGATGTGAGTCTGTGCAATGGAATACCCAGTAAATGTTATTCTGAAGAGCGCTGCTACCTCTGCAAGGCAAAACAATCCTTTTGTTCTAAACATAGTTTGCAAAAACGTCTCAGACTTCCTGCCTTTTCTTTCTGAGTTCTTATTTGATTCTAGAAAGAATGTTGTGCCCCATCACTGGTCTACAAACCTAGAATATTATATACCTAGAATATATTACAAAGCAGTAAACTGCACATTACACACAAATGCATGTAACAAAACCATGCCTGTTGCTGCTGTTTTTTTTTTTTAACAGAAGAATTTTCCTACCTGTACTACAGACTCCCTAAGGTAAACTTTCTCCTGGGGCAAAATGACTGGCACTAATCGGCTAAAACTACAGCTCACTTGAGGATCGTGTTTTAATTCTTGTCTTAGAATGGTTAAATAGAACCATGGCCTGTTTCCTCAGCCCAATAATCTCCTTGTTCTCTGCACTGCTCCAGGAACAACCTGTTATGCTTGCTCATGCTGCTATGCAAGATTAATGTGCAGTGGCAGGCACCTCCAAATGCTTCCATCAGGGAAAATGTCAAGGAAGAAGGACATGAAAGATGTCACAGGAAGACAAGAAGTTTCCAAGAACCTTTCCCTCAGACTAGGAAAAGCTTGAAGCATTAGTGAGAGCTCTGTTACCTGACTTCAACAAGATCATTAGGTTTATAACTGGGATGAAGGAAGAACCAGACTTTTTTAACAAAATGATCAATGCTGGGCTCTCTTCGGGATCCACGTACATAGACCATCCATTTATGAGTGGATTGATCATTCTCTTCTCTTTTATCTGGAGGAATGTACCTGGCAGGGAGAAAGACACCACTGAAATCAATTTCATCCATTTTGCACCAGTAAAAACAAATAACCTGATGCTAAAACATGTTTTTTTAAAAATTCCCTTTATCTTATTTTCCACTTTAAGATCCTTTCCTCCAAATATAAAAAATTAAGACATTTCAAATTTCTTTAATTTTACTCCAAAGTACCTCACAGGATTTACTGGACAGAGCTTTTCTTCTTTACTCTCATAGTCTTTGTTTCTTATTTCTATTTTTCCTAAGCCAAATGTTTTAACATCTAACCATCGTAAGTGAAAGGAAATTAATATTTCAGATGGTAAGGAACAATTCATCGATTTAATGGTCTTCCTAAAACCCTCCTCAATAATTTTACAGCAGTAATGTCAGAGATGGTTAAATTCCAGAAATACAATCATATTTCAGTATGAAAGTAACACCATGAGGGGATGTTTAATGTTCTAAATATTTTCTTGGCCATTCGACATTCTAAAAAAAAATCCTCCAAAACTGCTCTGTGTTTTAAATAATAATAGTAGGGAGTAATTATCTCTGTATAGATGCTGTTCTTAACTGTCAGCTTAGTTAAAGGTTAAAGTATAATTCCAGAAAAGATGGAATTGAAGTATACATTTGCTCTTGTCATAAAAACTTTTCATAAATTGGTCTTCACATTGGTTTTCAAGGATTTTCAATGTGCCACATTAGCGATTCAGATTACTCCTGCTGCCTTCTTCCAAGTTACAATCAGCCATAATTTAGTGCCCTAAGCTGCTTAATGAACACATCCAATAGCCAAATTAGGGAGAGTTCTGAACATCAGAAGTTGAATTAGGATAGGTGGAACTTATTTTCCGTAGTATAGGAGAGTCTATTTACCACCCATAGTAAGTCAGACTTTTGTCTTACAATGATCCTGGCAGGTTCAGGGATATCAGATGCAATCCAAAAAAGAAATATAGAAAATACACGGAAGTTGGATACTAACTTGGAGACGTTGCCGACCACTATGGTTTTCTTTACAAACAGCCGTGAATTCTCATCATTTGACAGACTAGCATTTCTCAGCCCTCCTTTGCGATCACTTGCAACACCAGAAGTGCCCTGAGGGTAATTTTTTTTGGAAATCCACTTAAGTACACCATTACTTGAAACATTTTCTCAGAGCGCTAGAAAAAGCAGCTACAACTTTTAAAGAAAAAACTCCAACAAACTCCCAAACGCCACCACCCAAGAACGCTACAGTAAAGGTCGGCAGAAGCAGCCCTTCTAAACTACCAATAATACCATTTTTAAAATTGTCTCTCACTTAGGGGATTTGAAATAAATCACACACAGTGGCTTGGATCCACCGGAGCTTTTCTGTCCCTGGTAAAGCCAAGACTTTAAGAAATATTTTTTTCTGTTTGTCACAAAGATCTTTTCAAGCAAATTCAGAATGAAGCAGGAACAGATCTGAGAGAAAGTGCCTCCTATTGGATGAAGACAGCACCCAGTATCTGTACCACCAGCCAGCTGCAAGCAGGAAGGAAGATCTATGTTTTCACATGCATGTAAGACAAGAAGTGGAAATTTTTTATAAAACTTCTTATCTTACCTCAAGTCCTGCCCAGGACTCTAGAGCAATCTAAAACATTGGCCAACTTGGATTTGGGGTACAGTGCAACTTAAGCCAACTGCAGTAAAACACATCCATCCATTTAAAACGTACTTAAAGGAAAAGGTAAAGGTATCCCCTGTGCAAGCACCGGGTCATGTCTGACCCTTGGGGTGACGCCCTCCAGCGTTTTCATGGCAGACTCAATACAGGGTGGCCTTGCCAGTGCCTTCCCCAGTCATTGCCGTTTTATCCCCCAGCAGCAAGCATCTTGGATTCTTTAGGATGCTTAGGGCTGATCCTGCGTTGAGCAGGGGGTTGGACTAGATGGCCTGTATGGCCCCTTCCAGCTCTATGATTCTATGGGTACTCATTTTACTGACCTCAGAAGGATGGAAGGCTGAGTCAATCTTGAGCCGGCTGCTGCGATCAAACTCCCAGCCTCATGGACATAGGTTCAAACAGCATGTCTGCTGCTTACCACTCTGCACCATAAGGGGCTCCTAAAACTTACTTACTCACACTTATTTTGTACGAAAAAGGAGTAGCAGGTACAATTTCTTATCACTTATGGCAAGTTGTTAAGATTGGTTAAGATGGTTTCACAGGAATCACCCAAGCTATTTAGATGCATTAGTATGGGCTGCCACTGGACAGAATCTTTGCCACAGAAATCTAGCAGAGCACTGCATGGGCGCCATCTGACAGCCTGCTAGTCAATTAATACATCTTCCTTGCAATCTGCAGATGTGGTCATGAAGGCTATTAGCAGAGTGCAAAAATTAAAGTGACAGGAAAAGCTTATTCTTTATTAACATTCTTTCTCAAACAGGACTCTCCCAATATTGCTCTGATACAAAGCTTCCTTCTGAAAAAGGATTTTTGCATCTAAACAAAATGAGGTCTACATCTGCTAATGCTGCAGGATTAACTTTGTTCCCATTCCTCTGCGGATAAGGAATCTTTCACTCACCACGCTGAAAACCAGGGTTTTTTGTAGTGGAAAGAAATTGCTTCCCTCATTTAATCTGCTCTTAAGGTGCTACAAACTGCAAAAACAATGCAAATTAGGAGCCATATGATGTGTACAGGCAATGAAGCCATAACTAAGAAACAACCAATCCTGCCAATAAGGCTGTGTCCACAGGAAATAAGCAGCCAAGAGGCCTTTCTAATATAGCTTCCTTCTAATGAGGGATGTTGGAACAAGCTTTGTGGCACTCTAAAGGCAGAGCAAAACCCTGGAATTTATTTACAATAATTGCCATTTCTATATTGAGAAAAAAAAGTATTTCTCCCACTTTTGAGGTATAAAAACTACTACATTTTACCTGTCCAGAATTCTTTCTAGGTCTCTGGTCCAGCTTGCTGGACAATCTCTCTTCTGCCTCCAGCAGGTTACCACTGTCTTTTCCCATCAAGTAGTCTATGTGTTGAGATGACTCAGATTCTGAATGGTTAACTGACAGGGTTTCTGAACCCTGATTGGCTGGAGATGATGATCTGGATGGAGAATCCACACATTTCTTGATGGATGGGTGGTTAAATATCATGGGGTCACATGTCTTGGTTCCCTGAAATTAAACAACAGGTAGAGTATTTCAGACTGGGTCAGAATTACGCCTATGGCAAAATATGTGGAGTATAAACCACAAGCAGATCAGCTAGTTTATAAGCTTTAGGGGGGGTGTCTGCATGATTTGTGCACAAAGGCGCTCAATATCCTCTGCAGGACCTCTCCTGATGAGGGCTGAACTACCCAAGCTGACTGGGGAAGAAAGTTCTGCCCTCACCAAAAAAGTACCATGAATAGAATCTCTATTAGTCATTCAGTCCTATGGGGAAGACAAAATAATGCACACAGGAACTGATCACCTTGGAGTCTGGGAGAAGTTACTGTCAATAATGGGCACCCTGAAGCCTGGGAGAAGCATCAGGCATCTTTCTCAAGAGCAAATGTTAATCAAATTGGCTCTTAACTGCATATCCTCATCCTGAATTTGTAGACTGGTCATGCTAGGAGGTGGAATATTGGGAACTGGCCTTTTCATATAAGAGATAAGTTACTGTCAATGATCGGCATAAGAAATCTAACTGGTTGAGAACTACAGTGGATGTAATGAAGATCTTGCCAAGCCAGTCTAGTGGAAGTAACATTCTCAGCAACTTCTGAAGGATGTTTCGAAATATGACTAACAACTAGTTAAAAATCAGCACCAGCCATTTTTGCCAGTATGCAAACAATATTTCTGTTAACATAATATTTACTTCTCCGACTTTAAGAAGACCAGCAGAAGCATAATAGTTCGCAACAATGCAAGCACGTAGTTTATCCATCATTCTTCTTGCTTCAATCAGGCGCTAAACAACAGAAGAAGACAATGCTGTTATGAATTACAGGGACTGTGCATCACAGCTCCCTCCCAAATAAATCAATGACAAGCAAGAGAGCTGCATATACCTGATCTATGACTTCAATCTCATGCTCTTTGTTCTTCATTTCTACCAAAAACTGCTCTTTAATAATGTCCTCAATTTTCAGTACTGCAGCATTCCGGGCTGTTCAAACACAAGAACTCAAGTCACTTGCAGCATTACATTCTGCTTCTCATGTCTTAAAGGTGTTTATAGGAAAAGCCAGAATAATACACTGCATTAGATGGTCCAGCTATGTGTAGATGTCACCTTGTGTCCAAACCCAAATTACAAGGATGAGGGCTCAGAAATCGAATTGCTAGCAGAGCACCCACAAACTACAGACAGTGTTTTGATCAGTTTCAAGAAATCTTTTTGAAGAACCGGTGTGGATACAGACTTCAGTGATCCACACACCATACAAGAGAGTAGGAACCCATGGGTTCCCAGTGGAGGCCAAATGAAATTACCTTTAAAAGAATTTTTAAAAACCCTTCTATTCACAGAAGGTGACCTTTAAACAAGCAAGATCCATTACAGGGATCTTCAAGGGACATTCTTCGCAGATTGACATATAAAAGTTTCTGTGACTAGAAAAACTGAGAGCCAGCCAGTCAGATGAATTGGAGGTTCCTTGAAGAAGTCAAGCACAGTAATTCTCAAGACTCTGTGAGATTTTTCAGTCACAGACTGAATACTTGTAAACAGTGAGGAATGTCCATTGTGGCTCTAGGCATTCTTTAAAACCACATAAAACTTTCTTTCACCCACCTTTAAAAGGGTCACAAGTATACTAAAGAAGCACTCAGAAAGGGATTCTTAGCTGGCATTACACAATGGTTCAAATTAACAAGCTGGGCCACAGAAGATCATCAGTTCAAACTGAAGCTCTGGTATGAGCGGCTGAGCTTGTAGCCCTAAGAAGATTTGTTTCTATGTGCTGCCGCTGGGAATAGGGGAATAACAGCAGTCACCACAGGGAACAACAGTTGCCTAGTATTCATTTAAAGCATTTATACCCTGGCCCTCCAGAGCTCCACAGTTTCTAACTAAATGAAACTGCAATTAAACAAATTATAAACCACAGTCAATATACACAATATAATGAACTACAACAGCAATCCAGGACCTCTGCACCTGCTGTAAGGCCAGAAAGCAGAAAGGCTCCATTTACACCCTTACCAGAACCAAAGGGGTAATTCCACAACCTTGAAACAAGTGCAGAGAAAGCCCTGCAACCTGACCGCTGATAGCTTCACTTCTAGTGGGGCATGACCCAGACCAGCAGCCACCCCAAGGAAAAAGTGGTCTTGGCAGTTTCTGGGTCCTAGTTCACAAAACGAGAACCAGCACTGGACTCTGAAGTTCACTGGCAGCCAGGACACTAACCACAGACTAGATGGAAGGTAAGAACATAATGAAGCATGTACTGAAAAGCAGGCAGCTGAATTCTGCATCAGCTGAAGCTTTCAAGTCATCATCAAGAACCAATCCCATCCCTCTAAAATATATTACAGTAATCAGTCGCAGCTATAAATATCTGTGAACCAACATGGTGTAGCAGTCAGAGGGTTGGACTAGAATCTGGAAAACCCAGGTTCAAATCCCCACTCTGCCAGGAAAGCTCACCAGGCCAGTCATACTTGCTTGGCCACCTATGCCTTAAAGGGTTGTTGTAAGAATAAAATGGGGAAGAAGACACCAGCTGCAAGAAAAGGAGGATATAAATATCCAAACACAATAAATAAATCAGGTGAAATCCTCTGAAAATGTGACAGAAGTGCTACATAAAATAACTAATATCATTATTTCAGATCCAGCATGGCTTGACGCTATTACCTTGCTGTAATCCTAAGAAGGCTTCCTTGGGAGCAAGCCCCACTGAATAGCATGTGACTTACTTTCAAGTAGACCTGCTAAGATAATTAGCGAAGTTATGAGAAGGGGTTCTTGATCTGTCGACCAAACTGCCACACATCACCCAAATGGATGTTTCTGTATAATTGTACTTGTGCAAGAGAAAACCAGCAGCATTCTACAGACAATGTCATCCTACACATCTGCATGTTAAAACTGAATTTCTACCTGACTGTTCAACAGCTTTATGACGTTTGTTTGTATGTACAACTGAGATCTCTTCATAGTCTGGGTCCTTCTCTTCTATCGCTCTCTTGATTCCTGACATGCTTGGCCTCTATGCTGGAAAGAAGGGGGGGAGGGGGAATCAAGAGTCAGACACAACCATCTCAGAGAGAGCCCCTTTCTAAGAGGCATAACTAAGTTGTGCTATTTTATAGTAACTTGCAAAGCCTTTAGAAACCATGTCTCCCCAAAATGCCCCAAGAGTGGGGGAGAAGTGTACCATTACTAATTGTAAGTACCTTCAAAAATCCACCAGCAACAACCACACAAAACATGTATGCATACACACACACGTGTGTGTGTGTGTGTGTGTATGTATGTATGTATGTATGTATGTATGTATGTATGAATGAATGTGGCAGGGATGTTTTTATGGATTTTCCTTGGCTTTTACAGTGCACAGTGCTGGAAGTACAAATATAATCCTCTTAAATGGCAGTGAGGGCAGAAATAGTTTGTGAGGAACCTCCAATACTGCAAATCATGTCCTCAGCCACAACCCAACCACAGACAATCCTTTTCCTATTCACTTTTGATAACGAATGGCTATAGAAATAACATACATGCTCTCTGCCAATACACCCCCTACACAGAGAAAATCTGGAAGGCAATTCTAAATGGAATTAAAGCAATATGTAATGTCTTACCCTGGATGTAACAGAGATGTACAGTTCAATTTTTTCTCCTAGCTCTTCCAGGAGATTGCAGCGTTCATTCACGATATCTCAATTTCTTTAGTCTTCCCAGTTATATGAAAGAAAACCTGTTGTAAATAGGGGCAAAAACATTTAGAATACATTCTATTGCACAAATTTAGCTACATATCCTTGACAGTAACCTTACAACTCGCCTTTATAATATCAAAACCAAGGAGACCTGAAAGTAAAATATGGCATTTGAAACTTTTCTTTCAACCAACACTTCTTTAGAACAGGTGCTAACCTAAAGCATGGCCACAAAACATGTTACTCTGGCACAGGGGTCACCAGTATGATGGTGCTGCAGAGACTTGAGAACTGATGTTCAGGATCAGAGGAGCTATTTAGCCTCAACTTCCCATTCTCAACCAAGGGGAGCACTCTTCAACTTTGTGACAACTTTGCAAGAATCTTGCAGGCACGCTTGAGCACAGGAAGGTGTACATCAAGACACAGCATGTTTTATGTAGTTGCTGGATGCTTCATTTAATTTAAACAAACAAACTACAGTATACTGTCCATGGATTATTGCAAAAAAAACAAACTTAACTGATTGTTTGCCCACTACTATATTCCAAACTGAATAAAGAGGATGTTGGGATCAGGCTAGAAATATTACGTCTACATACTTATTTCCATTGAATTCAGCAAACAGAGGATCAGTCTGCATGATTGCAATTCTATCGTAAACAGTGAGGCATACCTAACGCCACTGATTTTGAACATGTGCTCCTAACTGTTTAGATTTAGGATGCACGTGTAACTTATTCAAAAGCAACTCACGCTGCCATCTATGGAGATAACTTTAACGTAAACACGGCCAGGTCTGGGCTGCAGAGGTAAGCTGCATGCCCAGACCCGGAATTAAGTTATCTAGGATTGATCAATGGAGCCACCTCCAAGGAAACATTGTCAGGATCTGGGCACAGCTAGGAGCATTCCCTCGCTTCTCGACCCCACGGCAAGCCAGGACCCTGGAGGCATCTCCCCCAAGCCCTCCTGCAAAGCAGCGCGACGCCAAGCCCTCCCCACGGAGCCCACCCCTCACCTCTGGGGCCCTTTCCCGGCCTAGGAGGCATCAAGCTCCGGCTCCGTGCGCGCAACTCAGCGACTGGCTCAGAGGCACCCTGGAAGGCCGGCGCTTCCGCAGCCACCAGCCCAGCGCTCAGCGAGGCCACCGCTCGCAACGCGCAGCCGCCATCGACTCCGTGCTCTTTCGCCTGCCCGTCACGGCGACGAGGGGGCGCGGCTGCGCAGCCGGAGAGCGAGAAAGGGGCGGGCCAAGGGAGAGGCTGGAAGGGCTGCACATGCCCGCGCCGTCTGTGGCTCTTGCTCTCGGCTCCCCGGGTGTCGGCGGCGCCGGCCTTGAGGGCTCGGGAGGGGAGAGTGTTCTGGCCACAGGGTTTCCGGGCAGAGGTTTTAGCTGGTGCAGAAATGCAGCTGGTGCAAGCCTCTCAGGTAGAGGGATGTGTTGGTGATGGAGTTGCTTTCCTCTCCCCCCCCCACCTTTCAGGCGCACTCTATTATGCGTGCAGGGCTGTAAACGAGGGGGGGGGGGACCGGGATTCAAGCCCTCTCCTCTCTGAATTTCCCGGCGGGGGTAATGCTCCTTGAGGTAAGACCCTCTGGGATTCCGCAGCCCGGTATCATGAAGCTGCTCAGGCTGTCAGGCGGCTCAGGGCTGGATTGCAAGCCATTTGCAGCAGGATTCCTGACACCACCACAACGGACCATTCCACCAAACGCTGCCATTTTCTTCTCAACCAGAACGACTTCAAGTTTGGTGGCAAACAATCTGTGACTTCAGATCAATGGTACAATCATTGACACCCTGCATGGCCCCACATCACACTAACATCTTCATGGCTGTGCCCACTCATTTCTCTCCTATACCTGCTTGACATTAGTGACATTTTTATTGTCCGGACACATGGTAAAGAACTCGGAACATATTCCACTAGGCCTTCAATGAGTTTCACCCCACCATCAACTAGGAAGCATCATAGATCCTCCTGGAGGACAGATTGTTTTGCTGTGCAACTTGGTCCCAATATCTGTGATTGTCCTGAGAGCACCCCACTATAGAGCAGATGGCTCAAGAGGTAAACTTTGGATCAGGAAACAGCACATGTCCTCTTGATGGGCTGTCACCTAAAATGTGTGTGTGGGGTATGGTGTGTGGTGATCCAAATTTTATTTTGGGGTTGAGAGCTTTTATAGTATCTTCCGTGTTTTTTGTTGGATTCACAAATCATCAGAAATGAATAAAGAACAGGGAACAACTTCATCCTCAATAAAATCTGGGCTTCAAGGCGATGGCAAGTTAAGAATCAGAATCGGAATTCTCCCTTCAATAGAATTCTCTTCCTTGATGGGGTTCATTTGGGAAGTATTGCAAATGGCTTATAGTGCAAATGAGGACAACTCATAAATGAAACAATGCCACAATGCTAATACTTGGTATGAATATATATTTCTTCTCCCAGTGAAAATGGGGGAAGAAATATATATAAGACCAGATAGTCATCTAACGTCAGAACTTTGAACAAAAATTCAAAGTTGGCAGAATCCCAGTCATATGGAAGAGGAAAAACTGAACAATTGAATGTTATGCAAATTAACGTTTATTTTGGATTTTTTAAGGTTTTTGGCAGAGATTACACTATGAATAGATTGTTTACAAACATACAGGCTCTATTCTTTGGATTAACTATACAAAATAAGCTGAGATCACATGCTTTTCACCCTCACTTAAATACGGCTACATACCATACACAGTAGCTATGGGCACGACTTCTATGCAATCATTTCCTTACTAATATAAAACTATCACCCCCAAATCATACAGATTTATAAATACATGTACATAAAATAACATTAAAATATTTACTGTTGTATTAGACTACAAGAATGAGAAATGTTATAGTTCTGAAAAGTATGGTGTAGAGTAATATGTTCATAACTGAGTGACACAATAGTTATCACAATAGCTGTTACTAGTTCCAATATATGAATTGTAACTGGAAGATTTCACCTGCTGGGTTTCATGTGTGGTTAGCTGCCATTTACCCTATAGTACTGACAATCTTATATTGGTTATGAAACTTTAAACTGAGTGGAGAAGGAATGTTTCCTTGACTACTTTAGAGCATTTAAAAGGCTTTTTAAGACCAAGAAATTTGTACGTTAATTACATGAAGTGTTATAAGGACAAGGCCCACAATCTTCCAAGAATATTCCATATTTATATATGCCAAAGTCAAATTCCCAAATCATTTTCATGGGTCTCACCACTGTAACCTTTTAAAGGTGCTTAAAAAGAGATTTATTTTCTTGATATGTTGTAAAGTAATGCACTAGACTTTTCAGAGAATTTGGGGTACACGCTTTAAATAAATTGTAATGTAATCAATCTTTATTCCAGGATATCAACAACTTGGAGAGGAGAAGGACAAGTACAGACAATTTGGCTGCTTTCAGAACATAATTGGTTATGCAAATGATCTTTCTCAGGGTTGTTCTGCAAATGAAGAGATTGCGAGCACACCTGAGAGTGGCTGAATATTAATATTTATTGCACACTAAAACCAATATGAATGTATCTTGAGCCATTAAAATCTAACAACATATTATTTAATTTTGCATGCAAAATAAAGAATGGCAACACGGTCTGTATTGCGTTGATTCTGTGAACAAGTCACAATTGGCATTCTCAAATGAAAAGCCTTCAGTAACATGGGACCAAGAAATGTATTACATAGGTAGGTTATTCTTTGAGAACAAAGACTGATTTTCACAGTAACATGCTACAGTAACTATTTTCTTGGAATAAGAAATAACTACAATGAAATATGGTTTTGCAAAAGTACAAACTTCTTATTTTAAGAATAATTTGTGTATATGGCAATTTTCATTATATGCAGCATACTAATGGGTCGATCAATTGATCTGTGCACAAAATACTCTTCATCCTTTCTTTTTCCTAATATATATAAGCTGAAACAGATTAGTGCAACAGCAAAGATATCTGAAAAGTTAAGCATAAATTGGACACTACAGCAATAAAACGCTACATGTTATACATACATTTCAGAATTAACTAACACAAGCAATGTTATAGATTTGCATCATAAAGCATCCAACTTTGGTTGGTGGTCTGATGGTTAACTGGTGTTAACCATCAGACCATAGTCACTATACTATTTGTTATAGTGTAAGTGTCAAACCATTGTGCTTGTAGATTCAGCATTTCCTGGGAATGGGCCTTATTCATTGAAACTTTTTTTTAAACCAAGACTGAAGGCATACATGAAAAGATTGACTCTATTTTTGGATAATCTTGTAATATGTCATCTTCAGTGTCTACTGGATAGATATGCATATTTGATTTCAGCCAGAAAATATGTTCCTAATTATCATGTATAAATAATCTGCATCCATTGCTCATCTGCTATTCTTCTATCAATGTTCTATTATTATTTTATCATATCAAAAGTCAAGATATTGATGCTCTTGTGCTGTGGAAGATCATTCTACAAGAAATTAGATAAAGGTAAAGGTATCCCCTGTGCAAGCACCGAGTCATGTCTGACCCTTGGGGTGATGCCCTCCAGCGTTTTCATGGCAGACTCAATACGGGGTGGTTTGCCAGTGCCTTCCTCAGTCATTACCATAACCCCCCAGCAAGCTGGGTACTCATTTTACCGACCTCGGAAGGATGGAAGGCTGAGTCGACCTTGAGCCGGCTGCTGAGATTGAACTCCCAGCCTCATGGGCAAAGCTTTCAGACGGCTGCCTTACCACTCTGCGCCACAAGAGGCTCTTACAAGAAATTACTTCCCTAGAAATCCCTACAGCCTTGGCCTGTAGTCTTCACGAGACCAGAAGAGAACAACTATTAAAGGTTACAGAACATTTCTGTTGTTCCATATGGTATAAAATTGCTGAGTGGCAGATGATTTTGTGCTATGGCTGCAGATAAATTAGGAGCAAGGTTAAGGCACAGTCAGTATAGGATATAGATCAAGGCAACTAGTAAATTATTAAGATGGCAGTCCTGATCTGTTCAATTAATTCGTACTTTTGAATAAATATAGAATCATAGAGTTGGAAGGGGCCATACAGGCCATCTAATTCAAAACCCTGCACAATGCAGGATCAGTCTATACATATAAGCCTAAACTAAAAAGCTGTATCCAGTTGCATGACAGAGCCTGGAGCCTAAAAATACATGGCATGGATGGAAGGATAAAGTATAGCCTAAGTAGGATAAATGCCTGAGTTCAAGTCAAAAGCCATATAATATGACTTTTTCCTAGTATGACTTTTTCCTTAAGCGGGTAGCTGCTCATTCTAAGCAGGAAGAGGGAGTCTGCAAATAAATCAGGAAGGCATGCTCTATTGATAATGTGGGTAAAATAGTCAATTTCCTGTGGATAAATTGTTACTTTTATGAGGAACTATGTAAACAGGTGCTTGCTATACATGAGTACCATTTTCAAATGATTAACAGTAGCTTGAACCATACATACGTATCTGTGCTTCTCACATTTGAACTGATCATAAAAATGTCCCCCATAGGGCATGTTGCAAAAAAGATTGAAGGAAGCATTATTTCAAAAGAAAACTGGAGAAAGGCACATATAAGCTAAGCACCCGCCAAATACTGAACGAACTATACCTCAAGTGGGACTAAGGTCAGTCTGTGGATGTATATTCCAAAATGGAATTAATAGGGGTGGGGGTAGGGAGATGGCACTGAATACCATTTTCTAAATTTGCCACTTGTGAACTGTTTCTACAAACGGTTTGTACATCGGAAGGGGCAAAATTATGCGTACTTAATTATTCCTTTTATATCTGAAAACACATTGAATGATTACACCTTCCAAGAATCTTCCTAATGTTAAGAATAGTTCAACAATGGAACCAGTTACTAAAGGGGTGGTAGCAGCCCCTCACTTAGGGGTCTTTAAGCGGAGCTATCTGTCAGGAATGCTGTGGATTTTCTGCACTGAGCAGGGAGATGGAATGGATGGTTTAAGACCCTTTTCCAACTCCAGAACTTTCTGTGTGACATGCCATGGAACTTACTCTTATGCAGCCAAACCTTTGAATAGGAGAGCCAGCTTGGTGTAGTGGTTAGGAGCGCAGACTTCTAATCTGGTGAACCAGGTTTGATTCCCCGCTCCTCTTCCACATGCAGCCAGCTGAGCCTGAATAGAGATATTCTGACTGAGCAGTAGTATCAGGGCTCTCTCAGCCTCACCTACCTCACAGGGTGTCTGTTGTGGGGAGAGGAAAGGGAAGGCAATTGTGAGCTGCTTTGAGACTTCTTCTGGTAGAGAAAAGCGGCATGGAAGAACCAACTCTTCTTCTTCTAGCAGTGTATGTTCAAGTTCATACAGCTAATGTTGAATGTTCACTGTATTAAAAATGTTCCAGTGAACAATAGAATGCCCTGTCAATATCAGGGGAACAAAAAAAAACGCTACATCTATTCAAAACATGAAAAATTAGATCTCACTTTTAAGTAACAACACAAGTTGCACGAACAGCCTAACAATTATTTAAGATACCAAGGTACAGTGATTAATTTTTACCAGGTCAAGATATCTTGTCTAGAGATACTGCAGTCTAAGCTTATTGGTTTCAGTGGACCTAAAGCAGAGGGACTGTGCACAGGGTTGCACCAAATGCACATAAGAGACCATTGTTCCAGTCATTGCTGGTCAGTCTATTTAACATAAAACTAAAATGTTCATTTTAGGGAGAATAAAACCCACAATCCACTATAGATTGTTCAGCCAATGGCAGATGTAAAACATTAAACTGGAACATCATTGATGTCTTCCCTGTGTAAAAATGGAAAGGTATGCATTGGTTTATGATCATGATCCAAGTTTCACTTAAAAAAATAGGAAGAGCAACTAAATTGCTGTATGTTTCACAGTAAATTCAAAACTCGTTTTGTCAGGATCAAAGTGAAGTTCGAGTGACTAGTGTGAAAGCATGAAAATAATTTAATATGGTGTAATGGATGTGTTGGTGCATCTAGCTTTGACTGGTGTTCAGCATTTTTAGTTACCACTGCTGCTAATGCATAAGCAGCTGACCTGATACCATGTATAACTGGAAGGCGTGTGTGTATTAACTCCCAGAAAGAACACTGAAATAATGTATGCTGAGGCAATACGGAATTTACTTATGCCATACAAAAAATGCTAGGGTTAAATCTAACAGCTTCACAGATGTTGATTCATAAAGATATGGCTGTTTACCAGTCTCTCAAGAATTATACACATTTCCCATCCCGTTAAAGACAGAATCTGCTGAGACAGACTGTTCTCTATCTGTTACTCGTTTAATTGATCATTAGTTTAAAATATTATTTTGGGATCGTCATTATTATTATTACCCTGAATATAAAACTCATCCTGATACTGAACTCCAGCACCATTGTGATAGGAAAAACAGAGCCTCTTTAGTTGTAACCAGAAACTCCATGGGATCCATTTCCGAGAAGCAACTCCAATTTGACATTTGCAGTATTCAGACATCCTTAACACTATTTTGCTCTCTTATATTTGGGAAACAGCCTCCTGGGAGGAAACTGTCCAGGTCCATCCTGACTGGCCCTCCACCTCCCACCCTCCCTCCTTGCCTGCTAGAAGCCTCCATTGTCGCCCACGAGGAGAGAGGCAGTGACAGGGCTTTGTGGCCCGCAGGTACGCTCCTGCTGGGAGGAAACCGGGGAGGGGGGGTGGAGTTTGGAGTGTCCCTGTGGGCTGCAAAGCCCTGTCACTGGGTAGGTCTTTCCACTCCCTTTAGCCCACTTTGCAGGCCAAAGGGAGCTGCGGCCACCCTCTCATGCCCTCCTGCCTCCTGCCTCTTTCAAAGCCCATCTTTGATACTAGTACATTTTTTTAAATGGGCTTTGATACTAGTACTTCAAATAAGAATTCTGAATACTCAAGAGATAACCAAGAAGCTTTAAGCTATTGCTTAATAGTGAGATTCAGAGCAGTACAATAGTCCTATCCAAATAATACAAAACTTTTATTTGCCTGACTCTCAGACAACAAATGATGCTGTGTATGTGTGTATTTATAGTGCATTTATATAGTGACTAGGGGCCAAGCCCGTTGCATTCAGAAATACAACAGGCGCTAGATTAGGGGGGTGGGGCCTCCCCCTCCCCCCAGGACCTGGAAAGGCTGTTAAGGGAACTCACCAGCAAGGGCAGCTCTCAAGCAGCAGGGATCTACAGCCTCCAAGCCTCAGATGCGGGACGGCTGCCCTGAGTGGGTGTTAAGCGCTGAGTGGCACTTAAACCATGAGACACACTCCTCTTAGGCCTTACCAGAAATATTAAGTGGAACAGATAATGAAGGGGAAACAGGTGTTCTGAAATGGTTTAGATCTTCAAAGAGATAATATTCTTCAAGTATTTGAATATCAATTCTTTACATGAAAAAGAAAAGGAAGGAAAAAACCCTATTTTGCAAAACAAGCAGTGTTTTCTCAGTCCACTGTCCAAATGAAATGATACAAACTTAAACTTCCATATCTTTTTTTCTATATATTTAACAATACTTACCAAAAAGAAGAATAAAGATTTGGAGACAATGCTCAGTGCAGGAACTGTTGCAAAGGCACATTCAAAATAAAAATGTTTGATTAGAAATATAGAAATGAACATATGCTAATTACCAGTATACACTGTTATTGTTTTGAAACCACAACATGGCAGCAATCACTGAACTGTAGATACTGAAAATATTCAAGGCATTATATAAAAAAATATAAAACACTTGATGATGTTCCTTGGTTGATGACACTTTGGAAAAGGCAACCTGTTGTTTCTTAATATGACTTTTTCAAATCTTGTTTGTCATAGGCCACTGATTCATTATATACAAACTCTTCTTCTTTTAGAGTTTAAAGGACTTTTCATTGTATCTGTGGATAGTCACACAGCCATGATATGAAACTGGCCTGGGCATGGCTGCTACTCCTGTGATAATGCTGGTTGCAGGGTCGTAACAAAGAATAGTATCTGTGGCTTCTCCGTTTTCACGTCTACCGCCCAGGATATAGATCTTGCCATTACATACGGACATGCCACAGTTTTCCTGTTCACCAAATATACAAAGAAGAGATAATTAAAATGTAACAGTAGGTGTCTCTGGAAATCACTTACCTCTAACGTTTATGAAATGGACATAACAGCATACCATATCAGTTCTTTGCTCATTCCAGATGTTTTCATATTTCTTGATAATGTGCATACTTCATACTAGGGATTAGCAGAACTCACAAATCCTGACATTACACGGGTAAATATAGTTGACAAGAGTCAAGATGAATAAACAGTCAAGAATTAGCGTTCAAAGAGGTCGTGTTGTTTTGCCAACTCCAAAGGGAGATGCAGCAGAACAATTCTGGGGCACTTAAATATGCCCTTCCTAGTGCAGTTGGCATGGTTGACTCTTGCAGTCTGTCATGGGAAAAGGCGTTAACTATTAAACAGAATAGAAGCACTGTGTGAAAGAATGAAACAAAGAGAACAAACTGAGAGACAAGATTAAGACGAGCAAATGAGGAAAGGTACCAGAGCACAGGAAAAGAAATGGAACCACAAGAACTGAGATGTGTTTTGAATATTTGATTAGAATCTTCAGACACAACATAAAATACAAGCTAATTTTCCAAAACAAACCAATGAAAGAAGATAAAAATCACTACTACAAAAATCAAGGAAGAGTTAAGGCAGGTAAAGAGAACATCGTAAAAGATTAGTGGATACAAAGGGTAGAAACACCAGATAATCTATTAAGGTTGCTTTTGCAGAATATTGTAAAATGGTAGAAAAACTATAGTAATAAAGTGTTTAATTTGACTATATGGAATAACGTTGCATTTTTGTGAATCAAAGATCAGTGTGTACAACAAAAATACATAGGAATCTACTGGCATCTTAAAGACTAAGAAGTTTTTATTCCAGGGTAAACTTTGAACTAGACTTGACTTTATCAGATACAATGTAGTAGATCCTTATTAGGCAGACTTTTATGTATGAGGTTATAAAAGATCATGAAAAACCAGAAGTAAAGTTTGAAATGTAATTGTATAAAATTCAAATGTAAACAGAATCTACAGAAACAATTCGCAACAGCAATACCTGACCATTTCTTTAGACTTGCTAAACTAGTTAACATCTGAAATGATATTATACAGGGCATTCAACACAAGATAAATGGCTTCAAAATCATGGCCTGAATCAAGCCATCTGCTGAGGGATGGAGTGGGGCAATGACATTACAAATTTTTGAAAATCTAAAAGCTTACATGCTGGTTTCTGCTATTTTGATTGATGTGAAAATTATTAAATGACCTTTGCTTTTGGCCTTAAGCATACAGCATTGAGGACTATAGTCCAAAAGGAACACTTTCCCATATATACAGTGTTTTATGAGAAGTAGCCACAAAGTTTTGTACTGTATATTTTAGACTACAGTTTAAAATATATTAAGCTAAATGTAGTGTCTTGGAATTGCAAAGCTAAACACATTGTGAAGTGATGGTTCAGTTCTACTTAGTAGCTGGTACAATTTATTTAAGTCAGTTTCTTAAGAAGCTTCTTTAGTAGAGGTAAACTGAGCAAAACCAAAAGGAATCTTATTGAATGCACTGCATACCCTTGTTTGGCTACCTCAAATACTGTAGAAACCTTCAGTTCCAGCAAGCTAGCAGTTAAGAAAGAATGAAGTTGCCTGCAAAAACCAACTTTCATTAGATGCAAACTTGCGAGTTTGCTGTAAAAGATGAAAGACTCAAGAGATAATATCTATTAATTTTTGTTGGTTACCTGTCTGCTGAATGTGTTCTGTACGTGCATCCAGTAATCTTCAAGTGGATCATAGCAATATATTGCCTTTGTGAGTCCTCCAGCAACATAGATGAGATTGTTTAATGATACAGCTGTTATACATCTCTTTGCAATGGGGATTGTTGCACGGAGTAGCCAAGAATTACTATCAGGATCATATGACTGAACCTGAAGAGAAAGGTATTTAACTTGTAAAAACGGTTCTCATCAAATGTATATAGTAGCTGCAGTGTGAATTTTACACTGATTGGGTAAGAATTAGAAATGGTTGGCTAGGTCAAAGGATTTTGCTTCACACACTTGTTTCATTGGTAATTCTATAAAGACAAATATATGTCATAATACATGGGAGAAAACATGAGAAACACAACAGACAGATTTTTAATTTAAACGTGGATAAATTAATATTACCCAACCTTGTCAGAACATGTGTTATCGTCGGGACCTCCTCCAATCACAAACAGTTTGCCTACACAGCTGGTGACTGCTGGCGAACTCACTGCTTCTTTAAGAGATGCTACCTCGGTCCATCGATTGGAAAATGAGTCATAACATTCTACGCTGCTTAGGCGACTTTGCCCATCATATCCACCAACCACATACACCTTTAAAAAGAGAGATGAAAGGTTGCCTTAGTACATGTTTATGTCCCAGGTTATTTCAGCGAGGGTAAATGTCACGTCATTTAAAGCCGTTGCACTTAACTCTGCCCCTCCTCCCCCAAGAAACTGGATAGTTTGTATACCTCACCAAGGAGCTTCATATCCATTTTGCAACGCATAGAATTTTCAAACTTTATAATGGTAAATATTTTTAAATCTATATCTTCCTAAATTTTTGTCACATTGTTAAGTGACCAAAAAACAAACAAACAAAAAACAAAACAAAAACAACCCCCCCCCCAAACCCAAACAAAAAACCCAGACCCTAGGATGAGGTCATGAATACAGAAACAGACATGATTAATTGCTGAAGCTACAACGGAATCATATCATATCTCATGTCTATGGAGTTTTAAATGCATTCCTTTCTCCTGTATGAAAATAACACATAAGATAAGTGCTTTTATAAGCTTCATCAGATGTGGTTTGGAAGGAGCACATTTGCTCTGCTTGGATGGGGTGCAACTATCAGCAGCACACTCAGCCAGGAACCTGGGTGTGATCTTTGACATGTCTCTTTCCATGGAGTAAAAGGTCACAAGCCAAAGTACTAGTGCAAACAATCAGAACACCTAGTCACAGTGTCTGCACACAGTCATCCAAGCTGTTCTTACTGCTGACACCCCACCACTTTCCCTTTTCTGTTGTGTCTCTGCAAAAGCACAGATGTGTCAGAAATGCTGATGCCATATCCTAGACCCCTCCTTTCCCTGCTGAACCATGCTGTAATACTAGAGCAAGTGTGGCTCAGGAAAAGGGGGGGGAGTCTTCAAAAGACTAAAAAGGGGTAGAATATGGAGTTTAGTTATGCCCATTCCCCATAGTGGCTATGGGTGGCTGCTCCACTAGCACCTACCCTGCAGCTTCTCTTTTGAGCTGAACAGAAGTGACTGATCCAATGAAAGGCACCATATTGCACCCCTTCCCTAGCATTTTTATAAACAATCTCACTAATAGGCTGGGGTACGTTGTTAGGTTTTTAAAAGTTCTAGGCCAGTGGTTCTCAACCTTCCTAATGCTGCGACCCTTTAACACAGTTCCTCATGTTGTGGTGACCCCCAACCATAACATTATGCAAGTGTTCTTTCACAGAAATGAAACCGAAGCTGACCAATGGCGTGAAGATCCATTGTTCATGATTGTATATAAATTGGTTATAAATTGTATATAAATTGGCAGGTGCCTTCAGAAGCGGCAACAGTGGCGGTGCCCCCTCTGCCAAGCTGCTCACCCTGGTGCGACCCCTGTGAAAGGGCCATTCAGCCCCCGGGTTGAGAACCACCGGTCTAGGCAAAGAAATGAGACTTGCGCCAAGTCGACAAAACGAGGTCAATTTTGGATACTGAAAGAGTATGCAATATTTTATTGCTGTCAAAAAAGCCATCCTATGTTGAATCCTCCCTTGTCACATGTGGCATTACTTACTTCAGTCATGAAGTACCATCATGTTGACTGTCTCTGCTTCCTCTTCCAGCAGAAGCAAAGGATGTGGAACAGAGTAAAGATAAACTGTGAGCACCTCAACCCACAGAACAGGCAATTCCCCTGGCCTGTGACACATTTTGCTGCCTCTGGAGTTAGCTGCCTTTTGCCCATGCCTGCTGCTCTTCAGGTTGCCAGGTTGTCCTTCAAGTTTGACAACGGCAGAAGGCTTCCCCTAGATTCTCTGCCATCTTCTAGGCCAGTATTCCCCAGGCAAGGCTGGTTGTTTGGACTGTCAGTTTTGCACTGATGTTATCCCAGTTCTTATATTGACAGGGCTGTTGGTTAAAACTGCATCTCCATGTTGAGATCCGTCCTGTAGCATGCAAAATTACTTATTCTCAGCTTCTGGCCCCTCGGGGGCATGTCTCCAAGGGCACTGGAGGGCCTTAATGGATCATAAGAAAATAACTGGGGAAGAACAGGGCTGTATGCCAGAGCAGTACCAGGCTATAAAGATTAGGTGGGAGACGACAACTAGAAGGTAACACAGTAAGAGAAGAGAGAAGAGAGCCAGAGCAAGGAGAAACAGGAAGACATGGGAGTGAAAGAAGCAGTGGAGAAAGGAGGCGGGAGTACTATACTGAACAAGGAAGCCCAGGAGGGCTGGAATACAAAGAGTGAAGAAAATTATGGAGAACTGTACTTGGCACATACTAAAAAAATGTTTGTATGGGCTTCTCCACCTGCCAATGAGTTTGAGACACCATGGAGAGTGCCTTTAACATCCCCCTTTTGCAAACCCATTTATGAAAGTGGCAGAACAATCTGATTTCCAATGTGTATTACATCTCAACCTGCTAAGAAAATTAAGTATTTTGAGTAATAAAAGTCTCTTACTTTACCCAGAAGAACAGCCATTTTATGACGCCATCGTCCTTTATTTAAAGAGGCAACTCTGATCCAAATGTTAAGTTGAGAATTATAAATCCACACATCACGACTGTTGATTCTTCCACCTTATTTTTTTTCAAAACGACAACATACTGGCAATTAGTAACAAGAAGTTTAGGTGCCTTTGGGTCCAAACTAGGAAAATATTATTCAGTGATACAGGCACACACTGCTGCTGATAAAGTTCACAACAAATAAATACACCCAACAATTCATGGTCACTGAGTAAACAATAAATTCTTCCTACCACTCCCCCAAATAATTTTTGTTTTGTTTTCCAGAGAATTTAGTGCATCTACTTTTCTTATATCCAGCGATGCATTCAAAAAGGAAACTAATGAGTCTCGCCTGTGAAATGGTTTCCTATATTGGATCTTGTCTATATCAAAGGAGAGTTGTATAAATTACCTCTTCAAATGTTTCCCAGAAATCACTGCAAGACTCATTTGTGCATTCATCCATCACTGCTACTGTGTGATGCACAAATGAGCACGAGGTGCGTATTGCTCCATTCCTTGCAATATATGCTTTATAATGTATTGATTTAAAATGACCACATATATATTACAAAATGTTTACCTGAAACAAGGATATCGTTCCTCAAGGCACAAACTGCGTACTCAGACTTTGTGAATTCTGGTAACTTTGCCAGTGACTTCCATTCCCCTGTCATGGGGTCATAGCATTCAGTATAAGGCAAATTAAAGCCCCCCACTCGTTCACAACCTCCTACGACAACTATCACCTCGGAATAGCCAGTTGACCTAGAAATAGAAAAACAAAGATGATCATTGTTCAAAAGTGTATTTAAATATGGAAAAAGAAACAAAGTACTGAAACAGTCTCAACATCTGAACGGTAACAATAACTAAAATGCAAAACAAAATGAGTCCAATTACTTGAAAGAAACAAGGAAAAATCTTTGTATTCTGAGAATGTTAATACAGTTCTTATTTCAGTGAAGACTATAGGTTAGATCCAACCAGCTTGTATGCCCTTCCTGGTAATTAACACTCCCATCACCTGTATGTAATAGTTGAAGAAATTTTGTTTCATTGTATCTGAATAAATGGAGGTTCTAATAATAAAAATTGGGTGTGACTGAGTGGAAAATCAAGTTGGATCCAATGCTATATCTGAGTTTATGGAGTACAGTTATGAGGCAAAGATCAGGAAAGAAAAATCACTAGTGTGTTTCTATACATGAAGTTGGAGCCTCTTGTGGCGCAGAGTGTTAAGGCAGCGGAAATGCTGTCTGAAGCTGTCTGTCCATGAGGCTGGGAGTTCAATCCCAGCAGCCGGCTCAAGGTTGACTCAGCCTTCCATCCTTCCGAGGTCGGCAAATTAGTACCCAGCTTGCTGCTGGGGGGTAAAACAGTAATGACTGGGGAATGCACTGGCAAGGCCACCCTGTATTGAGTCTGCCATGAAAACGCTGGAGGGCGTCACCCCAAGGGTCAGACATGACTCAGTGCTTGCACAGGGGATACCCCTTTTACCTTTACACATGAAGTTATTCTAATATAGCTGACCTACTGAAACCAACAGGACTTAGATGTATTTAAATGTATCTTTGGATAGCACACCATATTATTTAATACTCCTACTATTTTACCGCCAGTTACTCATACGGTATTTGAGCTCCACCAGATCACACCCCCATTTACTGAGGTACTAACAAATGCTCACTTCATCTAGTAAATTGGCTGATTTTGACAGATTTAGCAAAAATCATCCACATCCTGAAGAATGGCTTCTTCAACAGAACAGAAAAATAAGCAACCAAGTCCACTCACCTTCGTGGCCTAGTTCTTGGGGACATCATTTCATTTCCAAGAACATGATACCTTCTTGCTTCATGCAGCAACTGATAACACTCAGGGGAATTCTGGATCAGCTGGTCCACTTCCACTGTCTGAACAAAGTAGTTGGGGTGTAACAAAGGCAGCCTCACATGGGTCAGTAGTTCCGGTAATACGGAGCGCCTGAGATCAACAGCACGGTAAATCCAGTGCATGACTGCTTCAAAAACCATCTCTTCTTTACTGATTACCAATTCATCACTGCAAATGTAATCAATAAGTTCGTCTTTCCCAAGCTCAAGAAATTCTTCATGCTGAGATACATCCTCAAAATTTTGCAGTGCAAAATTTCGACATTTTGTAAAAAGTGTTTTAAGAGAATGTGTATCAGCAAAACGCTGGATTCCTAGGCAGTTGCAAGGATCTAGCTGCTCTTCCAGGAACTTTGCGCAAGCATCACGCAAAATACTTATCTGAAAGAGGCTTGATGTTTCAAAGAGGTATTGAACATTCTCTGTCGTGATTTTTACCTTGCCTGTATACACATACTGTAAAAAGCAATCCATAGCTTCCGCAAAAATTCCATTAATTTCAACCAACATCTCTCGGCTTTCTCTGTGGTCGTTGCAAAACATAGCTCTGAAATAGCTACTGCAGGCTGAAAGTACAGCTCGGTGGCAGGGAAATTCTCTGCCTTCTACACAGATTATTACATCTGTAAACAAGCGGCTGTCACGAAATTCATTGAAGATCTGGAGTATGCTTTCAGCATGGGATGATCCAGAAGAGAAGTCGAAAAACTCATGGCCTGATAAGGACTTTGGGTCCATTTCAAAAACTTTACGCTTGGATACTGGGGACTCCTCGGCCCGACTATCCCCTCTGTTCAGTCTGCGTCCTAATATTAGTACCATTTTTACATCAACTGTTTATTGTATCATAGAGAAAAGATTGATATGTGTCTTCGTTGTGGTGCTAAAGAAAAGAATTTTTAAAATGTTAGTTCAGACTGTAAATGTCATCGTTGTGTTATGATGATAAGTACTTTAAGTGCTTTAAACAAGACTCCCAATTATTTGGTCCATAAGACCACTGGTAACATTAAATGGGCATTTGAAGTGAAGGGACAAGGAGAGTTCATCACTAGCTAAAGGTATGATTAATATGAAACATTTCTTCCAGCATAAAAAATCTGAAGTAAAATCAAGCTAAATACTGTCCTCGCTGGCAGATACCTCATCCCTATAAGCAATGTAAACTATTAGTCTTGAGTTTTTCAAATACTATTTAAAAAAATAGCTTTGGTCTTCTAACAATTATTTTTAATTATAAACTTTAAGAATTCATTGTTGAAGCTGATGTGACAATTAATTATGAGATTAATTTTGCTTATTCAGCTCTCAAAACATTGTAGAATGAGGAAAAATGAATAGGAATGGCACCAGAATCAACACAATTCATGAATGTTGGATTTCCCAGCTTGTTTGCAGTGCAACATCAACCCCTAGCAGCCATCCTCCTGCAGAGACTTGCAGGACGGGTGTGTGGAAGGTAAAAGGGAAGGATAGAAAGTCTCATCTTCCCTCAGTTCTATCTGTTCCATCCAATTCAAATTCCCACAGGTCCTCACTTGTATGTGCTTATTTAACATTCATTCCTTGTGCAGTAAACTCCTGAAGTACAATTTAAATATGACTAACTGTCATATGACTAAATATGACTAAACGGAGAGACTTTTTTGAATCCATTGAAGTTAAGGTGCTTAGAAGGGTGTAACTGTGTTTAGGACTGTAGTACAAGACATCTGAAACAGACACAAGATGAATATATTAAAACATGTATGTAGGTGATCTCATAGTCAATAGACAATTTTCTTGGCGGGTATCCAATCTCCAGAGAGCATGGCAACCTTTATCCAGAGACATGAAAAGTGGAGTATGAATGAAGTAAAATAAAACTGCCTGGTCTGGCTAGATTACACCAATATCTAATACCATATATTTTTTAAGCAGCTTGATTTCTATACTGTACATACTTACATATGATTTTGGGGACCATCCAGAATTAAAAATTAGTGTTACTACTTACAATTTATATAACACTTTAGCACAACCAAAGTGCTTCATATGTGTTGTCTCACTGATCCTTGCAACAACCTGAAAGGCAGGTTAGTATAATTTTTCATTGTGGGAGTAGGCGGCCTAGGTTCAATTCAGGTGAGATTTAATTTCCTGGTTCATAGCTCTCTCTCTTTATCATTATGCTTGCAAAACATTGTTTTAAATCTTGCTTGGAAACAATATAGCAGAGGTAAGTACTTTACAGCTTGCATATAAATATTGTAATAATTACTTTAAGACCAGGAAAAATTGCAGAATTAGGCAATGATATATATTTCCTTCAAACCTTAGTATGCCGTGTTTGTTTTTTATATTTATATACCGTCCTCCCTTGTGGCTCAGGGCAGTTTACATATAACATAGGAATAATACAGTGGAATTCAACAACTCAAATAAATACAACAGTAACAGTGGTTTCAATGACAGTTCAGTAACTTTTTCTATAACGATTCCAACACTAACTAACAATGCCAACCTGTTGACAATGGTCCCGTAGGTTGGTCGATTTGGGTTCTATTTATGGGGAGGGGTTTCTGGGGGGCCCAGCAGATGTTGGTTCAGTTTACATCAACCAAATGCCTGGCAGAGGAGCTCCATTTTACAGGCCCTTGACATTTCCTTTCATTCAGCTTGTGTTATCTTCATATATGTCCTCCTTTGCTCTGTTCTACCTAATGCCTCCTGAGACGGTGGCTCCTACAGGCAAGGGGACTTTTTGTGTTTATAGGTTTTTCTCTCTCTCTCCCCTTCCAGTTGAACAAGCACAGCAGCTTGAAACCAAGGAAGCAACATGCTGAATTGCTATTGCACTGCTTTTTGAACATACCACCAGGAGCACACTGCTGGCTGCAGATACCATTCAGTGCCAATGTTTATTTTTATATTTTGTAAAGCAGCATTTAAACTGATGATCTGCATAGGAAATAGTTACCCAAATGTAGAGCAATAATGCTGACCATGATCTTTTTCATCTGTTTATTGATGAGACATTGATTCAGTTGATCCTTGGACAGCTACAAACACTAAATGTGAATTTTAAGTCCATTCAAGAGCCTTCACATTCAGAGGCAGTAAACCTCTGTACACCAGTGCCAGGAAGCAACATCAGGGGGATGCTTTAGCCAATATGCTCTTCTGGGCAGTATAACTGGTTGGTCACTGAATGAGACAGGACGCTGGATTAGATAAACCACTGGTTTGATCACGCAGGGTTTTTGTGCCTTAATTTGCTAACACATCATTGTTTTATTAGTTCATTCTGTATTATCAAAGAGTTTCTAGATCTCATATGGTTCAATCAAAGAACTTACAAAAGCAGCAACTAACAACAGGAACTGATTTTGACCTGATACAATTGCAAAATAAACGTTTTGAAAATTCAAGCTCCTATGCAGCCTCTTATTGTCACTGGACTCTTGTCGTGATGCCGTCCCACTGGTAAAAGTCTTTGAAAAATTTATTTTGAACAGCAACTTTCAAATTACCCCCACACCTCAAAAAATAAAAGTTCCCTGAAGAAAGCCGGCTCAAGTTCAAATTGGCTCCTTGCCCAGCATAACAAATAACAAGTTGTGCCTGGGGGAATTTTCTTCTGTTTGGAGATCACTTGGAGGTCACGCACAGCCTACTCTTGGGAAGACTTTGATGTGGCTCAGTTAAAGATAGATTTCGGCTATAAAGCTTGTGGACACTGGCCCCTCCTCCCCCGAGGTTCACTATTCCTTACTGTTGAGGAAGAAAAACCTGCCGCCTGTTTGTTCAAGAAAGCTCGCAGGAACAAAGTCCCTCAGTTGTTTTTCTGAGGTTTTTTTTTGGGGGGGGGGGGACTTGCTTAGAAGTTACATCCGGCCCAATTTACATCTTGTGGCCTTTAAGCCACCCTTTTCACCCCCCCCCCATGCATTTACATTTGTTGACCGTGCATCCATTGCACGAACCGGGCTGTGGCCCGAAACGCTTCTCGTGCCCTATGCGCCCCTTTTAATTTTTGCCACGCGATTCTGACGCACTTATGGTCGCCACCCCGCCCGGAAACTGAATTCCAAGAAACCGGCGGCCCGTCAACTCATGCGCTGGCAGCGGCCGAACGATCGCTTCGCTGGCCCGCGCCGCCTCCAATCGCAGCGCCGCGAGCCCTTTACACAACTGCCCCGAGCTCGACCTCGAGCAACGGCCTGGCGCCCGGCTCACGAGCACACCCTCCAGTTCACCTTCACCCCGGACAGCACTGGCAGCCAGCCCCGCCCCCTCGCGCTGCATGCCCAATCAGAGCGCACGGTTTCTCCAGCTCGACTCCCCCCGCCCCCGGCCCGGTTTGGCCTACGAGCCAGCCCTCCTCAGCCCAGTCGCTTTCCCACCCTCCTTTCCTGCTCCAGGGGGAGGGAGAAGAGGGCAAACAATTAATTGCCAAAAAGGGGGGTGGGAAGAAAGAATAATTGCTTCCTGCTTTCCTTTCTCCGCCTCGCACCTCACTGTGGCTCGCCCTGTTCTCAGCTTTGGAAGGTTCATTTCCATTCTCCCCCTCCCCCACAAAGGCTTATGGGGTTTAAGGACTTCTTGGGCGACACGCCTCCCCCCTTCCGAAAGTGGTCTAGACCAGAAGAACTGGCAGCCTATTTATGCACTCATTTGCGAATGAGAAGTTAAGCGCCCGAAATGTCTCCCCAAATTAGGCAGATGCAGCTGGGAAGGCGAGCTGCGTGCCGGCTGTCCGCCGAGTTCTCCTAACACGTCACCAATGCTAGTTACAAAACAAAAAAAAAACAAACCCTGAAAAGCTGCTTTGTTTAAAGGGCGCCTATAGGAGCCGCTCCTAATGTCTGCAGGATCGGACCAAGTCTGCTAGCCGTCTCCAGTCAGCTTCCAGCGCCGGCCCAAGCACAATTGCCCGGCAAGCATATGGAGGATATGCTTGCCGGGGTGGGGGTGGGGGCTGTTTTAAACCTGATGGGCTTGGACGGGCGGAGTTCCCTCGAGCTCACAGGCAGGCCAACAACGTCACGTAGACCGAGCACGTCCCTTGCAGTGGAGCAAATTCGGTATTTACATGTCCTTAAAGTGCCGATGCAGAAACGTGGCCCCTTCTTCCCCGGCCGCGCACTCTGTTTACCGCCTCCAGATTCACTCCCCTTTCTACACGCCCGACCAAGGCTCTCGGCAGCGCTAACGGTGTTTTGTTGTAACACTGCCAAGGAGGAAATTGCGCCTTGAAGTATATGTATCATTAATTCGACCCTGTGTGCTACGGAAGGATCGTTAGCTACTACACGATCCCGGGCCATTTGTTACAGATTCCACGAAGGCAGAAGAAAGTCAGCCGAGTTCAGATCCTTTGGGAACTTCAGTGACAAAAGCGGCTTCCTGGAAGATGAAGTCGCGCGGGGGGTGGGGAGAAATGTTAGAAAAGGGTACCCTTTCCCTCTTGTGACTTTGACTTTACAAGGCCCCATCGCGAGTACAAAAGTTTAATTTAAACATGTGACGATTAAAGGCATTATTCCTTCGTGCCCATTTAAAATGGGGAAAAGCCCCAAGTCTGTCACCCGTGCCTAATTACGCTTTTGGCTTCCTGAGGTCCAGCACTGTGTTTAAGCGAACGATTACCTGCGAGTCGCTCTTCCTTGCAGATGGGAAAAGGCCGGTGTCTCCGGTCCGCTCCCGATCCCTCTCTCTCTCTTTTTGTCTCCTTCAAGTTCGAGCTCAAAACAAAACAAAGAAGACCCCAAAACATGTGACCTTCCAGAGCCAAAACACATGATGTCACGCCTAGACTAGCCAATCAGAGGGGGGCCGGCTGCAAAACGTCTTGGGAGATGTAGTTCACGGGGCTCATGCAACGCAGCGTGTCAGATTCGTGCTAGTCTTGCCACAGGATCAGAAAAGCATATGGTGTTTTAGACGTACTACAGGACGTCTGTCTGGACAAGAGGGCAGAGAGAATCTTGTATGTATCCAGGAACAATGTAATCCTGTCAGATCCATTCACTTCTGAATTTGAGTCCAATGGCACCTTTAAGACCAACGAAGATTTATTCAAGGCGTGAGCTTTCGTGTGCATGCACACTTCCTCAGACAATGGAACAGGGATCATAACGGTACAGAAATAAGGTGGAAGTAAATTAGTAGCAAATTAGCAAATGTGATCATAACGCTCAAATATGATAATTGTTTGTTAGAAATGCAAATCAGTCCTTTGGATTCAATTGTCATTCACAAAAGATTGCAGCAATAAAAGTGTAAGGTTAGTGATTAATGGCAGATACTTTCCAAGTTGTGAAAAGAAGTAATTAAAAGCAACTTGTTGTTAGCCCCATACATCTCTACCGAAGCATGGAAGCAACCCCACAAGTGATAAGAAGTGCTGAGTTTGTTATTCTGTCCTGAGAACAGTTAGGTTCTAAATAGTTACATCACATAATAGTCTCATCCCAAACAAAATAAAAAGAAGGGATTGTAGGGAATGTGGATATAAGAGCTGAATGAAGTAAACATACATAGTGAGATAAGAAACTAATATCCTTCTTGAGTCCTGGGGATTCCATTGTTTTGAATGTTGTAATAACTTGTATTTCTGCAATCTCCCTTTCTAGTCTGTTCTTGACTTTTCTTTGCAATAGAATGCCACTGAGGTCCTTTTTTGAATGTCCTGGAAGGTTGAAATGTTCCTCTACTAGTTTCTCAGTCTTGTTTTTTTTTTAATGTCAGATATATTCTTTGATGGGGAATTTGACCTGTTTGTCCTGTGTAGAGAACATTGAGGCATTTTTGGCATTTAATGGCATATACAATATTAGTAGATCAGCAAGTGAATAAGCCTTTGATGGTGTAGTAGGTGATGTTGTTAGGTCCAGTGATAGTGTTATTGGAGTATGTGTGGCAGCAAAGTTGGCATCTGGGTTTATTGCAAGTTATGGTACCAGTATCTATGTTCAAGTTAGACGTTGCATTGTTCTGGGTGTTTAAGACTGGGAGGTTTAAGATTGTTTACGATTGGGAGGTTGTCTGTGGGCAAGAATAGGTTCCCCCCCCCCCGAACTTGGGAAAGAGAACTGTTTGGAATGCTGTATTCTGAAGAATGTTTCAGAATCACACGCTGTTCCATCATGACTGGAAAGCTTCAGTTTGTGGCCATGCAAAGGCTTCCCCATCTAGGAGGGGTCAAAAAAGTCAGCAGTTGTGCAAAACAGAACTCTCATCTTCTTCCATTGTTTCAGTTTCATTCATATTTCCCCCCTACTGTTAGAGCAATGGCAAAATGGAAGTTAAAAATACAACAGGAGTTGAATAAAATAGTACAACAGAAATGTGTAAAACCATGTTTGAAATTCAAATATAACATTTTATAATGAGTGATACCAGAAATTCATTATTCTTGTACTCTGAAGTTATTCCTAATAGAGCAGGTAAAAATCCAAGAAATGAAAATCAACCAACAAAGTAAACCAGTTCCCCCCTGAAACTTTAAAATTAAGATTATATTTATTTTGCATCTATATGTCCTCAAGGCACTAACTCAGGGATGATTCCATAAGACAAGTATCATCAGGTTTGGAATATGGATAGGAATACATCTCACAACATACCCAGTAATTACTTCAATGACCCCTTTACTTTGTGCTTAGAACAAATCATCTAGTCAACATTCATCTGCTCAGTGATCCATTATTAACCCTCCATCTTATGTAGGGTTTTCAAATGTCAGCAAATTTGTGTGATGGTCCCTGGAAAAGATGGAATTTGGAAGGGTCAGGTTCAAATTCCTACTTTGCCATCAAGGCTTGCTGAGTGACCTTGGCCCAGTCACTCCCCGACCCTCTGTTGTAAGAGTGAAGTGGAAAACAGGATAATAATGTAAGGAGCTTTGGGTCCCCACTGAGGGGAAAAAGTAGAATATAAATATCTAAATTAATAAACAAGTGTACAGATGTTGCATTTCCTGTCACTGGTTCATACTTTGCTCTTAGGAGGTTTGTTGTTTCGGACTTCAGAAACTCTATGTCTACAGTTGTTAACTGTTAACGAAGGATTATAGTATATATGTGTATGTGTAGCTGTCTATACACGTGTGTATATGCGTGCATGCAACCCCCCCCCCATAATCTCAACCTTAACCTCTACAAAATGGAGTTGTGGGATTTTGGATATGAGAAGCACGTCGGACCTCAACAAGGGCCAGAGCCTTCTCGGTCCTGGCCCCCACCTGGTGGAACGAGCTCCCTGAGGAGATCAGAGCCCTGACCGAACTTCCACAGTTCTGCAGGGCCTGCAAGAGGGAGCTCTTCCACCAGGCATTTGCTTGAGGCTGACCGACTCAGAGCACCTGCTGGTCCCCCCGGACGCCTGCCCATGACTCTTCCAAAGTTACTGTTAATTGTTATTATATTATAATTGTGGATTTGTAATCTTTTGATGTTTTTTGAAATTTGTTTTGATGTTATAGTCTGCATAATGTTTCATGTAAGTTATAATGTTCTGTGTAAATCGCCCAGAGCTGCAAAGAAATGGACGGTATAGAAATCTAAATAAATAAATAAATAAATAAATAAATAAATAAATAAATAAATAAATAAATAAATAAATTTTTGGACATATTTGAAAGTGCAGTCCAAAATTTGCAACATAGCAAGACTTCAATGAGATCAGGTGTAAATCACACCCCCTTACATTAACTATTAAAATTGTCTGTATACCTTGAAAATTCAGATATAGTGTCAATTATTTGTTACTACCAACATTTGAAAAATTACATTGTTAATATTCACTAACACTTTAAAGTAGAACTAAGGCAATTACCAGTTATGATATTGCAATGCATCAATTAACACAATAGTTGTTTATTTTCACTCCATACGTTCCTTAGAAAATGTTCTCAGTGCTTATAGTAAAAAAGCTTCATATATCCCCATGAAGCTTCTGAGGTTCTGATCTAATATATTTGGATAAACTTCTACTTAGTTATTTATCATAGGGCAGGTGTGCAATATAGCCAGGAGATCCTAAGATTGCCCTGCTGCCAGGCAGGGAGGTGGTTTGCCATTGCGTGCTCCCTGCGTCACGACCCTGGTATACCTTGGGTTGCCCTTCCAAGTGCTAGCCAGGGCCAACCCTGCTTAGCTTCTGATATCAGATGGGCTTGCCTGGGCTATCCACGTCAGGTGGATAAATCTCTGATGTTGCATTGGGGAAACAATTTTAGAGCAGTTTCAGAGAACTGTGGTATTATTTATAGTTGCCTTATTCATTGTCATCTTCTCTAGACACACTGAAACTGCTTGAAGTGTAGTTAATTTGAAAGAAAGCTACAACCCAACCGTTTATGATAACAGGATGAGAAAGTGCAAGGTTTCCTGTTATGTGTGTGTGACCGATGTAGATAAGTGGAGAGGCCAAAACAGGAAATCCTTCTTACTTCTGTAGAAGGACCTGTCTAAAGCTCAGGAACCATCTTAGATTGAAGTGTTTACGGCATGATGTGCTGCTGATCAAACCATGGGTGACATGGTGAAGAAGAATGTGGAGAAGGACGAGTCCCCTGCGGCTTTGGAAGATGAATGTTCCAGGAACATGGGGGAGCTTGTGGAATTCTCCAACAATGAGAGGGTTAAATTTGATGACACAGGCTTATCCATGTTGTTGCAAAGTGGGTTGGAGAACCTCCGGCTGGAAAACTCACTTACAGATGTTACCCTGTGTGTGGGCAAAATGAAATTCTCATGCCACCGTGTGGTCCTTGCAGCAGCAAGCAATTATTTTAGGTAAGGTGTTTTTAAAAATTACTATTTCAGCTGGAATTTCAAGGGCAAAGTGATAATTAGGTAAGTCATATGGGAATGCAATTTTTTTCACATGGATTTCTGTCTACTTATATGTTACCCTAGACCCATTGATGGGGGTTATAAGAAGCTTATAGCTAAACTTCAGTTCTTTTCAAGGTTATGGGAATATTAATGGTGAACCTTTTAATTTGGTTTCATGTGTAGAAGCTGGATGACTTTTAAAAAATTTAAACTGTTTAAATGTTGTAGACAATGTGCTGTGTAAATCTTCAACTGTCATTTGGCAGCTGCATGGGTTACCGATTGCGACTCAGATTAAGCTCAAGGTTCTGGTAATGACTTTTAAGGCCATTTGTGTTCTGGGCCTCACATACCTGTGGGGACCCACCTATTTCTTTATGCCCTCCACAGAGCTCTTTGCTTTGTGGGTGCAAACTTGTTGGTGATTCCTGGTCCGTAGGAAGTACGCCTGGCCCCGGCCTGTTGGAATGAGCTCCTGGGAGAGCTGAGGGCCTTGTTGGAGCTTTCTTAGTTCTGCAGGGCCTGCAAGACAGTTAAGATCTGCCCCCCAAAGGGGCACGAATGACTGCCCACCCCTTTTGATCTGTTCTCCTGAGGCACGAGGTTATTGGGAGTCCATTGAGTGGGTGGGGGTAATTCTTTCTCCGTCAGGGTTTTGTTTTATGGGAACTGTTTTGTTTTATGGGAAGTTTTATTGTGGGGATTTTATGTCTTACTCACTAGGAGCCAGCTTCTATGGGAGTGGTGGGCTATACATTCAATAAATAAGTAAATAAGCATTTTATATTTATCTGCCTATGATTATGCACCTAAATTTGTATCATCTTCTATACAGATTAAGCTGATGAAACATGATATATACATCTACCCATAGGAAGTAGTATGACACACCAGAATTTTAAATTTTGAATGGGGCACTTTAAATTTCAGAACATCATTTTTCTTCAATGAATTTTTCACAGGTTCATCACTAAAATGTGTGTATATATTAAAAGTTCTGTCACTCAATTAAAAAAATATTTCAGTTAGAAAGCAATCCTAAGCAGGTTTAAAAATGACTGGTCTTTCTTTGTTTTACTCTCCCCCACCAGGGCAATGTTTTGCAATGATCTAAAAGAAAAGCACGAGGAGAAGATAGTAATTAAAGGAGTCGATGCAGAGACAATGCAGATTCTCTTGGATTACACTTACACAAGCAAAGTGCTGATCACAAAGGAAAATGTGCAGAAAGTCTTGGAAGCCGCCAGCCTTTTCCAAGTTAGTAATGAATACTTCCAGTGCATGCAAAATGCAAATATCATCAGGCATGAATTCACTGGAGTGCTTAGCCATCCCACCATAATACTATAAATTAAGTAGAGGTTCATGGCCAAGATTTTCTGAAACTGAAAGGCCATTTTATCTTGAAATGACCCATTCTGTGCTTCCCCAAGGCTCCATCAGATTCAGTTCAATGGTTCAGTTCACAAATTATGCATTTAATGGAATCCTTCCTGAGCATGTTTTCTCAAAGGGAACTCCCACTGCCTTTGGAGGGGCAAGTGAAGATTTGTAGCTCCAAATATTGTTTTTTGTACATATACACACCCAGCATAATTTGAATGCAAATCTGCATTGACTGGAATGTACATTTGTTTTCAAATTTCTGTCTTGTATTAAAAAAAAATCATAATGATACAAGTGATTTACACAACAGCAGTGAATGCTGTTACTTTTCCTTACTGATGATGGAAGGGAGTAAACTCCAGTGGTTTCAAAGGGTCGTGTTCCCAAAGCAGTGTGCCGGGGACTGCAGCCGCTATTTACCTCTGTTAAAAAAGGTACACATATTGCATTTGGGGGTTATTTCTACCTGAGGAAAGCATCCATACACTAAGCTGCCATTTGAGATGTTTTGCATAAAGTTTGCCTACTATAGAAAATAGACTAATTGGGTGAAAATTTTCAGGAAGGTTTGGATTACCTTTTAAAAAAATTGGGATGATTGAATTGAGCCATGAATCTGGAATTATTCCAAAATGATCTATGAGAGTAAACAGGTTGGCAAGGGGGAGGGACCACCAGGAAGATAAAGTTTTCAGGATCTCAGCAGGAAGGCCATCTGGTCCAGGGGATTTTCATACTTTTAATTCATCAATTAACTCTAAGATTTCATTGGAACTTACCGGAGGCCAGCTGGGGATATTAGATGGTACTGTATCTGAGTTCTTAGTTAGGGCTGTGGCTGGAACATTAAAGATAGCACAATAATGGTCAGTCCAGATTTGGGGTGAGATATTAGAAGAGGCGCAATCAGAGCCAAACTGACCAGCAATCGAATGCCAAAACATATTGCCATTTTTAGATTTTAGGGCTAATAACAGGTGTTCTCATCTATTTTTTTAAAAATACCATTTTTTATCTTAGTAATGACTTGAAAAGACTTTTTCTGTGCAAAATAATATTTCAAGGTTATTTCTATCTTAAACCAAATTCCAATTTATCCTAGGGTCCTACACAATGGTTTTTGTTTGCGATGTCAGAAATCATGTATCACAGTACTAAAATATCCAGAGCTTGATGCACTCTTCTCTTTTTACAAATTCAGTAACTACAGCACTGTGGCTCTTTTACTAAGCTATATTATTTGAAAATTTGGAACAACAAAAACTATGGTTTGAACAGGGGTGCTAGCTTTGATAGGAGATCTCCTGATACCTACTGGATATTCTCACCCCCTTGTGTTAGATAGATTTGGGTTAGAATCACTACCACAATGGCAAAATGCATAGCTTTCTTGGGTTTTTTTGCGTATGTATTTATTCAGCATGCATTTTATTTACAGAAAGCTGACTTTCAGTGATAAATGGATGTACTATGGGGACATAATTTGCTAATAAAGTCTTAAGAGGAAAAAGTTCTAGAGCCACTTTCCTCTGCATTCTGCCCCAAAAGTACAACCAGGGTAGGCAATAAACCCTTCTTGTATTTCCAGAATGTGAATATTTTCCCTCCAGAGAAGAAGGCCATATGGAAAAAAAATGTTCTCTTCCCTTTTTGCTAAGAGAGCCAGTTTGGTGTAGTGGTTAGGAGTGCGGACTTCTAATCTGGTATGCCGGGTTCGATTCTGTGCTCCCCCACATGCAGCCAGCTGGGTGACCTTGGGCTCGCCCCAGCACTGATAAAACTGTTCTGACCGAGCAGTGATATCAGGGCTCTCTCAGCCTCACCCACCCCACAGGGTGTCTGTTGTGGGGAGAGGAATGGGAAGGCGACTGTAAGCCACTTTGAGCCTCCTTCGGGTAGGGAAAAGCGGCATATAAGAACGAACTCTTCTTCTTCTTCTTCTTCTTCTAACCAACAGGACATTCAGAAAAACTGCATTTCCTACAGGTGTGCCAACTTTGGGTTGGAAATTCTTAGAAATTTGAGGTGAAACCTGTGAAAGGTAGAGTTTGGGGAAGGGAGAGACCTCAGTGGAGTATAATGTGACAGAGTCTACCCTCAGTAGCCATTTTGCTCCAGGGGAATTTGATCTCTGTGGTCTGAAGACTAGTTATAATTCAGGAGATTTCCAGGCCCCACCTAAAGATTGGAATCCCTATCATTGGAGCAAGGATCCCTTGAGACTTATAACATCTTTGTAAACGTCTTGTGTTTATAGGCTAAGTAGATATGGTCATAATGAAGCACTGGTAACCACACTAGCTGGTCCTTCTCAAGCTGCTTGTGCCATACAATCAAACTCCCACCTTTTCTCCAAACATTCATAGTTTTTAAGGAAAGTTCAACAGTGTAAGCAAATTGTAGCAAGAAAATTGCTATAATCACTTCCATTAACCAATAGTTCTCATGCAACAGGGTTGCATGGTAATTATAGCAGGGTCATTATGAATAAGAGCAGAAAGGAGAAAGTTTACAGTGGAACTGATGCATCTGATGTTAAAGATATATATAGACTACTGATGGGTGAGCTTCATTTCTCTAAACATTTGGCCGTTAAAAACAGGAACCATGGTTTATAGTCAAGCCTGTAAACTTTCAGTTTTGGTAAGCACCTGAAATGTGTCAACAGGACAGGGGTTTGAGCAGGCAACTCTGCTAAGCACTTAAATTTATTTAAGCTTTCAAAGTGGCATTTCTAGTTTTTCACTTCTCCCTTTTAGTTTTAATTATTTCCCCCCCCATGTTATATATATCAGATTCGGAGGATGTGTGCAGTTAAAACAACAACAATAAATGCAATATGATGTGCTTCATCAACATTTAGAGAGCAACTTCTGTTTTAGTCCCCAGCAGCAGAAGCATTTGCATTTCAATCTGATCTGTGAAGACAAAAGCCCTAACTTGTACTGTTATTTATTTATTTGATTTATTTATTTGACTTTTATACTGCCCTCCCAAGAAGCTGTCTCAGGGCAGTGTACAATAATTAAAATAGGAATAAAATGGGAGGTCGGTTAAAAGTAGCAGCAGCAGCACAACCCATATACAGAATATTCATTGACATTCTCTCAAAGACCAGGCTACAACCTGGGGCTTCTCTTATTGTGGCATAAGAGCTATCTACAGAAGTAGTCCTTACAATCCTAGGAATCTAATAGAAAAGCATTTCTTGGTCTGCAGGATCCCCTACTAATTGATATTGGAAGTTTCAAGGAAAGAGGTTATGGTCTCTCCTGCACACCACATTGGGTACCTATGAAGATATGATTCAATCCTGTTTTTAAACACTTCAGCTAGTGCCACTGTTTCCTTCACGAACCACTGAATACATTAACTAACATAGAAGCATTTGCATAGTAATATGACATGTTTCTTCTTATGTTTGTAGTTTTTGAGGATGGTAGAAGCTTGTTCGAACTTCCTTAATGACGCTCTCCATCCAGAAAACTGTGTTGGTATTTTAAGACTGGCTGATGCTCATTCCCTGGATAACTTGAAGCAGCAGGTCAAGAAGTACATCATCCAGAATTTCCCTCAAGTACTGAACTGTGACGAATTCTTAGAGTTGCCCTTGGATGTCCTATACCATGTGCTAAAGAGCGATGACCTCTGTGTCACAGAGGAAGCGGAAGTGTTTGAAACAGTTATAAACTGGGTCCGTTACAAATTGCTGGAAAGGCTTCCTTTCCTGCCCCATATCCTTGAGAGTGTCCGCTTGCCCCTTCTGGATCCTTGGTATTTTGTAGAGACTGTAGAGGCAGATCCACTCATCAGACAGTGCCCTGATGTTTTCCCATTGCTTCAAGAAGCCAGGATGTACCACCTCTCAGGGAATGAGGTGAGTAAAAGAGTTAGTAACTTCAGACTAGTAAATTTCTGAGTGGTGGGAATCATCTGGTGCTATTACCACATTGACTTGCAGGAGGGCACCTTGGGCATGTACTCATTTCTGTTGGCTTAAACAAGGCCGCGACTTTATTATTACTCCACAGGAGTGTTGGCGCAGCATGGGAGAGGGAGCCTGATTGTAGTTGGCTGACCACAAGAATCCAGACACCAGACACCAGACATCCAGACACCTGAGGCCCACCCAGTTTCCCCACTGAGAATGTGGGTCTCCTTGCCACTGGGATCCCGTCCTGGGGACCACCCAGTTCCTCCATCAGTAACAAGGGTTCCCTTGCCACAGGATTCCCACCGTAGGGAGGTGTCCACCTGGGGTACCAAGAGGAAGCGCAGACTTTCGGTGGCTCCATCCCAGGCCAACTGGCACTGTAAACCCTGGGGTGCCAAGGACAGTTGCCCACCTCCCTTGGTCCCACCCCAGGCTACCTGGGACTGTGAGCCCCATGCCTCCCCTGCTGGGTTGGCCCCGCTCACAGACCTGCCACTTCATAAGGAAATCCCTAAATTTGGGAGTCTGATGTGCAGACCGAACTCCCCCCAAACAGGCTCCGTCCCATGCTAAAACCGCCAGCTGTGACAAAATGCAATTCAAACATTTGACAGTGGCCATTCAGACATAAACAATATTAACCAACGTAACAGGGTGGGTGGGAGGGAAGATGTTCTGGTGGCAGGTCTGGCACTGGAGGATTGGGCCCCTCTCATGTGGTGCCTTTTAAGGCACCCTGGGCACACCCCTCCTTTCCAATGCTGCGGGCATGCCGTGTCATTGCTGTGCCTGCCCTACATGTTGCCAGGACTCATCTCCCAACATGTGTTCCTGCCACCCGCTCTTCCGCAGCATCAGTAGTGGCTGCAGGTAAATCTTCGCCTCTTTTCATTACCTCAGCCTGTATGGCCCAGGTTGGAGGCAGCTGCTTTATAGTATACTTCCTGGCTAGGTTTTATTGTACTTTTATTGTACTTTCAGTCAGCTGCTCCCAGAGGCTTTTGCTGGATTCCTTCATGCACGTGTACCTCACCAGCTGAGCTTCTTAAAGATGTAATGGTGCAGAAGAGATTGGGCCAGCAGTTCTGTTCATGAGCAGACAGCTGAGCTGGCACACATTCTGGAGATGGTGGCCCTATGTTCTGCATTCAACCCTTCATGGTGCCTGACAAGATGGACCAATTATTTGCCTCTACACAAGGCAAAAAGCAGTAGTCTCCAGAACACTTTTTTAAAAAAGTGATGGACTGTGTTTTTGTTCTAAAAAGTTGATAGAGCTAGGAAACTCTGTGCTATGGATAAATGTTTTGAAATAGGTACATTTCTTTGAAAACATGATTCTTTAAAAAATAGCTGGAAAGGATGAAATAAGCAGAGCTTGATGGGATCAGAGCTACAGTACAGGGAGAAAAGTTAGATTTTTGTGCTGGTAATGCTGAAGTGTAAGGGTACCTTTAATTTTTGCTTTTATGTAGATAATTTCAGAAAGAACAAAGCCTAGGATGCACGAATTCCAGTCAGAAGTGTTTATGATCATAGGTGGATGCACAAAGGATGAAAAATTTGTAGCTGAAGTTACTTGCCTTGATCCCTTGAGGCGCAGCCGTTTGGAAGTGGCAAAACTGCCCAACATGGAACAAGAAACGGAGACTGAGACTAAAAGATGGGTGGAGTTTGCATGTATTACCTTAAGAAATGAAGTTTATATATCAGGTAAGAGTTGTGATCATTTTCTGTAGAGATAAATGAGCCAGGAGAAATAGTTGCAGTATATCTCAGGAATTGCATATTTTGGCTTAGTTTGAAGTCCTCCAATGCTTTCCATTAACAAGAACTTCTGTTCATTATCTAGGCAATGATGAAGAAGTGTATTTATGAAAAGTTAATGACAAAATTGTCAGGATTCCAATAAGATCTCATTAGTCACACCCAAATGCTCTAGGAGAGGTATACTGAGTGATGATGATTTTGTTGTAACCAGAAATAGTCCTTAGAAAAAATCTGAAAGGCTGACATCAGTTTTCCTTCCATTCATTGCAGGGGGGAAAGAAACACAGCATGAAGTATGGAAGTATAATTCTTCCATCAACAAGTGGATACAAATTGAATATTTGAATGTTGGAAGGTGGAGACACAAAATGGCCGTGCTGAATGGCAAAGTATTGGTGATCGGTGGCTTTGATGGCATACAAAGGATCAACAGTGTAGAAACATATGATTCTTTTCACAACTGCTGGTCAGAGGTAAAGAACGGATATACTTACAATAACGGAGAAACAAGGAATCAGTTAACGTAAGGACACCACATGCTAATAATCATGGCATTAATACACAACATTTTTGCATTCCCAGAATATATTATACAAATGCAAAATTAACAAGATGATGCATATTTTAAAGAGGCATTTACTTCCTATCTGGCTTTAGCTATCATTATACAGGCATGCATAGAATACAAGAGAGGCCTTACAATGCTTTGAATGCCATGTGAAAAAATGTGTAGATATTTATTTTTGTTCATTTATTAATTGCTTCCCCACTGAAATGGTGCTTAAAGCAATATAAAAATTTAACTCTGTTTCCTCCCCTTCCGGTTTGTTAAAAATCTAATTCCACCATCAATATTTCATACAAAATTACAGATCTATATTAACATTTTGTAATGAGCATTTAGTCATAAATATACTTGCAAAAGTACTAAGTACTAAGCTTATTAGTACAAAGTACTAAGATTATTGAATGTGGTCCTTCCCTATAAGGCACATGACAACATTTTAAGAGTTTTTCAGGCTTATTCCACAACAGTTTCAGGAAAACCAGATTGGATTTGGATGTTATAGTGACTTCACATAATAAAATAAGCATAGTTCAGTGCCAACATCACTTTGTGTCACATTATGCTTTCCCCAAGCACAAATGTAGCCCTAATTTATGAAGGTAGTGTAGCACTAATTTATGAAACTAAGAACACAGTGTGCTGCTTCCCTCTCACTTTCAATAGCCAGGGTTCCACTGGTGAAAAGACTGAGATGAAAATACTGAAAAAAAATTAGAACAGGATATGTACATGCTAGAAAACTAGCACATCACTTGCTTTCCCAAGAAACTCACTTTTCATTTGATGTCTCTCCCTCACTTAAGGGAACTCTTCCAGGTTTCTATTTTAAGTCTTCATCCTTTTCCTTTTGTTCCCTTTTCATTTAATTCACGTATGTAACATCACTGCTGGTTCTAGGGTTGCCAGTTCTGAATTGGGAAATACCTGGAGACTTTGGGGGTAGAACTGGGAGTAGGTAGAATTTGGGATGGGGAGGGACCTCAGTGGAGTATAATGCTTTGTAGTCCACCTTCCAAAGTAGCCATTTTCTCCTGGGGAACTGATCTCTATTGCCTGGAGGTGAGCTATACAATCCCTGGTTAGTTGTATACTGACAATGTTCACCTCTGTTTTCACTCTGGTCTAGGCTTCTGTCTGTCATATCCTCCTATAAGGTACACCACCAGTGCAAATCTATCTCAGCTCTGATCTCAACTGTATAATTTACATTTCTTGTTTGCCACCATTCTCTCCATTTGTCCTTTAAAAAGAATAATATGCATCTAAGAGAGTGATCTTGAATGGTTTTGCTTTGGTTGGAATGATAATGTAGGCAGAGCCCCTCATGATCAACGTAAGCTCCTTTGGGGCAGCCAGCTACAAGAAGAAGCTCTACGTGATTGGTGGAGGACCCAATGGGAAGCTTGCTACTGACAAAACACAGTGTTACGACCCTACAACAAACAATTGGGCCTTAAAATCACCCATGCCTGTCGAAGCAAAATGTATCAATGCCACAAGTTTCCATGACCACATCTATGTTGTTGGTAGGTACAACATCAATGCACTTTTCTCAGAAATTAATTTTGTTCATTTTAATTGCCTTGGGACATTCTGCTAAGGATTCTGATTTGAAAGTCAACCCAGTTTAAATGTTCTTATTTTAAAGTATACACTGCCAAAGACCTAAATGAGGTGAATTGTTATAACTCCAGTTTGCATACAATATTACAGTTACAGCTGGTGATGACAATCAGAAATAGTGGTGATAAATGAGTTTCCTCAGAGGGGTATGAAATATATGCTGGATCAAATTATTTCCTTCCATTAAGTGAGGAATATGTCATTGAAGGAAAGTTCATTTTGATATTGTGGAAATTTAGCTAGAAACTCCAGACTCCCCAAATAACTGATCCCAGCCTTGTGAAGGAATTCAGCAGGTTTATTTACACATTATATAGCTTGGGCTTAGAGACCCTTACTACAACAGCTCCAGTGGCAATGTAATAACAGATGTTCCACCCAGCCACCACCAGGAAGCAAATGGCCTCTCCTAAAAATATTTACTTTTTCATTATTAACAGTTTCATTTTTATAATTGATCATACCTTCCATTGGATGGAAGTCTCCACCACAAGATGGCTCTTTTAGGGAAAGAGAACCACTAAATCTGACCCAATGCTATTAATTAACTACATGTTATGAAACCAATTAATACTTGGTCATGTATATATGGCAGTAAATATCCAAAGTCCATAAATTATGATTCTAGGTATATTTTGTGAATTTTAGAATATATATGTTTTGGTGCTTTCAGACTCTCACAAGAGATTGTTCATGGGATTAACATTTAGGTGACAAGCAATATTTGGGGCCATTCTGCACCTGATTTAAAAAGTGAGAGTCTTACCCTTTGCAAATGCCAAATTTTTGGTGTTTTGCATGACATCATAAACATCCAGCATTACAGCAGCAAACCGGCAGCTACATCCTCCATTTTAAAGCGCTTGTAGGGGAATCCACAAAACTGGATTCCCCCTGCCATGTAGCACTAGCAGGATGAGAGCAGCCAACAAGACATTCGCACAAGGCACATGCATTACCAAAGTGGCTGAAGTAGCAAGATTTCCAGCTCCAGTGCCCACCCTCAAGCCTGCCTTCTTCTCTTCTCACCCAGAACGGGGCTTTCTTTAAAAAAAAACGCATGGAACAATGAATAGGCACACAATAGCCCAGGCAGAGCACAAAATAAACTTTCCCCCACCAATTTGCCTATAAAGCATTCCTCTTCCCTGCCAAAAAACCCCAAACGAATGGCCCCCTCCCAATTTTTTTAAAACCTTCAATGTTCCGGATTGCAAGAGGGCTTGCAGTGAAAGGAGTCCTATGCATCCATGAATAAATTAGTGGGCATCACAGTCCCTTTAAAGGAGGCAGAAAGGTGATTGGCCACCTGTCTTGATTGACAGGCGGAAGAGAGGAGCGTGTCTAGTGCGTTTCCCTCTTCTGCTATTTCAAGCAGGCATGCGAAATGGCAGGAAGCACTAGACAGCAGCAGAGGAGCCAGCAGGTGAGGAATTCCGGGAGGTGCATTTTTTTTTTTTAGTGTTATGCCATTGCGCTGGCCTAACGCTATTTTTTTTGTGTGCAGAATGGTCCTTGATTTTCAGGTGTTCGCAAAATTTGTTTATGGTTAGCAGGCACATTATGATGTCAGCCTCTATCACAATTAGGGAATTGACTATCAACTGAAGGTGCCATCAAGACTGAGTTGTTGTTATTGTCAGAAATAACAATAAAAACAAAAATAAAAAGATCATGTGATTGGGCTGATGCCTTGTGGCCTACTGCTGCCTTTATGTCCTGGGTCAGGTGTCCAGCACGTGGAAAGGTCCCACAATACAGCAGAAGGCTGAAATGGTGTGTGAGAGTCCAAGTATCCTTTTGATGTTTATGAGGTGAGCATTTTATACTAGGCTTTGCCATAGTTATGCTAGGCTCTGCCATTTATTATATGGTTTTATTTTTATGTTATTTATTTTTCAGAGATTTATATCCCGCCACACCAGGACAGCTTATGGCGGGTTACAATTAGGGCTGTGTGGTCCAGCGTAGTTCGGTCACTTTGATGATCTTCAGAGCCTGAGGCAGCCAGTGCTGCGGCGTGGAGGGGCTGCGCCGCCGGTACAGCTGCATGCCAGTACAGAGCTCTGCGCCTGTATGCAGGCCCTGGGTTGCATGCCACCACTGGTGCCGCCCCTCCCTTCGCACCATGGTGCTGGCTGCCTTGGGCTTTGACGATGGCTGAAGTGGCTGAACCACACCGGAGCGCGCACCCCTAGTCACAATAACACAATAAAATCCCCAATAAACCCAATATTATATATTGTAGTAAGCCACCCTGAAGTGACTGGCTCAGCAGGGGCAGCATATACATACAAATATAAATAAAACCATCCCCTCAATAAATAATGTTTAAACCTATCTCTTGGCTGTGCTGTTCAGAATAAGAATAACAGAAGGTAGGAAATGTAACAAGAACACATTGGACTGAGTCTTTGTGTTTCTAAAGGAACTAGCTGGAAGGAACAATCTGTTCTCCTTGCATTCTAGGTGGGGCCATGAGGGCACTCTACTCTTATAGCCCACTCACGGACACGTGGTGCCTGGTGACTCAGTTAAACCATGAACGAGCAAGCTGTGGAATTGCCCCTTGCAACAACAAGCTGTTCATCACAGGAGGCCGAGATGAGAAGAACGAAGTTATTGCTACAGTGTTATGTTGGGATGCAGGGACTCAGAAGTTAACTGAGGAATGTGTCCTCCCCCGTGGAGTCTCTCATCATGGAAGTGTCACCCTCCGGAAGTCCTATACCTACATCCGCAAGATGGTGCCTGGGGCAGTCTCCGTTTGACCTGGACAGAAGACTCGGGAGAAGGATGACAAGTGATAATGAAATACCTCATTATTCCCCCCGACATTTTGAATAGGCTGACTGAGGTTAAACCGCTAGGCATGACATTTCTTGAGATAAATACATGAATTTGTTTTCCCACTGTATGGCACAGATTTTAAATTATCTTAATATCTGGATAAACTGGGCTATTTATTGACCTGCAGTATCACTCAGTGAGTATTTCAAAGGCATGAAATGGCTCTGTAAAACTGAGCAATATGAGTTTTGTTGCTGTAGATGCCAATTTGAGTATGTGTCCTTTTAAAGTACCCTTTTCATTTTGCATCGGCAGAAACATCAGTTACCTCAAATGATGTTCACTGAGACCAAAGAGGAAACAAAGAGATTCTCTTTTTTCATAGAAATACAGTTAAGTGAATTGGAGTTTCGGAGACACCAACAGAGGGAAGCAATGGGCCCAGGAGACAAGAAAGCAGAGGGGCAGGGAATAAGGTGGCAATGAAAGAATGGAGCAGAGGAGGAGGAGGCAGGAGTTGGCAGACGGGCCTGAAATCAACTGTTGAGCCAGTTCACACCTCCCTCCCCAGTCAAGACATTGGCTGAGCTGCTCGACGGTCACAGAGAGTTGTGAACGAAACCTTGCAGGGCTCTCGGGGCCATCTCCTATTTCCATCTTCTGCTGTTAGTAGAGGAGTTTGGATGGTGATACATCAAGAAAGCACATCATTCATGCTCTCTTCAACACTCCCAAGCCCCATCATCAAATAGTATGATATGGGGAGAGCCCTATTGGTATCCATAATGATTGGGGCAAGGATACTGGCTCCCCTTCCACCAGTGCATCGCCACCTTCTTAGACCGTTTATGTGCTGGAGGTTTCATGCTGCAGGCTGGAGTTTTAGTCGTGGCAGGTTGTCCCACTTCTTCCTGCACCCACATGGGGGAGCCTTTGGCCCGGTGCACCTCATCCACCCCCAATTTGTGCTCCTGCACGAGAGCTGGGGCAGTGAAGTTCCCAGTGCGTAAAAGGTCTTAATGGTGCATTTAATCTAATGCTCTTGCCAGTGGACTTGTCTGTGGAGATGACTGGACAAGCAGCCGTAACATTATAGTTTAAGGTGCCTGGTGTTTTTTGCTGTGCAAAAAAAGAGAGTAAGCAGTGGATGCAATTAAGTACTATGAAAAAAGGGCATGATTAATAAAGCGACAGGGTAGTCAAACTGCGGCTTTCCAGATGTCCATGGAGGGCCGCATCTGGAGGGCCACAGTTTGACTACCCCTTGATGTAACAAAGCAACGGCTCGATTTATGTTAGGCAATAGATATTAATATAATTTAATTTATTTCCTCTATTTGTAGTCCACCTTTCTTGCTGAGACACAGTGACCCATTATGCACGGGGGGAATAACGCACATTCGGGGTGGAATGGCGGCAACTAAAATCACTGATAACGCACGGTGCTGGCTGCATCCGGCCGCAGCTTCGGTGCATGCTGCTGAAAAAGCCGCGTTAGCGAAACGCGGAAGAAAGCGCAGCTTCCGGGTGACCGGGGCGCAACCAGAAACGGTGCCGGGGTCACCACGTGCATAATCGGTTACTCTGGGTTTTGCCACCGTCGCTCCCCGTCCCATGCATAACCGTGTCTTCCCCCTCCGCGTTTTCCATGTGACCTGAAATCGCCGTTTCGGCGGCCGTGCATAATGGGCCAGTGTAAGTCAAATACAATCAACAGCCACCTGGAACAAGGCATAAAGTACTAAGGACAATTATAATTGAACTATGCAGAAAATGTGGCTACGCAAGTTTAAAAACAAAGTAATGAACAGAATAACACATAGCGAAGAGATAAACGTCATATACACAATGGTAGAGTTCACAGTCCTCCTTCCTTTATAAAAGTGCCTTTGTGAGCGGTTGTGTATCTTGGAATTCTGTTTCATATTCACCCTTAGGCATTTCAACACCACAATCAAGTAACGGCCAGAAACCTGCATCTCATCACCGGACTGGCACTGTTATTACCTGCTCTAAGCTAATCGGGAAGGGCAGGCTAGAAAATAAAGTTGTTGTTGTTGTTATTATTATTGTTGTTGTTAATGTTTCCTCATTAGGTGGCAAGACACAAAGAGTCCCCGCCCACCATGTATTAGGATTTTTCCCCTTCAACTCCCAATGTAGCCCAGTAGGTGGCACTGTTATACTGTTTTTAGATTAATCATTCTGGGAACAAAGGAAAAACAATCCCTTGAAAAAGACGGGGGGGGGGGGGGGGGGAGTGCTGTTGCAATAAAATTTCCAAGAAAAGTAGGAATGATTTGTTGGGCTGACTGAGGACACAGATAGATGGCTATCTAATTACAGCTCTGGGGCTGAAGACACAGATAGACGAGATGTGGGAAATCTGTGATCACTTCTCCAAATGTCTTAAATTTTCTTCCAAAAAATCAGCTATGGGGAGATTTGGATGGGGTGAAAGCATTGGAGTGATGGTGGCCATCCAAAGTTATTTTTATCCTCTCCAAACAGCTCGTAGCTTCACACATCCCATATCTCCTGCCGGTGTCTCATCTAGTTGCACTCTTATGGCCTGGCTATCATCCATACAGTTGAGAAACCCAGGACAAACACATGTAGACAAGACGTAATATTTTTCACACGAGCACACCAACTGCATGAAAAGGGCTGAGAAGAGCTTTAAGTGGCTTGAGTGAATTAAGAACTAGTTTCTCTTATTCAAATTACACTGGGTCATTTATTCATTAAAAAAAAAACCCCAAACACTTATCATAGAGACTTTGGTCTTCTTGTCATCTCAGCAGGGTTTACTATGCAAGGAACTCATTGCCATCTATTTTTGAAGCTGCTTTTCCCAGGAACAACAGTACAATGTCATGTGAGGGTGCTGTTTTGGGGTGGTAAGGTAGGAGAAAATTTAGGACAATGTGCAATTACACACTTCTTATCATAGACAGGGGTAGTCCAATCGCCCCACAGTCATGTCAAGGGCATGCTCACAGAAGTGGGAAGGCACCCACTGTGATCTCCTTGTGCTTGGAACTATTGCTATACCAGGCAAACTAACATCATGTCATGGACTGCTACACTAACATAGCTATCCTAAGCAGAGATGCACCCTTCAGAGTTCAATGAAGTCAATGGGTATAACTGCTTAGGATAGCACTGTTAAATCTGTATTGGAGGCTGCTGCAACAAGGAGAACATCCCCATTGTGGACACATTGCCACTGTGACTGCAGAAACAGTCGCAGTGGCAATAGAGCAGAAGCAGTGGGTGATTTTTAAAGCTTCACACCAATTTCCTTGTGTCTGCAGGTCTGCCCCTCCTCACCAAAGTGCATTTTGCTGCCTTAAAAAAACTGGTAGTAGCTGTGCTTCATAGTGAGATCCTCAGGAGAAAGGTGGGCATACTTGTTATGGTCAGCCAGCAATCCCATGGCACAGCTGTTGTCATGATCCCTGATCCCACACCGCCTCCGTCAACCATGCAGTGTTCTGGCCGGTTTCCATCCCGATTGTGTCCAACCACCGCTCCCTCTGTCAGCCTGGTTTCTTTTGTCCACTGACCAATCTTAGCACAATTGCTTTCTCCCTTGAGCTGGATCACATGATACCTCCCACAGTCATTTGTTGATGACTGTGGGAGGTAGGAGGGTTTAGACATCTTGGTGTGTTCTTTTTTGTTTTTGTTTTGTTTTTTGGTGTGTTCTGATTAATTTGGTTTTAAGGGGTTGGAGTTTTGAAGGGGTTGAGGTTTCAGAGATTATCATTGCTGTGTGACCAAGAACAATTAGACGTTTTATTTTCACACTGCAATTGCCACTCACATCAATTTGTGATCCAAGAAAAATGAATTCTTGAACACATTCAATCTCTTCACCATCAATTGTTATTGTGACATGCCTGTTTTATGGATTTTTTGGCTTTTTAGTGTTTAAGAAAAGGCCAAATTTCTTACTTACTTCACTGACCTGATCAGCTGTTCTTCCTTAGTTTCATCAGCATACCGAATATTGTTTCCTCCAATCTTAATTCCAATGTTTAATTCTTTGAGTTCAATCTCTCTCATAATGATCTCAGCACATAAGTTAACAAGAAATAATAGAACCTTAGCACACTCCTTTCTCTGTCTTGAACCAGTCAGTGTCACTAAATGGTGTACATATAATGGCTTCTTGGTTTGCATCAGTTTAATCAAATGCACTAGCAACCCCAAATTTTGCATGGCTTCCCACAGTTTGTTGTGATGCAAACAATCAAAAGCTTTCTTGTAGTCAATAAAGCAGATGTAGATATCTGTCTCATGACTTTTCCAAAATCCAGCTTAAGGTTGTTATGTGATCATGAGTGCCATACCCCCATTGAAAGCCAGCTTGAACAACTAGTAAGTCTTTTTCAATGATTGTTGCTATGCATATGATTTTGAGTATGATCTTACTAAAATGAGAAATGAGGGCTATTGTATGGTAACTGGAACAATTTTTTGAGTCCCCCTTTTTTGCAGTGGGATGAACACAGGCCATTTCCAATCCTCTGGCCAGTTATTAGTTTCCCAGATTTTCTGGCACAAAGTTGTAATGGTTTTGATTGGTACACATCTCAGCAGTTCCACGGGTATGTTGTCAGTGCCTTGTTCAATTTCTTCCTCAAGAATGGCCAGTTCAAGTTCCATTTCTTCATTTTGAAGAGAGCAAACTTCCATTCTGCAAGCATACAGTTCTTCTGTGTATTCCCACCCCCTGTTCTTGATGCTTTGCTGGTCAGTCAGTTCCTTCTCTTGCTTATCTTTGATAATGTTTTTGCTAGCAGCAAATAGCATTTGGAACCTCTGTAGTTGTGTGAAAGCATTTTTCATGTGTCCCTTGTTGTAATCTTCTTCTAACTGCTTGCAGTTCTGATTCTAGTAAGCTTCACTGTCTAGTCTTGCTTCCCTTTGAAAATCCGCATTTAATTTTCTTGCTTCCTCCCTTTCGTTTGCAGCTTTTGCTGCTTTTCTACATTCAGCTATTCATATAGTTTCATCTGAGAGCCATTTTGATCTTTTTCTGGCTTCTTGTGTGGTATGTGTTTAACTGCTGTTTCAACAACAGTTGATTGAATTTCCTACCACAGTTCATCAGGCATCTTCTCCGTTGTGTCCAATAGTTGAAATCAATTTTTCACCTCCACTGCCTATGTGAGCAGAATTTTATTTACATCCACCTTCCTTAACCCTGATGTTCTTCTGATGTTGCAGAGTTTGGTTTTGGTTTTAGCCAGTAACAGTTCATGATCTGAACCATAAGCATTTGGATATGTTTTGACAGCAAGGATTGAACTGGACCATCATCGGCTGCATAAGATATCATCAATTTGGTTTCTGTGTAGTCCATTTGGTGACGTCCAATTGTATAAGTGACATTTATGCTGGTTGAACCAAGTGTTCATGATGTGGAACCAATTTTCATGACAGAATTGTGCCAGACAATCACCTGCATCTTTCCAATCTCCAAGTCTGAAGTTGCCAGTAATGTCTCTCTCTGTTTGTGTGCCATCTTTTGCATTAAAGTCACCCATTTTGTTAATGACATCCTTCTTGTGTACTTGTCTTTAGTGGCGGTATAGAAGACCTCAATTTCTACCTCTATTGCATATAAATAATAGGTGGGCATAAAAGGTAAAGGTAAAGGTATCCCTTTTGCAAGCACCGGGTCATGTCTGACCCTTGGGGTGACGCCCTCTAGCGTTTTCATGGCAGACTCAATACGGGTGGTTTGCCAGTGCCTTCCTTAGTCATTACCGTTTACCCCGCAGCAAGCTGGGTACTCATTTTACCAACCTTGGAGGTGGGCATATAAATAGTTTAAATAAATAAACCAATAAAAGCCAACAAAAAACCCGTGGGTGTGTGTTGAGGGGATGGTGAACGCAAGGGGATCTAGAGAGGAAAAGGTGCCTGGTATGGGTAAGAAAGTTTAGAAATCTGGACCTTTTTTAATAACATATTTTTTTAATTTTCATTTTACACATGAAAGAAGATATCATGACCTTTTCATCCGCATGGGGGTGGGGACAGAGGGGAGATCTGGTTTGACTACAATGTTACCAGAAAGACTGGAGCAATCAAAATTCTGGTAGCATATAGCAAATGCTGAAAAATCATAGAAGGCAACAGGAGAAACACAGATGACGATAACATGATATAGACCCTCCAAAAAGCCCTGCTCCTGTTTTGGGAGCCAGGGTAGAGCAAATTTGCCACATGGAAGCAAACAAAGATATGTGTAAACAGCATTGTTTCTGATCTCACAGTAGTATGGTTTAACACTGATTTAGTGCCAGTGAACTCTGTTGTACATATTGTACTCACACTGAAGGGTTATGATCTACATTATACAGAAATAAAACAGACATGGAAACAGAATGCAGGGACAGACAAATGAGTGGCTGGAATGGGGTAGGGGACACTCTGTGCAACACAGATTATAGTAATTTTCTCTTGGGATGCCTTTTAGTAACCATTTTCTCTTTTGACACCTATTAATTTCCTTTGGGAATGTAGCCCTCCATCATTTCAGATTTTTCCAGTCTCTCCGTATTTGCCACAGTTGTGGGTGCCTGCTGTCTCTCAACACACTACTTCACCCAACATGCTCCTCTTTCATCACCCTGAAGAGTGTGCTGAATTTTAAGTAACCATTCTAAGTAGTTGGACCAGAAGATAGGAAGAAATATCCATTGGATAGAGGCAGCTATTAAACTAGATGTGATTCCCCCAAACCCCCCTCCACAAAATCCTTTGAAACGGATAAGAAATACAAAAACAGTCTGCATTACCTGTTTATAATGCAAGGAAGTGATTAGGGGGTAAAAAGGGTTTTACCAGTTTAATGGTAATCCTTTTTGAAAGGTCAACCTAAATGGAGACTGTTCTGGTACTATTATGATCTTGATAAGCTTGAGAAGTGGGCTAAACTGAATAAAATGAAGTTCAATATGGACAAATGTAAAGTTCTGCATTTGGGTAGGAAAGAAAAACCAAATACCAGATGGTGGAGACTTGGCAGTAGCACGTGTAAAAAGGATCTAGGAGTCTTAGTAGACCATACATTGAACATGAGTCAACAGTATGACCCAGTGGCTAAAAAGGCGAATGGGATTTTGGGCTGTATCAAACAGAGAATTGTGTCCAGATCACGGGAGGAGATGGTACCACTTTGCTCTGGTTTGGCCTCACTTGGAGTACTGTGTTCAGTTTTGGGCACCCCAGTTGAAGAGGGATGTAAACAAACTGGAGTGTGTCTAGAGGAGGGCAACAAAGATGGTGAGGGGTTTGGAGACCAAGACGTATAAAGAAAGGTTGGGGGAGCTTGGTCTGCTTAGCCTGGAGAAGAGACGACTGAGAGGGGATTTGATAACCATCTTCAAATATTTAAAAGGCTGCCACATAGAGGAAGGAGCAGAGTTGTTCTCTCTTGCCCTGGAGGGATGGACCAGAACCAATGGGATGAAATTAATTCAAAAAAAATTCTGTCTAAACATCAGGAAGAAGTTCCTGACAGAGCAGTTTCTCAGTGGAACAGGCTTCCTCGGGAGGTGGTAAGTTCTCTATCTTTGGAAATTTTTAAACAGAGGCTGGATAGCCATCTTTAGGAGAGGCTGATTCTGCGAAGGCTTAAGGGTGTGGCAGGTTGCAGTGGATGAGCGATAGGGCTGTGAGTGTCCTGCATAGTGCAGGGGGCTGGACTAGATGACCCATGAGGTCCCTTCCAACTCTATTATTCTATGATTCTATGTCATTTATATATTGGATTTCTATTTGGCCTTTCACCCCAGTGGGGACTCAGAGTGGCTGACATTATACCCAAAGCCTCCATTTTATCCTCACAAGAGTGTGACTGCCCCAAGACCCCTCAGCATGTTTCATTGGAAAAGTGGTGGTTTCAGCTTGAGTTGTCCAGATCCTGGTTCAACATTCCAACCACTAGTAGACCATGCTGGCTCTCAGAGTGAGATTTAATATTATTGCATATATAGAGAGATACCTAAAAAGGGCGTTTTAACTGGAAAAGGGAAAGGAAGAAACAGAGACTGCATCCAATACAATTTACCATACAATATTCTAATCCTAACTGGCAGCAGTTGGAAATATATAGGAGGAGGGGTCTAAGGACCCCTGAGTTTTAGAGAGCAAAATGGCTATGAGGCTTACTTTGGGGATGGGAATCTGCTTCACTAAATCATCATGGGAGCATCATCTGGATAATACCGTGACTTTTATGGGTTTTAGAATGGTTGCTTTTATTCTTTTAATATTTTAAACTGCTGTTTTTATCTTGTAAACTGCCTTGAATTCCACAAGGGAGAAAGGCAACTAATAAATGTTTTAGATAAATAAATAAATAAAATAGAACACTGAACTTTAAACAAGATTTGACAAATATAGGAAACCAAGATAGTGCTTTGTTATACTGAGGGAAATAGGGCCTCTGAAGTCATTAAAATCTTTATAAAATTGATATATTAACCTTAAATGCCCACTTGGGGGCTTTGAACTCTCATCACAGAGCATTACATAACTGGATGATAACTTACTCTTCTTACAGTATTTTCTTCAGTTTCTCGCCTGCTCTACGTGTATTGGCTTTAGAAGCAGAAACCCAGACCAACTTAATAATACATTTTCCAGGGTTCCAATATTTGATAATGAATCAAGATCCTTACATATGCTCCAAGTTTCCAGCACTCACAGTGAAAAACAGTAACTCTGATTTGGATCACATTGCTTTGTTTTGACATTATTCTCCTCTGGATGAGGACAGCAATATTCTGTTTTTCATTTCCTGGCATTTAGCCTCAAAGTCTTTCCAGGAAATACTTTTACTGGCAGTCTCCAAATCAGCATGGTCATCATTTGGTATACAGGAAAATTGGATTGGATAATATCATAAAATGATGTCTTCCAGAAGATGTAGATATAAATGGATACAAGAGACACAGATCCCACAACATTTCTCAATGCTTATATTTATGGAGGCAAACGAAAACAGTGGTACTATGCCTTACAGGCAGCCATTCACCACCTGAAGATCCGGGGCATGTAGTAGAGGGAAGGGTGAAAATGTGGCATATCACGTCAGGATATGTGATTCACAGATTCCTTCTCCTCTTACTGAGGAATAAAGAGTGCCTTTAGTTAACATTATGTCACTGCTCATAATATGGTAGGATAGAAACATATGATTGTGTTCCTCTACCACATGTATGGGACCCTTGGTTGGGTTATATATGTATGAGTGTAAACTAGCTCATAGATCTACTCTTGCCCTTATATATATAAGCCAATAGTTGCTTAGTCTCCCATAAGCATCCTGCATTTGCAGCACGGCTATATTTACCCTAGTTATTGAATTCTAGTATAAGGATCCAAGCTTTCTAGCAGTTGCTAAGTCAAGATACTTGGAGAAGAGATTCAGTGTTGTGATTTTTCAGATGAAAAATTGGCTGTAGTCATGTTATTGTTATGAACCATATTATTTCCCCCCTCATCATCCCAACAGCTAACACCTACAAATGTGCACACATATAAGGAACTGCTATTTTGACCATAGTATAAAAAGCTGCCTTGAAAATGTAATGTGTTTCCTGTAATTGCTTATATTTTGTATGAACAGCTAATGAAAAATTAATGAAGTTGTGCAGAACAGCCCTGCTGATCCACAGGAACTGCTACCAAGAGAGAGAAACACCTTTAAAACTAAATATGTTTTTTTGTGAAGTCAAAACCATGTAATAAAAAGGTTTTACAGAAGTGATGACATCTGGAGGAGGTGAAGGAGGAGGAAAAAGAAGCCTGTCTCATCAATATATCTGATTCTTAACATTGTTCCATCTGTGAATACTTAAATCCGGAGACTAAGGTCATGGGCAGACAAGACTGATCTTTCTACAAACATGAGAAAAGTCCCAGATTTGCCAAAAAAAAACACCTTAATCTAACAAAAGTGGGAGCTTAACTTTTACAATGATAGAAATGGTGCCTGTGAAGGGAAACTAATTGGGGCCAGGACTAGCAGCAACCATCGGGCAACTTGCTACCAGTTGACTTAGCATGACTCACCCAGCTGCTTGCTACTATTCAGCTGCAGTCACTCCACAATAGAATTTTAGATTAGGATCTGGAAGACACTGGTTTGAATCTCCACTCTGCAGTGGAAGATCACTAGGTGACTTTGTAGTGGTCACACATTCTCAGCCGAACCTACCTCACAGAGTTGTGTGAGGATAAAATGGAGAAGAAAATAATATAAGCTCCTTTGGAGGTTTGGGTCCCCATTGTGAAGAAAGACAGGGCATAAGGCAGGGAGTAAATGAAATAAATAAATAATAAATATAATTGAAGATAGGGGACAGTTGGTTGACTGCTGGGTGGGAAGGAGAGATAGAAGAAGGACATGGGGAGGGGTGGCTGCCAGGAGGAGGGAAGGAGGAAATGGGGATTGGGACACAAGGGAAAGGGTACTGCCCCACTATGCAACTAACCCAGTCTGCACCATACAAGATTTGGTCTGGTGACTGACACTGTGCAACTCAGAGTTTACCCAGTAGGAGGCTTCCAGAGGCAGGAAAGCTAAAGGGAGCAGATAAAGGTAAGTTGGTTGGTAGGTAGAAAAGAGGGAAGGACACAGGAACAGAGGAGGAAATAGTGGGAAGAGAAATGTGAAAGAAATAAAGGAAGAGAGATAGAGAGGGGATGACAGAGAAGGAATGGGAGTGAAAGAAAGAGTGGGAAAGAAGGGGAAGCAAGTGGGCTACCTTATCTCTGCTTGTGTATATGTATATATCACATATGTGAAACGTTTTTCTAATACCTTTAATATATCTTGGCATAATGACAAACATGTTTTCATGGGAGAAGAGGCCTCTCCTGATGCAACACCCACCTGGATCTGGTTCATGTCCTTGCTAAGCTTGAAAATCTGGCTGGTTGCCCACCCCTCTGTGTCAATAGCACATTATTGACTCACTGCACTATGCACTATATTTGTATCTGATTCTGCCTGGTTCTTCATGTTGCTGAGGCAACAAAGTGATGCCACAAAGTCTGAATGTTTACTTTCTTGCCCGCATAGTTGTGTTATTGACCTGGGCTGCTGACATATGCATCATAAGGAGACTATAAGAAATCATTATCTCCTGTACAGCTAGATTTCCCCTCCCTGCCTTATACATTTTACTCTCCTCTTCTAGTGTAAGAAGATGGCAACATCAGAGACTTCAGTGTTGCCTATTACTCAGTTGCCATTGTCAACTTTCAGTGATAGAGCTGGACAAAGTGCTGTTGTGGTATTGACTCATGGAAAGGCTCTGTAGTCTTGTCTGAAAGAGATGCACCCACAGAAATAGTGGTCGCAACTAAGCGCGGCTGCCGTTGATGCTGCGGGGGCGCCCGGTGATGTCGGCTGCCTGGACAGCTACCCTCCCACCCCTGTTATTAGAATTCTAGTGTCGCAGCTGAAGTTATGCCCAGTAGGGAGCCTGTTGGCAGGGAGGCCTGTCTGCGCACGGGACTCCCTGAGGCTGGAGGTCTCAGTAAGGAGACTGGCAGTTAGCCGGGTGCAGCCTACCTGGTTGGGAGGCCAGGGGCCCAGTGCCAAGTGGCTTGGGGACACCAATGGAGGTGGTGTCCTCGTCAGTCGCTTCCCGGATGATTCCGCGTCAGAAGGCATCCCATCCTCCCAGCTGGGAGTGAGGTGTGGAGCTGGAGCACCACGGTTCATATTATGCAGCTGGACGGCTGACTGATGTGGCCCATGGCTGACGGGGTCAGGCTCCCTTACTGGCATCAGGCCAACCCTCTGTTGGGGGTTTTTTGTTAATAAACAACTGTGGCCAATTTATTTGCCAAACTGGAGTCGTGTTGTTACTCGAATACCCGCCACCTGTTAGTCAACACTTTCTGCAATAGCAAAATGATGAGAAAACATAAACAGTTCCTAGCCAATGGGTGGGCCCTACCTGATCTTCAGAAGAAGAACAACAGTTGTTTTTTCTACCCTGCTTTTCTTTACCCTAAGGAGTCTCAAAGGGGCTTAAATTGCCTTCCCTTTCTTCTCCCCATAACAGGTACCTTGTATGGTAGATGGGGCTGAGAGAGTTCTGCGATTGGCCCAAGTTCACCCAGCAGGCTTCCCATGAAGGAGTGAGTAATCAAACCTGGTTCTCCAGATTAAAGTCTGCCGCTCTTAACTATTAAACCAGGGGTCCCCAACCCTCGGTCTGCAGCTCAGTGCCGGGCCGCAAAGGCCATCATACCGGGCGGCCAGCAGCCGCGCCTGCCTCCCCCCCTGCAGCGAGAGGGGGGAAAAGAGGCCGGCACAGCAGCCGGCGCGGCAGGCATGGCAGGTGCGGCAGGCGTAGCAGCCGGCGCAGCAGCTACGCAAACGCGCACGCGCGGAACTGCCGCGCATGCGCGCTTGTGCCCCCTGGTGGCCAAAACGTGCATGCGCAGCAATTGGGCATGCACGTTTATGAGCAACTGTGGCAGCCGGGGACGCTGGCTCTCCCCCACCCCCGGAGGCGGTCCCCGACCAGAAGAAGGTTGGGGACCGCTATATTAAACCACATTGGCTCTGATCCCACCTGGTCTTCATCTTCCTTCTTCTAGCTACAGTCATTGTATCAACCACTAGTCTTCTGATCTATTGACAGGAATGTTAATTTATCAAGAAAATGCACTTGCAAAAGCACTGGGGTAGTGTAAGGATTATAGTTCTACAAGGATGAAGGAGAAGAAGAAGAAGAAAAGTTGGTTCTTATATGCCGCTTTCCCGTACCTGAAGGAGTCTCAAAGTGGCTTACAGTCGCCTTCCCTTTCCTCCCCCCACAACAGACACCCTGTGAGGTGGGTGAGGCTGAGAGAGCCCTGAGATTACTGAAGAAGGAGAAGCGTTGGTTCTTATATGCCGCTTTTCTCTACCAGAAGGAGTCTCAAAGTAGCTTACAATTGCCTTCCTATTCCTCTCCCCACAACAGACACCCTGTGGGGTGGGTGAGGCTGAGAGAGCCCTGAGATTACTGCTCGGTCAGAACCGCTTTATCAGTGCTGTGGGGAGCCCAAGGTCACCCAGCTGGCTGCATGTGGGGGAGCGCAGAATCGAACCTGGCATGCCAGGTTAGAAGTCCGCACTCCTAACCACTACACCAAACTGGTTTCCAGTTTTAAGGAGCTGAAAGCATGCAGTCTTACCCTTACCCTTACCCATCAGCCTATAGAATCAGAGTCCAGTAGCACCTTTGACCAACAAAGATTTATTCAGGGTGTGAGCTTTCGAGTGCAAGCACCCTTTGTCAGACTAATAGCTCCTTACATGACCGTGGGAATATATAGCAAAAATTAATTCTGTTTACTAATCTAACAGAATTAATTTTTGCTATATATTCCCATGGTCATGTAAGGAGTACACAGCAACACACAGTAAAATTCTCTCCTCGCTTAGCTGCATTTTGCATTTGCGCAGCTACTCAAAGGGGAAAATCTAGCCCTAGGCCTTAGAAAAAAGGAAGAAGGAGCTGAAAGTTTTAAGCATGTCGTCTTAGCCTTACCCAGAGACCTGCACACAGCAGCCCATATAAAAGTATTTTTCCTATGATCGAAGCATATTATCTCAAACCTATTTTCCAGTCTATTTGATAAGATGTCTAACAATGTAATAAAGGTACCAAAAAGAATGAAAACCATAAACAGGCTTCTTACTGAAAATGGCTCCATACTCACTCTTCCTCTAATAATTTCTGTATAGTGCATATCATATTTTCTTCTCAGCAGCAAATTGTAAGGCAAGTGGATAACACAGTAGTCAGTAAACAGTACAGAAGACTATATGCCGCATAGAGCCACAACCATTAGCCCTAGTGCCTGAGTTTCTCATTTCTATAAGGGAGGTGCCCTTAAATGTACAGTCACATGGGAATATTCTGGATGGAAGAAACCAGTGGTCTAGAATTTTGTTTTCCATAGGTTTTGACTAGATGGTCTGGAAGGCCCACAGTAGCAGCACAGAAGCTAAAATCTCTCCCCCCTCCATGCTGCTGCCAATCTACTTGTATTTATAGGCACCCTGCCTTTGAACATGGAGGTCAAATTTATCTCTCTAGTAGCAGATGGAGATTTCTTAGTAGCTGTGGATGGAACTTTCCTACACATATTTAGTTATACCTCTTTTATCTTTACATGTTTCAAGAATCTATCAAAGAATATAGGTAATGATGACCACAGGATGAGTATATATGCTGGATCCATTTGAAGAACAGAACATAGTCGGTAATCCTAAAATTACAACAGCAATTTGTAATTGTTATACTGGTTTTTACACTGTGTTATCGGACTGGTCATTTGGTTTTCTAATTCCCTCTACAAAAGAATACAGCTGTACTTTAACTTTACGTTCCACAATGTACACAATCAGGTAAAACATTAAAGTAAAACATCAGCATGATGTAGTCTTTACATTTATAACCTTTTGATTTAGAAAAATAAATTGCTAATAACCAGCGTATTAACACCACATCTACACATTTTCCAGCTTGTTAGAAGAGGTCAGGTGCAAGTCCAGGTCACACTTATTTCGGGCGTATGTTTTTACTTAAGTGGAAGAAACAGGAGTTATCATAGTCACACGTTTCCGTCTGAGGAAGAATTTAAGGGATGAGGATATCTCCCTGTATCGAAGGCCATATAGATATGGTGACAAAGCTTTGGGCAAAATAATCAGTACATTGCAGACTATTAGAGACACCCATATTCCTGTCTGTAATCCAATGACACCATGAATGTAAAGCAGTGACTCCACCACAAGAGCCATGAGAGGAGAGAAATGAAGAAATAAGACAATGTGGTGCATCAGGAATGTCACACTAGCTCTCGAGAAGATGCTTTTCCAGATCCCTGACTGTTTGGTTTTAAAATACAAAATCATATAGCAACCGAGTATAAGGAAAAGACAGAGGAAAAGGGCAGAGACAGAAAGTACATAGCAGAATTTCATAGCATCATTTCCATGTAGAGTCATTACCAGGATTACTGGTACAGAGCAGGTTTCCACTTGACAAAGATTAGGTGTCTGAGTGATCTGAAGTATTACGAAGACAATCCCAGGGAAAATTCCAGAGGAGATCCATAGTAACAGTATTAGCTTCTTTGTCCGTGAAGATGGCATGATGGAGGTATAATGTAAAGGCCACAAAATGGCCAAATATGTGTCCAGCACCATTGCAGCAGTTGTTAGCAGCCCTCCAGAGTAAGTCATTGCCAGCAAAAACAAGAGGACGACACAGACACTTTTGGGGAGTTTGAGGTTGGACACGTTGAGAATTGTTGACAGAGTGTAGAATATCAGATATATGAAATCACAAAGTAGAGCATTTGCCAGCAGCAGGTACCTTGTTTCCCGACGGATGTTGACTTGGGAGAAAATCACAAATAAGATGAAAGGAATTATCAGGATGGCTGCCATAAGGAAAATTATTGGTGGGATCAGGAACATTTTCATCTTGGAGGGTGACGGATAGATGATCCATTCTTGTAGGCTCCGCAGGGATGGTTTATCCAAGGCAAAAGATGCATTTAAGTTCAATTGTCTTTGAAGAGAGAAGGTAGTATTAAATATCCTTGATGATAAACACGCTGAAAAGTTCATTTCTCCTAAAGATTTTGAGAACCAGCAGCTACAGACAAAACAAATTCTTCAATGTTCCGCTTTTTCAACGATAAGCAATCATACATTCTATGTAAATCTTTCATAACAATATCTGCTGACAAGACACAAGTAAATGCTGAAATCTTCATGCATATTTCAACAAAACGTGGTCTGCATATTTTTTTTGCTGCAAAATGTAACATTGTGCATAAAGATAAACACCTTCATAGGGTTCCAAACCACAGAAGGACGTGAATGGGTTGCTTATCGCTGAGAGCATGAGTTTGTTCTCATTGCATTACCACACCAAGGAAACAGATGGAATATTACCTTGATTAAACAGATGCAGCATGATAAAAGGGGACATTCCACATGTGCCAATACAATAAAGTCATAAATGGAGCCAGAGGATTTCTTGGAGTGTTTAAAGGCAATAATAAATGTATCGATTCAGTGCAATCAATAAGAATGGTGCTCTTAACTCCTAAAATGTGATTGCATCATAATCCCTTTAATAGATTGTTTTAGTTATATATGTTAACCTGTATTAATTATTTTGGACACGTGATAATAATTCAGATGTTGTGCAACATGCATTGGCCTTACAATGGGAATTAAATTATGAGTGAGTCTTCAAGCCCATAGTACTTTGTGTTTTTTATCTTCCTAGAGCGGAATACACTTATGTTGTCTAATTCAATTACCATAGAACTACAAAAGTTACTTTCTTACAAGGTATTTCAAATATTATTGGCATATAATAACACAAATCTACAGCCTTGAGTCTTAACATCATGAATCTCGGCATAAGGGTCTAAAACAGGAGGAAAGGTAATCCAACTAAAGCACCTAATAAATCTATCATGAATATAGCTAAACATTATAAAGTTGAAGTTGCATGGAGACAACTCACTCCCTAGCTGATTGTTCCTCCCTGAGGGTGTGCCACCAATAGGCACAGAACACTCTGCTAATGAGAGCCAATCAGTTCAAATTGTATGCATACAGCTCACTCCTTACCTGATTGGACTTCCCTGGTGGGTTGTCACCAATAGGGAGAAAGCATTCTTCCAATGGTGGCCAATTGTGTGGCATATCTGTCTTCTTCTTCCTCATCCTGCTGCTTGCCATGGGCAAGAGGCAGTCCCCCTGTAGAGATGTGGAGGATGGGGTGTGAAGGAGGCAGCCCCCTGTGGCCTTCCCTGCCTAGCACAGCCTTTGGCAATGTGGGGGTGGGTGGGAAGGTGGCAGCCCACCCCTTTGCAGCCTGCCCAGCTTGGCCTCTGGAAGATATGAGGGTTGATCAGAAGGTGGGGACAGCAGTGACCTGTGGAGGGACAATGTCACTCCAAAATAGCTGTTTTCTCCTGGAGAACTTATGCCTTCCTACCACCCTTCACTCCTCCCTTCCCTCTCCCCATCTCTCTTTCTTGTTTTTTCTCTCTCTCTTTCATCTTCCTGAATGTTTCCAGGCCCCCACCTGGAAGTCGACAACCCAGATGGCTGCATATGGAGGAGGAGTCAGGAATCAAACCCATCTCTTGGGATTAGAATCTGCTACTCTTTAACCACTTCACCACACTGGATCTCAAGATCGAGTAGGGAATTGGGGGGAAGGATGGGCAGAACCCAGGAAGGTGCGACAGGCTTTGCCTCTAGTGCAGCGGTCTGCAACCTTCCGGCTGCCATGGACCACTGTTTCTAAGTGGGGGGAGAGGGCGGCCTGGGGCCCCGTGCACGCGCGGCAGCCCCAGCGCAAACGCGCATGCACAGACTTGCTGCACGTGCGTGTTTGCGTCCAGTGGAGGCGCAAAAGTGCACGAGCTGCAGCGCTGCGCATACATGCATGCACAAAACTGCCATGCGTGCACGTTTGCGCCCCCGCTGGACACAAATGCGCTTGTGTGGCAGTCCACGCGGGCGCGTTTGCGCCGCCGGCATGCCGGCGGCCGCGGCTCCCTTTCCCTGCCCCTCCACGCCGCCAACAAATCGGCCGCTGAAGCAGCTGATTAGCTTGCGGCCCGGCAAGCTTCCCTTCCCCTGCTACTCCCGAAGCAAGAAGCTTGCTTGGCTGCTAGCTAATCGGCCGCTTCAATGAGCTTCTCACTGCGGGGGGGGGGGGGCGGGAAGAGGGAGCCATGGCCCGGCGCCGAGGCCTTCACAGCTCAGCACCAGGCCTGGGGGTTGGGAACCACTGCTCTAGTGAACGAAATAAATCTAAAATGTCTGTAAAAGCTATTTCCACCGTGACCATAATAAATAAAGGGAAACCTTCTATATCTAGTCTTGAGCTTTGCTCCTCCTCCATATGAATCAAAAAGTGTGCAAGGAGAGCCATATAGAGGGGTACTGTGGATAAAGGGGATTTTTCTAATTTCTTTTACAGAAAATCTTAAAATCATAGATAGGTGGTCTCCCTGAACTGGCGAAGCAATGACTACATAAACAAACACAGCAGAGTCATCACAACTTAAGGGGGGGAAAGATAATTCTCATGACATGGCATCATGAGGTTTCACCCACTAATTTGTGGCTGCCTAGCAACCCCAATAAGCATGAATAAGTAAATAGGCTGGGGAGAGAAGATGGCTGGTGGCAACTGATGGGGAAAGAAAATAGGCAGGCAGCGGTAGATGGGAGGAGAAGAAGTTAGAGGAAAAACTGGTGGGGAAACTGGTGGGGAAAATTTATTTTTGCTCTGCCTGGATGATTTAAGACATATTCGTTGCTCCAGGCAGTTTGCTTTACAAAAAAGGCCCGTCCCTGGGAGAAGGGAGAGGGAGGTGGGTGCGAGGGCAGGTGCTAGAGACAGAGATAGTGCTACTTTGCCTCTACACATTTTCTTAGTGTGTGGTTGCTGGTTGCTCTCCTCTCAATTGTGCTATATGGCTGAGGGAATCCAGGGTCATTCTACATAATGTAAAATCAGCAAGACTATTACTTTACGCAGAAACTTTATTTTTGTCATTTTAAACGATGCCATCAGTCTCCTGCTTCGTCCCAGCACTGATCTTGCTACATCTTCCGATTTGTAGTGAGATCAGTGTAATCCCAAAAAGTGGATACCCCTGGGGAAATACTGCCAGCTGCCGCAAGCAGCCGGCCAAGGGCGAGTCAGGAGGCAAGGGCTGTAGTCGTCACGCAAGGAGATGTCCCACCCTCGTTTCTGCCCCCTTCATTTCTGGAAGCAGGGTTTCGCTGTCTTTTTAAAAAATGGCAAAGCCATGGAAACAACAAATAGGCATTTGCGAGGCTGCAGGATGGTTTGAAAACATGTCCTAACTAATGCATATGTGAATAAACAGATTCTTGTTTCATCATATAATCATATTAAAAAACAAAAAAATTCACAGCAAGCTGCAGGGGTTTAAAGTGCCATGCTGCAAGGTGATTGATTGTTGGGAGTGACTGATGGGCACAAGCTGGGGGAGGCGCTAGAAGCTCGTAGCATGTTCCTCACTCCTTGGAAGGAGGTGAGGAATACTGCAAACACTGCGATCATGAAGAGAAAAGCAGGGAGGGCTCTCTAGTGTAAAATGAAGGTAGGGCGCTACAAAGTGTTGTGGTGGCCCATGCAGTGCTGATGAGGTTACTTTTCCCTTTGTGTGGAATGGCCCCCACTTTTGTGGATTTCCCAACTAGCACTTTAAAATGTAGCTGTTGGTTTGGTGCTGGGATGCTGGATGTTGACAACGTCATGCAAAATACAAAAAATATGGCATCAGCAAAAGATAAGCCTTTCACTATATTTTCCAGTTGCGGAATGGCTCCCAGTATCCCTTTCATAGCAGCATATGCATAAAAGGTCGGCTTTCATTTCCTCGTTATACCTAGATCTGCTGTATAAGCTCCAGGTGTATACGATATAATAGCAAAATAAATGTAATGTCCAGTGTACACAAGAGTTGCTCTGGTACCAAGTCATTACGTACACACTCACACACACACACTGATATTATTTTTTTAGCATCTTTAGTACTCTTTCAGGGAGTCACTGTCACTGGTAAGTTCTGAGGGTTAATTAATTAATTTGCCCTTATTGTAGGGCACTGTAGAGGATGAGCTGGGATGGGATGGATGAGTAGTGCTGGCCCATTATTAACTAAAGTTTGTAATTAAAGCCATGGAAATGAAGACTCTACAATGGTAAAATATCTTCTCTTAATCACTGGTAAAAATTATACTGTCTGTTAGCTCTTCTGTCTGAGAGAAAAGGATGGGGTTTTATAAAACCGTAAAATTGTAAAGCTTGAAGAGACAACAGATGGCTTTGTCCAAGAGTTTTCATTATTGCAGGATGCCTCAAAGTCTTCCTACAGATTAATAAATGATTCAGAAGAGAGGTGGGCAATATAATTTCATGAAGGTTTAAACAGTCACATAAATAGGTGCCATGGGAATCTGGAACATTCAAAGTGAAGATCACAAACACAGAAGATCATACCCCTTGTCTGCAGACTGGCTAATCTGAGTGTTGATTCGCCCCATGGTGGTGAGTCCCCCCCCCCCCCCAAGGATGTTTGGATATGTACTTGAAGTTGATGGGAACTCAGTCGCACGGTACTAGTGTTGCCAGACCCCCTAGTGGAAATGGGAATCCACTGCCTGGACCTACCTCCCCACTGCTGATCAGCTGGCCAATGGAGATGGGTAACTTAACCTGAAAAAGAGGGAGATCCATCCAACAATGTATTGTGACGTGTCTTCACAACTTCCTGTGTGACCCAGAAGTGACATTATCACATCTGAGCTGTTGAGGTGATGTTCTGCTTTTGGGCTAAAACTCTATAATAGAAACCAAATTTACTTTTGCCCAAATGCAGGAATGTTGCCTCAGCATCTTGGATGTGATGATGTCACTTCCAAGTCACATGGACAGTGATGCAGACATGTTGCTGTATGTTGGGTAGGCTTTCCTGCTGTTTCCAGTAAGCCTCCCCCTATCCCCTGCCAGTTGCCAGGAGGCACCTAGCAACCCTACCAGGTACACAGGATAAGGATCTTGGCATGCAGGGACAAGGGTCTTGAGTGCCCCCCTGCTCTGTTTTTCCAGCCTGAAACAGCACTGACAGTCTGTGCAAGCAATTACTATAATCAAATCAAATTGAAACTGTCCACATTTGTGTCCAGCAGTCAGCAGAGGTCAATAATGCCTAGTCTGTCTATAAAATGACCCCCCCTTTTGTGTGTGTGTGTGTGTGTGTGGAGAAATGGTTTCTGGATGGTTTCTAATTTAGGAAGAAACCACAGAAAACATTTAACACAAAATGACCTGAAACTCACAGAGGCTTAACTGAGAGTGTTGATCCAGAACCTGCTATGTTTACTCTCATTGAGCTGACAGCAACTCTGTGGGGCTGGTTCAGGTTGGAAAAATCCCATGGTCCCCATTCCAATTGGGATCCTGAGCACCATCTGTTTAAAATAAGCTTGGGGCCTCATGTACAGAATTCTCAACCTCTTATCTGGTTTGGGCTTCAATCTGGTTTGGGCAAGTTATTCAAAACAAGAGTTTAAATTCCAAGGATGTTCTGCTGGCTTGAAAAAAAGTGATGGAAACCTCCTGCCTGTTCTTGCTTAATGTCATTAGAAACGACTCTTGGCAACACTCAGAGCCCAGACATCCAAGAAGTCAGTTTTGCAGCTGGGTCCCAAAAGAAAGTCAGCCATATAAGGAACTGAAAACATATCTTAATCAAATAATACATTAATTAAAACCAAAGAAGAAAGGCTTTCATCTGCATTTTTCCTTGTTGAGGAAAATGGAAGAATACAAATGTCTTCAAGTGGCATGATCAGTGTTAGGTGTTTTTTATTCTAGCAAAGTCTTAAAATACTAAAAAAAAATCTCCAGGTTTATTTTGCATGGCAGAAAGTGATGAGGGCCACTGGGAAACTTGTGGAGGTGCTTGGTGGACATTGAATTCAGACAGGCAGCTTTCAGGAATGATGGTATATACCTCTCAGAGTGGGAGAGTTTGGCTTATCTTTTTGGGAGCAGGCTTAGGAGCTTTGGTGGGTGATGGGTGGTGGCATATCTCATGGCAATTTGGCCGTTGGACCAGCTCCATACTGTGCCAAATGCTCCTGTTATTGAACTCAGTAAAAGATGTGGCCTGTTTCCCCCTTCAAGGTGCCTGTGGTCTATCCTCCCTACACCCTCCTTCCCTTCCTTGTCCCTGGGGCTGCAAACCTACTTCCAGAAAAACGTATAAGTTGATGGGAACTCAGTCACACGGTACTAGTGTTGCCAGACCCCCTAGTGGAAATGGGAATCCACTGCCTGGACCTACCTCCCCACTGCTGATCAGCTGGCCAGGTAGGGACAGGTAGGGAAAAGTTGACTTGGCCATTCATGTCACGGACTTCTCCAAATGTTTAGAATGTTGGTCACCACATCAAAGATTAGTAATGACTTGGCCACTTCTCTGAAACCAGATCTAATGAATGCTTTCTGGTGGCAACATAATGGGCGGTATCCTGCCAACTGCAAGTGCTGTGACACTTATGGATATCTCATGCCCTTTTATTCCCCCTGGTAGCTCTACAAAAATGCTGTTGAAAAGAAATTGTTGGTTCCTGTTATACAAAATGCCATGGGGCATGGAGGCTTCAACGAAGAGGGGGGAATCAGGTGACCTTGCTTATAATCACTCTTCCATTAGTGGAGTGTTTGCTGATGCAAGGAGATCCATCAGCATGAAAGTGAAGTAGAAATATGTCATGCTGTGTTATTACACTATAACCCCCTTTCTCTATGGTATTTTAGTTATTCTGAGACTCCCAGTATCAACGCTTTGCAAGTCTTGTGAGGCTGCTGATGAACTGAAGGAAGCAAGAAACATCTGTCCCTTTTGTTCATGGGTTACAACTCATACACACTGCTGTAAATAGCATTGGCTTAGTGATTATAGCATGTAGTCATACTTACCCTGATACTCTGGATCACATAGATAAGTTCCTCATCATACCACTCAATCTGGGCAGCAACTGCAGTGCAGATATTCATGTGGTTGATAATGCTCCATTACAATCCTCACTTGGAACTGTCACCAAGCTGAAACTTATATATTAGGATCTAGTCACAGAGCCTGGCTTCTTACCACCACTTTTCATGAAGACCAACTCGTTTTGCTAATGCTTGAGGTGTCAAGAGATGTAATAGTGGGTGATGCCACCATGCCACGAGCTGAATTGAGAAGGGATATGAAAATGTGGAGATATGGAGCTGGGAGTGGTGCAGCAGTAATGCCCTGCCCGGGCTGTCAAGAACCATTACAAGCTCCCAGATAAAGATTCCACATAGACTCCCCCCCCCATATTTGTGCCTGTCATGTTCAGAAGAATACACACCGAATGCTTGATTAGAAAAGGTATGTTTCTACCACCAACAGCACCATATTTTTGGCTCCCAAGTTCCCAGAATTTGGTTTCCCCCAGTGTCCTCTTTACAACCATGGACAGTGAGCTTAGTGTGGTCCCAGCTTGCAGAGTGAGGTCAGGAGCAGTAGAGATATAAGAGGAGTTTCTCCATGAATGAGGCAGTCTGTGGTACATGAGGTGATACAAGAATGTGTCAATGCTCATTCAGGCATACCCATTCCCACAGTGGAAGGAAGAAGAATCCTTGGTTCCTTGATAGAGCAGGACTGGGGGAGAAGTTGTCTGCCTGATTTGTCAGATGGAGTGAATTAAATAAAATATTTTAAATATTTGCTTACAAGTATGTATCCAGACCAATATTGTAACACAGCAGTCCCAGGATATATCATGGTGACCGCTGCCTTAGATGAATTTTAGATATAAATATGGCTCAAAATCCAGTCTTTGGCACATAGTGGCTTATTGCCTGTACACGAAGTGATTGCTTGGTTGGGTCTTGGTGGTGATAAATACTTAACTGAGGGAATGCATCACACCAATGACCTTGAAGGAGCACTTCCTGGACCCAAAATATGTAGGGAATTATTGGCAATGTGCAAAGATACCGCTCTTGGGCAGGGTACTCAAGATATGCAATGCCAGCCTTTCTCATATGAGACAATTTAAATCTGGTTTCTGACACAGTGTTGAAACAGAAAGCACTTTGGTTGTTCAACTGACAAACTTTGCTGAGAGACAGGCAAGACCATATGGACCCGTTGATTCCCTGGGAGCTCTCAACTGGATTGGTTGCCAAAGGTGGGTGTGGAGGGGAGCGATACTCCTGTGGTTCCCTCCTTCTTGTCTGATGGATTCTAGACAGTGGGGAACAACTGCTCAGCCACATGCCACATGCAGTACTGGGTCCTCCTGCTCAATTTATTTAATTCATTTTTAATTGGATTTTTATACTGCCCTACTCCCATAAGGGTTTGGGGTGATTTACAGCATAGATTATAATACATAAAATAATTAGTTTACAGATTAAATTAAAATTAAACACTGTTAAAATAGCCTCAACTCACTAACAATTAAAATCCTGTCTTACTAACTACCTCCCTGCCATTCCAACCATTATAGTTTTACCCGCCTGATGGAAGGTAACATCTGTCGCTGGCACAGGGAACAGAGGAAAGAAAGGAATTTGAGAGGATAATGTTTTAATTAATTGCTTTATTCTCTCAACCACAGACCTGGCAGAAGAGCACCATCTTACAGGCCCTGAAGAACTTCGATGGCACCATCAGGGCCCTGATCTCGACCAGCAACTCATTCCATGTGGCTGGAGCCAGGACTGAGAAGGCCCTTGCCCTGGTTGAGGCCAAGTGGATGTCTTTGGGGCCAGGCACTACCAACAGACTTGCACCACAAGCAAAGCCTGATTTTGACAGATCTAGGAAGCTAAGCAGGATCAATACTTAGATGGGAGATCCCGAAGGAAGACTGCACCTCCACTTAATCATTTCCTTGACAACACTATGGGGTTGCTATAAGTCAGCTTCAACATGACAGCATTTTACTCACACATGCACATACACGCCTTAATATTTATAAGAAAAAACACTGTGAGTGGTTGTCTGGGGATTGCATCTGAGGTGTAATCAATATGTGGGTGTCATCCAACTCACTTTATTCTCTTCAAATGATGTCCTAAACCAGGGGTAGTCAAACTGCGGCCCTCCAAATGCTGGCAGGGGGCTCCTGGGAATTGTAGTCCATGGACATCTGGAGGGCCGCAGTTTGACTACCCCTGTCCTAAACCAACACCTGCAAACAGTAGTGAGCTGGATGGGGGCCAATGAGCTGAAGCTTAACCTGAGATAAGACTGAGATGGTCTTAGTTGATAATAAAGCCAATGCAAGCTTCAGAGTCAACCTGTTTGGCATGGGACTGCACTCTATGAAGTGCTACAAGACCCAGGCATTCAAGTATTGTCAGTAGGTAGTCAGGTAGATGATGATGCCTCAGCAGTAGTTTATTAACCAGGAAAGTCTCTCAAACCTCTGTTCTTGAAATTCCTCCCCTCATGCTGGAACATTTTAATCAGAAATAACTCCTCCACTGATCTAGAAAGAAAAGCTTTTTTGGGATTGTTTAAACTTTTCTTGGCTCACTTGCTCTATAGGCATAGTGGCCAAATGTGCCCTGTTCTCTACTGCTCCCTGTTTTGACTTGTGCATTTGTTCACTGGAGTTTCTGTATATGTTCTGGAAGTAGGGATTGAAACACGGAGTATCCTGCTGATATCCCTTGAGTCTTTACTAACAATCATCAATCTCCATAACATTTGCATATAACAAAGAATGTTCAAAGACAACCAAAACACTGAAACCGAATTCACCAAGCACCCTTTTTGCTCCCCCTATCTTCCCCGTCTTGTCATGTGTGAAATTTCCTCCAAGATCTGCAGAGGAGAAACAAGGAGGCAGTCTTGTTGCTTGACTGTGCTCCCTGCAATCACACCTTCCAAAAGGGACACAGCTTAGTTTCCTTAGTTACCTTGGCTAAAGATGTATGTTAAGAAACCACAGGTTCATGTGACTGTTGTCTTTGAAAACCAGTCATATAATCACATGGAATATGTGCCCGGATGTCTCAAAACCTGTTATTTGCAAAGAACTGCTAGAATCATGGATGCGTTAGCACAGAAACTCAGTAGATGCTGGATTGCCAGCAGGAATCATTTACTAAGCAGATGGCTAGGAGAAACCTCACTATTCCTTAATTGGCTACATGTGGAAAAATGAAGTCTATGTGGGGCATATTATACCTGAAAAGGATTGAAAAGCTAGGGAACGAGGAGGATGTGGAACGGTGGAAGGGGAGAAGGAAGGGAGGAAGGGAGGGAGGGAGGGGGGAGGAGCAAAGCAGCCAAGAGAAGAAATCACACAGTCCCTTAGAGTCTCAATGCATTACAAGGGGCTCTGTGTAAAGACCCTTCACAGTCTCAGTGACAAGAAAATAATATGAAGGATTTCTGCTACTGGGATGGTTAAATATGGTGAGTAGGATCTTTTGTTGCCTAGGCTTGTCACTGTGTTTTGGTGCAAGGGTGTGGTATGGAGTTTTTGATCCCATTCCAATTGTGTATTTTGGACTAATAGCTTCTTGCGGCTTCTTTATCCCATGCTAAATCTGAATGGGCATATTCATTCCTTGCATAAGTGTTGAACAGCAAGATGATGAGGGTGGACAGGGTAAACACTTTGTGGGAAGGCACAGCAGACTCCCAAATGTAGTCAGCAATGAAATGCTGATTCCTATCACATATGTACTGCAAATATTTTTGCTGAGCTCTTTCCTTTCTGCAGGGAAGCAAGTGACTGGGTTGCTCTCTGTGCTGGGTGCCCTGCAGTTCTTCTATTATATATTATGCATAAAAATTCAATCTATAACATCCTTTCAGCCTCAGGCATGGGGGCGAGGGGGTCGGGAGGATGAGCTGTGTAAACTATTAGTGCTGAATTCTGGCATGTACAAAACATTGTTGTGAAGCAAATTAATCCTTTCCACATTCCTGTGTACAATCCTTTCCTAATCATCTACTGCCACAATAGCTGTGCCAGAGTAATTACTGCAACTTCAAATGGCTGATCATGGGAAGGAGGCAAGGAGCTATCCATTGTGCTGATCATCAAGAAATATTACAATGTACCTGCCATGTACAAGAAATATATGGAAATTAATGTTTGATGTATCCATTTCCCCACAAACAAAACCAAAGATGTATAATTAAGAAGGCCTTTTCAATCTATGTAACAACCTTTACTTTAAAAATATTTGCTTTCCCCTTCACTATAAAGATTAAAGATGTATGTACAAATATGACTAATGTCATTAAAAATTGCTTGCCTAAATTTCCAATATATTTCCTGGGTACATTAATCCTAAATATAATGGAGATTGACATTTTTGCCTGCTCATGAGAAAATCCGATTCAAATTAGAATGCTATTCCACCCATGAGAGGCAGGTACTAAACAGAGATGATGAAAGAAGAAAATGATACTTTAAGTAGGTATTTTAAATCTGGGATCCTACATTGCAGGCAATGTGTTTTGTAAACAATCAAATACATTTTCCTTTCCAGTATGACTCCTTCATGCTATTACTAGAGCCCACAATTTAAATAGTAAGAAAATTGATATTTAGTTCATAAAGAATTCTATATAGTGAAAAATGATTTAAATGGGAAATATTTGCAAATATTTATCTAAATCATTCCTCAATAATTTCTTCCAAATGAATATTACAAAATCATTTTCCTATAGTGTTTCTATCATCAGGAATGAACACAAATAGTAAGATGCTCCATCTCCCTATTTAGCAAACTCCAGCAGTTTTAGGAGCTATTTAGTATATTTGGGGATGGGAAGGAAGAGAAGAGGGTGGGTAAACTAAATCTTTACTAAACTGTATGTAATATTTACAGTGGAAACAATGATTAATTTTTTTTAGTAAACTGCTGCTGAAATATGAGATAAGGCTATAGAAAAGGTATATAAAGAAATTATAAATCTTTTCCCCTTAATGTTTACTCTTTTTTTCTTATGGTCATGCATAATAAAATAAGGTTTCAGAAACAAGAGTAGTCAGCCTCCTGAAAGCCACTATCAACATTCCCTCGCACCCTGTAAAATAATAATTTAGTTTAGAGAATTTAATGTAAGCCTATAGCATGCCATGCAAACCATTGCTCAAATAAAGTTTTTTTAAATTCATATATGTATTTATTTAAATATTCCTACTGCACTTTTCTTCCCATAGGGATTGAAACTTGTTTACAGCTCTAACAGTGTGATCCTTTGTGAAGCTACACCCTTCTAAATCCATTGATGTCAAAGAGCTTAGAAGGATGTCACTATATTTAGGATTGCATTGTAAAGAGAATGGTGCAACAGAACCAATAAATCACCAAGGATGGTTTCAAGCAGTCCTGGACCCACCCTATACTGATTATATCATAGTGGAATGGTCTGTGCTTGTTCCTCAATGGTGTGCTGTTATTCAACATGTGTGATGTGTTTCTACAGAGGCAAGTGTTCATACATAGGTGCTGGTAGGCATCCAGAACCTTTCCTGACTCTGCCAGCTCTTAATGAACATCTTTTCACTAGATAAGGGGAAACAGGTGAATATTATTAATAACTAGCAAGGAAGCTAGTCATGTATACAGAAAACAATATTGTGAGAAACAATTATGAATATATCATTCTAAATTGGGAAACATTTACTTTTAGCCTGGAATGCTAGTCAAGGATATTACTGTTTGTAACTGAAAAAGTTTATCTTTAGTCTGGAATGCTAGTAATCTAAGCTAAATATTAAATATTATGAATACCAATTTTACAAACCCAAGCAGAAGCATTTGGATCCTATTCTGGAATCAGTTGACCCTAGAACTGAGCAGAACATCAACTCTAGTTGGAAGTGCAGGAAAGAGATCCTGAAAAAGTTATGCTGGAGTGGTAGGGATTAAGAGACAGATTCTCAATAACTGCAATTGGTAGTAAATTTGAAATCTGAAAAATGCAAAATGAAAACTGAAAGCTTTAATTGACCCCAAATCCCTGTTCAAGCAGTGCCGGGATTTACTGACAGAAAGGCCTAAAATGAAGACCTGATCTAGTTCTGCAGCAATGAAGCATTGAAATTCTAGAACCAGGATTCTTAACATGTGTGGCAAGTGTTCCTGCTTAAAGTAAAACCAGATGCTCACGAACACCTTAAATCCCCCCCAGTTCTCCTAGCCCACGATGAACATTTTTATTGGATCATCAAGCAGTTCCTCCCACATTAGTCACTAGGAACAAAACCAAGATAAGATAGATGCCATAAGCTTAATTCCACAGCTTCTCGTTTTAGTGAGATTTGCTGTGATAAAGTTTGAAAAACCCTGGTTTAGATTTGGTTTTGGCCCAGAATAATTGTCTTCTGTTTTTCTTAAGCAAGTCCTCTCAAATGTGTGCTCTGCTTATTTTGTAGGTCCTGATGTGACACGACACCATGGAATTAAAAAGAGGGAAAACCTTCATCAAATCTAGCATGCATCTGACTCATGACAGGTTGCCATTGGTGGGCTTGAGCCCTAAAGAAAAGGGCAATGTGGGAACAGAGAGAAAGGAAGGGATCAATTCTGAATTTGATATCCAAAAGGCAAGTTTTGCTGCAGATAAAAATGACAGAATATCCAACAGATCCACAAAGACAGGAACTAGTGATAGCAGCCTGTTGCTCCCAGAATCTTTCTACAAACCTGTACGGAAAAGCAAAACCCATGACTGTGCTTTAGGCATGGACAAAGACGAAGACTGTGGCTACAGCATCCGAACCCCAGAGGGGGGCACAGCAGCTCCTGGGAGAAATAAAGGGCGACTCATCAACAGTGCCAGCTTTTCTGGGTTGGGGAACACTCAGCATTTGAGTGGCAAGAAAGAATCTGTTGTCAACTCAAGCCATTTTTTGAGTGGCAGTCACGAAATGATTGATTATAGAAACTTTGTGCCACAGATGCCCTTTGTGCCAGCTGTTGCCAAAAGTCTCCCTCGGAAGAGGATCTCCCTGAAGCGTTCCAAAAAAGGTCTCCGGGAAATATTTCACATTAAAAAAAACAAATCAGAGAGTCTTGCCTTGTTGTCAGAGAAGCAAAAAAGGCTTCCAGTTCCGGGGGGCAAGACAGAATTGGCAGGAAGGTTGACTAAATATTTCTTCAAGGCCGGAGAAAACTTTTCTGCCGACTGTTTGGCCCAAGACTTTTCTGATGGCGAGATGCTGTCAGAGTCCTCCTACGAGCACTCCAGTGCTCTGTGTGAGGATATCGCTTCCTTAAAGAGCTTTGATTCTCTCACTGGATGTGGGGAAATTTTTGCAGATGAGAGCTCTGCTCATATGGAGCTGGAGGTCACCAAAGAAATCACACTGAGGCAGTCTCAGCAGAAAGAGAACCCTGCCACAGGATCATTTCAAGGGGGAGTGGAACAGCTTGCCTCACCAGCACAAAATGAAGCAGCTGACTTTGCAAAACTTTGGGACAACATCAACAAATCCGTGCAGCTGCATCAGAAGATGCTGTTTGACAGGCGGCTACTAAAAATACCCAGTAATGAGTTGGGTAAAGCAACAAGCGAGACGGATACGTCTGTAACTGACCTGCTTTCTTCCCCAGACTCTTCAAAAGAAAGTTCCATAGATACAGGGACACCAAAGAGTGACAACCAGGAGTCTATGTCCACCAGTGATGAAGGATATTATGATTCATTTTCTCCTGGACAAGATGATGAAATTAGGGAAGATCAATCCCCTGGAGCACCAGGTAGATTTCCAAGAGACAGTTATAGTGGGGATGCCCTTTATGAACTCTTCTATGACCCTAATGAAGCCCAAATCAGCCCAGTCCCAGATGATGACCTATGCATGTCGGAAAGCATTTCAGAAAAAGCCATTGAAATACCACTGTCCATTTACAGCTTCCATGTAGGGTCAGAAGAAAACATGGCTTCTCAACCAGCTGTTGACATCATTAATCAGGGGTTTCTTCATAGCACATGGAAAGGCAAAGAATGCTTGCTCAAGCTCTGTGATACAGAGCTCTCTCTGACCATGGGGATTATCAACTGGCTGCGGAAAAACCCAGGACTGGTTTCTCCCCAAGACTCTCCCAAGAGTCCTCAGTTCCAGCAGGAGGACAGTGAGCCAATGCTTTCTAGACCCAGCATGGGCCTGAACGTGAATGAGGCAGTTCTGGGGGAAAATAATTACACTACTGAGGTATCTGCAGCTAACAGTGAAAATGAAGGCCAGTTGTGTTCCACAGACAGAACTGAAAATCAGCAAAGTGATGCTGTTCCATGTACCACACCTCAAGAATATTCCAGGCTCATAACAGAGAGCAATGCATCCTCCATCCTGCAGGGATCGGATGATAGTTGGGATGACTTACTGACAAACTCAACAGAAATGGAGAAGATGTTTCTCTTAGAAGAATGTATAAATCCCAGCACTCAAGTGTTATCCCTAGAAGTACTGAATCCCAATTGCCCAACAGATGATAATACTTCGATACGGGATAACCATGACGCAGAATCATGTTCTTCTTATATGACTGCTGCAACCTCCCCAGATTCTCTAGAGATGGGAGATGAAAATGAAACAAAGGATCAACCCTGGTCTGTTGCATATGATAAGCCAACCAAACCTCTGAATTTCAGCCATTCCCAAAGTCTCATGATGAGTCCGATGCCAAAGGACAGTGATACTGGCATGGGGCAGCTTTTGGAACACTGTGTCACTCAGGTGGCTTCCCTAAACATCAGTTATGAAAATGAGGACTTGGAAGATGAGCCCATTGGGAATGAAGTGAGTGAAAAAGCTGCTGTGAAGGTTCAGTTAAAAAATCAGCTGCCTTTGGAAAATGAATGTATGTGCATTGCTTCAAGCCCCCCAAATCCTCCAATCTATTATCCAAGTCAATATAATGTGAAGACAAACATCAGTGCCAGCCCTCTTAATCAAAAAGAAGACCTAATGGATTTTGGAGATCAGAAAAGCTCAAGTAGCCCAAAAGGTATGGGTCCAGTTGCAAAAAACAAACTAACATTAGAATATGCTCAGCTGAATAATCAAGCCTTGTCTTATATCAAAGACTTCAGGTTTGAACTTAGCACCCTGAACTCAACTGCCATGGCTCACCTTTTCAAACCCACATTTTTACCACTCTTCAGCTCCATTTGCTCAGACACATCTTGTGGCCTTTCACAGCCTCTGAGCAGAAAGACCAGTTCCCTGGAGAAACATTCCCATGATGATGTTACATTGAGGAGCACACCTTTATGTGATTACTCCCAATTCCAATGGAAAGTATTGTCACAGGTGGCCACTCTGTCACTTCCAGGGGATGCTACCAAAGAGAAAGCCATGACTGAGAAGAATCATGAATGACTTGCTGTCATATGGTGAGTCTGAAATTGTACTTTTTAATATGTTTATTTATTAGTTTGTTAGACTCAAGGTGGACTACAAAAGTCATTTACAAACTTGCAATAAATATTTAAACTTGCATCAATACTGCCTTCATAGAATGCTCTCCTGAGAAGTTCCATTCTGACCTTATCAGGTAGGTTATGTCATCAGGTGGGGCCCTCAGTAGAGAATGCTAGGTTCTGGGCAGCAACTCAGCCATTTGGTCTTACCTGTTGGCAAGGCAGTCATTTTCAACAAGCCTTAGCTGACAAAACAGAGCACTTTGGAAAAAAAAAAAGGATTATAGCAACTTCCTTTCTACTAAGTAAAGTATGCAGAACTAAATATATACACACACACATAGACAATGCTGTTTTACTTATTTTGACCTGGTCAAAAAGTCTGAGAGAATGAGTCAAATGTTCTGTGATTTTAGGATCACATGTTTTTTTGAAACCCTATTCCCTGAAAAAGCAAAGTATGGACTTTTCTAGCAAGAATAGGATTAATTCATATCAATGCTCAGAACTGCTTTGCAATGTGCTGAAATGTATCCCTCAACAACAAGCACATTAACAAGCATTCAGAGTCACTTCCTATAGTATTGTTCCCCTGGTGGAGATTAAGCTGAAGACCACTATGTTATTTTATAAGAAGATATAAAAAGCAATGGGAGCATTTTCTAACCACGTGTATACAGATCATGGAATGGATACATGCAGACTCCCTGTTCCATATACCTGCTGCCGAACACACAATTGCCTTTAATGGTATCAAATACACATTTTCCTTCTTGGTGAAAATTGTCTACCTGAAATGACTCCTGTGCAGAGCCAGTTCTCTACCCAAACCACTCTAGTGACTGCTTGGAATGGCCCAGTGAGGAAGGAGTAGGCATGCTGCAAGATTTTGGATCATTCCCAGACATTAGGGCAAGAGGCAGGAGACTAGGCCTCCCTCACCTGCACTGCCACCAGCAGGCTGGTCTAGGTCAGGTTGACCTGGGTGGCAACAACACAGGAGGAAGCAGAAGGTTTGGGACAACAGATATTTGAACCTGTTCTGAACTGGCTTGCCATTAAGGAGGAAGTGATCTTGGTTTGCATGTCTGGTCATTCTGCTAAAATACACCATTTCAGGAAATTGTTGGAAAACAGAACACTACTCTTATGGGTTGATCATAAATACAGAAATTTATGCAACCTTCTAATTTCATTAGAAATGGAAGAAGAGGTTGCTGAGATGGCAGCAACAGTTCCCTGAACCTGATTAGTTCCCTAGTGGCTGCTGACAGTATTTCTCAAGCTGGGGTCTATAGATAGAAAACTGGAAGGTGTGCTTGGCATTTCAATTCTCTTTATATAAAAACACTGTAGGCTGGGGACATAATGGAGGTGGGAGGAAGGCAGAGCATAATCTCACACCTCACAGAGAAATGTGAGGCTGAAAATCTACTCCTACTGAGAGCACAGAAAAAACGCCCTAAGGTGAAGATGAGCTCACTGTTGCTAAATGAAGTACTCAGAAAAGGCATTTATAGTCCTATAAACTAGAGCTTATTTACAGTATAAGTATTAAGTCTGCGGGTTCAGAGATCACAGACACCAAGTCTTCAGAACAGCTCTTTTTATTTAGCAACTCTAGCAACAGACTACAACTACTGAACAGAGAAAAACAGGCAAACTCATGCACTTTTATACCTTTCAGGCAGCCAGCTGCTGCCTCTGATTGGCTCTAAGCAGAGCAATCTGATTGGTCCCTAGGCGGGACAATCTGATTGGCCCTAAGCAGAGCAATCCAACTGGCTGTAGCAGAGCAATCAGGTTCCTTTGATTGGTTAGTTCCTTGGCTGGCTGGAGCCCTCATTTGCATCAGTGGCCAGATGCCCACAGACATAAGAATAAGTATTTAGGTTTTTTCATCACACATACACAAACTCTAGTTCTAACATGGAGTGTGGTAGAACAGGGCTGTGACTGTGTGTGTTGATTATGCACCAGCGGCACCACTCTGGGGTGCCACTGATGCAATGCTGTGGAAATGCATTCTCCACAGCTTTCTGTGTCCCCACGAGGGATACATTTCACCGGGCCATGTGGCTCGCCACTGAAATATGTTCCTCTGGGGGACACAGCCATGGCGGACAGGTTCTGCTGTGCATGGGGGGAGGGGCGCGGCAGTTTTTCTTATTTTGCAGGAAGGTGGGATTGTGTGGGATTTTTTAATCCCCTTCTGGCCTCCATAGGGAGGGGAGGAGTCAGGCCTGGAGGGCTCTTCCTGTCCAAATGGGCCCCTGTCCAGACAGGCCCCATTGGCCCCTGCAGTGTGAAAAGGGAACATAGATTCTCCCATGTTCCCAGAGCATGCGCCAAATGAGAGCCCAATCCACAGCAGGCCCCGGAAGGGGGTGATGTCATAGGGACATGGGGATTAGCCTGTGTACAATTGGCCTGGGAGAGAAAAAAAGAGAAAATATTTTAGATAACTGAAACTGATGTTTAAAAGCTGCATTCCCCCCCACATCTATGTTTCTTCTCCACATGGTACCCATGAAATCCCTCTTCTTCTGAGATCTAGGATTTTACAGCTAAATAACATGAAGGATTGCTGACTAGAAAGAAAATGGAATGTTTTGGGGCCTTTCTCAGCAGCATGATCTGCTGATACTGGTAGCTAAAGCTCTCCTTGTCATGGTGGTAAACTAGTGTCAACAAAGGTAATATAAGTTACTTTCACTCCTGCTGTTTGGGAGAGTCAGATGCTACTTTAAAGCCAGGGAAGGCGATAGGCCCTTGCCTCTGCCAGTATGTTTCGAGTGTCATCTTCCATGTGCCCTAAAAGGAAAAAGAGATGCTAAATTAAACAATTTTATACTTGATTAAACACTGCTCCTTCCGGCTTTGTGACACTGCACTGTTACTTTTTGACTTTCCCCACTCATCTTTGCTGTGTATAACGATATCATAAAATTGACTAAAAGATGCTTTGATTTCAAATAAAATGGACATAAGGTTAGTTTTTCAAAATGCTAGCTGTGCCTGATACTGTGAGATTTGCTGTGCTCCTCTTTCAAAATAAAACGATTGATTTGCCATCTTGTCTGTTATTGCAGGAGCATGTTTCCATGGATACCGACTTAGCAGGCTGGCAGTGGTAGGAAAGACTAAAACAGATCCCGTTAGACTGGTGTACACTGAAGGTATTATGGAAAAGGCAGAGGTCAGGATGTGCTAAAGATGCTATTTCATAACCTCATGAATAGCCTTAATAGTATGGGGGAATATAAGCTTTGTCTAAGAGATGAGGAGACTATGACTATTCAATGGCTTTGAACTGAAATGGAGAAGTGTAGAAGCAGGGTGTCCCCAAAGTACAAATATCCCTTTTCTGTCATTCTGTAATTAAAGTTCAGTATCTTCCTCTTACAAACAGACTGGTCTGTTTACTTTTGTAAGCCTTATACAAAAGAAGGCGGGAGAATCGAGAAATACAAGAGAAACTGAAATAGGCTAGGGAGCAATTTGGATAGCTGATTCTGTAGCTGCAGAAAGGTGTTATAAAGCTGGTTAACATACAGCGAATGTAGAAAGTGAATTATATTATATGCATTCTTTATTTTTGCTATTTATTTTGTCTACCTTTCTCATTGGAACTCAAGAGGGATTACAGCATCTCAAAAATGCAAGTATATGGAAGTATATGGAAATGGAAGTATAAACCAGGGGTAGTCAACCTGTGGACCTCCAGATGTCTATGGTCTACAATTCCCATGAGCCCCTGCCAGTATTTGTTGGAACTGTAGTCCATGGACATCTGGAGGACCACAGGTTGACTACCCCTGGTATAAACCATGTCATTTTACAATAAATGTAAAAACTGAATTACAACAAAAAGAATGAAGTAAGAACAGGATACAAGGAGTGGAAATTTTGGTTGAATCCTAGAGCATCCCATGATGTAGTGTCATCACTTCCAGTCATGCAACTGGATGCAGTTTAGCTCCTCTTATTTTCTCCTACTGTTGTTGAAGTGGTGGTAGGGGAAGACCAATAGCAGGAGATTGTCTATCAAAGCAGGACATGCTGCCAGCCTAAAACTCCAGCATAGAATGATATAGCAGCTGCTGTTTTACCCTGGTGGCAGATTTTGTAGATACGTCCAATGAATTTTGAGAAATAGTATGTGAAGAGGCCCTATGCGACGGTTGCAATCTGAAGAATACTTACTAGTTTCCATTTCATGGGACTGGCTTCCAAGTATACACAGTTAAGATTCCAAATCCTTTAAAAAACAATTTTAATGTGCCCAATGCACTTACTTCTGTTGATCTGCCTTGTCTTTCCCTTCTTTTTCCTGGACTCAGTCCCTTTACTGCACCATCTCTTTGACAGAGATTTTTGGACTGGTTTCATTAGACCAGGTGGATTGGCTGCATCCATGTTGTCATTTTGCCTTTATGAAATATCATATCATTCTAACACCATGACCTCAGGTGCTTGGCAAGCAAGCAGGCGTTAAACCAAGTGACTTTTTGGCATTCTTCTCACACAAATCCATCAGGGAACTCAGCCTGAAGTGGTCACTTGAGTACTTCATCCGGTCTTGAGCCAAAATGGAAATGCAGATCTTATCATATTACTTCCAGACATTTTAGATTATGTCTTGAGAATGTTATATAAAATATTAGAGGTAAAAAGTCCACAATACAAGTTGCACCTGAAATGGATTAGACTTTCCAAAGTGAAAAAAGAAGACCCCAGGAAAAGAAAACAAAGAATGTGCTACAAATTCAGCTAGAATAGCACTAGCTTTTTCTTCTAGTAATGTGCAGGCAAAATACTATTATTGGGCCTTACTCAGTTTCTGTGGTGATCAACCCCCCAACTTTTAATAAATACAATCTTGGAGGAAAAAACTTTTAATTCATATTGGTGCTTACATAACTTGGTGCACAACCATTTCTAAATCCTGTTGATCTCAGTGGGGAATTGAGTGACTCCAATTGAACTCAACGGGGCCACAGAATTCTTTATTTAATTCATTGATGATACTCCAACTTTCAACACTAACGTGCATCCAAAGTGCCTTACAGCATTCTCTTCTCCTCCATTTTTTGTTACAACAATCCTGTGAGGTAGGCTAGGCTGAGAAAGTGTGACTCTCCCAAGCAAGTGTCCATGACACAAATAGGGATTTGAACCTGCCAGAGGATGTCGTAATGGCTACAGATCAATTCCCTCTGGCTAGCAGGTTGGGGGGGGGGTGGAATTTCCCACCCCCAACATGGAAGAACACCAGAAAGTAATGTGATATGCCTATGTGACCCAGAAGTGGCATAGGCACATCAGGGATATTGGGGGGTGATGCAACTTTTGGGGGGGGGCAAAACTCTAGGTGAGAAGCAAATTCTACCATATGGTTTTTGCCCCAAAGTTAGAGCATCATCCCTGATGTGCATTCATCATTTCTGGGTCAAGTAGGCAGTTGCATTTATTCCTGGCATTCTTCCCAGTTCCTGGTAAGTGCACTCCCCATCCCCGCACAGCAGCTCTGAGGGAGTCCTTGGCAACCCTAGACCACCCCACTTATTTCCCCTCCCAGACAGAAATGTCCATTCATTCCTGTTCTTTGCTTCTTGGCATTCAACCAATTTTTAATCCGTCAGAGAACCTTTCCTCTTACCCCATGACTGCAAAGTTTTCTCAGGAGTCTCTGGTGAGGTATCTTGTCAAAAGCCTTTTGCCACTCACAATTCCCCACTGCCCAACAGAAGTAGATATTCCATTTGGTACTTTGAGCCTCAAACTGGATCAGCTGCATCTCACAGGTGCTTAGTGAAAGGACTTCCCTTTTTTCAGTATTTTTTTGTTGATTGTGGAAATTGAATCAGTTCCATTTATCGTGTCCCTCTTTCTACAAATCCTTTTCTGTTTCCTTTCCTTTGCCTTCTGCTCTTTTTTCAGTTCTTCCATAATCACTTCCTTTGTGTGTTGTTGATCCTTGTTAGTTTGGGGAGGGCATTTGTTCCCTCCACATCCTTGTGAGCAATAATTTGGCAGTTCAACTTCTATTTGCTGTAGTTTCACTTCCCCTCCTTGCTTTCCTTGGTCCTCATCCTGATTCTCAGGGTAACATCATCGGTTCCATTCTCCACTGGTCCGTGATGCTTATCTTTTATGACATTTTCTTCTCTTTGTAGGTTTGTGCTGTGGAGCCATAGATTATCTGCTCCCTGCCCCCCCCCCCCATGTAGGTATTTAGCTAGTATAATAGGGAGTGGAATTTCTTTTTATATAGTCATTGATTTCTCTTATCCTCTTTAAAAAGAGGAATTTCTCTGTAATTTCTCTTTGGAGATTTCCATTCTACCCCCATTTTGTAGATTCAGCTCTTAACAGTGTTCTTTTTTATGTTTCACACTACAGGGTGATGCTCTAGCAGGAGGAAAAGAAGGTTTTTGAAAACATTACCTGACTTTGGGCATGTGCAGAATACATTCTGAAATTTTGCAGTCTCCTTTTTGGATACTTGTCTCTTTGAATTTTTTTAATGAAAAATGAACTAATTAAAATGGACTCCAGATTCTTAAAAAAGAAGAAAAACAACAGAATATTGTATTTCAGGAAGAAATCAGATAAGAAAGTTAAGAGAATTTTTCTTAACAACAATAACATTAATACCACCCTGGTATTGTCTATGTGTAAAAAGGTAAAGGTATCCCCTGTGCAAGCACCGAGTCATGTCTGACCCTTGGGGTGATGCCCTCTAGCGCAGGGGTCCCCAACCCCCGGTCCGCAGCCCGGTACCGGGCCGCAAAGGCCATCATACAGGCCGCCAGTGGCCGCGCCTGCCTCCCCCCCTGCAGCGAGAGGGGGAGAAGAGGCCGGCACGGCAGCCAGCGCGGCAGCTGACGCGCCAGCGATGCTAACGTGCATGCGCGGAACTGCCGCGCATGCGCGTTTGCGCCCCCTGGTGGCCAAAACGCGCATGCACGGCAGTTCTGCACGTGCGCGTTTTTGAGCAACTGCGGCAGCTGGGCCGCTGGCTCTCCCCCACCCCCGGAGGCGGTCCCCGACCAGATGAAGGTTGGGGACCTCTGCTCTAGTGTTTTCACGGCAGACTCAATACAGGGTGGCCTTGCTAGTGCCTTCCACAGTCATTACCATTTTACCCCCCAACAAGCTGGGTACTCATTTACCGACCTTGGAAGGATGGAAGGATGAGTCAATCTTCAGCCGGCTGCTGGGATTGAACTCCCAGCCTCAGGGGCAGAGCTTCAGACTGCATTTCTGCTGCTTACCACTCTGGCCACAGAAGGCTCTGTCTATGTGTAGAGTATCTTAATAGTCTTTCTTCCTCTCCTCTTGAATATACTCAACTGCCTGATGCTGAGCTAGGCCATTGGTCCATCTAGCTTTCTACCAATGCTTTGACTGGTGTTGACTTTCTAGTGTCTCAGTCAAGTGCAAGGTCTTTCCCCATGCTTGCTACTCAAGATCATTTAACTGCAGATGCCTGCGACTGAACTGGGACTGTCTGTATGCAAAGCAGGTGCATCATCCACTGACTTAGGTCTGCTTCCAGTTCTCTTTCAAAGTACATATTGATTTTATTTCTGATCTTTCTATCAATCCTCTATCTTCTCATTTCCTGCACATCTTTCATTCATTCTATCATACCTTGACTGCTGTACTCATTCAACTGGTAATAATACAATGATATTCGATTATATTATTATCATATTTTTGCTTGTTTACAAATATTGTAATATTAAGTAATTACAAATGTGAAAAATTGACATCTTGAATAGGAGCCAATGAGTTCTTTTAAAGGATGGAGACCTCCTTGTTCCTAGACTTCTTTATCTGTTTCCTTTCTTGACATTCCTTTATATAGTCCACCTCTGGTATGAATCCAGTTACTCTTCCCATCTTATAATTAACTGAAACACCCCCCTCCCCAATTCTTGCCTCCACTCTTGACCACTGAGCTAAGTTATTCTGAAGTGGAGTGTTGAGAGAAGCCCATTAGTTAAATAATTTAAATGAACCGGGAATTCAAAGGATGTATTCTCAGAGGAAACTGCTCACTGTCTCGGCATGATTTGATATTTCCCTCCAGACTAAAAAGAAAAAATAACACCAATTTTGGAAAACACCTCCTTACAAATATCTTCAACTACAGATATACCTCTGCAGCAAGTGTGGTCAACACTCACACATATGACATGCATTTTGGCTATAACTTTATTTACTGCAAGATATTTATAGCTTGTTTTTTTTAAAGTTAAAACATACACAAGGCAACTTGTAACAGATCAAAAACATAATACAATGGCAACAAAAATTAAGCTAACAAACTAACAAAATGAAACTGCATCAGCAGGTGTAAAAAATGGAACATTCTGAAAGCCAAATGTTATAAAACAACAACAGGCACATGGACCTTGATGATACTCTTTTTGCCTATCATGCTGACCATCAGGGGTTCAATTCAAAAGGGGAAGCCTGAAAATAGCTACCACATCTGAGGCTACTGCTTTGCAATATTGATCATGCATGTTATTTTAATTTTGTCACAATAGTAGCTCTGATTTCCATGCATCCTTTGGCTCTGCTTTCTAGCTATATCTGTCCTCTTTCCATCCAAGCTGCCTTGGTCCATCACTGAGGTGGGATTATTCAGCTGCACTCATCAAGCTGTCAGTCATTCTTGATGCAGAACCAGTGATATCCTCCAAGGAGGCTGCTAATCATGTCTCTGAACTAGTCATTGGTCTGGTCTTCCCTCCCGCCGTTCAGGATGGGCACTCACACCGGTGACTAGCATAGAAGCAAGCAGATGGGTTAGGATGAGTCAAAGGAGACCAGAGGATAAAATGTTTTGGATGTACAATTGAAGTTATTTCTCAGCTTTTAAAAATTTGCAAGATCTGTTTCTGTCTTGTAGTTAGTGCCAGCCTCATCCCTTCACAACACTGCTGCTTTGGGTCACTGAGGGAAAACAGGTCTATCCACACACTCCTTCCCTCAGTTATCTTCCCTCTGTCACCTGCGCCTTGGCTGAGAGACTTGGTCTCTTTTCAGTTCTTCAGCTCAGGCCTCAGTTTTCTTCTTTTTCTGCTGTTCTGTTCTCTGTCAAGTGTGCTCATTTATCTACACTCTTGCCTCCTTCAGACAGCCTTTTCAATCCGTTTTAGTAGCAGATTGCTAATGGTTTTTATATGTCAGTTTGGGCCATTTTAGCAACTGGCTGTGAATGGATTTTATTAACTTGTTCACACAAAGATGCTTGCACCCCATTGGCTACATGCGGCTGTTTAAAATGTCTGTTTGTTGAGTTATTTGTTGAGAAAATCATGTTCTCCTATGGTGCCCTATTTCTGTCACCTGGCTCTTCAACTCCAGCAGCTGCTACTTTCTTCTCCTTTCTGTTCAAGAGGTGTCCTGTTTTCATTCCTCCCCCCCCCAGCAATTATAAAATGGATTTGGTATAATTCCATCCCCCCTCCTTAGACCCAGCCACTTCCAAATGCTTTGCTGAATGCTGACAAAGGAGGTTTCTTGTTTAACTCTTTTTCCACTGTGCTAGTTTTCAGCATGCAAGGAATTAGGTTTCTTTATGAAGTGGGGAATATTCAAAGAGGGAATCTACTTACCTGCATTTGCAAAATGGTACCATCAGAAAGAGGGCCATACTATCTTCTTCTGTACATGTGAAGGGAGGTCTTAGTTCCACTTGCTCTCATGCTTCTGTCATATTCTAATTTGAGTTCATTATCTCCCCCCCCCCCACCTTTATGGAAACTGTCAGTATTCCATAGCAATCTTGCTGTCCCAGTCTGCTCTCCTGACACATTGTCTTGAGCTGGATTGTAGTGCAAGTGTATTATACACATAGCAGTGCAAATGTTGGCACTGTAGCAGTGCCTGGATCAATCTGCTTCTTTGCTAGGGCAGATTCAGTAGCTTTTGGTACTGGGCATATTTAGTCATTCCCATTCTTGTTCACAGAATATTAAAGGAACTAGGAAATAAGCCCGCTGCAGGCTTAATGCAGCGGGTGCTAGCGGGGCTGGGGAGGCGTGCTGTGGCTGGGGCGGCTCAGGCTGGGCGGCGCAGTCCGGCGGTGCGGGCTCCCTTGTGTAGCTGGAGGCTGGGTGTGGCCAGCTGGGTCGGTGGTGAGGTGGTTGGTGTCGGCAGTGGAGGGTGGGAAGGTGGGCGGGCTGGACGGTCGTGGGGCAGGGTCCGGCGCCAGAGCCGCTGGTGCAGCAGTGGGCGGTGGCTGGTGCGGCGGGTGAGGTGGCAGCACGCTGGCGTTGGTGCGGTGGAGGGCCAGGCGTCGCGGAGGCCGTGGGCAGGCCGCAGCAGCTTGCGGCGGCAGGGCGCATCGGGAGGCAGCTGCCGTCCGGGCCGCATTGGAGCGACGGAATGGCGGCGAGTGGCGGCAGGTAGGGAAGCTGGAAGGGGGCGGCTCGCGATTGGTCCCTTGTCGGCGGACTGACACTCGGAGGGCCCAATCAGCAGGTGCTTTGCACCTGGCGATTGGGCCCTCCGAGTGTCAGTCCAGAGGAAGGGGCCAATGGGCACCCTTCCTCATCACGGACAGGGCCCACCCTCGGAGTCCTTAACCGATTATTTAATCCGCTCTGCTAGGAGCGGGTTAAAGATAATGACAAGGAATGTATAGCTGCAGCTTTCAATGTATTCAGCAGTTGATGGGAAAATTAAAAAAAAATCAGCCTCTGCTTCAATAATTCAAGTATGCCACAGTTATAGCACTGAATCAGCATCTCCCCAAGCCTGATTCTTGGCTCATGCATTTTTAATTTATAGGGATGTGCCTGTTCCTCACAATGGAGGGGAATATTTACTTAGCATTGTCTAAGCAAAACATTGATTGGGCATTTTCCTCTTTGCTTCTTTACTTATTTGCTCTTAAAGTCAGTTCCTTTATCCTTTATCCAGCAGCTCCACACAGGTATGTATGTACACAGGACTGCCACATTCATAAGGGGCCTCCACTCCACATTCTGTGGTGTCCATGGATATTAAAGAGTTGAGAAAGGTACACACAAAGGCAACCAAGAGGTGGGAGTACCTGCTCTACAAGGAAAGGTTAAAGCACATTTGGCTTTTAAGTACAGAACACAGATCAGGATGGCGGTTATAGATATACAATTATGGATGTCTTGGGGAAAGTGAATACAGAATATTTTCCCTGTCCTTCTTCACACAAGACTAGAATGCAGGTTTATACAATGAGAATGATGGGAAGGATATGCAAGTCATGGAAAAGAAGGGACTACATCTTACAATGTGCAACTCACATACTGCAATTACTGCCACAGAATGTTATGGTGACCACTGACTTTGAAAAGAGATAAGAAAACTTCAGGAATGATAGGTCTATCAGGGACTATTGGTCATGAAGCAAAATGGAGTCTCTGTAGTCAGAGGCACTGAATGTGAGATGTAGAAGGAAAACAGGGGAAGTCTTAGTGCTTTATTTGCATCTTCCTAAGAACATCTGTCTGGCCCTGGTTGGAAACAGGATGGTGAAGGACATGGATCTTTGATCTGATCATCCTTCAGCCATGTAAGTCTGAACATAAGTCTGAGATAAGCTGGGACTCAAGAATGGGGACCCAGAATGACTGGAGGTGTGGGCCCCCTCGCATCCTCATCCCAGAGCTGATTGCTCCCAGCTGCTGCCTGAATAAAGCTGCTGCCTGCAATCCCAGATCCTCTGGATTCATGGTGGTGGCAGCTGCAATGGCAAGGGATGGCAATCTGTTGGAGGGTTGTGGGGCCTTACTACCTCCAGCTGATAGCATTCCAAAGAGCAGGACATTGACCTCCAATCGCACTGCAGCTTTTGGGAGGGGCCCCACTGTCCTGTGCAATCAGCTGTAAGGTGGTGGGATTCCCCTCTCTTACATGGATCGTGCTATCTGAGTCTCAGGTAAGCCCAATCAACTGTATTTTATTTATTTGTTTGTTTGTTTGGATTTTTATACTGCCCATTCATTACAGCTCTGGGTGGTTTACATGGAACATTATGTAATTTTACATGGAACATTATAATAATTTAATCTATAACATGCCGGTTTCAATACAAAATCATAACAACCAAGTAACAATTTACAACACAACATAAATAACAACAACACTGGGGAGATCAAATTTGTTCAGTCATAGAAGAGCGTCTGCAGGGGGGCCCAGCAGATGTTCTCAGTCGGTCGGCCTCAAGCAAATGCCTGGTGGAGGAGCTCCCTTTTGCAGGCTCTGTGGAACTGTGGAAGTTCAGGCAGTAGGGTTGTAGATGTTCCAAGTTGTGGTGGCAGTGACTTCAACAGAGCTGCAGATAGGGCATCTGGCTGCAGAGTGGCTGTTTTCCCAGTGTAGAGCCTGGGGCAGTTGCCCCAGCTGACCTGCTCTTGAAATTCTGAGAATTGAAGTAGCTGGAAAGAAGTTACGTGAAATTCTTTAAAAATTACATACAATTATTATCTAAAGCTGCAGGCCCCTGTACACTTGCCCATGAATAAGTCTCATTAAATTCAATTGGACTTATTTTGGAGGAGACATGTATACCCTTTGGAAATGGAGGTTGTCAGCATCCTTAAATGGGACACCTCCAAAGAAGCAGCTGGTGGTTTAGTACTTCTGTGCTAACAATGAAGAATTACTGTTTGTCACAGGGTCAAGCCACAGCATTGGGGACAAAAGCTACAATGATACAAAGTTCATTCATATTCACGGACAGAAATAGTTTCACATTAACTTTTAACAGCTTCTTGGGAATTGTATATTTTTGGGATGTGGTTATGAGCACTCTCATCCTTTGTGGATGAGAGACCTGGGACTTTTGGACTGGTGGACAGGCTTAGCTATGAAGCTGTCAAAATGGTTAGGAGGCTTCCACCACAGACAGGAAACTGCCATTTGCAAAGAGAAGGGTGGTTGTGTTCATTGACTGTGAGCCTTGAAGCACTTGCTGATGGAGATCTTATTTATCCAAGTGATTCATGAAAGTTCAGAACTTCCATGTCTGAAGTGCCAGAACACCAAGCATGACAGCAATAAAGTCCTACAAATGATGGGGGTGGGGAAATAACATATATAGTTTTATTAATTTACTTCTGCTTGGCAAGGCCATTCTGTTCTGAAGATATTAATGTTTGTAGCCGGAAAGGGCAGGAAGAGATGGAGATGGCACAAAGGCAAGCTTTTGGCCACAAGAGGGCAGGGTATCACAAACCATATTTTTGAACCTTTAGAATTGCTTGTTAACAAAGTCATAGACAAGGCAAAAAAGGAGAGTAGCCCAAATTCCTGTCAAAGAGGCTGAGGTAAAAGGGAGGAAAGAAAGCCCCCACCCCAATGATTTCATGATACATTTTAGAAACCAAGTCAATGTGAAAAGGCAGATCAATCCGCACATCAAAAGTAGTGTTAGAATCAGACAGTACTGCTAACCATGTGAGACGGCGTGGTAGATGTGAGGCTATATGTTTTAGAGCATGCGGGCTGGAGGGAAGAATTTGATAGGGCACTGCAGGGCAAGCTTGTGGCCCGGGAAGCTTCTTACTGCGGGAGGGGGGGGAGAGGGAATCAGGGCCGCTCATGCGCACACGCGCCACATGCGGCCGAAATTGCGCATGCGCAGCACTTTTGCGCATGCGCGATTTTGGCTGCGTATGTGCGCATGTGCGCATGCGTGGCCTGGCTGCGCATGCACGTGTGGGCGGGGCAGTTGCCCTGCTGGTCCCCAGCCTAAAAAAGGTTGGGGACCACTGAGTTAAAAGTTGTTAAAATTAAATTGCTACATTTTGAAGAAGAAGAAGAAGAGTTGGTTCTTATATGTCACTTTTCCTACCTGAAGGAGTCTCAAAGAGGCTTACAGTCACCTTCCCTTTCCTCTCCCCACAACAGATACCCTGTGAGGCGGATGAGGCTGAGAGAACCCTGATATCACTGCTAGGTTAGAAAAGCTTTCTCAGTGCTGTGGCGAGCCCTAGGTCACCCAGATGGCTGCATGTGGAGGAGCGCAGAATTAAACCTGGCTCGCCAGATTAGAAGTCTGCACTCCTAACCACTACACAAAACTGGCTCTCACCATATTGGATATTGCATTGCACTGTTTAAATTTACTATGCATTGTTGATAGACTCACTGTATGAGCAAACTACAACATGATTCTTCTGTTTCAGGTGCAACACTAGAGAAACCTGTCCCTAAGACTCTCCCCGCCAGGGCCATTTCTCTTAGTGTTACAATGAAGTAAGGTTGGTGCCGTCAATGACAGAGACCACAAGAAGATACAGTTATGGATCATCACGCTCCTAATCTCTGGCTGGGAAAAAGAAGTGGATTTAAGGAACTCAATACTGGTAGCTCTTCTCATTCTGTCACTTGGCCAATTGGGCACAGATGTGCAATACTTTGTTTCTGAACTCCATCGTATAACAATGACCTGCATGCCATAAATTCATTCATGTTGAGGCGGATGAAAGCACTTGTTTTATTTTAGAATACAGATATATGCCAAAAATGAAAAAAATGTTCTCCTGGTTAGTTTGAGGGATTTCAGCTCTTCTGAACAATTGCCATATTGCACCATTCTATTGAAAGTCAATGCCCCTTCTGTCCAGCTAGTGGAAACCTATGTGGGAGGAGGGTTCAGTGTTACCCTAGCTACATAAGGTGCCCATCATGCAAATGGTTGAGATATACCTGTTTTCCCTGAGCTGCAAGCCCCACCCAAAAGCAGGGACTAGCCAAGACACCCCCAGAAGTTAGGCTTGTATACCTGTTGCTTTAGCTCATGGTCTGCTCACCAGGCATGAAGTAGGGAGCAAATCACTCAGTGGACAGTTCAGATGTGTCGGAATGAATTTGAATGTGTTCATCTGCATGATTATGACTGTTGTCACAAAGAACTAGATGTCTGGCTATTGATGCCCCTGTTGCCACCTGTCTACTGATGCTGCCTCCTCTTATTGTTAAAAGAGCACTTCTTAAAATGATAATCTGTTTGAGATTTTTAACTGTTTGTTTCTGAGCCTTCAGTGTCTGCCCATCTACCAGTTAATCTTGGAATCAGTTCTTCCCACATAGGTACCACTGCCTGTGCAGGCTAAAAGGCAGGCATTGCCATCTAGCCTGTGCTGCTCATGTGAAGGTTGTGGCTTACTTCCCATGTGTAAAGATGGGATGAAGTGCAAGCATAATTCATATTTCTTATTCCAAAGACAAAGAGAAAGGGTTTAAAATACATATTTGATTCAATATGATGGGAACAATCATGATGGATCTAAAATCTCAACAACCTTTTATTTTTTCTAGACAAAATAAAAATTCAAAAACAATCCTACAAAGCTAAACTTAACTTTCAGTATTAATAGTGCAGTCCTAAAGAGAGTTATACCTTCTAAATCCATTGAAGTCAATAGGTTTAGAAGGATGTAAATCTGATTAGGATTGTACTGGTAATGGTCTGTGGCTCAATTCCAATGGAAGTCAAGCCAAAAAGAACAGATTTCTGACACGTTCTCTGGAATTCCAGTGTATATGCTGTCATTAGCAGTCTTCCTTGAGAATTGCAAAGTATCCCTCTCTCCACAAAAGAATTCTGTTGTGGCTGTGAGCACGGAGAAGGATTTGTACCTCTCACACTTACAGCCTGTTGATTAATCAAGTTAAGTGCATTTAAATGGCTAAATTGGTAACCCCTCCCCTCATCCATTTATGTGGGATTTAAAATAAACAACAAGCTGTGCCTAATATTAACTTGTACTTCTATTCATGGTGATAAGGAGATATACTTGTAAATCTCATGACACTTGGAGAGAAGGGCTCCTCTGCATGAAATCCTGACACAGAGACAAAGGAGGAGGTGTGATGAATATGTCTATCGGTGTTGATGTATGGTATACTAATGAGCCCAAGCCAACAGGGCCAACTATCAACCCACTCCACAGAGATATTTTTGGTAACTGTGGGCTCAGTACTTTGCTAAAGGAAATAGCAACAACAGATGGTGGAAAGTGCAGGAGATGATGCAGTGATACAGGTGGTATGAAAGAGCCCCTTTTTGTTGGTCAAGTCACAGCTGACTTAAGGTGACCTTGAAAGGTTTTCAAGGCAAGAGCCGTTCAGAGGTGGTTTGCCATTGTCTGCTTCCACATCATGATGCCAGTATTCCTTGGAAGTTTCCCTTCCAAATACTAGCCAGGGCTGACCCTGTTTAGCTTTGTTCTGAGATCTGATGGGACCAGCCTAGGCTGGGTCAGGGTGAAAAAGCCCTAGTCTCAGCTGTTTTCACTTCCTTATGAGGAAGTGTGTATAGCCCTGACTATCCTGTTCTTCTCATCTCTTAGAAATTAAACAGGGTCAGCTCTAGTGAATATTTGGATAGAAAACCACCAAGGAAGAGCAGGATTGATATGCAAAGGGCCTCAAAATGTATCTTGCCTTGAAAACACTACCGAGTTGGACAAGTCAGTGGCAGAAAAAAAGAGCTGATGAAAACACATAATCATATATGTACGTGAGACGAGGAATTGAGGCTTTTGAATGGTGAACTTAAAAGGCTTTTTCAAGAATGCTGTACTTGTATTTTGTGCATGACCATGGATTTGTCAAATCCACAACAGGGGAATGATTGTGAAGCCTTGATTGTGAAATCCCAAGCCCACTGTCCCCATTTGGATCCATAATAAACCTAAAGCAAGGAATGTGTATTACAGTTTGCATTAATCATCTATCTGATTGTATTCATAAATGTATGATAAAAGGGAAAAGAGATGTTTCATATGTTCATGTCTTGGGACTGAACAGACCACTTAATCTTTAGTATCTCATGTTTAGTGTACTAACAAAGCAGTTAAATAAATGGCTCATTAAGATACATTGATGTATAGAGATGACAGATCAATTAGTTATATCGTTTTACAAGTTTTGCTTGCAAGCCTGTCCCACCTAGATCCTTAGCCACTGTGACACACCACAGCTCTCTCTTATCCAATAATCAGAAGACTAGAAATTTTTTTAAAAAACTGAGGCTCTTTTGTCCTTTACATCTAGCAAACTAATTTCTTGGGTAAGCTTACCTCAAATACCTCTTAAATTAAAAAAAAAACTGCAACAAATATGAAATTGACTACAACAAAGAAAATGTCAAGATAAAATTGAAGGCTGGAGGAGGAAGAACAGCTTTTAAAAATATGTCCCTGATTGGAGCGCTTGCAGGTCTGATGTCTATCTTCCTTTAAAAAAAGTAATAACAGTAGAATTATTCACAGTAAATGAACTTAAATTCTGACGGTATGATTGACACTGCAGATGTGGTTCCTTCTCCCCTTAGCTGCATGGACCAGCACGTTTTTATATGTATGATATACATCTTGTTCTTTCATTTTCATGGTTTCTTCTCCTGTTAAGCCTTTTCAGTATGGGAACTTCTTATGATTGTACTCTGAATTCTTTCTCTGTATTAAAAACTTACCATAAGTGCTGTACAAATGAACAAATGCTCTTAGCTTTGCCTTGATTTTAGGTAACTTAAATATAAATAAATCAGAAAGGCCTGCATAGCACTGGAACCATACCCAAGCAATCCATATGCATTTGTGTGTGTATATGGTTTGCTTGCCAGAATGTTTTGAATGTTCCTCCATGAACAAATTGATGTTTTAATGATTTGAACTGTGTTTTGAATGTGGTTTTCTATCATGTTGTTTCTAACAAGTAAATTGATGTTTTATTTGCTTGGTGTATCTGTGTTCATTTCCTCAGACTTTAGGGTGACCAAGTCTACTGCTGTGGCAGGAGACCTCCTACCAGCAACCATCTCTTCCCGTTGGGAGACAAGTAAACAAAAAATGTCCATGATGTCACTTCTATGGAAAATAGTTCCTAGCATCAAGGGGTCAGAGAGGCTATCAGCCCAAATCACAATGACCAGAGAAGGCTCTGAGTGTCAGAGAGGCTCCTTCATGGGATTCCCCAAGACTCTCTCATCATCATCATTATCCATTGAATCCTTAAACCAATTGTCTCCATCCTTAGCCAAAACTGCTCCTGATTGGAGCATCCAACTGAGGAGTTTGAGGTCTTTCATGTTACCTGCTGGAAGAATGAAGACTTTAAAAAATGTCTGTAATAAATTGCAATTATCTGGCTTTAGTATGTAATCAAAGAATTCAGGGAATGGACGAACTGAGGACCCTTTGTATGAACTTTTAAAACCTCTAGTATCTAAACTGGCTTTACTGTTGTATCTAATTGGTGGTTAAAGGAGGGGGGGGGAGAAACTATGTTTTTAAATCTCCAGAAATGTTTCATCTGGAAAGGCCTAGAAGAATTTTCCTAGGAAAGACTTTCTGACCATTTCCCTTCCTTTTTAATCAGAGCTTGTTACTATAGATCCTATGTTTGATGGGAGATCCTCCATTCCTGAACTTGAGCTTGACATGGGTGGTGAGAAAAAGGGGCATCTTTTCTTTGACTAGCTCTCAAGTGCTCCTGGCACTAGCTGGCATACTTAAGGTGAGATTAGCCACAGCAACTGCTTGATTAGGTATTCCTAGGCATGGAAAGGTCAACGTGAATTCTGGCTGCGTATACATGAGGTAGGGGAAGGCCCAGGCTGAACTAAAGGCATGCATCCTCCAATCTTTAGGGAGGGAGCTGAAAAAAAGGAAGAAAAGCCTGAGTGGCTGTCCTACAGGAATTTTCCAGACGGCCAAACCCACTGGGAAAGGCCTCAGACAGGTTTGAGGGAATGGAAACTACTCTACTGTGCTGCCACTCCTACTTGGATCAGCCCCTTGTTCATTTTGGAGGTCATTAACCCCTCTGCCTCTATGTATCTCGGTGAAGGGGAGATGTCTCACCTTCAGCTCCATTCCTCTTGCTCCCTGCAGATGCAGAAGCCTTCAGGTCTATGGGGCAGGCTACCTGCTGCAATTTCCTCGTGGCTGTTTGGATCCAGTAGAGCTTCTAGCACAGTTGTGGGCTGGCTGCAGAATTACCCAAAGCCTCAGGTCTGCCAGGACTGATAGCATCCCATGCCACTACAGATGCATCTGTCTTTGGCTAGTTTCTGATGCCCAAAGCCTCAGGTGGGAGAGGCCTGTCTCAATTGCGCCCCCATTCTTTCTAAGACCAGCAATGGGGCCCTCCCTCAAAGCCTTTCCATCTTCCATACCAACAAGGTAAGAGACTCCAAGAAAGAGGGTCTAGGCTTGGATGCAGTAGATCCCTGTCAAACTATTCCTGTGCAGTCAGCAACCATCTGTAGAACAACCTGAAGCTTCGGGTCTGTAAACATTGATGGTGACTTGGGCCATTGAAGACGAATCTGCCATTGGCCAGGCTCTGATGCCTGGAAACTCAGGTGTAAGAGGCTTGTCTTAATATATATAAATATATATTATTTATAAATATATATATATTCCACTGCTGAACTACTCTGTGAAATTTTTCCCTGATATCTAGCCTATATTGTTGTACTTGTAGTTTAAACCCATTACTGCGTGTCCTTTCCTCTGCAGCCAATGGGAACAGCATCCTGCCCTCCTCCAAATGACAACCTTTCAAATACTTAAAGAGGGCTATCATGTCCCCTCTCAACTTCCTTTTCTCCAGGCTGAACATTCCCAAGTCCTTCAACCTATCTTCATAGGGTTTGGTTCCTTGGCCCCAGATCATCCTCGTCGCTCTCCTCTGTACCCTTTCAATTTTATCTACGTCCTTCTTGAAGTGAGGCCTCCAGAACTGCACACAGTACTCCAGGTGTGGTCTGACCAGTGCCTCTGGTCTGACCAGTGTGATCTGAATAACACTTCCGTGTGGGGTGCCTCTGGCTTTGTTGGTATTCACCCTCAAAATTAGCTGCATTAGTAAAACCCTGCCTGGAGTGAGAGAAAGCATGACCTAACCAGTTTGGATGACTTCACCCCACTGAAGGATGGGTTTGTTCTGTCTGTTTTTCAACTTCTGACCTGTCCAGATATGGCTGTACTACCTGTGTCCTGACAAGCTCTTGAAGGCACACACTTATAATTAAACTGTTTGGTACAATAAATAACAACAACCAAAGCTCAGATATATTTGAAAATTTCCATAACTGGCCAAGCTCTTCAGCAGGTATTTATTAGCAAGAAAATTATATGCATTATTAATGCAGGTTCCAAAACATGTGTGTAACAGAACAATGAGAGGGCAGCATTTTTTGTATCATACCTTGGTGTAAGGAGAATAACAGTTTATATCCACAGTGTCTGACATTTCAAAATTAGAGCTCCTGTACATTTGGCAGCTGTACACAAGATGGAATTTTAGATGATGTACCTTGCCCTCACAGCATTGCAGATGTTTCAGAAACTGCATCTTCCACCATTACTGGATCAACACAACAAAAGTTGCACAAGTCCTATCAACAGGGCCACCTCCAGACATTGTTCTGCTCTAAGCAGGTCCAAGTTGTGTGGATCTGGGAAATGTTGGATGTCCATTACTTCCTCAGCCTGCACTGCCATCAGCCAGGACCTGGGAAGTAAGTGAATCTCAGAAGCACTGTCATTGACTTGCAGGAGGGCATTATGTGCTGGAATAAGACACGACACCAATGCTGGGATGAAAAAGGCCACAGCTTTATTACCTCCCCAAGGGAGGGTTGGCACAGCATAAGAGCCTGACCTAGCAGTCAGCAGACTGCACCAACAACCCACGGAGTCCAGAGATGCCCTGGGGACTCGCACCGTTCCAAGCTGGGAGAGCAGATCCCCTTGCCTAATGAAGTCCGCCACTAAGGTAAATGACCTATGTGGGGGAGCCAAGGGGTGTCCACCTCATTTGGCTGTCCCCAGGCCACCTGGCAAACGAGCCCCTGGCCTCCTAGCTGGGTAAGCCGCACTCGTATTTGCGCCGCCTCGTAGAGAGGCCCCGAACCCCAGGGAGTCCGATCGCACGCCGGACTCCCTGCCAACAGGCTCCATCCCATGCAAACCCGCAGCTGTCACTACTATTAAACAAAACATCCACCTCATAACTCTGAACAATTTTGTATACAACATAGGGTGGGTGGGAGGGAAGCAGCTCCTGCAGCGTTCCTGGCGAAGAGGGCGAGACCTACACACGTGACACCTTAAATAACCGCCACAGGTCCCGCCCTGCCCTTGACGCTGTGCGTGCTGCATTCTGGCAGCACACACACTAGAGGGCCTCTGGGTGGTCGCCTCTTCTTCTCAGCAAGCCCTCTGCTGCGTCAATGTTTGGCCAAGGTAAGTCTTGGCCGGGTTTTTACTGCTGGAGCTGAACTCAGACCCAGAAAAGGTAGTGGCAGGACAGATCTGGAAGACGGTGATGGGTGCAAGCTGTGCCCCTTTGCTTCTCTGGTGCAGCTGCTCCCTTCAAGTTGTGGTGCCTACGGCAGTTGTTTGGGCCCATTTTGCAGTGAACTGACCCTGTGTGCTTAATAGTGAAAGGATAGCAGTACTCCTTGTACATTGGTTCCCAAAGAATATTTACTGCATCAGGAAACAAGGTACTTTGTATACACTCAGTTGTGACTCATGCTTTCTTTCCATTTCGACTTTTTCCCACTGTAAAAAGAGAAAGAATATTGTCTGGTATTGTGAATATCCCATTGCTTTTCTGCTGCCAGATTTCTGCTTTCCTTGTGGACATGTAGAGGATAAGGACTGAAATCAAATCCTCATCTGGGAATGGACCATTTCTCAAGCTTGTCCCTTAGACAACGGCCAAATGGCACCTTCTGCTCTACAAGTTTAATGCATTTGCAGCTAACAGCAGTTGCAGAAATCAGCATCCTACCAAAGTTGCCAAGCATTCCTCCCCACATGCTAGCACGATTTCCATAGTCTTTCATGTGGCTTTGTGACATTAAGTGTGGGGAGCAGTATAATGGCTGTAATACATGTGCTGCAAAAATGCAGGGGAGCCATATTTAAATTGAATGTAATTATAGCCAACATGGACTTTACATCTAAATTTCAAATGCAGGAAGTGCAAAGCGGAGTAAAGCATGAAAATACCTAGACAGTGCAAATCCTGTAGGGGGAATAGTCTTGAAGATGTACATGAAATTATTATACAGGGATTGATTAGTCCAATGGAAATTATTAGAGTTTGAACTCCTAAAGCATCTTATTTTCTATAATTCATATTCTAAGGGTATAAAATGATGTGAGACTTGGGGCTCACAAAGCGACATGCTTGATAAGTATGCCATGAACCCATTTCAATCAACTTAGCTGTAAAATTGCATGGGGAAGAATTGATTTTGGATGCTTTGACTAAAGTAGAACAGCAGTTCATTAACTGAAAAATGCCTTGGCCTAATTCCATCCAGGACACTTCATTTATTCTTTTGAAATCTGTATTGTTCACAAGCTTGGCATATGAAATAATCACAAACAATGAATTATTGTGGCTGGGAACCCAACACTAAATCCCTCCTCCATAAGCACTTTGTTTCTTTCCACAACTGGGACTTCGTGGAGGAAGCAAAACTGGCCAAGAAAACTTTTCATAGATCATAGCTTCCCCTTTCATCCCCCTTTCCCCGCATGAACAAGAGAGGACTGATGCTTTGGGCTTGCTTTTTGACTAAATGGAATCTTTCTCCTCACTCTTGGCAACCACAGGAGCATTCTGGTGCTGTATGACAAGGCACTCTTTAGCCAGTGCTATATTTATCTTGTAAGAGGTTGTTCAATAACAGAAAGGCAACAAGCCAAAGCTGTTCAAACCAAGGAAGTTTTTTCCAGCATCATCCAACTCTTGTGTTGATGACAAGCTGAATTCTTTGGTGGTCAGAAAGAGTTAACCGCTGATTTGAGACAAAAAGACTTGGCCTGTAGCTGTGTGGGAGACAACGAAGAACTATTTGATAAGATGGAGTTAAACAGGTTCCTGAGTGTGTCAGGAGAAGAGAATCCGAGAAGACAAGAGGAGGCTTGTGCTGGAGCTGGCCGCAGTAGTGCTGGTGTCAGTGGCGAACTGGATGTTGTAGAAATGTATCTCACCTGCTTACCTGAGAGTTACATGAAGGCAAAGTTCACTCTGACAGCATACCTGGCATGCTGGCTTATCTTGAAACTCTGTAAGGTAAGAGACTGAATACACACGGAGAAGCATTACTTGTTAACTTCAGAAATGCTGATCAGGCAGAGAAAATCTCTCGTTTCTGTGTACTATGAAGTCATTTTAAAAGCATTTAAATAAAAACACTAATCTTGTTAAGATGTTTAAATTGTTGTACTGAAAAAGAGAAGGCAAACAACTTTAAAATGTCCAAGAAAGCTGTTGTAAGGATCTTCTTTTTACAGTGCTATTTAACAGTCCCAATTCAACATTTCAAGATTTCTCAACAAACAAATGAAAAAGGACAGGGTCAGCATAATGTAACCTCACCTCAAAATTACTATGAGAAAAGCCCGTGACTCAGTGGGGAAAAAAGAAGAGTTCTTTGTGCCTTCAAACATCATTATTCAATTTCATTAAGCTGCTTAAGAGTTTATAGGTGAAGCTGTGTACTTCCTGATGCAAAATGCTGCAGGGATTTCTGTTAATCTGGAATACATCAATATGAGATTTGATTTTTCAAAACACGGTTTATAATTTGGGCAAAGTGAATTCAAGAGAGCGTGGCATGAAGCTCCTTTGTAAATTGAAAGGTACTCTTTAAATCTGTGGCAGCAAAGATTTATAGAAGATGTAAAGTAGGATCATTAGAAGAATAAGGACAGTTATGGAGGAAGTGATGCTTTAGAATGTATTGTAAAAAGGGGCATCTTGACATTCATTCCTCAGATAAAACACCAAAAGGCACTCACTGAAATTTAATACACATGTAAATAATAGTTGTAGAGAAAGGATCTTGGAACTTTCAATTTCCCATCCTGGCATTCCAAAATAAAATGTTTAGTGAACCCAAGCTAGACAATCATCAAGTACCACAGTTTACTGAATAGAAATGGGGCATGTTATGTTATCCAGTGGCAGTTTTGTAAATAACACTTGTATTTGATTAATGATACTTGATATCTAGAAATACTTTATAGTACTTTGAGATGAATAAGGCTTCAGTGTGACCCTGAATCTTGAATTGTAACTTTGAATCTGTGGACCAAAGCTTGGAAATAAAAAAGCAGTAAAGAAAATTCCCCTCTCCCCTTCAGTTTGTGCTGGCCACTCTTATATTTGTAGTAAATAAATGTTTGCAAAATATTGTTGTATACTTAAGGCAAGACTGATTTCCCCTGCCAGTGGAGATGCACAGAAAAGATACTATCCATAGTTCTAGGGGGTATTAATTTTAAAATGGCGGTTTCTTCGCTTTGAACAGAACATTAGCCATACTGATCATTACTAGGGAAATTCCTGGAGATTTGAGGGAAGTTCCTAGGGAGGGTGAATTTGGGGAAAAGAGGGCACTCAGTGGGGATTGGATGCCAAGGATCCAACCTTGAAAGCTGCTAGAGGAACTGGCCATGATAGTCTAAACGTCAGCTGTAATTCAAGGAGGTTGGTAACCCTATAAAACATTCAAAAATACATTGTTTGGGGTTAGTTTTGCTACCCTCCAGGTAGGGCCTAAAGATTTCCTGGAATTACAACTTATGTTCAGTCTCCTTTGGAGAAAATGGCTCCTTTGGATGGTGGACTATGGCATTATAGCCCACTGAAGTCCCTCCCACCCCCAAACCTTGCCTTCTCCAGACTTGCAAAAGATAGAATTTCCCAACCTGGAATTGGTAAACTCTAGCTTTGGATCCAAATTGATTTTGCAGAGCTGGCTTCCCACTGGCAATATGGATGTGAAGTCTGAGGAGGAAGAGAGGATACTGTGCATAGTCATTTTGTGTGGCCCTGATTTTTTCACCTTTGAGGCTGGCCTGGGAAAAAAGTTGCTGCCACATGAATATGCCCTAACATGAGGCTCAGTGAAAAAATGGACACGGCCTCACTGACAGGCTACTTTCATAAGGGCAAAGAAATTCCAGGGAGATTTATAATGGCCGACACCCATCAATGACTATCAACATCATATCAAAATGGAGTCCCAGGTTCAGACAAGTGTACCAATGAAAACCAGTTGGTGGGAACATCAGTGGAAAGAGGCTTCATACTCTATTTGTAGGCCTTTATTGGACTAGATCATTACCTGTCAGCGTTTAGATTTACTACTTTCTTCTACCTCTGAAGAAGGGGTGGTAGGCCTATTAAAATGGTCCATCCCAGTTGCCTGAAGAATCCTGGTAGTTTCCTATCATTGCTTGGGGATTTTCCTACCCTGGCTGCTGCTGATTCCATCAAGCTCCAGACTACTGTATGGAATAGAGAAATGCCCAGGCTGTTGACATAATCACACCTAAACACCTACTCCCTGTTCCAAATGGAACCAAACTCTCTCTCTGGTTTACCAGGGAACTGATGGCAATGAAGCAGGAGGGACAATGGCACCATTTCTACATGAGGAATTTACCCCTGCCCAGCCTTTCACGGCTCGTGGGTTTTAGTGCTGCTTCCACATGATGTCGGCAGTAACCCGTGGCTGTGCAGAAGTTGATGTGAGTTTTTGTTTGGTCCACGATGAGGGAAATTACACACAAAATGATTTCCTTTTCTTGTCATGCTGCAAATTGGGGAGTAAATAGGGGAAAGCCTGTCTGAAGGGAGAAACGTGCAACAGTCTCAGTAGCACCAGCCCTCCCCTCTCCATTACCAGATCAAATAAAATAAATGGCACAGTCTGTGTTGCTACAGGACCACAAAGAGATGTGTCCTCAGTACAAATAAAACGTTCTCTTCACTGTGCATGGTAATATTGGGATCAGGCAGCTAAAACAAATTCTTGTTAGTGTTTTCTGGCGGTGGGGTGTGAACAGGGAGAGAAGGGAGGGGGCATGTGATGCAGCAGCTGTATCCCTATTAGCTTGCCTTCTGTGCTCTGTGTTTTAAATCTTTATTGGGAACACGTAATCATTGGGGTCCAGCAACCATGACCAGCCTATTATAAATCTACCCGAACATAAAGACCATTATACAAAAGGGATCTAAGGAAATGTTTTATTATCCCGTAGCAAGGAGTGAAAGTTTTTTCACAGGAGTGAAAGTTTTTTTAAAAAAGTTTTACTATTGTGGTGTTTCCCCATAGCACCACAGAAGTGCTTTTTTGGGGGGGAGGGAGGATGGAAATTTGAGTCCCCAAAACAACCACTGTGAAGGGATCAGTGGCTTACGTTGAGGAGCAGGGAATGAAGTGTGCGTTGTCCAGGCTTTAGGCTTTTCTGCCACCTTGTCAGGAAGGGAAAAGCCATGACAAGGCGGCGGGATAATGCAGGAGGGGTCTCCCCTCAGGAAGCATGCAAACATGTGGTTTCCTATCTTGCATTTGCAAGCAGGAGGTGGTACGCGTTTTACACCTCTGTGTAGAAATGATCTGGGTAGAGCACTGGTGGTGGAAAAGTCTGAACAAGATTGTTTGAACACAGCCTGTTCTGTGGTGGTGATGGCAGTGAAAGGGCAATATTTCTCTGTCCCCACTGCATCTGCACATAATAATACAGATGAGCAGGTGTTGTGGTCTGGGGGCTTTTACATCATAGCCACAGAGAACTGGATTCTCACCACATGACAGCCCACTGTGATCAATTAGTTACTTACATTGCAGACAGATCCACTCTGGGGTACATGCTATTGTAGATGCATGTTCCAATGATGTACCATTGGCATTGCTATTTGATGTACATGGCTGCAGAGCTGCCTTTTGGCACTAGGGGGCACCTTTTTATGGTGTTTTGAGTCCCCTCAGTGGCCAGTTTCAGAGGATGGTGGTGGGGAATTCCTGCTCTGCCTCATGGGCATTGATATGTGGGGTTCTGCAGGATTTGATCCTATTCCCCATATTATTTAATACGAATACGAATACGAATACGAATACGAATACGAATACGAATACGAATACGAATACGAATACGAATACGAATACGAATACGAATACGAATACAAATACGAATAGTTGGCTCTTATATGTCACTTTTCTCTACACGAAGGAATCTCAAAGTGGCTTACAATTGCCTTCCCTTTCCTCTCCCCACAACAGACACGCTGTGAAGTGAGGCTGAGAGAGCCCTGATATTACTGCTTGGTCAGAACAGCTCTAACAGGACTGTAACGGGCCCAAGGTCACCCAGTTGGCTGCATGTGGGGGAGCAGGGAATCAAACCCGGATTGCCAGATTAGAAGTCAGTGCTGCTAACCACTACACCAAACTGGCTCTCTGGGATAGGTTCTCAGTAGATTTGGGCTGTGGTGTCATCCATTTGTGGATGATACTCTACCTTTCTTTCCCACCTAAATCCATGCCTGCTGTTGATGTTATGAACTAGTGCTTAGAGTCAGTAATGGGGTAGATAGGGGTCATCAAACTGAAACTGCCCTGGTAAGGTAGAAGTTCTCAGGGTTAATAAAAGGGCAGATCAGGGACTTTCTATCTCCTTTGTCTTGGATGGGGTTGTACTCCCCTTGAAGAGTCAGGTTTGCAGCTTGGAAATGCCACTCAACATAGCAGTCACCTTAAAAACCAGGTGGCTGAAGTGGCTCAGAGTGCTTTTGCCCAGCATCTGCTAGTGCATCAACGGCATCCATTTCTGAGTCAGTCAGATGATCCATGCCTTAATTACATCAAGACTGGACTGCTGGAATGCACCCTACTTGAGGCTACCCTTGAGGCTGCAGCATGTTCTTCCATATCAGTCTTTCTCAACTTTTTTTTGCCATTGAGAAACCCTTGAAGCATTCTTCAAGTTTTGACAAACCCCAAGGTTTCATGAAGCCCTGGTTGAGAAAGCCTGTTCTATATGGTTCATGGGTGCTTCTCATTTAAACAGGATTGTCTCTTTTCTTTTAATTTAATGTTATGTTCTGAATAAACATTCTTAATAAACAAAACATTATTTATACTGAAAAAACCACAGCCCACCACCCACTCCCACTCATTTCCTTGTTGATGTTCAGGAATGCGTACTGCTCATGTTCTGGCCACCATTGGGTCCTGACATTGTCCAACATAAAGAGGATATTTCTTGTAGTTATTGAAGTACTTTTCACTTAATTTCCCAACTAGACATCATGAACTGTGAGCCACAGGGTGCTCTTGTGGAGTAGAATAATAGAATCATAGAGTTGGAAGAGGCCATACAGGCCATCTAGTCCAACCACCTGTTCACTGCAGAATCAGCCTAAAGCACCCATGATACGTAATTGTCCAGCCACTTTAAAGACTGCCAGTGAGCGGGAGCTCATCACCGATTCTGCTACTGAACTTCTCTGCTGAACTACTCTGATTGTGAAATCCCCCCACCCTGATATCTTGTTGGTACCATTCTACGTGTAGCTTAAAGCTGTTACTGTGGGTTATATCCTCTGCTGCCAACAGAACTCTGATGGACTGTAGGAATATCTGATCAAACAAAGAATTTGGGGAAAGAGACTGCTAAAGAAAGATCCTACTTAAGGCAATCAAGTTGGTAGATCTGGAATGAGCAGTGGGAATTTGGACATAAAGTTGCCCTCTTCAGTCAGTCTCATATTCACAGGCAGACATGCAAGGCCGAACAGAGGTATGGCTAAGAAGGCCAAAATCTCCTGTAATTGGAACAGTGCCCTATATTCAGCCTCTGTCCCCACATCCCAACTTAGGCTATTTGGGAGAGTCACAAGGAGAGACTTGGAGGAGGGGCTGAAGGGCTCCAGTAGGAAAGCAGGAGCAGTAAAAAAAAATCTGTTACATGAATTCTGCCCTGCTCTGTTCTCAGACATGAAGTCACAGACCTTTAGCTCTCCATAAGCCCATTTGGCTAGGTTCTACTTTGTATGTAGAAGGTTTTAGGATGAATCCTTGGCATGTCCCAGTAGAACAGTAGAACTTAATTCCACAACTCTTTAGTTCCTCATGTTGCGGTGACCCCCAATCATAAAATTATGCGAGTGTTCTTTCACAGAAATTAACCTGAAACTGACCAATGGCATGAAGATCCATTGTTCATGATTGTATATACATAGTTTTTTCCGGGGGCGCTGCTGGAGCGGCTGGCTGCTGAGCACGGGTGCCTGCAGGGGGAGTGGCAACAGTGGTGGCACCCCCCCCCCCATGGCCAAGCTGCTCACCCTGCCGCAACCCCTGTGAAAGGGTCGTTTGACCCCCAAAGGGATCCCGACCCCCAGGTTGAGAACTACTGCAGTAGAAGGTGATAGGAAAGATCTACCTGAGATCCTGAGAGCTGATGCCAGTCTGAGTACTGAGCTTGGTGGACCAATGATCTGACTGATTATAAGGCAGCTTCATTTGTATATCAACAAGCGTATAAAAAGACAGCTATGACTATCTCCGGGCCAGAGCGCTGCGTCCCTTGGAGGTCACACGCTTCACCTTCATTTAGGAAACACTGTGGTGGGGAATTTTATTAATCTTTATTCTGAGCTTTATATAACTCAGTTTGTCTGTCCCCCTCTGACCTATTAGAAAAAGTTCAAGTGAAACCCCGGCTTTTGCAACGTGACTTCAGGCTTGTATAGTTACGAAGACTATACAGTATAATTATGTCCAGCACAATGAGCTTGCATGAAGGGCCTTTGTTTGCAGCTTCCACCATCAGACTAGAATGAAAGATCCATTGAAGAAAAGAAACGCACATCTAGCTGCTTTTCTCAGCCCTCTGTTGTTCTCTGTTGGCAGAGAGAGAGAGAACCAAAATTATCCCAGGGGTGATTCCACTGAAGTCAGAAGAAAAGTTGTTCCTGGGATGAACTGGAAGATGTTTGCAGATTCTTGCTTCTGGTTCTTTCCCCTCTAACTCTTGGCATTTGTGTCTTCACAGAGAGCTTTGGAGAAACGATGCTCAGCCTCTCAAAAGGTAGGACTTCGTTTCGATTGCAAAATAACACCAGATGTTTATTGATTAACAAACTATTACAATACTATAGGCTGGACCCTCCAAATGCATTCCTGAGAAATGACTAACCAAAAACTTAATAAACAACCTTGGAAAAATGTTCTTATTAAAAATACTTTCAGTCCCAGGAGAGTTACATGTATGAGTCAATAAGAAATGAAAAACCTTATCTTTTGTTTGTTATTATAACACCCTGCATAACATGTAGAAAATGGTGTGTGGCGACTACATAATTGTTACCAGTTGCAGCAAAAACGTCTGAGTAGGGTTAGCAGTAAAATGCAAAGCCAAGTACTGCTTGCAAACGAGCCAGCAGTGTTAAAATACAGTTCTGTGCAATCTATTACTCAGAATCACACAACACATTCCATGGAATGTATTCATAATACTATGACAGAAAGACACCAAACACACACTTTAATTCCATTGTCTTCTATAATATTTCTAATAATTGTTTGATGTAACAATCTATTCTCTAGTAAATACAGATAAACATTTAATATTGAATGTAAATTAATTATCTCACCCAACACAGACATATTGACTGCTTCTTTTATTTTTGCAACTAAGCTTCACACATACCATGCATCCAAACTGTCCCTCCCCAGTTAAAAAAAAAAAAAAAGGCGAGAGGTTTGCAGTTGACATCCTTCTTCTTTGTCTTCCCATAAAGCAGCTGGCATGAGCACTGACCTCTTGAGAGCAGAGCCCTGCCAGACCTGACTCATGAATATGCAAAGGAGTGGGCTGCTCATTATGCACCCATTGATTATCTCTGGAAATGGCTCACTGGGCATTTCTCATTCTTTACACTATTCCCCCTAAGCACCGGCAGAACTGCGCATGTACACACACCTCCCACACAGCCTCCCTTTTGTGTCTTGCAGGAAAATAAAATCTGCTCGTGCAAAACCCCATTCAACTTCCACCTCTTCTCCCACACACTGAGGACAATGCATTCCACAGCATTCAAAGGAGAGGAGAGAGGTGGGGGCCTAATGACTTCGAAGTACTCATCTTTCTAAATACTAGAATAGCTGGGGGGGGGGAGCAACCTCAGCCTAGCAAGTAGCAAGCCAACTTGCGGCTGCTCTCTGAAATGAAGAATGAAAAGACACTGAAGAGGGGACACACCTTATCTGACTGTTGCACAGTTGCAGCAAATTGGAATGCCACTAAGCTTGGAGCAAACCCATTCATTTCCCGCCTGCTTTGTGCTGCTTGACTCGTATAAGTTTCTATTGAAACCGGACAGAATTCAGTACTTCTCAAGGAAGAGACTGTGAGCGGTTTTAAGGCCATGCCAGGCCTTAATTCAGACATCAGGGAAGTCTCAACTAACTCCAATTAGTCATGCTTCCACAGGAGTACCCGGCAGCAAAAATGACCAGGAGTCTTGTGGTTCTTTGAAGACTAACAAATGTCATGAGACTTAAATGTGGATACCTAAACAGCTTAGATTAATTTCTGGTCCAGTAAACAGGATTTTAACCCTGGTTAAGAATTATCATTTTGAGCCGTAAGCAAATCTCATTGGTTAAAGGGCCCACATTTGGACTTTACAGCTAATTGGAGCGAACTGCTTTTTTGTCTTTGCTCTTGGAAAATTGTTCAATGGGAGGAGAGAACATAGAAGCCCTGACATTCAGCCAGGTTTGTGCCCATCATGTACAGTCCCAAACATTAACGATGCCTGAATGGAGCCCATGATACAATCTCTTTGATTATATTCAGTGAATTGTGTTCACAAGGCCTATTATGCATGGAGGGGAAGGTCCACATTCGAGGTGGAATGGCAGCGGCTAAAATCAACAATAATGCACGCTGCAGGCGGCAGGCAGGTGCAGAGTCGACGTATGCTGCCGAAAAAGCTGCATTAGTGAAACGCGGAAGAAAGTGGAGCTTCCTGGGCGACCAGGGCGCAACCAGAAGTGGCTCCGGAGTGGCTGCGTGCATAATCGTGGAGGTCCGTGGTGTACAGGGCTTCTGGGTGTGCTTGCTCTCTCCCCTTCCTTGCCCTTCAGTTCCACCGGCAGGGACTGCGCCTGCGCGTGCCGTGGCCGCCCTGCTTGGCAGCCCAGCCTCGGTCAGCACCGTGCTCGCCTCCCTTCCTGTTTGCTCTGCATCGCTGCCTTGTCGGCTGCAGCCAGCAGCTCCCCTGGGTTTTGCCGCCGTTGCATTCCGTCCGTGCATTTGCGGTTTGCTTCACTTCTTCCTCCTCTGCGTTTTCCATGTGACCGCCAACCACCGTTTCAGTGGCCGTGCATAACAGGCCAAAGTGTGCACAATACTATATTATAGCCTTTCTCAACTTTTTATAATTTATCATGTTCTTCAGACTTCAAGAAGAAAAAAAGTCTGTCTAAACATCCGGAAGAATTTTCTGACAGTTAGAGTAATTTCTCAGTGGAACAGGCTTCCTCGAGAGGTGGTGGGTTCTCCGTCTTTGGAATTTTTTTAACAGAGGCTGGATAGCCATCTGACAGAGAGGCTAATTCTATGAAGGGCCAAGGGGTTGGCAAGTTACAGTGGATGAGCAATAGGGTTGTAAGTATCTTGCATAGTGCAGGGGTTGGACTAGATGACCCATGAGGTCCTTTCCAACTCTATTATTCTATGATTCTATGAAGCCTCAAAAGTAGCACGATCATGCAGAATATGGTTGGGAAGCATAACTGCATACATACCCACGCAGGGCCCCTACCTTTCCCACGTCCCCATTATTGACCATTTTGGGAGGGGTTGACATATATGGTCATATCATGATAAATGATAAACAAATTTATATATATATTAAATTAATTAACTCCTACCTATGCTGGAAACCCTTCCAATGCCATCAAGAAACTCCATGGTTTCATGAAACCCTGGTTGTGAAAGACTGCTTTATTGTTTTTTCCAGCTCTGTATCAAAATTGTGTGCATTTTAATGGCTTGTTTTGATGGGATATTGTTGATTGTATACTGATAATTTATTATTCTATTTGTAAACTGCCTCAAGCAAAAATCTCAGAAATCTGAAGAGATATCACAGAAATCCCCTAAATGAAGAAGGGCAGCTATCTAGGAAGGGCAGGATACAAAAATAAAGTTATTTATTATTATTATTATTATTATTATTATTATTATTATTATTAGTAGTAGTAGTAGTAGTAGTAGTAGTAGTAGTAGTAGTAGTATTTTAACAGGAGAGAAGGTGCTGACCTCGGTATCCCAATTGTTTTCTTGCTGTGCCCTACAGGGGCTTCTCTTCTTTGTACACCAGACATTGTCTATCCCAGCACTAAATAAATGGGCACACAGTTTTAAAGCATCCAGAATTATAAACCCAGATCACAGACAGTTTGCAGAGAATCTTCAGCTCAATTCATGTTTTAATTGAGCTTTGAGGTAGCTGTTAAAGAATTGCTTCTGTTGTTCCCTAGAATAGATTTGTCTCCTGACTATATGATGGGAGAATAAACTATTCTAGGAGACTTGCTGAGTGAGAAGGATAACATGTGAGATTCTTCCACCTATATATATGATGGAATGATTCTAGCCATATATCTTAGGCAGTGGTAAATTTTGAATTTAATCAAAAAGGATTTTTATTGTGAAACAAGTTCCTAACACACATTCACACAAACATAGAAGAAGAAAGAAAAGAGTTGAGAGGATGTAAAAGAGGATTACATTTTTGGTCAGAGACGGTTTAATAGCTACTGTCTACAATGTTCAGAAGAGAATCAGCAAGATAAGCAAACATATAATGCTGGGTGTGTTGTAGATGCAAGAGACTGGATCTCAGCATGCAAGAGACTGGATCTCATACGGTGTTTAAATAGCCAAAAATGTATCCAGAGGGCAGGACTGGGTGGTTAGCTCCTAAAACAATGTGTTTGAACTAATTATTGGTGTGAACAATTCAGAGGCTGTTTATTGACATTTTGCTAAAAATGACTCTGCTAAAAATGAAATTGATGATTTGACCCATATGGATGGAGAAACAATTGATAAATGATTTAATCAGGGAGAAATTTAGGGAAAGAATGGACATAGGTGTGGGGAAGATAGCTGAAGGCTATCATGGAATCTAGGAAACTCATACCATTGTTTGAGACTTTCCTGAGTGAAAGAGAGGTCATTTCATAAGGGCCCCTGTACAATTAATTAATCTACTTTGCAATAACCAGAATCCTTTTGCTTGAGGCTGACAGAGCAGGGATGGCCTATTTCTAGCACATAAATATGCCTGTGCAAGTTCCCTGGCTCAACTATATTTGGCTAAGGTATACCAGAAGTATTATGAAAGGACATTCACTGACAATTTTCCCTAGGCCTGAGGCACTAAAATTGTGTGGTCAGGCCATATTGATTGTAGATGAGAACACTGCCAGAAAGTTAAAGTTTAGATTGTGAATTTTGTATCTTGACTATTATGGTCATTGAAGAAATTGCCAGTGGAAATACATTCTGCAATTGTTGTTCATATGAATGTACTATTGAATGTGGGAGTTTTATTTCAAACATTGTGTTGTCAGAAGGGTCAATCAACTGCTGACAAAATGAACAGTATGGAAATGTGCTTGTGAGACTTTGGTTAATCATTCATGATGTCAGAGTGCTTCAAACCCATTCTAGTTAGGGTCTTTCTCCAGATCATAGCATCAGCAATCACATGGTAACTTGTCATTCCGTGACCCATTATGCACGGGGCGTTTAGCGCACATTCGGGGTGGAATGGCGGCGACTAAAATCACCGATAACGCACGGAGCCGGCTGCAACCGGCCGCAGCTTCGGTGCATGCCGCCGAAAAAGCCGCGTCAGTGAAACGCGGAAGAAAGCGCAGCTTCCAGGTGACCGGGGCGCAACCAGAAGCGGCGCCCGGATCGCCACGTGCATAATCGGTTACTCTGGGTTTTGCCGCCGTTGCGCCCCGCCCCGTACATAACCGGTATTGCGTCTTCCCCCTCCGTGTTTTCCATGTGACCCGAAATTGCCGTTTCGGCGACCGTGAATAATGGGCCCATTGCCTGCATTCACTGAGGCAAGGCAAAAGAAGACTGAGGCATTTATAAACTTGAGCTGATTCAGCAGGCCCTAGAGATGCAAGTGTTCCACTTCTGTATTCCTGGTTTTGTTCTTTGACGGCACAGAAAGCTTCGGATAATTGGCCAACATTTTGTGCAGTGACATGGTCTGAAAACTTAGAACCATGCTGTTTATCAAGTATGTAAAATAAAGTGCTTTCCACTAAGCAGTTACTGCAATGAATTTGTTCTGCTCATTCAGTTCAAGAGAACAAATTCCTTTTCCCTTCCCAGTCAGGTTCTGTTAACTTGGTTTCTGTAGCAAGCCATCCCTGCTGTAAAAAGTAAAACCTTTCATATTTATTTCCTTGGAAAATATATGTTGCTTTGTAGGAGAGGCATTGATTTTACAGTTCTACAACTACATGGATGCATTCTATGATTCCTAATTATTGGATCAAGGATCATGTATCTCCTGGCATTGTTTAATGATACATTTCAGGCATGTACTGCCTGATCTACACTGGGACCATGCAGGGAGGGGTGTTGGTTTCTATAGGCAAAACAGTGCAGGAGAGGTGTCGGATTAAACCCTCACCTCCTCTCCCTAGGTGGTCTCCAGTATGAATCATGTCTGCTCTTTGCATCTGACATTTACTGGGAAGAGCTGACCATGAAGCACCCAATGTCTTGTCTGCCTTGATCTTTTAACATGACAGGACTGCAGGACCTCTGGTACTTGTTGACTTGCATGGCTACTTGATAGTCAGGTAGCACATCTCTACACCCTGCAATCCTTTGGTAGTATCCTCTGCAGTCCAGTTCCAATTTTTCTAAAGGTAGCAAATCTTATAAAGACATTTAGATAGTCTGGTCACTGTCACAGTTTTTAGTGCACTACCAAAGAACAAGAGCTAGTCAAGTACCTACTTTCAGCTGATATGAATGATGGCCGTTTATGATGACACCCTTCAGTGGTCCGGGGTAAGTTATATTGTCCTTGCATGCACATTGTCACACTGTGTGATGTATGTTAACCAATGGCTCCAGTAAAAATATGAATATATTGCCCTCTGGTGGCTGTTTGCTGCTAAATGTGTTCCCCATTACAGGAGACATTCCTGGGTTGGTAGCGGCGGACAGAAACATGCAGGTTGGGTCATGGATCTTGACCAGGCTTGCAGACAGATGTACACCAGGGGACTTGCCTAAAAAGTGATCCTGTGCTTGGTACTCTGTGGGAGTGCTGTGAGGAGGAAGGAGGAACTTTCAGTGTCCCTCCCACTCTGCTTTCTCTAGTAGGGAGGAGGGGAGGGAGCGTTTTTCCCCTTTTCTCTGGCTCCATATGTAGGCCATGAGAAAAGGGTTGGAAATCCATGGGCAAAAATGTGGTGGGAGGGAAACTGGAAGCTCCTTCTCCCTCCTTGCAGAGATCCTGCTGAATGCCAGCTGAATGAATACTTTTTAAGGCACGTTCCCCTGATGCACACTGTGAGCCTGATTGTGCACCCATGCATGTGCACCCATGCATCCAGCATGAATTAGGCACATCATGTTTGGGTCCCACCAGAAATCCCCCATGATCCTAAAAATATGTGTTGTTTCAGCACCAGGGCTAAAGTGGGACAGCAAATATCCCATGATGTATCTTTTAAAAAATATGTCTTGTTGACTATGTGGCTGGAGAGATGCACTGTAGTGTGTGAGTTGTGAGTTCTAGTTCTCCTCCTTCTGTTGTGGCAAACTGTGAGCACTGTCTGATTTCCAGCTTCCTTCTTGATGGGATTAGAACTTCCTCAGTTCTGTTGTTGACACGCGTGATTTCTCACAGTGATGATAGGAATGCCTTCTGTGAATATGTAGTTGGGTTTTCTCTTTTTGCTGTCCTGTACCTGCATCCCCTCTTGCCTTCCAAAATGCTGTTCCATAGGACAGTAAGCCACCAACACCACCCTGGACTGGGACTTCTGCTTGGGAAAATCTCTTTGCCAAGACAGTGGTGGAGGTTTTTGAGGGAGGTAGTGGCCATGTTCTCTTTTCTTGATTGCAGAACAGGATTCACTCCCCTCCATGCATGGAACTCTCAGGGGTGTGGTAATTACAGGGTGCCTATTACACATGCCACAGTCCTGCCTACAGTGGAGGGTGTTGTGTTTCCTATGTTCTTTCCCTCCTTGTGTCCTGTGGGTAGTTGGGGGCAGGATGCTGCTGCTTTATATGGCTGATAAATGGTCATAATCATTGATACGGTGATTGGTGAGCATGGGCGGTGTCACTTTGGAATCTAGGCCAGGAGCTCTTCTCTCAGCTTTTTGAAACCATTTATAAATGTTTTAACCATTTATTTTCTCTACAGAGAGGGTATAGAATAGCTCCACCAACATCGTCGGTCAAACACTGGTGCCTAGGGCTTAGCACTAAGGTGCCAAACCTTTGTGGGTTCATAGCACTGTGCTATACTATAATGTTGATCTTTAAAGGATTATTTAAAATTAAGACATCACTAACAAAACATGAGAGCCTCTTGTGGCACAGAGTGGTAGGGCAGCAGACATGTAGTCTCAAGCTCTCCCCATGAGGCTGGGAGTTCGATCCCAGCAGCTGGCTCAATGTTGACTCAGCCTTCCATCCTTCTGAGGTCAGTAAAATAAGTACCCAGCTTGCTGGGGGGTAAACGGTAATGACTGGGGAAGGCACTGGCAAACCACCCCGTATTGAGTCTGCCATGAAAATGCTAGAGGGCGTCACCCCAAGGGTCAGACATGACCCAGTGCTTGCACAGTGCTTGCACTTTACCTTTTTAACAAAACATGAAAGTCCCCAATGAAAGCTTGCAGTATTTTAGACTGAATAAGAGCTAGTGGGATGAAACTGTATAGGACCACATGAACCTCAGGTCCCACACTCTCCCGTCTTAAAGTGAAAACCTGGTCTGGTTTCAGATATTTTTGAGAAGGAATTCAGAAAGATACATTTCAGCTTGTATATTATTGTCAACCCTCAGTTCAAAGGCCTCTTGTGTAGCTGAATTGACTTATGGTTGTGAAATGCAAATCTTCTTTGGTTAGGTGATGCTAGATTAAACAGATATAACTTCTCTGTTGTGAATGTCATATGTCAGTCTAGAATCTAGATGACCATCTGGGCACCTGATACTTAAAATCCAACTCTGATTGAACTTACAGATGAAGAGAACAATGCTAAACAGATCTACTGAGATACAAGTGCCAGGGAAGTGTTTTTAGTATTGCAGCAAATTAATTTTATTTATCTACTAGTAGTTAAGCCTGCTGCACTAAAAATGCAGCAGGTGCTGGCAGGATGAAGTGGGGGGGGGAGGCAGGCCTGGGGAGGCATGGAGAGACCTCCTGGCCGGTTGGCCACCACCCCCTCCAACATGGCGAGTCAAGGGAGTGTTGCGCGGGTGGCCCCTGGGCCTGTCGTGATGGGTGATGGCATGGGAGGCCGTGGCGGGGCCACTAGCCCTGGCTGTGCAACAGCTCTTGTGAGGGGTGTCAGATGGCATCAGGCCCAGTTCTCCACTAACGCCATGGCTTCTTGTCAGGGCCTAGCACTGCTGGGACCTACTGTAGTCCACCAGCGCAGCCCTGCACTCTCGCTGGTCTCCAGCAGGTGGTCTCCAGCGCCTCCTCGACAGCAGTGGCTCCGGCGGCTTCCAGGCTGCGCTGGTGGCAGCCGTGTGGAGTGGCAGAGTTGGCTCTGGCAGCCAGGTGTGCCTGCAGCCAGGCTGCCTGAGAAGAGAGTGGGTGGCACGGTAGGGCGGGGCCACACCTTGATTGGGCTGGTTTCGAGACTGGACACTGTCCAGGGCCAGACACGCTCCACCTACCAGGCAGTTTCCCAAATATTGAGGAGAACCATGGAGAAGGAATATAAGGATTTCTTATATTTATATACTTCCCTTGAGGCTCAGACTTAAAATTGAAGGTCTGCTGTTTCACATTGACTTATAAGCTCCCCCTTGGATTGGACTCTTAGGCCCGCCCTTAAAATAAGCATTTAGCTATGGGCTTAGTGAAAATTAATGAGTAACAAAAATGAGCAATTAACTAGAATTAGAATTTATCATATAAGGCTTGTGTAGTGAAGTCAGTAGAGTCAAGGATTGTCTGGTAGCCAGGCAAGGGAGGTTCAGAAGTGGTTTGCTGTTTCCTGCCTCCACATCATGACCTCTAGAGTTCCTTGTAGGAACCCCATCCAAATCCTTAGAGGCCTCCCACCCAATTACTGGCCAATGTCAGCCCTACTTATCTTCTGAGCTGTGATAGGAGTAGGTTCGTGTGGGCTGTTCAGATCAGGGCGCTAGAATTAGAAGATGAGAGCACTTTACACACACATTGCAAACTCCAGCTTGGGAAATTCCTGGAGATTTGGAGGTGGTGCCTCAGGAGGGGTTTTTAATGGGAGTGTGATGCTGTAGAGTTTATGTTCTGAAGCTGCCATTTCTGTGGTCTGAACATTAGTTATATCTCCAGACCATTTCCGCACTGGAGACTTTGCAGTGAGCTGCAGGCTGGCGTTTGAGTCTGGGTGGGTTGCTCCACCTCTCCCTGCTTCTGTATGGGGGGAGCATTTGGCCCAGTGCACCTCGTCCACCAGGATATGTGATCCTGGAAGGGGGCCAGGGCAGTGAAGTTCCAAGTGTGGAAACAGTCCAGGAGACCTTCAGGCTTCCCTGGAGGTTAGCAACCTAAGACAGCATCCTTAGATCACAGTGTCAGATTGTTTAAAAACTGCAATAACCAGGTATGAACTTTCAAGCAGAACTGGTTTATCCACTGGTGTCCCTAATTCTGGCAGAGAAGACTGAAACTGCATCTAAAATAAATACTTTTTATTAATAGACATTTCTCCTTCGTTAGCCTGTTGAACAAATATGTGATGAAGGGTATGGTTTAGCCCACTTTGTTTTTTGCTGAAATATGAAGACTTGTGCCTGAAATGTTGATCTTCAGTGGGCCGTGACAGGAAATTTCAAAATATGTCTTCTGTGTACCTTCTACAGCAGGAGAAAGCAATATATGAAGTCACAGACCTTAATAGCTGCTTAAAATAGATCTTGTTGCCATCAGCATGACATGCCTGGCAACCCTGCTGGTTTCTGCTGAAATGCCCAGGTATGGACTTCATGGATAATGTTTTCATCTAGGTATTAGAGGGTCCTTCACGTGGTATAACCTCAGCTTTTTAAAGCACATTCATACTAAGAAGTTCAACACTGGTTCCCTTATCAGTCTTCCTCTTGTGATCAGGAATGCAGTCCTACTTTGGATTTAAAGCAATGTAAAATGGCATATTTACTGCATCTTTACTGCCGTATATCTTGAGATGACAGGACTCTTCTTAATTATTGCTGTCTTGGAAAGCTTAGAAGAAACCCAGAAGGACACTAGAAGCATTCATGGTTTGAAAGTTGTTGTATTTATTACAGCATTTTCCAGCAACATGCTTGATGGCAACTTTTTGGATGTTTTTATGACACTAACTCAGCAAGGAGCAGATTACTTTAAGCAGTGGTTAGGTTGAAGAAGAGAAGAAGAAGAGTTGGTTCTTATATGCTGCGTTTCTCAACCCAAAGGAGTCTCAAAGCAGATTACAATCGCCTTCCCTTTCCTCTCCCCACAACAGACACCCTGTGAGGTGGGTGAGGCTGAGAGAGCCCTGATATCACTGCTTGGTCAGAACAGCTTTATCAGTGCTGTGGCGAGCCTAAGGTCACCCAGCTGGCTGCATGTGGAGGAACAGGGAATCAAACCTGGCTCGCCAGGGCCTAGTCTGCACTCAATAGATAATGCACTTTCAATGTGCTTTGGCAGCTGGATTTTCCTGTGCAGAACAGGAAAATCTACTTCTAAAGTGCATTGAAAGTGCATTATCTATTGTGTGCAGACTAGGCCCAGATTAGAAGTCTGCACTTCTAACCATTATACCAAGCTGGCTCTCTGGTTGTTGTTTTGATCTAATAGGTACAGGAAGAGCTAGGCCAGAGGGGGCAAGCTAGAGAATAAATACTTTTCTGATGACTTGGTGCACTGCTCTAAGTTTCCTGTGGATCTTGCAGATATTGGTAGCTTCTGGGCCAGAAGACTCCCAAACCATGGACTCAACAGATGCCCCCCCCAAAAAAAAAAGAACAGGCTGTAGTTTTGTCTTTGAAGCATACATTTATGCCAATAAAAGCATTAACTTCAAAGTCTAAAATTGCCATTGTTTTCAAGTAGCTTTCAAAATAAAGAGTCCTTACCTAAGCACTTTGAATTGACCCTAGAAACAAATTAGCAGCCAGGACGATTGGCATAATAGGCCACCTCTTTGCGGGGCAGAATGGGTAGACTGACGCATTAGCATAAATTGGTAAAAACTGCTTATGGATATCACAGTAAAATACCTTTTAGGAAGTGGAACTACATGCAGAAATATACCTTACCTGAAAACTAGGAGTGAAACCCAGGCAGAACAGGTTCCAAATCAACAACTAGATTGGCTTTATGGCCAACTAACCATAATTGCATCTTGACCAGACGAAGTTTTGGTTTCTTCACTCACACCCACTCACTGACTAAGGGTTGCCACTGCCACCCTGGAATTAGATATAAAAGAGAGAGATTATTGCTTGTCCTCTGCATACTGGTGAAACTACTTCAGATCTCTGGGTGGCCTCTCCCATTAGATTCATATACATGTTAAAAGCTGTTCTTTTTTGCATGGGGGGAGGTAATTTGTTAACACTCTTGGTCCTGGTGGTGACTATTACAGTCCTACTTCACCCAGCCCCCTCTGGGTTACACTTGCTTCCTTGCTCAGAACCCTCATGCAACATCAGATGCTAGTGGCAGCAGGCTTCCCAGTCACTCGCCTGGCATTCATCTGCAAAACATTAAGGCCTGGCAATTTTCTCACATGGTCACCAAGGTGAGAATCAAAAAGGGATAAAATCCTGTCTTCAGTAGGATTCTCCAATATCCAAAGGAGGAACAATTAATATTTGCTGGCTGAGGATTCTGTGGTTATCATGTTTTATGTGTGCCAAATAGACATTCTTTTATGCTTTTTAAACATTTGAGCTCCTATTATAAACAGTTTATATTTTTCTAAAATTGATTTTACCTCTAACCTTTTTGGTTCTTGCCTGTATTTCGGGTTGGGGTTTTGTCTCCCTTTTTGCAAAGCGGGTTAAAGGGAAGGGGGGAAGTTCCCCCCCCCGGCGGGGGCGCTGCCATGGGAGGCTCCCTTTGGTCTGGCAAGCGGCGAGAGCGCTTCCCGGGCTACAGGGAGTGGAAAGCCCCCTCCCCGGTAGCAACAAGGCTTTGTGGCCCACAGGGAGGCTGCAAACTCCCCCCCCCTTCAGCTTCCTCGCAGCAGGAGCGTACCTGCAGGCTGCAAAACCCTGTCGCTGCCTCTCTCCTCGTGGATGACAATGGAGGCCACAGCCTCAAGGCTTCTATCTAGCAGGCAAAGAGGGAGGGTGGGAGCTAGAGGAGGAGGGCCAACCAGGGTGGACCTGGAGAGACAGGGCCCTGGACAGTCTCCTCCCAAGAGGCTGCTTCCCAAATATATAAGGGAGCGAAATAGTGTTAAGGATTTCCTAAGACCATTCATCTCTCTGCTTGTGGCCCTTCTCACTGTAGCTCCTCCCTTTTCCATTGCATTGCCAAAACCAGTGGCCCACTGCCGCTGCATTTCAGGAAAAGCAAACAAGACAGGATATCCAGCCAAGGACCTCACTCACATCATGTCTTCTGCCTTCAGCCATGCTGAAAGCTTCCACATCTGGTATTATGTTTCTACTGAATGTGGTGAAGAAGCTTTCAAACTGTCCTTGCTATTTTTAAAACCTCCCATCTGACTTCACTTTATGAACAGCTGTACTTACTGATGTTTGAAATTAGAATACCAGTGCATGAAATTAGAGTCCAATTAAACATGCTGTTTCTTGATTAGTGCCCTTGCATATGAGACATGTTGTTGAAAATCAATCCATGTTGTGCAAGCTTCATATATATAGGTAATAAAACTTTTGCATGTGATTCACTTTTGTGAATAAGGTTTCCTCCCCTCTGGGCCTATGTTTGACCCATCCCCACCCCCCCCTCCCCAATACCCCAGTATCATGGGCTCTCGTGCACCTTCTGGCTTTCCACCAGTTTTCCTACAATCTTTCAAAAACCTGCTTTACCACAATCTTTTAAGAAATATTACCAAAAAGCTAGAAGAAAGTCTGAATCTTTTTTAGTGTCTCCCCCAGCACCACTATTGGCTCAATTATTTTGCCACAGTCCTCCATGATAGCCATTTTCCACCTGTTGGTGAATTTATTTTTTAAATTTGCATTTGAGAACTGGGTATAGCATTATTTATTTCCCCAGTCTCTCCTAATCGCTGGGTGGCCTAGCCACTCACAGTAGGCCTGAGCTGGTTCTTTCCTTCCTACTCCCTTCATGATAGGTCTCTCTTGGGGCTGATTGGCTGACAGAGATCAGTATCTGTAGAAAAAGGTGGCCTTGGAGGAGGATAGGCTCAATGGCATTGTATCCCACTAAGGTCCCTCTCCTCCCCAAACCTTTCTGTCCCCAGGCTCCACTTGCAGACCTTAAGGAATTTCTCAATTGAGATCTGGCAACTGTACGCTCCTGTGGTTGGAGGAAGGCCGGCAGTGAGTCTGGACTAAGCAATGACTGACTTCCAGGATTACAGAGATTAGTTCCCATGGAGGAAATAGCAGCATTGGAGAGCAGACTCTGTGCCATTACACCCCTGCTAAATTTTTCTTCCCTTCCTAAACTCTGCCTTCAAATCTCCAGGGATTTCCCAACCCAGAGTTGACAACCTATGAGGAAGTCACCTAGGCCTAATCTTAAGGGAAGAAACCACTCTAGCCTCTTGCTAAATGGCTGTTAGTGTGACCAACTCTCCACAGGATCCAGGCAATCTGTTTGATAAGATTGGTTTGGCGCTCCTCATGCTGCTAGATTGGTCAGCAGCAATTAATATTATCGACCACCAGCTGTTGTTGCATTGTCTTGTCACGGCTGGAATTTGGGGGGCCGCCCATCAATGGCTGATCTCCTTCCTCCAGAACTAGACACAGAGGGATGCAGTGGGGGGGAGACACGATCGTGTAGTTGCCAACTTCCTTTCCCCTCCTCTGAGGTTGCTCACTTGTAACATCATCCCTGGAGACTGGGATTTGGTGGATGGGCTGGCAGACTGGAGGGGTGAGGGTGGGTTCTGGGGGAGAAGGCAGCAGGCGTGACTTTCAACCAGCATGGCCATCAGCAGAGTCCAAGGGGAATCCCTGAGCTACTGGTATGTCTGGCTAAGTACTACTCTTGTGTACAACTCCCTCCCCAGTTTGTTTGCAGATGGATGTTGTGCAGCATTTTTGGCTCTTGGGTCTAAGGGGTTGCTGATTTTTGCATTAGTGTTTGTTAGCAAGTGGACAGGATGGTCCTTCCTCCCTTGCCACTTCTCTCAGAATCAATGAAGAGTTCCAAGAGTCAACATGTTATGCCACTTATTTTAATCCATCTATTACATTGCCCCTTTGAATGGCGAGACAGCAGAAGGCAATCCTTCAAGAGATGCCTAAGGTATTTTGTTGTAACTCAGTTCAAAAACTAGTTGCAGGTGGCTTGACCAAGAGCAGCAGAAACAGATCTTTGTAACTCATGGTAACCAACAGACGGGACCGTTCAATACAAATGTGAAACAAGCAGATGAATGTTGAGCAGAAAGTGCGGTTACAGTTGCCTGGCAATACACAGTGGATGGCATGGATCCAACCAGTGGTCAGGACCCGACTTCTGTGCCTCCTTTTCTGGTGTCCAACAATACAAAGCAATGCATGGGATGCTCTTTGGAGAGACATGAAAGTTAATAGGTAAATGTTGGGCCATGGCTCAACAGTAATCCCCAGCCTTTTCTACACTGCCATTTAAGGCAGATGCCAATGACCCTTCTGTGTATTCACAGTACATCAATGTGTCTTTTTCCCCCCAGAGCCAACTGAAGACTTCAGCATTTTGTTATCTGAGGAGGCGCTAGTAGTTGGCACTTGCTCTATGGGCTGCTTGGCAATGTGGCAGTGGCCAGACTCCCTGGAAAGAGGTTTTTTGTTGGAAACCTTTCATTACTATGGATTAGCTATTTGGTAAACCTGGGTCACCCGTAATAGTCTGACGGGAAGCTCCATCTAATGAAAAGGCCATTGTAGAACTGCCTGGAATGACTCACTTGTGTCTCACTTGCTGTTGGGATTTCAGTGTGGTGCTTCCCTCCCACTGTTCCGAGCGCAAGGGAACTGAGATGGGTCATTTGGTTCTATTAGCAACGCTAATGAAAGGCTCACAACAAACCAACTCTCTAGTGAGCCTAAGCTCAAGAGAGAAAAGGGTTTACTGCAATGGCAGGCAGATTTCCACCACTTTATTTTGTCAGTACTGTATTTTATGAGCTGGTTCCAGATAATTTGGGATTTCAGAGTCTAGGGGGAAATTTGGAGGAGGGACATTTATTTATTTATTATGTGACTTCTATAGCTTTCCCTCGCAATTAGCCTCCTCGGGGCGGTAAACAACATAGGCATTAATAAACAATCCAAAAACACAATTTCAAGAGAAGTCTAGTAAAATTTAAAATATGGTTAATTTACTATAAAATGAATTAAAATTAGAACCACTGGCCCCATAAGAGGGAGGAGAAAGGAAGTGGGGTGATGAGGGAGCCCTGATCAGATGTTGTCTTAACTTTTTCTATTTTACTAATATTTAGAATTTTTCAAAGGGAACTCCTCTCCCCTGTTCTTGGAAAATCCAGAATATTCTCACAGATTTTTATTTACCAAAGTTTTACTCTTCCTCCCCTTGATCTGAAATTTAGTGAAAATCTATTTTAAAACTTGCCCAAATTAGCAGGCATGCCCTAGTATCAGGAAACCCTCTGCATCATATGCTGCTTTTATTGCATTTGAGATAACAAATATTCAAGATTAAAGCCTTTCATTTTGAAATCTCACCAGAATCAACAGCATTGTTCTGACACTTGGGAAGCTGCTTGTTTTTCACATTACAAAATTCTAATATTTCATGTCTTGCTGACCACAATCTTCAAATAATGCTATGCACAATTCATTTTTATTTTGTAAGCAGTAGGACTTCCATAGCTAAGGATGCCAGTCCCCAGGTGGCACCTGGTGATCCCTTGGTTTCACAGCTCATCTCCAGGTGACAGAGATCAGTTCCCCTGGAGAAAATGGCTGTTTAGGAGTGTGGACTCCATAATATTATACTCTATTGAGGTCTCTCCCTGCCCCAAATTCTATCCACTCCCAAGTCCACCCCCAAATATTCCAGGGCCTCTTCTGCATGATGGATAAGCTGATGAAAACTCACTAAAGCTTTAGGATGCTTTGGGGTGATCCTGGGTTGAGCAGGGGGTTGGACTAGATGGCCTGTATGATCCCTTCCAACTCTATGATTCTATGATTCTATAAATACACCATTGTTTTTCTGATCTCTGCACAGAAGAGTTAATTTACTCTGCAAAACTGATTTTGCTCTGCATGGGTGAACTGCCTCTTCGGTGCTTTAAGCGTCTTTTAAGTGTTGTTTCTGAAAGATGTTTTTCACCGATTCATTTCTCTCCTGCCTGTCACACTCTATTAGCCATGCAGAGAAGATCTTTAGTTATGCAGATTAATGACTGCATTAAAGAACAAAGCAGAGTTGGCAAAACTACAGGGGGCAGGGCTATGAATTGTTTCATGCAGAGAGCATTGCAACGTAGTTTTTCAACAGATTATATTCAATGCAGAAAGATTGTAATATAATAAAGCGGTCTAAAATGGTTGTTTTTTAAACTGTTTTATTTGGCTCCATGCAGAATATTTCCCAACCCAGAGCAAGCAAACTTATCCACATTCTATCATTGTGTGCCATCACATCCCACCAGCAAATATATTGATGATACCTATTGACTTGTGCACCAAGTTTGATCTAGAATGCACATGGAGATATTTTTACCTAATCTGGCTCTTCTTTTCTTAAGAGGGACTCCAACATTTGACTTTTGCAACTTTCAGCAGCAATAGGGCAATAATCCTCAACCTGGCAACCAGTGGTACCATGGCAACTTCCAATCTGTGTCCTTTTGGCACCTGCTTGCTTCCTGAGTCTTGGGAATAAAATAGCCTTGAAGTGAACACACACACACGCAAAAAGAGTAATGATTCCTGACTTCAGGATGGATGGCAAGCAAAGTATTGAGCTTATCCTTATATAGGCATGTCACAGTGGAGTAATCTCAGGCTTCCTATAGACACAGCCTTTCTTATTCCTTTGGGCCTGGCCACTCTTCCTTACAGCTGTGTAGAAACCAAACCTTTCCTTTTCTTTGGAAACAGCAACCAAATAATAGTATTGCTTGTCTTTGAAAAACACTATTTTTTGGCAATATTTATGGATAAAAAATGACAATAACAGTTATAACACAACATAAAGAATACAAATAAAACACTTAATTAACTACGAAGGAAGGGCCACTAACAACCACCACGAAATTAAGCAAGTACCCAGTCCTAGCTTTCCCCCATGTGCTTTAGAAGAGTCCAGGAGGCATTGCCTTAAAATATATAAGGAGCAGACCATTTGGAAGCAGCTGCCTATGGTTTAGGATAGCATTAGATCTACAGCCTCAAACATGTTTTAATTTGCTTTCCCATACTGCAACTCTTTTGTGAGTTCCCTTGCCCCACTACAGTAAGGTGACCAGATTGTCCCACTGTTGGAGGGACATCTGGGGGCACCTGGCAAATTGCTCCACATAGACCACATTTTAAATCAAGACCCCCCCCCCCCAAGTCAATGGTATCCCACTTTACCAATGTTAAAATCTGGTCACCTTAAACTACACAAATTGTTGTGATTCTGGGTCCTCAGCTGTAATCCTGGATGGGACCCCAGAATCACTATTGGCCCCTGCTGTGCCAACCCCCATCAGAGATCCAAACCAGGGGTGGCCCTTCTGGTGGACCTCCTGATGGCACCTTGGATTGGCCACTGTGACGGTGAGAGTGTTGGACTGTATGGGCCGTTGGTCTGATACAGCATGGTGTGCTAGCAAGTAGGGTCTGGTGTGTGGCTGCTGCAGCACAGTGCTCTATCAGGAGAGAGGCCCTGAGTGCTGGAGCTATGACTTGTGGCTCCTCTTATGTTCTTATGGGTGCTTCTTAGCTCCTGTGAGGTGGACAGAAGCCACAGCTGTCACCAAAGCCTGTCTGTACAAGTCTCGGATTGAATGGGCTAGAGCATGGCCAAGTCTTAGACAGGGCAGGAATAACCACTAAGTCAGTTGCCTCCATTTGTGAGGAGGTAAGGTCATGGCAGTTACCCTCTCACATGGGGCCTGGGGTAGCTGATTCACTGACTATGGGTTAAGATTGCCCCTGTGTGCTGGCACCTGCTGCCCTTTCCTGAAATTCTAAAAGGCACAAGACTGGAGAATCCCTTTTATGATGAAATTTGATGGCATAAGGATGAAAAGGGAAATGGCTGTTTTAGCTTGTGTTTTTATAAATTGTGTATTGTCAGTAATATGCATTCAGGATTGGATTTAAATATATTTCATATGTAAAATATTGTTTTTGCCTTCTTCACTCATTATGTGGTTGTCTTCTTGATGAAGGGGCTGCCATCTAATATATGCTAAACAATTGATTCTCACTTGTGACTTCTAAAATAAGAAGGCATTGCATTATTTTGGAGTATTGGCTTAAAATTCTGACTAGTTTAAATATCTGTGCTAGTCCAGATTTATTGGAAAATTAGTGATGCTTTTGAAGCCTGGTATATAAACATGAAGAGGGAGGTATCTTTGAATGTACACAAGTGAAAGGTCATTCTGTGTCTCTCCCTGAAAGGGAAATGGCTTTCTTTGCTCCATTCATTATGTCCTTGCAGAACAGTTTTCTCTGCCAGGGAGAAAATTCCCAGACGATTCCCATCTCCAGGCTCTTTATTTAGCATAAATACCCAATGAATTTCACATACGACTACTGCTAATCTTTAGTGTTATGATTTCATATCTATTACAGCATCGGCTTTGTACTCTTATTTTTCATCTGTGAAAATCACTCTGTGCAAGCAATTGTATTTAGGGGTGGGGTGAGTCTGTTGTTGTTTACCAACGCTCATCTGAGACAAGAGCAGGCCTCTGATTTATCTGTAAAACCAGATAATGGCTGTTTAATGATTCTCTGCTCGATGGTGTTCCCCTGGAAACATGAACTCTCAGGCCTTTCAGAACCTTCTAGAATGAGTTTTAGTTGGCAGCCATTCCTTTCCTCCTCAATAGCTGTGAAAGCTCTCCCTGACTCTTTGCCTGCATCTCCTTGAGTCTTGTGAAAAAATGGTGTAAGGTTTTAAGATCATGTCATAGGTGGGACCTTAACTGATTGATTGATGAGAGTATTTCCCAGTTACAGTACAAAAAGAGTGTCTGTATGCAAATAAGCATGAAGTAATTTGTTGTTGTTAAGGTGAGAAGTCGTGTCCGACCCCATGGACAATGATCCTCCAGGCTTTCCTGTCCTCTACCATTCCTCGAAGTCCATTTAAGTTTGCACCAAGTGCTTCAGTGACTCCATCCAGCCATCTCATTCTCTGTCATCCCCTTCATCTTTTGCCCTCAATGAAGTATTTATATCAATTCAATTCAAACCCCTTTATTGGCATAATCATAACAGAAAGCTTTTAAGTTAAAAGAAAGGATATTTAAATTCCCAGTTTTTCAAAAAAAAGAAATTTTGCAACAGCTTCAGTTACTTGAGGATTTTGATCTGACAGGAGAAAATGCACAAATGTCAAGGGATCATGTATCTTGCTCTCTCATAAGGGGCTTTATGGACCATTCTCCAAGATTATTATGCTGCTCACAAAAAAGTAGAATGTGTTCCACCAACCCAGGTTTCTTTAAGGAGCATGTGCAAAGTCTGTTGGCATATGGAGTTTTAGTGTAACGACCTTTAACCACTGCCATCTGTAATAAGTTTAGTCTCATGAGCATGAAAAATCATTTCAAAGAGGTCAACGTTAAGAACATAAAATTCTCTGGGATCCTCCTAGCTGGAGGATAGATTTGTTATAAGACTGGAGAACATGCTCTATGTGCTTCAGCAACTGTATTCTGGTAGTTAATATCCAGGATTCGTTGCCTGATGGTGTTATAAGCTTGTTTCCCTTCAAGATTTCCCAAAAGCTCAGTTGAAAGGCCTATAGACTTTAGTATGTTATTTATCTTCTCGAGCCAGGGCAAAAGAACATTGTCGGTTAACATGAAGTAGACTAGATTCCCTTGGGCTCCAAAGTTCAGATGAAGCCAGTATTTCAAAATGTGGAGCCAAGTTAGAGAAGCCAATTGGGTGATGCCTGTCTCCAGGTAGATTGGATGAAGATTATGGCCTCTCTAACCCCACAGTAAGGTCCATGCCCCATACTGGCAGGCCATAGAAAAGTTTCAGAGTCAACATGGTTTGAAAAATTGTAATGGTGGTTGATAAGTTTTGACCTCCCTTAGAGAAGTAGAACCCAATTACTGCATTTATCTTAAGATTTATGGAGTTTGATATTTGCTTCCAGTGAAGAGACCATTTCAGTGTGTGATAAAAATGGACTCCTAAATATTTGAAGTGATGCACTTGCTCGATATAATGTCCATTTATTTTCCACCTAATGAGTTTCCTGGACTTGAGGAATACAACTATTTTAGATTGAGTTGGTTTTGACTGCAATAGTTCGAGAAGATTTGAAGAAAAGTTTTTAGGCTGACCTTGGTATAAGAAAGGAGAACTGCATCATCCGCGTACAACAGTAGGGGACTGGGATACTTCCCAGCTGTAATTATACCTTCAAGACAACAGCTAAACAATGAGCTACAGATAGGGGGAAAGCTCTGTCTTTGCCAAACAGCAAATGTAATAATAAATGGTAATAGTGTGAACATACTGGAAAGTGTAGAATCAGTGGAGAAATAAAGATCTGAGAGCCAACTTGGTGAAAACACTGAAAAAATCTGCTCAGTCAGATTGGGGCATTACAGTCAGTTTATAATATGAATGACTGAATTCTGATGAGGAAATTCCCAAATAAAGACTGATCCTTTATTTAGATATTCGTACACTGCTCCCCCCACCCAGATGGGGGCCAAAGCAACTTACAACATCTTCAGTCATAACAATAGCCCTGTGAAGCTGGACTAGTTGGGGTGATTGGCCCAAAGTAGCTCAGCAAGCCTCCATGGCAGAATGGGAATTTAAAACCGGGTCTCCCAGATCTTAGTCTGATGTTCTAACCATGGGAATCCAACACTGCCTTAGCAAATGGGAGGGGTAGTTCTAGGAGAGAGTGTAGTTTGCGGTATGATGTGATGTCACTTTTTGGTGATGCCTGAGGACGCTCCCTTATCTCTATGATAAAGAACGTAGAGACAGGGTCAAATTCCAAAAATGTCCTTATGGAGGCCATTTGTCCTCCATTCCTCCTTTTGTCAAGTGTGGGAGGCTGGGGCTGGTGTGAGGAAATTGCCCACTGGGCAGGGGCCTCTGGGAAGCCGAACTACACCGTGCTGTACTGATTATCAAAGTTTATTACAAACTTACAGGTATATGCAGACAAAAACAAGAGTGTTTTTCATAGATTCCATATTTCAGAACAAGAATCATAGCTCAAAGGGATGGCGAGCTCATCATTTAACAAGCTGAGCCCCAGGAGTCATTCACGGCACTATGCAACTTGACATTTTCATTTGCTTGAAGTCCTTCTGCCAGTTTCTTTCCTAGTCACTCTGGCAGTATTTAAATGCCATCTCGTTTTAGTATGTTAAGACAAAGGGCAGGAGGTAGCTAAGTTTCTACATGTAATCTTTTTTTGTATTTTATAGTAGTCAGCCCCAAATCAATATGATAAATTCATCATCAGCATACAGTCCTTTCTAGTCTAGCAAAGTTGATCCATGTGAAAATCAAGTTTGTGTTCCAAAAGGATATAATACCTAGGGAAGGGACCTTCTGTCTTTCTAGCACATTTAAAAAAAATCTTCCCTTCCTTCAAAGGGCTTGAGGGGTTATCTCTCCAACATTCTAATACTCATACAAGTGACAGCTCTGAATCAGATATTTAATGGGGATTTTGTGCCTCCCAAATTCATGGGTGCCTTTTTCTCTTCTTCTAGGAGACATATAATTTTCATTGAATGTCTGATTCTAAATAAATACAAATATTTTGTAACTTGTAAAGTGGCTGACTAAAATGAGTTTCATGTCTGAGTAGGGATTTGAAACTTGGGTTGCCCTGGTTCTAGACATGGATTTCATTCACATTGCTTGTGATACCATTGCTTGTGATACCATGCCATGTACATGGTACGGGGAACAACTATTCATAGAATGATAAATAGAGTTGGAAGGGACCTCATGGGTCATCTAGTCCAACCCCCTGCACTATGCAGGACACTCACAACCCTATTGCTCATCCATTGTAACCTGCCACCCCCTTGAGCCTTTACAGAATCAGCCTCTCCGTCAGATGGCTATCTAGCCTCTGTTTAAAAATTTCCAGAGATGGAGAACCCACCACCTCCCGAGGAAGCCTGTTCCACTGGGAAACCACTGTAACTGTCAGAAACGTCTTCCGGACGTTGAGATGGAATTTCTTTTGAATTAATTTCATTCCATTGGTTCTGGTCCATCCCCCTGGGGCAAAAGAGAACAACGTTGCTCCATCCTCCATCTGGCAGCCTTTTAAATACTTGAAGATGGTTATTGAATCCCTTCTCAGTCATCTCCTCTCCAGGCTAAACAGACCAAGCTCCCCCAACCTTTCTTCATATGTCTTGGTCTCCAAACCCCTCACCATCTTTGTTTCCCTCCTCTGGACACACTCCAGTTTGTCTACATCCCTCTTCAACTGGGGTGCCCAAAACTGAACACAGTTCTCCAAGTGAGGCTGAACCAGAGCAGAGTAAAGTGGTACCATCACCTCCCGTGACCTGGACATGATACTCCGTTTGATACAGCCCCAAATCCCATTTGACTTTTTAGCCACCAAGTCACACTGTTGACTCATGTTCAATGTATGGTCTACTAAGACTCCTAGATCCTTTTCACACATGCTACTGCCAAGACTCCCCCCATCCTATATTGGTGTGTTTGGTTTTTCCTACCTAAATGCAGAACTTTACACTTGTCCCTATTGAACTTCCTTTTATTCAGTTTAGCCCACTCCTCGAGCCTATCAAGATCATCATGTATTTCCCTTGAAAATGCTGAACAACTATATTGTGGGAAAGAATCTTATTCCCACCAATAGGCTGCCCTGGGTCTGAGGAGATAAATTAGAAATGTTTTCAATAAATTACACACAAAAATGTATGCTGAATACTCTTCCAAGCTGAGAAAGGCTGCACTATACATTTAGTCTTGCACAAGGACACCAGGGGGCACACTTCCAGTAGGCCTACCAGGATCCAGGCTTTTGACTTTATCATAGGATTAGCATAGCAGAAAAAGACACACACAGTAGAACTAGTTTAAGCAAACCTTTCTTGCATCTTCAGCGTCTTATTTGTTATCACATAAAAGCTTGGATGTTATCTATGTTTTCTCCTGCTGGAAGGCATTTCTGCCAGTGGTGGTGGTGGTGGGGAAATGATTTTCATTGATTCCCCCTTCCCACGTCAGCCCCTCCATATTGCTCCTGAGGGGAGGAGCAATTAATGCCAAGGGCAGGATTTTAGGTGCAGCAGGAGGGGGAATGCCCTGCTGTTCATGCTTATGTACAGTGCAGCGATTTCTAACTACCCCAATTTCCCAGTCCAACCAGTGATTTTTGTGGCTGATCAGGAACTTGAATTCAGCTCTAAAAAGTAGACATGAAGCATCATGCCTGCGTCATTCACATTTAAAGTGGGGTAGGAATAAAAAACTATATAGGTTTGGTCGAGAATAAGCAGGTATGGTCGCTTCCTCCCTCTAAATTTCATAGGCATTTTCAGTTGCTTTGACTATCACAGACCTTTTTGGGTATTTTCTAAACAGAGGGAACCTCTAAATGCAATGGTTATTGCTAGACTTTTGTTCTCATTTATCACTGCCCAAAAGTGACTGGTGTTACAGGATCAAGACATCAGAGTTAAATTTGGAAGGGGAAGCATTCTTATAATGCAGAGCAGCTATGGGGTGGAGGACTGCTGGTTGCCTCTCATGACCAGAGAAGCATTAGAACTTTACTTTTAGCAGAGAACAAAAACACTGCCCGAACAACCTGCTCCCTTTCGAAGCCACTCCTGAATTTAGAACATTCAGATTCCAGATATAAACCTTCAGCTATTTTACACTCCAAATGATAAAAGAACCGGTAGCAACTCAACCAGTTTTCAAAACACTTGACATATTTGTCATTCTTACAACAGCCCTGCAAAGTAGGACAGGTATCACCCCACTCTTTCCAATGCAGGGACTGATGTTAAGAAAATAGCCATTGCTCCTGAGTTGGGGAGGGGTGAGCTGTGGAAGGCAGAGCCCTGTGTAAGACTGGCCAAAGGAAGGTCCCTGCCAGGATGATCAGGCAAAAGGACTGTGGAGCTAATCAAGGCTGCTTGATAAAGAGGAGGCGAGAGGTGCAGCTGGTTCTTTGGGATTCAACAGTCTACAGCAGGGCCTTGTTTTCTGTGCCAAAGAGGACAGCTTAGTTGTTGGGGGAGGAATGCAGCTGTGATAAAGAGAGCTGGCTAGTGTGTGTGTATCAGGGAGAGAAGTAGACACAGTTGTGGGTGAGAGGTCAGAGGAAGAGACCTGAACACAGTGAGCCCCCAATTCTTCTCCCATTGTTACCTTATCTGTGAGTCGTGTCTACTCTGTTCAGCACAATTAAGAAGAGCCTTCGGAATTTACAGGGCAGCCCTAGGCAGAGCTACCCTTATCCATTGATGTAGATGAGCTAAAAAGGATGTAACTTGGCTTATGCTTATGCTTGTATTTGACGGTCCCAGGCAATCTGTAGGAACTGTGAACCCCAGCGCCAGGGAGCAGTTTTGGAATGGATGAACTAGAACATAAACTGATGAACTGAAACGTAATCCCAACAAGACAGAAGCACTATCGGTGGCAGGATGGCAGGGATTTTATATGTCTTCTGCTCTGGAAGGGATTGGACTGCCTTTGAAGGAGCGGGTCTATAGCTTGTGGGAGCTGGATAAGCAGGTGCCAGCAGAATCCAGAGGAACCTTTTACCACCTTCAATTGATTAACCAGCTGCAGCCTTTTCTGCAGAGAAAAGATCTGGCCACTGTGGTGCCAGCTGTGGTAACCTTTCGATTAGATTACTGCAAGGTGCTATATGGGGGGCTGCCCTTGAAATGTATTCTGAAGCTTCAGTTGGTAGAGACTTCCACAGCTGGGATGCTGACTGGATTATAGGGACCATATTACTCCAGTCTTGGTCCATCTCTGTTGGCTCCCAATTTGTTCCCAGGCAGTTTGGAACCTGCATGCCTTAATGGCCACCCACTGCTGGATGACCCTCCTGACTATACTACTCCTCTTTCAAGCCCCTGTTTCACGTCCCCCCCCCCTTTCTGAGGCTAAATGGACTGTAACCTGAGAGAGGGCCTACTCAGGTCAAGATGCCAAATGATGGACCTGCCTCCCAGGGATATTCTCAGAGCTTCTTGGTTGACTGGTCTTCATTCCCATCCTGGAGATATTAGTCAGCCCTGTTGTACCGCTGCCATCTGCCAATGAGAAGACTTCTTTTGTTTTGTTTGATGTTCCCTCGACAATCCCTCTTTCCCGTGCCATGTTTTCATTTGCTCTGTGTGTAATCCACCTTCAGTCTCGGTGAGAAAGACGGACGTTATCAATGAATAAATAGGGTTTTTTTATACGTGTATTTTCTATTCTGGTTTTAAATTGGTTTTATGATGTGTTTTCATTGTGGTATTTTAATCACTCACGGCCCTATGGGCCTGACTGGTAGAAAGGCAGGCTTTTGTCACCTATTCTGAGGAACACCTCTAGAACTTGCCTGCGCTCTATCCTGGATCCAGGGTAGTTTTCCGGGTTGTGAGTTGCTGGGTGTTCCTGAGTTCTCAGTGGTTGCTCTGCCTTTCTGGACATTCCTCAATGTCCAATTGAGACAGCGCTCAGAAACAAGGAAAGATTTTTCAAATCAAGTAGATTTCTAAAGTCTGCGAGTAGATGCAGGGATGTTTTAGTAGTTAGGTTTTAATGGGTTTGACTTGCTGCATTTTACAATGGCTGTTCCTTGTCCTAAACTGAATGTCGGGGGGGGGGGAATGAAAGGAAGACTTAAACGCCCATTGACTGAGGTTGCTCTTGGCAAAAAACGAAATTGGGAGGGGCAGAGGGAGGACAGGATGTAAATGACCATGTACTTTCCCTTTCAGCCTCATTGGCTACCAGCTCCTTTGGATGAGCTCACCAATGGTCCTTTTTATTTTACATTTAGTCAACACAATACAGTTGTTCTGAGCATGCTCAGTAGAAGTGCTCTGGGGCCAGCAAACTGTGAACAAACCTGTTTGCACTGTACAGCCAGCACAGATAAGCCCTAATTGTTATGCAACTCCTTAGCATAAGCTCCTGGCATGGCTCATATGATTCCCTTGTACTAAGACTGTCCAAAATAGCAACAAGAAAGCATGTAACTAAAGACACAGCAGGGGTGTAGGAATTCACACAGGCCTTGGATATTCTAAAGATTGAACAGCTCCTTATTCCTTATTCCAAAAATGCTAAGCATAATGTATTTTCTCCGGAGCTTCTTCAAGGTAAGAAGTTTTAAAACTTATTCTAAGTGTGTGTCAAGAAGGAAATTAAGGCAGAAACTTGTCTTAGTGAGTGGAGCGAAGCACGCTGCTCGTACAAGCTGCATTCGGGATGAAAACTTCAAAAGCTGGAAGGGATCATCGGCTATGTTAAACAACAAGGCTAGTTACAGGTTGTTTTTTTAGGCAAATGAATTCTTGTGTAATTTAAAAAATTAACTTTGTGGATTGTGTAACTATAGAGAATAGTTGGCAGAACATTTAATCAGATGTAATGATTCATTGTCTGAGAGTGAATCATTCTGTTGCACAGTCCATTGCTTTAGTCTCTGCTGTAAAACATTGTCTTTTGCATTTTAAGTGACCCTCGTAAGAAAAATATGTGTGCCGAACACAGCGCTGTGCATTCTTTTAGAATGTCTTTGAGTCACAAGGAGTTCAGTGTTCTGGAACTGAGCATGTTAGAATTTGGCCAAAAGTGTTTAATTTCTATAGCTTTCCTTCTACATCACGGTCTGCAGGATAACCCAGTGTTTCATGATTCTGTTAGCTAAACGCTTCCTTTTATGGTTGAAGGGGAGAAATGGGGTTTGGGGAGAAGGTGGTTTTGAATCAAGGGCTGCGTGTATGCACTCCACTGTTATAATCTGCAGCCTAACCCTCGGAAACAAATCCTGCAGGAGTCAGCGGAAAAGACCTTCCAGTGAGCATGTAGCTTTAAATCCCAGTAAGGAATTTCCTCTGCAAACAATAGTTCTAACCACCTTGAAAGAACAGTTTCAGTTATCGTGTAAAAGCAACATTAAGCTAGGACTGTAGACAATTTCTGCAAATGGACTTCTATCAAGTTGTATCGGAATCTAGCAATGGTATGAATGTAGAAGTAATGTTCTCCCCATTGTATCTCTTCTCCCCCCCCCCGCTCCGCCGCTTGTTTTATTCAGTCAAGTTGCCACAGCAAAAGGCCAAAACAATTACTGAGTTGAGTTTTCTTAGCTAAGAAGTGTTGAAGCTCTGCCACTGTGTCTCCAATTGGGCAACAGAACCCACGTAGCACTGATAAGTGGACTAGCTGAGAATCTGGATCCTACAGGCTTTGTATTGACTAGAGTGGATTACCATCCCCAGCAGACTCGGGTTGAACTGATCTCCCTGGATAAGCTCTGCTCTTGGACTGTGATGGAATATAGTCTGGTTGATTTAAGGGCATTTCCGTACGCAGATGGCACACCTGCTCTGCACCCACCCATCACTGGATACTGGGCTCCTAGAGAACTTTAGCAGTTATTGGAAGTTATTGGTTGATTTATCCACCCTTGGAAATCGAGGAGCAAATGCATGAAGATAATACAATACCTATGCAGTCCTGTCTGGTTTAATGGGAAGGGGCTGTGTCTCAGTGGGAGGGTGTCTGCCCGGCATGCTGAAAGTGCCTGGATCAATTCCTAGCATCTCCAGTTTAAAAAGGACAGGCACTAACTAGGTAATGTGAAAAGCCTGAGACCTGCTGCCAGTCTGAATAGACAATATTGACCTTGATGGACTAAGGGTCAGATTCAGGGCTGCCTGCTCTGGATTGGGAAATACCTGAAGATTTTGGGGGTGGAGATTTTGCATTTTATAGAGCAGGGGTGGACAAACTGTGGCCCTCCAGATGTCTATAAACTACAATTCCCATGAGCCCCTGTCAGCGAATGCTACCCACAGTGGCTATTTTCTCCAGGTGTTGCCTGGAGATCAGTTGTAATAGCAGGAACCCTAAGTAAAACACAACTTCATGGGTGGTTTTCTACTGCAAAAGGGAAATGTAATCAATTACTGATAGGTATAACTATATGATGTATGTTGGTTGCATTATCAGTACACATCTAGATTTATGTAACTGTAAATATTTCAGATGTACTCCTGAAAGAAGCATGAAATGCCCTTTTAAGGAATGAAAAAAGAATAGGCACTTTCTGCTAGACATAAAGCTTTTGTGTATGGGGTGCGTGTGTCTTAAATGTTTACAGAAATTTATTTTATGTGCTTTGAGCATATAAAAATTCAAAACAGGTAGACAGACCCTTGGAGAGTGTGCTGGTAAGCTGCACTTTCTTATAATGGGAGCTGAGCCGCAGCAGGTAGGTTAACTTATTCTGCTGTTCAGTAGAACTCACAAAGAGGATTGCTACTTTTTTCTTGGCAGAGACTCTGCGCCTTTGGCAGCTCTATGACTGTCAGAAATTTACCAAGTACAGCAGATCTTATCACTGTATCTCCATATAAGCCAAAGGCTGTCCCTGTTGAACTTTTGCCTAATAAGCAAATGCTAAAAGCACAGGTCTCTTTCTGTTATAAAAATGGCAATATCACCCAGAAATGCTTTAGTTTGGCAAACTTGCATTTAAATTAATTCCATCTAATTTGGTGGGACTGAGCCAGTTCCAGGTTCCAGCAGGGCAAGTTAAGTGACTGGTGCCCCAAAGCCTGGGATGGGGCTGCATTCATCCCCTTGAGCTGAATGGGAAACAGCTTGTGGAGTACATTTCTCGACTCTAAGTTCACCCTGGTTAGAATTCGTTTGACTTTCTGAGTATGTTGTTGCAGCCCAAAGAAAATAATTTTTCCAGACTGTATTTAGGAGGACAAGCCTTTTCTAAAAATACTTTATCCATTTACTTCCTCCCACATAAAAGCAGTGACATATTCCTTTTTTTAAAAAAGTAGTTTGCTTATAGCAACTTAAAACTGTCTTTACTCCTACACTCAGTATTTCATAACGAGCACTATTATCTCAAGGTCCTCTTCCAAGAAGAACAGTGGTGAGCAGGGAAACATGTGACTGAATGGTGGCAGAGGCCAAGGAACACCTGTCCCTTGTGGTCCTCACTGCACTGGGGGATGGCACCATGAGCATCCTCCTTGTATACCACAATGCCTTCTTCTTTTACACATAAAGGTAAAGGTATCCCCTGTGCATCCTAAAAAGCAGAGACATCACCCTGTCAACAAAAGTGCGTTTAGTCAAGGCTATGGTCTTCCCAGTTGCAATGCATGGCTGCGAAAGTTGGACCATAAGGAAGGCCGAGCGTCAAAGAATTGAGGCTTTTGAACTCTGGTGCTGGAGAAGACTCTTTCGAGTCCCTTGGACTGCAAGGCGAACAAACCGGTCAGTCCTAGAGGAGATCAGCCCTGACTGCTCTTTAGAAGGCCAGATCCTGAAGATGAAACTCAAATACTTTGGCCACCTCATGAGAAGGAAGGACTCCCTGGAGAAGAGCCTAATGCTGGGAGCGATCGAGGGCAAAAGAAGAAGGGGACGACAGAGAATGAGGTGGCTGGATGGAGTCACTGAAGCAGTAGGTGCAAACTTAAATGGACTCCGGGGAATGGTAGAGGACAGGAAGGCCTGGAGGATCATTGTCCATGGGGTCGCGATGGGTCGGACACGACTTCGCACATAACAACAACAACAACATCCCCTGTGCAAGCACCGAGTCATGTCAGACCCTTGGGGTGACGCCCTCCAGCGTTTTCATGGCAGACTCAGTACGGGGTGGTTTGCCAGTGCCTTCCCCAGTTATTACTGTTTACTCCCCAGCAAGCAAACTGGGTACTAATTTTACCGACCTCGGAAAGATGGGAGGCTGAGTCAACCTTGAGCCGGCTGCTGGGATTGAACTCCCAGCCTCATGGGCAAAGCTTTCAGACTGCATGTCTGCTGCCTTACCACTCTGGGCCACAAGAGGCTCTTCTTGTACACATACAAGATACTTAATATGTCCTTTTGCCTCCTATAGCATTGAAGAGGCAATTGTGGAAGGAGCAAATATAGCACCAGGTCACTTGGTACCAGCTGGTAGCAGTTGAGTAGATGTCCCATGATCTTCTGGTGTTTAGTTTAATGAACCATAATGGGGGAAATGGGCCTTAGGTCATCTCATCAAGTCTCCCACTTAAAGACAAGACTTATCCCAGTTATTCCACACAGGCCACAAACAGAGAGCAATGAGAAATGGAAGGAACTCCAAACACAGCAGCCAAGACACTGCTAAAGGGAAACCCAACTCTCACCATAACCTCAGTTTCTACTCCAGTCTATTTGCCCCGGGAAAAATTCCTTCCCAAGGCCAAGTTAGAGCTGCACTAGTCATAACCCGGGGGATCTCTGGTTGTGACTTTTTAAAAGACTAAAAGGTGTGCTCGTATGTTATGTTCAGTGTGTGTGTGTGTGTGTGTGAGAGAGGTTACCAACATTCTGCCAACTTGAGATACAACAGAGATCAATTCACCTGGAGAAAATGGCTGCTTCAACAAATAAATGAGAGTGTAGCAGCACATGTGAGATGATCTCTGTTGCTTCAGATGCACAAGAACAATTTCTTTCAATCCAGGAAATACCTGAAAGACTTCCTGTTGAAAATCAATTATATCTTGCCCAAAGGATTAAATGTCTGTGTTTGGGATTTCTTAAATAGTAACCAAATAATTAGTAACCATAAAGGAAGATGTAGGGATATAGCCATAATACAAAGGAGAACACTTCCTGCATGAATCGTAAACCAGACCTATCATGTCCCATAATTGCTTCTGTTATTGTTTTCAATAGGTGAGCTGAGGAGTAATTAAATAGGTTATGATCTAATGAAAATCCCAGTTCACAAAATTTGTCAAGGAAAGCATTTGCATTTGTTGATAAAAATAAGTCTAGCCTCATTAGATATATCAGTTGACTTGGGGGTTCTAATATGAATATTTTAGCATGTGTTAATGGCATATTTTCATGTGATTGATTTTAAGGAGCACAGTCCAATTTCTAAGCTAATTACTGAGTTGGAGACACAATTGGGAATTCCCAAGATGGTCTAGAAGAAGCCATTTTTCTTCTCATGATCTTTAGCTATAATTGGAGAGCCAGCATGGCGTAGTCGTTAAGAGTGACAGACTCTAATTTGGGGAGAACTGTGTTTGATTCCCCACTCCTCCACATACAGCCATCTGGGTGACCTTGGGCTAGTCATAATTCTTTTAGGACTGTTCTTGCAGAGCAGTTCCATTAGAGCAGGGGTAGTCAACCTGTGGTCCTCCAGATGTTCACGGACTACAATTCCCATGAGTCCCTGCCAGCATTTGCTGGCAGGGGCTCATGGGAATTGTAGTCCGTGAACATCTGGAGGACCACAGGCTGTTTACACCTGCATTAGAGGTCTCTCAGTTCCATGTTCCTCATACGTTGTCTTTGGTGGGAAGAGGAATGAAAAGGTGTTGGAAGCCGCTTTAGGACTCCTTGGGGTAGAGAAAAGAATCCAGCTCTTCTGCTACATGCTGTCATAATGGTGCTCCATAGAGGGTTGCAGGTAAGATCTTGGAATTGTATAATTAGAACAATGCTGGAAAAGACTACCTTTTGTAAATAAAATTTCTTCAGAGATATGGACAGAAGCTGAAAACTCCTTATGATATGTTTTAGAATGATGACTTTAAAGCTTCAGAATAGATATCCAGATATTTGTAAGAATGAAGTTGTTCAAACTCCATTTCTTGCAACCTCCAAGGATTCCTAGGGTCTCTAAACAGCAGTATTATAGATTTATTTTGACTTAATGCTAAATTGCTCCATTTCACAATACTTAATTGATTTGGTTTCTTAAGCCCTGCCTAGACAGGAGCAGCATAAAGCATTACAATAATTTGATGCTCCCCTAGTGATGGGGCCATTCCTTTCACTTTTGACTAGTAGGGATTCAGATCATTTAAGTAGAGTGCTGCTAGAGAGGGGTGGCCTAAAAGTATAAAAATAAGAAATAAATAAAATGTTGGAGCTAAACTGCAGCCCTGCCACACTCCTTTTACCCCAGTCATGCCACCTGTTAAAAGACCCTTCCTAGACCACCTGACCTGTAAAGTTGTGCTAGTGTACAGTAATTGAATCAAATACAATAAATGTCTTGAGATTGCATACTTTTGTAGCTTGGCCCACAACGTTTCTCTACTTAAATGCTGATTTTAGGTCAAAAAGCAGCATATAGCCCATTTGTCTTAAAATATTTCTAAGTCAAATGTGACAAGATGATCCCATTATACATTATAGAATAGCTCTTCTTGGAGCCAAATTCTTCAGTTCCCCAAATATGGCATTTGTCCATTCAGTTTGAGTTCAAATGGATACAATTTGTCCAGCACAGAATGCAAATTAATGGGCCTGTAATTTGTGGGATCTAAGCGAGTACCCTTATTTTTGAAGATGAGCACCGCAATTGATGACTGCCAATCTGCAGGAATTTCACCTGTTTGATCAAACGCAGTGAAAAAAACCCAACCCAAAATGAAACCTACAAAATGGGACTTAAGAGGAACAGTTCAAAGGGAATGCTGTCTGAACCTGCAGCCTTGCCAGGTTTTGGGCAATGAATCAGCCTAAGAACCTCATCAGGTACAACTTCCTCCCATGTTTGTTTAACTGAGGTTAAGCTATGTTTCACCTCAGAGATCTTATCACTGGCCTCAGTACCTGCACTCTCACAGAGAAAATAGTCCACACAGATTTCTGGAAAGATTTCCACTTTGCTTTCAAGATTTCTGTTGCCTATTTAAATCAACTGAAGTTGCTTTGATTGGTGATAGTCACATCAATCTCATGTATCTTTGCTTTTTCATGGAGTAGCCTCCTATAAACTAGTTTCTGAGAAATATAACCTGAGATATGATGGTATGTACAGCAAGTTTTCCTTCTTTGATAGTTCCTCTTGAATTTCAATGTATCGTTCTGACATTCACTATCAAACCATTCAATCTGTCCCACCCTTCTTCCAGTTGCGACGTGTTTCAAAAATATGATGTGAAATGCTCCCAACAATTCAGCCTGTAACTTACCTAAGTTTTATCCTGCTGTGTGACTATGTGTCTGGTAATTTCTCTTTTGATGTTAATTATACTTTCCTGATTTATCAGCAATATAGGGGTTCCCCTTGTTAAACCTGCAATATCATGGTCTACCAATTCAATAACAATTTGGACATACTTCTAATTCGAACATTATGGGGAGATGATCCACAAAAGATTTCCACCATGATGAATTTAGCTATTCTTAGAAGTAAGTCACCTTCTATAAGAATATAGTCCAACACACTGGCTCCTTGGGTGAAGTCAAGTTAGCTATCAGGTGTCATTTAAAATTTCCAAATTAAATTTTATTGTTAAATTCAGCAAATACATGACAGCAATATAGATGATCCTATCCAAAGTTATTCTAGAGACAACCAAACCCTCTGTGCTGTTGGATATCTGATAACCCAATTTTCAACACATTTATTAAAAGCTAACTAGAGTTTTATAACAAGAACTAAGGCTTTTATACAAGGAACATACATATTCATTATCAAAAAAGCGTCACCTATCTTAACTAATAGAGTTATGGCACTACCATTAAAAATCCATTTGAAGAAGAAGAAGAGTTGGTTCTTATATGCCGAGAATGCTGGAAGGGAAGGGAGCATGTGAAGGGTGGGCGCTACTCAAACAGGAGCTATTGTATGCTCAATCAATGACTATCCCAGAAAGACGAAAACACTGCAGGAGCTCTAAGAAGCCTATTTGGATGAACAGAGAACTTCAAGAGGAACTAAGAAAGAAAAGGAAAATGTTCAGGAAATGGAGGGAAGGACAGAGCTCTAAAGAAGAATACCTACAGGTTATTAGGCACTGTAGATCAATCATCAGAAAAGCCAAAGCTGAGAGTGAGCTAAGATTGGCCAGGGAAGCCCATTGTAACAAGAAAAGATTTTTCAGTTATGTGAGGAGCAAACGTAAAGTAAAGGAGGCAATAGGCCCACTGTTGGGTGCAGATGGACAAACTCTAACGGAGGATGCAGAAAAAGCAGAAAGGCTTAGTGCCTATTTTACATCTGTTTTTTCCCACAGAAAGGGTTTAGGCACATCGAGAGATAGCCGTAGCCAAAGGATAGTGTCTGGGTGGCAGGTTAACATGGATAGAGAGGTTGTTGAGAGGCATTTAGCTGCACTGGATGAATTCAAATCCCCTGGTCCGGATGAAATGCACCCGAGAGTACTCAAAGAACATTCCAGAGAACTTGCACAGCCCTTGTCCATCATCTTAGGAACCTCTTTAAGGACTGGAGATGTCCCGGAGGACTGGAAAAGAGCAAATGTTATTCCGATCTTTAAAAAAGCGAGGAAGGATGACCCGGGAAACTACAGACCAGTGAGTCTGACCTCTGTTGTGGGGAAGATAATGGAGCAGATATTAAAGGGAGTGATCTGCAAACATCTGGAGGACAATTTGGTAATCCAAGGAAGTCAGCATGGATTTGTCTCCAACAGGTCCTGCCAGACCAACCTAGTTTCCTTTTTTGACCAAGTAACAGGTTTGCTGGATCGGGGAAATTCGGTTGATGTCATTTACTTGGATTTTAGTAAAGCTTTTGACAAGGTTCCCCATGATGTTCTGATGGATAAGTTGAAGGACTGCAATCTGGATTTTCAGATAGTTAGGTGGATAGGGAATTGGTTAGAGAACCGCACTCAAAGAGTTGTTGTCAATGGTGTTTCATCAGACTGGAGAGAGGTGAGTAGCGGGGTACCTCAGGGCTCGGTGCTCGGCCCAGTACTTTTTGACATATTTATTAATGATCTAGATGAGGGGGTGGAGGGACTACTCATCAAGTTTGCAGATGACACCAAATTGGGAGGACTGGCAAATACTCCGGAAGATAGAGACAGAGTTCAACGAGATCTGAACACAATGGAAAAATGGGCAAATGAGAACAAGATGCAATTTAATAAAGATAAGTGTAAAGTTCTGCATCTGGGTCAGAAAAATGAAAAGCATGCCTACTGGATAGGGGATACGCTTCTAGGTAGCACTGTGTGTGAACGAGACCTTGGGGTACTTGTGGATTGTAAACTAAACATGAGCAGGCAGTGTGATGCAGCGGTAAAAAAGGCAAATGCCATTTTGGGCTGTATCAACAGAGGCATCACATCAAAATCACAAGATGTCATAGTCCCATTGTATACGGCACTGGTCAGACCACACCTGGAGTACTGTGTGCAGTTCTGGAGGCCTCACTTCAAGAAGGACGTCGATAAAATTGAAAGGGTACAGAGGAGAGCGACGAAGATGATCTGGGACCAAGGGACCAAGCCCTATGAAGATAGGTTGAGGGACTTGGGAATGTTCAGCCTGGAGAAAAGGAGGCTGAGAGGGGACATGATAGCCCTCTTTAAGTATTTGAAAGGTTGTCACTTGGAGGAGGGCAGGATGCTGTTTCTGCTGGCTGCAGAGGAGAGGACACGCAGTAATGGGTTTAAACTTCAAGTACAACGATATAGTCTAGATATCAGGAAAAAGTTTTTCACAGTCAGAGTAGTTCAGCAGTGGAATAGGCTGCCTAAGGAGGTGGTGAGCTCCCCCTCACTGGAAGTCTTCAAGCAAAGGTTGGATACACACTTTTCTTGGATGCTTTAGGATGCTTAGGGCTAATCCTGCGTTGAGCTATGATTCTATGATTCTATGATTCTATGCCACTTTTTTCTACTTGAAAGAGTCTCAGTGGCTTATAATCAACTTCCCTTTCCTCTCCCCACAACAGACACCCTGTGAGGTGGGTGTGGCTAAGAGAGGCCTGATAATCACTGCTCAGTCAAAACAGTGTTGTGATTAGCCCAAGGTCACCCAGCTGGCTGCATGTGGTGGAGCGCAGAATTGAACATGGCTCGCCAGATTAGAAGTCTGTACTCCTAACCACTACACCAAACATAATTTGTATTAAGTTTAAATTTTAATTCTTTCTCACTCAGGTTACATCAACCTTTGTCTTCTATTAATAATGCTAAAAATGGCTTGTAGATAAAAAGCTTCAAAGTCATCTAGTTTCATTGGGATTTTAGCCCAAGACTCTTGTAAAGAAATGATATGGAAATCCTTCAACATTTCTATCACCTCTCAGTCCGCTTGTTTGCTGTGTCAACCATGAATATTCCATGACAGTAATTTAATCATATTGTTCAAAAGGGGGAATGAGTCATTTTTCACAAGTAATCTTATTTGCATCTGGATCAATAACAGCAACATTAAATCCCTGAGCAGCAGGCTCGGATAAAATAACATTCCCTTCCAAAGATAAATGGGAACCAATTGATGATAGCGTCTCCTCACTTGGTTGCTTATGAATTATTTGGGCTGATCCCTCTGTGACTGTGATTAAAAAGGTAAAGGTATCCCCTGTGCAAGCACTGGGTCACGTCTGACCCTTGAGGTGACGCCCTCTAGCGTTTTCATGGCAGACTCAATACGGGGTGGTTTGCCAGTGCCTTCCCCTGTCATTACCATTTACCCCTCCCAGCAAGCTGGGTACTCATTTTACCGACCTCGGAAGGATGGAAGGCTGAGTCAACCTTGAGCCGGCTGCTGGGACTGAACTCCCAGCCTCATGGGCAGAGCTTCAGACTGCATGTCTGTGCCACAAAAGGCTCTGTGACTGTGATTAGTTTCAGCCTAATTGCTACAGGAATAACTGTGGTATTACTGTATTTTGGGAGTTATCTCTGAGATCAATCAGGTCCATGGTCTCAACTGCTTCTTGTGATTCTGCATTCAGAGCAATAGTGTTATGCTCCACAGATGTAGTAAGAGCATATTCATCAGCTGAAATGTAAGTTTTGCCTTCAATTTTTCAAATCTTACAAGCATATCTTTCTGCTCTGCTCCAGGAAGATTTGTACAACATTTCTTCATCTGCATTAACTCCCGTCTTGGGCTCACTGCCTTTACACTGCTAATTTTGCTTCCCTCCTCCCCTCTTAAAGAAAAAAAAAGAGGATCAATGTTTTGATTCTTAAAAACCCTAGCAGGGTAAATACTGAAGTCAAACAACATGAGAGCCCTACACATTAAAAGATTTGGAATCATAGATGTTCTAAAATTAAGCATAACATTCAATGTTCTAAAAGTTTTCCTTAAAACTATATGGTCCAACAGATTAATTCTACACATAGGTAATTATTGTAATTTGGCCAGATGAGACAATCTGGTGACATGATCCTTGGGCTGTGAGTATACTTCTATATGGAGTGATTAGTATGTTGACCTTATACTGGCTAAGCTGGAATGTATACTTATAGTCCTCAGTGGAATGAACTATCAGTTTTGATTCTAAACTTGGGGAAGAAATATACTTTCTTTGGTATTCCAGTGAGTCTCCAGCTGCTCTCTGTTTTATACTAGTCCCTGTCTCATGACGTTTTAACTCCCGTTCTGAATGACTACTTTGAATTCCATCCCCCAGTCTCCTCCAGTTTCACTTATATCTTGCTCATCGTATCTGCAGATAGCAGGGCATGAGAAGCTAACAAGGCTAAGATACTATTCTCTTGTCCAGATGAAATTCCATTTCCACCCTGATTATTCAGATGTTGCTGCTCTTAAAGAGAGTTACTTGCAAGTCTCGACAACTCATATCCGTTCTTAGGAGGAGTGTCATGCAATGGAGGGATTAACTTTGAGAAGTAACTGTCCAGTCTTAATTGTTCAAGGGAAGGTAGCTTATGAATAGGTGTATTCCTTAATCTCTTCTTTGACAGCACCATTGCATGTCTTGTATCTATCCACAGAGCTGCTACTCAGTGTTAGCAACCAATAGCTGAGCACTCAAAGATAGACTAAGGTGTAAAGAGATTAGGACTTTCCTTCATACCTGGAGTTCTTTAGCTGCAGTTTTTCACTCTTCTTTCGCTCTTTAGTCCCACAGCTTGACTTATCACAAACAGTCAATAACTGATCTTATTGAAAATGGGTTTAGAAATCGTTCTGCCAAGCAGAAATTATTACAGAAGTTCATCTGTGTATCCTCTGGATGAAGGGAAATGCAGCTCATTGAAATAATAGCTATTGTTGTCAGTAAGCACCAAGCTTTATTTTTGAAAGGTGTGTGTTACAGTCTAGACAGCTGTACTTTGAATGAGGAAATGGGGTGTGTTATGGTCTAGACAATTGCTTTATATTTGTGACCAGTTCAGATTTTTTGATTGGTGCGCATGCGCGCGCACACACACAATATAAATGAGCTGCATTGGGGAAAGTTAGGGTTAGCAAACAATGGACCACAAAATGGAATTTTGGAGAAGGGGCAGTGATAAGGCTTCCCATGTACTACACTTATAAATGTTTTAATTGCAGAGGAGTAGTTGTGGTAGTCTGTAGTAACAAGATAAAGCAAAAGTTCAGTGGCACCTTAAAGCATGAGAGTACTTGTTTTTTGGAGTCAATGCATTGGTAGTTTCTATAGTGTAGAGGGGTGGGAATGTTTCTGATGGCCAGACAAAGGATTTTAGATGGATTTTGGAGTAGCAAAAGAGCCAGTTGGTGACTATACTGTACTGAAGCACAGACAGCAGAAGACAATGTAAAGGCAAGAATGAGTTCTTATGCCTTGTAGTCCATGAAGATGAAGCATGTTCAGCTTAGAAAAATGGCTCCGTAGGGAGTAGGCTTGTTCCACGTGAGTGAGAATGCTGGGATTCTAAGAGAGACACGTGTCTACTTCAGGTCAATATCTTTGTTCCTGGACTGGGATAATGGGCTTGAATAAAGGGTTACTTTTTGTCTTTTCGTGTTAATAATGATGATTTAACATAGGTCCAAGTGGTTAGCCATGCTGCTCTAAAGCAGCAGAACAAAGTTTGAGTCCAGGGGTGCCGTTAAGACTAACAATATTTTATTCAAGGCATAAGCATCTGAAGGTATCTGAGGAAGTGTGCTGTGCACACGAAAGCTTATATACTTTGAATAAAACTTTGTTGGTCTTAGAAGTCTTACTCTTGACCAGGGGTAGTCAAGCTGCGGCCCTCCAGATGTCCATGGACTACAATTCCCATGGGCTCATGGGAATTGTAGTCCATGGACATCTGGAGGGCCGCAGTTTGACTACCCCTACTCTTGACCCTTGAGTGGAAGAGAATTGAGATAAGGTGTGTGGTTAAGTGGTCTTTCAAGCCGGTTCTGACTTCTGCTATTTAATAACCATGCACACAGCCTGCTGTATATCTGGGCATCATCCCCGTTCACATACAGACTGTATTGCAACAGAATTACTGAATGTAATTCTCCCTAAATGTTAATGCAGAATTTGGGAGTATCTTCAAGGTGGGATTTCAGGAGGAAAATGTCCTGTCCCTTTAACAGAGGTTTAATGTGCTGAAATCACAACTGGAGTTTTTCATGGTCTGGAGCTAACTAGTTAACAGCTGGTATTTCTTGCAGATTAGACTAAAGCGATAGGACAATTTTCTACAGGCAGTTGGCATCTCAAGGTCTAGACCAGTGGTCCCCAACCCGCGGGCCGCGGCCCGGCGCTGGGCTGCGAAGGCCTTGGCGCCGGGCCGCGGCTCCTTCTTCCCTCCCCCCCAAAGCGAGAAGCTCACCAGGCCGCGAGCAAATCGGCCGCCAAAGCGGCCGATTAGCTTGCGGCCCAGCAAGCTTCTCACTTCGGGAGGGGAGGGAAGAGAAGCTTGCCAAGCCGCGGAGGGGAGGGAAGAGAAGGGGAGGGAAGAGAAGAGAAGCTTGCTGAGCCGCGGAGGGGAGGGAAGAGAAGGGGAGGGAAGAGAAGCTTGCCGAGCCGGAAGCTAATCGGCCGCTTTAGCGGCCGATTTGCTTGTGGCCCAGAGGGGCCGGGAGGGGAAGCCGCAGCCACCGGCATGGCGGCGGCGCAAACGCGCATGCGCAGACTGCCGCGCATGCGCATTTGCGCCCCCCACCAGGTGCAAACGCGCATGCGTGGCAGTCCGCGCATGCGCGTTTACGCTGGGGCTGCCGCTCGTGCATGGGCCCCCAGGCCGCCCTCTCCGCCCTCTACTCGGCAGTGGTCCGCGGCAAGAGGAAGCTTGCTGACCGCTGGTCTAGACTCAGTGTTTGGAAGAAGACTTTTAAAAAGGTGTGACTGCATTAAAAGCAGCATAACTTGAGTCTGGAAAAGTGATTTAAAAAATCCTTGTGTGAAGTATTGGTTTCAGATATCCTTTCTAAGAATGAAGATGGTAGCAAGGACTTCTCCCACCAAAGGTGGGAGTGAGCAAGAGCCCGACAACTGCCCCACAAGTTCTGGTGACGCTGTTCAATCTCTAAGAGGTGAAAATACGTGAGGTTGCCCTGATAACAGTTCACCGTGTTGCATTCAGCAAGCAGCTCTCCAGAGGAGGAAAAAGAGCATGCCAGCGGCGTGCCAGAACATCCTGTGAAGTTTTGAAATGCTAATTCTAAAATATGCAGCTTCCTACGGCACAGGGAACACATTGTTTACTCTTATAGACTGTGACTCACTTGTTAGGGTAAGAAGTTTAGGCTGAAGGGCCATAGCAAGGCAGAACTACTGCTCAGGGCCCTTGCATAGTACTGAGACTGGTGGGATCTGTAATACACCTCCCCCCTCTCCAAGTGGTCATGGGACACTGTTTGAAGAACAGGCTGAGGATTGCAGCAGTGTTATGAAAGATGAGTCCTTGCCTGGGGAGCCAAACATGCTAAGACTTTTTCCTTAGGAAGAGTAAATCCTAAGAGGGAAAACATCTTTCCCAGCTAGATAAGAAATCTTACCAACACAATTACAGTGGCGGTTAAGTCAAGCTACACATGGTCCAGCTAGCAAATAATTTCTTTTCTCCAGGCTGTAAAATGTGGTCCTGGTACAAAATAGCATTTGTTGCCCATATGCTGTGACACTTGATAAGGAGTGCATCTTGAGATGTCGATCTTTGCTGATGCTTCCACTTTTCATTGCCTCCCAATCCACACCCCACCACAACACACTGCCTCATCTCTCATGAGCCCACCAAGCATTGCAGCAGTTGACACTCCTTCCCTCTCATTCTCTGTGTGCCAAGCTGCATGTGTCCAATAGAGCTTCCTTAACTTAGGTAAACCTACTGGGCAAGTGCTGTGTTGTCATGACTATCTTGCCTTCTTCCTTCACTCACATGCCAGATTTTTCCTTCTGTCTTCTTTCTTGCTGAGCAGTATCTTTATTTTCTTCTTATTTGTCTATGGCTGTCCCACCCAGTCACTTTATTAGTATATAACTGAGGGAAGAGACAATATAATCTTCTTATAGTCTGCTTTTGAAATGGTACATGAGAGACTTTTGAAAGTTCCAAATAAACAAAATGTTTTATTTAACTTGGAGGAGAAAAGGTCAAGAAGAATCAGGTGTAGGATGTATGAGGCAAATAGATAATAAAACTGAGATAACTTTGTATAACACCAGGTAATTTGTTGCCAAGAAGTAAGTGTTCCTGCTAGTCAACAAAGTTTTTAATTTTTTTAGGAGAAAGGCTTTCTTTTCAGTTTCTACCTAAACACAAACATAGGTTTTTGAGTTTCACCAACATATAAAGTTTAGAAGCCAGGAACATACAACCAGGTTCCCAAAATCATCCTTTATACCCAAACCAGGGATCATTCTTCTTTTCTAGAAGCTATTTCCCTTCTTAACTGGGCAGGGATCACTTTTCTTTACTAGGAGCTATTTTCTTTTTCTTTTTTGTGTGGCTTGAATGAGGATCCTCCCTCACCCTCTTAGCCTCCTTCCAATCCACAGTCAGTGCTTAACTGACTCTTCTTCAACTATCTGTTCCCAAATGCTATTTCTTAACTGTCTCTCTCAACAGAATTTAATTTGGACAACCTGTCATTCAAAGTTTCTCAGACTCTGTTGATATAAATTCTTGATGATCCATTACAATTGTCTACTAGGTTACCTGAGAAATGAAGGCTAGAGGGTGTCATGGTGGAATGAAGTGTTACCCCTCCCATTTGTCACCTGAAGTCACTTTCTTGCTTTACTTCATTGGAGATCTGACTATGCCAGTAAGCATAATGGCAAAAAATTACTGATTAAATATGCAATAGTTGCAGACCTGCATAGTGTGATTTGGCTTCAGGGCTGGAAGAGGAGAGCTAGATACTATGCTTGGATCTTATTAGGAATTTTCCTTAACTACTAAGGTACCTGGTAACTTATAAGTTGCTGGAGAAAAAAAAACTAGGGGCCATTCCGCACAGCGCTAATGTTGCTGAAGTCTGTCGTGTAACACTATTTTTTTAACATTATGCACAATGTCATACACAATTCACAACACTCCTGCTACACTCCTGCAAAAGGCGCTTCTGTGTAGCGCTTTTTGGGGAATCATAAAAAGTAGATTTCCCCTTTAAAAAATGCTTAACTCCTGAAAACAACCTGCAACACATCTGAAAAAGACATGTGCATTCTCAAAATAGTGGTAGAAAGAATGTCCCTCCCTAGCTCTCGCCCCGGAGCTTCCGGAGACGCGGTCACCATGTCCCCCCCCCCTTAAACTGTCAAAAGCAACGAATAAATGAAGCTTGTAGTTGTTGTTGTTGTTGTTGTTGTTAATTTTAAAAAACAGTCATTACATTAGGTAGCTCCTAGATCAGGGGTAGTCAAACTGTGGCCCTCCAGATGTCCACGGACTACAATTCCCATGAGGGGCTCATGGGAATTGTAGTCCATGGACATCTGGAGGGCCGCAGTTTGACTACCCCCTGTCCTAGCTTGTAAAACAAAAATAGGGGGGGGGGGGTTTGTACTTTGGGAATGCCACAGGAGGCTGCTGGATGAAATTAACAAAGTTCATACTCTCCATGCCTGAAACTGACCACAGCTCCATTTCTCTTCATGAAATTGACAAAGAACATTCAGTCATGCTGGAGGGGTAGATGGGGAGGCAATGTGTGTGTGTCCTGCTTGTGCTACTTTGGAACTCCATTGTAACATAATCCTATTCAATTAAAAAATACAGTAGGAGTAGTGGAGGGTGGGCAGAGACAGCATTGGTTGGATCTCAAACATTATCATTTTGAGGTGGAAAACAGTGGAGGAAGTCAATGTGACTTTTGGGTTCCACTTTAGATTATTGCGAATTCGCTCTTGAGGGGGAGACTCGTGCTTTCTTGGAATTCACAAAACAGGGAGTGAGTTGGGGCTGCTCCTGAATGAGGAGATTTTAGTGTGAAAGTAAGGAAATTTAGCAGAGCTTTATGGCTGCTGTTGTGAAGTTTTTAGTCACTGTGGAAACAGCCTTTGTGTGTGCTTCTGGTATATTGCTGAGTGACTGAGAAAGAAAGGGGAACTCTAACCATTTGTTTCAGAACTGAGAAGCTATTAACAGAATGTGGATTAGCTGGAATGCCTGAAACACACAAGAAATCTTGTGGTACCCCAAAGAAAGAATGCTTCATGGGCCAGAGTCTACTCCTTTCTGAAGTAAGACTCTTTTCATTTTAAAGTAATAAAACTGAAGGAGTTAATCAAAAGCAAGAATGTGGGCTAGTCCTCTGCCTGCCACTCTTTTAACACAGAACACCTACATGCTCTAGGGCCAAGTTAAAAGTGGCAGTGTTCTCATGGCTGCCATGAGGATGCTGCCCCCATTTTAAAATAATTTTAAATTGCTGCACTGAGCTGGTCATCCCACCCCTGCTATTTTGGCACTCGAAAATGAATGTGGGAGGAGAGAAAGAAGATAGCTGCATTGCAAGCTCTTGTGGTATTTTAAAAAGACTTTAAAATGAAAGCAGCAGCTTCATGGCCAACACAAGGATGCCATCAGATGTGGTTTAGCCCTGACATTTGTTGCTCAGGGTGGCATGCAGATTTATAGTCAGGATATATGCCCATTATCATTCAGCCACAAGTGAATATGCAGAAAGGCCAATTAGAATCCTAAAAAGAAAGGTGTGAATGATGTGGAACCCTGAAGCTGTTTGCATAAGTCAAAAACTGATCGAAGCTCAATATGTATTATATCTGTCATCTGTCAATATGTAATAATATTGTATTGGGCACCAGCAGACCCACAGCTTACTCACTGGCTCTTGCTGCTCTGTCATTTCTGTAGTCATGGGGTGGCACATGATGGGAAAGTGACCTCTGACATCTGTTCCCCATCATGATCTGGGGATAAAACATCAGCTGACCTCAACTTGGTCCTGAGAACTGCAGAACAGACCCTCATTGAAGTCCGTTTAAGCTTTATGAATTTCTCAGGGGTTGTTCTAGATGTGAATTCTTGCAAAGGGAATCTTTCAAGAGAAGGCTCCTCCTACATTTTTAATGTTGCTGGTACAGCGGTAGTAAACCCCCAGATATTTGTTGCACTTTTAAAACAGTGATTCTATTGTCCTCCCAGTAACAAAACACCACTTGGCTAATTCCACTTAAAGGTTCCTTGTCTCTTTTAGTAAGTTCATACTCATATTTGACCTTTAATTCCTGCAGCTATTTGCATGTTTCAGATATACTGCTGACAGGCCTAGGAGCAGAACAATTTGCACTTTGCACTTCACCCCAACTAGGATGCTTACAGCCTAATCTGAAATTTGGAACAGTTGTTGAACATTTGCATCATTTCTATCAGACTTGTTTGACTACACCTTTACCAACAGCTGTTTTTTTTTTAAACAAATGCAGAATGCACATGAAAAAATACCTGCCAGTCAACCATCCACAATCTAGGCTGATAGCAAAAAATGCTGCTTGTGCTTCTGTTAATCTAGTGTTCACAGAGAGTTTCCATGTTTCACATGCTTGTTCCTAATTTGTATTGACTGTATCTTGGTAAATACTTCTCTGTACTTTTAAGTTGCCTGGGCAGTATAATACAGTTCTGAAATAATGGTGCACACCAGATGTTTATCCTTCTGAGAGACTGAAATCTCTGTTTTATGTGCTATGATATGTGCTATCAACAGCTGTAATCCCATCAAAACAAAATCACTTTGTACTGCAGAAGCTTCTATTTCGACCTGTGCAAACAAAGATTTACTTCATTGCCCAAGAGCCCTTTGAAGACTGAAGGAGGTCTTCACAATGTTCCTAACTTTTGAACCGGATATGTTTATAGCAATATTTTTAAGCATTCCAATAATGTTTAATTCTGCCTACCGCAGAAACAAATATCCAGCAAACTGATCCAAACTCTCTCCTTCCAGAGGGATTGGGCTGGACTCTGTGTTTGTGTTTTCCATGAGGCTGCCATCACACCACACAAACATGGGCTTTGTTATTTGGCGTGGGATTTTGCATTTGGACAACTTTTAGCATTTGTTAAATTTCAAAGCTCTAGCCCTTGTACACAGGGAGCATTGCCAGAAAAGGATGGCAAGACTAATAATGATGAAGCATTGCGTCACTCGGTGAATTTGGTGTGCATTCATGTATCTCTGAATGAAACAGAGGCCACAATAGCACCAGCAGTTGGTGATCAACCGTAAACTGTGCTAACTAGCTGTCTTGTAGAGTACAGAGGAAACGGACACTTGCCAACATATGAATTGCCGCTTAGCAGTTTAATCTCATTGAATGCCATATGAATATTAATCTTTCCCCATTATGGAGTTACATTATGCTACTGTGTAACCAAGTGTTGCATATGACCCACCGGGGCCGTGGGAATTTGGAGGGTTTGATCTCCTGACAATGTCGAACGGCTGATGTGAGGCTTTTATATGAATAGTTCTCTTTGTGCACAACTCCAGACTGTTCTGCAGCAGAAGCTGTGCCTTGCAGTGCTGAGCTTGGGCATGGCTTTATGGACCATTTCTGTTTTGCAGCACTGGAGAGTCTTCAGGACTTTCAGAGTTAGTTGTTCAGAGGAAATTGCAGGGAGTGCATTTTTTTGAGAAACTGGTTTCACGTGGGTGTGTCTCGTGACACTGAGCATAAATACAAGGAACAAAGCACACTGCTCTTGCAAGACACACGTTCTCGCCTTCATTAGAAGTGGCTCCAGGAGAAAAGGTGGGACTCATTCAGTCAGATGTTGCCATTTCTTTAACACATTGCCTAGCAAAGATGCAGATGCTGGGACTCATGACCTTCAGCTATTGGGTTCATTCATACATATTTGAAATAGCAGTAATGTTATTATAAGCATGTCCAACCAAATTGCCAAGTCCAGGCTCTGAGAAGACCACTGCACTTTAGAGTGGTGCATAGAATGGGGGGGGGATTACACTGCTTTTCTCCCCAACAGGGTCCGCAAGTGACTTACAACAACTGAGCTTACAGTCAGATTGCAGCTGTGAGTTCCCTATGGGAATTGCATTCTGAAGTACTGGAGGGAGCCCTAGCGTGGTTGGAAGAAGTACCTCAGCCTTCCCCTGTGCCATCTTACAGATCTGAAATGACCTTGGGAATTTATTTGACCCCCAAGAAGGCTATACGTGCAGTTTTCAGTCCATGTGCACCAACAATTGTGCAAATTGTGGTCGACCATGAGTTATTGGCCCACCGCCTTGCTGTGATGGGGATATGGGGTACGGCGTTGAGCTGGTTATGCTCCTTCCTCCATAATGGGTCCCAGGGTGTGGCAGTGGGGGAGAGCTATTGCGTCCTTGTCGGCTCCTTTGTGGAGTTTCTTAGGGTGCGATGTTCTCCCCCATGCTCTTTAACATCTTCATGCACCCTCTGGCCCAGCTGGTCCAGAGCTTTGGGCTGGAATGTCATCAGTATGCCCAGCTCTATCTCCTCAAGTACGGCTGCCTGGACTCCTCCCCAGATCCATTTGCCAGATGTTTGGAAGCCATTGCTGGATGACTTGAGCAGAGTCACCTGAAACTCAACCACTCCAAGATGGAGATCCTATAGCTGGGTAGGAGGGGGCATATCAAGAAGCGTCTTTGCCCTCCCTGTCTGGGATGCAACTGGTCACTTCACCCCATGCCAGGAACTTGGGAGTGACCTTGGATGCCTCGCTATCCATGGAGGCACAGGTCAAAAAGGTAGCCCACCAGGTATTTTTCCACCTTCTCCAGGCAAGGCTACTAGTACTCTATTTGTCCTCTGAACACCTGGCCATGGTGATCCATGCGATGGTCACATCCAGGATTGATTTCTGTAACTTGCTTTACTCTGGCCTGCCATTGTCTCTGACCCAAAAATTACAGCTGGTGCAAAATGCAGCTGCTAGGGTCCTCACAGGAACATCTTGGAGGGCCCACATCCAGCCTGTGCTGAGTCAGCTGCATTGGTTGCCAGTTGTGGCCTGGATCAGGTTCAAGGTTTTGGTATTGACCTTCAAGGCCTTATGTGGTTTGCCATATGCCACCAACTTGTTGGTCATTCCTGGCCACAGAGAGGCTCTCAACTAGGGCCAGGGCCTTTTTTGGTCCTGGTCTCCACCTGGTGGAATGAGCTCCCAGAGGAGCTACATGCCCTGCGGGAGCTTTCGGCTTTCCGCAGGGCCTGTAAGAATGGAGCTCTGCCACCAGGTCTATGGTTGAGGCCAGTGTGGAGATAAGATCTGTTGCCCCCCCCCCCAAAGGAAAGTACTCTATCACACTATTGTTCAATAGTGGTGGCTGGCAGTTTCTGCCCTATGCCCCAGCAGGGCTATGTGGGGGGTTGGTTTTGCCGCCATGCATGACATTGGGATTTGTATTTGTGAACTGTTTGTAATTTTAGTGGTGTATTTAAAGGGATTTTGACTTTTTATCTTGTAACCCGCCACAAGTTGGCCCAGCCGGGAGTGGCGAGAAATAAATTTCTAGTAATAGTAATAGTAATAGTAATAGTAATAGTAATAAGTAATAGTAATAGTAATAGTAATAGTAATAGTAATAGTAATAGTAATAGTAATAGTAATAGTAATAGTAATAGTAATACCTCCCCTGCCCCCATGCTGAGGTCTTAGTCTGATTTCATGCTTTAGAATAGATCTCCCCCTGCAGTCTGGCTACAAGTTGGCAGTCTACATGTTTAAACCTCACCTCTAGTTCAGGTCTGAGATTGCAGTCTGTCAATCTGATAACGTTGCAACCTCTAGGTAGGACCTGGGGATTTCCCAGAATAACAAGTGATCTCCAGTCTAAGAGATCAGTTCCTATGGCTCCTAGATCCTTTTCCAGCCCACCCTCCTAGTCTCCAGGTGTTTCCTAACTCAGAGCTGACAGCCTTACAGCCATCATACTACTCTGTCTCGACTTTCTGTGAATTTTCCCAGCACAGCTCTGCAGAGGTGAGACAAGCTATACAAAATGAAATTTTCTGTCCTATGGAGCTCTTAAAGGTAGAGGCTCTGTAATCCTGGGCCCATTAGGAACACATTGGATAACGCACTTTAGAAATAGATTTTCCTGTTCAGCCAGGAACATAAAGCTGCAAAAGCAAGTGCATCTCCAACATGTGCATAATGGGCCCACAACTGAGGTTCTATTCTTGTCCCAGTAACACTGTTTTACTTGGCTAAGTCCACAGAATGGTGTCCGGGCTCCTTTAAAAGGCAGAGTCAGAAGTCTGACCTCTTATTTTCATAACCAGCATTGTGTTCATCCAGAAAACTATGACAGTGGAAATATAAGGAGATACGTATAGAAGAATATAGGAACATGACATGTATTTAATTATACATAGTGATGATGATGAGCAAACATTCCTTTGTCCAAATCAGAATTGGCTTGCACACTGTAAATGGCATCCTTGAACACCGGGGGAAACACTTTTTGTCAAATGATCTAAATTAGCCTGGAAATACTTTGTGCAAGTGAATTCTTTGGAGTTGTGGTTTATTTATGAAGGCATCCGTCCAAATGGGCAAGACAAACAATCATGTTCAAAAATAGCAAAAAAACCTCTTCAAGAGTATTTTTTCCGGTGGGTTGGGCAGGTGCAGGAAGGGAGGTCAAACCACCTTGTTCTGGACTGATGATGATGTTAGCCATTCAGTTATATCTGACTCTTGGTGATCCTATGGCTCATCTGACCCCACATTTTTCAGTCTTGCACCTCTTCTCTTAGTTGTCTAATGCTGTCCATTTCCAATGTCCATTTTTATTGGCTCCAGTGCTGAAATGACAGGTTCTGCCACATGGGGGGGGTGTGTGTCAGGGGATTGTTATTTTCCGGGAAGGTGGGATTGTGGGAGAACGCATTCCCACCGTCCTGCAAAATAATTTTAAACAAAAGTGCCACAAAGCTGACTGGGGCATTTTTTGCTCCCCTCCCAGTCTTCATAAAGCAGGGCAGAACTGGGCCGCTTCCCATCCACATGAGCCTGCTGTGGGACAGGTCTCATTGGCCCCCACAAGAAATGTGGAAGAATCTGCATTCCCTTAGTGCGGGGCTAACCAAGCCTCAGTTGGTCTCCCCCCTTTCCAACCCATGCTTCCCCCAAAATCCACTCCCAAATTCCCAGGAATCTGCCCATCCAGGTGAATATTAGGTTATATATAATAGTTCTTAATACCCCCTAGCTGTTGCCATTGTGTAACATTCCAAATATAGCAGTGGGTCTCAGAAAACTATTGCAATTATGTTTATTAATTCTGTAATCTGTGGAGTAGGAGGAAGCCTGCATGTGGAACACATGGGTCACAGGGTGCCAAGGAGAAGACACATGGAGTTGTCTTCCCAATCTGCCTACCTCTCAGTTCATAAGCTTCAAGCCTCAAATCCCTAACCCTATCACTGCATGGTGTCCTAAGGTCAAACGGTCCAAGCTCTTACGGCAATTTCATGTCTGATCCCCTGCACCTGGGAATAAGGCTGGGCTCCTTCTCTTTGGGATACTTTAATCCTCAGCAAATAGGAACAATGAAGAGGGCCACAGGGAAAGGCAGGCGAGAGGAATGATTGGCTCTTCCTCAGCTTGGACTGTGGTCTCTCCTTGATAGAACCACTTTCATGCCATTTGAAAGGAGAAAAATATGTTCTGTATGTTGCCTTGAACAAAGTCAGTTAGGTTCAAAGAATTAATGCTTAATGCTGCAAATCTTTCCTAAAATCTATTTGAGTTATACAGTCTGGATGTGGCTTAAAACTTCAAAGATTTATATTTATAGGGAGTTTTCAGAAATGTTCCCAATTTTGTATTTCTGGATTCTGCTTCATTCCACAAGGCTACTAAACAACCTATTTATTGCACAATTATGACATGACTATACATTCTCTGCCTTCCTTCAGGGAAACAGTACAAGAATGCTTAGAAAGAACATAATTGTTTTTTTTTTAAATCTCATTTGTCCAAATTCCAAGTCTGATAATATGTTGTTGTGCAAACAGCTGCAATTTACTTCTGAAGCACAACACAGATCTATGTGGGCATCTAGAAGTATTTTGTCATTATCATTGAAACCGTGAGGTGTGTTTTACAGGAAATAAACGTATTTGAAACACATTCCTTTTATGAATTTATTATTTACTTCAAATATTTCTCTGCCAAATTTCCACCCAAACAGGAACCGCAAGACAGCGAACATCAAAGCATTAAAGTATTTTACGTTATATATTAAGATATTCAAGGCATGAAAATAGCCTTTAAAATAAAGTATATATAAAATAATCAATTCAATAAAACATAAAAACAAAAGCACATAACACAACTGGGACAATGGTCACTAGTGGTTAATGCACAACACAAAATAAAACAACAGTATTCACCTGCTGGCAAAAGATGATGATAGAAGGAGACAGACAGCTCTCCCTGGGAAGAGAGTTCCAAACTTTTGGGGCCACTACTGAGAAGGCTGTTTTTCAGATTGCTCTCCATCTAGCCTCAGAAGGCAGGGGCACCAGAAGCAGGGCTTCTGAAGAGGACTGAATAGGTAGGCTCACATGGGATAAGTTAGTCTTTCATGTATGCTGTCCCTAAAAAATAAAGCCATGAATTGTATCAGGATCTGTGTTGGCATCAGCATCCTGCCATGGTTTTTCTTGTGAGTATCCTTTGTATTCTTATGTTCTTTATGGTAGGGGGATAGAGGGACCGTTTGGTGAGCTTGGGAATGTTTGGGAGTATGGGGTTGTTTATCGTTTCACTTTGATCTTTGTGTAGGCTGTGTTAACTCCATGTTGGTAGATGGGTGTTGGGAGGAGAGGATGATTCAGTGCTGTCTAGAGCATTGTCCTTGGAGCCATGAGGTTTTGCGGGTAGTGTTCATATTCGGGTGTAACAAATGTACTTGGGAAAATAGGGAGATTACCTTCTGAGGTGGAGTAGTATGATGTGACCTGAAGGTGGGGCTGGTGGGGAATATATTAATTGAGTATTGCAGATTAGTTTTTTTTTAAAGTATCATATGGTTAGTTTGTTTCTTTTCAATAAATCATTTTTGCAGAACATGCCAAGCCTGTTTTATTTGACAAGTTAATTGGGAGCATGAGAAACCAGAAGCAAAGTGGGAGCCACTTTAAATGGACATGTTGGTTGCAGGATTCTGAACTAACAGTAGTTTCCAGATAGTCTGTAAGGGCAGACCCACATAGAGAGCATTACAGTAATCTAATAAATAAATCTAGATGTTACTAGTGCATGCACAAGAGTGGCCACATCTGGTTTACCATCTGAAGCTGATGGAAGCCATGCTTAGTCACTGCTGTTCTCTGTTTGTCCAACAGGAAGCCTGGGTCCAGGAGGACCCTCAAGCTACAAACTTAGTCCTGTAGATGGAATGCAACCCCATCACCAACAGGAAATATCCAAGTTCTTGCATCAAACCTCCCCCCAGTGGCACTTCTATTTTGCCAGATTATTTTTCAGTTTGTTAGCTTTCATCCATCCCAAAACTTCCTTCGGATAGTGGTCCACAGTTTCCCCAGCTTCTTTGAGATATGTTGGAAGTGCAAGATGGAAATGAGTGTCATCCACATATTGGTGGTATCTCACACAAGAGAATGAGATTTACAATGTAGAGATAGGAAATCTCTTCTGTGGGGTCAATATTGGTGCAGCCCTGTACATCTCTGTCAGTCTCATGCACCTACTAGGGTCTGTCCAGTTGCTTTTAGAGTCTTGGAGGTCCCCTTGACCGATTCCAAAACAGAAAGAATTATGATTGCAAGAGTGAGTTTTGTGAAATTCATAGCATGGAAAACTGTTCAAACTAATAGTGGGAAGCGGCACTGTTATGACAGGGTGCCATCTGTTGGTTGTTGAAAATCTTGTGATCACAGAAGTTTGAGGAACTGGAATGGGAGAACCTGTATAAAACAGACTTTAAGAAATATATTTATTGATTTTCACTATAAAGAAACAAATATTCTGATCTAAAAGTGAGATTTCTAATATCTGAGAGTAATAAATGTGGCTCTGTTAAGTGGTATGCGTATCTTGGTAACTAATATCATCCGTGCCTTCCACTAAAGGAAAGTTTGAATGTTTTGCTCAAGGATATGACCCCAAAATATGCAATGTTGTAATTTCTTGTGTTGCTCTGTCACTTTGTAGCAACCCAGAATGTTGTCCTATAGCAGCATGAGCAATGCACTAGGTCACCACCATAAAGACATTTTACGTATAAAGCGTCCAAAACAAAAAAACAAAAGCATTTTTTGCCTAGGGAGGTCCTACATTGCAAATGAGTACATAATACTGATAATCTTTTAAAATGCATCTTACAGGCTAGACATTAGCGTACATGTGCTCCGTGTTTCTGCTTCTTAGGCCTAACTGGCTTTGAAAAGTAAGTCAATGAAAGGAAAGTTTTCTCTTGCATCCTTGTGAATTTCCAAATTATTGCTCTCCCCAACAGCTGTGTAATAAAAATTGAGCCTCTCTCTTTACAACTGTAAAGGAACAGGGTTTATCAGTCCATTCTCCAGCACTACCTGTAATGCTAGAAAAGCTAAGTGGTATTTGCAAAGATAGGAAATAATTTTAGTGGGTGCACCGGCATGTCAAAAGTAGCCAATGTGGGTGCTTGGAAGGTATATCTAGTCTTTCCCAAATATCTCAATAAAAATGACTAATCATCTATAAACCGCACCGGCAGCGGTATAAATAAAGCAGTAAGGAGGGTTGGGTTGTGCCCAGTCTGGGATGGGGAAAGGTGCCGATTGGCCCCTTAGCCTCGGCCTGATGAGTTGGGAGGTGCAAAGCGCCTCCCGACATCCCCAACCCCCCAATGTGGGCCGCCTTCGGCCCACTGCCACCATTACCCGCCTGCCCTCCGACACGCCAGGTAGGCGGCTGGCCTGGGCAGCCTACCCTGTGGGCCTCTGTCGGGAGGCGGCTGGGGGGAAGGTTCGGGGCCGGCAAAGGGACAGCCCCTGTCTGCGACACAGCGGGGCTGTCCCTTTGCCGGCCCTGAAACCTGAAGTCGGCTGGAAGGTGGGCCGGGGGGGGGGGGAGCTTCGGGGCTGGCAAAGTGACAGCCCTTTCCAACCCATGCTTCCCCCCAAATCCACCCCCCAAAGTCCCAGGAATTTGCCCATCCAGGTGGTTTTGAGGACTTATTTTGAGGACTTTCTCTTTCTAAGGGGTAAATATTACCTGCTCCAGGCTGTGTCCATATTTGGTTTAGTATTTAACTGTCAAGGGCACAAGAACTTGGAGAGGAAACAGTAAGAACCTCCTATGTTGGAATTTCTTCTTGCGTGTTCATTGAACAGAAGAAGAGCCTTGCACTGATGAATAGACCACAGGGTTTTGCTCCATTGTTGTGTCTCCTAGACAAGCTTTGCTGTGACAATAAGTACACAGAAGGAAATACTGCTTTACACAGAGAGTCATTAAAATGTGGAATCTGCTGCCAGAGGATGTAGTGATGGCCATGGGAGTAAAATAGATTAATGGAGGATAAATCTATCAGTGGCTGCTAGCCATGGTGACTGAGGGGAACTGCCACATTCAAAGGCGCTAATCTTCTGAATTCCAGAGCCAGGAGGCAACACGGAGACACACTGCTAAAGGTGGCAGGGTTTCTTAGGTGTCAGGTGTCTTATCCTGTATGCCCATTGCTGGCTCTCCAGAGGAACTGGCTGACCACTGTTTGAGGCTAGCTGGACCACTGCTCTGATCCAGCAAGGGCTGTTTTTCTGTTCTTATGTCTTAAAAGAGCTGGAACAAATCTTGGCACTAGCTAAAGGTCGGGTAGTATTAAATATTTTATGATCCTTATCCAGCCCTTTTGTGATGCTTAGCAGGAGGTGTTACAAAGCAGCTTATGTCGTAGGTAGCATGACAATTATAGTGATTGCATTGTATAATTAGCAAACAGTTTGCCTGACATGCAAATTAGGTCACCTGGATTTGGGGCACTAGAGTGTGGCAACTCTATAATTGCTGAGGTGACAGGATGGACAGTGCCACTTCTGGTGGCATGAAGGAGACCACCTTTTGCAAAGTACTCGTATGTTAATAATTCTCTGCAAATGGGAAACCAACATGACACTTTTACACAGCCTGTTTTTTTTAAATGGCACAGAATTAAAAATGGGACAAGTGAAATGGTACTAAAATGTGATAATTATTCTAGCATCTCGGAGTTCTGAGTGCTAATTCTGCTGCATTCTGGGCTTGTAGGCAACAAACAGGAAAACTCACCTCCAAACCAAAATAACAACAATGACCCTTCAAGTTTACATCATTCCATCATTTTATTAAACTGTGCCACATAAGCTCAGCGTGTGCACAGGATCTGTAGCTGTTATAGGTATGTGGTTTGCGGCACAACATCCCAGCCAATGCAGAATAACAGCATAGTAGAACAGACTGGGCTGTTTCAGACATTTTGAGTGTGTGTGTGTGGGGGGGGGGGGAGGGGGATGTTTGAAATTACACTTTCATATCTCCTCATACAACTCCCTTAAAAAAAAAAGTTGCATCTTTGGGTGACTTTCACATAATGTGCTACTTTCCTACTTATGGGTGAGGTCTGGATTCCTTGGCTAGAGTGCTCAAGCTGCTGCCTCATGCAGTAGGGAGATGGGAAGATGGTGGCCACCCTCCTTGCCCCTCGCTAGGCTATGGCTCTCACTCTCCTTTCCCCTGCACTGCTGTCCTGCTAACCAGCATCTTCTGTGCAGGCATACAGATGTAGTTTCCAGGCATTGGTGTTTGTAGAGTCATTCCAGGGCCAGGTGTTGAAATCCAGTTCCAAGATTCAAGCACAATGTAGACAACATTCATGGCTACAAATCTGAAGGGCAATCTGAGAGCAAGAATACAATGTATAAGCCAGAGTCAGAGATGTAGAGGAGAATTCAGTCCAGAGGCATTGAGGTCAGTAACTATTGGACAAATTGCTTCTGCACAACCAGTCCCTCCCCTGTAGCTTTTATGAACGAATCTACTCAGCACCATGTATGGCATCATGCAAACTGGCTGATTCAGTCCTGTTCCTGCAAGCACTCCTCCTCACTGTTGGTTCTGTGCTGGTGCTGTGCTGACAGGTGAGCACAATCCCTTCTGTCTTGCAGATCTCTCCTCCCCCTCCTCCTATGGTATTGCTGAGGCTGTGGTGACAGAGGAGGGTGAACTGACCAGCAACCAGCTCTCTGTTGTTAGCTTGTCAGCAGACCCCAATTAAGACAGCAGCAGTTAACTGGGGAGTGACTGGACAGGGTGAGTTGGGGAGGCATCAGGGATTGTGTTCTCTTTGGTCTGCTCAGTAAATGGACCATACCTGCCTTCATGTACAGTCCATTCAACAACCTTAGCATGCTGCTCCCTCATTCAGCTGCATGCATTGTCTAGGCCTCAAGTGCTGTAGTAAGACATTTGGTTCCCTGAGGTAAAACTCTGCCCTTCACAGCATTCCAATAGTGTTGGTTGAATCTGTCCATTTAACCTGGATTTTCTTTGCATTTTAACAATAAGGCATATATAAAGGAACTGACTCATAGGAAGCAGAAAGTTTGATATGATAAAAAAAAAATGAATAGGAATTTTAATACCTAGAGAAAATAGTTAAATGATTTCCAGTTCTTCAGGTGTTGTAGGACATGGCTTCTTTCTTTACCAGATCAGGTAATTATCCTGTATCCTTTAATTTGCACTCAACTTAATGGGGTGAAGCAGGAGTTCCTGGATGAAGTTTTAGTTTGTGGTATTCAGAATTGGTCTGTTGTATAAAAGGTCAAATGGGATGATGCCTACCTGTTGTCCCTTTGATCTTATTTGCCAGGCCAAAACTGAGTTCAGGAGATTGAAGGGAAGAAAACTACTTCTTATACTGCATTCCCATCAGCTGCTATTTGTTTGCTTTGCAGCAGATTTCAAAATTACAAGTCAGGGAGGCATGGTTTTTTACTTCATTGACAGTGTGTTACAAATTCCCACACACACCCCGCCAACATAGTTTTGTCCTGGATTTTGCAGACAGGTGGATGCATGTATAGAGGGTTCTTTCTGGTAAATAAATAGATGTGTGTTAGTCTGTCAGTAGCAGTAGAAAAGAGAAAGAGCACCTTAAAGATTAACAAAAGACAAATAGACTCATATTCTAGCACTATCTGAACAAGTGAGCAGTGACTCACAAAAGCTCATACCCTACACAGAAGAATGCCCCTAGAAAAGGATTTTGTAAATCTGTCTTCTTTTATGGCAGCATGACGTTTTCTGTGTAGCAAGAAAATGTCTTCACATTCTCAGGAAGAGAAGTCATTGATCAAAAAATTTTACAGCAGAAAGAAAATCATACCAGACAGCATTTTTTGCTTCTTTTTGGCATTGCTGAGATGGCTTCTCTCTGAACAGAAACCATGCATCCATCTAAAGATCAACAACAATGACTGTAGTCACAATATATGCCTTTGAATAGAAAGAAATTAACAGTGAGGTATGCTCTGTACTGGCCAGTTCCATCTCTGCCTAAATCATTTTAACATCTGTAATGAAGGTGATAAGCAAGAACATATTCCCTTGATGGTTTAAATCAGAGTTGCTGGGAACTAGCTTTTCAGCCCTTAATCTCATTAGTATTTCTGGTTCTCTCCAATACCTGTGCTTCCTGTGATAAAGCTTAATTCTTGCTACTGTAACTCTGGAGAAGAGCACAGCATTAAGGCCCTTATGGTCTAGCAGTTTGCTGCTGAAGTCTGAATGCATCAGGGGTCTGACTGAACATTCTACTGCTGGTAGAAATCAACCTCAATTTCATTATATATCATGATCTGGACTTTTCTATCTACTGAAGCTATACAGACGAATGTTTATAGCCTTTGATGGGAATGTTGCTTTTTTATTTTGCCAGGAATAGGATGCAGAAAGCTGTTGTAGGACAACAGATGTGTTAGTAGAATGCCATGGGATAAACTAAACTAAGCTAAGAAAAGGGCTATAAAAAGAAACCCAACTATATTGGTCGAATGCTTATTTAAAACATCCAGGTACCATATGCTAAGACAATAGCCACCTTAGTAAAAATATTTTTCCCCCAATTGCAGGGATGCAGCACTGAGCTTACATAAACTTTGACTACCATCCTCTCTCCACTACAGTAGGGAATAATTTATGATTAAAACCCATTTATAAATGTGAGCTGTGACCTCTCTTAGAGGGTTGATGTAATTCTGCTATTAATGCAAATTAGTAAATGAAAGAAACTTCCTGGTTTGGGATCAGGCATTTAACTTGTGAATAATGCATTGGTAAAAATAAGCAGAGAGAGAAGTTGACGCCTGCCAGTTTCACTGCAATATGAAGTAATCCATCTTTCTGTCGTTTTTTACCTTCCATAGGAATGTGTGAGTCACCAGAGTCACCTTGCTAAAAGTACTTGTTTTTTAAAAACAGTTTACGTTGTTCTTGATCTCAGCTTGCAGCACTCCTTAATTGAAGGTCATTATCGGCTATAGTTATTTTGTGCATTTATTTGTTATGGATTTGCTATGAATTGTATGTAACTCCAAGTTATGGGCATATGTATGGAATAAACTGGTTAGGCTTCCATTTCCTCAGGCAACCCTTGAAACTAGTTATGTGGAAAGGGCTGAGGCTTTCAATACACCATTTTACATTTCCCAGGATTCTTTGTGGGTGGCATGGCAGGTAAATCAGTATAAAGCTGATATACTCACCTAGCGTTCCTACTTACCAGAGATTGTCTCTCATCCGTTATCTGGTATACTAGGATGCCTGCTATGGCCTTTTGGGGATATTTCATTACAATTTGTGAGCCTATTAGTTTTTAGGATTTTTTTAACGGTTTAGCTCCTCCTGCAATTGGACTAGCACAAGAAGGCAGCAGACTAACCTAAGGAAGGACAGTTGTCTGAATATTCTGAACGTTTCTAGATGCCTGTATTCCTAGTCTCATCCCCAAAATTCTTAATCACATGGACATTTTCCACTAGCTGCTAGCACAAAGACCACGCTTCTCCATGCATTAATCAGAGAAAAGGAAACATAATTTGTCCATTTGCCCTGCTTCGCAGATGGGAAGTTGTGACATTGCATTGAAGAGTTTGTTGGGTTATATTTAGACAAATGATGTGGCTTATGTGGGTGGTAAAGTTGCACCCACTACTGGTGGGGAAAAAAGACGCCCTTCTAAATATTATTGGCAGGCTTCTAGGGAGTTGAGGATATTGCTATTGTCTTTTAAAAAGATTGTTACTTAGTTTCTAGGCTCTGCACTATTGAAGATTATGTAAGCTTGCTTGAATTTAGTTTTTGCTTTGTTTTGTTTTGGTTTTTTGAGCATCTGGTGATGTTTTATTATGGGTTCAGAATACGGCATTACAAGGAAGCTAGGAGTCCCAGGAAGTTAAAAGTAAATGCAAGAAACTAGACCTAGGTGTAAACTGCAAGGAGCTTTTATTGCAATTCCAGGTCGATTCAGTCCCTGCCGTCTACACAGAATGCGATTTCCATTTTGATTTTGAGCAATTTAAATTTTCCTTCTGCAACAAGCAGGTTTGATCCAGAATGACCCTACCTTTATTGTGCGATATCTTAGAGTGCTTTTAACCCTCAATATTTAACATTTGGATTGAGAAAGCAGGCTGCTTGGAATCTGGGGTAGATAACCCCTGATTGGCCAAAGCTGCTCATGTGACAAGCTTGCCTTAAAGGAGAAGCCCCTAATTTCTCTCAACTTCTGTCGGTCTTGGATTTTTTTCTCCCTCCTCTGCCTTCTTCGATCCTCTCCCCCCTCTCAAAAAAGAAAGAAAGAGGCTGTACTTGGCTCCCCCCTTCAGAACTACCCTAACCACATGCAGAACACTTTTCTTTTTCAATGGGATGGGGGGGGGAAGAGGAAGACCTGAGTTCAAATTGATCTGAATTCAACAGGATTGACAATGGAATCCAGACTCTGCCCTAGAAGGAAAGATGGTTTAGCCTGGAGAAAAGAGGAGTTTAGGGAGACATGACAAAATAGCTGAAGAACTAACATGTTGAAGGTGGACCAGACTTATTCTCTTTTGCTCCAGAGGACAGGAAGAGAACTGATGAGTAGAAATTACAAGGATGTAGATACTTATTAGGGGAAATATTATAATGGTAAGAACAGTGGAACAGTTTTCCTCGGGATATGGGAAGGCTCTTACTGGAGGTCTTTTAGGCAGAGGCTGGGGGGGGGCATCTGTTGGGGATGCTGTGGTTGTCCATCCATGCATTGAGCACCAAGTTGCACTACATAACTTCCAAGATCCCTTTCAACTCACCCTGATTCTACCATTCCAAGGGTGTTATGTATGCAAACTTAACTTTCCGTTGTGTAACAGTGATACTTTCTGTTGCCCTCCTTATTCCCTGGCTGTTTCCTGTCTTCTCCGTCCAACTCTGGAGCTTGGTGATAGCCAGCCTTTCACATTACATGGCACAGTAGCATTCCTAGGAGATGCCAAACCTCCAGACTGGGGACCAGTAATGTCATAATTGGAGAGGTCCAGGCTGAAGAACCTGCTCACCCCTGCTTTTCATTTCCTCTTATTTAGAAAAGTTAACCAGAAATTTTCCTGTTCTAAAACAAGCTGCCATTCTTTAAATGGAGATGGCATAAATTAAATTGAATTTTTAAAAGAAAAAAAGATGAGGTGAAACAGTGTTTTTAGCCTTCAGGGGAAAGAACAAACCCAATGACACATACTAGCTGCAGCTCTGCTTGCAGAAAAATGAATTAAAAAAGGCGGAGGGAGTAAATTACAGGTCAACTCAGTTGCAGGGGAAGTGTCTGGAGGATGTCTCTCTGCTGACTAAAGCTATGCTCTTGACTCGGAAAGCCACGGAGCGTGCTTATGCCTCAGTGGAAGATGTTGGCCTTATTTGCAGGCTTCCTTGCTTCCTTTATTTCTGCCAGGGCTAGGAGAGCAGCCAGTTCCTGAATACAGCCTGGGGCTCTCTGGATTGGAGAACATGGAGTATTATCTTCCCCACCATTTGGGTGGGGGAAGTCAGAAGACTCTTACAAAACTGGGACCTGTTACGCTGTTTGAAACCATCAATGAGTTTCAAGAGCACTTTGGATCTAGGCACAGTGTTTTCAAGAGGCTGCAGAGGTTCTGTTTCCGGCAGCGGGCACAGCTTCCTGGGGAGACCTTTGTGAGTTTCGCCTCAGCGCTGTGGGAGCTGGCATCACGGTGTGACTTTGGATCTCTGCAAGACGAGCTGGTGCTTGATCAGTTGATCGAGAAAGCAGGAGACTGGCGGATTAGGGAAACGTTGTTTTCGCAAATAGATTCTTTGACTTTGGCCAGGGCTGTGGAGCTGGGATCGCAAATGGAGGCAGCATTCAAAGCAGCACCAAATAGGGTATCGCTGGTAATAGACCAATGGGAACGCCAGATCACTGGCGACAGAAAATGGATAAAGAAGGGCGGTAGGGCTCATGGACTGTTGAACCAAGGGACAGAAAAAATTATGCCGGAACCTGTAAATAAATACCTCCTGCAGAGAAAACAAAATCATGCTTTCCAGCATTGCCACAACACGAGGCTGTCTTGGTCTCCAGGAGTTATGGTAGGTTTAGAACAGCATGGATAAGAATTCTTTTTACATCTATCTCTCACTTTGTTTTGCTGAGAAAACAGCTAGTAAATTTTTTTTAAAAATATAGAATGCATACATTATAAAAAAAAAATCAACAAGGAATTTCTAGTACACATTTTTTTAGCATTCCAAGAGAGTTTTAACAGCCTGTCTGAGGATTTTAGTTCTTCAACATTTGCTATAAACTGTTTAATCATTTTATTATATTGGTTAATCTCAATGTGCTTGTGATGTCCCAGATCTTAGCCAACCATTGAAGGATGATTTGTGTCTGAACTTTAGTATTAACATGGTATTTGTAGACATCATACAAAAACAAATCCCATGTTTCACCATTCTTACCATACTCAAATAATCCCATAGTAATATTTCAACATCTACTGGAAGAGAGACATCTTGGAATGTTAGAATTTTGTTCTAGAATTCATCAGGAATTGGGCAAATACAAACCCAGTAATTGTACGTTTCAAGACCGCTATCACTTTTCCATGGTTACAGGCATCCACCTTGAGCTTCAATGATGGGTGCTTAAAGATAAAGGGCTGGCTCCAGGCCCAGGCAGCTTTAAAAGGGGATTAGGCAGATTACTAAGAGATAGGTCTGTCAGTGGCTTCAAACCATGGTGACTAAAGAGAATATCCACCTTCAGAGACACTAAACCTCTGCATAGGGGTGCCAGGAAGCAAAATCAGGACAAGGCCTTGGCCTCTTGGCTTTCCAGAGTGACTGTTTGAGACTGGATGCTGGCCTAGAGAGACCACTGGCCTCATCCATCACGATTCTTTATATGCTTTTAAAGTCCCCTACAAACATAAATGAAATCTGTGCATCTCCAGCAGCCCCTTGCTTTGAGTTATATTAAACATTACAAGTGTATAGTAGTATCAAATTACTCTTATATAGATAGATTCCCTATTAGAATTTGTGTCTGTTTTAGGATTTTTTCTGACACAATTGCAGATCTAGTTCCAACTAGAGATGGTTCAACAATTCTCACCTCTACTGATTTAACTCAAAAATCTGCATTTTACTTTTCTTTCTCATTTGTACGTAACAAACCAGAAAATCTTTCATTTTGTGCCATTTTCTGTTTCCTTACATCAATAATGTCTGGAGTATTTATTTGGATTCTTTTTGTGCTCTTGTGGTACATAATCTATATATGGCAGAATAGAAACCAACCAGCTAGAAATGCCTGCATTGAAACTACATGGAACAAAAAGGCTCACAGTAATAAGAATATACAAAAAGAAATAGACAGTGGGTATATCCATATAGCTTTGCTTCCAGCAAGACAAATGCAATGGACCTGAAGTGAGCAGTGAAAGGACTGGCCAGTTCTGGACCTGGAGAAAGTGAATAGGGCCTTCCATTGTTGGGTGGTAGAAAGCCATATAGCATGCATGTACCCCATCATATGGCTGCAGCCAAAAGCACAAGAGCCTCCTATGGACCAGGCACTGATATTTCTAGACCAATCTATCACACAAATTGATGAAAAGCTAAAAAGCTGGCTAAGTTTCAAGTGGACTCTCCAGAATGTACCTCATAAAAGATAATGTCTATAAGAAATAAAAAAGCCTATGTTTCCGCACTGAAGTTCCTGCATACCATTTTGATGTTTGAGATTGAACAATGATTTTGTTATTTTTAGCCCAGTTGTAGAAACACATGTTATCACTGAGTGCAATGGATCTTAATCCCACGGGCATGTCCATGAGCACTGTTTTTTCAGTGCTTCTCAGTGCACTGTGACTAGTCTGTAGACATCCTTTTCCTGTTGATTATTTGGAACTTCTCTTAGAACTTCATCCTATGCAAGGTGATTTCGAAGTCTGGAATTTGTGCGGGATGCATGACTGAATTAGATACACCTACTCCTAGCGAGTATTGAGAAAGTCATATTGCAAACAGGTTCACAGTCGGGGAAGAACCATTGTTTATTTTTCTTTATCCCTCATTCATGGGTGTGACAGTGATGTTGTGGTTCACCCTGTTTTTCAGTCTAGCTTGGGTTGCCCTGTCGAAAGGTTAAAACCTCTGATTACCATGTGACTGTGATGTCTTATGATGGCATAAGCCTGTTCTTTCAATTGGCAACTGGCTTGGGTGGTTTCTCTGTTGCTTCTGTGGCTGAAAATACAGCACAGTGACTGGGGCACTTCTGCATGGCAAGTTTCCCTGCATTTTTCCCACCCTAGTCTTCTGCAGCAGCTCCTCCTCCCATGTGACTGGGGACTTTTTCCTTTCCATTTGCCGACTGATACATTGTCATTGTGTAATGTCAAGTTCTCTGATAGTCAGAGAACCTGATAGGCCATTATACCATTATAATGACATATCAGCTGCTGATTTAAGAGCCTGTCATTGGTAGTGGTAAGGAAATGGCTACTGTGGGGCAATAGAGCAGGCAAAATGGCACCAGTGTGGACAGGAGCAGACGTCACAGTAAAGTGTGGGAAAGATTGTGGAAAAGCTGGTTAAAATCTGGCAGGTGTGTGGAAGCACCATGAGGCTGTGAGGGAGCAAGGAAATAATCTGTGTATATGAAGATTGCTCAGAGGCCGTCGTTGCTGTGGGATCTGCTCACACCTGGAGTTGGTTATTTATTTCATTAGATATTTATATCCCATTTTTCTCCTGAACGGGGACTCAAAGAGGCTTAGATCATCCTCCATTTTATTCTTCCATAACAACCTCATAATCTAAGTTATGCTGAGAGAGAGTTACTGACCCAGGACCCCCCATAAGCTTCCATGGCAAAGCAGGGATTTGAACCTGGATCTTACAATGCCACACTAACTCTGTTAGCCACTAGCCGTGTTCAGTTATGTGGATGCTTGCCTGTGACTTCGGGCACGGTCAGATTCTACAGCCCACAATCCCACAGGGCCATTCTCTCATTGTGACATCAGGCCAGATGGAGAGAATGAAGTACCAGATGGCTGCTTAGGACCTGGAATGATGCCCATACAGTTGTTGCTTAGAGAACATCCCTGTGGGTCCAAAGCAACGGCCAAGTACTTCTTTCTGTCTGAAAAGCAATTGAGTCTTCAGTGTTCAGGAGACTCTACAGGCAAAGTCAGAGAAGGGATCAGAAGAAATAAGAACATCTTTCTTCCTAAACTAAGGCTAATGATTGCTGTACCCATATCCCATGACAGTTTCTTTTAAAGTATTTCACTGAAGAGGAAGTTGTGAGGTAACATGACTTCTTCAGTGTTGATCAAAACAGTGCTGCACCAAATGGAATTCTCTCTCCTTTATGTTTCCTAAAGGTACAACAATACTCTCAGGTAGGGTTCCCAGCTTCTCCCTGGCTACTGGCGGGGAAGGGGAGGCAGGGTTGCCAGATCCAGGCTGGGAAATGCCTGGAAATTTGGGGATGGAGCCTGGGGAGGACTGGGACCTCAGTGGATGTCCAAAGCAGCCATTTTTATCAGAGTAACTGAAGTGAGTGTTTGGGAAGTGTGTCTCCCATTTTATATGTTCCCTAATTGAAACACGGGCATTTCATCAATTCGGATTCTGTTGAAAATCAGCCAATGAATATCGGTAAAAAGAAATTATTTTTAACTGTTCATGTTCTGTGTGATTTATTACAGAGGATGAACAATTTTCTTTACACTAGTATTCCAAAAGAAATGTTTTCTGTGACATGGTTAAACTAGCTCAATCCACAAGGTAGCGACAACTCCTGTAGTGGCAACTATTATGTGGAGACAATGGAAACAACCTCTAAATATCTAGTGGACAAAGTGGCAAAAGGTTATCCTTCCTAAAGAGACGCTGTGGCATGAAGAAGCCCTTGCAATTTTCAGTAAACAACAACAACAACAAATAATTTCTCTACCTCCAAAGAATTAGGGTCCTAATGGAGGGAACATCTTCAATGTTTTGTGTCTTCAATGCAGTTGTGTCACCATGATTGGCATTATACAAGTTCAGATATTTATTTATTTATTTGATTTCTATACGGCCCCTCCATAAGGCCTTCCATATTAATGCTTTTGTGCCACAGAAATAATAGCTTCTTCCATTCTAGCGCTGAGAATGCCACATCCTTAGGAGGAGTTCTGTTTTTTTAATGGCAGAAAATAGCCACCAGCAACCAAAAACTGTGTTTTAAAAGTAGTTGTGTGCTCATCACAATAGGAAAAGGAAATAGGAAAAGGAAAACGTGTTCATAAAATCATTCAGATGAAATCGCCAAATATTTAGGGATTATCATGCAACACAAAAATAAATATTCTTTCCTTTATATACCAGAACATCAAGGTCTGCAAGTTCAAAGAAATGTTGAACGTTCCTTGAAAACTTGTCCACTTTCAACGGTCAACACCTGGAGGAAAGGACAGAGCTGCCCCTGCTTTCCCCACTCCAGATCTCTATGTGTTGACTGCAAGGCCAGAAAAAAACCTACACGAGTACAATTGTAGACAGTTTCTCTGTGTGACTGAGAACTGTTCAGTTCATGTGAGGATGTCTTATTAACTTTTGCAAACATGTAGGTACTGCTCTAAATGTCAAGTCAAAGTGTGGAGGGTCCGGAAGCATGAGCCTGCAGCTGCAATCCTGCTAATCATTCCATGCTGTGACCTTGGGTGCTCACTCAAAAGGGCTTGTGTTGTTCAATGACTCCACTAGAGGGAGGCATTAAACTACATTTGCCAAATTTATATTTCATTTGGGACTGAGTTGCTGAGGAATTTGAACACAATCATAAAAACAGTGTTCTAACTAGGCAGTCTCACAGCGCACTGTATTTTAACACAATGTGAGCAGAGACTCAGCATGGGGCGGGGGGAGTGGCATTGTCATAGTTCCCTAAGCACCTAAGCAGCAGAGAACCCACATTTTTTTTCTTATTTTTCTTGGAAACTGTGAGGGCTAGAAATTTATTTTGGTGAATGTTTAAAATCTGCCAGAGGATGCAGTGATAGTCTCAGGAATAAACACCTTTAAAAGGAGATTAAATAGATTAATGGAGGAAAGACGTATGAGTGATTACTAGCCATGGGGACTGAGGGGAACGTCCACATTCAGAGGAACTAAACCTTTGAATCCCAGAGCCAGGAGGCGACATCAGGGGAAGCTCTCAGCCTCCATTCCATGTAGTTGGTTCTCCAGAGGAACTGGTTGCCCATGGTGTGAGACAGGATGCTGGACTTGGTGGACCATGGGTCTGATCACCTTATGGTGATTAAATTAGATATCTCTGGTATCAAATTGCCATTTAATCTCCCATCTGAATCAGCAAACTAGGGTTTCCATACAAATCATTATTTTAAGTGAAGATTACATCAGAGTTTGAAATCCTTGATGTAGCACAAGTATTCTGGTTTGGTTGCAATGAACTATAATAAACTAGTTGCAAAAGTACAACAAAGGTCTTGGGCAGGGGCGAGGGTTTATTGTATTTTATTGTATTTTCAACCTTTGTTGTAAGCCCATTACAAGCTGGCAGGTCCGGGAACGGCAGCCTAGAAATAGAATTATAAATAAAATAAATAAATGATATAAATAACTCATTGCCTGGCCACAGGCAAAGGGAAGAGTATTTGAAGGGTCGTACATGTAGAGGCAAACCGTGGTTTGCCATTATGTCTAAACGAAGCCGGAATATTTAAATGTTAACCCTAATTCTATATGGTAAGATTTGTGTTGTGAAGCTCCATCTTTGACAGATACTTTTCTCTTTCTGTGCAGGCCCCAGAGCCAGCAGACAATTGCACGAGTGAGGGAGAGCTGGAGGATGACCAGTCCTCTTCTGTCCCCAGCACATTAGAACTGGAGATACGTGGATCAGGCCAGGAAACAGATGAAGACTATTTTGAGACCCAGTCACATCAGAGTGAATCATTATCAGACATAAAGACAGAGCCTTATGAAAGTGTATCAGACTCGGAGTCCATTGCTAGCGACCTCACTAGAGACACAAGCCTGAGCTCACACTGTTTTTCTTCAGAAACAGAGGAACCATGGCTTAATTCTTTTGAAACGAAAGTGGAAAGAGATCCTTCCAAGCCTCTGTGCACAAGACAACACGGATATATGCAAAAGCAAGCAGTGGAACTACTTACAATTCGACAAGGATCACCTGACAGTGAATTGGAAGCACACAGAGAAGTATCTCAAACAGAAGGGGCCAATGGGAAGGACAAAATGTTACCTTACAGTGTTCCTCACACTGCGTCAGAAACCAGTGAAGAAGACTTTGTATTAAAGGCTGAGGCTATATTGGTTGCAGAGACAAAATGTGTAAATCAACAGGGACAACTTCAAATCAGCTCAAAAAATTTGGCTGAAGGTGCTGTTGCCGAAGGTAACAAAAGGACGGCAGTGATGAAGCTTGCTTGTGTAAGAGCAAACTCTGAAAGCTCTCTGACTTTCCCAGGGACTCAGAGTGCACCCATTCATACAGAAATAGTTTCAAGGTATAGTTTGCCTGATATTCATTTAGAAGCTGACAGAACTTGGAAAAGAAACTGCGAGGCATCCAGTGTCAAGTATAAACACGACTGCATAACTAGCAGCCAATGCAGCAGGAAGAATATTAGGGACAGCAAACCAACCAGTGTTCTGCACTTCAGTGGCCAAAGGCTGAAGACCACAGGTTTAGCATGTTTAAAATCTAAATGTCACATGTCACGGCAGAGGACAGGGGATCTAGAAATGAAATCATGGCACAGCACTCCTGAGAACATAAGTGCTCAGGAGGCCAGAGAACAGGCCAATGACTGTATTTGCCTAGGAGATAAATTAAGCTGGTCCTGCTCCAGATTGCACCTAGCAGGGTCAGATAATGAAAATGTATGTGAAAAATCGGGACTGTTTGATAACAGTTCACAGAAGTTCTTAAAGATGGAAAATGATACAGGTATTGACACTCTTAACACTCACTTGGACTCTGTGAAGTACCTGTTAACACATGTGCTGGACGCCTATCAAGTTAGTGGTACAAATTTAAACAATGAGTTCAAGACCTGTGGCTTTACAACAAATGGAGCAGATGTATTTGCTGACAGCATGTCTGTGGCCCTATCACAGCAGTCGGAGAATGACTCCAAGCGGGAGATCACTCTGCAGTGCATACCATCAAGAAATATAAATGACAATGTAATTCTGCAAACAGATCAATCCAGATTAGAGGATGGGAGAGGAATTCAGGAGCTTAGTTCTGACTTTGAAATCCATAATGGTGAACTCCAAGGAAATTACCTTGGTGCGCATTTAATGGATAACTATGACAATTCCTGCGAAATCCATGGTTCCACAATTAGTAAACAATCAGATATGGAAAGAAACTGCCTTGAGTCTCAAAACAATGAGGCCTTTTTGGGGGTGGGGGTGTTAAAGAGAAGTTGGGAAATCGTGGAGGGAGTTCTAGCATCACATGGAAGAGACTTTCAAGGGGAAAAAGAGTTTCAGAATATGAGCAGAAGATTCAGTGCTTTCAGGGGTCCTGATCAGGAGAGAATAGATGATCATCTTGTGGGTATGGAGAGGGAGAACTGTTATTTTGGTGATGGGGAAGATTTCTCTGCTCTTGAAGTAGCATCCAGGTCACAAGACATTGGTCAGGAGGGAAAATCAGAGCAAATTTCAGAGTTAAAATCTATATCAGTACAACCTGTAGGACAGAAAGGGCTACAATATGGGAATATGGGAGGAGAGAATTGTCCGGTTGATCTAACCACTGAGATACTGCAGCAGGAGAATTCAGCTTCTCCCCTTGTGCCCATGAAAGATGCTCAAGGGTCATGGGAAGCTCCAAAGACACAGTCCAATTATGGAGAGGACATTTTACCAGCACATGTTATATTAGAGAGTCAAGAAGGGTTCCTTGTTACCCAAGAAAGAGCAAAATCCACTAATGACACAGGGGAGGCCACTTATCTTGATTTCCCACCATTGTTTGACAGTGCAACTTCTACAGGAACAACTGTGGAGAATGACTCTCTTCTAAATCATTTAAGTTTGGAAAGCACTATAGAACTTGGGAATGAAGAGGGAAATGCAAACTCAGATGCCATAAATGCTGAACTAGAACCCTGCCAAAGGAATGATGATTCGGGCTTTGAGACAGCACAAGACAGCTTACAATCTGAAACAAGGGTTCCTACGATGGTGGATAAAATCATGGCCACAAATGTAAAGCAAGAGATTTGTGTAACTACAAAAAGAAGGCAGGAAGTTAATGTAATTAGTGGCCTCAGCAATGAAGTCACTACTGGTGATGAGACCTTAGAGAACGATGTGCCTGTTAAACACATTTTTGAGAAGGAAGAGATCAAAACCTGTGCTGTACTGGATGAAAAAGTGGAGCATTGTGGTGAGTCTTCAAGATCAGAACTAAACAGAAGCTTGTCTGTGGGAGACTCCAGGTGCATTGGCAGAGACAGTGAACTGAAACTGAGCATGGATGTCCATGTTGCTTCATTGGAAAGAGACAACTCAGATATTGCCTCCAAAACAAATCTAGATAATATCAGCACTGGTAGCACAAACAGTGAGGAGACAGATGAGACTGTGTTTAACTTCCAGGGTAGTAACAGCAGTTTCTATAAGGCAGTGCAGAAAAACAATGCTAGAGTCACAGAGAAATTTCCCAAGCATGCTAAATTTTTAGGCTTTCCAAAAATGGCCTCCTTCAGAAAAACCAAACCCATGACTGCTGAAAATCAAGGTAGCACCAAAAACAAGACAGAAGAATTAGGAAGAAAGGAAGAGGGTGAGGTGGAAAATGGCACAAAGCCTTTGCAAAACAGTTTATCCAACTCTGATTTCCATAGCAGGGACCACTGTCTTGCAGAGTATTCAGATGATGAGGACTTATTCTATGAAAGACCTGCTGGAGCATTTAACAGAATTAGCCTAAGAAAGGCTTCAAGCTTTGGCCGGACCCTCTTAGAAGATGTGGGCACTAGTCCTACTCCAACAATGGCCAGATCAAAATACAGTGAAGGAAAAGTTCTAACTTCTGTTGAGAATAATGAGAATGAATCTGCAGAATATCCTGAACTGAGGAAATCCTCATCCGAGGATGACTTTAAAAGGAACAAAAACACAGAGGGCAAAAAGTTCAAAACTAGATTGGCCTTGGCTCACAGATCCTTCTCAAGTTTCTTTGAATCTAAATCTCTGGAAAAGGAAAATGCTGAACAGAGTCCAAAGATTTCAATGAAAAATGAAAAAGAAAAAGCCAAGTTGCACCAAGCATCTTGGAAAGCATTTCTGAAAAGCAAGGAGACAGATGGTCTGAAGCGGTCAGCGTTTAGTTCCCTTCCAATGCAGCAGAGCTCTTGTACACGTAGGAGCCCTGGCAGCTTTGTTAGAAGGGGATCCAAAGAAAATCTTGACTGTCACAGTGGACAAGCCTTTATGAATTCAGGGGTGTCTAATGGCTCTTCTACAGAAGCTGGGCATTCCGATTCCTCTGGGACCAGTGATTTTATGCCTGTGGATGACAGGAGGAGAAGAAGGGGCGTATCTCATGAGCTTAGGGTAAATTGTCCTCACAGCCCTGACCACAATGGGAAAGAGGAAGCAATGGGCAATGGCAAAGATGCATCCTTCGATGAATTTTGGTTGAAATCTCCAGTTAGTCCAATTGACCTGCAGTCATCATTTTCTCACTTCACTCCTTCGTGCCCCCAGCTATCAATGTATGAACGGAAAGATATGCCATGCAGGCCTATGAGCCCCAAACCCCAGAGTCCAAGGACCAGTTCTCGAAAGGGTTTCCATTACCCTGGAAGATTAAGTTCCACTTCAATGATATCTTTGGGCAACATTTCTGCAATGGATAGCAATTTGGAAGCTCCAGAGAGACCAAAGACATTGAAGCCTAGGTCTAGCTTCTTGTTGTCTATGCATTCATTAGATAATGACTATCAAAGAGAAGACAGTGGGATAAGCAGCCAGTCACAGATCAGCTTAAACACTGCTTCCTCAGTGAGCGATATCATCAGAGATGTGGTGAGTTGCTTTGCTTTGGTGGTGGTGGTGGTGGTGGTGGTGGTGGGAACATAGCTTGAGGGTTTTGAGTACAGTGACACCCCCCCCCCACACACACAAATACACCCTTCTCTTTTCCTTTCTGAGGTAGCAGCTCTGATGTCATTTTCAGCACTTGCAAAATCATCTTTTGAAAGTAATTCTAAGAATATATTTAGAGGAAAAGGTGACATCGGAACTGATCATCCAAATAACTTTCCCACAGCTAAACCTAATAGAATCTGGACAAGAATCTAGGATCTGTTCACAAGTGTGCTTTGGAAAAATTAAATGTGTAGCCAGTTCTGCCTTCATGTTTCCATTTCTGTATTTGGATCATGGGATTATATTAACAAGTGATCCTACTAAGGGTCCTTCTTTATTTGAACACAACCGGACAGACCACATTGTCATATTTTACCTCCAGAGGTATCTACATGGCTCAGACATTTTGTGTCCAAATGAAAATTTGGTCTCTGGCTTCCACAACGCTATCCTTTCTAAAACCTCTTCTGAAGCATTTCCATCCTGAATATTCTCACATATTTCCCTAAATTCTCATTTGTTGATATTTATAATCCAATTTATATGCCTCCCTTTCCCTAGGGCTCAGCTAGGCCCTTGAGGACAATTCACACATTTAAAACTGAAAGACCAAAATTATGAATTACAAGTGGGGGACTCACAATAATATGTGGGATTCTATTTCTCCCACCTCCCCACTATTTCCTTTGTCCCTTCCCTAAAAGCCCCCATAGCCTCTCCCCCTTTCATGCTTCCATCTCTCTTTTGCACCCACCAGCCAACCTACCTTTATTCCCCACATTTTAAACTTTCCTTCCTCCCTAACACCCTGCAGGGAAACTATGGCTTAGTTGTGGGGTGCTTGCTGCTAGTAGGGTGGTCAGGTGTCTGACCTGGAGAGTTTGAAATGTGTGCTTTCTGCCCAGGAACTGAATTGAAGGGAAAAAATGGGCAAATAATTGAGAAAAATTATAAACTGAGAAAAGAAGGGCATGAGTTTTCAAAGACAGGGCACAATATAAATCTCAAGATAATCAATAAATAAATGCCTGGTATTTTCCAATTAAGAGTTCTAAGAAGCAAGAAGTTCCAAAAGGACAGAATGTGTGTGTGTATGTAAGTGGGGTGTGTGCCAAGGGTTAAACCAGAAAACTAAGAAAATAAAGGAATAACAACAACAACAACAAGATGCTTTAGGCTGACACTGCATTGAGCTGGGGATTGGACAAGATGGCCTGTATGGCCCCTGCAACTCTATGATCCTAACATTTCAAACCCTAAGGCTTGGCTGATGGAAGACAGTCTGTGGCTGGTGCTAGTATTTCCATATTCCGCACCTAGGAGGAACAGAAGATGAAGCCCCACCCCCACTCCAAGAAAAGATTTCTTTGACAACCTTTTCAGAGAAGAAGTACAGTTTTATTGTATACTAGGGGCAAAGCCCGTTGTATCCAGGAATACAATGGGTGTAGACCAATGTAGGTGGAGGGAAGAGGAAGGGGAGGAGTTGCCAGTCTGTATGGGCATGGGATTGAATGTGTGTGTTGTGTGGGAGGTTGTGATGGCATGGTGACAAATGAGGGCATGGATGTGGAGATATGGGTGTCACAAACCTGTGGTTTGGAATGTTCGTTGAGTATGGGAGAGGACTGACCTTTGGGAGCTGTGGCATAGTGGTTACAGATGAGCTTTCCAGAGCCATGTCTTCAGATATGTGAAGGGAAAATCAGACTGGAGACTCTCCTTAGGGGGATATTAAATGGCAACCAATTCCTCCCAGTTCTGCATCATTTCCCTTCTTGTGTGAATTAGGCCACAGACACTGAAATGTCCCCCTGCCCTAATACACATGGGGTAGTCACAGTACACAGGTGTCCACCCTGCTCCTTCCGTCTCCATTTTTTCACTGTTGATAAAATGTTATGTGCCCACATGCTTCTTTCATTGTTGCTCCATAGAAGAACTTCATTTTTGTACCATGTTATTGACTACCCAAAGTGAGACTCACAAACACCTTTTCCCTTCGTCTCCCCACAATAGACAACCTGTGAGAGAAGTGGGGCTGTGAGGGGGCTGAGAGACCTGGGAATGGGCCAGTTCCCATGTCTCTCCAGCCATTTACTTGTTCACTATTTACAGTTTCAGGCTGTAAATATTCTTTATTTAGATCTTCCTGCACTTTCCAGACCCACAGGACTGATGCTGGTCTGTCTGTCTGCACCCCAAAATACAAACAGTTGCTGGTAAGGGCTGGTCATAGCCCATAGCCCAGGAGGGACACACCTGCACCACTCAATCCCAGCTGTAGCCTGCAACCCCCTACCATAGTATCTACAGTATAATGATCAGCTCTGCAGGCAAAAATGGCTCCTTTGAAAGCTGGACTCTGAGGCATTGTACGATTTTGAAGTCCCACCTCCAAACCTCCAGAAATATTTCCAACCCAGGTGTAGCCAACCTCCAAGTGGGGCCTGGAGAGCTCCTGGAATTACAGCTCATCTGCAGAGTATAAAGATCAGCTTTCCAGGCAGAAAGGGTTGTGGTGGAGAAGAAACATTTAAGGCTTCCACACACAGGTTATTGTTGAATTGAAAGACTTGAGGCCCACTGCACAGGGTTGTTGTGCAGATGAAACAGGAGACAAAAGAACCTCCACAGCAGCATCCAGTTTCGTCTGCACAATAATGCTGTGCAGTAGGCCTCAAATCTGTGGAGAGTTGCGAAGAAGAAATACACATGGCTTGGCTGTGTATAACCCCAGAGCAGTATTTTTCTGTGGCCTCCCTGTCAGCCAACTGTTTGGCAGAAGGAAAAAGTTCCCCACCCTCAAAAGGAATGCCCTCCCCCATGTCCTCAGACTTCCCTGCGTTGCTCTTGGAAATACCTTCCTCCCCTCAGTCAGGGGCTATCAGAGGCTCCTTCCCAGCAGGCCTGAAGGGAGGGGGAGAGAGCGCACTCACCAGCCTTCTGCCAGCTCTGTCAGGGTTCTGAGGCAAGTTACAGTTGGACATGACAGTTAGGACAGTCTTGGGGCATAAAGGGTTGGCGCAGCCTGTCCAAGCCTCTGTTCTCACCCTCCTTGGCAGCCCTACTAACCTCTTCTCCCAGCGGTGGTCAGGAGCAGACTGGCAGTGATGTCTCCAGATTGCCCCTGGGTGGGTGAGCCCTGTTAGAACTTTGGACCAACGATTAGGCCAAAGTCCTGAGTGGGTGTGACCTGTTGCGCCCTGATAGGCCACGCTCACTATCCACCCACTTAGCCCTTAGCATTTTATTAATAACAGCTCCCGCTGTTACAGATGTTCAAGTGGATAGCCGTGTTGGTCTGAAGTAGCACAGCAACATTTGAGTCCAATGGCATCTTTAAGAACAATAAAAATTTATTCAAGGCGTGAGGTTTCGTGTACATGCCAATTGAAGAAATATGCATGCCCACGAAAGCTCACACCTTGAATAAATCTTTGTCAGACTTAAAGGTACCATTGGACTCAAATGTTGTTATTATATATGTGTTATATGTGCTTGGTGGGGAGTTTTGATTATTGTGTTTCCCCCCTTTTATCTCTTGGGTGGTGGTTTTGCCTGCCCCCACACCCACTCTCTCCAAGCTAGCTGCATCTGTTTGCTCTCATTAGGGGCAAAGCAGACAGCATCTCTCTCTCTGTCTCTCTCTCTGTCTCAGTGTAAAACAGCTGCAAAAAAGTGTGTCTGTGTGCAGTCCAAGCAAATGCTGGGAGAAGGCATGATGGGGAAATTCCCATGGTGCCCTAGAACTGTCAGCCCAATTGTGGTGACATTCCTGACTGAACAGATCGTGTGTGTGTCTGTGTGTGGGGGGGTTATCATTATTCCAAAATCTGTGCAGCAATTCCCCAAAACACTTCAGAGGGCATGCCCTTGAGAACTGTTTTGGCATTCCTCCCCTCCCCTCCCCTCCCTCCCATTGCAATCGTGGCAACCTTTCCCCCCCTGAATTCATTGCTCCTAACTCCAGAAGCAATGAGGATGGGATAGAGCAGGGGTAGTCAAACTGCGGCCCTCCAGATGTCCATGGACTACAATTCCCAGAAGCCCCTGCCAGCATTTGCTGGCAGGGGCTTCTGGGAATTGTAGTCCATGGACGTCTGGAGGGCCGCAGTTTGACTACCCCTGGGATAGAGGTTACCTGGGTTTATGTGTCTGAATGGTATAAATTAGAGTTACCAACACTGGAGATTTGGAGGGAGGAGTTGGAGGAGGGACTTTGGCAGGGTATAATTCCATAGAGTCCACCTTCCAGAGCAGCCATTTTCTCCAGGTGACCTAATCTCTATAATCTGGAGAACGGCCTGCAGCCTGGACACTGAATATACATAGGAAAGGCTACAATAGAAGTTTCGTTTGTGAGGTTTAGGAGGTATGAGACTGTAGAGTGGCAAATATGCCGGCTAGAACAGTGGTCCACAACCTTTTAAAGGCTGCGGACTGGTGGCTGCAGGGAAGGCGATTGCCTGGCCGCACATGCGCATTGTGCGTGCGCGGCCCTGCTTCCCTCCCCCCCCCCACAGTAAGAAGCTTGCCGGGCTGCAAGATTGCGACCAGGGAAGTTTCTTACTGCGGGGGTGGGGGGGCGGGGAGAGGGAGCCACGGCCTGGTGCCAGGGCCTTCGTGGCTCGGCACTGGTCCGCAGCCCGGTGGTTGGGGACCACCGGGCTAGAACGTAACAATAAATCTAGGGTTCAGCTCAATTGCTTTGCAGTCAACTGCCGCCAAGCAAACCAATCAATTTTTTTTTCCAATTGTCACTTCTGAAACAGGAGAGTATCCAGCAAAGTCAAATTACATCAGAAAAGAGGCCAGCTGAGAAACGGGGTCTCCATTGCAGAAAAGTGTCTACTCAGATGCCGCTATCTCCACACTCATTCCCACACATAGAGAACAAAGCCTGGATGCTTCCCTTTCATGTTCGGGAGAGAAGAGCAAATGAGTGCACCTGCAGAAAGAGACGCCGACCCTTATACAAGCGTTTTAGCTTTGATGATGCATGGATGGAAAGGAATCGGAAAAGGAAACTCGTGAAGGAAACACAGTCAGACAGAGAGACTGAACCAAGCAACCTCCCAGAGGATCAGTTAAACGTAAGGAGCCCCAATCCGTCATGCGGTCCCTTTCTGGCTGCCTCTCTCTGCTGTTACCCTGTCTCTTCCAGCTGTACTTTTAACCTCTTCTGTCATTTTCTATGTGTCTAACCAAGTGTGCATTGATTCACCAACAAAATGGTGTCTCTCTTGAGAGAGAGGCTTCTGTTGCGACTGTTCTTTCATGCATTGTATGCTGGCAGTCAGGGTGGGCTTTGAAAAGTTTCACGTACCCTAAAATATCAGGTATATCAATACCTTAGTGTGTTATTTTCCCAGAGTGACACCTGTGTTCAATGACAGGCACTCTATTATTTCTTAAAATTCCACCACTTTCAGTCCTGTGCTGAGCAAATGATACATAAAGAGCTCTTTTCATTACTCAAACATAATGTTTGCTATTTTGATTTTAGAACTTGCTTGCTGCCTTTTCTAACCTTAAAAAAATATCAGTTGGAAAAAAAAATCTTGATCTGGCAAAAAGGTTTTTTAGGGGTAGGATGGGACAGAGTCCAAACTCGATGTCTCTGTAATACATGGCTGTTACTTTTTTGGGTAGGTTAAAATGCAACCCTCCACGATTTCACCAGTGGCCTTCAATGCCCACCCTTTCAAGTTACATCTCTATTCCCAGAGCACACCCACAGGTTTGGACTGTGTGGGCCTGAGGCAGCACATCTCCTTTCCAGGTATGAGCACAATTGCAGTTCACTTGACACCTGATTTCTGAGCATTCTATTAGTTCCTGTTTTTTTTCTGAATTGCTTGGCTATGCCCTTGTTGCTCTGAATTGGTACTATCTTCATACTTCCTTATGGAGTTTTCAAGTTTTTTTCAATCTGCATTGACAATTTAAAGCTATGGACTGAGATAGAAGTGCATTGACTTTCTTAGGCACTTGGGAAGTCTTTAGGGGAAAAAATATTCTTTTCAGAAGATGTCTCCATGGCAATTTAATAGTTGTATGATCACCCTTTATGTCTCTTTGACAACCTTCTCAGAGAAATAGTTTATTCATATAAGCATAGCTTGAGGATTTTTTTTTGGTAAATGCAAGAAAAAGTGTTAACTGGCAGATGAGGACTCAGGAGAGGTTTTCAGATTTGTTGATGTCTACTAAGAGTGCCTTCTGTTGCTGTGGTTGTGCTTTGTGGGTGTATCATAGAATCACAGAGTTGGAAGAGTCCTCCATCTAGCCCAACCCCCTGCACAATGCAGGAACTCACAACTACCTGCCTACTCACAGTGACCCTAATTTCATGGCCAAATGATTCCTTCCCCCCCAAAATCTCCAGAATCCAGTCTGGCCTGGAGGAAATTCACCTTCCATCCCACAGTGGCGATCAGCATTTTGAATAAGGATAGTGGTCTGTTGCCACCTTGTTCTTATCTATAAAATATCCACACTGTCACAGTGTATTATTAAAAACAAATGTGGTGCTTCAAATACTGTAATGCAGTGGTCCCCAACCTTTTTATCACCGGGGACTGGTCAAAGCTTGACAATTTTACTGAGGCCCGGGGGGGGGTCGTCTTTTGCCAAGGGACGTTGCCGCCTGAGCCTCTGCTACACTTGCTTTCCTGCTGGTGCCCCTGACTTCCCACCGCCCACTGGGGGGCACTGCCAGCAGCAGCTACGCAGTGCCACTCTGAGGGGGGGCCCCAGCCATGGCAGCCGCCAGAGAGCACCAAAGGTTAGCCGGCGGCAAAGTGGCAGGGCAGCCCCCGAGGCAGCAGCCAGGGAAGGGGACAAGGAGGAGCCACGGCCCAGTACCGACTGATTTACGGACCGGTCCCGGTCCCCGGACCAGGGGTTGGGGACCACTGCTGTAATGGACAGAAAGTGTGTGCTGAAATGGGACAATTCTCTCAGTTACAACAAAAGGCACCAGCATAAATTTGGGATCCTCTGCTCAGAGTGAGGCACACAGAATGATTACTTTTATCATACATGTACAGTTGTTAGAGTTATGCCAATATGGTCATGCTGAGAAATATGTAAAACAAAAAAGGGCCTTTCTATGGGCGACATTCCCCCCCCCCTTTTCTCAGTGCTGTTCATAGTGAGTCATAGCTCTTGTTTTCCGTATCTGCTGCTACTGCTCTGGTATTGTTCCTCTTTTTCCAAGTAATGCCAGCCAAGCCAGAATAAATGTAGAAATGTGATGATGTCATAATGCCGCATGGCCAATCAGCTTTTGACTACCCAGCGATGTCGGTGAGGGCAAATCAAGCCTGTGCTTTAAAATGGAGTTGGATGGGAATGATGCTATTGCTAAGGCAACAATATTGCCTATTGGTCTGTTTGTCATGGCAATAGAGATGTATTCCCCTCCACCCCCACTGCAAACATTCTCCTGCTCCTTGCAAACCCTTTATAATTATCAGCATGTATTCGAAGGAGAGGAAATTTATTAACCTTCTGGTTCAGCAGCAGATAATAGTACAGGAACTATAGACAAGAGACAAATAGTGTGTATATATATATATATATATGTGATGGTTTGTTATCTGGAATGCCACAGCTTGTGTTATTTAGGCATTGGCTACTGTTTCTTGTGAGATTTCTAGTTTTGTTCTTCAGTGATATTGCTGATGACTGAACTGCTTATGTCTCAAACACCAAGCTTCTTGTTAAGTTCATAAAAGGATTTCTTAGGAGGATATGAAGCATACATGTGACAGTTCAAAAAGCTGTTTCTCTCTCTTCCCTTCCCATCAAGTTTACCATGGAAAGGATTGAAATCATCTGAGTTTCCTATTTTAACAGAATGAATATATATTGGCCAATAGGTGGTGTCCCAGGTTTTGGAAATCCTGGAGGTTTTCCCTGGAATTAGTGCCCTATCAGAATGTTTTGAAGTTAGCTGAAAACATGACAGTATTAAGTGCTGTGACCCCAGCCTGACCATCTGGGAATCTTCTTAGGTTTTGGGAGGTTGGGCAAAAATCCTACCACTAAGTCTGGGAATGGCACAGAATGGAAATTGCAGTACATAAAAACAGGCATTGAAAGATTCTGGAGACATTACACATTGGGCAGGTTTTGGTTTTTTACAATATCCAGCTGTCTTGCTTGCCAAGATAAACTTGAAAATGTTGTTACCAAATGCAGTTTGCCAGCTTTTCTTCCCTCGTGTTTTTTCTGTGTGTCCTTCAGTGTGTGCCTGACGTTATCTCTACCCCTACATTCCTTGTTCTGTCTCAGTAATGTGTTGTCTCTGGTTTTTACTGCTTCGTTTGTTTAAAAAGAGAGAGAGGTTTAACTGGAGAGGACTCAGGAGAAAGATGCTAAATATGCTTTCTTTCATACTCTTACTGAGAAAAAAAAAAACCTCTCAGTGAAGCATGCTTCTGAGTAAATATGCACAGGAGTGGGTTGTTCATGTTATAGGACACAATATATGCAAGCAAGGGGTAGGCAGTAAGAACAAATAGTATATAATGAAAGCATCAGCAGCCATGTGGGGGTTTCAGGGCCCTCCCCGTGGTAAGTATAAAATGTACATTTGTCCATAGAAAAAAATGGCAAATGTTTAGGGGGTAGAGCATATTAAAAATAGGTATTTATTGAATTTCCTTGAGAGAAGACAAGAAGGAGTGGTCTTAAATTGCAGCAAAAGATATTAACCCAGCAATACCTAATATACTTAGCAACAAGCATCATTTGCATTTACTTCTATGGCATTTTCTTCTTAGTAAACTGGAATCAGCGTATTAGGGCTTTTCTAGCTTATAAATTTGTAGTACAATGAAAATGCAGCTGTTACTTTTTCATTATGGATGATCCAGACATGTGCCTTCAAGAAAATACTGCTTTGGGGAGCTAGTTAAATTTGCAATATGCATGTTTCTTTCTTGTTTTAAATGACATTTATGTTAGTGCTAGATGGAAAGTGTTAGAAAGTTGTCCCGAATATGTCTTAGGTGACATCAGCCACTATGACTGGGGTTACTAGGTCTTCCCTGAGCCATTTTGAACATGCTGCTTGTTTCTAAACAGATTGTTAAAGGCTTACTACTCATGTACTCCTCTTCCTTTTCACTCATAAGTGTCCTTCTGTGGGTCTTTCCTCTTCTAACAAGTGAAATGCTGCCACTCTCCAGTGATGGACAGTTCATGGTCCCTAATTTAGAAAAACTAGCAAACCCTAGCTACACTGGCTCCTCTGGGCCAAGGCTGCCCCCTTCCCCTTCTGTTATGTGGACATGTGCTAGTGTTGTCGAAGTGATGCTTGAGCAAGAGAAATACAAAGGTAAAAAATCTGTGGGCTTCTTCATTGTGTGGAAGACAATTTGTTTTGCTCTCAGGCATGTTTTTCCTGACAGTGAGAATGGTTGAATGGTGCAGGAGAATGCCTGAGGACATTGCTGAGCCTCTTTTCTTGGATGGTGAAGAGAAGATGAGTCTGTTGTATTGGAGATTTCATTCATTCATTCATTCATTCATTGACATATATCCCGCCACTTTATAAAGACTCGTAGTGGCTCATAATATAAAACCCCACATAAAACTCATTATCCCCAGGGTTCTAGGCCCTCTATAACCACAAATAGATTGGTGACCTAAAATCCCTCCTCCGAGCAAACCTCCCTAGAAGTGGAGGTACAGGTGTAAGAAGTAAGTCCGAGAAGGGGGCTAGCAACGGCACTGGCCTCAACCAAAGACCTGGTGGAAGAGCTCCATTTACAGGCCATGAGGAATGGGACAGCTCCATCAGGGCCCTCAGCTCTCCTGGGAACTCATGCCACGAGGTTGGGGCCAGGACCGAAAAGGCCCTGACCTTGGTCGAGGCCAGACGCACTTCTTTAGTTCCAGGGACCTTCAAGAGATTCATGCTTGTAGAGTGAAGTGCTCTGCGGGGGGGCATAAGCAGGCAAGCAGTCCCTCAGACAGGCAGGGCCAAAGCCACGAATGGCCTTAAAGGTCAGAACCAAAACCTTGAACTGAATCTGAGCCAGACCAGGCAACCAATGCAGTTCTGTTGTCAATATAATATCACTGCAACAGGCAGTAACAGTCCTTCCCACCCTTGCTGATATTCTTCTAGCCTTGGGAAATCCGGCAACTTTTTATTTTCATGTAAACAATATTTGATTATCACAGAAAGGCCAGTGCGCTCCAAGCTCCAAGATCGCTCTTTGCGAAATGGGTTTTCTCAAATGAGGAGGTTTTGTATGTGCCATTGTGTGGCTAATTTTTCTCTGTTTTCTCAGCTCCAGAGAGGCTTTTAAAACTCTCATTTGGCCACAGCTAATGTGAGGAATTTCTCAAATGGTGGGAAGCAATTCAAGTAAACTGTGAGGAGACAAATGGGGCTGGGTTACTATTAGTTTATTGGCACAGTCCATTGTGAGCTTATACCAGTCCAATGCCAAAGCAGCCCTTGTCCTACTGCAAGCTAGTGGGTATCTTGTTCCAAGCTAGCATGCTGTTGTCCCTCTAGCCTGGGATGGATTCCTTTCGAGTTCATAGTATTGCACTAGTGGTACAAGGGGTGGGACTTGCAAGACTTTCTTGACGTATATGAAATGGCACTCAGAGTTGATCCTCCCATCTCCACCCACTTCACATGTGGTTTTATATGATGTATTTGCACCAGTTCAGTTGCACTGCCTGAAGTTGCTGCATTCTTATAAAGGACTTTATCCCTGACTTGTCCATCCTTTTTCTCTTGCACAGCAGATCAGGTCATCCATGAAAACAGTAGGAAGTATTATTTATTTATCTACTTAGAAGAAGAAGAAGAGTTGGTTCTTATATGCTGCTTTTCCCTACCCGAAGGAGGCTCAAAGAAGCTTACAATTGCCTTCCTATTCCTCTCCCCACAACAGACACCCTGTGGGGTGGGTGAGGCTGAGAGAGCCCTGATATTACTACTCGGTTAGAACAGCCTTATCAGTGCCGTGGCGAGCCCAAGGTCACCCAGCTGGCTGCATGTGGGGGAGCGCAGAATCGAACCCGGCATGCCAGATTAGAAGTCCGCACTCCTAACCACTACACCAAACTGGCTCTTAATTCATAGCCCACCTTTCTTGCTAAGACTCAAGCCAGATCACATCTAAAAATCATGCAGGCCAAGCAGTGCAATACATGATAGAACCAATGTTAGTCAGTAGCACATGACTGCAGACCCCTTAACCAGCATTACAGGACTGGAGAAGGTTACATAAATCAACAACTAGCTGGATCACAAAATTAGAAGTAATGCGTTTGGATGTGGATGTTTGCTCTTGGATTGCTTTGTGTTGCCCTCTGTCCATCATCATCCTCATCATCCTCATCAATAATGAAAGCCAGGACCCTTTCATCCATTATGGCAGCACTATGGCTTCAAGCAAAATATTTCCTCTTGGCTGCTATTATCTAAGCATTTCACCCCGTGGTTCAATGCTGTTTGTGGGGAAGATGCCCATAGCAATGCCAATGGCCCTTCAAGAAAGGTGCAGCATTGTCGGGGAGTTTCTCCAGCTTGACGTGGCTACACTTGATAAGCACATAAATTTATGGCAGCCATTACAAGCCCACATTGAGCAGAACTGTTTTTTGGTGGTATCCATGTCTCTGCTGAACCCAGAGAAGCAGCCCAACATTATGGCTTTGGTCCCGAAACAGAGGCCATCTGTGGCTTTCAGGGAAAGAATAAAACAAGGAAGGAACCTCAGCAAATAAATGTAATCTGAAAATTAGAGAGTGGCTTTCTTGACTGAAGAAGAAATATATCTAGCAAACATAAATGGACTCACAGTCCCTCTTGCCCTTTTGTTCTGCAGGTCTTGGAATTCAATCAAAATATCAAATTTGATAGCAAAAGGAATAAACTTATAAATAAGAAAATGTTGTCAAACCTGTTAGTGCAACTCTGCACTTCCTGTGCTCATCATGCCATTCTGCACCAAAGCCAAATATATTTATTTGGAAATCAGTGGAACTGAAATCAGTGGGACTGAAATCTTTTCTGGTTAGTCTCATTAAGGATCTAAAATCCATGACAAGGCATCTCCATAGCAGGATATCAAGGGCCAATATACTTGTGCTTTACATTCAGCCACTGTTTTGCATATTTTGATCTTGATGGCCAAGCCGTGTAAAGTGGACGGTTCAATCTCAGCAAGACGGGAAGTGCATCTCCCACTTAGGGAAGCTGAATTCTGTGGGGCTTTACGCACCGGGATCTTTGTTGCAAATTGGTCACTGAATGAAAAATCGCCATTTAAAGTAGTGGAATTCGTCGTTATGCATACCTGCCTTTGTGGTGGAATCCAGTTGCGTTTTGTAGCATTTCCCACAGGCTTCCGGTCTTGGCAGAAATCGCTAGAAAGGAAGCGCTATTGCCGAGCTGTCCCGCCCCCGGCCGTCAAGCAGCCAATGGGCAGCCGTTAGCATGCTCCCAAACAGCCCCTTTCCCTTTAAGAAAGGTTTAAAAAAAAAAAAAAAACAGACCCATAGCAACGAATCTGGGTAGATTCGTTGCAATGGAGAGACCCATCCAGCTGCCTGGTGTGTTTGAGCTGTCGTTTGATCGTTTGATCGTTGCCACGCTGCCTCCGAGTGAAACCCCCCCCCCTCTCACGGGCCCGATTTTCGTCTGAATGAATGTGTAAAAATTAATGGGAAAATACATCAGCAAACGGGCTTTTCTGTGGTTTGTGCTTAGTGACTAAAGGGGAAGGACTGAAGCCAGGGAAGCCTCTAAACAGAAAGAGGCTCGCTGGTGCGTTTATCCCCGCTCGCTCGGAGAAAAAAAATGGCGATCGCTTCGCCGGAAGATCAGAGAAGAGAGCCAGGGGGAGGGACTTTGTAGAAACCGCAACAATGTTAACGCACAGGTCTTTTTCGCTAGTGTTGCAGATTGGTTGCAGGAGTGTATCGCTTTCCGGAGGGTGAATCCACTTTTGGGGATTTCCCTGAAAGCGCTACAAGGAAGCGCTTTTTGCAGATTGGTTTCAGGTGTGTGGCAGATTGTCGACGACGTTGTGCATTATGGCAAATCAATAGCGTTTTCAATTAGCAACCATTGTGCGATTTTGAAGGCGTGCAAAAAGCCCCTGTGAGTCCCCTTATCCTACTTAAGGATGGGCAGGATGCTGAGGAGAAGTCTACTTATTTATTTAATATGTTTAGTTATTTATAGCCCATCATTCTCATTGAGACTCCAGGCAGATTACAAATTGTAAGTCAAATACAGTCACCAGGATGGGACATCCAGTGGACAAAGCAAATAAGGTGTGTGAAGCAGACAACTGAAAATAGGCAGAAATTGAGAAACTAAAGGCAGAAAATGAAGCAAACACCGTGAGAAGTAGGGGAGAGTTATGTATGTTTCAGAACACAAATTTGATATCTCAAATACTGAATAAACAACATTGATTTTGGAGGCTTAGGTTGGTATATGAGTAGTAAAAATCTTGTACAATTGAGTGCCCTACATATTTAAGGTATTAAGGTATTGCTAAAATGCTGAGTAGCAAACATATCATATATAAGACACACATCTATATGGAATATATATTTGAAATTCTACATGGCACATTACTGTACTGGAGGTCAACTTGAGGAATACTGCAGAATAAGAAGCAATCGTGGCAAAATGCTGTCTTGATGGGCAGAACTAATCACCAGATGGAGTCTATCAATGTCAACAAGACATGGGGCCATGATGCATTAGTCACCCATAGTTTCTCAGAAGGAAGGCACTCAGCCTTGAAGAGGTCAGGAAAATTATGGTCTCGGTAATAAATTACATTGCTCCCATTGACTGAACCACAGGCATTTCAGTACCTTCATGAGAAAGATTGAGGGAATCTCCGACAGCATTCTGTAATGAAACGAAGTCACATGGCCAGTTCATGGAAGAGTGCGCCAATGATTTCTGAAGCTCTGAAAATGAAAGTGTCACTTGACAATTGAAAAAAGTCTTTTGGTGAGGGAGCTCTGGCAGTCCCAGGATTTACAAAATAGCTTTCTTTGCTGATATAACATGGTACATTTGTGGCTTGATGGCTTACCTGCAAGCAGAAGGATAATTGATATGTGATTAAGCCGACTGTAGAAAAGTTCACTAATTGAAGCTGTGACCCTATCAAAAGAGGCTAAGTTAAAGCAACTTGTTTCATTTCCTTCAAATCTCAAAATGAAAGATGTGAGAGCACAGACTGGTACTGTGCAAAATTGCTGCATCTCTGCTGCAGCTGTTTCCCCAGATATTCTAGGCCATCAAACAGCTTCTTCTGGAGGTACATCCATGAAAAATTTGTTGGCTGCCTGCATGGACTCAGTGTCCAAATTAACAGAATACATTACTAGAGCAAAGTTTGAATCCAGTGGCATCTTTAATACCAACAAAATTTTATTCAAGGGAAATTGCTGAACTGCAAATTATACAACATTCAAAACTATGGAATCCCCAGGACCTAACAGGGAGGTTCGTTTCTTATCTCACTATATACGCTAACCTCATTGAGCCCTAATATCATTCTTAACAATCCTCCAGAGGGGTCATACCTCTCTATTTATTTATTATTTGGAATAATAGATTAGAATAGCATATTGTAATGTAACATAATAAATAGAATGTAATGCAATTTGGAATGGTAGTTTGGAATGTATTTAAAGGATACATCTCCCCATCACTCTCTAATTCAGACTTATTTATTTCATAAACACACATGTGTGCATACCTATAGGCATGCTATCCTATGCACAAATGTGCATGTATTGCTATGCATACTCCTTATCCTTGTGTTCTGTCCCCATGCCATTTTCTTCTCTCTCTCTCTCTTCATCTTACCTAGATGCTTGGCTTGCTGTTGCCTGCCCACCTTGCCCACAGGCATTCCAGGCCTTAGATCTCATTCAGCTTTCCCAACACTTGTTTCTTACTACTGTTTGCCAGCCCTTGCAGAGTCTTATCGAAATGCCTGTGTTTCCCATGTCTTCTGCTGGGGGAAGGCAGAACAATACGCCTGCTTTCCTTCAAGTTTCTCCCAAAGAAGGGGAGGTTGTTTGTGTCAAAACAGCAACATGTGGCAACCCTCTGGAGCAACGGTACTAAGACGGCAGGACCCTCTCTGCAGCAAAGGTTCGGCTTTTGCTGTCCTGGTTCATTCTGAATACATTTGTCACTGTGGGAAATGGTACAGGATTGAGGTCTCTAATGTTAATAAGGAATTTGGTGTGTTGAAGGACTCTCATTTGTCAAATGCTCAGAAGTGCATGGCCCAGATCAATCACAAAGGGGCTGCATCCTTTTTTTCAGCAGAAGGGCTGGTAACAAAGCTCAAGAGAAAGAAGTTGAGACAATACCCTTCAGTGGATTCCTGGTGTAATGAGCTCAGGAAAGAGCTGAGAGCCCTGTCAGCTTTCACAGTTCCGCAGGGCCTGTTAAATGGAGCTCTTCTGCCAGGTCTTTGGGTGAGGCCAGGATAAGATCAATTGGGTCCCTCTGTGAGATCAGAGAGCATTAACACCTGTGACTCCTACCATGGGTGGCTATCTGGGAGGGGGATGGTCAGGGAGTTGACAGACAGACAGTTTTAAATGTTGGATGCAAACTTTTGAGGCATGGGATTTTTGTGATTTGAATTTTGCCACTCTGGAATGACCTACAACAGTGGACATCTTAATTAGTTAATGAGGTTTAATTCTGGGTTTAAGCTTTTGTGTGCACACTTGATAGATACATTGAAGCAGGTTTCCTCAATCCTTATATATAGGCAGCAAGGGGGGGGGGAATCAGTTGCCAAGAAGGGCAAGTTAAAGTCAAGATGCAAAAGTAACTGTGTGATAAGTATAGCTGAGATTGGATTAAAACTATTGGGAAGACTTGTGAATGGAAGCAAATTAACATACAAATGGATGAGTTAATGCGCAGATGTGAGAACAGAGTTTGAGTCCAGTGGCAAAAGAACTGAAAGATTTAGCATGTGTGGATGCACCCTTCTTTAGGTGCATTGAATCAGATTTCCTGTAAATCCTGCCTGTATCTTTTCCTGTGACTTCCCAAGGGAGAAGTGGGAACAGCTGCCTGGCTGAATTAGAGCTGGATGGCTGAGGCAGCTCTGCATCCACTCTTGGCTGCTGGTGAGAGAATGCCTGAATCACATCTCCCTGACCTTTTCCGCATTTCAGACATACCTTGTTTTAGCCTTGCTTTGGATTTCCTTTGGATGTGGTGAGTCAACACTAGGCTTTATGCATTTGACACAATTCTGCAGGGCCTGCAAGACAGAGCTCTTCCGCTGGGCATATGGTTGAGGCTGGTATGCCTGGGAGACCGATAACATCATATGGGATCCCCCTTGCCAACTTTGAGGTACCCCTCCTATTTCTTAGTCAAGTGATAATTGGTACCGAAGTACAGAGGTGCTGCTAGTTTCTACTGATTTTATTCTAATGTATTATTAAAGTATTTATAGTATGGTTTTAATATACTGTATGTGCACATTGTTGTGAGCCACCTTGAGATGACTGGTTCACTAGGGGCTGCCTATAAATATAATATAAATATATAAAAACTAGAGGGCAAGCCCGTTGTTGTGCATAAAATGGTTGCTAGCGTGGTGTGTGTGTGTGTGTGTGTGGGGGGGGGGGTTGGTAGGCGGGATCGGGAGAGAGGCCAGTGTGTTCCCTCTGCAGATCATTTTAGATGGTATATTAAAGAGTCATTGGGACTCAAGCTGGCTGATTTTATCGTGCAACAAAATCACTGTTAATGGAGTTTTATGTCAGATCTTCTTCCTCCAGTTGAAGAATCCCTGTCTTTGGTGGCTAAATTCAGTAATTCTCCAGACAGAGAAAGCAGGTAGTCACATTATTTGAAAGAAAAATCCCGAAGCATGTACCACATAATACCTTTTATTATTTTATTAAAACAATAGGTCCAAAGGGGTTTACAGCGATTGACTATCCTTAGCCCAAAATAAAACAACCCAGAAATTCTCCCTCCCTCCGCCCCCTTAGAATATGACTGCTTGGCAAGCAGGCAGGCCTGCAGTGCCCCCTGAAGCCCTCCAAGAAGGAGGCCCCTCTCACCTCCTCATAGAGCCTATTCCATAGAGACAGAGCTACAATAGGAAAGGCCCAGTCTCTGGCTGATGCCAGACATTGGTGGGATGGCCAACGGATGGCTGCTTTTATTAGAATCAACCAAAATGTCACAAAATACTGTACAAACTTTCAAGTTCTCTTGGACGTTTCTGTACAAAGGGGGAGAATGGATGTTTCAGATAATAATGTCTCCTGTTAAGTGTAAATGATACTAGCAAGTGTTACAAATGATAGGGCGTGTCTGAGGTTTACTGAGTGATGCTGCGAATCAGCAAGGGGGGGAGGGGAGGAAGCTGTCGGAGAGATTTCTTTTGTCTGATGGAAATACTAACAGAGTTTGCTCATGTTCAAGTCTGGACGGAGGCCTCCATCCTACTAGTGGATTCTGATTGACTGAGATGCAAAAAAGAACATCCGGATGAAATAGATCTGCTGATATTGATGGGAAACAGGTGTCTCTCTCAATCGGCCAGGCCTGCTGCCTGCAGCATTCTATGTTGGGGCTCCCTTAAGCCTGATATTCGTGTGTCTTCCTTCTTTGGGCCCCACAGGTGAAGCTGTTGGTGTGGAAAATTTTCATAGATTCTTATTGCTTTGAGCATTTTCCTTCGATAAGAGCTGAATTCTTTGCTAAGTTACTGCAATTTTGTGCTGTCTGTATTTCACTATGAACAGTGCTGGATTGCAGCAAGCAGAAATGGCTGTATAATTTCAACAGGCACAAAATGGATGTCAGAATGAGATGTTTATCCTTTTTTTCGAGGGGGGTGGGATTTGAAGAAAGCTCCCACAATCCCAGAACCTGTTGCTTAGGCTGATTATGAATGGAATTGTCTTGGATGATATTCTTTGCTTCTATTTTCTCTTTTTATCTACAATAAAAGATAAGAGAAATGTGAAACATATCAGAGGGGAATTTTGTAAATCTGAAGCCTGCCAACTTGTTTTCTGGCAGCATTCCAGTGCCTTTAATAGCTGCTTCAAAGGCAGCTGAATATTTTCACAGCTTGAAGGTATACGGGAAGAGTTTCCCCTGTTGAAATTTCACTTATGATGTGAGTATCAGAGGCGCAGGAGCCATCCCAGAAAAAAGTTGACAACAGTTGTGAAGTCTTAAGGGACTTCCACGCAGAGGGTGCGTCATACCTCAGGTGTGCTCATCCAGGATATCTAAAGCAAGCAAATCGCACAGCAGATTTGTACAGCTCACCTTATTCTGCTAGAACAAAAGACAAGGGGAGGCCCATTTTATTCATGGGTACCAGAGTCTTCACATAGGAAGCAGTCCCTTAAGTACATGAAACCCTGAATCTTCTTGTACTCCTTTCCCTAAAAATATTGTTCTCACTTTTAGTTTTAGTTACTGTATTTACTGCATTTATACCCCACCTTTCTCCCTGATAGGGACTCTTCTTTATCCTCACAACAATCCCATGAGGTAGGTTAAGCTTATTTATTTATTGTATTGATATACCACCCTTCTCAAAGGCTCTGGGTGGTTTACATGAAACAGAAATGATACAGGTAACTCAGTTTGTAATAATAATGTGGTGATAAAAATAACAACATCATGATAACAATATATACATTAGATAGTAGTGTAATAACATAAAATACATAACTAAGTAGATACAGCAGGTATGCAGACAATTTGGACAATTAATATCTACATTTTCAGTCCAGCTGGAGAGAATACAATGAGCTCTGTCACATCTCCCTGGAAAACACGATGTTCATATTTCTGTAGCAGATGGAAGATAGTTTGGTGGGCTGCACCACAATGGCATTTTGGTCCTGGTATTTTGCCCCCTTTAAGCAACAGGTCTGCATAACTGCCAAAGTCTCTTTGTAGGTTAAACTGAGAGTGCGCAACTGGCACAAGGCTACTACGGAAGCTGGCCTGGCAGAGCTGGCATTCATATCTGTGCCTCTCAGATCCTAGTGTAGCATTCTAGATGCCACCCCCCCAGGCACAAATCAAGATCACAAGACATTTCTTGACTACAACCCCCTTCAGAGGGAAGTCTTTGGAATAATTATCCAAAAAACATCTCCAAACTGCAAAAATGGATTTTGCCTGGCACCTGCACTCACATTGCTTATTCTAGCAATGTAATCCTCTTCTCTGGGATTGATTTTATTACATTTTCCATTAAAAATTGTTCAGATAACTGCTATGTCGTGGAAACATGTGCATTTCATGTTTACTCAGAGGTTAATCCCATTTATTGATTGGACCCTGCTCAAATACCGTTGCAGCCTTTGGTCAATTTCGCCGGCTGGAAAAGGAGCGACCGATGGATCTCACTTGGGCCCTTTTAAAAAGCGCAGCGCTCTTCTCTGGTGCTGCATTTGCCTTTTAATGTGACGCGTTGGGAGTCAGCTCTTCATTCCGCTGTTGGCTCGTGTAATTCCATGGACTCAGCTCAGCCAGCAAACCTGCCTCTGCAAACTGTAGCGGAGGCTCTTTCAGCAGCAACGAAGGGAACCTCCCTGGCGGACCCCTATGATGTCAGGTTGCATCGTGCGGGCGACGGGCAGCTGAGGAGCGAGGAATTCTACCCAGCCCTCAGACGGCAGGACCTGCTGGTGCCGCTGCCCGGGGAGTAGTTGCCGAGCGCTCCGGCTCTCTCTTCCTCCCGAGCAGCAGAGCCGCCGGGCTCTCCCTTCCGCCTGCCTGCATGAGGACCCAGCAATGCTCCAGCTGCGAGTCCGGGGGTGCGCACAGTGGGGAGAACTGCAGTAGCAGTGGCAGCTCCGGGCTGTCCCCGGGGTCGGATTCGGACAGCAGCGGAGTGGTGTGTGGCGGCGGTGGGATGCGAGGGGTCCTTTCCAGATACTGGAGCTTGGAGAGCCTGCATTCAGCTTCTGGTAAGGAAAGCAAAAACGATCGCTTTTGTGGCTGTTGCGCTGACCTTGGCAGATAGCTTTTGGAGAAACGAGAGCGTTTCTTTCGCTTGGGAAGCAGCAGCAGAGTCTCGGCATGGAAATAGTCCCAAGCGATTGACTCCTGCACCTTGCGCCTTGCCTTGGCGCCCAAGTCAGTGGCAGAAGCAAAAGTGGCAGATATCGCTTCGGGGCTTAAGAGTTCAGGATTTTCAGGCGTGGAAAACACTCCTTGTGTTCCCCGTGGCGGGCTCCAAAGTTGCTGTAAAATCTACACACACGTTGAGGAAGTGGCATTTCAGCCTGGCTTAGATTCGTCTTATTTGAGAACTGTGGTTGTCATGATCTTTCTCCAGTGTGGCTCAGTGTTCAGCTACATTGGCCATTCATGGAATGGAATGTTAATTTCTGAGGTGGCCTCTGTAACCGTAATATATTTGGGAGAATCTTGCAGTGTTATATATTTTTTTATTACCAGCTGAAAATTTGATTACTTGTGGTAGGTTTTTGATTGGTGTTATTAATCAGTTTTACTGTTTGCTGTGTAAGAACAAAGTTTCTCCCTGGGATTAGTTTTGGTAAGGGGCTTCTCAAGTGTAATAAGGGACAGTAATTTCCCAGTGGGTTTTTCTGTGTGCTGAAGAGCCTGGATTTAGTTTGCCTTGCTAGAAATTAAGAGCTGCTTGAAAATAACTCTCTCCCCTCCTCCCTTCTTTGCTATTTCAGAGTTTGGTACAGGAATTACGATCATTCTCTTCTAGCACTGTAAAGGTTAACTAACTGTATGGCCTACTGCGTCCCAGGTGGAATAGCATCACCCCACGGAAATGATGTGTATCATATAAAATGTGCAGATTTTTAGATTCAGGGAAGACTATCCTAGAGTTTAAGAAACCATTATCATCCCTTGTGATTATGTGTATATATGACTGAAAGCTATTTAAGAAAGTATGATATCCCACGGAAACAACATGGAGCATCGACATTACAGTTAAGGTGCATCCTGTGCTTAGGCAGAGGTTTTGGATGTGATTGTAACTTTCTGCTATGACCCGGAGCCAAATCTGGCTGTTAAGAGAGCTTGCTTATTCTGTTGCTTATGTTTAGAAGCTGGTGAAGTTATAATGATCTTCATACTTCCAAAGCTCCCTTTTATCCTAACTTTTTATTGGCTGAGATCAGGTACCTATCCTGTTCGTACAGTGCTGAGGAAAGGACTTCAAGCATAATGACCTCCCCTATACCCCTATAGAGCCTCTTGTGGCACACGGTGGTAAGGCAGCATAAATGTTGTCTGAAAGCTCTGCCCATGAGGCTGGGAGTTCGATCCCAGCAGCCGGCTCAAGGTCAACTCAGCCTTCCATCCTTCCGAGGTCGGTAAAACGAGTACCCAGCTTGCTGGGGGGTAAAACGGTAATGACTGGGGAAGGGACTGGCAGGGCCACCCTGTATTGAGTCTGCCATGAAAATGCTAGAGGGCGTCACACCAAGGGTCAGACATGACTCGGTGCTTGCACAGGGGGTACCTTTACCTTTATCTTTATACCCCTATGCCTCATTGCACTCATTAGTGGCAATTAGTGCCCCTTCTTGCCATCTTTGCGCTAAGGCATGCCATGACACCCATGGCAACCATGTTTCCAAAGCAGGAAAGCATAGTACATTTCCAGATCAGAACTGAGTGTTGCTGTTGCAAGTGGAAGAACTCTTCATGATTGTTCTTAAAGGTCACACTTCTTGAAGAATATGGTCTCAGATCGTTCCAGTTTGTGTTAAATAGACTAAGCCAGGGGTAATCAAACTGCGCCCCTCCAGATGTCCATGGACTACAATTCCCAAGAGCCCCCTGCCAGTGTTTGCTGGCAGGGGGCTCCTGGGAATTGTAGTCCATGGACATCTGGAGGGCCGCAGTTTGACTACCCCTGGACTAAGCTGTTAAACCTCAAAATATTCTCAGAAGCCATATGTAACTCAGTGTTTAGAACATCTGAACGAATGCCACATGAAAAGCTGGTTTCATATAACTGGAAGTATTTGTTATGTATTTGAATATTTTGAGGAAAAACATTTCACGCTTTGCATCAGACATGCATCTGTTGATGAAGCTTTTTCAATACAGTTGTGCTGAATGGGAAAACTTTGAAGCAGAAATGCCATTTCTACCAGCATTCTGGGGAACCTCTGGAAGCAACGTGAACAATATGATAATAAACATGCAAAAGAATGTGCTGAACCACATTGTTCATCTGCTTTATGTGACATTTTACCCCCAGGAAAAATGTCAGGTTCAAGTTCTTAAAGTAAACTAGCAGGTGAAAAACAATGAACGCGTAAAGCAATTTATTTGTCTGCATTTTTATAACTTCACAAGAAATGGAAACAAATTACACATTGCCCCACTTCTCAACCCAAAATATTAACATTCAAAGCAGCTTACAGGAATTAAGAACCACTACAAATAACAACATTAAATTTTAGAAAAGCCAGCTACAGAGGAAGGAGTCAAGGCTGCAGTCTTATCTCCCTTTAGCCTTGCTGAGGGCAATTAGTAACTAGCAGAAGGGGAACTCTCAGCTGGAAGCGGATCACCAGCAGGATGGGAAAGTGCCTGACCACTGGTTCCTCTGGAGTCTCTTGATTAAAATTGAGTGTGGTATCTGTCCTGGTGATCATCATCTTTGACAAACAGGCATGGGTGTGATTACTTTCTAGGATAAGCATGTAAAGTTATCTGAGTTTTATCATTAGGTGTAATGGAGTGTTGGACTAGATATGGGACACCCAGGTTCAGATCCCTCCTCTGCTGGGTGACAAATTGACCAGTTACTCTCTCTCTCAGCTTAAACTACCACACAGCATTATTGCTGTGAAAACAGTGGGGGAGGGCCAATTATGTTGAAAGCTTTGGGTCCCCCCTGGGGAGAAAAGTGGTGTACAAAGGAATTTAAAAAGACAGGATAAAGAGAGACTAGAAGATCTTAGGTGGACCTCTTTCAGTTCCTAGGGTAGACTGCAGTAAATTCATCTTCATAGTCTTTCAAGGCAAGGTTCATGTACTTTGGATGGCTCTTAGGATGTATTCTGTGGATGTTTACACTATTTGTGGGAAATTCTGGTAGACATATTTGCTTACTCTCTCATGTGGAAAGGCAATCCTGGTAGCGGAGGTTATATTCCAAGATGCATCCAACTCACTGGATTATCTTCAAACAAACGGAGAGAAGAAGGATCTATTCTGACAAAACATTCTCTTATACACAAGAACCATATTGCTTTTATTCATGTTACAGAATGTACGCCCCCATTTCTGCCATGTAAGGCAACTCTTATAACCGGAACCTCCTTATAGAGCTGTGAGCTGCACCTTTGAGGGGACCAGAAGACACCTGTTGATGACAACTTTGGATGACAGTGAGTGATGAGGAGGAGTTAGTAAAGAGAAAGAAACTTGTGTTATACACAGTGAATAGAATGAGGAACATTAAATTTTCGCTCTGTGAACTCTGAGGCTAACAGGAAACCTCCCTGCCAGGCAATCAAAAGGTTTAAGAACCATTTTGTCCCTTCTTTCTCAACCCCCTCCAAATTCCAGGCTGCTAAGGTGAGCTGATGTCATTTCATATGTTAATAGATGCAGCCCAGAGGTTGGCGGGATACAACAAACTGCACATGAGGAATGGCAACTGTCTGCTGGAGTCTTCTGGTTTAAGTAGAAGTGCTCAGAAAGTTCTTGGTTTTCTTTCTCTTTTTTTGGTAATTTGCCACAGTCACAGGAGAATGGCGTCAGAAGATTTTGTTTTAAACAATGTGTTTCTGGAAGAGGGAGTAAGATATTTTATGGACTTTTGGAGACACATAGGATGCGATGACTCCTAAAGGGAACGATGGAGAAAGGTAAAGGATATCAAAAGAGATGAACAACAAACATGGAAACGTTTACCTCATTCTGCTTGTTTTTTTAACATAAGAGGGGTTATATTTTAGGTTTAAGCTGGAGGATTCAGTTTGAATGCTTATTTTTCCTTTTGTGAAGAAATTGTTAGTTGTTGCTCAACTTTATGACTTTAAATAACCAGAGACTGTATATGTGTGCGTGTGTGTGTGTGTAAATTATGTGTGTTCGTATGTGTGTTTGTTTGTGTATATATTTTTGAAGGTGGTTCAGTGTTTTCATGCTGCAACTTATGAGGATATATATTTCTGAAATTGGTTCTGTGTCTTCATGTTGCAACTTAAGGGAGTACAATAAAGCTAGAGAGAAAGCCTCATTGAGGACTAGGAACTTGAGAACTGTTCCAGCTTTGTAAATTCTGCACCCTTGTGGTGAAAACATTTGTTTTTCGGATCTTTTTTATACCCTGGGTAGCTTAATGTATCTGAATAATGGAAACAGCAGCATGAAGTGTGTAGGTACATGCACACATTACAGAAATTGATTTTTTTGTTTCATCATTTAGGTAATTAGGTAACATTTACAGTTTGCTTAAAAAGAGTAGTAGAAGTGGCTAGAGGATTTCTTGTTTAGTCTGTGAGATTTTCCTTTTAAGTTGTTTTTGGCTAGACTTTGCCTCGAAGCACGTAGCATTGTTCATGGACTGCAGTCCATGATTTCATTGACCTCGGGCCACTGGGGTCAGGTCTTCACAGGAAATTAGGGGGAAAACACAACAGGGAATGGATGAAAGATGTATTCAGCACCTTTTCAAAGACAAAAATAAACCAGCATTTGCCCCAAAGCATATAACGATGAAGACACTGTATTTCATGCTTGAGTTGGCAGATTGTGAATGAGAAAGTATCAGTGGGATCCATCCTTTCCATTATGATAAATTACTCTGATGGATTTCTTTATCCCCTTTCCCCTTGCATTTTGTATGTGCCTGCAGGTGGTGGTGGGGAGGGGAAGCTCACAATTTTCTAGATCATTAAAGGGTGTTATTAATTCTTCATCTCTCTCCTGGTGCAACAGCTTATATTAAAGTGCAATAGCTCTTTGAATCAATGAGGACCCATCAGTCATGAAATGGAATTATAGAACCAAATATTTCACTGTAAGTATGCCTGACTGTTGGCATTCGGAAATTCATCAGGGAGATAATGCTATGGAAGTAATTGTAGGATAGAAATGCTGGACTTACTTGCTATTAATTACGGAAAACATGCAATACAGTCCTAAACAGTGTTAGGTGTTTCTACATTTATTGAAATTAGTGGGGTTGGAAGAGTGCTACTCTGTTTAGCATTGTACTAGTAGTTATTGAAAGCATTGTACTAGTAGAATTGAAAGAGTAGTCCATGGGGTCACGATGGGTTGGACACGACTTCGCACCTAACAACAACAAGTAGTTATTATTGATGTTCTCCTATTCTTTTGGTGTGTGTCTCTGATAAGAGCCATCAAGTTGCTTCTGACTTAGAATCATAGAATCATAGAATTGGAAGGTACCTCATGGGTCATCTAGTCCAGTGGTCCCCAGCCCCCGGTCCGGGGACTGGTGCTGGTCCGTGGATCAGTCGGTACCGGGCCGCGGCTCCTCCTTGTCCTCCTCCCTGGCTGCTGCCTCGGGGGCTGCCCTGCCACTCTGCCGCCGGCTCCTCCTCAGTGTAGCACTGCACAACTACTGCTGGCAGCGCCCCCCAGCGGGCAGTGGGAAGTCAGGGGCGCCGGTGGGAAAGCAAGTGGAGCAGGGTCTCAGGCGGCAGCAGCGACGTCCCTCGGCAAAAGACTACCCCCCCCCACTGGTGTCTCAGTAAAATTGTGAAGCGTTGACCGGTCCCCGGTGATAAAAAGGTTGGGGACCACTGATCTAGTCCAACCCCTTGCACTATACAGGACACTCACAACCCTATTCCTCATCCACTGTAACCTGCCACTCCCTTAAGCCTTCACAGAATCAGCCTCTCTGTCAGATGGCTGTCCAGCCTCTGTTTAAAAATTTCCAAAGATGGAGAACCCAATATCTCCCGAGGAAGCCTGTTCTACTGAGAAATTGCTCTGTCAGGAACTTCTTCCGGATGTAGAGAAAGAATTTCATTTGAATTAATTTCATGCCATTGGTCCAGGTCTGTCCCTCTGGGGCAAGAGAGAACAACTCTGCTCCATCCTGTCTATATGGCAGCCTTTTAAATACATGAAGATGGTTATCAAATCCCCTCTGTCATATCCTCTCCATACTAAACAGACCAAGCTCCCCCAACCTTTCTTCATATGTCTTGGTTTCCAAACCCCTCACCATCTTTATTGCCCTTCTCTGGACATGCTCCAGTTTGTCTACATCCCTCTTCAACTGGGGTGCCCAAAACTGAACACAATACTCCAAGTGAGGCCGAACCAGAGCAGAGTAAAGTGGTACCATCACCTCCCATGACCTGGACATGATACTCTGTTTGATACAGCCCCAAATCCCATTTGCCTTTTTAGCCACAGAGTCACACTGTTGACTCATGTTCAATTTGTGGTCTACTTAGACTCCTAGGTGTAAACTGCATGGAGCTTTTATTCCAACCCCAGATCGATTCAGTCCCTGCCCTCTCCACAGAATACGATTTCCGTTTGGATTTTGGGTGATTTAAATTTTCCTTCTGCAGCAAGAAGGATTGATCCAGAGTGACGCTACCTTTATTGTGCGATATTTTTGAGTGCTTTTAATCCTCAATAACCGGATTGGGAAAGAAAGCTCTGTGGCAGAGAACCTCTGATAGGCTACACCTGGTCATGTGACATGCTTGCCTTAAAGGAGAAGCCCCTAATTTCTCTCAACTTCTGTCGGTCCTGGATTTTTCCTCCCTCCTCTGCCTTTTTCGATCCTCTCCCCCTCACCTCCAAGAAAAGAAAGAGGCTCCCTGCCTGGCTCCTCTCCCCCCCCTTCAAGAAAAAAAAGAAAGAGGCTTCCCCCCCCCCCTTTTGAACTACCTTAACCACATGCAGAAGATATTCCTGCTTCAATGGGGAGGGTGGGGGAGAGGAAGACCCAAGTTCAAAGCGATCTGAATTCAACAGGATTGACAATGGAATAAAGAAAGTAAGTGCAGACTCTGCCCTAGATCCTTTTTGTACTTGCTAGTGCCAAGACAAGTCTCCCCCGTCCTGTATTGGTGTATTTGTTTTTTCCTACCTAAATGCAGAACTTTACATTTGTACCTATTGAACTTCATTTTTATTCAGTTTAGCCCACTTCTTGAGCCGATCAAAATCATACTGTATTCTGATTCTGTCTTCGGTTGTGTTTGCTACCCCTCCCAGTTTAAATTTAATAAGTATTCCCTCTAAACCCTCATCCAAATCATTTATAAATATGTTGAACAACACAGGCCCCAGGACAGATCCCTGGGGAACTCCACTTGTCACTCTTCTCCAAGAGGATGCTGAACCATTAACAAGTAACCGTTAGGTACGATCTGTCAACCAGTTATTGATCAACCTGACAATAAGGATCTATACTGCATTTTACCAACTTGTCAAAAAGAATATCATGTGGAAGCCCTATGAATTAATTACCTCCAAAGCATCCTATCATTAACAGCCTTGCTCAGGCCTTGCAAACTGAGGGCTGTAGTTTCCTTTATTCAGTCAACCTCCTTCATATTGGGTCTTCCCCTTTTCCTCCTGCCTTCAACTTTTCTTAGTGCTATTGTCTTTTCCAGTGAGTCTTATCTTCTCTTAGTGTGATAAAACTATGATAGCCTTGATTTGATCAGTTTAGCTTCTAGGGAGAGTTCAGGCATGAGCTAGAACCCACTTACTTGTCTTAAATACCACAGTTCAAATAAATCAGCTTTTTTCGTTGTCCCACATCCACACGCATATACCGTAACAGTACTATTTCTTGAATTATCTTGATCGGAGTTCCAAGTGACATATCTTTGCATTTAACAATACTTTCTAGCTCTTCATGGCTGTCTTTTGCAGTCTCAATTTCCTTCTGATTTTTTGCTTGATGATTGAGCCAAGGGATGGAAAATCTTTTACAATTTTATTTTCTTCTTTGTCAACTTTGAAATTGCGTAATTCCACAGTAATCATTCTGTTACCCAATGCAATATGATGTCTCTTTGTTTTCTGAATCCAGCTTGAATTTACGGCATTTCTTAGTTTAGATATAGTAACAATCTTTGTTGTAAGACTTTGAGCATCACTTTACTTGTGTGAGAAATTAATGCAATAGTATGGCTGCAGTCTTTGACATCTCCTTTTTTTGAAATTGGAATGTAGACCAAATGTATCCAGTCTGTGGGCCATTGTTTTGTTTTCAGTATTTGTTGGCATATTCTTGATAAGTTTTAGTGGACTGTTTCTGTGGCTTTCAATTACTTTATCAAGTGGATGGAAATCTACTCCTGATTATTTGTTTCTCTCAAATGCTTGAATGCATATATTGCTTAACTTTCTAAAATAGCAGATTCTTCTTCAAAAGATTCTTCATTGAAGGAATCTGTTATCTTTTCATCTCTTTGATATAGTTCTTCAGTGTATTGTTCCCATCTTTTCTTTGTTTTGTTCCATTCTGTTAATGTGTTACCATGTTGATCTTTCTGAATGCCAAATTTAAATTTTACTTCGATCTCGTGGATCTCTTGTGCCTATTTTTTGTTAGTCTCTTCTGTTTTGTTACACTGGTCATTATAATAGTTCTATTTGTCTCTTCATGTAAGCCAAATGAATGCTGCATTTAGAGTTCTGATTCTATTTCTGTCGCTGTTTACCCTTGATTTTTGTCTGACATTATATAGTGGTTTCATCAATCATCAATTGAGGCTTTTTATTTCTTTTGGTTACAGGAATAGTCTTCATGCATTCTTCCTTGATAGTATCTGTGGTTTCAATGCATAGGTCTTCCAGTTCATACTCCCTTGAACTTAGTAATGCAAATAAGTTGTTTACATGATCTTTAAACTATTAAGGAATGTTGTTTAGATTGTATTTTGGCACAATTAATATTTTGGTGTTTTTCTTCAGCTTTATTTTAAATTTGATTTGATATTAATAGTTCATAGTTTGTGCTACAGTTAGCTCCCAATCTTGTATTTTCAATGAGTAACATGTTGTCTTCATATGAGTTGCTCTCCTGCTTCATTTTATGCTCCTAAGCACAAATTTTCCAGCATATCTTATTTAGGGGTGTGAACAATGCCTTCCTGGATACTTACATAAAAGCTTTTAATTTCTTCTTCTTCCACATCTGTAGTTAGGATGTAAACTTGAATGATGGTAACATCATGAAGTCTGATGACATTATTTGGTCAGACTTTGTATTATAGCCCATGACTACTTATGCTACATCTCACCTCACTATTAGGGCAACTCTGTTTCTTCTGTGTTGGCATTTTCCAAAGTAAAACATTTAGTAATTTTCTGACTGAAAATGTCATAATGTAGTCCACTTTAATTTACTCTTTCCCTTTACTGCAGTGTTTAAATGTTTCATTTCTCATTTCACTATTTTAAGTTTACCTGGATTCATACTTCTCACATGTTCTTTCAGTGGTGTAGTGCTAAGCCAGGAGGATGAAAATCACAGTTCTTCAAGCTGTTTCATTTGGATGAAACTTTCTCCAGATCACAAGGTTTCCTTTTAAGGGACAGCATCATCTGATGTGCATAAAATAATCTGAAGTGGTAGCTAACCTGCCTCACAAACAGAAGCTATCACATTGTCCTTTCTTCCTTTGAATGATTCAGGAGCTACATTTCACCTTTGCTTTGATAATTCAGAGCCACTTGGTTAGACTGTGAAGTATCAACACATTGCATGTGTATCACAGTGTTTGGAAGTGTGTCAAAAGCTCTTCTGAATCTTATACAATCTCTGTACAAATGTATCCTAAAGGAATTTTCTCAGGTCCAGGCTAGGCATTATAGGGGGCTCAAGGCTGCTATGAGGTATAGAAATAATCTTTCATTAGATGGTGCTAAGAGGAGACATAAGTTGGTAGTAGCTGTCTGAGCCCTGTTGTACAATGACAGTGTATTAGCATGTGGACAAGGTGCTATTGCCTTGTAAAAAGCATTTCTAAGAAGAAAAATTACTAACCTTTTTATGCCAAAGGAACTGCCATAAACATGGCAAAGTATAGCCATCTCTGGGTTTTAAATTCTCTTTTATATGCTCAACTTTGTGGAAATTAATGAAGTATCTATAACTAAATTAAATCCTATAGCTATCGTTTCTGATTCATCACTATGTAAACATATTCCCCTGAGCAAAACCTATACATTAGAAACGGCACTGGAAAGACTTGAGAATATGCCAGTTTTGGTTGAGTTCAAGCAGTTGAACAAGATGGTCAGTTGTTAGTCAAAATTAATAGTTGCAAATCAGCTGGAGTTGCTTGTGAGCCCCAAAAAGATAAGTCTTCAAATGATTATGAAGTGTTTTTATTTGTTGGTGAATATTTGGCAACAACAGTCTGAGGTGCTACTTTGAAGTCAGGGGGAGAGATTCTCCTGGGGTAGGAGAGGAGAGCCAGGAGAGCCAGTTTGGTGTAGTGGTTAGGAGTGTGGATTTCTAATCTGGCATGCCGGGTTCAATTCCGCCCTCCACGTTCAGCCAGCTGGGTGACCTTGGGCTCGCCACAGCACTGATAGAGCTGTTCTGACCGAGCAGTGATATCAGCGCTCTCTCAGCCTCACCCACCTCACAGGGTGTCTGTTGTGGGGAGAGGAAAGGGAAGGTGACTGTAAGCCACTTTGAGCCTCCTTCGGGTAGAGAAAAACGGCATGTAAGAACCAACCCTTCCTCTTCTTCAAGGCTCAAAAGACCGCTCTTTGATAGATTCAAAACTACATTGTAAGAAACCAGGGTATTTGAAGACTAGTGTGATTGCTTTCTATACCTCATAATGATAAGCAGTATGAATTACATATGACATAAACAAGATAAATAGAAAGCAGCCCTTGTACCCACCCTAAATAAGTAGTACAGAGCTCTTGATCTTTCTGGTAAAAGGCTTTCTAGTAGACCAGGAAGTATTTTCAGAAACTATTACCTTTCTTTGTACTTCTTAGGAAAAGATCTACAAATTATGTGGAATCTTAAGGTTTGTGGGGCTTGTTTTAAAATTACTATCTGGAGGAATGAGAGCTGATTTTTTTTGTAACCCACTTTTTATTACCCAAAGAAGTCTCAGTGCAGCTTACAATTGCCTTCCCTTTCCTCTCCCCACAACAGGATACCCTGTGAGATAGTGAGACTGAGAGAGCTCAGAGAACTGTGACTGGCCCAAGGTCACCTGCTGGCTGCATGTGGAGAAGTGGGGATTCAAATGGTTCTCCAGATTAGAGGCCACTGCTCTTAACCACTACACCCAGCTGTATTCTTAAAGGATACATACTTGGTTGAACAGGGTGACAGGATTGCATTTGTATGTAGATTTTGATTCATGGGAGACTTGTGGAAACACTAATTTCTTGCTGCCCTAATGTGAACTGCCTGTGACTCTAATCCTCATCACATTGCAAAGTGCATGAATGACATCAGAAAACTACAGCCCTTTAACTACCTTTAATGTTTATTTATAACACTGACCACACCACTGAAATTGATTATCGCACAGTGACCCAAACCAGTACGAAATCCAGGACTAGAAAGACATGAAACATATTTTCCTCCCTATTCACAGTGCTTATAACGCAAACTAAACTGCAGTAATTTTATGTAACACATCTCCCTACTGAACTCTATAGAAGCAATTTAACATAATCCAAACTATATCAAAGGCCTTACTTATATTTCAACTCCAGCTTTAAACAGCAGCTTTCCCCATCAATATAATCTTTTGTTATGATCAGACATGTAGCACACAACAGCTTTATGCATATTTGGTCCAGTAGTTGTGGTAATTTAGACCCTGCCCCAGAGCAAATACTGATGGAGCATTCTGTTCCAGTGGTCCGGTTTTGTGACTCTGCCATCCATGTGCTCACCTTCCTGCGTCTCTTGAAACACTTCGATTTCCAAGTCTAATGAAAGTTATAGAGTAGAAACTCATTGATTTGTTTTGCTTGGTTTCCTTTTCATGGCCCGTGTGCAGTTTGAAATAATATTCAGTGCTTTTCTTTATTAAGCAATTGTTGCTACTGTAGAAAAGTAACTTCACTAGTGCATATAAGAGTCAGTGTGATGTAGTGGATGGGCGAGATAGGAAGACCTGGGTTCAAATACCTGCTCTGGCATGAAGCTCACTGCATGATGTTGGCCAGGTAGTCTCTCTCAGTTTAACCTGCCTGTGAAGCTCAAATGGGAAGGGGGAATCATATATATCACTCTGAACTTCTTGGAGGAAGGATGGAATAAAAATGGTCAATATATTGTGACAATTTCTCATTTTATCCCAAAATGCAAACATGAACTTTAAATACATAACTAAAACCATAAAGTACAAAGACTCTAGGACATATAATAAGACAGCAACTTTTTGCACAACTGTTTGTCTCTTCAGGAATTGATCTGAATTTAGTGTCCCATTATACCATCTTGGTGGATTCTAATCTGGTTAGTGAGGTTTGGGATAAAATGGGCAGTGAGGTTTCATGTAGCCTTCCCCATGCAATTACTCATTTCTTTCTTTCTTTCTTTCTTTCTTTCTTTCTTTCTTTCTTTCTTTCTTTCTTTCTTTCTTTCTTTCTTTCTTTCTTTCTTTCTTTCTTTCTTTCTTTCCTTTTTTTTTGTTTGGTTTGGTGGGTAAGTTTTGTCATCATCATTCCCCCTGTTCTCCTCCCTTATAGCTCCTGGTATGTTTTCAATGACAATTCAGTCTTTTAAACATCTGAAAATAATGAAATTATATAATTGATCTGATAATCATGGAAACTTAACATGTGCAGTGATTTCATTTAGCCTGCTTCATAATTATTGAATAACACTGTTATGAACTGTATATTGAGCTTGATGATCATGAAGAAAATCCAATTTTCATTAGGATTTTGTGGCAATCTTTGTTAACCATTTTTTAGTTGGCAACTGAGGAGGACCAGGGTACCTTTGAAATGGCAGCAACCATGCAACATTTCTGCATATGCATCAAGAAAGGAGGTTCCATCGCAGACAAAATACTTGATGACACATTTCCCATTTCCCATCTTTCATAATTATTGAATAACACTGTTATGAATTGGTGTGTTCAGTTTGACGATTGCTAACCATTTTCTTAATTGGTGACTAAGGAGAAGTGGAGGGCCTTTGAAATAGCAGCAACCATGCTGTTCTCCACAATACATTCAGCCTTAAAAAAAAGTTACGATGTTTAATAAAAGGAGGTTTCAGTGCTGACAAAGTACATGACAACACAACCACGCAGCCTCTTTTCAAAGGAAGTGTGGAACACTTGGGGGTGGGTCAGGTTCGAATTTAAGAAAAAATCCCCCCAAATAAATTTCCTTTTTCAGAAGCGGTGCTGCAGCGGTGAAACTTGTGATTCAGTTTGCTGGGAAACAGTTACAACACTGAGGTGCAGAAAAAGTCCTGTTCAATCATGGTAGCCATGACCATCTTGACCTTCCACTTCTTTCAAGCAGAACTGTCCTTGAAGTTTAGCAGTCGCTACTAAAAGGAAGAGCCATTTTTACATGATTCCATTCTCAAGCCATTGATTTTTTGTAACCTCACTGATAGTTGTCCTCCCCTAATAAGTGATTTTTCACTAACTGGACTAAATCTGTGTTAGTTGGATTTCAATGCAATATATATATATGCATTCCTTGAACACTGTAGGATTACCTGGTCCCCCCTGACCACCAGCAATCAATGAGGGATGTAGGGTCGCCAGATCCAGAATGAAATACTTTTGGCGAATGGAGCTTGGGCTGGACAGGCCTTCAGTGGGGCACAGTGCCATAGACTCAACCCACCATATCATCCATTTTAATCCAGGAAAACTGATCTTTGTAATTTAGAGTTGAGCTGAAATTCTGGGGGATCCCCAGGTCCCACCTGGAGGCTGGAATCCCTAAACATGGTTAAAAGCATCTTGGTGTCAAAACTTTGTAATGGAGGGGGGAGCAGCCAGGTGACCTGGCTTGCAGAGATCTTCCTGATATAAAATTGGATACAAGATTTGATATTGTTTTATAAACAAAGAGAACAATATTACCTTGCTTGGGGTCTGAATCTGGCAGTTTTATCTTTCTTTTTTCTGTTTATCAGTAGCTTCTCTTCCTCCCCAGAAGTTTTTACACATCTATATTTGGAACATACTAGTCTGTTGTCATGGAAATTGCATTGACACAGTTATAGCAATATGGCTTGATGTCATAGTGAGGGATTAGAATGATGCACTGAGGCTTGTTCTATTCTTATTTATTTTATTATCATCATTATTTATTATATTTGTTACCCACTGTTTCTGTGCGGACTCAGGGCAGGCTCAAGGTGTTCAACTACTTCAGCTGCCCCAAGATGTTGGCTTCCTCCTCCTGTGCTACCAGGAGGCAAGCACAATCCAAGTTGAAGTTCTGGGGTGGGGATGAAAAAGTCTTTCCAGCTTGGCTAATTTACAAATAAAGTCTCTCCGCCCCCCCGAACAAAGCTTCAATGTTGCTCACGAATTCTGTAAAATGCTGCACTGGGAGGTATAATAAGCTTCCTGCCCCGCCCTACCTTCCTCATCACATTCGGTTCTCAAGACCCAGGAAAAGCTCTCTGCTGGCAAGGTGATGAAGCAGAGCCAAGCTCAAGGCAGTGATGGCTCTGGGTCTTGTTCCCTTCTCAGGGCTGCAGTGAGACATGTGTTCTGCTCTGCAGAATTTCTTCTGGAGCTGCCCATGTTCCCCACAGATCGGGGACGGGGGGGACGGGACTTCAACAGGCTTAGCAGTTGTATCCAGAAGACAAGGCATGATGTTCATGACACAAAAAAATCCTTATTTGAACAGCAGTCAGTATTTAAGTAGCTTCCAGGACTTCCTGTTTTCCCCCCACCTTGTCCACTCTAAATTTCAGAGTGGATTATCATATGGTCAGTCCAGGGCATGCTTGGATGAGGGACAGGGCTTTTTCAAGCACTGCAATAATTGTTTGCCTATAATTCCTCTCATACTGCTGACTGGATCCAGGCTGAGCTGCTGAGGCAGTGGCAGCCTCTGCTGCTTCCTTCTACCCCACACTAGCTGGGAGCAGGATGGCCGCAGGAATGTGCCAGCTCCTCAGTAGAGTGGTTCATAAATGGCTGCTTGGCTGCTGAATTGGCACTGTTAGGCAGCCACATTTCAGTGCAGCATCTCCATTAGGAAGCAGGGAAAGGCCAATAAAATTTTACCTTAGTCCCAGATGTGTGTGGGGGAAAGGACCTGAAGCTCTGCAAAACTAGGAGTCTGGGCTACCATTGCTTTTGTTCCTCCTGAGGCTTCCGCAGCCCAGGAACTCCGTTTTGTACATGGGCTGATTCTGCTGGGTTTGGGGAGAAATTGTGGTGATCCGGATCTGGCTCTGCAATGGGAAGCAATGGCTGCCCAGAGTCTAGCAGGGTGACAGCATTGTCTTGAGCTGAGGCTAGGGACTGTGGGTCAGATTGGGGACAGGAGGGAGAATGTGGCAGTGCTGCATGTGTCCTGAAGCACCTGTTCTTTGCATGGGGTGATCCCTGGTTGGTCCTATTGACCCTAAGAGTAAAAGTTCATTCTCACATCCAGGTCCGGCCCAGAAGGCTCCTGACAATTTTTCTCAGTCAGCAACCCAATCCTATATATGCATATTCAGAAATATGTTTAATTGGCCCTAATCCCAACTAAATGCATACATGCAAGTTGTTTGAATGATTAAAAATGTGATGAAATGGTCATTTTGGATAAAGTTTGCAGAACTCTTGAGAGAGCTCTGCCCCTTCTTCCAGCAAGATGTAGTTTCCAAGAGAAGAACATTGGAAATAATAGGGAGAGCAACTATTATTCTCACAGAAAATAACTAAAAGTTTACAAGTCCCTGCTTTGCTGTGTGATTGGGAGCCATTTTACAACAGCAGAGAGTATAGTCAGATAAGAAAGTTCAGAACCAAAGATTAAGGAGACTTCCTAAATTTGGGAATTCATCTCAGCAGGGTGATCTTTATTCATGTGGAAGCATCTGCAGGAAATGTTTGTTTTCTTCTCTGTTAGTTTTGGTATGCAAGCCAGGACATGGAGGCTGTGGGATGTCTTCCATATGACAATAGAAGCACAGAGCCAGTTGGTTCCATACATTAGTGAGCCACTTTGTCTGCATATCTATCTCCTTGAGACTATGTTGCTAGCAAGGGGTGGGAAAAATACATCAGGAAACCTAAATGAGATTTAAAGGCATCATATTACGTTTGGGGGACCTGCAAATGTTTACCTTGGACACAGCCCCTCCCCCAATCCCTCTTCCTCCCCAACCCCAGAAACTGCACACTTGCTTTTGAAAGCTATTAGAACTTTTGAGACATTACCAGTCATTACACAGCTCTCCATCCAGCAAGCTGCATAACTGCCCAGTCCAAAGGTGTTGGATGCAAAGCATTAAGAATAATTGTGTATTTATGGGGTAAGCAACATTCAGCAGCCCTATTGTCAGGAAACACAGTGAAGAGTGGCGCTTGGGAAGGCAGAGGTACTTTCTCCAACAAAAAGGACAAACAAATGCAAAAACTAAGGCTACTCCTGATCACCTAAATAAATAAAATATTTCCAAACATATGCTCACCATTCTTTAGCCAGAGTAGCAATATTTCCCACACCTTTGGAACTAGGATTAAGCATCCTTCTGGATAAATATTTGCTGTTTGAGAGGGGAGAGGGAGATTGTAGGATTATTTGTTCATGTAAAACATTCCTATCCTACCTATCTTCCAAAGGACCTGAGGTGAGTTACAATAAAGCACAGCACATGTAAACACTCTAGAACACAGAACAGAAATAAGAGACATAAGCCAATTTAGATGCAATCTGGATCATTAAAAGCCCTTTAAATTTAGTCTTGCATTGGCTGTGAAAAAACTTATTTAACTGTTCCATTCTCCTTACCATGGATCGAAAGAACTTTCAACATTATACCCTGTGAGGTAGATTGGGCTGAGAGAGAGTAACTGGCTGATAATCATCCAACAAACTTCCATGGTGCAATAGTGATTTGAATGTGGGCCTTCCAGGGCAGAGTCTGCACTTACTTTGTTTATTCCATTGTCAATCCTGTTGAATTCAGATCACTTTGAACTCGAGTCTTCCTCTCCCCCCCCCCATTGAAACAAGAAAGTCTTCTGCATGTGGTTAGGGAGGCTCAGAAGAGGGGGGGGGAGGCAAATGGAGACTCTTTCTTTGTTTTCTTGAAGGGGGGAGAGAATCCAAGAAGTCAGAGGAGGGAGGAAAAAATACTTTCTTTTCTTGAAGGGGGGGTGTAAGAGGATCGAAGAAGGCAGAAAAAAAATCCAAGACCAACAGAAGTTAAGAGAAATTAGGGGCTTCTCCTTTAAGGCAGGCTTATCACATGACCACCTGTGGCCAATCATGGGTTCCCTACCAGAGGAGAGCCCAGATTCAAAACAATGCGATTTTATAATATATTCAGGATTAAAAGCACTCTAGGATATTGCACAATAAATGTAGGGTCACTCCAGATCAATCCTTCTTGCTGCAGAAGGAAAATTTAAATTGCCCAAAATCCAAACGGAAATTGCATTCTGTGTAGAAGGCAGGGACTGAATCAACCTGGGGTTGGAATAAAAGCTCAGTGCAGTTTATACCCAGGTCTCCTAATGACACTGGCACCAGTACTGTCTGTTTAAGAGACTATTCCAGTATGCCTCAGAGCAAGCAGGAGAGTAGGAAGGGCTCAGTGCTTCTCTTCCAGGGTCTCTTTTAACAGCCTGTCAGAATGCAGGGCCCAGTAAGAATCTGCAGAACCAGGCCAGGGCAACCTGGGCCTAGAGCTCTAAAAACATCTTAGTCTGATATTGTCAATCCTTATTCCAATAGCCAAGTTACCTGCCCTACAGTTACTGTTATTAAAGAGGCCTTCAGCCAAACAGACCTGGGTGTTTGTTGTTTGCTCCACTGTACAAGAGTAGGAGCCCACATCAGCTGGGAGGGCATTCTACTATGGCAGGGCTACAGAAAAAGTGCTAGTTTATGAAGCCAGTGTTCAGACTTGTTTGATGGATGATAGGTAGCAGAAGCTGGCCTTAACTGGTAGTATGTTATTGCCCCTGGAGAGTATGCAGGGTGAGGTAGTGTTGCAGATATGAAGCCTCCAGGCTATTCTGATGGCTTACCAAGTGGGTCCACATTTGGGAAATTTTTGCACTAGTGTCAGCATTCCTCAGGAAGGTTTGCCAATAAACAGGTCTCCCAAGACTTAGTTTCTTTTCTGTAAAATTTGACCTCCTACTTGGAGCTAGTGTCAGGACAAATAAAGACAAGACTGAAGAGCATAGTTAGTAAAAAGAATAGGGTAAGGTAGATATGTGTACTGTTTCAAAAACTGGACCATGTATTTAACAGCTCATAGGTTCAAAATATTTTACTGTGGTTTGGTTTTCGGTCATTGAGTCTTTCCATTGTGCCTTGTTCTGATAGAAGTCAGAAAAAGCCCTACAGAAATAACAACGTGAGGTTAAATATAACTTATAGGGTCTGCTGTCTACTTTTATCTGTTTTCTTTCTGCTGATGAGTTCCTGATATAGTATAGAAGCAGAAATGGTCACATGCAAATGCTTTTACCTTCAATATTAGTATGGGAACAGATCATAGATAACAGGTCATTGTGTCAAAAGCACCCACTAAGACTGTCTAATGACACTGTCCACAGGAAATAGCTTCATTGCACACCATGACTTAAGAAGCAGGCTCAGTTCATCTCCCTCCACCATAGCAAGTATTCAGTCAGCAGAAGATTGCTTTGTAGAGCGTTGACATTTACTTTGCTGAAATGATGCCAGTGGGGGTCTTACATGACCGAGGTCAGCAAGACTGGGTCACCATATGGCAGATGCAGTACTTCATTAGAGATTCTGGAAGCTAGTGATTTAAGTAAAAATGGTCAGCCGCTGTTTCTTTTGGTGCAGGATTTTAAAGGCACTGTTACAGTCAAACCTTGATGACTAAGTAGAGAGGTCGGCCATTCCAAATGTCATGTATCAGTATTTGTGTAAATGATGTCTGTCTGATTTAGGATGTTTTTTGTAGGCATGAAAAAGAGTGCGCTGGTCTTGTTTTGCTGAGATTTTTCTGCTACACAATGGAATTTAATTATTCATTGCAAAATAAAAAGTCTGGGTCAAGGTTGTGAGGCCAACCACAATTTTGAGTAGGAAGAAATGCAGTGAGCTACTCCTAACCCTGTAAGTTGTACTTACTGAAGTTAAGGGGTACCAACCAGCTTCTAGTACTTCACCAACTGGCTTATAGATTGGCTTAGCTGTAAGCATTATTTTGCCATACTCAGCCTGGCTAAACCTTGTGCAGTAGGGTAGTGCAGTATGTCTTGTCTTTCCCTTCAGAAAAAAATTTGTGGGATATTATGAAACAAGGCAGCACAAAATGCAATACCAAGGAACCACTGCAGGGCACAAAAGCATTGGTTGAAATCCATGACCCATGCTTACTTCTTTAGGGAAAGAAACAACAGAAAACATATATTTGAAACACATTTTTGTTGTTACACGTTTTCTGGTGATACAGAAGTAATATGAAAATTAATATTAAAGTTCTTTGTTATCAACTGAATATATGTCTCCTTGAAAGATAGATGCAGGATTTGAGTTATACAAACCTGTTAGAATCTCTGGTTCTGGATACCAAGACCCTTTGGAGGCTCTTATGGGAAGGTTATCTTGAGTGCTATACAATCTGTGCCAGTTCTGGACATCTGGCAAATCTAACTAGTTCTTACTGTGTCACAGTTTTCTGTTGTGTGCTGTACAATGAGCTAATTATCTCTCCAAAGCACAGAAGTGAACGAAAGCCCTTTCTTGGTGCCAATTGTGTCTTCGGTCCTGAGAACACCAAGATGTTGGCAAACTGTTAGAGATTCCACCATTTATTTTAAGAAGGCTACTCTCAAGCATCAAGTCCAGTCTCTTGTACTTGGTAGACAGCAAAGCTGCATAATGTGATGTTTGAGTGTTTGTTTGTTTGAAAACTGAAGAGAGATGTACAATACTTTGAGCTAATATTACAATTTAGAAAGGCCAAGTCCCTTAAAATACAAGGGGTTTCTCACCAAAAATGACATTTGGAAATGTAACTGACTGGGCCTGACTGCCCCCTACACACTGGTTAGTTTTATACATTCCGTATCAAACTTCCTTGACAGTTCTCCAAGATAAGCAACATACCGCACAGTAGCCCCTTCATCCCTTATCTTTCTCTTCCCTCTCAGCAGTATTTCCCCCTCCATTTTAATTGCATGGCAACTGAAGTACTCCATGAGAAGCGGCCAAATTTTTAAAAGTGTATTAACAAAGCGTAAAACTGTGCAAAATAGTAAAACGGCATTAGACAAAGGTCTGGGAGGAGACCATTATATGAGATTCCTGTGAATTCTATTGGAGAGAAGCATAGAGTATCCAGGTTATTAACTGGAAAAACTGAAACATTTAAGCACAGACAGAAGCAGCCAATATAGGAAAGTTTGCAAAGGTTTTCTGCATGAATGGATGAAGATTGTGCATTACAGCGATAATGGCATTCTTTCTGAAGCTGACCCTTTTCCTACCTTCTCAACTTTTGAACTGTCTGATACAGAGAGACAGGCTGCGTCTGAAATGTGCACATTACAGTCTTCATCTCTGGTCATCTGCAAACCTATTGCCATTTTTGACATGTCTACATTAAAACAGAGAAAATAAAATTGTATTTCAGAGTCTGGCAATACTTCCATAATACTAGATGAAGGCCAGTTGCTGCAGACATTTCCCCAAGGTTATTTCATGGAAGCTTCTGATGAATAAAAAGAGAATCTGATCATATACATGACCAGTGAATCACTTTGAGAGCTGCCCCTCTATTGCTGCCATACAGTACTTAAGGTGAAAGACTGAAGTGAAACCATTTAACACAGTACTGTGTTCAGAAACCAATTAGAGAGCAAATTCCTGAGGAACTCATTGCTCAGTCAATCAACGGATTAAGTACCTGGCTATGGACAAGGTTTCTTCCTGGATTATTACTCCCTGCTGCTCTTTTAGATTTGCATGTAAAATCTTTTAATATTCAGGGAATAGGTTGAGATTTTCTAATCAGAATTTTCTTTAGTTTAATGTACTTCTGCATGATTGGGGCTGCAAATACGCCTGTGATCATCTGAGGCTAAGTACGTATCTTGCATCTATCAACATTTTCAAGGCATGTTCAGTTTAATAGAGTTCAAGTTCTGAATGTGTGAGCTGATAAAATATATAGAAAAACACACAATTTGATTACATTGATTAGTCACCTTTCTGTCAGATCTGTACTCTGAACAGATTTTATTTTATTTGTTTAGATTAGATAATCTAGAAGTTGGTTTTGCAGTGACAACTCAAAATGCAAAGCATGTGGCTAACCTGAACAGTAATAGCTGTAATTTGCTAAACATCTGAAATAACTCAGCTACCCCATGTTAAGAGTAGAGCCACAGATTTTAAAATGTGTGTGAATATGTATGCATCTTGCAAAAGTAGGTGGAGATAGTGGGTGGATGCCTCCCACATTTTAGAAGGTAGGTCATATTTATTTATTTAGATTTTTATACTGCCCTTCCCTAGGGCTCTGGGCGGTTTACATAAAATATTTTAGAATATTTACATAGAACAATACTCATATTACAATAACAATAACATAACAGCTAGAGCATAGGTTAGGCTGAGAGACAATGGACTAGTGTTGCTCAGGTTTCATGGCAAACCAAGAATTTGAATCTGGGTCTCCTAATACTAACATTTATCAGTTTTGCAAAATCCAACATTATATATGGTTGAAGTTGCTTCACCACTGTCTGCTATACTATATATTATATTATTTTAGGCACTTATCCTCTGTTGATTTGAAAGCCAGTTTGGTGTAGTGGTTAGGAGTGGGGACTTCTAATCTGGTGTGCTGGGTTTGATTCTGCACTCCCCCACATGCAGCCAGCTGGGTGACCTTGGGCTCACCACAGCACTGATAAAACTGTTCTGACTGAGCAGTGATATTATTATTATTATTATTATTATTATTATTATTATTATTATTATTATTTATTCGATGTATATGACCACCACTCTCGGAAACAGGCTCACAGTGGTTCACAATATTTCAATACAAATCAATACATTAAAACCAATACATTTAACCATAAAGGTTGGTGTTTCTTTGGGTTAAAAATACCTTTATATAGTACATTTGTCCTAGCATATGTTAACCAATTGTTGAAAATATACTTTAACCACAGCCTAGTGTGAATTAACAGACTAGTCAATGGTTGATGAGTGATCGTTTTTGATTGATGAAATACCAAGATGGAAGAATTAATCCCCTTTTCCCAATACTGCTGCCCTGTTTCATTTTGAGTTCTTCAGCAGATGCTTTTTAATACCAAATTATTTTGCGGGGCACTGGAATCACTGAAGTCATAGTTTGGCCTTGAATATTCGTGGATATGCCTTTACATGGATATCCATTAGAGAAATGTAGAGAAAAATGGTAAGAAAGCTATATCATAAATAACAATTTCAGCAATTTATAGTAAACAAAAATTTAACTATTCATCTTTCAAAGGTGAACAGGAACAAAACAGAGTAGTTTACCAGGGACAGGTGTCAGAAAATAACAACAGCCACAAGAGCGTATGCAAAAGCAAGATTTTAACTAATAACTTTCTGATTTGTGGCTCAGTTTAACCGTCTACTTACCAGTTTACCTCACTGAATCATAATTTAACCTGGATGTACAGTCAGAACTTCTAAATGGCATTATGTAAAGTCCTGTTTACAGCCATAATAAGTCCTGATTATCCAAATGAGATATTGGACATTTGCAGCCTGCTTTGGTAGAAATGGGTGCTGTTTTAAATATATAAATGCTTTGGCTATTTTTCCCCTAAGGAGAAGAAACTTATCAGTGATTTGTCAGCAAAATTGTGATTTCTTTTTGCTTTTAGAACACCAGTCTTTTAAAGTCTGTCGTGCACTTCAGAAACTGATCACTGCATGAAATATTTCATCCAAGGGTTGGTGGTGGCAGAAACTCACAAGACTGATGATAACTATGTTCTTGGGAGGTCTGGCTTAAAATCTGTTTTTCACTCAGTTTAAAAACTCAACTTCCCAACAATAATTCTGGGTTTCATTACTTACAGTAAGACTGGCTATCTTTCTTTTGAAAATATCCTAGCCCTGCCAACTAGGCAGTTCCATTAATATTTATCTTTTAAGATGGTTCCTCCTTAATTCCTCCTTGCTAGATAGAGTGTTCTGAGGTAAAACTTGAGGCAATTACATCCATACACTAGATTCCACACTGACAGGTTGAGAGCTGCCCTTGATAAACTGTTTAGAATACAAGCATTCCTCTCTTGGCCTTGCAGGGTCAACAGAACTCAGATTATCAGGCCAATTTCCTTTACACATCACTAACACAAGTATTTCTCAAAAACCAGATCTTCTTCTTAGGTTCGCCAGGTCAACCCTAGCCACTGGCAGGGGTGGAGGATAGGCCTGCCAACTCCAGGTTGAACACTCTTGTAAATTTGTGGGGGAATCAGTGGCATAGAGTCCAGTCTCCAAAGCATCTGTTCAAGGGAACTGCTCTCTGTAGTCTGGAGATGAGCTCTAATTCCTGGGGATCCCCAGGTCCCACCTAGAGGCTGGCATCCCTACCTCCTGTTCTGCTTTCTTTATTACATCCTTGTGATGTGAACTGGGTGACTAACAGTTAATTTGCTGTGTTTCCTGGAAAAGGTTTGCGTTTTTCTGCAATGTTTTCAATTTATGTGTAGGTCTCCAGATGAACTAGGTGTTTTGTGCTTTTATTTATTTATTTTGTACACCTTCCAGAGCAGATGGCAGCTCAATAAGCACCTACATATCACAGGAAATTTCATTCCCTCATGCTCAATCTGATAAATGGAATTTCTTAGAAAAGTTATTTTCCTCAGACAGAGATCTGGTTCATAGAATTAGCAGACCTGCCCAGCACTTTACTGGAGAGTACAGGGGCGAGACTGGTTGTGGACTTAAGAGCTCTGCTAAGATCCCTTGGGAGAAAGGACTATATGAACCAGAGGGGAAGGGAGCAGGAGGAGAGAATGTCTGTGTATACTGCAGCAATTTAGAATGTTTTTATAGGATAAGACAGCTGTCCCCCAAGTCCCTGAGCCAACAACACGATAAGTGATCAAAACATGCTGGAAACTCCCATCAGCACAGCCCTCTTCTGTTGCAAGACATTTGATGTTGATGACTGGCTAGATGGGGTATGATGCGTTTTGACTCTTTTCTCTCCTTTCTCTTTGAACTTTGAAAAACAGATTGCCACGCTGTAGGAAAAACAACAACTAAAAACCATTCACATTGGTATTTCCATTCATTTTCATTACTCTAACTAATTAATAGAACTTTCCCATTTAATTTTTTTAGTTGTTTGGACATGAACACATATTTTTATGGTTTTAGAAGGAACACTCTTAAGTCTGTCTCCTCCCTCCTGTCTCTAAGTACTCTTTTAGAAGAAAACTGAGGTAAAAACATGCATGTCCCCATTTCATACAGGTAAAAAAGATAAAACAACCAGCATGGAGCTATAGCTAGAATGTTGAGCTTTAATTCTTTATCTGACTGTATTGTAGTGCTACACTAGAAAGAAAAGTCCTCTCAGGGGGGAGGGGTTGAGGACCGGTAGGGGACCTTGTGCAGTGTGTAGGTGTGACAAGGAGCCGGCAAATAAATCTAACTTGTAGGTGGTGTTCTTACACGGCTTGCTGCTGCTACTGCTGTGCCAGGGACATTTTTTGTGTTCTGCTTGGAAGTAGATCTAGTCATTGTAGCAAAAATTGATACCATGATGCTAAACCTTTTAACAGAAATATTGACAGTGTTCCCTTTTTACAGCAAGGGAAGTGAGAAATGGTAGCTTGCCTTGTGACTAAATCAGTAATTTCAGGAGTGATGCAGGGTTCAACTATCTCAAAGTCTGATTAATACTTGGTCTGTTTGATATTACTATATAAAATATTACACGTGCTTTCATGATGAAGATGATTGGAATCATCTGGAGTTGCTTATTCTACAGGTGCCTTGGTATGGTGTTTCCTCCCAGTCTGCTTGTTGTAACATGGTGTGGATTATGTGTGTATTAATTTGTGTGAAGATTATGCGTGGAGAAATCTGCTACCAGTCAGGAAAGTTCAGCTTTTTATTCTCTTCCACATCTAAGATTCTATGTGTGAATTTGTACCATTTGTTGTTCATCTACAAAGCTCTTTGGCATTAACAACATAGTACCAATTCACCAGGGGCCAAGCCTGTTGCATTCAGGAATACAACGGGTGCTTGATTGGGGCAGTGGAGTGGAAGAACTCTGTGGACGGCTTTCCCCTCCCCCCGGGACCTGGAAAGGCTGCAGGCAGCTGTTATGGAACTCACCAGCAGGGGCAGCTCTCACCTGGCAGCCTCCAAGCCTCAGAAGGAAGTGGAAGGAGGAGGGGGTGGTCCGGGGTGGGGGCGGAAGGCAATTGGCTGGCTGCTCGACAGACAGACAAGCTGGCTGGAGGAAGAGGAGCTCAGGGGTGAGACAGCCACCCCTGAGCTCCTGAGTTGGCACTTAAGCCATGAGACACGCTCCTCCTCCATGGCCTTACCAGAAAGAAATAGTGCAACAGATAGTGCTTATTTAATTATACTAGCATTTTACTTCGAGACACCTGTCGCCAGGTCTAAAGACCTAACCCTGGCCCTGGCCCTAACCCTAACCCTAACCCCATCCCCAGTTTTTCTTCTGTGAGAAATCCTGTTCCATTTATTCCATCACTGATGTTGTTTGCATTTCCCCCCATTATTTTTGCTGATCTGAGCAGGATGTAGTACATTATTTCAGCTTTGAAAACATGAGCTTTAAGAACACGATCCATTCCCCAGTAAATTAGGACACAGAGACATGATTGGTGTGAACAGTTGCTTTAATTCTGGAAGTCTTTATTGGACAAAAACTCATTCAACTACAAGCTGGGAAATTTGTGCAGCATTTTTTTTAAATAAAAAATTAGAACATGAAAACGCCTCCATTGCATTATTAAAACCAAGCATTAGTTGATAGAAACAGTTTGAATGTTAACCCCCTGAAATACTAACAATGAACTTCTTAGTGTTTCAGTGGGGGGTAGGGAACACTGCTTCTAGTGAATTCCTTACATTGTGCCAGAAGTAATTCCTTGTAAGTACATCCCACAGAATAAACTGAAAAGGTAAATGTAAGTTGCAAAATGGAAATTGATTTGCAGTTTGTGGGCGATTAGCACTTCATTTTGGAACCACTGGCACAAAACAGGGTCGAGTATGGAGGGAGACTGTTCTCTTGTTATCCCAGAGGGTCCAGATCAATTGGCAGGACCAGCAGGGCATGGGTGGAGAGATTCTCATCACACTTAAAAATTAACACCTACCACTGGAAGCACCTATTACATGAAATAACTGCGGTACTTCAGGGCACCAAGATCATGGCATAGAGGAATGGGGAAGGAAGGAAAGAGCAAACCTCTTTGTGTGTGTGTGAATGAATGAGTGTGAAAGTGAAAGTCAGGGGTGATGAGTGAGAGGGAACAGCAACTGGCTATGGAGATGTCAGGTGGTTGTTTCTCAAAGTTAGGAAGGATGAGAGCAAAGAAACAGATTGGACAAAATGAATATTGCAGACTCTATGCATTGGAGCCATGCCGGGAGGGAAGAAGGGATTTAGCACTTCAGCCTGTTTGGTCTTGCTGTTGGAAACTCACTGGTCTCTTCCATTAATATCTTAACGGGGATAAGGTATCTTGTAAAACTGTCTGGGGATTCTAGTCTTATTTGTGATGTCCTAGTCGTGAATTAGACATCGGGAGGAAGAAGAACAATTGCTATGAAGTTCTCAGAACTGGTCTTGTTAGTCCTCACTGAGTCATTGGACAAGCTTTTTGGGATGGATACTTAAGGAATGAGATGCGTTTTATTATTGAGTGGTGCATCTTTTATTGATGTTACACGTGATTGAGAACTGAGTACTGGGATAAAACCCCCATCATGGAAAGGGGGGAGGAGCCATTATATTTCACAATTATAAGCATGCAGAAGGTTTGCCTCTTTCCATTCATTGATGAGCCCTCTGAGAAGCTAATTGTATTGTGTTGAATCACTAGAAACCAGGTGAAACCAGCAGTTGATTATTGATTTAGAGGATACTTCAAATTTATATCACTTGATGTAGTTATTCATCTACAGCTATCCATTTTGCACTTCATATTTGGCTGTGTGGATAGATTACTTTTCACAAAATGAAGTGAATAAAATGTAATCTATCTATTCATCAGACACAGAGGAGGAGAAGAAATCAGAACCTGACAGCAACTTCAGCTTAAAAACACATCTTTTGCTCTCTTTTTGTGCTTGTGCAGCAAAACTTTTTAATGAGTACCACAGTGGCAGATGGAATGATTTTTCACACTTACATTCTTTATAACTTTGGTCATCCAGTATTTCAGCGCAGCATTCAGAAGGTTCAGCCAAAAACAAAGGACATATTCCTAAGTGAAGGTCAATATTCAACAGGCCATCCTAAAATATATTCAGACTTGCTCTCTTACAACTGAGGACAGAATATCTTCAACTATCATGGGTACAACTTATTCATACAGGCAAGAGTTGGTGGATGAGGTGAAGGAGGTGGGGACCCTAGGGGGAAGTGACCATGTCCTCATAGAATTCCTTTTGAGATGGGGAGCCAAGGAAGCTTGTAGCCAGACGCGGATGTTGGATTTTCATAGGGCAAACTTTAATAAACTCAGAGACATGATGAGTGTCATACTATGGACGAGAATGCTGGAAGGGAAGGGAGCATGTGAAGGGTGGGCACTACTCAAACAAGAGCTATTGCATGCTCAATCAATGACTATCCCAGAAAGACGAAAACACTGCAGGAGCTCTAAGAAGCCTATTTGGATGAACAGAGAACTTCAAGAGGAACTAAGAAAGAAAAGGAAAATGTTCAGGAAATGGAGGGAAGGCCAGAGCTCTAAAGAAGAGTACCTACAGGCTACTAGGCACTGTAGATCAATCATCAGAAAGGCCAAAGCTGAGAGTGAGCTAAGATTGGCCAGGGAAGCCCATTGTAACAAGAAAAGATTTTTCAGTTATGTGAGGAGCAAACGTAAAGTAAAGGAGGCAATAGGCCCACTGTTGGGTGCGGATGGACAAACTCTAACGAAAGATGCAGAGAAAGCAGAAAGGCTTAGTGCCTATTTTACATCTGTTTTTTCCCACAGGTCAAAGTGCTTAGGCACATCTAGAGATGGCCGTAGCCAAAGGATAGTGTCTGGGTGGCAGGTTAACATGGATAGAGAGGTTGTCGAGAGGCATTTAGCTGCACTGGATGAGTTCAAATCCCCTGGTCCGGATGAAATGCACCCGAGAGTACTCAAAGAACTTTCCAGAGAACTTGCACAGCCCTTGTCCATCATCTTCAGAACCTCTTTAAGGACTGGAGATGTCCCGGAGGACTGGAAAAGAGCAAACGTTATTCCGATCTTCAAAAAAGGGAGGAAGGATGACCCAGGAAACTACAGACCAGTGAGTCTTACCTTTGTTGTGGGGAAGATAATGGAGCAGATATTAAAGGGAGTGATCTGCAAACATCTGGAGGACAATTTGGTGATCCAAGGAAGTCAGCATGGATTTGTCTCCAACAGGTCCTGCCAGACCAACCTAGTTTCCTTTTTTGACCAAGTAAGAGGTTTGCTGGATCGGGGAAATTTGGTTGATGTCATTTACTTGGATTTTAGTAAAGCTTTTGACAAGGTTCCCCATGATGTTCTGATGGATAAGTTGAAGGACTGCAATCTGGATTTTCAGATAGTTAGGTGGATAGGGAATTGGTTAGAGAGTCAAAGAGTTGTTGTCAATGGTGTTTCATCAGACTGGAGAGAGGTGAGTAGCGGGGTACCTCAGGACTCGGTGGTCGGTCCGGTACTTTTTAACATATTTATTAATGATCTAGATGAGGGGGTGGAGGGACTATTCATCAAGTTTGCAGATGACACCAAGGATGATCTGGGGCCAAGGGACCAAGCCTTATGAAGATAGGTTGAGGGACTTGGGAATGTTCAGCCTGGAGAAAAGAGGTTGAGAGGGGACATGATACCCCTCTTTAAGTATTTTGAAAGGTTGTCACTTGGAGGAGGGCAGGATGCTGTTTCTGCTGGTGGCAGAGGAGAGGACACGCAGTAATGGGTTTAAACTTCAAGTACAACGATATAGGCTAGATATCAGGAAAAAGTTTTTCACAGTCAGAGTAGTTCAGCAGTGGAATAGGCTGCCTAAGGAGGTGGTGAGCTCCCCCTCACTGGAAGTCTTCAAGCAAAGATTGGATACACACTTTTCTTGGATGCTTTAGGATGCTTAGGGCTAATCCTGCGTTGATCAGGGGGTTGGACTAGATGGCCTGTATGGCCCCTTCCAACTCTATGATTCTATACCTTCTCCTAATAACTACAATTGGATGGGGAATAGTTCATGGAGGAGAAGGATGAGAGTTGGTTCTTATATACCACTTTTCTCTACCAGAAGGAGCCTCAAAATGGCTTACAGTCACCTTCCCTTTCCACTCCCCACAACAGACACCATGTGAAGTAGGTGAGGCTGAGAGAGCCCTGATATTACTGCTCCATCAGAACTGCTCTATCAGTCCTGTGGTGAACCCAAAATAACCCAGCTGCCTGCATGTGAAGGAGGAGTGGAGAATCAAACCTGGCAAGCCAGATTAGAAGCTGCTGCTCTTAACCACTACATCTAGCTGGCTCTCACGTATCCCTTACACATACTATATCAATGTTCCCCAACCTTTTTATGGTTGAGGACCGCCTCCAGGGGTGGGGAAGAGCTGGCGGCCCGGGCACCATGCATGCGCGTCAGCGCCCCATGGTGGTGAAAACGCGCATGTGTGGAGCTGCAGCACATGCATATTTTCACCACCGGGGGCGCTAACGCAAATGCACGACAGCTCCATGCATGCACGCTTGTGTCCGCTGGTGTGCCGGCGGCTGCGCCTGCCTCTTCCCCCCCCCCTCTTGCAGCAAGAAGCTAGCCAGGCTGTGAGCAAAGCATTCGCTTTGGTGGCTGCTTCTCTCGCGGCCTGGTGAGCTTCTCGCTGGGCTGGGGAGAGGCAGGCGTAGCCACAGGCGGCCCATTAACGAAGCCTTTGCGGCCCGGTACCAGGCCACAGACCGGGGGTTGATGACCCCCGTGTTATATGACATCAATTTACAGTGTATGTAAGGATGCTACTTAGGCTTGCACTCTCCTTTTTAAAACAATCTCATAATGAGTCTCCATCTGAATAAAATACAGGCAAATTTCAAAGATTATCTGTATACTCTTCAGCATTTATTTAGAGAAATTTTATGTTGCTTTTCCAAAATCTTGCTCAAGGTGCACTTTTAAATTTAAATTTAATTGAAAAAATTAATTGAAAAATTAAAAGCTATTTATAACATCCAGCATTAAAAAAACCCTCAGTGCAACATGAAAAGAAGAAGAAGAGTTGGTTCTTATATGCTGCTTTTCCCTACCCAAAGGAGGCTCAAAGCGGCTTATAGTCGCCTTCCCATTCCTCTCCCCACAACACACCCTGTGGGGTGAGTGAGGCTGAGAGAGCCCTGATATCACTGCCCGGTCAGAACAGTTTTATCAGTGCCATGGCGAGCCCAAGGCCACCCAGCTGGTTGCATGTGGGGGAGCGCAGAATCGAACCTGGCATGCCAGATTAGAAGTCCACACTCCTAACCACTACACCAAACTGGCTCTCCAAATATGTTCAACATTTTAAAAGAACTGTTCCGGGCTAAACTAGTTTTAAAAGATCAATACCTCAGTTAAAAACCTGGGCTAACAGAAGCATTTAAACCTGGCACCCAAAAGGCCATACTATTGGCCAGGCAAGCTTCAGGAGAAAGATTATTTCATGAGTGAAAAAACCTGTCTCTGGTTGTCACCTGCCTCACCTCTCAAAGCAGAGGTCTTGTGAGCAGATCTTAACTGCATGGGCTGGACAGTATGGGAGGAGGCAGTACTTCCTGGGTCAAGCCATTTAGATTAGCAGGCTGGAAACAAATGGCAGCAGTGACCTTCTTTCGGTACTGGGTGATGCAGTCCTTGAATCCCATCCCTAACAATAGCTTGGCTGCTACATTTTGAAGAAGTTGAATCAGAGTATGGATCACTGTGGCTAGATCATGCCTTTTGAGGAATGGCCAAAGCAGGTGTACCATACAACGTATGTGTCTTCAAATAATTAAATGTTGTACAATCAAATATCGTACTGCAGGATGTGATCAGCCACCCCTTTCACATTAAAACATGCTTAACCTCTACACACACATGGAAAAACACACACACACACACCAGTCGGCAAGAACTGTGTAGATGCAAAGGTTCTACATAATTTGGTCCTTATGTCATAAGCACTAATTATTGGAATGATATAAAGCAAAGGTTGGCAAATGTTGCAAGCCAAACATTTTCTTCATCCCTATTGTTCTTATAAGAAATTCCCCTGCCAGAATATGGACAGGATACTAACATTTTGGTAGCCAGAGGTCAGTATTTTTGATCACCAGATAATTTGGTTATTTTCCCTTCCCACAAAATGTAGGTCTCTATCACCCCCCCCCCCAAGATTGCGTTCTCAAATGTCCCAGATGTGTGGCTATGGTATTAGGAAACTCCTTGAGTGGTTTTTTTTTTTTTTACAGAATTCACCAGTATATGTGAGGCAGTCCTTAAATAAAATATATGTATTCCTCCCAAGAGGTCTGCCAATTTCCTGTGACTAAAGCCTGGCCTTTTCTGTCTATTCAGGCACTAAATATTGTTGAACATTTTTGAGAGGCAGGTGTTCTTTAAAAATGACCAGCTCTACTAGTGCGTTTAATCACTTCCAAGTAATTTGATTTCTAACATGTTATATACCAGATGAAAAGGTGGGGAAGGAACTGATCTCCGAGATTGTTTCTGCTCTAGGGATATTGTTTGGATTTGCATTTTTAAAAGGTCAGGTTTTCTGTCCGTTTCCATACTGCAATTCGCTTCTTTGGGCCCAGACCCAAATTGCCCCCTCACTTGTCCTACAGCAAAAGAATCCCCAGAAAATGAATTTTCATTTTTAAAAGTGGGATCTCATTTGGGAGGGGTGTGCGATGTGGCCGCCGAATAGGCCTTCAGTGCTGCGCCGGGGGGGGGGGTGGGGAGGCGCGGGCATGGGCGCGCTGGTTGATGCACACATGCAGGCCACTGTGTGTGTTGGTCGACTGGTGCGCCGGCACTCATGCCTCTCCTGTCCCGCGGGGCGGCACTGGCTGCTATGGGCGGGGACGGTTGCTTCGGCGGCTGCATCGCACAACCTGGAAATGTGTTGATAGTGATGCTAGGTGTGAGGATGGAGTGTTCCTGTTTTCATTGGGAGAAATGTTTTGAGGATTCTGAGTAGTCATGTGTATTGAGCATTTATTCTGAATACAGCGGGCGCTAGGCAAGGGAGCCCCCGGGCGCAGGGCGGCTGGCGGGGGCTCGTTGGGACGCATCAGGCCACTGGAAAAGGAGCAAATGTGAGCTGTGCTGCGCACGGCTCGCAATTGCTCCGGGGCGGAAATCGGAGGGACCAATCGACAGGCACGAAGCAGACCCTTCCTCATCCCAATCCGGACCCTTCCTCATCCCGGACACATCCCGCCTCTAAAGCCCTTACTCTTTTATTTAGTCCGCGGCGTCTGTGGCGCCGCGGGCGGTGTTCAGATGGTTTGGTGTCAAAGTTACAGAGAAATTGCAGGATTTCTATGCTCTAATACTGGCCCTTCCAGCACTTGGCAGGAAGGCTACACAACTGGAATTTTCAGCATCAGTATAGAGAAGATTTCTGTTACCTGTAGAGAGCCAGTCCTCTCTGCTTTCCCATCCTCCATCCCTCAGTGCATCCACACCAACCTTAATAATGGAAGGAATGTGGCAGACAGAGGTACCTTAACTTGTGCAAAGATGCCAAGGAGATGGCAGTGGCAAGTAGATCCAGCAACAATCTGCTTGGCAACAGGCCAAACTTTAAATAAATACATTGTAGATGGTTTCCAAAGTCTGCTGGAAAACAAGCTATGAACTAACTACCCCCCATCCCGATCTTCAACCATCACGGAGGCCTCCAAGATTGGCGAGGTATAGAATAGCACTGCTGTTGTCTCTAAATGTCTCCTGATGGTAGAAAAAACAAGGCAAGGGGTTATTCAAAATGTGAACTTGTGTATGTGTTGCTAATTGTAAACAGTCTCATCAGGAACTTTAAAGCAATGCAAACCCATAAGCCTTCCCTAATTGTCTGTATATCTGTAGCCTGGAAGCCCTATTCACAAGTTAACAGTCAATGCAAATACATCCTGCACATGTGTGGATGCATCTGTAAGAAAGAGCCAACAGGCGTTCATTCCACAAATAAAAGTGCCGACCAGTACCTGGATAAATGCAGGGTTTAAATTACACATTCAGTGTACATGTGTTGGGGTACCAGACATGTGCATGATAACAAATCAAGCATACACAGTACATATAATACACAGTACACATTAATTACAATTTGTGGATAGTACTAGAGTGGAAAGTGAGAGAGTCAGGCATAACTTCCAAAAGCAATGTGGAAGAATCTATACGTTTGCATTAAAATCTGATATTTCAAAAACACACACGGCTAATTAATCTCCCAAAATTAGTAGAAGCAGTGCCTGTCTCTTTAAGAAATTATTACCCTTTCTGTGGCCATTGTAAGGGCTGCTAGGTTACCACCAGACTTCAAGTTTTGGTTTCTGTCTTGAAAAGGCAGAGAGAGAAGCAGGGCTCCTTTGACCTTCCAGTCAACCCTAGAAGGAGGATTCATTGGCAGCAACTGGATGACTTGCTACCACACAATGTGTGCAATTCCGCCAGGTGTGCCAGTGGCTATGACTTGATGCTTGTGTGGCCTGCATCCAGCAACTGCCATCATTTACAAGGAATTAATTTTGGCACAATTTAAAGAATACACTGCAAGATGATTAATATTTACAAATTGTAAAAGTACTGTTGAGTATAATGTTTGCTGCTGAAACTGTGAAATGCATCAGGACGGGACAGAAGCATGAAGAATGATCCCTGCAGGAAGCAGCACATCAAAGATGCTCGCTGGTGGGCAAGAAGAACAGGAAGGGGCAACTAGGGGAAATACGAGTGCCCACGTTTACTGCCAGTTTGCCAAAAGGTCACAGAAGAATAATCCATGGCAGGACTCAGCACATCACAGGCGCATGTGGACATGGGGATCGAGGGAGAGTGAATTTTTAGTGATTCTTATGAAAAGCCTGCATCCTGCCTAGGTTACTTCTCTGGCCCACTGATGGTAAGGCTGCCTTAGAGCAAGTATAATGCTATTCTACCAGAGATGCAGGTTTTGCCATATTCTGGAAAACCCCAGTCTTACATCTCTCTTAAGGCATGAGACTTTCTATTGCTGCTATTTATATTTAGAGTGAATACAACCAAAACAATCCCCCAAAGTTTCCATGAAATTAGAACAATAAACAATCCATCAACAAGGTATTTTAAAAATTATTATCCCCCCCCCCCTCGCACACACACCTTTTCAGTAATTTATGCTCAAGGTCACCATAATATGCTGTGGCATCAACATGCCAGATGTTATTATGTATTAAAATAAACATGCACAGGGACAATTTGATTTTATCTTGCCCCCTAAGCAGCTTTGAGATTATATCATGGAAAGCTTTGCTGTGCCGGTACTTCATGCGTTTGTGTTGAAAATGGGAGGATTCCAAGAAGAGTCCGTGTTCTCCTAGCAGATCATTTGTCATGTTCATCCACATGAAGGCAGGTTGAGGGGAGCAAGTCTATTAGTTATGGCCTAAATCATCAGAGGATACAGAAAGCTGTCTTCTCCAATGACTCTGAAAATCACTCTGCAGACTGATCAGGCTTCAGAAGACACAAGCATTTTATGACCTGTTGCTTCTAAAACAGTTTGCTTAAAATACGTTGGAAATGAAAATCCTAATCTCCCTAGCTTCACAATCTTGAAACTATTCCCAAATGCAAACTAAATAATATGTATAATTTCAAAGTTCTATTTAGAATTTTTTAGACACAGTCTAGTTTCTCTGGAAATGCAGTGAACTCCCCAAATTAATGTCTAGGTTGCTAAATACAGAGTTTAATAACTGCAATGAGACGTTTCCCAAATCTGCCTGCTTAGAAATCTTGTATGAGACCCCACGCAATCAATCATCTACCTTCAGAGATGATTTCCCTCATTGACTATGATTAAGGCTGCATTTTCTTATTTATGAACTGGTTAGATAAGATTAATGATTTCAAATATTTTGGCTGATTAAAAAGATGCCACTAATTAATTAGGTTGCAGATTTTGAAAAATTAATTATTTAGTCTACCTTTCTCACTGCAACTGAAGACAGATTACATAATTTAAGAATAATGTAAGCAAAATGATACAATAAATTAATTTATTTCAAATACGTATAGCCTACCTTTCCACATTGCCCACTGTGGCTTACAAAATATAAACAAACAGTTAAAGATATAGCTAAACATATACAATACGTTGCAGGAGTTGCAGTTATTTTATATTGCCACGTGCCAATCAGAGATATTAATTATTTCCACAAAAGGTGTATTGAAATAATTCCTCTTGGCATCTTTTACATAAGAGAGAGGAAGGGAGAGAGGGAATGAGGGCTTGCCATTGCATATGCAACAGACTGTTTCAACCACTGAAAATGGACTTGTATGGGCTGTAGATTATCATACCTCTCCACTAGAGTGGGCTGCCAAAAATGAGATTTTCCAGGAACAGCATTGGATCCATACATTTTAAAATAACATCTACTGGATTGCCGCTGAACATAGATGTTAGCCTTACATGTCCCAGCCAAGCAGGTTGCTCTGAGTAGCCCAGGGATGAAGAAACCCTCTGGATGCCCTTTTGGATGCAAGGGTGTGTATTGCATGGTGCTGTGAAGTGAGGGACATTGCTATTTGTTTTCCCTTGGGATGTTCTGCTCTGTGATAAACAAAAACAGCAGCAAGCATTTTGTCTCAGTGCTACTGGGCTGAACACAATGAGAACTGACAGCTTCTGTTCCCAGGAGATGGCTGAGCCTGTGATAAATAAGAGAAAATGACACGCTTTTGAGGTCACTAGAGCTCTTGAAAGAAATGTGTGTGAAGATGAATCAAGGCAGAAACTCAGGAGCAATAAAAACTGGTCTAGTGAAGAGAGGAGGTGGAGAGAGATCACTTTCTTGGGGTTAGCAGTAGTGTGGGCGGATTTTTCTTTGCAAGTGGTATCATGGCATCATAGTAGTCAGAGACAGTTTTCCCTTTGAATTGTGGGCCATGACCCATGACTGTATCATGTCAGTATTACCACTGCTATTTTTTGGGCTTTTTTAAGAGCAGGAAAAAAGATAGGAATATTGGCAATCAGGAAAGTGAATAATTACAATTATGCACTGATAGATGCAATATCCAACAATACAGATCCGTTGTAAGGGACCTCTTCTGAATTATAATTAAGGACAGTTGTATCCCATGCTTAGTTTTAGGGGTTCAGGACAAGGACACGAGGGTTATTACATTTATCTTTAAAGCCACATGATTTACATAAGGTGGAGTGAATGGTCCAAAGTTAATGAGTTAATGAATGGTCCACATTGAGGCCTATTATGCATGAGTAGTTTCAGTTACTTCACTTTGTATGTCCAGTTTTCTTTGTTGTTCTACATTGATTTTCTTCCTGTCAGTGCTCAGTTCAATTTCTGATACCTGTTTCTCTGGGATTTTGGAGAGTGCTTTTGGGCCAATTTCCCTTTTGTTTCGCTTCTAAGCTGAAGATAATTTGAAGCATGCAGGTTCCCTCAAAGGTCACTCCCACACCCACATGGTCACTCCATCCACTCTGCACCTTTTGGCAACCCCCCTTCATCGGGGTACAAGTTCCATTTCCCCCTTGTTTTAATTTTTTTAACAACCAGCATAAGTCTAGTGATGTGAGATTATCACTAGTGTCAGGTTGCTGATAATACCCCCATTTTTCCAGTTTAGTGGCACAATATTAAAAGAGCTCAGCAGAGCTTCTGCCAGAGGACTCCTTCCACAATACAAACTGCAGCCTTGTGCAAAGCATGGTAGGTTTGCAGCCTACGTTGCATAGGTGCACACACATGCACACATGCTGCCAGCAATCATTAGTGGGTTCTACTGAGTGTTCTCTACACTCAACATCTTCTCCATATTATGAAATTGTGTGACTCCTATTTTTCACAGTGGCCGATAACATAGCAGATAATTTCCTAGTGCTCTTCAGTATGGAAAATGGGGCTATGCAGCTGCTTGTCAGTTTCAACATCAGATTTTCCCCTCTTTGCTTACATTTCTTTCTGCTCACTTTCATTCAGTGAATTAACTCTAGAATGTATGCACAAATCTGAAACCAGGAGGATTCAGATGGAAGGTGCTTGCTGGACTCTACTGTGCTGCTGCAATAGGGCAATAGCATTAAAAAAAACAATCACCTTTGGACTCCACCACCCCATAAGTGACTTTCCACCCCAATTTAGAAAAGTGAGATTTTTTTTTATTGTATCTGCAGAATAAATACACTGGAGGAAAAGGAATGATGCATAGGGCAGGCACAGAATTCAAAGTCAAGATTAAAGATTTACTGCTCTGAAAACCTGTAGTAAAATGTGTGCATGTAATGGGCCTGAGTCTCACACTCATTTATGCTTCAGGTGCATACCATGTAACATGACAAAATATGTAACTGTATTCCAGGGCAGATTAACCAAGGAATCTGTAAAACAAATACAGATCCTGCAAACTTAATCCCCCCCACACACACTTTTATTCGTTCGGAAATAACTTGCTTCTTGAAAAACCACAATTTATTCTATGGAATTGGCCTTTGTGTTTGCTTTTGAAACATATGCAAGTTGACAACATAGTGAGCTGTTTGACCAAGACATTCAGCTCATTTTTTTAAAAAAATACACAATCTGCTACATATTAATGAAAATTCACAAAGCTTTTAATTCAATTGGAGACAAAATTCAATCAGATAAGGATTACAACCCCAAGAAACTTTAACAGTTCTAACATTTAGTACAAGGAGTTACCATAAGCAAGAAATTGTGGGTTTGATTCTGTTATGCTTTGAGGAACGCCATCAAAGTTTCTGCAGGAAAATAGTGGAATAAAAGCAAAATGTCCTATTTTTAATAATATATGCTGGGCACAGGAAACTGATCCCAGGGCTCACAATCTATACGTGTTTGCTGTTCTCATTAGAAGTGTTTCTTGTGTCTGTGACATCTGATTTTGGTGCTGTTTATTCCAGCAAATAATGTGACTTATATTGCATCAAATCCTGTTGCATGCCCTGAGTAGAACTTTGTTTCTGGGTTGTCAAGCACTAAGTTTAGTACCCCAGAATAAGTTAGTTACTTTGTTATGATGCCCGATCATTTTCTGAATGATCACTGACACAGAGTCCATAACTACCTGTGACCCTGCCAGGCTGCCATGAACCACCAGAGGACCCCAGACCAAAATTCCCTCTGTCTTCCCTCATGTGTCCCAGACCCAATCCAAACATCACATGGAAGCAAATCATATAAAGTTCCCAGTTCCTTATGCCTCCATATTAACCAGTATCGCTCATCTTAGCAGCCTTGGCTCCAGTCACAATGTTCACCAGAGTTTTTTTTTTAAATATTTGTATACCATCTTTCCACCACATCAGGGTCCCAGAGGTAGGGCACATAAGATATTAAATACATTATATATATATTAAATAAAAAACAACTTAATAATATATTAAACATTAAAATATATAATGCTTCAATAAAACACATTAAATACAATGCTAAAACCAGGGGAGAAGGCCAATAATTATTATTAGGCATATGCTAAATTTAAAATTTGCAGTCTTCTCCCATTGGTGGAAGACACTGATAGAGGGAGAAAGATGAATCTCCCTGGGAGGAAGTACCAAAGTTTTGGTGCTACAATGAAGACTTATCTAGCTTCAGATGGTAGTGGCAACAGAAGCAGTGTGAGAGTTGATAAGTTCAGATGGAAGAAAGTAGTTTCCAAGGTATGTTGACCCAGGCCTTTCAGGGCTTAAAAGGTCAATGCCAGCACCTTGAATTGATCACAAAAGCAACTTGGAAGCCAGTATAGATGGAACAAGAATGGAGAGGTATGTTCCCTGTGACACACTCCAGTCTGTACCAACTGCAGTTTCTAGATGGTCTTCAAAGGCAGCTCTGTGTAAAGTGCATTGCAGGGATCCAATCTCAGTAATACTACAGTAATGCTACAATGTAGCATAAATTTTAACTACACTGACAAGAACCTTTCTGCTCAGGAAGTAGCTGAAACGGATGAAAGGCACCCCTGGCCATCACTGTTATCTGCTTATCCAACAGGAGCCCCAAGCCCAGCAGTACCCACAAGTTACAAAAATGAGCCTTTAGGGGAAGTGCAACCTGATCTAGAATAGCAGATACCCAATTTTCTGGTTCAGACCTTTCCCCCATCAGTAGCACTTCTTATTTGTTGAGATTATTTTTCAGCTTGTTAACTTTCATCCATTCCAAAACTGCTTTCAGGCACCTGGAATCATAGAATAATAGTGTTGGAAGGGACCTCATGGGTCATCTAGTCCAACCCTCTGCACTATGCAGGACATTCAAAACCCTATCACTGATCCACTGTAACCTGCCACCCCCTTAAGCCTTCACAGAATCAGCCTCTCTGTCAGATGGTTATCCAGCCTCTGTTTAAAAATTTACAAAGATGGAGAACCCATCACCTCCCGAGGAAGCCTGTTCCACTGAGAAACCACTCTGTCAGGAACTTCTTCCAGATGTTGAGACGGAATTTCTTTTGAATTAATTTCATCCCATTGGTTCTGGTCTGTCCCTCTGGGGCAAAAGAGAACAACCCTGCTCCATCCTCTATATGGCACCCTTTTAAATATTTGAAGATGGTTATCAAATCCCCTCTCAGTCATCTCCTCTACAGGCTAAACAGACCAAGCTCCCCAACCTTTCTTCATACATCTTGGTCTCCAAACCCCTCACCATCTTTGTTGCCCACCTCTGGACATGCTCCAGTTTGTCTACGTCCCTCTTCAACTGGGGTGTTCAAAACTGAATACAGTACTCCAAGTGAGGCTGAACCAGAGCAGAGTAAAGTGGTACCATCACTTCCCATGATCCGGACATGATACTCTGTTTGATACAGCCCAAAATCCCATTTGCCTTTTTAGCCACTGAGTCACACTGCTGACTCATGTCCAATGTATAGTCTACTAAGACTCCTAGATCCTTTTCGCACATGCTACTGCCAAGACAAGTCTCCCCCATCTTATATTAGTGTGTTTGGTTTTTCCTACCTAAATGCAGAACTTTACACTTGTCCCTATTGAACTTCATTTTATTCAGGTTAGTCCACTTCTCGAGCCTATCAAGATCATCCTATATTCTGATTCTGTCTTTGGTTGTGTTTGCTACCCCTCCCAATTTAGTATTGTCTGCAAATTAAATAAATATCCCCTCTAAACCCTTATCCAAATCATTTACCAGTTCCTTGGAATCTGCAGGTAGCATGAGACAGTGTCATGTACATTTTGGTGGCAATTCAGCTCAAATCTCTGGATGGCCTCTGCCAGCTGTGAAAGGCATGTGGGCAAGATAGAACCTTAGGGAACCCCATAGGGCCAGCAGCCAAGGGGCAGAGTGGCAGTCCCCCAGCACCACATTCTGAAACCTACCCTTGAGGTAAGGCCAGAACTACCACAGAACAGTGACTCTCAGTCTTGAAAGTCAGTAAAGAAGGATATCACAGTTGATGGTATTGAAAACACTGAGATGTCCAGAATTAACAGGGTTACACTGCCCCTGTCCATATCCCAGTGTACATCATCCGCCATGGTGACCAAGGCCATTTCAGCCCCATAGCTAGGCCTGCAACCAGACTGGAATGGATCTAAACAGTTAGTTTCATTCAGGAATCCCTGAAGTTTGACAACCACTGTCCATCCAATCATCTTGCTCAGAAATAGTACATTGGAGGTTGGAAAATAGTTATTCAGCTCTTCTAGATCTAAAATAGGTTTCTTTAGGACACCACTGCCCACTTCAAGGCAGGAGCAACCACCCCTCTCTCAGGGAGGCATTTGCTGTCTCCCAGACCTAGTCCAACAGCCCTCTGGTGGCAGATTAAAGCAGCCATGGGTAATACAAGCAGGTGGTAGGTCGCAAAATCCCAAGAATCCTGTACTCATTTTCAGACTGCACAAGCGTAAAAATATCCCACACCAATGGACAAATTGGCCCCCTGAGACTATCTGATCATGTTGCTGCTAATGTAGAATCAAAGAGATTTTTCTGCAAAGTGCTTAGCAAAATGATCACAGCTGGCTGCATAGCAGTTTATCTCCTCTTGTTCCACTTGTCTGCATTGCACCAACAGAGGACTCACTACTAAGTTGGTTTAATGCAGGGGTAGTCAAACTGCGGCCCTCCAGATGTCCATGGACTACAATTCCCATGAGCCCCTGCCAGCAAACGCCTGGTCTAATGTCTGGCGGCAGTAGAAGAAGCAGATTGCAAGAGAGTGCCCTCCTTGCTGTCTCATTCAGCCCTCCTTCCTGTCAGATATGGGAGGTCCAAGGAAACTTCACAGGGGCTGCTAGTGCAATGTTTTTAAAAACATGATCAGCAGGGTTGCAAATATGCTACAGTAGATACCTTATTCCTCTTCCTTCTAAACCAACTCTGAACAATTGCACAACAATTTATCTCTAGCCCCTTTTAAGATAGGTTCAGTCACATCCCTGCACAGTTATGTTCAGTTCACATTCTGTAAAGACCCTTTGACAAACTGAAAAGCATCCACGGTTGAAAAGTTGTATCTCTCTGGTGTAGCTAAGAGATGGGCTATCTTTGTTTACATTTGGTATTTCTTGTTGGCAAACACAGCTGGAGGAAGTGCATATAGAGAATGAATGCACAAACGGTAATCAAGGTCAGGTGCAGGAAAAGAAAGAGTGGCATTAAACAATGCTGAGCAAAGAACTCCTATACAATCATAAGCTCTAAGACCAGAATGTAGCAAAAGGACATTATTCTTTGGTGGAATAGTAGTATATGCCTCCCAGAATCCATTACAGTTTTGTCCCTGTTATTTAGATTACAATTTGCTGCATGCAGATGGGGAGGGCACAAGATCCACCCACTGGAAGCTTTCCAAGGATATATTTTCTGATATAAAGATGATCCCCCCCTTCAAGGATCGCTGCCTTGTTGTGGCAAGGGGGCTTGCGTAGTTCGGTGAAGCTATGAGCTATGCCGTGCAGGGCCACCCAAGACGGACAGGTCATAGCTGAGAGCTCTGACAAAAGGTGATCCACTGGAGAAGGAAATGGCAAACCACTCCAGTATCTTTGCCATGAAAACTCTATGGACAGTTCCAATAGGCATAACGATATGACGCTGGAAGATGAGCCCCTCAGGTCGGAAGGTGTCCAATATGCTACTGGGGATGAGCAGACGGCTAGTACGAGTAGCGCCAGAATGAATGAAGCGGCTGGGCCAAAGCCGAAAGGACGCTCAGTTGTGGAAGTAACTGGTGGCGAAAAGACAGTCCGATGCTGTAAAGATTTTTATTCCATAGGAACCTGGAACGTCAGATCCATGAATCAAGGCAAGCTGGACGTGGTTAAACAAGAAATGAGAAGACTGAACATCGACATTTTAGGAATCAGTGAACTAAAATGGACAGGAATGGGTGAATTTAATTCAGATGACCATCAGGTATACTACTGTGGACAAGAATCTCGCAGAAGAAATGGAGTAGCCTTCATAATCAATAAGAGAGTAGGAAAAGTAGTCTTGGGATACAATCCCCAAAATGACAGAATGATCTCAGTTCGAATCCAAGGCAAACCATTCAACATCACAGTGATCCAGGTCTACGCCCCAACCACTGCTGCTGAAGAGGATGAAGTTGATCAGTTCTATGAAGCCCTACAACACCTTCTAGAAGCAACGCCCAAAAATGATGTGCTTATCATCATGGGGGATTGGAATGCTAAAGTAGGAAGCCAAAAGATAACCGGGATAACAGGCAAGTTTGGCCTTGGAGTACAAAATGAAGCAGGGCACAGGCTGGTAGAATTTTGTCAAGAGAATACAATGGTCATAGCAAACACTCTTTTCCAGCAACCCAAGAGACGACTCTACACATGGACATCACCAGACGGTCAACACAGAAATCAGATTGACTATGTGCTCTGCAGCCAAAGATGGAAAAGTTCTATCCAGTCAATAAAAACAAGACCAGGAGCTGATTGTGGTTCAGATCATGAGCTTCTTGTTGCAAAATTTAGGCTTAAATTGAAGAAAGTAGGGAAAAGCACTAGGCCACTCAGGTATGAACTAAATCTTATCCCTGACGAATACACAGTGGAGGTGACAAATAGATTTAAGGAATTAGATCTGATAGACAGAGTGCCTGAAGAACTATGGACGGAGGTTCGCAACATTGTACAAGAGGTAGCAACTAAAACCATCCCAAAGAAAAAGAAATGCAAGAAATCAAAATGGCTGTCTGAGGAAGCTTTACAAATAGCTAAGGAGAGAAGGGAAGTGAAAGGCAAGGGAGAAAGAGAAAGATACACCCAATTGAATGCAGAATTCCAGAGAAAAGCTAGAAGAGATAAGAATGCCTTCTTAAATGAACAGTGCAAACAAATAGAAGAAAACAATAGAATGGGGAGGACCAGAGATCTTTTCAAGAAAATTGGAGATATGAAGGGAATGTTTCATGCAAAGATGGGTATGATAAGGGACCAAAATGGTAGGGACCTCACAGAAGCAGAAGAGATCAAACAAAGGTGGCAAAATTATACAGAAGAACTATACAAGAGCGAGCTTAACATCCCTGATGACCACAATGGGGTAGTTACTGACCTGGAGCCAGACATCCTGGAATGTGAAGTCAAATGGGCCTTAGGAAGTCTGAGCAACAATAAAGCTAGTGGTAGTGACAGCATTCCAGTTGAACTATTCAAAATCTTAAAGGACGATGCAGTAAAAGTGCTACACTCAATATGCCAGCAAATTTGGAAAACTCAACAATGGCCACAGGATTGGAAAAGGTCAGTTTACATTCCAATCCCAAAGAAGGGCAATGCCAAAGAATGTTCAAACTACCGCACCATCGCACTAATTTCTCATGCTAGCAAAGTTATGCTCAAAATCCTACAAGCTAGGCTCCAGCAATACGTGGACCGAGAACTTCCAGAAGTACAGGCAGGATTTCGAAGAGGCAGAGGAACTAGAGATCAAATTGCCAACATACGCTGGATCATGGAGAAAGCTAGGGAGTACCAGAAGAACGTCTACTTCTGCTTCATTGACTATGCTAAAGCCTTTGATTGTGTGGAGCACAACAAATTGTGGCAAGTTCTTAAAGAGATGGGAATACCAGAACATCTTATTTGTCTCTTGAGAAATTTATATGCAGGTCAAGAAGCAACAGTGAGAACTGAACATGGAATCACTGACTGGTTCAAAATTGAGAAAGGAGTTCGGCAAGGCTGTATACTGTCGCCTTGCCTATTTAACTTGTATGCAGAGCACATCATGAGAAATGCGGGATTAGAGGAGTCACAAATTGGGATCAAGATTGCAGGGAGAAATATCAACAACCTCAGATATGCAGATGATACCACTCTAATGGCAGAAAGTGAAGAGGAACTAAAGAGCCTGTTGATGCGGGTGAAGGAGGAGAGTGCCAAAGTTGGCTTGAAACTCAACATCAAGAAAACAAAGATCATGGCATCCGGCCCTCTCAATTCCTGGCAAATAGAAGGGGAAGAAATGGAGATAGTGACAGATTTTATTTTCCTGGGCTCCAAGATCACTGCAGATGGGGACTGCAGCAAAGAAATTAAAAGACGCTTGCTCCTGGGGAGGAAAGCTATGGCAAATCTAGACAGCATCCTAAAAAGCAGAGACATCACCCTGCCAACAAAAGTGCGTTTAGTCAAGGCTATGGTCTTCCCAGTTGCAATGTATGGCTGCGAAAGTTGGACCATAAGGAAGGCCGAGCGTCAAAGAATTGAGGCTTTTGAACTCTGGTGCTGGAGAAGACTCTTGCGAGTCCCTTGGACTGCAAGGCGAACAAACCAGTCAGTCCTAGAGGAGATCAGCCCTGACTGCTCTTTAGAAGGCCAGATCCTGAAGATGAAACTCAAATATTTTGGCCACCTCATGAGAAGGAAGGACTCCCTGGAGAAGAGCCTAATGCTGGGAGAGATCGAGGGCAAAAGAAGAAGGGGACGACAGAGAATGAGGTGGATGGATGGAGTCACTGAAGCAGTAGGTGCAAACTTAAATGGACTCCGGGGAATGGTAGAGGACAGGAAGGCCTGGAGGATCATTGTCCATGGGGTCGCGATGGGTCGGACACGACTTCGCACATAACAACAACAAAAGATGATCCAAGCAAGGGAGCTGCGACTGCCATCTGGAGCAGAAAGGACACAGGAATCCAGATCAAATAACCTAGGGGGGAAATCTTCCTTGATTTTACTCCTTCGTGGGATAATAAAGTTCCTCCCTCCAAGAAGAGCTTTTCCTGTCTCTCATTTGTTGATTTTTGCTGCCTAAAAAGTTTTAAAGGACTCAAAAGCAGGCCAGAGGTTGGAGCTTTGAGTTCACACTGGAGCTCTAGATTTTCAGTCATAGTGATTGCTTAATGTTTACCTAGAAGGGTGCTGTTGTCCAGTACTTCTAAGAGTACATTGAAAGTCCTCATTTGAGTTTGTGGGCTCACATTTCCTTCCATCTGTATAGCTGTGTATTTGTTAAGGATAATACTGTTTGTAATGGCCAGTGTGGTACAGTAAAGAGCAGAAGTTGAGAGATAAAACATTCTTGCATATATTTAGGCCAGAGTAGATATTTGGGAACAGACTGTTATGGTTACCACCAAAACAGCATTATCATGACAGTTGAATCTGCCCATTAATGGAGTGTGGCAGCAGACTGCAAAGGAACCTCAAAGGCTGGGAGGTAAACTGAGAAGAAACTGCAGGGGAAAAAAAATCTATTACCAGGTTTCATGGCAACAAAAAATAGGATTCAGCTCCAGACCAGAACTTCTCCAGCATACTTTTTAAGAAACAGTTTTTTTCACTTTATATTTATAAATAGCTGGCCCTCATACGACGTGTTAATAGACATGACATCTTTCATTAGCCTCCCTCTAGCTGTTAGAGGAAAAATGCATATTTTTTCATATTTAAAATTATATATATATATACAGAATTTGTAACTTACTTTGAGACAAGTGTATAATGCATTGGATTTTGTGCCCTTCCACATTTGCTTAAGAAAACCTCTAGCCTGGTTTTGCATTAAAATAACGCATAAGGAAAGGAAAAAATACACTACAACATTAATAATAACATAATGATATTAGAAAAAAACAAATAGAACTAGCAATACATAATTCAAGAAGACAGCAGCAATGTAGACAAGAAAAACAAAACAGCAGGAAATAAAATCAGCAATCTGTCAGTGGAAGAATCAGAGCAGAACTAAAGTCAATATGCCAAGAAATAAAACCACTGAAAGCCCTTCAACACAAAATAAACTATTCCCTTCAGGCCAGAAGGGAGCGGGCAATAGGAATCTTCTATAGGGCACAGCATTTCATATTCTGGAGCCCTCCACTAAAAATATCTTAATCTGCACCGAGGATGGGCATGAACCACATTCTTGAAGATCTGTTCATGGCTGAAGCACAAATTGAACCACAAACCTATACAAACCAGAATGCTGGTTTGTTAATGGAACTGGTTCATATGGATTTGTGGCCCCCTATTTCTGCTCCTCACTCCTAGGTTTAAATAGCCCTGAGCCATTTAAACCAAACAGTTGAGCAGCAGATCATTGTTCAGCTGTTTAGTATAAATGTCTCAGAACTGACCATTTATGCACTGGAGGTTTCATGTCATGCTGCAGGCTGGAGTTTTAGTCATGGCAGGTTGCCCCACCTCTTCCTGCTCCCACACGGGGGAGCATTTGGCCTGGTGCACCTCATCCACCCCCTATTTGTGCTCCTGCACGGGAGCTGGGGCAGTGAAGTTCCCAGTGCATAAACGGTCACTGAGGCCAAGAAAACCCCTTTAAAACAGCTCAGCCCTGTGAAGCTCAGCAGTTTGCTCCATGGCTCAGCTGTTTAAAGGGGCTTTCTTGAGCAGCAAGTCTCAGGGGTTGCCTGCAAAAGAAAGCCCCTTTAAATAGCTGAGCAGCATGGAGCAGTTTACTCCATGTGAAGCAGTTTGCTTCTTGTCTCATAGCTGTTTAAAGAGGCATTCTTGGGCAGCAAGTGCCTAGTGCTTGCTGCCAAAGAAAGCCTCTTTAAGTAGCAGAGAAGCTCTGTACCTCTCAGCTCTTGGGTAGTGAGACCAAAGAAACCTACTTTAAGGGACTGCTAAAAAAAAATCTCAAAACACCTGAGCAATGAGGAGCCTTCCTTGCCACTCAGCTGTTTTTGTGGTTTTCTGCTAGAGCTAGAATTTCTTTAAATCCTTGCTTCCAGTGTCAGTTTGTGCTCATCCCTACTCTGCATGCCCACAAGCCTTGGCTTTCTCAGTGAAAATACAGAGTAGCACACCTGGTGATGATCTAATTTACGGCAAGATTCATAGAGACAGACATTCATGTACAGAGGCCCTAAGACATATAGGGCTTCCACAGTTAATACTGGTATCTTGATTTGGGCTTGGAAATAATCAGGGCTGTGATGAGCCCAAGGTCTCTCAGTATGTGGAGGAGTGGGAAATCAAATCTGGCTCACCAAGTTAGAAGCTGCCATTCTTAATCACTACACCATGCTAGCTCTGGAATAACGTGGTCACCACAGTAATTTCTAAATAGAAGAAGAAGAGTTGTTTTTATATGCTGCTTTGCTAAAGCAGGAGGAGTCTCAAAGCAGCCTACATTCACCTTTCTTCTCCCCACAACAAACCCATGTGAGGCAGGTGAAGCTGAGAGAGCCCTAAGTATATTATTGCTGGTCAGAACAACTTTATCACAGACATGAGGAGCCCAAGGTCACCCAGCTGGCTACATGTGGAGGAGCAGGGAATCAAAACCAGCTTGCCAGATTAGAAGCTGGTGTAGTGACCCCTTGGCTGACATGTTTTGAACCAGTCAGAGTTTCTAATCCGGAGAATCAGATTTCATCCCTTATTCCTCCACATGGAAAGAGGAAGGGTAAGTGATTGTAAAGTGCTTTGAAACTCCTTTGGGTATTAAGAGCTATGGTACAAAAACCCCAACCTTCCTTCTCTTCTCCATCATTAGCCCACAGACTGGAAATACTCCAATTTCTAAAAAGGAGGCATCAAAAAGTGCAGTCATTCCTGGATCATTGCTTTAATTTCTCATGCGAGTAAAGAGATGCTCAAAAATCTTACAACAAAGAATATTACCATATATGGAACAAGAAATGGCAGGTGTTCAAGCTGGATTAAGAAAATGAAGAGACACTAGAGGTCATATTGCAAATTTATGGTGGTTACTAGCGTGTGTGATAGAATTTCAGAAGAAAATGAGTTTGTGTTTGGTAGAGTATAGCAAAGCTTTTGATTGTGTGTGTGGATCATGAAAAACTATGGTTGGTTTTAAAAGAAATAGGTGTGCTGCAACATTTGATTGTTTTGATGTGCAACCTATACTCTTGACAAAAGGCTACCATTAGGACAGATATGGAGAAACAATGCTTTCCAACTGGCACCTATGTCAGACTAGTGTGTCATGATTAGGAGTGGTAAACGCTAATCTGCAGAACCAGGTTTGATTCCCCACTTCCCACATGCAGCCAGCTGGGTAGACTTGGGTTAGTCATAGTTCTCTTAGGACTGTTCTCTCAGAGCAGTTTGGGTAGAGCTCTCTCGGTCTCACCTAAGGTATCTGTTGTAGGGAGAGGAAGGGAAAGGGGTTTGTAAGCTGCTTTGGGACTCCTTCAGATAGTGGAAAGCAGGGTATAAAAAAAAAACTCTTCTCTCTCTTCTTCTCATCTCCCTACCTCTTCAGTCTATATGCAGAGCATATCATAATGAAAGATAGATTAGATTTACCTAGAGTGAAATTTGTTGGAAAGAACTTTGTTGGATAGATATGCAGTTGATGCGACATTACTGGCAGAAAGTAGTGAAGACTTGAAATGACTACTGCTGAAAGTTAAAGCAGAAAGTACCAAAGCAAGATAATAGCTGATAATTAAGAAGACAAATTAATGACTACTGAGGAATTATGCAACTTTAAAGCTGATGATGAAGAAATTGAGATTGGCCAGGATTTTTTATTCCTTGGCTCAGTCATCACGCAAGAATCCAGAAGACTGAGAAGGAGCCATGAAGGACCTAGGGTAAATCTTTAAGTGTAATGGATGTGCTATAGATCAAAATAGTTCGTGCCACAGTATTCCGCATTAGTCCGTCTTGTCTGGGTTATATTTCAGTTTTTCTAACATAAGGGAGCTCTCAAGCTGATTCAAAATCATTGATATTCAATTCTAGCATTTTACAGTTTATTGTATATATGTATTTTAAGGCCTGCTGAGAAAACTAGTAGATTAAGATCCACTGAAATAAATTGGAGTTTTATCATTTGCTTGAGTGGAAACAGTATTGCTCTCCTACCTGTAAGGGGTTAAAGAAAAATGTGATGACAGGCTCATATCCAGATCCTTGATGAAATATCAAGGGCATATTTGGAATTTCTAAGGTTTCCAAAATACATCATGAACACTTTATATATTCTTTTTGCTGAGGTTTTAACGTTTCGGATGTTCTTCTCCATTACTTATTTTCATCCAAAATGTTAGTGTTGCTTCAAGCAGCAGACCATTTGGCATAAACCTGCCACTGCTGCTATCTTTTGCTGAGTTTGAGCAGCTATTACAGGATGTAATAACATTCTGCACGACTGCCTGCCTGTGAAGCAGATGTCACTGAGTCCTGAACAAACCAATGTGTGCCTGGTAAAGAAGATACATGGGTTATAAAGAGGTTTAACAGAGATGGAATACTTTGTAAATAACCACCTTCTTTTCTTTTTTAATCTAAGTGCAAATCATAGCACAACTGGGAAGAATATTAAAAAAAAAACCCAACAACCAGAAAGCTTTAGAGATGAAGGGAGGAATTTGTCTCCAAGCTCAAAATTATAGAGCTTGTTAATGGAACAGGCAGAAATGGTATAGATGGGAAAAATATAACACAACATGAAAGATACAAGAAGGGATCATGCTGGGGGGAAAGGAACACTTTGGTATAAAGAGGCAATCCTCCCCTCTCTGTCTCAGTCATTTGTGTCCCCAAAGCCCAAATATTTAGACTGGTTGCAGTATTCATTCTTAACACTTTGATCTACTCAAGTGGGCAGCCATGTTGGTCTAAAGTAGCACAACAAAAATTGTGTCCAATAACACCTTTAAGACCAACACAGATTTATTCAAGGTGTGAGCTTTCTAATGCATGCACTCTTCCCCAGACTAAATGAACAACCATCATTAGTATAGAGATATAAGGCAAAATAAATTGAGGAAAATTAGTAAGCTGTGTAATAATATCCAAATTAAGCCATATGATGTCATATGATAGTTCTTTGATCTACTGTAAGTCTTGTGAACTGTGTGATCAGAAATAGGCCACTGTCATATGTACACAATAAACTCATTCTTGCACATATGTTTATATAGATGAAACTCATACATTTTATGCAGTGTGTTTTTGAAGAGAGGTTGAAAGAGTTGGGTATGTGTAGCATGGAGGCGGGCAAGGGGTGATATGATAGCTATGTTTAACTACGTAAAATGTAGACAGGCTGAAGAGGGATTCAACTTGTTTACTGCAGCTTTAAAGACAAGGGCTAAGTGGGTTCAAATGAAGGGAAAGGAGATTCCACTTAAATATTAGAAAGCATTTTCTGTTGGTGAAAGCTGTTCGTAGATGGAATATGCTGCCTTTGATAGTGACGGAGTCTTCTTCCTTGGAAGTTTTTAGGAGAAGATTGCATGAGTACCTGTCAAGAATGTGTGTTTTTTAAGTCATCAAGAAGGTGAGGGACTTGACTGTAGCCTTTTGTTTCTTCCAGCCCTGTGTGATTCTGATTCATGTAATTTGGTTCTGACATTTGCTTCTTTTCCTTCCTGTAATAAGCTCAAAACTATCATGTATCCTTGCATTCTAGCTCTTACCAAGAATCTTGAAAAAAAAATCTGTTTTTGTTTTCAGTAATTGCTGATGGATCCCTGGAGAAGACAAGTGATGATGTGGGGAGTGAAGAAGATTTATATGATGATTTCCGGAGTTCCAGTCATTGCTATGGCCACTCAGGTGGCGGAGGAGAGCAACTTGCTATTAATGAGGTAGGGCAACTATGGGGGCCTTATAGCCATATGATATGTTGAATAAGATATTTGAAAAATACTGTTTCTCAAATAGTGTGTGCCTGGTGCCCTTCTTTCCAGGGTGTAAACTGCACGGAGCTTTTATTCCAACCCCAGATCGATTCAGTCCCTGCCCTCTACACAGAATGCGATTTCCGTTTGGATTTGGGGCGATTTAAAATTTCCTTCTGCAGCAAGAAGGATTGATCCGGAGTGACCCTCCCTTTATTGTGTGATATCTTAAGAGTGCTTTTAATCCTGAATATATTATAACATCACATTGTTTTGAATCGGGGCTCTCCTCCGTGGTAGAGGACCCGTGATTGACCACAGGTAGTCATGTGACAAATTTGCCTTAAAGGAGAAGCCCCTAATTTCTCTCAACTTCTGTAGGTCTTGGATTCCCCCCCCCCCCCAGATCTGTATCATAAGGGAATGTAGTTGTCATTGGCCTTTAACACTGCCAGGTTTAGCTGAGTGTGGATCTTCTGGCTTCTTGCCTATTTAGGCCCTCTATTTGCAAAAGACGCATGCTTATTGATCCATTTACCTGACGTAATGTTGTACCTGCCTATAACTTGTAGCAAGGCAGTTTCCTGTGGAAGAACTCATAAGACACTTTGGGTATTCTTTAAAGATCAGTATGAAGAAGAAGAGTTGGTTCTTATATGCAACTTTTATCTACCCGAAGGAGTCTCAAAGTGCTTACAGTTGCCTTCCCTTTCCTCTCCCCACAACAGATACCCTGTAAGGTAGGTGAGGCTGAGAGAGCCCTGATATCACTGCTTGGTCAGAATAGCTTTATCAGTGCTGTGGCGAGCCCAAGGTCACCCAGTTGGCTGCATGTGGGGGAGTGCAGAATCAAACCCGGCATGCCAAATTAGAAATCCGCACTCCTAACCACTACACCAAACTGGCTCTCCAGGTAGGGAAGGAATTGTGATGATTCATGGAGGGCAAGCCAGTTGCCATAACCCAGATTCTACCAGGATTGGAGAATGGGGCCTCTGTTTTTAAAAGCCTTTGGGAGGAATGTTGTGAACTTGTGCTTAATAGTAGCCTTCTAAAAAGTGTATTTTTGTAGGCTAAGCATAAAATATAGAGTCATTAAAGCATTAAATTAGAACAGATATTCTGGAGCTATTTTAAAACTGTACAGTTTGTTTTCATAGTAATTTGTATTACCTTGATTAGTTAATCTATTTAAGCACCTGGGTTTCACATTACACAGCTTGACTTCTACTGAGAACCAGGAACACAGTTCCCATGTACTATGCATGTATTTATGACCTTACCTGTTTGATGTTTTTTTCTGACTTGCTTTAATATTGCTTTATAATGCTGAAGTACTGTTGCATTTTTCTTTTTGGTTGTTGGTTTTCTGATTATTAGATTATGATGGTTTTCTTGCTAGTGGGTTTGATTTTATTGAATTGTTTTCTGGACCTGTTCCATTAATCTGAAGCCTGTGCACCTTGGGCATAACCCTAATAATATTCTGAAAATAATCAGATGGTCTCATCAGCTGGAAAATTATATAATTTGTTTGTGTTGGATGGAATACAAAACTATTATGAATTCCTGCTCATATGAGGATGCCATGTGGTCTTAATCTCAATTAATTGATCACTCTAGTCTTATATCTGAATTTTTAAATAAGCATTCCTCTAACTTATATACTGGCATTTTAAACAAATTCACTCTTGAAAGCTTCTCCCACAGTCCCTGTGGGTTTTAAAGTACTCATTGGACTTGAAGAGGCGGTGCCTTTATTATTCAGAATGTTCACCTATGTAAAGATAGGGAAGGGATCATTCTTAGTTCTCTTTTCATCTGGAGGTAGCAAGAAGTAAAGATCGGCTTTCTTCTCCAAATGATGTAGCCTAGAGTTCTCCCAAAATGGTAACAGATTTGCAAGCGATAGAGTTCCTGTGAAGAAAATGACAACTTTGGAGGGCAGACTTTGTGGCATCACATTCTTGCTGAGCTCCCCCTACCCCATGCACATTAATAGCCAACTCAGCTAAATCTGAGGATTCTTAAATCTGGTGATTGGAGCTTTGAACACACAAGACATATCTTTCTGCAAACCTGAAACATTCCCCAAGTTTGCAGAAAAATATGAAATTAAAAAAAGGGTTTTCCCACATATGTACTGCCCAGCCCTGACTTGCTTGCTGATGGATCTGGGGGCAAAAAACGGAACATGAATTTATCCATGTTCCCTTTCTGTGGGGCAACTGAGGGACTGCCCTGGACTGAGCTCAATTCTGTAAGGAAGTGCTAATTAGCCCTGTGCGGAAGCGGTCAGAGAGTGGGGTTTGAGTGGCAGCTCTTAACTACTATAGGAGGAGACAGTCTTCCATGGCCCTCAAGCCATTTAGGGACCTAAAGGTAAGAACCAAAAACTTTGAATGGTGCCTGGAAACAGCTAGCCTGACTGGACAGTACTGGTCTGACCAAGCCCTCCTAGAGGTCCGTAGAGGCCCAGGATACTGCCAGGTTTTCATGCCCTCAGCCATAATTCTTGAACATCTCAAATCTATTTCTCAAAGAGAGTGAAGGAAGTTTCTTCAGTTCACTTTGGGTTAGACTGTTCCCATGTTTTATTGTGGGTCAGAAATACTACAGCACATTTGCAGTGTGTCATTAGTTCTACTAAAATAAGATTTGGTTAGTTTCTTTTTTATTTCTTTTATCCACCAAATAAACCAAATAAAATTTAAGGATCACTTTTTAGAAAACTTACGAATACAGTCCCTCATGCACTGCTAGAAGCACAGACCTCCTAAACCCTTTCCTTTTGTCCTAGGAACTTGTGCATGCCATTTCCTCCCATGTTGTTCTTACCTAGGCCTAGTCTGCAAACATGAGATAATGCACTTTAGAAGTAGATTTTCCTGTGCTGCACAGGAAAATCCAGCCGCGAAAGCACATTGGAAGTGCATTATCTATTGTATGCAGACTAGGCCCTAGTTGGTTTCTTCTTTAGCTGCCTCAGATCCATGCAATTTCACAGCATTTCTATTGTACATGCTCCTTGGACCCTTGTTGACATGCATCTACCTGCCTACCTACCTACCTGAGAGTTCTATTGCCATTTTGCATCTATTTCTCCTTGTAAAACAAAATAAATTAGTGAATGTTTGCTGGGATAAATCTACCAATAAATGCAATGTAAAAAAATGCTAGCTGTGCTTAAATCCCTTGGAATCACCTTAAATGGCATGTAATTGAACCTAGTTTCTTTTGATTGCTCACAGCATGTTTCCAGCTTGGGCTTTTTTTGAAGCTGTCGTAAATCCAGCAGGTGCCCACAGTGAAGTGAATACATGCCTGGTCTTACACAAGCTGCATGTTATTTAAAATGGATCAACATTGCACTAGCCTTGCCTGTTCTCACACTGGTATTTCAGCCAAGAGGGGTAGCTGATATGAGATAGGCTAATGGTCACTGTTCCAGCTTAATTCAGGGCCTTTTCTGGTTCATCATATCACTTCTTTCACAAATGGATCCTATCTTTAACCCGCTCCTAGCAGAACGGATTAAATAATCGGTTAAGGGCCCCGAGGGGGGGCCCTGTCTGTGATGAGGAAGGGTGCCCATAGGCCCCTTCCCCAGGACTGACACTTGGAGGGCCCAATTGGCAGGCAGCTGTGTTGATTCCGATGCATCCATGGTTAATTTCCCACCATGTTTTCAAGTTTTCAAGCACTTTGTCTGATGAGGTAACTTTTCAGTTTTTCACATGGGACAGTTTTCACATAAATAGCCCCAGCATGTGAAAATCAGATGACAAGTCATTGTGTGTGAGCTTCATCACCTCAAAAATGTGTGAATCCAGAGGAGGTTTTTAGCAGCAGGAACCCTGAACCTATGCATGTTTACAGGGGAGTGAGTTCCAGTGAACTTTCATGGGCCTTACTTTCCAGCATTAGAGTATCATTATGCCATTGTAACTATAGTTGTAGCAGGTTCTCTGAATTCTCAGTTTTCCAAGAAAAAAGAAAAGAAAAAAGGCAAGTCTCTATCCCTTTCCCTTGTGGAAATATAAAGGGAAAGGGATATCTTTGCAAGGCATAGGACTTGAGAACTTCTTTTAAAAAATGACACCTGGGAATTCAGAGTACATCCTGATCCTGTAATTGCAGCAGTATATCAATATCATAATATTCTAGTCCTGCTTTTATTTAAAAAAATACCAAAGCCCTGTTGGCCCAGGGGAAGGGGGCGGCCATTTCTGTGAGATTGGGACAATGGAACTATGAAGAAACTATGGGGAAGACTACCATGTGTAGGTCCTGTTGCTGCTCTGCTTTATCTCCAGCTGTAACAGCAATGAGAAAACCTCAAAACCCTACCCCTGTATGGAACACGCCACTGTAGCTATTCTCCTTCTGGCCTGCATCAATAGCTTGTTTTAGGTGCTTCCCTACATTTGCTGTAAGTCAATAAGTGTTGTCACATGGCCAAGGCCTACAAGCAGCTTCTAGATGGTAGACAGTACTCCTGAAGGGCTGAGGAGTGCTGCTCAGAGGTACATGTAGCCTTCACTGTTGCTGCTTATTATTTCATTTATAGCTCACCTTTCTCCACAGTGGGGACCTAAAGCAGCTTATATTTTGTTTGTTTATTAAGAGATTTATATACTGCCCCTTATGGACATTGCCGTCTTGGAGTGGTGAACAACAAATCAGATAAATCATAGTAAACCCAATAAAAATTTACATAAGAATAAAATCAAATCAATAAACTTTAAAATCGTACAGAGAACCACTTTCAGCACCAACAATAATTACTGAGATTGATATCATTATCCTCTCCTCCATTTTATCCTCACAACCACTCTGTGAGGTAGGTAGGTCATCCAGTTAACTTCCATGGCAGAGCAGGATTCAGACCTGGTTCTCTCATAACCTGGTTAATATTCTAACCCAGGCTTTCTCAGGGTTTCTTGGTAGCCCTGGAAGGGTTTCCCGAGTGGGTGGGAGTTATTATTTTATTTTAAAAAACATTTGTTAAACATTTATAAGGTGATATGACCATATATGGTCATGTTGATCTGCCTGCTCCACCCAAAATGGCCAATTGCAAGCCTGGAGGGGGTGGGAAGGGGAGGGGCCCCAGGTAGGTGTGTACACTGCTATACTTCCCAATTGTATTCTGCATGATTGCGCCACTTCTGGGGTTTCTCAAAGCCTGAAGAATGCTTTAAGGGTTTCTCAACAGTAAAAAGGTTGAGAAAGGCTGCTCTAACTTCTACACCACACTGGGCCTACTGGAGTGCACATATGGGTATGCACCCATATTTGTTTCATTTCCCCCTTTCTCCAAGGAGCACGGGTGTGTGTGTATACAGTCCCATCCCCCCTGGTGTTCATCAAGTAATCGTTCTTGTGCACTGTGGTCATTGTGTAATAAACAGAACTGAATTATAGAACTAAAGTACATCAGTCCATGAGGTGGGTGAGGTTAAGACTGACCCGGGTTCACCCTGTGAGCTTCATGGCAGAGTAGAGATTTGAATTTGTGTCTCCCTGATTGTAGTCTAATCTGATGTGAGTTCAAAACTTCGTAAATGCTGCCCTGAACATGTGTGAGTCAATGTAAGTACGTAGTTACACAAAAATGTGCACATGTCTATTGAAAAAATGCTGGTTTCATGTTTTCCAGCATAGAGAATAGGAGTGTTATGAAAGCCTGTGTTGCTGATGTGACCAAAGACCATGGGGAATGCAAAAAACGAATGTGTACACCATGATCAATGACAGCTGTACAATATTACCAATGTCTATGAAAAGCTATTATCTGCACATGTTCCAAATGTGTTTTTGTATTTTTGTTATCTTTAGTTATCTTGGTTTATTGTGAGGATGAAAGAACACACCATGTTCATTTGTTCTGTGGAACTGCTGGGGACACTCCTACACTTTGCCTTTGCAGTTCAGACATTCTATTATTTGCCATTTCAGCTCCCTGCCTTCTTTGCAAGCATTGGTTCTATTTATTAAGCCATTAATTTTTCATATACAGATACAGCAGCTCAGCATACCCCATTGTAGCACTGTGAACTGCACTCATGCACTGGAGAGCTGGCTGTTTCACTTATTCTCTGATTCTGACTAATAGATTGCACAAATCTTTGCAGGCTGACACAAGGCCTCTCTAAAGGTGGCAAACAATCTAGCACAAAAGAGTGTGGTGATTTAGGGCACAATCAGTTCATCTCAGTGGGGCTTGTATGAAGGTTGAACTCATCTTGGACAAAGGCCTCTTTTTGCCCAGATAATTATCCATTGTTTAGGAGGAGACTGACTGTTTTCTGCTCAATTTATTTGATTTTTTTTTGAAACCTCACTGCGGATATTTTTTTCATAGGCTTCTTGAGCAGTAATGTACTGTTGTCTTTATATCATAAACAGACATCTGTATTATTGGTCAGGATGGGTTAGACATAACATTGAAGGGTATTTTTCCGTGTGTTAATGTTAAAAGAAGCCATACAGAGTAGTACCAGTTCTTATGAGAGAAATAAAAAAAAAAATCTGTGTTTTAGTTTTTATAGTTTTACATAACGATGCACAATAATATAAACAATAATAGCTCCCCCACTGACATTTGCCTAGTAAAGGAAACCCACTGATTGGGGGGGGGGGGTGTCCTGTGTGGCAACAGATGGGGACTGTAATCAGAGAAGGTTCCTGTCAGCAGTTCTTTGACCAAAGTGTTATCCTAGTTCTTGGGAACTGCTTTTCATGGAAGCTACAGTAACATTTAAAAGATTGGATCACATGATTGGCTTCTGACACTAGAATTGGCATTCCCAACAGAGTGCGTATCTATTCCATGGGAAGTACGAAGGCAGTTGGCTCCCACCCATGCGACTTGCTCATCTAAACATTCTGTCATCTGCCATTCACAGAAAAATCTTTCCCAACTTTTTTAGCATTGAGAAACCCCTGAAGCATTCTTCAGACTTCTGAGACACCTCAGAAGTGGTGCAGTTGTGCAGAATATGGTTTGTAAGCATACCTGTGCATATGCGCACCTGGGGCCCCTCCCCACTCCCTCTAGGCTCATCATTGGCCATTTTGAGAGGGATGGGTGAGTTGACATGACCATATACGGTCATATCACTAGATAAATTTTTAACCCATTCAGGAAACCCTTCCAGAGCTGTCAAGAAACCCCAGGGTTTCATGAATCCTTGATTGAGAAAGCCTGAGCTAAACTAATATTTAAGGGAACCTCAAGTATGTCCCTTAACTTCAAAGTATTGCATCTTGTTTCAGGGCTTTTTATATTTCACAGCATTGAATAGAAATGTGGTTTCTTCCCCCTCCACCATGGTAATTAAGTCCTTTTTAAGTCCCTGTCAGCCTTTCAAAATATTTTTACTTGAGAATTATGAATGGTTTTGCCCTAGGAGCTTGGTCTACAATGAACAATCAACAGAAGAGAAAGGGAACCTTTCTAAGGCAGTATGTGTGTAATGATGAGTAAATACAATTTCTTTTACATCTTTTACATACCAGAAGGAACAACCTTCTGACTTCTAGATCAATTCCATTTTCATTGGCTTCATCAGTGGTTGAAACCTCCAATCCTCCAAAAACAGTTTGTAGTATCAAAGGTGGCAAAATCCTATTGCCTTTCCTTGTAGTGCTATTGTTAATATTTTAGTATCAATCAGCCATAGGCTCTCTAGGGTTCTGTGGGGAATGCTAGTCAATGACCACTCCCCAAACTAGCATTCCCTGCGGTACCCTAGAGCACCCTAGATTGGTCCCCAATCTTTTTATCACCAGGGACCGGTCAACGCTTGACAATTTTACTGAGGCCCGGGGGGGGGGGTAGTCTTTTGCTGAGGGACGTCGCCACCACCAGCTGAGCCCCTGCTCCACTTGCTTTCCTGCCGGTGCCCCAGATTTCCCGCTGCCCACTGGGGGGCGCTGCCAGCAGCAGCTGCGCAGTGCCACACCAAGGGGGAGCCCCAGCCATGGTGGCCGCTGGAAAGCACCAAAGGGGAACTGGTGGCAGGGCAGCCCCTGAGGCAGCAGCCAGGGACTAGGAGAAGGAGCCGTGGTCCGCTACCAACTGATCCACGGACCGGTACCGGTCCCCGGACGGGGGGTTGGGGACCACTGCCCTAGAGAGCCTATGGCCGATTGATACTAAGGGCATATGGCTGATTGATACTGAGGTGATCCTGCACCTCAGGATCTCTCTCAGTTTGATACAGGGTAGCTGATCTGTGGCCTTGTGGGGGTGCCTATTTGTCTCCACCTGCGCTGTACTTGTATCTCTGTAAACAAATTGGATATTGGAAATTGTTACAAGATTTCTCCAAAGGGAGGCAATACAGAAGAAATGATAGCCCTGGACCTTCTTGCCACTTGTTTATCAATACATTTTAGTATTGCTGATAAGGGTAAATATTAAAATGTCCATGAGAGCTGGCTGATACATGCTCCAGAAAACTGAGCATTCTGAAAATTGATCAGTTAATCAGACTGATGTATTTGAAAGTAAGATTAATTTGAGAGTCTTTAGGAACATTGAGTTTAAAATAGTCAGTACATTAGGAACCAATGGAATTGGACAGATAGTCCCTTGGCTTCAGACCCATTTTCTTTTGTAATTCATGAAGTTCCAGTGGTCAAATCCGTTTAGTAAGAGCATGATCTAATTAACTTGCCCGTATACATTTTTGACCAGAGCCAGTAGGAATATTGTGCATCTTAATAGAGAATAATTTAGTCCCTGGGAGACAGATTTTAGAGTTGTTTGGTAAGATAGTCTGAAATGGTATTTGCATTGCCTTGTGTAGAGAAATGCTCTTCATTCTAGAATTAACCCCAGTATTTCAGCCATTGGAATGGCACTCTGTGAGTTAGAACTCACACACCTGTAGCTGGCAGAAGGGAAGGACTGCGGTTGAGCCATCCAGTCCAAGCACAAGAACACCTTAGTGCTTCCGTATGCTAATAGATTGGCTGGGAAGTAGAACAGTACTTTACCATCTCACAGCTTTCTAGAATATTGTGAAACAACCAAATGGCTAGAATTTATTCTGTTCTTCTGTATGGCAGGGACAACTCAATCACCCCATGGTGAGGGAACTGTTCGGAGGGGAGAATATAAATTCTTTGGAGACAGAAAATAATCTCTCTTATTTTACTCCTTTACAATAAATATTTCTCAGTGTGGAATGCAACAAAGTCATAATATAATGTAAATGCAAAGCACATTTTATACATGTTTCTCTTTACTGAAGTATTTATCCCCTCAATTTGGGTCCAACAGAAAGCACATATCATAGAAGGCATATATCTCCTTGTGTTTTGTGTAAGTTTGTTCATTGTTGCAACCCTTCAGATATATGTGAGATTCTCCCTCAAGTAGAAGCAGTATTTGACAAGTTTTTAATCATTTGTTACTAGTTATGCCAGCCTCCAGGTGAGACCTGGGGATTCCCTGGAATTACAGTTAATCTCCAGACTACATAGATCAATTTCCCTGGAGAAAATAGATGCCTTGGAGGGACTTCATGGCATTGTATTGTACTGAGGTCCCTCTCCCCCTCAGGCTCTATTCTCAAATCTCCAGGTGTTTCCCAACCTGGGTGTAAACTGCACGGAGCTTTTATTCCAATCCCAGTTCGATTCAATCCCTGCCATCTCCATTGAATGCGATTTCCATTTTGATTTTGTCTGATTTGAATTTTCCCTCTGCAACAAGCATGATTGATCCAGAGTGAATCTACTTTTATCCTGCAATATCATAGAGTGGATATAACCCTTAATATTTGAAGAATCAGATTGAGAAAGCATGTGGAGCTCTGCCTGCTTCGAATTTGCTGAAGAGCTCCATGGTAGAGAAGCCCTGATTGGCAAGGCTGCCCAGGTTACAAGCTTGCCTTAAAGGGTTAGTCCTAATTTCTCTCTGCAGAAGCTCCAGAAGTCTTAACTTCTCTTGGCAGAGATTTGCCTCTTGGTTTTTTTTTCTCTCCTTCCTCTGCTCTGGCTGTGCTTGGCTCCCCCCTTCCCTTCTGAGCTTCCCTAACCACATGCAGAACACTTTTCTGTTTTAATGGGGGGGGGGAGAAGAAGACCCAAGTTCAAAGCGATCTGAATTCAACAGGATTGACAATGGAATAAAGAAAGTAAGTGCAGACTCTGCCCTAGATCCTTTTTGTACTTGCTAGTGCCAAACAAGTCTCCCCCGTCCTATATTGGTGTATTTGGTTTTTCCTACCTAAATGCAGAATTTTACATTTGTACCTATTGAACTTCATTTTTATTCAGTTTATCCCACTTCTCGAGCCGATCAAAATCATACTGTATTCTGATTCTGTCTTCGGTTGTGTTTGCTACCCCTCCCAGTTTAGTATCGTCTGCAAATTTAATAAGTATTAAAAACACTTTTCTGTTTTAATGGGGGGGGGAAGAGAAGAAGACCCAAGTTCAAATCAGTCTGGATTCAGCAGGATCCACAATGGAGTGAACAAAGTAAGTGCAGATTCAGCCCTGGATTTCATGAGCCCCCCATCCCATGCTGGTTGGCAAAGGGAATCTGGCAACCCTATTTGTTACTGATTCATGTACTTTTGAAATGGTGAATTGCTAGTCTGAACTATTGATGGCTTGATGTTTTGCTACTCTGGAGTAGGGTTGCCGGATCCCTCCTTGTGTCTGGCAGAGGGACTTCCCAGAAGAAGGAGAAAGGTCCAAGCCACCGCACAAGCATCACACATGAAGTGACATCAGTGACTTCCAGGTGATGCTGTGGTATTTGGGCAAAACCTCTGTGATAAAATCAGTTTTTAGCATAGAGTTTTTGCCCTAATACCAACAAATCACCTGGAAGTCTGGCATGATGATGCTACTTCCTGTGCAACACCAACAACATGGCCTGGGCTGCTTCTTTCTACTGGTATGCCCCTTTGTCAGCAGGGCCTGATGGATAGAGACCCCTATCTCTACTGGAGGTCTGGCAACCCTCCTCTGAAGATGTAGTGAAATGGCAATGTGATTGTTTTTGATTTGGGATCTCTGTGTACCGAAGCTTGAAATACCTGTTGCTCGTTTCAGACAACATAGCAATTGTGTGTACTGGGAGATTCTATATGCAGTTGCCATCTGCTTGATAGGTGTGTCCTGTAACATCTAAAAAGAGCTTATGGCACTACCAGGTTTGTAACTGTTAGTTCAGTGGAAGTGATGTAAAATATGACTGAAACCACACCCTCTCATTGAACCAAATGGTTGTATAGTAGGATTGCTAGCTCCCTTGGGGATGAGGGATGCCCTGTCCTCAGCTGTCATTTCTCGCTGCCACTCACAGCATGACAGAAAAATAAAACAAAATAAATGGCTGAATGCTAACAGTGAGATGTCACTTCCAGGAAAACCCAGAAACGACATTACATTACTTTAGGTATGGGCCAAAATCAGTAACTTTTAGAGTGAGCAGATGTCACTTCCAGGGGTGCTCAGAAGGGACATAATGCCATCGGCCAAAGGTTAGTTTGTCCCCCAGAAGTTATGTCATTCCTCTTTAGGAACTGCTGAAAACTCTTCCAGGTTTTCCTGAAAGTGTCATTATATCATTGGCCAGTGCCTCCTCTTGTCCCCGCACATCCTGATCTCCCACCGGTTGGCAACCCTATGAATGTGTGAATCAGTTGGTAATGGCAGTTTCTTTTGTTGATGTGTTGACTTATCTGTATGCATAAAATTGTAAACACTGAACAAAATATTATCTCTGTGGACAAAGTCCAGACTTTCCTAGATATTTGGTTTCTAGCCATCTATACTGGGGGGGGGGGTGTACATACTAAGCCTGTCCCTTGGGCCTGCTGAAATAAGAAATAAATTCCAAGGGGCTTTCTTTTAATCTGATCATGGCACATTCCTTGGGACTAAACCAAGTATTTTTCCCCCCTTTGCTTGGTAGGCAGTTTTAAAAATAAAAATGTAAAGATTCATTCTCTCCCACAGTCTGATAATGGACTCAGTCCAAAGAGCATTGGCCCCATGCCTTCTATCCCTTTCCATTGTGTTACCTCAGATAGAGATAAGTTTGACTCACAAAGGTTTACAAGAAAAGAAAAAATTAAGTTTGTAAGAGGGTGAAAGGTGCTGTCCATTTAATTGATCCAAAAGAGAAGTGGCCTCTCATGGAAAGGCACCTTGGTGAGGGCCAGTTCAAGCAACCACTGGAATACATGGCTGAGTTGGGGGGGGGGAGTTCCTGTACAGATTGTAGCATTAGTGATTCCCATAGTTAACCACAAACAGGAACTTTGATTTTACATTCCCCCAAACAATTCCTTTGTGATAAATGATTCCATTGTCCCAGTGGTCATGAGCGTGATAAATTCAGAGTGGTTTACCAATTTTTAGCTGAGAGTTCATGTGAATTGAATATATTTTTAAAATGTGGAAGTCAAATTTTTAAACATCTACATCATATTAATGATACAGGTTCCAATGTCTCATCATAGAAATCCTCCTCCAGAATTAAATTACTTTGGTTTGCGTGAGCTCCTCTCCTGTCGTCTCTTGTCTAGACTGAACTACATTGCTTTAAGCTCTTTTTTATTTCAAAACCAGATCACTATCTACCATTAGAGTTCATCATCTCTCCCCTTCTATCAGTTGCTGCCTGCATATGCATGCTTAGATAGAATAGTAATCTACAGAGAAACACCTCCATGAATCTTCAAATGGGGAAGCTTTCCCTGTATCTATGTCATAGCTGTAAAAAGATTTTAAAAACCTGGCTCATCCACTTCTGAAGGTCTTTTTGAAAAAGCCACATTTTCTTTGACTCTCCCTGGTTGCTAGGACCTGCATGTATCCTAGCTACAGCGCTTAGCAAATAGCTGACTAGCTTTTTGGAAAGCCAATATCACAGCTGAGAACTCTGGGTTCACGCAGCCCTCCTGCAATAGGAGCTCAAAGTCTTCACTCAGCTAATGCAATGGAGGCAGTTACTTTGCTGGAGATGAAGTGGAAAGCTGCAGCTTTGCTGAGATAGAACATTAAAAAAAACAGATAAGGAGGATTGCTTAGAAGGGGAAGAGGATGCTCTTGCATGTGCATGCATTATGCTTGGAGGCTGATAATGGCTATGCTGAATCAAGTCAGGTTTCCCTCCTGGCAGCTGCTGAATACCTCTTTTGTTGTGTTCCCCTCCCTCGGCTCCCCCCACACTTCCTTCCAGAAACAGCGCTGCTAACGTGCCTTTAAAAAAAAAACAAAAGCAGTGTTTTTCTAGGGCTGAGGCTATTCCCAGACATGGCAAAAGGGTCTAACCAGAGCAGGCAGAAATGGAGTGCGCTTCATACGTTCCTGTGGTGCAACATGAATCCGGAGACCCAACGCGTGGTGGTCTTTGTCATTCTGCTCTTTCTCATCATCATTAACGTTGTGCTCATGTTTCTCCTGGCATTTCACTGAGCAGCAGGACTGCGGTTGCGTGGCAAACGGTGGATGGGGGCTCCCAGGATTGGGCTACAGATCAGCAGGTCAGCTCGTCATTGTGTGATTCCGGGTTTGCCTTGTCTCCTGTCCTAGCCGTGTGTCTGAGCATGTCTCCCATTCTTATTGATCGGCGCTCAGTATCTCTCCCACTCCTCGTGTCCTGTTGCTTGTGCCTTGTAATCCAAAGCAGCACCGTTGAAAAGGAAGATATGCTGCGACCGGCATGGTTAACTGAATAACTGCCAGCTACTCCTGGGTCATATTCTCAGTGATGCTGTACACAGACACACATCGCCTCCTAAGCTGAGCAGACTGCCTGGCAGACTTGATCTATGTACTCTGGCCTTCTTAAATGGTACGTGTGTGATGAACTATTATACGAGGAAACGGCTACCTGTCTACAGCTGCTGTGAAAAGCCTAATCCATTAGCGCCAAGAGAGCTCAGTAACTGAGGCGGCTGGGTCTCTGAGAATATGTGCAATGGGATGTGAGTGATGCCCAGTTAGCTGTAATGGATGAATCCTGGATCATTAGGGTACATCAGGAATCTGTGCTTGCATTCACTGTGGAATGCATGTCTTCACTGGCTTTGATCCTATCTTCTTAATGACTTCAGAACGCTTGTTTACAGCAGCATGTATAAAAATGGCTGATGGGACATCCTGACCCAAAAACTGCTTTGTGATTCTTCTCTTTCTAGCTGAAAGGCAATGTCAAGGTGTGGTTGTGGGAGAGCTGACTTCCAAGGGGCTGAAACGGGTCTTCTGAAATGGAGAAATCCTTCTCTCCCCCCCCCCCCCATTATCAGATTGTTGTTGTTGGTGATAGGTTTTATTGCCAGCCTTGTTCCATAAGACAGCTGAAATGCTGGTCTATGGACAGAGTGGAGGAGCATCCAGGCTGGTAGTTTCAGAGTCCATTAATGCTTACAGAAACACTGCAGAGTGAATAAATCGTGTGACTTGCTGTCAAATGGAATAGTCGCATGCGCTGCTTCTTCAGCCTTTGAGTCAGACGGACCTCGAAACCTTCAGAAACTCAACAAGCCTTTCCTTTGACGTATGCAGTTGCAGTTTGACAATCAACATTTGGGATGCATTCTTTCGGTGTATTCCAGCACTTGCTAATGAAGCTGTTGTGCTCTCTTAATGTTAATGCCTAATCCAGTATTAGATCTTTTCCTTTCTTTGTTCTGTGTGTCATGTTCTGTTCAGTGTTCTCTGTACTTAGTGGTTTCATGGGTGGTAACACTGAATCCAACCTTTTTAATACCAAAGTCACATTTGGCAAGTTGGCTTTCTTGCATGAGGATGAAAGTCTCTGTTGCTTTGGAAGGTGCTCTCATTATGCTTCTGGTTGATTTTCTGCATAAACTTTGTGTCTTGTCAACTCATAATTCCATTCAGCAGTTAAAGCAAAAGAATAATAATGAATAATAAATAAGAAAGCCACAGCATAATTGTTTCCTTAGTTTGGTGTGAAGTTGGGTGGTGGTAGTGGGGAGAATCCAGAACTAGACTTTTGTTCTTTGATTGGCAGCTTCATTATCATTATGTACATTGTAACATGCTTTGGGGAAAGTGTTTGATTTCATGAGAAGTTCAAGAAAGTGAATGGGAAGAGTGGACGTCTTCAAAGGCCAGCTTCCATTGATTAATTACATTGAACAACATATCTGGAAAGCAGTATATACATCCTACATACTGCAGAAACAGAAACAAACTACATTTTTGATTTGCTGTAGCAGATTGAACATACAAAGGACCAGGATTTTTTAAAACTCATGCAACTGTTTTTTCTCTGCTCTGTTTAAATGTGGCCATCCCCTTCCAATCATGTATAAAAGTGTTTATTCATTTAAATCTTGACTAGCATGCTTGAGAGTGTCCAGAGTACTTCACATACATTACTGTGTATCTTAATTCAAGCTGAGAACTTGTGCTTCATAGTATGATCACCGAAGTCTACTTGTCCCTTGGAGAGACCGTCTGCCAAAATTATGCTGCTGCCCAAACTCATGAGATTCTCCACAAGTTGGTATTCCAGCTAGCAGTGGCAGCTGTCATCCTTGATCTCTCATCCCCTCCAGGATATTTCTAGTTGCAGCATCCCTTTCTTTAGAAACATTAAAAGTTAGTGGAATAAATCTTCTTTCCAAACACACCAAGCGCTGTTATTGATCAAGATCTAAGTTGGAGAAGAATTTTTGGCTGTAATGTTAGTCTTGCTGTTCCCAAGAGCAAGAGCATAACCAGGATCCTAGTTCCCTCCTTAACCAAGGTATGTGGCTGGGATTTAAAGTATCTCTGATCCAATTTATAATAATGCAACATAGTCAAGTTCTTCAGGCTACAGGTAAGGTTTTGCATTCTGTGTGTGTGAATAAAAATTCGAAGCAGCAGCTCTTCCCATGTCCCTGAAGTGAAACTGTTTAAAACCTTTTGATTAACAAAAATTTTTCCCTAACTAATCAGGCAACTAATTCATTTTAATGTATAAGAATATATCAGTAGCCCTCAGAATGACCCCGGCAAAGTGGCCAGTTCTATGATCATGTCACTGAAGGAGAATTGAAGCTGATCCATTATAGTTTGCCTTAAGTCCCTGAGGGGGTGCCTAGCTGGGATACAAAAGTGCATAGGGAAGTTAAGATGACCTGGAGCAAGCCAAACTGAGTGACACTTGCTGCACGACAAGTCGGTGCTAGTGGGCCACACTGCTCAGATGTAACTACAAATGACTTTGGTTTACCCATTTTCTCCTCCCACATACTGGTGGCAGTGCAGGAGGAGGCCGTTGGTGAGCTGAACAATCATCATCATCCCAAGTCTCTGAACCAAGTGTTCTCTGAGGCACTGGCTGAGTTGCTGGGCTTTGGCTTTACTTGCCATCCTTAATTCTCTAGGACGATTTCTCTGTGGGTTAAATTGCTGCGTTATCTTCTGCCCTTCAGTTTCTTGAAGGTGGGGGTTGGGGTTGCTTGGCACAGGTGAGAAAATGGCAAACCTTGAATATTCCTCTGACTTAAAATGGCATATAAGAAACAAAGAGAGGAAACAGACAGTTCCAAGCCAGTACAGTGTATCAGTAAGAAAGCAGCTGAAGTACCTCCCTTCTTCTGTTTTGAGCTCCGTATGAATAAGAAATGTAAGTTCCCTCAACCCCAGTTGCAACTTATTTTACTCAGTATGGAAGCTGTCCCAGATGCATTTCCACTAAATTCCATATCCAGGTTCACCATGGCTTTCCTCCTATCCTGTGGCCACACCTTGCCTCAGCTAGTTGTGCCAGCTGTGTGTATCACAGACCGTTTCTGCACTGGATGCTCCACGCTGGGCTGTAGGCTGAAGTTTGAGCTGAGGCAGTTTGCCCTGTCCCTTCTTGCTCCCGCACTGGGGAGCATTTGGCCCGGTGTACCGCATCCACCCCATAGTTGTGCTTCTGCATGGGAACTGGGGCAGCCAAGCTCCCAGTGTGGAAACAGTCTTTGTAATCAGAATGCCCGGTCTTTAAAAACTTTCTGTCTCTTCCTGTGAAAATTAATGTGTTTCTCCTTAGAGGCTGTGACTCATGCAAAATGCTCTTGATGCTTGGTGTGAAAAAACAATAAGTGCAGATACAAAGAGAATAAGAAAGCTCCAGGCACCCTAAGGTGGTGGAGGAGGTGGACACTGAAAAGACTGGGAAGAAAAGGAAGATGATTTTTGTCTCAGACTACAGTGCCATTAATCACCTTTAATTCTCACCTGCGGGGGAAGCAACAGCAGGGAGGCTTCGTCTCTCTTTTCTGGGGGGAAAAAGTGTCAGTTCTGCTCCCTCACAAAGGCTTGCATAAAGCACCTTGCAAACATCAAGCCTAACAGACACCTTTGTGGTTTCCCACTTCACAGCGAATATGGTACATCTGTGGATATATGGGGGAATGCATGTGTCAGTTCTCTTATTCTGGCTAACTCTGAACCTTTAATGTCCTTGCACATCTCTTCTGTAAAATTATCTTCACTATATTTAAAGGAATGTCTCCATTTTTTATCCTGCTTCCTAATGCCTATCAAGTTTTTGCTCTGCTTGCGCTTTTAAGTGTCCAGTGTGCACTTAAAGAGACATTTGATTAATCACTGTTTTCATATTTGCAACTGGTTGCAACCAATGTCCCTCTTCCTAGAAGGCCAAGGGTATGGTTTGATACATCTTCCACCCAGCAGCAGCACTCTATTCAAATATGTCTGCCATACCTCTGATTGACTGACTGCATTTGGGATGTAGATAAAAGACCTGTCAAGGTCTGAGACATCTTTCTTATTTAATTTTTAATGTCCCGCTAGATGAAGATTTCTGAAGAACATGAAAGCTTGTACTCTCTAGTTTTAATAAAATGTATTACATGACTTTTGTTGTTGAATTTTGCTTTGGAGCAATATAACTTGCTGTTTTACAGAGAAGAGATGGATGCTTCCTCAAAGCTGCTTTGACCCCCCACTGCCTAAAGGTTTGTACCTGAGTTTTTTTTACAGTAGGATCAAGGCAAGGGTCAGTTATCAGCAGGGAAAAGGGCATGGATAAAACATCTGTCACCCTCTCTTATGCAAGTTCTACTTCAAACTGCAACTTCAGCAGTTGCATATGTTGGAAACAAAGAGAATTTTAAAGAATTGCAAAATGATTATTTATTTGATTCATTCACACCCTTCCTTTTTTCTTTAAGAATTAATTTTAGTAATACAAATGTAGTATAATAATGATTTTTACATTTTTTTAAATTAAAATGTAATGCATGGCTATGAAGGTATACATAAAGGGATATAAGAAAAATGGAGTGGACGGAAATATATTTGAATTAATGTAGAGTCCAGTGGCACCTTTAAGACCAACAAAGTTTTATTCACAGCTACCCACTTGAATATATATTTGAATTGTAAGGTTTTTGGGTTAAAAAACAACAACTCTAGAGTGCTTGTTTATATGGTTGAAATAAAAATATATATACATGTAACACTTTTAATTTTTTAAATTAAGATAAATCAAAATGACATAAAATAGTGTGTGAATTATTGAATTTTCCATCAAGTTCAATTGGTTCTCTTTAGTCTGGAAATAAGCTATGATTCCAGGGGATCTCCAGGTCCTTCTGGGGACTGCCATCCCAACCTAGGTCTCCTAGATCCTAGACCAACAGCCTAATTAGTACACCATGCTAGGCCCTTGAAAGCTTTAACATTGTTTGGGACCCGATAAAGGATAGATTATGGTTTTTGAATTTGGTTTATCCCCATTGTGGCTGGCTACCTGTAACCCCTCTTTCTGTAGATTATTTACACTTAGCCCAAAGCTAAAAGATAGCATAATGTATCGTTGACTAGTTTTAATGTAAACCGCCCTGAGCCTTCGGGGAGGGCGGTATATAAATCTAAATAAATAAATAAACCATAATTAGATTAGTACATTGTTTCTTATTTAAGTATTTATACAGTGCTTTTTTTTATTTCTATGCAAAAAGGGATACAAGGCAGCTTATAGACAAAAATATCCCATTGGATAGATCAACACAAAATTGCAAGGGGAAAAATGCAGAAACATCAACAGTTTAGACCAGGCTTTCTCAACCAGGGTTTTGTGAAACCCTGTGATTTCTTGGCAGCTCTGGAAGGGTTTCCCAAATGGGTGGGAATTAATTAATTTTTATGCATATTGTTTAAACTTTCTAATCATTTATCAGGTGATATGACCATCTGCTCCTCCACCCAAAATGGCCAGTAATGAGCCTGGAGGGGGTGGGAAGGGGAGGGACTCCTGGTAGGCGTGTACAAAGCTATGCTTCCGAACCATATTCTACATGATCGTGCCACTTCTGGGATTTCTTGAAGCCTGAAGGATGTTTCAAGGGTTTCTCAATGGTACAAAGGTTGAGAAAGGCTGGTTTAGATAGTTCACATTTTCAGGTTGTCAAATTCTTTCTTAAATAGCAGAGATTTACAATATTTTTTAAAAAATCAACCCAGTGAGTTTTCTTCACACTCTCAAGAAGATAATTCCATGTGGGAAGATAAGAGTTTTGCCCAAAACGCAGATCATCACTCCCTGATGACACTGACATGCTGACGTCACTTCTGGATGATGCAAGCATGACACATTAAAATGCAGCTTTCTTCAAGTTTGAGGGTTGGGGAACAAGGTGCATCCAGAAAGTGTGGGGCCCTTGCCCCAGACCAGTGGACTGGACAACCTGGGCAAAACCTTCCTTACCTAAATCTATATTTTGTGGTTGATGACTTCTGGTACACACTGAAGAAGTGTGTACATGCAAAAGCTTATGCCCAGAATAAAACTTAGTGGGTCGTAAGGGTGCCTGCTGTTTCGGACAAACGCGGCTACCCACCAAAATCTAAATTGTTTGAGTTAATATGTGCTGATAACATGTCAAGTACTAAGGACCATCAGGATGAATCTGAACATCTGTTGCATTGAGGATAGACCATGGTATGATGTTCACAATGTGGATGGTGTTCACAATGAAAGAATGTTCCTTTTCTTTTCACCCCATGACAAAATTAGTCCCATGAGCCCCTTGTTTAGGCCATTTCCAAAATACTTTTGCCAAGTGTGAAAGAATGTGAAGGCAGCTATTTGTTGACTTTAGTTCATACTCCCAGGCTAAACTCTGTTCTATAAAAGGGGTCCTGATCATTATCTGCTGTCTTGCTGATTTATTCCCCAGCTCCAAGGCACTGGGATGGATGCTTGAAGAGCATGTTTTGAAATGAATAAACGATGCTATCAGCTATTCTTTGGATCTGCTGTTATTTTGAGTCAAAGCATTCATGACATGGTTGAGAATAACGTACAAAATGAGATGGATGGAGAAGTATTTGTATTTGCGCTACAGCCATGAGCATGTTAAGCCTACAGTAGACTACAAATAATGGAGCTAATTGCTGTTGTCTTTTAAACTATTTTGTTTAGCTGTTCATACCATCTCTTAAAACTAACAGCTGAACCAGGGTTTTCACAAACACGGAGTAGACACTCATGGTCTCAGGAAGCACTGAAGGGTTCCTGCCAGAGGTGGACAGGCCATTGAGCTTTCAGGGGAAATTCCCAGTGGGCCACTGCCCTGGAAGGCCACTGGCAGGCAGGAGCAAGCAGAGCCACACCCCAGTAGTTTTTCTAGAGCTGCAGGAGCAAATGATGTCAAGTGACAGGCGTCTACTCTCCTGTTGCCTCTGCGTGTTCTGCCACCAAGTGCTGGCTGGTAGCACTGCAGGAGCCTTTCAGCCTGGCTTGCTCCCGATCCACTTTAACTTGTGAGTTCACTCCTGATTTCTGCTATGCTGTTTTGCCCTGAAATGATGCTGCATTGGTCATGTGCCTCAGTGTGCAAAGAATAGAAGAATGTAGATCACCAGAACAGAAATAAATTAGTTGTTTAGTCACAAAGAAAAATAAATGTAAATATATATCTGCAAATAGCTAAAGGTACAGATCAGGACCACACGGATGTTAAACAGATTTTTCTGCAAACTTTGGGATCCTCAGGTTTGCAGAAAAACCTGAAATGTTCCAAAATACATGGAAGGGTAAATTCAACCCAAAGTAAAGTAGCATTATTTTCAAAAGCCCAGAGAATGCACTAGCCTATGGTTGTTAGTGGCAGAAGCAGGGAGCCTCACTGGTTCCAGCAACCACGGTAGTACAGCATGAGGATCTGCCCTGAGCCTGCCAGTGGCCCAGCTCAGGAGTTTTGATGGGTCTGGTGGTAGCTATGCAGCCTGGAAACTGCAGAGCCTGGGAGTGCAGCCTGGGAGTCGGTGGGCAAGCTGTTGCAATCAACGCAACCCAGGAGCTGTGCTGGCTAGGACTGTGTAGTCCAGGACTCATGTGGGCCCAGTTCCAGCAAGTATTCTAATAACAACATGTGCATTCATCTGTGGATATTTGTATCTACTAATTAATTTTTTCTCCAAACTTGGGGGAAACCCCCCCCACACGCACACCTCCCCACGGTTGCAGAAAAATCTTAACCGTCTGCTAAAAAGTTGTGGTGCAAACTTAAATGGACTCCAGGGAATGGTAGAGGACAGGAAGGCCTGGAGGATCATTGTCCATGGGGTTGCAATGGGTCGGACACGACTTTGGACCTAACAACAACAACAAAGTTGTGGGGAGGGGTTAAAAATCCGTGCACTGCTGCAGTGGGAAGATGAGAAGAGGATGAGAAAAAGCAGTGCTGAGGTTGGGGCTATATGAGAGGAATCTTCCCCCTTCCACTTTCCAACGCTGCTTCTCCTTGCAATCTGGCTGGCTAGAAGTCAGCAGGAAAGTTTAAAAGGGCAGTTAAGCCAATGGCTACAGAGGGAGAAGGAGCCTCCTTACCGGCTCTCAAGGCTCCATAGCCACGTGTTCAGCTGTCTTTTAAAAATGTTCCTACTGGCTTCTCACTAGCCAGACTGCAGGGAGAGCCACCCCTGGAGGTCAGGGCAGATTCTTTGCTCCCACTCTCCCATCTCCGAAGCTGCTTCTCCCTGCATTCTGACCAGTTATAAACTGACTAGCCTGATCTCTGCAAACTTAAATGGACTCCGGGGAATGGTAGAGGACAGGAAGGCCTAGAGGATCATTGTCCATGGGGTCACGATGGGTCGGACACGACTTCGCACCTAACAACAACAGCCTGATCTCATCTAATCTTGGAAGCTACGCAGGCTTGGCAATGCTTAGTGTGTGGTTGGGAGGCCTTCTAGGAAGTCCAGGTTGTTGTGCAGAGGCAGGCAATGGCAAACCACTTCTGAATGCTTCTTGTCTAGGCTTTGGAAGTGGCTCTGATTTTTCTGACTGCAAGAGCATAAAGAACCATTCTATTAGATATCTATGGATCAGTAGCGGACAATGAAAATATCAGATATCAACATCATGCTCAGACAGTGTGGATATGTTTCATATGGTTCCTATGGGTCATCCTGGTGGCTTACATTGACCTGGATAGCCCAGGCAAGCCCAATCCCGTGAGATGTCAGAAGCTAAGCAGGGTCAACCCTGGCTAGTATTTGAGTGGTAGTTTCTCCAAGGACTAGTAGGGTCATGACATGGAGGCCGACAATGGCAAACCACCTCTGAACATCCCCTGCCTGGCTGCCAGACAATCCTTGGATCTCCTGGCTGTACGAGACACAGGCCACACAATTCATTAATTGATTAATTCATTTTAAAATAGTGAAGTGTTTTACACTTATGTAAGGCAGTGCAGGTTTGGAGCTTTGCCTAACAGAGGAAGGGTGCGAACTTGGAAAGTTGGGGTACAGTGACAGTTTCCAACTGACTAGTAGGTTTTTCTTCTGGAGCAGAGGCCCCCAACCTTTTTGAGCCTGTAGACCAGGGGTAGTCAAACTGTGGACCTCCAGATGTCCATGGACTACAATTCCCAGGAGCCCCTGCCAGCATTTGCTGTCAGGGGCTCATGGGAATTGTAGTCCATGGACATGTGGAGGGCCACAGTTTGACTACCCCTGCTGTAGACACTTCTGGAATTCTGAAACAGGAGGGTGGGCACAACCGCAAAAGAGACAAGGGCTAACCAGAAAACATCAGGAAGAGAATTTATTCATAACTAATAGAAACTTTTCAACATTTCAAGCAGAAGCTCTGCTTAACAGAACACCGTTTAAAATGAACATGCTGCTTAAAAGCATTTTCTTGGATATACACGGCTCATCTTCAGTAATGCAATGGAGATTCTTGTACTGTGGTGACAGCTGCTGCGGAAGCAATTTAAGAAAATAAACCAAAGCACACAGCCAATTAGAGCTCCAATGGCAAAAGTCCTGCTGAGCCCAACCGGCCTTCCCACTTACTAAGAACATTTGATGGGCACCAGGAAAGGCACTGGCAGATGCCATGTCACCCGCAGGAAATATACTGGGGACCCCTGGTCTAGAAAGAGAAGAGAGTAAAAGCAGTGTTTAATTTGCAGATTACAAATACTTTAGGAAATGTTCTTCTTCCCTCTACATTGAGTTCCTTTTATTCCCTTCAGTTCTCAGGATTTAAATCTACTGGCAATAATTTTGAGAAATTGTCCCTGAAACACTCTACTTCCAGTACCTTTATGTGTATGTGTTGTTTCACTATAAGTAATTTTAGAAGAAGAAGAGTTGGTTCTTATATGCCGCTTTTCTCTACCAGAAGACGTCTCAAAGACTGTTCATGCACTGGGAACTTCACTGCCGCAGATCTCATGCAGGAGCACAAATCAGGGGCGGATGAGGTGCACCAGGCCAAATGCTCCCCCATGTGGGTGCAGGAAGAGGGGGGGCAACCTGCCACGACTAAAACTCCAGCCTGCAGCCAGGCATAAAACCTCCAATGTGTAAATGTTCAAAGCTGCTTATAATTGCCTTCCCTTTCCTCTCCCCACAACAGACCCCCTGTGAGGGAGGTGAGGCTGAGAGAGCCCTGATATTACTGCTGGGTCAGAACAGCTTTATCAGTGCTGCGGCAAGCCCAAGGTCACCCAGCTCATTGCATGTGGAGGAGGAGCAGGGAATCAAATTTGGTTTGCCAGATTAGAAGTTAGCACTCCTAACCAAATTAAGTAACGAAATCAATAAGCTTTGACTGGAATAGCTGCATATAGGATTGCACTGTCATTGGTTTAGAATGTTTAGTCTCTGTCATTAGTAAAATTATTCTATGAAGTAGTGAAAAGTTTCATGTTGTAATTGTTTTATATCGTGCCATCCTAACCAGAGTTCTGCTCTTCTAAGTCCATTCACGGGGCCATAAGGATGTCACTCTGCTTAATAGGGTGCTTTTGGTTACCTCTGCAGTCGCTTAATCCCCTAGTGCTGAATGGAAGGAATTGGGAGGGGCTGGGTGGGAAATAACATGTTAACCTGCACTGAGGCCACTTCAGGGCAGAAGATCACGTGTGGCCGTTTAGGGCCCTTTATGGGTGCTGGATGAGCTTAAACGTTTAAGCTGATTTAAGGCTTTAGACAATTTAAGTTTTCTATGTCATAGAGTTTTAGCTTGTATTTATCAATAGCTTTTAAATATTTTGGGAAGGAAATATGCTTATTTTGTAGGGCTGTCAGTCAGTGAAAGCACCAGCCATTAATTAAAACTCTTCCTTTGAATCAAATGAATAAAAGTGTAGAGTCTCATTATTTGTCTTATGTTGAGAATATTAAATGAGGATAATAGTTTCAGTTGAATGGGCAGTACAAACATGCAGTATATTTTTCAAGGAATTATCTTTATGGCATTCATTTCCGCCTGGAGGCTCTGAGGAACGCATGAGGTTTCCAGGCTACACATATCCCGTTGTCTGCAGTGTTCTGTGTATACAATGAGGATGTTAAAATAGTATGGATGTTAAAATAATTTTCATGGCTGTTGCCTATAAAATATTAATTAGCTGCTTTCATTGAGAGGCAGAAAAAAATGAATTATCAACAGCTGCATGAAGTATCCATAGACAATTGGATTAGAACAAAGCATTAGTGCTCAAATCTCATTTTCTTCACTCTGCCTGCCAAAAGCTGGCACTTCCCCCCTTTCTTTAAATCTCATGATACTTTCAGAAGATAGTGAAGCTGAGCTCTGGCAGATCCCCAGGGAAATTTCAGGGTAGCCAGTGAGGATGTCAGGGAACATGCCCTTGCAGCCCAGAAACCCACGTGAAAGATGACCTTCCTTGGATTAGAGGCGGGCAGGTTGCTAGGGAGAATACAAAGGTGCTCAAAGATTCCGTTGGTCTCTTGCCTATGGACAGTCCCCTCCTTCCACTTTCACAAGCTTGCCTTTTCATCACTGACCAAAAGACTGAATGGGATGCCATGCATGAGTAGGAGAACGGATGCTCCCCTTGGTATCCATAGCCTGTTGAAAACTACTTGGAGCTAAGAAGGGGGGGGCATCCTCTAATTTGCAGCTTTTTATTCTATATGTTGTAATAACAACAAAACCTTTCTTAAAATGTGATACCCAGGTCTGAATATACTATTCCAGCTATGATCTAAGCCAGGGGTAGTCAAACTGCGGCCCTCCAGATGTCCATGGACTACAATTCCCATGCGCCCCTGCCAGCAAACGCTGGCAGGGGCTCATGGGAAATGTAGTCCATGGACATCTGGAGGGCCGCAGTTTGACTATCCCTGAAGCAATGCCCAAGGGAACAGTTTAAATTTACTTCCCATGTTTTGGTTCCGTTGTCCCTTCTCTGCTTTACGGCCTGCTCCTTCAGTTTAGGGACTCCTCATCTGATATTCAGAAGTATTTAGCCTTCCAGTTGTGTGTCAACATCAGGAATAATTAACTTCTCCCCTTTTTAAATCATATACTGCGTAAGTGTGAATGATCAACTTGATCCCCCCCGCCGCCATTTGTATACATCTGGTTGAGTGTAACTTTGCAACCTGTCTCACAGCCTTAAACATTGGAACCATTGTGTCAGTTTTTTCAAGGAACAATGCTTTTGACTGCCAGTAGTTTTTGTGATGGCATAGTTGTTATTGGTTATTAGCACACGCCCCAACCTCTGTGATGGCTCACCAGGTAGGATTGTCAACCTCCAGCTGAGGCCCGGGCAGATCCTGGAAGTACACCTGCTTCCCAAACTTCCCAAACTGCAGAGATCAGGTCCCATGGTGTCAATGGCTGCTTTGAAAAGCAGACTCTGTGGTACCATACCTAACTGAGGTTCCTCCCCTCACCAAATCCAGCCTTCCTAGGCTCCACCCCCAAATCGCTAGGAATTTTGACACCCAGAGTTGGGAGCCCTATTAGCAATCATAGTTTCAGCTTGTTTATAGCCTACCTATATGGGCAAAGAGTATTCTGTGGGTATGTGACTGAGGATGGAAAAACCATGCATAGAAAGGGTTATCACCCCCATTTCTAACATACATGCCCTCAATTAACTCCCCAGTAAGCATGTGGGGGAAATTTGTAGGGGATCTGTTTGTTCCACACCTATCTTGGCCCTAAAAATCCATACTGAGAGTCTACCATGACTGAAGATTTAAATGTGTGAAATAGTCATTAAAAAACAAAAACAAAACAAAATCAAAACATCTAAAGTTGTCAAGTATTTACCTTTTTTTAGTTACAGTGGAACTAGAGATGCCAGGTATTGGAACAGAGATGCAGCGATGTCTTCTGGTTTGTAGTTTAAGACATTACTGAAATCATCTAACATAAAATTGCCAAAGAAAGTGAAACTGGAGGTACCTCACTGGTGTTTCCTATTGCAACAATTAATGGCAGCTACAACCATTTTGATGTAACAGCAAATCTTTCGTGCAGAAATTACTCCCTTGCATTTGTGAGTTATGGTTGAGCCTCCTGCACTCCCATCCATCTGTATGGAAGCACATGCTAGACATAAGATTGCTTTATGTATATGGGAGAAATAGGATTGATTTTTCAGAACTTTGCAATCATAAATATCTTTAGCAAGGTTGGGGGGTTACAGTGATAAGTTAGTAGACTAACAGTGTTGTTGTATGTAGTGTTACCCCAGTCTAAGCCCACTGCAATCATTAGTCAGAGTGGAGCATTGCTGGACAGGGTGACACAGTAATGAGCAGAAAGCTCAATAGGAAGGATGTGTCCTGAAACAGCCTTCATCCAGGATTCATGCGCTGCAGAGAAAAGGCACACCTAATAAAGTGTACCGATCTCTTATCTTTCTAAACATCGCCTTGAGCTTTCTCTGAGGCCTGCCAGCTTAAAGGGCAATTATGCTGAGGTGAACTGCTTTAGACAAATGAGAACCGATGAAAAACTGCATATACAGCTGTGTAGCTCAGCAACCTGCGTTTCTTTGCACACGAATAATTGACTCAGATTCAGTGTAATTATGTTAACCCAGAGTGGCTGTTACTTCTTCCTCATGGCAATATTTGTTCTGCTCTAGCTTGCAGGATCTTCTGTGGCAACTTCCACTGTATCTTTTTAATATATATACTCTTTGACATCCAGTAGTAAGCTTAGAATTGCTTAGAGAAAACTCTGTAAGGTTGCAGCTAGGTTTTTAAAGGCACAGCCAGCCAATTGCAGCAGGCTGCAGCTCATTAGCGACAGCTGCTGAAGAGTAAAAATACTAATGAGTTCCTGGCACACCTGCAGTAAGAGTCCAGTTGGCATCAGAGGCACACATGTTGCATCCGGATGGCAGACACAACTGGAAACCTGGCAGAGTGAGGTTGCTCGCCTTGGTGGGCCCTGGAGCTCTCCTGGATTTACAAGTCATCTCCAGATACATTACATTGAAGTAGGTAGCCATTTTGGTCTGAAGCAGCAGAACAAAATTTGAGTCCAGGGGTACCTTTAAGACCAATAACAGTTTATTCTGGGTATCAGCTTTTGTGCACCCAAAAACTGATACCCAGAATAAAACTTTTGGGGGCGCCTGCATGGTGTAGTGAATGAACGAATACATTTTTATTTGCATAAAACCATAGAGTATCGCAAAACAATGTTAAAAGGAAAAGATAAAATATAAAACACTACATAACCTATAAGACAACAATGCAAAGAATAAAATTAATCTTTGAGTAACACCTCCCAGAGAGACCACACTGGACCTCAGCTTCTTTTTAGCTTCTTACATGGTATAATGGTTAAGAGCAGCAGGTTCCAATCTGGAAAACTGGCTTTGTTTCCCTACTGCTTTACATGCAGCCAGCAGGGTGACTTTGGGCTAGTCACAGTTCTCTTAGAGCTCTTCCACAAGATGTCTGTTGTTGGGAGAGGAAGGGAAAGGTGCTTCTAAGTCACTTTGGGAATCCTTTGGGTAGCGAAAACTGGGGTATAAGAACCCAACTCTTCTTATTTCTTAAAGGTGCCACTGGACTCAAATGTTGTTCAGCTGATCTCCAGATGAGAGGGATCATCTCCCCTGAAGGACATGACTGCTTTTAATGGTAGAATTATACTCCACAGAGGTCCTTTCCCTTCCCAAGCCCCATCCTCCAGGTTCTACCACCTGAATCTCCAGGAATTTCACAACCTGGAGATGACAACCCTATATGAAATAAGTGGAAGGCCCTCTTCCTTAGGTTCTCTTAACATAGTTGCAAACAGTAATGAGTAACAGAAAAAGCAGTGCAATGTATATCCTGTCCTTCACTTCCTAGACATTAAAGATGAAATTTCAAGTGATACAAGAAATCCACAATCAGGATTTCCTCATTAAAGAACACACACACAACAAAAGCAGCCACTGGAGAGAGCTGGTCCAGTGTTGTGGGGAGGGATGAATGGCTGTTACTTTCTGCACACTGCTTTTCTGATGCTGCTATTTGCTCATTCAAGGAAAATGGACACAAACCTTTCCTGCCAGATAGGTGCTCTAGAAGGGAAATTGGTATTGGGAAAATAGCACTGGGGGGAGTTAAATACCCTCAGTTGGACCGCCCTGTGTTGTGACTTATTTGACCCTAACATTCACTGTCTTCTCTACCATACACCACTACATTTTCATATTCAGATCTAGTTATTACTGAATTGTTGCACCTGTAGGAGAGCAGCATCCCTTGACTATAGAGATGGCTCACAATTCAGTGCTTAGCACAGCACATATTAAACTAGATTCTGGAGAAAGGGCGCATCTAGCGCTCCCCCCCCCACTCCCATTGCTACTATTGTATGACTTGTATGTGCCCCAACAATGGAGAGGAGGCATGCACAGCATTAGGCTCATTAAATGGTGGGGTGCTACTGCTTGGGAGGGGGTAGTCCTGCTGAGGGATGCCAGGTTGTGATTCTGATTTTCATTTTAGAAGGTTAGAGCAGTGTTTCTGTTGGAACATTATGACTTGGGTCATTCACGTGCAGCTGGTACCATGACACTCTCACAATATCTATCATGCAGGACGGACACTCAGCAACACTAAACTGTGATTTGGAAGGAGGGAAAATTTTACTTGGATTCCCTCCACAAGCAATACATTCACTATGGAAAACATGTTTGGATAGCCTATAACAAGAGGGTCTCCGCAGCATGTTGTCTACACAGTAAATTGACTGCCTAGAACGGCCTTCATCACATGTCTAGTGGTAGAACAGTACATTTACTTATGAAGCCCCTTAGGTATACATTCTTTGAACCATACCTTTGGTATCCATCATATGCCTTTCCTAAAGTGTGCTAGATTTTTAGATTTTCTTCACTTCATGTCTCTCTGATGTGGCTTCTCAAGTTATGTTTGTCTCATTAGTTTACGGCACAATGGGATGATTGTACAGCAAAACAGACTTTCTGCAGAGCATTTTTATTACCCTTGCTAACTGAACCATGAGATTGAACCTGAGGAAATGGTACCACAACAGTTCTCTGATTAATTGCATGTGTTAATCCCATACTTGGTAAAAAGCTCATCCGCATTTATAAGTTAACATACAGTATGGTACCTACCTTGTTATGCTTTTAAATCCTGCTGTGGAGCATTTAAGTGTATCGTAATTTGAATTTTTTTTCTAAAGCAGGACTGAGAAGGGTCTGGGTAAAAAGAACTGATACAAATTATTCCTTCCAGTTGACTTTGAATCTGTGGGAGTTTGATTAGGCAGAAGCTCTCTTTGGAAGTTAAATTTAACACACAAGCACAAGCGTGTACACTGATTTCCCCCTGTATATGCATCGAGAAACTCTCATGTTACAGTCAATGCACCTGCAGCCTAATGTGTGATTGAAGCCCCACATTTATCCAGGTACTGGCTCCCAGTTTCATTTGTAAAGTGAACGTGCACTGGTTCTTTCTTACATAAGTATGCAGATATACAAGGATGTGTGTCTATTCACTGTAATGTGTGAACAGGGTTACAAGGCTGTCAGGCAAGGGAATATGAATGATTAAGTCTGTGATGTACATGTGAATAGGTAGACTTCGGAAAAGAAAATTTGTAGGTAAATGAAGTGAATCATTTGTTTCTAAAGATTAATGAGACAGGGAAAGGCAAGGTCAAAGAGGGGGCAATTTATCTTATATTACTTTGACATCTCAATACATGTGTATTAATTCGTCCTTGGTTGCAGCTGCAGCACATATATTGTGCCCTACAAATGATCTTTGATACAGAAGAAGATGGCTGAGATTCCCAAATGCTAATAAATTGACCCTATTTTTTTTCTTTCATCCCTGTGCCATAATCCATTGAGTTTCTCTGTAGCACAAACACAGTGGAAATGAATCAGAGTACCAAGAAGGAAATGACTGATGAATTGCTGTTGTTGTTGGAACAGTCTTGGTGCCTAATGGAACACAAAGTCTGTGGCAATACTCACCAGTATTCTCCTCAGGATGATCCTAGGGAGATATCTGCCAGCTAGTGTGCTATAGCGATTGGGGTGTTAAACTAAGATTGGAGACCCCGGGTTGAATCCTGACTCTGCCATGGAAGCTTGCTGAGTGATCTTGGGCTAGTTGCACACTCTTATAGTATTGGTGTGAAGATAAGTAGCACAGAGAAGAATGACAGAAGCCATTCTGTATTCCCCCTGGGGAGAAATGATATAAAGGAAAATTAATCATTCTAGGCCAGGGGTAGTCAAACTGCAGCCTGCCAGATGTCCATGGACTACAATTCCCATGAGCCACTACCAGCGAATGCTGGCAGGGGCTCATGGGAATTGTAGTCCATGGACATCTGGAGGGCCGCAGTTTGACTACCCCAGGTCTAGGCCTAGATGCATTACATCTTAGTTGGAGGTGGGTAGGTTACACTTTCCTTCTTCTAATGGTCCACATTCCTAGCCAGGGAATCCCAAAGCCTTGGATCTTGTGATAGGTCCTTTCTGCATGCACAGCTTACTTCTGATTATCACTGAATTGGAGTCAATATGTCTTTAATTCAAATCTTGTGTCTGCACTCTGCACTTTTTAAAATCTGATCTTATCTTTGCAATTGCAGAGTATGTATTCTGCATTTCAATGGGATAGTGTAGATGTACTGAAGAGTTTTTTTTGGGGGGAGCATGGTTAGTCTCCTCCTTATTGGTCAGTTTTGCTTTTGAATTACCTTCACTTTGGGAATGAAGCAAGGTGAGAAACCTCCATGAAACAGTGGAGGGAAACAGTGAATGAAAAGCAAATTGAACATTGAAGGGAGGAAAATCCATGGAGAATGAAAAAGAAAGCCCCATGCATGTACACAGGGAAAGTGGGGTGAAATGGAGTTCAAAAAAGAAAACCTGATGGAAATACACAGTGGAAGTGAAGAAAAAGACCAGTGCATAAAGGGCCATAATCCATTACATCAGTCTCCTCCAGAAGGATACTTCATTGGTAATGTCTGGACATGTCTTCTTGCTCTCTTCCAGCTCATCAGTGATGGAGGTGTGGTCTACGCAGAGGCCCTCTGGGATCATGTTACTATGGATGACCAAGAGCTGGGCTTCAAGGCTGGTGATGTCATTGAAGTAATGGATGCCACTAACAAGGAATGGTGGTGGGGCAGGATAATGGACAGCGAGGGCTGGTTCCCAGCCAGCTTTGTACGGGTAGGTCTGTGTGTTTTCTATTCTGCATGTTAACAAGATTTTTTCTTCAGTCCAAGTAATTGCTTGTTACCAGGATCTGATGCATTTGAAAATATCACATAGCAATCTGCAGCAGACAGTGGGTATGAGTGCTGATTGAACCATCACTGCGCCTCTCTTCCCTTTATGTGGGAGTAGCTGTGAACCTGAGTGGTAAAGCCAGCATAGCTTCTCCATTAATATGTGTCATTGATTGTACAGAAGGGGTTAGCAAGGCATGTTTTTCACATCCCCTTTTCTTCTTTCCTCAGCTTGAGTAGGAGGAAAGATTGAATAGACAGCCTACGTTCAAGAGCAAGCAGTATTTGTGTATGTGAATGAATAAAAAATTTCTGGGGGTTAGAGCTATAGCTTATGCGAGACACCATCATGAGGAGTAGTTGTTGCTCACAGCACAGAATTGAGACATGTTTTCATTTTTTAAACAAATAAATAAGTCCAGGAAGGAGCCAGGTGTTGTACCAAATTTTAAAAAATCAAGGTAATTCCCTGCCCACACTTACAACCAAAATTCCATTTTTTTATTCCATTCACAGGGCTGAATAAGTGAATAAACTTATTTAATCATGATCTCAGAATGGAACCACTGTATTTAAAGTCTATATTCCTACTTACTGGGATGCAATATCATAGGAAGTTTTTGGTCTCCATGCCATGCCTGTGAGTCTACAGAGGCACCCAGTAGGCTGCCATGAAAAACAGGATAATGAACTATATGGACCTTTGTTTTGATCCAGCTAAGCTCCTCTTATTTTCTTATGTGTTTATAAGTGAAGAAATTGTGGAAATACTATGTTTCCCATAAGATGTTGTGGAAAAAGATTTAGTTTGTTTCTCAAATTGAAGTCTAAGGAACCTTGCAGTGCTCCAAGGGTTCTTGGGAGGGTGTCTGTCTATAAGTTTGTAAGTACAGAGAGTGGGCCCATCTTGAGTCTATCTGGCTGACTTGAAAATGGAACCTTCTAATTCTACAAATGTGGGAAGATACTCTCCATAAGGAGAAGGAAACAGTTAGCTTCCCTGATCACCTCCAAGCCCTAGCCAGAAAAGCCGCCAAATGGTTGCTGGAGACCAATAATTTAGTCTTAGGTACTCAAATTGGTTGAATGGCACCAAGGAGGAACAGTCGCAAAGGAGTCATCATAGTTTCTTCAGATACAGAGTTGAACTTGTAGTCACTCTGCTCTCTACTATAAACCATTTCAGCATAGAGATAAAGGGTGGGTTTCAGTTTCATATTTTTATACAATTTCACCCCCCATTTCTATGAATAGCCCAAACGTTTTTCCAAACCCCTGCCCACCCTTATTCACCTGACCTCTGTCTAGAAGTTATTAAACAATAAGGAACTTCCTTTTTGTTTCTAATGCTAAGTCCCTTCCAATCAAAGATTAAGACTGATTAGAATGTAGGGCCTTATATGTTGTGACCCCTGCTTGCTTCCAAGACCAGACTGGATGAAGAGCCAGAAGTGCTGTTACCAGTTGTTCAATGCACTAAGAACTTCTCCAGATCTCTGTGTTATTTACCATGTTGAGTAATGCTCCCACTCCTTGTCCCCTGTCCCCAAACCTCCTTGGATTTGCCAAGCTTACAGCTGACAAGCCTAGATCCTTATTCTGAAGTAGGCAGCCAGTCAGGGCAGTAAATGAATGAATGAATGAATGAATGAATGAATGAATGAATGAATGAATGAATAAATAAATAAATAAATAAATAAATAAATAAATAAATATGACCAAGTCACAAATTGTGCAGTTCAGCCTTCTGCTGACTGATTAAGAAGCGCTGAGAATTGCATTATATGTGTGGCAAAAGAAACGGCTGACTGTTTGACTGATTGTCCTTTTGGACTTCTCTAAACGCATGCAAAATGAATATCAGGAGGAGTAATTCTTACAGGAGAAGTACAGATATCAAATGTGAAGGAGCTGTACTGAAAGTTCCAATGAGAGAAAATCTCCCCTCAGGACTGGGTTTTAAGCACTTTATAAAATTGGTCCCACTTAAAAACATGGGATACTTTGGTGCCCATTCTTGCTATACTGTCATCTTGTGGCCAGTTTGAAAAGGTTGAGAGATCCTGCTTAAGGGCTACAACTGGATTCTGAACTTTTAAAATACCTGCTTGAAATGTTACTGACATTGAAAAGAAATAAAAATATCCTGTTATTCTGTCACAATGATGCTCAGAAGGGTAGAATTATCTGAGCTCCAATTTCCATTTGAAGTGTAAAGACCCTCCCAGTCTACCTGTGTTATAGATAAGTGGTTCAAGACTATCACAAAACCTCTTGTCTCTAATGACAAACCCTTTTTGCCTTCCTCAGCTAATACAAATTCCACTTAGAATATAACAAAGTTCCTATCTGTTGCAGGAATTCTGTGAGCTCAACACTTTGTCCGGATCATTAGAACGTTCAGAATTTAATAGCCAACAAGAGATTTCCTCCTGTCCCAGTTATTCCCTCCATTTTCCCACCATAAACAAATGTACCAATTTGTTCAGTAATAAAAAAAATTGTGCTGAGGAAAATAAATTGATGATTACTGAACCCCTTGTCTCCAACAAAGCTGATGTGTAGCTGGAGTATCTATTCTACCCCTTGAAACTCACTTGATGCCTGCCTGCCTCCTTTTTAGGCACCAGATCAAAACATTTCTTTTTACCCAGTTTTTATCACTATTATTATTATTGTTATTATTATTGTTGTTAGATTTTTAGCCTGCCACTCCCATAAGGCTCGTGGCGGATTACAACACATATAAAATCCCCAATAAAAACCCCTAATACATTAAAAGTTCAAAAGCCTACAAAAGAATCCAACACAACCCCAAGCGATGGTGGAACTACACTACATAACCCACTCATATCCCAGAGGGCATGGAGCCAATGGTCACATCACCGCCAAGAGTAGCCCTGGGGGGGTTCAGCTCTTCCCTTGAAGTGCTGGCCTCAACCATAAACCTGGCGGAAGAGCTCCATTTTACAGGCCCTGCGGAAAGCTGGTAAAACCCGCAGGGCTCACAGCTCTTCTGGGAGCTCATTCCACCAGGTGTGGGGGCCAGGACTATGGGATTCAATATTTTAAAACAGGGTTTATAGTTTGCTTTTCACTGGAGGGCTGTTTAGTAGTCTCCCTTTTAGTCTGTTTTATACTTTGTACTTTGGCTTGTTTTTATGGCTCTTTGTTATTGGTGGTTTTTATGCTGCTGTTATGATTTGATGGCATTGGTTTACTTTTTGAGTTGCCTTAGATAGGATTATAAGTTTTCTAAATAGACAAATGCATGAATGAAGACTGCCCACAGTTAATTCTAGTGGCAATCCCTTTGAATGGGAACCATATTCCAAAAATAACTGCAAACAGTATTTTTGAAGGACTTTAGATTTGTAGCAAGTGGGATCTCAACAGCAGCAAGAGCAATTTTGTATGGGAGAGTGGAAAAAATTATGCTACTTTTGTCTTGTATGATCAAAGACAGCACTTAGGAATTCAAAAAGCAGAGAACCCTAAAGTAATAATGTCATGAGAATCTTCCTGTATTTGATGCAGCTCCGAGTGAACCAGGATGAACCAATGGAAGACTATCCTCTGAAGTTAGAGGATGGCAGGGAAGAAGACTCTCAAAATACTGCCCACCGTTACATGGTAGGGCAAACAACCAAGGATCAGATGAGGACCAACGTTATTAATGAGATCCTAAGCACAGAGAGAGATTACATCAAACACCTGAAGGACATCTGTGAGGTAATAAAGGCATGAGGAAAAACGTGTGTAGCCATAGCATCCTGGGCAAAGAAGCACATACACCGAATTTTCAAACCACAGTAAAGGACTGGAACGTGGAGTTTTTGGAAGATTTCAGGATCATCATTGAAACTTTTAAATCTGACTATGGCATAACTACATGCCACCCTAAGCAAACTTAACACTTGGGTTTGGTTGGCTGTAAATCTGTTTAGGATTACACTGTTTGCCTGCTTCTGCAGTGTAAAGGACTTTGGTTAAAACAGTGAGATTCTGTGTGTCTCTGGCCACTGCCTAAATACTATACCTTTGTCCTACTGTTGGCTTATTTCCCCCCAAATAATTAAAACAAATTGTCCAATATGTCCCTCAGTAACAAAATTGAACCAAGGTCAGATCCTGGGAAGTTTCCATTCATTAGATTTTGTAAGCTAGCAAATCAGAGTAATTTACAAATTGGTATTTAATGCCTTTTAATGCTGAGCTTTTTTAAATTATTGAGTGTTGCTTTTGAATATGACTTTCAGATCTGCAAAAGCAGCTGGACTTAACTTCATTACTTTTATACAACTACTATTGCTGTGCTGGGTTTTTGACTTCTTATCATCAGCAGAGGTTTTAACTTCCACATAGTCTGTGCATGTTGAAAATAGAACTCGGAAATTCTTGGGTTGCATTTGTTTCCACAGTAGCCACTGATTTCATTTTGTGTCTGTAAGTACCCTTGGACTGTGGTCTTCTGAATAGTTTATCCATATCTGTCACAGCTGTGATAGATATGGACTTTTGATTTTGTCACCCAAATAAGTTGCCCATAAAATCTGACTTTTCTCCAGGGCTATATAAAGCAGTGCCGTAAAAGAGCGGATATGTTCACTGAGGAGCAGCTGAAAATCATATTTGGAAATATTGAGGAGATCTACAAGTGCCAGAAAAAATTTGTTAAAGCATTGGAGAAAAAATTCAACAAAGATTACCCACACCTGAGTGAAATTGGGTCCTGCTTCCTGGAATATGTAGGTTGACTAACCATTTTTTCCCTTTGATCAAATATGAAAAGGTTGTTGATGTATTCAAACCCTTTGTACTAGTTTGGCCTTGTGAATAGGGTTCTAAAATTTCAACAACCCACAAAAAATGTGACCACTTTCACCCACTGGTATGTCAGAACAGACTGAATGGTGGGCTGGCTATTCACCACCAAGGCTTGAAGGCAATTGATGAATAGAAAGGCTGCAGTAACGTGAATATTTTGTGCAAAGTAAAGGATAAATGATGTGATCAGTAGAAGCTTGAGACTTAAAAAAATTTCACTGGATATCATTCCCACTCCCACTTATTTCCTTTTATTTTTGCAAGTATGATAGAGAAGGCAATGCAAAAAAAACATTTATGTGGAACTTGGGGTCACTGAGTTGGTTGCAAATCAACAGCACACTTTAACTTATATCAGATGAGACCACCCATGTGAACACTTAAAATATGAAAATGACAGCCAGGCCCTTGATTATAAGTTAAACCTGAGCATCAGACCACTGAAATCCTGAACCTGTGCCTGTAATTTCCTCAGAAAGCATTTTCTTGGGGGCACCTTCTTTGGGGGGCTGTAACTCAGACCCTGTAAATCCATTCCTCACCAAATTTTATTTTTCATTTTTTCAGAGTTTTTCATTTAAAGTGATTAGCAATTCAATGATAGAAAGTCACAAATCCAACAGTGGCTCCCTGAAGTTCCTTGAGAGCAGCTTGATAGGCACCCCAGCCTTACCAGACAAACAAGGGAAACATGTCCAGTGCCCACAACTCTCACAGCCCCCCCCCAAGGGCTGACACATTGCAGTGTATTCTTTTTTGCACAGCAAGCATCTGCTAGGCTTGTTGGGCCACCCACAATTCTCCAAAGGCAGATTTGGAAGGGCAGAAAGGCAGACAAGACTTCTGATGGAGTTCCCCAAAGTTATCCCAGCTTGGTTAAGGGCAGTGGTCTCTTATCTGGAGTGATTCCCCACTTCTCCATGTGCAGCCAGCCGGGTGACCTTAGACTGGTCACAGTTCTCAGAGCCCTCTCAGCTTCACTTGCATCACAGGGTATCTGTTGAGCAGAAAGGAATGGTAGGCAATTGTAAGCTGCTTTGAGACTCCTTCGGGTAGTAAAAAGTGGAGTACAGCTCTTCTTCTCTGACCAGTGGAAATCAGAGTTTTCCATTTAAAGTGATTGGTGATGCAAATTGATGCAAACTGTCCTGCATAATAAACAAAAGCTGTTTACAGTGTCTTGTGCAACCCAGCAGCTATGGATCGAAGTGTTGATTACGTTTGAACACTGAAATAATACAGAAGGATTATTTCAAGTATGTTCCTAAGTAATAGTTGTGCCTTTAGGGTTGCTTCCATATTGGATGTTAAGATGTATTGGATGGGGGCAGATGACGTTTCTGGGACTCCAGTTACAGACCCCCCCCAAAAAAAGTCTCCTACATTTATACCCTCCCATCCTTTGTGAGTATGAACAACTCTGTGTGCCATGAGGGTAAAAACAAGTGCAAAGGGTGCCTGTCATGGAGGGAAGAAGTCCTCCATCTCCTGTGTACTACAGGGCCCTGTCCCCGAGCACCAAGCCAATCCTGGCAGGCCATTGAAGCCCAACCGTAGCAGGGCATCACCATGGCATCACCAAGCCTCCTTTCCTGATCTGTTCCTGGGACTCTTCACAAAGGCAGAAGAGTCGTTAGCAGCACAATTAAGAGACACCAGCAGTTGCTAGCACTCTCTGGAAAGAAGGACTTTGACAACAGCACTTTAGGGGGGGAAGCATCCTCCCCTTCCACATCCCAACACCCTTTTGTTGTTCCCACCTCAAGTACACCCCTCCATAAACCCTCTCAGCCCACCCAGTGCCAGAAAGCAGCTGGGTTTCCAATTTTGGGTCCCCAGTTTGGAAACATGTCCTGTATTGCAGAGTGCCAGATGTGCCACACCTATATCTGGAGAGGCGCAAACCCACTCCAACAGTTCTCCTTCTTCATCCTCTGTCAGCATAAAAATGTGCGTCCTCAGCCAAGGTAATCGGTGTGAACACAGGGAAAAAGTTGGCTTAGAGCTCTGTTATTGGCAGCCAGTAGTGATTGTTGTAAGAGCCACTTGTGGCGCAGAGTGGTAAGGCAGCAGACATGCAGTCTGAAAGCTTTGCCCATGAGACTGGGAGTTCGATCCTAGCAGCTGGCTCAAGGTTGACTCAGCCTTCCATCCCTCCGAGGTTGGTAGAATTAGTACCCAGCTTGCTGGGGGGTAAACGGTAATGACTGGGGAAGGCACTGGCAAATCACCCTGTATTGAGTCTGCCGTGAAAACGCTAGTGGGCGTCACCCCAAGGGTCAGACATGACCCGGTGCTTGCACAGGGGATACCTTTACCTTTACCTTTAGTGATTGTTATGCCTTGGAAGTTTCCTATTGGTGTTTCCAAGCCTTGAGCATCTCCCCCTCCCCCCATTTGCATTAGAGTTTTGTAAACAGTTTAACTGAGCAAAGACAGTCTGTTTGGAAATGTATCCATTCACAAATCACCACAAACAGCACCAAAGTTAGTGTAAATGTTCATGACAGGCGTTCTTCCATGAATGCCATTTTGTGAACCATGAACCAGCCAACCTATACTTCATGAGCCGGTTCCTGCCCATCCCTAGATATAAATTTGCATTCCAGTGGATAATATTGTGCTTGAATTGGTCTTGAGGTATTCTTTCATTAAAATAACAATACTCAGTTACTTGAGAACCTTCCAGCATGTCAGTCATTGTTTGGCTGCTGCATCAAGTGACTATTTGTGTGTGTGAATGAGTCTTCGCAGATTAATTGCTCTACCATCCAGTGTCAATTCAAACACAATCATTTTCAATTGTCATGTTCAGATGAGAATAATAACAGACGAGAAATGAAAGTATGTGTACTATTTTTTGCAATGTTTTTTTACAATTTTTAAAAATTGTGTTTATTTTCATTTCATCTGTTATTACATTAATTTGTTTTTATCATTGTTTTTCAGTTGGTTTCAATGCAAATCAGATTCCAAAGGGGAACACAGTTTCCTGTAACTTGTCTGTTTCCCATCCAATTAGGTTGAAATTTTCATGGACCGTATTTCTTCTCCAAGGGTTCTTCCTGCCAAGTTTCAGGCAAATATCAGAGAGGGTTCCAGTTTTCAAGTCAATTAAAAGCAAAAAATAAATAGATTTTTAAAAACCTGGAAGCAATGTCTTTGTTTTGTATCCAATTGGGATGAAATTTCTGGGAGCTGCACTCTTCACCCAAAGTATGTTCCCTGCTAACGGAAGCAGATAATGGAAAGGGTATTAATTTTAGAGGCAAAATTTTCAGAATGGGCAGAGGCAGACACTGGGCCCCCTCAAAAGGGGCACAGGGAGGCACTTGGCAGTTCAAGAAAGGCAGGCACAAAAGTTTGCCTCTAGCTCTCAAAGGAATTGGACACAGGTTCAGAGCTAATGTAGCACAGCCTTGGCATTTGCCTCCATTCCCCATCTCTTGCTCGTTGCTTATACAAGGAATGTGAGTACCTGGTTGAAAAGGTACTAATTAGAAACCATTTAAGTGTGTATGCACTACAGTGAGTGACACGAAAACTACTAATGTGTGTGCACATAATGAGTGGCATGTTAGAAGTCATTCCAGGAGAGTAGCTCTGCTAGTCTGTTGCTGCAAAAATCAGAAGACTTTCAGGGTAGCTGGTGGGCCACTGAGCGAAGCATGATCCTGGATGGAATGGACTACTGGTATGATTCAGCAAGGTTCTTATGTTCTTATAATATCATCTTTTGTCTTCCAATTCAGCAAAATGAATTCCAGATCTACTCTGAGTACTGCAACAACCACCCCAATGCCTGCGCAGAGCTTTCCCGACTCACCAAAGTGAGCAAGTACGTCTATTTCTTTGAAGCTTGTCGGCTGCTTCAGAAGATGATTGACATCTCTCTGGATGGCTTCCTCCTGACTCCAGTGCAGAAAATTTGCAAGTACCCACTGCAGCTTGCAGAACTGCTGAAGTACACAAACCCACAGCATAGGTAAAGAGAATTTCAGATTAGAAGCCAGGAAGTGCGTTCATCTGAGCCCATTCCATCATTATGACTAGTGTACACAACGTCTGTACAGCCATTTGAACAAGTTTCCCCCAGAAACTGTGTAACAAAGAAAGATAGATCTGTAACCACTGCTCCCTCTAATTCCACCCTCCACCCCTACTGAGCAGAGCAGTTCACATCCTGAGCAGAATACACCTGCTGTAATGTTAAAATGGGCAATGGACAGTGCAAGACCCTGCATGCCTCCAGAGCTTCCTATGTTAATGAGCAGCCACTCACATGTACAGCTTAGAGGTAACACTCTGTAACAAATCTAGGGCATAGGGCAGAGTTACCAAATGGATCTTTGCTGCCTTCCCTATTGCATGTAGGGAGACAAGAAGGAAGCGGTGGAAACTTCCACTCCTTGTGCTTGTGGAGTTTGTATAGAAGATTTCCTCTTCTCACTTGCACGGCATCTCATGCTATTTCAGAAGACTTCCTGTTGCTCAGCATCATCTTTTTGAGGCAGCGGCAAGAAGGGGAAGGAAGCAACAGATTTGTTCTTGGAGGTCCATCCCACCCATGGTTCTCTGAGTTTATCTAGGGCCCATTTTGGTTTATAGGTACTCTTTCCCCATTCTAGTCTTTAGTAGTGCCCTTAGACGAGGGGAAGTCTTGCAGCAGTTTTCCAGCTCACAGACAGGCAACTGGAAACTGATGGGAAATTAAGTAGGAAAGTTCTTGTAGATGTGTATGCATGGACAAGGTGGGGGCTGGGCCTGCTTAAGAGTTGATACAACAAAAATTATACAAGATAGAAGCCAGAAATGGTGAGGGCAGCAATGGGTGCTAGTTACGGAAGACACCCTCTTCCAGACATCAGTTGCTGCTTAGTAATAGAACAGGTAAAGGATAATGAAGTGCATTTGTGCCTCTTGGTTGTGGGAATAGTGTGGTGGGGGAAAATAACATGTGAGCATCTCTCTAGATCCCCTGTAGAGCATTGGGACATAGTGCTAGATAGTAATTACTCTGAATTGCAGTCTGGTGCACAGCTGATGCAAAAATGTGCTTCGCCAGAGAGAGATATTACATAATTTGTTGCAAGCATAAGTGAAATAAATTGTATCTTGCAGTTTCACATTATCCCCATAATGTCCCCATTCAGCAGATGAGGAAAGCATTAAAATTGAGGGGTGGCTCTTCCCAGCCTTAATGCTGGCACAAGGAAGGTGAAGGATGATCTCATCCAACTCCCCTGAATTTTGGTCCTATCACATGTGCCTTTTTGTTTGCACAGTTACTACAATCCAAAACAGGGTTGGGGGTTGGGGTTCAGGAGGCATCCTTCCTCCATCTTGCGTCTGCAGGACAACTGGGGGGATCAAACTGTCTGTTATAACATCAGATATATTTCATATCGGGGTAAATGTTATTTCCCTTCCCCCCACAACATAGATTTGTTTGCTTGTCTCCATGCTTTGCAGTAGAGGCCTGCCCTCACCCCATCTTGGCTATCTATTGTTGATATGTCTAATGGAATCCATTTCAACCCTAGGGATTTTAAAGACGTGGAAGATGCTTTAAATGCCATGAAAAACGTAGCACGACTCATCAATGAGAGGAAGAGACGTTTGGAAAACATAGACAAAATTGCTCAGTGGCAGAGTTCCATAGATGATTGGGAGGTAAAAGAAAAAGAAAAAAGGGCCCCACATGTTCCCTCATGAAAAAGAAGTACCCCAGTCTCAAATGGGTTCATGCTTGTCTTTCCTTTTTGAAAAACAAATTAACAACATGGGTTTGCAACTGCTCCATCCTGCAAGAGAATGCCTAACAAACAATCACATGTATATGGAGACTGGAATTTAGAGAGCTCCTGAATATCCCACGGGGGGGGGGGGTGGTTCTCACTCTCTGGCCCTTGTTCTAGGTTCAGCTCAGGACCATTGAAGTCATGGAGATCCCCTTCTTTGTCTGGCCTGTATACGCTGGGGCTACTTGTGCCCATGAAGCCTAATAACAGCTGGTCGTTATGCCAGTATGTGGGATTCGAAGCTAGCCACATGACAGAGTGGCTTCATACACAAGCCAGCCACAGATGTAAAAATGTTTTTACTCATCATCTAAGAGGTCATTTATCATAACTCTTTGCAATGACGACTAATTAGACTATATTAAACCTGTTTTTTAAGCTAACTGTTTCCAAGCATCCTCAAAATAGCAGGTCCTGGTATTTGTTCAGCATCTGTATGGAAGACAATGACATGAAGCTGCACTCTTATGGATGCTTACTTGGATTAAGTTTCATTGAAATCATCAGGATTTCTTTTCAAGTAAATGTGTTTAGGACTGAGCCTGAAAAGCTTTTACAAATAAAATTGTTTTCTGTGTAGAAATGCATTGAGTGTGGCAAATCTGCCCAGTTTTGTTTTAAAATTATACTTGGTTGAATTAGGGTCTGTCTGCTTTAATGCTGTTTTGGACATTAGCTCCTGAGGTGATATGTCTCACCATTGCTAAGCTGAGTGCTAAAGATCCAGTAAGCAGAATGTGAGACCTATCAGCTCATGGCAGAGGTGAGAAATCTCTTTTACCTTGCAGGTTCACAAGTCATGCTGAATGGGGGGGGGGGGGGGAGCATGCCTTCTCTTAAGGCGACCACACATTGGCCAGAGTTTAACACTGAATTAAATGCATTTAATCCTATTAAAACCAGCACTCTTAAGCATTTTCACTGTTGAATTGGGGTGGAAATCTGAAACTAAAACGTCTCCTTGCCAGCAACATAAAACGTGATAATGTTTAAGTCAGTGAACAGGCACAGAAAATGCCAGCTCAGATATTTTCAGGACAGTTGGTCAGAAATCATGTCACCTGGAATTCAACACATAAAATAGTTATATCCCACAGTCATCCTACGGTGCTGGTGCCAGTAAATCATTCCCACCCTCCCTTTCCTACAGCAGCCCCTTTTGACTTGGTAAATTAGCAAGAAGCTACACAAGTTGGGGGTTACAGTGGGAGGAGAGGTGGCCAAGGTGACTCCTTGATCCTCTCTTCTTTGAAACACAACCCATTAGCTATAAGGGACCATTCTACCCTTGGAGTTATTTGAATTCTAAGAGGCAGGTGCATCATCCAAGGTAGCAGTCAAAGAGGGACAGACTCCTTTGCAAAGTTGGTGGGAATGTCTCTCAGAATGGAACTTGATGCTTTAAAAAATGTCAGTAGCTTTTTCAACCAGGCCAGGATCATCACATCTACACATGGCTATTTATGCTACAGTTTTTTTGAAAATTCCTAGGAGGAACGATGGCGATTTAAAGCCTAGGGTACAACAAGGAAAAGAAGCTAAAAGCTAAATGAGGGTATTAGTCTGTAATTGCTAGCTTATATGTGCGGAGTGCTTTGAATTTTAGCTAGGAAATATGATGGTGCAAGGCTGGGAAGTTGGTGAAAATGGCTGTTAAGCCCTAGAGTATCCCTTCAGTAAGCCAGATCATTTCTGATCCTCATCTTTGTTGTGGGGAACCTGACACATCCCTTGTGTTGTGAGTGACAGGGTGAAGATGTCCTTGTCAAGAGTTCTGAACTCATCTATTCTGGAGAATTAACTAAAATTTCCCAGCCTCAAGCCAAGAGCCACCAGAGAATGTTCTTCCTCTTTGATCATCAGCTTGTCTACTGCAAGAAGGTAAGCTAAGCAAACCAGCACCAGCTCTGCATCTGCACCTTCTGAGGAGGTCCTTTGCATTTGGATCAAAAGAGAAGAGCAGCCCAGCGTGTGAAGGCGATAACATTAGACTAAGCATCTCTGTTCATATCCATCAAGGAAAGGATGGATATATTATTGCAAATCTGCCTACATGACCTTAGTTGCTTCCATGCTGGCCTTCTGTGCATTTCTGAGCAGGCAGTTAAAGAAAGAGCCCTGCTGTGAACAAATCTCCTGTGGTCCTGGAAGAAAGTTACACATTTCGCTTTTATACAATAACAGACAGCCACTGAAAGAATTTGTCAGAATTGCCGCCCACGTTCTTTCTAAATATCAGTGCAATTTCTATGGTTGTATGAACACATGAATTCTAAAAGTGTTTTCAGCTGCACATATACATGTTTATGCCTGTCATTCAGAGGCATATCTAAGTAATGATAGAAGGTCAACCCAAGAGTATGAGAGAAGGAAAAAAAATAAAAAGCATTTCAATCCGTATAACATTGTGGGTGGATGTTACCCCCTTTGTGATATAGTCCAAAAGCCGGTGTACAACATATGCCCTCCTCCTGCAGCACCATTTCCAACCATTGCAATATATGAGCAAAATGTTTACAAGAAATGTGAGTCATATTAAGCACCATAGTCTGTAGGGCATCCTAAATTCACTACTCAAATATATCTTACAATACTGGTTGGAAGGAACAAGTGCCAATTTGTGTAGAAAGTATCTTCACACAAAAATGTAAAAGCCAACATGGTTTTTAGTTTTAAGGTAGAAGGGCCTCCACCCCAAGTACTCTAATGCTTACATCAGATGATACTGGGCTGAAACTGATGCTAATTGTATGGAATGTCTTCTGCTATATAAAATATAAGTTGAGAATATTTTTGTGGGACTTTCACCACTTATTTATGCTCCTCTAAATTAACTGGGGTTTAACACTCACTAATTATCCCATCAGGAGATCTGATACCTACTATTGGTGAGCAAGCCCCCTTCCTTGTCTTATACCACATTCAGGCTCAGATAAACCAAGCAAGTTGCTGATAGACTGGCAAATAAGTTAGGCTCTTCTGATTTTGATTGCTTACAACCCTATTACAATCTTGATGATGTCACTGGGAGCACCATGGGGCTCCTGAAGCTCCTCCACCATTATTTTTCAAAGCTTTGGGGAAGTTATGTTGAAATATCTAGAGGACCCATGAGGCTCATAGAACCTGGAATAGTTGCTGCAAGATCACTGGATGGATTTGTTCCAGGGGACTGAAAATGATGCAAGAGTAGGCATCGAATCCATTCAGTTGCCATGGGAATCTTGCATAATCAAGAGTACTTAGCAGAGAGGATGTGGTGGAACTGGCAGCTATTCTCAATACATTTAGTATATTAAATTAGCTAAGTAAACATTCTTCAGAACTGCATAAGGTTCTTGTGGGATATAAAGAACTCAGCAAGGCTACTGAAGGAGTTCACAGGACTGTAGTAAAGACTTAACTTAATTTTTATATCTCTTCCCAGAATGTTCAAGGGACACTGAAACATGAGGCTTTGGCTTGGATCCATTGGAGTATTCCCACAGAAGGTAGAACTACCACCCATGGAGTGCAACTTTCTCCATGGAAGAAAGTCATGCTCCACAGGTAGAAATCCTTCCATCTGTGGAAACAAGCACATAATCCAAGCCTGAGCATTATACATCTATCACCTAATAAAGCTATCAATTAAAACAAAATCAGCATAACCAGATGGTTGGTGTGATTTCATGACAGCATGCTGAAAATGGGAGAATCTTATCCAGGAATCAAAACTGGATTCCACAAGGGCAGTTTTACAGTCTAAGGAACACGTAAGGACATTTCAGAGTCCTGCTGATTTAACCTTTGAAGAATCATCAGTTTATGCAATCCTATGGGACAGGTCAGGCCCATAAAGGACCCCAATAAAGTCAGCTATTGAGCTTCATTGCAGGCTGGGTATTTGAACCCATGTTTTCCTAGTCCTAATCCAACATTTTAACCCGTATACAATACTGGTTCACTATGTTACATAGGATGGATATGAAGCAAACCACAAAGCAAAGTTCATCATGAATTATGCCCTGATTTGCAAACTGAAGTTCATGATTAGTCTACCCTCACAAATGATCACTTTGTTACCAAAAGATTCCTACATACAGTATTCCAAGAGTGAGAAGCAATTCTTGTATAATTGCTATAATCCATTTGATGACTCCAATTCCAACATGCTTTTCTTCCACCCGTCCTAGGACAGTAGGGCAGACTAGAGCAGCCCTTTTAATATTAGTAATGTGATGCCTCTCCTTTCCTTACTTGTAACCACAAATACAGATGGCACATTCATATATTTTTCTGATGTAAAGATCTATGTCAGAAAAACTGAATACTGGTTTGTAATGTGTATATGTACCCTAAGTTTGTTTCTGGCAAAACAAAACAAAACAAAACAAAAAAACCCTGTGAAGACTCACTGATTTTTCTTCTCTTAGGATCTCTTGCGACGTGATATCCTATACTATAAGAGCCGAATCAGCATGGACAACATGGAGATCCTGGACATAGAAGATGGCAAAGACAAAGACTTCAATGTCACTGTTAAAAATGCGTTCAAGTTACACTGTAAGGATACAGAGGAAGTCCACTTGTTCTGTGCAAAAAAGCCCGAACAGAAGCAGCGCTGGCTCAAGGCATTTGAGAATGAAAGGAAGCAGGTTCAGCTTGACCAGGAAACGGGTAAGTACAGCCAGGAGGCAAGGGTTATTCGTGGTACTGCCCAGCTATGGTGCCCCTGAAACATCGTACCCACCCATCTACATTTTCAAAATGCTCCCACTTCATTATTGGTGTAGCTAATAAAGCATTGTATGTGGGGTATTGTGTATTGCTGCTGAACTGTATGTTCTGTGTAGTCTTTGCAGCCTTATTAATACACAGACTTAATGCTGCCGAGATATATACTAATTCTATCTGAGAGCATATCATGATTTCCAACATACTGCTCTAGCTCTGGGATCAGCATTTCATCCCACATCCCATTCATGAAGATACTTCCTTAGACCCAGGTCTCCATACCCTTTTGTACAAATCTTACCTCCCTTCATTCTATTGCCACATGTCTTTTCCCCTCCAAGTTCCTAATCCTGCTAATGCTCTAATTTTGCCACTACACTGCTACCATTACACTTTCCATTGTAGAATGTAAACTCAGAACAGCGGTTGCTTTACCTGTACAGTGTCTTGGTTGCTCTGGCAAGGAACAACTTTTTGAAAACAGTAGGCTCATGATGTAGACATAGTATGAGGCAGCTACTGCATGGATCCATTGAGTAATTGTGGATTTCACTGCTTGTGTACTGTGTGTTATTGGCTTTAGTTGAGTTTGAGCCAGAATAATACTGGGTTTTATACTGCAGTTTGTGGCTTGAATTCACTAGTAGGTTTCCTTGGGCAGAAAGAATTCTCATCCTTGTGACTGCCATCTTTCCCACTCTCACTGTAGTTCAGAATGCCCCCTCCCCCACGGTACTGGGACCCTCAGGAACAACAGGAGGAGTCAGAAGTCAGCCATGGGGTATATGTGCATCAAAAATCACCCCACATTCCTTGGGTGAAAATTCTCCAGTGGATCCATGCCTACATCTTTTTTCCCTCTTGCTAGCTAAGATCTGAAAACCACCATCTCCCTTGGGCTGCAGTGCTCTGCATGCTTATTTGAAAGCCTGTTCCATGCACTTAATTCTGAGGAAATATGCATAGAATCAGGATGCTGGAGTAATTGGGATTTTCTGCTTGATCCCCACCCCCATATGAGGTAAAAGTGTAGCTAACAGTTGGTTAATGAATTCTCTCATCCTCAAGGTTTTTCCATCACTGAAGTTCAAAAGAAACAAGCTATGCTTAATGCCAGCAAACAAAACCAGACTGGAAAACCAAAAGGTAAGCCACAATAGTTTTCTTCCTTCTTCTTCACACACTTCCTGACCCCCTGAAGTCATAGCACAGCAGCATGGAAAAATAAGAATAAGGTTCTGCAGGCCACAGTCTAGCTTGGACAGCTTGCTGCAGAGGCACCAATGGGCTTCTGTGGCTGCAGGTGAAGTGAGTGCCAGACCTAACCCAGGTAATCAGAGCAGAGCCACCGGCTGTGCATTATTGGCAGGGGAACCCTTGTAGTAGAATTTATTTGTATATAGCCATAAAGGTATCCCCTGTGCAAGCACTGAGTCATGTCTGACCCTTGAGGTGATGCCCTCCAGCGTTTTCATGGCAGATTCAATACAGGTTTGCCAGTGCCTTCCCCAGTCATCACCGTTTACCCCCCAGCAGCAAGCTGGGTACTCATTTTACCGACCTCGAAAGGATGGAAGGCTGAGTCAACCTTGAGCCGGCTGCTGGGATTGAACTCCCAGCCTCATGGGCAAAGCTTTCAGACAGCTGCCTTACCCCTCTGCGCCACAAGAGGCTCTGTGTATATAGCCATAGGCCTTTACAAAACATAAGAGACAAATTGGCTGGGGAATCCATTGTCATATGATGGTCAGATGCCCAATACAAGTGCCAGTGAGCTCCCCAATTAGCCCTGTACACACAGTCTCTCTATGCATTTTTTGAACACATGGGGAGGAAGAGTGGACACGAGCATACCCCCCCCCCTGCTATCTCCAGCTTCACTTACACATGGAAGAAGGGTCTCTGTGTGCACTCCCTCCTCATGACTGGCAACATTCAGAAAGCAGCATCGCCAGCCTGGGAGGGAATGTACATACAAGCCCTTCTGCCTCACATTTGGACTATGCAGACAACACAGTTTGCACTGATTTATTGTATTTAGGAAATGTGTTGGCCCCCTCTTCAGGAACCTTCCTGAGGCAGTTTACAAAATAGAAACAATAAACAAAATGTTAAAAGGTGTTAAGTCCAGCATTAAAAACCCAGCCTAGCATAAAAACATAGACCATAAAAACCATAAAAACAGACCACTTAAAATAATACTTTCTAGATAAAAACAGAATTTAAAAGAGAAGCCATTAATTAAAAGCATGGTGAACGGAAGCATTTTGGTCTGGTGGAAATGGAAGAACAGAAACTACATTCTGAAACAGATGCTCCAGACCTCTGAAACCACAGTGCTGATCTATGATATTTCAGATATGAATATCAAAGCATAATCAGACTTTTTCACATGGAGAATTTGCCCTAGAATCAATGATATTGGGAAATGGGAAAATTTGGATTCTCCTGCTCCTGCCTACATGGTAGCCATTTCCCCCAACATGGGACATGAATTTTATTATAATGGCATAACAATCTAGCAGGTTCTGTGAATTTTAGCTTTCAATTTTTAAAAGCAACGCTTTGGCCCACTTGTTTGCCAATATAATGGGGGATATAGTATGCATATCTCTGCATTGGAAGAGGATAGACATTTACTTATAAAAAACAAAGCTAGGAATTCAGCAAACTTCATACACAGATTGTTGCAATATTATAACAGTATTCAATTGCTAGTGTTTAAGAGCCCCAATGACACATTGAGGGGAAGATGGTGACTTCTGGGGGAATGTTGCAGGGAAGGTGTAGGGAAACCTCCCATTGGGGAAGTCTTGTAGCTGCTGGGTGGTATCAGAAGCCACCGCAACAATAGGGAACCGCATTCTGTGGAAACACAATAACATAAAATGTAGTCATGGTCATAGTCCTTTTATTTGCATTAAGTCATAGGCCGTTAGAAAATAGATTAAAATATTGACACGTTTCAAAACAAAGTAATAAAATAAGCAATAATAATAGGGGAAATCAACTATTTAAACCACCTGCAATAATAATACCTCCAATTTCATGGTCAAGTCCATTTTATGATCAAAATTTGAGTCCAGTAGTATCTTAAAGATAATTTTTTTCCCCTGAGGGTAGAAGCTTTTAAGGGTCAAAGCTCCCTTTGTTCCTTGTAGTTGAGAAATGGATCTTTGCCTCCATGTTGTCCTGAAAATCTTGTTAACCTCTAAGATGAATCTGGAATTTAAGTCTTGCTGTTCTACTTCAGGCCTACTGGAATTATCAATTGTGTGATATGACTAGCCCCAGTCTATCCTAGTAATGTACTTCACTCGATTGGTTTGGAGTGGGTTGTTTTCCCAAGATCACGTCAGCACTGCCAAGGCAATCCAGTGGCCACTGTTAAAAGTGATACGTGCAAACTGAAATCTTCACCTGTTAATACATTTTACTCCAGATTGGCCAACACAGTCTGAAAGAGTAAAAGGTGGTGGTAGGGGAGAGTCTGTTGTGTTAGAGTTTAAGAGGTAAAATAGTAGCAGTCCTGTAGAGCGTCACTTCCACCAAACCAGTGTGAAGGATATGCCTTATCCATGTCACAGTGTGCTCACTTCATTGTTTTAACAGTGGTCACCAGGACGTACTATGACTTCCTGATGCGCCAGAAGCATCCTACCTTGCCTACAAACCTCCCCCAGCAGCAAGTCTTCATGCTGGCCGAGCCCAAGCGCAAGCCTTCAAACTTCTGGCAGAACATCAGCAGGCTGGCACCATTTCGAAAATAGTCAGAAGCCGCTTGTATCCTGTGCCTGAAGATCTTCTGAGAAAGCACTTTACGCACCAAGCCCTGTAAAACTAAGCACTAGCTCCCCCTTCTTGGCTTTCAGAGGGATAGCACCTACCCTTTATTTCCTCGTTTCTCTTGCCAGACTGAATGGGATCAAGTGTAGAGGATGACATGGACCATATTTTGTTGTTTGTGTGTGCGTCTCTCTCTCTCTCTCTCTCTCTCTCTCTCTCTCTCTCTCTCTCTCTCTCTCTCTCTCTCTCATGCTCTCTTCCTTTTTGAAAACAAGTCCTTTTTGAAAACAAGTCATCTTTTTGAACACCCAGAAGAGAAAGCACGAGACTGAACTTCCTTCCTTTCCCTTCGCTTCCCTTTTTTCAACTTCCTCAGTTCTTGGGCTGTGCCTCCCCTTAGGAATTGTGTTTGCTTTCTGTTTCAGCCAGGCAGAAAGGGTGAGCAAATGAGCAGTGCCCATTCCGTGCTTGGTGTTTGCTCAGAACAGCTGGTCAACATTGCTGCTGTTCATGCACTTTGCTGGGGTGAGCAATTCCCCCCCCCCTTTTTTGACTCTTCCAGTCCCACTATTCATGGAAATCTTGAAGAACAGAACATCTCTGCCTGGCACCCAGATGACATTCATAACCTTTAAGCATCCTTAGCTGAAGACAAAACTATCCACAATGAGCCAGAACATCAAATACGGACCCCAAAGCATGACTAACAACAGAGACTTCTACAATTTAGTTGAGTTAATGTATGGGGGGGGAGGGTGTTAGGGGGAAATGTGCCTAAAATAACTTCAGATTACTTTTACTCTCTACCAACACTTTGCCATAGTTTCTGGCCAATGACAGATTTCTCAATGTTTTTAATGTTTATTTATGGTAAAAGTGCAGATAACTGTATTTTGTAAAAGTTTGTAATCAGTCTTGTCAGATGTTAACTTGATGCCTGTTTATTTTTCTCCTGACAAAAGACCAACATTTGTAAGCCTAAACACCTAAAGATATGCCATGCAGAAGTGTCTAAAGATGAATTTCAGATGTAGCAGACACTCATAACAATCAGTATTACTGGATACTGTGCCGCCCATGCAGATGCCTGCAGAGGAGGCAAGGGTGCTACAAGAAAGATTGGAACACAGAGCTCCTAAATTTGTGTAGGTGGGTAGCATTTGAGCACCTGCACTTCAAAATTACGGGCAGGAATACTCATTTAATCCTTGATTAGATACAGGAAAAAAAAGAGATTTGCCTTATAATAGTGACATAGTTAGAAGCCATAACTGACTGGATCCCCTAATTTGGGGATTCCTGGTACTGTGAAGTTGGAAGGCAAACCCCAACTTACTCTTGTATGAGACTACTGCAGAGAAGTGAGCACTCAGCAGTCTGAAGGAAAGCGATGCAGTGTCCAACGATAGTTGGCCAAAGACCGGTCACCTGAATCCAGAAGCATGTACAGATTCATTCTTGCACTATCTTTTCCCCCCATGGGTGGGGGCTACATTTAATTTCATAAAGAAACTTGTAAAAGTGACTTATTTAGTTTGTCTGTCTGTTAAAAACAGCTATACCATCTTTAACTTGGTCACCCTAGTTGGAAAGTGGGCCGCGGTTGAGCAGAGGACAAGACTTGTTATCATGTATGGTCAGAGGGAGACGTGTATACTAGATCTTTGTCAGAGTCCAGTTTGTCCCAAAAATGACACAGCTTTAGTCTGAGGGTGTGGAAGAAGTCTTCCTTCTGCTGCTTCTCACATCTGTGCTAAAGGGGCTGCTGGCTTAAATCCTATCCTTGGTATAAAGGAATACCTCCCAATCTGCCAGCTCTGGGTTAGGAAATACCTGGAGATTTTAGGGGTGGAGCCTGGGGAAGACAGGGACTACAGTGAGGTACAATGCCCTAGAGCAGGGGTAGTCAACCTGTGGTCCTCCAGATGTCCCTGGATTGCAATTCCCATGAGCCCCTGCCAGCAAATGCTGGCACGGGCTCACGGGAATTGCAGTCCATGGACATCTGGAGGACCACAGGTTGACTACCCCTGCCCTAAAGTCCACCTCCAAAGCAGCCATTTCCCCAAGGGAACTGATCTCCAGTCATCTGGACATCAATTGTAAGAGGAGGAGGTTGGCAACCTTAAAAGTGGGTCCCTCACAGACAGCAATTAAGAGGTCTGTTGACAAATTGGCAAAGTTCCTCTATAAGCTTGGATGGCATACTGAAATCCTGGTAGAGCGAAATCCAAAACAAAGTTTATTGTGGTAAATATTACAAGCAGTTGGCATGGAGAGTGAGAGATCTCAAATGCTCATTACAACTTAAGTATTTAACAATAAAGACCACTGTAGCTGCTTCCACATGGGGGAACAAAACAGAAGAAGAAGAGTTCGTTCTTATATGCTGCTTTTTCTGTACCAGAAGGAGTTTCAAAGTGGCTTACAATTGTCTTCCCTTTCCTCTCTCCACAACGGACACCTGGAGAGGTAAGTGGAGCTGATATTATTGCTTGGTCGGAACAGCTTTATCAGTGCTGTGGTGAGCCCAAGGTCACCCAGCTGGCTGCATGTGGGGGAGGAGCGGAAAATCAAGCCTGGCTTACCAGATTAGAAGCCTGCACTCCTAACCACTACAACCAAGCTGTGGAAACAGCAGCAATCACATGGGCAGGAAGGGGGGCCATGCACCCCTTCTTTACCCTGCTTACTGCATGTCCCCATCATTCTGGCCTTTGTGATAGAAATAGCCATACAGAGGAGCTGTTCTGATTCTCGAAGGATGCGGTGTGTGTGTATGTGTGTGTAGGGAGGATATGAGCCCAAGCAGAACAGCTCAGCCACAGTTTCCCAACTTTTGCCTCGTACAGGCTCCAGCCCAGTAGCTGAGCTGGTAGTTGCCAGTCTTTTTAGAACAAAAAAGTCCTTGTTGGTAGAGGGAAGAAATGGCTACTATGGGGATGGGGTCAGGTAAAATGATTGCTCTGTGAGCAGGAAAATCCAAACTTCCCTGCCACACAGCAACCTCTCAGGCTTAACTGTGATCTTCCCCAGAACTCTGCAGCAAAGCAGGTTTAAGAAACAGCAGAGAAGCCAGAGAAGCCCTGAGAGGTGCATGAATACACCACAATCTTATGGGGAGGCAGGCTGCTTCCCAACGGCACTGTACCTGGGGAACTGAGGAACTTGTGTGGAAATGGCTAGTACTTGGCAAAAGCAGCACCCAGGGATGACTTGCCAAGCAAATGATGTATTTAAAAAAACCCAAGTCATTTACTAAAACACAGCATTTCAGTTAACACATTTAGCTACAAGATGCCAAGGGGTGAGAAACCAAGTGATACACACACACACACGTCTCTTAACTGGGCCTCAGTTAATTTGGCGCAAAATGACAGGTGGGAATCGCATGAGCATTTCCTTGGCTAGAAGCAGACCCTTTAACACGTCCATTAACTAACCAGATATAGAGGCAGGTGTGCTCTCTGGGCTCCATTAGCTGGTTGACAGGATTCTATATTAAGAATTAGAAGCTGACAGATCTGACAAAGCCCATCATGCTGTGTTTGCTACTGTTGCAACTTTCAAAAGACAAGCCCCTTGGGATGCTTTCTTCAGTGCAGCTACCCTTGGCCAGCATTCAACTTCCTGAGGGCCCTGAAGCCACACTTCAGAACAGAACTGGCGTTTGTATAATCCACAGAGTGGCTGAGGAGGAATTTTGTAGGGACACTTCTTCTGCCACCACGTTGGGAGGGACACAGAGCTGGAATCTGTTTTCAAAAGCACCCAAGGCTTGCAACAGACCTTTAAAGAGCTTTCCCTGCCAAGCCATGATAATGTTGTAGTGTGGCTAGAGAAAGAAAGTAAGTGATGGGGGCAAGTCTCGGGAAGTCACTGTTATGCTACCAGTTGATGCAATGACAAAAGGGGCAAAGTGGGGATGCAGCAGCACGAGAACACACCATTTGCTGTTGTTGTGGAAGGGATAAATTTTTGTACCCCCATACAGATGTTATATCATTACCAGCCCTGCATCCACAAATACTGGGGACATATTAGCCAGGGAAATGCCTGGGGAGGGTAGCATACCAAGGGAACTTGGCATAACCTCCAGGCGATGTTCTAGGAGAAATGTCTGCTGCCCACCCCCTTTCTTCTGGGTTAATCTGTTTCCCTTCTGGTCTGTTCCTTCTTCATCAGAAGCTCTGACATTTTAACCATATATCTGTTTTAAAGTGGTTTGAGCCACATTGAGCCTAAAGCAGGGATTCCCAGCTAGGAGTCCACAGATCCCTGGGTGTTCACAGCCTTTCGCTTCCTGCCTTAATGGACTTGGTCACAAGCTAGGGAACTGGCCACCTCCACCTGGAGGGCTCCTTGGGGTTGTGGGGAGGGGGGAGTTGGTTATGGTGTGGTATGGGGGAGTCCGAGCTTCTCAGCTCCTGCCCTTCTTTCCAACCTACCTTAGCTGAAGCCGCCATCCTAATCGTAAAGCAAGAGGAGGGTAAAGGATGCAAGTGATGATGTCACTTCTGAGGGTATGGCAGGGAGGCTTGGCCAGCTGACTTTTCTGGGGGTCCTTGAAGCTTGAAAATTGATCTCAGGGGCTCCTTCACAGTGAAAAGCTTGAAAAAGGCTGGTCTAGAGCCACATTACACCTTTAAAAGTCAAGTGGTTTGGTGACTATTATCACTAGGTTCAAAACACACTCCAGATGGACTATAGACCCTGGGAATAGCAGTCTTCTTAATGATCCAGCTTCCAAGTAAACTTAGCAGACCCACAATAGGCGACAGGCCCTCAGGGATTGAAACTGAGGAGGAAGAGTAAACAGACATGATAGAGGAAGGAGGGATTCTCCAGGGATTTCTATTAGGACCAGAACCAGTATAGTGAGCAGGGAAGTGGCCAAGTTGACTTTCAGGGTGGTGAAGGGACCTAAGAGGGTCCCCAAAATGGGTGAATGGGCAGTACTGTACTTCACTAGTGCTTCTTTCATGTTGCCCTATATTGTTTCACTGTTAAGTAATCATTGCATGAAATCTGAACGGGTGCATTAGGTTGATGCAAGCTGTATTTGTACTATACTAGAGTTCATGTATTTAGAGAGCCGAGCTTGTTAACAACAGTGACACAGATAATTAACCCACATTGTTATACTCACCTGCACCACATTGAACGTGATACATATTATTCTGCAAGAATTCTTAATGACAAGCCTTGATTTCAAACAGCATACACCAGATTCTCATGTTATCACAAATGCATTGTATGAACCACACTAATGTGAAATACTGATAGCTAGTGCTGGAATCCCAGATTCATACTGGAGGAGTCTGGGGATCCTAACTTTGCCTGAAGCTCTGGGCCAGCCACTACCTCAGACTATGTGATCACATTTTCAAATCACCAAGAAGAGATTTAATACTTAAGGTTTGTTCCTGTGCTTCAGCACACATCACAGCAGACTCCTGTCACAGATACATTAGGAATAATTTTCCTATTTGGTAGTAAGTAAGGCCTTGCCTCTCATACAAGTCTGTGGAGCAAACCAGCCTTCGACACTGGCCTGCTACATAAATCAGAGTCTTTGTTTGCTCACTTCTTTAAATTTCTGATTCCACTGGAAGGGAAGCAACTCTGTCCCTCATGCTTCAACTGGGTTTGCCCACACCCAATTTGCTGCGACTGAAAAATTTAACTGAGGACAAAGGTTCTGAAGACAACTTTAGGGTTCTACACAAAGGAACTCAAACCTCTATGCAAGAACACGGCCTTTGATGACACTTCTGCGCAGTAATGTTACCTGGAACCCTGCATCAGAACAATATGTGGAATTTTTATCTCGTTAGAAGTAGGTAATTGTACTAGGCAAGCAACAAGCCATATTGGTTCTCTTTTGAAGAGAATAGCAATGGGTTTAAAGCAATGCTGATTTGTTGGGGCAGCAAGCCACAACTCATTGGAGGTAAGACATGACCAGTACAAGCCTATGCAGTTCCATCTTTACCCAAATAGACAGTATCCTAACTAGTTGGGGGAATTAGCAAAGGAGACTGAGCAAGAGGCAGGTAATCAGTAGTCTCCATTTATGTATACAAGGATTTTCCCTTTATGAGAATTCTCCAATAAATCAGACAGATGTTCAACTGGAAAGGCTTTTATTAAAAGGAAATGGAAATAAAAATGCACACATAATGAAGCATATAAGAAATAAGGAAAGCAGTGCAAAAACGGGGGAGGTTTTTAGGAAAGGGCTATAATTACCAATTTTGATGAGGTCTGTATCAGCAGCAAGTCGAAGAGCAAAACAGCTAGCATTTCGGGTGGTAAGAGAGGGTGCATGCGATTGGTATCAGGAGGAAGACACATTGAGCTGGGTATCAGGGTGCTATAGTTATTGGGTAAAATGTACTCTTATGAGAGATGACAGGCAAGCACAGTGACTTAATGGTTTAACTAGAGGTAGATGTAAAGGTGACAGCTGTACAAGCACTGGGAAGGGTGGGCAATTGAGAAAGTGAAAAGATTTATACATTGATGGCTGTTGATGGTATTATGCCGAGTGAATCAATTAATTCCAGGTCATGCATCTCTCCAAGCTAAGGAGGCAGTAGTTGGCCAGCTGCTCTCATCCCTTGAAAACTGTTTTCCTAGGCCGATGCCTGGCTGGCGTCAAGCTTGGTCCATTTTGGCCCAAGCAGTGCCCCTGCACTAAGATACTGAGGTTATGTATAAAGAGGAGTTGTGCCTCTGTAAGCTATAAACTAACCCTCTGCAATAGGAGGGGACTGACTGCTAGCACCACCTCTTTCTAAGTGAAGGATGTAGCTCTGCTTAGGATTGCACTGTACAGCATAGGCTAGATCTGCACAGGATTAAAATCTTTCAAAATAACATGTGACAAATGCTGGCCATCTGCACTGATCAGCTTGTCCAGGGTAGGAAAATGTGTGCTGTATGTTTGGGGAGGGGTGGGTAGGAGAAAGTTGTAATTGGCAGATAAGGAAGACAACATTAAGCAACACAGTCAATCTTTATTGAAAACTGAAGTATTAATACATAACAATTCCTGTTACATAAACGTGCTTTTAAGAATTTAACTCTGAGCTCACCTACTCGTCAGATTGCATAAAAATAAAAATGAATTTTACACAATTGGCTCAGAATGGAATTGCCACTCTTAAGTGTTGATGCAATAGTTCAATGCGGATGTGATGCTTTAAACTTGTTCTGGAAGACAACATTGACCTAAACTTGGAAAAAAGTACCAATACAACTGTTAAGACAGTTTTTCTTCTTAAAAAAAGTTATCAAAAAAGGAAACCTGTGCCTATTTTATAACAAACACTATTACTGGGGCCTCCTGAACCTCTGTTGCATGCACTCCCCCTTTCACCCCACAAGGGCAGCCAATAATAGCACTACAATAAAAATCCCACTAACAGATCCGTTCTACTAAAAACAAGTCTGTACAGCAGCAAGCTAAATGAAGCTTCTCCAGTTTGCTTGCTAAGTGCTCAAAAGTCACACCAGATTGGAAACAAGTCACACAGACACTGATGCTGGATAATTAGAGGTTAAACTGTTCAGAACACTCTGATATGTTGTTGGCTCCTGATACTGACATACTTGAAATTTCTATCAAGTTACTAAGGGTCAGATGGTCCTGTCTTTCCCACCTTAACTTCCTATTATTAGGTGCAAAACCTTTTCAAAGATGTCTTGGTGCACACATGGAACTCCTCTGCCTGCATTTCTCCATCCACTTCAAACAGGGTGGGGGAGGGATGGGAAATAAGCTTCACATACTGAAGTCAACTGAAAAGGCAGCTTTCGGAGAAGCTCCATATGTGCATCAACACTCCCAAAGTTCTGGAGCTGTGGGTGTTGTATTTGATACGTCACTTGGAAAGGTTCACACCTGTTTCCTAGCAGAGTAACCAATGTAAAAGGCTATACTAATTCTCAGATATATCAGGGAGTTCATACAGTGAGACAATTGGCCAGCAGGAACATTAAAGCTTTTTTTTTTAACCAATGCTTTTTCCAGAAGCAGCCACTAAATACTGGATATTCGTCAAAAATGTCAACTTGATGTTTTCATCTAAGCTGGTTTCAAAAATACCACAAATACTCTGTTCGGTATATGACAAGAGAAGCCCTCTAAAATTCCTGCATTTTAACTAGGGCAAAGTTAAAGCTGCTTTAAAATACAGTGATTCAGCAGTGGGAAGTTCTTGTTAAGAAACAAGTAAATGATTTGCCTTGCCAATTCTAATTTCACCAGAGATTAGACTGGCTGGAGAAGCCAACTGACAATGAAATGTTTTGATGCAAATGCTGTACCATGAAAGATTAGAACTCTAAGTGGCTTTTCAGTTTCAGGAATCCAGCTGCTGTGAATCCCATTCCTCCCCAACCCCAACATTACGATCACAACACCAAACACACCTTTTATGCTTGCTTTATACGTTTCTCAGAGTACTTACTTAGATTTGTGTATCCACAACATCATCTTTTAGTTAAACATTTATAGCCAGGATTAACAGAGGCTTTATTAGCTTCCTCTTATTTGGTTAGTGCTAAAACCTGCTGTCTACATCTACTAGTTTCTTGGGCAAAGAGTAGTTCCACAGAATGCAATTTTTTTTTTTTAAGTTACACACTTAGGATACTATCTGTGCAATCCTATACAGAATTACTCCAATCTAAACCCACTTATTTAAATGGGATTTGACTGAAATAATTCCGTATGAGACTGCACTGTATGTTACCTTTTATAGGAACCTCCTCTATACTTTCCATATTGTTTAAACACAATGTTTAGAGTGAAGCCCAGAACTTTTGTTTTGTTATTGCTGATTTTTTAATTCAGTTGATAAGTACATTGGCTGCATTCGCTCGACAGCAGCTTGATTTGAGCCTTGTCTCTACTGCATTAAATTCCCCTTTAAAAATTTTTGGGGAGTTCCAACACAGCTACATACTATGAATCTGAGATTTTACAACATACACACACCCACGCACGCACGCCCTCCCCACAGGAATTCTAAATAGGGAGTGGAACAAGCAGTGGGAGAAGATCCACAACATCCCCCTGCTGCCTGCAAACTCATTTGAAGTACAAACTTTCAGTTTCATATTCATGCTTTTTTATTATTTGCAACAATATACCAAGCTATATACACCCCTCATCACTGTGCTTTTGGTTACTTCCCTGGTGAGTCTACTGGAAGCATAGAGTCACCTCCAGGAAAATGCCCTCTCCTCTCCCTCCCACCCACAGATTAGAACAGGGGTAGTCAAACTGCAGCCCTCCAGATGTCCATGGACTACAATTCCCAGGAGCCCCTGCCAGCGAATGCTGGCAGGGTCTCCTGGGAATTGTAGTCCATGGACATCTGGAGGGCCGCAGTTTGACTACCCCTGGATTAGAATTTCTGGAAGGTGCAGTATCTTTTGCAACAAGTACTATTCCTCCCTTGCAGATGAATCCCATAAGACAACTTAGAAGAAAGTGCTCAAGTTAGATCACCTAAAGGCTGCAACTACTATGGTGTTCAGAAAGTAAGAGGAAGCATTTGGAAATGTGAAATCAGGAGAAAAATAAATTATAATTTTGTCCTTACCATTCACAAAGTGCTACATGAGCAGAAGGAGTTTAGGGTAGTTAAGCTAAGAGACTGAAAGAGGTGCTGCATTCACTGGATTTCATTTCAGCATAGCCTAGTTTCAAAACTCACAAATGTTCCATGCAGCAAGAGTTGTTTTTTTTTTTTAACTCAAAATTTGCTAAACTGGACTTCTGTCCATATCAAACTATCACTAGTCTGCGGAGCACTTTGTGAACTGATTCTTCCAACAGAATAGCTAAGCAGACTCGTCTTAAGCAGTACAGACTCAAATGGCAGGGGAAGGAAGGTCTTCTATACAGAAGGTTCTAAGCTGCAACAAGCACTCAAGATTAAGATTTAAAGTAAATTTACTTTTTGTTGTGCTAGAGGCTCTTGGATATTTGGGGGGGGGATTCCCATGGAAACAAACTTTATAAAACCTAAAGTAAAAAAAAATGAAGAGTGCTTATTGCAAAAAAGTTAAGCCATCAAGGCCCCAACCTCAATTGGGGGGGGGGGGGAGGTACACAGGCCTCCTATCCCAAGAAAGGATGAGAGGGTAGCATTAAAATCAGCATACATGCTACACAGGAGTAGCTACCAAATCTGATTAAAAGAATGATCACCCCCCCAGTATATCACTCCAAAATAAAGCAAAGGAGACTAATATTTCACAATTTTAAAAGCCTTGTGAATATACTATCAAAATTCTACACAGAAATTATTAACTTTAAAAGGGAATGGCATTTATAACAATTTACTTCACAAATTTATTGCTGGCAAAAGGTACTGGGAAAATAATGTTCGGTTACAGTATTCTAAATGATGCCAATTTAAAGAAAGCCCTTGATTGCATTTAGCGATAAAACTTCAAAAAATACAGGATCAGAATGATTTTGGTACACGAATAGGTTCCAAGACTAGCCCTATATCCCCAGAGCATTGACTGAGGTACTTCTGTAAAAACTCAAGTTGTAGCAGAGTTCAGAAGTAGTTCTTTGCAATGAAATACTGCATCTGCTTTCTTAACTCAGTTTTCCAAATGCAATTTTAGTAGGCAAAAAGAGGTTATGCAAAATTTAACACCAAAAAAAATACTGTCACCAATGAATACCTCTATACTTAATCATTTCCTAATTTAGTAACAGGTGTTTTTTTGGGGGGGTGGGAGGGACACAACTTGTGTCCTGACAACTGCTCTTGCTACACTTTGCTCATAATCCATGCTGCAAGGAAATCAAGCCAATAAAAAGCTGTTTAAAATGGTTTGTTCCCCTTTAAATATTAAACACGGAAGCTTACTTCAGAACACATAGCCCAATTCCTTCCTACTGACTGAAATATTCTGGCATTAGTACATTTTACAAAAGCAAGCTGGTCTGAACTGCAACAGTTTCGGCTGATAAGGACTTTTATGTTCTTTTGGGGGGGATTTGAAACCAAATGGAATTTGATTCTACTGGCAGTGTGGAAGTATTCTAGACATAACAGCAATCATCTGAATCAGTGATTTTTCTAGGAGGTAAACCATTATGTAGATGGTTTTCCACCTAATAATCTAATTGATTAAGTATGCCTTGATGATCCAGACAGAAAAACAAGCTGCTTTTGTTCACTGATGACCATACAACATTTTTTGTATAATTTAATTCTTATCTAAGAATGTTCATAACACTGAAAACAACTCCCCCCCCCCCCCACCGCGAATGGAAATGGAATAGGTATGCATGGTAAACAGATCCTCTGTAAGATTTCTACAAACTACAAATTCCTTTTCCAGTCACTGAACTAGGAAAAGAAAATATCACTTTATGGTGTCCCCTTCAACTGGTGCCTTCATCAACCTTAAAAGGTTAAAGCACTTCCTAATGTATAGTATGTTTTTTCTATGAAAAAAGAATCACTTTCACAATTCTACCTTTTAAGACCCTGCATACAATACGACAGTGCATCAGTAAAACAAATTGTAAAATACTTCTCGGCTCCTTTGGATTTTGCATATGACAGTTTTTGCATTAGTCACAGCAGGTAGATTGAGCAAGCTTTGTGTGTTTCTTAAACATGCATTCAACTAGATATGATCAATAAATTTATACTCCCTTTAATCATTATAATTAGCTAAAAAATTGCAAGACAGTCCACAAAACAGGATTTGCTTTAAGACTAACTCCTGGAGTTCCAAGATGTAAGATATGCAGCACTGGGACATCTTCAGTGATCTGGAATTAGTGTTTAGCAAAGGGTTGCAAGCATCAGAAGAAATAAGTCCTGGTTGGAGGCATGAGGGCTTCAGCACCAACTTTTAAACCTCAGTTACTTGATTGCATATCTCCCATCTCTAAACCTGCAAAGGAGGGTGACAAAAAGCCTAAGTGGTATCTCAGTCTGGTCTACTGCAGCAAGATATAGCCATGCAGATTGGTTTCAGATGCAGCACATCACTAGTTGCCTCAGTCCTAAGACCAGCCATGTTACAATGGCTTGCCAAGCAAAACAGCCTCCATAGTTTCTAGAGACAGCACAGCCCTATTCTTCTTCCTCATTGAACACACTTTGGAAATGCACCCATACGAGCTGCACTAGAAAGCCCAGATAAGCATGTATCATTTGCACAGAGATATTAATATAAGGATGTAATTGTGTTCAGACAGTCAGCGGTACCACAGATTCAATATTCAATAATAAAAGATTCTGATCACTCTTTTAAAATTTTTTCTCAAGGTAAGAGTTACTTCAAATATAGTTATTTTGCAGCTGCCCAAACGCATCCACTATTTTTTCTCAAGAACTGCATTGTTCACTTTTTGCTGAATGATCTTGAGGATATGGACAGAGTGGACAAATGATAATCGCTGAGCCCATGTTTTCATAAACCAGCTGGCTGGCAGTGTAGAGTAGAGGACCTCCTTGTGAGAGAGAGAGTGGTTCTACATCCTGTAGGAGGCCAAGTAAAACTTGGAAAGCCCTCCGAGTCCAGGGGCCTCAATCAATAATTTATTTTATACAAAATCAAAACTATCATGATACATCAGAGAATCCCCAGTAATTCAATAACTATGATGGGAGAGCATTTCCAGCAAAAGAAACAAACCTATAGACTGCAAATTTCAAAATGGGTCCTGACAACTACCTTCTCCACTCCACAAGAATTCAGTCATGTCTTATGCTAGCTCTCTCATGAAGAATCTGTTACAATTAGTTGCCTACTTTCAAACAAACACACACAAAAAAGTTGTACCAGTCACTTACACTGCCTGGTAATCACCACTGTGGGGGCACATAGCTATAAGTTGGAGTTCCTGGGGCCCGATAAGTAGGCATTGTAACTGGGTGTGGGGCTACAGGAGTTGGGGAATGTGTTGTCAACAGGGTACCTGAAGGCAGAAAAAAACAGTTCAGTATTTAATATCTCTAACAGATTACCGCATGTATCCATAAATGAACAGTGGCCAAGTTGACTAGATCTTTTGGTAGAACATGACTTGTTAGTTGATATTTTTGCTACTAAGCAAAATGTTTTTTCACCGGGATCCAGTGACCTCTTACCCAATGAATTTAAAAGACAGCTATCAATATTAAACAGCTAGCAGCACACCAATTAAAACAAAAACAGAGTGAAATTTAGGTAGCAGTATGTGATTTTGGGGGGGGGACAACAGTTTTTACCGAATACTTGGGTAAAGCCTAGCATTTCACATGTATCTTATATCAGGATCCTTTACAACAACCCTGAAATGTAAAGCCATACAATTTCCATTTCACAGACAGGGAACACAGGGCTGAATTATATGTGATAGCACAAAACTCTTTTTAAGTGACAGAGGTAAGCTATAGGAAAAGGAAGGGCTTGGCAAACATCAAGCAAATGTACCTTTCACTCTTAAAACCATGTCCCACCCCTCCACAACGTACAAGTTTTGTTCAGATGGTTACACAAGCCTGATGGGTAACTCTCCAACCATAAAGTTGTTACCTAATTTGTAAAAGTATTCTGCATACCAAATAAATGCTATAATAAGGCTACAATTCACGAAGACTCAAGTGAACTTGACGGGCAGATGTTTCAGATAAAAAAACTAGTTAACAATGCATTAGCAGTTTACGTAATGCAACATCACAGATGATTAACTGAATGGTAGAGTAAATGGCATTTTAAAAATGTCAGATAATACACAGAAGATTACTATCAGTCCCTATAAGCCACATTAAAAAAAATTAAGTATCCATGTTCAAAGACAGAATTCACAGGTGACATCCAGCTGACTAAGTTAAGAATTCAAAAAGTGAACTGCAAATTCCACACAGTCCTGCGAAAGAACAACAACAAAAAAGGATGACTGTACCTGCTGACATTGCCATTGTGGTCCCAGCCACCATTCCCATAGTGACACCATTTCCTCGAGGGGCTGGAATTGGTGCTGGATACATAGTTGCTGGCATTCCATTGGGCTGCACAACTGTAGTATGATGAATTACGTGGGGTGGTGCTGCATATAAAGGCTGTGTATAGTAAGTGCCTTGCTGTTGGGGGAAAAATATATATATATATAAACTTCTTCACACTGATGAACATGCATACATAAAATGGTTTCTGGAAAATAGTATTCATTAAACAGACATGAAACCAGAGACAGAACACTGCATTCTTTTTGGAAATGGGGCAGGTATGAAATTCTTCCAAGCAAGAAGGGCTGATTTTTAAAAAAGAAAAACAATTTGTCTTCAGAGGAATACCTAAAAGAAAAGCAGCTTACTGATCAGGCTCAGTTCAAGACTAAGCATGCTTTCAGTCTCTAGACATGAATGTCTGACACGGAATTTATTTGCTTACTTATATAGCAAGACAGCAGTGTGGCCTTTAAGAATGCAGCAGGAGAGCTACTGCCCTAAAGAACTTACAACCTAAAACTTGAAGGGACAAAGAAAAGGAAAAGTAATGGAAAGGGAGAAGGAAGCTGGGATAAACTGGAAGAATATGAATTTATTTTATCTATTTATACTCAGTTTCTGCACCAGAAAGAGACTAGGTGGCTATTTCTATTAATCAATCAATCAATCATCAATCAATCGCTTTGCATAAAGGTGAGTTTTGTAAACACCCCCCCCCCAGCTACCTGACTAAGTTCCATACATGAGATCTGGGTGGGTATTGTTGGGATTGCATTTTTAAAACTGATTAACTTTTTAAAATGATGTAAGCTGATATGAACCAGCTGGTCTGGAAGTGGTGGTCAACAAATATTATAATAAAGAAGCCTGTGTACGTTTATTGGTGCTATTTTGATAATGCAGCGCTTGTTCTGACTGGGATACTCCAATCCATTTGAAATCTGGAGGTTTATATTTGTTCTTTATAATTGCAGTCATTTATCTCTTAGGAGGAAATAAATGGTTTTCTGATGCGGCTAACTTGGAAATAGCATTCCGCAATTTCAAGGGGCCCACACCTACATAAAGGTACAAAAGATTCCTATTCCAGTAGATTGTAGAAAGGGTTGTCTATCACAACTCATATACACATTCTGTCACTGCAGGACTATCACCACCTCTGAGATAGTCTGGCACTACTGCTGATTACAGGTGATTGCATGACCCTCCATACAACAACACCCTACACATAGAAAACTAAGTAGTATGGGGAATGATAAACTATCTTCGCCTTGACATATTCACATTGATATTGCCATGGGACACGTAGGAGAGATACAACATAATTATATTTCACCCCTAAATGAGGAAGAAGAATTGGTTTTTATGCCCCACTCTGCACTGTCTAAAGAAATCTCAATGCGGTTTACAATTGCTTTCCCTTCCTCTCCACACAACAGACACCCTGTGAGGTAGGTGAGGCTGAGAGAGTTCTGATAGGGCTGCTTGGTCAGAACAGCACTATCAGGGCTGTAATGAGCCCAAGGTCACTTAAGTAGCTGCAGGTGGAGTGGGGAATCAAACCTGGCTTACCATATTAGAAGCTGCCACTCTTAATCACTATGGCCCATTATGCACGGCCACCGAAACGGCGATTTCGGGTCACATGGAAAACGCGGAGGGGGAAGACACGACGCATACCGGTTATGTACGGGGCGGGGCGCGACGGCGGCAAAACCCAGAGTAACCGATTATGCACGCGGCGATCCGGGCGCCGCTTCTGGTTGCACCCCGGTCACCCGGAAGCTGCGCTTTCTTCCGCGTTTCACTGACGCGGCTTTTTCGGTGGCATGCACCGAAGCTGCGGCCGGTTGCAGCTGGCTCCGTGCGTTATCGGTGATTTTAGTCGTCGCCATTCCACCCCGAATGTGCGCTAAAACCCCCGTGCATAATGGGTCTATGCGAAGCTGGCTCTGAGATGATGATAATAATAATAATAATAATTTTATGTTTATAGACCTGGTTAGCTTTAGATAGCCAGCAGCACTTCTGTTGGCTTTCTGAAGCCAACCAGGAAGGGCAGTTGGCTCGAAAGCAAAACATGAGGCATGAGAGGAAAGAGACACTATAACTGAGTCAACCGCACTAGTTAGGAACATCCTATTATTTACAGACAAATGAAAAATATCTCACTTATGATTTTACCTGTGCATATGGATTCTGCTGTGGATAGGCACTTCGAACCGGATACACTGCAGTTTGGTAGGGGTTGGGTGATGAAGAATAGGGAGGCACTGCACCACTTGTAGGTGAACAGGAGACTTTATATGGTGTGCCCGGCGTATAACCTGAAACAAAGATAAAATAGCCACATGTAGTCTTTTTGTCCTGACAGTCACTTCAAATTTTGACATGGTACCATAAGAAATCTCATGACAGACTTACTCAGTGCAACATCTTAACTACAGACAGGCAAGTACTGAGGATGAGAGGAAACAAATAATAATATCTAAGGGAGACAATTTTGCATAGCCCCATAAGCTGCAAAAGCCCTGTGCAATGAATGACAAAACCAGATTCCAAGCTAAGTTAACAAAGAATCAAAAAAAGAGTGTAACTGCATGTCTCATCAGCCTAATTTTACCAGCAGGATGCTAACAGCTCCTATGGCAAAGAAAATGGAGCAATATTAGCTCATGCATTTTTTAATTATCCAGTTCTTATATTGAGCATAATAATATTGACCAAGCGCACAAAGGGCATAGTCTTGATAAGCTTTTAGGAGAGAGGCAGGGTTTCTCAAATTATTTCTTTGAATTAGAAGCAGAAGAAAGTTTGTCAATCATTGTTATAGGTTTCAACTAAGATATTTAATTTCTACTATTAAGGATAACATTAAATATATTATATACTAATTGTTGTATACTAAGGTTATAATTGTGATCTGCAGCTTTAATAATGTGGCAATTTTATATGCAGTTGCATGGAATTACCAGGGTGAGTTTCAGGTTTTGTACCAGATTAAGACTAAGACTGGCTCACTTCCTATATAAGTGTTTAGTTATGAATAATAGGTAAGTTTAAATAGCAAAGCTTGCTTTTGTAGAATAATTAAATTCCATTCAGCTACATGGTATTCTTTAAGTTGTAATAATCATGGTTAATTCGAAGGAGCTAGCTTCAGAGGAAGATATAGTTGAGGATCAACTGCAAAATGGGCTTACACCTAAATGCTGGTAATTTGCTTGTCCGCAGTTTATCACAAAAGCTTTTTTGTACCATCATAAAGCTAAGAGTTTTGCCTGCTTGCTTACAGTTTTTTTTTTTACAGAAGCTGTTTTGCAGTATCACAAGGTTAGGACTTTCCTAAATTTATTTTAAAGGATTACATCAACAGTTGTGATATCCTTATTATTCTTCCAATTAATATGGAAAGTAATTATATATATATTTATTATTATAAAACACAGTAGCCATTATTCACAGTGATTGTTCCTGGAATTATTATTTCCCAAGCATCTTTAAACGTCCCGTAGTGTGCGGCGCCGCGGACTAAATAAAACAGTAAGGGCTGGTGGGGAGGAGTTAGGGCGGGCTCTGTCCTGGATAAAAACTCGGAGGAGCGAATCAGGAGCCGCAAAGCGGCTCCTGATTCGCTCCTCCGAGTGGCACTTGGCCCGACTCCCAGATGCTGCGCCACAGACTCCACTCTGCCCGAGCCGCCATCCTGCACGGATGGCCGCCAGGGAGGAGCCTCGCCCCACTTCCCTGAGCTTCGGGAACATCGCTTTCCCTCCGCCCACGGAATGCCCTTCCCCCGCAACCTCACGCGGCCGTCCTCTGCCTCGCCGCCCCCCCCCACCAGCGCACCCTTCCCACCCGCACCCCGGACGGCCCTCCCTGCCTTCCACCCCCATCCCCGATGTCCTGTCACGGCTGCCGCTGCCCGCACACTTCCCCCCCAAACCCAACCCCACCCCACTTGCGCCTCGCCGCTTCCCCCATTTTCCCCGAGGTTCCCCGCCGAGCCCCGAACTCCTAGCCCCCCTTACCCGGTTGCCCTCCTCTCACACACTTCGCTGCCGCAGCTGCGGCCCGCGCCCACGCCGCGGTCGAAGACGGCCCACCGCCCACGCTGCAAGATGGCGGCCGAAACCAGGACGACGACGCCGAGCCCGCGTTGACGAAGAGGGCGAATACATGCAGCCGCCCATGCTCCGCGATGGCTCCCGAGATGACGCCGACGCCACCGAGCCACACCAGCAAGTCACGGCCAAGCCGCCGACTGAGCCGCAACATGGCTGCTCCCTCAGGTACGCCTCGCTCTGCCCTGTACGCTGTCCTCCCTTCCTAAACCTCACCTCCCCTATTCCTTGCTCTGCCCCCAGGACCCCTCGCTTACTCCGGCCTGCTCTTCCAGGCCCACTTCTAGGGACCCCTGCCAGCACCCCATGGGAAGCCACGCCGCCTGCTAGCGCCCATTGTATTCCCACTACAATGGGCTTTATTCCTAGTAGAATATATTTTGCAAACATGACATATAATTTCTCATGTCGTTTGTCTTAATACTTTGCATATTGTTAGTTTTTAACAACGTTTCTGCATACATACCTGTTTGGAATGTAGGATTTGCTGCAGGGTACATGTTAGGAGAATAGGCAGGAGCAGCAGCTGCATAGCCCATTGGGAATCCAGCTGGGGAAAAAAGCAACAGTCATAAGTTACTTTATCACCTACAGTGCTATCCAAATAGTATTTTCTAAACAAGCTATACATCTAAACAAGCTATACATTTTCTAAACAAGCTGTATCACTGTTTCTCTAATTATACACTTGGCTCCCAAATGTGGATCCAGCTCCAAGCTGGTGAACCCTGTGTGCTGGCTAGCAGCGTGATTTCAAGCTAAGAAGACGGGAAGAAAGGGAGAAGCATGAGGGTTGAGGGGCAGAGAAGGGGGGACATGATGTTTCTCTTTATCCTTGAGTCTCTGCAAGTTCCCCATTTGAAATCTGAAGAGAAACATCTCAGGATTGTAAAGAAAGTCATGGGATTTAGACTTTTGCCTTCAAAGCAGGTAATATTCCATGATTCCATTACTGTATATATAATGCTCAACATACCCTTGATGCCACCAGTTGCTAACAGCAGCAACAGAAGTCAAAACTCTTGATAACTCATTTCTTCTCAAAACAGCTGTTACCAAAATTATATGTGAAGTTGTTTGGCTGAAAGTTCATACAGCCAAAAAACACAAAATTGCTATACTAATACCAGAAAATCAAATGAAATAAGGTAATATATATTGGATTGATGCATACCATCACAGGTTGAGGTTTAAATGGCAATGAATTATTTTTAAAGGTAAAATGTAAACACAGAAATACAGGGTTGAATCCAAATGGTTTTCCCACCCAATTAACTATACCCAATTCACTCCCTACTAGAGCCCTGAGTCTCACATGATTTTTGTATATGCTGGCCCCATGATCCCCAGAATGACTTTATTTAGTGATCAAAGGATACCACTCCATTTTTTTATCAGCACAACACTGGGTTCAATCCAAAGTGTTAATATCCAAGCTATTTAAAAAAAAAAACTCTTTCAGATTGTACAGTAAATATACAGCTCAAACATATTTGGGCGAATTTTAGATATCTAGGCAGTAATGTTAGAAATGGCCTAGCAATCTGCTTTGTGTGTTTATTATGATGGACGGGTACTGCATAGTCAAACTGATTCAGCCAAAAATATTCAGAAATAAACCTGGTATTACTGGGCAACCATGTTACAATTTGAAGAATATCAAGATTAGGCCACTTGCACACAGATACATTTGAAGTGGATAGGTCCAGAATCTGTGGGTAGTTGTGGCTGCCCGGTAAACTGACCCGTGCTTCTGTTCTCAGCTGGCAAACACAAAAAGCCACCCAAGACTCTTCAGGGGGAAATCTTGATAAGCAGCAGGCTCTTAATAGCTGTTAATTGCATAAATGTGTGCTGGCTTACACATACTGCTAATTCCACACAGAACTTCATTTTACACATCTGAAATGTGCAAGTATAAAGGACTATATCTCCACAATATGTACCAAGTACACATATACTACAAACTGAACTATCAATAAACATGTTTATAATGTTTTCCTTCAACTTTCGAGCCCTCCACACAAACTGTTAATTTCCCCAACAGAATGAAAAGCAAGATACTATTAATATACATGTATTAAATGGTACTTATTTGGTCACAGGAATCATAGAATCACAGAGTTGGAAGGGACCTCATGGGTCATGTAGTCCAACCCCCTGCACTGTCAGGACATTCACAACTCTATCACTCACCCACTGTAACCTGCCACCCCTTTGAATCTTCACAGAATCAGCCTCTCCATCAGATGGCTATCCAGCCTCTGTATAAAATCTCCAAAGATGGAGAACCCACCACCTCCCAAGGAAGCTTGTTCCACTGAGAAACCGCTCTCAGGAACTTCTTCCGGATGTTTAGATGGAATTTCTTTTGAATTAATTTCATCCCATTTGTTCTGTTCTGTCCCTTCGGGGCAAGAGAGAACAACTCTGCTCCATCCTCTACATGGCAGCCTTGTAAATACTTGAAGATGGTTATCAGATCCCCTTTCATTCATCTCATCTTCAGGCTAAACAGACCAAGCTCCCCCAACCTTTCCTCATACTTCTTGGTCTCCAAAGAAGTAAGCAAGAAATTATTCCATGACAATAAGTACGGAAGCTTTATTGAAAAACCTGCACTATTTCTTTTAAGCAACATACCTAACATTAATTTTGTACACTGGAAGTCTCCTAAACTGTTGGTTACTTTTGTAGACTTATTTATTCAGTTCCTTATGGTAGGACAGAGCTGAGGTATAATGGTCTGCCTAAGATCAGCCAGTCAATATATTGTCAAGGTGATATCTGAACTACTGACAGTCACAGTTCTAACCACAGCACTAGATACACTTGAAAAGTGAGCATGCTCAAATATCCTGTTGCAAGGCTGAAATAAATGCATTTCAAATACCGTAAGAAGATTTTAACAGCTATAAGGCTGAGCATTTATCTGCCCTTGGAGAACATCAATTGGCATATGTGTTTTAAAAATATTATGCGGTAGTGCTAATGGCTTCCTACTATACCAGGGACCTCTAGTAAGTTGTTTTCAAAGTATCTCTAGAAAAAAAATGCAAATGAAATTCAGAAAGTCAGTACAGATTCATTTTTGATTCATTTTGATCCTAATAGCAGTTTACAGAAGCTATTTTAACAAAAAGTCATCAACATTGTGTAGATGCTAAGTATTTGCAAGAAATAGTAATGCTCCTAGTGAGGCAAGAATAGCAGAGTATTCCTGCAAATTCATCATTTCTTCATGAAGAAACAAAAGGAGAGCAGCACCCTTTAGTCATGCATCAGAAGAAAAATTATGGTACCTTATCTTGCATTACGCATGTGATAATATATTTTCTATTAGCATTAGTTCATTTCAGGATATAAGCAAGATCAGATACTGAATATTAAGCTGTCAAGTGAAGCATTTTATAGCCCCAAACAAAATGTTAAGCCATGATATCAAGTCATCCTCAGATCTGCGTTACTTGAAACCAAACAGTGGTTATGTTGACATATGAAAGATTATTTTGAACACCAAGACTACAGTCCTATACCCATAATGCAAGAATACAAAAATCCAATTGTAACTGCACAAAATAGACTTATTTATTTATACTTTGATTTATAAGACCGCCCCTCTCGGCCCAGCCGTCTCAGGGTGGAGTACATCAATGTTTCTTCTATGATTCTATATAGGGAAGATTAGTTTAAATAATCACTTCAGCAATGTTCCCCCAGGCCTGTGACTGAGGCCCAAACAGACCATCAAGAAGTGCTGGCCTCACTGCTGAAACATAGGAAAGATCTGCTGTCCAAGGATCTCAAACCCTCTCCCAGCTCAAATTAGGCAACTGGAAGTTAGACTAGTTTTAATGTTTTTTAGTATGAGGTTTTGTTTTAAACCGTATTGCTACCTGCCCTGAGCTATCTAGGATGGGTGGGAAACAAAAATAAAATATATTATTATTATATGAATTTCAATCACTGTCATACAACTTTTCCAAAGGGCACTGTAGCACTGTAGTTTGTGTGGCTCTTTCCATGCCTCCTGGACCCAGAAAAGAATAAGGTGCCAGCATTAGCTCTAAGGCACTGTGCCTTCTGGGATCACAGCCAAGTACCACAGTAGCTCACCACAGGATCTACTGCCTCAGGGTTGCTCCACCCATCTTCCCATGACATGTTACCTATTTGCCATTTTGGAAAAATGGCACAACCAGTTTCCTGGAATCTCCTGTGTCTCTGATATTCTTTATGCCCAAAGAAATTGAGGGTTGAAAATGCAACCTGATGTTACATCACTCAAGGCCAGTGAGCTAAATGTAGAGCCAACAGCTGTATTTGCCTATCTTTATGGCTCGACCAGTTTGTTATTCAGATACCCTCTAGTTGTTAACTGGCTAATCGATCCATACTGAAAGTTGAAATTAAAATTAACTCAATATCCAAGGTTTTAAAATTTTTACTACACCTGAAGTAGTATGTTTCGAGTTTTACATACCTGGATAACCAATTCCTTTGGCATTTGCATAGGGAACCCCAGAAGATCCAGGACTATAGACAGGATTCATGATTTCAGTAACTGTAAGAAATACGTTATGAAAATAATGTTTAGTTCCTAACTACTATTGTTCAAGTGAATATTAAACAATTAACCTAATTTCATCTCAGTTTCTCACTTCCTTACACATGCAACAAATGCTATTCTCCACTTTAACATTGTTAATTACATCTGCTGATTATCACATGAAATAGCACTCATATGTAGGGTGAATTTTCCTCCTAGTGCAAGGAACTTCTGTCCACTGAGTGTGACTTCTGGCATCCCCCATAGCAGCCTCAAATGCCACTCTAAAATCTTGCTGGATACACCCCACATCTTTACAGTGTAGCCTTATGCCTCTACCATTGCATATAAATGCACACAGACCCAAATGAAGGCTAGTTACCATCTTGTTTTGACTATACATTCTGGAAGTTTTTTCTTGTACTTCAGAGAACAAAAATTTCCTTATGGGGGGGAAAAGGTCCCTGGAAAAGATACGCTTATAATTTTTCACACAGATACAAAATTGCCCCAACAGATTGAGGTGTATGGCTGGGGAAACTAACTCAAAATAAACCTGTGGACCAGCTTATCTGATTGTTTTAAGGGTTAGTGATGTGCTGATAGTATCTAAAGGAATATTATCTAAACAGTTCTTATATTTGACACAGCATGTTTCTACATATATTAAAGCTTGTAACAGGAGTTTTTAGCTTTTTTACAGCTCAGAAACCAGTTCTGAAGTTAGAGGTTTAGTTATACAGGACCAATGCAATACCCTATACTAAAACTTCATTTCAATAAATTGTTTGCTAAAAGACACAGAATACTATGGGTTATCTGCATTCTCTTTAAAAAAACATTAAATGTATCAAACATTAGCCTTTTGGGATTACTTTATCATTTACAATTGTAACTTTTGTAATTAAACTTTCTACTTGTCAGTTCTAGTTGCCCCCTAACTATACTAAATCTCTCCACATTCCAAATCATTTCCCCACATACTATCCATTTAGTTCCTTTGATTTCAGCCAAAAGCTTCATAGTAAAATACACAAACTACAAATGTAAGTATTACATGAACAATATATACAACAGGATGATGTTTTAATCCCAAAAAACAAGCCCTGAAGAAAATCTTGCTCTGTAACACTAAGTGTTTTTCAGGGTCTGCATCTAGTTTTTTTTTTTATAGCCATGGGCAAATGTTAGACTCTCTCTTACTTCAAGTTTACATGGATATGCAGCATTTTCAGTTCCTACTATCCATGATCACAGAACACTATACTTCAGGAGAATCTGGAAAACTCCTAATAATACATGTAAGGTCAACACCATAGATACAAAATTGAATCAATCAATCAATCAATCAAAAATATGAATAAAGAAGATGAAGCATTCAGTTTAGCCTTGTGACACAGAAGAATTCACAAGCAATTTATCTATATATTTTTGAAGACAATATAAAGTGTGTGTGAGGTTTCCGGCCCTAGGATAATCAAACCAAGTCTGACACCTTTAACTCAAAATTAGGAAACAAACTACCAACACACAATGCAAACTCTGCATGTTACAGCATTTCACAAGAAGAATCCTCTACTAACACATTTAAAAAGTTAGACCAGTTTTAACTGCATAGTTTTACAACTGAGATACAGATGTCTGATGGATATACCTGGGCTATACAGAAAACCAAAGTCATTTCACCCCAGGCTGAAATGCAGCAAACTGCTTGAGAACCTGGGCATTTTATTACACTTATATAATTACAGTCTCTCTAGAAGATTATATTTGAATAGACAACAAGCATACTAAAATTTAAGTGTACTGTTACCTACATCTTACACTGTATCATATTAAAATTCCTTCTAATATCTTTGTGAATATAAGTAGTTAGGGCTTTCTGCTTTTCCTATACACTAAAAATGCTGTATCAGTAAGTTTCTATGAAAGAAGAAAAATTACAAGGGGTAGGTAATGTAGACCCATCTGGAAAATCAGAATGATTATTTTGTTAGTTGCAGAATCAGGCAATATGACATTCTACTATCTGAAATGGAATGTAGGTGTTGAGATAATTACCAACAAGGAAGCACATAGCAGAGCAGCTGGAAACAGAACAGCAAGGAAGCAATCCTCACTCTTCCTCAGCAGTCATAGTGCCAGAGTCAAACAAAACTGAAGAGCACTTCAAATATTTGTTGGTATATAAATAGCATAAAATTAAAAATATATATAGTCTATCCACACTTTCTTGGAAATAAGCCCCATTTAAAAACCGTGGGTTTTCCTATGAATACAGGATTGCACTGCAACTCTTCTCAAAAGATTCCTGCAAACTGAAGGAATTTTGTGATTGTCCAAGCATATTCTTGCATGCCGCAGACTATGCTTTTTCACCCTACTCCCTTTCAAAGAAAGGCAAGAGTCATGGTATTCCTAAAGCAAGAAAGCTTGTTCCATCACAGTATGTTTTCAGTACTATTTCAGGTTCTATTTTACTACACATACAATAATTAGGACAATACAAGCTGATTCTTGGCTATTAATCTTCACTAAAAAGCCTCTTGTCACACTGATCTGGAACTCTGCTACCAATAACTTGCAAACCAGTTTAATGGCTCATAAAATCTCAGGATTCTGTAAAGATGGCTTAAAAAAGAAAAGTAATTTAAATACAACAAAGGTACACATTATATTTGGCTTAACAATTAGTTTTAACTACCAAAAACTTAGTTCATAATTTGAACTGTCAGTGAATGCTGACTGTGGAACTGGAGATGTATGAATTTTTCTATAATCAATACTTTGGGCTTGGGGCATTCATACAAATCATGCTGAGGATAAATACGGTTAGCAAGCAGTAAGCTTTGTACAGCACTGTACAGCATGCAAATGCCTGCATGATGCCCCACTAGGTCTGAACCATTTTTAGTTGACTGAGAGGGCCAAGGACCTCACTAATTTTCATTCAAAACGCGTGTGCACAGGTTTGCAGGGACGCAAGCCAACAACACATGTATTCTTGGAAATATGCACGACTTATTTCAACTGAACTCGTTCCCCGGAAACTAGCCTTAAAGAACAGCCTCTCGTATTGTGAATGACGAGACGCCTCATTCAGGAAGACCACCACGGGTGCAATTTCTCTCTCTGCGCAGCAGTCTAATTTTAAGGCTGCTTGCGCGTTTTGCTCTTTGTCACCGCAGCCGAGAGCGAGCAGGGCCCACAGCCTCACCCCTTTCCGCCCCTGGCAAAGCGGGCACCCCATCCCATTCCCCCCGCGTCCGCAACACCCACTGGGCGAGGCGCCCTGACCTCAGCCCAGGGCCCAGAACGCGCCCGCCCAGCCTCGCCGCCGACTAGCGAGAGCGAGGCCAAGAAGCGGAGCGCGGCGGCTGGCCTGAGGGCGGCGTGAGCGGCTCTGCATGGGCCTTGCACTGGCCGTCCATCCCCCGCCGCGGCCTTGCCCGGGGAACCGCAGCTAGGGCGGAAACAAGGGCGAATGCAGAGCGGCCAACCCCGCGGGGGGCGCCCTCCCCTCGGTGGCCCCGCGCCTGCCAGCCCCCCCCCCCTTGAGGGCGCAGCGGCGGAGGGAGGGGCTGAGGCGGCGGCGCTGCGCTCCTTCACTTACGAGGCTGCGGCGGTTTGTCGCAGCGGCGGCCCCGGCCCGGCTGTGGCTCTCTCGCTCTCGGTGGCTGAGGCGGGAGGGGGCCGAGCCTGGAGCGGCTGCCGCTGCTGCGCGCTGACTACAGGTCCCTGCCGGCTGCTCCGTCCAGTCCGCCTCTCGGTCCCTGCTCTCCGGAGAACTGCGCAGCAACCTAGCGGCCCAGGACGTCACATCCGCCAGTCGGCTGGGTGCAGAGGATGGACGGCGGCCGTGCGAGCCTGAAGCCCCCAAAGGCCAGGGGAAGCCACCATCACGTGCAGGGGGCGGCAACGCGAAGGGTCAGTCCCCGTCACGTGGCGCCAGGGTGTCGCGCGACCTGTCAATCTTCCCCCCCTGTTCTTGCTTGGGAGAAAGCCGGAGTGGGTTGTTCAGGCTGACAGCTTTTAAAAGCGGGAGAAGGAAAGCTAGTTGAGTCCTCCAGACTCGAGTGAGCGAACCCCCCTGAACCAACGCAGCTGTTCATGTTCCTTTATTTGGAAAAAAAGGAATGTATAGCCTGTCTTCTGCCTTTCTACTCCATAAATAAAAATGCCTTCAAAGTGTTATACAACATGTATTTAAAAGAGTCGTTTAAAAAGCAAGCACTAAAGCAACACGAAAATAGTTAAGAGCCTATCAGAAGTAAATTAACAAGAAAAATAAGCCTGCAATCCTAATAACACTTGCTTTTGAGTAAGGCCCACAGAATAAAACAAGACATTTATGAATTGATTGGTTTAGGATTGCTCCCTAAAAGTGTGTTTTTGCATGGTAATTATTATGACATGCCCAACTGAATACAATGGATTTATCCTGGTGTTTAGAACTGTAATGGCATTAGGCAAATTTCCCTTAGGAATAATAAAGCCTTGCCTACAGAGAGAATTCCTAAGCTGCTGGTGCCACTACTGAAAAGTCTTTCCAGTAGCCACACATTCCTAAAGGTGAGGGTAGATGGGGAAGAGATTCTTCATTCTGGCATATTGGTTGTAGAGCAGAGGAATCCTTTAAATATCAAGATTTCAGAATGTTTGGGTCTTGAGAGATCACTTTTGCATTGAACAATTAAGGTGACCAGATTGTCCCACTTTTGGAGGGACTTTTGGGGGTACCTGGCAAATTGTACTTATGTTGAAATTTATATATATATATATATATATATATATATATATATATATATATATATATATATATTTTACAATACTATATTACAATACTCTTCTATACGTTCTATGAAACTTTTTGTTGCTCCATATAGACCAAATTTTAAATCAAGAACCCCCACCCCCCGGTCAATGGTGTCCTGCTTTACCAATGTTAAAATCTGGTCACCTTAACCTAGAAGAAGAAGAAAAAGAGTTGGTTCTTATATGTTGTTTTTCTCTACTCGAAGGAGGCTCAAAGTGGCTTACAGTCCCCTTCCCTTTCCTCTCCGCACAACAGACACCCTGTGAGGTGGGTGAGCCCTGATATCACTGCTCGGTCAAAACAGTTTTATCAGTGCCATGGCGGGCCCAAGGTCACTCAGCTGGCTGCATGTGGGGAAGTGCAGAATCGAACCCAGCTCGCCAGATTAAAAATCCGCACTCCTAACCGCTACACCAAACTGGCACTCCTTGATATGGACTTGCAGCCAGGGAAGATTTTTAAGAACTGAATATGATTTCTGTGACACATTCTAGTAAAAAACCAAAACTATACCCTGATCATCACAAACTTGCTGAAGTATTTGAACATTTTCAATAATAGCTCCACAAAGTTTATCTTACAGAAGCAGCTTGGTGTAGTGGTTAGGAGTGCCGACTTCTAATCTGGTGAGCTGGGTTTGATTCCCCGCTTCCCCACATTCAGTCAGCTGGGTGCCCTTGGGCTCGCCCCAGCACTGATAAAGCTGTTCTGACCTTAGCAGTAATATTATGGCTCTCTCAGCCTCACCTACCTCACAGGGTGTCTGTTGTGGGGAGAGGAAAGGGAAGGTGATTGTCTGCCGCTTTGAAACTCCTGCTAGAGGAAAGCAGCATAGAAGAACCAACTCTTCTTCTTCTAATCTAGAATGATTGTAACTGGGTCATGTATAATTGTGATCAAATCTTTTCCCTGGTTCTTTCAACTATACCTTGTAAGATGCAAAGTAGACAAGAATGTCTTTCATGAGTACATTGGTTGTGTGAATGGACTTGAATATGGAACTAGGAGCTGGATGTTTTAACAGTACCTTGTGATATGGTAAGATGCATTAAAGAAGTTATAAGACTCGAGATGTGTGCATTTTTGTGCGAGATGGAGGTGTTTTTCTTTAGACATGGAACAAATAAACAGTACAGTGACCTAGTGGTTGGAGATTTTTGTAATAGTGATATATTGCTTCAAAAGTACCATGACAAAGGAAGAGCCCCCCCCCCCCCTTTCTGAACTGTTGTATCAGCTCCGGCCACAGATTCACCCTGCTATTTTTTTCTATTGGCTGAGTCATTATGGAGCCATGAAAGAATGGCATAAGAGGCAAATTCCAGAACCTAAGCCTCAGACACTTCTAACTGGTATCCTATGTGTGGGCAAATAGTTCCAAGAAAATCATGCTGCAAGGAAGGTACTGAAATTGCACCAGAGACAAAAAGATACTATCACAGCTCACCAATCACAGAGTGGCATCCTGTTGACTCCCTTGTTACTCAGCCTGGGACTCTGCCACTAGACCCCAACAGTGCTGCTCTTCTTCCTGTCCCCACTTCTCTCTGGGTACCCAGCAGCAGCAGATTGATTCCCAGGGATTTTGTCCAGCCTGAGATTCTGCCCCCAGATTCCTTTTGCCTTTTAAAAGACTCCTTCTCTCTGTTTCTCAGTTGCATCAGAAGAGACCAGTCTCTCTTACATGAGCTCTCTAGGGGTTGCTCTCCTATTGCTTTCAGCCATTAAGGGAACTGAGTTTCTTGCTTGACATTTTAGATGGATTTGAGTTGCTTTCTTTAATTTTATGATAGAACAAAGATTAGACGAAATGCCTAAAGCCAGTTTCCCTGAGAATGTGCTGGAAGGTGACACTGTTTCAGCAGTAAATTTAAGCCAATTATCTGCTTACATTCCTCAGAGGATACATGCAAGATCAGACCTTAACATAGCCTTTCTCGATTTCTTCTTGAGAAACCCCTAAAACATTCTTCAGCCTTCAAGAAACCCCGAAAGTGGCACAATCATACAGAATATGGATGGGAAGCATAGCTGTGTACATACCTACCCAGTGTCTCCCCTTCCCAACCCCTCCAGGCCCATCATTTGGAAGGGGGCAGATTAATATGACCATATCACCCAATAAATGTTAAACAATTAAAAGAATATTTTTAAAATTAACTCCTACCCTGGTTGAGAAAGCCTGCCTTAACACAATGAAAAATGTTGTAACATTTAACATGATGAAGGGTTATGATGAGCTCAAAAGCTTGTACAATGTTTTGTGTCTACTTGATTAGTCTGAACATAGGGTATTACATAGATCTTGTTCTTGAATCAATATGGTTGTACAACTTTTTCTAATCCATGGATACAGCCAACCAATGTACAGCAGTGTTACCATGGCTCCCTCATGTCAATCTGCCCCTACCCACATGCCAAACACAACACCTGAAGGAACAAAGGTTACCAAAGTAGACTTCACTGTACAGAGGACTGGCAAGATCGGTAGGAATCCTGGCCTGAACACTCTTGGAAGGTTTGCAGTAATGAGTTCAGTATCCCTTTCTACAGGTGAATAAACAGGGCCATTTTGACCAAAACATCTACCTGCCTCCATAGCTCACTTGGCAAAGACAGCCCTAGTAGTACCACACAAAAATTTGGCTAGGAAGAGTTTAGGAGAGTCAAGCAAGTGGGGTGAATTCACTAGGGCAGGAACCAGAGAACATATAACTGAACATCCTTAATACATGTGAGCCTTCAGTTCCTCTTGGCATAGGTCAGAGCAGCCTCAGTGTACAGTGAGGCTTGAATAGCCTATAGGGGGATCCATTGGGGACTGCATCACAGGCCATTACTTATGTCACTGAGGTAGAGAAATTCTTCCAGTTAGCGTCCTGTGCTAGGATAAGGGATTCAGCTTCCCAGATGGGTCCCGGGAACAATCTCTAATACACTGAAATACAATTTCAAATGAGTGCCCATTGATTTAACTCTCTTTGATTGCTGGAGCTGTCTGCCTGAGGAGCAAGCTGAAGTGGAGAGGCTGGAATCTATAGTAGTCACTTCCTTCAGCTGAAATTCCGGGAGATCTTCAGGCCCCATTTGGAAGCTGGTAGCCCTATCACCAAAGATATATTTGAATTCTTATCCGTGCAAACTTCTGCTTTCAAAAAACTACATTTCCCATCAAGCCTCGCGAGCATGCGCAGTTGCACTGACTGACGCAAGTGATCATAGGACAGAGGTGACGTCGGAGACCTGGGAGAGTGGATTGTATGATTTTTGTCCTCTCGCAACTAACGAGGCGAAAGGCAAGAGAAAGGTCTGCTGGCTTCGGGGCGGGTTCTGCGCAGTGCAACAGGTAGGCGCAGGTAGGGAGTTTCTTCCTCCGCATTTTCCTTTGTGCGGAAAGTGGCTGGCGGGAAGGTGGGTGGCTGTCCGAGTTAGAGTCGCCTCTAGTTTCCAGGTCAGTTGCAAGCCGAAGGCTTACAGCCTATCGAGGCGGGAGAGCCTGGCTGAAGGGGGGAAGGCAACTGCCCGCTGCTTGCAGCTTGGCTCGAGGGTCAAATCCAGAGAGATCAGGCCGTCGTGTGCCGTAATCCCCAGGGCTACGGTTGCCAGGTCTCTTCCGGCCACCAGCGGGGGATGGGGGTAAGAACTGCCGGATCCAGGCTGGGAAACTCCTCGAGATCTGGGAATGGAGCCTGGGGATGCAATGCTACAGAGTCCACCCTCCCAAAGATCCATCTTATCCAGGGGAACGGGTCTCCGTAGTCGGGAGATGAGCGTCGATTCCAGTGGATCGCCTGGTCTTACCCGGATGATGGCATCCCCACACTGTAGCAGGGACTTCGAATCCCTGCCTTCCCATTCGCAGTTTTCATTTCCCTTCGCAATTGCGGAGGAGAAGAGGTTAATGGAGAGTTAAGCCTTCGGTAGCCCCTCCCTGTCCGTAAACCACGTTTTTGGGGAATCAGAAATTCCTTTGATCCCAGTGTGAAGTACAGGCTGTGCAGGATGAAGTCAAGAAAAATGCGGAGACCAATCACTGGTTACATTAAACTAGTTAAGAGAGATAGGGAGACCCATATTTTGCTAAGATGCTGATGAGAAATGCCAAGCAATTGCTTAACCTCAGGAAAAGGGGTAGTGTGAAGTGAATGAATCCCCTTTCAAGAACTTTGGGGGGAGAGAAGGCTCATAAAATAATGCATTTTTAAGTTAGCAAGCTGGCAGGGGTTCGCTGTAATTGTAGTCCATGGACGTCTGGAGAGCTACCCTTGATCTAAGGTAAATGGATTCCAAAATGACGGTGGAATGTAATTCAAGATCTCTGATGGGTCTGTATCAGCTGTGTGAGGAGCAGAAATGTAGTCATGGAGAGGAATTCACTTGAGGGATTTCTGCTGGTTTATGCATTTGTCAATGATGCATCAGACTTGTTAGGAAAACAAAAGACCAGCAGCCCTACTGGTACAGTTTAGTCAAACTACTGTTTCTTTATTTCACTTTAAAATAGTAATAATGTTACTGCCCATGGTTTTACTCCAGTGACGACAAGTGTTAAACTGCATGTCTTGGAGTTGGACCACAGTGTGTTAGAGTGGTTCTGAAGTATGCATAGGAGAACAAGCTTAATAGCTCTGTTGCTAGTATGACTGAAAATAGTGGTTTAGCGTTCAAGCTGGTTGGTAATGGTGAAAAATTACCTGCTATTTATGGTTTGGAAGAAGATGCAACCTGATTATGCCAGGCAGTGTAGTTGGAAGGAATTTGTGGCCTATTTACTTTGAATTGTGTCATTTCCCCTTCAAGGATATGGATTGTAGGGTCTGCTGTGTGCTCATGTCTTGTCTATAAAGTGGTTTCAGGAGACTGTTCTCGTATGGTCCATTTCCAGAAGTTCAGCCAAAATTTCCCCCCCTTTTTTTTATTCAGAAGATACTACTTCTTCTACCATTTAAAAACTTGTGAACTGTGTTTAAAACTGGGAGTTTGCAAGATGGTTAAACAGCTGAGTGCGAAAACTCATGTTTTCTGTACAGAAGGGCCCAAATTCAATCCCCACCATATCCAGTTAAAAGAATTTCTTATAGCAGGCCTGGAAAAGACTCCGGCTCAAGATTATGATGTTGTGTGGCTTAGTACAGCTTCATATGTTCAACTCTTTCTCTTGTACCACAGTGTTTGCTGGAACTTGATTCTTAAAAATTAATTCCACATGTGTGGTCTCTGCTCCACTGACATACTCCTCTTGCTATCATTGACGGGCTTGATCAGTATTTACCAGCAGAATGCAATCCTGTCCCCCTGCTGGTTTTACTTATTGAGGCTGCAATCCTGTGCACTCTTGCAAGCCTCATTGAACAGAGGGGAATTTACTTCTGAGTATGCAGAGATAAGATTAGCCTTCTATCAAACAATTTACACATTATTGCCAGCTTGCAAATTTTAGGCTGTTTCACTAGCCATGAGTGGAAGTAGTAACTCCAGTGCTTGGGCAAACTGTGGTGCTGTGAGATTCTTACCAGAATAGCTGAAAGCGACTTTATTCAGTTGAAAAACAAATCACAGATCACAAATACATCATTAGTTTTTAAATTTATTTTATAATTTCTTTGTAAAGGTGGCTGACACATAGAAGATGCTCACTAATACTCTTATTCTGCTACCTAAATTTATCCTTGAGGAATTCCTAAGACCCTTTGTAGGTTGTTTGGCACACCTCCCAAAAGGCAAAAGGTGACCCATTGGGAATAGATGTGGCGTTGTGTTCAGAAGAATCCTCTTGGGCTTAGATCTTTGTAATAAGGGGGGGAAAAAACCTTATTAGATATAAATGCTGAATGTCATGTCTGGATAATTGGCTTATCAGTTGTTTAAAGAAGATAAAGTCTATGAGAAGCAGGGCTGGATCAGGCCAATGCCACTCTGTCACAGACCCTCCCCCCGGTTAAATTTAAATGAGAGTAGTTACCTCTCTCGATTCCAGTTGCTACCATGCATGGGAGCTGGTATCACCATATATGATCATATCACCCATTATATTTTTATTTTATTTTTAATTAAAACTTTAATTAATTCCCACGCAGTCAGCAAAACCCTTACAGGAACCCCAAGATTTCACGGAACCCTGGTTGAGAAAGCCTGACCTAACTGGCAGTAGTAGGAAGCCTCTCATATGCTGAGAAACAGCACACCTGGAGATGTCCTTTTTGTAACACTGCTATTGTGCTTTATTGCAGAATCTCTTATTTCTAGAGTTGGGTTATGGCATTGATGAAAAGTGGTTGGCTGCTCCGGCAAAGTGAGTAATGGATTCTGACTGCTTTCCTTTCCCCTCGCTATTTTTGCTGATTGCATGGTTACATTTCTTTAAAAATAACTCTATATCAAGATCCAGTCATGGGTCTCTAGTGTAACATGCAGTTTGGTTCTTTGTGTGTGGATAAGAAAACATAACATACACTAAATTCTCATTTGGATTGTTTCTTGCAGAATATTATTGACTATGCTAAAATCCTTAGGGGTGGTATTTTTGATGTAAAATTGACAACTGAGATCTCTCCATCTAGATACGTTGTTCAGAAGTAATCCTTTTCTGTCTGACAGATCATTAGAGATAATAAAAATGCTACATACAGTGTTCAGGAAATCTTTCTTGTTATAAATAAATGAATCCTATTCATAGAATCATAGAGTTGGAAGGGGCCATACAGGCCATCTAGTCCAACCCCCTGCTCAACGCAGGATCAGCCCAAAGCATCCTAAAGCATCCAAAAAAAAGTGTGTATCCAACCTTTGCTTGAAGACTGCCAGTGAGGGGGAGCTCACCACCTCCTTAGGCAGCCTATTCCACTGCTGAACTACTCTGACTGTGAAAATTTGTTTTCCTGATATCTAGCCTATATTGTTGTACTTGTAGTTTAATAAACCCATTACTGTGTGTCCTCTCCTCTGCAGCCAACAGAAATATTCTTATAACCCATCCCTTATAACCTGTTCTTATAACCCATCCTTCCTGTAGGGTTCAGGGTAGGTAACATTAGTTGATAAAATACAGTCAAGTAACATTAAAAACACTATTACATAAAAACATTTTAGAACTTCCCCAAGATATACACTAATTGGTTGAGAATTAAGGATGGTTTCGTTCTTCATGTTGATGGAACACCCTTGGTACTCCAGTGGACCCCATAAGTTTTTCCTTGGAGGGGGGGGAGCCAACCAGTGTGATGTCATTAAGTGGTATGGTTCCAACCTGATATAGTAGCTCTGTCTTACAGGCCCTGTGGAACTGACTGAGGTCTCACAGAGCATTCCACCTGGTTGAGGCCAGTATCCCATCTTTGGGGACAGGGACCCTGACCAAAGTGCTCTTGTGACTTGAACACAGAGTACTCTATTTAAGTCAACATGGTCCTCTGGCTTACTGAGCACATCAAGAAGTATCAATACAAAATGAGTGGTCAATGTTTGTGAAATTTAATGTTTTTAAGAATTTGGAATTCTATTGCTTTTATTTCACAAATTATCCTTGTGTTTCGTGGTGAGAACTACATTTCTCAGTTTGGTGTAGTGGTTAGGAGTGCGGACTTCTAATCTGGCATGCCGGGTTCGATTCTGCGCTCCCCCACATGCAACCAGCTGGGTGACCTTGGGCTCGCCACGGCACTGATAAAACTGTTCTGACCGGGCAGTGATATCAGGGCTCTCTCAGCCTCACCTACCCCACAGGGTGTCTGTTGTGGGGAGAGGAATGGGAAGGCGACTGTAAGCCGCTTTGAGCCTCCTTCGGGTAGGGAAAAGCGGCATATAAGAACCAACTCTTCTTCTTCTTCTTCTTCTGTTTGAAGTATCAACCCCTGAAATTTTAACAGATCACATCCCAAGCTTGAAAGGAGTTTTGAACCTCATGCTAGATGGAAACTATTTTCCTGTCAGTGATTGCCAAAAAAGTTTTCTTCATTCCTTCAGGTACTATATTACGGCGCTGGAAGAAGAATTGGTTTGATATATGGTCTCATGGTCACTTACTGTTTTATGATGATCACCATCGGCATGGACTTGAAGACAGAATCCACATGAAAGTTGACTGCATCAATATCAGAGTGGGAAATGAATGCAAAGGTGAATATTGCATTATTTATAGGGTTTTTAAAATTCTTCTTCACAAGCAAGCAGCTGTTGCTTCTATCTAAAAATCACTGCTTAGCTTTCTGGCATAATACACACCAGAGAATGAAAGCAACTGGCCATGATAGTTTCCCAAAAAAGTAAGCTACACAAGGCACTCTCCAGCTTTCCACAACTCTCAGGGTAAGTCTATAGTGGTTACAGGGCAGTCCTATATAGCAGTGGTCCCAACCCCTGGTCCGGGGACTGGGATCGGTCCAGGGACCGGGACCGGTCCGTGGATCAATTGGTACCGGGCCGCAGCTCCTCGTCCTCCTCCTCGGCTGCTACCTCAGGAGCTGCCCTGACACTCTGTCGCCAGCTCATCTTTGGTGCTGTCCAGCGGCCGCCATGGCTGGGGCTCCCTCTCGGTTTGGCACTGCACAGATGCTGCTGGTAGTGCCCCCCAGTGGGTGGTGGGAAGTCAGGGGCGCCAGCAGGAAAGCAAGTGGAGCAGGGGCTCAGGCGGCGGCGACGTCCCTCAGCAAAAGACTACTCCCCCCCCCACCAGGCCTCAGTAAAATTGTCAAGCGTTGACTGGTCCCCGGTGATAAAAAGGTTGAGGACCACTGCTATATAGCATTGTTCCACTTTGTTTTCCAGAGCTAATTAGAATTCCTCTTGCCTCCTCTTAAAGATCTAATTAACCAGGTTGGGTGGGGAGGGGAGAGAAATGAGAGGAAATAAGTCATTCTAATTTAATGTATGTTGTGCAGATATTGAGTCTGTTTTGGCCAGAGGACTGTCTGGGCTTAACTGGAGGGATGAAATTTGATTAGCTAAATTTGGCTAGCCTATGGAAACAGCCTCCCAAAGTATAGCTTTATTTATAAAATATCCCATTCACAATTAATTGGATATGAAAAAACTTATTAGAATCCATCTTTGCAATCTTCTGGAAAAGAGGATGTTTTTAAGCTGTGTCTATTGCACAGTTATCAGATAATGTGATCTGGAAGTCCTTTTTGAAATTCTTATTCCCTAAAATAAAATAAAAACAATTCTGTTCATGTTACTTTTAGGTCAGATGATTTAACTTGTCAAGAATAGAACATTGCACCCATAGCTTTTCTTGCCTATGAAGAGTCCACTAACTGTGCTTTCTATTGTGGGTTAGCATGGAAAAGCAGGTATTTTGCTTTATGAAGAGAACCAGATGCAAAGCCAACATAAAGTTCTTGGAATATTGGGGAATGCAGTATTTCTCTTCAGTGGGGCTCAGTTGGGCATGCAGAAAAGCTTTACTGCATGTTGCCAACTGTGACCTGGTGGCTAATGCAGGCTTGTAAGACAGCTGGCTGTTACGGGCAAGCAAGAATTGCCTCAATCAGTTGTGAATGCATCCTTTCTTCAGATGGAAGGTCTCAAAATTTGTCACCAAAAGATGTGGACAGGTATAATAGTAACTGCTTATTAAGTGATTTGCAGCTCAGGTTATTTTATTTTGTGGGGACAGCCTCTAAGGCTTGTTTCTGCTTCCCTCTTCCATGTAAGTCCCTTGAGTTTGAACAGAGTTGAACTGTTGTCTGGCCATTGTGACTACTTTCTGTCCTGCTTTTTGATCAGTGGAGAGCAAAAATATAAAACTCTTTAGTCTGCAGCTATCATTATGTACTCTGGAAAACCCTTGTGGTATTCTGCTCCAGCACAGCAATGGGCCATTCCCTTTTGCCCACAAAAAGGTATGTGCTGTAAAAGGAACTATTTAAGGCTCAGTTTGGAATGGGGCTCAGGAAAACCTCCATATGTTCAGTGAACTGGTGAAATGCCTGGAGAATGCATTATGTCAGCTCCCTTTGCCATTTACAGGACACTGCTTTAGCTGCTGGCTGATGGGCTCACTCCCTTTTCTCTGTGTCATGCCTCTTCTGATAATCTGACTTTACATGAGTTAACTGTGCAACCCTGAACAGAGCTACCCCAGTCCAAGGTGTAAACTGTACGGAGTTTTTATTCCAACCCAGATTGATTCAGTCCCTGCCCTCTACACAGAATGCGATTTCCGTTTGGATTTGGGGCGATTTAAAATTTCCTTCTGCAGCAAGAAGGATTCTAATTTCTCTCAACTTCTGTCGGTCCTGGAATTTTTCTCCCTTCTCTGCCTTTTTCGATCTTCTCCCCCTCCCCTCCAAGAAGAGAAAGAGGCTCCCTGCTTGGCTCCTCCCCCCCCCCTTCAAGAAATAAAGAAAGAGGCTTGGCTCCCCCCCCCTTCTGAACTACCCTAACCACGTGCAGAACACTTTCCTGTTTCAATGGGGAGGGGGGGGGAAGAGGAAGACCCGAGTTCAAAGCGATCTGAATTCAACAGGATTGACAATGGAATAAACAAAGTAAGTGCAGACTCTGCCAAAGCCCCTTGAAATTAGTGGGCTTGGATGAGAATAATTCTGAATAGGGGTGCACAATTGAACAATTAGATTCTCTGCAAAAATTAAAGCATCTCTGTATGCCTCTTATTTTTCCCAGGGCTGCAGCCTCCTGAGGGCAAGTCTAAAGATTGCTTGCTACAGATCATGTGCCGTGATGGGAAGGTGCTCAGCCTGTGTGCGGAAAGTGCTGATGATTGCTTGTAAGTTTCCAAGATTCCAGCTCCTGTTTTGTTATAGCCACTGTTGCAAATACAAGAGCTTCTCTTTTAAGTAGTAACTCCTTCAGCAGACCCTGGCTTATAGGCATGTAGATCTCTGTGTATAATATGTGGGATTGTAATGTGCACATTTAAATTACAGTGTTAAACTTAAACTATTGAGGCATTGAGGGTTTATGATGACTCTTCAGCAGTGGTCCCCAACCTGCGGGCCACGGCCCGGTGCCGGGCCGCGAAGGCCATGGCGCCGGGCCGCGGCTCCCTCTCCCTCTCCCCGCCCCCCCCCCGCAGTAAAAAACTTCCCAGGCCGCAAGCTTGCGGCCCGGGAAGCTTCTTACTGCGGGAGGGCGGGGAGAGGGAATCAGGGCCGGGCCGTGTGGGCGCGGCCCGCGGGCGCGGGCATGGCCCGTGCAAGCGCGGCCTGTGGGGTGCGGCCCGCTGCGCGGGCGTGGCCCGCTGCGCGGGCGTGGCCCGCTGTGCGGGCGTGGCCCAGTGCGGGCGCGGCCCGCTGCGCGGGCGTGGCCCATGCGGGCACGGCCCGCGGGTGCAGCCCGATGCGCGGGCGTGGTCCGTGCGGGCGCGGCCCGCTGGTGCGGCCGTGGCCCGTGCGGGCGCGGCCCGATGCGCGGGTGTGGCCCGTGCGGGCACGGCCCACGGGTGCAGCCCGATGCACGGGCGTGGTCCGTGCGGGTGCGGCCCGATGCGTGGGCATGGCCCGCGGGGGCGCGGTCTGCGGGCGCGGTCTGCGCGGGCGCGGCCCAATGGCCTGCCGGTCCCCAGCCTCAGAAAAGTTGGGGACCACTGCTCTTCAGGATTCTGTTGCTGCACCTTGATAGTAAGATGGAATATATCTACTCAGATTGGCAGTGCTTCTCTAGAATCTCAGGCACAGAAAGGGGCTTCATAGCGAACCGATTTTTTTTTTACTGGTGGTGCTATGGGACTTTATGCATGTGCAAAGTATGTAGAAGAAGAAGAAGAAGAAGAGTTGGTTCTTATATGCCGCTTTTCCCTACCCGAAGGAGGCTCAAAGCGGCTTACAGTCGCCTTCCCATTCCTCTCCCCACAACAGACACCCTGTGAGGTGGGTGAGGCTGAGAGAGCCCTGATATCACTGCTCGGTCAGAATAGTTTTATCAGTGCCATGGCGAGCCCAAGGTCACCCAGCTGGTTGCATGTGGGGGAGCGCAGAATCGAACCTGGCATGCCAGATTAGAAGTCTGCACTCCTAACCACTACACCAAACCGGCTCTCTTTCTCCCCTAGACCAGGGATAGTCAACCTGTGGTCCTCCAGATGTCCATGGACTATAATTCCCATTGTAGTCCATGGACATCTGGAGGACCACAGGTTGACTACCCCTGCCCGAGACCATTTTCTGGGCTTGTATTTCCTAGAGGTATCAGTGTGATTTGTCATTTACAATTTAGCTGTGTAAATTCAAAAACACTTTTGAGTGGCTTTTAACGCCTTTCCCCTTCTTCTTACCTTTGCTGCATTTATTCCTTTTAGGGCTTGGAAAATTGCTCTCCAAGATTCTAGAACAAGTGGGGTAAGTAATTTTGTTCATAGTGACAAGCAAAGTATGCCGGTAGACTCCTCACTTCCCTTGCTCTTTGTGGCTAGTGCTTTTACCCCATGGAAGGAGGTTGGCTCCAGGAGAGAAATCTTTCAAAAACAGCGCAGGAGGTTATGCCTGACCAGGGCCGGCTGGCAGATATGTGTTATGCCTACTGGGATGAAAAGCTGAGCTAGTGATGAAGAGCTGGGATTGGTGCTAAGGTTGATATCGTCCATCCCAGTGCTGACAGGCCATAAGAATGGGCATCTATGACATCTGTCAGCTCAAGTGGAGTTAATGCTGGCACACTGGAAGATTCTGATGGTTCTAACAGCACTTAGTAGCACTTATTGCTCATCTTAATAGAAGGGAAGAGCCTCTTGTGGCGCAGAGTGGTAAGGCAGCCGCCTGAAAGCTTTGCCCATGAGGTTGGGAGTTCAATCCCAGCAGCCGGCTCAAGGTTGACTCAGCCTTCCATCCTTCCGAGGTCGGTAAAATGAGTACCCAGCTTGCTGGGGGGTAAACGGTAATGACTGGGGAAGGCACTGGCAAACCACCCCGTATTGAGTCTGCCATGAAAACGCTAGAGGGCGTCACCCCAAGGGTCAGACATGACTCGGTGCTTGCACAGGGGATACCTTTACCTTTACCTTTAATAGAAGGGACAGCCTAAATGCCAAAAGGGGGGATGATTTGGAAGGTTATCTGCCCCATGAAGAGTTACCAGGATTTTTTTTTCAGTTTTTCAGATAAAAATCTCCTCTAAGATTCAGAAATGGGTTCAGGAACGCACTATCCATGCTTAGCCTGTCCTTGTGAATGTACCCCTACCTCTTTGTTACCTTGTGGTGGAAAGTTCCAGAGTCTGCAGCTTTTGTGCATGGAAACCACAGAGCAAGTTGGCTGACCAGTGTAATAGGATAGCATCATCTTTTGTAAAAGAGTGGTAACCTGCCTGTGATGGGAGTAGGAAAAGAGGACAAAAAATAGAACTTGGCAGAGTCATATAGCAGGAGTCTTCATAAGCCACACTTTTTAATAAATAAAAGCAGTTTCGTTCCCTGCACAAAGGCAAAGAAAAGTAGAAGAAAAAACTCAGGATGGTTTTTCAGAGCAAATATTTTTTTTTTGCAACTGGCAGTGGGTAAAGTCTGGGGCTGCCCTCTTCCGCTCCTTTTCCGTGTGGGAGTGACAGGAATGGCACCAAGGGGGGCTTCTCGAAAATACCTCTCTTTGCAGCACCATTAATTATGCATGCTTCTACATCTGCTGAAAGTAAGGGAATTTTAAATAGACCTGCTATTTTGAGGTCCCTTTCTCTTTTTCCCCCACAAGAACTGTGTGTTGCCGAGAAGCTCAAAATCACTGGGATATTATCCAACCCACTGCTGGAGGAGACATGGCAGTGCTTCATTCCATGAGTTTCTTTTTAGAGTTCCCCAACCCTTGTGTGTGTGTGTGTGTGTTTGGGTTGGGGGATGGCTTTTGAAATTCTGTTAGAAGAGGAAATTGAGAAAAGACCAATTTCTGCAAGCAGAACATCAGAACGGTATAGCACATAGACATTAACTCTCTCCATTGCAACTGTTTGCTGTGTGTGTTTTATAAAACTACACTTTCGAAAATTGTATTTATATAACTAAAGTCTAAAATTCTGGCACTAGAATGATGGCAAAATTCTTTGCTACCTTGTCCTGAAATGTCCATCATTATGATGGGCAGGTGTATATGTTTATACTGCAGGGATCACCTGGGAGTTTTAGTGTACTGTACATCTGCCTCTCTAGCAGTAGTCTGTTATTCTGAAATTTGAGTTGGCTCTTATTTATGTGGGCTTGGACTCTGTTTCTTGATTACGCTTGAATGTGATGGTATTATAATTCCTTCCAATAGGCTTTATGGCCCCATGGATATCATTGAGGGGATAACATGGGATATTATCGGTTTGATTATTTTAAAAGAAAGAAAAAAGAGCCCCACCTCCCATTCACCAAGCCCTGAGCAGATTAATTGCCCTGTGTGTATGGAATATTGAGGGCAACGGGGTGACAGTTGAGAGAAAAAGAAAACTTGAGGAGGGATTAGGTCTATGTGCAGCTTCCTGCTCTTTTTCAGCAGTCAGGAGAACAGTTCTGTACCACTAGGACACCAGGCGCCTACTTATTTAGCCCCAAAGAACAGGCATTATGCTAGAGTGAGATTTTCCTAATGGCTCCCTTCATCCCAAGCTTGTAAATTCATGCTGTAATTAGAGATATGAAACATCTGGAAATGTTGAATCTATGGGGAAAAAAGAAAAGGGTGTTTTGTTTTGGAGAGAGGCGTACAAATTCAGAAAAAGGCTATTTGTTATCCAGCACTTGATTATTCCGAAAGCTCTGTTAATGGACATTGCCCAGAGGTCAAGCTCATCCCTCTCAGCCCCATAAGCCCACCACCTGTGGGACTGCGTGTGCCTCACTCCCACTTCTGCAGCTGCCCAGTTTGATGCTTTGCTGGTCTTTGGACAGCTGATTCTGCCAGGTGACCTCATCCTTGGGTTCCATGGCTTGCACAAGGATCCCCCCCTCCCCCCAGTGTTTGTCCTATTTTGTCACATTACAACCTGGAACTAAGTTGGATTGGGGCGGGTGGGGGGGGGGGTTAGTTCCATTTGATTCCCACAAGAAAAACTGAAATCATGACTGTGCATAAGTATTCGTCCTCCAAAGTCAATAATTTGTATAGTATTGCCGCAATTACAGCTGCAATTTTCTTGGGGTATGCCTATATCCACTTAGCACATCTACCCACTGGGATTTTCACCCATCCCTCAAGACAAAACTACTCCTTCAAGTTAGATTGGTAGTGTTGGTACACTGCACTGCTCAAGTCATGACACAGATTCTCAGTTGGATTGAGGTCTGGGCTTTTAGGGCATTTCAGGACATTACGATTCTTCCCTGTAATCCATTCTAGTGTAGCTTTAGCTGTATGTTTAGGAATGTGAACCTTCATCCCAGTCTGGCAGACTGAAATGGCTTTCCCCAAGAATTGCCCTGTATTCAGTGCCACCCACCTTTCTTTCGGTCCTGACCAATTGTCCTGTCTTTGCTGAAATTTATGCACAGTCATGACTTCTGAGGGGGTTTTTTTTGTTGAGTACTTTGTGTCAGAATAAAAAAAATATTTTGTACCTTCAAAGTAGTAGGCATGTTGTGAGAATCAAATAGTGTACCCCTCCCCCCACCCAACTTAGTTCCAGGCTGTAATGTGACAAAACAGGACAAACCCCTTCAGCTTGCCTTTATCTTTTAGGAACCAGTCCTTCCAGAGGGCTTCTGGCCAGCTTATCTACTTGCTGCATAGGGAGCAAGGGAAGTGTCTGGTCCGGAATAGAAGCTGTTGTCATGGCATCATCAATGGGTTTGGGTTTGGCTGCTGCAATATCCTTGGCAAAGGGGGAAAGGGCAGAGCAATAAGCTGGGATATCCAGTGCATTTGATTAACTGTCAACCCCCATTTCCCAGGAGTGCTGGATAACAACGTTTTTATTGTTTATGTAATACTCACTTTCCTGTCAAACCTAACCCCATTTTGCTGCTTCAGCAGCATAAAATGCATAACTCAGCATTTAGGATTGTATTAATTATCATATTCATGGAAAATAAAATTATAATTGTCTTCATTTTCTACAAGTCCCACCCACCTGATAAATCTGGGGAAAACAGCAGTTGCTCCCAAATAAGCAAAAAGGTAATAGCATTTGCTCCTACTTAGACATGTATGTACATGTGCGTGCCTCTTCCCATCATATTGTCTCCTGTTTCCAAAGAACGTGAGGTAGGACTAGAATGTCCCTGAGCCAGTATTGTAGATGTTTTGTGCCACAGAGCTTTTTGATTGTACTATTAGTAGAATTATTCTAGCTGTTTTTCTTGAAACTATAAATCTGGGACAGAAAGCTGGTACAGCCCAGTCATGCTGTTTTTGCTGCTCTGGGAAAAGCACTGAATGGTTGCCAGCCAAACTTGTGAAGCCATCTGGGTATGGGACCCCGAAGAGCAGTAATGTGACAAAAACACTTCAGATCTAACAAACTGAGCTGTGACTCATGGAAGTTTATACCCTGGTTAATTCTGTTAGTCTCTAAGATGCTACTGGACTTGGATTTCATTGTATGACAGAAAAGTATTATTGTGACGCAACCAAAATTGTGCCTGAAGTACAAAAAATAATTATTGAATGTGACTGACGAGAGTAGAGTTTGTTGAGGAGTATGGGGAGAAGAAAATTGAATGTTTGGAAGCCAGGAATTTAAAAACACCTTAAAGGTGTTTTCTTAACGGTGCAAGAGTCAGCGGAAGGCTCCTTGGGTCAGAGGGAAGCATCAACAGCTGATTGATCTGGGCTTTCTCTTTGGTTTTGTTTGTTTTGATCTAACTTTTTGGTATTGTGGCATCTTCTTCCCCAGTTGCACAGTTGTGTTTTATTTGTGCCCTCCTAGTTTATATATGGAGGAGAAAAACATGGATGTCACTCTGAACTCCTTGAAGGAAATATGGAATTTAAAATGTTTCTAATAAAAAGGTTCCTAATTTCTTATCTTGGAGGTTATTAGAGGGAGATCCATAGTTTTTTATTGCCTGTGCTGGCTAGTAGCTTGTTCTGGCCTCAGCCAACCCAAATCCCTGGTGGAAGAGCGCTGCCCTGTAGGCCCTGTGGAACTTAGGTAATTCTGTCAAGGGCCCAGCTTGTTCCAACAGGTTGGGGCCATGGCCAAAAAGGCCCTGGCCCTGGTTGAGACCAGACACACTTCTTTCAGACTGGGGACCATCAATATGTTGGTGTTTTGACAATCTTAGCATCCTTCTGGGGGGCATACTGGGAGAGACAGTCCCCTAGATATACAGGCTGTATATGGCCTTAAAGGTTAGAACCAAAACAAACCTGATCCACTGTGAGAGGGAATAACTACTTTTCTTTTAGTCTGAGGAAGAGTGCTTGCACTTGAAAGCTCACGCCTTGAATAAATCTTTGTTGGTCTTAAAGGTTCCACTGGATTTTGTTTTGTTGTACTTTTCTCTTTGTGTGTGTTTTAATGTATATGTATGTGTTAACCTCCTTAGGCCTATATTGGTTCTGAGGGGACGTGTGATGACTCTACAATCTCTTCAGCTCCCCCTCCATACACAGCTTATGCCACACCATCATCTGAGGTAGGTAAAATGGAAGACAGAACAAATTTAAACCATATGGCTCTTGTCAGTTTGTAGTGTTACCTGTGTAATTCTTATCTTAGGTGTAATAAAGGGGTTGCCTTGTATCTTTCAGCATGCATCACAGCCCTGCATATTGCAAGAGCAATTTAAACTAGGTTTGCAGTTTCAATGTGTTTGGTTACATGTTCACTCTTTGCAATTTCATCAGGTTTACACCTATTCACAATACACTGGTGCATACCCAGCTCCAGGGACTCCAGTCATCTTTACTTCCAATGGACAGACATATGCTGTCCCTTACCAAGGTAACTTTTGGTATCTATTTTTTATGACATAATTTGTGTATTTAAACCTTCATGTTTTAGAAGAGGCGTTTCCTTTTCTCACTTCACAGTGATCAGGGCAGGGAAAAAACATACAAACTGTCACAGTTGTCATAACACCCATGAGGCCCTTCCTCGTAAATCCCTAGCCTCAACTTTTTTTCATGTTTATTGATTTTAATGTATAAAAAGAATAGAAAAGGAAAAGATATCATAATACGCTAGATGAATACCAAGATTCAAAATTCTATTGTTTTCTTTAACTAATACACATGAATTACTTGTCTATATAGAACTGCCACTGTTCTTGAAATTCTTCTAAGGGTCTTCTATTAACTAAACTTGTCAACTTGGCCATTCTGCATTGTTGTCTAACCAAGGTTGTCTAACCAGTCTTTTAAGGGTATCTTAGGGTATCTCCTGTTTTTTCCAATACCTTACAGTTCTTGCTGCTTTTTAGGGAATGTTATTTGGCATTATGGAAGACATATAATCAGGGTACATGGGGAAATTAATATTCATCATTTTTTCTAAAACACTGTGGATTTTTATCCAAAATTTTTAAATTTTCTTACAATTCCACCCCGTATGATAAAAGGAATCAACCTTTTCCTGACATCTCCAACATTTATCATCATACTCTTTAGATATCCTGCTAATTACGTTTGGTATTATATACCATCTGTAAAACATTTTATACCAGTTTTTTCTCAATAATTGACATTTGGTACACTTTATATTTCCCCCAAAAAGTTGCTCCCATTCATCTAATGAAACATTTAAGATTTAAATTTTGCATCCATTTAAGCATACACTTTTTGACCTGTTTGATCTTTGTCTCATATTTTAACAAACATTTATGCATTTGTTCTTTCAAATGTAGTTTGGCTTGAAATAAAATATTTTCCAACTGAGTAAAATCGGTTGTGGGGATTGTCTGGTTTTGAAATTCTGCCTTACATCTCGTTATTTGCAAATATTTGAACCATCTAATGTTTTTTCATTCTTTGTTAAGTACATCCCAGCTTTTTAATTTTCCTGTAGAAGTTAGTAAATCTTTATACTTTATAAAGGATCCTTGGCCTTCCATGATTGCCAGTGCACCAGAGCACGCAACCCTATGACCCCCTTTGGGTCACTGTTGCCATGGCGAGGATTGTGGCGATGGGAAGGTTGAGAACTGCTGTTCTAAATGAACCTTAGGAGCAACCTTCTTGTTTTGGGCTCAGCTTAACAGGCTAAGGCAATAAAACTGTATAGGAGAATAGGAGGAAAATAATAAAACATTTATATTAACTACACAGGGGGAGGGATGAGAACGTTTCCAGTGTTTGGTCAGAGGATGTACCCCAATACATCTCTAGGCTTGCCTGCCACCATCTTGTAGATCCTTAGAACCCTTTGGGGATGCTTGTTTAGCTCTCATAGGCCAATTATGCACGGAGTGGAAAGTCTGCATTCGGGGTGGAATGGCGGCGGCTAAAATCACCAATTATGCACGCTGCAGGCAGCAACCGGGTGCAGAATCAACGTATGCCGCCGAAAAAGCCACGCTAGCGAGATGCGGAAGAAAGTGGAGCTTCCCGGGACCAGGGTGCAACCAGAAGCGGCTCCAGAGTATCCACGTGCATAATCGGATACTCTGGGTTTTGCCGCCGTTGTGTTCCATCCCGTGCATAATCGGTTTGCTTCGCTTCTTCCTCCTCCTCGTTCTCCATGCCACCGTTTCAGCGGCTGTGCATAATAGGCCTTAGAGGTACAAGTTTCCACAAAAACTAAAACAGAGCAGAACAGAAGATTATTCTACTTTTTCTCATTGTGAGCTAATTTTAGAACTTTTCAGGGAGATCCCATATGACTTCTAATATATGCAAGTATTGTGTGCTAGACAAATACATATTCTGAACCAGGGAGTGATAAGTTTCATCCTTACTGCTGTGGTCTGAGCCCTCTACACCAAGCACCATTACTTTCAGGACTAGTGTCCTCTAGGTTCCATCACAGCCCAGAAATGCCAGATGACAGTTGCTTTCCACTTGGTGTTCAAGCGTCTAAAGCTCTTGGGTTTTCATCCACCCCATCTTCTTCTCCCCTCCCCTTTACAACTTTGTAATTTGAGCTTGCAGCAAAATATGCCTTGTTACGGGGACATCATTAAGCAGTTGCACACTGTGACACTGGTTGTATTTAAATATTTCTTAGGCAATAGGATCCAATAACATGTTCAAAGTAGTCACAAAGACAATGGATTTAAAACCATTCTATACCTTTCTATAACTATACTGTACGGATGTCTCTTAACTGTGGTCTGTGCATTATATCACATAAGTGATAGCAAAAATACTCAGGATTTTAAATACCAGTAGCTCAGATTAGCTGGGAAGCAATCTGTTTGAAGCTACTTATTGTAATTAAAGCCTTCTTGGAGAGTTCTTGGTCTAAAGTACTCCCTGACCTCTGCTGGTTGTAGGATATTTGCTGGTAGCAGAATAGTAGATGCAGCATCCTCAGTACATTTGGAAGTTTTCTATCCAGCCTGTACAGTGATTCTTCTCTTCTTTCTCTCCCCACCCCAACTCTTTGCGGAGCTGTTTGGTGAAAGCAAGAGAATGGAGTTGCTCGCATTCTTCAAACTTCTTCAGAGATGTAGTCTTTGATATACTAATTTCCCTTTTAAAATTGAAGGCCTTTATGTGGTTCTGTGTGTGTGTGTGTGTGAGTGAGAGAGTTAGACTTTTAGCAAGAGTAGAAAGGAACAGAGGTTTTTTCCTCCCAGATATTGGTAAAAATTATTTATACTCCCCAACTGCCTTCTTTCCAGGTTCTTACAGCCAGACTCCTGTAAACCAAATCATCATTCAAGAACGGTACCGGGAAAGTGACGGAGACCTTGCCCTGGGCATGCTTGCTGGAGCAGCAACTGGAATGGCCTTGGGCTCATTGTTCTGGGTATTCTAGGTTTCCTTTAGAAAGTGAGGAAGATCCAAAACCTTTTATTTATTCCGTGTGCAATAATTATATATATTTTCAAAGTACTCCTGTTTAATCTACAGATTTTTAATAAGTTGGAGTACAACTTTTGCTAGTGACTCACTGGGACTGTAGTTAACAAAGTCTTAACTGCCCCAGGATCATATTTCAGTTGAAATGCGGTTTGTGCAACAGTTCATGGCCAGATGAGTTTGTGATTCTATACATTGATTAATAGTAGTAATAACAATGAAGGATTACTAATGAAGGATAAATGGCAACATTTGACTGATTTTTATAGTTCAAAATTAACCATCTGGTTAAAATCATGTTGGCTTCAGGCTTGGAACACTAACTGCAAAATAGGGCAGAATGATAATAGGGAGATGTGCTATATTTGAGACTCCAGGTTATTTAAATTAGATACTGTTTTACTGCTTCTTGAGCAGAGATGGTGGTTCAGTAGACACTCCATAGGATTTGTTTGATGTTTTCAGTATTCTAAAAGCTCTTACATTTCTGTAGCTGGTTGAGTTGATAAAAATTGCATATTCCACAGCATATATTTCTCTACTGTGCAAACTTTTCCCAAAGGCTAAATGATATGTTTGCTTCTTAGTGTTTCTGCAAAAATAATAGCAGCCTTGTTTGGAAAAGGAAAGAAGTCAGGTTTGTCACAATGTAAATAATTTGTTACTAAAAATCAGTTTAGTTCTTTGTGTATCGATGTTTGGGATTCTTCTGACTTGTGGGCTTCTTTTCTAGGGCTGTAGAATCTACTAGCAGCTTGCTCCAGTGTTAATAAATAAATATATAATTAAAGGTCTATAGTCATACTGGGCTTTAAAATGTCCAAAGCATTTTTTTTAATCCCTGGGTGTAGATGTTTTGGAGCCCTGTACTTGTAGAGCAGGAGTTAACTTCTCACATTTCATCTGCAGTTGCAAAACAAGACAATTATTTATTTTTTGTATAGTACAACATCACCTGTTCTCAGTCATTGAAAAGCTGTACTGGTAATATCCGGTCTTGCATACTCTACTTCCCGAGGTTCTTCACTTCATATACAATTCCATAACAGTGTGCAGCAAGCTCTTATTAGAGCATGATGATTAGCTTCAGTGGAGTAGGGTGCCAAAGCTTTATTCTTGGGATATTTTAATTTGTATGTATCCCGTTGTGTATATATCCTGTTTTAAAACCCAAGATGTCGGTAAGAGTCTTCAAAATACCTGTGTTGTGTCTTAGGCTAACATTCTCAGCAGCAAATGAGGAAGATTCTGGTATCCATCATCAAACAGTTAAAATTAAGTTTGTTCCCAGTGAATTAGGGGGAACATCATTATAAGTCTTGCCAGAAGTTATGGATGCCCTTTCTTGAGTGAATCGAGTACTGCTATTTTGCCTTGGGGGGTATTGGCAGTGATGAGAAATTAGCAATATTCAACATCAGTTGAATGTGAAAGTCTGAGATGTTTGTTCTTACAAATGGATTGTTCAGCAGTCTAGAACAAATGTACAGTACTATGAACTGAAGAAAATCTGAACTGAAGATCTTAGGTTCTTCATAAGAGTGGGGCCCTAACATTAATTCCTGTGTGAGTGTGTCTGAAGACTTCAAATCACTGATACTAGCAGTGCAATCTTAAGCACAGTGGCTTCAGTTGATTTAGAAGTGCACATTATTGTTTAGGATTGCACTGTGTCCCTGTGATAGAGGGAGGCTTACCTTCTGCTCTTATTTACACTTTGTCAGGAGTAATCTTTTAAAAGAGTCTTCTATGCTATTCTGTATAATTGTCTAGAAATTCCTACTTTCTGTGTATTGTATTTGATCATGAAAAAACAAAATAAATGTAGTGTTGGAACTGCTGGTAAGCTTGAAAATTTATTATATGCTACATATTAAAAGTCCACACGATTCAGACTGATTCTATCTGATTTTATTTGGGAGTAGAGAATACAAAAATCACTTTTGGGGGGGTCGTTTTAATTATGCAATCATATTGGTGGTCTAATACTTTAGTTTTTTGTACAGACATGTTTTTGTAGATTGCTGTTATCATTATGGAAACCACCTTGAGCACAAGAAAGCAGGGTGCAAATTTTTCAGTAAATATAAATTAAACTCACACTTAATTCTAGGAGGGCATATGGGTGACATTATTTGAACAACATTTTGCAAATAAGTCACAGGGGGCTACTGATAGCTCCATGATGGTGTATCAGCCTTTAAAAAACCCAATACACAACATGGCAAACTTTCAAATGGTCTTTAGGCTGATTAGATTTGTCCTGCGTATTCTGCCATTTGCACTTTATCCATCATCCCAACTGTTCCATATCTAGCAGTTCTCCCTATGAAAGGCAGGTGCTTGGTTTGATTGAATTCAGGGCATTTGGGAGCCATCACCTACCATCTGGGTCAGTTTGCGTTCCAGAAATCCTTCTATGGCTGGAAAGCTAGCTTGCTGTGTCAACTGGGAATATGCTGAAGCCAATCTGAAATTCCATTGGATCCCACCATTTTCAGGACAGACCCATTTAAAAATGGTTTGCCATCCTTATGAAGATTACAGGTTGCTGTGATCCCAATCCTTACCTGCTGATTAATGGTCTTAAGAGTCGAATTAAAGGCTTCACACATCTACAGATCATCTCTTCTCATCTGAATGAGTGTAGCCAGAAATGTACATGCGATGGTGTGATAGTTGTTGTGGCAACTGTGGAGCTTTCAGCTACACAATACAAAGGGACGTGGATGGTGACATCCCCTAGTCCTCTCCCACCAGGACTATTGTATTAACTTGTCAGTATATCCTAACAAGATCCATGTGGAATGAAAATTAAAATTTAGAGTAATGTTCTTTTGCTGCCTAAACTCATAATTGACTTACACTGGAAGAAATTTTAAAATGGTCTATTTTCTGTGCAGAAAGGTTCTGCGAAGAGAGTGGCTACATGATTCTATTATGGAGAGAAAGGAGGGTGGTATGAAATAATTGATAGAGAATTGTAGTGTGAATTGCTCACACATAACCGTTGTGGCACAGGGATTAAAATGTTGGATCTGGGAGATGTGGGTTTGAATCCCTACTCAGCCTTGGCAGCTTGCAGGGAGATCTTGGGCCAGTTGCATATACTTGCCTAACCTGTCTCCTAGGCTTGGTTATCCCCGGCCCCCGGGAGGCACACCTGGCCTCAACCAGGACCAGGGCCTTTTTGGTCTTGGCCCTGACATGGTGGAATGTGTTCCCAGAAGAGCTGAAGGCCTTGACGGAGCTTTCACAGTTCTGCAAGGCATGCAATACGGAGCTCTTCTGCTAGGCATTTGGTTGAGACCAGGCTAGGAAGAACAGGTCCCTCCAGGTATAGGCTCCCATAGGCTGGACATCGCCAGAAGATCCCCCCCATGGGTGTGGGTGCGGTGGTGGCTGCTATTATATGGTGTAGATGGGTGGGTGGAGGTTTATAGACTGGGTTTTTACCGCCAGTACGGTCTTATGGTATTGTATGTATTTTATGTGGGTTTTAAATTTTGTAAGCCACCATGAGCCGGTGGGGTCCAGGAGTGGCAGTTAATAAATATATCAATATAATATCAATATAAATATATCAATATCAATATATCAATATCAATATATAAATATAAATATAAGCCACTTTGGGTCCCCACAGATTAGTAAATTGGATTATAAATAAAATAAATAGTGCTGGTGTTCAAACTGAAACACACAGATTGAAAATGAGTACCACCTCTTCCAAGTTGAACACTGGGCTTCATCTTGGGTGGGTAGGCCTGCTAATCTGCTAACCAGATGCTGTGGTTGGAGTGGGAGGAAAAAATAAATTGGCTTTAGGGTTCCCACTTCTTCATAACCTGGACTCCAGGTTGCATCTATGCTTTGCATTCACCACTATCTAATCCAGGACTACAACACATCCTGTATTCAGTAGGTTTTACAAACGGTGCATCAAACTACGCACTTCTTTAAGCACTTTCTCTCCCTTCTCCCACCTTTGAGTTTTGTGTGGAGCATTCAGTCTGATGCCTTTGGGAACTCAAAAACTTTCTCCATATTTTGTAATATTTTAGTTTGTCCTAACAAAATGTTATTCAATGGCTGCCGTTTTAGGAATTTTCCTGTGGCTCAACATAGCTAGCTCTACTTCATGCTAGAACTGAGCCACCAGATGGCAGGCAACATCAAGCCATTGCAGTAGGGTTTAGTCTGCAGCAGGTTTCCTGCATTTGATTGATTGAACACAAGCAATGAGGGAAGCCTTTGCCCAGCAAATAAAACATAAGCAAAAAAATAAACTTACAAATTCTGGTTCTGAAAAGATTTTTCTATAAGTTGAACACTATTTATTTATTTATTTGTTTGTTTGTTTGTTTATTTATTTATTTATTTATTTATTTATTATATTTCTATACCTCCCTCCCCGGAGGCTCAGGGCGGTTTACATTAAACTTATAAACAATACATAGAACAGAATTTTTTGTAATTGCTATCCTGCTATCCTGAAGGGACAGCTTGTCTGGCTTCCTGAGCCCCCAGGGTAATCTGGATGGAACTCCCTTTCTTAGCATTTCTGTGTATAATTTAGTATTGGGTAATGACTTCATTGTGGGGAGAAGATACTCTTTTGAAGTGATCATGCAAACAACAAACCGGGAAGGGAAAACTATATTTGGTGAAATGGACAACTGTTCATGTAAGTGTGGAGTTAAAAATCTCTGGGTTGGGAAATCAGTGGAGAGCATGTTCACCTTCCTGGATATATAGTGGCCGATGTGAAGGTTATTATCCATCAAAAGAACTTCACTAGTGGGATCTAGCAGGAAAGTCTGAATTAGAATTCATTTAAAAACTGAAAGCAATCCCCTCTCCACTCTAGCATAAACAGAGAACCTGATTCTTCATTCATTATAGGTACTAACATCTCATATATCCCATCCCTGACCAATTTGTTCCACTATCACATTTGTGAACTTCTTTTTCTTTTGATTGGATCTTGTACATCAAGTTTGCTTTGCAATCCCCTCCCCCATGCCCCATGCTGCTGGGTTTTAGAAAAGCCTAATGGGTATACACTAATGTGCGTCTGAAGATATAATCTCATGAAAGCTCGTGCTGAAATAATTTCCAATTGCCTTTAAATTACTATTGGCCTCCTGTGTAACTGAGATGCGAATGGCTGCAGATACAGGAGTAAGCAGCCTGTTTCCTCAAACCCCATTATGAATCTGTTGTTCTAGTGATCTCAGACAATTACAAAAAATTAAGATATACAAAGTAGGATTCAATGGGTCATGTTCTGTTTGCACAAGGCATCTCCGCCAGTGGGATGGAATGTTCCTGCATCCTTTCTGCATTTCTGTTGTTTTCTATAAAACCAAGGGCTGAACTGGGGCCTGTTAATACATATCAGCAACATCTAACTGGCATGACTGTTAGGATGAAAGGAGATACTTGGAGAAGGTGGAATACAAAATATTTAATAATGTTGCAATATTGCCTTGTAAATCAATCTGTTGCTTGCATGCTCAGTCCCAAAAACCCACATTCCCATGTCAAGATCTAAACTATTGGACAAAAAAGATCCTGTTGCAGTTTGGGAAATCTGTTCTCTGCACATCAATCCCATTCATGAAATGGAAGTCATTTTGCCTCTTTCTTTGGTTGTAGTTTTGCCCAGGACAGGCCAATGCCAAGCATACCCATACTGGTACATTTACTAAAATGATAGAACAGTAAGCAAAGGACCTTAGAGGGCTAATTCAAGCCTTTGAACTCAGGTTTATGGAGTCATTTTGAGTATGAAAGAGGTTTCCTTCCCTTTGTTGTGGGGACAGGGCTTTTAAAAATTGTTTCTTTAAAGGGCTGCTTGTCCATACAGCTCCACATGGATCAAGGGCAGGTGAAGGTCACTCTAATGCTGCCATCTGGCTTGAGAATGCCTGCCCCCTTTCCAGAGAATGCTCATCTGTATGTGCTAACAGTGCGCTGCACACAGGCCACTGAGCAACAGAAATGCAGCTGGCAGGTGCACAAGCTCAAACTCATTGATTGTTCTCCAGGTTTGCTGGCTGGCTCTCCTAAGCAGTTGTGCCTGCCAAGCACTTTCCCCACATGCTCCGTTGTGCCTTTGAGGGTAGCTAATATAGCCCCTTTCTGTAGAGTACTACAAGTGAACTGGAAATGCAAGCACCCGTGTTATGTACACGGCAGTGCTTCAGTAACTCTTTCACTGGGTATTGTTAAAGCCAACACACCAGATCAGCCAACATAGGAACTATTGTGTGAGAGAAGCATTCAGCTTTGCTGGAATTGGCAAACCATTGGCAAACCTCGTCTTTGTTCAGCCTCTGCTGTCTGCACACAGGTTGGTTTGACTGGGATCCCTTGTGTTATGTAAAGCTACATCCTCTGTGGACTGGTAAAAGTCTTATCTAAACCATTTAGAAACAGACCATCAGTGGACAGCTCTTTATTTAGGGTTGCCAATTCCAATTCCTGGAGATTTGGAGATAAAGCCTAGAGATGCAGGTTTGGGGGAGGGGAGAGACCTCAGAGAGAGAGAATGCCATAAAGCTCCACCTCCAAAGTAGCCATTTTCTCCAGGGGAACTGATCCTTGTCGCCTGGAGACCAGTTATAACTCCGGGAGATTGCCAGGCTCCACCTGGAAGTTGGCAGCCCTCTTTATTACAGAGGCTGCAGCAGTGGTCCTAACCCCGAGGCCTGTTGGCATCTCAGTGGACTTCACGTGTACTGCAGCATGCCTGGAATCAGACCTGCAAGCAGGGCAGGGAGTCCCCACAACCTACAAGAGAAAGATTAATTTTGTTCTCTCCAAACCACATTCAGGCCCCTCTCACATTCAGAAGAACACACTCAGGATATTTTGCTGCTATCCTGAAGGGACAGCTTGTCTGGCTTCCTGAACCCCCAGGGTAATCTGGATGGAACTCCCTTTCTTAGCATTTCTGTGTATAATCTATCTTCCTGACATCAGCTTTGAAAGAGCTGATCGCCTATTTGGGAGTGAAGGAGGGAGACTGAACACAAGCATCCCTTGAATTCTAGACCCCTCTCACAATCAAAGCTGATAGCACTGATCATCTACTTCGTTATGTAATAAAGCATTGGGAGTTGAATGTCTAGCCTCAAGAGCTAATGCAGAGATTCAGCCTGGGACAATATACACAGCACCCTTCCCTGAACTAGTAGGAAATGCATGCTTTCACGAGCATGCCGCTGGCAAGTAAACTGGCCCAAATCTTTGTGCCCAGGACAGCTTGGGGGTGAAATTAACTTGGCCAGTAGTGGAAAATAACATATTATCATTCAAAATCATTGGTCATTACAATAATAGCAAATAATCAGAAAATACATCACTCAAAAGAAAGACGGCACGCACAGAAGCTATTACAGCTTTGAACAGGACCCCCATGGTGGAGAGAGGAACAGATTTTGGAGTCAAAGCAAAAATGGCCAGACATCTTTAGATGCAACATTACATGACATTTAATGCTTTAAATCAAATTATCTCCATGACTGGCTACTACAATAGTCTGTAAATGTTTGCTTTCAATATCCTGAATTGCTCTTGCAACCAACAACATTTTACGAGCGATGTATTTTTAGAAGCAATGACACTAACAAATCTCCTTGGACCATTGTATAACAGACAGAGCAGAATACAGCAAAGAATGTCCTCTATGATCCCCTGGCCACAAAAAGAGCCCAACATTGATTTTCTCAGTATATTGGTTCATTTGAGTAAGCTGATAGCATAGTCTGAAAATGCAGTCTTGTGAAAGCTTTCCTTGAAGAGTGAAAGATCATCTTGAGATACATTTGCTGGAGATAAACCAGAACCACTGTATGAGCTCTGGCCAACCTTTTGTATCCAGTGGAGTCCTAGAAGGGCAGTTGTGTTAGTCTGTTGCAGCAGACTTGGACAGACTTTGTGTGGCACCTTAATGATCACTGTTTGGAAAATTCTAGCATGAGTTTTCATGTACTAAATCTCATTTAACAGGTCCACGAGAAGGGATCTTAGTTGGAAGAAGCAGATCTATGTACTTCTTCCAACTACGATCCCCTCTCATGAACCTGTTATATATGAATGAGGAAAAATAGTAAACAGTGGGGTGAAAAGACCATGACATTCAAGAAGCACTGGGTATACAGAGACTTTATGTTCTACATTTTCCTGCAGATTCAGTAAAACAAAAAATATCCAGCACCACTAGTATGATGGCCTACAAACAATGACTTCTGAGCAAACTCCTACTATAAAACAGATGATATTTAAGAACCTAATTTTCATAGGTTTTTATCCTTAATGAAATCCATCATTTCTGTCCAGTCCTATGTAGAAGCGCTGCAGTCCAAATCCACTAAAATCAATGAGCCTAGACTGGTTCATCGTGTTTTATGGCTTCACTTCCCTGGGTGTAAACCCCACTGAATAAAATAGGAGTTACCTCTGAGAAAGGCTGTCACATAGAGGATGGAGCAGAGTTGTTTTCTGTTGCCCCAGAGGGTAGGACCAGAACCAATGGGATGAAATTAATTCAAAAACATTTTTGGCTAAACATTTGGAGGAAGTTCCTGACAGAGGGGTTCCTCAGTGGAACGGGCTTCCTTGGGAGGTGGTGGGTTCTCCTTCCCTGGAAGATTTTAAACAGAGGCTAGATATCCACCTCACAGAAATGCTGATTCTGTGCATTTAGGCAGATGGTAAGTGGGTGGGCAGAAGGGATTGTGTCGGTGCTTGGCTCTTGTGGTCCTTTCTTGCATGCCCAGGAAAATGCCAATTGCCACTTTGGGGATGGGAGGTCAGTTTCTTCCAAACCAGACTGGTCAGGGATTCTGGATTTTTTTTTAGGGGGAGGGAGGAATCATCTGGGCATAGAATTGGGGTTCCTATGGTGGACAGGTAGTTGTGAATGTCCTGTATTCTGCAGGGGGTTGGACTAGATGACCCTAGATGTACCTTACACCTTTATGGTTCTAAGACCTGTTTACATCAATCATGGATCTCCTATTACTGTATAATTTCATAATCACTTGTATTGAAATATTTTTGGACTCAATCAGAAGAAAGTTAAGTAGTGCCAGCCCTGTTGATTTCAACAGAGGTTAGGCCAATGTAATATTCTGCCTTTTGCCTGGATAACAGGGAGTTGCTGGGACATGGCAAGTGCATCTTACTGACTTTTAACTTGTTTTCCCCCCTGTCAGTCTACAATATCTCTTCATGTTGTATGCAAAGGCAGAGTCATTGAATGGATAAAGCTGAAGTAAAAGAAGAGTTTGTTTCTATACATCCCCCTTCTTTACCCTAAGAGTTTCAAAGTCACCTACAATTGCCTTCCTTTCCTCTTCACACTATAGTCATCTTGTGAGGAGGGTGAGGCTGAGAGAGTTCTGAAAGAAATTGTGACTGGCACCCAGGTCACCGAGCAGGCTTCATGGGGAGGAGTGAGGAATCAACCCGGCTCTACAGATAAGAGTTTGGGGCTCTTAACAACTACGCCATGCTTCTTGGCCTTTTTAGTGTAAGTAAAGCTTCTAAGGTACTGATGTTCATTTTAGTTGCTGCAAATAAAAATAGCTGGTGCTTCCCCCTTGCAATGCACTGTTGCAAAAGTTATATTTCACTGCTTTGTCCTATTTGTTGTTGTTTTTGCCTCTGCTTTGGATTTCCTGAAGCACTTGCTGCTGATGATTCCTTCCTCACTTGACTCCTATGTAGCCCTTTATGTGTTCTGTGTAAAGAACTGCAATGATCCAATTTACCGCTAATCTTGATCTCTTCCTTTCCTAGTGATGTTCTACTTCTTTGTTCCAGCTGTCTGAGTATCCTTTGCAATGACTGCATGTGCCTTTCAGTTTAGGTAGAAAAGAGCCTTCCCTGTGTCAAACTACTGCTTTTGGAAAAACAAACACCAAAAGTTTAGGCACATTAATAGCTGTACTTACTTCTGCTTGGATATGGAGCAAGCTTTGAGATGCCTTATTTCAACTTCTAGTTTGTGGTGACCTTTACTCTATATTTGATTAATATCTTCTTTAATTCTGTACATTTTGCTTTCTTGAGTAGACTGCTGATGACACAAAACATGTTTCATGTGTGAGTGTGTTTTAGTTCTAGTGTGTGTGTGTGTTTTAGTTCTACATGACTGAGCACATAGCTTTGCATTTTATTTTATTTGCATGGAAATAAAACAATCAGGGCAATGCAAAAGGAGATGAAAAACAAGACATGGCCAGCTCATTCTGGGAAAAGAGCAGTAGCTAGAGATTCTATGTACCAACAGCTCTGAAAGGCAATGGCTGTTATTTCAGACTGTTAAACCTGGCTGAATTTTGAAGACTATTTGTAGCCTGATTAAATAATTCTCTGCACTCTCTGAGGTCATTCCATAGGCTACCCCCCCCACCCCCCAAAAAAGACATTACTATCAAAACCATTTTAGAGAGCCTAGAAATTTTAATTTAGAGGGAAAAAACTTCAGAGAATAACTAATTTGTATTTTGCGCAGTAGTTGAAACTGCCCCTATAAATATCAGGTCAAAGTGTCTGTAATCACAGGTGGCAGGTACAACATATTGCTTTCACAACTTTTCCCAGAAGACAGCTAGTCATTCTTGCAAAGGTGGAGACACCACCACTTTCTAAATTAATGCTCTCAAAAATTCAGTAATATATATAAAAGTCAGCGACAGGTTACAAAAACAAAACACAACAAAATACCATGAAAGGACAAAACAATCTCTAGATAAATCAATATCTTTGTTTCTGACTGCTTTAAACCACTTGTTTCAGATGTCACTATTTGGAATAGCTCTTTTCTCTGATCAATATCTCATGGCAATGCTGGAGCTATTCAGATAAGCTATCAGTGGAACTAATTGTTGTTGAAGCTGTGCCCTTTTGTTCTGTAAGGGAGGGATGGATTTGTTTTTCCTATGTAAGCTGATTGGAGTGCTTTTCAGCTCAATTCCATTTCAAGCTGGGTTTGCTAGCTCATCTCAAAGGGCGCCAGTCTACTGCAGTCTTCTAATGCAAACAAAAACAATGACCAGAGTTGAATTTGTATGGAGAGGGGCAAGGATTCAAACCTTTGTGCCCCCCACCCGCCCCACCCGGAGAGCCCTGGGTCCCAGGCCTGTAGAGGATAATGGGTCACTCAAAGGACACAGTATACATTCTCCCAGGTAGCCTATATTAGCATTATTCCAGGCTTCATCAATGACCTGAAAGAAGCATATGGGACTTACAAAATTACCTGACCTCCCAAATTAAGAACTGAAGTGGGGTTTAGTATTCTAGCTAAAATAGGGAGTTGGCTATATCATCAACTGGGCATACGGTGTTCCCCTGGGAAAGGAATGACTCTTAGATTGTGATACCCCTCCAATATCATAGGCTTTCCTCTACTGTATGTATCCTATTTGCATGTATTAATGTGTTGTCGTTGTTTCCAACTTATAGAAAGCCTATGTGATGTGTAGGTGGAGTAACAAAGATCGGGAGCTTGGATCCAACGCAATGGAAATGCATAACTACCATTGGCTAGCTTGCAAGGTCCAGCCTGATATTGGTTGTTTTAATTATCCTATCAGAGGGCTCCGCTTAGGCTTTGGCAGGAACCTCTGAACTGTATATAAGTTTGGGTGGTGGGCTGTTGTTTCAATTTAGTTGTGTGCGATCAATAAAAATGATGCCAGATGGCTGCGAGGTCCCTGTTACCTTCTACTCCTGGACCTTGTCATTGATGGAGCGGAACTATGCCCAAATGGACAAGGAGGTGCTCAAGAAGGGTCAAGAATTTCCATGACTATATATACAGGAAGAAGTTCACATTTTTCTCAACTCCCCCTTGGACTGTTGGCCCTGGATTGTCAAACTCCCCAGATTTATTTACTTATTTTCCAATTTATACCCTGCCCCTCCCAACAAAGCTAGCTTGGGGAGGCTTACACCATATTATATAAAATAATACATAAAACCACAATAAATCAAACAACGTAATAAAACAATCCTACCCTACCCAGAGCATATCGGTTTCCAGTTTCATGGGGGGTGGGGATCCATATAGAGGGAGCCCAAGATGTTAATCAAGCTGTCCAGATGTTCACCAAAATGCCTGGCGGAAGAGCTTCGTCTTACAAGACCTGTGGAATTGACTCAGTTTCATCAAGGCTCTCACATCCTCTGGGAGCTCATTCCACCAGGACATGGCCAGGGCTGAAAATGCCCTGGCTCTTTTGGGCCAGGATTCACCAATTTATTTGCACTGGATGATCTTAATGTCCTTTAGTGGGCGTAGTCAGTTAAGTGGTCCCACAGATATGCTGGGCCCTGACTGTGTTTGGTCTTAAAAGTCAGTACCAGCACCTTAAAGCAAATCTGGAATTCAAATCTGGAATTCAACCAGGTTGAATATGGCTCCTCCATGATGTGTGAGTGAGGAGCTATGCAGCCACATTCTGGACCAATTGTAGTCTCTGGATCAGTGTTAAGATTGTGTCCCATCCCCCCCTCCCCCTCAGATGCTGAAGTGGTCGATCTTCTTCAGTGGAAGATCATGGGGAATGCCAATGATCTCAGCTGTTTGCCTCTGCCTGCAGTTGAAGAAGACCCATCACTGTTATCACTGCCTGAAAGGGCGAAACAGTATTTTCTGGGCACTTAAACAGATAATATCTGAGTATGAAGGGACGTCAAGTGCCCTAGAAACTGCACAGTCCAAGTCCTTCCATCTGATGGACTGCTGAGCTTTTGCACAACATCTTTCCACAAGTAAGGAACCTTGTAGTTTTTCAGAAACCTCATTTCCCTACTGAAGACTCAAGCACTGAGCAAAATGACATTCCCTGTGGCCCTTTGCTGACTTGAATATGCTCTGATGATTTACATTTCCAGTTAGAGAAGAACTTCTTGAGGAAATGGTGCTTAATTCATAAGGCAGCTAAGCACACTACAGTCTGAAGAAATTTGTAACCCAAAGCAGCTAAATATGAATTTCAGTGACATCCCTACAGAGAAATAAAAAGTGAGAGGGTTTATACATCGGAGAATATTCCCCTGGACATTCTTCTCTGTTTTCAAGTTTCTATATTAAGAAATATTTCTAAGAATGCATACCAATACACACTGGGGAAGAAAAATAATAAAATAATGAGAGTTGACATTGACTGAAAGAGAGACTAGGAAGTTAAGACACATTCTAACATTAAGGCAGACTTCCATTGGGCATACTCAGTCATCTGACTCCAAAGTTAACAAGTCATATCAGGTGCCTTAATAGATTTCATGTTCCAAAAATAAGTTTCCATTTACTAAAACATTCTAGACACATTGGCTAGTTTTTACTCAGCAATAATATTGTGGTCTAGTGGTCCCCAACCACCAGTCCAGGGACCGGGACCGGTTCATGGATCAGTTGGTACCGGACCGTGGCTCCTCCTCGCCCTCCTGCCCAGATGCTGCCTCAGGGGCTACCCTGCCACTCTGCTGCCAGCTCACCTTTGGTGCTCTCCAGTAGCTGCCATGGCTGGGGCTCCCCCTCGATGTGGTGTTGCACAGCTGCTGCTGGCAGCACCCCCCAGCAGGCAGCGGGAAGTCAGGGGTGCTGGCGGGAAAGCAAGTGGAGCAGGGGCTCAGGCAGCGGCGACATCCCTTGGCAAAAGACTACCCCCCCCCGGGCATCAGTAAAATTGTCTAGTGTTGACCAGTCCCTGGTGATAAAAAGGTTGGGGACCACTGGATAATGGAACATTTGGGCTTATAAGGATGGCAGCAGGAAGGTATCTACCTAGAGAAATAATTATGTGGCATTTATTACATATAAACAACTTGTGTGGCAATCTTTTCTATTTTGTTTTGTTCTGGAAATTTGCTCCATATAGATTTTTATAATTAGCTAATTCCTTCAAGAAAAATATAAATTATATAATCATTGCAGTATTTTCTGTGGCAGAAAACCAGACATCATTCCTTCCTTCTTTTGTCAGTCTCTCCAAGCCCAGTCTACCTGACAGGGTGGTTATGCGGATGAAAATGCCTGGAAGAAGGATGAGATAAAATTATACTAGGTAGATAAATACATGAGAACAAAATTTGAATACGTTGTTTCTTAAGTGGCCCTGAATAATTAGCTTAACAACGTTTTTAGTCTAGTTGGCATTTAACCATCATGCAAGGACTTCAAAAGAATGCCACCACAAAGATGTCTTATATCATCCTATCTTCAGAGCATATTCTTCCAGAAGAAGAAAATAGTGTCTAGCTTCAAGCAGATGTCAAGTTAGCCATTGCTTTCCTCCACATGCAGTCAACTGGGTGACTTTTCTCAGCTCCACCTATGTCACAGGGTGTCTGTTATGGGGAGAGGAAGGGAAAGGTGTTTGTAAGTCATGTTGAGACTCCTTCAGGTAGTAAAAAGTAGGGTACAAAAAATCCAGTTTCTCCTCCTCCTCCTTTGACTATGACTATGACTACTTCTCCTCTATGGGCACCTATCACACCCCCAGGTATTGCTGGAAGCTTAGCTCACCTTTGGTTAGGTAAATCAAATATCTTGTTCTTTTCTAGATCTCAGTTTTTCAGCTTTCTTTTACATTACTCTCATTCTTCCTGCTATCTGGACATTCTCATGTTACCTCAACATGGGCATTCTCCTCAGGGTGTCTATTCTACCCCCTGGCCCTCTCAGGCTCTGAGGCTGTTGTCTTTCTTCAGGGCTGCTATTTTGCTTGCTGTGGTTTCTGGGGACTCCTCTTGTTTCTCCCATCTAGAGGCTGGCAACCCTGCCTCTGCTAACAACATATGACTTGCAACCCAGTGATGTAAACATTAAATTGTGCTGCAATATGAATTAGCAGCCCTCAAAGGAGTAGATCCTGACAGGTTATTCATCATACATCATGGGAGTTATTAGCCTCATTCACTAACCATCTGTGAGGAACACAACTCCTGCTGCTTCGGATACCTTCCACATCCCTGGAAAAATCCACCGATTTATCTCTTCATCTGGAACCATGTAATAGAATTCCCTCAGAATGTTTAGGTTGGCATTAGAATTTGAATTAATCCTTTTATGTTCTAAATCTGAATAATAAACACGTAATAACTACATTGGTTGGTGAAACAAAGAGAAATAAAAATAGCCAAATTGTAATGGTGAGAGATCATCCATAGAATTTATAGAAATTATGGCTTACAACTGGCAGCTCTGAAAGTAAGTTATGGAATCTTGCTGCTAATAAGTCAGCAGAAAGATGTTTTTAAAATGTGAAGGAACTCACTTGTCAGCAAGTTTCTTTGTACAGATCGGCAGCAGCTGCCCATTATATGTTAGTTTTGACCAGAAACCTCAGTTTGACTTGTGAGTGATGCTGTAATTTCTGAAAGGAAGATGGGGATCATTCTGCCCCAAAGAGAGGCAGCTAACCCCTGACATCTGCATGGTTCACTTTCAGATATATAAACAATTTTCTCTTTAAGCTCAAAGTGCCAGAAAATTATAAAATACTAGGGACCAAGCCCATTGCAATCAGGAATACAACAGGTGCTAGAGTGGGGGTGGGTGGGCTGGAAGAACTCTGTGGACGGCCTCTCCATGGAAAGGCTGCAGGCTGGAGCCCCCTGGGAAGAGAACTCCCTGGCAGGGTGAGCTCTCAGGGCAGCAGGGAACTGCAGCCTCCAAACCTCAGAGGGAAGTAGAAAGAGGAGGGGGTGGTCAGGAGTGGGGGACAGAAGGCAATTGGCAGACAGGCAAGCTGGGGCTTTTTGTTGTGTGTAATTCTCTGTGTGCAGATAATTTATTTTTGCAAAGAGTTTAAGGAGGAAGGACGTTCTGTGTGGACAAGACAATCAAGGAAGTGAGCAATTACACTGGTATAACTGCCCTACTTTTCCTTATGGCTGTTATGCCATTGTTGCTTGGTCCTACTAAACAGACTAACTGCTAAACTACACTGGCTTACTACAGAAATGCAGGGAATGAAAATGGTTCTCATATGCCAATCCCCCCCCCTCTCCCGCACTCTTGTCTAACCTTCAAACACTCTCTGGACACAGGAACATATCCTCTTCAGACTTTTTCATGAAGCTGATGCCTATGGAACCTCCTCTTACCTCTACTTCTGTTTGTAAAGTGCAAGCTCCCACCGCAGAACAAACAGGGTGCTGTGGCCAGTCTTCTAATACTGTACTTGATTGCATTATATAATTATTTATGGCATTAAAATATTACACTATTACTAGATGTAATGTTATGTGACTGACAAATCCTGTTAGGGAATTTCTAATTAAGTGCTAATAGCTTCATGCATTTAAGCAGGCAGATTAAAGCTCATAAAACCAGCAACTCTGAATGAGAAATCACTTCTATCTGGATTAAAGGCCAGGTGTAAGCTCCCAAAGGCTAAATCCCCCTAAATGCCATTCCACTCAGTGCCTGTTGCTAGAAATGTGCATCTGTATACTTGGGGACAGTGGAAAAACAAAGGCTGCAATTATATATAGCCCAGTGTGTAAGCAGCACAGGCATTCCCCAGGCTTGACAAGCAAACATTTGCTTGTTGGTAAGCATTAATTGTATTTTAACAATGAGGTAAACAACGTCAATCTTGACTGTCAAAATCTGCTAAAAATATCCATGGTCTGAAGCTGAATATTCCACAACACATGCATTGTCAAGGAAGTGCCAATCAAGGAAAAGATAATATAATTGAGGAGCATAGCCTCTTGTGGCGCAGAGTGGCAAGGCAGCGACATGCTGTCTGAAGCTGTCTGCCCATGAGGTTGGGAGTTCAATCCCGGCAGCCGGCTCAAGGTTGACTCAGCCTTCCATCCTTCCGAGGTCGGTAAAATGAGTACCCAGCTTGCTTGCTGGGGAGTAAACGGTAATGACTGGGGAAGGCACTGGCAAACCACCCCGTATTGAGTCTGCCATGAAAACGCTAGAGGGCATCACCCCAAGTGTCAAACATGACCAGGTGCTTGCACAGGGGATACCTTTAGCTTTACAAAGCCATAATAGGCAAAAACTGCACCTCCACATTTAGAGGTAGCCTGCCTCTGGTTACCAAAAAATAACAATATAGGGATCCTCCTTATACATTTTTCAAGTAGTAGAAACCTGCTCTTTGGCTTGTCATTTTCTTATATGATTAATACCAGATTAGGAATGGGTTGGGTTATTGTCAAGATATGACACAGTGTAACATTCATAATGTTTTACAATTATGATTCTGCCATCATAGCTTCAGCATCAAAGTGTTTCAGTTCAGTGTGAATGGAAATTCAAACAATATATATCTGCTGATCCTTCTGGACAATGCCACAAAGCCCAAGATTTTGAAAAGTCAGATAATGCCAAGATCAATTCTCTAGTAACATATTAGACTGGAAAGCCCTTTTATAAGACTTCACCTGTATAAATTATGGATGAATCCATTCTATTTTTTCTACTGAATAGTTCCTAGGAACATCAGGTTGGTGAAAATGTAATAGAAAAAAATGTTTTAACCTCTTGTTTAATTACCTTGTGTTTATTTACTCACTACTTGGAACTCTATGAGCCTCTTGTGGTGCAGAGTGGTAAGGCAACAGACATGCAGTCTGAAAGCTCTGCCCATGAGGCTGGGAGTTCGATCCCAGCAGCCGGCTCAAGGTTGACTCAGCCTTCCATCCTTCCGAGGTTGGTAAAATGAGTACTCAGCTTGCTGCTGGGGAGTAAAACGGTAATAACTGAGGAAGGCACTGGCAAACCACCCCATATTGAGTCTGCCATGAAAACGCTGGAGGGCATCACCCCAAGGGTCAGACATGACTCGGTGCTTGCACAGGGGATACCTTTACCTTACTTGGAACTCTGAGCTTTGAACGCATAATGTGATCAAAAGAAAAAAATATTAATGGAAAAACTGACACTGCCTGTAAGAGAGATTTTTCTGCATCTCCTGAATAAAATTTTGTTGGTCTTAAAGGTGCCGCAGGACTCAAACTTTGATCTACTGCTTCAGACCAATATGGCTATTCACCTAAATCTGTTAACATCCAGATTATTGTTAACATACAGAAATTTTAAGTATCAAAAAGAAGCAAAAAGAAAATGATATTTATTTTAAAATTCAAGATTCTCAAATTGAACAGGCATACCGGAAGATTTTGGGAAGCCAAACTTGGAAAAGAGATTTTTCGAACTGGTCCAAGATTATTTGATAATTTTCCATAATGATAATGGGGAGAGGAATGGGAAGGCGACTGTAAGCCGCTTTGAGCCTCCTTCGGGTAGGGAAAAGCGGCATATAAGAACCAACTCTTCTTCTTCTTCTTCCTGATATTGACCAGATATTTACAGTGAATTCAATATTTGCATTCAAGAATAAGCTTCAGGATCTACTTCCTCACTTCATTTATAAGGAAACACAAGATGCAATACTTAAGAAGCAAAGAGAATCCCATTTAAAGTAGCAGAAAAAGAAGTGTAGATCTTTCAGAATGTACCAACAAGTGTGTTAAGGAAAAGGAAAGACTTTGGCTTTTTGAGTCATATTCTATAAGAGAAGGAAATAAAATACTACTGGGATCATTCACAATAGAAAGGATAGTAATTAAAACAGAAGAACAAGCCAAGCTATTGGCCGAAGAACTGCAAGCAGAGCATCCACACAAAGGAACTGAAGAAAAATTTTCAAGCAACGCAAAGCAAAATTCACTTAAGAGCTTAATGGTCATGGCATCAACAATGGGAGAAAGGGAATACATTAAAAATAGTACCAGCAAATATTAATGAACTAAACTCGCCTTCAAAATGTATGAACATTTTCAACCAACTAAAAAAGCAAAACAGAAAAGAGATTTTTGGAATTGGTCCAAGATTATTTGATAATTTTCCTGATATTGACCAGATATTTTATGCTTACAAGAAACCCACATAAAGAAGAAACATTAACAATTTTTAAATAATAAAAATTACATAATGTATATCTTGCTTCAGCTCTAAACAAAAAGGGAGAGGTAGTTATTTGTACAAATAACCCACAATTAAAAGTAATGGAAGAATTTAAGAGATCTAGAGGGAATATGTCTAATTTTAATAATCAAACTTCTACAAGGCGAGCAACAATGCCAAAATTAATTTTGTTGAGATTTTTTTCAAACTATGCTAAAAATTCAAGAACAGGATATAATAGTTGCTGGAGACATGAGTGGAGTTTTAGATCCAAAGAAGGATCTAGAAACCATAAATGTGGGAAATTATTGAAAAATGTATTCTAATATTTGGAAATGTTGAACTTAGAAGTCTCCTGGAGGATCAAACATCCAAAAGGGAAAAGATTCTGTTAGATATCAAATGCATTCAAGAATAGACATGAGTTTGATATCAAAAAACTCTAACAATGAATCTAGATAAGGTAGAGGTGCAAACAAAAATATTCACAAATCATAACCATATAGAGGTACATTTGTGATATAGAAAACCAAGAAGAAGATAGAGGCTAAACTGTGCTCTGTTACTACAAGATAATTGGCACAAACCCCAGCGGATAGTGCAGTTGCGGTCCTCTATTTTATATCCAAGTACAGTGACTACCGACACTCAACACTTCACCAGAAAGTAGGTTTATTGAAGACAGGATGCATAGACAGTTCACTCAGCCAAGGCAACACGTATACAGGAAAATTAACTGCGACAGATCGGACCCAGGTTTTTATAGGCACAGGAGTAGACCCTTCCCCCCCCCTCAACAGGAGCACCAGAAGCAACCCTTTCTGGAGAGTTTTAGAAGTCAGCGGGGTGTGAAACTGTTGGAGCCAGCAAAGCTCCTGCTTTTACATTTCAAGGGGAGCACCAGATCCCACCGCCCGGAGAGGGGAAAGGAAGGCAGTGATCAGAGTGACGGGGGGGGGGGGGGGAGGTGGTGATCAGAGTGACGGGGGGAGGGTAGGAAGGCAGTGATCAGAGTGACGGGGGGGGGGGAGGTGGTGATCAGAGTGATGGGGGGAGGGTAGGAAGGCAGTGATCAGAGAAACAATGTTTTTGACACCTTTACGAGGGAGAAAGGAGAAAACAGGAAAGGGGGGGGGAGGAAGAGGCACCTGACAATAATGCAATAACCAAGTGAAAAAAGTTAGGTAAGTGGGCTGAAAGAGCACTGAGAGAACTGTGAATGGCCCAGGTCAACGAACTGGCTGCATGTGGAGGAACAGAAAATCAAACCCAGATCTCCAGATTAGACGTTGCTTTTCTTAACAACGACACCAAGCTTTAGAGAATATCTTGAGGATTGTAATAAACGGGATGTTGGGGGAAAATGTTTTTGCGGTAGTTTTTTATATATGTGATTTGTTATGTAATCCCTTCTTTTCTTTTGTGACCCTTTTATATTATTATATTGTTTTTTAATATAAAAGGGTCATAAAAATATATTTATTTATAATATTTAAAATATATATATTTAAAAACATCCAGATTATTGGAATTTCATGGGCCAAAACAAAAGCACAAGGCTGCGAAATCTGTGATTAGATCTACCAGCATTTTTTAGTGAGAGGGGTTAAGGGTTTGGCTATACTTTCGATTCTTTTTGCAATCAAAATGTAGCTGCTCCCCAACAAGAGCTTTTGCCTATCTCTTTCCCTATCCAGTTAAGAGCCTCTTGTGGCGCAGAGTGGTAAGGCAGCCGTCTGAAAGCTTTGCTCATAAGGCTGGGAGTTCAATCCCAGCAGCCGGCTCAAGGTTGATGACTCAGCCTTCCATCCTTCCGAGGTCGGTAAAATGAGTACCCAGCTTGCTGGGGGGTAAACAGTCATGACTGGGGAAGGCACTGGCAAACCACCCCGTATTGAGTCTGCCATGAAAATGCTAGAGGGCGTCACCCCAAGGGTCAGACATGACTCGGTGCTTGCACAGGGGATACCTTTACCTTTACCTTTTCCCTATCCAGAGCTAACAGAACAGGCTAAGCATTAAGGGACCAGCTCTGAAAAGGAAAACTGTGCCAACAAGAAGGGAACAAACACTTCTCCTGATAGGATGATCGTCTCTGTACTACTGTTTCTATTTTGCAGTTACTTGTAGCTTGGGGGGCAATCAGTAATAATGTGTACTTGATGGTTATTCATAGATTAAAGATAAAGAGCCACTTAGGTATGCAGCTGAAGCAAGATTATTCCTCTGGAGTAAGCTGCAGTGAAATTTTGGAAGACCATTTTCATCTCCAGGAGTCGAGCAGTGTGCCACAATTTCATTATTTGTATTACCTGTATTCTACTTAAGTTACCTAATAACATCTATTTTCCTTCACCATTTGTGTTTTCATTGCCTCCATATCTCTCAGGAGAAAAGAACTGTTGCCCCTGGCAATATAGAAGCAAGTGGGCTGAAAAGTTGAACTGATGAAATGACATGGCTTGACTTTCCTAGCAGAAGCAGAACAGTTTGTGAGGGCAGAGATGTATATCCTTTCCACCACAAAGGTGAAAAAACACTATTTCTGGGGTCAAAGTAGCCATGAGCAGGGTGGAAGTGGATGTGGATGCTGTCTCCACATGGCTTGTTGCTGTCTCTGATCCCACTACCAGCCACGGTGCTATGTCTGCAGACTTGGAGCCCCCCCTTTCCCTTGCAGCTCAAAGTGCTCACCTCAGCTGTGAACTGGGGGAAAAAGCCCATCATTCTGAACTCAGCTCTGCCCCCTCTCACACTGGTGGAGTTGGAGATCGCACACTATTACAACTGATCTCCAGATGAGAGAGATCAGTTAACCTGGAGAAAATGACTGCTTTGGAAAGTAAGCTACATGGCATCATACCCCATTGATGTCCCCCCCCCTCCCCAAACCCCATCCTCCTAAATCTTCATCCCTCAAATCTCTGGGCCTGGCCACCCTACACATTGGCTACTGGCTGAAAGATCCTTCTGTAGGCATCTTGCATATCCCATGTAAGTTGAAGAAAAGGAGGTTTTTCCTTTGCTTCACATTAAAGGGAAAACACTCTCAGTCAGCCTTATAAAGAGTATGATGTTGTGTTAAAGATGTCCTCATCAAAGAAGGGACATCCAGCTGTCCACAAAGGGCAAAAATTCTCCATATGCTGTGGAAGTAACCTTGGTATGAATGCAGATGTAATGTGAAAGTTCACAATGACCGATTATGCACATGACTGGGCATGCTGGGCTGTGTCATGTCCCATCCTCTGACTGAATTCTTCCGAACTCCTCCAGACTGGGTGTAATAAAACAATAAATCCTTGGGTTGGTTCCTGTCCACCTTTGCATACCAAAGCTGCCCTCAGCAGGGCGTCCTTATCTTTCCCGCTTTTAGTGACCTTGCTTATCTCGCTGGAGTCTCAACAGACTGTTAGTTTAGATCACACGCTGGGCCATCTGACTCATCTGGGAATCTTTGTTACTTTTGCAAATGTACCTTTCCCGCCATGTCAAGTCCTCATCCCCCCTCCCATGTTTGGTCTCCCCTATAAGTACACACCAATGTTCAATGTGTCTTTGTCTCTGCCAACACGATTGCTCAATGAGTTTTGGCCCACGTTGGCTGCTGCAGTAGTTCTGTTCAATAAAATCTTTCTTTTGGATCCTTACTCTGCCTGGACCTTGGAAGTTCCTTTATCACAGACTCTATTTGCTAACCTCTGCCTGATTCCTGACAGGCTGCTGCCGAAATCCCCCAGTGCACACAGTCCACCCTGGAGTAGTGTGTGCACATCCACAAGTCTGAGGCGGGAAGGGTGGTTGTGGTGGTGGCAGCAGCAGGAGGGGCATGGGGGTCCCACTGCATGATGGTGGGATAGTGGCATGCCATCATGGTGGTATAAAAATGCCCGTTTGGCTCTGCAGCACTGTGAAGCTGAATGGGGCATTTCGTGTCCCTGCAGGGACATGTTACATGGGGGGGGGGGGAGTGCAGAAGAAACTATGTTTCCTTGCCAGAGACCATCAGAGGCCCTAACGTGGATCAGGGCCAGGAGGGGGCCTGGATGGTGCCAGCATCATGCATAAGCAGGGACTAGCTCCAATGGCATGCAGGTGCTGGCTCACCTTTCCTGGCCTGTGCATAATCAGTCAATGAATTACATTATCCTGTTCCCACTTGTGTGGAATTGTTTTCTGTTCACACATGGAGCAGGAGGCACTAAATACAACAGATCTTGGATATTTTTGAATTTATAGGAAGAACTGTGGGGAAAATCAAATAAAACGGAAAGAAAATATACAGGGATGGCCTATTGTTAAGAGCACATTTCCTGAAAGTAGGACTTTTTGGGCCATAGTTTCAAAATAAAGCCAGACAAATCAAAAATGAACTGTGCTACTAAAATGTCAGACTACAGCAATTTAAATGCATGTTGTGGGTGGAATAAGTGATAATAACACAGCACTGCTTTCTCCTGATTGCAGGTAAACACTCCTGGGAGTTTGATATATAAATGTCTGACAGCTCCTTAAAGTAGAAGAAATGTTTAGATTGTTCATATATCTGCACCCTCAAGTGAACGTGTATTCAAGACATCCAGCAACAGAAGATAGAAAAACTGCAGGCTCAATGCAATGTATACGTCTGTTGCAGTGCGAAATGGGCCAGTGAGAAACTTTTCCAGGAATTTGCAACCCCCTGGAGCAGGCAGAGTGGAAACGGGCTTGCAGGATTGAAGCAGACCTGTTCAGCCACAACAAACCATAGAATGCTAATGAGAGAGCCTAGGAATGAATATGAGTGGCAAATAATTTTTGGAACAGGGTTAGTTAAGCAATAAATGATCTTTTGCAGTATCACTTAAAAGAACAGTGCTTGAAGCAGCCTTGTTAAGTATTTCATTACAATTATCTATTAGTTAACTGTCTGCACATTTTTAATTTGGTTTTGTTTTCATTTAGAAAGCTTTATTCATAATTGTCTCCATTATTAAAGCTATCAGTTTTTCATTATTTATTCATTGTTTTGTTATTTCCTTTCTTCCTCCTTCCACTATGTGAGCGAGCAAGGCTGGTGGCAGACCTCTGGGAGCTGCTGCTAGGCCTTCCGCCCCTTGACCAACCTTCTCTTCTGTCTTCATTGGAGCCTCTGCTGTGTTTTCTTAATTGAGATTTTGTACCTCTACATCCCTAAGAAATGCATTAATGTCAGTCACATTCAGAGGACATTTCCCAGGGTGCTCGTAGGCAAGGTGCTTCAAATGGACCTCTAAGACAGTGGTCCGCAACCTTTTTTAGGCTGCGGCCCGGTGGGTGTGGGAGGGCGATCCGGCGGCCGCACACGCGTGGCCGCATACGCGCATGCGTGGCCGCATGCGCGCATGCACGGCCGTTTTGCGCATGCATGCATGTGTTTGCACATGTGGCCGCACTCCCCTCTCCCCCCTCCTCCTGCAAAAAGAAGCTTGCGGCCTGGGGGGGGGCGGGGAGAGGGAGCTGCGGCCCGGTTGGGGACCACTGCTCTAAGGTACCAGGAAGGGGACATGATAGAGATGCTGTCTTTGCAGTCCTGTGCTAGTTCCCAGCCTGGGTCAGCCCTAGCTGGATCAGGAGTAGTGGTGTTTTTACCCTTGTCCAGTTCAACCAAGCCTCCACAGTAAGATGGAGGGAGGAGGAAAACTTCCAAGTTGTTTAAATCAATTCATGTCCTCCTCTCTTCTGGCCTTCATGAACTCTAAGCCATATGGCAAGCTGCTGAGATAATAAAGAGCTATAAATTAACAGCTATCTTTTTAATAATAAAATTAATGATTTTTTTTTGTGAGTTGTGTAATTTAAATCAACATCTGAATGCACTCAAGGACTTGAACTCACCAGAAGTTTTCCATGGTTGATATTTCTGCCAGTGGAATGAGACTTTGACATTCTCTCTGAATCCCACCTTGGAGCTGGCAACCCTATCCTGTTGATGAAGGAGAGAGGAACTGACTTACTCTCAGGGAAGTTCTTCAGTGGATCCAAGCCAGAGTGGATTAGTTACCAAGCGTGGATGCTGATAGTCTTAGGGTATTTGCCAGTGCCTTCGGAAGTAAATGACTCGTTATCTGTGTTGGCAGCCCCTGCGAAGCGAAGTCTGCTCTTGTGAAGTAATGTTGGGTCCGGCTGATCAGAGGGTGATGCTTAGCAATGCTAAAACCAGCTGCTCGGTGCTTTACACAGAAAGATGGGGAATCAGATTCAATAAACACTTCATCTGTTGAGCATTTTAATTATCACCTCTTCTTTCGGTTGCCTATATTCTATCAGCTTTGCTAATGAGGTGAAGTGCTCTATGCATTTCTAAGCAGTTTCCTGGCCTTTCTGTCAAACTGCTTTCAAGATTCTAGTCTGCTATCCTGGCAGTATATGATAACTGGTGTGGCACAAGTGTTAATAGAATTCTAGGAATGGAATGTCTTAAAACATTCGATCCGGTTATGAAGATAGGAAGGCGTATCCCCTGAATGGCCTTTGCACAGATCAATGTCAGTGATGGCCAGTACATTCAGCTGGGTGGGCTGGACTCACACTGGCCAAACTGATCAGCAGGTTTGGTGTGCCACTTGGACCGTTTATGCACTGGGAACTTCACTGCCCTGGCTTCCATGCAGGAGCACAAATTGGGGGCAGATGAGGTACACCAGGCCAAATGCTCCCCCATGTGGGTGCAGGAAGAGGTGGGGCTACCTGCCATGACTAAAACTCCAGCCTGCAGCCTGGCATGAAACCTCCAGTGCGTAAACAGTCTTGGCCATGACATGGTACCCCTTCCCCACCAGCTTCTTAGCAGTGAAAGGAAGTAGGCACCTAACAGCTAGGTTTAGGATATACATGTGAGTCGCTTGCAAAGTGGGGAGGTCCATGGCTCAGCAGAGGAGCATCAGAGAGCCAGTTTGGTGTAGTGGTTAGGAGTGCGGACTTCTAATCTGGCATGCCAGGTTCGATTCTGCGCTCCCCCACATGCAGCCAGCTGGGTGACCTTGGGCTCACCACGGCACTGATAAAACTGTTCTGACCGGGCAGTGATATCAGCGCTCTCTCAGCCTCACCCACCCCACAGGGTGTCTGTTGTGGGGAGAGGAATGGGAAGGCGATCGTAAGCTGCTTTGAGCCTCCTTCGGGTAGGGAAAAGTGGCATATAAGAACCAACGCTTCTTCTTCTTCTTGTTTATATGCAAATCTTTGGCATCTCCAGTTAAAAGTATCTGGAAGCATATGACGTGAAAGCACTGACCTTGATTGGCTAATGGTCTAACTCAGTGGCAGGGTAAAAGTCTAATAAATAAATAAACAAACAAACAAATATATAGGTGATGGGCCTTGCTCTTTAGAGCTGCAGTTTTTATGTATTATCTTTCATTACAAGAGTCTTTCATAGTTGTCTGCCACAATTCAGCTTTAATTTATTGAAAGCAATATAACTTTTTTTCTCTTAAAACTTTACAAATACCCAGTGCGTCATTATTTGTGTCATACAACTGCTAGACTCTCAAATTCACACACCCAGGAAGACCAAATGCTCCCTAAAAAAGTGTATATTTTACTTCTGAATTTTAATCCACTGAAGGGGGAAATGCCAGCAAAAATATAGTGATGGCAATCAAAACCCAAATATAGTTTCCACGAGTAAATACAGGTCTGGAAATCTACTGAACAGCTCTGTAGCAAATGTTTCATTTTAATGGCTCATTTGCCTCATATCATATTTTACTGGGATCTCTCTGAAAGCCCATTTGACGCTCAGGTAAATACCAGACAAATTCATCTGACCAGGTGTTATATTGCAATGAATACTAAAAGGTGACAGTAGCCTAAAGACCTGCATCAATATTTTGAATGATAAATACCTGAACGAATAACCCTCTTGCCTTGGAATCAATGGATCACGGGGAAATTATGAAAAGCCTGTATGGTGTAGTAGTGCAGTGATCTTCAATCTTCCCAAGACCCACCTTTAATGACCCAGTGGGTAGTAGAGGAACTACTGAAATGCAGCATGCTAGCATCAGAATCATGTGCCAGAAAAAGGAGGGGGGAGTTATGATCCCATTAGTGGGGAAGGAGTTCTGTCCTGCAAATTGCTCTGGAGGAATAACTGGTGGGGATGGCCTAACCGGGGGAAGAGAGAAGGAGGAAGGAGCGTTTTCCCAGGGAGGGTCATTTTTGAACCTGTCTGTACTAAAAGGAGCCCTAGTAATTTCTCTCTTGCCTATCTTTGTTTCTTGTTCTCCCTCATCATTCTAACCTCTAATTCTACTTCCATTCTGTTTTTCTCCTGCTAACACCTTAACTTCAATTTCAGCTTGATTCCTCAATCCCCCATTTCTCAGAAGTGTAGTATCTTTCAGCCATCCCTTCTGTCTCACCTGTCTTCGTCCACTCTTTCCTTCTTGTGCATTGCTTGTGACAAGGCTTCACCACTACACATGCAATAGCTAACCCATTTCTAGATCAGTGGTCCCCAACCTTTTTATCACCAGGGACCACTCAACGCCAGGGACCACTCACCGGGGACCACTCAACGCCATTTACTGAGGCCCGGTTGGGGGGGTCGTTTACTCCTCTACTCTCAACCACTGCCCTAGCGCTCTCTCATCGCTATGGTAATGTTTAAACATCCCTTCAAAATAAGATACAGACATGCCACAACAATGAAGTGTGTTGTAAAGGGCTGGGGGGGGATGAAGTAAAGGGCTGGGGGGGGGAGAAGGCATCCTTCGGGGCCCACCTCCAATTAGTCGAAGGACAACATGTGGTCCGCCACCCAGAGGTTGGGGATCGCTATTCTAGATGTACCTAGCAATCACCTCCCACACTTCAGCAAGTATGATCAAGTGTGGATTGCTCTTCTAGATGAGCACTGGACCCTGAATTCAGTGCCTGGAGGTATAAATACAGTCCCCTTGTAAGTGATCTCATCAGTTGCCTGACCATGGAACCGGAGTCTAGGACCGTTTCTGTACGGAGAGGTAAAATGCAAGTGGCTTCCTGCTGGCAAACATGGGATGGTAAATCTTGTGTTTGCAGCTCTCCTCATGGCAAAACCCCTCCCTCATTTTCCTTCTGCCTGTTGTGGCCTTTTGCCTCCTGACAAGGCTGCAATGGAAAGCAAAATGAACTTCTCCCTCCGCTCCTTGGTTTGTCAATCACAGCAAGCCACCAATCACATCACAGCAGTTATCTCGTGGACTTAAACTCCCCCCCCCCCGAGCCCTAAAATTATTATTTTTTTTAAAAAAGGCAATTCCACGTTGCTATGTGGTAATGCCACAACACAGATGCGTTTTTAATAAAAATCAACACTACTGCTTTGCTATGGAGAAATGCTAGAACAATTCCCGTCCCTTTCTGGGATTCCTGTTCTTTGGGACTTTATTTCTGTTTGGGTGGATTTCTGAAATGCTGAACATGGTCCCTAAAGCCTCAAAAAATATATTTTGTGTTAATGGGTGGCTTAAAAACAAGGTGCTCAGACTCCTGTATGATCGGGAGAAGGCTGTCCAATCACCCCCCCCCCTTTCCCAGCTCATTCCCCACCTCCAGAAAACAGAAAAGAGCTGTGTTTTGGCTGCCTGATCCCAAAAAGTCTGTGGACACAAAAGATTTTATTTTACCTTTGACAATGTAGGTTTGCGGTCATGCTGCAACACGAATCGCACCATTTAAAAAATATTACTCGGGCAGGAAATGGAGAGGGGAGTACAGGTGCAAGGGCAGGACAAAATTGCCAAGACTGTTGCATGTTTCCCCCTCCATATGGGCTTATCCCTGGTTGCTCACTGATGGGACACACGATCGAGGGATGTAAATCCAGTTTTGGTGATTCCTGAAATCGCAAGTTAAAAATGGCCAAAACTCGACCCAGCTCCTGGACAGCCTCAGGATGCAGGCAACATCATGTGGAGGGGGCTCTGAAACCTGCCAACATTCGAAGGGTGACCAAGAACAGATTCCTTATATGGAAATGGAATTCCTTACTTCCTTGGAAGGTAATTAGCCTTGTCAGGCCTGACAACACCACACTAGTCATCTGTCCAGCAGGGAAAGATTCTTCCCAAAACTATAGCCAAATGCCCTGAAAAAGAGTTCCCAATATCTCATCAATAGAACCCATGGGTTATGTTAGCTATCAGGGTTTATGCAGTTCTCAGCTAAATCTCTATGGCAAGAGATCATTTTCTAGGTTCAGTTTCTTGTGTGGGATAAAAACGTTAAAGCACAAATAAAAAAGTGGTCTGTTTAAATTATTCCGTTTAAATTGCTGTTCTATTTTCACTGTCAATATTGGGAAGTTTCTGAAAAATCTTTGCCCTCAACGTTAGGGTAATCAAGTATCTTAGCAGTGTTGAGTCAGAAACTTGTAATTTTAAAAATAACCGTCCCATTTCTAACACCTTGGCTGATGCCTTATAGATTGCTTTCCTCCAATTTGTAATAGTACGGACTGCACCCATCTTGCAATCATAGAATTCTCTGTGGCCGCTGCAGGAATTGATGAAGAGGGAAAATAGCATTAAGGAGGTATTCAAGGCATTTCTGCCTAATCAATAACAAACAATGATTTGTCTCTTAAAATTACATGACTTTTTGTCTAAATCCATAATGAAGGGATCTGCCAGATCTGTCCCTTCACATTGCTGTGTTGTTGGAAAATATGAGATGATAAAGAGCGAGAGGCCACTTGTACTCGTTTAAAATGTCTTTTCCTTTTTGGGGAGATATGGTTTTGAAGCTATAATTCTAATGGGCTCAGCATGATCGACAAGAATCTTAAAACAATATCCAGGTGATGCCATGTATCTCTTCAGAGTTACAAGAGTTATTGCATTAGGAGTTATAAATTTGGTACAACCGGACAGGAAAAAATCCACAAAACTAGAATGATCACATTTGTCCTCTTGATGTACAAACACCCGCACAAACATAACATACAAACAAAGGGAACATGTCCAACTCACACATTATGGAGAGCCTAGGTTGGATCTGGGGTGCCTACCCTGTTTCCTGCGTAACAGTCACGCACAAATTGCAGGTTCTCCTCATTTCCAACATGCATGATGCCCAATTTAGATTGCAACTGTGGAACACATGGAGAACATGTTTCAGCCTTCCACCCCTGTGTCATTTTCAGTCTGCAGTGCTCATGAGGGCATGCTGTTTGGCATCTTAGAGAAACCCATGTTCATACTTATAGGAGTCACCAGGAAATTATACAATACCCCTCTCCCTGGACTATTTCGGGGGGGGGGGAATGTGGGTGGGTAAGACTGAAGCCCCTTCTCCACATATGTCACAGGGATGATCCAAACTAGGCATTGCAGGAATTGAGGAGAACTATTGCACAGGACACAGAGTAGGGACCCCAAACGCAACCTGTGTTCTCCATAAAGTGTGCTGTAGACCTTTTGATGTGTTGTAGACAGGTAATGGACATGAGGTCATATGTCCTTACATTGCACTGCGAGTGTAGCATTTGCAGGAGTTTATTATAGAGCAACAGCATAAACTCAAAGGTTGGGCACATAAAGTGAAAGGTCATATAAACATATGTGGGGTGCCGTAGTGAGAAAAAAACAAACAGGATGTTGACAGCCCACCATTGCTGCCCCAGCAAATATTTCTCAGCAGCCCTCCTCATATAAACAGGATCAAACCCAAACAGCATGAGAAAACAAATCAAACGACTTTCCATGGTCTTTCAATATGAGCAGGAGCCTTCTAGCCCCCCACTCAGGAAACAAGGATGCTGCAGTGGATCATGTAGGGTAGCGATCCCCAACCTGTGGGCTACGGACTACATGTGGTCCTTCGACTAATTGGAGGTGGGCCCCGAAGGACGCCTTCTCCCCCCCCTGGCCCTTTACTTCATCCCCCCCAGCCCTTTACAACACACTTCATTGTTGTGGCGTGTCTGTATCTTATTTTGAAGGGATGTTTAAATATTACAATAGCGATCAGAGAGCGCTAGGGCAGTGGTTGAGAGTAGAGGAGTAAACTACCCCCCCACCGGGCCTCAGTAAAAGGCATTGAGTGGTCCCCGGCGTTGAGTGTTCCCCGGTGATAAAAAGGTTGGGGACCACTGATGTAGGGGGTTACAGAGGGAAAATGAGGCAGAGAGGGGGCAGACTTCATGCAATGTTCAAGGCACATAATACAGGGAAGATAAAGTAGAAATATTTAGGAACTAAATTACAATCCATTCCCTTGCATAAACATGGGCTGCTGCTGGGATGCATCATTCCATGGATTAACACCCTAATGATCATGCATAACTTGGACACAATGAATGGGGACTGATAATATCCATTTACTACTCCAGTCAGCATTACGCTGAAGATTGAGAAGACCTCCAGAGATGAGATTGACCCGTTTCCCCATATCGACCCACGGTACTTGTGATAATCTTCAAATGAACCGTCAAACATAACAGTAGCATTTCCATGTTACCTTCCGTATCTGACGAGCATCTAACTATAAGTTACAACCTATACTGAAGCTGCTAATCCCTGGTGGTGACTCATAAGTAAGAACACATCAGAGCCCAAGACAGACTGGGACATCTAAACAGGAGAAGGAGGAATTTTCAGTAACTAAAACAGTCCAGGGGCTTTGGGGAGAAGCATTATTTGCTCTGTGGGGAGCCACCACATGTAAGCACTTAGTCCTTGTGCTGGATCCCAACAGAGCAAATGATACTCCCTATCATGGTTCCTGGGCTGTTCCAGCTGTCAAAAACCGCACAGAGGAGAAGGCAGGATTTCTAGCAGATACTGTATAGCTGTGGACTCATTGATGAACTTGTGTGGTTTGTAATGTCTGGTTAGGCTCTGAGGTAACACTGAGGGGAAGAGAGATACTAATGAGATCATCATCACACCATACAGCGAAGACTTAGGAAGAACTTAATTGCAGCTACAGGGGTGAGCCAGGTCATAATTTCTCTCCTGGGTATAACCTTTGAATTACCATTGTGGGAACTGTGCTGAATGGGGGCCAGAAAGGAACGACTAGAACAATAAATTGGCTCATCTATTTAAGCAATTCTCCTGGAAGAACTAAGCACAAGTTGCCAGTTTTACCCATGGGAATAAGCAGCTCAACAGTTTTTCAGCAGCTTATTACTACATACAAATTACTTCATCGTTCTTCCTTTGGGTATATTTAAATTATTCAAATTCCACGATCCCTTATTGCACAAGGAGAAAGATCATCTAATTTCTACATTATCCATCATTAAATAGCATGGAGGTTATCCCCCATCCCTTCTTGATCCTTGTTAATATTCTAGCTCGGTAATACACGCGACCATCTGTGCACAGGTAGAATGCATATACATAACAAATAAATCCCACCTTGAAACTTTGGACCTTCTGAAAAGAAAACACATTTCCCTAAAGCCATTCACAATTCATTGGACTTACTGCTTAGGCGTTTTGAGAGCTTCCATACATTTCTCCCCAGAGCATTTGTTTTGATTTGCTGCTAGACACTCAGAACAGGGGCATGGTTTTAGTCCATGTTGGGAACACAAGCTCTGCGTTCTGTGACTGATCCCATTCAAGATTCTTGTTCTTATTCCTCTCATGTGTCATATATCCTTTGGCCTTGGGAAATGTACCTTGAATTTAGAAAGGGTGCTGTGCTCTAAAATAAAAAGAATTGTAGGATTTATTTTGCTATTTAGTTAGATTTGCATCCTGCTGTTCTATCATACAAATATCCCATGATGCAACTGTCACATACCAATAACAGCCACTAGCAGAAGCATAAATGCATCCATGAAAACAGCAGAAGTAAAAAATACCCCTCCCCAAACTCAATTATTGGCAATGCAATCCCGAGGGCCGATGAGGCAGAGGTGATTTTGCCAAACTCCTTGCCATATATGCTCTGTTCCTCAACGTGGCCATCCAGTTGCAACTACTGCGGCCCCAGCTGGGAAAAAGAGGAGACCTCCTGGCTCAGGGACACAAGGTATGGGCTGCCATGGCCAGCAACAGTGACCCAGAATGCCCATGGTATTGCTGAGTGGGAATGAGTCTGAGAACATAAATGGCAGCAAGGCTGGTGACAAGGATAGTTTGCTGCCAGCCGACGGTGCTGTGTCTGGAGAGGCATATTTCATAGAATCATAGAATCACAGAATAATAGAGTTGGAAGGGACCTCATGGGTCATCTAGGGGTAGTCCACCTGTGGTCCTCCATGTTCATGGACTACAATTCCTATGAGCCCCTGCACTGTGCAGGAAAATCACATCCCTATCGCTCATCCACTTAACCTGCCACCCCTTCGAACCTTCACAGAATCAGCCTCTCCGTCAGATGGCTATCTGGCCTCTGTTTAAACATTTCTAAAGATTTGTGACTAGGCAGGGTCTTCCCCCCACCCAGGGTACTGACAGCTTGCCCCTGTACTGACACCTTGCCCCTTACAGCAATATGGTTCCTAGTTTTCATTCTTTTTTATAAAAAAAGCTTTGACATTTGCTGCCTCCTAAAGCCTCTTGTCTCAAGTTCATGTTTTTGAAACTGAACACATAGTGTTGACTCCCTTAAAAACACACAGTCATGCTGTTTCTAATAAGTCTTCTGATGGTTATGAACAGTTCTTTACATATTAATAATATTAATAGAGCCCTAACTTATTATGGAGAAAGCTCCTGAAATATGACCAATCCATAACAATTAGAACTGGGTGTCCTCAATTGCAGGTCTCCCATTCAGAGAGGCACGAGATAATGAAATGATGTGACCTCCACTGAGCTGTAGATATAGTGTGGAGAATAAATCTAAATCTAAATAAGTAGAGGGGAGTTAAGCAAAATGTAGATTCATTCCACTAACTCACCAAGGCATCATTCTTTGCTGCCTCTGTGGGTGAATAATTAGCTCTCTCTTCCCTGACACAAGCATCTCTAACTTCCCTACCTGACTCAGAGTAATAAGTATTTGATTTTTGAAGCTGATTCTGGTTCAATCCCTCGTCCTGGAAAACCTTCCTGTGAGAAGTAATTAACCTCAGCATGCCTTCTATTCAACCTGAGTGGCTAAAGGATCATAAATTCTTTTCTGACTCACAATATGAGCCAGTAACACCTCCCCAGGCTACACTCCACGGCTCATTCAATGGTCTGTATTCAGAACAGAGATAGATTCCAAAGGAGATGCAAAAGCAAACGCTTAATTGAAGCCATCCACAACGGTGGAGGCGAGGAAAGAGGTCACTTAGGAGATGTTATGCTTCTCTGGAGCTCTGCTGACATGGTAAAACTTGTCCTCAACAATGAAGATAGCTTTTGGTACATCACTGAAGGAACTCTAGCACACCTTTGAATTAACCATGGGGAATTAAGTGACATCACATTGAAGTTGAAGGAGGCCCTGAGAAGCTAAACTATGGAGGGCTTTGTCTCCACAGATCATGTTGCTTAATGCATGTCACTCATCATTTCAAAATTAGCTCCTGATTGACTTAACAGTAGCCATGGGAAGGGCAAATGAAATATGTGGCCAAAGAGTAGTTTGATGTTAAGGCACACAAAGGTAGGTATTCAGTCCACAAAGATCTGAATGCATGACTCATATGGCTGATATTCATGGAATCTCTGGTGGCTAATTCATGTTTAGAGTATTTGGAACAAGTACTTTCTGCTTTAAGTGACTCAAAAGATTGGTTAAATCTCCTGAACCTTAATTAATCAATTAATTATTGGACTTCTTTCACTTCTCAGTAGACTCGAGGTGGTTTATAAATAAAACAATAAAATCCCATAACCCCTTAAAAACCATACCCCCCTAACAGTAGTAGCAAGATGGGTGTAAAACCCTTCTCAGCCTCCTCCCACAGCCACCCCAAGCAGGCTGCACTGTGTGAATGCAGAGACCAGATCTCATGGAAAGGCCCAGCTGACCTTAAAGCCTGGCCTCATCCAAAGACCTTGCGGAATTGCTCCATCTTGCAGGCCCTGCAGAACTGCTTGGGAGGGTGCTGCAGTTGTATTAAACTGTCTGCCTTTGTCCTTGACCAGAAAATCCATCTGTTTCAGAATGCAGTGGCTAGGGTCCTCACAAAAACACCCTGGGGGACTCATATCTAGTCGGTGTTGAGGCAGCTGCATTAACTGCCAGTTCTGGCATGGATCAAGTTCAAGGTTTTGTTTCTGACCTTTAGGGTAAGGTGACCAGACGTCTCGCTTTTGATGTGACAGTCCCGATTTTGAACAATTTGTCCCGCATCCTGCGGAGTTTTTAAAAAGTCCCAATTTTTGGAAAGAATGCAAGACAAGTCACTTGTGGGAAAACTTGGCCGGCGAAAGCCCTCTGGAGAGGCGAGCAGGGGAGTTTTTGAGACATTTGTTTTGCCTTTAGCTTCTGATGGTCGAGAGAGGCCAGGGCCATCCCATCCCCTCGCCCCAGCAGTTGCTCACCCCATCAGCAGGCAAGCTGTGATGCCCCGTGAAGCCCTCATGGAGGGAAGTCTTCCCAGAGCATCAGCTGCCAGTGCCCGGGGTGCCTCTCGTGACCTGGGAGACGGAGGCCGTTGTGCAGCTGAGGGGTGGGAGTTCTATAATCAGGGTCATTCCGCACAAGGACCAATGTTGCCAATTGTTCACAGAATGCAGAAACGCTATATTAAATAGTGGAATTCCGCATACCTTTATTTTTAGTGGAATATAAAAGTCCCAGTAGCGCTTCATTCATTCCCCACAGGTTTCTGGTCTCGCTGGAATTGCAACAAAGGAAGCGATTTTTTCTCCACTTCTTCCCGCTCCTTGCCATCAATCAAATGAAACAGCCAATGGGCTGTTGTGTTCATGCTCCCAAAAAGCCTCTTTCCCTTTAAGAACTGTTTTTTAAAAAACCAAACACACTTGTTGCAGCGAATATGCGTTCAATCGTTGCACCGGAAAGACCTTTTTGCTGGTGTAGGAGCTGGCGATTAATTGTTTACATGCTCCTCAAGTAGAAAGAAAATCCCCCCCCCCACAGCCGCGATTTGTGGCCGAAATTACGGGCAATGCTGAACAGGGGGCTGTGTTGTGCTTGGGAACTTAGGGAGGTTTGTTTTACTTTAAATAACTTCTGTGGAGGGACTTTAGCCAGTGAAACCTCGCTCGTTCGTTGCTTTCGCAGGTCTAAGGGGGAAAAAAATGACAATCGCTTCTCTGGAAGTTCGGGGGCGAGAACAGGGGAGGGACATTCTTTCTACCACTACATTGAGAACGCACATGTCTTTCACTGGTTTGTTGCAGCTTGTGCGCAGAAGTGTAGCGATTTTTCAGGGGGAATCCACTTTTCCCGATTTCCCGAAAAGCGCTACAATGAAGCGCTTTTTGCGGGAGTGTTGCAGGAGTGTTGCAGATTGTGTGCGACGTCATGCGGAACGTTGAATTTGTAGGTTTACCAAAGGTAAGACTTCTGCTACATTTATGGCGTGCGGAATGGCCCTCAGAATTTCCCCTCATCTTCTTTAGGTCCCAGAAGGGGGAAAAGATAGGTAATTTCAGGATGTTTGTCTTTTTCTTGCTCCTGGGGCTTAAAGGAGCCACCTGGAGGGGGGGGGGGAGTGTTAATCCCTCTTATATTACAGTACTGCAGCCTAGATCCATAGCGGAACCTGTGGTACCTGCTTCTTGCAGCTCAGTTGCTTCCCATGTGGTTTCGCCACCACTCTTTTACACAGTATGGTTTTCCTTTAAATTTATCTGCTTCTTAACAATTTAACAGCTATCCAGGTACAGTAGAAATGCACCAATAAACTCTGTAGGATGCATTAAATGGATACGTTTCAAGCAACAAAATTGTATTTTTGAACAGACAAGTGATTTGTTAGCTCTGTAGAGTTTGCAAACAAAAAGCATGTGCTCAGTATTGGATTCCTATTGTCATAAATGTAAAAGCCTAGAACCAGAGTTGAGAAATTCCTAGACATTTGGTGGAGCATGGGAAGGGTGAGATTTGGAGAAGGGCAGGTCCTCAGTGAGTTAAATTGCACAGTCTACCCTCCAAAGCAATCGTGTTCTCTATGAGAACTGATCTCTGTAGTCTAGAGATCAGTTGTAATTCTGGGAGATCTCCAGGCTCCACCTGGAGATTGGCAACACTACAGCAGATAAGCATGTGCCTCACTCTGCTTTGCTTGTGCAATGAGCTGCAGCAGTTCCCCTTGCCAGAGACCCAAACTGAGGCTTAGCTGAAAAAGTAACTTGCATACTTGGCAGGGGAAAGTGTTGCAATGCAAACAGTAAGCAAACCATGCAATTCCCTCTGGGTAGACATTCACTCTAATGAAACTGCTTATGCTCGTTGTTTAACAGAGCTTCTTGTCAGGGCTGCTGAGAGCTACATAGGTAGCGTCACTCACATTCAGAAGAGTTACAATAGGCTTGATTAGAACAGATACGTTGCCACTATCATTCAGTGGCATCTTGCCTAGCTTGGTGGGCCTCCAGAGTGACCCAGGATGTCCTACCCACACCCCTACTTTAACATTGTGTTTTAGTACAAAGTTTAAGTCCAGTGGTATCGTTAAGATGAACAAAGAAGTTTTGTGTACATGCATACTTCATCAGCTTGTGCTTTAGTGTCCAGCTCTTGGGATGAAATATCTTGCCAATTATGCAGGCAGAGGTTCATAAATACTTAAAAGCAGATTCAAGCAAACATTTCTCTCTCTCCTGGCACTTGAGTTTTTATGATTGCCTCCCAGTGGACAACCTTGTGCTTTTAATCTTCTCAACAGTTCTGGCAAGTGGCAATCTGCACAGAGATCAGAAGCCTGGCAACCTCCTTCAACTGTGACTTGCCCAGACTTCAGAAAAGGAGTAGATCTGAGCATCTGAGAGCAGGTCGTGGTAAAGGCTGGCTCTAAGGTTGCCAACTCCAGGCTGAAAAAATCCTGGAGATTTGGGGGTGGAGCCTGGGGAAGATAGAGTTAGGGAGGGGAGGGACCTTGGCAAGATATAAGGCAATGGAGCACTCTCCAAAACAGCTATTTTTGCTGTCATCTAAAGTTCAGCTCTAATAATGGGTGATTTCCAGGTCCTAGTCGGTAACCCTAATTTATTATTTATTTTAATGCATGAGATTTATAGTCCGCCATATCTTTGGGAACTCAGGGTGGATTGGCTCTCTGATTCCCAAGTGAGGTTTTGAAGTTGATCTCTTGGCTTGAATGGCCTTCTGTTCTCCCTTCCATCCCACAAGAAACAGAGAACTGCAGTGAACGGCAAACTTTTGCTAGGCCTAAAGGGCTCACTGTCTGAGCTCTTCAGAACAAACTTTTAGGACTTACACAGGTGGCACTGTGATATTTTTCTCTCCAGGAAGCCCATATCTAGGAGACAGTTATTTGTGGTTTGGAGATTGTCAGCCTTAAGAAATGTTTAAGTCAAAAGGACTCCCTGTTTTTTTTTCTTTCTAAAAATAGTTGTTTGCTCACACACACACACACACGCGAGAAAGGATGTGGAAGGAATGTGTTCTTAACATTTGGACTAAATTGCTTTCCTAGACTGCACCAGAGTTAGTCCCCAATGGCATCATGTCATGCATCCTCAGCTGAGAAACATTGTTAGGTTTCTTCCCCCAGCTTCATATGAATCTCGACTGCCAGGTTCTAGAAAAAGGCCACCTTTTGGAGTGTCTTTTAAGTGACCTCAGTAGGAACACACACCACACACACGGGCACGTTTTTACCCTGATTTGACAATCTTGCCCGAGGTCAGCTCATTCATTATTGTCTGCATGAAAAGTGCTGAATGTCATTTGTTTTAAATCTGTTTTCCACTCATACTCCCAATCCTATCATCTACTAGACATTATCTACAGCAAATTAAGAATTTATGTACTTCAATCTAATTTTGTCTGGAGGCTCTTCCTGTGGAGGTCTGAGAGGGGACTGTTTCATTAAACTTTCTCATTTTGTTTTAAAGATTGAACCAGGCCTATAACTCAGACACATCCTTGAAAAAGGAAAAATCTGTTCGCCTTTTATGAATTGTTTATCAGGGTCTCCTGAGAAAACTAAGGGAGGAGCAGGATGCACAGAAGGGATGTACAGAGGCAGGCTGAAGTTCAGTATAGCTTGTACTTGAAGCACGCATCATAGCAAACTCACTCAGCTGCTTTCAGTATATATGCTAACAAAGGAACCACTGCCTGTATGGTTTTGTGTGAAGTGATACTCCCTACAGGTCCATAGACTGTACGGTGGCCATTATGGACACCAGGACGTTTCCTCATGGACTGATGACCTGTGCTTCCCACCCTGACCAGGTGCTGTCTGAATGAACCTTGAGCAGCATGGGCAAAGTTGTATCCATCCAAACCCCATGTGGTGTAAGACTGGTTAGGTAGATAGGCTCTTTCTGCCTCCCTTGCTCCTTTGGGGAAGTGGGGTCAAGATGGGTTGAAGGGGTGGGTCCCTGCCCAAGGGCTCTTTTCCTTTCCCAGCCTGCCCCTGAGTACAGCAACAAGTTTTAGGAGAGATGTCCTGAGGCCCTCAGGAGGTTGTCAACAAGATTTGCCTGTTTGTGAAAATATATAATTTTATACCTACCTTCTAGGAACTGCCCTGCTTTGAACTCAGTGAGTCACCCTTTCAGCTGTGCACACTGAGGACAAGGCTGCAAGAGTTGCCAAAGAAATAAGAGACTTTTGTCACTGGGGCAAGTTAGAACATTTTATTGGAAATTAGTACTGTAATACGACCAGGTATAAAAACATATGAACATAAGAAGAGACCTGCTGGATCAGATCAGTGGTCTATCTAGTCTAGCATCCTGTCTCACACAGTGGCCAGCCAGTTTTACTAGAGGACCAACCACAGTGCATGGAAGGTGAGACCTTCCCCTGATGTTGCCTCTTGGCTCTGGGATTCAGAGGTTCAATGCTTCTGAATGTGAAGGTTCCCTTGAATCACCATGGCTGGTAGACTTATCCTCCATGAATCTATCTAATCCCCCTTTAAAGCTGTTTCTTCCTGTGGCCATCACAACATCCTCTGACAGTGAATTCCGCATTTTCTCCATAAAGTAATATTTATTTTTGTCCACCCTGAATCCACTGCCCAACAACAATTGCACTCGGTATGACAGATCCTAGTCAAGTATGTCAACTACTGCAGCAAGAAGGAAAAGAGAGAAATGTTTAATTAAAGATCAGTTGTCTCTTTTTTATCCTGACAATTTACCAAGGACCTCACATCATTATCTCTTCCTCCATTTTATCTCCATAACAACACTGTGAGATAAGCAATGAAAGGATCAACCCACCAGGGATTTGAACTTGGGACTTCAGAAAAGGTATTCTAGTTTGCTAACCACTACATTGCTGTGATGAATGAGAAGGGGGGGGGGGAAGCAAGAGATGCTGTGACAGGTACGGTAATGGAAGGGGACACTGGTGTTTCTGTGATTGGGAGGCTGGATGTGGGACAGGTGCTTTCCTCTGATTGAGAGCACCCTTCATAACTGACAGGGAGAACCACTAGCCCTTTGATGTGTTAACCCCTCTTGATTGGAGGATCCATGTTCTGGCTGGAATAAGTCCCAGGGCCTGGCATTCAGATTGGTTAAGGGCTTTTTACAAAGACAGAATTACATGCATTGAACTCAACACTATAACAAAGGAAGTCCTTGTTGCTCAGTTGCCAAATTATCTGATTGGCCAACCCCAACATTAAAAATGCAATTAAAATATGTAATAATTTGTAGCAAATGAGAACTGTCTTTGCCTAACTGGGGAGACTGTTCAAGAGACATTTCTATTTGTTTTTAAATCCTGCTTGCAGTTTAGTCATTTATATTCTAGTACTGTGAATCCACAACAATGCAGATTACTGAAACTTGACTAAACTTTTAATATGCAATAGGAAGTGCCATCGGCCATATGCCTTCTATTTCACTCATTTATATTCACTGACATTAAAGATGGGAAATAAAGCCATTATTTTTGCATTAGCAAGTCATACTTACACATTTCCTTTTCGCTCCCATATAGTTATGACAGACTTGTTCATTTGCATCTTATTAACCCATCTATGCTATATTTCTAGAAACTAAATATAGCTAAAATATTCATGGGCACAATCCTGTTAAAGGTGTTATCCACATTTACTCAGAAGTAAGTTAGGGGGACATACTGCACAAGGTCCATGTAATACAAGAGCCCTTGCATAGAGAGCTGCTCTGTGGTTCATCACAGTTGTGGATTCCCCTTTTTAGGGAGACATGCAAAAAGTCTGACACTGCAGCCTTATGTGGTTACTCCAATCTAACCTCACTGAAATCCATGGGCTTAGACTGAAGTACTTCTGCATAGGATTTCACTGTGAGGATTGGATGCTGCGGTAAGTATCCACTAATGAAAGGGGGTGTATGTGGGATAATTTTCACTGATTCCACACTCCCATTGCAGACTTCCCTTCATGCTGTTCTGTTCAAGGGGCATTTCAGGATGTAGAGGGTAGAAATGGAGTCTCATTCTGCTGACCAAAATGCTTTCTTCTGGCAGTGGTTTACCATAGGATCCAAGCTACTGCTTGAACAGCTCCTAGACATGTCTAAAAGGTATGTTCTTTCGGGGACTGTTCACAGGGCTTGGGATATGTTAGCGTGTTATGGTATTTACTTATATTTTACTTTTTGCAGGGTTTTTTTTTGCTATATTTAAGAAGTGACTGACAGACTAATCTAGACAGTGGGCATTTACATTTTTAAATGAATAAATAAAAGGATCATCAAGTATAAGTGATATCATAACAATCTGGAAAAAAAGATTGCTTTGTTTCAAGATTTGTAAAGTCACTTGCATCTTGTTTGCCTCTGCACATTCTTCTACAGCTGCTTGGGGTTCTCATGTGCTGTACTCTCCATTAGTTGGTGCACACTGTCTGTCATCATGACTGTGAATGACTGCTTACACAAGGTCCATGTTTACCATCATGGATTTCCTTATGAGCCATATGGAAGGGCGGTATAAATATTAAATAAATGGAAAAGAAGGCAGCAGCAAGAGTTCTTGAAACAGTCACAATTATATTTCCAAGACAAAACAAAAGCTTTGGCCTGTTTCAGCAATCAGGACAGCAATCAGGACAATGTTTTCCAATGTGATGTCTGTGTCAGAGTACTTTTCCCGGTGTCCACTGAGCTTTTCTCAAAGTGTGTGGGATCTTTGCAAGGAAGGGTTTATTACTGATTGCTTTCCTTTAAATGAAAGGATTTTGCATTGGTACAATAGCAGCACTAGCTCTGGAGGAACAGGAGAACAGATAATTTAAACATCTGTCCTTATGGTTTCATTTCCCTTTCAGCCTTTCCTTCTTTTTATTCCCTTTCCTTTTTCCCCGTTCTCCCCCCCCCCCCTAGAGATTTCCTTCATTTCTTTGGGCATTTCCACACACAATAAATATAGTGAAATGTTTGCTGAATGTAGGTGGCATATTCTGGGGGCCTTTTCGCACGGCTTCAAAATAGCACAATGGTTGCTAATTGGAAACGCTACTAATTTGCCCTAACCCACGATGTCGTAGACAATCTGCAACAATCCTGAAACCGACCCGCAAAAAGCGCTTCGTTGTGGCGCTTTCAGGGGAATCCAGAAAAGTGGATTCACCCTCCGGATAGCGATACACTCCTGCAACCAATCTGCAACAGTAGCGCTAAAGACCTGTGCGTTACCATTGTTGCTGGTTCTTCAAAGTCCCTCCCCCTGGCTCTCTCCTCCAAACTTCCGGCGAAGCGATCGCCATTTTTTTTTCTCCGAGCGAGCGGGGATAAACGCACCGGCGAGCCTCTTTCTGTTTAGAGGCTTCCCTGGCTTCAGTCCTTCACCTTTAGTCACTAAGCACAAACCACTTAAAAGCCCGTTTGCTGAAATAAAGTCCCTTTATTTTTTACACATAAATTCAGCCGAAAATCGGGCCCGTGAGAAGGGGGGGGGATTTTTTTTTATCACTCGAGGCAGCGTGCAAACGATCATACAATCAAACGACAGCTCACATTAGGCAGCTGGATGGGTCTCTCCGTAGCAACGAATCTACCTAGGTTTTTTTTTTTTTTAAACCTTTCTTAAAGGGAAAGGGTCTGTTTGGGAGCATGCTAACGGCTGCCCATTGGCTGCTTGACGGCCAGGGGCGGGACGAGCTTGGCAATAGCGCTTCCTTTCTAGCGATTTCTGCCGAGACCGGAAGCCTGTGGGAAACGCTAAAAAACGCAACTGATTCCACTACAAAGGCAGGTATGCATAACGACGAATTCCACTATTTTAAATGGCGATTTTTCATTCCGCAAACAATTTGCAACAAAGATCCCCGTGCGAAAAGGCCCTGGATGTTCCTCATGATGTCAGTTACATCCAGCATCTGGGCAGCAGCTGGTTCGCTACATCTTCCATTTTAAAGTGTGAGTTTGGGAATCCCCAAAAGTGGATTCATCAACCTAAAAAGCGTGATCCACCAGTGGACAACCAGCAAAAGGAAAGTATGGAGGGTGAAGTGTGTGATAGTCAGCTCTGACATGTCCCACCCTCACTCCTACCGTCCTTCCTCCATTTCCTGCTTAGCGAAGGAAACAGGGTGGGGGAGATGGAGCGTGTGTGTGAACCACCCCCAATTAATTTGTCCAGATTGACTGGGAACTCGCATAGAGCCTTTCGGCTGTTTTAAATGACAGGAGGGGGATCTGCCTCCCTCCCCGTGCCCTCTGCTTGCCGGTTGTATGTGTGTATTTTTGGGGGGGAGGGCTTTAAATAATGTAGCAATGAATTTTCATATAAGTGAATATTCATTGTTACATGTAAGTTTCAAGTAAAATATAAAGGGGGTGAGACCAAAAAAGGGGGCGAGACCAACAACCCACCAATTGGTTGCTCTATTGATTGACAGGCTGAGGAGCGGTGAGTGAAACAGCATATCGCTGTCTTGTTAGCTGTCTGCTCAAGGGAAGATGTGTGAAAGGGAAGATGTGGCAGGAAGGTTTTGAAGTGTTGAGGGGAAGAATAGGAAGGTTTAATATTATGGTGTTGCAGGTCACTGGCATCTCACAATTTTGACCACTGTGCAGAAATGCCCTTTGTATTCTCCTTCTGTGATTTTTTTGCAAAGTGAGGACGGAGGTATTGTATTTGGCTGTACCTCCTGCAACTGGCATTTGGGGATAATGCTCACCATCACCTTTTGGAATTCTAAAGGTATTGTAGGCTTAGAATAATTGGTGATGTCTGGATTAATATAATTGTCTTCTGTACATGTGCTAACAGTAACCTCATCTACCTAGTCCAATGAATGTTGATTATGCAGCTGCATATAAATTGTCATCCTGCAGAAAGTCAAGATTTAAATCTATTTTTAGTTTTATAAAGCTTAATAATTACGTGGCAAAGTGCTTGACCAAATAAAATGAAATCAAATGCTAGAGGCAGGCCTATTATTTTCAAACTTCATAGCATATTTTTATCAGTTGGTTTGGTTAGTGGCCCATGGGATAGGATGGGCTAAAAGTTTGTGGGTTTTTAAGTATGCTCAGTGAACAACTACTAATGGCAGAGAAAAATCTACTTCTTTGCCCTCAGGTAATACTAATAATAATAGCTGGAGCCCTATCAGCTCTTCAGTCAGTAAATGGAAAAGAAGAAGGTGAATGAATGCTATCTGTATCTCTGTCACACAAGAATCTAAGGCCCATTATACACGCACATCTTACTGCAGATTTTCAGAGCAGTAAGCCTTTTATCTTGATTTTGGACACTGTGTCCATCTTATGCATCATACTTTTCCCTCCGGTATATTTATTCTGCACTACAATACTCTGCCCTCCCCCCACACTTTTCTAAATCAGGGTGGAGCGTCACTTGTGATGTGTGGAAGATGGTGTCTAATGTTTTTTTTTATCCTATCACAGCTTCACAGTAGCATCAAGAAAACACCTTCGATTTAAATCCTTGTGGATCAGGTTTTGTGCATGCTTTATAGCATTCGTTTGCTGATGAAAGGGAACAGAAAATAATACAGACAATAGTGGGAAACCCTAACGTTGAAATTCACCAGACTTCTATTTGGAATTGGCAAGCATCAATATTGCACAGCACTAGGAATTCTCTGCATTATCAGCCACTGGAAAAAATGGGAAATAGTTACATGATCTCATAATATGGGGGAACATATTGTGTGTACAGAATGCATGATAGAACCCACTGACATTGGCATTGAAAGTTATGATCATTGACAACTTGTGCAAAGTGGGCTACAATTTGTTTGGATGAGTCCTCTGGCAGAAGCTCTGGAGATCTTTTTTAGTCTTCTGTCACTAAATTAAATATTTCTTGGGGGGGAGATATTTTTTTGCTAATGCCAAGTGCATCTGCATAGTAACACTAATTTTCAGCCCTGTGCTCATCTGAATTACCTTCAGCTTGGAAGTGAAACTGGAGGAAAATCTGCATAAAAGCACTCTCAGAAAACTCAGGGAAACAGTGACCAGAAAGCAAACTGAGCATTGAAAGGAGAAAATCCATGCATAATGACAAAGAAAACCTGATGGACTTGCATGGTGAAAATGAGGGAAAACACCCATACTTGATTGGCCTAAGAACCCACAACTCACATGTGATTGTCTGATCCAGGGTGGGGAATGAACTTCAAACCATGAACATTGTAATGTACGAAGAGGGACATTCAGGGAAAACTGTTCTGGGGAATATGTACATATGAGTAGAAAACAATACTTGTATTTAAGAGGCAGTGACAGACCTTGTACAGGATATTCAATTTTTTTATCTGATCATTTTAAAATGAAAATATGAATTTATTGTATAAATATATTTTACCTTAAAATGAAAAATGTTACAAATCTATACAATTTCCATTGTATTATATAAACACTACTAGTGCCATGAAGAAGGTAAGATTATTCTGTTCTTGTTGTTCTGCTGATATGACAGTGAATATGAAGAAAAGTTGCAAGAGTAGAAGGTAAATAATTAACAGGATAAAATGTATCATTACTATCAGATTAGAAACCCCAGTGGTGATATTTTTCATTGCGCACAGATAGATTCTTGTCATTCTTAACAATATATCTGTAGACAGGTTGTGGTAGCAGGATGAACACACGCTTCAAATGAAACATTCTCTAATTAATGGTCTGTTCCAGTAATAAATGTGTATGCCGAGCTCCAGCGATATCCGATCATCAGCTAGTTACCTTGGGAAAAAGATATGGTAAAGGAATTAGATGCATTTATTTTTATTGAGTTAAATGCTAAAATGAAGGATGGTTCTGTTTTGTAGAAATCATTACCTCAAAGAAATTTATCACAGAGTGGTAATTTGTGTGAAAGTACGAAGTTGATGGCCATAGTTTTCCAAAGTCTTAGGCAGGGGAAGTAGTTCTCCAAGACAGGCCCCCCAGGAACCTGTCTTGAGGCACTGGGCTGAGATGGGCCTGTGGGGTTAGGAATTTGGGGGGCGGATTGACTTTTTGCTATTAGTAGTTCTATTTTATTGTATGATTGCATTTTATTGCATTCACTCTGTTGTAAACCACCGTGTGCTGGCTGGCCCGAGAGCGCTGGTTAATAAATGTAACTGATAATAATAATAATAAATAATAATACACTGTTATTGTTATTGTTATGTGCGAAGTCGTGTCCGACCCATCGCGACCCCATGGACAATGATCCTCCAGGCCTTCCTGTCCTCTACCATTCCCCGGAGTCCATTTAAGTTTGCACCTACTGCTTCAGTGACTCCATCCATCCACCTCATTCTCTGTCGTCCCCTTCTTCTTTTGCCCTCGATCACTCCCAGCATTACCTAAGAGCTATACTCTGATGTTACCCTTATATCTGTGTAACATCTTCCTGATATATACCATATCTACTCAAAATGTTATATACTAAAATGTAGTTTTTACTGGACATAATTGTAAATATAAGATGAACCCCTCTTTTTTATTACATACCTTGAAGAAAAACCATCATTTTATATTGGAACCTCTCTCTCTCTCTCTCTCTCTCTCTCTCTCTCTCTCTCTCTCTCTCTCTCTCTCTCTGTGTGTGTGTGTGTGTGTGTGTGCCTGTCTAATACTCTGTCTGTCTAATACTCTCAGGAATATAAGAATGGTGGGTGGGAAGGGGCCCTTAGTGGCTAAGATAGTGGCTAAGATTCTGGTCTCTTCCCTGCTTCCAGACATACTTCTGCTTTGACTTCATTGAATCACATATTACAACATACACATAAAAGACTGGAAAACACTTGAGAAGTCAACGTTTTTTTCTTATACTGTTGCTCATTTTCATATAATCCTGTAAACAAAGCCTGTGCAACCCCAGTAAATATGTTAACATCAATCATAGCTATATGTCATCTGTAGAAATGGGATATCAATAGATGAGTATCTATTTGTATTATATCTATACAGTGTGTATATCTATATATCTCCGCTAAAATGACAGTTCTTATAATTGAAGATCTCCATTACATGCATCGTTTTCAATTGCATATCTCATTCTGAAGAAAATCTATCCACTAATTTGAAATTTCCTCTGCAGAGAAAAGAATGTCTTTCTCTTGGGAAATAAATATGATAAAATTAATCCAGTGACTATGTTTGCATATCCAGCAAACAATAACTACACTCAGATCCAGAAGGCTTTTTAATCACAATCATATTTAACTCACTTTACTGTAGCTGATTTTAATATCTTTTTGTTACTGATGATGATTGTGGAACTGTAGAGTTACATGTGAATGTTATATTAGTCAGGATAATTTTATTGATTTGGTATTATGACATCTTGGAAATAAATGGAATAAACTTATTAAAAAGAATTAAGCCTTGCAAATAAAATGAGAAGCACAGAAGTAAAGCTAGGCATATTTACACCAGTGTTGGTGAGTTTAGACACAATATTTTATTTATAGCATTTTTAACCTTACTTGAACTCTTGTGCCCTGACCTGGATGGCCCAGTCTAGCCAGATCACATCCAAACTTAAAAATTAAACATCAGTCCTGGTTTGTATTTGTGTGGGAGGTCACTAAGGAAGTCCAGGATTGCTAAGCAGAGGCAAGCAATGGCAAATCACAGTGGAATGTCTCTTGAAAATTCTACAAATTCGCTATAAGTCAGCTAAGACATTATAATGCTTTCCACCATCAGAATGTTTGCTGCAACCACCAGGTGATGTGCCCACACGAAGAACAATTTTGTGCAATATCAACTGGAATTTTATCAAGTCGCTGCCAAACATTTCATTCTGTATTTTCTCTGAGGGGGCAGGCAGCCTATGAGTCTATTACAGATCCTGACATGGGCTGTGACTATTGTGATGAGTGATCTAACTCAGCCATCCTGAAACCCCTTTGTTTCATTTCATATGAACCCAAGTCATTTATGGCTGTGGTCCTACATACAGTAAGGCTTTTAAATTTCCCTTGATTTCAAATAGATTTAAGCAGCGAAAAGGTGTTTTGAGAGTGCAGCCAAAGTGAATAAAAGAAATGATTCATTTTCTGTTTCATTAATCACTTTTTCCATCATAAACCAGAGTATTATCGATTTTCCCTGTACAGAAGAGATACTTGGAATTTAATGCGTCTTCAGGGATCTTCAAGGCTTCTATCCTCCAGGTATCTCTTAAGCTGTATTTCTATCATAGCTGGAAAGTTTATGAGCTGCCCAAAGTCTCTCTGCAGCTCCATTTAGAACTGTTTATTCTGGAAGCACTCGTGACAATATTTTTTTTAAAAAAATTCCAGCAGTTAAAAACCTTTTCTAGTCTTCAACTAAATAAATGCTTGTTGGACCATGGGAGAATGTAGTCTAGTTTGTCTAAATATTCAGTTACAACATTGCCTGCCAGGTAATTCACAAGAGTCCCATAAACCAGATGACACATGTGTATTACCGAGGAGAAACAACTGTTCCATTTTATAATATATATATATATATATATATATATATATATATATATATATATATATATATATATATATATATATATATATATATATATATATATATATATATATATATATATATATATATATATATATATATATATATATATAGAAGTTGTATGTTTGTGCATGAACTGAGAACCAGATGATATAAGCTTGATCAGAAAATTAGATGCCTGCCATTTTATTTTCTGCCAGATAATTTCAGATAATACTGGAAGTTGGCACTTCTGTAGACTTTACAAAAAAACATCTAAGGTTTTGTAAATATTCCTAATGGTCTATTTTGTAGCTGATTACATATCTGTCTAATTACTCCATATGAGTTCTGACTGAGGGTGCTGATTGTGACCTTCAAGTAGATGATGTGGAGGAAGTACATGATAATGGAAAAATCAACAATTAAAGCTTGAGTTTGCAAGTGTTTCATAAAACCAGAAAGAAACATCTTCTTCTCCTTGGAGCAATCCTAACTATTTCCCCTGCCTTGACCATTCCTTCAGGGTTTGTTTCCAGAGCTATTGGTTCTTACAAGCAACGTTTGTGCATTCCATAGTATAAGGTCTGAGTTAATTCTAACTAGGGATGTAAACATAATTTAATAAGAAGGAGAATAGCCAAGAACGTGTAATTGAGTCACAAACGATTTACGGCAACCCCATCCATAGAGTTTGTCAGGCAAGAGATGGGTATGGGGTTTGACATTCCCTTCCTTTGCATAGCATCCCCAGCTTTTCTGGATGGTTTACCATCCAAATTATGACCATGTCCAACTGTGCTTGGTCCTAAACTCTCGTGAACCGAGTCTAAGCTGGGCTATTTCATATATCAATAGCTTAAGGTATGAAAAATTATTATTGAAATATTTAAACATTCATATTCAAATTCATAATTTATTTATTTATAATTTAACTAGATTTCAAGCCCATTTTAATTTGCAATAAAATGGGTGCTAGATGAGCTGGGGGGGAGAGCCCGTCCCCGGCAGAAGCCGGAGGGAAAAGGGGGGCTGGGAAAGGAGGCTTCTGTCGGGGCGGAGATCTCCCTCGCGGTTGCGAGGGAGAGCTCAGCCCCGGCAGAAGCCGGAGGGAAAAGGGGGGCTGGGAAAGGAGGCTTCTGTCGGGGCAGAGATCTCCCTCGTGGTTGCGAGGGAGAGCTCAGCCCCGGCAGAAGCCGGAGGGAAAAGGGGGGCTGGGAAAGGAGGCTCCCGCCCCCCACCCTCCCCAAAGGCTCCCACGGCGTCCTGTCGGCCCCGGGAGCGGGCTCACCGGGCGAGGCCACTGCCGGGGCCGACAGAAGGCCGGCTCCCACCACCCCGACCCTCCCCCAGCGGCGAACGGCGTTCTCTCGGCCTCCAGAGCGCCCTCGCTGCCGCGAGGGTGCTCCGGAGGCCGAGAGAAGGCCGGCTCCCACCACCCCCACCCTCCCTCAGCGGCGAACGGCGTTCTCTCGGCCTCCGGAGCGCCCTCGCGGCCGCGAGGGCGCTCCGGAGGCCGAGAGAAGGCCGGCTCCCACCACCCCCACCCTCCCCAAACGGCGAACGGCCCCCGAAGCGCTCACCTGTCGCTGTGCGAGTGAAGCAGGGAATGGGGAGCCGCGCTTTGCGCGGCTCCCCATTGCCTGCTTCGGGCGGGATGGACACTTGAAGGGGCCAATCAGGAGCCGCTTCGCGGCTCCTGATTGGCCCCTCCGAGTTTTTATCCCTGACCGGTCCCGCCCTAACTCCTCCCCACTACCCCTTACTCCTTTATACAGTCCGTGGCGCCCGTGGCGCCACGGGCTGTGTACAGATTTCTAGCCTGCCCTTCCCCACAAGCAGACTCAGGGCAGTTTGCAACAATAAATTAAACATTTAAAACCATAGCACAATAAAACATGGTAAGAATTATATAAGTGCTCCACCATTCCACCACCACCACTGTCTTGTTGGTGATTTTATGTTGTTACAGTAGTGGAATATCTGAGAGACAGGGGGAAAGCCCAAAGTAGAGGAAATATAGGAGAATATAATCTATCCAGAGGTGATATAATCTGTCTAAGCACATATATATTTCTCTTTTGTGCTGGTTTTATTAGGAAAATTAACATGTTAATACAAGCTGGTTCCAGGTTTTGAGGGGTCCTGCCCTCTACAAAGTCCTGCTTCTTGCCCATCCATCTACCTGCCCTCACCTGCCTGTACACCCTTCCTCTGTCCCCTTGCAAGCTCTCCCATTACCTGCAGTCACAGCTGCCCTCTCTGTCTGCATACCCTTTCTCTGATGGTGCTGGGTGGAAGGTGCAGCTGGAGTGCCGCTGCCATGGCCACCAGGAATGCTGATGCTCTATGCACCAGCCACATGCCCTTCACCAGAATGCTTGACCCCTGACAGCTGCTCCATGTCAGGATACACTGAACCGGGTCCACTATAGCTCTTGTTCTCAGAAGATTAACAGTAAGGTCAGCACTGGAAAGCTTACATTCTGCAGGCACAGATGATCCTGGAAGGCAGTATTCTGTGTCTTGGAAAATTTACAACACTATGTAAATGGTAACTGAATCTTTGTAATTAAATTATTTTGACATTTTATGTTCTACATCCCTACTACTCACAATATTTGAGTTATCTTCTGAATTGTTTTATCATATTTCCCATTGCATTTATCATTGGTTTTCTAACCCTGTTTAGTTTACAGCAAGCCAGTGCAGACCACAATTTTTCTGTGAATAGGTCTATCACTTCCTTACCTTGCTCCTGATCTATTGGAAGATTCATGGGCTGAAGTGATGTATCCATGTAGATTATGAGACTCAACAAAGACTGTTGGAGCCACTCATTACCTTAGATCAGGGATGGACAAACTGTGGCCCTCCAGATGTCCATGGACTACAATTCCCATGTGCCCCTGCCAGCATTCAGTCATGGAAATTGTAGTCCATGGACATCTGGAGGGCCCCAGTTTGCGCACCACTGCCTTAGATCTTAGATTTCTTGAGGCCAAATTCATTCCTATCTCCCCCATGCGCTGGCTCTTCTGATAGTAGAAAGATAATCATGGTACCATGCACGCTTGCATCCTAGAACCATCACATAGTACCATTTCTTAGCAGCCACTTGGAGACCTAACATGGTGAAGTAGTTGGCATACCTGACTAGCACTGGGAAAACCGGGATTCAAATATCCATAGTTATTACAGAATCCCACTGTGTGACCTTGGGCCAATCACTCTCTCCTTGTTGTTCTTGCTAGGTGTGGTCATGTCCGACCCATCGTGATCCCATGGACAATGATCCTCCAGGCCTTCCTGTCCTCTACCATTCCTCAAGTCCATTTAAGTTTGCACCTACTGCTTCAGTGACTCCACTCAGTGCTTCAGTGATACACTCTCTTAGTCTATCCTAAAACACAGGGCTGTTGGAAAGGTAAAATAGAGAGCTGAGAACCATGGACGTTGTTCTCTTTGGAGGAAGGATGGGATTAAAAAAATTAAATAACACCCCTCCCCCATCTTCTTCATCAGCCACAGGAGCAGATTGGGGCATGTGGGGCAACTTGATGAGTGGCAAAGTTTTGATACCTGACCATACTTGCTGCACTTTACACTGGAGTGCACTCCACTCTCTCTCATATTAAAGGCAGATTATAGGTTGCTTTTTCTGGAGAGCTTCACACTAATAATTATCAGCTGTACAAAATGGATTAAGTATCAAAATGTTGATGCTAGTAATATTTTCATAATTGTTTGAAACTCGTGTCTGGGTATGCACCATCTTTATTTCAAGCAGGCTTGACCCTTTTAACAGTTTTTATCTTGTTCCTGAAGAGGAAAAGCAGCAAATTATGGTATTGGGCAGAATGCATGCTAATTAGCCAAGCTGTTAGAAGACAGAAAACTGTGAGAGAGTGAAAGAGAGCGAAAGCCTCTGAGCTTTTAAGAAAAGAACTTGAAAACCTCAGCCCTTTGAATATTCATTTGGATCTCTGGCCTGTTGTGCAGCTGATGGAGGACAGCACTGGCTATATACAGAGAAGAAATGTAGCTAGGATAGAGAGTTTAAATTCCTGTTTTTATAACTGTAAAATTTCCATAAAAACACCAGTTCTCCCAAATCTGGTAGGGTGGTACCATGGATCAGTGGTAGAACATCTGCTTTGTATGTAGAAGGTCCCAGGCTCAGGCCCTGGCCCCTCCAGTTATAAAAGGTGAGTTAATAGGTAATGTGGAAGACCTGTAGCTGTTATCCTAGAATCCTAGGATTGGAAGGGACCTCCAGGGTCATCTAGTTCAACCCCCCCTGCAAAATGTAGCAAATTCACAAGTACATGCCCACCCACAGTGACCCCAATTCCATGTCCAGATATTGCCCCCCACTCCACCCCCAATCAGAATCCCTGGTCAATCTGGTCTGGAGGAAATTCGCTTTCTGACCCCAAAATGGCAATCAGCATTTCCCTGGGCATGCAAGAAAGGACCAGAAGAGCCAAGTTCAGACACAGTTCCTTCTGCCCATCCATTGACAATTTGCCTAAGTTTACAGAATCAGCATTTCTGTCAAATGCCAACAAACCTTTAAAGTTTTATAAAAATCACAGGTAGAGCCGTTCCTATCACTGTGTACCCACAATAAGTACAATTGTGCTGGTAAGACATGTGTTTGTTTAACAATTTGCCATTTTGCAGAAGCCATGCTAGAACATGAGAGTTGGCAATCCTGCAGCAGAGTGACTAGCTGCATGCTGTTCACTGCAGCTATTGGTGCTCAGACAACATATACAGGCAGTAATAACTAATATTAAATTAGCAATAAGGAGCAAGCGGGATCCAGTGCTCTGCAATGAGCAACACATTTGAAAGAATAGCTCCACCTAGTTTAGTTCCTGTAAACCAGCTTGGTGTAGTGGTTAGGAGTGCTGGCTTCTAATCTGGCAAACCGGGTTTGATTTAAAAAGTAATATATGTTGAAGCTATATATATATATATATAACTGTAAATCAAAAGTCTTAATGGTTCAGAATCGGTTTCAGTGGATCTCAGAATGTTAGACATGGTGTATTTTTATGTGAAGAATCCTAAATCTTGAGCGGATGGAGTCAGAGGAAACAGAACACAGTGCTTCAGTTGGATCTTGTGTCTTGCATTCAAATGCAGTCCATATTGGAAACAATTTTTTAAAAAATCCTAGTTTGGGGCAGCTGGAGTGGGGGAGGCCATAATTAGGATAGATAGAAAGGGATTATGGCATTGGCTTTATTCGATGAGAACAGTCGGTATTGTGGTTAGGAATGGTGGCTTCTAATCTGGTGAGCCAGGTTTGATTCTTCTCCTTCACGTGCAGCCAGCTGGGTGACCTTGGGTTTGTCACAGCACTGATAAAGCTATTCTGACTGAGCAGTAATATCAGGGCTCTCCCAGCCTCACCCACCTCACAGGGTGTCTGTTGTGGGGAGAGGAAAGGGAAGGCGACTGTAAGCTGCTTTGAGACTCCTTTGGGCAGAGAAAAGCAGCATATAAGAACCAACTCTTCTTCTCCTTCTAAATTAATCAAGCTGCCCCCTCATTCTCTTGTTTCTTTTGCTGTTGCTTCCTGTTCATGTGAGATTAGAAGAGGCTTCTTCTTGCTCCTGCTCAGATGTTCTGGGGTGAAGAAAAGAATTGGCAGCAGCATGTACAGTTGCTGCCATTGGCATGAACACTTCACAGCGCTTCGCTTTCTGACCAAAGTTGCAAGATGCCCAGTATCCTACAATGAAGCTGACAGAAAAGCATATCAGTTGAACAATAATGAAAATGTTGGGGCAGGGAGTGAAAATCAACTTTGAATTTTAAGTTTTGAAAGTAACATTGAACTAGGAGAATTCTTCATAATTCCTGCACATACACGCCCCTCGCTTTTTGGGGGTTTTGTTCTGTTTTGTTCCATGTCTAAACCAACCAGAGCTGAATTAGATTGTTACATATGAAAACCACTCCACCTATTCTCCTCCGAACTGTCTGCCAAACCAATGGTGATGGAGAATGAACAGCCCCTTCACTCTAAAGTAATGATAAACAGATCTTTGATTACTGGTACTTCATTTCTGTTTGAACAGTTTTGTTAGGAGGGGGAAATGGGCATAATCAGGCTGAAGCAAGTGCCACTGTCTCAAAACATGGAGGAATTGCACAACAATAATCAAAGGGATGGAAATAGCTAAGACTGGAAATAAAATGCCTATTTTAATGGGCTTTTTTGCTGAGTGTTTTGTATTAGATTTCCTTCCTCCTTTGTCTAAATTGTATATTTATCAGTTTGTCCCAATAGCTAGCGGGCACAGCCTTTAAAATGAAATTTGGATTCTCAAGAAAGTTAATAGCACTTGGTTTAACTTGCTTTTCTACAGAACATTTGCATTGCAAGCAGCAATAACGTCCCATTAACTGGTTTACTTTTCACTTTTAAGTATAATACATCTTTTTTTTAAACAAAAAAAATCTTTCTCCCATCCATTTTTATTGTTAGGATTGTAGGGCCAAAAAAAGGACAAAACCCTAACATTTTCATGGCTACTGCTCATTAACAGAGACACAGTGTTACCCAAATTATATATTGAAATGGGGAATTTAGCTAGTAAGAGAGCTGACAATGGGATTTCCACCATTGTATATCAGGGTCATTTTCTTAGAAACTCTCAATGAACCAGATTGAAATAAACAAAACTGATATTTATTAAGAGAAATTTAAAGCAATTAATAAGCATACACATAAAATTAAAATATGCAAGATTAGAAAAATAGGGGTGAGAGGGTGTGATAAGGGAGTATAAGGGGGAAAGAATAAAGTACTGTCTCAATGTGAAGAAGTGCATGGGAAAAACAACCAGTGTCTCTCAAAAAATGTGAAGCCTAGAAGCATGTAGGGATGTGTATATCAGATCCAAGAATACACACACACAGAGGGCTTCTGATGTGTGGCTTAAACAGCAAAATTTGTATCTTCAAGCTATGATAGGAGGCTGTAGCCCTTCCAACAATGCTCTTGAAGTGATATGTATAATGAAGAAACTAGAAGGCATGTGATCAACCTGTGTAGTTTGAGACAAAACCTTGGGTGGGACCCTGTGATTGCTCTGGGTGGATTCTTAATGAATTTCCCGAGAAAAGAGACAAAGCCATGGCTGCATTACCTGGGTGAGACTAAAAGCGTAAGTGATTTCTTGATGACCCTGAGATTGTGGGACAGGATGCTGACTAAGTCTTGCAAGCTGTTTTGATTGCCCTAATTGTATTTTGTCAGGGAATGGGAAGGAAGAAGCTTTTAGCATTGATGACATTAGTAACACTGTTAGGAGCCCTATTGTCCTGCAGATATGTATTGCTATTTTGAATAGGAAGAAAGAGTCAGTGGTTAAAAGCTCCCTGCAGGCTCACAGTGATCTCATTGGAAGAGTCCAGGCAGCTCCTGCAGGCATGGCAGTGGGTTGGCACGTACCGTCTTATTTTTGCTTGAGAGCAGATAGCACAATTTGGTCAGTTTAGGCCAAACTGACATCCATTTTGTACATTTCAGCCAGGCAATGTGATTGCAGAAGTGTCTGAAGGCAATATGTAGGCGATTTTGGAGAAGGGTGCTGGTAGGCAAACTTCCCTTTAAAGTGGGAAGGGGTCTGGCTACTAACAAGGAAACATTTCAAAGGCCCCTCCCTCCAAAAACCTGGAAGATCTCTCAGAGCAATTTTTTCCAGGACGATCCCATTCAAACAATAAGTGAAGGATCATATGTTTGATTATGTTTTTGTATAGGTATGTGTGGAAGGGAAATGCTTTCAAACTCATGGAAAACCAAGATGTCAGGAAGAAAGCTAGGCCAGGCATTTCCTTGATCAGCTAGTGTGTACAGGGATTTTTGGGAGGGAGAGCACTAAGGGTGGGCATTCTCCCATTGAGGGCTGATCAGAGAGCTGGCGCACTCTCTCCCAGCCTCTGATTTGCCTTCAGTGGAAGGGACCTCCCCCTTGAGGGCCAATCAGAGGGCTCGCATGTCATTGGGAGGAGGGCTGCATCCTGAGCTATGCAGGAAAAGGTCTGGCACCTGATGGAGACCAAATGAGCGGTCAAGCCAAGGAGTGCTGGGGAGATCTAAACTGGTAAACGCATTCATACCAGGAGAAGTGGTCTTGTTGGCATGTAGGTCTTAGGTAAGGAAAGGCTTTCAAGATAGCAATAGTTGTGCTGAATTGAACCTAAAAACGTGCAGGCAACCAATGTAATTGCTTAAGCACAGGTATTATGCGCTCATAGCAGCCAGAACTAGTCAGTAAATGCACAGTTGTCTTTTATACCAGTCTGAGTTGTCTTCAGTGGCAACTTCAAATAGAGCATGTTATAGCCATTTAACCTTGAGGTCACAATAACATGGATCAATGTGGCCTGATTGGCTCAGTCTAGAAGGGAAGATAATATCAATCCACTGTAGCTGAAAGAAAGCACTCTTTGTCATACCTTAAATCTGTTTTCAAAGAATAATAGGGGAGCAAAGAGTACCGAAAGCATTTTCGTCTGTTCAACCAGGGATAACTTCACCCCATCCAAATTCAGAAAGGTCAGTCCTTCCTGGAAATTCTGTTTCAGCTTGCTCACACTCATTCACTTTTCCACAACTCCCAGGCACGGGTTGAAAAAAGACGAAGCTGCATCCTAGAAACAGAACATAGACTAGGAAGAGCATAAGAAATATAGCTATCACTGAACCAGTGTCCATGAAAGCTTTACAGCAGATCTTTTTGCAGTCTTTTCCTGGGTCTTCTATGGGATGCATAAACTACTCTGCAGCAGCTGGAGAATACTATTAAAAGAGGTCCAAATACCTGAATAGGCCTTTCTCTGAAATGGGTCTCAATATATATATATATACGTTGTCCTCTAACCTTTGTTTACTAAGTGGATCAGCCCAGGTTGACACACATGAAAACCCCAATTCCAGAAAGCCTAGTTTTCTCATTTTGACCCTTTTGCTGCCAGGACCTGGTATCTAATGTTTGTGTTCTCATAATTCCCCTTGTTGCTGGAGAAGACTCTTGCGAGTCCCTTGGACTGCAAGGCGAACAAACCGGTCAGTCCTAGAGGAGATCAACCCTGACTGCTCTTTAGAAGGCCAGATCCTGAAGATGAAACTCAAATACTTTGGCCACCTCATGAGAAGGAAGGACTCCCTGGAGAAGAGCCTAATGCTGGGAGCGATTGAGGGCAAAAGAAGAAGGGGACAACAGAGAATGAGGTGGCTAGATGGAGTCACTGAAGCAGTCGGTGCAAGCTTAAATGGACTCCGGGGAATGGTAGAGGACAGGAAGGCCTGGAGGATCATTGTCCATGGGGTCGCGATGGGTCGGACACGACTTCGCACATAACAACAACAACAATTCCCCTTGTATGTTGATAATAAAATGCATTTTATTTTTCCTTGGTACTTCCTAAATTGGTGGGGTGTGTGTGGGGAAATTAAAGCATACTTCTTATGCTAAGCATATGAACTTTTGCTTACAATTTTATGTTTCATTTAATTATTTTTCCAGGTAGCTGCTGGTTAACCACAAACATTTAGAACAGCTGTCATCCAAACTTGGCTTAATAAGTAGCTGCCATTGTTCTATATCTCCTTTGCGGTGATGTGCCCTCAATTGAGATGCCATTCATTACCAAGAATGCTATTTCATCAAGAGCATTATAGTCTGAAAATGACAACAAATTTACCAAACTGCCTATTTTGTAGAAAACAAATGTCATTTCTAATGAAAGAATATCTCCTCCTGTCTATCAAAAAATTATGTCTCCTTCTTTTAGCTTCACATCATTCACATATTTTCTTTCAAGCAGCAAAACAGTGCTTGTGTATATACTCGTGCACATGCACTAGTTGCTCAATCCGACAATTGTGTGCTTTTTAGCATCTTTTCTGCCAGCATGTCTAGTTTTTAAATATATGCACTTTGGCCATCTGAGGGCCCCACAGTGTATAGGACAGTTTTGGAGCCCTCCTGATAGGCTGGCTAGAAGGGACACTGAGGCACCCTCAGAATAGTGGGACCTCTTCCAGCTGCCTGGACCATCATATGGGGACTGCAGGCCAGCTGAGGGGAGGTGGGTAGTGAAGAAGAAGAAGAAGAAGAAGAAGAAGAAGAAGAAGAAGAAGAAGAAGAAGAAGAAGAAGAAGAAGAGTTGGTTCTTATATGCCGCTTTTCCCTACCCGAAGGAGGCTCAAAGCGGCTTACAGTCGCCTTCCCATTCCTCTCCCCACAACAGACACCCTGTGAGGGAGGTGAGGCTGAAAGAGCCCTGATATCACTGCTCGGTCAGAACAGTTTTATCAGTGCCATGGCGAGCCCAAGGTCACCCAGCTGGCTGCTTGTGGGGGAGTGCAGAATCGAACCTGGCATGCCAGATTAGAAGTCCACACTCCTAACCACTACACCAAACTGTTGAGACAAGATGCCAGAGCAGCCCCCAGGCCCAGAAAGGCAGGGATTGGGAGAAGCTTAGAAAGGCAGCAAGGAGGCAATAAATATATAGTCAGGGTGAGTGGAACACTTACCAGCAGCCTTCAGGTATTGGGGAAGGATGGCTAAGTAAGGCAGTGGCCCTTCAGAGAGCCCTCCATATGTATGTGGGGAGGTCAGAGAGGCACCTCTGTGACAGAAGGCAGGCCTCTAAGCCTTCAGAAAGCTGGAGAGGGAGGCAGGGTAGAGGAACCAAGGCAGGATGTAGGCCACCTTGATGATAGGACTCCTGGTGGGGAGGGAAGCCAGAGGAAGGCATAGATCCAGTGGTTTAAGTGCAAGAGCAGGGCCACTGGGTACTCCGAGACCTAGATGGCAGCCAGGTCTGAATCCATGGCCATATGTGACATGCACATTCAAAGATTTTTTTTATGTGCTTCATCCAGATTCCAGTTCCAGTATTGTGGAAATGATTTTCATTTGCATAGATAATTTATGCAATCAATAGTTGCTAAGCATGCACAAATCTCCTCAAAAAAATAGGAATAACCTTTCCAGTTTCAAGAAAAGAATACTTGCTGAGTTCTGCCTAGGATCGCCAACTCTAATTGTAATAACGTGGGCCTACTTTACAGGGTTTAATCACAAATAAATAGCCACCCATATATGGGGGAAGTAATATGTGCTCACCTAATGTTTTGGATATTTCTTAGGTCATATGAATAGGAAAACAGCTTATAAATACTTTTTTGAACAATCCTCCATTAATACAAACATCCAAATTGTCAATTTCTGAAGCTGCTTTATACTTGGTCTGACCACTGGGACCACTACTGTCTGGCTCCAAGTGGTTCTCTGGTGGTCTTCCCAGCCCTGTTACCCCGGTTACCAGAGACTGGGTTACCTGGAGATGTTTGAACTGAATCTGAATCTTTTGCATGCAAAGTGTCTCTGCTTTACTGCTATACCATGCTATTAGTTATATAGCCAATTGCTAAATTACTCGCTGCTTCTTGTGTTATGGCTCTTGTTCCAAAGGGAGATTCCAGAAGTAATTCCCAATCACATATGGAAACCCTAATGTGGGAAGGACTTATGCCTTATGTTAAACAGAAGCTCACCAAGAATCCAGGAGTGATCAGCATGTTCATTCCTGATGCAAGGACAGATAGGTATAAACACCACGTTAGATTTCCTGTCACTTACCCAAGAATGTCTCCAAACAATAACCTACAGGGGAACAATTGATTTCAATGAACATTCCAGTGGGATCCTTTCCATGCCTTGCTTTGGTGATGGAAATTGCACTGCTCTCTTTTCAGATGAGCCTTGGGTCACAGTCTATTTGTCCTGGCTCCCTGAATTGAATTAATGCTTGCTATTTCTGGCTCAACTAGTATTGACTTGTGCAGTTTGAAATCAATGGAATACTGGTACATTTAACTAAGTGCTGGACAGGAGCCCAAATAGACATGAACAGGTACAGGCTTGTGTCACTTCTGCAGCAGACTGTCGAGGCTCACACAAGGGCCAATCTGTGAAATTAGGGAAAAGGACTAGATAGGGATAGCAAACACTCTGTGGTATAACCAAGAGAAGCCTCTGCATATTATACAAAACAATTTTCTGTCTCAATATTTCTGCTTTTAAAAGCAAGATGATGCCTTTTAACATAACATAATCAGTCCCCTTAAAATAAAATTCTCAAACCAGAAGTTCTTTCTTGAGCCAGACCAGTTTTAATAAAGCAATACAGTTCTATTGAAATATCACACACCCACTATACAATGCGCTGGGTTTCTGCTGGTGAAAGAGGATTGTCTTTTCAGCCATTTGGGACAGGGCTGCAATGTGCAGAATCAGGAACGATTGCTTCTCCTCCATCTCATAGCAATGGAAAAGTTAATAGAAGCCCACTCAATAGACTCTGAGCAGTATCCTTATTATAAATGTATGTTTATTATATGAATCAATTTCCCTCTCCTTTTCTATTATACTGTTGAAGGAACCAGCATTAAAGACCAGTCACTTAGTTTTAAGTATGGATTGCACCATAACTTTCTGCCGGGAGTCTATACAGCCTCACTAGCTACCTCTAATCCTGTACCTTTCACTTAGGGTATAACACCCTATCAGTGGAATGGTGGGAGCATCAGTCCTGTTTTGATTTCCAAGTACCAGGGAAAGTGATTAAGTATTGTGGGTAGGTATGGAGAGCATTTTTCAACTAAATGCACTGGTGAGAAGGTGAGCTGTCTAGAGTGCTCAGTCTCCAACCCCAAGCCTACCTGAACTGTTTCTTAAATGTATAGGTGCACAGAGATTGCAATTATATCTAAACTAAGCACACAGACTCTTTAAATTGTGTTGGCTAAGTTAGATTCCCTTCTCAACAGTGGTGAGACCCTCCATGTTCCATTCTTTACTCAGTCCCCATAGTTATAACAATATAAATGGTTTGAGGCTACTAGAAAACAAACAAATTGCTCAACAAGAGATTTATGTCAATGGCGACGTCTTTTGCAGTCTCCTTCTGACAGCATCCTGAGCTATGCCAAAGCAGCCATAATCTTTATTTGAAAGTACATTGGCCATATTTCTTAGTTCTCCAGAAGTATCTCCTATTGCTTGCAATTACTTGATAATAAAAGATTTTTTTAATATGCCGGCAGAAAAGTCATATCAGTTCCAGGCTGCCTTGAAACAAATGAAATGCAGAAAGCAATACTTCTAATTTCTGAAATAGAAAATGGATTTTGTTTAAAAAAATAAGTCATTACCAAGTATAATTTCCTTATAGCAAGTTAATGGTGACCTAGTGCTTTCATTTCCCCTGATACTAACTTTGTAGAAGGAAGTGTAACCTTAAAATAAAGGGAATACCATTTACAAGAAAGACTGTAATGATCATGCCACCAGACATTACCATGTTGTCATCATGAAAGGCATCTGAGAGAAGGAAGTGAATTGTGATCATTGTCAGGGGTGGGCACAAGGTCAGATATGGATTACAACCCATTTTAGATGGCTCTGAGCTAGACGTTGGTTAGTCCTTTCTGCAACATCAGCACTACTGGTGCTGGCAAACCAGAAGAAGCACTGCCCAACTTGGAGTCCACAGAAGTAAGCAGAAACCCAGATTGTTCCTCTGTTCCATTCTGCAGCTTTCAATGGCACTCAGCCTTTGAGCTGTTCAGCAGCTTCAGGGGCTGCTGAACAGTCACTTTGTGGTGACTGGATACCAATCCAGTCTTGGATTGTGGGATACTCTTCAGCCACTCTCCTCATTCATCCTGCAAAATGACTCCTGAAATCTTCATGTACCTTCTTTTCAGTGGTTAATTTCCACAAGCAGATACCTGCCCTGCATAGGATTTGTCAAAGCCTGCCTGAGGTTCCCCTGAAAGAAGTAAAGATGACCAGACCTAAATATGCTAGTCAAACTCTAAACAGATTGCTATAATGGCATTTAAGCCTCTTACCTAATAATTCCTAGCACTGATTTTGCATTGCTGCAGCACACTTCACTGACATTTCAGAAAGCGTCCAATTCTCACTCCAAGATCTCTTTCCTGGGTAGTTAAAATCAATTTAAACACCATCAGCATATATGTGAATTTTTTTTGGTACAGATGAGACAATAGCTTCTACTTCATTAAACTACTTGTGGAGGAGAGCTGAAGGGCATGCCGTACTCTTATTATTCCAATGTGAAACCATTTTTTCCCAGCTAAGAATACTGTGCCATCTCCATTCATTTTTAGACTTTTCATGGAAAATGTGGAATTTTGACTCTATTCCATGCTTCTAAAAGTGGGGCTTTGATGCTTTAAAATGCAGCTTCTTTGAGGAAATAGACTTATAGCTCTCTTTATATTTTCTTCTCGCATCGTGGTTCTTAAACTTTGTTGTACTGGAGACCAGTGTTCTGGTTGGCTTCTTTGAACTGTCACAGTCTGGGAGGACTTTTGGAAGATGTATGATTTTTAAATTCAGTTGGGTGCATTTGCCCTCTGTGTCTACAATCCAACAAAGCTATATGTGTGCAGGGGGAGGACTGTGCACATCGCGGGGACTTTGTTTGAAGTTTTAACTGTAGTCACTTGTGCTGTTGAAGAGACACTGTGCATTTGTTAAATGTTAAGTTTTATACTTGAAAGCGGGTTGCATATTTAACATGTGGTGAAAACTTTTAAAAAATCTCTCATAGTTCTTCAGCTATTTTTATTGTGGCTTTGAGAAAAAAAGCCATCGAAAGCTTTGATGATTCCTTGACCACAATTTAAGAACCAGAACGCTATCATATCAGAATTATGTGAAACTTTCATCTGGCCTGCCTTAAAAGACATTTGATTTTTTTTCAAGTGTTTCAGCTGGAGATTTGAAAAGTCTTGAAAGGTTTTTTAGGCATTTGGAAGGATTGCTTGAGGGGAAAAAAAATAAATGGGCAAAGCACAAGCCCCTTTCTCATGACAGTTCCTTCCTTTCCCAAGGAACAAAACTCCTCTGCTGTGAATGGAGAGGAGAAAACTAGCAGTGGGGATGGTTCATCAGGCATGGGAAAGGACTTCTTGTTAAGTGGAATTTACAAAACCCATTTTTTTTAGTCATCTGTCCTGCTTGGGCTTATAGGATTCATAACGTTTTCTCCCTGACTCTTTTAAGGAGACAAACAAAACTGCACATCTTGCCTGTGTCTAAAAAGCCCTTCTTGATACAGTTATATCTTCCAAAAGTTAAGATTTTGTTGCATGGCAAATAGGAATTTGAAGGAAGAGCTAGCTACCAATTGGAATGACACAGAACAAAATCAGACATGAACAAGTCTCACCTTGAAACAGGCCAAGACTTATTGAGTTAGGGGAGTCTTCACGTCAAGCTCTGCCATTACAACATTTATTATCATCACTAGACTGATATCAATCCCCAAATGTGCTAATTAACTCATAGTGCCAGTGTTGAGGGCCCTTGGACAGATTACTTTCTGGGAGACTCTCTAATCTTGAAAAATGGTAGTGCAGAAAAAGGAAGACTCCTGTGTGGCATCTGATCTTCTTGGGTGCTCCATACAAAGAAACAAAGCTAGCTCTTGTGAGGCAATGGACCCTTTGCCAGATGTGGGGCCCTCCAAAGATTTATTGCTCATTGGAGACAGCCCTGAAAAACATAACGCCATCCTCTGTTGTATTCAAAACAATGCTCAGATAGATTGAAAACACAGCTTCTTGCCAAATGATTTACTGAATTTGCAGTGGTCAATATCAACTAGTAGAGCTGCTTTTGAAAAAGTAGTCACAATTATATTTTAACGATTCACATGGGCACAGCATCCATTCATGAGATATCCTTAAAATATTCATAGGGTATAAAGAAGGCCTGTTCCCTACCTTTGAATGCATATGAGTATGAGTGCAGGGCATTCTGGAAAATTAGGCTTTGGTGTGACCCCCCACAATGCCCTGTTGGGTCTGCTCTTTAGCTTGCTCAGGAAACATGATCCCAGATTTTGTTTTCCTTGACTGAACAAAGAATATGGGAGGTGTGCGTAGGATGTGCATAGGCACAGTATAGTACCTAGATGGAAACTGAGATTAAGGCTTAATTGCATGGTATGACAATACTTCCGTGTTTGGATGCTGAACCTATGGTGGACTGAACTGAATGCTAAATATTTTGGTTCACTGTCCATGAAGCAACAATAACAAGGTCACTATGGATAGGTGAGTAATCATTATTACTGGCTGTACATCTGGATTTTAATTATCCCATAGTGCTTATATAATAAAATGAATTGACATATATGACTGATCAGAGTGTAGGAGAGGGCTGCATTAGCAAATAAATTGCATACAACAGATGGATTACAACCAAATGCAATTGTAAAATGGACCTGCTTTTAAAGCAATTGCATATAAATTAAGCCATATTCAGCTAACTGAGGGATATAAGGCAATAATATCTTTACTGAGTCTTTAGAAGCAACATAGGAATCCTTACATATGTTATGAACGAAAGGCAAGTCCTATTGCATGGCTCTCGTGGTGTTTTGTGTGATTTTATTTTAATTATATAGCATATTCATCCCTGTTATGTTTGCTTAATTATTTAAAGAGAAGAACAAAAGTTACTACTCATTATGCTGAGAACAGGCAGATCCTTGGCTGATCCACCAATGGATTTCTGAAGCTTGCTTAACTGGAGGACACCCTGTCTCTCCCAAGTTCCATGTGATGTTTTCTTTTTTGGCCTGTAAAATCCCCTGAAAAAATCACTCTGATTAAACTTGCCACTGTCTACAAGAATGGCATAACCTTCTCTATTGTGGACATCCATTAGGCCTGTTGTTATGGAGACTGTTAAAACTTAAGTGTGAATAAACAGAGGCAGTAGCTGATTTTGTCCCAATGGAATTTAAAAATTGCTCAGGATAGAAGCAACCTCACACTGCTAAGATTTCCATGCTGCTTGTTCAAGGAAGCCTCTGAGCTTGACTGAGAAGAGGGGCAGGAGTGTATATGTGTGTGAGGGAGACTGGGAGGGAAGCAATAAGAATGCTGTTAGATGGCTGAAAAGTGAATCACCTTAGTATCCATCCAGGATCTCTCTCTCTCCGATGTAGACGCAGGGTAAGAGATGTGCTATCTGTCGGAGAGCCTCTTTTCAGAGGTATTTCATTTGCCACCTGTGCTCTCCTTGCAAATAAGACAGATATTACAAAGGCACAGTTCTTTCACTCAAAGCAAATGAAACCCAGAAAGTGCTTTTTGTGGCATTGGGGGCACACATTAGCATCGTCAATAGACCTTCTAGTGTCTTTCATGCCGTGTACACATTTACAAAAGGTATGAATGACAACAGGCATGCATAGACATGAAAGCTGTGTATAAGATGACTAGAGTTGTCAGATGGCTTCTGCTGTCCCACTATGGTTGGTGCATCTGCTATGCTCACTTATCCAGCTATGATGAAGAATAAGTTACTAGAGCAGGTGATCATTTCTATTACTTTTATTAATTCCTTTTAAAATGAAGACCGAAAATCACAGGCAAGATTTATATGCAGACTTGGGAGGACTGTTTATCTCTGTGACTCTGTGAAAATGGATCAACATTTAAATGATTGGGCATGCTATTCCTGCATTGCTCAGATACATCATCATCCACTGATCTAGTAACTAGAAATAAAGAACAGAGAAGTCTTCTATAGAATCATAGAATCATAGAGTTGGAAGGGGCCATACAGGCCATCTAGTCCAACCCCCTGCTCAACGCAGGATTAGCCCTAAGTATCCTAAAGCATCCTATAATTTAGGGAGAGATTGTAAATGCAATACCTCTGAAAATACTCCATTGATTAGAAACTCACAGAAGTTCCTAGAAGTGTAAGGATCACAGAAAGGTCCACCAGACAACTGGCTGAAGAGCCATTGTGGATTGGCCACTATGTATTTTGTGGAAATATTTTTTAAAATGATCACATGGCCACTTCCACACAGAAACATTACATGGCAACTGCTAAGGTTCCTGGATATATCTGTGAAGGAGATTTTTGTTGGCTCTGCTTATAGACACAGCTCAAGGAAATATGAATGGATAATTCATGTTGAGACATTATTTCTACATAGGGGTGATCGTGACTACATTACAAAGCTTATCCATAAACTTTGACCATCATGTCAAAAAAATGCCTGTCAGGAAAATAGAGATGCTAAAACATCTCTCCAACTTGACCTTCTCTCCTACTTAATGCAGAGGTAACACTAACTTACACTACTTGCTTTTTTTGATGGATGGATAGGGTTTTGCCCTGTATCAATAGTTCAGTGTCAGGTCCAGAAAGAGGACTACATCAGGAGGCAAACAATAATGTTGCAGCTGACATTTTTCTGTGCACCAAAGAAAGGCTCCAAACAAATATATGGCAACCAATGGCATAAGAAAACAATGGCCAGGTAAAATTCCTTCCACTTTCCAATTTCTTTCTCACTGCTTTTTAAAATCACCGATTCTGCTCTTGCAGTGAACTTGTATATGTCAGCTAATAGGCAGTGATGTTATGGCAAGCTTTTGATTTTGGTTGTGTCTGTGTAAATTGTGACCCATCAAGTTGAATAAAGGATGCCACCAATGGCTGGTGATTCACAGTAGAGCTAGATACATTTAGGACCAGCATCAGCTTTGTTTGCAGAATTCAGGGTACCTCCAGTTCAGCCCCTGGTGCCTCTGTCATGAACACCTAGTTCCTGACTCATGGTTTTCGTCCCCTTTGAGGTTGTTTTATTTCTTTATGATCTGGATCTCGTGATGAGCTGTGGCTCCTCCCTGGTTCTGCTCGGCAGCCCTCCTCCCATCTCCTCCTTGCATTTCAAAGGCACATCACGCAGTCCCTCCCTTATCTCCTCTCTCAAGGCTAGCCTCACCGGCAGCACAGCCCAAACAACAGATGCCCGGATGGGATGTTTTGGGCACCTTCTAGATCAGAGAGTACTATTGCCTTTTTTGGTGTGAATCCTTGTTCCCGCCAAAATGCTACCTCTATATTTCACCTCTCCAACCCAAGGTATATATTCTAATACAAGCCCCTGTCCCGGCGTCTCTGTCAAGATTCCTGCCTAAGAGCTTACGCAATGTGCTGATCCCTATCCTAATTCTCCAAATAAAGACTTTTGCTTAAAGCTTCAACCTGAATTTTGAGAGTGATGTCTATTGCATGAATCTTCTGGGTCTCAATTGCTTGGTTCCTGACAGCCTCCAGTTAAGAGGCTGAGGTACTAGGAGATCTCTGCCTGAGACAGACAGCCCATGTCCTCCTGATCTTCTTCTGGTCTCCTTTTTGTTGCCTGCTGGCTAACTGAGCACTGACAAGAATTTTTTAAAAATAAAATGGCGCCATGCTGATGGTGTGATGTCACATCTGATGAATATCAAAAGTGACATCATGGTGACGGGGGGGGGCAGATGGTATGCTCCAGGATTTGGACCAAACTCTATGACTTTATTGGTATAGAATTTGGACCAAACTCTATTGTGATTATTTGTGTTTTGACCACTTGCTTGTTTTATTGTAAATTGGGGTTTTATGGGGTTTTATTGTATTTTAATGTTTTATTCTGTGAACCACCACGGTTTCCTAGGAAATGCAGCGGTATATAATAAATAAATAAACAAACAAACAAACAAACAAACAAACAAATAAATATTGCATTGACATCATGCCAGTGATGTGACATCACTTCTACAATTTGCCAAAAGTGATGGTCATACAGCTGGTACGGCATGATTTCATCCATTTCCCATGCCTCCCTGTTGGTTGCCAGCCATTGTCTGGAAACCCTAGTTTGACACCCTGAACAGCCATTGCCAGTCAAAGGAGGCTGATACTGACCTGATAACATTGACCTTGACTCATGAAAAAGTAGATTTATATGATCAGATTTGTGCTGAGTCATAAATGGTGCAGGTCTTATGTAAGGAATGTCAACAGGCCTGGGATGGAAGGAGCAAATTGGCCTGTGAGTAGATGGGAAAGTGTGTAAACAGAGGAGAACTATTTAAAAAGTAATTACCCAGTGCTTGTCCCTGCTAGAAAAATCAATCTAGCTTGGGTAAAACAACAGAAACCTACCTGGAAAGCAAGGGAATAAAAGCTCTTTGAAGTTTAAGTAAACTGTATTTTGAATTGTTGTAGATCCCACATGATGCAACTTTGAGCAGGGGAATGCAAATTTAATCTATATTTGATCAGTCAAATAGCCTTCTGAAATCAGACTTCAATCTCACATGAAGAGTGATACAAAGACACTGTCATCTTCAGAAATAAATAGCCTCTTTAAAGGTAATAATAACTTTGAGAGAAATAATAAATACCCACTTCACTCTCCAATTAAAGGAAAGCTGTTAGGACAGAAAGCAGAAGACTTTGGACATTGGAGAAAAATATACTTGACTAGAGGAAGAAATAACATTTAAAAAACAATCTCATTGATGCCGGAATACAAGGGACAGCCCTTCAATGGCTGATCTCCTTCCTCCGGGGCCATGGACAGAGGGCTGCAATAGGAGAGAGAACATCAAGCCGCTGACCACTTACTTGCGGAGTCCCACAAAGAGTGGTCCTCTCTCCTATCCTATTCAAAATCTCCAGGAGCTCTCTTGCACAACTGGTATGGAAGTATGGGCTGGGTTGTCATCAATATGCAGATGATACTCAGCTCTTCCTCCTGATGGAAGGCTGCCCTGACTCTCCCCCAGAAGCATTAGCCAGCTGCCTGGAAGCAGTGACGAGATGGCTCAAGCAGAGTTTTCTGAAGTTCAAACCTTCAAAGATGGAGGTCCTGTGGCTGGGTAGGAAGGGCCCATATGAGGAAACGTGTCTGCTCACCCTGGATGGTGTGCAGCTCTCTACAGCTCACTCCACCAGGAATCTGGGTGTGATTCTGGATGCTTCCCTCACAATGGAAGCCCAGGTCACAAATGGAAGCCCAGGAAGCCCAGCTGGCATTTTCCATCTCTGCCAAGCCAAGCTATTAGCTCCCTATCTAGCTCCAAAACACCTAGCCACAGAGATCCATGCAATGGTCCACTCTAGACAGGATTTCTGTAACTCGCTCTACATAGGCCTGCCCTTAGCCTTGATCCAGAAACTACAGCTGGTTCAAAACACAGCAGCCAGGATCCTCACGACAACTCCATGGAGTTCCCACATCTGGCCCATTCTCCACCAACTGCAGTGGTTGCCTGTTGAATTCTGGATCAGGCTAAAGGTTCTGGTAATTACCTTCAAGGCCATGTGCGGTCAGGGCCCAGTGTACCTGAGGGACTGCCTCCATGCCTATGTCCCTCAAAGAGCTCTATGCTCCACCACCACCAACTGACTAATAGTCCCTGGCCCCCGTTATTTATGTCTTCATGAACAAACAGGTATGTGCCTGGGGAACTAGCAACATGCAAGGGGGGAAGGACTCGTATGCCTCCATCAGTCTTTCACTACACCTCCTGTCAGCAAATTCCACAAATTAATTACTTGTTGAATACCTATTGCCCATAAACTTCATTGGGTGCTAATAGTATGGAACAAAGTCACAACCTACCCTTCTTATATCCAAACCAGAAAGAGTGTGTGAATGTAGGAATGTTTACATTTCTGTCTGTTTTATCCTACATTAACAGTTCTCAGGAAGTCTTTCCAGAGCAAGCTGTAGAAAAGGAGAACAGAAATATAAAGACATTCCCAATATTGTATGTTTGTTGTATCTTTGTATATTGTGTCTTTGTATGTTTCTCCCCTAAATGAGTACCAAGCGACAGCATTGAACATCAGGGAGGAGCAGGGAGTTAAAATGCAAATTTCCAAGCATAACACACAAAATTATTGCTGTCCCCAGTTGTTTAAGCTAAAGGACCACATTCCCATGTTTCACTTGTGCTTGATTTTTATTCTCTTTTTTATGAGTCTTGTAGAGAAAAACATTCTCTAATTAAAGGCTAATGTTCACAGTGAAGGACAAGGCAAAGCAATAAACAGCTTGTGCTGCTCATTAAATATCAAAACAAAGTTGAGGTGTGTGAAAAACACACCAGAGCCTCACCCATTTCTGTGGTCATGATTACTGTTAATGACAACAAAAAAGGAGACACATGAGCAAGAGAAAACATTTGTTTGTTTGCTCCATGTTTTCCTTTCCCATCTTGCAAGACAAAGGGCACATGATTATCACTTCAAAGAACTCATAACTGAGGTTTGCTGGTTCACTTTATTGTACTACCGTGTCATGGCATGCGGAGTCACGTGCATGAAATTCCCCTGAATGGCAAAGTGCTGCATGAGTCTGCTACTTATGACTCGCTGCCACAGTTCCCCATCTCCAACCCTATCCCTCAAGCTAGTGGATGACAAGGAAGACTACATGGAACAGCTAACATGCGTGTTAAACAAGTCTTGTGGCACCTTATTGAAGAGAAGGTTATGTGACCTCAGCTTCAGAAATAAAAGGGCTGGTTTACTCCTATGTGAAATGGGACAGAAAGGACTTGAGTTGTGACAGCAACTGGACAACCATTCATTCATTCATTCATTCATTCATTCATTCATTCATTCATTCATTCATTCATTCATTCATTCATTCATTCATCACCCTCCCTTGTGGCTCAGGGTGGGTTACATTGAAACGTTCATAATATAGTACAGTATAACACTTTAGACCTCAATAGTGCTATAGAGTCCACACACTGAAGCAGTCACTTTCTCCAGGGCAACTTATCTCTGTGGTCTGGTGGTCAGTTTTAATTGAAGGAGACCTTGGGGTCCCACCTGGAGATTGGCAAAATTAGTCTTTAGCTTAGCTTCTGGCCCAAGGAAGAACGCTTGACATATCATCTCTCAAATACGCATGCCAGGCCTCCTGCTGTGGCAGGAGACCTCCATCTAATTGTCTTCATTGCCTGTTGCTGTTCCAAATAGCAGCAGGAGAAAAAAAAAGTAAATGATGCCAGCCTCTGTATATCACTTCTTGCTGCAACCTGAGAGTGACAATAGGTCGCTCTAGGAATCACCAGAAGCTCTATGATATAATAGGTAGTTCTAAGAATTGCTGAATACACTATGGTAAAACCTTAGGAATTTCCAGCAATTCCTGGAGTTACCCACTGTCCCTTCCAGGTTGTACCCAGAAGTGATATAATGACATAAACAACTTCACAAAGCCTCCATGTTTGTACCTCACAACCCTCCTGCTGGGTGCCAGGTTTGACCTGGCAACTGTAAGTGTAGAAATGCCATGTGAAGTGTAGGGTGGTGGTGAATTTATCAGCCACAAAACTAGGCCTAGGCCTGTGTTGCTGACAAGTGCCAGAACTGATGGGCTCATGTCACTGGCAACATAGGGACATTTTGATATTTAGGAAAAAATGTATGGTAGAACTCAGGGCCATTCCGCACCGGGATCCATGTAGCAAATTGTTTGCTGAACGAAAAATCGCCATTTTAAATAGTGGAATTCGGCGTAACGCATACCTGCCTTTGTAGTGGAATCCAGTTGCGTTCCTATCGTTTCCCACAGGGTTCCGGTCTCGGCAAAAATCACTGGAAAGGAAGCGCTATTGCTGAGCTGTGTCCCACCCCTGGCCATCAAGCAGCCAATGGGCAGCCGTTATCATGCTCCCAAACAGCCCCTTTCCCTTTAAGGAAGGTAAAAAAAAAAAAACACCCGTTGCAACGAATATGCATTGATTCGTTGCAACGGAGAGACCCATCCAGCTAGCAGGTGATGTTTGAGTTGCCGTTTCATCGTTGCCACGCTCCCCCCTGAGTGAAAAAAAAAATCCCCCCCCTCACGGGCACGATTTTCGGCCGAAAACAGTGTGAAAAATAAAGTGCAAATAAACCAGCAAACGGGCCTCTGCGATGCTTGTGCTTGGTGACTTTAAACAGAGGGACTGCAGCCGGGGAAGCCTCACTGGGTAAACGAAGGCTTGCCGGTGCATTGATTTCCGCTCGCTCGGAGGAAAAAAAATGGCGATCGCTTCGCCGGAAGATCAGAGGAGAGAGCCAGGGGGAGGGACTTTGCAGAAACCGCAACAATGGTAATGCACAGAACTTTCCCGCTAGTGTTGCAGATTGGTTGCAGGAGTGTAGCGCTTTCCGGAGGGTGAATCCACTTTTTGGGATTTCCCTGAAAGCACTACAAGGAAGCGCTTTTTGCGGATCGGTTTCAGGAGTGTTGCAGATTGTCAACGACGTTGTGCATAACGGCAAAACTGTAGCGATTTCAATCATTGTGCTATTTTGGACGAATGCGGAATGGCCCTCAATTTTACCATAGAGTTTTGCCCCAAATTTCCAGTGTGCACTGGAAGGTCTGAGTCTTCCTGCTTGTAAGTCCTCTGCTGGCCAGCGGATCCATGCCAGAGGGAGGGGATATGGAACAGGGGATCCCCCCTATCCCAGTAGAGGCCTGGCAGCCCTACCCAATATGAAGTGATAATGTCCAGGAAGGAATATGCATGTCTCTCAGCTTGTAAATTGTACAAATGTGTGTCATGACGTTAAGAAGACTGTTCCCTGGTGAAAGTGAAGTTCCCTGGTGCACAAAGAACCAGTTTGGTGTAGTTGTTAGCAGTGCGGACTTCTAATTTGGTATGCCGGGTTCGATTCTGCGCTCCCCCACATGCAGCCAGCTGGGTGACCTTGGGCTCGCCACAGCACTAATAAAGCTGTTCTGACCCAGCAGTGATATCAGGGCTCTCTCAGCCTCACCCACCCCACAGGGTGTCTGTTGTGGGGAGAGGAAAGGGAAGGTGACTGTAAGCCACTGAGCCTCCTTCGGGTAGAGAAAAGCGGCATATAAGAACCAACTCTTCTTCTTCTTCTTCTTCTTCTATCTAGGAGTGGGAGAGGTGTTATTTTCAAGGTTTGGTAGGCCAGAGTCAGATACCATATTCCAGCAGCAACTGTAGTTGCTCCAGGACTGTAGCTTCTCATTTTACTTGCATGCGTTTTTTAAGCCTCTATTTTCCTTCCTGTATTCTGTAGAGAGATGTAGTCAACTCTTAACTATGCTGGCAACATTTACATTTAAATAGGGACATTTCAGCAAATGTGTCAGGTGGCCTCTAGCTATTCACGGGCCTAATAAGTGCGTTAATTTATAGAGGGTTTTTTTTTAAAGGTGATTTGTGATCTTGATTAGATCACAAATAAAGCACATACTTGAAATAATGACATGCCTCTATGGGCTTCCAGTGCTCTCTGTAGAGAGTCTGCTAGGACAGGAGCATCTTTCCCAAGGAGATTTGTGCCACGCTGCAAGAGTGGCACTTTAGGGGAATTTAGCCAATTATGGATTCTTTTGAATGGCAGTTGCACAAAGGAGGACAAAGGGAGTGCAGCTTTACAACAACTTTCTTGCACACTTAATGTTCTCTTCCGAGAAAGCTCTATTATAGTCACACCTGCAGTCTAATAGTTGTCATTCTCCTGAGTGATGGTGGTGGCAACTGAAGCAGTTTGAAATGGCCATGCCTCTTCATTATCGTTAATGTATGCTTCTCTTTAGTAATTCCAAGTCTAAAAAACAGAAGCATTAAGGAAGAGAAATATTTAATTCTCAGACAAATGTCCTTTAAAATATTCAGAAACGTTTAAAAAAATCCACTTGTATCCAAGCTTTTTCTTGGTTAGGACTTTGGAAAACTGACTCTTGGTTTATGCAGTCCCTGATTAATTGCTCTCACCTTAAAAAGGCTTGTTCCAGCCATGCAGTATTCATCTGTAAAACCAGTCTGATAGATGGCTGCTGTATAAACTCTTTTTAGAACAGATTCAGACATTGTAATGTGCCTTTTGTTGGCTTTCCAGTATGAAATGCCATAGGAGTAAGAGCATCATAGAGTGATAGAAAGGAACCCATGTTTGATCCTGCAAGAGACCAGTCTATGCAGAACAAATCTGCTTGCCTGGTAATCCAGGTGTAAACTGCCAGTGCTGTTTCAAACAAAGGTGATAAGCATATAGCTAAACATAAGACTGTCAAAAAGTATATCCAGTTTCTAATACTATTTCTCCATTTCATGTTGCTGCTGTATGCCCATAAAGAAAACCATGTCACCCTACTTCTAAAATAATGGAGTGGAAACAAATTTAGCTAAGCTCCTGCAAAGTGACTCTCCCTTCCTTATGCAGTTGCCCACCCATACCTCAGCATGTTGTTTGGGAGATTTCCCCTAACCCCCTGCAATGTCTTTATGGGTGTATGCATGTGTTTGCTTGCACACATGCACAGGAAGATGCCGTGAGAGAGGCAAATATTTCGTTTTGTGAATGTGTTCCATTTGTGAATGTTTGGTTCGAACCCAGTGTGCTACAACTTATTTGGATAATACAAACAATCAAGGTTTCCTTGAGATGACATGCATATGTGGACTTAGAGATTTCCTTCCCCATCTGCTCCATGTCTACAAATCAAACTCTCAAGGAACTGTGAACATGAAACAATAAAGATTGCTGCATACTTGGATTTCACAAAATCCCATATAAATTCTGAACACTTTCACTGTTTTGCAGGGCCTGCAAGATGGAGTTCTTCTGCCAGGTTTTGGGTGAGGCCAGGGTCTACGATCAGCTTGGCCTCTCCATGGGATCAGGTCCCCACACTTGCACTGTGTAGCCTGCTTGGGGTGGGTTTATGCTGATCTTGCTACTGGTGTTAAGGGGGTATGGTTTTTAAGGGGCTATGGATTTTTTTTGTTTTATCTTGTAACCTGCCTCAAGTCTTTTGAGAAGTGGCAGAATAGAAGTCAAATAATAAAATGAATGAATGAAAAAGGAAGAACTCATATCTTTATTGCCCCTGCCTCCTTAAGCACTGAACACAGCCAAGTTTTCTCTCCTTTGAGGTGACCCCTGGCGTTCCTTCCTGCCCATGTGAATCCTCTTTGTACAAGCCACCCAAAGGTTGTAGTCAGCCTTCAGTCAATTCTGAAAACTGCCTTCAAAAGGGCTTGATGTCTCTTCACTTGGAGCCTTAGGCTATGTTTTTTCTCTTTGACATTACAGTTTATAACATTCTTCAGAGAGAATCCTCTTTGCATCCTTCACACCCTTTTCTGTGTAAATGGTACCCATTAATCATTGCTAAGTGCAGCTCAAATCCAGCTCATGGGCTCATAAAGTTTTGTCTCTCTTCCCACAGATGGATGTTAACCAGCAGGAAGACAGCTCTGTGTTAAACAAGTGATGACTGTAATATGTAACATGATAAAGTAGGAGAAGACACCACATTTAAAGTCACATTTAACATTTTAATTAGTCTCACCTCAGGTGGCGCAAGCTCATTTGCATTATATATAGAAAAAAGCTCCCAATTGAAATAGGAATTATAGGAATAGCAGAAGAAAATGTCTCATTTCACAGGATGAGGAGACAGCTGGTGGAGTTTGGGCACATTTTTGTCCTGTTGGGAATGTACATTTCTTACAATTTATACATTTTTATCCCTCAAGGATATTATCTGTGTAGAAGAAAATGATTATCCCTTGTGCTATGAACTTCATTTAACTCCAGCATCAGCTCTTTGCCAGCTGTCATTCATTTCTGAGCTTCTCCATCATGAGTTTCCTGTTCTTCAAAAATCTGTTATAATCTGAAGCCTGCGGTGACATTTTATGATTGGTAGTCAGTTCATATTAATAAGCAAAGCACAGTTTTTTATTAGTCAATATTGGCCTCTCCTGACCTCTACTCCCATATGGGTTCAGTCATAATCCTTTTTGTCAAAGATCACAATTCTTCTAAAACCATCACATGTCACCAGTTGACCACATTTTGTCAATTGCCTCCCTGTTTTCTAACACTGTAGTCCTGCTCTCCAGTTGATCTCAGGCCATTGATTTCTTTCACAATGAATAGGACTTTCATGTATTTCCCTCTCTTGCATTTGCAGCAGTATACTCTGGGGTCAACAGAGATGGAGGTTCAGACTGTATAAAACCATAGCTGCCCCAAACTTCACACCAGCCCTGCTTCCCTCCTACAAACCCGCCCTCATTACTTGCTATGCCTCCTGCTGCAAGGCACACCGAGAGACACGCAGCGAGAGGGAAGGAAAGAGACATACAGAGAGATCTGCCCCAGGCTCCTAGTGCCCATTGCATTCCGGTTGCAATATGCTTTCTTGCTAGTGTATACATAATACATATTCAAATGTGTATCCAAAGTCTGTGACCAGTAATGGTCATGAATCACATTTTTGCAGTTTGGTTCAGTTCATGGTGGAACCATAATCTGAACCACAAATTTGGTGGCTGGCTCACAGACTGACCTGGTTTGTAAAACATTTAAAATATAAACCCATGCTTTCTGCTCCCTGCAGCTTTTCATGGGAAGCAGAAAGCAAGGGTTAACGGCTGGAAGCATGGAGAGCATGCAAAAAAGCCATGGGGAGCAGAAACCAGAGGTTCCCAAATAGCTGAGTAGTGGTGACCACTGTTTTTTACTCTTTATGAACCATCACAAACCATAATGAACTGCACTAAAATTTGTGGAAATTAATGGTGGTTCTTCAGTTTGTAAATATAGTTTCACAAACCACGAATCGGCCAAAATCCGCGACAAATTTTAGTTGATCAGCCAGTTCATGCCCATCACCAGTTGTGGCACACTAACAGAAAATGTGCAGAAAGAGTATGCACAAGGGATGGGCGTGAACTGAAAAAAATGTGGCTTGGTTTGTGGTTTGTGGCCAAACCATAAACCAAATCAGTTCATTCTCTAATGAACCAGTTCAATTATTGGTTTGTGGGCCTAACAAGCTTCATTTAAAGGGACCTCAGTCCTTTTAAACAGGGTTTTCAGAAAGCAGCAAAAAAAAAAACACCCAAATCACAAAACAAACAGACAAACAAACAAAAAACAAAACAAAACTGAGTGGTGGAAACAACCAGGGACTGTACAAGAAAGAAATGAGGAGCAATCTGTCTGGGGTCAGGTGCTACTTCAACAAGGGAACCCCTATTGGCTGTCTGGTGATCTGGGAGAGCCTGGACACTTACCCACTCTCCCCATTGCTTGAAAATACCCACAGGACCTCCCATTGGGATCTTATCAAGAAGACTGGTGATAGAGGAGGCGAGGGATGGAGAAGGGGTGGCCAACTGAGGTGGCTGGTAGAAGAGATGTCATGGCAAGCTACACAGTTGCAGCAGGGCCACGTAGGGCAAGTTACAGTAATCTAAGCTAGAAGCAACCACCACATGGGTCACTGGCTAGGTTTTCTGGGGTCAGAAAAGGCCCCTAGTAGCTTTGAAGGTGAGATGGAAAATGCCTGGTATGCTACCTTCATGATCTGTGCCTCCATTGAAAGGGATGTGTTGAAGATCACCTCTCAACTTTCTCACAAAGCACAGCGCTGTTAATTGTACTCTGTCCCTTTGCTCCTCAGCCAACAGGGCCTCCATCTTCATGGGGTTTAGCCTCAAGTGGATCTCTGGAGCCATTCTGTCAATGCCTCCAGGCATCTGGCCAACAGGTCTGGGGGTGTATCCAGCCAGCTGCCCATGATAGAGCTGGGTATCTTCAGCAAACTGATAATTCCCTACCCACATCTCCAAACCAGCTGTGTGAGAGGGTGCATAAAGATGGGGCAAGTACTGCACCCTGTGCTACCCTAAACTAGAGTCCCCAGCAACATAATTGTTCCTCCCTGATGGCTACCCTCTGTCCTTGACTTTGAAAAAAGGAGTCATGGCACTGCAAGGTTGATGCCTATATCCCAACGCTGACGATGTGCACAGTCAAATCCGCTATCTGCTCTTTACTCTGCTCTGGTTCGGCCTCACTTGGAGTACTGTGTTCAGTTTTGGGCGCCACAGTTGAAGAGGAATGTAGACAAACTGTAGCATGTCCAGAGGAGGGCAACAAAGATGGTGAGGGGTTTGGAGCCCAAGACATATGAGGAAAGATTGGGGGAGCTTGGTCTGTTTAGCCTGGAGAGGAAATGACTGAGAAGGGATCTGATAACTATCTTCAAGTATTTACAAGTCTGCCATGTAGAGGATGGAGCAGAGTTGTTCTCTCTTGCCCCGGAGGGACAGAACAGAACTAATGGGATGAAATTAATTCAAAAGAAATTCCATCTAAACATCCGGAAGAAGTTCCTGAGAGCAGTTTCTCAGTGGAACAAGCTTCCTTGGGAAGTGGTGGGTTCTCCATCTTTGGAGATTTTTAAACAGAGGCTGGATAGCCATCTGATGGAGAGGCTGATTCTGTGAAGATTCAAAGGGGTGGCAGGTTACAGTGGGTGAGTGATAGAGTTGTGAGTGTCCTGACAGTGCAGGGGGTTGGACTACATGACCCATGATGTCCCTTCCAACTCTGTGATTCTATGATTCCTGTGACCAAATAAGTACCATTTAATACATGTTTATTAATAGTATCTTGCTTTTCATTCTGTTGGGGAAACTGACAGTTTGTGTGGAGGGCTTGAAAGTTGAAGGAATACATTAAAAACATGTTTATTGATAGTTCAGTTTGTAGTATATGTGTACTTGGTACATATTGTGGAGATATAGTCCTTTATACTTGCACATTTCAGATGTGTAAAATGAAGTTCTGTGTGGAATTAGCAGTATGTGTAAGCCAGCATACATTTATGGAATTAACAGCTATTAAGAGCCTGCTGCTTATCAAGATTTCCCCCTGAAGAGTCTTGGGTGGCTTTTTGTGTTTGCCAGCTGAGAACAGAAGCACGGGTCAGTTTAGCGGGCAGCCACAACTACCCACAGATTCTGGACCTATCCACTTCAAATGTATCTGTGTGCAAGTGGCCTAATCTTGATATTCTTCAAATGGTAACATGGTTGCCCAGTAATACCAGGTTTATTTCTGAATATTTTTGGCTGAATCAGTTTGACTATGCAGTACCCGTCCATCATAATAAACACATGAAGCAGATTGCTAGGCCATTTCTAACATTACTGCCTAGATATCCATAATTACTGCCTAGATATCTTGATGATCCAAGAGGTCTCTTCCAACTCTATTATTCTATGATTCTATCATTGCCCCATGTCTCCTTGAGGGATATACATTTTACATAGCTGGAGGCCTAAGAAGGCTGTAGGTGGTGGTGGTGGGGGGGGAGTTTGAGATAAAAGAGTACTGGAGACTTGTGGCACTAGCATTGTAACAGTTAGTTTATTCATTTATACTTTCTTTATAAATATGCAAGCATTGCATAGTGGAAGTCAACGGGCATTCTTTTAGCATGCAGCCGATATATTGCTGCATGAGATCTCCACATAATAGCTGTTGCAGCTCCCCCAAGCCTTTCCTTCAGGTTAGCTGACTCCAATTAAAACTCTCCGCTATCTCTCTTTCTCTGCTGCTCCCTGTATTTATTTATTTGCTGTATTTATAGACCACATTTCAGTCATAATGGCTCCCAAGGATGTTTACAATAAGAACATATTAAACCAATTCACAATTAAAATATTAAAAATCAATTATAATGGAAGAAGGAGGCACTAGGGACTGTGTGTCAGCCCTTTTCCCTAGTCCTCAGGATATTCTGGCTATTGCTGTTCTTCCTTCACAGGGCCAGTTACAGGGCTGGGTGACACAGCAGATCCCTGCAGAAACCGAGGTTCATCTTTGGTATCCTTTCCATTGAAATCTGCTTTTTTTTTTAAAAAAAAAATAAAGCTTACAATTTTTTTATAAAGCTACTCAAATTAGAAAAGGTTATCAATCTTATTTCAAAGGCTATAAACTAAATTCGAAGAAAACAGCAGTTTTACTGCTTAATTTAAGTTCCTCTGAGATAGACTCATCAAATTTTCTTTCAAATACACAGTTAAATAATGCCTATGTAACCTAGTTAGGAGTCAAAATCGGTAGTGATAACTCTGATATCTGGAAAATTAATTTCAAAGCAGTAATTACAGACATTAAAATATGCTGAATATCTAAGAGTCTCTTAAATCTGTGTATTAGGGGCTGCACAAATGCAATTAAAATGAAGGTGATACTGGAAATAAATTACTTATTGTTTAACATCCCTGTAATAATCCTTAAGGCTATTCTGGATGAGCTGCAAGCAATGATAAATAGATTTATTTGAGGAGATAAGAAGCCTAAGATTAGGTGGCAAATAGCACTGGCTAAATGGGATGTGGATATTTTTTAATATTCCTAACTTGTGAGTGTACCATGACGTTGCAAGACTGACTTAGTGAATTGGGTGTCGAATGGTTTAGATTTAGGCATTAATGTTATAGGGCAAACATATATTGGAATGCCCTTGGGAACTTTTAATTGGCTACATAGAAAGGATAGGAAGAGTATAAAGGATCAATTACGATCATCAGTCTTCTTCAGGTGTGGGATTTATGTTCAAAAAAATTCTGTCCTCGGCAATGTCTATTAACATTAGTGTTGCTTGAAAAAATGCCAAAGAAATAGGTTAGATTCATTTTTTTCAGAGGGACACTAATACAAACAAGATTATTTTTGCTGTGGTTGTAGGTTGCAGTAATGGTCTGCTTACCTTCTTGGAATCTATCCAGGCAAAAAGCTATTTGCTGAAGTAATTTCCTAGAGGTGGGTCTCTAAGAGGTCTTTGAAATGTTACTGATGAATGGTGGAAGACATATGCTCTCTAAAGTCTGTGAGATATAGATTCAACTAGACCTACCTGTGGACCATACATTCCACTTTCTCCTTAATTGGAATCATCATCTGGGATATGAGTGGTCTGAAGATTTCTGGTAATTGGTCTTGTCTCAGGGATTATTTTTTGCTAGAAGAGGAAGAGTAGGTTCTTATATGCTGCTTTTCTCTACCAGAAAGTGGCTTACAATCATTCGCCCTTTCCTCTTCTCACAACAGACAGCCTGTGAGGTTGGTGAAGCTGAGAGAGACCTGATATTACCACTCAGTCAGAACAGCTTTATCAGTGCTGTCATGAGCCCAAGTTCACCTGTTGGCTGCATGTGGGAGAGCAGGGAATCAAACCCAGCTCACCAGATTAGAAATCCATTCTCCTAAACCCTACACCAAGCTGGCGCTCTTCGCAACATCTTTGTATAAATTGAGCCATAAAATCTGTCTTGCAAAGATATGTAATGGTGCCAACAATTGTTATTTTTGTTATCATTAACAGATTCACTACACATGTGGTGGCACTGTCCACATGCCATGAACTATTTGAAAGGGCTAGGGTTTAATGCATCCTCAAATTTGTGGAAATCATGTTGAATCATGCAGCCATTTTCCCTGTGAAATACCAGGAAATCTTTCTAATCTACTTATGATGGTGTGATTCATTTTAGCTGGATTTTTACCAGGTATGCAAGAATTATTAAATATGGTTAAAGAAGTTTATATAATTATGAGGCTTATTATATTACTGAAAGGTAATTGGCCTTTATTATTTGACTTGCAGGAGAAGTGTGGTCAGAGATGTAGGGGAGGTTTAATGCTGGCAGGAAATCACTTTAAAAAATGGAAGTGATACAGGTAGCTCTAGTAATTGCTGGAAACTCCATGCTAAATTCATAGAGTTTCCAAAAAATTCTAGAGGTAGCTGTATCGCTTCCATTTTTCATGGGAAGTGATATGGCACTGCAGTCAGCATTGCAGTGTTTTTAAAACATTCCCCCTGCAGGGGACCCCTTTCTTTCCTTCCCTTCAACAGAAAAATTGTCACCTCTAAATTCTGATGGGTATTCATTCCAAAAGCTAGACGGATTCACGTCTATCAGTAGACCATCTCCTGTCAACAAATTGTATGGGTGAAACACCAAGAATATAAATGGATCTTAATAAACTGAAGAATTCAGCTGGCCACAACACTATAACTTTCGTATGAGCCCACTTGGAAGGGTGGTATAAAAATTCAATAAATACATACAGTATTTGCTGGCGTATAAGACTACTTTCCCCCCCTGAAAAACATGCCTCCAAGTGGGGGGGGGGGGTCATCCTATACGCCAGGTGCACTTCGGTTGGGATAGAGATAGCTGCCCATAGTGGCCCATAGTACTATAATGTAATGTAACAACTTCTATATTTTGAGTGGAAATGTTGGGGGGTCATCTTATACGCCCAGTCGTCTTATACACCGGCAAATAGGTAAATAAATGAAGGAACGATGGAATAAAAATCAAACAAATAAATATATAATGTGAGAATATGAGGTGACTACAGCAATTAATTGTGTAAATGGATGCCATGGATCCAGCATATTTACCGTTTCCCCTTTCTTGCCCCCCCACCCCTGCTAGTGATATTCCCTGCATGGAATTAACTTTTTAGATACTCTCAGAGTCTGAGTCTCAGAGCTTTAGGCATGTGAGCTATTCCACAGTAGCCATGTGAACAATGGAGATTTTTGGAGGAATGTATCTTTCCTTTTCTTCTTGTTCTAAAGAAAAATGTAGGCTTAGGGATGCAAATTCCAAGTTGAGAAATTCCTGGGGATATTTTTTGGGGGGTGGGGGCGACTCAACAGGTTATAAGGCCATGAAGTCCATTCTCCAAAGCAACAAATGTCTCCAGGGAAACTGTAGTCTAGAGATCAGTTATGATTTTGAGAGATCTTCAGACCCTACTTAGAGGTTGACAACTCTATTTAAAGCTCAGACTGGCTCCTTGACCTTAAAGCTGCCAAAGGCACCCCAGTTCTTTTCAAAGGTTAGATACTTTAAAAATCTTGAACTGCCTTTCTTTCTTTGTGTCTTTTGCCTTTTCTACTTCTAATGTTATCTTTTAAATCTCTGCTGAGGTGTTACACGTCTCAGACTTGGCCACTAATCCAGGCAGTGGTCTCACAATACAGGTATGAGAATTTATACTATTAAAAATACATATAACATTGCCAAAGGAATTAAGGGGAAGGGGGTACTCCTAAGGTTAATGTGCACTCAAGCTAGAGTAGTGGCAATGTATTACCACATCCTAGCCAGGGAAAGACTGCTACCCAAGAATGAGATTCCTCATCTGATTCCCTTCAAACCCTCACTTCTGCTTAGGGCTGCCACCTCTGGGTTGGGAAATTCCTGGAGATTTGAGGGAGAAGCCTAGGGAAGGCTGAGCTCAGAGAGGGGAGGAATTCAATGGGGTATAATACCATACAGTGTGCATCTTCGTCTTGGGGACTTTTTGCTTTCTTAGCAATCAGCCATACATTCTGGAGACTTCCAATGAGGGCTTCATGGTGGAGTTCAGTGAAAAGTACTGCTGTTTTCTTACGGTTGCCAGCCTTCTTGTGTGTGGGGGGATTACTTGCCCTATCTCCTCTTTCCCATTGCTATTCTGAGCAGCAACAGGAGTTTTTAAAAAGTCTTCAAGCCAACAGTGTTCCATGGAAAACCTGAAAGTGACATCATGCCATTGCCAACAGCTACCACCTACCCCCCCCCCCCATTCTTGAGCAATCGCATTGCCTGAAGGGGACAACAGCTTCCTCATAGCTGAATAGTCTTAACATGGTTTCTTTAGGTAACATTATATTGGATCAATGCAAGGAAAACATACTACATATTAAGGTGTGCTACTGCATTTTACATTATTATTATTATTATTATTATTATTATTATTATTATTATTATTATTATTATTATTATTTAGAATGCCTGTTGTACAGTAGTGATATTATTGTTAAATATTTTGTATTTAGCCATTGAGTAAGATTTTCCTCCAAAAATAAGCATTGCACCAGGGCTCATTTTGGCTCCATGATTTATTTTATTAAAGTCTTCCTTTTGAGCCACGATCAGTTTGTTTCTTGTCTTGGCATCCTCATAACTTCTTGGCAGCTGGTTTTTACTCAGTTTACTCAGTTGGTAAATATAATATCCCAACTGACACAGCAGTTTCCTAATGCCTCCCACCGAATCCACAGATCCTCCCAAAGCCATTAGAACACACAAAATATGATTTAAAAATCCTGTAATCTTAGCTTCTCCTCACCCCATGAAATCAAGTAGAGCCTAACACATTTGTGGTCACATGTTGGAAGGGGTCTTCTGTTGTAACTGGTTTTTTTTGGACAAGCTTTAGAAAATCTGCCCCTCTCCAAACAACAGTTTTCTCTCAATCTTAAGACATCATTTCCAGTGTTTTCAATTACTTGCAGCTATGTATTCCTCAAGGAATGCAAAACAATCACCTGGTGCTGTATAGCAGCAGCCCCAGCAACCAATTTTGCATGGGAAACTACAAAGAGGCAGGGACTGAAATCCATTTTATTCTAAGATGGAGGCTACAACCAGACCAATACAAGGACAAAAATGCACTGAATCAATGGACTACTAACTGCATTAGCAACATGATGCTGTAGCTTGGGATGGACACAAACTGAACCACAAAGCAAAATTCATCATGAATTTTTCCCTCTACAAGGTTTGTGAACCAAGGATTGTGATGGGTCTACTGTCAAGAACTTCCGAGATGTTTTTGGCTTTTTTGTGCAGTCCCTTTTAATAAAGAGACTGCACAAGACAGCCCCCCAAGACAGCCTTTTTTTGGGCTTTCTGCAAACTTTATTTAAAAGGACTGTGGTTCCTTACAATGGGTTTTGTGGGGCCATGAATCACTGGTTTGGTTTGTGAACAAACTTCCTGGTTCAATTTGGGTCGTGGTATGATTTGTAATTTTGCCATGAACTGAAATAAGCCATATATTTCCAGTTTATGCCCATCCCTAGCTGTAACGTAAATGGGAGAATGATTATAATATTTTTCTCTCTCTTTTCAAAAGTTTAGTTTTGTTATTATATCATCACATTTGTTATTATATCATCCAAACCTCTGAGGGTAGATTCATAGAAGTTATCTTAGCAACCTTCCCCTTCTTTTCCCTACTTCTTCTGTCCCATAAAAAGCCTCTTATGAAGGATGAAGTCTCTTGGTTGATAGTACAGGATGTGATTTGGCAGGCAGCATTGGTAGAAATTGTGGCCTCCCTTTTAGCCAACCATAAGGCAAAAGGGAAAAGCTTTCCCCTCTTAAGAGGAATGCACACACATGCCCACAGACTCCTCTGTGTTACTCTTGGAAATGCATCCCTCACCTCAGTCAGGGGCTGTTAGAGGCTCCCTTCATAGCAGGCCTGAGGAATAGGGGGGTGCAGAATCCTGAGCAAGAGCAGCAACTGGCCCTAGGGGCTGGGGTGATCCACCAATAACAGTCTTTGGAACCTTCAGCATGTTGTCAGAAGTACATGTTGCATTTTATTATATTAGACTACGGGCAAAGCCCGTTGTATTCAGGAATACAATGGGCGCTAGAGCTTGGCGGTGGGAAGAGGAAGGGGAGGAGTTGTTCAGTCTGTAAGGGCATGGGGTTGAAAGTGTGTGCTGTGTGGGAGATTGTGGTGGTGTGGTGACAAATGAGGGCATGGGTATGGAGAACCTGTGGTTTGGAATGTTCATTGAGTATGGGAGAGGACTGACCTTTGGGAATTATAACATGGTGGTTACAGATGAGCTTTCCAGAGCCATGTCTTCAGATATGTGAAGGGAAAATTAGACTGGACACTCTTCTTAGGGGGAGATTACATGGAAACCAATTCCTCCCAGTTCTGCGTCATTTCCCTTCTTGTGTGAATTAGGCCACAGACATTGAAATGTCCCCCTGCCCTAATACACATGGGGTAGTCTCAGTACACAGATGTCCACCCTGCTCCTTCTGTCTCCATTTTTTCACTGTGCCCAGATGCTTCTTTCATGGTTGCTCCTTAGAAGAAGAACTGTTTTTTTTGGTACCCTGTTTTTTACTACCCAAGGGGGTCTCAAAGCAGTTTACAAACACCTTTTCCCTTCGTCTCCCCTCAATAGACGACGTATGAGGGATGTGGGGCTGTGAGAGGTCTGAGAGAACTGGGAATGGGCTGCAGTGACCCAGCAGGCCTCAGGTGTCTCAAAGCAGTTTCCAATCATCTTCCCTTCCTCTCCCCATAGCAGATTCCCCGTGATGGAGGTAGGGTAGAGAGCCTCACATGGAAGCTGGCAACCCTAAGAGGAGGTCTCTCTGTGCACAGCAGTCTTGACCTTGTAAGATTTTGTATACTGTTTTTTATTTTCCAGGCCAAACTTGAAAAAAGTCAATCCAGTTCCTATGTCTCTCCAGCTATTTACTTGTTCACTATTTACAGTTTCAGGCTGTAAATATTCTTTATTTAGATCTTCCTGTACTTTCCAGACTCACAGGACTGATGCTGGTCTGTTTGTCTGTTTGTGCCCCAGAATACAAACAGTTGCTGGTAAGGGCTGGCCATAGCCCATAGCCCAGGAGGGACACACCTGCACAACTCCCCCCCCACCCCACCGCAGTCTGCAAGCCTCTACCATAGTATCTAGATTGCTCTCATCTCTAGATTATAATGATCAGCTCTGCAGGCATAAATGGCTACTTTGGAGTCCAGACTGAGGCATTGTATGATTTTGAAGTCCCACCTCCAAACCTCCAAGAATATTTCTGACCCAGGGGTAGCCAACCTCCAGGTAGGGTCTGGAGAGCTCCTGGAATTACCGCTCATCTTCAGAGTATAAAGATCAGCTCCCCAGGCAGAAAGGGCTACTTTGGACAGGGTTGTGGTGGAGAAGAAACATTTAAGGCCTCCCACACAGGTTGTTGTTGAATTGAGGCCTACTGCACAGAGTTGTTGTGCAGATGAAACAGGAGACAAAAGAACCTCCGCAACAGCATCTAGTTTTGTCTGCAGAGTAATGCTGGACAGTAGGCCTCAAATCTGCAGAGAGTTGTGAAGAAGAAATACACATGGCTTGGCTGTGTCCCCTGGCTGGGCTGTGTGAGCGGGCCCTGTCTGAACTGTGGCCCAATGATTGGGCCAACTGGCCACTTAGCCCTTAGGCTCCGCGGGTGGGTGGTGGGTTGGGAGGCCCTTTACGCCTTCTGGTTGGGCCCTCACCTGGACCGGCTCCACCCACTCTCCGCCCACTTAGCCCTTAATCCCGAGCAGTTACAGATGGTTTCAACTCATTCTACAAGTTTCCAAAAGAAAAAGCGGTCTTCTGTGGAAGGCTAAAAATCAGGCTCTTTCAATTAGAGAATACAACTGTGGCGGCATTATTTCCAAAAGGCTCATTTCCCCTGTTCCGCTCACATGGGCAAAATTTGTCTTTAAGGGCTGTTGCTGAGCATACAGATCAATGCCTTAACCATAAAATGCCTTGGTGTCCAGTAACCTACATTGAAGGTTTGGTTGCCTGTGATGACATCCCACCCTCAATTATTATTTATACTCCGTGATCTATTTTCTTTGTCCCCAAACTGGAAGAAATCTTTGCAAACCAGGTTAGGTAGATTGTGTCTGACCAGGTAGTGTATTAAAAGCACATTTCAATCACGTCTTTTAAGTCCCTTTTATTTCTCATTAGAAATCAAATCAGCCTTGTCTTTGCTGTAAAATCTGGAATGGGAACAGAAAATAATCCAGCTGTTCGTCTATAAAAGGACTCTTTAATGTTTCATTTTGTCATAAACAGGTGACAAAGTATTCAGAAAAATGACCTCCATGAGGGCTGCATAGTATCAAGATGGTTTAATTTACTGAAGGCTTTTGCAAAGGTAAGGTAGACAATGTCACTGTTTTCTATGAAAAGCAGGCAAATCAAATGCTGTGGTTCTTTACTTCTTCTGTCACCTCTGTGATACTTATTGTGATTCAGCAAAATAGATGGAATGGAAGGAAAATTAGAATATGTCGCTGTCTCCTTAGAATCCAATGTTCTTCCATAGTGCCATTACAAGGGCCCATGCTCTGTTGCCACCTCCTAGGTATGCTTCTGCATTAAACAGCATAGAGCAAAGCTGACATCAGTTAGACCAAAATTTGCATTTACTGTAGTTCTGCAGAAGATTCTTCTGGAGAGGCCCCAAGCCAAAGCCAATGGCACAGAAGCTTGTGACGACTGCAGGAAAGGGGCCGTAGGGTAGAAAAATCATATAACATGTGCAAGAAATATCCTCCACCCCTTCAATCCTGCAAAAAAGTTTCAATTAACATTAGCTTTCCAGAACAACAATAGAGTTAACTAACTGAGTTCAGACAGTACACACAAGAAGGCCAGCAACCAAAAGAACATTATTTGGTCCAATTTGAGTCCTATCATGGGCATCATCAGAAGCTGACATGATCATAAATGCTAGGATAGATTGCCTTAATTTTCAAATGCCTAAATTCAGCCACATGCACTGTATATTTAATGAGCACTGTGAAGCAGTTTTACTGCATGCCATTTACATTAATGAATACAGTTCAAGCAGAGTGGCGCAAAGAGTTTGACAGGCATCATATGCATCTGCTGAAATAAAGTGTCTTCTGATATTTTGATATCCCTAAATACTTTCCATTCTGCGAATGCTGCAATATAACCCTTTTCCAGGTTAAAAATTTAAAGTAAATGTTGCCTTATAGTTCCAACCTATATAGGTTCCAACCATGGCTTTGGTGGCCTTCGATTTAGTGTGGATCAAGACCTGAGAAACAAGACGGGCCCTGATATGAAAGCAGAGATGTTAGAGCTTTAAAACATTTAATGCATGCTGTATTCTACAGGCAAAATAGATCAGCTACAAACAATAGAGAGGAAGTATTTATCTCTCCTCACATGTTGTGGGAACTTAATTTAATGAAAGAAATTAACATGCCTGAAAATGAGGGGATAATATTCCCTATAATGAAAATGAAGCAACTTTTTTTGTCAATAATTTAGTGGAGGAAAAGGTTTGCATGATCAACTCTTCCCATGTGAAAAGGTGTCAAAAAGCTAATCATCTTTGAGGGACTTCACTTTACTGGGGAAATTTCAGAGAACAGCCTTTTTGCACTCAAGAACCATTGAATATGTAATTGGTATCATCAAGCTGACATGAATGGCCATTCAGTCTTCAACCTGCTGTCACATTGAGGGATTGCAAACCCTCTATTACTATAGGGTCTGTAAGGTTAATTCCTACAAGATACATTACAGCTAGCATAATCAAAGTTGGACAAAGGTGTTTGCACCACATTTGCTTCATACATGGTGTGTGGGCATGCATGTGTGAATGCACCAGTAATATGCCGAGCATGAGATTCATGCTTGAATTCAAACTGAGGCCCCTAAGGTAAAAGTATCCAGTGGCTTTACTCAATTGCCATGCACAGCGGGGAACAACAATGATTGCCTCTTGACCTATTTACTTCTACTGTCAACTTAGATTTTGAACCATCAGAAGAGAAGAGCAGAACAGCACAAGAAAGTCCACCTGGCATGACTGAATCCAGAGGCATCTACTGCAGCATCCTGTTTCAGCAGGGGCTGACCAGGTGCCTCTGACAAGCCCACAATGTGAAAGCCAGTGGGTGCAATAGCTAGAGAGTCAGATTCACATTCATATCCCCATTCAGGGCTCATAATAACACATTATCATAATTACACATTATGATTCTCCATATCATGTGTTTGGGTTCCCTGACATGATTTTGGATTAGGGGTGTGAATCATGGAATTCTGAGATGAATATATACACTCAAAGTCAAAGTCAGTTTATTTGCATGCAGCCATAAGCCATTATAAAATGAATTCAAATGATTAAAACCTTTCAAAGCATAATACAAAATAAACAATACAAATTAGAATATACCTAAAGGTAAAGGTATCCCCTGTGCAAGCACTGGGTCATGTGTGACCCTCCAGCGTTTTCATGGCAGACTCATTACAGAGTGGTTTGCCAGTGCCTTCCCCAGTCATTACCGTTTACCCCCCCACCCCCCAGCAAGCTGGGTACTCATTTTACCGACCTCGGAAGGATGGAAGGCTGAGCCAACCTTCTGGGATCGAATTCCCAACCTCATGGGCAGACAGCTTCAGACAGCCACAATATTCAGATCGTATATGACAAGCTAGAGAGTCTAAATATTTGCTCTCTTTAGCACCTCTTTGGCCCGTATTTTCTTAGCTGCAAGGGCATACAGGAGATGAACATATATAAATATCACTGTTTTTGGTTGTTCCAGTTGTTTTCCAGAATGGTATTAGCAAACTGGATTTTGTGTGAAATAAAATTACCCTCCCCCCTCCCCAAAAAGAATCTGTGTTGCTTTTTAGTTTGGGTGCTTACTGAGCTAGCAGCAGCATGCACATGCCCTCGTTGCGATATTCTTTGATTCCACTGATTTCCCAGGCAATGACATCCTTCCTTGAAAGGGAGGAGTACAGAGCACTTCCGGCCTATCACCTTTGCCATGTTCGGAGTAAATTTGGGGCCATTATCTTCAGTTATTGCTGTTCCTGTTCTAAATTGGCTGCCCATTGAAAAGATTAGTTCCCAAAATCCAGAATCCAAAAACACCACATGGATCTCTAACAAATTGATAATTTCCTATCTGAAATGAGCCAGTCATGGTAAGAATTCTCCACCAAAGCTCAGATCTGAAACTATATTGATTTTCCCCCCTCAATGCACATCAGTTTTGTACCATGTCAGCTGCAAGCTCCTGGCTGGGAACAACATAGTGGTGATCTGAATTGGTGTCCAGCAAGTTTTGGACAAGAGTTCCCAACTAAGAACATCCACCTGACATGACTAAATGATTCCAAGTGTCTAGGGATCACTGCCTGTGAAGGGAAGATGGGATATAAAGATGATGAAGGAAAACAGTACAATGAAATAATAAAAACAACCCCCATAAATTGCCTGATATTAAAACAAGCCACGAACTGAGCATGCAAACATCATCAAATAGCAAGACGTGATATCTGTAAAACAGCCCTCATGCTAGAAGTGGTGCATAAAATAGCTAAAAAAGAATGCTTATAAAACAGCATGGTAAATGGCAGGCTAGCCTCAATGGAGAGGACATTTCAAAGGCAAAGTCCAAGCACCTCACCTTTGCAGAAAAGGGCACAATCAACAAGCTTTAGTAAGAGGTTTTTAACTGGCAACGGGGAGAAGATCATCCTTCAAGTACCCATGGCAATTTGACAATGCAGTCTTTAAAGTATGCAGACGTATTTGTTTTCCATACAGCAGGCATGGAATGGTTATAGACCATTTAAAGACAATTGGGAAGGCAGAAAAAGAAAGGGCCATTACTGGCTCACAATTAAAAGGGCATAGCAGGAAGCAGCAGTTTAGGGATGTGATCCTCTGAATTTATTATTCTGTTTTGCGAGCATGTTCAGGAATTTTGACAGTGGATTCTGACCTCCTTCAAAGCCATATGCCTAATATCCACACTCCCATTGTTTTGGCAGTGTATTTGCTCCCTGCAGAAAGCTAATTTGGCATGCTAACTATGGGAGTAGGAGTCATCCAAATGTGGATCCCTAGATGGTGCTATTTACTGCAGTAATCATGGTAATCACGTGAGCACTTGGTTTAGAAGCATTTATAGCATGCAGAGATGAATGAAAGGTTTAGATTCAAATTTTGATTGTTTACTGTGAAAGTAAACAGGAGTGGCTGGATTAAAGTAATGAGCTTAGTACACCCACCTTGAGAATTTTTACGACACATTGTTTAAATCCATTTAATATTAGCAGATTTGTTATGGTATGTGCTCCGTTATGGTTTTCTAGATGAAGCTATATTAGGAAGTCAAGATTTACTAGGAGACATCAAGAGATATTAAAAAGGGGACTGGCCAGGTACAGTTGTGAAAACAGCCTGTTAGTTCTTCATGCCACTTTATGCCACTTTTCAGGATAGCCTTTTTGTGCAGAGATGCACCTGTTGTGACATATAGTTCAAGATTCAGCATTTCAGAGACTTATATGATGCTGTTATATGCAGGCCTCATCCAGGCCATTGCCTGGATAGAAAATGTCCACCGAGGCCAATCCATGTAATAAAATTTCCAATATCCACTGCCTGTCCACTCTTTCCCATGACCCTTTGACTGCCCATGAGAAGGTTGATCTGAAACTGAGCCATCTTGGTGTGGTGGTTAAGAGTGGCGGCTTTTAATCTGGCAAGCCAGGTTTGATTCCCCGTTCCTGATAGTGCTGTTTTGACCCAACACTGCTCCTATCAGCTCTCTGAGCCTCACCCACATCACAGGGTATCTGTTGTGAGGAGAGGAAGAGGAGGTGATTATAAGATGCTTTTGAGACTCCTTTGGACAGTCAAAAGTGGGGTATATAAAACCAAGTCTTCATCTTCTTCTTAAGAGCCATTGCCAAACTGAACATTATCTGCTACTGAGCTCAGTGGATCAGTTGTCTGAGCTCATATAAAACAGATGCATATGTTAAGAGTTGAGCTGCAAATATTTGTATGTGTTTTGTGTGTGTGTAGACTCGAGAAAAATTGGATATTGGCAGCATAAAACTCTAGGAGGTCCTTGGCTGGAAGTAAATAGCCTATCTGCATTGCAGAACAACAGCTACAGCATCAGCATGCGGGGATGTGATCGAAAGCTATATGAGAACCTTGAGCTCAGCATTGTGTTATTTGGGTTAGTTTATTGCTGCATTCGATCACACATGTAGGATGGAATGAGTTACACATAGAGGTATGCAAAACAAGGTGTTTTTTGGACCTGAAAAAATCCCAGTATTTCTGAAAAATTTGGGTCCAAATACCAGTATGCATCGGAGATTCTTCAGAAATCCCATTTTTTTCAAGTCCAATAGACCCATGAATTTTTTAAAAAGACAGCCTGGGGTTGGCTTGGCTTTCTCTGCAGTGCAGTTTAAACCTTGCTGCAGAAAAAGCTATTCCCTGTCACTGAGAGGATCTGCTGGGGCAATGGAAGCTGACAGTTCTGCACCAACCCAGCTGATCCTGGGCTGGCTCCTTTTGCAGTAAGGTTTGAACCAAGCTGCCAAAGAAGCCAGCCTCAACTGAGGTGGTGTGGAGCTCTCAGCTCCCACCACCCCAACTGATCAGTATAGCTGAATATCCCTGAGTAAAATTGTTAAAATCAGGGGTTTTTCCAGCTTCAGTCATACCAGTAGGTAATCAGATCAGAGAATTTGTAATTGGCTTAAATAAACGGTATTAAACGGTATATCCAAATATACCGTTAAGGTATTTTCTGGTTATTTTTAGCTTGTTTTAGCCAAATGCACATCCCTAGTTACACCCCTAGCCACATACAGCCCTCCTGATAACTGCTATCATGATTTTGTTTGACCTGAGCTATATGAATATTTTCAGCCTCGGTGCACACTTAGCAGAAGAACCATTTTGCTGGTATGTGAGTACCAAATCTGGAATAAACATGCAGTTTTGGAATAACATGGTGATCGTGCATATAGGAAGGATCTTGTGCAGCTCGTTCTTTCTGTATGCAATGTTAAGTGTAATGACAGAAAAGGACATACCTGTTGTTATTCTGAGATATGCAAATATGAGAAGGGATATGATATATTGTAGGGGTGTGCAGTCACTAACCTAGTATTGGATCAGACAGGCACTATCTGATACTGCTCCTTCCTCCTCAACATTATTCCCAATATTGATATTACCAAGATCAGGATTCCTATCAGGAAGCTTATTGCACCTACACTTCAAAAGGTCATGATTTTCAGTGGGGAGGCCAGGTCTACCCCATTGAAAATAATGGCCCTTTCACATTTAGAAGACCAATGCACTGCCAATCAGCTGAGGAGCTTCTTTTCTCTCCCTCTCTTCTTCCCTGCCCTGTTTTAATTTCCACTAAGAAACAATAATGAGTTTTGTTCCAGTATTTTTAGAATGACTTTCTGGAACAGTAACAATGCTACCAATATTTTATTAAAGTGATACCCATGACCTTTCTGATTTTCCAGGGCAGAATTAATACAATATTTTCCTCTTGCACCTACTGATCCTTTAAATCCTACCCTCCTGGTTTCTGCTTCCTGATCTTGACTTTCAACTTCCCCTGATTGTTTGGTGGCTGTGAGTTCTTAGGGAAATGACTTCCACACAACTGGGACCACACATAGAACAAGACTTTTGTTCTTCATGCATGGGAAGAAACGGATTTATGGCCCATGAGTTTCTCCCAATGTTCAAAGCTTCAGAACATCACTGGGGGGAAAAGAACATTTTGTTGTTTCTCCAGCGAAAGAAAACCAGGTGATGTTTGTGTCGATTGCCTTAACTATCACAGAAAATCAGAAAACAGTTTGCTTAGTTGGTACTTAAGGAATCGGATGGTAAATACAGTGAAAAGAGCCGTGCTCTGTTCCGCACAGAGAGCTTATTTCACAGCAGCATCCCCATTTAACTCCTCAAAAGGGCCACAAAGGGCTGTAGTTAATATTTTGCTTTTAAATCCAAGCCAACGGGAAAAAATATTAACTAGATTAACAGTTGTTGTTTGCGCTGAATGGCAATACACAATGTTTTATTAGCAGATGGCAGATTTGGAACACGACAAAAACAACAATTTGCTCAACCGTAGGCTGCTTTAGGGAGGTGTGGGAAGCAGGCAGACAAGGCCCTGTAGCAGCCCCAGGCTTCTCTGCCCTCCTGTCTCCCCTCAGGAGTTTGGAGTATCTGAGAATCCAAAGGCAATCCATGGTTGCCTGGCTCCTCGTCACACAGCTATTTCTGGCTGATTCCTTTTTTTCCTGAGAATCATTATAATTGCTTCTTTTCTCTGGGTCCATTAGAGAGATCTCAGATGGCTTAGGGTAATGTTGTATTAATTTATTACCAAATGACAGTGGAATGGCAGAAGAACTGCATGTTATCTGCACTCATATTAATGAAACTAGAGAAGTACATTGTTATTTTTGTTAATAAGTCTTGCAAGTCCCTCTCTTTCTCTCCCCCTCCCCTATCATACTATTGAACTGAGAAAGTACCCTGCTTCCTAATTCTGCCCGTCACTTAGGGGAGGCTAAGTGGACACAGTTCTGACCACAGGCAACACTAGGTACATGGCAAAAGCAAATGAGAGCATATAATTAATGGCTCATTTATTTCAACATTAGTCACTGCTGTTATTACTGGCATTCTACGTTTAGCACTTGGGAAGGGTAGATTAGAATGAAGAAATGCATAGCAAAGGCCTCGCCTTGGTCAGTCTTGAACAGTGAATTGGTCAGGATGTATCTGACCCCGTGATCTTTGTGACTTTGAGATGTTTTTATTGTGGCTACTTTGTGGGCTAAATACCCTGCACCAGCGCTCCTCAAGTCTTGCCTTCAGCTACAGTTAAAAACATCAGCACAGCCCTGCTGGATAAGACCAGTGGTCTGGTCTGTCATCCCATTTCCCACAACCAAAGGCCTTAGGTACAAGAGCCAAATCCTCCTCCTGATGTTTTTACCCAGCAACTAGTATTCAGTGGGAGGTGCATTAGCCATTATTAGACCCTAACAGCCTCCTATGAATGGAGGTGCCAACTTCCAGGTTGGATCTGGACATCTCCCAAAGTTACACCTGATTTCCTCTGGATAAAATGGATTTGGAGAGTGGACTTTATGATATCACATCCCTATTGAGTGCCCCCCCTTTCCCCAAACTCCACTGTCCCCAGGCTCTGCCCCCAAATCTCCAAGAATGTCCCAACCTAGAGCTATCAATCCTATTTAATCTCCCTGAAGATCAGGGGTAGTCAAACTGCGGCCCTCCAGATGTCCATGGACTACAATTCCCAGGAGCCCCTGCCAGCGAATGCCAGCAAATGCTGGCAGGGGCTCCTGGGAATTGTAGTCCATGGACATCTGGAGGGCCGCAGTTTGACTACCTCTGCTGTAGAGCATTCCTTATGTGCACCATTGCTATATCCTGTTGCAAATTACAGAGTTTCACAAGTTAAGTATTCGTTGTATGATGAAGAAATAACATTATGTTGTACATTAATTTCCATGACAGGGTGTTGTACATTAATTTCCTGTTAGATCTCTTATCTGTATTTGATTCAGTTCTTCAAAACATGTCTCACGAATAATAATTATTGCATGAGGAACCATCCCATGGCAGCCACAACGAACACCAACTCAAAGAGTTCATTTAGCTTCTAGCCTCTTGTGGCGCAGAGTGGTAAGGCAGCGATATGCTGTCTAGAACTGTCTGCCCATGAGGTTGGGAGTTCGATCCCAGCAGCCGGCTCAAGGTTGACTCAGCCTTCCATCCTTCCGAGGTCGGTAAAATGAGTACCCAGCTTGCTGGGGGGTAAGCGGTAATGACTGGGGAAGGCACTGGCAAACCACCCCGTATTGAGTCTGCCATGAAAACGCTAGAGGCCGTCACCCCAAGGGTCAGACATGACTCGGTGCTTGCACAGGGGATACCTTTACCTTTACCTTAAGTTTTTCAAAGTCCTCTGATGGACAATCTCCCAGGCTGTTTCTGCTACATTTAGAGAAATTCCATTTGTTTGAATTAGTATTCTTTTTATCTAGGCTCCTTGAAAGCTTAATTTTGCTTGCCATACTATCATCTTAAATTTATTTTGCCTCCTCCTTGCTTTTCTTGTGTATGAAAGACACATTTTCCTTCTCCTTTGTCTGTGCCAGCTTCCCTTGGTCACTAGCCTTGACCTCAAGTGTTCTCAAACTGCAAATTACTTGTTGCAGAGATCCCTAATGTTTTCAAGCCAGTGGGCACCTCAGGAATTCTGACATGGGGTAGTGGGCACAGTGCTACCATGCCTATGTCACTTAAACCAGAAGTGGCATGATATGCTTTAGCATTCTGCAAACACAAAATAACCACCATCACCCCGCCCACAAAAAGCCCTTCTATGGCAAATCCATAAAGTTTGTGCGCTACAGCATCTCCGGTGATGTGCTGGCATCACTTATGGATGCACGGGATGCTCTGAGTCTTTTCTATGTATATATATAATATTTATATACCCTGCCTTTCTCCTGACACATGGTAATGTTATATGACTTCTTATGGACATATTTGAGAAATAATGGGTCTATAGCATTCAGCATCCCCCAACACTGGCTCTGGATTCCATCTCAGATGCCTCAGAGGAGCCTGGGGAGTCAGAAACATGATCTGTTGAAGGACAGATAATTCAGGGAGACCCCAACAGGATAGAAAACTCTGACTAATCTTTTCCAGAGAATCACTCCAAGGAGCTAGCTATCAAGGCTCCTCCACCAGAATTTCCATCCATCCTCCCCCAGATCCTGCGGCAACTAAGTGCCAGTCCACAGCCCAAACTTGAGGTCCACCAGGATCTGCTTCCACTCAGTAGGGGCAGCAACAGGATCCTACTGAGGTAGCTGAGCAGGGAAACAGGGCCATATTAGCAGCCCATGTGACAGTCATGGAACTAGGCAAGGCTTAGGGCCTTTTCGCACGGGGATCTTTGTTGCAAATTGTTTGCGAAATGAAAAATCGCCATTTAAAATAGTGGAATTCGTCGTTATGCATACCTGTCTTTGTAGGCTCGCTGGAGCGTTTATCCCCGCTCGCTCGGAGAAAAACAAATGGCGATCGCTTCGCCGGAAGTTTGGAGGAAAGAGCCAGGGGGAGGGACTTTGAAGAACCAGCAACAATGGTAACGCACAGGTCTTTAGCGCTACTGTTGCAGATTGGTTGCAGGAGTGTATCGCTATCCGGAGGGTGAATCCACTTTTCTGGATTCCCCCGAAAGCGCTACAACGAAGCGCTTTTTGCGGGTCGGTTTCAGGATTGTTGCAGATTGTCTACGACGTCGTGGGTTATGGCAAATTAGTAGCGTTTCCAATTAGCAACCATTGTGCTATTTTGAAGCCGTGCGAAATGGCCCTTAGTTTTTCAATCAATTAATCATCATCATCATCTTTACTTTTCTAACCTGCCCTTCACATTATGCTGAAGGCAGGAAACACCAGTTTATACACAATCGTAAAGGGCATTAAAATATTCTAAAACAGTTAAAACATTTTAGAGTTCTGTGACTCAATCACAGAAGAGGTTTCCGTTCTTTGGATGTTTTTTTCTTCTTCTTCTGATGTTTCCTCTTCAATGTTTGATTCTGGCCCAATGAAAACACCACCAAGAAAGTTTCAGAAACTGCCTGCAGAACAGGTGGGGATATTTTTCTCAGTCTCTTTAGGGCAAGGAAGGAAGCTCTGCTGGATCAACTGGTTCCCAAGGCCAGAACCCTTATTCATTAGACCCAGATCTAGACCTTGCCAAGTGGTAGTCTTGACTCTGAAGGATACTGACATATCAGAGGGCCAGTTGGTTCACACATGCATGTTCATTACTCTATATAGCATAGGGTTGTCAGGCAGATGTAACATCATACTTTATTTAAAAAATTATTCCACTGCCACTCTGAGCATGGGTGGAAAACAGGGGGGGGGGGATACCTGCTCCATGACTGCAATATCAATTTGCATGTGTGAAACTACCATCATTGAGTGAAGCATCAAAGGCATGATGTTCTTAGCATTTCACCTGAGAACGAATGCTTGACAGGCATCTATGAATCACTCATGAATCAGTTTCTTAAGATCAATACTCACTTAAGCAAAAAAAAGGTACAATGTAATCTTGCACGAGTTTACCTACATTTACTAGTTCTAAGGATCATGACTAAACTCATGTTTCTGCCACCAGAGAGCCCAACATTTTTCAGTGCAAACATTTCCTTTGCCTGTAAATTGCTGTTTTTCCTCCTGGTTATTCTCACTAATGTGTCTGCTCTCCAGTTGTATTCATGAGTGCTGTTAACTGAAAACCAAATTAAATTGGCCTCAATCGCTTTCTTGTGATTTCAGATAATAGTTTTGATAGAACACAGAGTTTTGGACCATTAGTTTGCAAGAGAAATGGTAGGTATGGTCCTGGTGATCAATCTTGCCTCGTTACAAAATTAAACAAGAAATGAAAGACTATAGTATAATGCATCACAACAAAATCAGACTCCATGGGCACCTTTAAGACCAACTCAAAAGCTCACGCATGGAATAAATCTTTGTTGGTCTTAAAGGTGCCGCTGGACTCTGATTTTGTTGTGCTGCTTCAGACAGACCAACATGGCTACCCACTTGAATCTAGTATAATGCATGTAAATAAACATTGATTGATTGATCTTTCACTATTATCCTCCCCAATGGTGACCCAATGTAGCTTGTGTCATTCTCGTCTCCTCTGTTTTATCCTCTGGCCTGCAACATGCAATGTATTAGTCTGGGAATGTGTGGTGCCCCCAATTCACATAGCCACATGTCTAAGCAATTTATGCTTCAAAATTTATTTAATGTGTTTCTATGTCATCTGTCTCAGTCCTAGAGGAGATCAGCCCGGACTGCTCATTAGAAGGCCAGATCCTGAAGATGAAAATCAAATACTTTGGCCACCTCATGAGAAGGAAGAACTCCCTGGAGAAGAGCCTAATGCTGGGAGCGATTGAGGGCAAAAGAAGAAGGGGACAACGGAGAATGAGGTGGCTGGATGGAGTCACTGAAGCGGTGCAAACTTAAATGGACTCCAGGGAATGGTAGAGGACAGGAAGGCCTGGAGGATCATTGTCCATGGGGTTGCGATGGGTCGGGCACGACTTGGCACCTAACAACAACAACAACAATGCCATCTTTGGATCCTCAACTCTGGATCCTCAAGGGAGTGAACATTAAAACATTTTAAATGTTAGAACAGCATTTAAAAAACAAATGTATTAAAAACGAAATAAAACATATAAACACAATGAAATACACAGAGAGGAAGGCTGATGTGAGGGAATCCCAAACAAAACAAGTTCTTAGAGAGGCATTTTTTAAAAAAGAAAGTATTAATAAACAAAAATGGTACGCAGCAAAGTGCAAAGCTGATTCTCCTCAAAGCAGATGTGATAGTAATGGAACTAGAAGTAACGACAGCAATAACAATAATCTCCAACACACCAGCATATTTTATGGTTGCCAACTTCCAAGTGGGGCCAAACCTTAAAAAAGAAACTGGTGAAAAGGTTTTTTTCTTCCTTCAGGTTTTTATTTCTTTTTTTCAGGTGAATTTATTATGCACAATAATAGAACAAGCAGAAACTGATAGTGAGTGCCTCCCCCATTTGACTAAGAGCTGAAGGCTGCTTTGATATTTGGAGTATTGTGAATAAAACTAATATAATACACTTCAGAGAATCTTCTAGATAATAAAAATATTTGAATATTTGTCAAGAATTGATTTGTGAGCCACTGATGAAAATCTGGTTTTGAAAATGGCTTCTGTATCCCGATCCTGTTCTGGCTCAACCTGAATAAAAGGAAAGAAAAAACTTTTAGCTTGTGAAAGTTTCTTTTTTAGCCTTTGCTTCATGCAACTGGTAGATTCCTTGTATTTTGGCATTAACCTTCAGTCTCTCAGATTCACAACTGATCTCCAGATTATAGAGAACAGTTTACCTGGAGAAAATGGCTTTTTTGGAGGGTGGGCTCCATGGCATTATACTCCCCTGAGATCTTTCTTCTCTCCAAATCCCACCGAATATCTAGGAATTTCTTAAGGTGCTAAGCACTCTTTGGAGAGTGGCGGGCTAAAAATCGAACCAAACCCACCCAACCACCCTACTACAGGGGTAGTCAACCTGTGGCCCTCCAGATGTCCATGGACTACAATTCCCATGAGCCCCTGCCAGCAAATGCTGGCAGGGGCTCATGGGAATTGTAGTCCATGAACATCTGGAGGACCACAGGTTGACTACTCCTGCCTACTATAAAGGTAAAGGTATCCCCTGTGCAAGCACCGAGTCATGTCTGACCCTTGGGGTGACGCCCTCTAGCATTTTCATGGCAGACTCAATACGGGGTGGTTTGCCAGTGCCTTCCCCAGTCATGACCGTTTACCCCCCAGCAGCAAGCTGGGTACTCATTTTACCGACCTCGGAAGGATGGAAGGCTGAGTCAACCTTGAGCCGGCTGCTGGGATTGAACTCCCAGCCTCATGGGCAAAGCTTTCAGACGGCTGCCTTACCACTCTGCGCCACAAGAGGCTCTTACTATATATTTATAACCTACTATATATAACAATAAAATAGCTCCCCACCCCCGACAATCATGAATGTTCCAAAACTGATCCACTCACAGACAAGGTTCAGGAATTGCAGGTACAGAGAAAAATACATTTTAAAAAATTATGTAGCTCTTTCAAAAAGGCTTGATGAATGCTTGAGGAGTGATAGAATATTGAGAGTCGCTGAGCGTCAATTATACAGGAAATATAAAACAGGAGAGGGGAGAGGAATCAGCCTGCTAAAGCCCCCAGGAGCATATAGAGTTCTGGTGAAAAGGATCTAAGGGCTGGACTGAGGCTCCAAATTGTTCCAGCTGTCTGCTTCATGGACCTAGCTTAAGAATAATGAGTAGAGGGAAAATTTAGAATGCTCCAGCTTTCAGTTTTATAATCTGGGAAGTTTCAGCGTGAAGGAAGAATCTAGGTTTCCCTCTGTTTACACCAGAAATCTACACAGCAGAGGCTTCTGCAGTTGCTATATGCATGAAGATGACTTTCTTTTCCAAGGAAGTCCTGTAGCTATGGAGTTTGCTGATTTTCAGCCAGGTGTCTCTAAAAAATTATGATGCTGGCAGGAGAGTTGGGCAAATGCTTAAGTCTTCCATCAGAATAAGTAGAGCTTCAAAATGCTTTGCCGTTGATGGATTATGCACAATATTAGTATTTGATGATGTCATTCAAGTATCATATTATGTGGGATTTAGATGTTGTTACCTGGTATGGGCATAGCAAGGGATAAAGTATGCTAAAATGCAATAAACAAATTCATTTCCCAGTTGTATCTTCATAGACAATAGATGAATAACTTTTTCTAAGTGAAAACTTATTGTAATAGTAGTTTCAATAATGATTTTTCTAAATTGCTGTATTATGGCATCTAATAGGATCATAAGAGTGTTTCCAGCATTGAATTGTATTCTGTTAAGAGTGTTAATGTTCGTAGCACAGTTTCTATTACGGCTTTAAAATACAGCTACTTTAAAAGAAGATAAAATAGCTGACAAGGGTCACAGGAGAGCATTAGACAGCTACAAATAGTTTGAGGCCTTAGAAATACTAATTATGGATTCTATAATTAGTGAGATTTGTGGTGAGATTAAAGATTTAAAAGGAAGGCAACAACGAAGATCTGCAAGTTGAAAGAAAATTCCACTGTCAGCTGCTAAAAATCTGCATTCAGGTTCACACCATCTTCCTTTGTTTATGTGGTGGAAGAAAGTCCTGCCAAGTTGCAGCTGACTTATGATGACCCCATAATGCTTTCAAGCCAAGAGAAGTTCAGAGGTGGTTTGGCATTGCCTAGCTCTGGATTGCAAGTCTGCAACTAGAGATGCCAGATTCCAGGTAGGATATGGGGACTTCCAGAATTTCACTTCATTTCCAGATTATAGTTCACCTGGGCCCATTCTGCACATGTTAGATAATGCACTTTCAATGCACTTTGGAAGTTGATTTTCCTGGTCTGTATGGGACAATCCAGCTGCAGAAGCTGAAAGGGAATTATCCAATGTGTGCAGAATGGGCCCTGGAGAAAAGGCTGCTTTGGAAGGTAGGCTCTATGGCATTTTATCCCATTTAGGTCCATGTCCTTCTCGGGCTCTATTCCCAAATCTTCAAGAGTTTTCCAACCTGGATCTGGCAACCCTTTCCTCCCATTCCCCCACCAGTAGCCAGGAAAGACTTGACAACCCTAGTCATGGCTTTGGACTTCCTTGGCAGTCTCCCATTCAAATAATAACCAGGTCCAGCCCTGCCTAGCTGATGAGATTTCCAGGGCTTTCCAGATTGCTCTGTTTATAGTTATATATACAACCAAGAACAATATTCACACACTCATATTTGGAAATAATGTACAGATGAAGCAACAGCACACAATGGGTTGGATCCAGTCTAAATTTTCTATCTGTAGAGTGGAACTTTTGTGCATCCTCACACAACTGCAGCTCACTGGTCTCCATGAACTCTGAGTAACAACTTGACAGAAGTCAGTGGCAGGGATTGGTGGAAACTGCCAATTTACTCTAAATCCAACCCAAGAAAATTTATATGAAATGCTCCAAAGATGCTATGCATTGTGCAAAATATATTTTAAGAGAATAATTGTTTTTTGTATCCTGGTTTTTATACTTAAAGTAGTCTCAAAGCATCTTCTCTTCTTCAACCAATAACAGATATCCTGTGAGGTAGGTGGGCCTAAGAGAACCCTGAAAGAACTGTGATTGACCCAAGATCACCCAGCTGATTGCATATCGAGGAATGTGGAATCAAATCCAGTTCTCCAGATTAGAGGCTACTACTCTTAACCACCACACTAAGCTGATCCAAGTCATAGTTTTATAATCTGAAAAAATGGATTAGAATTAAACACAAGCCTTTGTGTAAAACTCAGCATTGGTTTCCAGGCTTTGAAATAATGTTTGGGTCCAGAAAAGTCAATCATTGTATCCAAAAAGGAAGGGAGAACCAGTGCCAAGCAGGATGTACCTGGCCAAGCCATGGGCTTGTGTAGGGTCAGGCCAGTCCTGGCCTTCCTCTCACCTGGCCATGTGTATCCTTCAGAGTACTGGACAGAGAGAAATCAGGCCACATGTCTCCATTTTTGCATCTCAAACTCATCACAGTGAGGACTTATGTCTACCTCTCTTTGGGCCAAGGCAGCCTCACTAGGCCATTGATCCACTGGGAATTTAATTGTATATACTGCACAGGAGTTGAAGGCCTATTAAGGCCACTGGGACTTTACCCAGTAGCCTTAATGGCCCTTCAACTCTTACATAGTATGTACAACCAAACCGTATGCAATCAGCACCCACACATTGGCATCTCTTCCCAGAATAATGGGAAAAGCTTCTCTTGGGCTGTGACCTCTTGAGGAATAATACAAAAAGCAGAAATCGCTCCCCAAGAGCTCCCTGTGGTACCATTAGGACATTCCCTGGCATATATCTTATCTTTCTGGACAGTTAGTCATGGGATCTCTCTGGACATGCTTATTCTTATAAATGTTGTAAGATACATGTATTTTTTCATAATTAAAGACCAAGCCCATGGCATCACTGATCAGTTTCTCATTGTTTCCTAAGGCAACATCTGGATTTGTGTACTGTGCTGACAGAATTCCAAATACCAAGAATATTTGGCAGGGAATGTGCCACTAACTGTGATGGACTTGACAGTTCTTTGGTTCAAGTTAGTTATTTGGAATGCAGATCAGCAGTTCTGTGGATACAGGGGTCAAATGACCTTCACTGATCTCAGACAACCCCCCAAGATATTTAGAAGCATCTAAGTCTCATTAAGAGGATGAAACGAATTAGCACTCAAAATGAACCAGACATCCAATTCAGAGTTTAGAGATCACAATGTTCTTGCTAGAATTGGAATGACTTCAGGTTTTTCTAATGTTCTGAAAGAAGCATTTGATTTCAAATGTGTTGTTTGCAGTTTTGCTCAGCCATTTATAGCATGCTGAGGCCTTCTCGGCCTCACCTGGCTGTAACTAATAGCCTCTCTCCTCCAGTCCCCTAAGTGGACAGGTAACTCTTAAAAAGGAACACACATTTTGGTGCACACAGTGATCTGGGCTGGAGAGGAACGAGTCCAGGTGAGCCAAGAAAAATCCCCAGTAGGTGTAGAAAAACATTACATTGAATAAAGCAGTTTCATAACAATTTTGAGCTATATAATCACTATAATGGAAGCTACTATCTAGTACCATTAGGTACCAGAAAACAATACATAGTACCAATATCCACCTTCCTTTTTAATTCAGAGTACTATTGGATATATAAACAAAAGCCTTTTCCTCTATTTTAACAGAAACTCAAATACTTTGGCCATCTCATGAGAAGGAAGGACTCCCTGGAGAAGAGCCTAATGCTGGGAGCAGTTGAGGGCAAAAGAAGAAGGGGACAACAGAGAATGAGGTGGCTGGATGGAGTCACTGAAGCTGTCGGCGTGAACTTAAATGGAATCTGGGGAATGGTAGAGGACAGGAAGGCCTGGAGGACCATTGTCCATGGCATCGTGATGGGTCGGACACAACTTCGCACCTAACAACAACAACTACTACTATTTTAACAAATTCATTTTTTATTTCACCAGAGAATAAATATGTAAGGATATATTGGGAGAATAAGCTTGATATATATTTAATTAAATAATGAGGAAATTTTAAAAAGTAAGCGTCTCTAGACTGGGGCCTTTCCTGAACATGTACTTATGGAGAAGTTAATTTTCTGAAATTTATAGCTGTGTATAAAACCTATAGCTGCACATCTGACTCAGAAGATTAATTCTGAAAAAAATATATTCTGCAGAATGAGGGAGAAGTACTTTGATATTATGGGGAAAATAGTTAACATCTCTTTGTAGCCTGTGCTAAGCCATGTGACATTAATTACTAATGGCTTTTAAAAATCAAACAATCAAGCAATGAACTTTGTGTTTTTCATTTTTTCTCTACAACCTTCAGATTGTAGAGCTACAACATAAGGGGGAATCTCTTTAGTCAATGCCTCTTATGATTAGAATGCAGAATCCTCTAGAGAAGTGCTGGCCATGAGCTTTAAAGTACAGATTCGGATTTTTATCATTTGTGGCATATATTCATATCATTTGTATTAAAAACCTGGCATAGATCTCTGTTTTGAAGTGACAGAATCCACTTACTAGTAAGCGAGCATTATTTGCTGAAACCCATTACACTTTCTTCATAGTAAATAAACTGTTTTGTCAAGTTCCTTTGACCTCATGCTAGAACTGAGAAGTGGTTTGTTCTGATATAAATGCTTGGGTAATATTACACCAGTGCTTTACCAACTCCAGTGCAGCTCTGCCAAAGGGGAAACTGAAAATGGGCAACATCAGGGATTGGGATGGGATAAGACATGTCTTCTGCTGACATTATGGTGGCAATCCATTTACATGGAGCTATTAGTTTCTACTAGTTTCATATTTTGAGAATTCAATCAAATTAATTACTGTATTGTGCTAATTGCTTAATGAGTAGATTTTTCATGTGGGCACACTTTTCATTCATGTGAATTTTGCATTATACTCTACTTATTGTATTATATTCTGTTCTCCCAAACTGGCTTTGATATTGGTAGTAGGATGGGCTGGGGAAAGTCTGTAAGGCACTGGTAGGACAGGGCTTACTTCCCCTTGAGCTTGGTCTAGTGGTTAGGAGTGTGGACTTTGATTTGAATCCACGCTCCCCCACATGCAACCAGCTGGGTGACCTTGGGCTCGCCATGGCACTGAGAAAGCTGCTCTAACTGAGCAGTAATATCAGGGCTCTCTCAGCCATCTACCTTACAGGGTGTCTGTTACGGGGTCTGTTGCGGGGAGAGGAAAGGGAAGGCGAATGTAAGCTGCTGTGAGTCTCTCCTGCGGGCAGAGAAAAATAGCATATAAGAACCAACCAACACCACCACCACCTCCTCTTCTTCCTCCTTCTTCACCTGTGCATTTCCTTTTTGCTTACAAATATAATTTATATTTTTTATCCATTTTCTCAATGTCCTTTGGAGTAATAAACCATCTGAAAAGCATTGTGTACCAATTCTCACTTAATGTTGGACTGGCTGTGAACTTACTTGATTTATTTATCCCATAGCTATTCCCATTGTCACGTAGGTATTTGCTCTCTAAAATTCTGCATCCATTTAATCATGCATTTTTCACTTCTTCTGTTTCAAGCTTATATATCCATCATAATAGATTATCTTTTTGGTTTTAATCAGCTGTTACACATACAATATTCATTACTTCCTTTAATCTTGAAACTGATTGGGGGTATACTTCAGATGGTATATTACTCCAAAAGACTTTGAGAAAATGGATAACAATTACAAAGGGAAATTTTGGCTATATCAAGGGATAGATGGAATCTTTTTATCACATGTGGTGGACCTGAACAAAAGTGTGAACTTATTCCTCAGGCAGCCAGGCTGCGGAATTCCACTGTGCAGAGATTCCGCTCTACTTTCATTTGTACACGAGTCTTACTTGTTTCATGTCTAAAACAAGGGATATTACTAGAGGCATATCCACCCCAGGCTGTACCTACTTCACAGTGCTTTACATGCATACATGCTTTACATGCTACCATTCTGACATACTATCTTCTTTCTTGAGGTTGCTAGATACCTCTGTGTGCCCTCAATACAAGTGAGAATTTTAATTGTCAATAACATTGAACTGGGAGAAGTACCGCCTGATAATGTCATTAAACAAGGAAAAAGCTACATCCAAAAATGTATTTCCAATTAATATCAATGACAAAAAAATCAGCTGAATATATTTTAAAATAGCTTTAATAATGAATTGAATAAAAACAAAACAAGATTTTTAAAATAATGAAATGTAATATATTTTTTTCACTTTACTTTTTCTTTTTAAAAACTAAACAGGCTATTATACTTTGGCCTCATAACAAGAAGACAACAATCACTGCAAAAGACAAACAGCATGAAAAGCTGAAGGTGGTAGGAAAAGAGGAAGATCCATTATCATTAATCTATGATTTTAAAATATGAGTTTTAATAGCATATATTGCTATTATATAACTTTGAATGCATTTTAAATTTTATACAGGGATTGTATGTGGAATATAAAATGTAATCCACCCTGAATTATGATAGGGTGAATGATAAATTAGAATCATAGAATCATAGAATCATAGAGTTGGAAGGGGCCATACAGGCCATCTAGTTCAACCCCCAACGCAGGATCAGCCCTAAGCATCCTAAATTCCAAAATAAATGAAAATAAAGAAAAGAAACCACAGCTGCTAGTTTGCATAACCTGAGCAAGGCTATTAATGATGGGATAGGTAAAGGTAAAGGTAAAGGTATCCCCTGTGCAAGCACCGAGTCATGTCTGACCCTTGGGGTGACGCCCTCTAGCGTTTTCATGGCAGACTCTATACGGGGTGGTTTGCCAGTGCCTTCCCCAGTCATTACCGTTTACCCCCCAGCAAGCTGGGTACTCATTTACCGACCTCGGAAGGATGGAAGGCTGAGTCAACCTTGAGCCGGCTGCTGGGATTGAACTCCCAGCCTCATGGGCAAAGCTTTCAGGCGGCTGCCTTACCACTCTGCGCCACAAGAGTTTCTATAATGATGGGATAGGATGCTTTAATTCATAGGTTTGCCATAAGTCAGAAGTTATTGATGGCACATAATATGGAACATCATATGTTTTCCTTCTCCCTACTGAGAATGTGCCATTCTGTTCTGATAGACTGTAGAATGCACATCATCCTTGCTGCATAAAGGGTTGACATGGCTCACAAGGTATGAAAACAGTCCTTATTTTCATTACACAGGATAGAACATGACAAGGTAACCCGGGGTCAGTTGTAGCACCTTGCATGTACATTTTGTATATATCTTGGGACCTGTCCCAAGGGCCCCACAGAGCTCTATTTTATCTCCATTACTATTTAATATTTATATGGAGCAGCATGGGAATCAGGTATCATAAATATGCTGATGGCACCCACCTCTATTTTTCATTATCAGAAGATCCAGATGCAGTGGTTTCCATTCCAAGGGAAAGCTAAGCAACTATGGATGAGAACTAAAAAGAACTACACATTTCAGTCTATCTGTGCATGCAGACTTTGTAGTATATAACTTCAAACACAGAAATGTTCTGAATACATACAATTGTGCATATAATTATACTGGCATAATATATACATACCCTAAATATACAAAAATAATTCATGTGGTCAGAATTAATTGATTGCTTGTGTGAATTTTTTTTTTTACCAACAGACAGAACAGAACTCCTTAATGTATTAGGGTGTTTTAAATTGTGAATGTTTTCTTTGTGCAGGAAAATCACAGTTTTGCAGTCTGCAAAGAATGGATATGCTGGCTTTTATTTCCTCTTTTCTTCATTCTGTCTTTCTGATAAACAGTCCTTATCTTCTCCCAACACACCAGATAGGTTTTACATTATTTAACAAATGGGGGTCATTTCCTCTGAGCAGCCACTTCCAGTTGGTGATTCTAGCACTTCTTTCCAAAATGTTAATGCTTTTAGATTTTATTTTCCTAAAGCCTTTCTCAGGAACAATGAGGGTGAGTACAGATTTTGATGAGAAATTGTATAAAATCTAAACTTTTATGATGGATTTCAAGAAAGGGACAGAGCTGGACTGAATACTTGAAAAAATCATTTTCAAATGATATAGGAAACTGGGTTCCTTGTAAATTTCTCAATGTAATCAGTCATCCCTAAATGACAGCTGGTATCCCTGGTCACACCTCCCCTCAAATGTGAAACTGCAGTGATATATTTGGTGTACTGCAGAACAGGGGTAGTCAACCTGTGGTCCTCCAGATGTCCATGGACTATAATTACCATGAGCCCCTGCCAGTGTTTGCTGGGGAATTTGGGTTTGACTTGCTTAAGAAAATGGGCACTACAGGAAAATGTTTGCTCTTGATATCCCACTTTCCCCACAGTTATCTCCAAAAGTGGCTTACATCAATCAAAAGAGGCAGTCTCTGTCCTTAGGATACATAAGGGAAAGAGACTGGAAGGAAAACATAGGAAGACACTGCAGTATAGTGTGAGATTGTCCTCCAGGACTGGTTGGCTTTACCCTCAGGAGGAAATTCCATGATAAAAATGGGAATGTTCATATAAAAATCCTAGAGTGAAGGAATTGCACACGTGCGTGGAGAAAAGGCCCACCATTATTAGTTATGGCATTCATGTTTATAGGCAATATACCTGTAAATGTCAGTCACTAGGAGGGAAGCAACATGATTAATGGAGTGGCTTGGGACAATTTGCCCCTGTTATTTTTCTTCAGTTTAGCCTCTGACTGGCTGATGTAGAAAATAAGATGCAGGAGTGTATGTACTGTTGTTCTGAAGTTAGTCTGAGCCAAAATTTATCTTCCTTTTACATCCTAGTTGCGTAAAACGGAATCCTTAATTTCAAAATTAACAATGACCTTGTTAAGTTAGAGCATTAAGAAATTGGCCAGGCTTTAAGATTACCTGGAAGGTGTCTGTCCATTAAAATGGATCACAATATGATTTAGTGATGCCATTTTTTGATGCTTGAAAGGCAGATGCTAATGTTGTTTGCCTCAGAATATCTGCAATTGTCAAAATAAGATTTTAGTGAAAGCAATCATGAGAAAAGGAATAAATAAAAGATTCTTACTGCACAGCAGAATGACACTGTAAATTGCAAGTAGAATAATGAGCTATAAAGACCTGCTAGAATAATCAGAGAATGGAAAAAGAAGTGACCCGACTGACAGAGATCTATATGGGAGTCACCAAGGTGATGTCAAAAGCACAACTTGGGAAATGTGATGATTTATGCAAGACTGAAATTCATGTATCAGTTGAAATAACTGCCTGCACACAAAACTTTTTTTGTATATAAATATATATATAAATAGGAACCAAGGATGAGCAGTAAGGTAGATTTCAAATCAGATTAGGTCAAAAGACTTAAGTGTGTAAATGAAATACTGATATCCCTGATTCTTGCTTGGTAGCAGTTCCCTAACTCCAATCTCTTTTGCATAGGCATAGATCAGATCATTGGGTCAATATAACTTATTCAAAAAAGTCAGGCTTATTAGACTGCTGGTCTTCACATAACAGGTGCAAAGCAGTTATTAATAGAATTTGCCAAGAAACCAAGGCAAATATATATTTTTATTGCACTGTCTACATGTTCATGTTTTTAGAAAGCATATTTGAACATGAGAAAAACTTACAAGAATCACTTTCCTGTGTCACTTAAAAGCTATAATTTGTCATGTACTGATTTCCTAAGTAACCACAATTATATATTGTCACTTCTAAGTACATTTAGATAAAGGCAGGTATCAATAATATCCACACATTTTTATTCATTGGCATGCTGAGCTGTGGAACTTTTGTAGAAGTTTCTATAATGATGGCACATGAATTATGAATGCTACAGCTCAATATAACATTTTGGCATGAATTAAATGGAAAGAATATGAGTGAATGCCCTTTTGAGCTTGTGATGTAGTTTTATCCTGTTTTTGTTAATGGGAGAGAGAAATGGAATGATCTTATTGGAAATATTTTTTCTAACATAAAGTAGCAGAACTAATTCAAAAACATTAAGTTATGGTATTGGCAAGCAAGGAGGCGGATTGTCAAAAGTATGTTGCAGTAAACATAAATTCTGTTCTGAAGAATGATCATTTTATTTATTTGTTTAAATATTTATACCCTGCCTTATCCTTGTGGCTCAGGAAAATGCCTGCAGCTTATAACCTAGTAAAAGTCCTTGTAAATAAAATAACCTAAATGTGGTTCTCCGTCACATCTTCAGGGAGCCTGTTGCACATGATAGGAATGGGCTAAGTGAAAGATGCCAAGGAAGATGCCAAACAGGCCACTTTAAGTGGGGGGAAAGCTAGAAGGTGGCAACCAGAAGCCTGTAATAATTGGTATGCAGGGACATAGGAGAAGACCCAAACAGTCATCCAATATATGGATACTAGGTCATGAAGAGCTTGATATATCCTAACCAGCACTTTGAATTGAACTCAGAAGAAATGTAGTTGTTTTGAAACAGTTGAGATGCGTTGCTGTTGGTTGTCCCCTGACAAAATAGTTGGGCAACTGAGTTCTGAAAGAAGCAGTCATCTGTCCTTTTCAAGTTACATCAGAAATATCAATGTAAAGGGTTAAATGGCATTCACATAGCTAAGTGATTGAGTCCATGTTAGTAAAATGCAGTGGTTGTTGTGGACTCAGAAGAAAAAAGGAAATCACGAGGCACAGTGATATAGAAGTCTTCTCTGTGGTTGTTGTGGAAGCATCTGATAGGCTGTTTTTAAAAGCAGGATTATGGTATCCACCTCTAGCTTGGGAAATTCCTGGGTGGCAGGCAGGCAGTTTGGAGAGGGGAAGAGGCTCCAGGGGAATATGATCCTATACTGTCTGCCCTCTGAAGGTGCCACTTTCTCAAGAGGAACTGGCCTCAATAGTCAGTTGTAATTTTTTGAGAAGTCAAAGCCCCAAATTGAGGATAGCATTCATATACTAAGCAAGAGGTTGGAATATACTGGTTTGATCCACCTGGGTTCATCCAAAGAAGATGGAAAAAGAATAAAGACAAGTCTCTATGAAGATAAGCAAGACAAAGCACAACAAAATTAGTGATTATAACAATAAAATTTGGTGCATACAGCAGTTATCATAGAACAAATAAGTGAGAATGCAGTCGTGATAGGCCCTGTACATACTTCCCCACACTGAAGTAAATTTTTCCTCAAAAAATAAAATATTTGTTCCCTCATTGACTGAGCTGCCCTTGTAGTGTAGTTTCTGTCTTGTAATTAATAAAGCTGACTGACTTACCCTGTCAGAGATACAACTTTTGGCTTTTTGCTTAGCCCTGGAATAAGAAGGGACAGTGTAGGAACCCTCTTAAACCTTTTCAGAATGGCACTGAGATAACATTATAGTTCAACAAAACAAATGATTTTATTTACCATACAGGGTGAGTTAAATGGAATAAGGAGATCAAGCTTTGTTGTAAAAATAAGTTGTATAGTTGGTTAATTTCAGGCTTTAGAGGGGTCGAGTAGCTTGTCTTAGTTTCTCAGTTTCTTTACACTGACCAATTATGCACAGGCAGGAAGAGGTGGCCTGTCACCTGCATGACAGCAGGGCTAGTCCCCGCTTATGCACGATGGTGGTGCTGGCCTGGCCACCTCTCAGCCTTGGCCCACTTTAGGACCTTTGATGATCTGCAGCAAGGGAACACTGATTTTCTAGCATTCCTTTTTTTGCCATGGCTGTCATCAGTGACCAGGCCAGGCCAAGCCTGTGCACAAAGGAAGAGGCAGGCTTTCCAGGCTTGGCTCCTCCCTGTGCTACAGTGGCCAGGAGGGGACTGAAAATGCCCCACTCAGCTCTGCAGTGTTGCAGAATTGAATGAGCTTTCCTCCCCCTAGTTTTCAGGAAGATAGAATTGCATTCTCATATAATCCCACCTTCCTACAAAACACCCCCCCCCCCATGGTGGAACTTTTCTGCCACTGCTGTGTTTACCAGGGGGACACATTTCAGCAATGGCGCTGCTATGTTGCTAAAACCTGTCCCCTGTGGGGACATGGAAAATGGTGGACCAGCTCCACTGCTGAAATGCATACCCTATGGAATGAATCGAATTGGCAGCAGCCTGGCCCAGTTGCTGCCACATATGAAAGGTCACTGAGAGGCTTTTGTTTCTGTGTTTAACAAGACACCTCTGTATTTTCTCTTTTGAGTTCTTTTAAACTCCCCTGGTTTTCTTTGAAGACTGGTCCCCTCTGCTAGTACCCTAGGCCTCCTTCCTTAAATACACCAGTATCTCTCTAACTACTAAGGTATCTGAAGCAAATTTATTATCGTACCAGCCCAAGAGAATCCTCAATAAATTTCCCCTTGTTAACTGGACATGGATCCTTCTTCTCTCCTAGATTTCTCCCTGTTCCTTTGGCTTGATTTGGGAGTATTGCTCTACTACCTAAATCCCTTGTCAAATATCTTTCCCAGTCCTCCCAACTCTGTAGAACTGATAACAACCTATGCTGAGTCCAGTCTATTAGTCAATACTGTTTTTTCTGACTAAATTCTCCTCACACTAGATGTTTTCTCAGTTGAGCACAGCTAGATCTTTTGTTGTAGGCTTCTGTCAGAATTGTCTATTCCTTCAGCAGAATCTCATAAGACTTCCCTCAGCATACAGTTTCACAAGATGTCTCTCCCAGCTGTTTCTGAACAGTAGGAGTGCTTGGAGCCTGTCCCTCAAGCAATTTGCTTCAGTGATGAACTCTTCACTTACTGGCTTTCTGTCTCTTCAGCACTTGGAACCTTACTTTTAAAGTGCTGTCTGTCACAACAGTTAACAAAAGTATGCACCAATCATATATAGAATCATTTAAATAAAGGGTGCTAGTGGTTCTTTTTATTATGGAAGTTTAAACTGCAACTTCAAGGGGGTTTTCATCCTATGGGATTCAAAACATACATTTGTGAGTGTTGCATGGAGATTCCCCCCTCCCTCTCCCTCCTCAAAATAACAAGACCATTGAAAATTTTCTCAAGGTTTGATCTAATTACAAAGCTAACTCTCCCTGATGTACTGTTGAAATGCATGAAAACTTCATTTACAATGTTCTGGAATTATAAATGTTGGGTCATTTTTCAAAATGTGGCCTTGAGCACCAAACTTGATAAAGTGCCATAAAATTTTGGCTGTACTTTGTGGGTACTCTGAATGTAATAGTAGATACAATACCAAAAATAGCACAAAATATTATTGTTACTAGAACAATTTTTTACATTTTAATGTTTTGATAAAATTTGGTGAATAATTGCAGAAATGATGGAGTCAAGGAAAGAGAAGAACTAGTGTGATTCATTCTTCCAGTTTCTATTTCAAAAATAGATTCTATTTGTGAGTTTCTTATCGTCTCAGGCTGTTCCCTGTTATAATCAGAAAAGCACAAACCTTTATATGCAAATATAGTCTGTGGTGGCACCTCCCACCCTTTTATGTAATGGAATTTTCCATATCTTATTTTTGTGCTTATTGCATGCCTATAAATTTTATTCACATACTTTGGAACAACATTTTATCTGTCTAAATGTGCTTCACATTAACCTCGCAGGCAATTGGGAAGGATTTGTTAATGTTTGATGAATCAACTAATACATATTAAAATATAGTGAAGGCATTTATTATTTTTGAAAGAACCTTGGGAAAAAAAACTTGTTTTTGACGAAATATTAATGTTTTAAAGTATGGGCTGTTTAAAAAAAAAAACCTTGATCTAGTTTTTTTTAATTTGCACAGAGTGTAACCTATATAAAAGTTCTGAATCTAGCTACTTTTTCCATTGAAGCATTCTGTTAGTGCAAAACTGGATGAGAAAAACTGAGAGATTCATGAATGAAACTTCCCAGTATTTTTAAAACGGAATTAAAGCCTCTCAGGACTCTGAAGCAGATCAGCGTCTCAGTGCAGAAGGAACCTGTGTGCATCCACGGCCTGAAACTATCACCACTGTTTTTAAAAGATGGCACAAGGACCATCTTGCTAATGTTTGCTCATAAGGTGAGGGCAGTACCTTAGACTTTCTGGATTGATCAAATCTTTACATGCTACAGGCAACATGATTTAGAAAAATATCGAAGTAAAACATCTGGCTGATTTTCATTCTGGTTTGGACTTAGCTTTGGAAGGAGCCACTGTGGCATCTCCCTTTTAGAATAAAATGTGGAATTTCACTCCCATTTCCACCGTACAGTGTGAAGTAGGGATGCCAGTCTCCAAGTGGGACCTTGGGATTCCCCATAATTATAGCTCATGTTCAGACTACAAAGATCAATTATCTGGAGAAAATGGCTGTATTTGAATGTGGAGTCAATGGATTATACTCTGTTGCAGTCCCTGTCTTCCACAGGTTGCACTCCCAAATCCACAGGAGTTTCTCAGCTTGTATGCAGCAACCCAACTCTCTATCCCAATCAAGTGGCCAGAGGGAACCTGGCAACCCTAGTAGAAATTGATCCACTTTTCATTTGAGCCAGAAAATTATATGAATCAAGTATGACTTGAAGGAAGAGATAGACTAGAGCAGAGAATCTGCAGGCAGGAAAAGGATCAATCACCCCTTTTCTTCCTCCTTCCTCGAATTGTACTTCCTTATGTAGTTGTTTGCCCTGGAAAAGGTGGGGGGTGAGAGACAGGCAAACTCTCTTCCCAGTTGTTTGAGTAGAATCATGAAGAGGTAGGATTGCCAATTTTTAGGTGGGGCTTGGTGTTCTCCTGGAATATCTCCAGTACACAGAACAGAACTCTAGAGGAAATACATGTTTATTCCCTCTGTCCCCAGATTTCTAGGACTTTCCCAACCCAAAATCAGCCACTCCATGGGAAGTAGCTGGGTGTCAATTATGAGCAGCAAAGCTAGATGCACAGTGGGAAGTGTCTCTGCTAGCATCACGGTGGAAAGGGAGAGCACTTTGTCTTTAAAGAGGTCTTTAAAGAGGAAAAAGGAGGGAGAAGAGAGGCTACAGCCCTGATTTAGTGGAGAAAGGCAGTGTGTGGGGTCCCTGGAAGTGTGGGGTCTGTGGCATGTGCTACATGGATAACCCTGACCATAGTCCTGATCCAGTTGTGGTCCCCTGTAGCTGCTATTTCCTAAACGGCTACTGAAAAGTTCTGTTTGTGAATCTGCAATTATCTTGTTTGGACCTCATGAAGATGAAGTGATAAGTATGTGTGTGGAATGAAATCTGACTGCAGAGGAGAAATGCACATGAGGCTCACTTTGTTCTCCATTAAAACAATATAAATCTTTGCACCCAGAAAAGTAATATCTCAGTAATAAAGTTATAGTAGAAAAGTTCTCCTGACTTCTCATTTTCTATGAATAGGAAAGGGATTTTTTTCCTGTACAGGGGAACATTCAATCATGTGATTCGGCAACTCTCAAATATAATTTTATTACCTCATCTGCTGTTTGTGGGAACTAGTTCCTAGTGGTACAATAATTTGTAGCTTAGTTTGTAATTAATTATGCATGCAGTGGTTAAAGGCCTAAGAAGTAAGACTCGTAGGAAGCCTATTTCTTCCATCTTATATTGATACAGTTTTACCTGATGTATTAATGTTTAGACCCAAAAAAAGAACCTAACCCCAAAAATGAATCAAGAACACCCAATAGTAGACATTGATTTAAAACAGACAGATAATAAATATTGTCCAATACTTTCCCCTTTTTCCTGCCTCTTAACTTCTCTACTGGGTCTGACAATACTTATGATGTCTGGAATGATTTTTTTTTTACAAAGTTATGATGTTATAATAGTACTACATATACCCTGATGAAGTATATGGTGACACATTTAGATGCTTAATAAGTATTGGATACCACTGTTATGAACTGGTGTGTCTAGTCTGACAATCATGGACACAATACTGTTCTGATTTAGGATTCTGTGGGAATCTTCACCAACCATTTCCTTAATTGGCAACTAAAGAGGAACATCAGTGTTTCTGGTGCTGATGAAGTACATGACAACACAGTCGCACAGCACAGAACACATGGGAAGGGTTGGATCTGAAATAAATTTGCTTTTGTGGAAGGGGTGCCGTAAAGTCGGAGCATCATTTGGGGATTCAGTTTGCCAGGAAACAGTGGCAGTGCTGACGTGCAAACAAGGTTCAGGTTAGACTACTGCAACTCACTGTTGGATTACAATGCTATGAAGTTTGTCATATGTTTAGAGAGCATTTGCCAGTATTATCAAAACAGAAGGCTGAGCATAAGATCAGAAAAAACTCAGACTGGCTTGCTCCTGTTACACGCTTAGCGCTATTTACATAAAAATCTCTGAAGAACTACCATGAAACGGGCTTATATCTAGATGCTTGTCCAGAAGCTATTCTGCACAGTTCAAAATGGAAGATGTTTTGTTATTGCATCACTGTGACCTCCATGATAATTTTGTCTATAACCATGACAATTTTGTCTGTAAGAACCACATGAAATCTTATGCAGTTATATACAAACATAGCAATATTTTTCACAGTGGATGTTTATTTCTGGTCTCTTTACACTGTGACTCCATTTGTTACTTTTGCCAGAGATTTCTGCCAACCTTCATCGCCCTTGCACAACATAGAATGCCATACAGGGGTATGGAAAAGTCTACTGTACACAAGGCTGCTGAAATGTCCAGTAAAGTGTTTTTATAAGAAAGTATCATAAGTCATATGCAAAGAGGACTGGGAAACATAGTCATGAGTGTGACACCAATGAAAACTAATTATAGTACTTAATTTGCCTGCAGAATGCCTATAAATGGCCCATATAATGAAACGACATGAAGATTTGGCAATGATTCTACAACAAATACTGAATATCTCTGTATAAATATATTATAGCTTTAACAAAATCCCAGCACAATGTTATATTTTCTAATCCATCCATTTATGGGCAGTTGGTCCAATAAGTCATTTCAATCCTTCCACCTTAGAGAATGACAGGTGTATATGTTGAAATAGTAACTTTTAAGACATAAAGGAAACAAATATAATTTAGGGTACGGTGGAGACAGGATTGTATGCTGAGGTCCTTGTGAAAGTGGAAAGTACAGATATTTCTTCCCACTGTGCTGTTGCTGCCAGCAAACTATAGTGCTTCCATTTCACAGACCCTACACAATGTTGGCCTACAACACAAGGGAAATTGGGGGTGGCAATGTATTGTATTGCCCCTGGTCTAAAGGTGAACTAGACTGAACCTAAAGTCCTAACAAAGAGGCAAATAAGTTCCGCTTAGCTTATCCTTTGCAAAATGCCACTTTAGTTCTTAAAACATCTCATTATTTCAGCGTGCCATGCAGCAGTGGCTTAACTGGTTTGTGAGCTGCAGTCCAGTATTTAATGAACATTTATAATGGCAAACTTTTAATCAATAAATCAGCAACTGGTACTAAAGTGATGGGTCATCAAAATGATTAAGTATGAGAACATGTTATTAAAGAACAGGTGATAATGACATGGGGGAAAATCTTGGAAGATTAGTAGAGTTTTGTGTGCTAATAAAAAGAGGCCTCCAATCTATTTGATATGCAATGGATGTCATCTTGTAAATGGTACTGAAAACTTCTTCAGCAGTGAATAAGAAAATGCAAAGATCATTTATGCAGAAAAAGGAAATTAAAAACTACTTTTATGGGAGAAAGTGATTAAAATGCAGCAGTATTCTTCACCCATTTGGAATAGATATTATGACACTTTATTTGCTAGCAATAGATTTCCCCTGGATTTCACTTCAAATAGCAAAGATTTGCAGCAACTACTGAATTATATTTTCTTTACTTCTTCTGGGAACATAAAAACAGCCCTTTCTGGATCAAAACTAGAGAAGAGAAATGTGGGTGGGAAGCACATCTATGTAGAGCAAACAGCAAATTAACACAACCAAAAAGAATATGCTCAACATTTAAATAGATGTTCTGGATTTATCTTTTGACTTATTGCAGAAAAGGAAAAATACAGGTGAAAGGAATTATGCAGAGGTACTGACAGGTTATCTTTAGCAAATAAACACAAGAAAACAAAACAGGCAAACTAAAGTTAGATAAACTCTTCCAATTCCTTTAGAGGTAAACTAATATATGCTGCATCATGCTTTGCTCCCTTCCCCTTTTCCAAAAATGTGGGGGTTTTGCATCTTTGTTTTTGCGATCATCCTGCCCCTTTGATCACCTCCCCACTTCCTCCCAAAGTGTCCTGAATGGGTTATAACAGTATTACCTGGGCTGAATCTGCACTTACTTTGTTTATTCCGTTGTGGATCCTGCTGAATCCAGATTGATTTGAACTCAGGTCTCCCCCCCCCCATTGAAACAGAGGTGTACTGCACATGGTTAGGGAAGCTCAGAAGGGGAGGGAAGAGCCAAGCACAGCAGGAGCCTCTTTCTTTCTTTTCTTGAATGAGGGGGGGTGGAGGATTGGAGACAGCAGAGGAGGGAGAAAAAACGAAGAGGCAAATCTCTACTGAGAGAAGTTTAGCCTTTTGGAGCTTCTGCTGAGAAAATTTAGGGCTTACCCTTTAAGGCAAATTAAGGCTTCCACTTTAAGCCTGGAAACCTGGAACTGACACCCTGGCCAATCAGGGCTTCTCTACCACGGAGTTCAGCCCCAAATTCGAAACAGGCAGAGCTCTGCATGCTTTCTCATGCTTTCTTAATTTGATTCCTCAAATATTGAGGGTTATATCCACTCTAGAATATTGCAGGATAAAGGTAGGGTCACTTCAGATCAATCATGCTTGTTGCGGAGGGAAAATTTGAATTGGACAAAATCAAAATGGAAATCACATTCAGTGGAGATGGCAGGGAAGCAGCTTTGTAATGTATTCCCCCTTTAAAAAAAAGACAGATTTTTTTTTTAGAATGGAGGAAGAGAGGGGATGGGGGGCAGTGATAAGAAAAGGGTTGTGTCCAAATAAAATGGTGCGTGTGAGGGAAAACCTGATTGCACGCATTTCTGCACTGGGCAGTCCTGAATTAGACCCCATCAGCCCCTGCTTGAAAAGATCAAATCCAATTTTCCTTTGCTGCAGGGCAAGTGAGGGGGCAATTTGGAACTGTACCTAAAGAAGCAAAATTCAGTGTGGAAAAGGATGAAAAAGTTTACCGTTTAAAAATTCAGATCTGAACAATATTGCTAGTGTGTAAACAGTCTCAGAGAAAGTTTTTGAGTAGAAATCCAAGAGTTTTATGTTTGGGAGTAAAATCACATCACTTGTCTTATTGATTACTGTATCACTTTGGCATAAGAATATTCAAAGTAGCTTATAAAAACAGGTTTAAATAGCATAATAAAAGCAATCCTCATTAAAACAGTGAAAAGGAATTGATCAAAACAGTCAAAAGGAATTGATATAAAATAATTATAATTTCTAACAGAGGCAGCACACTAAAACAGCTCAGAGTCCATCATTAAAAGCCTGGTGGAAAAGGAAAGTCTTTATTTGCCTGAATGATAGATAATGAATCTCTCAGCAAGATAATTTTACATTCTTGGGTCAGCTGCTCAAAAGCCCTTCCTATTCCTAGATATCAGTCTGGTATCCACCTGTGAAGATAGCATTAGCAGAACCTTAATGACAGATTCTTAAGAGGAAGAAGATTCTCCTTTCTGGTGTTTTGGGCTCAGATACAGAATCTTATTTTCACATAAGGCAAAACCAATAGGTGGAGAAGCAGATATTGCTTTTTAAATAACAATGTGGCTGCCCCAAGGCCAATGTTCTTTTTGGTAGTAGCACCTTCTCTCTGGAATGGCCCCCACAGGTGGCCTGTGGCACCCCTTCTCTGGCCAGAAATTATATGAGGAAAACATTTTGTATGGCCTTTGGGAACTTAGATATGTTTCAGCTTTGCTGTTTGAATCTCAGTGCTGTAGATCATTGATATATTTAGTAGTCCACAGATCAATTGGCTTGGTTATTTTATTGAAATAGGTAGATTTTATTCAAGATGCATTGATAGCTAGGGAGGGGATTATGTTGGTTTATGTTGTTATTTTCCTATATTGAGATTTTATGACTACTTGCTTTGTGTGAAGAAGTAGGATAGCATTTTATGTAAATTAATAATAATAGCAGCAGTATCCTCAGGAAGGCTCCGAGGCACAAGATTAAACAAGACACGGGATCGTATTTTGTTCTATCCCAAGTCCAAATGTACCTTATTCCCTTTAGTGAATACTGGAATGTTCTGCCTTGACCTTCTGTCTATGAGCATGTGGCTGAATATAGCAGCTGACTTTAGACTGGATCAGGACACAATAATTCACAGTTAGTGGTTATTTGCAGACAAGAATCAGGGTTGAATTAGGAAATGGCACTGAATAAAGATAATAATAGCAAAGACAACAATAAAAAGATGTCATTCCAATATAAGGTTTCATTTCCTCTCTAATTATTATTATTATTATTGTTATTATACTGCCCTCCCAGCAAACTGGCTCAGAGCAGTCCATTCAACATCAAACTTCCTTCCACTTAGAAAGGATCTGGCATTCTCCTGGCATTCAGGTGGGCAGCTATGTTGGTCTGAAGCAGCAGGACAAAGAGTGTGTCCACTGGCACCTTTAACACCTACAAGGTTTTATTGAAGTCATAAGCTTTTGTGTGAAAGCACATTTCTTCAGAATTCGACTACATCTGAAGAAGTGTGTTTGCACATGAAAATTTAAACCTTGAATAAACTCTATTGTTCTTAAAGGTGCCACTGGACACAAATTTTATCCCCTGTCATTGGCAGACCAATATATTTCTAAAAAGAATATTTTACACATATTAATATATGGAATTAAAATCTATAAGAATACTGTTACAATAAATCTTAAAACAGTAGAAGGAAGGTTAGCTAATGTAGGGCAGCACTGTGCACTGGCCGGTGCATGCAGGCGGCAGCATAGTGGTGTGTGGAGGAGGTGGGGCACGGGGCCTATTTAAGGCTCCACTTGCACCCGTTGGGCCTCTCTGTGCTATTTCCTGCCTGAAAAGCTTCCCTCCCCCCCCGCCTATTTAATTAGGCTGTTGATTAAAAGTCTTCATTGTTGTTATGTTATATATTTTAGATCAGGGGTAATCAAACTGCGGCCCTCCAGATGTCCATGGACTACAATTCCCAGGAGCCCCCTGCCAGCGAATGCTGGCAGGGGGCTGCTGGGAATTGTAGTCCATGGACATCTGGAGGGCCGCAGTTTGACTACCCCTGTTTTAGATAGATGCAGCTGCGGTTTAGGCACAGTAAGGAGCCTGTTGGCAGGGAGTCCAGTTTGCACACTGGACTCCCTGCCAACAGGGGTTGGGAGTCTCCTTAATGAGACTGGCTGATTAATGGGTGCTGCCTACCCAGCTGGGAGGCCAGGGGCTTGCAGCCAGTTGGCTGGGGTTACCATTAGGAGGTGGACCCCGTTGGCCCCTGTCATGTGGCCTCCCATGGAAGGGATTCCATGACATGAAGAACCCACTCTCCTGGCTAGGAATGTAGCGGGTTCTATGGCGTCTATGGACCCTCGTATCAATGCAGCTGGACGGTTGTGGGGGTCTGGCTTCCTTACGTTGTGCTGTGCCAACCCTCCGGCGGAGGTAGTAATAAAGGCTATGGCCATTTCATTGCCAATAATGGTCGAGTTGAGTCTTCATTGGTACAATTGCTAGCCTGCTGGTCAATGGTTAACAGCGTCTTCCAGGCCCTTTATCTCTGTTCCCTTTGGCTGGTGGGAAAAATTCTAGTCAAATGAGCCAGCATTCTCTCAGTTAGAAAGTCATTTGACTCGAATATGCAAAGACACCAATAACTGCGATATATACATATAGTGTTATGGAATTAAACAAATAGAATTTGTATGTAACTCTAAAGAAATTCTAAAAATGAAATACTGTTATTCCATAAAAAATCATGCCATTCCAGTCATGCACATGCTCTGTGGGAGGTTTATTAATTTCTTACATTGATAAGATATAGTGTTCAATTTTAAACCTAGTTTTTATTTGATCTGACTCATGAAATTTTAATTATGGCTTTCAGAGTTTGCTAATTTCGGACATAATCCAGCCAAACGTAACACTTTAAAGTGCCATTTATTTCAGTGGCAGAGATTTAACATGCTAATTCAAATAGACTTTTAAAAGTGCTTAGTTGGCGGAATCGTGCCTTCTCTTAATTTTACTCTCTTCTAAAATCACAATAAGTACCTCTTTAAGCTTTGCTATGTTAAAAGGATTTAGCAAACCAGTCAATGAATACCCATCACTGGGAATTATATGAAACTAATTTTTGTAGTTTCATTCGCAGAGCAGGAAACTGGACCTGTCCCTGACTAGAGCAAACCTTCACATAGGCTCAAACAGATTTTGCCTCTCCAGGAGTTGACCCAGGTTTTGGTCTAACTTACCCCATGGATTCTGTAAGCTCCAATACAGCAATCTTTTTTCCCCCTTTAGGCTTTAACTCGGTGTTTTTAAGAGAAGAATTGTTGCTTTTGCTTTCCCCCCTCTCCCGTGCCACATATTAGGGTCACCACTGCCCCATCACCATAATCAGCACTGGGTATCCCTGTCCCTTCCATTGCTCCCCACCTGAGTTTTCCAGTGAGACATTTACCATTTCCCCTCAAAAAAGAATAAAAATCATGCCTGCCTGTCCTTACTGTTCCCATGACTAATACAGTCAGCAGTTATTGTTTTAAAGATAAAATATTGATGACAGATTGCCACCCACCTTTACTAATGTCTTAACAAACCTACATTGTAATGCATTTACAAAATAATTCAGCTGTTCCAATTTCTCCTTTCCCCTTAGAGCAGGGGTAGTCAAACTGCGGCTCTCCAGATGTCCATGGACTACAATTCTCATGAGCCCCTGCCAGCATTCACTGGCAGGGGCTCATGGGAATTGTAGTCCATAGATATCTGGAGGGTCGCAGTTTGATTACCTCTGCCTTAGAGTATCCACATACTTTCTAGGCACAGATGTTGTTTTCACTAATTATTACAAACCACATTCCAACATGAAACATTGGGGAGTTTTTCTTTGGTTCTTCGCAGGTGTGCTGTGTGAAAAATACATGATCGTGGTAAAACAGCACTGTGATTTATAGTATACCACTATTGTGTGAATTTGCTGCATCATTATATAACAAAATTTGATTGCAGTATTCTGAATCCTTTCTGCAAGCATGTTTTATGCTTCTGTTCTTTGAAGGTTGAACAATGGATCGTTCATCGAATGCTGTGTTTACATGAGGGGAAAGGAAGGCAGTAGGCAGGATGAAAAACAGGAAGTGAATGGCAGCAGGACATAACACAGAAAACAGAACAGAGGCATGGGGGGCAGTTACCTGAGCATGACATAAATGTATAAGTACATATGCACAAAGGGGGAGGGAAGGAGGAGAATGAGGAAAGGAGGCATGGTGGGTGGTAACCTCATTGTGCTTCCGATGCAGAAGATATCTGGTACTTCCTGGGCAGAATTGCATAAAAAGCCATATTGTGGAATGCCAGGTGCAAACTCCCAGCATCAAATGGGAATCAAAAACTGGTGTGGAAAAGGTCCCTGTTAATTTTTAGAAAACCTCCAAGGACAGGCAAAGTTCACCCCATGTGTCAGGGAAAGAGCTCATCCCTTCAGGGAGAAACCATTCATATTTCCTGAACACCTATGTCAAACCATTTAATACATTTGACAGACATTTGTGAGCATCTGATGGAACACCCACAGGTGCCTAATCCATCCCTGCCCATTACTTCCTAAGAAACAAACAGCAAGGGCCATTCTGCACAATGACCAATGTTGCTAAATGTTTGCAGTAGGCAGAAACACTATATTTAATAGTGGAAATTCATCATTCCGCACGCCTTCAATTTTAGTGGAATATTGAAGTCCCAGTAGATGTCTATTCATTCCCCACAGGTTTTCGGTCTCGCGGGAATTGCAACAAAGGAGGCGATATTTTTTCGCGCTTCTTCCCACCCCTGGCCATCAATCAAACAGAACAGCCAATGAACTGTTGTGTTCATGCTCCCGAAAAGCCCCTTTCCTTTTAAAAACTGTTTTTTAAAAACCTGAAAACACCAGTAGCAACGAGTATTTGTTCAATCGATGTCTTAAGACCTTTTTCGCTGGCATAGGAGCTGGTGCTTAATCGTTTACATGCTCTTCAAGTAAAATAAAAATCTCCCCCCCCCCGATGGGTGCTATTTCTGGCCAAAATTACGGGCAGTGTCAAACAGAAGGCTCTATTGTGCTTGGGAACTTTAAAGACAATAGCAGAAGGGAGCTTTGTTTTACTGTTAAGCACTTATGAATTGCTTGTGGAGGGACTTCAGCTGGAGAAGCCTCCCTTATTAGTTGCTTTTGCCAGTTTAAGGGGGGGGAAATGGCGAACGCATCTCCGGAAGCTCGGGGGTGAGAGGTAGGGAGGGACATTCTTTCTACGGATATTTTGAGAATGCACATATCTTTTGCTGATGTGTTGTGGCTTGTGCTCAGAAGTGTAGTGGTTTTTTCAGGGGGAATCCACTTTTCTGGATTTCCCCCTAAGCGCTATAAAATCCTGATTGGTGCTGGAGTTTGGTGGGAGTTTTGTGGTTTGTTTACGACGTCATGCAGAATGTTAAATTAATAGCATTTACAAAAGGTAAGACTTTGGCTACATTTAAGTTGTGTGGAATGGACCCAAGTTTCTGAAGGGAGGGATAGCTTGCTGTGGTGGGTAGCTCTTTAAACAGAGTCAATCACTCTTCCCAGTCTTCTCCAACATGACTTAGTGCTAGGGCAGATGGGAACTGTAGTTTTCACAGCCCCTCAAATTGAAGGTTAAGAAAAATTGCTACTTATGTCAACCCCAAGAATCCTCTAGCTTCTCAGTTTATATCAATAGCAGCTCTCAGCTGGCTGCCTATGTGAAGAAAATGTTGCCAACTGCCCATATGCCAATACACTTGAAATATAGCTCAATTTAACTTGCAAACAATTTGAGAATGTGACTCAAGAGAAAATGAACACTGCAAGCATTTTCAAACCTATTATTTGAAAGGATCACAGACATCCATCTTTTTTCCTCCCAAAGGAACTGGACACCGGAGTCCCATTCTTGAAGTTTAGTTTTTAAAAATCCTGTATTTTCTAGTCATTCAGAATCCAGAAGGTCAAGGGGAAATTTGGATGAAGAGAATTTTGGAAGTATCCCTCCTGTTTGTAAATTTTCATCAAAACAGGATAAGTGAGCTACTACAATTTGGCAGTGTAGAAGAATTAGGAAGCCTGTATGACTTAAGGAGAGCCAGGTAGACCTGGGTTGAGTCTGCACGGGGCTTTTTATCCTCTCCCAGCCTGAATAAATCCCACCCCTCTGCACTGAATTCGATTTCCATTTTGCTTTTGGGCACTTTAAATTTTCCCTCTGCAACACAGCATTCTATGAATGCTCCATTGTTCAAACTTCAAAGAACAAAAACATCACCTGGCAATATTAGAGGGCTCACAACGGGGAACAGAAGTGGTGAGTGTTGAGGGTTCAGTTAGAGATGGGTTTGGTTGCCGCCATCTATGTTGCAGTGTTGGCTAGATTAGGGGTAGTCAACCTGTGGTCCTCCAGATGTCCATGGACTACAATCCCCATGAGCCACTGCCAGCATTTTCTGGCAGGGGCTCATGGGAATTATAGTCCATGAACATTTATAGTACCACAGGTTGACTACCCCTGGGCTAGATGGTATAGTTGTGGCACCTACATGGGATATGTACTCTGATTTTAATTGTATTCTGTACTTTTAACTGATACGTTTTATTGTGAATCACCTCGAGCCAGCTGGTCCAGAAAAGGCGGTATAAAAACTAACTAACTAAATAAATACCCATGGAGATGAATTTATAGCCCTTCTAGGAAGAATTTATAGCCCCTCTAGGAAGTAGCAGCCAGCCAGCCAAAAAGGGAATGAACAAGGTGGAATAGGGCTTGCAGGGCTAAAGCAGACCTGTTCCATCACAGTCTGCAATCAATTTTCAATCGAACAGACGAGTGACCGTGCATCTCTAGTACTTTGGCTGACTAGGATTCAAGCAGATGTACTGATGCCAACCCACTCTAAAATTGCCACTATTTATTTTTATATCAGGCTTCTATAAGCCATTTTCCCTGTGGTTAATATCAATCCTCTGGCTGTCTTGGAACATTTGATCACTAGAGGCTTGTTCAGGGGTCCTTTGGTGGATAACTGTAAACAGACAGATGTTCCTTATCTGCATTACAGTCTTTGCCACCACTTCTAATCAGCCAGCAAGTGAAGGAAGGATCTGAGCTTATTGTTCGAGCTACTGCTCCACAAGTTTGCCTGGAAATAACTCCTGCAGACACAATTGTAATTAAAGGGCTAATTAAAGTCTTTTAATGAACCCAAAGAAGCAATCACTTGTGGCTTTTAAATAGTTTATCATTATTTCTAGGTGTTTATTGTTTAATGCTAAATACTGTTTACTAGGTCTGTTTTCAAGATGCTGTCATTTGAAGAGTTTTGTAGAGAGCAAAACAATCAATTTATCTCTGTCTTCAGCTTCAGCTTCCCAGTAGACAGGGGCAATAGAAAGACAACTATCAGGCCAAAAGCCTTTGTGTATGGAAGTGTTTTCGAAGAGTGTTGAACAGTAGCTTTTGTTTTATTGTGTTGGTTTGGAAAAAGTGCTTTTATACCCCTTGTTTTATTAGTACTGGTGACTGGAGGAAACCACTGCAGACAGGAAACTGAATCCTTAAATCACACCAGAAAAAGGATCAGAAGATGCTATTGGAAGGGGAAAGTGGCTATGGCAGAGCAGCTAACCAAAGCCCTGATTCTGCACTTACTTTGTTTTTTCCATTGTGGATCCTGCTGAATTCAGATTGATTTGAACTTGGGTCTTCCTCTATTACCCCCCCCCCCCATTGAAACAGGAAGTGTTCTGCACTTGATCGGGGAAGCTCAGAGCGGGGTGGAGGGAGCCAAGTGCAGCGGGAGTCTCTTTTCTTAAATGGGAGGGGGGGGAAGATTGGAGACAGAAGAGTAGAGGGAATAAATCCAAGAGGCAAATCTCTGCTGAGAGAAGTTAGGGCTTCTGGTGTGCAGTCACTTTAAGACAATCCTTGCAGCTGGGAACCAGGAAGTCTTTGAACTGATGCCCTAGCCAATCAGGGAAGACTGCTTTGCTATGAGTAATGGAGAAGGAATTTAATTCTCAAAAAGCCGAAATCTGCACATTTACTGATGGCAATTTTTCAAATATCCCGGGTTATATCCACTTCTAGATATCATGGGGGAAAGGTAAGGTCACTCCCGAACATTCATGCATTTTACAGAGGGAAAATTTAAAGCACCCAAAATCAACATGGAAATCAAATTCAGAGTAGACGGGGGGGGGGGGATTTATTCAAGCTGGAAGTAGGTAAAAAGCCCAGTGCAGACTACACCCTGGTTTCTACGCTACATCAAGCTATCCCCATTGTCTTCAGCTTCTCATGAATTCTGCTGTTTTGCCACTAACAGTGCAATTTTAAGTAGAGTTACATCCTTATAAGCCCACTAAAGTCAAACTCTCCTTATGATTGCATTGCAAAACTCAGTCTGTCTTGCAACTTAAAAATGATTGCCCAAGGGAATCTGTGGGGATGCAAATAGGCTGGTGGCCAGGGAAGATTCCTGTTGAATTGCTGTTCACATGAATGGGTGTTTCCATATGAAGGTGTAGTTGTGGCCTCAGCCGTGTGTACAATCATAAAGCTCGGGTGGGGGGTGCAAATTTAATATACTGTGAGTACCCCATGTGAATGTCCCAATTCATGCAATTATCTAGAATCCTCCAAACCTTTTTATACAGTGGTGGAGTGGGTAGCCATTGAGAAGTTTTTGAAATTCCTTCCGTTATATGTGTTATGAAATTGGTCTGTTGCTGATTTGGATTCAACTGATTACATTTTATCTGTCCCCTCTTAAAACAGTAAGGAGTGTTGGGGTGGGCTCAGTCCGTGTTGGGGGGGGGCAACAATTGGCTCCTTGGCCCTAGACTGACAAGCAGAGGGGCCAATCAGAAGGCGCAAAGTGCCTTCTGATTGGCCCCTCACCATGACAGACCAAAATTCCATCCAGCCAGGGGCAATCTGGAGACATGGCTGCCAGTCTGCTCCTGACCACCAAAGGGAGAGGAGGTCAGTAGGGCTGCCAAGGGGGAGGAGACAGAGGCTTGGACAGGCTCCGCCAGCCCTTTTTGCCCCAAGGCTGTCCTAACTGCCATGTCCAACTGCAAATTGCCTCAGAACCCTGACAGAGCTGGCAGGAGGCTGCAGAGTGCTCCCCTCCCCCCCTTGAGGCCTGCTGCGAAGGAGCCTCTGACAGGCCCTGACTGAGGGGAAGGAGGCCTTTCCAAGAGCAATGCAGGGGAACCTGAGGACCTTCCTTATGAGGTTGGGGAACTTTCCCCTTCTGCCAAAAAGTTGGCTGACAGGGAGGCCACAGAAAAGCCCGTTCTCACTTAAAATACTGCTCTGGCCGAGGGTTAAACACAGCCAAGCCATGTGTCTTTCTTCTTTCAAACTCTGCAGATTTGAGGCCACTGCACAGTGTTATTCTGCAGATGAAACTGGTTCTTTTGTCTCCTGTTTCATCTGCACAACAATCCTGTGCAGTAGGTCTCAAGTCTTTCAATTCAACAACAACCTGTGTGGGAGGCCTTAAATGTTTCTTCTCTACCACAACCCTGTTCAAAGTAGCCCTTTCTGCCTGGGGAGCTGATCTTTATACTCTGCAGGTGAGCTGTAATTCCAGGAGCTCTCCAGGCCACACCTGTACGTTGGCTACCCCTGGGTTAGAAATATTGCAGGAGGTTTGGAGGTGGGACAGTGCCTCAGAGTCCAGCCTTCAAAGGAGCCATGTTTGCCTGCAGTTGGGAGGGAGTGGTGCATGTGTGTCCCTCCTGAGCTATAAGCTATGGCCAGCCCTTACCAGCAACTGTTTGTTTTCTGGGGCACAGACAGGCAGACCAGCATCAGTCCTGTTAGTCTGGAAAGTGCAGGAAGATCTAAATAAATATTTACAGCCTGAAACTGTAAATAGTGAACAAGTAAATTACTTTTTTCAACCTTGGCCTGGCAAATAAAAAAACAGTATAAAAAACCTTACTAAGGTCAAGACTGCTGTGCACAAAGAGTCTTCCTCTTAGGGTTGCCAGCTTTCCTGTGAGGCTCTCTACCCCACCTCCCTCATGGGGATTCTGTTATGGGGAGAGAAAGGGAAGACAATTGGAAAATGCTTTGAGACATCTGAGGCCTGCTGGGTCACTGCGGCCCATTCCCAGTTCTCTCAGACCTCTCATAGTCCCACATACCTCACAGGTTGACTATTGTGGAAAGATGAATGGAAAAGGTGTTTGTAAACCACTTTGAGACTCCTTTGGGTAGTAAACAACAGGGAACAAAAATCTGTTCTTCTAAGGAGCAACCATGAAAGGAGCATGTGGGCACAACATTTTATCAACAGTGAAAAAATGGAAAAGAAGGAACAGGGTGGACACCTGTGTACTGTGACTACCCCGTGTGTATTAGGGCAGAGGGGCATTTCAGTGTCTGTGGCCTAATTCACACAAGAAGGGAAATGATGAAGAACTGGGAGGAATTGGTTGCCATGTAATCTTCCCCTAAGAAGAGTCTCCAGTCTGATTTTCCCTTCACATATCTGAAAACATGGCTCTGGAAAGCTCATCTGTAACCACTATGCCACAATTCCCAAAGGTCAGTTCTCTCCCACACTCAACGAACATTCCAAACCACAGGTTCTTGACACCTTTATTTTCACACCCATACCCTCATTTGCCACCATGCCACCACAACCTCCCACACAACACACATATTCAACCCCATGCCCTTACAGACTGGACAACTCCTCCCCTTCCTCTTCCCACTGACAAGCTCTAGCGCCCATTGTATTCTTGGATACAATGGGCTTTGCCCCTAGTAATCTTATAGTTTTTAGCAATTGTAAGTACCATATATGTCTCTTGAAATGGAAGGGTAGAAAAAATTTTCAGATTAAATAAATTCTTCTTTTGAAACCATGTTAGCATCTTGTTGACTGAGAGTGTCTGTGAAGCAATCACATCATATACACAGAGAAAATAAGCTCATTTCTACAATTTATGTCTCCTTGCCTCAGCATATTTGTGAGAGTTTATTCAGGAAGAGATTTCACCTATCTATTAAGGAGCCAGTATGAATGTTATGCTCAATCATTTCTCTGAAGTGTTTCCTTTGTGTTTATAAATGTGGGTTGTATCCAGTTTTCTAAAGATAAAAATCCATATGACAATAATACAATGGCTTAAAAAAAAACCTTTTTCTTTTACAAAACGTTAATTTGCAGTTTTGATAGATACATAGTATATTTTAGACATATAGTATAGTTTGACTTGTGGATACTTCATGTTTTTTTAACAATACATCTGTGGTGCCCATAAAGTCCTTTAGACATTTTTATGGTGTTGATTTGAATATTTAATGGTAGCTGAAAGCACATATCTACTTGACATTGTACATAGTTACTACTTTATTGAAAGTTGTGTGATTTGTAATCTTGATATTTTGCATAAAGTTGTTTCCATGTAGAAATCACCATGAATTTCAATTGCAGTAGCAGAAAGGAAATCGTATTTCATTTGCCCATATTTGGTTTGACAAAATAATCTAATAAAACTGCAACAGATAGAAGTAACCATTTTGTGCTGAAACACAAACTATTCTTTCTATTGAGTTGGTGCTACTATTAGAGAATATTTCTAGGTTAAAGTAGCTAACAGTACAGAGAGGGATAGGGAATTATTAGGCTGCTTTTAATGGTGGTTTACAGTACAATCCTAGGCAGAGTTACTTCAGCATAAACCCATTAAAATCAATGGAGTAACTCTTCTCAGGATTGCACTGCTAGTCATACAGGACTTTTCTAATACCTTTGTAGTTATGTGACATTTGTAAATGTAGATATTTTGGAAAATGGTGGATCTCCTAGGGTTTCATTTAACTTTTACAGATGAATAACAGCACAGTGCCAAAGAATGTCAGTGGTACTAAATTTACAGTAATGTATTATTGCAAATAAAATGGATGTCTCATACTGTTTAGCCTCATTTCTCCTTATACAAAGTATTCATACTGAATAACCATATATGAAAGAAATTTTAACCCACTCAGAATTTGTCTCATTCTCAAACTGCTTATACTGGAACAATCTCATTAATTTTTCAGTATGTAGTGAGGTGGTGTTAAAGGAAACACATGGAAAGAAGAAGAAAAAGGTCTCTTAAAAATACAGTCCTAATGAGACTGATTCCATAGGGTTCAATTGAATTTTAGATGTCTTTTGTGTAATGGAGCAAACAACAATCACCTAGTTCAATTTGGCTGAAGGCCTCTTTATTAACAGTAACTGTAGGGCAGGTAACTTGGCTATTGGAATAAGGAATAACAATACCTAATTAAGCTGTTTCTTGAGCTTTAGGCCAAGATGGTCATACCTGATTTTACAGATTCTTACTGTTCCTCCTACTCTTCTGCTTTATCTGAGGCCTACTGGGATAGCATCTCAAAGATGCAGTATACAACAATATCCTGGTACTCCACCAACCACATTCTGCCCAGATCACCTTATTTTGAGTACTCATTAAAACAACTTTAAAAAGAGTTAAAAGTTAAAAATACACACAAAACATTTAAAAATTGGTTAGGAAGGAAGAATCATTGATGGAATATCAAATGAAACAAAAAAGTCTTCACCTGCTGGTGGAATATAAGCAACAGAAGGGGACAGATGAGCCTCCCTAGGGAGAGTAGAACTTTGGTGCCACGACCAATTGCTATTGTATGTGTGTGTGTTAAGTGTCATCAATTCTATTAAATCTGTGAGTGCAGTAAGACACGGACACTCAGCTCCAACAACCAACAGTTTTATTGAAACCAGAAATACTGAACAGCAACAACCAGAACTGGGGGGACATTCAGGGCCTTTTCGCACAGGGATCTTTGTTGCAAATTGTTTGCGGAATGAAAAATCGCCATTTAAAATAGTGGAATTCGTCGTTATGCATACCTGCCTTTGTAGTGGAATCAGTTGCGTTTTGTAGCGTTTCCCACAGGCTTCCGGTCTCGGCAGAAATCGCTAGAAAGGAAGCGCTATTGCCAAGCTCGTCCCGCCCCTGGCCGTCAAGCAGCCAATGGGCAGCCGTTAGCATGCTCCCAAACAGCCCCTTTCCCTTTAAGAAAGGTTTTTTAAAAAAAAAAAACGACCCATAGCAACGAATCTAGGTAGATTCGTTGCTACGGAGAGACCCATCCAGCTGCCTAATGTGAGCTGTCGTTTGATTGTATGATCGTTTGCACGCTGCCTCGAGTGATAAAAAAAAAATCCCCCCCCCCTCTCACGGGCCCGATTTTCGGCTGAATTTATTTGTAAAAAATAAAGGGACTTTATTTCAGCAAACGGGCTTTTCAGTGGTTTGTGCTTAGTGACTAAAGGTGAAGGACTGAAGCCAGGGAAGCCTCTAAACAGAAAGAGGCTCGCCGGTGCGTTTATCCCCGCTCGCTCGGAGAAAAAAAAATGGCGATCGCTTCGCCGGAAGTTTGGAGGAGAGAGCCAGGGGGAGGGACTTTGAAGAACCAGCAACAATGGTAACGCACAGGTCTTTAGCGCTACTGTTGCAGATTGGTTGCAGGAGTGTATCGCTATCCGGAGGGTGAATCCACTTTTCTGGATTCCCCTGAAAGCGCCACAACGAAGCGCTTTTTGCTGATTGGTTTCAGGATTGTTGCAGATTGTCTACGACGTCGTGGGTTATGGCAAATTAGTAGCGTTTCCAAATAGCAACCATTGTGCTACTTTGAAGCCGTGCGAAATGGCCCTCACAACTCACACCAAGATATGTGATTGGTCTTTAACAGAAGCTCATGGTTGGTCCTTAAGTCCATTAAATTTCTTAACAAGGGTTTTGGATCTCCATCTCTGCTCCCAAGCTCACAGTCTCTGAATGTCTTCAGGCACAACAAATGCACTCCTGATAAATGTCCCTCAAAAATCTTAGCATTAACTTCCTTACTCAAACTGAGAGCCATGACTTCCCTGAGTGAGTCAATCCCCCTCTTGTTGGTACTTCATATTTTCCTGCTGCCTTCAACTTTTCCTATTATTATTGACTTTTTCTGTGAGTCTTGTCTTCTCATAATGTGACCAAAGTATGGTAGCCTCTATGGCGGAATGGGTCTGCTTTGGACTATTCCACCCTGCTCAGTCCAAGGGGTGATCTCTCTCTCTCTCTCTCTCTCTCTCTCTCTCCTTCTCTCTCATAGCCATTGCCGCCACCAACCTTTATTCAGAATGGCCTAATGAAGGGGATTTTCAGCTTCTCTTTTCAGGCCTGAGGCCTTGCCTCTGTGTCTCACATTGCCCATTGCTTAACCAGCATGGGGACAATTTACTACCTGATGCACCCCTGGAAGAATAGCTGCTTGCCCCTGCCAGTCTTTCTCCTCTTGGGACCTCCATTACACAAAAGGCTGGCAGGGGCTCATGGGAATTGTAGTCCATGGACATCTGGAGGACCACAGGTTGGCTACCCCTGCTCTAGGCTTCAACTGCAGGCCTGATGGAACAGCTCTGTCTTACATCTGGTGGGGTGGTGAGTGAAAACTTCAGGGAAGATGGTGCCTGATACACAGAAAATGTGTGTGGCTTCTCCAATGCTGATGGAAATGTCTTTGCATTTGGAGTGGCAAGGAATGGAGAACAGTGTGGATGCAGCCTAAAATTAAGGGGAATAAAAATGCTGTATGTCTCATTAACTATTGAGTGTGGATTTACAACATTTCTCAAGAGTGGCATGCCTATAACCCTGATATATCCCAGCATAGTAAAGAAAATTTGGCATTTGTTATCTTGTTGCTGGGGGGGGGGGAAAAACCCTCCCCGACACCTCATGTCCTTGTGAATTCAACATAGCTATAAATGATCTAGAAAAGTCTGTGGATCATGAAGCACCAAAGTTTTCACTGATATAAAGTTTTTCAAGATGCTTAAGTTTAAAGTGGACTGTGAAGAGTAGGAATGAAATTGCACACAAAAGTTACTGTTGATGGGTTTCAAAGTGATACTACACAGGAAAAAGAATTCCAGCTACACTTATACTATTTGGGGTTATAAATTAGCTATATCTACTCAAGAAGTCTTGGAATCCTTCTGAATAGCTCCTTAAAAATATCAAGGTAATGTTTGCAGCTGTCAAAAGGCAAACATAATGTTAGGGATTATTAGGAAAGAGGCAAACAGTACAGAAAAAGATGATAATGGCTATATATAAATCAGGGGTGCATCCACACATTGAGTATTATAGTTCTGGTCACCCTATCTCAAAAATGATGGATAGTCCAAGTGATAATGTACTGAGAAAGGCAATACAAAGTGGGGGGAAAGGAGAGAGGGGTGCTTTCCATCTTGGGAAAGGTAAAAATAACAGAACTCTTCAATTATGAGCTAGATATGTGGCGTGCAATAGTGGAATGTGGAAACATGGATGGATGGGAGGGACTGGATGGGAAACATTTACTTTTGATATAGTGTCCGAATTAGGAAGCACCTAGTAAGCTAATGTTATCAAGGCTGCCAGTATTTTAAAAAGTAGTATATGCTGAAGCCATATATATCAGCAACTGTAAATCAAAAGTCTTAATGGTTCAGAATCGGTTTCAGTGGATCTCAGAATGTTAGACATGGTCTATTTTTATGTGAAGAATCCTAAATCTTGAGCGGATGGAGTCAGAGGAAACAGAACACAGTGCTTCAGTTAGATCTTGTGTCTTGCATTCAAATGCAGTCCATATTGGAAACAATTTTTTTAAAAATCCAAGTTTTGGGCAGCTGGAGTGGGGGAGTCCATAATTGTTTCCATTTATTTTAATACCCTTTATATTAGCTCTAGTACTTTGCTCTACCTTATCGAGCATTCATTCTGGCTTGTCCCCCTCCTTATCTCTGTTTTGTAGGCTCCATGTTGAAATCCCCCTCCTTTCCCCTTTGAGCCAGTTTGGTGTAAGAGCCAGTTTGGTGTAGTGGTTAGGAGTGCGGACTTCTAATCTGGCATGCCGGGTTCGATTCTGCGCTCCCCCACATGCAACCAGCTGGGTGACCTTGGGCTCGCCACAGCACTGATAAAACTGTTCTGACCGAGCAGTGATATCAGAGTTCTCTCAGCCTCACCCACCCCACAGGGTGTCTGTAAGCCGCTTTGAGCCTCCTTCGGGTAGGGAAAAGCGGCATATAAGAACCAACTCTTCTTCTTCTTCTTCTTCTTCTTCTTCTTCTTCTTTGGGAGGTGGGCATGTTAGGAGTGGCTGGAAGAACCGTTCAAAGGGATTTTTTCACAGTAACTACTCTTTAAAAAAAATCTCATTATTCCTTATTTCTCTCACTCTGCTCCACCATTTTTCTCCTCTGAGGAATTAACTGTGCTGTTTTGGCTGTGAGGGGAGTGAGAGTGGTGATCTGAGTTCTGAATATTGACCTTATGCATATATCTGTTCATTTACATCGGGGAAGGGGTTGCTTGTTTGTTTGTTTGGGGGGGGGGGGTTGTATTCGATATGATCTCTGTGCTCCATGCTTTTTGTTTTACATTTTAGAATTATTATTCATCTAATTAGTTAAACCAGTTTTGTGCCGGTTGTACTAATTAACAACACTTGTCTAGGGTATTATCTGACTTAATTATCAATTACATACTTAGCTTCTAGTCAGTCTTCCTCTACCTACTAGTGATTAAGCAATTTAGCTTCTTTTGTGCTAATCATAATTCAGTTTTAGTTGTAATTTAGTTTCCCCCCTTTCTCGGTAGTGGTGTGGGGGAGAAAATTCCAAATACCTGCTAGAGTTATAAAACAGCTTTAAAAACTTATAATTAACTAGTTTCATTTTAACCAGCTGTTAGATCTCTGTTTTATTACAGCTAGAAAAGAAATAATCCCTATGATTTTTGTGGGCTTCCAGCCAACAAACAAACAAAGCTGGATACCTGTTTGGAATATTAAAACTAATGATAATTTTTTGTCTTTAAAAATAACTCTTTTCTCAGAAGCAAATGAGTTACAAGTTGATTCTTCAGTTGATTCTGCCTCCACTGCTTATTAAGAATCCTATACCATCTAAACATAATTCCATGCTAGCCTCTCCTGACCTACTCACCAAGGAGAAGTATTTATGCCCTGAGAAGGTTACCTTTCATATTCTAATCTCTCAAACTTTTCTAGGAAATATTCATGCTGAGACTGTAGGAAAGATTTATGATAATATCAGTGGCTCCTTTCTATCAAGTTAGGGTGGTGGTCAAACTTAGGTTCTGTCTGGAACCCATTCCTATACTCAAAACAATTTACACAGAGGCTACAACATACCATCTAGGTTGCCTACAGGAACCTCTCTGATGCTAGAACTTTGTGAAATACCAGTGTTCATCATCCCTTTTGAGGGAGAATTATTGATCAGAGAGGAAAATAGCCCATTAAGGAGCATTTGGCTTGTCTCCTTAATTGCCCTCCTAGGGATGTTGATATGAAAGTTTTGGAGGTCCTTCCTGGCCCTATTAGAGGAAACTGTCTTCCCATATTGCTGCTTTGACTATTAAAAACAGCAGTGATTCACTTCACATGGAATTATCCCTAAAAATGTTTCTGCTTTTATTTACTAACACTACTTTTCTCCATGAAAGCCTACTTTAAGAAATCTGCAGCAAATCTCTTACAACTGACAGTAGGGAATAAAACCACCTCTGGGCATTATGCATGACCTTTAATTGATCTGAGCCTCCGGGGAGGGCAGTATATAAATATAATAAATAAATATATAAATAATAAATCTTTCCCTAGAAAAAGAAAAGATTAATGTTCATACTTCATGTTCAATGCCCTTACCCAGAAACACTAAATGTGAGACTGAGCGATAGCTGAAGGGGTCCTGCGGATCCAGTGAAGGATTTTTCAGAAGATGGCAAACCATGGACCCCTTAAGCCCTTCGGGGAACTCTCCAGATAGCATGGAGAGGTTGACAATATTCCACAAAGGCCTCCTATTCATTGGTTGCCCGATTTTAGCAACCATGATAGACAGGGGGCCAGGGGATAAGTGGTTGTCCTCATTAAGCCGAGCAACTTGTCTACTTCAATTAAAGAGAACCACTTGAAGCCATCAAACGTTATCCCCCATGACCACCACAGAGCTTCCAGTTCACATTCTGTATCATAGTGGCAGAAAGGTCATGGTGGAGCTACAAGACTTTGTCCACAAAAAAGCTTCACAGCCTAAGTTCAAATTGCTATTATTCTGGCACCCTCCCTTGAGGGTGGTGACAGTACAAACTACCATAAATAATTGTGCTGGGTGAGAATTAGTGGATGCAATTTTGGTGGCATAAGACTCTCATTTTTCCATCTCCACTGCCATCTCACGTTTCTTCATAAGTGTGCGGAAGGATGTTCTTGCCATTTCACTGTGAGTTTTCTGCCACACTGGGTCTAGCTGTCTCACTTCCCACCTCCTCTTGTGAAGCTCCTGCGTATACCATGGAGCATGTTTGAGGCGAGGGCAAAGAGGGCACCAAGGAGCAATCTCACCAATAGCAGCTAGAAGGCGGGACTGCCAGTCCTTCACCAAGTCTGCCAACGAGTTACTGGAGGGCATTGGGTCCTACAGAGCATTCAGGAATCCTTCAGGCTCCATAAGTCTCTGTGGGTGGGCTAAAATATGCCTGTCGTCCAAACAAGGAGGGTACCCTCAGCTGGGCCTTCAGGGCATGGTGGTCTGACCGTGGGACAATTTTACTCACCACCAGTTCCACCTCTACCCCTGTGCCAAAGATCAGATAAAGGGTATGGATAGCCTGATGGGTTGGACCAGCAACAAATTGCAAGAACCCTAGTGTCACCATGGCTGACACCAGGTCCGGGCCAAGTCCTGGGGACGGCGAGTCTTATGGACATTGAAGTCACCAGGATTAAAACCCTTGGAAACTGCAACACCCAAGTGACTGCTGCCTCCAGCTGGCCTGACAGGGCATCTGGTGGAGTGTTGGGAACACGGTAAACCAACCAGATGGCCAATTCTGGCACAGGATTTTGTTTTAGCTGTTAACACTCGGGCCCATTCTATAATTTTATTCGCAGTATATATGTCATCTGCAACTTCCCATGAATTGAATGATAACTGGGCCTTGTTGGATGAAATATTAAATAAAACTAAAAGCAAGTTCCCAAACAGTTCATTCTTCCTAATGGGTGATTTTCTGTTATCCAAATCACTCACATGTGCACCCCTGTAGTTAGGAAAAGTATCCTTCTATTATTGAAGCAAAAACATATGTGGAGTATGAATTTCTGCAACTATAACGTGTGTTGAGATACAGACCAACACTTAAAAGCAAAAATGGGAATATGCTTCTTAAACAAGAAAATTAATTTATAAATTAACATAAAGATAATCAAGTTAGGCAAATAAAAAAATTGTGGTGCTACAGAAAAGAAATAAATGCACATGTGAAGTACAAACAGTTTAAACCCTTTCCCTAACAAACACCTATTACTAAGGGGAGAATGAAAGCCTTCTTCCTGAAGATAGCTAGGCACCTCTGGAGAAGCATAGCAGAATTTGATGGAAAAGTACAGTAGCCAACTATACAGTTGGGGTAACAGATTGAGATCCAAAACAAGCTATGAACTGGATGAACTGAGGCATGAGGGAGCCATATTTTAAAAATTCCAAGCAATTTTTTTTTACTTCTGAGATACTTGAACCTGATGGCACTCTTCCTGACTGGCCTGAGGAGATCTCTTTTCAAGCTCAAGGCTTTATCCATTGCCTCCACTCAGAGAACACTCCTGGAGCAGACCTTATACAAATGAATTATTCAAATTAAATCAATTTTAGTGGGCAGAGATACTTGCTTGGCTGTTTTCACAATTAAACTTGATTGGTGTCATCCCAAAATTTTGGATGCATACAATAATAATTCTGATCTTCCAGAAGGGTCAGTGCTTGATCATCCCATCAATTTATTATCTTGCTTTGGCAAATTAGACTTTTCATAACAGCTTGGATCGAACAGGGTGAAATTCTGTGCCAGGAGTGGATAGGGTTCAGGAGGGATGGGTCAGCCTAGAATCATTGTCTAGTTCTATATAATTTTTTAAAAACATATCCCAAATGACATCCTTTATGTAGGCTTTATTGATCTGAAAGGGGCTTTTGATACCATCCCTAAACAAGGCTTTGGAAATATCTGAGACATACCACAAATGGATAAAAGGCTGTGGATCATGCAGCAACTTCACCTGGACATTACAGCTTAGGTCCTCTGTGGCTAATATGTTGGCAAGCTGGCTGTTCTGTTGAATCTCAATAAAGGAATTAGGCAGGGCTGCCTTATTGTCCTATTTTTGAACAACATTTAAGTTTCTCGTAGTCAAGGCCTGGCACTGCTAGGTACCACAGGTACCTGGAAAAGCAGTGAGATCCCAGAATCTGTCAAGTTGACTGAGTTGTGCCTCTGAAACTACAGAAAGCAATTCCAATTATTCTACTCCATCCACAGATGACATTGCCTACAATCTGTAACTGATGGTATCATCTGATGTGCATACAACTAATCATTCTATGATGTATTTTCCATTTCCTGTGTATCTCATCAGAGATCCTCTGAAGCACACCTGCTGAGCATTCTTTGGAATAATTACTAATCTAAGTAGAAACATTGTTTTAAAACAGATCTCATGAAATGAGCCAATGGAAAATAATACTAATGTTTTATGTGATAAATCACATGCACAGACATCCTGGCACAGAATTTTTAGAATGCTCATGACCAATACATTAAGGAAAAGGGCATTCATGGAATATATTTACATAACTAATAAACTCAAGTAAATTACAATCTGCTCAAGGGCATGCCACAGGCAGTAAGAGGATTAATTTGTTTAATAAATTGCTGAATTATTTGCTCAGTTCTAGTGAACAGTAAATTATTCTAATAACACTAATAGCACTTCTCTTCCCATATGTTACAGATATAATTGGACTGAATGAGAATGTATGGTGGTTTCCAAAATATGACCTGGCAATTTTTTTTTTAAGATTAAAGATCAAGTTTGATGCTGAGTTGAAGTGAGTTTGCCCTCAGAGCAAAAGTGGCCAGTTTTAAAACAGAAATATTGGGAATTCGATCGCAGCAGCTGGCTCAAGGTTGACTCAGCCTTCCATCCTTCCGGGATCGGTAAAATGAGTACCCAGCTTGTTGGTGAGTAAAACGGTAATGCCTGGGGAAGGGAATGGCAAACCATCCCGTATTGAGTCTGCCATGAAAACGCTGGAGGGCGTCACCCCAAGGGTCAGACATGACCCAGTGCTTGCACAGGGGATGCCTTTACCTATGATACATATAAAGCAAGGCACGGGATCTTGTCAGGGCTGGCACCCATTTCTAAAATACTGACCTTTCATATTTCAGAGTATCAGGTCAGATAAAAAGCACATTCTCAACTGTGTGGTATATTTGTCTATGAGAATTATCCATTTCAAACTACAGAATTCCACCTAGCCCACGAATTTTTAAAAAAGCTTTCCCCTTACCTGTAAGACTCTTGCTATCAACTTGTCAATCTTTTCAATACTATTCAAAGCCAGTATAGAGCAGTGGTGAAGTGCTGGGCTACAATCTAAGAGAGGCAGTCGGAATGCTTAATTTGCCCTGGAAGCTTGTGACATTGGGTCAGTCATACATATTCAGCCTAACCTGCTTCACATGGATATTGTGAGGATATAATGGAGTACATAAATAATAAACAAATAGATGAAAGTTTGGATACTGAAGCTACAAGCTTGGGTTTGCTCAGAAATCTTAATTCAAAAAGGAGGCAGGAGGATGTCAATGCTTTTTGGTGGGGGTAGGGAACCAAGAATCAGGTCACCTGCATAAATGTCAGAATTCTTGAACATTTTATTTAAAATAAGATGTATGGTGGCCTCATCCATTGTCTAGTACACTTCAGCAAGCCAGTTATTGGTAATCAGAAAGCCAGTGTCTAAGTGCCTACATACATTATTAGCTCCTTAATGCTTTGGGGCACTTTTAAGTGTTATCAAGTTGCTGCATGCAAAATTATTAACGCAATTAGCCTGGTGTATTAGCAACCGAGCCTTCCATTCATTACTTCTCAAATTCAATGACCTTGCAGAAGCAATCAATAGCTAAACTGATAAATGGGAAAGCTTCTTACCAATCTATTTCTTGAGTACCGGGGCTGAATGTTTATTCTTGACAAGCACAATTTATAATTCAGTGACTAAGAATGTTTGCTCCAGCTGTTCAAACCTCCTTTTTCAGGACAGTGCACTATAAAAGCTGGAAAATTCATTTGCTGGCTTATTACGCCTGTTACATTAGCTAATTCAAAACAATCAGGAAATACAATTCTTCTCATTGTTCATAATTAAAATGCTCATTGTGGGAAATGAAAGGAAGGAGGTTTTTAAAAGCCTGCAGAAAACCAGAAGAAAAATATAAATCTCTAACCAAAGAAACTTTACAAATTTATTATGCCTGGGTCTAATATCTTTATGTGGATAAGTAGTGATTTCCTGTCTTTAATTGGATTATTTAAACCATTCACATTCAATGATGAACATATTTCCCTTGTTATATGCCTGGTGTACACCGTAATAAAACTACTACTACTACAATGATGATAATCTAATGTTCCATTCACCAATTAACTTTTTTCAATCTGATCTTTATTTAATCCAACCAAAGCTCTCCCACTTTTTGGGGTTTAATCTTTCTTTGGTTTAGGCTGTTTTTTTTTTAAATTAATCCTCCTGTTACAGCAAACAGCAGTGTAATATAACCTGATTAGTGACTTTTATGATAATATGATTCCATAAATTATTTCTTCTCTTGCAAAGATTTAATGCTTTGAGATTCAAAAAAATGGCTATAATATACTTTGGGTTAGATTGTGTGTTTATTAACTAGATTGATTGTACTTACTTTTGAATGTTAGATGTCCATTTTGCAGCTAGATCAAGAATGTTATGGTGTGGTGTGGTGCTCTGAATTTGTCCCCACCAACCACTGCAAACATTCAGTATAAAGGTAATGCTCAAAGAAGTCTACCATAGACAAATACCCAGCGGATACAGCTCCAGAGGGAATATTCTCATGGGTTCCAGGTAGATGAAAAGCCCCACCTACTTTTCACACATCACTGCAGAGCATGTAGTTCTGCCAAGCACCTTTTATCATCATTCTTTTTGACCTAACATATTAAGTGACTACAGTTTATTCAGCTCTGCAATCAGGCTGGCTTGTCCACATCTAGGCCTAGAGTGCCAGAGGTGGACAGTGCCAAAAGTAAAGGGCAGTTGCTCCCTGTGTCCTAGCCACCTGCTGGCCTGTTTGTGACATCAGACCCAGGTGGAGACCCAGTCCCTGTGAGTGGCTGGTGGCTATCCTGCTTCTTTCCTTCCCAACCTCCCTCCCTCATGGAGGCAGGAATGGATTGGCCTACTACTTCCTTTCCTCTCACCTCGCCTTGCTATCATGAGCAGTAGCAAGGGTGCCCACCTCACCTAGCTGCCTATGCAGTGTTATGATGCAGGGAAAGCGGAAAGTGTGGGCACTGCTACTCTGTCTGTGCTTCTCACCACTGCAGCTTGGACGTCCTAACCTTGAGCTGGCCTTGTGGCATCTGACAATGTCCAGAAGACATTGCAGTTGCAAGTTCCCCACTATGAATTGCAGTTCTAGATGTGGAGGGGCACAGTTCTCATTGGGGCTGCAATACATGGGTAGAGCTGATTATGCTTTCCTCAACCTGAAATGAACCAAAGGACAATATTTGTCCTATGTGAGGTATGCATAGGATTCACTGACATTGCAAACAGCAATGTCACAGCATCGGTTCGGGTTGCACAAATGACTTCAAAAGGAAGGTGTAAACACCCCTCTCTCCCTGTGGTTTGTCGTCTTTCCCCATATGGACATTCAGTTTCCACCAGGGAACTTGCAAGGCATGTCTAAACTTGCTTTCACACATTGTTGGATAATACACACCTGATGAATCACAGCAATTGTTTGCAATTGGATTTTCCTGTTTCACACAGGAAAATCCAGTTGCAAATGACTGTGCATTAAGTGCAAGTGAAAGTCCTTGCATTTGGTTCAGACACAACCCAAGGACTCTGTATCCTCTGGCTCTCCTTTTTGTGAGGGGATTCTCAATGAAACTAAATTTACATTGTTTAGAATTGTAAAAGCTGTATAAGAATTAACAGGCTTATTTTCTTCCATGCTTCTTAGATCATATAATTATGTATACACCATCCTTTTCAATCATCTCATCCTCCATAATGCCTCTTTTGTGAAATATGGAGATTATCACTTTTTCCAATTATTTTATTAAAGATGTCAAAACATTAATCAAGGCTAGAATGATCGCATTTTATGGCAGAGATTGTATATTTACATGGGTGTCATACACGGCCTCACCAAATAAAGTCTCATGCAAGTAGTCTTCATTTCACTTCTGAAACTGTTGTCCAAGGAGCTTCATTTCAGTTTTTACTTCAAAAGAAAATTTGTTTGACCACCATACGCTCAGTTGCTTTGTACTGAAACTGCAGCCCCATAGTGCTACCGAAACCAGGATCCAATCAAATGGAAGGAAGAAAACGCTGATTAATTTTGTTGCAATTTTTTTTATGGTCTTGCTTTTTTCTGATCTGAGCAAAGGATCTCTGACAGTAACACATATATGTCTGAGGAATATCTCCACTGTGGTATTACAAGCTAATACGTGTTTAAGCTTGGGCTGATATTTGTGTTATCTCAGCACATTTCTCATAACGTGATTCATTTGCATTTACTGCATAGAAATAATTTCAATTCCTTTTCAGTATCTTCTATAGTTCACTGAAGCCAATAACAATTTTGTACTGACTGCTTGGAAAACACTTGCAATTTGCCTGTTGGCATGAGGGACAAAATTCAGGTATTGATTTCTTGGTCAGATACAAGTTTCAAAGGTCAACTTCTGGTTCAGAAAGCCAGATTTTGAAGTCATCATTCAACAGCCCCAAAATGTGGAATTGCCTCATCTGTCTCATGAAGGATATTTGAATGTTGCCTTTGTTTTTGTAAAAAGTGGGGTGAGTATAATACTGGGGGCCATTCCGCATGAGTTCGAAGTAGCAGAAGGCTTACAAATGGTAAACACTACTAATTTGCCATTCCGTATGATGTCGCACACAATCTGCAACAGTCCTGCAACACTAGCGCTAAAATCGCGTAATTGTAGCGATTTCCAGTGAATCCACTCCTACACTCCTGCCAACAACCTGCAACACTTGCGAAAAAGACCTGTGCCTTCTCAATGTAGCAGCCGCAACAAAGTCCCTCCCCCTGGCTCTCTCCTCCGAACTTCCGACAAAGCGATCGCCATTTTTTTTCCTCGGGGCGAGCGGGGAAAGCAACGAACCAGCGAGGCTTCATTCACCCAGCGAGGCTTCTCCAGCTACAGTCCCTCCACAGAAGTGCTTTAAAGCTCCCCTAAGTCCCTAAGCACAACACAGCCCCCCTATTTGCAAGTTCCCTTTATTTTTGGCCGAAAATTGCACCCGTGCGGGGGGGGGGGTTCACTCGGGGGAGCGTGGTAACGATGATTCACCAGCTCACACACCAGCTAGATGGGTTTCTACTTTATGAAGAATCAAGGCATATTCGTTGCAACATGTGTGTGTTTTCTTTTTTAAACCTGTGCTTAAAGTGAAAGGGGCTTTTCGGGAGCATGAAAACAACCACCCACTGGCTGTTCGTTTGAATGACATCCAGAGGCGGGAACAAGCACAGAAAAAATCCCTTCCTTTCTAGTAATTCCTAGAAACCTGTGGGGAACGAATGAAACGCTACTGAATTCCACTACAAATGCAGGTATGTGGAACGCAGAGATTCCACTATTTAAAATAGCGTTTCCGCTTTGTTAAACCAATTGGCAACATTGGTCCTTGTGCGGAAGGGCCCTGCGTTTATGAAAGTGGAAAAACGTTTGCTGTTTTTATAGTACACGTTCAATGGAATAGTCTGCTTCCCCCACTGATCTTGGTGTGCATGGGTTTAGTATCTAGGTAGGTAACCAACCTCCAGGTGGGACCTGGAGATCTTCTGGAATTACAGTTGATATTTGGACTACAGAGATCAATTCCTCTTGAGAAAATGGCCATTTGTAAGCTCTATGGCATTATACTATACTGAGGACCCCCCCCTTTCCCTAAATACTGCCCTGCAATGTCTGCACCCCTAAGTGCCCAGGTGCAACACAATTTATTCAACTATGGCCTTTCATGAACCAGAGCTCACCTTCATAGGCTTATTGGAAGGAATCATTTCAAAGAGATTTATAAATAAATTACAAATGGGAAGAAAAGGAAGATTAGGACTTGAAAGGTTTTGTGTCTACCTTGTCATCATAAATGTTTGTGTGATTTCTCGTATAGAACAGATTTGATTGTTATACATGATGGATGGATGAGGACTAGGACCTGATAGGGGCATTTGAGGGGAGGGGACAATTTCTTCAGCATTGTGCTGATGAGTGATGTCATTTCTAGCACAAAACCAGAAGTGATGTCGTGCTTCAGTGCAGCCTTGAAGAGCTCTACCTAGATATTAGCAATCTGAATTATTATTGGCTGGAAGCATATAGCCTCACTTTGGACAAGGTGCTGGAGTGACTGGTGAATAGGAAATTCCAGATTTTAAAAAATGAAATTGATTCTTTAGATCCTTTTCTGTTTTTTCTCCAAGGTATCCTGAGGATTTAAAATGGCTTGCTCATTTGAAAAACATTCTTCACCAAGAGAGTCAGGGGGAAGTGTATCTGTGTTGATACTTTTGGACTACTCAGTGGGAACATTATAATTAGTTAATTAATGTAATTAATTAAATGTATAGCCTGCCATCAACTGAAGACTCAATGCGGGTTACATAAAAATATAAATTCAATTAAATCCCATAAAACCCCCTAACCCATATAACTCCCAAGGTACCAAGATGGCCAGGTCCCCCCTACATCCCATAGTCATCTAACAAGGGGTGCGCTACAAGTTGAATAGTGAAGCCTGAGGGGAGCCCATTGCTCTTACTGGCCTGGCCTAAACCATAGACCTGGCGGAAGAGCTCCATTTTGCAGGCCATCACAGCCATCCTGTGTCCAGTCCCAGGAAAAGGAAAATAGCCATCACAAGGATGTCTCCCTTTGTGATATTTTTCAAATAATCTCCAGTATTCTGATTGGCTCATTTGGAGATTTCCTGCTCTTTTGAACATACTTCGTCCCTGCTTGCCCCTAAAACAGACAGAATAAAAGCAGAACAATAAGATAGCTGGATCTCTTTTCTTAGATAAAGTTGTTTCTCTTCTAAATAAGACTATTTTTTACTTATATGCAATTTGGTGCTGTACTTCTCTTTGCATATTTAAACTCTACCAACACTTATATACATATTCTTGCAAAAAATTTTTTGCTGTATCCCAGTATCTTGCATTTGCCTCAGATTATTAACTTTCAGAACATCTGAGAGCTGGTGTTCTGATCTCCTCCCCCCCCCCCCAAAAAAAACCCTTCTCACCACATTCCAGGAACATAGCAAGGAGTTGGGGGGTGGGACATGGAATGCCAACTCACAACACATTTTGACCCCTTCCCACAGGTACAAGGAGAAATATCAGGAGTGAGAAAACTGCTTTACTCATCCCTGCATCCCCAGCCTTATGGGTGGGAGCTGTGGGCCACATAACCTTCTGCATATAGCCCATGGTCCATATATTGTGCACCCTTGGTTGATGAAGTGAACTTGCTCTGGGCAGGGTTGCACTCCCTGCTGAAGGTAGAGTTATGCAGCAGGGGGCTCAAGTGCCCCATGTAGTATGTAATATTTTTGTCCAAATTTGACTGGTGCACTAGGTGCAGCTGTTCCTTGATTGACAGTTATAGTCTGATCACATCTAGACAGGATGATTGCAATGCATTTTGTGTCGGGCTTCTTTTGAAGACAGTCTGGAAGCTTCAATTAGTCCAGAGTGCTGCAGTTGGAATGCAGACAGGTAAAAATTACTATGAACTTATCCTGCCAGTACTTAAGAACTATACTTCTTTTGCTTCTAGGCACAAGACAAAGTGCTGGTTATGGTCCTGGAAGTCCCAAATGGTTTGGTATCAAGGTACTTAAATCTCCCCATAGCCCTATCAGAGAATGCAGAAGTCTCTGTGTTCCTCCTATCAGAAGTTATGTGGGTGGCTATCAAAGAAGGGGATTCTCTCTAACAGCTCTTTAACAAATGAATTCTGGTTCCTGACATTTTCACCTTCTGGTGCCAGGTTTAAAAAAAGTTATTTACCAAAGCATTTGGCTGATTTTATGGAGCTTAGCTGTTATATGGTATATTTTCCTATTTACCCTCTTTTTCTCCCCTCTCAATCTCTCTAGAATAGTAACTCTTACTCTGCTTTATGGCTTTAGCTGCTAAGGCATTTTACTTGTTTTTGTTTGTATTTTATATACATTGTGATTTTTATGATGCATATGACCTTTTGTCTTCTTGTTAACCAGCACTGGAGCTTGTGGCTACAAGGTAGCATATAAATTAAAGCACCCCAAACTATTCTTGATTGTGATGCAGACATTTTGTATATATGTACTCACGTTGTTTTCCCATGGTTCTTTCTAGTCCCCCTTCTTCTGTCCTCCCAATTCACTTTACCAAAAGAAGTTCTGAGCCCATGGCAACATGGTAAATCCAGGTAACTGGAGCATGCTGCCTACTCTGTCAATGGAAAAACAGCACACACTCACAATATATAGCTGATTTAATATCATGACTCAACTGCCTATATGATTCTGGAAGATACATAATCCAAACAAACCAGTCAATTATGATCATGCCCCAGCACTGCACATGCCCAGCCACTATGCTGAATGCTGTTGACGCCACAGACAGAAAACCACTTGAAATACAGCTTATTTTAAACTGCAATCAAATAATGTAGAATCATAGAATCATAGACTTGGAAGGGACCTCCTCGGTCATCTAGTCCAACTCCCTGCACTATGCAGGACACTCACATCCCAATCACTCATCTACTGTAACCTGCCACCCCTTTGCCTTCACAGAATCAGCCTCATCGTCAGATGGCTATCTAGCCTCTGTTTAAAAATTTCCAAAGATGGAAAACACAGGGCATGTTCCTTTGACCTTTTGATATATTTTATATAAGGGCTCTGCGTAGGAGGATGCCAGGGAAACCCTGTTACCTGAGACAACTCCTCCCTTTTAAGGGAAGAAGACATGAAGCACCTGAATCTGACTGCTAAGATGGATGGCTGTTTTTTCAAGCTTTCCCTCTCCAAGTGCTTGTTTGGAACATATTTTCATTACTCAGGTTGATGTAGTGTAGTTACAGATCACAGAACAGCCAGACTGCCAGAAAAAACATGGACTGACTTCACTTCATCAAAATTAATCACAACAGGTTTTAGGACTTTTATAACTCAAGAGCTAAGGTGACCTTGAGGGAGAAGTTGATAAAAACTGTCACACAGAACCCAGGTTTATACTTTATGGCCAACCATGCCAGGTTGATAAAGTGAACAGCTTCAGCCTATCTTAGGGGTGGCAGTCAGTGTAGAGGGGCTGCTCTTAAATAACTTGGTATGTTGAGTAAATCTTATGGTGTGACCTACTACAGACGTGTTTTCACAATCTATATTCAAGGGCTGTTGCCAAGAGTTTATTGTCCTATGATAACAACCTCAGTTTACATGAATAAGAAATTCTGGGGGGTTTCAGCTACAATTGTTTTGATCCTGAATCATAAGTGCAACTTGGTCAAACAGAATTTCACCCATCTGGCTTTTGTTCCAGTGGCCTCCTACCTATGTCCTCTTATGTAGATGTCAGAGCTGATATCTCTAAAGGATTTACATGTACATGGTGCAGGTACAGTACAGTTTAAAATACCGTGTAAAGTGCAGAGCCATTCCAAATTGCTTCAGGTTCTTATAAGAAGAGGACTCGTGGTACATCAGTGTTCATCAGATATTGATACTCTCTGAGATGATGCAAAATAAGAGCCAGGGGGTGTGAACCAAATGAATCAGGACAAATTTCTAGTGCAATCTTCCCTATGTCAGATTGTGAGATGCTTTTTCCTTCCTGGATACATTATCTCCCAAACAGGTGGTTAGGAGAATGGGGGGTGCAGCATGCAAAATGGAAAAGTATCTGTATAACAGCACACGTGCCTGCTCAGCAACCCTGAAAATGTCGGACCTATCTGTTGCAATTAAAAGTCAATGAGAATGGAGAGAGGCTTCTCTTTTTGCTCAGCAGAATGGTAGAATATTATTATTATTATTTAATTCATATACTGACCTCCCATGTGGCTCACAGTGGTGTCCAACAGTGGTGTCGGGATTGTCAGCTTTCTGCAGGGCCTGTAAGACAGAGCTCTTCCACCAGGCATTTGGTTGAGGCCAGGGTAAAACTCCAGTGTTTCCATCAGGGACCCCTTCCCAAAGTCTATCATAGTCTACTAGAGTCTATTAGACCAGCTCCCACTCACTCCTAGTGGAAGAAGTCTCGGCCTCCGTCTGATCCATCTGAACCGTCTGAACGAGATGGGATGGGATAGATTATTTGTTTTTTTTGACCACTTGCTTGCTTTATTGTAAATTGGGGTTTTATGGGGTTTTATTGTATTTTAATATTTTATTCTGTGAACCACCGGGGGTTCCTAGGAAATGCAGCGGTATATAAATCAAAATAATAAATAAAAAATAATTAATTAACATCAATAAAATGTGGGTATTAAGAACCTTAAAAACAATACATGAATCACAGTGAATCACATAGATGCCACCCCCATTCCTCTCATGTCTTCCCAGAGGCAGCCATATATCCAGTCAGCATGTCCATAGGAACTACTTCCTTGTCATGTAAACTGTAAATGACCCCTATAAGAACTGTAGGAGCTGATATCAATACAATCTTTTGTTTTGCTGTAGAAATTTCATCTTCCCAATAATTCCAAAATAGTGTTTTTAATTATTCTTGTAGATTCTCCATTGAAAGCCAGGTTAGGAGTTACTGGTTAGGAGTGCGGACTTCTAATCTGGCATGCTGGGTTTGATTCTGCACTCCCCCACATGCAGGCAGCTGGGTGACCTCGCCATGGCACTGATAAAATTGACCAAGCAAAGATATCAGGGCTCTCTCAGCCTCACCCACCTCACAGGGTATCTGTTGTGGGGAGAGGAAAGGGAAGACGACTGTAAGCCACTTTGAGCCTCCTTCGGGTAGAGAAAAGCAGCATTTAAGAAACAACTCTTCTTCTTCTTCTTCTTCTTCTTCTTCTAGAAGTACATAGAATCATAACTAAATTGCACTGGTGTTACCTAGGTGTAACAACTAACAATAGAGTGGGACTGCAGGATCACTCCCATAAAATCATTAGCTGTAATAAACATCAAGAAGAAGATGAGAAAAAATGTATAAAGTTCTGCCCCTCACTTCAATTTCTGTTAAGATCTAAAAGGCAGGTAACATGGAGATTTTGTTCAGTTCATGGACAGCTCATCTGGGGTCCAGCAGTGAGACAAGTGTGTCTTCATTGTGTTTGACTGAAGTTCAATAATATCGTATTGATAGAGCCATCAAAGGGAGGGATGTTTTTAACATTTCATGAAGCAAGGCACTCACTGAGATGAAAGACAGCTGCCAGGCGAAGCCCAGGGAGTATACTATTACAAACAATAGGTAGAAACTAAATGCATTGATCAGTGCTTGTCATTTAACTGGTTTGTCTGAACCTATTAGCTCTTCAGAATCACACTTTCAAGGGGGGAAACACATTTTTCTTTTCTCCTCATAGTAGAAAGAATAGAGAAGTTGCATTTCTCTATAAGAAAGAAATTGTCTAAAAACAATCACTCTTAATTAGAGCATGTCAGTTCCTTGCTAGATACAGCAGGAATGCAATAATTTACTAAGTGGTAACCTATCACAATGCAAAACTGCTGGGTGGGATCAACTCAGACAATTTGTTGTCCCCACAAGGCAAGGGGCCCACTGTGTCAGCCCCTTTACATTCTGTTGGCATTATATTTTTAATTTATTTTTTGCTCAGATTTTTGTTCCATTTTTAAATTTTCTTATTAAAACAACCAAATTATAACTTTTTAAAAAGCACATTACAGGTCAGACCAAAATGCAGTGTGAAATGGCTTCTTCAATTTCTGAGGTACCTGATAACACACATGAAAATAGTTTCAGAGGTAGCTGTGCAAGTCTGCAGTAGAAGAGCTACAAGTAGGAATGGCAATCCCTCAGGTTCTTACATCTATCCAGAAGGTCAGAGGGGTGATGCAAAGAAAACAATTAAGATGGGCCTGAAATGACAGCCCCAAGAGTCAGATGAGTCATTTAATCTGACTGGCCTAGCCAACTAGATCTGGGACACAGGTACCCATCAATAACAAATTGTTGACTGTTGATTTTTAATTATTTATGTATACTAACAGATGTATACTAACAGATGTATTTTATACCAGTAGATATAGACCTAAAGACAACTGGTTCGATAGGGGCAATCTATAAATTTAAATAATAAATAAAGAAATAAGCTGGCAGAGATAGATTTTTCTCCAAGACTCAAATGTTAGCCTCCATAGTAGAATAATGGTGCTTGAGGATACAATAAATGTTCTGTGAGTATAATGACAGCCCCCACAGTAGGATGACAGCCCCTGGGACTGGAATCAGTAGTCTGGACTTTGGAACTGGAATGACAGCCCCAGGAACTTCATTTCAGGTCCAGAGCAAGTTTCTCGAAATCTGTTCCATATTTTCATTGCAACTTTTGTGTGTTGCAATGTATTTCAGTGAAGCCTATTTAAGTCTATAGGCATTCCTAGTTCCCATTATTTCCAGTGGATCTTCTGGCCTCCCTCATTCTTCTGAATAGGCATTTCTGCCTTTCATTGCAATGCATTCTTATAATGGCAGACTGACAGAAAAGGGATGGGGTGAGTCTGCAATAGAAGCCATATTTTACTTTGTGAAAAGAAACAAATAGGCAACAACAATTACAAGTGTGGAGATTTCAGTGGAAAGGTAAGACATTTTTATTGTCAGCAAGTTTCTGAAGAGTAGGAAAAAGCAGACTTAAAAAAAATACCATGGCCAGCTTCATCCTTCCTGCTTGGCTGCTGCTGGGCTGCCATTTTAGGAATCAGGTTCAGGTGGGTAACCATGTTGGTCTGAAGTAAAGGAACAAAATTTGAGTATAGTGGCACCTTTAAAGCCAAAAAAGTTTTATTCAGGGTATAAGCTTTCATGTGCATACAAGAAGTGTGTACACTGATTACACTGAAGAAATGTGCAAGTGCATGAAACCTTATACCTTGAATACAACTTTGTTGCCACTGGACTCAAAAGGTGCTACTGGGTTCAAACTTGGTTTTTAATTTTAGGAATCAGCCAGCCTCCAGGATTCCCCAGACTAATAGCTCATATTCAGTCTACAGAGACGGACTCTACAACATTTTACCTGGGGCTGCCAGTTCTGGGTTGGGAAATATCTGGCCATTTTTGGCGGGAGACTGAGGAGGGTGGGGTTTGGGGAGAGGAGAGACTTCAGTGAGGTATAATGCCACCTTCCAAAGCAACCATGTTCTCCAAGTGAATAGATCTCTGTTGCTTGGGGATCAGTTGTAATAGTGGGAGATCTCCAACCACCATCTGCAGATTATGTTGGAAGTGAAGGACTTTGTGATGTCTCTCAGCCACAGACTCTAGATGGGGCTACTGGAAAAACCGATAGACCAGGACACAGAAGATCCTTCCTGTCCTTACTTTATTGCTATCCCTTTGATATGTAGTTGGATGCTCTCAGGGAACTTTCTTCCTCCTTCATCCCTTCTCTCTCACACACACTGCCACATTCTCCGTCTTGGCACCATGACAGCAGAATGCTGCATCTCTTTCCATCCTAGTTAGAATAGATTAGAACTCTTCCTTTCCACTATCCTATCTAGAAATGGATTTCCTATAATGAAGTAGCTAAATTAGATTGAAAAAATAAAGGGAAGTCTTAGTTTTGCTTGTTGTTTTCTTGCCTGCACACACCCAAAGAACACATGGCTTCTGCTGTAGCTTTTTGCCATTGTGAACTCTGCTAATTATGGGAACATTGCAACCGTAATTTACCACATTGAGGTCCCTGTCCTCTCCAGCCTCCATGCCCACATCTCCAAGAATTTCCCAACCTGGATCTACCAACCCTACTCCCCTTCCTCTTCTGCTGGGGGGACCTGGGAGCCCTAAAATTAGTGGAGAGGTCTGTGCTGAGAGGCATCTCTTTGGAGGTCTATAACATTAAGCCTCTTTGTCCAGTTCACTTGAAATTTAGGGAGACTTTAGATTAGGGAGGACTATAGTTGTGCAAATTTGGTGCCATTATCTTTATGAACAGCTACCCAAGAATTATGTACATTCCCTGTTAAACATAATTAAACAGCAAAACAATCCAGATTTCAATCCCCAAATAGTAATGCTCCTGAAGCCCAGATCCAAAGTTATAACATTAGGCTGCCAGGGCCATTGGTGGAGATAGGGGTAAGGTTGCCCACTAGATTGAGAAGCTCTTGGAGATTTGGGGATGGAACCTGGGGAGGACAGAAACCTCTCAGTGGGGTGCAATGCCATAGACCGTTTACACACTGGGAATTCACTGCCCCAGCTCCTGTGCAGGAACACAAATTGGGGACAGATGAGGCGCACCCGGCCAAATGCTCCCCCGTGTGGGTGCAGGAAGAGGTTGGGCAACCTGCCACGACTAAAATTCCAGCCTGCAGCCTGGCATGAAACCTTCAGTGCATAAACGGTCATAGATTCTACCTTCCAAAGCATCCATTTTCTTCAGTGGAACTGATATCTCATTATCTGGAGATGAATTGTCATCCCAGGGTATCCCCAGGTCCCACCTGGAGGCTAGCATCCTTATGATTTGTAGACTGAAGAAAGCTAAAGTTGAGGGGATATTACCTGGTGAAAGACTGTAGTGTTTGTGAAGGAATGTTATGTCTTATCACTTGTGTCACTTGCCACATTATTTTGGGAGGGAAAAGACTACTGGTACTCTTGTAAAGTGGGAGAGTCGATATATTTGTTCACAGAGGTGTTTCTATGGCCATTTTAGAAAGAAGAGTGGGGGTGATCCCTGAATGTTCACAATTCCTTGGGAATTAGAAATAGCCAATCAGAAACGTACCTATGGCTGAGACACCACCTCCAGTTTTCAAAGCTACAATATATATGAATGGATGTCCTGTGGCCTCAAACAAAAAGGTAATGACCCTGAACTGCAAAAGTGCTGTGATATATGAGGGGGCACTATGGAGGACTTATTTAACTTTTCAGCTTTCTTTGCCTATGGCTCTGTTCTATAAAGACTACATGGCCATTTTCAACTCTGCTATGCAATCTCATACACCAGGCAAAGCTTTATATTGTCACCTTTAGGGTGCAAAACTTAATCAGGTCAGGATTTATTGAAGCAAAGGTGTGAGTTATTGTATCTCTGTGAATTTTCTATACAGCTCTCCAGCAGTTTGAATTAGGACCAACCAGAAAATATTGTCAATATGTATAACACAGATCATGAGCGCATATAAACACACAGAGTGAGAATGAAAGGACAATCCTAATTTAGAAGCCTGGATTTACATGGAAGGACACTGAACCATTCTGAAGTTGTGACCTGATGCTTCCAAGTATAATATCAGGATGAGGAGCAAGAAACCTCCAGATGCATGCCAAGGTGTTTACAATGTGATTGGAGACATGGAGAGACACTGGAGAGGGGTTCCCCCCCCCGCCTTCTTTCACCCTGTACCTTCAGCTGGTTCCCATTAATACATTCAAACGATCACAAAATAGTAGCTGTATGTGAGCTCCCTCTGAAAGGCCTAATATTTAATACTTGATATATTTTTAATCCCCATAGACTTTTGGAAACTCATATAAAATCTCAAATATACCTATTTTTCAGTAGCGTGAGCACCACAAAGCATATAAAAATGGATAGGCATTGAAAGTTTAAATCCATAGGGATATGAATGCTGCAAAATAGAAAATGACCTTTAGGAAATCAGAGTAACATGACATAAAAAGATTTCAGAACCTGTCTGAAAAATGGATTTGTTTTGTCCCTAGGATTGTAGGATGGAGAAGTCTGGTTACTGTCACTTTCATATTTGTCCATTTTCAAGAATTGGTTTCCATGGCTTACATGGTCAACCATTAAAAATAATACATTGTTGGATAAAATGGAAAAGGCTATTTAAGATCTCACGGGCAGCCTGAGAGGAATATGGAAATTCTTCTAGAGCACTTTAAAGCTATTCAGTGCCGATTGACCAAGGGCTGGAAAATAGTCTTTTGCACACATGATCTAGCCAGGGTTATCCATACTCTGATCACACTCGGGTTGGTTTATATTAGGCACGGGTAATTCGATTAGACTGAAAAGTACCCAAATCAGCACTGATTCATGCATGAATAGGCCAAATAAAATCCAAATATCCATTCTGCCATTAGTTTAAATGGATGAATTGAGCCTGTACAAATCGCCAAATTGCGATTTGGTGCAATTTGGAAAAGCCGCACGACCTTTTAAAGGGAAGCAAGAAGAGAAAGAGATACACTGTTGCCTTTCCTGCTCTTGCTTTCCCACCGTTTTGGGGGGATGGGGGGGATGCAAATGCATTGCAATGAAGTCTTGCAGCATGAAAGTTTTTTGCATGCCTTAAACTGGATTCCAAGGGGAAGCTTTGCGAGCAGTTTTAAGCCAATAGGAATTGCTTTTTTGAGGGGTGAAGGTGAACTGCCCTTGGTAGTTTTTCTTTTTTGTAAACCTTTGTTGCATGGTCTGGAGGATCCTTCCTGATCTCCCTGAACATTGCTGGAGAAGAGTGCATTTGTTTGGCTGAATAGAATCTCTGAAAAATATATGTTTTCTTTTTTTCTTCTTGTTTTATTTTTATTTTTATTTTTATTTTATTTTAAAACCAATTTCCCTTTTCCCTGCCTTCTCTTTGGGTTGTTGTGGGCATGTTTTCTGATTTTTTTATTCTCTTTCTCTTTTGGGCTTTCTGACTTTCTTTTAATTTGTTTAAAACTTAAAATTCCATTGCTATTTCCTCTTTGGGTTCTGCTGTCTGTGTGTTGTTTCCCGCCCACCCCCCACCCCTTCCTACTCTGGTTCCTTTTCATCTCCAGAAATTATTTGCTTTTAAAAGATTGCAGTTCTGTGTTATTTTACAATTTGGTTTGCTTAGGTTAAATTGTTATTGTTTTAATTTGAGTGGTTTATTTCATGGTTTCTTTTTACTTCCTGTGTGTGTGTGGGAGGGAGGGTTAAATGAGGAGACTATCCTTAACTTTTAAATGTTGGATTTATTGGCTCACGTGGTCTTGTTATTTTTGGTTTAGTGTTGGGTTTGTGGACTGGTTTTTGTGGACGGGTGTCTCTTTCGTGTGTTTCGTTTCATTTAATTTTGGTTTCCAATTATCCAGTTTTGGGCTGGGTGGCGTAAGGGCAAGGACAGAAGGCTTCAGGCCTGCTATGTCCTGTCTGATTTGAGGTTGCTTGCACTTGCAGCATCTTTGGTTGGGTGTTGTTTTTTCTGCCCCCCCCCCCCCCCGGTCTGGTTGGTTAGACAAGAGTACTTAATGCCTTTTTCCTTGCCTGGCTTAGGCCAGGTTGTAATAGTGACTTGGTGATTTCAGTTTATTGGTTAGGTTACTTGCTCTTGAGTACTTACTTGCAACTGTGTGTGGTCAGGCAATAGCTGATTTATTGTGCCATGGGGCAGTGTTAGGATGGAGAGTGGCTTTGTTGCTGGGCCTTAGTGTGTGTTGTTTTTGTAATGTATTTGGCCCCCTTACCCCAGAGATTCTCTGCTGCATGAACTTGGTCCTATTGGCATGTTCACTGCAGAGATTCAATTATATCCAATGATGAAAATCAAAGAATCTAGCCTGTTAACCATAGGAAATAATGGAGGTTGGATGGGGCACTCTCTTTGAGTGCACCTAGAGTTAGACTGCTGGGTCCAATATTTAAAAAAAATCATTTGAGGGGAGGCTCCTGCAGCTATGCTGCAAGCTTGGTGCCTTTATCTCAAATACCCCCCCCCCCAAGAGCTCAGAAAAGACAGGAAGGGGGAGATCACCATTGACTTGAATGGGGGGGGCATCCTTATATATTATTTATTTGTTTGTTTGCTTATTTATTTATATTTACATTTGTATACTGCCCCTCATGACTGATCATCTCAGGGTGGTTTACAACATAAAACCACTAAAATACAGCATAAACCCCATAAAAACCCCTTAAAACATGCAGTGTCTAAAAATAGAAGCCAGAAGACAAGTGGCAGCATACTTTCTCCAACCCACTAACTGTTCCAGCCAGGTCAGCATCAATGATTCAATAATCCTTTCTGTCCAGGGGCAGATCATACACATGTGGGGGGGGATCCACAGATGCCATCTCCAGTCACCGCCCAGGCCTCAACCAAACACCTGGTGGAAGAGCTCTATCTTGCAGGCCCTGCGAAACCTAGCAAGTTTTGTCAGGGCCCTTAGCTCTTCTGGGAGCTCATTCCACCAGGTTGGGACCAGGGCCAAAAAGGTTGAGGCCAGGTAGATATCCTGTGGGCCTGCGACAACCAGCAAGTTAGTACCCACAGAGTACAGGGCTCTGTGGGAGACATAAGCAGATAAATGGGACCCAGGCCACATATAGCCTTGAAGGTCACAACCAGAACCTTGAAGTTGATCCAGAAGCAGACTGGCAACCAATGCAGCTGCTGCAGTACCGGTTGAATATGGGCCCTCCAAGATGCTCTAATGAGAACCCTCACAGCTGCATTTTGCACCAGCTGAAATTTCCAGGTCAAAGTCTACTCTGGAACTGACAGTTGCATGGATCACAGTGGCCAAGTGTTCTGAAGGCACATAGGACGTTACTAGCTGTGTTTGGCGAAGATGGGAAAATGCCATTTGAGCTACCTTTGTGATCTGAACCACCGTTGAAAGGGAGGCATCAAAGATCACTCCCAAATTGATTTGGACAAGCCAATACTATACTGTGGGTGATTTGGACAAATAAAAAATGGTCTGAATCACCTTCTTCGTGCATATGCCTGGCTTACATGCTACATCTAGAGCTATCTTGGGAGACTTTCTGAAATCTTCAAATTGTGCAAAATGGAGCAGAAAAGTTATTTTCTAATGTGGGTTACTGAGAATATGCTTGCTGAGACAATGTTATAGTCCAACAAAGCAAAATATCTCATTAAATAAATAGGGAAGGGTTAGAAGGAATGCAGAGTTAAAGCTTTGATATAGCAATCAGTTGTTGATCTTAATTTCAGGCTTTAGAGAGATTCTAGAAGCTTTTCTTTGTTTCCGAGTTTTCACACTTGTTTCTGTCTTCACCAAAACACATTTCTGTTTTTTCCTTTCCTTTTAGACCCTACAAATTCCCCTGGTTTTCTTTGGAGGCTGATATCCTCTGCTAGTACGCCAACTCCCTTCCTTAGAAACACCAGTTTCATCAGATACAAAAGAATTGAGCAGACTCTGTGAGAATGAATCCCAGTACTGTTATAATTCAGCTCCATTAAGTGATGGTGGACAAGTGAAAGGATCTTTGCCTTAATTAGAAAGATGTCTTCAGTTATAAGCCCCAGCTGCCTTAATCTAGCATCTACTGTCTTTATCCATCAAGGATGGTAAGCATCTTATTTGAGAAAGAACTGTAGACCTTCAGCTTCCAAAACAAAAAATAATCCTTAGCCTCAGCTTGAAGGCACTGAGCCATGCTCTCACTTCCAATAACTTCTGGCTGAATTCAGCTCTGAGAAGTACATCTGAGATGCAAAGAAGGACTCCCATTATCCTACATATAAACTGACATAACAATCACCAGAATGCAGATAGGGACTCCATATAGTAAATATGGTATTATTTTAGAATTGAACACCTGATTTGCATTGTTCACAGGGGCTGCATTTCTTGCAGCCCCTGTGAAGGAGTGGGATATTGGTCCAGTAGCACACTTAATTTTATTCAGAGCAAACTTGTGCTTGTGAGAAATTGACCGATTATGCACAGCAGCCACTGCACTGGGCTGTTGCTGGTTTCTAGTGGCGGGGTAATATGTCCCACCACTTCCGAGAAGACATGGGGAAAGGAATCCCCTGGCACACACAGATTGCCATGACAACACTGGGGATGGAAGAGGCCGCTCTACTGCATGGCAGCAGCAGCAGAGGGGGGCTGGGGGACATGGGCCCCCACCATACAATGGCAGAAGAGCAGCCTGCCACTATCCCACCATTGTGGGGGGTGGGGCAATGCCCCGTTAAGCTCTGCACCTCTGTGGAGCTGACCGGGGTGTTTGGTGTCCCAGCAGGTGTCCCGGCAGGGACACTGTAGGCTCCATTATGCATGGGGCTGGCCCAACCTAGCCCTGATGATGACCGTGGCACTGCAGGGAATGCGGAAGAATCCATGTTCCTTACCACAGGCCATCCAAGAGCCTGAGTCGGACTAGGATTGGGAGTGGACCAGGATGGTGTTGGCATCGTGCCAACAATTGGGGATTTGCCCTTCTGCCCTGCCACTGCCAGCCTGGACTCCTCATCCTGTGTATAATCGGTCCAAGAGAGGTTGAAAAGAAAACAATCCTGTTAGCAGAAATTCCTGATCTGTTCAATTTCTGAGTGTGCTATTTGGAAAGACCCAGGGTACCATTTGGGAGGGAGGACCCAAGATTTTAGATTTGCTATCGTTTATTTGAAACTTCTCATTTAAACAGTAGTTTGGGAAACATCTCAGGAGTCTCTTCAGGCCAAACCTGGTGCAGGAAATCAGAACTGAATCATTGGCATACAGTAGCAAGGATGTTTCTTTTGAAGCTAATTAGGGAGCATGAAACTCTGGAGAAGGAAGACTTGACAGCAGGTCAGTTCGATATCAATTGAAAAGAAGGGGAGCAAGCAAACAGATTTGTCTCATTCCCCTATTAATGGTGAAACCCTCTGAGAGTTGTCCCTTGGCACCACAGTGGATCTGGGCAGTAGTATTGTGTGTAGGATCTTAATTAGTCACAGTAGCCTTTTATCAATTGATAGGCCCAGCAGTTTCTCCCACAGCTTGCCTTGGCTGACTAAACTGAATGCTCCCTTAAGATCCATAGAGGCCACATAAAGCTTATTGCCAAAAATACTTGTATATTGTTCTGCTAGATGAAAGAGAGCTAAACAATGATCAATAATGGAAAAGCCTCTCCTAAAGCTGATTTCTTCCTAGCCCAGGATTTTACTGGCCCTGATCCATTCCACTAATCTTTGGTGCGAAAGGGAATAATATGATTACCCAACAGATGATAGGAGGCTACTGGCCAATAGTTGTCAGGATCAAATCTATTGCCCTTTAAAAAAAACTGGAATGGTTGGAGAATGCTGGAGAATTCTGCTTCTCTGTTGCCTTGGAGTCTTGTAAACAGTTTAATTGAGTGGAGACAGTTTGTCAGGAAATGTATCCATTTATATTCTGCCACAAACCAGTAAGAACAGACCCAAAGGTCATGGAATATGCAAACATTGCTTTGTAAACCGCAAAATGGCCAAAACTCATGACTTCCTAAGCTGTCTCCTGCCCGTGTCTATTTGAAAGATTGCCTGGTCCCATGTAAGCTTTCTTGGTAGTTCTGTTTCTGAATTCCTGATCTACAGTCTCTTACCCATGAAGGAAAGGCTGGTGAGCAACAGAGACAGGGCCTTTCCACTTGTGGCACCTTGGCTATAAACTTCTCCCTGATATATCTTCTACCAAGTTTGATGGACTTGGTGTCAGGCAAAAACATTTCCAGGGTTGCTTGGAGAGAGTAGAGTTTAGAGAAAGGTGTAAATTCAAAGAGGATGTGATGATGCCATAATGTCTACCCTTCAAAGCTGCCATTTCCTCCAGGGGAACTGATCTCTGTAGTTTTGTGATTAGTTGTAATTCTGGGATATCACCAGGCCCTACTTTGTGACTGGTACCCTGCACTAAGTCTATCAGAATCTCTGTTGATTGACTGGTTCTTCCTCCTCTTCCCCTGGTTACTTGTTCCTAATCCCAAACTGACTTTGTATGGGCCATGATAATTTAGGCTGCTTTTCATAGAATCATAGAATCATAGAGTTGGAAGGGGCCATACAGGCCATCTAGACCAACCCCCTGCTCAATGCAAGATCAGACCAAAGCATCCTAAAGCATCCAAGAGAAGTGTGTATCCAGCCTTTGCTTGAAGACTGCCAGTGAGGGGGAGCTTACCACCTCCTTAAGCAGCCTATTCCACTGCTGAACTACTCTGACTGTGAAAATTTTTTTCCTGATATCTAGCCTATATCGTAGTTTAAACTTGTAGTTTAAACCCATTACTGCGTGTCCTTTCCTCTGCAGCCAACAGAAACAGCATCCTGCCCTCCTCCAAATGACAACCTTTCAAATACTTAAAGAGGGCTATCATGTCCCCTCTCAACCTCCTTTTCTCCAGGCTGAACATTCCCAAGTCCCTCAACCTATCTTCATAGGGCTTGGTCCCTTGGCCCCAGATCATCCTCGTCGCTCTTCTCTGTACCCTTCCAATTTTATCTACATCCTTCTTGAAGTGAGGCCTCCAGAACTGCTTGATCCTATTATTTGCTTTTTATGATTACCATTTTATTTTATTTCTTTATATTTGATATTTGGAAGTTGAAAATTTATTATAATAATGGAGAAGGACAGTTGAGAGAATAAAGGAATGAAAGAGGCAACAGTAGTTAGCAACTGAGAGGGCTAAATCGAGAGAGGCAAGGTAAAAAGGAGAAGTTCAGGCATAGGCTATGGTCTGCCATCTGGGAATTTTCTGCTTTATTAATGTCATACTCTGCCTGCCCCCTAGGTGGTGGACCACTCTTTACCTCCTTGCCTCAACTCCAAAAGGGTTCCTTCAAGGCCTCAGACAGAGAGGGGTGGGGGTTTCATTTCACCCTCCTCCTCTCAGCTGCCTGGTCCCCTCTGTGACTTGGACTCAGCGGCTCTCTTCTTTCCTGGCATGTCAGCAGGAGCCCCATTTTATTCCCTCCCTCCACCTGTCGAGCCTGCCCCACAAACAGCTGCTTCCCCTGTCCTTCCTCCTGGTACTGTTGTGGGTTGCTTTGAAGCCTGCTGACTCAGTCTTGGGCAACACCCCCCCCCCCACACACACACACAAACACCTAATTGTCTTGGGTGCCTACCCCCCTTTCAGCTGTTCTGACCTAGGTGTAAACAGCATGGAGCTTTTATTCCAACCCCAGATCGATTCAGTCCCTGCCCTCTACACAGAATGTGATTTCGGTTTGGATTTTGGGCGATTTAAATTTTCCTTCTGCAGCAAGAAGGATTGATCCGGAGTGACCCCACCTTTATTGTGCGATATCTTAAAGGTAAAGGTAAAGGTATCCCCTGTGCAAGCACCGAGTCATGTCTGACCCTTGGGGTGACACCCTCCAGCGTTTTCATGGCAGACTCAATACGGGGTGGTTTGCCAGTGCCTTCCCCAGTCATGACTGTTTACCCCCCAGCAAGCTGGGTACTCATTTTACCGACCTCGGAAGGATGGAAGGCTGAGTCAACCTTGAGCCGGCTGCCGGGATTGAACTCCCAGCCTCATGGGCAAAGCTTTCAGACGGCTGCCTTACCACTCTGCGCCACAAGAGGCTCCTGTGCGATATCTTAGAGTGCTTTTAATCCTCAATATCCAGATTGGGAAAGAAAGCTCCGTGGTAGAGAACCTCTGATAGGCCACACCTGGTCATGTGACATGCTTGCCTTAAAGGAGAAGCCCCTAATTTCTCTCAACTTCTGTCGGTCCTGGGTTTTTCCTCCCTCCTCAGCCTTTTTCGATCTTCTCCCCCACCCCTCCAAGAAAAGAAAGAGGCTCCCTGCCTCCCCCCCTGCTTCAAGAAAAGAAAGAAAGAGTCTTGGCTCCCCCCCCCTTCTGAACTACCTTAACCACGTGCAGAAGACTTTCCTGTTTCAATGGGGAGGGGTTGCCTTGTTCTCGGAGCTGGGCTCTGCCTCGGTTTGCTGTGGCATTGCTGGCTGCCTGCTTGCTGCATCTCCCAGACATTGGCTCTGTCTGAAGACATCTGGGCCCCATCATCACCCCAGGTGAGTGCCTCCAGTGTTATTGCTCCAGACCTGGTAGAAATGGACTCCTGGGAAGTCGAGGTGTGGGGGCTGTCTGCAACTCTACCTGGCTTCCTGTCCCCTTTTAATCAGGGGTTGTCGGCATGGCTGAGTCCACACAGGAGCCTGCCTTTCCAGCTGCAGTGGCACTGCCTGCCTGGGTTGCTCCTCCCTCTCTACACTGCTCACCCTGACTCCAGGTACTTAAAAACGAATAACACTTTTTATTTAAATAAAGCAGAATCAAATCATATATTCTTCACTCATTAACCTATACTGGATAGAGAATGAGGACAGAATAAAGGCATATCTGTTCTTCTGGCCCACCAGTCATTCCTGAACAGCGACGCAAGTGTTCATGCTTGGGAAATTATCCCAGTGAACTGAGCATAGGTGCATTAGCTGGAAGGTATATATTCCTAATTTGATTTCCCATAGGCGATGAGGCTGGATACATCAGGTAGGTGTGGAGAACAACCAAAAAGACAGTGATCAAAACAACCAACCGACAATATAAGCATAGGTGCTTCTATATACATGTAATTACCAGACAAACACACAATGCAGCTCCACAATTGTCCCATTTGCAGAGTCTCAATATTGCCAGTGATTGGCTGCTTTAAAACACTTAATTTCCATGTGACCTCAAGCCAGTATCAATGCCTGCATACATAACAATATTTCTAACAAATTTTGCCTAGTAGTAAAGATGTGATTTCATTTCCGAACAGAGCTTTTAATCAGATAAAGCTATTTAATTGTCTCCATGAACATAAGCAAATGGGAACATTTGAATGTGAGCTGGCCAGTTCTTGACTTTGTAACATAATTATCCTACTTTGGGGTCATATCAAGTCACTTCCACAAAGGGTAACTTCCTCTGAAGGGCTATTTGTCATGGCTGCTTGGTTACTAATCACCTTGTCAGATCAATTGCTAGTCTGTCTGTTCCTTTGATCATTATGAAAGTTTAAGGCCCTTCCTCCTAGGTAGCTTCACTAGATTTGCTTTGGAATAATTTCAAAGGAAGCAAAAAGCTGAACAATAGTAAACAGGCATTTATTACAAGAGGGTATATTTAAAAATGGAGGGGAAATAGGCCACATCATCAACAGGCCACATTTATCCTTAGGAAAGAAAGTAGAGAACCTGAATCTAATCTTGCAATCCACAGAAGTCATACTTTGCAGAAGATCCCTTTATTTTTAGAAGTACACTTCTAAATGAAATGTAGATTGCAATTTCTGTATCTATCTGGATACCAGAGGATGAGAGGAGGGACACACTGTGATATTCATATACATCAGTTCTGAGGTTGTAAGTGACTGCCACTCCACACAGTTAGGAGATATACATGATTATGCCCAGGTTAACCTGATTTCATCACCTCTTATAAACTAAACAGAGTTAGCTTTGGTCAGTGTTTGGTTTGGAGACCTCCAGGGTGTACCAGGTTTGTGACATGAAGGCAGGCAATGGCAAACCTCCTCTTAATATCTCTTGCCTTGAATCCTTTATGGGGTAACAAAAAATCAGCTGTGATTTCCTGGCAAAAACAACAGTGAAGTGTTTCACTATAGTGTTGAAATAGGAAATTCATAAGCCTGCTTCAGCAGATCTTCTTATAATAGTGTCAGCAGTTGCAAACATACATCCAACCTGCAAATGTCCAGCTACTTAAACTTGGAAGACCACCCCTGCCTGCCTAAATTTCTCAGGAACCAGTTTGTTGAGAGTAGACTCGGACTCCGGGCCAGAGTGAGATAACCTCTCACCCCTGCCTGTCTGGAGGGACCTGCAGGCCCCTGCCCTGGGGAAAGGGGTTCAGAGGCCAGGTGACAAAGGGATGGACCCAGAGCCACGGGAGGGGCCTGACAAGTGCACAATTAAAAAAAGAATAAAAACTTCATAAAAGCTATACAGAACTAACAGCACATAAGACCAAACGCATTTCGACCCTACTGGGTCTTCCCGTGAGAACTGTGATAATACACTCTATATAAAAAATAGTTTTACATTATTTTATTGTACAGCTCAACTTCTGAGTTCCTATTCTCTGGTAGGGTCCCTGGTTCTCTTTTGGGGAAAACCACCCTCTGCAGCAGCCATTTTCTTCAGAGAAACCAATAGATCTCTATTGTCTATTGTCTGGAGATCGGTTGTAATAGTGGGATATCTCCAGGAATCAACTGGAGGTTGGCAATTCTATCTTTGGGGGAAAGGAAGGGGGAGGGTCAAAGAAAACTGACAGAAACATTGCATACAAGGAAAAAAGGTAACTCATAATCAGCTTCTAGAAAAACACTGGGGTAAAAGTGATCTCAAAAGAACCAGAAAAACACGGGGGGGGGGGGACACAAAATAAATAAAAGGAAGTGAAAGGAAGGTACAAAAGGAAGGTACAAAAATGCATGTGGAAATTAGGGGATAAATGGAAGTAATATGGAGCCAAAACTAATGAGAAAAGTCCAGAGACTGTGCCTGGGCTTCCCTGTTCCATGCAGTATCAAGCACAATAGGATTATATTAAATTCTCCCTCCTTAAATCTTCCAGAAGAATCAGTCAATTTCAGAAAAACCTCTCCTTGACCTGTTGTAGACTGTGGGTGTAAGCCCAAGTAGGTCTACTGAAAAGTAAGCCCCATAGTGAAGAATAAGGAAATAGGAGATCTAGAGAACAGTAGAGTCTCCACCAGCAGACCTTCGCTGTGTGTACTGAGTTGGCACATGGGGATAGCCTTGACACCAAATTACAGCTAAGGATTATGGGACTGGACTATTGCCGTCTTAGGGGGTTAATTGGGGTACTGATTGTATAGAATCACAGAATCATAGAGTTGGAAGGGGCCATACAGGCCATCTAGTCCAACCCCCTGCTCAATGCAGGATCAGCCCAAAGCATCCTAAAGCATCCAAGAAAAGTGTGTATCCAACCTTTGCTTGAAGACTGTCAGTGAGGGGGAGTTCACCACCTCCTTAGGCAGCCTATTCCACTGCTGAACTACTCTGACTGTGAAAATTTTTTTTCCTGATATCTATCATGTCCCCTCTCAACCTCCTTTTCTCCAGGCTGAACATTCCCAAATCCCTCAAACTATCTTCATAGGGCTTGGTCCGTATGAAGATGTTTTATTGGGGTTTTTATTGGGGGGTTTTCTGTAACCTGCTGCGGGAAAGCGTGCGGAGGCCAGCAGGATCTGAAAATAAATAAATAATAATAATTAATATGTTCTAAGGATTGTAGTCTGTGTCCTTGATCTCATTCCACTCACACCAGTAGTGAAGATACTGTGTAGCCAATTGAGGGGAGGGAGTGTCATCTTAAAAATGGGTCGCTACACTCTCTGTTGCTGCTCAGGCTTCCGCTTGCATTGCGGCTGCTTAGATGAGATTCATCCAGGGCTATTCCCTTGTCAGACTTTAATTGCTATGGCTATCTATCTGCAGGGTGGCAATAATTAAATAAGCCTTTCAACAGTTCTGTTTCTGTCCTCTGGAAAAAGCATGTATCATGGTCACCAGAATTCACCTGTCAGCATCTTCCATGACAGACAAGCGATATACTGAGGCCCAGAATGACAACATTTTATTAACTTCCGCCTCTCCATTCATCATTATTCTATTGATGCATTGCCACTGTTCTGTGCAGATTGCTAATGACACCCCTCAAATTTATTTCTTAGCATTTCCCCCACTGTATCATTGTATTATGGCAACAGTTGAAATAGTCTGAGACATTCTTATGCTGCTAACTGTGCTGCGCAGGTTTGTTACAAAACAGGTGGGACGTTCCAGAGCAATGATTTAACTTGATGCAATCAGAAAAAACCTAACACTTAGCCTTCTTTCTAACTCACACACTATTTCCTTGATCTGATGATACAGCAGCTAACTACTGCATGAAATAAGGGCACACATTACTAAATCAAAGTGCTGAACTACTACAGTAAAACTCCTTGAACCCAGTAGTGCTGGCATGGTACATTCAGTCATAAATCATATTTAACAACTGCACTATGACACAACAGTACCATTCCTTTTCCAGGTAGATAAACAAAAGAGACATCCCTTTAAAACACAAAGGGGAACAAACAGAAATACAAAGAACACTAGAGGGAATGAGAAAAAACAATAGTGCAAGTTCATGATTTTTATAACAACACAATACAAATATTATAATCCTAATGCTATAATGATGAGTACCTGGGAAATGCCCATTTTAAAACAGTTTCTTCATCTGAAAGCTTGCTGACCATTGATTGTAATCTTTTGTTGTTTACCTTTTTTCAAAAGACATTGTACAAATTTCTGTGGCTGACTAGAACAATGTAATGGGCTTAAAAACCTCCCCCAAAATTATTATGAACCATGTTTTTACAAAAGAAAATTAATTTATTACTGAATTAAAAGCACAATTAAAAATAAAGTTGTGACTTTTGGGCATAAATTTTGAAATACAAATCCATAGATCTAGTTACATCTGGACATTTTGTAATACAAATCCATAGATCCAGTTACATCTGAATCCGCACTGGTGGGGGGGGCAGGATGGCTCCCCCTGGGCCTGCCAAGCAGGCTTGCTGCCTCACAGAGGCCCAGGGGAAGCCATGCCAGCAGCGGGGCGGATGGCTTCCCCTGGGCCTGCTGAGGCAGCGGGCTTGCTTGGAGGGCCCAGGGGAAGCCGCGGCATCAGCGGGGGGGGGGGTTCCAGGAACGGTGTCCCCAGGGCCTGCCGTACACACACGCCGTTTCACTGAGGCAGCGGCCGGGAGGGGGCCTTCAAAGCCTGTTCTTAGGAACGGGCTTTGAATCTAGTATATAATAAATAGTCAAAAGAAAACTGCCACATAGTATAACAAATTTACTTGACCTGTTAAAGAAAATGGGAAGCCATCTTATTCTTCCTTATCGGTTGGATTGTAAATTGTAACAATCTTGGAGCAACAAAAGGGTGGGAAATGCATGTGCTAGGTCACTGTGGCCTTTTTTGTTGACACATAACAATGCAAGGGGTATGATTAGGTGAAAGATGACTTTCTTTAAGGGACCAATTTTTCTCTTTTTTATAGAAAGATATTTATTAGTATCTAAGACAGAATAGGGCCTCTTGTGGCGCATAGGGCCTCTTGTGGCGCAGAGTGGTAAGGCAGCTGTCTAAAAACTTTGCCCATAAGGCTGGGAGTTCGATCCCAGCAGCCGGCTCAAGGTTGACTCAGCCTTCCATCCTTCCGAGGTCGGTAAAATGAGTACCCAGCTTGCTGGGGGGTAAACGGTAATGACTGGGGAAGGCACTGGCAAACCACCCCGTATTGAGTCTGCCATGAAAACGCTAGAGGGCGTCACCCCAAGGGTCAGACATGACTCGGTGCTTGCACAGGGGATACCTTTACCTTTACCTTTACCTTAAGACAGAACAGAGATAATAAGTGCATAGAAGTAGATATTAACAATGAATTGTCTCTTCAGTTGTTCCTCTAATCTAATACAATGTTGAAACCTACTTATTTATATAGTCCAGAAAAAATCCCATGGCTTTGGAATTCATCTGGGGGTCTCCTGTTTACTAGGTTTGTCAGCTTGGCCATTTTTCATATTTCTCCATGTTTATCAAGCCAAACTGTCTCTGTGGGTAATTCAGGATGCTTCCATTGCTGGGCAATTATAATTCCTGCCATCGTCGTTGCATGAAAAAAAATCATTAGCATCACTAGGAAGATTAGCAGGCATGAAATTTAACAGCATCAAATCAGCATACATGGGAAATTTTACATAAAACATTTTTTCTAATACAGTATATGTTTTTATCCAAAATTTCCTAACCTTCTTACAGTTATACCACATGACACCTCCAGCATTTACTGTCATATTTAGATATTTTACTTATCACTTTTGGTGAGATATATCATCTATAAAACATTTTATACCAGTTTTCTCTTAACATTTGACATTTCGTAGATTTCATATTTTCCCCCCAGAGCTGTTCCCACTCATCAAAAGAAATATTATGATTTAAGTTCTGCATCCATTTTACCATACAGTTTTTATCTGTTCAATTTCAGTTTCATATCTTAGAAGAAGCTTCTATATCTGCCTTTGCATATGGGGTTTGGCTTGATAAAGAACAGATTCAGATTTTGTCACTTCACCAGAGGTACCTACTATGTTTTTTATCTCAGCCAGAGATCTTGCTTTTTTTTTTGTCGATATTCAAACCAGCTGATATTCTTCCTTTCTCTTTTGAGTGCATCCCAAGTTTTTATTGGCACCATGGCAGTTAATAATTTTTTATATTTTAAACAGTCCGTTCTTTTTTTGTTGTGATCTATTTAAATAGCCTTCCACTCATGATTTCAACATAGGTGGCATAATTCTTGACATATCTTTCCCAGGTCTTTATTTAGTGGATTTCTCCATAAATGAGAATCTGTTTTCTTTTTAGACTTTTCTAAGGGTCACAGTACACTGTGAAAGCCTACATCAAGATCTGTCTTCTCAATGATCTCTTAATATTGGAGTCATAATCCAGTCAGCTAAAGATGTCAGTGTAGCTGCATGCAGATAAAGTTTCACATCTGGAATACCTTGTTCTCCTTTCATCTTGCCATCCTGAAGGATTAAAAAAGCTATTCCGTGCCTTTTATTATTCTAGAATTTATTTATACCAATTTGCCATGTCCAATATTTTAACATTAATGTTTATGGACAAGGCTTGAAATAAAAAATTAAGCTTTGTAACATACTCATCTAAATGGTTGAGCTGACCATGAGAAGTTCATTTTTGACGATCTTTGTAAGTCTTCTTGGATTTTCTTCCAAATCATTTTATAATTATTTTCATACAGGCATCTGAGGTCTGTCTATATAGACTACTAAGTACCATACTTCCTCTGGGTTAATTTCACATTGAGTTACCTCTTTTAGATTGTAAGAGATGAATTTTTCAATTCAGGTGGGTAACAATAACTATATTTAATGAATAGAGGTTTTGTGGTACAGGTTTTGTTTAGTTAACATCTGAATGGACAGCCCTATTTTTCTTGGGTAGCCTATCAGCAGTGTGCTATCTCAGAAGTGATGCTGCCTCAGTGTATAGTTGCATGTTTCTACTTCTCTAAGGTCACACTTCTCAGCATTGTTATGCATAATGAAGACTGTAGTTCTATACCCTCTTTAGATCAAGCCCATACATAATTCACATTACGTATCTTTTCCAGGCCCTTCCTCCTTTTTTTTACTGAGATAGAAGATCTAACCCATGTTGTAACAAGTAATTTGTTGAAAAACTAAAAGGAAAACAGCTGCCTCTGAATTTTCAGACCGTTTCTGCATGAGGAATTCACCCCACAATAGCCTCCGATTGCTGGTGGCTCTTAAAGCTGCCTCCACACAATGTTGACTGCAACCCAAAGTGGTCGCAGAGGTGGTGTGAATTCTAGCTTGATTTGTCTCATGATCAGCAAAACACGATTCCCTACCCCCTATCATGCTTCCAATTAGGGAGCATCCAGGAGCATCCTTGTATGAAGGGTGAAATGCGTGACAGTCTCGCCAGTGCTGTCCTGCCCTTCAACCCGCCCTCCCCCTCCATTTCCTGCTCCGAGTAATTAAAAAAAAATGGCGCCATCCATTTGAGGTCCCCAAACCACAACTGAGAGTTGATTGGTCACCTCCAATGATTTACCGGTTACCACCAATGTTTAACCCAAGCCAGCATTGCCATCAATACTTTCTCCGTTGTGAAATGCTGTCCTCTTGCAACGATCGAGGGGAAGTGGTGGAAAGGTATGCTGCTTGGCGGGTTTACATGGGGGTGTTTGTGGGATGTGGATCACCTATCGCCCAAACAGCGGGTGCCAAAAGGACAGGAGAAAGTGAATCTCTATCATAAGTCCAATTCAATCGGTCAGTATAGTGCTGTTAACTCATAGTAATGGATAATTCTCATTTAAAAAAAATTAAATTTCAGTACTCGGGGGACCTTTTGAGGCCCCCAAACCACCACTGAGAGTTGATTGGTTGCCTCCTATGACTGACAAGCTGATGAGTGGTAAGTAAATTCGCTTTGCTCTCTCTTTTGCCTAAGCTGCCGCCTCCTACAGAGGGGAAAAGGCGCAAAATGGTGGCAGAGAAATGCCGGAGTGGGCTTCCATATGGAGGGTTGCAAATGAGAGATTTACAATCCCATGTTTGCAAGCAGGAGGCCATGCACGTTTTACCTCTCCATGCAGAAACGGTGCCAGAGTCAGTACAACATTCCTCTTAGCAATTTAATATTTCTGTGACAGATCCAGAAAGCTGGCATGCTTATGCACATTTTGTAAGCATCAGTACTTGAAAGTTATTCTAGTTCATGCAGTTTTTCACAGTGTTGATGAGTCAGAAAAACACTGATGAGTCAGAAAAGAAAAATAATGAAGCCCTCGGTGGCCTTGACCAGTGCTGTGTGGGAGACTAAAGCAGAGATGAGTTTGAAAACTAAATTGAAAAATAAAAGGATAAAGAGAAATGCCTGTTCTCTGCTAATGGCAAGCAATATGTGCACCGGACTGGTGCCTGAATGCTTTTGTTTGAAGCTGCAAGCAAGAGTAGTTACCTGTGAGCAAGTCTCTGCATCAGTGTCCAGTCCTGCCATTTCACATTAACAGGCTTGCAAAACAAAACCCAGGAAACCTCATCAGGGCACTACCTGGGATGAGTTAACAGCTGTTACATTCACACCCTTAGGCAGCAGATGCCTTCAAACTGTGAGATGCGAGGCAGAAGGAGAATGCAACCAGGTCTGAATCACTTCTATCTCCTCATTGTTTAGTAAGAAGAAGCCCTCAGGTACTACACAAGGAAGGCCCATTTTACTTTAATATGAACGTTATATACCCTGGAGGTAAATGGAGAGCTGATGAACTGAGACACTGTTTTGTACAAAACGTGCAAGCCATAAACCATCTGAAGGGAATATTTAAGCATTTTAGGCTCATTTACTTCAGTCCAGTGGTTTAAAACCAGTTACTCTGATATCTCATGCCATGAATTGAATGGATAGCAAATCTGTAGCACAGCTGAAATTCAACCCAGCTTTTTGATTCTCATCTCATAGAATTGAAAAAATAATCTTGTGTCTAAGCTAATATAATATTTATTTATTAAGATAAATTGGATCCACATAATGGGGACTCAGTGTAGTGTAGCAATTAGTGAGCTACCTTCTTGGAGATCCAAATTCAAATCCTCACTCTGCCATGAAGCTCCTTGGATGACTGTGGGCCAATTACAGTCAACAGAAGCCTTAGAATCATAGTATCATATAATAATAGGGGGAAGGGATCTCTTTGGTCATCTAGTCCAACCCGCTGCACTATGCAGGACACTCACAACCCTATTGCTCATCCACTGTAACCTGCCACCTCCTTAAACCTTCACAGAATCAGCCTCTCTGTCAGATGGCTATCTAACCTCTGTTTAAAAATCTCCAAAGATGGAGAACCCACCACCTCCTGAGGAAGCCTATTTCACTGAGAAACCGCTCTAACTGTCAGGAACTTCTTCTGGATGTTTAGACAGAATTTCTTTTGCATTAATTTCATCCCATTGGTTTTGGTCTGTCCCTCTGGGGCAAGAGAGAACAACTCTTCTCTATCCTCTATATGGCAGCCTTTAAAATATTTGAAGATGGTTATCAGATCCCCTCTCAGTCATCTCCTCTCTAGTCCAAGCTTCCCAACATTTCTTCATATGTCTTGGTCTCCAAACGCCTCACCATCTTTTTCGCCCTCCTCTGGGCAAGCTCCAGTTTGTCTACATCCCTCTTCAGCTGGGGTGCCCAAAATTGAACACAGTACTTCGAGTGAGGCCAATCCAGAGCAGAGTAAAGCGGTACCATCACTTCCCATGATCTGGACATGATACTCTGTCAGATACAGCCCAAAATTCAATTTGCCTTTTTAGCCACCGAGTCACACTGTTGATTCATGTTCAATGTATGGTCCTAGATCCTTTTTGCACATACTACTGCCAAGATAAGTCTCCCCCATTCTATACTGGTGTATAAGGTTTTTCCTTCCTAAATGCAGAACTTTACATTTGTCCCTATTTAGTATCATTTTATTCAGTTTATACCAGTTCTCAAGCCTATCAAGATTATCATGTATTCTGATTTGGTCTTCTGTTGTGTTTGCTACCCCTCCTAGTTTAATATCATCTGCAAAGTATCCCCTCTAATCCCTCATCCAAATCATTTATAAATATGTTGAACAAGACAGACCCCAGGACACATTCCTGGGGAACTCCACTTGTCCCTCTTCTCCAAGAGGATGCTGACCCATTAACAAGTACCCTTTTGGTACAATCAGTCAACCAGTTATCGATCCACCTGACAGAATTCCTCATAGAAATGTTGTGAGGATCAAATGGGGAAACTCAGATAAACCATCCTGAGTTCCTTGTTGGAGTTTAGGGCTTTCTGATAGTGACAGTGGCTTCGAGAAAGAACAGTAGATCTTCTACTGACATATTAAGGAGAGTGCTTAAAGAATCATCTTTGTAGCACTGACTTTTGGTGTGAATCCTTTGTTCCTAGTTTTCCTTCATCTAAAGTAGCGATCCCCAACCTGTGGGCTGCGGACCACATGTGGACCATTGACTAATTGGAGGTGGGCCGCAAAGGACACCTTCTCTCCTCCCCCCCGGCCCTTTACTTCATCCCCCCGGCCCTTTACAACACACTTCGGGTGTCGTTGTCTCCCATCACTCCCAGATGGGACTATCTCATTGCAGAGAAACAAGCTCAGGGTTCCCATTGATTTGTCATTGTCATGAGTTAAAATTTCCATGAAAATAAAATGTTCCTTATGTTCATTGTTGTGGCGTGTCTGTATCTTATTTTGAAAGGATGTTTAAACATTACCATAGCGATCAGAGAGCATTAGGGCAGTGGTTGAGAGTAGAGGAGTAAACTCTCCCCAGGCCTCAGTAAAATTGTCAAGCGTTGAGTGGTCCCTGCCAGGCCTCAGTAAAATTGTCAAGCGTTGAGTGGTCCCCGGTGATAAAAAGGTTGGGGACCTCTGATCTAAAGGACCACAGAGATGCCACCTTACTACATAGTGCTAGCTAATATTGAATAGATTCTTGTTGCAGCTGGTTCCCCATTAGACTAATATGCATGAGCTAGAAGATAAAATCATCAGCCACTATGGACTGCGCAAATTAGTCATACAGCAGTTATGCCATAATAGCTAATTTGGCCCGATTAGCTATTCTCAGTGGAAACACTTATCTGAGTCAACTCTGCTTGCTGTAGCCTCTTTCTGGTTTTGTTCTGAGCAACCAAGGGTATTCCCATAGAAGCTTTTGTTTGGTTGCCGTTACTGTAGTTGCTATTTTTATAGCCAAAAAAAAAAATCTAGACTAGAATTAATTAGTGAAATCTGCAAATCATTTTTCATTTGTTTATGCTTTTAGGCACTCATGTAAAATATAACTTTAACTCTCAATATAGCTGAATATGTGGATACTTAATCCTGAATATTGGTACCATGAACAGACAAGCTATATCTTTCTGCAAAGCTGCAAAAAGTCTCAATTTTAAAGAAATATCTTAAATCTAAAAAACAAATGAGGGCGGTTAAAACCCTCCAAAAATAATAGTGCCTATATAGATTTAAGAAACAAATGCCTTCAGTAGCCATTGCTATGCAACCAACACAGAATTGTCAGCCTTCAAGACTTGGTTTCTGTCAGTAAAAAGCAGGGGGAGGAAACAGAGGCCATTCTAGGACTGTTTTGACATTTAAAGGATGGCTCACTGGGGTCAGGCCTGGTAGCATCCATTAAGCAACTTACTGTCACATGGTTTGCGTGGTTCATGAAGGATTGACTGCTTGTCACTGTTTAACAGGTTTTAACACTGCTTCCTCATGATGTCGGCAGGAACCCGTAGCTCTCCAGTGGATGCCAGGGAGAGGGAAAAAGGAGATAGTGTGGGAAGGGTGATTCAAAAGAAGTGAAATGTCTCACACAAATCCTGCTTATAATAATAGTAATCTATTAGAAAGTATGAGCATTTTCCTTTTATATCAGAAGTCAGAAAGTTTTAAAGTGTAGCTATAAATAGCTAAACTATAAACAAAACAACTTAACTCTAATATATTCAAACACTTGCCTTAAAAAACTTCAACCATATGTTATAAATATAATTAAACAGAGTCAATACACTGAAAATAAGTCTATTTTCTATGTACAGTTAATTTTGCAGTTGAAATTTTGATGTGTCTTCCATTTAGCACTATTCTTTAATAATGCCAAGTGATTCAATGAACAGGTGCCATTCTTCTTGCATACCCATTTGCCGTCACAATTACAATGGAACATGAAACTTGTAAAACTGACAGTCACGCTGGAAACATGATAACTGCTTCCTCTGAATTATTTATTTTTATTTATTTTTATTTGTTGTATTTATATACCACCCTCTCCTGAGGCTCAGGGTGGTTTACATAAAAATGCAGAAAACAGTACATGGAACTTTTCACATATCAATAACATTAACATTAAACTATAACAGGGGTAACAGAATATAATGCTGTAAACAGGTCCAGAGCAGAATGTATGGATGGATCTCTGGGAGGGAGGGAGCAGGGGCCCTGTAAATGTTGCTGGTTACCTGGTTTCAATCAAATGTCTGGTGGAAGAGTTCCCTTTTATAGGCGCTGCAGGAACTGTTTTAGCTCCGTCAGGGCCCTGATCTCCCCTGGGAGCTCATTCCACTAGGTGAGGGCCAGGACAGAGAAGGCTCTGGCCCTGGTTGAGGCCAGGTGGGCTTCTTTAGGGCCAGGGATCACTAGCCAGTTCTGATCAATATCTATGTAATTCAGCATTTTTGCCAGCCAATTTCTGCTGCTCTTGTTCTGGTCATTAATTATTTACATGAATTTGAGTGTATGCGTGTTTTTTAAATCATCCTGTGATTTAAATAGGAAGTTGAAGTTTTGCAAGCATATGACTGTAACTTGACAACTTGTATGTGAGCTCACGAGTTTAGTGAAAACTACTTGCTTGATAGGAATCTAAGAATCTCATGTAGTATGCATTTATGGGCTGAGCATAGTGTGACAAGCTGGGCTAGAGGAAAGGTAGCCAGAGACAACGAATAAGGGAACAATACTGATTCTTCATTCTTGTAAATAAATAACCATCCCTACCAGTGGGTGGCGATGTTGTACATAAAATCATAGAGTTGGAAGAGACCTTCCTGGTCATCTCCTCCAACCCCCTCCAGAATGCAGGAAACTCACCTGTCTACCAACAATGACCCAAATTACATGCCCAGATTATGAGTGCCTGGATTGGTTCAGTATTAGTTCTGGTTGTTCTGTGGAAATTGATTGTTTAATGGTAGTACTTGTGGTTTTGTTGTGTTTTTTATGATCTGTGCTGGAGACGTTTTATTAAAATTGGTTCCTTAGCAAGTATGTTACAGCTGGTGGTGGATTCAAGATGGCAAAAGGCTTATTGCATGAGAATAAATTTATTAGCCACTCAAAAGAGCCTGGAATTAGCTAGCACCTGGTTGCCTTTAAGCTTCTGGTTTCTGTGGCTGAGTGGAGTGTCCAGAAGGTAGCACATTGCCTGGCAGAGTTTTTATAGAGCGAAGCCAAGACATTTTACCTGCAGCTCCTCCATGCAGAGCATGATTCCTACAAGCAGCTCTGAAGGACTTAAAAAAGACGAGTATGAAGGTAGCCTTGCATTTCTGAAGTACAGAAAGGAATGGCAAGCAGGGAGGAGGGTGCTTATTTATGTGCTCTGAGAAGGATATTAGATACACCCTTCTGTGTTCCTTCTAGTCCAAGTGACAATTTAAATGAAACCAGTCCTGCCCAACCAAAATATGGAGCTGGCAAGGTAGAGAAGGGCTTATATCCGATGGTGAGTCATGAAAGAATTTTGTGTGGGAAGACAGTTTATAAATGTTTTAAAAGGAGATCTTTATAGCCTGCTTGTTACAGAAGATGCCATTTTACACAAACCAATAGGATCATATTGTCCATGGAGTGTTGAAGCAGAAACAAGTGTTTCCTTGTTGATATGCTTTTGATTCTAGTGACCTTTTCATGACAACATGAAGGCATAAAAAGAGCCTGCTGGATCAGATCAGTTTCATACAGCAGCCAGTCAGCTGCCCTCAAGGGCACAGAGGCTGAGTTTCTCCTCCCTCCCCAGTTACTGCCTCCCAGTGCTGCCACTGAATAAGAAGGATCCCTTCAGTCACCATGGCTGGTATCCATTGGAGGCCCTGAATCTAATGTCCGTCTAAAGCTATCTGTGCTTGGGGTCATCATTACCTCCCTAGCAGTGAATCCCACAGGGTAATTACTTGTCCAGAAAAGAAATATTTCTTTTGTCTGTTAGAAAGTTAGATATGGCCCACTTGCAAGCAATTTACAAGCAACCTTGAAGGAACAAAGCAGCAGGAGTTCCCCAAGAGAGTCTCAGGCCAAACAAAATCTGCCAACAATGTGGAACAAAAGGTCAACTAGAAGCAGAATCATCCAGCCATAGGGAAACTAACAGCTGCTGATGCACAAGGCTCACCATCAGCAACTGTAAGAATGGCCCTGGTGAAGAGCGGGCCAAACACCTGCTACTATGTGGATGGCTGGGAAATATCAATGCTATTGGATGCAGGTTCTGAAATAAGCCTCATACATAGTGAGCATGCAGCTCTGAATGGAAAGAAAATGAATGCATCTGGGGCGATATTGATAAGTCACTGTGAGCAGAAGGAGCAATTGAGCTCTGGCATTAGGGTCTCTGAAGACTACATGGACTTATATAGTCACCACAGAGATTTCTACTGCAGTTGTTCTACGAGTGCATTTTATTTGGGGATACCACAGTAATGCTTGAGCTGCCAGCAGAATACCTTTGTTCTTGGATAGTTTCCATATACCTGGGGTGACTGTGAACATTAAAACATCTGAATTTCAGCAGGCAGCACTACAGACTGTAGTGACATGTCAGTGTTATGATAGGAAAGGGGAAAAGGTTCTCTGGAAAACAGTTAACCTGCTGCCACCATTCAGGACTATCAAGAACAGCTCTTCCAGCACAGTACTAGATCATAACATAGGGACAAAGTAGAGAACCCTAGAAAATACCTTTTAACCAACCTAGTGGTATAGTACAATCTAGCCCAGGGGTAGTCAAACTGTGCCCCTCCAGATGTCCATGGACTACAATTCCCACGAGCCCCCTGCCAGCAACATACACATCCAGAAATATTTGAAATTCTGTACCAGGTTAGTTTGTATTTGCTTTTCAGTGTTCTGCTTATGAGGGTTAAATGATCATCTGTATGTTTACAGCAGAACATAGCTCATCTATAATTTTTCTTTTATAAATTCTAGTATCAGTGAACATTTTATGTGTGAGCCTTGTTACCATCATCAACCCCTGAAATATGCTTTTCTTCTCTCCTACCCGCCACATGCTTCCCATCTGCCAGTGTGTTCTTACTTTGCCTTTTTGTAAGCTTGCCCACTGTCTAGGCCTTATTGTTTTGGGGAAGAATAGTAACAGAACTCTTAGAAGAACTGTAAAATCAGAACCAGAGAGAAACCTTTAAAACAGCAACAACTTGGACCCCCCTCCTGCAAAACCACAAACCATTAAACAATTGATGTGCAATGCAGTTAACAAGCCAAGAGATGAAGCTTCATTGAAACACCACAAGCCTTTTAAACCCAAAGTAGCACAAAGCAAAACTTTTAAAAGCCCCCCCCCAACTTCAGCCTACTGAGCAAAACCAAACAAGCAAACTTTGAAATAATATTTAAAAAAATTTTAAAGGAAAGAACAAACATGTCCTGGAATAAAATAGGAAAACTATCTTTGCATGAAAGTATCAGAAGGCATCAGAATGAATACAGGCAGAGGCATACCACTCTAAAAAATCTCGCCCTGAAATGGAGCCAAGCTTATTAATTTTATTTATTGATAGTTATATTTGTTTCCCAGCATATCTCCTTCTTTCTTCTTCTTTTTATCCTTTAGCTCGGATCTTTTTATCCTTTAGCCCCAGGTCTGAGGCCTGGTACTGGGCCGCGAAGGCCTCAGTACTGTGCCGCCGGTGGCTACAACTTTCTCTCCCCCCCCCCCCCACAGTAAGAAGCTCGCCAAGCCGCGAGCGAAGCGGCCACTTTGCTCGTGGCCTGGCTAGCTTCTCACTGCGAGGGGGGAGGGAAGAGGCAGGCAGGCACAGTTGCCAGCACACTGGTGGACACAAACGCACATGCACGGCGACTGCGCATGTGTGTTTGCTTGCAGCTGCCGTGCATGCACAGTGCCCGGGCTGCCGGCTCTTCTCCACCCATGGAGGTGGTCCTCAACCACTAAAAGGTTGGGGACCGCTGCTTTAGCTGGTGATTGATGGAGAAAGTTGTCCCTTCAGCTAAGCGCTACTGGATTTTTTGCCTTGTTTATAATATGTTTCCACTCCTGGCGATTGGTGGCAGTAATTTTGGCCATGTGGATAGTCAATCAATGGTTTCTAAGGTCTTCCTTCATCTGTTTAAGCCATGTTTTTTTTGGTGCCAGTCATCAGTACTTCCATTCAGTTGGTTGTTCTCACCAGAAGAGTTTGTGAGGCAGTCTGCTGGTGTTCATTCTGCCGACAGGGCCAAAGCACTGCAGTCTGCGCTTTTGGATTTGTTCTTTAATTTGTGGCTGGTTGTCACATTTTGTCCAAATTGTCTCATTTCGATTATGATCACATAGAGAGTCACCCAGAATCTACTCCAGGCATCACATTTGAAAGGTCTCGAGTTTGTTTATGTCAGGTTTTAGTAAAGTCCGTGTTTCTGATCCATATAGGAGGATTGGTAGAATTAGTATCCGGGAGAGATGAACTTTGGTCTTGAGGGAGAGCCTATCCCCAGAGACTCAGGTCTGCTTTTTATCTTCTTGGTCCAGGTTCAGGAAGCCTTAGGCTGTGGGAGAATCATCATGACTAGGTAGACAGTCATTGTCCCCTGTAACATGTGATCCAGTGTGCCTCTAAGACATGCCTCCCCCCCTTCTCTGCAATTGTCTGGGATACCTGTTATATGGGAATTATTAAAATTCCAGCTTCAGATATTCCTGAATATTTCCAAAAATATCTGGGGCCTGGATACTGGAACCGTAATATTCAACCTAAATTCTTTTGCTCTCAAAGACACAGTATACAGAAAAGAGAGAACAGTCATTGTTGTATGATTGTTCCATTCCCCCCTTTGTTACAGCAGCTCCATTCATGCGTGCTGCTCTAGTTAAGGGTCTGTCAGCATTTTTATTACCAAGACTCCTCTAGAGGTTTATAACTCAGCATTAAAAATTCTTTGCAGCATAAAACTAGTCATGCAAGGGAGCACTTCTTTAAAACAAAAAGTCAGACAATTGTATTTGGGTTTTTTTTTTTAAAAAGGGGGTTTTACAGCATGTGCGTTTTAGTCAAGCATTCAGAATCTGACTTCTCAAACTTTTACACATCCTTACATTTAAACCCACGAGGGTCATTGTTGGTCATGAAAGAAAATGATAATACAGGCTATGCATTTCAAAAGTACTTCAGTGAATTTTGAAAATAGTCCTGTTGAAAGCCACTCTGTTGCTGCTATTGGCTACTGGTACTTGTGGCCTTTCATTCTTTCACTCACACCTGCATAGATGGGGGTAGACATAAGATTCCGCAATGCAGGCATATCTTCCTGTGTCCCAGGTGTGGTTGATCCTGGTGTCATCACACACAAATAGGGAAGGTGTTTCTAGACATATATGATCATCCCTGAACAAGTTCATTAAGGCTTCATTTGTCTTCCTGTGAAACTGCTGAAACATCTACTCTGCTACTTTGATCCCTAACTGGTAACACTTCATGGTCTTTGGCAGAGTTCTTTCCTAGCCTGTTCTCTCAGGGTCGCTGATATTCTCCCATGTCATATAGTGGCTAAAATACTGGACTTAGAGGAGGGGGTTAATGATGATGATAAAATTCATAATTGGCTGGTTTGTGATATGTATTTGTCTGGCTCATAATCTTCACTTTATTATGGTGCAAATTTCATTTCAGCAGAAGACATTCTCCGGCTTGGAACATTCAACAAGATTCTTCTTATACACACCAGTGTTAAAGCTGGCCAGGATGTGTTACAGGCGAATTTACACATGTTCCTTAATTTTAGGTCCTTACCTTTGGTGGAACTCTTATCAGTTGCTCAGGAATAATGTGAACTACAAAGACAGTTGCTTTGTAATCATGCATGTGTAAAAGATTAAGGATTATTAAATCCTTACACTTGTTGATATTCTCATTGATTGCAGTGAACTGCATAATCACCTTTTGACGGAGTAGCCTTTTATTTGGTAAGTATCTCTCTTTGGATCAGATGATTCTCCTGGATAATTCTTATAAACATTTTATGTGGTTGTTGTCCTTCAACTAGATCTAAAGCCCTTCAGTGCATTGTCCAGTGTGTTCATTTTGGTAAGTAGAGTAGTTTAATTTTCAGGCTGCTTTCAGACATGGCTGGTGCTAGGGACCAGCAGAACGGGATTATTTGGAATCCTACTCAAACCCATGCAAAGGGTCTTATTCCAAGAAAAATCTCATTAGGATGGGTAAATTCTTAGGGGAAATACCATAATATGCCTGTATGTGGCAAAAATTATTTTATTTATAGTTTAATTTATATCAAACCCTCCTCTGCCAAAGAGGGTTCAGGGTGGCTCACAACCATTGTTAAAACATCATATAATTCAAATACAATAAATACTATAAAACAATACAATTTCAGTAACACTCTACCTCCTGCCTACCATCATCACCCATCCAATAAAATATGACCCAAGGGAGGAGGGGAGAGTATGGGAGAGGAGAGGAAGTAGTCCCACATTGTTCTAAGATGCCACTGCTTCAGCCATTAGCCTGGTGGAAGAGTGCTGTTTTACAGGCTCTGTGGAACTTCGATAGCTCCACCAGGCTAGAGTCATGGCCAAAAAGACCCTGGCTCTAGTTATGGTCAGGTGGATTTCTTTGGAGCTAGGAATAAGCAGCAAGTTTATATTTGTAGAGTTTAATGCTCTTTGGGGAAGACAGCTTTCCGCAGGGCCTGTAAAACGGAGCTCTTCCACCAGGTCTATGGTTGAGGCTGGGGTCAGGGAATCAGGGACATCGCTCCCCCCCTAGGAGTTGGAGTGTACGCTACTCCCCTATCCTTTCCTCTTCACCTCTTAATAATTGGGGGAGGGATGGGATTTTTAGCCGCCATGTTAGTAGATTGATGTTTTAATGGGAATTTTAATGGGATTAGTTGTTGTGACCCACCTCGAGCCTATCGGGAGAGGCGGGAAATAAATCTAATAATAATAATAATAATAATAATAATAATAATAATAATAATAATAATAATAATAACAACAACAACAACAACAACAACAACAACAACAACAACAACAACATTTGGAGAGGCAGTCCCTCTGGTATGCAAGGCCCAAACCATGTAAGGCCTTAAAGATTAATACCAGTTATCACTTGAGAGGTCATTCTTGAAAGGTCTACCCAAATACAGTTTTTCAGTTCACAGAGTTCCTTTGTATTTGGGTGGGTCTTTCAGGTTTGCCCTCCCTACTGAGCTGAGCTCTTTGCTGCTGCTCAGTTCTTATCGCTGTGGGTTGGAATTATTCTTTTTAAAAAATGACTATAAGAGCAAGAGTCCAGTAGGGCCTTAAAGACTAACAAATTTTAGATACAGCTATATCTGAAGAACTGAGCAATGACTCATATAAACTCATCTCCTGACATGATTTTTGTTAATCTTGAAGGTGCAATTGGACTCTTGCTGTTCTCTACTACTACAGACACACTAATACAACTGCCCATCTTGATCTAAATGATGAAAATATTTAATTAACTTTATTTTTGATGCAAATCTTTTATTTTGGGGATTGCTCTCCTAATGCCTGTTGAAAATGCAGCAAACAAAAGAGATAATTTTTTCTTATTAAAAATCTTTATTTTTCAGACAAAATATTTATACTCCAAATCCTTTGTTTAGGAGACCCTACAAAATGATTTTTAATTGTAAGCATTGCCTGACTGCCAATCTCCTGATTAAAAAAAAACTCTTAGGAAGGTCAGTTTAAAAAGATTAAAAAGACACAAAATCCATTTGTGCTTATGCCTCTTGTGTCTTTATCATTGTGGCAAAGTGAAACAGCACATTAATATGTCAGGTATGTATTTGGGTAGGAAATATGATCAAAATGGCTAGGAAAAAACCTACAACAGAATGATTTATGGGTCCAAATAAAATCAAAGTAAAGCCTCTATCTTGCTTCACAGTGATAAGTATTACAGTTACATAGCTGTATAAATCAACTTTGATATTCATAATGTAAATTCTTCAGCCTTAGATCTAAGGCAGCCAATTCGTATGACAACTTCCCCTTTAGGAAGCCGTTTTTTGTGTTTGGAACTGGGACACATTAGATGAAATCAAGATGCCCTCTGAGCTGTTTCTTGCACCAAACACAGTTTCTAATTGGGCTGCTTTCACACTGGAGGATAGGCTGGGAACTCAATTCAAAGGCTCAGTTTTAGTGAACAGCGTTTCTTCCAAGGTCAAGTAGTTGTATTAATTTTTTTCTTGAATAATGCTGGGTTTTTAATATGACAGCTGATACAATGAGGGTTTTTTTTTTAAATGCACAATCTGCTTTTAACAATCTGCTAAGTTCCCATAGCCCTATTACCTGTTGTTTAATTAACTCACTTTATTAAAAGTTTTGATAAAACAAAATCTGTCTATTTTCAGTGAAAATGAACTTTTTTGTCTTGCTACAGCAAACTCTCGCTTTTAGAGCAAAACCAAAATTTGTGTTTGGCTGAGACTGTTTCTCAGGCATCCATAATCTACAATAACCGTTGCCTGACAAGAGCCTTTTAACTGAAATTGCTCTTGTTACTGCTGTAATAAAATCAGTTTAGAAGATGAAAAGGCTGCCTTCATAGCGTCCTCTGCTCTCCCCCTTCTTTTGGGGGGAAACTTCTGTGGCTTACAGTGCTGTAGGATGCATTAAAGAGCTTAAAATTATTAGAGGCTTTCATTTTCAATATCCAAGGCAGCTATAGAAGAGCCAAGTGGAGTCTCTGAAATGGAGAGCGGCTGCTACAGAAACATCTCTGCCTGGGTTTGATAAGGACTGGCTCGGTGACTGGTTTCCTGCGGCAGAATGTATGTGCAGAAGACAACAAGAAGGAGGAAGAATTTGGCTTAAAGCTGTGTTAGTCTCAAACATTTTATAAGAGCTGCAGTGCATTATGTCTTAAGTAAGACCTAAAGTTTAGCCAAGCATATGGCATGGGAATGATCTTCAGTTCAGCAAGACGATGGCTTACAAACAGTGGGAAACAAAGAAGCAGGATAGAAGACAAAGCACGATTGCCATTAACTACAAACCCAATGCACTGAAACCTGCAGTGAGATAGACATTAGCACAAGGATAGTCACAGAAATCCTGGGAACTGTACAAAGTATATTCCTGTGGCAATAATTATTGACATACCTCAATGACAGGTAGAAGAGTATATGGCAAAAAGTTCACTCTACATATTTCCATAACCCCGTCTTCCTGTTTGGGATTCCCTATATAAGATCTAAGAACTTTAGGGTCATTGTACACAGGACTGCCCTTGAAGTTGTTCTGAAAACTTCAGCTTGTCCAGAACGTGGCAGCACACATCCTCACTGGGACCCAAGGAAGAGCACATATTCACCCTGTGTTCTCTCAGCTGCACAGGCTCCAGACTGAAGACCGGATTAAATTCAAGGTTTTGGTTTTCACCGTTAAAGCCCTAAACAGTCTGGGACCATTGTATCCATGGAACCACCTCCCCCACTATGTCCTCCAAAGAGCACTCGGAGAGAACAAAATCCAATCAGGATCCCTGTCACCAAAGAAATTAAATTCAGCCCTGGCCCAGGCCTGGGGGAATGTTCTGTGTGACCTCAAACAGTTCTGCAGGGCATGCAAGATACGACTGTTCTACTGGGCCTATGGTTGAGGCTTTGAAGTAACATCAGAAATTCACTGGACTTTCTGCCCAAATCCATTTTATTAATCCATCAAATTTTCATCCAAGGGACTGCATTTTTATATATTGTCCCCCTCCCCCCTTATTCTTTTGAGAAAGATGTGGTAATGGACAAGGCAGTTTTTGTTAGTATTGTAAATGTTTTAGAACTTGGGAATTTTAGATTTGATTTTGTATATTTAAATTGCTATGCTCTTAATTGCTATAATCTGCCCTAAGAGTCCAGGGAAGGGCAGGCTAGAAATAAAATTAAAAGAATAAATATATATTCTAGTATAAAAACAACTTCAGTCAACCTTTACTACCTGAATTGTCATAGGCATTGAAGGGAATAATTATCTTGTCATTTACCAGAATACCTCCAGACTTTGGACCATCAGTAGGTCAGGCAACAAGTGATTCAAATATTCAATTTCTGACCTGGCAGCTCCTGCAATGCAATTGTATCATTCAGAGAATGATGGAGGAGGAGGCGTGTTCAATAGAGCTTTATTATTATTATTTATTAGATTTCTTACCCACCGCTCTCAGAATTGACTCGTGGGGGGTTACAACAAGAATAAAACCCCAATAAATAAAAACACAAAAACCATAAAACCAAATCCCATAATAAGGCAATGAGAAAAATATCCCTCCTCTACCTCTCATGTCGCCTCTCCCATCAGTGCCTCAGAGCCCCAGACCCAAAGGATGCTGATAGTTCTTGGTTGTGGAGGGGCCCCTACGATCTCCTGCACCTTGGCTTCAACCAAAGACCTGGCCAAAGAGCTTTTTTCAGGCTCTGAGGAACTGTGAAACCTCCTGCGGGGCTCTTAGCTCTTCCGGGAGCTCATTCCACTGTTCAGGGCCAGAACCGAAAAGGTGTTCCAGTGAGGACCATGGCTGCTGCATTTTGCACAGCTGCAATTTCCAGGTCAATTACAAGGGTAGGCCCACATAGAGTGAGTTACAGAAGTCAATCCTGGAGGTGACAGTCATATGGATCACTGTGGCCAGATATTTTAGGGACAGGTATGGTGCTAGTAGTCTCACCTGGAGAAGATGGGAAAACAGCAGGCATGCTACTCTCATAATCTGTGCCACCATAGTAAGTGAGGCATCCAAGATCATGTCCAGATTCCTAGCAAAGGGCATGATGCTGAGTTGCACCCTGGCCAGGTTGGGTAAACACACTTCCTGATCTGTCTCCTTCCTTCTCAGCCACAGAGTCTCCATCTTAGAGGGGTTGAGTTTCAGGTCACTCTGCTCTAATCACCCAGCTACCGCTTCCAAACAACTGGCAAATGTACCCAGGGGGCAATCTGGGTGGCCATCCATGAGGAGATAGATTTTACAATCCAGTCACTGTTCGTAGGCAATATTTCCGCTGAAGCAAGCCTAGTTCTGTATTACTGCTTGGATCCCATAAGTCCATTTTGGGAAAGTGGTGCTGGAGGAACAGACATTAGAGCTGCTAGAAGAACACATCCACAAATTCAAACTCCTATTTAGGTTAACTACTTCTATACCTTTAAAAAAATCAGTAAAAATAAATAAGAGGGACCTAAGCATCTGATTATTTACTGTATTTACAGACCACATTTCTCACTGAGCCTCAAGGTGGTTTTCATGGTGTTAGAATGCAATGAATAGCAAGTGGCATCAAATAAGCAATGTTCTAGGACTAGGGTTACAGAACTGTGGTATCCCTTCTGATCTCTTCAGGCAGGACATTCCAAAGGGTGGGGGCCATAACAGAGAATACACATGTGTGGGTTGTTGTTGATTGCATGTTCATAAAGTTACCTTATGCTAACTTCCCTTTCCGTTAACTTTATATGTGGCTGCAGATACCACCAGCTGAAAAGGCAACAGGATTGGAAATCTCATGTCACTGGCCTTCTCCTAACTGAAATGTCAATGCAGTTTCTTCCTTCAAATATATGAATCTCTAACAGACTAGACCCTCTGAAAATTCATGGAGCTTGGCTTTTGCAGGTCCTATTCAGTTCTTAAAATGACCAGGGGGCAGTTTCTCCTCTGTTACTCCAGGAACTGAAGAAATAAGGAAAGATAAATTAGAAATATGGCTATTGCTTAACATTTTGCAATGTAAAGCATGCATTAGAAAAATAAATTAATGGGATTACAGCACTTTGGGAAATGACTACCCAGCAAAATAATACAAGTAATATAAATTGGCAATAATGTTTAAAGGGCCAAAACATTTCACGGTAGCCCTTGGTAATAATCTGCCAAAGTAAACAACACTATTACAGCAGCTACATCCAAATAATCCCTGGGAAAAGGAATATGAAAGCAACCAGTTGTTTGACTACAATCTGTTTCCTGAATAATAATCTTTAATTGTATCACAAAAGTAAGAGGCATAGGCAAAATGATATCCTATTTAAACGGAAGAATCTTTGACTAGCCCTTCAGTGTTTGCTAATAGTAGCTACCTTGCTTCCTTTATACTACAAGCACTGCACCAAAGGCAGTTCCATAGTAAAACAACAAATTAATCATCTAAAAGTGCTACACACGGCAATGACTGCAAGTAAACTTGCATGGTTGCTATTTTATATGGCAGTTGTCTTCTAGTGGGTACATCACTGTTTGTTTATAGGGATGGGTACAAATTGGGAAAATCCACTTGGGGTTTGGGATGTCTCCTAAACCCAAACCCAGTTGCTCTGCTAAACCAAACCAGTTCAGGAAGTTTGAGACATGGGGGTGGGCCAGCACCCCAGGGTCCTAGAAACTCCAAAATTGCAGGGCATCTCCAGATGACTGCCCTCTACCTGCTCACTAAAAGATTGTGAAGACTGGAAGATTGGATTTGGGGGTCCAACTTATAGACACCCAAAAAAGGTGCCCTGATGAAGCTGCTTTTTGGGGGAGATGTCAGGTAAAGGTTAGAACAGTCCCTGTGCTACAGAGACACATCGGATCTGCAGAAGACCTCCCCAGGATGCCCCCTACATGCCCAACAAGTTATGTGCAGATAGGACAAGAGGGGTCCGAATACAGACACCCAAAGAAGGTAATCCTAGGAAAGTGCTTTTGGGGACATGTCAGGCACAGGTTCAGTCATGTCTAGAACAGGGCCTGTGAGAGCTAGAGGCTTCAGAGTCACAGTGGACCTACCCAGGATGTCCCTTGACATGCTCTACAGATTATATATAGATTGATTGGGGGGGGGGGGCGGTCTGAATTACAGACACCCAAACAAAGTGTCTCCAGGAAGGTGCTGTTCAGGGAGATGTCAGGTATGGGTTCAGGAGTATAAAGAATGAGGCCTGTGCAAGCTAGAGTAATCAAACTTATAGCAGACTTTCCCAGAATGCACCCTTTAGGCTGTGACTCAGGGGTTCCTGATTACAGCCTGCCAAAGAAGGCACCACTGGGAAAGTGCTGTTTCAGAAAATGTTGTCAAGTGCAGGTTCTGGGTTATAGAAACAACATGGTGGACCTTATGTGTCTTAGTAGAGGGGAGGTATCAAATACCTCCAGGATGGACACCCCCCCCCCTCCTGAAAGCATGCTGGAGACAATTGTTATGGATGGATGTGTGCCTGGCTGGGCCCATCCTCTCCAATGACTAGATGAATGCTGGGCCAACACCATCCAACCTGGCCTGGAAGCTATATGAATAGCAGGTGGCTGTAAAGCATTGCAGGGCAGGGCTAACCCTCCACCCTGCCTAGGAGCCACCTGCACGATTGTGAGTGGTTGTGTGTCTCTGGGCCAACTGGATACGGCCAACCCTCCTGCTCTGCCTGAGGGATGGAAGCCACCTACCGGGTTTTGTGGGTGGCTGCATCCCACTGATCCCACACTCCTTCTGTGGACAGACAATGTGATTACAGAGCCTCCTATGCTGCCCAGGATCAGGGAGCCACCTGCTTGGTTGTGTGTGACTGTGTTCTCCCCAGATCCACCCTCCTACCACAGCCAAAGTGACAGTAGAGTAGGGCCAACCCTTCAGTCCTGGACAGGTTCCAGAAGCCACCTACCCGATTGCGAGTGCTGTCCCCCCTTGGGCTCTCCCTCCTACCCTCCCTCTGTAGACAAGGTTTGCACAGACATTCATTCCCCACTGCTGGCCTCGTGTTTTTTTCCTGGCAGCTGTGGCTGGCTTTCATTTAGAGAACAACTGTAAGGGCTTGAACTGGCTTGAATTTGCTGCCAACAGCACCCTGTTCCTGGGGATGGGTTGACTGTGTGTACATCACTATCTTCCCACAGTCACCTTAGATTTTTGAGCCCATGCCCCACAAAACACCTTGTAAAATTGTAAAAGTGAGAGACTTTCAGGTGCCACCTATAGGATGGCAACCCTAGAAGGGGCTCATTGGCTGCTCGCTTCCATGTCAACATTGTGTAGTGCCTGCATGCATACCTGTGAATTCTTAGTGACTGGTAGGGGGGTGGGCTCTGTTATGCTTGTGGGGATCCCTCTGCACGTCGGAGCTGGGACCATGCAGGAAATTAATCCTCTGTTTTGGGCAAGTGATTAGCTTTTAGTCTAACATTGAAGAAAATCAGGATTTGCCAAGGATGACCTTCAGACATGATAGCAGATAAGCCCTATGGTATTTGTGGATACTTTAAAGTTCTCAGGGAACCTTCTCTTAAATTATTCCTTACCCATGATGTCCTCTTGAGAGCCAGTTTGGTATAGTGGTTAAGAACAGAGGCCTGTAATCGGGAGAACCAGGTTTGATTTCCCACTTCTCCATATGCAGCCAGCTGGGTTACCTTGGGCCAGTCACAGTTCTCTCAGTGTTCTCTCACAAGTGTCTGTTGTGGGGAGAGGGAGGGTAGGCAATTGTACGCTGCTTCAAGCGGGGTACAAAAAGCCGACTTCTACTGCTTCTTGCTGCTGCATTTGGATGAGAGAATCAGTTGCTACTGTTTGCCACCTAAGGTGTGAATAAATAATTTGGTTCTACTGCCTCTTGGCCTTACTGATTCTTTGTTTATAAAAGTTGGTGCAGGCTATGTGCCTTGTGATTCACTAAAGCCCTTGCTTCCATGGAGCAGCCTCAATTTTCTTCTCACTCTTTTGGAATAATTATGAAGTATACATCAAATATTAAATAGTACAGCAGCTAATCAGGCAATACCATTACTCAGATTCCAGACAATTCATGTTTGTTTTATAAGAAATTTGTGTTGATAATGTAGGGACAGCTTTCTGCTTTATGGTATGACCAACATAGGCATGAAATACAGATGTCGAAAAAAAATAGTTATGGCGAAGGGGAGGTAATGAACATCCAAAGTTGTTTCTATGTAACTGGATGCAATTTCACTCTTCAAAACAAGTTATTTGACAAAATAGTATTTGGAATGAAGTCTATATATTTGATTTGGCCAACCATCTAAAAAACAACCAGTCACATGGATAAATTATTAACCTGTAGGGATCCATTACAGATTAAATATGAACGAGAATGTGCTATAGATTGGGGTAAAGACATTTGTGTGCTTGCTGTAGCCTCCCCCCTTTTCTTTTTGCATATAACAGTTCCTTGCATCAACTACCTCCAATGGCATCTTTTGAATAATGGTCACAGTATGTGTTTATGTCAGGGACCTATTTGTTGATTAGTTATAATAAATCAATGCAAGATTCCATTTGTTCTGATGGAAAGTATGTTTTTAATAGAATCCAAATTAAACCCCAGGGTGGTGATTTTTCTCTCATTTCCATGTAAACATTTAGATAACTATACTACCATTTCTATCAAAGTTAAAAGAATGATACACATGCACATGATCTGTACACTAGACAGAAGAGTAGATCAGAAACCATCATGGCCAGTAAGCACCACCAGCACCAGAAACCTCAATGCTACTGGTACCAGTACTGTACAGAAAAGTAAAGTATATTGCCTTCAGCAAGCCAGGTGGCTGAAAAGGGAAGATCACTTGGAATGTCTAGTGGTTGGAAAATTCATTGAGCACAATTTAAAGGATAAAAAATCAACTCTATAAAATGTACACTTCTAGACGGGATTTGGTAATAGTGGTGACATAAAAGTTTTATAGGCAGCTTTGGCCACTGGATGAGTTCTTATGTTGTAAAATCAATGTTTATTGGGATTTCAGGTGACAGAATAGCACCTTTTTATCTACATAGGGAAAACTCTTCCCAAATTTATTTTTTCCCTATAAGACACTGCCAGTACAGTTACTGTTTTCATTAGAAATTTAGTGTCCTCTCATGCTGTAGAGAGAGGCATAAGGGAGTGAGTACATATATACATCATCCTGACAGCTCTTGAAAAGTGTGAGTACCTTAAAAGCTTGGATTTTACTTTCTTTAGTAAGAGATATCCTATCCTAACAGTCTACAGCACATATACCCCTTTGAGAGGGAAGAGATGTGCACATGGAGAATCAGTGGAACTAGAGCCAGTCTCAATTCTTTAAATGCAGGCTAATTCAAGCAGATTAGTTCACATTTTCTGGAACAGGATGTCCAAAGCTCTTCTCAGACACTTTAAAGTCAGAAAAGGAATGCATATAAGGGGAAAATAAGGGGGGAAACAGAAGCAATCTCTGTTTCCAACCTACACACATTTCTTGGAATGGACATATCAACAAATACTAATAACAAGGCCCACGTTTGGGGGCCTCTGAGCAGAGAGGGTCTGTGTCTCCCTCCCCTGCCCACCCTGTTTCTGTCCCCCTTGGCACCTACCACACATATATCCTTCTTAGGGTTCCCAAGTCTCTTGATTTGGCAACCCCAAATGCTTGCCACCACTAACTAGAGTAGAAGGAGGGCGAATATGAGTGGGGATTTAGGCATTGTAGTATCATGAAGAACAACACTTCAGCTTTGCTTCAAATTAAAGTTTTAAAAAATTTATTTAGCTCTCTGACCAATTCTCTCTTTGGCTGGGCCTTTTTTCAGTCAGTCTCAGTTTGCACAGCCACCCACTTCCCTGCAGTTTACATTTTACAGCTTTCTTGACACATTTCACAAGTCTGTACCATATGGTCAGTTTCCCAGTTCATTCTCATCACTACAGATAGTTTCTAGCTAAGCCTTTTACTTTACTGATTGCAGAGTTGGCCTTATATAGGTCCTTGTCTTGTTTTGGAATCACCATATGGGAGCCCCATAGCACACATCCATTATAAACACACAGTTTCCATTAATGCTGGTAGAATAATATAAGTTCTTTGTCTTCCAAAAACGGTGGCCATCCCCTCAATATAAATTCCCTAACTTTGGCTAATATGGGACCTATATCAGTCCATGGTTATCTGTCTGTCACTGGTGGAGTGACAAGGCAATCTATTAGTAAGACACAGTCATCATTGTGTACAGTTCTAGATAATTCAGGTAGGTGGCTCAAGGCATCTGCATGACCCAGTTATATTATACTCATAGGCTTGACAAGTGACAGCTGAAGGCATCTGTGGTACTGCTTTCATTTTATTAAATAACTATATCAGAGGTATTGAGCCTGCGCAAACTGTACAATTCTGCCTATGAATATATTTCTAGAGTTTTTGAACTATAAACATAACAGTGAATCTTTCCCAATCTAGCTGTGAATAATTATGTTCATAGAATCTTAGAAGCATGGAGTTAGAAGGGACCACCAGCTTCATCTAGTCCAACCCCCTGCACAATGCAGGAAACTAACAACTACCTGCCAATTATAGTGCCAGTTGACTATTCTTCAGCAGAGAAATGTTGACAAGTTAGGCAAAACTGTTCTATAATAATTAAGCAATCCAATATATGCTTTCTGCTCAGAAACATTTTTCTGTCTAGAGTTTTCAAAATCACTTGGATTGTAATCATCCCAGGGACCAGCCCTTGAGCATCTGCTTTATAACCTAAATGGATCACCTCCAGTTTTAAAAAAGAACATTTTATTTTCTTAAGGCACAATCCTACTCCCATTGTTTAAAACTTCAGCTAAATATTATAAATGTTCTTATGTGGTGGTTCTGGTTACTAATATGTCATCTAAATAAATTACTACATGAGGAATCTCTTGAAATAGTCCTCACATATTCCTCTGAAACATTACTGGTGAAGAAAAAACACCAAATGTAAATGATGATACCAAAACAGACCTTTGTACAGACTCTTTTGATTTTTCATCCTGTACAAGTTTTTGATATGCATGACTCATGCCTAATTTTGTAAACAGCCAACCTCCTGTTAATGCTGCAAAGAGACCTTCTGTTTTAGGAATAGGGCATTCTTCCAGCTGTGCTAACCCATTGACAGTGTATTTGTAATCTCCACATATGCACAAGGAACCATCTGGTTTTATGGACAGAATTCTACCTGCCTATTCTGAAAATGTTACAGATTCAATAATACCTGCTTTTAATCTTTCCAATTCCATTTTAACTTTTTGTCCAATTCAAAAAGAACAGATCTGAGCTTAAAATGATGAGCTGTACTATTCTGTTTCACATATACATTCTTGTACCTTGCATAATTCCTAACTCTTCCTTGAAAACTTCCTGGTACATAGATTTTCTACACCCACACAAAATCTTCCCTCTAGGTTGAAAAGCTGAAACTGTTCTTTAAATTTTAAACCCAAATCAGCTAACCAACACCTTTCAAGTAATCTGGGGACACTCCCTGAAACCACTATCAGTATTAATAGTTTTACATTATCTTTGTAGGACAGTGGCCAAAACTTCACCTAGTAATTTAAGTATTTATCCTGTACGTGTTCTTAATTGAACTGTACTAGACATCTACTCCACAGACCCTGTGCCCTTTAACATCTGTGTCGGTGTGGCACTAAAATTACCATTCTAAGAGAGCTTCCTCAGTTCAGCTACGAAGTCCCCTATGGACTCCCCAGGTTTTCTGGATTGTGAATGCTCTACTATCTCACCAGGAGAAGGATGAAAGTGGTTCAGCAATATAGTTACTAACTCTCAAAAAGTTTTTCCTCTGGGTTTTTCAGGTAGCAAAACTGTAGGTGGAAGATCCCAAACTGCTGAACAGAACTGCTCTTTTTATTCTTATCTGTGACCTCATTTGCAGTGAAAAAATGAGTGAGAATTTCACAGTATTCCTTTCAAGTTTGTTGTTGCTGATCAAATTGTAAAACAGTCCCCACAGTGGCAGCTATTGTCTTACAGTTTCAGGAACCCTCACAAAAAAGCACATCCTGCTGTAATTGCTCATTTGCCAGGATGCCTTCAGTTTATCCTCGTCACCATATGTAGTTTTAAGAACAACAGTTTCAACTTAAAACGTTTTTTTTTTAATTTAGCTTTCTGACCCATTCTCTCTCTCTCTCTCCCGTCTTCTCTCTCAATCTCTTGCTTAGCCACTTGCTTCCATGTGGGCCATACGGGCCTTGCAGGGCCAAAACTAAAAGACATACAAAGCAAAAACTTGCTCCTACAGGCTGTATGTATGCATTACAACAGGGGTCATTATATCACAGCATCACTTCTTGAATGATCCCAGAGGTGACATTATTATATTAGGGCCATGCGCTAGGACTCCTCCCAAATCTGTGTTAAAACCACAGAATTTCCAGGTTGTCTGAGAGCATTACTCTGACACCATAACATCACTCCTGGGGTTGTGCTGGAAGTAATATTGCATTGTCCGAATGACGAATATTTGCATGTCCCTGCCTCCTAAATCTGGGCTGGCACCCCCTGCAGCTGCTGGCTTGAGAGCCCTCCCATTTATTTTTTAAATTTATTTACAAATGTATATGCTGCCCTTCCTTGAAGGCTCAGGGTGGCTTACAACATTTCATTAGATAAAACATTTTAAACATTTTAAAACAGTTTAATAATTTACTTTAAAACAATCAAGGAATTCACCCCTTTCTCTCCAATGCGGGAAAGGAGGAAATAATGTGATTTGTTGTTATAAACCTGAGTGGGCATACAGATGTCTGTCATTTTTGTGGGGAGGCTAGTTTTGGGGAAGGGGGTATCTGTGGACCTCAGCCATAGGCCTGGTGGCACAGCTGTTTTGCAGGCCCTGCAGAACTGTTGGGAGAAGGGCATGCCCCGATCTCATTCATTGTCCTCATTCCTAATTACATGAACTTTTTGCATGCCCTTCTCCCAACTGCACTAGGTAGCTGGCAGTATAGAGGGCAGGAGGGCTTTGGAGCCAGTGGGCAGGCATTGGGGACACAGGCAGAAGAGGCAGGAGGTGATGCACTGGAAGCCTTGAGCCCTTACAGCTGTCCCATATTGGGGTATCCTTACATTAGGTCTGGTTGTGTTCCTACTCGCCTCTTCTATGCATTCACTCATCTCTCTTAACCTATGGTCTGGTGGGAATCCTTTTCCAGAGTCTGAGTAAAGGTATCCCCTGTGCAAGCACCGAGTCATGTCTGACCCTTGGAGTGACGCCTCTAGCGTTTTCATGGCAGATTCAATACGGGGTGGTTTGCCAGTGCCTTCCCCAGTCATTACCGTTTACCCCCCAGCAAGCTGGGTACTCATTTTACTGACCTCGGAAGGATGGAAGGCTGAGTCAACCTTGAGCTGGCTGCCGGGATTGAACTCCCAGCCTCATGGTCAGAGCTTTCAGATTGCATGTCTGCTGCCTTACCACTCTGCGCCACAAGAGGCTCTTGAGAGGCATATTCATTAGCCATCCCCTAAAAAAAATCTGAAAAGGTTTTATAAGCGCAAGCTAGGCATGCTTGAAATATTGAAATTTAATCTTTATTTCAACAATCTTTTTGCCCCATCCCCACATTTGCAATACAGAGACAATCAAACTAGCCTCCTTTCCAATGTTGTTATAAAGGTTACCAAAACCAAACTAGCCATTATAATGGCAGACTATGTCTTATAATGTCAATCACCACTTTAGAGTTCTCCTGGGAATACAACTAATTTCCGTACAATAGAGATCTAAATTCCTCTGGAGGAAATGGCAGTTTTGTTCCTCAGATTGCACCTTTCCTGGATATCCAGAACTTTCCCCAAGCTACAGTTGGCAATTAGACTTCTATATTGCATGCATGTGTGTTTGTGAGGGGGGCAGGTAGGAGTGGAGTTTTCTCATGAATATAAACCAACATGATATGATTTTTCTTTTACTAATATAAACAGAACAGTGTGTGAGTCACCTAAACCACTGAGCAGAATCTGAGGGTGGGGAAACAAAAGAATAATAGCCACTGCTATTTATTGTGCTTAAAAACCGAAAAGCTGGAAAACGTGGTTCTTGGGGCTGAGGAGTGAATCAGGAACTCATAATACATTCTGGTGTGAGACAGAGAGAAAAAGAGAGAGTCAGCCAAAGGCAACTGGAGCTATTGAGAGAATAAAGGAATTCAAAGTCTCTTTGCTCTCTTCTTTTATCTTATATAGTCTCCTTTGAAAGAATGTATACTCTTAAAGTCTTTTAAGATCACCAGAGCACCTGCTTTTATCTATCACTTGTTCATTTTTCAAGGGAAGTCACAATGCTGTCTGGAAAAAATTCTCTCCCCCATTGCTAAGAAACCACAGACCTATGAATTGCATTCTCCTTATGACTTAGTAAGCCATAGAGGTCTGCAGTGCATGCACACAGGAAGTTAACAATTTAGATTTCTAAAGAGCCTTCTCCTCCATACTGCACACACATTAGAAATAAGGTAAAGATAGGAGTAGCACACTAGTCTTAATTTAGCAATGGTTGAAGGTTGGGTTGCCATCTTTGGGAAGGAAAACACCTGGAGATACGGAGGTGACTGAGGACGGGGTTTGTAGGAGAAAAGCTCTAGTGAATGGTCTATCCTTTTTATAGCACAAAAGGACAAGATAAACATGCACCAACCATCAGAAGCCAAGTATCACACAATCCAGAAAGTAGTGAAGTTTTAAGAAAATAAGGCAGCTAGATATTTAACCCTGCTCTAAACACACACAACTGTTATTTAGGATAGATAGATAGATGCTTCTATCTCTATTTGTGATACTCTTGTTCACCCTCAGCAGTTTCTCAGTATTAAAAACTGAGAACGTATTTTCTCTTATTTTAGTAGAGAGAAAAACTTGCCTTCAATAGTATCAGGATTTTTATCTTCACCACTTCTAAAGATGCAATTTGTGCATGTATACACACACACACCATGTAGTTTATGTGAAGAATAGCCATCAGATACCTGATAATATGGAAATAAGATAACACCCCTTCACCAGACTTCACAAAAGCTTTGTAAGGAAACGAATGTGCCTAGCTCACTGTTTTTTTATTTCACAGCAATGGCATGTGATGCCGTATTTACTATTGCTAGAATGCAGAGGTGTGCAATGGTGGAACAGCAAAGGAAAACAACATACAGTGTGTTTGTAAGAGGCTATAAAACCCCACACATTTCAACTAATGAAAGCAAGACTACATTGGCTGTAGTGCTGGTGCAAAGTCCTAGAATCATAGAATCATAGAATCATAGAGTTGGAAGGAGCCATACAGGCCATCTAGTCCAACCCCCTGCTCAACGCAGGATCAGCCCAAAGCATCCTAAAGCATACAAGAAAAGTGTGTATCCAACCTTTGCTTGAAGACTGCCAGTGAGGGGGAGCTCACCACGTCCTTAGGCAGCCTATTCCACTGCTGAACTACTCTGACTGTGAATTTTTTTTTCCTGATATCTAGCCTATATCGTTGTACTTGTAGTTTAAACCCATTACTGCGTGTCCTTTCCTCTGCAGCCAACAGGAACAGCATCCTGCCCTCCTCCAAATGACAACCTTTCAAATACTTAAAGAGGGCTATCATGTCCCCTCTCAACCTCCTTTTATCCAGGCTGAACATTCCCAAGTCCCTCAACCTATCTTCATAGGGCTTGGTCCCTTGGCCCCAGATCATCCTCATCGTTCTCCTCTGTACCCTTTCAATTTTATCTACATCCTTCTTGAAGTGAGGCCTCCAGAACTGCAACTCTGTCCTCATGCAGAGTTGGCCAACTAGCTCATCTAACCCAGTCTTATCAAATTTTTCAAATGATAGCCACTTTGTTTTCCCAGCATGAATCCACTCTCCCCAATATTGTTACCTGAAATGTTTTCAAATGAAATGATTCTCAGCATATTGGTTGTAGCAACCTGCAAGGCAGGTCAGCCAGTCTTTGCTCGCTGGCAGCAGTGCATGCTAATATTTGTGTTGTGGAGTCCTGATAGCATGGTCCTGCAAGGTAGTTTTGAACTGCTGGTCTTGGCTGTATTTAATGGCCTGAACCAAGTGAGCTATACCGGTGTACGAAAAGAAGAAGCAGCGTTCAGGCCTCTGTGCAGATGGCTGCAGCTAAATGATGCCATGGAGCATACTTATGCAGCAAGCCATATGACACTCAGAAAACTGACTGCCGAAACTGGCTTTTAAATATTGTTTTAATTTTGGCTTTCATCTTTAAACACAGGTCAAGCTGGTGTTTCAGGATCCTGGTTGCATCCTTTGTGGAACAGAAAAGGGTAAGAAAGGGAATGATTGGTTCATAGTAAAATCCATTATAATTAATCTGTATACTTCCACCATTCCAGCCACCAGGGAAAGATTAAGCAATGCTGAGTCCCTAAATAATGTCTAGTTCAAAAAATCCCATGGCATTACCAAAAAAAGTAGTCTACTAAATTTTAGCCCTATCTTTTTGTATTTAGAGGCTACTCATAATCTGAGACCACAAACTTTAGCTTAGTTAGCTTGTGCATGAGCCCAGCTCTGATCCTGACACCTCCAGTAGTCAATAGGGTTGTCAATAGGGTAGCTAGAGATCTTCTGAGATTACTTGATCTGCAGATGACAGAGGTCTATTCAGCTGGCAAAAATAGCTACTTTGGAAGATGGACTCTGGCATTATACACCATTGAAGTCTCTCCTCTCCTCAAGCCCCAGTCTCCTCAGGCTCCACCTTGAAAATTTCCAAGTATTTCCCAACTAGCAACCCTAATAATGGGTGGCATGATAAACTTTCCAAAATTAGAAGGCTCTACTTATCTACTAAGGAAGAGTTTTTTTAAAGCCCCATAATTAATAACAGGAAAGTGGGAGATGCCATTATTTAAAAGTGTTTGGATGAGTTTAAAAGCATGAGGGCAACTTCAGCAGCCTTTTACCTCTGTCATTTGGCAAGAGGGGATGGATAGTATAATAATGAGTACAAGTAGCCACTAGAACAGAGGATGTGTGTTCCGTGTTTGTGGTTTGTTCCTTCTGGGTTCCTATATTAGGTTGCTGACTCAGCCCTCCTATATGATGAATCAACCTTGCCATACTAAATAAAATCTCTTTTTGTTTTTATATATCTGAAGTGTCCCCACAGTATTATAAGGAGTTAAACCATCCAAGGTTATTGTTGCATTACAGAAATCAGAGATTCCAAACATGGAATTAGGGTTAGAGATGTCAGACTCTAAACAGCACTTGGAGATTCCCCCCCCCCCCCCCAGAATTACAGGATATCTCCAGACTACAGCAATAAGTTCTCCTGGAGAAAGTGAATGATTTGGAGTGTGGAGTCTGTGGCATCAACCCCTTCTGAGGTTACTGTACTCTCCAGGCTCCATCCCCAAATATCCAAGAGTTTCCCAGCCTCAATCGGGCCACCATACTCCTCCATCCCCCATCAGTGGCCAGGGGGAAACCTGGCAATTCTAATCATGGTAGCCAACCTTCAGGTGGGGCCTGGAGATCTTCTGGAATTATATCCTTGGATTCTTCTTCTTCTGGAGAAATGGAAGTTTTGGAGGATGGACTATATAGCATCATCCCTTACTGAGTTCTCCCAGCATGTCATGATGAAGGAACACAAAAACAAAAACAATACTTGTTCACACCATGTTTACGGAAGGAATAGGCACCCACACTAGATCCTATCATCTGCTACCAAAATCTGTTGTGGATCTGGCTGTGGCCCCCATTCACTCTGCACTTGCCCAGACATTACAAACCCACCTGCATGCCTGGCAATAGTCACCAAAACATACAAGACAGGATTGCCCTTTTCTTCACCGCACAAGGTTCTACTCTTAGCACACTCTGAGTGAGGACAGTAAATGCTTTACCTTAAATCCTGTAGGTATCGCCTCAATGAGACACTGGAACAATAAGAGAGGATAAAGAAATAAAGTTTACTTGCTGAACAAATATATCATGTTCATTGATCTGGCACCCTTGGCTCCAAAAGCTTGCAAGTTACAGCAGAAAGTCTTTATATGCTGCTACAAAATGGAGAACATACAAACCCAAAGTCAGTCAGACTCTGAGAACAAAGCCTTTGCGTCTTTTCCTGTTTGAAGAGGAAATGGGCATTCCCATCTGAAACAAAAGGCTCTGATGACTCGTCTTCTGCATCTCCTGTTCTGCATCCTCCAGATGTCCCTGAACTCGGCCTTGCAGTTTGCAACAAGCAGCCCTACAAGATAGGCCTAAATAACTTGCTGATTGTATTCCAACACAACTGATCTTCAGAGATCTGCTGTAGGAAATGGCAGCTTTTAGGTACCACATACCAACTGAGCTCCCTCCCCAAATTCTGCCCTCTTGGAGCCCTGGCCCCAAATATTTCCCAAGAGGGAGTTAGCAACCCTTCATCTGTATCATGAAGTATAATTTTAAGAATGTATAAAATATGAGAGTGTGTTTTTTATTCTTTTTTTAAAAAATGAGGTTGCAAGGGTATGTCTCCATTCTTTAAAATATGCTCTAAGTTCGTCAGAAAGAAAAAATTAGACAAAAATGTTACATGATTTCCATTCTGGATTGAAAGATTCTTGGTGATTTCAGGGTGAAGATTTGGGTCTGCAGGGTTTGGAGAGAGGACAGATCTCAGTAGACTATAAGGCCACCCAGTCTACTCTCCAAAGCAGCTATTTTCTCTGTAGCCTGAAGATCAGCTGTAATTTTGGGAGATCTCCCTACCCCACCTAGAAGTTGCCAGCCCTAATTACAGGATTCACCACACCACTTTATATCATATTAAGGTCTGAGCATCTGCTAAACTTTGCTTGTTTAAATGAATACAGTAAACAGATTTCTGGCTACAGCATGCCCACTCCCTCTTGGGAGATGCTGATCAACAATTTCTTGCCTTCCTAAATATTTACCTTTCTGATTTTTACCTTCCTAGTGGGAGGCCTTCTTTTGAATAAAATCAAGAAGAAAATTGAATCCCAAATGAATGTTTAATTACTAACACCAAAATATTTATTCACAGCATCTCTGGATCTATTGGGAGGGGGGACTTCCACAAGCCCCTTCACAATTTGGATCCTAATGAAAATGTTTCACAGGTTGATGACAGGTGGTAATGAGTAGCGAAGCTTTCCAAACTGTAGTTTCTGCTTTTCCCATAAATGATTTTTAATTAAAAATAGCACACAAATTTAAACTTGCTTATGATGCTACTGGACTTGTTGAATTGTACAAAGAGAGTTCATCCACTCAATGAATGGGACAGGTGGCCTCATTTATAGAGGATATGTAGTGCTTACCGCTTTAAGAATTCTGCAAGGTCACTTCAATCTTGATCACTATCTCTAGGAAATGCTATTGAACTTTCCCCACACTCTCATGCACAGGTTGTATATCTTATGATCATCTGCACACAATACATGTATGCCACAAATTTATAGTCCTACAGAAAGTTCCTTTCACCAGATAACCAATTAAGGCAATGAAGGAGCTATTTTTAAATGGTCTTCATTACTTCTCTGGGTCTGAGGTCCCTTCTTCTTCCTTAACAGGGGAGAAACTGTGCAGTGACTAAAATGCCTGCAAAACCACACTGATTGCATGTATCAGGATTTAGCTGGGCTCGTCAACTACCCCCAATTTTTCATGGTAAAGAACACCATTTAATTTACCGAGCTCCAGTTTTCATCTACAATTTCTTAATCTCTGCCTACATTCTCATTTCATTAGCCTGCTGAGAGTAGTGGCTAATGACCAGCATAAAGTACAATAAGATTAAACAGATAATCATTTAGGAGTTATTGCCCTTCATTTTGTTGTGGGATTATGAAAGACTATATCATAAATTTCATGAGACAATGCACTCCTGTAAATCTCAGAGATTAATATAGAGATTTACTGTGAAGAGCTTCAAAAGTATTAAAATGGCATTTATGTTGGTTAAAGAATAGACATATTCTAGGGGGAAATGGCACAATGTTATGGCTATTATGGCTGGCTATTATGCAGAATGAATGTGAAACTAAAACTCAGTCCTTATGCTGAGGTGATTAGGGTTTTTAAAAACATAACCATTAATGTTTTGAATATTTCACTTTTAATCTCACCCTTCCTCCACAAAGCTCAGCCTAGTACACATTATTCATGGATATGGACTTGAAAATTTTGGGGGTATTATTTATTATTCTGATTTGGATTCCAGGGACATTTCAGGATCCTGATTATGAATTTTTTCAGAATTCTGAAATTTGGGGGGTCCACTATTTTCTATGGGGGACTCTTTTCTGTGGAGCTGGAAACACAATTGCAAGAATCCTAGTCCCATGTGTTCACTAAGCAAACTGGATCACTGGCCAATCACTAGTTGAAAGCCTCCAGACGTAAACAGAAGGAACAAACCCAATCAAACCAACATCTATCCAAAGAATCCCAGAGAACCACAAGCCAGTTTGGCAAGCCCAAATCAGAGAATCCATCTTGAAAAATTTCTGACATCCACGAAAACTCCTTGAAAATTAGAATGCGAATGCAAAGATTTAAACATTCCAAAACAAGCCAAGAAAATAGAAACAATGTGAACAGCACAAAACAAAACAAGGAAAACTACTTTTTTAAAAAGGCCAGAAAGATAATAAAGGTCTCGACCCCTACACCAGGGGTAGTCAACCTGTGGTCCTCCAGATGTCCATGGACTACAATTCCCATGAACCCCTGCCAGCATTCGCTGGAGGACCACAGGTTGACTCCCCCTGCACTACATCCCTCAGGGTAAAACAAAACAAACAAACAGAAAAACTTGAAAAAAACATATTTTAAAATATTTTAAAACAAAAGGCAAAGCAGTCCTGGCAGGAAGATCATCTCAGGCAGGCAGCGGGAGCAGGGAGCAGAATTAGTCCAAAGCATGGGTATGCCAGAGCAGTTGTGGGAAACTTTTGGAAAAAAATCTCACCCTGAAATAGAGTGTAGCTGCACATTTTATCTTTTTGCCTATGGTCAGAATGGAAGGCTCCCTCCCTCCCACTGCCCAGGAAACCTGGGCCCATTCCACACACATAATACACTTTCAATGTGCTTTGGCAACTGGATTTTCCTGTGCGAAACAGGAAAATCTACTTCTAAAGTGCATTGAAAGTGCATTATCTATTGTGTGCAGACTAGGCCCTAGACAATGGAGAAGGAAAAGAAAGGCTTGGAATCTTTAAATTGCCAGCCCCAGATATTCAGGAATATTAAAAAAAAAACATTTGATTCTAGCATAGTAGTATTCCCAAAAATACAGAATACCATCCCAATGCCAAGATATGCTCCCCAAAATATCAGTAAGTATTTTGGGGGTATATACTCAGGCCAGAAATACTTGAATGCACATTTCTAATTTTTTCCTTCTCTATTTTATCCTGATAACTGTAGTCCATTTTTGTATATATTACAGTTACAAAGGTTTCACCCCTCTGCATATTTTTGTGAGTAGCTTTTGTTTCGTAAGGTTGAGTCTTTTCTTGTTTGTTAGCTAGAACTGTAGAATTCCCTTGTCTTGAAATCACTTGTTCTCATTTCTCTGTCTTCTTCTTTATAAATGGATATTGTTTTGAACAGTTAGATTTTCTACCCATGCTCTATCTTCCTTCCCCAGATGGGTACCACAGTTCAGCACATGAGTGGAGAAGTTAATTTTGCATATAGGTGAATGAAAAGTTGTTCCCTCTTTGATACTTTCTTGGTTACTGATCAACATTCTTGTTCTGGGTTAATGAACATCCTGAAATTGTTAGATTTACTCTAGAGGCGAACCCACTCTTTTTTTTCTTGTAATTTGGAAATGCAAAGTGGTTTGTGGTATTAAATTTAAATTATGCTATATGCTTGGTGTTGTATTTTGGATTATTTATTTGTCTTAATTTCAATATTTTTGTTATTGATTTACAGTGCACCTCATCCGCCCCCAATTTGTACTCCTGCAAGACAGCTGGGGCAGTGAAGTTCCCAGTGCATAAACGATACTAGTTTGACAGCGTGCTCTGAGTTGCGTGCTCTGGTGGCGAACTGTCAACTTGCACCTTCTGCATTGTCTCCTGTGCTCTGGCAAGCTGTCTGGGCTGGGAAGGGGTGTTGCCTCTGGCTGGGGTGATGTTGGTGCAGAGGGCATGGTGTCAACCTGGCTGGGACCTGGCTGTGCATCCCTGTCAGGACTTTGCTCATCCAGCAGCATCTCGCTGCTCTGCCCCAGCTCCTCATCTTTGTGCTCTGAGAGGATACCAGCCTTCTGTTAATCCCTAAAAACATTCTGGAGTGGGACAGGCCAGGAAAAATGGGGATCTGGGCTTGGAAGTTGGAGGGGCCTGAGGACTCATGTGGTTTCTGAGTTCTTATAGCTCCTCGAGGGAGGCTTCCCCTATGGAAGTTATGGTTTGTAGTGGATGGCAGAGGTACGCTTGCCAGAAAACTATAACAACAATTAGGTTAGAGAGGAGCAAGGGCTCTCAGGTTGCCAGGGGAAGGGCAGCTGCTGCATGGCCAGTGGCCACACAGTCTCCACTTAGCTTGTGGTGAGCGGAGTCCCAGAGTAGCAGTGCTGCAGCTTCAGATCCAAGTGAAGAGCATGGCCCCTGGAGCGAGGTTTTCCATTAAAAAAAAAACCTTGAAGACTTTTTGGCAGGGATATGCCCATGTGGTAGAGCATATGGTGAGAGCCAAGGCTGGGCATAGTTAATCTCAGAGGCCCAGCTCTTCTGATGTATCTAGTGAAGGGAGGAGCTTCAGTTCAGAAGATTCAGCATGGGAGGAAAGGAGGTCTGGACTTTGGCACAGGAGGCAACAAAATAAGGGTGGACAGAAATGCAGGCATTCCGTTTGCAGCAACCCCTCTTCAGCAGAGTCCTCTATTTGGAGCGAGGGGTCATGGTACAAAGGGAGGGCTGGTGTTACCTCAAGGGGGCCTATGTTCCAGGCATACCTAACTTGTTACATCTCTGCCAGTCAGAGGCTAAGTGCCTCTTAGACAAAGCCGGAATGGTGAAGAAGGATAGCCCCCCCCCCCTGGAAAATATAAGGACACTGATGTGCCTCCTGGGGTGCATTTAAGGACTAAATTGAGGGAGAGAGCCTTAGAGGGCTATTTTGTAGATGTCTTTGCCTTCATTAAAGGGCATGGCAAGGGTGACGACATGGGTAGTCAAAGGGATAGAAAGAAACAGGAGGTCCCTGCTTGTGAGCGGACCTTTGATAACTGGATGAGGGAATACACTGAATATTTCACCCTCATAGTTGGGGCTTATTGGGAGATGGCATGGCATCTGAGTTGGCACTTGACTCATGTGCTGGAAGCCCGCAAGTTGGTGGGAGACATCGCAGCCATGGAATACGACTAAGTGTTCGGGGAACTTATGTCCCATTATGTGGATGCATGATGGGACTTGAAACACCAGAACACTTGGCTTGTGTATGTGGGTCCCAGAGCTTGGTATCCTAGAGAAAAGGCCCAACCAGCGGGGTTGCACTATGTGTGGGGGGCCTTGTTGGAGTGGCTACAGGAGGTTGAGGGTTGGCGGGAATGAGGGGGTTCTGTGTTCAGTGGTGGGTTCAGTACCATGAGAATGAGCCTGTTGGCAGGGAGTCTGGTGTGAAATTGGACTCCCTGGGGTCTGGGGACTCCTTAAGGGAGGATTTGAAATGAGTAGGGGCAGCCAAGGAGGTTTGTGCCCTTTGGCCCCCCAATAGGGTCATCTCCAATCTTAGTGAATCCAAGAGGCAAAGGGATCTGTGTTCCCGGCTGGGAACTGTGACGGACTCCATGGTGCCTTTCGGCTTCAGTAGGAAACAGTCAGTGGGCTGCACAGGTCAGGTCCTTTCTCATGTCACACCAATCCTCCATTGTGGAGGATTGAAAAAAAGCTGTGGCCATTGAAGAAGAAGAAGAAGAAGAAGAAGAAGAAGAAGAAGAAGAAGAAGAAGAAGAAGAAGAAGAAGAAGAAGAAGAAGAGTTGGTTCTTATTTAAGGTGACCAGATTTTAACATTTTAACATTGGTATTGACCAGGGGGGTTCTTGATTAAAAATTTGGTCTATATGGAGCAACAAAAAGTTTCATAGAACGCATAGAACGCAAAAATAGTATTGCAATATATATATTTTAATTTCAACATAAGTACAATTTGCCAGGTACCCCCAGATGTCCCTCCAAAAGTGGGACAATCTGGTCACCTTATTTTTATTTTCTCTACCAGAAGGAGTCTCAAAGCAGTTTACAGTCGCCTTCCCTTTCCTCTCCCCGCAACGGACACCCTTTGAGGTGGGTGAGGCTGAGAGAGCCCTGATATTACTGCTCAGTCAGAACAGCTTTATCAGTGCCATGGCGAGCCCAAGGTCACCCAGTTGGCTGCATGTGGGGGACTGCAGAATCGAACCTGGCTTGCCAGATTAGAAGTCTATACTCCTAACCACTACACTAAATGGCTCTCAGTTTTATAAGCCATAAAGGGTGTCACATCTTTTTTCTGCCAAAACTAACCTCCTACCAGCCAATAACAATCTACCACAGAAAGGGTAATGTCTTTCACGTATTCTTTCAGTGGTTTATGGTTTTTTAAAATGATTCTATAGTATTTATCAGTGATGACTCATCTGTGATGACATCATCTGCTAGTAGCTCGTTTTGTGACAGTCACTTCAGCTTCCAGAATTTTGACCAATTGTGACATCTCACAATTGTGAAATTTCCCATTCTCACCAAGAAATGGAGAAACTGGCAGGAATTCATTCTGAAAGAATTGCTACAGAGCCAATTGTCTTTTCTGGCAGGAGATGAAGAAAGAACAGGATACACTGCCTTCCCTGCTTTTGCTGTATTTGAGGCTAGTTTGAGGAGGAAGATCTTGTTTTGCCTGATAGGCTGAAAGAAGGAGCATCTGTCTATCTTGTCTATTGCCAGCATGAATTATTTTAGCTTTTCTCTTCCTCCTATTTGTTTTGTAAGAATCATGTCAGCATAGTTACAATCAGCAATACCCATGTTTGTCCAACATGAGCTGACGAGTCTTCTATCAAAGGATGCTCCCTATCTAGTATTATAGCACTGTAGCTTGTACATCTTGTCGTGGAATATTTGTTGGGTCTGCTCATTCTGTTCATGGTAACTGGCAGTATTCCTTAAATCTCCAGCTTCCCTAATAGTCTAATATTCCTTCCCTAGATGGCTCACTTTAGGGCCCCCAGTCATCCATTGTCGCAGTGGTACCAATTGCTCATCCATCATCAACTTTAATAATTTTATTGGTCTGCTCATAAGCTTGATCAATTGGCAGTGCTGAGTATTTTCTCCAACATTTGTAAATCATAAAGTTTTATTTGAGCCACCCCTGAATATATCTTTGCCAAAAGCATCATATCACTGAGCCAAATGGAAAGCAATGAACATAATTCAAATTATGGTTTGCAGGGGAGTCTCAAACTGGTGTGAGCTTAACGTATAAGGGGTCAGAGCTATCACATGTGATGTTTCCAGCCTTCCTCAAACCACTAAATGCTCCTTCAAGAACATCACCCCCTCGTGTCCTTTGCAGCCTGTCAAAGGATGCCTACTAAAACAATGCAGATTGAATAATATCCTTGTTTCCTTGTGCACTCATAAGAGTTCATTGCTACAAGCTCGAAGGTAGATTCCTTGCTTTTAACAAGCAATCTTCATAACTTGCTAATTAAACAATAAGCATGATGAAAAACTGTTAATTGCTTAGTTGCATTTTTTATGATCTAATGGAGGTTTTTGATTATAAAGCACTGATGTTAGATGGAGCCTGTAATGACAAAGGGAAAATGAGCCTGATTTACTGGTGTTCAGCTGCAATGTTTTTATTGCCTCCCAAATAAAATGGCCCATCTCCTTATTTTACAACATTGTCTACCCTACCTGTACCCCACGCACACCTTGCTGCTAAGTACTAGATTTAGACAGTGCAGGGCAGAGTCTTGAAAGCATAAAAAGGGGCATCTGTGGATTGAATTAATGAAGATACAAGTACAATGGGAGACAATGCACTTGTAATTTTCTTCTGAATAATACAGAAGTTAATTTTCTGCTTTATTTAAAGGGAACATTTAAAAAGTGACAGAAAGCAGCTGTTGTTGCCACCAAACAGCCCATGGAAGGCTTATCTACACATTTGTCTCCAGCATCTGAAGTCACTGGAAAGCATCGTGAGAGAATGATCCTGTCCCCGGTCCTCTGCATGAGCTGAGGTGGTCTTAGTAATTCTGGGCCTCTGGCAAAAAGCCCAGGGTGGAGTCTCAGAATTGCTGTCACACACCATATGTCCCATTCTGGGATTCCTTTCCCGTGTATATAAATCACAAGGGGATGCACTTGGAACAAATATATGAAGAAATCATTCTGATTGCCTGATGATTGATCAGAACTCGAACTGTTTTAGGAGTTTTATAATAGGAGTGGAACTTCTCAAACTAGTTCTGGAAACTAATACAATTTGAATTGTGAAGGAAGAATATGTTTGTGTTCGTGTGCGGGTGGTATTTCAGATTTCAATTTAATCAATGTTTTAAATTTCCCATTGCTTTTTATCATCGTAACTGTTATATTCACAGACACATTTTCAACCTTATTTTTTCTAACAGTTACTCAAAGGTAATAAACTGGAATATTAAATACAAAGTGAGGGTACAGAGAAAACATCATTTTCTGTGTCTATTTTTCTTTTATTTTGAGAAGTATCAGTTTTCCTGTAGTACAAGGGAGCCAGGTTTGCAGCTTGACTGGATATAGCACTGCAAACCTCTATGGAAGCTATCAAATTCAGACCTCAAAGGCAATGTTATGCTTTGCTGGTTTGTTCATTTTTTTATCACTATAATAAAGACTTTTGAAATGGCTACTGCTGCGTAGAACTGGTTTACTGGACTGCTTTTATGGGTGCTTCGTGACCTCCTGGGTTGAGGTACACTTGTGCTAACTGAGCTTTTTAAATTGCTAAGGGTTTGTTACTGACCTCTGAAGGTGGATGTACACTTTGCTCTTGATTTCCTGCATCCATTATCTATCCCAGAATATAATAATATTAGGATATAGATTTTTACATCTCATGTTCTACAGAGCCCCATAATTTGCTATGTTCCAATACAATATGGTGCACTAGAAATTATCATCAGGGTTGGTGAGGGTTCATGGTTCCTTCATCTGCAACTCTCTGATTGGTGGGAAAAATAAGGATGACTATCTTGCTTCAGTTTATGCTCTCTTCAATAAATCTCATTGACAATTGTTGTTTCTTCTATCACTGCAAGATCATAAAACACGATGCCTTAAAAAATAAAGACGGTTTTCAAAAGTCTACTAATTTGCTCCAGAATAATTAATCTGGAACTTGGAAATCATGGTAATCTAAGGTGTAGCAGCCTACAAAAATCCTTGAAAAGTTACAAGGCATGAGGAAGCCATGAAAGAGCTAGCATTTCATCAGTGGATTAAGTTAATGTATTTCATGAAAACAAAATTGAATATAAAATTGCATATCTCCTCGATTGTAGCTTATTACAGAAAAAGAAAGTGGCACAGGAGGAAAACAACTCAGTAGAACAAAACTAGTGCTTAGGAAATGAGGCATTTGACTTCTGTGAGTCATGTATGTTTAAAGTTAAAGATGTATTGGTGAGGCAGAGGAGGTGTGTCAGGGGCCAGCCATGCCAACTTTCCCATGGGCCCTTCCACCTCTCCTGGGCGTCCTCCCACCCGCGAGATGAAGAAGATGGACTCCAGTCTAAGCCACACTCACCAGCTGCTCCGGGGTCTCCTGCACCGTCCACTGCAGCTCAAAGCCAGGGAGGAGTCCCCTGCAGCCATGCCAGGCCATGGAATGAGGAGTCTGGCCAGACACCAGGATCAGCTGAAGGGAGGGTGGAGGACCCTGCCGCGAACCCCGCACTGAGTAAGGAGGCTGGGACCAACATTTGCAGTGATGCCTAAGGCTGAGCTTGTCCCAGGAGGCAAGCTCGGTGTCTGGAATAGGATGGGTGGGAGGAAGAGGCGAGGATGAGGACTATTTGTACACTGGAGGATAGGCTCAGGGAGCAGAGGAAGGGTGATAAGCACAGATCGGGGAGTCAGTGGGACCTGATAGTAGTGAAGTTAACTACTCCAAGGGGGATGGTGCAACTGCTGTCCCCCACACCATTCTGAGACCTAGCCATGACCTCCAGCCATTTCCCCCCCCCCCCCAACCTCACGGTGGCAGAGGGCAATGCCAGCTCGAGTGGTGCCCCAGACCCTGACAATTTGTTTGCTATTGCCTGTCTATCCTCTCTCCATTCTAAACCTAGCAGAAAGTACATGAAGGGAAATGTGTGACTGGAGAATATTCAAGTTGTAGGACTGCACTAGCAGAGATATGCTCCCACCTTTTGGATAGATATAATGGATGCTCACATGGAATATGACCTTGTAAAGGAAATATTTAAGATATAAAATATATTATGCCTTGCGTGTGTGTGTGTGTGTGTGTGTGTGTGCATAAAGTTCTGTCAAGTCGCAGCCGATATATGGTGACTCCACAGGCTTTACAAGGCAAGTGATTAAACAGAGGTGCTCCAGTTATTTTGCACTTAGTACTTATTGGTTTTGCTGTACCTACTGGTTTTACTTATTATGCTTGTTACTGACTATATAGTTTTGAACCCAGCCTTGTCTGGGAGTCTTAATAAACTGTGTCAGATTAACAGCAAATGCTTTATACAAAGGCTGAATTTGCACAGAGCTTTTATTCCAATCCCAGGTTGATTCAATTCCTGCCATCTACACTAAATGCAATTTCCATTTTGATTTTGGGTGATTTAAATTTTCCCTCTGTAACAAGCATGATTGATCTGGAGTGACCCTACCTTTCCCTTGCAATATCCTGGAGTTGATATAACCCTTGATACTTGAAAAATCGGCTTGAGTAAAGGTGCAGCTCTCTGCTTTTCCCTGAAATAACTTGCTTCCTCAAGCCTCCAACACTGTAGGAAAGCCCTGATTGGCCAGGGAGTCAGTCCAATGGCTTCCTTGTTCCCAGGTTGCAAGGGTTCCCTTAAAGGGGAATCCCAAATTTCTCTCGGCAGAAGTTCCAGAACGTCTCTCAGCAGAGATCTGCCTCTTGGTTCCCGCCCCCCTCCTGCCTCCAATCCTCTCCTCCCCACCCCCATCAACAGAAGAAAGAGGCTCCTGCTGTGCTTGGCTTCCCCCCCCCCCCCGAGAATTTCTGAGCATCCCTAATCACATGCAGAACACTTTTCTGTTTCAATGGGAGCGGGGATAGAGGAAGACTTGAGTTCAAATCAATCTGGATTCAGCAGGATCCACAACAGAATAAGCAAAGTAAGTGCAGAATCAGCCTAGTTCTAATCTGTAATAAAGTGGAGTATTGATGGCTCCAGTTAAAGAGTTCTTTTTCTTCAAATTGCTTGATCAAATGAACCAATGCATTTCTTTATTTCTCTTAAGATCTATTGAGAGATCTTGGAACTCCTGTTGCATCTTTGATGAGAATGACATTTGGTCCCATGGTTCCAGACTTTCTCATGTTGTGACTATTAGGGATGAGATTAAGGTATCTGTCAATTTGAAAAGGTCCCTGGCTGTATTACAGTGATAGCAATTTCAAATTACCCATTAATCTCATAATTTGAATTTTGCACCTGTCTCATTGCTGCCTGCTGGCCACATAAATTAAAACAGGCCTTGCCCTGAACATATACATGGCATTCTGTTGGCAAGCAAATATAGTTACCACATTTCTGGTCTGACATGAAATATTCATTGGCTGTGCTGTACAAGAAAGATTGGCTGTTAACTCTTTGAGAATATATGAGAAAACAGCCGAAAGAATTGCAATTGATTTTCTTTTCTTATCCGTGGAAGAGTATACTGTATTATTAATATAACACACTTGGTGGAGTTATATCAATTGGGGATTCAAACAATGATAAACACTCAAGTTTCTGCATTTCTTTCCAGACTGACATTTCCTCAGTATTGTTTCCCACTGTATAAAAAGGTAAATTAAGTTTTAGAAACCGAAATTCCGCTGGGTGCAACCACAAAATGAGGATTTTTAATGATGGATAGACTCCACCTGGCCTACTCTGGAAATAACTGTAGTCCTGAGACTGTATGTTAGAGGCTCTTCTGTCTGCTATTAGCCAGAGTCTGCACCTTTATTGTTATAGGTCTCACTTTATGGTACAGGATTCCTTGGTAAGTAAAGGTAGGAGTGCCATCTTCAGAAATATTTAGAAGGTGCTGCTAGGTCATTTTATTTATTCCTCCATCTCCCCTCCCCCCCACCCCAATTCTTGCCTGGAGGCAGAATCCTGTGTCACATGATAGAACGGCTGTGGACCATCTTAGGTACTCTGGCACAAAAAATATTGAGGGCTATATCCACCTCAAGATATTGCGGGGGAAAGGTTACTGCATGCAGAAGAAATGAAGTATCTGAAGCATTTCTCTAAAGCAAATATCTGCTTTCTGAATACTTTAGGAACAGATAATGCATATAAGCATAGAAACCCTTTCCACTCTTTTGAAGTTAGCAGTTGGCTTCTGTCCTAAAACATTTTTGCCTACTGTTTTTTTTAACGTATTTTTCTTATTATAGCTCTATCTCATTAGCCATGATATATCTGCAAGCTGGCAGTCAAAGGTTAACTGTGACATGTAAGAGTCTCTTAACATTACAAACCCCTTTTTTCCACCCATTTGTATTCATTTCAGTGGCTATTGCAGGCTCCATGAGCTGGTTTAACAAGTCTCTGAAGGTCTCCTTTACTTTCAGAGCACAAGTAAAAATGAGCAAAAGGAGCAATTTTTACATCTCCTTCCTTCTTCCCTCTTGCCATGTGCCTCTGACTCAGACACCAGCATGGCTGGGCCTGCAAGATCAATTGTCTGAAAAAGGGTTCTCTCTATTTGTGCATTCAGCTGTGGTTTCTTCCTTGGGTGTCTCACTGCTCAGCTGCCTCCTTGCATGCCAGATAACCTAATAATAGACTATAGGAACTTGAAGATCATAATTCTTGCAGTATATTCATAGGGATAATCTCCCCCTAGGGTATACTATTAGGACATGGCCTTTACCCAAACACTGACAACCTTTGAATCTCTTGGTTATTCTCAGTTCTTCCACACATATATACCAGTGTATTTCCTTTCACATTCTATGCTACTGTTATTGGTTGGAAGACAGTAACTGCAGAAAAAATTGCTGGAAGAGTGGGCAACAGGACAGTTGTGACTCTAAGAATAAGAACACAAATTATGTCCCATCTCACTGATGCTAAAATTATCTGTGTGTGGTCTAGAATGTGAGGCAGTGACCATATTCAAAGGCTGTATCTGTGGTTCTGATCAGTGTTGAGTAGTGCTCAGAATTTGCGCTTAAGCACTCTGGAAAGGCATCTGTCACACTGATTGGTGTTGCAAACATGGGGAATGAGAAGAATTCTGGTCTTATATGTCTGCATTGTCCAACTTCATCATTTCTATTTTATTACAAGGGGGACATATTCCCTCCTCTTTCCCACCAGAAGCAGAACTATCTTATTCCTGCGGATATTTTAACCAGGTGGCTCAGCATCCTTGTCTTATCAATAGGACAAATGCTGTAGGTTAAGTATCAAGGAACTGCCAAGGGTAGTTTAAGGCAAAAAGCAGATCTTATGCAAGATTTTTGGGACATCTAATAAGCTCTCCAGTCAGACAACTATGAATACAGCTACAGCTGCTCTGGGATAATGTTGTGTCAGCAGAGTCCAATAACATATTGCTGGTTTTATAGCTGTTCTTGCAGCTCTGCCTTTTCCTGGTGCTTTAGTGGAGAAGATCCTGGCTCTATTTACATACATATTTACATACAGATCCTGGCTCTGTTTACATACATATGAATAGGAATATCAGGAACAAGGCCTTGTGCTTCCAAGTGAGCACTCGACTTTCAGGCACGAGCTTCAGGTTGGCAGGCCACCTAAACAGTTCTTCAGGTGTAGGGATTGATTGCAGGAGGACAAGCCCTGGCATGCAATAATGAGCTCCTTGAACTGAACAGAGTACATGGGTATCACCTCCAATGATGACTGCTCAGTGTCCTTCTTAGGACATTTTTAATCATTCTAGCCAGCATTAATACTCAGATGTATGAGGCAAGGCCCTTGCTTCCGTGTAGAAGATCTGCTATACCTCCTTCAACCAAATTTGAGTCTAATGACACCTTTAAGAGAAACAAAGATTTATTCAAGACATGAGCTTTTGTGTGCATGCATTTTGTTGTGCTACTTCAGACCAACATGGCTATACACTTGAATATACCTCTTTAACCTCTTGAGTCTGGCTTTGGAAGGTCGTAGGGTATTGTAGGTGGATTAGTAGGAACAGCAGGAGAAGGACTGCAAAGCAAAGTGGTGCCAAGCTAATATGTGATTCTTGATTGCTGTAAATCAGTGGTCCCAAACCCGCAGCCCGCGGCCCGGTGCCGGGCTGCGAAGGCCATGGCGCCGGGCCGCGGCTCCCTCTCCCCGCCCCCCCCCCCGCAGTAAGAAACTTCCCAGGCTGCAAGCTTGCAGCCCGGAAGCTTCTTACTGTGGGAGAGGGGGGAGAGGGAATCAGGGCCGCGGGTGTGACCCGCATGCGCGGCACGCGCAGGCAGGCAGTTGCCCTGCTGGTCCCCAGCCTCGAAAAGGTTGGGGACCACTGCTGTAAATGATTATTCCATTCATCCTGTCCACTCGGCCAGCCATCAGATCTGCAGACATTTCCTTTCTGAAGCCCAGACCATAGCAGCATATAATCCTACTACTCCTGATCAGCAGACAGAATGGACAGGCAAGTGGGCTGGCAGAAAAGAGAGATTATCAATAGTATCCAGCCACTTACATACACTCTCTAAGCCCCTCTGCCCAGCATGAAGAGAAAAATGAGGTAGTTGTAGGAGTTGGACGCCTGATTGCACGGGGTAGGGAGGTGCAGATTTCCCTGAACCAGACTTCCTTGATCTTTGCTGTCTCACCCCTCAGTCCTTCCTTCTTGCCTTTGTCCTCCCCCTGAAACAAGTCAAAGCCTCTTACAACAGCTATGACTTTGAAACAAAGTTTGAGACCAGTAGCATCATTAAGACCAACAATGTTCACGAGCCAGCTGCCAGCCCATGTTGGGGAAGAGGCATGCTCTCTTCATCCCCTGCCTTCCCACTGGCATCCCAGTGAAAGCAGTCTTTCACATTACAATGCAGCAGTGTAGTAACATAATAACCTTTTTTTTAACATCGGGGGAAGAGGGGGTCGATCGATGGCATCCTGAAAAAAAGGGGCACAATGAAAAGAAATGGTGGGTTCATCAAAAAACCCAAATGCACACAATTCTGCACTGACCAATCCCAAATTAGAACCCATTAGAACCCAAATTAGATTCCTTTGCTGTGGGACAAATAAGTAGGAAATTCGGCTCTGCACCTGAAGATCTGGATTTTTGTATGGAAATGAACAAAAAAGTGAGCCCTTTAAAGATGCATAACTGAATGATATTTCTCATGCAGAAATGGTCTTTATCTGTCTGGAAATGTATCCATTTATGAACTGCCCCAAACAGCATGAAAGCTTGTGGAATATTCATGTCACTTGCCCGGCCATGAACATTGCTTTGTGAACTATGAACTGGCCAAAATTCATGATGAACTTTAGTTTGTGATCTGATTATTCTCCTGGAGAATATTGTGAGTTCAAGGAGTCTCAAAGTGGATTAAAATTGCCTTCCCTTACTTCTCCCTTCAATAGATACCATGTGAGGTAGGAGAGGCTGAAAGAGCCCTGATATTACTGCTCGGTGAGAACAGCTTTATCAGTGCTGTGATGAGCCCAAGGTCACCCAGCTGGCTGCATGGAATCAGTTCAAGAGACTGGTGAGAGAGGTAGGAGAAAAGTTGCAGTGACATCTCCCCAAAGTTTATTTACTTTGGAAACAGTGGCTTTGTTTCGAAAGCAGAGTGTCAAACAGAAGAACTCTGAAACGTTATGTGTCTAGTTAGAACAAACCCAGCAAGTCACATGATCCTGTCTGAAACCAGAGCAGTACCCATCCAGTCATTCAATTTTTCTGAGAAGAAATTACTCGTATCAATTTTGTATTAGAATGCTCATTGATTTTTTAGGATTCTTATGTACTTTTAAACAATCTGCCTGCCTCAGTGGTCAACAAAAATGGATCATCTATGCCTTTAGTATAGCTGAAAGATTTGTATTACAGTACTGGGAGGATAAAAGCCCACCTCCAGTAAATCAATGGACTGGACCTTAAAACTCTCATTATCATTATATATATTGCATAGCATATAGACAGCAATTGCACATGAACTTATTTTTAGAAATTTGCCAACCACTTATAGAAATGTATGTATAGATCCACTGCCCCTGTTGTTGTATTTTGGTTGTGTAATGTCTTTTTTCTTCCTTTATTAAAAAAACAAAATCAGTTGCTGTATTTTACATCCCCTTCTCTTTTTTCTGTTTTTTTTTGGGGGGGGAAGGGGGAGAAAGAAATGAAAAAACAAAAACACCAATGCAGCACCCAGCTGAATCTGGGTAACTAATCTAATGTATAAATTAAAAAAGCAAGCACATTTTACACTATAGATAACACAGCATTGTAGGGTGTTTTGTACAGGTCCAGATTCAATGGAATTTCATAGTAATGGTTCCAATTCTGCAATGATGGGGGGGGAATAAAGTTCAATATGGTTTTCAATTCAGGTTTAGGTTCGGTTGGATCTTTGGACACCAATGATAGTAGATGGGATCTTTGGCCTCCTCCATGCCATAATTAATTAATATTAACTTTATCATATTATGTCTTTCAACAGCCCTATTCAGAGGAAAATAGAGAGAGCGTGAACTCATGGACAGCAAAGGTTACAACTGTTTCCACTCACCCACTTCACGCAACCATTATGGAGTTATCAGAACCTGTACACCAAGTGTACACACATACAACCTTGATCTTCTGTGCAATATTAACGGGGGAAGGGGAACCATGCAACCTGTATAAAGGCATTACCATATCTACTGAGAAGCACTGTGAATGAGACAAGAGTACCGGGTAGTGAATGGTGGGAGAGACGTGACAACATTATCTTCCATCATCAATAAAACCTAGGTGTGAGGTATCAGTAAAATATATCAAGAAAATGTTGGACTAGTTACTTGATGTTACAGAGCAGAACTAAAGGAGTGAATAACCAGGTCAAGAATCATCCAAGCACAGACCATTTGTCTGTAACATTTGAGATAAGACTTCCCTTTCACCCCACCGCACCTCACATACATTTATCTGGATTACTATAAATCCTTTCAGGATTACTGAATCAGGCTATGATGTTCTGTGTATAACCCAAAGGAGAGTGTGTACATTTGAGAGAGAAGCTGATAAGGACCCTTGACAGGGAGCCCCTTCTGATTTTTCATACCCTTCTCAATTACTCTGTTCAGTGCAGCATGGCCCTGTGAAAGCTTCCTACATGCTTTTGACTGCTGTACTGTAGATGTGCAAGGGGTTAATGAAGCTTTTGATCTGACCAGCAAGCAAAACATTAGTTGAAGGCTCACTGAAGCATCACTACTTTGTCTCAGCCAAAGAGCACAAGGATTATTTCTCCTTTCCACAGACAGTGTGAGCTTTGTCAGGCTTTCAGCGCTGCCTTGTGCAGACCTGGCTTCAAGACTTAAATACTTTGTAGTGATGACGGTAAACAAAAGGAGAAGAGAAGGTTGACACAGAACACTCATAAGCGCCATTTTCAGTGTGCCTTTGATTTATCTCAAGCATCTTCACTATTTTGTACAATTCCTGCTCTCACCCTCAGTTTTCTATGTTTTGCTCTTCATTTGAGAGGGAGAATAAAGTGTCAAGACCACATGATGTCCTGGTGAGAAACATATCTGATTTGTGGATGCAGCTTAAGTTTACACTTAGAATCATAACTGAAGAGACACAGTAGACAAGCAGACATTTATCTGTGTAAGTTAAAGGATAATTATATGATAGGATTGCATTTAAAGAGAAACAAAGCCAGACCTGCGGGAAGCACATTTGCACAGCATGATTTAGCAAAGCCCAATCAACCCCCTTGTGGGAGGACAATTAACAGAATTAAAAGTTGAAATTTTAATTATCATACAAATTGGGGGAAATTAATCAGCTCATATTTTACGACCACTGTGCTATCAGCCTTGCCAGTTGAGGTTTTATAGCAAATCTTTGATTAATTGAGATGCAGCGCAATTCAGCTTGGGTAGCATTTTGATGCTTTGCCATGTCTTTCATTTTGCTCCCCCAATAGAAGGAAGTAAAAAAAAAGAGAGTGAAGACTACCTCACATCTTCATCCAATGCTGTTTTCAATGCTTTAAATATTTTCTGGCAGTCTACCAATACTCCTTTTCCCCTGTCTGATTCCACAACCAAAGTTTCGACTTCCAGTGGCTAGTATAGTAGGAAATGACCTAAGCAAATGGAATAGGTATGGGACTACAGGTGTGCAAAAAGAGAGAGAGAGGGGGGGATTTTATGGATTTGGGTGGATTGGACCACTAAAATCTGATATTCCCAAATATTAATAACTGTATGGCTTTGGCCATATTTGTTACCGTTTTATGGTGAACTAGATTTAAAGCCCATTGTACTTGTAAATACAGCGGATACTAGAAAGGCTGGATGGGAGGAGAGGATGTGTTAATGAAGAAGACAAATCTGCAAGGGGGGAAAAGGAAAGAATGCAGAAGGGGTGGAAGGCAGGTGTAGGGTAAGGAGGTGGGCCAGAGGTGGCTGAGTTAAAGAGTGAATGGAGAAAAGAGGGAGGAAGGAAGCAGCAGATGGAAAGGAGTGAGGGCACAAAAGAAAGAGAAAGATAAGGGTTTGAGAGGGCTTCTTGCCCCCGCCCAGCCCTGGCAGCAGTGCGGCCTTCCCCTGGGGACCCCTTCCCCCATGGCGCAGCCTTCCCGCCAGGCCCAGAAGCACATCCAGGGCCTTTTTGAAGCCCTGGGCGTGCTTCGGGGCCTGGGGGGAAGACCTCCCACCCATGGCTTTGGTGTGGCCTTCCCACTGGGCCTAGAAGCACCTGGGTGTGCTTCTGGGCCCAGCGAGAAGGCCTTCTTCCCCCCTCCCCACCAACAGCAGCATGGAGTTTCTGCTGGGCCGAGAAGCACACCCAGGGCCTCTTCAAGGCCCTGGTATGCTGCTGGGCCTGGCAGGAAGGCCTCCTCCCCCCTCTCCCCCGGGAGCAGCACGGCCTTTCCTCCAGGCCTAGAAGCACATCAGGGGCTTCTTCAAGGTCCCAGGTGTGCTTCTGGGTCTGGGGGGAAGGCCTCCTTCCCCCCTTTCCCACCTGTCCATGGCGTGGCCCGGGGGGAAGACCTCCCTCTGTACTCATGCTGTCATGCCTGGCTGGAACTCTGTCCTGTCCTGGCTAGAACTCTTGTCTGTCCTTCCAACTGGGCCCTCACCTGGACCAGCCCCACCCACTCTCCACCCACTTAGCCCTTAACCAATTATTTATACTGCTCCCCAAGCTGTTTAAAGATGGTCTATGATGTGTTATATTGGAAACATATACCTAGGCACTTGAAATGCTTACCTGCTTTAGTTTGTTACCATTAATTTCCCATGTATGGGATTTCCCAGGAACACAAGGATCTTTGATTTCTCATTATTCCATTCCAATCTATTGGCCACACAGAACTCAGAACAACATTTCAAAAGCTGTTTCAGTCCCACCTACAATAAGACAGCATTGTCAGTATAAAGCAATAAGGATACATAGGCAGAACCAAGTCAAGGGTTATTACATAAGTTGGGGCAAGTTCTTTTTGGAACAAGTTGAATAAGAAAGGAACTAAAATACAGTCCTGTTTAAATCCTTTATTAGTCAGAATTTTTTGAGTTAACTTTCCTACCATTTAACTTGAAAGCTCATGGAGGTATAAATATTCTTTATAAGGAACAATAACCTCTTATCTATATTCCAGAGAAATCCCCTTGGTATGGAGTCAAACTTGCTTATCATGACTTGGCCCTGATTCTCAGCCAATTACTAGTTTGCTTCTAATCCTAGTCTTTCTGGAGAAGACGTAAAATTTGCCCTGACAAACTTTACCTCTGGCAGTTTGACATTTTCTCTGAGTTACATTTGTGGTGACCTTTGCCTATACATCTTTAGGACAAACGTAATCTATTGTTGGATTTGATCTTTTGGTAGCCTTTGGTACTTTTGAATGATCATGAGGTTCTGGCCACTCATCAGTGAGACCTGCAAAGTGTCTATGGAACTACTCCTGAATAGTTATGAATGGTTATCTGTTGACTTTTGATGAGAGGGAGTCTAGAGGCCACTTTATTATCTCTTGTGACCCTGGAGATTTTGTCTTGTCTTCCTACCTGTTTAAGATGTACTAGATGGCATTAGGGTTCAACATTTTAATGATAGCACAGATCTGCACTTTTCATTTTTATCAGTATTTTTGTAGTGCTTGATCATGGTGGGGACTGAGTGGATGGGAGATGATTGAAGCTGAAACAAGTCAAAGCTGAAATAATGTTGGCTGACACGTCTTTTGCTTGAAGGGGTGGAGGGTGGGTAGGAATGGAGATTATCCATAGATATATTTTTCTCCAGAAGGAAGGACTATGTAAAAGTTTTAGTCTGGAACATCAGAGGGACTTAATTCCAAGGATGATAAACAGTAGCAGACATGAGAGGAGGTCTTGCCAATAATAAAAACCTGACTTTATTTATTGTTCAATGCCTACCTATCTAAGATGCAGGGTGGATTTTGCAGGAGGAGGCAACAAGACTTCAGTATCAAAGGCTATTTGCAATACATTAAGAAAACTACGAAGGAAGATGCTGGCAAAATTAATCTCGCATTTGAAGCGGCAACTGATGTTGCTCTCTCTGATTATTTCTATGTTGTAGTGTCATGATCTGTGAGAAGGCACTTTAGAAATCATGAAAACGAAATGTTACAGTCTGTACTCTGTAATCAATAGCTAGAGATCTGGGTTCAGTGACTAGCTTTGTTTCCATCAGAAATGCTCTGCTAGTCTAAGTTGTGGTCTGACTATTTTGAGAATCATCTGCTGGGATGTCTTTATTTATTAGTCCAGATTTGTTTGCATCCATGATTGGTACTGTGAATTTGGCTGGAAACAGCATGCTGGGATGCTTCTGTTTGTCAATGTTTGCTGCAGCCACTCTAGTGCTGTACATTATCTTTCTTTCCAGATCAAAGGATAACTACACCCAGGAAATCTCAATGGACATAGCAGGAAAATCAAAACCTGAATAATGACGTCTTAGTACAAAATGTGAAGTTTGACCTATCAAATATTTTTGAAGCCAGTTGTTTTCTTGGCACAATGTCTGCATGGCACAGGGAAGGAAAATACATGCATATACAATATGAAGGGCAACTCTACAACTTTGTGCAGATAATTAATGTGGAAGCACTAGGGACCATTAGCCCATGCCTGTTGACACCTAGCCACAGTTTTCAGTGCCCAAAGACAACTGCATTCAAATTGCCTCAGGGGCCCCCATGTTGAACCAATTTTCTGCTGGTTAGTCATGTGTAGAAGTGGCCTTTAACAGGAAACGCAGTTTTTCATCTGTGTAATGCAACTTCAAAGCCTCTGATTTTGCTCATGCCTCCAAATGGTCAGGGCATTCTGCAGCCAGATGGTGTGGAATTAAGGAATGCTCTGTAAGGCTGACTAGTGACATGGAAGTGATTATTTTAATTAGCCTAAGATCAGATTCTGGATGACAAATGAGCTCAGAACCATCGTCTCAGAACAGACACAATTTATGGTTCAAATGGAGCCTCCTGACCTCAGCAAGAGTTGTATGAAACATAAGGATAAAATTAGGGCTATGTTGGAGGGGGGGGAGAGAAATTGAATATAAAACAGGACTATGCAGATTTCAGATTCATAATGAAATTGGTACATCATCATCATCATTATTGTTATTATTATATTAATTATATGGTAGAATTACACACAGGAAGTATACATTAAGATATAAGGTATGTTTACAATGACAATGAGCACATGGATAGCAGAATTGTTATCAAAAGAAAATGAAACCAGGTCCAGTGGATCTGTATGCAGGAACCTCAAAGGCAAGAAGTTCCCCAATGATCTATTGGATGCACAGAGAGGCACTGACAATCCCACCCAAGATGGGGGTATTAAAACTCAAAGTCTGGGATGCCTAGGATTGGGCAAGGACAGATCGATACAACATCCCATGTACTTAAAAACAGCAAACCTATGGTTCTTCAGGGCTGTCTAGAGATTTAACTTCTGAGAAAACCAGTTTTAGGCTGGAAAGTCAGTCTTAAGACAGGACTATGTACACAAGATGAGACTGCCATTTCTTTCATTTCTTCTTATCTCTGTCTTAGTGCAATGAGTTGGTTTATATCCTTTAAAAGCACACCTTCCCCTGTTTCATTCACATATTTGTGACAGGACTTTAGAAACTTTAGGGGACAATTCTCCTCACACCCATTTTAGATATTTTTAACCCTTGAGAGCAGAAAGAAACTGGGGATGGGCTGTTATTTGCAGGATTCTTCCCCCCCCCCCAAAAGAGCTATTCATGTCATATTCTACACCAGGGGTGGCTCCTGGGAATTGTAGTCCATGGACATCTGGAGGGCCGCAGTTTGACTACCCCTGTTCTACACTCACTGTCCTCCAGCATGGCCCTGGTTTAGATGGAGACTTCATAGCAAACTGAATATGAACCTGACAAAAAAGTTTCTGTCCAAGTAAAACTTCATGGTGGCTCCTGTGAGTGAGGGTTGCTATCCCACAAAGAGGTGAGGCCAACAGAGTTTGAAGGCATGCAGATATTCTGCCCATCGTGATCTTCCTTGAACTATATGAAATTCAGCTGTCCAGCAGCTAACCTTGCTACAGCAACCATAATCACATCAATTAAGCTGGCAAATGACAGCTGTTGCTGTCATTAGTAGAGTACTAAAAGATGGCTATTATTTCAGTGAGATTTCCTCTTATGTTGCTGCTTTAGAAACCCTACCGAAGAAAAATTGCATTAGATCATTCAACCCCATTTGCTTAACAAACTGTGTGTCAGAAAAGTTATTAAAATATGTGGGAGCATTTTGATAATGTCAACTATTTGCAAATAGAATAATGAGAGAATACATTCTGTGCACGAGTGGAAAGAACTGATTTTCTCAATGTATGCCACATGTGAGTTTTGATTAGAGTTTTGAAAAGACAGCTTAGCAACATCCTAGTTCTTCTGTGTAAAGAAAATAGCATCAGCTATGCTTGTTGTAATTTGAGCTACATAATAACAATTGGGGAAACGTTTTTGGAATGAGAGGGATATATTTAAAAACAAGCAACCGAGATGACTACAATGTTCTACATAACAAGGTGAAAGCGGCCTCTTTCCAGAAGTAGCATCTGGCTCCTTGATAAGCTCCTAGAGTAGGTGCCCATGCCTTCCTGAAGTCTTGCTAGGATATCGGGCTGCTAAATGATGACTTTAAGAGGGGCCTGGTTTTAGATCTGCTCATCTTCATTGTAAAAACATTTTTCTAAAATGATGCAAGAAATTATAGATACAATCCTTTACAACTGAAATTAATGATTTCTTTTAGGCACCAGGCCAAAATGTCTCTGTTCACCCAGACTTTTAATTAAGGAGTTGATTAAAAAAACACATTATTTTAGTCTGAAAATTTATTTTCAGCTGTCCATGATCTGTTTCTGTAGTCTATTTTTAATGCTGGGCTGTTTTTCTTTAGTGCTGCATTTTAACTAGTATCTTCCTTCAATGCTTTATTGTTATTGTTTTTTATTTTGTAAGCCAGGTTGGGCAGGTTCCAGAAGAGGCAGCATAAAAGTTTTCTAATTAATTAATTAATTTATAAGACCATTTATTTTAATGAATTTAGATTGGAGTAAATCAGCACAGGATTGCACTGCAAAACTGGAAAACATATCATCATTATAATAAATGATCATCCATGCAAATTAGTCAACTACAAATTAAGAAAAGACAAACATATATGAAATCAGTGCATGGATTTTACATGGCACATTGGAAATGCAAAGATTCTCTGGCGTGACCTTAGTCCTGTTGAGCTTGCACTGCCACAATGGTACTAATTCTGCTGGACTTAAAGAGATTCTCTGGGACTTTAATTCTCTTCTGTTGGGTTTCTGTCATCCTGCTTTCTCCACTGGATTTTTTTAAACCATAGAGGTTGCGGGGGGCACCCTTCTTTGGGGGAGTGTAATTTGGACCTGGATAATCTAGGCACTATTCACAACTGTGGTCAAACTCACACTGGATTTGGTGGCACTTCCCTTGATTAGACTCCCAGAAGAACCCGTATGTGGGATCATGCCTAGTTCCCTATTTTCCTCTCACTTTTGACCTTTTCACGAGAAACACATAGCAGGGTTTTCCAGTATTCATTGGAGAAATATATTCTGGTTGAAAATTCTGTCTGGCACATAGCAACTAATACAAATATATTGCCGAACCAAAACCAGCAAGAACCTCTCCGGTGAAAACTGATTTTTGTTTGTTTGTTTAATTGTGTGAAGTAGTATATTGAGCTGAACTTGTTGGCATTACACACCAAGATCCTTTAGGAATGTAGCTTGGACCTGGGGAGTCTACTGGGTTGGCCCAGGAAGAATTCAAGACTACAATCAAACTTACAGAGACCAGCTGACACTTACCTTGATTAAACTACATGTGGGATCATGATTAGCCTCCCACTTTCCTACTTTGGAGGGGTCAACTCTACTGTGGGTGGGGGGTTTCACAACCAGCAGTCAGAGCTTATAACTGATAAGGTCCCAGCCAGTCAGCCTTCTCACTAAGACAAAGACTGATTATGCAGTTATGATTTGCCAGCGTGTCTTCCATGCATCAGATTCGAAATGTAGACTTCAAATTTGCACCTCGCATTCCGCATCTGTGGTTTTCTCCCATCACCGGTCAGGACTCAAATTGCAGCATGTGTTTTGCATTTTTATTGAGAGAGTAGGTGGTCCCACCTCCCATCATTGTGCCTCCAGCCACTTGAAGTGACCAGTGCCTGCTCCAGTGAAGTGCACCTCTGCCCATCCTCCAGTTCACATGATCCCATGCTGCTGTCCGCTGTGTTCCCTCCCCATTGCTAAAATTTTCCATCTATGTTGTGGTCTGGGGGGACAGGGCTTTGAGGAAGAGGCACCAAATTTGCAGTGTAGCTGAGAGAACACCTTCTCAAAAGACTTCCCAAGTTTCAAAAACATTGGACCAGGGGCTCCAATTCTATGGCCAAACAGGGTATCCCCATCTGACCTTCATTGTTTCCAATGGTGAGATGAGAACAGATAATCTTTTCTACTTCATCATTGGAAACAATGGAGGTTTGATAGGGGCATCCTCTTTGGGAGCCCATTGAATTGGACCCCCTGGTCTTTTTGAAACTTAGGGGTTCTTTTGAGGAGAGGCTTCCTCAGCTACCTTGAAATTTAGGTGCCTTTACCTCAAATCCCTGCCGCCCCCAGACCACAGAATAGAAAGTGTTGTATAGTGGATTCGCTAGGAAATAAGCGAGACGCGGTCGTGCATCAAACAGCTCTTTATTGCTTCCAGGAGTGGGTACATGTTGAAGGTAACCACGCAGGCTGGAGACTTGCCTGGACAAGCCTCCACTTATATACATATATGTAGAGGAGGTTGAATCGTCGTAGGCCGAGCCTGATTGGCTTAGCGGTGCTTGATTGATTCAAACTCATTGGGCCCCGTGGGTGGGGACCCGACAGCTCATTGGTTGTTCTTCAGGGCTGCTTGGATCCTGCTCTGGACCCCAAACTCAGCCCTCTGCTGCCTCGCATACTCAACAGAGAGAAAAGGAAAAGTTTGATCCCTTTAAACTGCCCATCTTCACATGGTCAAATCATGGCAGAAACACGGTTTGGCATTTGGCCAAAGCTAATTTGGGCAGTTTAATTATAAGGGAAGGTCTATTTGGACTGGATTAGTCCAAAAAGTGTCCAGCATTGTTTCAGGTGCTCTTCAGACTATCCAAGCTGAATCTCACATGCCTAGGAGGAAGCTCTTGCCTCTATTTTCCCTGCATATCTGAGAATACAACCAAAATGTCTGTCCCCTCTCGTATAAGCTCCCCTATAAGCTTTTATACGGGATGTCGCCATCCTCCCTGGTGTGTACAATAACTGGATTTCAAAGAGTACAAGAAAAATGTTGGCCTTGCATCTGGCCAGTAGACTCAGTATTAGAACTAAGATTGAGAACATAATAGCAAGCAAAGACTGCTGCTTACAGAGAATGAAGAAAGCTCTCTCCAGGCCACTGAGACAGTGTAGTGATGGATGAAGACTGGAGGTGCTCTATACAGAAGTGCTCTATACAGAAACATCTATCTGCACAATCCTCTTTCATGGAAAATTCTGCTAACACTTCTCATCGGATGTTTCTGCACTTAAATTGCCTGCTGAATCAGTTTCTGCTTTCACTGCCCCTCCTGGAGCTCTCATACAGTTGTGAAAAAGCAGAAAGTACATTTCAATTGTGTTTCTATATAAGGGTGTTTGGCCTTAATCATTCCTTCTGATTGACAAAGGTATCAGAATTAAGGTACTTCTACTAAAAAAGAAAAATGACATTTAGTCCACAAGCAAAAATTAGAAACTCAGGACTGCAAGGGACAAAAGTGAAACAATATCACATGCAACAAGAGAAGATACAGAAGTCTAACTGCTTGGGGGGTGGGGAGGAGGTAGTTTAAATGGCATGTGTTGTTTATCACATTTCTAGTAATACAAACAAATAGAGACAATTTACAATTTAATCATGGCTGCCCTTAAGGGCAAAACCACAGAACTACAGTCTTAGAACACCAAATATGGTAACCTCCTATATTTGCCCAATTAGCCAGGTATTCTGGTTGTTTTTTTTGGAGGGGACATTATCTGGGCATGAAATTGGAGTCACTGTGGGTAGGCAGGTAGTTGAGAATTTCATGCATTCAGTAAAGGGTTGGATTAGATGACTCTTGAGTTCCCTTCTAACTCTATGGTTCTATAATACCAGTATAATTAATAAACCAATAAAATTATGATTTGGCAGTGAAGAGATAATGATAAACTGGATTTAAATTACGGGTGATTATATTTGATCAAATAACTCCTTTTCTAATGGCATTGAGTACCTGTGAATGCTCTTGACCTCTCATAGGAAACTATGTATAAATTTTACATTAAGCATGTAAAGGGACAGAAATACACTGTACTATTTCTATCTATGGATGGATTCCTTGTATCATCAATATATGCTGGTCACAAAATCAAGAAGGGGGGTTTCCTTTGGCTATGACAGTCTCCAATTGGTAAATAGGAGTTCAAAGATGTAATAAACATAGTGGCTTGATCTTGTCCTCTATGATCTAATGCAGTGGTCCCCAACCTTTTTATCACCGAGGACCACTCAACGCCGGGGACCACTCAACGCCTTTTACTGAGGCCCGGGGGGGGGGTAGTTTACTCCTCTACTCTCAACCACTGCCCTAGCGCTCTCTGATCGCTATTGTAATGTTTAAACATCCCTTCAAAATAAGATACAGACACGCCACAACAATGAAGTGTGTTGTAAAGGGCTGGGGGAATGAAGTAAAGGGCCGGGGGGGGGGAGAGAAGGCATCCTTCGGGGCCCACCTCCAATAAGTCGAAGGACCACATGTGGTCTGCGGCCCACAGGTTGGGTATCGCTAATCTAATGGGCACCAGTGAATTCTATTTTAAGCTTTTTGGTTCTCTTTCAGACCTATCACTGTGAGTGTGAGGGGGAAATCATCACTCCTTTTGCTTACCCATTTTTGCCAGACACCTCGATAATCTCAGAATCAGATGCTGCAGCAGCAATATTTCTTGTGTCTCTTCTCCCCCCTCCCAATTTGGAGTGTTCCCCTTCATCTAGCTACACACTATCTTGCTTCCCCGGTCAACGATTACTCAGAGATGCCATCTCAGCATTTGTCTACCCTGCTCCAAGTGATTGCTTCAGATGTTCAGAGAAGGATGAATAATTGCCTATTGGATTCCAGTTAGCAGAGGTCAAGGTGATATCTGCCTGGCCTCTCCTGGACTTGCCATACAACTTGCTGTTATTACATGAGTTATTCAAGCCTATAATCGGCTGAGTTCCACTGAGATGGAACCTTCTGCTTCAGTGAATCGTTTTTTGCAGTACAGCTGCCAGGATTTTTCTGTCTCAGATAGTGGGAACAGGAACAGTCAGTAAATTTTGCTTGAGCAGACTCATTCTATTTTTAGTCATTACATGGGAGATCTGATAACGGACAAGATCAAAACGGTGTCTCCCCATAGCTATAGCAGTTCATGGCAGCATTTTAAAACAACAATGATGCTGTAGTGTCATCCTGGACTGATCAATTTTAAAAATCTCTGTAAGGTCAGCTGTTTAAAAACATATGAACACACATGCCCCTGGAAACTCTGCTAGCATAAAGACTGTGAACCAAATTCCCTAATGGGAGACCTGTTCATGATCACAGGGAAAAGCCAAGCCTATTTCAATTCCAAGCCACACTGCAGCTGCATAAACCCTACTGCTGCTATATATCTTACATGGTATCTTCTTTTCTGTATGTAAAGGTAAAGGTAAAGGTATCCCCTGTGCAAGCACTGGGTCATGTCTGACCCTTGGGGCGACGCCATCTAGCATTTTCATGGCAGACTCAATATGGGGTGGTTTGCCAGGGCCTTCCCCAGTCATTACCGTTTACCCCCCAGCAAGCTGGGTACTCATTTTACCAACCTCAGAAGGATGGAAGGCTGAGTCAACCTTGAGCCAGCTGCTGGGATTGAACTCCCAGCCTCATGGGCAGAGCTTCAGGCTGCATGTCTGCTGCCTTACCACTCTGCGCCACAAGAGGCTCTTTTCTGTATGTATGGACACCATAATCTTCAAGATAACACAGGCCACGAATAAGGAAGGGGAGGTTTCCTTTGGTTATGCCAGCCTACAATTATTAAACAGGCATTTCAAGACATGTAATAAACATAGTAGCTTGGTCTATGGGGATCAGGTTCTGGCACACAGCATGAAACATAGCTCTAGGAGCACTGTTTAAAGCTGGCCTTGGCTAAATTCAGCACAAGGCCGCAGTATGCATGCAACTACTTGATCATGGGCCTGAATTGTTGTTTCCTGTGGCCCCCATGCCTTAGGTAGTCATGAGACTCTTATATTCTAAATAGCCATCTTTGGCCGCCATCTGCAGATATCTAAATCTGTGGATCAGGGCCACATAGAGGCTAAAGAGATTTTTCTGCACAGTTGGGACTCTCCTTAGGCTTGCAAAACAAAAATGAAATTAAAAAAATTACACGGGGAAAGAGGTATTAAATCCTCCCCAAAATAATTTAGTGTTCTCTGCACTTCTGCAGAGAATGCTGTTCCCTACCTCTGTGGTAGAGCCTGCAAGCCCCAGTGGGATATTCAGGGCTTCCACACATTGGGCATTATAGCGTGAAGCCTGCTGCATGGCAAATTAATCATGACTCACCAGCACTTCAGACCTCTCAAGCTGTCTCGCATGCTTCGGGCTACTTTTCGTGCATTTTGCACTCCTCACTCACTTCTGAAAAAGGGAAAAGAGAGAGAGAGCAGTGCACTTTAGGCATTGCTCCAGGCAGTTCGCCTTAAAAACAGAAAGGAAAGAAATTCCTGTCCCTGGGAAGAAGGGAGAGGGAGGTGGGTGCAAGGGTGGGACATTGGAGGTGGATGTAGTGCTTCTTCGCCTCCATACATTTCTTTTGCTGGTGGCCTGCTGGTTGTCTGCCAGGGGATAGCACTTTTTAGGTTGGTGAATCCACTTTTTGGATTCAAAAACCAACTAGCACTTTAAAATGGTGGTTATAGCAAGCAGTTTGCTTCCAGACACAGGAGGGTTGGCAACATCATGTGGAGCAGATGGAATATAGCGTCTTCATGGGGTGAGCATGATGCTACATTTATGGTGTGTAGAAAAGCCCTCAGAAATCTCTCTGATCTTAGAGAGAGAAAAGTCTTCCCCAACACCTGATACCGGAATACCTTAAGAGGCTATTTCAGAGAATGTACCTGGGCCTTTTTTGCATGCAAAGTATGTCCTCTACCATTTAACCAAAACCTCTCTCCAAATTCACCTCTGCTTGGTTGGCAATTTAAATGGCAGGGCTATTTTTGGATGTATTATGTCAGTCCTGTGAATATCATCTCTGTACAAGAATTAAATTAAAAGCCTGAAACAAAGAACTGCCTGGCTAGTTTAAAAAAAAATAACAATGTGTGAAATTTAGCATTTGATCTTGTTTAAGGCCTCATTGCCCCAATAGGGTAGTTGGACCGCAGCTCTGCAGTGATTTTAAAAATGCCATAACTGGCAGCATTTCTTTCCCAGATTCTCGATCCAAGGCTGCCAAGCATAATGTCTCTGGCCTAGCTGCAACCCCTAGGCCTTCATTAATCATTGTATTTCCCTGAGAAAATTTGGTTGCCTTTTCTCTTTTTGCAAGAACATCAACTGACACCATTTTAACAGTGATGGGGATGAGGACAAACAAATCCCTTATTGTTCCTCTTCATCCTGGATTCAGAGCTGAATGATGTTGGTTTCCAAGCTTGCTTATTCCTAGCACTGAGTGTACCCAGCTACCTGTTCTACATGGGACACAGACCCCCAGACAAAGATTCCCTCTTGGCCCACCCCCATGCTACACTGACCAAGTCCAGGCATAATACAAAAATAAGTTATGCAACTTGCCCATTTCTATGGGTTCCCATAGTTCCCCCTAGTTCACACATCTTAAAAGCCCCGAACAGGTACCTCAACTCCTGCAGCATGTGAACTGTCAGGAGAGTTCTGGGAAAGCAAAATTTAGGGCTAAACAAATGCTTGTTCTTTCATTTCTATTTCTGTGCTTTAAAATTTTTATCTGTTGTTTCAGCTCCATTGTTGGTCTTGTAGATTCACCTCTGTTGTATACACATCTTATCTGCTTTTTATTTATTTGCAGTTTGTGTCTACCACATATGCCATTTATATTATACTTATAATGTATAATATTGATTTACTGGTGTACAAAGGATGTTAAAATATATTTTACTGGGCAGATTCAGAATTTGGCCATCCAGAAGAATCCAAATTGAAAATTGTGGTGGCTGTTGCTGAGCTCAGCAGAGAGGAGCAGAGAGGAGAAAGCAAGAGAGGGAAGGGGACAGAGGCTGATTCTGCACTTACTTTGTTTTTTCCATTTTGGATCCTGCTGAATTCAGATCGATTTGAACTCAGGTCTTCCTCTGTCCCCCCCCCCCCAATTGAAACAGAAAGTGTTCTGCACTCGATTGGGGAAGCTCAGGACAGGGGTGGAGGGAGCCAAGTGCAGCGGGAGTCTCTTTTCTTGAACAGTGGGAAGGAGGAGGATTGGAGACAGCAGAGGAGGGGGAAATCCAAGAGGCAAATCTCTGCTGAGAGAAGTTAGGGTTTCTGGAGCATAGTCACTTTAAGACAAGCCTTGCAACTGGGAACCAGGAAGACTTTGAACTGATGCCCTGGCCAATCAGGAAAGACTTCCTGGTGCCAGGTTTTCAAATATTGAGGGTTATATCCACTTTGTGGGTTATATTCACTCCCTCGAGGGTTATATCCACCCAAAATCAAAATGCAGATCAAATTCAGTGTAGATGGGAGGGATTCATTCAAACCCGAACAGGGTAAAAAGCCCCATGCAGATTACACCAGAATTTTGGAGTAAAAGAAGAAAGCATTTTGGTAGGGAAAAAGTGAACCAGAGGAGCTTAATTAAAATTTGAAATTGCAAGGAGATCTGAGAAAAAGAAAAGAGTGCTTTGGTGTTATAGAAAGTAAACTGGCTAACCTAGAGGAACATGTGAAGTAGGTGAAATGGGGAACATGAGAGATGAGATTGTAAGAAAACCTTTGTTGATATGGAATATTGGGAGCGGGGGGGGGGAGAGAAAGAAAAGGTGACAGAGTAGAGGTTATAATAGTTGCTGGAACCTGAGAAGGAATCTTACAAAATGCAGAAGCCAGACAAAAGGACAAACAGGCTCCCTCTACAGCTATTTCCATTGGTGAACATGGAGAAGAATACTGCTGGCTCAGACCAATGGTCCAACAACAGGATATACACACTGAGGCCTTCCCCTGATGTTGCCTCCTGGCTTAGTGCCTCTGGATGTGGAGGTTCTCCTAAGTCTCCTAATAGCCACTGGTTAACTTGTGCTCTATTAATCTAACTAACCCCCTTTTAAATCTGTTTATTCCTTTGAACATTACTACATCCTCTACGAGTAAATTCCACATTTTAACCACTCTTTGTGTAAAGTAGAATTTCTTGTCTCTGTCCTGAACCTTCTGCCCATCAGTTTAATTTGATGCCTTCAAATTCCACTATTTTGGGGGAAATTATCTTTGCCAACCTTCTCTATCCCATGCATAATTTTATAAACTTCTATCATGTCCCCCATTAGTTGTCTCTTTTCTAAACTGAAAAGTCCCAGATTCTTCAGACATTTTTCATGGGGAACAGCATGGTCGCTGCCACTTCAATGGTTATTTGCTCGACTTAAGTTGCTAAAAAAATGACCAATGAAGATTTCCACAAAATCCTAATGAAAATAGTATTCCATTCACAATAATCAAATTAGATACACAGTGTTATTCAATGATTATGAAGCACTCTAAATGGAAACACTGCACATGTTGAGTCTCCATGATTATCAAATCAATTATATAATTCCATTATTTTTAGATGTTTAAAAGATTGAATTATTATTGAAAACACACTGGGAGCTTTAGGGGAAGAGAAGGAGGGGAATATAGAAACAATACAAGCATGAAAAATCTACCCACATAAATAAAGGAAAGGAACATCATGGATGAAAAATTGTATGGAGAAAGCTACATGAAACCTCACTGTCCAATCAACTTACACTTTAAAAATTAGCAGCTCAGATGACAGCTTGGGGGAGGGAACATGGGACCAGTCAGATACAAATGGGTGGCAGGAAACAAAATTCAAAATGGGGAATTCCTCTAGAAAAATAATGAGAAAGATTTGGGCAATGCAAGGCATTAAATTCATATCTACTCCTGAGATGGCAAAAAGTTGAGCAGATTTTTTATGAAGTTCAATTATTTAAGAACCATGATGCGGAGATTTGTACCTGTGCAGAAATGATGGTTCCCAAGCCAGTTAGTGGCTTGTTAATTTTTGAGCCCTTGGCACCAAAGCCTTTGTAGTTTATATACTACATATATGATATGTGATTTCAGGCATCTGAATCATCCTGTTTTTGCTTTGCAGGAAAAGAGGGAAAAGGGGGTTAGGTAAAGTCTGGGCAATGAGGCATGGTGCCTTGATTGAATTGGAACACCTTAGAATAATACTTAAAGAGTTTCCTATTGCTGATTCGTTTGTATCTTTGGTTTGTCCTTTTGTGCTAAAATTTCACTTTTGAGTAGCTGAGTTAGCTGGTCATTATATTGCATGACTGAAATTCGGTCATGCAAACATGGTTCACTTCTCCTGCCTTTCTCTTGGCCAATATAATTTTTATCTTGCACTCACACTCCGTCTAACTGAGGCTAACTTATCTGTTCTGGTAACTCTTTGGATGAAGGAAAATTGTGTGTAACTGGCTAAATTGTGCTGGATGATTTGATATATCAAATACCTCTCTCAGTGTGGGGGGAGGGTACAGATTTCAGTGTAATTTATCAGTAATTATCTAAGTATGTAGAAGTCAACCCTACTGGATTTGTAATACAAATCCTTCCTTCCTTCCTTCCTTCCTTCCTTCCTTCCTTCCTTCCTTCCTTCCTTCCTTCCTTCCATGCCTCCAGGGGAAAATAAATACCTGTCCCCAACACCACCAATGTATCCTGATAAAAATCCTGCAGAATTTTATCCTATCGAATCAGTGAGCCAGGATTTCTTGTATTTTCTCTCTTTCCCAGGGACTAAAAAAAAAGTCCTTACCAAATGGGGGAAAATATGCATATTAGCTTAGCAGAGACACACCATTGAACTTATCTCTGCAAACCTGAGGGCTAGGAACATTTTAAAGAATGGAAGTTGAAATGCTCATGATTTTTTCATAAGTCTAATGGCTACGGGCTTTTAAAAAATAGGCTTTTACAGGCTTTTATGATTGCAGGTTTTTATCTACTTATATCCTTTCTACTTTTTCCTGCTATTACAAGCCCAAGGGATAGTGTTAGGCTTCTTCCTCACATAAATACAGAAATTGTTGCAGCCCCTTTACCATAAAATCTAAAATTCATACATGTAAATAATTTTTGCCAGCTTCTCCATTTTAATACTGGATGTATTCCACGCCATTATCAGACTTAGAACACTTAGCTGGATTTTGAACTAGTATCTTCACCTCCAGGGCCACCAGATGGATCAGGAGAACTATCTGCAAATGATTACATTCCATCGCTTTACCACTTCCCTAGCCTGCAGCTGACAATATAGCTGATTTTTCAAAAAAAATTAAAAAACATATAGGGTTGGTTCCATTCTTTCACACACACCCATCTAATATCCCTTGCTATATTCTTTGCACATGAGGTTAGAGGGCTTTCAGGAACAATATGCAGGTGTTCCAACCCAAAGGGAAAATTGATGGGAAATCAACTCCCAACCCCCTCCCCACACATGCGTATACCCAAACCAAGTGTTCTTATACTCATCCAAAAATGATATGTGTATTATGTCAACAAGAAACAACTGACTTTCATTTCTTGTTAAAGAGTAAGGTTAATTAATGTAAATTAGAGGAAAGGGAAAAATAGTTATGAATTATGCAGGGTCACAACCCTCTGCACAGTTAATCATTAATAAACTTTTAAAACAATTAAGGGCATTCCTTTGCAAAGGGACTTCTGTTTGAAATGCCATCAACTTTTAAAGTTTGCAATGACATTAATTATGATTACAGCTTCAGACCATCATTCCATATATTGGTAGGGATTTTAACTCTAGGTTGGGAAATATCTGGAGATTTTGGGGATAAAGTATGAGAAGGGATTAGTAGAAGGGAGGAGCTTAGGGTCCACCTTCAAATATGATCATTTTCTACAAGTGAACTGATCTCTGTCATCTGGAAATTAGTTGCAATCGCAAGAGATCTCCAGCTACCGTCTGGAAGCTGACACTCTTAATGCATTGCATTTATTTATATATTTGATTTACAGTCTGCCTTTCCTATTTGCACTCAAGATGGATCACACAGACTGAGACAATCAACAGGATGGGATATTCAGGAAACAATACAATCGGATTCAGTGTTGTAGAAACAACTAGGGAATAATGTCTAAAAACAGAGCTAAGCAAAGCACAAATATTAACATGATGTTAAATTCCAACTAGACTTTCACGTTGTTTTGTTTTGTTCTGTTTTGTTTTCGTTTTGTTGCATTTATATCTGCAGTGCCCCCGGTTGTCTTTCCCTGGGAGTGCCGCCACCATCAGATCAGAGGGGGAGGTTGGAGTGGGTTGGGTTTGTGTATTTATAGGAGTTTTTATGCATTAGGGTTTTTATCATTTATATGTTGTTACCCGCCACAAGCCTCATGGGAGTGGCAGGTTATAAATTGAATCATCATCATCATCATCATCATTCTTCTTATGAATTGTTTGCAAAACTGGGTTTCCTCAAATTCTGCAGATCTGATTTTTGAAACCAGCTGAATTCATGCTGACCCATAATCCAAAGTTTGTGATCGTTTTCCTGTGGTGTTCATTCTGAGCACCCACCTGGGAACTTCTTTTGCCTCTCCAGCATCGCAATGTGAGTCTTTACAGTGCCATCTTCTTCTTTTCTGGGGCATGAGATAACTGAGAATTCTCTCCTCCCTGACACTTACGCCACTGCCTCCAGCTGGGGGCTTGCTTACCAGATGACCATCGTGTTCCTGTGGTAGAGAAGGTCCTCTGTGCAGCCCAGGTTATGGGATGGGGAGCAGAGAAAACAGTGGGCTTTTTGCAAGGAAGATCATTGAAGGAGCGTGGTAACAGATGAGAGACTGGCAGTGCTGCCATGCAGAACTTTGTTCTTGGGAGAAGGAGCACATGATGCATGTGCTGCCTTCCCACAGTGCACAGAGCATGAGGCTGGCTGGCTATACAGGTGCAGGAAGAATGCTGGCAGAGGAAACAGCCAACCCCCAGCATCCGTCTCTTACCCTCTGTATATGTGTGTGTGTGTGTGTGTATGGGGTGATGTCAAAGAGAAGGAGAGTGAGATAGCAGGAGAAAGGGCAGAGCAGGGGCATTCCAGCAGAAGCTAAACTCTTCCTTGTTGGCTGTCTGAGAACTCTTTAAGGAAAGATAAAGGGTGTGTGTGTGATTTCCTTTGTGATTTCCTTTGCTTAGATATCACCAAAGATTGTCACAATAGTAAACTGTTCCTTCTTACTGAGCCTGGTCTGTGCTGCTGATTTATTGATGACATTAGAATGTTAGCTACCTCAGTGATTTTAATGCAACAGAAAGTTTCCTGCAGAATAAGATTATCTGTTTGGAAGGAAGGATAAATCCAGGTTTGCACCACGCAGTTCTTGAATGATAATGAGAACTGCATCTCATTGGGATTAGCAATGCAAAAAAGGTTCCAGTTAATGAACAGTGTAAACATTTTGGCAGTTGCAGAACAGACTATAGCTGGACTGCTCACAGTGTTGCAGTCTGAGTTGCTAATGAGGCTGTCCATTACCAAATTGGAATTTTGAGAGGTTTATTACTTCGCCAGAAAATTAATTCCTCAGTGAGACGTGGCAACCAACCACTCCTCTCAAGGAGTATGTTCTGTGGTGTATAATCTCCTTTGTGCACTTTCTACAAAACTTGCACTTCAGCAGTTGTGAAGGACGCTTTACACTTTTTGTAGCCTGTCCAGAAAGACTTCATGTACTGGGAATACAGACAGAAGGGAATGGCTTGATACAGCCATGTGGAAAATGCAGCCTGTTTTAGATCCATTCAGGGAATAGAAACCACACGCCTGCGGATCCGTTGTCCACGCAAGTGAGAGTCTTTGGTTTAAGTCACACATTCAGCATTCCAATACCTCTATTGAACATCGAGCTTTTGGAATGAAATTTAGTACACACATCCAGAACACAACTTTCCTTTTCATGTATAAAAGCCTCACCTATTTTCAAGATATCTCATAAAGATGAAGATGATGCAATGCAATATCTGCCTGAAAATGATGATTGGTGCCAATTTTAAAGTCATCATTCTATACTTAAAACTCCAGCTCAAACATACCCAAAAAGTATGAAAACAATGCAATATCTTCACAGAGGAGTGAAATATCAGGATTTATTTAGAAAATTTATATGGCCCCTTTCCAGACACAAATGGCTTACAAATAAAACAGAACTATAAAATAATAGAAGAGAAAAAAAACAACATAAAAATAAACCAAGATAACAAAAAAAACAACATAAAACCCAAAAAACAACATAAAAACAACATAAAAACAACCAAATGTAAATCAACATTCAGCAGTTTAAAATGCTAATCATAAAATAGTCCTTAGGCTATAAGCAGGCCACAAGAATAACTCTAAAAGATGGACACCTTCAGCTTAAAGCCTGGGTAAAAATAAATGTTTTGGCTTGGTGCCTAAAAAAGACTTCGAGAGATGTAGAGTTGCCAGCTGAAAGGGTCATTGGAATGTTGAGTGTCAGCTCAACATGAGATGTCTCATCCAATTTCATGTCAGAAGTAGCACGGACCCACTGGATCAACACTAATTGCTCCCTCATTTTTCCCTTGCAACCATAGTAAGGTGACCAGATTGTCCCACTTTTGGAGGGACATCTGGGGGCACCTGGCAAATTTAACTTATGTTGAAATTAAAAAATATATATTACAATACTATTTTTTGCATTCTATGAAAATTTTTGTTGCTCCATATAGACCAAATTTTTAATCAAGTACCACCCCCCCCCCCCCGGTCAATGGTGTCCCGCTTTACCAATGTTAAAATCTGGTCACCTTAAACCATAGCTGAGTAGTGGTGAAGATTGGGGACTGCTAGCAGGAGGTTCTCCACTATAAGAGACCTGGTAGCCTTAGGCAGGTGTCAGTAAGCTTCAAGAGCAAGGCACAACTAATGTGCTAGTGTCAAGGGTCAGTATACTATTATGTGCTTCAAACATGCACCCCTAATCACACCTTACAATTATTTATTTAAAACGTTTCTATCCCACCTTATCTCCTTAGACTCAAGGTGGCAAACAGTCTAGGAAGGAACCAAGCTGCAAGGACATAAAGAATAGTCCAATTCAAAACATTAAAACATACAATTAACCAATTTTAAACCAATTTGACTTAAAACACATAAGAGTTAAAACATACAAGATCAGCTAGTTCACTGCGTGGTCTCCTTCTAGCAACCCATCTCCACTCCATTGGCTAGTGGAAGAAAAATTAATTAAAAATCAGCATTAGCTCAACAGCTTGATGCCAGTTCTGGGAAGAACCTGCAAGTGTTGTTATGTTCTTTTAGGAATTGCCAAGTGAGGAGAGGTCAATACCATGTTCTCCCCAGAAATGACATCATGTTCATTACCAATGGCACCCTGCTCCACATCCTATAGCATATGATAACAATTTGCCATGCATCAAATGCTATCTGGAATAAGAATGCCTTATATGCCTTCCTAAAAGCAGCAAGGGAAGAAGCTCTTCTCACTCACCCTGGCAAGCCATCCCATTTGATTTCAAGATGTAAAATACAATACAATGTGATTTTTCCTGTGAGTAGGGCTCATCAAGAACCAGTTCATGATGTATTTTGACCAGTTTGTGGTTTGCGAACTGAAGTCTGCAAACTACAGCCCAGCCATGTACCTACATGAACTTTAAGGCAGTTCATGGAAGTTTGTGGGGAACAAAAAGGAGAGCCTTCTCTTTCTTGCAAAAGCTGCTAAAATATCCTTGCCACCAAAGAATTAGAAAGAGCTGAGCTGAGGGAGAAGCTGCAACTTAGCTGTTAGAAGGGACTTTCTTGAGCAGAGAAATTCCCTTTAAACAGCTACTCCACACAGGAGCAGGCGCCCCCTATGGCTCAGCTGTTTCCACTCTAAATAGCAAAATTGCAGGGGCAGCCTGCTCCCATGGCTCAGATGTTTAGATCAGAAACAGCTGAAGTATTGGAGACAGGCTCCTTGAACAGCTCAACTGTTTAGAACTCAAAGGAGGTGAGTGGTAAAACCAAACTGCCCTCAAGGCTCAGCTGTTTTGGTAATGAACCTCACAAACCTGGTTCAGTTTATAAGCGAGCCACCTGGATTTGTGGGGTTCGTGGTTAGGTTTTTAGTTTGCCCACAGTCCATAGTGGACCATATTTTTGTGGTTCCTGTCCATCCCTACCCTTGAGCTTTCTCAAACATCTTGCAAAAGAGGAAAGAGAAGGCTTTTAAAACATTCGTTTCAGGTCCATATACATCATCTTTAAAATAGCAGAAGGTATAGTAAGTAGCACAGGAAAAATGGAACTTTGGGGTAAAATGATATTTAGCCAGAATTCAAATGATACTCCTTTGAGCTGGAGTTTGGAGAAACGGAACAGCTTATGTATCCTAAGTATTTGCTACTGTTGAGCAGCACAGAGGAAAGATAGGAAAAGTGAGTTTGTGGAAGGAAGTTAACTAGATCCTTGATGGCTCCAGCAGCAAATTCTCCAAAATGTCCCAGGCATAACTGGTCCCTGCAAGTCTGTAGCAGCACCTACTTGGCCTCAATGTCCAGGTCATACCCCTGCAAATTACCAGGAAAGTACATGTTCTAAGCCCTCTAGTGTTTTCATGGCAGACTCAATACGGGGTGGTTTGCCAGTGCCTTCTCCAGTCATTACCGTTTACCCCTCAGCAAGCTGGGTACTCATTTTACCGACCTCGGAAGGATGGAAGGCTGAGTCAACCTTGAGCTGGCTGCTGGGACTGAACTCCCAACCTCATGGGCAAAGCTTTCAGACTGCTGCCTTACCACTCTGCGCCACAAGAGGCTCATATATATATTACAAATAGCTGAGCTGTTTCAGGCTGTCTTTTTCAGTCTCTTAAAATTGATTTGTGGGCGGGAACTGATACAAAACAAAACACGACACTCAGGAATGGCATTAACGCAGCCTTTTATTGCGTCCAACCCATAACAGAGGGTTGGCCCAAATAGGGACACCTTGGAGGAGACCCGCACCCCCACAGCCGTCCGGCTGCATATAACCCGGACCCTAGAGGTGCCCTGGGACCGCCTTACACAGCAGGGAAGGCCGGTCTCTTGCCTCTACGGCTCACACATAGGAAACAACCTTATTAGAAGCCAACAGACGCCAATCTCATTTGGCTCCCTCAGTTGTTTGGCTTTGAGCATTTGGCAACCCAGCCAGATCGGCCTTGCTCTTCCCAGCCGGTCCCTTAATGAGACCCCCAATACCTCAGGGAGTCCAGTTCACATCCTGGCTCCCTGCCAAGCGGGCTTCTCCTGTGCTCCCTAATCCACCAAGACTGCAACAAATTCAACCATAAACAAGTTAACAACAACAACAACCACAAACTCCTCCAGACATACAGATCCTTGGGAGGGAGGGTGGGCAAGCTGTTCCATCGGCAATCCGGGCGGAGAGGCCGAGCCAGCAGCACGTGGCGCCTTATAAAGGCCCCACTGGCCCCACCCTCTCCCTTGCACTGTGCGTGCCAACGGCACGCATGCTTCTGGGACCGTCGCTGCTCTTTTTTGCGGCCCCGGCCACATCATCAATCAGCGGCCGCTCTTATTAGCGGCCACTCATTTTAAAAGGACTCCAGAAGACAGCAAAAAACCCCAAGAAACCAGTGACCAGCAGAAAGTGGAAGATCCCATTCTGCTGGCTGCAGCAAAGCACAGCTAGCAGAAAGGGGTGAGGGATCCCCTGGAAAGGGATTCCCTTCCATCTTTCTCCTGACTGGCAAACTGTGGACAAGAGAAAGGGAGGGATTCCCAGGAAGGCAATTTACGCTTTCCATTTAAACCCTCCTTTCTGCTTGCTGCAGCTTTTCTCATGGAACAGAAAGCAGGGCCATTTAATCTGTTCCTGCAGATAACAACGTTTAAACGGATCTTTGAAAAGTCATGAGGAGCTGAAAGCAGGTTTTTAAATAGCTTTGAGTCATTTAAACCAAACAGCTTTATGGCAGGGAGCTCCCAAGCACTCGGCAGTTTCTCGTGAAGAGAACCCTTGCTTTCTACTCTTCATGAACCATCACAAACCACCATGAAATATACCAAAATTTGTCTGAGGAAAAGTTCATGCACTCGAAAGCTCACACCTTGAATAAATCTTTGTTGGTTTTAAAGGTGCTATTGGATGTTATTTTTGTTCTGCTAACTTCAGACCAACATGGCTACCGCACTTGAATCTACCAAAATGTGTTGCAGTTTTCTAAGGCTCTTCAGTTCATGAATTCCACTTAGTGAACTCCAAACAGGGCAAACCTTTGCGACAAACTTTGACTCATCAGCTAGTTCATACCCATTCCTACTCTTGGTCACCAAAATTATTTCTCAGAGGTGCCTCAGAGGTGCCTAGCATATTATGTAGAGGAGCCCTTAATGTAAATTTTGCAGTCTAAAATGTGTTGAATCTGCCCTATTGCTCCAGGTCATGAAAACTGTAAAAATGTCTTTGTAATTGCTATATTGCTATAGTTGCCCAATGTCTGGTAATGTAAGTAGCTTCATCAGATTTACTTTTTTGTTGCCCAGAGCAAGTATTCCCTGATAAAGAATGATTGTTGAAACTAGCAGTGGCATTTAGTAGATATGCTAATTAATATCTAACAGCTATTTTCTTTAGTGCAATTAAATCCAGCCACATCCTTTAAATTTTTAGTGCTTTTAATCAAATGGCACCTTCATTTCTTTAGCAAACGATTTTGCACACAATAGTTAAAAATGCAAAGTAAATGTTCTGCAGCAAGTATACTGAAATTTAATGAAATTGTAACAACTGTCCTACTGAATCTAATTTAGGTGCTTATTTCAGACGCTTCATTTAATGTGTTAACAAAATAAATTGCATGTAATTGGAAGCATCAATACTGCAATGAAGGCTACTGAATTAGCAATGGGATGGAGGCAATAACACATCAGTATTAAAGAGTCAAAAGCAATGTCAATTCTTTTCAATTTAAATAATTTAAAAAGTAGTTTGAAGTCTTGCATTTATTTATTTGATTATTTCTTTTTGGTCTTCCTCACATAGCCATACTGATATATCCCCCAAATGTACTTCTATAACTTTAAAATGGTCCAGTTTTGAAGGCCAAACTATTAGAAAAAACTGAAATAAATGTAAATGTCCCACCTAGCCTGTATTTCCATGATTTATTCATCAGCATTTTTATAAGGAAGCTAAAGAAGCCCTGGCTTCTATCAAAGCCAACATTGTGAAAGCCTTGCCTTTGGGAGAGTAATTCTGGAAATCAACCTTCAGAGGATTCTCAGATGACTATGCAAATCTCTGTTTTTTGGAAATTCTGAATTCATAGTTGAACTAAACATATTGGATTGAGCCAAATGATTCCCCTCTATTGTTGTAGGAAGTCTTTCTACATCAGATTATTATTTAGCAGTAGAAGTCATTGGATCCAGCACATTAAAATGATAGAGTTTTAAACAATGAAAATACTGTAATTTCATTTTCCTCAGTGGGTGATTTATATATAGCCTCTCTTTGTTGAATGACATTGAATAAATGTGTTCTAATTGGGGATGCAACTGAAGCAATGGTTTGAAAAAGAATTCTAGGAGCACAGAGGACTGGCCCCATGCCATTTTGAAAGCAGATCTTAGGGGCTTTCCGCACCGGGATCTTTGTAGCAAATTGGTTGCTGAATGAAAAATCGCCATTTAAAATAGTGGAATTCGTCGTTATGCATACCTGCCTTTGTAGTGGAATCCAGTTGCGTTTTGTAGCGTTTCCCACAGGCTTCCAGTCTCGGCAAAAATCGCTAGAAAGGAAGCGCTATTGCCAAGCTCGTCCCGCCCTTGGCCATCAAGCAGCCAATGGGCAGCCGTTAGCATGCTCCCAAACAGCCCCTTTCCCTTTAAGAAAGTTTAAAAAAAAAAAAAAAACAGACCCATTGCAACGAATCTGTGTTGATTCGTTGCAACGGAGAGACCCATCCAGCTGCCTGGTGTGTTTGAGCTGTCGTTTGATTGTTGCCACGCTCCCTCCGAGTGAAAAAAAAAATCCCCCCCCCCCTCTCACGGGCCCGATTTTCGGCTGAATGAATGTGTAAAAAATAAAGGGAAAATACATCAGCAAACGGGCTTTTCTGTTGTTTGTGCTTAGTGACTCTGTGGAGGGACTGAAGCTGGGGAAGCCTCTAAACAGAAAGAGGCTCGCTGGTGCGTTTATCCCCGCTCGCTCGGAGAAAAAAAAAATGGCGATCGCTTCGCCGGAAGATCAGAGGAGAGAGCCAGGGGGAGGGACTTTGTAGAAACCGCAACAATGTTAACGCACAGGTCTTTTTCGCTAGTGTTGCAGATTGGTTGCAGGAGTGTATCGCTTTCCGGAGGGTGAATCCACTTTTGGGGATTTCCCTGAAAGCGCTACAAGGAAGCGCTTTTTGCAGATCGGTTTCAGGTGTGTGCCAGATTGTCAACGATGTTGTGCATAACGGCAAATCAATAGCGTTTTCAATTGGCAACCATTGTGCGATTTTGAAGGCGTGAGAAAAGCTAATTAGTTCTGCCCCTCTCCAAAGTGGTGACAGTGGAGGTGTCCACATGAATACTTTCTTGCAGCCCCCTCCACAGATTTCCCTTTCAACTGGATTAAAACAGGTTTGTTTTTAATCTGATTTAGAGGGGAAAACCCAGGGAGTGCCACAAGTTGTGCTCAGAATTAATTGACCCTCCTATGATGGTACCAATTTACTCTGCTTTGGTTAGACCTCACTTACAGTACTCTGTTGAGTTTTGGGCACCACAGTTGAAGAAGGATGTAGACATATTTGAGCATGTCCAGAGGATGGGACTTTGTTGAGACCTTGGCCATCTTGCTGGACAATACCACCCACCAAATACACCAGCAGATGCCCTGTCGAGCCTGCTAGAGGCAACCACTGTGTGGGCAGTGCAGTCCCCCAAATTATCATCTTGGGGAATTTTAATGTCCACTTCGAAGTGGCTGCCTCTGGTTCTAGCTCAGACCGATTGACATCCATGGCCACACTGGGGCTCACACAGTTTGTTACCAGTCCTACCCATCAACTGTGGATTTGATCTTTGGCGCGGGGTTAGAAGTGTATTTGATAGCGAGAAATGTGGTGTCATGGTCAGACCACTATGCCCTAAAGGCCCGATTATGGACTACATGCCTGCCCGGGAAGACTATTTATTTATTTATTTATTTATTTATTTATTTATTTATTTATTTATTTATTTATTTATTTATTTACTTACTTACTTACTTACTTACTTACTTACTTACTTACTTACTTACTTACTTGTAATTCTATTTCTAGGCCACTGTTCCCAGGCCTGCCAACCTGTGGTGGCTCCCAACAAAGGTTAGAAAACAATAAAATACAATCAAATTCCAACCCCAAAACCCTCCCCCTCACTAGTCCTCAGCATTCCACCCCCTCTGCAGATTGCCATATTTCCAGTGAGACTGTTCCAGTTGGACACTCAGAGGAAGGGAAAGATCTTTTTTCACCTTGCATTAACCAAACACCTGGAGGAAAAGCTATGTCTTGCAGGCCCTGTGGAACGTTGACAGCTCCATCAGGGCCTTCAGCTGTCCTGGGAGCACAATCCACTAGCTGGAGGCAGAGGCCACATCCAGCCTGTGCTGAGGCAGCTGTATTGGCTACCAGTTGAATACTGGATCAAGTTCAAGGTTTTAGTTTTAACCTTGAAAGTCGTGGTCTTGGCTCAGTGTATTTGAGGGACTGCCATACTGAGCCAAGACCACGACTTTCAAGGTTAAAACTAAAACCTTGAACTTGATCCAGTATTCAACTGGTAGCCAATACAGCTGCCTCAGCACAGGCTGGATGTGGGTCCTCCAAGGTGACCTGGTGAGAACCCTATGGAACCAGAAAATATCTGGAATGCCCCACGGGACTCATTGAATTAGATGGTTGACAACTGGAATAACTGGTTGTTGAGCATCATCAATAAGCTTGCTCCCTGATGCCCTCTCCTCACCCATCCAAAGCCAGCTTCCTGGTATACCAATGAGTTGCACAAAAGGAAATGGGAACTGACACAGCTAGAGTGAGTTTGGAGAAAAACTTGTGATGAGGCTTTGAGAACATCTCATAGGATAATTATGAAAGGCTATGAGACGGCAGTGAAGTAGCTAAACGAGACTTTAACACCGCTTCTAAGCGTCTGCTAGCTTATGCCCAGGTTAGTTGTTCAGGGTAATCCGGATACCCTCTGCCATCTAGGAAGGGCACCCAAATAACAATCAATTGGAAATTAGCTGCGAGCCATTTGTGAGCTACTGTCACTCCACCACAACCTTCCTCCAACAATTAAAATGGTATATGACCTGGAGGCCGCTCAACAGTCTTCAGAGAGGCTTTTTGACAGCTTCAGACTTCTTGCACAGACTGATCTAGACAGATTACTGGATTCACTGAGGCCTGCCACTTGTCCACTAGACCTCTGCCCTTCATGGCTTATAAAAACGGATATTGAGGAGGTAGGAGGACTATTCTTGGGGCGGGGACTCCTGTTGACAGGGTCATTCCCAGATAGTCTAAATGAGGCAGTGGTCAGCCTTCTATTGAAGAAACCCTCTTTGGACCCATGGAACCTTACCAGCTTGTGTTCCTGGGGAAGGCAATTGAATGGGCTGCCATGGACAAACTTTTAATATTCCTGGGTGAAATGTCAGGCTTAGATCCATTCCAATCCAGCTTCTGACCTGGCCATAGTTCTGGTTGCCCTGATGGATGACCTCCAGAGACAGCTGAACCAAGGCAGGTCAGTACTACTCGGGTTGCTCAATCTTACAGCAGCATTTGAAATGCTAGATCACAAGCTCCTTGCTCATCACTTTGCTGATGTGGGGAGACAGTCCTTCAGTGACTGATCTTCTTATACAATCAGGGGAGAATCAATCACAACAATACCAACTCTAGTGAGTAGTTCCCCAAGGTGTGATACTCTCCCTGACATTATTTAAAGTTATCATGCACCCTCTTGCCCAGCTAGTCTGGAGTTTGGGGCTTGGGCATCAACAATATGCTGATGATACCTTGCTCTATCTCCTGATGGATGATCAGCTATGTGTCCTATATAATGTTTATGAGAGCACTGGGGCTTCTGTATCTCATCCATTGGCAAGGGAGGTGAAGGCAACAAGATATCCTCTCCAGCCAGGCTACAGTTAATTGTTTTAGAATTGACTAGAATTGTCTTCGACTTATGTGGGGGGCAGAGAGCATCCTCTTTTGCGATGTCCACTGCTAATATTTCAAGAGCTAAAGAGCCCATCTTTGTGCACTGATAAAAGCAATTAAAGCACTTCACTCTGTGTAATCAGTGTTGATCCTACAGAGACCATTTTTTTAAAAAAACTGTTTTGGATTCCTTTCCTGTGGTGAATGGCTGAAGTAACTGTTGGACATTCTGCACCAGAAAAACAGCCAGCTTGAGAAAAGAACTGCCAAATCATGAGACAGTTTGGCAGGAAAGACTTGCACTCTTGTCCAATGGTTTTGGGCAGCACAATGCGAACAAAATTAGCTTAGATTTATCTCCTTCAGTTAACCATAGATTATCTGTACATGTGTTGAGCTATCCATTTTTAGGACCACCTTTTCTGGCTAAAATTCTACTCCAAATTTCAGATTTCTTTATCTGGCATCTGTGAATGCCTAGTACTGCTTTGGCAGAAGTCAAGCAAAACATTACAATGAATACTAAACAAAATCCCCTCCTGTAATATGTTGGGCATCTGCCTGCACTGCACTGACAATAAGGTTGTTCACAAGTTAGCATCTGGGGAGAATGAATACATGTAGATGGAAATTAGATTAGAGGTATGCCTTCAAACATGTTGAGTTAATGTGAACAAGAGGCATGTTTTTCTGCATCCCTGGCGATTAATCCTCAGTATTTAGAGACTCTTTTTGATGGGTATAATCATAGAATTATAGAATTGGAATCATAGAATCATAGAGTTGGAAGGGGCTCCAGGGTCATCTAGTCCAATCCACTGCAGAATTCAGGAAATTCACAACTACCTGCCTACCCACAGTGACCCAATTCCATGTCCAGATAATGCCCCCCTGAAGAAAAAACAAAATCCCTGGCCAAAGTGATGATCGGCATTTTCCTGGACAGGCAAGAAAGGGCCACAAGAGCCCAGCATGGACACAATCCCTTCTGCTCAGCCACTTACAGTCTGCCTAAATTCACAAAATCAGCATTTCTGTGAGGTGGCTACCTAGCCTCTGTTTAAAAACTTCCAGGGAAGGAGAACTTTGGGACCTTAGAATTTGGTTGGGCTGTTTATATTTATGGCTCTAGAATATTTTGACTATTTGGAAAATCTGGCTCATTGTTTCACTTGAATGCCCCACCAAGACAGAGAAAATATCACTTATTAGGGGAGATTACGTGCATGCACAACCTTTTCTTATGCCAAAAGTTCCATTGTTCACAAAGGAGGGTCACATTATAACTGGGCTGTAAATTGTATGATATTGTTGAATGAAATGAATTTGAACTGGTTAATTATATCTGTCAATGTCTGCTTACCTAGCAAAGAATGCATTGTATTTTAAGTCTGGTCAGAGCACTGTTTATATGAGATCTTTGCTCCTGGAGATTACAATTTATACATTACATTGAGAGAAGCATATGAAATTTTCAAATTAAAGAGGCTTTTTTTTTTGTAGCTGACTAAATTGAAAATTTGATTTTAATAAGTAGTGATCCATGACATTTCAAATAAACGCTCACCTGGCATCTTCGCTTGTGTGAAGGCTTGGATCTTGGTCACTGTGGTCCAGCTGTCCTACATAATAAAAGGAATGTAATGAGCCTTAATGGCTCTCATCAGAGGGCATAAGGGATTACTGCCCATCCCAGCTGAGAGGACAAGGCAGGTGTGTGTGTGTGTGTGCAAAGAAAGTGCATGTTTAGATACTGGCACAAGACAATAAACAAGGGAGGCAACCAATGCTGGAGTGGAATGGAGCACTTTGGAATGCAGGATCTCTCTCTCTCTCTCTCTCTCTCTCTCTCTCTCTCTCTCTTGGGGATCTACTGCCTGGTACGAATGCCTCTCTGCCTCTCTCCTTTTATATTTGTAAACAAAACAAGTTCTGCAAAGGCACCATAGGGCTGCAGTGCTCTCTGTCATCTAAAGGGAACCAACCAGAGTAGACACTAGTCTCCGCAACATCTCACCACCCAAAGAAGTTGGCCTCTGTAAAATTACCTACATCACATGCACACACCTTCTCTCACCCACACGTGCACACACATTCTCTGCTGTTATGTGTCCCACAGAAATGCATGGCCCTTATTGGTATGCTAATATAATAGAAATGCCTTATTAAAAAGAATGTATCCCATTTTCAACTAATATATAAATAATTTTACATGCACAGTTGAGGTTGTTTTTTTTTGCATACACCAATGATAATTTCAGTATAAGGTTTTAAAAATCAATGATGAAATGGCATGGCAAATTCAATGTACATCACAATTGTAAAAGCCCGAGGATGTACTAGTTCATTTCCAAACTGACAGGCCTGGGTTCTAGATGAATGTAAAGTTCAAATAAGAATTAAGATTATTTGTAAAACCAGGCGGCATGTAATAAAACCTCCCCCCTCCCCCCCCCACAAAAAAAGCAAGCAAGTAATAAAGGAAAATAAAAGCAGATAGAGCTGGGATGAGCTGGAATTGCATGCTGCAAATTGTTTTTATAATGATTGTTTCTTCTAATAAGGAAAGCTGGATTTTGCAATAAATCACAAAATCATGAAAAGGACAAGAGATTTTGTGGCAATTCAGCAAACAATTTGTCACTAAATCTTGGAATATTCATTTAAACAGACAAAAACTATCATCTCGCAGACATTTAATATGGGTATACTATGGACAGACCTGAGTGAGGAATCGAATGCCATTCAAAATCTCTTGATCCAGCCATCTTTAAAAACACTGCAATGTTACCTATCCTGTTAGAACCGCTGTGCAGTGCTGTGTTGGTTCTGCTGCTGGACAGGCCTTGCAAAACTGCCCCACCTTCAATTTCACTACAAAGATTCTCTGCAACATTCTGCTAGGCTTGCATTGCCTTGCCCTTTTCTCCCACCATAGGAAACAATAGAGGTCAGATGGGGGCATCTTATTTGGGTGCCCAGAGAATTGGACCCACAGTCTAATCTTTTTTGAAACTTGAGGGTTCTTTTGAGAAGAGGCTCCAGAAACGGCTGCAAATTTGGTGCCTTTACTTCAGATCCTGCCCTCATTAGAGCATAGAGAGATTTCCTCTAGACTTTAATGGTTCTATTGGTTACAATGGAGCTGAATCAGTTCAGGAAATCTGAATCACTGAAACCAAATCACCATACCAAACCAGCAATTTGGGTGATCCAGGATTTGATTTACCAACACAATTTGAGGTGATTTGGGCCCCCAACCCCAATTTTTTTTTATTTGCACCCCCCCCCCTACACTACAACTGAATGACTGCCACAAGAGGAATGAGATGGACCATAAATGCTTACTATATGATCTCAGCTCAATCTCAAAAAGCTGGGAATTCACAAAATGTTAGGATGTTCCAAGCCAAACATGCTCCTACTAGCTTCAAAGACCGTTCCTAAGAACGGGCCTTGAAAGGGTTCCCTGGCCTTGGACCAAATTAGACCATTGGTCCATCAACTCTAACTGGCAGCAGCACTCTTAGGGAAGAGGTCTTTCTTTCCCCAGCAACCTGAGAGCCTTCTAATCTGAGATGTGAAAAAGATTTGTGGCCCATTCCAATTCTGTCTTAGTGTCCTCCCTCCTTTATAATAAAGCATGTTAAATTAACTGCCATTGCATTTTAGCAGTTGGTTTGTTTCAAGAGCTCTTGTCTATAAGTCAGCTGAAAGTTGTAAAGTTCCTGACAATGCAGTTCTGTATTGATGCCCAATGAGTTTGGCCCTGTGTTTAATAAGTTAGGTTCTTACATTAGCTATTCTACCAGTTTATTTTAGTGCCTTATATAGCCGATCTCCTTAATTGCTCATGTTTAAAAAATAGCTTCATTTCTTTGGATATGATGAAATAGTTATTAGCAGGTGTTATTGTGCTTTTAATCAAATTTCTTTCATTAAGTTTTAGTCTATCTCTGGCACACTTCAGGGAAATTTCTTTATAACGTAGAGAAATTGTTGCAATAGGATTGTAATCTGAGTGCCTCTTGTCAAATGACTTGCCTGATCCCTCTCTGATTGTTTTCTCAGAGGATATAAATATTAATCCAATTGTTTTCTGGAGGTGCATAAATATTAATCTGGATATTTGGGAGTTTAATATAAAATAGCATGGCACATAAAATTTTACATTCACACTTCTTTCTGAAGTAGGCAGTTTGCAATCCTAAAAGCCACATACTGTTTAATAGGACAATTAATTCCAGACTTCCTTATAGAAAAAAGCGCTAATTTCCTGTCATTCCAAGTAGTCACTTTACTGTAAAGAAACTCCTTTCCTTACAAGACTTTGAGAAGAGCATTCAGGACAATTGCCATGGAAATGCAAGGTCCAATCCTAAATTTTGCTACCTAGGACATGCTACCCTAATTATGTCAGACCATGCTCATATGCAGAGAAAGGAAAGGGCAGCCTCTTTACAGAAAGTGCAAGTCTCATAACTGTTCAGACTACTGAGGAAATCTCAGGGCCTTTTCGCACAGGGATCTTTGTTGCAAATTGTTTGCGGAATGAAAAATCGCCATTTTAAATAGTGGAATTCGTCGTTATGCATACCTGCCTTTGTAGTGGAATCAGTTGCGTTTTTTAGCGTTTCCCACAGGCTTCCGGTCTCGGCAGAAATCGCTAGAAAGGAAGCGCTATTGCCAAGCTCGTCCCGCCCCTGGCCGTCAAGCAGCCAATGGGCAGCCGTTAGCATGCTCCCAAACAGCCCCTTTCCCTTTAAGAAAGGTTTTTTTTAAAAAAAAACGACCCATAGCAACGAATCTAGGTAGATTCGTTGCTACGGAGAGACCCATCCAGCTGCCTAATGTGAGCTGTCGTTTGATTGTATGATCGTTTGCACGCTGCCTCGAGTGATAAAAAAAAAATCCCCCCCCCTCTCACGGGCTCGATTTTCGGCTGAATTTATTTGTAAAAAATAAAGGGACTTTATTTCAGCAAACGGGCTTTTCAGTGGTTTGTGCTTAGTGACTAAAAGTGAAGGACTGAAGCCAGGGAAGCCTCTAAACAGAAAGAGGCTCGCCGGTGCGTTTATCCCCGCTCGCTCGGAGAAAAAAAAATGGCGATCGCTTCGCCGGAAGTTTGGAGGAGAGAGCCAGGGGGAGGGACTTTGAAGAACCAGCAACAATGGTAACGCACAGGTCTTTAGCGCTACTGTTGCAGATTGGTTGCAGGAGTGTATCGCTATCCGGAGGGTGAATCCACTTTTCTGGATTCCCCTGAAAGCGCCACAACGAAGCGCTTTTTGCTGATTGGTTTCAGGATTGTTGCAGATTGTCTACGACGTCGTGGGTTATGGCAAATTAGTAGCGTTTCCAAATAGCAACCATTCTGCTACTTTGAAGCCGTGCGAAATGGCCCTCAGACTATTGAGGAAACCTGACCTGGAAGAGGATAACCTGACCCTCTTTTACCTACTTCTGCAAGCAGAAGCACACTGGGTAGTTAAAACTGAGTCGAGCAGTTCCAAATACAACCAACTGAGCTCATCCATCACCTCCTGCTTTGCCAGCAGCACCCAGGCCCAAGCATAGGGCTCAGACTTGGCTGCTGATGGTGCAAAAAGATGTGATTAACTTTATTACTAGTGGCCAGAACTGAATAGAGCAACCTTTGTAGCACTGCCAGCATTATTGGGGCATAATGGGCAACATCCCACACAGAACTTTCACAGTAAGAGGGCTAATCCACTTCTGGGTACCTTGCTAGTGCCCCCATGCTGCTCTAGGTGGCGTTCCACAGAATCCCTTGGACCACAAGTGCAAACAAAACTTTTTAATGACAACTGTTTCCTAATCTGCTGCCAAATCCATTGAAAAGATCCAAAGGTGGGTCTACAGTGCTAAGCCTTGTTTAAATTATCAGCTGAATAATGTAAAGTGGCTCAGGCATATGGTACACCTGGTGTCATCCTGTGGCATCTTTACTTTCCTCTCTGCATGCCTGTATAAGAAATTAGGGGACTTTTAGCAGTGTACATTTATCTTCTGCATACAATAAATGGACAGTCCATTGTGTTTTTCTACATAGAACAAAATTCTGCTTTACTTATTCCGTCCATGCCAGATAATTCTGCCCCCATCATTTCTGTTGCATTGTTCTGTGGCACGGAGGAAGGCTAAAAGCTTGGTTTCTTGCATTACCAAATCCTGGGGCCACTCTAGGGAACATATTGTGAGAAATTCTCCATGGTGAGTAGCTTGCCCAGCTTCTATTGTTGAAATATAATGAGATCATGCATCTGACTGTAGCGCAATTATTTCCTAGTGATGTTTAGCAAGTTTCGGTTCTTAGAAAATGTTGCAGAGCTCTATTAATATTGCCCTTCTTTAGCTATGTAATTTTGCTAATGATCCAGCATCTTTACTGGCATTATTATGTCCTAAGAAAATGATGAGCCTGACTAGCAAACCTCGTGAAGTTTGGGTGTAGGCTTGTAACTCGTGCTGTGCTGAGAAATTTGTTCTGCCCTACTGCACCTAATTGCATTTTAACTTGCGTTGTGAAGTTGAGTTTTCTTCTATTGATAAATGAATAATAATTGCATTTAATGGAAGTTTGGAGAGCTAAATGATTAGAACTGTTAATTGTGTGGAATTACCAGGCAGGCCAGTGCATTTAGCTAACATTTCCCCACAATGCTGCTTTTAAAATTCAGATGGAGGTTTATGTTCCAATATATTTGGATTGACTTTATGTCAAATCCTGTTCCTAATTATAGATGGCAATGCACCTCTAGGACTGGTATGAAATAAGCCAAAGCTGGGTGGATGCTGAGAGAGACTTACCTGTGAGTTAACTGAATAATGTAAGTACTGTTAAGGCATCAGCCTGTGCAGGGACAGACTGGTCCTATAATTGACTGGGAAGGTTTCTGCTAGGCCATTGATGGTCAGAAGCAAGCTGAGCCAAGTGGACTTTGCAGTGTTGAGGCCACCTAGGTTGATTCAGGTCTGTTTGGATGTCCTGATCTACCCCCCCCCCTCACGTCCCCCACCTGCTTTTTCTAGATTCCTTTCTCCCAAGAGCCATAAAGGATGCTAAGGAGAAATAATGTGTCAATTTACATGCACATGTGATTTCCTTCTCTTGCCTGGTGGCTACTGCTTTGCCATTGGAATACGATATGACAACATTTATTGTATGTGGCCATATTTAACCAATATTACATAAAACTGTAAACATGGACTACTGAGTCACAATAAGATTTAAAAAATGGTGTATCAAGGTGGAGACTCCTGTACAAATGCTTTGGCTGTAATCTTCCTGGCAGCCAAAGCAAAAAGTGCCACCCTATATGAAACATAGGGGTCTACATCAGATAACAGGTCGGTGAGTTTGTCAAAATCAGAAACAGGGTATGAGTTGGGTAATAACTTGGCAAGAATTTTGCCCCTGGGTTCAGAGTATAGGGGGCAAGCCAAAACATAGTGGGGCAGTTCTTCTAAAGATGAATTCCCACAAATAAAAGGCATTGAGCCTACAAAAAAAGATGTCACAGCTTCTCTGCTTCCCAGGAATAAGATCCTCTTTCTCCCTTTCTGGTGATATTACAAGCCTATGGGTGAGAGCATGATTATTGCTAGTTTTCCATACTGGATGGGGGTCCCACGAGGTGCTTCACTAAATGAATGTGGCCAAATTTCCTAGCTCTACTGCTTTGACTTAAAGATCCCTGTTCCATTTTTGCTTTCCCTTTGTGCAAATCCTGTTCAAATGATATACATAGTGAGGCAGGGCCTATTTTATATAATAGAAAATAAGAAATTAATCAGCCACCTTGGCATCCATCCTCTGACCCCAACTAGGATCTCCACTCCTCAAAATGGACAATACAGAGCAAAAGTGGACTATACACGCATCCCCAGGGGTGCCTTTGTTATTGTTGTTAGGTGCGAAGTCATGTCCGACCCATCGCGACCCCATGGACAATGATCCTCCAGGCCTTCCTGTCCTCTACCATTCCCCGAAGTCCATTTAAGTTTCCACCTACTGCTTCAGTAACTCTATCCAGCCACCTCATTCTCTGTTGTCTCCTTCTTCTTTTGCCCTCGATCGCTCCCAGCATTAGGCTCTTCTCCAGGGAGTCCTTCCTTCTCATGAGGTGGCCAAAGTATTTGAGTTTCATCTTCAGGATCTGGCCTTCTAAGGAGCAGTCAGGGCTGATCTCCTCTAGGATTGACCGGTTTGTTCGCCTTGCAGTCCAAGGGACTCGCAAGAGTCTTCTCCAGCACCAGAGTTCAAAAGCCTAAATTCTTTGACGCTTGGCCTTCCTTATGGTCCAACTTTCACAGCCATACTGTTATGTGGGCTGTCACCCCTCCATCGCAGGCTGGCACACCTGTGTCAACATTTCCTGACACTCCTGCGCAGACCCTGGCACCAGAGAGAGAAAAGCCAGGTCAAGCCTTGCAAAGCATAATGGGAGAGCAACTAAAACCCACTTCTGGCTCTAAAGCAGGACTTGGAGTTAGGCTTCCCCCAACCTACTTGCTTGCAAACAAAAGAGGAGTTTGTCAGCATACCTGGCAAGTACAGAGAGACAAAGGCACCCCACCCAAGACTCCCCTCCAGCCAGCCAAGCACATTGTCTCGTAAAGGGCCACTCTCTTTCAAAACCAACTCTAATCAAAGATTTGGTCTTTGTCTTTTCCCTTACCACTATCCCCAGGCACAAGCAATCACCCAGGATTTGCCAGAAATGAGCCATCAGCCCTTCTAGACAGGAAATATTTCTTCATATTCCCAGCAGCTAGTTTCTTTGTTTCAGCAACCCGTTTCTTTGTTGGGACCCGGCTCCAGCCATCAAACTCTTTGTCCAAGCCCTGGACAAGGTAGGATCACCTCAGGTCACAAATTTCCTTTAAATATTGGGCTCCCACAGCCACAAAGTGCAGTCAGTTTCCAGGCTACAGAAACTCTGTCCGACGCTCGTCTTGGTCCCTCGTCCGTCACCCCCAAATTGCTTCCCTGGACCTCCGGAACTCTGCTCCACCCAGAAGACAGGTAGATATCACTTCCAATCAACCCTTAGTATAGGTTCCTCCCCTATAAGTCTTTTCCTTGTGTGCTAGTGGCTAGGAATGTACATTTCTTTGCTAGAGTACGCATGTGTTGTCTTTTGTCTAATTAGTGTGTGTTAATAAAGTCCTTCCATGTTTAGATCATTGTCTGCTTTGGTTCTATCTCAGTGACATAATTACCCAGTAAACTGTGCCATACAAGGTCCCACGTTACGCCACGCTGACTCTTGCTGACTCTACTAGCTGATTCCCCACAACTAAATTTAGACACGTGTCCTTACAGACACGCATTTGGCGTAACAATACATTGCAACTGGGAATACCATAGCCTTGACTAGGCGCACTTTTGTTGGCAGGGTGATGTCTCTGCTTTTTAGGATGCTGTCTAGATTTGCCATAGCTTTCCTCCCCATGAGCAAGCGTCTTTTAATTTCTTTGCTGCAGTCCCCATCTGCAGTGATCTTGGAGCCCAGGAAAATAAAATCTGTCACTACCTCCATTTTGTCCCCATCTATTTGCCAGGAATTGAGAGGGCCGGATGCCATGATCTTTTGTTTTCTTGATGTTGAGTTTCAAGCCAATTTTTGCACTCTCCTCCTTCACCCACATCAACAGGCTCTTTAGTTCCTCCTCGCTTTCTGCCATTAGAGTGGTATCATCTGCATATCTGAGGTTGTTGATATTTCTCCCTGCAATCTTGATCCCAATTTGTGACTCATATAACCCTGCCTTTCTCATGATGTGCTCCGCATACAAGTTAAATAGGCAAGGTGACAGTATACAGGCTTGCCAAACTCCTTTCTCAATTTTGAACCAATCAAAATTCCATGCCCAGTTCTCACTGTGGCTTCTTGACATGCATATAGGTTTCTCAAGATACAGATAAGATGCTCTGGTATTCCCATCTCCTTAAGAACTTGCCACAATTTGTTGTGCTCCACACAATCAAAGGCTTTAGCATAGTCAATGAAGCAGAAGTAGATGTTTTTCTGGAACTCCCTAGCTTTCTCCATGATCCATCGTATGTTGGCAATTTAATCTCTAGTTCCTTTGCCTCTTCGAAATCCTGCCTGCAATTCTGGAAGTTCACGGTCCTCATATTGCTGGAGCCTAGCTTTTAGGATTTTGAGCATAACTTCGCTAGCATGAGAAATGAGTGCAATGGTACGGTAGTTTGAACATTCTTTGGCATTGCCCTTCTTTGAGATTGGAATGTAAACTGACCTTTTCCAGTCCTGTGGCCATTGTTGAGTTTTCCAAATTTGCTGGCATATTGAGTGTAGCACTTTTACGGCATCGTCTTTTAAGATTTTGAATAGTTCAACTGGAATGCTGTCACCACCACTAGCTTTATTGTTGCTCGGAAGAGATACCTTACCATTTTGAAAGAGTTAGCTCCTACCAGGTAATACCTTTAACTGTGCCATGGTGTTCAATTTTTTTTGACACCACCAAGGCATAGTGAGAAGAGTGTAGGGGGAGGCAGGACCCCCTTCTTCTCTGTGTTGTGATGGTCCTGATCAGAATCAGACCCTCAGTGTAGTTAAAAAGAGAGCTCAGGTGGGAACTCACTGCTTCAAATGGTGGAATGTCCATGGAGCATCCCCAGGCATTCCATCTTGTCTAATTTGGCTTTCAGGGTATAATACTACCAGCAGACAAGGTTTTGGCTAGTCTGGCAAATTGCATCATGGCTCTTCTTGCACTGAATGTATTTCAGATGAAAAGAAGGGTAATGCCAGTTAGCTTTTCCACCTGGCTGGTCACCTTTCTTCAAACCGTCTACCAAACCAAGTCTATCTTGAAATGCTTGTTCTCCAAGAAGACTAATGCAAGTCTATCTTCAAGACGGATTTCCCCTAGGCTGTAAGGGTGCCATTATTCCTTCCAGCAGTTTCCAAACTACTCCCTCTGTAAATTCTTTAAGTTGAAGGAGATATTTCAAATCACTTGGTTACCTTGAGATTTCTACTGCATAACCTATGTCATACTTCAGATTTACAATATGAATGGCTACTCAACCAGCTTATTAAGCTCAGAATTTGGAAGGAATTGGGGTGATCAGGGAGAACTATTTCTTGCTTTGTTACCAGACTGCCTTTTTTGAGCATCCATAGTACAAACACAACATTCACAAAGAAAATAATAAAACTATTGCACAAATACTTAGGTGAAGTGATTTCATCACAGTATTACTATTGACTCAAACAAATAAATGAATTGTGAACATTAACAAGAGAAGCAGGTAGAACAGCACATGGAAACCAAAAGAAACTAAAAAGGATGCCAGTGTACAAACACACAAATATGCAGTAACAGATAATGAGCAGGCAAAATTATATTTCTCCCTAGAAAGCCATGACAAATATAGCTGCTACAACCAATAACTTCAGCATTACCTTGGAAGAGGTACTAATTTTGCTTTGAGATTATTGCAGCTATTTAAACAATATGCCTTCTATTAAGATTTTAAAAAGAATTTGACATATGCTCTTTTTCTTTTTTCCTTGGGAGCTTACAGATGACTTGAACCAGCTCCCTTTTCAAGTTTAATCAGCAAACAGCATAATCTCATTTTAAGCCTAGGATTTAAACAGCTGTGTTAAGGGAGACTTGTAGAAAATCTATTTCAAGTAATATGGTTACTGGAGCTAAAGAACATATCTTGTTTTCATGAGATTTTTGAGCTGCGTGATTCCATGCGGAGTAAACCAGATTGTGAGGAAATGTTCGAAAGTTCAGTAGCACTGGTTATTTTATCTAATATTTGATGTGGGCATCCTGCAATATCGACAGGTTGTCTCTGACTGCCTTTTAAAATGAAGGCAGGTATTGCACTTGGAATTTAAACAGTCCAGCAAATGGTGTCCCTTTCCTGCCAATGTTTTTAGTCAAGATTCCTCCAATGGCCTTTATGGAGGGCAGCTGTGTTTTGATGGGATTCCTGAAATAGACAATAAAGTCTGCAGTCCCGCAATATCAATGAAACAATCATCTCACCAATTGAAAAAGCTATATCTTCAATATAGTACCAAATAAAGAACAAAATATCAGTTTAAAATGAGTTTAGGCACAGGTCAGGTAAAAGCCTTGAATTTCACAGCTGTGTCTGTAGAAAAGTGTTTGGATGATTCACAAGATATGTGTGAACTGCTTAATTTTAAAAAAAACAATTGAAATTTAGGGTTGCCAGAAATAAACAACAGATATCTGTGCAATCCCAGAGGGAAAAGGGCAGCACCTGCACACCCAGGTACAGATCCAAATAGTAAAAGGAAAGGACCAGTAGAAGCGGCTTCATCTAAGATGCCCAACTATTCAAGGTACTTAATATTCACTACCTCCAAATAATTACTGCTGTGCTTGGTACTAAACTGTCTGGAGGCTGCTCAGCCAAGAGGGGCAACCAGCAACATGCAAAGACCTTAGCTACAACCAAAGGATTCTAGGAGCATGACAACAGCAATAAAGGTGGGGTGGCATTCAGCCTGAAACAGGGAAGGCTCAGAGAGAGAGAACAATTCCAGAGGAGACCATCTGATAGGGTGGAAAAGGGGATAGACCAGTGGTTCTCAACTTGGGGGTCGGGACACCTTTGGGGGTCGAACAACCCTTTCAGGTAGGTCGCGGCAGCTTGGCCAGGGGGCCGCCATCTACACAACAGCTTTGCAGGGTAGATTGAGATAGAGCATTTGTCTGTCTGGAGCAGCAGAAAAGAGCAAGATCGGCATGGTGGGACAAGAGGCGGAACTGAACTCAGAAACTCCAGAAAAAAAAACAATTTACATACAATCATGAACAATGGATCTTCACACCATTGGTCAGTTTAGGTTTAATTTCTGTGAAAGAACACTTCCATAATTTTATGGTTGGGGGTCACCCCAACATGAGGAAAGGTATTAAAGGGTCGCGGCATTAGGAAGGTAGAGAACCACTGGGATAGACTGTCCCAGCTTCACTCAGCTCAAGCAGGCTGGAAGCAAACTCCTTTCCAGGAGGCTAAGGAATTGGGACAGAGTGGTTTTTGTGTCTTGCTTGTTGACTCTCCAGGGAAACTGGTTGATGACTGTGTGAGTAATGATGCTGGACTACATAGGCTATTGATGTCATACAACAGGGCACTTCTTATGTTCTTAAGCAATTTCCCCCAAATTATCTTAGTCATTTGGGGTTTGGAGAGGGAGTTAAGGCTTGGGTTAATTTCCATTGACCATTTGTACTGGAAATCATCTCATTTGCTTATATTTGTCATGCAAAATGTGATCTGCCGACCGATTTTTTAGAGATGGGACCATCACTTTTATGTCTGAGATATCTTGTGAGATGGTTCTGATATCCATACAGATACCTTTCAATGAGGAACGTAAAATATATGCATCATCACAGCTTAAATTTTCTCAGTGACTTAATACATAGATAGAATCATCAGATGCTAGCAACCGATAAGGTTATTTTAAACTGTGGAAACTATTATCTGAATACAGAAGCTATTGATCTATCAATGCTTAATGAAATTAGGATCAAAGCACAAGCACCATGAAAATTCCTCATTTTTAATGCATGGAAATTGACTGCACTTAACCTAAAATTCTCAAGACCTTAATTTTTGGCTTGTAATTTTAGTATGAATTTAAAGGGAGTATATGTAGTATACCAAAATACTTCATGTTTCAACTTCTATAAAAGCACTACTTCATCAATACTACACTTAAGCAAGAATTTTAAATAATGTGACAAAGACAGCAGGATAACTCATATTTAGGCTTTTCATTGCCAAAGATAGACTCTCCCTTAGTAATGTAAAGGATGTGTCTCATATCAACTTTTTTCAATTTTTTGCACATATTTTAAAATAGGAAGCTTTAAATCTTTGCAGCCCCTGCATGGCTAAATATCTGATTTGCCCCAAAATTCAATCATATAGAATTCAGTTCTACAAGAAATCAAAGCTCAGTTTAAAACTAATACTTTCAAACCACTAGAAGGTCAGTGTAGTGCAGGCTTTCTCAACCAGGGTTACATGAAACCCTGGGGGTTCTGATGGGTAAACTGGAAGACTGACGACTGGATTTTCAGATGGTTAGGTGGATAGGGAACTGGCTAAACAATAGCACCTAACAAGTAACAATGAGGAAAGGCCGAGGGGCTTGGGAATATTCAGCCTGGAAAAGAGGAGGTTGAGAGTAGACATGATTGCTCTCTTAAGTATTTGAAAGGTTGTCACTTAGAGGAGGGCAGGGAGTGGTTCCTGTTGGCTGCAGAGGAGAGGACCTGCTGTAATGGCTTTAAACTATGTGTAAAACACTATCAGCTAGATAAGGGGGGGAATTTAGCAGTCAGGGCCATTCCGCACTACTTAAATGTAGCAGAAGTCTTACCTTTGGTAAACGCTACTAATTCAATGTTCTGCATGACATCACACACAATCTGCAACACTTCTACAACACTCCTGCAAAAATCGCTTTGTTGTAGCGCTTTTCAGGAAATCGGGAAAAGTGGATTCCCCCTTAAAAAAAACACTATACTTCTGAGCACAAGCTGCAACACATCAGCGAAAGACATCTGCATTCTCAATGTAGTGGTAGAAAGAATGTCTCTCCCCCGCTCTCGCCCCCGAACTTCCGGGGAAGCGATTGCCATTTTTTCCCCTTAGACCGGGGAAAGCAACGAATGAGCAAGGCTTCTCCGGCTAAAGTCCCTCCACAGAAGTACTTAAGAGTAAAACAAAGCTCCCTACTGCAAGTGTCTTTAAAGTTCCCAAGCACAATACAGCCCCCTGCTCGACACTGTCCGTAATTTCAGCCACAAATCGCGCCCATGGGGGGGGGGGATAGTTTTTTTTTACTTTTTTACTTGAAGAGCTCCTATGCCAGGAAAAAGGTCTTTCCGAAATGACTGAACACAGATGTGTGTTTGCGTTTTTAAAAAACAGTTTTTAAAGGGAAAGGGGCTTTTCGGGAGCATGAACACAATAGCCCATTGGCTCTCCTGTTTGATTGACGGCCAGGGGCAGGAAGAAGAGCAGAAAAATATTGCTTCCTTTGTTGCGATTCCAGTGAGACCGGAAACCTGTGGGGAATTAATACAATGCTACTGGGACTTCAATATTCCACTAAAATTAAAGGTATGCGGAATGACAACATTCCACTATTTAATATAGCGTTTCTGCATTCTGAAAACATTTGGCAACATTGGTCCTTGTGCGGAAAGCCCCTCAGAGTAGTTTAGCAGTTGAACTGGCTGCCTAAGGAGGTGATGAGCTCCCCCTCGCTGGCAGTCTTCAAGCAGCAGCTGGGCAGATACTTATCAAGGATGATTCTGGATTTAACAGGGGTTTGGACTAGATGGCCTGTATGACCCCTTCCAACTTTATGAAGACAGTGAATATGATGTCAAATAGGAAGCTGTATGTATTCTAGCTACCCTTCCCTAAACTTATAATTTCAGTTGGGGAAGAGAACTATGGGGTGGAGCCAAAGGCTTCATAAATCAAGTGAATTTTGAAGAGGGATTTGAAAGAAACAAAAGAGGTGGCATTATCCAAATGTTCTGGGAAGCAGTTCCAGAAAAACGGGTGGGAAAGGAAAAAGGACCAAGTCCAGTGAATTGTATTTAACCTTTCTGCAGCAGGATGCTACTGACTATAAAGTGAAACATCTCCTGGGTCTGGCAAACATTTATGGGGCAAACTCTGCCAGTCTATTACCTTTGTGTATGTATGCTATATTTGGCCAGATTCCTCTTGAAGAATTTATCACTGCTCCACAATCAACTCTTGCATAAAGAGGCCACTATTTTTCTTTCCTGCATAGTTTGTATCACATTTTTTTAAAATCATAAATTGTATTCTTGCTAAATTTGAATTTGTAAACTGTCCCAGGTACATATTGCAAAGGGGTGGCATATATCACAAAGAAGAATTATTTGCATAACATGTAATTCAATTTTCCCCTAAAAAAAACACACCGATTTCTTGTACATAGATTCTGTGTACCATTTGAAAATTTATGTACAATAAGTTAAAATTAAATGAACAGACTCTTTCTTTGACTACCTGCCCAGATCTCTTGTCTAAAAACTACTGTTCTGCAAAGCCTCTAGTGTCTTCTGTTCCTTCTTTTGTTTATTTATTTATTTTTTAAAAAAACATGCTTCTAATTCATGGTTTTGAGATGGTGAGAATTTCTCTGTTTTGTAGATTATGTCAGCAGATACATTGACAATCTGTGCTCCTAGGGGGCATAAAACTTGGGTCTTTTACTTTCAACAAGTACCAGATCACAGTTTCAGTGACCTACAACAACATCCACACCTTGCAGAAATACATAAAATATGTTTTGCTTTGTGTGAAAGCTGAAACAACAGCTCTGTTTTCCTTTGAAGTTGTGGACATAATGGAACTTTGGTTTCATATTTTTCACAGCCTGTTAGCAAAGGTCTGTCAAGAAATTCCACTTCAGAGATCAGACACATATCTATTACACACACCCCCTAATGAAGTAAGTGGAATGTTTCTTAATGATTTAAATGAATGCTGTAGAGAGCCTTCTCATTCCGCAGCATACTCTAGGGCAGGGGTAGTCAAACTGCGGCCCTCCAGATGTCCATGGACTACAATTCCCAGGAGCCCCTGCCAGCATTCGCTGGCAGGGGCTCCTGGGAATTGTAGTCCATGGACATCTGGAGGGCCGCAGTTTGACTACCCCTGCTCTAGGGTATGCAGCTTTCCTGAATATATCAGATTTTTTCAAGGATTTATTATTCAGTTCTCCAAAAAATCAGAGATCCATTTGGAAAGCCAAAATTCAGCCAAAAAATACAGATAAGGTATTTTTCAGGCATATTCTTGGTTCAGGTAAACCAGTTACTCATCCCTTGTTGGCTCTCATATTCTTGGATCATCTCTCTGGGAAAAAAATAACTTGTTAATTTCCTAAAATTCATGTCAGCTTTATTCCCTTCCCCATCGCCACCCACCCCAGTGAAGTTGGATAGTTCTGGATGGCTCTGCAAATGTGATAGAACATGAAGAGAATTTTGAAAAAGCAAATGTACTGTAGATTTCCATGCTGCCCTAGAAAGTCCTACACAAATAATTTCCCCCTTTTAAGGAGACAATAGTTAGCACGTGAGTTCAGAATCTTACCTAAGTGATATTACTTCACAGCACTGCAGAGCTGAACTCTAGAAAGCCTCTTTAAACAGCTGAGACACATGGAGCAAACTGCTCCTGCAGCTTAGCTGTTTAGAGAAGCTTTCTTGGGCAGCCAGCCCCTGGTTCTCACTGCTCAAGAAAGCTCTTTAAATAGTTGAACCACAGGAGCAGTTTGCACCATGTGGTTCAATTGTTTAAAGGGGCTTTTTTTGAGCAGCCAGCTTTAGTCTTGGAGCCATTTAAACCCCTGAACAGAAAGCAGTGGTTGAAATGGCTCTCAGCCATTTAAACCAAACAGTTTTGTGGTGGGGAACAATTGTTATGTGTGCAATACTATAGATGATAAAACAGAGAGCAAAATCTATCAATACCACTACAACCAATCTATCTCTTCATTTATTCCATGCAGTGACAGAGTTCCTAGGGTATAGGTCCAATACATCCCTCTTTTTTTCCAGCTGCTTGAGTAGTTGTTTTGTAGGAGCCAATACTTGTTCTACTCCCCACCTCTTTTGCTTTTTAGAACATTATGGTAGTGCAATATCACTGCCCTTCACTCCCCTTCCCCCTACTTTCCAGAGTTAGAAACCTGCTGACAGTAGAACTGCATCATCCTTTCCCCTTCCCCAGAACCTATAATGCACCTTAATTCACCTTCTTTGAACACCTTGGTATTTGGTTTGCACATGAAAACACACACTGGGGATTTAACTTCAGCCTTGGACAGGTATGGATATGCAAATTTCCTGGAATATTTCTGACTTTTATTGAAGCATACTAAATGCTGTGTAATTAATATTTAAATTGAATTTCATATTGATATGCCTTTGATTTAATTCACAGGATGCTGTTTCTTTGGTACTATCCTTAATGAATGTGAGCTCCTTAATTTATGAGAATTGGTTTACATCTATTATTTAGGACTTCCCTTTTACATAAGTAACTGCCATGCTTTACAAATATTCTACAAAAATATTTTTTAGAAAAGCCAGTATATTTTGAAATTCTTACATAGTGTTTTTTTTTGTAATCCATTTCAGGATTCAAATACTGCCTCCCTGGCCTTAAAAACACATTTTATGCTGGAATAGTTAGGTTTGTTTGTTTGTTTATGTATTTATTTACTGCCCTTGCAGTTCAGGGCAGTTGACACTGAAACTTTCATAATACAGTGCAATACAATAAACATGCTGATTTGAATATATAACAATTTTAACAATAGGAACTTGTACAAAAATAGTACAGTATATCATTTAACATTCAGCTAAGGAACATTATATTTTTAACTGCACAGTGGTTCTTCTTTTGTGGGTGCAGTTGATTGTGGGAAGGGCCTCTGGGCTCTGGTTGGTGGTTGATTCACTTATCTCAACCAAAGGTCTGGTGGAAGGGCTACATTTTGAAGGCCTTGTGGAATTGGTTTATCTCCAGCAGGATCCTAATGTTATCTGGGAGCTCATTCAACCAGTTGAGAGTCAGGCCAGGGAAAGCCCCGGCTCTGGTCAAGGACAGTTGAGCTTCCCTGAGGCCAGGGATCACCAGCTTGTTGAAGATAGTGTAGCATAGTGGTCTTTGGGGAGTATAGGTAGAGATCTGGTTTCTCAAGTACTCAGGGCTCAGGCCATGTATAGCCTTGAAGGTGATTACCAGAAGTTAACTGGTAGCCAGTATAGCTGTTGGAGTGCAAGTCAGATGTGGGCCCTCCAAGGTGTTCCTGTAAGAACCCTGGTGGCTGCATTCTGCACCATGTGTTTGTAATATAATTGGGACCACTGAAAAAGGCCCTCATCAAAAGGCATTGGGACTTTTCATGTAACAAGTGTAACCATTAATGTGATCATTTGGAATTGGACATGCAACATCTTCTAGGTTGTTGTAAAATTGGATTTTAATGATATTTTTGTATGTCGTTTTTAATATGTAATAGGTAATAAATAGTTGTGTACTTTTTTATCCTAAAGATGCATATCAGGCAATGAATAGTTGTATTTTATTCAATTTTTTGTTGCTCAACATTTGGGTTCCTGGTTTGATTTTTAGTTTGGGTTTTTCTTCCAGGGTAAAAATGGATGAAACACATTTGGGGGAACTAATCTGTTTATTAAGTATGCCTCTTAAACTTTTCCAAAGGCGATTAGTGGGGCCTCCTTTCCCACAAGAATCCTATAATACAGTGGTTCTCAACCTTCCTATTGCTGCGATCCTTTAATACAGTTCCTCATGTTGTGGTGACCCTCAACCACAAAATTATGCAAGTGTTCTTTCACAGAAATTAAACTGAAACTGACCAATGGCGTGAAGATCCATTGTTCATGATTGTATATAAATTGTCCCCCCCCCCCGCCCCCGGGTTCTGCCTCTTGTCCCACCATGCCAATCTCGCTCTTTTCCACTGCTCCAGACAGATGAATGCTGTATCTAAATCCACCCCAGACATGATGCTTGCCTTGCCACAACCCCTGTGAAAGGGTCATTCGACATCCAAAGGGGTCCCAACCCCCAAGTTGAGAACCACTGCTATAAGGTAAGTTAGACTGGAAGTGATTTGGCCAAGGCTGCCCAGTGAATTTTTTGTCTGAGTCCAGGTTTATCATCACTTAAATCTAGTGCTCTAACCATTGTTCAACACTGCAAAACACTGCAAAACACTATTAAATAATAGATATAACACTTGTTTGCTGAAAGGGGGAAAAATCTCTTTACCCATTTTAGACACATTCCTACCATTTTAATTTATAGAACAATTGAACCCTTGGATATGTTGAGATTTTTAAGATGCAAATTGAATACCCCAATCGTTTTTTAAAAATGGTTCTGAACATGAACAATGTGAGGATGAGATATAATTTAATGTTCCTGTTATAAAGTATCCACGCCTTCCCCCCAACTCTTTGGTATGCCGCTGTCCTGTCAGATTTACTGCATGGGAAATGAACTGAGCAATAAAGAACAGAAGTAGTTAGACATTCTATTTGAACCTGGAAACCAGTGTGGAATGGACATTTAATAGCCCTTTTCCTAATAGTTACCGTACCTCCAGTGGCTCTTTCTATGATATATGTAATGAGACACATGTCAAATCATAGTTCTTGGCCTCCATAGATTTTTAAATCATGCTGTGATGTGCCTTTCAGTACTCTGCAGACTTACTGGTGGCCCTGCTGATTCCTATCAGGATATCAGATTCTTCTCGGCGGTTACAGATCAGCACATCTTATTAACTGCCCTTTTCCCCCCATGCAACACATGTAGAATATTTTTTGCTAAATGAAATATTTTCTAGGGAAGGGGGTGGAGTAGGGGAATCATTCAGCACTAAAGGGTTCTCCTCTTTTACATTCTGCTGTTCATGTCATAGGCAGAAATAAATTCCAGGATCCCCTGACCAAACCTAGTGATGGACTATCAGCCTATCTAAGTTATCCCAGTCATAGCAATGAAAAAGGCTGTTAAAAGTACGTCTTTCCAAACTGATTTTGAAGGTCACATATTGTCAAGCCCTGTAGACGTCAGGCATGGTATTCCAAAGTGAAATATCAGTGGCCTGCCAGGAATAGAATGAGTGCAAAGCATAGTTGTGATTCTCAGGGCACTGACCTTCCACAGCAGATCAGACTTCAAACGCAAGGCCTATGTAGCTCAGAGGTTTAAATTCTTCTTAATGTTGCATCTTGCAGTTTGCCCCGGAGCTCATTCTGAATATCTTCTGATGTTTTGCAGGGGTTCAAAAATGTGTAAAGTACACTTTAAGAATTCCCTGATTTCCTGGCAAAGGTAAATAATTACGGTTCTGAAGATTGTTTTCTGCTTAATAGAAAAAAGATTTATGAACAAATAAGCTGCCACAGAAATAGCTCTTTTCCCCCTCACTCACCATTTTGCTCAGAATGTATCCTAACCATGTTGCTTAAGAACAAACACATCTAACCTTTACAACGAGAAGGCAAGTTTCTCCCCACACACACTCAAAAAAAAATCCCCGGAAAAGAGCAAATCATGCAAGTGCTATTAAACTGAGAACATGTGTTTAAATAAGAATGTGTTTTGTTTTTTGTTTGTTTGTTTTTAATAAATTGTTTGTTATTTCTCAATTCACGCAAACAGAGAGAAACAGACCTATCCACTGGCAATATGATAAATAAAGAAAAATGTCCTATTTTTGTGGTTTTCCTTGTTTCTTTATTCTTTAGGACTTCTGTCAAAATGGAATCCAGGTAATCTCCATTTTCAGTTCTTTCATCAGTGACAAGTCCTTATATATATTAATAGTATAATACTGGCCACAGGCTCACATTTCTCAATTCACAACCACAGTTTGCTGTCAATGAACAGCTGACTTCAGGCCTTTCGAGGCAAGAGATGTTCAGAGGTGGTTTGTCATTGCCAGCCTCTGCATCACAACCCTGGACTTTCTTGCTGCCCCCCCCCCCTACTAGCCAGGCCTGACCCTGCTTAGCTTCCAAGAGCTGATGAGATCCAGGCTAGACTGGGCTATCCAGCCCTGCTATATACTTGCTCACAAAGCTGATAAAATGAGAGATATCATCCCTGCTGTGAAGCAGTGAGGAGATAAGAAGAGCGACACTGCATATTCTGTTCGTTTTTTCTGTTTTATCAGAGTTTGTTCCATTCACACCAAACAATTCAAATACCTCCTGAACAAGTTTCCATTGTAGTTTTTCTGAAAAACCAACGCACTACTGATCAAGTGGCCATTAATGTTGTAAGGATTATTTAGATCTGGCTTTCTCATCCAGGGTTTTGTGAAACCCTGGGGTTTACTGATGGTCCTGGAAGGGTTTCTTGAATGGGTGGAAGTTAATTGATTTTAATATATTTTTAAAATGTGTTAAATATTTATCAGCATATATGACCATATATGGAAGAAGAGCACAGAGTGGTAAGGCAGCAGTCATACAGTCTGAAAGCTCTGCCCATGAGGCTGGGAGTTCGATCCCAGCAGCCGGCTCAAGGTTGACTCAGCCTTCCATCCTTCCGAGGTCGGTAAAATGAGTACCCAGCTTGCTGGGGGGTAAACGGTAATGACTGGGGAAGGCACTGGCAAACCACCCCATATTGAGTCTGCCATGAAAACGCTAGAGGGCGTCACCCCAAGGGTCAGACATCACTTGGTGCTTGCATAGGGGATACCTTTACCTTTACCTATGGTCATGTTGACCTGCCATCCTCCAATGGCCAATGATAGGCCTGGAGTGGGTGGGAAGGAGAGGGGGTCCTGGGTAGATGTATACACAGCTATGCTTCCCAACCATATTCTGCACAATTGCACAACTTCTGGGGTTTCTCAAAGCCTGAAGAATATTTCAGGGGTTCCTCAATGGTAAAAAAGATTTAGATTAACAATGTCAGGATTTTTAAAAATAAAAAGACTGTTTAATTATGACTAATTTATATGATATATGACATTGAAGAAGAAGAAGAAGAAGAAGAAGAAGAAGAAGAAGAAGAAGAAGAGTTGGTGCTTATATGCCGCTTTTCCCTACCCGAAGGAGGCTCAAAGCGGCTTACAGTCGCCTTCCCATTCCTCTCCCCTATGGCTCTTAACTACCTATGGTTGCTCCAGAGGGTATTTTTCATCAGTGATTGCTATTGTACTAATGTGAACTAGACTTTTAGTGATCTATTGCTTCTCTGAATTTCCAGCTTTCATTGAAAAAAGAAAAAATCTAACCCTTGCAAATCTTGCAAGCAGTTCACTAGAATGTTAGTGCACATTTACTCAACAGCAATGGCTGATTTAAAAAAAACACCTGGAAAACAGCCATCCAGTGAAGGGCAGAGAGTAGAACTTGGCTATCGTGCATGAAAACCTCATTTCCCCATGCTGTACTATTAACAAATATGGTAAAGCAACCTGCCAAACAGTTATGAACAGGTGATAAACAGATGAAAAATTGACTCTATGTCCATACGATCAAAAAGGACATGAGCTGAATTGTAGAAATTGTAGAAACATTCAAACCAAGATTTGTTATATTGGGTTCAAATCAAACTCACCATTGTTCATTTCCCCATTGTCATCTGTGTTGACTTCAGACTGTTCCATAAAATGTTCTCACTTTCCAACATCATTTATATGTATAAGCTAGAAATATAGCCCATTGCACTTAGAAATTCAATGGGCGTTAGGAGGTGGCTGGAGTCTGGGGAGAGGGGGGGGGAACATGGCCTGTTCTTGGCCTTTCCCCCGGCCCCCTCCCAGTCCCCTCGGAGTCTTCTGGGAAGGCAAAGGATGACAGGCACCACGTCTTTGACATGGCACCCAATCTCCCTCGCCCTCCCCAAAGTCTCTACCCCCTGCCCCCTCCCCGTCACCTTGGAGGCTTGGGGGAAGGTGAAGGAGGCCAGGTGCCACATCTCTGATGTGGCACCCAGTCTCCCTCACCCTTCCCAAAGCATCTTCCCCCCGGCCCCCTCCACGTCGCTTCAGAAGCTTTGGGGAAGGCGAAGGAGGCAGGGTGCTGCGTCTCCACCGTAGCACCCAGTCTCCCTCACCCTTCCCAAAGCCTTTGGCTCCCTCCCATGTCCCCCCTGCAGACGAGGCTCTGGGCCAGCCTACCTGGTACACTGGAGGGCAGCTGCTAATGGTGGCAGTGGCCCGAAGTCAGGTAAAGTTGGGTTCTTCACACCTGCCAATTGGGCCCTCTGCTTGTCAGTCTGGGGGGAAGGGGCCAATGGCCGCTCTTCCCCATTCCGGACTGGGTCCACCCCAACCCCCCTTACTGCTTTATTTATGCCGCTCCCGCGGAGTGGCTAGAGATAATTAATATTGTATATATACATTTTGAATAAGTCCCTGATAAAAACCAATCAATGTATATATACAAATAAACACAATAGTACCAGCCATGAAAATCAGAGAGCCATATTTTTGACAAATATAAACATTTTGACCATTAACATGTCTGAGCGAGACTACCTCTTTTACAGCACTGTTTAATAAACCTCACTTTGAAATAGTTGAAACTTTCTTTCCAAATGGTTCAATTGACTTCCACGCTTGCAGACTTATGAAGCAGTTTACAGAGGAATCTTACTTTCTCTGATAGGATTCCTAGCCTATTGGTCTGTTCTGTTCATCATTTAGTGAATTTAGTACACATTGAAATGTATTAGACAGATTGCCCCGGAGACTGTTCATGAAATCTCATTGTTTTGCAACATGATAAATGAACACTCCAGAGAACTCTAGAGGTTAGCTTTGTCTATTCTCTGGAAATTTTTCACATAGGCTGGCATCTCTAAAGCACATCTGTTTGATAATTTTCTTTTTTAAAGCCATAGAAAATATCAATGACATAAATATGGGTGGGGGTTGTAAAATATATAGTGAAAATGGCTTGTAAATACACAATGCTGTATTCGACTACTCAACTACTAGCAGCCTGTTCCTTTGGTCCAAGAAGCCATGCTGGATTCAAGAGACTCCTCCTGGTGAAGGGATTCCCACCATTTCTGTGGTTTAACTTAGCTGAGTGGTTTCATGTAACCTGTTGTTATTCCTGGGTTTGTCTGTGAGCGTGAAAGAGGAATGTGGCCAAACCAACTGGCAGCCAGGAGGCAGGTTGGCTGGAACACTGTTGCCAGCTGCAACATCTTAGCTGAGCCTTTGTTTACACTTCCTCTCTGGTATATACATCTTGGTAGGGACAAGAGGGATGAGCCATTGGGTGTGAGCCAAAGGGCTCTTGGCTCTTAACCCATGACTCATAGCTTGTGGCCTTAGTCAATTGACCCTGGGGCCTTAAACAACGTGGATGTGAGGTGATACCTATCCCCCATCACATGACCCTTCACAAATGTTGAGCATAATGGAATCATTACTCTGCCAATTTCTTTGTAAAAGATCATATTTTTAAAAACTTTTTTCTAACTTTAATGTTAAAAGTTGTGAGACTATATTTTTGAATATCTGAACATGAAACTGAAAATAATGTTAATGGTCCTATTTCAGTGATAGCATTACATCCGATGTGGTATAGCCCCTTAGCTAATTGCACACATTGGGGTTTCAGACAGGGCTGCAAGTCATCAGCTGTCAGTGGGGAAATCCCTGTCAGTTTGCCCTGGCCCTTTGCTAGTGCCCAATGAACAGTGAGGGGGTGGGGAATGGCATTGTGAGATGCTATAGGAATCCATGTGAGCTGTATCAAAAAAACCATAGAGATGGTGGGAATTTCCAAAGGTTTGTGGTGATGTCGCTTCCGGTTTTTCACCCAGAAATTATGTTGTAGATACAGGGGTAGTCAAACTGCGGCCCTCCAGATGTCCATGGACTACAATTCCCAGGAATTGTAGTCCATGGACGTCTGGAGGGCCGCAGTTTGACTACCCCTGTTGTAGAATCACATAAAACTGCCTGTCTCTGCCCCACTGGCATGTCTCCACCTTTACATACATACCACAGCATGTGCACCAGGCTAGTCTTAGAGAGAGTTATGGGCCCCAGTTGACCCACTGATGCAACTGTTTGAACCCTGATGCTCTAAATGCCACAAAAGACTGCACCCAGAAGAAAACTGTTGAAGAAACTGATAAAGATGGAAATGATGCTCTGATACAGTCCTGATCATGGACTTGTATTAATCATAACCACCACCACCACCACACCATGCACACAGACACACCTGGAAGGTGAGAGAGAACCTACCCATGTGTTCTGTCACTGCAATGAAGAATCTGGCTTTTATTTATTGGTTTTGCAATGGCTCGAAGAATGTCACAGCAGATCGTTTAATGGTACTTCGCATCCAGTACTTTGCTCTTTCCCATGAAGGCAGTTTTTAAATTATACATGTCTCAGCAAACTGTCTAGATGTTTTTCCTCTTTGCCTGTTGAGTGTTTCTTTTTGCATTGTGTTTCTACACTAGTATAATTTATAACAAACAATAGACTGGTTGAAAAAACTTAGAGCCTCTTTGAAAGGTACATTCCAGCATATTGCGAACCGCCGTATTACTTTGCACTCGCATAATTGAATAGCTGCATATGAATTTTTATATATCGCTTGGTACCTTTCTAATTTGAATTGTGTTGACACCTACAGAACTAAACCTAAATGGGATAAGAGGAGCACATTCATTCTGCTTCTTGCTCAGTCTTATTCTAATGCGTATGACGACAATTATCCTTTGACAACTCTGATGAATAACAGTGCTCTTTTACTTGACTTGTCACATTGATCACTGGCTACTGATACAATTAATAAAGCACCGCTGTCCACATAGCATATTAATAATTAGGCTGAATTGGAGGTGACAAGACCAATACGTCCCGTGCATTTTAATCTTCCATACCTTTCCAGATTGCAAGATAAAAGAAAAATCTCTGAGATACCATTGCTGCCACCCCCCAACTGACAACAGGGTCTTACCATGCCATGCACACACGAGAAACTGGATATGCCAAATGGGTTCCATGACACTCCCCCCCCATTGAATAGGAGGCCTCCATAACATATGATAGACTGCTTTAAAAAAAATCCCCTTAGTCTCAAAAGTTTTTTGCTACATAGCATGGAGAGCTACTAACTTGAGGAACAAATGCAAAACCCCATTGGACCTGCAGCGTTAATTGGATCCTTGCCTATTTTTTCTCTTTCCTTTTTCTGTCTTCCTGTTTGCACTCCCAAAGGACAAAATTAAACAATATGGATAGGATTTGTTAGGAAGATATATTGCTAATAAAAACCTCCAGCTATATGAAGTTTCTCCTTTATAGCCAACAAGACACTGAATTTAATTCCCTCAGTGACTGCAACAAAACTTGGATAGAATATTGCCAGAAAACTTCAAATTTTGTTCACTAGGATGGCATGAAAGCAAATCCAGAGTTCTCTGTATGTTTGTCATTGGCATTTGTTTGTGAGCGTACATTTATGCACCTTGGGATTTCTTTACTTGAAAATATACTTCCCAAGCTCAACATGGTTACATAAAAATGCAACAAAAATTATCCTAGGACATAAGCATTAAAATTCAGCAGTTTAAAAAAAATTAGTGAGAGCAAGCCTCAATGCTATGCCAAATAAAAAATCTTGGAGAAGGCCAATGAGAAAGGGCTTTTCTCTGCCTTCATGAGGTGGTAATTCTGGAGCCTCCTGGCAGCAGGTAAATTGGCAATTTCCTTGTTCTGAAATCATTTTTCCCATGCATTTGGGAGCCCCAAGGATGGGACCCCTTGGTTCAATCTTCTTGAAACTTACATGGAAGCTCAAGGGGAGACTTCCTTGAGTCTCCTGAAAGTTTCAGGAAGATTGCACCAGGGGGTCCCATCCTGGGGGCTCCCAAGGAACATTCCCCTTAGAAGTCTATGGGGAAACATGTTCAGACTAAAGAATCTGACACTCCATTGTAACCAATAGAGCGGATATGGGCACCCTCTTTGGGAGCCCCTAGGATTGGACCCCTTGGTCCAATCTTCTTGAAACCTTCAGGGGACTCGGGTAAGACCCTCCTTGAGCTCCCCAAGAAGTTTCAGGGGTGCCACTTACACCCCCTCCCCCCCAGCCCCCGGGGAATGTGGGGGAAGGGTTTCCAATGCAAGTCAATGGAGCCATTGACTTGCATTGGCCCCAAATAGTCCAAAACGATTTGGGAGGCTTTCCAATGCAAGTCAATGGCCTCCATTGTGATTGACCTCAGCCCTCCAACAGCAATTTTATGGTGAAGGCCAAAATATGTTCCAAAAAGTCCATTAATACTCACAGGCTCAACAAAATTGGAGAACCTGGCTGTAGAGAGTGACATCTTTGTGTTTTTGTTCTGGTATTTTCTAATCTGTGTTCAGCAGTATTTGATTCAGAACATTCATTCTGCTGTCATTCATGTGTGGCTGATGCAGTCTTTAATTGCCTTGCTGTATAATGTATCAAGCGCAGAGAAGCCAAGTGTGTTGCTGAGAAGATAAATGAATTCTTTGCATCTGCCTTCTCTGCAGAAGGCACTGGAGGAGGAAGCCATGCCTGAGCTAATATTCAAGCTTCTTACCACTGGAGAAAGAAAGAAGACCTTAAGATTTCATGGCTTAGAGGGGGAGAATAGGCAACATAATGGGGGAGGGGTAAATAAAGCTTTATAAAATAACTAATGTGGATTTGGAGAGAGTGAATAGAGAAATTATTCTTACTGTGGAGAGAATAAACTGAACAAAGTCTGCCTCTCAAAATTTTAGAACTTTTAGTCATTGGCAATTGGTTCAAGAAAAATAAAAAGAAGTATTTTTTCATGTAAGGTATAATTAACTCATGGGATTCATTAGCACAAGATCTAAGAATGGCCAACTAGGTTAGATGGTTATAATTTATAAGGGAATGTGAAGGACAGTTCTATTAATGTTGAAATTACCTATGAGAGCTAGAAAGAAAATGGAACCCAGCTGTTTAGAGGCAGAATACCTCTGATTATCAGATGCCAGGGACAAACAGGAAAGACTGGCTTTCTCTATTGTGTCCTCTTGCTGATCCCCCCCCCCCCCCAAGTGGCCACTGTTACAGATAGCATGCTACATTTGATGGGTCTTTTTCTGATCCACCAAAAAATCATTTTGATAAATGAAACTTTGTGTGAGCTTTATCACCACTTGTAAAATCGCAAGCTTCCGTTTAGTGTGCATGAATTTGTACAAATGCCAAAATATTGTTCATTGGCTACACAGATGCATAGGTTTGTCATTTTCCTTAATGAATGTTTCAAAAGCTACTTACAATGTCTTTAAATTCTTTTATACTTGGAGCTTTCTATAGCAGTCCATTAGCTAACATGTAGCACAGCGGGCAGTAAATGGAAGATTTTGAGGGCTGTTGACAGGTATGCATCTATGAAATGGTTTGCCAGACAGCAGCATCAGAAAGCAGAATGCAGTTCTGTAACAGTTTGATGATCAGGAGTGGAACACTTTCAAAAGAGACAGCTTTGAAAAATCTCTGCAACTTGCTGCACATACTATGCAGAAGGCAACTTTAACTGCATGGTAGGTCAACCAAGATGGGAAAGTATATTGCTAATCAGCAGAGCCCTTGCAGAAACAGGTCATATCATATAGCTTCAAGTGCCTGGCTTTAAAGACTGGGACATTCACTGATGCTATTTTGTAACAGCCTTGAAGAGATTCTGCAGGTAACAGCACCAGTCTACATTGTATTTATGCAATCACTAGGAAGACAGCCTCCTTCTTATCCAATCACATCAATCACCAAAAATGGAATTTTTAAAACAGACTAGCAGAGGAGTATTTTCCTTGGTAATGGAAGCAGAAGTGGATCTCTGAGAATCTCAGAGTATCTGAGGATCTCAGAAGTTCCAGTCCTTGAACAATGAGAAGTGAAGGACATCAGGTTCTTCGAGACTCTTTTGTAACTAGCAGCTACAAAGCAATTTTGGGACTCTACCAGTTAACCATGAAATAATTTGTGTAGCTTGTATAACATTTAGAAATTCACTTGGTATAATTGCAGAATCTAGATAAATTCCAAACCAAGTTTTACTTAGCTTTCTCTCTTTCCCCTGGTCTTACTTAAAGTGCTAGGAAGCATTCTCTGGTAGGCTCACTGTTTTCTTTGTTTGTGTAGGATGCTCAGAATAAAACTAGATACTGCAGACCTGAAAAGATCCTCATTGTGTTCCCAGCATGCTTGGGACAAAATCTAGATGTCAATTTCCTGGTCATACTATCAACATTGAATAGAAAAATTTTCTACAAAGCTGACATATAACATAAGAATGGACCTGACTACACCTTGGTTATTCTGATGACTCAGAATAGTCAGCTAATATGTCCTTTGTGTATCAGTCAATAGGGGTTTGTTTCTGAAAACCTTTGTTAGATATCCATGAGAGCCAGGAGAAGAAGGTGACACCTCCCATCTGGGAAGGTGACTGTAGGCCACTTTGAGCCTCCTTTGAGTAGGGAAAAGCGGCATATAAGAACCAATTCTTCTTCTTCTTCTTCTTCTTCTTCTTCTTCTTCTTCTTCTTCTTCTTCTTCTTCTTCTTCTCGGGTAAGAGGCAAGTGTGTGTGTGCACGAAGGAAGAAAAAACACGTACAGTTTGAAAGAGACAGAGTACTGTGCCTTGTGCTCTCATTTATATTAGAAAAGTGCCATAAGACTCCGATATTTTTCCTCCAAAAGGAATCATACTCAGAGCCTAGCATGACAAATGGCACTCATGCAGCATGAGGACTTGTAGCTATATTGTAACTGCTAGTTCCCGGTGGCAGTTTCGGAGTATAAACAGACCAGGGCCCATTTTGGATTGGAACCAATGCACAAGAGAATGAGAAATTTCTGACTCCACCCTATAGTACTTTTGTGGCTTTAAGGTTGCCAGTTCTGGGTTGGGAAATGCCAGGAGATTTTGGGGGTGGAGCATCAGTAGAGGATGGTATAATGCCATGCAGTGTACTTTCCAAAGCAGCCATTTTCTCAAAGAGAACTGACCTCTGTTGTGCGGAGACCAGTTGTAATTCAAGGAGATCTCCACAGTTGGCAACCCTGAGGCTGATTCTGCTTGGGCATCAAAGGCTGGGAGGGCACTCATATGGAAGCGGGGCTAATCCCTGCTTCCACATGATGTCGCCGCCAGGCCAGTCCCCTCCCAGGCCTGGCACGTGTTAGGCTACCACTGCCCCTACTTTAAGGAAATGTGAGTATTTTCTGCATTCTCTTATGTGCTCCAGACACCAACGGGGCCTAGCCTGATGGAGGCCTGTCTGGAGGGGAACAGAGGCCCCTATGGAAGCCTGGAGGGGACAAAAAATACCCCACTCTGCTTCACAGCATTGGGGCTCTGCAGTATGGGGCACTTTTTTGTGCAGGAAGGTGGGGTTGTGTTCTCATGCAATCCCACCTTCCTGCAAAAAAAAAAAAAAAAGAAGGCCACTGTCCCACTGCACAGCTGAACCCTCTGTTGCAGATGCATCCCCCCATGGGGACACATTTCATCAGCGGTCAAGGTCCTCCGTCAAAATGTGTTCCCCGCAGGGATGCAGAAAAAGGCAGACCAGTTCCACCACCAAAATGTGTCCCCTATGGGGGCACAAGTGGCACCCCAGAGTGGTCCTGCTGGTGTGGAATCGCACTGAGAGGATTAAACAGGATGCAGGGATGGGCGACATTATTTATTCTGTTGGGAGCCAGCACATACATTGAATTCTTGCACATGCTGGTTTCCTACAGAACAAATAGCACTCTTTCTCACAGTCCCCTTGCTGTGTCAGCCGTTGAAAACAGCACAGGTGCGAAGGCAGGAATTTGTCCTTCTACTGTGCAGAGACCTTGATTTGAACTTCACTTTTACTGGGAAGCTGCAGCCCACCACTAGCAGATGCAGTACAACTGCAAGTCCCTGTGGCAACATTGTGCAGATTGTAATGTCTAGTTACACTCCCAAATACTGTTGCATTCTTGTTCTCCAAAGAAAGAGTTACAAAGACTCTTGCATAGGGTTGGAGAACATTTCTTTTGCAGGAGCACAGCTCATTTGGCATTCCAGCATGTGCCCTTGCATCTAAAAACCTGTGTGGCAAACAATGTGACCTGCAAATGTCATTGGCTGTAAAGGCAACAGTATCTTTATATACGTTATTCAAAATAATTACATTTGTCAAAGACAATCATGTCGTTCATAATGTATAGGAAAGAATATTTTCCCTTTCATCCACTTCATTATAATTTTTAAGGCATTTTATTTTGCTATCATATATATTTTGCTTTCTGGGAGTCTCATTTTTAGAATTAGGCCTCTCTCTTAATTCTTCTAATATTTCCAAGTAGAGGTTGTTTACGTAAAGGGCTACTCCACATTTTTAATTTTGTGCTGAAGCAAGATATCCTTTGCCTAATTTTTTGTTTAAAATGTTCATATTTTTATGTTTCTTATAGGCATGGTATGTCGGTATTTTGCTTTTTCATCTGGCTGAAGATTTTCATGCTTATTGACGGAGAATTCAGTTCATAGATATTTATTGATCCAATTTTTAATTTATCCATTTTGCCCTGATGTGGCTACGTCCAACTTTTCTATGCTTATTTCTTCATCGAAGTGTTTGGTCTGTGGACTTCAGCTACTAGCAGATTGCTTTGAATTACTTGGGGATTCTCCTTCTGTTTCTCTATGCATGCCCTCCACTTGCAGTTCTTCAGCCAATTGCTTAGCTTGTTCCTCTGATGCATTTTTTCTCTCTTCCTTTTGTGAAAATACCTCTATTGCAAATGGGTTTTGTCGTTTATTTCAAGGGCATGCTTAACTTACCTTTAGGGTAACACAGTGGGATACCTTATTAGTCCATTTATATTACCATGATGTAAAACTGACAAGTAGTGGTAATGTGGATTTTGGAAGCTTTTAGTCACAAATCACATTCCAGTTTCATCAAAGGGTTTATTAAAGGAACCTTGACCTTCTTTCATGAACTGGAAGTTTATAAGCATGGCCGGGTTTCACTGCAAAATGAACTTCCACTTAATTGCAAAGGCTGCCTTCAGAATATATAATTAGCAAATCAGAGGTGATTGGTAAAATCACAAGTTAGAACAGTGGGAAGCTTAAATATCAACCTCACTTATTCTGCCTCCCTCAGGACATTAGATTACATTCTTCGGGACATTACAGACATCCCTGCAGCAGGCCAGACCAGCTACAGTTTAATGAACCAGTAACACAGAAATTCAATACAGTCAAATGACAAGAGGAGAAAGCAAGGTTGTTCTCTCAGCCATAACAACAAAAAATGAAGTTTTCTCTATTCCTGACTGCAGACGATCCCACAGGCCTGGTGAATTTTGTCTGTGGTGATTATTACTGTGGAATTGGGCTGATGGTCTGAAGGGACTGAGAAAGAGAAGCGGTAAATGGTGACTGGTGCGGACTGAGAAGGCCTAGCCAAGCAACGCAGCTCCTTGCCTGCCTGGGCGCTTCCCCACAAAGGAGGAAGGAAGAAAAGGCCAGGCAGCTCTGCACCTGTTTCAGCTTGGCTACATGTCTCCTGCAATTCTTCCAGGCCTGAGCATAGCCAACTGCCAACTGTGCCTGGCTCCCACAGGCCAGGAACCATCTTCCTTATGCAGGTGCAGTTTACCCAAGCTGGAAGTCACCTTCCCTGGATTGGGTGCTGCTCATCTGAGTTGGGAGCTGCCTTTCCAGGCCAGACATGAGAGGTGGGCCTCAGCCATCAGGGAAGAGAAGAGGATATTAGGTCTTGCCTCCTCATCAACTATAGCCTGCCTTTATGGTCACATTTCAATACATATTTCTCACCATTCATGAATCATCTTGTGATTGTACTAATATAAAATGTATAATAATAGAATGTCTGCTTAATAAATTTTGTTGAATAACTCTCTGTTTCTGTGAGGGTGTGCCGTTCAACCATTCCTGTCTGGAGGAGCAGAACATCACCTTTCATGCTCTGATTCCAACTAAACATGGAATGGTTCACCACGCTACATAAAAGCTGCAGTTGCAGTGATGGGGAGGGTCATGGTAGAACACAAACTGTGCATTCAGAAGATCCAAGTTTCAATCCTCTCAGACAGCAGCTGTTAGGAAAGATCTTTATCTGCTCTAGATCCTAAAGATGCATCAGATCACAAATCATATACTGAGCTAATCTGACCAATTATCTGACTTGGTATAAAGAGGCTTCCTGTAGTAATAGTGCTCATTTTAGAAATAAGTATTTGTGACCATGTCTGAATGATACCACAGGTGTTGAATATGGCATATATGTAGTCAGTATGGCAGGAAAATCCACGGACAATATTCCATAACAGAAAAATAACATTGTCAAATAGTGAAAATTACACATAAACAGGATTGCCTTGACACTGTTTTCTGCAATTGTCTATAGTCAAGAAGACATAGTATAAATTTGGGGGGATACTTAAGATGTTACTGATTCAGAGTTTGGTGTTACAAAAAGCAAACACTTTTGCCTGCATAAGAATGAAAGGTTTCCCATAAGCTTTTCTCTGAGTTACATAGAATGTTCTTGCAGGACCCTGAACTGTGATATACTCACAGAGTAATGGGGATATATCATAAAGAATAGTTTATTTTTACCAGAAGTTTCAAATAGGAAATGGAAATAGATAGCAGAAGACTGTGATTCACTGGTCAAGTGGATTTGCACAGCTACTCTTGAGGCAAACTCTATGAGAGCCCCAAAGTTTGCATAAGGGAATATAAAGAACACCACTTGAGTTAAAATTTCAGTGCTTGCCCAATTATTTTTTATTGTGGGCCAAGGGTGTATATTTACAGGTACACAACTCACCTTAAATCTTGGTATTCCCTGCTGCATTTCTTTTCCTAAGGAATAACAAAGTGAAGAATCATTTTCCTTGCAGCTCAAGGACTCAGAGAGGACAGCAGGGACCCCCATGCCTCTCATTTGTGAAGTAAAAATATCTTTGCTGGCAGAAGCCATAATAGAGTTTACAATACACCAGAGATTTTTCCCCCTTTCTTTCCTTAGAAACCAAAAACTCCCACAACTCTCTTATAGCAATGTTTGAGCCCCCATTAATTTGGCTTACCACTCATGAGCAGGGAGTCAATTTTTGTTGTTGTCATGGAATGCTTCAGGCTGCTCTAGAAGTTACTTTAGCACATTCAAAGAATACAGTGCAGTGCAATCAGCAGCATTTCATATATGTGTGCTCTCACACAGCCTGAAACGAGCTCTGTTTCTTCTCCCTCACTTACACACATCACTTTGTAGCCAGTTGTAGTCAGTAATTAGAACAGTGCTTTTTCTTTTTCTTTTTTTTTTACAAAAGTCTTAGCGTTTGATGTTTGTTATTGGCCTGTTGGCAACATTAAGTGTTTAGGCTCTACGCCAACCAAGACTGAGAATGCTGGTCCAATCCCGCCTATACAAATTTGCCACACATGAATAAAAGCACCTGCATGAATACACAATCTTTAACCGCTCCTCATGGAGTGGATAAAATAAAGGAGTAAGGGCTCCGTTGGCGGGCCCTGTCTGGGATGAGGAAGGGTGCCAATAGGCCCCTTCCCCCGGACTGACAATTGGAGGGCCCTCCGATAGTCCTTCCGGCGGCAAGGGACCAATTACGAGCCGGTCCCTTGCCGCTGGACGGGCAAATCAGGAGGCATGCTCCCACGCAGCTCCCACGCAGCCTGCCGACCGCCGCCATTACCTTCCAGCCTTCTGTGCCGCCAACACAGTGCCCCCCAGACCAGCCAGCCAGCAGTGGCCAGCAGAGGAAGCTTTGGGAATGCCGGCGGCGGTGACGCACCCTGCCATGGGGCACCAGCCGACCAGCTCCAGCAATGCCGGCCACGGCAGCTCCCGCCTGTCGCGCACGTGCAGTACGCCCTGCCGCTGCCCATAACATGTCGCCCACTGGGCAAGCCAGCCACCTGCGGCCGCCGGAGCAAGCTTCGGGGCCCCCAGTGGTGGTGCCACACTTCAACACGGGGCACCAGGTCCAACAGCGCCGCACACAGCCGCCCAAGCGCCGCCCGTGCAGCCGCCCACGGGACATCCCCCGAACGCCCAGCCAGCCACTGGCGCCTGAAGCTCTGGATGCCAGCGCCAGTCGCCTCACCCCACCCACTTCCTCCTGCCCTCGAGTTCGCCCGCCACTCACCGCTCGCCCCCAAGACAGCAGGTAGGCCACGAGATGCCGGACCCACAGGACGACCCCGCACTTGCCACACCATGCTGCAGAGCCCCGCCGCTCTCATGCCACGCCCCGCTAGCACCCGCTACATTTTGCCTGCAGCGGGCTTATTTTCTAGTTATTTATTATTTCCTTGTTGGATTTTTAGGCCACCCTTCTCTAACAGCAGTCTCAGGGTGGCTGACAGCATTTAAAACCTCACAGATAAAATTATAAAACAATTTACAATTAAAATCAGTTTTAAAAAATGCTCCATCACAACCCCAAAAGCCTGGGATCAAATTGATCAGATCAGCTTACATACCCAGGCTTAGAGACAAGAGGGTGAGGAGTCGGGAGGCATTCAGAGGTCAGGGAGGCTGGCCTTGGCCTCAGCCATATGCAGGTGGAAGAGCATCATTTGACAGGCCCTTTGGAACTTGACAGCTCCAACAGGGCCCAGATCCCTGCTGGCAGCTCATTCCACCAGGCTGGAGCCAGGGCCACGAGGGTTCCGGCTATGGTTGGGGCCAGGCACACTGCTTTGGGGGCATGTGTAGACTTTAGGCCCTTTCACACATACTAAATAACTGCTTTTATATGCTGACTTGCTGTGTCCACTTCAGGATTAGAATTCTCAGTCCTAGAGTCAGAGTGAGGCCAGTCAATATTTACTTGATCCTGCTTCCCTCTACGTATATTGCCTCTGCACACACTAGGATGGTTTTCTGGGTTAATCTAGTGCATGGATACGATTTCCTGTTCTTCCAATCTCTGATCCTGTGCTAGTGTTGCCAACTCCAGGCTGGGAAATTCCTGGATATTTGAACATGGAACCTGGTGAGTGCAGGATTTAGGGAGAGGGACCTCAAAGGGGTATAATGCCATAGGATGCACTCTCAAAAGCAGTCATGTTCCCCAGGGGAACTAATCTACATAGTCTGGAAATCAGTTGTAATTCCAGGATCTCTGTAGGCCCTACCTGGAGTCTGGATACTTTATCCTGTACCGTAATGGGTAGCATAACAGTTAAGCAGAAGAAACTGTTCCCAAGCCCTATGAAGATAGGTTGAGGGACTTGGGAATGTTCAGCCTGGAGAAAAGGAGGTTGAGAGGGGACATGATAGCCCTCTTTAAGTATTTGAAAGGTTGTCACTTGGAGGAGGGCAGGATGCTGTTTCTGCTGGCTGCAGAGGAGAGGACACGCAGTAATGGGTTTAAACTTCTACAACGATATAGGCTAGATATCAGGAAAAAGTTTTTTACAGTCAGAGTAGTTCAGCAGTGGAATAGGCTGCCTAAGGAGGTGGTGAGTGCCCCCTCACTGGAAGTCTTCAAGCAAAGGTTGGATACACACTTTTCTTGGATGCTTTAGGATGCTTAGGGCTAATCCTGCGTTGAGCAGGGGGTTGGACTAGATGGCTTGTATGGCCCCTTCCAACTCTATGATTCTATGATTCCAGGCAGGGAACAGGAAGGACAAGTCTCCTCCATTTTGCTGTGCCAGCTTCCTTTTAAATGCCAACAAACATTTGACAGTCCTAAGGCTTGGTAGTGAAGAAGCCAGAGAGACTAAGAATGTGGTATTTCACAGGTATTTCACTCAAAATCACCAGCTAAAACATTGGTTGCAGGACTTCACTCTGTCTATAGAACAGCAGCAGCAGCTGTACAACATTTTCATTTTCATTTTCTGTTAAGGCACTGAAACAGCCAATATTTGCAAGACCTGGAAAACTTTTGGCATTCTGTGTATTATGTGGCTGCTTTTAAAACTTGCTGGGGTATATTTGCTCCCTCAGAGCTCCCTGCCTCAGCCAGAAATGGAATACGGGTGTTCTATTTTTATGGACTTGCTATAAATAAGCATCTTCTCATTAATACTTCAGTACTCATCTCTAGAAATGTTTATTTAAAAAATTCCCTCTTCTCTAAATTTCTATTCCTTAAAAATGGGCCACGCAAAAAGAGGTGAGTGAGCTGGAAAGCTCTTGGTCTATGAGAGGCAAGCTGCCTGGCATTCCACTCTGCAGCGGGGTTCACAATAGCTCCAGCATACAGGCAAGAGCTTCTGTGTTGTTTCAATGTATTTTTCAGCGGTGTGGCTTTGTGGCAGCTCCACAACAGCTTTGCTGCACTGTGATGTACCAATATAGACACCAAGTCCAGAGGAGTCAGTTGCCATGACAGTCTTCTTCCGGACTCAGAAATGAGCTAAGCCCCAGAGACAAGCTGGACCAAGAACACAGGCTTGTTGTTGATTCCAGCCACCTAAGTTTTGCCTTGGAATTCCAGTTAATGTTTTTTTTTTGGGGGGGGAGGGGTGTAAATAAATACTGAAAAGCAAGACTTGCCTCTGTTCCTTAATATACTTTTCACAAAACAGAAAAATGTATCCTGCTTCCTTACTATGACCATGAAATGCTTAAGTGGCCAGTAAAGCTCCATAGTTATTTTTTAAAAAAATTAAAAGCTTTGTTTCCTCCTACAGTGATGAGGGCACAAGGAATGTAGCAAGTAAAAAAAATATGAAATGAACAAAACAATGGACTCTAGTTCTTTGATAGATGAGATCTAAAAATACACCTTGATTCCCTTCCCTACCCCGCCTTAACAGTTCAGTTACTGCTGCAGTGAACAGCTGGTCCCTAGCAAGCACATACAATATTTCACTCCTCTGCCGGGATCCAGCAAGGGGTGGGGGAGAAGGGAGGGGGAGGAGGAATCAATAAACACAGACCAACTGCAACCTTTAAAATCACTTTGGATAGCCTCAGGGTAGCTTTCCAAAACTATATACTATACCAAATAGATTGGCCAATACTTACATGTCTTGAGAGACAGGAATTTATAGGTGACCTGTGTACTCTGGATCATGGAAGGAAGACAATTACATTTGTATAGTAGTGGAATTACTCTGTAATTAGGAAAGCACTAACAAGAGCCAACAGTGCAAAAGCAATTGTTTTCCCCTACAGGAGAGGAGATCATGCTTGTAAATGGGTGCATATCCGGTGGGGGACATGGCTCGTATGTTTGCATCATGTGCCAAGGTGCAGAGTTACTGTGGTACACAGCTTGGTACTGTGGACTTGAACTGGGTAGTATTGGGTTCAAGCCCATTCTCAACAACATATATTTTGGGTAACCTTGGGCCACCTGCAGTTTCTTACCTGATGGCTTTTTTTGTGGGGCAAACAAGGAGTACATTATCTGTGGCACCCTGAACTTTTTGGAGAAAGGAGAGATACAATTAATCATAACACTCCATTTCTTTTCCACATAGCAACTTATGCTAACACAATTGCTTATTCCTAGAGAAATGTCATGATCATAATTCAACACAGGTATGCAAAATCCCCGCATTTTAACTGAATTTAAATGCAAATAGCCAAGCACTGGATCATGGCCCATATTTTGAAATCATGATGGGGAAATGGAATGAAAGCTCATGCCTATCCATCCATTCAAAAACCCATATCACCCCATAAAACTTGGAACCCACCTCCTAGTTGACAGTTTTTAATAATAATTTGGCAACACAGGATTCTTCCTTGCTTTCCCCCTTTTTAATAAAAGAGCATTCTTGAACAGTTACTCAATTCCACAGAGTTGACATTTTTTCAATAAAAGAACTATACCTAGCTATACTAACACTGCATTTGCATTTGTTCCTAAGCAATTCCATGGAAGCATGTTTAAGACTGAGGGGGGAAATTGCAGTAGGATATTCTATTCATTCCAGAGAAATAAATACTTGAAATGCACCCTGATTCTACACAGGAATTCTCAAAAGAAACTTACTCCCAGGCATGCACATATAAGACTTCAGGCTTAATTAGATATTTTGAGGATGAGATACCACTTTATTTTTTTAATAATTAAAGAAGAGATACCACTATAGAATACTGATATTTATAAGCTTAAGTCTTCTACAAGCTACTTTGGATGTATAGGCTTCAATGTGGCAGGGAGAGTAGAAGAATGAGACCCCAGTTCTCATTATTTATGCACATCATTCGGGAGGATGAAATGTTGGGTGAGAACGAAAGAAAGGACTTGCAAGTCTGTCCTACAATTTAGACTTGCAGATGGAATCCTCATATACAAAGCCTTGAACAACTTGATTGTATGGGTCTATCTGAAATGCAGGAGAATGTGTACATGGCAATTGAAAGATGAAACTGAGCTTGTGGTGCATAGCATTGCAACACTGATGAAGGATACTTCAGTGGGGCTGGGTACAATGGCCAGATGTGATGCAAGGGCTCTTGCCCTGGGGATAGGAAATCCTGATATTTCCATGCCCTCTTGAAGCAGAGTATGTTATGTAGAATTATATGCAAATTGCCATGAACAAAGCGATCAGAGCGTGCAAATAAGCATGGAGGAGTGGGGATGCTGATGACTATACCCTTTAGAGTCTTTCATCTCCTAAACTCATTTACATTTAAAATTAGAATGGCTGGTTTTGATGGATTTGGTAATTTTGCACATTAATTTTATATGTTCTTATTATAACACTCAGTTGGACTAATCTGAGAATCCTTCTTATTTAAATTCCTAACTAACGTCCCCACATCAGTCAGCAGCACAGACAGGAAAGTACAGATGCTCAATCATTGGTTTAGGTTCTGCTCATGTGTAGTGATCCTGGGAGAAGAACTTTGACAGCCTGTTCAGATGCTTGTTCAAGTATTGGGGAAATAACTATGCATACATGATTTTTATGCTGCATTCTTGCAGCACAATGACCCCATGGAGAACAATGGAGAGCCAATTCACATGTCACAAAATCCAGATGATTTACATGTGCTGCCACAATGAGACACACACCTGGAGTTCCATGCTGGGAACTCAGTTGCCAGGCATACATGGGCCAGTTTGAGTAGAACAACACTGCATGAGGAAAATGAACTTAAACCTTTCTGCTTTCCTGGCTTGACTTACATGGTCCCACGGAGCCACTATTTTCCATAGTTGGAGGAACTTACACATGTATACCTGAGCATGCCAGTCCCACGCCCAGGTTGTTCAATAAAAGAACTATACCTAGCTATACTAATACTGCATTTGCATTTGTTCCTAAGCAATTCCATGGAAGCATGGAAGGGTTAAGAAAAGACCTAGCAACCTATCTTGTAATTTATTTGCCAAAATCCTTTGCTACAGCTCTAAAACTATTTCAATATGGTGTCCAATGGTGAGCCCCTCAGACTAGAAGATACCCAACAAGTGACTGTATACCACGCTTCACGGTATAAATAAAAGGCTAAGGGGGGTTGGGGTCCAACGGCGCAAGGAGCAAGGATCTGCAGCAAGTAGCCCTAGATATTATGACGTGCCTGTGGTAAATCCAGCAGAAACCCCATGCTGCCAATGATGAAAGCAAGCACTTTATGAAGATGCATTGAATAGCAACTTGGAATATTTTTCAATGATCAATGATCAAATCATGTGAATTCGAATTTGTGCCAACCAATAAATATCACAGCAGTCCAAATATATGCTCTGACAATTGATGCAACAGAGGCAAAAATTGAAGACTTCTGTACCACCATTCAAGACACTTTAAAACAAGTACCCAAGAAGGATGTCATTTACATAATGGGTGACTTTAACACAAAAATTGACACACAAGCAGAGAGAGATATTACTGGCAAATTCAGACTTGGAGATAGGAATGATGCAAGTAATCACGTGGCACAATTCTGTTATCAAAATTGGTTTCACATCACTAACACTTGGTTCAACATCACCTATATACTTGGACATCACCAGATGGACTACGTAGGAACAAAACTGACTATATCTCTTGCAGCCAACAATGGTCCAGTTCAGTCCTTGCTGTCAAAACATATCCAGGTGCTGATTGCAGTTCATGAACTGTTACTGGCTAAAGTCAAAACAAAACTCAGCAACAGCAAAAGAACTTGAGGGTAAGGACGTCTGATGTAAATAAAATTCCACTCACATATGTAATGGAGGTGAAAAATAGATATCAGCTATTGGATGCAACAGAGAAGATGCCTGATGAACTGTGGTGGGAAATTCAATCAACTGCTGTTAAAATACCATGCAAGGGCTGATTCTGCATGGAGGGTGTAGTATTGGGCTGCCTCCTGGTGTTTCAGATGGGAGGAGTTGGCCCAGGGTTTCCTACCTCCACATGCAGTACTATCCCACCAAAGTTTCCCCATGAATCCCAAAGCACTGCAGCCACATGAGAGTTCCAGGTGGCAGCATGATGGGAGGGCCCATCACTGTTAGTTCTGCTGAACACAGATGATGCCCTGGCTGCCTACTGGAACTCCAAGCATATCCATGTTCCCTGCAGCTTCTGGGTGCCTGGGTTGGGCCAGCACCAGACCAGCCCCTGGCTGGTGCCAATGTCATGTGCAGTCGGGAGTTTTCTCCGCCTCCAGACAAGCAGTAAGTTGGGGCATTTTTCCTGTGTGGAATTGGCCAAGAAGCCAGAAAAAAGATCAAAATGGCTTTAAGATGAAACTATAAGAATAGCCAAATGTAGGAAAGCAGCAAAAGTTGCAGGAAAAAGGGAAGAAGCAAGAAAATTAAATGTGGATTTAGAAAGGGCAGCAAGAATAGACAGTGAAGCTTACTGGAATCAGAAATGCAAGCTGTTAAAAGAAGATTTTAAAAAGGGACACACAAGAAATGCTTTTGTACAAGTAAACAGGTACCGAGCGGGAGTTGATGCTCATGAAAGCATTATTAAAGATGAACAAGGAAAGAAACTGACCAACAGAGCATCAAGAACAGGTGGCGGGAATGCACAGAAAACTGCACGCACGCATGCAGAATGGAAGTTCGCTCTCAGTGGAGAAAGCAATGATGCTAGGATTGGTCAATGGAAAAAGGAAACCAGGCTGACAAAAAAAAACAGTAGTTAGACATGATCAAAATGAACACCGGCCAGGACATTGCATGGCTGATGGAGGCAGTGCGGGATTGGGGATTGTGGCGACAGCTGTGCCATGGGATCGCCAAGAGTTGGACACGACTGAATGGCTGCCAACAACAATAACACATACTGATGTAGTGAGGCAAATAGTGGTGGCAGGGGCCTTCTTGGGTAAGGAAAACACAATGGTACTAATGGTTTAAATCTCCATTCCTCCTACAGTGTGTTCCTAATCCAAATCAGAAAATTGAGTGTTTAGTATGGAATTCCTTGTACATATCAGTTGACAGTCCATGTTTCTATCATGTAAATTTTGCACTGTGTGAATTGGCCTGACTGCATAGGCACAAAACAGCCACAAGATTCAACACACAAGTTACAAGCATATCCTATTTACCAAGGTATATTTACCTTGAAGTATAAGTAGCTGCTATATAGCTGGTGTTTGATTGAGACACTGAACAGCAATATTGAGACATTCCACTGAGGGGGCTTGATCACTGAGGCATTTGATCAAGGTAAATTCATGGCAAAGTGCAAAGCATCTATAAGAAATTGACCTGGAAGCAATGTACTTCCTAGTACAAAGTACAGCCAGACAGGCTAAGTCCATGTTTTCAAAAAGCTGAGAAGAGCCAGCATCCCTGGTCTTTATTAGGCCAAAAACTACAGACTCTGTAAAGTGATTTTTGCCTCAGATTCCCTCCCCCCATTTTTATCAATTTCCACAAAGTTCTGTTACATGAAAGTTCTGCTAAGCCCTCAGGAATGCTCTCAGGAGAAATGCAGGAAAGAGTTTAAAGAGGCTGATTTCTATATATGTCCTTGAAATATCTGTAGTTTATATAATGTTCTGGGAGGCCTGTTTGATTGTAAGGACATATTTGTTAATTTTTCTGACATATCACAGACTTTCTCCCTTCAATATTAGCTCCTATCCTCTTTCTCTGTTGATGTTTCTCAGAAGGAATTATCAGTCAGTCTAATCGAAGAGAGAGGCTCCCAGACGTTTAGACAAACCAGACTACTATACTGGGTTTTTTTACGTTTCCTAAAATTTAGATTTTAAAGTATATACTTAGGGATCGGCACAAACTAACTCAAAAACTAAAATTCATGATGCATTTTGTGTGGTTCATGGTAGGTCAACTAGCATGAACTCTCCATGAATTTTTAAGCAGTTCATGGAGGTTCATGAATGGATACATTTCCAGATTGTTTGCCCAAACAAAATGTTTACCACCCTTTAGCATTCTCCAGCCTTGGAAATACTCCAATCAATTTCAAACTAGTCCTGTCAGTTTCAAGAGGGGTTCCCCTCCTCCCCCCTTTGTCATTGTTTCCTGCTGCTTCAAACTGTCTCCTGTAATCCCTTTAAATGTTAAAGAGACTGAAGAAACCTCAAAAAAACAGCTGCACAATGGAGAGGTGCTCCTTGCCTCTCAGAACTTCAGGGCTGGCTTCTGCAGTCCCTTTAATATTTAAAGGGACTATGGTAGACAGCCTGAAGCAGGTGAGCAGTGGGAACCAAGTTGTTCCTTACAGCTCAGCTGGTTTGGGGGCTTTTAATATTTTTTCCCAAACTTCTGATTCAGTTTATAGTTAAGTTTATGGTTCAGCCACAAACCATGAATCAAACAGCATTTTCCTGGTTCGTGTGCATCCCCATTTGAAAGCAGTCCTTTTAAGATATGATTTTATTTTATTTTATTTATATTTATTTACCACCCTCCCTGAAGGCTCAGGGCAGTTTACAGGAAACAGGAAAAAGATACAGATAACATATGGTAACAACAATTGATGATGATGCCAGTGCACTAGATTCTGCATTCTGCCCATTGTAACTGGTTATGCTTGGCTTCCAAAATAGCCTCCACTTTTATTTCTTTTAGCACTGTGCCTTGAGATCAGTTCTTTTAAGTTTGTAGTACCAGAGTGGAACTGGGTTATGCTGAAAAATGATGCTTGAAAAATGCCCCCTCTTTCAGTTTGTATTTCAGGGATATTCTAATTTGATATTAATTTTCTTTCACTTGTATTGCTGCAGTGACTCTGGGCTCTTCTGGGTATTCTGTACATTGAACTGGTTGTGCTGGGCTTGCACACACCCCCTGCTTGGATTGTGATTCTGTACATCACATCAATCCTGTTGACTTTGCAATGCCACAGTGGTATTGGATTGTGCTAGGCAACCTTTGCTTGCACTGGCACTGCTAGGCACTCTGTACATTGCTCTAGTTCTGCTGGGCTTGTAAAAATGCTACCTTCAATTTCTACTACAATTTCCACTGCAGAGATTCTCTGGCTTGACCTTAGTCCTGTTGGGTTTGCACTGCCACAGTGGCACTGCTAGGCTTGTAAAAATGCCCCCAATATTCAGTTTTGTCTGCCAAGATTCTCTGGGACTTCAATTATCTTCTGCTGGGTTTCTGTGCCCCTTTATGTTCTTTTTTTTTTTTTTTACTTTTTTTCCCTTCACCCTCTCATCCACTGGAAAAAATGGAGGATGGGGCAACTGCATTGGGGATCTGTAATTTGGACCCCATAAATCTTATCCTCAGCAAACTTGGCAGGTAGGTGGAGGAGAGTCGGTGACAGATCTCTTGCTAGTTTGGTATCTCTAGGACACTACTGTATCACAAATCTCATGAACCAAACTAGTTTATTTATCGCCTAAAAGTTCATGACAGTTTGCAAATAGGGCATGCCATGAACCACGAACCAAACCACATTTTCCCAGTTTGTGCCTGTCCCTACATACACTGTCACTGTTGTTGTAACTTCCTTTCTTAGACATTTGTAGCCATAGTTAAAGACATAATATTGGAATGGATGACTGGGATGGAAGATTTGCCTGGATATTTTTAAGAAAACAGCTGTGGACTTCATTTTTTTCTTAACTCACATTGAATTTTTAAAGCAATGGATCATCTTTGAATATTCATTATCAAAAGGCACCCAAAATGTGATGATCACCATAGAGACAATCTAAAGGTATATTTTCCTGCATTGGAACAAATGTCAAGCTTTCGTCCAGTTCCATTATTTGGAATCTTGATTGAAAAAGAAAAATTCCTACTCTAGGGCTTCCAAATAAATCATATTTAGTACGTATATGTGTCTACAATGTCCATAAGGCATTCTATCTCTCAAGCCCTACAAGATGATTAAAAACTGGACATCTGAGTGCCCACAGAAAAGCCTGCATTATGCAGTCATTTCCTAAGGACTTCATGATTTCTTTTTAAATGTAATTCCCTTAATATTTGTATCGTCTGAAATTTAAAATCAGGGAGAAATATCAGCCAGTTCATTTTAATATACATAAGCCTAGTTGTCTAGCATCTGTTTCTTTTCTTCTTTTTAATTTGTGAAAGCTCCATTTCTCCAGGTCTGCTCTTTCTCCCACAATTGTGCAAAGGCTTCCCTGAATGCAAAGATCCTCAAACTAGCACAACAGAATTCTCAGCATAATAATTCAACTTGTCAGATCCTGTCACTGATAGGTCTGAGGAATTCCTAGAGCTTACTTGATCGATATTATAAACGGCTGGGATGGCACTGCAGGGATATCACCATGTTAATTTCAGGTCATTCTGTTTAGGTTTCACTAGCAGAAGGAAGGATAAGAGGAGGGGAAAGAAAGAGGAATGAAGCAACTATAATCAAGGCCAGAGCAAAGTAAAGAGTGAGAATGATACTCAGTTGCATCAATTTTTTCACAGTATCTTTGCAGGACAGAGACAGGAACTATAAGTGCATCAAATGGTATGAACAATGATACTTTGGTTGTAAATAAAATCAATAAACATGGACATCATAGCTGCCAGTTTAATATATACCTTATCACATTACAAATTTGGGCCATTTAAACCTAATTACTGATGGGTAGATTCATCAAGTTGCTTGGCTTAAATGGCCAGCAGCCATGTAATCAGCCTGTTTCACTTCCTCTCACTTGGAGGCGGGGAGCAAAATGGACAGTTAATTGTTATGGCTGAATATGCTCGAATAAACGGGGGGAGTTTTTATTTGGGTCAGTCATTACAGATGTGCAATTCAGCTTGGATAAACCCCGAAACAGTGTCGATCTGGACAATTTTTAGGGTTATCTTAGTCAAATTACACGTCCCATTAGTTTAAATGAGCCAAATCAGAGAAGCCTAAATCAATTTGGATTTGATTCACCTGACTGATGATTCCGCAAATTGAGAAAGACCTCACCAGACAGCTGATCCTGAGAATCGACTGTTTAGCAGTATCTAAATGTCTCCCCAGCAGACCCCCCTGATGCTTCAAAAAGCAGGCACTGCACAGCCTCAGAAGGGGTCTGTTGCAGAGAAAGACCCTGCCAAACAGTAGACCTCTCTGAAGTTGCACAGAGCCTGCTCTCTGCAATCTCAGACAGGTCTGCTGAAAAGAAAGACCACTAAACAGCTGTTTGGTGGGCTCTGCACTAAGAGGGGACATTTAATAGACCTAGGTGCGTTTAAATGCCTTCCTCCAGCTACCTCCCCTAGCACAACGCCCAACAAACAGATGAGGATCAGCTGTTTTTGGAGCTCTGCTCTGGAAGAGAGGGCATTTAAATAGAAACTAGGTCTATATAATGCTATCCCCCAGGCCCCCTCCCATCTTGGCGAGGCAGGGAAGGGAATGGAAGGGAAGCGGCGAGCTTGGCGGCGGTGGTGGCGCTGCTGGGGCCGGAAAGGGAGGGGAAGGGGTGGGGGAGGGCTGTCTGGGCTCAGTGAAGGGGGCCAGGAGGGGGAAGTGGATGGAACACAAGCCTCATTTCTTTGTCTGAGTAGAGTCTCATGGGGAGGGGGCAGCCCCTCTTCCTCGAGCTGCCCTGCACAGTCCGGGCCTGGGTCCAGCCAGAGTGCCTCCTCAGCCCTCCAGGGCTGCCTGGGGGGCTCTGGGGTCACCCTGGACAGATACTGACCCGCCACGGTGCCAGACGGTGCCACCAAAGTTTCACGCAAAGTTGCGCTGCTGCGCAATGGGCCAGAACGGTTCCTGCTCCTCCCCACTCACTGCCCCCCCGGGCACCCCCGGGCACCCCCGATGGCGACAGATCCCAGGGCCACCTGGCAGCACACTCCCGGCCAGGCCGGTCCCCTCTGGTGGCCAAGCCCTCCTCCTCACCAGGTGCCAGCAATGGCACCGCTGTGGCAGCCCAGCCATCTCCCCCAGCCTGACGGAGCATGGGCAAGAACGGCAGCCCTGCAATGCTGGCGCTGCCAAGCCCTTGCCTAGGTCTGCGCTGCCTCTTTGGGCTGGCAGCCGAGAGGAGCTCCGCCGTCAGACCTCAACCCCCCTTAGCCTTTTATTTATACCTCAAAGCGTGGTATACAGATTTGGTTTGAATCAAAACAGTATCAATTTTTTTCTTGATGCACATCGCTATTTGACTTAGAAAAAACTGAACAAATAACAGTAAGGTATTTTTTTCAATTCTGGTAAACTGAATACAAACATGTAGTCTTGACTTCTTGTTTGCCATTTTTATTTATATTATTGTCATGGATTTAAACTTATACTTCTGCCTCAAAGTCAAATTATGTTACAAGCCAGTCCACATTCTAAGTGGTAAGACATAGCCATGATTTCACAGAGCTACCAGACATGACTATGGTTTATATTGCAATCCGAAGCAAAGTTACACCTTTTAAATCAATGGTATTAGAAGGGTGTCATTCTGCTTAGGATTGTGACATTTGCTAACTTTAAATATTTCTTGTTTCTTAGCCTGATGGAGGAGCTGCTACAATCTTTGCCTCCTTCTGATATGTCATATTGTTCTCGTATACCCACTGAGCTGTGGAAACATTCACAGATTTCCTTCCCCCTGGAACCATGCTGATATGTTAAAATGTCTGTATTCCATCATATCCAGCAGGGGTCTCATATCTACAAACCACTGTCTAACCACTATTTATATAACATCCACCCAGAGACAGATCGATGGGAAAATCTCTTATTGTGTCACCCTAATTAGAAAGCAATCCTAAGTTTATACCCTACTGAGACATGGGTGATCAAATGTTTCATATTCAAAGCCGCTAAGAGCCATCATACCCCCTGTGACCCAATCTAAACCAAACTACAAATGCCTATGACAATAAGGTATGGTGCAAAACACCCCAACTCACCCAACGTTTTGATAACAATTACCTAGCATAGGTCAATGTTAAAGGAGAAGAGATCTGATGAAATTTGCCTACTTCCCCCAATGTATCTCTGCTCTGAAACAAAGAATGACCCCTGGCTTTCCCCCAGCTCCAGAAGCAGGAGCTTTAAAAAAGCCCAGGGAGTGTTTGCAGGGAGCACTCATTTAGAGTGCTCATACTGACAAATGCGAACAAGAGCAAAAATTACAGCATGTACTCACAGAAAAAAAATGGCAATCACAGAATCAGTAACTCATGAGCCAAGGAACCTAGACAGAATACTGCCCTGCTCTATAAATTAAATGCAGGTGAAAAAGAAGTTACCCCCTGGGAATTAACCCTGTTGAATGTAGTGAAAGAATCCAATGTAAAAATTCTTAATGCAGGAAGGAAAATAGGGGGCATGTAAAAAGTCCAGCAAGTGATTTATTTATATGTTTGTTTATTGGTATTTATATCCCACGACTCCCAAACAGTTCATGGTGGGTCACAATAACATAATAAAATCCCCAATAAAAAATATCATTAAAACTCAGTATAGCCAAATAATAACCCGACAGTGGCAATAAAAACCGCTTCCTCTGCCCACCAAGATATTAATGCCTTGGGAATATAGGGGTGGACCAGATGTTAAAGGTCGGCTCGGGGGGAGGGGCCCTGAGATCTAGGCCAACACAGCCAGTCCCGCACTGCACGGGGGGGAGGTGCAGGCGCCGGTGTGTAACTTGGCATGTACATGAGGGTACATCTGCGTGTGTGTGCCAAGTTATATACCGGCACCCACGCCTCCCCTCCTCCTCCCCGTGGCATGGTGCTGTCTGCATCAACCTGGAATGGATGATTTGGACGTCACCGTGCACAACCCTAGTAGACACCATTTCCTTTTTTGCTTGATCAGGTCAATGTAACCATGCCTTTGTATGTTTTGTCTGGGATACTTGTCAAGGATCCACCCAGGACAATCACAGGTGTTATTTCTGTCCTGGGAAACCTCTGGGATCTAACCCCATGTTTTGTTCATATCAGACAAGAACATCACCTGCCTTCAAGGTTTCTTTATTATACATATACAATCCCATCAGGTTCATTGTTTTAGGGGGTACAGGGCCCAACCTTAGCCCCAGGATCCATATCTGGTTATTGAAGCTCCTCTCTGTGTGTTTTCTCGAATCCAGTCCACACATACTTATATGTTTGTTGGCTCTTTGTCTCTACTAGAAATGCTGGTCATTTCTCTGCAGACTGCAGACATTGCAAAGGTAGTTATAGATTTCTTTCCCCCCTTATAATCCCCTATTGCGCCATATCACCTCTGTTTTTCTTTTGTTTGTATATTTAATTTAAGTTGTATTCAAGTGTGCTGTTCTTATTTTTAATTTGTTTTTCAATAAAAATTGTTTTCATTTTATTTCAAATGAGTATCTAAGAGAAGGACTCTGGTATACACAGGTAGAGAATCCTGTTGTTACCCCTCTTGTAGTGGTTAGGAGTGCGGACTTCTAATCTGGCAAGCCAGGTTCGATTCTGCGCTCCCCCACATGCATCCAGCTGGGTGACCTTGGGCTCGCCATGGCACTGATAAAGCTGTTCTGACCGAGCAGTGATATCAGGGCTCTCTCAGCCTCTTCCACCCCACAGGGTGTCTGTTGTGGGGAGAGGAAAGGGAAGGCGACCGTAAGCCGCTTTGAGCCTCCTTCGGGTAGAGAAAAGCGGCATATAAGAACCAACTCCTTCTTCTTCTGTAAGCTAAACATCCCCAACTCAATTCTAATTTGGGTAACATTTTGCCCCTCCTGTCTGCTACTTTAAGTGGCCCTGTTTCTAATTCGTCTCTCATTCATTTCTATTTTTATCAATGGTATCAGTTCTATACTTTTGCTATTGGATTGCAGATTAATTTGCATCACCTATGTATCATGTTTGATTTTTATAAACAATATATACATTATATATACATATATTGCCATTATTTATATGTCTAATATACATGTAATTTATTGTTGGTTTATCAATGCAAAAGTAAAATTGAAAAATGCATACTTTCAACAGGAAAGATTTGGTGCATGGAAAGAGATAATAGCATAAAAACAAAGAATCAGAGATTTGAATTGCACAAGGGAGAAGCAATATCAAAACTGTGGCCTTCAGGACAAAACAGCAAGGATGAGAAATCCACAGTCATCCCCTTCCAAGGATTGCATCTGGACTCATAGGTGTCCTAATCCATTGCAAGTAATCTATGAGATATGCCTAGCTCTCATTCATAGAGCTACATTTCCTGGAGTTTCTTGGGAGAAGGATTGGCTATTAAGGGTCTCCATAATGGGGAGGGCTTCAATCTTTCTTTTTAGAAAATTGATGCAGCTTTTCAAGAAGCCAGAATCTGTGCCTTGTCCAACATGGATATAACAGCTCAGTCTGAGGTGTCTCTACACTGTTTCACATAGAGTGAACAGCAGAGTCCAGTAACAGAGAAGAGAGATCTGGCTTGGTTCCTCACACTGTTGGTATTGACATAAAAAAAATCTATATGGCTATTTGAGAGATGTAACCTAGGAAAGTAATCACTACTTGATAGCTGAGTTGCTAAATGCAAAATTTCTTGTGTGAATGATCCCTTACTGTAATGCCACCTACACCAAGGATGGTTTTAGCTTCTTTCTGCTTCACTGACAAGCAAAACTCTTTCTGTGAATAAAGTGGGTGAATGTGACTAGTAATGAGTAAAGGCTAAATGGTCCAAAGCATCACTTGACAATGAGCCAGGTTGTTTCAAATAAAAGGGATGGTACATTTAAGATCTTAACATTTTTATATACTTTTTCATAAAATGTCATTTTGATCTGTAATTCAGAACTTGATGAATTAAAGATAATTCAGATAATTGCCCAATTTCCATTTTAATAGAAAGCTAGCATTTCCATTTATGTTATTGTATCCCCATACGTCCCATCTTCCTATCAATATGGAAATGTGGCAATTATCTGAATTCTCTTTAATTCATCCAAGCTCTGAATTATAGATATATAAGTGAAATTTTTGAATAGAATTTCAGGATCCTAAATGTGCTTGCCCCTTATTACAGAGTAAGTATTCTGACTCATAGTAGTAGAGAGACCTATTGGCCTCAACATATAATGAAGCATCCCAAAATTAGGGTTTTGTCCCAATCACTTTTATATGAGGCTGGCTCAAAACAGTTTGCTGCATCAGGTAGTTGGATCATATGCTAGGACCTAAGGAGATGTATGAGTAGCACCCAGAATCTTTTGTAACCTTGTGGCATATCTCTTGGAATACTCAGTGCTTCATGTGCCCTGAAAATATCACCACCTAAAGCAACTATCTGGGTGGCTTATGCTGTTAGAATATCCCTGCCTGTAGAGGAATAGAGAGAACTGGGGATTTTCTGCATATGTAAATTGATAATTAGGTTTCCTTCTGAAAGATTTTGAAAGAGTTTCCTTACATGTGGTCATCAGAAAGTTCAGAAGTTGAATTATGTTTTACCCATTACAGAGCCAGCTTGGTATAGTGATTAGGAGTAGTGATGTCTAATCTGGCAAGCTGGTTTTGATTCCCTACTCCTCCACATGCAGCCAGCTGGGTGACCATGGGCCAGTCACAGTCCTGTTAGAGCTGTACTCACAGAGCAGTTCTCTTACAGCTCATCAGCCCTACCTACCTCACAGGGTGTCTGTTGTGGGAAGAGGAAAGGGAAGGCGATTGTAAGTTTCTTTGAGACTTCTCTGGTAGAGAAAAGCACCTTCTTCTTCTTCTTCTATACATGCTTCAAGAAGAAACCTAGCTACAACTAATGGAAATGAACCAGGGAATTACTGGCTTGTAGATAGGATACATGGTCAAGATGTCACGTATATATTACATACATACATAAGACTTTATTGTTTCCAGCCATAGGCCATTACAATGCAATGCAATCAATATCATATCAGTTGATATAAAAACAGTAAAAGAATTAGAACAATACATGCGGTAGTCCATAGATAATAAAAGACAATAAGAATTCAGGTTTCTAGCTCTCTGGTGGCATAAGTTTGGCTCGAATTTTCCTTGCGGCTAATGCAAATAGGGAAACATTATAACTAATTAGGGGGTTGGTATCTGATAATAAAAAGACTATTTTGTCCAAATTCATGGGGAAGTTCTGGCCACTCAAACATCTCTCAATATATTTGGTTCTTGGCTCCAAGCATAGTGGGCAATCCAAAACATAATGATAAAGGTCTTCAACAGCAGGTTCTCCACAAATACATAGGTGAAGGGCAAAAGGTACACCAGAAAAACGGCCTGAGAGTTGGGACGTATATATTAACATTATGATAGGGCAGTTTCTTGTTTTGCAAAACTTTGAGTTGTTGAAAGCATGGCAGTCTCTTGTACTAGTTCTGCACTCATCAGTGGAAAGACTAGAGCTTTCAGTGACTGTGTGCACTTGGGCTGTCTCTCTTCTCAATATTAGGATGCAGTTTCTAGAGACATGCAAAATGTAAAGAGAAGAGATAATGAAACGGAGAACAGTCAAATCCCCATGTGTGTTTGTGCAACATGCCATCAAGTCACAGCCAATTTATGGCAGTGCCATTGGGTTTTCAAGACAAGGGATTAAGCAGAGGTGGTTTGCCAGTGTCTTCCTCTGCAAGTCTTCCTTGGGGGTTTGCACTCAAATACCAACCTAGCTTAGCTTCTCCAAAGATGGGGCTATGTTGAGATGTTGAGCTAAGCAGGGAAGAAGAAAATTCCATGGGTCCATGTAGTGGAAAGACTTTAGGTACTTCTTTGTTGCAAAACCAGTGACACATTTGGCAAAGATGTTTGGTATATATTTTGAATGCCGGTGTATTGTTGCTTGTTTCTTACTGCATTGAAGAACAGAATCCAAAAATCTTGAAAGAAGAATAAATACCACTTACTTTCCACAGTCTTTCTCTCTCTCACTGCCTCTCTCTCTCTGGAAGTTGGTTGCTGTAACAATATATTGAGATTATTATGTGACCTACCTTTCCATTTGTTTCATAAGGACTAACGCTTTGGACTGAGCTGATGTGATAGCATAGAAAGTTCATAAACATTACAGGTGCTCAGGGAACAAAGCTGTCAGTCTTGTTGATGGAGTGGAAAGTGTGACTGAGATTATTAAATCTTTGCACAGGCCTAGGAGTATTGTAGCTTTGTAGGGCAGGGTGAGGTCTGGAGTGGGAAAAGATGCTATAAGGCATGGATATAGAGCTTCCAGCTCTGGGTTGGGAAATTTCTGTAGATTTGGGGATAAAGCCTGGGGAAGATGGGTGTTTGAGGAAGGGAGAGTAGAGTATAGTGTCACACTTTCTACCTTCTAAAGCAGCAATTTTCTCCATTTTTTCTATTGATAGCTGCAGCCTGGAGGCTGGCAATTCCAGAGATATTGCTTAGGTTGAAGGCAGAATGCAAATTAGGTTGGAGATTGAGCAGAAACCAAGGGAAATGTAGGTGAGAAGGAAGCATGAGGAAAAGGGCAAAGGTTACAGGAAACTGAGGCTAAGTGCTAATAATAGAAAAGAGACTGGATTTCTCCAATTGATTTGGGGGGCAAAAAAGAGCCAACTATTTGGCTGCATGCTTTTAGCAGCATTGATTGCAGAACATCCTTATAGTATAACAGTTTGCACTTGTGACATTTTCCTTTCAGCAATGATTTATAAAGTTAATATGCTTTAGGAAGTTTGAAGTTAGAGAGGAAATGGAATTTATCCCCTTTAATTTTATGGCTAGTAACTAAGGATGGGCACAAACTGGAAAATGCTGGTTTAGGGATCAAGGTGTTCCCTAACCAAACCCAAACTCCCAAAATGAACCAGTTGGTTTGGGTGGTCCATTTTGCTTCTCCCTACTTAGAAGTAGGCAGGGGAGGGGGGGTAAGGAGGGAAGCAAAACAGACCACTGAAATGGACCACTTAAACCTAACAGTTTGATGAGTCTACTTGTCAGGTGTAAGGCTTAAATGGCTGGCAGCCATTTAAACCATTTATTCGGTTCACTCCACTTCAGAATGGTGGAAAACTAAATGGCAGCTATTTCATCAGTCCATTTCACTTCCCTTCACTTTGAAGCAGGGGAGGGGTGGTGGAATGGATGGTTTAAATGGCTGCCATCTGACAGGTGGACTCACCAAATTGTTGGGCACAAATGGCTAAAATTGAACATAAAGGAAATGAAAAGGCTAAATGTTGAGTGATCTCTTAAGCATATAATTCCAAAGCAAACTTAATTGCTTAAGTTTTTCAAAGTGACCTTAATAAAAAAAATTCTTTGGAATTATATGTTTGAGAGATCACTCAACATTTAGCCTTTTCTTTTACTTTTACTTTATGTTCAGTTTCGGCTATCTATAAGGTAAGTGACAATTCTACCATTGAGGCTTAAATAGCTGGCAGCTATTTCACCAATTGAGTTTGCTCCCACCCATTTCAAAGCAGGTGAAGTGAAACTAATCAATGAAATGGGTAGCAACAATTTCAGCAGTTGTTTTTGCTCCTCGCACTTAGAAAGTGACAGTAAAATCAAAGGCTTAAAGCAGCCTTTCTCATCTTTTTTACCTTTGAGAAACCCCTAAAACATTCTCTAGGCTTTGAGAAACTCCAGAATTGCAGAACATTGGTTGGCAAACATAGCTGTGTACATGCCCCCTAGGTCCCCTCCCCTTCCCACCCCTTCCAGGCCCATCATGGGCCAGTTTTGGGAGAGGGGTGAGGGTCAACATGAACATATATGGTCATATCACCTGATAAATGCTTTAAAAATTTAAAAACTATATTAAAAATTAATTAACTCCCATCCATTTGGGAAACCCTTCTAGGGCCATCAGGGAACCCCAGGGTTTCACAAAACCCCCTCCAGGCCCATCATGGGCCAGTTTTGGGAGAGGGGCGAGGGTCAACATGGTAATAATATTGTGAAACTGACATGAGAACACTGTAAGAAAGAAAAATGTGGGCGCTTTAAAAATGAAAAAAATTGGGGCTGTAGAGTTGTGGTATTTGAAACTCAGCTGTATGTTAGGTCACCAGGGACTACATAAACCACCTGGGCTGCTATCTGCTTGGTACTACACAATCACCCTGAAGGGCACGATACATGGCTGGCAGGCTGCACATAACTCAGTAGTCCTCAGAAGTTATGCAGACCTCCCTTACCCCTGAAGCACATGTAATACATGTGCTATGTCTTCTCTTTAATATAAACAGACAGACAGATACCAACAGACAGACTGTCTGTCCCAGACAGAGAACTGGGAGTGGATTGTGACTCCTACATCATATCCAAGATATTTTGAAAAGCATATATATTCAGTTAGTTCTATACATGTGACCTAGTGTAAAATCTGAAACTGATAAAGCATACCACTTAAAAATCCAGGTGTGGGTGCTATCTTTGAATATCTTCCTCCCCCTGCAAAATCCTCTGCAAGAAGGAAACTAGCACATTAGGAAAAAAACATTCTAGTGCAATCTACTCCCATTTGCTTTTCCCATGAGGAAGCATTGAAAAAAATATGATTCCCACCTGCAGTCTGGAGTGGCAAAGTCAAATCTTCAGTCTTATTCCTACCTCATTCTGCTGGGTGTGCAGAACAGCTTACAGAGTATGGTGTGAACATACAAAGCCACTAATTTTGTAGTGTGTATGATCAGAGAAGGCTGCCTTCTGTGCCTTCAGGGCTTTTGAAAGATGAGGGACTTCATAGGAGAGTGATATGAGAACTGTCTGTTGACAGGAGATAAAAATGAGATGTGTGAAGGAAAGGCTATATTTTGTGGAGTGTCTCTTTGTGTACAGGTAAGAGGTGGATACTTCTCATTGGGAGATTTAGGTTTTTTTTTTTTAGCTAAATAGAAAAACTTCTAGGTGGCCATTCAATCTGTCGTAGATAGATCTGACCGTGTCCCATAATATGTCAAAAATAAACAGGTGGGAGTAAAGTCTGCTATTTGAAAAAATACATATACTCTCAACAGAAAATGTTTGCTATAATTAATGGTTTCTATAATTACCCATTATGTGAATACATAAATATTTATATCCAGATTGCTAGATTTATATCCAGATTACATAGTATTGGCAGACAACAACAAAGGAAAAAGAACTGAGATTTCAAAAACACGCTTGTATTAGAATATTCAGAATATTTTGAATATAGATGCAGTTAACGATATATATTCATCTAAAGAGATGTACAGCTTTATAGTCAGCATTTTTTTCTTGTGGTTTATTGGCAAAAAAAAAAGCCTTCTGGGAAAAGTGGAACTATTTATTAGATTTCCATCTATCTATTTTTGTTGCACATTCCCTGCTCCTGTTTACCATTTTATGTTCATAATAACCCTGTATGACAGGTGAGGCTGAAAGACAGTGATTGGCCCAAGGCCAGCCAACCAGTTTAACAGGAATCCAAATCCAACCGTTCCCAATCTTAGTGTGACACTCTAGTCAATAGATGGAATTGGCTCTTGTTTATATCAAGGATAATGCTGCAATGTAAGGAAATGCAGAAATGGCCCTTTCCTCTTCTGTTTTCCAATTTTTGTTTTTTCAATGGTCTTTATAAGTGAATCACAAAAACCAGGATTCTCCTTAGCCTTCTCCATAGCCTTCTCCATAGCCTTCTCAAGCAACTGCTGATAGAACATGAACCCTCACTGGGGATGCTCAAACACCTTCTAGTTCCTCTCACAAACTTATTGGTATTGGTACTTACATTTAAAGACCTAAAAGGCCTGGGATCCTCATACCTTCAGGACAGCCTCTCTAGGCATGGTCATCCCTGCCTTCTCCAATCTTCATCTCAGAATTTATTGAAAGGCCATGGTGCATGAAAAAGCCCACCTGGTGTCAACGAGGGTGAGAACCTTCTTGGTAGTAGCCCTTGCCCTGTGCCTGAAGAGATGCATGCCATGCAGAACCTCCCTAGGTCCTGCTCTTTTTCAGGCAGCCTTTGAGTGATGGTGATTGACCAGGTACTGGTAGGCTATGCTTCAACCATGTCTCCATCATCCATGCATTCTACCCTGCTTGAAAGGAGATAGATTTTGACTGGGATAGATTTTAATTCTTTTATATTTTTATGTATTATACCTATTTTATTTATTGTATTATTTGAACTATTTTTAATCAGGTGTATTTAAATGCTGTTAGTTACCCCAAGTTCCATTCAGGGGAGAGGGGGTAGAATGTAAATCTGATAAATAAAAATAAATCAATATGCCCCTCACATTACGGAATGACTTGACCCAACCATCCAAGACTGTGAATAGAATCATCTCACCTACTGCACAGAGTCAAAACTCCTCATAAGACAAGGAAATGAACCCCCTCCCACTACAGCTACTGTGTTGCTGTAAAGCTATTCAATAGCTTTTCATGTAAAGCTATTCAATAGCTTTTCATGTCAAATGGCAGATACACAAATATCAGAGGTTCAGCTCATAAGTGATGGTAGCTGCCCAACATGGTATGTTCCTCTATCAAACATGTTTTCTGCTATGTTTGCAACATTCCTACCCCTCATGCATCTTGAGTGTTCCAGATCTTCCCCATAGGAGCTATTTATGCACATAGCTTGCTTTCTTTGATTACTGGCGCCTAAATAAATCTAATCCATTGAAATGGTCTGTATTTTCAGTAATTTCAAAGGGTATGAAAACACTATCTTCAGAAGAAAAAGAATACTTGATTTTTATACCCCACCTTTTACTATCAGAAGGTGTCTTAAAGTGACTTACAATCTCTTTCCCTACCTCTCTCCATAACAGACATCCTGTGAAGTAGATGAGGCTGAGGGAGCCCTGACATTACTGCTCAGTGAGGACAGCTCTGACAGCCCATGGTCACCAGCTGGCTGCATGTGGAGGAGCGTGGAAACAAACCCGTCTCACCAGATTAGAAGCCACCACTCTTAACCACTATATCAGGGTTTTTCAACCAGAGTTTCATGAAACTCTGGGGTTTCTTGATAGCCCTAGAAGGGTTTCATGAATGGGTAGGAGTTAATTATTTTTTTTAATATATTTAAAAAAAAATTTAAACATTTATCAGGTGAAACAACCATCTATGGTTATATTGACCTGACTCCTCCCCCAAATGGCCAGTGATGGGCCTGGAGGGGGTGGGGAGGGGAGGTGCACTGGGTGGGCACATATACAGCTATGCTTCCCAACCATATTCTGCATCATCATTTTTTGAAGCCTGATGAATGTTTCAGGGGTTTCTCAACAGTAAAAAAAAAGTTGAGAAAGGCTGCACTATACCAAGTTACCCCTTATACATAAACATGTTCCCTTCTTTTGGAATCCTTCCATGACCACAGATTCAGCGAACTCAGTGGCCAACTTTTCTTTGTGTTGGATTTGAATTTGAACAGATATCTGTGAACACCTCAGTTTTGACATTTTAGGTGAATGCAGTCTTTTTAAACCATGGTGAAAGCTGTGGGGAATTTAGAAGGATTCTGTATTATGGTGCATTGGTAATAATAGTGTGCTGAAATTGCTTTCCTACTTTGTATGCGGACCACCCTCAATCCCCAGTCAAAGTCTGTGCTCGTCCAAAAAGGACGCAGCCTTAGCTCACCAGCACGAATTCTAAATTGGAACACACAATGAGGCTTAAAGGTCAAGCAGGGAGAATTAAAGGATGATGGCATGAATAATTTGTTGCAGTAATTCAGTATCATTGGTTTGTTGTGATGATTGCTACAAACTCTTTTTTCATATTTACAACTGTGATCTTTGATATATATGAATAATTTAAAGCCTGTTGCCAAAGATTTATTTGTTTGGGAAGCCAGGGTGATTATCTCCTGTAGTGTTTCCTGTCTATGAGAGATCATATTTTATTGTCATGTGCATTACCAGGATTTAAATAACATTATTGTCTTGGAGAGTTGATAGTGTCTGCAAATTTTGAGCAAATTTTAGTGAGCAAATTTTAGTGAGCAAATTTTGTGATGGGTGCATCACTTCCCACAGCCCCAAACTGAGCCCCCAAACTGAGCCCCCAAACCTCAAAGCGTTTACTTTGAAATGATATGTTAAAATCAGTAAGACGTACTTGGCATGATAAATGTGGGGCCCAGAATTGAGGGATGGGCAAAACAGATATATTTTACCAAGGAACCAAGCCCTATGAAGATAGGTTGAGGGACTTGGGAATGTTCAGCCTGGAGAAAAGGAGGTTGAGAGGGGACATGATAGCCCTCTTTAAGTATTTGAAAGGTTGTCATTTGGAGGAGGGCAGGATGCTGTTCCCGTTGGCTGCAGAGGAAAGGACGCGCAGTAATGGGTTTAAACTACAAGTACAACGATATAGGCTAGATATCAGGAAAAAAATTTCACAGTCAAGAGTAGTTCAGCAGTGGAATAGGCTGCCTAAGGAGGTGGTGAGCTCCCTCTAACTGGCAGTCTTCAAGCAAAGGTTGGATACACACTTTTCTTGGATGCTTTAAGATGCTTAGGGCTGATCCTGCGTTGAGCAGGGGGTTGGACTAGATGGCCTGTATAGCTCCTTCCAACTCTATGATTCTATGATTCTATGAAGCCTAGGAGGCCCAGTTGGGCTGCAAGCCCATTACCATGATATATTTCAGAAAATAGATTAGTTGTCTCCTTTATGACTCAATGGACTGTATATAGGAGAAGGGCTATGCTTCAGGTGTGTAGTAAGATGGAAAAGTGATGTTTGCAGGAGGAAATTAACTCCAGAATTAGAAGGGAAGCATGGTAACAGTTCCATCCCACCCACCCCCCTTCCTTTTGGGATCCTGCCATGACCACAGATTCAGCAGGCTCAGTGGCCAGTTTTTCTTTGAGCTGGAGAATAGTTTTGTGTTGCCGCCTGCAAACTGAGCTGGCTTCATGCTCAGCACAGGAGACTCAGAGTAAAGAACAGGAATATCAATAAGAACAAATTCAGCACTTCCACCTGGAACAGTAAATTGCTTAAGTGGCAAAGGAGAAGGAAGATGGAAAATTAGTGGAGGTGGCACTGGTGGCCCCTGTGTGGCTTTGGAGAAGTGATGATGGAAGAAGAGTTTTGCTTGGGATGAAGATGAGAGCAAAATGGAGACTGTGCAGGGTATGTGTGGGACTCATATTAATGGAAATAACTCACTCTGTGCATTATCTGTGCTGTTCCTTTACAGAAATATTATATATTATTATACTCTTCATGGCCATGCTAAGAAAAAAAATGCCGCCTTCTACTTCACCACCTTATTTTCAGGCTACAAAGCTGAAGGGTCTATTTTGTTACAGTTTTGAGGCAAGGTCACAAGTCTTTGCCCAGCTTTTAAGTGATGTTGCTAACTGCACACTCTTTTTCTTTTCTACTACCAACAATATGCCAGAATAAGGGATGCGGTTTTATAAGCACCAGCTCTGATGTGGTTTTATGATGATACTACATGGGCAATTGCAGCAAGAAAAGTTTACGGCAGGTAAAGTGTGTGTTTTTGAAACCTCCCCTCCCCCAAAAGCCTCATTTAACATCCAAAAAAGTTCTGAAAAAGAACTTTGGGATCAAAAATTACTTAATAACAATGTTTAAGGAAGTGGGCTGGAATAAAACACATCAAATTTTCCTATTAAACTGATATGTAGGAAACATTTTTAAATTTTTTGTAAAAGCTTAACAAAGGGATTGACATAAAAGACACCTGCAAAGCAACCTGAGCCCAGGATTTATAACTTGTTTCTCCAGACAATAGAGCTACACAGCATCACACTGCGAGAGAGAATACTATAGTCAGATGATCTAATTTTAGCCATGTTCAAAGCAGCCACCTTCAAATGTTGCCTTTTAAGACAATCTTTAAAGTCTCCCCTTTTAGCAGCACTACAAAAGACAGAGAGATGTAAGAAAACCTGGTCTACCCATAGTCTGGTCTACCCATAGAATCTGTTCAAAGCAATTAAGAAATCTCATAGGCAAACTTTTCAAGCACTCCTTGAGAGCTGACATCCTCCCAGACAGCAGCCTGATTTAGCATTATATTAATGTCTTTGTTAACATAATTCCTGGTATCTGTTCTTCAGGGCAGCCCTCTGTAGGGCCATATTTAAGTGCCATTTTCAGGATCAGGACTCACACTGATCCATGGGCTGCATATCTTCTGAAAGGCCAGAAAATAAAGCTTTTTTTTTACTCAACCAGTAACTGAATTGTGGGATCTGCTACCATAAGTGATGACCGCTAGCATAGACAGGTTTAAAGGGGAATTAGATCTACTGAGGATGGGTTCATCAGTGGCTTTGAGCCATAATGACTAAAAGGGAATTTTCACATCCAGAGGCAGTTAACCTGTGAATACCCGTGCTGGGAGGCAACACTGGAGGAAGACCATGACCTCTGTTGCCTGTTTGTTCACCCTCCAGAACAACCAGTTGGTCACTGAGTGAAACAGGATGCTGAACTAGATGGACAACTGATCTGATCCAGCAGGGTTCTTCTGAATTCTGTGGTTAGTATCACATAAAACCTTTATTAGCATCTAGATTTACACAGCTGAGTAAAGGCTGTGAGTACCAGTTACCTCCATGGCATATTAAACTCAAAGAGCCTTACACTCTGCCACTTACAACTGGCTGCAGATCCCTGGCCCCAGAGAAGCATGTCCTTTCTTTGTTTCCTTTCAAAAGGACTAGAGCCTACTCGGTCCTGGCCCCCACCTGGTGGAATGAGCTCCCTAAAGAGAGGATATGGATGCTGCACTTTGTGAGCAGCTTGAGAAAATATCCAAACGGCAGGACCTTGTCATCATGGGTGACTTCAATTTCCCAGATGTGTGATGGGAAACTAACTCTGCGAAGCGTCCTCAGTCATGCAAGTTTCTGACCTGCCCGGCTGACAATTTCATTTATCAAATGGTAGATGAACCCACAAGAGGTTCAGCCATACTGGACTTAATGCTGACCAACAGGCAAGAGTTGGTGGATGAGGTGAAGGAGGTGGGGACCCTAGGGGGAAGTAACCATGTCCTCATAGAATTCCTTTTGAGATGGGAAGCCAAGGAAGCTTTAGCCAGACGCGGATGTTGGATTTTCGTAGGGCAAACTTTAATAAACTCAGAGACGTGATGAGTGTCATACCATGGACGAGAATGCTGGAAGGGAAGGGAGCATGTGAAGGGTGGGCGCTACTCAAACAAGAGCTATTGCATGCTCAATCAATGACTATTCCAGAAATATGAAAACACTGCAGGAGCTCTAAGAAGCCTATTTGGATGAACAAAGAACTTCAAGAGGAACTAAGAAAGAAAAGGAAAATGTTCAGGAAATGGAAGGAAGGACAGAGCTCTAAAGAAGAGTACCTACAGGTTACTAGGCACTGTAGATCAATCATCAGAAAGGCCAAAGCTGAGAGTGAGCTAAGATTGGCCAGGGAAGCCCATTGTAACAAGAAAAGATTTTTCAGTTATGTGAGGAGCAAACGTAAAGTCAAGGAGGCAATAGGCCCACTGTTGGGTGCAGATGGACAAACTCTAACGAAAGATGCAGAGAAAGCAGAAAGGCTTAGTGCCTATTTTACATCAGTTTTTTCCCACAGGTCAAAGTGTTTAGGCACATCTAGAGATGGCTGTAGCCAAAGATAGTGTCTGGGTGGCAGGTTAACATGGATAGAGAGGTTGTCGAGAAGCATTTAGCTGCACTGGATGAGTTCAAATCCCCTGGTCCAGATGAAATGCACCCGAGAGTACTCAAAGAACTTTCCAGAGAACTTGCATAGCCCTTGTCCATCATCTTAGGAAACTTTTTAAGGACTGGAGATGTCCCGGAGGACTGGAAAAGAGCAAACGTTATTCCGATCTTCAAAAAAGGGAGGAAGGATGACACAGGAAACTACAGACCAGTGAGTCTGACCTCTGTTGTGGGGAAGATAATGGAGCAGATATTAAAGGGAGCGATCTGCAAACATCTGGAGGACAATTTGGTGATCCAAGGAAGTCAGCATGGATTTGTCTCCAACAGGTCCTGCCAGACCAACCTAGTTTCTTTTTTTGACCAAGTAACAGGTTTGCTGGATCGGGGAAATTCGGTTGATGTCATTTACTTGGATTTTAGTAAAGCTTTTGACAAGGTTCCCCATGATGTTCTGATGGATAAGTTGAAGGACTGCAATCTGGATTTTCAGATAGTTAGGTGGATAGGGAATTGGTTAGAGAACCGCACTCAAAGAGTTGTTGTCAATGGTGTTTCATCAGACTGGAGAGAGGTGAGTAGCGGGGTACCTCAGGGCTCGGTGCTCGGCCCGGTACTTTTTAACATATTTATTAATGATCTAGATGAGGGGGTGGAGGGACTACTCATCAAGTTTGCAGATGACACCAAATTGGGAGGACTGGCAAATACTTCGGAAGATAGAGACAGAGTTCAACGAGATCTGAACACAATGGAAAAATGGGCAAATGAGAACAAGATGCAATTTAATAAAGATAAGTGTAAAGTTCTGCATCTGGGTCAGAAAAATGAAAAGCATGCCACCTGGATGGGGGATACGCTTCTAGGTAGCACTGTGTGTGAACGAGACCTTGGGGTACTTGTGGATTGTAAACTAAACATGAGCAGGCAGTGTGATGCAGCGGTAAAAAAGGCAAATGCCATTTTGGGCTGTATCAACAGAGGCATCACATCAAAATCACAAGATGTCATAGTCCCATTGTATACGGCACTGGTCAGACCATACCTGGAGTACTGTGTGCAGTTCTGGAGGCCTCACTTCAAGAAGGACGTCGATAAAATTGAAAGGGTACAGAGGAGAGCGACGAAGATGATCTGGGGCCAAGGGACCAAGCCCTATGAAGATAGGTTGAGGGACTTGGGAATGTTCAGCCTGGAGAAAAGGAGGTTGAGAGGGGACATGATAGCCCTCTTTAAGTATCTGAAAGGTTGTCACTTGGAGGAGGGCAGGATGCTGTTTCTGCTGGCTGCAGAGGAGAGGACACGCAGTAATGGGTTTAAACTTCAAGTACAACGATATAGGCTAGATATCAGGAAAAAGTTTTTCACAGTCAGAGTAGTTCAGCAGTGGAATAGGCTGCCTAAGGAGGTGGTGAGCTCCTCCTCACTGGAAGTCTTCAGGCAAAGGTTGGATACAAACTTTTCTTGGATGCTTTAGGATGCTTAGGGCTAATCCGGCGTTGAGCAGGGGGTTGGACTAGATGGCCTGTATGACCCCTTCCAACTCTATGATTCTATGATTCTAAAGAGATCAGGGCCCTGTCTGAATTTCTAGAATTCCACAGAATTCTTTGCCCCTATGTAAACTAGGGGCAAAGCCCGTTGTAACCAAGAATGCAACAGGCGCTAGAGCTTGGCAGTGGGAAGAGGAAGGGGAGGAGTTGTCCAGTCTGTAAGGGTTGAATGTGTGTGTTGTGTCGGAGGTTGTGGTGGCATGGTGGCAAATGAGGGCATGGGTGTGGAGATATGGGTGTCAAGAACCTGTGGTATGGAATGTTCATTGAGTGTGGGAGAGGACTGACTTTTGGGAATTTTGGCATAGTGGTTACAGATAAGCTTTCCAGAGCCATGTCCTCAGATATGTGAAGGGAAAATTAGACTGGAGACTTTTCTTGGGGAAAGATTACATCGCAACCAACTCCTCCCAGTTCTGCGTCATTTCCCATCTTGTGTGAATTTGGCCACAGACACCAAAATGCTCCTCTGCCCTTATAACATGGGGTAGTCACAGTACACAGGTGTCCACCCTGTTCCTTCTTCTCCATTTTTACTGTTGATAAAATGTTATGTGCCCACATACTTCTTTCATGGTTGCTCCTTAGAAGAAGAACGGATTTTTGTACCCCACTGTTTACTACCCAAATGAGTCTCAAAGCGATTTAAAAACACCTTTTCCGTTCGTCTCCCCACAATAGTCAACCTGTGAATTATGTGGGGCTGTGAGAGGTCTGAGGGAACTGGGAATGGGTCGCAGTGACCCAACAGGCCTCAGGCGTCTCAAAGCAGTTTCCAATCTTCTTCCTTTCCTCTCCCCATAGTAGACTCCCCATGAGGGAGGTGGGGTAGAGAGCCTCACACAGAAGCTGGCAACCCAGAGGACGTCTCTCTGTGCACAGCAGTCTTGACCTTAGTAAGGTTTTTTATACTGGCTTTTTATTTGCCAGGCCAAGGTTGAAAAAAGGCGAGTCAGTTCCCATGTCTCTCCAGCCATTTACTTGTTCACTATTTACAGTTTCAGGCTGTAAATAGTCTTTATTTAGATCGTCCTGCACTTTCCACCAGTCACAGGACTGATGCTGGTTTGTCTGTCTGCACCCCAAAATACAAACAGTTGCTGGTAAGGGCTGGCTGTGTCTAACCCCGGCCAGAACAGTATTTTAAGTGAGAAGGGGCTTTTCTGTTTTATTAAGAGGGAAAAGATGTTATTGTTACCGCCTTACTGTTACTTGAATGATGTTACCTGTATTATTTTGTTGTTTCATGTAAACTGCCCTGGGCCTTCGGAGAGGGCAGTATATAAATACAATAAATAAAATAAACTCAAACAGGTTCTCCCTTCCTAGACTGAAAAATCGAACCTACCCAGGGATTGTCAATGTCATTATTTGGTTAAAATACTGTTTTACTATTTTGGTTGGCATGTTATGTCATGATTGTTATCTGTTATATTGCTATATGTTCTATGTAACTGTTCTATAACATTTTATGTAAATTGTCCAGAGCCGTATGAAAGGGCAGTATGAAAATCTAAATAAATAAATAAATAAATATGTCACCCAATTATCAGTGCCACAATTGTTGCTTCTCTCTGTTTCTTCTTCTTTTTAAGCTGTCTGAATTCTGGGTAGGGAATGGGAGAATAATGGAGGAATAGTAGTAGTTGGTTCTTACATGCTGCTTTTCTCTACCCGAAGGAGTCTCAAAGTGGCTTACAGTCCCCTTCCTTTTCCTCTCCCCACAACAGACACCCTGTGAGGTGGGTGAGGCTGAGAGAGCCCTGATATTACTGCTCAGTCAGAACAGCTTTATCAGTACTGTGGGGAGCCCAAGGTCTCCCAGCTGGCTGCATGTGGGGGAGCGGGGAATCAAATATGGCTCGCCAGATTAGAAGTCAGCATTCCTAACCACTACACCAAGAATGGTACTTTGCACATATCAGCTCCCTGGCAGCTCCCTTTATTTTGCCGTTTTTCAGATTGCCTTAATGTTCCATTTTCATTGCTAATGTAACCGGGGGGGGGGGGGTTCTTGTGTCCAGACAACATTCCCATGCTGTCCCAGTCGTTCCTTGTTTCTTCTCCATTCTTTCATAAACTAGTTTTTCCCATTCCTTTTTTCCCATCGCAGGAGAAATTCACAGAAGGGATTGCTCAGAAACTTAACATTTTTCTCTCTTTCTCGTGGATTTCCACCTCATGGATCGGGTGGCAAATTTAAAAAATATATCTGCATGCCAGCGCTGAAACATGGAAATGAGAACTGGCTGCATCAGTAGCGTGATCGTCAGGACTGCCGTGATACCTATGAAAACCCAGAATGGACCCTGCCATTTCCTCACTTTCCAGTTTTGTTCCACAGACAGGGATTTCTACACTTTTCGTTTTTTGTTTCTCAGTTTATTGCACTGGAAATCTGGCATATCATATAGAAGAAATAATTGAAAGAAAGCAATGGCTCTTGCTACAACTGTTGAATTTCTTGGCAGCATTCTGATCCCTGTGGTTAGAAGGAAATGCTGTTGCACCATGGGTATCAGTGAATCTGACACAAAAGACACTGTGTAGGGACACAGAGAGGGCAGCTCATTGACGAAGCCTGGCTCTGGGAAATCACAGGGGTATCCAATATGCGTTCCTAACTAAATCACACTTGCTGTGTGGCCCAACAACTGTAGAATTTATAATCAGAGACAGATAGATGCAGCCAGAATTTCCCAAAATTTCAACCAGCAGCACGAAGCTTATTCTCAAAAACACATTTCAACATCTGCTAGGACAAGATGCTTGTTTATTGCATCTTCTTACAAAATGGGATGACGTTTCTCACCTAATGTTCAAAATGATGAAAAAAGGATAGTTAGGAGATCTGAGAGGGGTATAATTGAAAGAATATTTCTGGGGGAGGATGCCATATGTTTTTTATTGCCACTAAACCTATAAATATCCTTATAACAGTTTGGGGCCCATAAATACCAGTACTGAGATTTTTAAAGCACTTCCTTAAAACTTTTTTACTGCTCTAAATTATCATTCTTTCCCAGACAGTTTCTTTAATTTTTCTTCCTATTGCACTGAGTAATGCCAGAGAATAAATCTGAAGTGTCAGTGAGATTGTTGGGATGTGACCTGCTTCAATGCTTTCCAAACAACTGGATTTCAATAGAAGCAAACAACAGCCTCCCTTGCCTCCCCCCCCCCCCCCATACCCAGGGATCCTTCCTGTGCACAGAGGTTGGCAAGTGAGGGTTGTCAGTCGCTTCTGCAATGAAATGAGGTAAAGGAAGAACTTTGGGCTGAAACCCTCAAGATGGCTAAGAAGTACTTTCCCTTCTTGATGCATTTTACCATAACAATGGAGGAAGAAAAATGCAAAGCAACCAAAGGTGCAAAGGCTTCCAAAACAAAGGGGGAAAAAGCTGCAAGTGCTAATGTCATCTTCATGATCAATTTAGCTGGGAAGAATTCCTTTGCTTATTTTTGTTAGTATGCAGTGTAGGATTTCAAATGTTGTCACTCAAAATTAATGTTGTTACTTTAGGGTATACCGGGGGGGGGGGGAATGAGACCCTTTCCTTTATATGGGGAGAAGGTTGAAGTTACTTGCAGGCTATACTTACACAGTCCTTATGTTTGTTTTTTACTTGGACATGGCATAGTCCCCAATGTGGATGCAATCAGAAGACCAATGTACCATAGTCAGCTCCTGTAATCAGATGCAAAGGGAGCTGCTAATTGGATCACCTTAATGGTTGTTTTGAAACTCATGTCAGGCACTTTGAGCCTGAGCAGTAACCTGAGCAGTAGCACAGGGCAAGTTCCTTGCTTATTTGGTTCTTACAGTTTGGGATGTCAATCTCTGAATCTTTTCTGTGGCTTTCATTTTTTTCTTTTTACAAACAATTGAAATTGTCATTTCAGTTATTAGGCAATATTTTAAGTAATAGTAATAGTACTGACCCAGACAAACTGGGGGGGGGGGAGATGGAGGTTGTGGAGAAATACATTTTTCTTTAGAGGTGTGGGCTAAGAAAAATCTTCATCTTTAGTTTTTTTATCTCTATCTTCCGGACTAATTGCTGCTCCTCCTAATTTGGTGTCCTCTGCAAATTTAATGACGTCCCTTGCCCCCTCGTCCAGATCATTGATAAAAACATTGAAAAATACCAGACCCATTACCGAGCCCTGTGGAACCCCCTGCTCACCTCCCTCCACTCTAAAACACCACTGACAACCACTCTGTGGGTGCAGTTTTCTAGAAGAAGAAGAGTTGGTTCTTATATGCCACTTTTCTCTACCCAAAGGAGGTTCAAAGCAGCTTACAGTCGCCTTCCCTTTCCTCTCCCCACAACAGACACCCTGTGAGGTGGGTGAGGCTGAGAGAGCCCTGATTATTATTATTATTATTATTATTATTATTATTATTATTATTATTATTATTATTATTATTATTATTATTATTATTATTATTATCTTTCAATTTATTGCCCGCCACTCCCTTACGGCTCGTGGCAGGTTACAACATTTAAAAAACCCCAATAAAATCCATTAAAATCCCTCAACAACAATTACAATATAACATTATTGGTTAGCAAGCTAACCTGGCAAGATAGGCTAATCAACCTCCCCCTCCTACTACAAGGAGGTGGAGAGGGGATACTGATGGTACTAATCCCCAATCTCAATCCCAGGTCCCGGGTCCCGGGTCCCCGGGGGGGGGCATAGATGTTAGCCTCGGCCTCAACCGTAAACCTGGCGGAAGAGCTCCGTCTTGCAGGCCCTGCGGAATGATGGAAGATCTTGCAGGGCCCGCAGCTCTCCCGGGAGCTCATTCAACCAGGTAGGGGCCAGGACCGAAAAGGCCCTGGCCCTGGTTGAGGCCAGGCGTGCTTCCCTGGGGCTGGGAATGACCAGCAGATTTTCTCCCGCAGAACTTAAGGCTCTGCGGGGGGCATAGGGCGATAGACGGTCCCTCAGGTATGTGGTATGTGATATCACTGCTCGGTCAGAACAGCTTTATCAGTGCCATGGCAAACCCAAGGTCACCCAGCTGGCAGCATGTGGGGGAGTGCAGAATCAAACCCAGCATGCCAGATTAGAAGTCCACACTCCTAACTCCTATACCAAACTGGCTCTCTAGCCAATTTCCTATCCACCTAATCATCTGAAAATCCACTCTGCAGTCTTCCAATTTACCCATCAAAACATCATGGGGAACCTTGATAAAAGCCTTACTGAAATCTAGGTAAACAACATCGACTGAGTTTCCACAATCCAATAAGCCCATCTCTCGGTCAAAGAAGAAAACCAGGTTGGTCTGGCAGGCTGCTGGCTTCCATGGATCAACAAATTGTTCTCCAGAATTGTTCTCTAGCCTTTCAAGGAATATTCTCTGGCATTAGACTCAGTAACATGAATTCAGGATATAGAGGAAATTTAATATTCACCATTACTTCACGCAACTACAGTGGCAAGAACAGTGGCAGCAAAATTCAGGAAACAACAGGAAATACCTAAAATGACAGACTGGCAGGACAAACTCAGGTAGTTAGCCAAAATGGCTAAATTGACCAGTATAATGAATAACAGACCTACAGAGGAGTTCAAGGAACTATGATATTTCTATAAAGAAGAAGAAGAAGAGTTGGTTCTTATATGCCGCTTTTCCCTACCCGAAGGAGGCTCAAAGCGGCTTACAGTCGCCTTCCCATTCCTCTCCCCACAACAGACACCCTGTGAGGTGGGTGAGGCTGAGAGAGCCCTGATATCACTGCCCGGTCAGAACAGTTTTATCAGTGCCGTGGTGAGCCCAAGGTCACCCAGCTAGCTGCATGTGGGGGAGTGCAGAATCGAACCCGGCATGCCAGATTAGAAGTCCGCACTCCTAACCACTACAACAAACTGGCTCTCAACTATATATAGACTATATATGGACAGATAGTTAATAAATGTATTAGTCATTCAACTAATGAGGCAATAATTTCATATGGGTAAAATCTGATTTGTATTATCTTTTTTTCTTCTTTTTATCAATCCTATATAAAAACTAATAAAAGCTAGTGACATGCCAACATTAAAAAAATAACAAATTGTTCTCCAGATGATTGTAGCTCACCCCTTTTAAGATCTGCTCCATTATCTTCCCTGCAATTGAGGTCAGACTCACTGGCTTGCAGTTTCCTGGGCTATTTCGCCTTCCTTTTTTGAAGATTGGGATAACATTCACTCTCCTCCAGTTTTCTGGCACCTCTCCAGTTCTCCAAGAGGTTCTAAAGATGATGGGCAAGGGTTCCACAAGCTCTCCAGAAAGTTGTTTGAGCACTCTCAGTTGCACACCATCCGGCCCACGGGATTTGAACTCATCCAGTGCAGCCAGGTAACTCTCGACAACCTCTCTGTCCCCATGTCAACCTGCCACCCAGACACTATATCTTACCTACTACCATCCACAGATGTGTCCATATTCTATTGGGAAAACACAGAGGCAAACTAGGTACTAAGTCTTTCTGTTTTCTCTCTGTCCTCTGTCAAAGTTTCTCCATCTTCCCTCAATAGCAGGCCTATTTCCTCGTTGACCTTATGTTTGCTCCTCACATATCTGAGAACGCTTTTCTTGTTATAGTAGGATTCCCTGGCTAGTCTTATCTCACTCCCAGCTTTAGCCTTTCTGATAGCTGGCCTACAGTGCCTAGTAACCTGCAGATACTCTTCTTTAGAGGTCTGTCTTTCCCTCTATTTCTTGAACATTTCCTTTTTCTTCCTTAGCTCCTCCTGAAGTTCTGTGTTCATCCAAATGGGATTCTTGGATCTCTTACCATGTTTCCATCTTGCTGGAATAGTCATGGCTTGTGCAATAGCTCTTGTTTAAAGAGAGACCACCTGTCACTTGGTCTTTTGTCTTCCAGCATTCTGGTCCATGGGATGACTGTTATGTCTCCGTTTATTAAAGTCCACCGTATGAAATGTTTGACTATGAACTTACTTGACCCCCACCTCCTTCACCCCATCCACCAGCTCTTGCCTGTTGTTCAGTATTAAGTCAAGTATAGCCGAGCCTCTCATAGGTTCTTCCACCATTTGATAAATGAAATTGGCAAGGTGCTATTCTCCAGTGGTATGCTACTGTAGTAAGCTGTCCCCAAGGTAACCCAATACTCGGTAGCAAGAGCCACAGGCTTAAAATGAGAACCCGGGGAAGGAAAGCTGGGAGCCCTAGCCCTCTAAGTAGGTACTTCATTCAAGGACCAAGTGATCACAGTGTGTGAACTAAACAAGGGAAAGAAAAGCTTCTCTGAAGGTTGGGAAAGCTAGGTGGGTGGAACACACCAGGCAGAGACCTTGGATGGCCACTGGAGGTGGCTAGGTGCCTTGGAAGACAAAATGGAACAGGACCTACAAGTCAGTGGGGCTGTTCTGCCACAGCCATACATGTCAGTACTTACCAGAAAACAGGGGAAGCAGATTAACATTCATCAAGAATCTGCAATGGAGACAGATAAATAATATGTCTCATGTTTTCTAATTATGTAATCCTAATCCTATAGCATTTTTCATTGGATGTTTTGAGCATTCCTATTGAATGCATCCTATTGCATTCATTTTATACTCTGCCTTGAATATTAGTGAGAAAGGCAGGTTATAAATAAATAACTAAATGTGTTCCCAACCAGTTTGCCTACTGTGCTATGATACAGGAATATCTCCTAATGGCATAAACAGCATAACAGTGTTATGGAATGATAACATCATTTTCAATTTCTGGTTACTATGATGAGAAGTTCAAGTGGAGGCTGATATCTAACACTTTGCTTTCCAATATACCTGGGAAAGAAGGGTAATCACATGAAACACATGCATCAAGATTAGGGTGGACATGCCCAAGCAGTCTGTTGAACAATTATCTCACTGCCCACGACTGGTGAACAAGATGTGAGCTGAAAGGGTAGGCTGCTTGAACATCATTTAGCTCTGCTATGATGGGGGACTAAGCCAGTGTGAATACAGGCACTGAACCAGGAACTGTGATCTTGAGGCTTGGTGAAAAGAAAAGAGGTTCCCACACGTTCAGTTTATACCTCCCTCACCTGACTGATAAGAGCTCTGAATACTTTTATTCCCCTCTTTTCCCAAACAGGAAGTTCCAGGGATGGCTACTGAAGGGGCTGCTTCTTTGGAGAATGCCTATACTTATTATCTATTTGTGTAGATCAGGTTTTCTCAACCAAGGTTTCAGGAAATCCTGGGGTTTCTTGACACAAATGGGTGGAAATTAATTATTTTTATATATTTTTTTAAAATGTGTTAAACATTTATTGGGTGATAGGACCATGGTCCTATCACCATATATGTCGATCTCCCTCCCCCAAAAAAGTTTCCCCCCCCAAAATGCCCAATGATGGTCCTTTGAGGGGGTAGGAGGGAGAGAGGCCCCAGGTGGGCATGTACACAGCTCTGTTTCCCAACCATATTCTATACTGGAATGGATAAACAAAACAAATATTATTAAGAAGATGCCTTCAGTTTTTAACCTGTGTGTGTTCTCTCTCTCTGACCATTTACACACTGGGAACATCACTGCCCCAGCTCCCATGCAGGAGCTCAAACTGGGGGCGGATGAGGTGCACCAGCCCAAATGCTCCCCCATGTGGGTGCAGGAAGAGGTGGGGCAACCTGCCATAGGTAAAACTCCAGCCCAGCATGAAACCTTTAGTGTGTAAACAGTCTGCCTGCCTGTCTGTCTGTCTGTCTGTCTGTCTGTCTCTCTCTCTCTCTCTCTCTCTCTCACCCAAAGCCTGGAAGCGCTGCTTTTGGAACTTCCCACAGCTCACAGAAAATGGGGGGGGGGATGTAACAATAACATTCTCATTATATCATTATAACCTCTGTGTGGAAGCTGCTGACAACTGCTTATGAGACTGAAAGTGCTCCATACAGTATAGTGTAAGTATCTTAGCATGTGCGCCTTTGTGTGACAGCTTGATCTCCCTGAAAATATTCCCATTGGTACCAATGGTGAGCAGGAACATGCTGGTCTAATATAGAAACCCTTCACTAAATGGAGCCTGCACATGCTGAAAGACAAATATTAGGGCTCCTGAGTGGAGCTCTGCAACGGAGAAGCACTTTTCAGCAGCCCCCAGATGCAGCCTGTAAAAATGTATAATAAAGTGCTGTTTGATTTGCTTTATCAGCCCATAATCACTTTCACAGCAGTGTTCCAAATACTATGCCAGTGCTGTGACACAAACCACTGTGTTATGTCAGAAATTCAAGTGGGATACAATACCACAAGTGTGTTAATAGGCCATCTTGTAACGTTCAGATAGTGAATCCATGCTCACAGCCCCATAGTTTATACAGAACGAAGTAGAAATCCAAATGCAGCAATTAAGAACATTTCAAAAAAATAATCGGGGAAAAGGTCAGAACCACAGTATTCAAAATCCTGTAGTCTTGTATGTATTTCTGAACACTTATCTTTAACCTGCTCCTAGCGGAGCGGATTAAATATTTCGGTAAGGGCCCCCAGGGCGGGCCCTGTCCGTGATGAGGAAGGGTGCCCATAGGCCCCTTCCCCAGGACTGACAATCCGAGGGCTCAATCGCGCCTGCCGATTGGGCCCTCCGATTGTCAGTCCTGTGGTGAGGGACCAATTGGTCCCTTGCCGCAGGACTGACTAATCGGGAGGCGTACAGCGCCGGCCTCTGTCCCGCACGCTTACGGACATGCCGCGCCACGCCCCCATCGCATACTGTGCTGTCGGCAGGCCGCGTCCCCGCTGCGCCAAGGAGGTGAGCTCCAACGACACACCAACCCCGTTCTCTACAGCTCGCCGCGATTCCTCTCCCCATGAAATGGCTGCTTAGGGCTTCCCATTGCTGCGTTTGCAGCGAGAGCAGGTAACTTTACACGGCAAAAATAAACTGCTAACGCGGGACACCCCCCAGAACAAAAAGACTTCTTCGCTCCCATTAGACTCTGCTGCAGTTCTGTCTACTTGGCAACAAAGTCAAGACCGCGGAGAGGGCAGGGACCTCGGTGGAGCCTGCACATCTCCAGGGATTCACACAGGCGAGTTCACGAGCACCTTGAAAACAACACAGTCTGCAGCCCCAGGTACCTAGCACCGTGGGGGGGGCCATGAGCTGCGCCACCCCCGACGCGACTCGCCGCTCGCACACTCGCCCGCTCACCAACTCCAATGGCCGCCCCACTCCTGCCGGCGCCAAATCCCCGCTAGCGCCTGCTGCATTAAACCTGCAGCGGGCTTATTTACTAGTATATTATATTTGTGTCTTCTCGCTTCCCCTCAGGAATTCAGAGCTGCACACATAGAGATGAACATGAAACTGCCTTATGCTAAGTCAGAGCATTGGTCTATCAAGGTCAGAATTGTTTACTTTGATTAGTAACAGCTCTCCAGGATCTCAGATAGGAAATCTTTCACATAATTTACTAGCTGTAAATTTGGGACTGTCTGCATCCAACACAGATGCTTTACCACTGACCCACAGACTCAGCCAGGGACCCTCTTAAGCAGGCCTTGACCAAATGTATGCAACACACAACATCAAGAGCCTTTTAAGAAGCTACCTCTGGGAATGATAAGGAATTCCACTGTGGTTAAACAGCAAGGTAAATTGTTAAGTAACTTATTTCCCCACAAAAAGGTTTTGATTTCAACCTGCTTTTGATTTGCAACATCTGCTCTAAATTCACTGGAAAAAAATGGAAGGATCTAGATATTATTATTGACTCAGGATTGCCACTGTGCCATGTTCCAGGCACATGCAGCATACATAAACATATGTTATGGGGCCGAGATCATGAATCCACCCACTATGGCATAGTTGTGGTTACAGGATCCATTTAGGGATGGATAGGTCAGTGTTCAAAACAAACTCACAGCTGTGAAGCTTGATGGGATATGTTGTACCAGTCATTTACTTTATCGCATAGATTCATTGTGAATATTTAATGATGCACACTGCCCTAAATTCTACGTAAAAATGTTAAGAGTGGGCTTCAGCTATGAGTGCCAGAGGCCGATTCCTCATGGGCGGAAAAGGCCAAGAGGGCAGTCATATGGAAGTAGGGCAAATCCCCACTTCCACATGATGCAGCCACTGTACAGGACCCCTTCCAGGCCTGCTGCAGATCAGTCCCTCAGTTGCCCCACGCTAAGGGAATAAGGGAGAATCATGTTCCCTTAGCCACTGCGGAGGCCAACAGGGCCTGTCCTGCAGCAGGCCGTGTGGACAGGGAACAGCCAGCCTTCCAGGCCCAGCTTCTCCCTGCCCTATGGTGGCCCAGAGGGGGCAAAGAATGCCCCAGTCAGCTTTGTGGTGCTTTGCCGTGCCATGGGTAAGGTGACCAGATTTTAACATTGGTAAAGCAGGACACCATTGACCGGGGGGGGGGGGGGTCTTGATTAAAAAATTGGTCTATATGGAGCAAAAAAAAGTTCACAGAATGCATAGAATGCAAAAATAGTATTGTAATATATATTTTTAAAATTTCAACATAAGTACAATTTTCCAGGTACCCCCAGGTGTCCCTCCAAAAGTGGGACAATCTGGTCACCTTGGCCATGGGGGAATTGGGACATTCACTTTTATGGTGCAAGAACTTGGGAGTGTGTGGAATGCAATCACACCCTTCTGCAAAATAACCTCCCCTGGGCAGGGCCCCCGCATGGCAGAATTATTCCACTACTGCTTTGTTTCTTATTTGTCTCTTGAGAAACTTATATGCAGGTCAAGAAGCAACAGTGAGAACTGAACATGGAATCACTGATTGGTTCAAAATTGAGAAAGGAGTTCAGCAAGGCTGTATACTGTCGCCTTGCCTATTTAACTTGTATGCGGAGCACATAATGAGAAAGATGGGGTTAGAGGAGTCACAAGGGTCAGACATGACCCGGTGCTTGCACAGGGGATACCTTTACCTTTAAATTGGGATCAAGATTGTACTATCCTGGTATCAATTGGTTCTGGCACCAATAAAGAGAGCAACTGGCACCAATAAAGAGAGCAACTATGCCAGTGACTGTGTGTTCCTCAAACCACAGATATAACAGACACGGAATGTAAAAATGTCAGTGAGAAACATTCTAAGCACTAACAATGCCATGTACACATGAGATGCATATATGTGAAGTCATACCAAAATCCCCAAACAACCCACTTTTTCTGATCAAAGGATCCCCAAACAACCCACTTTTTCTGATCAAAGGATGATTCTGCATTTCTCGCTTCCCTCCTCTGTCCAGGATTAGCATTCTGCAGGCAGTCACAAGGACATTACAGCTGTTCACAGAGCAGTTGCAAAGCAATTGCTTGCGGGAAATGTCTGTTCTGTTTTCTTTTTCTTAAAATAAAGTTGGGATGTTTTGGGTCAGCTTATCCAAGCAGAATTATTTTCAAGGAGAACCTGGACCTTGTGTTTCTTACAGAAATTTCAGGACACAAAATATTTTTGGGAGACAACAAAATGCCAGCTATAGTTAAGTATTTACTCACCTAGTTAACTTGGGAGTATGGTTAACTAACTGGATTTTGGGGTGGAGGCTGGAGTGAGTGAGGTTTGGGATGGAGACTGACCCCAGCATGGATATGATGTCATATACAGTCTATCCTCCAAAGCAGTTGTTGTCTCCAGAGGAACTGATCTCTGTTGGTAGGGGTAATTCAAAGAGATCTTCAGGTTCCACCTAGGATATGTATGGATTTCTGTGATTTCATCAAAACTGTATTCCATTTGGGAGAACATGAAGGCTTCTCCTGGCCACACCTTCACATGGCCATGTAATAAGAATTTGAGCAGCTATCAAATGGTTCATGAGACCTATTTACAGGCTTAGGAACATATTTGGATTTTGAACATCCTACCTCCACTCAGTTAAAGGAATGCATCTCAAGTTGCTTTGCATATTTGTTTTTATTTATTTAAAACATTTCAGTTCCACCTTAGCTCCTTGAACTCAAGAGGACACATAATGTAACAACCAATTTTAAACACTAAAATACACATTTTATCAATTTAAAGGTTTCAAATGTAACACATCCAATACTTAAATCACACAAGTTCAGTGAATTCAAATTCAGATTGTTGTGTATGTGGACACAGAACTATGCTACCATGTAGGAAACGTAATGCTACCAATCCATTCTACTTCTCTGTTATAGCCAATAAAAAACAATAGTTAAGATCGAATTGCAAGGCTCTTAAGAGCCAGTCAGGTTGTTTGGCAGGACGCCTCAAAGATATAAAAGTCTGCTGGGGTTGGGTGTTTGCTGTTCAGTGTTTTGGTTGTCACTGGTGTCAAATAAGAGCTGAATTCCTGAAGATATTGTATCTGTGCTTACTGAACCCACAAAACTAATACAGACCTGCTAGAAATGTTTGCCCATCACTGGAAGAAGACTACTTCAAATGCTTTCCTCAGAATAGAAAGAATATTCCCTTCTCTGTCTCTCTGGCAGTCTGGGGTTGGATCTACCATGGAAAGCTGTTGTGATCTCACTGTAGCCATGCAGACAGTCTTAAGGGAGCAGGAGTCTGTTGTGAAATCCAGTTCTTTAAAGGTAATACCCAGAAAATTAAATTGGGTGTGGAAGCAAATGGGTAGTCATTATAGTTGTTGCAGCACTGGAGTTATGTGTTGGCCCTGAAAATGAGCCTTGCTGCTATATTCTGCACCAATTTCAACTTCCAATATATCTTCAAAGGGAGCCACACTTAGAGGTACCCCTAGTCCATTCTAGAGGTTACAGTAGCATGGACCAGTCGAGACACGTCAGCAGGTTTAGGGGCTAGCTTATGAGCCAGATTTAGTTGAAAGGAAGTGTAATAGCATTAGCGACCACCTGTCCCTCCCCCCAAAATCTAAGATCACCTTGTCATTTGACCACACACATATCCGGCCCCAGGGGAGCATGGTTGGCCTCGACCAGAGCCAGGGCCTTCTCAGTCCTGGCCCCTACCTGGTGGAATGTGCTCCTGGAAGAGCTATGGGCCCTGCAGGAGCTTCCAGCGTTTTGCGGGGCTTGTAAGGCAGAGCTCTTCCGCCAGGTCTATGGTTGAGGCTGGCGTGCTAAGGTAGATCTGACCCCCCTTTTGGACCACTCTGTCGGCAGCTTTCAATTGCTTCCCCATGTACACCCACAAGGGGGGGGGGATAATAGGGATTTTTTGTTGCTTTATGTCATGAACTGTGTATAATGAGGTTTTTAGCTTTTACCTTTATGGGTGTTTCATTGGGGGATTGTATGTATGTACTGTATATTATATTGTATTGTGACCGCCATGAGCCTCTGGGGAATTGCAGGATATAAATTGAATTATTATTATTATTATTATTATTATTATTATTATTATTATTATTATTATTATTATTAATCATAATCATAATCATAATCATAATCATAATCATAATCATAATCATAATCATAATCATAATAAAGATACAGTTTTAGAAGTGTATGCTTGAATGTGCTTTCTCTAAGAAAATGTTAAAATTTTAAATAAGTCTCCCAAAAATATATGTTTATTGGAAGAGTTCTGATATTATCTCCAAAAATAAGGAAAAATTTCGTTGGGTAAAATTTCATAAAGTCTTCTAAGCTATATCCTAGCCAAGCCATGTTAAGCCAGGAGCCAGTGGGATCCGTCAGATCAATCCTGAATACTTTTCTTTGAAGAAACTTCTTTTTTGTGACTCAAGTTATTATAAAAGATTCCAGGGATGTGTTATGTGATTCTTGTCTATATTCTTTCAGTATATATTTGATGTCTAATTATAAATACAATAGCAATTCAAGTGGTGGAAACATTTACAGAGAGATCCTTTCATTTCTCTGCAGCTCATCCAGTGTGTTTGAAGTGTGTGAAACCAGTGACAAGAATACAAAGACAATAACATTCTCTTCTTTGGATAACATTCCTTGAGCATAAAAGCATCTGACTTTTTAGGCAAGAGAAATCACGCAGCCCTACCATCACATTTGACACATGCAAACCTATCCCGATTTCTTTTTTTTTTTTAAAGAACGTACATGGTAGCCATTATGCGAGTCCAGGTGGTGACCAAGTTCTTGTGGATTGATGTATTCATGGAAAGTATTAGAATGATACAGTTGGAAGGTACCTCCAGGGTCATCTATTCCAGCCCCCTGTACATTTCAGGCACTCACAACTAACTGCCTACCCACAGTGACCCCAATTTCATGCCAAGTGATCCCCCACACACAGCAAAAATCTCCAAAATCCAGCCTGGCCTGGACGAAATTCACTTACCATCTGGTAATCAGCAATGATCTCCTTCTTAACCCCATGGAATGTTGACATAATGTTTTGCTGTTCAATGAATTGTTGAATGTGTTCATGGCTGTTGTGACAAGACTACACATCCTAGAATACCCACGACAGCCAGTTTTGCTGTTCCAGTTAACATAATCTGTATCACCTTCATACAGAGCAATTAGTTTTCTAGCACTGGTGAGGTAAAGCAATGGCATGTCTTGAAACATAATACGTAATATGACACTGGGTTATGCAAAAGGAGTATTTTTTCCTTGAAAGATCCCTTACCACTAGGAGGCTTATTTTTTTTAGGACGCAAGCATGTTTTTTGGAAATGCAAACTTTTCATAATAAAATACTTTTTGTACTGCCTATTAAACATGACATTGCATTAATAAAAAAGCTCTTCTTAAAAATCTCATCACACAGAAAATAAGATGGGTTTTGTTGCATAATTACTTCTTCCTTGTATTTATGGTAGACATGAAAACATTTTCAAAACAATAAACTTTGACTGCCATCCCACAGAATTATGAAGGAAGAAGTCTGGGGAAAAAACAGTGTTGTTTCTCAAACTTTATGCATGCCCCGTACATACCCCACCTGTATATATCCCTCCTGAAAACACATTAGATGCACCTGTCCAGACCAAAATAACTCAACATCTTGGTTATATATTCTGCTTTCTTCTTAGTTCCACTGTATATTTTCCCACATCATCTCACCACAATTCCACCCCATCTCCTTTCCACACCATTATCTGCAGCCTGAGCTACGTGAGAAGAAGAGTCTCAAAGCAGCTTACAGTAGCCTTCCCTTTCCTCTCCCTACAACAGACACCCTGTGGGGTGGGTGAGGCTGAGAGAACCCTGATATCACTGCTTGGTCAGGACAGCTTTATCAGCACCCTTGGGAGCCCAAGGTCACCCAGCTGGCTGCATGTGGGGGAGTGCAGAATCAAACCCTGCATGCCAAATTAGAAGTCTGCACTCCTAACCACTACACCAAACTGGCTCTCATAAGAACATAAGAATGAAATCTCCTTAGGTGTATAAAGCTAATCTAACTGTATGAATATATTGATTTCAAAGTGACAAAATTTAACTGTCTCAGAATAACTATGATAAGGACTCCTCTTTGCTTCCTTGCAATATCAAGGCTTGTGTACATCACCTCTCCTTATCTTCAATGCCAGGAAAAGTGATGCCCTACTAATTAAGATCCATCAAGTCCATAGCAGTGAAAGTGCTTGTGTATGTATATGGTTGCTTCCTCTTCTACAATCTCTCCCTTCTCTGGCACCCGTTGGTCTTGCCTATGATTGAGGCTTGTGTTATTTATTTATTTAATTTATCATTAGATCTTTATACTGCTGCTCCTAGCAAGCTGGCTCACAGCGGTTCACATAAAACATCATATAAAAACACATTAAAACATCATACAGTATATAATATCCCCACGGTAACAATAAAACCCCCTTAAGGACAATAGCCTTAAAGGTCATAACCAATACTTTGAACCTGATCCAGAAACAAATTGGCAACCAATCAATACTGAGACAGGAACTGACATCACAAGCCTCAGCCAATTAACACTGAGACAGGAAGTGAGACCTCAAGCATCAACCAATCAACACTGAGACAGGAAGTGAGATCTCAAGCCTCAGCCAACCAACACTGAGATAGGAAATGAGACCACAAGCCTCAGCCAATCAACACTGTGATAGGAAGTGAGACCACAAGCCTCAGCCAATCAACACTGAGACAGGAAGTGAGAACACAAGTCTCAGCCAATCTATACTGAGACGGGTAGTGGGACCACAAGCCCCAGCCAATCAACACTGAGACAGGAAGTGAGAACACAAATCTCAGCCAATCAACACTGAGACAAGAAGTAAAATCAAATGCCTCAGTCAATCAACACTGAGACAGGAAGCGAGACCACAAGCATCACCCAATCATGACTGAAACAGGAGGAGAGAACACAAGCATCAACCAGTCAATACTGAGATAGTTAGAGATATCATAAACACAAGCATCAGCTAACCAACATTTAGACATCACAAACCTCAGCTAATCAACACTCAAACAGGAAATGAGATCACAAGCCTCAGCCAATCAACACTGAGACAGGAAGGGAGATCACATAGTAACATTATAAATGAAAATATGCAGGAAACAAGTCATCAGAGAGCAGTAGTTAGTAAATTCTCTTAGGCAACAAATATACAATTCCTGTGTTCGCCAAAAACACTACAAATTAATACAATTAAAGCAAAGTTCAATTGTCTTTCCCAACAAATATAATTAATCATACCATTAGCATCTTCTGGATTAAGTAGTTTCCCAGCAAATATTTACGTTTCTTACCCCCCAAATTCTGGATTTTTGTAACTCGAGTAATATTGTTCCTGAGAATCATAATAATAATAACAGTTTTAATAATATATGCCTCTACTTTAAGTAATTTTTGATTAGACAAAAGTCCTTGTAAATCTGACAGAAACTTTCGGCATCCTATAAACCAGTGGTTTTCAACCTGGGGGTCGGGACCCCTTTGGGGGTTGAACAACCTTTTCACAGGGGTCATGGCAGAACTTGCAGCTTGGTTAGGGGGGTGCCGCCACTGTTGCCACACCTTCTGTAGGTGCCCACAATCAGCCACCAGCCAGGTGGCAGTGCAGCTCGGCATCCTCGGGCTCCAAGTGTCTGTCTGGGGCAGCGGAAAAGAGCAAGATTGGCATGGGGGGATGAGAGTCAAAACTGAACTGAGTAACCCTGGGGGGATGAACAATTTATATACTATCATGAACAATGGATCTTCACACCATTGGTCAGTTTCAGTTTAATTTCTGTGAAAGAACACTTGCATAATTTTATGATTGTCAGTCACCACAACATGAGGAAATATATTAAAGGGTCGCAGCAGTAGGAAGGTTGAGAACCACTGCTATAAACCAAGCAGGAAGTGAGATTAGAAACTCACTGGCTTTAGGCCATGTCCAGAATAGCCAAATTATTAGATCACAAGACTTCAGTACCCAATGTGTATATATGGTAATGGGATGCAAAGCCAGATCCAGATCCCTACCTCTTCATGACTACCAGATGACTGTAGACCTGAGGTTCCATTAAATTTCATGCTTGTTCCATAACATGCCACACCTGAAATATGCCATAACATATTCGTCACTCCAGTTACTTGTATTCCAGTTTGGACATCATTATGGTGTCTTGAGAGCCAGTTTGATGTAGTGGTTAAGAATGCAGACTTCTAATCTGGCATGCCAGGTTCAATTCTGCACTCCCCCACATGCAGCCAGCTGGATGACCTTGGGCTCGCCACGGCACTGATAAAACTGTTCTGACTGAGCAGTGATATCAGGGTTCTCTCAGCCTCACCTACCTCACAGGGAGGAATGGGAAGGCGACTGTAAGCCGCTTTGAGCCTCCTTCAGGTAGGAAAAAGCGGCATATAAGAACCAACTCTTCTTCTTCTTCTTCTTCTTGAATAAATTGTTACTTCATTTATTATATTATCATTCTGATTATCAATCCTATCTATTCATACATGCAATACAAGTCCAGGGAAAATAACCAAATACTAGAACTGATTCCCAGCCTATACCTGAAGACAATCTAAAACTGGCTTTCTTTTTATTTTTTTGAACAATTCCCCCCCTCCCCAAAGAATAAATTTCTGTACCATTTCATTTTTCAGCAAGAGTGTTCCACATGACAAGTTCACTTGGCAATAGAAACAGGAGAGGACCCTTTGAATAATGAATAGCGAGGGCATGCGATATGTGCTGTATAAGAAAAGATAAATAGAATAGGCTAAGTGAGATGTAAACAAATAAATCTGTTGCTCTCCCACACAGTCTCCCAAACACACTGCCTAGCTTTGTGTTCCCATGCAAAGCAGAGATCCCATACTTTAAAATAATGTCTGACAAAGTAAAGAGCTAGCAGGTGGGGGGGGGCGTGTTCTGCAAGGCGGGTATTCTATTGTTTTTCTAGCATTTGTGTTTATAGAGTAACTGCTAATGGAACAATTCTCATCCATTCCAAGCTATTATATGGAACATTTTTCAGCATGATAATTCAATGATGAAAATATGTGTTACAGTTGTGGCCATCTGAAATCCAGAAACACATTTGAAGTGCATCTTTATTGATATTATAGTTATATCTGTTCAGATTCTTTTCTTCTCCTTTTTCTTCTTTCCATTGGTTTTAGTTGGAAATACATTCCCCAGATGTTACCTTTTCTGTGTTTTCCACCCAAATGTGAATGAAGTGTTCAGAGGTTGTAATTATAACAACAAAGATTCTCCCAGACCATATTCTGATTTTAATTTTAAAAATACATACCCATGACTTCTGCTTTTTTTACACACATCAACAGGACATAAGAAAGTTAATAGTGTGTGAGGAGGTTGTTGCTGTTGTTGTCAGCCATTCAGTTGATTCTGACTCTTGGTGATCTCATGGCAAGGCTGTCACCATGATCCCATACCACCTCCCTCAGTCATGCAATGTTCTGGCCAGTGTCCATCTCAATTGTGTCCAACAACTGCAGTCTTTGTCGGCCTAGGTTCCTTTTTCCACTGACCAATCCTAGCATAATTGCTTTCTCCATTGAGTTGGATCACATGATATGGCCAAAGCAAGTGAGCCAGAGTTTTGTGATTTTGCCCACCAATGTGATATGCACTGTAGTATTTCCTTTTTTGTGACTTTTGCTGTCAATGGAACCTGCAGAAGCCCTCACCAACACCAGAGTTCAAATGAATTGATTCGTCTCTTGTCTGATTTTTTCATTTTCCTATTTTCACAGCCATAAGTGGCTCCTGGAAATAGGTTAGATCTAAATAGTCAATATTTGGTAGTCAGGCTTATGTCCTTGCTTTTCTATGTTTGGTTCAAGCTCGTCATTACTGAGCAACCTTGAGCAATTCGACGTTTTATGTCCATAGTGCAATCACCACTCACATCAATTTGTTATCCAAGAAAAATGAATTCCTGGACGTATTTCATCTCTTCCCCATCAATTGTTATTGCTATGTATGTTGTTTGCAGTGGTCATTATTTATTTCTTTTTAGTGATTAAGAAAAGGCCAAAAGTCTTACTTACTTCATTGACCTTTGTAATCAGCTGTTTCTGACAGGAGGATAGTGTCATCTGGTCAGTTCTCATCAATGATCTTCTATACCCTCTCTAGTTTATGGACTGGAATATGTAAGATCTGTAATGTGCATGATTCAACAGCATATATAAGGGATATCCTGTGGGGAGTATTGGAAGAGATGTGTAAGTAGCATATTTAGATCAGGAACTTTCGGGATTTTTTCAAATAATTTCCTCCTGTATCTTGATTGGCTCAACTGGAGACTTCCTTCTACTATGAGCACACTTCCTCTCTCTTTGCCTTCAGATGAAGAACAGTTAGTCAGTTAGACTGCTAGGACTCTTTATCTCTCCTCTCACTCTTTACACAGTTGTTTCAATTTTCAATAAAGATATTTATTCTTTAAGCAACCAGTGCCTTATTCCTCTGCATATTTAAACTCTGCCAAAATTATGTTGGGAAGAAGCCCATGGCTTTCCAACCTCCCCCACCTATGCAACCCTGCCTTCCTGCCAGCTAGTTAATATAATCCTATTCCAGAATTCAGGAAATAAAGTTACTGCATTAGTTAGCAGTCTAACTCAAAACAATTAACTAGCTTGTAACATAAGGAAGGATTGGAATAATTCTATACAGTGAGCCTTGCCTTCCATTAGTTGAACTATATATTAGTCAGATGAAGAACTGTTTTTTTATACCCTGCTTTTCACTATCTAAAGGAGTCCCAAAAGGATTAACAAACACCTTTCCATTCCTCTCCCCACAACAGCCACCTAGAACTCGGGTAATCAACCTGTGGTCCTCCAGATGTCCATAGACTACAATTCCCATGAACCATCAAACGCTGTCAGGGGCTCATGGGAATTGTAGTCCATGGACATCTGGAGGACCACAGGTTGACTACCCCTGATCTAGAAGATAGGTGAGGTTGAGATAACTCTGAGAGAACTGTCTGGACTAGGGTTGTGCACGGGGGCCCCGATTCGGACCGTTTCGGATCCGAATCGGCCCGATTCGGACCGGTTCGGGTTCGGACCGGCCCGATTCGGACCGATTCGGATCCGAATCGGCCGATTCGGACCGATTCGGACCGGTCCGAATCGATTCGGGAGCCAATACAAGTCAATGGAGGCCATTGACTTGCATTGAAAGGCTCCCGAATCGATTCGGAGCTGTCCGAGCCGATTCGGGGCCAATGCAAGTCAATGGAAGCCATTGACTTGCATTGGAGCCTCCCGAATCGTTTCGGGCGTTTCGGGGCCAATGCAAGTCAATGTCTCCATTGACTTGCATTGGCAAGCCTTCCCCCGCCTTCCCCGGGGGCTGGGAGGGAGGGGGTGCAAGTTGCACCCCTGAAACTTCTTGGGGATCTCAGGGAGGGTCTTCCCTGAGTCCCCTGAAAGTTTCAAGAAGATTGGACCAAGGGGTCCAATGCTACGGGCTCCCAAAGAGGGTGCCCCTATCCGCTCCATTGGTTACAATGGAGCGTCAGGTTCTCTAGGCTGAACATGTTTCTCCATAGACTTCTATGGGGGATGTTCCTTGGGAGCCCCCAGGATGGGACCCCCTGGTGCAATCTTCCTGAAACTTGCAGGGGATGGAGGGAAGACCCCCCCAGAGATCCCCTGCAAGTTTCATGAATATTGGACCAAGGGGTCCCCATCCTATGGGCTCCCAAAAGCGTGAGAAAAAAATGATTACAGAACAAGGAAATTGGCAATTTACCTGCTGAAATCATTTTTTTCTCACGCTTTTGGGAGCCCATAGGATGGGGATCCCTTGGTCCAATCTTCATGAAACTTGCAGGGGATCTCTGGGGGGGTCTTCCCTCCATCCCCTGCAAGTTTCAGGAAGATTGCACCAGGGGGTCCCATCCTGGGGGCTCCCAAGGAACATCCCCCATAGAAGTCTATGGAGAAACATGTTCAGCCTAGAGAACCTGACGCTCCATTGTAACCAATGGAGCGGATAGGGGCACCCTCTTTGGGAGCCCGTAGCATTGGACCCCTTGGTCTAATCTTCTTGAAACTTTCAGGGGACTCAGGGAAGACCCTCCCTGAGATCCCCAAGAAGTTTCAGGGGTGCAACTTGCACCCCCTCCCTCCCAGCCCCCGGGGAAGGCGGGGGAAGGCTTGCCAATGCAAGTCAATGGAGACATTGACTTGCATTGGCTCCAAACAGAGGCCAGGAAGGGACTCTCTCTCCCAGGTGCAGGGGAACCTGTGGCTGTCAGCCTAAGCAGCCTCCAGGTGAGAACTGCAGAACCAATAAGGTCCACTGAGTTCTCACCTGGGTTCCCCTGCAGAGGAGAGGGGGGCCCTGCACTGGCCTGTGGGGGGGATATCCCTGCACCACTAGGAACACTAGTGGCTCAGGGATGTCAACCTCCAGGGGAGACCTGGAGATCCCCCCAGAAACCCCCAGTGAAGCTGTAAAGCTTCACGGCGCCTACGCACTAACCCAGGAGAGCCTCAGAAAGCAAATGGAGGAGCTCAGAGGCGAATCTGGATGCTCCATCCATGCTGTGGACTCATCACTGGCTCTCCCATCCAGCCTCCCCCCTCTAACAAATACAAAGCAAGAGGAAGACTTGCTTTTCACAACCCAAAGGTGTATCAAAGCAGCTTCCACTCACCTTTCCCTTCCTACGCTTGGGCCACCGCCCTCAAACACCACAAATCCAACTGCTCTACTCAGGCCACATCCTGAGAGAGCCCTGGCAGAGCTGTTCTGGGAGAACAGCCCTGGCAGCAGCAAAAAGACACATTCCCCCCCCAGAAGTCCACACACGGCGCAGTGGACACTGGTGGGGAATCCAACAACCTAACAGGCCACAGCCTCAAACCACCTCTAACCCAACTGCTCTACTCAGGCCACATCCTGAGAGAGCCCTGGCAGAGCTGTTCTGGGAGAACAGCCCTGGCAGCAGCAAAAAGACACATTCCCCCCCCAGAAGTCCACACACGGCGCAGTGGACACTGGTGGGGAATCCAACAACCTAACAGGCCACAGCCTCAAACCACCTCTAACCCAACTGCTCTACTCAGGCCACATCCTGAGAGAGCCCTGGCAGAGCTGTTCTGGGAGAACAGCCCTGGCAGCAGCAAAAAGACACATTCCCCCCCCCAGAAGTCCACACACGGCGCAGTGGACACTGGTGGGGAATCCAACAACCTAACAGGCCACAGCCTCAAACCACCTCTAACCCAACTGCTCTACTCAGGCCACATCCTGAGAGAGCCCTGGCAGAGCTGTTCTGGGAGAACAGCCCTGGCAGCAGCAAAAAGACAAATCGGCGCACGCACAACAACAAACTCCTCCTGGGCACCCACTGAGAAATGCTCAGTTACTTCTTGGGTTTACCTTGAGCTCTAAGGCTCACTTTGGGACTGGGAAAAGTTTTCCAAATGGGTGGCATGACTGAGGGACCCAGATTTAATCTCTGGCCCTCTGGTGATTGCAGAATTTCTGTTTGTGTGGTTGGGGGGGGGCAATTTAGATTGGCCAGGGCACTGGTCCTGTCTGAATTTTTACCTTGGGCGAGCGTTTTTCATCCCCGCCACCCAGAACAGACTCAGAGAGGATGCAGTCACAGCAATTCTGTGCTCACCTCAGTCCTCCTCCAAGAATAGTTCTGGATGGCCAAGAGCCGGCAAGTTGACCTTGAGGAAGACCAATTGCTGGACTCTTTCGGGCGCCAGGCGGGAGCGATACTCGCAGACGGTGCTGCTAGCATGAGAAAATGCCCGCTCGCTCTGGACGCTCGTTGGCGGGCACGAAAGGTAGACACGGGCCAGGCGGGAGAGGGCCGGCCAGACCGCCTCCATCCTGGCCCAGTATCTCAAGGGACAGGCGTTCTCGGACTCCTGGGGCTCACCGAGGTAAGCCCTCACCATCCCAGACGCACTGTCCTCCCTCGGGCACCCGCTGCCCTCAAGAGAAGGAGTGGGCTGGAGGAACCCCAGCAAGAAGTTGCCCTGCTCAGCCTTCTCGCTAGGGTGGCCCGCAGTGGCTGATGTGCCAGCAGAGGCTGGGGGGGAAGGAGCAGCGGACGTGCTGGCTCCTTCCTCCCCTGCCTGGCCTGACACCTCAGCCTCCTTGGACTTCCACCAGGCAAGCCTCTGAATGAGCAGCTCGCGCCATTCAGGAAGGCTCCTCTCCCTCTCTGCTAAGCTGCCCTTGACGCGCGGATCACACATGGCGGCGAGCCTGTATGTCACAGACTTGCAGAGGGGTTCGAAGCGGCTCTCAAGCCCTCTCAGAAGCCTCCTCGCAAGCGCGCGCACGGCTGGAACAACGTCTGCACGTCCTCGAGCCGGGTCCAGGAAGGGGGCCAGCACCACACGGGCCTTGTGGACCATGGGCACGACCAGACCCAAACTCGCCGTGTCAGACGAGAGCATCTCCGTGGAAGTCTTGAAGGGCGCAAGCACTTCCACGGTCTGAGAAATGATCTCCCACTCTCGGTGGGTGAGCCACTCCCCAGGCATAAACATCCTCGTCTCCTGGACAAGGGCGTCTAAGGCTCTCCTCTGCTCCACCAAGCGCTCAAGCATGGCGCGGGTGGAGTTCCAGCGCGTGCTGACGTCTCTGATAAGGCAGTGCTGCGGCACGCCCATCAGGACCTGCTTTCTCTCCAGCCTCGAGACGTCGTACGAGCTGTGAGAGAAATGCGCCACGATCTTCCGGCACTTCTCGATGAGATGCCTGAAGTCAATGGCTTCGGCGGATGAACCGGTTCCCTTGGAGCCGATCCCAAGGGCATCCTTAACCACGAGGTGGAGAAGGTGGGCCGCACAGGAGATGTGCTTCAGGCCCATGCCCTTGACCGCCTTGGTCATGTTGAGGGCACCATCTGTCACCAAGAAGCCCTTGGTGACCCCCGTCCCACTGCCTACCCAGCCATCTACCATTCTACGAATGGTGCCCTCGATGTTGTCTGCCGTGTGCCGCACATCGAAGGGTTCGATGTGCAGCAAGGCATGGCGATAGCCTGCCCGGCAGCCCTCACCCTGCCTAACAGGCTCAACCCCACCCAGCACCTCCCGTACGTCCCACCAATGCGCAGTCAGCGAGATGTACGCATCTTGCGCATGACATGACGTCCATATATCCGAGGTGAAGTGTACGGTCCCTGAAGCTCGGGACATCTCTACCTCCACCCGGCACCTGGCTGCCCTATAAAGAGAGGGCAACACTGTCCTGCTAATCGTGGTACGACTAGGAGGCGTGTACCAGGTGGATATGCGACGGCATAGTCGGTGGAAGTACATGTCGTCGGCCAGACGAAAGGGGTACCCACCCACGGCCATGAGCGCAGCTAGGTCATGGTTCGCGGCCCTACACCCTGCCTCAAACCCCCCTTTTGGCATGCCACTGCCAGCCCGGGCAAGCATCTCCACCATGGTCGCTTGCCTCCCTCTAACTCCACCCGCCCCCTGAGCAGAACTCTTAGGGAGAGCTCTCGAGGTGGAGGTCCCAGGGAGACTCTCCAGCCCCGTGCTGGTAGGTTGTGCCTGCGCAGGCACCCCACTGCCAGCCTGTCTCTCCCCCTGAAGCAGGACAGCCTGGTGGTGCCTCTTCAGGTGGTTCATGAGGCCGCTAGTCGTGTAGTGGCGCTCCTGCCTTCCACGACTAACCCTCTGCCTACAGAGCTGGCACTCTGCTAGGTGGGTTCCCTCCACTATCTGGAAGTAATTCCAGACTTTGGAGCCTTTGGACGACGCAGGCTGGCTTGCAGCCTGCGAAGTCCTCTGAGCTGCCTCCTGTGAGGAGCTCGGGCCGGACACACCGTGTCCTGAGGTGGGGACAGAAAGAGGTGAGAGAGGGGGAAGGGGTCGAGATGGTGGGGCAGGGGGTGCCACCTCCATCTCTCCCTCTTGCACCACCTCAACCATCTGCTCCTGTTCCCCCCCCAATTGAAGCCTGCTGGATCCTGGAGGAGAAAGGGGAGTAGACTGGCGGGCCAGTCCCTCACCCATCTCCTCCAGGGCTCTCTGCACCCCCGAGGTGATGCCTGGGGACATGAAGGACAAGCCACTCATGTCCCCAAGGCTCACCCCGAGGGAGAGATCAGGCAACTCCTCCTGACGCCCCCATGCCTCGCTAGCAAAAGGAGCAGCACGAGGGGCTGCCTGATCAGCAGGCCCCGCAGAAGTGCCAGCAAAGACCCCTGCCTGCCGCACCTTAGAAGGGGGCGCCCCGTCAGCCGCCTCAATAAAGAGACCCTTGCGGACACTCTTTATTGCACCACTCCGGCCAGAGGTCGGAGTGGTGGAAGGTCGACCCAAGACAGGCCTCTTCTCAGGTGGGGGGAAGGACGCTTCCTTCCCCCTCTCACTCCCCTCCACCCCTCTGGTTTTCTGTAGGGCCTTTCCCCCAGGGCCCCTAGCCTGACCTTCCTTCTTCCCACTCATGTTCCCTTGGACAAACTTTTCCTACTAACTGTCTGTAATCTAAGAGACAGGGAAATTTGAGGCCCTACCACTAACTGCCCTAACACTTGTTTCTAAGGAAACCTTGAAACTTATAAAACCCTCCCACCAGCTACCTGTTTAGTTTTTTTAGACCCTAAGCTGACCTAACTTCTATGGAGTTTTCCTGTTCTCTCTCTCTCTCTCTCTCTCTCCTTTTTTTTTTTTTGTTAAACTAAAGGAACCTGTCTGGTCCTAGCTAAGTTTAACTGTCCCTACCTAACCTACAGCAGGGAAAAATTAGGGAAAAAAAAACCTTTTTAGACTTTCAAAGTGTTTTAAACTACCTGAGTGTTACTAGCTAGAAGGAAGGCTGGAGCAGATTTGTGCACCAAGCCCCCACCTGATCTGCTAAGAAGAACCCCTAAACCTGTTGGCCTCTAAATCAATTCCTGTCTCTACCAGGAAAGCTGGCCTTCAATAAGGCACAGCCCCTGCTGGTTTAAATGTTTTTTTAACTATCAAGAAAATACAATTTTAACCTAAAACCCAAATCACTGTTCTCTTATAAAAATCCTATCTGGCTACTTAGGAAAGAAACTATCTATTCTAAAAAATTATTTGCACTTTATAATTTCTCCTAACACTATGGATTTTACTGCCTATTTAAAGGGTCACTAATTGGACACCCCAAGAAGAACGCAGCAATTCCCCCCAGGAAGGAAACAAACAATCCCCAAAACACCAACCAGCTGCCAGCCACCCAGGGCACTCTCCCAAAGGTGGCAACCAAGCAAAAGTGGCCCTGCAAGGCCCTAACTGCTAAATCAAACCAAGCCTAGCCTAGGCCAACCAAACAGCTTCTGCAAACAACCAGCAGCCACCCAGGGCACTCCCCCAAGGGTGTCCACCAAGAAAAACTTGCCCCGCAGGGCCCTAACCAAACAAGCTAACTCTACCAAAGAAACAGCTCCCAACAAACAAGCAGCAGCCACCCAGGGCACTCCCCCAAAGGTGGCTGGCAAAAACTGGCCCTGCAAGGCCCTAAGCTAAACCAACCTAACAAACACAACCTAACAAACTAAACTAAACTAAAGAACAAACTAAACTAAAACTAGCCCCCCACCAAAAAAACACCTACACACCTATCAAACAACCAGCTGCCACCCAGGGCACGAAGCCCAAAGGTGGCAACTGAGGAAATCTGTAGAAAAAAACCCAAAACAACCAACCCCCCCCCAAAAAAAAACAATCAGAAACAAGGCAAGGCAACTTTAAAATACAAGCCCCAACCCCCACCCCCAAAATACTTTAACAAAAAACAACACAGCAAACAGTTAACACAATGAACAGCAAACACAATTCCCCAACCCCCCCAGGCCCCCACCCACAGAAACCCAAAGGCAAAAAACTTTTGAAAAGAGGAGAGAGAGAGGGGGGGGGGGGGGGAGAGAGAGAGGGGAAAATAGAGAAAAATAGAAAAGCAGAAGAAAAAAACCCCTAAAACAAACTATTGCTGTCTTGTCCAGCGCAGAGTCCACAGCCAGGTCCAGAAGTCCACCCAGGAGAGGAGGCAGGCAGGCAGGGCAGGCAGGCTGCTCAACCAAGCAGAGCTTAGGAGTCAGCCAGCCAGCCAGAGCTCAAAGTGAGCTCCAGCAAGCAGCCCCTTGCTTTAAGTAGCCTCCTCCCGGGCAGGCTACAAAGCAAGGGGATTTAAAAATAAAAAGTCTTCTGTGAGTGGCCAGAATGCCTGAGCTGAAAAGCTACAGGCATTCTGATTGGCCACTCACTCCCCCCCTCCCCCCCGCCGCCATTTTAGGCGGCAAAAAAATACTGTTTGAAAAAAAAAAAAAAGCCAAACAGCAGAGAGGCTTCAGGCAACGGCTGCCTGAAGCCTCCGACTCATGCCGAATCGATTCGGGCCTGCCGAATCGATTCGGCCCGAATCGCCGAATCTCGCCGATTCGGACCGCTAGGGGCGCCAGAGGTCCGATTCGGACCGTTTCTGGCTCGGAAACGCCCGAATCGGCCCCGATTCGGCCGATTCGGGCGTTTCCGAATCCGAATCGCCCATCCTTAGTCTGGACCAAGGTCGTCCAGCTGGCTGCATGTGAAGAAGTGGGGAATCAAACCCAGTTCATCAGATTAGAGTCTGCTGCTCTTAACCACTACACCATGCAGGTTCCCAGATGGGAAAAGACTTTCTCTCAGGCACACCAGATTAATCTTAGACTTGTTCAATGAACACCACTTTTCCTGTTTTGGGTAGAAGAACTTTGGCCTAAAGTTATTACAGTTCATTGTTAGATTGATTGTGAAGACAAAGTGCTACTATCTGAAAGAGGTTAGCAACATCTGACTTACAAAGCTCACCTGATAGTTATGATTTATATGAGAGGCAACTGTGATCTACACAGAGAGAAAAATCAAATGAATGTAATTTGGGGTGGCAGGAGCCTCATAAATCAATTTCATGAAAAGAGCCTGGCAATAGTGGCCAGGCTGGAGGAGAAGTGTCTTTAGGAATCAGCACAGCAGAACTATCTGAGACCTACTCAATAAGTCATTTTGACTTTCAGGCCTGGAGGGATGAAGAGACCTGCAGCCTGTTGTTCCAGAACCACACTTGCCACTGGGGCTCTTTCACATACCAGAAAAGTTTTTAAATGCTGGGTTATATCTAGATGGTACAACAATTTAGAAATACTGTATGAAGGATCATTCATTGGAATGGTCCTCCTTAGCAGGAATATATGCATACTAGAAATAAAGCCCGCTGTAGTGTTAATACAGCGGGCTCTAGAGCCTGGTCCCCCCCATCGTCCCCATAGGGCCCCCCCACCAGGGATGATCGTCTGCAGGTCTTGCGGAGGGCCCCTCCCCAGCAGCGACCATCTGCAGCCTTCTCCCGGCCGCTGGAGAGGCCGCGCCGTGTCTTCGATGCTCCAGCGGCCGGGAGAAGGCCGAGCGTCTCCCCCCCCCCCCGCAGCCATCAGAGGCCTTCTCCTGGCTGCTGGAGCGGCCGTGCCACGTCTTTGACGCGGTGAGGCCGCTCCTGCGGGCGGAAGAAGCAGGAGGAGGAGTTCGGCAGCCAGAAGACTCAACGCGTCGGCTGCTAGGTCAGTGTGCGCAGTGAGTCTCCGGCCGGGGGGAAGCAGCCAATGGGGATCCACGTGATTGGCTGGGCAGGCCTGGATGGACCCTCGGAGGGCCCAATCAGGAGCCGCGAAGCGGCTCCTGATTAGGCCCTCCGAGTTTTTATCCCGGACAGGGCCTGCCCTAACTCCTCCCCACTTGCCCTTACTCCTTTATTCCTCCGCTCCTCCGGAGCAGGAGGTTTAAAGATTGTTCTTTGTGGATGATGTCTCAGCCACAAGTCTGCTGAGTTACACTCATACTGGAAGAAGGTCTCTAGAGTCTCTGGCAGAAGTGTTTCACATTACCAGCTTCCAGATTTTTAAACTGGAGATGCCAGGGATTGAACCTGGAACCTTCTGCATATGAAGCAGATATTCTGCCACTGAACCACAGCCCTTCTCCAGTATTCTTTGGGAAACTGAGGGACCAGAACAACACTCATATCCAAACATTTTCAGTTTTTATTGAATATCACAAATCACTGCAGTAAGCTATATTAATAAACTGCATTACATATAAATATTCAAGACAGTTTGATTATTAACTAACTGCATGTCTGTACTATGTTCTCATTTCTTAATTATAGCATAAAATTTTATTTTACACTATATTTTATTTTGCACTATATTTTTATTATAAACATTTCTTGATTTTTATTAAACAAATATGATCTCAGTCACTGAATTCAAGATGTTTGAAATTAATTTCCATGATGCTAGACTTTTATGTTGCCTGTATAAATTCATCTGTGGGTGTATGCTTTTCAGTTTATATACAAAATGTGCAGAAATAATATAAGTAAATAAAGCTGATAAATTTAAAATAATTGTGCTTAGTGTATGTGCTTCTGAGAATAGAAAGTCATAGGGACTCCTACCTGGGATGGCCGTTGTCTTCTACTGAGTACACAGCTTTGGGAGGGATGCACATGGAGCGCTGAGGGAGGCAGCGGTGAGGCACCCACCTAGCCAGCCAGATCAGCCAAATCAACCCTGGAAATCAATGGGGTGACAGATGTCAGAGCCAGATCGACCTCACATCTGATCATAGGGACTAAAATGCATGGAGACTCTCAGGGGTATTATGCACTGGAGAAAACCTTGCAAATACTCTGCAGAAAAAGCCTTAATGGCCTTTATGCATGGCGGCAGCTACTGCAAGCTGCCACCATGCCATTGTGGTGGGGCAGGATGCCCAGCTGTTCCCCATGTATGCAGGGGGTGGGGCATACTGGGCTGCCCCGGCATAGTGCGTGCGCTGAATGCCGGGGACAGGAGGTAAGCCAGAGTGGTGGGGGGAGGTTTGGATGGCCCGGGGGGAGTGGAGGGCCCAGGCGCCCTCCGCATGCCCAGGTGGGGGCAGGGGGTCACCCCTGCCAGCTCTGGGGCTCTACGGAGCCTGCAAGGGTGTGCAGTGTCCCTACAGGGATACCGTAGGGTCGGGGCTGTGCGAGCCGACAGGCCTGGTGCTGGCAATTATGCACAGCACCAGCCCACCGCAGCCCTGGCTTACCCAGGAAGCTACAGAAGATCCCACATTTGCTTAACGCGGGCCTTCCGTAGCCCTGGGCCAGGAGGTGCCCTGGCTGGAGGCGGCAGTACATTGGCCCATGAGCAAGCATTATCGGTGATGTTTCCTGAAGCGCTGCTACCGCCAACATGGGCATTATGGCCCATGCATAAGGGGCATTCATGGTTTCTGCATGTGGCACCATTTTCCCCACACAAGCCCTACTGCCGCATTTTTGATTCTGCAGGGCACTCATCCTTCATGGTAGTGAGCATGCATTTTCTGTATTGTTTCATCACAGAATTGTAAACTTGCTTTGCTACAACGTTTTTCTTTACTCCGGATCCAGGGATGACTTTTTTTGCATGCATAAACATGACCGTGCTTTTTCTCTTCTACCCTGTATTATCATATGTCAATGTGTGAACAGAAATCCCCTTTCTGTTTGTAGCCCCTCATCCATAAATGGGAGCTTGAGATGCTCCTTGTTCAGTGCAGACCCTCAGTGCCATCATAACTGTTTCAAATGCATAATTGTTTACTATGTTCTACTCTGATATAAAAAAAAACCCCAACAATGCAGTATCAGCACACATGCATAAAGGGAAATGTTTTAAAAGGGGGCAATTTAAAAGGGTCAATGAACTGACTTCGGTGAAAAATGATAAGTAAATAATACCCCTTAAGTTTGCTGAATGAGTACACACGTTTGTTGATTATGAGGAAGACAATTCTGTTGCTGTTGAAGATGCTACATGTACTAAAAATTTCTAAACACAGTCTGAAAATGATTAGAACTAAGTTAGGTACTCCAATAGCAGAAGGGAGCATATCCAAGGAAACATCATTACAGGTGATATAACTGCTGAAGAAAGGCTCAGTAGAAACAAAAGAGCCAGGAGGGAACCCACAGTTTCTCTGCATGTTTATTTAAAATTTCCTCCTATTAAGGTAGCTGTGCAAGTTACATAGATGGGTATCATCCATCACACTACTCAAGGTCAAGGTTACAGCCATAAGTTAGAGATACTATGCTCTGTGGCTACCATTTGTCTATATTATAAATTTCACTATATTCAGATATTTCAGCATGGTGTAGTGGTTAAGAGTGGCAGCTTCCAATCTGGTGAGCCAGGTTTGATTCCTTGCTCCTCCACATGCAGCCAGCTGGTTGACCTTGGGCTAGTCACATCCTGATAGAGCTGTTCTCTATCCCACCTACCTCACAAGATGTCTGCTGTGGGGAGAGGAAGGGAAGGAGTTTGTAAGCTACTCTTCTTGTTGTTCATGGGAAAATGTTATCAGAGCTCAGATTAGAGGAAGGGGCTGGAGGCCATGGCCTCCTACCTTTTGTGATGATCTACTTACCTATTGTTTTTATATAGCTATGGGAAGGGGGAACAGCAGCATGGTATAGCCTGAGCCTAATAGATCTAGGAAGCTAAGAAGGATCAGTACTTGGATGGAAGTTCACCACAGAAGACTTTGCAGAGTCAAACAGAGGTAAACCAATTCTGCTTCTCACTTGCCCTGAAAGCCAAGCGGCTTACTGAAGTCACTGTAAGTCAGCTGTGACTTTAGGGCACTTAAATACAAGAATATATGTATACCTATAGTAATTGAATCATGACCATTAACTGCTCAAGTAACCCTAATTAGAATAATTATTTTATGTCTCTTTAATTCAGTGATCCAAAATACACCAGGAGTATATACACAGTGGGCTTAGATAACTAAAGTGTTCTAACTCACTGCAATATCATTGCAATCTTATCATTGCAATCCTCTCGCACAGCAATGTAGACTCAGTTAATGAAGCATTTTTGTGGTGTGGGATATAACTATATTGTGGAATTCCACTTAGAGGGCCTGGGGTAGAATAGAACTCTGAGGCTATTAGATAGGTTTATTTTTAAACAACCCAAACAAAGGAATGTCCAGAAAGAATTTTTAAAAGATGAGTAATCCGAAACATGACCTCCAGAGAGGTCCAGAGGGAGAAATTAGTGTCTGCAGATGATTAATATATTTTAAGGAACAGAGGCATCAATTACTAGGCAGATTCCAAGGCAAGAGCATTTGTATTCTAGCACACTAGTGGCTTCTCATCAAAGGGGCTCTGTGCTAGGGAGGGAAAACCCTCCATGTAGGGAAAGACAGGTGCTGCTCACTAAATTGCTGCTGCCTGTTTGGACAAAGGCAAGTCTTAATTACAGACTGGGCATAGAAGGCTCTGCCTGCCTTTAAAAGAGGTCAGCACCTTGGACAATTTTGAATCAAAATCCTTTCAGTGCTTACAATGTTTGGCCATTCCTGGCCTAGATTATGAAAAGCTAGGTCTTCACCATCTTTCCCCTCTAAATTAGAATCCATGCTATTACCTCTTGCTTTTTAAATAATTAGTTGCCTTATACATCTTTGCTAGATGTACTATATGGAAGCTTCCCTTAAAAAAATAAGAGGGGTTCTTTTCTCAGTGTCTGAAAGTGTCCATGTGTGTTCCTCTCCCACTACTACTAGCCCAGCACTACTATGAGGAGACACCAAAAGAATCAGTTGCTCTAGAGTCAGGTTTACCATCCTCCACATGGGCACTGGACTCTGGAGGTCTCTTGGAATTAAAATGGATCTTCCAATGACAGAGATCAGTTCCCCCTGAGAAAATGGCAGCTTTGGGGGAAGGATTCCATGGCATTACATCCCTATTGAGCCCACTCCTCAACTTCTACTCTCCCTAGGAACTACTTCCAAATCTCCAGGAATTTCCCAAGATGGATTGCCAACACTAACTAGAGTGGAGCCAGTCTTAAAACTTTAGCTAGCTGTTACAGAATCACACAAACCTTCCAATCCTGCTCACTGCTTTTAATAATGGGGGGAAACACTTGGGTAGGGAGAAGTAGGAGGAACATTAACCCTTTCTCAACTGTTCAAGGGCCTCAGAAATCATTCCCTTTCTCAGACATGGGCTTGCAAGGTAAATAAACATTTGCAACCTTTTGGTGGAAAGACACAGATGGGAGCATTTGGAGAAGAGTGAACAAGAAAGGTTACATCAAGTGTGGACTGAGTTATTAAGATGAGTCAGGACAAGCTGTGTTAAACTACCTTATTCAGCCTGGTGGGCACATGAGAGATGGCCTTTTCAGTGGCAGTCCCACAGCCTATGCATTGAGGTGCACCTTGTCCTCTTACTGTAGGGATGCCAGCCTCCAAGTGGGATGTGGGAATTCCCTGGCTGCCAGTAGCTCTCCAGTACATTGGCCCATGAGGAAACTTTACAGAGAATTCAAGGGCATAACCCACAGCATAGGGTATCTGAATGCAGTTGCCTGTGAGAAGAATGGGGAAAAGGGGAGGTTCACCCAGTTGCCAGCTTCCATTTCCTACTGCTGAACAAATGCAAAGGGATCTGTAGGAGTCATTGGCTTGTACAGTCCTTGAGGGGCTTGCTTATTTATTAATTATTTCTATACCACCCTCCCATCAGGATCAGGGCAGTTAAAACCAAATGTAGGAATAATACAGTGCAATTCATAACATCAACAACAATAACAGTGAGTTGCATAACTGAAGGCAATACATATTGTAACATTTCTCATAACAACAATAACGTTCTAACCATCATTCTGTAGGTTGGTCAGTTTGGGTTCAGATCATGGGGGGGGTGTCTGGGGGCCCAGTGGATGTTGTTGAATCAGTCGGCCTCAACTGAGTGCCAGGTGGAAGAGCTCCCTTTTGCAGGCCCTGCGGAACTGTGGGAATTTACATCCGCCCACCCACACAAGATGTTTTCCTGTGGGTATGGATAACCAGCAGCCATCCTAAGCATCAGGCATACTGATCACATTATTATATATGGATGAATACATACAGCCCTAAACCACAAGAAGTATAGTCTACATTATTCTGATTCGTGATCACATTTAACCTACTCATTCATTCACTCATTGTCTTTGGGGAAATGCACATTCATAAGTCTTTATGTCATGGTGTCTGGCAGATTATATCTCCAGTTCCATGTGGGAATTCGGGCCTAGTTTAAATGAGCTCAGGCTGCAAAATGAAGTTGAAAAATGTAGTGTTCAGCTGGCTCTGCACACAATGCAATCCACCTATTAAAAATGAAACCGAGTGATTCAATGGTACTGCAAATGACAACCTGAATTCATTTAATTTCACTGCGAAATATATAAATCTACTGAAGTGTCAAAGGTAATATTTATGAAGCACTGACTTAAGAATCACTTAAATACTTTAGAGAGCTTGTTTCTGTTTAAAATGATTCATCCACATCAACTTGGATGTTGAAGTAAACCTTTCAGCAGGCTACAAAGTAGGCTTGTGGCGGTCAAATTGCAGGACTTATTTAGAATACATGTACCCCACTTTAAAGAGCCTCTTGTGGCACAGAGTGGTAAGGCAGCAGACATGCAGTCTGAAGCTCTGCCCATGAGGCTGGGAGTTCAATCCCAGCATCCGGGCTCAAGGTTGACTCAGCCTTCCATCCTTCCGAGGTCGGTAAAATGAGTACCCAGCTTGCTGCTGGGGGGTAAATGGGAATGACTGGGGAAGGCACTGGCAAATCACCCCGTATTGAGTCTGCCATGAAAACGCTGGAGGGCATCACCCCAAGGGTCAGACATGACCCGGTGCTTGCACAGGGGATACCTTTACCTTTACCCCACTTTAATTGCCAAATCCCCCTTCTTAACTGCTAGCAGATTGCACACTTTTGACGAACTATCACGGAGCATTTGTGTTCTGTTGCTGTAATTTAAGGTTTTTACAGGCATCAGTTTACTCCTATGTCCCTTATCATTCATTAGTATATGCCATGTCAGCCATCATTTTGATAGCAGTGAAATATTTCTGCTTAATTGTCGTACAAGCAGAAAACAGCACTCGTCCAAGAAGAATGAAAACGTTTAGTTTTCTATAGAATATCCTGCTCTAGAGAGCCACAAAGAACCCCTACTCCACAAACACAGAATAAAAGAGCATTCAACGTGGGTCACAATAATGCAGACAGCTTATCTTCCTTTGTCCATCAGAAGAGCAGGACCAACTTTCAGCAGCATAGTTTACCAGTGATTAACAAACAGGTACAATTTGGCTTATTAATAAAACTCATCAAGTCTTGTCAGGAACTATCCAGGAGTGAAACAGCAGGGAAAGAGATTTCGTGATATTCCATTTCCTCTAAGCAGCAGAGCACGAGAGAGTGAGAGAGCTCTTATTGGTACTCATCTGTCCAATCTCTGGTGCAAAAATACCAGTGCACTTGAGGGCAATTTCAGGAAATGCAGGAAGAGATGACAGCATCCATCTTCCAGCACTGAGCACATTTCAGAGAACAAGAAGCTGCAATGGCTGGCACCTAGATTCATTTTCCCATGGGTAATAACTAGATTGCCAGACCCTGTCCATGTGCCACTGCAGCCTTCACTGATGGAAGCAAGGAGTGTTTTATAGAAAGACAAATGTAGCATCAGTTCAGACTGCATCCTAAAACGGATAGTTTTCACTATAATTTCTGTACACTCACAAGAAAGAGTGCTGAGTGCCTGCAATGCACCATAACCTCCAAAGCAGACCTGGCAGTGTTTCACGCTTTTACCATTGCTGCTTCTTACCATTGCCCCTTTCTGAAATGGAGGGCCGCTAGTTAGACCTTCTCTTTTGCAGCCTACAGCAGCTCCTGCATCATTTCACTATCTCTCTCAAATTCCCACAGTAATAGTTAATCGAGTACTTGCTTCAATTATCTGTATTACATTAACAAATCTTTAAAAGACAGAAATAGCAAAGTTCGGAAGCCTCCTTGAGAAAATGTAACAAAAGGTGCTAGAAATAAATTTCAGTACAAAATCTGCCACTGGGGCAACAGTGCTCAGTACCATTCCCAGCCCAGGTTTGTGTCTGAATTCTGACTGGCTATCTGCTTTCAAGCCAAGTCCTACCACAGTCTGCTTCTCCTTTACCCAGGGCACCACCACCTATTAGATCCAATGGCTCGCATAAAGTCATCAGGACAGAAGCCTTGCAAAGATCATCAATTTAATATAAATCTCACACACTGCCATGACATTTTCATTTGTGTAGCAACAGGAGCCCATTATGCTATGACAGTGTCCTTGCTGATAAACTCAGTAAAAGAGCAGTGAGTGGAACACTTCTGAGCAAGCCATTGTGGAGATGGGTATTTTTATCTGCAGCAGCAATCAGGTTTGCAACAGAAGAACAGGCAAAAGTAAACAGGGCCTTCAAACAGAAATGGTGGGGATATTGTGGGATTTACCCAGACAATGTTATTAATAATGGTATCATTATTAATTTGACCTTGATGTTCTCACGCTTTAGAATAACACTCACAGCCAATGCAAAGTGTCATTAATTAGGAAGGAAAGAAGCTGTCTGGTGCTCCAAAGCTTAATAAAGGACTAAGGACGGATGAATATGCTCTTTTTCATTTCTTTTTTGTTTCCATATGTTATCACTGAACAATTTTCGTCTGTCAAACTCCATTGCTAGTATTCATGACTGGTTTGTTTCTTGTATGCATTTTGTGCAATTTTATGCAATTCATACTGTAGTTATATTTATAGTGTAGTATATAGAAAAGTACTGTCCAAATTGCATAGAATTACACAAAATGTATGTGCATTTGTAAGTACAAATGCGTAATGCATAATGCTAATTTACTGACACAAAATTTTTATACATACATACATACACATATAATGGTAAACTTTAGTGAGAAGAAACACCATGGCATGAAAAGAAAAGTTTGATTCACAAACAGAATAAAAGTAAAGAGGTTTGAATCAATCCAGTAATACTGAAACGTATGGTGGCAACTCTAGGAAAGATGCTGTGCACTCAAGTGATTATGCCACCCCTAGTCCTGTTTGGAGCAACTCACTGTCTTCCAGCCCTCTTTGTTATCCCATGTCACTCTACTCTATAGCAAAATGATGAGGTTTATGTTGATATAACAAGTAATTAGCTCACACACACACTTGGCTCAGTGAAGCCATATCCCTTACCTGCACATTGCCTGCTGTTTGACTCTTGTGTTTTTGGTGCCAGTCAAGCTTGCCTATACAGTGCACTCAGCCCACACTGTATCTGGACCCATACTAGCTGGATCTGTTTCTAAGCTGTTTGCTAAACTTATCAGCCCAAAACTGTGTAACATTGTCAACGTTTAACTCAAAGCAGTATAGATATTTATATGTTGTGGTTATTTTCTCACTTACCTATTTTAGTTACGGTATATGTGGAATTTTTTATGTGGAAATACATCTTATACCATGTTCAGGGCCTGAGAGAAATGGAAATGATTACAGACATGATGTGCATCCATCCCACCCACTCATCCCCTGTCACAGAGTGGCACTCACTACCCCATGGCAGGCAGCAGTGGCAGAGATTGGAGAGAGTGAGCACAGCTGAGTGCTTGCAGCAGAGAGGGGAGAGAGTAAGGGGAGGCAGGCCCACCATGATTTCCCCCCGGAGGCCTGCGTGAGCAGCAATGGGAGATGTGGGTGGGCGGTGGCAGTGGAAGCAGCTGCAATTCCCCACAATAGCTTTCTCCTCCCTTCCTCTCCCCTATTCACAAGCCTCAGGACAGCAACTGCTGCCACTTCCAATCAAGGGGCCACTGAAGGCATAAACACAGCCTCTTCCATGATGGCCTCTATGAGCTAAACCAGCCCCAGTGTCCAGGAGGGCAACATATGTGTCAGGGCAGGGGCAGAGTGGCTGCCTGGCTGCCTACTGCCTGGGCCAGAGTACAGCTCATCTCTGAGATGCAGGTGCTGCATTCACTCCCTTCTGGATCAGAGTGGCTGCCTGATTTCCCACCACCTGGGCCAGAGTGCAGGAAAGGCCCGGCCCAAATGCCGCTCCCGTGCCTTGGAGCTGAGCCACACTCTCGCCCAGGTTGCAGGCAGCCAGGCAGCCACCAGCCCCAAAGTCCAGGAGGGCAGTGTGTGTGGTGGGCCAGGGCTGAGTGGCCTCCTGGCTTCCCACCACCTGGGCCAGTGTAGCTGAGCTTTGAGGCATGGGTGCCACATTCGGGCCCCTTCTGCACTCTAGCCGCAAAAGTAAGTACACACAAGACAAAGTGGATTGTGTGTGCGTGTGTGCATGCAAGACCAAATTAAAAAGGTCACCAGCTGTCACCCTAAAGACTAGGAACATTTATGAGCTTTTGTGTCACCTGCTGTCACTTCCTCAGTTATGCAGAGGGAACATAAGTAAGGGTTCTTGTTAAAGGGAAGATTACAGGGGGAGAGGAAGTGAGGTGGGTGAGAAATCAATCCTGAGCATTTAAAGAGTAAATGGCTAGGAACAGGATTGTTTCTGTGGCTGTGGTCCCAGAAAGACTACGCTTGGCATAGAGCCCTGCGGAATAACAATGGCTTCCTGCCGCCTGGCCCACAGTGCAGGAGCAGCATTTTTCCACATAGACTGCAACAATCTCGTTCTCATTAATTTTATCTTTGTTTTCTGTTGTCTTAATGAATCTGATATTTAAGTGATCTAGGATTCCTGATATGTCTTCAAATATTCTATTGAGCAGATGAGCCACTTTAGCTGGAGGAACACTTCAAACTTGGTTGAGCAGAAAGCTAGGAGATAGGCAAATTTCTCTAAATGCCTTGCTGAACCACTAGTGATTAGATAAGCAGCCTCCAACATGCTTGACCAATGCAACACTAATTTCTCTTCACTCCATTTCATTGGCGGTTATTCCAAAATTTTCACAGACTTTTGGGGCATTTGGATCTTTGGTGGAATAGTCTTACTCTAGATTGCAGGCCTTGTTCCTTCTGAATCTAGTGTTTCCCCACACCCGGAGAGGCTTTTCTCTCTCCTTGTACAATTGCTGTTGCCACCTGACCCTTGTAGAAATTGGAATTTCTTGTAGGAATTGGCCACTGGGAATATCAGGGCTTCTAGCTTCTTTTCCAAGTTCTGAGGCTTAGGCTGTGCCTCTCCCACTGCCCAGCACCTAGTTACCACAAAGACCACTTATTGCCTTTTGCAGCACTAAGGGAATGGCCACTTGCCAACTCATTGACCTCCCCTTTCTCCTGATGCTCCTTTTAAAATAGTGTGTCTATGTGGCACAGAGAACCACTACCAGGATCAAAAGTTACAAAGTAGTTATTTAAAAGACAATTTCCACAACTATAGTTTTAGCATAGCACCAGATTGAGCAAGGGATTGAGTGCAGGGAAAAGCCTTCAGAAGGGACAAATCTTGTTCTGGCTTCCTCCCTTTCCCTGACTACTCCTGCTTCCTTGGGAGAGAGGGAGAATGACAAAAATAAAAGCTCCCCCTTCCAGTAAAACAGAAAAAAATCTTGAACCTATAACACTTTCAAAAAGATCTGGGTAACAAAACTGTCCTAACAAAATTCTGGATTCAAAATTATTATGAAATATTTAGAAATGTATGACCCTAGTTTTTACATTACAGTTAGAGAAATATATGGTTGTGCCCCACATTGTTTCAAAAACTTAGAAACAGAAGAATCATGTGACAGGAGCAAAAGAACCATATTACTGATATCCATGATACAGCCTTCAATCCTGGGGTGATTCCTGATGTATTATTTTGCCCCTCATACATGAATCAGCCATTCTTGTGGTACTGAAGCTATTTGGTAAGCAACCACAAAACAGCAATCACAGTGATCTTATAATTTATATAAGCCTGTAGTTCCTGGGAAAAAAACACCAAGTTCCTGAGATAAACTAATAGAGGCAGTCCCCCCTCTGCCTTTCCTGGGGTTAATTCAGTAGCAGTGTGCCTGGAGGAGAAGGCAAGCAAAGAAAAGCACAGCCTAGAGAGATCATGCCAACAACTCCTGAAGGAAACACCAAGCATCTAAGAAAAATATGTTGGGGCCATCCCTTCGTCTGCTTTCCTACATCTTCAGAATGTGTGTCTTCTGGCAAAGCAAGAGAAATACCCCTTCCAGGGAACTTTTGCTATCAGCCCCTAGGAATACAATGGTTGGACACAATTTTAACTTTTTTCTTGTGGTAGTTGATTTTTGTTGTCTTTTTATCCTTTCAAATATTAACTTGTAAAAAAAACTTGTCTTAACAATAAGGTTGCCAGGCTGAGCTTGGTAAACAGTGGAGGGTTGGGGGCAGAGAAATGATGGGGATGTGACGGTACAATGTGATGACACCATTCCAGAAAAAAACACAGAAGTGTCAGGAGTATATCTAGGCATTTCTGGAAAGTCAATAGTAAAGCTACAGAGTTTCCAGTGTTTGCTAGAGCTACCAGCATAGCTTCCAGGTTTCCCCCAGAAGTTATGTCATCACACTCAAAACGCCTGTCTTTTAAAATTATTATTAAGAAAGAGGAGCTCTGGGCAGTGGATGCTTTGTCCCATCCAAGGAGTTGGCAGGCCTGCTTCACAGACATGCAGTACCTTAAACAGCTATAACATCAGTAACCGGATGAAATAAATAGGTGGTAGCAGCTATGAAGCCATTATGTGAAGCCCACTGAAAGAGCTCCCACATTCTTTGACAGTACACATCCTGTAGGATAGGGGTAGTCAGCCTGTGGTCCCCCAGATGTCCATGGATGACAATTCCCATGAGCCCCTGCCAGCGTTTGCTGGCAGGGGCTCATGGGAATTGTCGTCCATGGACATCTGGAGGACCACAGGTTGACTACCCCTGCTGTAGGACATAGTCCAGAGCCTTCTTTTCTCATTTTCTTACTTATTCCAAGTTCTTACTTTCTTTTGTCCCATGCTTTCTTTAGTTTGTGCTGTTCATTCCTTTGGACCTTTTAATTTACCAGTTGCTTTGATTTATCATTCTCCTTGCTGTTCATCCTTCTGTTCAGACTTTGCCTCCAGCCTCACCATTAAGTTTAAACTTCTTCTTCTTCTAAGTGTCTTCCCTGCCTCCCCTTCTTATTTATCTTTGTTGCCTTATGTCTGTTATTTTCCTTCTCAGCTTCTCTGTTCAGCAAATAGCAATCTTACTAAGTTGCTGCTCCCTGGTGCTCCTCTTCATGCTTCCTCCCTCACAGTCCTCGTCCCCAAATGGTACGCCTTCACTGGAGAGATGTGACAAGCCTCCTGTAATAAATTATTAAAAACTCATCTCCTCTCTTGCATTTCATTTTGATGATAGTCCATGTTGCTTCCTTTGATTCTTTTTGTAGTGTTAGATTAATTACCATATAAGCTGTACTATGACTTCCCTGACTATTGCTGCCTTTTATTTTCATCCAGCATGTGGAAAGTGCCTCCTTTCAAGTCCCCTCTCCTTGGAAAGGCACCTGTGAATTTTAATCATGTATGGCATTCTGTATATTTTGGGTGCTTCTATAAATAATAAGCAGTGATAACGATTTACCCTATCCTCTCCAGATCAGAGTGATAAGAGCAGCAGAGACATTATTCTGCTTAGATCAAGTCCTCTATCCAAAGCAGGTGTAAATACATGCATATTTTGCAAAATGTAAAGCAGAATGACTTTGGCAAAGGCAGATCTGAAAATAAATCACAGGTGCTCATTCCCAGATGGTACAATATACAGAAGCAAATACAGATGGGCCCAGATTAAAGGATATCAGACCCTGTGTTGAGCCACATTATGAGATACCTCTCATCTCCTAGAATTTGTGTGCACACACATATATTCACATTTCAAATCTGTCACAGTACAGACAGCCTGAGAAGAATCTTCTTAGTCATAGTTTAAAACTCCTCATATCTGGAAACCTTTCCATTGGTTCTCTAGAATATAATGATGATGAAATAGCCATCAGATACTAAACGGCTGTGAATTTGAACTGGAAGCTCATTAAGCACCCCCTGTAGTGCACAGGCCTTCTTTGCCAATCTAAAGGCTCAGTGAAGTACATATTTAAGGAGGTGATCTTAGCCCAAACACTGGGCCTGGACTCTATTAGTGTATAGCATAAATCCACAGGCACATCTAAGAGCAGAACCAGATTAATCATGCTTGCATGACTAACACCAGACGTTCCAGGGAAATGGGAAGCAAAAGGGTAGATGAAAAAGAATCTAAATTGGGAACTCTTGAGATTACTAGCAGAGAAGAGGAGTCGTCATGAATGCTTGAGAGGAGCTTTCCTGTTTTGACAAATTATTTCTTCTTCAGAACTATCCATATTGCCATTATTGTGTTGAAATTATGCACATACTTCTTTCCCATATCCAGTGGCCCATATTTTAAATTCTCCACTTTCCTTCATACTTGCAATAACAATGAATATTTACATAGCTGCTAACAAAAAATGGCTATGGAAAGATTAAGACATGCAGCTCAAAATCCACACATTTGTCACAGTTGATGAATACGTACTTGGTTTGCCATCTATCAACACTCTAACCTCAACATCTTTGACAGAATTTTCCTCTTTTCATTCTTTGCTTTGAATGGTCCAAACTCCAAACATTTTAAATAAACACATCAGTATCAAACGGCTACTCTCATGCCCTGCTGTTTTAGAAATTCAAGTTATTGAAAGCAAGTGATAAGGAACAAAGGCATGTTGTTCATCCAGAACATCAGGTATTGTTAAAATTCTGCATTAAATTAGAAATGAGCAAGACATTTATTGGTCTGGAAGGACAAAATTCTAGAGGGTGACACAGAGTTTGCAGCTGGGCCATTTAATACATTCCTTTGGACTCCCAAAATGATATTTCAAAAAAGATTATTCAACCTCCTAAAGGTCTCACCATTTTTATACTTTCTCCATCCTCTTTACAGGTACGACCTTTTTCCTGATATATAACCTAAGTTATTTTCATACCTGATATTAAAGATCTCTCTCACAACCTGTTTGTTTCCACATAGGAATGCTGATAGTGTTTGACAGAAAGCAGACATACTTTTTTAAACTGAATATATATACTAACCAATGTAAATTTTATTTAAATCTTTCAAATGCTGGTGATGAAAAGCTGTTTATTTGTATACAAATATCCCTAAATCTTTCTTGCTGCCACACAAGCCCATTACCTCTTGCTTTATAGAGGCCTTTAGGCTGAGCTAATAGGCTCTCTGTCTGTTCACTTTTGCCATCCTTTATCGTAAAATCTCATGGGCTCCTTTTCAATTTGTCTTTGTAGTTTGGGAGAAAAAGACTTTTTTTTGTTTTCCATTCTCCAAATATCCTCTAATTTTTGTAGTATTCATCTATAAAATTAGGAAGCCAAACTGTCTACAATACTTATACCAGAGGTGTTTATTCAAACAGCCCCTGACTAAGCCTCTCAAGAGTGAATTAAGTGTCGTCTCCATGTGCAGCACCAATGGAGTGGCAAAATATTGAAGGGAGAGTCTTGGACAACTTTAAAGGTAAAGATATCTCCTGTGCAAGCACCGGGTCATGTCTGATCCTTGGGGTGATGCCCTCTAGCGTTTTCATGGCAGGCTCAATACGGGGTGGTTTGCCTTAGACCATGCCAAATTTATCTAACATTCATATACCCCGATTGGTATTCAGCATGTGATCAGGACACCCAGTGACCTCACTGCAAGCTGAACAGTCAGTTAGATTTATTGGAAAATCATATGACTTGCTTAACCACATGGGCATCTCTAATATATATTTTCTGCCCCTCAGGGTTGATTCACTTATTAAACTGGCTGCCTGTAGCTGATCTTTACACTCATAGGAGTTGTTGAATTTTTTGTGCAGTACAGAGCTGAACAAAACCACTTCTGTGTTTTATGACATGAATTTTGAAGTATCAGAGACACCAGAATTTGTTGCAGCTTAGATCTGTGGGAAATTGATAGAATATTAATTATTACTTCATGCTGCACCTTCTGAGCAACTAATTTCCTTGATAGTCACTGCTCAAACTCCAATTCTGGTATCAGATGACAACTTCCTTGATATGTCTGCTCTGTATAGGAATATTTTTACATTAGCAGGCTAATAAAGAGACAACATTGCCAGAAAAAGTGCAATGGAAACTGAAAGGAAATGTAATAAAGATAGAGTCTTTCTCCAGTCCATAATAAAGTACGATTCTAAATTTTGCCATGTAATGATTAAATCATTTCATTGTTTTTGCATCTGAATCTATATTCTCACTACTAGTCATTCTACTAGCAATGTGTCTTGTCCCCTGGAAACACTCAGCTTGGTCATTCAGTGGCCCCTCTGTTTCCTTGCATTCTTGGGATAGTGGCAAACCCTGATAGATCAGGTTTCCCCTCTACATTTTTCGGAGCATCCAGAGAACATCATACTCATTGTATTAATTAATTAATTAATTAGATTGTTTTTAAATTGCCACTTACCCAAAGAGCCTTGTAAATGCAACATAAAAACCAATAACAACTATAAAATATTAACTTTAGACATTAAAATATGTGGCTATCACCACAACACTATTAAAGCAGCCCAAACATGTGGTTACCCTCCAAAGGCCAACCTAAATAATTCATGCCCTGAGGAAACTAAACAAATCCAGAAGGGCTCAGATATCATCTTAGACTGCATTCCACAACTGAGAAGGCCCTTCCTCTAAGCCAGTGATTCTCAGCCTTCCTAATGCCATTCCTCATGTTGTGGTGACCCCCAACCATAAAATTATGCATGTGTTCTTTTTCCAGAAATTAAACCAAAACTGACCAATGGTGTGAAGATCCATTGTTCATGGTTGTACATAAATTGGTTTTTTCCCGGGGTTTCTCAGTTCAGTTCTGCCTCTTGTCCTGCCGAGCTGCACCACCACCTGGAGCGCCTGGCGGGAGACTGTGCTGCACTGGAGGCACTGCTGGAGTGGCTGGCAGCCAAGCATGGGCGCCTGCAGGAGGAGCGGCAACAGTGGCAGTGCCCCCCCTGGCCAAGCTGCTCGTTCTGCCACGACCCCTGTGAAAGGGTCGTTCGACCTCCAAAGGGGTCCCAACCCCCCGGTTGAGAATCACTGCTCTAAGCAAACCGTCCTGGGTCCAGTACTCTGCAATAGGCTCCTAAAAGATGACCAAAGGCTTCTAATGAGAGAGGCAGTCCCATAGGTCTGAGGGTCCTGGACCATTGAGAAGAGAATAGCTGGTTTTCTATACCCCACTTTTCACTATCCAAGGGAGTCCCAAAGCAGCTTACAACCATCTTTTTTTCCTCTCCCCACAACAGACACCCTGCTAGGTGGAGCTGAAAGAGCTCTGACAGAACAGTTCCATGAGAACAGCCCTGAGAGAATTGTGACTAGCCCAAGGTCACCCAGCTGGCTGCCTGTGGTGCAGGAAATCAAACCTGATTCTCTAGTCCCCCACTCTTAACCATGCTGGCTCTTAAGGACTTGGAAGGTTAACACTAATGCCTTGAATTGTATCTGGAGACTAATTGGTATCCAGTGCAAAATTGAAGGAATATGATGCACTGTGATGTTCCAGTCAGCCACCCAGCAACGGTGAGAATGATCCTGGGTCACCTTGGGTCCAAAATCCTTGGATACAATTTAAAACAGAAAATGCAGGGTGACAATGGAATGAGTCAGTAGAGAGAAGAGGGCAGGGCTTAGCTACTCATTCCCTGTTCACCTTGAGCCATACAGGGTTTTGTTCTCCCTTTTCTCAGCTGTGTTACCCAGCTTGTTGCTGCTTCTACAGTAGAGGGCAACTTTTTGGACCTTCATGTGGAAGCTGCATGAGTTGAAGATTTACTTCCCTTTGTTTCAGTTAGTCTGTTTGCTCTGCTTCCTTCCCTGTAAAGCCACTTGAACCTGCCTTCAGGCATCTCAACAAACCATGGCCCATGAACTGTAATTTGGGCAGTGATGCTTGAATACAGATGGCCTAGTGAACTGGAATTCCAGACTAAGATCTGAAGCTTCTTTATTAAGCATCATTTCTACTCAATGACATCTGAACCGATAAAACAAAGTTTGTTGAGAATCACAGTCTCAAGGGGCTGCCTGACCACAGAGACAGCAATAGAGGGAAGATTATGCTCCCTGATGGGGTATAGAAAGAGGACAATAAACAGACAACCTGGAGTTCGCTTCTTGCATCTAGTAGATCAACCCAGAGTTTGTCATTGGTTAATCAAACCACAGTTAATTGTGACATCTGAATGAAGCCTGAGACTAACATTGCCTGGCTCATGATGCCTCTCTGTGTAAATGATTCAGACACAATTCTGTTACTTCCCATGTACCTGGGCAAGCATAAGCATAGATGGATTCCTAATTCAATAAGAGTTTGCTTTATCAACAAGATAACAAGATTCCCTCTCACTGATTAGTATAGATCCGCTTTGTTCTATGGAGAAAGCAGTGTTTCCTCATGAGAGATATAGTTTAGTCCTTAAAGTGTGATGATATTCACATTTGTGCTTTCTTTTTATATTTCTGACCTTCAAGGTGGAAAAGAGAACATTGAAATCAAAGAGGAATGCTATTCCTTTAAAGAAGTCTATATTTTTTATTATTCTTTTTATAAAGGAAAACTCATTTTATAGGTTACCTATGTATTTTTGCGGCTGAATGGCATTATACTGGCATAGCATCAGTCTAGTCGAAGACAAGCACTGCAGCATAATCACACATCCGAATAGCATCATGTACAGCTAATCCACATTTTGTGTAGCTTCCAAAATCTTTCCTTTCTTCCTTTCTTATGCAGTGATGATCCTCTTCTCCTTTTATTCTCTATAGACTCTGACATCTCCAAGTAAGTCACCAGCATTTTAATAGCTAAGAACTCAATTATAATTTGAATCAGCCACCTAACTACAGATTTTGCTGAGAGCTTCTGTGGGGAATAAAAAATTTAATTTTGCAAAGCATCCAATTACTTGCACTAAGGGCAAAAGAAAATCATATACATGCTACAGTTAAAACCAATGTTATGTGCTAAATGAAAGGCATCAGCCACAGATTTCCATTGTGCAGCTGGTAAGTTCATCAATGCATTTGCCAAAACTGGCTGACTACCCCCTACTTATTTACTACAACATTTACAATTTGCTAAATTCTTGGGTCATGCATAGTTCTTACTGAAATCGAACTGATACTGGGTGGGTCATAGATCTCTAGTGAGACATGCCATGTCATAACATTTTCTGAAAAGTGAATCATTTTAAAATCTCAAAGAGCATGCATGACCTGCTGTTTGTCCAAAATAAACAACTTTATTAAATTGCTGCCTTAGATGTGCGCTGGATCCCATGCTCCCTTTTGCTTTGCCCAAGAAGGTCTTCCTTCTACAGGGTAAGCTGTCCTCCAATGGAGCAAGCATTTGTCAGCTGTTCTACAGGTCCTTTGATGGGAGCAGGGGTCCTGATTTAACAGAAGGGAGTTATTGCATAAAAGCCTATGTGGCACTTTGGCAAAAAGTATTGCAAAACATGGCAAGATTCACCATTCAGAAGAGACACAGCAGCGATTCATGCAGTATCTTGTTAGCTGGTTTGTGCTACTGAATTTGGCTCAGTAATGTGTGTGTTATTCATTCAGTAACCATGTGCCTCCAGTGCTACTTCCGGAGCTCCTCCAGGACAGACTACATGTCCATTCCTTTTCAGCAACACTGTGGTAGCTGGTAATCTTCCAACAAACTTTTGCATGATTTGTATAAGCTTCCTTTGCGTTTGGATAGAAAAATCAACTGAGGCTGCAGCTTATGTTGTATGTGATCTATAATCTTTTTCTCTATCATGAAGAGGGAAAGAAGACCATGATTGAGCAAAACTGTGTCTTCTATAACTGGCTTGGAGAGTAGAGGTAGTCTCAGTTGCGTATTCATATGGGTTTAATGAAGACATAAAGGCATGAGCTGAGAGTTCAGGTGATGTTCATTAATATCTCTGCAGACAAGCATGACAACTCATTTAATCATGGCATGGCATGGCATTTCCAGGGTTCCTTTCAGATCAGTGGCCTTTATTCCCCTGGAGTTCTTTTGTGATCATGATTATTGTGCATTTCTACCGCCCCTGGAACTGAATTTCAAAAGCTGCCTGGGTCAGTTTGAATACTATTCATCTATGCATAGAGCCTGGTCTATCATACAGAAATGGGACTTGTGTTTCAGTTCTGATCATCACATCTGAAAGAGAGATCTGATTATCGGAGGAAAGAAAGAGGAATTAGCCTGATTTAAAGGTTAGACTTCAGTGTCATTTCTAGTCTCATGGAACACCTGTGTGTGTGTGTGTAGGGGGGAGGTGCTGCTGATTGTTTCAAGTGGTCCCGGTGGTGGCCAATACCAGGCATTACTCCAGGCCTGTCCCAGAACAAAGTTCAAACTGATAGAACTGTTTATACTTTTTTGCTTTCCTGTTGAGTCTTGGTTGGGGCATGATGTGGGTTTGGTTAGTATCAGATGAAAGACAGATGGAATCCCATGTATGGCACGTAGAGCAACCTGGAAGAATATTGGGAGATAAATATATATTTTTTTAAATGATGCAATCTCTGGGTGTTCTCTAATTTGGTTTTCTATAGTTGTTTGTTTCAGATTGTTTTATTGTAAATTTGGCCAGGGTTTTAATATATCATTGGATTTGTAAAAATGTACAGCCAAGTTTCTAGTCAACATGGCTGCACAAGAAATCTTGACAATATGTGGGCAATGGCTGATGGCATCCCCAAATCCAGAAGGGGGCCATCTAGAGCAGGGCAGTAGTTTATTCTGCTTTTAAAAAGCCTTCTTATCTATCATATTAAAATAATTATAATCCACCATGGCTCAAAGTGCTATCTCATCCACCCCACAACAGGTGCATTCTGGATTCTATTATTGTGAACTACAATATCTTACAGTTGATAGCCTATATCTGTAGATACATAATTGGCCTCTGAATTTGTTTAATGTAGTGCTAGCCCCATCCCGTACTCACTTATTCTGGTCAGCAGATCTGCATTTGAGAACTCTGACCTCAGTCCAGTCTGTTTCACCTTTTGCTGTCAGTAATTTCTACAGTTAAAGGTATAGCCTCTTGTACCCTGCCTGTTGCCACTTTTCCCAAATCCCAAGCTAGATCAGGAATGGTTGAAGCCCTGGTCAGTATTGCCCTTTGATGACAGCACACAGCAGGGGAGGATGTCTCACAAATACCAATCAACCCATCACTGCTCATTGCCAAGCCCTAAAACTGATCTTGGAGTGGAGGTTAGTGGATGGATATATGTGCTACAATCTGGTGCCTGGAGGAATGTAGGCTATATCTTTGTCAGTCAGTCAGTAACCTTTTATTGGCATAAAGCTATATCTTTGGATATAGAATGATAAGATAAAGCAAGGTTTCAGGATGCAAACATAACAAGATGGGAACTCTATGGATTTCAGAGCCTAACCCCTTCTTCAGTATTCTTGTGATTACTGTTCTTTCAGTGCAGTCCTAAGCAGAGATACATCCTTCTAAATCCATTGAAAGCTGTAATTCTGTTTAGTATTGTACTGCTGGGCATATAAAATGCAGAAGCTGATTGCAGGCCACAAGCCAGGCGAGGCTGTATAATACCTTTCCAACTAACCTTTTTCTATGTGCCCCCAGACCGTTTCAATTAATTGTTTTCACATTGATTCTCCATCTCTCCCTTTGCCTGCTTGTGTGACAGTCTGCACTACCACTGTCAACATTTGTCCCATTGCCCATTGTCCAGTCTCCTATCAATTGACTTTTCTGTCACCTCCATGCATTTCCTAGTCATCATTGTTTCTGCTCAGCTAAAAGTTCAAGGACACATTAGCAGCAATTTATTTTCCAGTCATACCACCACCATGTCCCATTCATTTCATGTTATATTGTTCTAACTGCATATCTTGTTACATTATTAAAATGTTGTTGTTTATGGTATGCACCATAGAATCACTGTGCATACATTAATATTCACCAGTTAATATATAATACTGTGTTTTGGATTGTATGTGAAGATTATAAACCTCATGGCAGGATCCATATTTTGTTTCTTAATATTTTATATCATCTTGGCAGACTCTGAGCAAATAGTAAATATTATTCCTGTTGGAGGAAACCTCATGATATTTCCTTCTGCAAATTTGCACTACCCTTAAGAATGTATCCAACTCCTTTGGAAAGCTACTCAGGTATGACTCTTTCCCATTTGCATGTTCCTTGACAGCAGATAAGATTGTTACTATTACAGAGACAAAAATTCCCTTTGCATTTTTGATACTGAAACAGAGATGGTCTGCCAAAATCAGGTTTTAAATATTTAGAGCCTATTTTTCTCCTGTTCCTGCTGAATATAAATTGTACATTCAACTCAGTGAAGGTATACTAATGGCACATGGGGGTGGGGAGAAAGAGACGAACCAGTCTTTAATGTTCCTTGTTTCCTTATTAGATTGGAAGTGGTTTATTATTACTTTGAGATGCTTTAAAAGTATCAGATAAGGCAAAAGTAAAATATATAACATGGGCTACTGGTGGAATTCCAGATTCCTAACCTTTAAGGCCCTACGTGGTCCATAACCTGTGTACTTGAGGGATTGCCTCTCCCAATATGTTCCCCTGAGAGCTTTGTGCTCTGCTAATACCAATCTACTGGAAATCCCTGGCCCCAAAGACATTTCCTGTCCTCAATCAGGGAACAAGAATTTTCCTGCATTCCCTTAGCCCAGGGCAAATTAGGGCCTGATCCTTGGAAGGCCCTGGAGGGGTCCAGAATGGTAATGATGTCATGTGGACATGGGGAATAGCCCCACATCCATAATGACACCACCCCAACCTTTCCTGTCCATGCAGAATCGGCCAGCGTCTAAGAATCATTGAGTGGCATACTATTCAAATGGAATTCTGTGGAGAGAGTCAGTTAGGAAATGGCAATTGGGAACTGACAGTTGAAGAAAACAGTTAAGCACTGGCTATGGACTGGAAAGAAGGGGAAAGGAGCGAGAAGATGTTAGAGAATCTCAGTTTAAGCCAAAACCAAAAATTATTTCTAGTTAACAGCAGTACTGGTTCACCTAGGAAAAGAAAAAGTGGTGGTACAAGCAAAGAGTACCCATTTCCTAGGAACCAGGGGAAATCAGGGAAATGACAAACAACAAAGTTAAAAGAAAAAAAAACAAATGTGTTTGGAGAATAAACACAATAAAGAAACCGCTTAAAATAAATCTTAACTTCTGAAAGAAAAGCCTATGAATATCTAAGAACTAGAAATTGTAAAATAACTGACAAAAAGTTTGTATAACAAAACTTGAATCCTTGATTCCAGCTACCCTTCCTCTCTTTGTAAAATTAAACCTTTAATGTGTTTGTTGTTAAAACACCTCAGTGCCGTTCTGACAAAGGTTTTTTTTAAAGAAAAGATGGCTCTACACTTTCCTCAAAAGTTTCCAAAGCCAAAATAATAAAGCCAAAATAAAGCCAAAAATCTCTAACAGTGACAGGGTACAACAACGAACTTCATATTTATAACAAAGAAGGCTAGCCCAATCTCTGAGGGAACAACATTTCATTTCCGAAGGAAAATGTATTTTAAAGTGAGGAAGTGTGCATAGGTAACTGTCATAAAGAGCATTCCAGCTCTTTTTACGAAAAACCAAAACAGTTTACACTGTTCAGTTTTATGAAGCTTTTATCATTTTAGATCTTGTACCACCAAGAACAGGAAACAAATGGATTTATGGGGGATGAAGCAGTTCAAGAGTAAAATGCCAGATCCTGAAATAGGTAGCTTTGTTTCCAGCAAACGCCTCTTCTAATCTGCATTGTTTGCTCTTGCTTAAGAAACTTCTAGTTTTAAAACATTGCTGTCTGAATAAAACACTGCTATTGGGATTAAAAGTACACCTGCCAGCGGGGCTTTGGTGCATAAGCTCACAACCTCCCTTACATTTCTTTGACGCCATAGTCTCATGGATTGTGGTATTATTTATTTAAACACTGCATAAAATGTTCAGAGCAAAATAAACAAGTGTGTGTTTTAATATATTAAAATGAAGAATGTCACAGACAAGCAGAGATTAGAAGCTATTGTGTGCTCACCTGTAAAGCCTAAAACTATCACGTGCTCACCTGTACTTTCATCACTTTCCTAATTTCAACAGTTTTGGATACAGAGACCAAAGCCACTTCACAGCAGTCAAAATGTGCATTGAGAATTTTTGAAAGTTTACCTAAAAGGATACCTACAATACACTTTGGGTTGATTTCTGGTCACAGTCAAAGATATGCTCTGACCTATAAAGCCCTAAACAGCTTACTTTGGTTTCTCTTTAGATCACTCTAAACAGCTGGGGTCTCTTAAAGGACCATTACTTCCCAAATATTTACCATCAGAAACCCTTTTTGGAGAGTCAGAAAATTGATAGATCTAGCAGTTATGTTCCCTAGGGATTTTTGCCTGGTGGTAACTTCTTTATTATATTTTTATATTATATTATTATTATTTAAGGAGCCAGGTTAAATAAATGTCCCCTAGTCAAGCTCTTGATTAAGTTTGGGTTAATATTTAGTGTTTTTGCTATTTTATGACTTGGTTTTAATACATTGTGCTAACTTATTTTGTTGCTATTTGTTACTGGTGTTTATTACATTTTTCCTGTTTTGTATCCTGCCTTGGGAGCAATTTATTTGAAAATCAGGATAGGAGTGATCTAAATAAATGAATTCAATAAATAAACATGCATTTGTATCACAGGATTTAGCTTCCATTAACTGGTGACTAGGAGTTGAATGTGTGAAATGATACAGTGACAATGACAATGATACAATGACAATGACAATGACAATGACACAATGACAATGACAGATAGGTCTAAAAAATATAAGTTTTTAAGCAACAGTCTAGATGTTACAGACTTGTAGCAAAGCAAACATACGTACAGGGGCCGATTCACCCTATTATTTCTGTTTACTAATGTATTATCAACTATGGTAAACAATGAAATGTAACCAATGGTAATCTGAAAGAAGTGAGTTGACCCATGGAAATGTTTTATGAAATTCTATCAGAAGGGGACTGGTTGCTATAAAGAATTTAAGAGATGTGGAAAGAATATATTCTCCAAGAAGTGAGGTGAATTCAAGATGGATTTTATTTTATTATTGTAAAGACATTTTACCAGAAAGACCCCAAAACACATCTAATTCATCCATAGAGTTACCAGATGTCCTCTCTTTAGAGAATGTATCCTTTTTTATGTCTGTCCTCTTTGTGGTTCTTTTTTTTTTAATGATGAAAATGTCCTCTCTTGGGGTTGGAAGGTTAGGACTATTTCTAGCTAGCAGCAATTATCACAGCTTAAGTAGTAGGGGTATTTAAAATGATATTCGCCATAGTGATCATTGGTTTGAAGTAGTCAGTCAGGAAATATATCTTCTTTATTGCTTTTCAAAATATGGTAACCCTGCCCAAACAAGAACCATTTTAAGTTTAAATATACCCTATTCACTAGAGATCAAATTGCCAACAATTACCAACATATGCTGGATAATGGAGAAAGCTAGGGAGTTCCAGAAAAACATCTGCTTCATTGACTATGCTAAAGCCTTTGATTGTGTGGAGCACAACAAATTGTGGCAAGTTCTTAAAGAGATGGGAATACCAGAGCATCTTATTTGTCTCTTGAGAAACCTCTATGCAGGTCAAGAAGCAACAGTGAGGACTGGACATGGATTGGTTAGGAGTTTGGCAAGGCTGTATACTGTCACCTTGCCTATTTAATTTGTATGCGGAGCACATCATGAGAAAGACATGGTTAGATGAGTCACAAATTGGGATCAAGATTGCAGGGAGAAATATCAACAACCTCAGATATGCAGATGATACCACTCTAATGTCAGAAAGCAAAGAGGAACTAAAGAGTCTGTTGATGCGGGTGAAGGAGAAGACTGCAAAAGTTGGCTTGAAACTCAACATCAAGAAAACGAAGATCATGGCATCCGGCCCTCTCAATTCCTGGCAAATAGATGGGGAAGAAATGGAGGTAGTGACAGATTTTATTTTCCTGGGCTCCAAGATCACTTCAGATGGGGACTGCAGCAAAGAAATTAGAAGACGCTTGCTCCTGGGGAGGAAAGCTATGGCAAATCTAGACAGCATCCTAAAAAGCAGAGACATCACCCTGCCAATGAAAGTACATCTAGTCAAGGCTATGGTCTTCCCAGTTGCAAAGTATGGCTGTGAAAGTTGGACCATAAGGAGGGCCGAGCGTCAAAGAATTGAGGTTTTTGAACTCTGGTGCTGGAGATGACTCTTGTGAATCCCTTGGACTGCAAGGTGAACAAACCAGTCAGTCCTAGAGGAGATCAGCCCTGACTGCTTCTTAGAAAGCCAGATTCTGAAGATGAAACTCAAATATTATGGCCACCTAATGAGAAGGAAGGACTCCCTGGAGAAGAGCCTAATGCTGGGAGCGATTGAGAGCAAAAGAAGAAGGGGATGACAGAAAATGAGGTAGCTGGATGGAGTCACTGAAGCAGTCGGTGCAAGCTTAAATGGACTTCAGGAATGGTAGAGGACAGGAAGACCTGGACGGTCATTGTCCATGGGGTCGCAATGGGTCGGACACAACTTTGCACCTAACAACAACAACAATACCCTGTTCTACTGAGAGAAAATTCAGGATGAAAAAAGAGAAGTTCCCATTCTTTCCAGTTCTTTTCTCTTCTATTTACATCTAAGACACACCATAAAATATTGAACAGATTCAAAGAAGGGCAGAAAGTGATGATTGGCTATTAATTTATTTCACTGCTAAGCTATATATTTGCTTTACCTGGACTGGGATAATATGTGGTTTACATTCTTGCAAGTAATGAGGATTTGATTTTCACAAGTACACATTCAAAAATTTCAAAGCTCACAATGGCTGCATCCTCAGTATGAAATTAACAGCAATTTTAGCACTTCTGCATCTGTGCAGCTGGCAGCATTCAGAGGCAGCTGGCTGAATAGCTGCAGTTGATGCATGCTAACAATTTACTGGTTTCTTAGATAATATAATCCCAAGGGTATCATAGGCAGTCATGCATAATTTAAAATCAGTTACATTTCAAGTGTATGTGCAGCTTTTAAACCTACACAGTCAGCAGTATTCTATTCATCATGTTAGCATGGTCTCGGAGCTTCCTGGATGACATCTAGGTAAAGGTGTGAAAATGCACAAACTATTTATGATCCAGTTTAGAAGTTTTGGTTTATGTATACATACTTGGTTTGGGAAATTTGTCAGACAAAATGGGCAAGGATAGAATACTGGAGAGAGAAGCCATGTAATTTTCCCTCCCCACTGGTGTCCATCCCAGCAGTATTGGGACAACTAAAGAAAGAACTTATTTTCCAAGTTAATGTTTTTCAGATGGGTGGATTGGGCATATGGGGGGAAGAAATTACAGCACAGCATTACAAGAATAGGATGTAAGGATGGGTGATTCAGTTCAATTAAGCTGAAAAGTACCCAAATCAGACATATCCAAGCTGAACCATCCATCCCTCTATCTAATCGAAATATCCCTTCCCTAAGCTTCAGATAAACTGGATCAAGGGGCTCAGTTTTACATACCCCCTAAAATGAAGGCCTCTTAGCACAGGTTCTCTCCACTGATTCCAGTTGGTGGGAATGGAATGGCACCAGCCAAAAGCCTTTTAAAAAAACCTGTCTACTTTAATTTCATTTTCCTAGTCTTTCAGTGACTGACAGACAATTTTTAAAAACTACTTTTCTACTGAAAACTGCATTATCAGAGAAAAAAACAAAAGAAAGATTTTAGTCAGTCCCTCAGCTCAGCGTATAACTGTAAGCAATTAAACAGGATGGGACAGAGAGCGAAATGAAGAAGAAAGAAAGGGAACGGCCCAATAAAAAGATAGAGGGGAGAGATGAATCGCTATAGTGCTAGTGTTTGATATAGCGTGATAATGTTCTCTGACATATTGATCATAAACTTTTGTGCTGTGATGCATAAATTAGATCACAAATTTACTATTGGTAAATTGGTAAACAATGCAGGAAACTCACAACAACCAGTAACTATTGGCATGTTTTATTTGGTTCAACCAACATAATTTAAATGTATTCCTTTTCCCTCCTTGTTATAAGGGTCAGTTTACCTCTGTCCTGGAAAGGTTTCTAACATTTTGACATGCCATAATTTACACGCCCCCTCTCAGATACCCATTGACCAAACAGTTGACACTAGAAACCTGGTTTACAATGTTAAAAGTTGCTTTCCATGCTACTTCCAGTTTATGCTTTGAGGTTTAAAACCAGTACTTTTGCCTCCCTTGCCTTGGCATCATACCAGGGCTTTTGCTTTTGCTAGGCTTGGTATATGTTGTCTGAAGCAGCAGCTATCAGGAATATAACATAGACATTTTCTTTATGTCAGAGAACATTATCAGGGTATATCAAACACTAGCACATTCTCTCTGTAGTAATTAATCTTAATTGAAACAGAATATTTAGATTTAACTTTTAACAGTTCTACACATACTCTGTTATCATATTACATTTAGCTATACATTTAATAGAATTATCCAAGAGCAGGAAATGACAATCCAATTAAAATTCTGTACTCAAACCAGAGGTACATTTGCATCAAATGTCCAAGGCTTAGTCATTGCATAATATGCAATTAAGCGGCAAGAATATAGCCTTGATAACGGTATATCTGCCTTGTGAAGCACATTGGGAAAGCAATTGTACTCTACAAGATTGTACAACCTCCCTGGACAAGAGGAAAAGAAAATGAATGAGATTTAATAGTTCTAAGTATGCCTGGGAATATCATCAAGTAGAAACAGGAGGAAAGGAGAAAGGAGCTTTGCTTGACTGCAGGTAACTGATGAGTTGCAGGTCCACCAAGGGGAAAATACAATTCTCGAATGTAAAAGTTGTTGTATTTCTTATAGACAAATGGAAATGAATGGAAAATGTCCTATTTTAAAGACTCATTTGACATTTTGGGTTCAATTTTAGTCATTCTTAGCAAAAAGGATCAGACTACATAAAAGTCATTTTCCCTTGTCCCACAAGATTATTGCTTCAGTTCAACGCAATCACTTTTATCTAGTGCATTTCTGTAGACTAGAGTCACATGAAAGTCAGTGTATGAGTGTGCTTGTGACAACATTTTCATTGTTCATAAAATAAAAATGGCAATGTCATAGCAATAGAGTGGTCGCCAGGTTGCAAAGTTCATATCACAAAATCCCACAATTCATACTTTACCCCAGCATGGTTCCACAGCAGTCACTTAGACACAAACTTCAGTCATGTGAAAGCACAATAACCTAACTGAAATTGCTTTATAAGAAATATGATTTGAAGGACACCTTATAAAACTCCTTGGCTGTTCAAGAAGTTCATAAACTTCTACCCGAATGTTTCTGGAATGGCTGGCTCCATTTATTTTATTATAAATGCACAGAGCATCTATTTCATATTGCCACTAGAGAATGTTGTCACTGTGTCCCAAGTGAAGTTGCATGATTCTGCAATAATTTCTTCATGATGTTGCTGATAATTTATGAAGAAATACACAGTTATTTTCTTTAAATATTTATAGCTCTTGGCATTCAAATATCATTCATAATTTACAGAGCATCTTCAAATTTTAGAAATGTGGAAGAAACTGGATGTACAGGTGCCTCACATATTGTTTACATTCTGTCATGGATCATCCAGCTCTAACACAGCCCAGTGATGCAGTGATACAGTAAACTCCTCTGAGGAAGAGGCAGCCAGTAGACCTGTCCCAAAGCCACCACTAGTAACAGAGACTCTACAGCAGGAGGCTGTCCCTGAGAAGCCAGACATGGATCAGTAGCAGATATCAGTACAATGGTCCCTCAGCCCCCCAGCCTTGAGTTGGCCACAGACAGCCATCTGCCAACCAGTTCACCTCCCCTGTCACCAGAGCCATTGGGAACAGCATAGAAGGAAGAATAGGAGGGAGCTATAAAACAGATGGCACAATACCAGACTGCCAGCAGAGCACAGGCTCCACATCTGCAATAAGGAGGGCTGACGTGCCTGGCAGGTGTTTGAGCAGAAAACAAGAGATTGGCTGTGTGGAAGTAGCATGTTTTATAGTTCCTGACCTTGTAGCCTGTGTGCCTGATTGATTCCCTTATCTCTGACCCTGGCCCATGTTCTAGAATTTGGCTTTTGGATTTCCCTTTGGAATTGAAGCTGTGAATGTGCTTTAGCTGGTATCTTGACTTTGGAATGATATTTTGACTACCTTGTTCGCTTGGTGTTTGTCTGCAATCAGGACACATCCCCTCTCTCTAAAACAGGAAACCCTTGTTTTCTGCTCCCTGCAGCTTTTCACAGGGAGAAGAAAGCAGAGTTTAAATGGCTTAGAGCCATTTAACAGCTGAGTGGTGATCCCCACCACTCAATTGTTTGTGAATCCCTTTTTTCTGCTTGGTGCAAAAAGCTACTGGGAACAGAAATCAGGGGTTTAAACTTTAAAAGGTACACAACCCAATATGAATCAGTTAATTCACAAAATGGTATATAAGTTCATGGTTTGCTTTGTGCAATGGCATATTGGTTTCTGGTTCAGCCACAAATCATGAATCGAACCTCAGAAATGTGGTTCATGCTCACCTCTACTCCAGACTGCAGGGCGCTTTGTATTAAAACTATAAATGACAATCTAAAGTAAACCATACCCTGCTGATCTCCCTTTGGCAGTTCTTTGAGCATGACTTCATTTTACAACAGAAGGGCTGACAGTGGAACCAGATTCAAATTCAGCCTTAGAGCACACTATGTGCCAGGATAGTTTTTACAAGAAAAACTATCAGTATTATGTTACATGAGGTACAATATCCATCTGGCATACCACATTAGATCAATACTTCTCATTATGTCAAAAGTAAGGAATATAGTTCACAATGTCTTGGCAGTTTTTCAGTCCAACAACCTGCTAGAGAAAAGAAAATTGCCTCATCGTAATTGGATAATCTAAGGTTTCCATGTGATTATGGAAATTTGAACCCACTATAAGTGATTGCATAAAACCATAGTTTAAAGCAGGGGTAGTCAAACTATGGCCCTCCAGATGTCCATGGACTACAATTTCCATGAGCCCCTTCCAGAAAACGCTGGCAGGGGCTCATGGGATTTGACATCCATGGACATCTGGAGGGTCGCAGTTTGACTACCCCTGCTTTAAAACATGCTGAGCAAAAGAATATGGAGCATGTCTAACATGCTGGGTACTAAACGACTGGATTCCAAAACAAGAAATGATGGTAGAAAGCAAATGAAAGCACAATGTTTCTATCTTGACTACATAAGAGGACATGCAATCTGGTGAGTAACTGTTAATGATAATAGCCAAGAATTATTATTGTGTCAAGATGAGGATAAATGTAGACTACAGGAATGGCAGTGAAGGAAGTCACCTGATGATAATCACGCTAACTGTATTAACTAAACATGTTGTACAACGCTCACTTATAAGTTTTGTGTTTACATTGGAAATATATTCATTGCCCAGGCAATATACAAAATCACCAGCATCACTTGAACAACATATATAATGACCAAACATATAAAATTCATACAGGATGATTTCCTGCATGTACACCAAAACTATTTAGAAAAATATGTGAATGTCAAATATTCATAAATGACTTGTAGACATTTCTAACATGTCATAAGGGATGGATGCCTCTCTTCCAAACATACGCTGGAATCCTCATCAGAGTTACTTTTCTAAGTCTATAGATATCAAGGAGTTTAGGAGGGTGCTGCTTGGTCCTGCAGTGTCAGTCTTCTCTGGAGGTACAATTTCTAGACATATTGCAAATAGTCTTGCCTCAAGTTCTAATTCATTATTTTTTGTAATATATTTTAAATTTGGGGAAGCTGGGGATATAGAATCATAGAGCTGGAAGGGGCCATACAGGCCATCAGGTCCTACTTCCTGCTCAATGCAAGTTCAGACTAAAGCATCCAAGATAATTATCTTTCCAACTACTGCTTGAAGACGGCCAGTGAAGGGGAGCTCACCACCTCCTTAAGCAGTTGATTCCACTGCTGAATTACACTGAACAGCGCATTCCCACCTTGCACTTGGCTCTCTTCCCTGCTCTGAGCTTTCCCAATCAAGTGCAGAACACTTTCTGTTTCAATTGGGAAGGGAGGTAGAAGAAGACCCAAGATCAAATTGATATGAATTCAGCAGGATCCAAATCAGAAAAACAAAAGTGCAGAATCAGCCCTGGTTGGCCTGGCATGACCTGTTGGGGGCAAATTCATGCTGACCTTCCCAGATCAACAAATCATCCTTTGGATGATTTCAGATCACCCTCTCTAAAATCTGCTCCATTATCTTCCCTGCAGTTGAGGTCAGACTCGCTGGTTTATAGTTTCCCTATAGAAAAGGGACAGGAAAAATGGGGTTATACGACATAACTGCATATGCTGAGGACAACCATGTATTACAAAATGTAGAGGACAGAAAATATATTACCTTACAGCCCCTTAATTATAATTTAAAGGTATTGTCTATAAAATATATACATTCATACGTCTGTTGGAGAACAATTATATTCAAAATTTTAAGGTTCATACTTCATAACAAATCTATTTTGCAACTATAAAATAATTTTATCATTACTACATATTTGTGATATATTTTTGCCAGTTCTACATATTTCTTAGAATCTTTAATAGATAAGTAATATATCAAGGTGCAAAGGACGGTCTACTATATATATATATATATATGTATGTCATAACAAGAAAATAGAAGATATCTTTACTCAGAATCCACTTTGAAAAGATGTCCTTCCTGGAGTCTATTTCCTTACACCCATTAGTATTTGAGATAAAAAGTTCTGTTTCATTACCATACATTTTTATATAATAATTTAGACTGCTTCTTGCCTGCAGCACTCAAGCCAACCTTTACTATTGCCTACTTTTTCACAGATTGAGAGGGCTTGCTTTGTCACCCCAAATATGACCACCTTTAGTCTCTTGGTGTGAATCTGCCCCCTACTTCTCTACTGCCTTAGTGCCTCATATGTTAGGGGAAAGTGACAACAGGATCAGCAGGTGCTGCAGCTGAGGGATCTAGTTATTAAGTTCCTTTATGGTCTGGAATCTGGATCTTGTTCTAATTAGATTAAGGAGGATGGAACACAACATTCTAGTGTTCACCACCAGTTTAGGTGACTCAACTATTATTGTTCGCATGTGATTATGGACATGTGGCTCTATACAGAAATGACATTTATATTAGAAATAAATAACATTGTAAAGCGCTTTTGTGGGTCAAGCTAGAAGCCCTGCCACAACGAAAATAATGAGCTCTGTTTACTGGAGCAAATACATCCCTTGATTTGTGCCTTCTCAATTTCCTAAAACAATGCATTTTCCCTGAAATAGATACATATACAGCAGAAACAATAGTTTTGCTTGATAAACTGCTTTAACACTGTTGCTGGTATATGCAAGTTCAAACAAAGATATTTGCATGGAAATGACTGGGAGCTCTTTCAAGCAGTAGGTTCCCAGGAAGCCCAATTGCTGTCCACTGAACCAAAATGATTATTTCCCCCAAATAAATGCTTTTAACATTCCAGCTGGTACTCTGAGTCACATACACTGTGATCCTTCACTAAACAAGGGAGTAGGTGCTAGCTATAAGCTAACCTCATTTCCTGAGAGAAGAAAGAAGTTATTGGAGCATCCATGTACTTTCCTCACATTCAGCATTTATCAACTGACTTTTCGAATTGAGTGAATTTATCCTGCCATGGGAAGTGAGCTATGCTCATCAATGTTTTATTTCTTGTGAGCTTATAATGCATTAAATCTCAGCAGTATCTGATATCTATCTGTAAGCCCATAGCAGTGTGAGAGTAGTCTGAGAACACATGATATGTTAGACTCTCAACATTCAGTCAGCCTCCTCCTCATTCTTGATTAGGAGACTGCTTGGGGAGGAAAAGTTGGATGTAAGTGTCAGATCCCTGTCAGTGTTTTCAATTGACATCAGCAGCAAAAGCAGTTTATTGAGGTAGTGATAAGAATGTCATGATTATTCTTGCTGAAACTAAATTGATAAACAATATATTGATCAATATAACCTCCAGGCAAACAGGAGAATGCCCCAGTTAGGAAAAGGCAGTTTTCCCCCAATTCTCAGGAAAAAGCACGCCAACTAGTCCTGCGCCCAGGTGCATATTACATCACCCCTGCAAGACTGACTCAAGGCCATCTCTACCGATAACATCCAAGTTATCTCTCACGGTTCCATTTTCAAGAATGAAAATTAGACTACACAAAGAGATACACAGCAAAAGTAGCCAACAGAAACAGTTATAATTAGGTAAGCTTCCCAGGCCACTGACAGACACCCCCCCTCCACACACACCCTTACAGTAGCAAATCACAACATAGTAACCACTGTGATTATTAATACATCATTGATACTTGGCAAATGACCCTATGAAATGACCATGGCAGGAGACTGATAAAGCAGACAGATCCTGACAGCAAGTACAATGATTGAACTTGACTTTTCTAAAAACCTAATCCTAATTTTTTTTAAATGTAGCTCTGATGGCACTAGAATGATGTGCTGCAACAGCATCCTGTGCAAGGCAAGTAGGTCAAAATTGGCTATAAATTTAGCCAGAAGGTCCTCGGGACTGAGTACAGGCAAGTCTTTCTTATTCTCACAATCACATGCCCCATCTGCCTTGTTTGCTAGAAGAATACAGAAAGTTGTGGCATTACTCTGGTGCATTGCATCCATTTTATGAACATTGCTATACAGAATATGCAGTTTATATGTAAATTGATACCATTTACTCAAGCTGTGAGGTGGGTATGGGAAGTTGACACTGCCAGCAGTAATTGTTGCTCTTGCCCCCTTCAGGAAGACTCTGTGATCAGCAAACCCTTCCAGCATCCTTTGCCAGCATATCAACATATTCATGTTGTATTTCATTTGGCATTCAGGCCACAAAAGTTTGTGAGAAGTTATAACCCCATGAGGATTGGATGAAGACTGTGACCTCAACCGCCTGACTGGAAGTAGGGATGGCTGGACCACAAGTGATGTTGTACAGCTGCCAAAATTTCAGGAACTGCCTTCTCACCACTGCCAGTATAAAAATGCTGGGGGAGTAGTGACTGTAGTGGTGAAAAAGCTAGACTACATTCTTTGTTGGTTTCAGTTCCATAATAGGAGATATCAGCCCCGAGGGATAATGCCAGGAGCTTAGCTTTGTGTGGCACCTACCTCCTTTGCCTCCAGCCACAGAGATGTGACTAAGAAGTCAAGAAGGGGTGGTTGATGCAGTGGCATCCTGGGAAGAAAAACATTGTTATCTGAGACATACAACTTACATACGAGACCAGTGGCCTCTTGCTAAGACTTGCCTAATATGGATTGGCTCATGATGAGGATGAGAGGTCTCTATTTGCTGTGAGAAATGTGTGAGTGGGCAAACAAACCCTACTCAGAGGCCCCTTAAACTCCCTGGGGTTGCAGCACAGTGACAGCTGCTTACTCTTGCTACAGCTCTAGGGGGAGAACTGTAGACGCTAATCTTAACCTTACAACAGAAGTCAATGATATGCAGATGATTTTGCTGCTTACAGAGAAACAAACAGTTAATACTATTAACCACTGTGTTGCTCATAAAAACCAAACGGTTACATTTAACACTGAGATCAATAAGAGTGTTAAGCCTTTGCCTCAAGGCTTCCAACCCAGAGACTTGGCGTTTGGTAATACTGCTGAGCAGCTCTCCTAATCTGGGGAATAATTTTTACTATTAATGAAAACATTTGTACTTGTGTTTTAACTTGCTGGTTTTTCATTAAAGCATGGATGTGCTACCACGGTTCACTTTTTCTCTTTAAAAAAGCCTATCTTGGTTGTTGTCATAAAATGACACATTCAGAGCTGCCTTGTCAGTGCCTTCATATTGTTGCTCCAGTGGCAAACATTACACATTGCAGGCCTCTCTCTGTATTCATTGCCATAGCTTCCAGAGTGGGATTATGATGATTAGCATACGGTTATTGCTAAGCTGTTGAATATCAGGATGATTGGACAAGCTGAACACAATCACAGCATGACATTTTATACGAATAGTTCGGCATACTCTCGCAGGTAGAAACAGATGGCAATGTTTTCATGCCGTCAGACAAAGTATTAACTGTGCAAGCAGAGGGTTTAAGGATAACTTTCTGACATGTTTAAAAATAACTTCATCATGTCAACATGCAGGTAGAGTCCTGCATTTCTATACCAGCCGCTATGAGGCAGAAAATAAAACAAAAGAAAGCAAGATTTTTCAGCTCGGTTTAGTCGTTTTAGGGCACATTGCTATTGACCTTGGGGAAAGAGTTAGGAACATGACATACCAACCTGCTTTTCAAAATGCAGTACTGTGTCCATGAGTACCCCCAAGTTCTTAAACTGCAGTCTGACCAGGAAAAATGGATCCAGTGCCACTAGAAGATCAACCTTTTCAACCAACATTACCTCTCTCTTGTCTAGATTAAACTTCAGTCTTTTTCTTCCTTAGCCATCTGACTGCTAGCTCCGAGCAGCAGTTCAGAACCAAGACAGATACATCTGGAGGCTTGAATAAGGACATGTAGAGCTGGGTGTCATCTGCACATTGATAGCACTCAACCCCAAAGCTCCAAATTATCTCATTCAGTGGCCTTGTGTGCATGTATTAAGTGCTGTTAAGTCACTTCCAACTCAAAGTGACCCTATGAATTAACAATCTCCAAAATGTCCCATCATTAACAGCACTTCTCAGATTTTGCAAACTGAGGACTCTGGCTTCCTTTATAAAGTTAATCCATCTCATGGTCAGTGCTCCCTTTTTCTCCTGCCTTCAACTTTTCCTAGCATTACTGTGTTATCCAGTGACTCTTATCTTCTCATAATGTGTCCAAAGTATCCATGAAACTCTCCTCCAGTACCACATATGATATTAATCAACTTTCTTCCCATCAACTTTCTTCACTGTCCAACTTTCACGCTCAAATATAGTAATGGAGAATTAATTAACTTGATTTTAATCACCAGTAACACGTACTTAAGGATATTTTCTAGTTCCTTCATGGCTGCCCTTCCCAATCTCACTCTTGATTTCTCCCTTTTGGTTATGACTGAATCAAGGAATAGAAAATCTTTAACAAGGGAACAGAACCCTGTAGCACTCCACAGACCAAATCCCATCTGCTTTTGTAGAATAGTCAGCTAAACAGTTCAAGCATCTGTTGAAGTGGACATTAGTTCATAAAACTGAGCCACAATCCATCTTTTTCTGTGTTAGGTTAATATAACGTAATTCCATACCTGTAGAATTTGCTTTATATTCTGAAAGCAATAATAATAACAAACTCAATGATAATTAATTGCAAATAGCTGAAACTGTTTTTTATGCATACAATCTGGTCAGTCCCAATTCTCACTGTTAGCCTCACACCAACAAAAGAAAGTCAGTGTGGTATAGTGGTCAGAGTAATTCTGGAGCCTAGGGTATATTTTGAACTTTGCTATGAAAGCTCATTGGTTGATCTTGATTGGTTACTTTTTCCTAGCCTGGCCTATCTCACAGGATTGTTGCAGGGTTAAGCCTGAGGAGAGCAGAGCTACTTATGCTATCTTGAGCTCCTTGGAACACTTGGATTCAAATCCCTTTGTGAATAAATGCATTCCAATTTGTGCTACACTTGAGAATGTTCTGTCTACAACCTCCCCCCACCCAATTCATTCAAATAAATTTCTATTTTGGTGCAAGGACAGAAACTAGAGAGCAATTAATTATTCTCAGGCATCCCCATCTCAAGCATCCCTACTGATGGCTGTCACAAGCATCTAATATTTAAAGTTTGGTTATGAAAATGTTTCTACCTGCTCAGAACAATCTTACTCTCTGACAGGTATGTAACACCTAGAAGGTGATAGAAATTCGGTATGCCAAATGCTTGATTGTATATCTTCATGAAAAGGGCAGGAAGAAAGGGATTAACATATCAAGGGCTGAGGAGACAGGAGTGACATTTCCTTGACATAAGGGAAATGGGGTCTGTTTTAAGAGAACTATTCTTGTGATAACTTGGGGTAAGGGGCTTTCACACCAGGGGTCCCTCTTGATGGCTACCATTATCATGTGAATCTTACCCAGTGTAGGCAGCTTGGGACAAAGACTCAAGATTATCAATTACTGATAAAGGAAAAGGTAAAGGTATCCCCTGTGCAAGCACCGAGTCATGTCTGACCCTTGGGGTGACGCCCTCTAGCGTTTTCATGGCAGACTCAATACGGGGTGGTTTGCCAGTGCCTTCCCCAGTCATGACCGTTTACCCCCCAGCAGCAAGCTGGGTACTCATTTTACCGACCTCGGAAGGATGGAAGGCTGAGTCAACCTTGAGCCGGCTGCTGGGATTGAACTCCCAGCCTTATGGGCAAAGCTTTCAGACGGCTGCCTTACCACTCTGCGCCACAAGAGGCTCTTCAATTACTGATAGAATGCTGTAACTTCAGGAGTAAAGATCCTACCCTGTTCACCTTCAATTTGGAACATTGCTTGATTCATTGTTGTGCAAAGTATGTGTGTAGATATTCCTTTAAATATTTTTGATTACTTTGAATACTGAAAATTTGTTCTCTGTAACCACAATAAGTTCTACCCAAACATGTTCCTTAAAACAGTGGTCCCCAACCTTTTTATCACTGGAGACCGGTCAACGCTTGACAATTTTACTGAAGCCCGGGGGGTAGTCTGTTGCCAAGGTACATCACTGCCACTGCCTGAGCTCCTGCTCCACTTGCTTTCCCGCCGGCGCCCCTGACTTCCTCCTGCCCACTGGCGGGGGGTGCTGCCAGCAGCAGCTGTGCAGTGGCACGCCAAGGGGGAGCCCCAGCCATGGCAGCCACTGGAGAGCACCAAACGTGAGCCAGTGGCAAAGTGGCAGGGCAGCCCCCAAAGCAGCAGCCGGGGAGGAGGACGAGGAGGATCCATGGCCAACTGATCCACGGACCAGTACCGGTCCCTGGCCCGGGGGCTGGGGACCGCTGCCTTAAAAGGTAGTTGGTCAGTAGAATGCTAAATCCCTGGAAGAGTGCAAATGTGATGTGTCATCCCTATGAAAGTTGGTAAGAGTAAAAGCAGAAGATAAGTGTGCTATGTGAGTCTGTTAATGATGTGCTAGGAGTACTGGCCTTCTTTCAAGAAAATACTCCAGTTGACCAGACAGTGAAAATGTAGATACCCAGAGAGAATTAAGGAATCCCTAGGGAGACAGGTAGGCTCATGAGAGTGGCAGAGTGCTATGCAGAAGCCTGGGGCAGGCACTGTTTATCTCAACCTCTTGGAGGGCCCAAAGTAGGATATCACTTGCAGGTCAGTGGGGCATTCTATGATACCCCTAATGGTAAGGCAAGTTTTTTTTCCAGACATTGGCTAATTATTACAAAAAGTTATAAAATTTAATTTCCTGGCCCAGTTCCATCCTACACTCTTTCAGTATAATATTAACATAGAATCATATGTTTAGGAGTGTATGGACATCAATTCTTCCATACAAAAAATATCATGGAGTTCCAATCTGGACTCTATGGGTTCCCAGGGCAAGAGTGGGCAAGAAACAATTTTTGTAAAAAAATAACTAAAGTTTATTACAACATGTTATAGAATTTATTAAAGTCTCTAAAAGTAAATAGGTGCAGAAAATAAGAAATGCTAGCTTAATGATTTAATACAATATAAAGTTACATTAAGATGGCACATTTTTATATTAATGAAGTCTCAGGCCTTAGCTTAAGTGTTCTGTACAATATTGTCTATTTGCAAACAGGCAGTTCATAGTTAAGGCCTTGTTCCATCAAAATCTCCAGCTAGCTAGCTTAGCTTCAAATACCTTTTGGCCCACCCAGGTCAGGTGATGATAATGAACTAATCAGAGTACATTATAGCTAGAATCCTCTAGAACAGTGGTCCCCAACCCCCGGTCCTGAGACTGGCACCGGTCCTTGGATCAGTTGGTACTGGGCAGCGGCTCCTCCTCATCCTCCTCCCCAGCTGCTGCCTCGGGAGCTGCCCTGTCACTCTGCTGTCAGCTGACCTTTGGTGCTCCCAAGCAGTCACTATGGCTGGGGATCCTTCTCGGTGTGGCACTACGCAGCTTCTGCTGGCAGCGCCCCCCAGTGGGTGGCGGGAAGTCAGGGGCGCCAGCAGGAAAGCAAGTGAAGCAGGGGCTCAGGCAGTGGCGACGTCTCTCGGCAAAAGACTACCCTCTCCGCCAGGCCTCAGTAAAATTGTTAAGTGTTGACTGGTCCCCGTGATAAAAAAAGGTTGGGGACCACTGCTCTTGACTCTCCCCTTCCCATGTTGGTTCACAAGTTGGTCCACAAGAGGCAATAAACCATTCCATACTTTAGCCTTGAGGATGATAAGAGGCCTGTAGGTTGCAGAGACCAATCAGTAACAACTGCAAGATAGAACTAGTTAGTTACTACATAAATTAACCATGAGAGGAAGAATTAGACTGTTTTGCCCCACAGTAGAGAAGAGCACAAAAAGCTCCTAATCTGTGCATACAGTCCATGCATAAATATCTCGTATACCTATAGGACTCTGAGAATAGTTGTGCTTACTTGTTTGTAGCTAGTACAAATTGTTCCAAGTATTCAGGCTGCCACTTTTTGCCTAACAGTTTCTCTTCTCCACTTAGAGTACACCTGGTTAAACAAAGGGCCAAACTACATGTGCATTGTAATATGCAGAATACTTGAGCTGTGATTGTAAGTCAAGCTTCTTTCCATAACCATTGGTTGATCCAAAAAAAAACCCTTATTCAAGCTTTTCCATATTAGACACATAACCCCCCCCCCCCCGATATACAATGGATTTGAAACTGTGTGCATGATTTTATGGGGGAGTTGTTCATTTTGATGTACACAACAATAGAAAATAAATGTTGGAATGCATTTAAAGTGGCAAGTTTAAATTAAGGTGAAGGTTCCAGAGGTAAAGATGTTCATTTTCATCAGCTATATAGTTCTATGCTGACAATGTGACAAATCTGTCTAATGTTCAAGTAAAATATGTGCATGTGTAAAAAAAAAAGCAATTAGAGAACTCTGATGACAATACAGTTGGATATTAATACCTTTTAACTAGTTTGATGGTGCTTTGATCAAGACTTTTTTTGAGGGGGAGGGTGACATTGATTCTAAATGACCTGTTCAGTCAGTCGCCTGTGGGTCATAATGAGCTGTTCATTCCAGGAATGTAAACATTAACATGCAGTTAATTCTACTCTAAAAAGAGAGGCTGTTATCTTTTCAGAACCAGAAAGCTCATAACTACCCAAATAAAAACCCTTCAAGCTTCATTATTCCAGCAATTGATGTTTCATTATGGTAAATCTGTTTGATGCTTTAATCCTTTAAGAAATATTGTTGTTGATGTTGGGGAGAGTTTAGTGCATATTGATTGCAGGAAATATTTTCAAAAGTCACTCAAATTGTCGATGGTCATATTCACAAAACATTGTTTGCACCACTTCTCAGTTTTGAGATTTATGTCTAGGATGCTCACAGGGAGAAAGATGTAGGATTATAAATGCATCCACTGAGGCTGATTCTTCTCTCAGTAAAACACATATTTGGCTGGTTGCCTAATAGGAAGGCGGTCCAATTAAATCTGCATCTTCCCAAAAGTGGTCTGCATGGCCAAGACCTTATATCCAACAACAAAATATGTTTTTGTCCCATTGGATCCAGCTTTCAACTAACTGTTTACATATCTGCACAGCAACTTTTTTGATATTAATAAGAAACATACATTAAAAGTAAGCCCAAAAGTCAAGATCTGTATGCATATTAAATTTGCACAGAAATATATTCTTTGGTGTCACACTTTATAGACGAGAGAAGATAAATTTCATTCATCCATCTGATGCAATGAACTCGAGATCATGAAAGCTGGTGCCCTAATACATATGTTTATCATTAAGACATCACAAGACTTTGTGTCCTTTCAGAACCCAGGACAAGACTGAATCTCTATAGCCTTATCTTTTTTTTTAAGTTTTCTAGATAAGACAAAGACACCAACAAATGAATAACTAAGGCAGAGATTCTCATAAAGAAAGTTATATATAAAGCAATAAACAAGGATATTAAATTTACATATCACTAAAGCTGTTGTCTACATTTAAACAAGGAAAATAATTTTAAAGTACTTTGCAATTTCAATTAATTAGCTGTTCTATCTTTCCTAAGAGAATTAACCCTACATGACACTATATTCAAACATTCACAACTGGTTTTGTTTCAGATCACTGGCATATGCATCACTGTGAGCAGGTGAATAGCCCAAGTTCATTCCCTCCCAAAAAACTCACTGTTTTTGTACACCAGTTTGAAGAGAGTAGAAAATAAAGTTTTCTTTGCCTATGGCCTAGCCACAACACTGTCCTTCAAAAACTGTATTGTATTGTTCAGTTTTGAACAAAGTACCACCTGACTATAGTGTGCATTTTGGAGATACTAATTTAAAGAGCACATTCCAGACTGCCATACTGTTTTGAAGTTTAGCCACAAAAATACATCACTTTTAACAAATGTTTAGATTGTTTTAACTACTTTCCCCCCCTGAAAAACATGCCTCCAAGTGGGGGGGTCGTCCTATACGCCAGGTGCACTTCAGTTGGAATAGACATAGCTGCCCATAATGGCCTCCCAATGCCTGCCCACCTCAATCTACATACCATCCATTATCGCGCGGTATCCAGCGCGGCTGCAGTGGGTCATCAGTGTGGCTGCAGCGAGCATCAGCAGCAAGACAGGGGTGCCAGCCTTTTTGGCATGACTGGCCTGTTCTGCTCGATGGGAAGCAGTGGCGCTCAGGCCCGCCCCTTGTCTACGCAGAGCTCACACATGCACACTAGTGCCAGTCACAGGGAGATGCAAGGGCGGGCCAGAGGCGCTGTGGTTGCGCTGCAGCCGTACAATGGTGACAATGACAGGTACTGTAATGTAGCTTTTTCTGACGCACATGAGATTACACTCTGAGTACAGAACTTAATGATAGCAAAGAGTGGTGACTTTAGGGACATAACATAGGAATTGGTCTCCAAAAAGGATAAAATTTACACATTACAGATCCCACTGAACCATTCAGCTACACATTATAGAGAGTTCTATATAGGTATATTTATATATAGAGTGTATTATCATAATCTTGACCCGGAACTGTCAAAACGCGTTTGGTCCTTGGTTCTATGTGCTGTTAGTTTGGTATAGTTTTTAAGAAGTTTTTATTCTGTTTTTAATTGTACACCATAATAAATAATTAACAAGTTTTACATTATTTTTATTGTTCAGCTCAACTTTTGAGTTCCTACCTGTTAAGGTTGGGTTTTGTTCCTTTTTTTGTTTAGCACTGTAATGTAATATAACAATCTCTGGGTGTTTCCGCACAAGGACCCATGTTGCCAATTGGTTCCACAAAGCGGAAACGCTATTTTAAATAGTGGAATCTCGACGTTACGCATACCTGCATTTCTAGTGGAATCCAGTAGTGTTTCATTCATTCCCCACAGGTTTCCGGTCTCACAGGAATCGCTAGAAAGGAAGCGATTTTTTTCTGTGCTTGGTCCCGCCCCTGGCCGTCAATCAAACAAACAGCCAATGGGTGGTTGTTATCATGCTCCGGAAAAGCCCCTTTCCCTTTAAGCACAGATTTAAAATAAATAAATTAACACATTGCAACGAATATGCGTTGATTCGTTGCAACGGAGAGATCCATCTAGCTGGCATGTGAGCTGGCAATTCATCGTTACCACACTCCCCCAAGTGAAAAAAATCCCCCCCCCGCACGGGCGCGATTTTGGGGCGAAAATACAGGGAACTTGGAAACAGGGCTGTGTTGTGTTTGGGGACTTAGGGGAGCTTTAAAGCACTTCTGTGGAGGGACTGTAACCAGAGAAGCCTCGCTGGATGAATCAAGCCTTGCTGGCTCGTTGCTTTCCCCACTCGCTCCGAGGGGGGAAAAAATGGCCATCGCTTCACCAGAAGTTCGAAGGAGAGAGCCAGGGGGACGGACTTTGTTGGAAACGCAACAATGAGAATGCACAGGTCATTTTTGCTAGTGTTGCGGATTGTTCACAAGATTGTAGGGCTTTTTGGAGGGTGAATCCACTTTTCCCGATTTCAATGATCAAAATGATCAAAAATGGTGGCAACCGTGTTTTCCCCATTATTTCCTGGGCATGATTGGGGAGATTTTGTCCTGAGGAATGAGCATTAACAAAATGGCCATACTTTGTGGTGTATACAATGGAGACTACCATGGGGAAAATGTAACCCGAATGTGATTTTGAAAAACACAAAAATAAGGTCCTGGAAGTGCTATTTTCAGAGTGTCAGCTTTCAGTCACAATGATTGATCACATGCTGTACTGCACTTTAAAACCTGCATTGTATTAAACACTGCAGTCTGTGGCATGTACTGCACACAGTGTAATACAATGGAAACAGTCAGGAATTGAACTACCTCCCATGCTCCTACTCATGGAGCAAATTCAAAAGAACTGCAGATCGTCATGGAAGTATCCTGCAAAAGTGAATGCAAACCACGTTTACAATTTATATAGGCACTGAAATTGATGTTTGCAAGATAAACCCATCTGTGTGAATAAAAACGGCTACTCGAGACTCTAAACTTCCTTCCACTAGTTACAAAGCAAGGTCCTTTAGCCATTACATTTTTTAAAAAGGCATTTTCATGATCTTGGGGGTGGGGAGAAGATTACAACTGAGCACACAATGCAAAGAACACAAAATGGCAGCACAATGCTGCGCAGTTGGAAACTTAGGGGAGCACCAGCTGTTTTCGAGAGCAGCATGGTCCTGTCACTTTTGATATGTAGTTACTTAGTAATATTAATACACAGGCGCAAACAAAAAAAGGAAATAAGGGCAAAAAGTATGTCAGGAGACTGACGCCTTTCAAATTAAATGCGAAAATGCATGCAGCGTGTTTCATCCTTGATAGTAGGGGGAACAATCAAGGGAAAAGCTGTACTGTGGAATGACTTGAGCCAAGTTGCAGCATCTTGTGGGAATTCAACATGCATGGGGGAAAGAGGTATGTCTGTAGTGCAGTTCTGGTCTGAGGCTCGACTCTGGATTTGAACACCAGGTTTGGCAAAAGGCCTAACTCTGGTTGACATGAATAATCTGAAAAAAGTTTGAGTCCAGTGGCCCCTTTAAGACCAACAAAGTTTAATTCTGAGTATGAGCTTCCATGGGCATGCACACTTCATCAGATACACTGAAACAGTTTTCCTCAAGCCTTGCATTTAGGTGGGTGGGTAGTTGCCAGGAAGGGCTATTTCCATGTATCGGATGAAGTGTGCATGCACATGGAAGCTCATACTCACACACACACCGATATGTAACACTTAAGGAAATCTGAGTGTAAAACTATAGGTTTTGTTCATAAGAAAGAAGATTTTGTTCATAAGAAGGTTTTGTTTTATAAGAAATCTTATTAAACAATGTTAAATAACTACATTACAGTGTGTTAACTGTATGTTGACTAGCAGGTGGCGACTCAACCAGCGAAGACACGACTCCAGCTTTTGGCGTATAACTTGGCCGCAGCCGTTTATTAACGAACCACCCTAACGTAGGGTTGGCAATATGCAGGTAAGGGAGCCTGACCCCTTCAGCCATCCGGCTGCTTGCTTTGAACCACGGCGCCCAGCTCCACGCCTCACTCCCAGCCGGGAGGATGGGACGCCTTCCGCCGCGGAATCCAGGGAAGCGGCCGCGAGGAACCCAAAGGGCGTCTGCCTCCATTGGTGTCCCTCCACCGCTTGGCCCCCCGGGCCCCTGGCCTCCCAGCTGGGTAGCCCGCGCCCAGGACACTGCCAGTCTCTTTAATGAGACCCCCACCTCAGGGAGTCCCGCACGCAAACGGGCTCCCTGCCAACAGGCTCCCTACCTGGCATATCCGACTGCGACAATAAATTTCAACAATACTGATAAAGAACAACACATGGGAAGGGAGGGCGGGTGTCTGTCCCTGCGAGCGGCTGGTGCAAAAGAGGGCAGGCGTGCCGGCTCTGGCCTTTTTATAGCCGGTCGCCCCGCCCTTCTTCAGCTGCGCTCCAGCGCGGCCTGATGACACCACCGAGAGCCACGTCCCTGCTGGGCGCCCCCACCGCGTCAACGGCGGCTGCGCCGAGCCGCGGCCGCGATTTACGATATGTTGTACTGTTGAATTATATGTTACAATGTGGGTAAAAGTATGGTTCATCTGGTACTGTTTTGAAAGTGTTAATTGTAGTATAAATTATGAGGGCAATTGTTGAGATTGATATTTTTATTATTTTCCTATATTTTTATTAATAATAAAATTTACATAATGATTAAAGTGGCAATTAAGGCAGCATTGGAAAGTACATACAGAGGAACCTCTTATTTCTATTTGAAATTTAACACACAAAAAACTACCCTATTTTACACTGTCTGTAAAGAGCTTCCTTTGCTCCGTAGGCAGCCGAAATGCTCTAGTGGTTAACCTAATATGCAGGGTAAACTGAGAACTGAGGGTATGATTTCGTCTGAAACATCTTGATGAAGCCATCTCCATCCAAAGGAAATTAGAAAAAAGCACCAGGGCTGTTTTATTATCAGAGGAAAAATTAAGCACAGGAGGGAATTCAGACATAGATATGAAAATCAGTTGTATCTCTTTCATTTCATTATTTATTGCTTGTGAGTGCTGGTGACTGACACCCCAATGCAGAGAATGATTAGCATTAAAAGTGATCAATACTGTGATTAACACTGGGGGCTTGGATTCACCCATCAAATTGAAGAAGAATCACAGATGAAGTTGCTATTTTTTCTCCATGTATCCCACTCCCTGATAGGCTGTCTGTATCCTGCAAAAGTCAATAATAATCAGGAAGCTGTCCTTTAAAATGAGGGCTATGAATAGTTTAAACCAGATAAATCACACCACTTAAGATGGCTTCCCTTAGTGACTCCCTGGGGTCTAAATGCCTGATCCTATAGATTTTCTTAGCTGCTGTCAAAGCTACAGCATCAGTCTATGACAGACAGGCGAGCAATGTGGGTATGGCCATCCATGTCTCAATGCAATTAGAATGTGAGAGATGTAAGTACAAGTGATTCAAAATCCCACCTAGTTGACTGCATAAACCCAGCAATTGAGTGTACTGTAAATTACAGAAAAATTATAAGGATTGGCCTATTTCCTGATTTTTTTGTTTTTCACCACCATGTCATACTATAGCAAAGAGACCCCTATAAGGAACCTGCAAGATCAGTTCCATTCTTATTTCTTTTCTTATTTCTCTCCCAAGGCCCATGATACGGTGTGCAGTAAAATCAAGACAGGGTACAGTGAAATTTCATGCAGCCATAAGCACTTCCAGAATAACAATAGAGACGCAGCCTATAGTATAAGATGGGCCTAATATGAGACACCTGCCCACTTAAAATATCAGCAAAATCTCTGTGATTAAAGCCTAATAATAGTCCTAATACACAGAAGGATATGTCCGGCAATCATTCACAAGTTCCACAGATATAGCTGTCCTGGATACACTATAGGTCTCCTCAAAAAAAGGATATGTATAAAGAATTTTATTTATTTATATTTCTACTTGTATTCCACCCTTCTCTGATGGCTCAGGGCACATCACAACAAAATCCAAATATAATAATAATGAGATATTTTCCTGTACCCACCATTTTCTCTGGTCCATTCTGTACAACTTAAATGTAGCTGAATTGTAATGCTTTGTAAACACAACATTTTTGACATTATGCACAAACCGCCGCACTCCAGCAACACTCCTGCAACATTCGCTTTTTTATAGCGCTTCGGGGGGAAACGTAAAAAGTGGATTCCCCCTTTAAAAAGTGCTTTGACTCCTGAGAACAACCTGCAACACATCAGCAAAAGACTGATGTCCCCGCCCACCTCCGACGTTCTCCCGGCTTCTGCCGGCCCAGCCGACTCCAGCGAGGACTGCAGCCGTTCATCAGCCGCTCGCCGCCGCTGCTGAAAGACCAGGACTCCAGCAAGGACTATATAGAAATTACTAATTACTAAGCATGTAATTAGGTAAAACTTATATGTTCAGGAATACACGTTCCTGCATTAGTTCACGTTCCTTTGCTATTTCCATAAGAAAAGGATCTAATTTAGCAAGGTAATGAAAGGTCAGCATGGAAAGCCTTTGCTAGTTGGAATAAAAAGTGTTATGGTGGCAAGAAAGATCCAATTGTTTGAATTACTCTAAGGCAACATTATCTGTTCATAAGCTCCAGATGTCTCTAACCATATTTCTATAGAAAATCTAAATGGGCCTCTTGTGGCGCAGAGTGGTAAGGCAGCCATCTGAAAGCTTTGCCCATAAGGTTGGGAGTTCAATCCCAGCAGCCGGCTCAAGGTTGACTCAGCCTTCCATCCTTCCGAGGTCGGTAAAATGAATACCCAGCTTGCTGGGGGGTAAACGGTAACGACTGGGGAAGGCACTGGCAAACCACCCCGTATTGAGTCTGCCATGAAAACGCTAGAGGGCGTCACCCCAAGGGTCAGACATGACTCGGTGCTTGCACAGGGGATACCTTTACCTTTACCTTTACCTATAGAAAATCTATATAAAATTCAGTTTGTTCACTCAGAGCATTTTCTTCCTTTGCTGCTTTCTCAACTATTTGCTTTAATTCAGAACTCCAATTTTTTTGCAGCTATAGGGCTGGATCCATGGGGCTGATCTGGGAAATGAAGACACTTCTGCCAGTGAGAAAGAACTTTCACATTTCTTCCCTCTTGCTGAAGCCCATTGAATACCCTGAAATGCTGCTTCTGGGGGACAGGAGACACTCAAGTGGCCAAAGTAGGGATCTGCAGAAGAAAGAAAGAATTAGTGGAAACTGTTTCCTTTCCACTAGTAGAAAACAACTTTTTTTATTCAGCCATTGCTGCTAGTGAGTGCATCATGTCAGGAGTTGAGCAGTATGAGAGTTACATGGACCCTCATGGTCTTTGGTTAGGGGCTGCAGATATGTAGCTTTCTTTTTCATACATATTTGAACCAAGATCATATGGTGTCATAGCGTTTATATAGTCTTGAAGCTGGGTGAACTCTGCTGCTTCATTCATGTTTATCTCATCAAAAATGCAGCTCAGGCTTGCAAGACGCCACCTTCATCCTTTGCCAAACGTATAGTTTTTAACATTTCTTCCAGGTTTGAATATTTTGCATTTTTCTCAAGAAGCCACAGAGCAAGGTGGAAAGGAAAGATTAAATTTTTTTAAGGGTTTATTACTTCTATTCATAAACTATATGGTGAAGAAGAGTATAAGGGTTTCTCGGGGATGCTTTTTGCTTAAGGCTTTTACATTATTATTATTTTTTACATTGGGGTTGGGTTTTATTTTATGCCTGAATAGTTATACTAATGGAACCATACTGTACTATCTGAATTAGATTTGCCTAGTTATGAACATCAGTGGCTGGAGAAGTTGAGCTAATCTGAATTAACCTATACAGCTTGAATACACTTGAGCCTATGAATATAAGATGACATTAATCATAAATTTCCAGTGAGCTAGAATAAACTTTATATGCTGCCAGATACTTTTGAAAACAAGAAGCCAAGATGGAGTTGAGAAAAGGATGGCTGCAAAAATAAGCCCCATAAAGGAAAAAATATGTGAAGCAGTATTTGCATTTATAGGCATGTTTTTCATTTGCATTGTTGTCAGGTGTATTTAAAGATGACCTTCAGTTGTTCCAAGGTCATCAGCAACTCAAACTAGGGCTATATTATGACTTTCCTAAGCCTTAGGCACTTTTGCCTTTGTGGGATCCTTCCATCACAGTTATATCAGCATGAAAATACTATTGTTATATAACTTTAAATGCTTCAGAATTTTTTCAGTTTCTTACATTTTCATGGGCCCTAAACATCTCACTTTTGATGATGTGAGGGGAAAAAAATTAAACATTTTCTTTTACCATCAAAGTTATTATTTTTTTCTTTTTTCTTTTAAAGGGAAAAGTTACCTCCCTCCAAAGAGAACAAGAATCAGGCCTGGTTTATCTATGTAGCATATGCAGCATGTGCTACAGGGTTGCACTTTCAGGGACCCCACAAGACACCTCCCCCCCCCCCCGTTCAAGGCTGAAGGAACTTTTTTTAAGGGTACTAAGAGTGATACCCCTTTCCACTGTGGGAGGTGCTGCTTCTTCCACAACTGTACTCTTATAGGGCCTCATGAATCCTTATACAGGCTCTGGTGCTAAGGGTCCTATAAATCCTTAAACCACTCCTGTCAACAACAGAAGCAATACTTCTGAGCTCCCCGTTGCAAAATGGAGATAAATATTTTCTTTATCTCTTTCTCTTTGCAACCCAAGACAATAGCCTGGGTAGGGAAAGGGAGGTAAAATCAGCTAGACTTCTGATCACCCTCTCCCTAGCTAAATATGGAACATCTCCACAGTTCTGGGAAGCTGCAAGTTTCCAGAAGAGATAAGAAGATGTACTTCTAGCTGATCAACCAGAAGTAAGCTTATGATTCGCCACCATCTAAAAATAGATAAATTTCCCCAGCAGAAGATCAAAAACTGAACTCCAGCTGATCCCTCATCAGATGGGATTTGGCTGCCAACAGCTGAAGAGCATGTGAATGAATTAAATGTCTGCCTGATCTCCATTGATGAACAGAAAGTAAGCCACACTGGCTGGTTTTCAAGCATCTCTACTGGTAACATCACACCAGGGAAAAGTGAGGGTGACTTTTTGCTGTGAATGTAAAGGTGGAGGATAGTGCTTTCCAAGTGCTTTTGGAGGAGGAAGACATGATACCTAAGGAAACTGATATTTTAGAAAGAATTGATCTCCCAGTCCTGTTGGGGGAAATTGTACATCCTGTTCTTATGTGGGAATAGGTTCAGGCAGAGTGGTAGAAACATGCACCACTAGATCCCAGTTTCAGCCCCTGGCATCTCCAGTTAGAGGATTTCTGATATCAGATATTGGAGGCAGTGTGGAGACTGGTCCGTTTCTGAAACTCTGCCAACCAGAGCAATAAATACTGAGCTAGGTGGACATATGGTCTATCTTTGTATGAGGCAGCTTCATGCATCCATAACAATACAACACCAGTGCAATGAGCAAAATTGGGTAGTGTTGCAATAGCATCAGGGATGTGTGAGGCTTATAAAGAACCCTAGGGTTGCTCACTGGTGAATCACTCTCCTGATGTAACATTATATACTGTCTGCTCATTTGTGATCAAATGTTTTTATGATTAAAAATTGCCATCCCAAATTTTGTTCTATTCCAAGACACAAGCAACAAGATTTGAACAGACCTTTCACTGTCCCCATTATTAGTTCTTGAAGTGATTCAGTTGTATGGAGACAGAATATCAGACTAATTCATCCAGAAAAGACACCATCTAAATTATGTTATATGCTAATTTATTTCTCACTTTCTACCTATATTATGGACTGGTAACTTCCCATCATTGTATCTAAAGGAGTGTGCTTGCATATGAAAGCTTAAACCTTGAATACAATTTTGGTGGTCTTAAAGGTTCCTCTGGATTCAAATTTCATTCTACTACCCACATGAAATAGCAGATGCATGTCCTGCTCTACTCTAGACCAGACATTTTGGCTAGCAAAGACTGGTGTCATTTTTACTAATAGCACAGTAACCCAATGGGGAATCTGTAGATAGGATTTCTTTTAAGTGTCCATGCTTCTTGGGGAGAGAGTTATTGTAAACAGAATTCAGATGAGTCATGAGTGAAAACTATGCAACATGACAATGAAGTGAGAAGTAGGTGTTAAAATATCCCTGCAGGGCATGGAAGGTCGAGCAGAACAATTAAAAAGAGATGTACTCTCTCTAATGAGATTTTTCCCAAAATAGGAGCTTGATCACGTTTCTAATACAAAGTGGAGAAGTTATTATGCTCCGGCATTTACTTGTCAGATGTAAGGTCACTATTGAGATTAAAAGACAAGGCTGTATGAAGAGGAGATGAAAAATTAAGCGGAGGAAGTTATTGGACAGAAGAAAAAATGGGCAGATTGTCCAGTCTGAAGTTAAGAAGTGACTATGTGGAACATCTGATGGACCTAGCGAAAGAAGACCTGAGGGCCCTGACGGAGTTGTCAGCTTTCTGCAGGGCCTGCAAAAAGAGCTCTTCTGCCAGGCATACGGGTGAGGCCAGGTGAAGTCTCAGTGTTTCCATCAGAGGATCCCCTCAAATGTATAATTAGATCTGGTTCCTCGCTTCCAGCGGAAGAAAACTTGGCCCTCCGGCCGAAGGAAGGAGGGAAGGGATCGGGAGATTAGAAGTGTTTCTAGTAAGGGATCACCACCTATCATTGTAAGGGGAGTTTTATGGGGGTTTACTGTATTTTATTGTTCTTATTCTGTCGTGAACTGCTGGGAGACCATTGGAAGAGCGGTGGCATAAAAATGAATGAATGAACGAATGAGCGAACATTCCCTCCTTAGATTTCTTTTGGGGATTCTTGGTGTAATGGTCTCTCTATGTTCTGGTAGATTTGTGATAGGCTGACCATGGTAACACGACCCCGATGATTGTGTGTTCACAGTAAGGATTTTAAATACAGAGCACGGACACCAAGGTGTGAGAGGGCTGCTTCATTACACACACTCCGTCTTTCCCTGTTCATACCCTACACAAACGGGAATATGTTTTGGCTGCCGAATCCCAAAATTACCATGCACAATGTATGCTTTTTACTGAGGGCACATAGCTTTGCAGTCCCGCATCAATGTGGACCACGCCATTTTTTAAAAATCTCAATATGGAAAAGGGAAAGGGAGGGTGGGTGCAAAGGTGGGCAGAACACTACCGAGACTGTCACATGTTTCTCCCCACACACAGGCTTGCCCCGTTTGTGCCCTGGATCGCAGCGCAACAAGAAGGAAATTGGCATGTTGCGATTTCCCACATCGCAGAGCAAATAAGAGGAAAACTTGCACCAGCCACTTTATTTTTTTGCCTTATTTATAATATGTTTCCAACTCTTGGCAATTGGTGGCAGTAGTTTTGGCCATGTGGATAGTCAATCACAGGTTTCTAGGGTCTTCCTCCATCTGTTTAAGCCATGTTTTATTTTTTACACCAGTCATTGGATTTTCCATTCAGTTGGTCATTCTCACCAGAGGAGTTTGTGAGGCAGTCTACTGGTGTTCATTCTGCAGACATGGCCAAACCATTGCAGTCTGCACTTTTGGATTTGCTCTGTAATTTGTGGCTGGTTGTCACATTTTGTCTGAATTGTCTCATTTCAATTACGATCACATAGAGAGACACCCAGAATCTGCCACAGGCATCATATTTGGAAGGTCTCGAGTTTGTTTATGTCAGGTTTTAGTAAAGTCCATGTTTCTGATCCATATAGGAGGATTGGCAGAATTAGTGTCCAGAAGAGACCAACTTTGGTCCTGAGATAGATGTTTGTCTTCTTCCAGAGGTACCATTTGAGTATGGAAATATTGATGTTGCTTGGCCAATCCCATTGTGGCCATCAGTGCCTTTTCTTGCACCAATGAACCTAAATATTTAAATTCTTTGACTTGGGCTCCATTGAGGTATACATTTGTTGGTGATCCATCGGTGGTTATGACTTTGGTTTTGTCCACATTTATTTTTAAGCCGTAAGATTGGGCAATGCAGGCTCATAGAGGCTGTTAGTAGCCTCTGCATCTGTATCAGCCTGAAACTCTTAGAGCTGGTGTTTGCAGTTCTACCTGCTGTCATCACATGTGTCACTTCTCACACATACACCTGAAACCCTTGGAGCCAGCAGCCAGCTCCACAAGTTCCTGGTGTAGGGGGGAAGTGGACATGTGTGACACTGGTAGCAGTATCTGCAGCAGAACCACAAACGCTGGCTCTCTGAGTTTTGGGAGGGTGCAGGCATGAGGTTCAGTGCCTGCTCTGGTTTGGGGGCAAAACTCTATCATTGCACATCACCTCTCCAACGTGCTGACATCATTTATGTGTGATGTTAGCATGGTGGGAAACTTTAGACCATGCCCCAAATCCCATCACCTGACAACCCTAGGGGAGACATAAGCTTTGATTAAAGGATTGGTAGCATGCAAGCTATGAATTGCCCAGAAGTCCTCTTATTTGGGAACCTGCTACAGCAAGGTAGTAATTATTTGTGAGAGATTTTTGATTATGATTGTTACACCAGCCGAGTTCTGGCAGTCTCTCAGGTGGCCGGGGGAGGGGGGGAGACACTGTTTCTGCACTAGGCATATCATTCAGATTTGCATCTTTACAGGGTTTTTTGTCCAATTCCACACTGAGATTTATCTTTTCAGACACAGACCCAAATTGTCCCCTCACTTGCTCCACAGCAAAGAAATCCCCAAAAATCTGGTTTTCACTTTTTGAAGCAGGGTCTAACAGGGTCTGTTTCGAGGTTGTTCAGTGAAGAAATGTATTCAGTTTTTTATCGGCGCATGCCATTTTGAGTGGTTGGGCACACCCCTTTCCTTACTGCGTGCTCGAAACAGGGAGGGGAAACAAGGGAACCAGCTCTTTCCCTACCTATCTGTCAGCCAATTTGTGCAGCATTGGCGATGTGCTTGCAGATTTCTCCATGTTTACCCCCCATCCTTCAGAAGCCCACTGCCTTCTCCAATACTTCAGGGACAGAAAAATATAGTCTTGCTGTAGCATTGTAACATGATAACCTTGTTGGTGTTGTTGTTTTTAAAAACACCGTTGTGGGATAAGAGGAGTCAACGGAATGTGGAATTAAGGGGCATAAGTAAAAGAAAGGTGCAAGCAGGCACCATTTACCTGAAAAATCCTTTTTTGAAAGGGAAAGGGAGAAAAGCATTATGGGAAGCTGCCTCCTTGCAACCTCAATGTGGAAAAAATATGGTAAATTACAGCCTGAAAAAGGGGAGGAAAGCCCAAATGTGGAAAACAGAGTGCCAGCTTGCATCATTCAATGGAAGTCCAAAGTGAGGCTAAAATGAGGTGTATTTTGTAACACGGAAATGGTCAGAATCTGGAGAGGGGGAGCAGCACAGGTGTCAAGTGATCACTATCAGACAAATACTCATAAGCAATGCCCCAACATTGCCAATGTCCTTGGAATTCTCCCAATCTCTATAGTAAAGGCTAGATATTTAAGAAAATCCCTAGAGCATCACAAATGCTTTGATGTCACAGTGTGCACTCTGTCATTCCCCCCTGTCCACCAGGAAAGACCTTTGAATGAGATTGTCCATAGTTTTTCCAGAAGCAGCTATCTCCAGGCTATTATCTGTCTGCCACCCTCACATGGCATATGCTAAACAAGCTGGAGCTGAATCTAGACAAGATGGAGGTGATGCTAGTTGATAAGGCAGAGGTTGAGGGGGGTGCTATGCTGCCTGCTCTTGATGGGGAATTCTATATTTTATTCAGTTAAGAGTCTGGGTCCTGCCTTTTTGTTAGAAAAAAACCAGATTGGCTTGGTGTCAGAAAATGCTTGTCCCTTCACATACAATGAAAATTAAATCCCTTTCAAGATGCAGCTGACCTAGCCACACTGATCCATGCAATAATAACTGCTGGCCATGTTTGGAGGGTACTCAGTTTGTCCAAATGCTGGTCACTGTGGTAGGCTGCTTAGTAAGCTCTGATTTAATCACACATTTTGGCCCTTGTGTCTTCATTTGGGACACAAAATCCCCCAGTATATTCAAATGTCCCTGTCTTTGTATAGCTATGCATTACAGACGAACCTCAGTCTTGGAGGCAAAGGGGGGTGTTGTAGTTACATTCTGCTGTATTTTAAAGCTTTTTCAGCTTTTAAAATCTTTTATTTACTTTCTTTTATTGCATTTACTCACTTATCTTACTTGATTTCCTGTTTTGTCGGAAGCAAATGAAGCTGGTGCTTTTTTAAAGGTTTTTTTTCCTGGCTCACTGATAAGGCTGAGCTTTAGCCCCTTTTAATTAGGCTTTAGCTTTTGATAAGGATGAACTCCGTTTGTGGAGACTGAGATTAGGGTTGAGAAGCTGAGAATTTAGCCTTGACAATATTTGTCTATAAAAGTGTTGCAGTTTTTTTAGGTGCAAGGGTATGTATATTAATTGTGTTTAATAGCACCTAGTACTTTAAATTGGCTGCATAGTAATAGAATGGGAGTTAGCTAACAGGCTTGTGGACAGCTTTAGTTATGGGGCTGGAGGTGTGACTATTTTTATACTGTATTATTTAAGTGTATTTAATATACTCTGTTTTTATTTTATTTGTTACTTAATGCTTGTTTATATATTTGTGAGGTCTTGGTTTCTTCCACTGACCTCAGCAGGAGTTCTTAAATACACTTTTTGAAATGTGTAACCTTTTGGACTTTACTGCAGCCCTTTTATTGGTCTCATAACCATTTTATTCACCTTTCATCCTACCTCCTGATAATTTATGGACTTTGCTTTTGCAAATAGGAGTAATATGAGCTTTAAAAAGACACTGCCCATTAGGGTACCATAAGGATTCTTTAATGAAACAAGGCAAACAAAGTAAACTTGATGAATTTTTGATGCTTTTCCAACTTCAAATAAATGTGATGTCTTAAACCATGACCAGGATTGTTCCAAATTATCTCCAGACCTGAGTTGTGCTTCTCCTTTTCATCCAGCTAATCATGCTGTTGCTAATTCAGAGACCTGTTCCCCTTGATTTTCTGCAGTTTTTAGTCTCACAGACTTTTCTGATTGCTGAAACTCTGCAGGAGATTTACAGCAACTCAGAACTAGCTATCACCTTGTTTATGCACTACTAATCAGGTTAAACATCATAGTATCAGGATTAACATGAAACAGCTAACTGTGATGGAAGAGCCTATTGCTCAAGAGGATCGCGGAAAGCATATTGACTTAGATCCTGTTAAGTATGACCCACTTTCTGTTTTCCTTAAAATTTTACCTTATCAAGAAAAAAACAATATTTTGGTGATCTATGTCAGCAAGGAAAAAGTGACCTGATTTTTCTATTGGAGTTACCCATCTCTAGCATTAATATAAAGATTAGAGTGGTGTCCAGGACTTTTTATACCCAAAGGCTTGTGCTGACTGTCTTTTCAAGATCAATGCCCTGTCTTTTTTTAGATAAGAGAGATTATTTGTGTCAATTTAACATGGTTGTTAAGAGACATTTTGTAAACTCTGATGTAAAACCACTTTTCCCAGATAAGTTTAGAGATCCTGCTGTTAGACAAATGAACTCTTCATCTAAATTAGTGAAGAACAGTGACTTCTCAGAAAATAAGTTTATGCTACTTCAAGTGTGAAGACTGTCTTTCTTGCTAATAGATTTAGCAATACATTCTTGTAAGAAGCGCCAGAAATATCATAACCTTGGAGTAACACATTCAGATGAACTGAATTGTTTAGATGCACATTTTAGTCTACTTTGTTCTTTGAGTATGTTAACCAGATTTGAAGCAATGTATTCTAAAATCTATTGCTTCAGTGAAATCTGATACCAAGGTGCAAGATGTCTTGGCTTCTGAATTATGCCAGCTTCCATGAATTCCTCTCAGACACGCCGGAGACAGAGAGATACACACAGAGCCCTGCCAGACCGAACACGAGCCTTCATTCCCTCCTATTGCTTCTGCTGCAAGGGAGGCAGAGAGAGACACAGAGAGAGCTGTCCCAAGCTGCTGACAGAGACACAGAGCCACCCCTGCAGTGATGGAGGGAGAGAGACAGACAGACAGAGAGAGCTGTTCCAAACTGCACACCAGCCCTGCTTCCCTCCTAAGAATGAGCCCTAATTATCTGCTATGCCTCCTGGTGCGATACTAAGATAAGATACTAAAAATAACACTCCTATTTTATCTAAGTTTTTGTGCAGATAATGGTAAATTATTATAGCCATTCTCTTTGCAGATGGCCTTAATGAAACCACACTTAAAGGTTGCCAGATTTTGTGTTTTGGGTCCATTGATAAGGAAGCAGATACATCAATATTTTTATTGAATTGCTTTGTATCACTGAAACTAGTGGTTAACATGTTTATTATTTTTATTGCTTTTTTTTGTATTTAGCTTGTGCTCTTATGTTGGTGTTGGCTTTTCTTGGGCCCTAGTAAATGAAATGAATAAATGTCTTCAGTGTGATCCATCCATCACTAGAGAGCTATAATATAATATTTATTTCTGTGGGTTTCCTTATACTGATTATCTAGATGAATTTGTGTTGGCATCTTTTCACTTGAGTCTACATGTTCGCGAGAAGGCACAAGGAAGGCTCCTTTTCAGTGTTTAGGGCCATCCCATGATGGTGGCCTATGAGTGACACTTCTGGTATGTACTCTGGATTCTCCCAAGCCTGTAGTATCACTGGCTGAGTTAAATTGAACCTTGAGAGGAAAATGCATGGTTCAGCTGTTTTTGAAAATGAAGAGAACAATGAATGTGCTGTCTTCCTATTGTAAATAAATAGTTGGGATATTTCTGCTTGCTAACAGCTGTAATTCTCCAGAAGTTTCAGAGATAGAAACTTGGAATCTGACAGTTCCAAGGTTGAGCAATAATAGTCCAAGGCTGAGCTATAATTGTCTAGGGACAATAGGCTTGGGTTGGTGAAAGATGTAAACGTTTATAAAAGAAGGGTAGAGGGATAAATCCTTTGCAATCTGGCTGACCTATGAATGTCTCTGTAGCTTTGTGGATGCAAAGGTAGCTTAATTATAGCAGATTTTGTTTCTTCCTTGTAAGTGAGAAGACCAGTTTCTTCCTATAGTTGAAAGGCCACTGCAACATAGGGAAATCTCCCTTTAATCTTGCAAAGTTGTTTAAATAACTTGAAGTATATTCTAATAGAGCTTCCAGTGCACTACACATAAAACTGCCTTAGCAATGTTAGATGCACAAGCGGATCTTACAGTTTATTGTGTGGTTATTGTCTGTCTGTCTGTGTATGTGTGTATGTATCTGTGCCTATCTATCATCTTTCTATCCCATTTATATACTGCCCTCCTGGTAGACTGGCTCATGAATAGGGGGCATGCTTTTCACTTTAGTATTTAGTTCTTAGGGGAAATACATATATTAAAATATATGAAAACTTTTTACGCTGTAGTTGTGTATATTTATACCTGCACTTATATTCCTATTTTACATTTATTAAATCTGTCATACATAATCTTGTCTTTACTGATGGCTCCTCCATGCCGAGTTTTAGATGATTTTCTCTGATATCCTTGGTCAGAGTTTGGAGCTATAAACTAGGAACCCTGTGGGTAGGCACTGATTCACTGTGCTACCAGAAATGCTGGTCTAAGAAGGTAACTGCAGCCATTCATGTCCAGAATACATCCTGTAACCCTGGAGTCTATAAAGCTTCTGGATCACACATGAAGCTGAATCATTCCATCAAGGCCAGTATTGTCTAATCAGAGTGGCAGGATCTCTCCAGGATCTCAGGTAGCAGTCTCTCATATCACCCACCATCTGATCCCTGAATTGTAGATGATGTGGATTGAACCTGGGATCTTCTACATGCCAAACAGATGCTCTACCACTGAGCCACGACCCTTCTTCTCAATTGCCTTCCTAGTCATCTCATTGCTGAGTGAAACAGCCAAGATAACCCTCAGGTCCATTCCACACATCTGCCAGTGTTGCTGGTTGTCCGCAGCAGCCCAAACCGCTACAATTTGTAGTGGAATTTTGACATTTTGCACAGTGCAAATTGTAATGCAATATTCATGCACCCATAGTGCTTTTTGGTAATGCACATTTCCAGTCTTGCAGGAATTGTAAACAAGGAGCTCTAAATTTCTGCCTGCCTCAGCCCGTCACTCAAACTGAAGAGCCAATCAAATGGATTGTGGCTCTGAAATGCCCCTTTCCCTTTAAATTTTATTGTTTAAAAATCTGAAAACACTCTGAATCTGAAAATATTAGTGGCAACGAATATGTGTTAATTCATTGCTTCTTTGCTTCATGGGGGACTATATTTTGTTGTAATTCCACCAAAAAAATTGCTTTTTAGACAAGGCCAAACAAGGGGGGCAAAGAGCCTCTTGTGGCGCAGAGTGTTGTCTGAAGCTCTGACCATGAGGCTGGGAGTTTAATCTCAGCAGCCGGCTCAGCCTTCCATCCTTCCGAGGTTGGTAAAATGAGTACCCAGCTTGCTGGGGGGTAAACGGTAACGACTGGGGAAAGCACTGGCAAACCACCCTGTATTGAGTCTGACATGAAAATGCTGGAGGGCGTCAAGGGTCAGACATGACCTGGTGCTCGCACAGAGGATACCTTTACCTTTAAACAAGGGGGGAGGTATTTATTGGAGATGGAAACAAGCCCGCTGAGGGAGCTTTCACAGTTCTTCCATCCACGCTAATTAATACAGCCTGCTATCAGACATGCGTGTAATTGTTGACACACATCTCCAAGGAAAAAAAACATACCATGCATGTTAGTACAGGGAGGGCAACATTCGGGCATGTGGTGAGCAAGAGACTCTGTGATGTTATGATGCTCACTTTGAAAGTTGAAAGTTTAAAGTTTAAAATCTTTTTTTTTAGGGGAAATCCACTTTTTTCGATTCCCCCTCAAAGCGCTATTAAAAAGTGAATATTCTGGTAGTGGTGCTGGAGTCTTGCGGTTTGTGTACGACGTCATGCATAATGTAAAAAATGTAGCATTTACAAAGTGTTACAATTCAGCTACATTTAAGTTGTGCAGAATGGACCTCAGTGTCTGCTTGACAATATTAGTCTCCCATTTGTAAAATGGGAGTAATTATTGCCCTACCCCGCCTTTCTCAACCAGGGTTTCGTGAAACCCCGGGGTTTCTTGATGGCCCTAGAAAGGTTTCCTGAATGGGTGGCAGTTAATTAATTTTTTATATAGCTTTTACATTTGTTAAGCATTTATTGAGTGATGTGACTATATATTGTCATGGCAACCCACCTACCCCATCCCAAAATGGCCAGTGATGGATCTGGAGAGGGTAGGAAGGGTTGGTGCGTACACAGCTATGCTTCATAACTATAATTCGCACAATCATGCCACTTCTGGGATTTCTCAAAGTCTGAAGAACATTTCAGGGGTTTCTCAAAGGTAAAAGGGCTGAGAAAGGCTGCCCTACCTACCAGGGAATTTTATTTGAGGATGACAATGTTACTGATGCGTCTACAATAACCATTTGAAAAGCTGGTACCATGCTCCTAAACAAACAAACAAAAATGCCCCAGGTGGCTTGTTGGTGCTGCACAATACTGTGGAGCTGCCTAGGGCATTTTATGTCCCTTCTGGGACACCATAGTTAGCCCAGGGCAGGGGCGGAGCTGGGCCTGGATGGCCCGACTCTTCCCTGCCAGATAGGCCTAGCCTGACATAGGTCCTGATGGCACTCATAGCATGGAAGGGAATATGGGAAGAATCCATGTTCCCTTGCTGCAGATCAACTGAGTAGGGTGAGTCCTGGGCCAGCCCCAGGATGCTACCAACATCATCTGGAAGCAGGGATTAGCCCCACAACCAGATGAGCGCTGGTCCAGGCTTAATTCCCTGTATAGAAATAGTATGTATGACACAGAGTGTTGGACTAGATGGACCATTGGTCTGATCCTACATGGCTTTTCTTACGTTCTTATGTCTGCCAGCTAAAACAATAAATTGGTCTTTGAATGTTATTAAAGACTATGATTTTGACATATGTGCATGCTCCTGAAATTACATGTTGTATTTTACACTAAGTAGGATGGGAAATACTGTGTGGGTTTACCCTATTTTAAATTGTGTTGTGCTGGCCAAGGAAACTTTATACTATTCTGTATAGCAGAAGAATGTTTAAATTGCTGTGACAGTTCAGTGACTGTTTGGTATGAGTAAGACAAAAGTTTCCCCCAAGCAGCATTTTAATTATTATTTAATTATATGTTTTCTAAATTTCTTCTAGATATGTCTTCCTCGGTGTTTCTATGCAGTTCTGTTAATTAGATCATAGACCAAGCTCTAGTGAACCTGGAGCAAAAGGTATCTTTTGCTATTCAGGGCACAGTAATTACTTTACTTTAAAGAATTTCCTGTGTGCTGGCAGTCAGCAGAGATTTTTGCAGCCTGGGAAAAAGAGTGTTCTTTTAAACTGAAAGACAAAAAGGAAATGTGTTGAGTAGCAGCTATTTTGTAAATCAACTCATAAGGGGTTTTTATGGTTCAAGACAATTTTTTGCTTATAACAGGAAAAGGGCAAAGATAGATGGGTTCCAAAAAGGCAGGGCAGGGTCTTTCTTTTTATTTTTGACAACTACTGTTGTGAAGTTTCATATTATTCAGATACAATTCACTTAGCAAGAAACAATAATGTTAAAATAGGGGATTCTACTCTACACAACTGCCTGGCCTGTGTTTTGCCACTTTGAAGCCTTCCACCAGCTTAAGTGACTGTCTCTTTGTCATAAGAAACACATGAAGCAACGTTATACTGAATTAGACCATTGGTCCATCAAAATCAGTGCCATCTGCACAGTAGGGATGATCATGAACTGGGAAAATGTGGTCTGGTTTCTGGTACATGGCTGAACCACAAATTGAACCGTGGATTAAATTGAGAGGCTCATCCATGAACTGAAATGGTTTGTGTAGTTTGTGATCCTGCAAATCAAATTTAAAGGGACAGTAGTCCCTTTAAATGGGGTGCAGAGAAGGCCCCAAAACAGCTGAGTCATTCAACTGGTTAAGCTCTCTTCTGCAGTCCCTTTAAAGTTTAAGCAGCCTGAAAAATACTGGTGCCATAGGGAGGTGCTCCCCACTGAGCAGCTTTTACTCACTGTCTTCTTCAATCTCTATGGTTTAAAGATACTGCAGAGGACAGCACAAAAAACACCTGTGCTGCCCATTGTAAGCTCTTTAGGGCTATCTTCTGCAGTCAGTTTAAAGGGGATGCAGAAGGCAGCATGAAAAAGCTGTACAGCGGGGCGCCTCCCTGCCATGCAACTATTTCTATGGTGAACGGAAAGCAGAGTTTAAAGGAACCCCAACTTTCCACTCTATCCATGAACCACCATGAATTACATAAACTGCACTAAAAGTTCATAGAAGTTTGTGATGGTGAAAGTATCATGAAATTTTGTTTGTGAACCACAAACAGGGCAAAATTCATCATGAATTTTGTTTCGTGGTTTGGTTCATCCGTATCTCTTCTACATAGACTGGCAGTGGTCTCCAACAGAGCTCGTTTACCTAGAGATGCCAGGAATTGAACCTGAAACCTTCTGCATGCAAAATAGATGCTCTACCACTTAGCTATAGCCCCTCTCTTGATAGAAGAGGAATTGGAGGGAGAGGCCTTAGGCTGGAGGAATACTCCAGACTTTGCTGAGCACAGTGGAAGGATATAAGCCCCTCTCTTTGTGATCAATATAAAAAAATATGTTGCTACAGTGATTCTTTATAATGCAGAGAAAATTTTAAATTAAAACATTTATAAAAAGGCTTTCATCTTGGTTTATTGCTGTTCCTCACACTATAGGGTTTCTAGCTTATTAGTAATAGTAGTTGTAGAGAGCCAGTTTGGTGTAGTGGTTTGGAGTGTGGATTTCTAATCTGGTGAACCAGGTTTGATTCCCCGCTTCTCTTCCACATGCAGCCATCTGGGTACCCTTGGGCTCACCACAGCACTGATAAAGCTGTTCTGACCAAGCAGTTGTGGAGAGAGGAAAGGGAAGATGATTGTAATCTGCTTTGAGACTCCTTCTGGGAGAGAAAAACGGCATATAAGAACCCACTCTTCTTCTTCTTGTATTTGTAATACTAGTAGTAGTATTGTGGCAACTGTTGAGCCATAGGATCACCCAGAATAGCTAACATCATAGGTACTGACTGTCACAAGCAGATATTTAACTGGTAGATGGTGTTCTGCAATTCAAGTTCTTTGGAATTGCAGATGTAGCTTTGCAGGACTGTAACACTGTCTTCTGGAAGTGTGCTGGTATTCTTTGCTTAATGCCCAGAAAGTTCAGGTGTTTCTTGAGATTTCTAGGCACTGCTCCAAGGGTTCCGTTGATGACTGTCTTCTCCCAATGGTAACTGTCTTCTCCCAAAAGTACTCTAACTCTATTTGTAGGCCTTGGTAATGTGTGTTCTTTCTTTTGTGCTATGCTCTTTCCTGAGAATGCAATGTTAATGAGCCAACCCCTATTTATCATTTCTTTCCCTACAATTGTGATATCAGGGGAATGATGCTCCAGGTGTTTATCTGTTTGTAATTAGAAGCCCCAACAAATCTTTGCTTCCTCTTTCCATAATCTTATCTGGTTTGTGCTCCCATGAATTTCTGGCTGTTAGAAAGCCATACTTCTTGCAGAGATCCCAGTGCAACATAGTTGCAACTCTATTGTGATGTTCTTTATAGTCAGTTTGAGCAGTTTTACTGCATTCACTGATTGGGCAGTCGAATTTTTCATCCTTTGTCTTGCAAAGCTGGCATTTGTTGTTATCACTGGTCTTCAGAATCTTGGCTCTTATACGATTTGTTTTGAGTGCCTGCTCTTACGAAGCTAGAACAAGTCTTTCCATTTCTTTCTCCAAGGGCCCATTTTGGAGCCACTTCCAGGGGTTTCATGATAATCTGATTTTCAAATATTGCCCATGCAAGTGCTTTTCCTTCTAGTAATCAAAGTGAATTTTGATTTCAGTATTTGTTTTGTCTAACCTTAAATAAATCTGCCTTGTATAATTCAACCAGAAGCTTCTCTTTACTTTTCTTAGTATAATTATTTAGCACTCATTCTTCTTCATCAATTCCTTATTATTATTAATTCTATGAGCCTTCGGGGAGGGCAGTATATAAATATAATAAATGAATGAATGAATAAATAAATAAATAAATGTTATGCAAATGTGGATTTTCCTCTGTTTTGTAAAAATATCTGTCTTGTCTATTCAGGATTCTAGTCTCTGCATTTAAGTATCCACAGATGGGACTGAGGATTAATTATATTGATTGTTGACATAACATCTGCAGTAATCTTACTGGGCAGAGTTTAGGACATGTAATGTACTTTGTAATGTAAACAGAAGAGGCAGTATTAAACAGACTTGATAGATCTTCAGATTCTCAAACTCAGTCCAAATTCTTATTTTGTTTTGTTCTACATTCAACACATCAGTCCTGTTTCAGTCAGGATTATGGCTTGCAGAAAGAAGTGATAATGGGATTTAATACTGTATTTTAAAATTCTTATAGATTCTTTTTTTCTTTTTCTTTTCTTTTCTTTTCTTTCTTTTTCTTTTTTTTTTTTTTTTTGCATCTAGGAATGGATGGAAGAATTCAACCACATCACTCTGTCCCAGTATCTGAGGAACTGTGAAAGCACACAAAAGCTTACACCTTGAATAAAACTTTGTTAGTCTGAAAGGTGCCATTGAATTCAAACTTTGTTTTGCTACTTCAGACCAACACAGCTACCTTCCTACATTAATGGCAAGAAAATATGGACGGGAGGTTTATTTCCTCTGGGTTTCTCACTACAGTCTTCTCCAGACTTGTAACACTTGGCCCAAAATTCCATGTACCCATTTCTTAGGGACTTCTCTTTTCCAAACTTCAGATACTTTAACACTGACTCATCTTAAACAACATCCTTTGACCTGTCAGCCAGTGGCATACCTAGTATATTTGGACACCTGGAGCAGATCATTTTTTAACATCTCCCCCCTCTACACAACAAAATTTTATTTTATTGAAGGGTGCAATGCCTTCATTCCTATTCACAGCACTTGGCACCAAGGGACCTCTCCATTGCCCCAAGTCATGGATTTATTTATATGCTTGCCTTTCTCCTGAGTAATACAGGGCCCAAGATAGCCACCATCCATAAAATACAACAAACCAGTGTACAATCATAAAAATAAAATCAATTAAACATCAAAATAATAATAATTCAATGCCAACAAGTCACAAACAACTTCAGGCAACCCTTTCTAGAGTTTTCAAGGCACGAGACATTCCAAGGTGTTTCACCATTGCCTATCCCTCATCGTAACTCTGGACTTCTTGGGTGGTCTGCCATTCAAGTACTAACGAGGGCTGACTCTGCTTAGCCTCCAAATTGTAACAAGCATGGAGTTAGTCTGGGATATTCAGGCTTTAGTTAAAAATTTAAAAAATAAAAACATTAAAAAACAATTAATACATTAGAACTACATTGCCACTATAAATAAAAGATATCTTATGCCCAACTAGCAAGATATCCCCTCTTTGTCCAGACTTTGCCCTCAAAGCTGTCTTGAACAGAATACCCCCCGGCAGGGTAGGAGCTCCCCAACTTCTTCCTGAAAGCTGTTCTAGAAACCTGGGGCAGGACCTGGACTGGTGCTGAATGTCCCTTAGCCAAGGGAGGAGGCACTGCCAGGGGACCTTGCTGGGAAGGACAAAGCTGCCAGACGGTAACACACAGGGAGAAACAGATTGAATACATGAACTGGACCTGGAAACTGATTGGCAGAGAGTAACTGCCTCTGCATGTGGAGGTTTCCTTTAAAATTTCCTTGTAAAATAAAAATAAATATTTTATTGTTGATATGTTTAATGTTTAATTAATTCAAACCATTTTAGAGATGTATTCCTTGTGTACCAGGACAACTATTTGCAAAAAAAGATGGGATATAAAAGTTTAAATAAATACATGAAATAATTCTGGGATTTTAGCCATACTTATTGGTTGGGTCCTGCATCCGTAAATGTATGAAGGTAGGCCAGATGTATCATTGAACTTTTCCAAATCACAGAAAGAGGTTTAGTTTTATTTTAGTTTAAAGCTTTGACTAAATCACATTTTACTGGACTGGTTCAGTCAACCTTTCCATAAATCAGTTCTAGAGCACTCTACCACTGAGCATAAAGCTCTCCTGGAGGTATAAATCAAGATGTGAACATTGTACCTGTGAGTATAAAACACTTTGAAACGTCAAGCTTGAAGACTTTCTCTATGTGAAATGCTTGAAGAAATGTGTTAGTGTCTAACCACAGGCTGCTTGAATATAAACACTAGGATCATATATCTCACTTCAGTATGAATGTTTGAACACATGTATACATCAGTCTCCAGGAGAGAATGAAATGGAGGCTTTGACGTTGCATGTTGTGCCAGTTGGCACCAATACACCATTACTCATTTATTTATCACATTTGGATCACGCTCTTCCTCCAAGAAGCTCAAGGCGACATACCTGAGAGTATGCCAGTTTTTCTCACAACAACTGACTGAGAGATATAGGCCAAGAGGGAGTGACTAGCCAAGGTCATCCAGTCACCTGAGAATTGACACCAACCTGAGTTTCTGTAGTCTAATATTCTATCCACTATACTGGCTCTCAGTGTTCCCATAATTTTCACACTCATGGCTGCCATACAATGACCTTGCCAAATAAATCACAATCATTCTCACTTTACCAACATGGAATTGCGGGACAGTGATGGTATGATGGGCAGGTTAGGTTCCGCCTCTCCCTAAGCATGACCAATTACAGCTAAGAGAATGTTAATGAGAAACAGAGGGAAAACAGCAGCTGGGAGTTGGCAATAAGGGAGCTGGTTAGAAAACAGTATGTTTGACTGAGTGAAGCTTGAGGTGAAGAGCAGCTTCAAGCTAACTGGACAGAAAAGTCAATTCGTAACAAACAATGCCAAATGCTGGAATAGGGAAACAGTTCAAATCATTGGGGAGGGATGATTTTATATACTGTTTTATGGGATTTTATTGTGGGAGTTTTACTATGTTACCCATTATGAGCCACTGGGAGTGGTGGGCTATAAATCTGATAATAAATTAATTAAATAAAAGATTGCCAAGTCTTTACACAATCATCCCTTTGGACTAATTTGTCCTGAGCTGGAGGCTTCTTGGCTCCTGTTAGCTTTTCCCCTGACACCTTTTTATATTATTTGCCAGCAGCCAGGTTCTGTTTTGCTTCCCAGTCTCTTGTACAGGTTTGGCTTGTCCCCAAAAGTTCATAACAGTGCCTAACAAATCTCAGGTAACCAGATTTTAACATTCGTAAAGCAGGACACCATTGACTGGGGGGGGGGGGTCTTGATTAAAAATGTGGTCTATATGGAGCAACAAAAATTTTCATAGAACACATAGAATGCAAAAATAGTATTGTAATATATATATATATATATATATATATATATATATATATATATATATATATATATATATATATACTAGTAAAAAAGCCCATTGTATGAAGAAGACAATGGGCGCTAGCAGGTGGGGACCAGAGCGAGCGGCAGGCGAGGGACAGAGCGAGGGACAGGCTACCTGAAAGAGGAGGCAGGCGGCGGCTCCTCGGCGTCTCGTAGTTTTTGCCGAGGAGCACCAGGTGTGGTGCGCTGGGCTGCGGCGGCTCCTCTGCATTTTTTTGTTCTTCTGCGGCTTTCCCGGCGGCTCCATTGTGTTCTGGGGCCATGAGGGCAGGGAGCCGCCAGCAGCAGCGCTGTGGGCGGCTGCCGGGGCTCCCAGGGCGCCGGCTTGAAGCGGCGACAGGCTCCTCCAGGGTTTTTTTTTTTCTGCTGCCTCTCGTGGGCGCGCCGGCTTGGAGCTGCGAAAGGCTCCTACAGGGTTAATTTTTTTCTGCTGCTTGGAGCTGCGAAAGGCTCCTACAGGGTTTTTTTTTTTTCTGCTAGCTCTCGTGGGAGCGCCGGCTTGGAGCTGCGAAAGGCTCCTACAGGGTTAATTTTTTTCTGCTGCTTGGAGCTGGGAAAGGCTCCTAAAGGTTTTTTTTTTTCTGCTGCTTGGAGCTGTGAAAGGCTCCTACAGGGTTTGTTTTTTTTTCTGCTAGCTCTCGTGGGCGTGCCGGCTTGGAGCTGCGAATGGCTCCTACAGGGTTTTTTTCCCCTGCTGCTTGGAGCTGCGAAAGGCTCCTACAGGGTTAATTTTTTTCTTCTGCTTGGAGCTGCGAAAGGCTCCTACAGGGTTAATTTTTTTCTGCTAGCTCTCGTGGGCGTGCCGGCTTGGAGCTCCTACAGGGTTTTTTTTTTTTTTTCTGCTGGGAGCTGCGAAAGGCTCCTACAGGGTTTTTTTTCCTGCTGCTTGGAGCTGCGAAAGGCTCCTACAGGGTTAATTTTTTTCTGCTGCCTCTCGTGGGCGTGCTGGCTTGGAGCTCCTACAGGGTTTTTATTTTCTGCTGCTTGGAGCTGGGAAAGGCTCCTTCAGGGTTTTGTTTTCTGCTGCTTGGATCTGCGAAAGGCTCCTACAGGGTTTTTTTTTCTGCTGCTTGGAGCTGGGAAAGGCTCCTTCAGGGTTTTGTTTTCTGCTGCTTGGATCTGCGAAAGGCTCCTACAGGGTTTTTTTTTTCTGCTGCTTGGAGCTGGGAAAGGCTCCTTCTGGGTTTTGTTTTCTGCTGCTTGGATCTGCGAAAGGCTCCTACAGGGTTTTTTTTCCTGCTGCTTGGAGCTGGGAAAGGCTCCTACAGGGTTTTTTTTCTGCTGCTTGGAGCTGGGAAAGGCTCCTACAGGGTTTTTTTTTTCTGCTGCTTGGAGCTGTGAAAGGCTCCTACAGGGTTTTTTTTTTCTGCTGCCTCTCGTGGGCGTGCTGGCTTGGAGCTCCTACAGGGTTTTTTTTTTCTGCTGCTTGGAGCTGGGAAAGGCTCCTTCAGGGTTTTGTTTTCTGCTGCTTGGAGCTGGGAAAGGCTCCTACAGGGTTTTTTTTTTCTGCTGCCTCTCGTGGGCGTGCCGGCTTGGAGCTCCTACAGGGTTTTTTTTTCTGCTGCCTGGAGCTGGGAAAGGCTCCTACAGGGTTTTGTTTTCTGCTGCCTCTCGTGGGCGTGCCGGCTTGGAGCTCCTACAGGGTTTTTTTTTCTGCTGCCTGGAGCTGGGAAAGGCTCCTACAGGGTTTTTTTTTCTGCTGCTTGGAGCTGGGAAAGGCTCCTTCAGGGTTTTGTTTTCTGCTGCTTGGAGCTGGGAAAGGCTCCTTCAGGGTTTTGTTTTCTGCTGCCTGGAGCTGGGAAAGGCTCCTACAGGGTTTTTTTTTTCTGCTGCCTCTCGTGGGCGTGCCGGCTTGGAGCTCCTACAGGGTTTTTTTTTTCTGCTGCCTGGAGCTGGGAAAGGCTCCTACAGGGTTTTTTTTTCTGCTGCTTGGAGCTGGGAAAGGCTCCTTCAGGGTTTTGTTTTCTGCTGCTTGGAGCTGGGAAAGGCTCCTTCAGGGTTTTGTTTTCTGCTGCTTGGAGCTGGGAAAGGCTCCTACAGGGTTTTTTTTCTTCTGCTGCCTCTCGTGGGCGTGCTGGCTTGGAGCTCCTACAGGGGTTTTGTTTTCTGCTGCTTGGAGCTGGGAAAGGCTCCTTCAGGGTTTTGTTTTCTGCTGCTTGGAGCTGGGAAAGGCTCCTTCAGGGTTTTGTTTTCTGCTGCTTGGAGCTGGGAAAGGCTCCTACAGGGTTTTTTTTTTCTGCTGCTTGGAGCTGTGAAAGGCTCCTACAGGGTTTTTTTTTTCTGCTAGCTCTCGTGGGCGTGCCGGCTTGGAGCTCCTACAGGGGTTTTTTTTTCTGCTGCTTGGAGCTGGGAAAGGCTCCTACAGGGTTTTGTTTTCTGCTGCTTGGATCTGCGAAAGGCTCCTACAGGGTTTTTTTTTCTGTCTACGACGCTGTGAGCCCGCTGCGGCCGGCGGCAGAAGGCTTCCCTTCCCCCCCCCCACCCATCCACCCCCCCGAGGCTCTCTGGAGCCTTCTCTCGGCCGGCGGAGCGGGCTCGCAGCGTCCACAACGCTGCGAGGCCGCTCCGACGGCCGAGAGAAGGCTTCCCGGCCCACCCCCCAGCCGAGGCTCTCACCAGGCGGGCCGCCATTTTCCGAGCGAGTGAAGCAGGCAATGGGGAGCCGTGCTTTGCGCGGCTCCCCATTGTCTGCTTGGGGCGGGATTGACACTCGGAGGGGCCAATCAGGAGCCGCTTCGCGGCTCCTGATTGGCCCCCCCCGAGTTTTTATCCCGGACCGGTCCCGCCCTAACTCCTCCCCACTACCCCTTACTCCTTTATACAGTCCGTGGCGCCCGTGGCGCCACGGGCTGTTTACATATATATATATATATATATATATATATATATATATATATATATATATATATATATATATATATATATATATATATATATATTAATTTCAACATAAGTACAATTTGCCAGGTGCCCCCAGATGTCCCTCCAAAAGTGGGACTATCTGGTCACCTTAAACAAATCTGTTGTCAGCGCCTAACAAATCTGTCTAGCTGGATCTGCATATGGAACTGGCAACACTTCTGAGAAAGCTTTCTTTAAGATCCTGGCCATTAGCTTCCTGCCTAGTAACCTTAATTTTTCCTCCAGGACCACACAATTACATTTCCCAATGCTATTGGTGCCAATGTATACTATAACTGCTGACTCCTCCCCAGTACTATCAACCTACTATCAACCTATCTAGACAGTGTTATATCTGCAGCCTTCTCACCAGGCAGGCAAGTCACCATGTGGTCAAAATACCTGTCACAGACTCTACTCTCCATATTACCAATGAGTGAACCACTCATTACCAAATGCCCACTTCTCCTCTCCCCCCCCCCCATGGGTATCCTTCATATGAAAAAGGATAGTGGTCCATTGCTCAAGGAAACAATCCCTTCTAGGGGGTCATGTTCTTCCTCCTCCAATCTTGAGATTCTCACGCCAACCTTGAGATTCTTACTCTCCACAACAGTAAAAGAGGCATCAGCCCAGAAATGGATCTGTTTTGGTAAATTCCTGAAGGTCTCTTTGCACAAACCTCCCTCACTACCTCAGCTTCTCTGGGTTGACAACCCTAGCCTCAAGAGAATGAACCGGCTCCCTGAGAAATTTTCTGCAGTTTGGACAATGCACTTTCAGTGCACTTTAGAAGTATATTTTCCTCTTTCTCATAGTGCAGTTTTCAATGTGTGTGGAATGAGCCTGAGATCCATGTGCTCCATACAGTAAGTACATACCCACAATTTCTACCCAGCGGGTAGATAATCATACTTATGCTACTCTCTGTAAAGCTCCTGCTCCTTTGCTGACTTTCTACCTCCATAAATAGTTAGTTGTTTAAAGGTATGTTTAAAGGGAGTGATGCAATAGCCTAATCCCCAACCCCTTACTCTTGCCCTTTGATCATGCCAAAAGCTCACATCTCTGCTGAAGGGGAGCCTTTCAGTTCAGAGGCAAATCACCCCCATCTCCTAGCAGCAATTGCAAACTTGCAATCAAATGGACTTTATTTAATGAGCAACAAACCCGACTAAAGACCCCAAAAGACCCAGACAAAAATGCCATTCTCCAGCAGACTAAAGGCACCTAAACTCTGCAGCAGGTGAAGGAAAAACACTAAATTTAAGGGTTCCAAGCTGGCAGCTATCTTTCTTCAATTCCTCCTCTTGATGAAAAGCAGGTTGGCACAGTGGCCAAGAGCACCCTCCAGCAGCATCTGGTTCATCAGCTCTCTCTTTTCTTAGAATCAACTTTGATGTTGGTAAGCAAATTGTTTGCACTTAGCTCTACATCTGATTTAAGGAATATATTATATATTGCTGCTTTAAAATAATATTATATGGAGTAAATAAAAAGATGAGTTAATTCAGAACTACATAAGATGAAGTTGTTTTTCCTTATCATTTCAGCATAGGTAGATCGTGCCCCAGACACTGGACACACTATTTATGTATTTATTTGTTTGTTTGTTTATTATTAGATTTCTAGTCCACCTTCCTCCTTAGACTCAAGATGGATTACAGGATAAAACCAAATAAAACTCCATGAAACCCAATCTTAAAACCAAAAACCTCAGAAGGGAGAAAAACCCTCCGGTCCTCCCCACAGTCGTCAAGAGGGTTCATCTGATGACATAATAAATGCCTTTGTACCCATTCAAAAAGTGTCTTATTTGACTTCACTGAGAATCAGCATGGTGCAATGGTTAGATTGTCTGGGAAGCATAAGTTCGGATCCCTACTCTTCCATGGAAGCTTAATGAGCTGACCTTGGGCCAGTCTTATACTCTCAGTCTAAACTATTTCACAGGGCTGTTACAAGGACGAAATGGAGCAGATGATACCCCATTGCTTTGAGGCCCAATTGGGAAGAAAGTTAGGGTATAAATGAAGTAAATAAACACATAGCCTACTTGGGGAATGTATTTCTTTATACAAACCATGTGTGACTGGCAGAGGTGGAAAGAAGTTTATTGCATATGGCCAAAGGCTATTGCAATCAAGAGACAGAGATGGATAGAGATAGAAATATGCACATCAGAGGAATATAAAGTACAGAAATGATTAGTGACTATAGTTAAAACAATTAAAATGAGATTAAACTACTCTAGAAAACCCTAGCCCAAAGACATAGAATCATAAGATGTACTACAAAGAGAGTTGTCTATTCTAAGATTGGGAAATTCCTAGAGATTTAGAAATGGAACCTGGGAAGGGTGGGGTTGGGTGAGGAGACAGGCATCAATGTGGTATATTGCCATAAAGTCCACTTTCCAAAGCAGCTGTTTTCAGCCTGGAGAACCGTTGTAATCCTGGGAGGGGCCTTTTGTCTGGTTGTCTAGTTGGGCCATTTAAACCTGACAGCTGAGCAGGGCATGTCTGCCCATCACCTGTTCATTTTAAATAACTACAAGCCATTTAACCCATCTGTTACACTCCCAACACCCCACTTCAAGCAGGGGAAAGAGAAATAGACCACTGAAATGTCACTCAGTCATTTCAGCCTATAAGCAGATGGGCACACCAACCCCAGTGTTAGGCTGAAATGGCTATGAAACATTTTACTGGTCAATTTTGCTTGGAAGCAGAGGGAAGCAAAAACTGGCTGCCATTTAAACTGAAAAACCTGATGGGTTCATCCATCACCTGTTAGGCTGACATAACTGTAAGCCATTAACCATGTCAATTTCATTTCCCCCTCCTTCAAAGTGGGGGAAAGTGAAATAGACAGGTTAAATGGCTGGCAGCCATTTAACTCTTCCCAGGTGATCCTTGTAGCCTGGAAAAAGGGGTTTCAAACTGACCAGTTTGGTCTAACTTGAAGAAGAAGAAGAAGAAGAAGAAGAAGAAGAAGAAGAAGAAGAAGAGTTGGTTCTTATATGCCACTTTTCCCTACCCAAAGGAGGCTCAAAGCTGCTTACAGTCACCTTCCCATTCCTCTCCCCACAACAGACACCCTGTGGGGTGGGTGAGGCTGAGAGAGCTCTGATATCACTGCTCAGTCAGAACAGTTTTATCAGTGCCGTGGCGAGCCCAAGGACACCCAGCTGATTGCATGTGAGAGACTGCAGAATCGAACCTGGCATGCCAAATTAGAAGTCCACACTCTTGACCACTACACCAAACTGGTTAGGTTCAGTTTGGAGTTCAGTTTCGCAGCTATCCTGAATCCTAAACCTACTTTTTTAGGTTTGTGCACATCCACAGTTATATGCAGTAATCAAGATAACTGCAACAGGATGTAACATCTGCAACAAAGTATAACATTGCCTTGAAAGTTCATTAGTTGGAGGATTTTTTCAGCTTCAGATCCAGACCACAACACATAGCAAAGCAGCAGGGTTCCATGGAGCACAGTCTAATTTCTTAGGGGTGGAAATTGAATGGTGTCCATATTTGTGACTATCCCATCATTCTAGTCCCCAGTGAAAGGAACTGCTCCAAAGCTCTGGACCAGCTTCAGAAGCAAGATTGATGGTACAATTTTAAGATAACACCAATTATTCTCATGAAAAAGCTTTTAACTTTCCAAGTTTTTCAGCATTCCAAAAAACATTTAATTAAATGTTATCCTTATATCAGGCTTTCTCAGCCAGGGTTTTGTGAAACCCTGGGGGTTTTTGACAGCCCAAGAAGGGTTTCCTGAATATGTCTTAAACAGTTATCAAACAGTTATCAAACAATAAGACCATATATGGTCATATTGACCTGCTCCCCTCCTCCCACAATGACCAATGATGGGCCTGGAGGCAATGGGAAGGGAAGGGGTAGGCATGTACCTAGCTACTTCCCAACTATATTCTGCATGATTGTGCTATTTCTGAGGTTTCTCAAAGCCTGAAGAATGTTTCAGTGAGTTCTCAATGGTTAAAAAGTTGAAAAAGGCTTAGATACTTGAAGTTCCTACACTGGTATATTGGGGTACCATCACTAGACCACTGAGATTTACAAGGCCTCTTCATCAAAACCATCAACTGAGCCTTTGAATGGTTAGTACTTAACATTTTATCTTTACAAAAATTAATAAGGTTAGATAGCATCCTCTTTAGACTTATAGAAGCAGAGCACAGCAAGACCATACCATCTGCATATAAAATAATAGGTATTTTCTGTGGACCAGGTGAAGTAGAAAAAGCTTTGGATGCAATGACCTCTCAAGAATACCATTAAGATGAAGAATAACGGGGCCAGAACAGAGTCCTGTTTCATTCCTCTGGCTGTTGGGATTTCCTTGGTTAAAGAGCCTGAAATACTTACAGATATAGAATTATTAAATTCCTGCAACAAAATTAATAAGTGTTTGTCAGTGTTTGTGCCTACCAGTCTGTCTCTACCAGTGGGATTAAGTCCACAAAGGCCACACAGAGATATTTAGTAGGGCCTTTTATATATAGTTCAGAAGAATCAGACAGTGGTTAATAGTGCACTGCCCCTTTCTAAATTAAATGTAGGGTAATTCCATGAGGCCAAATAAATGATAATGTTGGCATCATTATTTCAATAAATACTAATGAGCTCACAGCAATGCATACAGTCCTAAATATACAATTACCAATTGGTGGAGCAGGCTCCCTTCTAATTACACAGCCCTTTTAATCGGCTCCTGCCAATGAATGTTTGTATCAGTCAGCAGGTCTAACAATTTAGCTCTATTTTGAGCTGTAAATGATGTAATTATTGGCATTTTATTGGGGAGGAAAAGGTCAGAAATTCAGATTGCTGACATTCTGTACTGTCTGAAAGAAGGAGGCTAGCTGTAAAGCCATTCAGTCACATAAGATTTCTGGATACAAAGCAAAATTAACATGTCAATATTTGCAGCTCCAGGGAAAGTGGTATATTTTTCTAACCAATTAGCATGTTTATAGATGCAGTATAATTATATCTCTGTAACTTAAGTGAAAATCAATGTTCGTACATCGCAACTGAAGTTATTGAGTACCATAAGCGACACTGCCTCAAAACAAATGGCTCATCCAGAAATAATGCCTCAGTCAGATGCCTCAAAACTGCCTCTAATATATGATGATGCAAATAAAAGGACCAGTAGTGATGGGTAAGAAGTTGACAATAGGCGCAAATGAGAAGTCACAGAGAGTAAGTTAATAGATTTACTGCGGTATGCACTTTTATACAATACCTTGTACATCTTCAAATATCAAATCCACAGTATGATAAATTTGCGACTCTAGGGTTCTGCACAATGCCATTCTACATGGGTTATTTATATGGTCTGATGCTGATTGGAAACAGGGTTTTTCCCATTTCCCCATAGCATTGTAGGAAATTCTTGCATCTCACAGGGTTTCCCCAGCTTTTCTGATTTCCCCCCAACCTGTTTTGCTTCAAAGTTCTAGGGAAGATTGCAGCAAAACCTGGATTGCTGTTGTGAAAGTAGGAAAGTTCAGATTTTCCCAGTCCCATCCATACAGCAGCCATTTCACCTTCCCCTGTTCCTGCGTAGGTCATTCCCTCCACTGGGAAAGTAGGGGAAACCAGCCCTGTTTCAGCAGCTGCAGCAGCAGCAGAGACACCACACAGGCCTGTCTCTTGGCACAAATGTCCCTCTGTCACTTCTGCTTCTGTTCTGGAGCTTGGACGGATCTTGAAGACTTGCTGCTTCAGGGACTACAAAGGCTGCAAGCAAAGCAACAACATGCATCATACATGCATCTCTCTGTGTGGAGGAAGATAGAAGTAAGCCCAGGAAAGTGAATAATATGAAGCAAACCTTGTGGATTCCAAACCCAGAGAGCTTTGAAATTTGCTGCATTTAGGATTTTATGCAATCTGTGCCATTTATATCCCGCTTTTCTCACTGAGACTGAAGACAGATCATCACACAGTATAAGTCAATATGATCAACGTGGTGGGATACCCAATAAACAATGCAACATGGTTTGAACGGCGGGGATCTGAACGAGATTAAACTTCCGTATTAGCATTTAAACACGACACATTAAACAAGAGAGAAATTACACAGTAGGAGCATACCTACAGCAAGACACAGCAGTACAAAGTCCCTTATTCCATTACCAAAGTGTCTGCCTGGACCATTTCATTATGGGATGGCCCTATTATCTGTGCAAAAACAGCCTTCCTGACTTTTGCAGTTTGCAGAAAGCCAGGATGCAATATTTCTACTTGCATGCCCTCACGGTTGATACATGAAGTTCAGTGTATCAGGAGAAGTTTCCCAGAGGCTCCAACTTGGCTTTCTTTATCAACCTTCCTCACTTCAGGGTAGAGTGCCTTATGTAAGAACCTTTCTGCACCTACCAAGAGCTATCCAGCAGCTGGCTGGGAGGTGTGGAGGAACTTGAGTTGCTGGAAATGCTCTGCTATATTATATTAGCCTTAAAGAGCAGCAGAAGCAGCAGAAGCTTATCTAGGAGATGGCTGGCAGGGTGGAGGGGAGAAGACACCGCAGAAGCCTATGGAGATCTGCTTTCTCTGCCTCTTTTGCCATGGTTGGTTTTTCAACTATTTATTATTTCAACTATTTAATTCATTTATTTTAGTGTCCATGCTGACCTATACCAAAGAAGCAAAAGTGCAAATTGAAGCAACATGCACTCCCCCCCCCTCCCCATGTAGCTCGCACGTGTAACACACTCTCAGTTTGCTAAACAGCGCATTTTGCTTCTAGCAATAGAATAATGGGAGAAACCTTAATGGGGTCATTCACAGGAGAGCGACATTCTCACTAGCAAATCAGCTCAGCTTCTGTTGTTCCCCTTTGGGTGTATGTGTATTGCAGCTCAAGCCTTTGAGAACAGCAAAATATTGCTATGTCAGCCCCTTGCAGATAGCAGTTATCTCCCATCACACTTAGGACACAGATAATTAAGCACAGTTTTACATAACAAGGAACATCTGCTGTTGAAAGAAATGGAGATCTTGGCAAGCCAGAATACTGTGTGTGTGTGTGTGTGTGTGTGTGTGTGTGTGTGAACAGCTCTGCCCCCCTCATTAATACCAGCAGACATGAAAGCAAGTTCACCTTATAGTAATTTAATCTTTTTGTAATATGTTGCTTAAAATGCACGAATCTCTGCAATGTTAGTCAATAAAATCTTTCCAGTGCACACAATCTGACAAATTACCATAATCAAAATTGACTCTTTTTTCCAATACCCAAGATGCATCGGGCAAATTTATTTTAACACTTTCCTGGCACTGGGATTTTTTTTCTGGAGCTATTATACTGCTGTAGCTAAGAGCATGAGTTTCAAGTGCCACTTCAGTCTGGATATGGGCTATTTTAAAAGGTAGGGACCAGTGAGAGTCATGAAAAGTATGATATAAATGCTGGGTATTATTATTCTTTGCCCACCTGAAGTCTAAACAGATCTTTTCTTACTGTTAACCCTGAAAAGCTTCTAGAGGCAGAGACATGGTGAAAGAACTGAAAGGTGCATGTATTCTAAGGGCCATTCCACACAATGACCAATGTTGCTAAATGTTTGCAGTATGCAGAAACACTATATTTAATAGTGGAATTTCATCATTCTGCATACCTTCAATTCTAGTGGAATACTGAAGTCCCAGTAGCTGTCTATTCATTCCCCATAGGCTCCCAGTCTCACCGAAATCGCATCTAAGAGGCGATATTTTTCTGCGCTTCTTCCTGCCCCTGGCCGTCAATCAAACAGAACAACCAATGAACTGTTGTGTTCGTGTTCCCGAAAAGTTTTAAAAACCCAAAAACACCAGTAGCAACAAGCATTTGTTCATTCAGTGTCTCAAGACCTTTTTTGCTGGCATAGGAGCTGGTGCTTAATCGTTTACATGCTCTTCAAGTAAAAAAAAAAAAAAATCCCCCTTCCCATGGGTGCAGTTTCTGGCTGAAATTACGGGCAGTGTTGAACAAGGGGCTGTTTTGTGTTCAGGAACTTTAAAGACATTTGCAGGAGGGAGCTTTGTTTTACTGTTAAGCACTTCTGAATTGCTTGTGGAGGGACTTCAGCTGGAGAAGCCTCGCTTATTCATTGCTTTCACCGGTTTAAGGGGGGGGGGATGGAGATCGCATCTCCGGAAGCTCGGGGGCAAGAGCTAGGGTGGGACATTCTTTCTACCGCTATTTTGAGAATACACATGTCTTTGTTGTGGCTTGTGTTGTGGCTTGTGCTCAGAAGTGTAGCAGTTTTTTCAGGGGAAATCTACTTTTCTGGATTTCCCCCTAAGCGCTATAAAATTCCGATTGTTGCTGGAGTTTGGCGGGAGGTTTGCGGTTTGTTTACGATGTCATGCAAAAAGTTAAATTAATAGTGTTTACAAAAGGTAAGACTTTGGCTACATTTAAATTGTGCGGAATGGACCTAAGAGATCCTTATCCAAGTGACAGCCCCCTCTATCCTCTGAGCAAAAAAATGTCTGGGATGTAAATGGCCATACATTGTTCCGAAGAGTCTGGAACTTTTCAGTTTAGAAAAGAGACAACTAAGGTTTATAAAATTATGCATGGAGTGGAAAGAGTTGACAAAGAGATATTTTTCTCCCTCTCCCTAAATATTAGAACTTGAGGGCATCAAATGAAGCTTTAGGAGGGACAAAAGGAAATACTACTTTACACAGAGAGTGATTAAAATGTGGAATCTGCTGCCAGAAGATGTTGTGATAGCCTCAGGAATAAACAGCTTTAAAAGGGGATTAGATTAATTCATGGAGAATAAGTCAATGGCTACTAGCCATGATGACTGAGGGGAAGTTCCATATTCAGGGGCATTAACTCTGAATCCCAGCATTAAGAGGAATGTCTCAGCCTCTGTGGCCTATTGTTAGCCCTCCAGAGGAACTGGTTGGCTGCTGTGTGAAACAAGATGCTGGACTACATGGACCACTGGTCTGATTCTGCAGGGCTCTTCTTATGTGTCTGTATCTGCAGCAAGGCTTTTACAGCAGCACTCTCTACTTAGTGCACTTCCCCCCAACCCCCAACCCCTCCCCCCCCCATTCCTGGAAGACTCTTCATCTAGGGCAGACTGCCAAGTTACAATGGGCGGAAAGCAGGCCAGAATGATTGGTTCCTATAAGCCTGCACTGTAGGGACCACTCCACTCTAACCTATAAACCTCAAACAGTGCTTTAGTGGGCTTTTGATAGGGAGGCCAGTTCAATTCAGCAATGTTTTTAGGCCTCAACCATACGCTTGGTTCCAAGGTTCCCCCTTGGCCAGCTCCAGGTTGGGCAACTCCTAGGAATCTGTGGATGGAGCCTGAGGAAGACAGGGACCCCAGTAGGCTACAATGCCATAGAGTCCACCCTCCTAAGCATCATTTTCTCCCTGGGAACTGATCTCTATGGTTTGGAGATAAGGTCCCACCTGAAGGCTGACATCTCCAGGCTCACTGGGAACTTCCCTAGCCAATTAAATGGCCAGTCTGCCTCTACCCTTCAGGGCAGCATTTAATGCAAAGAAGGAACATAAGCCTCATCAGAAAGTGGTGTGAGCTCAAAATGCTTCAAGGAATGGATTATAACACATCCTCCACCTAATTCAACTGAACCCAACCAAGGTCTATGAGAAATAATTCAAAATATGAGAGTAGTATATTGATAGAGAATGAGTAGAAGGATGCGGAAGGAAGACTGCTTCAATTCCTACCCCCCCCACACACACACACAAACACACTCACAAACAAAGAAAATATGTTTGGAGACCCATTTTTGAAAGTTAACAAAGCAATCCTTTAACAACACACAGAGAAAGACATTTTCTTTACTTTTTTTTGCAATGCACTTTTCTTTTAATCTACCTGATGACTTTATGGAGAGAGCATTTACTTCACTTGAATGGAAAACCTTATGCACAGCTACTCAGCTATATTTTTATGGCTACAATTATTTCAGCAACAATTCCAAGTACGGCTTCTCTTGCTGTATTTTGTATCTGAGTCTAAGATACCCAAATGCACATCAGTAGATGAAAAGTATGTAAAATTGTTCACATGTCCTTTAAAACACATGGAAGCAAGGACAGGAGCGACTGAAGGGTGTTGCTGTGCCTAAGCAAACTCGAACACAGAGGAAAACAGCCATATTCACCACAGCATAGAATAAAGTCTAGGATTACTTTTCTTTACCTGGCATTTTAAATGAACCATGTAGTATTTTCAATTAATCTGACCATAATTATACTGCATAGCTGGGGTCTGAAACATTTCATAATTAAATAGCCAAACTACATCAAAATCTGGAGTTCAAGATCTGGAGTTAAATTAAATAGGGGTCCAGTAGCCTTGTGAAGACTAACAAAATTTATTCCAGCATATGGTTCTGTTGAGCACACTTTATCAAATGCATAACATCCCCATCCAAGGTAGTGTGAGATGGATAGGAAAAGCTGCAAGAAGACAATATAAAACAAGATTAATTTTTGAGTGGTTCTTGTTTTACACTGACCTCTCATTGTAACTCCTACATGCTCCCCCTGTCCTTTTCTGTATAAATTTAACTGTTTTGGACAGACGCGCAATACACCAGAGGAAATGAAAGATTAGACAGAATTGATTTTATTAGCCTTTTAAAAGTCCTCCTGGATTGATGTTGAGTTTTGCTACTACAGGTTACAGTAGAATCCCACCTCTCTGGAGTTCTTACCTGATAAACCATCACAATCGCATCCACAAGCTCTCAGCCAGCACAATTATTTAGAGTAATAATTAGGTCTCTTACCGCCCTTGAGGAAGGGTGCCAAATGATGAGGGAATTGGACTTGAGCTGTATGGCATTATTGAGCTGTTTTGCGGACAAAGTCCTGTTGCTCTGCCACGACCTTGGCACAGCTTGGCACAGTCTAGCAGAGACTGGGGCTGTAGGCTTAGCTTACCCACCCGCTTGGGGCTTATCAGACTGCTGTCTCCCTCACTGCTGCCCCCCCCAGCTCTGCCCACAAAGAACTCCCATGTCTCTACCACTGAACCATTGGGAATTTTGTTTAAAGTAGATTATTTGTGTAAAACATTTATATGCTGCCTTTCCACCCCAATAGAGCCTTCAAAGCAGCAAACATCATGAATACCAGAACTTTTTATTTTCAAAGCACTGACTGAATAAACTTCTCTCTATGATACCCAACATGCTGCTTGTTTATGACATTCTGACTGGTTATGCCAGTTTGTTTAGTACATGTGTGGTAGAATGCAGTCCTCATATATCACTAGCATTCACATTTTGAAAAGTGTTTGTCAATCAGCCCACAGATGGGCAGAGCAATGTGCAATGGCACAGGCACGACAGAGAGGCAAAAACCCAAAATCAAACCATTTCTGGGGAAAAGATCAGGGGGAAACAGGTTTAAGAAACGGAATGCGTGAGAGAGAAAATCTGGGACAACAAGAGATTTTTTAACAAAGTTGTGTAGAAACGCCGAAAAAGAAAACACCAGTAATGAGTAATAAAATCTGTATATTAAGGCTATCTAGAAGACACCATATGTAAAGCAGGGGGGGGAATCCAAGCAAAGCCAATATGTTCAAGGGTGTAGTGTGGGGTACAAAGATCTGTCCAATTTCCTTCCACACCTCCCTCTCCAACAAAAATACACAACCTGAATCTAGGAGTCCATCCATTCCTGCCCCTAGCCCAGCTTGCTACTAAAAGCAAGGTAGAAACAAGAAAGAGCATGGCAAGTGGCCATGCAGAAGGACAATGAAGTTGTCCTCTTTGCCCACTATTTTCCTTCTGCCCCTTCCCCAGCTTTTCCTTTTCTAAAATTGTGGAGGGATCCTGTCATACTACATCTCAATATTAAGCCTTAACCCCCACTATTCATAAACATCCAAAGTTAGAAATAAATGTGAGTGATTTTTCAAGGACTTTCTTCCTAACATAAATGGCTGCACATTCTCTCTATGGAATTTTATCCCACTGAGGTCCTTCTCCTCAAACCCTGCCCTCCGGGGATCTGCCCCCAAATCTCCAAAACATTCCCAACCTGGAATTAGGAACCTTATGGCTGATTTAAACATTGGTGTTCATGGCTTGATGGCTGCAACACCAAGTGCTGACTTGCATGTGCAAATAAACCATTTCAGACCCAACACTGCTGAGAAAAAGTACATATCATTCACAACAAACAAAATATTTTCCAGGAGAGCCAGTTCACAAATTCAGCAGGGAACAGTTAAATTATAAACACATCTGTATGACACACCTCTAGTTTTTTGTTCATTGAGCAAATAATTCCATTCAAGCTGGTTTTTAAAAACTCCTTTCATTTCAAGGAAGCTATGAAATTTGGTGTTCTTCATTGTACGCATATTCGTCAATATTAATTGCTTGAAGTTTAAATTGCTTCTGTTTGGCCAAACTACTAAGAGGAATTTTACTGTTTTGTTGGGCTCCTATAATTACTGCATGTCTGTGGCTTGTTAATTAAAGCAAACACTTCTGTTATAGAGATTAATTCCATAGGAATAAAAGACTAATTTTGCATGGAGGCAGAACCTGTTTTCCTTGCAGCAACATATTTGTAATACACAGTGAGCAATTATCTTTAAACTTTGTGTGCCAAAGTGGAATCTGTGCCAAGTTCATACATCATTTAAGGATCAGGACCTCAACCTATCTTTTATTAATTGTGGTGCTTCTTGCTTTTAAGGAATGGTAAACCACAGGCTCATATTTTACAGTTTCTGAATTGAATTGAGGTTCCATTCTCTAAGTATTCAGTCATTCCCTATCAGCTTTTCTCTGGCTACTGTTCAAACACCACCACATATGATGATACATAGCTCATCTCCCCTTCAGGCTAGTTCCACAAAAGATGACTTTCATAACCAACCTTTTGATCACTTTTTGTGTATTTTCAATATACCAACTGTATGTTCATACAAACATTAACATTCTCAGGTCCTTAGAAATACTACATTACCCTGTGCTCCTGCTGTTGTTTATTAAGGTTGGCCATGGAAGCTTTATGCTTAAGACACAGGAATCAAGAAGGAATTTTTCAAAAGAAACCAGTTCTACTTTCAACTTTTCACAAATGGATAAAGATCAGGTCAAGGGGCGGTAGGTTTGTCAGGTCCCCCCCCCCCAGGCCATGGAGGGGAAGATTGCCAGATCCAGCTTTGGAGATTCTTGAAGATTTGGCAATGGAACCTGGGGGAACCTCGGAGGGGTATAGTGTCATAGAATCCATCCTCCATTTCTTACAGGGGAATAGATCTCTGTAGTCTAGAGATGAACTGCAGTTCCGGGGCATCCCCAGGTCCTACTTGGAGGCTGGTATCCCTAACGAGTAAAGAAGTTATCAAAGTCTCAGTCTATGTACACAGTGAGGGAGGCAAGGGAATGATTATCTTGTACAACTTGTTCAGTTTAGAAGAAGAAGAGCTGGTCTTTCTATGACGCTTTTATCTACCAGGAGTCTCAAAGCAGCTTATATTCACCTTCCCTTTCCTCTTCCCACAACAGACACCCTGTGAGGTAGGTGAGGCTGAGGCAGACCTGATATTACTGCTTGATCAGAACAGTTCTATAACATCTTAGCACTTAGATTCAAGAGCTGGTGAAAAGTAATGTTTCATGTGCATTTCATGACTAAATTCTGTAGTAGTCATTTTACCATCAGATGCATCCAATCCCTTTGGACTATCCCTGGGACTTTAAGCAATCGTAAGCAGAGTCACACTTATTAAAATCCATCCAAACCATTAAGGGTGTGATTCTACTTAGGATGGCACTGTAAGGTCACTCTGTGTGATACATAGCAGAGCAAGGCTTCCAACATCCAGATCTCCTTGATGAAATATTTCTGAAAGAGCTCATGTAATGAGAGGTAAAACCACTTTCATAGGTAAGCAAAATGCTACCAATCACATTTTTCTAAATAGCCTTCACTTGTGAAGGATAGCCTTTCAGACATTACGAATGGCAGCTAATGCACTAAAATACTTTATCCTCTCAAGATTTATGATTTATTTATATCATATGGTGTATGTGTAGTGTACCCAGGAGATCCTACAATTGTAGGATTGTCTGGCAGCCAGGAGGAATTGTTTGGGGGTGGTTTGCTATTGCCTCCACAGCATGACCATAGTTATCCTTGGAGGTCTCTCATCCAAATATTAACCAAGGCAGACCCTGCTTATCATCTCAGAAAAATATGATAAGTTCAGACTTATAAGCTGTGGACTCATAGAAATTTCCTGCCTTGAGGCTAAACATTTGCCATCAGGTAAAACTGGAGGGACTTGGTAAGGCTGAAAAGGCTGAGGGAGAATACTGGATATGGGGATGAGAAAACAAGACGAGCAGCTTTACTTAGAATTACTAAGAAAGAGAGAGGTCAGGAAATAGCCTGGAGGAAATGAAACGGTTTCATCATGAGAAGGCTTCTAAGGTTATTGTGAGGCTAAAATGTCATTCTGAGTTCCTTGGAGTAAAAGCAGGATACTAATGTAAACAACAATCTGTCTCTCTTGAAAATGAGGCACAGACCAGAGAGAGAGTAAATCAACTCTAGAAGGATTAAGGACAATTATATAACTACCTAAAGAAATATTTGCATTTCCAATCATAACAGTAGATGTGCTGGGAAAGCAATCTGGTCGATGAGAAAGTGTTTAAATGCCGGGATATTTGCTTCTCTCTCTTCCCCTCCTTGAAGTTTACTGAGCCAGATGGATGAACTTTGTATCTTCAGCTGAATGCTTTAATCCTGGGTTATGTAAAGAGCAAAATTGATGTTTTATAGATTTTCTGTAAAGGCTCTAATATCCAAAACTCTCATCTTCAAAAATTCATTTTTCTCCTCCTTAAACATTGTGATGTTTTCACAGTTCCAAGGAAACCATGTAAGGTAAATTGGCTTGAAGTGGCTTTTGCTTCTTGTTCAGCTCCAAGTTCAACTATGCCCAAGCCCACATGCTGATCAGCAGGTGTGTCTTTGAGAGAACTTAGTGACTGAAGCACCTGCAGTCCTGGAGGGCTAATGTGCCTATAGAGTTCTTGTCTCATGAATAGAAAGGCTAGACTTTTCACTGATGTTTTCCTTTTGTTGACTGATTATCTATACACCAAGCATCAAAAAATGCAGCTAGTTTATACACCATTATGACAGGAACTGGAAACCCTACCCTCTGGCACCCATGCCCTTGGAGCACTTAGAGTTTCTCAAGGAGATTGAATAAGAAACCAAGAACATATCCAAAGACCTATGCTCTTTCTTCCTCTTGCAGCATTGCAGCTTCCTTTGAGAGGAGTGATTCCCCCCAAAATTTGCATTTCTGCAACTAGTTTGTGCACATCATTCTGTAGTGCTTTTTACAGAAAGACACTAGTAGCATAGGCATGGGCAGATTGGATTGGATAAACCCAAAAGCAGCTGAACCAATGCCAATTTGGGTACTATTTTGGCTCACCCAAGCCAAAGTGTCCATTCTCTGCATTAGAAAGGTCCAAATGGCCCAAATTATGATTTGGTCACAATTTGGCAGTTTAAATGCCCCCCCCCCCCCCCGCTTTCTCAGGCAGCACCAGCGAAGGTGTAGAGGGGACGAGTATGTGCCTAATAGCTGATAATGATGGTCTGTCTGCTTGTTCCCTTTAAATCTCTCACCAACTATGGAGGGCTTTAAAGGGAGTGAGCCAGGAACCTGTCATCTTCAGCTGTTCAGCACACTGGCCACTCCCTTTAAATAACTGTCCCACCATTGAAGGCAAGCTATCTGTGATGGCAGGGCAATCATTTAAAGTAAGCAGACAGTGTGCTGATCAGCTGGTGCAAGCCCTTTAAATCTCTTGAGACTCCTTCAATCAGTGAAAACTGGTATATGAAAACCAGTTCTTCTTTTTCTTCTTGATGGGACAAAAGCTCCTAGAGGGGAGCAATTCGGACTGTGGAAATTTCTCTGAGAAAGCATTCAGAACCTCATTCCTTTCCAGCTGCTTCTCTACTCCAAATTCCCTCACCAATATGGCTTTGATTTTTAAGAGAGAGGGGGGGGAAGTATTTATTTTAATTTATTTATTATTATCTGCCATTCCCGGAATCAGCAAATAAATAAGACACTCCCTTTGGTGTTGTAGGAGTTAATTTTGGTTTATTCACATGGTTCATAAGAATTAGGAGAGGCAGCTGCTGGATCTTTATAAAACAATTTTCCAGTCTGTTTGAAGTTTTCAATGAACTTCAGCCAGCCTCAAAAGTGAGTCAAATAACAGCAAACATACTTGCAGCTCTTCAGAAGAATGGAACATTACCTGTCTTGTCCCAACTTGCCTAGGAGCCATATTCTTTGTTCTTTTCCTATTTTGAGACTTCATGCCAATGATATTTGAGCTTTATTTTCCTTTTGCTTAAGCTGATGGAGTCAGATGGGGAGGGGGTTGGCAAATATTACTTAATTGGTCTCTAGAGTTCTGAGCTGCTTATGGAAAAGGGAACTAATCCGGACCTTTTTTCTGTGCCATCATCTGTATTTCTGCCTGGAGCCTCTTTCTGTTGGCATCTTTGTGGTTTTCCTGCTTGATGGAATGCGTACAAGCTTCTTCTTCATTGTATAAGATGCCTACCATATGTTGTCTGCAGCTTGCCAGATTTTTTAATGGTTAAGGAGGGGTTGTTCATTTGGTGGTTGGTTTGTTGGTTTGTTAGGCTGTTGCTCTTTTATCCCAGGAAGTGAAGAATATGTTTGTTCTTGAAAAGGTGAAGAAGGGAACAAAGTAGCGTAATCATATTGTTTTAATATTTAAGTAAAACAATATTAAAACACACTGAAACAAAAGGGGGAGTGATAGTCCTCAGCTTCTCCCTCTCTTGCTATTTTTCTACTATGCCCTCTCCCACCCAACAGATTTTCCGATCTGCACAATACTCAGCAGTATAAATAAAAGGCTAAGGGGGGGTGGAGGTGGGCCGAGTCTGGGATGATTGGCCCCCCCACCCCGGACTGACAAGCAGAGGGGCCAAACGGAAGACGCGAAGCAGTGCGCCTTCCAATTGGCCCCTTGGCCTGGACTGACCAGTCAGGAGGCGCACAGCGCCTCCCAACCCGCCCACACCCCCCCACCCCACAATGTTTGCCGCCTTCAGCAAACTGCCAGGGACACGCCAGGTAGGCGCCTAGCAGGGGGAGCTCCAAGGCCCGCACAGAAGGCTTCTGCATGGGCCTTGAACCACGATCCAAGCTCCACGGGGAGTCGGCGGGGAGGGGGGCGCACACACACACACATATATTAACATGAATATATGGTTACTGCTTATCTTTGGCCAGTTAAGCCTGCTCTTGTGTGTTGTGCATGTCATCCAGAAAATGCTGGTGCTTGGCAATCCTGCAGAGTAAATAGTGATGAAACCTGCCTTTCTATTTTCGGGGCCCATCCACCTTTCTAAGTATGTGTGAGTTCCGTTTTCACTGTCAGTCTTCCAATATAACAATATATAGATTTAAAAGTTTGATATTATTTTCAACAAGAATTTTTGTTCAGGATCATGTTATGTGACATGCCTGGGGCCTTTCGGAGGTGCCTTACCTGAGTCTTTACTTGTGTCAGTTTATAGCTGGGAGAACATCTACTTGGCTGCAGTGTTACCACTAGAACACTGAAAAACAATGGCTGCCACCACCTTCTAACATAAAGAGCACTAGTGTTGGAATTGCAATCACCAAGTAATTTGGTGAAGTTAGCCTTGAAGGTCTGTACTTAATCTGCTTAAGCAGCTGAGCTGTACTTGTGTGCTCACTAATGGCATTAAGTAGTCATTTGGTGAGGCTGCAGGGAATCCTGATATCCATGTCAAATCAGCTTCATATATGTTATCTTGTTTCATATTTCCAACATCCTGAAAGGCAGGCCAGTCTACCCGGTGCTAATGGTGACATTTTTTTTTCTCTTTTCTGCTGGTCATGGAAGCACCAGAAGGCAAGAGCCAATGGGAGCAGGAGATCTCATATCCCTGGCCAGCACATGAGAACTGCATTTGGAGGGTGGACCGCATGGTATTATACTCCACTGGCGTCACTCTTCTCCCCAAACCCTGTCTTCCGCACGCTTCCTCCCCAAATCTTTGCCCTGCTGCTTTTTGATTAAAGCAACTCTGGGTCTTGTGCCATTTTGCCATAGGAAGGCCAAGCATCGCTTGGGGATCCAATTCTACAGACCTTCCTTTTCTATGTCTGGAGCAACAACATTGACTGCCTTTCCCCTTTTCAGGAACATCCCGTGACAGGATATTCTCCATATTGTAGGCATATAAGTTCCTGGGAAAGGCAAGATTTGAACTTGGATCTCCTGGATCACAGCTCATTTGTTGCACCATTATGTTATGCAAGCTGTTGCTTGTCATTTTGTTTTTAAAGGCAGCTAGGTGTCCTGTCTATAGGAACAAAGATTGATGCAAACTTTTAGATTTACCATAGTCAAGGCCAAAAGGTGTCATGATCATAAAGCAGAGTTATCAGACTATGAACCAGAATCCCTTTGAACGTGGCCCTTGCTGACAAATTCTGTCTCAAGTCTTCAGTTATCACTTGTTTTCTTGTAACTTCTTTACAGTGCTCTGAAAGTCAGAGGGTTCTGGTGGTTTGCCCCTAACCAGTCGTAGACATTTAAATATGCTAAGCATGAAGAGTAGGCTAAACATTCCCTGCTGTTACTTCCATCTGACTAGTCACCAAAGCAACTCTTCAGCAATTAAGCCCCTCTGTTCTCAGGGTTCAGCAGCACCATGCTGTTGACCTCTGGCCTCTGGATGAAGAGAACTAGTGGGGTCAAATACAGACCTACTTATTGCTGAGCCAAGGCAGAGACATGTCTACAAATGTAAAGATGCCCCTGTTTGGTCTCTCAACAGAAAGCATAAAATAAATAATTCTTAGTCACATTTTTTCCCACAAAAATTATTTCATTTCCTCTCTGTTCTTGAGATTTATACTGCAACTGCTTTCTAGCAGTCTTAAATACTCCACTCAAGAGGATCTGAATTGCCTATTTAGAGATACTGGTGTAGACTATCAAATGAGATTAATCATTTAACCAGTGTAATTTTTAAGTGTATTCCAGATTTCATGGTGATATAATCACCACCACCACAAAACACAACTAAATGTTAACCTAATGTCGTGGTTCGGTCCTTGGTGGCTTGGGAACCGGACCGAACCCCGCCATCAGAGGCGCCCGCGATCACGGAGGTAGGGCATGGTGATCATAGGCAAGCCGGCAGCTGGGCGCCCCACCCGATCGTTGAGGTGGCAATGGCCGCTAAAGAACCTCAATGTCCCCCTCCACCTTTTGACAAGGGCCCGGAGATGGCCCTTTGTTCCAGGAAAATGGGCCATCAGGAACCCCGGAAAACCTCGCATATGTGCATGAGTCATGATTGTATCAGCATGTTCCCTCCGCAAGTACTGGGTGGGGCAATACAGCCTAAGGAGGTGGGTTTTGTATAAAAGGGAGCTTCCACCTGGAGTTCGGTGGAAGCTCTTACTCCATACCAGCGGACTCCACGTTGCTGAAATAAAGCTTGTTCCTGTTGTATTGTTCACCAGGCCTGGCGTGACGTTTTCTTCAAAGGGGCACCCTGTTTTTTCAGCTAGCAAGCGGGTCCCCGACATCGTAAGAGCTTCCCACCGAACTCCAGGGTCGGCATCGCATCCGAGCGCTTATCGGGACGGATCCAGAGATGGCGTTTTCAAGCAACGGGGCGGTCTCGACCCCCACGAACCCCGGGAACATGAGTTTAATGTCCCCGGGAGATTTCCTCCGAAAACCGGGGGGGCAGGAGCAGCTGTCCGGGACCCCGAGACCCTCGGCAGCGGCGGCCAAGGGAAGGCGCCGGGCCATGGGGTTCCCAAGCACGGCGGGGAGCGCGCCGAGGTCTGGGGGGTTGGCCCCAACCTGGGACACCCAGCTGAGGCAGGCGCTTCGCCCGGTAGGACCTGAGGAATCCCTAGAGGACCTGCGGCGGGCCATGGCGGACTTGGCCAGGCGCTTGCAGGCAGCTGAAGCCCGTGAGCAAGCTCGGGCCGGGCCCGGAGGGACTGGTAATACAACGGCGGAGGGGATCGCGTCGAGTGAGGACGTCTCCAGCGACGAGGACGAGCCCGGCACTGGTGAGCGGGCCCCGGACCCCGACCCGGAGCAGTTTTCAGTCCCGAGTAGGCGAGACGGCCAGCGGAGAGGCGAGACAGCAGAGGATCTCGGGGGAGCGGGTGAGCCGACGGGGCGGCGAGAGCCGGACCAACGCAGGAGCGACGTGCAAGGCAGGGAGCGGCACGGCGTCGTTGGGCAAGTTGGTAGCCGGTGGAGCGGAGCAGGACGAGACGGCGGACGCCGAGAATCCCGGATCCGGAGGGGGTCGGACTACTCTCCAAAACGTTCCCCCCCAGAGCTTAAGGCGCGTTTCGACGGGACGCCGGACGACCTCCCGCAGTTCCTCCTCCACGCGCTGACGCATGCCCGGAGGTATGGAGACCGGTATGAGGACTCCGAGGACTTGGTCTGGGGGGTGGCCTCGTGTCTCCAGGGCAAGGCGGGTCAGTGGTACCTAGGGTTGGCCGAGCGCGGCGACCCGGCAACTCGGGACCTGCAGGACTTCGTGGTCGCGCTCCGCCGACGATTCCAGGACCCCCAGGCTGAGGACAAGGCAAAGAGTCGGATCAAGGGACTTCGACAGGGTACTAGGGGGGTTATGGACTATATAGACATTTTCCGGAGGGAAGCAGGCAAGGTGTTCTCCTGGAACGAGGAGACCCAAATCGAGTACTTCCGGGAGGGCCTTAACCCGAAGCTCAGGGAGTGGGCCGTGATCAAGGGGACGGAAGAAGATCTGTCTACACTGGAGGGGTGGTGTTTTGTGGTCGCCAAGCTGGAAGCCAGCCTGGGTTGGGCCGCCGCACCCCCCCGGGAGGCCAAAGGCGGGTCAGCCGAGGCGCCGAGACCGGGCCCCGACAACTCTCGCCCCAAACGACCCCCGAACCCCGAGCGGGAAAGGAGACGCCGGGAAGGTCTGTGCCTGAAATGCGGGGGGTCAGGACATTTCGCAGCAGCGTGCCAACGGCAAGGGGGGGAGGACCGCGGGCTCTCCCAGGGGGGAGGTGCGACACGCCCCCAGCAGGCACGCCGGGCGGAGGACCTCCGCAACGAACCGGGAAGTGCCCAGGCGACGGGAAACGGCCAGGACCTGCTGTAGACGGCGCCGGGCAGCAGGTCCCGCGGTGCGAGGGAAAACCCCTACAGCATGAGGCGCGACCTCCGAACGTGGTAATTTTAGAGCTCCGGAACCCGGAGAACGGACTAAGTTGGGTGGGGGAGGCTCTTTTGGACTCTGGATGCGACCACAGCATGGTCCACCCCCAGATAGCCCGGGCTTTGGGGCTACCGAAGCGCATTCGGAAGGTTCCCCTGGTTTTCGTCCAGATGGACGGCAGCCCGATTCAGGGGGGACCTTTCGGGGAGGAGGTGGGTCCTATCACCATCCACATAGGGGACCACCAAGAGCTGCGGTGGCTGATCCAGGTCCCCGTAGCGGGATATCGGGCGGTGTTGGGCCTGGATTGGCTGAAGGAACACAACCCCGTGGTGGACTGGCGGGCGGGGACCCTGAAGTTCGACTTGACGGTGGGTGCACGGCATCGGGTCCCCCACGAGAATTCCAGCCACAAGAGGACGGCGGCGCGTCCCAGGGGAGCGGCGGCGGCGCAGCAGGAGATACCAGAGCCCGAGGTCCCGCCAGAGTACCGAGACCTCGCAGCCGTTTTCAGCGAGCGGGAAGCGGACGAGCTACCCCCACACCGCCGCACGGACTGCGCTATCAACATCCCAGAGGGGGCGGTACTACCCAAAGGGCGCATCTACAAGATGAGTGAGGGTGAGCTCAAGGACCTCCGGGAGTTTTTGGGTAAAAATCTGGCCCGAGGTTTCATCCGGCCCGCTTCCAGTCCCATGGGAGCTCCAGTCTTGTTCGTCCGGAAAAAGGATGGGTCCCGACGGCTGTGCCAGGACTACCGGGGCCTCAACGCCATCGCAGCGGGGAACGCTTACCCCCTCCCGCTGATCCCGGATTTGCTGGCCCGGCTGGGCAAAGGGACTCTGTTCACTAAGCTGGACCTAAGGGAGGCGTACTACCGGGTACGCATCCGGGAGGGGGATGAGTGGAAAACAGCGTTTAACTGTCAATTGGGACAATTCGAATTTAAAGTGATGCCGTTCGGTTTAAGCGGGGCACCTGGGGTTTTCATGAGTCTAATTAATGAGGTGTTGCAGGACCTTCTGTTTCAGGGGGTGGTTGTTTATTTGGATGACGTCCTGATCTACAGCCAAGATCCCCAAGAGCACGTGACCCTGGTGAGGGAGGTGTTAAAGCACCTGCTGGCAAACCACCTATACGTGAAGCTGGCTAAGTGCGAATTCCACCGTCCCTCCCTGGACTATTTGGGCTACCGCATCTCAGCCCAGGGCATAGCTATGGACCCCGAGAAGGTGCAGGCGGTGCTGGCCTGGGAAAGGCCCCGCACCCGGAAACAGCTACAAAGCTTCCTGGGGTTTGCTAACTTTTTTAGAGGCTTCATCCCCAGATACTCCTCCGTAGTGGCTCCCCTCACGGACTTGCTAGGTACCAAGGGGAGAGGTCCTCGTGCCACGCGGCCCAGCGCAGCGCTCGGCTGGAATGAGAAATCGGAGGCAGCGTTCCTGGCCGAGTTCGCGTACAACAACGCAGACCACAGCAGCACGGAGATGTCGCCTTTTGCCGTCGTCTACGGGACAGACCTGAGACACTTCCCGGAGCTTGGAGAGGTCCCCGCCCGGGAATCGGCCGACCTTCGCGAGTGGGGGAAGCGTGCCGGGAGCTGCTGGAAGTCGCTGCAGGAGCAGCTCCACAAAGTCAAGGCAGCGCAGAAAGAGGACGCCGACCGGAAGAGACGACCAGCTGAAGAGATCCGACCGGGGGATCGAGTTTACCTTTCCACCCGGAACCTACGGTTGAATTTGCCCAGCAAGAAGCTAGGCCCTCGGTTTTTGGGGCCTTTCGAGGTCTTGGCCCCGATCAACGAAGTTTCGGTCAAGCTCAAGCTCCCCAAGAACCTCCGGCACATCCATCCCGTCTTTCACGTGAGCCTTCTAAAAAAAACTCCGGACGGTGACGTTTGGCACCCCGTGTTTTCCCCGCCAGCGCCCGAGGTCCTGCCGGGGGGGGAGCACCACGAGGTGGCGGATATCCTGGACTCTAGACTCCACAGGGGGAAGTTGCAGTACCTCGTGGAATGGAAGGACTTCGCTTTGGGGGACCGGGAATGGGTCTGGGCAGCGGACGTCCTTGCGCCCCGACTCACTGAACGTTTCCACAAGCGGTATCCTGGCCGTCCCGGGGGGTTGGAGAATGGACCTTTGGGGGGGCAGAATGTCGTGGTTCGGTCCTTGGTGGCTTGGGAACCGGACCGAACCCCGCCATCAGAGGCGCCCGCGATCACGGAGGTAGGGCATGGTGATCATAGGCAAGCCGGCAGCTGGGCGCCCCACCCGATCGTTGAGGTGGCAATGGCCGCTAAAGAACCTCAATGTCCCCCTCCACCTTTTGACAAGGGCCCGGAGATGGCCCTTTGTTCCAGGAAAATGGGCCATCAGGAACCCCGGAAAACCTCGCATATGTGCATGAGTCATGATTGTATCAGCATGTTCCCTCCGCAAGTACTGGGTGGGGCAATACAGCCTAAGGAGGTGGGTTTTGTATAAAAGGGAGCTTCCACCTGGAGTTCGGTGGAAGCTCTTACTCCATACCAGCGGACTCCACGTTGCTGAAATAAAGCTTGTTCCTGTTGTATTGTTCACCAGGCCTGGCGTGACGTTTTCTTCAAAGGGGCACCCTGTTTTTTCAGCTAGCAAGCGGGTCCCCGACACCTAACTAAATTCAAAGAAGTATACTTCATGTCATAATCTACGAATATAATTTTTCTAAAAGACACACTGAGGTACATGTTCAGGAGATTAGAAATTTAGCAGGTGGATTTTCTAATAGTTTCTGATATTAACTTGGAATACAGGCTGCAGAAAACAAATGAGAACAAGAAAGAGTTAAAGAGTTAAGTAGTATTGCTTCCACATAAAGACTTTATCAGGATATTTTTTTCATGGGTTGTATGTTTTGAGGAGTCAGGAGTACCAAACATATTTAATTCGGTTAATTTAGGAAATGTGACATTTAATGCCTTCCCAATCCAGTACATTAGGTGACACAAGTTACCAGAAATGGGAAGTGCTGTGTGTTTAATTGGTATAAATGCTTTCATAGTCTCAGAAACAATAACCAGGCAAGCTTTAGCACTTCAATGCTTTTATATGCAAATAGCATTCAAATCCTGTCTGTTTAAATAATTTTCTGAAGCACCTACAGGACTTCCTACCTGTTCAGGATACCTCTTGTCCCTTCCCTCTCCAAAATCCAAGTGCACTTCTTTTTATTGGACATTTGTTGTTAAAATATCATAGGTTCTTTTTTCTCCATCATTCCAATATTCCAGTCAGCTAAAAGGAGGAAGAAAGAGAATCATCTGTTCACTGCAATTATGTTGTTGAAATAATATTTAACTAGCATTTTTTTTAGAAACTGAAAAATTCCCAGTGGCCCAGAGAAGAAGTAGTACTGGGGTTTTGTACCATGGTTTTCACTACTTGAAGGAAACTCAAAAAAGCCTACAATCACCTACCCTTCCTCTCCACACAACAGAACCCTGTGAAGTAGGTGAGGCTGAAAGGGCTCTAAGATTTGTTATTGGCCCAAGGTCACCCAGAAGGCTGCATGTGAAGGATTGGGGAATCAAACCTGGTTTTCCAGATCAGAGGCCACCACTCTTAACCACCAAACCAAGCTGTCTTTCAGGAAGAGAAGGGAAGACAGCCACTGTTGAGGAATTGGAGCAGAAAAACTGTGGGGAACCTGCCACAGGGAAGGCCCATTGCCATTGGATTGTATGAGTAGCTACCAATTCTGTGTAGATAGAAAGAGCCAAGCCAGCATTCGTATGGCAGCAGGGCTAGTCTCTGCAGCCATATGACATTGGCGCCAGCCCAGTTCTGTCCCAGGCCTGACACGTGTTAGGCCCTCTGTTGCCCCATGGCAAGGGAACATGGATGTTTCCCTATTCCCCAGTCTGCCATGGTGGCCAATGGGGCCTATCCAGTCACAGGCCTGCGTGGAAGGCCCGGCTCCTCCCCCTCCTATGGCATCCCAGAGGGGACAGAAAATGCCCCACTCGGCTCCATGGCACTTTGCAGTGCTGCAGTGCTGAATGGGGCATTTTTGTTTTTATTTGCACAAAGGTGAGATTGGGTTGTAACACAATTCCACCTTCATGCAAATAAACCTCCCACCTCTCCCCCACACCCTTCCACCCTAGCTGCATTGTGGAGATGCAGAAATCTTGGGCCACGGAAATAGGTCCCCCGTGAGGACACAGGAAGTGGCAGATCATGCTACTCCACTGCAATGCATTGGTGGCCGCCCAGAGCAGGGCCACTAGGGTGGAATTGGTACAGCCACAGCAATAATGGAGAAATAATACAGGCCTGTCCCTGTTTGTAATCCCATCTTTTAGTATTGTGGCTAATGTTGAAGTGATTGGGGGGGGGGAATTATGCATAACAAATAGGTTTTCTCATGCCCCACCCATTGTAATTGTTACTAGCTGTAAGGTATGGCAGTTTGTTATAACCACAGGGTTTGGAATGTAGGTCTTCTAGGATGTACTACAAATTACTGTCTCATTTATATATTCAGCATGAAGACCCATCAGTTTGTCTGCAGTTCTCTAATACAGCAGAGGCACTATGCACTCCAAAGAGTATTCAATGAAATAGATGGAGCCCAAATATTTTCAAACAGTTAGTTTCATGTTCAGTAACTTCTTAGAGACATGTATAGTTTCAAGATATAAGCTTTTGAAAGTCAAATTTCCCTTTATCAGACACAGTAGTGTAGAAATGGAGATCCTTTTTATCCTAGTCAGATGATTAGAAGATGTTGTAAACAATGTTTGGAAAGGAGACAAAGGTACCATGTATATTGTAATCAGATTAATTACACCAGAGAGGAAATGCTTGAGAATAGAAAATTAGTATTGAGATAGAAATCCTATGTCCCTTATTCAGCTCAGTGGGGTCCATTATTCTGAATGTGTGAATTAACTTGAGTTCAGTAATATTGGAATTCAGATCACCAACATTGTTTCCTCCTGATTTTTTGTCAACAAGCATAGATCAATTATCCAGTTAATGGTTGTCATGTCCCTGTGTCCAGTCCTTGTGCAGTCACCACTGCCACTCTCAGAGCAGGAGCCACCATTGCCACCACTGCTTTCAGAGCAATAAGGAGAGGGGCTGAGCCAGATTAGATGGCACAGGAGCATGATCAGCAAGTTCCAAGTCCCAAACTAGAGGAGCAACTGGGCCCGGCCCTGTTGACACTTTGCCCTCCTCCCATCTTTGCCTTCAACCAGACCAGAACCCCACTCCAGCCCAGCCGGAGCACTACAGGTGATGATGGCAAGCAGATTTCACAGAGTGTCACAGAAGTGCCCGGCTATGGGCCCCAGGTGAGTGCACTTTGACAGATGATGCCTGAAGCCCTTGCTTCAGCAAAGCTCTGCTTGACTTACTCCTGGCTCCAGCTTGGTGTAGTGGTTAGGAGTGCGGACTTCTAATCAGGCGAGCCGGGTTTGATTCTGCACTCCCCCACATGTGGCCAGCTGGGTGACCTTGGGCTCACCATGGCACTGATAAAGCTGTTCTGACCGAGCAGTGATATCAGGGCTCTCTCAGCCTCACCCACCCCACAGGGTGTCTGTTGTGGGGAGAGGAAAGGGAAGGTGATTGTAAGCCGTTTTGAGCATATAAGAACCAACTCTTCTTCTTCTTCTTCTCTGACTCCTGACACTCAGACTATCATTTTGGTATTTGCACTCTGACTCAGCTTTTGAACTCTGCTTCTCCAGTACCCGACCTCAGCTTGCTTTATGATCATTCCTTTCAGTTCACCCCCAGACTCAGACTTGCCTGGTTAGTGCTAAGATCCAGACTGGACTTTGACTTTGCAATTCAGCTGACGACTTGGGTTTGGCTTACCAGCCGAGGGTTTACTAGCTGGGACTTACGCCCCCCGCCTCAAGAATATGGCAGCATTCACCCACAAGATCAATCTGAAACTATTCATAACAATAGGACAAGTATGTGTTTCTGACACTTCAGGTACCAGATCTGTTCCCAATTTATCCTCCAACTCAGAGAGATTTTGTTGGCAATGAAAGCAAAGAACTGATAGAAAAATCATACCTAGAGGTCAAATTGACATAATGGATGGAGTCGGACTTAGGTATTATCAAATCACAAACTAAACAAATGAGATTCGTGCTGTCATGGTGGTTGTAGAGAAGAAAGCCTTCCTTGTTACCATCAGCTAGTACTCATAGGCCTGCAAACAGCTCTGTTACCATCACAAGTCTTCTGCCATATCACTCTAGTTGACTTCAAAACCACTCTTTATGGCCCCAGCCAGCCTAATACTCCATGCAACTTTACCTCTTAAAACTTATTACTGGCTTGTTTGAGTTCTAAATGGCAGGTTTGCTTCATTCTGATTAATCTTCTTAGTCTTGAATTCCTTTGCCCGCTTCTGTACTAAAAACCCTTGACTGTAATCCAGCAGTATAAATATTTTGCTTCAGAACCAAACCGTGGGCTTTTTATTAGCTTTATAAATCCTAACAAACTAAATAAACAAATTAAAAAATACACCTTTGATCTGCTTTCATAATCACCAAGGGCCGTTGTCAGAGGATGGGCTGGGCTTTCTTTGGGGTAGCTTATTTTTGTTAATCAAAAACTCTAGCATAGATCTTCTGATGCAAAATGGAAATGTGCTCCTCTTGGCAAATGGTCCTGTACAAATTACTTTTGTTTGTGTTGGGTTTGCCCATCACTGTCTGTTTATATAGCATGAAATGCAGAATAATAGAAGACTGAGCACTTACATTTTCTCCCGGGTAATTTAATCCTGACCACAAGTCTCCTAATGTGCAGCAGTACAATTACATTGTACAAACAGGGATCGTTGCAATGCACTGATGCATAGACTTTTCAGTCATTGTTTCGGCATTGGCGTGCAATTAATTTATTGGCACTTCTGAAGCAGAAACATTGCACTGTTTTATGCAATTGCTACTATTTATTATGTTCTGCAGCAGCCACAACATGATAGGTAGAAAGCCAGGCATGATCCCAGGAGCAGGGGAGGCAGTACTAAAATTAGCCTGATGTTGTTTTTTGTTGTTGTTTTGCAATTACATTTTATTAAGCTTCCCATGCTTTCTAGTGTCTTATGATGGAGCTTATAGCAATTTTTCACCAAGAGTCATAAACAAATAGTGAAGACATGCATATATTTACAGAGACATAATTCCAACCCTTGTCCCACAGGTAGCAAAATGCACCTTAATGAAATCTGTGCCTTTGTCAATCTGGCTTCCATAAATGGAGACTAGGAGTATAGCTTCTGGGAAACTGCAACCTGGGAGCAGGGCTTCCATCCCACTTGATCTGCTCCTAAACAGTGTTACAGCTGGCATCCTTAATTTAGCACATGTTATGCAAAGCATAGACTTAGCTAGTCAGATCAATTTAACAGCTCTCTCTCTCTCTCCCATCACAGTTAAAATGTTAAATGATTAATCTGACACTTTCCTAAGAGTTTGCTAAAATACCATCCTTGGGACTATGGAGAGAGATGGGGAAGGGAGCTGGTTTACAGATGAAACACTGAAAGGTTGGGGGGGGGAAATAACTGCAGTGAGCAAAAAATATATATCAAATTTCTGATAAGATGCTTTAAAAGATAAAATGATTGTCTCCAGATTCTAGAAGCCCTGATTAGGTAGATTTGGAGCCTAGGTTTGTATGTTGACTGGAAGAAAATGGTGGGTAGGGTCTAGGATTATGAAATAATCCAGCAAATCTACTACCAAACACCAGTTACTTCAGGAGCCGGTATTCTGTAAGTGTCAATTTTGGAGTACCTGTTTAATGCGCAGAATCTCCGACACAACTAAGAAAGAATAACTAACATGGGAACTAGGATGTTAGACCTGAGAGTTTTCACAAGAATTGTATAGTTTACAGAACCACAAGAGGCCCCTTCAACAAAGAAGGCAAGGAGCATATTTTAGCATATCCCATAAATCATAAGACTCACGAATGGCCTGTCTTTTCACTGCTGTTAGTGTAAACACTGCTCTGTTCTCATCCAACCAAGAAAAGAAGCAGGATGAATTGACTTTGACAAATGTAAACCATTCAGTGTTCGCTGGCAGGATTCGTTTTACATCAGTCAATAACCATCCTGCCAGGACTGCTAAACATCTTTTGGGAGTCCACACCCTGACAGGAGTTGGTTCAGAATATTCCAAAGAGGATCACTGACTGAGCAAAACAGCAAGTGTAAACGAGGCGCTGCTTTGGAAGAAGAAGGAATAATGTTTCAGTGCTTTTGCAATTAAATCCATAAAGTGATTTTGACTGTCATTTCCCAAGGGCCACCATGTATATGATTATGTCTGAGACAGGGATTATGCTTTCTTTTAAAAATAGATGTGAACTATTTAAAGACTGGCACAATGTTGGTTTATTTTGCATGGTATGTGGGATCTGGAAGCAGATACCACATACCATTTTTGTATAATATTAGTCCCTACATAACCAGCTATTAGATAATGTTACATTCTTTGTATTGGATTGCTTCACTGTTGTATTGCCATTTACATTCCATGATCAATGTATAGCTTGTTCAACCAACACATCATTATTTTATGGAATTCACTCTCATAAAATTTCATTTATTTCTATTTATTTATATATTATTAAATTTCTATACCACCACTCTCAGCCCAGCCAGCTCATGGCGGTTTACATAAAAATATATAAAAATCATTAAAGACCAGTACAATCAATACAGTTGATGGCGGCAACAATCAGTCCTCTAGTGATCCAACCATGTACCCACGGAGATCGTGCCATGCATGATCTTCTTAATATACACAGTTACCATTTTCCATTCTTCAGCTACTGAGGAACTGTTTGAAATATGGTCAAGAAGACTGCAAGCTTTTGCCAAGTCAAGCTTTTCCTGGGGTTGAGGGGGATTATTTAAGTAATACACATTTGAGTTAGTAAGTAACAATATATTTTCATGTATTTATTTAGGAAAGTTTTATGCACCTCTCCAAGAAGGGAGCTTATAAAATATTAAAAGCTAATAATTACAACCCAGTATTAAAATGCAACCAGCATAAAAACATAGCTTTCTTATTTCCTACATGCTAGATTTCCCTATTAACATATCTCTTTGTGCTTAGAACCAAACATTTTTTGTTGCTTTGAAGGACACCCAGAATTATTTTCCTCCAGGAGCTGGCCACTTTCAGGTCAATTTATCCGATGGATCCTGAAAGGTAGAGAAGCCCTTTTTTATATCACATACAGGACGATTCATCATGGGCGAAAAGGCTGAGAGGGCACTCATATGGACTCCCCGCTTCCACACGACACAGACTCCAGGCCAGCCCCAACCCAAGCCTGCCATGAATGTATTTATGCCACAGGCTAAGGGAATGTAGGAGAATCCATGTTCACCTAGCCCACTGAGGGGGTCAACGGGCCTGTTTCATCCTACAATGGCCCAGAGGGAGTTAAAAATGCCCTGGTGGGCTTTGTAGCATGGAATGCAATCCCACCTTCCTGCAAAATAGAAACCCACCCACATAGCGGAACCTATCCATCGCTGCTGTGTTTCCCGGGGGGGGGGAGATCCTGGAGCAGATCCACAGCACTGGAGCAGATCCACAGCACTGCACTGCTGGTGGCTCAGCACAGCTGCCAGTGTGTGGAATTGGCCACAGAGACAAAAGTTCAAGGGGAGAATTTATAGAACATTTCTTTGTTTTGTTATAAACCATCCTGAGCCCACTTGTGTTGAGGGGTGGTATAAAAATTAAATAAATAGTTAGCCTAGGTCAACTATCAAATAAAACTACTTTAGATAATGGTCAGAAAACTGTTTGAATATGTCTCAAGATTTCAAGGAGTTTTAGGCATGTATAGATGACCAGAACATTTTGGGGAAGCACTAGGAACCTGTAACAACAAGTCACACAAAATAACAACTTTCTATCTTTGGAGGAATACTATCCCATTTCGTGCATTTGGAGCATCAAAATCATAATGACTGAACAGGGCTAAATTATAATGGTGACTATTAGTTTGGCTGCTTTTAAGGGGGAATAGACAAATTGATGGAAGATGTGTCTAACAGCTATTTTAAAATTGCACCACCCAAGGGAAAACCTTTATTCATTTACTGTTTACAGTTAGAAGCAAAATTTCACAAATTTTGAAAAAATTCAAAACTCAGATCTTGATTAGTTATTTCCCTTCAAGTTTTGACTTTAACTAAAAGTTGCCATCAATATTTTTAAAATTGTCTACTTTGAAGCTGTTAACAGTATGATCCTATGTAGAGTTATACTAGTCTAGGTCCATTAAGTTAACAGACTTAGATGATATGCTTCTGCATAGGATTGCATTGCAAATAAATGAATGAAGTTGAATTATATTGCAAATCAACTGTCAAACATTTCCTGCAGCATACCCCATGCTGTCAAAATCCTACATTTATTGCATGACAGATGCCACACATAGTTAAATACTATTTCAAATTAGACATTGTGTTGAGTTATATTTGGAATGCCCTCCCTATTTACTTTCCGGCAGCTTAGTTTTGTTTTTTGTATTAGGGCGAGGGGTCTTTTTTTGTTCCTTGATATTCACAGAGTTTCTATAATGTTTCACTGATAATTTGAAATTTTAATTGCCTCTATATTTTTTAAGCTGATGAAATAGGCTCATTTTATGCTATTGCTGGTGGTTGTTTCTTTAAAGAACAATGCTGCTGTGATATTGTATTGGTCGTATTGAATTTTATTCAGGTCATTTGTTAAAGTAAACTTTTTATTGCAAATCACCATGGGTTTATTTTTAATTGAGATTGTGAGTTAGAAATGTCATTAATTAATTAATTAATTACGACTACTACTGCACATCAGTTGCCAGATCCTATCTAAGTGTCTCAGCGACATGACAGATACTATCAAATATTCATTGTTACTGCGTGTCAGCAGTCAGCCACTGTCAAATTCTGATCAGTACAAGTTAGATGCTGGTCAGATGTTGACTATTGCTACAGAATCTTTGGGTGCCAAATGCTGATGGGGAATATCAAATCTGCAATGAATATTTGAACAGCCAGATAATGTTTGGAGAAAACTTCCCATCAGATTTTAAGGAGAACTAGAGGAGATACAAAGTTTGTATTAATACATTGTCTGATTTCTTCTGATATTTATTTGTATTCTACAAAATAATATAATTGTCATCTGATGCTGGCCTTCTGTAAAAGTGTGTATATCGAATCCAAGTCACCATTTCAGGCCTCTGACAAATGGATCAACTTCTGTTCCATTATAGTTTATGCCACAATATATGGGACAGTGTTACAAAACTCTTTTTTTAAATGTGTTGCAGTGGCATACCTAGCCTATTTGGCACCTGAGGTAGGGGTCGGTGGGGCTTGATGATGCAAGGGTGGGGGCAGCATGCCCAGGCAGGCTCTGTAACTGATGGGACACACGCCCAGCCACTTTCTGGATCCTCCCCACTTGTTCAAAGGTGCCTATCTTGACAGATTGCCAGGCTGTCCAGAGGGCAGTAGTTTGCTGAAGCCCACACTCTCAGAAAGACCTGATACAGTCACTCATCTCACCAGGAAGGGCAGCCCTCTCAACCCCTACTCCCCACAAAGAAAAGCTGTTTTCCTCCCTCAGGATGCAGGAGGAACCCTGCTGGATTAAATCCATCCAAGGCAAATATCCATCCAAGGCTTGGGTCAAGGATATGCTTTAAATAAACTTGTTATTATTGCTTTATGCTGAGAAATGCCAATGAAGCTGGAATATGTTTATATACAGTGCATATAAAAACAATGGTTCTGTTTCAGCTGGGGAAATAACCATAATTTCTTTATTTGGTTTCTGGCTTGAACGTCTATGGTTATCCACTTAATAGACTGCTAACTGCTCAAAACAAAATAAAATAGGGAGGAAAGCAAACAGTGGACCCTGAGACATTCAGGCTATCCACTGCTCTGACTATGATTGCTTTTAAGTGTATGATGGCAAAGGGCTCATGGAGAAAAGATATTTGCATTAAATTGTTGCTAAATTTGTAATAATCTCTGTGAATACCAAATAGCCACATAATTACAGACCAGGGATAAAATTACAGAAAATTGTAGACTTATTCTTTGCTTTAAAATTCTGCCCATTAGGCTGAAAATTGGAAAGAACCAGACAAACTGATTTGCAGTGTAAGGAAGGAGAGCAGTATTTATGGCTGACCCCTGTTCTGTAATAAATATCATTGCAAAAGCTGTGTGTTGATCAGCAGCACCTCTTGCTCCACTCTCTGCTCCCCTGGGCTGCTCCAGGCCCCTCCCACCCGTTCATTGCTTGGCTCTTATCTTGGCATGCCATTAACTCCTTTGAAACCAAGGCCTCAGCTGAGCTCTCATTGTCTGGGTTTAACTGCTGGTGCAGAAGCATATTTGAAAGCTGCACCATGTCATTCCTATCTTGTTGACTATTGTTCTGACATTGAGTTAGCAGAATAAATCAGAACTGGGTTTGCCTGTGTGGACAAGACATTCCAGCAGTGAATTTTTGCTATATTGCAATGACAGTGCAAAGTCCTATAAAGTGTGGGTGTGGTTTTTATGGCAAAAAAGTAGAGACTAATAACTAGTATCAGTATTGTAGTTTATGCATAGGCTTTCCATGGATACCTGGTATAAATGCTAGATGGGCACTATTTAATGTAGCACAAGTTATGGTCCCTAAAAATCTGATACAAATGTTTTCTCATGCCTCCTAAAAGGTCAGCTGCCTAGTCCTATGCTCAAAAGACTCTGTGTGGCATCAGAACAGCTAAGCCTCCAAAAAGCACTGGACTGGATGCAGGATGCAAACTTCAGCCATGGATTCAAAGTAGACTATCAGGAGAAACGAGGTCAGAGGAGGAGGAGAAGAGGATGGCATTCCATTTGGAAAAAGGAAAGGGCCAATCTGGGCATACAATAGAAAGTCTTGATGATGTGAACTGGATATTTTTATTTATTTTTTTATTTAAGTTATTTATAGTTTGCCCTTTTCACTGGGATTCAAGGCAGACTAAGCAGAGTAAATCAACAGGATGGGACAGCCAATAAATGATGCAGTAGGTTTTGGACTGTAGAAATCTGGAACCAATTAGAAATCTGAAACACTACTGAAGCTAAGCACAAATATTAATATGACATGTTAAAAGATGTAAAAATTGCATAGTAACCCGTGTTCAAATTTCTTCTCTAGGATACCAGTTCTTAGGACTTCAGCAAACCAATTTTTTCATCTCTGTTCTTCCCCATCCACCTCTAATGCTTTTACCATTCTAAAGGCAACATATGTTCAGTCATCAAATTATTTGGAAGGATACAGATAGGAACTACTCTGAATATGCAGAAATGCATTGTCTATAGATAAGCCTTTTTCTCTATTTTCATGATAGAGAACCATACATTTGCTATGGTGGGAAACAAGCCCAAAACTGACAAAGAATCAATTATAAATTTTTCTTAAATGTATCACACAAATTTCTACAGAGGCTTAAATGTAGCACACAAATTTCTACAGAGGCTGAACAGGCCAGTTTACCTCATACTATTCTATACTACTCACAAAACTGGTAAAATCTTAAATCCAGTAACTGGATCTGTAAATGGTTAGATCTTTCCACAACCCTGAAAAGTGCTTCAGGTTTACCCAAAAATGTGAAATCTAAAAACAACTAATTTGGGAGGCTTAAAAAACTTGAAAATGATAAAAGAAGCTTTAAGCAACAGGTTTTCTCAGAGGTTGTTGCTAGGCAACCACTGTATCCCAAGCTTCATTTGGTCAGTAAAAGGCGGGGTAGGGAGTAGGGACCCTTCCTATTTTGGCCCTTGAGGGAAGGCTCTTGGGGACCAGGCCTGACTATGGTTGCCAGCTACTGGTTGGGAAATTCCTGGAGATTTTGTGGTAGAGTCTGAGGAGGACAGGATTTGGGGGACTGAGAAGCCTCAGTCAGATGTAATGCCACAGTGTCCATCCTCCAAACATGGCATTTCCTCCAGGGGGACAGATCTCAGTTGTCTGGAATTCAATTGTAATTCTGGGACTTCTCCAGGTTAAGTCATCCTAGGCCTGGTAGCAGTGACCTGATACCACCATTTTTTATGACTCAACTAGGCCTAGCGGCTTGCTACTGTTCAACATTGACTACCACTTGCAAGCCAACATAGTACATTAGTTACATTATGGTCTGGGAGACTCAGGTATAAATTAATTAGTGGGGGAGGGGGAAGTGAGATGCCTTCCTCACATCCTTATGGGTGCCTGTGTGTACAATTTATAATTTAGAGACTGTTCTTATATTTTACAGTGTTAAGGAAGTGGATGTCCTGATATCTTACAGATTTAGTTTGTTCTTGTACAAGGCTCTCTAGCAGTGGTTCTCAACCTGGGTGTTGGGATCTCTTTGGGGGTCGAATGACCCTTTCACAGGGGTCGTGGCAGGGCAAGAAGCTTGGCTAGGGGGGCGCCATCCACACAACAGCCTTGCAGGGTAGATCAAGATAGAGCATTCGTCTGTCTGGAGCAGCGGAAAAGAGCGAGATCGGCATGGTGGGACAAAAGGCAGAGCTGAACTGAGAAACACCGGGGGGGAAAAACAATTTATATACAATCATGATCAATGGATCTTCACGCCATTGGTCAGTTTCAGTTTAATTCCTGTGAAAGAATACTTGTATGATTTTATGGTTGGGGGTCACCACAACATAAGGAACTGTATTAAAGGATCGCAGCATTAAAAAGGTTGAGAATCACTGCTCTATAGCATAGTCCTAGTGTCCACCACAAAGATTTTGTGGGGAGGGTATAGTCAAGAAATCAAATAATAAAAATAAATATATTCATTGGACATCCTCTGCTACCCAGATACACGTGGGACTGAATTGGATAGCCGCTGTGTCACATAAGGAGTGATTTCTTGTTTGGACTCTTCTTCCATTTCATTCCTTTTACCTTAGTAAAACAGCCAAAGCAAATATATGGTGTCACTTCAGAATAATTAACAACCACTATTCTACAGTAATAATCAACATCTGGAAATCTGGCGGCTATTCAAGCATGCTATAGAAATATAACCCAAGAAGACTACAGCTTGCTTTTCATAAATTATACTGTATCCAACAGCATGATACAGGTACCACAAATAAAAGGCAGGCTTATTCCACTCAGAAATCAGTAACTCATTTTACTCTTTACTGAAGAAGGGAATTTGTATTTTAATTTGAACTTTGTAAGCATTTTCTTCAGAGGTGACTTATAGTTATGGTGGCAAAACAATATCAACCCATGACTATCACATATTGTAGCTGCCTTCTGGGACAAGGATTGCATCCAGTGCAGTGCAGGTCATTAGTCATTCCCATCTCTATCTGAAGATTTAGAAGAAGGCTAAGACTCCCCCTTGAAGAAGATTTAGGACTCGCATAGAAAACAGGATGGCATAGTCTGTGACAAATATGTGGTTTTAATCTAACAAGTAGATACGGATGGCTCAATTATCTATAATTATTTAATCCTATCTGAATCTAATTAAATCATTTAGTGCTGTAAAACTGAGTCAAATGCTCCTTTGTTGAATGTTAAATTGTAAATTGTAAACTGTTTATTCTGATACAAGTCCCTATGTAAAAATGTGATATATTCACATCACAATGCTTATTATATTGTACTGTTTTATGAATGTTTACAATGTAAACCACCCTGAGCTGCTACTTTAGACCAACATGGCTACCCTCTTGAATCAAGACTAAGACAAGTGTATCACCAAGAGAACTTCTCTGCAGCCATCCACTCATCACAGAGGCATGTTCAAATATGTTTAGTTTGGAATAAACCTGTGCATGTGTGAATCAGAACCCTAGTAGCAATACTTTTCAACTTATCTTCATATTCTAAACTTAGTATTTCTGAGGAACTGGTTGGCCACTGTGTGAAACAGGATGCTGGACTAGATGGGCCACTTGTCTCATCCAGCAGTTTTCAATCATATCCTTGACACAAGGAACGCAAGAGATATTTTTCTTTATTCTATGAGGCAGTTTAGAACTGAGAGAGCCTGACTATCCTGAATACATCCAATGAGATTCATGGTTTTGATAGAATGTGACTGAACTAGAAGCAATCTTCCTTTTTCATTGTCTTGCATCCCTCAGGTCCACAGGTTTCCCCTTTTCATAAGAGCTTACAAACAGTGCTGCTGGATCAGACCAACAGTATGTTTAGTCATTTCCCCCCACAGTGGCCAGCCAAATGTTCCAGAAGGCCCACAGAGACAACGCAACCTCCCTCACACTATCTACCTCTAATTATGGAAGTTCTACTCAATCACTATGACTAATAGCTGTTACATGAATCTTTGTTCCTTTTCTAAATTAATGTAAGCTAGTGGCCATTGCTACATCCCTCAGCAATGAATTCCACACACACACAAATTATCCCAGAGAGCAGCTGTAATTCAAAGTAGACATAGTTTGATATTGTAAAGCCCTATTGTTTGATCTTGTAAAGCCCTACAGCGTAAAGCCCTATGCCCCCCGCAGGGCTTTATGCTCTGCAGGTGATAATCTATTGGTTGTTCCTGGCCCCAGGGAAGCATGCCTGGCCAGGGGCTTTTCGGTCCTGGCCCCGTCCTGGTGGAATGAGCTCCTGGGAGATCTGTGGGCCCTGCAGGATCTTTCAGTGTTCCACAGGGACTGCAAAACAGAGCTCTTCCACCAGGTCTATGGTTGAGGCCAGGGTCCGTACGGAAGATCGAAGGTCCCCCCCTTCCATAGTTCCATGTTATTTAACATCTTGTTATTATTAACATCTTAAACCATCCAGCCTTCTTTCTTCCTCCTCCCCCCCAAGTAGTAGGGTGGGGTGGGTTCTCACCTTTTGCCATGTTTTGATATCATGTTATGATTGTGATTGGAATTTTTGTGTCCTTTTAACTGGGGGTTTAATTGTTCTTATGGACTTATGTAACCCGCCACAAGCCGGCTTCAGGAGTGGCAGGGAATAAATAGAAGAAGAAGAAGAAGAAGAAGAAGAAGAAGAAGAAGAAGAAGAAGAAGAAGAAGAAGAAGAAGAAGAAGAAGAAAGAAGAAAGAAGAAAGAAGAAAGAAGAAAGAAGAAAGAAGAAAGAAGAAAGAAGAAAGAAGAATATGTGACCAAAACTGTACACAGTATCCCAAATGTGGCAAAATCAGACTTATAAAATTGTATTATGATATAGACATTTTGTTTATAAGTCTTTGTAGATTAAACCCTAGCAGAGGATTTGCTTTTTTTCATGGCTGCCATACACTGAGTCCACTCACTGAGGATAAAGGCAGGGTATATATGACGTAAATAAATACATGTGGCTGGGAATAGCCCCAGTACCCCAGTGGGTCAGCTGGAATAGCCTACCTGGCAACAGCCTACAGATAATAGAAGTTGTGGTGATGCCACAACAGAGATTCATTTTTAATAAAAAATCATCACAGCATTCCCTCCCTTTTGGGGGATTCCTGTTCTTAGGGTCTTTATTTCTATCTCAGTGGATTTCTTAGACACTAAACATGGTCCCTGGAGCCCAAAAAGACAATTTATGTTAATGGTTGGCTTAAAAACAAGGTGCTCAGCCCCCTGTATGATTGGGAGAAGGATGTTTGATCGCCCACCCACCCTCTCTTTCCCAGCTCATGCCCCACCTTCAGAAAACAGAAAAGGGGCTATGTTTTGCCTGTCTGATCCCTAAAAGACTGTGGACAGTCTTTTAAAAGGGGATTTTATTTTACTTTTGAAAATGTAGGTTTGTGGTTGTGCTGCAACATGGGGAAAAGTATATGGAGCTGCCTAACCCCCATTTCCAGAGGTGGTTTAAGGATTCACAGGATTTGCAGAGCACAATTGTGATGGGAGCAGCCAGACTGGGGGGAGCCCCCCCCCCCAGTGGAAAGGGCTGTCACTCTGATTGCCTTTAAAGAAAGAGAAGGGGGAAGGAGAGCGGCTACCACCCTTATCCATGGGGGGAAGACATCACATGGAACCCCTGGAAATGTGGGGCCTGTAGCATTTGCTACATGGATAAACCAGTCCTGCCCATGTCACATAAAACTTCACAGCCTCTCCATGCTACAAGGTCATCTGCTTTGTAACCAGAGCAGTTCTCTGAATTAAGGCTCTTTCCTAGCTGCTGCTTGCATTTATTCAGAACAGGGCAAGCAGTTTTAAAACCACATCTCTTGATTATTCTAATGTATTCATTAAGGCCTAAATTTTGCTTTGTTTAAGTATGCCTATCAGCAGACTTTTCAAGGATGTTGCTGACTTTCTCCTGCAGAGAGAAAAAATTCTTATGCGATCTTGGTAACATATTGCATCTATATTAACAATGTCATTCTCCCCACTTTCTTTCTTTTAAGTTTAAGAGTAGATGGAAATAGCCTTGGGGCATAAGCAGATGTCTCATACAAGTAGCACCTTCTGGGAAGGAAGGAGAAGCAGGTGAGGTCACCAAATGGTCAGCAGGAAAATATATAAAATGCCAGGAAAATGCATAGTGTTTTTTTCTTTTTTAAATAATAAAAACACTCTTGATGTGCAAGTACAAGCAATTTTCTATAATCCATACAAGCTAAACAGATGGACAATACTAAATCTGTCTAATGTGAAAAGTAGTCTTTCTGCCTACAGGATACAGAGAAATAATTTAGTTGTAATATCAAAAGGTCTTTCTAATATTCACGGTCAGATTGGCCATAAAGGCCAAGGAAGACTTGTTGGTCCAGTGGTCTGGTGGGAACCCACTAGGACCACACAATCCATCCCCAACCAAGAGACAGCCTTTGCATCATATGAGGTACACAACTGCCACTGCCGTGAGCTAGCAGCCCTCATAAGCAGGCTGGCAGATGCCTGGTTTTCCCTCCCTAACTTCTTTTGAGGGTAGGCACAGCACTTTCCTATGCTATTTTTCTTGACCAGTATGCCCCTGTTAATGTTGGGTTACTGACTGTGCCATTAGTGAGTATGATTCCCAATGACAATTAAGGCATGGCATCAAGGACAGTTAAAAAACAGCATGCCCAATGGATACTATGCTAGCAATTCCCAGATGTTTTAACTGAGATTATTAGGAAAATTATTATACTATGTCCCAGATATCAGTAGACTTCCATATTTCCTTTTCAATTTGAACCGATTCATGTTATTATATCATGACTCCAGAAATCTAATCTAATTGCAGAAATAGTGCCATTTAAAAAATAATTACATTGATGATCATGGCAAGCAGTTCAGACAGAGGTTGGCATCTGGAACTACGCTTTCCAGTATGTACAAAGTCTCAAATTAAACAGAATGTTGTCGTTTTTCCATTTAATTAGATGATCCTTAAAATTTGAGATGATAGAGATGATAATTACCCATGGTAATTATTCACAAAGACCCATTAAGCATGGTGGCAGCTACATCGGGCTGCCACCATGCCATTGCGGTGGGGCTTTGTACCTTGCCATCCCCTGTGTATGCATGGGGGCAGAGATCCTCCGGCGCATGCCAGCTGCCCCGGCGCAACGGCCCCATGCACGCAACGCGAAGCCAGAAGTGCCGGGAGTGCTTTGAAGCAGCAGCAGTGGAAGGGATTGGGCATGGGGCCCCCACTGCATGATGATGAGGAGCAGCATGCTGCTCTCCCACCATGGTGGGGGTGGGAGGACGCCTCTGTCAGTTCCGCAGAGATGCAGGGCCAGCAGGGGTGAGAGACCTCCTCCGATTATGCACAGGGCTAGCCCAACCTAGCCCTCACCTGTGCTCTCGGGAGACCCACGCCTCCGGAAGTATCCGTGTTTCATTAATGCGAGTCTTCCAAGGGCCTGGGTCAGGCCAGGCCTTGTATGGCAGTGACGTCATGTATAATTGGGGATTTTCCCTGAAGCCTCACCGCTGCCATCACAGGCAGCCCATGCATAATGGGTCAAAAGGAGCATAAGCATATGAAACAGACACATCTGAATTTGTCTGGACACCTCTGAACAGCTCAATAAACTACTATCCAAACTAGTCCATCCAGTTTCACACAGCATTCTCCCCACAAGAAAGGGTGAAAAGACAATTAGGGTAGATTAGCAGCAAGACATGGGAGACAAAGAATAGTTAAATGGAGATGAACTGGGTAGATCAGTTGGCTGGGTAGATCAGTTCCCCTTTAGGTTGCCATCTCCAAGTTGGAAAATTCCTGGAGCCTTGGGAGGGCAAGGTTTGGGGAGGGAAGTGACCTAGCAGGATGGGTTGGTGATGTTAGCCATTCCATCAAATCCAACTCTTAGTGAGCCTATGGCTCGACTGTTGCCACAATTTTCAATCTTGCACTGCTTCTTTTAGTTCTGTCCAGTGTCCATTTTGAGCGTATCTAAGTACCATTCTCTTTGGACCTGTATTGCCAAATAATTCACCCTCCAAAGCAGCCATTTCCTCCAGGGGAACTGATTTCTGTTAACTAGAGAACAGTTGTAATTCCAAGTGATCAGCCCCTACCAGGAGGCTCAAGCTAGAAAAATTCAACCAATTGGCTGGTACAAAAATGTAATCTTTTTGGTTGTAATTATTCCAATCAATTTTGTAGATATTGCCTTTACATCTATGATGTACAAACATAAACCAAAACAGGTTCCGGATAAACACATTCTTTTTTCTTTTTCAATAGCCCGTTTTCAAAGTTGTTTTCTTCCTCAGTGGTTTTTATCATATAAATAGTCCCTCAGGCTCAGTGTTTCATGGAGGTTTCTTTACTGACAAAGCCAAGTTTGGGATACTGTGGCTGGCTAGCAACAGCCACTGAGGAAATCCATTGCTTAAAACTACAGGTACTCCTTTTATCATTTTTTGTATGTTTAAATCTGCTCAGGGATGGTTTATGTGTGTGTTTTGTTTGTTTCTTAGATTTCACATTTTCCTGCAAATCTAGGATCCTTTTCAGTTTTGTAGAAAGATCTCTCTTGCGTCTTCACAGCTTCAGACCCTGAATTTAAGTATCCAAAGACTTTGTTATTAGAATATAAAATACTGACATTCTCAGCCTTGTGTCAAAGGTAAGATTTACCTCTTGCAAGGCAGATCTAGATATAAGAAACACAGTCTTGGCTGTTTAGAGTCCTACAGATTTCCTTGCAATTCATTTGATAATTGCTTCCATACATCTGTTTACACACTAAGGTCATTTCCATTTAGGACCTCATCTTCAATATACATTCCTATCTCCAAATTTGACTTTAAAAGTGGGGCCAATCCATGAAGTCATTGCTTTCATTTTGGCTGAAACTCCATTGTTAACTACACTAAGACAAAAACCCACTAACCAAGCCTCTCAATTAGAAATAAACTACATGGGACTAAAAATAATTAATGGTAGTAAAAAGAAAAGCACTTGGTGGAACTAAAATCTACTAGCAGTAGAAAAGAAAGGAAAGGTGGGTACACTTCTCTCTGTCTGACAAATCCTTTTATCTGTTAACAAATCCATGTTTCCTGTATGTCTCAGAAGGATCGTTTTCTTTTATGCTTGTGATGCTGCAAAACCATCAGTCCATTTTTTTTATCCCATAAGAATGCTGCTTCTTCATTGCTTTTTTAGTGCACACCTCACTCCATGCTGGAAGGCCTCCAGAAATGACTACATGCGTGATTAATTGGAATCCCATCTGGCTACAATGCACAGTACTAGCTGTTTGTTATTAAGAAAGCTGATCCCTTGAGTTGCCAGTTCAGTGCAATGTTTCAAAATGTTGGCCTGGCTTGAGTTATGCTGCCAGCACTAAAGTTTTTCTTTTACATCAAGACAACTTGGGAGACCCACTTGGTACAAATACTGTCAGAAGTACTGTATAACATAAATGTCATTTTGGATGATGTTAGACACCCTGCTGCCAGCTTCGAGCATATAAGTCTTCTGAGAGCCGGCTGGCATATTACTCTCTTACTGATGGAATGGATTATTTAGATTCCCTTTGTCCTATCTTGGCCCTCAGAAATCAGAAGATGGGACTGGGTTTCCTCTCCTTGGAGACCAATGCAAGCAGCCACTTCCAGCAATAATCATTCCAACACTTGCCTGGACCCATGTTCCTGGCTGGAAAAGCACTTTGTTGTTCACAGTAGCAGCCTCTATGCTTGGGGGTTGGTAGGGGGGTTGAAAGCAGATGTCTAAATTCCTCACTTGTTCTAGCAACAGCTTCCACCAGAATGAAATCTTTTTTGCTTTCAAAGAGATTTAATATCCTTCACATCTCAGCCTTGCTCCATGGGATTCATGGCTCCCCTGTCTCATTTTATCCTCACAACAGCCCATGAGGTATCTTAACACAGAATCGTCCAAGTTCACCCAGTGAGTTTCATAGCCAAATGGGAATTTGAACATATGCCCTCCCAGTTCCAGTTCAATAGATTCACTACTAGACCACATTATTCTCCCTAATCATTTATTCATTTGTATGTGTCCTGTCTTGCTCCCCAATGGTGACCCAAAGCAGCTTGTCTTGTTGTCCTCTCCTCCATCTTATCCTCTTAAAAACTATGTGAAGCAGAACAGGCTAAGAGAGTCTAATTGGCCCAAGATCAGCCTGCAAGCTGATCATTCAGGCATAGAACATTCAGGCATAGAAAATGATTCTCCCCATCGCTTTCACTTCCAGTTCTGGTGACCATGGTCTCTCACCATATGTGCACCAAGAATGTCATGAGTTTGAGAGAAGGCAAGGTATACATAAATAAGTCATCACAATTTTGTTGGTTCAGTTTCACCTTTTGCTGGCCAACAAAGCTGGCCATTTACTTGGAAAGATGTGGCTCTTCACCTGTGTGCTTGACCCTTGGCTGATAGCCAAAGTGGAATGGCCACCTTTTTTGAAAAGGTTAGATTAACAGGTACCTTGTAACAGGTAGTTCCCATAACTACCATAACTTTTTGTTCAATTTGCTTTGTGATGAGGGAAATCCCCAAATCCTAATTTCCCTCACCTTGCCATGCTGCAATCTGGAGTAAACAGGGGTAAGTCTGTGCGGAGGGAGAAGCGCACAATAGCCTCGGAAGCATTTTGATTGCCCTCGCACCTGTCCTCCCCTCTCTATTTCTGGACCTGGAATTTTTTTTAAAACGTCGCAGTCCACGTTGCTGTGGGACTGAAAAGCTACATGCCCTCACTAAAATAAAATATTCTCATTGTGCTCAGTAATTTTGGGATCGAGCACACAAAACACATTCCCATATGTGTTTTCTGGTGGTGGGGTATTAATGGGGATAGGGGTGTGTATGTGATGAAGCAGCCCTCTCGCTTTTAGCTTGACATCCGTGTTCTATGTTTTAAATCTTTACTGTGAATGCACAATCTTCAGGCTCCAGTTACCACGGACAGCCAATCACAAATGTACCCAAAAATAAAGAGAGACCATTATAAGAATCCCGAAAAGAGATCTAAGGGAATGTTTCATTGTTGTGGCATGATACCGAGGCAACACAGAAGTGTAAGTTTTTTTATTAAAATGTTTTGGTGTTATGGCATTTCCCCATAGCAACATAGAAGTGCATTTTTAAAAACAATTATTTATTGAATTTCTATACCACCTTCCCATAAGGCTCGGGGCAGTTTACATAATTTGCAGAGCACCAGCATTATGTCTGCACCAGGCCAGGCTATTTCTTTCCTTTTTTAAAAGGTGTTTGAAACTATGTAGCAGTCACAGCTTCTGGGTCTCATTAAACTTTCTAATAAATTAATTACTTGAAAAATTAGATGAGATGCATCACAAAATCGAAGTACAGCTGAACTTATGTTTAATGCGTAGCTGTCAGACATATTAGCTAAATCAGAGACAATGACGAGTAAAGTTTGGCTTCAACTGGCAGCAAGTGGAGGCTGAATGAATGTGTAACTAAGTAGCAATAAAGATTTTAGTAGATACTGAGAAATCCAGGCCCTGATTAATGTATCTATGAAATTTCTCTATGAAAGCTAAGCCATTAACTCTTGATAGCTATTGGCTGCCATAAAAATAAGTTAAAGCTACACAGAGAGTTTAATTCATAGGCCATCTTCACACCCTGCATTGTGCAGCAAATAGGAATTTTTTCTTCATGCTTATGTTGTCACATTGAATGGTTTTTCAGTAGTTTGATTTGTTCACAGTTTTCTCATGTTGACTTGATAACATTTAGGGTGCAGACAACTCATGCAAACTGTAAAGGGAGTTCCTCTAACTACAAATACAAATGTTTTTGTTTTTTTTAAGACTGTGCCACATTTTATACATTGTTAACTGTTCCTGTGGCTTTGGGCAGCCATTTTCCAAACACTTGGTGCCAAAATGTGGTGTATGCATATTTTAATAAATAAAATACAGAGGGTGCATTCTATTTAGCATGAACATAACTATGCTAGATGAAGGAGAACTTCCCCAGCCCTGCTCCTTCAGCAGAATTGTTCCCCCTTGCTAGTCAGTGGATAAATAACAACAGAATGGGATCAAAGAGGGGGATCTGCATTGGGAAGGCGAATCACCAAACCTTGTGTCCCTCATTCTGCAGGCAAAAGTGACTACCAAAAGCAGAAGTTATACATCTAGGCCACAACTCATTTTAGTGACAAAGAAAGAACACTCCATTGTGCCAAACAGTTTTCTGCAAATAAAAAAGTTCAGAAGCCTAAACATGTCCAGGTCTATAAAATGCATTACTTTTGTCTTATTTGTTGATGCTTCATTCTGTTTTGTGAACAAAACCAGTAGCATTATTTGAGAACTCTGCCATCATGTTATCAGCTTGAAACAGGTCAATCTGACAACCTGATTTTTAAAGGTTCTGTCCAAAAATATTTGGATAATGGTGTGACCTTTGTCCAATCTGCAAAAAGATAAAGGACTGGTTGAATTTTGGGTTCAGGCTTGAACTGGTCTCTTGGCAAAAGCGACTCATATTTCTGATAAAAATAACTGAATTTTCTACCTTTGCAATAACCTTGATTATGTAAATAAAAAGCATTACGTGCTTTACCTTGGTTCTTTCAACTGAGATGATTGCAGATTTGTATTTTTAATGATATAGTCTAATCTCATGGGAATGTTTGGCTACCAGGAAATGCAAATCTGCTAGGATCTGATAGCACTTTAATATGATTCTATGACTATGCAATATTTGGAATCTTGTCACCTTTGAGTTTTTATTTAGCTTTTTATTGCTTGACTCAAATAGGAACAGCATATAGTGTACTCGTTTATGTCATCTTTATCAAGATCACACTTAAAGCCTCAAGCAGTAGAGACAATTTATTTTTCAGAACTGAAAACCAGACTGATATCAGCTTGGGCAACAGAACTGCTGTGCTAGAGTACCATCAGTTAACTGTTTTGTTTGTGTGGTTAATTTAAGGACATAAGAGAAGTCATGTTGGATCAGGCCAATGGCCCCTCCAGCCCAACACTTCATATCACACAGTGGCAAAAACCCTAGTGCCAGAAGAAGAAGAAGAGGAAGAGGAAGAGGAAGAGGAGGAGGAGGAGGAGGAGGAGGAGGAGTTAGTTCTTATATGCCACTTTTCTCTACCCGAAGGAATCTCAGTGGTTTACAGTCGCCTTCCCTTTCCTCTCCCCACAACAGACACTCTGTGAGGTGGGTGAGGCTGAGAAAGCCCTGATATCACTGCTCAGTCAGAATAGCTTTATCGGTGCTGTGGGGAGCCCAAGGTCTCCCAGCTGGCTGCATGTGGGGGAGTGCAGAATTGAACCCGGCTTGCCAGATTAGAAGTCCGCACTCCTAACCACTACACCAAACTGGCTCTCTGATGTCTATCAGCTGGACCAGAACTCCAGAAGCCCTTATACTCTTGCCTCTCCGCCCCAAACACCAAATTTCTACAGGATTAATGCAGTCCATTCAAGTCCTGGTCCTCTGGCTTACTAGGATTATGGATCCCACTACTCAGTAGGGTTGCTAAATGCCTGGAAAAAAATGTTGTCTCCTTTTATTGGAGGCCTAATAGAATGTTATTCACCCAGTAAAGTTATTCATCTCCATGGCAAGAAAAATTTCAGCTACCCATTTCTACACATTCTGTGCAAAGGGACAGAGCATTTATCTCTGGGCCTATTGGCAACCTAACTGTGCAAAAAAAAATGATTTAACAATGGCAGTTCCTTATGTCTATATATGGCATTCCCAAATCTCATAGAATCTGAGTTTTAAAAAGCAACAGAGATATATTGTGAGGATAAAATGGAGGAGAAGGGAATTATATAAGCTTCTTTGGATCCCCACAGGGGAGAAAGACAAAGTATAAATAAAATTAATTACTGTTTACCTTCCTGCAGCTTCCCTCCCCAGGAGGCTATCTCCTAGCCCTGGTTACTTCTGCTATTGGAATGCAGCTGAGAAAGGTGATTGGAGAGAGAATCTGCAATCAGGCAAAACTTTGGAGGGACAAAGTCCAGCAGCATTCATCACCTAGATGTCCCCTTTTCCTTTTAAAATCTTACTTTTCCTTTTAAAATCTGACTTGCACCCAGCTTGCTATACAACAAAGCAGTTCTGGGTTTTAATCACAAATAGCTTTCAATGTCATGTTTACATTGGCCCCATTTCCATAGTGTTGGTACAGTTCTACACTATTTCAGCTATTTAGAGGATAACAAATTCCAGAGGGGTATCCTGGCTTAAATGGTTGCAAGCAAAAACACTTTTAATCTAGCATGAACTAAAAATTGCACCCAGATTGGGAGGGGTTAGAGGTTTGTTGAAGGATAAGGTTGTGGTCTTTATTTATTTGATTTGCTCTCAATGAGATTTTTCATAGAATTCATATGATAAAATCAACAGCCATAATCTTGGGCTATGCCCAACTTTGGGAAACAGAAACAGAAAAACATCAAGAAAGGGAAGATTCCTCCGTTATTTACGAAGATTAGGCAAATGTAGGTCTAAGGAAAACAGGAGGATAGAATCCAAGGTGACCAGCACCTTGCTACAGAAAAACTATCTTCACAATCTACTTCTCACCACCCCATAACTGTCACACATGACAAACTCACTTCCTGCTGAAGAGTTAATAATAGAGAGAAAATATTGAATTGAAAATCCTTATCCCTTGAACATAAAAGCATGGTGGAATAGAGAGATAAGGGAACCACGCCTTAGGGCAAGAGCAGATTCACAGCACAGCAGGCTAAATCTCAGTCAGCAACCATCCATTTGCCATTTAAAGCTCACAAGCATTCATCACTTTAGTTTATAGCATGTACATTTGCTTTACATCAACCCCCTCCCTCCATCTGGGGGCTTTTATAATAACTTAGCACTGGCCTCTGCTAAAGTCAATATAACCAAAAAAAAAAAAAAAGAAAGAAAAGAAAAGAAAAAAACTACTACAAATAGGAAAACTGAGAGAATGTTTCATTAAAACAAATGGTTGCCAGAAAAGTACATTTGTCAAAAGGATTGATTTATTTGGAATTTACATTTAATTAGAATTATGGAAAGCTCTTCTGTCAGGAAAAAATACTTCCAAAAAACCCTTCAAAATAGGTCACCATCAAATTTAGTATCTGAAAGTGCTATAAAACTTCATAATGATTGTAGTACAATATACAATTACATGGGTATATCCGGCTTTGTGCTCTAAATCTGAAGTGACTTGACATTTACTATGTGTTTTAGAACTGTGACAAGACAAGTGAGATCAAACCTTCCTTTTACTCCTAGGTTGTGAGCATTCTTACAGTACTATCCTAAGCAGAGTTACTCCTGTCTAAGTCTAACCATGTCAATGGTCTTAGAATAGCAGAACTTGGCTTAAGATGCCACTGCACCACAGCAGTGCCTCAGCTCCACTACTTAACCTTCTGAAGCACAGTGGTTTGTGGGATTATTCTTCATAAGGTGGTATGTGTTTTGCCATTTTAAGATGGGTCAGTTGAGCCACTGTTCAACACATGACAGTAACTATATTGCCAACTCTGGCTTGGGAAAATCCTGAAGATTTTAGGGCAGTGCCAGGGAAGAACAGAGCTGGGGAGAGGGGAAATGGGAAGGGAAAGGTGTCCAGCAAGGAAGTGATGAAATTAAGTTCACCTTCCAAAACTGCCATTGTTCCAAAGCAACTGATTTATGTAGCCTGGAGATCAGGAGTAATTCCATGAGCACACCAGGCCTCACCATGAGGTTGGTAACCTTAATAGTTATGGGTATACTAGTGGTAACTAAGTACAAAAGAAAGTAGGGATCCTGTGCCCTTAGCTGTTATGTAGAAGAGGGGATTTCAGCAAGCCCAGCTTTTCTCACCCATGCATGTATGATACCTTGCAAGATTCATCCTTCATAGATATTAAAGCCATTTGGCTAGCCATGTGAGCCTGTTACAATAAAAACAAAATATAAGTCTTGTGGCACCTTGAAGACCAACAGATTTATTGTAGTTTACATTTCTGTAGTATTGAGACCATGTCATACTTCGTGCATCTGAAGAAAACTTATGGTACAACAAATGTGTTATTCTTTTAGTAGTCATAAGACTCTTCTTTTAGTTTTAGGGCTATTCAAAATACATGAGTTGCTTCCTGTTTTGCATCAGAACATGCAAGTGGCGTGTTGACAACTGAGTGTGCAGCTGCCTCTTGAATCCATGCATGTCTGTGTTGATTTCTTTGGGAGTAAGTTATATTGCACTCAGCAGGACTTTGCAATTACCTGAAAATGCATAGCTGCAAACCACAGTTTGTCAAGTAATTATAATCAGACATCAGATATGATCATCAACCTGAACAAGATCACCATTTGCACTGTTGTCGAACTCATAGATATGTAAGTCAATGTCCCCTCAGCAGATCACTTTCATGATGCCATTTGTCTGTGTGTTGCATGGGGGCTTTAGGGGCTTTAATATCGTGGTTTTACTATTTTATTGTAAACCGCCATGAGACGGTCTCCCAAGAGTGGCAGTGTATACATTAAAATGTAAATAAATAATAAATAAATAAATGTTGCTGTTTAATGTCTGGATTGAATACAGTGGCTTGCAGCAGTGAAGTAGCCAGTTGTGCTACACCGTTATCCCTCAGTTGAGCTTCAGTACATGCCATGTATCTGTATTGCCACTTGAGGCTGCTTTTGTGCACTTGAACAGTCAACAAGTGAGAAAGGCAGACTATAAATAACATAAATGAACAGGTAAATAAACAACCTCAGTCTTCTTCCAAAGTCCTAGTTGGGCCATTTCAAGGTCGTATTGCTCATCTTTCTCCCTTCTTTATACCTGCACTTTTTAAACAGCTGGTGGAGCAAATAAAGTCTCGGGGTTGGGGCATAGAGGATGAGAGTCCCTGTGTGAAAACCCGCCTGGCTGCAATAGCTCCAGAAGTCCCTCCACACCGTGCTACCTGGCCACCGGTGGCAAATGGGAGCACGGCCCAAACATGGGCAGCTAACAAGTCATGCAGAATCCCACTGCAAGTCTGACATGGGGGACAGGCTCAGATGATCATTTGCATGCATACCTGCTGTGCCTCTCTGGCTACCTATGCATTGTCTTGTCCTGAGAGCATGCATCTTTTAAAACTTTTAACTTTATATACACAAACACTACCTCTTGTCAAAGTTTTAAAGTTTTCCCTGCCAATGATATTTTTCTTCAGCAATCCAAGTTTAACGATAAACTCATATCACTAGATTCTTGCTTGTAAAAAAAAACTTTAAATGCATAAGAAATAATTGAACTTGTACACTGATGAAGGCAGAAGAACCACTAACATTTTCCTAAGATGGCTACCATGATAGTTAATACAGATAACAAGACTTTTAAAGCTTACCCTGTCAATAACTTCCTCTAGCAATCTAAAGTTAGGAATAAACTCATTTTGATATATTCTAGTTGGTAGCCATGTTGGTCTGATGTAGCACATCAAAATCACAGTCTGGTTTCATTTTGATAGATTCATCTCATTTGCAACCCCCCCCCCCCTAAAAAACTTAAAACAATAAAACACATAAACAATAGTAAATACAACTTACAGAATCTCTAGTTCCTATTTCAAGAAACACACCCAGCATGAAACTGACCAACCACAAGAGACCAACCACACCACACAAAAAAGGAAGAAATTTTAATGCTGCAACAATGTCTAGGGGCTTTTTGCACGCCTTCAAAATAGCACAATGGTTGCCAATTGAAAACGCTACTGATTTGCTGTTTTGCACAATGTCGTCGACAATCTGCCACACACCTGAAACCAATCTGCAAAAAGCGCTTCCTTGTAGCGCTTTCAGGGAAATCCCCAAAAGTGGATTCACCCTCCAGAAAGCGATACACTCCTGCAACCAATCTGCAACACTAGCGAAAAAGACCTGTGTGTTAAGGATGGGAGGCTGGGAGGGGGAACTTGTGTTTGCATCTTCATGTGTTGCATGGCACTTTTGAAAAAAAATACAGCAGGATAATTTGGGGACATAGGTACTGGGGGCAGGGGGCAGGCTGGGGAGGCTTATGATGCTAACTAAGCCCTGCTCTGCCCTCAGCATGCCTCTGATGCCTCCCATTTCTATGACAGCACCAGCTTTACACTGATGCATTGCTAGCACCTGCATATCTCTGGATATACAACCATCACCCTCATTTGTGTGGGAGGAAGCCTTGCATAACTCCCCAAATAATTTGGTGCAGGGATGAGGATGGCTGTATGCAGACACTTGGTCATGACTGCTTTTTGAGTTCCAAGCAGTCCTCACCGTCATTGGCAACATCCACTGAGCATTGTATTTCTTCCTATCTTTACATTTTTATTTTGCCTTTTTTTTAAAGAGTTCAATGCAGCTTAGAGCCACAAGATTAAGAATGTATCTATTAGATAATAGAATTTGATTTTTAAATTTTTACGTAATAAAACAACCCTGTGATGCCACTGAGCCTTCTAGGAGTGAACACTGTTCATTTAGACCATTGGAAGAGTAGATGCCCTTTTAATTCTACCCCTCCAGGTAGCCTCCTGTATGGTTGAGTCAGCCCTGAATCTATTGAAAAACAAGGCGTATTTAGATCTCACAGAACATATAATTCTGTAATAACTTCTGAAATACTGAAAGATTTCTTAAATGAACTCCTCTTATAAATTATTCCGTTTGTTTTTGCTGCCGCCTCTGAGTTGAAAGTGACAGCTAAGATTAATCTCACTGCATTAATGTCCTGTTATAGGCCATGATGCGTTACAAAAAACTACCTGGAACGCAGTTACCCAAAAGTATGCTATATCAGGGTTTTTTTTTGCAAAAGACTGATTCAGGTCCTCCACAAATGCTAAGTACACATCTTGAATAGCATATTTCTCCTTTCTCTCTGTGAGCCAAACTCCACATCACATGGAAAAATAGAAATGGGTAATGAAAACTGTAATGGTTGCTTCTTCTGGGAATGGGAAATGTAAGAACAGCAGTTTGCCCTGGTAAATATGGGTGGGGAGCAGCAGTTAACGATACAGTCTTTGGCAAAGTTGCATCCATCTAAGTCCACTGAAGTGTAACTCTTCCTGCGGTGCAATCCTGTGCAGTTTGGGAAGGGAGCTGCAACAAAACATCAGCAGGCAGGGAGAAGATCAAGCTTCTAAATGGCAGATCAGCTCCTTTGGAAGCTGTTTTGCCTGAAAGATTAAGCCTGCAGGGTTTTATTAGACATGGCTGATTGTAATGTCTCATTTGACACACACCCCATGTACTAGCAGCTGAAATGAACACAGAGCTGAAGTTCGGGACTGTATCATCTGAAATGTCTGGATCCTGTATCTTCTGAGACATACCAGTTCAGCCTCTTTCAGGCTTTTGAATTTCTACAAAGTCATCATTTTTATAATGTGCGGCCAAGACTCACTGCAACTGGTTTTGACACCCCAGCAGCCCATTCACAACACATGCTGCACACATGCATAAAGCAACATAGGGGGAAGGCAGGACCCGCAAAACCTATAAAGGTGCCACGTGCAGGGTCCTGTCTTCTTTGTCTGGGTCATCACAGAGCAGCTTCCATCCCACTCATGCAATGATTATGTAACAGCCTTGTTGCAGGGGTTTAAGTGGATGTTTCATGGTTAATATTTCATCACAGCTTCGGGTTTTGCATGGGATGGAGCCTGTTGGCCAGGAGTCTGGTGTGTGATTGGACTCCCTGGGGTTTGGGGCCTCCATAAGAGGTGGCATGTAAACAAGTGCAGCTGACCTGCCTGGGACTCATTTGTCAGGCAACCTGGGAGCAGCTAACCAAGGTTGGAGCCCTTTGCACACCCACCACATAGGCCACTTCCCTTAGTGGCAGAATCCAGTAGGGAAGGGGATCTGCTCTCTCTGCTGGGAATGCTGTAGATCCCCAGAGCACCTGTGGACTTTGGGGGGGGGGGGGTCATGCAGTCCACAACTGCTAGATCAGGGTCCCTCTCCCATGCTGTGCCAACACTCCAGTGGGGAGGTAATAAAGCAGTGGCCTAGTTTATATCCAACATTGGTGTGTCTCATCTTATTCCTGCCTCCTGTGAGTCAATATGGTATTTGAAACAAAGAAAATATAAACGTCTACATGAGCAGCTAGTTTCTGAATAGAAAAGGAATGTGACTTTTGGACTACTGAAGTTTGGAATCTCCCTGAGAAAATTTGCTAGTATCATCAGAACTGGGTTTGCCTCTTTGGAAAATCTCTGGAATTGTATTGCCTAATAACCATTGTTATTGTTATTGTTAAATTTATATCCCGCCTCCCCCCAGAAGCTCGAGGCGGGTCACATAAAAACCAATCCCTTAAAACAATAAAAGCACAATAAAACATTCCACACCCACTAAGAAGGGAAAGGGAGGGGGCAGATGACAGACGCAACCGTCACATTTGTGAGGGGGGCTAGATCAATTAATACAAAAGACAAGAATGGCGGCAAAATTCAATATAGCTAACCCAATTCCACACCCACTAAGAAGGGAAAGGGAGGGGGCAGATGACAGACGCAACCGTCACATTTGTGAGGGGGGCTAGATCTTCTTGCTGCCCGGTCTCAACTGAAAGCCTGGCGGAAGAGCTCTGTCTTGCATGCCCTGCGGAATGATGACAATTCCCGCAGAGCCCGCAGCTCTTCCGGGAGCTCGTTCCACCAGGTTGGGGCCAGGACTGAAAAGGCCCTGGCCCTTGTTGAGGCCAGGCGAGCTTCCTTTGGACCGGGAATGACCAATAGGTTAGACCCCGCAGAGTGTAAGGCCCTGCAGGGGGCATAGAGCGATGGATTTATAATAAAAATTTAACTTTATGCAAAATTCAGAGGCAATCCCTATTTTGATACATTTTCAAAGTGGTTTAATAGAGCTCAGCTAGTATACTTATTGCTAGTATGTTATGAATCTCTTGCGTACTTGATTTAAAATGAACATACCTGATTTTTGCCACCAAAAGTTAGAAGGGGATGTTTTAGCAGTTCACTTTATGTGACACAGCAGGAGTTCACCCAGACAAAAGCAGCAACAGCTCCAAAGCTGACCTCCCAAACTGCTACTGTAACCCTCAAATCCTCTGATCTTTCTAATTTGTTCCTCACTCACAAGTTTATGAATGCGATTCATCATGCAGCTCAAAAATTAGCACAAATATCAAAAGAATATATTTTCATCTTAAATGAACTCTCATGTGGCATAGAATGAAAGGCCAAAACACAGTTCTCCCCATGTCTCATAAGCACTTTTTTTTCTCCTCCTGTTTTCTCATCCACCAACCAGTTTAGGCCTGACTCCAACATAATAGCCCTATGACATCAGTGTTTAATTATTAAATTTACAGTGCAACCATAAGCAGAGTTATGCCCTTCTAAGTCCATAAAAGTCAATGGTCTTAGAAGATTCTAACTCTGCTTAGGATTGTACTGTTAGTATTTGAAATGCTCAATTGTCTTCCCCATCCATGTTTTCCTTTTATTTTTCATGCTTATTTCTCATTATTTTAAACTGTAAACCACCATGAGTGCTTTGGGGAAAGGGTAGTATATTAATGAGGGGAATAAATGTCTTCTGCACAATATGACAGCCTAGCCACAGAGTGTTGCACAGGTCTTTGATTTGATAGTTGTGGACTTTTTGTTACACATGGCAACTTTGTGAGATGTTACTTACAGTTTATCAAACATCAGTCTATTTATTTATATAAATATAATATAATAAATATATATATATATGTGTGTGTGTGTGTGTGTGTGTGTGTGTATAAAGTCAGGGGGGTTGTTTTAATATGCATCACTTTATACTTACCGATATTAAAATTCATTTTCCATATTGTTATCTACCATGGCTTCCACCATCCTGAAAAAATTGGTATTATCTACAAGTTTATCCACTACACTGCTCTCCCCATCCCAATTCCATAGTATTTTTGAACAAACAATGGGTAGGAAAGCAAATTATAATGTTTTCTAGTTTGTTTCCAGAGTGAGTACAGGTGTGACTGAGGTTGTTTTGATGCGATTCAAGCCAATGAAGACCATCACTTTTGTCACTGGAACAGGTTCCATTCCTGTTCTCAAAGAGAAAGACTGATATTACCATGCTTATTTGCATATGCCATAACATGATTAATGTCACTAAATGGTTAGGGTGAGTAATGGCACAGCCTTAAGTACTAGATAGTTTTTAAAAACTTACATGTGCAAGAACCACCATTGAAAGAGGTAATGGAAAAATATATTGAATTTAATTATCTTACAAAAAATTGTCTTGCTGAAGAACTAGCTTCTATATCTGGCCTAGCTTCTGGTGCCAGATGCTACAGGGGATTAGAAGCTTCTTGAGAGGACAACAATGTGAAACTAAAGGTAAAGACAGGGGTTCTGGGCTATGGATCTGAAAGTACCTGATCCAGGAACCTTGCTTAAGCTGGGCAGAGATGGTTCTGGTCAGTCCCTGAGAACCCCATTCAGGTCTGTGATGGAAGAAAGGTAGGGTAAAAAAGTAATCTACAGATAAATAAATTTGAATCCAATCAGCACAAAGGGGAACCAAATGACAATTCATAGAATCATAGAATCACAGAGTTGGAAGTTACCTCCAGGGTCATCTAGTCCAATCCCCTGCACAATGCAGGAACTCACAACTACCTGCCTACCTACAGTGACCCCAATTTCATGCCCAAGTGATCACCACCACTCCAGAATCCAGCCTGGCCTGGAGGAAATTTGCCTACCACCCCACAGTGGCGATCAGCAAACCCCTGGGTATGCAAGGAAGGGCCATTGTGGCTCATGCAAGGAAAGAAAGGCTTTTGATTGGATTGTAATAAATCCAGAGGTAATTAGAGACCATTTTTCAAGAGGTGGGGGCAGAGACTGGTGAATTCTGTAGCCTAGTGCAGGAGTCAACCTGTGGTCCTCCAGATGTCCATAGACTACAATTCCCTTGAGTCCCTGCCAGTGTTTGCTGGCAGGGGCTCATGGGAATTGTAGTCCATGGACATCTGGAGGACCACAGGTTGACTACCCCTGGCCTAGTGGAATGGGGAAGAGCAGGCTGTAATATGGGCAAACTAGAGGAAGCTTTGTGAAGAGATATCATGAATAGCTCTTGCGTCTCCTCCGACTCACAGCCATGCCAATAAGACCAACCTTTTGTTTTTTTCAAGCGGCTTCCGCAACTGCATCCAAATCAGTTGTTTTGCACACATATTTCCTACAGTGGGCCCAAAAGCTACATACTAGAATTGACAGCAGCTTTTTAGCAAATCCAGCATGCAGTGATATGGTCAGGCTCCAAGGGTCTAAAATAAGGATTTAATTTTAATGTAATGAGATGGGTTCAGGATCCTAATTAAATACAAATTGATGATTAAAATATATTTAGCTTTAACAACTGTGCCATAAGAGATGCATTTATTACAAAGCTGTTGAACCTCAGTGGCTGTGTTCTCAATCAATTAGTAGTTATTTCATGTTCAATAACTGCAGCCAGCCCAGTTTAATTAAACATAAAGTTCAAGCTATGTAGGACACTGTGTAAAGTGCTCCCTCCCCCCCCCTCAAAAATTTATCATTCAAACTTCAGCACTCCCAATGTTCTTTTGGATGAAACATAATTGAACTTGCCGAGTTTGTTTTGAAAGAAGACAGACCCACAAAGAATCACTACTGGTAGCTAGTTTGATGAAATGGAAAGATTTCTGCTCCACACCTCTGTGTCTATAGCTGATAAAATTGTGGGTGGGATGATATGCTTAATTAACCCTGTAATTCTTAACATGTGGCTAATTAGCATATAAATTAGGATTTCCTTTAGATTATGTGCTTGCTGCAGTAGTCTCTTCTATGCAATTTTATACCTCTGGCAGCAGGATAGTGTGACTTGCTCAGATGGGTGGATCGTGTTAATATTCAAAAAGCACAACCAATCATTTCTGCTGTAAGGTCTAGTGAGGCAGAAAGCCACATTCTATTAAATCTAAACCTTTGAGTCTGTAAGAACCAAGGATGTTAGTGATTTCAGAAATGATAACGGTGATGCTTATGTTACATGTTACTTCCATGTTCAGTGTGCTTGGAAGCTCATGGAATTAAAGCACATACTCTCTTGCATTAGGGTCTTAAATCAGCAGCCTTCTTATGCTAAAAGTTAGAAAGCAAACCAGGAAATTATATTACGAGGCAGAAGTAATTTATGAGGTCAAATAAGTAGCAACAAAGTATTCCAAGGAAAGGCAGGTCCATGTACAAATTGTGTCTATAAGTACTGGTCCTACTCAACTTCCAAGATCTGATGAGAGCAATCTATACCATGCTCCCTCTTGTGTAGAAATATTCGATGAGCAAAAACCCTTACGCTAAAGAGAGCCTGCTGCTAATGGTTCCTCGGCAAAATAATATTCTATCACCATTGCTGTTTTGTTTTAAAATTTGTTGCCACTAGAGATTTACCAAGCTTGATGGAGTAAGCCTATGATTTGATATAAGTATGTGGGAGCCATTTGGCAATGCAGGAACAGAGTGTAAGAATCATTACATTGATTTCAGAGGGCTCAGACTGGTATAATTCTGCACAGAATTGCATAGATCAGAGTTCTGTGCTATTCCATATTCAGGTCTAAAAACTCTCTGCCATCATGTAATCAGGAATCATTAGTCTTAGGCACAATTAGGATGATTTCTACCAGGCCCTATGATCAGAGCAGTGGTAATGCTAAGTCGAGGTAAAGTTTGATTCTGCCAGCATGGCTTGCTCCATACATACAACTCTGCAGTTGTTACCAGAACTGATTAAAAACCTGGTTTAAAACACGTGCTTTTGCAGCTGGATTTTCCTGTGTGCTCTGCGGGGGGAAATCTATTGGTCGTTCCCAGCCCTAGGGAAGCACACCTAGCCTCGGCCAGGGCCTTTTCTGTCCTGGCCCCTACTTGGTGGAATGAGCTCCTGGGTGAGCTGTGGGCAGTGCGGGATTTGACATCAATCCACAGGCCCTGCAAAATGGAGCTTTTCTACTAGGTCTATGGTTGAGGCTGGGGTCGGTGAAATAGCTCTATTGCCCACCCCCCAGGGAGGTCAAAGTGTACATCGCTCCTTCTCCATTTTTCCATTGCCTCGACAATAGGGGTGGGAGTGGGATATTTTTCTGCCATGTTGGGAGTTTTTAAGTTTTTTAATGGAGTTTTAAGACTATTGTTACTCACCACAAGCCTGTTAGGGAGTGGCAGGAAATAAATCGAATTATAAATAAAAAATAAATAAATAAAATCTACTTCTGAAGTGCATTGAATGTGCATTGTCCAATGTGTGCAGAGTAGTCCCTAGAGATATAGAAGGACTAGGGGATATCCTATAAATTATCTGTCACCTTTGGTTTAAATTATTTGTGTCAATGTACTCCAGGTCATTTACAATTTAAAATACTAAAATAAAACAAAAAACATGCAAAATAATACAAATAAGAATCTTCTCTTGCAACTATGAATAATAACACCAAAGGAAAGGCTTCTCCTCACATCCATTCATTTGGTCTCTATAGGAAAAGTTGTCCTAGATATCTATTCTTACTATGATTCAAATAGCAGCAGGGAATGCACATTCAATGTAACACCAAGTACAGACATAGGGACAACTGAAACAATTTCCATTAAATAAACATTTGCTCTTCAAAATCTCTCCCCCAGTGGCTAGCCTCAAAACTCCCAAATCTATGTAGCCATAAACTCTGATTAAGTCAAGTATAATGCAAAAAGCAAGAGTAAATGAAGAGGAGAAGGAGAAGAAGAAGAAGAAGAATTGGTTCTTATATGCTGCTTTTCTCTACCCAAAGGAGACTCAAAGTGGCTTACAATCTCCTTCCCTTTCCTCTCCCCACAGACACCCTGTGAGGTAGGTGGGGCTGAGAGCCCTAATATTACTGCTCGGTCAGAACAGCTTTATCAGTGCTGTGGTGAGTCCAAGGTCACCCAGCTGGTTGCATGTGGGGGAGCGCAGAATCAAACCCAGCTCACCAGATTAGAAGTCTGCATTCCTAACCACTACACCAAGCACGCCTGCCCAGCCTGAACGAAGTACAGCTATCAGTGGGTCACTCCACCAGGAACCTAGGTGTGATCCTTGATGCCTCCATCTCAATAGAGGTTCAGGTCATGAGAGTAGCCCAGTTGGTTTTCTGCCACCTTCGCCAATCTAAACTACAAGTGTCCTACTTAACCCCGGAACACCTAGCCACAGTGATCTATGTGACAGTCACCTCTATACTGTACCTCTGCAACTCACTCCACACAGGGCTGCCCTTAACCTTGATCCAGAAGCTAAAGCTGGTTCAAAATGAATGGGCCAGGATCATCACAGCAACATCATGGATGTTCCACATTCAGCCGATTCTTCAACAACTGCGGTGGCTACCAGTCGAATTCTGGAGCAGGCCAAAGGTTCTGGTAATCACCTTCAAGGCCATACCCAGTCTGGGCCCAGTGTACCTGAAGGACTGCCATTCTGCCTACGCCCATTTCTCCATCCTGGCCCCACCTGGTGGAATGAGCTCCCAGAGGAGAAGGAAACCAGTAAGTTTCTTAGCAGGACCTGCAAAAATTAGCTCTTCCACCAGACATTTGGTTGAGGTTCACCAAACCCAACATCATGTACTGGGCCACTGATCCTCCCTCCCATGAATTTCAAATGTTGTGAACCAACCAATTATGGGTCAGTCAGTATACTGCAGTTATGAATTTACTGTTCTCACTATTTATTACTGTTCTATTGTTATTTATGGTTACTGACTTCCTCTGTACTGTTCCTGTTCCTCTGTGTTTCATGTAAACCACCCTGAGCCTCAGGGGAGAGCAGTATATAAATATAATAAATAAATAAATAAATAAATAAATAAATAAATAAATAAATAAATAAATAAATAAATAAATAAATAAATAAATAAATAAAAGATAGTTCTTTTCACTGATAATGTAACCTGCAAAGTATACAGCTATCTTTTATCAAGGCTTGCATTCATCTATTAGAATACATTAAATAATTTCACATGTAAATTACCATGGAAATTGTAAAGCTCAATGACACTTAGAGAAATAAATCCTTGCATAATTTCTGAGTATAATGATTCTTGAAACAGCTGCAAAGTTTAATCTGTGTAAAAAAGTGAAAAATGCTCTTTCCCCTTTTCTTGTTTTCTGTCTAGTATCATAAGGTCAGGGGTTCGCACTTATAATTAACCAGTAAGTTTGATTCAAATCCAGGGATGTTCTTAGTAGTTCTTGTATCCTGGATAAAAATCTAGGAAGGGGTCCCAGGATCACTGCTGCTCCTCACTCCTGAAGAGCAGAGAATTGTACTTCTGTTCAGTACAATATCGATCTTAAAGATCCAGTCTTGTATATTGAGAGTCTCAATATACCACAGGGGGGGGGGGAGGCACAGGCACCAGTGGACCAGTCGATGCACTGGTGCCCATGCCTTCCCCCCATTGCACAACCCTAATTGAGACTGAGTAAGGGGACACTGTTAATAGTCAGACACCTCCTCACAGAGAGGGGTAGTTTATAGGTGGACACCCATAAATAGCTTTTTCTTAACATCACGGTAAACTATTACACTGTCCAGCCAAAATTACAGTAAAATAATTGTCAGCTACTTCTTAAGTGTGAAGTACAATGCTTGTTTCATTCAAGACACCAACATGGATTCCAACCTCCAGGGGACATCATAACATATAGTTTAGGTCATGTGAAAATGAGAGGCTGATTCACTAACTATCCTCCTTCACAGCCCAGGCAGATGCATACTTTAGCACAATAGGTTTCTCAGGAACTGGTAACTAATCTTGTCAATTTTACAGTACTACTTTCCAGATATCTCCTCACCTCAATTAGCAACATCCTTCTCAAACTTAATAGCTTCCTGTCTAGAAATCAATTGGTCATCAAGAAACCTTTTATACCTAGAATTTGCCTCAAATAAAACAATTATTGTCATAGTTTATCTCCTGCGATTGTCTAACTCCATCTAGGTTCCTCCCAAAGTATTGTCCTTCTCCAGACAAACCCATTACAAACCTCCTAAGGTCGTTGTCAAACACTGAAAATCTCATCAACACATTGTTTTAGTGACTCCCTTGTCAGCATTGCCCTGGAAAATCTTTTTCCTATAAAATATGGCATTCAACACCAATTGTGTATGCGTACTCTAGGCACCATATATACACAAATACTTGTGTGTAGGCCCTACTTCTCTTTGTGAAATGCTGGTCATTTTGCTGCTGAATCTGTGGTCCTCTCCACATCATAACTGGTAATATTGCCTTTCCCAAAAATACTCACTACCTTTTCTATCCTTATTTTCTTAGTTAGCCTTACGTATATGTTTTCTGTGTGGTTTGTGTTTGCTGTACCCTTTTTACTTCACTTGATAAAAAGCCTTTCAAATTTAACATCTGCTCGGTTATTGGTTAAGCTTCCAAAGTTACTCCCTTTCACTAAGTCTCTGATTAAAAGCTGATTTCCCCTTCCCACATTAGAGAATGAATCAGACAGGTCTGTCAGCTATGGTTTCTAAGGTTAGGGTGTTAAAAATGTTTTTGAGATGTGTTTTTGCTATGTGCGTTTGTAATGTGTTAGCCATCTTTGTAGCCCTGATGAGAGCAGAAAAGCAGGATAAATTTTGTAAATAAATAGACATTCTAAAGGAATAGAATAAAGACACACCATCAAGACAGCAGAACCCCCGCACATGCACCCTCCTCAGTGTTCTTATATGTAGTAGGATATCTATACACATACAAGTGTACATAATACCCATGCATTGGGACCCTTGAAAAAGCAGTGACATAGGATATGTGAGTACAGGGTATACATGCACTAATGAATGCAGACAGATTAGCAACAGCATTTGCTACTACAATCCCTCTTCCCCACTCTTGCTTGTTCATTCTGACCCCTTAGACTATGTGAAAGGACTAAAATGTGGAGCAAGTGTGGACTGAAATGTGTTGGGTTGAAGCAACATTCTTCTTCACTGCAGGAGGAGTGCTAAATTAGACAGTCTTTGGATCTCTCTCGTTTCTATGATACCCATCATTTTCATTCACCCGTACTCTGGCAAGACTTTTATATATTTCCTGAATAACAGCATTATTTTATTTACATCAGTTACGGCAAACCATAATCAACAGGCATCTGTTAAATTAGCAGTTGTTCATATTTAATGCAACAGAAGGTTCTCTGTCTTTGAGTAATGGATTAACAGGAAATAATCCCATGGACTGGGGCTGGAAGGCCTAAATCAGTTAGGAACAAACATGTCTAAACCAAGTAGTCCCCCTATTTTGCTGGCTTGAAGCATGGCAGGGGTTACTAGAGTTGCAACTTATCTACTTCCAGCCCCAATCCTCCCTAGGCCCTGTCATTGTTTCAGTGAGGAGTGGGGGGAAACAGGGAGGGAAAATGGGATCATATTTGTTTGTTTATTTGTTGCATTTTTATACTACCACTCCCAGCATAGCTGGCTCGTGGAGGTTTACAAATCCATATACATCTCATAAAATATCATAAAACAACAAGATCCCCATAAAATACTCTAAAATACAAAATGATGGCATTAAAACAATCTCCCCCCCCCCCAACAGACCACTGCCTTGGCCCTCAACAGTCATGCCATCTCTATTTCACATGATATAAAACAGGGGAACAGTTTACCCAATGGACCCAGGCAGGGTCTAATACCCTAGCCCAGAGACCCGGGGGGAAGCACCTGATCTTAAACCCAATCTTAAACATGATGCGACTATGTCATTTCCAACCTGAAAACTGATGATGCCAGAGCCTTTTGCTGCCCATCTTTAAGGCCTGGCATTGCCACACTCAGAATAGTTTTCTCTTGGGCCAATCTGCCCCTACTAATTACCATTCATGTCATGTTCATAAAAAAGAGAAAAAGGAAAAATGCAGTGTTTACTTTTCTCCCAGAAGAGTTTGCCTGAAACAATTTTTGTTTTCTTCTGTCACAAGTCCATGTCCATATCTGGTGCCCTGTGTCTTTCCTTCTCAGTGAAATGGTTCTGATCTCTACATTCTAAAAGGAGCCTTCTGCATTATTGTCAAGGCCTAGCATCGCAGTTTGCCACCCGGCAGAGCCACAGCCATCCTGTCCCTGGGCACCCATGAGATGTAGTACACTCGGTGACCGTAAGGAAATGAAGCATCTGAAACTGTTCAAGAGGAGATCAGAAAACAGAAGGGAAACTGTCAGTTGTTCAGCAATGAAGCTTGCACAGTGCCAGAAAAGAGAATCTCCACTCTCCAAGAGCAATTATGTAAATGTCAGGGAATAACTTCGATGGCCATGGTGCAAAAATGACAAGGATGAAACAATTGTGTGGTGAAGGAATGGAGCACCTCAAATCTAGCAAGTAAAAAAATGTGACAATTTCTGAAAGGTTAGTTCTAGGAGAGTTTGTGTCACTCAATTACAAGGACAGCAAAAGATCACGAGGTAAAGTAAAAGTAGAAGGATGCATCAACAGACGCAGAAAGAGTGTACAAGATGATAGAATGGATAATTGTATTATAGGATATACATGGGCATGCTAATAGCTTATAGTTACACACTTTCTCCTGGGGATTTCTTCCTCCAGTAGTTATCCATGCTTCGCTAGAAGTTACTTGTGAAGTTCACCAAAATATCATGGAAGGCTGTCTCAGAAGCTCCACAATATTTTATTTTTTGTTTTCATTATTTCTTCACATTGATATCCCACTACGTAGCACAAAGCAGTGATCAAGCACTTTACAAAAACTAGATAAAATTAAATGTCTATAAAATACTGCATGTTTCAGCCCATTAACGGTGGTGTCTCCATTCAGTTGGAACCTAGACATAACCCTGCTGAGATCCCTCACTTTCCCAAACCCCACCCTTCTCTGGCCTCTCTCCCAAAAGCTCCAGTAGTTTCCTAATCTATACCTGGTAATCCTACCAATCACATACTACAAGACAATGACAGACTACAGATCAATTAAAACAGCAATCTGCTTCACCCTTCTGGAATAAGAAGTCTTATCTGTTTCCTGGGAGGTACAGAGAGATCTAGTCTAGTACACCTTCCTGCTAAGGGAGTTCTGGGGGGAAGGGCCTGAAAAAGTTCTGCTCCTCATCACTTGATCCCTGGATCATTTCCCAGTCACCACTTGATAAACCATGCCAGGTTACACTCTTATTTAGGATCAAGTGCTTGTTGACAAGCAGACAGCCAACTGGGCATTACAGACCAAAGACTCAAGAAGCATCAGTGTGGCACCTCTACTTCCTAGCTTCCCCATGCACTGAGAGAGGGACCAGAAGCAGAGATGTGTGCAGGACTCATGGGATGGTCCCCAAAAAAGTGACATGGCATGTGGATTTTGCAGCATGTAGATTTAAAAAAAATAAGAATCCCTATTAATTTTCTCGATTCAGTCATGCTTGGAAAATTAATATCAGAACTCATTTGCTTTACATTTTCCTCACAAGTAGAAAAAGACAACAATAACAACAGCAACAGCAAACCCAGGGGGGTTCCCTGGAAAGACTTAAGCTGCTTTAAACAGCAAACTGTGTGCACTGTGCATTTAAAATGCCCATGTATTTAAAGGTTGCAATTGATTTTTTTTTTACAGCAGAATTGTTTTAACCTTTTTATCTATTGCTGGGGGGGGGGGCTGTTAGAAAATGTTAAGGAAAACTTTCCCTACAGACCCATCGTCCAGGGAATCAGGCCTATAGACTAATCCTTCACCAGTATGATGGCTAGAAACTCTTTGGAATGCAATAATCTCCAGATTAAAATTGCTGCTTGGGCCTACCCTGGTTAAAACAGGTTATTCTGTATAAATAGCTATAAAACTGAATTTTGTTTTGGCATCTTGTGGTCTAGGACTACTTCCTTTGGATTGCATTATGCTATGCATTCTCCAGAAGTCACAGCTGTAATAATATCGGTGTTTCCATCTATGTATGCTTCTGAAGGTGGTGTTTATATCTCTCTAGCCCTTCCCTAAAGAATTCTGCACGCTTCAATTTACACCAAGTCAAAATGGCAATTTTGGCATCCTCAAAGGATTCAAATTGTGTTCCTTTTAAATGTTCTTTGAGTTTGGAGAACAAAAAGAAGTCTGAAGGGCTGTAGAGTGGGTGGGGTAAGTTTCCCAGTGAAATGTTCACAGTACAGCCCTTGTTACCCTCAAAGAATGATCAGATGCATTGTGATGGGGCCTTTTTCTCACCAATGCAGTTATCAATTTTTTAAAAGGCACCCTAATGAGACTACGTGTATAATGAGCCTGCAGCCATCTACTGATCACACAGAAATGTTTAAACAAATTTTGTTTGGAATAAATCTGTGCATGTATGAACACCAGTAGTAAAGCTTTTTGACTTACCATTGTATGTGTGTGTTTGTGTATATATATATATGTATAATATGTAATGTTAAAACCATAAGTGCTGAGGTACTTTTCTGTTTTTATCCACTTTCCAAATGGTATGCCAGTAAAAGATCAAATTCTTTGTGTTGTGAACTCAAATGATCAAATTATTCTTATGGCGTCAACTTATGAATTATTTCACCAGTAAAGTATGCGGTTTCTCAGCACAGTTAAGCATCATTAATGCATTCCAGTTTCCCATCGATGAGGAAACACAGCCGTTATTTGCATTAATGGTGTGGTTTTGTGACTGAAGGGATATTCATGCAGTTCCGTGACTAAAAGATGGCTTTCCATTCTACTCTTAGTAAGTTACTGTGACATGTGTCTACTTATAGAACCACATACCTCCAAACTTGCAGATTAAATTAAGTTCAGTGTCTTGACATCTCATGACAAATATTTTCTTTCATAGCATTTCTGAGCAATGAAAACAAGTAAAAGAAATGTAGCAGGGCACTCCAAAAAAGACTAAAGTAAGGTTGCTGGTAGCAACTGAGGATTGGTTTGTTATCATACCTCTGGAAAATCAGAATTTCCTAATGCATTATTTATTAGAAACACATTAAGTTTAGATGACATCACTGCAATTCAAAAGCAATTTGGGGAAAGTATTGTCTAGGAACCCAGGCATCATTTGCCTTTGCAACTAAAATGTGATCACTCGTTGGCAGTCCAACATTCAACATTTTGACATTTTTTATTTATTTTTTCAGCCTTGGAGAGAGAAAAAATTAAGCTGCAAGGAATGCGATATTACTCTGACTGCCAAGGTAGAAAATAGTATAACGTATCTGTTAACTGTTTGTGTGTACATTGCACTGTAGAATGTACAGAGTTTTGCAAAGAGAATTGTGACTATGCTACCGCAGTGCTGTAGGAAAGTCAGCTATTATATTAGAATTATTTGTAAACATGTTTTTTTTCATGTTTCTATGAATAGAAGTGGCTTAAAGTTACACATTCTCAGTCCACCAATCCTCATTTTATACCACATAGTATGATATATTCCTTGAACAAAAAAACGGACATTTACTATGGTTAGTCCCTAGGGCTGAAACCTGGTTCTGCAGATCCACCAGAATGGGTCCATTGATAATTGGAAGTGCAGAAAAATGTGGTGGCATCATGCTGCTGAGCTGCTAAGAGAATAAAAAACTACCAGTCAAGGCAAGTGGACAGTCAGCAGATAGAAATGGGGGAAGCTAAAGAGGACTAGCTGGAAGAGACTAGGGAGAAACAAACCTATTCAAGCCTGGCCTTCAGAGAATGGCCTGAACTCATCAGGTTAAAGGGAGTCAGGTTATTCTTGCTCAGGGCAGTAGACTCCATGACTCATTTGCATAGGTTTGCCAGCTTCTGGGCTGCAAAATACCTGGAGGTTTTCAGGGTAGAGGCAGAGGAGGGTGGGGTTTGGGGAGGGGTGGAATTTTAGTAGGGTATAATTGTTGGAATATGCAAGGTCTGTACTGTGTATGATTCAACAACTTATGAAGAATATCCTACAGGGGGCATCAGAGTAGATGTGTATTTAGATCAGGAACATCTTGGTATTTTTTCAAAAAATACCCTCCTGTGTCTTGATTGGACGCGCCGTCCTATTGGCCACTTGGCCCGGCCTGGACTGGCCACCTAGATGGCCACCCAGATGGTTCAAAGACGTGGCCGCCCTACTCCTTTCCCAGAGGCGAACCATTGCCCTTACCTGCAGAGAGGCAGTTGACACTAGGACCAGCCCTGCTGCATCGCCGTTGAGCCCAGCGACCAGCCTCCAAGGCAAGGCCGCCCCGCCTGGTGACGCCTCCCCACAGGCCTCCTCCCCAGGACGTCCTTCCCGCTCGCCCCACGGCCGCTGCTACCAGCTGCCTGCAGGGAGCTGCCAGCCTGAGCCACCCCGGCTCACGAGACCTCCAGCTGCCCCTATGCAGCTTGTAAGCCTCCGCGCAGCCCTAACCCTCCCCACGGCCACACTCCCACCCAGAAACCCCAACCCAATCGCCGCCTTGACTGCTCGCTCACCGCAGCTTTCCCCCTCAACACAACCCCCCCCACCCATTTTCATGCCTGGCCACCACCGCTCCCATCGCCGTCTCCCCCCCAAAAAAACCCTTGCGACTCCACAACTCACAACCCCCACCACCATACCCTCGCCCAGCCACCCACCCGTCCCCCTCTCCCCCCAGCCCCACCCCTGTTCTGCGATCCGCCCAGCCACCGGCCACCGGCCACTGCCTTCCACTGCCTGCCTACGCCATGACAACTGGCCCCAAATGCTCCGTTCCCTGCGCCCGCATGCCCCATCGGATGACCACCCCCCTCGCCCTACTTACCCTTCCAATTTGCCACCCCTTCGCGCCCAGGCCTGTCCACTCCCAGACACGCCCGCGGACAGGCCGTGCAACCCGCCTGGATGCCGCCACGAGCCCGGACTAAACCACGCATGCGTGCAGGTCCCCGCATGCATGGTTTCTGTCCTCCACGCCCACTCTCCGGACCCACCCTGCTACTCCTACAGGCCGAGTCCAGTGCATGCCTGCTCCCATCCCTGTTGCCCACTCACCCCCCACCCGCGCCACACGCTCCCTGATGTCGCCCATCCCGCCCGCCAACACCCACCCTTCCACCACACCTCGCGGCAACCACCCTGCCCAGCAAGACTTGAAGTTAGGCGGCGGCACAGGGGGGATGAGACCCACCGTGCTATGCTACACCCCACCCCAGCCCGCACCACGAGCAGCCAACGCTACGCTGGGGGGGCCGCCCAAGTCGCAGACCCCCCAACACCAAGCCACGCCAGCTCGCGCCCACTGTATTTGCCCTACAGTGGGCTTAATTTCTAGTTTTATCCATATTCTTTTTACAGCTGCAGAAGGATGTACCATAAACTGACCATTCTTTGGAACAAATCACAACTTTGGATAAACCAAACAATTGTTTTTGCTGCATTATCAATTTGTTCCTTATTATTTTAAAAAGGGCAAAGAGTAGGGATTCCAGCACCAAATTGTTCCGAAGGGTCACCTCAGCATACATTAATGGGGAAGAGTTTGTTTATCTTGTCTGGTAACAAATGCCATTGATCAATGAGCTTAGATTGGGCTTTCTTTTGGTTTTGACTCCCCAGAAAAAAAGGCCGGGAGCTTTCTCTTTTAGCTCATTTTCACATCAGTGTCCCTCCCTCAACGGGGATGCACATTTGCCTCAGCCAGCCGCATCAAGACATCTGCACCGTCCACTGTGGAGAGTAGCCTGTCATGATGACTGGCACAATCATGGTCCTGCCATCTGCACAGAAGCTGGAACAGTATGGGATGGAAAACTTTCCTGTCATAATATTCCTGCTTGTTGCTATCGCAGTCTGTTTGCCCAAATTCTGCACATCAAAATGACAGCAGTAGCTGATGCATACCTGAAAGGTTGCTGAACACTGAGACCTCATTCCCATTTTCATGATTAAATGTTCCTTAAGGCAGAAATTATATCGAACAATAACCAGAAATTTGAACAATGTCTACTTTTTAAAAGATTTTTAACATCTCTTTTTCGTACTTGTGAAAATTGTGAATGACAAAATGATTTACTGAGTAAGAAGCCAAAATGTTTGTGTTTTTTTAAGCAATCGTCTTTATTAATCATGATCCTAAAATAGGATTTTGAGCAACTAAAGTTGTCGACACTATTTGAAAGAAATCGGGGGAAAGATAAATTCCTGATAGGCAGAGAACTATGAACTTCTCTACCATCAGCCAACAGTGATTTCTGGCTCTTCTGTTAGGAATAATAGACATTAGCATGCCATATATATAACTTCAGGACAAAAAGTAATCTGGCCCATAAAATTAGAAATACATATAACTGTACTGCTGTCAGAATTGGATCTACAGTTCAACATCCCATGGGTACTGCTAGTCTGGCCACTTTTCTTAGAATGGTATTATATCTTAAGTGAAAATACTAACTCCAGTCCTGACAAATTTTCAGCTCAGAGCAGGAATAAGGCCAAGGGGAAGTTGATCCTGAATTAGATTGGATTTCATGCAACTACTCATAGGGTTATTTCTCTTGACTCTTCATGGGAGCTACCAAAAGCTACGATGAGCCCCAGAAAAAGATATCTATAGAAATCTATTGAATTGCAACCACACCATTTCATTATTTGATTACACTGCTAATTTCTGCCAATACACATGTTCTCTCTTCAAGACTTTTGGTGTCTGCATTTTCCCATCTGCCAGGTGTTAAAGACAAAGTCATTTGGTAGACTGCTGGAGAGAAACATAAAAGGAAAAAAATCTGCTAGGGATAAAAGCCAGAAGTAAAAGCTGGAGAAGGGAAATTAGTGAGAAAGAACATTCACAACAGCATTATCTTCCAAGAAGACTTCCTCTGTGTAGTCTTCCATGAGCTTGAGAAGTTCTACAAAACTCCTACAGAAGAGCCACTGAGGCTCCATAGGTTAGAGAAAAGTTTTCAACTTTGCTCAGTGCAGTAGAAGGAAAGAGAGAATCCACTCTCTGCTAACTGTGCTATTATACCTGTAATGGCAAAGATACCTTAGACTCCCAACTATATAGGTGCAGATAACAGTAGGATATTCCCATATTGTTCATAGATTTTTTTTTAAAGCACATACAGTTGAAGGTTGTGACACAAATTGCTTTGCCTCTCTCCATGCTGTAAACAAATTTCTGCTTGTATTACCTAAGCAGCCAAACTCAATTAACTTGCAAAGTACAACTGATCTGTGATCGCTGCCCAGTAGAGGAGCCCTATGGGTTCTCCTGCAGAACCAAGGAGACATAGCACCCCAAACACTGTCAGGCAGATCCTTTTTTAGCACTAGTGCCAAAGTTAGAAATTAGTGGTGTTTGAAAATGAACTTTCACAGTGTGGCAAGCCCCAAGGCCACAGCTGGCTGAGACCTCCCCTCTCAGTTCATAATAGACTTTCCAAGGGCCAGAAGGCATTGGAAACGACAATTTCCATTCTCTCAGGTAGGAATGGTGTTTTGCATGAGCATTCAGGGCTTAAGCAGGAACTTTCTGCCACCTTCTAGTATTGTCACTCACTAGCAAATTCCCTCTTCCACAAGGGTAAAGTTTTGAAGAGGATAGACTGGTGGGGAGTTACTGGAAGAACAACAGAGCAAGCTAGAAAAAGAAAAACCTGAGCTTTTTCTGAGAAAGTTGAGAAAGACTAATTGAGCAAGCAAGGGTGACAGTATACAATTTACCTATTAAAAATAATCTTGACTCCCAAAGAAAATATTGTGAGTTTCTTATGCAGTATTAAAATGAGTGGAAGGAATGTTTGGTATACCGTACAGTGTATTTGTGGCTTTCTTGCCTACATACACTAGCGATCCCCAACCTGGGGTCCTTCGACTAATTGGAGGTGGGCCCCGAAGGACGCCTTCTCCCCCCCCCCCCGGCCCTTTACTTCATCCCCCCCCCAGCCCTTTACAACACACTTCATTGTTGTGGCATGTGTGTATCTTATTTTGAAGGGATGTTTAAACATTACCATAGCGATCAGAGAGCGCTAGGGCAGTGGTTGAGAGTAGAGGAGTAAACTACCCCCCCCACCGGGCCTCAGTAAAAGGCGTTGAGTGGTCCCCTGTGATAAAAAGGTTGGGGGCCACTGACATACACAACATCAGGAATAAAGTCAGTGAAGTTCTACTGTAATTTTTTTTTCATTCTTTGAATAGTTGACACTTCCAGTATAAGTAATACAAGAGAACTCTGAGTAAACTCGAGCAGTTGATTTCACCTGCTCAAAAAACTTGCACTATTTTCAAATTAAGCATTGTCAGTATTGCTGGGAATTCTAGTTTTCTCAGCCTTTAATTAGCTTCTACAAGCCAATAAACTAAAATGCTCACTTGCAGGATAGCTGGCCCTGAGCGTTTTGCAAGTCACAAATATCCTTACATGATTTTTCTGTGTTTGACAGGATGTTAACTAAATGGCAAGTAGTGGACAGTTGCCTATCACTAGGTTTAAGTTTGAAAATTACAGTGCTGCACATCATAAATATTAAAACTTTCCTGTACATAAAGTTGTAAATCACAGGTATTTTAGATATTTTATCATTTCAGTCTCCAGAATTTTCAATGCTAAAAGTGAGAGTTGCAACCCACCTGTCCCCATTAAGGGGGAGGGAATACTGCATTTTTTTTTCCTAACAGGAAAGTGTAAAAGAACTATGAGGTGGTCAACATTAAATGGTTTATAAAATGAGCCTATGCATATGGGATGCTGGTTTGCCTAGCCTTTTATTGCTGAGGCAGTAGCTATTTTAAGAAGAGCTTCTGGCGCTATAGGCAGTGCACTAGATCAACTTGGAAGGTTACAGTGGCCTGCCATGACCTGCATGACAAGAGAGCAGTCTTACCAGATGGCACTGCAAATCGTTGGACTTTCAGAACTGGTAAAGCATGGTTTTCAATTAAAAATCTACCTATATGAGCTATGCTTTAAACAATGTCACAGTGTGAAACCTGAAAATTCAACACCAAAGTCATCTTTTAGATCACAGCTGTACTTCTGGTACAGAGTTAATGTGAACAATGTTGTCTGTGGATGTACTTTTTATTTATTTTGAATTGCAGTTTCCAATTCTGACTTTTGAAACACTGGACTTTTAGAACCAGTTATCTTCTAACCTTGGATCAGTCTCATAATATACAGTTGATGGTTTTGTCAGACAAAAATGATTCAGCTACCCTGCTCTAGGTGGGCCCCTATCAATGAGCAAAATGGTAAACAAGACCAATAGAATACTTCAATGCAATAAAGTTAACCTGTGTCATCAACAGTAGAATGCTGAGATGGAAGCTTGGTGTAGTGGTTAGGAGTGCAGACTTCTAATCTGGTGAGCCGGGTTTGATTCTGCCCTCCCCCACATGCAGCCAGCTGGGTGACCTTGGGCTCCCCACAGCACTGATAAAGCTGTTCTGACCAAGCAGTAATATCAGGGCTCTCTCAGCCTCACCCACCCCACAGGGTGTCTCTTGTGGGGAGAGAAAAGGGAAAGTGAATGTAAGCTGCTTTGGGACTCCTTTGGGTAGAGAAAAGCAACATATAAAAACCAACTCTTCTTCTTTTGTCACTGATGTTGAAAGCTATCTACCAGGATAATGTCTGACTCAGACAATAGGGTCAAATCATAAAGTATATATTACCAGAGCTATTTCTCTTAGAGGAAAAAGAACTTTGGGAGGAAACAATATGGAGTGCAGCAAAAGGTACTTGATATTGTTATCATCTGTGGCTTTTCTATTGTCTCTCCCAAACAATCTTCCTCCTCATCAGATTCCAGGTGCGCACACACACACACCTGCTGTGCTGCCTGTTGCATGGTACCATTCATCATTTTCCCTTGCAAACTACATCTGCACCAACTGTTTCTTGAACATGTCTAAGGCCATAATGGAGTCAGCTGATGTCAAGAATCTCAGTCAAGGAGAATCTCTGGTTAGGACTTCACTTGCTGATTTTCTTGCCACATTTAGGGTTACTGAGGAAAAGGCTGCAAACTCCAAACTAGGACTGATTCTGCACTTAGGTGTTAAGCTTGTACCACCTACTGGTTGCAAATGCACTGTTGGAAGCCATGTGTTTTCAAGTGTCCTGATGGGAGATCCTGTGGGCATTTTCCTGTCATGGCTTCTTGCCTCCCAATGAGGTGGCAAGGGAAAGCAAATCGAACTTCTCCTCCCGCTCTTCAGCTTGTCAATCACTGGATGTCACCAATCCAAGCACAGTGGTTGTTCAGGGATTCAAACTTCCACCCTACCCCCCGAGTCCTGAAAGGAATTTTAAAAGGAGGGGCACTTCCGCATTGCTATGCGGTAACACCACAACACAAGCATTTTTTAAAAAATTTCTCCATGTCGCTATGGAGAAATGCCACAACAATAAAGCATTCTCCCCTTTTGGGGATTCTTGGTGTTTGGGTCTCTATGTTCTGGTAGATTTGTGAGAAGCTGGACATGATAACTGGACCCTGATGAGTGATGATCAGGAAGGCTTAAAAACAAAGAGCACGGACTCCTAGCTGATCGGGAGAGGGCTGTTTCATCACACGCCCCAATCCTCTTTCCTTGTTAAAACCCAAAAGCCAGAAAACACAAACAGGCTGCCCAATCACAAAACCGATGAGGACAATGAACAGAACATTTTAGTTTAACTTGGGGAATGTAGCTTTGCCATCCCGCAGCAACACAGACTGCTCTGGAGGAAAAGGGAGAGGGGAGGTTTATAATGCTAACAGATGCTTGGCCACAGTCTGTGTTCTGTTCAGTTCCTTCTGTTTCAGATTGGCAGGACTTGTTTTCCCTGATCATAATCCTCAAGAGAAGATTGTTTAGTGTGTGACACCGTCATGGCACATTTTCCAATGTGAATTAATTCTTGTTGTTATATTTGTCTAGACTGTCCAATAAGCAGGGTTGCATTTCTGATTATGAATACTTCTGCTGTTAATAAATGCCCTTGTAAAAGTTTGTTCGAAATGTTAACCCTGTCTTTTACTAGAACTGTTAAAAATACCCAAATGAGTTTTGAAGTTGTCTGGCTAATAATGAAAAATAAAATGAGTACTCTCTTCTCCTCTTCACAGTAAAGATTGAAAATATTGGAAGTAAATAACACACTTTAGAACTGCAGTTTGTGAACTGCAGAATATCCCAGGCTTTAACACTTTAGATTATTCTATTCCCTTTTATTGCCAGTTAGTAAATAATATACAGTGTGCAGTACCGCATCCCCCCCCCCCCAATTTAGTGGTTCCAGTCAAGGGAAGGAAGAAGAAATGTTGACAGGCTTCATCTTATCCCTCCTGGTTACTACACAGTAATGTTACTTCCAGAACTGACAATGTGTGGGTGGGGTAGAGTTTTAGGAGTACTAGGCTGGTTACAATATATTTAGTGGTGCCAGAACTCAACACCATATTGTAAGCATCCACAGCCCATAGTGAGCTCCTTGCACTTACTTCCCCATCTCCCCAAACAACCACAATGCCAAAAAACAAAAGAATTGCTAGATTGAAACTTCCACAGCAAAACCTAGCTCAGTGGCAACCCTCTACTCACCCCATGTGTTATTTCCTTGTGAACTATTTGTAATGATTTGTAATGGCAGCATCTGCAGCATCTTTTATTGTGATCAATATTCTCCAGAACTAATTGTATTGAGGTTGTAGGAATAGAAAGAGAAAGAACTGAGCCATGGCTATAATCAAATGCCATTTTCCCCTATTTTTATTGCCACCACAAGCATTTAAAATCAAAATCAACTTAAGCCAAGTCCATTGTGCAATCAGATCTCTATTGCCCCCTACTCTAACTGTCCCTGACCCGGAGCCTGCAAAATTAATCTGCAGTCCTGCATTGTTTATATGAACTATTCCTTTGAAGAACAGAGGAAATGCAGACAAGTTGAAATCAACATAAATACTTAAAGAGCTTTAACCATGAGGACTCAACAGTAGATGATGCATCGCAGTTTCACTACTTTCTAGACATACAATCTGCATGATGATAGTCTGCATGAACAGCTAGAAGAAACCAGACCAGTAGGGTTACTTAAAATCTATTTGGAAAATGATATGGGTAGGCATGGTGGGAAGACATATATCTAACTGAAAGGCATGTTTGGAAGAAGCAGAGGTTTCCATCCATTATCCACCCTACCACTTTGCTCCATGCTCTTTCTGAGTGTTTGCTGACTTCCTGGGGGGGAAAAAACATTTTGGAGCGTTCATCAGTTGTTTGCATCATGAGGGGGGCAGTCCCATGCTATGAAGTCTAGGGATCATCAGATACCTGCCAGTGGAAACATATTTTATATAAAATTCATATTGACATGGTTGGTAATTACCAGAACTATTGGCATGGAGAACAGAATCTGTTGTGCCTTTTGTAAAAATTTCTACATCAGTTGAGAAGTGGCTATAGGAAACTATTAGAATCAGCCAGAACTAGAACTAGATGGCTCCTACCCTGAGGATTCAAAGGCAGCATTGTTTTCCCAGGGCCAGCATAGCTATATACATTCTCATTCTCTGTGGCCTTATGGACTCCCATCAGAGGCTTTGCCTCTAAATGTTAGCAGCATTTCTGTAAATTCTTTCAAGGATCAGTAGATTAAAAACTCAGTCAAGAAGAATGCTTAATATCATAATGTCTGCAACCCTTCCTTGAAGTTTCATCAGGTTCTCCAAATGGAAAAACATACAAAGATACCCAAGTGCAGTTGTGTGATATTCGCTTGAAATAATGGCTTTAAAAATATACAAATAGTTCTATTCCAGAACCTATATAAGCCATACCCAATCCATACCCAATCCATTTTGTAAATTGCCATCTAAAATAATCATTCAATTGCATTTATAATAAGGAATACTAATCATTGAAGACTTAAATGTGACTCGGGTCTTGGATCCAGTTCTACTCACTGAATACCATGGCTACAGCACTCCCAAATATATAAAGTTCAAACACTTCATTTTCAGGAATCCATTCCTTATGTGCTTAGGCAACTGGAGTAACTGGAGAGACTGGAACAGCTAGCTACAATTCAAAATCTCGTTGGCCTTCAAAAAAGTGATAGACTTACAAATAAGGACTGCTATAATAAATTGACATTTTTGTCCACAGTCATGAAGCTAAGTATTGCGTTGCTTGTATTTTTGAAATGAAAGTGTTTTCTTATACTTCATCAAGCATCTGCAAGCTTTGGTGCTAAATGTAGCCAATGTTGCAAATTCCTGGTCTTGACCTTACACAGACAGGAATTATCAATCAAGAGCAGTATCTGAAAGATGCTGACCATGTGGATTGTGAAATGCTGTTATAGGGAATAAACAGACATTTCCTCTGCTATGGTGAACTTAGTATCTACAGCAGGGGATCTGAAGCAGAAACCATTGTGGCTGCTGAAAGCACCCAAAACCTTCTTACAAGGTTAGATCACTGACTCTATAGAAATTTGGATCCAGAGCAATATGCTGTTGAATATTACATTCTTTCTCACTCTGATAAACCTGTACATCAACCCTCAGCTAAATTGAAATTGTGGATGCTGAGAGCCAAAACTATATGTGAGATTAGGGATCTACTACTAGTCCCGGAACACATAATTTAAATTCTACAAGCAGCCTCTGGTAGAGGAGGGGGTGCAGTGCTGAGGAAGTGTTTTTAAAACTCTTCTACCACATGCTACATACTTAATCAAAACTCCTTCACACCCCCATGCCTGTGCTTTTATCCTCAGCAGGAGCAAAACAGAACATCTATATCATTTTGATCAAGGGGGGAAATATAGAGGGGAGAGTATCAAAATACACACCTCAGTGCCACAGCTTCAGGTCACGCTAGGCCACCCACAGCTGCTTTTTGAAAATAAATTACATGGTCAGGGATCTACAACAGTAGCTGAGTCCTCCTTACCACAATATCTAGGACTTTATGCCACATAAGAGATCAGGTTGTCCCAATTCACTAGTTTCAGTACTCTTGCACAAAATCCTATAAAAGAGGACTATCCAATACAAATTCCTGGTCCTGACCTTATGCAAGATAGAAAACAAAAAGGGAGCAAAAACCCAGCAAGAGAAAAAAAGTCAGGAACCCAAAGGTTGAGAAGCAAATATATATAAACATTAAATACAAATACCTATCATTAAAACATCACTATTACTAAACAGTATAAAGCTGAAGTTGCATGCAACCAACTCACTCCCTACAGGATTGGCCTTCCTGGAATTTTATGCTGCCCATAGGGAGATACCACTCTACCAATTAGGGCCAATCAGTACAAATTGCACTCTTTCAATTAGGGCCAAGCAGTTCAAATTTCAATCTGCCAATGAGGGCCAATCAGTTCAAATTGCATGCAGACAGCTCAATCCCTACCTGACTGGCCTTTCCTGGGAGTGTGCAGCCAATAGGGAGAGAACACTCAGTCAATGAGGGCCAATCAGTTCAAATTGCAATCTGCCAGTGAGGGCCAAATTGCATGCAGACAATGTATGTCTTACCTGATTGGCTCTTCCTGGGGTGTGCCACCAATAGGGAGAGAGCATTCTTCCAATGATGGCCAACCATGGGACTTATCTGTCTTTTTCCTCTTCCTGCTGGGTAGAAGAGGTGTTGGCCTTGCTAAAAGGCCCTGCTGTGGGTAAGTTGCAGAAGGAGTGGGTCACAGGTTATATCCACAACTCAGGCTGCCCAGCCTCAAGTTAACATATGCTGTCAGCAGCCTCTCAGTCCTCACTCTGTGATGACTCACAGCGCTCTGCAGTCAGCAACTGTCTTGCTAACATGGTGTGTTGCCTTTTAAACTGGAGCTCTCTTCTAGTATATACCTGGCATTGCTTAATTGGCTCATGTAAGCCAGGTGGGCTGACATGGCAGGAGCTGCAGCTGGAGGCTGAGCCAAGGAATGAGGAATGTGGGGGATGGGAAGGTGGTAACCCACCCCTCCACAGCCTGCCCAGGCTGGTCTTTGGAAGATGCGGGGTTGGATGGGAAGGTAGGGACAGTGGTGACCTATATTGACACTGTGGATGGGGGTAGAAAGGCCATTGCCCCTCCAAAACAGCTGTTTTCTTCAGGAGAATTGATGCCTTCCTTCCCTCCTACCTTCCCTTCCCTCTCTTTCTTTCTCTGTCTCTCTCTTTCATCTTCCTAAAGGTTTCCAGGCCACCTCCTGGAATTTGGCAACCCAGCTGGCTGCATATGGAAGAGTAGTCAGGAATCAAACACAGCTCTTGAGAGAGTCTGCTACTCTTTAATTGTTCACCACACTGGATTTCGAGACTGAGCAGGGAGCAGGGGGAAGAGATCCAGAACCCAGGAAGGTCACAATGCAGGCTAGAGCCCCGTGTATTCCTCTAGTTATTATATGTTGTTGGGAGCTTCACATTTTATTATTCTTATGCCACCAACCAAGTCTCTTTGTAATACTGTGCTATTATATGTGCACATATATCCTATTTGACCACTGATGAAGACCTTCTGGGTTGATTTACAAATTCTGGGTTGATTGCAATTTAGTTTACGGTCATACCGTGTGCATACCGAGATTGTACATGCAAGCCAGATTGTATCTTATGTTTCAACTAGGAGTAAAGCCTGTTGCACCCAGGAATACAATGGGCAGGCCATGGAGGGATGGGCTGCCACCTTCCCAGCCCCCACATCTTCCAAAGGCCAGACCAGAAAAACTATAGAGGCTGCCCCACCCACCCCCATTTCTGAAAGGTTGGGGCAGGCAGGAAAAGCCACAGGGGGGCTGCCTCCTTCCTGCCTCTTCTTCCACATCTCCCAAGGGTCAGGCTCGGTGGGCAAGGCCATGGGGGAGCTGCCTCTTTCCCACCCACACACACCTCTCCCAAAGGCCAGGTTGCTTTGGGAAGACCATAAGGGATGGGCTGCCTCCTTCCCACCCACCTCATATCTCCTAAAGGCTGGGCCACACAGGAAATGCAACACCTCCACCACATCTCCCAAAGCCCATGCTTGGTGGGGAAAAACATGGGGGGGCTGCCTCCTTTCCACCCACCTCAATCTTCCAAAGAGCAGGCTGGGCAAGGAAGGCCATGGAGGTGGCCTGCCTCCTTCCCGCCTCTCCCACCTCTCAAAGGCCAGGCTAGGCTGGGTAGGGAAGGCCATGGGGGAGCAGCCTTCTTCCTGCCCCCCAGCATCTCCCAAAGGGTGGATGAGAGCTTAGCCCAGCCAGATGTTTAGCTGGCAGAGAGCTCTGACCAGCAGGAAGGAACAGAGCTGGAGACAAACATAGACTCACAGGTATACCTGCAGTGAATGAAAGAATTTTCCTTCAATGCTCCTGTCAACTTACTCTTTCAGTTTCCTTTTTCCTTTCATGCCAAACCCATTAAGACGCTTCTTAGGAAATAAATATATTCTTATAATTTTAAAAGCTAGCCGCAAATAAATTTTGGAGTTGGGCTTCAAACTAATGCCTCAACAGATCATTACCACCTAGTTATGCCAAAAAATCAACCTGCAAAGAATTATAGGAAGTACAGGTGCAAGTGCAGCAGGCTAACCTCCCCCCCCCCTCAATAATTCATCATAGTGCAGACCCACAAAAGATCACATGGATTATTTCTGTTTGTACAAACTCATAGCATGCAAGTTTTATAATTACAGAAACAGTCGCTCCAATCATCAATGAGTAGTATTTTCAGATACTAATTATGTGGTGAAATTGTTGGACTAGGATTGAGGAGATTTGGATTAAGGTCTCCACTCAGCTATGATATTTATTAGCCGTGCAGTCTCCTTTTTTAAAAAAGATAATTTCTTTCAGAAAGGAAAATGTACTACATAAGACATTAGATCATATGTCTTCATTTTGAAATAACTCATTCTCAGCAAAAAAAAAATAATAAACAATCATTACGGTATATAGAGAAAATTTTAGAGCATACTGATATAACAATTTATTAATGTTCAGTCTTGACTATTTACTCATTTCCATTAATCTATTCGCATAAACGTAAAGTATACCAGTCTGAAAGAGCCTCTTGTGGCGCAGAGTGGTAAGGCAGCTGCCTGAAAGCTTTGCCCATGAGGTTGGGAGTTCAATCCCAGCAGCCGGTTCAAGGTTCACTCTGCCTTCCATCCTTCCGAGGTCGGTGAAATGAGTACCCAGCTTGCTGGGGGGTAAACGGTAATGACTGGGGAAGGCACTGGCAAACCACCCCGTATTGAGTCTGCCATGAAAACGCTAGAGGGCGTCACCCCAAGGGTCAGACATGACTCGGTGCTTGCACAGGGGATACCTTTACCTTTACCTTTTATACCAGTCTGATGTCATATTTAATTCATTCCTTCAGAATTAGGAAAATATTCCAGCTATCAGAAAAATATGCTTTTTTCAATGCACCTTAGTTGCTTTTCACCTTAGTTGAACAAGTTCTGACAATTTTGATAGATTTGTAATATCCCATACTTTTGGAATCCAAGATTTGTGAGATCTTTACTAGGAAATGCTGTCAACTTTTTAAGTTGTTATCAAGGCACAACCCACTTCTACAGATATGTAAAACTTGGGATTCTACTTAAATGGAGAACTACAAGGGAAGAGAAATTAAGGAGCAAAATGAATTCTGTCATGAATCTTTCCAGTGTAAACTCTGTGTGGCAGGAAAAAAGGAGATAGAAAGTTTACATATGAATCCCATCAGAAACCTTGTAAGTCTAAGTCACAAATAGGGGTCTGCAATATTTTTTTTCGGTATTTTTTTGGTTCAGGTCTATTGGACCTGAAAAAAAAGGGGATTCCTTTTTTAAAAAAAAAACTAGATACCAATACCAGTATAGTATTTGGAGCCGGGATTTTCCTGAAATCCTGAATTTATTTATGTTCCTATAGACCTACACTGGAAAAAATGAAGGGGAAAAAAGCAGCAGCAAACCACTAAAAACAGCTGAGAAGCAACTCATCTTGGGATCTCTTGAGGGGTCCTATTAAACAGGACTGCCCAAAAGAGTAGGCCAATCTTGCTAGGAAAACACTCCTCACAGGCTGGTTGGGGCTCTATGGGGCAGGCCAGTTTAAATCAGACTGCCCAACAGAGTCCACTAAGGAGCCATTCCTGTGGAGAGTAGTCTCCCCACAGGCTCTTCTGGGGCTCTACTGGATTTAGACTGGACTGCCCAATGAAGCCTGCCAAGGGAGGGAGTTCTCCCGCAGGGAGAGTTCTCCTCACAGTCTCAGCTGGGGCTCTGCTGGATAGTCAGTTTTGCTAGTAATTTTCAGGGATTTTTTGCCCTCTGGTTCTCCTAAAAAATCCCTGATATATTTGGAACACTGAAATATACCAAATAATATCAGTAATGTGTTGTTTCGGTAAATTTTCCGCTTGGGGAAAACCCAAATGCACAGCCCCAATCTGAACCAGAATTAGCAGTTAGAAACCATGAATAATGAGGGAGGTGAGAGGTTCTTAAATATTAGTAGATCAGGACCTCTTTAAAGCATGTTATAATTTCTTTTAGGACTTCTTTATAATAGCTGTGAAAATGCACCATGCTCTTGATCTTTTGAATTAGATACAGGATTATAATTCTATATATTTTAAATGATTAGGTCAGCATTTATCACTGTGTTTTTTTTTAAATACTTTAATGTTATCTCATAACAGCAAAGAGACTCGAGGTGGGTAAAAATTCTTTTAATCCCTCCCTGAGCTGCAGTATGGCTACTACTTTCTTCAGAGTCTATAAACACCATCCTGATCAGCCTGCGGGTTTTCCTGAAATGAGCATGACCAGGATGCTTCCCCCTCCCCACGTTTGTAGTGGATAAGTTATTTGCAGACCTGCTGGATATAGGCAGGTGGGAGAGACAGAGAACAGAACTATCTCAAACCCAGGTGCATTCTTTAGGGCAGTATGACTAAGACACCTAACAGGTCTAGGCAGTGACTGTCTAGGGGATTATTGCTCACATTTAAAATCATTCAGCTTTGGCCTCAATAGTTCAAAATACCACCTGAGGCATTACAGGCTAATTGCCCTGAAATACACTCCCTCTCTTGTCAGTTGCAGAAAATCAAAAATACTGTGCTCATACTGTTTATTTGCAATAGCTTTAAGCCAGACAGTTGTACAGTTTTATCCAAGTACACAAAGCAATGTTATTGGTGGATTCGGGAACCCATTTTTACAATTCTTAAATTCCCTTGGATTCTGCCACCAGAGGGCCTTTCTTAACCAGAAAACCCATGTCAGCAGGGAAAGAGCCCTGGTAAAAAGATATCTTGCTGAGGATCAGGTAGATTCAAGAGGGTAGCCAATAGGTCTAAAGTTGCATAACAAAATTATTTCAGATAATGGCTAGAGGGCACAGAATGCAAACGGATTAAATAAAGCCGATATTAATCTGGTCAGTATTTGGACCTCCTGGAAATCATATGATAGTCCTGTTATGGTCCATAATAATAGAATAAAGGTGGAAAATAAATACAACAAAAAATAAAGGGATAGAATATAAGCCACTATGTATTCAATGGACGGATGCCTTCTTTCATTTCTTATAAGTGAGGTAGGGGGAGAGGCATAACTGATTTTTTTGGGACTATGGCCAACTGCCCCAGTCAAGCTACCTTGTCAAGTTCAGTATTGTCTGTTCTGACTTGTGAAGGCTTCCAGGCTCTGGTTTAGGTGCCTCTCACATCATCTACCATTTAATCCTTTTATCTGGGGATGCTAGTGTTTAAACCTGGGACCTGCTTGCAAAGCAGATGCTCTACCAATGAACCATGGCCTCTCCTGCATCGCACTGCCCAGACGCTGACTGAAAATAGATTACACTTTTTGTCCAGCTACAAGGCCTCTCACACTGCAATCCCAAACAGAGTTACACCCTACTGTGGAATGTACTGTAAGAGGTGACTACTGGTGCTCATGGGATTTTGCTTTCAAGCCTACCAGTCTCTTGGCACCCCTGCTCCTAACCCATTACAAAGATACATCAAATGAATGGGCTTCCACCTCACAAACCAAATGATCTTTAATAGCTACTAACTCTCTATATCTTCTGGTAAATCCTGGAACATTGTTCTTTTGTTGTACAGCGATTATTAGAAAATTGTAAGCACAATAAATTGGAAATACATACAGAACTTTTTTTTTGAGAGGGCCACAGATAAAAAACTAGAGGATGATTCACACAGGTGTTGTTAAGGTAAAGGTAAAGGTATCCCCTGTGCAAGCACCGAGTCATGTCTGACCCTTGGGGTGACGCCCTCCAGCGTTTTCATGGCAGACTCAATACGGGGTGGTTTGCCAGTGCCTTCCCCAGTCATTACCTTTTACCCCCCAGCAAGCTGGGTACTCATTTTACCGACCTCAGAAGGATGGAAGGCTGAGTCAACCTTGAGCCGGCTGCTGGGATCGAACTCCCAGCCTCACGGGCAAAGCTTTCAGACTGCATGTCTGCTGCCTTACCACTCTGCGCCACAAGAGGCTCTTTGTTTAAGGTAGATGGAATTTTAGCATGCAGCTATACCACTCAGATCTATAACCAGCACTTTTTCTTTGGTCATCCTTCTTGTACAGAACAAACACTATTAATCACACGCAATCAACTGTGAACAGGTATTTTGCTCATTATTCTGAATGAAAAATTCATTTTGTGAGATTTTTTTTCCAGTAGCCCCCAACCTTTCCACATCTCCTTTTCAGTTTTTACATTCTTTTTCCAGGCCTCCGCAGCTCAGATCACAAAATATGTTGGCAAGCTTTGGACTATTTTATTGGATAGCCTATTCTTTTTAGTCCTTGTTGCTTTTTGCCTCGTGTTCATATTCTCCCTTGCCTTGCCTTCTTTCTTACAATCTGTTTCAAGATGCTTTATTGCAGATTAACAGCAGCTTGTGACAACCATTCCTTAACAGACTGCCTGTAACATTCTCTTAGCATTGCTCTTGTCAGCCCTATTCTCTGAATTTTCCTTCAGCATGCGGTTGATATTCTGCCTGTGTTGCCAGTGTTCTGATTCCCTAATCCATGTACCATGGGGCTGCTGAATGGACAAGAGAGCAATTAGAAAGAGGACACTACCATCACAGCCCAGAAGCCTCCTAGTCCTGCAGATCAGTTGACTCCAGAGAGCCATTCCTATACCACTGTCTTCTGTAAAGCTCCAAAATCTGGTCTAAATCCAGGGGATTTGTTTCTAAGGGAATCCCTCAGCACTTCTAGAAATCTTGAGTATTGCTAAACAGGCTGGCCCAGAATTCCTGTCTGCTTCAGACAATGAAAGACAGACACTGGTCTGGGGCAGGTTCATACCCCACATGAACCTGAAGCTTAAGGAAGCCATGGTACTTCTTGATAAATGGGCATGAGAGAATAGATGTGATAACAAAATATGCTCAAGTTGAAAGCACGGGGCAGTTTTATTCCATGGCTTTGTTTCAACAAGTACATTAAGCCACCTCTCAGCATATAGAACACAGGCTACCAAGTTTATTTAATTAGTTAGATTAATTCTATTTTAATATTTCCATTAACCACTTAATTCATTTTAAGCTTGGCTGTGCACTGTAATAAGCCCTCTCAAATATTGACAAATAAAAAAGTAAATGCCACTCAGTCCTATAAATCTGCCTTTCAGCCAACTTCCAGGAGATGGAAAGACCACTATTATAATTTATTTATATATGAATAAAGGTCCTGGTTTTATGACTACTTCTTTATTTCCAGCCATTTAGGAAATGATGATAAGAGCTCCTTCAAATCACTGTCCAAAATTCCCCAAGTAAAATCTTTATGCTCTGTAAGCTGGAAAGAAAGGACTAAAATCTCCCTCCTAGGACACACTTCAGAGCACAGAAAATTGTGGTGGGGGGATATTTTTGGTTTTCATTGCCAAGGCTTTCCCATGGATGTGAAGATCTGCCTGATTACCAAATGTACTTATTCAAAGACAGATATAATGTTATAATGCACATGTCTACTGCACCTCATATATACATGAAGGGAAGCCCTGCTTGCTTATATTGTGTGCTGCACATCCATGCATTTAAAGAGATAACTGTGTCAGTGTGGTGTGGTCTATTCTTCCTTTTCCCCACAGGAAACATTTGGCATTTCCAAATATCCATATTTGAAGGAGCCCTCCTAACATTACAGAATTGCTCAGTTTAAGCCAGAGAGAAGCAAAGAGTAAAATGTTGTATTTTGTCCTAAGAGATCTGGGTTTAAAACCCCATTCATACTCTTTGGGTAGCCTTGGACAACATGTTTCTCAATTGTATAATGGGAATCATACAGTAGTATTTTATATGGTGTCCAGACCTGGAAGCCCAGGCTGGTCTTATCTTGTGAGATCTCAAACGCTTAGCAGGTTCAGCCCTTAGCATGTTCAGATGGGAGACTTCCAAGGAATACCAGAGTCATAACAAAGAGACAGGCTTTGGCAAACCTGCTCTGAATGCCCCTTGCCTTGAAAGCTATAGGAGGTTGCCATAAGTCAGCTGTGACTTGACAGCAAAACAATTTTATATAGCATTTGTTAATGAGATGAGGATGGTAAAAACTTAGTTTACATGCTGGATAAAGGCAACCTTCCCATCTAGAACTCTGAAAGCTCTGTGGTGTCCAGATGGAATGTTCTGTCATTTGAAAAGTAATCCCTGCCACCCATGTTTCAGAGCCAAAGGCACACATCTTGAGACTTTTTAAAAATTGAACTATAAAAACTAAAGGTCTGTTGCTAGGGTAACACAGATGGACTTTCATCAAGTACATGAACGTGAGACTGAAAGTTTAACCTGACTATCTTGCTCACAATGAAATCATAAGCCTGGTACAGGATATATAATGTTAAAAGAAAACCTGGACATATCATACTCTTACAGCGAATGGAGGAGACAAATACATTTACAAGGGCAGCACTATGTGCCCCTTAGCTGTAGCAATGGTGTAATTTATTAAACTTAAAATGACTGCTCCTCTGTATGAATCCACACAGACAGCTGCATCCTGGTCTGTTGCTCCCAAATGCTCCTCTAAGGCCTGGAGCCACAGAGCATTCAGTTTGTGCAATCCTACACCACCCGCCCATTCTTCAACATTACTCAAGGATGTAAACAAGGCATTTTAAAAATGTGCACACAGTGCTAAACTCATTGTCTTCTGCCAATAGCATACCCCAATCTACTAAAGTGCCTGTATCACTGTGATCAGTGTAAACGTCTAGCAACGAGCTAAAAAGAACATTCTTTGGCACATAAGAAAAACAGATGTTATTTGTGATTAGAAAAATTGCCCCCAAGTATACAGCATGTGTCTGAGCATGTTAACTTGAACAGCAGAAAACATATTTGTCTGGATGAATGAGATTTTATCCCGGTTTCCACACAAAAATTTTCTACAAACCTGTTGTGATACATTTTATGAGATCCGATTAAGCAAAAGCTGTTTATGGCTGGTGGAAATTGTGAGATTTAAAACTATTCCCTGTGACCACATCAGTGTGTGGTGATCATGTGAGAAAGCATTCTCATTTTGGTTCCCTCCCAGCACTGCCATACACACCTACTATTACATGCTTGAGATGGCTTTTCACACACCAATGCAGATGGATGTTTGCAGAGCCTTAGGGGGGGCAAATAAACTAGTTGAATATCAGGAACGCAGGCCTAGATGTCTTTCGTTATACAGAATACATCAAGGAAGCTGAGTATCCATGATGACCATTTATCTTATGATATATATCTATGGAACATCTATCCATGGATGTTCCTCCAGCTAAGTTTCACGTCATGTGGTCTCCTCCCCTTCCCATACCATGAGTTATATTAAAAGTGAGAGAATTTGAAAAGCCAAAAAAAAAAAGATCTATCAAGCTTCATGGACAATCTTGTTTATCTGTAGGATGACTCAAGTGAAAGGTCATTTGTTTATTTATTTATTTGTTTGGATTTTATACTCCCCTTCCATATGGCTCTGGGTGGTTTACATAGAACAATGTAAAAAATAGTTACATAGAACATTATTATTTATATTTATATTTATATTTATATTTATATTTATATTTATATTTATATTTATATTTATATTTATATTTATATTTATATTTATATTTATATTTATATTTATATTTATATTTATATTTATATTTATATTTATATTTATATTTATATTTATATTTATATTCCGCCCTCCCCTGAAGGCTCAAGGCGGTTTCCAGGGAACAGGAAACAGATACAGATAACATGAGGTAACACATTTGACAACCAAAATAACAATAACACTACAACAACCATAACCCCAACATAATAACAGCAATAATAATATGATAGAACTGCAAAGGAGCCTCAGCTCAACTCTTACTGGGACCCAGTGGGTTAGGCAGATTAGTGGCAGTCGTAGTAGGAGGTTGAGGGCCAATTGGAAGCAATGGTTTGGGTCGACCTCAACCAAATGCCTGGTGGAGGAGCTCCCTTTTGCAGGCCCTGCAATCATGGACCAATCATGTAATCATGGACCAATAATTTGCAGCTCAGCTTGAGCCGAGGCCGCCATTACCGCGGAGGGTAGGGCGGGTGGGAGAAATGCGCGTGAGTGGGAGGCTTGGAGCGCACGCACTGCTAGCAGCAGTGTGGCGCTCCATGATTGGCCAAAGGGTGCCTCGTGCTGGGAGAGCCCTCTTCGGCTGGGACGTGGCCGGGATCCCCCCCTCTCCCCTATCTTTTGTTATTCTCCCGTTGGGCAGGCACATGGATTGGAAGGCTACAGAGTGTTGGAGCAGAGTTACTCGGTTTACATTGTTCAAGGTTTGTTTTTGTCACAATTTTTGGATTGGCAGAGGACGGAGCCGGTTGGGGGGGGGAGTACACCCTGCGTGGCTGACTCCCTAGGAAAGGGACCTCTTGAAAGAGGTGGCAAGTTGTGAGCAGGTGCCAAGCCCGGCTGGGCGGGGCACAGAATTTCACAGAGACAAGTGGTTGGCTCTAGAGCCAGTTTGGTGTAGTTTTTAGGAGTGTGGACTTCTAATCTGGCATGCCAGGTTCAATTCTGCACTCCCCCACATGCAAGCAGCTGGGTGACCTTGGGCTCACCATGGCACTGATAAAACTGTTCTGACCGAGCAGTAATATCAGGGCTCTCTCAGCCTCACCCACCCCACAGGGTGTCTTTTGTGGGGCAAGGAATGGGAAGGCGACTGTAAGCCGCTTTGAGCCTCCTTCAGGTAGGGAAAAGCGGCATATAAGAACCAACTCTTCTTCTTCTTCTTCTGGATGGGCCCAGAAGAGGTTTGTGCCTCCTCTGGCATCCAAGGTGGGACACTTCCCAGATAGGTAAGGCAACAGCTGGGGAATCCGCATTCCCAGAGGGGAAATAAGCAGGAGGGGTGCAAGCCATTGCTAGAGAAAAATAAGGCAGTCGGCTGACTGCTCCGGCCCCTAATCCTCTGCCATGCCAACCCTCACTGGGTTGCAGTGAATAAAGTTGTGGCCTTTCTACGCCAACACGTGTATGCGTATTTATTTAGCCCGGAACTCTCACCCTGCAAGTCAATTCCTGACTACATGTGTAGGAGCTTTTAGAAGCTTAAACCACGCTGTGGCCTTCAAGCCAAGCATGAAGAACTATCCAATAAGTGAAAGAAAAGATACAAGGGAGGATGCCATTTGCATCCTGAAGACTACAGCAGGTTCTTAGTTTTTCTATTGTCATAAGAATGGCATTAACCAGACAGATGAAGATAGATCTGTACAAGCCCATTTCCACCCAGCAACAACATCCCAGTGAGTGTCTTGCAATGGTCTCCAGACTTCATCTGTCTACCTGAAAGCGAAAATGGATGGACAGAGAGGTGCCAGGAGTCAGGAGCTAATGCTGACATGGACAGGATCCAGTGCTTAAGGAGAATGAGAGGTAGGTGAGGCAGGAAGAGAAAGGGAGAGGTCTTCCCACAGTATTACTTACCTAAAGGAGATCCATGGCTAGAGTCCAGAAGCCTCCACTATTTAGGGCTATTGGAGAGAGTCATATAGTCTTTCCCACTTGTACCTAGAAGGAAAACTATAAGCTTAGCCTAACAGTTGTGTGTTCCTCAAAACACCTAAAGATATGTGACTGCCTTTAACATCCCTTGCTTCTTTTAACACTCAAATTAATCAGATGGGTCATGATGGCATCTTATCCAGACAGAAGTAACCATTGGGGCCAGGATGAATGAAACAAGAGGACCTTAGTATCCCAAAGTCCCTAAGGAAACAGTCTTAAATTTGGCATATTGTTGAATATTGAATCATCAGTTTGGTGGATGCCTGTGATTATGAGTCAAATCCATACATGACAAGAAGATTTGCTTTGATCCATGAGATCCTGTGGAATGCTTGTTATTGTACTTCCCCTTCATAGATATCTTATTCTTGCAACTTGTAGTAACTTTGGAATGGAACAAGGCTCTTGTATGGTTAAATTTTGCTAAGACTTTGATGAGATGATGGAAAATCATTATTTAGACTTATTTATTTAGAAGTGACTACTATGATGCATGAAAGAACTCAACTTCTTGATTCTAGTAAGATATTGCACAAAGCTAAACATGCCTCACAATAGCCTATACAAGGCACGCAGACTTATTGTTGTCATTTATTTGTCTTATTGTTGTCGTTTATAACTTATTAAGTACTACAGCAGTGCAAAAAAGTGACAAGAAAAGCTGTTGCAGTCTGAGGATTTTCTTTAGACATGGTCCAGAAAACCTGCCTACCATAAGTGCACTCTTTGCTGCCAGCATCTAGCTGATATGACTTTCTAAAGGGACATTTGAATCTACCTGGTAAGAATACAATGGACTCGTGTACACTGGGAAGAAAAGGCATTAAAGTGCAGTCTTGTTGCTGTAGCTGCAATTTCCTAGATTTGTTATCTACATATTGAGTCTCTAAATTATCTCCACAGTTCTTACCGACACCCTCTGCAGAATTAATGAGGCTCTGTTTAACCTGCAAATCTTGAAGCTAGCAGAAAAGGAAAGGAGGGGGAAAGGATGGGGGAATTATATTTTCACAGCCAAAATAGGAGTTCATAAATTTTCCTCAAATTGCTTCATGTTTGTAATTTACATATCAGGCACATTGGCTCAAGTTGCTATAGAAATGTGAATTAGAGTGTGGAACAGGTCAATAAAACCAGGCGGCTGAAGTGTTTGATAATTTCATAATTGTCTTGATTTTTTTTATGATAGGGCATGTATTATTCCATAATAATAGCCCTCTTTGGGGGTGTTAAGATGAAAGGCGCCCAGGAAATGCAGTCGTGGTATGATAAAGTGTACCCTGCAGGGTTTGGCTCAATGATGTTTCTATTTTTTCCCTCTCATTTGAATAGTTATGCTAATTTAATAAAATCTTTTTTTTTCCTTTGGATCAGTTAAAAACTCAAATGCTAAGATATATGAATTTTTATTAAGAATCTTGTCTTTATGAAATAAGAGGAATACTAAAAACTCAAATATGTTTTTAAAAGAGAAATAAATAGAAGAGATCACCATTATTTTTATCAATAATGCTGGCTTAGAGCAAGAAAAATTGTATATAATGTCATAAACCATGACATTTAAAGTATTGTTATTAATCAATTTCTACCACTCATGGGCACAATCCAAATATCTTTGAGCCTAATAGACATCAAAGAATTTTGCCTTTCTGCTATCTGAAGTGGTAAATCCATGTGTGAATTGCACCAATTGAGACTTAAAGGGAGAGGTTTATATGTAAGTCTGCACCAAAAATGCTCTGCACAAAGAAAGCTAGATACTTTGTCAGTTTTGAGAGTGTGTTTCTAGTACTGAGAATGCAATACGGGATGGGGATTCTGTTGTGTACTATCCACACCACTGCCCAAAACTCCCTGCCTGACCTGGTAAAGGTGAACCCAGACATGGTGTCAAAGACTTCTAAGCTGGTTCTCTTGAGGGTCTTCAACATCCATGCCAGAAATTGTTCAGAATTACATGGACTCCATTACTGCCATGGGCCCAACTCAGGTTGGGTGTTCTGTTCTGAACAGAAAGAAAGTCACCTTGAATGTATAGGGGTATAAGTGTATAGTCTGAATCCAATTCAGGGCTGCCAGCTCTGGCTCAAGAAATTCCTGGAGACTTTCTGGGTCAAGCCTGAAGGGGTTGGTGACAGTAGCGACCTTAGCAGGAGGTAATGCCATAGTATTTACCCTCCAAAGCAGGGATTTTCTTCAAGGGAACCGATATCTGCTGTTCGAGATCATTTTGAATTCTGGGATAGCCCCAGATCCCATCTGGAGGTTGGCAACCCTAATCCATGCACCCAGTTATAAAGATTAGTACTCAAAGAGCAGAACAAGAGAGTCATTGGGCAGAGACAGAAAATGACAACTCATCTTCCATTTTCATCTTCATTTGTTATGTGGGAAAGACAAACAGAAAAGACTAGTGCAGGGTTTGGAGAAGCTGCTTTTGAGGCACAGAAAAACCTGTGCCCAAAATGCAATTTAAAATTGGCTGTAAACCTAGTGCTGCAAATGTCTTAAAGATTCAGCACAGCAAATTTAAAACATTTAAAGTTTCTGTAGTATAAGAAAACTTCATCTGACAACTGGTCTAGGGATGACAGACCCTCACTGGGATTGGGTAAACCCCTGCTTTGGTGCCGCTCCTCCTATTTTGGGGGTTCCAGAAAGCAGGGGGAAATTCCCCGCAAATATCCACCTTCACAGTGATCCTTACACACGTGGGATCTGTCCCCATACTCCCCCTCCCACACTCACCAGGACCAAGAAGAACCTGCTGATGTCACCTGAAATGACATTGTGGTCATTGGAGGGGTGACACTTTGGGTTTTGGGGAACAGTCTATGGTTTGAGGCCATTTTTTTTTTTTACCATAAAGTTTCTCAAAAGCCAGAGCATCACCCCCATTGTCTTCAATGTGCCAACAGCACTTCTGGGTGATATCAGCATACTGGATGTTCTTCTGCATTCAATGGGGGGGGGGGGGCGATCAGAGAGTGCCTCTTCCCCCACTAACAGCACAGCAGCATCTAGCATCTAGCAACCACTGGTCATGTTTGTTGAAAACTGGCCCTTTGGCAATTCTGATTTCTCTGCTGATTTTTTACCACTAAAAATATACATTAAAAACAACAAGTCAGATCTAAGCATAGTTTAGCCATGTGTGTTAGGCCTAACTGACACCCGCCCCCCACAACTCTTTTGCAGTTCAGGACTCGTGATTATTAATCACTCTGTACAGTTCAGAGTTAACTATCAGTTCCTGTTTTGTGGAGCTGAGTCCTCTCTGACAGAAGTGGTTTGAACAGGCACACACATTTTGTTCCTCGTAATGGGGTATGTGTGGTACAGGAAACAGTCCAGGAAAAAAGAAGAACTGGATGAGTTCACTTCAGCACCCTAAATACATTCTCAGCTTCACCCTGAAGAACAAATGAGTCACCTGTACAGGTCTCACCTCAAGTACAGGCTTTCTTTTCTTTCTTTTCCTGTCAAAAAAGTGCAGATGAGGAGTCTGGATAACAGGTATAACAGGAAGAGAGAACTATGTCATTTTACATTTAAAAATCTGATGGCTTGGCTCCATGATGCATAATCACCATGATGCATGTGTGATTACATGTACATTTTAAAGCTTATGATAAGGTTACTAGATGTCTTCTTTTTAAAGGGCATGTCCTCTTTTTTGTCCATCCTCTTTTGGGCTTAAAAAAAAAAAGATGGATAAAAATTTCCTCTTTGGGGCTTGGTGGGAATATTCTGAGTGGTATTATGCACATTCAGGTTTTCACTGAAGTCAGCACACTGACCTTTTTAAATCATCATTTTGTAAAACACTTGTGTTTGTGCCTGTGCTCTGATACTGCATTTTTTTTTCTGCATATGATTATGCATTTGAAAGACTTATGATGGCAAATCCTTAAACAGGGCACTTCCTCCATTATGCTAGATTTTCATTGATAGGCCATGGTCAGCTGCAATGTCACCTGATTATCACACTGTTGCATGCTATTGGCAGAGTCTCATGGGAACTGTGGTTTATGGAAATGGAGTCCTCAACAAAAATTTTCCATGCGGGCACAAAGCTTTTGAATACCAACACTACAACCTTTTCCCCTCAGAGGTATGCTGTTCCTTGTAGAGAGTGGATCGAAATACTTGTAAATGCCTCTAAGGGAATGAATAAATTAATTTATGCTGGGGAAATGTTGTAATAGCAGAGGTAGGAGGGTCTACGTCAAACAACAAGCACTTTGCGCTCCCATTGGTGAATGAGGGACTAGGGGTTGTTTGTTCTCCCATTGGTGGATGGTGGCATAGGGGGGAAACCAAAAACATGCTACCAATTGCACATATGAAAACAGGTGTCATCGACACCATCATATAAAAAAAGTTGTAGTAAAGCTAGTTTCAAATACTGTCCTGAAAAGACTCAGTCACCACTATGAGTAGTAAGAACAATGCATTATCAAAAATACTATGGTGGGTTTTCTGCGGTAAAAACAAAAAAAAACATGCAGATTTTATTTTGTCTTTTTTTCAAGACTTTTTGTGATGTTTCCTGCCGTGCATAATACCTGTTGGTTAGGAGCAATTATCATAGCATAAATAGTAAGGATATTTAAAATGAGCTTTGTCACAATTATCACTTGTTTGAAGTAGTCATGGGAAATATATCCTCTTTTTTGCTTTTTAATGTTAGGCCTAAATAGTGAAAAATAAAAAAAATGTATTACAAGCATTACAAGTATTACAAGTTTAAAAGCTGCAAATTTATATGTAGGGTTGCCATATCCCGTGGTGAAGGGAGGGGTCCCCTGGTGCTGGGCCCCACCTCCCTTTTGCCAATTAGCAGGCTGACAAGGGGGGAACTTACCTTTAAAATGGTTCCTTGACTGAGCCACCAGTGTGAAAAGACAAGGTCCACTGCTGCAAGCAAGCATTAAACTTATGTTCATAGCAGAATAGCTCTGCGAGTGGACTAAGGGATGTAGCATTGTTCATTCACAGCTGGCACTTGAAGTGAAAGATCTGGTTGCACGTAATTGCAAAGAGAAGTGTGCAGAATCCTTGTCTCTCAGTCATATAACCAGGGCTAGGGAAGGCACAAATCCAAGTAAAGAGCTCTCCACAGTATACTGTCATTAAGGCACTAGTTTGTTAAGTGAACAATTACCTAGAAAACACATCTCTGAAAGAATAATCTGGCACTGCTAATGAAGAAGACCTCAGCAAAATATGCTGTTGCAAGCTCATCTGTGCAAAGGCTAAATGTTGTCATTTTATCCCCTTGCTTTTTCCCCCCTTCTTGCCTTATATTTCCAAGAACAATTGAATTTTCCATTGTGGTGATTTATGAGAAATGCTTGAAGACAGACTGTTGAAATCTATCTTAGTCATGAAAAACAATCTCCTTTTCTAGACTAACATGCATGATTAAGTCTTCTGAGCTGCCTGCCTAGAAAAGACTTCATTTTGTGAAAATATCCACATTTACATACAAGCAATACTGCCGGGTTCCTACATTCACATTTAAGGATGAGTGCACAGAACTGTTATTTGCAGCCATGACAGGGTTAATGGACTCCAACAACTACCGTTCTGAAGGAGAAGCTTGTTGATAGCTCTACTCCTGGTTGCATTCTCATTTCAGGCTTTGCTTGGGATTTTCTATTGCACTTCCACTTGGCAGGCGGAATGGTTTTTCCAAATCCAGAATGGATTTTGTAGGTAACTGACAGTATTCCTTATAGTTAATGACACTTCTACCTAACAAGCACCGCACATTTCTCACAAAAATATATATACAAAGGCTTTCTAATTTTTTTGCAAGAATAAAATGTGCTTCTTTTCACATGGACATAATAATATTTTGCACTTTCAAAATCTGTGCATTCAAAAACTCTCTAAAAATTACCAAAAGCTCTAAAACAATTGGTATCATATTAAATCATATATTTAAATTAATTTGGTTGTCTTTGTTATTCAATTATTTGTACTTAATGTATACATTTGCATCCTACAGTGTGTGATTTTACTTCAAAATTAATAAAATCATAAAGTCAAAATTGTCTAGTCCACTCATGCTTAGATGATTTTAATGAAATTCAGCCACAAATTAAACTGCAAATTAAAATGCAAAATAAACTGAACACATTGAGTGATAGCTCAACAGTGTTGTTACCCTGCCACCCATGGCTGCTGCCACCCCCACCCACCTCCAGTTAGAGATTCTTGAACACTCATCTGTCTGTATCGCATCATGGTTGCCATTGGTGAACAGGCACTCAATTTTTCAATGGACTGTTTATCAAACATTCCTGACTATTTGTCATGTTGCTTCAGTCCCTTCCTTTCTAACAGTGCAGTGTAGTACAATTGTATTTTCATGTACCCTTAGCCGGTATTTCCCCCACCATGCCAACAGTGGGATTCTTAAAGGGTTTTTCAATATTGGCAATTCTTCTTGTACTATTGCAAATTAACATACTAATGATTTGTGGGCAGCTTTCATATTTTAAATTTTTTCTAGACTTTTGCCTTCCAGAATTATATGGGGAAATATGCTGCCTGCACCTCTCCTCATAACTCAGCAACAAAACGAATGATAGACATACATTTTAAAAAAAGAAAGTTGGAACTTCAGAGATTGTGGCAATAGATCATTGCAACATTATTTTACAACAACACAGTAGCAATTACCATTTTTTAAAACAATTCAAAAGAGCCATCTTGGTGTAGTGGTTAGGAGTGCAGATTTCTAATCTGGCAAGCCAGGTTTGATTCTGTGCTCCTCTACATGCAACCAGCTGAGGGATACCTTAGGTTCGCCACAGCACTGATAAAGCTGTTCTGACCGAGCAGTAATATCGGGGCTCTCTCAGCCTCACCCACCTCAAAGGGTGTCTGTTTTGGGGAGAGGAAAGGGAAGGCGACTGTAAGCCACTTAGAGATTCCTTTGGGTACAGAAAAGTGGCATAAAAGAACCAACTCTTCTTCTTCCTCCTCTTCTTCTTCTGTGTGGGGAAATACAGGGGAAATGGTAGGGTTTTGTCTGGGTAGTTAAATCTGCCCCAAATTATATAAATTAGTTATAAATCAATGCTGTGTTTTTAAAACCCCATTGTTAGTGTTTATCTAAATCCAAGATGCCCGGCCTTATTTACATGGGTGGTGGATACATGGGAGGGAGAGCCAACCACAAAATGGCTGCTGTGGGAGGTGGAACCACACACACAGAGGAAGCCCAAGCGCAGGGAAGAAGAGGGATAATGTTTAAAAAATACACTGGGGAAGAAATGAGAAACCGAATAAAACGAGAACTGAGGCAGCAGCTGCCACTGAAACATTTGTTTGTTTATTTTAACCTCCACAGCCAATCAGATCTCCAGATCTCCTGCTGGGCAAAAACCTCATCTGGCTCCATCCACTTTCTACAAACACTTTGCAGCTTTCAGGAAAGGTGTCAGTGGGCAGTAGGGTACCCATTGGCCACACAATGGAGATTCCTGATCTAAATGGTCCTTACTTAATGGCTTGCCAGTCTGTTTGCAGATAGGCAGATTTCAAAACCTGATACAAAATTGTTTAGCAAATGTTCAAGTCACTGAATGTCAACCAAACAGATCAGGTAATCAGGTCACATTTGATCATCACATTCAAGCATGGTAAATTCAACAGTTGAACATGTTAAACACAAAATTTGCATCATTTGTATCCCCAGGAGCCACTTTGCAGTTGAAACTAGGGATCATTTTCTAATGAAATGTGGACTTGTATCACATATTCAAAAATATGTGTGTATTTCTGAATGTAACATACAAATGTGCTGAATGTAACATACGAATGAATCAATGTACATTCAAGAGTATATGGTACATGGATTGTATGTGCATTCTCATAACAGGGCTAAGGAAGTGGGCAGCCATTTTGGTCTAAAGTAGCATAACAAAATGTGAGTCCATTATGACTGTTGACAACTTTAACATGGAATTTACTTCTTAACTCTGAAACTGAAAGGGCATATATGTTTATAAGCTGCAGGTCCTTATGAAGATGGAGGCTGTCAGATTTTCATGCATCCAAGATTCTCATGCATTCAGCAGCATCCAAGAGGATATTTTTGATAGAAACTTTAATCACCATGGGCCATTGCAGAAAGCTGCTTGAAGTGGACAAAGATAATTTTGGATGCTCTGATGGTGAAAGTTTGTGAAAATTGTTGAAAGACCGTTTGCTAAAAGAGACTTTGGGGCTGTTCAGAATTTTTGACAAAGTGTATCCATGTAAAAAATTTTTAAATGTAGGTAATAAATGATAACAACAATGTGCTTCTTTGAGGCTTTAACTAAGTATTTCTTAGAGATCAACCTCTTGTTTTGTTATAATATAAAACTGTTCATGGTATGTACTAAATAACATATCTTGCAATGCTGTGTGTTTGAAGAATTTTTCTATACTGATCTTGGCTATATGATGACTGATCAGGAAGTCATATTTTCCGCTGGGATAAACTGATGTAAACCTTCAAGACTGATTGCCCTATAATGTGCTTGGGACATAAATGACAGTAAGGTGAGGGGAAAATTGATTACATTATTGATCAGAAACTACAGGTGAAGAAACAGCCCAAAAGGGAAAATAACCCATGTCGATCTTATACATGCCAGATGGATATAGGGAAGAGCTTGTCTCCTTCCTGGAGTCTATGCTGTCCTATAAGCAGTATCAGTCTAAAACTTCAGTTGAGCTGAAATGTCTCTGTAGCTAGTCTCTTGTCTTTAGTGGAAGACGATCAACAATTCTATTTGATTCATTTCCCCTACAAATTCTAATGGTCATCTCTAAATCTGCTTATCTAAATCCAATTAGTAGCCACAGAGAAAAGAAATCTATTTTGCAGTCCTGCAGTGCTAGCAAACTGATTCAAGACTAAGCCTTTTGCATCTGCTATGCATAGCAATAAATGTTCTCCATCACATGGTAACTTTGGCCTTTTAAGAGCCTTTCTGTGCAATCAGTTTACCATGCAATGAATATGTGTTTGCTTCTCATTTGCTGCATGCCTACACATCTTAGCACCAGGATTAGCTTCTGTTAAGACAACTCAGTATATTGAACCATGCAGTTCTTCTGCTATCGTATTAATTGCTTTTATGATTATTGTGCAGTTGATTAAATGCTGCAGGTGTTGCAGTTAATATTATGCTATACAATTATAGTTATGAACATTACAATACTTCTTCACCATGCCAAACCATTGTGATTTTTACGTTTAAAAAAATATTAGTTTAATTCTTCAGAGATCGTATCCTGTGGACACAGAAAGTGTGGCTTCACTACAACATCTAAGTTCAAAATAACAACGAAAAACAAACAGAAAATAACTTTTGATCACTTGGTCTCCTGAGAAGCTCTGCCTAAAGGCCACTGCAAAGAGTATCCTCTGATGGTCTTCAGCAGCCATCCCAGTCAGCTCTTCTAAGCACCCTTGTGCAGAGGAAGTCTAGCAAGACTCCTCCCACAGAAAACAGCAGTGACCCCAAGAAGAGCATGAGACCAGAAAGAGGATGTGTTTGCTTTTCAGAAACACCTTCCGAAACCTTCTCTTCAGTCACGTTGCAGCACTGCTACTAAACTGAGTGACAAAGAGGGCAAAGAAATCTCAAACTAGATAGAAAAAAAATAGTTATTGCTTTCCCCATCCATTAGGGGAAAGGAAGTGAAAATGCAGATATGTGTCACTCCGTAGTATTTATAGAACAGGCAACCATCCTGAGCCAAGGAGCTATTTTTTGCTGATGAGATCCTTGCCTGCCAGATGTAACTATCACATCCTACTGTATTAAAATGATTGGTGTGAAACTGTATTTCACAAGGGATGAAGCTATTTGCTTGTCACATATCTAGCCCTTCACAAGAGACTCTTTCATCTCTAGAGGTTTCCCTGTGTGTATTTAACTGTCACCAGAAATTCTGGTAGCAAATAATTTTGGCACAGAATGGCTGCGGCAAGCTCCTCAATACGTCTTTGTCAGAGTTCCTTCTAGTCTCTGAAATACCAGGAGTCCCATCTGTCTTTGTAATAAAGTAGATTATCTCCATGACACACAAGCCAGTATCTGCCCTCATGTTTTGTTATTCTGCCGTGGAGGTTGTATGATATCAGTGCAGTCCAGCCTGATGAAGAAAATGCTCTCGCAGGAAAGACAATATGAATAAAGCCTGTATTCAAGAAAAGTGGGGTTGTTTAAATCTCAACCATGCAAACTTTTTGCATGACTTTATCCAAGGTCATTTTCTGTCCTGATTGTTATCTGCAGAGGAAGTGCACAATGGCTAAACCAGGGGTAGTCAAACTGCGGCCCTCCAGATGTCCATGGACTACAATTCCCACAAACCCCTGGGGGGCTCATGGGAATTGTAGTCCATGGACATCTGGAGGGCCGCAGTTTGACTACCCCTGGGCTAAACTAAACTATTGGGGGATTTTTTTTTCCTTTTTGGAATCTCTCCCCCACATCCCATATTACATGTTGCTTTTGAAAGTCCCCGTGATAACATTACATTCATTCCAAGTTACAGGGATGGTTCAGTGTGTGACTCATCCAAAATATTTTCCCTATTTCCTTATTTTGTTTTACTTTTAGAAGACCCCATTGGTCACTGATGTCTCTTCTTAAAACGATCTTAGAATGAATGGCTAGGGAAGCGATTACAGAGCAAGTGTTGCAGCCCAGTCTAAACTATTATTAAGGTTGAGGCAAAACACACGTCCTTTCTGTGAAATATGGCACAGGGTCTCCCATTCTATTACTTCAATGGAAACCACTGAAATGCTACATACTGTGCAACCCTCACCCTCTGTTGTCAGAAAAGGGAAGGTAATGTGCAGCAATAGTCCTTCAAATTGCCTCCTTGAAAATGACTTTTGGATCTCTGTTAAACAAAGCAATCCCCTGATTCTTATGTAATGCAAATTCTTTCTTTTTCTAGAAAAAGAATGGGAGGGCTGCATTACTCAGCAAGCAGTGAAAAACTGTGTGTGCACAAGAAAGCTCATATCTTGAACAAGACTTTGTTGGTCTTAAAGGTGCCACTGGACTCTAAATTTGTTGCACCGCTATGTCATCCACTTTAAAGGAAGGAATCCTTGGGACTATAACAACTCAATGGGGTTCTTTTTCAAGAGAAGGGAATGGATCATGACTTTGCAATGAAAGGCTATTTCTTTCAGGAGAAGTACTGCTTGTTGGGGTGGGGGAACCATGCAAGCTCAAAATTTTGCCTTCTGCTACAAAACATTAACTTCACATAAATCAGGGGCAGTCTGGTTGCTTATTTAATGGCATGTCCTCATTTCAGGAACTTTATTCTTTAATAAATTGAAATGATACCATCTATGTCCGTACTTTTTGTGAAGGTAGAATGACTTCTGAAATCAGGAAAAGGTCAACAGCAAAATGTACTATAAGAAGTTGTCCTACAGAATTATAATGCACAATGTCACAGTGTCATACCCCTGCTGGAAAATGAAATAAGGCAAAGGGATATAAGCTCATTACAACGCACTAGTCATTGGTGGTCTGTTTCCTAACCATACGGCTACCTGTGACTATAATGCGGCTGTGATATAAACTCCTTAATGTCCTGCCCATTTTACCTCACTGATGTGGTAAATGGCTGAACTGTTCATAAATTGATGGGTTCAAAAACAGCCCTTTAGGGTGTCTACTAATCATATGGCATGTTCATAGTATAGTCAGGAAATCCTGGGATAGTCTGGCAGCCAGGCAAGAGACGTTGAGAGGTGGTTTGCCATTGCCTCCCCCTGTGCCATGACCCTGGTATTCCACAGAGGTTGTCCCTCCAAATAATATGGATTACTCCTCCATTTTCATGTCAGAAAATATGTATCTGCTTAGTATGAGGTGATGAGCCTCCCAAACTGGACGTAGATATTGCCACCCTTTCACACTAACAGGTATTGGCTACCCCACCCCCATCCATCAGGCACTACTAACCAGGTTAAATATTCCCTAATAAAACATTAATGTGGATTAAACCTTCTGGCTGCAATGAAAACTTCCCTTGATTTATACTGTCTCTTTCATTTCAGATCTCGAGTCATATGTTATGCCCTGAGCATAACATTTAACCGAAGCTGTTAAAATTAATGGCAATCTGGGGGAGGGGGCACAGAATGCTTTGCCCTTATGCTGCTTCTATGGAAATGATTATAAGGACATAAACTATACATCCTGATGTCAATCTTAAGAGTGTGAGTTGAAGAAATGGAGGACTACAAATATGCCAGACAATATATGTACTTTTTAGCTTCCTCAAGGACTGGATTATTGCTGTGTCAGAAAATAAACACCACCACGGGCTGAAAACATGCACACTTATTTTTAATTAGTGTTACAAAAACTGCCTCTATGATAAAAAGCAGCAGAGTCTGTTAAAGCAAAGCTGGCAGGTGTAAAGCTGAGACAGCTCTTATTGTGAGAGCAGCACGACAGCAGGTGTGAGGCAGATCTGTGCTTGAAAGCAGCATTGAATGGAGATTCATAACACATTAGACAAACGGAAACAATTAGGGGCGATGATGTGTGCTAAAGCCCCCCGACTCCCTCACTCATAAAGCTCACCATTTAAATGGCAATTCTTTGAACACATTATGTTTTAAATATTCCCTAAAGCTGTGACTGTATCTTGCTTCTCTCCTACTCCTACGGTGCAAATCTGGAGGAGACATTATAAGGTACTTTCAATACTTTGAAAGCCACAAAATAGCCCAGTGCTGACTGTCTGGCAAATTCCAACCCCTGAAGAGTGTGTTTGCAGGAAAGTGCTGCTGGTTAGCTCCTTTGATGTAGAAGTGGTTGGGTGAGGCACCGTCCTAAAAACAGAAGCCAGGAGAACTGAGCAAAGGCCTACCTTTAGGGGGTTTTGTGATTAAAGGCTGGCTATAAATTAAATACATACATTCTCTCTTTTGGTCACAGTCATCTTCTTCCATTCCTGTTTATAATCATTTTTTTCAGATAAACCTCTTTAGTTTAAGTGTGTGTGTATTTGTGATCATATTGGTATCTATCAACTTACACGATAAGAGCCATGTTTGCCCTGGGCTCATATTGATGTGCCTTGCATACTGGAATGGTGGAGGGGGGGCAGAGGGGATGGACCACCAAAAGACCAGAAGACCTTCAGTCTTTAGGCTAAGCACTTTGCCCATCTGGAGCAGGGTGTTGTCATTAATCTCTGCTCTGACCAAACTCTGCTTCCTCCTATGATGCTCAGTGGATGGGGGAGAAAGAAGCCATTCAGTCACCAGTAGCCCTACATCGCTTTTTGGCCTATCTGTGTCTACATTCAGTCAGGCCATGGAGTTGCTCTTAGCCACAGACTGAAATTGTGTGATAGTTAGGGGAATGCCATACCCCTTTCTTCCCACACAAGATTTTCAATGCTACTCTCTCCCTACCATTACTTAGAATTTATTAAGAAATAAACCAGTCTCACTATCTATCCTGGGTTCTTTTCCTGGATCTCAGTAGAATTTGACAGAATTTTGGGGATTTAAGATTGCCACCTCCTATCAAAAATGCTGTCATGGGTCAGGCATGATTTAGTAATGGTGAGAACTACTCAAGGGAGGAGGGGCTCTATGTAGACAGCCTGGAGTTAATGGAAGCCAACCAGCAGGAAAATGAGGTGCAGGCATGCCAGGACTTACAGATAAGAGTTTATGTAGAATTGCATATGCCTTTACCTCAGGTGAGGTAAATTTTCCATTCAAAATGGGATGCTGTTCCCTCAGATTAAACTAGCTTTTGTCGCACAGTTTTCCTCATTGATAAATGAAGCTTACTGTCCTACCCCATCACAGTTAGGTCTTTTTTTGTTTCCTTGGTTCTGGAAAGTTTGAGGAAGATGTTGAGCCATTTTTCTTTTTAAAAAAACCTTTGTAAGACTGGCACTGAGATGTTTTTATGAACAAGCAAATTAAATATTAGAAGAACAACAACAGCAGCAGCAGCAGCAACAGCAACAGCCAGCTTGGTGTAGTGGTTAAGAGTGCAGACTTCTAATCTGGCAAGCAGGTTTGATTCTGCACTCTCCCACATGCAACCAGCTGGGTGACCTTGGGCTCATCATAGCATTGATAAAGTTGTTCTGACCAAGCAGTAATATCAGGGTTGTCTCAGCCTCACCTACCTCACAGGGTGTTTGTTGTGGGGAGAGGAAAGGGAAGGCAATTATAAGCCACTTTGAGACGCCTTCAGATAGAGAAAAGTGTCCTATAAGAACCAATTCTTCTTCTTATGAAGTAGCTGAAGCTCTTTTTCACATATAGATATCTTAAGAAATACACTCCTGATTTCCCTTTACTAAGCAAGGATCCTCCTCCTCCTCTTCCTTAGAAGGATTCTCCCAATTTGACCTAATTTAGGAGTAAACACTTGATCACCCATATCCTCACTGCCAAATAACTGTCCTAGTTCGGCAGACACTGTATGGATTAGCTGTCATTAGACTGTTCTCTCACTAGAGTTTCTCCTCAGAGGAGTTTATCAACTAAGAATCAGACTTCTCTCAGTCTGAACTATCTTCAGCCCACACTCAGTATATCAACTCCCACCTAACTGTGGCTGGCCAAGCACAGGGCTCAAAGCAGCCTGTAGCCCTGGTTCTGTCTGCCTAGCCAGCTTGGACTAGTGGTTCGGATGCCGTCCTTTAACTCAGTGCAAAATTGATTCCCATTGTTTATCGTGTTTATTGTGTTCCTCCCCAAACAATCATTTTATGTAGGTCAATGTCATTCATGTTTATAGATGAGGGACTGAGGCTGAAATACAACAGGTCAGTCAAGACAACCCAACATTTCATCCTATACTTCCCATTCCAAAGCTTTGTTCAATGTCTCTGTTGAAAACAGTTACATGGGGGTTAATTTGCTTCTGGCTGTGATCTTTAAACCACAGACGCCCTTTTAATTAAAAGCTTATCAGTTAATTGGTTTGACCTCAGCAGCCCATGATCACGCAGAGGGGTCACTTCTGTAGCCAATCTGAAGCCAAGACTCAGCCGAAATATGGCACACTGCCTGGTTTTCTATCTGAGGATTTGGACCTTTTAACTCCACAATGTCAACTCTGTTTTGTGAGCATCCCGCTGATGTAAAGTTTTGCCTACAACACCCTTATTAGAGATCTTTTATTTTTTGCAAAATCAAGATTGAGAAAAGGTAAGGGGCAACTGAAAGCCATTAAAATATCACTTAAAATCCTCCAGGAAGTGGTATATTTAATTACTCAATTTATAGCTAATTATATCTTGTTAAATTAAGTGATTTCTAAAAGTGTTGCCTCTTGTTTTTTATGTTGACCTTTTCAAGGTGTCCACAGATATTTAGTGACAAGCCTAAACAATGTTAGCTGGATGTGCCAGTATGGTGTAGCATCAGGCTAGGATCTGAATGCTCACACCACCATGGAGGCTAGCTGGGTGTCCTTGGTCCAGTTTCTTAGCCTAATCTACATTACAGTGTTGAAGATAGAATCAAGGAGATTATTTGCTTTTTAAGCAGGGGGTCAGTGTTATATTTGGGCTGACTACTTAACAAAATAGAAGAGCTTTCAGAGAAATGAAAGGGAAGCAGGGCAAAACAGATTTGGAGTGACCACTGAACAAAATAGAAAAGCTTTCAGGAAAATTAAAAAGAAGTAGGGCAAAACATATGGTCAGCTAGGTCGTTCTTTGGACAGAGCCTTAAGCAGATGGGTTGAGGGAAGTAAAGTACAGAGAACTGAAGCAATCAATAGGCTTCAAACAGTTTTATAGAGAAGTTCTCACACAACTTAGATGGTTTCTGAAGTATAGAAAGTTTTGAAAGGTAAGTGAAGGCACCACTGTATTAGATGAGATTGAAAGGGACGTGGGAGGATCTTTTTTCCTACCCCCATCAAGATATATTAAATTTGGGGCACTTCAGACAAAACTGAACCATCTAAAACCACTCCTGCGGCAAAACCCGCCTGAGCTAAATAGAAAGGGTGGGATAGGGATAGTGTGTTTTAACGTCCAGGAAGGACACATGAAAACCTATTTTTAAAGTTAAACAAAGAAAAACAGCAAACCTCAGTCAAGAATCTGTTAAATTAGTTAAAAGGACAGAACTCCCAGTAGATGTTGTACCAGAAGAGGCCCACACAGACCAGACCAGCTACAGACTTACAAGTATGGTAGGTGCAGGAAGGTTTAAATAGGGAAGTTAGGGGTCCATAGTGTAGGCATAAACAATGAAGAAGTATTAGGCTCTGTGATACATGGGTAGAAGTCACCTTAATTATTAATAAAGCCTAACTTAGTAAAGAAAGAGCAATACTTACCAGGAAGAACATACAGAATTGAGGGAATTGGTGGTCTAGACTTTGCAGTGAATTTGGCAGAACTCATGATAAACATCTAGAACATCTAGGAATCATCAAGACCAGAGATAAGCTGCAAACCAGATTCTATTGGCCCAATATGGGAAAAGACATCAGGGTATTTTGCAAATCTTGTGATGCATGTCAGCTTGTGGGCAAGCCACACAATAAAAGGTTTATAACCTATACCACTGTTCTCTAAAATCAGAGTGGGCATTGTAGGACCTGTCACCAGAGCAATCTGGCAGGGAAAGAAATACATTTCGACTATAGAGGACTATGCAACAAAATTCCCAGAAGCAATACCTTTATGGGTCATGGAAGCCCTACTTGTTAACGTTTACCAGGCTAGGCTTTGTGCAAGAGATGGTCACAGATTTGGGGACCACATTCATGCCCCAAGTGGAAGGCATGTGGAATCAAACACCTCACCACCACAGCTTACCACCCACAAGGAAATTGTAAACAAAAGGTTCAGCAACACCTTGAACCACATGCTGAAGACTCACACAGTAAAATATCCTAATGACTGGAATCAGTGACTTCAACATCTGCTGTTTGGTTCTCACGAATAGTCATGGGAGAGTTCTGTGTTCAGTCCATTCCAAGGATGGAAAACTGAAAATATAAAGATAGCTTGACTGGTGAGTGGGAAGGAGGCAGGGTATGGGAAGGATACGGATGCTTCCAAGGAAGAGAGAGAGGGAAATATGAATACCCAGCAATTCCTTAGGTGTTCCTGCTTGTAAATATCTAAATGAATAGATAGGCAATCTCAGCTTTGTTCTTTTACCATTTTTGTAACAGTTCTTATCAGGTTGAACATACAAAAGCAAGTGCACAAAGGCTAATTACCTTGAGGAATTAATTGCTACAGGATGCATCATGTGTTTCATTTTGTTAGCTTACAAAATTATCTCTTTTTTTTTGCATACATAGAGACCTTTCCCCAAGCATTTAGAAACCCCTTTCTTGTGTATGGATGCCATAATTTTGTTGCTTTTATGACTGACATAAACCATTCGCTTTTCCACCACTACTAGAAAGAGAATACAAGGCAGAGGACCAGATAGAAGCAAGTTACATTTCCCCTGCGTAGCATCTGATCTTCATCACTTTGCTTTTTTTGTTAACCCCAGATAGTTGTTTAAGATTGCTCTGCAAACTCAAGGCTGATTCCATTGCACAGTTTTGGTTACCCATGACATAAGTACAACAAGACATTTGGTACAGCCAAGTAAAATGGGTTATGTAGAAGAAGAAAGATACATTTGTATAAGTAATGAAAATAGATTCAGGGGGTTAGTTGTGTTGGTCTGAAGCAGCAGAACAACATTTGAGTCCAGGGGCAGCTTCAAGACCAACAAAGTTTCATTCAAGGTATAAGCTGTTGTGTGCCTGCACACTCAAATTTTGTTTTGTATAAGCAATGACTTCAAGACGGCAGCAGTAGCATAGCAGCATGTTTGTGTCCTGCCGCTTAAGAAAGGTAAAATTGACATTCTGAAATGCCCTGTTCTCCAGAGGCCAGGAGAAAATTGGACAGATAGAAAAGATAGAAGAGAACATGAAACAACGAACAGCAAGTTTTGTGCGTACTCAGAGGTTGGCAAGGAAAGGGCAAAAGTGGGAAGGGGCATAGACGTGGAGACTGGCGTGAGCCTGCAGTGTCACTTGGGAAGAACAGCCAGGAGAGAGGCTTGGTTTCTGGGAGGGAGACACCATTACACGTGTTGGGCCAAACAGTGAGATGTGAAGCATGCAAGTGTTTATGTCATGTAGTTAATAAGGGCGAGTGGGACTTACCCCGGGCGCGTTTGCCGCTGCGGGGAAGCCCTCGCCGAAGAAACGCAGGGTAGGGGACTACAAGTCCCAGCGACCCCTGCGGCGGCGTTCGGGAGCGCGGCAAAAGGACGGCTGGGAAAGGAGGGGGCCAGGTCGGCTCTTCCCAGCCTCCTTTGCCCGCTCCATATAGGGAAGCGTCTGAGAGGCTTCTGCCTCTTTCCTGCTTCCCTTCCGTCGAGGTTGGAGCTGCTGACAGGAGCTCCAGTCTCGGGCCTAGTTGGGAGCGCTGAGGGAGAGAGTTTGCCTCAGCAGTTGTTTAAAGCACAAAAGCCTCGAGGCTTGGGGTGCGGCGCAGCCGATTTTTACACAAAAAAAAAAAAAAAAAAAAACGTTTTTATTTTAATTTATTATTTTGTTTGTTTCGATTGTTTGTTTGTTATTTTCATTTATTTTGAAGGGAGGGAGAAGCGGAAAGAGCATGGGTGGGCGTCGCACAGCGGCCCGGTCCGAACGGGCGCGGCCTGCGGGCCGTTGGGAGTCGGGCCGCTCGCCATCTAGCCGGCCACGGGGAAAACAGGGAACGGCGCAAGGAACCCGGGCGAAAACAGCTGCCCGCGGGCGTTCCGTCCCCAGTCAGCGGCCGGTGGGACTCCGGGGTCCAGAGGGCTTGACAGAAGTGGGGCCTGGATCGTTGCCCTATGGCACCAGAGGTGCCTCCCGCAGGGCACAAGAGCAGTCCCGGGCCAACCCCCCTTCACTGCCGGTTATAGCGACGGCTGGGGGGGTGGAGGCGACGGCCAGTGGGCCGATTGAGGCCGCAAGGGGTGGGAACCATACCTCAGGGGGAACAGCCTCCTTATCAGGGGCGGGCTCGAGTGGCCAGGCCCAAGTTTTTGCCTTTCAACCGGGCGGCACGGGTCAACCCACCCCTTCAGCAGGGCCTCCTGGCATGAGTTGGTGGCAGGGTTGGGAAAACCCAGCCCCTGTCCAGTGGTACCCTCCCACGGCCCAGGGCATGGCTCAGGTGGGCGGTGGCCAGCCTGGGTGGCCTATAGGGAATCATACAACATGGCCATACATGGGCTTGCAAAGTTCTTGGCCCCCAGTGGGGATGCAGTCACATTGGCCTCAAATGTACCCACAAGGGCACTTTGCGGGTCAGCGGCCTGAGAGTCCTGTGGCGCGCTTCCCGGCAGCCCCGACTATGGGGGGGGTTATGTCTGCTACCCCATCGGGGTCGGCAAGCAGCTGGCAGGAACCAGGGGAGCCTGTAATGGCTCGGCGGGACGCCAGTATGGCTAGGCAGCAACACGTTCATGTTAATAGTCAACAATTAATTTTAAATGAACAGGCCGGTGTTGAAGGCCGGGTAACTCCAGCCCCTATGGTGTCATCTGTAACAGAGGCATCAGGGACCGTGGCAGAAGACAGGCAAGCTTTGCCAGCCACTTCGGCTCTTGCTCCTGGAGCTTCAGCTCCTGGGCAGGCACCGTCAGGGACAGGAGACAGCGTCCTGGCTGAGTCAAAAGGCAGGAAGCGCAGAAGGCACGGGCATAGCAGGCGCTCCGGGGCAAGCTCTACTAGTGAGTCCTCATCTTCTGAGGATGAGATGGTGGTGGGCCAAAAGGATGTTGCATACTGGCTCCAAGGGGCCATGGTCCCAGGCATTCCGGCTTGGCTAGCAGGCTTTCGAGAAGCCACTAGGGTCTACTATAAGGAGGGTGCAGGGATGGGAAAGCCAACTCAACCCCCAATTGGTTTCCCGGCGGGGGATGATCCTCCTGGGACCCATCTATCCAGGAAGCAACGCATGCGGGCCCTGTTAGGATATTATGTTGACGTTTTTGAATTTGTGAGACCCGATGATGATGCCCCCAAAACTGGTATTAAGAAAAGGCGGCCTCGCAGGGATCGGGTAGCGGTTGAGAGAACCTTTACGAACTGGATCAGGGGGTATGGGGAATATATGTGCCTAGTAGCCGGGGCCTTCCCTGAACGGGGATGGCATTTGATACGTCACTTCAATAATGTCATGGAGGCCATGGTACTATCAGGGGATGCGGCTGCGATAATGTACGATACAAAGGCCAGGGAGAAAGCGTCCAACAATGCGCAAGCTAGATGGGATTTAAGGGAAAGGGACTCATGGATGGTAAAAGTGGGCCCCTATGTCCAGAGAAATGAGCCTGAGAGGCGCTGGTCAAGCGGCAAGAGGGAGGTGAAAGGCCTATGTTGGGATTTCCAGAAAGGGTCCTGTCAACGTCGCCGCTGTAGATTTGAACACAGCTGTGAAGCCTGTGGGGGAGGGCATGGAAAACTCGACTGCAATCGCCAGGGTTCGAATCGCCCCTTTCGATCTGGCCGATCCACCGCCAAGAAGGGGAGTGGATCGGCGAACTCAAGCGCAGCGGGGACCCAAAAAGCAGAATGAAGTCCCTTTGGAACTTACCACCTTGGCTATCTCCCCCATTAAGGTTGCTGCCTTGTTGGCACTGTTAAAGGACTATCCAAATCGGGAGTCAGCCGAGTACCTGGCTTCTGGATTTGCGGTGGGTTTTCGCATTCCATATGAGGGAAAGCGGGAGGCTACTACTAGCCCAAATCTGAAATCTGCTATGCAAATGCCAGAAGTGGTGGCAGACAAGATCCGGAAAGAGTGCCAGGCTGGTCGCATGGCTGGCCCATATTCCAAGCCACCCCTAAATAATTTGAGAGTGTCACCATTAGGGGTAGTCCCCAAAAAGGCCCCGGGACAATTTAGACTAATACACCATTTGTCTTATCCGAAAGGGAAGTCAGTGAATGACGGGATTGCTCCAGAGCTCAGTTCGGTCACCTACGCATCCTTAGATCAGGCAATATCACTGGTCAAGGATTGCGGCCATGGGGCGTTACTCGCCAAGTGCGATATTCAATCAGCCTTTAGACTGTTGCCGGTACATCCGGAGGATTTTTGTTTACTGGGGTGCAACTTTCGGAACTCTTGGTATGTGGACAAGGCCATGCCGATGGGGTGCTCCATCGCATGCTTTGCCTTTGAATCCTTCAGCACCTTTTTAGAATGGGTAATGAAGTACCGCTCTGGGAGTCCGCATATCACACACTACTTAGATGACTTTTTGCTCATTGGCCCGGCAAAAACATCTGTATGCCATGATAAGTTGTTAATGTTTCAAAGGTTGGCTGAGGAACTGGGGGTACCACTGGCAGCAGAGAAGACTGAAGGCCCGTCTTCCTGTTTGACCTATCTGGGTATTACGTTGGATTCGGTGGCTGGTTTATCTAAATTGCCAGAAGAAAAGGTGTTGGCGCTGAGGGCTTTGCTAGGGCAGCTTTTGTCAAAGAGGAAGTGTACCTTAAAAGAAATGCAAAGTGTTTTGGGACACTTAAACTTTGCCTGTAAGGCTGTTTCACCTGGCAGGGCATTTTGTGCACGCCTGGCCAGAGCTACGGCGGGCATCAAGGCGCCACACCATCATATACGTTTATCACGGTCACTGAAAGAAGATTTACGTGTGTGGCATGACTTCCTAGCAAGTTTCAACGGGGTATCTATTTGGCAGACGCCAATCTCCCCGGAAACATCTTTCCAAGTGCATTCCGATGCATCGGGTAGTCTGGGGTTTGGGGTTTTCTTTCGTAACCGTTGGTTTGCGGAGAGGTGGCCACAGGAATGGTCGGGGTCCCCTATCCTTCGGGACCTCACCTTCTTGGAACTATTTCCAATTGTGGCGGCAGTCATTGTGTGGAAGGATTTATTTCAGGACAGCAAAGTTTTATTTTGGTGCGACAATCAAGCAGTGGTGCGCATTATAAATCGGCAATCGAGCAAATCCCCCCGGGTAATGGGTTTAGTGAGGAAACTGGTCAGGGTGTGCTTGGAGAACAACATCTCCTTTGCGGCCCGTCATGTCCCGGGCGCCACTAATGAAATCGCTGACGCTCTGTCTCGGTTCCAGGAGCAGAGGTTTCGCCAGTTGGCGCCAGAGGCGAACATGTGTCCAGACCGCTTCCCGGAGGAGTTGTGGAGGATTGGCCTGGAATGATCCTCGAGGCCGTGGAACATTCCCTCGCTCCGGCAACACGTCGGGCATATACAGCAGCGGTTCGGGGTTACATGGAGTACATGGAGCAAGAAGGGGGCCTTAGGGCCTTACCTCCAACGGAGGACTTAGTGCTGCGCTACCTCGTCCATTTACGTTCCCGCAAAATGTCCCCGGGGTCCATGAACATACAAGTGGCGGGGCTATCCTTCTTCTGCAAAACCAGGGGTTGGTGGGATCCCTCATCATCCTTTCTGATCCGAAAAGCCATCGCAGGATGGAAGAGGATCAGCCCAGTCACAGCTGACCCCAGGAGACCTATTTCGTTAGACACTTTGAGGAACATGGTGATTCAATTGCCTGCTGTATGCTCTGATGGTTACGAGGTTGCCCTTTTTGCGGCAGCGTTTACTCTGGCATATATTGGAGCTTTCCGGTGCTCGGAGCTTGTATCGGGGTCCCGTTCAGGCACGGGCGATCAAGCAGTTGCGAGGGGAGACGTACAGCTCACTGACGAAGAGCTGCACATCACTCTTCGCCGTTCAAAAACTGATCAGCTGGGCAGAGGTTCCTACATAGTGTTAAGGAGGGGTTGTGGTGACGCTCCCTGCCCGGTCTCCATCGTGGGTGCCTTTTTAGCGGTGAGGCCAAAGATTGACGGCCCTTTGTTGATTCACGAAAATGGCACTTGTTTGTCAAGGTATCAGTTTGGAGCGGTTTTGAGGAGCACGCTCCATCAGCTGGGCCTTCCGTCAAAACAATTTGGCACCCACTCATTTCGAATTGGGGCGGCAACCGAAGCAGCTGCTTCTGGAGTGCCTCCGGATGGGCTCAGGGCAGTGGGCCGATGGCGTTCAGTGGCATATAAGAAATATGTGCGTCCAGATTTGTTGCTGTAATGTTTCTATACCGTATTCATGTTGCAGGTTTGGTCCAGGTTGCCCCGAAGGTGCTGGTTATCGGGCACAGTATCGTACATTGGGCTGCACGTTATGCAGTAAGATCCGGTTGGAACAATGACCTGGGCCTGGTTGGTCGTTATCGTATATCCTGGGCAGGTCGCCGAGGCATGCGCTGGGCATCCCTGAAAAGGGATTTGGATGCGGCTATTCATCGCACCGGGGTTCCTGACTTTCTGGTGGTACATCTTGGAGAGAACGACCTTACCAGTGTAACAGCAGTGGGCTTAGCTGATGCCATCAGACGTGACTTCAAGCAACTTTCTTGTCGTTTTCCTGGGCTGCGTATCTGGTGGTCTGCCTTGTTAGAGCGGCGTATTTGGAGAGGGGCCGTTTCCCCAAAGAAGGTTGATGTGGCCCGGAAAAAGGTCAACAAAATGGTTGCCAAGTTCCTGGTTCCAGAAGGTGGTGTGTGCATCTTACACCCTGACATTTGTCATCGTTCATGGGCCCTGTATAGGGCGGATGGAGTCCATCTCTCCGAATGGGGGATGGACTTCTGGTTGGATGATTTGAGGCACGCCTTGTTGAGCGTTTCTGGTTCGTAAGAGCGTTGGCGGGAGCGCGGGGATGGAAGAACCCATCCCCTTGCTCTGTGGCGGGTTTTGGGCATGGGGGAGGAACCATTGGCAAGCAAGCCCAGCCTGCGTGCTGGCATGCTTTTGTGGGGGACCTCTGTAAGAGGTTGTGGGTAAGCGGTGCCGAAAGGCCATCACTCATGGAGGATGAGCTCGGGCGGCAGATCCGCATTTCCGGGTGGCCCGGAACCCGGCAGGGGTTCACGCCTCAACGGGTTCCCAAGAGGTGGTCACCTCCCCTTGTCATCCATCAGGGCATTGGGGGCACGGGGAGCCCAAGGGGGCGTTGGAGGGCCCCGTGCATACCTGATGATGTTGCGTGTGGCTGCCTTGTGGTCAGGGGACCACAAGAGGGCTGGTTCAATTCTCCCCCATGCTGGTCAACGCTCTATCGTTAATAAAAGTTGTGGCCTATTTACTGCCATTAAGTGTCTGTTGGTTTATTTGGCGAAGAATATTCCCCTGCACGGCAAGGGCGAGTGGGACTTACCCCGGGCGCGTTTGCCGCTGCGGGGAAGCCCTCGCCGAAGAAACGCAGCGTAGGGGACTACAAGTCCCAGCGACCCCTGCGGCGGCGTTCGGGAGCGCGGCAAAAGGACGGCTGGGAAAGGAGGGGGCCAGGTCGGCTCTTCCCAGCCTCCTTTGCCCGCTCCATATAGGGAAGCGTCTGAGAGGCTTCTGCCTCTTTCCTGCTTCCCTTCCGTCGAGGTTGCCCACCCTCCCTCCCTGTTTACAGTGGATTGTATTAATTCCATGTTTCAGCTTTGTAGAAGTTAAGATGATCAGAAATTGTTAAGAATGTATATGTTACTATATTCTCATGTTATGTTTCCTATATTGCTAGCATCTTTTTGTCACAACTGGCGGGTTTTGGGCATGGGGGAGGAACCATTGGCAAGCAAGCCCAGCCTGCGTGCTGGCATGCTTTTGTGGGGGACCTCTGTAAGAGGTTGTGGGTAAGCGGTGCCGAAAGGCCATCACTCATGGAGGATGAGCTCGGGCGGCAGATCCGCATTTCCGGGTGGCCCGGAACCCGGCAGGGGTTCACGCCTCAACGGGTTCCCAAGAGGTGGTCACCTCCCCTTGTCATCCATCAGGGCATTGGGGGCACGGGGAGCCCAAGGGGGCGTTGGAGGGCCCCGTGCATACCTGATGATGTTGCGTGTGGCTGCCTTGTGGTCAGGGGACCACAAGAGGGCTGGTTCAATTCTCCCCCATGCTGGTCAACGCTCTATCGTTAATAAAAGTTGTGGCCTATTTACTGCCATTAAGTGTCTGTTGGTTTATTTGGCGAAGAATATTCCCCTGCACGGCAAACAACGCAATCACAGTTCTGCACATAATTAAACACACTTAAACCCATCAAAATCAATGGGTTTACTTGAGCTTAATTCTACTAGACTGTGGCCAGAGAGTCTTCATGGCACTTCTCAAGAAGAATGTTTTGTACAATCTGTGACTTCCTGGTTCCATCATGCCTGACTTACATTTTGATCAAAAAGGGACCGAATTAACTTCTTGCAAGATGATGATTCTGTCCTTTCTGGAACATGTGCAAAGCCCTCAGTGGAAGCAGCAACTTGCAGTCCCTGACCACACTGAAAGGTTAGCATTAGAGAAGTGACTGCAGGATTCTGAAGAAAGAAGCCTTACAGAATACCGATTGCATAGAGAAGCAAACAAAGTGGAGCTGGCCTTATCTCACCAGGCACAGAGTTAAAGGTCTAATACAGTTGGGGATTTATTTGTGTTTAATCAGGAATGGAATAACCTACAGTATCGAAAACTGGAAAGGCACAGGGCAAATCAATAAAGATTCAAATAGTGGCAAAGCTGAAGGGCTGATATTTTTGGACAGCCATGCGGCACAAAGTTCATCTTATCCGACTTTTACTAAACCCCAAACTTTCCAAGGTGCCATTGCTCCATTCACACTCTCTGTTTTCAGACTGTTGTAAAGCCTTAGTATATATTATGAATAACCTTGCTTTTAAAACATTTTTTAGAAATGTACCCCTGTAGTAACTGATGAGTTTGGTGCATTTTATATTTCACATAACTAAAAACAACACTTTCCATAGATGCACCTTCCAGAATGCTAACTAGATGCAAATCTGTTCTTCATACACATTCTTTCTTCAGCTATGTGCATCCAAGTCCTTCACAGCTATTCTTCTGATACTCTTATCAAGGTTTATTTCTTTCTGATTCTCGTTAAAGGGCTGCTATGGTCCTGTAAGGAAAAAGACATCCCCCCCCTTCAGTATTTACTTCTTTCCAAGGAGGAAGTGAGAAGAAGCAATATTAATCAACATGGCAACTGCCTCCTTTATTACAGTAACAGTGAAGCACTTTACAGTAAGCAAAAATCCCTGTTCCAAAGAGATATACTAGTAATCAGAGGCTCTCTGAAGCACTTTATAGGTGGGTTGATGGCTAGTAGTTTAACAGTGGAATCCTAAAGAGAGTCATGCCCTCCTACACCCAATGAAGTCAGTTTAAGCTCTGTTTACAATTGTACTGTTAAGCTGTTGCAATCAAGTTTAAAATTCTTGAAATTCTTTCTCAAGAGCTCGTTCCAGTTTTTAAGAACTATTGGGCAAGAGGAGGATAATGCCTGGCAAAGAGCTGTTTCTCTCTGATAATAGCATTCTACTCACATCTAGAGTCCAGTATCACCCTAAGAAGTGAGAAGCTTTTCTCAGGAGCCATCACTTAAGGGAGCACATAAAGCTGCTTTTTTTAAGAGTATTTTTTACTTAAGGATGCCAGTAGCAGTATAACTGCTCATTTTTGCTTTTCTGATGGTGACAGGCAGTTATGCCTACGCAAATAGCTGCACTGGATGAGTTCAAATCCCCTGGGCCAGATGAAATGCACCTGAGAGTGCTCAAGGAACTTTCCAGAGAACTTGCACAGCCCTTGTCCATCATCTTCGGAACCTCTTTAAGGACTGGAAATGTCCCGGAGGACTGGAAGAGAGCAAACGTTATTCCGATCTTCAAAAAAGGAAGACTACAGACCAGTGAGTCTGACCTCTGTTGTGGGGAAGATAATGGAGCAGATATTAAAGGGAGCGATCTGCAAACATCTGGAGGACAATTTGGTGATCCAAAGAAGTCAGCATGGATTTGTCTCCAACAGGTCCTGCCAGACCAACCTGGTTTCCTTTTTTGACCAAGTAACAGGTTTGCTGGATCGTGGAAATTCGGTTGATGTCATTTACTTGGATTTTAGTAAAGCTTTTGACAAGATTCCCCATGATGTTCTGATGGATAAGTTGATGGACTGCAATTTGGATTTTCAGATAGTTAAGTGGATAGGGAATTGGTTCGAGAACCACACTCAAAGAGTTGTCAATGGTGTTTCATCAGACTGGAGAGAGGTGAGTAGTGGGGTACCTCAGGGCTCAGTGCTCGGCCCAGTACTTTTTAACATTTATTAATGATCTAGATGAGGGGGTGGAGGGACTACTCATCAAGTTTGCAGATGACACCAAATTGGGAGGACTGGCAAACACTCCGGAAGATAGAGATAGAGTTCAACAAGATCTGAACACAATGGAAAAATGGGCAAATGAGAATAAGATGCAATTTAATAAAGATAAGTGTAAAGTTCTGCATCTGGGTCAGAAAAATGAAAAACATGCCTACTGGATGGGGGATACGCTTCTAGGTAACACTGTGTGTGAACGAGACCTTGGGGTACTTGTGGATTGCAAACTAAACATGAGCAGGCAGTGTGATGCAGCGGTAAAAAAGGCGAATGCCATTTTGTGCTGTATCAACAGGGGCATCACATCAAAATCACAAGATGTCATAGTCCCATTGTATACGGCACTGGTCAGACCACACCTGGAGTACTGTGTGCAGTTCTGGAGGCCTCACTTCAAGAAGGACGTAGATAAAATTGAAAGGGTACAGAGGAGAACGACGAAGATGATCTGGGGCCAAGGGACCAAGCCCTATGAAGATAGGTTGAGGGATTTGGGAATGTTCAGCCTGGAGAAAAGGAGGTTGAGAGGGGACATGATAGCCCTCTTTAAGTATTTGAAAGGTTGTCACTTGGAGGAGAGCAGGATGCTGTTTCTGTTGGCTGCAGAGGAGAGGACACGCAGTAATGGGTTTAAACTTCAAGTACAACGATATAGGCTAGATATCAGGAAAAAAATTTTCACAGTCAGAGTAGTTCAGCAGTGGAATAGGCTACCTAAGGAGGTGGTGAACTCCCCCTCACTGGCAGTCTTCAAGCAAAGGTTGGATGCACACTTTTCTTAGATACTTTAGGATGCTTAGGGCTGATCCTGCGTTGAGCAGGGGGTTGGACTAGATGGCCTGTATGGCCCCTTCCAACTCTATGATTCTATGATTCTATGAAATATTGCCTTAGTGTTTACTGTTGTTATATCTGTGGATATAATAAGGGTGTTGGTGGCCAGATTGCCGTCACCTCGGCTGCAATCACCTTGCCCATCTAAAATGTACAAATGGTTGTCTGACCAGATGTGCTCCCAAGCAGAAAACGAAAACTTCACTTGCCACACTGTTGCCATGCTACCAGGACCTGCCTGGACTCTTCAGGTGAGGTCACCATGATTTTACAGGGAGCTATGAACCTCTGAGTACCCAGCTTGCTGCTGGGGGGTAAACGGTCATGACTGGGGAAGGCACTGGCAAACCACCCCGTATTGAGTCTGCCATGAAAACGCTAGAGGGCGTCACCCCAAGGGTCAGACATGACTCGGTGCTTGCACAGGGGATACCTTTACCTTTACCTTTTTATGAACCTCTGACTGTTTGTGCCCATTCAAAATAGCACTCCTAAGGTGTTAGTAATTACATCAACACTAAAAGTGTTTTCCTTCCTTTCACCTGGCAGAATTCAGTGAGGGAACATACCAGCCACACCTACCCCCATTCTGTACGGCAGTAGCCACGTTGGGCCACCACCAGTTTTTTCTGACAGGGAGTTAGCCCCGCCACTTCCTGGGTCCAGATAAGATTATCCCCACCAGACCTGGGCTGATTCTGCACTTACTTTGTTTTTTCCGTTGTCGATCCTGCTGAATTCAGATCGATTTGAACCCGGGTCTTCCTTCATCCCCCCCCCCAATTGAAACAGAAAGCCTTCTGCATTTGATTGGGGAAGCTCAGAGGGAGAGGGGTGGTCACAAAGCTTCTTTATTTTTATTTTCCTAAACTAGCGAGGGGGGGGGGGGTGAAGTCCAGCCAACATTAGTGCTTTATTTTCTCTCTTTTCATTCTCTCAGAGCAGCAGACTCTCAGAGAATGAGGCAAATCTCTGCTGAGAGAAATGTGGGCTTCTGGAGCTCAGTCACTTTAAAACAGGGATAGAAACTTTGCAACTGGGAACCAGGAAGTCTTTGAACTGACACCCTAGCTAATCAGGGAAGACTGCTTTGCTATGTCAGCTTTGCAGGCACAGAGCAGGAAGTTAATTTGGAAAAAGCAGAAATCTACACTTATATTGGTGGTGGTTTTTCAAATATCGCGGCTTATATCTGCTCCTAGATATCACGGGAGAAAGGTAGGGTCACCACAGATCAATCATGCATGTCGCAGAGGGAAAATTGAAAGTGCCCAAAATCAAAATGGAAATTGCATTCAGTGCAGATGGGAGGGATTTATTTTAGTTGGGAGTGGATAAAAAGCCCTGTGCAATCTTGACCCTGGTCTGCCCCGGATTACTGCTGCCACATGAGGCAGCTGGGGTGGAGGGGCTCTGCCATGCTTCTGGCAGCAGGGGGGGTTATTTTCACAAAGGTGGGATTGTGTTACAATGCAATTCTACCTTCGTGAAAAATTTTAAATGCTCCAGTCGGCTCCACCCCACCTCAAAGCACCGCAGAGCCAACTGAGACGCCTTTTGTCCCTTCCAGATGCCATAGTCAAGGGAGGAGCTGGGCCTGGAAGACCTGACTCTGACACTTCCACATAGGCCTGGTCTGTAATAGGTCCCATTGGCACCTGGGACAGCAGAGCAACAATATGGTCCAGGCCTAGGCCAGCACTGATGTTATGTGGGAGCAGAGATTAGCCCTGTTGCCAGACAGGTCCTAGTCCCACAATCTAGAGGTCATTGAGAAATCACTTACAATTTACTCTCACACAGATAAGGCAATCATGGATTTGTGCCTTTCCTGGGAAATTCATTAAAGATCCATCCAGGGCAATCACAGGTATTATTCCCACTTTGGGAAACCTCTAGAGTTCCACCCAAGGATTTGTCTTAAACCTAACAAGACCATCATATGCCTTCCAGTTTCTTTATCTTACAGACATAATCAGCACCTTAGCTTCAAGATACAGCTCTTACTACTTAAGGCACAAGCCAGACTCCCTTCATATTTGTGTGTGTTCTCTTCACTGTGTTTGATTCCCCACTCCTCCACAAGCAACCAACTGGGTGACCTTGAGTTATTCACAGTTCTCTTAGAGCTGTTCTTACAGAGCAGTTCTCTTAAAGCTCTCTCTACCCCAGCTACTTCACAGGGCTCCTTCAGTTAGAGAAAAGCAGGGGGGTTGGTTTTTTTTTTTTTTTAAAGCTCTTCTTCATTCTCCAGAGACATTGGCCATTTCTCCTGCAGACTTCTCCATGTCAAGATGGTAGCTATACATTCTTCCTTATATTCCCCACACCATCTCAACTGCTTTTCTCTTGTGCAGGTTTGGGCTTTTACTTCCATTATTGTTCTCAATAACAATCACTTTCATTTTTCAATCTGGTCTAGTTCATTGAGAGATCTAAGGGAATAACCCTGGTATATACTGGTAGAGATCCCTTTCACTAGCTAAATTCCCCAACTCAATCGAGTTTGAGTAGCATGGGAGCCAATTAGAGGCATCCTTTGGAAAGGAAAGGTGGGATTAAAGTATGCAGATAAGTAAATAATCAATCTTCCTATGGATCTGCATGGTATTGGGCCAACATCAAAAGAATGTAGATTAGAGATTGCATCCATTTAGAGGCTCATGTGTCTGCCATGTGTTTTGGCCCTGGTCATATACTGCTAGCCATATATCTAGCCATCAAATATTCTTAGAAGATACAATTGTAGAGAATTCAGAGGCAGAGCTGAAGAGGAGAGGCTCGAAGAATGATAATGTAAGTAAATTATTACTACTTAACATTGATTTCATGTCAACAAAGTGGCAGGAAATGTATAGAACATAAGAGAGATGTGGTTTTTCCCCAGGGAGTTTACCATCTAAATTCAGTGGTGAGGGCATTCTGGAAAGAGAGGTCACATTTTGTCAAATTACTAGTGAATATACTCAATGTTTCCCAAATTAAGGGCACTAGGTAGGTTGTGCGCATATTTGTATGCATGTACAGAGAAGGCAGATTATTTAGAAAACTGGGTTGTACTGGAATCTACCACATAGGGAAATATTATGGCAGTAGAAAGGTATAACCTGGGGAGGGAGTCTGGAAAGTGGTTCAGTTCAAGGTACCAAGCTGTGCATATGAAGAAGACAGTAGTAGATTCCATAGCAAGCAGGAGCAGATACCTGCATGCAGCCTGAACCTTCCCCCTCAGTCTCTATATTTGATGTTTGCTCTTTTTTGCATATTAAATATGTGGTGGCCAATCAACCCTCCTGCTGCTTAGTAGGGCTCTGACCTCCAGTCCAGATGGACATAGCATACTCTGGCATGCTCTTTTTTAATACTGTACATTCACAGGACAGCTGGGAATCAGTGGGAGTCCCTGCAATTATGTGACTTTCTTAACTGCATGGGATCAGTAAAAAGGGATGTGCTGGATTTGGTTTGGTGATTGTGTGTATATTTAGAAATTAGGAGCATTAACTGATAATATAGCAATAGAATATGAATTAGGAAATCCTCTGGTGATGAATGTTTTGTATTCTTTGTAATTGTGAAGAATATATTTTTAAGAAAAGAAAGAAAGGACCAGTCATCTCTGGCTCCCTTGTCAAAGTGTAATGAAAAGAATTCTCCAATCAAAAAATAATTGGCAAGAAACGCCCTAAGAGAATATAACTGGTGCTAAGGTCTGTTATTCCTGGAACTTATTCAGATTGGAACACAAATCACCTGAAGTCATCTCTAGAGTGCTGAGCATGCTTTGGGAGATTTTGCTGTCTTTCTACCAGACAGAAGTAATATAGTACTGAATAGTCTGTATGATGCCACAGAAGTTGGAATCTGTTATACTTTAGATATTCAAATAAGCCACAGTCCCCGCACCCCTGCCACCCCTTGCACAGAATCCTGCCCAGCTCAGTGAAATGATGGCTCAGTGAAAGCCAAAAGAAGAGTTGGTTGTTATGATGGTTTTCTCTACCCAAAGGAGTCTCAAAGCAGCTTACAATCATCTTCCTTTCCTCTCCCCACAACAGACACCCTGCGAGGTAGGAGAAGCCGAGAGAGCCCTGATATTATTGCTCGGTCAGAACAGCTTTATCAGTGCTGTGGCAACATGTGTCAGACCACATTGAAAGAAAACAAAAAGTACGTAGGTATAGGAAAAGGGGACTTTGTGTTTTCGCCTTTTCTCTGTACCCTTGTTCAACCTGAATGCTTAATTTATTAAACATTCTTATTCTTATATTCTGAATGTTCTGCACCTGATTTCTGGGAATGTCCTTGGTCTTGCTTAGTGTAGTAGTTAGGAGCACTGAGTTCTAATCTGGCAAGCCAGGTTTGATTCCCCACTCCTCCTCCACATGAAGCCAGCTTGGACTTGCTACAGCACTGATAAAGCTGCTCTGAGCGAGCATCTACCTCACAGGGTGTCTCTTGTGGGGAAAGGAAAGGGAAGGCGATTGTAAACCGCTTTGGGACTCCTGGTAGAGAAAAGTGGCATATAAGAACCAACTCTTCTTCTATCCAAAGTGTAGTATCGGTGAGGGGCAGTGGGTAAGTATAATATCTCAAAATTGCAACATTGTGATAGATTTCCTCCACATGAGCTTATAGGAGTCACGTGGGTAGGTGCATCAACTTGTGAAGCCTCTAAAAAGCACCCCAGCTATCGAGTGCTATATATTTGGCTTTTGTTTAACAGAAGATATGCTCAGAACTGCTGGTGGCATCAGGGGTTATCCAGTTTGTTCTTGGCACATCCAGGGAGCATAAAGAAGGGGTGTCATCACCACATGAAAACTTGGGATGGCCATGGCAGTTTTCCACCCTCTAGGGTGGTGGTCCCCAACCACCGGGCCGTGGCCCACTACCAGCCCATAGAGGCCTCGGTACCAGGCTGCAGCAGGGGGGAGGGAGGAGCGGCTGCGGCATGCCAGCAGGCACGCCTCCCTCCCCCCCACGGCGTGCGCTGCGCCAAGAGCGATTGGCCACCTCCTGGTGCAGCAAGCACCATGCTGGGGGAGGAGGTGCAGGCACCGGCAGGCATTTGCGGGTGCCGGCGAGCTGGCGCCCGCACTTCCCCGTGCTGGAAGGAGGCGCGCCTCTGGCACAAGAAACCTCTGGGGGAGAGGCAGAGGCACCGGCGGCCCAACAGGTTTTTGCAGGCACCGGTGAACCAGTGCCTGCAAATCTCAGGTGCGGCAGGTCCACACCTACGCATTTGCGCATGCCGGCACGCTGGTGCCTGCAAATACGCAGGCGCAGACCTGTCGCATCCCGCCTCCCCTCCTCGCAGCATGCTCCCACTGAGGGAGGCATGCCTGCTGGTTCCCCCCCCCCGGTCCCCAGCCCGAAAAGGATTGGGGACCACTGCTCTAGGGGACCAGCCAGAAGGAACAGGCAGGAGAGCCTTGTCATTCTGTTTCTTCACAAATTCCATAATTACGTCATTTATCAAATTGAAAAAATATTATATGATCTTTATCTCAGTCTTTTTTTTCCCCAGGCTGGTGTTCCCTTATTCTAGAAAGGGTAGAAAAAAATAGCTTGTCCTGCCTTCCTGGACCACACAGCCTTCAGAGCATGAGACTCCTCATCCCATTCCCAGTGGGACAAGGAAGTTGAAAGATCCTCCTGGGGCAAAATATCTCCTCACCTTTGTTGCCACTATTGTTTTTGAGAAAATGGGACTGGGCAAGAGCTCTTTTAAGCTCATGGTCTTTGTAACAAAAGTCCAGTCCGTGGGACTCTACTAAGGACACCGGCACTACACCAACCTTTCCTTGGCTCAGCAAAAACACACAATTATATTCCTGAAGTAGGAGACCTTAGGAATGCCATCTACTCATTGTTAAGAAAAAAGAACTGACCTTGAGTAGGTTTGTGGCCATTGTGGCAGGGAAGAAGGGGGTGCTGAAAATCAAAGACCGAAAGAGATTAGTTAATGACAGTAATGGGGACTGTTTTACTTTTATCATCTCTTCTGCAAGCTCAGTGTTATACCACTACTATAGCAAGATTTGAGCATAATTTCTTTGAGCCTGGTAACTTCTATTACAAGGTTCACCCCCAATGATATATACAGTCTTCTGAAAGAAAGAAAAATAATATTTCTAACATAAGCCCCCTGAAATCCTGGGCTTTGGTAAAGTGTACCTGCCCCCCTCCCCCCCTTTGCAGCTTGTTTCCTGCATCAGCATCTGTGACCCTGCTGCTCCCCCTGTTCCAATGCTAGCCCCAGAAAGCTTGCCTCTCATGCAGGCAATGTCTTCTTGGGCAGCATAGGATCCTGCCAGTGCAACAGAATGTCCATGCTGGCATGAATCCAATATGCCAGCATAACATTTTTTTCCAAATGGATTTAGTAACAATCCTATCTTTGTCCAGATGATATAAGGGTCACATTGTTAGAATATGAAGTATGTGCTGTGTATGAGAGAGAGGTTTTTTTGCTGTACCTATAGTAACAATTGTCAATAAATAATTGCTTTGTCTCAAACTTACTTAAACCATGGTAGATATATTTATTTCGATTTTCACAAGTTTACCATTCTAATTTTCTACCAAGTCTGTTCCTAAAAGGAGATAGAAATTGAAAACAGGATGGCTTGTGACACCATTCTTCGGCTTTCGTATACTTTGCTGATACTAGGCAAAAGAAAATGATTTTTTTTTCTTGGCAGCTGATAGTTTATGGATTTTTATTATCTGCTGATGTCACATTAGCTATCAGTGGCAATGGATCCTGGTCAGGTTTCTGGCTATAATCGAAGCTCATCCCTTTCTGCAACTCTATCCTATTGCAAAACCTTACAAATTGTATTTGTAGGGAAAGTACATTTCTGGCCTTCATAGTTGTAGAGATTGGTATAAAAATGGACAAGTTCTGTTCAGTTCATTTTCCTCCCAAGTTGCCTTATTTAAATATTTTCTTATTCTCACTTTAGCTGAGAATGAGGAAATAATTTGAATAAATGCACACAAAGGCACCCCAAATACTTGCTTGTATTTTCCACCCACCATACTGGGAGTAATAACAGCAAGGGGAGAGGGATTTCTGAATGCTCAGGACCCATTCTAAACTGTAATGGGGAGCATGCATACATGAACATTAAAGATAAGACTCCTCTGATTTAGTCAAACTGTATTTTCCTGCCCTGTTTTACTGACTACAATGCACACACGCTGTTAAGGAAAGACCTGGAATCCAGGAGAGGCAAATGCCTGGCTCTGACTCCAACTACACATTATAAATTCTTCATGTTTGTCAAAGAACAACATGAGACCTTTGTATGACCTGTGCAATGGGAGTTTGGTGCCTCCCAGATGCGCACAAGCTTTTTTCTGCTTGCAACCACAGCACTCAAAGCAAATTGGTGTTATTCTCTCTTCCCACACCATTTTCATGTCTCCAGAGGGCCCCATTTTGCCACTGTTGGATCCCTTGTGAAACTTACATGTCAGTATTTTGGTTTTTTTTACCAAGAAGTTAACAGAGGCTCTGTGGGGCAGTGGTTGCATGGGTGCGGGAGGTTGAGGCCACTTATCCCTGCATGCAACAGCTGCGAACAGAAAAGAGATGATGTGTGCATCTGGGAGGCACCAAACTCCCATTACACATGTGATAACAAAGTCCTTGAATTGTTTCTCAACGGGCATAAGGACTTTATAATATTTAGCTGGAATCACAGCCAGGCAACCAGGGCCAAAATAAGGTCAATCAGGAAGCTTTCCAGTTTGGATTTGTTATAATAATTACTTTAGCAAATGGTTTTCACTTTGGAAGCATCCACATGCTCACCCCATCAGTATGCCATTGCCATCATACTGCCCACATCTGAAAAACTAAAACATCCTCCACAGGCCACAATCAGAACCCTGAGAGTTAAGGTATTTTTTGCTTACATTAAACCCTTCCATTTAAAATGAAACTGAACTTTAATGGAGAGGTCATTGCAACCCAGGGGACCTGCACATTTTTTGTTGCTAAGATCCTAGCCAATCTTAGCCTTGCCTGTGGCCATAGTTACTGGCAGTGTATTTGAATGGTGGCATCCAATACCAGCATTTGCACTGAATTTGTGACACACGTGAAGCCTGGGGGCATCTGTTTTTATCTGCCTTTCTGCTGCAGTAGCAACAATCCGGAAGTCTGCCGTGCCAGCTAACATTCACTAAGGTGCAAAGCGAAAAAAGCCATCTTAGGTTTTTGGAGCTGAAATGGAAGTACCTTGGAAGAAAGGCACCGTGGAGAATCCAGTTTGTTTCTCTAGTCCCTCTCCAGGCAGTTTAGAGGATTGTCTCTGAAATTAAATTTCAAAGTTTTTCAGACTCACGAGGGGCCTGTTGCATTATCTAAAGCAGATTTTTGTAATAAAAATATACTATGTGCTGAAAATAAAGATGTTCCTCTCTTGACATCTGAAGCTGTCCTTTCTTACAAGCTCATAAGATTAAATGTTGCCCTCGCATTTTTATGAGTGACAAATAATCTTCATCCAATAAGTTAATGGAATGAAGCAGTTCAATTTACTGGGGCAGTATAGCTGTAGATCCTGTGGGGCTTCTGACAATTCCCCATCAGATGATGCACTTTAAGTCCACCAACAAGGCTTGTGGGTGTTGTTGTTTTTTTCCCTCCAGAATCCACACAGATGTTTTTTAAAAGCAGGCAGAGAAGATTATGTCTAAGAGAGGGCACTATCGTAGCCTCTCAGGATAGCAATGCATTTAAAGTTCAGAGACCTTCAGTATAGCAGAGAATGAATAAGTAGTCCCAGTAATGGACTTGCAAATGTAGATGAAACTCCTGTTGATTTATGAGTTAAACAGAAGAAAGTGAAAGGAAGGGAATGTTGGCAAGAGCCCCAGGAAACAGAGTGCAAGATGCAAAATGGATGCAATCAGAAGTACATTTCCCATTTTGTTTGCTTGCAGAATCTCTCCCAAAGTACTCAGACGTTCTTTGTCAGAGGGAATAATTAAAGTTTTTGCCCCGTTGCTCTGCTGCTCAATTTTCAACCAACCCCAGAATGTGCCAGAGGTATTTCACTCTCTTCTCACAACATAAGGAATCCATTCTATAGTGTTTAATTAAACCTCAAACCACTATTAGCTTCACTTGTCAGACAGGGGATCCTTAGCATCCTTCGTCAAATAATTGTTTGCCCATATGACAACAAAAGAAAAAAGTCATTTAAGACATCTGGCATTCCTCTACTTGCACAAAGTTATCCCTACTAATCAAGAGAGTCCCTTAACATGTCTAAACCACCAGCCATTTTCACTACTTATCATTGTTCCCCTTTTTATCTTGAGCTCCTCACTTCCTGAGTATCTCAGAAACTGTGGGGCTGTATTTTCAAACTCTGTTCCAAGATAAAAATTATTCGATTTGCTTGGTCATTCCACTGAGAAAAGGGAAAGCTCTCTGGTAGATGGAAGGCTTAGGGCAAACTACCTTTGTTCCAGGACAGCTCAGAGGGAACAATCAAATTGCAGCCATCTCACCTTTGGTCTAGAAAGGTTTTGGATTGCATGCATCTGTCTGCCCTAGTGGCTTCCCTTCTTACTCAGAAGAGATTATATTCTACCTTCTTTAGGAATACAGCTCTCAAAAGGAGAGTGAGCCCTGAAAGAATAATACAGTTTCACAGTAGGAAAATAACCAGGCAGGACAAGCAGGGGGGGGGGGGAGGATAGCAATACCAGAGGGGAAATGTTCTCTAGTCTTTCAGTGTATTCAAAGCCTCAGAAACAAGCCACACTGAGGTAATATGCATAGCAGACATGTTGCAGAGACCAGGGTCCTAAAAACGTAATTAGGTCTCTTCCAGTCAACAACAACCAAGGTGAGAGTTATTAAACTGTGTCAGAAGGGAAATTGGCTTTAATCTTGACATTTAAAAAAAAGCAAAATTAAATATCTGCCACTATCCTAAGAGATATTTTAACCACAGGTGTTTAGGGATCCATTGGAAATTTACTAGATAAGAATCAGCTGGGGCTCAGATGAATTTCACCACTTGCTATCTGTTAACACAAATGGAAAGAAGAGGTGAGGTCTGGTCAGGAAAGGTTAGGTTTACATAAACAAATTGATCGAAATAAAGGCTTTTACTAAAAGAGATCATGACTTGTCCTTGGTTAAGAGTTCTCTGTTCTGTTTTTATCATTAGGAAAACTTTTTTTTCTTGGGAGAAATGTGCAAGAAATCTTTTGGTGCAGATGTTAGCAGTCAGACCTCTCCTTACTTTGAGGAGCAGATTGCCTGCTAGTGCCCTTCATCAAGGTTGCTTACACTCTGCCATTGTATGGCTCTGGAAATGAAGAAATATATGTCAGTTTCACCAAAGGCTGTACTCAGCCAGAAGCAAGAAATATACTCTCCAACCAGATGTCACACTCTCCAGGAGCGACCTGGATCCCTCTGATGACTTCATCATGGACCTTCAAAGGTACTCAGCCACAGACTTTTCTCTCCCGCTCTAAAAACAATGTCCATTGGCAGTCCAGTGGTGCACCCCAGAATGTTACTAACCTTCTCACAAGTGTTTCTTCCTTCACAGCTACCACACCTAGTCCATCTCCCATCCTCTAATTCCAGGGTCATCAAGGCACCATTTGCATTTTTGTCTTAGTCAGGTGGTGTAACCCCATCCTTGTCTTTTTGCCTGGGAAACTCATCAGGTGTCCACCCAGGGCAATCACAGGTGTTATTTCTGTACTGGGAAACATCCGGAACCTCACCCAATGTTTTATCCATACTGGACATGAATATTACCTGCTTTCTAGATGTATTTATTGTACACATATGACCTCATTAAGTACATTGTTTTAGGGGATATAGCATACAAATGTGGCTATTTAAGACACATGCCAGAGCCTCTGTGTGTGTGTGCATTCATGTTTGTTCATTCTCTGGGATTCTCTGCATATCCTCACGCCTGTATGGCCCCACTTTTCCTTCAGATGTGTGTGTTCTTGGATCCAATATGCATATCCCTACATGCTTGTAGGCTCTTCATCTGTTCAAGAAATGCTGGCCATTTCTCTGTTGACCTCTACACATCACAGAGGTATTGTACTTTCCCCCCTTATACTCCTTATCGGACAATCTCATCTCTCTTTTTCCTCTCATGTGAATGCTTAGCTTAATTTTTATGCAAGTGTGATAGTTTTTTTATTGTTTTTCAGTAAAAATTCATTTTCATTTTATTTCAAACTGGTCTCTGGGCAAGTTTCTAAGGGAAGGACCCTGGTATACACAGGTGTTGTTACACCTCTCCCAAGCTAAATTCCCCAGCTCAAGTCTAATTTGAGCAACATAGAATCATATTACCTCTTTGGCTAAAAGAAATTCAAGACATAATGTATCATTCTTAATGTCAGAACAAGCCTGAGGTTCTTGTCAGTATGAAAAAGACAATTTTAACATGGTAGCTAGAAATCAGAATTTACTTAGCCTAGGACATATGAAGGTACCGTACACTGAGTAGGGCCACCAATCCGTTTAGCTCATTATTGTAAACTCCAACCAACAGAAGCTTTCCAGTGTCTCAGAAAGAGGCCCTTCCCAACACCTGCTACTCTTTTCACAAGATGGGGAAAAGAATCAAAATAACGTTGCACTTCTGCTTCCTGACTGAATGCCATTGTATGTATGCAAGAGTACAAATCAGAACAGGGAATTTACTCTATAATCCCCAGTCCTCATCTGGATGGCATCCTCATATTCTGCGCCATTTGCTTGGTACTGCTTGTGATGCACATCCTTATTAATGCTATGGGAGCTGGTATCAGATTTCTACCAGTTCACATTTTTTTTGCTTGGGGTTTGAATTCTTTGCCCGCTGAAGACAGCAGCAGTTAATACATGACAGCATGTATCACACTGGAGGTTGAGCAAATGGATGAGACCAAGATGGCAGATGTAATTAGTTGCCCCATAGTAGCATTATAATGGCATGTGGATTTCTTTTTCTTATCTGTATGGGTAGGAAATTATAGTGCGATTGTTTTCTCTGCCAAATTCAGCCTGTCCTCTCATACTGTTGAAATACTGCAATTCAGAAAGACAAAGCACTAAGCTTACTTGCAGATACCAGATGTGCTAGAAGTATAATAGGAATCTGGATTCCTTGAAGAGCCATGTGGATGAGACCAGACATTCCAGCCACCTCCCTGGCCCTCCTTCCTTCTTAACAAAAGCCTGAAATGTTCTGACTTCTTGCCTAGCTACAGTCAGATAAAAGCCTGTTTTATACATGTTCCATCATTCTGCTCTCCCTGGCAGTGAGATATTGGATTTCCTACCATGACATGTTGAGTTAATGAGAAGCTTTCAAAAACACTTGAAGAAGAAATTTTCCTCCTTGTAAGTTTATCATCCCACTCAGAGTTCGCCTCCACCAGATATAAATGGTATCAACTGCCTAAGCAATTCAGATGCCACATTTGACAGAGAAGCTAGAAATTAAGGGGAAGTGCCCCCTATACACACACATACCCCACCACCACTGATTCAGCCGTGACTTAGTGTTCAATATGCAGAGTATTTGGGGGAGAGAAATATAACTGCAAGAGGGAGAACTAACTTTTAAAGAGGTTTCTCTCATCCATTGCAACATTATGCTATGCACGGCCCTGGGGTGATTGAAATCTTCATCTTTACAAGAGAGCCAATGGACTGGTTGCACCTTGCTGATTTACACATGGCTTGAGGCAGTTACTACCATGCTGGACATAAGCTGTCTTTTAAAATATTCCCTGCCTTATACAGTATCCATAAGATGCCAAAGGACCCTATATTTCTAACCACATGAACATCACATTGCTTAAACAAAATCTTTCTGTGGTATCACATACCCTTTCCAACTTTTGGAACATCACAGGGGAAGCTTTCTCCTCCCTGAGCTGGACATGAACGAGACACATAGGCTGTTGGATTCTGTGCCCTTGAGAGAGGGTTGAAATGACTGATCCTTTTGGACCTTTCCAAGACTGTTCGGTGAGTTTTTCTTATTCACAGAATCAGCATTTCTGTCACATAGTTATCTAGCCTCTGCTTTAAATCTTTTAAAGACGGAGAACCCATCACCTCCTGAGGAACCCTGTTCCAGTGAGGAACTGCTGTCAGGAACTTCTTCTGGATGTTTAGCCAAACATTCTTTTGAATTAATTTCAACCCATTAATTTATATAATCCTTGCAGATGTGATAAACTAGATAGCACTCCTTCTGTCATCATGTCCCAAGCCTCAAACAATTACTTGGATACAAATGGGGCCTCATCAGATATAGGCAAGACTAAGATCCATTCCGCACAAGGACCAATTTTGCTGAATGTTTGCAGTATGCAGAAACGCTATACTTAATAGTGAAATTTCATCATTCCGCATACCTTTAATTCTAGTGTAATATTGAAGTCCCAGTAGCGTTGTATTCATTCCCCACATGTTTCTGGTCTCGCTGGAATCGCAACAAAGGAAACGATATTTTTCAACACTTCTTCCAGCCCCTGGCCATCAATCCAACAGAACAGCCAATGAACTGTTGTGTTCGTGCTCCCAAAAAGGCCCTTTCCCTTTAAAAACTGTTTTTTAAAAACCCAAACACACAAGTTGCAACAAATATTTGTTCATTCATTGCCTCAGAAAGGCCTTTTTTGCTGGCTTAAGAGCTGGCATTTAATCATTTACACACTCTTCAAGTAAAAAAATTAATCCCCCCCCCCGATGGGCGCCGAAATTACGGCCAGTGTCGAACAGGGGGCTGTATTGTGCTTGGGAATGTTAAAGACACTTGCAGTAGGGAGCTTTGTTTTACTGTTAAGCACTTCTGTGGAGGGACTTTAGCTGAAGAAGCCTCACTCATTTGTTGCTTTCGCCGGTCTAAGGGAAAAAAATTGGTGATCGCGTCTCTGGAAGCTTGGGGGCGAGAGCAAGGGAGGGACATTCTTTCTACTGCTACATTGAGAACACACATGTCTTTTTCGTTTGTGTTGCAGGTTGTTCTCAAGAGTCTAGTGGTTTTTTTTAGGGGGAATCCACTTTTCTGGATTTCCCGAAAAGTGCTACAACAAAGCGATTTTTGCGAGTGTTGCAGGAGTGTTGCAGATTGTGTACGACGTCATGCGGAATGTTGAATTAATAATGTTTACCAAAGGTAAGACTTTTGCTACATTTAAGTCATGCAGAATGGCCCTAAGTCTGCCCCAGGTTTTGTTTGGCTTCCTGATTCCATCAGCATCAGAGTTTGAAAAAAAATAATCAAAGGATTTCCCCAAGGAGATTCCCCCAGCATCTGGCCCTGCAGCCAAGGTCAGTGCTTCACTTGATCTGATGTTATAAATAGACTTTGGAGAGATAGATAATTATTTTGTTTACACGATAGTAATTAAAATACTGTATATTCCATGGTAGCTATGATGGTATTCAAGAGTGCGCCACAATGTTTAGGATCTGAATCAAACTATATCGTAATTATCAACTATACCACAAAGGCAATATGTGAACACTAAAGAGAAATATGAGATTTCTCTAGAGATGACCATGTTTATCTCAAAAACAATACCAATCAGTACATAGCCATTATGTATACATATTTGGACAAAAGGTAGTAAGAGTAGCATGTACATTCTGGGTCCATCTTTTAGCATAATCATTGGGTGCCGTGAGTCTCATTAGCAAAAATGTGAACTTGTTTCCAAGGACATGGGATGAAAGCTATTCTGTCCTGTTTGGTACAGTGCATGTAGGAGAAAGTCAACATCAGCACTTTGAGTTCAAAACCATGTATTTTACAAGTGCAATGTATCAACTGAGACACAATAAACAGCCCAGAATTGATTCAACAGAAGAGGGATTTATAAATATCACATCAAAGTCACCAAACACAAAATGTAGGCTCCAGCCAAAATAACATCTCCTCAGGCTCTCATACTGCACAGATGCTTCTCCTCCATTGCCTGTGTCAGCTAGTAGCACCATAATTTGTAAATCCCAAAAATCACATGGGCAAATATTGAATGTATGCAGTTCCAATTATTACATAATACCTTATCCTTACCCTTCTTTAATACATAATTTGAGGAAATGCATGTGGAATTAAATCAAGGGAAAGGCTTGAGTGGTACCCGCCACAAACTCAGATCCATCCCACAAATGAGTCCAGGTAAAAAAAATAGCGATAAAATTTTCAAGCTGAGGAAGAGAACTAAAGAGTATATGGGAAACATGTTATATACATTTATTAAGTAGTGTTAAGAAGATTTTAATCTAATTAAATTAAAGATGTATCCAGTACTAACATTAATTCTATTTGTACTGATTTGTTGGAACTCTAGAGTTTATTTCTTAATGAGCAATTGGGAAGAATACTAGCTGTACATTATGACTCTAGATACGGTAGATACAAATACAGATACTGATAATGTGCTTTTGTCTAGTATACCATATAGGACATTACAATACTAACCAAAGTGCTGCTGCTGCTGCTGCTACTACTACTACTACATCTAATAGTAAAGTAAATGGTTTATGCTAATCACAAAAGCAGCCCAACTTAGCCTTCCACAGACAATGTAAAGATCCTTATATACTTGATATAGTCCATTCAAGGAGAGAGAAAGTGGGATGGGGAAATTGGCTTGCTTAGCACTATGAGAATGTATAAAATCTTGTAATAGTAGATTTGTGTGTATGTGACTTGGAGGAATTTGCCACAGATTTATCTGCCTTCCACCCAGTTTGTTTTTCCTTATAGAGGGATTACAGGGTTGTTTAAAACATTAAAGCAGAAAATCCAGGAAAGTGACCAAGAATACCTTCAAGGGACAGTGGCTCAACTCCTCACTGAAGAAGATATTAATGGGATCTTTTCCACCTGATTTTCATTAGTGAAAGTTGAATCACTGAGTTTCTTGGTGAGCAGCATGCAGCCCTGAAAAGTTCAGCACACAGGACTGTGGTGGAGAGATGTGAATTCAAGCTCTAACTCTAGCTGTTGTGGTTCCTAATATCCCCTGTCTTTGGTGGGTTATAAAAACTCCAAGCTCATAGTTGGCTTTAGGGAAACTTACTTTGACTTGTATCTGCCTACGAATATCAACACTGCTACCCTAAGCAGGTTGAAGCAGGTCTTTTCCCTTATGTTCCCACAAGAATACTGGGATCTGCTCAAGATCCCTGGCCCCAAAGAGGTGATATTGGCTTTTCCCAGGATGAGCCCCCAAGGGAGATCAGGATCCTGTGGGACCTTAATCAGTTCCACAGGGCCTACAAGTTGGAGCTATTCCACCAGGCCTCTGGTGAGGGCTCAAAATAACATCCACCAAAAGATGCTGGAGATGAGGGGAGAGATGAAAAGGTCAACTCCTGATACCATAAAAACCCATCTGGAATTTTAGTTGGGAACATTAGTTAATGTTTTTAACAGTGTTGTTACCCACCCTGAGTAACATGGAAGGGTGGGCTAAAATAATTTATCTTAACACCGCCCGCGGCACCGCGGGCGCCGCGGACTAAATAAAAGGGTAAGGGGTTCTGGGGCAGGATGTGTCCGGGATGAGGAAGGGTCCGGATTGGACCCTTCCTCCGGACAGACAATCGGAGGGACCAATCGGCAGGCGCAAAGCACCTGCCGATTGGTCCCTCTGATTTCCAGCCCCAAGCAACTGCTAGCCGCGCACAGCGCGGATCACAGTTGCTCCTTTGCCGGCGGCCTGATGCGTGCCGCTGCTGCCAAGACTTCGTGGGACAACACAGACAACACAGTCCAAGACAACACAGACTGCGGACCCAGGTAGCCAGCGCCGTGGGGGGGGCCCACTCCCACGTCCTGGCCCAGCCACGCTGCCCCGCGGCCCCATAGACCTCACCGCTCGCCAACTCGCCCGCTCACCGGCTCCCACGGCCGCGCCGACCCCACCGACTCACAATCCCCGCTAGCACCCGCTGCATTAAAGCTGCAGTGGGCTTATTTACTAGTAATAATAATAATCAGAAGAAGAAGAATCACAATGAGAATTCTACTCAAGGCTTTTCAACACCATTTATTCCCAGGGAAATATTCCAAGGATTTCACTATGCTTGCTTGAATGTATTCTATTCCCAATGGACTTTCTGTATGGCCTCTAGCTGTGTTGCTGATTGCACAATCCAAGTTTTGCCATCTTCCTAGCAATGACAGATTTTGGGGTGGGAGACGTAGAACAAAAACAGTGGAATCCATATGACATTAAGCCATGTTAAAAGCTCATTTTATAGCTTATTTAGGGGAAGCAGCTAATGTATTGGGAAATAATATTATGGACCAAATTATAGGTTATGTTTCCTAAAAAGTTGAGAGCAAGTCTTCTGCACTTAACTCATTCTCTCCACAGCAACACAGCAGCTGCGGGGAATAGCATTTTAAAGGTTCGCAGGGGTCCACTTCAGCTCAGGACCACACCACTCCACCTTAGTGCCGTTTCCTCAAAACAAAACAGCCTCAGGGGAAATTATTTGCTCCATTTTGGAGCTGTGCATGCATGGAATACTGTACATGCAGCTCCGTTTCTGCTCAGGAAATGCCACCGCCCCTCCATACTGCTATCCTGAGCCGAACTGGCCTCCAGCAGACCTTTAAAATGCTATTCCCTCCAGATGCTGCGTGGATGTAACATGTAACTTAGCCTTAAGATAACACTTCAGTTTGTTTTAGACAAATCAAATGCAGTCTCATAACAATATTTAGAAATCTTTGTTATTATTTCCAGACTGTTTTGATATCAAAGTTGTCCATGTGCCTGGCTCTTCTATTTAATATTGGAAGTCAGGAAAGGGAAGAAATAATATTTAGTATAATATATAAGATAGGGTAAGCCTCATTGAGTGAATTATGAAACAGGAGGTTTATTTGACTAAGTACTGGCAATACTTCCAATTTATGAACATACAGCACATATCAAGTAATTTGTTTTCAAGGTCATATGCACCTGAAAAGCAATATTTTGGGAATTAAGAGATTGAGGGTGAAAGCACAGAAATCCCCTGGTGTAGAATAAGTGACGCAATTCAAGTGGCATAGCAGGTGGGGAGGTTTGGGCCAAAAGAGCACTCAGACACAGTAAAACGAGGCCACAGCTTTATTTATTTACATGAGCAGGGCACAGCATGGGGGGTGCTGTCCTCTTGCAGTCACTGGACTGAGAAGAAGAAGAAGAAGAAGAAGAAGAAGAAGAAGAAGAAGAAGAAGAAGAAGAAGAAGAAGAAGAAGAAGAAGAAGAAGAAGAAGAAGAAGAGTTGGTTCTTATATGCCGCTTTTCTCTACCCGAAGGAGGCTCAAAGTGGCTTACATTCGCTTTCCCTTTTTTCTCCCCACAACAGACACCCAGTGAGGTAGGTGAGGCTGAGAGAGCCCTGATATCACTGCTCGGTCAGAACAGCTTTATCAACGCTGTGGCGAGCCCAAGGTCATCCAGCTAGCTGTATGGGCGGGAGTGCAGAATCAAATCCAGCTCACCAGATTAGAAGTCCACACTCCTAACAACTACACCAAACTGGCTTTCTGTTCTCAGAGGCCTTTCTTGCTGCTGAGGAGCACACTCAGTCAGCAAGCAGCACTATCCGGGAACCACTCAGGGGGGGCAGGGGAAACAGCAGCTGTTGGATGCCTATGGCAACCCTCTGCCATCTGGCAACAAGCTCACCAGGCCACACCCACTGGGGCAGGCCTTGCTCAGCATGTGTCCAATCTCCCCATTCTAGACAGTCAGCAGACTGCCCAGCCCTCTGCTCCTAGAGGCCTTCCTTGCTGCTGAGGCACATACTTGGTCAACAGGTAGTGCCTAGTTCTTCGGCCATCTAGGAACCCCTTGGGAGGCAGCAGTTGTTGGTTGCTAGCAGGCACAAGCCTCTAGGTGGCAACCTCTGCTACATGGTACCGTATGTTGTTAGGGGCCCCCCACCAAGGTAGGTCTTGCTTAGCATGTGACAAGTCTCTTAAGGAGATTCCCATTCCAGGCAGTCTGGTGTGCAGACTGCCTGCCAAAAACAGCTCCGCTACAGAGCATGCAGCCAACTCCGACCCTTTCTGGGCTTCTGGCAGCTGGGCATGCACTCTCTCTCTTCCAGCCCCATTCCACTGCATCTGCAATGGCATAGCCTCAGGTGAGTCGGGGCCATCCTTGTCAAAATGCTAGGTCTGAACCCAAATGAGGGGAACAGATTTCATGAGTGTATTTTCTCCTCTGCTTCTTCAGCATTTTTTTTCAAGGAGAAAGGGGGCAAAACATTCATCTTGCAAAGCTGCAATCAGTCAGCAAACATCAGTGTATTTGTATTCACAGAATTTCGGAAACATGTTATGCCCTTCTTCATGCTTGGGGCCCACATCCATATACATCCCAGGTGGGGGCAGCTGCTGGGACCCAGAGTTTCTGGAAGGGCCCACTGCCACCAACCTTCCTGCACCAACTTATGTCCTTCCCCTGCAATCTACACACTCTTCCCTCACCTGCTCACCTGGCTAAAAAGCAATGCCATACTTCATATATTGACCTCACAGCAATCCCAGAGATTATCATACAGAGATTCAACAGTACCAAACTGATCTATGAATCTGCTCTCTAGAAATGTGTTTAAACTTTGTGAAGAAAGCTAGCAGATCAAACAACTGAGATGTTACTTGGTCCTCCTTCAGTTTAATGGGCCTTATCACTTTTGTTTTTCATCCTCCAGACTGTAAGAAGCAAGAATATTTTAACAGAAGAATTTTAACAGAAGCAAGAATATTAGAAATGTATTTATGTACTTCATAAAAAAAGATTACAAGATAGATCACAAAGCTCAATAGACTTGAAAGCATATTTCTGTGTAAAGTATTGGCTATTCAATAAAGCAGATACATTTCTGGTCCCTTACAGACAAGTCTTTCTTACAGTCAAAAGACAGAGGGATACATGTGTTGGAAAACTTGATGTATTTGAAAACATTCCTACATGAGACCGAGGCTTTTCAAGGGAAAGCCTTCATTTCCAATAAAGTCATATGAGGAGTTTACAAGCAACTCATTGATTCTTGTTATGCTAGAAAATAAAAGAACATATGTTATCTTTAGCTTTTATGAAAACAGAGATTGTCATGAATTGCTGTTAGGTAAAGGCCTTGACAAAGTGAGAGGAAAGAACAACAGAGAGAAAATTTGTACAGGTTTTTGACCAGAAAGACAATAAATCAGATGAGCAGAGCTTTGGCTTCTGCTATATAGGACAATATTCCATATCACTTTAGAACAGCCTTTCTCAACATTTTTACCATTCAGAAACCCCTTCAGGCTTCGAGAACCCCCAGAAGTGGTTCAATCAGGCAAAATATGGTTGGGAAGCATAGCTGTGGACATGCCCACCTTTCCCACCCCCTTCTGGCCCTTCATTGGCCATTTTGGGGAAAGTCAACATGATCATATCTGGTCACATCACCCAATTTATAACACATTTAAAAATACATACAAAATTAACTCCCGCCCATTTGGGAAAACCCTTCCAGGGCTGTCAAGGTTTTCACAATGGGGGTGATGCAATTCACTCATTGAGTCTGGTCTTTTCCCCCTCTAACATACAGAGATGGGCATTATATCATCACTGTATGGCCGGTGGATGCATGAACCAAATCTGGCTTGCTTTCTTCTTTAGATCACTGGGGTCCAGCACCAGTGGCAAGTCCAGATCAGGAAGACTGCCAGATATAGCAATGGTGGCAACAACCTCAGGAGCACAAGCGCATGACAAGAGCTTCCTGATAATCATTCTTAAAGAAGTAAGGGAAAGATGTAAAGATGAAAAGGAGTCTGAAAGATATTTGTATTCATATAACTAAAAAAGAAACAGACTGGGAGCATTTTTTTTTCTTGAAGCTAGCTGGCTAAAATAACAAAATGGTTGGGGGTACATGAACTCAAATGAACTGTATCCAAGACTTCAACAGGTGTGATTTATTGTAATGTATCTCAAGTATGTTGTTTTCTTTAATTTGTATAATAAATAAGAAAATAAAAATAATATTCCACCCCCCCCCCAAAAAAAAAGAAACCCGAGGGTTTCATGAAACCCTGGTTGAGAAAGTCTGCTCTAGACTGCAAGTGGGGGCTGCATGCTCAAATGGTCCCCCAGAGGATAAGTGTTATCATATGAAGTAGTTGTCTCAGGCAATACATTTCAAAGAGGTGCCCCTTCTTCTAAGCCCCATCTCTACCTCTTGCATTGCTTCAAAACCAAGCAGGATAAGGATATTGTAACATATGGAGCTGCTGTATGCTGAGTGGACCATTAGTCCATCTAGCTCAGTATTTTCTACTCTGACCGGAAGTGGCTTTCCAAAGTTTTGGGAAATAAAGGTCTTTCCCAGTACTTTCCAAATGGAAATCCTTAGGATTTCACTCTCCACATGAAGCCAGATGGCTGACCTTGGGGCTGTTCTGTCAGAGCTCTCTCAGCCCCACCTACCTCACAGGGTGTCTGTTGTGGGGAGAGGAGGGGAAAGGTGATTGTAAGCCTCTTTGAGCCTCCTCCTCTTCTTAATTAAAGCCCTATCTGGCTTGGGAGTAGGGTATATGATGGATTGTCTTCTCCCATATGTTCCAGAGAATTATTATCATAGGGAGAAGCTCTCTTGAGTGTCCCATGCATCAAAGAAGCTTATTTGGAAGATACATCCAAAATGGTCTTTTCAGTGGCAGCCCCACAACTGTAGAACAACCTACTCAGGGAGCTGCACCTGACCTCCTTCCTCTCTTTTGATAGTCAAGAAGCAGTTACAAATGGTTTTATTCACAGCTGCATTTGGTTAATTTTCTAGCAATTCTAAATTGTGATTTTTAATTCTGCTTTTTATGTATTCTATGTGTTCTATTTTATGTATTTTATCTATACTTTAAGACCCCTTTGATCTCTGTAAGAAAGAAACGCAGCTAATAATCATTTTAAATCAATAAATTAAATAAAAACAAATAACATCACCAGTCAATTGCTTGCCGAGCAAACTTATATTAAAAGGACAGCTAGCAGAGCCATTTTAATATTTGCCAGCCAGACACAAAACTACAGCCATTTCATGGAATTCAGTATGCCATAAACAGTATATGAGTTTCCCTTCCTCTCAACATAGTTATTCAACTCATATTTATTGTTTATATTTCTGCAGATATTAAATGTACAAAGGTCTTAATATTCTGCCTGCTTTATGCAAACTATATCAGTGTCCCATTGTTCAGTTTGAGTCATTTGCATGAGTCAGCTGAGCTTCCTGTTCTTTAGATATGTCACTGAGATACAGCTGTGGTTGTAACAGACTGGTGCCTGCCCTCCCCTGTGCTTGAAACAGAACTATCTGTCTGTGCTGCCAGATGTCATAATACTGCATCTGACAAACAGGTTTACAGTGCAATCCTAAGCAAGGTTACACCCTTCTAAGTCCACTGATGTTGATGGATCAACTGTTTATTTTCTTATGGAAATTAAGCCAATGACATGGCAGGGCTCTAACCATTGGTTCTTTGTTCTGTCTCTGTGCATGCCGGAAGAATAAGAGGGAAAGCTGGACCCTGGTTTTACCTCTTCAGCCACAATGTATTTACATTAGATTGGGAATGTTTGTGCTTTTGTTTTCTCTTTGCCTTTTCTGTTCCTGAGTCAATTGACTGCTGAGTTTGGATTGGACTGCCTCATCTAAAAAATTAAGGATGGGATTTAATATGCTGGTTTCAGGCCTAAGCAACTTCACCTGCTGGGCAACCCTGTCTCACAAGTGAAGACTTGTTCAAGAATTTTTTCTTCTGTAACATGGGTCTGTTTTTAGGTATAACACAGCAGTCTTTCAGAAAAATGCTGCAAACTGGGAATAGTTGTGATTGCTGTCATTTGTTATATTTCTGATTTGTTTGATTTCCAGATGATGTATTGTTAAATTTCTTCCTTGCCGCCTTGAACAGATGGGCTAGCTGGATACACATTTTAATTAAGTAAATGAATTCACAGATTGCTGTTCTCATAAGGGACAAAGAATATGATTTGCATCCTGCCAGATCCCATCCATGATGTTCTAGATTCATTGGTCAGCTGTCTGTTAGTAAGATACCAGGAGCGGTGTAGGTTCATCTGTCTTGGGAAGAGGATAGGATTTCAGGTCCTAGCTCAACCCTAAATAATGCCAGTATAGAAGCACAATCGATTCTAACCCAGGTCCCTAATCTAACCAATGACCTTGGGTGAAAAAACATTAAGTATGTTAAAGGACAAGGAATAGAGGGAAATCTAGAGCGGGGCTAGCATTGAGAAGCGGAAACATTAGTTCAAACACTATACGACCACTTACTTATGGGGTCACAAATCTAAAATGATGCTCCTTCTCTCAGAACCGAACATAAAGATGTAGATAGGAATATTTGGTTCTCTGGCTGTTTAACCTTTATGTAAAAAATATACATCTAGGTAAAATCAAATATGGTTGTTGTTTTTTTTTTAAGCCAGCAAAATCTTTTGTAAACCGAGTTATCTAGAGAACAGGAGAGATTTTAATAAGCCAACACGCTCTGCTCACGAAGGAAGTTGGAGATTAACACCAATGAAGGATCCAGCTCTGGCTCTCAACCACAGTAGGAGACAAAAACAACAAAAGACTGCTGCGAACAATGGGGTCACTATTTAAACCTGATGCTTTGTGCCCCAGTGTTGCAACAGCATGGGGAATAGGTAATATACAATGAAAACGGTTTTTAGTTGGATACAAAACCAGCTTAATTCTAGGAACTTGTCAAAACGGAATCTCTAAGGCTATCCCTGACCAAGCTAACTGGGCAGAACGATAAGATAATGAAAGAACTGAATCGAGCAGATAAGATAATGAAACAGATGGCGTGTTAGAAAACAGAATGTCACTGATGGTAGTCTGCATTTAAAATATTCCAAACATTAGAGTTCAGTGGAGTTGTTTTTCACTAGCTACACAATAAATGTTTTGCCACTACACATTTGACATGAAAATTCCTAGGGTTTTTTAAAATGGGCATAAGACAATATTTAAATGGTACATTGGGACCTACAAGCCAGACGCAGGGACTTTGTGGTCGGTCTGCAGAGAGGACATTAAGCACTCCTTGCCAATTTGTGGGGTGGCGAGGACTGTAGCCAAGATCCCCTACTTTGTCTGCTGTTGCTGCTGCCTCGCTCATCTCCAGTGTTCTGAAGCCGGAGTTGAAAGAGGGTTTACTGCCCCCGACTCCAGCCTGTTGCCCTGCTCTGTAAGGCCAGGAGGTGAAAAGGAAGAGTTGGGTTTTATACCCTGCTTTCATTACCCTAAGGAATCTCAAAGCAGCTGACAAGCATCTTCCCTTCTTCTCCTCCCCAACAGACACCTTGTGAGGTAGATGGGCCTGAGAGAGCACAGTCTAACAGGACTGTGAGTAACCCAAGGTCATCTAGCTGGCTGCATGTGGAGGACTGGGGGAATCAAACCTGGCTCTCTGGGTTAGAGGCCACCACTATTAGCCATTACACCAAGCTGGCACAGTTCCCTAGTTCTTCTTTCCCTCATTATCTGCCCCATGCAGGAGAATGCTGACTGGTGAGAGCATTCATCAGCTGCCTTCCTTAGTTGTCCAGATAGGGCTGTGCGTCTCACGTAGGTTCGTTCAACCTCCTTGGCTTTTCATAGGAGTTTTCCTTCCCACATTAGTCTGGGGAGCAATACCAATACCCACCGTACACAGCAGTGCCCAAAACTACTTCCAGGTTCATCATTCCTCACCACCCCTGACACTGGGTCAGAAGAACTACCTGTTGTCCAGAGGTGAGGGAGTCCTTACCCCCAGACACAATTCATTCTACAAAAGGAAGTTTTTCCTAAAACTGCATAACTGTTGGTCAGTCTCCTTAATTGCAGAAATCAACATGTAACCAACTTTTGTAACTAGTTCTTCATAAACCCTGCTACTACACCATCACATACTTGCTGTTAAACACTGAGTATAAGGTATACTTTCCTAATCCCAGATGGCCTAGGCTAACCAAATTTCATGAGATCTCAGAAGCTAAGTAACATTGGCCCTGGTTAGTATGCGAATGAGAGACCACCACAGGCAATGGCAAATCACTTTTTCTCATCTGTAGCCTTGAAAACCTCATGAAGGGTCATTATCAGTCAGCTGTGACTTGACAGCACTTTCTGGCACCACCACAGGGTAGACATGCAATGGACTCCATGTCAGTGTAGGGGGACCAGGTGCAACAGAGGTGCATTGTTAATGGTTTTGTATCAGAGGGACATTTTATAAGCTCAGAATGTCACATCCCAGCACTACAAAGGTGGAGAAAAAGCCTTGTTCATCACAAGCTCCCTCTTCTAAACATCTACTAAAAGTACAAGGTTACTTTTAAATGGTCATAAATGGCCATCCTAAAGTCATCTTTATAGAACAGACAAGTGTATGAATCAACTCTGCACACTTCCCTTTTTCTAAACAATTTCATGACAGAACTCTGTTAAAGGCCAAACAAAGAGTGTAGTTTCTCCTTGAAGACTAGAAATGTTGCAAACTTTATGATGAACAGGCCTGACAGGTGAACATACCATGCCACCTTTCATCTGAAACAACTGCTGAAAGGCTTTGCGGCTGTGCAGTTTGCATGGTGTTTCAATTTCATTTCCTTGTGCCTTGCAAGTCCCTCTTGTGTTTGGTCAGTAAATGAAATTTCCTTCTTACCAGGTCATGAAGGATGGGGTCACAAGATTAAATGCCAGTGGAGGAAACTATGATTCCCATATACCGGTATGCCCAAAATCACCTTGATGAGAATAATTCTTGCAACTGTAGCCATCAGAAGAACCCCATCTTTTATTTTCATCTTATTGACTGTTTCTGCACAAGGAATTTGCCTCTGGACAGTCTCTGGTTGCTGGCAGATTTTAGAGCCTCCTCCACATGATGTCATCTGCATTCCAAGACTGTGCAGAGGCTCGCTCGAGTTTTGGGCAGATTTGCCTCAGGATGAGGGAAATTGCCAAAACTGGATTTGCCACATTTTATCTTGTATCCCATTGGTGAGCATCAAGGAGCAACCCCATATGGAAAGGGAAATATGCAACACTCTCGTTAGCATTGTCCCATCCTCACACCTGCCCTCCCTTCTCCATTTCCTGCTTCAAGTATTTTTTTTAATGGCGTGGTCCACATTGTTGCAGGACTACAAAGCTACTTTGTAAAAGGTAGAATAAAATTTTCTTTAAGCTGCCCATGGTCTTTTGGGGATCAGGCAGGCAAAATACAGTCCCATTTGTTCATCAAAAGCCCTCTTTTGATCATCCAGGCATGTGTGCTCCTTGTTTTTTAGCCTACCGTTAACACAAAATTACTCTTCATGGTCCAGGCAAAACATAGTCTCATTTGTGTTTTCTGGAGGTGGAGAATGAACAGGGAAAGGGGGGTGCATGCTTAAGCAGCCCTCTCCCAATCATCCAGGTGTCTGTGTATGCTTTTATTTTAAGCCCACTGCTCATACACAATAACTCATTAAGGTCCAGATACCATTTCCAGCCTCTCACGCATCTACCCAGACATAGAGTCCAAAACATCACAAATCCCCAAAGGGGGGGGGGGGGTGCAGTATCAATATGGTGTTTCTTCATAGCAACGCGGAAGTGTTAATTTTTTATTGAAAATGCTTCTGTGTTGTGGCTACCAAATAGCAACACGGAAGTACCTTTATTAAAATAATTTCGGGGCTTGGGAGAAAAATGTTTCAGTCCACAAGAAAACTGCTGTGCTATGATTGGTGGCTTGCTGTGATTGACAATCCAAGGAACAGGGGGAGAAATTCAGCTTGTTTCCCCTTGCAGCCTTGTTGGGAGGCAAAAAGCTGCAACAGGGCAGAGGGAAAATGCGGGATGGGTCTTTCATATGGAGGGCTGCAAATGCGAGGTTTACCATCCTGTGTTTGCAAGCAGGAGGCCACATGCATTTTAGCCCTCTGTGTGGAAACAGTCATTGTATTTCTTTGGTTTGTGCCTATTTCTGCCTGTGTGCAGTTTTTCCATTATATGTTAAAACAAATGTATCTCCTTAAGCCCACACGACTGGTGTCATTGTCCTTGGAAATGTGCTTCCCAAATACTGCTTCTGGTGGATCAATTGTAAGAAAACAACTAAATCCAATTGACTAACATATTATTTCATGCATTCACAGGGCAATCCTAAGCAAAATTAGCTCCTGGGAGAACTGAGGGCACTAATGGAGCTGGAAAAGTTCTGCAGGGCCAGTAAAATGGAGCTCTTCCACCGGGTCTTTGATTAAGGCTGGGTTAGCAAGATCAATGGGCCCCCTTAAGTCCCACCATAATATTTATCACACCCTTGCTAGCTGATTGCAGGAGGTAGGAGGGATTTTACCATCTTAGTAAATTTTGGATCTGTGCTGTTTTTTGGTGTGGGGTTTATGGGGATTTTTTTTTAATGTAACCCAGCTTGAGTCCAAGGAGGAAGGCTGGCTAGAAATATGGTAGGTAGGTAGGTAGGTAGGTAGGTAGGTAGGTAGGTAGGTAGATAGATAGATAGATAGATAGATAGATAGATAGATAGATAGATAGATAGATAGATAGATAGATACCCTTCTATAATTTAAATCTGTTTCTAAAACCTGTTGAAAATTTAAGGATTACAAAACATTTCTGAGAAGTGTGGGTGCAGAAAAATTCAGAAGTGGCTTATCTTTGTTAGCTGTGCAGTCCCAAGCAGAGCTACACCCTTTCGGTCTGTGGACATCAATAGGCTCTGCTCTGGATTGCACTTTAACTGGATTGTTTTGTGCCACTGGGAAAAGATGCGGGAAGTGGACCTGTTGTTGTCTTACTCTGGACAGGGCATAACTCCTTGTGAGCCCAGTGTTCTTGGTGCATGGCCTTGGTGCTCATATAACTAACCAGTAGCTCATATGATAGATAAGCATCTGCTTTTGCTCCCCCCCAACGAACTTTTTCTCTGAACCTTTTTAAAAATTGGTCACATCAGTTTTTCCAAAACCACAAACATGTTCTGAGTCCAATTTCACACAAATCACATGAGCAATTTATGAATCTTTTTGATCATTCGTATGGGAACAGCAGATAACAAGCTTTAAACGGTTTGTCTATGGTACTGCAACAGAGGTATCAGATTATTGTTGCTGAATGCTACTTGCCAGCCAGCTCTTTTAGGAGACTAGGCTCAGATCTAACCAACCACAAATAGAGCAGAGTTTATTGGAGGGAATGTCACCAACATCCCCTTCCCACGGCAACCCCTGAACACTCCAAAACCCATTCTCTGTTGGCAAAGGACCTTCCTTTGGAAATGTTAATGGCCACAGAAATTTCACTTTTTAAAAATCCAAATGCCCATGTCCAGATTTGTCTAACGGGGTCCTAACTCTAAAAAAAACCCTTATATCTGGGAAATCTTGGTCTTTAAGGTTCAACTAGCATTGCGGTTATTATGACTCTTTGTGCCATGTCTCCTCTCAATCCCTACCTTCAAACTGATGTTTCAGCCTTGGGCTACTTCAAGAAAGAAATTGGTGCTCTACTCTAGTGCAAGTCGGTGAAAGAAATAAGGAGAAGGGCTGCTTTGATTCATATAAGCCTCTGCCTGCTAAGCCTAATTGAACTGGGGAGAAGGGGCAGTGCCTGGCATTTGGAAAAGGAAAACTTTGAATCACATTTTAGCTGCAGCTATGGAAGTGATTCTAAAGCCAGCTGATAGGACATGGCGTTGAGTCTGTATTAACTGAAAGTGAATGGAGGTTGGTTTCAGTAATTGCAGAATCCAATACTTTGTACCATTTTATTCTACCTTTCTACTATAAAGTAGTCAAGGCAGCTAACATAATATAAATGAATTCCTATTCACAGAAAGAAACAAATAATGAAACCAACAATGTACTACAAAACTAGAAAATATCCAATCACAGCAGTATCAAAACAAAGGTATACTATACTCAGGCACCCTGCAGAATAGAAGACTACGGTTTGGTGATCAGTAAGTTGGCAAGGTAGGTTTCTTGGCGGAGACAGCTCCAGAGGCTGGGCACAACAGTCTGCTTTGCCACCCATTTCCCTCCCATCATCATAGAAGAAGACCCATCTGAAGACAAGTGATTGCAATCATCACTAAACATGATAAAGTTCAAGTTGACAACTCACTCCCTACTTGATTGGCCCTCTCTGGGGATGTGCCACCAATAGAAAGCAGTCTGCCAATGATGGCCAATCAGTTCAAAGTGCACTCTGCCAATGAAGGCTAATCAGTTCAAACTGCATGCAGACAACTCACTCCATACCTGATTGGCTTTGGGAATAACCATCAAAGGCAACTGCAGCAGAGAAAATAATGCTGATGGAGGTGGGACTGGGAAGATGTAGATGTTCTCTTTCCATATAGATACCACATTGGTCTTGCTGAAATCTTTCCAAGACCATCATAGAAAGGAAATTTGAAATTAATGGCATGGAAAATGGAAAAACTGTATATGGGGCACAGAAGCACCATGAGGCCATGGGGACATGTGGAAAGGGGAGACACTGTTTCTCAGTAGCACCTTCCCAGTAGAAGAGTTGGTTTTTATATACTGATTTTCACTGCCCAAAGGAGTCTCAGAGTGGCCTATAATAGCCTTCCCTTCCTCTCCTCACAGCAGACACCCTGTGAGGTAGGTGAGGTTGAGAGAGCTCTGAAAGAAACTGTTCTGTGAGAACAGTTTCTAACAGGACTGTGACTAGCCAAAGGTCACACAGCATGTAGAGGAGCAGGAGGAGCTCACCACATTAGAAGGCACTGCTCTTAACCAAGCTGTACACATTGCCATTGCCTTAAAGAGATGTAGCTAGATCAGAGGCAAAAGAAGCTTAAGTCTTTTTTTACTTGCTCATTGACTGTTATGGGATTCTTTTCCTCTAAATTTGGACCTTCTGGCCAATGGCTTCTCAGAGCAATCCAAGGACGAAGACACTCAGGTATTTCTTATATGGAGAGGTGATTGTATGGTTAATAAAGTTTTCAATTTGAGAAGGGTGGAATGCTTTTGTCGTGCGTGTGTGTGTGTGTATGTGTGTATGTGTGTGCTACACACACACACACACACACACACACCATCCTTATCCCAAGCAGCTCTTTCCTCCATGGGAAGTGATCTTTGAAGTCTGGAGAGGAGCTGTCATTCCAGGGGATCCCCAAGTCCCACCTGGAGGCTGGCATCCCTGATCCTCCCTCCCCACCCAAGCAGCCCTTTCTGATTTCTGCAGTCTGGAGAGGAGCTTTCATTGTGGTGGTTCTCCAGGTCCTACCTGGAGGCTGGCATCCTTGAACACTGGCACAGTGCCACTGAGACAACCCCCTCCCAAGCAGCCCTTTCCTCCAGGGGAACTGATCTCTGCAGTCTGGAGAGCAGCTTTCATTCTGGGGGTTCTCCAGGTCCCATCTAGAGGTTGGCATCCCTGAACAGCGGGAATCCCACTTCTGGGGTTTCTCAAAGCCTGAAGAATATTTTAGGGGGTTCTCAATGGTAAAAAAGTTGAGAAAAACTGGCAGAGGCAGTAATTGAGAAACCCTCTGTAAGTTCTTTGCCAACCAATGCAACCAAAAAAATTTCATTTTTTTATTGTAATACACAAATGTTTTTGATTTATTTTGATATCGAACTGAACTGAAGAATATACAGACTGAAAGGTTTTCAGCTCTTGAATTCACCATGGGATCCAAAGTCAGAGACTCCCAAGAGACTCCTGTTGCCCGGAAATGATTTTCAGGAGCCTGTAGATTAGTTGTGATTGCTGAGTCCCCCCTCCAAAACAGCAATTTCCCCCTAGGGAGCTGATCTCTATAGTCTGCAGATTATCACCAATTCCATGAGATTTCCAGGCTACACCTGGAGGTTGGTGACCCCTGGTTCAGGAATGTTCCTTGAGGTTTAGAGGAAGGGCCTCAAGAGTCCAGGGGTGGGCAGGAACTTTTGCCATGCAGCCAGCCCCCAAGAAGGTCACAGTGCAGGTGTGCATCCGAGAGCCTGTTGTTTCCCTTGGTGCAATGGGCTCTGCCTCTAGTTGGTGAGCAATAGTGATAGCCAGCCCTTCAAATATTCTGGTCCTAACCCATTTGCAACTTTAAGTTATCATCAGTTCTTTGAACTGGGCGCAGGGACCAACAGGAAATCTATGTACTGATATCCTATTGGAAATACAAGTCCCATCAGAGCTCACGCCACCTCCGGTTGACACCAATGGAAGTTTCTGGATATTTTTCAGAGGCAGCCCCACAGAGGACAGATGGCAGTAGTGTGGATGTTATGAGGGCATATATAGTCATGGCCAGATCAACCCAGCCCAGCTCTGCCACTTGTCTGATTGTCTGATAATTGGGTTTTCATTGAAATATTGTGGTTTGTATTGTCAATGTGTTATATGATGCTATGACAGTCCATTTGTTTGATGGAAGGGAAGGACAGAACTGCTTTTAATCCATAAAGCACAGAAAGTATTGGGGGGGAGGGAGTCTGCTGTCCAAAAAGCACATCTGACTGGTTGCTTTTCCTGAGAAAAATATTTGAGAATGACTTAGAGGAAGCATATATTTGAATTAAATTTTGGCTTTTGTAGGCTCCCTGTCTAACTTCATTTTAAAACAGAGCAAAACAAATTTTCAGGCACGGTCTGCTTGTTTCCCTGGACTCATTAGGGTTCACATGAATGTTATATTGTCTCTCTCCTAGATTAGAGCCATTTCCAATTTCGAGAAGTGGATGTTCAATCTTTTGCATTCCATTGTCTTACTTTTTAAAACACAAAATGGCTTTTTGCCTTTGCACTTTACATTTCATTTCCATTCCTTGACAGGCATGTTTCTGTTGCTAGAATTATACAAAGGGCAACTGATATGCTTTCAGGCTGAATTACTTTCACTTTCTGTAAAAGGGGGGGTGGGGGTGGAAGCACAAGTAAATGCAGCATTTAAGAAGTACATTCTGCATCTCATCTACAAATGGAAATTTTTAATATCCCTTACACACAAGACTTGCTTTAAAATTAAAATCGGTCAAGCGGGGAACCCATGAGGACTTGCAATGTAGGGGGAATCTTAGCCTCCTCCCTACCCATTCTTGCTCCTTTACTTCTGGCTCTGTCTGTTTCCCCCCTCCTGTGCCCAACCCCCTCCCAATTACCCCCAGTTCCTTTCTTCCCAGTTCACCGGTTCACACTCTCAACCAGCATCCTCGACTTGGCTAGCCACCCTATTTCTTCTGCCCAGGTGGCTGTCCAGGCAAGGTGTCTTCCCTCCCAGTCAATCTATTTTTATTTTCCATTTTTGTGCAGACTCATGCTTCTTAGACAATCCAAGGTGTCAGCCGGTGCTTTTTGTGATGTCTGGCCATGTACAAGCATCACTTGTTATTTGAGAGGGGGGATTATTCGCCCCACCACCACAGTTCTTTTGAGCCACCCATCACTATGTGATATAATGTTAGGAGGCAGGGGGATGAGTTACCAGCTCCAGCTTTGGAAATTCCTGGAGATTTGAGGGTAGAGCTGAAGTAGGGGAGGTGGGAGATCTCAGTGGAGTATCATACTGTAACAGCCTACCTTCCAGACCAACCTGTTCTAGGTGAACTGATCTTTGTAGCGTGGAGATTAGTTGTAATTCCAGGAGATCTGCAAGCCTCTCTTGAAGGTTGTATACGGCACTGGTCAGACCACACCTGGAGTACTGTGTGCAATTCTGGAGGCCTCACTTCAAGAAGGATATGGATAAAATTGAAAGGGTGCAGAGGAGAGCGACGAGGATAATCTGGGGCCAAGGGACCAAGCCCTATGAAGATAGGTTGAAGGACTTGGGAATGTTCAGCCTGGACAAAAGGAGGTTGAGAGGGTACGTAATAGCCCTCTTTAAGTATTTGAAAGGTTGTCACTTGGAGGAGGGCAGGATGCTGTTTCCATTGGCTGCAGAGGAAAGGACATGCAGTAATGGGCTTAAACTACAAGTACAACGATATAGGCTAGATATCAGGAAAATATTTTCACACTCAGAGTACTTCAGCAGTGGAATAGGCTGCCTAAGGAGGTGGTGAGCTCCCCCACACTGGCAGTCTTCAAGCAAAGGTTGGATACACACTTTTCTTGGATGCTTGAGGATGCATTGGGCTGATCCTGCATTGAGCAGGGGGTTGGACTAGATGGCCTGTGTGGCCCCTTCCAACTCTATGATTCTGTCCCTATTTGGGAACTACAGGCTGAGCTGTATTAATTCCTGCAGTCATGTTTACCATCACAGGAAACATGACCTATCCCAGAGTTGTCGGCATTTCTCTTATTTTGTGACTTTGAACTTCATACTGGATAGATTTTCTTCTTCCTTTGTTGTTCCCACATTGTCTAGTTCAATACACCAGTCTAACCCCATGTCCTCTCGCCAAAAGCTAGTGTATGATGGTCCGACTCATGACACAGCATTGGCTTCCTCTGAATGCAACACAATGTGTTGTCAGTTAGACGCTTCGGTGCTTAAAAGTACTCCTTTAAAGCAGGATTCAAGCCAAAGTTCAGGATATGTAAGGAAACCGGCTCTTCTGAACCCAGATTGTCTTGTGGACTTCCCTTCAGATGACAGTAGCAAACTGGCTGGAACTGAAAGCAGGCTTGATCCTGTTTACTCACAGTTTGGCAACTGCTGAACTGGTGTCAAGACAAACAGGCAACCCCTGGTTTTGATTCCTGATGGCAGTATTATTTGCCATGCCAGCAGCATGGGTGGGCTGGAAGTAAGTTCTCATGGGAATACTGACCCTCCAAGTGTGTTAGGTAAAAGGCTCATCCCTTTACATTTCGAGAATAAAGAAAGCTACAGCCACTGGAAGCCAGCATGGAACAATGCTCAGAGTCATACTGAGGCCCAGAAGAAGCTTAACTCCCCACTCTACCATGGAAGCTTGCTGGATGACCTTAAGATAGACATATTATCTCAGCCTACCTACCTCACAAGGTTGTTGCTGTTGTGAGGATCAAGTGGAGAAGGGAAGAATTACGTGATAATCTGTTTCAGGTCCTCAATAGGGAGAAAAGAGGGGGTCTAAATGAAAAGGGAGTACCTGAAGGCATTTGCATTGCCACTATCTACTCATTTAATAGACAAACAAACAGACTCTGGCATACCATCCTAAAAAGTGATGTCCCATTTCAACAGTACTTGTGAATGTTGAGAGGCCCCTCTTGCCCACCACCACTGGAATCCGGATGCCATCGCATCCACTAAGGCTGTCAAACCTCGGGTGTGACCTGAAGATCTCCTGGAATTACGACAGGTCTCTAAAATGGCAGAGGCCAGTTCCCCTGAAGAAAATAACTTCTTTGGACATTATACCCTCATTGAAATCCCTCTCCCCCAAGCTCTGCCCTCTCCTAGCTCCCCCCCCCTTCCAAATATCCAGGAATTTCCCAGCTAAGATATGACCACTGGAGGCACTCCTGTGTCAGCATCAGGCCTCAGATTCCTGGTGGTTATTGCTACAGCTTTATTTCTTATACATTAACACCAAGTTGGCTTCTGTATCAACTGAACAATGGTTGAAATCCATTGCAAGGATACAAAAAGTGATCTGAAGGCAGATGACACAGAAGTCTATGAGATGGGCAGAAGACGGGATAAGCAATGTGTTTTGTTTAAGAACTTAAGAATGCAACAGAAACTGTGCTGAATCAGGTCAATGGCCCATGCAGCCCAACACTCTGTGTCACACAGACCATTTATGAACTGGGAACTTCACTGCCCCAGGTCCCGTGCAGGAGCACAAATCAGGGGCGGATGAGGTGCACTGGGCCAAATGCTCCCCCATGTGGGTGCAGGAAGAGGTGGGGCAACCTGCCACGACTAAAACTCCCAGCCCAGCATGAAACCTCCAGTGCTTAAACGGTCACAGTGGCCAAAACCCAGGTGCTGCTTTTGCTAGTGCCTGGGACTTGAGACAGAAGTCCTGTGGGGTGTGTAAACCCAAGAATTAAGAAAGAGAATACAAACCCTTTCCACACAGTAAGTAATTTCCTTACTTTGTGCTGCAAAAGTCCTATACTATGGCCCAGAACCTCCCTCATTCTGGAAAAAAAAATCTACTTTAAGAGTATTATTTTGATATATGGTTAAGAATTGTTTACATCTTGCTGTCCTGGAAGTGTGTTTGTTCTCCTACTTAATGTCACTTAATTCTCAGGATCTGATGTTATGCTTCATAAAAGGGTGTTTTGATATGTTGCTGACAGAATCACAACTAAAGAACTGAGTGTGGAAAATCCCATAATTTTGTAACATCAACTGGTTTGTAAATATCTCACAATTATTATTGACAGTGCTGCCCCCAAGCTCTATAAACCAGCATTACAGAAAGTTTGGAATTCCAAGAGAAAACCTCACAGGTTGATCTTTTGTTTCTCAGACATAAAGTCTAATCAAACAGACGAAAGTGTTTCTACAATGTCTCCTTCAAGACAGCCTAGCAAAGACAAGATGGGTAGATTTCAGTTTGACATTTTTTATCATACAGCACTAAAGTTTCTAAACAACAGTGTTCAGGTCTATTGATTTAATATGCATAGAAAACAGCTGAGATGCAGATTGCTTATTCAGGACATGGATGTTAAAGTATGCTAGGATTACATCTCAGAAATGTAATGATACCTTGCAAACAAAAAAAATGCAGACACTATAAACCCAGTTCTCTGTAGTTCTAGGCTTTTGAACAGCTTAAGCCTGGGTGGTTAAATTCAATCCATCTGCCCCCAGATCGCAGTGACAGAGCATGTTCTTAGATAAAGGGGGAAGGGTGCTTACAAGGCTGTTGAAAGGAAGTTTGGGGGGCATTATTTTGTAGGGTTGCAATAAACCTTTGATAGTTATTTTTAACTGATATGGTTTTAAATGTAAATGTTTATATTTTTCTATGGAATTTTAAGCTGTTGTTAGCCGTCGAAGACTGTCATTGGAGAGGGGTGTCCTAGAAATATAAAAATAAAAATAAATAAATAAATATGTCTGTCCTTGCAAAAGAAAGTGGTTACAAAAATGAACCTGTTTTTTTAAACCATAAAACATTTCTAGAATTAATGGCACAGTAATTCCTGAATGCTTGTTTATAATATAAAATAATATAATTGATTTCTCCCAGATAAGGGATAGACACTTGATACACTAGTTTAAGTTACTATAAGGAGGTTTTTGTTTCTTTGTTTTGTTTTTGAAGCTGACTTATTGTAAACTCATAGGGTTTTCAAGGCAAGATACATTCAGAGTCAGTTTGCCATTGCCTAAGGTGACCAGATTGTCCCACTTTTGGAGGGACATCTGGGGTACCTGGCAAATTGTACTTATGTTGAAATTAAAAAATAAATATTAAAATACTATTTTTGCATTCTATGTGTTCTATGAAACTTTTTGTTCCTCCATATAGACCAAATTTTAAATCAAGAACCCCCCCCCCCGGTCAATGGTGTCCCACTTTACCAATGTTAAAATCTGGTCACCTTACTATTGCCTGCATAGCTGGAGAGAAGTTATTTCCCCATTTTTGCTGTTTCATGTCCACAGAATACTTCATCAGCAGCAAAAATGGGAAAATAACTCTTCTCCAGTGCTGTTTCCAAACCCTTCCTCCCACAGTGTCAGACCCCTTTGGCCTCTCCTTTTTCTTTAAGAACCCATTCCCCTTGGCTGCTGTGTGGCTGCAAGAAACCTGGGCCCAAGTCTTTAAATCCACTAACATTTAGTCTGCCCTTATAATTAGTCACTACAGCCTTTCCTATGGATTACACAGGACTCTCAAACATGGAATACTGTCTGGAGACTCAGACACATCACCTCCACCACTCCAAACAGGATTATCAACAGCCTGGAGAAAAATGGTCCTGCCCCTTGCATGGTAGTTTATTCGGCAGGTACAACTTTTCAAAGCATGGGTGTAAATTAAGCCTCTGTGAAAGAGATAGGACAATGTTTTTCTCCAGGTTGTTGGCACCTGTAACTCCAAACCATGCTGTAGCTAAAGCCATTTAATGTATTTAAAACTGCCATAACTTTTTAACAAAGTCAAGAATGACTCAAAAGTTGAGTTGCGTTGGCAACATTTTTGTATAACTGAGTGCTTCGGAAACAGAGAGATGAAGGAAGTAGTTCAAGTATAACTTGTTATTCCACCTTTGCTGTCTGATATCTCTTCATAGAGCCTCCAGCTATGATGTTAGTGAGATCATACATCTATTTATATAATGCCTCTAAAATCTACTGTTGCTCTTGAAGCTTTGTGGCTATTTGAATCCTGTATGAATTCATAGCACTTGAAAACTTACTCAGGAATGTCCAGATCTGGCTCCATTAGAAGGATTAGGCCAGTGGTTCCCAGACCTGGTTGGATAGCATCCAAGGCTCTGGATGGAGGCCAAGTTCTGTTTATTGAGTCATCATCCCAAAGATTGAGACCAACCACGAGCCCTCGTCCTTACCACTGGCATCCAACCTGTTATACACACTATTGCTCCCTTATTTCAGATGCTGCTGGGATGGAAGAAAGCTAGCAACTTCCTGACAGTCTACATTCTGGAAATGGCTGCGGGACACACAGCATTAATATTGACAGATAAATATTAATGCCTAAACTACCAAAACAGCCAACCGGAGCCATAGTTTAGAAGAACAACCCAAGCTTGAAGGCAAGTGAATGACCCCCACTCCTGCAGAGATCATTCTAATAGACCCCCACTCCTGCCAATGGACTAATAGAGAGTTCTCTTGCAAACAGATCCTCATTATCGTGACTTGCCCAGAAGATCAGATCCAGTGTATGACCTGCTATTCGGGGTTACTATCAACTGAAACTGACCTAAACTTGTCATGGTGGTCATGAAAGGTCATTTGCTGTTCCAGACAGCAAATCCTCTGCAAAAATGCTGAAATCTCACAAGATCAGGAGTTTGAAGAATTCTAGCATCATCTTTGAGACCAGTTCCATTGGCTTGGGCAGCAAAACTATTTGGTGGGAGGATGGACTATACACCAATAAAATTATGTCTTAGGAGCCCAGTACCCAGAATACACACTGCTGATCTGGTGAGCTTGTTACAGGTCACAGGACATCTGACAAGGTGATAGCAACACAATAAACCAATCCCTAAAGGGTGCCTTTTGTAGTGCCACGAAACCAGGCAGACACAATTGGGATAAACCAACACCCCCTTGTTCATTCAACCAAGTCTTAGTAGTACATGCCAGGTCACCTATTGATTCCTGCTGAGCTACTGCAGCTATTGATCCCAGAGCTTAGCTATGGACGATAATAAAATGTTTTATTCTTGCAATAAACTAAGGAATGCAGTTTATTTTTGCAGTGGATGATCAAAACACTGTATAATTGCACATTTTCTTGTACCCAAGTATAGGACAAGTGTTATTATTTAAATAAATAAATGGAATATGTAAGGAAGACCACCTTAAGCTCAGAACAACCTAGGGCACAAGCCTTTGTGCAGGGAATGTGGGGAAATAAAAAATTCATATATGAGTATTCTCAGGTAAAATAGTTGGGGCGGGGGGGCTTAAACAGGACCTGTAATTCAGCTTCTGGGGAAGCCAATGGCAAAGCTCACATTCATCTTATTTCTTTAAAAAGAAAACCCATGGTATTGCTAATTCCGCCATACAATACAGCAGTGGTCCCCAACCTGCGGGCCGCGGCCCGGCGCCGGGCCGCAAAGGCCATGGTGCCGGGCCGCGGCTTCCTCTTCCCGCCCCCCCCCCCGCAGTAAAAAACTTCCCAGGCCGCAAGCTTGCGGCCCAGGAAGGTACTTACTGCGGGAGGGCGGGGAGGGAATCAGGGCCGGGCCGCGCCCGTGCAGGCCGCGCCCGCTCGGCCCGATCCGCGGGCGCGGCCCGATCCGCGGGTGCGGCTCGCGGGTGCGGCCCGAAGCATGGGCGTGGCCCGCGCGGGCGCGGTCCCTGCGGGCGCGACCCAATGCCCTGCCGGTCCCCAGTCTAATAAAGGTTGGGGACCACTGCAATACAGTGTTATAAATATATGTTATATGATGCTCCTCTTAGGAGAACTGTTTTATTGGATAAATCAGGCTGGTGGTCCACCTAGCTCAGCATTCATCTGTGGCATGGCCACATGCCAAAAGAAAGTTCCAAAACAAGACAGGTTAAGTATGATACCTTCCCTATTGCTAACCCAGAACATTTCATATCACAGCTATACTGTCTCTGAACATGGAAACTGTTAAATGCACTTTAGAACTGAGGACTTTTCAGTGACCCCTTTGCTGTAATACAGAAATTATCAGCTTTGTATCTGAACTCACTTTTCAAGAGTAATATGCTTATTTTTCTAAATGGTAATGACGCATTTTATCTCATGGTCACAACAATACATTCACCCGCTCTGTAAGCTAGCAAGCAAATCTATTAAAGTAGCTCCACTTTTACAACTGATCATCAATATGCTGTCGGTAAACAAAAGCTTCATGATCCCCCTTCATACCTTAGATTTGCCACTAACTCATTCTGCAATAAAACTCTTTTACACAGAATTAACACTCTGCAGGTTATTCCTCTAGTTATATACTTTTACAACCAGAGGCAAAACATCAATACCACAAACTGCTTTGTGGCTCTTTATAGTCTCACATATATTTCAACCACTTACATAAAATACTGCATATGTGGCGGCACTTCCCAAATCAAGGTATAACTTCCCAAACTCAAATTGACCTCCAACTGTCCACTGAGATCTTCCCACAATGAAGATGTAATTATATCTGGAAGAAAAAAGAAACACAACATAGAGTGAAAATCAGGCACAGACTTTGAGAGGGCCAGAGACAGGGAGAGCAAAGAAAAGAAACCTAATAGACAGCTCAGACGCTGGGATAGCGTAAAGAGTTTCTCTACTATAGGAAGAACAGAATGACACAACTCACACTGATTATATATATCCTGACATGCTTATTGGCAAAAACCTCCCACTTAGCTTGGTCCATTCCCTCTCTGCTCCCCATTTTGGATTCTCATTTCTGTGTGCAGAAATAAGAGTGGATTTTGCACCCACATGGGAAGAGGGTCATCTGTGCCTCCAGCAATGTTATATGAAGCAAGTTTTACTCCAGGCCTTTGCATCATGCTGGAGATTTGCATGAGAGAGGCTTACAAAAGTGTGCTAAAGTTTATCTTTCTGCATGGCCAGACTTCACAAATTGCAAGCTTTCATGTGGATCCAAGAGTCCTGCTGAGGTCGTTGTTGATTTTTGGCAATCCCCACAGCACAATCTGTCATGAAATCTCCCCAAGACGTATGAAGAAAGGCTTGGGGGAGCTTGGTCTGTTTAGCCTGGAGAGGAGACGACTGAGAGGGGATTTGATAACTATCTTCAAGTATTTAAAAGGCTGCCATATAGAGGATGGAACAGAGTTGTTCTCTCTTGCATCGGAGGGATGGACCAGAACCAATGGGATGAAATTAATTCAAAGGAAATTCTGTCTAAACATCAGGAAGAAGTTCCTGACAGTTAGAGCAGTTTCTCAGTGGAACAGGCTTCCTTGGGAGGTGGTGGGTTCTCCATCTTTGGAGATTTTTAAACAGAGGCTGGATAGCCATCTTACGGAGAGGCTGATTCTGTGAAGGTTCAAGGGGGTGCAGGTTACAGTGGATGAGCGATAGGGTTATGAGTGTCCTGCATAGTGCAGGGGATTGGACTAGATGACCCAGGAGGTCCCTTCCAACTCTATTATTCTATGATTCTACCTTAATAGTCAGCAAATAGAAGCCATTAGCTGGAACAAGATATTTGAATGACAAATGTGCCAAACATTTTAGGGTCCAAAGCTTGAAATACTACTGAATTTTGGCTTCTCTATAAACATTTAATTTTAAGAAAAGCTATTATAAGAAAGATTCACTGAAATTCAAGTGGTAAAAGAATGACCAATGTATTGTGAAACAGTCCTTGATGAGAAACAGCAAGAACTTGGCAGGGGTTTTATATTATGAAACACTGGAGTTGTACTATTTCTTAACTCAAAACTGGAGATAAGGCTGCTATAAGATGCCAAAAGCACAGCTGACAGAGGCACATGGTGCCATGGGGATTTTCCAAGAAAATTTGGCCAGTGTAGTTAAATACAAAAATGCAGTGTCAAGGTGACCATATTGGAATCTATCACAAATACTGTCTTCAGATTCGGCCAAAAATTCACTAACTTATTAGTTATGACATTTTGACCCTTATGGTAGGAACGTCTAGGGTTGCTAGTTATTGTTTTATATGACATCTGGAAATCATTTATCAATGTTCCCTCCCATTATTTACTCTAAAACATTATATTTTCTAAAATCTGTATTCAGTTAAAACTTTATTGGTTTTTCTATCAAGGACTAATTAATAGGGCAATCTGGAGGGAGTGCCAGGTTTGGGGGTATAAAAAGATGATCATCTTTCCTTTTTCTCATCTGCATCCTACTTGCCAACAAGAAGTGGTGATCATGAACCAGAACCATACCAGCCTTAGATCAGCCTTTGGTTGTCTGAGTTTTGAAATTGTCATAATTGTATTAGAATACAGGGTTATAATTGTATTAGAATAATATTGTAATGGAAAAGCATTGTAGTAAAAGTAACTCAAATAAGAAACTAAATGGGAATTTGATAGCTACTGAAGCAGTTTCAATGCTGAATCTTCCCAGAAGTACTATGAAACAAAATGAGAAGAAAAAAATCATGTACCATATGGGCCCATTATGCACGGCCGCCGAAACGGCGATTTCGGGTCACATGGAAAACGCGGAGGGGGAAGACGCGACGCATACCGGTTATACACGGGGCGGGGCGCGACGGCGGCAAAACCCAGAGTAACCGATTATGCACGCGCCGATCATCTGCAGTGAGTGTGACATGATTGCCTTCCTCCCAGAAGACAAGAAGGACTACAGCTGCCCCAAGTGTAAGCTGGTAAAACTTTTGGAGGAAAAGATTAGGGGATTAGAAAACAAAATTATTACTCTGACCCAAAGTAAGAAAGGGGAGGAGTTCGTAGTCCAGAGCTCTGCAACATGGAATAAAGAGAATAAAGAGAATACAACCAGTCCTGAAGAGAACAAGGAGATTGACCACAATAGGGAGCCTCTGCAAGCAGTTCGGAAAAAGACTGAACGGCGAAGGGCGAGACAGTTCTCGGGGCCTTTGGAGCTCCAGAATAGATTTCAGGCCCTTGCAGAGGAGGTGCAAGGGTCAACAAGGGAAGAGGTCCCAAAACAAACTCTAAGACAAAGGGAAGAGGCCACGGGGACAGAAGGAAATGGAGTTGAGAAGAAAAAAAAAAGGAGAGTACTGGTAATTGGAGACTCCCTGCTAAGAGGAATGGATCGCCACGTGGCTGGGCCCGACCCCCTAACCCGAGAGGTGTGTTGCTTGCCAGGGGCAAAAATTAAAGATGTTTCAGAAAGGCTGCCCAAACTCCTCAAATCTACGGATCGCTACCCATTTGTGATGGTCCATGTGGGAACGAATGACATGTCCCTGAATACCATCGCTCCTATTAAAAAAGACTATCAAGATCTGGGGAGGAAGCTCAAGCAAATGGGGGCACAAGTGGTATTCTCTTCAATCTTGCCTGTCAAGGGAAGAGGAATGCGTCGGGAGAGGAAGATAATGGAGGTGAATCACTGGCTGCGTAGTTGGTGCCGGCAGGAGAGATTTGGTTTCTGGGACCATGGGATAGGCTTTCTTGAGGAAGGCCTACTAGCACCTGATGGACTGCACTTATCAAAACTGGGGAAGAATGTGTTTGGCAGGAACCTGGGGAGATTCATCAGGAGAGCTTTAAACTAAAGCCACTAGGGGAAGGAGACGATCAACATAGGGAGTGTATGGAAGGAAAACTATCGGAGGCAGCCCAACCGGCAAGGCCAGCTCATAGGGAACCAAAAGTAAAAGGATTCAGATGTCTTTATACTAATGCCCGAAGCATGGGCAATAAAAAGGAAGAGCTGGAACTTCTCATGCTGATGGAAAGGTATGATCTAGTAGGCATCACAGAAACTTGGTGGAATGATTCTCATGACTGGAATGTAATGGTGGATGGATATGAACTGTTCAGAAAAAACAGAATAGATCGAAGAGGTGGAGGAGTGGCACTGTATGTGAGGAAAGGGCTTACCTGTCAGGAAATTCTAGTAAAGGAGAGCATATCTACAGTGGAAAGCATCTGGGTGAAAATAAGCGAGGGGAAAACAAACAGTGTGGTGGTTGGTGTCTGCTACCGACCGCCTGACCAACGAGAGGATGTGGATGCTGCACTTTGTGAGCAGCTTGAGAAAATATCCAAACGGCAGGACCTTGTCATCATGGGTGACTTCAATTTCCCAGATGTGTGCTGGGAAACAAACTCTGCGAAGCGTCCTCAGTCATGCAAGTTTCTGACCTGCCTGGCTGACAATTTCATTTATCAAATGGTAGATGAACCCACAAGAGGTTCAGCCATACTGGACTTAATACTGACCAACAGGCAAGAGTTGGTGGATGAGGTGAAGGAGGTGGGGACCCTAGGGGGAAGTGACCATGTCCTCATAGAATTCCTTTTGAGATGGGGAGCCAAGGAAGCTTGTAGCCAGACGCGGATGTTGGATTTTCGTAGGGCAAACTTTAATAAACTCAGAGACATGATGAGTGTCATACCATGGACGAGAATGCTGGAAGGGAAGGGAGCATGTGAAGGGTGGGCGCTACTCAAACAAGAGCTATTTCATGCTCAATCAATGACTATTCCAGAAAGACGAAAACACTGCAGGAGCTCTAAGAAGCCTATTTGGATGAACAGAGAACTTCAAGAGGAACTAAGAAAGAAAAGGAAAATGTTCAGGAAATGGAGGGAAGGACAGAGCTCTAAAGAAGAGTACCTACAGGTTACTAGGCACTGTAGATCAATCATCAGAAAGGCCAAAGCTGAGAGTGAGCTAAGATTGGCCAGGGAAGCCCATTGTAACAAGAAAAGATTTTTCAGTTACATGAGGAGCAAACGTAAAGTAAAGGAGGCAATAGGCCCGCTGTTGGGTGCGGATGGACAAACTCTAACGAAAGATGCAGAGAAAGCAGAAAGGCTTAGTGCCTATTTTACATCTGTTTTTTCCCACAGGTCTAAGTGTTTAGGCACATCTAGAGATGGCTGTAGCCAAAGGATAGTGTCTGGGTGGCAGGTTAACATGGATAGAGAGGTGGTCGAGAGGCATTTAGCTGCACTGGATGAGTTCAAATCCCCTGGTCCAGATGAAATGCACCCGAGAGTACTCAAAGAACTTTCCAGAGAACTTGCACAGCCCTTGTCCATCATCTTCGGAACCTCTTTAAGGACTGGAGATGTCCCGGAGGACTGGAAAAGAGCAAACGTTATTCCGATCTTCAAAAAAGGGAGGAAGGATGACCCGGGAAACTACAGACCAGTGAGTCTGACCTCTGTTGTGGGGAAGATAATGGAGCAGATATTAAAGGGAGCGATCTGCAAACATCTGGAGGACAATTTGGTGATCCAAGGAAGTCAGCATGGATTTGTCTCCAACAGGTCCTGCCAGACCAACCTAGTTTCCTTTTTTGACCAAGTAACAGGTTTGCTGGATCGGGGAAATTTGGTTGATGTCATTTACTTGGATTTTAGTAAAGCTTTTGACAAGGTTCCCCATGATGTTCTGATGGATAAGTTGAAGGACTGCAATCTGGATTTTCAGATCGTTAGGTGGATAGGGAATTGGTTAGAGAACCGCACTCAAAGAGTTGTTGTCAATGGTGTTTCATCAGACTGGAGAGAGGTGAGTAGCGGGGTACCTCAGGGTTCGGTGCTCGGCCCGGTACTTTTTAACATATTTATTAATGATCTAGATGAGGGGGTGGAGGGACTACTCATCAAGTTTGCAGATGACACCAAATTGGGAGGACTGGCAAATACTCCGGAAGATAGAGACAGAGTTCAACGAGATCTGAACACAATGGAAAAATGGGCAAATGAGAACAAGATGCAATTTAATAAAGATAAGTGTAAAGTTCTGCATCTGGGTCAGAAAAATGAAAAGCATGCCTACTGGATGGGGGATACGCTTCTAGGTAGCACTGTGTGTGAACGAGACCTTGGGGTACTTGTGGATTGTAAACTAAACATGAGCAGGCAGTGTGATGCAGCGGTAAAAAAGGCAAATGCCATTTTGGGCTGTATCAACAGAGGCATCACATCAAAATCACAAGATGTCATAGTCCCATTGTATACGGCACTGGTCAGACCACACCTGGAGTACTGTGTGCAGTTCTGGAGGCCTCACTTCAAGAAGGACATCGATAAAATTGAAAGGGTACAGAGGAGAGCGACGAAGATGATCTGGGGCCAAGGGACCAAGCCCTATGAAGATAGGTTGAGGGACTTGGGAATGTTCAGCCTGGAGAAAAGGAGGTTGAGAGGGGACATGATAGCCCTCTTTAAGTATTTGAAAGGTTGTCACTTGGAGGAGGGCAGGATGCTGTTTCTGCTGGCTGCAGAGGAAAGGACACGCAGTAATGGGTTTAAACTTCAAATACAACGATATAGGCTAGATATCAGGAAAAAGTTTTTCTCAGTCAGAGTCGTTCAGCAGTGGAATAGGCTGCCTAAGGAGGTGGTGAGTGCCCCCTCACTGGAAGTCTTCAAGCAAAGGTTGGATACACACTTTTCTTGGATGCTTTAGGATGCTTAGGGCTAATCCTGCGTTGAGCAGGGGGTTGGACTAGATGGCCTGTATGGCCCCTTCCAACTCTATGATTCTATGATTCTATGATTCTATGATCCGGGCGCCGCTTCTGGTTGCGCCCCGCTCACCCGGAAGCTGCGCTTTCTTCCGCGTTTCACTGACGCGGCTTTTTCGGCGGCATGCACCGAAGCTGCAGCCGGTTGCAGCCGGCTCCGTGCGTTATCCGTGATTTTAGTCGCCGCCATTCCACCCCGAATGTGCGCTAAAACCCCCGTGCATAATGGGTCATGGAGAGTAAAATCACGCATATGGAGATTGAAAATGCATATTCTCCATCCTGACCCTCAAGCTATAGTAGAACCAGGAGCATTGAGTCTGTTCTCAGCCAATCACAATTTCCCTAACCCCAGTCACAACATCCGTAGCCCGGGTAATAAGTGCATGGCATGGGGCTATATTGCTATTGAGAACACATAGAAAATGCACATGGGCAGGAGAGAAACTTTGGTGATAGAAACCATAGAGAAAGGTTACTTTGCACAACAAAGATCATTGGACACAAGTAGTCAAGGGAGGCCGTAAGAGCCCTAGTAACCCACACTATACTCATCTTGTCAGCGCTCAAACACTACACAAGGTCCTTACTGAGATGGGAGACTTCCAAGGAAGACTGGGGCTGCCCTGCAGAGAAAGCCAATAGCAAACCACCTCTGCTTGTCTGCTGTGTTGAAAACCCCATGAGGTGGAACTTTCATGGGGTCATCATGAGTTGGTTGCAACTTCATGACACACTTTAGCTTTTAGTCGTGGGAGAGAGAAGACGTGTTCTGTTCAGATTCTATCTCAGGACCCAAACAACAATAGAAAAAAAGCAGCAGATAAGAACCAACTCTTATTCTTCTTTCCTTGTCCTCTTCTGCTACTGTAGAACAGTGCTCAGTACTATGTATGGTTCTCTAGTGACTATTTGCAGGCAGCCCTCTAACAGGTGTCTGGGCCACCATGGACTCCATTCACAGTGCAAGACTTGACCACCTGTTGAGCCTCAAATATGAATGATGGCTGCAGAGACCAGTCAGCATCCAGCTGTTCTGCTGTGTAGTTGCCAACTCTTCTGTTTTCGCCTAACTATAGCACTATAGCAAATTGCTTGGCAGAGACAAGTTTGATCGGTACAGCTGTTCTTATTATGGACATGCAGCGACAGAGATTCGGCCATACGTGTGATTCAGCCATCTGTCCGTGCTATCCTGAAAGGCCTTGCCAGAACAAGTGAGCTGGTCCTCCGTCTTGACTTCAGCCATTCAATAAACCTGTGGATTGTGTCATAAGGAATGGTTTCCACTCCCCCGCTCATTCCTAACCACAGTTGTCTTCAGTATAGGACTCACCTTGGCAGGGGGTTGGGGCTGCACACATCTTAAATATCAGCCAGTTTGGTGTAGTGGTTAGGAGTGTGGACTTCTAATCTGGCAAGCTGGGTTCAATTCTGCACTCCCCCACATGCAGCCAGCTGGGTGACCTTAGGCTTGCCACAGCACTGATAAAGCTGTTCTGACCGAGCAGTGATATCAGGGCTCTCTCAGCCTCACCCACCCCACAGGGTGTCTGTTGTGGGGAGAGGAAAGGGAAGGCGACTGTAAGCCGCTTTGATCCTCCTTTGGGTAAAGAAAAGCAGCATATAAGAACCCTTTTCTTCTTCAGCAGCATCATCATCATCATCATTCCCACTCCCCCTCCTTATATTGAACTTAGTGTTCACCTTGAGGAAACCTGAAAATGCGCACTCACTATTTTGTGATATTTTTAGTTGGTCCATAATACAATACACTACTGAGATTCCCCACCACCACCACCACCCATACATCATCTGGGCTATCTGCAGTTTCCCCTGCATACTTCATCTCTCATTCCATGCCAAAATCTCTCTGGGAATTTGTTAGGGAAGTATATGGCTTGTGTGTAGTTAGGAGAGAGACCTTAGGAGGTGCTTTGCCATTGCCTGCCCTTGCATCGTGACCCTGGTATTCCTTGGAGGTTGCCCTTCCAAGGACTTGCCAAGGCCAGCCCTGTTTACCTTCCAAGATCTGGCAGGATCAAGTGTGCCTGGCCTATCCAGGTCAGGTTGCTAGGGGCGTGAATTGTTTCTCTAATCTGATTGTGAAACTACAGTTGTGCAGAGTGAACACTCTGCTACCTACACTTTCTTAACAATATTTTGACTGTTCAAGGTGCCCACTGCGTTGCTTGAACACTTTCCCAACTCCATAAATACACTTTTCTATACTGGTGTTGGATTTGCCCACAGTTTTCCTGAGCCAGGGGACTCCATTGTCCCATGCGTCTGCAATATCTTCACCATGTCCAACCTCCATAATCCTGCCATTGCAATGGCAACATCACATCTGAAGAACTGTGTGTGTGCACACAAAATTTCATACCCAGAATAAAACTTAGTTGGTCTAAATGTGCCACTGGACTCAAAACTTCGCTCTGCTGCTTCAAACCAACATGGCTACTCACCAAAATAACAACTGATTATGACATGAGAATGAAAGGATTATTGGGGGGTGGGGAGGGGTGTTGAGATTTTTCCCCCATGATTTTTCCCCCTTGCTGCTAGCATTTTCAGTATAGGGAATAAATAAATGATCAAAACTTTAATGTTAGTGACAAGATTATCTTTTCTGCTGGCAAATTGAAAGGGCATCATTTAAAGACTCCTCTTGAAGTGATAATTGCAGAGGCAGAATGAGTGGTTCAGTGAGATATTCATGGTGTCATTCAGCAATTTTCACTTTGTAGCTTTGACTCCTCCTCAGAATTTGACTGCTCTACACCTTGGTGACCCTGGGGGTGCAAGAGAGTGACAACAGAAAATGTTCAGAGTTATGTGTTAAGATTTAATTGGCTTCCTTGTAATTTGAGAAGTTTCAAGACTCACTAATCTTTCTCTCATCCACAGGAGCATTTCCATTTTCACAGCTGCTTTGCGGTTATTGAGAAAAAATTAGAAAAATGTGAAAATGTGATTGGAACATGTCCTCCAAAAGAAGACTGCTAACAAGGTCAAGAAAGCACCAATGTTAAACCGTCACAAATAAGGTGCTTAGGTCAAAATGTGACGGTGGCCTTACATGGTGACTCTGAGAGGCCTATCAGAATGTTCAGATATATATCCCCGAAACCATTAAGTTGTGTTTCCACAGTGCTCGTGTGCTTTCAAAAACCAACACAAGTTCATTGTGACCTTTCACGGGATCTCTAAGATAGCTAAATTAATTAATTAATTAATTAAAAAATGCAGCACCAGTTGAGTTTCTGCTAACCACACAGCGAGGCAGCAACCCACGAGGGTGGAAAACATTAATCCATTCCAGAAAGACCATAATTAAGTAGACCTGCAGAGATTTTATTTATAGATACCCCCACACACTTAGAAGTTAGAATCTTGACACTGCACTTAAAAGCAATTAACATCTCAGTGGCCTTGTCGGAGCCTCGTCCCTGAACTTGCGCGGCCCCGCTCCCTGACGCTTCCTGATTCTGCCGAGTGATGAAATCTCTGGCTCTGCGAAAGAGGAAGTGGGAAGCCTAGAGAGAGAGAAAGGAAGGAAGAACGAGCGCAAGAAACGAGGGGCGAATTCCTCTGCGGGCGGGCGCTTGCAACTCGCGAGGCGCCAGAAAGTGCTGGCTTTGCGGCGTGTCTGTGCAGCGGCTGCTCTAGTTCTCCAGCGTGCGCCTGAAGCCGCGAGCGGAGTGAGAGGAGGCGGCGCTGTGCATGCTGGGCTCCGATTATGGTGGGGCTTCGCACTAGGAAGCGAGGCAGGAAGGACTTGAACTAGCGTGTGGCGGCGGCGGCGGCGGCGAGCAGGCAGACAGGCAGCCCCGCGTAAGGCAAGAGACTGCGGGGGCCCGAAGCACGCAAGGGAACGCAGGGTCCGGTCGGCAGAAGCGGGACGGCTCTGCCGGGAAAGGCGCCGCTGGGGGCGAAAGGTCTCTTGGAAGCGGGTCCGCCTCCCTCCTCTCCCGCCTTGCGGAATTGACTGGGGAAGGAAAGCGGGGAGGGGCGGGGGATTCCTTCTCTTCTCCCCCCGCCCCCCCGCCCGCTTTTGCCAAGAAGAACCTTGACCGCCTCCGCCCCCCAGTTTGGGGGAGCCGGCAAAGCGGAGGAGGACGAGGCGGAGGAGAAGGGAGCCGATCTCGCCGCCGCCTCCCGCTTGCCCATTGCTGGGAGATGGTGACATATGAAGCGCGCTGGAAGGACCATGGTTGAGCGGAACAGCAAGTTCCTGCTGATCGTGGCGGGCTCGGTGTGCTTCATGCTCATCCTGTACCAGTATGTGGGGCCGGGGCTGAGCCTGGGCGCGCCGAGCGGCCGCCCCTACCAGGACGAGCTGGACCTCTTCCCCACGCCGGACCCGCACTACGTGAAGAAGTACTACTTCCCCGTGCGCGAGCTGGAGCGCCGGCTGGCCTTCGACATGAAGGGCGACGACGTGATCGTCTTCCTGCACATCCAGAAGACGGGCGGCACCACCTTCGGCCGCCACCTGGTGCAGAACGTGCGCCTCGAGGTGCCCTGCGACTGCCGGCCCGGCCAGAAGAAGTGCACCTGCTACCGGCCCAACCGCCGGGAGACCTGGCTCTTCTCGCGCTTCTCCACCGGCTGGAGCTGCGGGCTGCATGCCGACTGGACCGAGCTCACCAACTGCGTGCCCGGCGTGCTCGACAAGCGGGAGAGCGCCGCCGCCAAGCCGCCCAGGTGAGGCCACTGAGCTGGGGGAAGCCCGGCCAGATGGAGGAGCCCCCCTTCTCTCCCCCCTCCAGGTATCCAGGCTTCCCACTCCGGCGGCCAAGGGGCTCCCTGTGGCCCCTGCAGGCCGCTCCCCACTCAGCACCCTGTTAAGGCATTCCTGGGCAGCAGCTCTGGCTGTGGGGTGGCTCCTTCCCCTCTGGAAGCCAACTTCCCTTGCCTCCCCTCACTTCCCATAACTTTGCAGAAAGTAAGAGTTGCAAGTTAGGTGCCCTGGGATGCTCATATAGTTGGCCCAGAACGCCGTCAGTCTGCCTTGGGGGATTTGTTCTCCTAGCAGTTTTCTTCATTCTAGGGTAACCAAACCCATTCTGCTTTTGTGCTGCGTTACAGGCAGACATTTAGTAGGGAGAGGGAGGGTCACTGCGCCTGTTGAATTTTTGTCTGTTGTGTAGCTGCAGTGGGAACCTTGACACACATTAAAAAGTGGCAGGCCCTATGTGTCACAGCCTGTGTGGATTCATGTTTTGCCCATTGGACAGCAGTGTTTTTTACAGTGTCTCCCCTGATGTTGCAACTTTATATTTCTGCCTCCATTCTTGCACTGTGCCGTCCAAAGTTTGCCTTTCCAGTAGGCCTTACTTGGAGTCTGGGCCCACAACCGATTATAAAAACACCGACCTGTGATATGCTGTGGTTCCTTAATTTATTTATTGAGACTTGTGGTCTGGTTGTAAAGAAGTTGGCTATTGCTTGTGTGCGGCGAGCCATTCTTTCAATTATCCCTGCGTTGCCACACAAATCTTGGCATGGGGAAATTCGTCAGAACATTTAGGTTTACTGCAAACACAATCCTCCTAACTTTAAATTTAACAAATGAAGCATTGCTCCCCTTGCACCATGGTTTTCACACACCAGCACTTTCCCCTCATCTGATTTTGGGATTTCTCTAGCATGCCCTGCAATATATCCTCTCGAACACAGACCTTTCTCTTGCACTGCAGCCTATAGCTCATGCTCTTGATCCTTGTGACTCTGAAGATACTCTTTATTTGTCTGCACATACTTCTCAAACACAGACACCATATGCCATTCTGTGCATTCTCTCTCTCTTGTTGGAAAAAAACCGCCCTTATGCTAGTCACTTTGACTGTATTTATACGTTCTCTCACTTTCCTGCCATGTTGGGCTCTGCCTTTGTAGTCTGCGGACCCTACAGATGGTACCTCGTTGCATTACTTGTAGCTGCTTGGCTCTCTTATCTACATAAGGTGCAGAGTGTATTATTCAAAGGAATGTGGTGCATTCCTGCTTTTGTGCCCTTGTTCTGTTCCAATCCCTGCCTAGCAGCTTTCGTCTTAAGACTGCCCTGTTGTTCATCCGGCTACAATCCTCTTCTGTCTTCTCCCACTGACAGAGCTCCTTGATTAGCTTGTGCCCCCCCCCCATCCCATCTTCTAACTGTAGGTGGCACAAATCTACTTGGCTGCAAAGCACCCTTCATTCCTGACCTGGCTGCTTAGCCATGTGTGCTCTTAGCCAGTCTGTCCACCCAAACATCTCGTTTTTTGGTTTTGTTTTGTTACTTGGTATTGAAAGGTAAACGGTTAACTCTGAGAACAAGGGAGGTTATCACTAGGCATGCCTCCCACTACATTAGTCTGTTAGACCTTTTTGTAGAGCACATCCCCCCCCGCTCTCTTTTCACTTCTTAACTTCATTAGAAAATGCTCCCTTTCTTTTCACATATTTTCTTTCTCTTAGTCTTTCCTTATGTTGTTTTCAGTCCTGATCCTCAAAGTTAGTTTTATTGCTTTAAATCTTTGAAGATGCTGCTAACTCCTGAATTTTTTAAATATGTGGACTTTCATTCAAAGAGCTGCTGTCCAGACATTGTCATGTCTAGTGAACATAAATCATTCATTGTTACTACCCTGCAGTGTCTTTTGTTTCTGAGCTTCTCTTCAGTAGTTTGACAGAATTGTATGTTTCAGTTTGCTCAAGCCATGTGCTTTGTGTGTATATTGTTAATGTTATTTCCCTTTCTAATCCTAGTGAGTAGGCAGCCTAGGAACTAACCCCCCCCCTTTTTTTTGTCTTGGTACTGCTACTGTGCTCATTCCCTTTTTCTTTTTTGCTCCATTTCAGCTGATTTGTTCAGCTTGTAATACTGCATGCAGTTATTAATTCTGTTTATTGATTTTGCTGTTGGGGCTACCTTTTTAACCCATCTTGGTGGGTTTCAGCATTAATAGCTATCAGGCTGTCCTGTGGTCTGCTGTTATGCAAGCTGACTAGAGCAGGGGTAGTCAATCTGTGGTCCTCCAGATGACCATGGACTACAATTCCCATGAGCCCCTGCCAGCTGGCAGGGCAATGGGAATTGTAGTCCATGAACATCTGGAGGACCACAGGTTGACTACCCGTGGACTAGAGAGTATCAAGGTAGGGCAAACATCCAAAAGGGCCAACTCTATTTAGTTTTTGTTCTATAAAGCCATGTATAAACATTAGCAAACAAATAGCTTCCATGTTTACTGGACTGATGTTTGGCAGAGCATTGAATGTTGGGTATGATTACCTTCTTGGAACTTATGTGTTAAGGGGAGGGGGTCGATCTGAACTTCGACTCCTGGCTAGCAAACCATTAACCTTGTCTAAAGATTGGTACACAGAATTTTAGAGTGCACCCAGCTGCATCCCATCAACTCCCCACCCCCATTAAGTTACATGTTGGTCTTCTTGACATGGTTCACATTTGTTGGAGCAGTGAAAAGCTTGGGCAAAAAGAATACAGAGTAGGGGTATGAGGATCTACTAAGGTAGGCTGAATTATTTGGTTTGGCTAAGGAGATTATTTTGGGACTTCAGATAATGTCATTTTTTTTTTTAGGGCTGAAGTGGCTCTTGAGACTTCCTTTTTTCTAGCAGCTGCTTTTTGTACATAGCATCACTTGTCTATCCCAGGCCTGTGCACATAAGTTCTGCTGAGTCCATCAGGGCTTGCAGCTTAAATGAACATTGTGAAATGTATGAGGTAGAGAATGCTACCCCACATGCATGCTCCAATGCTTCGTTGTGGCCTGCCCTTTTGTTTGTTTGTCCTATAGTGTCCTAATTAAATTGAAAAAGGTGCTGATGTTCATGGAAGGGTCTCTAGTGATATGGACGTTTGGTAATCTGCAGCTCATAACCTTGTTCTATTAATACGCAGTGTTGTGGCTGTTCATTAACTCTGTACTTGGGAATGGTTTTGATAATGACAAACAAGAATGGCCGGCTGAATTTGTAATATTGCCCTATCACATAGGCCCATTGTACTGCAGTCCATTTCAGCATGTCCACAGAAAGATAACATTTCTCCTTCTCGTAATGAAATCTGGGTTCATAAACAAGAGCTGTTTATGTAAAACCACTGGTGGAGCAAGTTTCCTTTGTTGGGATGGAAAAGGGCTTCATTCTTGCATTATTTCCACTACAGTGGTGACTGTATCACTTCATTTCCCTCCTCTGAATAATGTATTTAGGATAATGGAACAGCCTAGGCCTTTATGTCAGAGACTCAGACACGTTACAGAGGCTGCTGAAAGAAGGCAGTGGGTGAAAGAAGGCAATATCTTCTGCTGGATTTGCTTCTATTGCTGAGTATTTGCAAGCCTTTGACTTTCACAGACCTTTTTTTCTTGTTGAAAATAATTTTTTGCTGATGATTTTAGAACTTGATAAGAGCCCTGCTGGATCAGACCAATGGTTTGTCTACTCTATCATCCTGTGTTACACAGTGGCCAACTAATTCCTCTGGAGGTCCAAAACAAGTCATAGAGCAGCCTTTTAAACTTTTTGACCATTGAGAAACCTCTGAAACATTTTTCAGGCTTCGAGAAACCCCTGAAGTAGTGTGATCATTAAGAATATGGTTGGAAAGCATAGCTGTACATGCTCACCCAGGTCCCCTCCCCTTCCCACCTTCTCCAGCCCATTATTGGCCATTTTGGGTGGGTTGATGTGACCATATATATTTCATAGCAGCCAATAAATGTTTCACAACTTAAAAAATATATTTAAAAATTAACCCCCACCTATTTAGGAAACTGTTCCAGGGCTGTCAAGAAATGCCAGAGTTTCATAAAACTCTGGTTGAGAAAACCTGTCGTAGAGGCTGAGGCCATCCCTGGCACAGATATCATCAGAGGTTTAATGCCCTTGAATGTGGAAGTTGCCTTTAGTCATGGCCTATAGTCATCAATAGACGTATCCTCCATGAATCTCTCTATGCCTGTAAGTCATCACTGTATCCTCTGGCAGCAGATTTTTGCTATTACTGGAAAAAGCAGCAGATAGACTTTGGGTTTCTTTCACTTAAAATTACTTGACATGAAATTCTAGGCACACTTGATATAAAGTAAGGTCTATGGAAATCAATATACTGCACTCCTAGGTAAGCTTTCTTAAGTAGTTTTTCTCAAAATACCTCTATTAAGCTTGCAGATTTTGAATGCATGTATTGTTGACTATATTCTGTAATTTGCTGTTCACCAAAATGTTCTTCCGAGTTATTGCATCAGGGCTGTAACAGTAGGAAAAGCATTATGTGTGTTCAAAGGAGAGGTGCTTGAGTCACTAATACTCTGCCAGTGTCTCGCAGGCATTCTTGAAGGTCATTCAGCAGTGCTCATAAATGTGTACAAATTATGAGTTGATGTTGTTAACCTTGTAAGCAAAACCATTTTGCACCAAGTGCATTATTGCATTCCTTTCTATAGCCTGTGTGTGGCGAATGCATCCAGGATGCAGTGGGCATTGTTGTTATTCCTGCTCCTGGTTGTTCTTAAGGACACAGAGGCCTTTTTCAAGGGAGGCATAAATTGCTTCCTCTGTACTTGTTTGAAATGTTAACTTTTTATGGTTGTTCATAGGGTGGAGTGAAGAGAGATTGTCCGAGAATTGTTATGTCATCTGAATTAGTTACAAGCCAGACTGCTTTGCCCTAAAACTAGAGAGCCATGTTGGTGTCCAATGCACAACTTGTGTATGATCCTTCCCTGTTCAGGAATAATACAAAAAACAGTGACCTGCCTAATCATTCACATATATGGGTAACTTGCTTCACAAATTAATTATTTTGTTTCATGGTAGAGAAAAGAAGACAAAACCTGTCCAGGCATTAATTCAGTGATAGGTATGACCTTTCTGAAACCAATTAATTTTTTCTGCTTTGCAATGCACACAAATGGGCTACTGTACCACATTTACTGATCCCCCCTGAGTTTTGCTTAGAAGTGATTGACTAGGTATGTGATTTCTTAGAACTTTTTAGTGCAAGCAGTTAGCTGGAGTAGAAGGGATGCCACATTCTGCTGCTTAGAATACTGGAACTAACTACATTGTTTCTCATTTTCCCCGGTTGCATGCTGTGCCTTTCCTCCCACTCTATTTCTTCTCCATCTTCTCTTCTCCCCAAATTGAGTCTTTAACATGAGTCTCCTCAAGTGGCATACTTAATCTTGGGTTTTGTGTGCAGGTTTATGTGCGAGTCTATCACAGAACTCTCTACCTGCTGTGTTTTCATTTTAATTTCTCACTGTGCTTGCAGAACTGTTAGGAACATCCCTCCTGTGATCACAATCTAAAAATTAAAATAATAAAAAACACCTTTGCTATCAAGTGACCCAGCTGATTGATTGTTCATTGCAGTGAGAGGACCTAGGCTAAAATAGACCTGTCTGCATCTCTGTGGTTTAAATATTACTGAATGGATTAGTGGAAAGATTTCTTGAGCATCTCTTTTTAGCTATTTTCCCACCTTTTAAAAAAAGTTGTAATAGAAGCAACAGAGCTCTAATAGAATGGTAGATTTTATTTGGGTGTTGTGGAGTTTCATGGCTTTTTGTCTTTCCTTGCTTTTGATTTAGATTTGGAATATACACCTATGCACACTTGAATCCTCAGATGGTACCTTGCCAAGAGACAGTCTGGCTTGAGCTACATAAAACTGCCAGAATGCAAACTTAGATTTGTGTATAATTGCTTAAACTGCAGTAGCAGAGCACAGAATTTGATGCAAAGTTCTCAGGAAGTAAAGTATTTATCTAATATGGGGATGTTCTGATTCTAGGGCCTAACCTTATCATTTGGAAAAGATTCATACCCTAATATTGTACTTGAATGGTCCTGTCCACATAGCATTGGCATAGTGTTCTGCCTGGGAAGTGCCACAACATGTGTCAGTAGAGGAGGTTTTAGAGGCATGTGCAGCAAAGGTGGACATAGATGTGCTGGTTGCCTTGCATAGTGTGCCCCTGATTTCATTACAAAACCATTGCTATATAGCTTTTGCCACTTATGCTAACATGCATAAGTGAGGTTGATTTATAAGAAGTAGAAAATAATAGTGAGGTCAACTGGAAATTGTTGCTGGAGTAAATTGCACATTTATGGTCATGTGATACATGCACCCAAGACACGTTTCTTTGTAAATAGGCCCATTTCTAGTTAAGCCCTCAAAGGCCACTAAGGTAACCGGAGTGTAAGGAGGTGAATGTTATTTTTATTGCCCTTCACTCCAAGAACCTGCTGAGTTTTACACCCAGCTGTGTGCACATGAAGAGGAAATTACAAACTTAGCTTGGTTCAAAGAAGGGGTCCAAATCACTACTAACAACTGGAACACAAATTCTTTCTTTATTGATTGACCATGATTGACCAAACTTCCAAAGAAAGTTCAAGATGCTGACAACTTCACAGGCCAGAGCATAAGCATATATAGGCAAACTGATCTAGCAAAACATTTACACTAATTATACAATGTCAACTCAGTGCTGCACCAAATTGTAACCAATAGAAAAGTAATGTATACTTCCTCGTTAACATACTGTTAAGAATGCTACTACCCCTATCTATTGTATGCTACAAAGTAAATACGAACTACTGTAGTTTAAGAAAACAGGATCTATGTTAAAGGGTAGTTTCCCCCCCTAGTTTTCCCTATGAAACTAGGAATGCAGGTTTTTGGAGACTCCAACTAAAAGCACAGTTGACAGTCTTGGGTCATCACAGGGTTGGATGTTCCCCTCAATCCTATACTTGTCCTTTATTGACACAGTTACACTATGGCTTATTTACATTTCCTCCATTTTGTTTATTCACTGAACACTTTCCCAAGTACAATTACAGTCCCCATTTGTTCACATTCTATTTTCACACTCTAGTCTTCATCAGTCTCTTATTTCCAGCATGCACAAAACCATCATGCTAGCTTCTTCTTTAGTCATTAATTGGGTAGGCTTTTTCATGGCCAACTTACAGCAACACAGAAACAAGTTAACCATCTATATCTATAAAACAAAAACATTACTAGGAGTATGAGGTCATGTTTCATTAGTAAAGTATCCAACAACTTATTATTTATGCAAGAAGCCCCAGACCATAGCCTGCATGGCCTTTGGGATTGGGAATTGTCGTTACTGATATTTTAACCTGCTTGTATTAATCATTTTAAATTAATTTTAATTCTAATTTATATTTATCTTTAACTATGTGCTTTCCATACAACATTTTCACTGCCCTGAGCAAATTCACTGGGAAGTTGGTATAAGAATCAAATAATTAAAAAAATTGCCAACCCATCCGTCTGTCTCAGGAAGGCACCTTTACCAATCAATGGGCTCTTCTTCTGCCAACTTTATTGAAAAAAATGTTCACTGCATTCTTAACAGCATTATTTAGTAGGCTGTAAATTTCTTCTGGGGTAGTTAACAAATAATCTTAAGGCCATATGATTCTGTATTTGAATTTATTGTTGAAGCCAAAGCCATAACAATCATGCAAACAAAGCATTAAAACAGTTATATATACACACACACACACACACACACACACACACACACACACAAATGTTACAGTATAAACAAGTGATCACAATAAGAAAATTGCAAGTGCAGAATAAAATAAATGGAGTGAAGTATCAACTGAAATAAGAATTCCTCAGCCATACAAACAAACCTTTTTCTAATAATAATGGATGAGGAAATGAAATTAGCAACCGTTAAAGTGACAGGAGGGGATACAGCTGCCGAAAGAAATATTATTTTAATATCATCAGATCCAGAGACAGTGGACAACACTGTGTCCAACCTGCTTGGAACATATGATTCTGTGTTGTTACTTAGTATACATTTTTCCTTTTTTTGCAACACTTATGTAGCATCTATAGTCACACTGCCAAGAGCTTCAGTGGTTGCTGATATATTAGCAATAGTAGTCTTTTATTCTGAAACCTGTAGTCCTGGCAATAACATATAGTTTTATCAAACTCAATATTGGGGCAGATATCTTTTGAGACATGGGAAGTAAATTCTGGACCTGGTGGTAGTCAACAGTATCATGCCACGTAACACAATACTCAATAGTCCAAGTTTCAATCCAATTGTAAGGTAAAATTTTGTAGGCCCCGCTTAATTGGTATAATCCAGAAGTTATTATTTAGGGTAAACATTTGCAGTTCCATTTCAGCAATAAGAGACAACACATTAAAGGCACAAAAATAAATTAAGACAGGGTATTAACATGTTAGTGAAGTTACACGCTAACCACCAAGTATCATTGGTACTGCAGGTAACTGGGCTACTGTAGTCTGGTGTTCACTTTTTAAATGTGAGGATACTGCCTTGCATGAATAGGCATGTTCAAATAGGAGGGTGGAAAGCCAATAAGCCCTTCAACTACTTTTGTGGGGCTTCTTGCATAACACGCCCACGCTTTTGTTAGTTTGGCTAATGAATCATAGAATCATAGAGTTGGAAGGGGGCTTCCAGGGTCCGGGTCATCTAGTCCAACCCCCTGTACAGTGCAGAAACTCACAACTACCAGCCCACTCACAGTCACCCCAGATTCATGCCCAAGTGGGGTTTTGAGTAATAATTTAAATGAATGTATGTATGTATGGCCTACTTACATATGTATGGCCTACTTACATGCTAATAACTGATAAATGAAGGGACACCAACAAATTTGAGTATTAGTTTTCTTGTCTTTACAGACAGTTCTTCGAGATTTCATAGTCTTGTCTTTACTCATTTTGAGGGAATGTCTCAGTGATTCAGACTCCACAAAAGGAGTCCTATGAGCACTGTTGTAGCAAATAGTTAATAGGGTAAGACCTCATTAAAAGTTAAAGGTAAAGGTATCCCCAGTGCAAGCACCGGGTCATGTCTGACCCTTAGGGTGACGCCCTCTAGCATTTTCATGGCAGACTCAATACGGGGTGGTTTGCCAGTGCCTTCCCCGGTCATTACCGTTTACCCCCCAGCAAGCTGGGTACTCATTTTACTGACATCGGAAGGATGGAAGGCTGAGTCAACCTTGAGCTGGCTGCTGGGATCGAACTCCCAACCTCATGGGCAGACAGCTTCAGACAGCATGTCGCTGCCTTACCCCTCTGCGCCACAAGAGGTTCAAGACCTCATTAGAGTAATCTATTTAGTGTTCTAAGAATCTAAAAAACAGGACATAAGTGCATAGGTAGGCAGCCACTAGGTTAGCTACATTTTTAAATGTGTTCAAGTTCTACAACTGAGAGAAAATCCAGAATAATTTTATACCACTTGGCATGAGAAATTTTGTGTTCAGAATGCAAGTGCTGTGGCAGGCTCCTGCTTTTTTGAGCACAGGTGGAACCTGGTATTGTCTGCCTCTATTTCTTGTACCAGACTTGTATTGCTTTATTTCTGGAGTCAACTTTTCCACGCATCCATGTGGCATGACAAAATGTGGAAGCAGGCATTCCATGCAAGTGGCATTCCACAGAAATGGCAACCACAAGGTCATTCATAAAAGTAATTAGGCTGGAATAAGTACAGAGACCATGAATATGGTGAAATGCGAGAAACTCTTGATTGATAAGTTGCCTAGACATCCTAATTAATGGTCTGGGGCCTAGGTAAAAGATAAAGTTCCTTTCTCTTGGAGGCTGCCATTGTTCCTGGTAAAATCAAAGGATTATGTGGAATTATATCCTATCACACTACTGGCTCTCAGCCTTTGTATTGCAGATAGCTCAAAACTTGCTTGTTGGTTTTTGCTTTTGAGCTTCTGTGTTTGGAGGAGAACAAAAAATTGGAAGCTTGATGGCAACAATGTGTGTTATGGAGACCTATCAACTAAAGAACTGTATATCATTTGTTCAGAAATGAACATTATGGCTTAAATCTTCCACTAGCCATTCCTGACTCACTGCCACAAAGATAGATTTAGATGGACAGCTGTGTTGGTTTGAAGCAATAGAACAAAATTTTGAGTCCGGTGACATCAGTGTTTTGAATGTGAAGTTGCTGTGAGTCCAGTAGCAACTTTAAGACCAACAAAAATCTGACGAAGAGTGCTTGCACTTGAAAGCTCACGCCTTGAATAAACCTTTGTTGGTCTTAAAGGTGCTACTTTATTGTGCTATTTCAGACCAACACGGCTGCTCATTTGAATCTATCCTTATGGAAGTTGCTGTGAGTAATTTTAAGTTTACTTGTAGAATGGACTTCTGCTTTTTGCAGCTGGAGTGCTTTATTTACCAAAAGGATCTTGTTCAATTTGCACATTTATGTCTCCTTGCATCATTCTGAGTTAGAAACATTGCACTGCAAAACTCAGATTTAACACTTGAAACTAAATATACATGTTGGGTTTTTATTGCAACATTTCTCAAATGAGGGTCTGGTAATTTCTGAAGGTCTGGAAGGGTACTCCGGGGGGGGGGGGTCTAGGAAACTTTTGTAAGGACAGAGGGATAACAATTCTCATTCCCATGCAGTTAACATAAGAAGGGAACCATCTCAGGAGACCGAACCATCTTGCCCTCTACAGCCAAAAATCTCCCCTATCACTTTAGAGCAGTTGCCAGAAAATATATTGATAAGTGCCAAAAGTTCAATAGTTCAGCCATAGGAACTCAACTTGAATCATAATTTTATCATAGAGATGTCATTCTGTTCTCTTAAGTAATAATAGCCAATGGCTTTCAGTTGTATGCAGGAATATCAGGTTTTGTGTAATGCTGCGCTTTTTCTCCAAGTAGCCTGAAAGCGTTTCCAAGAGTCTGCCCGCCTTTATTCAGCTGTCTTCTGTCTAGAAGCTGTTAAGCTTTAAGGATGTTTCATGCCGTCTCTGGTGCAATGGTCTTTTCCAACCAAGGGGTGAGATGGATTATATGTTGGGTCAGAGTTGTTTGAATAGATTTAGCTCCATTGTCAGGCCTGACCTTTTAAATCATGTACAAACAACACAGATATGTTACTTACAGTTGCCTTTAAACTATAGTTGATGTGAGTCTCAATGTATTTGTTTTAGAAAAGTAAATAATGATAACATCTAGGGATATGGTATTTTTTGAGTTTGGGTTGAACTTGGAAAATATCGGTATTTCCTGATATTTCCAAATCCCATTTGGATTTGGTAAATATTCAGGAATACTAAATTTGTCCAGTTACATTAATACCATTATAGTCAATGTCCTTTATAGGATACAATGGGGAATTGATCTGGGGAAGCCTGTTTTTTTAAAGAGGCATCAAATTTGCAGCCTACATACTGGTGCCCCTCCGCCAACAAGCTTCTGAAAAAATCTTTAAAATTCAAGGCAGTAAATCTGTAGGAGGAGGATTAAATTCAATTCCTGCACCATCTTAAGAACAACAAGATTTTCAAAAGTATAAGCTTTCGTGAATTAAAGCTCATGAGATCTTATGGGACATTTGCGAAGATAAAAACGGTGTGAGAATTGTGTGTATTGTCAAGGGAATAAAATATAATAAATAACTTGGCCCTAAGAAAGTTACACTTTCTATGAGCGAGGAGAAGATCCCTATTATTATTATTATTATTATTATTATTATTATTATTATTATTATTATTATTATTATTATTATTATTAGATTTATATCCCTAGAAGTTTTTGTTGTATTACAAACCAGTGGTGTATAGTACCTTTTGATATGTGTGGACTTGCCTGGATTTAATTTATTGCCTAAGGAGTTTTTATGATGTATGTGATCATCCCCTTGAATTTGCTTTTTCATTTTTATGTGATCTGCCTTTACTCTTTGTAGTTATCTTATCAGTTAGTATTTAGCCTGTGCCCAGTCTATTAAGATGTATGGGGAGGGATGAGGTATCTTCATTTCTCCATAAAATAAAGGATATTTATGTGGTTTCTGCAGAATGGGCATGGACATCTAGGGTTGAGATGTCCTTGATAGAACTGAGGGTTGCATGCCTCAAATGCGTGGCCTGCTTTATTGAAAACTTAATTTGCCTTTAGAAAAATCTCTTCTTCCTTGAAGTGTTTATGGCATCCTAGTAAAGAGAACATGTGTCTTTTTCTAATTTGCATATTTTGGAAGCTAAAGCAACATTGGATCTGTTGAAGAAATTGTATTAGATGGGATAAACTCTCACATATATGCTTGGATATTGTCAAACTATCCTATGGAAAGAGTTGGCACTGAACCCTGGCTAGCAAAGGAAGGAACACTTTTGCTGGAAATTTACCAAATCCAATCCTAAATGAAGAGATCAATTGTAGGATGGGAGAGAATACTGAACTCTGCCTGGATAGTTGCTGTCTTTGTTTTCTGTTGTTCCTGTGGGAATTAGAATATTTACCTGGCCAGTGTAGTATTTGGTTACTTTAATTCGAAGGCAGCACCTATTGTGTAATAGGCAGGTGAAACCTTGCCTTATTTTCCCTTCAGTAAATACACTGGAGTAGGCATTAAATAATTTATTTTCCAACTGATCCATATAGAAATTATTGCCATCCTCACAAAACAGGCATTGTAAGAAGTGATGCTAAGAAGAGCATGTTTCAGTCTGGAATACATCACTTATAATCACATCACTTATAAAAAGAAGGGAAGTCATTTTTTATTCATATGCTCCTCCTGGCCATTTAGTTTTTTTATCATAATTACAAATGTAGTCAATACTAAAATTGATTTTTTTTGTATCACTTATTAAAGTGACTTCATTCTGCTTATAGTACAAGCTTTCATGCTTGTGAGCCTGGTGTATTATAATCAATGGGGAACTAACAAAACTTATTCCATATTCACAAAATGTAAATTTACTAGAATAAATGTTGTTAGTGTACTACTGGGCTGCTGTTTAACTTTACTACAACAGACCAACATGGTGGCTACTTTAAAATGATTACCAATGAAGGATATGTTAACTCCCAAAAGGTCATTTTCTTTTGGGAGCAAGTAAGCATTTTAAATGTCTGCAATAAGAATACATCGAAGTCTCTTTGAAAACAGAATCTGTCCATTATGAAAGATTTCTTAAGTTTAACTCATGGATTTGTAAGTATAATTAGACGTAGGTTGGCATAATGCACTTGGGTGCCTTAAAAAAAAATGCATATGCCTTTGTTGCCTTTGAAAAGCTGCTTCCTTAGATCATAATTTAACAGATGCTCAAATCAGTCTTCCCTGGAGGGTTTCTGATTAGGTCTAACTATGTGAGATGTTCGTTTTCCCTAGAAATGGTTGTGGGGCTCTGGTCTCATTCTTAATTGAAAGATGCTTTGCTTTTGAACCATGTATCTCAAAGCATTCTATAAAGCGACTGCTGGGTAAGTATTACCTTTGGGACTATTCAACCGTCCAAGTGTTAACCAGTAACCTTAAAGGGAATTCTGATCAGAGTAGTAAAACAGGAAGGTCTTAAAAAGTGGATGAGGAAGGCAAGCTGTTAATATATGTTTCTTTTGTGGGGGGAGCATCTCAAACTGGTGGGGGGCTGTCAGTGGATCAGCTGTGTCTTTAACCACACTGAAGCCAAACAGTTTCTTTAGTACATCTTCCGTTTAATTACATCCACTTAATTTCTGCGTGAAGTATGGTTGACTTTATGCAGGTGGCATCTTAAATAGGTCTAAATTTACTCTGCTTTGCTGTATGTTTTACCTAACCTCATCTTAATAGCTAAGAGGCTGCTCTTGGAAATTGCAATTTCTTTAAGAAGAAAATGGTGATTTGCAATTAGTGATTTTTAAAAAATGCCTTTAGCACCATGTCATGTTGCATAACTGTTCTGCAGCTTATTAACTAGTGATTCGTTGATTAGAGTTCACCACAGATTACATCATTGGCATTTCTTCACTGCATTCTGATACCGTTTTTAAAAATGGGTCAACATGATCTGATTTTCCCCCTTTGCAACTTTTGAAGCTTCTCTGTATTTCCTGATGGAAGTTTCAGGCAATGTGGAGTTCAGAATATTCACTGAAACATCCTTCAAGCAAATAACACACCATGCTTCACATTTTAGTATTACTTGTTACATTTGTGTACTGCTTTAAATCAGCACTATGTGACACTCCCGATTACTTAGTGGACAGGTCCAGAGAGGAAACTATAAGGCATGAGCTTTTAAGCCATTCTAGTGAATCAAAGGGTTTATTGCTCTATGTAGCATTAGAAAGAGGTGACTGTCTTTTGATTTATACAAACAGCAAATATTAAACCTCATGATGACAACAAAACAAAGTTTAAGTCCAGTGGCATGTTTAAGACCAACATAGTTTTATTCTAGGTATATGAGCTTTCATGTGCACGCACCCCTCCTCAGGTACATTGAAACCATTACATACAGGCAGAGGGCAGGGAGGGTGTCACCGGGAAGGACTAATTAGAGTCAGGATGCATAAGTAACTGAGCAGTAAATAAAACTAAGATTTGATTAAGACAATTGGTAAGAATGGCAGCAAATTAGCATACATCATAGCAAAAGAGCTTACAGACAGGGACTCAACTTTGTTCTGGTACTTTAGACCAATTCAGCTACCTGCCTGAATCAGTCCTCAGGATGTCAAGTCATTCTGAACCCTAAAAACAATGCAAAGATAGTTGAAGATAAGTCACTTGGTCTTAAGGCATCACATCATAGTGTTGGGCTAGATCTGAGACCCAGGTTCGAATCCCTACTCTGTTATGGAAAGTTACTGTGTGACCTTGAGTAAGCCTAACCTCTCAGTTTGACCTATCTCATAGGGTGGTGGTTTAAATAAAAAGGGAAATAGATTAGAATTATTGTGCAAGCTGTTTGAGGGGCCCATTGAGGAGAAAGGTGGAGTATAAATAAACTATCATTGTGAAACTACCTATGTTTTGCTGAAATAGCACCACATACGGGAAAAGCTATCTTAGGGTGTTCCTTCATGTTGTTGCTGTGTAGGTATTTTTGCTTCCCCAATTTCTCCCATCAACAAATCTCCTCTCCAGTCGAACCCAGCAAACACAGACTTCTTGTATGCGTATTTTAAATAATAATAAGGGTTGTTTTTTATACCTCATATTTCATTACCCAAAGGAATCTCAAAGCAGCTTACAATCTCCACACAACAGGTACCTTGTGAGGTGCAGGGGCTGAGAAAATCCTGAGAGAGCTGTGACTGACCCACAGTTACCTGGCTGACTTCATGTGGAAGAGTGCAGAATTAAACTCAGCTCTCCAGATTAGGATCTGCCGTTCTTAATCACCACACCACAGTGGCTCTCTGGTCATCATGTATGTGTGGCCTTTTTCCTTTCAGTAAAGTCTGCTGTTATGATGGCAGTGATTCTCTTTTGCAAGTATTTGAGGAGAGAGGAATCAATGTTTCATTGCTCAGACAAATTATAGGAGCTTGCTGACTCATCTGTTCCTGAGAGGTTTTCAGTTTTCTGTGGATGGCAGAGGAGCAAAAGAATTAAAGTGTAATCATAATCGGTCACCTATTCCTTCTCTTACCATACTCTAAATCACAAAAGTCATGATTCATCTTGTGCTTTCTCCTGCCTTTTAAAGCATCCCTTAACGGTGTTTCTTCAAAGTTAAGTGGCAGATACAAGTTGCATTGCTGCATAAGAGGAAAGAGTGAATGGCTTTATCCTGTCTTAACACCAAATATGTCTGTTAAAATGAATAACTGCACCACACAAAAGACTTTCTGTCGCCCTTTCCAAAAACAAATGCAGGCCAAATTTCTAGAAAGCCCCAGCATATCAGAAACTGTTGTTGATCCAGGCAACTTGGCCAGTACTTTTACTGCCTCATTCTGAAACAGTTATTTGAGTGCTGCTTTTCTAGCCAACTAATGTAGGCTTCTTAATGCTAAGTATGCATTACATTAAGAATCACAACAAGGTAAGTTCTTCAGTAGAAGCTAGCAGTCTAGCTTTGTTTGGCAGACTTACACCTGCAGACATTTCACAAATGAGCACATCTGAAAATAAATGCAAGCCTCTTGCCATGTAAATGAAAGGAGAAAACAGGCTGAGCAGTACCCGTACACATGCTTTCTGTCTCTGCAAAGGAAAGCTGTCTTTTTCACAGAGCATGTTTCTGCTTGATGATCCATGAACAAGGGACAAGCTCTTGAGAGCTACATCTGGCCTAGACTTTCTTCGTGGAGCATTTAGGGTCTTCTTTCCTTCCCCATAACCTGTTGACTTCAGGAGGGGCAGAGAAGGAGGTCAGGATCAAGGTTGGGTGAAGGCCAAAAGTTGCTTACTCTTGAATAGAGATGGAACTGTGAATAATAACAGAACTTTGATTTTTCTGTTTCTTGGTAGAATGAATTGCCGGAATCTCAGGCAGCATATCCAGCTGTCAAAGACCTTCAATCAGAATCAGAAACTGCATGCCAAAGAAAATGACAGTTCTTTAGTTCTTATCTGAGCACAGGTTTTGGGTGGTAGTTGTACAGGGAAGAGGGCTTGGTGATTCTCCCTGGAAATGTGCCATTCAATAAATGGATGACATGCTGTTTTATCAAGATGACATGCATATTCAGTATAAACAGCCATTCCAACCCACTTAAAATGAAATAACAAATACCAGGAGTACTTGTGGGGAGTGATCTAGTCTTTTCCTAGCTGTTAGGTTCAGTCTCTTATTCAAGGAATTGCTAATAGTCACTAATATGTACAACTATAGTCCTGTGTTATTTTTGTAGCATACTTGTCTCCATAGTTGATCTGAGAAGTAGCCTTAGTCTGAAATTACCCAACAGATGCCTTCAAGTAGTCACTCGCTGCTAAAATGGTCTGAAATGATCCAGTGATCTCAAGATGAAAGTTTCCTTTTATAACCATTTCCCCTAAAGTTACTCTGTTTCATTCACATGTTTGAACTGAAGAAGCCCTTCAAATACAGTACATTTGTTTAGATTGTTTGTTCTTCTATTCTGCTTTTTGGCTCACCAGACCCATGCCAAGGAAAATTACAAACAAATTGACCAAGCAATTTCCCACAAGCCCTTGGAGGGGTGATTTAAAAGCACTGCATAAAGAACTTTTATGGAATTCAAAGAGAATCTTAACAGTCAAGCTTTTGTTTTAATCTGTACTATAAGCTAGGGTGTAAAATACTGTACTTCCTGGCTCAGTAGTTTTGGTGTTAGCCATTAGTCACATTTAAGTGGATTACAAATGGAAAGAGGAAAAATAAAAGCTAATAATAAATGGAGTTTATTACAGTAACTAGATACAGCCCAGAACTGCTTGTATAACAGAAAGAAATTTGCATCCTTTTCTGCAGCATCCCAGAGGAATCAAATGATGATCCATGACAAAAACTCAAACCAGGGTTGGGCAGTGTTTGATGTAAAGGTTTTTTGCCATGTATCCCATTGACTCAGGGATGTTTTGTAAGACTACCTACGTAGGGCTGTGGGAAGGGCTCTTACGTACTTCTGGAGAGCAGTGGCTATACTTAGATTATGCTGTGGCTTATATGCAGTGTCTGACAGCTCAATTTCCATTTTTTTAGGGAAGATGTTTATATCATGACATTTCTAATCTTATCTCAACGGACTCTAGTTTCCAGGGCTGGAATACGTTTGTGGTGCTATTATAACAGCAGCCCTTGTCCCCTTGCTGGTGAAATGTACACAAGTTTACATGCTCTGACTCTCCTCTTTATTCTGTCACTTCAGTTTGTTACAGCCTGCTTGGGGGAGTAGCACCCAGACCCTTTCTGCTGAGTTGCAACTTTGCTGGGCGGGGGATGGGGAGGAAGGAGGAATAAGAGAACCAATGCTATTCTAGTTCGGTGTGGGCCAGACAAGTCTCAGGTCAGCTACAGATACCATTAATACCTGACTTTAAAGAACACTCTCAACTCTTCCCCTCTCCAACTTATTATCTCAGTGTAAAGAGATGTAACACAGACCTTGATTCAACTCCACCACAGTGGCCCATGCTGCAGGTAGCTGGTGCCTGACTCACCTATTCAAGGAGGCGGCCAAGACCCAGGCAGAATGCTCCTACCCAGTCAAGGAATAAAACAGCAATCAGGCGACAGAGAGGAAGGGTGTAGTCAGACAGCAATGGTAAGAGACAATACTGAGCAGCAAGGTGAAGGATCAGGGCAGGGAGGCAGGCAGCAGGGGGAAGAGGTGAGGTAGGCTTTCTTTCCTTTTACAGTCCCTTAGGTGGAACAGGTGGAAGGTGATGGAATCCAGGCCAGGAAATCCCATAAAAAGGAAGACACTACAACCAACTGACAAGGAAAGAAGGGACTGAGTTCCCAGAAGGTGAGGCAGAAGCCCAGAGCAAGCCAGTCCAGGGAAGGAAGATAACCATCGTGCTTCCTCCTCTCCCCTCTTTTGTTGGGGGAGACGATGGAGGGTAGGCAGCTCTCCCTGGGGTCAGGGATGTCTCACACATGCATGGAGCTCCCTGTGTTTTTTTGCTTCTGAAAATCAGGGATCTGAGGGCTCAGCCTGAACAGTACTTCCCAAATAGGGATAGAATCACAGAATCATAGAGTTGGAATGGGCCATATAGGCCATCTAGTCCAACCCCCTGCTCAACGCAGGATCAACCCTAAGCATCCTAAAGCATCCAAGAAAAGTGTGTATCCAACCTTTGCTTGAAGACTGCCAGTGAGGGGGAGCTCACCACCTCCTTAGGCAGCCTATTCCACTGCTGAACTACTCTGACTGTGAATTTTTTTTCCTGATATCTAGCCTATATCGTTGTACTTGTAGTTTAAACCCATTAGTCCGTGTCCTTTCCTCTGCAGCCAATGGGCCATTATGCTTATGAGGAGTCTGAAATTTTTATTTATTTATTTAGATTTCTATACCGCCCTTCCCTATGGCTCTGGGCGGTTTACATAAAACATATAGAACATTTACAGAGAACAATATCAATATAACAAATACCAATAACATATCAACTAGAACAACATTTCAACAAGCCCTTCGTAGGTTTGACCTGTCAGTCGGGGGGGGGGGGCTGTGGATGTTTTGTGTCAGTCGGCCTCAAGCAAATGCCTGGGGGAAGAGCTCTCTTTTGCAGGCCCTGCAGAATCGTGGAAGTTCAGGCATGGCCCTGATCTCTTTGGGGAGCTCATTCCACCAGGTGGGGGCCAGGACTGAAAAGGCCTTGGCCCTTGTTGAGGTCCAGCATGCCTCTTTAGGGCCAGGGATCCGCAGCCAGTTGGAGGCGGTGGAGCGTAAAGCTCTTCTAGGGGTATAGGCAGGGAGGCGGTGTCTCAGATACACTGGACTCAGACCGTGTATGGCCTTTAAGGTGATTACCAAAACCTTAAGCTTAATCCAGAATTCAACTGGGAGCCAGCCGAATTCCTGGAGTACCAGCCAGATGTGAGATCTCGATGATGTCTTAGTGAGGATCCTGTTTAGGGTTGTGCGATTTGGCCGCCGAAGCGGCCGTTCCCTCCGGGCGCAGCCAGTCTAGAGGTGACTATCGCATGTATCACTATTTATGATCTACACACACACACCTCTGCCTCATACTCTCTTACAGTTGAAGGGAGGTCTTCAAGCGTAGATCAGAACTTGAACAGAACAAATAGGAGACTGTCTCATAACACCAGTAAATGAACATTAGTACTTGTCCAAGGCTTGGCATTGTAGTCTGTTCAGGTCACATTTGCATTTGATACCCCCATGCCTGGCACACATTAAGCTGCCTTATATCAAATCATACCCATGATCGATCAAGGTCAGTATTGTCTAAGACTGGCAGGGCTCTCCAGGGTCTCAAGCAGAGGTCTTTCATATCACCTACTGCCAGATGCCAGGGATTGAACCTGGGATCGAACCTTCTGCATGCCAAGCAGATGTCCTACCACTGAGCCACATCTCCTTCCCCAATCAAACAGCTGCTTCTCAACACTGTTTTAGCACTGGAAGCCCTGGCCAGAGAAGGAAACATGGCACATTCCTCTGAAATCTTCCCTAGTGAGAGGAAGGAGGGTGGTAACCAGACTGCTATAAATGCTGGGATCTTGTTTGGCATGAAATTTACTGCAAGTACAGATCCCCCCAGCACTGTGCCTGCAAGTGGCTTTTACCTTTGTTTTTGTTCTCTATAAAGAACTGCATTGTGTTTTTTTATAACCTTTAGAGAGGAAAAGGCAGCTGGGCAAATAATTTATTTTGTATTGGCCATAGGCCATAACATAAAGAGAATAGCTGAGTGAGAGGAATATGTCTTACATTTCCTAAAATCATGGCAGGCTAGGCAGGCTTTGTAATCCATGATGTCAGCTGCCTTTTGATAAGCCCAGGGCACGTATGCAATTGAATGTTGTCAGTTTTGTGATTTGTGAAGGTACTCATGGGACTGATATTAGCATGTCTCAAACAGAATCGGGCCAGTTCTTTGAAAAACTAAAATCACCTCAAAAGCCATAGGCAGGTGAATTTGTTGCAGGCTATGTTCTGGCTGGTTGTCCAACATAATTTCTCTTTGCCTTTGAAAGAGATTTGTTGAATCTTTTACAGTGGGAGGAACTGGCTACCTAAAATAGATATTAATAAAGAGGCTTTGGTTGGACAGCTTTTGAATTTTTTTCCATTTCAAGAAGTCCATAAAAGGACTGACTTCTAGGAGACAGGATTCAATTACTCTGGTAGGATTTTGAATGCAAGTTATTTGTTATTATGTCAAGACCTGAGTTCGTATTCAGAACAGGTACTTGATTGTTTTTCCCTCATGTACCTCTAGTTCAGGGGTAGTCAACCTGTGGTCCTCCAGATGTTCATGGACTACAATTCCCACGAGCCGCTGCTGGCAGGGGCTCGTGGGAATTGTAGTCCATGAACATCTGGAGGACCACAGGTTGACTACCCCTGCTCTAGTTCACATCAGTGAAATCAGGAACTACAAATATGAGTCCTATAAATGCAGTCTGACAAGTTGAATAGATGAAATTTGTTTGTTTGGCATTACTCTGCAAAAGTAAAGTAATCTTATTACACAGGATTCATAAGGCTCATTGTCCAAAAATTCAGCATTTTTGCAAAGAAACTCAATCATAGCTCACAATTTGCATTTTGCAATATGTACTCTTGGGAGAAGGAAACAAGGGCTCTTTAATTATGGTCCTACCACAATAGAAGGGGCTTTCAGAGCAGTGGAATTTGTTGTGTCTGATTCTTCTGTTCCAGGAGTTCACATGTTTGTCACTTTCTTACGAACCCATTTTGGTTTTTTTGTTGTTTTTAAACACATTGTCACACACATCATGATGACAACATTAGAGCATTTGTAATATATTTCCTTCTGCATGAAAAAAATTCTGGTAGGATAAAAACAAATTCGTTTTTAATTTTTTTAAACAATCTTTAGACTGCTAGAAAGTTAATTAGAACTTCAGTTTTGGGACTGTTTCAATTTCAAAATGGCAAATGACTTAAATGTGCCTTTTTATTTAAAAAATCTGGCTTAATCTGAATGTCATACAAATATGTTACACTCTACACATGTATAATGCTTCACTTTAATTTTATGTATATAAATTATACTATTGCGACATGTGTGTGATTGCAACCATTTTTGGACATAACTTCTTTTTATCTTCATACATCCAGCCCCTGTTTCTGTATATTTAGCTGACAGTCCAACATACTTTTCTTTCTGCTGTTTTGAGGCCCATACCTTCAATTATGTTATTTTTATTAGTGTCCTTCCAGTTGTATAGAAAGACAAACAGAAATAACTCTCACTATTTCTTAATTACTGCCCCACTCACTCTTTAAACAAAAATAATTGTGTGATAATTGTAAAATGCATCTGGGCTGTAAGAGGTTTTGTTTAATTACAAAGCAATATGTTTTTATTGTTATAGCTACCAATTAGAATGTACCCTGTTCAGAAAACACATGCATTGCAAGATAGGAAAGTTGATTTAACTCTGTCTTCGTGATTTAAATTACTTTGATTTAAATTAATCCTGCCTGAACTTGCAAAATATTGCAAGTTCAACTCAGATATTCTGAGGCAAGGGCAATAGATGCTGGATTGAGACATGTGGAGCCGCTCTGCTTTGTAGGCAAAGAACAGGGAGTTGTTTTGGGTAGTAGTTTCTTTTCTTTTTGAGACCCTAAGAACTCTCCTGTATCCCGTGATACTAGGCAGCCATAACACATGTGTTTGGAATACACCATATCTCTGCTTCTTAATTTTAAAAAACCCCAGAAACTACATAGGACATTGTAAGTGTGCATAAGGCCTAGATATATCCCCCCCCCAAAAAAAAAATTCTGTATTTTGCAGTATCGTTCTAACCGTAACAGGAATTCAGTAGGCTTACCAAACAAGAACTGTCCTTTTGTTCTCGATTCTTCTTGTCGTAAGAATAGAGGTGGGTGGAAAACAAACAGCAGTTTGGCACAGCCTATAGTTTCCCATCACTAGCACTTTTCAGACTTCTTAAGAATGCTTAATCATGATTTGACATGATGTCTGAAATTTGCAAACAATGCAGAACTGGCAACCTTTGTTTGAAGTGGAGTTTGTAAATTACAACTTGTGCAGACTACAGTTTAGCACAGGGGTAGTCAAATTGCGGCCCTCCAGATGTCCATGGACTACAGTTCTCATGGGAATGGTAGTCTGTGGACATTCGCTGGCAGGGTCTCATGGGAATTGTAGTCCATGGACATCTGGAGGGCCGCAGTTTGACTGCCCCCTGGTTTAGCATGATGTCTTAATTCATGAACTGTTGTTTGTCTTGTGAAGGGAACTATGATAGAGAAAGGGGGTGCTTGCTGAGCAGGTGGAAAATGAAAGCAGACAGCTGTGGTTTTCCTGTGTTTGGAAGCCAAAGCCATGGTTTGGGTTGTAAACTATGGTTAAGGCATGAGTTTACTGGTACTGCTGGAACCATGCCTTTTGTTGAGTGCCCATTCACATTTGAAAATATAGAATTATATTTGTTTGCTTGATACTTTATTTGAATGCCAAGCAGTTTGAATGTCTTGTGCTTCCCATTTTTGTGCATTTTATATCCCAGATGAAGGGACAAAAATATGTAAAAGTTTTATTTCAAGGAAGAGGGAGGAGAATAGAACTGAAAAGGGTACAATATTTGCATTTCCTGTTCTCCCCTCAACATTATTATGACACCTGAATCTGTCTATACATAGTGTAAAAATGGCTCTTTCACATTTTATTCCACAAGCCTCATTTTCCATTGCTTGGGGGAAGGGACAGAATTCCACTGTGGACTTTCTTTTCCTTATCTGTAAGGGGAGGATTATGAGATGGCATTTTCTTGTCTTTGGCTTCTTGCTAATGCGCTACATTCTGCAGTCTTTCCTAACCATGCCATCTCAAGGAGTTGACAGATAAGCTTGTTTAATTTGCTATGTGATGGAGAGTATACCAAGTGATGTATATTGAATCATAAAACAGGTTGCCTGAATACAGGGAGGGGTCTCTCCTCAGGAGGTTCTTCAAATCAGCATATTTGCAGATGAATACCAAAGCTACTGTATCCCTTGGTAAATGGGAAGGGCTCAAACAAACCCTCGATTCCGAGCTCTTCCTTTTTCCCTTTTAATTGTCACAGTTACACCTAAAGAAGTCAGCTGAGACTTGGGCTCCAATTAAACACAAAGATCATGTCGGTGGTAATATAGACATTTTGTTATTGTTTGGGGTAACTTTTCTGCATCCAAGGATGTTAAAAGATATGGAAAAAAATTTCCAATGAGGGGTTCCTACAAGACTTAGTTCTGTGGATCATTTTTATTTCTGTTAATCCCTGAATTGATCCATATTTGCAGAATTGATTTTTCCTGGCCAAGCTTTTTTTATTTTGCGCCCCTTCAGATTCCATGGCATCAGCTTCCAGATTTAATCCCTGTCTGTCTGCAGTCTTTAAGAGGCAATAAGGAACTTGACTGCTTTGCACCAAACGGAGCCACACAGCTGCCATCCATTTATTTATTATTTTTGGAAATGGCTCCCAACAAGTATTTTATGCTACCCAATTATCAGTGCAAGTATGTAGTAAATGTGTGAGAAATTTATTTTTTACTTCTCGTCTCGGTCATAAAAAGAAAAGTAGGTGCACTATCTCTTTCAGAGAGGATATATATAAATAAAAAGTTGTATGTAAATGAGATTACAGTGATTCTCCATCGCTTACAAGCTTTGTCTGTTTAGAAAGAGAAGAAAACATTGAAGGATGACGAAGTTCTGACTAACAGGAGGGATCATCATTTGACGCTTGAAGACATGTCTTATTCCACATGTAATCTGTTTGCTCATTGTCACTGGAACAAAATTACCATAATCACTTTGGACTTAATCTCTGAAAAGTTAATATTTGCCTTTACTATCCAGAGAAGCTGGTCTCTTCAAAGTTTACAATGGGCTGAAAAATATTTGTACTCTTTTATCTTGGCGGTGGCAATCTGAAGGTTGACAAAATATTGATGGCTTTTCTCAGTGCCAGATTTAAAATTTATTTGGGATGGGATAGGAATGAGAAGAGATTCATTTGTCTGTGCCAAAATGGGTCTCCTCTTCATGCTGGTTTTCATACCTGAGCAGTCTATTTTCCTACAGGCAAATCTTTATGAATCCATTAGTAGCAGGCTTTTGAAAATTACATAACAGTGGAACTCTAAAGATTACTTCTACAAACTTGGCTTACCGTATATACTCGCATATAAGCCGACCCGCATATAAGCAGAGGGACCTAATTTTACCACAAAATCTGGGCAAATTTATTGACTCAATTGGCTGGAGCCAGCCAATTATTTCAATTATATGCCCACATATAAGCCAAGGAGGGCTTTTTCAATGTCAAAAAGGGTGCTGAAAAACCAGGCTTATACGCGAGTATAAGCCGAGGGTGGGAAATGCTCCATCATCACAGGCTCCCCCATCCAGCCTCCCCCCCCCCCAACAAATAGAGAAAAGTCAAGACGATGAATAGCTGCTGGTTTTTCTACCCCACTTTTCACTAACCAAAGGAGTCTCAAAGCGGCTTACAATTGCCTTCCCTTCCTCTCTTGATGCCAGACACCCTGAGAGAGCTCTGACAGAACTCCTCTGTGAGAACAGTTCTGGCAGGAGAACCAAATAGTGCCCCCCAGGCCAGCAAACCAGAGCAGAACAACAGTACCTGGAGTTGGCAACCTACTGCAACAAGTAGAACAGCTACCAAACTGGGAGAATGGACAACTCTAACTACAACTGCAGTGCCCCCCAGAACAAAACACTGAAATAAAGTACTGTAAAACTGAACTCTGAAAGAAAGAACTGTAAAAATCAATTTTTAAAAGAAACACAAGTCAGAGCAAGCTCAGCTTGCAGTACACATTTGCAAAAGGCAATGCAACGATTGGCTGGCTGGAGCTGAATGCTGACTAGTATACCTTCTTCATCTGAACATGCTGAACAGGTTGAAGAGGGCTTAGTTGATATTGCAGATTGCAGTAGATCACCTGTTTGGACCTTTACAGGTCAAGAACAACACTTTGAATTGTGCTTAGAAGGCTAAGGGGAAACATTGATACACAGCATCACCTACACATCCATTAAGAATTAAAGGACTATACTGTGTACTATCAATTGCTTGTGCTCTTTCGTTAAAAGGCTGACTCTCTAGAAAAATTAATGAATGGCCTGAATCTGAGAGGACAATTTCCAGCCTTCTTACGGGGATGAATGGATGGAAAATACTTCTGGAAGTTAAACCACCTAGACTTTCAGATGTTGTTATGAACAGTTGGTTGATTTTATGGGAAGAGTTTTAAGGAGATGGTGAGCCCAGTGTTTTTGAACTTCTTTTCTAGGTGGAAGTGGATCACAAAGTAACATCCCATAATAGCAACAAGAATTTATGGAATACTGCATGCATATATTGTCTTCTAATCTTTAGAACACACCGATAAGACTGGCTCATATTATAGATGGATTGTAGGAGAAGGGAGAGGGCTGGAGGTGGGGCCAGTGAGTGGCTGAGCTAAGGCCACCCAGTGTGTTCACTGTTAATATGTAAAAATAAGGCCTGCCAAGATGTTTCCAGCTCATATTCTCTTATACCAGACATCAAAGATTACATATATCAATAGGATACACTTGCATTTTCTAGGTGGAGATAGCTATCTGAAGCCACAATTACAGTCTGAATACCATATCCAGTTCAAAAACCAGAAGGGCAAGAAAAAAGGATGCCATCCAGATGCACAAGGCAGATATAAATGAGCAGTTGGAGACAAAACAGACTGGCCTGGGAGGATTGAAATCCTTGTAAGGGTTTTTATCTTCTCAATCCATTTATAATAGGAAAATAGCAATATTTCTTCTATATTATCTGGGCTGTAAAGATGTATTGTGCAAACTTAGCAGTGTCCAAATTCTACTTAGGACTTCTGAATTCAACTGTCAGTCAGTTTTTGAAATGAGAATGTTTATTAAAATGGAAAAAAAGAAAGACCTGGATATTGTATATCTTGATTGTGCAATGTTTTGTGAAGAAACCAGATTTTAGGGTACTTCATTATCCCTAGTGGAGTTAATATTGCAGTAAGCACAACTACAGGCACAGCTATGAAGGTGAGTTGTTGTAAAAAGTTATACCTGCTCCATTTTCCCCTTTGCTTTCTATCTTCTCTGTCTATCTTCTAAACAGCAGAGTAAATTGGCAATGGTAAAGCTGTTTCACAGTATCTACAATATTACTATTGTTAATTTCACTTGTTTTGTTTTAGGAAATCTGATTGGCTAAACTTTAATTTTGTAATTAAATTTAGATGCTTTAGGATGCTTAGGGCTAATCCTGCGTTGAGCAGGGGGTTGGACTAGATGGCCTGTATGGCCCCTTCCAACTCTATGATTCTATGATTCTAATGGTGGCCATTGTAACCACAAACATTCTTCGCAGGAATCAGTTTAATGTGGCAGAGAAGACTAAGTGCAAAAGATGACAAAGTTACACCCAGCCAGTATCTGCCTCATGGAGCCATCAGCCTGGAAGAGGGTTCCTTTAAGCTGACTTTGGATTTCTGGTTGTGATAGAACGGTGGTTCCCAAGCTTTTTTGGACTGCCACGCTCTTAGCTCCCAGGCCACATCCCTTGTGCCCCCCCCCCACACACACCTCTTTCCTGGTGTTAGGTGTACTGCAAATGCAAGACACACTATATTGCCTACACTTCTTTTGCTGTTGTTGTGTAGCAGCCACATTTTAGTCTAGAAAAAGTAAGTTCTTTATAATAGTCAATTGAAAAAACCACTTTTGGTCCTCATTCAAAGATAGAGACTTTTACGGAAGGGATGCCAACCCAGGGTTAAGAGATTCCAGGAGTTCTGGAGTAGAGCATGGGAAGGACAGAGTCTGAGGAGGGGAAGGAGCTCAGCAGGAATATAATCCCATCCAGGCCACCTTCTGAAGGTGTTGTTTTCTTCCGGGAGCTAAGCAGTGTGGTCTGTGATCCACCAAGGAAGCCCAGGGTTGCTGCTACCCAGAAGAGGGATTGGCAGGCCATCTTGGAATGTCTTTCACCAGGAAAATGCAGCTGCAGCAAGAGTCAGACTGCTGCCCCCCTCTTGTCCCAGAATTCTTCACCACCACCCTGGGGGGGTGTACCACCCAGTTTTGGAACCCCTGTGATAGGATACAAATTTGACATGAATTTGAGGTGATGTATAGCATACTTGAGATTCAAATTAAAGAATAATACTGTTTAGAATAATATGACTAACAAGATTAAAGCTGTGGGCAGCCCAGGGAACATACACTTTAGCACATGTCAGCCCAACCATAATGTTCTTGAGTTTAATTATGTTAATGTATGGTCATTATATGTCCTCATTTTCACTTGATGCTTCTCTTGAAACTCATAATTGTGTTAAGGACATTAATAATTCCTGTTGATAAATCATTGGAATGGGCTGACTGCAAGCATTTCTAAGTGGTAGTTCTTGGTTTCTGTGTTTGAAACATTTAATTGCTAAGAAGCAGAACACTATGGGAAGTTATCTGTACAAGTTCCATTCCAGTGGATTTCTGCAGAGTAGACCTGTTCCTTGCAGCAAAAACAGAGTCCTGTGATGTCTTAAAAGCTGGCAAATTTATTCTGTGATATAATGGTGTTGATAAAATGCCATGATCAATTATGAGGTACCACAGAACTTTGCTGTTTCAGAAGACAAGCAAGAAAAGTGTCATTGTCAAAAGTACTTATGTGGTATTTTTCTTCCATAAAAATGCAGTGGGCAACAAAATACGCTTTTCTTAAAACAAAGTGTCAGAATCAGATAGCATATGATAAATTACAGGCCACACAGCCTAGCTGAAATCAACGGTAGAATTATTAGGTACTTAGAGGGACAAAGCTTGCTGAGGGGATGCAAGGGAAGTCCTGCCTCACCAACCTTTGAAGTTAAAGAGTTCCAAAGTGAACACGCATGTTGACAAAAGTGACCTGGTAGACATTATATATCTGGACTTTTAACAGAGTGCCTTACTAAAGACTCCTTAGTATATTTAGCAGTCATGGGATAGGAGGACAGATTCTCTTCTGGATTAAAAACTGGTTAAATGACAGGAAGCAAAGACTAGGAATCAATGGAACTGGAGGTGGGTAGTGTAATGGCCAAGGTTGCAGATGACACCAAATAATTCAGGATGGTGAAAACCAAGATTGACTGTGAAGATCTCCAAGAGGACTTCCACAAGTTGGGAGAGTGGATGACAATGTGGCAAATGTAAAAATGTTCATAAGTGTAAAGTGTTGCACATCAGGCCAAGAAACTTCAACTGTAGGCTAATGGGGTCTGAACTTGCTGAGACTGAGAGAGGAAAAGATCTTGGGGTTATAGTGGATAACTCAGTGAAAGTATCAACCCAGTTTGCTGTAGCAGTGAAAAAGGTAAACTCCATTATGGATTATCGCTATATGGTACAGCCTTATTTGGAATACTGTGTATAGTTTGGGCCCCTGCATCTCAAAAAAGACATTGTAGAGCTAGAAAAAGTGCTGTAAGGCAACCAAGATGATAGGAAGTTGGATCACCTTCCCTATAAGGGATGGCTAGAATGTGGAACTTTTCAATTTGGAAAAGAGATAACTAAGGGGGAATCCAATAGAGGTTTATAAAATTAAGCATGGAGTAGAGACAGTTGACAAAAAGAAATGTTCTTCCTCTCCCAAAATACAAGAACCTGGAGGCATCCAGTGAAACTGGTGGTCAGTTTGTTCAGGGTGGACAAAGGAAAATACTACTTTATACAGAAAAAGATTAAAATGTGGAATTTGCTGCCAGAGGATGTAGTGATGGCCACAGGAATAAACAGGTTTAAAAGGGGATTAGATTCATAAAGAATAAGTCTCTCAGAGGCTGCTAGCCATGGTGATTGAGGGGAACTTCCACATCCAGAGGCCTCTATACCCTGTTGTTGATTGTCTAGAGGAACTGGTTGGCCACTGTATAAGACAGGATGCTGGACTAGATGGACTATAGATCTGATGCAGCAGGGCTTGAAATCATTTTTGCATTCTTCATTTCTACTTCCATGTGGTACATGCAATCATTTTCAAGCTCTACTTAAGAGCTTCATTAATAACTGTTGCTAAAAATCTCACTTGTTATTTTAGGAATGATGTGTAGGAAATGCTTAGTATGTCTCAGTTACTTCCTTCTTAAAATAAAAGTGTGCAGAGGGTGTTTCAGGGGGGTGGATTCAGCTCTAAAACAGTAGTTATTTCAGTTGTCAAGAGCAGGCAGTCTTCATGAATCCCTTGCACCAAACTCAAAGTATTCGCAAACTCATGAGGAAGCCACTAATTAGTTTCACCTATTTTTCTTAGCAACTATTACCAGGAAGGGCTGAACAATTAAAGAGAAATCCCAAGACCTTTAAATCACAACATTTTAAGGAAATTCATATGAACAGTCAAAATACTGTTATCTGCTGGAACTGGAAAGATAGGAGTTGGAAGAAGCAGATATAGCAAGCCATTAGATTTTGTTCTTCCTAATTGCTTCAGCTAACTTCCAAAAGCAGACTAAGATAACACTCCTCAGATGAAGCCCTAGGGTGACTCATGTTTGTTTTTATTAAACACCAAATACTTGATTCATTATTGCTGATTTTTAAGGCCACATCTTGGAAGTTGTTTTCAAAGATAATTGTGGAAAAGTTATGTCAACAGATCAGTATGCACAGATTTAAAAAGGCACATTTGAGGCTAGTTTGAAAAGCTTAAGTATTTTGAAAAGATCAGTACGTTCAGACTTAAGTATATGTACCTTTTCTTACCAAAATCTTAGCGGTATTTCAGATGTTTGAAATAACATAGAAGATGCTCAAGTGCTTTGTACAGGTACACTTTCCGCTTTGCAAAACTCATGTCTAATTTCATATAATTTGTGAAACAGACCTCAGCATTGCTTGGTGTTGTGGGTATGCGGTGGTGGCCAGAGACTATGGTACTAACAGCTCAATCCTTAGGGCCTCTGTGGTGGAGGTGGCTGACTGTCAGCTCAGCTGAGGTGCCATTGGTTTGTTCCCTATAGATATTCTGCAGGGATAACAACATGTGTGGCACAGATGGCATAGCAAGTGTGATGGAGCCCCAAGCAACACCAGCAGTACCCAACAATCAGGCAGCAGTGTCCAATGGCATTCCTGTGAGTAATGCATACAGGCATATCCAGTCACTGGCTGCTGATCTGGCCAGTATACCTCAACACCACTCTCTGCCCATGAAGAGCCGGCAGGCAGGGAGGAAAGGCCCAGCAACAATGTAAACTACAGCGGGGCATGTGGCCTGAGTATTCCCCCAAGCCTATACAACAGGATACTCACCCATCCCTGGCAAAGGACAGATTGGCACCAAAATTGTTGCCCATGTGCAACAATCTCTGCTCGAAGCCACACACACCTTTCTCCTGAAAAATTGCAACATGAAAGAACAAAGAGGCTTATCCCACAGCATTCACATCCAAGACTTATCATCCTAGCCCTTGGGCTAAGAAGGTAGATGAAAAAGAGTTATGCCATTAGGTAGTAGACAATCCACTGTGACCCTGATGTCATCACCAGTCACATGGGGCCCGGCAGAGAATATTGTACAGTCAGGCATGGCTCAGTGAAAAAGCACTGGGATAGTGTGATCCAGGCTCCTGATACAATCCCCACAGGAGGAAAGAGCCAGAGGCAGGCAAAAACCTTGGAGATGACATTTGGTTCCCACAAAGTGCAAAAGAGGGAATAGGGTGACATGGGACATCACCTCAAACTTGGGAAAGGGACAGTACCTTAGGAAACCCTAAGGGGGCACCACAGATCAATGGGAGAGGATGAGGTGGGGCATAGATTAAGTCTTATATGCTCAAAAACAGACAGGCAGGACAGAGTTGTAGAATGCCTTAGGCTTGATTGGACAGAAAATCAAGATGAGGTCCAATGCCAACTGTGTCTGGAATTGTTCCTGTGCCTTTGTAAGCTGTACAGAGGGACTATGAGACGACAGAGTGTGTTGTCCCTAGCATAGCATCCATGTGAACTAGACTAAGGATGCTTCAGGGTGTGGTCTGGAACCAGTGAACGAGCAGAGCAGCAGGAACTTCACTGATCATGCTCCAAGGACTCCCTGTTGAAGCATCACCTGCAGAGATTCCAAAAGAAAATGTGTGCAGTGATGGTAAACAGCATAGACTCTATAACCTCAGCAGGATTTGAGGTTCCACTCCCATGGGGGAAGTCCAGTTGTCACAGGAAGGTGCACACAGTAGACCAAATGACCCCGTGAGGAAGTGCTTCATAGCTTCTCCCTCTGCTGCTGCATAGAGCTCCATTCCTGCAAGGCAGTCAGTCTGATGGTTGGTCGACCAGCTGATCTACAGAGTACAGTTGGACAGCTGCTGGGAACCCACCCCACAGTTGTGCTCAATCTCCTGTCTGAGGGAGAGCACTCTGACAGAGAAGGCTGCTAAGAGCCCAGTTGGAGTTTTCCATTTGTCTGAAAAATATAAAACATTTTTTTCTTCTTTTTAACATAGCCAATTTATGTTCTAAATCCCACAGTCAGTGACTGACTAATAAGCAGACTTCACTGTAGAGGAATTTAATTTAAATGGCTTCCTAGTTTGGTAGTTTACTTCAAGGAACAGATGTGGAACCACACAGGTCAAGAGAGGTGAAACACAATAAGCAGAAATATAATTAGGATTTTGCCTTGTGTCTGCCTTGTCTCAGGAAGTGTGCCTTATCTTAATCCATTTTGTTTTTGGGGATAACAAGGCCATCAGCAGAAAGAAACAGGAAGTGCACTCCTTTCATATTTTAGAATAGACTAGAATTGCTTTTCCAAATGCGATAAAACTTTTAAAACCGACAGAACCTTCTGAAGTTTGTTTTGTTTTGTTCTATGAATTCTTGGCTGCCCCATCACAGTACTCCCACTTACAAGCAACTTTTACTGCACACTTTCTGTGTGGGCACTTTCTGCTTTGAAAATGTACAGTTGAAGTCCAGGTATATACATCAGGGTCACCAACACTCTTCTATAATCTGTTCTATTTACATGCAGACTATGGTAAGAGTTTTTCAGTTATTATATGTCCTTTTGGAAAATACCTTTTGCTTTATTTCTTCTGAGATCCTTGAGTGAAATGCTGGATGAACAACAAACATGACATCAGTTTAAGTTTTAAGTTTTGTGTATGTGGCTACAAACAAGCCATTTGGGTTTTATTCAGGCATAGATACTTCTGGGCACTGGAGAAAGTTTTCTGTAAGTAGATCTAATGAGAAAAAGGAGTGTAAATCAATGCCATGGCCTCCCAGCCTTGATCTGTCTGTATCATTTGGATCATGTCCTGGTATCTTAATTCAGAAGCTGGCATATCTATTTTATTAGATGGGCATTGCTTGCCCTGTTTGATTTGTTCAAATGCAGATAGAAGGGTACAGGAAACTGCCAGATGGGTTAGCATGTTTTGATTAGGAAACTGGACAAATCAAAATGCATATCAATTTGCTTAGTGCTCTAGCTGTTATAGGAGAAAGCCACTTGCTATTATCTTTGGCTCACTTTAATAGAACTAAACCTATTATGAAATAAAAACATAAGGTCAGTTCTGCTGAATAAAACCAGAGGTCCTTCTATTCCAGTATCCTGTTTCTACACAGTGACCAGCCAGATGTCCCTGGGAGATCTACAAACAAGGCAATGTCTTGTTTCACCCCCACATCCATTAAGCTGTACACTAGCTTTGATCATAGAGGCTTCAATTAGCTGCCACTGCTAAAAGCTACTGATGAACCTATCCTTTGTGAATGTAAAATCATGGAAGCTAGTGGCTATTACATCTTGGCACTGATTTTAGTGAGTTAGTTATAAGTTATGCAAAGAAATATTCTATTTTGCCTGTCCTGAATCTACTACCCACCTACCTTGTTGAGTTCCTTTGATGATTTGGCCATCCTCACATTTTTTTTTCTTCATATTTATCCATATGCCTTTTGCTTCTTGCTTCCACCTAGGGGAGACTAGGCGTTTAAGGGGGGGGGGCTGCCCTAAGGACTGCTGATAACCAGGAACAAGCAAATCCAATCCTTAGCAGCTCTTCTAGTATATCTAAGGCTTTAATAGCAGCAGTGATTTGTTCAATAAATTCCTATTGTACTGCCAGTATGCTGGAGGATACTGTGGGTGAGCTGTTGATCACAGTTGCCACTGTTGAATCAGTCTAAGCTGAGTGCTCCCTGCACTATAGCACTACAGGGGTTGTTTAGATGGGCATGCTCCTGGACCATTTTAGCTTCCCAGTCTGCCAGTGTGTAAGAAGCTCATACTGCTGTTTTTAAGAAATGAAAGATTCCTTAGTAATTCACAAAGGCTAATACTGGTAACCTGCTTTTGCAAGGTAATTTTGTTGATAAAGTCACTCTGATTTGGAAACAAGATTTGGATGCTTCTAGCAAGAGATCTGCATGCAAATACCTCCCATTTAGATTTGTTTGGACAGAGGGGATTTTGTAGTTCTCCCAGATTGATGTAAACACGGTTCTTGAAGTTGTGAAATTAGATCCTTGTTTTTCCTCATTAGTGAATTCCTGCAAGCAAAACCTATTTCTCTAACTGGAATTTGGGGAGAGGAGGATAAATTGAATGACATTTGTGTGCTTGATCCTTTTCAATCTGAATTTTAGCCCGTTTGAGAACAGAGAGAGCATTTGTTACACCGGTGGATAATCTGTCTTTACAAATGGATAAGGGAAATTCTTCCCTACTAATTTTGCTTGATCTATCATTGGCTTCTGACATGGTTGGCCATATCATGCCAATGACAGTTTACAGCTGATGCTGGGGGTTGGGGGGGGGACTACCCTCCAATGGTTTCCATTTTCCATATATCAATTACAACTCCATTTCCATTCAGGAAGTTAAATCATTGAGATATAAACTGTGACAGCTTTCAAAGCTCTGTTCTCTCACAAGTGTTTTCCCACAGTTTTGGAGTTGAGTGTCATCAGTGCTGTTTATTTCCCAAATCTGTGCTTGGATACTGTAACAAGGGAGGGGTGAACTAGCTAAAATTGAATCCAGGCAGTGGTAGTGTGAGAAAAAAAAGCTAATGTTCTGGAATGGATTGATTTGCCATTCTTGGATGGATTGAGATTGTCATTGGCTGATCAAGTTAAAAACTTGGAGATTCGCCTGAACCTGGCCTTGTTGTTGGAATGAGTTCTCTTCTTTCATTTTCAATTATTTTTGGAAGTATTCTTTGTAGGAATGCCAGTCCCCAGGTGGGACCTGGGCATCCTATGGTTTTACAGCTCATATCCAGGTTACAGAGATATGTTCACCTGGAAAAAATGGCTGCTTTGAGGGGTGGACTCCATAGTGTTATACTTCACCAACATCCCACCCCCAAAGTCTCCCAAGTATTTCCTAATGCAAAGCTGGCAACTCTAATCCTTTGTTCAGGACTCAACTGATCCAAGCAAGTTGGCCCATGGTTCTGTAACCATCAGACAGGATTACTTAGATCACATGCTACACGGGGTTGCCCTTAAAGATAATTCTGAAACTATCATTGGCGCAAAATGCAGCTGCTCACTTATTAATAGGTATTTGGCAACTTGAGCATATTAAGTTTGTTGTTGTGAAATAACTATTTGCTTTTGAGTTCAGTTCAATGTGCTAGTTCTTGCCGTTAAGGCTCTCTGTGACCCAGATACCTAAAGGAATAATGAAACCATGTGCCAGGTACAATCTTTGCAGCAATCCCTTTCATCTGTATCCTTCATATGGAGAATTTTTACTGCCTTAAAACTTCTAAGACCTCCAAAGTCATTCTCCTTAAGATATTTGTAGACTAGCTGATAGAGGGGAAATTACTGGCATAGTAATTAAAAAATGTTTGAATATTTCATTGTTTTAACTGTAGGTATTTTTTCTTACAGCCATTTTGAGTGCAGAAGGAGTAGTAAAGGATAGACGGAAGGAGGTTAACAGTATCTCTCAATGTCTCCCAGAGGGAGCTGAGACCTAGTGATCAGAATCTACTTAGGATTCCTGGCCCTAGGGAGGTCAAATTAGCCTCAGCCAGGGCCAGGCAAGCCTTGGGTTGGTGGAAAGCTCTGCCACAAGAGATCATGACCCTGTGGGACCTTAGACATTTTAACAGGGCTTGTAAAACAGAGCTGTTCTGCCAGGCCTATGGTTCAGGCCTACAGTAACATCTAGCCACCATATATTCTGGCTGCAGCCACCAGGCTACCCTCCTCAAGAAGTCTACATTAAGTGGACTCCCCGCCTTTCCATATTAAAGACAATATTAGCTATGTAATTCTAAAATGTTTTAACTGTATTCAACTAATGTTAAATCTTTTTGTATATTTTTAGAATTTATATATTTTATTGACCTTGAGTCTTTTTTGAGAAAGGGTAGAATAAAAATCAAAACATATTTGGTTGAAGCAGTAAGGCAGATGATAAAATGAGCTTGAAAGCAGCTTGTATAGTTTTGCAATACTATTATTTATGGTATCCAAGTATATTTTAAAAATATTTGCCCATGGCAAAAAAAAATTTAACATAAATATAATATGTATCACATAAAATCATTATTTTAAGAACAGCTATAAAAAGAATAAAATAAACAGAAGTAAAATGACAATTAGGAGCTTGACCCAGTTTTTTAAAAAGCAGCAGTCAAAATCTAATTGAGTATAGTATTGAGCCTTCGGGGAGGGCGGTATATAAATCTAAATAAATAATAAAATAATAATAAATAATAATAAATAATTATTGATTAAATATCTGTGAAAATGAACCTGTATATATTTTGGACTTTAAAGGTTAAACCCAGGGACAAATTGGGAGCTGGTACAGTTCATAAAGCTGAGGGATTATATATTAATCATACTGGATTCCAGACAACATCCTGGCTGTGTTGCTTTGTATGGTTGATCAAGTGAAAACCTAAGAATTGTCCAACTCCATTGTCTTCAGTGGAGCACATTATGTGAACAATAGAAATTCCGTGAACATGAGATGAGTCACTATAGTGGATTAAGAACTAGATGAGAGAGACCCTTGCATTCAAATTCTTTGTTGTAAACTTTGGGTAGCTTACAGCCAGTTGTCCTCTCTGCTTCTATTGCACTCCTCTAAAAGCGCGATTAATTAATTGCCTCAGAGGGGAAATTCCAAGGACAGATGTAATAAATCACCATGAAGCCCTCACTGCACATCAAAAAGTACTCTAGGAATTATAAATAGTATAATGTTTGCCACGCTTAGAAGATTTCTTACTGCCCTTCCTAATAGTTGGCAAAAAGCAGGTGCTGATTTTTTTACCTTTTTCCAAACCAAGGGAATGGCACTACATCCCTCCCATTGTGCCCCCCATGTCAAAATGTAAAGGATAATTTCCTTGTGAAGTGTGACCTATTTGCCTATTTATTTATTGCCACTTTTTAATTTTGTGTGTGCAAAGAGCTACTTGTGTAGTCTGTGAGACTCGTGTATGTTGGTGGTGCTGTATATACATAATGAGATATCCACATGAATGAGGCAGGCTGTGGAAAGTCAATGAGGCATTGCTACAAAAGATGACTATTGTCATATCTTTCTGAGGCCTCAAGAGTGGAGCACTGCCGCCTTTGTCTACACCAGGGGTAGTCAAACTGTGGCCCCTCAGATGTCACTGGCAGGGACTCATGGGAATTGTAGTCCATGGACATCTGGAGGGCTGCAGTTTGACTACTCTTGGTCTACCCAGCTAGCCAGTTTTACTTCTATCTGCAAGTGGTGAACTGTTGTGTTGATAGATGATTTATGCACAGTGTTTATGATGATATCGTCAGTTAGTAGAGAAAATCTCAAATCGGGAAACATTGGATAGTGCTGAGATTTGTCCAAGGGAGCTGTCAGTGCTTATGGGCTGACTTTTGAATGTGGATATCTAGTAAGCCTGATAATAGTTTTGATTAGTGACTTGCTGTGTATACATGATTATTTCCAGTGGGTGGTGATGTGCAGCTTGGTTTTGCTTTTTATTTAAGGCTTGTTAGTTTGCAGTCTTAATTTTGAGGTCTTCCCTTGTTGCTGGCAAGTGACCTGATAATATTCTTGACTCTGTCTCTTTTAAACGATTGAGGCTCTCAACGAGAAAAAGGAAATTCTTTCACATTAGTCCATTTGAACAGCGAGGCAATTTTCCACATGGTGGCTTTATGGAAATGTGCTGCAGCTCCCTCCAACCATGACCAGGACATTATAGGAAATGTATTTTCATGGAAGATTTGCTTCAATTGCCGAGTGCAGGGTGTGGTAGCAGTGGTGCTGTGGAGAACGGTGTTTGTTCTGTTAATGGACAACTGTGCACCATGATGTGAATCCCTTCTGTTAAATTAAATTGGCTGTGTTTCCCACCATGACCAGCTTGTCATTACTGATGCATTGTTCCTTACCATGCAGTCCCTGCTGTGTGATGTGGTAAGACATCTTATGGAAGAACTGAGTGGGACTCATATGGGCATATGCCCAGAATTCTGGCGGGAGATTTAACTGCCACAAACAAATGGACTGTGCTCACCAATTCCCTTGACACAGACAAAGCCCACTAGGAATGTTCTTCCAGCCCCCTGATTCCTTGCTGGTAATAGCAGGATTTAATTTCATGAATAAGGCGCCTGTTTTCCCGACCCATATATATTTTGCTGCCTTTCCTAGATCATGAACCAATGTATTATTTGCAGATTTCACCACTTGACCTAATGAAAGTCTCTGCCCTAAATGTGAATGATCCTATATTTGGTAGACTGTCCTCTACAGCAATGATCCCCAACCTTTTTATCACTGGGGTCTGGTCAACGCTTGACAATTTTACTGAGGCCGGGGGGGGGGGGTAGTATTTTGCTGAGGGACACCACTACCGCTGCCTGAGCCCCTGCTCCACTTGCTTTCCCGCCAGCGCCCCTGACTTCCCGCCACCCGCTGGGGGACACTGCAAGTAGCAGCTGCGCAGTGCCATGCCGAGGGGGAGCCCCAGCCGTGGTGGCTACTGGAAAGCACCAAAGGTGAGCCGGCAGCAGAGTGGCAGGGCAGCCCCCAAGGCAGCAGCCTGGGAGGAGGATGAGAAGGAGCTGCGGCCCGGTACCAACTGATCCACAGACTGATACCGGTCCCTGGCCCGGGGGTTTGGGACCACTGCTCTACAGAATAATGCCATCCCAGGCATATCAGTGGAATTCCTAAAGAGCTGCTTTCCATTAAATCAGATGGAAGAATAACAAATCTGGCCTGTGGATTTTGAAACAAAGATTTGGCAAAAGCGAAGTGTGTTCATTAGATTGCGGCAATGATGTGGGCTTTCCAGAATTTTTTTGGGATGCCCTAATAATCTGAGTCAGCATGTGTATTTTAACATATTTAATAAACAATATTTACAATTGAATTGTATGTCCCCACAGCTACAAAGAGTCAAACTGAAGAGGGAGAAATAATTGTGATTTAGATGTTCAAAACTTTGAGGACATTTATTTTTATAATATTTTAAATGTTTAAATACTGTACAGCATGAACCTCCCTTATCCTGTTTAAGGGGGGAGGGGACCATGAAGGCACTGAAAACTGTTGACACATTTAGTTTAGTTAACCCAGCAGCTGTACATGATATCATGTCCCTTGAAAAAGCTACACAGCAAAACACGTTGGGATTTGTTTAATATTCTGGACATTAAAAAACCACTGAAGTTTGAAGACTCCTTAGGAGTCTGTTTATTATATTGTAACATTTGATACACTATACTGGTATCCCAGTGCCCTATTACTTGCTTTGTATCCTGTCCTTCACTGGGTCCGGCCCCTCCTATTTCATTTTTACACATGAAACTTGAGCATCATCTTCACAAGTGGATCTGATAGCATTCCTAAGTAGCAAATCTACCCCCTTTTAATACGTAGTATGGTACAGTTGGCCAACTTCTTAATACTTGATGAAATGCATTGTTACTTAACAGCACTTCAGTCTTGTTGGAGATGAACATTTGTTTATTGACCTGCATATAGCACATTCCCAACTCCATAAATATTTACTTGTTTAGCTGATTCAGTGGAAAAGGAGAAATAGAGCTGTGTTGAATCTGTGCACTGTAACTCCAGCATAACATAGTCCTACCAGATAGTACTTTCTCTAGGTTTTTTGGTCTACTTACTCATGGTCTTGACATCAGTGAACTCATAACTGACTCCCTTTTCCTGTTAAGTGATTCTTGACACATTATTTGCTATCTGGCAAATCCTGGGTTTGGAAAGGTTGAATACCAGTGAGGTAGATATATCACTGCATTTGTGTAAGGCTACCTCATGATCATTGTTTCAAGATATATAGCATTTTAAACTTTGAAAACATATAAATGTAGTTCTGAGAGTTGTACTGGATATATATATATATATACTCGCTGAAAAAAGATTTTAAAAGTATAATTTAGGATTTTCAGATTTTAATCTTTAAAAAATCTGCAAGAAAGTACACTTTGTTGTGTTCGTATGGGGAGCTGCTATGAAGAATGGAGTTGAAAGAAGCCATGGTGGACGTGGGCAACTGCTTGTACTAACATTAAATGCTTCTCTGGATTGCAGCCACTGGGTATAATCCAATGAGAATTAAGTCCCATTGAATCAATGGGACATAAGTACTTAATTGTACATTCAAGCCCCATTGATTTCAATAGGACTTAAATACTCTTAACTTTCTGTGGATTGTACCCAAGAGATTTTGCATATTGCACCAGAATGCATTTTTCCCCTGCAGTTTTAAAAGGTTTTCATATTGTAAAAGAGAGAGAGAGAGACTACTGCTTCTTAATGTGGCCAGGGTGATTTTGGCAATTACCTTATGGGGCACTGATGTTCAGTGCCTAATTATTACTAAGTTAATTGGCTTTGAGCATACCAGTAGCTGCACCTGTTAAGAAGGAGGCAAACTCCTTTGGAAAACTGCCTCATTATTAGCCTAATTCATTTCTTTCTCCCTCCTCCTCACCACAGCCAGACTACCTCAGAAAAGTGATGTAAGCCTGTTTGCACACTATGCAGAAAAGCAGAGCAAATTAAAATCCACGTACATTTGGACAGATGGCTGCATCACTTTTAATTAGGTATGTGAACAGGACTAATAGATGCAACACGCGTGAGGTATTTGTTTTGCTCCTCGTTTTGTTCTGCTTTTTTAAAAAAACACACAAAACAGCTTCAAAATTGTTCTGTTCATCCTGGTGTCTGAACTGGTGCTTTTCGTTTGCACGCTATTGTTGTAACACAGTAGATAAACAGCATAGAGGGATGAAGGCTGGGGAAGATAATGGGACATTCAGGTTGTGACCTCTGATGTAATCTTATTGTAACTATCAAAGGCCTTTTGGGATAGAGATAGTGATGGGCTCCTATTGTAAACACATTCACTTCACTCTGGTTCCCCTGGAATTTTATCCTGGATACCTGTGTTTAGAATTGCAACCTTAAAGTGATGCCGTGTACAATCAGATGCCTCGATTATGTTAGGTAAATGTGGATTGCTACACATCACCACAGTTTTATTCCATTGGGAACGGAAAACTTTCCGTATGCAAGGAGAGGCCTTTGTACTAACATAACTACTTGCAGACGTGTATTCCATCTGTACAGTGACTGATAAGGTGTTTAGGGTAAAGTGACCCTAATCATCTGGTCAGTGACAGGCCCTGATTTAATCCTTTAGAAGTAAGTAAGAAACATGCACCTGATATTACAGATAGCGACAGGAGCAGGAGAAGAGTAGCTCTCTTCAAATGATGGATTGACTCTGTGTGGAGATAAATTTGTGCCTTCATGAGGATGAACATAGAAAAGTGGTGAGAAGTGGAATAATCTGAAAGTCCTATAAACCATATTCAGAAGGAAATGGAATCAGTCTTTTGAATAAAATTTACACATAATAGTAATAATTAAATGCCACAAGAATTTTGACCATAGAGTTTAGTTAATTCAAAGGAAGATGTGTTCCATGCTATATTTCTTCATTCATGTGTTCAATTACAATCTGATGTGGGGAGGTTTTGTGCCAAGGTTACAAGACTTAATCAATTTAATCTGTGCAATTAAAATTTTGATTTGAACTCATCTCCCACTGCTTGGTCAATGGAATTGATAACAGACAAACATTCTGGGACTCAGGATAGCTGAATGGCTTGATAGTGTGTAGGCAGCACCTATGTGGTGGCACCTTCATGCTGCTGTAAATACAGGTGTATGAGAAGGAAACTTAAATGGCCTTTCCTTCCTGCTTCCACTTAAAACTAATCAATTGTTTAGCTTTCTTTTGAATAGCAAGAAACAAAAGCAACTGTCACTGGTGGTCGTTAGTTCAAATATATGTTAATGTGCTTTAAAAAAAAACACTCTATTTTCCATTAAACTAATGAGCATTGAACTCATTTAATTTTGTGATCATTATAACTTTCGTGGGTTAATGTGCATACATAATAGTTGATCTGTTAACCATTGATTGCAAGTTGGCTGTGGATTCTTATATTCCTTTCTCCTTCATCCTCTGTTCTGTGGCCTGTATTTCCCTATTGCATGTTGATCTTAATCATAGTTTATTCTTTCTTGTGTACAGATGTTACCTATGGTTGTTTCTACTAACCAGAGTTCCCACCTTAATAGTGATTTGAAACCAAGATTTGGTGCAGATTTGAAAGATTAGTAGCATTATGGTTTTGTTAATAGGATAAAACTCTTCCCTAACTTGGTCTTTCTGCTTGTGAATAACCAAAAATGCAAATGCAGTATAAACGTAGAGAGATGATGTGGCTTTGACAGATGTGATCTTTTTATTATAAGAAAATGGTAAAAGAACTCATTTGAGATTTAGTCTTTATTGAAATAATATCTTTGCCTTTGCTTTTTCATCCATGGATGCTGTTTGCGGTTCCCACTCTCTTATCCCTCTTTGTCTTTTGAACAAAACTTGAACATTACTCAATATGTTGCTAAATGCTGACATATATTTTCACTTTGCAGTATCCAGTATGTCTTGCCAGTGGGTTTGGGCAGGTAACCGTTGAGGTAACTTTCAGGGATATTTGCTGAGTGTTTTGCCATGGAGGCTGCAAAACTAGGCAGGATACAATTCTGGTGCTTGCAGGACAAAATGTTTCCCAGTAAAGCTTAAGAAGGCACTGTGCCACTGTGCAAGTTATACTGTTGTCCCAGCGGTCTCTTTTGGGGAGGCTGGACAGATCATGCCCTCAGGTCTCAGAAGTGAAGCAGGGTCTGTCCTGTTTGGTATTTGGATAGGAGTCTACACCATGGTCACTCTGCAGAGACAGGCAATGATAAACCATTTTGAACACCTCTTGCCTTGCACTGTGTCCTTTTAGTACATTTTAATCATAAAACTGTATATAAAGATAAATGTATCAGGTTTAAAGAACAGGCATAGACATTTTAGGCCCAACTGTCTCATTCACAACATTTTTCTGCTCCCTTCATTCTTCCTCCTGTTTTAAACTGAAAATCCATGAAACTTTCCATAAAGCCTCTCAGAATAACAAGCTAGAATGTTGTGACTCAGTTGACATAAATAATTTCAGCAGGCAAGATTAGTTTCTGCAGGCCCAGACAGTGTGACCTCTGAGTACTCCACAATCTGTACTTTCAGGAATGCTGAGCAAAGCTGCCACATTCAATGGAAAGTTTTTAAGTCCTCTAAAACCAGAGTGGCCAAAATATCAAGGATGGTCTAAAGTCATCATCCTAGGGCCATCCACAACACTGTAATAGAGGTAGATACATTTTTTAAAAACAGCTATCCTTTGTTATCAGCACTTTACATAGGCTGAATAAAAGTGATCAGCTACATCTCATTAATATTTCAGAATAGTATTGCCAATGTGAAAGCTTGAGCAGCTGGTAGAATTTTACCGTTACTTATTTGGTCCCTCTTCCTATTGCATAGTTAGCCACATGTGGAAATATTTGGCAGTAAGATGGCCTCAGTTGCTGCTTTCATATATGTTTATTTATTACCATTTTTGCCGGCATGTAAGACAACTGGGCATATAAGACGACCCCCCAACATTTCCACTCAAAATATAGAGTTTGTTACATTACATTACAGTACTCTGGGCCACTATGGAGAGCTATGTCTATCCCAGCTGAAGTGCACCCGGCGTATAGGACGACCCCACCACTTGGAGGCATGTTTTTCAGGGGGGGAAAGTAGTTTTATATGCCAGCAAATACTGTAGTTGATGATTTATAGACCGCCCTTCCCTGCATGCTGGCTTGGGGCAGTTTACATCAATAGATAAAAACATTAAACAGATTAAAAAATATCATATTCCAATAAAGGCTATGCTATGTTTAAAAAATCCTAAATATTTAAATCTACCAAAATAAGCCCCCCACCCACCCCCAACCATCTTCAGTCTGGCCTGCATAGACTGGTTGTAGAATGGTGGAGACCCCCTGAAAGGACAAAGGGTGCTAGGAAAATATTCTTCCTTAACATGTTTTCCAGAAATCCTCTGTTGATGTAGAAGTGTGCCTAGATCCTGGCTTGGGACAGATTTAGCCCTCTTCTCCCTTGTTACCCAAAACCTATTCAGGCATATTAAAACAAAGTGGGGTTTTCAAATGGTTGCCATAGCTTACTCTGCGTACTTAATATTGTACTATAACCAACTAACTATAAGCAACTAGACTTCTTAAGTTTGTTTTGGGGTTTTTTTTCATAGAATGTGGGCATTTCACAAAAAATATTTTGGCACCCGTTCAGAAACTTGCCATAAGCGACTTATATGCTGTTGTTTCCATAGAACATTGAAGATAGGAATCTGTTTAGTAAAGTTCATTAATAGGTTCTTTACCTGAGCAGATATGTTGCTCAATTTCCCTCTCATCTTCCCCAAACTTTATAAGCTTGTGATACAAAATATATGCCTCCTAGGATGCCCACAGTTCCTTTCTGCATTTGAGGAAGACAGCAAAAAGAAACCTCTCCACTCCTCCATCAGAAGGTTAAATTGAAAGAAAAATGGGAGCAAAAGTGATCATGTTACTCAGAGGATATTAAAGAAGCTACAGTTTTATGCCAGACACCTGTTTCTGCAATAAAGACATGACACACAGTAGTGTTTTGAAGACACTAATAATTATTTCTAGTCCCAGTTGCCTGCACTGGGTGAGGATTACAAAATGACAAATGAATTTTCAGTGCCCAAGCTCTCATGACAGTAGACTGCTTGAGTGTTCTCCGCCATAATCATTCAACGTGTGTCCTTTTGGCAGTATAGCACTTGGCTCAGAAAATGAAATCCCCAAACTAGCAGCAGTATTTTAAGGGAAGAAATGCAGATTGTATGCTAGAATTAAATAAACACACCATAATGCACAACTTACCCAAATGATCAGAAGTTTAAGAGGCTCGAGAGACCCTCTTGAATCATGTGGCCAGTTCAGTGACACACTCGGCCTCCAGGGCATAATTCCTCGATCATCCCTTGGGTGCACATGTACAGAGGAATATTTCTGTGCAGTTTGTTCAAGTGATCCAGTAAGTTACACCTATCTGAAAATTTGCCTTGTGTTAGAAAACCATTCATAATTTATTTTATGTATGTTTCATGAATATTATATGTGTAATATTTTCATTTGGGGATTGCTCAAGGAATCTCACTGTGTGTATCTGAGAACAAGGTGTAGTTCTCCCCTTAGATGACATATCCTTTGTCTTAGTCTTTGTCAGAAAAAAAGAAAACCTAGAACAGATTTGTGGTTTAAGTACATTATGCTTGACTGAACAGGCAGTACAAGAGAGGAAATTTTTGCCCACAAAAATCTGAGGTGTTATGAACAGGTGGGAAAGAATAGGCTGTTCAAAGTATTTTAGTGGGTCTCTTCCTGACATATAACATCCTTGCAGCAGCTGGTGCCTAAAGCATTTCACATAATCAAATAGAATGGAATTAACACTTCAGGTGTGTGCTTTTAAGTTACAGAAGTATATGCAGCACAGCAGTTAAGAGCATGGCCAAGAGAAGATCGTTTCCTGCTAATCTTAGAATTTACCGTATAGTTTTAGGCAAATCATTATCTTTCAGCCTCAGTCTCTCCTGTTATGTAATACATAGGTGAAAATATAAGTTAACCTCACAAAGATGTTGTAAGATTTGCTGAAATGAAATGTATGCTAAGAACAGTCATTATGGCATATGTTCTTTTGCAGTTACTAAAGTAAAATTTCAAAATTGGGGCACAAGAAAATTATGGGTTGGATCCAGATTGCTTCCTCCCTTCCATTGTGGCCCACTAAAGTCAACAAAATGCTGCTCTTGAGTGAGAGTGGACCTAGAGGAATAACATGGGGGTGTTTGCAATGGAAAGGGGGGAAGGTCTACTGGAAATTGCTAATTTATTCTGGGTCCAGCCTTTATCTCCTAACTACGTCTGACCTGAACGCATCTTCTGAATGAACAGGAAGCATATACCACAATCACTTTGGTTTCTGGAGACAATCAGAATAGGCATGAACATTCAGATGTATCAGCAGTCATACAGCACAGTATTTTCATGCAAGTATCCCTCCTCAGAATTCCCATGGACAAGTGACTTATGCTAATTCGAAAACCAGTGTAATGTAGTTGTTAGAAGACTAGGATCCAGGAGATTCTGCTCCAAATCCCCATTCTGCTGTGCAAGCCTTTTAGGCAGTCACTCTTTCTCAGGCTAATCACCCACAGGGTTGTGAAGAGGGGAGAATGTTGTGAATTGTTTAAGGTCCCCATTGGGAAGAAGTAATAAAATACATTGCTGATGTGCAAACTTTCCATGTGAACAGATCTGATACTGTTCATCTGAAAGGGCTGTTGTATTCTGTCCCGTCCCCCCCCCCGGTGCTTTTTTAGACATAAGAAGGCCTATTTTTAGATATAAGAAGGCCTAATAGAACATTGTAAATTGGAAAAGTTGGGTTAGCACTAAGGGTGAGGGGGATAGAGGTGGGCATGCTCTAGTAGAAGAATCAAAAGAAGTACTGTGGATGCCTCAACAGAATGAGAGATGGACCTACATGAAATCATAGAATCATAGAGTTCAAAGGAACTTCATGGGTCATCTATTCCCCTGCACTATGCAGGACACTCACAACCCTTTCACTCATCCACTGTAACCTACCACCCCCTTGAACCTTCACAGAATCAGCCTCTTGGCTAGAATGAATATCTACCCAGTTCCATGTAGGAATACTAGCATGCTAGGTCATATTATGGCATGATTTCTGGTAAGTTACCAAGTTTTTTAAAAGCCCATGTACTTTAGAAATGGCCTGCTTGCAACTTTTAAGCAGACCGTTGTTTTTTTCCTGAATTACCATATAGATACCAAGATTTTGGGGGTATGATTTTCAGATACTAATCTGATTAAAGGAAACTGTGTCTGATGAAGGGAGCTTTGAATCTTGAAAGCATATACCCTGGAAATCTTGTAGATATTTTAAAGTGCTATTGGACATCTATCTAGTTGTTCTACTGAAGACCAACATAGCTACCTGAAACTGTACCCGTTGACAAGCAGTGAGCATAATGTTGGACTAGAACCAGGGAGCCTCAGTTCAATTATTCATTTTGCTCACTAAATAGTTTTGGACCAATCAGTGCATCTCAGCCAAAAGTACTTCACAGGATTGGATACGGCTCCCTGACCCTCCTGGAGGAACAGTAGAATAAAGATGTAATAAAATAAAATTTTACATTAGCTGCATGGAATCCATTTTGCCATGACTAATCAGTAACATTTAAATGACCCAAACCATGTTGGCAGAGGTCAAATTCATGGGTTCTCCTCCACATCAGAATTTGTTCCTTGTGTCATTTAAATGTTATTCCAATCATATGGAAACTACAGTATTTGCTGGCGTATAAGACTACTTTTTTCCCCTGGAAAATATGCCTCCTTTTGGGAGGGGTCGTCCTATACGCCGGGTGCACTTCAGTTGGGATAGACATAGCTGCCCATAGTGGCCCATAGTACTGTACTGTAATGTAACATACTCTATATTTTGAGTGGAAATGTTGGGGGGTCGTCTTATACGCCCAGTCATCTTATACACCGGCAAATACGGTAGTTGTGGGAAAGTGGCTTCCACAGAGCTATGGTAACAGTTAAAGGGCCTCTAGAATTCTCACATAGTCACTTGCTTTGTTCTTTTCATTTGCTAGCAAAAACAGTTACAGTAATAATCCTCCCCAAAAGCACTATAACAGCACTATTTTGTGGTTCGGACTGATGTTTTTGTTTTTCAGTTCTATAAATTTTCCCTAACCTCCACTGGAGGCAGGCTGGAATTTAGGAGTGTAATTTATTTCCAGGTTAATATTTCGTTCTTATCCACTCTGGAACCTTTCTAAAGGGTGTACCTTTTCATCTCAAGCATGTGATCTATCAGGAGTTCTTTTCTACCAAGTGCCCTAAGCTGGAAAGATCAATGGAGTTCCAAAAAGAATAATTAGTCATTTTCCCCCTTACCTTAAATTGAATTTCCATTCTGTGCTGTATTGACTTTTAACAGTTTATTGAGAGAGAGATTTGAGAAAGTCTGACTTGAATCCGACAGGCTAATCAGTCAATTGCTAATAGACCTGTGATGTTCCAGAACTACAAGCTAATGGATTTTCTATTGTTGATTTGTCCCTGTTGAACTGATAGACTCTACTGGTGGCTAAGCTGAAGCAAAGGAGAAGTATCCATCTGCCACATATCAGGGCTTTGTCTTTTTATGGAAAGTAGATACAATACAACACAAATGAATGAAAATGTCTATCTCTCACGACTTTCTAAACAGCTGTGCAGTGACAGATGCTAAGCCCTGCAACCTAAATTATTCTCTTAGACCAAAAGAAAATGTTGTGCATACAAGAATGAATCTTGGAACAATGTGGTACATGGTTTGGGCATGAGTTATTGTTTTTTTTTTTTTGTCTCATAAGCTTGAATTGATTGATTTTTATGTATTCCATAGGTCTGCATTCACATTACAGAATTCAGGATTGTGAGAATCCCAGACTTCTTTGTAGTTAACCAAATGTCAACTTTTTATAGATGTATATCAGTAGCCCTTGGAAAAAGTGCAAACATATCTCAAAAGGCAGAGAGGGACAATGGTGGGAACAGAGCAGTGGTATAGTACTTAGCATAGCTCTCTGTGCCCACCCATGGTTAGCACAAGCAGAATAAATGATGGCAAATAACGAAATAGATGCAGATTTGTTTGATTTGCATGATATATTCATATTGCTTTTCTTGACAAAGATGGGGAGGTGAAGCGCTCATCATACCAGTCTTTTACCAATACTTACTCCTGCAAGTACTTTGTCTATTAAAGTGCTATAGAAATAATAAGCAATAACAATCTTCTTAGAAAACCAAACTATCAAGGGCTGATATAATCTTTAGTTCATATGAAGAAGAAGAGGTGGGGGGGAGGATCTTATACGCTGCTTTTCTCTACCTGAAAGAGTCGCCTTCCCTTTCCTCTCCCCACAACAGACACCCTGTGACGCTGAGAGAGCCCTGATATCACTGCTTGGTCAGAACAGGTTTATCAGTGCCGTAGTGAGCCCAAGGTCACCCAGCTGGATGCGTGTGGGGGAGTGCAGAATCAAGCCCGGTTTGCCAGATTAGAAGTCCACACTCCTAACCACTACACCAAATATGGCTACAAGGTTAGCTCAGTGCTAAAATCAATGCCATTAATTGTCTTCAATACAGCAAGACTCATGTTTAACTTGTGCTTCTTTATTAGATTGCAGGAGGAAGAGAGCTACTGTTTGAACATTTAAAGATTAAAAGTATTGTTAGATTGTGGAGAAAGAGTAGGGCTGGTCATAAGGGGAGACAAAGTTACACAATTATTTTCACTCTGTGCAGTGATTAGGCCCAGGATTGTGGCTCTTTGCACATTCCTTTTCTGACATTCTAATGTAAAATTTATGGAATAATTGTATTGCTCCTGAAATATTTAAATGAAAACCTGCTTTATTCTTTGTTTTAATTTATATGTAACTGTGATGGACTTCACATTTAAAAGAAGTGCTATACAAACAGGTAAAGGACTGTGAAATGTTAATTCTTCACAGAGCCAGGGAGCCACAAAAGACAGGCTGTTCCAAGAGATCTTATTTGTTAGCATCAGCTGAGCAGAGAAAAACTTCTGACAGATTTGGAATTCAGCCCTGATTGAAAGCAGTTTAGCATTGATAGGAAAATGGGGGAGAGTTGGCAAGGAAGTTTGGGAAGTAGGTAAAGACTCCCATTTGGGCCAAAGAAAGAAGATAGATCTTCTAGTGAGAGAATTTCCTTACCTAGTCAAACAGGGAGTTAGTTCTAAAGAGTGGAATGATCCCAGGTGTGCTGTGGTTAGGAATTGCCAATAGAGTCATTAATAGTCCCTTAAAAATCCAAAAGTATTGCATCAAGAGAAAGGGTACAGATACAGGAAAGTGTACTAGCCTTCTGGAAACCAAGAGTCAAAGTATACTCTAAGAAAGTGTACTAGATTGCTTAGGGAAACACTAAAATAAAAGCCTCTCAGTATAAAGATTTAAGTAACTATGAATAGCTAGAGAAACTCTCATTAGCCTGAAATATAAGAACTAAAGTCTGTCTATAAACTGATTTTATCTCAGGAATTTTACCCTTATATTGCCTCAGGAATTTTACTGCTGATTTCACCTGACCTTTCTCCTCTATGGTGAATAAAATATATTGTTAATTTGGAATATAAAACTTCTACTACAGTGCCATTTAAGTTGTGTAAATTAAAGGAGGCTCCCATTCCTTCCGTCCCATTCCTGGGTTTAGCAAACAACTAAAATATTATACCATCCTTGACCTTTTTACCATTGAGAAACCCTTGAAATATTCTTCAGGAAAACCTGGAAGTGATGGCAGCAGGCCACACATTCCTGCCATGCTTCTGGAAGTCACATGTCACCAGAAGTGACATAACCCAGACACTCCACCAGATGTGACATCACATTCCTTCACACCCATCCATCCCCCCCAACAGCAGAGCCTACTCCGCTGGGCCCAGAACAGGGCCAAGACTGGCCTCTATTGCTCTCCACCATTCCTAGCATTGGCACTTGCCTGCCTGCCCCTTTCGGCATACTCCAAGTGCACATGCGAGAAAGGCAGTTGCCTCGCAGGGGGATACTGATTGCCTCAATAAAGAAGCTGGCTACATACTTTTTTGCATGAATATTGGCCTTTATTCCAAACTGAGCATGGCGTGCATGGATGCCATCTGCCCACCTGTGGTCAGCTGAACACAAGGTAGCCCATTGCACCAGGCCCCCACACCGGTTCCATTGGCTAGCCAGCCCTGAATGTGTGCTCCATAGTCTGCTGCCCAATGGGAGGTGGCAACCTGGAGGAACCAAACTGGGCGTCTGCCTCTGATGGGTTTTCCTACCACTCGGAAATGCCAGGCTTTAATCAGGCTCTGCATTCACACAACCCCTTAAGGGGGCCCCCCTAAACTGAGGGAGCCAGCAGGCAAGCTTGACCCCCCCCCCATAAAAGATCCACTCCATGCTTCCTCACCACCAACTGTGACAAAGTAATAAACCATTAACAACGTCATTAATTTTACCAAGCATAACTCCAATGCCCAACAATACGGAGAGAGGGTTGGTTGTGCCCGTGGATACAGGGAGGGGAAAGAGGCTGAGCAATGGCCCAACATCCCTTAAAGGGATGCTCCCACTTGGCCCTTCCCACTCCGCATGCTGAGATGCATACCATTGCTCCAGGGACCACTGGAGCTAGGAGTCCACTCCCCACCAGCCAGGTCCTTTCAGCGCTTTCTCCTGGGTGTTCCCGTGGCCCCCTCGGTGAGTCACAGGAGCTATCTCTCGCATATAGCTTGACTAGCTTCTGCAGTTGCTGGGCTGGCACATGAGCGGGGACCTTGAGCCACTGCTCTGCTTACCTTGGCTTGCCTAGGGGTGGCCCAAAGAGAAAAGCAGAAATCATGTTGTGGGAGTGAGGATTTGGACCCTCTTTCTTGCACATTGCAGAGAGGTTCCTCCATTTTGGGGACAAAAGCCATAGTGATGTCCCTCCATCCACCCACACATGTTCTGTCCCTCCACTTCCCTTTCCTCCCCTGCAATGAATGGAAAAAAGCAGGGCCAGGCTTTGCAAACAAAAGTCAGCCGAGCTTGTCACAAGCAACTTCCCACCCCACCCCACCCCCACACGGCTCTATTTTTTTTATTTTGGTTTGCAGCGGGTTGCCCCGGTATGCAGTGAGGACAAGTGCTTGACCTGTCCATCACTTTCCCTCCCACAGCCATGCTGCAGCCCACTTCCCCTTTAACTCCTCTAAGAGCAGTTGGAAGGGCTTGGAATTTTGCCCAGAAAGGCACAGAACAGCTCTCCACCACAGGTGGAGCGACTACAGGTCTCAGCCACTCCACCATCTTTTGCCTCTCCCCCAACACAGTTAGGTTAAAATGAGGGTACTTAACTCTAGGGACTCCATTTGCTATCGCATACAAGAAGCCTGAACCAGCAAAGATTTTTATGACTAGGGCTTTCCACCCCCTCCAGGACCATCAATTACCATTTTGGGAAGAGAGGGTCAGCATAACCATATCTTAAACATTTTTTTGCTATTTGTGAAAAGCCACTCTGGGCGGAGTGCTGACAGGGACACCTTGGGTGTCCGGCCTGCCCTTCCACGTACATGGCCCTATCTGGGCGCACCTGCCTCCAGAAGCCAGGCACAAGGAGCTCACCCTGCCTTGCGGCCAGATGATGGCTGGCCGATGAGGAGAGCGCTCCCGCGATTCCGTGCTTCACCATCAGTCAGCACCCCCCACAAGCCCCCCCATGGTGGCCCAGCCAGCAGCACGGCTGTTGACCCACCTGCCAGCGGGGCTGCCACCTTGCCCAATGTGTGGCAGCCCAACTGGCTACAAGGACATTTCATCGGCCGACGGATTGGAGCGCCCGCCTCCAGAAGCCAGCTGCGAGATGACTCACAGCCAGATGCTAGCTGGCCGATGAGGAAAGCACTCCTGTGGGTCCGTGTTTCACTGCCAAGAGGCCTGCGCACAAGCGGCCATGGTGACCCAGCCAGCAGCTCAGCCATCGGCCCACCCACCATCGGGGCTGCTGCCTCGCCCGACCAGCTATAGGGACATCGACTGGCTGCCCCACAATGCCCTTCTCGAACACCGCGTGCCCTCCAACCAACTGCTAACCTGTCGCGCCCACCACGACTGCATTTGGTCTCCCGCCAGCTGCCCCTTCTGAAGGTGCACCCCAGAAGTGCCCATTGTATTCCTGAATGCAACAGGCTTGAAGGCTAGTATGGTCATATGATTATTTTTTATTTTTTAATATTTTAAAACTAATAAACTCCTACCCCATCAAGAAACCCTTCCAGGCTCTTCAGGAAACCCCAGGGTTTCATGAAAGCCTGTGTTATACTGTGACAGAGTGAGACAGCCAGAATTCTTCAAGAAAGAAGAAAGTAGATAACCCAAGTGGTTCAGTCACAAAAGGGAAAGAAAAATGGAGGGAAAATCTTTCATCTGAGAGAGAGAATTGGACGGGGGTGTCTTCCAAGCCTCGGTTTTCTTTGATGACTGGAACCTTTTAAATCGAGTTATTTAGTGCAGCACTGTCTTTCATCTCATGGTGCTGTTTGCATGTATCTGTGAATTCAAATTTTGCATGATAATTAATTTTAGTTTGCATGGTTCTTCTAATATAACATACTGATGATTCAGATATTTATAGGTGTGGTTTTTTTTCCAGGAAATTATCACATTTATGGACAGTGCTTTTATTTCCTTGTACAAAGACAACAAAGTTAGCCGGTTTCTCATGATTAGGAAATTTTAAACTAAGTAGTAAAACAAGTATGAAAAGGATGTGCAGGAGGTTCAGGAGATGAACAAGTTAAAATGTTTTTCTCTTTGTATCGTTATTAATATTACAGTTTTCTTGTGCCATCTGAATGTGACATAGTGTTCTGTTAGGATCTAGACGATCCCCGTTCTGCCATGGAAATTTGCTGGGCCACCGTGAGCTTGTCAGACACAGTCTAGCCTGCCATACAGTGCAGTTATGAGGATAAAATGATGGAGAGAATGTAAGCTGTGGTAGAGCTTTTACCAAATTATATTGATGTATTGTGTAGCTTATTCAGGTTTTCACTGTACTACTTCATCCCATCTTTTTTTCTACATTTCTTGTTTGTCCAATTTAGTTTGAATGTATCCAGCTTAAGCATAACGTGTACTGTATTGGCTGATACCAGCTATGCATATCCACATAAGAAATCTGTTATATACTACAGCGGTGCTCCCCAGCCACCAGGATGTAGCCTGGTACCGGGCTGTGGAGGCCTCGGTACCGGGCCACGGTGGTGGGGGAGGGACATGCGGGTGCTGGCACGCCAATAGGCACCTCTCCCTACCCCCCAGCATCGCACGCTCGTGGCGCCGGGAGCAATGAGAGCCCCCTTTGCTGGGGGCTATTCCTTTTTAATTAGTGGTTCAATAATGAAGGGAGGCAGTTGATAGTGTTTGTGCCACTTAGGATAAGCTGCAACCCAATGCTTTTGTATGAAGAGGAATTTTATCTTATGAGTTTTTAAAGCTGATTTTGCTTTGCCCTGCAGGGGGATATTGACTGTCTAATGAGGACACTGACAACCATAATTTGGCATAAAATATTTGGCCACAGCCTTTATTCAACATTGAGCATGGCAAGCATGGGAAGAGAAATTTGCCGTCTTGTGGTAAGCCGACTACAAGGCAGCCCCTCGCAGCCTGCCCCTCAACGGGTTGCATTGGTTATCCAGCCCAAAATCCTGGACATAATGGCAGGCTGAAGAAAGGGGGGGCAACATGGAGTGACCCCCCTCTGGGTGTCAACCTCTGTTGGGTTCTCCTGCCCCCCAGAAATGAAAGCCTTCAACCAAGCTCTGCATCCACACATCCCCTTAAGGGGCCCCCAAATTTAGCGGAGGCCAGCATGCAAGCTTGGCCACCCCAAAATTGGTCCTTCCCATGCTACACTTCCACTGGCTGTGACAATTAAACAATAATACAATCCAACATCTAACAATTAGATGTTAGTCCAACAATTCATAAGCAGGGAGAGAGGGTGGGTTTCGCGTCTTCGGGTGCCCTTAGGGGAAAAGAGGCCGGGTAATGTCAGGCCATCCGTTTAACTAATGCCTAAGTCAGCCACGCCCCCTGTTGCCATGCCAACACACACCCTGCCCAGAGAATGCCAGAGCTGGGAGTTCTCTCCCACCAACCAGGTCCCTGTCAGTGTTCCTCCCCTGCAGCAGCAATGGCCTCCTTTAGATGAGTCTTGGGAACTTTTTAAAATCTTAACTGAAAAATTCAGATGCAAGAGGTTTTGGAACTTCCTCAAATGTGATACAATATTATGTCTTTTTTACCCCTTGCATGGTTCATAAACTCCAAGAATTGGCAGATACAATTGAGAATTAAATCAACTTTTTTCTCTGAGATGTGCACTTTTCAAAAGAAACATTAAGTGACTTACATATTTGCTTTTCCTTCTTGAAGCTATGACACAGCTACAATAAGGAAATAACCCTTGAATCTATACTTGGGAGCAGCCCCAAGACCTCATTATCTGCTGTCTATGCTTATTTGAGAATCCTTTCATCTCATCTTATATTGACAAGTGATCAAACTTTCTGTGTGATGGACCTGTGGAACTGCTTCCTTCATATTAGAGAGCAATCCTAAGCAGGTCTCCTCAGTGTCCTACACAGGTCTGTTCACTGAGGCTACTCCCAGGAAGCATTCTTAGAATTGCACTGTTAGTTTAATAGTTATTAAAGTTTGTGGTAGGGTTGGGCGCTTCGGCGGCCGTTCACACCCGACACAGCCAGCACTGAGCCGTGGGGGGGGGGTGCAGGCGTCGGCCGAAGTGCCCAACCCTTGAACTTTGTGGCACCTTCTAAACAGAGTTACGTCCATCTAAAACTATTGAAGGCTATTGAAGTTGAAGGGTGTTGCTCTGCCAGGCATGGTACTGTGCATAACTTTTCCTTCTGCTGACAGCCTTTAAAAAGCTCATTGTCAAATAATTTCTTTCCAGCAGAATTAACTGGACTCCTACAAAATGCTGTTACTGGCAAAGATATCCTACAAGCATTTATTTATTTAATATATTTATATTTCATCTACTTATGAGATGTGAGTAATGATGTTTGGTGTTAATAAAAATTATTTTTTGCGCATCAGACATTATAACAATTGATTATTCTTTGTAGCAGAAAAGTGAAGTTAGGTTTATAAGCAGAATTTATATGAGAAAATGGGAGAGTCAGCATTGTATAGTAGTTAAGTGCATGCTTTTCCCCCTCCCCCTCTTTTAAGGGCAATCTGTTGCTGCCTATGTTATGCAGGAAAGGATCGTACATTACAGTCCTGCTGGATCCCTGTACAAATGCTAGACAACATGTATGTGTTTTAGTAGACATGAGTATATTGCATGCAGTCATTTAGGAAGAAATAAAAACACTTTCAAAAGAGATACCATTTTTGTGTTTTCTTGGTCTGATGGCCCAATCTTAGGACAGTGTTTAGAATCATAGAATCATAGAGTTGGAAGGGGCCATACAGGCCATCTAGTCCAACCCCCTGCTCAATGCAGGATCAGCCCAAAGCATCCTAAAGCATCCAAGAAAAGTGTGTATCCAACCTTTGCTTGAAGACTGCCAGTTTGAGTAGAAAGGCAGAGCATGGCTGGATTCGGACTGAATTTGCTCGATGTTCTCTCTCCTCAGTGATTATCAACACTGTTTAGCAAACTTGGGCTGATTGCATGCCAGAATGGGCATATACAGATTACCTAGAACAGGGTTATTAAACTGCGGCCCTCCAGATGTCCATGGACTACAATTCCCATGAGCCCATGCCAGTGTTCACTGGCAGGGGCTCATGGGACTTGTAATCCATGGACATCTGGAGGGCCATAGTTTGACTACCCCTGACCTAGAGATTCTCCTATTTAAAAGCAGAGCAGGCTCAGATGTAGCTACAGTTGTTTCTTTGCCACAACACAGTCCAACAAACTGCGGCAATTTTTCATTCAGTTCTGATGGAAGACAACGTTGTCTCCCCCATTTATCTTGTTTTATTTTTGTTCTGTGTTTGAAACAGTGGGTGGGCTCCAGCAGCATGGAGATGAAATGGAAGCTTGCTGTATTCACAAGATACAAAACTTTGCAATGTAAAATATGTATGAGAAAAATGTGCTTTAGAAGGGATTTCTTGATCTTCCCTCCCTCAACCGGCTCTATAAATAACTTAAGATCTATAGGAAATACTTAAGATAGAACATCTGACGTGCTTTCCATTTTTCAACCTTTGGTAAAAGTTCTCTGTGTACAATAGCAGGAAATAGCTAGTTTTGATCTTGTTCTTGCAGACATCTATAGGAAGGTAGAAAAGGAAACTCGCTTGTAAATATTTCTTTTATTAGATGTTGTGCGTTTGCTGTGGGCAGGAAGAGGGGTTTGGGAGTTTCTCACTACTGCTGCATCTGAACAAGGGAAATGGCTTGTCAGCAGGGAAAATTCAACACAGGTATATTTGGAATAAGTAGAATAAATGATGGTTGCAGTTTTCATGTTGAACAGCACTTGTACATTAAATAATTAACCAGCTTCAGATTCAAAACCAATGACTTGAAACTTGACATGCCACCAGGGTATGACTGTCAGGTTTTGGTCAAATCTGAGAAGCTCTTTAAGATGTAGCTTCTGTCTCTGAATTGTTTTTCCGAACAGGTTTTAGCTCATCTAGGATCTTTTGCATCCAGATTGTTTTGAAAACTGCTTGAGCAGTGTGCTTTTCTATAAGTGAAGAACTTTAAAGAAAAAAATTGGAGTGAAAGGGAAAGAGTAGTGATCTTGACTCTGAGACTCAAGACCTGGTGAGAGTCATAGAGGCTGTTGCACCGACTGGGAACAGTAACCACAATTCTGTTAAGTTCATTATTATGTTCAACAACAATGCTGTTAAATTCAGTATTCATGCCAATGAAAAGTTACCCCTAAAGTTCAAAAATGCAACATTTGAATCCAAAAGAGGGAACTTTACAAAAATGAGGGGAATAATTAAAAGGAAGCTGAAAGGGAAAGACAAGAGAGTTAAATCCTTGAAGGATGTTTAGAAGCTATTTAAAACCACACTAATTAAAGCCCAGATAGCATGCATTCCCTGGATTAGGAAAGGTGCTGTCAAATGTAAAAGATTGTCTGCGTGGTTAACAATGTAAGCCAATGAAGCTATGAAAAGTAAGAAGGCTTCTTTTAAAACTGGAAGGTCTGCCCAAATGAGGTGGACAGAGGGAGTCGCATATTGTTAAAAGCAACAAGACAAACAATAAAGATTTCTTTAAATATATTCAAGGCAGGAAACCAGCCAGAAAAGCAGTTGGGCCTTTCAATAAAAGGAATAAAGGGATTACTAAAGGAAAGTGGCAAAGTTGTTCAATGAATTTTTTTTCTTCTGCTTTCAGTGTGGAAATTGTGGGACATGCACCCATGCCACAGCCACTGTTTTCAGGACGGGAATCTGAGGAATGGAATCAAATTGAGGGGACTAGAGATGAAGTTCCAGACCTATTGGGGAAATTTTAAAATTTCCAAGTCTTGGCAGCATATACCTGAGAGTTCTTAGGGAACAGTTGATCTACTAACCTGAATATGTAACCTATCACTCAATTCAGCCACTGTACCAGAAATCTGAAAAATATCAAATGTTACACCAATTTCCAAAAACGGTCCAGTGGGGAACCAAGAAATTAGAAGCCAGTCAATGTATTAGAGCACACAGAGGAACAAAGCCTGCTAAGGGAAAATCAGCCTGGCTTCTGTAAAATTGGGTGAGGGGCAACATTGTGGCAGATGAGGTTCAGTGTTGTTAAGGTGATGTACACTGGAGCCAGAATCCCAATTTCAAGTACAGGCTCCTGGGATCTGAACTTGTTGAGAGTGAGAGGGAAAGTGATCTTGACATTTCACTTAAAGTCTAAACTTACGATGGTGCAGTGGTGAAAAAGGCAAACTTTATGATGGGGATTGCTAAGAAAGGGGGTTAAAATAAAATGACCAATATAATGTCTCAGTATGGTGCAGCCTCCTTTGGAATACTGTGTATAGTTATGATCACCAGATCTTAAAAAGAAAATTGCAGAGATTTAAAAAGTACAGAAGAAGGAAACCAAGATGATTAGAGAGCTAAAGCACTGAAGACTCGGTGACCTTTCAGTTTGGAAAAGAAACAACTAGGGGAGAGCTGATGAAGGTTCATAAAATAATGCATAGTGTAGAGCAGGGGTAGTCAAACTGCGGCCCTGGCAGGCACTGCATTCACTGTCAGGGGCTCATGGGAATTGTAGTCCATGGACATCTGGAGGGCTGCAGTTTGACTATCCCTGGTGTAGAGAGATCTCACAAAGAGAACTTTTTCTTCATCTCCCAAAATACTAGCACTCAAGGGCATCCCATAAAGCTGGTAGACAGTAAAAATCAGGATAGACACAGAAAATACCTTTTTACATAGTAGGTGATTAAACCGCCAGAGGACGAACAAAGGCGTAGACAGGTTTAAAAAGGGATTAGATTCATGGACATAGGTCTATCAATGAATACTAGCCATGGTGACTAAAGGGACCCGCCACTTGCAGAGGGCAGTAAACCTCAGAATACCAGTGATAGAAGGCATTATCTGGGGAAGGCCTCAGCCTTATTGGCTTTCCAGAGGAACTGGTTGGCCACTGTGTGAGACAGGATGCTGAACTAGATGGACCATTGGTCTGATCCAGTGGAGTTCTTCTTTATGTTCTTAAATTGTATGGTTGATGGCCAGCTATATAATTGTTCTCTGTGTCTACTTACAACTCAACCTTTATTTTCTGGGCTAAACCTAGCCAGGTTTTTTGCATCTGTCCTTTTTAGGCTGTGAGACTTTGTGAAGTTCTTTACTTTGTGATAATTATTTACCTTGAGGTATTTTTTTCTTGAATGCACCTTTCCGATGGTGATAATAATAACAGATTTGCAATAATAACAGATTTGCCATGTAAGTGGAGAAGAAAACTCCATGGTGATCTCTGTCCTGCTGTTTCTTTTCCCCTCGCATCTCATGAGGCACAAGAAACTCTAGGATTTCCCCTTCTGTGCCCTTTTCCTTACATTACCATAGAGTTGCTAGGTTAAAACAAGAGAAAGAGTAGCTCAGTTTGGGCTGCCCCATTACTTGTTATTCTTTTGCAGGTGCTAGCCTGCAAACCAACAACTGTCCATATTTGTACATTCCCCATTGAGGCTCCCAGCTTATTGAATGGTCTGTCACTCTCCTGACTTTCCTCAAACTGTACAAAGCTGAATTATTCAAGAGGGCTTTTCAGATCTCCTACCACATGGAAAACCTGTGCATCAGGGCAAGGCTGGACTTTTAAGAAAGTGCCCCCACCCGTTGTTATCCTGAGGAGATACAGTTGCATGAGGAGACTGTACCTATTAAGATCCTATATATTTGAATACACAGCACTGAGTTGATGACTATTAGCAAGGTCTCCTGAGACAAAGGCACATTCACCTGTATTTAATTAGGTCAGACATTGCTAGGGGAAATCATTTCCACTGCAGAAATGATGAAAAGCAACCTGCTGAGAGAATGTTCTTTATGTTAGATGGCTTTAAACACTGCTTGCCAATAGATAACCCAGCCAGAGGTACAGGTGTAGAACTTCAGAGCCTCATAGTTATTGCTGGAATATACTTTCAAGTCCTCTATCTGTTGATCTTTCTTATCTCTGTGTAGAATTAATTTCAGTAAAATTTTCCATGCAGCCTGTTTGCCACTAAACTGCTTTCACATTATATTTTCATTACAGGTGCAAGATCTGTTTATAGCAAAAGAATTTGTTAGCACCTGTGTGTACCTGTAATATTTTGGTCTGGAGTACTATGTGTGATTTCTTTTCCTAAAATATAGCATTAATTTAGTTTCTTCATGTTGACCATCATCAAATGATCAATGGAACATAATTGGAGCTCAGTGACACCTTTAAGGCCCACAGAGTTTAATTCTAGGTGTAAGCCATCATGTATATGTACATTTAAAAACTGAGTAATAAATATTTTAATCTTTTTTGCACCATTGGCCTTGGCCTTGTTTTTTATATCCAATGGAGGAGGAGAAAGGCATTTAAACGGGAACACAGTCCCATTAAAATTGAAATGAGTTTTGCAAGTTATGTTGGCAGCACAAGTAAACTCCAAAAGCATTTAAAGAGCTCACAGTCCCTTTAAATGCTTTCTCCAAACTGAGGACACTTCTGCACTTCTAAAAAAATAGCGTTAAGCCAGCGCAAAGACTTAAATCTATAAAAAAATTGTGCCCCCCAGCATTCCTCACCACCTCCTTTTAAATTTATTAATGTAATGACAGTGACTCTTACAGGATCCTGATGGAGAGAGACTTACAAATAAGCATACTAACATTTTTACAAACATGAGTGCATGGGGCTTGAAACTACTGTCACCAGCCAACTGTTCCATTTTAGGCTTTTAATAGACTAGTCTTAATCCTAAAATGTCAGTTTAGGCCCTTTAGTCTAATAATCTACTGTCATGCAGGCCCATTCATCCATCATCCCCAACTTGTGCAACCCAAGCCACAGTGTTTTACAAGCACAAAGGAAGTGCTCTGCAGAAATTCACGGAGAGCATGCCTATCAATAGACTAAACATAGTAGCTGGAGACCAAGGAGTTCAAATCCTTATTCTGCCATTAAGTTTGTTGAATGACCTTGGCAAAATCACACTAATAGATAATTCCTATATTGTTTAGAGGGCATGTCGATGAGTTCTGCATACTTGCCATGGTACATGATAAATTGGAAACAATATATACACATTTCCTGTTTTTATCTATTATATGATTTTTCATGTGAGGGTGCATGTGTGTGTGTTTAATGTATGCACAGTTGCCAGATACTACTTATATTGCCAATGTAAACAGTGCCCTTGAATGGTAAAATAGGTCAGATTGAGGTTAAAATTCAGAATCTTTGTCAGGGATAAAAATTATGTGGGCTTTCAGTAAGGACAAAGAAACTAGGATGAGAGAAGTGGCTCAGAAATTACTGCCTGAATGGAAAACATGTCAAATATGCATGAACCTCCCAGCCTAGGGAGAGGGGGAAGGTTGAAAATGGAATGCATTCCCCCTCCCAGGCTAGGAGGCCATTTGCTCTCTGCCTCACCTCTAACCATCATAAAAGAGTTCACTGAATTCAGCTGGTTTTAAAAAAGAACTGAAAAGCATAGTTTCATTTTATTTCTCAGAGCAAGCTGCTTTGATAGTATCTTCAGTCCCAATTTCTTCTTTTGATTTTTGGAAATAAATAAATATCCACAATGACAATCTCTTTTATTAGCTTTTTATATTCCCATGCCTTCCAGTTAAGTGACAAGGAATTCAGCACAAGTCAGTTACATGCCTGCAGTTGTTCAAAAGCATGAGGGATGGGCATGTAGTGCTCAGTGAACAGAAATCTGAGCTGCGGGGCTAATGAACAGGAGTATGTCCCTCAGAGTGTGTTAGTTCAAACTCCTTGTTCCTTGGATATGTTTAATGAAATGGTTCTTAAAAACAAAGCCTGCCCCTGCATCTTTTAAAAAGTTTTATTACTTGTCTTTCAGTTGTGTTTTCCAATTTTACATATCTCAAGTTCAAAGTAGGAGAAATAGTGGTATGTGGTGAACGTATAATCTCAGCTGTTGCATGTTGTGGGACATTTGCCTTTTGTAGGTTGGATATCTGGGGTACTCCTGGATCCTCATACTAGAGTTGTGCTACAGACATTTTTTCCACTGACAATTAAGATGAAAACTGGATAGAACTCAACATTATGGGAGTGTGAATTAACTCCTCTAAGTAATAACCCTGCATCTCATCTTTTTTTCCTCGTCTGCTTCAGTAGTGTTTTCTAATAAAAATGTGTGAGGTAAAATCCATTTCTCTGTGACCTGTGTGAACTGTTGCCATCTTTTAATAGTTGGATATCCTTGTTTACAATATGGTTGATGACAGATTAGGATGCCCCTTTAAATTGTTAAATTAAGGCTGGCATAGAAAATAGAGCTTAGTCCCCATCTTGTTCTCTCCCCCTCCTCCATTTTTGCTGCCTGTCACTTTTGAGGGAAATTTATGCTGACTCCGAAGTTCATTCACCATCTTTCATGCTCTGATACCCATAGACAAAAAAACTCCATGAACTTGACGCTGTGATTATAATCATTATCACCCCATTGTTCCATTGTCAAATTCAGCTAGCCTGCCTGTTTAGATGTTTCCTTGTATATTGTGGATTATTTAGTGTATTAAATTACTGAAGCCTTGTAGTTGATCAATTTTGGTATAAGTAATATAGTTATCAGCCAAATCTATGTCCATTTTACATGAAAAAAAATCAAATGTTCACATGTTCTGACAAGAATATTTTGCTAATTTTCTGATAGCATAGAACCCATTCTAATGTATAGGATTTTGCCTATTAATAATTGTTCTTCAGCACAGAAGACATGTTCATTCACAGACACTTTAATGCTTGGTAAGTTATAAAGTAGATTGGGAAGCAGAAAATTATCATTAGTTAAGCAAATTTTTAAACAGAGGCTGGATAGCCATCTGACAGAAAGGCTGATTCTGTGAAGGTTCAGGGGGGTGGTAGGTTACAGTTGATGAGCGATAGGGTTGTGAGCGGCCTTCATTCTGCAGGGGGTTGGACTAGATGGCCCAGGAGTTCCCTTCCAACTCTATTGTTCTGTGATTCTATGATTCTAAGCCTGCTTGTCTTTACTTATGGAAGTGGAATAAGCAATTATTTATAAGAAGTTGGGTGGAATTACCCTCCCCTCTTTAATTCCAGTAGGATTTAAAGTATCTCTATTTATGTATGTGCTTGTGCTGGAATTTTTCTGTTTATCCATCACATACTTCCTCTGTATTTGTGCTCTGTTTTTTTTTTAATTTAAATTATCCAAGGCCTTAGGGTCATCCACCTGTTTGGTAATGCCTTGATATTGTTCCTCCAGATTTGGGGATGGGGGGAGGGCAGAGATAAGTTTGAAGCCTTGGCTTTGTGTAAAAGTAATAGGCAAATGAGCAATGTAACTGGGGAAAAGATTTCATGACTTGTAGCATTTGGGCTTTGCTTTGGTTGCAGGAGTTTTTGCAAAAGCAACAAAGTAGTAGTGGGCAACAGAACAGAATTTATGTACGTGATAAACTCAGAATAAGGTTTAATGAAATGACCTTGTAATTTCCATTGACATTTGGATGAATATGATAGTAAGGGAGGAATGTTTGCCGATGATATGCATTCCAAGCTTTGACTATGAGTTTCATTTGGCCCTTGCATTGCTTGGACATGATGTTTTCGTGTTGTTATTTTTAAGCAGCTCAGTTATTTCTTTATACCCTTTGTCATTTATGTCTATTATACCAGAGCAGCACCTGCTGGTTGAAAAAAATATAATTGCCTTTGATGGCTGATGACTGACAGTCTACATAACTTGTATTCTGCTCATATCTTGCTTGTCTTGCCTTGCCTTGCCTTGTGATTTGTTTAACTGTTATTTTGGTTTACAGACTTGTGTGCTGAATCGCTTTGTGTCAGATAATCCACTAGCTTAACCAGACTCCCTTTTTTCAAGCGTACCTTATGCTTTGGGGGACTAAAGATGGGCTAGGCTGCCCTTATAATGCTAGTGTAAATGAAAAATGTTTTTTTGGTGATCCCAGCCTTTAGAATCCAGCCTATACTGGATAAGTTTGTTTAGGAGAGCAGGTGGGGCTTGACTATTGTGTGGTTAGGAATTTTGAAAGCAGAATTTCATTGGTGTGTTTGAACAGGAATCTTTCTTATGATTCATTTGTGCCTTAGGATTTTTAAGGAGCCAGTTTTTTAACCATTTTGCAACATTCTGCATTGAAAAGGCATTTTTGTGGATTTGGGTCATAAATCTCTTTAGAAAGGATGGGGGGGATTAATTTGACTCCGTTTAGCTTGCATTATGAAAGTCACAAACTCATGGCAAGTCTCCAACTTATGCCAAGTTCTCTCACCTTTAGATAGCAACGGTCAGACAAGTGGAATTAATGGGAAGCTGTCCCAGGGCAGATAATGCAGCTTTCAGGCAGGTATGAAAGTCTTGCATTTCCCTTTAAGCCGGCCTTTTTCAACCTTTTGACCATGGAGGAGCCGCTGAAATATTGTTCAGGCTTCGAGAAGCCCCAGAACCATGTTGGAAGTGTGGTCCAAGGCCATTAGGCAGGATATAGGGGAAAGACCAGAGAGCCCCTGTGGAGCCCAGGTTGGGAATCCTTGGTTTAAGCAATGGATGATGTACAGTAATTGGAGATAAAGATCTACAATCTTTTAGCTGTGGCTTTCTAATAAACTAGAGAACTTGAAACAAGAAAATAGGTTGTCCTTCTGTTAGAGTTCTGCAAAAGCCAAATGGAAAAGAAGATAAACTACCCCTTCTTTCTGCTGTGTAAGAATGAAAAAGATAGTTTTCATTTTGGAGTGGGGGAGCCTAGAAATTCCCCATCCTTTCCTAAACAGAGAAATGGAAGAAAGTAGAATTTGTCAGTATATTCTGATTTTAGTGACAAACAGAGGTGGGTCCATAACTGGAATTTAAACAAATTTGTGTTGTTGTTTTCACACAAATTGGGATTCTAAACCACAGACTAATACCAATCTGTGGGAACAAAACAACATTTAATTGCCCCTAGGACTTGTCACTTGGCACTCACAGAGAATCAGAATATAAAGGCTTACCAAACGATGGCATTGTCTGTCAACCTCTGTGTGGGAACATGGCAACAAACTGTGTCTCTACTTGTCATGAGTAAATCTCAGTTTGTCATCATACCTAAATGCAATCAGTTTCTCTAACATGAATAGGGATTTTGCTGTATAGTTGCTGCTAGTGATTTTATGGAACCCTGTTTAGACAAGAAGAACTTAATTGAAGATGGAGAAATAATCATAATTGACTCATAAAACAGGCGTAGCTAAAAGAAAATTAGGGAAAGTTAAAACTTTTGTGCCATTCTAGCATACCACTTTGTGTCTTGTTACATTATCTATCAATTTTGACCTTTTCTCAGATTAATTTTCCAGGTATTACAAATGATGTCTGCCTTGGTATTTGTAGTCAGGTTAGTTCTGTCAGTACATTTTAATCAAGGCTGAACAAATATTTCAAATTCCTGAGGTCAACTTCAAATATTTTGACGTTTGGGTAAGCAGGTACAAGTATTTTCACTTGTTTCATTGTTCAAGGCCTTAACAGCCCCACCACCACCTGAAAATCTGTGACCAAAAGAAGTAAATTAGAAAAGCCATGAGAGAAATGAAGCAGGAAGAGGAGGACAAGAATCTGGGTCTTGTTCACTAAATATTTTATTTTTAAAAGAAAGGCTGATTTGTATACCCTACTTTTCACCACCTGAAAGAGCCCCAAATTGGCATAGAAACACCTTTCTTTTCCTCTCCCACAACAGACACCCTGTGAGGTAGGTGGGGCTGAGAGAGCTCTGCTCTGCAATAATAGCTCTGAGAGAACTGTGACTAGCCCAAGATCACCCAGCTGGCTGCATGGGGGGGGGATAATAGGGACTCAAACTCTGCTAGTCTTTCTCCACTACACCACGCTGGCATGCAGGAGAGGGAGGGCAGTATACCTTTCAAAAAGGAATATAGTCATCTGGTAAATCAGTTTACTTGTTGTCAATATTACATATTACCTGGAAACATGAGATTACATCCATATTAATGTTTCTCTTTATAAGTGAGATCAGATAAGTATGCCTTATGGATCTGGGGGAATACTAGTGCAATCACATGCAGAGTTATTCCTATATACACACATTGAAACCCATGAATGCATAGAATTGCACTGCATGTCCATTACATAAACAGGAGTCTTATAGAATTTTGAAGATTAACAATTTATTCCAGCATAAGCTTTTATAGATTTCTATAGGACCCATCTGAAATAGTGCTCTGTAATCCATGAAACTTTAAATCCAAATTGCATTTCATCTTTAAGATGCCTCAAGAATCTTGATTTTTGCTGTAATTAGGTGTTATACCTCTGGTCCTACACAGAATCCCTGCAGTTCTGCCTTATCTATAAACTTCCTTCTTTTCCTACTTCTAAAGCAAGAGCCAATATGTGATGGAAATGATGTGGAAATTGAGCAGTTGGAAATAAGGCTTCAGAAATGAGAATACCATATCTTTCAGCTTTGCTTCAAGTGTGAGATGATGCAGAAACAGCAATTTTTAAAAACCTGGTAACTAACTTAAAATGCTTAAAAAATCAAAGATGTTAATTATTGCTGGAATCCAGCATGGTAGGGTCAGACTACAAAAAATGCTGTGATGAAACACCTCCATCCTCTCTGGCAGCGTTCTTTCTGAACAAGGCCAGCTAATTGTGCCAGAACGGTCTGTGGTTTTGAAGCAATGAAGGAGCTGGATGAGGCTTGCCAAATTCCTTTATGCTTGTGACTGAAGCCAGAACTAATACTTCTAAAACACAGCAGCCTTGTCCTTGTTATGGAAAAGTGTTGCTTTTGTGGCCCGTTCTTCCCTTTTGCTTTGCTTTCCCTGTCCTTAGCAGCAGTCTGTGGCTGTCCAGATACCCACAGGGCTTTTGTGTCCTGTGTTTTACAGCAAAAATAAATAAAAGTGTAGAAATGCAAAACTTTCCCTTTTTTCCCTTTAATGGGTGGGAAAGTGTCCATATTCTGCAGAGCTCTACCACATCCTTTGGGATGTCAGAGAAAGAAAATATTCTGCTTCTAGGGCTACATATTGTAGCTTTCAAGTTGTCTTTTTTAACAAGGGGGTAGAGTTCTAAATTACTGAATCAGACTCTTCCTTTTCTTTTTTACTCCCCTCCCTGCCCTTTAAATAGATTTTTACACTTTCTCCTATTGAGTAACTTCTTTTCAACATTTCCCTTTATGGTTTGGGTTTTGGACTCTTGAGCTGCTTGCAGAAATAAATTGCACCTGTTCCTGAAATATAGGAAAGAAGACATGCTTTCAGCCAACAGGGCTTCCAGTACAGATTAAATTTGATTCTGCCACCTCTTGGGAATGCAAGAGAAGGAGGGAAGAACCCCTTTCAAAACAGGTTAGCTGAATGTACCTCTCCTTTGTTAGAGCCTCTGTGTGTTGATTAGGTCGTACATTTGTACTTGTTCTGAATAATGGAGAATCACTCTTGAGAAATTTCTTTGCCAAAAGAAGAGAATGAAAGGAAGAAGGGGGAGTGTTGAGATGCTTGGGAAGGAGGACTAAAGTTCTGTTGAGACTGGCAGCTTAAGGTCAAAGGTCTGCTGTGACCTTGAACTGCCTAATTGACCTTTTAAGGCAGTTGTCTGTGTTGCATTGCTGGCTGGGATTAATTGCATGCTGGCATCTGAGAAAGAGCTGCTAACCGCCAGTTTATTTACTTCTGCTATTTCATTGGGTTGTTTGTATATTGACATCAGGTCTTAAGGATGGTCTGTGTGCTTTCTCTGTCTTTTTTTTTGAACTGTGAGAAAAGGGATAGAAAGGGCTTGCTGACAGTGTCCTGGTTAAAGCAGCCTATATATGGAGAATTATTTTTTGTCATCTAGACTAGCGATCCCCAACCTGTGGGCCGCGGACCACATGTGGTCCTTCGACTAATTGGAGGTGGGCCCGAAGGACGCCTTCTACCCCCCCCCCCGGCCCTTTACTTCATCCCCCCCAGCCCTTTACAACACACTTCATTGTTGTGGCGTGTCTGTATCTTATTTTGAAGGGATGTTTAAATATTACCATAGCGATGAGAGAGAGCTAGGGCAGTGGTTGAGAGTAGAGGAGTAAACTACCCCCCCACACACACACTGGGCCTCAGTAAAAGGCGTTGAGTGGTCCCCGGTGATAAAAAGGTTGGGGGCCACTGATCTAGACAAAGCTAACTTCCTGATAGTTACTGTAAAGAAAATTTCACATTTGCAGGGGAAACCAGCCCTGGAGATACATTTGCAAATGACAATATTTAACTGTTTTAAGTTGGTACAGAGAAGAGCATTCTGTTCTTCATCTAATTCCCTTACTTTTATAAGGTGTTTATGCTGGCTTTCTATGTACGAATCATGTACGACCATGGCTTTCTATGTACGAATCAAAAGATTAGAAGGGTGCATTTTATCGCTGGGCGGGATTGTTGTTTGGGATGTTTGGAATCTTTTGCCTCCTTAATTTTGCATATGTTTCTGGTACCTTTTCTTTATTAAATCCATTTGTTTAATCGGATTTATATTTCTATTCTGAGTGGCTAATTGCAATATTTGCAATATTTAACTGTATATATGCACCCATGACACTTAAAGGATACCTAGTAAAAACAGCCTTATGTATTTCTTTATGGCTCAAATGTTAAATGCTCTTTCTGTTTTAACATGGTTTCAGTTAGCCCCCCCCCCAGATATTCCTGTGTTTTATATGCAAGCATAAGTGCAGCCTTAGGGAAGAATTAAGAAACCTGCCACACACAAACTCTTTAAAGCTTGAGGCAAAATCACCAGTTAAGTCCTACACAGCCACATGGCTCCATTGGGGAGATCTTCTGCTTGATAGCAGAACTGTGAGAAGCACACCCATCTATCTTCACTGACAGATCAAAAGAAATACTGTGATTGATAACTATTTAAATGGCAAGAGCACACTTTTGAACTGTGCCTTGGATGGCCCAGGCTAGCCTGATTGCATCAGATCTCAAAAGCTATACCTGTTAGGTGCTGGCTAATACCTGAATGGAGAATGGCTAATACCATGAAGGAAGTCCAGGGCTCCTATGCAGAGGTAGACAATGTCCCTTGCCTTGAAAATTATATGTGGTTGCTATAAGTCATCACCACCACATTCTTAAAAGCTGGTCTTAGGATTCCTCACTGCAGTAACAGAGAATCAGTTTGGGTATATCAGATATGGTCTTCATAGCCATGTTCACAGGGAAAATTTAACATGTGACTGGACTAATCCAACAATACAGCTACATCTTTATGATAGCAGTTAGCTACTATTGTGATTACATATTGTTCAGCCATCATTATCATGAGATCATGCTTCTGTGTAACTGCAGTTTTTCCCATGGATAGTCACTCTGGGTTGCATATTTTATTCACTTTGCAAATGTTTTCCTTGGAACATATTGGGAGCAGTGTAGCGCATGGGGAAATTCAAATGATGCACTTTTCCGCATGGCAGCACCCCCCACTGGGCCGCTATCAGGGGTTTCACCCAGGGCCAATTGCCCCAGCGTTTCCCAGGCCCAGACGGGAAAGATTTTCCCCTCTGAACCCTGTCCACTCTGGATTAGTGCCTCTACATGAGGCAGCTGGGGCAGAAAGGTTAGGGGGGGGAGGCATTTTTTTTTCTGTTTAGGAATGCGATAGCAATACCATGTTCCGAAACAAAAATAATGCCCCAGGTGGCTTGGTGGCACAGCACAGCACCATGAAGCCGCCTATGGCATTTTGTGTCCCTTCCAGGACACCGTAGTCAGCCTAGGGTGGGGGGAGGAGCTGGGCCTGGGCAGTGTGACTCTTCCCTGCCAGACAGGCGTGGCCTGACATAGGCCCCAATGGTGCCCACAGTACAGAAGGGAATGCGAAAGAATCTTTGTTCCCTTGCCATGGGGCAATGGAAGGCCTGAATCGGGCTAGCCCTAGGTCAAGCCCCAGCCAGTGCCAGCATCATCTGGAAGTGGGTATTTGACCCACAGCCAGACAAGCACCAGACCAGGCAGAATTTCCCATGCAGAAAAGGTATGATAGGACTATTGATTTGGGCAAACTTCTGACATGCTTTGATATTTTCTGTAGCTGAGATAGCTGAGATGTGTAAAGCATGACAAACATTTCCTGTCTGAGACCATGGCTTTTTTTCCTCATTAGCTGTCAGAAAATCTATTATGACTCTATAGAGAACAGTTATTGCCACTGTTGAATTTAAAGGAACTCTTTGGACAAGCAACAGAAGCAACATAAATTATTATAATTATAAACTGCCCAGAGCCATAGGGAAGGGCGGTATAAAAATCTAAATAAATAGATAAATAAATAAAATAATAATGTTATGGTTCAGTACCAGTGTTGCCACAAAAGATTCCCTCCTGGTATCACAGGCCTGTAAGTTTCTTCTTTTCCATTCTTCCCAGGCTTAATATTAGACTGTTGAATTTAATGAAATCAGTACTTGGTATAAGTACTGGAATATAAAAAGCCTAAGATTTTAGCAGCAATGTAATTCCACCATTTCAATATGCTTCAAAAAATGTTTTGCCAGTTGTTACCCAGACCTTCAAAAATGAACTCAAGATCAGACTGTTGGTCCATGCAGCAATGTGTTATCTGCTCTGGCTGGCAACAGCTCTCCAGGGACTCAGACAGAGAATTTTTAATTAAATAAGTAAACATCTGTCTTCCAGACCAAATTATGTATTTAAATAATTTACACGTTATTGTTTCAAATTCTTTCCTCTTATTCTGAGACTTGGAAATTTACATGTGGAGACAAATAAATAGTCTATGAACATTTTGCTGCTTTAACTGTTGTATTGCAAAAAGAAGGCCCTACAGTGCCCTGCTTGAGCTTTCTAAGTGGTTTCCATCATCACTGCTTAGTAATTCTATTAGTTCTGTTCCATATTAATCCCCTCGTAAAACTGAGCTGTAATATTTCTGTCTGGCCAGTGTAATGATGGTAAACTAACGGTAAGTAATTGTACTGAATATTGCTGCTTCTATTATTTGTTTGTTTGTTTGTTTGTTTGTCTACCGTCCTCCCCCGTGGCTCAGGGCGGTTTTCATGAAACAACAAAGAACAATACAGTATAACTCAGTAGTAACAGTGAGAACAGAATTTAACAACTTCAGCATTTTAACTTTTTGAGAATATCAACATTTTAACAGTCCCATGATTGGTCAGTTCAGGGTGTTTGCTTCATGGGGTGGAGTTCAGGGGGCCCCCATAGATGTTGGCAGTTTTGGACAACCTCAACTAAATGCCTGTCAGAAGAACTCCCTTTTGTAGGCCCTGTGAAATTGATCTAGCTTTGTCAGGGCCCTGATCTCCTCTGGGAGTTCATTCCACCTGGACAGGTTGGGACCAGGACAGAATATATTATCTGAGTGATTGGAGTTATTAATTTTTCCCTTTTTCTTTTCTTTTTTTTAAATGCCACCTTGACGTTGTCCTCCCCAACTTCTCATTTGGATGGTGCATTTAGGTAAGTCCCTGTGCATGCAGTTTTAATAATTCCCCATTTTTCCTCCTTTGTATGTTAATGGTAGTTTTAAGATACAATGATTACATGACAATATCACATGAATTCTTCTCAATAAACCTGTAGGATGTGAACAGGAAAACTGCATTTGAGTTAATCTGCATTTGAGTGTTACTATTCCACTAAACAAAAGTATTGTTATACTTGCCTTGTGTCATGCAAATCTCCCATTTGCTACGTGGAACAGTCAGATTTCCTGTACCTCAAAGGCTAGCTTGGTACATCTCTATTAATGACCAAAGGATGAAGAAAAAACTGACTACCCTATTAATAATCCCTTCATCTAAGCCTAATCATTAAAAAATCTTTCCTTGAACTCTACGGGCCACAGGTGAGAGAGAGAGAGGTATTGATTGCCCTTTGTCCCTCAATAATAAATGTAACAGACATAACTAAGTGCTTAACATATGAACCAGGGTTTCTGAAATGCCTCACATGAAAAAATATTTAATGATAAGGAATGTTGAGAAAGTAACACGGGTACCAAGATTTCCATATCAACATAGATCTAGGAGTCCTGGCCAACCTAGCCCCCTCCCCCTTTGCTCTTTTTCATAAAGAGAAATCATAACAGCAGGCTTTCATGAGGGTCAAGCATCAACATGAATGCCCTGGCTCATATGCTGTTGTTCTCCTATCTGTAGTTCTGGCACTGAAATAACTGCTGGGTTGACTTTTAAAGTACGAAGCTGGCCTGAGTCTGCCTTACGTCTAAGTTGACTATGTCATACTGATGGATTTTTATAGAGGGAAAGAGACACAAGGACCCTTCCTCTAGGAGAAGAATAGGCTAGACTTCTTGCAGCAGTATTCATTTGCATTTACATATCATTTGCCAGCATGCTTATTAAAAAGAATTGGCAAGTGACACTGACAGATGCCCTTCTCTGCTTCCCCCCCCCTCTTTCTTTCGTTCTTTCGTTCTTTCTTTCTTTCTTCTTTTGGGGGGAGGGGATGATGACTTGCTATAGATAAATCTGAATCCTGGAGGTAGGTATGCAGTATGTGGGCACTTTTCCTGGGCCATACTTTAACTTTTTAACATATCCGTGAGAAAGATTTCCTGAACATGGTTATTTGATTTTAATTTGGATGCCAGTCCATCTGTATATTTTCATTTAATCATAGAAAGACGTGTGTTCTTTCATTCTGCCTTACAGACTTAGCCTCGTTCTAGACATCATGGAAGGAACTTTGTTTGGGATAAACGTAGATTGTTGCCACAGCTTTTTGCAGCCTTTGTTCTCTCCTCCCCTTACACATGGAATACAGGTTTCAAGTGTAGGGAGCCTTGAATCAAAGCTCCAATTTACCATGGGGTCTGAACGCAGATGTTCAGATGAACTGCACTTCTCTTTCTCCCCACTATCTGGGATGTTAAACTGAAGTTCAGAATCTCAGAATAAGTGGGAAACAAATTCAAGTTTGCCAGTTTGGATATCATGGCTAGTTGGACCTTGACTCAAAGCTTCACAAACCTAGAAACCTCTAGTCCAGGGGTGGGCAAACTGTGGCTCTCCAGATATTCATGGACTGCAATTCCCATGAGCCCCTACCAGCAAATGCTGGAATGCTGGAATTGTAGTCCATGGACATCTGGAGGGCTACAGTTTGCCTACCCCTGCTCTAGTCATACTCCATATGTCAAGCAAGAGGATGAAGAAGGTTCTGGCATGGTTTTCACCCATGTTTTTTTTTTCCCTGTGTGTGTGGGGGGGGGGGGGTTGTTTTGTTTTAACAGGTGGTGTTTGTGCCTCACTAAGGGCAAATATCTCATAAATGAGCACACTGTAGAAACATCAAGCAACAATTTACTCTGGTTGTATTCCTACATGAAAAGAGAAGTATGATCACCACAGTATGATGTGGTGATAGGTTTGGGACAAGCTGCATGTCAGAAGCTGTTCTCTAATCATAAACCATTCCAATACAATGCACCAAAGTTGTGAGGTTGTACTTATTGCTGCTTCCTCTTGGGTTCATCCCATGGTGTTTCAGAAATATAAAAATGTTAAAGCTATGAATGGTTGAATAGGATTGCATGAGAAGAATGCCACAATTCAACCTCTCATACTACTGTGATTCTCCCTAAATATTCCTGTCCTTGCCACATAGGTTCTGTAGTCTTATGGTACCAGAACAACATTAGATGGGTCTACAGGGGAGCAACAGCTATACATAAGACTTGGACTTTGTTGTAATGAATTGTGATGGCTGCTGAAGTTGTCACAACAGTCTGGAGAGCACCTTTACACTCAGGTTTGCTGCATGGAGTTTCCTGCATATGGTTGCATTTCAAGCAGTCGTGAAGTCACTCTTGGCATGTATACATTGGATTTAGGAAGCAACTTTTGAATGATGTTATTGGGATTCTAAATGTGTGATTCAGAATTTTCAAAAATTATATGTAATCACCTATTTCTGACTCAGACCCAATGACATTATAGAGTTTTGAATCTTTACTTGAAGCAATTTTGGGGGAGTTTTGTTCTTCTGGAGGAGTTGGTATCACTTTTCTTTCAAAAAGAGCTATTGAGAGACATCTCAAGCTGGGCATAATTACTCTGTGATCAGAGATATAGATGATCGGAAACAGCATGCACAAATTATTTGGACAGTTAAAAGGGATGGAATTGAAGTGATAACTAAAACTATGGATTTCATCATGTTTACTTTTTCACTATTACATGCAAACTTTATCTTCCATTGTCATTAATTTCTGTCTTACTGAACAATCTCCCTAAGTAGCTTTTCAAATAGATGATGATCAGTGCATAATTTTGTGTCTGTTATTGTTGTCCTTAGGAAACATGAGATAAGCAATCTCCAGTGAGTCTTAATTTCATATGAAGGGAGTGTTTCACCAGTGAGCTCTTATTTAAACTTGATAAAACAGAACTAGGCAGAAGGGCCCACATCCTTTTTAACAGTGCCATCATTAACTTGTAATAAAGGCACAATAATTGGGTTATTAATTGGGTTACAAAGCACACTGCTGAGGCCCAATTGGTGTAATGTTAGAGTGTTGGACTAGGTTCCAGAAGACCATGGTTTAAAACCCAATACATGCATGAAATCTCACTGGGTGATTTGGGGGTTGTCACGCTCTCCCAGCCTTGCCCATCCATTGTATTGTGAGAATAAAATGGAGGAGAGGAGAAAAATGTTGTAAATTGTTTTGGGTTACCATTGGGTTGAAATGTGGGGAATAACTGTGACCAAATGGAAGTATTGCAAGTAGAGCAGATCTGCTTTAGGCTGAATCTTGCTGGTGAAAGACTGCTGGTGAGCTAGAAAACCCATGGTATTTGTAGTCCCAGAGCTTGACCCTATTCTTTACTCTTAGCAACTTCTCTCTCCACCAAGGACTAGGAGGCTCCTTACAGAACAGCCTTAAACAGAGTTACACCCTTCTAAGCCTGCAGACTTGAGTGGAGATAAGGTGTAACTTAGACAATTAATTAGCAATGCAATCTTATCTTCTACTCCTGCCTGTGCCCTGCCATTCTTTCTCTCTCTGTGGACTGCTGTCCTAGTTTTTGCTTTCTGCCTATTTCATAATGCCATTTTTGGCTACGTCTCCAGCTTCCATCTTCAAGAAATTCACCCCTGATGCCATTTATATCTTGACAATCCAACAAAGAACAGACCTCACCTGTCAGAATATACTGCATTGTTTTGAATTCCCGTAATAAAGGACGGAAGTATGATGATCCGTGTTAGCTGACAAAGGACGCTTGAGCTTTCCTGTGCCATTAAACTCATGTGATTATCCAGATGATTCCTGCTAGAGTTGTAAGGGAAAAACAAATAGAAGTATTCCCAAATGAGACATCTTCTTCACAAGAAGTTGCTTTCTTTGTGTACCAAACAGGATGAATTAGCTAGGAATTCACTCCTGGGAAATTCTAGCCTATAACAGAGCTGTTGCTGCTACTCACAAAAACAGATGGCAGAGATATCTCAAACCTGCAGCTCTAGGCATTCCTTGCATCATTGCTGCAGACTTTTTGGTAATGTGCATCATTACTGCAGACGTCTTGATACTGTCTTTAATATCTTTAGCACTGTGGGTGCTTTCTAATACGGACAGAAATTGAAGGAAGAAAAGACTGAAGAACAAAATCTTCCATTAAGCACCTTGGTCAGCGCCAGATTTCTTGGCTGCAGTAGAAAGCTGTATAGGTACTAGGATCCTTCTGGAAGAAGCAGCTGAGTGTCAGTGCCATTGCTAGAGAAAATCAAATGGCCGGGACAGCTTCCTTCTAAGCTAAGGTGAAAATTTCTGTCCTTATTGTGCCATTAAAACTCACACATTAAGCATGTATTCCTCCTTGGAATGAAATTGAAAAACCAGAAGAATGCTTAACACTAGCAGGCACGTTTTGCTCGCTCTTAAAAAAAATGTTATTTATTTTCACTTATACTCCCCTTTTCCCAATAGGAACCAGAGCTGCTATTTTACTTTTATTGCACTTTGAGCATGAAGCTGTGTGTTCCCAGCTGCCCTATAGGAATACTAGCTTTTGTCATGATTTCTGAAAGCATTCATTCACATAGCTGCGAGTACGGTGTGCAGATAATTATGAGAGTTTATATAGAACCATGCATATTTCGGTTTCATAAGGTACCAAGAGGCTTTTCTTATTCTTAGATACTCAGGTCCTCAGTGGTCCCCAACCTTTTTATCACTGGGGACCGATCAACGCTTGACAGTTTTACTGAGGCCCGAGGGGTTATCTTTTGCCGAGGGATGTCACTGCTGCCGCCTGAGCCCCTGCTCTACTTGCTTTCCCGCCGGCACCCCTGACTTTCCGCCGCCTGCTGGAGGGCGCTGCCAGCAGCAGCTGTGCAGTGCCATGCCGAGGGGGAGCACCAGCCATGGCGGCCCGCTGGAGAGCACCAAAGGTGAACTGGCGGCAGAGTAGCAGGGCAGCCCTCGAGGCAATAGCCAGGGAGGAGGACGAGGAAGAGCCGTGGCCTGGTACCAACTGATCCACATACTGGTCCCGGTCCCTGGACCGGGGGTTGGGGACCGCTGCTCTAGAGGTCTTACAAAAATCACGCATGCACAATTAGTTGTGAAACTGTTGCTTTTAATCATCATGGGAACTTTTGAACTGGTTCTCACAACATCTGAATTCCACCCCTGTAGGGATTTCAGAGCATGCTAAGGCCTTCAGTTAAAGGGTAGATGGAAGAGAGAGAGATGAACCTGCTTGGAGGGTTTCTTATGTAAGTACCACCTAGGAATGCAAAGTCAAGAAAGAGCTTTGATTATGAGAAATGCTTCTTCAAAATTATGCCTATTAAAATGAAAGGGTTGGAAATACACCTAGTGCTGGTTTATTTCGAACAAACCTTATAAAACTTGTAGATACTGTAATCAAATGGAAGCTAGCAGCCTAGCATGTCAGATGTTCATGCTGTTTGATTCATTCCCACTTTCATCATCCCATTCTCCTGAGGATATGTGGGAAATAAGACAGATGCATATTTCTCGAAGTAATTTGGAGCAACAAGTTTCTGCCATGCAATTAAGTCAGTTTACAGCAATTCCTTCAGCCACTGCTTGCCAATTGTTGTTCCAGTGGGATATTGTTGGTAGTATATTGAAGCAAAAATTTTAAAAAGTTGTTGTGGCACTCTAAGGACTAAAATAAGTTTTTGCAGCATATTCTTATGGACTTTCAAAGAGTGGCCTAGTAATACGCCAGGCTATTATATCTGAAGAAGTGTGCTCTAAAATATAAAATGCTGAAATAAAGTATCATTTGTTTCTAAGCTGCCACAGGACTGTTATTTGGTTATGCTTAAAGGTTTTATTTCTATACTTGTCTGTTATACTTGTCCACAGAATTACTTTAAAGTGTTTTTAAGGTCTTATCCATGTCACAGTCTTCTGTCTGACAGAAATTGGAACAAAACCATACAGATGTCCCCCCATTTGTGTTGTACTACCTTGCAAGCCAGTGTTTTTCAATGTTTTAAACTTTTGTTGTTGCTTTTGAATCTGATTTGCATGCTTAATAAAACTGATTTGCAGCATTTATTTCTGTGCTTAAGAGCCCATATAATGATGTTTAGAGTACTTCTGATACATTACTGCTTTATGGCCCCATAAACCTGAATTCTTAATATGCTAGGATAATCTATGTGAGAAAGATCACATAAAAGGCTACCCTAGCAGAGCTAACAATGTTTTATCAGAGAAACAGGTATGCTGTTTCTCTTATTTTTGTTAATATGTTCTATACCATTAAAGATCCACAGACCTTTGCTTGTTTGTGAAGTAACCTCACATTTTCATCCATTTCAGCAGGGAAGCTGTTTACCACTGTCTCTGTGTTCAGGCATGATCTTCACATATCTTAATCCTCCCTTCTCTGTCTTGTCACATTTGTTTCACCGTCCAGGCTTATGATGCTGTCAGAAGTCTAATCAACTGCATTTTTTTTCATGCCCTTAAAAATTCAGGGCATTTTCACATGTGCACACTTCTCTCATACTATTTATATTGATGCCTGATCATTCTCTAAACAGAGGAAAAGCAGAGGAGAGATTTGTAATGTGACTAGACATTGTGGCCAATGCCCATTCACATTTTACATCTCATTGGATCAAGAATCACTTTGTTTGAAAACACTCCTTAGAGACTTTTCACTAGCCTGGCACTCAAGGCTGCTTTGTACCAAATAGAAAAACAGTGAAGGTAATATTTTATTGTCTTGCATTTACAAGTAGGGGGATACACTTCCTTTACAGTTTGCTCTTCCTTGTCCCTGAAGTTCTGTGGTAGCGAGTCTTTGGGTGGCCCTAGCAAATCCTCTCTTACAGACCAAAACAGTTCTAGAAAGGTTGCTGCCTTCTCCCTATGAATCTTACTGACAGAAACTAAGATTTGAAGGTTGTCAGCAACATTGTGGTTGCCTAACAAAAGCCACACAGCCCACTGAGAGGGCATTCCTTTTTAAACATGCATGCGCAGTTTGGTTATTTTGGTGAGGATTGAAACCTCTGTGTTGTTATTCAAGATTTCAGATTTTACTGCAAATTGCAAATTTGGGGATTTTCTTAGGTTTGTGGAAATGTCTATCACTTCTATTCATGACCCAAATGTCCAGATTTAAGAATCCACAGTTGGGCCATGTTGAGAATTAGATATATTGATATCCCACCCACTCCAGCTGAAGAATATACAAGGTAGTTTACAAAACCGGAAAGCAATCAAGTGAAATGAACACATAATTAAATTTAAAATAGTATTAACTGTTAAAGTAATCAACAATAAAACTCAGTGGCAGATTAAACCTACAAAAAGGTATTAAAGAGGGAAACTAACATTTCAAAGTAACATCAATACTGTTGTGCAGAAAGCCTATTTTTTTAAAGAACCAGATTGCTATTTACATGGTCATAATAAATCTCTTAATTTTTAATTAGTTCTCAGGCTTTTTATTTAAAGGAAAAAGTGCTTTCACTAGCTAGCTTCACCAAAACGGCAAAGATCCCAAAATAAGATTGGAGGGCAGGTGATGTAGCAACTTTGCTGAAGCATATAGGGTATGTGGATTTAGTCAATGCCTAGCTGAGAGAGCTCTGGGAAATTTAAGTATGTAACCTTGAGTTCCATGATTGAAGGATGGTGAGATTTAAATTCAATTAAAATACATATATTTACAAATGCTGTTGTGTAGGCATTCTTAGAAATAGTAGGAAACTGCCTGAACCATAAAATAAAACAAGTATATACACAAAGTTATGTTGGGGGAGAGCTAAGGTCACAGTATTTGTTCTTTGAATATATATTTTCTTATTTTAATGATTTCTCCCAGCTAAAAATACTTTCCAAGATAAGTTAGAAATCTGCTTCCAAGTGTTGAATAATTATTATTATTTATTTATTTATTTATTTATTTATTTATTTATTTATTTATTTATTTATTTATTTATTTATTTATTTATTTATTTATTTATTTATTTATTTATTAGGCTTATATCCCGCCACTTTCCAAAGACTCACGGCGGCTTACTACCTAAAAACCCCATTAAAAAAAAAACATTATACCCAGGGCTTTAAAGCCCCCTACAACCACAAAAGATTGGCTTTGAAACCCATCCTGAATCCATGATATCATTTGCTGCCAGCCACCCTAGGCCAAGATAATGTATTGCTTAGAAAAAGGTTTATAAGGAGTGAATGCTGATGACTTACAGAAGGTGAATAAAAAGGATTGGAGGGATATGTTTTGTGCAACCATCTGCTGCTGTGATTTGGAGCTTCCATATAAACCCATAGCTCCAAGCTCTTACTACAGGTTAACAAAAGCCTTTAAATAGGGTAACGAATGTGTCACATGCATCCTTGCTTGTAAGGTTAAGACCCACAAGTCATCATTTGTAAGAAGGTGGGGGAGGAATTGGTCACTGGAGGAGAAAGGCGTTAAATCTAAATGCAGTATAGCAGCCACAAGGGATTCTATTGTTTCTCAGAACTATGGATCTCAATGAAATGCAATTTAGTGTATATCCATTACTGTTCCTCCTCAAATTTAAGCACTGTTCTTTAAATAAAAAGGCGCTTTTGTGTAATATCTTCACTGCCATTAGAAATAGAAACAATATTCCTCAATCACCTACAATATGCCATTTTCCTACCTTAAAATATTCTGGGTTTTTTATATAAGCTGAGCCCAGGGCAATTAGTTCCTGTTTTGCTCTTTTGCGACAGTTGATTAAAATACACATCCTAGAGAGAGGGGGCAGGAGGAGGGGGGATATATCTGGGAAGTACAGAGTATGAATAGGGATCTTGGCTTGGTAAATTCATGCTTGGATGGCCAGAGATTTTTCCAGAAGGCTGTGGCAAGATTCATTCTGGGTTCATTTGCTGGTCAAAACCTACCTATTATGAGATAGGGATGCTCTTGAGGGAGAAGAGATAGGACAGAGTTAGTCACAACAAACCATTGCCATTGTCTTATAATACTATATTGAGGTGGCTGAGATATTTCATTGCTTAATGACATCTGTATTTTATGTGTGACCTAAGCCATAGACTAATTATGGCTGATCTTTGTCATTTTTATAGCACTAACATTGTGGTAGGAGTCGTTTTTTGTGTGTACTAGACCAGACAAAATTGTTCTTGTACACACTGGAATTGTTTCAAAGGCTGAAGCTATTCAGACATCAAGCTTTTATGGCACATATTTATGGATGACATTGTTCAACTTTGTTTTTACCTGCTAGATAGTTTTAAATAATAGTAGTGTTGTCTTTGTTTCCTGTCAATTGCTATCCTGCCTTCCTCTTGCAGAGAGGGTGTTAGCTGTAGATTCAGTTCCATCTGAATCCTGTGAGCCCTGAGACGTATGGGAGGGTGGTATAAAAATCTAATAAATAAATAAAATCTGTCTCCTTAAGGGAAGCTGTCTCTGGATTCTTGATGTGGTCTTACTGAGGAAGGTAATTCCTCCACTGACACTTCGTGACAAGCTGATTTCCCTCAGGAGAACACTGGGAAGCTGAGGGGCTTCTGCTCAGTACCTCACTGATTATGTGAAAATAAAAGAAAGATTATAGTTGATTAAATGTCAACTGTGTATCATAGTTTATTAACTAAAGCCATTAACTGTTTCCACATATTTTTATTGTTTATGAGATGTATTAGTTGTCTTTCTGGTAAGTCACAACAAATTTTATAGTTAAAAGCTTTTTTAAAAGCTTTAAAAAATTATTTCAGTGTTACTGAAGTAATGAACATTAAATTAAATTAATAAGTAAGTCTTCCTTCCATTGGATGCTAAGAGTAGAAGGTGATACCTTTTAAGATTGCAAAGTTTATCAAAGTATCTTCCTAAAAGAGTCATCAGTTTATGCTGGTGAAATATTTGTTGTCATTCCATTAAATCTGGAAATATACCTTCTTTTTCTTATTATTTGACATTTAATCAGAGAATACTTTAAAAACATGACCCCCCCAAAAAAGGGGGCTTTTGTAACTTTGTGGTAACCTATAGGATTAAAATATAATTAAACTTGGTTCCTACCAGAAGGCTTTGTCTGGCCTCTTCTCCAAATGATCCTAGTAAGCTTGGCCCTATTTATCATATGGTGATGAAAACCAATTAATGTGCTAAGTGAAGAAGCCAGGATTTTATTAACAGCCTCCACTTTTTAAATAATTAAATTATGAAATTACCAAAATGAAATTATGCTGTGGGCCCCTTATTAGTCAAGGATCCTTGTAGAAGTCCCACAGTTCCCTGGTGGCACTCAGTAATCTGCTCTGTTTCTATAGTTTTGCAGAACCTGAAGTGGGGAAACCTGGAAACCAAGAAGAGGATCAAACTTTGTTATTTTTACTCAGAATACATAGTTTAGATCCTTTTCGTGTCACAATAAATGGTCATCCTGGCTACCTTAGTTAGCCAATTAAGAAAAGTTTCTTATGTTTGTGTTGTTTGGTGATAAAGATCTGGATAGCTGAGGATCTTGCTACAAGGATAAGCAACCCTTCAAGAAAAGATGTTTTGAAATTTTCCTTCCATCCCTCTTAAAAATTGTGTACATATGGACTGACAGTTAACTTGGCACCTAGATGAACTATGTTCACTTAACTATGGTGCATTTTGTTTTCGTAAAGCAGATTTGTGTTTTGGTATCATTTAAGACTTTAACAATAGGATAACCAAGAGGGGCTGCAAGTTTTCAGACATTGCCTAAAAACCAAAATGAAATCTGCGTGATATTTTATATTAGGACCAATGAAACTGAGTTTTTTTTTTGTTTTGTATCAACTTGGTTGGTCCCAATAACAGGCATTGTATGGATCTTGTTATGGCCACACAAGTTGTTCATTGTTCATATAAGCAATATTGTTCATATAAGCAATATTCATCTGAGGGTTCCATTTCCTTCCCCACCCTGTCTTTCTTTCAGTATCTTAGTGTCTTATTTGTATCCTCCAGTGTACAAATAAATGTGTACCTTTATTTGTATCCTCCAGTGTCTCCTGACTTTTTTTCTCAAAATATTTATGGAAATAAATGTACCATATGGCCAGAGCATCTCTTCTCTGCTTCTCTGCTTATATTTAATTGGCCTAGCTCAGTAGTGTGGAGCGGATTCTCAGCCAGGTATAAAACCCAACAAAAATTTAGCCCCCTTTGCATTTTATTACGAGCTACACAGTCATTTCCTAGCTTGTTTTTTTTTTTTTGAGAGGCAGTTTCTACCACTCTGTTATTGTGTAGGATTTGTGACCATGTGAAGCATCAGTTGTGAAGTTCCTACAGCTCTTCATTTTCTTTACTGTCTTTAATTGGCTTTGAAAAATCTCCTCAGAATCTGAATGGCAGATGCTGTTCTTTAAGCAGTTTAATTCTCCTCATAGACAGTTTATGCACTGGAGGTTTCATGTCGGGCTGCAGGCTGGAGTTTTAGTCATGGCAGGTTGTCCCACCACTTCCTGCACCACATGGCAGAGCATTTGGCCTGGTGCATGGCATCCGCCCCTGATTTGTGCTCCTGCACGGGAGGTGGAACAGTGAAGTTCCCAGTGGATAAATGGTCATAAACTAGTAAGTTGACCAAAAGCAAGTACAATAGCTTTCCCTTTGTAACATGACTGATCAGCTTATCTCTTATTTTAAAGACTGGCTGCTCAGTTTTGCAGTGATGTTGTGTATGGTCAAGAGAAACATATCTTTTAGATACATGTCTGTGTGTATGAGGCCCACTTTCCAGTTTGACCTGAATCCCCATTTGGATAGCCTGAGTACCTTCTTTCTGCCACCTCTCCTAAGGTTTTCTAATTAGGTTTTACACTCAGCTGTGCTTTCTAATCTGAAGAGTGACCAGTAAAAGAAACAACCAAGGGATTGTTTCAACAAGTGATGAACTGGAAGAAGTTCTGAGATCTTAAATATGGTGAAATCAGAGCTATACTGAAGTCTTAGACCAGGGGTAGTCAAACTGCGGCCCTCCAGATGTCCATGGACTATAATTCTCATTATAGTCTTATGGGAATTGTAGTCCATGGACATCTGGAGGGCCGCAATTTGACTACCCCTGTCTTAGAGAGTCCCAATACCACTCAAGACTGAAATGGCCATGTTAAGATTCAAATGTCCTTAATGCAACATGTGCAACATGAAGAGGCCCAAGAGATAGAGCAAGGTGCAAATATCAGTCAAATGATCTATCTTCAAAGCAAAGGGCTCTTAGTGGCTAGTACTCTAGTTGAAGTAATCCAAAGGGGAAGTACAGCAAGTCTGACCATGGTTGGGCATTACAACTTGGTATACACTGCAAAGCCAGGCATGATCAAGTAAAGCATACCGGACTGTGAATGTTTGATATGCTCCCCTGCTGTGTGAATCATAGAATCATAGAAACATAGAGTTGAAAGGGCCACACAGGCCATCTAGTCCAACCCCCTGCTCAACGCAGGTTCAGCCTAAAGCATCCAAGAAAAGTGTGTATCCAACCTTTGTTTTAAGACTGCCAGTGATGGGGAGCTCACCACCTCCTTAGGCAGCCTATTTCACTGCTGAACTACTCTGACTGTGAAAATTTTTTTCCTGATATCTAGCCTATATCATTGTACTTGTAGTTTAAACCCATTACTGCGCATTCTTTCCTCTGCACCCATCAGAAACAGCATCCTGCCCTCCTCTAAGTGACAACCTTGTGGGGAGAATACTCACTTCTAAACTTTTAAACATTTGATTTAATTTTAAAAAATCTAAATAATAGAAATATGGACAGGGAGTTGTGTCACTATTTGTTATTGATATCACAGAAACTTCCCAATTGATATGATGCTTCTGTAACAACATTGCATTCAGCAGGTTTAATTACAATGCAAGAGTTAACTGAGGAAAAGAGATGTATTTTCACAGTGACAAAATACTAGTCTGAGTGCTGGAAAATGTGATGTCTTTATAAGAGATGTGCCACTGTAAAGATGATATACTAAAAGATCTAGAGAAGCTATAAAGTCAGGTACAGTGTTTTAGCAGTAGTATTAAATCAGAAGGAATATCCCCGATGGGGATTTGAAGAGTTATAAATTATTTTAAAATGCTTTATTATAAGATCATTTTGTTTTCACTAATTTGAGGGTCACCAATGAAATTCTACACTTTCTGTTCATTTTTGCCATTGTTTTGATTTGTCCTATAAAAACCTGTGTTTTGTAGCTTTCAAAAATTCTTGTGACTATGTTAAATGTTTGTTCCAACTACAGGAGAAAAAACATGTAAGCTATCAGGAATGAACATAATTACAAGGATAATGTTTGGATCTGATTAATTCTCAAACATTATCTAATCCTCCTGGCGGTTTAAATCTGTAAGTGATAGGAGTTGCTGCCAATATTTGTGAGTATATTTGAACTCTTGTAGAATTACTCAGCGGTAGAAAATGTCCTACTCTTTGTTGCTAATATGGATTGGAGTCTTTTCTTGCTCCCAACAGTAAACAGTGGTGTTCAGTAGATTTTGTAATTTGTATAACAAATCTGAAATGGCTGTGGGTTTTTTTTGTAGTACAGGATAGATGCAGATGCTTTCCCTCAAAGTAGAACTTCTGTTGAGGGAATGCTGTTTTGTCAGTGTTCCAACCACAATAATTTTCACAGGAGAAAATGCAATTTGGATATTAATTCAGTCAGTCAGTCAGTAACACCTTAAAGACCATCAGAGTTTTATTCTGGGTATGTGCATGCACACTTCTTCAGGTATGAAGAAGTGTGCATACACACAAAAGCTTATACCCAGAATAAAACCTTGTTGATCTTAAAAGTACCACTAGATTTAAACCTAGTTTTGCTGCTTCAGCCAACACAGCTACCCACTTGAATCAATCTTCATATAAAAATTGACTTCTACTCCCCCCCCCCTGCTTGGAAAAGTGAGTGCCTCTTCAGCAAAGCATTTGCTCATACTGCAAAATAAATAATAACTGGATTTATTCACCAGGAGGAGGACACCTGCCTCTCATGCAAAACAGCAGACCTCAAGAGAACTGTTGGTGGGGAAGGACTCAAACCTACTGCTGCATTTGTTAAAATGAGTCTTTGCTTTGCCAGTTTAGTTGAATGTGGAAGTACAGTTAGTACTTCGAAACAAGTGGGAAGTGTTATTGTATGTGTGGCTTTTTTAACAGAGATGTTGTTGAAACAATACCCACAGCACACATCTCTGTTACAAAAGACTGGGCAGAAAACACTCTAAAACCTACAAGAGGGAATGGTAATAGCTTGGCTGAGCTTTGAAGCCAAGCAGCCCTTCCCTTGTACAACCCAGGTGTGTTTGCTAATAAGTCTCAGGTGAGTCTCATGTTACAACGTGAATCAGTGATTAGGTGTCATTGTGATTATATCGTGACTCCATATATGATTTATCCCCCAAAAGAATGCACTATTAAAAACCAGCCAGTGTAATTAACTTGGTGCTTTCCCACCTTACCCCACCCTTAATTGGTTTTATCATGAAACAGACAGGAGTTTAAACAGTAGGTTTTGGTACATTTTGAACCACTTTACCAGTCACTAGCATTTTTGGTCCCATGCTTGTTTTATTTTTTAATAATTACAGAAGTGTATAGGCACTGTCATGTCTCCTCCTCAAATATGTCAGCATAAGAGTCCTTTGCTGCAAGTAATGAAAGTTCTTTCTGCTGCCTCTTAAAGCAACAGCCAAGGGTGGGGAGAAAATCTTTTGTATATATAGCAAACTAGTGGTTAAGGGGACAGTTGCACTCTGAAATATATATGTGAAGCTGATTATAGCCATTACAATGGGCAAGTAATAGCTTTGGTATCTATTGTAGTTACTGTAGTTTCCATAGCGCCAGCAACTGAGATGCCCATATCTTCCATTAGTATTAGGGAAAGAGATGCCAGTGTATGGCCATATTTCAATGTTTCTGTACTGATTATAGTACCCAGCTGCAGCATTTTATGTGCTCCAGAGCTTTGTGTTACAGAGCTTGAACCTGAAAGATTTGCCTGTAGTGTTTTATTTTATACATCTGTATGTCAGTCTCCAATGTAAAGTTCTGAAATGCAAGAATATAATGATAATAACTAACCTTACTGTATTAATAGTATTTAGTGAGATGACTCTGACATAGCCAGAGAGGTTCTGCTGTTCTGGTTCCTCTGAAAGATGGTGGAATCCAAAGGAGGTTACTGAAGTCCCTTCATCATCTTTTGATGGAATTGGTAAGTAGAATGGTTTGCTTTGCAGGGATCAAGGTGTAATGACTTTGCTCCCATACTAATATTAAGCTACATCATTAACATGGCTGTCATTACTGTCAAAATCTCTTGGGATCCCATTCAAGGGATGTAGGTGTTTCTGAAGGTTAGCTTTAGAGAGAAGCTCCATTTTGTTAAAGTTAGTGCCTTGATTCATCAGTTTATGTACAAAATTAAATTACATCTTCCTACATATGCCTATCAGGAATCGCAGAATATTGTTTATTGGCCAGCTGTTGTTCTGTCTAGTGAAAGTACCCTACAACACCTGTCCCTTCTCAGTCTGCCTTCTACCCTAGGCAGTATCCTGTTCACATCAGCTGCCAAAAATATTTCCCTGGAGTAGAAGATTATATATAATGTGATTCTGGCTAGGGACTTTACCTTGGCTTAATTGCGGTAACTGAAAGGGGCTTTGTTAGAGAGACAAGAAAAAAATGTTGCCTTCTGACATTCAGATAGCACTAATCTGAAGTGGATGTTTCCTCCATGCTTTAGGTTTCCACCATTCTGTAGTTTTTGTATTTGCCAAAATGGTCCTTTAGTTAGGAAAAATATCAAGGACTGAATCTGGAAATTTGCTGTATCCCTTCCCTACCTTTTTCTTATAAGAACTGATTTGCCTCACATTTTGGTTAATAAACAAGTACTGAATTGGGAGCATTTTATGGGGAATAACCTCAGTTATAGTTACTGCTACTAAATCCCCGATAATGGGTTCTGAATTTAAAATAGCAAATTTTAATAGGAAACTCTGACTCGCAATAACTTTTGTCTGTCAGATGTGCTAGTGGGCAATTGTTTGTCTTTGCAGAATATTTAACATTTTGCAGAAAAACTGACATTTAGGACATCTAACGTAATGCTGCTTTTAATTGTGATATATATATATATTGATTTTTTTTCTTTAAGTTGTAGAGAGTGGGGTATTATGACTAAATAAAGTTTTACATTTATATTCAATTTTGAGGGCCTACTTGGATCATCAAACACTGGTTTTGCACTTAGTTCTTCATATTTTACAATAAGTATTTGTGAAACCCATATCTATACTTGAACATGGTTGTTTCTCTTTCTGAACTGAGAAACAAGCTCAAAATCAGAACTGAAACTAAAAATAATGGAAAAGAGAACAAATAAGAACTGAGGCCTCACCTTTGACTTCTCTACATTTCCCGAAATAGTAAAAAGAAGTGGATTATTACCTCAGCTGTGATCGCTTTGTGCCCTTCTCCCAGTGAAAAGTTATCACTGGCCAAAAATTTGGCATTGTAATCTTACAATGAAAAGAATGCCCCACAACCCATCCCACTAATAATATTCTCCTAGACCGTTTATGCACTGGGAACTTCACTGCCCCAGCTCCCATGCAGGAGCAAAAATCGGGGGCAGATGCGGAGCACCGAGCCAAATGCTCCCCCGTGTGGATGCAGGAAGAGGTGGGGCAACCTGCCATGACTAAAACTCCAGCCTGCAGCCCGGCATAAAACCTCCAGTGCATAAACAGTCCTAATTAATAATACTCTCCAAACCAAGAGGAAAGCAGATGCCTCACTAAAATGTGCTGAATTTTTCCTTCATTCAGATTGTTCCATAATTATGTTTAGAACATCTTACAAAATTGTTATAGCTAGGTGTTTCTATAGCATGGTTTGTGTTCCACACTTAATGCAGCTACACAGCTATAACAGATCTGAAAGCACAGATGTTAGAAATGATGATCGTGTCCCTGGCTATACTGTACAAAGGAGAAAGGTTGGAGCCATACTGTAATCTCATAGCAGCTCCTGGTATTTGCTTTTGGTCACGCCTGCGGCATAGCTCTAGGACTCTTTATCAGCCCTATTCCTAGTACCGTTCATTGCACCATTCGTCCTTTTCTATTTTGTGTGGTTTAAATGGAAAGGTGGCTGATGAGTATCATGCTAACATTACATATAAATGTACATATTCGTAAGCAATTCTACTTCCCTTTCAGTTTTTGAAATTAGAGCTTTACTCATTAGTGAGCTGTTCCTTTGTGGAACTTGGAAACAATCTAACCTCCATGCCCTTCTATCACTTCTGCATCAAAACATCTGATGATTTGCTGTCAGGTGATTTACAAGAGATAAAAAACATGCTGTTCTGAATATTGCTTCAGTTCTGAATGATGCAAATTTGTTTACATTGCCACTTTTCCTGGCTAAACATCACCTAGGAAGGAATTAAATATGTCTGGCAACAATCCCATCACTCGCAGTTATAATTTTCAGTGAAAAGTAATATTTTTAAAAACACTGCTTTTAGATACAGTTTTGTCTTTCTGTTGGGTTACCCATACCTATTCCTAAAGAAATATAATCTGATTGGATTCAAGACCGAATCAGATCCAGTTGTTGAAGAAGTAGTCAGGTTAATTGTTGTTATATGTACTCTTTTTGAAAAAACAGGTAATAATAATCTGAATGCCTTCAGTAATAATGTCTCAGATGGATTAAACTCTTAGTTAAACTTGTTGGTTCCCAAAACACCTGATAGACATGTTTGGGATCATTACAAACAAACATGAAAATCTACATGTGATTTTTACATGTTTGCTTACCTGGAAGCAGTTTCCACCTAAGATATTGAGAATATACCAGGTTTGCATGTTGTGTTTTACTTTGTTCTAAACAAAAGATATAGTCTCATCTGGGTTGTGAGTTCAAGTTCTAGATAGTGGCAGTGTACTGATTGGAAGTGAGATTACTATGTTTGAAACAATATTAAATGAACTTATGTAAAACCTGGAAGAATGCCAAGATAAGGCAACAGGTAAGGGAAGGATAATCATTGTTCTGGTTTATTTATTTACTAGCAAGAAAGCCCATTGCAACCAGGAATGCAATGGGCGCTAGGACCCAGGGGACACCAGGAGGTGCTTTTTTTTTCTGCTGCGTGGAGCTGTGAAAGGCTCCTACAGGGTTTTTTTTTTTCTGCTGCTTGGAGCTGGGAAATGCTCCTTCAGGGTTTTGTTTTCTGCTGCTTGGATCTGCGAAAGGCTCCTACAGGGTTTTTTTTTCTGCTGCTTGGAGCTGTGAAAGGCTCCTGCAGGGTTTTTTTTTTCTGCTAGCTCTCGTGGGCGTGCCGGCTTGGAGCTCCTACAGGGTTTTTTTTTCCTGCTGCTTGGAGCTGGGAAAGGCTCCTTCAGGGTTTTGTTTTCTGCTGCTTGGATCTGCGAAAGGCTCCTACAGGGTTTTTTTTTCTGCTGCTTGGAGCTGTGAAAAGCTCCTGCAGGGTTTTTTTTTTCTGCTAGCTCTCGTGGGCGTGCCGGCTTGGAGCTCCTACAGGGGTTTTTTTTCCTGCTGCTTGGAGCTGGGAAAGGCTCCTTCAGGGTTTTGTTTTCTGCTGCTTGGATCTGCGAAAGGCTCCTACAGGGTTTTTTTTTTCTGCTGCTTGGAGCTGTGAAAGGCTCCTGCAGGGTTTTTTTTTTTCTGCTAGCTCTCGTGGGCGTGCCGGCTTGGAGCTCCTACAGGGGTTTTTTTTTTCTGCTGCTTGGAGCTGGGAAAGGCTCCTTCAGGGTTTTGTTTTCTGCTGCTTGGATCTGCGAAAGGCTCCTACAGGGTTTTTTTTTCTGCTGCCTCTCGTGGGCGTGCCGGCTTGGAGCTCCGACAGGGTTTTTTTTTTCTGCTGCTTGGAGCTGCGAAAGGCTCCTACAGGGTTAATTTTTTTCTGCTGCCTCTCGTAGGCGCGGCGGCTTGGAGCTCCTACAGGGTTTTTTTTTTCTGCTGCCTCTCGTCGCGCTAGCGGCGAAAGGCTCCTCCGGGGGTGTTTCTTTTTTTTCTGCAGCTTCTCGGCGGCTGGAGTCTTGTGTTCTGTTTGCGGCGGGGGCTTCCTTGGGGCCGGCCTGACGCGGTGAGAGACGCTTCGCGCCTCTCACCGCGTCAGGCCGGGAGCAACTGCGAGCCGCGCTGAGCGCGGCTCGCAGTTGCTGGGGCTGGGAATCGGAGGGACCAATCGGCAGGCGCTGCCGTTTGGTCCCTCCGGTTGTCTGTCATGAGGAAGGGTCCAATCCGGACCCTTCCTCATCCCGGACACATCCCGCCCCAGAACCCCTTACTGTTTTATTTAGTCCGTGGCGCCCGCGGCGCCACGGGCGGTGTACAGATGAGTCATCAAGAACCTTCAGTGATATTGTGTTCTAACTCTTGGGCAATCTCAGACATATCAGATAAAACTAGTATACTTGTACTAAAAAATCCTAGTGCATCAATGATTGTAGGATTTCTAGACTGCTGTCACTAAATCACTAGGCTGCTCCTTTATTCAGCACCCAGTTCTACCTTTCCCTTCCACAAAAAAATCCTGATATTAAACTAGCAATGTGTATGCTGACATATTCTTGTCAACATTAATAATCTGAATTAGAATCTTTACTTCACCTGTTAACACATGGTAAAAAGGACTTCCAATTATGGCAGTGTAGTTAAGGGTTGTTGAATAACTTATCTGTAAAAATTCTTACATGTGTAATCTTGGCTGTCATTAGACTGCGTCATCAGATCACTCCTGAGAGTATGGAGCACTGCAAATTAAGTAATTATAATTTTTCTATCCAGATTCAAGAGCCTGAATGCTGGCTGTTTGGTACAAGTTTGCGTTTTTATCTGCCAGCATCTTGTGAATGTCATTCTCTTGGCTTTTAACTTAAGTACTTAACACCTTAGAATTGGACTGAGAAGCCATTCCACGCATAGCAACTGTTTCTATGTAAGGGAGGCTTTCATTTGCCTGTGGCAAAGAAAGGCCTGAAGCCAGTGTAAAAGCATATAGTGAGGGTGAGACAAACCAAGGGAAGATGCTGCCTAGGAAAAAGGGCAGTTACCACAGAGAGCAGAGAAAAGGTAAACTGGATGTAAGAATAAGAAAGACTTTGAGCAACAGTCTCTGGTCTAGGAGGCCCCACAGTGAAAGATCTTAAGAACAGGAATATTATGAGGCAGGAAATCCTAGACTTGCTAGAAGGCAAGAACAGTAGCAGAAAGAAAAAAATCCTAAAGTAGCAATCTGACAGCCTGTCAGACAAAATGGTCCAATTGTACATGATCTGTACCTCTTGCTGACTGATTAAGGAGAGTGGGAGGTGAAATACACTGCCAGTCACAGCAGCTGAGGGAACCAGAGAAGAATGCACATAGGGTTTTAAATGGCTCCAAGCAGTTTGATTTTATTTGCCAATTTACCTTTTTTAGACTTCTATTTACATTTCTTATAAGTGCGCACAAAAAGCTTTGCACAGATAAAATATGAGGGATCATTTAAAAATGGGGACCCTCATCTTGGGACTTTGTTTTCAAAGCCTATTATATAGAACTCTGGAAACTAGAAGGGTATTCGTTTTCCCTCCTCCTAAAAGAAATAGATTATCTCCCGTTCATACTCACACACAAACATACACATCTCTTACGATTTGCTGCAAATCTGCTTCTAGGCAGATCTGACCTACAGTGGTACACGCCAGTGTGATTTCTGGCTTATTAAACATTGCTCAGTGTTACAGTTTCATTATCCATGCTGTGGCATATTGAAAGAAGCAATTTTAGAGACTCCATTGCATTGAGTCGCAGAACTTTTTAGAAATGGCTATGTCTTCACTTTCCTGCGGCCTTTTAAAAAACAGTCACTCTGCGAAACATTTAGTGTGAGACTTTCTACATATGGTGGAAATGTAGTTGCAGGGAATGGTAAGATGAAAAAGGAAGGCACTTTCGCCCACAGATTGTTAGGGCCATTCATTGAAAACACGGCTGGTGCCAGAATGAATGTCCCTGCTCCTAATTAAGCTCAAGGAAGCAACGGGCTGGTTTTAATTGAGAACGGAATCCCTGCTAATGGTGCCAGCATTTTAAAAAATACAATGAGATTCAAAGCATGAAGTGCACAGAAGACAGTGCGGACTTTTTATTATGAGGTTAGTTCCATCAGGCCACATGGTGAAACCTGCTTCCCAACATATATTTTTGAAAGAATAATTAGATTCCAATTATGGGTAGAGTTTCCACTTAGTGATTTGGGGAGCTGGATATTTGCTAGCTTAACAGTCAAGCTGTCCAACTTTGGGAGGAAAGCATTTCCTGGTGGTTTTGACAGTGAGAATCAAAACTGGAACGCTTCACCTAAGTCAGTATGGCTCCAATTAGCCTAACTTTCATATTTGAAATAGTTTCTCTTTAGGTCATGAGGGTTCAGACTTTTGGCATGTGCAATACATTTGAATCTCAGATCCATTAATTATTCCTATTTACCACCTATTTATTTTATTTGCTTTGAAAAATTCAGCCACCACATTCTTGGGCTGAAACAGCCCTGCATTACTCTTTTCCCTGCAACAGATTTTATCCATTTAAAAAGCAAACAGTTATTCCAGATCTATGCTAATCGGGTTTGTCACCTGCTCTGGCTCCTGTTTTCAAAGGAGCTAATGAGCTGTGACACACTGATTTAGCGCCACCTCAAACCACACAGTTTAAAAAAGAATAAGACTTTAATATGCTAAGGATTTAGGAACATCCCTGTGGTTTGTCTGTAGTCCTTTAATGTCAGATAATACCACCTTGAGTGGCAAGCAGAAGTTTTCAGAGGATCTGAAAACTGTATCTTTCTCACAAGTATGTAGCTTAGATGCTACATCATTTCTACAAACGAAGTGACATCCATAAAGTACAACTGCTATAATCTCTGTCTCATACACATCCTTGTTGTGGCTAACTACAACATTAAACTAGGATGACTGCCTGTCATACACCGAGGCTGCCCCTGGGGGGATGCCGCCTTCCACCATCTCACATGTCACTGTTAAGATGCTCCTCAGGCCTCATAATGAGAATGGAAGGGTTCAAAGTTACCTGAGAGCTTCTGCTTCCCCAGCTGCAGGGCTTCATTTTATCAATGGCTACCATCTATTTTGGCACTTTTAAGCAGAGGGAAGCGAAATCACCCGGGCCAAACCCAGCCAGTTCATTTGGGGGGGTTCTGGGTCATTTGAGTTTGTGGGGTTTGGGTTGAGAACACCCTGAACCCTGAAGCGAACTAGAATTTTCTGGTTTGTGCCCATCCCTAGTCTCTGTCTCTGGACACTACTGCTGTGGTGGTTTTGAAACTTATTTGCAGATATTTAATGTAATTCACCTGCATCTTTCATTTCCCAAGATACTGTCATAAAGCACATAACACAAGGTGGACCTAAGCAGATCTGGTCAGCACCTAGATAAGGACACCTTCTGGGAACATATTACCTATACTGCCTTAAGCTTCTCACAGCTTATATAGATGAAGCTGCCTTATACTGAATCAACACTGGTCTATCAAGATCAATTTTGTCTACTCTACTCTAACTGATAGTTGGTCTCCATGGTGTCCAAGTAGACCTTCCTTATCACGATCTTACCTGATCCTTTTTTATTTTATTTTTATTTATTAGATTTTTATATTATCCTTCCATATGGCTCAGGGATACATAGAACGAACTAACATATAACATAGTCAAATACAACAACAATAATCTAACAGTGGTTCTGAATAACGCAATTTCAGTGATCTTAAACAACAACAATATAACAGGAATGGTAACTTAGCTAAGGCCCCTAGAGAGGTCAGACTGGATCAGGCCATGGAGGGAATGTTTGAGGGGAACCTGTGGTCGGTCTCAAGTAAATGCCTGGTGGAGGAGCTCCCTTTTGCAGGCCCTGTGGAATTGTGGGAATTTAGGCAGGGCCCTGATCTCTTCAGGGAAGCCCGTTCTACAAGGTGGGGGCCAGGACAGAAAAAGCTTTCTTAAACAGAGATGCTGGAGATTGAACCTGGAACCTTTTGAATACAAAGTAGATGTTCACTTACTGAGTCACAGCAATTGGTGAAGGGTAGCATGCAATATTTTACTCTATATCTGTGTTAAACCAGTTGTAATTCTTAGGAACTCTTAGGAAACTGTCTCTCTCCCTTTGTTATGAAACAGTGGAGCCTCACTGAGAAGGGAATAAGCTGAGCTTGCTAGCACTGCATATAAGTAGATGTGTGATCACCATAGCTTTTCTTTTAATGCTGGGAATTGCTATCTTGAAAACCATGTGATTCGAGCTATGTTTCAAGATATGTATAATCTGAAATAGAAACATTTCTCACTCCTGTTTGGCTAAGACTTGAATAATGTCATCTCCTAAGATAAATCCATAAAACTAGCTTGGAGCCTCCTGAAACTTTAAATATCTGGCATGTAGCAGCAAGGACAAGAAAGCATTCATTCTTGCTTTGAAATTTCTCCTATTGCATTCTCTACCTAATTGACCTAGTTCACCTTTTAGAGATCAGATGACTATAACCCTATCACCACTATTACCAAACTGTCCAGGATTAATTGAACTTTCTTTAATGGAGTCTTCAGAAAGTTAATTTATTCTATTCATGGCTTGCCAGAAAACAGCATCTTTGGACTCTCCTCAAGGGGACAATCCTGTCAGTCAAGTTGTCACAGACAATAATTACCCCCCTCCCTCCCAGTTGACACGTCAGATTCTCTGTCTATCTTCAGAGAAGTCAGTTAAGGCTTCCCATACAGACAGACTATTCTCACTGTTCATTTTCAACCTAATTAAAAGGATCCTGTCATTCCTTTCTCAGGCCTCCAATGCCCCCCCTCCCATTTGTTGTCAAGTACAAACAACTGAAACTCATTTTTTATATGTACACAGGTAAGGAAATATAGCAATTTTCAGAAGAAAAACAGCAATAAGTATAGCAAAGGTTATATAGTTTATGCTAAACTATAGTCAAAGAGTTTTAGTCTGTTGCTACAATTTGCTAGGAACTAAAATATGCTTGATTTGAGATTTGTATTTTAAATAATTACATGGTCAAACAAGGTTCAAACAGTTTTAAGAATATGATTCCAATAATATAATGTAAGGCTTAAGATGAAAGAATATTCCCCTGTAAATATTTGAAGCACTTTAGACTGACTTCTGCCAACTTTTCTACTATCACAACGGGGGGGGGGAGTATTACCACCAAATTATTAAAACTGTTTGAACCTTGTTTAATCATGTTACGTATAATTTATTTAAAATGTGCCGAGCAGTAATCCTCAGGCTTTCCTGAGCATGGAATCTGCTGAGCTGTTAGTATATGATAGGTAGTCCCTTAACAAGAGGAGCCAAAGTTATGATATTCCCAGTGCCATAACTAGAACTAGGCAGCAGACCAGTGGAGCCAGAGATATAACATACAGGCTGAATACCAGGATGTGTATTGAATTGTGGAATGAGCCACTAATGAAAATCATGGAACAATACTCTCTACCACTTAGTGAATTTGCCATGCCAGTCTGCTGCTCCTCTCACTGTATGTACAGACAACCAGGAAATGTTGCTGCCTTGTTTCCCCTACCCCAAACCCCCCATTGATGGCTCATAACCCACCAACTGGCGCTCTGCAGTTTTTGGATTAGAGATTACTAGTTTGAGAATAATATTTCTCCATGTTGTATTTCTGTGGTGTAGGGCATTTACTACCATTAAGGATGCATTAATGGCAGACAATGAAAGATAAAACTACATTTACTTTTACTTGGGGTACTGTGGATTTGTTTTATGGTGTGGTGGTAGGTAGCAGTATGTGAGGGAAATTTGGGGAAAGCAGGACTTTCTACCCCATCTCCACAACCTGCATCCCAAATAGTTTCTCCAAAACTTTGAAAGCTAATTAGGGTTGGCCCTGGTTAGCATTTGGATGGGAGACCACCAAGGAATAACAGGGTTGCTAAGCAAAGCCAAGTAATGACAAACAACCTCGGAACATATCTCTTGCCTTGAGTACCCTACAGGGTCATTATAAGTCAGCTGCAAAAATAAAAGTGACAATGACAGGTTTATAATAGCCAGTAAGGCCCATTATGCACGGCCGCCGAAACAGTGATTTCGGGTCTCATGGAAAACACGGAGGGGGAAGACGCGAAGCACGGCAGTTATGCACACGCAACGGCGGCAAAACCCAGAGTAACCGATTATGCACGCGGCGATCCCGGCGCCGCTTCTGGTTGCACCCCGGTCACCCGGAATCTGCGCTTTCTTCCGTGTTTCGCTGACGCGGCTTTTTCGGCGGCATGCACTGAAGCTGCGGCCAGTTGGAGCCGGCTCCGTGCGTTATCGGTGATTTTAGTCGCCGCCATTCCACCCCGAATGTGCGTTATTCCCCCCGTGCATAATGGGTCTAAGAGAAGTTTTTGCTGACTAGAAAATTTTCTTCTTCTTGCTGAAATATTAGTTCTTTCTTGTCCTTCCATCTTTCCAACTTGCACATTTAAAATAATGTAGCCAATGTGGCACTCCTATCTTACCATTGAGGTTGTTATTGAAGCGATAGGGTTCTGCTTGACTGCTACAGATGAGGTTGTACCACAGTGCTGAAGCACATGCTGACTCAGGGTTCCAAGACAAGATCTCATGCCTCTCCACTCAGCCTGCTTCTCCAGGGATGGTGTCCTGGGTTGCCATTGGGATTGGCATTTGCACATGGTGTAGTGCAGATGATCCTCTCCTGGGCCTGCTGGTGACCAGCACCACCACCACCATATTCCCACATATCCAAGCGCCACCTGTGTTTTAGCCCATGAGGGAGTATTCTTCAGCAGTTTCTTCTACACATCAGGGGTCTATTCCTGCCCCCAAACATGCAACCAAGCCTTGGCAACCAAGCCTCCCTTCCCCTTCAGCTGTAGGAGGCTACAACCTGCAGTCTCCAGATATACTGGTTACTGGTAGTCTGGGGCACAGTCCTCCATCAGATAATCCGTCAGCTTCAGCACGGAGTGGCTGGAGTCACATGGGGTCCACGTGGATTGCCAACAACCTCTGGCTTTGAACCTCTGTAAAAGAGGGAGGAAAGCGAAAAGGTAGTTGGATTCCAAAAGAGGGTAGAAAATCCCATACAGGAAAATGCACACAGCAACAAAAGCACAGAGAAGTTAAATTGAAAAGCCAAACACACATTGCCTAAGCTGTAACAGGTTCCTCAGAGCAAATGCATAGATCCTTACAGTAACAAGAGTGAGGTAATTGAAGAAGTTTTTCAACCCTAACCAAACTTCTGTAGACACAGTTTCTGCTGAAAGTTAAAGACAAGAGAAAATCCCAAATGTCCAGATTTTAACGGCAAATGGAATTGGACCTAAACCATATTTCTTTCTAAGAATTACAAGCTGATTTGTGCAATCCCACACAAATTTCCATCTCCAATGTTAAGGGCTACTGTTACCAATCAAAGCCATATACAGTCCTACTTCCTACCTCCATCAAACATCTAGTAATGGCTCTGAACTTACATAACAAAGGAGGTCTGGTCCAGACTGAATTGTCCTTTCTTTTAAGTCCACCAGGATGGTCTAAAGTGGAGTTGAAATGAAGGTGTCATTCTAATGGGATTTCTTGGGATCCAGGATCCTAAACACTCTAGGTGGCGCTCTTACACTAGAAAGGTGCTAGGGTTTCTGTCACAATGCAGTTCCTTGTCATCAAGTATATCTTGAGCCATACATTTCAGTTGCAAGATCATGGAGCCGAGAAGAGAAATATAGCAGTTGGATGAGCAAGTATCCCTAGTCTTCAACAGAATGCTGTAGAAAGCAGCTTCCTGTGAATCTACCTTTATAAGGCAGCTCTGCTCTGCTCTGGATGGCCCATCCAATCTCATCAAATATTGGAAACTAAGCAGGATCAGCGCTGGTTAGTAATTGGATGGGAGACCACCAAGTAATACCATGGTCACTATGCAGAGCCAGACAATGACAAACCACCTCTGAACATCTCTTGCCTTGAAAGCTCTGTGTGATCACCATTTGTCAGCTGTGATTGAACAGCAAACAAAAGGGGATTCTGAAAACAAAGTTGCCAAATAGATTGGAATCCACTATGCATCTCAAAGACCATTTATGCACTGGGAACTTCACTGTTCCACCTCCCGTGCAGGAGCACAAATCAGGGGCGGATGACATGCACCAGCCAAATGCTCCCCCATGTGGGTGCAGGAAGAGGTGGGACAGCCTGCCATGACTAAAACTCCAGCCTGCAGCCCAGCATGAAACCTCCAGTGCATAAACAGTCAAAGGGAGTAAAAGAGCAGCTTTTATTGCTAATTTTTTGTTGCTGCTGCAGGATCAGTTCATTCTTGTCCTCCCTTATTTTAAATCCTTGAATAAAAACTATGTTGTCTATGAAAACAGAAATTAAAGTAGGAGTGAACTTTTGATGTTCTTTTGAATTGAATAAGTCTTAGTTTGCCATCTTCCTGACTCAAATATTTCAACTTTATGATGTCTGTGTCACCAAGCAAGAGATGCTGGGTTCAGTAAATTAGTTATTAACATGATAACAAATTATAATGTGTAACAATTTCTGATTCCAATGTTGAAAGGCATTTGCATCAGAAGAAAAAAAAGACTGATTTTCTTGAATTCTCAGCATACTTAGATTTTGTGATCCATGCTGTTCCTGAAGGTTTCCCAGGTACAGCATTTGGGGGATCAATGAGGAGGAGGACACAGGAAAATCCTGTCCAGTCAGTGAGGCTCCACTGACGGGACTCTGAATCAAATCTATGAAGATGACATCATTTAAAATAAGTTAATTATACAGATGTAAAAATAAAATATTTTTTAGTAATAAAAACATGCTGTTTCATTGTTTGAAATATAGCTTGGATAAAAGGATAGAAGGATATAGGAATACTAAATGCAATCCACTAAAACTTGGGTTGCATTTAAGTTCAGTTAAAATCAGTGGGTCGTGCAGCATGTATGTGTGCCTCAAAGCTTGGCCCATCTGCTCTCTCCAGAATGGGGCAGTGCCCAATTCCAGAACTCTTGGGGCCAGTGCCCAGTTCATTCTAGGTGAGCCTAGCTGGAGAGCAGTGCTACATTTTGATACTCACTTAAGCCTAGATGGTATCAAATGAACTTTTAAGAGCATGCAGCCACTGAGTTTTCCCCCTTCCTCTGAGAGGGTTCTGTGTGCATGCTTAAATGAAGGGATCATTTGGTTAAGAGAGACACACTGCAGGATATTTGGCCCCGGGCTCCCCAAAGTACAAAACTGACCCTGCCTCATCTCTTTTTCTTATGCTTCCTCTCCAACACACTTCTCAGAGCATATTGAACTTCTAAAAGAAAAAGGCATACAAAGTGGGGGGAAATAACTTTTCATTATTGATTAGATTTTAGTTGTATAACCTGTTTACCATCTTGAGATCCTTATTGAGAAGTAGTATATAAATCTACTAGTAACAAATACTCTTCTCGCCTTCTAGTGTTTTGCAACCACATCCACTGTATAACTTTGCAATGGCAAACATTGTACAGCTTCAGCCTTACACAAGAAGACCTAGTTTAATGGCCCATACATCAAAATAACGTTTTGTTGCCAAGGAAAACTTTTGGGATACTTATTCAAAGAACAAAATATACTGTTTGCAGGCCAGGTGAAGCCTCCACATAGATTAAATTGGAAAGTACGATGTGGGACACGCCCTCCTGCATTGCTTGTCAGGCAATGAATCATTGTTTTAAAAAAGAACTAGAGCAAAAGCAAAGGAGCTTGAAGTTTTGCAACAAGAATTTATGCAGAGGTAAGAAATCAGAATGGTCGTATGTCTGTCATTTATCTCTGTAGTCCACAGAGTCAGTTAAAAAAACAAAGTGCAGCCAAAAGATTCAGATCAGTCTTTTCCTGCCAAAATAAAAACCACTGAAAATCTGATTTTCAGTTTACAACTGTCCCTGGGCTACACATCTGTGATCCAGAAAATACTTGCTAAAATCATGATGTTCTTGGCAGTATGTTGGCAAGAAAGGGAAATCCACATCTGGCCTTCCTTAAATTTTTCCTTATGTATCCAGAATCTTATTTGGCCTGAATGAGCAACATCAAAGCCTTTCTTTTCATGTGACAGATTCAGAATTCTTGTTCCTGTTAATCCTATGCAAAATGTAATAAATGGCAAATTTCAGAGCTGAGGTAGTCTCAGCAAAACATTGTTCCTTCAGTAATCATTTATAATTCAGCGATGTTGAAATCCTGCTGGCCAGGATTTCACATAGCGAACCCAGCCATAATCGAATATTTCCCAATAAGGGAGTCCTAAAGGTGCCACTGGACTCAAAGTTTTGTTCTGTTGCTCCAGAAGCAACACGGCTACTGACCTGAATCTATTTTCATAGAAAAGGGAACATTTCAGCATAATTTGCATATTTATTTGATTTAGTTATTGACTTGCTATACTGCCCTTCCCCTCATGGGCCCAGGGCTGTTTACAACATGCACAGTAAAATCACAGTTGTAAGAAAGTAGTACAGTTACATGCAAAATCAAAGTAACCTGATTTCAGCTTTAATAGAAAATGGAGAGGCAAAAGCATTATCTGAGATGACCTACTTCCATCTTAGGTCCTTGACTGCAGGGCTCTTCCTTTCCCAAAAGGAGAAGACACCAACAGCCACAACAGACAGTGACCCAGCCTTGACTTTTAAGAGAAATCTTCTGCCCTATAGTGTTTCCCTTACTGCTGCAATCTGTGTTGAGCAATCTGTAATTGTTCTCTCTGGAGCTTCATTCCCTGTTGATCCTATCCAGCAACTCAGTGGAGTTTCTTATCCCTCCACCAAAATTCCCCTACAGTCCCTGCATCAGTTGGCACCTTTGTTCTATTCCTTCCTGACTAAAGACTGTCAGGTAAGTCTGGAATAGGCCAGATTTATCATAAGGGTCACAAATTGTGAATGCAATCTGGCATAATACACTAGCGGTTTTGATGGACTTGTTTTCTCAGACCAGGCCTTAATGCTGCTAGGCAATGGTCATTTCTTGAATAAAAGAAGGAGCTAGTTTAATTTGATGTATGCAATTTATTTCAGAAGGCGTAGCCATGTTACAAGCCTGGACATCTGACCTTTTAAATATACCATCGAATCAGAAGATTTAGCAGCAATGTTTTTTCCCCATCTTTTCTTTCCTTCAGCCTTTGCTTGCTTGTATAGGATATCCCACACTAGCAGTTCTGATCAGTAGAGGAAAAGGCAAATAAAATATTGGGGAAACAGGATGGTGAAGTCATAACTGCAGATTCTACCAGTTTGATAACCGATTTAAAGTTAGATAATTAATCATCAACATATTAATTAATCATCAGCAATGTAGCAACCAAAATCTGGTGGTTTTAGTCTGGATTGATGTTAAGACCACCTCTCATTCTGTCATCCGTACTAAAAGTGTTTTCTGCAGGCACGTAACTGAAGCAGTTCACAAGTGTTAGCAGATAGAGCTTCGAATGGGCACAGTTGCAGTGTGAAGGCCTATGGGCTAACTCACTTAGTGAAGTATGTGGTTACCCAAAGAGTGCTTTACAAGAGGGGATCCATGAGAACTCTAGTGGCAGCAGTGCCATGCTACTGTGCCATTCACTCAGTCTCTCACCACCCTTCCCCACTGCTCTGCCTACCCACCTGTTCACTCACCCTCTAGTTTGCAACCTCCAGGGCTGTGGCTGATGTGGTGACAGTGGCTTAGGTTCTTGTGCACCATCCCAGTTCCCCTGTGAACTCATGGGGAGAGTCTCACCTTTCCCCTGCTCTACTCTGCCTCTCCACTCACCATCCCTTCCATCCATCTATCTTCTTGTTCTACTTACCACACTTCACTGTGCCACTCTGCCCCCGCTGCCTCCTCTTTCCACCAAGCAGCATGGAGAAAGATCCTGCCCTAACCTCCTATCTGACTGAAGCAGTTGTTTCATGTCCTCTAATATCTCCCATGTGGAGCTAGGAAGGTAGATTGTACTGGCCAGCAAAGGAGCATTGTCCGTGCAAGTGTAGACATTATTCCTATATTGCAGGGGCAGTTGCCCATCTTTTAAAGTTCTTGGCTTTTTCTGCAAACCTTGGGGGAGGGGGTGGCAAGCTTGTACAAATATCTCCTTTCTCTCTTTGTGGCCTTGATCCTTAGATCTAAGTGTCTGCAGACAGGGCCATATTGAGAATTAGATATATTGATGGTTCATATGTATTTTGGATAGATTTGACCCATAAGAAACCACACTTAAAATGTAACAGCTTATGATTTACCTTGTTGAATTTTACTGCACAGGTTGCAATCCCTTGAAGACTGGTAAGCATCCCAAAGCTAAATGGGCAGGGAAATAAATATCACTTGGAAGCTGCTGAGATCTATTCTCTGCCAAGAGAGATTTATGATGTGGTGAGAAATTGCTTTGGTAGCTCTTAAGCGTACTTCATATAGTATTGCAAAGAGCAAATATTAAAATGAATTGTTGACTTTAAAATAAAGAAGAAGAAAGGAAAGCCTACTTAGCTAAAAATGCAGGCCTCTTTAAATTTTTAGCTGAGTTAGAATTTGGTGGTGCTGCCAGCCCAGAATCTTTTTAAAGATTATCTTCACCACTGATATCAGAGAAAAACTGAGATGTGTGCTTCCACATTCCTCGCCTGTACCTGTGCACTCTGCTTTTACATTTTTTTCCTAGGAGCTTTAAGCTTGCTTCCCTTTGTACAGTCAAAAATTACTTTGTATTTTACAAAGTTAAAATTAGAAAAGAAGCTTTTTGCTGACCCTCTTGTCAGTAATGGAACATCACATTTTATGTTGGCCTTCTGGATAGAGTTTGGCAGTTGTTAAGACTTGACCCCATAACTAGCCCTTTATCTGGCAGGATATCAAGTGGGTACTGAGTTTACAACCACCTAGGTCTGACCATAGAAAGAGCTTCCAGTACAACAAAGAGCAATTTATCAATAGGACAGAGTTGATTGGATGATTCTTCCTTGCCCCTCTGATAACTTCCAGGGCTGACAGCAACAAATCTTAAGGTAGATTCGTTTTTTTATTCTTATTTTCAATTTCATCTGTGGCCTGGGTCCCACATATTTGAGGGACTGCTTATCTCCTTATGTCCTCCACAGAGTTTTTTGCTCTGCGGGTTTGAATCTGCTAGTTGTCCCCTGTCCCCAGGAGATACGCCTCAGCTAGGGCCATGGCCTTTTCGGTTCTGGCCCCAGCCTGGTGGAATGAGCTCCCAGAAGAGCTAAGGGCCCTGACAGAGCTGACACAGGTCCACAGGGCCTGTAAGATGGAGCTCTTCCACCAGGCATTTGGTTAAGTCAGGGCTGAGGAAGATCAGGTCCCTCCCTGCAGTAGTCCCATATGCCAGACATCTGGGCAAGGACTACCTCTCCCAAGGGCGGTGGTGTATTGCTATTACCGGGCATGGAGGGGGGAAGGTTATAGAACTGAATTATTCTGCCATTTTATTGTTGTGGTTTTATTGTTTTGGGGATTTTATTGTAAACTACTACAAGCCGGCTGGGTCTGGGAGTAGCGGTTATTAAAACTAATATGAATAAATAAAATGTTAGAAGTAGAACCATGTGGTAAAAGGTTACCAGTTTAGTCGTATCCCAGTAAACACATGAGGTTTTTCTTCATTGAAAACTACACATCAGGATGTTGGAAAGAAAATCCACACACAGGCAAAAGAAACTACTGATTCTGCCAAAGGCTAGCAAGGAGTTTGGTCAGGTTAGTGAATTTCCGAAACCTATTGTCTCTCTTGTCGGTGGATTCCCAGAGGTGATGAAACAGCAAAAGTAACACTGGAGAAGAGCGGGAATTGAAAAGTCGCTTCTGTCGTTCAAGCAAACTTAAAGAGCAAGAGAGTGGCATTTAGAGATGATACATTTCATCACAATCTACTAGCCTTTGTTGGAACCAGGGTTTTCAAATTTCTTTTTCATTAATGGGATTTATCTGATTGTTTTTTTGAATCCTCCTTGATGGTACCTTTAAGGTATGATTCCTTGCTTCCAGAGGGCCTTTATATGTTTAACAATTGTCTAATGAGCCTCTTGTGGCGCAGAGTGGTAAGGCAGCTGTCTGAAAGCTTTGCCCATGAGGCTGGGAGTTCAATCCCAGCATCCGGCTCAAGGTTGACTCAGCCTTCCATCCTTCCGAGGTCGGTAAAATGAGTACCCAGCTTGCTGGGGGGTAAAAGGTAATGACTGGGGAAGGCACTGGCAAACCACCCCGTATTGAGTCTGCCATGAAAACGCTAGAGGGCGTCACCCCAAGGGTCAGACATGACTTGGTCCTTGCACAGGGGATACCTTTACCTTTAAGCATAGTTCCTTTTGAATTTTGTACATGTTCAAGGTGAGAACTAGGGTTGTGCGCTGCGGCGTCTGAAGCGGCTGTTCCAGACCGCCACAGCCAGTGGCATGCAATGGGGGTGGGGGGGAGGTGCGGGCACCGGTGCCCAACCCAGCGCACACACGCAGGCAAGGAGCTCCGCGCCTACATGTGTACGGCGACTGACGCAGAGGCGCCCGTGCGTCCCCTTCCCCCCGCGGTGTGGCGCTGGCTGCGTTGCCCTGGAATGGCTGCTTCAGACACCGCCGCGCACAACTGGATTGAGGTGTGCTAAAAAAAAATACCAGACAAAATCATGTGTTCATCTATCGTTTTTTCATCCTGGCAGAATTAAGCAGGTATCTATTATGGGATTGTTCTTTATAATGGTTCATAAATCCCTAGATTAACATAGTGACCTATAAATGACTGAAGTTAGCAAAGACAGATGGCTGAAACACTCTGATATTTCTTGTTCATTTAAACTAGGATAACAACCCTGAGACAGCACACCATGAGTACTGATTATTTGGGACACAAGTACCCTGACATGGTAAAAGAGTAAACCAGGGGATCAGTGTAGATTGAAACAAGAATGCTCCTAAATTTATATAGATCTACTTAGGAACAGATGGCAGATATAATACCTGCCTTATCTGCAAATGTGCTTCATCACTGTAGTGAGCTGCCTATTTTCAGTGTCTGCCTCGAGCACTCTAAAGCTCACGCCTTGAATAAATCTTTGCTGGTCTTAAAAGTGCCACTGGACTCTGATTTTGTTTTGTTGTGCCTCAAGTGAAATACAACTTCCAGAACTACCCTTTTACGAACTCTTGGAATACTATAATACAAGGGTAGTCAAACTGCGGTCCTCCAGACGTCCATGGACTACAATTCCCATGAATGGACATCTGGAGGGCCGCAGTTTGACTACCCCTGTTATAATACATACATTTCTGTGTTTTGGAATGTCAGACTGGAGAAGACTGTGAAATATACTGTTAGAGCAGGCTTTCTCAAGCATGGTTTCTCAAAACCCTGGGGTTTCACTACAGTCCCAGAAGGGTTTTGCCAATTGGGTGGGAATTAATTCATTTTTGTATATTGTTTTATTTTTTTTAATTATCCATTATATGGCCATATATGGTCAAGTCAGCACCCCCTCCCAAAAAGACCAATCATGGGCTTGGACACGATGGGAAGGGAAGGGGCTCTGCCATTAAAATCCTTGTTAGCTGAGGTTCATCACACATGGTAACAACTGGAGTCCAGATAAGTAAGTACTCTCATTTTAACTTAGCTGCATTTGGGGCAGGGCGAGTGGCATAAGGCAATTGAGCACTGGATGTCTGCCCCAGTCCTGTTTCTGGCCCAGTGGGGTAGACTGCTAGGCCTACCTGGCATTGAAGGGCAGGGGACAATAAGCACCCTCTTCCCCCTGGCCCCTCACAGACTGCATCCACTCCATCTTCAGGTGAGGATGAAGAGCTGTGCGGCACCTTTTTGGGCCCAATCCTAGCCTCTTCTAGATGCTCTTGAGGGAGTTAAAGGGGAGGCATTGTGGCTGCCCCCTTTCCTGCATGGCCATGGGTGGGGAAGGGATGGATACTGAGCTGCTTTGCAGGCAAGGAACTTTCCCTCACTGCATGTCCAGGCAACCTGTTGCAAGCCTGCATTAAAAAAAGAGAGCCATAAGGGGATGGGAAGTTGTTTGCGACAAACCTGGCCAGCCAAGATATGGGGCCAGCGTGGCTTGTTTTTGCCCAGGTAGCTTCTTGAAGCCTGACCTGTTATGGTTCTGTTCACACATCGTCTGAAAATATTTCTGTGCTGTCACTTCCTGTGTTGTGGGAGTGGCCTGATGATGTCACTTCTGGTGGCAATGTCTGGGTGATGTCGCTTCTGGTGAGATATGAAACATGTGGCAGGGCAGTGTGGCCTGCTGCATCACTTCCAGTGTTTCTCAAAGCCTTGAGATAGTTTCAGGGGTTTCTCAACAGTAAAAAGGTTGAGAAAGGCTGTGTTAGAGTAATAATTACAAAGTAAAATAACGAGAGCCTCTATGAGTCATCCAGCGTGTGCAGGATGTCTCCTGCTGTTTGCAGCCTTGCCTTGCTTTGCTTGTCTTGGTTCTCTGAAGGGCCAGCTCTTCAATTTTCTGTTTATTGGACTTTACAATGTAATATTTGTAAATAAGAAGAGCAACTATACTTTAAGAATAATAAATAGCCATATGGTTAGACATCCAGTGGATAGAAGAAGGTGCCTGTAAGTCTGGCTTGCTTGTGTTGATGCACGCCAGCCAAACTCTGCTTGTTTTCCAGTTTAAGGTACCACATGCCTCCCCTTGCATGTATGAGGAAATGGTTCAGAACCTCACTCAATGTTTGTTCACAGAAGCACATTTATGGTGCAGTTGTAAAGCGTATTACATTCTTTAAAATCTATTTAAATTAATGGGATTGAGAAGTTGTAACTCGTTTTAGAATGGCAGAGTGCTGTCTCACTAAACAGCTTCTGTTTTCTGTTTGCTCATTTAAAATAGCTGTGTTTTTTAATCATCTGTGAAAATAAATGCCACCAATGAACTTGACGCCAAATATAACACCAAGAGATTCTGAGCTCTCGTTTGCCTTACCTTTGTAATAAATTTAGCATGCTAAGAGGTGAGTGCATGGTATCCCATTCAACTTTTTATGGCTGATCTCTTTTGCTCATTTAATATAAGATTAGTTCAACAGGCTGCAGTTCCACCTTCTGTCTGTCCTTTTGAAATAGTTCCAAAACTGAATCTAAGGAAACAACCTGGTTGTCCTTTCCACACTGGTGATTGTTCTCTGTATACTTCTCAACGTTTTCCAATGTTTTGTTTATAACCTCCACTAGAGAGTTACCCACCCACCTCTGCTGCTTAATGGATTTTATTTATTAGTAGTACAAAGACCTTCTCTTTATATATACTTTTTGTGTTTTGAGGAGTATTGATTGGGCTGCATCTTTGTTTATCCTCAAGCAGAGCTTCTTCTAAGGGTAGGGTTAAGGGAAGGAATGCCAAAAATTTTCCCATTGAATTAACTTGTTCCAGGAGCTGCCTCTCCTGCCCCCCTTTGCATTTGCAGCACTTCATTCTGTCACTCTTGTGTTTTCCTTTTTGATTGTCAGGTATTAAATTCACTGTGAAGATAGCCTAAGTCTTGGAAAATGCATTCCTCTTCACATACTTAGTAGCTGCTGGTTATGGAAGGGGAGGAACTTGGGACCAGTTGGCTTTTCTCTTCCCTCTCTCTTAATCCCAGGCAGCTGTCACTCACTCCTCCACATTCATTGTATGTGCTCCGTGGTGGAACGGATGGTAATTATGCACATTTAAATGATAGTACCTTTCTCATGCTGAAGTTAGTATTGCTGCCACACTTAAAACTAATTTCGCATATCCTTTCAGAACACCTGACAAAATGCTCAGTGCTATTCCTCTCATTGTTAATTAAAATGTCTAAACAAAACTATTCTCTTTATAATCGATTTTCACATCTGGTTCAAACTCTGTGCATAATTATTAGGTATGGTAACATGTTTTAGCTATGCAAACCCTGCTATCCTTCAGATACCAATATTGGTTTGAATAACATCTTGTAACTTCACAAAAGATGGTGAGACTATGCAGCTTATACTGCTGGCCATCTAGAGAGTTCATCTGTAACATACGATTCTCAGGTTTGCTCCCTAAAATGGAATAACAAGTATAACTGCAGTTAATACAAGACAGAAACAGACTGTGTAACTGGTATTGCTTTTTCCACCAGGAGAATATGAATGTTCCCCTGTATGGTTAAGATCTTTGAGTGGTGATTCCATTGGAATCAAATCATTTAATGTTGCAGCAAGATTCATTTTCAGCTATGGTAGAATCTTTAATTCCGGTCTGATATTGATGCAGACCATTAAATGTTTGGTAACCAGTTTGACATGCTGGAATTAATGAGTTCCAGTGTAACTTTAGAAGTAAAGATATACATAGGGAACATTCAATTTAGCTTTAATTCTAATTAAGAATAAATACATAATTAAAAAGTGTACATCAGATGCAGAAAATTGTGTAACAGTGTAAGGAAAATATTGAAAAATGTCATAGAATGGGAAACAAAGCTGAAATTTAAAATGTGTGTATTCTCCTCACTCACATTGCCCACCTTAATAATGTCAGTTCACCTGTAGGGTCTTGGAGGACTCTGTGTCAGAGTTTGAGTCCTGTGATGCTCATATACTTAACCTGATGGATATGAACTACTTAGAGTTCATCAGGATCTATCTCAGATAGAAACGGCCTCTAAGGACCACACTAAACTTGAAATGCTGATCTTTGGATCAGGAGTTAGTAAAAAAGAATTTAAGAACATCTTTAACAAGTACAAACATTGGCTGAGCTGTACAGGACTTTGCCATTCACATGCAAGCTATACTTTCATCAATCTTTTACCAAACTGTTTATATTCACAGCCTGATTTAGTAAATATACTGTTTGGCTTCTGCTTGGATATCATTGAAGAGTACAGAAAAACAACAAATGTAACATGTATAGAAATATTCCCAATACAGCCATGTTTCTGTGGGGATTCATTAATGACTTCAGTGTATTAATAGTTCATCTTCTGTCTTCTCATGCAGCTCCATATTGCGAGTGTGCCTGTCAGGTTGGCTGCAGACATTTTCTTTCTAGCTTAAAACTCCAGAATAGGGGCACTCCACCACCTTCAGAGCCAGCACATGCACAGGATTTCCATCCAATATGTTACCTGTTCCAACTACTGTTTTTGCCCATAAGTTGGCTGAGTGTTCTTTGAATGGGCTGTTCAATAGTTCTTTCCCTACGCCCCATATTCTTCCACAGTTATCATTACCCACAGTATTAGCAAGCCTTATGAAACCTCCCTTTGAGACTTTAGCCACTTGTTACTTAGCATTACATTCTTAGGAAGGTAACATTCTTAGAGGCCATTACATCACCCAGGAGAGTTAGCAAACTGGCAGCATGTAGAGTTGATCCACCTTTTCTTAAAGTTTTAAATGAGCAAGTTGTATTATTCCCTAATCTAGACTTCCTTCCTAAGGTTTCTAAATTCCTTCTGGCACAGGAAACTGTCCTGCCGGTATTCTTTCCTACTGAGTTCACAGACAGAAAAAGCCTTCATACTCTTAATGTCCTCTATTATTTGGAAAGAATCCGTGACAAAATACAGATTTGATATTGGGACTCCATGAAGAGCAAAGCTGCTGCAGCTCGGTCTGTGTCCACATAGGTGGTGGTTGCCATCAATTCCTGCTACAGGGCATCGAGAGAGCTGTGTCTGCTTGATCTTAAAGTATATTCCACTCGAGTGCTGGGACTGTCTGCTGTTTTTCACTGACAGGTTCCTCATTGTGAAGCACTGTGTTTTAGACCTTCAGGTGAGGAAAGAAGCAGTTGTGGGCAAGGCTAGTCTACAGGCTCCATTTCAGTGATGCATAGATGGCTTCAGTGATGCATAGGTGGCTTCAAAATGGCTTCAAAATAGGACTGCATAATAAGACAGAAGATGAAAATAGACTTGCATTTGCCCATAACTGTTATTCATCAACATCTTCTATGCAGACACACATTCCCTCCCTCCTGCCCCTCTTTACACTCTCACGGGGCTTGTTGTGCCATGGAAGGGGGCTCATCGCAGCTTAGTGGGAACTGAGGGAAGGGGTGGCTGCCATCAGAGCACATGACACATTGGGCAAGAATCCCTTGCATACACTTTGGAGTTTTAAGCTAGAAACAAAACGTTCGTAGACAGCTTGCACGGGCACAGTCCCAATGTATGTCTGCGCAGAAGATGTCAATGAACAACAGTTAATAGGTAAGTGCAAGGCTGTTTTATCGTTGTGTTGTACTTCAGTTAAAAATGAGGTAAAGCTGCCTAAAATCTCTGCTTTATATGATCTCTTAAAATGTAGCAAGGAAAATGATGTTCTCACTTTTCCAAGAGGCCATTCCATAAGGGAGGAGTTACAACAGAAAACCTCCAGTGGGTTTGAGGCATATCTTTGCTTGCCACTGTAAGGAAATATTTAACAAGAACTACTGTGTCAATGTAGGGTGGGACAGTCCTTCAAGTAGGTCGTGAAAGACTTCAAAGGTAACTTCAAAGGTGTCTGCTGGATCATCATTCTAATCCATTAAATAAAAATACAACAAAACGCAAAAACAGTGCAAGTTTGAAGGGTTATATTTAAATAATGCTTTAAATTGGCTTAAAGTTACTCACTGGCATTATGTGTTATAGCACACATTTGTGGTTCTTTTTAAACGAATCTTTCATTCACTTAATGCTGTTTTGATTGGAGGTATCTGAAAACTGTCAGGTTGGGGATTGTGATTGTTAAATAGAATTAATTGAAACGAACTTGGTATTTTTAACATGTATTATTTTCAAAGGACTTCATTAGATAGAAGACAGATTTTTTATCCAACCTTTTTAGTAATTTCACCCATTTGTATTGCATTCTAAAAAGCTGCATGTTCTCTTATTCAAACTGCCACACTTGGACCCATTGTCAGTTAGCTTACAAAACAGGCTTCCTTGCTGAGAAAAAGCCTAACGATCTCATTTAAAGCACTGCAAACCTTAGTGTGTGTGTGTACATGCAATGGACTAACAATTAGCTGCTGACTTTTTAAACTTTAGCAAAAAAAATTCAGTGGACATCTTGACTTTGAATGAGAGGCCAGTTATTATATTTGTGCATTTCTTAATTTGATAGGCAGAGCGATGTGTTTGAAGACTGTTTTCTGGATTAACTATTATTAAAAATTCTATTCCAGGGTTTCTTTTCTTTGGAAAAATATGTGGTTATAACTAGAACACCTTTTCACCTTTACTTTCTGGTTACTTACAAAATACCATATATACCATATATATACTCACATATAAGCTGACCCGCGTATAAGCTGAGGGATTTAATTTTACCACAAAATCTGGGCAAACTTATTGACCTGCATATAAGCCAAGGGTGGGAAATGCAGCAGGCTACTGTTAAATTTACAGGGTAGCCTAAGCGCTTAATCTATGCTCAATCATCACAAAAACTCCCATCCAGCTTCCCTCCCAACAAATACAGAAAAGTCAAGAGGATGAATAGCTGCTTGTTTTTGTACCCTACTTTTCACTAACCAAAGGTGTCTCAAAGCGGCCTACAATTCCTTTCCCTTCCTCTCTTGATGCCAGACACCCTGAGAGAGCACTGTCAGAACTGCTCTGTGAGAACAGCTCTGGCAGGAGAACCAAACAGTGCCCCCCAGGCAAGCAAACCAGAGCATAACAATAGTACCTAAAGTTGGCAACCTAGTACAACAAGTACAACAGCTACCAAACGGGGCTACGGTGCCCCCCAGAACAAAATACTGAAATAAATAACTGTAAAACTGAAAATTGAAAGAACTGTAAAAATCAACTTTTAAAAGAAACAAATCCCCAAGAAGAAAAGGCAAACAATACTGCCCCTCAGATAAAAGAAGAAACACTGAAAAAACAATAAATCCCAAAGTTGAGCACCATAGGTTTGAAATCTGACTCTCTGAACTATGGAAGGCAATGTGTCTATTGTAGTGGTTCGATTCAGAAGTATAACCATGGAAGGGTAACCATGGTTTGAAGGGATGCCAGTCACGATGCATTGTTTGGCTGACTTAATAGAATCAGAAACCTAAATTAAGAGTTGCATAAACCACAATCATTATGCTGTCTAAACTGAGGTAACAGGTTACAGCTGGGCATCCCTTTTTAGATGTATGCCAAGGCTTGTACATGTACAACTGATTTTCCATAGCACAAAATGAATTTCCCATGCTATATTATAAAAAGGTAAAGGTATCCCCTGTGCAAGGACCGAGTCATGTCTGATCCTTGGGGTGACTCCCTCTAGCGTTTTCATAGCAGACTCAAAACGGGGTGGTTTGCCAGTGCCTTCCCCAGTCATTACCGTTTACCCCCCAGCAAGCTGGGTACTCATTTTACCGACCTCAGAAGGATGGAAGGCTGAGTCAAGTTTGAGCCGGCTGCTGGGATTGAACTCCCAGCCTCATGGGCAGAGCTTTCAGACTTCATGTCTGCTGCCTTACCTCTCTGCGCCACAAGATTATAATATGCTATATTATAGTGATATATGCAAATATGCCCAATTTTATAGCTTTTGTTGCTGTGCTTTTTTCCATACTTGTGGTCACTGATGTTCCGGATGCATATTTCTTTTGTGTTTTATAGTATTTTATGCATGTACACATTATATAGTATTTTATGCATGTCCTCTTTAAGTATTTGAAAGGTTGTCACTTGGAGGAGGGCAGGATGCTGTTTCCATTGGCTGCAGAGGAGAGGACACGCAGTAATGGGTTTAAACTACAAGTACAACGATATAGGCTTGATATCAGGGGGAAAAAATTCAGTCAGAGTAGTTCAGCAGTGGAATAGGCTGCCTAAGGAGGTGGTGAGCTCCCCCTCACTGGCAGTCTTCAAGCAAAGGTTGGATACACACTTTTCTTGGATGCTTTAGGATGCTTAGAGATGATCCTGCATAGAGCAGGGGGTTGGACTAGATGGCCTGAATGGCCCCTTCCAACTCTATGATTCTATGATGTGTGTGTATGTGTATGTGGAACTGATGCAAAATTAATGTTGAAAACTTGTTCATTTTAATGGGAAAAAATTGATGTAACAAAAAATAAAACAGAAAATAAAAGACATATATTTGATACACACAATTTTTAAAGTCGAAGTCATATAGCTAAAAAATCCTATCGCATATTATGTTGGAAGCTCCTTTTTTTCAGGTTCCCTCCAAGCTAAAAAAATCAGGCGGAGAGCTGGCTATACAATTCCTGTATCTCACAGCCATAGAAATGCATCTGATTTCTTTTCTGTCCAAATTTGGCTCCCTTTGTGTTGCTTAGCATTTTAAACTTGCAGAGCTGTTACCTTCACTTACAAAATGAGGCAGCTGGTTTTCAAAAGGTCAGCAAAACAGATAAAGCCTTATGTAATATTAAGTTGTACTTTAGGCTGCTGCTATGTGTAACAGAAAACAGGTATGGCCTCTATTACAGTACCTGAGAGAGAATTGGCCTTTAGTGTTGATGAAAGACTCAGAGGAAGACAAAAAAGGTTAAATTGAATTATTTATATTTTGTCCTCTTACATGCCTTTTCAAACCTAGGTTTATGCTTTCCATGTTTATCCACCCATATATTTAATAACTGTTATAATAATGGGTTGTATTCAAACTCCTCTGTGCCAATGAACAGTAACACAGTTCCCCAGTACAAGGAACCTTTCTCCAAAAGCATCAGACAAAGGTTCCTGGGGGCAAGGACCTTGCTTGCCATTAGCAGAGCTGAATGGTCAGTTAAAACCCACTGGATGAAGGGAAAGTGAACAAATTATCATGTCTCCTTTAGTCTTCCTTGAAAGGTTTTAAGCCCCTTAAACCTTACCCAGTATAAGCTTTCTGTTTTGTTTGCATTTTTTCTGGAATTATTATTTGTTTTTATTTCCCACCCTCTCTCTGGGGATTCCCAAAGCTGTTACTGAAGGGTACACATAGTAGCTCAGAGAGTAGATATAAGACTTAGTTTCAATAGCTTTTGGGGGAATAGATTTTCCTGTCAAGTTTCACAGACAACACTGAGTAGATATTGGCTGTTGTTGGATTACTACCTTCCAGGGTGTATTTATACCCATCCAGATAGGCAGGACATTTTCCTTTTTTTAAAGTGTTACGATATGACAGAGCCGTGAGAACTAGAGTAATGTGAGCTGATATAGCAGGATCCTTACGCTGAAAAGTTATGAGCTGGAAATCACTGGGGCAAATCTTTGCTAAGCTATGAACTCTCTGGCTGGCCCAGCCGGAGTCTTTTATTCACCAAAGGTGGGTTAAAATGTCCTAAACAAACAAACAAATTATCCTTTACAAGTTTGTAAATCTTTACAAGTGTGCTGCTGGGATTACTGAGGTATTGTATTATATGTGAAGCACTTGTAAACACTTTGGAACTAGGCTGTATAAATCCTGAAATATTGCCGTCTCATAAGCTTTCTAGGCGAAAGATTTTGGATCCTAGTCGTTAGCAAAACCAGAGTGAATACAAAGCACTGAACTCTATTCAAAACAACCCTTGCACATATTGGTTGAAACCTGCTAATGCAGATTTATTAATCTTGTAGTATCTGACATTTTAATAACAATTTTATGTAAAAAAAATCATACTCAATACAGTTTGAAACAGAAGCAAGCTTTTTCCTTCATTGTCCAGGATTCCACTTTGAAGGTGCAGTAAAATAGTGGCGAGGAGTGTGCTCAATATGCAAAATGTGTTCTCAGGTCTCATATTCACACTAGAGGGCTGTGTGTTCGTGTATATAGATTCAGTTGGGTAGCCATGTTGGTCTGGGGCAGCAGTGGCACTTGCAAGACCAACAAAGTTTTCTTCTGGTATAAGCTTTCATATGAATGCACGCTATTTCAGATAAGTACATTGTGTGTGTGTGTGTGCACGCGCGCAAGCGTGTGCACTTAACAGCTTATATCTAGATTAAATCTTTGTTGGTGTTCAAAGGTACTGCTGGAATCATAATTTGGTCTGTTAGTGTACAGGCTTGTGAAATTTAGAATGCTGTAATAAGAAAGTATGTTTATTGCAATAATCAAAAGGGTTTTTAATGTTAAGATGAGATTCTGTTTCTCCGGAGTATGTGGGGGAAACAGCTGAGTAGAGAGAGGGAAGGGGAAAACAAAAGAATCAGACAAAGTCATGACATTTCTTAAGGAGGCATTAAATCACAGGGATTTTAAAGCTGGGTTACGGATGAGCCTACAGAACTGGGATAAAGTCTGCTCAGCATCCACAGATGGGCCTTGGCTTTCACTGTCGTCTGCTTGTGATCATCAAGAGGGAAGTTTAAGGTCATTCCCTCCCCCTTCCACTTTTGCATTTAGTGAGACTATTGTTCATTTCCACTTCCACAAAGGGAGAGAGGATGGATGAGGGACAAGAACAACTCCAGTTCCTATTCCTGATAGCTCTGGGGATCAGACTGGCAGCACTAGATTCTTCTACTTTGCCTTGGCCAAGCAGGGTGTTAATGTGGCGTGAAAGCTGCTGAAAACCTTGGGCCTCTCTTGGAGCCAGCAGGGTGTCCCAGGCAGGCCCACATCCCCAGTGGGTGGCTGTCAGTGGCAGCGTGCTCTGCTAGGCAGAAATTTATTAGTATTATTTTCCACCCTTTTTTTGTTAGAGCAGCAAGGAAAGTGTAAGTGACAGCTGTATTAAGAACCACAGTGCCTCCGAATGGGATCAGAAGCCATCTGCACAGAGTTTCCTGACAAAAAGCCTTTTCAAAGTGCTTAGTCGCTTCTTAAGAAATGGAAAATAGAAAAAAGGGGAAGGAAAATGAAGGGATGCCTGCTGCTTCTGCAGATTTTTAGCCTCCTTGGTTTTTTTATTTGCCTGTTTGCTCATACAGTCCACATTCTTTTTCCATCCCTCCAACAATACCAGGAACTCTCTTATTGAGATCCCCAAGCCAAGTCAGAGGAATGACCTCTCCTTTCCCTCCTGTGGTTTGCCGTCTCCCCGTTGTCTGATTTCTCAAATGGTTCAGGGTGGCAGCTTGGAAAGAAGGAGGCATGTATTCGAGACTCCCACGCTGTGGCACCTGGCTTTGCAACCACTGCTGCTGTCAGACTGGCCAGAAACATTTTAAGAAGCCAAAATGTCTTTGTTCTTTTTAATCTCTCCCTCCCCTGCCTGTCCTTCAGGCTTTCCAACGTGTTCAGCTGCATAGCTTGGGTGAAATATAATGCAAGTGCTTTCATCATTAACCTGCTCAGCTGCAAATCTTCCCACCCTCCTCCTGCAAATTCACACATACATTTGCATATGCAATAGGATGTATTCTTCACTTTCTCCAGTACCTATCTAGCCAGGGAATTGTTCATGGAAGCTGTATGGGAAATAACACCAATAAAGATTAAATGCATGCCATCAGTTTTTCTGTATTAGATAACAAAAAGGGGTCATATTTTTGCTTTTTTGTGCCCCAAAACTGAAACTGCCAGTTTTTACATTGGTGGTCTTCTTTAGGTGCAGGTAGAGATTTAGATATAGAAGAATAGAGAGTGTGCCAGTAGCTTTAGAAGGCTTCCATATTTTTGTGTGTCTAATTCCTTATTTTCAAGTTAAGTTCTATTACCTATAATAGCTTTATCCCATTCTTCTAACATCCTGTGGCTTCTGTTTGCTTCAAGCATGCATGGATCATTTAATTTATATTTGTGGGAATTTCCCCAGGCGTTCATCTTTTCATTTTATGTACTTGTTTGATCATTCTGTTGATATAGTGATGCAGCATTACTGATGTACAGTTAGTTGTTGATTGATTCTGTATATTTAAAAAAACCACTAGATTGGGTGGGTTTATAGAAAAGTTCTTCTTTGAGCCAAAGAATGCCAGTGGCCAGCTTGGTGCAGAGATCCAGCTTGTTGTAGCTGTCAGGGGCGCAGACTTCTAATCTGGCAAGCTGGGTTTGATTCCCCGCTCTCTCACATGCAGCTAGCTGAGTGACCTTCGGCTCGCTGCAGCTTTGATGAAGCTGTTCTGACGGAGCAGTAATATCAGGGCTCTCTCAGCCTCACCTACCTCACAGGGTATGTGTTGTGGGGAGAGGAAAGGGAAGGCGATTGTAAGCCGCCATGAGACTCCTTTGTATAGAGAAAAGTAGCATATAAGAACCAACTCTTCTTCTTCTTATTCTTCTTCTTCTTCTTGCTTGGCTTGAAAAACAGAATGGGGAAAGTTTCACAGGACCAGAGTTTTTCTACAATTAGATCCATAATCCAGGGTAATCAGACAGAAAACATTCCCATTAGTTTTAATATGTGCTTAGTATTGCAATGATTTTTCTGTATTCTCAACATATTCACAGTTATATGCAAACATGTGGCATTCAGAATTTTCTTCTTTTGTAGAACACTGAATGTATATTGCCACACTGCATAAAGGCAAAAGAAGGATGTTCACTTTATAAATATTTGTTTTTCACCCTGGAAACAGCCCTTTCTTTACTTATGCAAAAGGAATAAAGTCCTTCTTGTTATTTCAGTATACATTACAGATGATTGTAAATTTTGTACTTAAATATTTGTGACCTTTTTTACAATATAAAATGTACAGCTGTAGAGGCTTGCTTCATTTCTAAAGAATTCAAATTAAATCAATTTATCTATTAAAATATTTATGTGATATCTGCACCAGCCATAGCATATTAAGGTAGTTTTTAAAACAATAGCAAGGTCCACAAGGGTGTCAAAAAGTATTGCTACAAAATCATAGAAACCTTTATTAAACAAAAATATCAAAATATGAAGCTATTGTTTCTCAGCATATCCTCCATCAAGGTCAATACACTTCTGAAGGTAGGGTTCCATCTCTCTAACCTTTCCTCATAGAATTCTGTGCTCTGATTTGCTCTTGGGGATCTCAAACCATCATGTTCCTTTTAAATGTTCTTTGAAGTTGGGGAACAAAGAGCAGATCAGGGCTGTAGATATCCCAATTAAATTCTTGTAGTACAACCTTTGTTATCCTTGAAGAATGAGTAGGTGCATTGTTGGGATGGGGAAAAAATCTTTGGCACAACTTTCCTGGCCTTTTTCTCACCAATGCAGTTTTCAGTATATTTTTAAGGCACCCTAAAGAGACTAAGACAAGTGCATTACTGATGGTGATCCACACCAGCAGCACCACTCCAGGCCGCCACTGCAGCACTGCAGCAGAGCTGCATGCTCCACTACTTTCTGTACCCTCATGGGGGACACATTTTGGCAGTGGACCTGGTCTGCCCCAGATTTGTACATCCCAATGGATGCATCCAGGGTGGAACAGTTCCACTGAATTGGGGGGAGGGTGCCAGAGGGCTGCAGGAAGATGGGATTGTATGAGAACGCAATCCCACCTTACCACAAAAAATGCCCCATTGGGCCCCTGTGATGGTGTGAAGCAGAGCCGAGTGGACCATTTTCTGTCCCCTCTGGGGCTCGGCCCCATTGGCCTTTGGAGTGCCTTAGGGAATGCAGTAAACATCCAGGAGAGGCAGCAACCTCATGTGGGAGCCGGGATTAGCCCTGCTGACATATGACCACCCTTCCGGCCTTTTCCGCTCAAACGGAATCAGGCTGAGAGAACTTGTCTGCAGCTATCCACTAATTGCAGAGACAGGTATAAAAATGTTTTGTTTGGAATAAACCCATGCATGTATGAACTGGCACCCTAGTAGCAATACATTTTGACTTACCCTGGTACTTAACGGATAGAGGCTAAGTCAGATTCAATACCTGGTCAGCTTAGGTCACTGTTCATTGTGATGCAGCATTGCCAAGGAGCCATGAGAAAACTTCTGAACTTCCACTGCTTTTGGGGGCTAGCAGATTTCCTGTTATAGTTGGAGACCTAGCATCCTTGCTCTTTTTGCTGGCAGGAGGAAATGGGGAGATAGAGTGCTGGTGTCAATTCCAGTAAAAAAAAAAAAGATGCTATATAATGGACAACTTAGAATTTACAAAACAGAATTATCTACTTGACCTTGTGTCATTTTTGTTCCCTGCCTTCATTAGCCTAGGTGGCATTTGTAGGTATCAGATTAAAGTATGTGGCCCATGAAACAACAGAATCAGGCCCAACTCCAGGTAAAGAAAGAAGCAATAGTTTTGTGCACGTTGCTTATTTGTATATAGGGCACAGATAGTCTTTAAAACAGGGGTTCCCAACTTTTTTGAACCTGTGAGCACCTTTGGAATTGGGACACAGTGTGGTGAGTGCAACCACAAAATGGCCATTGCAAGAGACAAAGCCAACCACCGAAAGTCAGATTTAAAACTTAAATGATGACTGATTACTATTTTGGGCAGAATCTCAGTTTAACAGAATATGTGTGTATATATGTTCTTTGCGGCTCAGGCTGGTCCATAGGGAACATGAACATCAATAAGACATATACAGTGTGAATTCAGTAACTGTATCAACAACTACGATAACCTCAGTAGCATTAAACACTGTATAACATTTTGATCATAACCCTGCAGATTGGTCAGATTGGGAGGGGGCGGTTCTAGAGGGCCCAATATATGCTGTTGGTTTTAGTGGCTTCAACCAAATGCTTGGAAGAGCTCAATTTTTCAGGCTTTGCAGAATTGTCTTAGCTCCATCAGGGTCCAGATCTCTCTGGAGTTCATTCTATCAAGTGGGGGCTAGGAAAGAAAATGACCTAACCCTGGTTGAGGCCAGGTGTGCTTCTTTAGGGCCAGGGATCACCAGCCAGTTGGAGGTAGCTGTGCGTAGTGCTCTTTAGGAGGCATAGGCAGAGAGGCGGTTCCTCAGGTACACTGGGCCCAGACCACGTATGGCCTTGAAGATGATTACCAAGCCCTTAAGCTTGATCCGGGATTCAACTGGTAACCAGTGCAGCTGTTGGAGTATGGGCCGGATGTGGGCCCTCCACAGTGTTCCTGTGAGAACCCTGGCTGCTATATTCTGGCCCAGTTGTAGTTTTTGGTTCAGGGATAAGGGTAGGCCTGCTTAGAGTGAGTTGCAGAAATCCAGTCATGACTGTCGCATGAATGCCTTTTAAAAATAAACGTTCCACCTGGCCCCACCTACTTTCTAAGATATTTGGCAGTAGGGTTGACAACTTTCAGGTGGAGCCTAGAAATCTCCCATTCTTACAACTGATCTCCAGACTACAGAGATCAGTTCCATTGGAGAAAATGGCTGCTTTGGAAGGTGGACTCTATGGCATTGTACCATCTGAGGTGCAGGCTGCATTCGCCAGATCTCCAAGTATTTCCCAACCCAGGGCTAGCAACCGTACTTGGTTGACACTATGAAAAGTGTCAGTGGGCATTATCTTGCTCATAGATAACATATTGGGGACATCTGCTTTAGGACCACAGATAAGAATGATATGCCTTGAGAGTAGGAATATTATGATGCCAGACAGGCTAAAATCATTTACCTTTGCAATTAGTACAGCTGGCTTCATAGCTAAATCTGGGTTATCAGCACATCACTGGGTTACTGACTGGGTTACTTCAGCATAGAAGCTGAAGGATTGATTGAAACCGGGGACCCCTGGGATGACAGTGGAATTATCTTGCAAAGCTTTCCTTGGTAATTTCAGTCCTGCTGGATGGAGAAACAAGTGGCTTATCCCTCCAGTATTCCAGGCTTGCCCATTTTGCCTTCTTGACTCATGTTTGTTTTGAGTATTATAAATTAGATTGCATACTTGCAGTACCACCTGGAAACAATAGTTTGATGAAATCATGCACCAACATAATATCAGCTGTGCAGGCACGAACGGAGCCTATCTAAACAACATCAATCTAATTTTAAATAATAAATGACCCGTCCGTCTGTTTTTAAAATGAAGATGACTGCATGGAAGATCACACTGGCGTCACATTTAAAGTGAGCCCTAGAATTTAAGGAGATTACCCTTTTTAGAGACAAGGTAAAGTTCTTGTCTTCCTCTTGTTTCAGTATTCTGCGTATTAGCTTATGTGGTTTCCCACTGCTGTTGCTGCAGCTGCCTGTATGGCACAGTGGAAACAGGGCTTTCATATGGTAGTTTCCCCACATTTGCCACTTCCTTCCTCCACAATACCACCAGCAACTATTTCTGGTGTATATTTTTATTAGCTGGCAATAGAATATAATTATAGCAGTTTTATCAGGTTCTTTCGAATTTCCAGCTTTCACTTCAAAATAAAGTAACTCTTTACCCCTCCCCAAGTACTCCCATCACCTGTGGTAACAGCTGCCCACATTGCCCTTGTCCCTTTTCCCTGATGTTGCTGGGTGCAGCTACAAGTACCACTGCCAGAGCTAACAGGAACGCTGATGCTTTGTGCACCTCCCACATACCCTTCTCCAGCAGTGTTAGGCAGCACAAGTTTAAAGTATATGTAGTGATGATTAGCTAGATGGGTGTTAGTACAAAATACAAATGGGAAATATGTGCATTTAGAGCTTGACGGCCCTGGGACCAAACAGGGTCATTTTGAGTTACCCAAACCTGGAAAACCTGAGTTACCCTGACTGGAAAACCTTATGTTCTTTATTTTTGCTGCAGGTGACTCATGTCCAGGAAAACCTGTGGGAAGAACAAAGGGTTACATAGAATTTTATATACCTCATAGGTTTACCTGCATCCTTGGACCAATGCAATAATGCTACAATCTCAGAATCATCTCTAGGTCCACTTGGGTCCTCCCCCAAAGTCTCAAAGCTAGCCCTGTACCTTGATCTCATACTTCTGTCATGGCAGGGTCAGCATTTATCCTTCAAGCTTATACTAAACAGCACATATTTCTAAACAACCCTCTCCCTCTGGCGCCAGCTTGTGCTAAGTTATTAGAAATAAAAGTTAGTAACCCTTAATTTTAGTCAAAACACATTCCCTTGGCATATCTGAAAAGCAGTCTATAAACCATTTCTCTTATATCCCATTGTAGGTCAAGGGTCACATAGCAAAGCCTACCTAAGCAAGCAACTTTTCTCCAGACAGAGACTAAATAGAGATCAGATTTTGGACTCCAGTATGGAACTAAAGCCAATTTCCAATAACTGTTTGATCAATTAGAAGGTTGTATGCATTTCCTTTACCACCAACCCATCAAGCTTGCCTCTTTAAATATAATGGAATGTTGAATCCTTTCCAAGTTGTGTTTGAATTTTTTAAGACAGAAGTACTTCATTGCACATGTGTGTGCCCTTCACCCTTGAAGTTTACATTTACTGGAGTAAATGTAAACCATATATCATAAAACAGTGGGGGAGGAGGTATCTGATGTGGGGAGACATTTCCTTTTCATCATCATCATCTGTATTCACATTCACACATGTGAATTTTATCCTCAGTTCTTTAATATCAACCAGCAAGTTATTAGAAATTAATTTATTAATGGACAGTGTTATTTGTTGCTGTTGTGATTTTCTCACACTAATAGATAAATTCACATTTCAGTAATTTTCTTTTGAAGAAATGCAGAACATACCAGCATCGACAAAATTGCTTTGTTTATGCTGTCAACAGAGCTGCCTCCCCAAAATAACTGCCATCAAAAAATTAAAGTCACATATTCTTCCTTTCCAGAATCTTGGTTGAGGCATACTGCTAAAAATGCATTTCCGAACTCATGTTCCTTCTAACCAGTTTTATACTCAGAGCTGCACATCTGGGAGGGGGGAGTTTACTGGTTAACCTTTCACCTGGGGCTCAGGTCTGGGGATGGAGCATAGCCAAGAGCCAGGTTTTCCTCTTTATTGCAGAATGCCAGAAGAGGAGGCCGGAAAGCTGGATTTCTTCCTCCTTTGTACGTGTATCACAGGAGCAAAAAATCGTTATGTGGACACCAAGCCAAACTGTAGATGAAGAGTGTTGTAGCAGGATCTGGAAAACCCAGGTTTGAATCCCCACTCCTGCCATGGAAGCTTGCAGAATGATCTTGGGCCAGTTGCATTCTGTCAACTTAACTGACCTCACAAGGTTGTTGTGAGGATAAAATGTAGGATAGGAGAATGATGTAAGCTGCATTGAGCCCCCATTAAGGAGAAAGATGGAATATAAATAGGCATCAATTAATAAATTCCCTCAGGGTCAAAGAGCAGTGGTGACTTCTAAGAATGTGGCTTCCCCAGTTAGTGAATATACACATGATCAAGAAGAATTGGGGAGTGAGGGATAGAAATAATGTTGAATTAAAAACCCTCTTGGCCATTCAGCTTACAGACCATTTTTCATATGATCAGAATAGTTATATCTTTAGGCAATCGCAACATCTTGTGGTACCACTTGAATTCAAAGCAGTTTTTATGATGAGACATTTATTCTCTTATGGTACTCTAGTGCAGTGTCTTTCTTCAAAGAGGACTTAAACAAGGGAGTTACAGTAAAGTCTGTGTGGGGAGGTGGTATCTCTTATTAAGAGCTAAGTTCATTATTCTTGGGGTTTCTAATGTTCTATATGTTAGCCTACCTGAATTCTCACAATTATCAGACGTATGCTGCAATGGTTTTAAAGCATGAGGGGGGGGGGTTAACAGGAATAGGACTGAGATGCTTCTTTTTGCTGAAGCTGCTGATGTGGGAGGGGGGAGAGCTTATCTTTCAGCATTTCCCTATTTTTCTCATGTTTCCCAATACATTCACCTTGGGGATATAACATACATAAACTCATGAAACCAGTGAATTTGATAATGTAGGAGATAATGGTTTTAGGTGTTTGAGATATTGTGTGTGTGTGATTTCATTCTCTTGTTATATTATCAGGCTTCATTGGCATTCCTTTTGAAATGGACTTCTTGACCCACTCTTTCTATAATTCAGCCTCCAAGGAAACAAATAGGCATTGTTTAGAATAGACCTAATGACAAACTCATGGTTTTCACTACTTCAGTGATCCTGGAGGATCTTTGGGTGTGGGCGCTCCCTCCACATTTCGCATATAGTCTGCAGTGTTTCTCACTATGTCCAAACCCACAGTATTTTGAATCCAGGTTTGTAAGGAAGGGCAAACAATGTGGCCCCATGCCCCTGCCCTCTCTCCCATGTAGAAGCCAAAGCAGGCCTGCCATGGCTGCTTGTTCACCATCATGATGCCTGCTCTGCCTGCCTTTCTGCCTAGCTCACTCACCACCATAATGGTGGTTCTTCCCCCAAACCAGCTGAGTAGCTTGTGAGAACAGGTAGCTGTTCTCCCAGCTGGCTCTTTGGCCCAGTGGTTGCTATAGTGCCTGTCCAGCCAACTTGCTTACCTGGGTAGCGGGCTTGCCCACCCAACACTGTCATTGCTCACCTAGCTGCCTTGCCACTGTAGCTGCCTGGGCAAAGCCTCAGGGTAGCAATAACAGCTAATGCTGGCTGCAGAGTGCTGCAGCAAAGACTGTTTGCTAAGCATGCAGTATAGATTGGAAAGAAAACAAATAGCATCCCCTTTCATCATATTATAACCCCCCCCCCAAAAAAAAAAGCAGCCAGCACAAGACATGAGCAAATAACTGAATATTTGTATTTGAAAACTTAGTCCCTGTTTTTAATCCAGGTAAAAAGGAAATACTTTCTCAAAACCAGCTAGAAAAAAAATGACAGTGCTGATCCAGATTCCCACATAATTTAGTGAATTACTCAACAGGAAGAGATATAGATAATCTGATTACTAGATACATGCTACAAATGAGCAGTGTTTTGGCTTCCAACATGTTTGAAAAAAATGCAACACTTTCTCCCTTTCTAAACATTGCTAAACCCCTTTCAGTGTTCTGTTTGTCAAAAAGGGGATGGGATTGGAGGAATGAATACTTATTTGTCCTCTTGTGAGCAGAAAGACAAGCCTAGAGGTCAGCATTAAAGAGCCCAGAGGTCCCCTTATAAATCTCCCATTAGCCTGATTCCTGAGAAACCAGAGTTGAAGGCTGCAAACAAGAAACGTTTTGAAAGGGCCATTGTAAACAGTCCCTATCCCTTATCATTCCTTGTCCCTGGAATACAGTCCTCAAGGTGCCACCAGGCCCCACAGATGCAAGCAAACCAACTATAATCTTTAAGTTGCTTTTGACTATATCAGATCTGCTGGCGGACAGCACGGTTGACTGCACCAGATAAATGTCAGGCACAGACTCTCCATCCCAACGGTTATTGAAAAATCTTATCACATTTCAAGACGTCCATGGAAAGCAACTATACAAAAGTTTCTGGAATAAAATTTCTTGTATCGAGTAGCCATAAATCTAACAAAAGCATCAAAAGTTTGTGCTTGTAGAGAGCAGCTGATTTGACTGCTCACATCATGGAAAGAAATCTTCTGAGGGAAGCAGCTAGGCCACCACAGCAGCTATCGTAGCCCCATCTTCTGTGTCAAGTTAAAGCAAGGTGGTTTCTTGAAGGATGACATTTTCTGAGCCATACCTGTACGTAACAAACATGACTCCTCCTCCCTTTATTTTAATCATAATAATTTTATTTTTATAGCTCACCCTTTCCAGTTGGCTCAGGGTGGGTAACAACAAGCAAGTCCACGCAATAAAGTTACACTAATAATGGTTGATGGCAATGTAACTTTCTGAATTATAATCAATTATATTATTAACTTATTAGACCACCTCTATTAGGGTCTTATGAAAGCAGAGGGGAGCTTCATTTCTGCTGGACAGTTAGTTTGGGGATGGTGTGTTTTGAGGGAGTCCAGTGTTGTCTTGGTGGTAATTTCCTGGCCTCATAGACCTGGTGGAACAGCTCTGTCTTGTGGGCCCTCTGGAACTGTTGATGGACCCAGAGGGCCCTAATCTCATCAGGGAGAGCTTTCTGCCAGATTGGGGCCAGAACTGAAAAAGCCCTGCCTCTGGTTGAGGCCAGTCCTATCTCTTTTGGACCAGGGATCCTGAGCAAGTGTTGGTCACTGGATCTTGGTGCTCTTTGGGGAGTGTAGTGGAAGAGGTGGTCCCGTAGTTACAAGAGTCACAGACCGTTAAGGGCTTTGAAGGTCAGCATCCAAACTTTGGACTTGATCCAGTCTCTGATTTGGAGCCAATGCAACTGGGAGAGCACTGGTATAATGTGGGCTTTCCACTGAGTGCTGCTGCAGGCTGGGTTAGCTGACGTTTCCAGATCAGCCTCAAAGGCAGTCCCGCGTAAAACGAGTTACAGAAGCCTAGTCTGGAGATGACCATTCCATCTATCACAGTGTCCAGGTCGAATGCTGACAGGCTGTCTTGCCTGGTGCGTGACCTTTGTGATCTGGGCCTCTACGGATAGGGAGGCATCCAGAATTATGCCCAGGCTCTTGACAATGGGTGTAGGTATTAGGCAGACTTCATCTAGCATTGGGAGTTGCATCATATCTCTCACCCATTTTCAAAATGTTTATCAATTTGTGTTTAGAGGAAGTAGGAATCATCTTGTTAATTCTCATCACTGGAGGGCTCAGTAATACGTTTATTCATATTTTACAAATGGGAGAACTTAAGACAAAATTATTTATGTTATTTATCTTTGCATTTATTTGAATGCACCAGTTCAGGTGAGCCTGCTTAGATTCATATATTTTGCAACAGATAAGGAAGAAGAAGAGTTGGTTTTTATACCCCCACCTTTCACTACCCAAAGGAGTCTCAAAGTCGCTTACAATTGCCTTCCTCACCCCACTATGGACACCTTATGAGGTAGGTGGGGCTGAGAGAGGTTTGACAGAACTGCATTGCAATAGCAGCCAAAAGTCACCCAGCTGGCTGCATGTGGAGGAATGAGGAATCAAACCCGGGTCTCCAGATTAGAGGCCACTTCTTGCAACCATTATACCAACCTGGTTCTCTGCGGAGTATGTTATCTTTACATATTACTGTTCCCCAGCCCTTCGTCTCTACTCTGTGGCATAAATCACAGCCAGTCTTCCTCACCAACCATAGCCAAATATTACACTGGGTTAAATCCAAAGGAGCCCTTATGTTCCCTGAAAAACTCCTTCTGTTCAAAAAAGAAATCTTTGGCTGAAGAAAGCTCTGTCCATGAACAGAAGAGTCTTTGGTGAACAGAAGGACATTGTTGGCTCCAGGCCACTAATTGTTGTGTTTAATGCTACTAAATAGCTCTCCTCTGGAACAGGTTTGCAAGCCAGCTACACATCCTGTTGTGTGCATACACACACAAAATAGCACCCCCGTGCTACAGTTGCCATAACAGCATTGTACAGCCTCCATCTTGGCAAGCCAAGAGTGCTTCATGCTAAAGCAGAAGTGCTGCTAAAGTAGAGGAGATCAGGATTACTTCACCTAGAAATAAGAATCATGGAATGCTTGCCAGTGACATAAAATCAGGGTGTGCAGTGTCGTTGGACTATCAAAACCCATTCTCTAGAGTTCAGTAAAAATTCAGTGCTATCAAGGGAAGGAAACTACTTTTCTTGAGTTAAGTAAAACCTTCAGCAGATAAATACAAACCCCAGTGAGTGATTGTTGGAATCGCAACTCTTACCCCTCTTCTCAAACTCACATGAGCAAAAAGTCCACCAAAAATTGGGTTATTCAACCTTCTTCAATAAGGCACAGTTTTTTCCAACATCACGTTAACAGTGCCAAGCCTCCTCCTATGGCTTGTGCATCAAGATGAGGCAAATAATTAGATCCAAATCCAGACAATCTGCACCTGAGAGTCCAACCAGATTTTCAAGATATAAGTTTTTGGCTGTCAAAATCAACTTGTTTTCCTTCTTTTTATGTCTCCTATAATAAGGAATAAAACCTAACCAATGAATTCAGAACAATATTTTCATCCTGTCCAAGGTGTCTCCTCCAAACATGCATATTTATAATAGGCTTAGAAATCCCATACAAAGGTCAGAGTCCCCATGTAAATTAATCTGTGGTGACACCAGTTAATAGAAAACCTGGTTAGTTCTTAACATCAGCCACAGTGTAATGCATAACAGCTGTTAAGGCTGGGGAAGTTTATGCCAAAGGGCTAGACCAGGCTTTCTCAACCAGTGTTTTATGAAACCATGAGATTTCTTGATAGCCTTGGAAGGGTTTCCTGAATAAGTGGAAGTTAATTATTTTTTATATATTTATTGGATTATATGACCATATATGGTCATATCAACACATACATGCACAAAAAATGGCCAGTGATGGGCCTGGAAGGGGAGGGGCCCCAGATAGACATGTACACAACTGTGTTTTCCAATCATATTCTGCACAATTGCACCCCTTCTTGAACCCTGAAGAATGTTTCAGGGTGTTCTCAGTAGTAAAAAACTTGAGAAACGCTAGGCTAGAGGATATGCAATTCCTGGGCTTCTTTAATCTCTTAAACTTGGGTAAGTGATTGGGAAGTATTACTTCTCCAGCAGTCCATAAAGAAACTGAGAAAGCAAAATAATTACTTGCCATTTTAAAGTGCAGTCCTATGCAGACTTGCAATCATCAGTGCAAATAAAGCCCAGATCATAGTATTATTTTGTTCTTGGTGTCTTTTGGGGTGAAATAAATGTGCAGTGGTGTTGGTAAGCTTGTGCTTCTTTAGGCTGAAATTGTTACCACAAAGAATAATAGATACCACAAAGATAGTGGATAGATAGTTACCACAAAGAATAATAATAGAGAATAATAGACAAATTATTTTGTCTTGGTGGTACTATTTCATTGGTAAATGTTATGGCTGGAAAGAAGAGGAGAAAATTTAGCTTTTCCCAGTAGTTGGCAACCTGGGTTATTGCTTTCTTGCAGCGTGAGCGCTTTTGTTATTAAACCTGTTCTTTGGAATGGTGTATACTTTTCTCATTCATCTCTGCTTGTGGCACACTAATATAGTGTGTTTTACTCATTGGATGAAAGGTCTGCCAGAGACCACCATGACAATTCTTGTATTAGCTGCGAGAGCTGATTACTGCAATTAGATTCCTTTTGCATCCTTTATGGGAGATGGGGGAGTGCCATCTGTTTCGCCCTGAGACCATCAGTCCTCATTATCTGAGTCATGTCTTATTTAGACTGCTGCACTAGTGTCTTATTGTTCCCTGGATAAGGAGTTGCCAGCTATTTTTTGCATGTATCTTTCTCCCTGCTGAGTTTCATGCAAACTCAGGTGTCAGCTGGCAAGTAAAAATTGGATCTGTTTTCTCACTCATTCTCCAGTAGAGAAGTACAAAACAGTCATTTCAGAGCCTCAAGTGTCAGTTGCTAGTGGTTAATCCACATGCATGGAGACTTAAAGGTATTAGGAAATATATCTCTTCCAGTCAGAATGTACACATGATCTGATTTCCTTGTAGTGTGTTGAGTTCATCCATTTAGCTCAACTTCAGGTGAGGAAATCTTCATCTTACTAAGAAATTTCACCTCACCCTTTGAGGACACCATGTTAATGCACTTACCAAGCTGTGACTTACCAAGCTGTGTTGGCCCAGATTCAAAGGGCTGTGCACTGATTTCCTTTCGTGAAGGCAGGCATTTGATTCCCCTCATATCAATAGCAGATTCAAAATCTTCCTGTGACCAGGGTGGGGGTTGATTAAACCCTACAATGGATTTAACACACTGACAGCAACGAAGTGTCTATTGTATGGGTTTTCCTGGGCTTGACTTACTGTGAGATTTTGGCCAGAATATTCACCAGAAGCAGTAGAAAAGAATAGTAGCACCGTAAAGAGGATATGAGTTTTTGAAAGGTCATATCCTGCCACACATTTTGTTAGTCTTCAAGGTGCTCCTGGACTTTTGTTTTTTTCTGCTGCTACAAACAAACACAGCTACCCATCTTGATCCATTAACTAGAAGGTAAAATGTTACCCCGAACTTTACCTGGATGATCAGGAATACCTGATTGTTCAGTGTAGTTCTGTGATGAGAATGTAGTCTGTCCATTAAAAGAAATTTGAAAGGAAAATTTCCTTTCTGAAGATGGACTGCCAGATCAGAACATGGGATGGGAAAAAATAATATAACATTAAATTTTGTGTATTTGTTTATTATTTGTTTACTTTATTTATTTGTTTATTCATGGGAATAGCTTTGGTGTGAAAAGTGAGGAAGACTGTAGACAGGAGATTCATTTCTTTTCATTTCTGGGAAAGAAATTTAGATTGGGGAGGGGTTGTGCAGGAGATTAGTTGGTTCTTTGTAAGATGGATTGTTCAACTGCTAATAGGGAATGTGAGTTTGCGTAAGCTGCCTTCAGACGGTATTAGAAAGGTGTTGAACTAATCAAGGTTCTTTGAGCTGATTTAGGGGGTGGAAATTAATTAATTGAAGTAAATAGTAAGTGTGTTCTCCTTCCTGGTTCATATTCTTCCAGGGTTTTACATAACATTTCATTCAGAAATGCTATTATATTTCTCTTCCTCTTTGGACTGAGGGAGTCAGGCAAACAGAGGAGATCATACTGATTTGCATAGTTTTTCAACAAGAAATCTTGCCTAAGCATGCCACTTCTTTTTAAAATTCAGTTGGTCTCAAGCAATTCAGCCATACAGTCATAAGCAGAGTTCCATCCTAGGTTCAGAAAGGCGTTGCTATTTAGGATTACACTGCAAAACAATTTGTAGCAGTGCCTTTGGGATAGGCAGGCCCTAGAAAGGCCAGGAATATGGCTACAAAGCTTGCACGTTAAAGTTCCTTCTACCCAGGCCCAGCCATCAAACTTTTCTGTCCTACGAGTTGCTTTTCTGAAGTAGCTTTTCCAGCTTGACCCTCAGAGCAATTTCTTCTAGAAGATGCCTTGTACTCTTCCTTTTCATGAAGCCATCATAGTATAAACCAGCCTTTTTTTAACCTTTTGACCATGGAGGTAGTGATGTCAGCTGGTCATCCCTTCCTGCTTCATACACACCCACCCCTAGTGAGAGGCGCCTCAGGCAGCAAAGGTTGAGTGGTCAGAGCCCTTCCCACTCTCCCCAAGCCCATCATTGGCCACTTTGGGAGGGGGTGGGCCAACCTGCCCAAATAAGGGTAGAATTTCTCCTCAGCCACCATGTTGAAAAAACTGCTGTGGCACCTTTAAGGGGCCATCATGGTACTGTATGGTACCTCAGTACCATGACTGGGAAACTGTGGTCTAAACAAAAGGAATCAAGCGGTATTCTTTCTCAGCAAGCTCAGCTCTTGCTATCTACATCAGATGGTTACAATCAGCTTGTAATATAGCAAGGCAAATACCAGCATATTTTTCTGATTATCACCTCAGAAGGAGAATGAATGAGAATGGTTCTTTGCCTGGGAGTATCATTTCTTGATGCTGAGAAGTTTAGTGGATTAATCTTCCTTCTGGAACTGTGAATTAAATTGGAGTGGAAGACAGGATTATTATTAAGACTGAGATTCCCTGTCACTTCATTGATGGAAATTGGTCTTTCTTCATCAAGGCAGCAGCAGGGAGAATCTATAACATGTCTGAGGCAGCAGCAAGAAATGGCATGGTGGGCATGTCTTACTCCACGATACTCTAGGGTCAAAGGTGAATGTATTTCTGTTCTGAACCAGTCTCATCTGACAGATTTTGCAGTGTCAGTCCTGATAAGAAAGATTTGTTTTTATCTTTATAATGGGTATTCTGTATTCCATCTAATGTAAGAAACATGCCTCTTATATATTAAAGGACTGCCATTGAGTTTCTGGTTTTGGTGTTTTGGCCTAGTTCATATAACACTGATTTAGGATATCTAATATAGCAAACCATATGGTAACTGTATTAATATCAGCATATCCTGAGATAATCCTGGAATCAACAGAGGCATGTTGAGCACCCCTTCCCCATAATACAGTACCTGTTTTCTTCTTCATGGTCCACACACATGAGTTCTAGATGCCACCACAAAATAAATTCTGATATGTTCTAGAACTTGCACAGAGATTAGTGTTCAGATCCTTCCGAGGGACAATTTTTTTCTCTGTGGGCATGCCACTTTAGTACATTAGCACTAAAACATCAAATAAGCATGGTAGAAATTATGTTTCTACCATTGCCATTGTTTTTGTGGTTTTATGCTTGTCCTTGAATGGCTGCCTCACATAATGAAATGAAGGGGTAAATTTCCGCTATCACTTTATCTCCATGCCAGTAAAAGTTTCACCAGCTTATTTTCATGACTTGAATAAATGACTAGCCTGTCTCAATTTAAGTTTGCTCACACACCAGTATTAGCTTTTTAAGCCTTTCAGTGATTTGGAATGTAGCCACAAATCATAAAATGGCAAGTGTGTTAGTAATTATATACATGATAATGGCAAAGCTTTCCAAACATGCTGGAGCATGAGCAGGGGAGAGGGCTGGAGGGAGATAGTGGCAAGATTTATAAAGCTCAGCAGATGGAAAATTTAAGACAGTGGAATTTCCTAATAAATAATGTTGATTGACTAGAATTGGAAAATAGAAGCAATGTGAAAGTTTCAGTAATAGTTTGTTAATAAAACATAAGCCAGAAGGATGAAAACTGTTCAGAGGTGTCTGTAATTATTTATATTTTATTTTGGTATAAAGGAATGGGATTGTCTACAGAACTTGTGGTTTTTAAAGCCATATGTTGTAAGCAGAATGAAATGGATTCTGCTTGTGGTGCTGTTCATCCTGCCAAGAGCACTGGTGGGTCCAAGTGGTCCACTAAAAACCCACAAGTAACAGCTGCAGTTCCTCTTCATTCCTGCAAGTGTAGCCAGGTAACTTTCTAGAAATCAGTTTGTCTTAAACTGTGTAAAGAATTTTCGTTTTCTGGATAGTTTTGCCATTTGTGATTAAACTTTTTGCTTCTTTGTTTAAAAAGAAGTGTCTTCCATCCAAATGTTTCTAGCAGCATAGCTTAGTATATGTTGAATTCTTGATAGCCTGAAGGTATTTCGTGGGGGCAGTGGTCCCCAACCTTTTTATCACCGGGGACCACATGTGGTCTGGGGACCACATGTGGTCTGCAGCCCACAGGTTGGGGATCGCTATTTAAGGGTATACTTCTGCATTTTGTGGGAGATCTATACCAACATCCCATTTTCAGATTTCTCTACTAGGGAAGGTGACTACCTTGGACGATATGCATGTATATAGGTTAGAAAGAACAAAACAGATCCTTCTGAAGGGAGCAGATATGGAAAGTATGTATTTGAAAACAATGGTCTATTTTTATTCCATCTGAAAAGTAACTTTCATGTACTGGTCACAGAATTGACACAATGAAGACAGCCACAGGGCTGGGCATTTTTAGTTTGGTGCTTAGGTATCAAGTACTATGCGTGAATACGTCCATTTATAGTTTACAGTTAATCTGGTAGTTGTAGGTGATATGTAAGAAGCAGATCAGTATATAATACATTGTGTAGTATCACAAAAAAGTAGAATCTGCACACAGCTAATAATAGAGCTTGACTCCAATTCAACCACATACTAGAGATTTTATATGTAAAGTATGTAACAAATGCATCATAGTGGCCTGTATTTATCACAATCTTCCAATGAAGGCTGTTCCATTTCACTAACTTGTGCATCCCTTACAGCAGAAGAGGGTGTACCCTCAGGAATAAGTAGTAAAGAATGCAAGCTAGCCCAATCTCATCTCTTGGAAGCTAAACAGGATCTACCTTGGTTCATATTCACATGGGAGACCACCAGAGAGAGGTCAGGGGATGCTACGCAGAGGCAGCCAATAGCAAACCACTTCTGAATGTGTTTGCCTTGGAAACCCTACAGGGTCCTCTGCAACTTGAAGGCACTTTCCACCACCACCAAGAAAACAAAATGTCTCCCCCACACACCCCCACACATCAAATAGTCCTGGAATACAACTATACAGGCTGCTTTAATCAGTCTGCCACCCCCTGGGTGCATAAAGAAACAAGCTTTTGTCTTATTTAGTGATTAGTCCAGTCAAATATGTAACACTTTGGTTTTAACAGAGAGAGAACTTGAGGATTGTTTGCATTGTAATACAAACTGAATCACCATTCCTCTGGCTGTAGCAAGGCAAGGCAAATTTCTTTGTACTATTTCTGGAACAGAGATAGACATGGGAAGCAGTATGTAAAATAACAAACCCCTCACACAATTGCAAACTCTGTTAATCTCTTTAGCTTGGTTTCCTCAACTAAGCATTTGTTCTTTCAGTCCCCATTGAGAGGCTCAGAAAGCACCCCTGGAGCTTTGCTATAGGGAACTCACTTTTCCTGACTTCCAGACTACATTTTGGTTTTGTTTTAATTCTTTTCTGCTGTGCACCCCTTACCTCTGCTGTTGCCTCTCTTTTTTTTCATACGAACATTATAAAAGGCTTAAAAGTGGCAAAGTTTCTGCTTCTGGGGTATTAAAATGGAATGCCATGCAGAGAATCCCTCTAGGCAGCTGATTTGGTTCTAGGCCAGGCCTGTACTGGAGAGAATTAATTATAATATATTAATATGCGATCATTATATCTGTAGCTATATTGCCATTCTTTAATTATACCGGGAATGATTATTATGCTTTGCATTTGCAACACTTCCACCTAAAGTTCATAAAAGACCCTGAATAGCTTCATTAACCTACACAATATTCTTGCCAAAAGAAAGGTGTGTGTGTGTGCATATTTCATTATTACCTCTCTTCAAAATTGCCACTCTCAATATTGCAAGAACTTTCTTCTGGAAATCTGTCCCAAAATGGTACTAATCTAATTCTTTCAGCATTTTTGCTGTGATCTGAGCATGGTTTTATCATAAACTCACATTTGCTATATACAATTTAAGCTACTGGATTTCAGCTCCCTCAGGAGAGCTTATGCTCCTCAAAATCTGCTAAAGGTCCCCATCTATAGAGAAGAAAAGCTGACCTCAACCAGATCCAGGGCCTTCTCATGCTCCAGCCTGGAAGAACACTCTTCCAAATGAAATCAGGGCCCTGCGGGATGTAAAACATTTCCATAGGGCCTGCAAGTCAGAATTCTTCTGCTGGGCCTGTGGTGGAGACCCGTAGTCCACCAATGAACCTGGCCTCCCTATGCATTCACAACAAGTACAGCTAGTAAGAAGAAGAAGGTTTTTATATGCCTTTTCTCTACCACGAGTCTCCAAGCAGCTTACAATCACCTTTGCGTTCCTCTCCCCACAACTGATACCTTGTTAGGTGGGTGAGGCTGAGAGAGCCCTGATATTACTGCTTGGTCAGCACAGCTTTATCATTTTAATAACCTACACTGGACCGTGTTGTATTTGATTATGTTTTAATTGACCATGTTATTTATTTTATCCCTCATGATGTAAACCACCCTGTGCCTTTGGGAAGGGCAGTATATTTAAAAAAAAAAAAAGCAGATGTTAGCGATCAGTTTCCTCTTGGTAAGAGCCAAAATCTCTATCTATCCTACATATTTTTATATTTAATAAAATTTGCATTATTGAAAGGATCTATCACTCAAATGGTGTGCTGGAATTCACAGGCGCAGGCCTCAGTGGCTTACTGGAAACCCTTTATCCGAGGCAGTGTGGTTCTCTCCCGTTTCTAAAGCATCCTCTTCAGATTGCTGATTCAGAGCTCTCCTAACATACACTCCTCACATAATTTATGATCTGCCCATTGCAAAGTAACTGCATATGGGTAACAGTGCAAATTAGGTTCACTTGTCTGCTGCTGCCTCGGAAAGAGTGAATGAGGATCTCCAAGGCAAGATTAATATCCATTCCTTTTTCTCATCACCTCCTCACAGGGAGGAAGATTTGAGCATGGGAAATTGAAAGTCTGTTTCCAAACAGGAAGCTTTGGGCTACGGTTAAGGGAATTTGGGAATTTGAGTACAAAATATTTACACACACACACATACACACACCAAGCCAATTCTTTCCATCATCCTCAATCTGTGGCTGTGAATGGCTTTTGTAAAAAAAAAGAGCGAGAGAGAGACTGACTAACTTTCAGAAGAGAATGCAGCCCTGAGGAAGAGATTGAGGGTGAAAATCCTCCAATTCTGAACCTTTGAAGAATCCAGAAGAGAAATGTCTAAACTTTGAAGGAACGTCAAGGTTTATGGATACATTCACTAAGCCCCAAGAGAAGTGGAGAGAGGGGAGATTCAGTGCCTTTAGTCTGTTTCTTGGCTTTGGAACAGCCTGTCAACCCAGATATCAGTTGGGCATCTGTTCTTAGTATAATTGTGGCAGACAGTAACAGTAACATGGACTTGGACACACAGTATTGGAAAGATTCAATATCTGCTAAGTACACTGGGTGTAGTATTAGTACGTCTAGTCTCCGGAGTGTTCTGATGCCAGTGTGCAACAGACAAGACCGTGAATACTGGTACCCCCCCCCCCCAGATCTGCCCTCTGAGGCCATTGCCTCACTGTGTTATAGAGTCAGTCTCGTCAGTTCTAGAGGATCACATAAGACATGTCTGAGGATTATCTGTGAGTGCTTAATGAAACCCAGCAAAGGTGCTACTTTACAATATTTGTAGATGGGAGATTTCTGCATATTGTAACCTAGCAATGAACCAGCAACCATAGAACATTTTATTCTAAAATAGCAGCGAAGCCCATTTTGAAAACAGGCCACCGAGCAGCGCAGGGACAGCTCAACTGGGCTGCAGGAACCCTCCCACTCCCCACACCCCCACCCGTGCCTTGGCCCAAGTGGCGCAGCCCACCGGATGTTCACTCCATGGCTTCCTGTGGTTGCTTGTGCAGAGCAGGGCAGGCTAGCCAGAAATCTGTGCTGCCTGTACCTTGGCATAGCCATAGGCAGAGCCATGGAGGGCAAAAGGCTCTGCTCTGCAAGAGGCCCCTGTCCCACAAGCTCTGCCTTAGTGCTTTTTGGTGCTTGCCTCATGGACCTTTGCCTCTGCAGAGTAGGGTGGCTGCAGCGGAGCAGTTGGGGAGCAGCACAGCAGAGTGTGCCTAGCTGGCTATCTTCTGCTGGCTCTATCTCTTCAGCCAAAGTCGGAGGGGGATGGCGAAGAACCTCTGATTGGCTCTTTGTGGGGGAGGGGCCCCCCACTAAGGGCCAGTCAGAGGCCTGTCACATCTTCAGGTAGTACCCAATGCTTTTTATTAGGTATGGTAGGAAGGTGAATGGGCATGTTCTTGTATCATTTTCCTTTGCTGGGCAAGTTCTGTTTTAGAATCCCCATAAACCGCTCTGTCCCCACTCAATAATCTTTATCCACTGTTGTTCCTCTATATATTTATGAAACAGCCTAGGGGGTGGGACGTGTCTGGCTGTCCAAGTCGGAATAGGGCCAATCAGGGTGCAGCCAGTTTTGCCCTGCCCCTGCAGCTCCCGCCCTCCATCCCTGGGCTCTAGCCTCTTTGCTCTCAGATGCCTCAGTGCCTGGAGCCAGCAGCAGGTAAGGGGAAAGGGCCCTGGGCAAAGGGTCGTGGTGGAGGGCTTGCTAACTAGGGCCTCTTGGCCTGCTAGGCTGGGCCTGATGACAAGGGCCTCCCAGCCTGCTGACAGCCTGCTAAGGAGCTCTGTCTTGGCCCTGCTAACGAGCTGCCCCTCTTGATCTGGCTGCAAACTGCGGCCCAAAGCCACCTTAAGCTGCCTGGCTGGAGGCCAGGGGAGGGGACCCTTTCAAGGCCCGTTCTTATGAATGGGCTTTGCAGCTAATTTCAAAATAATACAGATTCAACCCGAAGCCAGGCCTAGTGAATTAATCTCTGTTCGCTGCAGATTCAGTAAGGTAGTAGGTTGAATCAGTCCACTAATGGAACAGTGATAGAACACAAACTTTACATGCAGAGGCACTTGGTCAAAGTCCTTGGACTCATCAGTTAAAGAACCCAGGTAATTGCATGTCAGTGCTGCAGCATATAGGATCATACCAGAGAAAAGCAAAGGTGTAAACAGGCTGGAAAAGTGCCTTTTGAAGTCATATTTTTCAAAGGCAATCTGCACAAATGCAATTTCCACCTCTACAGTGTTTTCTGGAAGAATGGCAAATGGTCCTTATTACTTCTTTCGTATTTAGTTCACTGTGTTATCACACAATCAAGTAATATCTCACCATATAACATTTTCCTCTGTTATGTTGTCATTCAGAGAAATAACTTCAGATTCACAAAGCTACACTTTATTGAGAGCAATTGTCTGTGATTGTTTTTCAATTGTCCTGGCCTGAGAACTCCCATTTCGGTAAGAGCAGTGCTGCATTTCTAAAAGCCTTAAGTTCTTTCCTCTTAAAAGGCATGTCTGCAATGCAACCTGTCTTCTCATAGGATTTCCTTTATAGCAGTGGTCCCCAACCCCCGGTCCGGGGACCGGTCCCGGTCCGTAGATCAGTTGGTACCCGGGCCGCAGCTCCTCCTTGTCCTCCTCCCTGGCTGCTGCCTTGGGGGCTTCTCTGCCACTCTGCTGCCAGCTCACCATTGGTGTTCTCCAGCGGCTGCCATAGTTGGGCTCCTCCTTAGCATGGCACTGCGCAGCTGCTGCTGGCAGCGCCCCCCAGAGGGCGGCGGGAAGTCAGGGGCACCGGTGGGAAAGCAAGTGGAACAGGGGCTCAAATGGCGGTGACATCCCTCAGCAAAAGACTACACCCCTCCCCCCGGGCCTCAGTAAAATTGTTAAGCGTTGACCGGTCCCCGGTGATAAAAAGGTTGGGGACCACTGCTTTATGGGTTTTATATACTCTTTGGTTGGTACTAATACATTTCTGAAGAACAAACTTCCCATATAATTACTAGATCCATAACCTACCTTGATTTTAAAAACTCAGAGCAAGTACTTGTTTGAAAAAGAGGTCTATATTTACCATCTAAAATGTTGGCATACAGGAAACTCACAAGCAGGTAACGAAGGTGATTCCATCACTTGGACTTTGTTACCAGCTTCTGTTTTTTTTAAGTGATATAGTACCATTCTAACTAAATGTTCCTTTCAGCTCCTACGTTAAACAGTTGATTGATAGCATGACATGAATTTGACCAATAATTTTTCACATACTTAACCTAGAAACTATATCAAGAAAGAGGAGGAATAGTTCATGTGAAGGATTTGGAGCTTTTGCTTGGAGTTGTATGTATTTTCAGAAAACACATACACACACACACACACAAAAAAAATGGCCTGTGTCTCTTGTTGATGTGAAGACATCATATGCTGCATGCACAGATAGGCTGTGCAACAGACTTAGTTACAAAATGGGGGTGAGAGTGAGGAGGAACTCTCACAAACCTTGGGAACGCACCGGAATTACCTCAGATCAAGTAGACGGCTGCCATCTTTGCATGAAGAGGCCACAAAGCTTCTGAGAGTGGGAAGCAGCCTCCTCAGGTGACATAGGCAAGAAGCCTTTGAAAGGTGGGACAAGCCACCACCTTTAGTATCTCCAGAGAAAGAAGAGGCCATGAAGTGTGCAAGAGCAGAAGTCAGCTGTTTCAAGTGAGGTGTGCCATCTCTCCTGCTCCCTCCACTGCCTACATTCTTGAAGCTGTGGTGATTGTGGGATGCCTGTCACCCACATGCTACAATCCCTGCAGAAGCTTTCAACCTGAAGCCTTCCCATGGCATGAGGGAGAACAGCTGGAGGCGGGGAAAACTACCATCAGAGGCCGAGCTTTATCAGAGGCATCTGGCAGAGACAGGTCCAGAGTGTCCTGCTGCACTGGAGCCAACTGGCTCTCAGCCACCTCATGACTTCTCCTTGCTGTATTGTTTATTGCAGTGGCAGCCCCCAGACAAAGAAGCTTGGTGGGGAGGGGCCCCACCTTACTCCTCACCCCACCCCTCTCTCTCTCTCTCTCTCTCTCATGGCATGGGGGAAATTGTTAATGTTTTCATATAATCTTTTTGCAAAAATTTGATTCTCACTACTTTTTTTATTGTGGCTGTCCCAGCTTCTTTATATTTTAATCACCCACCCTGAAGCAGAAACTGATTGCAAAAGGATTTTTTAGGAGGCGGATTTCTATGCATGAGTGTATTTCCCTGAGCAAGGCAGTTAAGCTGCCATTGTCTTAGGTCATGAGGGTCTTACCAGTTTGCCTTTATATGTCATATTAAAAGGTAAAGGTATCCCCTGTGCAAGCACCGAGTCATGTCTGACCCTTGGGGTGACGCCCTCTAGCGCTTTCATGGCAGACTCAATACGGGGTGGTTTGCCAGTGCCTTCCATAATCATTACTGTTTACCCCCCAGCAAGCTGGGTACTCATTTTGCCAACCTCGGAAGGATGGAAAGCTGAGTCAACTGTGAGCCGGCTGCTGGGATTTAACTCCCAGCCTCATGGGCAGAGCTTTCAGACTGCATTTCTGTTGCCTTACCACTCTGCGCCACAAGAGGCTTTTATATGTCATATTACAGAGTAATAATATTGCAGAATGCATGACAAGTTAGTAATTTTGTAACCTACTGATTCACAGTACTCAACAAAGCACCTTACAATGTGCTGCATTCTGTGGCAACCATCTTTCTTTATCCAATAGTTCCCTCCGTTGTTGCTTGAAAAACTTGACAGACGTGCTTCTCTCACACACACAGCACTGTAGATATGCTGTACAATGTTAGTTGGACAAACCAACCCCATGCAGAGCCTATACCTATATATTGTGTGTGGGATATCTCCCAGCCACTGAGGCATAGAGCTGAAGGTAATGAGGGTGAGTGGAATGGTAATCTTTCCTTCTTTGGATGGTGCTGGTGCATCCCTGACAAAAGGATGGGCATTTTTATGCTGCTGCTGTTTGGGTTTTTAGGAGATTTGAACTGCTTTATGGGAGAGTCCAGAGCTTCTGCTGCAGTCATAGTATCATAGAATAAAAGAGTTGGAAGGGACCTCCTGGGTCATCTAGTCCAACCCCCTGCACTATGCAGGACACCCACACCCCTATCACTCATCCACTGTAACCTGCCACCCCCTTAAGCCTTCACAGAATCATCCCCTCTGTCAGATGGCTCTCCAGCCTCTGTTTAAAAATTTCCAAAGATGGAGAACCCATCAGTTGTTTCCTTTCTGCCCACTAGACATATGGTAAGGAAAGAGGCTCTCATCTCTTTCCAGCTACCCAGCTGTCTGTTATGTGTTTAGCAGATATCATGGGATCATTTGACAATTGCCATATATTGATTATGTAAGTGAATAATTGTGGGGGTATCATCAATTAGTGGTCCTTGAGGTTGGTGAGCAATGGTAGAATTATGACCAAGGATCCTATGGAATTGTCTGCCAGTGTCCCCATGTTTGCTTTTCTTTCTAGAGCCATTGCTTTGGTTTTGCCTCTACTGCTGGTTGTTGTGCTATTATGAGTTCTGGCTAAGTGGGCATGTACCATAAAAGCACCACAGAATCCATCTGGTACTCATCTTTTTATTTTCTAGAATGGAATAATTTAGTCTATGTTTAAGGGGAAAATGCACCAATTCCCTAAGATGTCATTGTCATCTTTTCTGTACAGTTTCCACCAACAGAATACTTTCTCTACAGTATCCTTTTTGAGATAGGATGACTATGGCTACATTTTAAAAGCATACTTTTTATATATCCCAGAAGTTAACCAAAAATAATCCTAAATTGTTCAGAGCTGCCTCTTTTCAGCTCACACTACTTTCAAGAGAAGTCATCAAACATGAGTAATTCTAATATCTTACAATGGCCTACTGGCTTCCAGCCAAGAAGGGTTTTAAGAAATAAACAGGACCTTTTAATGCAGTCATTTTCAGTTTTGCCTAATCTGTGCAAATTGATGACTTAAATCCTTTTATATCTCAAGACCATTTTGGAAATTCACATGGTTAGGTCTTTCTATTTTTTGTAATTTCTTTCTTCCCTCTGCTCTAGTATGTTACCATTTCTGCTGAGTATAATGCTAGTATCTATAGCATCATTCCAAAGTATAGGTGTCTCTGTTCATCTGTAGTGGAGCTTGTACCTTGGCTATCTCCCAAACCTGATATAGGGTCAGACTAGAATTCCCAGATGCCCCTTGGAACCCCACAATCCTCCCAGACAAGCTGAGGGTCCTGCAGAAGCTTGTAAAGTTCGGCAAGGCCTCTAAAATGGAACTGTTCTGCCAGGCCTTTGGTTGCGGACAGGTGGAATCAGGAGATCTCCCCTTATCCGGTGTGCCATTGACCATCACCCTGGAGCCAGAAAAACAGTTGGGGAGCTAGAGGTTGATGGGCCAGGATAGATAGGGATTGGGAAGGTAGGATGGGGGGGTGATTGTTTGATTTTGTAAATGTTATTTGTTGTGAGCCACCTTGAACCAGCTGTGCTGGTTCTAATAAATCTGCAGTTAGTATTCAGAAATCTACAGCCTTAAAAAATGGAGGGTCCATTTAGCTAGCAGAGCTAATATCTGCAGAACTGTATACGATAATCCAAATATTTTCTTTCTTTTCTATTACTGTTCATTCGACCTAGTGATCTCAAACACCTCCTGAGAGTTTGTTTAAGCAGCCAATGGGAAGTTCCTCACATAATGGGATATCCCCAACAAAATATGATAGGGCTTATGCAATTGTTTTAGAATGTTTCTATATTTCTACAATGGCAGCCAAAAATCTAGCAACCCTGTTTGTAACCCACTCAACTACATTGCTCAGTAGCCTAGAAATCTCAGTAGTTGGAGAAGCAAAGGCCTTACTAAATAAGGGAAAATCAGGTCCTAAATTTTAAAAATTCAGGGCAGTTTAAAAGTATGTGATCAATGGATTCAATGCAAGTAAGGTTATAATTCCATGTCCTCTCTGAATAAAGAATAGCAGTGTACCTACCTGTCAAGACTGCAGATGGTAGAGTGCTAAGACATGCCAACATAAAGGTGCATCTATATTTAGGATATGTTAGATCACAAAAATACATTGGGATGCTAACTGGTAGGGGAATACCAACTGTGACAGCTGAGCAAACTCTTCTTGATCTTATTGCTGTACTATTACAACCCAGATGTTTCAAACAAATTTCAGAAGTCTTAGCTTATCAACTGTTACTCTCCTTATCAATTCTGTTGAAATCTCTAGGCACATTAGGTTACCATTCACCAGTTTATCCCATTTATACTCTTACGATGGTCTAATTTTTTAAGACCAAGCAAACTTAGATCCAGATCAGATTGCAGGATCTTTACATCAAATGCCCTCTTCATTGCCCTAGCTTTGTAAAAGACTTCACTCACTTCAGCTCTTAGAACAACATCAGCTGTTCATTTGGGGGGGGGGGGGCAATATACCAAGAAGAAAGTTAATTAGCAGTTGATCAATATCCTCAGTAGCAGCCTCTATCCACACACCAGCTACATATAACAAATTGCCAGCTACCTTAGAGTTAAATACTCTGAGTACTGAAGTTATATATTGTCACCCCTGAAGTATAAAACAATCTAGTGATTGCCTTCCCAATGCTGTTCTCCAGGAAATATCAGACTTGAACAATACCCCCTAAGAATCCAGCTATGCAGTTATGCCCTGGGTTTATACTGCATTATTTTACTGGCTTTTTAATATTTATATTCTTTCCCTGTAATTCCTAGCACAAAGTTTGCCTTTTTACCACTGCTGCATACTTTCACCTTTTCATTGAGTTATCTACCATGGCCCCAAAATTTCATTTGTAGTTAGTCACCTCCTGTTCAGTATGTTCAGAAATTAGGATTTCCCCCCAGTGTACATCATTCTATACTTATTCACACAGAACCTCACTTCACATTTCTGGCCTTTCATTCAATTAAGGGATCGTTTAGCAGCTCTTTTTAACCTGCTTGGGTTATGGACATCTGGATAATTCAGTATCATCTGCTTATAGGCTCCCTCACTTTTCACTACTCAACCCAAATAATTTATGATCAGTTTATAAGGACAAGGATAAGGACAAGTTATTGTGATATTCCCCATTACAATATTAGTAAGTGTGCTAATGGGAGACTCAGATTACAGAAGAAACCTGCCAATTCCCCCTTCCAATTACCTATCTGCAATTCTTCTAGATTGTTGGATGTGGTCTTAAAAAAGTAATCTGCTTATAAAGATGCAAGGCTAAACCATAAGTGCATTTACATGAGTTTAGAAGGCCAGAGCATAGGCTCAGAGCATAGGCTCAGAGCACAGACACAGGCTCCTATTTAGAATCTACTTGGCATCCTGTTTGGCATCTACTAGGACAGTGAATTGCGTCAGAAAATCCAGACCATTGGAGAGGTAGAACCGTTCGCATACAGTTTTTGTTTTTTAACACTCTCTACAACGATAAGTTTCTCATGGATGTACAAGTCTACATGTACTGTACGCTTATTGAGGCCTTAGTCTGTGAACCAATGAAAGAGATGAGCTACATCATACATTTAGTATGCTAAAAATCATCTATAAAACATATTATAAGCTGGGCCATTGATGCAGTACATCATAAGATCCATTATAAGATTCCTAACAGTGAACAGCCTAGAATTATGAAGAGATGACAACATGACCAGAATTCCATTTTACTCACTTGCTGACAGCAGATATTCCAGGGTGCTGATTCATGAGGAATGAAGAGGAAGGCAAGTTTTACAACTGCCTCTCTCTTGTCATGTCCACACACTGCCTGGAAATCAGGGCAGGAGGTAGAGGAAGCTAAGTTTGCAAGACTTTCATGTTGGCAGGAACTAGATACGAAAAATGAATTTTGCCCAATGTCTTCCAGTTAAAAGCCTTCACTGTAGTCAGATGAGAAACAGAATGTTCTATGCATGTAAATAGGTTTTGTAGTTCATTTGGAGGCCAATACATACAGCAGTCCTTAAGATTAGTCTTCTCCTGTGTAACAAGACTACAAAAGGAAAGTGTAACGCTTTGTTTTTCATAATCAAGAGAGGGAGGAGGATTTGCTGCCACTGAAGCAGTGTTGTGGATGATGGCAAGCTATTAATTAGTTACTTAGAGAGGTTTCCCAGTTCAACTGCCTAAAAGCATTACTTTACAAAGCAGGAAAATTTCACGAAGTGTATTTGCTTGGCATTTTTTGAGCTGATTGTTCCTCTTGGTGGTGAACTGATGCAAAACAATTGGAGTCAAAATAAACTGCAAAATAATTTTCTACAGGCACAGTCAGTTTACAAGCCCAGATATCAGCTTGTTGATTACCTCAAAGATGATCTCTTGCTTTTGTGTTTACCATTGTTCAGAAAGACACACAAACGAGTCAGCTTTTTGTATGGTTTTGCTTAAAACTGTGCTTGTGCAAACATTGTTCTTTAAAACAGTTTTGCCACATCGGCAAGTTTGTTGAAGAAAGACAATTGTTTGTGGACCCTGGGGGGAAAGTTTGATGCAGCAGAGGTTTCTTGAGCTGTAAAAGGGAGCTCCTCCATCAGTCATTTAGTTAAGGCTGGCCAACTCAACAACATCTGCAGGTCCCCCAAACATCCCCCTCCATGACCTGAGCCATGCTGAAAGTTGAGAGTTGTTGTCGCACTGGCCTATTATGCACGGCTGCTGAAACGGCGTCATGGAGAACGCGGAGGAGGAAGAAGCAAAGCAAACCGCTTACGCACAGGATGGAACGCAACGGACGCAAAACCCAGAGTATCTGATTATGCACACAGCTACTCCGGAGCCGCTTCTGGTTGCGCCCTGGTCCCAGGAAGCTCCACTTTGACCCATTATGCACGGGGGTTTTAGCACACATTCGGGGTGGAATGGCGGCGACTAAAATCACGGATAACGTACGGTGCCGGCTGCAACCGGCCACAGCTACGGTGCATGCCGCCGAAAAAGCCGTGTTCGTGAAATGCGGAAGAAAGCGCAGCTTCCGGGTGACCGGGGCGCAACCAGAAGCGGCGCCCGGATCGCCGTGTGCATAATCGGTTACTCTGGGTTTTGCCGCCATCGCACCCCGCCCCGCCCCGTGCATAACCGGTGTGCGTCGCGTCTTCCCCCTCCGCGTTTTCCATGTGACCCGAAATCGCCGTTTTGGCGGCCGTGCATAATGGGCCTATCTTCGACCCATTATGCACGGGGGGAATAACGCACATTCGGGGTGGAATGGCGGCGACTAAAATCACGGATAACGCACGGTACAGGCTGCAACCGGCCGCAGCTTTGGTGCATGCCGCCGAAAAAGCTGCGTCAGTGAAACGTGGAAGAAAGCGCAGCTTCCGGGTGACTGGGGCGCAACCAGAAGCGGCACCCGGATCGCCGCGTGCATAATCGGTTACTCTGGGTTTTGCCGCCGTTGCGCCCCGCCCCGTGCATAACCGGTGTGCGTCGCGTCTTCCCCCTCCGCATTTTCCATGTGACCCAAAATCGCCGTTTCAGCGGCCGTGCATAATGGGCCTTCTGCATCTCGCTAATGCAGCTTTTTCGGCGGCATACATTGACTCTGCGCCCGGTTGCCGCCTGCAGCATGCATAATTGGTGATTTTAGCCGCCGCCATTCCACCCCGAATGTGGACCTTCCACTCTGTGCATAATGGGCCACTGTGAATCAGTTGTTGTGTTTTGTTATAATCTGTTATGATCAATTCTGGAACCCCTGTTATGTTTGTTGTCACTGGATCATGGTGTATACTCATTATGTTTTATGTAAACCACCCTGAGCCTTCTGGCAGAATAGAAATTCAAGAAAATAAGTAATTAATAAATAATCCTCATAGGCCTATTATGCACGGCCGCTGAAACGGTGGCATGGAGAACGAGGAGGAGGAAGAAGCGAAGCAAACCGATTATGCACGGGACAGAACACAACGGCAGCAAAACCCAGAGTATCCGATTATGCACAGGGCTACTCCGGAGCCGCTTCTGGTTGCGCCCTGGTCCCAGGAAGCTCCACATTCTTCTGCATCTCGCTAATCAGGCTTTTTCGGCGGCATAAGTTGACTCTGCACCCGGTTGCCGCCTGCAGCGTGCATAATTGGTGATTTTAGCCGCCGCCATTCCACCCTGAATGCAGACTTTCCACTCCGTGCATAATGGGCCATATGCAGGCCATGCACTATTGGTATTACAGATTCCCAGACTGAATGGAACATGAAAATACACTGTTCTAAATATGATGGACCAGAGACAGAACTGGCTAGTCTCTGCCTTGACTGGAAGAACAAGTTTGGATGAGGTGGTAGTCATGTAAATACTCTTGAAAAGAACAGTAACAGGAGCTGCCAGAACATTACTTAAAAACATAAGGGTGTTTCCTTGGTGTGTTTTTCAGAGAAAACATGCCATTGCTTTTTACTTCTAGACTACCACCCAGTTCCAAAGTTTGTGCTGAGCTTCTGCATATTAACATTATTGTGCTTGCAGGGGTAAAGCTTTGTCACAGGCAGTTCATGAGTCAGGGAGGAGATGGTGAGAGAGACATGAGAAAGAGGGTGGGACAAGAGAGGCTCATGAGAAAGGACAGAGAGAACGAGAGAAAGAGAGAGCACAATGACTCAGAAACTGAAAGGTTGGCAAGAAGGTTTGTGATAAAAACAGAGACAGACAAGAAGAAGCTCGCAGGAATAGAAAGAGATGTGTGATGAAGAGGGTAGAGAGGCCAGAAGGTGGCAGGAGAGACAGAGGCATGCCACAAAGACCATATCAGAGGAGAGAAAAGGATAGGGAGAAAGCAGTATGTTGTAGGAGCCAGAATTGGGAAGGGAGACTGTCCTGTGTAGAGCTAGATATAAGGCTGAGAACAAGATCTTATATCTTGAACTCTTCCATCAGCTGCATGTTCTAGGTTTCTAATTTGTGAGAAAGGCACCAATTAAACTCTTCAAATGCTCTGAAGAAGCTCTAGAGGGCTGGGGGGGGGACAGACAGAATGCTATATACTACAAGCAAGTGAATAAAAAACTTAATTGTGTGATGATTTTGCCTTTGGCTGATCAATACAGGAACGTTCAGGGGGGCGTCAGGGATTTTACTTGGAGGCAAGCAGCATATTTAATTGGAGTGTATGTGCAGACTGATGTGTAATCTAACCAGGATTTGTGCAACAAACTGTAGTTTAAACAGTTCTCAGTTTATCATAATGTCTGAATAGAGCCATTGTGCCTTTTCATTCTCTCTCCTACCAATTATGTGCTCAAATCAATGTGGAACTTTATATTATCTGTCTTTTGGTCTTGACTGCTTATTCCTTCAGGCATGCACAGTACTTTTAGTTACTTGGACCCCTAGATGCTACACGCTCAATCTCTAGATTTCAGATTCCTCAGCTCCTTTATTGTTCCATATGTTTAGTACTGTTTCAGTGCCAACTCCTTGTCTCTGCCCTTCTGTTTATTCAATATTTGTGATTCTTCCTGGGCCATTGTAATTCAGTTCTACTATTTTCTGTACTGAGTGGCAGTGGATTATGAACTGTCATTTTGAAGTGTGATTAAAAAAAACAAAGCAAAACATAGCCTTCATCCCCTTTCTTTTCTCTGTGTGATCAGTTTTACTTAAAGGATTTCTATATGAATAAGACAGGACTGAAAATGTTGTCAGAGTTACCACTAAAGCACACTAATGAGATGATTTTTTTTCCAAAGCCCAGAATTTGTTTGAAGTGCCCCATCTCATTCTGCTGACTCAGCAGCATTCATTAATTTCTCCCTGAAGATTGAAGAGCAGCTGAATCTAATTTCTTGGGATATTACCATGAAGAAATTAAATTAATAATCTTCAGGAGGAGCAACTGATGATCACTTGTGGCAGTCCCTTTCACATGCAAGACATGCCAGCTATTTTCCATTGGAAGAATAGTTTTGAGCAGCCCCATGAGAGCTAGAATAGGATCTCCAGTGAGACAGATTACTGTCATAAGTCATAGGCCTGCTGCCGCTTTCCCTCCCCAGCTTTTCAGCTCCACTCTGAATGTGTCACTTGCATGCATATTTGGTGGAAGGGAATTGCTGTCACTTCATCATAAAATGCACAGTACTTGTGACAAGAAAGAAAAGAGCAGCAAGGTACCTAGTTGGAATAGGTGCATTTTAATGGCTTTCTGATGTATGCTCTGGTGACAGACAAAAGGAAATGAGGAAACCAGTTAATGCATGGTTTGAAATAACCCAGAAGCATCCTTCCCCCACTGTCCTGGAAAAGTGCTTCATGTGCTGAAAGCCTCGCATCTTTCTTGGTCAGCACGAGAACTCTTTTAAAATCCCTATCTTTGGCTTCCCAACATCAAAATCTTAAAAAATGCTGTTCATCAGGCAGGTTACAGGGTGAAAGAAGCAGCCCTCTCTTGCAGTCTCTTCCTAGCTGTCATCCCTGATTCTCAGCTACCCCCTTTCTTAACAATGCATGGCAGGATGTGTCAAAGAGGAGGCTGTCAAAGGCCTTCAATTTATTGTGAGTCTCTTGAGATTTGTTAGTTTTTTCCCCATGCACCCTTGAGTGATATAAATAAATCAAAGTGGTGCCTTTTGATTAAATGGAAAGAGGGGTGTTTCTGCTTCTGGTCCCTAAAGACTCACAGAATACTCTCTAGGCAAATAAAATGAGGACAGTGTTTCTGGTGATCATCATTATGGTAAGGATTGAAAAGTCCACATCTTTGGAATACTTCAAGTAGAACAGATGGATTAAAATGCACTTCCTTCTAGGAGTTTTTTGGAAGGTACACAGGTGCTATTGGATAGCAGCATAGGAATGAAAAAGCATAGCCCACTTGATAATGGATAAAAATGAATTTCTGTTATCCCCCGAAAACTTAATGCTATGAGCTATTGTTGTGCTTGCTTCATGGCTCCTAAAAATGAGCTGGCAAGACAGTTTGGTGCTGTAAAGGTCTTCTGGTAGCAGCTTCAGCTTACTGGGCATTTGAAGGAGGGCTTGGAACTGCTGCTAAAGGACTAAGGACAGCTAATGCTACTTTGTGCATGACTTTACTCATAGGGACCAGGTAGGGTATTTTCATGGGGCAGAGCAGGAGTGGACCCCCATATGACCCTGATCCAAACTAAATAGAACAAGTCAATTTGCTTGCTATTACCATGCATTTATATTAATAAAAGAATCAGCCTGTTTATTACTTTATGGAAATCCAAAGTGACTTATATCACTCTCTCTAGTCCTCCATTCTATCCTCACAACAAGCCTGGCACATGAGAGTGCTTAACTAGCCCAAGGTTGTCCAACAAAGGTCCACTGAAGAGTGGGGATTTGAACCCTCGTCCAACACTTCAACCCAGGCGTGTCCCACCCAGGGTTATGACACAGTCCTAGAGGGTTTAAGCTGACTGCAAGTTCCTGGTGGATTAAATTCGTTGGCGAGAATTGTATAAAATGAAAGTATTATTAAAATAGGGCCTGTGCACTGAAATTTGTCAATGCCATAAGTTAACTGTAAACATTTCCTCTATATCTTTTGAAAAATTTACCATGCATTACATTTTTATAATGTAAGATATTTCTCAAAATATATCAGTACTGCAAATCCTATCTATCATATCATAAACAAGTGTGCAGTACATCTTAATGACAGGAACGCAAAGCACTAACATTGGTATAGAGAAATAGCTATTTCTTGACATGGCAATGTAATGCTTTTGTCATCATTATTTTAGAAACTAGAATAACTTATCAATATTTACAACATTGTTAACCAAAGTGTAAATAAACAAAATCTAGGTCTCTCAAAATAAAAAAAAAGTTGAGAGACTGTATATATTCTGCAATCATGCAAAAAGTATGCCTAGTTTGATCTTTCAGTAGCAAGTTTTTAACATAGGTACTTAGATGCACCTCTGTCTTTTGGTAGTTTATACACACTGAAAAGCCACATGCTCAATCTTTTACTATATATCTGAAAAAATGAGAAGGTGGAAAAGCAGATAAAGAGCAAGTTACTAACAGTGATCGCTTGATCATCCCAGTTTATCCATAGGGATAACAATCCCCAGGTAGGACCTAGGGATTCCCTGGAATTATAGCTTACCTCCAGGTGACAGAGATCAATCCTGGGCCCATTCTGCACATGCTAGATAATGTGCTTTCAATGCACTTTTGAAGTAGATTATCCTGTTCTGCACAGGAAAATCCAGCTGCAAAAGCACACTGTAAGTGCATTATCCTGTGTGTGCAGAATGGGACCTACTCTGGAGGGTGGACTCCATAGCATTATACTCCACTGAGGTCCTTCCTTGCTTACTCCCAGCTCTACCCACAAAGTCTCCCAAGTATTTCCCAACCCAGAACTGCCAACCCTAATGGAAAAATACTAGTCCTGAGAACACTTTCCTGAAAGTAAGGCCCATTGAGTAACATGGAGCTCACTTTTGAGCAGACGTTTTAGGATTACTTCTACAAAGAATCAATTTAGCAGATTTGTTAAAACTGTTATAAATCTAACCACATTTTATTTTTATTTTTTTTTTAATTTATGTATTTGTTGTCAATTTTTTAAGCCATCGTTCCTGGCCAGCTGGCTCACAGCGGCTCATATATAAAATAACAATAAAAGCAATGCCCTAAAAATCTCCCAACCCTCCCATGACAGCCACACAAACTCACAAACACACACCAGATTGCTGATACGATTCCAGAACAATGATGTAAACCACTTGCTGGGAATGCCAAGGAGGAGCAGATCTCCTCCATCTGCCTAGCTTCAAATGCCTGGTGGAAAAGCTCCATTTTGAAGGCCCTGTGGAACCTGCTTAGATCCATTAAGGCCCATAGCTCTTCTGGGACCTCATTCTACCATGCAGGGGCCAGGACTGAAAATACCCTGGCCTTTGTTGAGGCCAGGTGAATCTCACAAGGGCTGGGGACCTCCAGTCTGTTGGCAGTTGCAGAGCACAGTGCTCTGCACGGGGCCTAGGGGGTCAAACAGTCCCTCAGATATGTTGAGCCCAGACCATGTAAGGCCCTAAAGGTCAGCATCTTTAAACTGATCCAGTATACAACTGACAACCAATGAAGTTGCCTCAGCACAGGATGGATATGGGTTCTCCAGGGTGACCAAATAAGATCCCTAGCAGGTGCATTTTGCACTAGCTGCAATTTCTGGGTCAGGGACAAGAATAGGCCTGCGTAGAGTGAGTTACAGAAATCCAGCCTGGAGATAACCATCGCCTGGATCACTATGGCAAGGTGTTCTTGGAACAGATATGGCGCTAGTAGCTTTGCTTGGCACAGATGGTAAAATGCCACTTGGACTATTCTGGTGACCAGGACCTCCATAGTCAGGAAGGCATCCAGCAACACCTCCAAATTCCTAGCTGTGGGTGGTTTCCAGTTGCACACCGCCCAAGGTGGGTAAGCGCACTTCCTTATCTGGTCCTTTCCTACTGGACCACAGGACCTCCTTCTTGGAGGGGTTGAGTTTCAGTTGATTTTTTTTGAGCCAGACTGTAACTCCTTCCAAACAACTGGCAAATGTTTCTCGGGGAGGGGGGGAGGCAGGGCAGCCATCCATCAAGAGATAGAACTGGGTATCATTAGAATACTGATGATAACCCAGCCCAAAGCTCTGGACCAGCTGGACCAGAGGGTGCATAAAGATGTTAAACAATGTGGGGGAGAGTATCTTGCCCTGTAGAACCCCACTGTAAAGATGGTGACTACAAGACTGCTCTTTCCCCAAAGCAACCCTCTATGTACCGTTCCAAGGAAAGTACAGCCATTGAAAGGCTGTCCCCCACATTCCGACTCAGGCAAGGCAGTGAGTGGGCCAGCAGCTTGTGGCCAACAATGTCAAATGCTGCCAACAGGTCAAGTAACATGAGCAAAGCTGTCCCACCCCCATCCAACAGGTGCCAGAGATCATCTATCAGGGCAACCAGCATTGTCTCTACCCCATGGCCAGGACAGAAGCCAAACTGGAATGGGTCAGGGGATGAAGTTTCCTCTAAGTATACCAGAAACTGGTCTGCCACAACCCATAAGCATTAAATGTGGGACGGAGCAGTAACTGGCCAGGTCATGGGGGTCCAGGGATGGTTTCTTCAATAGCAGGAGAACCACTGCCTCTTCCAAGCTCCACAGGAACTCTCCTGCTGACAGGGAGAGGTTAACAATCTCCCAGAGAGGCTCTGCTATCTTCCTGTCCCTTGACTTAAGGAGCCAGGATGAACATGGACCCAGAGGGCAGGTGGTTGTCCGCACCAAAGCTAGCAACTTGTCCACTTCGGCTAAAGAAAGCTGGCTGAAGCCATCAACCTATCTTCCTAAGATGACTAATGGGTCTCAAGTTAATTTTCTGTATCGAGCATGGCAGGAAGGGCACAGTAGAGTGACAAGATTTCATCTATGAAATAGCTCACCAGTGCCTTGCAACTCAAATCCAGTTTACTAATATTTTGGCACCCCCTATAGAGGTGGTAAGAGCCTCTTGTGGCGCAGAGTGGTAAGGCAGCCGTCTGAAAGCTTTGCCCATGAGGCTGGGAGTTCAATCCCAGCAGCCGGCTCAAGGTTGACTCAGCCTTCCATCCTTCCGAGGTCGGTAAAATGAGTACCCAGCTTGCTGGGGGGTAAACGGTAATGACTGGGGAAGGCACTGGCAAACCACCCCGTATTGAGTCTGCCATGAAAACGCTAGAGGGCGTCACCCCAAGGGTCAGACATGACCCGGTGCTTGCACAGGGGATACCTTTACCTTTACTATAGAGGTGGTGCATAGTTCCTGCAACAGTACAGGAGAGGAGGTAGCAATTTGCACCAGTCCCCCTCTTCTGTGGCAGACCCCACTTTGTCCCCTGTGCTGTTTGAGAGGGACAGCTAATGTCCTTGGGAAAACCATAGGGTCCCAGTGGACTGTAGAGGAAGGGGGAAGTGGTAAAGTCCTGCTCTATGAAGTCTTAGCTACACATGATATTTGTTTGTAAAAGATTTTGCTAACAGCTGTAAAAGTTACTATGGATGCAAGATTCGGTCTCCAACTTTATCTAGTGTCAAAAATGTTCACAGTAAGACTTATATGAGTTATTGTGCAATGATGGCATTAAAAACTCGAGGGAGAAAAAATTAGTATTTTTGAAAAATGTATAAGGTATATTGAAATACATCAGCTTAATGTTAATATTCATAGTTCTGTAAATGAAATATGTAGCAACTTTCTCCCTTCTTTTAGTGTCTTCTTTTCTGAATAAATAAAACCTTTTTTTATGTTCACAATATCAAAACCAACTTAGCCTCTCTAGAACTATATCAGCTTACTATGGCCTGAACATTAACGCCACAAACTAGGGTCCCTAAATGGATGACTCGCCTGGGTCTGTCCTGATGCTTGCCAAATGTTTTTATTCATCTTATTATTTATTTATTATTTTGATTTGTATACCGCCCCTCTCGGACTAGCCATCTTCAGGCGGTGAACTACAGTCTCCATGTTCATCAGCAACAAACAATAAACTTGAATTACCAATAAACCAATAAAACAACATCCATAAACATTAAAACAATAACATTAAACAGCTGTCAGCAACAGGAGTTGATTACATTAATTGCATTGGTGGTAATTCTGCCAGCATAGGTATCTCTAGGACAGGGCTAGCATTTGCTGGCAGGGGCTCATGGGAATTGTAGTCCATGGATATCTGGAGGGCCGCAGTTGGACTCCCCCTGCTCTAGGATGGAGGAGTTGGGGGGTTCAAGGGATGAGGGAGGCCCGCTTGTTTGATGTGAGATGACTTTTCCACTTTCCAGCTGACCTCAACCATAAGCCTGATGGAAGAATTCCATCTGGCAGGCCTTGTACAACTTGGCAAGCTCTGTCAGGGCCCTGATCTTCTCAGTGAGCTCGTCTCTGCTCAGAGAACTCTAAAGGCCAGCTGTATTTCTTTAGGGCCAGGGATCCTTAGCCAGTTGGTATTTAGAAAGTGGACAGGGCCAATTCTAGTTGTCACCCATCAGGGCTTTTGCCACTGAAGAGCTAATAGACTGTGCAAGGTTTTTTTTTAAAGTTGCTCCAGCAGCAGCTGTCACAATAGCACAAGGATCTTCACTGCATGCCTGAAGGTAAGCTATGTATGCAAGAAAATGTTTTAAAGATGTTCTGTTAAGAGAGGTTCTGCCTGAAACATTGAAGCTTTACTATAAGAATCATGCATGAATTCACTCCCTGACATTTTGCGTTTGGCTTTGCCTCGTGTGAAAACCATTTTGTAGTTGCGCCCACCACTCTGTTTCAAAATTCCAAAAATGCCCACAGTCTCAAAAAGGTCGGGAATCCTTTCCAAAGACCTTGGTATGGGTTGCTGTTGCTGTTTCTGTACTTCAATCAAAGTTGACTAACTGGTCAGATGGTTTAAAGCTAAAAAATGATCTGCGGATATTTTAACTGTTCACCAGAAGACAATGAGAGCAGTGAAGAACACTTCCTGTTTTGATGCTGTTCTCCCCTGTACTTTGGATAGTTGCAAGAGGTTGTGTTGTTGTTGTTTTTTAAATCTCATCCATATGTGAGGTTCCTACATGTGGGAGTTAAATACTTCTCCAGCAAAGTAACTCTATCTCTACAGTGTATTGGTATCCCGTAGTTTAAACCTCACTATCTGAGGTGAGCATCTTAGTTTGTTTATGTGGATCAGAAGGAATCTAATGATCAGCCCTATTAACACATTTTAGCACTAAAACACGCCAGTGCAGTTGGTACAGTGCTTAGAGCAGGCTTTCTCAACCAGGGTTTCATGAAACCCTGGGGTTTCTTGATGGCCCTGGAAGGATTTCCTGAATGGGTGGGAGTTACTTAATTTTTAAAATAATTTTTACATTTGTTAAGTATTTATTGAGTGATATGACCATATATAAAAGAGCCTCTTGTGGTGCAGAGTGGTAAGGCAGCAGACATGCAGTCTGAAAGCTCTGCCCATGAGGCTGGGAGCTCAATCCCGGCAGCCGGCTCACGGTTGACTCAGCCTTCCATCCTTCCGAGGTCGGTAAAATGAGTACCCAGCTTACTGCTGGGGGGTAAACAGTGATGACTGGGGAAGGCACTGGCAAACCACCCCGTATTGAGCCTGCCATGAAAACGCTAGAGGGCATCACCCCAAGAGGGCATCGCCCCAAGGGTCAGACATGACTCAGTGCTTGCACAGGGGATACCGTTACCTTTTATGACCATATATGGTTGTGTCAACCCACCCATCCCCCTCCCAAAATAGCCAATGATGGACCTGGGGGGGGGGTGTACACACCTATGCTTCCCAACAATATTCTGCATGGTCGCACCACTTCTGTGGTGTCTTTAAGCCTGAAGACATTTTCAGGGATTTCTTAATGGTAAAAAAGTTGAGAAAGACTGGATTAGAGCATCACACTTGCATGAAGGAGACCTGGGTTCAAATTCCCACTTTGTCATGCAGCTCACATGATGACTTTGGGTCCATTCATTCTTATTCTGTCATCCTAACCTACCTCACAGGGTTGTTGAAGGATAAAGTGTAGATGAGAGAGCAGAACAGGCAGATCTGCTGAGAGAAAGGGAAGAATTAGAACAATGTCACTTGTGCCCTCAGAGACTGAGCTTGCATGCCATAGGTGGGGCCATGTTTCTACATTGCTTATTGAAGTTATGTTTGCAGATTCTGAAATGTTAAGAGGCCCAAGCAGCACATAGTTTTATACATTTTTCTCAGATGTGAAGATAAATTAGTCATTATTGGAATTCTGAGTGCTGCACCTCTCATATGATAGCATCAGTTTGATTTCTATTGTTGCTCTAGCATTAATAGTTCTTTGGAGCTGCACCAATTAACTGAGATCTCATTTTAAAGACAATGAGGTTCAGCACTGAATGTGATTGCATTCAAACAGACATATTGCTAAATACACCCTATATTTGCTGAGAACACTAGAAGCCTCTTATCTGAGATAATCTAAAAAGGGCTTTATCAGCATTTGTAAGGCATGAAAATCAGTCAGTTAACTTTGTGGTCTAGCATCCACTTCCACTGCTAGCAGTATTGGGTACCTTGTTGAGTTTGGCAGTGTGTCTTGAATTCCAGCAGCACTGCTTTTCCTTGAATCATATATATTTGGTTCTACCCATGACGTTCAGTTTTCAGAAATCAATACTACATCCTTTGTTTCAGCCAGAATTTTTCTCTTCTTTGTCTTGCATATTATGTTCTAAATAGGCCTATTTCCCACAGGTGCATTTCTCAAACATTTGCCTTCTTTCCATTCCCATGGCTGACATCCTAGCAAGCCATCTTGATGAAACAGCCATACCTGAACTAAGAGTGTACTTTTCTCATAGTGCTGTGCTGTGTACCATTTGGCAGCCCTTTTGAGCAGTGGTAGAGCAGATTAGGGCAAAAGGGAATTGCCAAGTGTCTGTCTTGGTGTCTATGAAATTAGAAAATGCAAGAAGTGTTGTGATTAATAGGCAGATTTGAGAACTTTGAAGCAAGGCAGCCTGTAGATTTATCACAGCACTGATACCACTGACAGTGTTTTAACTCTCAGCTGCAGCTGTGTTGAATTATTCATTATTGCATAAAAACAGTGAGGCTTCGAGGGTAAAACTGTAGGATCCATTCAGTAGCTGAAATGGAAGACCATGTAATTAAAAATAATTATTAAACTTCATTTATTCAGCCTAGTTGGAGCTTTTTCCCCATATGATCGTTATGAAAACAATTGCTTATTGTGGTTTTTATATCTTTCTATCCTTTATGATGGGGGATACTGAGTTTAAATTAAGCCTGTTATCCTGTTTGCCTTAGATGGTTTGGAGAACATTTTTGCTTTGCTGCCTTGCTAGTCAGTTGGCTGGTGTGAATAATGGCAGTGTTCATGGAATTTGACTCCAGACAACACATATACAAACAGAAAGCATCTGTTTTGTACAAACTTGTCACATTGGTGATGAACCTCTCAAAGTGCATGAAATTTGTTAACAACTTGGATCTGTTAAAATAGTATTTTGGTTTTGACATAAAGGGAAAACAACAAAAACAGATCGTGTTTAGTTCTGTGCTCTTAATTGTGGACAAGAAATCAAACCTCTATTTCTTAGTACACAACTGATTTTGACCAAGTGGCTCTTTCTTTTTTCCTCCAGTTTTGCATACTGTTTCTTTATGTTAATTAACAGTGTAGGCTAATTATACTCTTATGAATGTTAGAAGTGTCTTCCACTGTATATGGCCAGAAAACAACTTCCAAATATGAAAAAACAAAAAAAAACATGCAGCAATGTATTTTCTCAGTCATAGATTTGGAAAGAATCATCAAGGACCATTTAGTCCAGCCCCCTGAAAGGCAGCATTAGACTTAATTCCATCTATATTGATTGCATATCCAATGCTCTAGAAATGTCAAGAGCAACTGGGTAAGCATCCAATGGATACTTTAATTCTAGGGAATCTTGCTGTTCCACCTCTGGTTCAATAAAAAGTGAGACAAAATTAAATTCCTTAGGAGACTGAAAGGCCCTCCACATATGGAAGTCATAATCTGAAGCAATGCATAGAACTTCCGAAATTTCTTAGGAATGTTTCCGCTTGTTGCAAAGCTGAGAGTAAATTAGTTTCCTTGAGTCTGTTTTTGTGCAGAATGGGGAGCTCCCACATTAACCCAATTCAGTCCTCGTGAGTTACTTTACTAGGTTTTCACTTACTAGAGCTATTCGCTGCCTTCCCCCTTATTCAGCCACTCTTAGCCCAGTTTGCAGGAATTACCTCTACTAGTGAACTTGATCTGTCACAGAATAACGGCATGTTAGCAGGCATCCTGTTAGAAGGCTGGCATGCTTTCTGGTATGAGTCATAAGGATAGCCTATGCTCCTGCTTATTTCACTGACCCTATGGACTCAATATAATGTGTATCTCATTACAGTCCTTTTATTCATATCTCATTCATCATTCTTTTAAAAAATACGTCAGAACGAATGAGATCATAGCCAGTGTTTATTTAATAAGCATGTTGCCTCCACCCTTCTGGCTATTTCCATAAACTGACCTTATCCAAGTTGTTTCTTCCTTCATGTTTTAGGGAGTCTTATGATAGTCTTCATAATGAGTGAATGCAGGGACTCCAGTCTTTAAATTTCTTTTGGTGTCTTAGACAACATAAAGCTATCGGTCAGGGACAGGAAATATGTGGCTTGTGGACTTTCAGTTAACCGTCCCCTCCATTCTGGGTATGCTTACTTAATCAGTTAAATATTCTACCTCTCCAGTCTTGTTGGCTCTTCCCCATTTTATGCTGTCTATTTTAAAGTTGGGAGGAACACTTGCATATGAATTTCTTCCCATTTGGGAATGACATGGTCCTCTATCTTTCTTTCTTTCTTTCTTTCTTTCTTTCTTTCTTTCTTTCTTTCTTTCTTTCTTTCTTTCTTTCTTTCTTTCTTTCTTTCTTTCTCATATTTATATCCAGCTTATCTCTCCAGTGGGGGCCTAAAGCAACTTACATCATTCCTCTATTTTATCCTCACAACAACCCTGTGAGGTAGGTTAGTGTTACTAGCCCATGATCCCCTGGCAGGCTTCCATGGCACAGTGGGCATTCAAATCTGGGTTTCCCAAGTCTTAGTCCAACACTTCAACCACTACACCACACTTCATCTTGGCTTGATCATATCCTATACAATGAACAAAGGCAAGGCAGGCAAGAGAGAGAGTCCAAGGTTGCCATTTGGTTTCAAAATAGGATGAGTCAGCAGGTCAAGCACATAGGTATGTCAGGGTCACTTAACAAGTTGCAGGAACAGTGGATGACCCAGTAAGGCAAGGAAGTTCTGTGGGATATTGCTTGTAGCTCCTCTAGGCATTGAAGTTTGTTGTTGGAATAGATTGGCCTAACATATGTACAGGGATCAAAGTTTTTAAAATCCCTCCTCAAATCAGAATCCATGATTCTTGCCATTCAGTATCAAGTGGTAGGGGAAAATAGGGGCATAATATACGAAAACAAGAGAGCTCCCTAGTAAGTACGATGATCAGAAGATGTTTTAATCTCCCTCTGTATTTGGGTCTGGAGTCCATCTAGCTTTTTCACTCACAATTCCCTTCTATGCTAAGGCCCCCATTGCACATGGCTTGTGTACCTGCTGCTCCCATGATCCCTCACAAACCCTTACTTTAGTGGTCAATGGGGAGCCCTCCTTTTTCACCAGAAGAAAAGCGGACTGGATTCTCCCCCTTGACCAGAAAAAGAACTTGTAAGAGTTTTCTGCTGCAGCAAATTGCTTATTAATCGATTGATATTGCCCTATCAACTAGTAAGTTACCATGCTCAAGAGTTTCTCCATCATTTATAACAGAAAGCAATGGACATGTAACATGATTTCTCTTGTTTGTGCTTAGATTCTTACATGTCATCTTTTGCTGTTAAGAATCTAGGATTTTTAGCAGTAAATGAAAAAACAACTTGAAAATCAACTTTAAAGTCATTAACATAATAAACAGGCAACCAAACTAATAGCATCTGTCTTGCACGAGGACTAAGTGATTCTATTATTTGGACCTCTTCCAGTGTGAAGTTTAGCATTTATGGAATAACATTTAACATATTTCTATGAGTGCGTACATATGGAAAAGTTTCACTGGATTTTGGTCTCTGCCTAACATTTCCAGGGACAATTCTGGTAGTCTGCATTTCCATTCTAGATTTGACTTCTGCTCCATGGTCAATCCCACACACCTTGAAATGTCTTGATAATGGGAAGGTAAAACCTACCCGTAAACAAGAGTTAAGGTGGTGGAAAATATATCTGTATCACTGGTGTTAAGAATGTTAAGATCTGTATCATACAGAGACTACCAGAAGGTTCCCACTAGGACATGTGAGAGAAATCTCAGTTCCCCCTCCTCGCACACTCTCCACTTATTCTCTTTTCTTCTTCCTGGCAGTCCCAAAAGTTTTCTAGCTTTCTTAGTTTCCTTCCAGCCTGCCTTTGATGGAAAGTGCTGTCAAGTCACAGCTGATTTATGGTGGTCCTGTAGGATTTCCAAAGCAAGGTGGTTTGTTCCACCCCATGACCCTGGTATTCCTCGCAGTTTTCCCATCCAGATACTTGCCAAGGCCTACCATGCTTAGAAGGAGAAGAAGAAGGAGAAGAGTTGGTTCTTATATGATGCTTTTCTCTACCTGAAGGAGGCTCAGTGGCTTACAGTCACCTTCCCTTTCCTCTCCCCACAACAGACACCCTGTGAGGTGGGTGAGGCTGAGAGAGCCCTGATATTACTGCTCGGTCAGAACAGAACAGAATTGAACCCAGCATGCCAGATTAGAAGTCTGCATTCCTAACCTCTACACTAAACTGGCTCTAAGATCTAAGGAAATCAAACTAGCCTGGGCTGTCCTGTTCTGCCTTTAGCCACCCAAAAAGCCTGGAGATCCTGGGCTTGGGCATATGAAGTGCAAGAATAATGGTTCAGATAGTCAAGACAAAGATCCATGTGTCTGGATCAATCCATACAATGCAAATTGCAGGCTCATTGAGCCTCAGTTTGCTTGGGAACTGTGCAAGAAAGGAAGAATATATCTACAATGCCCTCCTAAAAGCTCTTCTAAATCCATGGAACTAACTGGGCTTTGTTTAGGATTACACTTTTAATCCATCAACTTCAATTCAAATGTGCTTTTTCTGCATTATAGACAGACTGAGCATACAATGGCAGCTTCTGCCTCACCTTCCTTTCCTCCAGCAACCTTCTACCATTTTCCAAAAAGCCAGTGTTGATTGAGGAGCCTCATCGACAAAGTACACAGGAGAACTGCAATAAGGAAAATGAATCTAGAGAAATCTCCCCCTTCTTCTGTTTATTGGTGGAAGAGGGACAATTGAACAAGCTTTTAATTAATACAAGAAGGTTTATAGGAAGTAGCCCAGAGAACACCCTGGCCTATGTCACATGTATCAAACAAACTGCATTTTAGCTCAGCTGGTTGTTTTGTAGCATGTTTCCTGTGTATGTGCTACAGTCACTAGAGTGATCCCTAATCCTTGGGCTGATCCTGTGTTGAGCAGGGGGTTGGACTTGATGGCCTGTATGGCCCCTTCCAATTCTGTGATTCTGTGATAATCTGTCAGTGCAATCCTAAGCAATTATACTCAGAAGTGAGTCTAACTGAATGCAAGTAAGAGTGCTTAGGATTGCATCCTTAAATACGCGTGGAAGAATGTCTTATTTATGCTGTGCATATTCTTTTGACGGATGACACACAAAGCTAATATATACTTTGCAGCACACACTTCTGAAGAGGAGGATGTCATGTCAGAAGCTCACTTTCCCCCAAGGCTTCCTACTAGAACCGTGGAGACAGGGCCCATTTCCCCCACCTCTTTGCAATCAGAAAAATTGTCTGGTTTAGTTTTACGTGGCCAGCTGTTCTCAGACTGTATGTAGATTCATTTAGAGCTCCAAAATTTAAGAAAATAAAAAATCCAAATGATGACTTCATTAAAGAACAAACCCTATTGTCTGTAACAAGCTGATTTGGCTGTAATTCCCATACTCCTATCCTTCAGCAGCCTGTCAAGAGATTTAATGGACCTGTTATTTTCCCCCACCTCCTCATTTCATACTTCCACCATTTGGGATCCAACCATATTTATTTTAGAGCACTTGCCAGGACAACAGCTGTGCAGGTCTGTGCAGTGCTAAAACCTGGCTCTAGTTGAGAGGGCGAGTGACAGAACAGACAGTATCATAGGCTGCACCTGTCCAGCAATTACAGAAGAAAACAAAATAGAAGGAAAATGTACTTATTGGTATAATTGGTGGTGGTGCAAAGTGCTGTCAAGTCACAGCTGACTTATGCTGACTCTGTTGGGTTTTGAAGGCAGGAGACTAACAGAAGTGGTTTTCCATTGCCTGGCTCTGCATAATGACCATGGACCTTGGACTTTCTTGGTGGTCTTCTGTGCTAATAGTAACCAGGGCCAATTCTACTTCTGACAAGGTTAAATTGAATATATGCAATGATTGTAGGCCATGTCTTCCTTGGGTAGAATATATGCAGAACATGAACATTTAATTCATGAAATTAAACCATTTTATAGCAGTTAATTATACCTGTAATAAATTCCAGTAGCTATTTTATTCCTACATGACAATTACGTAAATACTGGTATATTTTTTCCATAGTAAACATGGTATTTTGTGTGAGGGAAACCTAGGTACGAAGCAGTTATTTGATAGTAGCCTAGTAAATCCTGTTTTGAAGAGATAGATGGATTATTTAATGGGATAAATGGTATGCAGTTTAATAAATCCTCTGGGAATAGGGTGTGCTTAATTTGTAACATGAGATGTAGTGGAGCCCAAATCTTCCTAAAATCCATGCTCCTAAATCCTAAACCTGAGAGAGATATTTTAGGTTATTCAAATTTCCTGAGGAACCTTTGTGCCAGAAAAATCCCATATAATGCTAATGCAAGGAATAATTTGGTAGGTATGATCCTTGGTATTAAAAGTACATCCCATGCCTGTACCCTGGCTGAAATTGAGCTCCACTTGTACAATTGTGTAGCATTTCTTGATTTCCAGAACTGGATGATAAGTCAAAACCCTGGTCAGGGTGTCCAATTCAAACTGTAATTTGGAACCTTGTGGCACTATTGAAGGCTCCTCAAAGGCTACTTTTGGGAACCTTAATCATGAAAACAGTCCCCCCTCCCCCCGAAAGACTACAAGATAGCTTGGGTTCCACAGCAACAGCAATGTTTCAGGAAACAACCATCAATCTGGAATCAACTAAATGAACTCATAAATTTAACGTTTTTGCTTTTAGTGAAGACAGTGTACCCCATCTTATTATTCTTGTCACTGCAAGGACATGCTCTCCTTTTCAATATTCTGTTTCAGCTCACTAAACCTTCTGACATTCCCTCATCAGTGCCTTCAATGCCGCCTGACCTTGATAACCTGTTTGATGCTGTCAGGTCATATGAATATGGAATTGGCAGCCATATGTGCAAGAACACAAAGAAATTAACCAAGCATGCATTTGCCCAACTAGAAGAGTGCATTTCTCCATTATACTTGAAGCGTCTGCTAACCTTCCGTACAGGCCCATCTTTGTTCAGTTGTGGTTTATTCCAATTTCCATAAAATGGTCTTACTGACAATGGGAAAAAACAGCATGGGGCGGAGGGGGGGGGGACAGCACGGGTTTTAAAGTTGTTGTATCACGTGAGATGTGACATCAGAACTCTCACAGACATCCTTTGCTTTGAAACAAGGACAACAGTCACAAACACCCTTCGGTGCTTTTTAAGACAGCCATAAGTATCACTAATAGTTAAAAGACTAATCCCCCCCCCCTTCAGACTAGAAACAACACTTTCTGGGAAACCTTTTGTCTTACATGCATAGTACAGTGAAGCTGAATGCGAACCAAGAGTGTCCCACAGAGATAATCTGCTGCCATATATATTTCCTGAGGGGGTGAGGATTAACATTTGCAGCAAATGGGGAGATCAACATTTTCTATCATCTTTTTTAGAAATGTAGCTGCTGAAAGTATGCTATGCATTTGCCTCCATATATCAATCCCTGAGGAATGCTGAGCATTTGCTGCCTACTCTAGATCAAGAGAGTGATGTCATTGTATTGATTTGACACTCTAGGATTCTCCCAGAACCATAGAGTTCAGTGAGAATGCAAGAGTATTAGGCCGACACAATGACTCACTGCCAGGTTCATCCAGTTGCTAGGGTTGGAGTGGCAACACAAAACCATGGTTAAAAATGAAGGTCTAGAAGTCAGTGCTAATAATGGTTAGCCTAATTCAGATCACAGTAAATTTACAGATGGACCACTTTGGAAATGTCAGGAGGAACTGTCAAACCAGGGATCCTACTGCACAATTCTGATCTTTCAAACGATGGTTTAGAAACTTAGAGCATACTCTGAACTGAGCTATTAAAAGGTTCATCCCAATTTCTGTTTAAGAAAAACACAAAGAATGCAATATACTTACCTCCCCCCCCAAAAAAATTGGCTTATGTTTATCAGTTTTCACAGCATCTTATCCCCCAGCATGTACACACAACAATCCCCTGCATGTACACACCTAACAATCACAGAATATTTTAAGCAGTCAGTCAGAAACCTTACCTCATGACCCAAGCATTCCTTATAGCTGAAGAAGCTCCAACTTGTAGAGCTGAAAACTGTATACTTTTCTATTGAATATGATATGCAGTGATGTACAATAAAAATAATCCAGATAAATTAGCATTAACAAAAGAGAAAAGAATTTTTGACATGGGACATTTAAATAAGCAATTGAATGCAGCTAATCAAGTGAAGGACACATCCGTAGATTTTACACTTGTACCGTGTCCCCCCAGGTACTTTGAACCGCCGTGTCCACACCTACTGATTTTACACCTACATCATCATTGTTTATGTCTGTAAACATTCAAGAGAAAAATTGTGTTGCATCTGCAACGTATGCCATTCTGGTATGATAGCTGTTTGAGTTGTGAACTTCATAGGAAAAAAGCTTTCATCACTCAGTTTGGTTTCACTGTTGTACCAGCACCTTTTGGAGTCTTCCTTCCTTTGTTTCCTTTATACCTCACTCCCCAAGTGTAGCTTATTGGGAAGATACAAAAGATAAAAGGCTCAAGAATGGCTTGCCTTGCAGCTATAAATTAAACTATAGCCTGAGTGGCTTTATTCGTCAGATCACCTCCCTTATCATCTGTGCTATGCCAGCTCTACGTGACATCGGATTTTGAAGTCAAAAATAAGATTTTCTTTTCTCTCTGCTGCTGCTTCATTTCTCACTGTTCTTGCTTTCTGCATGGGAGCCTGCGGCATTTCTAAATCTCAGATGTTTAAGCAGATCAGAGTTCAGGATTATTTCAGTCCCAGGTCACTATGTCAAGTGCTCCTGTTTGCAACAATAGTCTGAAGGATTTAACTTCTTCTTAAAGTGCCCAGTTATCTAGAAAATGAGTATGCTGGTTCAGTGTGGCTGCTGTCACTTAGAGCAGCATTATACTTGTATGTATATTTCTTGAAAGCTTAACACAAGAAGGCTGAAAAGAGCCACTGGTGAAAGTTGAACTAGTAGAGTTCTGTTCTAACACATATACTTCAAACACATATACTGGATAGTTTGTCAGGAGAGAGATTTGGGGTCACACCAAATATAAATAGGTGTGACCACTCTGATGGCTCTGAGGGACTCCAGTAGTATTGGTGCATTTCTTATAGCCCAGCAAAAGAAAACGGGGCCAGAAGGAATGCATGGACTCTGATAAGGATCACTCCAATTGGTGGTCTGGCCAAAAGGCAGCTAGGAGCAAAGGGAAATTAGGTGATGAGGCAGAGGAAGGCACACTAGAGTTGCAGGCAGAGTGTGGCAGCATCCACTCAGGTGAGTAATTGGCTTAGTTGAGTCAGTGAGGCACTGATGACAAGGTAGCCAGGAACTGTCACCAGGCTGAGACTATGCACTCCAAAAGACAGTCAAGCCCTCCCTCTAGGTGTGGGAGCCAGGGAGGTAGAAGAGGTGAGGAAGAAGGGGTGAGGAGGAGGAGGACGACGACAACAACAACAACGAAAACTGCTGGCAGGCAACCACCAGAGAAATGTCTGTCCCTAAAGGTATCCATGCTGGGACAGCAAAGATTAGAGATACCAATCTCCAAGGCATCCCCAGAGAGTTGAGAAACAGCCTGGCCAGAAGAAACGGAGGTGTGAGGGAGCTGTATTGAAAAAATGCTCAGAGACATCTGATTGTTGCAGAGATTTTAGTACTTTGTACCTGGTGAGGTCAAGAGTAACTGACCACCAGCCAACTGTCCATCAGCTGGTGTGAATCTTCAGGTAGCAACCACAACAGTCTTCTTTGGAATCTGTTCAGAGCTTTTTCTTAAGAAATTTGTTCTTAAGCAGCTTTGACACAGTTCGGTTATAACTTGGAAGCATGGTTTATGTTAACTGTAGTTAGTCTGTGAAACTAGGATTCGTCTGGTAGATGTGATTCTGGTTTGCCTCAACAAATAAAGCTGGTTTCATTCATTTTGTTTTGATTTGACATCTCTGTAGTTGTAGTATATTCAAAGACAACATTGCTGAGCAAGCCAGGGTTAAACAAAAGATGCTAGCATTTGATCATCCTGCAAAACCCATAGTTAAGACTAAATGTTTAAGAAATCTTAACTTCAAACCATAGTTTTAGATTCTGGTTTGATGGATCAATGTTTCAATGCCATTAACGATATTTAGTTTAATTGAACCATAGTTTTGTCTTTTGTCTGAACTGAGCCTTTATCTATCTAGTCTAGATAATAGTTCCGTCACTGTAACATATGCCAATGGAAACCATTGATTATATGGCAGAAGATCCCTTGGAAACCATTATATTTTCCAATAGAAGCCTGAAGTCAAGGGATTGGCTAGTTAATTCCAATTAATATGTGATATTCAGCACCATCCATTCCATTCCTTTTGGCACTTACAGTTCCCTGGGACCTCTGTTCAAGAGATAGACCATCCGATACCAATCTTTTTTCTTGTTCTCTGTACTGCCAAACTGTTCTGTTGATGTTCCAATATCTTATTTCACCAGCATCTACTCTGTGCCTTTTCATCAGCCATCTTGCCTCTGGAGAGTTTGTCCCTTCAGTCAGCTTTCAAATATTTAGCTTGTCCACAAATGGCTTTTTCTTCTGTAGGCCCTGTGTAATGTTTCAGTCCCAGAAGAACAGAAAACTTTCAGAAGTAGAACTGTGAACATTTTTTCCCCAATAGCCTTGTCCCATAAGTAAGTAAAATATTAATATTGTGTTAGCTCAGTCAATCAGTGTCAGATGTAGTATTAATGACATAGGTGTAACAGATGTAGAGTAACAGCTAGGCTGGCCAATGATGGTTGCCTTAGGATTGAATGCTACATGTGCAGTAGCAAATGAACTAGAACACTAAAGAAGCAGGAACACCTTTACATGGGCTAGTGAACCAAGTGGTTGCCCCTTCCCATTTATTCAATAGGCAGCCATTTAAGCATCTCTCCGGTCATGCAGTTAACAGCACATTCTTTGCTTACTCAAATAGTAGGTCCCACAGTGTTCAGTAGGTCATACTGCTTTGTAAGTATGCATAGGAAAGCAACCTTAGCCTTCTACGGTTCCTTCTGTTTCATGTGGTCAAGAGTTGTGTAATCCTAAATTTGGGGAACACGATTCCTGACTGAAAGAAACCTTTAAAAGAAATTGAGAATGGATGCAATTTATTCTTTTCATCTGTTTTATTCTCCGTGCAAAACCTCAACTTCCACTTGAATTCCTTCCCCCAGTTCTGTTCTGTGGAATGACTGTTGATTGTCAGTCTCTGAATAAATCCACCATTAACAACTGCTTTTCAGTTGCAAGCTGCCTTTGGGCCTCTTTGGAAAAGATAGGTGAGGACAGAAGAATTTTAATACATTTTAGTAACTAAATGATTTTTATTCTCCCTAAGTATTCTTTTCAACTGCTACTTTTGATGATTGCTTTAAATCTGAGCTGAACTGGGTGATGGTTCTTCTGTATTGCCCAATTAACAGCTGGTTGCTTTGGTGCAAACAGTGACTAAAAGTGAATCATAGTTTTATTTTCTGGTAGCTTTTCTTTAGCTTTTAAGTTCCAACTAGATGTTTTAGAGGCTGTGAATAGAGGCAATCTTCCTACAGAAATTTTGCACAGCAACAGGGTAGGACCCCATTGTTAGAAAAATAAGCCAATATCCATCTAGCTTTAGCATGCTAATCACTTGTAGGAAGGGAAAGTTTTTCATTTCACTAGCTCATCTTCTAGAGGTGAACCACAGCAAACCTTATTACTGGCTCTGTGCAATCTTCTGCCCCATTACCGATAATAATTTATCATGCTAGTAAAGTCACCTATTCATCTCAGGATGCCCTTGTTAGTTTTACATTCAGCAATATAAAAAAAAGCCATGTCCACTCAGGCTAGAAGAGAGGATTTTCAGACACACAAGAAAAGCAATGTAAGCACAACCTAGGAGAAAGGAATTGTTCAGTGGCACAAGAGCAGCAAGCTTTATTTTGGAGAATGCTAGCTTTGCTCCCCATCAGAAGCAGAGTTCCAGAGTGGGATGGCACGCTCTGAAGCCTGCAGCCCAATTGAGTCACAGACAAATTGTACATTTTTGTATGCTTCCAGAATGAAAACACAGTATGGTTTCTTTCAGAATCTCCTGATAAAAATTGTTAAAATCCTATGTCATGGATGATATTTTTCTCACTGAGGGGAATGGAGTAGAAGAACAAGGTGCAGCCAGGTGGCATTTGTTCAGCTTTGGACTAATCTTAAAGGGAACCTACATGTACCCTCTTAACAGAGGAGGCTTGGTGGTTTCCATTTTTAGACATATCCTTTCTCTGCATATTAGATTTTCAGTGCCGATAAAGGTGTTTTGATTTTATTTGAAATCTTAGATATGGATTTTAAGTCCTAAATTTAATAATTAGCACGAAGCCAGTCTATTTCTCTTTCTGTAATATGACTTCTTGGCCAATACCCGATTCTGTTGCTTCTTGTGCCACTGGAATAATTGACAGTTACATTTCAGTACTTCATAAGGACATACAACTTAATTTTTATTACAATGATGAAGGTGCTTCACATTGAAATCAGAATTAGGCTTTTAGTTTCACTCAAGAGTCTAATATCCTAGAAGCCTCTCAACCAAAACTATTGTTGGAACTGAGAAGAAGAAGAGGAAGAAGAAGAAGAAGAAGAGTTGGTTCTTATATGCCGCTTTTCCCTACCCAAAGGAGGCTCAAAGCGGCTTACAGTCACCTTCCCTTTCCTCTCCCCACAACAAATACCCTGTGAGGTAGGTGAGGCTGAGAGAGCGCTGATATCACTGCCCAGTCAGAATAGTTTATCAGTGCCATGGCAAGCCCAAGGTCACCCAGCTGGTTGCATGTGGGGGAGCGCAGAATCGAACCTGGCATGCCAGATTAGAAGTCCGCACTCCTTACCACTACACCAAACTGGCTCTCAGTAAATGGTATGGTTCAAAGCTGAAGACATTATGACAATAATCATGTGGAATAAGAGGAGTTGAATTGGCATCCCAAGTACCCACTGTTCTTCCCATGACAGTTCTTATCATAAAGGATCTTCTGTGTCACTCCTGGCCAAATGCTCTGTAAGCAGCAGAATACTGATAAGCCAGTACCTTACCAGGCTAAGCTGTTCTCTGCATAGAACACTCTTTCTGTTCAAATATAATCATAAGACAAAAGAAGAGAATAAGAACTTACCCAGAAAGTTAGTAAAAATGTTATCACATAACAGTTCAGGTAATAGGACAGTAACTCTTTTAATTTTTATTCTCACCATCCATTCATCAGGCAAAGGATGGTAACAGGGAACAGAATCTTCCTGTTAGATTATTGCTGTTTGACCCAAAGACATATCTGCCTAGAAATCCTATAAGCGGAAAATACACAGCATTCAAACAGAAGAAAATGTTTGTAGGATTTTGTTATGTGAAAGAGTGGGAGAGAAAGGGTAGTCTGTTTTAAGGCCAGAAGAGTAAAGTGATATATAGCAGTGCTAAAGCATTAGAAATAAAATAATATTATGAAGCCTACAAAACTGTGGAGATTTGCAGGGAAGGAGTTGTTACCTAGCACAATTTTTTCAAGGGTTTCCTCTCTACTGCACTGGTGTCCCCAAGTGCAGACCTTTGTCCCATGGGGTAAATGATTCCAAAGATGACTAGGTTTCCATTAAATTAAAAACAGAAGGCAAAGTTTTGCTCCATTGTCCATGCATACGATGTTCAGTTCAATAGAGCTTTTTGTATGTTTAAACTTCTCCATACATTCAAGGCAACTCACAAGATAACCAAAATATAGTCAGTTAAAAGGCCTCTCCACCCAGGAAAAAGGGACTTTAATATCCTTTTGTCCTGCCTCTCATGACAGAATGACAGTTGCATGGAGGGTGGATCTCTAGTCCTGTTCCCAAGACAAGAAATCTTTAACCCATAATAATTATATGCATGGAGGAAAACAAGTGGAAAATGCTACATCAAAATTAGTTATTTTCTTAGAAGATCCCTTGAGTAGAAGCCTAGAAAAATTCATCACCTAGAATCATCCATGAGTATTCTTCTGTTTAAAATATTTTATTTTCACTTCAAAACTAATGATTACAGAGCATTTGGGTTTTTATTATGATCTAAAACAAAATTTAAAATAATGTCAATTTCAGGTTATATCAAGGTTTTCTTGTCTTTTCTAAAAGTCTGTCTTTGACTGAATATCTTATTGTTATTTTGTGCTTCAACTACAGGGTCTGAGCGATCAAGGTCTGTTTTTTTAGGTGAGGGGTCAGCTCATGTCTTTAAAAAAGTATAAATATTAACTTAGATGATAGTTGTTTGTTGTTTGGAATGAAATGTGAGCATTCAGCACTCAACATTCTCAAAAATCTCAGCAAGGACAAAATATTTAGTGGAGTGCTACAGGTTCAGTCAGGTGTAAAATGGAACAAGCTTTGTAAAACTAACATCCATCAGGTGTGATGACTGGTCTCCATGGTATCATGGCAGTCTCATAGTTTCTGGTGGTGAAAGAAATAAGATGAATAGACCTTTCATCTGAATTGGCGTGCCTTAGGCTCTGTTTGAAAATTCAGAGCTTTCCCTGTGTGAATCTTTAATAGGCGCCTTCCTGGTATTCTTAATTTGTGCCCTTAAGTTTAAACTGAACTAAATAAATTTACTCTTTCATTCTACTTAATATTTTTTTCTAAAGAGCTGTTCTTTTTTTCTCAAATATGCCACATAACATTTCGTCTAGAAGGAAAATATTGTCTCTTTCTTTATATCATATGATAGCTGGTATAGCATTTTAGACAGAACATCAGAACTGAAAGACCTAAGTTCAAATCCTCATTAAATTCTGAACTCTTTGGTTGATTTTGGGCTTATCACTGTCTGCCTAACCTATCTCACAAAATTTTTGTGAAGATAGAATGTATGCCATTCTGCGCTTCTGAGAACAGCAAGAGAAAAATGTAGTAAGTCCATTCTTATAACAGCAAGCTTCATGGTCAGCTGTCTATCATAATGGCAGCAAAAAGGGCCCATCCACAGACATGATAATGCTTGGAGAAAATATTATTCTGTAAAATAAAAGGAAGGGAAAGAATCTAGAAAATGGCTGGATGTGAACTGTGCATGTTCATCCAAGTTGGGGAACTTAAATTGTCCAAGCCTATAAGAGTTGATATTATCTTGGAGGAGAGATTTGTATGGGTAGAGGGGCATTTCCCATTTCTTCATCCTTTTCCCCTTTCCCATGTGTTTTCATATGCTCTCAGTTGTGTTTGCCTGGTTGTGTGGGACATGGTGCTAAAGTTCCTGCCAAAGTTTAGAATAGTTCACAAGTTGAACAACAGCCACATTTCTCCTCTAGTAGAATATATCCTCATATTACTAGCAGCTGTAGATCAGAGACCATATAGTAAAAATTTCTTAAATAAGTAATTCTTGTGCACAGATTTTGTCCTTGGCTTTAGATTTTAGGGGGGAAGTTGGCTTTTTCTGTTTTAAAACCTTTTAGTACTTTAAAACAAAATAAATCATAACATTCCAGTGGTTCACTCACAAAAAATATGACCTTCTGAAGCCATTTCTGCTGCAGTTGACTTCATTTGACTAGAACCAGGAGAATCGATCATGTTTTTATGGTAAACAGTAAGTGTTCTTCTTATGCCAGATTGCTGTTCCATTAATGCAAGTTGACACTGTGTGCTTGTCTTGGAGTGAATAGTCACTATATGAGTAAATGTGTGCTGACAGCGAGGCACCATTCTTATGTCTAAAGTTAAAAGTACAGGAGTCCAATGTGTCCCTTTTAGCTAATCTAATGCAGGATAATAGGGCTGCAGTGATGCCTTGCCTCATTGTTCAGGACATGGATGAGAAAGAACAACCTGTTGTTTTCTTACACAAAGTGACATTCCTTTGAGTCAGTTGAAGGAGAGAGGGGTTGTAATGATATCAGGGACACAAGAGATCTGTGAGTGGGTGTGCAGAATATAGTAATTGTGGGGAACATCAGCAGAAAATTGAAATTGAGACAGCAGCCATTTTGAGTTCATCAGTAGCAGAATCCTCCTTGAGGAGGACTAGAGTACCTGACCAACTGGGTGTGTGAGAATCCACAGCAGGAAACTTAAAAAACAGCTCCAAGTACACTGGCTGAAAGATACCTGGTTGTGTGTGAAAAGAATGGACTCTCTCAACCTTGCTGAGAGAAACCTCAGGAGAAGGAACGGGAAGAAAGAAGGATAACAGAGGAAAGGGAGGCTCTTTCTTGTTCACTAAATTTAATAAGCAAAGCAATAAAAGAGAAGTAGATCTTTCGTGTTTAGAAAAACATTCTCTTCTAAAAGTATGCAGTACTTCAAGAAATCAAGTATGAAAAGACAAGGAATATATTTGACTAGAAAATAAGCCCGCTGTCGAAGAAATGTAGCGGGCCCTAGCAGAGGGGGGGAGAACAGACTGTGGGGAAGGAAGGAAGGAAGGAAGGAAGGAAGGAAGGAAGGAAGGAAGGAAGGAAGGAAGGAAGGAAGGAAGGAAGGAAGGAAGGAAGGAAGGAAGGAAGGAAGGAAGGAAGGAAGAAGAGGAAAGGAAGAAGGGGAGGGAGAAAAAAGGGCAAGGGGTGGTTGAAGGGATGGGTAGAAGGGAGAAAGAAAGGAAGTAAAGGAGAGAGACAGGAAGCAAGTAAGATGGAAAGACAGAGAGACAGGAAGGAGATGGAGAAATAGAGGAAGTCAGGAAGTAAGAAGGAAGAAGGAAGAAAAGAAGGCAGGCAGAGAGGTAGGTGAAAGGGGAGGGGACAGGGGGGTGTAGGTTGGGGGGAATCGGGGGGGCAAATCGGGAGGGGGAGGGGGGAGGGAAGAGGGGGTAGAGAGGAGTGTGTGCTTGGATGTGTGGATTGGGGGAGAGGAAGTCAGGAAGTAAGAAGGAAGAAAGGAAGGCAGACAGAGAGGTAGGTGAAAGGGCAGGGGCCAGTGTGTGTGTGAAGATTGGGGGGGAATTGTGGGGAGGAATCGCGGGGGGTGAATGGGGAGGGGGAGGTGGCGAGGGAAGAGGGGGTAGAGAGGAGTGTGTGCGTGGATGTGTTTGATGGGGGAAGGGGTGGCAGAGCGCGGTCGGTGGGTGGCTGTGTGTGTGTGTGTCTGTGTTCGCTGGGAAGTGGCGGCGGGGCAAGGGGGCGGCTATGGGGGTTTGGGTGGTGAGGCTGTGTGTGTGTTTGTGTGTGTGTGGGTACGGGGAAGCGGCGGTGGGGAATGGCCATCGGGAAGGGACCCCAGGTGGGAAAGGAGTAGGGATGGGGTGTCTCCCCCGGGCGGCGGTCGTTTGGTGGGCAGGGAGTCCCCGGCAGCCGCGCTCTGTGTGACTGCCGGGGGCTCCCTCCGGCGGCGGCATGCGTGCACGTGGCTGAAGGAGGCCCGTGGGCTGGGCGTCTGCCTGCCCGTGCGCCATGAGGGAGGCGGGGCGGCGGGCGCGGGCTGGGATGGCGGCGATGCCGGAGGTGGGCGGGGCGGCGGCGGCGCGGGCACGTCGGGTGGCGCTGTGGGGCCGGGCGCGGGGCCTGTGCCGGCGTCTGCGGGCGCTGCAGGCGCAGCAGGTGGGTCTGGTGCGCAGCGTGGGGCGGCCCCCGCTGGACTCGGTGCTGGGCTCGGAGCTCCGCCGCTTGGCCACCAGCGCCTCCGCCCGCCTTCGAGCCACCCAGCGCGCCTGCGACTTCAACGCCACTGACAGCGCCTCCCCGCCCGCCTCTGTGCGGCTGGCGGGGGGTACCTTGCAGCCGGGCTGACGCGTCGGAGGCGCTTCACGCCTCCGACACGTCAGCCCGGCGGGAAAGGGAGCAACTGCGAGCTGCGCTGCGCGCGGTTCGCAGTTGCTGGGGCTGGGAATCGGAGGGACCCTCCGAATGTCTGTCTTGGGGAAGGGTCCAATCTGGACCCTTCCTCATCACGGACAAATCCCACCTTAGAACCCCTTAACCATTTATTTAGTCCGTGGCGCCCGCGGCACCACGGGCGGTTTAAAGATTCTTACGTCTTTCAACATTAAAAAGTCTCTGAAGCAAAAAAAAAAAAAAACATTGGTGCCACAGGCATTGCTAGTTTCCTTTAAAAAAATAATCCTGCATAAACTGTTTGCATCTGACCTGTCCTGACTACTGGGCCCCACACCATCATCATCACCTCTTAGCAGAATGTAATACATGGATCTATGTATGCACTGAATACTAAGATACTTAAATAGCATATTCGGAGGGCTGGTATCTTTTCAGGAATAAGGCCAGTGAAGTCAAGCATCTCCAAATATACACAGGCGCTTTGAGAGATGATTTAGTAGGAGAGCCATCGATAAACAGTCATTTGTTGAATATTTAGTCAGGCCCTTTCAATCAAGTAGAAGAAGAGCCAATCCCTTGACTTCATTGAAAGGAAATTAACAAGGAGTGTAAGAACTTGAAAGGCTTAGCTCTTAGTTTTAGTATCCCACTGTGCATATTAGAAGAATTCTCAATTAACAAATGTTTATCCTTCCCTGGGAGAGTGTTGTCCTGCATAGTCCATCTTACTGTTATCTCATTAACTCCATCATGGATACAGTTTTATACCAGAACAGTGCTAAGGACACGCACACATACACCCCTCCTCCCAAAGAAAGCAATAGGAACAGCAGTGAAATTTCTCATTTCATTCACTGTTTTATTAGACCCAATCAAGTGGAAGGCTCTGTGTGAAAGTATAGGTTACATACATACATTTTGGGACACGGCAAGAGTGCTTACATAGAGCGCTTACAAAGAGTGCTTACAAAGAGACCTTCTCAGCTTGAGTCCTAGAACCTTACCACTCAGACGTGGTATATGATACTCACATCCTGAAGACATGTTCACAACAGCTTTTTTAGCCAGAATGACTGGTAACAACTGTATCAAATCCTGGATATAATAAATTTGTAACGATCTGCTTCCAGTATGATTACAGGGAAGTAACCTGCTTGTTCAAGGGAAGCTTCTTTTACCCACAAGGTTCTTGGGAAATGTCTGAACAGATATCCTAAATATTGTCCTTCCTTTGGTGGCAAATCATTTGATGAGGTGGGTCTTAACTTTGTTTGTTTATACTTGGATTTGTCCACTGCCACTCCTGAAACTAGTCCAGTTTGTAGCAATTTACAATCCTGATCCATTGTTGTTCCTCTATATATTTCTGAAACAGCCTAGGGGATGAGATGTGTCCGGCTGTCCAAGTTGGAATAGGGCCAATCAGGGTGCAGCCAGCTTTGTCCTGACTGGCCCTGCCCCTGCGGCACCCACCCTCCAGCCCTGGACTCTAGCCTCTTTGCTCTCAGATGCACCTCAGTGCCTGGAGCCAGCAGCAGGTGAGAGGGCCCTGGGCAAAGGGTCGTGGTAGTGGGCTAGCTAACAAGGGCCTCCTGGCCTGCTAGGCTGGGCCTGCTCATGAGGGCCTCCCGGCCTGCTGACTGCCTGCTAAGGAGCTCTGTCTCGGCCCTGCTAATGAGCTGCCCAGCCCCCACCCGCCCCACTTGATTTGGCTGCGAGCTGCAGCCCAAAGCCACCTTAAGCTGCCAGGCCAGGGGCCAGGGGAGGGGACCCTTTCAGTAAGCAAGCCTAACATGGTCATTTTTTTCTTGAGAAGTTTTCTCCATAGACTTGCCTAGCATTTTATTTATCCCTCCACTACTCTTGCTCAAAGGACCACATGTTGAGTTTCAAAGAAATTTCCCATCCAAGGAAAGGCTAGACTTGAGCTGCTTTAGCTGAAGGGCTGGATCTTCTGCTTTAGAAACAGCATGAGGCTAAGATATGACTTTGAAACTACAAAGCCTGCAGATAGGAAACTCTAGACACCAAATGTTATTTATTACAGCTGTCAATTGATTAAGGAACAGGACATGAACACAAGTGCTATTTCTAGCATGTGAATGAGGACAGTGTCTTGACTACATACTGCAGGCAGATCTTTTCACTGCCTTTGCTGCCCAACTCAGAAAGCATATATTGATTTTTGCATAACAGCATCCTTAGCACTGATTAGTTCCTTGCACCAGGGCTGGTTTGCCCATTCAGCACATGTAGCATGTGCTATGGACCCCATGCTTCCAGAGGCCCTGCATGGTGCCTCCCCGTCCCATGGATCAAGGCCATAGAGTCCCTCCTTTCCTCTTTTCCTTCTTTAAGGACACTTGGAATGACATCCCTTTCCACCATGAGGGGTCTCTCTGCCCCCAGTCTGGCTGCTACTGCCACAGAACCCCGTAAATCCTTAAACTGGCTCTGGTGCTGCGAATCCTTAAGCCACTCCTGCCTTGCTCTCTACTGTACATTGGCCCAAGCTGAGAGCCAGCTTCAGAGCGTGAAGTAGAATCATACAAGCTATCTGTTGGACTGAAGCCATTCATGGAAAGAAATATCTAGAGATCAATGCAATTTGCAGAGACTACATTATTTGCATCCAGCTGGGCTGCTTCTGATTGCTTTGAATTGCTGATATGCATAGGCAAAAGTGGGTTTCTGTTTGGGATCCACTCCATTTGTCTGATAGTTCCTCCTTCCTAATATGCAGAAATAACAAACCCATTCCCAAAGCACCCTCCCCCACCCCTGCTTATTATGTTTCCACTCTGCATTTTCTCTCCGAAACATTGTTTGCTGCCCCTGGAGGCTAATTATCACCTACGAGATGTTCAGAGCCAAATCATTGAAACTTCCAAAAGGTTTAGATCAAATGCAAGCAAGATGTAGTTTGTATATTACTGCCACATATTCCAGGAACAGCTGGTCTCCCGGGGTAGCAAGTGTGGACTGCGTTAATGAATCTGAGTATGTTTCTGGTAGATCTTTTAATTGTAAATGTAATTGCGGTTGGTAGTTGTTTTAATTTCTAAACCTAGAGTATATGTTTGAATTTTCTGTTTAATTTGGTGCTGCTAAAACATTTTCCTCTGAGGATCCAGTTATCATGGGCTTTTGACTTGCTCTGCATCTTGAATGAATATAAAATGAATATAGTTTCTTTACTGACATCTCTCATCCCTCCTGTTTCTCATTTACTAATCTAGGAATATATAAATTGTGTGTGTGTGTGTGTGTGTGTGTGTGTGTGTGTGTGTGTGTGTGTGTGTGTATATATATAGTGCTCATCTTGGTAGTAGTGAGTGGATATTTAGCAGTCTTCTACTCAGCTCAGATTCATGCATTTTTTAAAATGCTAGGATTTACACTTGCTAAATTGGAGGAGACGTGGCATGCATCAACTTCCCCTTCATCAAAGGGAATTCCAGCTCCAAATCTCACCATTACATTATCGTGTGACTCTTTGTTGAATTAAAGTAGAAATAAGAATTAATATTCTAATTAAAAGGATCCATTAAATGAAAGAACACATAGGTTCATTATTATTAAAGTCTAAATAATAAGTTCAGTGTTATTACTGAATTAAGATGATGGTGACATTTGCATTCCATGATTCATTTGAAACATGGTGTTAGAGGAGAGTTTTACAGATGTCAAGCACTTCCAAAGAGACAAATAGATAAGTTCTAAAGTAAATCAAGTCTGAATTCTCCCTGGAAGCTAAAACGACTAACCTGAGGCTATTTGGTAAGAGAAGCCACTGGTAAGGCAATAGTGCAAGGAAAAGTTGGGAGGCAGTAACAAAGAAAGCCAGAGTCCTCAGTTTTCAAGACCTGAGCAAGGCTGTTAATGATATGAAGTTTTGGAGGTCCTTAGAGTCACCATAAGTCAGAAGCTGTTTGACATTACATCACACATGCATACACACACACACACACTTCCTCCAAGGAGTTCAGAGGCAGAGATTGGATTCTCATTTTAAGTTCACAACAATCTTGTAAAATAGGCTAGGTTGAAATATAGGGACTAGTATAGCATCAAACCTTGAACCTCAGTGCTGAGCAGGGAGTAGAATTTACATCTTTTCAATAGCATTCAATGACATTCTCTCCATTGCAACAAATTGGCTTTTGAAGATGCAGTGTGCCATTGACCGTTGATACTTGTTTAGGGTTGGAATAACTGATTATCATACCACATAAAATAAGAGGTTCTGAACAACTTTCCAGAGGCTTTAGAATATAATAAGCACCCTTTTGGATTGGACCACTGATCCATGTAGTCCAGCATCTTTTCTCACATAATGACCAATCAGCTTCTCACTCTGGATATGGAGGTTTCCTTTAGATGTCATGGCTTGTAGCCATTGATGGACCTATCCTCTATGAATCTGTCTATCTTAAGCCATCTGTTCTAGCAATCATCAATACATCCATTGGCACTGAATTCCACAATTTAGTTGCGTGATGTCCCTCAATAGAGTCTTGAAGGGGCTATAAATGGTTGGTGATGCAGGACTTTACTTTGTAGAACTCATTTTTACCTTGCTGGCCTTGTTCCTCTATATGCTTAATTAATATTTCTATCTTTAATAATTGTTGTTGTTGCCAGCCATTCAGTCATCTCCAACTCTTGGCGATCCCATGGCACAGCTGTTACCATGATCCCTGATTCTGCACCACCTCCGTCAGCTGTGCAGTGTTCTGGCCGATGTCCTTTTTGATCATGTCTAACCACCGTGTTCTTTGTTGACCTGGTTTCCTTTTTCCACTGACCAACCCTAGCATAATTGCTTTCTCCATTGAGTTGGTTCGCATGATGTGGCCAAAGTAAATGAGCTTGAGTTTCGTGATTTTGCCTACCAATGATGTATCAGACTTTATGCGCTGTAGTATTTCCTTGTTTGTGACTTTTGATGTCCATGGAAGCCTTCTCCAGCTCCAGAGTTCGTGAGTCAATTTTTCTCTTGTCCAATTTTTTCATCGTATCTTTACTAACAGTTGCTACTAATTTACCCATTACAGACATTTGGCTAACCAGCCTGTCATTTCCTGGGTCCTTGCTAGACCCCTTTTTTTTTAAAATAGTGTTAGCATTTGTTACTTTCCTGTCCTCCAATAAAGGGGCTGATCTTAGTTGTGTATACCCAAGTTAAATATATCCCGGTTAGATCAATAGTTTCACATTTGAGTCTTTTGAATCCACAAGTGTATGCTATCCAGATCTAGAGAGCTACTTATTTTTAATTTATTTATTGGCCCTAGAATGTTATCTGCATGTCATCTACTTGATTCAGTTCTTCAGACACTCTTTTCCAAAAACAACAGCTCTGACTGGGGTTATCTGCCACCTATTTTCCATCGGGAAAACAGATGCAAAGAATGTATTCAGTTTTCTCTGCCATCTTCCTACCTTTCTTAATAAATTCTTTTATTCTTGTGTCATCCAGGGCACAAGCTTCTCCCTGGCCTGCTTCCTACTCCTGATACATTTTAAGAAATACATATTGATTTATCTTAATATTTTTAGTAACTCAGAAACTCTATAGAGTTTAGATCAGTATTTCTTATCTGTGATTTTACCATCAATAGCCAGAAAACCCATTTTATGATTGCAGCCATTAACCATGAGGTACATTCATAGCATTTGCCATCACATAGGTGATGTTTAAATTGTTCTAATGGAGGAAAAAATGCATGTTATCAAATTGGTCATGCACTTGGATTTTTTTTTCAATAAAAGCTATATGCAGACATTACCAGAGATCTTAGACTTTCTCATACCTGTTTCTTGGGCAGGTGGGAAGCAGGTGAATTATCAATTACAAACTAATTTTTAACCATCGTTATTAATCTGTGTAGAATCATCAGCTATCTGAAGAACCCACTCCACCCTATATGTCAGCTGTGATATTATATGTCTTGGCCCACTCTCTCCTTATATCATGTTTTCAGGTACATAAGAGATTGACGTTTACATAAAGTGTAATGAATCTATAAAAGTCATGGTACTTTGCAATGAAACGCATACTTCACCAGCTGTCTTTGGCATATTGAAGAGACCTAGCCATGTGCTTTGTTTGTCACTGCATCCAGCTATTGACTGAGCTTGATACAAAACTACTCTGGAACTGCTACTGAAACTTAAAAGAGCTAATTGAGCCCTGTAAGGAAACAGAGATGTGTATGTGTGGGGGGGGGTATCTGTTGGAGCCTTGTGCTTCGTACAAATACCTTCAAGAGGCTGTCTGCAAACCCAAAACAAAGTTGTTCAGAACTTAGTAGGCAACTGTGCGATTTGCTAGTATTCTAAACAATGCTGCCAGCAAACAATAACCCAGAATGGGGGCTTATTTAAATTTGATGGGCATTATTCCAACAGCCAAGGCCGTTCAAAACAGAGAAGCCACAAAGAGATCTGACTTTTCTGTTTTTCTTTCTCTGTCTTCACACAGTTCAGTTGATACCCCAGGAATCATTATTCTTAGTGAAATAAAAAAACAAAAACAAAAAATGACCACTTACATATACGCCTTCAGAACATTTTAAATTGTAATAGCATGCATTAACTCCGGTTTGGGCAACGGCACTGCACAGCCTGCTTCAGCAGGCAATAAATATGTTCTGTAAGGTTGTAACCATTAATATAACATGAATACCAGTGGCATCTCCTGTGAATACTGCACAGCAGAAGGGAGATTCAATAATGTGCCAGAAAGTCCCCCTTGGGGAGATGTACTTGCTTGGCTTGATGTGCCTAGCTTTGCTGGCAAAATGTAGTTTGTACCCAGATGTGTCCTGATGCCAATTGGTTCTCCTTGTCAGTTCACTAGCATTATGATCTTACTGCCTAGATCTACACAGGAAATGGACACCCCCCACACACATACAAACACACACTTGTTCCTTTACCCCTCCCCCTTTATCTCCACAGCCAATAATATTCAATTCCACTTGTGACCTTAATGTGTAAGACACATATCAAACCCCATAAGAATTGAAATAAATGTATTGTAATAATTTGGAATCTTCTGGTATTGTAATAATTTGAAATCTTCTGGTCTGTGGAAAAGATAGTAATAGGCTCTCAGAGGGCTCCTCCTCACCTAGATTTCTTAAGTAGAAAAGTGCCATCTAGTGGTATTTGAGCCACAGCATCCGGGATGTACGACCAGGGAGATATTTGTTGCTCAAACTGCCAATAAAAATAGATGGGAAATGATGGAGGGTTGAGGGTTGTATTTTCTGGACAACTGTCAGTTTTCATGTGATATTCTTTTATTCCTGTGACTCTACAGTAGGGATGTGGAATATGTCATGAAAATATATTGCTTTATGTGGTTTTTCAAAAACGTTGGTAAACTGGCATTAATTTGCTTAATCTATGATGTGATATTAAAAGAAAATGTTTTAGACAATGCAGATGCAAAGCTAAAGGAATTCAAGGCTGAGAACTTTTGCTATCTGGGATCCAAAACAGGCAGACCAGAAGCTAGACAGAGCTTTAAATAACTAGACATTTACAATCTTCTGCGATAGTGTATGTTTATTTTTACATTTCTCAGAAAGGAAAGGCCCCAAGGGAGTGCACTAAGTCAGGTTTCCTGGTTTCAACAAGCAATCTTTGTCTCACCAAAGTTCAGTCATAATATAACTTTGGTTTATTGATAGATGAATGTCCCTATGGGCTCAGGCATTCCGTTCTTCCCTTTTATCCTCCTAATATCACATAGAACAGTTCCTTGAGAGGCAAATTGGTGTAGTGATTAAGAGAGTGGCAACCTCTAATCTGGAGAACTGGGTTTGATTCCCCACTCTTCAACATGCAGCCAGCGGAGTAACCCTAGGCCAGTCACAGTTCTCTCAGCCTCACCTACCTCACAGGGTATCTGTTGGGAGAAGGATGATTGTAAATCATTTTGAGACTCCTTTGGGGAGTAAAAAGCAGGTTACAAAAAACAGCGCTTCCCATCCTGTGTTATGCCAAACAATATGGTTTAATCCAACATGCTTTTCCATTGATTATAAAGGAAAGAAGCATCTCTTTCGACCTCCCGAAGAGGCTGGGCCAGAGATAATGGTACCTGCCTGGACACAAGGCATACGGAATGGTAGCTGTAGTAAGGAGGAGAATTGCTTTTTTAAATTTGTTATTTAACAGATTTCTGTTTATTTATTTTATTATTTTGGCTTTTATGCTGCCCCTCTCGTACTAGCCATCTCAGGGCAGTGTACAACATAGATCTAAAACCTTGGTTATAGAACTAAAACAGATTCCATGGCACAGTTGTTACCATGATCCCTGAAATCAAATAAATAAATAAATTCAAATGGGTTGGTCTGAAGTAACACAACAAACAGTCAAGAATATTTATATTAATAGATTAAAATTAACATATTAAAAACAAACAAAATATCAGCACCGATAGATGTTAGATTCTGATCAGTTGATGGTACAATAATATGAAGAGGTGGTAGAGGAAGAGAGGAATCATGACGAGCAGGGGTCTAGAGCAGTGATCCCCAACCTTTTTATCACTGGGGACCGGTCAACGCTTGACAATTTTACTGAAGCCCGGGGGGGGTAGTCTTTTGCCAAGGGATATTGCCGCCGCCACCTGAGCCCCCTGCTCCACTTGCTTTCCCGCCGCCGCTCCGGACTTCCCGCCGCCCACTGGGAGGTGCGTGCAGCAGCAGCTGCACAGTGCCACGCCGAGGGGGAGCCCCAGCCATGCCAGCCGCCGGAGAGCACCAAAGGTGAGCCGATGGCAGAGTGGCAGGCCACCCCCTGAGGCAGCAGCCGGGGAGGAGGACGAGGAGGAGCCACGGCCCAGTACTGACTGATCCACAGACCGGTACCGATCCCTGGACCGGGGATTGGGGACAACTGGTCTAGAGGACAAGTGGTAGGCCTCGTTGAAGCTAGCATCCTGTCTACATCAGTCTGCGCGAGACATCTTAAACCAGGGGTAGTCAAACTGCAGCCCTCCAGATGTCCATGGACTACAATTCCCATGGTAATTGTAGTCCATGGACATCTGGAGGGCCGCAGTTTGACTACTCCTGTCTTAAACTGTCAAAACACTTCCCCAAAGGCAGCCAAGGTGGCTCCAGTTCCTTTCCTGTATTTATTGTTGGGAGAAGGTCATGGCAGACTGATATGATTCCCTCTGCAAAGTAGCTCGCAAAAGCCTCACAGCTGATCTCCAAGCCATGAGACATAAAGGGCATAAAATCTGACAAGCTCAAATGAAAAGGTTGGCTGGCTCTAACCCATAGTTTACCATTACTTCCAAGCCAGCAAATTTATGTTTTGTATATACCCTCCAACTCAGACTTGGAAACAGAATTGGAAACTTCAGTTTAATTCTATGTTGTTCAAATTGTTTATCCAGTTTTGCCATCATACCACTCGCCATCTGGGGTAAGCCCTAGGTTGGATTATTTCCTCCTTTGAATGTTACTTGTATAGCCTCAGCAGATTATTCTGCTACATGTTACACATGACAGAACTGGATTGCTGATGCTTCAGATATCTTGACAATGTAGTAGCATATGGCATAAAGCAGTTGAGCACTTCACGTTCGTTTCAAAAGAGAAGGAAGACCTTAATTTCCGGACAAAACATGCTGTGGTATTTTCAGGCAAATGAAGTTGAAACCACGAATTGCCCTGCTGTTTCCAGATCAGCAGTTTGTGAAAAATGATTAATGAGGCTCGTAAAGTCTCCAGTCGCATTTTCAGAAAGCAGCAGTCTTAGTTACTCCACTGGAATAATGAATAGTTTTGCTGTGATCAGTCTATGGTGTGTTGTCATGCTATTTGTTTTTCCACACAGCAATCTCATAACTTTTCAGACCTAATTTTAGCTATTTTGAATATTTCGGTAGATAGTTCCATATGCATGATCTAACTGTTAGCAGAATACATATAGCTGTAATCTTATTTGTATTATACAATGTGGCTTGCATATCTTTCTTACATGTGTCCAAAGCTGTATATGGGTTTGGCAAAAGGGGTAACTGTGAGGAGCTACTTCCAAAAGTTAAGTTCCATTGTGCTAGATGTAGATGGTTTTCAGGGAACCTGCATGTCTGAACTGCCAGGTAGCAGTTTCCCCACTATGATAAAAAAAAATGTATCTCGAAAATGAAATGTTGTTCCATCACAGACTAAGTAGCCCTTGTAGCCTTGTTTTTTTTATTATAAAATGAAGCTCAGTGTCCCAGTCTGTGGCTGACTGGCCTTTTTGGCTTTAGTTAGCCTTGGCACTGCTTGGGAAGTTGTAAGAACCCTCTTTCTTTAACCTTTGTCAGAAATGGCACTGAGTCTTCTTTAACAACAAATGAATATTTTATTTCACAAGCAGGAATAAAGTTGTTGGAATAATTAAACTTTCCTATATAAATCAGATATTATTCAGTTAGAAGTTCTTAGTTACAGGTTTTTAATTAGTTTCTAGGCTTATTCTTAGATTTTAAGTTTTCTCTTAAACTGAGAGGCTTCATTACTGTGTTTATCCTAAAACATATCCACTTTTCTTTGGTCTTTGTGAGTTCCACTGAACTCCCCTGGCTTCTAGAAGGTGGGCACTCTTGGTTAGTACCACCACTTTCTCCCCTTCTAGAAGAACCGGTATCCCACTATGTAATGAGTACTCTGAAGCACCGTCTCTCACGCACACACACAAGTCTAAATCCTTGCACCTGATTTTCTCTTCTTAACTGGACAGAGATCCTCCCCTCCTTAGAAGAATTCTCCTCCCTATTTGGCCTGAATTGGAAGTATAATCTTACTGCCCAAACTCCCACCAGTAAATATCTGTCCCAGTTGTCCAGATGCTGCAAGTCAACTAAGGATCTGTCAGATTGCTTTCTGAGCCAGCATCCAAATCAGAACCAGACAGAGTGAAATAGCTGGAGCAACAGCTAGTCTATTAGCTCCCTCTCAGCTGTTGCTGGCAAATCAAAGTGCTCAGAGCACTCTGTTGCTCTGGTTGTCACTACCTAGTAAAGATCTTTAACCATTAACTTACTGTTGTTGTTACTTCAGCACTTGGAACCTTATTTTCAAAGTGCTGTCCGTCACATCAGCATATTTTAAGGGCACAAAATGGTGCATTCTTACATTCATTCCACTAAACTGTGTACCCCTGAGCATCTACTAGTTTCAGTGAGGCTTCAGTACATTCCCATGCATGTCTCAGTGTAACTAATGGTAATCATGCAGTAGCACTGATCAGTTGACTGGCTCTCTAAACCACTGCAACAGCTGTGTTAACTGGTGTTATTTTACTGCAGTTTTGCAGATGATGGTTGTTTAGGTTGCTTTATAGTAAATCATTCAAGGGTATGTCCTAGCCAGTGAAAGAGAAACTCAGAAGCAGACAGAGTACAATTTACAACACCATCTGGCAAATCTATCTACTCCCTGTCTTTGTTTTATTTGAGACTAACATATTTTAATTCTGCACAAATGTGTTTTATTTTGATCTACAGTAGGCTTTACTGTTAGTATCTAAATAATGCTTTATAGTCTGTTTCTGATTCATCCTCCCAACAGTTCCATGAGATAAATCACTCACAAATATTACCATTTTACAGATGGGAAAGTAAGGCTGAGAGAAACGACAAGGCCACCAAGGGTGTTCATGGAAGAGCATTTGTTTGTTAGCCCTGGTCGAGGCTCCTGGGTCCAAATTTAGCATTCCACAATGGTGGTCTTCCTTTCTGACATACTGGTTTTTATACTTTTGGGATCCCCTGTTTTAGGTACAGGTCTCATAAACAGTATTTTAACTGGAGCTTGCAGTTAAACTTTAACTGGATTAGCAAAACTAATCAAGGAAGCTAAATTAACTATTGGCAGTTCCGGTCATATTGAACTGTCATCTTTCAGAAGGGTTCATATTAGTTGCAGTAAAAAAGCATTCTGGTACCTTTAATGTATGGTGGCATGAAGGAGTCACCTTATTGGATTAGTGTGTGTTTTTTTTTTCTTTGTATGCATTTATTTACTTCTTTTATAGCCCTTTCGCACTGAGACTCAGTATAAACTACAGAATATTTTTAAAATTCAGTCAGATGTCAAACATCCAATAAACAATGCACTATGACTAGCATTACAGAATTAGAAAATAATGCAAGAATGAAGAACTCTCTAGGGCATGGCAAGACGAAGAATTCATTTTTATAACCTGCTTTTCACTTCCCAAAGGAGTCTCAAAGCAGCTTAAAGTTGCCTTCCCTTCCTCTCTCCATAGTAAGGTAGATGGAGAGAGCTCTGACATGACTGCTCGGTGAGAACAGCTCTAACGGGAACATTAATACAGATACAAATCAAATAGCAAGCCCCTGTAATAAACTTCACAAGAGAATGGATACAAATAAGACTCTTGAAGTAATAAAGCCTGGTATAAAGGTAAAAACACACACATACAAATCAGGATTGTTAAAAAGATGCTTCATCCTCTGAAAATAGAAATCCAGAGTGAAAGATAAAACTAGCCCCCGTTTCCTCGCAGCTTAGAAAGGGATGCCCCTTTGGGCAAGCCAGACTGGAGAGCTGTTGGCCCTGCTGCCTTCTTGTCCTGTTTCTTGAGGGTAGGGCAGATGGTAGCCTCTACTGCTGCTACACAAGGCAGGAAACAGAGCAAGGGATACTTGAAGCTAAGCTGAAACTGAAGATCAAACTGCTTTATTATCTGTTTATTTTATTTTATTATTCATACATACATACATACATACACACACACACACACACACACATACATAGAAAATTCTTAGCTGTCACTCTTGTAAGACTGGCTCATGGCGGCTTACAAAAATAGAATGCAATAACAAATAACTGTAAAATTTCCGATGTGCCCACATATAAAACCCCAACAAGAACAATTAAACAACACTGAAAACAATTAATCCTAAAGAGAGAGAGATTGACACAATTATACCTTTAATCATATATCTGCCCCTCAAATAGCTATCAATTGCTTTCCAGTGGTGTCAGTTTTTTCTCTTATTATTTGGGAAATGGTACCTTGTAGCACCCATTAATGATTCCCCTTCAGTATTACACCCCTGCTCACTCTCTAGGTTACAGTTCCAGTCTTTTGACCTGGTGCCTGTGCAAGCAGCTCCTGGATCAGTCTTATCTGCTGGATCCATATATGGTATGTGACAGGACCACAGAAAGCATGCACTGAGTTATGACCTGTGAACAGAGGAGTGTGTTCATGAAGCTGCTCAACATTTCACATCATAAACAATTCATCTTTTTCACATCCCAAGGGAACCATACATCATTAAAAAAAAAACTAGCTTTCAGCATAAATGCAGCTACCAAAGCATTCATTTACTTGATACACAGTACTCCATGACTGATGAAAACATAAAATATGAAAAACGTTTGGGGGGGGGGTTCATGACCTCAGGAAAGCTCACTGAATTTTGTTGTCTTTTTGCTAATTTGGGTTGCAGTCTTTATTTTGCACAAGCATCCATAAAAAACAAAAGAACTGTATTTTTGTTCTTTTCACTGGGAATACTGAAAAGGCTGGTGATTCTATTTTGTGTGCGGAAAAACAGGAAGAGGCCTAATAAGCACCATATGAGAGGAAACAGGTTGAGGAAAATTAGCCCTATTTGCTACCAATCATTATACACATATTAAATTACATTCAAACAGAGAGGGCATGTTCTTATATAAGGCTGGAGGGGAAAAATGGAAATCGAATTGTGTGGCGTCAGAGTGAAGGAGACTTGTAAGAAAGGTAACTTTTCAAAGAAATGTTTTCTTTGTAGTGAGAATCCATTTCCTACTTAACAAATAAATGATACAGTACCGAAATGGGAAAAGAATGATCTAAGGGCTCCCACTGGCTCACACTGACTCTTTTTTTCCCCTTTGGAAAGCTTGTGCAGTGACAAAGAGCTCTATCATGGCTCTGGCCCCTGTTATTGTTATAGATTTAAGTGATGTTTTTTGCTCATTGCTGTTATTTCCACTGTATACTTCCAGGATATATCAGTTGCATAGGTTCAGCTGTATTAGAACTGTTGGCTGCCTATGTAACAACAGGAACCAGAACAGAACACTGTTTTCCTTTCCTTAGCAGACTGGTGACCTCCTGGGCAAACATCTCATTAAATGACACGGTGCCTAATGCTGGCATAGCCGTAGAGAGATGATCAATAAATGCACGGTAATTTGCTTAATTGCTTCCACAATGCTGAGCAATAAGTTGGCCAGATTGGTTTACCTGACATTCTTTTTTTCTTTTCTTTTTTTTTGGCAGAAAAAAAGAGCCATGCAGGAAGGCTTGCTTTATCTGTTCAAAATATGGAATATTTTTGCAAAAGTCTGGGCCAATTAGACTACTGTTTTTTTTCCCCATTATCCATGAACAATTAGCAGAAAAAAATAAACGTGGATCAAGGGACGGGTGTCTTCTTCCCAGCCATGTATTCTAGAATAGTATTCAAGATTCTTTACACAAAACTGAGCTTTGTAACAGTCCTGTTTAATTAATTTACTCAGAACAAGCAGACAAGACTGAAGCCAGCAGAGACATTATCACACTGAGACAGTTCATACTCGCAGATTTTCAGTTATCTGTTTGCAAATCCTGTAGTACAGCTCCCTCTCCTCTGGCAGGTATGATGGATTGAAGTGGAAGTACTTACAAGATAGAACACGTAGCATCATTAGGCTGTGGCTGAAGGCCACCAGAAGAGGGGTTGTGAGTGTAATGTTGTGCAAAACAAATGTTCTGTGTCTTTAAAGTACCTCTGAATGTCCAGTTCTCTGGGTAGCTACACCCCATAGAGTTAGAGGCCTGTGTTCACTTGTCACATCTGAAAGGTCAGTGTTACTACAATGGATTTATTTATACCCATTGATGTGAAAACTCTAAAAATCTAGAGCTGTGGCTGAAAAATGTCTCTCTCTGCTCAAATTTTCAACCACATAGAAGCAAAGGGACCAAGGGACCAAGCCCTATGAAGATAGGTTGAGGGACTTGGGAATATTCAGCCTGGAGAAAAGGACATGATAGCCCTCTTTAAGTATTTGAAAGGTTGTCACTTGGAGGAGGGCAGGATGCTGTTCCCGTTGGCTGCAGAGGAAAGGACACACAGTAATGGGTTTAAACTACAAGTACAACGATATAGGCTAGATAGCAGGAAAACATTTTTCACAGTCAGAGTAGTTCAGCAGTGGAATAGGCTGCCTAAGGAGGTGGTGAGCTCCTCCTCACTGGCAGTCTTCAAGCAAAGGTTGGATACACACTTTTCTTGGATGCTTTAGGATGCTTTGGACTGATCCTGCATTGAGCAGGGGGTTGGACTAGATGGCCTGTATGGCCCCTTCCAACTCTATGATTCTATGATTCTATTGAAAACACCATTCCTCTTAAAAGACCAAACAGCAGTGGCCACTTGACCAAGGCAAATGCCAAGGGAATTTCCTGCTTCCTCTTCCTCTTAGGCAGCTGGGTTCAAAGCTCTTTATGGAAGGATTAGGAAATGTATGTGAGTAGTTACCAAGCAGCTACTTCATGCTCTCTCTTGCAGTTTGCAGTCACCTGAGAGTCCCTTACTCATTGCTGGTTTTTCCCTCTTAACTATTGATTGTTACTTAGATTAATAAGTGGCTTTGCCTGCCACTGCATCATGATTTTATTCCTGCCTTTGTTCCATGGGTTCTGGGCAACAAAATATTTCATTCTCCGTACATTCCTAGGCAGAAGTGAAATGGGCAGAAGTTGTGTGTCTTCCAATGGTGTTTATACCTCCAGTTGATTATCTTTCTGTCTCCAGTGCAAAGCTCCAGTTCAATGACACTGAGCTGCTACTCCAGACCTACAGGTTCTCTTTGAGATTCTCAACAGATGGCCAAGGTCAAATGAGCAACTTCTGTAATGCTTTCCTCTGTTGTGTCTCCATTGCAGAGCGGTTCAGCGCCATCCTATTTTCACACTTAGGCATCCTTGGTCCCTTAACATTTTGCTGAAAAAGCCTGGAAATCTTTTTGCAAGGAGGAAACTGTAAGCCTGTGCCAAAGTATCACATATGGGGGGAAATCGGGGCAACCCATCCAAACATATCTTAAATGTGATTCTTTTGTAAGCTCTTGCAGCCTCAGATATCCATGCCATTTTGTTCTTGGGCAGGGGCAAAAGATAGAGACACCACACTTCTTGAACAAACACAAACCCACCCGACCTATGACCCAAAGCAGAGACAGACCCAGTTTTACAGCCCACAACAAGCCTGACAGTTAAATGAATCTGTTTCAGCTCAGACACCTCCCTTTTCTTCTCTGTGACTTGCTTCTCCTAGCACAAAAGAAGCTCACCATTTAGTGATAGGTGAGATAGGGTGTTTCGTCTTCAAGGCAATTTGTCATGATGGTATGTTCATGAATACCAGGTCAGGCACATTACATGGAATCCCAAGGACATCAGATGTTTAAGCCAGTTCCAGGCCTCATGGGGTAAATGTTCAGGAACTATTAGCTCAACACTCTAGGGCCAGCATCCAGTTCACTATACACCATTAACCTCAGTCACATTACCAGAAAACTAACTGCTTCTCAGTTAAAGGTAACTCATTTTGTACCACATTAATTGCCGTTGTTAAACTACTGTTCTCACCATTGTTCTTCTGTTCCAGTGGTCTATTACACTGTTCTGCTGCCATCACTGTATTGTTAGTGTTTATATCCACTGAGTTGTCTGTACGGTTCCCTGTTACTAAGTTCTATATAAACCACCCTGAGCCTCAGGGGTGGGCAGTATGTAATAAATAAATAATAATTTAAAATGAATAAGTTGCATAAATTAATGAGGGTGATTTTTCCCCATTTATGTGTGATATGTGTGCTTTCTTGTTGGCCATTTAGATTTCTCCAGCATCAAGTCTGAATTCTTAAACAATCTATTTTCCACTGTCAACTAGTTGCAATTAAAGACTAAAAAAATCTTTGCTGCAGTACACTAATGATAAAATTTGGCCTTGTGAAAGAGAAAAAGTTCAAAATGAAATCTAGAGTTTTAGTGCTGCAACTAACAATGCAGAAAAACTAAAATAATAATAATATCAACCTCGATTCACCAACTAAATTGAATAGGTTAAAGGTTTAGAGCAGGGGTAGTCAAACTGTAGCCCTCCGGTTGTCCATGGACTACAATTCCCAGGAGCCCCTGCCAGCGAAAGCTGGCAGGGGCTCCTGGGAATTGTAGTCCATGGACATCTGGAGGGCCGCAGTTTGACTACCCCTGGTTTAGAGTCTGTGTCTGTCTCTGGAACATCTGGCATCCGTCATCCCTTCTATGCACCCTTCCGCTGTAATATTTTATCCCTGTCCATTAGGAGTTTTAGAGCCATGATGACTTAAATCAAACCTGCATCCTGGTCAAGGAAGATGAATCATGATTATGGCCTGCTATTAAAATGAATAAAAAAGAAACGCATGGGAGCGTGATTCCCTCATCTACCCTCCTCTATAAATGTTTCCTTATTTGACACTGTGACATCTTTGGCTCGGTGAGAGACTGAATAGCAGACATTCTTACCGGCTCTACTTACAAAACCAGAAACTTACAAAACTTTGGCCCTTTTGCGGTGTCATTAAATTGAATGAAGTTTTTCTCAATGGCTTACCTGGGAGTTGCGCTGAGGCCACTGGTGAATGATTAAAAAGTGAGACAGTAAACATTGTTTCCAGTTTGGTCTCCTAGCTGGTGTTTTTGATGCCCTTTTAAATTAAATGTCTAATCTGTATCAAAAAATACAAGATTGGAACTGTTAGGAAAATATTAAATGCCTGTCCAAAGGAAACCAGAGATGGAAATTAACCTGCATATTTAGGGCAGTGTTACACAGAGGTGGATAAACCTAGATATCTTGTAATCCCAGTTTAATGTGTGAACCGCCTTTACAGGAAAAATGAAAGCTGTGTTTGAGATGTTAACATATGTGATACAACATCATCGTATGTGGCTGCTTACTTGATGTTGCATTTATTTACTTTTTTTATACCCTGCCTTTCTCCCCAATATAAACCCAAAGCAGTTTACATTGTCTTCCTCTTCTCCATTTTATCCTCATTTAATGTGTGGCAAATATGGTGAACTGGGGTGATTTTTTAGGTTTTCTGTATTTTCTAGTCACAGCATAAAAACATTGTATGACATGCATGTGAGCCTTCCAAGACTACTTTCGAGATAGTTTAATATTTGTTCAAGTATTCTTCTTGTTTTTTTCCTTTTTATATTTTCAAGCATTATTTTTAGCCATACCAGACCACTGCCTTAGGGGAAATAATTCAATTCCTGCCCTGTTGAAAACGCTAGAGAGAGAAAGGGCATTCCTTTCTAATCACTTTAGCCTACAGTACCTCTTTGGAACATCTGCTCCTCATATAGAGGGTCTCTTTTTAAAGTGTAGACTAGTTGCCTGTGTGTAGGCTTATATGGCAAAGTAGAATTCCTGTGATGAATGGCAGAGCTTCCCCATCATTTAAGTGTTGGGTACTAGGAAAAACAGGAGTTAGTAGCACCATCTAATGTAGAAAAGTATATATACCCGTTTATGGGGGGGGGGAGACATTCAGTTCTAGAAAGTTTAATTTTAAAAAACTTCTGTAAGACTAACATCTAAAATGTAATGCATTTAAAAACAGGGTTTTTTTGTTACTACAGCTGAGGATAAAGCAACAGAAACAAGCTATTTCATCAGTTGTAGTTATACCTCCAAAATAGTTATTTCTGTCCAGGACAGAAATACGTTTGATCTTTAAAGTTAGATGGTGTTATATTGCCTGTTCTAGTTGGGATAGCACTTCTTTTGAAAGATCGGGTTCACAGCTTGGTTGTGGGACAGTATTGTTGGCCCAGCTTTCTGAGAACTATTCAAGGTTCTGTTTTTAACCTTCATAACCAAAAAATTATTTATTTATTTTATAATGAGATTTATTGGCTGCCACTCGTGGCCAGGCTGGCTCATGGCAGCTTACAATCAGAATAAAAACATTACAGTAGTCCAACTTTAAAAAAAAAACCCTACAGTTTAAAAACCTACAATATAACCCCCATAAACTGAACAAGATCATGTCAACCACCAGAAGTGCCAGAACAGATGCTAGACTCTGTGTTACAGATAACAAGATGGATGGACAAATATGGAAGTCGTCCAGTGAAGTAATGAGGGGTACCCAATGATATTCCAAGCCCTAGCCCTGACCAAACGCCTGATGGAAGAGCTCCATCTTGCAGTCCCCAAGGAACTGTGTCACCTCTATCAGCACCCTCAGCTCATCCAGGAGCAAATTCCACCAGGTAGGGGTCAGGGCCAAAAAGGCCCTGGCCCTGGTTGTGGCCAGGCATACTTCATGAGGGCTGGGTAGGGAGGGAGGGAGGGAGATTATGGAGTCTATTGAATATATTCCTTATCAACAAGAAGAACTATTTTGTTCTTTTGTCAGTTGCACCCTGTATTAGCAATGTTTGAATTTGCAAAGAGTGTAAGGCACTATGCTGCTTAGAAGAATAAACAGTTTTATTATGAAAATAAACAACTTTGCATAGAAAGAGAAGGGAGTGAGAGTCCTATATCTAACTAACCTGTTCTGTTGTTCTCTTCATTCTGGAAGTATGCATGGACAAAGTATGCTCAAAGGAGCCAGTCAGGACATAGGAGGAGATTATTTGAGAAATATCAGGAAGTTCATAATCTAACCATGCTAAATACATATCTCCTCCAACACCCCCTGTAGGGCACTCTTCATATTCTGTTCAATCACACACACTGCAGATCTTGCATATTCCATGTAACATGGATTAAATAATTGATAAAGAATTTTATCATATAGAAATCATAGTGTAGGCTGTTTTAGATTAGGTTCCATCTAGTCAGCAGTTATACAGTTGTATCTAGGTATTCTATATATAGAATCCTGTATATTAAATGTAAGTTATTTGAGTTGTCTACATTTTGGGCCATGGAATGAGTCACCTTGACTAAACCTTGAAGTTTATGGTACTAGGGAAGACCAGTTGATCCCTAAGCCCCGAAAAAAACATTCAGAGGGAAGTGGGTCATTTGATTTATTTGAACCTTGCAGTCTGTTGCTAGAATGCAATATTGTGAACCGTGGCTGAATTTTTGTTAGCTTTCTGTAGTCTTTTTGCTTAATGAAAGATTTATCACAAAAGACTGTTATGAGAAAAAGGAGGCAAATATTGACAGTATTTAAATATTGATTGTTAACTTTATCATCATACATGTTCAGTATGCCCCAGTAGCCAAATAGTTCTTCTGTGATGTATAGAATATTTAGATACTTTTCTGTTTCTTACAGGAAATTTTATTACATCACTCTGCTGAGAGATCCTGTGTCCCGTTATCTCAGTGAATGGCGACATGTGCAGCGAGGAGCTACCTGGAAAACATCCTTGCACATGTGTGATGGTCGGACACCAACTCCTGAAGAGCTGCCATCATGCTATGAAGGCACAGACTGGTCAGGCTGTACCCTTCAGGAATTCATGGACTGCCCATATAACTTAGCCAACAACCGTCAAGTGAGGATGTTGGCTGATCTGAGTTTGGTGGGCTGTTATAATATGTCCTTCATACCGGAAAACAAGCGAGCACAGATACTGCTGGAGAGTGCCAAGAAGAATCTTAAAGATATGGCCTTTTTTGGCTTGACAGAGTTCCAGAGAAAAACACAGTACTTATTTGAGAGAACTTTCAATCTGAAATTCATCAGGCCGTTCATGCAGTACAACAGCACAAGGGCAGGTGGAGTGGAGGTGGACAACAATACCATACGAAGGATTGAGGAGCTTAATGACTTGGACATGCAGCTGTATGACTATGCAAAAGACCTCTTCCAACAGCGATACCAGTACAAGCGACAGCTGGAGAGGATGGAGCAGAGGATAAAGAATCGGGAAGAGCGGCTTCTTCACCGGTCTAATGAGGCTCTTCCCAAGGAAGAGGCGGAAGAGCAAGGACGCTTGCCTACTGAGGACTACATGAGCCATATTATAGAGAAGTGGTAACCTTGACAGAATTTTTTTTACTAAGAACAGGATATTAAGGTTTCCATAATTTAAAAAATGGAATTAAAAACAATCTTATTTAAGAACAGTCTGTAAAACAGAAGGTAGAATGCGTCTTTAAACAAAGGGTCTTTTTACTATTTCTTATAAGACCAATGGGGTTCTTAATAAAATAAAATAAAACAAAAAAAAATTAAAGAGTTGATACTGGAAAACTCAGATGCACAAACATTGGCCCTCAGCTCTAAGGCCAAATACAGTGAAATGTTTCATTTCCTCATAGAGTCAAATCTAGAGGTCACGGATGGTAGCTTTGTAACCACTCTTCTTCAAGTTGATCTTCCAAAGTCTGAATGTGTTTTCCTTGTTCATGTGAGGTTTTCAATTGTTAAAGTCATGGTAAGGTGGTGGATCTGCCAGACAGTGACTTTGCCCTTGATTCAGCTACTTGGCCTCAAATGGAAACAGTGGTCAAAAGAAAGAAACACGAAGGAAAAGAAAAAAGCAGAGGATGGGAAGCATTCAAGCAAATAAATATGGATCATGTATCAGGCCCAGAGGTTTGGATATGTTGTACTGGTGTCTTGCATGCAGAGACCCATATTCATACATATACCCATTACCAACACAACTGAAGAATTTGAGAACAAATATACTTAATCTTTGCTTTACAGATAAGTGTCCTATAACTTAGTAAATCCTACACACAAATCATCAGTGATATTACCATTTATTTATTTGATTCCATATCTAAAGATGAATTATGTGTGCATCAGTCCTTTGCATTTAAGAGGAGATGGTCCACTTGGGGTATGACATTTCATGCAAATTCATAATCACAGGGTTGATTATTCTCATGTTGGTGTATGCATATCTCTAAAAATATCCTTTGCTCCAGATGGGGTCTTTCTTTAATTAGAAAGAAATATTGAATATTCAGAATAATCCTTATTTAAAATTACATATTTTATCATAAACATCAGTGAGTGAAATAAAAATAGGCCCATTTAAGTCCCATATGTGATGACATAAGCATTCAACTGGGCACTTTATCTCCACTTATTTCAACTTAAATGCAAACAATTTTTGCTAGATTACATCTTTGTCTTCCTGAAGTTTTCCTGAACTTATGAGACAGCACTATTTCAAAGGATAAACAAATTTTGTCTTGACTTTGCATTTTGAACAAAGTAGCTATATTGGAAGACTGGAAATCTTGACTTAGTCTCAGCTCCAGACTTTGATTTTGCCATTCTTTTTATAAGCACTCTGTTCCTTTCTTGAACACCATGCGTCTTTTGTTCAGAGTGTTTCCAATTTAAAAAGCTGGTTTTGTTACTTTTCTATACACATCTGTGAGTTGGTCTGAATAATGCAAAAACAAATTGTGTCCATTACCTTCCTTGCTTGTGACTACCTATTCCAAGAAGGGGAATTGGCTATATTGGCAGTCAAGTCTGAATAACTGGAGCCACCAGCTTTATTTCCAGATGAGGGCTCACTGCAGATCAGTCAGAGAAATGGGAGTAAAGAAAGTGATGCACAAGTTTATCTAATTTTCATGTATGTAGCTTAATCTTTTTAGTCATTCTGCCCCAGGCAGACAGTTAACAGGACCTAGATCATATAGAAAGAAAAGCTCAGTAAATGCTTGGAGTTCTTGAAAAACATACCCATTTAATGGAGTGCTTATGTGGTGAAGCCAAATACCCAAGTGCCCCTAACTACTCCCACATTGAAAGTTATACAAGACCTTAAGTACTTGACCAGATCAACCTGTCAATCAGTGCTAATGTTCCACCTTGTCTCTGCTTGTTAGTGCTTCTATGAAGAAGACCTTCCTGTTCTCTGAGTGTACACAGCTGGCCATATATATTCACTTGAGGTTTAGGCAAGGAAAACCCATCTCAACCTAGAATTATTGTTTTATTATTGGGGGAGAGGGGACTGCATGTTTAAAATCCTAAATTTGGCAATAATAACAGATGGCTAATGTCTAGGACACCTGTGCATTTATATAACTTAAGGAAACCTTTTTTAAAAAGATGTTTTTAACAAATTCTTTACCCAGAAAGGTATGTCAGCTAATCTTTATGCAATACATGTAGCTTTACCCAGTGGTTTTCTACCGTGCATTCAGAATTAGGGATCTATAATACAAAAATGCAGCTCGTCCATATTCATAGTGCACGAAGTAGAAACCTGCTATGTTAACCTTTGTGCAATTCATACCAAGTTCCAAGGGCCAAAATTTGTTTCTGCATGTTGAGCTAAATGATCAAAGGAAAACATAGGGCATTGTTCTAAATTTAACTTCCACAAAAACCCGAATATATCTTAATGGGTTTGCCTATGGGAACTTCCTGGAACATTAGTTGTAAGCTTCCACCAAGATTTTCTTTGTATAATAATTTTATAAGAACAAGCTAAGGAAATAAAACTACTGAATATAGTTATCAACCTCACTTAAATCTGCCAAAGGACAGAGAGTGGGCATATGATGTTTTGTGCTCAGAATTCATTACCTGTAGTTGAGGGGGTGTATCCCATTTTCAGTTTCCAACTCTGGCAAATGGGCATCTTCCTGATTTTTTTTCCTTTATGTAAATCAAGAACACTCATCTTTACCCCATACACAAAGAGAATTATTAGTTGATAATTCAAAATTATTTGCATTGCAACATCTAGGTTGTACTAAACAAACCCATGAGATAGTGAAAAGCAAAGAAGCGCTAACAGAAAACAAAATAAACTCACTGACTTCTCACCTAAAGGAATAAAAGGGCAGAGAAGGAGCAGTATGTTTAAGTTTTTACTCTGATGCCAAATTTCCTGCCTCTATAGGCATTTGGGGGGAACTAACGTAGTATGAATATGGTTCATTGTAATTTATATGAACTGCTTGCTGCTTGATGTTTTGAGAGTAGACTGATGCTATAATAATAAAATGCATAGTTTTAAATGTGAAATATTGCTTAAACCTCAGTAGGCCACATTGTTACATGGGTGATGTTCTATCCTTTCACATTCCGTGTCACTCACTGAACCTTTCTTACATTGACAGCAGCCTACATAGTCTGCAGACATAGAAAGCTTCATGATGCTGGAGGTATCTTTGGTATTTCGATTGAGGCTGAAATCAGCCACCTAAGAGATTGCAAAAGAAACTTCGTAAAAATCTTCAGCTACACTTGCCATTCTTTCCCTTCCCCCAGTGACCTTAACCCTATAGGTGGGGTTGCCAGTCCTGGCAAGCAACAAGAGATGGAGAGGGACATGGGGAGGGGGCTTTCAGTGATGGTGTGATGTCACTTCTAGGCAAACGCAGATGTAACATCAGACTTCTCTAGGAATCACCAGAAACTCTATGGTAAAAACATAGTTTTCTTGGAAGTGGAGTCTGTCCTTTCTAGGAATGTATACAATTCCTAAAGAGGCGTGACCTCATGCCCTTGCTGACAGCATTTTTTTTCTTTCTCTCACTGGCAGCTGGAGTGCTGGCAGGCACATGCCAAGACTACCTATAGGATTTTAGCATTTTTATTTTAAACCACAGAGAATTCCGCAGTGCTGTGCGCCAGGCAGTCATGTCTCACTGAAGGAAGCTGAGAAATTGTTTTTGGTGGATGCCATCTGTAGGTAAGGCATGCTGAGGCCAAGGAAAGGGCTCTGAGGAAACCAAGGAGACAGACAGATTGGACCTCAGCCTAGCAAACCATTTTTCATTCCAACTTGAGTGATTAGGTCATCAGTTTGCTGTGGCTGCAGGACAAGCTATAATTAGTAATGCTTTAGAGTGAATAGAAATGCTTGATGAAGATGATTGCAGCTTTCCCCAACACTGGCAATACTCAAGATAAAAGGGTAGCAGGAGGTTTATTTGCAAGAGGATCAACTTGCATGCAAGGTGTTTGCTCTTGATGTGCTGCAGCTACTGTGCCACCTGTGCTGGGCCTGCCAAGTAGCTGCAGTCAGCAGGAGGGCTGGCAGACTCACTTCATGGATCGTACAGACTAGTCAGTAGGAAACAGCCACAAAATTATAATCTTGACATTCTTTCCAAGGTTTTGTGGCACCAGTTTCAAGTATGTGTGCCAGTTTTTTCAGTCGCTCCTCCACTGAATATTGTTAAATGTTTCATTCCACGTGGATAGGCAGAGAATGCAAGGATTTGGGGCTGCTGCAGATATCTTTGTTCTTCGTTGCATTTTGATGTGACCAAGACACAGAATAGGGCTATGCACATGGAGGAACTTTGCTGTGAAGATGCTGTCTAGTTCTTCAACCTCTCCCCTTTCTATGATAGCAATGGCCTGGATTGAAAACTCCAGTCTTCTACATCCAAACCACAGCGTCCGTCACCAAACCAACAGGCCTGTTCTCATTCTGCCCTCATTTTGGAGCAGTCCGCCTACACAACAAGGAAAGCAACTGAGCATGCAACATCCAATCATTATGTAGCCTGGTCGATCAAGGCTCCTGTATTCTCCTTGCATCTAACTGAGCATAGATTCTCACACACCCCAGGAAATGTCATTGTATTGTATACTTTTTCTTCAACCATTCATATCAGATCCACTTCACAGGAGTGGTGTCTCTGCCCTGAGCTTATCCGCCCAACATTCTACGAGACTTGCCAACACAGGATTGTCTGGCATCAGAAAGGGTCAAAGCACCAAAATTCCAGCAATGCTATTTAAGCCTCACTTAACCTGGACTTTTCTCCCGGCAACTGAAATATATGCACACTCTTCTTTTAGGCTGGTTGCTCACTGACAATTTAACAAACAAGGACATTAGAGGTGCCTTTGCAAAGGGCTTTTTCCAGAGACCAGGTGCACTTGTCACACCTGACACCTGTGTGGCACACAGAGATGGGTCTTCTTTAGCCCATACTGATCCCTCAATAGCTTGAATGGCAAACAGGAGAAAATTCACATTGCAATGCCAGCCTGAGATGAGCTCATGCTACGTCAGCCCTTGTGTGTGGGGGGGGGGGACTTCTGAACTTTCCACTTAATGCTAAAGAATCCAACAAGAACTATATGATTGTCTGTTGGCAGAAGTGCCGTAATTGTAATAAGGTCATCTGTTTTCTCACCTGTTTAATGAACCATGGGTTCAGGGTTGCTCTGATCCAGGTAAGCCTGATTTGAAAGTAATAGCCCTATAAAGCCTTAAATACATTTGAGTCTCTGTAGATATCTGGGTGATAGACCAGTGGCAGCACTACAAGCAATCTTCATACTGGTCATTTCTATTGTTTTGCACCAGAAGATGCTTCAAACAAAAGGTGCTCTTCTGCTGCATATATATTGCATCTGTTTTTATTAAATCAGGGGTAGTCAAACTGTGGCCCTCCAGATGTCCATGGACTACAATTCCCATGAGCCCCTGCCAGTGTTCACTGGCAGGGACTCATGGGAATTGTAGTCCATGAACATCTGGAGGGCTACAGTTTGAATACCCCTGTATTAAATGATGATATTGCCAGTAGAAATGAATTCACGGGTTTTAGTGGCCGGAGCCAAGTCTGAGCCAGGCCAGTTTAAAAAGCACAGAACAGTCAGCCAACATACAAACATTGAGTTACCTGATCTATAGGAAGGAACTGGTGGTTGTTCATCTCCCCAATCAATATTTTTTGGTTTCAATAAATTCTGAAGAGTATAATATGCAAGTGAGCTCCCCCCCCCCCACTTTCTATGTTGTTCCACTGCTTCCTTCCCCTTGCTCAGGTGTCCCTTCCACATGGTGAATTTGGGAGCTGAACTACAAAATAGGCTGATGTTAAACTTATTTTCAGAGTATGATTTGTTTTGTACATATTGGAATGTTTGTAACTTATTTTTATTGCCTCCTTTAACTGATTTTAAAATTGCTTTAAAAGAAAACCACTCCCTGTGAAGTTTTTGCTTGTGTCAATCGCCAGAAAATTTCAGAAGTCTCCCAAGATTTGCCACCTATTCTTTTGGAATCTAATGAGATATGTCACCATGGCTTGCTTTGTTCATGTACTCCCTGCTTTCCCACCACAGTATAAGATATATCAGGAAACCCATGGACAATTCATACACTGGGATCCCTTCTTTTCTTTGTGTGATTATTTGTCAAGGAACTGAGTTCTACATCTGACCTCTAAATAAATACCCAGTCTTCTTTTTCAGCCACTTGCTCTCTAACAGGTTCATATTATTGAAAGTAGCTGAGAGTATTCCAATAGCTGTTTTCCAGTGGACTTAATCTGAAGGTCTGCCTGTCTGCTGCAGGAACTAAAAGCAATGTCTAAGTTGCACCAAGTAACAGTTAAAGCTTTATGTATTTATTTATAGCTTCTTTTTAAAGGTGTTCAAGGACAAGGGAGCTTTTCTTTTCTCAACAACTACTACAAAAATAGATAAACGAAGTAAAGGAACAGTCATTAACTGTTTTTGTCTAAATTAAGAGTGAATGTTAGCAGATTAAATAAATCCTTAAAATGGACTTGGGGGTTGTGTGCATGTTTTCTTTGACCTCCCCAGTGATTTGACTGGCTTACAAATATGAGAAATTTCCTTGCGACACTGCGGGTTATTGAAATTGCTTGGTGGGAGAAGTAGGAGGAGACAAACTTTTCCTTGCAGGGTTGCAGAAGTAGAATCTGCACAGTGAGAAAAGTAGGCAGAAAGTGATTGTTGGAGGCTATTTCTTTTCACCATCAAATATGATAATTGTTTTCTTTAGAAATGTTAATAAACAGTACTCGAGGATATTCACACATCAGCTGTGACAAAATACTGCAATGCAAATAGTACATACCAGATGTCGTATCAATTTTTAACAAAAGTACCCATTTTAAGGCATTATATATCATAGGTTAAAATGTACAGCAGAGGCAAGAATTTAAATAATGTCCTTGGTGCTTTGACTGACCAGGCTTCAAAGAAAATACCTATAGAATCAGAGGTTGCTATCTGTTCTTCTGAAATGCAAAATCTCATTAGTATGAAAGCACCATCTGGCTCCTGCTAATGGCTAACAACAGCTCCTTGCACAGGAACAAGGATAAATTAATAGCTGCTGCAAGGTACCTGCGGGAAGGAGGGCTCCAGCTTGCTGCCTCATTAAAAGCTCCTGGCTGGGACCAAGCTCATGCCCCAGGAGATGGGGGGAAATATACATGCTCTGCAGATCTTATGCAATGCAATGCAGTTTAAGATACTGTTGCAACCTGTGCATGAGACAATAGTCTTTCCGATAGTGAGGCGGGACAGTGGCTCAGTAGCAGAACATCTCCTTGGCATGCAGAAGGTGCCAGGTTGAGTCCCTGGCATCTCCAGTTAAAGGATCCGCCCGTAGATGATATGAATGACCTCTGTCTGAGATCTTTGAGAGCTGCTGCCAGTCTGAGTAGACGATACTGACCTTCCGGGATGAAAGTTCTGATTCAGTATAAGGCAGCTTCATGTGCTCATATGTGTTCACTAATGGCCTGAAGAAGACAGTTGTATCTGTTTTATTTATACTTACTTTATTCATATCCATCCTTTGTCTTCAATGGGGACCCAAAGCAGCCTGCATTGTTATCCTCCCTGCTTAATCATCACAACAACCCTGTGAGGCAGTTTAGGCTGAGAATGTGCTCCTGGCTGAAGACTCCATGGTAAGCAAGCTTACATGGTGCAGTGGGGATTTGAACCTGGGTTGTCTAGATTCTAGTCCAATTAATCTTTGTTGGTCTTCAAGGTGCCACTGGTCTCAAATTTTATTCTCTTGCTTCAGACCAACATGGTTACCCACCTGATTTTATCATCATAGTAATGACAGCAGTAAAATGTACATACTTGGAAAGCAAAACAGTAGGCTTCTGTAAATGGAGCAAGTTATTATATACACAAGATAAACTTCCAAAGCAGAATCAAAATATATTTATGGGCACAGTCTATGGTCCAAATCCTTTCAAGGAAAGTCACGCTAAGCTATGACATGGTGAGTTCTCATTAATCTAATCAGGACTTTAAGTGCCACAGTAAGTGTTATGCCCTTCTAACCCCACTGACTTCAGTCATCTTAGACGAATGTAACTCTTCTTAAGGGGGCACTAACTTTTATCTGACTTGACACTCCATATACATCAGTGTTGTTCCACATCTGTGGTAAAACTATTGTTTTATATATAAATCCCATTCACTATGTTCCATTCATGACTGACTCTTTTGAATGGTAGTAGGGAAACTACCAACAATGTTCCATCTGTCACCTCCACACATTTTCTTTTCTTCTTGCTCCCACTATACTTGATTCAATACTCTTCTCTTCCAGACAGTCTTAGCTCTTGTCCTTACTTTCAAAGTCCATCAAAGCCTTGTTGTTCTTTATTGCTCATGGCCCAAGCCAGCATTGCCTGTGTACCTCACTCACCTCTACCATCCTCAAGCCATCCAAAGTCTTCCTCTCTCTTAACTCTTTGTATGCCTAAATCTGCCTCGTATCTCTCAGGTACCAGGCTTTAAACCAATTTTTCCATCAAAGTATTTTACTCAACTCCTTAAACCATCATTTCTCAACATTTTTACATTTGAGGAACCCCACATTCTTCAGGCTTCAAGAAACCCAGAAGTGATATTAGTAGGCCACACCTCCCTGCCACGCCCCTGGAAGTCACATCACCAGAAGTGACATCACCCAGACACTCCAAACAGATGTAACACCATGCTCCATAGTCCCTACCCCCCAATACCAGAAATGACCCAGGAGCCCCTTCCCTTTCCACCCCAGGCCGATCACTGGCCATTTTGGGACAGGGAGGTAGGTTGACATAACCATATATGATCATATCACCCAATAATTATCTTATTATTGTTCTGGCTCCCAGTTGAATTCCGGATCAGGCTTAAGGTTTTGGTTATCACCTTTAAGGCCATACGCGGTCTGGGCCCAGTATACCTGAGGGATCGCCTCTCCGCCTATACCCCTCAAAGAGCCTTGTGCTCTACTACCTCCAACCTCCTGGTGATCTCTGGCCCCAAGGAAGCCCCCTTGACCTCAACCAGGGCCAGAGCTTTCTCCATTCTGGCCCCCACCTGGTGGAACAAGCTCCCAGAGGAGATCATGATGGAACCCAAACAGTTCCACAGGGCCTGCAAAAGGGAGCTCCTCCACCAGGCATTTGTTTGAGGTTGACCTGGACCATCGCTTCCAATTGGCCCTCAGGCCCCCCCCCGCCTCCTATTATGACCACCACTAATTGCCTAACGCACTGGGTCCCAGTAAGAGTTGAGCTGAGGCTCCTTTGCAGTTCTATCTTATTATAACAGCTATTATCATGTTGGAGTTATTATTGCAGTATTGTTATTGCTGTTGTCACATGTGTTTCCTTATGTTATCTGTACCTGTTTCTTGTTCCCTGTAAACCGCCCTGAACCTTCGGGGAAGGGCGGCATATAAATATATATATATATATATATATATATATATATATATATATATATATATATATATATATATATATATATATATATATATATATATATATATATATATATATATATATATATAAGGGCGGCATATAAATATATATATATATATATATATATATATATATATATATATATATATATATATATATATATATATATATATATATATATATATATATATATATATATATATTAAAAATTAACTCCCACCCAATCAGCAAAACCTTGTCAAGAAACACCAGGATTTCACAAAACCCCTGTAGAGAAAGCCTGCCTTAAACACGTGCAGTGAGAACTGACCCTATTCCTGACCTCTCTTCCTGTATTAATTACCTTTTGTCAGATTTTCCATTGTAAGCTTCTTGAAACAAAAACCTGCTGCCTTAAACTCTCTCTAAAGCACCATGTACACTCATGACACTACATTAATAATTGTGTATGATTGGGCACATACGAAGCTGCCTTACTCCTAATGCTGGGAGCGATTGAAGGCAAAAGAAGAAGGGGACGACAGAGAATGAGGTGGCTGGATGGAGTCACTGAAGCAGTCGGTGCAAACTTAAATGGACTCCGGGGAATGGTGGAGGACAGGAAGGCCTGGAGGATCATTGTCCTTGGGGTTGCGATGGGTCGGACACGACTTCGCACCTAGCAACAACAATGAAGCTGCCATTCTCCAAGAGAGGCAATACAAGGATAGGTGGGACCCAGTGAAAAAAACAGAACTCTAGCCAAAATAGGGGACACTGGGATGCCTGGATGGAAGCATCAACTAGCTGAATCCAGCGTAGTGCGTTGACACCCACAGAGTCTTCAATATCTTTTTAATAGTTCCCTTTGTGTTTTGCTACACGGCACTTTGTCAAGGAATTCTACAAACTGATATGTATTAGTTTGATATGTATTTGTCTATAGTCTAAATTTTATAACAGCCAGTAGAGTGGCTTAAGAGAACAGTTTCACAAACAGCTCTTCAAAGCTTGTAGGCGTTCCAGACAGAAAGACTTTGCAGGAAAAAAGTCTTTCCTAACACCTGCTACCTGAAAACACTTTTCCTGGAGGTGCCAAGGATTAAATCTAGACTTTTTCCAGCCAAAGAGGTGCTCAAAGTTAAGCTCTATGGAAACCTGCAGCTCTTCTTTAAGTTAAGGGCATTTTCACACAACTTTTTCCTCCTTCAGAATAAGTTTTTTTTTAATATGTAGTTCACATTTTGCATAGATCCTCGATTATTCAATTACTCATTTGTTCATTTGTGTACCACCCTGCCCAGCGAGCCAGCTCAGTTCAGTGTACATCATGTTATCGACAACCACAGTTAAAATAATTAAAATTTCAATCATAAAATATGAAATAAATACTTGAAAAGATACATTGCAGTTTAATATGACATCCGGTGTCAAAAAACAAACCCTCACATTTTCAGAGCAAACTCTTCCCCAGCACTATGTGGGCCTCACTTATAGAGCAGAGCTCATATTTTAGAGGTGAGGAGGTTAAGTGAGCAAACCACCTACTACTACTATTATTGCTAAAACAGCTGCCATTGTGCTAGCTAAGTCCTCCAGGGTGGATAAAATATAGTCGATATATTTTGAATGAACATGCAGGCAGGCCTTAGGACAAGTAGGACAAGTTTTGCCAATGACCAACTGCAGATCAGTTTATTAGGGTAGAGATCCAAATGAACATAAAAATGAAGCCACCTATTCCAGGCTCATTAGATTGCATTAGCTCACTGCGAGAGGTGAGAACCTTGAGACTGGAAGAACAGGTATCTGCCTCTTCTGGAAAAATTGACAGGTATGCACCCCTAATGCTATACTACTGACACATGATCTGTTTCCATTATGCTTTGCCGTATTACAGTTTCCAGAATGGACCCATGGGACAAGGGAGGATTGCTGCCTTAGGTCAATTGCCTTAGGTCTTCCTACTCTATATATCCAGGGCCTTCTCCTAACAATAAGCAGCTGCTCATTATTTTGCTGCCCCAGGTGACTGCCTGCTCTTCGAGGACTGAAAATCTGACCCTAACAATCCCAGCACCACAGCAGAAGAGGCAATTGTGAATTGCTGCCCAGAAATGCACATCTTTCTTTATCATGAACATATATTCTGTGTCTAATCTTGGATTTCCTTTTCTGTTCTTCTACCTGGCCTTGGGGATTATTTTTTGTTTGTTTTATTCACAAAGGTAATACAATTTAGTTATGATAAAGCATGACTATATTGCCTTTCTTCTTCCATCACATTGCCAGTCAGCATTCTACAGGTTAAAACTGATTTAACCATCATTGTATTGCCTGGGATCCCTTGGGACTGTAGTCCTGTGAAAGGAGCTAGGAATATCGAGCAGAAACTGCTTGACACCTTCAGGAAACCACAAATGATGAACAAAATAATTACAGTGGCCTGTGAAAAACTGGGTTGACATTGGGCATGAAAGATGGGGACATGGGAAGATCTGGAAGGGGAAGACTGTCATTGACAGCTGTCTCTTTCTTGGTTTGTTTGGAAACTTTATCCTCTCTTTTGATTAATTGTAACACCCAAGTGGTCACAGCAATTGGAGAATATATAGACAGGCATTCCATGGCCACTTAAAATGCAGCATTCACTCTGCTAACCAAGCGATCTGCTTCTCAAACCTTTCATTCAGATTGATTGTGGAAAGATGGTCACAGATTGAGAGTGACTACTGTGATGCCAAGAGTGAACTCACTATGTGCTCTAGATGGGTTGTTAAATTATCTTGGCACAACATGAGAAAAAGGCAAACTGGTAATCAGTAGGCCATGCCAAGAATATAGGGGAGTGTTGTTAGAATATTTAAGAAGTAGCAGGATTTTCTCTCTGCTCTTCTGCCCAAGTGCATTCTTCAGTCTGGCAGAGGTGATGAAAACCACATGCTTTGTTACTGACACGCAATGCACATAAAAAAGAAAGGCCAGAAAGGCCATTCTTGGTGTCCTTTTGAAGACCTCTTACAAATATTACCATCAGGGAGTAATTAGCCAAAACAGTGGAGCTCAATGATGAGATTCCCATCTCTTTAAAGTTCTATAAATAGTAGCTACCATGTATGTCTTGGATCAGGACCATGATGATGAAAGAGAAGGTTACCCTGTCTCCCCACACAGTTTTCCCTCTGTACATTGTCCCTGTAGCTGTTATTTGACCTTATAGGAGAAATGTACAGGTACTTTTGTTTTATTTCCCCTCTTGGGGAAAATGGCTCTGGGAGAACAGCAATATACAATGAAAAAATGGCATAGAGGAGAGACTTAGCTTTGCTCTCCCAGCACCACAGTCCTGATCCAATTCTTCCCTATCCCTTACCTCTGCTGTTTATAGAAATGTATACAGGTAGAAGATCAGTTCACAGAACTCTTAATACTTCTCTAGCTTTGCCTCCTCTAGCTTAGTTCCCGCAGTTGAATATGTCAGCCTTCATCCAGGCTGAACAACTTTGGACTGCAAGTGGTGACTCCCAGAAGCATGTCCAAAAACAAAAATCCCTGTATGGGAGAAGGAAGACTCTATATCTGAACTGGTGCACTACAGAAACAAGTCTAGATGATCTGGTGTTTGTGACCCTAAACCAAGGGTGCCCATGAGACCACACTTTAGAAAGTGGACAGGGCCAGCTGTGGCTGTTGCCAAACAAAGCTTCATCAGAGATCTGACTGTCGGGGAAGACTTCTAAAAAGTTACTTTGGCAGCAGCTGCCCCCGCAGCACAGTAAGTTCATTTTAAAAGGTATTCTGTTAAAGTTTCTGTGTTGTTGAAGAGTTTCTATTAGAATTATGCATACCCCCATTCCCTGACATTTTGTGGTTGGCTCTTATCTCTTGTGTCAGTCATTTTGAGGTTGATTCTTTTTGGTGTAGTGTCCACCACCTTGTGTCAGAAATCCAAAGGTGCTCACAGGCTCAAAATGGGTAAGGACCCTGCCCTAAATTGAAGAGCTATTTCTCAATGCTAATTTAAGCTTGGTACGTAACATCAAATGTAAATATATAATGTTTACACCAAACATGAAAATGCACTTGGATTATAACACACTCAAGATGAAAGGCAGACAGCTGCGGCTAAGCATAGATGTCTATCCCAAGAAGGATGGGTCAAAGGACAAAAGCATGACTCAACCCCTGGGGGCTCTTCAAAAAGCCAACACATCATAGAATCAGAGTTGTAAGGGCCCTCCATGGCAACCTACTCCAACCCCCTGCACAATGCAAGAACTAACAACTACCTGCCCACCAACAGTGACCTCAAATTCATGCCCAAATTGTCCCCCTTCCCACCAAAAATGTCCAGAATCCAGCCTGGCCTGGAGGGAATTCACCTAAGATCCTACAGTGGCAATCAGCAATTCCCTGGGTATGCAAGGAAGGGCCACAAGAAACAAACACTGGGATGTCCCTTCCTGCTCACCCACTCATAATCTGCCTAAGTTCATAAAATCAGCATTTCTGTCAGATGACTGTCTAGCCTCTGCTTTAAAACCTTCCAAAGGAGAACTCACCACCTCCTGAGGAAGCCGGTTCCACTGAGGAAGCACTCTAACTGTGAGGAACTTCTTCCAGATGTTTAGCCAAAAGTTCTTTTGAATTAATTTCAACCCATTGGTTCTGGTCTGACCCTCTGGCAGATAAAGCACAGGAGGGGGATGTCCAGTTAAGAAAGGACTGTCCACATCCCAGCACTGTCTCAAGTATATCAAGCATACGAAATGCTGCCAAGCTCACACCCTGTCACCAGCTCTCTAAAGGTGTGGCTGGTGCATAGTGCAACCCTACTTCCAAATAAGCCCAAGCTCCATGGTTTTGATGCAGAAAATACCCTTTACATTTTACCAGCCAGCAGCTACCAGCATCCCAGCTCTACTCCTATGCTCTTGCCCTAGTCCAGGGGTAGTCAACCTGTGGTCCTCCAGATGTTCATGGACTACAATTCCCATGAGTCCCTACCAGCATTTGCAGGCAGAGGCTCATGGGAATTGGAGTCCATGAACATCTGGAGGACCACAGGTTGACTCCCCCTGCCCTAGTCCTTCAGATTGTCTGCGGTTCAGATGGTCAAAGAGTGTTGCCTCCACACCTGCTGACTCTGCCCCAAAAATAAGAGCAAGTATTCAGATTGCAGCCATGACAATGCCATTGCAGCCCAGGATTGGGCTGCTAGCAATAGCCACTCAGAGCTCATCTGGGGGGGGCAGGTTAGCTGGCTAGGTGGCAAGCAATGGGAGGGCATATCCAGATGGGCTGGCCTAGGTCACCCAAAGTCCTCTGGCAACCCCTGCTTTTCAGAATTTAGGATACTAAGGACTAAGAGGCTCCTCCACCCAGAGTTTCCCCTTCTGCATCTCAGCAGCTCACTCTTGTGCATTAGGCAAGACAGGGGCATAAACTACTTGTTACATCTACCATGTGATTGCCAAAAGAACTTGCAGCCACATGGCTACTGTGATTGCCCATTGGGGCCCAAATCAGAAGTGCCACAGGAGCCCAGTTCAGATCAGGACTGTGCTGCAGGGAGAAGAAGAGCTCCTACATCCTTCCCCCTGGTCATTTCCGTGAGGCATTATTTGTTTGGTGGGGAGGGCTGCATGTTCCTTGAATATTTGCTCTTGCAGTCCCAAACAGGGCAAGTTAGGACCTGCATGGCCGTTTTGGGTCCTTGGGAAGACAGGAACTCCTCCTCCATCCTGCTGGGGACCCCATCCAAATTATGCTTCAGTGGCACTTCTGAACTGAGTTCCCATGGGGAACTCACAGCTGGCACCCTACTGCAGTTCCCTGTGGCACTTACATGGTAAAAGCAACATTCAGTTTGGCCCAGAGGAAAATGCAAGTCAAACTGAAGGAAAAGGGGGGGGAGGGAACTGTCTGGCCCAAGTGGCTGCCTTATCCAAGCATAAGTTAAGGGGCAAAATCAATATTGCAAACTCTTTAGCTTCTGCACGGCTTAAAAACAGAAGCGCCGTTGACATCCGGAACATTATGTAGTATCCCCTTTCCCACAACCAATTTGTGATCCTTATAGGGGATACTGCTGAACAGGTCCCCTGGGCTCTTATTTTTATTGTAATATTGCAATGTAATTAGCGATGAGCGTTACATCCTCCCCACCACCACTTTGCGTCTTTATATAAAGATGTATTTTTAATTTTTTTAAAGAACACTGGATATCTTTGTTCCCCTGTTAAGCAAACTCAGCACTGAAGTACTCAATCATTAAAAAAAAGTCTAGCAACCAAGAGCAAAACAGCTTTCCCTACAGCTCCATTATCCCACCAGAGTCATAACTCCTCACAGTTTTCCTTTAGCTGATAGCGTGCCCGGTATGCACACAAACATTGGAGTAATCCTTCACTCCCATTTTAAGGAGCACAAGTTATTCTTCCCCAGCCACACACAGCACAAATACTCCCATTACTTCAGGCTGAAATGTCATAGTACTGGCACCAGGCACATGGTAGTATCCTTCTGGGGGGTCTTTAACGCATTTTGGCTTCTTAAGGCAAATAGATTTTTTTAAAGGCTTCATGCACCTTAAGGATAAAACACTCTTAGCCTGCAATTAAACTTTAATTCGAGTTTTCCAAAGCCTGTTTTGGTTCTTTTTTTTCTTCTGCATTTTATCCTTAAGGTAAAGACATCCTCCGGAGTTCTAATTGTTCAGAAAAGCTCTTCGTTTTCTTTCTTTTCCTTTTCCTTTTCTTTCTTTCTTTCTTTCTTTCTTTTTGTCCTTTGCAGTCTCCTTTGCTGTTAAACATGTAGATATTTCAATCCATTATAGGAAGAGATATTTGACAGGCAAGGTATAAATAAATAAATAATAAATAAATAGATATGTTAAGAATGTATCTCTTGCCTGTCAATCTAAATTCTCAACAAGGCTGACAAAAGTGAAACAGGAAAGTCAAACCTTCAATAGAGGCCTGCAAGAAAGATTAATAACCAATGAATGTATACTCTTGCAATGTTTGTTTCCATTCGGAATCTCGTTAGGCGTGGATATTTTTCTACTAGAGAATTCACAGTGGTATGTTTCTGGCATGGGTAAGTCTTATTCTTCTGAAAACTTCTAAACCTAGCCAAAGCAAGAAGTTCAAAACTGTGTTACATTATTATTTTTGCTCTGTATGGAAGAGTAGACTTGGCAACCTTTCCCTCACTGCTCTAGTAGTTTCATTCCATCTTTATCTAGAGATATAACATTTCTGGAAATGTTGGAGCTGAACTGCATAATTTATAGTTTAGCTGAAAAATATTTGGTTATTTGGGGGGGTCCCAAGGGGGGCAGAGTTTGGAGAGGGAGCTTGGGAGTGATGTGATATCATAGAGTTCACCCCCTGAAGCCAAATTTTTCTCCAAGGGAACTGATCTCTGTCATCAGGAAATTAGCTGTAATTCTTGGAGAACTCCGTGTTCTACCTGATGTTGGGAACCCTAAATAAGTATTTTGTTCCCTACACTTTGGATTTCCATTGGATGCTATGAGTCAATATTAGGCTTTCTGCATTTGAGCTTTCCTCTCCTCATTTCCTAGGCTGAAAGTTGTTATATGTTTTCTGGATCTGATTTGGAAGGAGGCATCCTCCCATGATGTTTTGCTCCCTTCCTGTTCTCCCCCCAAAAATATTTTTTGCAAAATAGTGTCTGCTTGCACCTTTCTTTGGTTGCACCCCTTAATTCCACCATTCTGTGGTCACCATTCACCTCCCTCCCTTTCCCCCAAGTATACTGGATGTGATTTTTAAGTAGCTTATCGCTTTACACTACTGCAGTATAATGAGCAAGACTGCCACTATTTGTTATAGTTAGAAACAACATTGTAATGTGATCACCCCTTTAAAGAAAAGTCACATGTTTCAGGATGGCGGGAGGGAGGAGGGGGAAGGGAGGGGAGGGGAGAGAGAGTATGGCAACGAGGAACAGGTATGCATTTTAAAAAACTCCGAATGCAAGCATTTCTCCATTGGGCAGCCCTGAATTAGATTGCACCGTAAAAAGTGACATTTCTGTAACCAAGAAATCCTTAACCACGGGATAAGTGAGAAGGCAATTTGGGTCTGTGCCTGGAAAGACAGATTTCAGTGCAGAAATGGATGAAAAAGTCATCCCTTTAAGAAAGCAAACCCAAGTGAAATGATCATGGTCACTATAGGTAGGACTACCAGCATCTTTGGATATTAAGAGAAACTTTATTACATTGAGAACACAGAATTCTTTAATTATGTGCAATCATTACACATAGAGTGCTCAAAACTGTTTAATTTTAACAAAATATTATTGAGCGTGTTGTATATGTCTATAGTATACACTAGGATTATCTTTATGTAATACTGTAGATTCTTACATTTAAAAATTTGTACTATGCATTTTGAGTAAAACTTTGTATTTCCTGCCATTCATTCCAAAAGGGGAAAAATCATAGCTATTTCAGTGCTTCCCAAAATATCTTGTTAAGACATGGCTTTTTTTCACTCAAAAGGAGAAAATATTTCATGAGAGGTTTTTTCTAGTGCTCCTCCAAACGTCACAATGTTTCTATTAGTCCTCAAACTTCTTAATGCCGTCCAATTCAATGTGAAACCCTTTGTCTTAAGCAGCACTTCACTCAATCTGAAACAGAAAATATTTCATAGAATTTTTCTTTCAGCATCAGAAAAATTGAAAAAAGGGCCGCAGGGGGGAAAGTTTTTTCAGAATTTTTTCAGGCCTTCATATTGCTACCTACCCAAAAGTTCACTTAATTCTGCTGAACCCTATAACTACATTAAATCTCTCTAGCACTTTAACAAGAGGAAGACTTCATTTCCTGCCTTTAACAGTCAAGTATGAGGCTCACAAACACCTCAGTATTAAGATTCATATGAAGTTGGTTTCAAGGAAGAAGATTCTCCTGCAATCCAGATGACTTTTTAAAGCTCTGGTTAAAATATTATAACATGTCAAAATCTAAAAATCATTATTAGAGTTATGTGAAGTCTGTTTAAAAACCCAATTAATCTATCAAGGTCTCCTTAAATATAGATGAGAAGGGGGTGGCAGTAATTTTTAAGGGACGATGATTTTATGACACTGATGAGGAAGTCTGAACTCTCAAACTCTATTAGCATGAACGAATTGCATAGTTTCCTTGTGAGTTAATTAGAAAATCATTTTTCCTAATATAATGAAGTTGTGTTTGATTCTAAGATTGCTGTGGCTGTCAGATTTATTATATCTCCAGATGGCCTGGTGAGCTCCCCCACCCCACCCAGCAAAGATTTCTCAACGTATTATGAAGTGAGGCTATAAGCGCTATTCAATTTCCATTGTGTTAATACATTTTCTAGGATTCCTTCAAACTTTGAAAGAAAAACCTTGAGAAAGGTACAGTTCACCTTTTGGGACTTCAATCAGTTCCGCATGAGGGATGATTAATAGTCTGACAGAAGACTTTTAATTAATGAGGGCCAGAGGTCATTTCAGCCATAATTCTAACAAAATATTAAAATTATTAAAGGCAACATGTCCTTTAGATAAATTCTCAGTGCTCTGACAGTTCTCAACTGGCTTCTTACCAACAAGAACATAAAATGGCTTGGGGAAATGGGAACTGGGAGGCAAGACATTTGTATTCTAACTGCAGATCCCGGTAAAGGAGGGACCTGCCTTGCAGAAAGATAGACTCCAGTGAAACTCTGAGAGAATCATAGAATCATAGAATAACAGAGTTGGAAGGCACCTCCTAGGTGATCTAGTCTGACCCCGTGCACTGTGCAGGACACTCACGACCCTATCACTCATCCACTGTAACCTGCCACCCCCTTGAACCTTCACAGAACAAGATAAAAAACAAGATAAAAAGAAGAAAATTGCCCTCAACCAACCACAAAACAGAAAATGGAAAAAAACCCTAAGAATTTGAAACCAATGGGAGTTTTTTTAATAGTCTGTTGTTTATTTATAATCTATTTAGACTCTTCCTCAACTTTCATTTTGGGTTTTGATCCTACCTGTTTATGCCTTGTGTCATCATCTGCTCAGCTCTTTTTCTGGCAGTCAGTGTGCCAATCCTTGTGTCACCGCAGTTGTCATGATTCTAGAACTCAGAGAGATTGTAAACCGTGACTTGAACTAGAACTCTGAGAACATTGGGCCTTTTGTCCCATCATATACCAGTATTTGAGCAATATAAATGTTATTTTTCTCTAAAGTTGAGCATTTCCCCACCCCTGTCACCAATTTAGCACAGACATGCTCAAGCCAGACTTTACAATAAGATGTCTTCCTCTGGCTGTAACTGTTTTAACCTTTTTCCTATTCATTTTTTTTACACTAGTTGTGTGAGCTTCCCACTCTTGCATTTTCATTTTAAATGGGAGGAAGGAGAAGAAACATCTGTCTATCATGCATTAAACTGTGTGATGGTTTTCTGAAACTAATCATCCCAAGGATTTTAGTTGTTTTCCCACCTTTCCCACAGCACCAGGTTTCCTTGCAGGAATTAAGATTTGGAGATAGAGTCTGAGCCTTAGATATAAGCACCCATCTAAACTTGTGGCTGATAACTGAAGGATTAAGTAAACTGAGATAAAATGGAGTACATTAAAAAAAAACAATAAGAACCTTTGGTTAAAACAACATAGACCAAGGTCACTAGAAACAGTAGAGACAGACAGTTTCCTAGCAATGCATGACAGGCTGATGACTCTTTTACAGTCTTGTTAAAAAATGTTACATTTAATCCATAGTGCCCCAGTGCAATTTGCAGTACTATCCTAAGTAGTTACATCCTTCTCCTTTTAGTTTAAATGTATTTAAAAGGGCATCACTCTGTTATCTCTGTTTCCATTTTCCTGTTACACTAACCATATTTCAAACTTCTTTCTCACTACCAGCTTCCATCCTTCCACTGATAAAAATTTTACTGAATCCTGTTGCTCAGCCCACGACTTACAGGTTCTTAGCATGGGTTTTTTGGGGGTTTTGGTTGCTGAATAAGTTTTTCTTCTCTCTGTTTTATAAATAGGACCGTTTCCTTATGAGGAATTTGCCCCTGGACAGTCTGTAGGTGCTGGCGGGTTCTAGTGCTGCTTCCACATGACATCATCAGCAACCTGAGGCTATACAGGGACTGGCATGAGTTTTAGCCAGATTTGCATCGTGAGGAGGGATATCACCAAAACTGTATTTGCCCATGTGGAGAGAGAAACACACAGCAGTCTCGCTAGCATCCTGCCCTTATACCCACCCTCCCCTCTCCATTTCCTGCTTGGGATAATTTTTTAAAAAACAGTCCACATTGCTGCGGGACCACATAGCTAATTCCCCAAGTTATAATAAAATGTTTTGTTCATTGTCCTCATCTGTTTTGGAATTAGTTAGCCAAGACACATCCCTGTTTGTGTTTTCTGGCATTTGGGTTTTCACGGGGAAAGAGGATAGGTGTATATGATAAAGCAGCCCTTTCCTGATCAGCTAGGTATCCGAGCTCCTCATTTTTGAGCCTTACTGTTCACACAAAATCACTCATTGGGGTTCTGTTACTATGGCACGCCTCACACAAATCTACCCAAATATAAATAAAGCCCAAAAAAATAAGAATCCCCAAAAGGTGGGGGAATGCTTTATTGTTTTGGAATTTCTTCATATCAACACTGAAGTGTTAATTTTTTTTAATGCTCTTTTGTTGTGGCATTACCGCATAGCAATGCAGAAGTGCCATTTTTTATTTTAAAAATTACTTTCAGGGCTCAGGAGGGAAGGAAGTTTGAGTCCCTGAAACAACCACTGTGCTGGGATTGGTGGCTTGCGGTGACTGACAGGCCAAGGAGTAGGGGGAGAAGGGGTGTTTTTTGTGATGAGGCAGTGGGAAAATACACAAGGGGTCTCCCATCAGGAAGCTTACAAATGTGCGGCTTCTAACTGCTCATTGGTCATATCATCCAATATGTGTTTAACATTTTTAAAAATATATAAAAAATTAATTATCTCCCACCCATTTGGGAAACCCTTCCAGGGCCCTCAAGAAACGCTGGTTGAAAAAGCCTGACCTAGATAGCTATCTACTTGTTATTTCTTGAGAAATGTCCCATTTAAAGAAAGTCCTATAGTTCTAATATTATATATTTTATACCAAGGGAAACTTACTCCAGTTCTAGTTTTGCACTTCATACTGACTCAACAGTCTACCCAATGATAGTTTATGCTGTGCTGGGCTGTACCAGTAAACAGGATTTTCCCATGCATGGCAAATTAACATTTTGTTATTCAATGATCTGTTAGAATTCCATTCCAAACTCTTTATGATAATCAAGATTTTTTATGTTGTACATTTAGGATTTATTTCAAGAGGCTAGCCTATTATTTTATTAAAAATTGCCCATGCTCTTGTGATTTATCTGTTTCATCAGCAATGAACATTCAGCTCTACCCTGAACATGCTCAGCTACTGACCTATACTGGACCTCTGGTGACCAGCAGGATTCACTGCTTTGCATTTTAATTCTTAATTGCAAATAATGAGCAGAAGAGTCAGCAATAAGAGGGGTCCAGGACTTGTATATCTCTTTGTCATGATACTTTTGATAGCTCAGGATTTGCTGACAATGACAACAATATGTTTGATCTTATCACTTGTTCTGCCTTTCATTAAATTAACTTAAAATGATAGAATAAGGAATTTAGAAGCCTTAGCACCCTTGACCTATAGATGACAAGGGCAGAGCATCTATGGCACATCATTATGTCAAGGTATGCTAGTGGATCTCAGACTTTAGCAACCCAGAAAAACCCATTTTGATATTAAATGTTCCATTGACCTCTAAGCTCTCCCCTCCTCCCTCTCCAAAGTCACAGGACAGAGTGTGAACAAAAGTCAAGCATGCCCCCAGTGAGGCCTCTGTCCTTTAGTGTGCTCTAAACAAACCACTGTTGTTGTTTTTTAATAACTTAAGATGTTTCCATTAGGGCAGTCTTCAACAGAGTCCCCAACATGGCACCCATCCAAAGAGTGGGTGTGGCCGGGCTGGGCTCTTGACTCTTGGTCAGCAGGGCTTCTGATTGACCACTGGAGATCTGATCAGTTGGGCAGATTAAAGTAAAGTTTTGGCAACAGCTGCCAACACAGTGTAGATTTTGTTCTCTCACTCTACTTTCCTATTCTAATTACTTCTGATTTCCCCTGCATTTGAGATTCCCCTGGCTGGCTGCAGGCTCTGCCTCTTGCAGCAGCCATTTGAGTTTGCCCACAAACTCAAGAGTTAGGGACAAGGTCAGATCTCAGGCAGCTTATTTTATAGCTGATTCTATAGTGCTACCACTCAACAGCTATAACTGAGTTGTAATCAATCTTATCCATTGCCTGGATGATATTTTGCTTCAGAGACAGAGACAGAGAAAGCTATTGGTAGTAGCTTTTAGGTGGAGGCTAGCTGAACAAGCTTGGAAAAACCTTCAAAGCTTCTCACAGAAACAGCAAAAGACCACCATCAGGTATAACCTGGACTTTCAGTATTCAACTGAAAACTACCGCAAGTTGTTATTGCTTATGGATGCAGAGTGGCAATACTGTCTCTGTAGTTAAATGATTTGCAATGGAAAACAGAGTGAATATCAGTTCATTGTAATTTATTATTACAGTTTCTAAATTGTTGCTACCACAAAAATAAATATATATATTCACGTGTGTATGCACACAGGCACACAGACACACACAGGGGTAAGTTTGGGTGTCATCACAACAAAATGCCAATGTCTAGTCCAAATATAGAACTGCAGAAATGTAAAAAAACGAAAATCAAGCAGAACCCCAGGGGTTAACTTACCAATATCCCTAAGTGACTATTAGGAAGTAAAGCTATTCTCCAAAAGGAGATGCCTTACTGCCTGTCACCACTGCTGTGGGAAGAAATTGCGACAGCAAAATACAAGAATTGTTCCCATGATGAGACACAATTCAGAAGTGATGCCATCACAATATTCCAGCATTCTCTGGTTTTCATAAAGTTTAGGGTGAATGCTAGAGCATCACCCCGGTGTGATGACATCACATCAGGGTGATACAAGAAATTGTATTATTGTGCAGGGACAATGATCACATTCAGGAACTTGTTGAGCAGCAACCACTGCTGAAACAGCTCTATAACTACTGGTGCACCAGGGTCATTTGTACCCACGGTTTTGTCATGGAATAGTTCCAAAGTAATGGGTTGTCCCCTTGTCCTGTCACATGGAACCCAGACAGCTCTTTACCCTGTGCATTAGGTGATAATTAGGCTGTCAAACATTCTTTCAAGTTATAATTACAGTAGAAGTTAGACACAGTGAGAACACTACCCCCCCCTTTCCTGCTCAAATAGTTTCATCTTGAATTTAAATTACTCTTGATGCTTTTTCTGTTTGGTGCATTTGCAGAAATACGAGACTGCAAGGGACACTGGTTTTCAATAGCAGCTGTTCATCCAACATACCAGTAGAAATCATTCAGAATGACCAGATACAAACTGGTGATGGTGAATAAATAAGCATCTGCCACCCCCCATCCACAGACAGCTGTAAATTCTAATGGGCCACCTGCAGGTATATTATTCATTTCTTTGAGTTATTAATGACCTTGTAACTCTCCAGTGACACAGCAGATCCTGTCCACAAGCAAACTATGACAGGTCATAAATATTAGAAATAAATAATGTATCAAGCAGCAGGCAATGTATGCTTCGCCTAAACAATGGTGGTTTAACTTTATTCTATTTATTTCCCCCCCCCTACTCCTGTCCTGCACTTGGCTGTTCTCTGTCCTGCTTGACTAGGTACACCTAGGCTCCTTATGGCACAAATATTCTTGGGCACAAATATCATCCTCTACAAAAGATATCCCTGGAGGGGAAAATTCCTGGAAAAGACTATTTCCACCTTGAACCCCAGTACAAAAATATCTAGGAAGTGGGTTATTGTGGTGGAAAGTCACAGCTGAAGACAGGCAAAAGACATTCAGAGGTGATTTGCCAATATCTGGCTCTGCATCATGTCCCTGATGTTTCTTGGAGGTCTCCTGTCCAAATACTAGCCAGAGAGAACCCTGCTTGCCTTATAGCAGGGGTAGTCAACCCGTGGTCCTCCAGATGTTCATGAACTACAATTCCCATGAGCCTCTGCCAGCATTTGCTGGCAGGGGCTCATGGGAATTGTAGTTCATGAACATCTGGAGGACCACAGGTTGACTACCCCTGCCTTAGAGATCTAGTGATATTGGGCTTCCATGGACTACCCAGGACAAGAAGTGGATTATACTATCTCAGTTTGGTGTAGTGTTTAGGAGCACCAACTTCTAATCTAGCAAGCCAGGTTTGATTCTTCACTCCTCCTTCACATGCAGCCAGCTGAGTGACCTTGGGCTCCCCACAGCACTGAAAAATCAGTTCTGACCAAGCAGTAATATCAGGGCTCTCTCAGCCTCACCCACCTCACAGGGTGTCTGTTATGGGGAGAGGAAAGGGAAGGCGACTGTAAGCCACTTTGAGACTCCTCGGGTTGAGAAAAGTGGCATAGAAGAACCGACTCTTCTTCAACAAGTTATGGAAGATCATTTATGTTAAAATGTCTTATTATCCTCTCATGCCAAAATCTCTCTGCAACACTGACACTAGGAAGAATGTCACACTAGAAATCTTCTGGTATGTTAAGTCTTTCAAAAGCAAGGAGATTTTCACTTAAAGTCATTTTCACATGGAACAATCCCAAATGGTAAACATGTAATTTGGAGACTGAAACATGTAATTTGGAGACCAATGACATAGACAGAACTGGGGAAATCCCAATAACTTCACAATTTTGCCTGCTTCTGTAATAAATATTGACATAAAGTGGATGTACATATTTTGTATTTTACTGAGACCAATGGGGTCTCATACAGCAAAAAGAAAATAAAATTTCTCAGAGGGGTGATTTTTGTAAATGCCCACTTCTCATGGCAGACCTCCAATTCACCTCTCATGGTGGTTTGGGCTGTTCCCCAGGAGCAGCATTTCAGGGACATTTGATCTGCAGCCTTAGAGGGGAGGTAGAGAAATCAAATGTGTGAAGAAGAAGAAGAAGAAGAAGAAGAAGAAGAAGAAGAAGAAGAAGAAGAAGAAGAAGAAGAAGAAGAAGAAGCAGTAGCAGCGTTGGTTCTTAGATGCTGCTTTTCTCTACCCGAAGGAGGCTCAAAGAGGCTTACAGTCACCTTCCCTTTCCTCTCCCCACAACAGACACCCTGTGAGGTGGGGGAGGCTGACAGAGCCCTGATATCACTACTCAGTCAGAACAGTTTTATCAGTGCTGTGGAGCAGTGGTCCCCAACCTTTCTGAGGCTGGGGACCGGCAGGGCATTGGTCCGTGCCCGCTCGGACCGCGCCCGCTCATCAGGCCGCGCCCGCGGGCTGTGCCCGCACGGCTGCGTGGCCCGGCCCTGATTCCCTCTCCCCGCCCTCCCGCAGTAAGAAGCTTCCCGGGCCGCAAGCTTGCGGCCTGGGAAGTTTTTTACTGTGGGAGGGGCGGGGAGAGGGAGCCGCGGCCCGGCGCCATGGCCTTCGCGGCCCGGAACCGGGCCGCGGCCCGCAGGTTGGGGACCACTGCTGTGGAGAACCCAAGGTCACCCAGCTGCCTGCATGTGGGAGAGTGCAGAATCGAACCCGGCATGCCAGATTGGAAGACCACACTTCTAACCACTGCACCAAACTGGTTCAGAAGGGGAGAAAATGGGCATATGATCTTATTTATCTATCTATCCATTCATTCATTTAACTAAATTCTATACCACTCTCCTAGCAATCTGGCTTAGGGCAGGAGGAGGGAGATATGGTAAAGAAGGTGTAACGGCACATCCACAGCAAGAGGCTGGATGCAAAGTAGCTCATATAATGGGGAGAGGGATCAAAATGAAGGACTGTGACTTTGAACATAGATAGTTTTGCACACATGAAGCTGCCTTCTACTGAATCAGACTACTGGCCCATCAAAGTTGGCATTGTCTACTTAGACTAATGGCAGCAGCTCTCCAGAGCCTCAGGTGGAAGTCTTTCATTTCTTTTATAACCTGATCCCTCTGTTCAGAGTTTCTCTGTACAGAGCACATGAGTACTTCACAGGGGGCAATAAGAGTTAGCAAGGCTCAATAGATCTGTTCCTATATCCTTCCCATTGCCTGTTTTTCTGCTGTCTCTTTGTCATCCAGAATACAGGATATCTCAAGCAGGAGCTATGGCACAAATCTATTGCTGTAGTTTTAAGGTGACCAGATTGTCCCACTTTTGGAGGGACATCTGGGGGCACCTGGCAAATTGTACTTATGTTGCAAGTAAAAATGTATACTACAATACTACAATACTATTTTTCCATTCTATGCGTTCTATGAAAAATTTTGTTACTCCATATAGACCAAAATTTTAATCAAGAACCCCCCCCCCCAGTCAATGGTGTCCCGCTTTACCAATGTTAAAATCTGGTCACCTTACTCTAGTTGCATGTGTTATACTCACTTCAATTTAAAGCCACAAGTGATTAGCAGTGTGAGGAAGGAAAGCCACAGACTATGGCATCAGGATAAACCAGAGTTACTCAACTGGAAAGACCCTTAAAGTCATCTTCATCCCATTTCCATGAAGCAGCCTTTAGCTGATAAGCAATACAAAATTCCAGTCCCCCCCCCCCCACACACACACACACTCACACACAGTTTTGTCCTTTCAGGTATCATTGCTTCTGAAATACTCCCTATTGCTACAGTAGCACCTCTGAACCCACAGCCACCCAGCTCAGGGTCAGCAGAGTACTCTGCTTAATGCACCATGCAGCCATCTTGCTTTGCAGTGCCCGTAGCAGAACAGTTCGATCTGATTTTCTGCTGAATGGGCATTTAATTTTACAGCCCTAAATAAATGAACCAATGAAAAGAACATGCCAGACAGTTCTTAAGTGGCTAGAAGGTCAGGCCCTTCCAGAATGAGCTTTTGAAATAGTGAAGTGACAGTTTATTTTCTCTCCCCCCTGCTCTCCAGTCTTTATTTCTCCAAAATAACTTTGATTTGTTGCTTTTTAAATAAAATAACTAAAATTAAAACCCAGCAGCTCCAAACATGAGAGCAGCTTGTGCTCGATAGCAAAGAAACTACCGCATTTGCCAGTGTATAAGACGACTGGGTATATAAGACGACCCCCCAACATTTCCACTCAAAATACAGTACTATGGGCCACTATGGGCAGCTATGTCTATCCCAACTGAAGTGCACCCGGCGTATAAGACGACCCCCCCACTTGGAGGCATGATTTCCAGGGGGGAAAAGTAGTCTTATACGCCAGCAAATACTGTATGTCCAAATCATTTTTCCTGCTTGCAGAGCATCCTTTCTGCTTTGATCAACACCATAAAGGGAACAGGAGCATGTATTGTAAAGAGATGGAGGCAAACAAAAGAATCCTTGTTCACCTGTTCTTCACCTTGCACCCCTCTCCCAGCTCATTTAATGGTCAGAGGATCACGTTTTGTTAGCATGGGGTAAATACTGCAACCTCTTCAAAACATATAATTATACCAAATGTTCCAATGCTAGAGTTTTGGCTTTACTGCAGGATACAGCTACAGTAGCTGAAGCAAAAGAGTTATTTTTCAGAAAGTATTAGCTCTTTCAACAAGGTATCTTCAGAGGACTGTGTACTCTATCACTGACTGTACTGGGAAACAGTTGGAAAACAACTGACTTGGGCCAGCAAAGCCAATGTTTTTTTTCCATCCACAAAAAAAACCCTGTTCTTACAAACAAAATGAATCCCACAATAATTTTTTTGAAAAACCAGATGAATAGAACCACGATTTTCTGTCATTAGCAGCCCAGTGGAGGAATTTGACCTCGTTTGACATAATGGAACCAGGCAACCGATGGAGATAGCTGAAATTATACATTTGTGAATTAAGATTTTTTTTTAATCCAAGAGACACTTCTCTTCCAAACAAGACACTGATGCTGTAACAGCTGTCCTCTAAAGCCTTTCCTGTTCAGAAAAGTGGAACAGGGTATGGATTCACCTTGGTTGTTCAAAAACAAGAATGGACCCCAAAACTGCTGGTAAGACTGTAATTGTGCTGCACAGATTTTCTGTGGTCATGCAGATGATATTTAAGCCAGTACTTTCTGACTTGAAATGAACAGTGAGAAAAAGTTACTACACAGTAACAGCTCCTGAACCTAATCATCTGGCCAACATACCTCCTTCATATTTCAAAACTAGCATGTGGTAGATTCTCACAGCGATTCTGGAGGCTCATATGTGAAACACCACAAATGGTGTTGATACTGAATAACTATAATGCATTTCCTATACTGAGACCCAATTTGAGGAAGATCAGTAAGAGCCATTTGCCTTTCTTGTCTGTTAATTTCCCCAAGTTAAATGCCGTTTCAAACCACATGGAACAAATGTGTTTCCCAATTTAAAAGCACTGCTGGGAATGGTAGCTGGAGAGAAGTTTTCAGTAGCGCAAGTACTCCACCTATAGGTATTGTCCCCAAACGGCTCTTAAAAACTGCTACAGATAAAACTCAAATTGGCTACATGCACTGTTGAAAGCGTGGTTGTAAATTATTTACATCTCTGTACTAATCTGATCAAAGTTACTGCTTATTCTCACACTCGCTGGATTTCCCCTGACCGGGAATCCTACCCTCCGACCCAAGCGTATGCTGCTAGCTCTTTATTGACTTCACTGTTTGCCAGGACTGAGTTTATATGCTAACAGATTTCAGAGCTAAGCTCCAGTGAGCCCTTGTCAAACCAATTCTTTAAATCCAAGTTAGCTGATTAAAACAGAGAACAGCAGTCTTTGTTTACAAATGAGATAATGGATCCTGTACATGCTTTCTCTCCCTAGGCCTTTGAAAGAGGCAGTTATTAGACTTCTGCTCAGAAGGTCTTCATTGGCTAGGAATGAAGTGGCCAATCACAGGCCAATCTCCAATTTACCTTTCACAGTGAAGGTAATAGGGCATGGGGTGGCAGGGCACTGACAGGGTTTCCTGGTTGACAAATCTGCCCTTTGGTTTCAAGCCTGGGTTTGGTACTGAGACACTGTAAAAGGTAGCTCTTTGTTTAAAACTGTTGATAATGTTGGACTTTTCAGCAGCCTCCGATACAGTTGAACATTCCAATCATATCCATTGACTTGAACGTGGAGTTGTTATTAAGGGCTTGACTCTTTAGTGGTTTTACTCTTTTCCATCCGTCTGGACACTAAGAGTCTCTAACGGAGGTACAGGATCAGCTGAGTGCAATTTATCTTGTGGGGTGCCATGCCCTTCTCTATATGAGGCTGCTGAATGAGATTGCCTGGAGCTGGGTGTCACCAAAATGCAGACCACACCCATCTCTACATTTCATTAAACAAAGCCTCCAGGGGCATCTGACTTGGTTCTGCACTCTTTGAGGCTGTAGCCTGGTGGCTAAAACAGAACAAACTGAAGCTGAATCCAGACAAGACAGAGAGACTATTGGTTGAAAGGCTGATATGGGACTGAATCCACTTTTCCAAATGGGGGAACTTCGGGGGAGTTTCCAGAGCAGGTTAAGATGCTCATAGTGGTGATCATAGATCCTGCCTTGCTGTTTGAAAAGCAAGTTGGCCTGGTGGCCAGGAGTGCCTTGTATCAGCTGCATCTGATTTGCTGACTATCTTATTGTTATATGTTTGTGGAAGGGTGGTTATAAAGGAATTATTATTATTATTATTATTAGTAGTAGTAGTAGTAGTAGTAGTAGTATGCTTATGAACATATTTAGAGACTATAACGTTCACATATTAAGAACCTCTTCCACTTAGGCTGGTTTTGGGTACTTGTATGAGATGTCATTAGAATTCAAATATGATGTTTCTATCCTTTTGGTTCTTGTGCTATGCTTTGCTCCTCACCTTTCTGTATAAGCAATCCATAAGCCACCAGGGGAGTCAGCCCTCCAGTATGATACAATTACTTAGCAATATGCTCCATTAAGCACATGCTTGGTAGAAATGTGTACTTGGTTTGCAAGTCATAATTTGGCCATTTGAAGCTTTTCTCTCTAAGACTGTTTCCAGCTTTCATCTCAAGATTCCTTCTATTATTGTGGGCATTCATACTAAGCAGAGATGATGAGCCTTTTGCTGTACTTGTTTGATCTCCGGTGCACTCATCAGAGCTGATTAGTCCCGCTACTCATGACTACTCTGAAGGAATATGCATAGTGAGTGATCCAGTTATAATACATGTAACACTTCTGTAATCACTGCAGTCTAAATTTGTCTAATGTTTCTAAATAATGCATAATACATTTGACAGTCTCTAGATGTGTGGGATATTTTCTTTGGAAACAATAAAGCGAACCAGATTTACTCTGCAAACCTACCAGGTAGAAAGATGGACTGACTACAGTAGACCTTATCTTCAAATATATTTATTTATTAAAACATTTGTACTCTGCTCATATTCAAGGCAGCTTACTATAATAGTTAAAACATCTCCAGCTAGACACAAATATAAAACAATGGACTGCAAGCCCCCCACCCCACCCTCCGGTAAAGGATGCCTTTTATTCATAAGCTCTCAAAACCCCTGTCAAATAGGCAGTCCTTGCCCTCCTGAAGATTTCCAAGGAGGGGGCCCTTTTCACCTCTTCAGGGAGCCCATTCCACAGAGCTGGAGTCATGATGGAAAAGACCCAGGGTTTGGTTCATGTCAGGTGATCATAAGTGGCAGGATGACAAACAGATGGCTGCCTGATGACTGTAGATGGTACATGGGAGGTCCTTCCAATATGAGGATCCTAGGTCATGAAGGGCTTTAAATGTCACAACCAAGACCTTGAATTGAACTCAGAAACAGACTGGCAGCTAATGAAGCTGTTTCCAAATGGGCAGCAAATGTTCCTGGTGCCTTGCCCCTCATAACAGGTAGACTGCCACAATCTGGACTAGATGTAGTTTCTGGGTTGTCTTCAAGGGCAGCCCCACAAAAAGTGCATCGCGGTAATCCAACCATGAGGTTACAGAAGCATGGATCTGCATGGACAGATCAGATGAGTCTAGAAAATAATAGCGCTATGTAAACATTAAACAGAAATATAAACATTAAATTCATCATAATCTCCAATTAGATTAGAACAGATCTTGTAAACCACCTTCTCTATTGCTAATGAGTGGGGTGATAAGAGGGATGATGGGTTAGCTGATGTTCTGGGCAGAGAGGCCAGATTTCCCAGATTATTTCCAGCCTTAACCATAGGACTGGCAGAACAGCTCTGTCTTGCAGGCCCTGCTAAACTGTCCTGGGTCCTGAAGGACCCTGATCTTGCCAGGGAGAGAACATTCCATCAGACCTAGGACCAGGGCCAAAAAACCCCTAGTCCTGGTTGAGGCCGGTTTAACATTTTGGGGGCCTGGAATTTTGCTCACTAGGCCTTAATTTCCTTCGGGTCTTCTATCAAAACAACTGACTAAGTTTGCATGTGGGGAGGGAGATGTTACACGTGCTGGGCAGTTGGCTCACAGCAACAGTGCAAGGGAGCTGAAGCCAGCAGCACAGGAGGCATGCTCAGCAGCAGCAGTGGTTGCTCCCAGCCAGTCTCCATGCCCTTTTCCCCAGCAGCCAGATGCTATATCTTGGGAAGACTCAGTAACCCTGGGGAGGAGCTCATGGACACACTGAGTGCCTTGGTCCCCCAGCAGGTTAGGCAGCGCTCCCTTTACCTCCTTGGACTTCACACAGCATTGGGAGGAAGGGGGGATCAGCCTGCCCTGCCCTGCTCTGTTCAACCTGGACCTTGCACTGGCTTTCTTTGGCTCACTCACTCTGCCCCAAGAGTTGGAGGAGAGCTGTGAACTTCCAAGCCTCCCTGCTTGAAGAAAGATGCACTTCCCAGCTGAACATGGCCTCTCCTCCTGAGGGCATGAACTTTAAGGTGACCAGATTTTAACATTGGTAAAATGGGACACCATTGACCAGGGGGTTCTTGATTAAAAATTTGGTCTATATGGAGCAACAAAAAGTTTCATAGAACGCATAGAATACAAAAATAGAATTGTAATATATATATTTTAATTTCAACATAAGTACAATTTGCTAGGTGCCCCCAGATGTCCCTCCAAAAGCGGGACAATCTGATCACCTTACTTTAAACAGCACTCGCTCATATACAAGAAACATTTAAACCTTTCCCTGTCACTTAATTTCTCCCCAGCAGTCAAAGTTCAGCAAAAAAGCTGTATAGCTATACCAATCCTATTTACATTAAAAAAAATTACATGGTTATACATCAGTGAAACTTTACTACAGACAAAGTGAGGAAGAATGGCAGGAATTGCAGAATGGGAGGGATGATGTGGGCATTTGGAGCAGCCTCCAAAGGACAAGAAAGGGGCAGAGAGGAAATCAGATTGAATCTTTATGTTTTTGAATTAACTTCAGCTTAGCTGCGAAGCAAGGGCAAAAACTGCCTCAACACTCCTGGAAAACCTAGGGAAACAGTGACCAGAAAGTGAACTGAGCACTGAAAGGTGGAAAATCAGTGCAGATTTAGAAACAATAAAACTCAATGGACGTGCATGATGAAAGTGCAAAATGGGGAAAATGGGAAAGAAAACCTGAGAGGTATGCACAGCAAAAGCACAGGGGAAACCAGTGCATAAAAGACCATAATAAATGAATTTCTCTTGTCCATTAATAGGGCTCATGGGGGCGGGGGTGGACATTAGGTTTGCAAAAGTTGCCACCACTCTATAAAGCAGGAGTGGCCAAACTGTGGCTCTCCAGATGTCCATGGACTACAATTCCCATGAGCCCCTGCCATGCCACAGTTTGGCCACCCCTGCTGTAAGGGCTTGTTTAGATTTTTATAATATTGATGTTATGAACATGTAGATCAATACAAAATTGTTTGAAAGTTTAATTCATTCGTTTTATTTTCTCAACTTCCCCTCTTCACTATGACAATTAAATCTTTTTGGAAACATCCCTCATTAAGCATTTTTATATTCAAAGGCACACACCATTTGTACACATCAACATGGAAAATAAGTTTAAATTCATATATTGCTGGCCCTGCTCTTGTCCCTTTGAGAATTTGATTAGTAAATTTCAGAATAAATTCCTGAACAAAGGATCTGTGACAGTCCAGTTTAACAATCAGCATTGATAGGCAGAAGCAGTTTTGCTTCAGGTTCTTCTTTAGTATCCAGATAATTGAACAGAGTTCTTTCATAAGCATCTGGCATGCAAGCAGGAGGTAGGTATGGTGAGAAGTTTATAATCTTGGAGTCAAGAAAGATCAGCAAGCTGACTTGAACCAGATGGAGTGAAGAATGTACTAGCAGAATGTTCACCTTAGCAAAATAGGACCTCCCATCTTGGAGACTGAAAGCAAAACTGGCAGGATCTCATATAGAGATCCTTATTTATTGAACAGGACACCTGAGCCGTATGGGAGGGCAGTATAAAAATCTAAGAAATAAATAATGTAAATGCTAGTTTAGAATTGTGTGACAAAGAACATGGATAAATGCACTAGATAAATCCCACTTGGAAATGAAGAATGTATGTAAAATAGTGTGACTGCATGATGTTTCAGAGTTTTTAAAATTGCACTCCAGTCCTTGAATAACCAGTTCAAGTCAGACCTTGTTCTTCAACAATGCAAAGCCTAACCTCACCTAGTAATTCATAGCTGGACTCTTATGAGGCACAAGTCAACTGTGTCTTGCAAGAATCTCTTTCTTTACTTGTCCTGCATCCCAGAGGGAGTGAATACAATTGTAGTTGGAATGCACATGGTTGGTTATAAGAATGCAGAGAGGCAGCAAAACGTTCTCATGGACTGGAAAATGTGGAGTGACTTTTCACATGATAAAAAATATAGGTAACAGCGCAACTCACACTCACCTATCGCCTTCAAAATGTATGTGAGAATAAAGCTTTATCACAAAGCATTTGTAGAAAAATGCACTGGCAATGGCTACGAAAAAATTTGCATTTAACATTCAGTCTTCAAGAGGGTGTTCAAGGAGTTACATGAAAGTCTCTCAACCAGGTGCTGTCAAGATTCAAACATGCAAGGAAACTATAGCATGAACCCTGAGAACACCACTTCATATAAATTTTCTCACTAAGAGTTTTGTGACTGGCATGGAAGGGTTTAGGGCAAGTGGATTAAAGTTAATTCACATTATATATATATATATATATATATATATATATATATATATATATATATATATATATATATATATGCATAAATAAAATTATCAAGTAATATGAATACTTAATTTTTCTATCCCAACCTTCCCATGAAACTCAGGGTAACTACCATCAGTGCAAAAAAACAGTAGTTTTAAAATCACATTTTACACATAGTTCAACTGACCCGTTTGCCAACTAATATTAAATATTGAGGGCATTCCTTTTTGTGTCGATGTATTTTCCCTTATTGTTGATGGCTTTTATTCAAGGATTGTCTTCAAGGGAGGCCAGCCAATTAGATGTCAAATGTATGGTCATGTTGACCCCCCCCCCCAGCTCCCAAAATGGCCGAGGATGGGCCTGGGGGAGTGGGAAAGAGAAGGGGGCCCAGCCATACAAATCCTTGCTGGCCGAGGCTCATCACATGTGGTGGTGACTGGAACCCAGAGAAGTACTCTCATCTTAACAGCGTGGGGGGAGGCATAGGCCTGTCCAATTTCTGGTGTTGGGAGGGGGTAAAGGCAATGCAGCAGCATAGGCCAGCTCCAGTTCTGTTTCTGGCATTGGGGTGGGCATGGGGGCAATGGATCAACATAGGCCTGCCCCAGCTGTATTTTTGGTGTTGCATGAGGTGTGGAGGCAACAGAGCTGGCTTTCACTGGAAGCTCCCTTTGGTGAAGAAGAACAAACTGGTAGCCAGCCCAGAGCGCAGGTATTGCTCATAAATCACCTGCAAATATTTCTGTGCTGCCACTTCCTGTGATGTGGGAGTGACATGATAATGTCACCTCCCTCACAGGGTGCCTGTTGTGGGGAGAGGAAGGGAATGCAATTATAAACCTCTTTGAGACTCCTTCAAGTGGCGTATAAAAAACAACTTTTCTTCTTATAGCTATGCTCGGTAGGCCACATTTTACAGAAATGTCACACTGATATACTATTCTGCAATAGTAGCATATCAGTATGCTGCTATTTCTCTCATGCAAGCTTATATTTTGACTTCTGCCAAGGCACGCCTTATATTCTGATTGTGGTTTGTTGTGGTCAGTAGTCTGCCTTTCAGGTAAAAAGTCAGTATTTATCCTGAGCCCATAAAGACATTGGAGTAAATAAAAAGGGAAATCCTTGTATCAGAATTGTCACCCTCCTTTACTATAATGAGTTGAAATGTGAAGGGCAACCGTTTTAACCACTCGACATGTATTATCAAAACTCACCCTAAGAAAATGGGACACAGCCAGCATTTGCAGATGCAGCAGGCTTCTAGAAATACAGATGTACAGCGCCCCACCACCACCACCACCGTAACTCATTTACTGGAGTCCAAGAATCAGACATATCTCAAAAGATGAATGATGAAAAGACTTTATTGTGTTGAGCAGAACTAGGAAAATCAACCCTAACTTACTTTCTGTTAACATTCTGTAGACATTGAACATTTTGTATATCAAAACATTTTTACTCAGGGTGGTATTGTCAAACACAGGCAACTGGGAGTGGGGGGTGGGGGGGGGGGGTTACACAAATCCCTTGAAATCCTTGTCCAAACCATTTTCAGGTCCAAAAGCCAGCTAACATCTTGCATCCAAAGTTTCTGTTCTGCTAACAGTGGAGCCTTCTTCCAATACAAGGGACTCCTTCTGCTGAGAAAGGCTCTGCTGTTAGCAAAACCTGAATCCAATGATGACCTTTTACACTTTTCTTTTGTTAAAACTGCCCATTTTACTGTTCGCAGATGGAGAGAGCAGAAATCACTGCCAAAAAAAAGGAAGTTACAAAATGAAATCTGGAAAGATAACTTTTTTAAAAGTCTGCCATCTTCAGCAGCCAATGGTACTTTTGTAAAGCACCAGGTACACTGATGGATTTGTAAAATAATAATTTTGTAAGCCAGTACCCATTCCAGTTTAATAATTATACCCCCTTATAATTAATATCACTTTTCAGGCATAATGGGTGGAATGGGTACTGGAGTGAGCCTGCTTAAGTGGTGTGCTGGAATCACTTTGTGAACCACTTAAGCGGGCAACATTCTGTGGTGACACAAGCAGACTAAGGCACAGCCCAGCTATCTTACTTTGCTAAGGCCCCTCATTTTTATTCCTCCCCCCCCCCACATTTTATCAACTTGTCCTGTCACTACCTACATCTTCAACCACAGTCTTTGCTGCCTTAAATCACTCAGACATCAATTCCCAAGTGCCCTCTTCCACACCAGTGATCTATTTAGTTGGTGGGTAGAAGCACCCAAAATGGGGTGTTGTTTTTAACTTCAGTCAGCATTTAAAAGCGACTTTTTTCATAAAGAGAGCCCATCCAGTAGCTAAGGCTTAAGGCTTGCAAATATGCCGGAGTCATAGCTAAACAAAAAGGTTCTGCACCAAGTGGAACATACCCAGACCTGGGCTCCAGGTGGTAAGAGATGTGGGGAGCCCTCTTCCTATGGGACCTAATGCACAGGTGATCAGTGATGGCACTCTTGGCTGGTCTTCAGCATCAAAACATGACATAAAAAGTAGCTAAGAACATACTTTTCCCAGATGTCTGCACACGGTAAGTGCTACAAATAATTTACTTTGCTACTTAAAATGCCTCTGTGCATTTTCCTTGTGCCACTGAATTAACAGGACACAATAGAAGAGGTGACTAGTTCAAAGTCTGATACAGCAGCTGTCAGGACCAGTGAACCTACCCCTTAGCAGGCATCAGGGATTCCACAAATCAGAGTACAAACAACTGTAACTGCTCTAGTATCCTGCCTGAGGTTCAGGAGCTGTAGTGTGGGGGAGTGGCATTACATTGCCAATTCTAAGAGAAACATGTTTAAAGGAGATTGGTTTCGATTTAAAAAAAACCCTTCTATTTACTCAATACCAAAGCAAGCCTCAAACCTCTATAAAACGGGAATATATGTTGAACTTCTTCAAAAAGCATAATAGACACATAAAGCTGTGTCAATAGTTTCAGCCAGCTTAATAAATAGCTTTGCATATGCCATAATTTATTAAAAATTGCACAGCAATGTCGTACTTTATGCTCCCTTGGTGGCAGATATCTCAAGAAACCACAGTCCAGTCGTTGTTTTTTAAAAAGCTGCAAATGATGTTGCCCCTAGTCCACTTAAAAGCTAAGAAATTACATTAATTTCTTCTTTAATAAAGGGTTAGAACTAGAGGTTCAGTACAACATTTTGATTAGGACACACAAATCATCACATCCACCAATCTTCCAATAGTAAACGAGTTTTCCTTATTTCCCAGCAGCCTTTCCCATATTGCACATTAAAGGTAAAGCACCGGGTCATGTCTGACCCTTGGGGTGCAAGCACCGGGTCATGTCTGACCCTTGGGGTGACGCCCTCTAGCGTTTTCATGGCAGACTCAATACGGGGTGGTTTGCCAGTGCCTTTCCCAGTCATTACCGTTTACCCCCCAGCAAGCTGGGTACTCATTTTACCGACCTCGGAAGGATGGAAGGCTGAGTCAACCTTGAGCCGGCTGCTGGGATTGAACTCCCAGCCTCATGGGCAGAGCTTCAGACTGCATGTCTGCTACCTTACCACTCTTGTGCGCCTCTTGTGGCACATTACAGTTGACCAATTACATACAAGGGCATTGTCATCTCTGACAAATCGGACTGAGCCCTCATCCTGAGCCAGGGAAGCACATTCAGTGATGGAACAGAAGCATAGGCAGTAGCAAGACAAAGAAATATTTATGTTGTACAGAGCTAGCCCAATCTCATATCTTTGGAAGCTAAGCAGGGTCAGTCTTGGGCAGTATTTGGATGGGAGACCTCCAGGGTCTCTACGCAGAGGGAAGCAACATCAAACCACCCCTGAATGTACTGGGTATATTCTGGTGGTCAATAAGCAGTCTAGAAAATCTAACTTTTTTAAAGAACATGGTTTGTTGGCATTGCGTTTCCAGGGCATGTGAATAGCCCAGGGGCAGTCAAACTGCGGCCCCCCAGATGTTCATGGACTACAATTCCCATGAGTGAATGCTGGCAGGGGCTCACGGGAATTGTAGTCCTTGGACATCTGGAGGGCCGCAGTTTGACTACCCCTGGAATGGACTGACTAGCCCCAATGGGATCTTTTAAAAACTGCTGCTAAGGCCAGCTAGGGATTGTTATTTTACAAAGCGGAATCTGTACCAATATGCTGACATTTAATTTTAATTTTTAGAAGTTATCCCACTTTTCTCTCTACTGCACATGAAGAGTGATCGCAAAAGCTACAAAACTAGCCTCTCCTCGTTTTTAGTACAATGCTTTTTTATGATTGGGGAAAACATGGAATGCTGCTACCCAATAAACTTTTTTTTTAAACTATAAATCTCTTGGCTATTCTGTTCTGACACACCTCTGGGTTTAACTATGTTTAATTATAGTATTAGGTATGTGACAAAAATGGTGGTACTGATCAATCATTTTTAGACGCTGTGTTTTCCTAGGTATCAAGGGAGAGTTTATAGCAAAGGTCTATACAATTGCTAGCATCACACTGACATTTCGAATGCAAAAGACCTGTTTGCTCATTTATGCTCTTACATCCACTTTCCAGCCAATTAGTATGTTTTTGAGATTTTATCGGCATTTTAGGAGAGATTGGGCATGTGCTGCCCTTTCAACACCACCACCCAACCCACACTGGTCCATACCACACTTTCTCGCTTGCATTTCTTAAGGAATTTCCTTTTCCCTTACCTAGCTGCCCTAACACTTTCAGTCAGTTTTAAAGCATTCCAGACACGAGATCAGAAACACCACTATCAGAACCATTTGAGCAGGCTTGATGTGTCCTTTAGAAAAGATTCACTGAGTCTCCTGAGTAATTCCTGACCAAAGTATGGGAATACTAAGGAACAAAGGGTAGTAAGTACAAAAATGGGAGTGGTGAAAAACAGAAATGGTGTTAAAGTTTGTATGAAAAACACAGTAGGTATATGGACTGGACGGGGGGGAGGGGATAGATCCCCCCCCACTACTGAAGTCAAAGGCTCATCCTGACTTTTTGATCAGGCACTGGTGCTTCCTAGTTATGAAGGCTGCCCTGGATTTCTAGGAGAGGAGCTATGTAATTATCATAAAGAAACTCATCCCTCTCCATCACAAGTTTAAATCCATAGAGATTTGTTGGACTTTCTGCTCTAAAGCAGATACTTCAAATTGCAATATTCTTGCAAGCTTACTCTGGAAGCAACGGAACTAAAGCATGCATTTTTTAAAATGTTCTTATGAGCCACAAAATAGATACATCCTGTAACATGAAGATATCCTAGACTGCTTTAAAAAAAGAAAGACCCACCCAAAGCTGTAATTACAAAAATGTAGCAGTCATACGAATGAAAAGTAGCATTCTGTTCTTTTGTCTGCATGTCAGCTGTAGATCTATTTGGGAAAATCCAGTATTAGCCATAAACTATGAAGGTAATACTTTCCCATGGCAGAGCCTGCTACCACCAATGTCCAGACAGGAATGGATCTACAAATATGTCATCCTTTATATCAGGGGTAGTCAAACTGCGGCCCTCCAGATGTCCAAGGACTACAATTCCCAGGAGCCCCCTGCCAGCGAATGCTGGCAGGGGGCTCCTGGGAATTGTAGTCCATGGACATCTGGAGGGCCGCAGTTTGACTACCCCTGCTTTATATAGTGGCTGGACTAGATACCAAAACCCGATCACAAATGTTCCAACATAGTGTGAACATAGTATTTTTGTGCTGATCTACTTGTAACACATGACAGGCGAGAAAGATGTTAATGGAGTTAAACCCTCCCCAAAAACTCTTAACTCAGTGCAAAACATGTTCTGCTCTGTGCACCTGAAACGTAAAAAGAATACAAGTGGACATGAACCAAAAATGTGAACTTAGAACAATATTAACAAAAGAAGTCAAATGGTGCTTTATGTTAAAAAGCAATTGAAACATCAAAATAAAGTGACTAATAAGTTTCAAGACAGGAGAATTAGAAAAAAGATCTAGGAACACTAAGGCTTTATTCATCTGACATTGTTGAATTGAGGAAAAATAAATGTATGAAATTTACAAAACCCAAGACGTTTCCACAGATTCCCATCAACAAAGTACATTCATGAAATGACAAGTTCGCAAGAGTATTAATGCCCTAATTATTTTGCAGTCTTTAGGAACTTTGAGGAAAGATGTTAAGAGGACATCTCGACATCCTTCCCAGTTGGGGGGGGGGGGGGGGTGCCAGGTTCATTAAAATACACATGAATTTGCAAATGTACTTCACTGAGGATGCTGGGATTGCACTGACATTTTCTTGCGCAATGAGTTAAAATGCAATATTCACAATGTCCCATTTTAAGTGAAAGCACTGCAGTTTTGATATCAAAGACGAGGGTGTAACGTAAAGGCGGGGGGAAACCTGACTCTCATTTGACACCCGTGTGTCCACCAAACCAACCAAACATGTGACCAAGCCCAGTTTCAACCAGAATAAAACAACCTTAGCTCTATCTCAAAACCTCTAGCAAGGTATGAGCCTGCATATTCTCTGTTCCACCCTTTTTCCAAGTAGCGCGTTGCCTCTAGCCGTTCCAGAAAAGTCGACACAACCTTGATGCTCCATGTGGTCCTCTTCCAAAAGTCAATGAAGAGACCTACTGCTTGATTTTCAAAACATTACCAAAATTTACTTTCCTCAATCGGCTCTTCTTGCTCTTGCCGGTGCAAATAAAGCCAGTCACACTCCTTTTAAGCCTCCAGTTCCCATTCCATCTGCAGAAATCAATTCAAACAAGCAAGAAACATCAAAAATCCCTTTCAGTTTATTCAGCAGTTTCACAAACATACTAGAAAAAAACTAGCATTTGATAGAAAAATTGCCTATGGAACAGTCTCACTTGGTTTCTCTCCATGGATCATAATTCTATGTGTGCTGACACTCCTGCAGGGGGAGAAAAAGGAGGAGTGAATAGAGGAAGTCAACAAGCAAGTCACAGCTACATAGTTTTGGCTCCAAACTATTGTTTGCATTCCAAATATATAGCATGGTTTGTGGTCCCTGCCTGACTCCTACCAAATCTCTATAATACCTATATTTTTCATATTAGAGCAAGGGGGAAATGCAGGAGGAAGTGTAGGGGGAAGTATTAGCCCCCACCCTTCGTGGTGTTCCCAAATCAAAACTGAAGCCCTGTAGCTTCTTCTTGTCTTAAGAGGAAAAACTGACATATCAAGAAGTCCAGTCTAATCATAGGGGTGGATCTCAATTTCTGTAGGCCACAAGTCCCCCAGAATCCTTTTGCTGGGGTCTCCTTTCCCCGAGAACAGGATTTCAGGCCACTGCAGGAGTAGGGGAAATCATGCTCTGAGGGTAGAAATTCCTGCACCCACAGAAATGTCTAGTCTGGACCCATGCCACAGTGTAGTCTGCTCTCAAAGGGCATCTTAGGAATCCTTTAGATCAGTAGTTCCCAACACCCGGTCCGGGGACCGGTCCCGGTCCGTGGATCAGTTGATACCGGTCCATGGCTCCTCCTCGTCCTCCTCCCCAGCTGCTGCCTCAGGGGCTGCCCTGCCACTCTGCTGCTGGCTCACCTTTGGTGCTCTCCAGCAGCCGCCATGGTTGAGGCTCTCCCTCGCCGTGGCACTGCATGGCACTGTGCAGCAGTTGCTGGCAGCGCCCCCCAGTGGGTGGCGGGAAAGCAAGTGGATCAGGGGTTCAGGCGGCAGCGACATCCCTTGGCAAAAGACTACACTTCCCCGGGCTTCAGTAAAATTGTCAAGCATTGACCGGTCCCCAATGATAAAAAGGTTGGGGACCACTGCTTTAGATATATAGCCACTTTTGGGTCGTTCTATGCTGTCAGCAAATCCACTTGGATTAGGTGTCTCACAGATGCTTCTTTAAGTTATGTGAAGTAAAAAAGGTACCTTCTTGACTTGACTGTTTTGTTTCATTTGTTTTAGAGGGTTCTCCTGTTGTTTTATCTTTCAGGAAACGTCTGTACAGGTGCTTGATTTCTTGATCATAGTCCTGCCACTCAGGGACGATCCGCACAGCTGCCTCCAGCTTGGGCTCTTTGGTCATTGGGTTATTGCACTGCAACATAACACAGAGGTCAATGCCAAGGAACGTGTGGTCTTTCATGCATAATGGAAGAAAACACATGTCCCAAATATTATCTGCCACGAATTTAGGCAAAGGGACTGAAGGACTCAAAAGCTTAATTATGCCTTTTTCTACAAAAGATAGTTAACATTTATTTTCAAGTGCATACAATTAACACTACATAAACATGAGCTGATATAAACAAAAAGTAAACAGATTTTTAAACAAATGTGGATTCTAGTTGCCTTATCAGATTCTAACCGAGGTGTGCATTCCACACTCTAATGTTACTTGTATCTGTAAAGAATTTTTTAGCTGAGGGGTATGTGACACAGTGTATGGTAATGACTGGGGAAGGCACTGGCAAACCACCCTGTATTGGCTGCCATGAAAACGCTAGAGGGCGTCACCCCAAGGGTCAGACATGACCCGGTGCTTGCACAGGGGATACCTTTGCCTTTTATGTGACATAGGGATTCAGGGGGAAGGGAAGGGAAGAGGAAGGTCTGAGACAGAGAACATTGCTTCCCCAGCGTCTTTGAAGCCACCTGACTGCCATTTGCCTCTAAACAGCAGCTCACTCACAATGGGTAGCTGCTACTTATGTTTGCTTCAGCAGCATGTATACTAAACGCTAGGCTGCTACCAGCCTATTCCTTTGAAATCTTATGCAGAATCTGACAGAAAATGTTCTTCCTCTCTCTGCCATACACCTGCATGAACACATCCCTCTGCACAAACAGCCTGGCTCAACCAAGAGCTGGCATGTACAGAACCCAGCTCTTTTGCTCATGAGCAATTTGGGGACAACACAAGTTTTCTTAGTTTAAAAAGTTAACTTTTCTCAGACAACAGAAGGAGGGAAGTTGCATACAACTACAGGTTTGGGAGTGTAATGGAGTGTAATGAAGGATTTCAGCCACGTGGAAGAATGCAAAACACAGATAAAACATAGTATGCTAACACAACTGGACTAAACCTGTTTCCTAAGCTTAATAGCTTACAGTTTTCTACAGAAGCTGAGCCAAGCTGGCCTGACATGGGCCTATCCCACATGGTAATCTTCTTCCCTTGCTTGCTTCAGGGAAAAGTCACAGTAACTCCCACTCAGGGCTTTAGACATTTTATTACAAACCCCATTGCATTTTCTCCTGGATGACAGCCACCTTTATTTGAGGCCAGTTTGTGTGGCAAGACATGAGTCCAGTCTCTATACCAGCATGTGGCAACTAGCGTAACAACCAAGAATAGATGGCCAGTCCTGATGTCAGTGACTATGCCTTGCACGTGGGGCAGGTGGGGCGCTTGCCAAGAGCATACAAAAATGAAAGAACAGCCATCCTGCTTTTATAATTTATAGCACTTGACTCAGTTAAAAGTGTTCCCAAATTGTGGCACAATCCCCTTCTTACTCGGCACCTAGCAGGAGCCTTACCAGATCAATGGTTTTTGCTCTCTTCTTTGATGAATCATCACACCACGTTTCGCACCAAAGCCACTCTTGTGGAAGTGATTTAATGGGCACCTGATGGATCATGTTATTGGGCAAGTCCTAATGGAAGGAAAACAAAGCTGCAATTCTCGTAACATGATTAAATATATATATATATATTATGGAGGGCAACCTGCATAGTTACAATCGGCTGTACAACAAAAGTAGCAGAAATGTAAGTATTAAATAAACAGCAAGAAATTATACAATGGGAGTACAATTGCTTAATGTGATTTTCAATATATATATTATAAATAAAGGTGAAGTATGATGACATTTTAAAACAGGAAAGAATATTTATTATTATCCTTATTTTCCTTGTTTCAACCCCCGGCACAATCCACCACCATAAATTTTAATCATTTAACTTATAATTATAATCACATTATGATTTTTGCTTGTCTACATTTGAAAATCCATCAAAACACCACTGAGTATGCCTGTTTCCTGCTATAAAGTACTACACCTGTCTCTACAAACCCATGTCCTCTTTTCACACGCTATGAAACCAATGTTACTCTTAGAGCCTCATTTGTCCGCTTACCTGCAGCTATAGGATTTCTGCATCCTTTGTCATTCAGTCTCTTCCTGAGGCTATCCCCTCTCTCTCCACCATCCACATTTTCTCACCATCTGCCTCCACACTGCCTATGTTTTGTGCTCCACATAGCAACTCCACAACAGCTAGAGTCCGGAATAGGGTTGTGCAATTCGGCCACCAAAGCGGCCATTCCCTCCGGGCGCAGCCAGCGCCGCACCGCGCCGCGGAGGGGGGAGGGCAATGCCGGCATCGCCCTTCCCCCCCCGCAGCGCGGTGTTGGCTGCGCCCGGAGGGAACAGCTACTTTGGCAGCCGAATCGCACAACCCTAGTCCAGAATGCCTTCAAATTAGACTCCTTACAATTAGCTACAGCTGTCCTAAAAACACAAAATTCCATAGTATGTGAGCATTATAAAGTTTTATGGGCATAGCTATCAGATTCTTAAAATTTAAATTATGGCCTTGGATCCAAGGGTACTCACAGAGGGGCATTTCACAGCTTACATACAATTTTAAATAATTAAAACCTAGGAAGTTAGTACCTGATCAAGGTTAGACAGACTATTGGGATCTTGGCTAAGGCCTTGATATTGTCCTCGGAGTCGGTCACCAGCAGCGATCTTTCTGAACTTCTTCAGATCTACCACGTAGAGAGCACTATGAACAGATAAAGCAACTCTTCAGGTCAGTGAACTTGTATTTTATTTATTTTATTTATTTATTTATTTATAATTGTATTTATATACCGCCACTCATGGTGGTTTACATACAAGATAAAAACCCAATACATATAAAACCAAGTAAAACATTCTAATAACAAAATTCTAATCCAAATATCAAAAAGATCATTTTAGTTTCCAAGATGGTGGTGCTAATGACATCCACCGAGCCTAGATCTTATAAGAGTGCTGCATAACAGCGCTGCCGACATCAAACCCATAAAATGACAGAGGAATATCAAAACATTGTCAAAAACAGGGGGGAACAGCAATTAGTGGGGAGGAGCATGTTACTTTAATAGACCAAATGCAATAGATTTCAATCAAACCCTCATAATAATTAAATCAAAAGTGGTTAACTAAAAGAATATTCATAAGAACAGAAAATGCCACACTTTTCCCTCCTTATATTTGTTCCCTACTACTGACAAAAAGCAAACCTGGGTGCTTTCACAAGTTTTTATAGACAATTTTTTTTTATTTATAAGCAACTCTTACCTAAAACACTCAGTGAAGACACTATCTGTGTAATCCTAAACAGTTATACCCTTCAAAGCACAGGGACATTAACATATTTCAAAGGATGACACTGTGTAGGACTGCCAATGACACAACAGGTTGTGACAGTTTCAAAGCCTGTAATTCATACTTGAACCCCAACAACATGATTTCATCCGATCCACTGATGGCAGCCGGTATGATCCCCAAGCTTTTTGAGCCTGTAGGCATCTTTTGAACCCTGACACAGGGTGAACTCTGACACAGGCCCACAAAATGACCAAGTGGGAGACAGAGTGAACCACACAAGTGCAGGGGATAAGAGGAGTAAATTTTTAAAATATTCTGGGAAGGAAGATTCGGAGAGAGAGTAAACTAAGTACAGTAAGTAAATAAATAAATAATTAAAAAACCCAATGCTGTAGTGGCAACTGCTACTGAAATTTTAATCTGTACATCCCATCAGATCTCAAATGGGCAATCAAAAGCCCACCTGGATTCACCTACTTTCTAAAAAAGAAACTTGAAGGGTGCCAATAAAGGTTTTTGGCAGGCATCATAGAGCCTTTGGCCACCATGTTGAGGAACCCTGATGCAAAGGTTGAAGTGCTGGACTCTGAATACCTAACTTAGTCGTGAAGCTCACTGGAGTGACCTGGACAAGTCACTCTCCCTTGGCCTAATCTACCACTAAGGATTATTGCAAGGATAAATAATAGAAGGGAGACAATAGATGCCACTCTGTGCTCTCTGGAGGAACAGAAGGATGAAAGTATAACAGATGCCTCACTCGATGAAGCACAGTTTTCATTATGCTTTTAAAAGTAAACAAAAACAGTAATGAGTCAGAAACAGACATCAGTCACCTGATGTGGTATTTTCTTCCAGCCAAGTGACTTGCCCAGTATCCCGACTGCCAGAATCTGTAGCCATCCATCTCTCGCCGGCTGTCACAGAATGGTGTATAACCATATGGGGCACCATCCAAGTTGAAATCTCTCAGCTCCTTGAGGTCTGCCCGAACAATCTGTGAAAAAGTAGTTCACAGGTTACATTGAGTTCCAGTGTTCTGATAGGAAGCCTAAAACAGAGACCTCTGAGATGTTACTAGCTAAAGGTCCATCAAGATTGGGGGAGGGGCAGGAATACAGATGAAGAGTTCACCTCTCCATTTGCACCCTTCTTAGGCCATTGCTATTAAACAGGCCAAAGCTAGACTTGGTTTTTTCTAAACCAGGACTTTTTCATTTTATGGTAAAGAATCCTTCCACGTGCCTCCCATCATGAAACTCTGCTGCCTCTTTAATCTCTCCTGCCTTCAGAAAGAGCTTCTTTGAACGATGTGTGAACAGAAGATAGTTTTCAAAATATGTAGATTAATAAAGAAAGAAATACGTATCTACTGCCTGCATCCCACATCAAAAAAGTGCAGGAAACCAGACTATAAATGAAGCTAATCATAAAAACAGTCCTAAATCCACAGTGTGGTGTCCATAATCTTTTAAACTGATTTAATCTAACCTCATTTTGATCAATTTATATTCAGTTCTCTGAGCAAAAGGGGAGGCTGCTTGCTTACAAACATAGAAAGAAACCATTTCCCAGAAATGTTATGCATCCTCATCTTTGTCTTTCTCCATAAGGTGCATGCAAGTAAGAAAGAAGTGAAGCCTAAGGGTGCCATGAATGATATAATGTCAGTTCTTGACTGGGGGTGCAAACAGGCAGACAGGTAAAAAAGAAATACTGTATATACTCACATATAAGCTGACCTGCATATAAGCCATCTAATTTCACCACAAAATGCTGGAAAACCTTATTAACTCACATATAAGCCTAGGCTGGTATTTGGATAGTGGCTTTTCCCCCTTCCCTTCCCTTCCCTTCCCTTCCCTTCCCTTCCCTTCCCTTCCCTTCCCTTCCCTTCCCTTCCCTTCCCTTCCCTTCCCTTCCCTTCCCTTCCCTTCCCTTCCCTTCCCTTCCCTTCCCTTCCCTTCCCTTCCCTTCCCTTCCCTTCCCTTCCCTTCCCTTCCCTTCCCTTCCCTTCCCTTCCCTTCCCTTCCCTGCTGGATCTTTTTTTCCCTTTTTTTCCCATCCTCCTCCTCCCTCTTTCCCTCTGACCCCTCTTGCCTTTTTATATCCAATCCTCCTTCTTATCCCATTCCCTTCTTCTTAGCCAGGTGTTCTGTTCCCTCCACTTTCCATTTCTTCCTCTAGGGGCGTTTCTTCCTTCTGCTCTCTGCTCTCCCTCTGAGACAGAGGCTTCAGAGCTTCCTGCAGCAGCAACACATGCTAGCCTCGTTAAGGCAGTGAGGGGGGGGAGGCAGAGACTGCTCTTCCCTCCCCTCCCACTGTCACTCCAGGACTTGCTGGATTTCTTCCTGCCTCTGCTTCTTCAGTTAAGTATACTTGTCTCCCACCCCCAACAGCATGTCTAGTCTGGCAGCTTTTTTAAAAAACCCACATAAAAGACTAGGGAGACTTTTTCAGCTTTAAAAAATGGCTGAAAAACTCAGCTTACATATGTGAGTATATACGGTACAGTATTTGTTTACTGACTACTGACTAGGGATGAGCAAAAACAAAATTATATTTTTTGTGTTTGGGAATTCTGAACCCCAAAAATATCAGTATTTCCCAATATACCTGAATCCCAATACCAGCATGGTATTCAAATGTGGTAAATATTCAGGAATTGTGAATTTTATTTGCTCCACTATACTCTATGGAGGCCATTATAGTCAATGGTCCCCATAGGATATAATGGAAAATCGATCCAGAGATATTTGGGGACCTGGTAGGGCACCAAATTTGCAGCATAGCTCAAAATAGTTCAAAAATATTGGACCCGGGGGACCAATTCAATGGGCCCCCAAAGATGGCGCCCCATTTTCCATTGCTTTCAATTTAAAGAAAAAAACAACATTTAAAGGAAATGCAGTCAATTTAAATGCCTTTTGCAATGCCATTAGTCAACATCAAAAATACTTAAAGGGCTTTAAGCACCTTCTGCAAAAAGCAAGTTCACTCAGACGGTATTTAAAGGGATTGCAGTCCATTTAAGTGCCCCTTAAATTTGACTATCTGGCTGCCCTGAAATATCCCAAATATTTTCACGATTTTTCAGGCTCAGCCATTTTGGCTAGCAGAAATGTAGCCCCAATCTATATCTGCCTGAAAGAATAGCCAGAACATACCAATAAGGTATTTTATGGTCATTTTTTCAGCTTGGATATACCAAATGCACACCCCTACTACTGAAGTCAAAAAAGGCACTCAAGTCAGGCAATCAAGGTGTTTTGTAGCACACTGGAGTTCTCAAGAGGAAGGAAAATTTTGAGTATTTTGTCCCATATCATAAGCTGAGGATTCCACACCCCTTCCCCAAGGTTTTCTTCCTCCAAAGCCTTCTGAGAGTACTTTTATTTTACATGCCAGGTTAGCAATACAATATTCAGCATCATTTATATATTACTGGTGTTTGCTAGTATTGAGATTTCAAACCCATTTACCTGGTCAGCATCTACAAACAGGAATTTATCAACTGCAAGGGGGAAAAGCACATCCAGAAAGAGGATTTTGTATCCCCAGATGATACGCTGTTTCTCTGTTTGCTGGTGGAGCCATCGTGGCCATTTGTATTGGACTAGTTCATACTGGAAACTGTACTTCTCAGCCATATATGGGATGAATTCCTGGAAAGATACAATGGTTACAGATCTTAGCAGTTCCTAATACTTCAAAGACAAGTTCAGAGAAAATGTTACTTTATCAGTAAGAATAAAACATCCTTTCAAAAGCCAGATTGTTAAATTTCCCCAATGATGGAAGTTGAAACTTAAAAGGGATTCTAAGTTTGATTGGTCTTATTCCCAACCACTGTTTCTAATAGTCACTAATGTCTGGCTTTCTCATTTTCTGCTCCAGAGGCAAAGTATAAGTGTCTATTTTAGACCAATTGCCTGGCAACATAGCTTTACAATGAAGGAACAGTAGGAAGGTGTGTATTTCTAGCAACACTTCTGCAACCCACACCTTTGGATGCTGCAACTCAGTATAAGAGGAAGCCTGCTGCTCTATCAAAAGAGGCATATTCCTAGTTTCCATCTGCAGCTGGTCCATTTTTTATTTTCCTGGCTGATCGCTAAAATTGAGTTTACGGTCACCAATAACATTTGAGTATCCTAATATCCAATTACCATGTCATAATTTGTGCTTCAGAGCCCATGTTTCCAAAATCTTAATCAATGTTTTGAAATATGCCTGGGAATCCTCTAATTTATTGTTGGAATAAAAAAGATTTATTAAAGCAAAGTGCCATTTAACAACAATTGATACGATAAAGATCCTGGAATTACAATGTACCCTGCTATGAAACACAGTCCGCTATCTGCTAAATCCCTAATTTAATTTCTTTTCTAATATTATAGCAGAAGAGGTAGCTCTTGGCTCTCATTAACATGAGAGTACTAATGCAGGAGCAAGTTTTTGATTTGTTTTTTTCTCACTGAACTGTTGTGGACAGATTGTTACTTACTTCCCTAAGGTTCCATTTCAGCTAGAATTATCCCCTTTCTCTGTCTTAATGTACAAAACACCAATTTAGAATTATCATCATCTAAACCAGACTGGATAATGGTTCACCTTGAAAATTTATAATGTCCCCAAAAGTTCAAGGTTTTTTTGCTAAGAAGTAATCAGTTCAATTAGCAAAGCTTGCATGAAATCGTACGTATCCAAGCTCCAGATAGTTCCATATATCTGAATTTGCAGTAAAAATGTGTCTGGGACTGGATGGTATAAGGAGGAATCCAGAGAACATCTTTGCCTAGAGGCTTGCCTTGGTGACCTTTAACTTCCTTAACCAAGAACCCTAAACTACTAGCATCAGACATTCATAATATATGCAAGCATCCACAATTATGTAGTGTCAGTTCATTTTTTTGGAGAAATCCACTAGGGTAGATGAGATTGTATTTGTCCTCTCAGGCACCCTCTTCGTGTTCCCGAAACCTTCCGGGTAAGGACACCAAGGATAAGGCTTTTTCAATAGTACCTTCTCACTCATCTTCAGCTATGAAATGCCCTTCGCCACTCTCTGCCTGTGCCCCCATCTCTTGACATCTGCCAGTACCAGCCCTTTTTATCTCCAGGTAACTGTTAACTGACTGCATGACTGATGATTTTTCGGTCTTATTTAATGGTTTAATATTGATAACAGTTCTGAGGTGCCGCTGCTTTCCAATTAATTTTGAGTTTTCTGTTTTAATTTTTATGGCTTTGCTCGTTATGATTGTGGAATTGTTTTACTTGTTGTTAAGAACAGTTTTATTATCGTGTGAAATGCCTTGCACATATTTCCATAGAGAGATGGCAAAAAGAAATAAAGACAAAGAAATAAAGACAAAGAAAACAAAAAAAATGAAGACACAGTATATGTTTATCAAGGCCTTCAATCAGATAGGCCTTCAATCAGATAAGCATCCTATCTATTGTGGGAAATTCCTTACCAACCGAATTTTTAACATTTACGTGGCAGTTACCGTATATACTCGCATATAAGCCGAGGCACCTAATTACATGCTGGCATGGGAATTGTAGTCCATGGACATCTGGAGGACCGCAGTTTGACTACCCCTGGTCTAGATCCAACCCACTGATATACAGATAATACATTTTTAGGACGAAAGAATATTTTACAAATGCTTTGATTTATCTTTGAAGCAGCTAACACACTTTTGTTTGAACAGACCTTAAACGTAGGTGACAAGTAGTTCTTCAAGAACCAGAACTTCACTGGAGTCTTTGTGTGTTTCAGCACAGATAACATCATTATGCTGTTGAAAAAGAAGCAGTTTTTAAGCATTTATAATAACCAGAGCAAACCAGCAGTTCAGATACTACAAAGTGATTGTGTTACAACTCAGGTGTTCTCCCAGGTATGTCAGTAGAAGTACACTGCTGTTGACAGAGCAGGAGGACAATTTATGTCAGTTCCCTCCATATACGTACAGACCCTGATCTTAATCTCCCCCGCATGCGGTTAGGAAAGGCCCTGTTTCTCCAAGAACAGAATTTGGGGAAATCTCAATGAGCTACATCACTAGGGCATGTAGGAAAGTCCAGTCCTATGAGATTCTCTGCTTAATGAACTCTGGATTCAAACCTAAATGTTTTCCTTTGCATATAAATAATTGGCTATTTGTATATGAATATGACAGGTTAGTGTTAATGCAGCAGCCACTGTACATTTGTATCATGTTTACTTTGTGTTAAGAAATGTAATTAATGGAGAGACAATATACCAAGTCTTCAAACTGCCTCTTACAAGCGGCAGTATATTTTAAAAGTGAAACACCATACTATTGATCCTCAACTCACCGGAGAAATCTCTCATATAGATGTCCTGATGCCACAGAAAATATATTGATCACATCATCTTTATCCTGTTTCAGCTCTTCTTTCTTCTGTCCACCAGTAAATCCCCTATAGAGACACAAAATAATGTTTACACTGAACCTGCAATGACACCAAGGACAGATGGGTTTCTCCTTTTGCTCTGCGGTTAAAGAGCGCTTGTTACTAAGATGGAGAGAAATCGCAGTTAGCAGATGTGCCCACTCTGGGAAATTATGACAGAATGAAGTGAACTGAAAACTTCCATTTTCATTCTCCAATTGCAGGGGTGGGATGAGGGTGTCAGGAGGGAGCACATGAGCATGACAACTGACTAGGTTTGTACCCATCACATATAAAGTGAGGCTTGCTCACAAAATCTAAACTAAGCCTAGCTCTCAAGTGAAACTGATATTATTTGGGATTCCATAGGGAACTATTTGCTTGGATTTCAAGAAAAAGTAATTGCTTAGATTTATCATCAGCTTAAGTACATAATGCCCTGTATGATACTAGAAGATTTTGGTTGTGACATGACAAATATAAGGAAGCCAAGTGACCAAAATTCAAAGACAGAACATTCAACCTTTCCCAAACATAAAAAGTGCATGATTCAAAATAACAAAGGTATCTGATGAGTTTTCATTACTCTTGCCTGTGGACGCTGTTAGTCACTTGCAGACATTCTCCTGAGCCTCAGCAGCAGCACTTAGTTTTGTGAGAGGTACAGATGGAAGGCAGGGAAAATCTGCTACTCTGAACTCTTTCCATCCACAGTCAAGTTCAAGCAATATGAAAGAAGCAGAAAATAGGCAACCATGTTTACCATTTAAGAGATCCCCAAAATCCAGACTCATTCTCACTAGTTCCATCACTTAGCAAATCTTCATTTATCATATCTAGTTTCTTCTGAACCTACAAAGAGATAATGTGCTTTGATATTTTTTCAAGTAGAATTGTTAAATGGTTGTCTTGCACTTCATCAAGTTTCCTGCTGTATAAGGACTAAAAACCTTAATAATAACAGACAGAAAGGAAATAGAAGCAGTTAAACAGGCTAATATACTGCAAGTTCTACCATGTGGGGTAGACTGCTACAGACTAACCATGTGCATGCATACTGCCATACCATCACAGTTATAGTTTACCCCCCTAATTAGACAGATCATAAAACTGTATCTTTATACATCTTTGCCACAAAGAAGCAACACTTTTCTGCCATCTGTACCATATAGGTCAGCAGAGCTGCTCTGGTTGGTCAGGAGCAGTTGGAATCTAGCCTACAGGAGGGGGCGGCCTCAGGTGACTTTTGCTCAGCATTGTTGCAGATAATAGATAAATAAATATTTTATATCCCACCCTTCCTGAATGCTCAGGGTGGGTAACAACATGAATCAACAATCAGTAAAAATATAAAATCATACATAAATTTATAAACATTAAAACATTCTCTTTCAGTAAAGGTAAAGGTAAAGGTATCCCCTGTGCAAGCACCGAGTCATGTCTGACCCTTGGGGTGACGCCCTCTAGCGTTTTCATGGCAGACTCAATACGGGGTGGTTTGCCAGTGCCTTCCCCAGTCATTACCGTTTACCCCCCAGCAAGCTGGGGACTCATTTTACCGACCTCGGAAGGATGGAAGGCTGAGTCAACCTTGAACCGGCTGCTGGGATTGAACTCCCAACCTTATGGGCAGAAAGCTTCAGACAGCATATCGCTGCCTTACCACTCTGCGCCACTCTTTCAGTAACCCCCACCTATTTTAGATTGGGGGTCAGATCTTTAGAGGGCAGATCTAAGTTTGCAGTAGTGAGGTTAGCACTTCACGATGGTCCATCAGGGCCTTGACCAGCTCCATCGTGCAGGCTCTGTGGAACTGATTAAAGTGCTACAATGCCTTGATCTCTCTTGGCAGAACATTCTAGTCTGTGGGTGCTCTTAGACCTGGTCCTACTGATGGATAAGCAGGTGGCAGCTGTGGACAAGAGTGCCTTTTAGCAGCTCCAACTGGCTGGCAGGTGCAGCCTTTCCTGCACAGAAAAAGATCTGGTCGCTACGGTACATGCCCTGGTTACGTTCAGATTAGATAACGGCAATGCATGTTTTACATGGGGATATTATTGGAGAGAATTTGGAAACTTCAGTTAGTACAGAAGACTATGGTCATGATATTGGCTGATGTGGGTCATGGGGGCCATATCAATCCAGTCTTGGCCCTCCACACTGTCTCCCAATTTGTTTCCAGGCACACTCCAAGGTGCTGTTCATGACCTTCAAATGCTTTGGGATCAACATATTTGAAGGGCTTTCTACTGTCTTGTGAACTATCCAACCACCGCGGTCAGCTTCAGAAGCCCTGCTTCAAATGCCCCCCCCCTTCTGAAGTTAGGTTGGTAACAGCTTGTGAGTGGGTCTTCTCAATTCCAGCACCAGAACCATAGAACTCCCTCCCTCAGGATTTTTCATCTGTTACCATGTTAGCATCTTCCACCAGCAGACTTTTTTTTTTGTGTTTCATTTGGCATTCCCTCAGCGATCTCTTCTTTCTGATCAATGTTTGGTTGTTTTTATGCCCTTCGGTCTTTTAGCTCAGTTTATACTTATTTTAATAACATGTGTGTGGTTTGTGGGACAGAGGTTAAATGGTTTTAAAATGTGATATTATTATGTATCTTTTCATCTTTTAACTGCATTGGTGCCATTTTGAGAGCAGAAAGGCAAGAAATACATTTTGTAAATAAATGAAAATATAATCTTTAATATGCCCACTAATATCTGATAACACAAAGTTAAAGATGTTCTGTGTGGTGTGTTAGTTTAGAACATGGTCTAATCTCTTTTTTACCATGGTCTAATCTATTTTTTGTTCCCCTTCTGTGTTGCTTTGTGAGTGGGAATTTCCCTTCCACCACCTCTTCTCCACAAGAACAATCTTCCTGCAACTACATGTGTCTAACAGAGTACATAATGTTCTAACTAGATTACTTTTAAATAAGTACTGTTCAATGTGATAAAAATCAGCTATTACTAAACCACAGAGAAAGCAGCATAAACTGTAGGGGGGAAAAGACAAGTGTAAATTTAAATGTTGCTATTATGTATCCAACTCTCTGTTCTGCCAATACAACTAATTATACTTCAATTTATATACTGCCACTCCCTTTTAAAAGGCTCGAGGCAGTTTACATAACAATGAAACTCATAAAACATGATAAAAATCCCAACATTAACCCCCTTGACAGCGAAAAAACTCCCTCCCCCCTGCCCCGCTCCACAGAATGTCTAAAACCAAACCTCCGGGGAAATCTTCCTAGGGGGGAGCCAGATGACCTAGGTGAGGGGCCCCAGATTTCCCTTATCCTGGCCTCAACCAAAAACCTGGCAGAAGAGCTCCGTCTTGCAGGCACTGCTCTACTGCTGCTCTATCTAATTCAGGGGTGGCCAAACTGTGGCTCTCCAGATGCTGGCAGGGGCTTATGGTAATTGTAGTCCATAGACATCTGGAGAGCCTCAGTTTGCCCATCTCAGGAGTAGGAAAGTGGAAAAGAAGAGCCATGTTCTAAATTAAAAATTTTCAACTCTCAGCATGCTGCTATAGATACTAAATTGAACCCTACTGTGTTCAGTGGGACATGCTCCCAGATATAATACCTATGAATGCTGCCTCTGCCTTTCACCTCTCACTGCCTCCATTCTAGTAGTCCTTGAAAGGATTACAAGGTAAGATAAAAATTTAGCATTGGCAGCAAAAAAATATCACTCTACTCTTTCTGGAGGCAAGAGAAGATAAACATTACTTAGCTTACACAGCTGTTGTTCCATTCCCTTACTGTCTATAACTGAAAAAGATTTAGGCTTTACATTGCCCATAGGGTCCTCTATAAAATAAGTATATAGGAGCATAAGAATTTTTAAGAGTCTCTTATCCCATTACAAAACAAATCTTTCAAATAAAAAGCTACTTTACGGGGTCATTTTGAACTCACCTTCACTTTGATAATTTTACTCTTGAAGCTGTTCATAACAACGACAACTTCACTGGCATCGGGAAGAGAATCTGTGCCGTCATGGCTAAAAATTAAATACAATAATTCAAGATTTAGAGCTAGAAGAAGAGCTGGGTTTTTATATGCTGCTTTTCTCTACCCAAAGGAGTCTTAGAGCAGCTTACAATCGCCTTCCCTTTCCTCTCCCCACAACAGACACCCTGTGAGGTAGGTGAGGCTGAGAGAGCCCTGATATCACTGCTCGGTCAGAACAGCTTTATCCAGGGGTAGTCAAACTGCGGCCCTCCAGATGTCCGTGGACTACAATTCCCAGGAGCCCCTGCCAGCAAATGCTGGCAGGGGCTCCTGGGAATTGTAGTCCATGGACATCTGGAGGGCCGCAGTTTGACTACCCCTGGCTTTATCAGTGCTGCGGCAAGCCCAAGGTCACCCAGCTGGCTGCATGTGGGGGAGCATGCTTTGGGCTGATCCTGCTTTGAGCATTGGCTTGGACTAGATGGCCTGTATGGCCCCTTCCAACTCTATGATTCTGTGAGCCAGGAATCAAACCCAGCACACCAGATTAGAAACCACCGCTCTTAATCATTTCACCAAGCTAACTCCCAGCTAGGAATGCCTAGCATTCTTGACTAGGATCCAAAAGTACAAATCCCCACATGGTCATAAAGCTTCCCTCACAGGGTTGCTGTGAGGATAGCGAGCCTGAGTGAACAATGATTGCTACCCTGAGCTCTTTGTACATGGAAATGGGAAGGAAAGATTTTGCTTCTGGTTGTGCCATTCCTTTCTTCACTGTGAGTCCCTCTCAAACATGCTTTTTCTATAATACAGTTGCAAATAGAAATCCACTGTGTTGGTTTAGAGAAGTTAAGTGAAGCCTTAGTTCTGGGCCACTGTATACCACTGGCTATAGTAAAATGGAGAGTATAACCAACACCATGTTGATGGGCCATATTATTCGGAACGGATCTTGACCAAACCAAAAGCATTAATTCCCAGTACTCCACCTGTAGATTCTATAGATTTCCTCAGATCTCCCCTTTCTCAGTCTCAGAATCCAGGCACCAGGATTGGCTTTTAACTGGAAGTAGCCCTATAAAAAAAAGGGGGGGGGGGAGAAGAAAGAGACAAGCCATTCTAATCCAGTGACAGGAAAGTTGTGTAATATCAAATGAATAAAATACAGTAAGCCAAAAGACTGCCAAAAGACTGCCAATAATGAGCATATCATAGTATTGACAAACTAACACAGCAAACACTCTCAAAAATATGATAGGCACCGAATTACAATTAATGAAGAATACCCCTTTCTTCTATGAAAGATTTAGAACTTAAAAATAAACACCAGATACTGGTCTTGTATCATCACGATAACTGCAAGAATGCAACAGCAAAGATCTTCAGAACCAATAACAGTTTTTAGAAAAATATAAACTGGCCTTTGTAAGATTCTAATAAGCCCTACAAATGCACAGAATAATGTGAGTGAATATTGCCATGAATAAGAAGGGAGTTGATCTGCAAATGCCTGCCACTGGTTATGATCTATGAAATCTTTTTGAAAACTCTGGACTAGTATACCTTATGAGGTGTATTCCAATACAAGGTTCACAGACATCAGATAGTGCTGCCAATTATGATAAAGAGCTTGTAAATGACCCACTGCTTGCCTTTATAGAGCTCCCGCTATAAAGACACATGTCTTCATTTTAAGAAATGCTGCACTTATTCTAGAAGGTGTACTGATTACTACTACCATATGGCTGTCCTTTTTTAAATAGAAGATTGTATATGGTTTTTTGTTATAAGCAGAGTTATTTTGGGGTGAAATTTATAGAATGTTATTGAGATTTGCATGAACAAATTCAGAAATAACCCTTAAAGGATCTTAGCCTCTGTTTGTACACAAGGAGAACAGCAGACATTCTGAAAAGCAATGTAATGGCATCACGTAAAATCAGTGCTTCCTTTTTATTCCATTTTTTATTCCATTTATTCCATTATTCTTAAGCAAATTAAAGGATTGATGTATCATGTATATAGATATGATATATCAGAAATTCCCATGATTCCAAGTGATATCTTGATACCCTCTTATAAAAAAGCTGGTGCTACTTCAAGGTCTAGGCAGGGAAGGTTCATGTTTTCTTAATGACTGCTTGTTTTAAAATCCCCTCAAAGTAGAAAACTAGTTCAACAAGGAATGGGCAAAGCTACAACCTACAGGTGCTGAGTTGGATCCTATGACTGTGCTGTGCTAACAGCAGTGCTTTCCTCCAACACGGGGCATCTTCCACTGAAAGCCCCTTGTGCCAGAAGTAAGCAAAATGTTCATAAGGAATTCCCAACTGGCAGTCTGATGTAGTACAGTATAATTTGACCATCTCAGGAATCTACCAAACTTCCTTTGGTTGCACCTGTAGACCATGCCAAAGTTTCAAGCCCGCTGAGTACTTGTAAGTTTGTTTCAAGTTTACTCCTGTTTGGTTTGCAAGATAATCACTTACTAAGTTGGCCATGACAATGGTGTCAACCACCACAGGGCTTGTTGATGTCCCCAGTGTAAACTGAAGGCCTCGGGGAGGCTGCCCTGTAGTGATGTCATAGCAGTGTCCTTCCAGAAGGAGGTGCTCTAATTCATACTCAGCTGCCACTACATTGTCTACCTGTGATAAGGAAGGAAGAATTACTATTTAAACATTTGGAAAAGGATGACAAGATAAATGTCTTAGTCGCTGGTAACTCTCTGTAATTGAAAACAGGATGACATGAAATTCTGTTATGCATCTTGCAATTCAAGAAAACCATATATTCTAAGCATGCTACATATAAGTATAATAAGACAGCTCCTGGCTTTGCAATTAACACCCTAACTCTGAGATCCATAATGCATCTTTCAAAATTTATAGTGAAATATATTCCTGGAAGATGCAGGTATGATCAGAAAAGACTTCTTATAAGCAGCCCTTCTGCTTCTAACTCAACTATTTCCTTCTCTGGATTAGTGATAAAATTATGTAATTTAAAACATTTAAATATTTGGAGTTATTGAAAAAAGCTACAACCTCACTTTGCAATATTAAAATGAGAACTTAAGATGATAAAATTCTTCCAATGACATCCATCTCGCTTGAGGATTTTCTCTACATAAGAAATGATAAAGGAATCCCCGACTCTCAAGTTCTTACTGAACCACCATTTGTATCAAGTATTTTATTTAATTTTGCTTAAACCTCAAACTATGAAGTATCTTTCATGCTCTCCCTCACACCTATTTTGGAATAAGAAATATAAGATATGCTCTATGAAAGAAACAAACTGATGGTCAACGGAATTCAAAGACATGTAGGTTAATCTTCCACTAGTTTAGACTTTAAGTGGAAGATTTCAGCTCAGCACTATCAGCTTCAATGGCATATGACTTTCAGTGCTATAAAAGCCATAGCAGTTTTCTCTGAAATGGAAATATCAATCTTTGGCATCGAGAGGTGTCTCCTCAAATAAAACAAAAACAATTAATCAGGATTTAAATCTATCATTAAACTTCTTCAAAGCATGCAAGCCCAATCAAAATATTTCTAATCCTGAATAGCAACTTCCTCTCCAAAAATTAATGCAAGGAACTGGGAACCTGCCTAGTGTCTTACCTCCTCTAAATAGATGTTGTCAAGATCATACGTTGTTCTTACAGACTCCACCATCCAGCTCTCTGGAGTATTCAGATTCAAAGTAAATAAAGGAGATTGAGGCATGTCCAAAAATGTGGCAACTGGGCCAGGAATGAAAAGTTTTTCTGGTGTGAAAGTGATCTCTGGCTCCAAAACGTAGCGATAAAAACTGAAGTTTAAAACAGCATCAGCATGTTTTAATATCAAAACACAGTAATTAAGTCCATGTACCTTAAATGTACAAGTTTTCAAGTTATACAAGGCTCTTAGGTATTAGATATAAAATAAAACACATTATGCATTAATATATCATGTACAGATCCTAGTTTGCTGTTCTTATTACAAGGTTGTGCAATTATTTTTAGTCGTCATTCAATGAAATTTCAATTAGGAATGATTTACCAGACTATTACATTGTGTAAGTAACTTTTTTTCTCCATCTCCAATACAACTGCACCAGGTTGAATATCTTGCAACTTTAAATATAAATTCATAAAGGCATGATGCTTTTAGCTATGGGGAAGAAAATAAGGCCACAGCAGTAGATAGGACCAAAAAAAGAACCCTTAACTACAATTTTAGCAGTGTGCAAGGACATTCAAAGAACAGTGCAAAATGGACGCTCTCTACTTTCTTCAAGCGATGTTGCTGCATCTCATGAAATGCCTCCCCTAAAGATCAGAGGGGTCATCAGAACTACATTTTAAAGCAGCTACAAGAACAGAAAAATTGGGCACATTAATGAACACAATTCCCCAGTCCATAAACCAGGTGTACCTGACAAAGCCTAAATCTCAGGCAAATTAACTGTTGCAAGTTCTGCAGGCCTGTCTCCAAATTGTCTGAAAACTTACACAAATGTAGTGATAAAAGAAATTCTTCGATTGTGCAAATCTTGTTGGAATACAAATATCATCACCTTTCACACGTGGAAGAAATATGCCAATCGAAGAGAAGATAGCTTTCTTGGACTATTAGACCTGCCCATGAAATTTTTTTTGAATAGACAAAGAAACTGCTCTTTTCTGGCAGAAAAGCACTGCAGGACACATTCATTTAACATTGTTTTCTGTCCTATTCTGTAAAGTGCATCACTTCTCACCTTTTCAAAGGCATGTCAGAGAGTCTGGACTGGCAATTCATAAAAACTACGAGGTTCATGTTTATTACTTTGCTCAACACCTTTAAAAAAGGAACAAGATACAGAAAATTAATATTTACAGCGGAGAGGGCAGGGTTTTTTATAATCTTGTTCTTCTTTCTTATGCCTCAAATTATAACTTTCTAAATTATATTTCTATATTAACTCACTAAAGCTGCAATGCTCATATCACATGTCCCACTGAGGCTATCACAATATAATCTGGAGAGAATAAAAAGATTAGATTTTAAAAACAGAGTCAAAATTAATTGTCCAAATAAACTAATGCAAAAATGACATTAAAATGCCCCCAGAAAATACAAGCCTTTAGCCAATCATGCAGTTCAAACTATTAAGCATTAATCTTAAGGGATGGCATTCCTTCCTCTCACTGCAGACCCCCCCCCCCCCCCACTTTGCCTTCTATGGTGTTCCTGAGGGCACCAGAAACAACATTTCTTAAAGTTCAGGGGACTGCAGAAAAAAAGAGGGACTTGCCAAAAACTGTCAATACCCTCTCAAATGTTAACATCTGCAAGTCTCTGGAACTGTGTGATTGGATAAAGGCAATCAACATGGATCCAGAGAAATGGACTACCTATTTCCACAGTAACCTGCCTTGTCAAGGACTCCAGGACTGACTTTGTAAGTTCCCAGAGCAGGTGTGCAGAAGAAAACAGTCATTTAATAGGCCTCCCATCCAAATAGTACCCAGGCTTGGCCCTGCTTAGCATCTGAGACCTGATAAAAACAGGCTTTCCTGGGATACTCAGGGCTTGAACAATAGGGTACTATTACGGGTACAGAAGGCAGCGTAACTCATACAGGGAGGCAAGGATCCCACCATTTATATGGAATTCCTCTTGAGCAGTAGCTTCCCCTGCCATGCAACAAGCTAAACCCCCAAAGTTACTCCAATTCCCAGAAGCTGCCAGGAAGGGGGAGGTGTGAAGGGGGAGGTGGTGAAAGATCCATCACTCAACTACAGCCCTACTTGCCGTTCCCTGGCTCCACCCCATTATCTTTTGCATGCCAGTTTTATATGCCGTGAGAGTCAGTCTGCAACACTGTAGGCCTCACATAAAGTATGTAAATAATCACCATCCTGCCCATGATAAAGAGCATGAAGGAAGAATAAAACCTGTTACTACAAAAATATCAGGCTGCTTCTTCCTCCACTGCTGATTACTACAAGCCAACAGCATATACATACCATAAGTAATGGAGCCAATCTTTGTGCTTCTCTTGTAGAAGGGTCAACCACAGCCACAACATCAAAATATGTCTCCCCCTCCTTTGGTCTCAACTTTATTGCACTACAAGGGGGGGGAGCAGATTTTATAATTATATATATATATATGCATGTTAAAACATTTTCCCTTCACCCCATGTTGGAAACATGAGTAAAGACATTTGTCAAGAAATGCTTGACATGTTGTAAAATTATGTTTATCAATTACTTTAAATAAAGACTGAATTGTCATGGCATGGGGAGATACAACCCCTTAATAACGTCCCACTTCCCAGTAATTTGTTAGCATTTTAAATAAGCCATCACATCTTAGTCAATATCTTTATTATTATTATTACATTAATAATTAATTCATTTTTGTGCCACACTTCTGGCAAGCTGGCTCAGGGCAGTGAACAGCAGAATTCATTACAGAAATACAGTTTTTAAAAATGATAACATTATAGCATTAATAGCGATATTAAACTAGTTAAAAACCACATTCCATAAACTAGCAGCAATATCAATTAATATATTCCTAGCATAACCTTTGCTCAGTGATGTTTACATGGGAGTGGGGGGGGGAACTGATATTATCTGTATCAATTGACAAAGAGAAGTTATATGTTCCGCATATGTACAATTTATAATTTGTTCCACTAGTTTTTTACCTATGTTTGTCTTCAAAAAAAAGGTTTTCCATCCTCGTCTCTCCTTTTGGCTGAGCAGAAAGAAGAGCATCCACCTTCATCACAAGATCACTTGCACTAAAATAAAAGAGAAGTTCCATCTGCCCAAACAGTTCCTTTCCCAAATCACTATTCCTCACCATATAATATCTTCACAGGAAGCTACCTAATATGCACTCAGAACACGGGGTCAACTAACTCAGTACAGCCTTATCCCAATGGTCTCAGGCAGAGAAAAGCACAAGATCCTCTAACTGGAAGTGCTAGGGACTGAATAGGCAAAGTATGCACTCTGCCACTAAGGCAAAGATATATCTTGACAATCAAATTAAAAATCATTGTGAAAAGCAATCCACGTGGATCCTAAACATCTACATCCATACTCATAAAATGAAAGAATTGGCAAATCACACCATAAATCAAAAAGACAACAATAAAACATATACCAGGTAATATCAAGAGCCAGTCAAAAGGAACAAGAGGACATATTGTCAGGAGTATTCTCACTGAGTATTACATTTCTACAAAATACTGGACAGGGCAATGCATAACAATGCCCAGTAGCTCCTGAGTCACACAGGCAAAGCTGTGCTCTATAAAATATGCTATATTTACCACTGATTGCCCAGTTTGCAAACAAAATAAAAACTAATCTACCCAAATCTATTCTGTTCCTCTTGACCAACACCAGCAGAAGCCAAATAAACAGATGCCACAACCTGTAGCTTCTTATTTTTTTACTTACAGATCTTCTTCCACTCCTAGCTCCTGAACATGGGTTTTTATTTTCTGCCCAGAAGTCTTTAGCATAATATTCTCTAGTAAGTGGAAGTCATCTTGATTAAACAGCTCACCATCTTCCAATGGACCAATAATCTAAGACGAAAATGAAATAATGGAGACGAGGTCATGAAACTAAATCAACCACACTAAAAACCATCTAGCATTTATTAAGTCCTGTGACATACCCAAGACACCACAACTCATTATTGTTAAGAGTTCAAACAAATCAAGTGCCTTCAGCTGGATTCTAGAAACACTAAAGAGTCATGTGCTGTCGCAGGGACACTTTGCCATTCTGCATACACAGGAATTAAACTGGTTTCACTTTTGTCTTGCAAAACAGATCTTATTCAGTATTCACCACTATAAATGCTATTCATTAAATTCTCAACCTTCAGGAACACAACCAGGCATCTTGGGGGGGGGGGCAGGGATTGAGGGCTTGCGATTTTATATTGATTTTAATGAAAACTATTTTAACTATTATTGTAAGCTGCCTTGAACCATGAGTAAAGGTGGAATATAAATGTTTAAATAAATAAACAACCCTGCAAACCAAATATATGACTAATGCAATATATTAATTGAGAAGCATGAATTTTTTAGTGGCAATGTTTGAATGCATCAGATACTGGATTATTAATATAATGGCTCTGGAAACGTGTCTCACATACTCAGAGGTAGAATGCTACTGTAAAAGTCATCTTAAAGAAGACTTGGTTTTTATATTCCACTTTTATCTCAAAGCAGTTGACAATCACCATCCCTTCCACTTGGTGAAGTAGGTGGGGCTGTAGCACTTCTGCTAGGATTGGCTCAAGGTCACCTAGAAGCCTTCAGGTGAAGGAGGAGGGAAATCAAACCCAGGTCTCCAAATCAGAGTCCACTGGTCTTCACCACTACACCACACTGACTCTTGAATGAAAGAAACAAGCATGAAGGCTTTAAGTAGTACTTCTTCTGGATAATCTTCCTCACTCTTCTGGGATATGTTATTTAAAATAGCTCTGACACTGTTCAACAAAACTAACCCTAAATACTAATTTAGATCTGAAGTATACAACTCATTCAATTTCATTTGTATGTTTTTTTTCTGAAGCAAGACATTTGTGAACTGGGAAACTATCCAACACAGAGTGAAATTAGTCACTTATTCCACCCTGAACAAAGGCTAATAATTTTCACTAATAATTAACACTAATAATTTTCAGTTCCAATGATTAAGTCATAAGTCAAATCAAAAGATTAACAAAGCATCCAGATTTTGTCAGGACATGTGTAAGTATAAAATCCCAAACTATCTAACCATTAAGGCATGAGACAGGCTAGGCACGTGATTCAATATGCCTGACTGTGAGTCAGATCCTCCCTCTTGCTTTGGATCTAGTTTGCTCACCCTTCCATTGCTGATCACTGCCCTCTGCCCTTTCTTCAGCTTAAGAACATCCCTGCTGTACATAGCATGAGAAAGAAGAAAATCCACTTTAGGAGACTGAAAGGCATCTTCAAAGGTATCCATGTCCATACCCTAAAGGGAGAAAAAAACTATTTTCAGTCAGTCATTCGAGAGACAACACATTATTTCTTCACAATGTTTTATGAACAAATATTCAACAAAGTTAGACAGGCATTTTTACAAGGCCATCTAAAAAGTCTTTCAACCAGCAGGAGCACTAAACCTCCTTATCCTAGCTTCAAGGAGGAAGTACTATTTTTAGAGACTACTCCTAGCAATCTACAAAACTAATTATTCTGTAGAGATTATTGTATTCAGTTGGTGGGCTTAAAGAGGAAATCTGACATAGATGAAACACAGGTTACTGTAAGATTGGGGAGGTTCCAACCCCAGCTCAGCCGGAGCTAATATAGCTCACCCACAACTGTAGCGGGAGGACAGGGGAAAGGAGTCCGCGCAGAAAGGTTTTTTATTCTTCTAAAGAGTGGTTTGGATATGAAGCAGCACGACCTTGAAGACAACTTTCTCACCTCTTCCCTCCCACAGCAGCCTTCTGTGATCAGTGAAATTGTGTTCCCACAGATGAATAAATATCCAGGAACAGTGTGGTTGGACGAGTAGGAGTCTGCAACAGGGAAAAAATAGCCCTCCTTCCTTCCAAAACAGAGTTGATGTTCCATTGGAATAACTGTTTTTGTGCTGGCAGAATGGCACTTTAAGATTCAAGCCTATGACCAAATTTCAGCTAACAACTGGTTAAAAGGGGGTGCCACTTGAATGCCCAAATGTGAAATTTACAGCACCAACAAACCAAACCCTATTTCCAGGCACTGTCTTCTTGCTGAAATGTCCCAAATTCTGATGGGAACAGCTAACAGGTAAAAGCTGAGACACATTCATTTGGTGACAGGAGCCAGAATCTGCACCTAGGTCTTCTTAAATTTCTACACTTTGCATACTGTAGGCAGTGGAAACAGAAGTATAGTTCTGGCATGTGAAATTCAGGGACCGCAGTTCTACCACTGCTGTAGCCAGATTCCCAACATATAAACCAGCTGTGTAATAAGTAATCTAAAAAGCTAAATCAAAATATCTGTCTCATAACAGCATCCACATTGAACACTTACTCCAACAGCAAATTCAGTGATAGCCGCTCCAGCCTTCAGCTCCTTGGCATTTTCCTCTTTGGTCAATTTTGTGACAAAGTTTTTGGCAATGTTAGATGTTTGTGTCTGCAAGGCTGCCCATATGGCCCTGGCAATTACTGTATTCTCACTGGCCGGGTCTTCGCTGGGGTTATTAATGAAGCCAATCCGGACATGGTTACTGGATTTCTGCACAACAATGAAATTTACATTCAAGCAATTCTGTTCCTACACAGCTTTGAAGTTCAGCAAATAAAGGACATAACACCCAGAAGTTCATCATTAAGACTCTACCATATATACTTGCATCCTTTTCCCAGCACTACTTATCAACATACCTTACAAGTACGTGTGCTCAGAAAAAATAAAGCTATGAAAAGTTGCAATTCAAAAAGACTGTCATAATTTCTCAAAGCTGCTTTTTCGTCTTTTCCAAAAACATGTATCCCTGTCATGTGATGCTGAACTCAAAAATAAAAATTCACCCCTAATTTGATCAGCAAGACCATTTGTGGAAGGTCTAATTTTAATAAAGATGAAAAACAAAACGGGAACAAAACCCTAACTTGAGAAAGCAAGTTAAGAACTCAAAGGTTGAGCAGGTCTTTGGTGGGCTGCTGCAGACTCTCATGTTGCCTGCTTCTGCACTGAAGCACCTTCTACAGTTCAGGAGTTACCAGGCAATAGTTCCCATAGTATTTTTTAAAGGAGCAACAATAGTAAAATCCCTTATTAGGATCAGTTAAAAAGTTAAATAAGTAAAGAAGCTTTCAAGTTTACCAGACTTTTTGTCCAGCAAAGTTGACAACATGATAAAAAGCCACAACCTGCAGGCTATGATAGCCACATAAAATGGACAAGGCTTAGAGTTCACTCCTGTGCAGTTACTCTAGTTTAAGATCAATGATTTCAGCAAGCTTAGACGAAAATAACTTTCTACGTAGGACTGCATTGTCAATTAGGTTAGATGATGCCTAAGAAAGTAAAAAGGGGAGGGGGAAATCTCAAGTTGCAACAAATCATTAGTAGTATTAGTTTTACAGCTTTTAGTGATAGATCCAAATAATTGCTGGATTTGTATCTTTAAAGACAGAGCAGTCATTACACAAAACTAGTAAGAGTGGGGAGGCTTATTTCCCACTATATGGTAATACTGATTTCCCTGCCTTCCATTTAGGTGAAGATTGTGACCTACCTGGTGTTTGATTGCATCATACAACAACTGCCTGCCAGATGGTTTGTCAAAGTCTCCAACAATCCAGAAAGTCACGGGTCTAACAAAAGAATCATCTATGTAAGGAAAAATAATGCAGTTATGGAAAAAAACCTGATACTGATGTAATCACAATGCACATTCCCATCTCATGCTGGGCACACGAGGTATTTTTTATCATGGAAATTAAAGACCATGTGCACAACCCAATGACATTTAGTATTGCCAAGGGAAATATGTTAAGTAGATTCGTTTGTGAAAGTATATAAAGTACAGTGCATGCATGATTTTGTTATGAATTTGTCACCCTCTTTTAGAATATGACAAAGAAACTGTAAATAACAAGGTTCTCCATTAGAATATAAATAAATAATTTTTAATGAAATACTATGATCAGTTTTTTTTCCATACAGGGAAAACATGCATTATGGGGGGGGGGGGGGGGTCAATGAGGAGCTATCCTCACGCAGATTCTAATAAATACACAACTGAGTATCTAAGAACGCAAGCGTATTAATACAATAACAGAAAAGGAAAAAGCTTTTAAGCTCATTACCATAGATTTCCTTGGACGACATCCCTGAGCAGAAGTAAAACAGGGAAGAGTGGAGGAAATATTATTAATTTAGATAAAATGGACCTTATAGCAAGCAAAAACAAACAGAAAGTCTGGTAACACCTTAAAAATAATATTTTTATTCTACCATAAATTTCCATGGATGAAGCCTTTAGCAGACAGACATATGAGTGAACATACCATGAAATGTAAGAAGTATGAATCATTATGTAAAATCACTATGTAAAAATTAAAATAGAATAGAAAGTACAAAGATCATTCAAAACAACAGTAATCAACAGTAATTATGTTGTCAACTTTTTGCTCAGCTGCTTAACATCTCCAACAGCAAAGACATCCCAGATCCTTTTTAAAGCCTTAAGAGATGATAACAAACTTCCTGATCAATTCTAATTTAGCAGTTTCTCACTCTGAAGTTCTTTTGATGGAGAGCTAGATCTTTAGAGAGCAACAACAGAATGTCCTCAAAAACTAAATTATAGTCCATTTCTCAAAATTTTACAAAATTTTATATCCACTGTAAATACACATTTTGTCCCCTTACTTTAAAAACTCACTGAAATACCTGCAAAGCTTATATAGCTCACCTGAACTGAATCTACATTCACTTTTGAGAGGTACCCCCATATACAACTATTTCATTTCAGCAAGCAGCACCCAGACTGTAAAGGTGTTATATGCTGTTAAGTCACTTCCAGCTTGTGGTGACCTTTTAAATCAGGCACCCCCAGTGTGGTACCTGCTGACAACTTTCGCGCTACCCACCAAGTATTTTAAGAATATGGGTGTAGCCACTTGTAGATTTTGCCTAGAAAGGCTTCTAGTTAGCTATTACAGATGTGACTGTTGAGTTTTTAACTGTAGCTTTGGCAACCACTGCCAATACAGCACAAGGATCTTTCTTGTTGCTGAAGGTAAGATGGTAGCCATTTTATGGCTGCACCCACTACACTGTGTCAGAATTCCAAAGTGCCTGCAGGTTCAAAAAGGTTGGGGACTCCTGCAATAAATTAATGATCTCAAAAATATCCTATTTTTAACAGCCTTGGTTTGGTCTTGCAAACTCAAGGTCATGGCTGCTTTTATTGAGTCAATACATCTCAGCTTAAGTCTTCCTTTTTTTTTTTCTACTCCCTTCACTTTTTCCTGATCCGCCGTTTCCAGTGAGTCATTTTCTCATGATGTAACCAAAGTTTGCTATAGCCTCAATATAGTCACTTTTGCTTCTACGGAGAATTCAGGCTTGATTTGATGTAGAACCATCTTATTAATCTGTTTGGCAGTCACTGGTATCTTAAAATTCTCCACATTTCAATTAAATCAACTTTCTTCCTGTCAGCTTTCAAATCCATACACAGTAATGGGGAATACCATAGTATGAATTATCTTCATCTTGGTCTCCAGCAACACAGCTTTATACTTAATCTTTCTAATGCCTTCATGGCTGCCTTTCCCAGTCTCAATTCCTGGTTATCATCTTCCTTTTGGTTGATGACTGAGCAAAGGAACGGAAAATCTTGGACAATTTTAAAGTTGATTGTTGAGACAATTAAATTATTCAGTAGTCACTACACCTGGCATTTCTTGTTCTATATACAGTAAGAGAACTTTTGAGCATCACTTTGCTTATGTGGGGAATTAATGCAATGGTTCAATTGACAATGCAATCTTTGATGTCTTCTTCATTCAGAACTGGAACACAGACTGAACAATTCCACTGTGGGTGCCATTATAGAATAATAGAATCATAGAGTTAGAAGGGGCCATCTAGTCCAACCCCCTGCTCAACGCAGGATCAGCCCAAAGCATCCTAAATCATCCAAGAAAAGTGTGTATCCAACCTTTGCTTGAAGACTGCCAGTGAGGGGAGCTCACCACCTCCTTAGGCAGCCTATTCCACTGCTAAACTACTCTGACTGTGAAATTTTTTTCCTGATATCTAGCCTATATCATTGTACTTGTAGTTTAAACCCATTACTGCACGTCCTTTGCTCTGCAGCCAACAGAAACAGCATCCTGCCCTCCTCCAAGTGACAACCTTTCAAATACTAAAAGAGGGCTATCATGTCCCCTCTCAACCTCCTTTTCTCCAGGCTGAACATTCCCAAGTCCCTCAACCTATCTTCATAGGGCTCGGTCCCTTGGCCCCAGATCATCCTCATCGCTCTCCTCTGTACCCTTTCAATTTTATCTACGTCCTTCTTGAAGTGAGGCCTCCAGTGAGTGAGTGCCATTGCTGTGTTTTCTTATGGGTTGGCATAGTACTGTTAGGATTATGATGGGCACAAATTTCTTTAGCTTAAAATATCTCTATTGATATTCCACCTACAACTAACTCTATGAATTAGGCTCAGACTATAACTGGTAACAAGAGCAACTTTTTAACAACACAGAACTATGACAGACCGAAAAGACCTTACTCTTCGGGCTAAACCACATGCTTGGCTAAAGAAGGGTACTGAGGCACAAGTTGGGGGTAAGCTGACAGAAAGGGCCTCATTCTTTGTCTACTCCAGATAATAGCATATCCAGTTAAACATTAGCATAATAAAGGTTGGAATTCAAATAATACAATTATAGGTAAGGTGGGCTGGAGGAACTTCATGAGGGTAAAAGTGCACAATTCTACTGTCCAGTCCTGAGAACAACTGGTTAAAGGACTGGGGCTTATTACCTAGGCTGAATACAGACTACGTTATTATTATTATTAGATTTATTCCCCGCCACTCCCGAAGCTGGCTCGTGGCGGGTTACAATGGTCCTTCATAAAAACCCCCGATAAAACCCCATTAAAAACAGGACATCCAACAATAACCAAAAAACCACAGATGGTGAAACCTAACCCGACCCTCCTACCAATATCAAATCACGTGGGCTAGGAGGGGGCCATTGATGTTACATGGCCCAGTGCTCGAAAACAACAGCACTAGCACTTGAAGAGGCACCCAAAGGGGGGAGGCAATAATCTTCCTCACTGCCCTGGCCTCAACCGTAGACCCGGCAGAAGAGCTCAGTCTTGCAGGCCCTGTGGAACCCCAAAAGTAGTATAGTAGTATAAAGCCTTGCCTCTAACAATCTTGGCTGAAAATCTAATCCAAGGGAAATATTTATAACTAGTAATCAAGCCCGCTGCAGCTAAATGCAGCGGGCGCTAGGCACTTACTGTGGGTGGTTGTGTTTCCTCGTCGGCGGTGGCTGGCTTGGTCGGCGGCGGTGGGCTGGTCGGCGGCTTGGTCGGCGGCTTGGTCGGCGGCGTTCTTTTGGTGGCGGTGGCCTGACGCGGCGAGAGACGCTTTGCGCCTCTCGCCGCGCCAGGCCGCCACGCAGGGAGCCACCGGCAGCCGCGCTCCGAGCGACTGCCGGGGGCTCCCTCGGGTGGCGGCCTGACGCGGTGAGAGGCGCTTTGCGTCTCTCGCCGCGTCAGGCCGCCAGGCAGGGAACCCCCTTCCTCGGGCTGCGGCCTGACGCGGTGAGAGGCGCTTTGCGCCTCTCGCCGCGTCAGGCCGGGAGCAACTGCGAGCCGCGCTGCGCGCGGCTTGCAGTTGCTGGGGCTGGGAATCGGAGGGACCAATCGGCAGGCGCTTTGCGCCTGCCGATTGGTCCCTCCGATTGTCTGTCGTGAGGAAGGGTCCAATCCAGACCCTTCCTCATCACGGACAAAGCCCACCTCAAGGCCCCTTAACCATTTATTTAGTCCGTGGCGTCCGCGGCGCCACGGGCGGTTTAAAGATAATAAAAGCTAAATCAATAAAACTTACACACACAAAACTGAAACAGCACTAATTTTTCACCTAAATTTCTTGACAAATATTGAGCTATTTCCTCCCCAACTTTTTTTGAAGGTGAAGTGGTAAGAAATTGAAGAGTGCATTGCCAAAGATAATAGTTTTATTCTTTTGGTTGTTGTTACTGTCTCAGCAGCAGCCCTTATCGAGGCCAGAATCTCATAAACTTCTAGGGGAAACATTCCCAACAGTGAAGCTGCTGTAAAAAAGGTATGTGACTGAGCAGAGGGCCACTTGAGCCAGTACTAAAAGATTTTGGTGTCTGGAGTACAGCTGGTTTAAGGGCCATTGCCATTGCCAGGCTACTGAACATTAGCAGCTTTTAATACCACCTACTTTCTTTTCCCAGCCTCCTCAGACTGCAGAAGTCAATTAGAGCTGCAACAGAGGACTGCAAGGGAGGAAGAGTTTGTACAAACCTGTTGCTCCCCCTTCTAGCCACCTGCCCTTATCAATGTATAGAGAAAGCCTCAAGAGGAACATTCAAAAACAAAAAGCATCTCCTTCCACTGTGCTGGCAAGTGGATTTAAATGTATATTTACTGTTGTTTTGTGAAATGAGGTCTTAGGGGAGGGGGAGGGGAAGGAAAAACAAGAGTAGTTTAATTTTTGTGTTTGTGTGTGCCTGCAGGGAAGGGCTGTACTTGAAAATCTTGCCTAAGCTGGTACCCACAGCCAACCGGCTTCTGTATTTTCAGTATGTGGAAAGGCACGAAACTTCAGGGAAAGGCAGTCTGCCAATTCTCAGAAATACTTTGTTTCCCATATTCCAGGAATTTGCCCTGGTTTTGAAGACATACTCCTGGGCCATGCCTGGTGAGATCAGGTGCAAATTAAGTCAGAGAAGAACAAGCAATGAAACCTTTCCCATCCTGAGAAAAGGCAGAGGAAGGAAACACAAGCCTATTTTTGTGAAGCGCTGTTTGTGAAGCGCTGCTTAAGAGCAGATTTGACTGTTTTAAGGAATGGAACACATTGTAAGTATTTTGCAACCTGTGCTTAAATTGGTGTTGGGCTTTTATCTGCAAAGACGACACAACAGTCAAATCCTGATTTTTCACTATAAGCGCACTGAGGAAGTGAAGCCTACATGGTGGCTTGGGAAAACACTCCCCAGATGGTTAAGGGAAAGCTCTCTGGACATGCTCAGCAGTACTTCTTCATTCCCATCTATGACATGAATGTACTGAATGGCAATTGGAGATATAACTCATTGCTTATGTCATCTGGAGCTACCCTGCTGATTGTCACATATTTAAGTTATTCCCACCCCTGTTCATCAGACCTTGCTGCTAAGCTAATAGATACACCCTCAATTCCAATACACTCATGCAAGGGTGGGCCCTGTAAATTGTTGGGGGTAATGACATTGATTCATACCCAGGGTCCTGTTTTTCTTTGATTAGGAAGAAGAGTTGGTCTTTATATCCTGCTTACACTACCCAAAAAAGTTCCAAAGTGAGTTACAAGCACCTTTCCCTTTCTCCCCACAACAGACACCCCATGAAGTAAGTGGGGCTGAGAGGGCTCTGACGGGACTGCTCTGTGGAAACAGCTCTGATAGGACTGTTACTAGTCCAAGGTCACCCAGCTGGCTGCATGTGGAGGAGCAAGGAATCAATCCGGCTTGCCAGATTAAAAGCCACTACACTTAACCACTACACTAAGCTAGCTCCCTTGTTCCTGATTTCAACTGTTCCTTATTTCAAATGTTAACACAATACTGTTAGATCTCTAGTGTCATACAACAAACACATTAACTTGATCAGATAGGCTTGGATGCATGTGAAGAAGTATACTCATTTTAAAAATGAAATGGAACCACAATATGGATAAAAGCGAAACACCTTACTGTGGATTGCAACAAAGTAATTCTTGAAAAAGTAGCAGCATAAGCATTCACATGCATACAATGCAGAAGACAGAAAGGAGAAAAAAATCTCCCTTGACTATACCTTTCTTGGACAAGTAAGTCATACTGTTAGCTATAGCTGCTGTCTTGTCTTTGGAGTCTAGAAATGTAAATCTGGCAAAATCATCCACAAAGAAGTTATCTGCAATAAAAAATGAAAAAAAAACTCTTATACCAAACACCTGTTTGTCCAATAAGAATAGGAAAGTCAGGAAACTGACACACATATACACATATTTTATACAATGTTGACTAGGTTATAATTGCATTTTATGCATTTAACCTCAATAAACTCAGACAGTCTCATGTCCTCCAATGTTCTCCTCACCTATTTATTTTATGTTTTAAAATATATCTAGGGTGGTTCATAGGGGAACACTGTTAAGTAGGGGGGGGGCTCAAGGCCAAGTAGGAAGAACTGCAAGAGGAGAATCTAGATTACAGCTACATAAAGCAAAGGGGAAAGGGGGGAAAGAATGGTGCCACAGGAAGACCTCAAAAAACAGAAAAGAGTGAAGAGTTACTGCAGTCCTATCTATGAATTTAAGCGCAAGCAAAAATCCCGACTGATTCAAAGACCCAAATATCTTTGCTGTCAGACAAAAGCGACAAATTAGGCCGATCGCAACTCTGAAGTGCTTTCAGTGCTTTCAGAATATTTGCACAGTCATGATTGAGCAAAGACCAAGAAAGAAAGGAAACAGAACAGGGAGACAGCAAAGCAACAGAACACGGACTAGAAAGTTAGGAAGCATCAAAAGCCACACATGCAAAGTATTGCCCCTTGAATAGATAAGTCCTAAAGATTTGCACACCCATCTAAGTGTCAGCTAACAGGCTCTCATATGTAGCATTTCAACAGCAAATGGGTCTTACTAGTTGCAGTCAAATCCAGGTATTCTCTGTCAGCCATCAAGATTCGAGAGTTGATTCTTGGAACAACATTAGGCTGGTTCATGATATATTCAACCACATCCTGATCATTTGACAGTTCGCCCTAAAAAAAAAACAAAAAAACAGATACAGTTTCAGCAGCTTGTGGGCTTTTTGAAGCAAGCCTGTTGCATCAGCTTAAGAAATGTGGAATAACCTTGAAAAGCAAAACATTCCCACAGAAAGTACCATCTTCCCCAAAATCAGGAGGTATCATCTTACACAATACCGAGGCCAAAAGAGCTACTTTATGTGCAGGCCTTGGTATTACTGACTTATGTCTTGGAACAAGCAAACCTCCAAAACGTGCCGCAAACTACTTCTGAATCCCCATTCCTTTCCAAAAATGGTTTGTCATGTGGCATAGGACATTGTTCCAAGAAATGCACATTCCTTTCATGTACAGAACTATTATGTACAGGATTTTTAACCCCAGCCCTCATATTTAAGTTTACTAAAGACCCTGTAAACCCATGTTTACTGCTGGTGTATCTTACCAAGTACACAGCCCTTTGGAAAAAACTGGTGGTTTCCAGTATCTTATGCATGGTCACAGTTTCCAGTTCATCAGGATCTAGCTGTTCTTTCTGGAAGGGCATCCCATTAAAAAGCACAATCGGTAGGGGGCCCACACCAGTCTGCTTATAATAACCGTGTCCTTCCTGAAATACAGAGACATGATCATTTCTTCTGTCTTTCTTGTCCTCATTGCAACACACAGCACAGTGAAATGCATTCTGCATAAACTGTGCCTAAAGGGCACTGCAGTCTCACCACATCTGGCACTTCCTTCATGCAGCATTATCTGCCCTCAGAAACTGGTTGGAAACAGACGTCAGGCTTTACACACAAGCTCTTTAAACATGAGACAAATCTCACATGGCTCACTGGAAGCGGTTCTCTCAATTTGCCAATTTGCCTGGCAGTGCAAGTGGGCACAACACCCTGGCCTTTGTTGATTTGCACTCCCAAGATGTGAGCTGGGCAGCAATTTTTAAAAGGGCTGTTTATTGCAACAGTCTCCCAGAGATGCACCTCTGTCCTACATACTGCACAGAGGTCACTGATCAGAGTCAGGGCCCATCCTGCCTTCCAGTCTCTGATTTCTGCCATATATTACTGGGTAGTCAGGTCTCTTATTCCTGTGCCAGTACAGTTCAAATATTTGCTGGCACACTGGATGAGTGCCAGAGGAGCAATCCTTTTGCACCAACAGAAGCATCCTTTTGCACCAACAGAGGTTATGCCACTGGATCACTGCCAGTGCAAGGGGAAAAACAGACTGAATAGGGAGGATCAATTTTGACAGTAAATAGGGGGGATCCAGCTGTTCCACTGCAGAGCTGCCACTTTTTTTCCTTGCAGGGTTCCATGCCTTTCCAGAATTGTATGACAAACAGAAGTGTTAACATGAACCCTATTCACAAGCAATGGGAAAGCTGTACCTATTAACCCAAAACACATGCCCCAATCTGTTATCGCATTTTCAACTATAAAAATGTAATGGCTGGCCAAATCATTCATCATGGTCAGATCTTATTGCATGCTGTTTCATAAAAACCAGTTTCAGCTATCCCAATAATATTGATGGCTGTCCCCCGCCCTCACTTGCTGCTCACTACAGCTGTTTCTATAAAGGAGAGGGCACTATGGGAATAGGAGTAAAGAATTCACTCACCACCACCACCACCACCACCACCACCACCACAACCCAGCAGAATCCTCTTGCTCTTCCTTGGAAAAAGTGCTCCAAAGAAGAAATCCAAACAGGAAAGTATCTTAGTCTGACCACTAACACACTCAGTAATTTAGCAGGTACCTTACTATAAAAAGCAGAAAGAAGTAGAGATTGTGGAAGCATGCTTGCTAACCTATATACATGAACTCCTTACCTTTCGATTTTGATCATAAGCAGAATCAACTCCCAAGATGCTGGTTACTTCTACATAGGGATACTGCTTCTCAAGAACACTAACCACATGTTCCACTTTCAGTTTTTCCCCTGTGCTTACTTTATTATATATCTGTGGAAGGGGAAAGACATTAATCATCACAGCCGTGACCTTTGGGCCATTTATCTCGTCCTTCAAACCCCAGGCCAGAAGTGATTTCTTCCATGAAGTCTTTGGCTGAATACTTTTAATCTCACTCCCAAATGAAATGGTAGCCTGAGAAGTTTGGGGAGTGACCTATGTTTTTCTGTAAGCTGCTTTCATAGCCCCTTCCCCATCCTTGTGGAGAGGCTGTTGCTCAGTGGTATAGTCCATGCTGTGTCTGAAGCATGTTCTTGCTTCAGGCCCTGGCATCAACAATTAAAGGACCTTAGGAAATTTTCTCTTCCTGCGGCCTGAAAAAGTAGTACCAGTCAGAGGACACAGCTGTAAACGAGATGGACTAATGGACTGACCCAGTCTAGGGCAGCTATATAATACCACTGCATCCTGGCATACTAGTGTGAAGTAAGGACTGATTCACATAACACAACATAGATAAGTGAATATAATAAACATTGCACGGGCAAGCCATGTGTATACATTTCAATAGTAGACCACTATAAGTTCTTTCTGCCTCTGTATTTCCCTAAATGCTTAAGGAAATGTAGAGCAGAATCTCCCAGAGGGGGAAGGGGAGAGCTGATGGTGGCATGAGAGACACCTCTAATCATTTTCAAAAGCCAACTTCATAAAGAAGTTCAAGGTAAAAGCTACAGCTTCAGTGGCTATTCCCTAGGGGAAACCATCGCACTGCAGACACATAAACCATGAACAATGACTGCTGATAAAATGCCAATTCCTCTAATGGTCCAGTGTCACATACAAGCATAATTGAATTGCTTTGGCAAAGGAATACTTACAGATAGAACTGTCTGAAAGGCATAATTATGATCTACTTCTTGGGCAACATAATTGTACGCTCGAAGGAGGGCAACCCCAGCATCCTGTAACCCATCAACATCTTCCGAGTCATTAACCACAAAGACTAGACCAATCCTATATAAAAAAGAAACCCATAGCGCAGATTAAAATCCTTATCAAACACTCAAAGAACAAAAGACGATGCCTGCCAGATCAGACAGAAGTCCGTCTAATCCAACATCTTGTTCTCCATAGTGGCTTGAGGTCTACAGAAAGCACACAAGCAAGGTACAAAGACAAAAGTCTCCCACTACTGCTGCTCAACCACGCAACCGGTGTTCACAGGAATATTGCCTCTAAATAGGAGGGCTCCATTTACCCACTATAGTTTAATAGCCACCAACAGGTCAATCCTGAAAAACACAAATCACTAATAGTGGGAAATCTTTGGGCTTACGTATATTACCGGTGACTCTGAACATTACTATGAACTAGTTAAAGGGATTGGTAATTTGTTACAGGATCACACTTCCTTCCCCTCCCCTCTTATTGTGTATACGTACTCTCTCTCCTCTTATGTGCAAACTCCCCCACCAATCCAACAAAACTGGATATTATGATATTAGCAATGATTAATACCAACCAGGGTTTTCACCTGGTTGAAGCCCATATCACAGCCTTGTTCTTATTTCTGAGTTAGGAGCAAATACCAGTTAGCACTAACCACATTTAACATTAAAACAAAGCTTGAGTCCAGTGACACCTTTAAGACCAGCAAAGTTTAAGATTTCACGTGCAAGCGTGCTGTATCTGATGAAAAGTGCATGCACACAAAAGCTTATACCCAGAATTAAACATTATTGTTTTTAAAGGTGCCACAGAATTCAAACTTTGTTCTATTGCTTCAGACCAGCACAGCCACATAACTGAACATATTTTAATGTTTAACATTGATGCAGAGCGGTCTAAAGTTCAAACAGGATAATTTGTACAAAAAGCGGACAGTAGAAGTGCGCAATCCTACACTGTTATTGCTGCACAAGCCACTGGTTCGGCTTAAATTTGCACACACATACACACACTGCCCCAAGAATCCTATTTCCCTGGATCCCATGACACTTTTTCAGCATTATGAAGTTGTTTCAAACATTAATTGCAAAAAAAGGAAGTTCTTCAGTACTTAAAACTATACACCCACACACATTCATAATTACCGCAGAGGTATGTGGTTACTAAGGAACATTTCAGCCAAACTGAGCAATTCGACTGTGTTTTCATGGGACGGGTCCACTATGAGAACCTGACAATGAAAACAAAACAAATACAAGCATGAACTGTCATCACTTTAGAACACACAGGGCAATGTTACACTATCTGAAGGATAAAAATTGTCTTATCTAAGGAACAGAGACACAAATAATGTAAACAGATTTGGCTAACAGAGCAAAAAAACAATACCAGTGACTGAGTATTTTCAAAGACAGAGACTTGCCTGTCAAAATTTACTGAATGTTTCCATATGAAGGACTATCATGGAAGAGCATTCAAAACATTCAGCGACAGCACAGTAGGATGGCCATACCCATGGAGTTGCAGAAGGGCAGATCCTTATGAAAAGTGCTGGCTTGAATTTATAAATCCCTAAACGGTTCTAGCTTTACACACCTCAGAACCCACCATCTCCTCTGCATTTAATCACGTTTCATATGAGCTGAGGCTGCCTTTTTCAATATAGGCCATCTATAAGGTAGGTCTTATGTGAAGGAATGGGGCAAAAATAGACACTCTCAATGATCTTCTAATCAACGCAGTGCAGTTTGTTCCTAGGCATTGGGCCCTTAGAATGAAGGTTCAAAATATATTTCTGTTTAGTCCCACTTTCAGCCCACCACTGAAAACAAAGCAACTCTGTCAAGTGAGCAAACTTGTTACTTACAAAATTATGAAAGTTTTTCCTGATTTGTCTGATTACACCCGGAAAGGTAGGGCGCAGGAGCTCCTGGACGCTGGAAGGCCAAGAACTGTATTTGCTGTCAACTTCGAGATTATTGATCCACTAGAAACAAACATGAATTTTTTAAAATTGCACTGCTTAAGCTACCAGAACCTTCTGCATATTAAAATAAGGATTAACATTTCTCCAAACGTTGTGCTTGGATGCTAGCAAATCAATGAGACAGATCTACTGTATAAAGAGTTTTTCATATGCAAGTCTATATCCTGGCATTCTATTCCTAACTTTCTTCTTGTCAATATATTGCAGTGCTTGTCTTGCCAGTCTTGCCATTTCAGACTTCACTAAAGAGGCTGATAATGAATAAAGAAGAAATGATCCTGAATGACTGGGGCTGCCTGGGGCTCATATCAAGCACTGCAGGAAAAACAGGATTCAGCTAGATTGTTCTGCCCTGCTTGCCTCATCTGACAGGAAAGTGCCCTTGCTATAGTGGTGCCTTAGCAAGTCAAAAAATCACCCTTTAGGTTGCAGGAGAGGTTACATTTGGACTGCATTTGCCCCAGGATTAACACTGATAGCTTTGGTTGCTTTGACACAGTGGGCAGGACTGGCCTCTATATAGGAGCAAAGGAGTGAGCGGCCCCCTTGCACAAGGCCATGGATGCCCTGAGAACCATCCCATCTTCCATCCCGTTTAACACAATATATGGGTGGGATTGAGGGAAATTACGACTTGGCTCCTGTAGTAGAACATTGCCCTTACTCGGCTGCATCTACATTGCCATTATCTCTCAATCACTATCTGAAATTCCGGCTGTGATGCAAGAAGCATAGGACCAACACACACAAGTTTCCTTGCATGAAGATTTCTAGCATAAAGTTGTATCTTTCAGTCCATTTGCAGATCCTCTACTAAGCTAGCAATGCTTCAACATTATGCTAGTTCCTCCTCTGTATCTCTACTGCTAAGATGACACACCATATTGTGATGGCTTAGATTTTATAAAGGCTATTTGATGAAGGCTGGCACCTGTACTCACATAAATAGCAGGACTCCTGATATCTACAGCATAGTCAGAGTCTGATGGCTGGATGTTTAGCTTTAACACATTGTGCATAGATTGACCTACGATTCCTAAACTGTGCAGCCCTTCCATCACACGAGCTTCATTCCGCAGCACATCAAACAAACTAGAAAGAGCACAGATCAGACAGAAACTTTAAAATACGGCCACAGATTTGCTCCAGCCTTTTCAACTGGCATTTAATATAAGCAAGAACAGACCCTCTGAAGCATATGAAGGAGTTCATACCTAAATATGTCCTGTGTGTCTAGATCTATCTGAAATCCGTTGATGAACAGCGCAGAATCTCCAGGTTGTAATCCTAATGTCCCTTTGAAGAACTGAAGAAAAGTGCAACACAGCCATTAGTAGAACACTAAGCACTAAAAATAGCTCATTGATGAGCAGGCTCAGGAGCACAGAAAATTGTATCAAACCTTACACTGATTTGTATTTGAAAGCTGTTAGTACTACATTTCACAACTCAAAAGCAGCATTCTGAGGTGGCAATGCCAATCGATCAGCACAGGCAAGTAATAGGGAGCCTACACTTTGCGACAGATGGCCAATAGCTACTGCCCTGTCTCTGGCCGCCTCCCCTTCCCACTGGGCTACCTCAATAAGGTCAGCTGGGAGGGAGAGGCTGGGATGCAGGGTAGCCCCAGGGATTTGAGCCCTAAGATCTTGGCGGAGGGAATGGATAATGGGGAAAGGCTGCCCTACTGGGCCTGTGGCAGTGTGCACAGGACTCTCTGAGGCCTGCTGTACACTGGGGCAGCCCTCAGAGGCCCCAAAAATGCCATTTGCCGGCCCAGACGGGTCAATGCTGACGTGCACTCACTGCTCCAGGGGCCATACTGCTTTGGGGTGGCTATTTGAGTCTGCTCATCTTTACCCACTTTACATACATGCTAGGGGCAAAGCCCATTGCACCCAGGAATGCACTGGACACTAGGACTCAGCGTTGCAGTGTGTCCTTCCTGGGTGCTGGCCAGAGGAATGGGAAGGCGACTCTAAGCCGCTTTGAGCCTCCTTTGGGTAGGGAAAAGCAGCATATAAGAACCAACTCTTCTTCTTCTTCTATCCGTTCCTAGTCTTGAGATCCAGCATGGTAAAGTGGGTAAAGATGAGCTGACTCAGTGAATCCCTACACCCAATGAATCCCTGCAAAATAATGTAAAAATACTAATACATCACATGGCCTTTCCTAAACATGTCTCTAACTCAACCTTTCTGAACTTTTTTACCATTGAAAAATCCTTGAAACATTCTTCGGGCTTCGAGAAACCCCAGAAGTGATGCAATCTGAAGACTATGGATGGGAAGCATTGCTGTGTACATGCCACCCAGTACCCCTCTACTTCCCACCCCCTCCAGGCCCATCATCAGCTATTAATTAACTCCCACCCATTCAGGAAACCTGTCCAGGGCCGTCAAGAAACCCTTCCTTTGAGGATGGAGGCTTCAGGGACCTTGTTAAGGTAGAAAATGTACTACCCTTTCAGATTTTAAAAGCTCTGACTTTAAGACGCAGCACAACTGAGACCAATACTAGGAAGCCGTTACCAGGTTACAGTATTTACCAGCCCTGGTGAAAAATATGTAAATTGTGTAGGACATATGATTCATACTGTTATTCATTATGTTTATATCTGTTTAATTCCTAGAACATTTCACAAAAGCAATTTGCACTACACATCTGACATACTGGTATTTGCTCAAAAGCACGCACACACAAAGCCAAATTATTGTTCAGTAACTATTACTCTTCCTATCCAGCTTGAGCCAAAGCTTTTTGTTGATGGTGGTCCTACAAACCCCGCCGTTCACAATGCTTCTTAAGGGGAATGGAAGGCAGGGACAAATTCACTTTATTGTGTCCAGCCCCCTTATTTATATTTCAGGATGTTCCACATGAACATCTGAAAATAAAATATGCAACTTTTAATACTGAGTTACTAAATATGTCTGAAAATGCTTCCAGGTATATTTAAAAGGGAATGTTACCTTTTGGTTTCCTTCAACTTCTGACCTGAGTTCTGATGACACTACTGTCCTTGTTATTGCTCTGCAAAAATCAGAGATTTAGTTTGATTGTTATCATCTATCCATCTAACATAATCTCCTACTTGGAATTCAAACACTTTTTTGTACACACACAGTTGTTGCCCTTATGAGCAAATAGAGGCTGTACAATTTCCTTCATTCCTAATATTCTTAAAGTACAATTCTATCATAACAAGGAAATTATTATGAATAATAATCATATAGTCAAGCTCTATCATGATTTTAATAGAATGTGCAGTTCTCTATAACCCCCGGTCCATGGATCAGTCGGAACCGGGCCACAGCTCCTCCTCATCCTCCTCCCCAGCTGCTACCTCGGGGACTGCCCTGCCATTCTGCCGCTGGCTTACCTTTGGTGCTCTCCGGCAGCTGCCATGGCTGGGACTCCCTCTCGGCATGGCACTGCACAGCTGCTGCTGGCAGTGTCCCCAGTGGGCGATGGGAAGTCAGGGGCGCCGGCGGGAAAGCAAGCCGAGCAGGGGCTCAGGAGGAGGCGACATCCCTCAGCAAAAGACTACCCCCCCCCCCCGGGCCTCAGTAAAATTGTCAAGCGTTGACCGGCCCCGGTGATAAAAAGGTTGGGACCACTGCTCTATAACTCTAAAATGGGTACTGATTAGTACCAAAAGCAATAAATGACTCAAGTGCTGCTACTAGAATCATCTTTAGCCCACGTACAGACAACTTGTAAAAGCCAACTAAGCACTGACCATTTCTCATTTCATAGTAACCACTTTATGATTTGTATTTTAATACTAAAACAATTTTAAAAATCCATCTGTGGAAGCAACCCTGGAGTATTAGCTACAAGGTTAACAAATCAGAAGCCAAAGCAGATTTGAGAACCTGAACAACCATCTCCATTTTATGGATAAACAAATGCAAGGGGGTGTAGCTCAGTGGCAAAACATTTGCTTAGCATGCAGAAGGTCCTAGATTCAATCTGATTAAAAGGATCAGTTAGTAGGTGATAAGAAACAGCTCAGTCACAGAGCCTGTAGAGCCAATGACAGTTGATGGTACTGACTTTGATGGTCTAACATTTTGATTCAATATAAGACAGCTTCAATACTTTTCACAGATTTAACAGAAGAAGAGTAGGAATTACCTAGCCTTAGTTGGAAAATTCTGGCTTAAATCTTTCATCACCATCAAAGCATCCACAGTGGGAGCAGCTAGAATACGGGCAGCCGTTTGGAAACTTAGATCTGAAAATGGAAACCAATTATCATTCAATCATAAACCAGTCCTTCAAATGACCAAAAATTGTAAGGCCAAACTATGCGAGCACTCCCTGGACAGAGAAAGGCTATGGTAGAAACTCCTAAACCTGAGGGCTGATGTCCAGTTAGTCTACCTAATTAGACAACTCCACCTAAATACGAGTAAGAGTCAAAGTAAGGACATCAGGCTCACTAGCCAATGAAATACCAGTTCAAAGAGGCATGAAACAGGGATGTGTGCTGGCTCCCCTATTGTTCAGTCTGTACATCAATGACATAGCGTCCAAGGTAGGTGGTCCAGAATTCATGTCTCCATCTGTTGGCCAGTCAAAGGTGTCAATCTTGCTCTATGCAGATTACATGGTGTTGATCTTTCTAACTAAAATTGGCCTAAAGAGACTTTTGGACAAGCTGGGACTATACTGCAAAGAAGAGAGGCTAAATATAAATTACCCAAAAACCAAGGTGATTGTATTTAGGAGATGCCCCAAAAAATGTGTATGGAGCATTTGGGGTACACCAATTGAACAAAGTAGCTCCTACAAATACCTTGGAATAACTTTCAATGAAACACTCACCCGGAATACACATCTCCCTCTGATACAAGTGTCAGCATTGAGAAGTTTAGGGCCTATAGCTAAATTCTTTTTCTCCAAGGGAGGCTATCTAATTGATCCAGCCATCAAACTTTTCAACAGTAAGGTGTTTTCTTGTCTAGTATATGGATTAGAAATATGGGGTTGGGAGGGAAGATATACTGGCCAATCTAGAGAGAGTCCAAAATCTGTTCATGAGAAGTATTCTGGCATTACCAGTGGGAGTTATATGGAGTTATCACCTTGTAATTGCCACACTTTTAATGGTGCCATTTCATTGGTACTCTCAACAAGATATTTCCTGAATTCTTTTAATTCTTCTTGCAGGGTCGGATATAGCTGCCTGGAAGGGGAAAAATTAATTCAGGAACTATCAATAAAATATGATCAATAATTAGTAGACCAAAACAAAGCTTAATAAATGTGGATTTCAGCTCTTTCCACAGTAGTTTTTTGTTTGAGAATACTTTTTAACTTCTTGCATGCAAGTCATTTTCTGGAATGTTATAGATAGAAAAGTGAAAAAGTGCACAAAGTGAATAAGTTTACCTTAATTTTCCAAACAGAAATCCTAGCACTTCATCAATGGGGTCGTTGTCCCCTATTACTGTTGTATTCATATCTGCACCTATTAACATGAAGACCAGCCTGATTATGATGCTATTCAGGATACCTTCAGACATGTATCTACTGCAGCCTCTCTCAACTTTTTTATCTCTGAGAAACCCCTAAAACATTCTTCAGGCTTCGAGAAACCCCCACAAGTGGCACAATCATGCAGAATATGGTTGCGAAGCATAGCTGCGTAAATGCCCCCTAGGGTCCCTTCCCTTCCCATAAATTAAGCCATGGGCCACTGTGAGAAGACAGGGCCCCTAAGGGAAATCCTGCATACAGCTAACAGGCACACAGGCACTGAGCAAGTTAATACAGAGTCAGACACATCCAAAGCTTCAGTATCTCCTGGAAACTTTCCAAAACCTGTTAAAGCTCAAGGAAAGCCAATGGCTGCTTGGCTGAGCAATCACCCTGTAGCCCCGCCTAATCCAGAGGTCTGTCTGATCTACAAATTCACCACCTAGGGCAGCAAAGAATTAATCCAAAGATTCCTCATTCCAACCCAACAGCTCCTATGTAACCTACTGAAATGATAGGAAAATCAACCCAAAGTGTCCTTTCATTAAGGGACCTTGCAACTCAGTATTGTTTCATATCGGGTTGCATAGCATAGTGCTAATATACTGTAAAATAATAATCCAGACTTTCAAAAAGGATAAAGATAGCATTAAAATAATAATGATTAGTTTCTTTCAGCAAGATGTTAGTGAATGCGTGAAGAGTTTGAAGCATATTCCATTTTGGGGTGCAACCATTGTTTCTCTTAAGGTAGGAATTCACCTTTCACCTGGGTATCATCCTTGGCCTTATATTCTGTGCTTTTAATGGCCAGCTCCACTCCATAGCCTGACAGATAGACTTTTTCTTTGCTTGGATTCTAGGAGAAAAAGTAAAGCAAGATAACACTGTGCCAGCAAAAGTTTCTTGGGAAATCATCTGACTTTAAACCGCTCTTCTGGGGTAGGTAAGTTAAGAGATTATTTATAGCTTCTCTTCTGGGAAGAGGAACAAGCACAACTTCTATATGACAAGCAATTAACATTGAACAAGTAAATACAAAGCTCCAGAATCTCCTGGATACTGGTTAACAGCAGACTGTCAACAGTTCTCTGTTGGAAATGATGGGATGTCTACTGATCTGAACCAATTCTGATGCTCTTGGGCCACATTTATATTTGCAAGAAGGTGACATCTAGCTGATTGTGGGGTAGGAAGTGGGCAAGTGCTCCGTTTAAATATATAAGCATGCGGACTACCTCACTATAAAATCTGTGTCCAGTTTCTTGGACAGGAAGGAACACGGCCACTATAGGAAACAAGATTGCGGCTCATCATTCTTTCTCAGTTAACACAACTGAATGCAGGAACAAAGAGCAAAGGGAGGTGCGCCTGGCCTCAGCCAGGACCTTTTCGGTCCTGGCCCCAACCTGGTGGAATGAGCTCTTGGAGGAGCTTCCATCTTTCCACAGGGCCTATAAAATGGAGCTCTTTTGCCTGGTTGTTGGTTGAGGTCAGGCAGCAAGGGAAATCAGGGGCCCCTGTGGGATTGGAGTAACAGTAGTGAATGCCAACAGTGGTCTCTTTCTCCATCCCCTCCAGTACGGTTTCTTCGGGGTGGGGTGTATTTAGTTATTGTTTTTACCACCACATCCTTGTATTGTGTTTTATTGTGTACTAGTAATCAAGCCCGCTGCAGCTAAATGCAGTGGGCGCTAGGGACTCACTGTGGGTGGGTGCTCCCTCGGCGGCGTTCTTCCGGCGGCGGCGGCGGTCCGATGGGGCGGTGGCTGGCCTGGGCGGCGTTCTTTCGGCCGCGTCAGGCCGCCTGGCAGGGAGCCCCCGGCAGCCGCACTCTGCGCGACTGCTGGGGGCTCCCTCGGGCGGCGGCCTGACGCAGCGAGAGGCGCTTTGCGCCTCTCGCCGCGTCAGGCCGGGAGCAACTGCGAGCCCCAGTTGCTGGGGCTGGGAATCGGAGGGACCAATCGGCAGGCGCTTTGCGCCTGCCGATTGGTCCCTCCGATTGTCTGTCGTGAGGAAGGGTCTAATCCGGACCCTTCCTCATCACGGACAAATCCCACCTCGGCAGCCCTTAACCATTTATTTAGTCCGTGGCGCCCACGGCGCCACGGGCAGTTTAAAGATGGGGATGGAGATGGGGATTTTTATTGGTTTTTTTTTAACATTGTAACTCACCTCAAGCCTTTGGAGAGAGGCGAGTAATAAATTTAATAAATAATAATAATAAAGCCAAAGAGCACTAAGATCTTCCAACAAGCCAAAACAAAAGGAACCCAACCAGAAATTATATGATTGCCTCTCTAATTTAAGATGAAAAGGCCCAATTGATTTCAGGTCTCACACAGTTCACATTCCGTTTCCCAGTTGCTTTGTAGCGACAAGAAGAAGTTATCACATCTTCTGAAGTCCTGTTGAGTTGACTATTAGTGAGTGTATCATACAATTATTGCAAGCATTAATAAACTGATATAAAAACAACACTGCATCACAAAAGTAGCATTTCTAATTTTATGTCTTAATATTTTATTAAATGTTTAAAGGTACTTAAGCCACATACTTTAATAACTTCATATACAACTCTTGAAAACCACATGGCCCCTTCTAAATCGTAACAGTACTTACATCAATGTAATGCCGAAGGAAATAAGTGATTTCTCCTGCCCTGGCTTTTGACACAAGTTTCCTGTGGTATCTAGAAAATTCTTCTGAACCAATTTCAGCATACATTATTACAACAGGGCTTTCAGGGTTTGAAACTGGATACTTGTGGTCACCTTTGAACATAAAAGGCTTTGGCCTAAAACAAAGAGGCATAATTATGTTGAAGTGCAACATTTCTAAGCTTCTATTTAAGAATATGATGATATACTGGCTTAGATGCATCAATATTTTTAAAAATTAGATCAAAATCTAAACATAGTCCTAAAACTCAAATAGTCTATATATCCTGGAGGAAGAATCAAAGGTGATACACCGAGAACGATCTAAGTTAAATATTCAAATGAAACTTTGAGTACTCACTGCTCTGTTTCCTTAAAATTAGGGAGCTGAATTAATACCACAGAGTACCATCTCTGCTCCCTTTAGGATTTGAGAATCAAATCTTGATTCATGTTTTTCTCTTGCTCCACGTAAGTAAGGAAGTAACAAAGCTGAAGCAACAGTCAGAGCCAGCGTGGTGTAGTGGTTAGGAGCAGCATCTTCTAATCTGGCTTGCTGGGTTTGATTCCCCGCTCCCCCACATGCAGCTAGCTGGGTGACCTTGGGCTTGTCACAGCACTGATAGAGCTGTTCTGGCTGACCAATAATACCAGGGCTCCCTCAGCCTTACCTAACTAACAGGGTGTCTGTTGTGGGGAAAGGAAAGGGAAGATGACTGTAAGCTGCTTTGAGACTCCTGGTAGAGAAAAGCAGCATATAAAAAACCAAGTCTTCTTCTTAAACCATACTATAAATCAAGTATGCTTAAACATTACAGAAAACTATTTGCTGAAAACATTTCACAAACTATCAACGATCTTTCTTAGGAAAATCAAGGTACGCAAAGTTTGTATCCTGAAAGTTCAAGGACACTTTTGCATCTACAAGTCATTTCCAGAACACACCTAAATTGGCCAATTTTATCATAATCTTCGGATGGAAGCAAAATCTGGCAGAACAGTACATGCTCACTATGATTTTATTAGAATGGTAAAAGATTATATACAGTTGTATCCACCCACTGGTGCAAGAGGAAAGTAGAGCCTCCATTAACTTTTGAAAAAGCAACTCAAGAGCTCATGGGATCAACAAGGACAAAAATCTACACAGGATACGGCTGCAGTTAGAATTATATAAAATCTACTTTCCATTCTTTTGCATCAATGGAAACGTTGGTAGGATTGAGTCCAAAAAAGGAATAGTTGATTACTGATTAAAGGTTTATTTAAGATATATATGTATACCTTTCTGAAGCTGTTTGTAAAAGTATTTTAAGTTTGTCAAATTCACAAGTCTTCTCACCATGGACAACAAAGAATGTGCTGCATCCCTTCAGTGAAGGCTCATCAGCAGCTATCTGCATTAAAATGTTAAAATATTAGGGACACAGATTCCAATAGATTCATCCTTGCAGCATACTTTTGGAAATGGGAAGTAATAGTAATGTATGTATGACACCTTTCTATTCAAGATTCCCAAGGCAGTTCACAACAAAATCAGAACACAAAGCAAGAACAATTCATCCATGACAAAATTAAATCACACAAGAAAAGCAACAGTTAAGATCACTAATTAAAACCAGCATTGGTAAAACTACATTGCATAACAAAACAAAAGGAGGGCAAACCAACATCACTCACCTCTTGTGCTCAGAGAATACAAAATTTTAATGTAGCACTTCAAACACAAAGGTGAAGGCACCAGGTGAATAAATACAGGAAAAGAGTTACACACACTGGGCTATATCAAAATTGGTCTTGACGAAGCATCAGAGAGCCTACATCACCTTTGTCCTTCCCAGCCCAGAAGATACAAGCAAGGAAGGCAAAATCAACTGCTCAGATTCTTCCAAAGACACATAGCAGGCAAAATAAAGATCACTCCATTGCAGAGGCAATCAAAAGAGGGCATTCATCATGGAGCTATATGGAACATAGAGGGGTATTCTTATTGTAACATTCTTCCACAAGCTCCCTCCTCCTCCCCTCCCCAATTCCTTCCTGTCACTCTTAGCAATTAATTAAAGACAGTGGGTGGGAACTGTGAGGGGCAAGGGCACAGAAACATGCACAGTACTGGGGAAGTTTTCTCTGTGAAAACAATTTTTAAACCATTAAGGAAAAAAGAAAGAACAGTGCTTTGAATTTCTACAGCCTAACAGGGTTTTTTTTCTTGGCTGACAGGAAAGAAGAGGAATAGTATATGCATAATTCATCTCAAAACTGTGCCAGAAGAATTCTGGCCAGCAACCTGGGTGGGCATTTCATCCCCCAACTCAGAGTGGGCCATGAGCATATGATCAACCCTGATATAAGCAGGTGTTTTAGTCATTATCAGTTAAGGAGCAGGTTCAAATGCAAAGGGAAGGCAGGCAGTTCAAGGGATAGGGTACTTCAGAATTTCATTTATAGGCATAGACATTGTCTGCATAGAAAAACAACACTGTAAATGTCAGAAAAATCAGCAGAACTCTGTACTAACCTGCTGAAAGGCTTGGACAGTAGAAGAATAGGAACGCAAAGACAAAGCAAATTTCAACAAGTTTTGCTGCAAAGGTGAAAGATTCTGAGAAGCGGCCATCAGGACTGCATTATAATAGGAATACGCAGTACCTGCCAAAATACAATGTAAACTGTTTACCTGCTACACAGATTTTTTTTTATGATCATGAGTTCTCACAGTTCATCTAGGCGGAGTAAACAAGCAGGGCATTTTATTTATTTGAAATATTTATATCCCCTTTCATACTACCCCAAGATGGAGCTAAGCAACACCATCACTAGCCAATACAGCTAGATCTATAATTAAAATGACAACGAATTTCTACATGGCTCTCAATATATTGCACAGTATTTTTTTTCTTGGAACCCCAAATTACTTTCCTTCAGGCCTGTCACTTAGAAATTCACTCTTGAAACTTTATTGTTTGGTCACTGCAGAAAGAATAGTGTCCTGAGCTGCCCTGGTTTAGCATGGGATATGAGCCCTCAGAGGAAGAGCTCTGCCCTCAAGCCTTACTTTGACACACCCTCCCAGTGAGGTGGACTAAACCAGCTATGCCAATACCACTCCCAGAGACAGCAGAGCCCTCAGGCTGGAGGCTCCAGCACAGACCTGCCCATGATCACACCTGCCTACTGTGTCTTGAAGAACCCCAGGAGCAAACGAAGCAAAGGGCAAAAGGCTGAGGCATGGGATCAGGAACTCCCACTCGGGGCTTCCCTTCTGCTTATGAAATGCTAGGAGAGACCAATAAGGCATCACAGGATCTGAGCTTCAATATGACTCCTGAGTAGAGGTGCTGATGCCACTTGTGAATAGGAACAACAACACCTGTAGGGAAGGCTGCGGCCAGGAATCAACTTGGCTGTAGTCTTGCTGATGATCTACTGGCTTGCTTAGCTCTAGCAACTCTGTTACTTGACCTTGAGCTGAGACTCTGGACGGTGCTACTGGATCCCAAATTTCAACTTTGGCCTGGAACACTAGAACGCTTGCTGGCAGACCTTTTAAACACTAGGACTGGCCGCTAAGCTGGGGAGCAGGACATACATTACACTTATGTGGCTGCACACACAAGGGTGTTTAAATATTAAAAGTTCATATACCTTCTGGGCACTGTTTTTGTAGAAAATATTAAGGATATGCCCACAAGGAATTAAATGATAATCAATTTCTGTGATGCCAAACACTTCCAAGTTCGAGCTCTAATGCTACATTGTTCATTTCAAAGCTCTGCATAGTTGACACTTTCAAACTACTAGTCAACTTTTGAAAAGAGATTCCCATTTCAGCGGCCTAAAGGGAGAATCAGTAGACCTTATACAGCTTGTGTGAGAAACAGAGGATAAGATTTCTGCTGATGCCACCTTCTGGCATCAATCCACAAACCAAATGTTTCATAAAATTACTTTGGTCACAGTTCTTCATGATGCATTATTTAATGATGGGCTGTACAAACTATACATTTTATCTTTAGAATGAGGGGGGAAACAATGATTTCCTCCAATTCTGTACTTTACCTGCCAACAGTCACTTTACTCCCAACGTTGTTCCTGATAGTCTGTTGACTTCCAGGAACAAAATGGGAAGGCAGGCTAAATGGGATACAAAAGGAAGGGGGAAGCAGAACAGTCCTGCTCCACAAGGTCTACTCTCTGACTAGATCATGATAAATACAAACCAGTCTGTTACAAAAAATAATGAAAATTCAGTTCTTAATATGTCTCCTAAACATTTTATAAATAATTATATTAAAAATACTTTAAAAGAGCTACCAAGGAAGGCATCGATTACCGTCATGATTAGATGATCCAAAGTCTTGACAGGTTTCAACAAAATTCCAGAATTTCTCTTGACTTTCTTCTGCTAAAAATTCACTGAAGAAAAGGTAGTAAATTAACAAATGTTTCAAGAAAGGCTGCAGTATGTTGATTTAGAGAACAGGCCATGTACCAGAAAGTATCTGATTAAAATTTTACTCTGTTATCAAGCATGTAGTTATTCTCAGACTAGTTATCTCTTAGCTACCTCCAAATCTGGTTTAATGAGAATTATAAATATTGGGTTTACAGGGGATTTGCCAAGGCTACAGAAATTATGTACATGAAGTGCTTTGGAAGAGACCTTCCCTACCTCTTCCAGCCAAATGTCTTACCTTGCTTCAAGTAATAAAGGTGTGGAAAACCACTTAGTAGTCAAGGAGGTCGTCACTGCTTTTGAATCTGCATTTACTAGGGAACAGCTCACCCAAATTCCAATAAGTGCAATAAGAATTCCCATTGTATACAAAAATACCTGAAGGAAAAATGAAGATATTTTATCTTTGAGATCTGCCTCAAAAATGGAAGAACAAACTATTGCAATACAAATTAGGAAGTCTAAACCCAAGGGCCTACAATATTCTAAGAATCTAAAGACATTTCACTGCAGCTTACTCTGTCTGCCTCTTTTAAAGGAACAGGTTGAATCCAATCAGTCCCTTCAGGAGACTTTCTCAGAAGGGATTCACTGGCTCCAACACAGAAAGGCAGTGGTTCCAATACAACTTATTTAATTAAATCATATGTGAACATAATACTTTTGACACCCTTATGAAGTCCAGATATTTTTTTAAAAAATTTAAAGACATCAATGTATAAGAGTAGCAATCACTGAATAGTCTCATAAGCACATCAAGAGCCTTAGTATAAACAAATCAAAAGAAATATATGCCCCTTTAAAACATTACGAATTCTTTGCTGCAAGGCTGGCTAGCTGGAAACAAAAGAATCCATACAAAACTGGAGAAAAAGCAAAAGAAATGTGTACCAGGTGCACTGATGCACTTTTTCCTATGTTTTGGTGTTTAGGGAAAGAAAGATGGAAGAAGGCTGAGAGGCAAAGCAGAAGTGCTCTAGGTTCTCCAATTTCAAGATATCCAGTAGATCTATCAGTGGAAAGCACTAACAGTCAGGGTGACTAAAAATAAATGATTATTTAAAAATTGGCTTTATTTATTTAGAGATATATATCCTTTCTTCCATCTTATCCCCAGAAAAACCTTCTGAGGAATGTTAGTGTCCAGCCCACTGCAGAGAGGGAATTCAAATCTGGAACTTCCAAATGCTAGTCCGATATTCTAACCACCACACCACGCTAACTCTCCCTCTCTTCAAGGGAAAACTATCTGAAGATCATCATTTTAATTAAAATACACAGTGTCACAATTTCTCTGTTTCACTGATGCCAGTTGTGGCACTTAACACTGCAGCAGGCATGTTGCTCGAGACATAAACTACACGTGCTGAAAAAGCAGATGCCACCCATTCAGGCAAAACTGGCAATACAGCCGGGGACTTCAGGCAAGGTTTTGCCGCCTCTCCCGCCCTCTGCCCGTTCCTTGCGCCTCTGAGCCCGGCCGCACTTAGCTAGTCACGATCCAGAACAGCCTCTCCAAAGACGGCCTAAGCAGCAGGAAGCTCACGTACCGCTCCGTGCCCGGGACCGACGGGGGTGGCAGCACGGCCGGGCAGACGCGCCTCCTTCCTGCTTGTGCTTGGGCGCCTGCTGCACCTGTGAGCCACCGCCACGCTCCCTTCCTGCTCCAGCCGCTACGGCGCCTTCGGTCCCTGACACTCTTGCTTCCGCTTCCGGCCTGTTGCCGACTACCCGGAAGCCGCATCCCAAAGACAGTCAAAAACAACACATTGAGACGCCCTCTAGCCCCAAGGGGAGAACCGGTCTGGCAGCAGTGAGGGAGGCTGGCGGCGTCATCTTGTCTGTGGGCAGGTCTCCCTTAGGATGTGCTCAAAGTGGCCGCTAGGGGCGCTGCCATGTAGTAGCTGGAGCAAAGACCCACAGAAAGCTTCGCAGTGCTTCTCTTCACGCCAGAAGAATTTTAGAATTCAGCGGCATGGAAATGTCATGAGAAGCAGAGGCAGTGTGCGTGCACACGGAAGCTCATGCCTTGCATAAAACTCCATTGGTTTTTAAGGTGCCGAGAGACTCAGTTCAGTTCAAATTTCATTACAGTCGCTGAAACCAAGTTATATGAAGTTAATACATAAAAGACCAAAATAAAATGGTCATTTAATATAATACAATTTAAAACAGATCATAAAATAGAACTTAAAATTATGCTACTTTAGAGCATCGGATTTTTATGGCAGCGGCACAAAACTTAGCCAGCTGAGTTGTCACCTGGGGGGACACATCACTTAGCAGCCTCTTTGCTTGGTCTACATCATGATGTCCCGGCAACTTTTAAAGGAGTGGTTCAATCAAGTTGCTAGGAATGTCTACATAAGCAGGGCAGTAGAACAATATATGCTCTCTTGTATCAATTTTGCCACTCCCACAAAAATATTGTCTCGGTGTAAGGCGAATGTTCTTATAGTGACCCTCTACAAGACCTGAAGGCAAGACGGAGCATCTTGCAAGGGTAAACGCCCTTCTTTGTCCCTGCACTTTTGCATTGTTGTATGTACAGCAGAGACAAGGAATTTCATTCAGGTGGCCATATCCTTCTAGCAGACCACACGTCATTTAAGAATAAAAAATTAATGGATGACTATAAGTTATGCGGGACAATATAACAAAGGGCCAAGGAGCAATTTGATTATAGTTCTTTCCATCAATGCAGCTTCATATTGCAAACTAGCAGACTAAATAACCTGCATCATGTTTATGTCACATTAAGTAACAGTCATTCCCAGAAAGGCATGTTTAAGACTGAAAGGTTGGTATACTTGTCTGAGTTTTGTATGGTTTGTCTCAAGCTATGAAAGACATATTTCTGAATGCAAGTAAATTGGTAGGAAGAAAGCTTTTCCTGAGCAATTTGAAATAGTAGTGAAGGGTGCAATTCAGAGCAGGATGTACCTGGTTTTCTTTATTACCATTGAAGGCCACAGACTGATTCCTTTTTATAACTTTCTACAACTATCTACAAATCCAAAAGAGAACACATGACAGTTGCATGCAAAACTCTCAAAGCATTATTTAAACCAGTATATATAACAGAACCTTATTGGTATTTCATCTGCTCTGCTTTTCAGTGCAGTCCACCTTTCTTTGGTTCCTTGCAACTGGCACCACCTTCTACCCATCATATAATCAATTTGATTTATTTATTACTTATAGTCCATCTCTCTTATCAGGACTCAAGGTGGAATACGCAGAGGTCAAATCAACTAACAGAATGGGACATCCAGTAAACAGTACAATAGGGGTTGTTTATTTATGGGATTTCTATACCACCCTCCACTTGCGGCTCAGGGTGGTTTACATGAAACATGGGAGAACATAGAATCAGTACAGTACAGTTCAATAATACTGTCAGTAAAGCAACAGTAGTAATAGTGGTATCAATAGCAATGTTAACCTGTTAACCATGACCCCATATGTTGGTCAGTTCATGAGGAGCGGTTCTGGGGATACAGTAGATGTTGATTCAGTTGACCTCAACCAAATGCTTGCCATTTTGCAGGCCCTGTAGAACTGTGTTAGCTCCAGCTTCTAGAAATTTGACTTCAAGAAATCTTGAATTAAGCAGGTATCAGAAACAGCAGTGAAGCAAAGCATAAGTATTAACTTGAAATATTAAATCACACAAAAATTACATAGTAGGGAACTCCTTATAACAGATACTATAGACACAGTGGCATAGTATTTTTTAATAGTTTCAAAATTTATTTATAATTCACTATATTAAAATACATTTAACCATCTCCAAAATTACATGTTAATAGATTATATTACATTTACAAATAATAACCTCCAAGTGTATTTGTGGGATATACAAAAAAAATTAATTCTCCTGTTCAAAATTTAAATCTATTCTCATTTCCCCTTATAAATCATAACCAATAGTCATAAATCCACAACTATACTTTTTTCTAATATACTGTATACATAAATTCCATTTTATCTTAAAGTCCAGTATTTGTTTATCTTCGACATAAGTTGTCAATTTCGCCATCTGAGCTATTTCTAATGTTTTCAACTGCCAATCAAATATGGTGGGCATCTCTTTTAACTTCCATTTTTTTGCCCAGACTATCCTTGCCGCCGTTGTCAAATATCTAAATAACTCTCTATATTTTTTATCTTTTTCATTTACCAGAAAACCTAAAAGATAAGCTTCAGGATTTAGAGCTATGGAGTCCTTAAAGATTTTTGAGATTTCTTTATGGATATCCTGCCAAAAGTGTCTTGCTCTTTTGCAGGTCCACACAGTGGCATAGCCTTACAGTCACTGTCTCTTTCCCTCAAGCTCCTTTCTGAATAATTTGGCTACAATGCAGCACCATCTCCTATGCAAAAGGCCCTCTTGAATTTGCATAGCTTTCAGAAAGCCAGGAGGGTAGGAGCCTTCCTGAAGTCAACAGGCAGGTAATTTCATAAACTAGAAAATGCACAGGTATGTATAGGCAGTTGTTGATTTTGTACATTTGCACAGCAGCATTTACAGAAGGCCTACATGGGGAAACAGAGTCCTAGTTACGGTCATGGCATTGCAGACTTTCTGAAGTAAATACAATGTTTACACAGCCTTCCAGCAAATACTATTTTGGCCACCATGGAATCTCTGTATACCAACATCCCACACATAGATGGATTACAAGCCATAAGGAATATTATTTCTGATAACACGACAGTTTCGCAACCAAACTGTGTCACCTTGTTCTCACTCATAAACACTTCATATCTCGGGTCAAGTGGTTCCTTCAGATCAATGGTGCAGCCATGGGCACCTGCATGGCCCCTCAATATGCCAACATCTTTATGGCTAACTTGGAGCAATGCTTCTTTAACTCCCACCCATTCACACCTCTCTTATACCTGTGATACAGTGATTAAATTTTTATTGTCTGGACATATAGTAAAGCAGCCCTAGACATATTCCACCAGGAATTCAATGACTTTTGCTCCACTATCAACCTGACAATGAACCAATCTATGTAAGAAATACATTTTCTGGAGACTACTGCAAAAATACACAATGAATGCATAGTCACCACCTTATACTGGAAGCTTACTAAGTGACAAACATACCAGCATGCATCCAGCTACCACCTTAAACATACCAAATGATATATAATATATATATAATAGTTCTACGCTATAGCCACATCTGCTCCAATCCAACAGACTATGTTCTGTGAAGGGCATTACTTCCAAGCCTGAAGATGCCTTAAGTGTAGTTCACATCTTGCAGGGACCTTAAATGGTTTAGTAAGACACCTGTGCACATTTGGCAACCTAGATCCAAGTAGAAAATAGCCATATGTACCAACACAGCACTGTACACTCAAAACCATCCAAGACAGTGAGAAGCAGCCTGCTTTACAGAGCAAAAGGATTTGGTTTTCTCTGTGTGTGCTGAATGAGCAGTAGTTTTGCACAGGGACCCCTGACTCTTGATCACATTCTGGTCTAACAGGCTAGAAACAGAGATTGCAGAAATGCAAGTTATTACAACACTCAATAGTTTGACATACCCCTGGACTCAACAAGGACAAAGGTTTTTTTTAAATCTCACTATGCATGCTAACCTTATGTAACTTGTGTATCCACATTCCTCACAATTTATTTTAATTGGGATTATGTGACTGTTAGTAATATGTAATGTAATTTTGAATTCTACTTCCTGGTCCCAGGACAAGATAGCTGCCAGCTTAGCTTCTATTTGTAAGAAAGTTTCACACTGGTATGGAAACAGATGGGGCCGGCAGTAAATAGCACGGTGTGAGCCGTGGATCACTGGCTTTGACAGTTTTATTTCTAATATATGTCTTTGTGAGCTACATATGGGTTTGAGGGGTTTGATTGGCTGGTTTGGCAGAGAGTTATCATGTGGCTGTGTTTGGATGCTGTGACAGTTTACTAATGTAACAAGATTAACTTTTGCTTATATATTCCTACTATTATGATGTTCAGTTCTTAGTCTGACAAAGAGTGCTTGCACTCAAAACCTCATGCCTTGAACAAATCTTTGTTGGTCTTAAAGGTGCTACTGGATTCTGATTTTATTGGTCCCCTCTCCCTATTTTTCATTCCTTTTCTTTTCCTTTTTTTGTTTGTTTCCCGTCTTTTCGAAGCCACCTCTCCCTTTCCCAGACGGAACGTTGTTTCAAAACCTATTTGCTCAGCGGCAAAACGATACAATTATTTAAAAAGACTGAGATGGCAGCAACAGGCGCGACGAAACTTTCTGTTAAAGAAACAGATTTTTCTTCCGTTAAGACAGCCTAGGAAAACGCAAGTCAGTTCTGTCATACAACGCCTTTACGTGGCAAGTCCCAGGTCGAGGGGTTTGCCTTTTCCCGCCATCATTCCGAACTTCGCGTTCTCAATACTGCAAAGCTTCAGGGGAAACCAACCAATCCCAGCTTTGGCGGTCGAGAAGGAAAAATGAACGTTCCGCCTCTTGCACGACAGCCAATCTCATGCCACTTATGTTCTCTAACCTCTCGCGACATTAACTCCTGCGACGTTCGGCTCTCAAACTACAACTCCCAAGAACCTCTTCGCATCAACCACTTTAGCCAATCGCCGGGCACACTGAGGCGAAAGTCTCGCCCCAGTGGGCAGGATTCGTCAGACCCAAGCAATCTGAAGGGGGGGAAGGGGTGCTGTGCTGCGGCAGCGGAAGCAACACTCCCGACGGAGCCCCCTCAGTGTCAACGCAAGAAGTGACCGAGGGGGGGGGGGCGTCTTCCGAAAGTCGACGCCGCATCCTCGGCTGCAGGTAACTCGGTGGGTGAGGGAAGGGCTCGTCCTGGAAGCGGGGCTTCGGAGAGACCCGTCGCTGCTTCAAGCCAGCCGGCAGCAGCAGCGGATCTAAGTAGAGCGACTCGACCCCTCACGTTCGCGACGGTTACGCGGGGCTTTAAGGGGGGGATGCCGCAGCTTTTTTAGCCTTGCTGAACATCCGGGTCCCCGGCCCTGCGCGTTTTGTTTCACATAGTGATCAGGGAGGGAAAGAAGGCGGGCCCTGCCTACTCCTGATTAGCCATTGCTTGTCTCCCCATTGGTAGCTAGGCATAACGTATCCCGGCTTCTCCATTGGTTAGTCTCTTGTCTTGTACTCCGTCTGGAATTGGCCAATGTTGGAATGAGGAAATCTTCCCATTGGTTGGCTCGGGAAAGAGGCGGGGGCTTGACGCAGTATCTCGTAGGCGAAGAGGAGAGCCCAGCCCGAAGCGGGCGAAAGGGGCGGAGCCTCTGTGTGCTCCGCGCTCGTCACTTCTTCCTTGGCAGCCTCAGGCGGGGCGCTCTGGTGCCTCTGCTGGACTTCGGGTCGGGGATGCGGCGTTAAGGGCGTCCGCCCGCCTGTCTGCCTGCCTGCGGGTAGCGAGAGCCGATGGGGCTGGGTTAGTGCAAGAGGCGCTAAACGCCCTCCTGAGGCCCCGGGGGGGGGGGGGGTCGGGGAGAGAGGAGACGCGCCCCTTTGCTCTCGCCCCCGGGGAGCGCGCTGGCTCTGAGGGTGTCCGAAGGGAAAGCGGAGTGTCAGGCCGGGAGAATATCCTGCAAACGTCATTTTGCGCTCGCCGTTTCGCTCTCTGCAGCGACCCAAATCGTTGTGTGGTGCGGAGGCTTTCCTGCGTCGTGCTGCCTAGTGCTTAATAGGAGCGCGTATTGCCTGGCTGGAGAATTCGGGTGCAAAATTCCCAAACTCGGCCTGGGGGGTTACATCTGTTGGTCATGGGGAGGCGGGGGTTGCAAACAATGGCTGGGTAGGAAACACCTGAGGAGTGCCTGTTCATATAACTTTTGTGTGTGATCGCCAGTCGCTGCCAGTAAATGTTTAACCTGACCTTGAAATCAAAAGGAAGATCAGCTCTGTAGTGGAAAGTGGCTTGCCCTAAACTTCCATTGGCAGCCCACTGGGCTATCCCAGCCTGTGCAGGTGACTTCCACCGTGCTTAAGTGGAGCTTATACTGAATCTCAGTCCTGATGCTGGTGTTACAGAAGCCATTAGTACTGCTTAATGAGCACTCCCTCTGAGCCTTTTGCATGGTACAGCTGTGTGGTTCAAGTGGCTGCAGACTGCAAAAAGGAGAGGGAGGGAAGATTGCGTGGAGCCCCTGCTGCTTCTGGCCCTGTGCTCAGGACCCAAAGGGCTGAAGGGGGTTTAAGGTATTTTACAGCTTTCTATGGTATCACTTTGCCTATTAAAATATGCTACTGTAGCAGCAACACAGACATCTATGTTGCAGCAAATGGTGTAGTCTCACAATTACACTATGTAAACAGGAACAGTATAGCTTGCAGAGCTCTCAAATGACAAACACCCGTGTCTGTGAAGAATTTACAGTGCTGGACTACACAGGTCAATAGTCTTGATATAAGGTAGCTTTGCATGTTCATATATACAGGCCTATCAGTGGTTTTTTAAAAATATCTAGGTCAGAATTCCAGAAACTAAAAGCTGTTGTTGCGCTGATTCAGAGGAGTTTTCCTGGTTGCCTTTTTACATTTCTGATTTATTCTACTGCATTTGTTGTCATGGATAATTGTACAAGCTCTCAATTGGGTGTTTATAAACAATGGTTTTTTAATATCTCAATCTCATTTGTTCTGGAATGCAGTGTGATGATTCGATGCTATGCTGAAACTAGGAAATAAGTTCAGCAAAAAAAAAGTCTCACTGACTTAAGCATCTACTGTGTCTGGCTTCTCGTCATACACCAAATGCCATATAAGCTAAACAAGTAATTCTTAATATACCTTGTATGTATTTGTTAATGTGTGGTATAGTCTGTAGCATGATTAAATTCTTGTATCCCAATACTTTGAGGCCAATGTTAGACTGATGTAAGTATGCTTTAGGATGCTTTGGGCTGATCCTGCGTTGAGCAGGGGGGTTGGACTAGATGGCCTGTATGGCCCCTTCCAACTCTATGATTCTATAAGATGAACTATTTAGTTATTATATTTGTTTACTGCCGCTCTTGGTCCAACTGGCTCACATCAAGAGTATGCATCAAGAGTATTACAATTATTATTACTAGCATTGCGAACTTTGATATTAAATCCTGGGATCAGTATAACCTTGGAATAGTTAGATTTCTCCACTTCAGTATGATCCTTATTCTAGCATCTACTTCAGGCAAGCTGTAAACTTCAGTATGTGTCAAGCCCAGAATTTTATAGCTGTAGATTCTTTATCTAGAAATTGTAGCTATTTTTCAACCCATGACCTGTTTTTAGATGTTTCTGCATTCTTATATCTATTTAATATAAGATTTATTTAGCTCGATTAAACTATTAAATTTAGGGATTATGTACAGGGTCTGCTTAAGGAGAAACTTTCCTTGTTACTTGTTGGTAGCCACAGCCTAAACACATTAGAGTAGTCCAACTGAATTCATTAGGATTATTCATCAGCAAAGTATTCAAGACAGTAATCATATGAATGATGATCTATAATTCTTCATGTGTTTCACAGTTGGACATGAGTTCTCAACAGTTTCCCCGTTCAGGAGCCCCTCCCACAAGTTTAGGACCAGCTCCTCCGATCCCCACCAGTGGATCTACTGGACTGATAAACCCAACAACAACAGGTAAGGCAACTATTGAATTTATACTTGTCCTACCAAGTTTGCATACTGTCCTGGAAGTGTCTGCATTGAAATCTAAGATGATTGTGCACCTTAACCTTTTTGGTCTCTTCTTCATTGATTTATTTATCTTTTTTCAGTGGTAAGTGATGAATCTAGTAGAGAATCAGAAGTTCCTCCTAGAGACCACATAGTGCCAGGTGGTTCTCTGCAGTCTCGAGAAGAGAAGCAGGAAACAGTTGTTGTGCGCCCATACCCACAAATGTTGACTCAACACCACACAGTGCAGTCTGGTGCACCAGTTACAGTGACAGCTCCTCCAGCACATTTGGCTCCAGCAGTGCCACTTTCTTTTTCTGAAGGACTTATGAAGGTAATAATAGCTCATATTCCATATTAGAAAACAGAGGACAGTAAAAGTTATACTGTTGAGAGGTTTGTTTAGCCAAGTTTTAAGGCTGAAGGTCACCACTTCATTTTAGTAGTTAAGTGTCTGGATGGGATCATTCACTCTAGTCCTTGGGACAGGGCAGATTAAATTTACTTCATTTTTAAAAACTGAAATTTGGTGAAGGCTTTTCATTTGAAAACAGTTAAGCAAATAGAGTGGGTTAGTATAAATACTAAATCAAAATACCTGTACCACTGTAAATGTCCATTTTTGTTGGAATATTATTCAATTTCCTGACTAGAATTAACAATGCGATAATATAATATTGTTAATTCAGTCCTATTAAGTCCTAGATTTGCTTTTCTCAGAAAGCCACATATTAATTATCTTGCTAAATGTTGGGTAGTTAGTTCATTTATTACAGTACGTGCTGACTTTTAGTTGACATACTGTACTTGAATACAGGTATAGATTATATACAGGTGAGAATGCTTTAGTGTCCCCATCTGCTTTCCCATCACTCCCTTCTCCAAACATAAGATCTGCGAGAAGAAAACAGTAAGAAGTCTTCAGTCAGAGACAGTCTCGTTGCAAGTACCATGTCTGACAAAAGCTTTCCAAACATAGGATGTCAACTATCCCTCTTACAAGACAGCCAAGCAACTGGTGTTCCACAGTTTCACCTTAACAAATTACAGATCTTTTTTTATTTAAACATAGGAGGCGTGGCATAGGTTGTTATGACACAAAATAAGAAAATGAGCTAACACAGCAATTAAGTGAACAGTTGCAGCACTAGGTGAATGCTCTGCTTCCCCTGGATAAAGCTTGCATGGCAAATTGCATTAAATTGTCAAGTATAACCTGGCATTTTCCTTTTTTTTGTTCTGTTGGCACATTGCTGGGTGTAGCCCATTTTTTCATTATCCCTACAACATAAAATGTTATCAAGGAGGTTGACGAAGAGCCCTTTGTACTGTATCAATAAGATGACTCTTGTTTTCTGCAAAGTTCCTTAATTTAAATAAGGAATCTTATTTAATCTTATAAGGAAGCATATACAATACTCAGATAATGGTTACCATTTAATTGACAACCAGTGCATACTTGTACTGTTAACGTCTTATTTCTATGTCACAAAGCACAAATAGCAACCATATTTCTCTGTTCTTTGCAGCCACCTCTGAAGCCCACCATACCTAGCCGTCCCATTGCACCAGCTCCGCCCTCTACTCTGTCAGGTCCTACAAAAGTCCCTGGGCAGGTTACTGTAACAATGGAGAGCAGCATTCCACAGGCCTCTGCTATTCCTGTAGCAACAATCAGTGGTCAACAGGTTATCTCTTTTATTCTTTTAAAGTACATAGTTTCTTTTTAATGCCATACAAAGGAAAGAAAATTAGTCTGGAATGTTTGGTCTATCTTTATAATGTATATATATTTAATCTGTACCATCATGTCTTTTAAAAATATTGTAATTGTAAATTTTGTGTGCATGAAAAGTGTTTCCCCCCCATGGATTAGTTCTGGGAAGACTTCTAATGTGAACCTTCTTGCCTTCAGGGACATCCCAGCAATTTGCATCATATCATGGCAACCAATGTTCAAATGTCAATCATTCGAAGTAGTGCTCCTGGGCCCCCACTACACATTGGAGCCTCTCACTTACCTCGAGGTATGGAATGTAATGATACTTTCTGTGGAGGAATGGTCTTGGAGAAATAAATTTTGCACTCTAATACTACATATGCTGGAACATCTGGATGAGAAATGTACTCTGTCACTGCTTGCATTTTCAATTATCTTGTCTTAGAATAATCTCAGGACTTACTGTATACTAAGCATGTACAAAATACACTTAAAAACAGAAATATGCTTTTAGGGTATGCTATGGGATCATATACATCTTGTCAACCCTGCCTTTTGGAGTAAAAATTTCCACTAACTGTAGCACCAGTTAACCTCAGTGTTAGTTGTAGTTAAAGTAAAGGTATCCCCTGTGCAAGCACAGAGTCATGTCTGACCCTTGGGGTGACACCCTCCAGCATTTTCATGGCAGACTCAATACGGGTTTAAACTAAAGTAGTTGGTTTGCCAGTAGTTGTAGTTACAGGTATTTACATTTCTTGAACAAGGCTTGCTAATTGGTCTCTGCTTTGTTTCAAAAACTACTCTAATTAGTTTTAACATAGCTAATGTAGTATAGCTATAACACTAAACTTTAGTTTAAACCGCACTTCTGAAAGGAGCTAGAAGGTGGAATGCAATTCCGTAGCCCCAGAACACCAACTCTGTCTGATATGGTCAAATAATTTTTACTTTTATATAAACTATTTTGTTGAGTAGCTGTACTAATGGTCCTATTTCCTCTGTTAATCTTTCAAATAGTCTCTCTCACTTTTTTTTTGTAGTGGATCACCAAGCTGTATATTTTAATTACATGCATGTGGGTTTTCCCCCTCAGGTGCAGCAGCTGCTGCTGTGATGTCCAGTTCCAAAGTAACAACAGTCCTGAGGCCAGCTTCACAGTTGCCAAATACAGCCACAGCTCAACCAGCAGTTCAGCACATTATTCATCAACCAATCCAGGCAGGTGTCAATTACAGAATGTTGTAGTCTGACTGTTGTTGAATATTTACAATGCCTTCCAGGGGAAATATCAGTCAGAAGATTTACAGTATAATCCTGCAGAAGTAATACAAACCAAGGCCACTGATTTCTGAGTCTAATCTGTGAGTGTTGTGGACCTAGCTGTGGGGATATCACACAGAGACAAACAGTAACACCAAAAGGAGATTATCAAATTTACATTTAGCACTTAAGAGCTAAATGTATGGCTTAGTGCTTTTTGTTTCATATGTTTATAAAGTACTGTTGAATAATTGAAATTGGAATATTTTTCTTTACAAAACAGACCTATATATTTCTTAGTGAATAAACTGTGTGAGATACAAATTAGCTCACATTTGCAAGAGAAAAAATTCTCCTAAAGTTACCATTAAGTTTTTATATAGATGAAGAACAATTTAAATCTGTTAAAATCTTAACATTATCTCACTTTTTAAAACCTTTAATTGGCTGACAGCTGTATTGTTAACTAATCAATGATGATGATCATTTTTTTTCTGATCCTCACAGTCTCGAAACGCTGTCACAACTGCAAGCCCCATCCCCCCTGTAGTAGTAGCCACAGTCTCGGCTACAAGAGCTCAGTCCCCAGTGATTACAACTACAACAACTCATGCTACGGAATCCAGTCTCAGGTAACCACCACAGAAAGTAGCCTAATTACTTTTTATATGTATTGAAAAGTATAAAAAAGGTACATGTTGTAATGCAGCCAAGGACCACTGAGCACATGGACACAGCTTGGGGACTCTTTTATTTTTTTTCCAGGCTGCTTGTCCAGTCAACTATTTTGGATATGTAGCAGCTTTCTATGCAGAGCAGATAAACATTTTTCAGCATAGTAGTTATATATAATATATAATGGCCTTCCAAAAGATAATTCCTGCATCTGGTGTACTAATTCATATCATACACAGTAAGGAGATAAAGCAAAATTACATTTTTAATTATGCATTCTGAATTTGCTGAGGCTGTATTTGGGTATTACTTCTAGACAACCTTACACTGTGATATATGAAAACCCAGCTTGATGCTGTGCTCATGCACCTCACTTCTCCCTTCCATGTAAAGAGGAAGGAGTGAGGCATACACACAATGTTGTGCAGTGGGTGAGGAGCAGCAGCAAGTGATGCCACCCAGATCGCTCCTACATGTCACCTGTATGATGGGACAAGCATGCTACTGCTGACTCCAGCCTCATGGCTGGACCCTGCAGCTACACTGGGAGGGGCCGATTAAGGACAAACAGTGAGAGAGTGGTAGAAGGCTTTGGACATGACAGCAAAATCACAGCAGGAATTAAGAGAAGGTAAAAGAAATTGGGAAGGGGAATTTAGAAGAGGAGGAAGTGGTTCAGCAGGTTTGAGGAATGGCACACAAAAGGAAGGTGGAATGAGAGAGCAGAATTAGGAAGCACTATATGGGAAGGGGAATGCACAGGTGAGTTGGCCAAAGTGGAAGATCGAGGTAGCAAGGACGACAGGTCAATCCCTAAATGAGCATGAGTGAAGGTACATTATTTGTATTAGGGTTTTCTGTGTGTTAGTGAACAAAAGGGGAATTTAATGTGCTACTGCCCTCCATAGCCATTTCTACTGCAGTTTAATATAGTTAAAAGTGATTTCTGAATACAGACTTACTTGAGGAGCTTCAGAACTATTAACCTGGTTTTCTTTTCCAGTCGGCCAACATTGTCAATTCAGCAGCACCCACCTACTGCACCTATCAGTATTCAGCGTCCTGCACAGCCACGGGACACTGCAACCAGAATCACCTTACCATCCCATCCAGCCATAGGAACCCCAAAACAGCAGCTCCACCCTATGGCTCAGGTAAATCAGTACAAGCAGGATTAATTCAGCTTCTTCCCACGTGTCATCACCTCTGTTGCTATAGGTATTAAAGCTGTATGTTGAATAGATTGTTGTACTGGGTTTGAAAAGGACTTTCTATGACCCTGACATTGGGGAAAAAAGCAAGGCACTTTCAAGGGCTGCCCAGAAGGCCAGTAGCATGCATGCATGCATGTATGCATTTACTTATTTATTACATTTGCATGCCGCCCTCCCCTGAGGCTCAGGGCAGTTCACGTGGAACGTAAAGAACAATACGTTGAACTCAGTTTTTGTGGCAAATAGAATACAACAAGGGAAACAATAATAACAACAGAAGATAACAGGATAACAATCAAACGGGTCCATGGTTCAGTTCAGGTACGTGGATTCCTGGGAGGGAGGTTCAGGGGCCCAGCCGGTGTTGCTGTTTCCGGTCAATCATATGCCTGGTGGAAGAGCTCCCTTTTGCAGGCTCTGTGGAACTAAAACAGTTCCATCAGGGCCCTGATCTCTGGGAGCTCATTCCATTTGGGAGCCAGGACAGAGAAAACTTTGGCCCTGGTTGAGGTCAAGCAGCTTCTTTTGGTCCAGGGATCACTAGCCAGTTGGCAGTGGAAGAGTACAAAACCCTTTGAGGAGTGTAGGCAGAAAGGTGGTCCCTCAGGTACACTGGGCCCAGATCACATATGGCCTTGAAAGTGATTACCAGAACCTTTAGCCTGATCCAGAATTCGACTGGTAGCTGCTGCAGTTGATGGAGGATGGGACAGATATGGGATCTCTATCTTGTTGCTGTGAGGACCCTGGCTGCTGCATTTTGGACCAGCTGTAGTTTCTGGATCAGGGTTAAGGGCAGGCCTTGGGTAGAGTGAGTTGCAGAAGTCCAGTCTAAAGGTGACTGTCGCATAGATAACTCTGGTTGGATGTTCCAGGGCCAAGGAGGGTGCTAGTAGTTTGGCTTGGCGAAGGTGGTAAAATGCTATCGGTGCTGCCCTCGTGACCTTGAGCTTCCATTAAAAATGAAGCATCCAGGATCATGCCCAGGTTTCTGGCAGAATAAGCCACTAAAAGCTGCACACCATTGATGGGGGCCAGATGCAATTCCTCATGTGGTCCCTTCCTGCCCAGCCACAGGACCTCCATCTTTGAAGGATTAAGCTTCAAATGACTCTGCTTGAGCCATCTCGTCATTGTTTCCAGGCAGCTAGCTAATGCTTCTGGCGGAGAGTCAGGGAGGCCATCCATCAGGAGGAAGGGCTGGGTGTTATCTGCATATTGCTGACAACTCAGCCCCAACTTTCATACCATTTGGGCAAGAGGGCGCATGAAGATGTTGAATAAAATTGGAGAGAGGACCACTTCTTTGCCAGAAAGGCACTGGCTGGGAAGAGGTTGGCCGTTAGGGACTGGAACTGTCAGGTCAGAGGAGGGCATGCCTTTGGGGTGGGAAAGCTGGGGAGCATGGTGTAGTTGACGGCCTCACTGAGAACTCCCAGGTGTCAAGCTGAAGGAGAATTTAAGGGTGGCCATGAAGAAGAGTTGAGGTGTAGAGGACTGGCGCAGAACATGTGCCTGAGACCAGGAAAGGAAAGGGACTGAAGGTGTCTTGGTGTAAAGGGAATGCTGAAACCACCATGAGGGAGCCCTGCCTGTTATAATGTTACTAAATAAAATTTTGCTGTTGCAACCTGTGCTGTATCCATGGTGCCTATTCATTGGGAATTGAGACATGTCCTCAACTGAGATTTCTAAAGCCACCTAATTTGGTCTTGCAAGTGGGATGTGGGAACATGGAGTGAGACCCTTTTCATTTAGAACAAACAAAATAGAATGTTAAAGCAAGTCAGTGCGAAGCATACGAGCAATGGATTCCTAAAATGAGACTTTTTTCTTATAGAAAACCATTTTTAGTACTGGAACACCTGTGGCAGCAGCAACTGTGGCACCTATTTTAGCAACCAATACCATTCCTTCAGCAACCACAGCTGGTGAGTATCTGATAGGAAAATCAACTTGAAGTCAGTTCTATGTTCATAAGTCTGTGTTCAATGAATTTTATGGGGAGGGGGAGTAGAAATGTTCTGATGTTAAAGGAGCTAGAAAAATGATTTGTAGGGCTGCTTGGAGGAAAGTGTTCTGTCCCATTAATAGAGTTTGGTGTATAGAAATGGTCAGCTGAAGTTTTTCATGGCACAGAAATAAGTAGCAATGCCTGATAAATAGCCTATTGAATCTCTGTTAAAGTCATAGAGTATTTCTTTTGTCCCTAAACGTCCCTAACCAGTCCATACTGCTAATTCAGTCACCATATTGCAAAGCTATTTGAGGAAATGGCATGAGGTGGGTGTGAAAGACAGAAAAACAAAGGCAAAAGGAAGGAATATAAAAGGTGATAAATGAAAGAATAGATAGGAGGGAATGTGAACAGTGAAGGACGACCCTTGGAAAGAGAGTCAGGAAGCGAGTGGGAGAGCTCACATCTGGCTAGTGCCCCAATTGTGATAAATCATATCAAGAAAGATAGCTTTCGGGGAGTCCTGCCATGAGCTGTTAGAATGATTAGAAATCGTCTGCACAGAAATGTAAATGAGTGTAATTGACTGACTGTTAAGGATACATGGCAAGTAAGGTTTGATGGTATGCGCAATAAAAGTTTTGTTGTTGAGCACACATGGAGAATGGGTGTGTTGCTTAATTAAGTGTTCAAGCTCATTCTGCACCAACCCCCGCCCAGAGGAATCCATAGTGACCATACTCTGTATTATATGGTACTGTACCAAAGGGCTATTTCCTGCCTAAGGCAGGCAGCTCCACCCCTCTTTTTCAGTAGCATTATCTGATTTGTTTGTTTGTTACACTTCTGTACCCCTGCACTCCCCCCCCCATTGCAGCTCAGGACAATTTACAGTGAAATGTATGACTCACAGTTCATTGTGAACCTGGCATAGTACAGAGAACACAACATTTTTGGAGTTATAACATTTGAATAATTAGAACACAACAGTGTGACATTTTAAACACCATAACACTTTAACAGTCATTAACCATGTAACTGAGCTGTTATATTTACTGTCTTTGTTTAGTAGACATATAGTTCTAGAGTCTCCTTCTGGTGGTCTCTGTTGGGTGCTACTGGTCATTGGAAGGAAGCTATAGTTGGGAGGGGGCTATTGTGGTGATATTGCTCCAATTGGCCTCAACCAAAGACTTGGTGGAAGAGCTCCATTTTGCAGGCCCTCAGAACTGTTTCAGCTCTGGCAGGCCTCTGATCCTCTGGGAGCTCATTCCACCAAGTGGGGAGTCAGGACAGAGAAAGCCCTGGCTCTGGTTGAGGCCAAATGGGCTTTCTTGAGACCAGGGATTGCCAGCTTGTTAGAGTCTGTTAAGTGGAGTGCTCTCCGGGGGACAAAAAGTGAGGTGGTCCCTCAAGTACACAGGGCCCAGACCTCATATGGCCTTGAAGGTGATTACCAAGACCTTTGTTGTTGTTGTTAGGTGTGAAGTCGTTTCCGACCCATCGTGACCCTATGGACAGTGATCCTCCAGGCCTTCCTGTCCTCTACCATTCCCCAGAGTCCATTTAAGTTCACACCGACTGCTTCAGTGACTTCATCCAGTGACTCCACTCACATTCTTTGTCATCCCCTTCTTCTTTTGCCCTCAATCGCTCCCAGCATTAGGCTCTTCTCCAGGGAATCCTTCCATCTCATGAGCTGGCCAAAATATTTAAGTTTCATCTTCAGGATCTGGCCTTCTAAGGAGCAGTCCCAAGACCTTATGCCTGATCCAGAATTCAACTGGCAGCCAGTGCAGCTGTTGGAGACTGGGCTGGATGTGAACCCTCCAGGTTGTTGTTACAAAGACCCTGGCTGCTGCATTCTGTACCAGTTGGAATTTCCAGAGCAGGGATAAGGATAGGCCTGTGTAGACTGAATTGCAGAAATCTATTCTAGAGGTGACCATCACATGGAACACTGTAGCTAGGTGATCTGGGTCCAGGTAGGGCACTAGTATCACAGCTTGATGCAAGTAGAAGAACATGCTACTCTTGTGATTTGTTCCTCCATGGAAAAGGAGACATCAAAGATCACGCCCAAGTTCCTGGCTGAGTGTGCAGTTAGGACACACTCCACTTCCTCTCTTCCCAAGTCAGCTCTGGCCTCCCCATTAGCCACTATTTCTCCAACAGGCTTGGCAAAGGCTATACAGCAGAATGAAATTCTGCCACGTTTCTCCCTCATAGTGGCAGTAAGCTTATCCCAGGTGAAATGAGCAGCATTCCCTTGCCTATAGCTCGGGGTGGGGGCTAGCAGAGGGGCCAGTGGCAGTGCTCTTTTTCTACCGGCCGTACTGCATCCAGTCCCATCTATCTGGGCATACAACGAGGGACAGTGCTAAGTCCAGGGTGCAGACTTCAGACCACACGCACAGCATTGGGAACAGGAGCCTTCCTCTTCTTGGACTGAGCTACAAAGCCCTCCTACTCAGCAGGCAGGTGAAAGGGCCAGCTCCTGACAGCTTGAGGAATCCTGAGGGGGATGGAAGCACTGTCAGATGCTGTTGGCTGATAGTATCAGCTGACCCAAACTGGCCAGCTGGAGTGGTGCATGCATATATCCCCAAATGCATGGTGGCTGAGGGGGAGGAGTTTGCCCAGTGGATGATACCAGTTAGAGTGTTCCAGATAAGTGCCAGATAGTAAAGCTTTTATTGTATCTCCTTCTGCATTTCAGGTTCTGTCCCTCATACCCAAGCGCCTACAAATACAATTGTCACTGTGACTATGCCTTCACATTCTTCCCATGCCACTGCCGTGACAACCTCCAACATCCCAGTTGGTAAGAGCACTGGTTCAGAGCTATTCTTCTTTATGTTTGTACATTTTATTGAATGGCAGGGACAGCATGGTTTGGGGTACTAATGCATGGCAGCAAATGAAGCAAAAAAAGACTGCTCCTATTGGGAACAAGAAGCTGGCAGAATGTGCGATGTGGTCTGTTCCATTTTACTACTAATTACTGATAAATCAATCAGTGCTTTAAAGACCGTTTTGGAGAAGGATTTGGAATGGTTAAGCCCAATGAGTAGTTGCTTTGTACGATGTTATAGTGGATTTTCCTCATTTCCTATGAGGGAAAATAGCCTCCAACCATAAAACTATTTAAGACATGTGACCAAAGCAAGAGGACTGAGGAGAGAACAGTTTGCATAGCTGGCCCCTGCCCAAGCGCCATAGTGAGCTACCTTGAAGGCATGCTATAAGGCAGTGGTCCCCAACCTTTATTAGGCTGGGGACCGGCAGGGCATTGGGTCGCGCCCGCAGGGACCGCGCCCGCGCGGGCCACGCCCATGCTTCGGGCCGCGCCCATGGGCCGCACCCACGGATCGGGCCGCGCCCGCGGATCGGGCCGAGAGGGCGCGGGCGCGGCCTGCACGGGCGCGGCCCGGCCCTGATTCCCTCCCCGCCCTCCCGCAGTAAGTAGCTTCCTGGGCCGCAAGCTTGCGGCCTGGGAAGTTTTTTACTGCGGGGGGGGGGCGGGGAGAGGGAGCCGCGGCCTGGCGCCATGGCCTTTGCGGCCCGGCGCCGGGCCGCGGCCCGCAGGTTGGGGACCACTGCTATAAGGCATGCTTTAAATAACAACAATGGTCAAGATGTGCAAACATCACTACCTCTTTCCATTCAGCATCCCTGGGTTTTGAAATACAGGCTACTGGGACTTCTATGAAAGGAAATAATAAACTAGAGTATCTTATGTTCCACGTATGAGTTTTTAATAACCGTGGCATCCTTTCTCACTGTGCAGCTAAAGTGGTCCCTCAGCAAATCACACACACTTCTCCTCGTATCCAGTCTGATTATACTGCAGAGAGGAGCAATCTCATTCCTATATCAGGACACCGTGCATCTCCGAACCCCGTTGCAGTAGAAACTAGAAATGACAACAGGTAACTGAATACATTTGTGTACATAGCGTTAGTACTTGTTAATTTTGACCATATTCAAGCAAAGCCCATTGATTTTCATGGGGTTAGGCTGGAGTTAACTACATAGGGTGCTCTGTGCAGCATTTGCTATAACAAGGTTTCTTCTTGAGATCAGTGGCACCTTTAAGACCATTAAAACTTATATTTTGAATAAAACCATGTTGGTCTTAAAAGTGCCATTGTACTTGCCTGGCTTTTGCTTGTTTCTAGTAAGAACCACTTGTGATTCATAGCCTACCTGACTGAAAAGGCATCTTGAGTATGGAAACCACAATAAAAGCTTCTTGTTCTTCAAAAGCTATGGACATTGGGTCCTTCATTTCCTTAGTTTATTGATTCTGTGATGTCCTTTTCAGCAAAGAACTTTCTGACGAGTAAACAGATTCATCTTACAATCTTGCACAGCTATGAAAAGTGAGAGAAAAGGAAATGTATTACTGAGAGGTGAATAGGCATTGCTCTTTTGGTGCACATGCCCAGATCATAGCCAAGTTTCTTAGTCAAGAGATTAAATTTAAATAAAATCAACAGCATAATCTACTGATCAGTCTCAATACTAGTGGTACAGAGCACATGCAAGCCTGGCAACCCATCTACTTTTCTCTGTGAGTTTGCTTTTTTCCTTACACTGTGCTAGGCTGAAAGGTTTTTCTGGTGGCCTTCTAAGTAGAGGCCATGTTGTAAGAAAACATGATGATCTCCAGAGAACTGAGTAATCCAGAACAATAGCTTGCCTTATGACAAGGATTAATAATAATTGTCACAGCTTTAATAACTGTCATTGCAATGCTCAGTCTGACACCTCTTCCCTTTCATAGGCAGTCGGTGCCTGTTCAATTCCAGTACTTCTTACCAACATACCCACCTTCTTACCCTTTGGCTGCTCACACTTATACACCTATTACCAGCTCTGTGTCCACCATTCGTCAATATCCTGGTAAGCAACATAAATGAGCATAATATTTTTGCCAGTTAAAGGCGTAGTTTCAAATACAGTAAATGCAGTACGTATATATTTCTGAGAATTAACCCTCCTATCATTTTTTATAATAAAGGGGCCATTTTTTGCTGTGTGCAACAAATGTGTTATCAGCTAGTATGCAAAGCAGTAGATGTAATTTTTGAATCTATAACACACACACAATACCTTTATTGGCATAAAGCAGGTTAGCAAGATAAGCAGAGAATCTGTAACAGTGCTGCTGGTATACTTGTTTGTTAATGGGCTGATTTCGACATGAGCAGTAGCATTTAGAAATCACGTCCCTGCGGGACCTTTATCAGTTCCACAGGGCCTGCAAGACAGAGCTGTTCCACCGGGCTTATAGTCAGGGCCTAAAATAACCATCATGAAGTGCTGACCTCATTACTGGAGATGGGAAAGATCTATAAACTCTAGAATCCCTCCCCCCCCTCTGCTGTGTAATTAGTTGGGGTAAATTAGAGAATGTTATGTTTTAACTTATTGTTTTTAATGGTGTCACCTATCCTGAGCTGTATTGGAAGGGCAGGCTACAAAAATAAAATTTTATTTATTTAAATTCAATGTAAAAACACTAGTATGTATGCTAATGGGCACAATGGAATAAGTATATAAACCTAAAATGTATGGAGAATTATTCATTAAAGGCTTAAAGTCAATACATATGAAATCTCTTTGGCTGTCATTAACTATTGCAGAAAAGAAGGCTATAATATGCCACTTACACAAACTTGGACCCTGTACTGTGGAAGCCCAGTCACACTGCAGAAGAGAACTTCCTGATTGATACTCACTCCCCACCCATTACAGTATGGTGGGTGATGGGGGAGTCCTTAGCATAAGGGGGAAATCAGCAAAAAGTGCTTCTTCTCACCTTGCACTGGAGGAAAAAAACATAATTTGGATTGAAGCCATGGTCTTACAATTCAGATTGAACTCAATTCTGTCTATATGAACAGTGTATCAGGTGATGTGATTAATGAAGCTGTCAAAATCCAGAAATGCATTGTTTTAAATCCATATATAAATGCTCAGAGTACTTCACCTGCTTCATTTCATTTATTCTTGCACAGATCCTATAAAGTTGCCCAGTATTCTTATTCCCACAGTGCCTGGGGGTTACTCAGTAAATTTCTGATTTAAGTGATATTTAAATATGGGAACTTTCCAGGTCATGTTCATAATCTCTGCTACACTACATCATTATCTATTGGTTTTAACATCTCTTTTCCATGCATTAACCTAGCTCCTAAATGAACCATTTCTGAGCTGCTTCATCTCACTTGAAAAAATGTGATAGGATAATAATAATAATTATTATTATTATTTTAACCCACCCTTCCTGTGAGGTTATGGGCAGATAATATCAGTTTGTAAGCCAGCATAATTATAAATAGCATTAAAATATTCTAAAACAGTTAAAATGTTCTAGAGTTATCCGTAGATCTGCCAATTAACTCAAAGTGGAGAGTTTTCACTCTTTGGATAAGAGTAGGCCATAATTTTATTTGGGAGAGGCAGTGGTGGGACACAATATGTCTTTGCAGTTGTATTGTGATGGCCATAATGGTTATTGTAATGTGGCTTTTAGATATATAAAGCCTATAATTAAAGCGCTGCTGTATATATCGAAACTTCTTTTTCGGTACTTTCAGCAGAACTATAGATGTGTAAATAAAATATATGTTCATTGCATGTTTCTTGTAAATACAGGCTAATTAATGGTTTTTTGCAGGGAAATAATTGAGTCTGTTTGCTGTTTCCAGTTTCAGCTCAGGCTCCCAACTCTGCCATCACAGCTCAGACTGGTGTAGGAGTAGCTTCCACAGTCCACCTTAATCCCATGCAACTGATGACTGTGGATACCTCTCATGCTCGTCATATCCAGGGCATCCAGTCTGCACCAATTGGTGCACAGGGTATACAGCCGGCACAAGGAATGCAGTCAACGCCCATTGGAACCCAGGGGCTACATCCTACTGCACCGATTGTTACACAGGGTCTTCAGACTGCACCAATGAGTGCCCAGCAGCCACAAACTGAAACAAAGCCATCGGGTAACTAGCCAGTGGTATTTTTATTTATTCTATGATGTTAAAGAAATTAGAACACTTTCTTAGAGTTCTAATTTGTTATACCATACTTACAAGATGCTAAGACTGCATTTCTGTAAACTCTTGAAAACCTCATTGAAGTCAGTGGGAATTACTTCTGAGTAGACATGCAAGAGCCTCTTGTGGCGCAGAGTGGTAAGGCAGCCGTCTGAAAGCTTTGCCCATGAGGCTGGGAGTTCAATCCCAGCAGCCGGCTCAAGGTTGACTCAGTCTTCCATCCTTCCGAGGTCGGTAAAATGAGTACCCAGCTTGCTGGGGGGTAAACGGTAATGACTGGGGAAGGCACTGGCAAACCACCCCGTATTGAGTCTGCCATGAAAACGCTAGAGGGCGTCACCCCAAGGGTCAGACATGACTCGGTGCTTGCACAGGGGATACCTTTACCTTTAGACATGCAAAGGATTGGGCTTTCAGTAACAAGCATTTTACAGTTCCTTTTTAAAAAATAGTTCTTATTGATTTTTTTGGGTGAGAAGATTAAAAACTATAATAGTGAGGGGAAAGGATAAAGGTACATATATAGAGAGGGAGAACATCTGGGTTTATTTATGATAAATACAAGAAAACTTAAAAACTTACCACAATGATTATAACAAAACCCTCTTTTTCTCTCTATTCTCTGGACAGCTGGTCTGGAGCTATGGGTTGGATTGCCATCAATATGCAGATGACACCCAGCTATATCTCCTCATGGATGGCCACCTGGATTCCCTCCAGAATAAATTTGCCACTTGTTTGGAAGCCATTGCTGGATGGTTATAGCAGAGCCATCTGAAACTCAACCTCTCCAAGACAGAGGTCCTGTGGCTGAGCAGGAAAGGTGCAGGACAGGAAACGTGTCTTCCCACCTATGCAGAGGCACAGCTTAACATCTCGCCCACAGCAAGAAACTTGGGAGTGATCCTGGAGGCCACCCTTATGATGGAGGCACAGGTCACGGGCAGCACGCATGGCATTTTATCATCTTTGCCAAGCACAGCTACTAGCGCCCTACCTGCTCCCAGACTGTCTGGTCACAGTGATCCCTGAAATAGTCCCTTCTAGTCTAGATTTCTGTAACTTGCTGTACGCTGGCCTATCCTTCTCCTTGTTCTGGAAACTCCAGCTTATGCAGAATGCAGCTGCTAAGATCCTCACTGGTTCATCTTGGAGGACATATATCCAGCCAGTGCTGAGGCAGCTGCACTGGATACCAGTTTTGGACTGTGTCAAGTTCGAGGTCTTGATTCTGACCTTTAAGGCTATTCTCTTGGGCCCAGCCTATCTGAGGGACCACTTGTCTGTTTATGCCTCCCGCAGGGCCCTTCACTATGTGGGTACTGATCAGTTGGAGGTCCCTAGCCCCAGAGAGCAATGCTTGAGCTTGACCTGAGCCAAGACCTTTTTATTCCTGGCCCCAACCTGGTGGAATGAGCTCCCGAGAGAGCTGAGGGCCCAGATGGAGCTGACAAAGTTCCACGGGCCCTGCAAAATGGAGCTCTTCCACCACGTCTGTGGTTGAGGCCAAGCCAGCAAAAGCAATGGGCTCCCCTCAGGCTTGGCTATGCAACTTGTAGCACACCCCTTGTTAGATGACTGTGGGAGGTAGGAGGTACCTGGCCATCTTTGGTACCTTGGGAGTTCTACGGGTTAGGGGGTTTTATGGGATTTTATGGAATTTATATTTTTATGTAACCCGCTTGAGTCTTTGGAGGAAGGCGGGCTACAAATTTAATTAATAATCTATTATTTTTTCCTTTTTGTGCAAAAAGTCCATAAGATCTGTACTTTTATTTAAATTGTTTTCAAATAATTCTTAATATTATTTTTATGGTTGTTAACAATTGCCTCTTTTTGTAACAACCCTTAATTCAATCCCCATCTAAAAGTATTGACTTTTCTTTTAAAACAAAACTTACCAGGTTATGGTCTGAAAGAGTCTTAAGAAAAATCTCAACCTTAGAAACTTTGGTAGCTAAGTCTTTGGAAATCCAAATCATATTTATTTTTCAAAAGGATATGTGTCCTTGAAAAATAAGAATACTCTTTTGAGATCAAACCCAAATTTATCAAGTGAAAAATAAACCCTTTGCAATTTTTCTTCTGTAGTTTCATATTATTCCATTCCATCCTTCATCAAACACCAGCTTTTGTAAGGGAGATCTATTAGTCTGTTCATAAGATGTTTATAAAAGTTCTTTTTATCCTAATTTGAAGCATATATTTCCAACACAACGACCCCAAGTAAATCCATTTCTTCCTCCGCAAATCTGCCATCGTTCTCTGTCAATGCCAATTCTGGCTTTACTTGGTGGTTAAAATACAATGCAACTCATAATCCATGGGCTGCACTGTGGGGATGGGAGGAGGGAGCCAGGAAAGTTCCATTTTGCCTTTGGAAAGTTTAGTCTAAATCCAACACATAGGGTGGGCCAACACTCCCAATCATTATCTTATACTGACAACTTTTTATCTAACTTTATAGTGTTCTGCTGACTCCACTAGCTTCTCTTTATATTCCTTTTTTCTTATTATTCAGTGGTCCTGCCAGATGGAGCCACCATTGTGGCCAATCCAATCAGCAATACTTTCAACACTGCTCCAGCTTCAACAACTGTGGTGCAAACCCACAGCCAGAGTGCCAGTGCTAACACACCAGCCCAGGGTTCATCCCCTCGCCCAAGTATTCTCCGGAAAAAACCCACAACAGATGGGTGAGTAAAATTATTAGTTATATACAAATTTAATTTAAGGAATCTGATACCTTAGAAGAATACCTAGAACAGCTAAGGACTATATAAATCACTATTTTTAAACTCCTCAGGAAAGTACTTCTCAGTAGTTTCACTTCTAAGGCATCACAATGGAATCATTTCTATTTGGAATAAATGGAAATCTTAATTCATCTTTCAGTGATCCTAAGTAAATATTGCATGGCTATTTGCATTTAATTTTGCAGGCTGGCAGTTAGGAAGAGTCTCATTCCTCCTCAACCACCTGAAGTCACGGGCACTCGAGTAGAGAGCTCTATGAGGAGCGCATCTGGATCACCGAGACCAGCCAGGTAAGAAGTCACAACAAAATAAGATGTGGCAAAAATCAAAGTGATAGGAATTTTAGTTTCTAAGAGAGGAGGAACTGCAAGGCTATCAGCTCCTTCTGGAGATGGCTATTTGCACAAATGTGAATTGAGCCAGTTGATGCATACTGAGATGTTCAAGCTTATGAAATTTAATTTCATCCTCACTCTATTTTTCTTTAATGAATTCCTTTTAGACATTGGTAATCTACTCCCCACTCCATTCAGATATGATTTCCCCCCCCCAGTTGTTTGATTTTACTGACTAGTATTTCTGTCTTCCAAAAATGTAGTGTGATTGCATGACTAATATCTCTAATAGCTTCATTCCTATATCAAATCCATAGAAACTGTATCAAATCATATAATCTGATGGGGGGTAAAAGCCAAATCTGAATTTGGAATAAAGTATGCAAAATGTGAATGAAGTATTCTTGTTAATACTGTGTGTGCATGCCTGGGTGGAGAGTTTTGGGATAGAGGATTATATTTTTATGGTATAAAATTATATTTTAACGGTACCTTGAGGAGCAGGCAGCGATCTATTGGATATGCCAGCCATTGTAACAGAAACTGCATATAGGAAAACATGTATAAAATAGTTTTATTACTTGAAAATTAGCAGAATCACAGTGAATATGCATTCTAGTTAAGAGAGTTGAAAGATAACTGTATCATAGAACACATGCATATATTTGTTTCTTAACCTTTAGCAGAATTTACTTAAACATTTGGCACTATATGTTGGCACTATATGTTGATTTGGCACTATATGTTGCTACATTTTTCTGTGTTTTTAGAAGAGGCAGAGGAGCCAACATCTGAGTTACTATACTGCGCAATTTTAGTAGCCCTGTGGCTATTGAGATTTCGGGGATACACCCTTCATTTCTGCAAATGAGAGGGCAACTATGTCCATCATCAGCTTCATTTTGACTGAAAGAATGAAAGCAAAATAGAACTTTTAGAAGCTCTAACTTGGACATTTCTTTAATGTTCTGAAAAACTTTTTCCTAACACTAAGTTTTCCCCCCTTTGTGTTGTTTATTTAGTGCCAAACCTAAGCCAGAAATCCATGTGTCCATGGCCACTCCAGTAACTGTGCCTGTGGAGGCAGTATCAATTCAGAGCAACGAACAGCCTCCAATTGCAGTCCCTACTTCCCAGCAGCCGCCACCTGCCATTCCAACAATCATCACAGCAGCCAGTCCCCCATCACAGCCCGCAGCAGCACTGTCTACCATTCCAGGAACTGTTCCAGCTGCTCCACCCACTTCTACTACAATGGTGGCTCCTCCTCCACCTCCATCAACAATAGGTGGAGTTCTCTCCACAGTGCTGGGTCCTGTTGTATCAGAGATAAACATCAAAGAGGAAGTGGAGCCTATGGACATAATGCGACCAGTCTCAGGTAGCTTGCTGGTCACAAAGACACCTGACTTGGTTACAAAATTCAGACTGATCATCTTCTGCAGATTAGTTATAACAATGGAATGATGTTCTGCTTGCTTTTAATTCTAAATATTTTTAATGCAATGGCTTCCTATTTGAGTGCTGTGTGAAGGCTCATAACCTTGAATCACGGATGAGTGGTAAAACGCTCTTGGGCTCTGCATTTCATTGAAATTACAGTAAATACGGCTTCATTGAGAAATAACTGGCAAGAAAGATATGTTCACAATTAAATGCAGATGTTTGTGTAGTTGTGTATTTTGCAGTAAAAAAAAATAGGTAGCCTACCAACAAAAATGAAATAGCCTTAATTGCAAGCCCTTTAACTGTAATTTTGGTCTCTATGAACAACCAAAGGGATTCTAAAATCCCATTGTGGTGAACTTTCATAAAACAAGTTGTTTTATCCTTCCACAGTATGCCTAAAGTAAACAGACAGATTGTTTCTGTGTGAAGAACTAGAATTAATATAACTGTTCAAATAAACTATTCAGAATATTAGAAGGGAGTTAGTTCCATATTACAGGTTTTAAGATCTGCAGGCAAGTGAACAAAGCATTCCCCCCTTTAACAAAATACTGTCCTTGGAAAGGCACCACAATGGCAGTTTGCACTTGCGAAAAATACAGAACCTTTTTCGTTGCACTGATTGGAAGACAGAAGCAAGGGGGGTGGGGGTCCAGAGTATTTTTAATTTAAATGTTACACATATATCTTTTCCCCCTCCTTTCCAGCAGTTCCTCCTCTGACTACAAATACTGTGTCTCCATCTCTTACACTGCTGACCAACAGCCTTTCAATGCCCTCAAGTGACTTGCCACCTGGTGCCTCCCCAAGGAAAAAACCACGGAAACAGCAACATGTCATCTCTACAGAAGAAGGGGACATGATGGAGACCAATAGCACAGATGATGAGAAATCCACTACCAAAAATCTGCTGGTAAAAGCAGAAAAGCGCAAGTCACCACCGAAAGAATATATAGGTGATTACTGCTCTTCTACTGCAAAATATTCCTCCTTTGGTGCAGTCCACTGAAAATACAGCTTAGCAGATAAACAAGGAATCACAGTAAAGGAGGGGGGAGAGGGATTGATAGATATCTGGTATTCCAAATATCATTGTTTCATATATTTAAACAGAAACATGCGGAGGTCTCCTATGCAGTATTTCTCCAGGCTAAATCAATTGATTTCAATTATTTTAGATTGGAATAACTCTGCATACGATTGCACTGTTTGTACTGAAACTGAGTTCATCTATGGTTCAGGTGAAGTGTTTCATCCTGAGGTTGTCTTTCCAAGTTTAATCTGCAGACATATGGAGAACATTTGAATAGGGTTTGGTTTTTCCCTTCCTTAGATGAAGAAGGTGTCAGGTATGTGCCTGTTCGCCCAAGACCCCCCATAACACTGCTGCGTCATTACCGGAACCCGTGGAAAGCTGCCTATCATCACTTCCAACGATATAGTGATGTCCGGGTGAAAGGTACGTTTTCTAGTCACTGCATTTTGTGTGGTTCTGTGAACAGTCATAATTTGATAGTATGCCTAAATTCCTTCCTCCCTCCCTCCCTCTATATACCACCACTTCCCAACAGGTCTCGCAGCGGTTCACAGGATAAAACATTAAAATGCAATAAAAAGGCAGCAGTGGCCGTATCTTCTATATTAAATTCTGACCCGCCTTGTTCAGCCAGAAGCCATGCCATCCCTCCAGTGAGAGAGGGAGCTAGTCTGATGGACCTTGGGGATCCAAGATTGGAATCCCAGGTCTCTGCCCCGGCTTCAACCATACACCTAGAGGAAGAGCTCCATCATACAGACCCTGGAGAAAGCTGGTAATTCCGGCAGGGTCCTCAGCTCCTCCGGGAGCTTATTCCACCAGGTTGGTGCCAGGATCAAAAAGGTCCTGGCCCGGGTTGAGGCCAGGCAAACATCCTGGGGGCCCGGGACAACCAGAAAATTCATACCTGCGGAGTGAAGAGCTCTGCGGGGGGCATAAGCAACCAAGCGGTCCCGCAGGTAGGCAGAACCCAGGTCTTGTATGGCCTTAAAGGTTAATACTAATACCATAAACTTGACCCAGAAACAGACTGGTAACCAATGCAGATGATGAAGCACCGGCTGAATATGGGCCCTCCAAGATGTCCTAGTGAGGACCCCGGTAGCTGCATTTTGTACCAGCTGTAACTTCCGGATCAGAGTCAAGGGCAGGCCAGCGTAGAGCGAGTTACAGCAGTCTAGTCTGGAAGTGACCATTGCATAGATTTCAGTGGTTCAGGCATCAGATGCATATTGCATGAATAGCTCTTTTATTTTATTGCATCATGCTTGGTTTCCTTATCCTCTCTGACTTTCTAGAAGAGAAGAAGGCAATGCTTCAAGAGATAGCTAATCAGAAGGGAGTATCCTGTCGTGCACAGGGGTGGAAGGTCCATCTTTGTGCAGCACAACTGCTACAGCTGGTAAGTGGAAGAATCATACTAATTTTGTATCACATGGGAGAGCAAGAGAAAGTTTAGCCCAAAAAATCTGTTCAAAAGGGATACATTTGTATGTTTTAAAAATATATGACCACCAGGTTGATCACTGGGGCTACAATTTCTGTTAAGTGTTGTCAGGTTGTAACTGAGTAGATGTATATCCCATGAACCTGACTTTTGTTTGGATGGAGGTTTTGATCCAGGCATAAGAGCTGATACATTGCATACAGATGCTCAAAACTGGCAAATCCCTCCCTCTGGTGCACAGGTCTGAAGAAGTGTCTGGGATGGTGCCGCTGACTTGAGGAGGCAGCACTGCTCCACATTCCTGGATGCTTCTATTTCAGGTGGGGGTGAGGTAGGTGCTTTGAATTCTAGCACCAAGCTCCCCAAGCCATTCCTAGAGGAATTCTACAGAAAAGTGAGATTACCGTTCAGCTTTAGGAACCATGAAAAAAACCCTAAAGTTTTTGTATTGGTGGAAATTATTTTGTTCTAAGCATAAGTGCTGATGGTCAGAAGATGGAGAAATTCAGAGAACTTCTTTCACAGGCTTGGGTAAAGGGTTGGCTGATCTTTAGTTTGTTTCTAGATACACATGCTGGAATCACTGTTTCCACATCCAGGGATAGGGCAGTCCTGCTTCATTGTGAAGTATATTTAAGAAAACTTTGGATGGTAGATGCAAGTGAAATATGGTTATGAAAAATAATTCACATACAAACTAGAAAAATGGAATTTCTATTCTTTATGCAACCTTTTGTTATGAATCATTGTGAAAATGCGGGATGTTCTTGCCAAATTCTAATATCTTACAGACTAACCTAGAACATGATGTATATGAACGACTCACCTCCCTTCAAGAAGGGATCATTCCCAAGAAAAAGGCAGCAACTGATGATGACTTGCACCGAATAAATGAACTGATACAGGTAAGGGGACTGTAACTTGTTTTGTCAGTTTTAGCCTCTACTTGGATTAAATTGTTTTCAGTCTAAACTGTGTAGGCAAAGAATTATGAGAAAGAAGGGAAGGTTAAACTAAATTGAAAATATTGTATACCTGCTCAAAATATTCTAATAATAAACATACTGCCCTTTAAAAAGTAGAATCATTAAGAATACAGACACTGAAAGGTTCTGTGTGCCAGTGAAAATATAGGCAAACATTAAATATTTAGAAATAAATGTCTTCCATTTCCACACATCAATTTTTGTGCTTTGGAAGCCAGTCCACCAATTGATTTTGAATTACTTCTTCATGGAGACAATACATCCAAAGTATGTAAGTGCATACTAAATGATGGATGACTGGTGCAATCGCTTTATTCAACTAAATCTTTTTAACTATGAGAAAATACAAATGCATTGCTATGGTAGTCCCGTATCCTTAAAGCTTCGCTTCACTGTTCATTTTGAAAGGCAGATTATGTGCTGGGTTCAGGGGGAGTAAGCTATTACAGACTTTGAATTATTTGCTTTAATGTTTTTGAGATCATGTTCCTTCTGGTATTTCAAGAATTGCTAGTCTAAGATAATTTGCATGTCTTTAAAGAATTTTGATTTCTTAATGTCGGTGCTATGTTGTATTTCAGGGCAATATGCAAAGATGTAAGCTTGTAATGGATCAAATTAATGAGGCTCGAGAATCCATGTTAAAGGTCTTGGATCACAAAGAGCGTGTTCTGAAACTTCTCAACAAGAATGGATCTGTCAAGAAAGTGTCCAAATTGAAAAGAAAAGAGAAGGTCTAGAGCCAGAGGTAGAAGGACTTTGGAAACAAAAAGATTGTACAGAACAGTGTTAAGGCTCATTTATTTTGGGTTTTATTTTAGAGAGCTACATTTGAGTAAAAGGACGAGTTTCAGAGAAAGACAACAGATGGATGTGTGGAGCCCAGTGACCTTAAGGGATTGTTGTTGGCCTATCAAAGGAACAAATATTCTTCTCAGGCTTGTCCCTGTTTAAATTCTTCACAATCACATTTTGTTTAGTCCTCTTGATGTGCCAGTGCCTACTAATTGGAACCATTGATGCAAATGTGGTAGACAGTTCTCCTTCCATCTTACAATTTTAGCAGAAACTTCACAGATTTGTACAATGGATTCCTGCAACAGACCTCAAGAACCATGCATATGTTACTGAAAAACTGGGGGGTGGGGGATGACACTACTTCCATCTAGTCTATTCAGTTCTTGCTGTTTTTGACCTTGCAGTTGGCTGAAGCAGCCTTCATAAAGCAGTGCTGCTGCACAGGCAGTTCAGCTATATTTAGAATCTTAAGTGGTTCTAAAGTCATCTAGCTGTCAACTTTTTAAAAAAATACATTTCAAAGTGATTTGTAGTGTTGTGGAGTGTGTGTGTGTGTGACCATGTTGGTGCTCTGGGATATAATTGTTTTCAAAGTACTCATTCAGCACAGTACTTCCTGTAGCTGGTGTGATGCTGTTTCTTGTGTTATGTACAACTGTACTACATAGCATCCTGAAAACATTAAAGATTTGGAGGATTTTGTATAATAGTTCTGATTTTGTGCAGTGAGGAATCACTTTGAAAAACAGGTCATTGTAGCTATAGAAGATTAAATAAAATAGGGAGGATTAACTTATTTCTAGTGCTTTGAAGGAACAACAGAAGCCTCTCTCCCCTCATTTGTGCAAAAGCAGCTCAGCCCTTCATCCATTCTTTCCATTATGGTGCTAAAACATTAGTATAAAGGGAGGGGGAGATATCAATTTGAGGTGTTATTTCCATTTTCCTTTGTTACTGTTCCATTATACAGTTGTCAATATTATTTACAAAAGGCAAGACACAATCCATTCCCGATTTCTCATATGCAAGCTTTATAAAATGATGATAGTTCCCATTCTATTTCATATGAGCTGGTATAGAATATCCCAGTAGACTACAGTCATACCAGTTAAAATCTATAGAAAACGGTTGCAGTTGGATGACCTTGATTCACTTTAAGTTGTTGGGAGGATAAAGTCAGGAGGGAAGAAACATAACTAAGCTCAAAGAGCAGCATACAAGTGTATTCGATAGCTCTGGTACAAAACATTGTGGAAAGATAAGAAACACATTATGCATCTAAAATGTAGGAAGGATTAAACTCTAGATCATTCTGGGTTGCCTCATTCCAGATACTACCCTGTAGCATGACTGTATCAGTCTGGAGAATGGATGCTGTAATTCAGTCAATTTTAAAAGTTAGTTACAGATTACACACAACCATGCAAAGATTTAACAAAACTGTTCAACGGATTATGGGTGAGATTGTACCAGCTTTCTTATATATTCATTTAATGTATATGTTGCCCCTCACTATGATGTCTTGGGGTGGTGTACATAGAACTAGTAATAACAAAACATACATTGAACTATTTTGAAGTGAGAAAAAATAATAGTCAATAACAGTCAACATCAAACAAACCTGGGAGCATTGTATAGTTAAGTAACTGCTGCAGTCAACAGAGGAGAGACCAAGAGTTTAGGGATAATGAGCAGTAGAGTTGCCTAACGGATGAGTCCAGGCTACAGGGAGTCCCCCTCCCCGACATTCAGCCAAAAGCCTGATGAAAGAGCTGTTTTGCAGGCCCCATGGAACTGTTTGAGCTCCGATAGGGCCTTGATTTTGTTAGAGAGCTCGTTCCACCAGGCTAGGGTTACAGTTGAAAAGGCCCTGGCTCTTGTCGAGGCCAGGCATCATCAGTCTATTAGTGAATGAAGTGAGCAGCTCTTTAGGGAATGTAGGCAAGCAGACAGTCCTGGAGATATGGAGGACCTGGACACCATATGGCCTTCTTTGCGCAAGAGGGAGGTGGAGTCCATTTTATCCACCTAAGAGGCTTTGTCAGGGATCCTAGAACCCATGTGGGTAAAAGGCAGGAAATGGACCTAACTGAAGTAGGAAACAAATTTCCCCACCTCTTTACAGAGGAGCAAAACGCTGGTAGAATCTAACTGTTTGAATAGTACTGTGGAAGACAACTACCACCATGAAAGTATTACACCACTTATTTATTTTATTTAATTTATAAACCGTCCTCTCAGCTACAACAGACTACTGCCCAAATAGTTCGTTCACGTTTATTACAATTTTATTCTACCTTCCTCGAAAGAACATGTTTTTCCTTTTACTCTTATACAATCTTGTGAGGTCAATTAGGCTGTGGTTAGTCCATAGTCATTCAGTCATTTTCATGGGTTTCCTCAACCGTCTACGCACTTATACCACAATGTCCTTCCAGTGTGTTGTGGGCATCTTCAGTTAGCTGTAACAGTTAGCGCTGTCGATCTACTGGAGGGCAATGCTTCAAGATAATTTATTTCAACGGACATTACACATAACAGCGTAACCCTATGCAGCACTTAGGCTAGTACTGGATTCAGTCAGGCTTCTTCCAGGTAGATGCACACAGTCCAGTTTGTTCAACAGCAAAGATTATTGTGCCACTTTACAGGCTGTCAAATTTACTATACATACATTTTCATAAGCTATATTAAGTGTTGATTACCTTCTCACAGCAGCTGGATTTAGGAACAAAGCTACAAGCTGAAGAAGAGCAACAGAGAGGAAAAGTGAGGCCAAAATGTTTATAATTCCAGCACATAGCTGTGTTACTTTCATACTGAACAGATGAAAACAAAAATCAAGAAACGTATGCAGATGATCCAATCACATCCAGCTCTTGAGAAATTATCAAAATCTATCTCTGTCGTATATGTGAACCTACAAAGACAGTTGTTTACTGTAGGAAGTTAATACAGCTCCTATTGGCCTCGAGTCTCATTAATTAAATCTGCCCCTAAATTCCAGTTGAAGCAAAACACATACGAAGGCTGCGGTTCAAGGATCGAAGCCCCATCATCCTCTTTAGTGCAATCTACTAAGGAAACCCGCATCGGGAAAAGCAAAAACAAGCCAATCAATGACCAGGCATGTCCCCCTTGCACTGCCTTTGAACTTCATCTGCTACATAAGCTTCCCGATAACTGGTCTGTCAGAATCACGTGACGCGAAAAGCCCTCAGATCCTTCTGTCCGGGCTTGCTTTATGTCACGTGACTGCCTTCAACTGTTCACGCGATGCCGGAGGCGAGGCGGAAGTCTCGTTCATCCGAAGCTCTATGGTTTTCCTGTAGCGAGGCCGTCCTCGTGTTCAGTCTATGGTGTTCTCGGGGCCGATGGGCGGTCGGCGCAAAGATTCCACCCCCATGACTTCACCCTCAGCGCGGGGGCCGCTGGGATAGTGGAGGACCCGGGCTTTCCTGCCTTGCTTCAGCTCCCTTCTTAGCCGGCGGCGAGGCGGGGGTTGCTCGTCCGGTGTCACTGTGTAGTTCCCCACCACAGCCCGCCCGCCCGGCCTCGCCCCGCCCCGCCCTGCTGGGTCCACTTCTTCGGTGCTCCCCCGCCCCGGCCCATGGCTCCATGAAGCGCGGGGCGGTAGAGGTGGAGGCGGCGGCGGCGGCGGCGGCGGCGGCGGGGAGGCAAGAGCAGAAGCAGAAGCGGCGGCACTGGTGGCGGCGACGGTGGTTGGGCTGAAAAAGTGACCGGGCACAGAGCCGTCTCCGGGGCCAGGAAAAGAGAAGGTGGGGGTTGTGTCTCTCGGGCTGGACTGGGGGAGGGAGACCGAATGCCCCTGCAGACCTCTCCCCCCCCCCCCCGATCCTCTGGAGAAGCCCTTCGGCTTCAGTGCTGGAGCCTCGGCCCCGGCCCTTTCGCTGCCCATCGCCTCTGGTCTCCAGGGCGCCCGTTTTCTGACCCCCCCCATCCCCCCCGCCGAAATAACCCCGTGGGTCCTCTTACCAGGCCGTCACGTCCTCCCCTGCTTTCTCATGTCCCCTCACGTTTCCTCGTCCGCGTTCCTGTTCTTCTGGCCTTCGGTATCTTAACTCCTGGCTTAATGTAGTGGGTTTAGTTTGGGTTGCGGGGTGGGATAAGTACATAAGGCACATTCTGGCCTGAAAGCATGCAAGGAAGTGAGACAATTGCCTTTTCATTTTACCTTTGACGGTTACCTTACAGGTTTCCTTTCCCTTTCTCTGCCATGCATAGGCGGTAAACCTCAATAACACTCAGCTAACAAGTAAATTGCACTAAACTCAGTGGTCCTGACTCCAGAGTAAATATGTTTAGAATTCCCATGACAAACTGCCCAGTTACTTGAAGTCATCTACTGTAGACTTTTTTTTAATGCAACCTGTGTATTTGATATACCATGTTTAGTGCTTAAGTGCATCATGCAAATTGTCTTAAGGTAGCCTTCTAAGGCAAGTTAGCAATATTATTCCCATTTACTATACTCTGTGTCAGCACTGATAATCCTTTAATCCTTGACCCACCCAATTGGCTGTTCTGTAATACCAGCCTTCATATGCCTGAAAATATTTGGTGCTCCAATGCCTCCTATCAGTGTTCTCATTTTACTTATGCACCACTGCTCCTCTCTGTGTACATTATCTCTACCGTACCATAAAGTGGCAGCAACTGAGTTGAAGTGTCTTAAAATGATTAAGTGGCAGTAAGTTTTCTCTGTGTGTTCTTCTAATTGGGACATTATTAGCCTGGTCCAAGGGCAGAATATAGGAAGGCTGAATCCCCCCAATAGAGGCTCGCATATATAGGTGGATTCTATACACATTTACTGAAAGTTAAGTTCCTCAAACACCTTGTTTTACATGCTGTTATTTGTAGTACAGATGTACAGTGCATGTTATCTAGTAAATTTCTGTCTGAATTACAAGCAAATTAGCAAGGATGCCTTGGGTTGTTTTGTCCAATGGCTGAGCATTTATGTTCACCTTGTTTTTGTCTAGATATGACTGTAATAGTAAATTATTCCTGAAGTGCTTTTTTCCCCCAGGTTTAGGGAACAGGAATGGGCCATGAGAAGAGAAAATTCATTCCAGATATAAAATAGTTTCCCCTTGCTCCTGCCCACAACCCCCTTGGCAATAACAAGGTGTCTGCTTTCAGTAAGTATTATCTCCGATTTAGAAGCATGTTTGTAAAATAGGATGAGAACAGTGCAACTGAGAATGTGGCCTGCTGAAGTGGAGAGATCGTCATCTAGTTGTATGATTTCTGACCCTTATTGTTCTGCATGCTTCAGTCCCTTGCATGCTTCTCTCCCTGCTTCACCTCAAATTTCATTATTGCAACTGTCCCTTTGCTCAAAGGCTGTGCTAATATGTTGACGTCTCTCTGCTACTTAAATTGAGATTTAAAAATTAGCCAAACTATTGATGAGTAAAGTAATACAGTTTTTCAATATAAAGCTTTAAACTTCTACTGTTCTCTGCTGAGACTATTGCAGTTATGTGATTGTAAGGCAGGAGTGCATAAATCCTCATTAATCTTTAGACAAAGAAACACTGTTGTTTTCTATATGCTGATGTCCATAAATTTTCAGCATGTCATAGTTTCATCTGTGTCCACTTGAAAAGCTTTGCAAATACTTTCTTGTGTGGACATCATAAGCTTACAGTTACACTGTAATTACAATTTTGGGTATATTTATTCAGAACTGATTTGTTAGATGAGCATATGTAGAATTGGGCTGAGCCTCCAGTTATTATATTTATTTTTATGTTTATATTTTATTTAATATGCCCCTCCCCTCCTTCCCATTGAGGACCCAAAGTACCTTACAACATTTTCCTGCCCTCCTTTTTATACCTCAACTTTATGAGGTTGATTAGGCTGAGACTGTGTGACTGGCCAAAGATCCAGTCATAGTTGTCCAGTCCTGCTTCATTCTTTCATTGCTACAAGGCTTTCCAAAAATGAAAGGCAATTGGTTTGAAGATTATGTTTGCCAGCAAAACAGAAAAATTAAAGGGGAACATTTTCCTGTTTTGTGTATTTGAAATTAAATTAGTGAAATAGCACCCATCCAGGAAGAGACTTAGATCTTGACCCTTCAATATTGAAATTTTAGTCTGTGACAAATATCCTTACACAAACTCCTTGGTGTATGCTTGCATCCTGATTTCATTAGACAAATTATGCTGATTTCTGGGATGAAGTGGCAATCGCCAATCACCTTCTAGGATACTCTGACAGGTGGCTGCTAGGAATATTTATTTTCTTGGTCCTGTCAAGTTAAGGAGGAAAGATACATTCCTAAGCCTTTATGACAGAGGTACATTTCCTTGTTCCCTTGCTCCATTCTGTTCCTTTCTCATGATATCTTATTGGATTTTTGTGGATGAGAGCCAGCTTGTGTTAGCACTACCATATCAGACTTCTATGAGATACAACATAAAGCTGTGGTAAAACAGGAGGAATTTCACATAACTAACAGTTAACCAAACACCATTATATACTAGAGCATCTAGAAATTCCAAGAATAAAGTTGCACCATTATTCAGAAAGCTTCCACTTTTTCTGTTGAGATTAGAAAGGCTCTACTGAAATGTTGGTATAGTGTTTTTCTAGCTGTGGTTTGTTTGGTCTGAGTGCCAATGAGAAAACACATTGATGGTTTCACTACATGAGTATTATGAGATAAGAGGGTAAAAACCTGTGGACAGAGTATGCAGTTGGCATGTAGCTCTTGGATTACGTGTTGCTCATGCTAGCTTTATAGTGAAATACTGTGTCATGAATAAAGTGCACATAACCCATGTATAAGTTCTAATGTCTTGATGTATAACACATTAAAGTCTGTTTTCTATTTAGTTTTTCGTCTGTCTTGTGCAATTGTATGTGAATTTTCTTCTGAAAATCACAGATAGATGTTAATGTGAGAGATGCTGCTTTCTTAGTGTGGATGGAAAAAGTACATCCCTATAATTTGCTTTTCATTTAGTATAATGTGCTGTGTTGCATGTCATGTGTTTTGCCAGGGTTCTACAGTGCTCCAGACAGCAAGTGCTGAATCAGGATGGGAAAAAGACGCTGTGTTCCTCCACTTGAGCCCAAGTTGGCAGCAGGCTGTTGTGGGGTAAAGAAACCCAAATTGTCTGGAAGTGGAACACACAGCCACGGGAATCAAGCCACAACTGTGCCAGTCTCTAGTTCAGGTCCTCTTCAGAACCACCAGCATGCAGATGGGGGCAATGGAAGGGAAAACGTATCAGATTTGACTTTGTGCCCTGGAAACTCTCCAATTACTCGAATGAATCCCACTTCAGGAGCTTTGAGCCCACTCGCCCGGCCTAATGGAACTGCCAACAGCACCAAGAACCTAGTGGTGACAGCGGAGATGTGCTGCTACTGCTTTGATGTACTCTACTGTCATCTTTATGGTTTCCCTCAGCCACGACTTCCTCGGTTTACCAATGACCCCTAGTGAGTAAACCCCTGGGCATGGGAGGGAAACTGAAAATCCATCATCCAGGGTTCTATAATTGTGGGGTAAGAGGGATAAGGTAAGGGTATACTTTTATGGGGGAATTGACAATATTATTCTAATGTTTATAAAGTTGCTTAAAATGTGTATTGTGCTGTAAAACGGAGAATAGATTGACTTATGAAGTAGAACTTTATTACTTGGAAGTGTGTTTTTACAGGGAGAATGGGTCATGCTTTTTGTGCAGAAAGTCCTCTATTCAATCTCTGCTATCTTCAGATTTCAGGTACTGGGTACTAGAAAAAACCTTTCTGCACCCTGAAGAGCTAATGTCAGATAATACTGATCTAGACTGACCACTTGCTTGGCTCTATAAGGAAATGTCACATGTTTGATATTTTTTGTATGCCATAGCACTGCATCTTTAAAGGTGTTTGCTAATGTCATAATAAATTTTAACCAACATTAAGGGACTGGAAACAGGCCACAGGTTAAAGTTCTTTCTCTCCTCTCTAGCATTCTGTACCCTCAAGCACTTAGCTATGGTTTAGGCATATGTGATTTAGGCCCTAATCATTGTTTATACTTATTGAGCTTTGTTATTACACAGTGGCTTGAGAGCAAAGTGGTCTGCACCATATCTTTAAAAGATCAATTTGATTCAAGACAGTAAGACTATTCTAATGTGTGTAGTTTGATGAGCTGTATCCATGCTGTGCATCTTTTTTACTGTGAATGCAATTTTATTGGCTGTAATTGGAATGTCCATAATTGCAGACGCATAACTGGCAACACCATAGCACAACCTAACCTGTACTTAGGAAAAAGTCACATTTGATAAGGAAGACAAGAGGCTGAGGAATTTAAAACATGAAAACAACATTTTTAGAACAGTTGCACCTTTAAGACCAACAAAGTGCCACTGGACTCAAATTTCATTTTGCTAGTTCTGGCAACATAGCTACCCTTGTGGGTGTTTGTAGATTTGAATGAGGTGGTATGTTGAAGGGGAGGCGAGGAGATGATTTTGATAAATGTATAAATTCAGTGAGAAATATCCTTCACACTTCTAAAATGGTACCTAAAGGGATGTCATGAAGTAACTTAGAAGTTGCTCCTCCCAAAGCTCTGATCTTGTACTACACCTTTGATATGAGGAATATGTATGTTGAGGTAGTAATATCACTGTTCCCAACACTGAAAAAATGCATTTCTAGGCTATAAGGGCCTAAAAATGAAGAATATATGTATTTCTTTAAAAGTTGAAGTGTTATGGCAGCAGCTGGATCCTACCTTGCAAATATGGTAACCATCTCAGCATTCCTTAACTTAAGATCTTGCTTTTTAGAAATTAGTTATGCTCTGTAGATTTCTTAGATTTTTCTTTTTAAACCATGGCTTGGTACTATTTCAGGTTCAATAAGTGCGCTTATAAGAAGGCTGTATCAGGCAAGATTCCCTGCTTCCACAAAGACAGGATTTTGAGCTCTCAAGGAAAATACAAGGTACAGGCCAGGCACAAGTAGTTGTGTGTGACCAGAGCTGGGTCAGTTCATGATCTAAATTTTCTAGGCATTTTCAGGGAAAGAGTGCTGAGATGATAAGCTGACTTCAGTTGATCTAAAATCACAGCTTCAGAAAAAGCTTGATAATTTGGGTTAAATGCCAACTTTCATGCTGGAAAAACAGTATTGATTTAGTCTTATTTCGTGCATTATAGGCAGTGTGATTCTGAGATCTCATCCGTCCTTTCAGGTGCACATGTGTGTTTTAATTTCCTTTAAGTGGCATACAGCTGAGGCAGAAAATGTCTCAAATATACTTATTTGTATTTACTAAAATTATCTCAAATGTTTGTGTCCTTCCCTTTCTATAAGAACCAAAGTAATGAGTACCAAAGTAAGGCCTGGCAATGCCTGTGTAGTGATAAAGGGAGAGATTTTCCAGTAGCCCATAGCAGATTTGGTTTAGTTCACATCCTTCCCCAGCACTACAGTGGTATGATTCACAAATAAATAGGAACACTAGTATACTTTATCTATGATCTATGTGAACTAACACAGCCATGTTGACTTGAAAATCTGAGAAACAGACCTTTTCCACATATCTTGTTTTAGCCTCACTTTGGATTTCCTTTAGGTGCTGTGAGTCAACTCCAAGCTTTCCTCCCCTCGTTCCCCAGGCTGAAATTTGCCATATATGCTTTCTACATTTGAGTTGAAGGCAGCCTCCCATCATGCTTTGCTCCCTTCCCCTTTTCCAAAAATGTTTGTTTTGCAAAATGGTGCTTGCTTGCACTTAATTCCACCATTCTGTGCCCAAGTCCGTGATTTTTTAAAAGAAGTTATGTGGTTACAATGCTGCTGCTGCATAACCTCTAATTTTTTACAGCTATAAACAGCATTGTAATACACTCAAACTTTTTTAAAAATATAGATTTTTCTGGGGGGGAGGAAGAATGGCAGTGAGGAAGGGGGTTTGCACTTATGACTCAAAATGGCAGCTGCGTGGGGAAAAAACAAATGCAACCGTTTCCCCATTTGGCAACTGTGAATTAGATTCTGCCTTGGAAGATGAACTCGCGTAACTGGGAATTTCACTGCTGCAAGGGTGAGAGGGCAATTTGGGTCTGCACCTGGAAAGAGTGGAAATAGATGAGTGGAAATGGTGAACAAAATCACTAGTGCTGAAATGGTCACATGGTATTCTAAAATTTCAGTGTTGCCAAAGGACCATTATCCCTTATCTGTACTGGTCTGACATTTTAATTTTTGAATATCACTTTTAGGAACTTGCACATTTTTTCTAGGCTTGCCATAATATTAAGTTGGAGATAGAGAAAGATAAACCAAGATTGAAGTCCATTGGTACCATAAAGACTAACAGCATTTATTCTAGTATGAACTGTAATAGTCAAAGCTCACTTCGTCATATCCTAGAGAGCAAATAACTGAATTGAGGGGAAATTACTTCTGAATAAACATGTTAGGGGTCATCCTGTTATGTCCTGGATTTTTGGTTAGGTGGTTCAAGTTGTTTTCAGCCCTTCTAGATTCCCCACCCTGGTGTTCCCTAGCTAAGTAATTTGTCTGCTTTGAGCCACCCCTCCCTCATGGCTCCCCTGATTTGCCCTCCCTTCTCTTCCAGAGATTTATGCCTGTGGAATTAGCACAGGAACTGAAAGTGGATTGGCCATGATATCTTTTATATTTACAATTGTGTGTGCATAGCCTAGCTGTGCATACCCTCACCTTTGGGGGAAAAAAAGCTTTGAAGGTGTGTGTCAAATAGCAACACAAGACCACAAGTGGGCATCATGAGGAAGTGGAATCTTAAAGATCAGGAGTTACCACAAGGTGGGTAACAGTACTTCTTATTGGCTAATATATGCACTTACTGACTGTCAAATGTGGGAACAGTTAAGGAGGATTGATGTGAGCCAGTCACTAAAATTTTCTCATAGTCTTTCTCCTATACTTCCCAGTGTACATTTTTTCTGAAAACAAACTAAACTAAACTCTGACCTGAACCTTGAGCAGTATTTAAACATTTCTAAAGTAGATACAGCTAGAATGTTTTGCCCCAATCTAGACTCTGAATCTGGCCAATAGGAGGCACAGTCCAGTGGTGCCCTCTGTTGCCTTCTGAGTAACCTAGAGACTGACTAATGCAAGAGCCGAGTCCTTCTCCCCAGTAGGACCACTGTTCCTTAAAGAAAAAAGGCCATAGTCTCAGGCATGCCCCTTTATCTAGCTGTGTATGAAGTTGCCTTAATACCGACTTGTATCTGGCATAGTGAGTTAAGTAGATGTACCATTCAGCTCCCCTCCCATGTAAAAGAGTAAGTACCAAATACAGCAATGATTGCTGCTCAGGTATTTACCAGGCATCAAATGTGGCTTATTAACAAGATTGTAAATTACTGCATTTAAAAGGTGAGTAATTAAGTCAGCATGCTTAGGAGATTACCAGTGGAGGTTCTTCAAAAGTACATTATACATATTAACCAAATTCACAAGATGCTCGGGAGATAAAGATAATCAGGTTGTACACAGATGTCACTAGAGAATAGAAGGCTCAGTCTGTCAGGACTGGACTGATTTTTAGTCCTTTATTTGTTATATATGCTTTGGATTAGTGTGTGGGAGGGGGGTTAGGGTACTGATAGTAATCAAGTTTTCAGTTAGTTTGTGCATTCCCTGGGGAAAGTATGCGTATGCTTTAGTTACTATCTGATTTAAATAACTGATGTATTTTGTTGAAAACCAGACTCAAACTGTGATTGTGAAGTCCCATGTTCTTTTGCATTGCAGAATTATTCCTAGTTAGACAAGTGTGCAGTTGTGAATTTAATGGATTACATTAAATGTGCATGAAGGGACTTCAGACTTTTTTTATTATTATTATGCCTGAAATTGCGCAGAAAGGGCTGATGGCTGCAGAATAGTTCCTGAGAATATTATCATAAATAAATATCTTTCTTGGTTAATTGGTAGAATCATAAATATCATGTGTCCAGCTAATTAAAAGGCTATAAGAGAAATCCACATTCAGTGGAATACTGAATGGCCTCTTGGATTCTGGTGCATCCCTGGCTGTGGGTCCAAAAGACACAATATAACATGCAGTACAGTACATGATACTTTTACAGTGCTTGGCCTCAAAATGGATTACCCTTTTATGAATACAGTTTGTTTAATTAAAGTGTCAATTTAGGATTATAGGTGTGTCTAGTTTAATGGTGTTTATACTGTTGATTTAAGAAGCAACATTGACTATAATTGAAAATTTGATTTCAGCCATTGCTGGTATGTTCCCTGCAGCCTGTGTTTTTCTTGTTGTTTTAAGAAATTATTTTATAGGGAACAGTAAACTTTTTTTTTAGTTACCAAAACCAAACCACACACATGAACACAAAAAGCTGCCTTATACTGAGTCAGGTCCAAATTGAGATGAATCAGGTTGAGGGTTTGTGTTCCTCTTACAGTCAGATATGATATTGGAAAACGGTTGTGCCCAAGTGCATTGGGGATCAGCCAAAGTCAGTATTATCTATTATGCACTCTTGCAGAATTTTGGTTAGATATTTGTTACAGACACTAAACAATCTAAAATGCAACATAACCAATTAGCACAGAGATACACATAAGCATTCTAGTAAATGATCATATAATTAAATGAAATATAGATAACATTATTCATGGTCATTCACAATCAACCCACAGATCCTCATAGCAGCTAGGAAATGCCTGGCAACTTGGTTAGTAATGTCAGGATTCTGATCAGATAAGTGTGGTTTTTTAAATATTTAAATCTGGGTAACCTTGCAATCTGGATATATTTATTCCTGCAGCTTGTTGACTTTTAGCAACTCTTACTGCTTACCCAGATTTCTGCTGTGTCATTTGAAGCGCCATTCTCAGAAGTCCTTCCTTTATTTGGAAAGGTTTCCCATCCTTGAGTTGCAGCTATGACTGTCAGGTTAAAACCTTAAGTGTCCAGGTAGCCCAGTGTGCAACAATTCTAATTGCTTGGCATACTTGATTTACGTTGGATAACAAACAGAGTTTAACCTTTCAACACACTCAGTATTTCAGAACAATTCTTCAAAGTAGTGGATAGATGTTTTTGGTGGTAGAGTAGGTCCCAGAGGCTTATGCCATATGAGTTTTGCAATGTCAGCTGTTTTTGCATATAGTTATATCTGCACCTGTTCCATGAACTATCTGAATATCTGTTCTGCAAATGGAACAGTGTCTGAAGCAATTAGCTACCCTTTCTCTACCTTGAGTAAATTCAATAATGAGGCAAGAATACTGTACTGAGTTTATGGCTTGAATCCAGTGCAATGTTTTAATGGATAAAAGAATTTCCACCCACACAGTATGACTTTCTCACCTCCCCCTCCTGATTCAAACCAAATATTCCCCAGAATACTATTCCTGTGTGGTCCCCTGTTCTGTGACAGAATGGAAAGAGTCATGAGGCATTCCAGAAAAATTACTCTGTTTTAATAAATACATACGGCAAGAAGAGATGTTATTCCTCACCTGTTGTTGTATCACTTACTCCCCCTCCCCCCAGTCTCTATTTTTCTTGTTCTTTGCCTTTCACATTTTCTTAAGATATAATGGGACTATGAGGACGGGGTGGGAATGGTGATCAATCAGCCTGTCTAGTATGGCTTATTTGTATGGTAAAGTAAGAAAATCACCAAATAGGAAGACGGTGCAACGGTTGCCATGCCATTTGCACCCAAGGACAAAGAATAAATGCTATGGAGTCTGGAATCTTGTAAAATCTTGTAAAAGCTGGAATTAATTATTTCTGTTTTTCTTTAAATTACAAAGTTTATGTTAGTTTCATGACGTTTATGAGTTTTAAATCAAAATAGAGAAAGAAAACATTAACTATTGGAAAGAAAAAGGTGTGGAAGAATAAGAAGCTTGGGATAAATGATGTCAGAACCCCATAACACCTAGAATCTGGGTTCTAAAGCTGCTCACTTGTTGTGACTTGTGGTGTGATAAACTTGGAGGATTCTTGTCTGTCAGCATAGCCTGTGGGACATTTTACCTGTTTTTTTTTCAATCTGTGAAAAGGAAGTTTGCATATCATATATTAGTTGGAATGGGGGGAAATTCTGTGTGTACATATAGCATCATAATGGAGAGAACTTGCTCTCCAAAGAAAAAGTGAACATAGATACAGCTTCCTTTTTGAGAAATACATGGCAATTGAGTATGGAGTCAGTTTTTTGATGCTACTAATGCTTAAATCAATTCGCCAGCATTCAGTTCTTTTATAAAGCTGTTGCTATTAGGAGTAATTTTGAAAAAGTATCAATGATACAACTAGGTAACTAACAAGTAGCTTCCATAATCAGGTAATATTTTAAGAATTTGTGAGAAATGAATGAGATTCCACGTTATCAAGTTTCATTTCAACTTTTTATATGGGCAGTAGTATATAACACTGTGAGCCTGTTTACAGAATGACATTATTAACATAAATTATAAAATATATTTGAAAACATGTGTTTAAAAATTGGATGTCTGGATAGTTAGTGCAGATTTAAAAAGATCTTATTCAAGTTTGATATACTTAATAGGAAAGCAAAGAGAAATTGGCTGACAGATCCTCGTGTATCTGATGAATTGAGCTCAAGTTCCTAATAGCTGGATCCCATAATCTTTACGTGTCACATAACATGACATGACATTCTTTTTGGAGCTAAATAATTGAGCTTTGCATTCAGTGGGTTCTTTAGCTATATTATAGGCTTTTTACATTTATTGTTTGTTTGTATATTGGGTATCAGGAATACTGTTTATCATTTTGGAAAGTTATGTTAGGAAAAAAATCCTTTGAATTACAAAAGAAAATAAAAATCATTTTTCAAGTGCTTCCTCACTCAGAGGTGGAAATAACAAACAGGGAGAGGAACAAAGCATTCTTCACTTTCTAGCTGGTTCACATCATATTAGTCCTTTAAACTTTTAAGAAGAGCTTATTTTTACTACCTGAAGGAGTCTCAAAGCAGTTTACAATCATCTGTCCTTCCTCTCCCCACAACAGACTGTATGAGGTAGGTGAGTCTGAGAGAGCTCTGAGAGAACAGTCTGGTCCAAGGTTACCCAGCTGGCTACATGTGAAGGGGTGGGGAATCAGACTTGGTCCCCCAGGTGTCCTGTTCATTCCTGAGATTCTCCTAGTATTTAGGAACATCTTTTTTCTATTCCATAGGAAGAAACATGTAGAAAAGTATCTTCTTTGAAGGCTCGTCAGTTCACAGCTCTTGAAATTAAAATGGATTAAAACTTCCATAATTTTAAATTCAGATTTCATTGTAAACAATATTTTAGAAGGCAAATTTCCAATAAAGTTTAAAATATGCTTTAGTTGTTTTAGCCACTCTGAAGCACTGTGGATTTCAAACAGGCTAATGAAAGAGACGCAACTGTAACATGTGAGAGGTAGTATATATAAAAACAGTAGCAATCTTGAGTGCTTAATGAAGGATTATTATTGTTGTTATTGTTAGATTTATTTCCCGCCACTCCCCGTAGGCTCGTGGCGGGTAACAGTAGTCTTGTCCCCATTAAAATACCCATTAAAAGACTTCAAACCAATCCCAAAATGGTGGAAGACTCTCATTTTTCCCACCCCCTGCTTAATGAAAGGTGATGTGAATGAGAAGGAAAATGGTAACTTGCAAAGGTTTAGCTAAATAAAAATAAGCAAATTCTGTGTAGGCATATTTGCCTTATCATTACAAGAGCATTTGTATCCTTTTCATGCTTAAATTGGCTTCTGCACAGCATGGTTTATTTGAAGCTGGAGTTTTTGTGTTATACATTTTTCAGTCCTCTCTTTGTGACATGGAAGACAGGGCGAGACAAGCGACTTCGGGGCTGCATTGGAACTTTCTCTGCCATGAATCTTCACTCAGGACTCAGGGAATACACATTAACCAGGTAAAGACAAGAAACTGGATTTAGGGTCATCAGTGTTGTAGATATGTATATATCATGCTGTGTATGCCAGAATGGTGTCCTCCTGTCTGATTCTAACAGGATCATATAGTTTAGCTGATTATCCAGTACATTGTACTGTTGTCTCCAGACAGACAGGTGCACTGTGGTGTTCCATTTGTGACAGGAAGACAAGCTTCTGGAAGTTATGGCATGTATGCTAAGTAGCTAGTTTCGGCTACAAGCACAGTATATTAGTGCTCAAAGGACCACACTGGCTTTCTAGAATTTTGCAGGCACAATTTCAGGTACTTGTTATTTTGTTTTCTTTTGGTACAAAAGCTGTTGATATACTCAGCGTAAAAATGAATATATAAATATAAAAATCAATTAAAATAGTTCCCAGAACTCTGTTATAATTGGAAATTTTGCAACGTTTTTATGCCTTGCCATGAGAGACGATGAATGTACTCTGTCTGCCTCTAAAACATGATATCTGCTTTTGTTTACTCTGTATTGCAGTAGCCCTTTCTATATTCCCTCCCTTATATTGTACTTCTTTAAATATGCCAATTATGGGAACCAAACAAATAGGCTTTGTTGTTTTAATAAAAATATTTAAATTAATAAAAAATTGTAGTCCAAAAATTAGACCTTGATTTTCTAAGAACAAAACAACTCTTGAAATAGGACAATAAAAATGGTGTTTTCCTAAAAAGTCATAGTCACTATGTGTTTAAGAGGCCATTCGCCACATTCCCCAAAGCAGTGAAAGCATATTAAGATCTTCTCTGTCAGTACTTCATGATTATCAAATATTATTTCTCTGCGAGATTACCAGAAAATGAGTATTTTGGTAAGCTTTGTGTCTTCCCACCTGTTCATTTTAATGCCCCTGTATAGAAATCAGAACCCCAGCTGTAGCTTTGGTATATGCAGTGTTCTGTTTTGGTGGTACTTGGTTTTGCATGTAATGTATCTGAAACTTAAAGTCAGGATAATGTTAGTAAATGTTTTACTAATTAAGCCTCATAGGGTTTTGTTTTCAGCTGTGTTTATTGTGTTCTTACTCCAGTGCACTTAAGGACAGCAGATTTCCACCCCTGACCCGTGAGGAGCTGCCTAAACTTTTCTGCTCTGTCTCCCTCCTCACTAATTTTGAGGATGCTACTGACTACTTGGACTGGGAGGTAAGAACAGTTGCATTTGGGAAGCTGCATCACTGTTGCATATCATTTGGGTTCAAGGGCAGCTATAGGAAGGAGGGAAAGTGACAAACTGGATAAATGGGTACTCCAATAACTCTGTAGTAGGAATGGTTGAAAGTAAAATGCAAGAGGAGATGAGATTGTAATTAGATTTATGGCAGCATATATTTTTAGTTTTTCATTAGCAAGACTTGCTCAAACAATGGCTGATATAGTATACCACATCCATCCCTCTCCATGGCAGTACCTAATGGTATTACCAGAAAAGGAAACTTATGATACTGTGAGTGCAAGAAAGTGAGGCAAGATTGGTCCCCAGAGTGAATGCATGGCAATGGAAACTGTTTGGTACACTGTCATGGGAAGTACCCCTCAGCTGGCTTTATATTTCCATTATCAGGTGGGAATCCATGGCATCAGAATTGAATTCATCAATGAGAAAGGTGTCAAACGCACAGCCACATACTTACCTGAGGTTGCTAAGGAACAAGGTGGGTTTAAGATAAGCTTAATTTCCCCACTGAGCAGAAGTAGTCTGAATGTAAAGGTTTGGATTGTGAATCTAGCTTTTGCAGCAGCTATGAAAGCCACCTGAAGTCATTAATCTGTGGCTAAACAGTTCAGAAATACTTCATTTATGCTAGTTACACACTCAGTATGTTTTTTTTCAAGACTAACTGTGGTTTGACTGATACTTCCCTCTTGTAATTGTTTGGGCATTGCTTCCCATCCCTCAGAGTCAAAATGAAATGTTTAGTTCAATTCACCAACTGAATCCAAGGCTTTGCCATTCTGACATTTTCCAACACTCTGTGAGTTTCCTCTTCAGCTTCACCTCATCACACAAGCACAGCTCTAGAGGCCCCTTTTGTCCTCCCACAGTGTAAAGCACATTGCCACAAATGTGGTCAGCAGCTTGGCCTTCTTTGAAGAACACTGCAGCACCCATCACAGTAATTGTACAAAATGTTTCTTCTGTTCAGAGAAGTATATTTGTTCCTTTCAAAAACAAGTCACAGGATCAAAATAGTTTGTGCTGTATCAGGTCTCCAGCATGTTAATACACTGTTTTGTTACTGAGATGCTCAGGGGATTTTATCTGCCTTCATATTATATATGACTAAAATAGGATAGGCTGTGGTAAAATTTCTAATGACTTGCTACACTTGGTTGGATAAGGCTAGTAGATTAAATCTAATGGAGCTTAATCTACTAGTATACTTGCTGCTACATCAGTGGGATTATACTTATTTTAGGAGATGAGGGAAGAGCAATTGCTGGCAGTGCACCCAATCCCCCCCCCTCCTTTCTGAAGATCTTTTATTTTAGGAGCAGTATTTCAAAGGGCTTCAGGGAAGTCCGTCTCTGCTATGTTTTTGTGATGTTGCTTTGCACTCAACCCATTGTGTTTAAACATATTTAAGACAATGAATAATTAGATTATTTGATCAGCATCTGTGACAACCCGGACATGTTTATTTCCCTTCTGTGAAATACTCTTTTCTTAAAATGAATATGTATTTAGTTCTCTGCTGCTGTTTTTGAACAGATTGGGATCAGATTCAAACAATAGACTCCTTACTCAGGAAAGGTGGTTTCAAAGCTCCAATTACCAATGACTTTAGAAAAACGATTAAACTCACCAGGTAAGATGCATATTTTATTCTTGTGATTTTATCTGTTCAGTTGCTGCTGCAGCCATTCATATGGTAGAGCATGTTCGTGAAGGTTGATATTTCTGACATTTAAGGTTAAATGGCTTTGGGGGGGTTGTTCTCTGCATGGGATCGTCTGCTCAGGTTCAAGGTTGTATAGTAAGTTTCTGTCTCTGTTTTCATGCTTTGATTGTACAATACTTTGTATGCTGAAGTAGAGGGTTAACTTTGTAGAAAACTAAACATATGTCTGCTACCGAGACTGTTGTTAATGTTCTTGGCCTCAGACAAAACTCTACCAGTAAGCCACGGGAGGCAGCTGAATGGGCTAGTTGGGGTTCACTTTTCTCATTCTCCCCCAGTGTCAGCAGCAACAGCTCTTGCTGCCATTTCTAGCTTCCTCACTACATTTGTCTTCTTTGGGCCCAGTGACAGTGAGGTAGAATGGCAGCTTGCACATGCTTATGTGTTCTCTTTCTGCCCAGTGGGATTGGGGGTGATTAGCACCTCTGAGGGAGTGCCCATTGCCAGTCTGTTAATCCCAAAGAGGGAGAGCAGATGAACAAGGAGAAGAATGCTCTTAATAGCTGCTAATGCAATGAATAAGAAGAAGAGTTGGTTCTTATATGCTGCTTTTCTCTACCCGAAGGAGGCACAAAGCGGCTTACAGTCGTCTTCCCATTCCTCTCCCCACAACAGACACCCTGTGGGGTGGGTGAGGCTGAGAGAGCGCTGATATCACTGCCCGGTCAGAACAGTTTTATCAGTGCTGTGGTGAGCCCAAGGTCACCCAGCTGGTTGCATGTGGGGGAGCGCAGAATCGAACCTGGCATGCCTGATTAGAAGTCCGCACTCCTAACCACTACACCAAATTAGCTGAAAGTAAATGGGAGAAAGAGTTTGCAAATGGAATGTGAAGCTGCTGTTCTGAAAAATGGTGGGCCCTACCAGGAAGTGCGCCTTCTGAGTTGCTCAATTATGTCGATTTCTGACGGTGAACCACTCCACTCTTTAAACTATGTGGAAAGAGTCTTTATTTCAAGTGTCTCAAACCCAACCATAGATGTGCCCTACAGATGTGTGAGCTTTGAAAAATGGAGAAAGTTCTTTTGCTTTTTTGATTTGGTTTTATTTTTTATAATAATCTGCCTTGAATATAAGGTCAAAAGGCAGGTTGCAAGTAAAATAAAAAGAATGATAAAATGAGAACATCTTACATTTTTTTCAAGGGGAAAAACTAGGAACTTTGATGAATATTTTTTAAAAATAAGCATGAAAATTATGCAAGACAGTCTACGTATACTGTTACAACGTTAAATATACAACATATTTTAATTATATATGTTTAGATGTGAATAATTTTGGCAACAGTGTGTTTGATAATATATTATTAAAATTAATTGATTTCAAAATTGCAAAAATTAACTTAATATTCAGACATGCTGATAGTCCTGTTGTGGCATGTTTGCCAAATAATACATTTGTTTTGTTTAATACTCAGCTGCCCAGAGCCCTTTTTGGGAATGGCAGGCTAAAAATAAAATAATTAATTAATTAATTAAATATTGTTTTCTAATTTTAACTTATTTTCCATACCTTTCAGATGGCAAAAATGTAAGATACAAATGTTAAAGTGGCATTGGGTGCAGCTATCTTTCAAGTGTTGGGTCAATTTGCAGTTTTGCTTCTAAAAAAACTTTAAGGCATTTCTACTTCTAAATTCTATTAAAATGCCAAACAGTACAATTATGTATTTTACTTTTTCATAAATGCATTTTATTTTGCGTCAGTATAATATTAGATTTGATAGGGAAGTATGGCATAATTCTCAACTTCTCCCAGAATCTCTGGGGTTTTTTTCCTTCTGTTGCTTCAAAATCCTTGGAAAACTTGCATATCTGTCTGGTAAAACTTTCTTCAGCGTTTCAGAAGTAGTGAATTGGATGGCACAAGAGAGCTGCTTTTTGGAAAGTTCTAGGAGCTTAGAAGTTTGACTACAGGCATAGTTCTCATTGCACAGCATTGCCAATAAGATGTTCAGTCTCAAATAGAGATGCAGAATGTTACAAACCTGTGTATTGCACCATAAATCTTGGCGGCCTCCAATCATGTTGCGGAACAATTCTAAATGAAGCATTATGGGTGTATGTTAAGCTTATTTTGACAAATGATTGTAGAAAGGAAAGGACAGAATTATCTATTTAACAGTAACTTCCTTGTATTGCCTATGTTGTGGTACTTCCAAAGTTCAAACAGTTATATCCACTGAAGTGTTTGTCATATAGGAATCATGATGTTAAAAGGAGGAATTGTATCTGTGTCTTTTTTTACCTTTGGACAGTTATTTAGAGAAAAATGCATTTAGACTGTTTGCAGAAATCCAAAATGTAATAGATATTTATATACCCTTTCCATATAACTTGCAAATGGGACAGTTTTAAAAACAACTTTACAAGAAATATGACACAAAAATCTATATTAGAAGTGTTTCAAATGCAGCAAAAACCACCTCAGGCAGACTGTAAATTGTGACCTAGAAATGTTTAAATAACTTGCAGAGAAAATTTAACTTAGGACATAATTAAATCTGGATGATGTTAAAGGGGAGAATTTGGAACCTGTGTGCCCTGCCATCCATCTTTGTAACTGAGATGTAATAGCTTTAAAATTCTGCGCCAGTAAATAGCAGCTCACCTGTTGGAGAATAAGCATCTCCTCACGGTCATTGGGCAAGGAAACTTACCAAAAGGTTGTTTTTTTTTTCTTTTTGTGCCACAATTCTTTGCATGAATGTGTGGACGGATAAGTCAGTAAAAAAAAACTTTTGGCCAAAAAACATTTCTATGGACTTATCTCTAAGGAAGTGCTAAATATCTTACCCCACTTAAAGATTGTACAGTTCTTTAATATTGGAACAGAAGGAATGTATTTGTATATGGCACACATGCCCCAGATGGTTTTTAATTTTATTTTTATTATAGTTCTTGAACTCATGGAGATTGTATATGAATTGGACAGGTTTTAGTAGTGAATGAGTCAGACAGTGGAAGACACCCATTAGTCACTTGCTTGGAAAGTTTTGAGAAGCCCTTATAAAGAATTGTTTTATATGCTGAAACTGTCTCCTGCCATCAAACCAAAAGGCTAAGTAACATTTAAATCATAAAACTATGTTGTTTAATCTTAAAATAATTCTGCTGCAACAAATATTTGTCTTTACCTATGGAGCTATGGGTAACTAGATATGTCCTTTAATATATTTTTCAATACCTTTTTTAGGTATCGCAGTGAGAAGGTGACAATCAGTTATGCAGAATACATGGCTTCTCGTCAGCATTGTTTCCAGAATGGCACTCTTCATGCCCCGCCCCTCTACAATCATTACTCCTGACACAAGGCTGCATGACCAGTCCCACCCCCCAGCTGCCACTAACAGCTATGACATCATTGGGGCAGATGCCTCCTCTTCCTGGTCCAGTTACTTCTATTACTGCACCATTTTATGATGCTAGCTTCCGTTGCCAAGTCTGCCTTCCAGCTGACTGAGGGGTTGGGGGAGTGAGTGCAACTGAACTCCAGGGGGGCCAAGCCTTACCTCTTCCTTGCTTCAGAATGAAGGTCCAGTTGGGTTGAGGCTCCGAGACTAGCAGTTGCAGTTAGGTAGAAAGAACCTTGAGGAATGGCAGTACCACTTCAGATTGCTCTCTGTGTTAAATCGCACTGTGTTTATTTGAATTGTTAATTATGACAGCCCCCTTGGATCAAATTGGAGAGTTATCCTGGCAGTCTGGGCAACGGAGTCCATCAAACGATTTTTAGGTTGTGGGTTTTTGTTTTTTAACCTCTGATATTTACCTACCATGAGCTGATAGTCCTAACACATCCCAGGCAAGCAGATGACATGACATGTTGCAAGGAGGGTATGTCTGCAGGGATTCCTCCTCCTCCTCCTTGCAGAAGATGGCAATCGCTCAACACCTTGAAGGGGAAAAACAATTTACTGCAGATAAAATAATTACATATACATATTCAAGAAATTTCAGTTCATGTATCTAGCTGTTTTATTTTTGACACGGAAGGAAATTAGTCCCCTAGATATGGACCTAAAATACATGCATGAAGGCGTACTGGTTGTTTGTGGGAGTGGCTTAGGTTTCCTTTTGCCTCTAGAGTATGATCTCGTATTTCTTTGAAGTTGCTCTGGGTATCTAACCTAAACATTAGCAGCAGGGTCTGCAGTGGGACTGATCCAGATCTGTTCCCCACAGCGCCATTGTTATAGTCCTATAGGGGAAATATGTGAAAGTTGACTAAAGGAAGTATTCAACAGGGACTAAATTTAACAGGTAGCAACTTTCTCTGTCAAGATTCTGATATCCTCCAGATAATGAAATATGGTAAATACTAGCCTTTAAGTGGCTATCTATTACAGCTATACTGGTGATTCAGCCCTAAATACTTAATAAGTAAAATTGGTTTAAATTGAACTTGCTTCTAAGTAAATATACTTAGAATTGGAACCTGAAGACTGTTTGGCTGCCAAAAAAATGCATTAATTCAGATTTGCTTTTGGCTGACCTACAGATTTGTATCCTTTCCAATTATTGCTAAAAAGAATACCCAGAACACCAATTGTTACATGCATTCCATCCTTTTCTGTTCACCATCCTGGGTCCCTTGTGTGAGTTGCTGAATGATGTCATGAATGCAGCTGGCATTATGACTCCTTTTAAATGAATCCACAGGAACTATGGAATGGTAATGTCTGAATGTCACGATGATCATCACTAATGGGCAAAGAAAATTCTGGGGGGGAGAGCACAGTATAATGAATCTGATACCATGTGTGTATTAAAACTGGCGGATGATTAGAGGGCATTTATTGAGAATTCTCTTAGGTTGGGATATAGATCTTCAATCTTTACGTTGAATGAACATTGCCCTAGGAAAGGACAAATGCCTTTAAGAAAGTGTCAAGAGTTGCCTGAACTGATGTTGAATCATTGAAGTATAAATAGACATGAATAGCCCATAGTATTAAGCAATATTGGTCAATATCTGGTTTGGTTGCACAAGGAAAAAGGGAAGAGAGCAATTTGATACCATCTTTCTTGCAACAGGACAGTTCACAATCTAGGAAGTCTCCAAAAGTGCTAGCCTAAGCAGAGTTACACCCTTCTCAGCCTGTCAATGTCAGTGGACTAGAAGGATGTAATTCTGCATAGGATGGCACAGAAAATCACAACTTTTAGCACTACTGTTCCTTACATTGCCCCAGAAGAAGACACAGCCTTGAATTTCATTTGCCAATAAAAATTCACCCCGTTGTGAAACATGAAAAGGCACTCATCCCAGATAACTGCAGTATCAACAGCTTGAGAACTGTACTTGGTGTGGATTGCCACTTTCCCCTTCTGATGATGTTTAACTGTGTTTGGATATGAAGGGACTGTTTCATGATTTTCTGCTTCTGAGAATAAATTAGCCTTGTTACAAATTAGAGTGATTTTTTGTAGTTAATCTCCCAGATGCCCTGGACTGATAGGAAACTGTAGAGGGGAGAGGTGGGTTCAGCTCTGGTCATACCATCCATCTCAGCTCTCAGACAGTATTGAAACATAGGGCTACACTAATTACTATTCAAGTGTTCTATGTTAGAATTTAAAATGTAAAGATTTTTTAAAAGCAAAAAGGAAAATAAATAAATAAATGGTGCTAAACTTTCACCCCTGAGCACATTCGGTGAGACTGGTCATGCAGGCATATAGTGCCAGGCTATTCAATCCTGCTTTCTTTTTCCTTTTCAAATGTTTGCCCTGTTATGTGTCTTCAGCAGTGTAATAGTGTTAATCAATTTCATTTGGGGGGGCGGGGTAGGTGCCAGGTGGGGAGGGAGCTTTGCTGCCATTCAAAGGAACAGAATTTTAGGAGTGACTTGACCTACTTGGTTTAATTTTACCATTACACTGAAGTAAGTTAAATGGGTTTTGGAGTGAGAGGGTCTCATTCCCTGCCGCTGTTTCCATCCCAACCAACCACCCTAATATAAATGGAAATGCCTCTGTTAAAGTTGGATTGTGGTGTTTTCTTGTAGTAAGTAGCACAGCAACCAGGCCACAAAGCAGTAATCAGCCCTCTGAGGAGAAGGGCCTGTTTAGCAATGGTCTCACACAGAGTCCAATTACGATGCAGCTGAAGAAGAGGTTAGGTGTTCCTGCACAATGTGTGAATGAGTGGGATAGGCTGTCCTCAAAGAGAGCCCAACTTCTGTATCTTACATAGCAGTACTGCATGGAGTTGAGCACAAACTGAAATGTACTGCATTTCAGTTGACTAACAGGCATTTTTAACAAGACGTGGGAACCAACAAAACAGCCAACAGAAAACCACTTTTTCTAGAGTCCTAGTCTGTCGTTTTCCTCAGCTGAATAGTAAGTAATTTGATCATGTCAAGACCTTAGCAATAGCCTTCTGGTCTGACTGGGAACTGGCTCATCCTTATCTACAAGTAAGTGCCTTTTGGTCTTGATGGGTTTATTTCTGTGGTTGGGAATCTCCCTTGCTGCAGAGCTATGTAATTTTGGGAGGGGAAGGGTTTCCCAGTTACAACAGGGAATGTCTTTGATCACTGTAGTCTATTCATTTGGATGTTTCCCTTGGTGGCATTTCCTTTTTACAATGACTAGCAGCCAATCTCAATAGAGGCATTTCAGTCTGAAAGATTTCAAGGTCAAATTATCCTATCGGCAGATACCAGGTTGGATCATGCAGATCTTAATCAGAGCACCTTCTGCTGCTGCAAAGTGCCTTTCCCTGATGCAAGAGCCTCTTTCAGTAGTTACTTCTGTCAGAGAAAGTATTTGTACTAGAGAAATGTGCTGCCATTAACAGTGATACTGTAGGACCCAACCCAACATGTCTGCTGATAAGGACAAAGAATTCTGTTAATTTTAATATTCAGGATTTCTTAGATTCATATTTGTTTTTCCTAATTAATCTTAACATCAGTCTTCATTGACTGTTCTCTGTTTTGTTTTGTTTTTCAGAGCCAAAATGGTTAAGGTTTGGTTAACTTGAGTTTATTTCTTTTTTTAAAGCAAGAAACCTCCTTTGACCTTCATTGCAGAGATGTCAGACCAATTCTTTGTTATTACACTTGGTTGCCTCCTAGCTATATAACTTCTGAGTGTAAATCATTGAACTTTACCCTCTAATGAAGTATTGTAGAAAATAAATTGTAATGGATACATTTTTATCTTGTCCCTTTTTTATTGGTGTCTCCATTTGTTTTCAAGAGTAGTGGTCATTACACATTGAAACCTTTTTAAACCATTTCTGGAAACAAGTTTAAGTCTAAAGGCAAGCAATAAGGCAGAACCAATACAAACTGGATGCAATGCCATATTTTAAAAAAATGAAATAGTAAGAGTGGCCTATAAAAATAATAAAAGCCTACATGTTCATAATTCTGTCGTGTTTGTCTCCTGGTCTGTATATTAGTTTGAGTGATATGCTTGAGTGATAGGCTTGTGATTAATTTGTTGTGAATACCAGGGTATTTTATAAATTAGATTAAAGAACTGCCTCTTCTAAATATGGTTGATGCTGAAGCAAATAATTGAGATGATGGTTCTGAAGTACCTACTCATAATACAAAACAATGTATAAGTAACACACTGGCCCATTATGCACGGAGGGGAAGGTCCGCATTCGGGGTGGAATGGCGTCGCCTAAAATCACCGATAACGCACGGCGCCGGTTGCAACTGGCCGCAGATTCGGTGCATGCCGCCGAAAAAGCCACGTTAGTGAAACGCGGAAGAAAGCGGAGCTTCCGGGCGACCAGGGCACAACCAGAAGCGGCGCCAGGGTCGCCGCGTGCATAATCAGTTACTCTGAGTTTTGCCGCCGTTGCATCCCGTCCCATGTGTAAGCGGTTTGCTTCGCGTCTTCCCCCTCCGCGTTTTCCATGTGACCCGAAATCGCCATTTCGGCGGCCGTGCATAATAGGCTAACATGCATAATTTCAGTTCTATGTCAGTATATGTTAACTGTATTCAAAGAAAAATTGATTCAATGGATAGTAAATGCCAAGCTGGTATTTGGAGGAAGGTATAATTCAGTAGCAAAAGATATACTTTGCCTTCAGACGTCTCCAAATGAAACCCTCCCCTCTTCACTTAAAAGTTTCTCAGGTAAAATTAAGTCCTGGAGGGCCCACTCCCAATGAGTGTAGATGGTATTCCAAGGGACTCAACCTTTTTGAGATAGGGCAGACTGGGAAATGCCTGCCACTTCAATAGCTGCCATGAGAGCAAGGATATTCACAAAACGATGGCGATTTCAAAGTCAGTCATTTTTTTTTTATGGAGGCAGTGGCATTTTTAGCTTCCTCTCTTGTGCTACGACCCCACTCTAGAAATAGAGCACCTAATGTTTTCTCAAAGCAGAGTCATGCACAGTACACTCATTAGATTTTCCTTCCATCTGACCTATTGAAATAGATTATAATAAAAGGTGAACAAAATCTTGCTGAAGCTCAAAGTATTTTAGTAGGGGAATCATGCAGCTGTTTTGAAAATGAAAAAACTGCAACTGAAGCCATGTGGCAGAAAAGGAAAGATAACAAGTCTCAATCTTCCACAAGACATCTGCCAGTACAAAAGCAAAGGTGAAGTGAAATAGAGCTCTCCCTGCACCTGTTCATGGTTTTATGTACGTCTATAAGTTGTCTTAAGTAGCACTGATTTATTTAGGGTGCGTTCCCAAATAGGTGTGCAAAGGATGCAGTCCTACTAGGATAATGTTACAATCTCAGTCTCAAATAGACTCATACTGCAGTCCACATACGCTAAAGCTGGACAGATTTTTTTCCCATTCAGCAACATTCACATATATTTATCATGGTACATATTTTGCTCTTCTAACTTGTAGTGATTTTTTTTCATATTTCAGTTGGGTGTGCCTCTAGCTTTGTGTCAAACCTGTTTTTTTTTGGGTGATAGTAATGCTTCCATGTTTCCTTAATATACAAAGCAGCACAATACTAGGAGAAGTATGTCATGGAGATGCTTTAACTGCCTATGTTGTGTACCTCTGCAACACAGGTTTCCAAATATCCCTCGGAAGTTTCAAACACTGTCATCACTTTTTATCCTAGTTATGGGGGCAAGCAGGGCAGCCGTCCTGGGCTACATGCTGGAGTGCTGGTGCTGGAGTGCAGCTGCTCTGCTTAGCATCTCTGCAGATCCAGTAGCAACTTGAGAGACAAAGAAAGAGGCTTGAGGTCTTCCAAATTGCTGTGTTGCTGCCCGGGCACACAGCAACTAAGTGAAGATAAGGGAAAGAGGAAGTGCTACTTAGCAACCACCCAATCACTTGCTCCCCAGTTCAACCTGATGAGTGACTGAGCACAGTTCAGTGTGCCCTACTCTCCAGTGCCACCAGAGAGGGCCATGCCTCCAGCTGTCCTTATAGCTGCAGGGGAAAGAGGCAACACACATGCTTGCTTTTCACAGTTCATCCTTACCCTGTGCCTCACCTACTTCTCACACACTCAGTGCATTGAATCGCTGCCTAAAATGCTGTTCCTGAATTGGAAGGTTCAAGAACCAATGAGCAAAAGCTTTTATCGGACAAACCAAAACCCTGTGCATCACCTACTACTACCATAGCACCAAAAAACTCACAGGTCGCTGAGGAATGTGATGATGGACATCCTTGACTTTTGCCTGGAGCACCAGAATCACCAAGACCATACTGACTATGTCAGCTCTCCATTCATATGACATTCTCCCTTACATTAAAATCAGAGTCCAGTGGCACCGTTAACAAAGATTTATTCAAGGCGTGAGCTTTCTCGTGCAAGCACTCTTCCCTTACATGTGTAAGATGTGGCGGGGTTTTGGTTTGTCCGAAAAAAGCTTTTGCTCATTGGTTCTTGAACCTTACAATTCAGGGATAGCATTCTAGGCAGCGATTCAATGCACTGAGTGTGTGTGAAGGGCTGCAGTATCCATCACTTTGTCCTCATGCAGTCTTGCCATGAGGAAGGCTTCTATAGTACTTTGATCTTCATTCTAGTCCAACGCTAACGAATCTGCATCTCCATTCCGAGCAATACTCCAAATAAATTTATATATGTTATTTTGTGAACACGTGTGGTTGACTGCTGCTTTCTTTGAGCATCTAACATTCAACTGAAGGCTCTTTTTACCATTCTGCTATTCTGTCATTTCAGTCATGGCAGGTTTTTCTCCACTGGTATTAACTCCTCCATGTCCTAGGAACAAGATAATGTATCTTGAATCGAATCTCCTGTTGAAGGCAATCCAGTCTTCATTGCATCATTACACATTCTCCTTGTGTGAATCACAGCCCTCAAACACTTTCAAGCATCCCCAATTGCTGGGGGAAGATGAGAAAAGGATATGGTAAGGACTCAACAGAACAAGAGTATGCATGTCTCCTCTTCACCCCCAAACTAATGTTTTAAACTGTGCATTTATCTATCTTTATTCATTCTTTGTGTGTTCACTAACTTTGGCAACAGAAAACACATTGTGTATCTGTTACCATTGGCCTTCTCCCTATCTGATCATGTTTCATCTATAATGATTGTGCATTCCAGATGGACTTTAGAGAGTGCTCAGCTGTGTGTCTCAAACTGTTATATGAGGATACCTGTGATTCAGCCTGCTTTGAAAAGAGGCGGGGGAAAGTCTTGTTATGTATATTGCGTCCTTAAAATTGTTCTCTCATATACATTGACAGCACTGTCTGGGGGAGTTCCATAAGCCTCCTTACTGAGAATACTCCCCAAAACTGGTGTAAAATTACATCTATAAAAAGTTGTGCAGCCATAGGTGGCTATGTAGAGTGCTGTCCTGTAACTGAGGTCTCATCCACAATTCCTGGTGCAACTAAGGATGCCAACTAGAGTGCAAACAATCCTCCATACCCAATCACCCCCCACCCCCGCACACACAGTGCTACGTAAACTGCAGCTGGTATATTCAGAGTTCAGATGGAAGCTTGTGTGGCTTGAGGCTCTGTCTCCCAGGCCCCTGATGTGTACCCTTAAGCATTGTACCTTGGTTGTTGGAAAAGCACCTAAGGGAGAAAGCAAACACTGCAGTTTGACTAGTATGTTTCTCTGTCTAGAACCCCTGGAGGTACCTCGTCACTGCAGATACACATCAAACAGGAGGGCCTAACACTACAGCACTGACAGGTAAGATGGAACAGCAATCTGGCAGCCTTGGGCTGAGAGTCTGCACCCACTATTCCCTTCCCCCCACCCTATGTGCCACCCCAGGAATGTGGGCTTCTGCAGCTGAGGTGAATAGTGTGGACATATGAGGGCAACTTGAGGCAGGTCACTCACCTGTATGGCCCATGATATGCAATCTAGGAAAGTCTGTCTGAGAGCACCACCTACTGGGGGTATGGCAAGGGTATTGACAGTCTTTCTGGTTCTCAGTACTGTCCTTTGCCAGGGCACCCCCTCCAGACATGGGACTGGCTACAGCTGGCACTTGGGTGACTGGCGGCTATGTCTAGTGAAACTACTGGTAAAACACTCATAGCACATTTCCTTGCAGGACTGAAGCACTATGCAGCAGCCCCTGTGGAAGGAGTAGAGACAGCAAGTGACACTCCATACAGGGTAAGCATCAGTGAAGGGGTTTCCTGGCAAATGGAGCCTTCCTCCATGCTGATGGGGGGATCACTAACCTGCTGCTTTTGCACAGACATGGCTGTAGTTGGTGTCCACTCTCCTGTCTGTCATCATTGTCTATGTCTCAGTTTGGCATTTGCACAGGTGATGATTCAACAGGGAGGAGACCTGGGGAATTTTAATTGGGGGCATTCAGATAATTTTTAATGCTTTTAAATTTTCTGTATTTTTTATGTTGTTACCTGGTCTGAGCAACATAGAAGGGCAAATTAAATACAAGAATTATTATTATTAGTTATTTATTTTCAATTCAAATATTTAATTGTAATATCAAAAAATCAATACACATTACTAAATACATCAATACACAAAATCTATAACTCAAACACAGGTAAAGACTCATATGTAACCAGGGGGGAAATGGTATTTGAGACTTCTCTCCTAGTCCTAACAAATGGAATAGTAAACCCTAGATCTGTGACATAACATTGTACTTAAAAACTGCTGCTACTATATTGATTTTTACAGATCTTCACAAAGTCCAGAAATCATTTTTTTCATATAATTCCCAAAAATACCCATTAATTAAAGTGTTTTCCAAGATCCGGGTCTTTGTAAATGGCAGACAATTTGGCAATTTCAGCATAATCCAAAAATTTCCTTAGCCACTCTTCTGTCAAGGGGATATCGGGGCTCTTCCATTTGGAGGCAAAAACAATTCTGGCTGCAGAAGTTGCATACAAAAACAGAACTCTAAAATTCTTATGGACCCTGCCCTCAAGAAAATTCAACAAAAATAGCTGGGTATTTTTCAAAATTAAATGTTAATATTTATTAAATTCCTCATGTATATTACCCCCTCTTCATGTATATTATCTTGTCTTGCCTTCTTACACTCCCACCACATGTGGAAAAAATAACCCTTCTCATGTTTACATTTCCAACATTTATCACATATTTTTAATTTCCATTTTGCAAGCCTAACAGGAGAAAGATGCCAACAATAGATCATTTTATAAATATCCTCCATGATAGAATAGCAAGGGGAAAACCCCATATTAAACATCCATAACCTGTCCCAAGTATCCAAGCTCATTGAGTGATAAAAATCCCAAGCCCAAGAAATAATTACTTCCTTGACTCTTTCTTATTCCATATTCCATTCTAAAAGCTGCTTCTAGAGTTTTAAATTTTTTTACCATCTTTCTTTCTGAAATCTAGATATTTGAAAACATTCAAGGCCGTTGGAATTAGGTTTTAATAAAAATATCAGCTGGCACCAATATATTTGGCATGACAAAAGATACTATACATAAAGAGTTTAAGGATCATTACATAAGAAACTTAATAACAGTTTGGAAGAGACTGGCATATCTATAGGGAATTGATTTTATAGAGATGGAAAAACTGTTAAACTGAGATCAAGAGAAGATCTTTCGGGTGATAGGATAGATTGGTTTTTATATTACCAAATGTCGGAATTGTTGAAAATACACAAAGAAAAGGGCTTGAATGTACAAACATTTATTTATGGTTGGATTTATACCCCACCACTTCTCCAAGGACTCATGCTAGTGGCAGCAGCTTCATCATCATCATCATCATCATCATCATCATCATTTTTCAGGGTGCTGTATAAGCTGGCTAAGAGCCTCTTGTGGCGCAGAGTGGTAAGGCAGCCGTCTGAAAGCTCTGACCATGAGGCTGGGAGTTCAATCCCAGCAGCCGGCTCAAGGTTGACTCAGCCTTCCATCCTTCCGAGGTCGGTAAAATGAGTACCCAGCTTGCTGGGGGGTAAACGGTAATGACTGGGGAAGGCACTGGCAAACCACCCCGTATTGAGTCTGCCATGAAAACGCTGGAGGGCGTCACCCCAAGGGTCAGACATGACTCGGTGCTTGCACAGGGGATACCTTTACCTTTACCTTTATAAGCTGGCTACAGGGATTGGTGTCATCACTGCTGCTGCCATCTCATTGGTTCCAGTCCAGTTCCTGTACCGTTCAGTATATTCAGACGGCCATCCATCTCGTATATCCACCTCACTCAGGCAGGCTCTGATAGATAGAACTCACACTATCCTCCCAGAGCTCCCTTGAGCAGCTTGAAAAAGTGCAGGGGTTCTACAGGACAGAGGGAGTTCACTACCCTGCTCAGTGGATCTTATTAATATTTGTCTACTGCTCTTCAATAAAGTCTAGAGTGTTCAAAAGCAGTACCTCTATCTGGTGTTGGGCAACTACCCTTGTCCTCTCATGCCACGCTACTCTATGACCCAAGTCCCCCCCCCCCAATCCTGCTAGTGAATTCCCAATGGGATTTCTCTAAATGACTCCCTTTCACACATCTGAGGGAGCAGGCTTTGATTCATAAGAGGTTCATGCTGAAATGCATTTTCGTAGTCTGCATGGTGCTACTGGATTCCCATTGTATTCAGCTACAATAGACTGGCATAGACTGAGATGGTGGGGATGGTGTCCAGTCTCCTACTCTGGCCTCTCCTATAGATTCTTTAAACTCCAGCCACCCACAATCAAATAAGAAAGGGACATAAGGTTTGCTCCTTAAGGGCTTCTTATCTGGGAATCTGCCACGCCAAGGCAGTAATTAAAGGTAAAGGTACCCCCTGTGCAAGCACCCAGTCATGTCTGACCCTTGGGGTGACGCCCTCTAGCGTTTTCATGGCAGACTCAATATGGGTGGTTTGCCAGTGCCTTCCCCAAGGCAGTAATTATCTGTGAAGTAAAAAGAAATCACTTTTCCCTAGATTAAATCTAGGCATATAAAACACAAGGCGGGCAACAAAGGCTTATTACACAGAAAATAGAGTATTCAATAAGTTAAATGCCATATTTGGATGGCTTCAATATATAAAATGAAACTAGTTCTCAGCTTTACCTCTCAATAAAGTGTATAAATTAGTTCTCAGCCTCATATAAAGTGTATAAACCCTAAAGGGAGATTTGATTCTCTTTCTCCAGACAGATTAGCTCAACAGGTTCAAGGCTGCTCTTTTACCATACAGATACACTTTCCACAGAATGTGTATGCATGAGCTCAGAATATAGGGCCTTAACAGAATGCTTGTTTGTCTCAATGAAACAAGCTTTCTTCCCTAATTTGACTGCCAAAACCATAACTAAAAGCCAAATAAAAGTCTAACTGAATTGATGCTCTTATCTAGAGCCATGAAATCTGTCTGAGAAAATAAGCTTTTCTTCACCTTTCTTAAGCTGCTTTTGTGGTTACACAAGAGAGACATGAATACCCTCACAAAAGAGGGTACAAGGGAGGCGATTGCAGATGATACAGAGGGGTTGAAAAAGGATATGTCAGCCAAAATGTCAGTCTCAGAGGCTCATCAACTGGATCATCCCCTCTTCTTTTTCTCAGTTAGCGGAGGGGGGCAAAATATTTCCTGCGTTCTCCTCATGTGGGCATTAAACCAGGGGCCTTGGGCTATGACACCACAGCTGCAATGGAAGACCCAATGGTTGGTGATATTTCTGTGGCTTCATTTGGGGGGGTTCTACTTGACTGTGTCCAACTAGTGTCACTCAAAGGGACATAATTGATAGTGGGGTGAAGGGATTCTGACATGCTTAATATGAATTTCTGCCTGGTGGAAGTGCCTATGTTGTCCATACCCCCCCCCACACACACACACATACACAATTCATACAGAGTCAACCAGTGGCATAACTATTGCAATGGCAGCTGTTTTCCATTGCCAATGTAGCCCATAAGATGGGGCTGTTTAATGTATCCCTTTACAAGTATCAGTGGTTAAATGGCCATTTAACTTACAGGGGAATTTCCTGGTGCAATGCAGCCTGCAAGAGTTCCAGCAATTCTGCCACCACTTCAGGGACGTAGCCCCTTGAACACACTTAATTGCTGTTAGCTCACTGTGGGATGAGGCATTGTGTGAATCAATGCCCTTTATTGGCAACATTGAGTTCAGTAACTCCTGAAGTGCTGGCTTGTGGCATCGTAAGGGCTGATCTGGGCTTGTTCCAGAGCCATTTTCACCTCCTATTCTACTCCTGATGGGCATTGTGGTTGACAAACATCAGTTGACCACTCACACTAGCAGCCCCATTGTGTGTTCTGCTAGAAGAGTGTTGGTGCTTCATACTTTGTATTGTAAAGAAAGGCTCAGTTCCAGCATTATTGAGAGCTGACAATAAAAACTGCAGCTAACCATTCTGGTCTGTTAGGGGAAAACAGCAACAACATTGTGAATTTTATTTTAAAAACTGCAAACAATTAAAACAGCACAACCTAGTGAGTGACATAGAATTCACCAGTACTCTTCAGGCTAGAAGTTCAGGGGGAAAAGGAAAGGGGAAATGTTTTAGATCAGTAGTCCCCAACCTTTTTATCACCGGGGACCGGTCAACGCTTGACAATTATACTGAGGCCCGGGGGGGGGTAGTCTTTTGCTGAGGGACGTCGCTGCCGGCTGAGCCTCTGCTCCGCTTGCTTTCCCGCCAGCGCCCCTGACTTCCTGCAGCCCACTGGGAGGTGCTGCCAGCAGCAGCTGCGCAGTGCCACGCCGAGGGGGAGCCCCAGCCATGGCAGCTGCCGGAGACCGGCAAAGGTTAGCCGGTGGCAAATTGGCAGGGCAGCCCCCGAGGCAGCAGCTGGGGAGGAGGATGAGGAAGAGCTGCAGCCCGGTACTGACTGATCGACTGACCGGTACCGGTCTCCGGACCAGGGGTTAGGGACCACTGTTTTAGATGTTTTAGGTTTTCCCACAGTGCCCTCAACATCTGCAACTTGTAGACTCCTTAAGATGGAGTGAAGGAAATACTATGCTGACATCACATCAAAGTCTGCGCTGGGATAGAGAAACTAGGACTGGTTTCTTTCCTTTGAAGAGATAAACACCACAAATAATTTGGATCCACTGGTTATGATGACCCCAGGTACGTAATCTAATAAAACAGTAAACTATGAGCATTATTGTCTGGCTAGCTAATGGGAACATATCTAGTCTATTAAAACAGCTTCACTGGCTGCCAGTTTGTTGCCCAGTTCAATTCAAAGTGCCGGTTCCAACCTTCATGCCCAAGGGCCTACCTAACTAAAGGACCATCTCCCCCATATATGTTCCTGTACACCACTTGGGATCCCCAGGATGACACTTCCTAGCTAATGTCATAGTATATAGGCAAAGAGAAAGCCAGCAACAGCCCTTCTGGGCAGCAAATAACAATCCTATCAGCAGGAAGTGATCCCTTCAAGCGAAATTAAAATCTGTGATAGAGCAAGGATGCTGCTGCTAGTGGTGCAGCTGTTAGGCAGGTAACTGATGATAATCTCATGTCTTGCCAGTCCACAGAAGGATGAAAAATGCACCAGGTGTGGGCTCCTCTACCCCCACCCCAGAATGGTGATGACTGAAATAATTTTGATTAAATAGCATCTTGATTTTTCACTCTGAACAAAAGTACTGTGTCTCCCAGAAACGGTTTGTGTGTCAGAAGCAGATTACAATGAATGCTGGTAGACGGCCAGCTTTCCTGGGAATCAGCCTTATCGAACAGACCCCCATAGCATTGCCCCCATAGCATATGGCGTCGAGATGCTTAAGTGCAGACACACCATTGGGCAAATCTTGCAAATGTATGCAGCCAAAAAATGGGAACACAGAAGGCTGAAAGCCAAAGCCTACTTCCATTCTGCCGTAGGGAAAATGCGGCTCAGTTCCAATTTAACTCGTACAGCAGGAAGTCTCCACGGTTGGCTTCGGAGTTTGTTTCTTCTTGTAATCTATACCCCCCCCCCCCCCCCGGCCAACATGGCCTGGGATCAGCTTTCTGGGCATTTCAACTGGGAACGGGGGAGTTGAGGCACTTGGGGGGCGGAATAGGGGATAAATGGTTTCAGCCACCAAATTGTATCAATCTGTACTTTAGTGTGGGGCTAAATTTTTAATGCTTTATGTTTTTAATGTAAACCGCCACGAGCCGAGAGTGGCGGTATAAAAGTCGAATAATAAAGAAAAATAAAATAAACACATCAAGCTGCCTAGCGGCAAGTTCTGCTTTCGGGCTAATGTTTCTTCGGCAGCCTAAACCTGCGTGGTTCCATGGGCCGGTACATGCCCAGGGCGCTTAGTGGCGGCGCCTGCTCCAAGCGAAGAGCCCACAGACCCGCGTGCGTCTTCTTGCTTAGCTGCATTCCCTGGGAATGGGTGCAGACTGGGGAAAGGCACTGCGGGACTGAGGCGTCCCTTTCCTTGAGGGGCACAGAGATCCCGCTCGGGCGGGCCTAACACCGGCCGGCTTCGGCAACGGCGTCCTTCTCGCGAGTCTGGGGCCAGCCTCCTCCGCGAGAGGGCGTCCCTGCCGTCCGCTGCGCTTCCCCTTCCGCCCGAGTTTCCGGGGCTGGGTTGAGGCGATGGCGGCGGGCGGGACGGATCCGCGCACTGTGGACGCGGAGGAAGATGCTTCTCAGCTGGTCTTTCCGAAAGGTGAGCGCCGCCGCGCCCCGAGAAAGGGCTGCGGGAAGCAGCAGGGAGGATGCTCGGAAAAGCGGGAGCCGAAACAGGCGGAGAGAGTTCAGCTAGTCCGGTGCTCCCCGAGGGCTCGCGCGTGGTTAGCACGGACGGAGTCAGGGGGCTGGCAGGCTCATGGGCCAAAGCCCGGCTGGTAGGCAGCCTGCGTATCGTGCGTGGGCTGAGCGTTGAGGTCCGCGGAGGAAGAGAAATATATGAATGCAAACGGGCGCCACTTGATTTCCTGGGAATAGATTGAGGTGGGTAGCCTTGTTGGTCTTAAGTAGCAGAACAAAATGTGAGTCCAGTGGCACCTGTAAGACCAACAAAGTCTTATTCAAGGTGCGAGCTTTCATTTGCATGCACACTTCCTCAGATCCTGAGGAAGTGTGCATGCACATGAAAGCTCATATAGAATAAAACTTTGTTGGTCTTACAGGAGCCACTGGACTCATTTTGTTCTACTTCAGACCAACAAGGCTACCCACCTCAATCTCTGTAAGAACTTGTTAATCTTTACAGGGGTCGCATGATTCTTATGTACAGCGGACTACCATGGCTGCCATTTTGGAGAGGCTTTAATCATGGAAATGGCTTTAATCATGTTGTGACCCTTCCAAATTCTCTGGTATAAGTGATTTGTAAATTATAGTTTTATAGTTTCAAGCTAGCAGAGGACTCTACTTTTTTGGGGTGGAGGAAGCTAAGCGCTTGCTTAAGAGAACATATCATACGCATGAGGAAGTGAAAACAAATGCCACAATAAATGTATTGGTCTTTAATATGTACAAAGGAAAGAAGGGAGAGACATCACTGAAAACTGGAAAAGAAATACACAGCATCAGAAGCTTCTAAAAAAAAAAGGCACAAAGCAGTTTGTATTGATATTGGTTGTTACAAAATATCCAGACAAGTCAATTTGTAAATAAAAGTTAACTGCTGTGAAAAAACCAAAACAGAAAGGGTAAACAGTGAAGCAGTCTAAATAAAAAATTAGCTCCCTCCCATTCAGGAAACCCAGGGCCATCCAGAAATCTAGTCTTGTAGGATAATGAGTATACATCCTTCAACCACTGATGCATTGCAAACATTCTCTTTCTTTCAATACAGAATTTGAGACTGCTGAGACCCTTTTGAATTCAGAAGTACATATGCTTCTTGAGCATCGGAAACAGCAGAATGAGAGTGTAGAAGATGAACAGGAACTCTCAGAAGTCTTCATGAAAACATTGAATTACACTGCTCGCTTCAGCCGTTTCAAAAACCGTGAGACTATTGCTAGTGTCCGCAGGTGAGTAATATAACCAGTGGAAAAATACTTTATTTGAAGATGTGTGTGCCAAAATGGAAGAGTATGCCTACCACCTCTAAAATGAAAAAAGGGAATTTTGTTGTATGCATTTGCAAGTAAACTGTTTCAGAGTTCTAAAGAAAACTCATATAAAGAATGCACAACAGAACTAAATAGATCAGTCTGGCAGCTGTTTATATGTGGTAAGTATGAGTATGCTATTCCCCTCCAAACAATTGGAAAGTAGCATTTCTTATTTCTTAGTATATATAAGGTGCTATCAAACATAATTCCTAATATATGATCATATGCTTGCCTATTAAGAACTCCTACATTGGAGATAGCAGTCAGACACCTCCTTTCATTGAGGGGGAGTTCAAAGGTAGCAAACCATGAACACCCCTCCTATCATATTGTGTTAAATATTCTGTGTACTCCACTGCCTGGCCAGATATGACACTAAAATAGATGTCAACCACACATATTCACATAAGTGTGAATACACTTTCTGACTCAACAGGACACAGGCATGGATGCCAGTCTCCAGAATAGCCTGGACATATAGCTTTAGAACGTGTCAGAAGGAATGGCTGAACCGCTAGTGACCTTCCACTCCAGGGAAATGCATAATTCAGAACAGTAGGTTTCCCAGTAACTAGCAGTTCGGCAATTTCCCAGTCTTACTTCTGCTCTCCTTGATCTAGCAATACTTAACACCTCTCCTAAACTTGGTAGCTTTCCCATCCAGTAATTAAAGGGCCATAAAGACCCATTAGTTTATCCTGAGGAATGCAACAATTGTCTATCTCCTAGGAACCTGATTCTCATGGATCATTGTCTAAACTCCAGACATTCAATCACATCATTGTTTTTAAAGCAGACATGTCAGCATAGCTTGGCATAGCATTTTGCACTATATCAAGAGGTTTCCTGCCCCAGACTATGTGTGCGTGTGTTCTTGAACCCTTATATACACACAATGTGTTGTTCTCCTTCTTCCTTCTCCCATGAAATGCTGATTGTTTTGCTGCTGAATCTGTGGACCTCTCATAGATTTGTAAATATCACCTTCACCAAAATACTCTCTCCCCTTTACATCCTTATTCTCTTAGTCAACCTTGTGTATATGTTTTTGTTGTGTATGTGTTTTTGTTTGCATGTTGTACCCCTTTAATTCCCTGCATAAAATCATTTCCAGTTTAACTTTGGTTATTTTGAGTGTCTCTAATGGAGGCTCTTCCTTTCCTGAAAAATTGATTTTGGTAAAATATTCCTGCTAAGGCCTAACAAATAAATGAAACACATTTTTAAACCCTTCTAAATTCTTAGCCTTTCATTAAACTTTATGATTATTTTATTGGAAATTTCTATTTTTCCATTATAATTTGTTTTTCCCCCTGCAGCTTATTACTCCAGAAGAAGCTTCATAAATTTGAATTGGCATGTTTGGCTAATTTGTGTCCTGAGACAGCTGAGGAAGCCAAAGCTTTAATTCCCAGGTGAGTCATTCTGGGGAAACTCTTGGGGATTCAGAGTGCTGTTTAGAATGAGTGAACAACAGATATATCAGGATCGTGATGTTCCCATCCATCTGGTTCAAAACTTGGACTGGTATGATATTGTGTGTTGTACTACATAACTTTAGTGTGGCTTTCCCTCTGGTTTAACCTTGTTATGCTCCACATTTTTTTCCCCAGTCCCAAAACACAGACAGATACTGTCATGTTTTCCCTTTCCGCATGTCCTCCCCAGTTCCTAATCAGGAAGAGGCTGCTGTCATCAGAGGTGTGCTGCTTTCAACAGCGCAGTGCTAGTGGCGACTCTGGTCTTTTGTCTTTAAAACCTCATTGCTAAGAGAGAGACTCAGTCCATGGGCAGCCTTAAAATTTTCTCTTTGCCACCCCCAATACTTCCAAGAACAAGGAGATGCAATCCAGCATGAGTGGACAAGGTAGAATTTGGAATGCATGGCATGTGTGTAACTGTTGCCCTACCAGAAGGGGAGAGAAGGTAGCACCACACACTTCCTCCAGAAGTACAGGGCAAATCGGTCATATTCATGTTTCCTGCAAGAAGTAAAATTATATCTCACATGACACCTCTGACATTACAAAAGCTGATTGCCTGGAGACAATTCTTACAGATCAAGTGAATAATCAATTCAATCCCTGTTGTGTCATTTGATAAGAGGAGCCTTTCAGTGTATTTATTTCAAGCAATCAGTGGAAAGGCTAAGAGAGGACAGAACCTTAAAAATTGCTACAGTTGGTGTTCCTTAACCACAGAGAGAATGGGAGATGCTGAGTGATAAGAAGATAGCTGGGTTTAAACTCCAGCGTTTTGCCTCACTTACCTTATTGGGTTGTTGTGAAAATGGAGAATTATGTATGCCATCTTGGATCTCCATTGGAGGGAAAGGTGGGGTATAAATGAACTGAATTTAAAAAATAAGTATAAATAAATGAAGACTATAATTCACATTAAATGTAGTTCTATATAAATTAGTGTTGAGTAAGTAATAAAATCAGCTAATAATAAAATACATGGTAATTACAACAGCTGTTAATCCAAAACAAATGGTTCCAGTATCTAGTAATCTTACATGTGGGACTGTGATTTGATTATTCACAATATGCGTTTTGTGGGAAGGCTCATAAAGACGGTTCAGAAATTTCAAGTAGTGCCAAATGTTGCTGCTTGCCTCCTGATTAATGTAATACAAATGTCCCTTTCCACCATGCTGAGAAAGTACAGCTGACCTGGTCACATATCTGGGTCAAGAATCCCTGGCAAATTTGAGTATGTATGTGTGTGCCTATAAATTTTATGTAATTAACCACCACTAATTGTTCTTTAGCCTAGAGGGTCGGTTTGAAGATGAAGAGTTGCAGCAGATTCTTGATGACATTCAGACCAAAAGAAGCTTTCAGTATTAGAAGGGATTGCCAGATTCTTCTGTAGTCTGAACACTGAAAAAAAACAACATCATTTGTTCCCATGCAGTCTTGGACCAATCCTGAAACTGTTACTGGATAGATTCCAAAAAATATTTGGACTTGTTAAATATTGATGTAGTTGTAAAAGTTTATGTGGTATGAATGGCAGAGTTTTTTGGAGTTTGATCTCATTAGTTTCATACTTGTTTCCATGGGGGGGGGGGAACATGCAAAATAATTGTGAAATTGGGTGAAAAATAAATGAGGACATAGGTCCCCTTCTGAATATCTGTTGTCCATGAGAAACTTCCTGTTATTTCTTGAAACTGTATCAGTAGAATCAGGTCTGATAAATATCAGTGTATTCTTGATGAGTTTGATCAAGAAACTTCTTCCCTCAGGACTAATTTTATACATTGTGGGAAAAAGTCCCGTATTTGTAATTAAGGGTATGTGGCTTGTGAAGTGATCCACTAATTTTCATGTAAAACACTTTTAAAAAGAAACATTTTACTGGGGTGGTTGAAAAATGGTGTGTGAAGGAATTTATTAAATTGAATGTCTTTTCTGTATGTTGGAATGTTGATGTAATATATTAAAACCTATTGTATGTTTAATTATATACATATTTATGTTATGTTGTTATAAACCAATTGTCTACAAGTCTGTGTGTGGGCGAGAAAAAACTTAACGCATCTGTGCATTTTGAAACTGAGACTGAAAACTTATGCTTATGTTGAAAGGTCAAGCTGTGTTCTTGAGTTACCAAAAGTACCAGTTTTTAATTTCACAGGACTTGCTGTACTTGAAGTATGAAATTAACTTTGTTAATGTTCTTGCTAGTTTTATCATGGAAGTACATAGCATAATGGCATCTGTGTTGTAGAGTACACTAGAGTATACTACTGCTGTGTTTTACTTGTACAAGTTATTGGACATCACCCGGTTCATTTATGATGCCATGTTCCTCATTCCACTCACTAAAGATAAGTCTGATGAAGGGGTTCTATCTTCCTGTCTCTTTCTCTAAGTTCATTTCCAAAAGGATGAAATAGCTGTTAAAATTAATATCATCCATTACATTGATTTATCTCTTAGACATTAGTCTTCACTTATATGATATACTAGACGAATTATAGCATGGGAAAGTTCTAAATGATCATGCTGTAATATGGGTACCAGTGTCTGATTAAATCTCTCCTGTTATCAGTATGTGTGCAATGGGATAAAAGTGGGTACACCATACAATAGTTAATCCCTCTATAAATCATATTGGGAGGTCACTCAAATATATTTCAAAGTATGCATGCAGTCCTGTTTGGTACTCAAGAACTGCTCTTTTGCTTTTCTAACACTACTATTCAGCTGTCTGAATTCTAAAAATCTGTAAACTTAATGTGTAGAAGTTAATGTGTAGAAAATAGATATAATTTTTCTTCCTTGTAACATAGTTGCCACGGTCTCCATGAAGTCTTCTGGAAGTGTGAGACAGAGCTGAGTATAATCCATAGATTGATGACAACTTAGCCCAAATCTCTGAATTGTATCTTCCAGCTGTTTAATGTAGATGTAAAAAGCATGAGAGACAAGATGACAACTTGTTGGGTCCAAACTAGTCCCCAAGCACTACCATTTGAAACCTACCTTCCAGGTAGGACCAAAAGCACTGCAGAACAGTACCAACTCTAAAAGGCAATTTAGGAGGATACCATGATTGATTGCATAAAAGATGATGAGAGTTCCGGGAGAATCAACAGAGTTATGTTCCCCTTATCTACCAAGATCAAGGCTGTTTCAGCCCCATAGTCAGGCCTGAGCCAGACTGGAAAAAATCCTTGATATCATTCCTTGCTTACGGTCTTTTTGGCAGAAACTAACTGACCAATGAAGCAGAATTTTGGGTTAGAAGGACCTTTGATCTGAATCAGCAAAATTACACCAACATGAAGTTTATTCTTTAGCTCTTTTACAGGATGCTATAGTATTTAATTGTTGCCTCAGGACGCCCTGGTTAAATGTCCTAATTAGTCATGAGGCTTTTGGGATGACCTTAAGTCAGTCACATAGCCCAGTGGTCCCCAACCTGCGGGCTGCGGCCCGGTGGCGGGCCGCGGCTCCCTCTCCCCGCCCCCCCGCAGTAAAAAACTTCCCCGGCCGCAAGCTTGCGGCCCGGGAAGCTTCTTACTGCGGCAGGGCGGGGAGAGGGAATCGGGGCCAATGTGCGGGCGCAGCCCGATGCGGGGGCGTGGCCCGATGTGGGGGCGAGGCCTGATGTGCGGGCGCGGCCCGATGCGGGGGCGTGGCTCGCGGGCTGCGCCCCAATGCCCTGCCGGTCCCCAACCTCAGAAAGGTTGGGGACCACTGACATAGCCTAATCTACTCAACAAGGTTGTTGTAAAGATGAAATGGGAAAGCCATATATCTTGAGCTCTCCAGAGGAAGGCTGGGACTAAAATACAGGTATAACATATAGTAAGATTACAAGGTCCAGGTTCTCCCCTTAAGACACAGATAACAGCTTCTTTTTCTACTTTAACATGCCACCAAGAGTTTTCTTCATCTCATTCTCTACTTCAGGCTTCGGGCAACAATGCTTTTTCTGTCCTCTTGCCATCCATTGCTGAAATCTTTTATCTCCCTTGTAATAATTACAGAAGAAAAGTCAGGTTAATCTGTTGCAGCATGACTCATAACCCTTTGGTGGAAAGTGCCATCAAGTCACAGTCAATTTTATTTATTTATTCATATTTTTATACCGCCCTCCCTGAAGGCTTAGAGCGGTTTACATATAACAAACTATACATGAAACCATGACAACTCCATGAGGGTTTCAAGCAGCAAATAGAGGTGACGCCATTGCCTTGTCTCTACATAGCAAGATTGGACTTCCTTGGTGGTCTACCATCCAAGTACTAACCAGAACTGACTCTGCTTAGTTTCCAAGATCTGCCAAGCTCAGGCTATCTCACATCAGGTCTTTTGGTCCTCTAAACACTCCTCACAATTTATTCCAGGATTTCTCAGCTGTTACAGGTCTCGGTTTAGCGAAAATAAGAGGGTTGCATTACCAGTTATTGCCATAGGTACCTCTATAATTCACTTGACTCTGTATTATGCAATACTGTCTCACCCTATACTTCCTACATGTCAAGGCTGATTGTTTAAACCCTTCATCATAACCATATACATAAATGCCCTTCTAGTAAGGAACCACTTTATGCATTTCATAAATTGAACTCTAATCCAATAGATAAAAAAATAATACCTCTGTATTTTAAGTACTTTTACAACACTTTTCTCCTGGAATGGGACCAAAAATGATTTGCCTTCACGGTGGCACAAGTCCAGCGTGGGCCCCCCATCTCTTGTTCGCTTCTTTTTCCAGCTACATTGGCTCTAACAGCCTTTCTCCCTAACGTAATTATGTTGAACGGGTCTACTGCAAATCCATTGGTCTATTGGAGCAAAATTACACCAGCGTCAAGTAGCCCTTTAAAGACTTTATTTCAGTAGCGCATAAACTTTCTTGAGTCGACACTCTTTTTCAGATGTATGTGCAGCCACAGAGGGCACAATTTGATACATAGCATGAGGAGGGGGCGCTGCATACAACATCCCTTCATCTCAAGGCGAGTTCTGCTGATTCACCAACGTTTATGTCAAAATAGATTTTGCTGGGTGATACTTCACTCTTGTGCCCCGACGTTGATTACAGACTCTGCTCTCCTCTGCTTCCGGAGCGGGAACCGGAAACCATGGCTGCGCTGACTGACAGTCACAACCGTTCGTTCCTCCGACCCTCGAACTACAGGCTCTTCCTTCCGACGGCGCATGCGCACACTGAAAGCCCGTGCGCGCGCCTCTCTTTGGGTTTACTCCGCCGCTCTCGTGCGCGATGACGTTGTTCGTGTGCACCGCCTCTGCTGGTCGCTGGTGGGGAAGATGGCGGATGCTGGCGGCGGCTCGTGAGGTAGCAGCTTCCGGGACTGGAGAGCTCTGGGCGTCGGAGCCCCACGTACGGGGCTCCGTGTGCGGCTGTTTTGTGAGTGTCTCTCATCAGGGGGGCTGGGCGGCACGGGCATGGGGAAGAAAAGGCCCGGCGAGCCGGAAGGCCGTCTCTGCTCCGCCATCTTTAGGCCTCGAGGGCTGCTCCTGCTGAGGGATAGGGGTTTGCGGTTGTTCGCCGGCGTAGGAGCGGGTCGAATCTGAAAACAGAGATGCTGGCCTGGGGTTGGACGGGAGAGGCCTGCAGAGAGCGGAAACGACCTCTACTCTGGTCCAGTAGACATAGGAAGTCAAGTGCCTGGGATACAGGGACTGGGTATACCCTTCCCAACGCGAAAACTTTCTATTAGTTAGGACTAAATAAATGGTTACTACAGTCTGATCTTAAAGGTACCGGCGCTTTCGGTGAAGGGGAGTGGCTGTAAGTATGAACTGGGAAGGCTTCCATTCAGGCCTAACCTCAGCTGCACACTTACTCGGGGATCAAAGTAAATCACTGTCTCAGCAGCTTCTGCCCCTGTAATTTGGAGATGATGGTGATGGCCACTAAAATACATTACAGGGGTGTTTTGAGAATGAATCATTTGTTGCTGAAACATTCCTTTTTTATATGAGAGATAAATATAAGCAAGCATTTTTAGAATTAATGTATTAGTATAAACAGTGTGTGGACGTTTATGATCCATTTGCTAGAAAACGGAGGAAACAAGGGAAGGGTCTTAGTAAAGGCCAATGACTTCATTGCTCAGTTTCTGCTTAAGAATGTTCTGTCAGTCACATATTTATTTATTTATTTTCTTATGTTTATAGATCCCTTTTGGTATGTTTCATGTAATCACAACTATAGTTTCTGACTAATGTATATTTTTAAATCACTTTAATGTTGTGAATGCTTTAATACTATATTAATATAATGTTTGTACTTCATTTTTACATGCTTAAAATGTAAACTTTAGTGTTTATAAAACAATTAAACAAGTCAGTTAATTATTATTTCAACAGAATGGTTAGAAAGTGTGCTTAGGATCACGGTAAATTTGTTGGTAAATTCTGGCTTCTCAGTATCAGTTTTTGTAAGAAAGTAAGAGTTCTACAATTTTTAAAGAAATTTTTTTAAAGGTATGATGGTATTCTCACAGCTGTGTGTAAGACCATATTCAGAATTTATTCCTACCAATAATGTACAGTTATTGCAGGTTTATCATGTACAATCTTAAGAAGCCTTGTTATTGTATGGTAATGAATTATTCTTAGTATCCATCTGTTTACTGCACAATATGTTAATATGCTATTTTGTTATTAGTTGCTAACATGTATTTAAGAATTCCTTATATTGTGTTTTAAGTCATTTGGGGGAGGCCTCTCCTGAACTGGAAGGTATTGAAATTAACAATCGTGAGACAAGTGCTACATGTTTGGATAAAACCTCACTGAACTGATAGACTAACCTCATTTATTTTCTAATGCTTGCTTTTAAAAGTAGTCTGCTTTGAAATAGCTAATAATTCTGTTTCAGAAATTTGAAACTATACTAAATATTTTTAGCTTTTTAAGGGGATATTAGTTTCAGATAGTCACATGAAATCTCTAAATAAGATGATTTCTGCATAAGAAATGAACCTAACTTCTTGTGATTTTATTTTTCTGTCTGTACTTTCGGGTGTCATGCTATTTTACATTCATTTCCTGAATAATTCCCAGTGATGATGTATACAGAAGTCATTTAGGAGACAAACACAGGCAGTATACTTAAATCTTTTGCTGTGGTTCAAATACTCACTCCTTTATCATAAGTAATGATGATTTGGCAATTGTAGAGTAGAAACATCTATTTAAAATGAGTATAAATATCAATATCATCACTTAAAATTCAACACTACACAGTAATTATAGAGACCTTATTTTAAATTAATGAAAAATTGCTTTAATTTTTCTAAGGTCCCTATTGTATTTGTGCTATATTTTTCTTGCACTTCTTCAGCAGTATTACCATAAATGGAGAAATTAAACTTAACAATGTAAATTTTTCTAAGAATGAACATTAGCCCAGAAGTGCCAGGTTTTTCTGTTTGCTTGGTTTTTTTAACTGCTGCAGTTCTTAAACTTCATTGTGTTGCCACCTCAGCTCTGGTTTGCTTTGTTTTAGCAAGTTATCACATTTTCTTACATTATGTTCACTCCTGGGAAGTCAGCTTTGAATGAAATAAAGTCCAGGACCCATTCCACACATGTTGTATAATGCACTTTCAATGTGCTTTTGCAGCTGGAGTTTCCTGTGCAGAACAGGAAATCTACTTCTAAAATGCATTGAAAGTACATTATCCAGCATGTGCAGAATGGGCCCAGGTCCTTTTGTAACTTGTAGGGTAAAGGGAAAAGGAAATAGAAACGATGTATATTGTGTCACTGAGAATTTTGCCAGTTGGGGATGGGTGCTATTGTTGTGGATATCATGTGAAAACCTTTACATCCACCTGTACATTCAGTAAGGTAAAGGTAAAGGTATCCCCTGTGCAAGCACCGAGTCATGTCTGACCCTTGGGGTGACGCCCTCTAGCGTTTTCTTGGCAGACTCAATACGGGGTGGTTTGCCAGTGCCTTCCCCAGTCATTACCGTTTACCCCCCAGCAAGCTGGGTACTCATCAGTATAAGTGCTGAAGATATGAAGTATGTATTTGGTGTTTGCCACTTTGTTGAAAAGAATGTCTGACATGTTTCTTCATTTTTATCATGATTATGTTGATCACGTTAAAGTAAGGGTAAGAATCGCAATCTTTGCTTATTATAATTATTCATTTAATTGGGAGATACCATTAATTAAAATATATTTGCTTCCAAATACATAATAGTGAAAATACTTAGTGAAAAGCTTTGCAGAGGAGAAATGGAAGTCCATTAAATATGGTGAATGTTTTGAGATGTTCCAGTCTCCCTGAAGATTAGATGACTGAGATTTCTGCACTGAATGTCTTTCACAATATGGCCTTGCGTGGGAAGCACAGAATAAACTCATAAACAAGAATGTGTATGTATAGTTTGATTTAAGAATCAGAATGATGTTGATTTGATCATAATCATTCTATTCTTTTGAATGCTGGATTAGAAGAATCATATTTCTAAACAAATGTTCTTGCTAGTATTAAAAACTATGACTTTTGTGGAGAAGTGGGCTTCCTAGTAATACCAAAGAAGCTATGGGACTGGTTATCCCTAGAGATGGGGTCTAGCAGTGGTTCTAATTGTAAATTGTCAGTCTCCCGGGAAGCTGTTTAGCTTACCATAGCTTGGTGAGCTTCATTATTTTCCATGGTTATGTAGATATTTTGAGAGATTTATCTTGCTTAATTGCCAAGTTGGTTTTTGCACTCTGGAAAGGATGTGAGGTCACATTTGGGTTATGTTTCCTAGGCCACAGTATTTCCAAGTTATGTCACTTTTTAAAACAAGAAAGCACAGTATTTGAACTGCCTACATATTCACTGTTGGATAAATTTAGCTTCTAACACTTTCATGCAAGATACATTTAGACTACTTCTGGCCGTAGTATTCAAGGGAAATATGCCATAACTAGAAATGAAAGACAATTTAAATGACGAGAGAATCCAGTGGCACCTATAAGCCCTGTCATAATTGGAGATTTCAGGTAATTACTTTCAGCCTTCTGCAATTTAGAATACACTTGCCCATTAATCTCCAATTTTGACATATTATCTTCACTATATTCTCCCCTGAAGTTAAACTCAAACAGATGGTAACCTTATAAATTAAGCTTGTTATACCCATTTGGTCTTTGAATCTCTTTAACATAAAGCATAATTATAGTGTTTCTTTACTGCTCACCCTCTATATGGGTTGATAATTTCAATTTCATTGTATCTGAAGAGGTATGAGTACACTCAAAAGTGTATACTCTGAATAAAATATAGTTGGTCTTAAAGGTGCCACTGGACTCAAGCTTATTTAAGTGACAATAATTGAATGTAAAAGTGATGGGTCATACTCCAGTGTAGATCAAAAAAAATCTGCAGTGTGGGCCCATCTAGAGCCAGGCAATAGGTTTCTGCAAATTGAGTTATTCCTCAGGTTCACAAAGCAATATAACTAGTTAAAATAATCTACTAAATTCTACTGCCATGTCAGTATATGTACAGATGCTGCTTAAACAAAACTGTGAATGGAGAAAAAGTGGGGCACATCTAAGGGACCAGCCAGCAAAGGGGAAAGAGGGAAGAAAGTGGCTGATTATTTAGGTTGGGGGCACAGTAAAATGGACAGTTTAGAAAAAGCAGATGGAGAAGAAACATGATTCAAATAGGTAGGTGGATAGGTTTTCCAATTCTCCATGTTACTTTGGCCTTGTCTGACTTGTTTTTGTGCAAGGATATAGAGTATATTAACTTCTGCTCAGGGAAAAGTAACAGACGAGTGAAGTTCTGTCATCTACATCTGGAGCCAGGTTTCTATGGCACTTAACTGTCCATCCTATTGGATGGAGAGCCAGCTTGGTGTAGTGATTAGGAGTGTGGACTTCTAATCTGGCGAGCCGGGTTTAATTCCGTGCTCCCCCACATGTAGCCAGCTGCACTATTAGTTCTGACCGACTAGTAATATCAGAGCTCTCTCAGCCTCACCTACCTCACAAGGGTGTCTGTTGTGGGGAGAGGAAAGGGAAGCCACTTTGAGACTCCTTCAAGTGGAGAAAAGCAGCATATAAGAACCAACTCTTCTTCTTCATCCTAAATGTTGTCATCTGTGCTCCAGTTGTATGTACATGATTTATTTGCTACACATTTCCCATTTTTACTATAAAGTTCTGAAGGAAATAAGCAAATCTATAAAACATGATACTCCATTCCCTATGCTCAGTTGGTTGTAGCTATCTTTTTTAAACTTGTGTTTAAGGTATACTAGTATTATATCTAAGCCTGTATTATCCAGAATTACAACACTGTATTCTGTTTTATTCTTAAATATGTGTCTTTAGAATCAATTTATATCTTGGTTGAAAGAATATTCTTGGTTTATCTGCAATTGCATGGAGACATAAGCTTTTGGAAGCCAGTTTTGCCCCTTATGTACTGCCATAATGTATTTTTTAATTGGGTGTGTCCAGAACTGTTAGTGATGGGGAAGTTGCTGTATTTTTTAGTAGTATTTTCTGGAAATTTAAATTTAGTGTGTTAATATTTTTCACCTGTGTTGTCAAACTACTGGAATTCTGATGATAAAAGTTGTGGGAAATGGAGTGAGAACCTGCATGAACTATCTTCTAGAGCAGCGGTACCCAACCCCCAGGGGACCAAGACCGGTCTGTAGATCAGTCAGTACCGGGCCGCGGTTCCTCCTTCTCCTCCTCCCCGGCTGCTGCCTCGGGAGCTGCTCTGCCGCTAGCTCAGCTTTGGTGCTGTCCACCGGCAGGAAAGCAAGTGGAGCAGGGGCTCAGGCAGCAGCGACAACGTCCCTCAGCAAAAGACAACCCCCCCCCAGGCATCAGTAAAACTGTCAAGTGTTGACCTGTCCCCGGTGATAAAAAGGTTGGGGACCACTGTTCCAGAGTTCTCAGTGTCATTCCATATGATCCAGTACTCGGAGTGGAAAGGAGTAAATTTTTTAATTGAACATCAGTTTATTTGAATATATATTTAATTTGCAGGTACATAGCCTTGTGAGGAAACACTATTGTAAACCAAGCTGCCTGGGCAACATTTCAGTGATCAAGCCAATTGGAAAACAAGTAGCTACTGTGAAAGAACAGGCTGTTGACGTTTGGATGTTGCTAAAGTTGACTTCTTTTTCTTTGTATAAACATTAGAGATAAGCTAATGTAGCCTTTTAGGTTTCCAATGGCTGCTCATCCTCTGTTCATTTGCCTCCCAGTCTTGCTCCCTGTGCAATGCCACTTTCTGCAGCCTATACTAATCCTCCTCCTCTGAATTACACCATTTATGATTCTGTTCTCTAGCTAACAGAGAAGCAGAGGAACATAAGCTGGGATATTTTAGTGGCAGTGGATAAAGATAAAGCTATGTAATTTGTTCACATCTTGGCTTCATTTACCATCCTGGACAAAATGCAAAGTGCACCATTCAACTGATATATTATTTCACTGTCGATATATCCTTAGAAATGTTTATTGCTTAAACAGTGATTAACTTGTAGTCTTTTCTCCCACAGGCTCTGATTTCTTCTCTGCTCCATGAATGTCTGCTAGAATTCTGAACAAAACAAGTATCTGGCACGAATATTCCATTTGTTAAAGAAGTTGGCTGTTTCTGCTGTCCAGGTATTTAAAATTGCTTTTGTGACCTTTCTGCTCAAATGTACAGTGACTGGTCATAAATTTCAGCCATTATAGAAACACTTAAAATCAGAAAATATTCTAAAATGGTGCTTTGTGTTTTTTTTAATCATGTATGTTTCTAAAATTTTAAGGTACAGATAATTTGTAAGTTATAAAGTTGCTACTTGCTGTATAGTAACAGAATTTGGCAGGTGCTTTATGATCTCTCCTGTCCTCACCTTCACAATCACTCTTTGAGACAGGGGTTTCAAGCTGAAAGAGACTGACTCTATTCCTGGGGGGGGGGGGATCATTGTTATGTGTCTGGAATCCTGGTTCTCCTGCATACTTTTTAAATGTATTGTTTATATGTTCCATGTAAACCACCCTTAGCCTCCAGGGAGGGCGGTATATAAATAAAATACATTTTTAAAAATAAATAAAAATACTATTAATGAGTAGCCCATTCATGTAGGTGTCTAACACTCTTAAATGCTTTAATTATACCCTAATACATTTTCAAACAAAAATACAAGAAATTACAATTTTTTATAAATCTTGTATGTTTGCATATTGAGTATACTTGAAATACAATTTAAAAAAACAAACAGATAGGCAGGTCAAACAAGTCATAGTTTTAGATTGTGAACTGAAAATCCTCTGCCAATTTAATTGCCTGCAGCACTGTTATTCTGTAGAAGATAGTTAAATATTACAATACAATATTCATCATAGCTGCAGAAAAATTCCAATGTAGTCTTTTGCTGAGTGTTGTAATTCATAAGTGGAATACAGAAAAGCAGTTCCTTGTGACTAGAGCTCTGTGTAAGTAATGTTGGAGTGACCTGGAGTTCTCATTTTCTATCCAAACTCTTCTCTTGGAAATTATTTTCCAAGTTGTTTACATAAAATGTTCCACATACAATTCTTTTCATTTTTGATGATTTTGTAAATATCAGTCAAACACAGTCAAGTGACTCCATTCCTGACGAACAGTGTGTGTGTGTGATGGAGTATTCCTGTAGTAGGGCACTGATAGAGTGGACACCCTTAGATTATGCATATTCTTTCATCCCCATTTCAAGGCTCCCTTTACTTATCAAGGTTGGAGGGAAGGGGAAAGTGGCCCACTGTGGAACCAGTGTCTGTAAGATTTGGGAGAATTGACCATCAACTCTCCTGTTTTCTTCTTCTTTCCTAGCCCATCTAAGGGTTTTGGGGGACTTTGCATTCTCCCACCTGTCCATTGCTCTTCCTGTTTTCTCCAGCCAACTCCCCCAAGTAGTCCAAGCATAAACAAGCTTTTTGCTTAAGCTTTCTGGGATTTTCAGAGATGTGTGCTTGGTTAAAGGTGCAGAATCCCACTCCCATTGCTGTTCTCATCTGTAACATACCTGGCCACACAAGCACACATATCCTGGAGTCTTAATACAAATACATATAGTATATGCATCTGGTTTGTTTGCAGCCCTTGTATACCTTTGCCCTCTGTTTTTCAACACTTGGTTAATCATGCCTAGGATTCTTGTGCTAAACTAAAAAGCCCTAGCCATGTAAACAATTTTTCATTATAGAAATGGTTAAGGAACAAATCAGTAAGCCTTAATGTATCACTAATAAATCAGTACAACAAGATTCACAAATGTTTTCACTGTGACTTGAAACAGCATACAATAAATCTATAAATTGAGTCCCTTTTGTTGTTGATAAGTACAGCTGTAATATCAACGAACCTTGCCTCATGCGAGGTAATTATTGTATTACTTTATATATGAAGCACTTTCCCTAGAGTGTGAGTGTGATCAATTAGAGATAATTTTAATTATCCCACAAGGGAGAGCAAGCCTATTGTGGGAAATTATCCATTAATTTTTGGGTTCCCTCTGAAGAACAATTTAATGCATTAGGAAACAAGGAATAAAGTAGCATTAGATTAAACATTGCACAGTTTCTAGTACCATACCATATGTATCTGTGCCTGGCAGCTCAATAGATATTATTAGTAGGAACATCAGATTATGCACATTTAGCCTTTTGTTCCCTCCTCCTCAGCAGTCTTTTGAATCCCGAGAACGTTTTTTTCCAGGGTCATGGGGCCCATGTTGGGCTGGAAGCTCCAGTGGAGAAGGGGACAAAATCAGTTTTTCTTTCTCTTGCTGGAGAGAGGCAGGAGGGAATGATTTCACTTCCTTAATATTCCCTGTTGCAACCACCTGATTTGCATGGCTATTAATCTGGGCATATTTTGGGCATATCCAAGTATGTGGTACAATTATTAAAGCAGCCTTTGTCAATTTTTTTTAGCATTGAGAAACCCCTGAAAGGTTTTTCAGGCTTTGAGAAACCCCAGACGTGGAATGATCTTGCAGAATATGATTAGGAAATAGCTGTGTACATGCCCACCTGAGACCCCACCCCTTCTCAACCCCTCCAGGCCCATCATTGGCCATTTGTGTGTGGGGGGTAGATATGGTCATATCACCTAATAAATATTTAACCAATTTAAAAAATACATTTTAATATATTTATGTATTCATTCATTCATTTGATTTATATGCAACTCGCTCTATGCAGGCCTACCCTCATCCTTGATCCGGAAACTACAACTGGTGCAAAATGTTGTGGCCAGGATTCTCACTAAAACATCATGGAGATCTCACATCTGGCCGGTACTCCAGCAACTTGGCTGGCTCCCAGTTGAATTCCAGATTAAGCTTAAGGTTCTGGTAATCACCTAAAAGGCCATACGTGATTTGGGCCCAGTGTATTTGAGAGACCGCCTCCCTGCCTATACCACCTCCAACTGGCTGCGGATCCCTGGCCCCAGAGAAGTGCGTTGGATCTCAACAAGGGCCAGAGCCTTCTTGGTCCTGGCCCCCACCTGGTGGAACGAGCTCCCTGAGATCAGAGCCCTGCCCGAACTTCCACAGTTCCGCAGGGCTTGCAGAAGGGAGCTCCTCCACCAGGCATTCGCTTGAGGCTGATCGACTCAGAACACCTGCTGGTCCCCCCCTCAAGACGCCCTCCCATGACTGAAAAAATTGATCCCTCAAAGTTGTTGTTATTTATTATAAATGTTCCCATAGATTATTAAGATGATTATTGAAAATTACACGATGTATTGAACTGTTATAATGTTTTATTGAAAGTTGTACGATGTTACAGACTGTATAATGTTCCATGTAAAGTTATACAATGTCCAATGTAAACTGCCCAGAGCTGCAAAGAATTGGCAGCATAAAAATCCAAATAAATAAATACAGTCCCTCACTATAATGACTTGGGATAGTATACATGGAACAGCAGAACTAGTACATTTAAACATGTATAACAATATGAACAGAGGGTGTAATCAACAAGAACAGGCGAACAACAGTCAAAACTTGGGACTTTGTGCACAGTGTCAGGTCAGAGGAGGGGAAAGCAGCTGGGCAGTGTGTGCAGCATCAGAGTTGCTTGACAGGGGAGCTGGGTTGTCAAGAAACTCTGGGCTTCCTCTGATTGAGGAAGCCTGCATTAAAGTGTTAAGATGACATCTGGAAAACGCTAGTTTGATTCTTGCTCAGCTGTGACAAACTATTGATTGATCAGTGAGACTGCTTCAGGAATTCCTAAGACCTTGAATTGACCCGTGGTTCAGACTGAGTTATTGAGGCTATCCAGGTGTAGAGCAATCCAGTATTTATCTGAGAACAGAGGTTCAGACATATCAAACAAGAGTTCACAGATCCATTACGTTCCAGTTGCCCCAAACTTCAGACCCGCCGTCCTCTCCTGGAAGTTAATATGGCACAGTTTGAGACCACACAGAGTTTGGCCAAGGTGCCGCTTCTTTAGAGTCTTGCTAATTTTCAGCTGGCATAGGGCATGGATACTTGGAAGTACTGTTTGCTCTTTAGTTGCTCCATTGAATTTGGATCACAGATGCTCTGTGAGGTTGTGGCAGGAATTCATACAAGGCCAGTCAGCCATTCTGGAGTTGATTTCCTGGAATGTGGATACTTGGGTAACTGCTGCTACAGTCCACTTGCTTCCACCTATGATCTAGCAATGAGCTAGCTACCCAATCCTAACCATATTTACTTGGAAGTAAATCCTTGGGTTTAGCAGGCCCTTCTTCCAAATATGAATGTTTAGCGTTGTAGCCTAAATGACAGGCAATTCATAGCATAACAGATGATTTAATGTGTAGGGGATCATTAGCAAATGGCTTTAACAGTTGTATTGCTGTACTGAGAAGCACAACAAGAGAAAAAAAGAATCTGTCCAATGGGTTAATCAAAAAATATTCAAAATATAGGAGTCTCTGTTATCTCTCCATTATAATTTCCCCCAGGACTCAGCCAAAATGGTGTATAGATGATTTTTCCGTTTTTAATTCTTTCATCAGTGGCAATAATGAGTCCTAAATCACAAAATATCCTTAATAGTATAATATAATGTAACAAATAATAATTGGAAATGTACAAGAATAATCCATACCTCCAAAAAGTGGTACTAATAAATTCAATGCATATAAATTCAATTTATAGGCTTTTGGCAGTTAGTAAGTTTCATTTTAATATTTATTCTAACAGTTACTTTTATATTACAGGCAGAGTACATTGAGAGTGAATACATTGTACATAGATAGAAGGGTCACTGGGGGAAGGCCAAACAAAACAGTAAAATGTTCACCTGCTGACGGAAGACACTGATAAACAGGGATAATCTCCTTGGGGAGGGAATTCTACAGTTTCGATGCTATGATTGAGGCCAGTCATGGTGCTATGACTGTTGTTGTTGTTGTTGTTGTTGTTGTTGTTATTTCCACTGTTACTAGAACCCAAGGTGAATAACATGTATTATTAAACAAAAACTTCAGTTAACAAGCAAACAGAATACCAAATACAATGACAGGCAATCAGTAAACGCATGACAGCATTTGAATCTAACAGCAAAGATCCCTAGAATGACAAAATGTAATTGAGTTAGGATTATAGAACATGGGTGGGGGGAAGCATGGAAACATGTTTATTTAGTGCAACAAGATAATCAGTGTAAGAAATATTTTGTCCCAATCAGATCACCTCCTGGGCTAAATCATTACACCACAGCTATGCACCCAAAGTAAGACCTCCATAGATGAACATAGTGGCTAGGTTCATAGTGGAGTAGGCATATTTTCAGGAATGTTTGCCCCCAAGCTATTTAGGACTTTAAAGGCTAATACAAGCACCCCTATCAACCTTATTTAGAGGGAACACGGCCCCATCCAGAATAAGAGTAACATCAATTTCTGGGTCAGTTCTTCCCACCAGTAGCACCTCCATTTTTTCAGGATTAAGCTTTTGCTTGTTAGCCCTCATTCTCCAGATATCAGTTGATTCTTGCAGCCTCCCTTGGATCTGCTGGAAGACTGAGATAAAGCTGAGTACTGATGACAACCCAGCCCAAAAGTTCTGTGTGGGCATTAAGAAAATAAGAGGATGGAAACCTGCAGAATCCTGTAGGCAAGGGGCTAATGAGCAATCCCTCAGTACAGTCTTCTGGAACTTACCTTCTAGGAAGGACTGAAAGTAAAGGAAATATGATTGGTTGGTGGTGAGGGTGATGCAAATGGCAACAGCAATAAAAGACCAGTTTTCCAACACATCACAGCATATCAGTGGAGTCTTAAAACAAAGAAGAAAAGTGAGTTTTTAGAAATTCTAAAAGACATATGGTCCTGAAGCAAAGAAGCAGACTTTTGAATACTGATTTATATGTTCTGTACAGTTTTTTTTTCCAGTATTTCCAATTTTCTTGCTTTTTCTGTCATTTTTTTTCTAAAGCTTTCAAAGCAAGTCACCATGGCCACCGAGATTGGCTCACCACCGCGATTTTTCCATATGCCAAGGTTTCAGCACCAGGCACCTCGGCAGCTATTCTATAAAAGACCTGACTTTGCCCAACAACAGGCAATGCAGCAACTCACCTTTGATGGGAAACGCATGAGAAAAGCTGTGAATCGAAAAACTATAGATTACAATCCTTCTGTAATCAAGTATTTGGAGGTATGTTCCTAAGGTTTATACCGAGTTATTAAACTTTAGAGTGCCTAAGTGTACATAAGCATCTATTTTCACAGGAAAAAAGTACCATGCAAAGTGGTGTAATGCAGAGTACTGCAGAATGAAAGCATAGGGCTTTTTCGCATCAGCCATCTTGAAGAAAACTAAAAGACCTTGGGGGTAGTATTGATCTTTGTCTTTCCAGTAAAATGCTAAGACCAGTTTTCCTTCACATACTGATGGGACAGGAAAGATTGATAGGATAGAGCAGGATTTAAGTATTCTTTCCCAAAGGCTCTGATTTTTTAGATGGACTCTCATTTACTCAGAGCCTACATCAGGGTCATTGGTCAGTGTGACGAGGAAGGAAAGAATAGGTCTCTGGTGGCATTTATCTGGAAAATGAAATATTGTGTTGAACAGTATAGGCACATTTGTTTCTTATTCAAAACTCTCTAGAATTGTATAACTGATTAGTATTAATCAGAATTTTTTTCTTTTCAGAATAGAGTATGGCAGAGAGACCAACGGGATATGCGGGCAATTCAGCCTGATGCAGGATATTATAATGATGTGAGTACACATTGTTTGTCCTTTTGAAGTATGTGGACATTAAATCATTCTTCCTAATATGCTGAAAAATTTAGAATAAAGTGCATTTCTCCCTTTATCTGTGGGAGATGCGAATATTTATATCTATTAACTTATGTGACAGCCCTAGGTGAAATAAAATGTTTTCAATTTGTTAAACAGGGTCTTTGCATCCAAATTCTAGTGAGGAATATTAAGAATTTGGTTAAAGCTTTTTGTGCTTGAGATTCCAAGATGCTGTATAGTGTCTCCACAAAAAATTGGTCTTGATATTCTTGATACTGTGGGAGCAAAGTCTTGCATATTAATTTATTAAATGCAGCAATAAAAGTATTCTTTTTTTCCTTCCAGCTGGTTCCACCCATAGGAATGTTGAACAATCCTATGAATGCTGTAACAACAAAATTTGTTAGGACATCTACCAATAAAGTAAAATGCCCAGTGTTCGTTGTTAGGGTAAGTACAATGTGCATGGTATTGAATATCTCAGTAACATTCCTAAAACAGAGCTTTGTGACCCAGTGATTGCTAAGTGTTGTGCTTTTGGTGTATCACACTATGAGCAAATTTGACAGTGCTCAAAGTACTGTGAGGTCATCATCAGCAAAAATAAAGGACCAGCATGTGTCAGTGAGGTCTGTTTATGGTACATCAGAAGGAATATACGCAAGACGAAGAATACAGTTCTGCTGTATGACAGCTACATATTGTTCATTCCTGCATTAAAATCTGCATTTGTGATAGAATAGCAAATTATGCTCCGACAGATGATTAATTCATGTTTGCTCTTGCAGTGGACTCCTGAAGGAAGGCGCTTGGTCACTGGAGCTTCTAGTGGCGAGTTCACCTTATGGAATGGGCTTACTTTCAACTTTGAAACAATACTGCAGGTAATATATAGAAACTTGTGTAATTAATAGGTGGTTTAATATTGTCTTCTTTCTAACCCTTACAAAAAATTGAGAACAATATTGTAAATGGGCTTTGGATATGAGTTTTGGATAATTTGACTGGCTATTGAGGTTTGGGACCATTCACTTCATCTTGTGCATGCCATAAGAATTCTAGTTGCAGAACAATTTGCATTCATAAAATCACATTTCTAGACAAATCTCTAATTTATTGCTAAGTAATTTAATTTGATAATTGTTTCTGTCAAAATTATGTATGGATTCTACCTTGCTGTTCAGAATTCTTAGTTTTAGTGGGTTGACTGTACTTGACTCATTTCGATTGTTAACTAGAAATCCTTTTTTTTCTTGACTCTGCAGGCTCATGACAGCCCAGTAAGGGCTATGACTTGGTCACACAATGATATGTGGATGTTGACAGCAGACCATGGGGGATATGTGAAGTACTGGCAGTCCAACATGAACAACGTCAAGATGTTCCAGGCACATAAGGAGGCGATTAGAGAGGCCAGGTTTATACACAATATACCATTTTCTGTAGTTCCTATTTCCATGAGTAGACTGTTCTATAAGTGTATTCTGGATGCAGGCATGCATGGGTGCTGTCAGATTCTGGGAAATGTCCTGCACCATATAAACAGATTTTCTTTTGTTTCCACAATTTCATGGATTTGCTGGCATTTCTCTGAAATAGTGTTGTCCCAGTATCTGCCTCTGCAATATGTTAGAGATGTACTTGTCTGCCGCATTTTGCACTGGTATTGGTATCTTTTATATATGGTTGCAATGTATATTAGTTATTCTTTTTATACTCACTGTGTAAGATGACTATTTCATTCCAAATAAAGAATTAAATATTTAATAATATAATTGAATAAAATATAATCCAGAAATAAAACAGCTGCATAGTTCTCACAACATAAAAAAACTAAATAAAGTGAAGAACTGCTTGGCTTGGGGAGGCCAAGAAGTCCAGTAGCCTGAAGGACCCACACAGATTTCCACATCCAGAAGTCACGCTTAATGTTCAATTAAAGAATCTGATTAGATGACTTTAGGACGTCTTCATGGTTCAGTACCGAGTCTCCAAATGTGCAATTGTAAATATAAAAGTGAAGTGATATTCCCTCGCTAAGATGTATGTGAAGAATGTTTATAGTCTTTTGGCAAAGGATGTAAATAGAGGAAACTTGCGTGATTAAAGTGTGCCTGAAGAGGAGTTATAGAAGCAAATTAAACCTACAGCAGTCATTCCTCAGCTTTTGGTCCTGCCTGTTCAGAAAGAAGATTCACTACCACAGAAGCATTTTCCATTCAATTTGCCATTTTCCGTCACGATTTAAGACTTTCCTGACAAAGCTTTCAAGAAGTGTTTTACAGGTTATATAGGTTTACAGTATTGTAACTGTGTAGTGGATTTCTCCAAACTAAGTTCTTGTATGTAAAGATACAGCAGTTTCAGGGGGACTACAGCTGAAAAGAAACTTCCTTGGATCTTCAACTGCATCAGAAAGGAAGTGTCTGTCCATCCATACCTGGAGAAGGTCCAGCTAAAGCATTACAGAGATGCTGCCATGTCATATGAGAAGCTTCACAACTTCTGAAGCCTCTCTAATGGGGCTTTTATTTCACGGGAATGGCAACTCTTCTCTCATAACCTTTTTTGGACACATAAGATATACATGATTTTTTAACTACTACTTGTAGTGTTCCCTATTTTCTCTACCAGTTTTTGCTTCCCTTATTCCAAGAAGTCTGTGAATGAAGAAGGATCTATTACGAACTCTCCTGGAACTATTATTTCCATACCTCTTTCAGAAAACATGAAAGTCTTGCTATTATCACATTTGTACTGATATTGCAGAGAAAGAAGTATTCTGCAACCATAGGTGGAACTAAAAGGAAGTTGTACTGAAGTTTTCTCCATTTAGCTGGGGAACAAAATACAGTACTGAGCAGAACTCCATTATTCAAATAGTCTGGCTATGTGAACACCTTGGGATGAGGTGTGACTTCTCTGGCAGGATGTGTTCAGGTGCCTCCATCAGTTTATTAGCACTTAAGTTAAATTTTGCCCTGTCTGAGAAGTTTAGATAATCTGTTAAATGCTGACTTCTTTCCCCTGCTGTGTGTCTTCATGTAACAGTTTCTCACCCACGGATAATAAATTTGCTACATGCTCTGATGACGGCACTGTTAGAATCTGGGACTTTCTACGTTGCCATGAGGAGAGAATTCTTCGAGGTATGTGTACAAAAAGAACTGGTTGGGATATGTCAAAAAGGGAAAATTCTTTGTAACAATCCACGCTAGCTAAACAAGCCCTTCTCCACTTTGCCAGTTCTGTCTTAATTCTTCAAGCAACTGTATCACAAAGATTTCAGAAGTCTGTTGGTGGTTAATGTTTATGACCTATTTACATTACTTATATTGGAGCAGTGTACTGTGATTTCCCTGCTCCTTGAGTTACAAACATCTGTGTAGGAAGGAAAGCAAGTCTCACATTCTCATACCATCATTATATGATGGCTGCAACAAGTTCGGGTAGAAACACTTGAGTAAGTAAGTAGAATGGGCTTTCCCCCATAAAATAATGTGAAAGGCGTTTGTTCTTTTTTTTTAATGGAAGTCAGGTCATATGTTATTTGCCTACTACATTTTGCCCTACTGTTCACCAAAGGAACTCATATATGGTCTTATGTACTGCTGTTCTTATAGAAAGTATAGTTTTTCAACAATACTAGTAATCACATATGCACAGCATACCTGGAATACTTTGACTTCCCGATTTGTGAAATCACTACAGAAGTTTAGGGATAATATCTTCCATTAATATCTATTCTTATCCCACATCTCTCCCAGACACTGAAGACTCAAAAGTGGCTTTACAAAATAAATGATACATAAACTTTTAAACAATAATAGACAACCTCAGCAGGACCTCCGACTAACATAAAATAAATGATATCATGAGAACATCCTCAATAGGTGCTGGTTCTGTCAGCATGTCTCAGTGCAGAGATGCAGGGTCATGCATCTCGTGAAGGTCCCATCCCCCCCCCCACTGGCTTACACGCCCACAGTTCTAACCCTTCCTTACACCTCTCCCGACAATTCAGACAAAATGCATCTCCTGTAGACATGGTTCTTAGAGTGTCTTGAGCTTTAAGATATATCGAATACAAGGAAAAAGGATTGTAGCAGCACTGTTTTCATTTCCATAATGCCTCATATATGCTTTGAATTAATTGCATTGCAAAGTATATTTGGACTAGAGCTCCGAGCCTAGCTTCCGTAGCCTGATTTTACTTATGTAAATACAGAAGGTTCTAAAGTAAACTCTGTTTGGGGTTTGATTCTTGACATATGATCCACCAAATAGCTAAGCTGCAAAGAAGTTCTAAACTTAAAACTAAGCTTGCTTAGGCTTCCTGAAAGTGCCTCCCCCATTTACTTGGGTAATAGAAACAATTTCCAAGCAATATTATTGCTACAGCCCCCCAACATGTTTAAATTTGTTAATTTTGGCTGGAAAACATTTCACTGTTGAAATCCAAGTGTCAAGCTGTGATTTTCTGTCTGCATACCCTGCTTGCACTGCCTTCATTCAGAGTAAATGGGTGAAGTAGAGGATATATGTTTGTGTTAGTCAGTTACTGTTCTATCAATCACTTGCTTTCATACTTGAAAACTCTAGGACACTATATACAAAAGATTATACAAATTGGAACTAATTGGAATTTGAAGTTGCCACCTGGTGATCCCCCCCCCACACACACACACACCCTGCACCCTGTAAATGGTATTGCTGAGGGCTGGAAAATCAGACTGAGGGGAGGAGTGAGATTCCACTTACAAAAAAGAAGGGTGGGAGCATTCCATGCTTAGCATTAGACACTTCATTAGTAGCATCAAACACTTCATTTTCTTTTACATGCTGCTCTGTTTTTTTTCAGACTCCTTAGAAGCCAGCTTGGTGTAGTGGTTAGGAGTGCCCGGGTTTGATTCCGCGCTCCCCCACATGCAACCAGCTGGGTGACCTTGGGCTCACCACAGCACTGATAAGGCTGTTCGGACCGAGTAGTAATATCAGGGCTCTCTCTCAGCCTCAACCATCTCACAGGGTGCCCGTTGTGGGGAGACGAAAGCAGCTTTGAGACTCCTTCGGGTAGAGAAAAGCAGCATATAAGAACCAACTCTCCTCCTCCTCCTCCTGCAATTGGGTTTAAACTTTAGCAGATCATATAGGCCCTATGGAAAACCTCCTTTGCTTATGGGGGAAAACTTCTGATAATGAAAATAACCAGGATTGCAGCCTTGCTCATGTTTCAATGGGATAGATCTACTGTGTTAACTAGGATTGCAGGTGCAAAGAATTTTGCTACTCAAGGATTGACATACTGCTTAACATATGTCTATGTGTGTGAATCGGTATATAAATCAGTATATATTGACATTCTTTAAGCAGTGGCTGGACAGATACTTATCATGAATGCTTAGGCAGATCTTGCGTTGTGTGTGTGTGTGGGGGGGGGCTGGACTAGGTGGCCTGTATGGTACTTTCCAACTCTATGACTCTGCACACTTATCCACTTTTCATTTTTTGTCCTTTTGTTTCTGGATTTACAAATCTTGGCAAAGGTTTTAATTCTGATTAAATCCCTTAAATACTGTTCAGGAATTCTTGTTAACTGCCTTCAAACACAATCTTCCATTTATCCCAACGCCTTGAAAGACATTTTAATGTAGGTGCTAGAAGTAAAGCTTGAACTAAATGTAGACTAGAATCCTTAGTGGGAGGAAGAACACATCAGACACAACACAGTTCAACACCATCTGATTCTCTTTATGCAGGTTCTCTTTATGCAGTAGTGATGTTCTGTGGCAGACTTACTCTCCAGATATGTTAACTAATGCTTAAGCTATTGAAATTCACCATTCTGCATTTGAGTTTACAATCCAAGCTTTTAAAAATAATTATTCTATTAAATCAAAAAAATTCTTAATGCCTATATCTGTTCTGTTCAAAATATAAATATTACTTGGGGCCATTGTATATAAAAAAAACCTCCAGTTGAACCTGTTAACATAAAAGATACATGTTAACAGTTTCTCTGATATAGTCCACAGGATTTTACCCAGTACTACTTATACAAAATTCCTAGCATCTTGTTCAAGGTTTCTTTGTGGATCTGGTTTGACTGTGCTTCAGAGCTAAAGAAATGGATATCTGCAAGTGAATAATCCTAAAGTTTAACCTAAGATTACACCTGTGATGAACTGTTAGAAGGGACACCTTTCAAAGGAATAAAGAACTTCTGTTCTGTAGGACATGTACTAGAATGTTATTGGTTGGGTATAAAACTGAAGAATGGAAAGGTAAGGTAAATAGATAAAACTGAAAGTTATAATGTTTAATGAGATCAGATATAAAATTTTGGTCATCCTAGCTTTTCTCAAGGGTAACATCTGTTTATGAAATTAAAATATCTACTTTCGTTGAGCTAAGGTATCTTAATGAAAACTGTTTCTCAGCTTCCCCTGTCCCCCTTAAAGATATTTTTCTAGTGGTACCTCACCCGACTCCACACACACCTGACTTGGATAGCCCAGGCTAGACCTATCTCATAAAACCTTAGAAGTTAAGTAGGGTTGATGGGAGACCATCTAGCAAGACCAGGATTGTGATGCAGAGGCAGGCAGTGGCGAACTGCCTCTGTACATCTCTGTACAACCTCCCTATGAGGTTGCCCTGTCAGCTGTGACTTGACAGCAAAAAATAGTGCACATCCACACACCCTGGCTTAGAAAAATTAATTCAATTTAATCTTGCTTATAAAAGCAGTGACTTTCTGTAGCAATATACCTTAAAGACATCCTTAAGTCTCCCCAACATGTCAGTAAATGGTGCAGGTGCTATGTATAAGACCAATGATGTTGGCAGATGTCTTCATGTAACAAAATTATTTTGTTTGGTGTTCAAAAACAGTGGGCTGGATCCAAGTTGCTGTGACTGGAGTAGAACTTGGATAAGAGACTTTTACTGCTGTCTTCTTATGCATAGGAGTTTAAGCAAGCATGTGGATAGGGAATTACGCCAATGCCCCTTCTCAGTGCAGCCCTTTATGTTACATAGATTTGTTTTGGGACAGAAGGAAAGGAGGCAAAGATCTATTTCCGAAAATTGCATCTCTGTAATAGCAATCTCTTATTGCTTATTACACTGGAACTGTTAGAGTTCCTCAACTAAAAGATCAGTAGTAGTATAGAAACTATTATCTATTATAGGCCTGTTAGCTGTTCCAGGAGAAACTTCAATTCACATGAAGTAAGGCTTCATAGACCTTGCCAGCACCTTTCATTAACTGAATTTGTGCGTTACTACAATTCACAGAATCCCCTGCAACATCCACTGGCTCCTCAGTAAGCAAGCTGATGTGAGATGTATTTCTTGAAGCTAAAGAGCCTTGTTTGTTAAAAGAACTTGGATAACAGGTGTTGTGAAAGGTCTTTCCTAGTCTCATTCTGTTAGGAACTGATATGAATTCTGAGACAGTTGCTTAAATAAACCTAGCAACATACATTGTTCTGGGTTATGTGTAAGATGCTATTCAGTGAAATTGTTCTGGATAGGAATAGTTTTGAAAACTTGGATTTTATCTTGAATGTGAAATCTGTTCTATGATCGACTTGTTTGAATTTGAGGAGAAAATTCTCTTAGCTTTGTTCTCTGTGTGTTCCAGAATAGAAGGGGAGTGTGGAACATTACAGGCAACTGGTAGCAAATTAGCCTTGGCAATTAACTGGAGAATTGTTACCAGTCAAAAGCAATATTTCTCTGATACAATAGAATGCCAAGCAATCTTGAGTTTGTAATTTTCTGGCTGGTGTCGGAGAAATCCTCTCCTGGCTCCGTTTTTTTTGCTAGATATTATTTCGCGCTTTTACTCATATGATACAATGCCGTTGAATTTCTTTAACATTTCTATTTGGTTTCCGAGCTGGCCTTGATACTGATTTGGTATGTAGCCATAGCCTGCATTTGAAAGATGAGGTAGCCAGTTATGTCCTGTTTAGCATATTGCATTGTTCTGTGCATTGAAACCCACTGATGAGACAATGACATGACTGCTGAGTCAGGGCACTGCTTTACAAGTAGTTCTTGTTTATGATAGGAAAATTGCAGAGTGGTGATGGAGGACATACTTTCTTTGTGACTCTTAAAATGGTCTGTATCCTTTTCTAGCCATTCAGGCTTACAACCTGGAGTACTACTTCATTCCCAGGAATGAAGGTACACTTACCCTTCAGAGAGAATCATCTCCAGTTTTCCCTCTTAACTGGTTCTGCAATGAATTATAGGGCACAGTGATGGCAACTAGAGCATTTAGACATGTCTGAATCAGTGTTTCAGGCTCTGCACTAGTTTACTTTAACCTTCCAATTCAAAATGCTTTTTAAACTAATAAAATTAATTTGCTTAGTTTTCTTCTGTATGTATGATGTAGTAGTTTCTTTGTAACTATTGAGGTAGGGCCACATATTTATGAGAAGTGCCAGAAGGAATTCACAAATGATTAGGATATACATGTGAACTGGCAATTGCACCAGCTTCAAAGGTTGATGAAACATCTCATTCATATTATCCTGGAAGTGCAAAAACTAAAGAGATAAGGTCACAGAAATCCTAGTTCAAAGTGTTTTTTTGTGTGTTATCTTTGGGGGAGGCGGAAGCTTACAGAGCGTCATTCTAAGAATTGCTAGTTTGCATTTAATACAGTGTAAAACATTGCAAAACAGGCCTTTATTGGACAAACATAAAGGATTAACTGAGCATTTTGTATGTTTTATCATTTAAATACTTGGTATTTGTATCATTGATAATTATGCTAAACACAGGGGATAGCTTAAGTTAGAAATTAAGTAATTCTCTCATACTTGAAGATTTGGAAGAACTGGTATCAGTGTGAGTACTACTTTTTCCTATGCTTTTGTAAGCAAAGCTGTAATTAATAGAACTGCAACCACAGGAGTACTGCACCCTGTTACAGAGTAACTTTTTCAGTTCATCATATGTTAATCTGTCTTTTTGACAAGATTTAAGATATATCAATTCCTGAGCCTTTGGGGAGGGCAGTATATAAATCTAAATAAATAAATAAAATAAATAAATATATTTAAATTGATAACTAGTTTGTAGAAGAGATGGAAATTTTACTTGTTCTATCAAGTAATGATAGATTCATAATGATTTGAGTTGGCAGTCCCCTATAACTTCAGTCCCCTATAACTGACACAAAACCAAATTTGAAATACTTCTTCAGCTGGCACATTTTGGTCCATTTTACCCCTGCATGTTTAAAATACAGCACTTAACAAATCTCATTTAAAGTTGATGAAATTGATTTTTAAAGCTGGTTAAAATAATGACTTCTTCCCTGTATCTGTAGAGATCTGAGATCAACAAGTACCAAAGGAAATTATGCTTCCTTAATCACTGTGCAAGCACCTTTACAATGTATGGGAAAGCACAAAGTTTTTTCAAACAAAATGGTGTATCATGAGTTCCTTTGCACTTACTGTAAAAAATAGTAGATTCTAGCAGATAAAGCATTATAGGATCACTAGTATCAAAGCCCATTTTAAAAATGGGCTTTGAAAGGGGTGGCAGGTCGGAGGGCGTGAGAGGGTGCCCACAGTTCCCTTTGGCCTGCAAAGCAGGCTAAAGGGAGTTGAAAGCCCACCCTCGCCGGCAGAGACAGGGCTTTGTGGCACGCAGGAAGGCTGAAAACTCCCGTCTCCCTGGCTCCCTCACAGCAGGAGTGTACATGTGGGCCACAAAGCCCTGTCGCTGCCTCTCTCCTCGTGGGCGACAATGGAGGCTGCAGCCACAAGGCTTCTTGCAGGCAAGGAGGGAGGGTGGCAGCTGGAGGGGGAGGGCCTATCAGGGTGGACCTGGACAGACAGGGCCCTGGACAGACAGGGCCCAGGAGGCTGTTTCCCAAATATAAGGGGGCGAAATAGTGTTAAGGATGTCTTATTTTATCTCTGGTATCCATAGATTTGGATCCTATGGTTATGGAAGCAGAAAGCCTAACAAAGTTGGCCTTTGCTTTCACCTTCCTTAAGAAGTTCTCATGGACTGCTTTTATTTATGAAATGGCTGTCAGAAACTGGAGTAAGGAAGAAGGATCAGGTGGAAAATTTGCACCACTATACTTCATCTACCAGCAGAAAAGTAAAGTGGGAGTGATTTCACTTAATTCTTCCTTCTCACTTCAGCTCCCCTGCCTGGTGGTGTTCAGTCCATGGATCCCTTGAAATCCAGGCTGGATGCTGTTAAAGACATTTATCATGGTAATTGAGTTCTAAATGAAGTCTTGAACTATACTTTATGGACTATAAACTCCTCAATCACTTCATCATCTGTAGTGCTATCCTAGAATTTTCATAGACATTCTTATAGTGTAGTAGTAATCTGTGAACAAAGGATTGCGATGTTGATTTATATTGGAAAGGGATCAGAAAGGTGAAGAGGTTATATTTTCATTGTTCCCTTCTGCTTCCTCAGGTATATGCGTGTTTGTTTTGATTTTTCTCCATACTTTCTTTATTCTTGCATCCTAAAAGCCAGTTTGACATGTCTTACACTGTTTTTGGAAGATGTTTAGTCTTAGGCTTTGGTGTATCTAAACCTTGGTTCGATAGTGAATGTATGACTGCAAAAAAAAAAAAAACCTTACTAAGTCTTATACAAACTTTGTTAAAGCTCTAGGGAATCCAAGTCAGGAAGTCCGGGACAGCTTGCTAACTCATAAAAAAAGCAATAAAAAATTAGTTATCCGAAAGAAAAAAGAGTTCACAGGGATCCAGTGCAGAGTCTTAATTCAGGCAACTAGAGACAAAAACCCCTCCTTATTTCGGAAGATGATCGATAAACGTGATAGAACAGAGGCTACCCCACTTGACTCAATCATCCCAGCGGACAGATGGGTTACCTATTTTAAAAGCATGTATGGTGATGTTCCCCTCCATCCTATGCTAACTCCAGATCCTGCTAAGATCCTACCCAAATGGCTCCCCGTTTCCCCGAGTGAGATAACTGCCCACTTTGAGAGACTAAGGAAAGGGAAAGCCCCCAGGTGGGATGGCATCTCTTCAGAACTTCTTAAAGAATTCAAGGACTGGTGGGCTCCCTATCTAGCATCTGTTTTCACATTCATTGACTCCACTGGAAAGATACCTAGAGACTGGGAAATAGCCGTTGTGATCCCTTTCTTTAAAAAAGGGAAGAGAGATGACCCTGCCAATTATAGGCCAATAAGCTTACTAAGTGTTGTCAGCAAACTGTACACCAGACATCTGCTGGATAAATTTATCTTATGGCTGGAACAGGAAAGGATCATTGTACCCACGCAAGCAGGGTTCAGGAAGGGCAGAGATACTCTAGAGCACTGTCTAACACTACAACATCTGGTTGAAAAATATTCCTCCCGGAGTGTGACCTCATTATATGCAGCCTTTGTAGATTTCAATGCTGCATTTGATTCCATCTCAAGACCCAGATTATGGGAGAAACTGGAAGCTTCCACAATTGATAAAAGACTCAGTTTTCTGATACACTCTCTGTACGAGCAGACCACACTCAGAGTCAGATGCAGTAGGAAAGGTCACCTTAACAGAGCAGATTAAAACTCATAAAGGGGTCAGACAAGGCTGTTTATTGGCCCCTTTACTCTTTATTTTTTACATCAATGACTTAGAGAGCCACCTTGAGTCCATAGATTGTCACCCACCTAAATTAGCAGGGCAGCACATTCCTGCTCTCCTTTATGCTGATGATGTGGTCTTACTGTCCAGAACCCCTGTCGGTCCGAACAGAGCCCTGGCAAGCCTGGAGAAATACAGTGAGAAAGAAGTTCTGGTAATAAATTAATTAAAAACTAAGGTAATGGCCTTCGGCAATTGCCCCAGAGTTAGGACGTGGCGCTTAGCTGGAAAGAGGTTAGATCTGGTGAAGTCCTTCAAATACCTGGGAATTACTTTTCAGGCTTCAGGATTAAGGCATGAACACTGTAGACAGCTTGCGAACATAGGGGAGAGAAATGCCCTCAAAATTCCAATGGAGCCTATTTTGTTCCAGTGGCACTCAAACTCTTCCAATCTAAGACAATTGCTCAAATGGTGTACGAGACCTTTTTAAGGCCACCAACCTCTTGCTTTGCCCCACTTGAGCGGGTTCAAACAAAATTTCTTAGAGCATTACTTCAGGTTCCAAACTGTGTTTCGAACTCATGGATACATCTAGAGACAGGGTTTCCAAAATTCAAAGCGAAAGCAGTAACTTCATCCATCTCCCTATAGTTAAAGGCGCACTGGGCCACAGCTGGTTTACTTCCTTCAATCATCTGTGACAATTTTAAATCCCAGTGGCTGTTGGCCACCGAGAGGGAAATTATAAAATTAGGCTTTTCCTCACTTTCACTACTCAGGTTAGGTTACGATCAGGCAAAAATTGTAGTGAAACAAAGGATTGAGGACACAGAGCGTCAAACTGACCTTTCTTGCTCACCTAGGTATGGTGCACCACAGTGTTCCAGATATATTCAAGCCTCAGCAGACTATCTCTCCTATTTGGAAACAAAATACAATAGGAGAGCATTCACACTAGCTAGATGCTCTGCGTTACCTTCTGCCATGCTGGTGGGCCGCTTCATGAAAACCCCATTAGCTGAAAGACTGCCCCTGTAATTCTGGGGAGATAGTCAATCGAACACGTCCTCTTAAGGTGCCCTACCTTCAACTCTGCAAGAAATAAATTCATCCCCCCATTACTCAGGAATTCCTCCATCAGCTCAAACAAAGAAAAAGTAAAATTCCTCCTGTGGAATAGTAGGGGCCATATTATTAAGCAGGTTGCCAAATTTTGTGCGCATGTGCTTAGCACACGGGAAAGACAACTTAAGCTTAAGTGAAGATTTTTAGAGGAATTTTACTATGTATTTTTTATAATGTACCTATCAATTATACAATTTTATATATTTTAAATTTTATACTGGCTCCCTGATTATGCAATTTTCTACTTTGAAATGTTTTTTCTTGCTATCTGTTTTATCTGGCCGCAGTGCTGTATTAAAATAAATTTGAATTTGAATTAGGCTTTAGTGAGTCTCAGTGGAAGAGAATTCCTTAACTGAGGAATAGTCACTAAGAATGCTTCGTTGTGTTTCCTTGCCTATTTGGTTTGGTGACTAGATTATATACTTATGAGTGTTCCAGGTAGGTCTTAAAAGATATGGTGAAATATAGGGGTGGTGGTCTTAGATCTGTTGGGACTAGACCAATTAGGACTTGTCTGTAATAATTCCCATCCTGAATTACACTTAGCAAATAATTTGTAGCCAGTTCAGTCACTGGGAACACTGGTGTCATGTAAGATCAACCTACTTCTTCAGATTAAAGTATTCTGTACCTGTTAATGTCTCTTAACAGCTGTTAAAGGCAACTCCACATTTAGTGCATTAAATTTGTTATGAAGAAATAAATAAACATTTATAAGGTTGCATGTTGTATATTCCATAGCTTTTCACCAAGTAAAACTGGTAGATCATAACCACTGCACTCATGTAACCCAGGAATATCCTGAAACTGAGTTTGAATTACAAAAGAGATCTGGATCCCATCCATGCCAATTCAGCCTGCAAGGCCTGCTATTCATCATGTCTCAGTTTCAAGCCACAGCCAGACACTGGAAGGAAGAGGCCAGAGATGATTGGGCCTAAGCCAAGTAAAAGGAGAGGAGAGTGAGACCATGGAGTTACCAACATGCTAATTCCATCACATGCCTGTGTATGGTCTTACCTAGCAGCCTCACCTACATATTGAATAGAGAAGAGGGCAAAGTGGAATGCTGTCAGATTCTATACAGAACATTCTGAGATGATAAAGAATAGTTTCCCATAACTATCTTTTGTGACCTTTCTATTAAGGAGTTGAAAGTGTATGTTTTTTTATGTATTTGGTAGCTATTTCCCATGAAGAAAAGTTAGAATTGCATCAGTAGGTTCATATATCCAAAAGAGTTGTTCCATGTCAAAAATAATAAAATGTATCTGTTTTTTTAATAGTGTATCCTCTGTACAGTTATTTTAGAATATATAAATGGAATGTGGAAGTCTTTCACGTGACTACACATTTAGCATAAGAAAACATGATGGGTGTCAAAGCACAAGTGAATCAAAATAGTGGACTTCAAGAACATTTAAAAATTGCTGGACTATGTTGTGTGCATATAAATTACTTTAAATTATTCTGGCTTAAGATCTATTCTTTGAGTATTCCATTTGATAGACAAATAGTAAAGAACAACTGACTGATATAGAATATATATATTTAAAAACAATTGAAATTCATATTAGGTTATAATTAATTAACATGAGGACGTCAAACCAGGGTATTTCCTTTTTCACATGCAGATCTAATTAATTGATTAAGGGTTATACAGTGGATGTTAACATTTATATCTATCATCTTACCAAAGAAATCTTATTTGATTAATGGAATAACCTTTAATCAATTGATTAGATTTGCATGTGAAAAAGGAAATACCCTGCTTTCTTCGTTTAGATGATGTCCTCATGTATCACATTCTTTCTACTAATTGGGTTTTCCATCCAAATAAACATTTTCCAAAAGTCGACTAATTAATAATAAGGTTGCATTTTCATTTACTAAGTCAATCTGGTGCATTTTTAACCAATTGTCCTATTCAGTCCTAGAAATATGGCATTCCATAGCTGCTAATACCCTGACATTAGCAGATGAAGTTATTTTCTCTGACCAAAGCACATATTTTATGCTATTACTAGCAGTTTAGCTATAGAGAGCTGAAAACTCTTAGCAAAATGTTTGTCGTCCTGAATTTGTTTGGGTCAAAATAAAAGATTGGCCGATTCCTGCTTTAGTTGCAGAAGTGGTAATTCTGTCAAAAGAAAAGTTTAAAAGAAAATTAAGCTCTTTGACAAGGAAACAAAAAATGCTATTAAAATAAATGCTAAGACATTGTGTATTTTTCTTAACTATGGAAATTCCACTTACCTTTATTTATTTATTATATATTTCAGCTTCTATACTGCAACTCCCAAATGGCTTCCTTTAAAAGGAAGAAACAAATTTAACTAAATATGGGTCAAGGATTGTGGTGGTGAGACTGAACTGCATACAGAAGGCCTCTCCACTACCATTATCTGAACTGAGCTGATATTGTAACACACAATCTTGTGATAGGTTTGTGGAGAAGAAATTGGGTTGGGCCTGATGGAAAATAGGAACAATGACAGAGGAAGTTGGAAGGCTTGCAGAAGGTTGTGTGTCGAGGCATCAGGCCAAGGTAAAGAAGTGGTCCACAAGGATAAAGGCCCAAAGGAGTGTTCAAGAAAAGTGATTATATTTGGCCTTACATCTCCAAGGTGTTGATATTGAAAGTAGTACAGTGAACTTTCACATAGGACAATGGGGCAGTTGTATAAAACAGTGGTTTCTGGACTGTTTGAGGTAGTCTTGGAGTTCCTTGGAAGATTGCTGGAGATTATTCAATATCAATTCAATATCAATATTTGTGCACAAGTGTCCCTCAGGAGCAGCTTCCGCTATCTTTCCCTCCAATGTGCACCTACCAAAGGATTAGGGGGACCTCACTAATTAGCCTATATGAGCCAAGTGTTCACTAGTATAAGCCAACATCTTCCGCAACATGTTGGATGTTGTTGACAGACATGTCAGAATAGGAAATGATCTTTAAAGCTACAAAGTTTGAAAACCATTAATGCATGGTGGTTATTAAGTAGGATACAATCAAAGTTTTGCTCCAAGGAAAGTTGTGATCCGTACCACATTTTTGAAGAAAACTCACCTTCTGTGTACACAGCGTGTGGATATGCAGAATCTAAAGACTTTTCTGAAATTGTTTTAAAGACAATGTGGGATTAGTCATTTTTAAACATTTGGCTTTCAAGGAGTAAGTTTTCTGGAGAAGAAGCATGGTTATATAGTGGGCATTTTGGGTTTATCAAGAGAAGACGAAGTCATGCAGGGCATAGAAACCTGTATGCTGAAATTTGTCTTATTTTATGTCACACAATAGCTTTGAGACAATTCTTAACAATTGTTATAAATGTAGCTTTGAAAATTGACTTGCTCAGTATTGACTGCCAATTACCATGTTGTTGAGTCATATGATGCACTTTGTATGAAAGAACAAGAAGCTGTGAGCTCTCTGCCCTGCTTCATTTTTTATGGTGTAGAGCGGATAGAGCTGTTCAGGATCACTCTCCAGTGCTGATTATTCCTCCTTCAACACATTCATTACTTTGCTAAGTTTGGAGTTGTATATTTGATTGCATTCCAGAGCAAGAAGTAGATGCAGTACTTTATTGACTCCCTCCTTAACAAACCCATTTACAGTTTCATTGACATTCATGTTAGCATTACTTGAAATTGAGAAGACTTACAGTCATTAGGATGCATAGCTGTCTCTTTGAAGAATTGAATTCTATGTTATTTTTTAGTTTTTTGTAATAAGGAATGCTATACCTTTATTTTTTTTTAAATCACAGGTAGATTCCCTCTTCCCCTTTATTAACAGGGTGCAGTAGTTTACATATCCTGGCCAATTTATAGTTCTTGCTTTTCTGGTTAATCAGTTTGTAGCTTAAGTGTTATTGGAGGTGTTTAGATTTTGAGCTATTCATTTATTACATTAAAATGAAATTAAAATCAAATTTGGATACAACTTTCTCTCTACCTGAAGGGTTATATCTTGTAATCTAATGCAAAGCATTCAAGATATTCATCCACATCAGAAAATCTAAAGTTCTCACACGTGCTACACTGTATCTTTTCCAATTGTGCTAAAGGGTTTTTAAACTGATGATGAATTATGGATTATATTCACTTACACTTATAGTTTCCCTAGAAACATATGTGTTGCACCAATGTAGTCTTTGTGTATCTCAGTAAATTTAAGCAAAGAACCATTATTTCCCCCGATGATTTTCCCATGGATTACAAAAAGCCATCCTGAGTCTACAAGACATTCACTTTATACCACTTCATGCCATGTATGCTCTCAACCCCCTCATATGGGGGGGACGGGACGGGACAAAATAGATCCTTAGAATACTAAGAATCACTTTTAATATTCTATCCCTTTATGGTTGCAAAGGCAGTTCCAAGCAAGTTGTTTACCATGCAGTAGACTTTCATCAACACTGAGCAGCCTTAGTGTGCTTTCGCAGGGACTGGAATGGTGAACCACAGATTCCATTTTGTTGTTTTTTTGTGTGTGTGTGTGTGAGAAACAAGTGTGTATAAAAGGGTCATAGTTTTAATCATCTTCTCATAATTTTCACATAACATCTTCATTAGGCTTGCCAGCAAAAAAACATAAGAGTACTGCTGGATCAGACCAGTGGTCCATTTAGTCCAGCATTGTCTTGTCAGGTGACCAGTCAGTTCCTCAGGAGGGTCAACAACAGGACATAGAGGCTGAGAACTCCTTCCAGTATTGCCTCCTGGCACTGGTATTAAGTTTATTCCTGTGATTATAGAGGTTGTCTTTAGTCACTATGGTTAGTAGCTACTGATAGACCTATCTTCCATGATTTAAAAAAATATATTTTATTAATTACATGTATTAATTTCTGTCTAATCCCCTTATAAAGATGTTTATGCCTGTGGCCATCAGTACATAATCTGACTGCAAATTCCACATTTTAATCACTCATGTAAAGAACTATTTCCTTTTGTCCATCATGAATCCCCTGTCCATCAACTTCACTGGATAGCCTTAAATTTGGGGAGAAAAAGTTGTTTCTGTACACTCTCTCTACCCTGTTTGTAATTTTATAAAACTATCACACTAAAGTGCCAGACTCTTCAGCCTTCCTTCATAGGGAAATTTCTCGAGCATCTTAATCATCTTGGATGCTTTGTTTTGTACTTTTTCCAGCTCTGCTACAAAATAATGAGCAGAGCTTCACATAGTATTCCACAGTATGCTTCTTGTCATAAATCCATATTGAACAAACAATAAAGCACAAATAACATTTCTGACCCAAGTAAGTTTGACTTGTGCAGCCCCAAAACCTACATATCGGAAGAGCACATGTTTTTGCACCATAGTTTTATTGAAAAGGTTACAGATGGAATCCTTGCAGCAAGTCTGACTTGGTTTTGAATTGAGAAAAAATGAACATACAGGAAATACTAGTACTAGTAACCAAGCAAGCTTCTCAGATTTGCAGTGGTTTTCCAGGGTCTCACCCAGAGGTCTTTCATATCACCTACTAGTGGAGATGCTGGGGGATTTAAACTGGGGTCTTCTGTATACCAAACAGATGCACTGCCACTGAATCACACCCCCTCCCAAATATCTGCTTTCCCTGGTGACGTAGGATATCGAAATCAGGGCCTTCTCATGGAGTTGCTTGCTAAGGCTGGTATGCCTCTAAAGGTGAAGGTTCCCTTTAGTTACCAAGGCTAATATCCCTTGATGGACTTATCTTTGAAGGAACTGTCTAATCCTCTTTTAAAGCTACATGTGCTGTTGACATTACTATGTCCGCTGGTAGTGAATTCCACAGTTTAATTATTCATTGAGTAAAGATCTATTTCTTTTTGCCCATCCTGTACCAATTGCTCAGCAACTTCATTGGATGCCTCCAATTTCTAGTATTATAGAAGAGATGTGGAAAGTCCCTATCTAATTTCTCTACATCATTAATAATTTTTATCCTATTATGTCCCCCATCTTTTTTTCTAAACTGGAAAGTCCCAGTCTCCTTTGGACATTCTTGCCCTCTTTTTTTTGCAGCTCTGTGACCAGAACTGTATGCAGTACTCCAAATCAGTCTGTACCACAGATGTATACAAGGCATTACAAAATTAGACAAACAGTCCATTGCATAATCCTAGTACACATAGTTCATAGGGAAAAGCGGCATATAAGAACCAACTCTTCTTCTTCTTCTTCTTCATCTTTTTCACTGCTATCACAAACTGATTGAACGTTTGAATTGAACTACCCATTACAACCCCAAGAGGTTTTTCTGTGCCCACTAGTTCAGATCTCATCAGCATATATATAAAGTTAGGAATTGTTGTTTCAGTATGCCTCACTTTACATTTATATTAAACATTTGCCACATTATTGGCTACTCACCCAGTTCAGAGAAGTCCTCCTGAAGCTTGCAATCTACCTTGGTTTACATCATTCTGAATAATTTAGTATCATTCTTATACTTCAGTACTAGACTGCTAACTGTAGTTCCAGGTACAGAAATTAAAGAAATATTGTATCTATTTATTTATAGGTCAATTTATATGCCCCCCCCCCTTGGACTTGCTGTCTTGGGGTGGTGAACAACAGTTTAAAACTTACATTGGCAATAAAACAATAAGATTATATATTAATAATAAAACAATATCTACACAACTTTAAAACAGCAAATTAAAGCATCAGCAATTAATTATTTGATAGTTAAAATACTAGCATAGGTACCAAATAGGAGGTAAGAGTCAGGAAGGGGGGAATGGGAGGGAAGCTCAGTTGTGTTATAGTATGGTCCCCTAATTTGACTCAATTATAAGCCTGGTGGAACAGCTCCATCGTGTAGGCTCTGCAGAACTTGGCAAGGTCAGGGCCCTGATCTCTCTTGGGAGCTCATTCCACCAAGCAAGAGCCAGGGCTGAGAAGGCCCTGGCATTGGTGGGGCCAGACGTATTTCTTTAGGGCCAGGGATCTTTGGCTGGTTAGTGTTGCTAGATCAAAGTGCTCTCTGCGGAACGTATTCAGAGAGGCAGTCCCAGGCCCAGACGGTGTAAGAACTTGAACTAAATCTGGAACTCAACCGGGAGCCAGTGTAACTGCTACAGAAAAGGTCTTATGTGGACTCTCCATGGTGTCTGTGTGAGGACCTGGGTAGCTGGATTTTGGACCAGCTATAATTTATAAGAAAATCATATTCTGATGACATTCTGTATACTCATTCTCAAGAGGAGTTACATCAATGTAAAAGTTTAAACTGGTTTAAATGTCATATATTTCTATCATGGAAATTGTTGTTCATTGCAATTGTATTAACAAAGATGGTGCTGTGTTGGCAGAAGGCACTATCTAGAGGGGATATAGTTTTCCTTCAGCTTGTCTCTAGGACACTACCAAAACCAACCTGGCCTGGAGCGTCCCCAGCCCTCTGAAGCTAATTTGTCAGACGTTGACATGAGTGCATATCTGCAGCCTCCTTTGAGTGTGAAGTAGTGTCTTTAGAACAATCAGAAGATACTGAGATAGGATACATAGCTTAATGAGATGGTATTTAGTCTACTTTCACAAGAACATCTAAGAACTTTTTGTTTGCAGTGTAATTTTGGTGAGTAAAATGTTCAGTGATATCTTGAATTTGGGAAATAGTCATTTTTAATTTGAAATTATGATTCTGCAGTACAGCTTGTGTGAACTATTTCATGTGACTCTCAATGTGATATGGAGGAATGTGCTATTCAGTATTATTGCTTCATAATTCCCATCTTTGCTACCTAGAAATGTAGCATCCATTGTATTCACCAGTGGTATGGCCAATCCCTATAAAAGTTGGTGTGAAATTTCTAAGAAAAAAATGTTAATGGTTGAACATTTGTACTTGAGTTCCATCTGATGGAAAGTTCGAAAATTGATCTTTAGTGTCTCTTGTGAAAGTAGTTAGCAGACCACTTCTTTGGTTGTTGCTGTGCAAATCGAATGTTGTATTTGCAGCGAAAGCAGCAGCCTATGCTTGGGCCCAGATCTGTCTCTTGATATTTATATGTGGTGCCAAATTCCATATTATTAATGGAGGCATAATAATAGGGGTGACTATTAGATAAGAGGCTGTCGGTACTTTTATCTCAGACCTCAAAAAAAATGCCATCACAGTTGGCTTTTTGACTACTTGTTCACTGTTCTATAGGTTTCACTGTTTCAGAAACCAGTATTCCCTATATCTTGCTGCCATCTGAAATATCTGTTTTAGTAGAAGGTGAAGCAATCTAAGAAACACGCAAGCAATAATTTTGCAGAGATTTTAAAAGTAATATTGTAGACACATTGGTTCAATACATATGGTGTATATTTTTGTTCATAAACTTTCCATGGGGTTTACAAAGGGATTTTTCGGGATGTTCTGGCAGTAAGTGGAAAAAGCTGAAGTGAAATTTCCAAAAAGTACATTCAGTGCTATGGCAGTAAATATAGGTGCAGTTATTACTGGTACCTATTGGATAACTACAAGTAGTACACTTTCCTTTTCCCACTTATCTCCCATGTCTGGATCATTTTTTAAATGCACCTGTCAAGCCATCCTTATAATTTAATAGATTGCTGTGGCAAACTAACTTATTCCATAGGAACCCATTCCATTTGAAAAGGTAACTTAGGATGAGAATACTTTGTGTCTTGTCATTTTGCCTATAATGGCTGGAATATGTTGATAATTATTCTGTCATTCTGTTATCATGGCAACACCACAGTGCTCCCTCTCCTGCCATGCAGTTTGATGGCAATTTCAGTGCAACAGAACTTGGTAGATAAGGAAGTTTCACCTGGTTGCCTTGGTAATACACCATTGTGTTGCTTCTACTTTATTTCAGATTGATGGAAGTGTGAGAACTTCATATGCCCTCCAGATCTGATCAGTTATATGGTCCCGTGATACTAGTACCAACGCATACACACAAACAAGAGTACCCTTCTTTAAAAGGAGGATGGATAATTAAGGATTATTTTAGCTCCCTCAGGATGTATGAGGGTAATGATTTTATGTAGCCTTAATTATTTATCAGATTTATGTGCACACTTGTATAAAAATTTAATTTGAGATGCTAGGGACATTTAGTACTGATTAAAAATACATGTAGTGGAAAATTTACCACAACTGTAGTGGTTAGGCATTGCAGCACAATCATTTTTAGAATCTAGGAGATAAATTTAGTTAAACACCTTTTGTGATGATTCTTTGCTTTTCCTTGGATTTATTTGTTTACGGAATATATTTAACTATGGAGTAGCATATTGAGACTCAGGCAAATGCAGTCCTATCCCTGCAGCTTTAGCTGCTTCAGTATAATTGGAGGTATCCATTAAACCTGGTCAAACAATAGCCTGTCAGTTGCTATAAAACTAACTACAATGCACCTAAGTTTTCTGCTAGAACAAAGTTTTGCCATCCTAGGAAGTTGAAACCACACAACTATTATGCTGCACTAAATCATCTGTGCCCCACCTCATACTGGAAACACCCTTTTCTCCCCATTTCAGAGTAGCTTTGTATTCAGTGTGTTTTCAAATCTAGAATACATTTGTTTCTAGGTTCAGCACTCCAAAGATGAGATATCATTTACTGTGTGATCATAATGAAAAAATACAGAACTGTTAGTAAAGCAAACATATTAAAACATACGTTCCTAGCCCCAAAGAGATATGTTTGACTTCAATCAGGGCCAGGACATTTTCCGTCTTGGCCCCTACCTGGTGGAATGATTTTCTGGAACGTATCCAAGCCCTGTTGGAGCTAGCACAGTTCCGCAGGGCTTGTAAAGCGGAGCTTTTCTGCCAGGCTTTTGGTTGGTGCCAAATCTAAATAACATCTACCTGTTCCATGGCCCCACCCGTCCACCTACTAGTTCCTGAGTGGAAAAAAACCCAAATTATTGCCATGCTATTGCCTGATCTGAGGAATGAAATGCTACTGCTGATTTTAACCTGTTTCTGTCAACAATTTTTAAAATTAATTTACAGCTTAAATTTTATTCTTTTTTAACTTATTGTATTAAATAATTATATTGTACATCACCTTGAGCTGGCTTACTGGGTAGAATAGTATAGAAGTTAAATAATAAATAAACAAACAAACAAATAAATAAAAGTATTTGCATTAAGCATGCATTCCTAATTACAAATGCGAAGAGAGAACAGTTTTCCCATGGTCCATTCATGTAATATATGAGCTATAAATGTTGCTGAAGAAATATTTCCCAAGAAATTATACTTTCATATAGAACTAGTTGTTGTAAGGAGAAATAATACTGATTCTTTGTAAATTCTGACAGCTTATGAAGTACTTATTTTAATCATACTGTATCCATAGGTAAAGATTTAGGATTTCTGAAATTTTGAAACCACAGAGGAAAAAAATATTTTCTCCCCGGTTATTATCCCAACTCATCCTGGAAATTGGGGGGAGGGGGGAAGGTTGAAATATAAGCAATACATTTCTGTCAGATGTAAACGATATTTACTGATTTAACAATATAAACTATTCTATATAACTAATCTGGCACATAAAATTGCACCACCCAAATTTTTATGGAACTCTGAATGTCTTTGTTTCCTACAGAAAACAATTATACACATAGTTTCTCAAGTTGCAACCTGCTGCCCCCCCTCTTCTACCATCTTCTACCATAGCACATGTATGTTAATTTTAGCCACTCCGTAAGATAGGAAAAATAATTGGAAGGTGGAAAAAAATTGGTAGCAAACAAAAGAAAGTGTATTTGGACAAAAACATGCCCATATAGTCACAGTACCAGCATATTTTAATATTAAGCTAAGCCTTATAATATTCAAAACACTAAACTTTAAAATCCATTATTGCATATTGTTCTCAAGACTGTTGACCTTTAAACAAAAAAATCTTGGAAAATGTTGTCAATGATATACACAAGAATTATCATTGCCATAAAGATTTTCATACTTCACATTTTTTGTAAAGCTTTGTATTTTATTTCACTCATTTCACAGGGAGAAAAATCATAGTATTTTTGGGTGTTCCTCCAGATTTCCCACTTTTTCCACTGGAAAAACTGAAAAGTCCTTGAGGAGAAATGTGTATTTTCCTTAATTTTTCAGCATTTTTTCTTGGACCTTTGCCATGCTAGTCAGAGGCCAGACTGATTGTTTCTAAGAACCAGCTTACATGTTACCTTGAGCAGTGTAGTTGCCTTTCATTTAATGGTTGTTAACAACCTGCATCTAGTAATGCGTATCTGTATTGTTCATGTGATTAAGAGTAGATTACATAATAGTTTGTCAACATCTGACTGACAAATCTCAGAATTTGGTGTGGCTTTGATTATAGCCTCAATTCCAATGTGGACTTGGGCATGGTCTGCTTAGCAGTTATGTATTTGGGTTATTCATCCAATACATCTTTATGCCTCCATCTGTGGAGGTCCACACACACTTTGCCCATCACCATATTATCCTCAGAACAGTTGATATTTGAACCCAGGTCACCCAGTTCCCAGTTTGATATGCTGATCAGCACACACACATGTTGATCGCTACACACTCCCTCAGTGGGAGATCTGGGAATCGTGTATAATATCTTGAGTTATCAGGTGGGGAAAATCCAGGGTATAACTGAAATAATGAATTAAGTATTTCAGCTGCAAATAAATAAATGTACTTGGCAACACTTTTTTATGTGCATAACTGCTGGCACTTTCCCACCAGCTCAGTAAAATCAACATCTAGCTTTGTATTTGAGAATATGTTCTTTAATTTTTTAAAAAAAGGGAAATATCTTGCAAGGACTATGAAATACATATTGTATGTATTTCAGTAAGAGAAATTAGGCAGGCCGCAGAGGTGAATGGTCACACTGTTTCATCAGCAAGGGAATAATGCTTACTTAGGTTTGGCCCAAACAGTAAAAAACACTTAAAATCTCTTTCTCCTTATTCATATATGTTTTTAATAATTTGAAATCATAAAGCTGTTTCAGTATTTTAATCCTGTGAGAAGTTCCTAACAAACTGGGTGTTTTGGACAAACTCACAGTTTTCAAATTAGAGATGTCAGATTGTTAAAAACATAAGAATGGATCAAAAGTTGTCCTTCCTACTGTAGAAGGCAGCTTTCACAAGAAGAATAAAGCTAAATCCACAAAATATGTACCAAATTACTACTTTAACTTTAATACTAAGCATAGTGCATTTGGACCGTCACTCCAGTATCACTAAGTTCTTTTATAGGTGAGCAGACCATTTTGAAATGTCTTTACTATATTTTTGACCATTTAAAAGGTCACATTTTTAACAGGTAAAATATTCAGCAGTTGTCCATTTTTTCTGCCTGATTTTTAGCAGAGGCCAATGTTCATGCTCTATCCAACCAGCATTTTTGCATACAGGCAATAGACATGTCTGTGTATGCCCAAAAAAAGCACTGATATGACTAATGTAGTTATCATAGGAAGAAGAAACAAATATTACTATGTATTTTAAAATATTTGTATCTTGCACTTCAAGTAGATCGTTCACAAACCAGCTGATGTTGGAGAGTGCTGTCAAGCCATTGCTGATTTGTCAATTCCTTAGGATTTTCAATGCAAGAGATATACAGAGGTGGTTTGCCATTTCCTGCCTCTGCATAGCAACCTTGGAGTTCCTAGGTGGTCTCCCATCTAAATACTAATCAAGACAGACCCTGCTTAGCTTCTGAAAACTGATGAGATTACGCCGGCCTATAGCATTGAGGGTGCAAACCAGCTAATGATCCCAAAAGTATAAAAATGTAAAAATATAAAAGTTAAGCAAACACAATCAAAATCAGTAAGTACTGTCAACTAAATAAAAAGAGAAATCAGAAGAACTGAGTACTAGCCAACAATTTATATGGAGCTGCATACAAGGATATGGAGATGCTGTGGTTCAATGGTAGAGCATCTGCTTTGCATGCAGAAATCCTTGCTATTTCCATTTGAAAAATACCTGGTAGCAGGTGAAAGAGGTTCCAGAGAGTTGCCACCTTTATAAAAGTGGATCCCTGCTCATTTCAACAGTTAGCAGGTCATATATGCAGTTCATAGCTTTTATTTACCTGCTGTTCCTGGAAGGGGGAAAGGCATTTAAACTTAAAAGGGAAAATTGTTCCTTTAACATTTAAATACCTTTTGCAAGCTGTGGTGGTAGTATGAGTTCCTGAAAGAGGGTTTTGTGATGGCCCTGGAAGGGTTTCACTGATTGGATGGGAGTTAATTACTTATATAAAATTATATTTTAAAATTTGGGTCTGCAGCAGGCTTTGTGGTGATTCTTGCAGACATGAATATGAGCATCTACAGAGAACATCATGCTGATTCAGCATCTTTCCAGTGTGAATAGAGGTACTCCCTCCCTCTCCACTCACACACTCAGCTTTGTTGTTTCTCAGAAATGGCAGGTAGGAATTGCCATGTTCTCTCATACACACCCCTTCCCTGTTTTCTTTGCACATGCCCAAAGCAGTTTTAGTCACCTCTATGCACAGGCAAAGCTGACCCATCTTCAGTTGCATGACTGTTCTGCCAGTGCTCAAACATGGCTGTTCAAGTATATTTTTAAACCATAAATAGTAGCAATATTTATTTTACTAGCCGATGCCTGTCATTTGGTAGTGACATTTGCTTACAAAGTAATGTTTTGGCTTAAACAGTAATTGTCTGCATTAATTCTGACTAAAAACACAAACCAGAACTTCAGTAGGAGACAAAGTGTATAACATAAATAATTTGAAATGGCAGGGTATGTAAAGCCCTGGTTGATAGGCTGTCTAATGTTGTTTGATTAAATTGTTACTTGTTTTCGTAGTCTGCCTTATGTCTCAGTGAATAAGGCAGGCTATGAAGTCAATAAATAGTGTTTACAAAAGCATGAATTTCTTTGTTCAGTACAGTGTGGACAGCTCCATGCATGTAATTGCTGTGTGCTAAAGGAGCTGTTCATATAATTGACCTGAATGAGGAAACGTTTGAATGCATATGAATTTCTTGTATTAATCAGACTCTCTGCATAAGCAGAATATTATGGATTTTTGTACAGAATTTAATTGTTTCAGCAGAATTTTGAGACTAGGGTCATCCTAAAAACCAGTTCATAACTGCAGATCCATCTTAAAAACATCTTGCTAACTTTTGCCAAAAACCTAGAAAACAAAGAGGATCTCTGTAGGAGTACCAGTGGCAATAATAATTTTGGTGTTCTGCCATAGCTCAAATTTGTTGCTTTCCAGACCTGGTACTCCTCATGACAGCCAGTGGGTTTTTGTATCAGTGTTAAACTAGGAGTACAGGGACCTGGGTTCAGATGCCATTTTGCTGTGAACTGCTCAATGGATGTCTTTGGGCCAGTCATTCTATCTCAACCTCTTCTACCTCATAGGGTCATTATGAGGCTAAAGTGAAGATGTGTTGGAAAAAGTTGCTTTAGCAGAGTGTAATGTAATGCAGCTTTAGTAATACAGTTGACACATGTGTTTAGCATTACAAAAGAAGTTTATTACAATAACTTAAGAAGGGATTACAAGGAGAAAACAATAACAGCCTTATATCTGTATCTCTAACCTATTGCATCTAGTTCTCTGTGCTTATTCTTCAAGATCCAAACTTTGACTCTAGCTCTCAGGAATAGAGGACTGGCAGCCCTCCCCCCATAGGCTCTGCCCGCTTGGTGGGAAGACTCCCAACTCAATTATCTATGGTAAGCTAGTTGGAAGACTTTAACCCCTTCATGACAAAGGGTGATACTTGTTAAAATACCCAGTACCCATTCTCAGGTATCATACAGTGAAGTCATGAAGGTTCAGTTTCTTCTGCAGGTACTGGAACTTCCCTCTGGCAAGTGTCAGCAACCATCTCTTCCAAAGTTCAATCAGTCCTTGTTGCTGCAGCTCTCTCATGGAATTATACTTGATGGCGATATGCTTGCTTTTTGCTCTGATCCTTTTCAGATCGTAGCTGGTAGACTTCTTTGCGTCTTCTCTGGCTCTCTTCTTCCTTCTTTCTCAAGACAGCTGCCATATCTCTCTAGCCCTTCCTTTATTTGGGTGTGGTCAGCCAAAGGTTGGCTCTTAGGCTAACCAGCCTCTGGATCTTCTGAAGCTCTTGCTAGCAATTTGCTGCCTTGATGCTCAGTTCTCTTTTGAGGTCTTTAATAGTGTAGCTGAGCCCCCGTTTTAAGGCTTCCACCTGCTCCACTAGGATATACTGGCCCTGGAGGCAACTCTGGACTATGATGGTTTCAGACACTGCCTGCTGCTTTCCTCCTGGAGCCACTTCTTTTCACATTTTATTTTTGCAAGTTTCAGCTTCCAGAGCAGATAGTTTAATAATTTCTTTCCAGCTTGAGGCTTCATTTGCAGGTTATACCTCTGCACACAAGGAAAATTTCTGTGATGCTATTCCTTTATTGCTTTTTTGTGATTGTGTCATAGTAGTCTCTGGCTTCAATAGCCTGGCTTCTACTGTCTCTCTCTTTTTAATTGTGGGGTCTCTTGTTGATCTTCTTATTGATTAGCAGTCCTTGTAGGTACCCATCTGACCATATTAGTAAAAGAGACTTCAGCTTCTTGGCTGATTTTCACTGTGGACTCGGTTGGTTTAGAAGCTTTGGAGTACATTACTTTCATCAATATGTACCACATAGCATACATTAACTTAAAAGGATCCACTTCCACCTTGAACATATCCAACAGGGATTCCCACTTCAGCTCCGGGGTCCAAGTTTTGTCTTCTTTCTTTGGGTATATGGGCAAATGCTGTAGAGACAAATGCCTTCAAATGCTTTAAGCCTGGTTTTCTTCCAAACCACAGTTCAAATGGTGCTTTTCCCGGAGCTTTAGTAGTAATTCTGTTGTGCAGATCAGCTGCTGTATTTACTGCTTCTGCCCATTAAGGGTCAGGCAGGCCAGCTTATTATAGTACACAATGTGCCATTTCTTGGAGACTTCTATTAAGGCATTCAGCTGAATATTCCTTCCTCCTCCTCCAGGAATCTTTTGTAGCAGTCGTCCATTGTACACACCGTGACAGTTCTATAACTTTTCAAGCAAATTTCACAAGCTTACACTTAGCTCACATTCTGTTTATTCAGTTTATATACCGCTCCTTCCTGTGAAGCAGTATCACACTCCTGCAACAGATTATGCCCAGGCTGATGATTTCTGTGTCCTAGTCTCTTGTGCCACATTAATTTGCAATCAGAATGGGAGCATTCATTTTTGCATAATACACTGGTTCACCAACATGCTTCAAATGGTTGAAATCACCAATATTTTTATAACCCACCCTTCCCAATTGACTCAGGGCAGGTAACAAGAACATAAATATTTTTTATATTGATAAGCATTTGTAGAATGTTTAAATTAAATATATATTAATTAAATTATTATGTTGTTAAACCACCTTCTTAAAACTTTTCTAGAGGGAACCCAATTTTGGTAGCCGCGTTGCTGTTTTTCATAGAATCATAGAATCATAGAGTTGGAAGGGGCCATACAGGCCATCTAGTCCAACCCCCTGCTCAACACAGGATTAGCCCTAAGCATCCTAAAGCATCCAAGAAAAGTGTGTATCCAACCTTTGCTTGAAGACTTCCAGTGAGGGGGAGCTCACCACCTCCTTAGGCAGCCTATTCCACTGCTGAACTACTCTGACTGTGAAAAACTTTTACCTGATATCTAGCCTATATCGTTGTACTTGAAGTTTAAACCCATTACTGCGTGTCCTCTCCTCTGCAGCCAGCAGAAACAGCATCCTGCCCTCCTCCAAGTGACAACCTTTCAAATACTTAAAGAGGGCTATCATGTCCCCTCTCAACCTCCTTTTCTCCAGGCTGAACATTCCCAAGTCCCTCAACCTATCTTCATAGGGCTTGGTCCCTTGGCCCCAGATCATCTTCGTCGCTCTCCTCTGTACCCTTTCAATTTTATCTACGTCCTTCTTGAAGTGAGGCCTCCAGAACTGCACACAGTACTCCAGGTGTGGTCTGACCAGTGCCGTATACAATGGGACTATGACATCTTGTGATTTTGATATGATGCCTCTGTTGATACAGCCCAAAATGGCATTTGCCTTTTTTACCGCTGCATCACACTGCCTGCTCATGTTTAGTTTACAATCCACAAGTACCCCAAGGTCTCGTTCACACACAGTGCTACCTAGAAGCGTATCCCCCATCCAGTAGGCATGCTTTTCATTTTTCTGACCCAGATGCAGAACTTTACACTTATCTTTATTAAATTGCATCTTGTTCTCATTTGCCCATTTTTCCATTGTGTTCAGATCTCGTTGAACTCTGTCTCTATCTTCCGGAGTATTTGCCAGTCCTCCCAATTTGGTGTCATCTGCAAACTTGATGAGTAGTCCCTCCACCCCCTCATCTAGATCATTAATAAATATGTTAAAAAGTACCGGGCCGAGCACCGAGCCCTGAGGTACCCCGCTACTCACCTCTCTCCAGTCTGATGAAACACTGTTTTTGTGGATGGTGTGTTGCTATTTTGTGAGCAGGGAAGCCAGCAGTGTTAATTTCTGGCCTCAACCATAGGCCAGGCAGAGTAGTTCTGTCTTGCAGGCCCTCTGGAATTCTTTAAGGCCCCAGAGGGCCCTGATCTCATCAGGGAGGACATTTTACCTGGTTGGAGCCAGGACCAAAAAGGCTCTCACTCTGGTTGAGTCCAGTTTTACTTCTTTTGGGCCAGGGATCGTGACTAATTGCTGATCACTGAAACTTAGTGCTCATTGGGTATAGTGGAAGAGGTGGGCATGCAAGTACAGGGGTGCCAGACCATTTAGATTATTTTAAAGGTTAGCACTATTCAGAATGAAAAATACTACAGATATTGTTTTTGATCCAAAGCTGGGTTTTCTTTTTCACAATCCTTCCCATGGACACTGGATTCTAATTAACTCATGGTATGAAAACGCAGTCCTTTGGGAGAATTTCAACAAAAATGCCTGTAACATTTAATACTCTCAATTTAGCTGTCCCCATTCCTTCTATGAGTAATGGATTTCCATCTACCTGGACCAAATCATGCCCACTTTCTTCATGCAGTGCTACCAAGCACTTTTCATTATTGCAAGCAATGATCTAGAATCTAACAGCTAAAATTTCTTCATATTTGAGCCTTTATTGCAAACAAAAATATTTAAACTGAGGGGGCCTTCTCTCATGTTTATTACTGTCTCTCCTCCAGTTTAAAGCTGCAGTGTGTGTGGGAATATATGCATTCTCATCTCAATGCTTCACAGTGCTTTTCTTCTGCAAAACCTTGCAGTGTTGCCCCTTCTGTTTGCAATTATTACATACAGCATTTTCATTTCCACACTTCAATTTCAAAACAGACATAGCTCCTATTGTCTCTGAAGTTGATCTCTTTATACCCTCATTCCAGAGGTAATTCAAAGTATACCCAATATCTATTTGATCTCATGACTCTAAGATGGCAATCTGATTAGAATAGGAGCTTGGTAAACAATTCAGTATTGTTGGCTTTATTTCTCCTGGAGTGAGTTCTACTCCAGCAGCTTGTAGTTCTATCACTTGCTCTGTTATTTCTTGCATCTCTTCCCTCACACAGCTTAATATTATATATAGTCTCCTTCCTAAAAGCAACGAATGCTTATTGGAGTTTTTACAGTATAATAAATAAATATTTTATTTGTACACTGCCATATTCTGTTTAGCTCCTAGCTTCTATAGTGCTCTCCTTATTTTTTATTGGAGGCAAGTATTACAAAGTATTCTTTTGCATCAGCTTCCTGGAATTTCTTCCTTGCATTCAGAGGGGGATAATCTGTAATAGCATGTGGTACTCTGAATTTCCAGTGCTCAGAGAACTCTTGGTTTCCACATTTAAATAGTTCTGGTCATTTAGCTTTGGAACTTGAAGGAGGGATTTTCATTTACACAGGCTGTTGAGCTGTGTTGCTTTCACAATTGGTAGACATTTTCTCTTCTATTGGCACACAGTTCTAAGTCTCGTTTCTCTGTGGTTTCAATTGCTTCCCATAAATTAAACAAAGGGATGTCTTCCTGCTGTTTTTCTCTAAAGCATGCTCTAAGGAGGACTCCTGCTTGCAAATTCAATAGGCCTTGGCAAAATGCATCCCCAAAGCTATTCTGCCAGCTAAACACACACAGCTGCTTTCTATAGAAGGTTGGGCCCATAACCAAAATTGTTAGAAAAATTGGGTTTAGCAGAGATAAATGTAGCACAGCTTTAGGAGTACAGCTTACACATGTGCTTAGCTTATTACAATAACTTAAGGAAGGATTACAAGGAGAAAAAACAATAACAGCCTTACTGTCTCTATCTCTTATCTACTGCACCTAGTTCACTATGCTTACACTTCCATTCATACTAGATTCTAATTCTCAGGAATAGAAGACTGGCAGCCTTCCCCCATAGGCTCCACCCCTTTGGCAAGAAGACTTCCTGCCCAATGAACTGTATTCTAAGTTAGTTAAAAGACCAATTAAAATCCATTGAAAACCAAGGGGATACTTGCTAAAATAAATACTAAAATACTCAACAAGATGGGATAAGAGAATCATGTATGTTAGTTCTTTGTAGGAAAGGCAGCATAATAATAGACAGATTTTTGGGAGGCTGAGTCCTAATTATTTTTGCCCCATGTTTGGAAAAGCAATATAAGAACCAAAAATTTGGCCTACATTTTTACATCTGTGGATTGCCTTTATTGATTGTGCCATAGTGTTGTACTCTCTTTTTAGAATGTAGGGTTTACACAAACCCTAGTGATGTGCTAACAAAATGAACATGAAATAATTATTTCAGAAACAAATCTCAACATTTTTAATAGAAAAGGACAAAAAGTGCACTTCTCAAACCACACATGGCTTGGTGTAGCGTAATAACTAAACAGCAAATCCTTAATTTTAATTTTATTCTTTTGTATGCTGCTTTTAATGTTTTGTGGTTTTATGTGTAAATTATTTTAAAGTGCTTTTATCTTATCAAATATATATTGTAAATTTGTTGTCTATATTATTATTATTTTGTAAAGGCCTATAGCCATATACAGAGCCTCTTGTGGCGCAGAGTGGTAAGGCAGCCATCTGAAAGCTTTGCACATGAGGCTGGGAGTTCAATCCCAGCAGCTGGCTCAAGGTTGACTCAGCCTTCCATCCTTCCGAGGTCGGTAAAATGAGTATCCAGCTTGCTGGGGGGTAAAAGGTAATGACTGGGGAAGGCACTGGCAAACCACCCCGTATTGAGTCTGCCATGAAAACGCTAGAGGGCGTCACCCCAAGGATCAGACATGACCCAGTGCTTGCACAGGGGATACCTTTATCTTTAGCCATATACAAATAAATATTATTACTTACTTACTAGTAGCTAAGGAGCTGAGCTATGATTCGCGAAGTCATCAGTTTTAGTCTATGCCACAAACTCATGAACAATGTTGATACAGTTGCACCCTTCTAAAGTCAGTGTTTTGAAGTCAGTGTGCGTAGAAGGGTATAATTCTTAGAATGGCTCCGGAGTCCAGCTGGATTCAGTATCATATCCTCACACTACTTGAGTCATAGAACAGTTTTATAAAATGTTTATGTTTAATATAAATGTAAAATGTTTTTTTAAATTGCTGAAGTCTTGTTACAGAGTTCTTGGAATAGTGTCATTTATTTTCTGTCAGCACTGAGCCTATTGTTCATATGCATTATTAGAACTGATGATGGCCAAATACATGTCCTTGTAGCCTTCCGCTCCAGATAATTTTAAATGTGAACTAGTACGCAGTGACACTAAATTTACCACCGTAGTGGTAAATTCTTCAGAAATAATGTTTGTATGCATTTGGTTAGTTTGAAATAAGCTGAGATGCAGTATATGAATTGTGGTGCATTTTGTGGCTGTCTTGTATTGTTGCATAATATAGATATATTGTTTTGCTATCATTTCAGTTGTTATGTAAAATGTTTTAAACAGTGTTTTTGTTCTTCAACAGGCCATGGCGCTGATGTCAAGTGTGTTGACTGGCATCCAACAAAGGGATTGGTCGTTTCTGGAAGTAAAGACAGTCAACAGCCAATCAAGTTCTGGGATCCAAAGACTGGTCAGAGTCTTGCTACACTGTAAGTGAGATAATGTTTTTGTCTGTACTCTTGTTAACAAATCGTTTTATGGTTTAAAGCAGTGTTTCCCATCCTGTAGATCAGGGCCCAAACATGGGTTCTGAAAGTGAATTGCAACATAAAGCCATCCCACTCCAGTGGCCATCCCTGCCCTGTCCATTGCTTTTTTTAATTTTGGAAGCCAAGATGTGACCCGGGAATGGTATCTTCCATGTCACACATTAGGTGCTATTTTTTGTTTGCTGTGTAAACTTGTTGAACAAATAAAATGTGTCCTAGTGATTACTAGAATGAGTTTTTAAGAAACTTAATGGGAATTAAAAGGAGTAATGGAGGTGTTCAGAAGTTGGTATTTAATCTCTGTATGCAAATATCGGAATGCCACTTGCTAGGGGGTCATAGTGGGAGCAGCTGTGCATTTTTTGTGATATTGCCTGGTTTCTCAAAATATCTGACTAGCCACTGTAGGAAATGGAATGCTGAACTAGATGGGTGCCAAAGTCATTGCTTGCCTTGGGCACCAACAAACCTTGGACCAGCCTTGGATAGTTTACCACACCAAGTAAATTTGGACTTGTGGGCTAGCATGCCAGAAAGGTTGGGACCTTGTGGTGTAAACCTTTTCAGAATTACTGAGTACTGGTTTTATCCCTTTAAAATCCTTTTGGGTTGATAACAAGTCTTTAGGCATGAAAGTGGTACAAGAATTCAAGTAAGTTTCACTTTTCCATTTTATAAAATCTGTATTTTACAGGAATTCTTTCTATTGTTTTAGGTAGGCCTAAATTTGATATATAAAAATGTGCCATGGAGATGAAAAAAGTCATATTTCTTGATTTTTGCTTTTCTTTTAAATGGTTTGTTTAATTCCCAAAGTTTTTTGAAAAAGAGTGATAATTATGATTTCTATTGGCTTGTTGTAGTTGCTTATATATTAATTCTGTACAGTCATTCTCTTTAAATCTCTCCCAGACATGCTCATAAAAATACAGTGATGGAGGTCAAATTGAACCTAAATGGCAACTGGCTACTTACAGCATCCCGTGATCATCTCTGCAAACTCTTTGATATTCGAAATCTGAAAGAAGAGCTTCAGGTCTTCCGGGGTCATAAAAAAGAGGCCACAGGTTTTAAAAATATTTACTTTCCTTTTAATTATTTCTGAGTAGGCTGCATGGATAGTCAAATTTCTAGAAATCCATTGAAGTTTTCAAAAAGCAGTCAGCTGCTACTTATCCTAGTGTTCTAGGATCTTCCTATGTAGTGTGCCATTGCTAGATTAAGTCATCATCAAAGACATGGATGTGCAAAACTGACATAGTTATGCATGGAATCTTAGCTCAGCTTTATGAATAGGATAACTGCTTGAAGAAATATGCAACAACTGTCACCTGGAAAATTAACTGGACCTTTTAACTGGCTGCTAGAGTAGCCTCTCTTCATTCATCAAACCATTTTCTTCTCCTGTGAGATCTCCTCCTTTAACAGGTTGCCCTGAATGGCAAACCAAAGTTCCCTTTCTTGCAATGATGCTTGGTTCCCCATACGGCTTATTTTTAATCCCTGGCTTCTTTCTTCTTTCCTTCCTCATCCCCTGCAAGCACTTCAGTGGAATGTAAAATGTAATTTGTGTGTTTACATTGTAGTGTGAACCATGTTAAAGCTCACTGATGGTAAAGTGTAACTGCATAGTAATAATTATGAAATTCTCTATTGTAGCGGTTGCCTGGCATCCTGTTCATGAAGGTCTTTTTGCCAGTGGAGGATCTGATGGCTCTTTGTTGTTCTGGCATGTTGGGTATGTATTTCAGTTGCTGGCCTAATTGCAAATTACAACTGATTGGCTCCTATTTTTTCTTTAGTCATTTTAGTAATGTTTAATGTTTTTATCTAATACTTTTTAAATTGTATTATTATCCACCTTTGGATGTCCCTAATAGGAACGTATACATGAATTAAATAATCTTTCAGCTTTAGGTAATATTTGAGTGTCTTCATACTAAGCAAACTCAGAGTTCTTCTACAGTGATATGAGAAACTAAGAAAATAAGGATTAGTCATACTTTGTGGAATAAGAGATTACCTTTTCTACATCAATTAGGGTTTTTCTTGAAAATAAAATGGAAATAAAAGGCATCTTTTTGCATTGACACGCATGAAAATAACATTTATTAGGTGTTGTGTGTCACTGTCCAACAGCCTTCTGGAAAGATAAACACTCCTATGTAATTTCCCCCCTAAGTTTATACTATTTATAATACCAGAACTGCATCCACATTACAGAAAGTAACTTCCGCTGAGAAAAATTGAAAACTAGTGTAACCAAAAACATAATGGTCCATCTGTTTAATTACTGTTTTTAATATATTTCAGGGTGGAAAAGGAAGTGGGAGGTATGGAAATGGCACATGAAGGAATGATCTGGAGTCTAGCTTGGCATCCTTTAGGACACATTCTGTGCTCGGGATCAAATGATCACACCAGGTATTTCCTTTAAATATACCGTTTTGAATGTTTTGGCCCAAATAGTATTTTACTTTTATTTAGCAGCTCTAAATCTGTTTCACTGGTGTTCTCCTCAGGATTCATGTGCATGCACCCATTTAAATCCTTTCTGTAGGAAGGTTCACGAGATGAAGTCAAAACAATTCTTTCATGGTACAAAAGACCTCAACTTTGTCTGCAAGTGAACTGGTTTTGCCACTTTCATGATTGATTGGGGAGGGTTTGTGACCCCTTGTTACTGTTGAAAATCATGACACAAATTTTACATCCTCTTGTCCTGGGTAATGATAACTTTCCATTCCTTCCTTTGGTGGAGAACAAATTGCCCTTTTCTGCTGTAAAACAGCTTAAAATTTAGGCCACCTGGTCATTTTATTGAGTGGCCTAATGTGTTCTACACAGAATCCTACTGAATTATACTCAATGGGGCTTACTCTATGGAAGTGGGAGTTACTTATCCTTTATGTAACGTTAGAAGGTGACAAACTCTGAGACATAAAAGTTCAGCCTACAAATCAACAAAAGATACTATCTATTAGTTTTATTTTGACAGCAAATTCTGGACCCGCAATCGTCCTGGAGATAAAATGCGAGATCGTTACAACTTAAACCTGCTTCCAGGAATGTCAGAGGATGGCGTGGAATATGGTATATATACAAGATTCATTAAAATCATGAAAGATTGTTTAAATTAATAATAGATTGAGTGGACAAATCAAGCAGGTAGTTATTTGAGAGTGCCTGTGTGTAGACTTCTTAACAATGTGGTGGTGTTTACTGTTTGTGTTTTTAGTTCAGTTCTTAAGTCTAGTTAAATGTAATATATTCCATGGTTGTGCTTCCTTAACTTCAATTAACTATTGTAACCTTTATCTAGAATCTTTAACCTCATTGAAGAAGACAGATAAAAGCCTCCCCTTGGGGGTATTACTAGATCCTTGTCTGTTCACCTCAAAGTGAGTGTAACACCTTCCAAAACAGACTGACTCCTAATGATGTCAGAAGGGTACCATAGTGGATGGTGCCAAAAACCACCAAGAGGTCCATTGAGTATCAGGAGTCTCACACTCTCTCTGTGTCTGTTCCAGGGACTTGTCAGTCAGTACCGTAATACAGTTTCAGATCCTAAACAAACCTGGAAACAAATTGATCCATTTCATCCATAAACTGGGAATTATATAGCTATCACATGGTCCAACTGCTTGTGACAGCACTTTGTCTTTGAAATATCTGGTGATTTCCCCCCCCCCTATATATTTGTCCTAAGCCTCCCCCTACCCCCCGGTTTTGCTGCTATTCATTTTTATGCTTTTAATTTTTTTTTACATATTAAAATTCTTAACATAATTAAAACTAAGGTAAAAGCCCACCTTTGCCCCCTGAACTGAGTGAGAGGAACAGAAACTCTCTTAATGTGCTTTTATCTTTGGTGTTTGTCAGCTACTTTGGAAACTTCAATTTGGAATTATATAGGGTATAAAATTTTAAGTGAAAATGTTAAATTAAAGCTGTCTAAGAAATGTAGACTATTTAGTAATCATCGGTGTATTTTCCATTTCCAGATGACCTAGAACCTAATAGTCTTGCAGTGATTCCAGGGATGGGAATACCTGAGCAACTGAAGCTAGCCATGGAACAAGAGCAAATGGGTAAGAAAGAAATTTATATTTAGAAGTTCATCTTCATGTACTACAAAAACATTGGATGCATATGTCCTATATCTTTTTGTTTTGAGGTAATTTTTAGCTGAAAAACTTAACCTTTTAACAAAAATCAGTGGATTGAAGACATTTGCTATCAATATTTGAACACATGGCATATAGATGGCAATTGCATATGAACTTATTTTTAGGTATTTGAAAACTTATGTGTAGCTCCATCACCACTGTTGTTATATTTTTGTCTTGTCTTCCCCCTTTTTTCTTTTTAAACATTTTATTTAGTTGTTGAAGTTTAAGCTATTTCCCCCTTGTTTTTTTCTGTTTTTTGAAATAAATTGTCAAAATTGCGACCTTTCTTTACAATGTTCTTCTCTAACATGAAGTGAGAATAGAATTGTGTAGAGGTTTAACTTTTGGCAATATAATTTGTTCACTACATTCAATGATATGAATTATTGTTGTTGAAGGGAAAGATGAGGCAAATGAAATTGAGATGACTATCCCAGGATTGGACTGGGGAATGGAAGAGGTGATGCAAAAGGACCAAAAGAAAGTACCACAAAAGAAAGTTCCCTATGCAAAGCCAATCCCAGCACAGTTTCAGCAGGTTAGTAGTTATATGTAATGGGTCTAGACGATAAAATCATCTGTGTTCTGATAGAGTAGGATCCAAACATGTTTTGTAAGAGGAAGGACTCCTTCCTTGAGTGGAAATCTATCTTTGTACTCATCCCAGTGTATTTTGTCGTCAATACTTAGATCTTATGCTTTTATTATCTTCAGGCATGGATGCAAAATAAAGTTCCCATCCCTACACCTGCTGAGCCATTGAATGACCGAAAGGAGGATCTTAAACTAGAGGAGAAAAAGAAGTCACAGGCAGAGATTGAGCAGGAAATGGCAGCTCTTCAGTATACTAACCCACAGCTTCTCGAGGTATGTAACAGGGCCAGCATCAGCATACTCTCTTATGAGGACAGTTGCTGATCCTGGGCTTCCAGCAGGACTCACTGCTGGACTCCACACACTCGGCATTGCACAGGACTTTCAGTGGAAAGTTTGCAGTTCATAGGTGCATTAAGAACTCTTTAGATGAAGAGTTACAGGTTTGGTGCCATTATAGATGTTTTCTAAATGTAGTCATTTTTGGTGAATAAATTATGCCACAAAACATTGTGGAAAAGATTTATCTTCTTCTGACAAATATCTAATTGACAGATGAAGTCATGATATGGTAAAAGTTCTTGATAGAGAATTGCATCACTACCTAGCCACATTTTTCAGTTGAACTCTGTAGATAAAGCTGTAATCTGAATTCAGAGCCTGTATACTTCAATTTCCAAAAGTTCCTAAGCAGTATATATGCTTGAATCATTATTAGTCAGAGGCCCACAAGGAAGAGCATAGGAACAGGGACAGTTTGGAAATTCCCTTATATAGTCGTCAGTCTTCTTCGCCAGAACTCTATTAGGCCATTGTCCCTGTCTTCCTGGGTTTGTTTTGTTTTTTACTTGACTGTAAACTACTGTCAGCATTATTTGCCTCTTGAGGAATGTTGAAGGTTTTTTTTTTAATTTATGTTTTGTCTTTTAATACACATACATATGTTTCTGCATATTTGAGGAATTCCTTGAATATTTACAAACTTCTTTGTCTCAGATGGGGCAGGGGGTGGAGCTGCTTTCATTTATTAGCATTAGGCATCTATTTTACTATTAAAGCTAGGTGTTTGATTTTTTTTTTTGCAGCAACTGAAGATTGAGAGGCTTGCACAAAAACAAGCTGAGCAAGGTCAACCACAGCCTCCTGCAGGAGGACCTATTCATGGACCCCAGCATTTCCCAGGTCAAGGTCCAATGTCTCAGGTGCCTCAAGGCTTTCAGCAGGCCCATCCACCTCAGCAGATGCCAATGAATATGCCTCAAATGGGACCACCAGGGCCACAGGGACAATTCAGACCTCCAGGACCTCAAGGACAAATGGGGCCACAAGGTCCTCCTTTGCATCAAGGAGGTAGTGGCCCACAAGGGTTTGGGCCACAAGGACCTCCGCAAGGACTACCAAGGCCCCAAGAACTTCATGGACATCAAGGAATGCAGAGACATCCTGGTCCCCATGGGCCAGTGGGACCTCCAGGACCACCTGGTCCACAGAATAGTTCTGGACCTCAAGGACACTTAGGTCCACAAGGCCCACCTGGTCCTCAGAGCCATATAGGACAACAAGGCCCACCTGGGCCACAAGGCCACTTAGGTCCTCAAGGACCACCTGCTGGTCAAGGACCACCTGGCCCAAGAGGAATGCAAGGACCTCATGGAGTTCAAGGGATGCAAGGTCCTGTATCTCAAGGGCCCTTGATGGGACTTAATCCTAGAGGCATGCAAGGACCTCCAGGGCCACGAGAGAACCAAGGACCTGGTCCCCAAGGAATGATGATGAGTCATCCATCACAAGAAATTAGAGGACCTCATGGTTTACTGGGGCATGGTCCACAGGAGATGAGGGGTCCCCCACCTCAGGGTTCAATGATGGGGCCTCCTCAAGAATTGCGTGGGCCACCAGGTACACAAGGACAGCAGGGACCTCCACAAGGCACTATGGTAGGACCTCAAGCAAACATGCCAGGACCTCAGGGTCAGCAGAATCCTTCAAGGGGACCACATCCTTCCCAGGGCCCTCCACCTTTCCCTCAACAGAAAACACCTTTGCTTGGTGATGGTCCTCGGGCCCCATTCAATCAGGTATGATTAGTAAAGATGGTTCTTTATGATACATTGTCAGCGGGACAATAATATCTTTTTAAAATATATGATGATTATTAAAATGTATAAGCACAAAATTCCAGTACAATAATTCCAGTGCAAGGTAAATTAGATGAAGTTTGGATTACACAGTATATTGTTCATTATGGAATATGGTAGTATGATTTATAATTACTAAAATGAAGCTCAAGTAGAAATGAATATAATACAGCAACTGAGCATCTAAGATTGCAAGACTATTTGTAAAGTTTATTTTTCTGGGAGTCCTAATTAACAGCCACATTCCAGAGTGCCATGAAGCAACCTCCAGTCAGCTAGACTTGTGACCTTTTTTTATTTCCAAGTGGATCACCTCTCCAACATCATTACACAAACTACTTTTTAAAGTCTAGAACATTTGAAAAGCAGTTTTTGATGGGAGGACTTGAAGATTTATTGATTGATTGATTTGATTTTTATACCGCCCACCCCACTAGACTGGCTCATCCCTTGTGCTCACCTGAAGCAATATTGAGATCATAGCCCATGTGGCTCAAAGATGGCTTATGTATTGTTAAATTTTACTGTAACCAGATTTGTATAGTTGTACAACATAATATTTTCATATTTGATTTCATTCTGAAGTCATATCTTTATCTAAACACATTACTGCAGAATACACTAAAACTGAATTATAATTGTGTTATATTAGAGAACATTTGTTTTATGAATAGTGAGATGTTTGTTGAGAGCTGATGGAATGAGAAGTGAAAACAGAAGTAGCCAGTAGGGGAATCTGTAGAGAAATAACAGATAAGAGTGTTCCAGGCTGTAGCTCTGCCCACATTATGTTGTGATGGTGTGTGGCATGGACTGCAGCAGGACTTGTGAATGCTTCCTCGTGCAGGTTCACACCTCTTGCAAGGTGTTGTAATGCATTTCTTTGTCTAACCCTTAGTAAAGTGGGGTGCCTGTTACTATGAGTGAATGAGATTAGCAAACTTATTGTGAGTCCCTGGTTTTTTTTTTTGAGGAAGACTGAATTCTTTCAAGACTATGTGATTTCTTTGTCAGTCCAAGCTCTGTGGCATTGCTAGGGAGGAGGGGAGAATTACAAAATGCTCTAGGATTCTCTAGATTTTCCATTTATGAGTGTGCATAGAATAACCAAATGCAGGGAAGAAAAGGGTTTCACTGCTTTTCCAAAAGTCAGGAACCTCAGATTCTCTGTATGGCTACTCATGTCCTGTCTGTTCTGAGAGCCACCCTAGGATCTTGCTTTGGAATAGGATCTTTTGGAACAGGATATAGTCTACTCTTCTCCTCCTAGATGAGAAAGATCAGTTGAACTTAATGTCCCTTCAGCCTTAACAGGTAGGTTAGCAACCAGACTCAAGAGAAGATGAGGATATATACTTGAGGGTGAGGGGCAAGGGTGAGGGACCTGTGGTTTCATGCAAGAATATGCTACAATAAGCCCTGCTTAGGCTTTCCTGGATTATTCAGTTCATTTTTTAACTATGGACATCCTTTTCCATGGTAGTTCTATCCTAGTCTGTTATTTCTAGATAAATTTATCTCAAAAATTGGAAGTTAGCTAAACTCTGGAAGGGGATGTTAAAATTGTTTGGCCATGCTTCACAGAGATTCAGTGTATCCTCCTTGCTCTAAGAAATATTTTTCATGGTAAGCCATACTTTCTATTTCATTAACACCTTTTTTATATTTAACTTGCAGGAAGGACAGAATCCAGGTCCACCTCCATTGATACCAGGTTTGGGACAGCATGGAGGGCCTGGCCGTCATGGCCCCCATAACCAAGGACCTGGTCCTAATAAAGGTAATTAAACATACTGTTCACTTTGAATGAAAAGCTCCATGTGATTACCAGAATAACAATAGTAAATTAAACAATGTTTAACAAACAAAAGTGCAAAATAGTGTATTAGCAAAGTGAAAAAACATCAATACTACAAATGACTTGCATCACAATAGCCAAGTTAACCATTCTGCTACAAAGCCTGGAAGGAACCGTTTCTCGATGGCAGAAAACAATCTTGGATTTGTAGGATGCCAGAAATGTGATGGCAGACCTCCCAGGTTTGATTTGTCCGTTTCAAGCTCTCTTAATGTCCAGATATTTAATGAGTCAGTCTTCATTCTTTTAAAACACAAGGGCAGATAAAGACACAAGTATATTTCAACGGTAAATGCTAAACACACCTCTGCTAGCAATTTAGACAAACAATAGCAAAAAACAGCAGTGACATAAAACAGCTGCTAGTATTCTGGTGAGGTTAAAATTGAAGGTTAAAATTGTGATCAGAATCAAACCGGTAACTAATTCAGCACTTTCAGTAGTAGAGTTGCATATTTTTATTTTATTATTATTTATTTGATTTGTACAACTGCTGCTCTCGGAGAACTGGCTTGCGGCGGTTTACAATATTTCAGATACAAATCAGTACATTAAAGCCATCAAAATTCCCCTTAAAAAAAACCCTAAACAATAACTCTCTCACAGTGATGGTGATATAATAACAACAACTTTTCCCCGCACAGGCCCATTATTACAAGTAAGTGGCTCTTATCAGCAGTCTGGCATATAAATTCTGAGCCAGCTGTAGTTTCACAAATCATCTTCAAGCACATCCTATCATCTTCAAGGGTGTTTCCAGATATTCTTTGGAAGTTATCATGGCATGTTGAGTGATAGTGGCAAAATACCAATCTGGTAAACTGGTAAAAGCACCCCTAGCTTGCAGTTAATTTTGCAGACATCAAATGGCTGGCATACATTGGTTGGCATAAATTTCTGATTTGAATAACATTTATGATTTGAGTAAAAAATTGATTCTGCTAAAGCAACAGGAAGGCAAGTAATATGTACAAGGTCCAAGTTGAACAGTATAGTAAAAGAATAAAGTCTCTTTTTAAAATAAACTTTGTTCTAATGGATTGTTGCAATGGAATGAGTATAAAAATCTATCACGGAAGTAACGGGACTGAAAACTCAAATGATTGCCTAAGTGGTAATAAACTACACTGTGGGAAATAGCTAACTTTCAATCCTTACAGAAAAGTAGAACTCTCTAAGACAATTAATTTTAAAGATTTTGTTACTAAGAGAAATTTGTGTATGTATTTGTCAAGGTGATTCTCGTGGTCCACCAAACCATCATATGGGCCCTCACTCAGAAAGAAGGCATGATCAAAACAGTGGTGGTCCTGATCATGGCCCTGAAAGGGGTCCCTTTCGAGGTGGCCAAGACTGGGGTGATAGTAGAGACAGTAGAGGCATGCAAGACAGACGAGGACCTCATCCAGATTTCCATGATGACTTTGACCGACCAGATGAATTTCGTGATGACTTCCATCCAGACAAGCGGTTTGGCCACCGTTTGCGTGAATTTGAGGGACGGGGAGGCCCGTCCCAAGAAGAGAAATGGAGACGCAGTGGTCCAGGTCCTCCTTTCCCCCCTGACCACAGAGAATTTAATGAAGGAGATGGACGGGGCCCAAATCGTGGACCTTCTGGACCTTGGGATGGACGGAGACCTTCAGATGAGCGATTTCCTCATGATTCTGAAGATGCACGATACCGGGGAAGAAGAGATGAAAGGTAAGACTAGTTTTCACTAATTGAAAATTAAGTAAGACATATCTCTCGTGGTACATCTATAACAACTGTAATTGATTGTCTATATTTATGGAAAAAATTATTTACAAGTTACTGAATGACCCATTATTAAAAAATAGTTTCGAAAAACACACTGTACCGACAACAGTTCAGTTCTCTGAGGATATCAAAAGAATAGGAAAACTCAGAATTAAAGGAACTGCAGATTTGGTGTATCAAAGGTGCTATGAAGTTGTACCTCAGTTCTGACAACCCTATAGAAATTTTAAAGCAAGAGACAGAGGTGGTTTGCCATTGTCTTCCTCTGCATAGTGACCCTGGGATTCCTTGATGGTCTCCCATCCAGTTATTAACCAGGAGCAGCCCTGCTCAGCTTCCAAGATCCGATGAGATCAAGGTAACCTGGGCCATCTAGGTCAGGGCAAGAATGTTCAGGGTAAACTGGAAAACCTCTTAGAGAATACATTCAAACAGCTAATGAATAGGGGTCTTGTTTTCTTAATAAAGCACACAGAGTGAAATACGTGACATTTATTGAATTGCTTTAGAATTGTTACAATTTATCCAGCCCGTTTGAATTTTAAATGTGGATTCTCCATGTGTGCATATGCACCTGCAAGAGAAACCGAGAGATGTAATGCTACAGCTTTCTGTCCCTTTCTCCCATTGTATTTTTCTTTCTGTTGTGCATGTTAATAGTCATGCCTGTCTGTCTGTCTATTTATTTGCCACCACTCCCTTTAAGAAGTACTCAAGGTGGTTTACAACTCATGAAATGTTAGTTAAAGTAGCTAATAATATGATTAAATTGCTGCTTGGATTAGTATAAAACTTTTTGCTGATAAATGCTGAGTCAGTAATAAGTGGCAAATCTTATGAGGAATCAGTATGCTCAATTAAATGATACTGCATTATGTCTGTTCATTAATAACCTCTTCAGTACATTTTGATTCTTGTAGAATGCTCTGTGTCTGTGCACAACACTTCCTTCAACTGCTACTGTAACAATTTCTTGGGCTGTATTGAAACCCCCCCCCCCCCCCAAATTTCAGATACCTATACTGGTGTGGTATTCAGATCCACGATTTTAAGGAAAATCTAATCTTTTTTTCAAGTTCAATAAACCCGAAAAGAAAAAATGGGAGGGGGGGCGGAATTGCACACCATAAGCTATGCAGTTTGCTCCCTGTGGGCAGAGCTGATCCTGAGCTGACTTCTCATGCCAGAGCTGCAAGAAGAGCCAGTCCCAGTTGAGGTGACATGGAGATTTCAGATCCTGCCACCCCTACTGACCCTGAACTGTTCTGTATAACACTATATAATTTGTACCTTTTTTCTTTGGTGCAGTTTCAGGAGAGGTACACCCTCAAGACACGAGGGCCGTGGACCCAGGGGGAGGGACAATTATCCCGGTCCTGATGACTTTGTGCCAGAAGATAATTTTGACTCATCAGAGGAGAACACAAGAGGAAGAGATCATGGTGTCCGGGCACGAGGTCGGGGCACTCCAAGAGGTAAGGCAACGTTGTTTCTTGGTAGAGATGTAAAATCTCATGTCCAGCTGGGAACTGGAATTTCTGTTGCAGTACCTGAGTTATTTACACATCTTCATATTCGATATCTGTTGTTATGCAGGAGGTCGAAAAGGACTGCTTCCTACGCCAGATGAGTTTCCACACTTTGAAGGAACTCGAATGGATGGAAATCGAGACCCAGGTGAAATTTGATTAATTTATACAGTGGTCATTCTCAGATGTCTCATCTCGATCATTCTCTTCTATTTGTATCATTGTAGCAGCTTTCACTGTTCAATTTGCCTATCTGAATACACTAGATGCCTTGGTGACCATAACTGGGCAGAAATGCAGGATATCAAAGCTGTAATGGAATAAATCTAATAATTTAACTAGATTTTTATTTTAGGATTTTTCTATTATCTTTTTTTAAAGGTAGCAGTATAGATTATTATAGCCTGTGCCTCCCTTCTTTCATGCTGTTTTTGTTACTATCATATATATGAAACTATAGATCCTAAACCTGGCTTGCTTTTTCTGTCGTAGTCCAGCACTAGACCATCTGTGTTAGATCCCTCCAAGAAGCTTCTCCAACATCCCTTCCAAGACACTCTCAGCCCTTGTTACTGCATCCACTTCCCTGCACCATGAGTCTGCCAGCTATTTCATCCCACCTTTCTGAGAAATTGTGAGCCCTCTGCAATCTGCAATGTTTTACTCACCTTCATCCCAATCTTGCCCAAATATCGGTAGTTTGGTTTTCCACTGCATGGTGTTTTAATTCTCCCCTAGAAAAACATGCTCACATTCTTAATCTCCTTCCAAGATCTAGAACTTAGTGACCTTACTGCAAGGGCTGTTGTTCTTTTTCCTGTCCCTTAAGAGAGATGCCCACAGTCTGTATGCCTTTCATCTCTGATGCTATTTGATAAAGGCAGCCTCCCTTGAACAGGAGGTGAGGAAAATTTGGAACAGTGTACACTCTGAAATTTTATTTTCTCTCAAAGGATTCTGTCTGTCTAATATTGTAATACACTAGTAAATCTTTGTGTATCGCAACATTTTCAGGCCCACGCCAGGATCACCCTCCTCATGATGGTCACTCTCCTGCAAGTCGAGAACGTTCTTCTTCAATCCAGGGGATGGACATGGCCTCATTGCCACCTCGCAAGCGTCCTTGGCATGATGGACCAGGAACCTCTGATCATCGAGATATGGACCATATCCAAGGAGGGCCTCCAGAGGAGAGAGGAAAGGGTAAGAATCATTCCTTCAAAAGCTAGACAATTGCCTTCAAAAATAGCCTTTGAATAATAAAGGGAAAAGATTTCAACAATATTAATATTTATTATCTATATAAAGCACCAACACTAGGTATTTAGTGGTGAAAGTGTCAGACTAAGAGTTGGGAGACTTGGGTTCAAATCCCATCTCAGACATGGAACTCACTGTGGGTAACCTTGAGTCAGTCACTCTCTCAGCGTTACCTGCCATGGAGGATTGTTGGTAGAATAAAATGGAGGAGAGGAGAATGATGTGTGCCACCCAGAGTTCTTTAAAGATAAGCTGGGATAAAAATATATTAAATAAATTTATTTAAAGACTTGTTCTGAGTGCAGCTTAGTTTTTACCACGCATACCTGAAGAATAATTGAATGTGGTTACTAATTTCCCCCGCAAATTTTTCTCATTTTGCATCAGAGAACCTGCAAGTAACAGCAAATACTTTGTTTATTGAAATGCTCATGAAATCACACCAAAGGCCATCCATTCTTATTCCCATAGCTGGCCTTGGTAATTAGCTACTGTTTGTGGGCAACCACTAACCCCATGTGGGAAACATTTTGTAAAATATCTCACATTTGTAGGCAATAATAAGAAGAAGATGAGGCATTATTTACACTACTGCCCATTATATGAGCAGCTGGGAGAGATGTACACATGACTCTTAATAAATGGTAGAGAGCAGCCAGATTTATGAGTGCTGGTAGTGCACAAAGGGCTCTTTGCGAGTGATTATAGTCAAACCTCAACTCTCAGAATTGCCATGCTCTAAATTACAATTGTAAACAGTTGCTTTTCTGCAAGAGGGGACCCCCCCCCCCCCGCCGCCGCCTCAGGATACTGCTGGCTTCCATTTCTCAGTGATCCTCCTGTGACATGTTGCTGTAAAATATCTGGCAAACAGAGAACTGATAGCTGCAGAATTGGATATGGTTGCTCTGATGGCTCCCTTGGTGGAATCTTGTTTGTTTATTCTATCAAAACACATTCTTTTGAATGTTCAGCCAATATCAGGTTCAGTTGCCAACAATGCTTCTGTTCTCTTGATCATGTTTCTGCGTTCAAATATTAAGAAGATTTCCTCACCATATAGTAAGTTTGCACTGGTCACCTAGAGCAAATAAAAATTATGTTCAGGCAGCCAAGTGTGAGAGTCCTATGTGCAGCGTCTCATTGGATGCTCTTCCTTGAAGGGGGAAAAAATATTCTAGCAGGCATTCCCCAGCAGAGCTCTGCTTAAGGTCACTGTGTTCTGAGTGCAGACTATGGCACTGTTTATTTCCCTTACTTCTTGCTGGGCTGTCACTGCTACTAGGAGAAAAAAGAATATTCCCATGTACTTCCTCCAGTTGAGAGCTGTCTTAAATGGAGTCCCATTCTAACACAATGTATTGACTGGAGAAACGTAATTCCTTGTTTTGTCCCTCAGAAAAGAAGAGAAAGCAAGGCCCAATAATTCTTAGTAATATAGGAAGTATAATTCTAGTAAAATGATTTACCGCTGTGTTTCATTCTATTTCTCTTTGCGTGGTGGGTTAGGAACAGGTCAGGAGTTCCATCAGTGCTCTGTATTTACCCAACTGACCAGTACAGGCTGACTGCTTTTGCCTTCTCTCCTTGTGCAAAAGAGAATGCAAGCTCATACTCAGCTTCCAGTATAATGATACGGGAAGGCTGAGGCTGATATTAAATCATAATAGATAACCAGCTGTCCCCTGCAAAATAGTAGTATATTACATTGGGCCCTTCTCTGAGTGACTTCAGACAACTCACGCTGACTGAAGTGGACAGGATGCTAACAGCAGCGAAGCCAACCACATGCCTGCTAGACCCCTGCCCATCGTGGCTCCTAAAAACACCTGATAGAATAAGGGGCCCCCTCTGGGAGATAACCTATCTCTCACAACGGGAAGATTCCCAGAGGGGCTGAAAGAAGCAGTGCTATGCCCACTACTGAAAAAAAAACATCTTTAGATCTGCAAGAGGTTGACAACTACCGACCCATCTCACACCTAGCGTTTCTCAGGAAGATTCTAGAAAGGGCTGTTGCAGATCAATTATCAGCATTCCTGGAAGACGTTTCAGTCCTAGACCCATCTCAGTCATGTGTCCAGCTGGGCCGTGGGGTGGAGACAGCTTTAGTCGCCCTTATGGACAACCTCTGTTACCAGTTGGAATGAGGCGGGTTGGCGTTGCTGATATTACTAGACCTCTCAGCAGCGTTTAACACAGTTGACCACAAGCTTTTAGCTCACTGCCTCGCCGACACTGGAATACGGGGGACAGCCCTTCAATGGCTGATATCCTTCCTCCGGAGTTATGGACAGAGGGTTGCAATAGGAGAGAGAACATCAAACTGCCAACAGCTTGCTTGTGGAGTCCCACAGGGAGAGGTCCTCTCTCCTATTTTATTCAACATCTTCATGCACCCTCTTGCACAACTGGTACAGCTGGGTTTTATTTATTTATTTATTGTATTGATATACCACCCTCCCTGAAGGCTCAATATGCAGATGACACCCAGCTCTTCCTCCTGATGGATGGCCACCCTGACTTTCCCCCAGAAGTATTAGCCAGCTGCCTGGAAGCAGTGATGAGATGGCTCACACAGAGTCACTTGAAGCTCAATCCTTCAAAGATGGAGGTCCTGTGGCTGGGTAGGAAGGGTCCATGTGAGGAAGCACGTCTGCCCACCCTGGATGGTGTGCAGCTCTCAGCAGCTCACTCTGCCAGGAACCTCACAATGGAATCCCAGGTCATAAAGGTAGCCACAGTGATTCATGTGATTGTCACCTCTAGACTGGACTTCTACAACTCACTCTACGCAGACCTGCCCCTAGCCTTGATCCGGAAACCACAGCTGGTCCAAAATGCAGCAGCTATAGTCCTCACAGTAACACCATGGAGGTTCCACATTTGGCCCATCCCCCATCATCTACAGTGGCTTCCAGTTGAATTCTGGATCAGGCTAAATGTTCTGGTAATTACCTTTAAGGCCATACAAAGGCAGGGCACAGTCTATCTGAGGGACCACATTTCTGTCTATGCCCCTCAAAAAGCTTTACACTCTGCCACTGCCAACTGGATAATGATCTCTGTCCCTAAAGAAGCCCGCTTGGCCTCAACCAGGGCTAGAGCTTTCTCATTCCTGGCCCTCACCTTGTAGAATATGTTCCCAGAGGAGATCAGGGCCCTGATGGAGCTAAAACAGTTCCACAGGGTCTGCAAAAGGGAGCTCTTCTGCCAGACATTTGGTTGTGGCTTACTATAATCAGCAACATCTACAGGGCCCCTGCACCCTCCCTCCCAGGAATCCATACACTCATTCTGAACCTTGGACCTGTTTGTTATAGACTGTTACCCTCTATTGTACTTGATAACGTTAATGTCATTATTGCAATTCATTCATATGTTATGTAGAAACTAATTTCCATGTATTGTTTACATTCCATGTAAATCGCCTTGAGCCTCAGGGGAGCGCAGTATATAAATATATAAATAAATAGCTGTACCTTACCACAGTGAGAGGACCTAACTTTGAATAGCCAGTTTTGCTTCTCTAAACAGTTGGATTTGACCAATCATTTTACTTTTTCTATACTGATTGATTTCACAAGAGTTTTTATTTGCCATAGTGGGGACATTGCATCAACACTATATTATGTATATGTCACAATTTAAAAAAAACTGTGCAAATTAGAAGAAAGTGTAATGCTCTCTGTTCTTATTCTAGGGCGTGGGAAATCGGGACCTTCACAGAGAATGTTAAAATCTGGGAGATCCAGTTCTTTAGATGGAGAGCACCATGATGGATATCACAGAGAAGAATCTTTTGGCGGACCCCCAGGAGGCAATAACCCTTCGAGAGGAGGGAGGAGCGGAAGTAACTGGGGAAGAGGAAGCAGTATGAACTCGAGCCAGTCAAGGCGAGGAGCTTCTAGAGGTGGCGGAAGGGGTCGATAGAAGAGGTTACGACTGGGCAAGATCCAGTCTTTCAAGGACAGTATTTAAATACATCTGTTGCAGAATCATTGAGAAAGTAATTCTGCAATCCCACACACCTGGACTCTAAATGGAGATAAATGAATGTGCATTAGTTCCTAAAAAGGTCTTTTCAAAGATTAAATGCCACCTAGTAATGCTATCACAACTGGCTTTATTTCATTCTCCTTTCCATCCTAACCCAACTCTTCCATACTTCCTGCATTGATTTTTGAAGATAAAAGCTGGAATTTTTTTAGTGTTGTGAGACATGGAGCACCTCCACAGATTTCAGTTCATGTCCAGAACTTGTTTCTATATGTACAGTTGTCAGGAAAAAGTTAAGTTGTTTTTGTATGAATACAGAATGCAATTTGTCCAAAACTTAACAAATGAATTGAGTGTGTGATTTTTGTTTGTACTTCTTCATATCTCACTAGAGAAAGCATCTTTCTTCTAGAATGTCCATATTGTAATATATGGTATACGTTAAGCCCCAGAACTGTTAGTTCTGTTTAGATACAGAATCATTTCAGCCACAGAGATTCTGTTCATATTTGGAAAGATTATGCAGATTTCCCCCATCTGTAGTTAAGGGAGCTCCGTTCCCTTAGAAGTGTAAGCCAGAGATTGCACACACTGATTCCCTCAGCATGTAAGCTCATCCATTGTCTGAGTTTACAAAAAGCAGTTAATATATCCACTTGTACCCATCAGCTCCACATACTAGTTATGACCTCATGTTCAACAAGGAGACCGTGATCATATGCTGCCTCCCCTCTGCCAAGGATGGCTTACGTGCCACAAAAGCAATGAAAGATCTACATTAAACCATTAAAATATGACTAAGCCTTAATGAAGACTGTTAGCAGCCAGTTTTTAATTTAGAGATGCAACCTGTAGTCTTCTAGATTGAATGGCTGCAAAAAGATTCTAATACTTTGGTTTATGAAAAGTAGTAATTTAACCAGCCATTCCAAACAGATATTATATTGTTGTTCATGCAGTAAAACGTCAGGCTCCACTGTCAAGAAAGTAGTGTAGCTACATTCTGGTACATTCTTAATATTTATCCAGCAGAAAAGAATTTAAGACTTTTCCCATAAGGACAGTAGTTCCATCCCCTTGCAGTGTTTGTCTGTTTATTACCTTTTATTTTTGCAATAAAATGTTCTCAGATGAGGTGTTAGTCATCCACCATTCTAACCTTGAGACAGTTGGACTTTTCTCATCAGCCTGTTGTGCAACTCAGTCCTTTGGATGTTAGTTTGAAGCTAATTCCCAAGTAAGTATGCATAGGATTGTGGCCTAATTACTTACAGATTATTTCTGTGACTATCAAATCTTGTGAGTTTATTGTCAGACTATCAAGTAGAATCACTGATTTTTCAGGAAATATTGGTTTGGAAAAGGATCTAGCATGGACCGAAAAATGAATTAGGGATTGCATCTTTGAATAAAGAGTAATAAATCTTTATAGAATCATTAGCACTCCAGGAGAACGTTTTAAAATTGGCTATCCTTTTGTTTGAATTCAATTAGCTCATATAAAAAACATCCTCATTCAATCTTTAAAGGAAAAATGTGGCGATCCTTGTGCCACATTTAATTTTAATAATTATATAAAGTCTTTTCTCAGTTTCTAATCCAAAATAGCAATAAAGGAGGGGAGATCTGATGCCAGCAGGCTCTAACTCTGAAACAAATGTAACTGGAATTTTCAGAATTAACAACGCTTTCAACAAAATGAATTTCACAGGGATTTTTTAATTTGTGTGCTATACAAATAACATTGCTGAGCATTGAAGTCTTACATTGCCACAACCCCTTGGCTCTGTGCTTCCAATTAATGTACCAGATTGAGCAAGTTATTATGGAGACCTCACTGCACATAGCTATAAACCAAGACAAGTCTAGAGGAAACAACAAATGCTTCCCATTTTACATTTTCCCATTCTTTATTGGGAGACATTTTATTCCAGTAATGAAGACTGCTTATTTTAGAGCAAAGACACTTGCAGTGGTTTAAATTCCAAACAAGATTATGCTGGAGTTTATATGTTCTGTCTGAAATTTTATTAAATCTTTGTATGTAAATTCCTCAGCTGCAGGAATAGTAGAGCTCTTCTATTTATATAGTTTTTACCAGGGAAGACCTGATAGCATTTAAGATCCTGAAAATGCTTAAAACTAGTGCATACATAAAACTAGAGTTAATCCTGGCATGCTTCCCCCTTCTTTCCCCTCCCAAGTAGGAATTCATTGATTACAATTAAGGAAGAAACAGACAACTATAACCATTGCTATTATTTTGTCAAATTCATCCATTTAACCAGGAACTGAAACCACTCTGTAATGCTGGGTTACAATCCTGATTAAATAGATCCCTGGGTTGTGCTAGGCATGATTTTCTTTTGTACCAATATACCTTAACAGCAATTAAAGAGACAGGGGAAAACTTACTGTTGGCAAGAAAGCAAGTTTATGTATCCATAGCTGGCACCAGGTGGTAGTGATTAAGAGGAAGAGAGTCATGTTTGTGTTGATTTGATTTACCATTGTATATAAAAGACCTACACATTTCAACCGGTAGCAATAACAAGTGGCTTTATCTTGCCATGCATGCATGGTTACTGATTTTCTCATATTCCTCTCAATTCCTGCAGCCACTTCTGACCAGCCACCAGAAATATAGTTCCTGTGGTTGCAGCAATCAAGTAAAGGAATAGCTATGTAGGTCACGGGAATGCAGGGAGGAGAAGTAACGGTTACATTGCTCCTTCTGCATCTTCCACAAGCACAGTTCCTCTGATGGAGATGAGGGGAATTTCACCCCTTTACTTGCAGTGCCACAACCTAGACAGCTGTGGTGCACACCGATCTTGTTGCCCTAGGAATAGCCTTTTTTCAGGTTGCTTGGACATGGGAAAATGCCCCGTCTTCCATGCATTCAGGTTTGGACTGAGGCCAACCTTTTAACTATCTATGGATCAAAGCTTAAGGCCATAATCCTGTGCATACTTATTCAAGAGGAGTTACATGTTGCACGAGTCTCCTTCAAAGTTTGTTGTACAATGGGTCAACTTTAAAAAGGGCACCAGCAGCCAAATTTCTGCTTCCAAATTCTTTCCTTCATATATCACAGTGATGTACTTGCATATGACAGCTAATTCTCATTGCAGTAAAAAGAGGCCTGCATTGCATGTTTTTGAATTTGCATATTGTTTTTATTTTATTGTTGTCAAATGGTATTTTCACATTCTGCTGTAATTCCATACTCATTTTCAAAGGCATTGCTCAGAGACTTTAAATCCACTGGAAAAAGTTAATGAGAGACTACTTTGAAAGCTACTTTAAAAGTATAAGCTGCAGGTACACAATGAAATACAATGTTTACAATGCCCCCAAATAAACTTCAGTTTGTTTATAAATTGCTCTTGAAGTAAAGCTGTGAACAGACAAGTCAGTACTTTCTACAAACCTGGAAAACATTCTAGGTTGCATACAAATCTGAAATTAAAAAATAAACCCAAATAATAGAAGCAGCCCCTGTAATTTTAAGAAACAAATGCCCTCAGTGACCATTGCTGGGCAACCACAATGGTATTGCTAGCTGTCGGTCCTTGCTTTCTGTCAGTAAAGGCCAGAAGTGGAGAAGCAGCAGGCCCCTTTCCAGGGTGGTTCTGGCCTTTGAGGCCAGCAATCACAAGGCAACTTGCTACCACACAAGTTACTTGACTCACCCAGAATTTGCTGTTTGCTACTGTTCAGCAGCAGCTTCCCTCCACCCAAAAAAGCCAGTGCACACAGTGATTGGACTTGGAGATTAGAATCTGAATGATCCAGATTTAAATCACCACTCTGCAGTGGAAGCTAGGATCCCATATTCTCAGCCTAACCCACATCAGGGTTGTGAGGATAAAAGGCCCCCCTCCCAATTGCAGAGAAGGATGTGATGAAAATTAGATATCAATATAACCAATGACAGCAGGCAGATAAAAAGGTTGATTGGTGGATGAGTTGGAAAGAGAAAGAAGCATGGAAAGGTGGAGATATGGGGATTAGCAGGAGGAGAAATTAAGAAATCTATGGGGATAGGGATACAGGAAGTCCTGCAAGTCCTTTTGGACCCCCACTTGTGTTTCACTAAAGTTTAATGAACTGCTGCAGGAATAACTTACAGTGATTAAGCAGTGCAATCCTAAACTGAGTTATACCCTTCCAAGTCCATTGAAGTCTATGAGTGGGTTTGGGGCTGCTGTCATTTATTTTCTGTGGACTAGAGCCCACTTATTCAGCTGGCAGATATGCATGTCATATAGAGATTTTTAAAAGGTTTTACAGAGGATCAAAAGGCCAAATAATAAACATGCTAGATATGTCATTGATCTTCTCTAAGGGGTCATCTGTGCATTCACACTGCTTGGCTTTACATCTGCATAGAGGTATAAGGTATAAAAATTTCCTCCTTTGTATTGCAGTTTTTACTTGCATGCTTGAGGGGGCAGAGCTGTAGCTTCTCACTAAGTTCTTCCAAGAAAAAGAACACAAATTCAAGTTAAAAGCAGTTTGTATGAATACATTGATGAACACTTGCATGAATGTAATTTAAGTGTAAGTAACCTGCATCATGATGACAAAGAGCAGCTTGCTTGATCTACCTGGAGCTGAGTACAGGCACAGTTAAGAAAGCACTGACCACTCCTCCTGAAGAATGTATTTGTTCTAGTGTAGTGCCTTGCAAGGGTGAAAGGCTGGGCCAAGTCACTGATCTGCCTTTTTAAAAATGGAAGATATGGTGACTGCTCTTGTGGAATTAAGTCTGTCCTAAGAAGTGCCTTATTATGGGGCAGCTCAGCAAAACTTCATGGTAACTGTGAATGACTGAACCACTGGACTCAGTAGCAAACTGATAGGTTTAAGTACGTTCTGAAAGTGGCAGTCCTGTCCAAATAGAATGACCATGCCCAGGGCCACAGATTGAAAAATGTTAAATGAGTCCAAAGGCTTCAGGGGGGGGGGGGGGGCTGGTAAGTGAATCAATTAAATACCATTTTGTTAAGGATGATGTCATTAAATGCTAGAATGTTCAACCTTCATTAAGGGAAAGGAAAATATACAATCTGTTCCTTTGTGTGCATTCAAGGAAAAAAAGATAAGGAACATTGAGTATAGTTAGTTCACTCTTAGCTTTAGCCTTTTTTAGACTAGCTCATTGCACGAGTGGGCCCTGGAACCTGAGAAGAACTCCTAAAAGGGCCATGGCCCCCAAAATGTTGAGAATGACTGTTCTAGATGGTCTTTATGCAGACCACCATTTACTTAGATATACATCTAGAGTCTGCTGTAGTTCAGGGAAGCTTATGCCATAACAAATGTCTTAAACTTTAGGGAACTACAATATTCTTTTTGTTTTCACTTGGGAGTAAATTCATCAAGACTTACTATTCAGTAAAAGAGAACAGAATTACAGACTTTATGGCTCACAACAGGCACTCAGGCTGAAAAACTTGTGAGTTTGGCTGGAAATTTAGGTGGTGGTGTTCTCCTTGGCTAGAACTTTTAGCAGATGAATACTTTGGAATGTTCTGGAACAGCAAAGATAAAAGGGTCAATGCACAATGTTTTAACCACTAAAGTCCTAATGGGAGATGATCCCACTGAGGTATAATGCTACAAATTCTTCCTTGAGCATACTAGCCAGAAAGCTGACAGGAAGACATTCCTTCAGAACATGGTGCTGGAGTTAGTTTTATGGATACTGTGGACCAAAGACAAATTGGTTCTAGACCAAATTAAGCTTGAACTCTCCCTAGGAGTTAAAATGACTAACCTATTGTATTGTGAGGCTATTGTAATTCTAGTAATAGTCTGTTCCACTTAATATTTTTGGTAAGGCCTAGGAGGAGGAGGCTGTTCTCATGGCTTAAGTGCCCACTTTGGGCAGCTGTCCCACCCCTGAGTGCCTGTTTGTCTAAAAGTTTGTCCAGCGGACAGCCAATTGCCTTCCATCCCCCACCCCTGACCACCGCCTCCTCCTTCCACTTCCCATGGAGGCTCAGAGGCTGCAGATCCCTGCTGCATGAGAGCTGCCCCTGCCAGTGAGTTCCCTGCCTGGAAGCCTCCAGCCTGCAGCCTTTCCTAGTCCTGGGGGGGAGAGGCCATCCACAGAGTTCTTCCATCCCCCCCTCCCAATCTAGCGCCCATTGTATTCCTGAATGCAATGAGCTTTGTCCCTAGTGCTAGATAATAATGCTAGTTGAAGGCAGCAGGAAAAGAGGAAGGCCCAACATGAAGTGGCCTGACTCAATAATGAAGAAGCCACAGCCCTCAGTTTGCAAAAGCTGAACAAGGCTGTTAATGATAGGGCATTTAGGAGACATCAATGAGCAACAGTTACAGGTAAACTACATTGTTCTATTGATTAATCCCACAAGATATTAAGAGTATCAAGCATCTGAATTCATTTATTGCATGCAATACATCATGATGCAACAAAATTACTAGACATATGACAGGTAGCATGTTTTGCAGGAACAGCCTCTCAGTATGCCCTCAATCCTTAAATATCTTAAATATCCAGAGGAGCGGGAGAAATAAAGGAGTAAGGGCAAGTCGGGAGGATTTAGGGTGGACCCTGTCCGTGATAAAAACTCAGAGGGCCCTCCATCATGCTAGGGCCTGCTGTATTTTGGCCACAGCGGGCTTAATATCTAGTCCTTAAATAATGCTACATCCAACGGTTGTTAATCTCTGCTTCCTTGCATTTTGATTAGGAATGTTTATGAGCCTTCATTTGTGTGGTGGGTGGCATAAGTTACCAGGAGACTTCACAGAACACAAAAGTCAACTATTATAGAGGGGTATTCAGGAAGAGTGTAGAAGGCTGACCAGGTGATGGGTCAAACTTGTCCCTGTCAAGGGACTATCAGGATATTTATTTTTAAAATATATTGGTAATTGACACATTTTTATACACCTTGTCACCAATTTAACTTCTGCGTTCTGTTTTAAGGTGGTAGTTATATTGCAGTGTTATGAGGTTGTTAATGTGAATGCTCTGAAGCTAGACAGATTCAGGTGGTCTGAAGTAGCACAACAAAATTTGAGTCCAATTTAAGTCCAAAATTTGAGTCCTTTAAGACCCACAAAGATTTATTCAAGGTGTGACTTTCATGTGCATTAAATCTTTGTTAGTCTTAAAGGTGCTATTGGACTCAGATGTCGTGCTGAACCTAGACAGGCATCTTTCAACAAATTCGTCATTCACTTTCAGGGCGTCCCCCCCCCCCCATGAAATCAAACTGGGTCTGGGTACACCTTATGTGGCCTAATAACGTCTCCTCACATGTGTGGGTTGCTCGTCCCTCCAGCATCCGCTCAAGAGCCGTAGACCCTTCATAGGGGCGCAGAGGAAATGTCGCCGGAGCCTCAGGGAGGTCTGCAGAACGGTTCACTCCCGCCTGCAATTCCCTACAAGTCCGTCGTCTCTCTCCCTGCGGGGCTTGGCTTCTCCCGGCAACCCCCCCCCTCCGCCCTCGCCATTTCATTATTTATTATTTCCTTCCCTTTCTAGGAAAAGTATGTGCTAGGCCGAGGGGCGGGGGGAGGACGAGGCCGCCTGCCTTGAGCCACGGGGGCGGCCCGCGACTGCAGCCAACGCAGGGCGGAGAACACAGAACTTGGCCGGCCGGGCGCTGCCTGGACGGACCTGGAGCCCTGGCGGATGTGCCGCTCCAGCGCCGCCTGCTAAGCAGCTCCAAGGCCGCCTCACGGTGCAGCCGCCGCCGCCGCCGCCTCAGCCATCATGACGGGCAGGTAGGAAACGAAGACGCCGCCGCCGCCGCCGCCCATTGCATTGCCTGAGATTCCGCTTGGCCGCCCGCCGCTGGGACTGAGCGGCGGAAACGCGTGACGTTCCGCTCCCAGGAGCGATAAGAGCGGCCGGACTGCGGCCTCTGCTGGAGAGAGGAGCCCAGCCCTGGTCCCGCTTGGGAGGGAGGGAGGCCTCCCGGGGCGAGGCGGGGAACGTGGGTGCGCTGGCGGATCCTCTCCCGCGCGCCCCTCGAAAGCGCTGCATCAGGATCAGCAGACTCGTTTGCTAATCCGGTGTTGTCAGGAAGAAAGGTTTAATGTGGGTCTTCGTGGGAGGGAAGGGAGCCAGCAGGAATAGCGTGCGTCAGGCTTTTCACTCACGTGTAGCAAAACATCGGAGCAGCTGGGCTCTTGGCTCCTGAAGTGACTCAAAATATCCCACAGCTTGAGTTGTAATATTGTGTAGCTTGAGTTTTGCCTAGAAGGATCACAGATTCTCCATTCCATTCATGACGTTTTGGTCCCACTGTTTACATCATCTCTCTGGGGGCATAAGGGACTGGTAGGCTAGTCAATAAACACAATGGATTTCTGTCACACTAAAGTGCCACAAAACTTACTCATCTTTTGGTTGGGAGCAAGGGATTAGCATGGCTGCCTGTGTTTTTTTCTTTTTTCTTTTAAAGAGTTGGTAATTGTCTCATTAAAAGCTCGAGAGTGCCCACAGAGAGTGAATTTCCCTCAGCAAATGACTGCCAAGACCACTTCCATATAGTGAAATGAGGGAAAGGGCCTTTTAATGGCAAAGTTTCCTGTGGAGTGCTTGAAACTGACATCTCTCCTTTTAATTTTTTTTAATGTATTTATAAACTAGGCAGTATAAAAAAGGTTGGGGACCACTGGTATAAATTGTTAGTGTTCTGAAATATAACAGCAGCAAGTATTCAGACACTAAAAGTAAATGCTGTTGTTGATTTGTGCTATTTTATAAAATGAGTGAGTTATCTCTCCTGAAATTTGTGAGGCTAGTGGGGAAAACAAAGTCTGATTTTCCACAGGATTACTCAGAACTGAGTTCAAGGGGACATGTAAATAATCATGGAGCTGCGGCTTTACATTCCATTCTTAAATGTGTCTACTTAGAAGAAAATCTAATTTACTTAAATAGAATATTTCCAAATAAATGTACTTAAAATTGGAGCATAGATTTGTAAATGTTCTAACCATAGATATAAGTATGGCTTTAACTTTGGTAGATGCATTATTTCCACAGAAACTCAAAACACTCATGAGATCTGACTTTACATTTTGTTCAAGACAAATGCATTGCTTCTTTAACCTCAGAAAAATATTTCTTATATAAATTTTAACTGTATTTATTCAGTTGTCTAGTAACTCACTTTTTCTGTTTATGCCATATAGCATGGACTCTCTTTTCTCACTGCACAAGAATTACTGTTCTCAGAATGCCTCACTTAAACATTATGCCCCATAATATGCATTATCTTCTTTGTGTGCCACCAAAAATCTGTATTCCCCTTAGTTATAGAAAAAGGGTAATCTGCTTGACTGGTTTCCCAACTTCTGTTTCCTCACTCTGCAGTTCTCTTTGCATCCTGTGTTATCCCCTTTCTTCCTTTATGGAGCCCTTAATAAATGAAAACCAATATAAATTATTGTAGAACTACAGATAGGAACATCTCTGCCAGCAAGCAAGAACTGGGCTGATCTTCTCTTTCCTTCCTTGTTACAGTAATTTAAGACTAGGGTTGGCAGAACAAGATAATCATATAGATTTCCTTTGCACACTCACCTGCTTTCTGCAGTATATTCTTCCCTTTGGGATTGTAGTTTGAAGAAGAAGAGTTGGTTCTTATATGCCACTTTTCTCTACTCAAAGGAGTCTCAAAGTGGCTTATAATCACCCTCCCTTTCCTCTCCCAACAACAGGAACTCTGTGAGGTAGGTGAGGCTGAAAGAGAACTGATTTTACTGCTGGATCAGAACAGCTTTATCAGTGCTGTGGTGAGCCCAAGGTCACCCAGCTGGCTGCATGTGTGTGAGCGGGGAATCAAACCTGGCTTGGCAGACTAGAAATCTGCACTCCTAACCACTACACCCATCTGGCTTGGAACTCTAATTTCTGATAGACTGTACCTCTAATTACAGTCCCAATTATAGCTGGGAATGCTTGGAAAACCCTGTTCCTTCTGTACACTTCATATTTTAAGCAACCAGATGTCTATTTGTAGATATCATAACATTAAATGATAACAAAGCTATAGAGAAAGAAAAGGAGAAAGGGCCAATGTGAAACATTCTGGTTCCATTTTGTGTATTGTTATCCTTTTTCTAGGGTAGGCGGGGAGGTGGAGCCTTGTAAAAGGACAGCTTGAGCCTATAACAGTTCTGCAGTGCCCGAGTGAATGTAGTGGGAAATGGAATGTAAAGTATGTTTATTTGCTCAGCTTCTTCACGTTGTGATACAATGTGACTTTTGCTGATTCAAGTGAACCTGAAAGACAGATGTCTATCAGTTTTTCAACACTTTTGCCTAAGTGACATACAGAACAGTAGATAGTACAGGACTATGGTGAAACTGGTGGAAGAAGACTGGTACAGAGGAGTCTGTTTCTGCAAGTAGCTGTAGTATTGTTTGTTTATTATTACTGTATTGCTAGAGATGCCCACTTTGTTTCACTGTTATTGTGATTTTAGTGAATGATTTAAGTTACCTAAAGAATAAGATGTTGACATTCAGTTCTTGTTCACTTGGCACTAATTCCAAATTCACATGCTTATTAGTGGCAGGGTGCAGCAAAGGAAAAAAATGTATAGGTTTGAAGTAGAGACAGAACAGAAAGTTCTGCATGAGAAGAGTTGACTTCATTCTAATCTGTGTTTTAGAAAAGTACAGTTCTCTGGAAGAAACAGAGTCTTTGGAACTTAGTATTGTTTGTGCAAAGCTCTTTGATTATCCTTATATAGTTGTCTTTCCAGAAGTAATAAGGTCCATGGCTGGTGTGAGACTTCGGGGACTGACATCTTCTAAACTTTATCAACGCCGGCAAGATCGTCTGAGTGGCACAGGGTCACTATTGAATGATGGGAGAGACAGGGGAGCTGGGATATTTGGGTAGGTTATTTGGATAGCAGATTAATGATTAAGGGTTAATGGAGAGTTTTCCTAGGCTTCTTTTGATGCAGGAAGTGAAGAAAACTGTACCGACGGAATCAGCTATGTTTTAATTTCCACTCTTTGTTTGAGGAAAAAGGTTTCCTTTAATTTCTGCACAATAGCAGGAAAACCACCATGGAAACTTTTATCATTAATTATCATGAGCTGACTAATACAGAGTTGTAAGCACTATATAAACAAAAGCTGGTGGTTTGTAGTTTTGTGGTTATTGTAGTTTTGTTATATTCAACTTAAACTTCGATAAGCATCTGGAATTGACCAGTGAAGACTTAAAATAAAATTATTTTAGTATGTATTGTTTTCTAAGTAAGTTATTGCTTGTCTGCTCTTTAGAGTTTTTAAAAGGGACAATAGCTGTGTCCTTTTCCGAAGATGATCATCCACAGTTTAGATTGAACACACACATTCATGCCTATCTAGGGAACTCCTTATAGGAGACCCAGCTATGTAGCAAAGCTTTAAGATCTGTCACCCCTGTCTTACATGTTGTTGTTTCAAGCTCTACACAGGTTTGTTTGTTTTTTAAGTGTGTGTGTTGTTTGCTATGTGAATTTAAAAGCATGCCAGGCTTTGGAAAACAGCTCTTTATGCTCATGTACAAAGGAGCTCAGTAACCTGGAGTCATTATAGTTAAAATTATTTGCACTGAAGTAAGCATATTGTCAGCATATTGAAGTGCCTTGTGGCGCAGAGTGGTAAGCAGCAGAAATGCTGTCTGAAGCGATGTTCGTGAGGTTGGGAGTTCGATCCCAGCAGCTGGCTCAAGGTTGACTCAGCCTTCCATCCTTCCGAGGTCGGTAAAATGAGTACCCAGCTTGCTGGGGGGGTAAAACAGTTATGACTGGGGAAGGGACTGGCAGGGCCACCCTGTATTGAGTCTGCCATGAGAACGCTGGAGGGCGTCACCCCAAGGGTCAGACATGACTCGGTGCTTGCACAGGGGATACCTTTACCTTAAATTCTAGCTTCCAAAGCTTGTTGGTCTCTAAGGTGCTACTGCACTCAAATCTAGCTGCTCTAAAACTGTCGAAATAGAAGAGCCCAGTCTCCTTTTCTTCAGAAGGCTGTGCTCCTGTACTTTTATAGCTTTATGGGGAAAGTTTGGCTAATGTAGCATCCATGAAAACAATAAGGAAATCTGACATTGACAAATCCTTCAACTTCTTCCATTTAAAAGAAAAATTCCTAGATAACATGCATGTGAAGGTAACCAAGGACTCTGTAACTTGTTTTCACCAAGCTAAAAACATGGAACACCCTTGCATTGTAGCCTACCGAGCATTCAGCAGCCTTCCTGTTTTGCAGTGATTTGTTAAATCCCTGGTGGCTGAATTAAGGTCATAAATTATGCAAGTCTGATAAAAATCAAAAAGCCATTGTCTTCCTAGTCAACTGGTCAATGTCTGCTTAAAGATTTCACTAATTTTATGTTTTGGTCTCTAAAAGTGCCTTTTTAGTATTTAAGTAAACTGACACAAACTATTTTATTCATTTTTAATTGAACATATGATTCTGGGATGTTGTGGCAACAGTATTTTATGGACAAGAAACAGAGTATTTTTTTCTCTCTTAGAGCCAATGAAAATTCAAAATTTCATATACTGGTAATTAAAAGGTAAAGGTACCCCTGTGCAAGCACCGAGTCATGTCTGACCCTACTAAATCAGACAATAGTGGTACCTTTTATTCTGACTTTATAACATATACTTTGATTTTGTGATTGGATTCTAGGTTGTGTATTTTAATGTAATTTACTGATTTAATTATGCTCTTTTGATTGTCCTGATTTGTTTAGATCCTCAGTAAAAAGCTTCATGTTGTGGATATCACTTAGAGAAGAAAGTTATAGTGTAAATACCCTGAGATAGTTTAGAAGGACAAGAATAGCAGGTAAAGTGAAAGGTGTAAAACAGTCGTTTTCAAATTGTGTTCCCAGAAATTGCCTGAGGAGTTTGTCTGAATTCTCAAATGTAACACAGTCAATAATCTTGGCTGGATTTCCAGGCAATTTGGGAGTGCACTAAATACCAACAGCTTTTTGAATCTTCTATAATTCCTTGGAATAGAAATGTAGCCATATAGCTAGGACTGCTAGTCTATAGGTGATAGCTGAAGATTTCCTGGGATTACAACTGATCTCCAGGTGACAGATATTAGTTCATCTAGAGTGGTGATCCCCAACCTGTGGGCCGCGGACCACATGTGGTCCTTCGACTAATTGGAGGTGGGCCCCGAAGGACGCCTTCCCCCCTCCAGCCCTTTACTTCACCCCCCCCCCGGCCCTTTACAACACACTTTGGGTATCATTGTCTCTCATCACTCCCAGATGGGACTATCTCATTGCAGAGAAACAATTTCCATGAAAATAAAATGTTCCTTATGTTCATTGTTGTGGCGTGTCTGTATCTTATTTTGAAGGGATGTTTAAACATTACCATAGCGATCAGAGAGCGTTAGGGCAGTGGTTGAGAGTAGAGGAGTAAACTACCCCCCCCACCGGGCCTCAGTAAAAGGCGTTGAGTGGTCCCCGGTGATAAAAAGGTTGGGAACCACTGATCTAGAGCAGTGGTTCTCAACCTTCCTAATGCTGCAACCCTTTAGCACAGTTCCTCATGTTGTGGTGACCCCCAACCATAAAATTATGCAAGTGTTCGTTCACAGAAATTAAACCGAAACTGACCAATGGCATGAAGATCCATTGTTCATGATTGTATATAAATTGGTGGGCGCCTCCAGGAGGAGCAGCAACAGTGGCAGTGCGCCCCCCCCCGCCAAGCTGCTTGCCCTGCCGCGACCCCTGTGAAACGGTTGTTTGACCCCCAAAGGGGTCCCGGTCCCCAGGTTGAGAACCACTGATCTAGAGGAAATGGCTGCTTTGGAACTTGGACTGTACAGCATTATACCCCACTGAAATCCCTCCCATCCCAAACTCTTCCCTCATCAGGCTCCACCCCCCAAATCTTCATGTATCTCCCAACTCAGAGCTGGCAGCCCTACACTTAGACATCTTCAAAGCTTCCTCTCTGTACACATTGACCATATGAAGTAATCATGGACTGCTACAAGGGAGATGGTCTTTCAAGAGTGTAACTATTTCATTGAAACTCCTTGTCAAGAGAGGTCAGCCCAGCCCTAAGACTTCTTAAGAAAGCATTTAGATTTGAATTGTTGGTGTTATTTCTGTAATTTGGACTGGAAGCACTTATTGCATGAGGATGGTGACTGGTTCTTATGCTCTTGTCTTTGTTATGAAGTTGTGCTGATTGTCCTGTCATTTGTTTCTGTCATTTGTTTTAATGTCTGTTACAAGTGCTTGCCTTCACCTAGATAGTTCATGTTAGTCCAAGATCTTGGAAGCTAAACAAGGTGGGCTCTGGTTAGTATTTGAATGGAAGACCACCCAGGAATACCACGAGCACTGTTCAGAGGCAGTCAATGGCAAACCATCTCTGAACATCACTTGCCTCTAAAATGAACAGTCACCATAAATTGGTTATGTACATTAAAAACAAAACCATGTCAAAGTCTCTTGAAGTTAGGAAGTTTGGGAGCCACTCATAAAGAGGACAAAGTAATGAGAAATAATAGCCTCTAAGGAATTAGAAATATTTGAGGGGAGGAAGCAAGCGCTGAATAGAACAGGATCAAATACACTGTAGTTTACAATGGTTGGAAAGGAAAGGAAGTGAACCGAAGATATGAGGGTCAGAAATGTGGACCAAGAAAGCATGGGATAATATATATTTTGAACATTTTGAATGCCAAAATTATTAAAGAAAAAGTTAGTTAAATACTGTATATAATAGTTACTGTCAAGTTAATCCTAAGAAGCTATTCTCGTAAGCACGGTCTTTATTCTTTTTGTTCTGAATAAATTTTGAATGAAATTGAGACTGAAACAACAGTAACTTATGGTGAAAGCATGGGCTCTTGATGTCTCTCTTTCATATATATTGGGAAGTTTAATCATATAAATAAAAAGAGAAATGTTACATCTGAAATGCAGAAATCGTTGTCTTGCAAAGTTCATTGAAAGGGCTGGGATAATGAGCAAGTACGTAGAGTTAGAAGGTTGCCAAATTTACTTGTCTGTATCAAAGGGGTTATGATTTGTATATTTCTCACGATATAAGACACTTTTGTGTTGTTAAGAAATGTTAACTGACATAGCTCTAGTATCTTTCTAATTTTTCCTTCATTCTGATAGGATTGCTTGGATAGTTGAGCTTTTGTAGCTTTATGGTAAATGTTTTCACACTTGACATTTTTAGCCTATTTTATGTGGGTAGATGGGTGGAATGAATGCACTTAAGATCTGCAAGAATCCAGAAATATTTCTGAGGTCAAAAAGAAAGGAACTTCCTTTCTTTATTAGAGAACATGACCCCACAAAGAAGCAGATAATTTGACTGTGGGTAGGAGTTCTAATTTCTCTGAGTTGAATCCTATGGTGACAAGTTTAAATAGATTTCCCCCTACCTTCAAAAACTGTTGTTGAGCTATGGAGGATTCTTGTAACCAAAACGTACCACTGCACAAGGGACTGCAATGAGAATAGGAATCTGCTAAAATTGTGTCCTTACCTCCCTTTTGTATGAATGAAAAGCTTACTCCATCAGGATTCCTTTCGGGGGGGCTCTATTTTGCTAAATTCAGCAACCTCATCAGTGGGTTTTTAGGGCGTGCCTGGGGAAAATAGGAAGATCTGCCTTCACAACCTTTTTTTACTTGGATTGTATGCCACTGTCTGGCAAGGTCCAGTAGTTTAGGTCTTAAAATAAGCAGTTCTTCAGTACTTGTTCCAAAACAAAACCCTATTGCAAAGTTCTTGATCCTGTAATCTGTAGGAGTTTGTGCAGTTTTTGTCATGAAAGTTGTTATTGAATGTTAAACACTCATTTTTACACTGTTCCTGCACCACTGCTCTTCCATCATGAGATATAGCTGTGCCAAGGTAGAGGTATAAGTATTACGGTTGTGCGGAAGAAGCACTGTGTTAGCAAATGTGGCACTGTGGTACTGGTTTTACTAGCTCTGGGATCCTAACATCTGATCCTGTTTACGCTATGTGTCACATTGGTCTGCAAATTCATGTGGTTTTCATGAATTCTGTTGCAGATGCCCAACTCTGTTGCATATATTGTATTTATACATTATTTCCATACTTATGCTTCAGGTGATATCTGAGAGTATAGCTTTGCATCTGAAATGGAGAGAGTGTGTTTGCTAGTTGATATCTGTGGTAAAAACACCGAAAGGACATCACTGAACTGAAGAGTGAGGTCCTTTTGAATTTTGATATGCAGGACTGTTGTTGATTAACAATATCCAGTTTTGTCATTCGTTTGTATTTATAAGTCTCAATTGATGCAAAGCAGACATTTAACCGAATATGAGAATAGTGGATTATAGGAATTTTTTCTCATATCCAGTAACTATGAACTGGTGCTGTCCATTGGTTTAAGCTGTAGTGTAGAGTTCTGGAAAACTGAAGAGCTTGTTTTCTGTGTGTTCCTAATTTCACTATATATTTAAAAAGTGGGCAACAGTTAGCATCTTAATGTAATTGAGCAGTTTGGTCACACATCGTGTTGTAGTGAATTTTTCTAAAGTTTGTTTTTTGCTGCGAAAAATGTTGTTTTGGGAAAGGGGGCAAAACTGTTCACAACATCCTATTTTCACTTGTATAATGAACACTTAGTAGTGTGCCAGGACATAAATAAATCCATAAACATGGGCTTGATTATGATTTAGTTACACAAAGTTATTTTGTACTCAGGAACCTACAGAAAGGTATAAGTAAGTAATGTTAATATTTTCAAGAAAATTCTATTCATGTTTTTAAGCCATAAAACAAACTACACAATTATTTCTTACCTTTTGCCTCTTTTCTGCTTCTTGTCACTTCATTATTCTATAGCTAAATATATTTAAACTAGTAATCAAGCCCGCTGCAGCTAAATGCAGCGGGCGCTAGGCACTTACTGTGGGAGGCTGTTTCTTCGGTGTCTGTGTTTCTGCGTCGGCGGTCCGATGGGCGGTGGCTGGCTTGGTCGCATTCTCTCGGCGGTGGCGGCCTGACGCGGCAAGAGGCGCGAAGCGCCTCTCGCTGCGTCAGGCCGCCAGGCAGGCAACCTCCGGCAGCCGCGCTTCGCGCGACTGCCAGGGGCTAGCTCGGGCGGCGGCCTGACGCGGCGAGAGGCGCAAAGCGCCTCTCGCCGCATCAGGCCGGGAGCAACTGCGAGCCGCGCTGCGCGCGGCTCACAGTTGCTGGGGCTGGGAATCGGAGGGACCAATCGGCAGGCGCTTCGCGCCTGCCGATTGGTCCCTACGATTGTCTGTCGTGAGGAAGGGTCCAATCCAGACCCTTCCTCATCACGGACAAATCCCACCTCAAGGCCCCTTAACCATTTATTTAGTCTGTGGCGCCCGTGGCGCCACGGGCGGTTTAAAGATGTGTAAAATGAATCAACATACATTTTTAAGAATTAAACATGAGAAAATGTTCTGTTAATTTTGTTGAAAATGAGGCCAGACTTCTTATTTCCTGTGTGGTGATTGTAGTGATGCTTTTGTTTTTATTCCTAGTAACATGTCAGATGCTCTTGCAAATGCTGTTTGCGAGCGCTGTCACTCTCGCTTTGACCCCACGGAGCGAATTGTGAACAGCAATGGGGAGCTGTATCATGAAAACTGCTTTGTCTGTGCCCAGTGCTTCCGTCAGTTTCCAGATGGACTTTTTTATGAGGTAAGATTCCTATTTTTCGTAACAAAGAGGAAAGTTACTTTATGTTTCTTCCACAGATCTGGTCCTGTAAGGATTAATGGAACTGAGTTTATTTTTAATGGCGCTTCTGGTGGACCTGTATTCTTCACACACTTTTTTCCTAACAAGTGAACAGAGTATTTCACTATGAAAGCCATAAAGAAAACTAGGCCACCAAAAGCCACGTCCCCCTGTCTTAATAAATATCATAATTGATTTCATGGAAGCATAGGTCAGAAACATGCTTTAGGCCATCTAACAATCCTATGTGTTGAAAAATCCTGGACTCCCTAAAAAAATTATTCAGATTAGAGAGAGCTGCAAGGCAAGCATCAATGTAACAGTTGCTCATGGGATAAGGCATAATGGTACTGAATAAAACTCATCCACCCCAAATTTTTAGGATTACTATGTTTCCTATTGGGTACAGTAACATGGAGAATAAAAGGGATTGGAAAATGTTGTTAAATCCAGTCTGCAAAAGCATAGAAAGAATTGTATGAAGTTCCCACATACAGGTAAGAATGATGTTTGTACTACACTTACATATACTATACAAACCCATAATGTAATAATGGACATTTTGTAAGGGTATGTTCTCCTGTATCTGTCTTACAGTTTGAAGGGAGAAAGTATTGTGAACATGACTTCCAGATGCTCTTTGCACCCTGTTGTGGTGAATGTGGTAAGGACCCTAATTGCAATTAGCTATATCTTCTCTTTTGGTGCAACTCTTTGGGGCTTATTTCTCTGGGGTCCTGGATGAGAGTAGAAAAATATAATGAAGAAACATAGTATTAGTTACACTGCATAATTCAGCTTTGTGTTTCTAAGCCATGGTTCCTGAGAGTGAGGAAACTTTTGTGGCTTAGTGGTACTGATGTTGGTCTTAAACTTGGCAAACGTGGCTTTGATGGCCTTAGTTTGTCATCCATAAAATGGGGATAACATGGTGGCTTTGAGACTGAGCAAGGTCCTTGTAAAGCACTGTGAACAATAAGAAGTGCTCCATAAATAATATAAATCTTAACAATGAGATTCTGAGAGAATCTTGATGGGGACAGAGAAAATTCTCCTGCAGTAAAAGGCCTCTAAGTCATGTTTCTTTTCCAAGGTGAGTTCATCATTGGCCGTGTTATCAAGGCAATGAACAACAACTGGCACCCAGAATGCTTTCGTTGTGAGATTTGTGATGTGGCTCTTGCTGATTTGGGCTTTGTGAAGAATGCTGGCAGGTAAGAAGGGGCAGAAGGCATGAACATGAGAGGCTTGGTGGGCTGATGGAGAACGGTGTGATTCAATTTGAGTCTGCAGTGCAATGCTAATTAGATGCAAGAACTCTTTCAGTTTCTGTAAGATGACAGGAGGAAAGAGATTACTAATCATATTTCCTAAAAAAACGTGTGCCCTGACAAAGAGATCTAAAAATCATTGACACAAACACATTCCCTTTTATGGCACTTACCATTTCTTTCAAAACAAACCATTTTCTATACATATTATGAAGTTTATATATGTGCTAAATATATAATACGTAAGACAGAATTATGAACAGCAAAGTGTCTATAGACTTAAAGTGACCGTTACATGCCGTATAGAGAGCAGAAGGAATGAGATAGGGGAGAGTTTAACAAATCACAAAGAGTAGGATGCAGGTCAAGTCAGGGAACCTTCATCAAAATCATGGGAAGTTCTTTAGACAAAGAGCCAAAGAAGGATACTTTTGAGCATCTGGATACTTACTAATAGCAAATGGAAGGACAGATTACTGCTCAGTTTTCTCTTTGAATTATAACTTTTTTCACTTTTAACAAGATACACAATATGAAGATAAAGGAATAAAAATAGACCTACTCAGAATTCTTCAAATAACATACCTACCCCAGCCTAGTAATTAATGCATTACACAAAAATTAAAAGAGAACTTCGGGCTTTCCTGCATCTGATGTCTTGGACAGTCTCTTTTCCTCAGGTGGTATTAAGTGCAAACAACTATGGAAAAGTGTATGTATAACATTACAAGTCCTTATATATATTAATAGTATAATACTGGCCACAGGCTCACATAGATATGGGGATACCGGTCTGTATTGACACGTATGTGACTTGTCACTGATGAAAGAATCTCAGTGAAAATGGATATTACCTGAATTCCGTTTTGACAGAAGTCCTAAAGAATAAAGAAACAAGGAAAACTACAAAAATAGGACACTTTTCTTTCTTTTATGAACATATTTATCATATTGCCATTGGATAGGTCTGTTTCTCTCTGTCTGGTTTAATTATTAGACCGCCCTTCTTATACTCTTGTATAACATTACAGCCCCACCTTGAAACGCCAGGCACAGCACTTTAACACCACAGCATGTAGATGAACTGGTGTGATTATTCAGTATTGAGGATCTCTGCGCTGCTTTAAGTGGACACTTTAGGTGATAGGATATGACAGTAATGGCAAGTGCATCAGAAAGGGTAGCCTCACTTACTGTTAAAATGAACTAGATTAGTGATTTGTATCAAGCTACCAGAAATCTTTTAGTTCTTATGCAATTCATTAATCATACACATTCAAATAGAAGCCACATAAAGCTGCAGAGCTTTGTTCTAATTCTGTTTCTGTAAACAGTACTCTATAAACAAGGCCCAAACAAAGAGTATTAAGTGCTAGTGTGGTATTTATAACCTGCTCAGCATTCTGCATGGCCCAAAAAGTGGACAGTGAGAAATTGTTAGAGCTCTCTAAAGAATCCAAACATTCTTCTTTTGCTAACATTGTGGTAAAGTTGTAGATTTCCTTTAGTACATAAAAATCCATATTCAGTCTTCACAAAGCCCCTAGACAAATCACCTTAATAGATTCTTAGATCCTTTGGAGAATATTCCTTGCATGCACAGCATGGAATTGCAAGAAACAGTGCATGTCAGACTTCTTGAAATGTAGATGTCTGAGACAATTCACATTTGCTTCAGTTGTCTTTCAGTGCAGTTTTTTTTTTAATGGAGCAACTATGCATATTAAGCGCTTGTTTCTTTCCCGAATCTCCAGTTCAGTAATGCAGGTTATAGTTTGATGTGTTAAATTGCACAGGGAATTATCTCTGGCTGGTGGCAGCCATGTGACATCTCTACGTTTCATTCCTTGGTATTCAAGAGTGAAGCATGAGCTCTGGCTGTGATCTTGGCGGAATACAACTGTGCTAGCTAGTTAATGTCACTGTAATGGTTTGGAAAGTATGCAAAAATAAGTTATTTTGCTATATTTACAATTCAGATTTAGCACTTAAGGAGCTGTCATTTGTTTTTCCATCACAACTTGACGGTAGCCTGGCAGACTTTTTGCTGCAAAATAAACCACATAGAGCTTCTCGGAACTTCTCTGCTACAAAGAAATACATTATCGGATCTAGGGCACCATTAAGACTGGTGAGGCAGGAAGTGATGCGATTGCCAAGTGCCAGGATCCGCTGCATTTCACAGGAAGTCTTCATGCCATCGTAACTGAGGATATAAATGTAACGGTTTATGTGGTAGGGCACAAAGCAGATGAGGAAGATCATGAGAACCATGATGATCATTTTGATGGCTTTTTCCTTGAGATGTTTCTCAACTCTGTTCCCGCTCTTCAGGCTGCGTATGATCAATAAGTAGCAAGTAACCGTGGTAAAAAATGGAAGCGTAAATGCCACAGCTAAGGACACAAGAGCATGGCGTGAGGCCTTTTCTCTGTAAAGCTGCAGGCAGACAGTGCTGTTGTTCAGCTCAGCAGTCTGCACACTGACCAAAAGAGGCGCCATTGCCACAGCCACTATAACCCACAGAAAGGCACAGGCCAGATGGGCATAGAGTGACCTGCGGAGTTTGATGGACTTTACTGGGTGCACAATAGCTAGGAAGCGATCTATGCTGATGCACATAAGGAAGTAGATGCTGGCATACATGTTGAGGTAGAAAAGGAAGCCTGTGAGTCGGCACGGGATCTCCCCAAATGGCCAGTGATTGCCTGAAAAGTGATATACCAGTCGAGTTGGTAAGACCAGCACAAAAGACAGGTCGGCTACAGCGAGGTGCATCAGAAAAATGTTGGCTGGGGTGTCTGACTTTTGGTCCCGGATAAAAAGCCAGAGAGCCAGAGCATTGCCAACAAAGGCTAGGACGAAATCCAGTAAATAGAACGTAGCAAAAAGGATGTTCTCCATATGGGTCTCTTTGCCACATTGCTCTGAACTTTCCAGAGAAGTGTTGAATAGCACATCCAAAGAGTCTGCTAGGCTGTTCATTCCTCACTGTAGATCTTTCTGTAAACCTGAAATAATAAAAAAAAGAAAAAAAAACCCTAGAAACTTGTCTTTATAATCTTAGAAAGCAATATGGAAGCAAAACAAGCCTGTTTGCTAAATTTATATCAGTCACAGGCCAGATTCTACAGGGGCTTTTCAGATTCCTTCTGCTTTCAGTAGCAGCCCTTCTTACACCCCCAAACAGAGCAGGACCCTCGGGAGCAGAAGTTCAAGTGGCTGCTTGATAGTTCACTTTCTTTTTGGTGATCGTAATATCTTCTCAAAGTTATTTATTTACTTTATTGGTAGTACACTTCTCTCACTGGGGTTTAAAGTGAATTACATGGTATAAATTGATGCAGTCAATAAAATTACTAATAGGATTAGGTTAATACAAATCTGAAACCATACAGAAATCTGAATAGAACATAACTACCAGACATGACTTGTTAAGCAAATGGTAAATGGTATCACTATTTGAATTGTATTTTGCTACTAAGAAACAAAGAGCCTCTTGTGGCGCAGAGTGGTAAGGCAGCGATATGCTGTCTGAATCTGTCTGCCCATGAGGTTGGGAGTTCAATCCCAGCAGCCGGCTCGAGGTTGACTCAGCCTTCCATCCTTCCGAGGTCGGTAAAATGAGGACCCAGCTTGCTGGGGGGTAAACGGTGATGACTGGGGAAGGCACTGGCAAACCACCCCGTATTGAGTCTGCCAAGAAAACGCTAGAGGGCGTCACCCCAAGGGTCAGACATGACTCGGTGCTTGCACAGGGGATACCTTTACCTTTACCTTACTAAGAAACAAGAACTTAAAGTATAAAGTAAAAATACCATTGTGGTCGATCCCTTAAAAAAACAAACAACAAGAAGACATAATACCTTTTATTAAGATTAACTAAAAAGTCCCAAAATAATGAGCAAGCTTTCAAGTTCATGAGAACTTTTTTTCAAGCTGATATTGAGAAATAAAGAAGGGGGGGGGGTGTTACTGGGTATAATGAAAACCTCAACCTGCAGCGGACTTTACATGGAATGGAGGAGACTTAATTAGATAACCACTATTTGCCCCCAAATACTTCTTTTTACAAGGAATTAATTCAATAAAATACAGTGTAATTCCTCCATATGACCACAGAGTGGTTCCTTGTACAAAAAGAAATTTTACAAAAAGAAAAAGAAAGAGCTGTTCTCTTCTGTTCATTCCAAAGGAATTTGAGCAGTCAAAACATATTTATACTTAAAGAGGACAATGCACCAAGCTTTACAGAATCATTAAGATCAGTAAGGTTCTACAAACACAGTCCAATTTTTGACATATGAGAACTTCTTTTCCCTCTTATAAAAAGTCATTTTTAAAAGAGAATGCCATAATGCTGGAGCACTTAATTTCTGTGAGGCTGCAATACATATTTATGAAGCAAGCAAATCTTCTGGTGGATTGCAAGATCTGCAGAGGCACAGAATGGTTTAGTATTTTTGGAATTCTGATCCCATGTTTGCTAAGAGTAAAAACCATGCAATGAGTAGAGGAAAGTGTAATATCTGCATCAGATACAGTTTCAGAAATCCAAGCTTCTGTTTTTTCTCAAAGTTACTTCTGCAAGTCCACCATGTTCCATAGTGTACACCACACACGCCACTGGTCTTTTGTGATTACATTCCCCAGTGTGCATTACAACTACAAAAAGCAACCATTGAGAGTGAGAAGATTGGCAATAGTGCTGGGAAAAGAAGGTTTAACTATTGCATCTGGGCTGTTCCCCAATCTGAAACTACTAAGCCCAGAAGAAAAAAGAAAAGTGCATATATTGGGCTGTCTTTTTCTCTTCCTGGAGCTTAAAACATCTGTTGAGTGAGGACAGGGGAAATTGCTCAGTAGCAAAATTAACTCCTCCCTCTCTAGCACCTTGACCCTGATCTATAACAGGATACCACACAACTGTTTTTTGCAATGAAAGTACACATCTGTTGCTCCCATCACAAGTCTGCATTAACATCTCATTTGATTAGTTAACTTGAAAATTAAGGAACAAAGTATGCAAACAAGTATGTTGTTTTAACTTTTTCACATGTAATTGATTAACATTAAACTTTTGGGATAAGATTGCTAACTTCATGGTGTTAGTATAATTATATATAGAAGGGCTTCTGGGTAATTCACTTGTAAATATTATTATTGTACAGGTTTTGAATCAATCCATAGATAATTAACGTAGCATTTTCTTATGAGCTATCCTTGTTTGCTATAGACTGTTGTGAGAGAACCAGATACAGTTTATTCTAAGTCTTTTGGATTTATACTGTTGGGTGGTGGTATTTGAAGTGTGACTGCACATTGCAGCTCATTTCATGCTTGGCACTTAAGCCCAACAAGTTATGCACGTTACTCACATTGCTCTGGAGAGTTGCTGTGGTTTCCACAAGAAACCACATGTTGGGTGTTTTAAAAGGTAAAAATGACTCTACTGTTATGATTTCTGCAGCATACATAATTATATCAGTTTTACCAACCATATCTCTTTCTGTAGAAACATGTACCCTGATAACTTCCAGAGTAGATAATTAGATAATTATAATGCGCTGAGTATGGGACTCCCTTTTATATGTTCTCAGAAAATGTAGCTGGTGTAAAAACCAACCACCTTGTTGTCATGCTGAGCATATTGCATCACATTTTGCTCAGCTTCATTGGCTCTAGTTTCTAAGCTCAATTCAAAGTATTGGGTTTGACTTGTAAGCCCATTAACAGATTGGTACCGTTCGCTTAAAGGTTTGTCTCTTGTGTCCACATACTGAGGCCATCTGATGAGTCTCTGCTACTGCCATCAGATGCTCAGAAAGTGGCCATATATGATGGGATACTTTTGGTATTATAGAATTCCCTCTTTCACAAAATGCACAAAGTTTGAGATCTTTTCAGGCTTAAGTAACACTTAATTGTATTTGTAGTTCATTTGGCTTTTTGTCTGTTAATTGGTTTAATGCTCTGTGGGTTTCATTTTATTCTATTTTACTATGTTCGTTCTTTGGTTACTGGGTGATTGTTCTTTTTCTCTTCATTAGTGTGGCGTTAAGAAAAATTAACTTTTAATTAATATTGTATTTTATTGTAATCTACTTTGGGGATATTTCATACTTAAAAGTAGGATAAATTTTGATAATAGAGAAAATAAAATGGGGTCTGTATCTAAATCAATTTGCAGTAAAACCAAGATGATATTATTCATTTTTTCCTTCTGAAGCCAAGGGTATTATTTTCTCCAAGAAAGCAGAATGATTTTTTTAAACCATCATGTTAGAAACACTTTATCAACAAGAGGGTATCCTAACTGTAAAAAAATGTTGAAATTGTTTTATAATGCTAGCTATCTGCCCTTGACCTGGAGAGATTCCTTGAAAAATTCAAGGAATTTTTAATAGACTAGTGCATGCTCTTTTTAGCTTCAGGTTCTTAGACCATTTTCACACAATTTTTTAAAAAGTGCTTTTGAATATCTCTTGCACTGTATGCTTTATGTTATCCATGAAACATAAAATGCAGAAGAAAATAAAATGTACATATAGGTTTTTTATTTGGATCACACATCAAAGTCACTTTAGCTTCTTTTGGAAAATGCCTTTGCATTATGCATAGGCTGCTCTTTGTACTTTATCTTCCAGCTCCTATAATTTGTAGACACCACAAAACTACTTATCGCTGTAAGTGACAAACTGTTCTAGTGCAAAACAAAGAGATCTTCCTCCCCATTGGAGCCAAAACTCTTACCTCTTGAGGAGCCAAAACTCTTACCTCTTGCAGCCCTGCGAAGGTGATGGACAAAGATCTGGTTCAAATGCTGGCAGATGAAAGAAAGAGAACACGGCTGGCAAAACTGTGATGATCCTGCAGACCCGCTCAATGGGAGAAGAAGAGGAAGCCCCACTTTATAGAGCCTTGCTAATGATGATAGTCCATTATCATCTGGCTTGCATAAGAGTAGGGTAGATAACACATTTGCTGAGAAAGAGTTTTTATTTCAGCAGAGCTCTTGGAAGGGGGAGTTGCTGTTGTATTTATGAATATTCCAGTGTTTGTTCTTCTGTCTCTGACTCCCTCTGAACTCCAGCCTTTTAGACCAAGTCTTTGGAGCCCTCTGACCATTTTAGAGGGCTTGGAAAGAGTTACAGAAAGGGAGGGGAAGTTTGGTGTTGCAGACACAACAGGACATTTCAGAAGGGGATAATTCCATAATGGTAGGAGTGGGGGAGAGTAGACTGGCTGCCATAGTAACGGCTCTGTGATTCCAAGACCTCCCTTTGCCTGCAGTGGAGGAGGGCCTATAGGGTGGCAGAGCGGGGCTCCTGAATGAGCAGGGGTGATAATGGTTTGTCAGTGGAAAGGGCTGAAGGCCCCTTATTCAGTTGAATGAGAGGGATCTCTCTTTAGGACATTTGCTATAGGGTCTTAGTGTCCTGCCCTGTATAATTAGTCTCCATTCCACTGTGTGGAGTAAAATTGATGCCATTATGCTGAGATGAACACAGCTGCATGCTCCCTTTTATAAAGGCACGCTGTCTGCTTTCTTTCTAGGGACTGGGGCTCTTGTCTGGATTTACAGTATCTTCAACAAGGGAGGGAAAGAAGAGAGAGGATTTGTGAAGAGGGGGTGTTAATAACATTCCTTTCCACTTATGCTCACAGGGACTTTCTATTTGAGGCTTGTAAAAATACAAAGCCACACAACAACTTTGTGGCATGGGAGGCTATTATTAGCTCCGTTTTCTGACAGGGGCCTGGAGGCAAAATGACCTGCCTGCATCTCTCAGGAAGCCTGGGAGACAGCTTGGAATAAGACCTCAGGCTCCTGACCCATTAATATTTCTTATAGATACTGGCAACTTCTAGATCCATGCACCTTGCTTGACAGGTAAGCAAAGCTGGATATATCAAGAGACTTCCAATTGTGGTGGCAAAATTGTGTGCAGTGGACTTGGACTTGCACATACTTGCATTTATATCAACAAACTGCTTTTTGTCACACTAACATTAAGAAATAAAGCATGAAAAATGATGGATGAGGCCTCCCAGTTCTTTGCTTTCTTTGCATTTGTACTCTAGGCACCTCTGTAGGCCTTGCCATAATCGTGAGAAAGCCAAGGGCCTGGGCAAGTATATTTGCCAGAAATGCCACCTGATAATTGATGAGCAGCCACTGATGTTCAGGAATGACTCCTATCATCCGGACCACTTCAGCTGCACCCACTGTGGGTATGTCAACCAGATCTGTCCCAGTTACAGCTAAGGAACAAACAAAAAAAAGACAGAGTGGGTAATCATGCTGTCTCTTTCGAGGATGAGTGCTCTTCAGACTAAAATTGCTGCCTTAGTTTTAGCAGATTGGCCGCAATTTGTTTTAAAAATGAAAGACTAAAAAGCTGTTGAACCAGAAAACTAGAGAAACTGTAATCATTGTGCTGAACTTTCATAAACTTTCCCTTACACAATATCCCCCCCAAGTTGGATCTTTTCTGATACAGCATGAAAACTGGGTTTTAAGAAGTTTGTTGAGAAAATTCTGTACTGAAACATAACTAAGGCTTCCTTGAACACCATAATTTATAATGGTTTAGAATTCTTCTCATCCCTATTATACAGAAAAACTACCATTATAAAATGGCTTTACGCAATGTATTTCATAACCTTGTTATTAGTCATGAAGTGGAGGGGTCAAAATAAGGACCTTTGTTTTTAATATTTTCTCTTGAGACCTTTATCCTTATTTGGCTGGAGGCTCAGAAGAATACTGGGATTTAGTTCTCAAGTAACCATTAGCTTGTATCAAAGCATAAAGAATTTTCTCCCAACATTCCTCATCATTTTTTGGGGGGGGGCATTGTTTGTGCAGGAAGGAGCTGACAGCAGATGCCCGGGAACTGAAGGGGGAGCTCTATTGCCTTCCATGCCATGATAAGATGGGCATACCAATCTGTGGAGCCTGCCGCAGGCCAATTGAGGGTCGCGTGGTCAATGCTCTAGGGAAGCAATGGCATGTGGAGGTGAGAATGTTTCCATTGCACTACTTACTGCATTTTGCAGCAGGGCTGCTGACAAAGGCTGTTAGGTATCAAAACTAATGCCCAATAATTCCACTGTCTGTGTGAAGTTGTAAGTGCATGCCATTTTTGAATGTATTTTTCAGATCTCTAGAATACCTCATTCCAAGAGATCGGGGACAGGAAAAAATGCTGAAAAGTTATTAAGAGTAATAACATTGCTAGAAATAATCAACACAATAAAAGCCGACCTGACTAAATCTATTGACTGCACTGAATTTAGAGTTGTTTTGTTCTGCTTAGGATCTCTTTAATAGTGATAAAAGATTAGAGGTTACTACATTCTCCACTGGTTTGATCCAGGCTGTTTCCCAATCTAAGGTTATCGCCAAAATAGACTCCAAGACCTAACATACTCCTTAATTTTACAGCATTTTGTTTGTGCCAAGTGTGAGAAGCCATTCCTAGGACACCGGCACTATGAGAAAAAGGGTCTGGCTTACTGTGAAACTCACTACAACCAGGTAAAGTCTGCAAATTTTGTATCAAATACATTTGTTTTTGATGAGGAGAACAGCTAGAAGGCAGTTGCCCATGGAAAAATTGGGAAAATGTTCATTTGAAACAATCTGATACATGTAAAATTTCATAATGTTCCATGTAAACCGCCCGGAGCTGTAAAGAATGGGTGGTATAAAAATCCAAATAAATGAATGAATGAATGAATGAATGTACAAATTGTTTACAGTGTTAATAGATACAGTTTAAAACATTGGGATGCAAAGCAAAATGCTTCAAATACCTTGAACCATAAACAGCCAATTTCTGCGCTTCCTTCTTTGTGTATATTGCGTAACTGCTGCTGACAGATGACACTTTGTCAAGTCAGGCTGTCCAGCATGGCCAGTTGATGGAAGCAGAGGGTCTCATGATGGATACTTGAATAGAGATGTTTTCGAGAACTCGGAGAGGGTGACACTTCTCCAGGTGAACAGAAGAAGCATAAAGGCAACCAAACAGCAGTTTGCAGTTGAATTGACAGAGGTAGAGACCCCTGACTGTTTTCTACCTGAATTAAAACTGGAGATGCAGCCTGGAAAGAGAGAATTAAACACTGACCTTGGAGATCAGCCATCTGTTGTAGAATTGCCCATTTGATTCTGCTCTGCTGGTGTATTTTAAAATAAATATTATAAAGGTTCTGTAATTCTCAAGTGTTCACTCAGAGGATACTAAATTCCGTGTACTTGGAGAAATGGGCAGCGTGTAACATTGAGAGAGAGGGTACCATTAGGCTTTGGAAACATTCGGGGATGTTATTCATTATTCTTGAATATATGTCTCATGAAAGAACTGATCTGAATATTGTAGCCAGATTTCTGTTTTCTCCATTAGTAAACAGTCTCAGAGCAAAACATAGTTAGAAAAATTCCAGCATTTGCCTTATTTGTTCAGGAATCTAGTTTTTAAAATATTACCTTTTTTTTGTCTTGGTCTTTGTTTACTGATATAAAAGAATGATGAATTGCCTTTGTGAAAGTATCAGAATCAACCTTCAGTGACTAACAATTTAAATGTGATGGATAGGTAACAAGTTTGCAGATGTGTGGGACAAACTGAAATGTGTTGTGGCTTGGGGACATTATTGCATTGCACATAATTAACCAGCGCTGAAGATTCCACTAGTGAAAGGCCTCTCATTTTGGGTTGTTTGTTTATTTTGTTTTTCTCTACAGCTCTTTGGAGATGTCTGCTATAACTGCAGTCATGTGATTGAGGGGGATGGTAAGTTTGGGGCTGTTGGTTAGTGCAGCTGTTGCAGTCCTGCATGGACAAGGCATCAGTGATTCCTTTTACATCTGGCCTCACTGACTCCACAGTTTGATACTCTCCTCGTTTGATATTTCTCATTAGTGGTATCGGCTCTCAACAAAGCATGGTGTGTGAACTGCTTCTCCTGTTCCACCTGCAACATCAAGCTCACACTGAAGTAAGTAGCAACCCAAGAGGGTTACTGCAGAGTCTGTGGCGATACTGCATTGTGCTAAGAGGCACCTGGCAATTGGAACTGATTTAAATTTGGGGTGTTCTTGACTAAGATATGTATATAAGGAACAGGAGAAGCTCCTGGTAATCTGAGAAAACCATCTTGTATATAAAGGTTAATCAAAACTATCATAGAATCATAGAGTTGGAAGGGGCCATACAGGCCATCTAATCCAACCCCCTGCTCAACACAGGATCAGCACAAAGCATCCTAAAGCAAAACCAGGGTTATGCAGTGTCACTTCTCCATGGTATAGCAAGATCAGCATTAGTTATGCCTTCACCAGTAGGGTCTTTCATATTTCCATCTAGGGCAAGTAGGTCTGAACTAGATTCCTCCTTGTCTCAAAATGTTTCCGCACTGCCCTCTGTGTATTTTTCAAATGCATGTTCTCAGGTAAGTCAGCCCAGCATTCTGTTTTAAACATTAGATGGGAATCTTACTTAGAAGTAGAACTGCTCAGGAGGTAGTAGAAGGTACAGCATCTTCTATATGTATAGCTGATCCCTGGTTCAATCCCAAATTCAATCTCGGGTATCTCCAATTAAAGGGACTAAGTAGCATGTGATATGAAAGACCTCTTCCTGAAACCTTGGAGACCAGTTGCCAGTCAAAGGAGACAGTATTTATTTTAATAGACAGATGCTTTGACTTAGCATAATGTGTTAAGTAGGCAACTTTATAAGACTACAGATTGGCACACCCACTCACCACCAAATCTGCTTGGGTTGGTGTACACATCCTGTAGAAATGAGTGCTGAGATAATGGAGACTGCTAGGGATGTTTGTTCAAATACTTCTGGTCCAAATATATATCCAAAAATATATTTAGGTGTCCAGACGGTGTCTGGAATTATTCAGGAGTAATCAGGAATATCAGGAGACACAGTTTTAAGGTTTCCATGACTTTTTTTGCTTTATTTTTGCTGCGTGTCAGTGTCTTCTTGGCACGGCTGGATATCAGGTTGCCAGGTTTCTTTGGCTTGGATTCTGTACTTCGAAATTAGCTCTGTGGTTCTTGCAAGTGCAATACTGTTTTCTTTGCTCAGGTTGGTTTGCATTGGATTTGTGGATTTGAAGTTGGCTTGGATTCTCTGATGATGTTGGCTGGATTCTCTGATTTGACACTCGTTGGGCTTGCAGCCGCTCCTTCACTTGGCTTGGATTCTCTGGTTTGGCATTTATTATGTTAAGCTTGCCAAACTGCCTCATGCATCTATTGGGATTCCCTGGTTCTACCCTGATTCGTGGGGGTTGTTGGTTATGCTTGCTTTGAGATGCTTTTGGTCAGTAGCTGCTTTGCTTGATCTTAAGTAGTTACTGCCTGCCCTGGAGAAAGCTTGGAATCCTCTCCCAGAAACAATTGAGAATAGTTGGGACAATAGCATGTTTAGGGCCCATAGAATTGGACCACTTGGTCCAATTCCCTTGAAACTTAGGTGTTTTTCTTAGTGAACAGGCACTAGCAGTTCTGCGGCAACTATGATACAATCTGCTTTAAAACACCTTTGCCTAAAAACATCCAGCCCCCTGGATAGATTCCTTGTAGGCAACAATGGAGCCAAATAATATCAGAAACCTGAAAAAAATGGATCCAAATACCAAACTGCGATTTGGACCTGAATAACCACATTTCCAGCTCTCTAATATCCAAATCTGATTTTTTCCCCCTGGGGTATACATCATGACCAAGGATGGCCAAACTGTAGCTCTCCAGAGAGCCATGGTTTGGCTACCCCTGCCACCATTTCAATTTAGAGATGAGAGATTACATTTTAAAGTTTCCCTATCTTTATTTCCTGTAATTAGAAAATTAGAATTTATTGAATGACCTAGAATGTCTTTCTTAATTGTCAGGGAGCTTTTACACGATGGGGGATTAAAAATGCCTTCTCATACCTGCAGCTCACTTGACCACTGCAGAATTTGATTCATCATTTGGCTTCAGGGTTATACCAGGTCCAAGTGCAAGCTGGAACAAGTAGCTAAGAGCAGGTCTAGTCATATGTAAGCACCCTTACCTGTCATGTCAAGTTCTTGTGATGTCTAGATAGATTTGAAAAAATACCAGGACTTTAGCCTGGCATTGAATTATGGGGTTTATTCTTGCAGAATCTTTTTTAAAACATATTTTAATTAAGATTACGGTCTTCCAGGAGGGCAGTTGTGGTGATTCTTTTTCTTCCAAGGGAATTGTCTTGGGACTCCTTCTCTGTGACCGTATCAGACAGAAGTGGGAAGTGTTGCATCTAATGTCAGTTCCAGCACGCAGTAGCTGTTTGAGCTTCAGGGAGGAGGGTTTTCACAGTCTTGTAACTAGAGATGCTGATCACTAAACATAGAACCACCTTCTTTAATAGCATTTTCTCATGAAGTTGGAAAGGATTTGTATCATAGACAATAGTTTTTAAAAGTTATAAGTGGATATTAAACCTCTAATGATTTTGTGAATAAAGTTTAATGACTGCGTATTTCTTTGAAAGGAATAAGTTTGTGGAATTTGACATGAAGCCAGTGTGCAAGAAATGCTATGAGAAATTCCCCTTGGAGCTGAAGAAACGACTGAAAAAGTTGTCCGAGCTGGCCACTAAGAAAACTCATCCTAAAGGGCTGGATTTAAACTCTGCTTAACATCTAAGTGGTTTCTGCTGACTTCACTTGTGCTAACTAACTGCAAAAGAGAACTATAAGAATGGCTTAAAGCACACAAGGCAAGCAAATACCGGTAATATCTTGCACCCTGCATGTTTTTCTTGTTTGGAGTATGATGTGGAGACTGGGCTCTCCAAAGCAGCTGGGAAAGACTGTACTAGCCTATGAACAAAGTTATGTCTTTAAGATTTTCACCATTTGTCTCTTGTTCTTTTATTGTGTTTCAGGCTCAAATTGCTAGTTTCCTCCTTTCCTTTTTTCCCTTTGACCAAGAAAAACCAAGCAAAACTGACCCAGAGCAGTACGAGGGTTAGCCTTCACTCTAAATCGGGCTAAGCCCTTTCTAAAGGCAGTGGAATCGTTTAACCGTGCCCTGAGTAACCCTTCTCTGAGACACAATGAAGAGGTCATCCAGGTGTTAATATATGAAATTTGTTGGAATCAGCAACAGAACACATCATTTAAAAAGCACACCTCTGAAGTGGTTTGGATTAACTAAGTATAGAATAATTCATCCTACAATATTTGAAAGTGAACTTCTGAGGCAGCAATACTTTTATTACAGAATTGATTCACACATGCCCTACTGAAATATTTTTCACCATGGCAAAATGAAACAAACATACCCCATGTTATGAATGACACAACCTGGTTTAAAGTCCCTGATATCCAAACAAATTGTCAGTGCTAGCATTATCCTCATTGATGCATCCCCTCTTGTTTCAAACCTATCCAGGGTTCTCAGAAGTTTCCCCAAGTTCCTTCCCTTGATGACCCTGAGGAAGCAAAGAGAGAATATAGGAAGTAGACCATAGGTGAACTTCCAGAGGAGCCTCTTACATCCACACATTTGTAATTGTTGAATCAATAGACAATTCGAAGGGGTCTGTTGAAGTAAGACATGTAAAGGCTGATCAGAAATCCAAAATAAAGGATGCTTTTCGGAATAACAAGACAGATGCCTTAGCGAAGGTCTCCGCAACAGCAAGCATAGGACAGGAGGAAGGGGAACAGAAGTTGGCTACTGCAACTACAAGACTTTTCAATAGCACTCAGATTTAGCTACATTGCCAGTTGTGCGGAATGGCCCTCAGTTTGTACATGAGCAAGCACATTTAGGTAACACAGGAACTATGCCAATTACTAGGAATAAACAACGTCTGCATGTTGCTTATAATTCCACATGTTCTGGGTTAGCTGAAAGAAGTAAAAGAAGTATTAAAGAGACGCTTAGGAAAAAGGTTAAGGCTGATGGGAATGATTAGGATCAAAAATATTGATGGTTCTCAGAGCATCCACTGCTGCTCATGGGTATAGACCCTTTGAAGTTATGACAGGCAGGTTAATAAATACTCTTTAGCTATGGTAGTGTCCTGTGCCATGTCAATCTTTCCTGTGTTTTTCCCAGGCTGAAGCACTCCTCCACTCCACCCCTACCTTCCCATTTTCTTTGTGCTTTCACACAGGCACTGTGTGAAATGCAGGACTCTCGCTCTCCTTGTCCTTGCTTCGAGGTGTAGACATCTGAGCTGCTTGCTAGAGGCAGCTGGGGAAATCTGGCCAGGGCAGCCAGACCATTCATCTCCATGTTTTACATATTTGTTGATCAAATAGTTCTGTTGTGGGAACCAGTTTTCCTGCACAGTCTTGGGGGGGGGGAACCCAAAGCTATTATATAAGCCCCAACCTGTCCCTTGTACCCCATCATCGACAATACTTGATTCTGTGAGTGCCTACTGATATGTGTTCCTGTAAAGTGGCTTCAATAAAGACTAACGTCAGCTCTGTTCCTACTGCCTGGGACTCTTATCCTGTTAGTTTGGAGTGTGGGCTCCTGGACCTCATTCCACAGGTCATGACAGGTAGGTGGGCACTGAACTTCCAGATGAATGGCAGCCTAAGGTCCTAGCAGATGAATGGCAGCCTAAGGTCCTAGCAGATCAGGAGGTTCAACGATTGTCTGAAAAGTTGCAAGAGGCCCATTTGGATGTTGCAAATCAATTGGGGCTAAATGTAGAACAAATGGACAAATATTTTGGTTGGGTTCGAAATCCTGAGGTGCGGCAAGTAGGGACCAAGGTGAGGTACAGAGATTTGTCAAAAAAGAAACACTCCTTGGCTCTGAAATGGAACAGTCTGTGCCACATAGCTGATAAAGCCTCACCCAAGGTATATTTAGTGGAAATAAAACAGGAGCCAGGTGCTCAGAGAAAATGATTCCACTCCTCCCAGTTGAAAGCCTGGAAGGGGCAATAGAGTGGATGTTCTATACCTGGGGTAGTCAAACTGCGGCCCTCCAGATGTCCATAGACTACAATTCCCATGAGCATTCGCTGGCAGGGGCTCATGGGAATTGTAGTCCATGGACACCTGGAGGGCTGCAGTTTGACTACCCCTGTTCAATACTTAACAGTCAATCCAAACCATCTGAAAAATTTCTTCAATAGTGTGCTTTTCAGATGAAAAGTATGTATTCTATTGCTGCTTCTAATAAATTTCATAAATTCACATCTTGGTGGCCTTCATTGTGTCTCAAAGAAGGGTTTTTTAGGGCAACGTGAAATGATTCTACTACCTTTAGAAAAGGCTTAGCCTGACTTAGACTGAAGGCTAACACTAGGTTGATCCAGGCATTTTTCAGCTCCCCCTTCCCAAGCTGTCTTTTCCCTTACAGGGAGAAAAAAATTCAGGCTGATGCAAACTGTTTTTCACTTGTAGGCTTGAGGAAGGTGGTTTTGAGCTGATAATCGGATGTAGAATTACGGACAAATCAGACTTTCTCTCCTTACCTTTCATTCACCAACTTGTCGCTTGCCTTGACTATTTAAAACAAACTCAGAAGAACTGAATGTGGAACTCCATGCAGCCATAGCTGGTTCTTTGTTATCTTAAAACTTGCTGGTAACTAATGTGTGGGGCCAATGAGAATTAAGTAGTCCTTAGAACATTTACAAATTAAATTATTTGAATGTTTATATTGTTGAGCACAAACTTACATTGTTGACCATTGTCACCTACTAAAGTAGCTAAGCTGCTGATTACTTTTTTATACTAAAGAAATACATTGGCTGCTGAAAAAGTTCATGATGGTTAGATTTCCTGCCTCTGCTTTCTCAAAGATATGAACTAGGAATGGAGGGACTGAATGGACCAAAGACATGAACTGTAAGCCTATAATTGTAGACACAGAGAGACACTTTTTTGGAGCCTGCATTTATAACAGTTAGGAGGAGGGTTGTTTCTAAGCTTTTATACATTTGCTCTTTGTTCTGCTTCTTTAGTCTCTGGGCATCAGTAAGTTAATATGAATAAGAGATCTGGAAATCTCTGGGATTTCAGCCTAGGCATGATTTACCTTACAACTCACCTTCATTTTAGTGTTGGTTGTAATATGATCCCGCTTAGCTGTTCCTGCAGGGACACAAAACACCCCATTTGGCTTTGCAGTGCTGTGGACCCAAACAGGGCATTTCTACACCCCCACATTATTTCCATTTCTACACCCCCACATCCTGCAGTGGGACCCCCGTGGCCTCTGCCCCCCCCCCACTACTGTGAGGCACAGCAGAACTTTCCCACCTTGGAGTTCTGCATGTGCACGTACAACTCTGAGGCGTGCCGTGTGTGCTGGGGTTATTCTTCCCCAGCGCGTACATGGGACATGGTGGGGCATGCTACTCCACCGCTAGGAATTGGCGGCAGCCCCGTGTGGCTGCCACCATGCATAATCAGCCTTAGCAAATCCCAAACCCTGGGGAAGGCATGCTTAATTTGACTGCCTCTTTTCCATAACAAGACTTCCCCCATCCTCAACCAATTTCCCATAAATTAGACATTTCCCACCTGGGGAGAGGCTGGGAGGGAGATTGTTGGAAGGAGCAGCTGGTGGGTGAAGGGTGACCACCCCACCTCCTCCACTCACTGTTTTTTTCTTCAAATGCTCAGCAATACATGGCAAATCCACCTTTAGGAAGCACTTATTTGCAAGGTTATGTGCAGTTCCAGCCAAAGCGGCATTGTTCTTACAAATTTCCACAACAGTTAAACTGAACTATTTACAGTTCTATGATAGAAAGATATAAGAGGAAAAATCCGCCACTATGTAATAGTTATTTAAAACACTAACTTGCCTTCATTAATGTCTTTACTGCAGCAACTGAGTATTGTGCAGTTTCCACTGCGACACAGGAGGATCTATTTTTATATTTTTCTTACCAATTAAGCTATAGCAGCACATCTAATAGCACAAGCTGGTTGTTTTTCTGGGGAATAATTTGAATAGAAACACAGAAGTATGTCATGGCATGCTCACTGATTTCACTTGTCCCTATTCAGAGCCCTCTGTGTGCTCTGATTAACACATGGAAATGTGTGCATATTTGCTGCCATATTCATTTCAATGGAGAACACACATATATGTGTATCTGGTAATTCAGTTGAAAGGCATGAGGCAGCTCCAGTGGGTGGGGAAGCGTTGTGTGACCATTGAAGTTTCCATCCCTAATAACTTTCCACAATGCAACTGAAAGAACAAAGCACAAATTCTGTCTGGAATCCAAGGCTCAATTCATGTTGAGTCTTCCAATCTTGGAAAACGTGGAGCGTACCTGTATCCTCATCCTACAAGCACAACTCTTGTTCTGTGATCCAGTTTTATGATGTGAAGAAATGGTATTTATGAATAACTAGTTGAGCCAGATGGGCAATGCAGTTTACTGGGCATCTCTTATTAAGTAATGGATGATGAAAGGCAACATACAGACATAGATTTATGCACTGTTTTTTTTTTTCATCCAGCAAATTATATTGATCTGCTTATCTGGATTGGGGTGATTTGCTTAAACAATTTTAATGTGGTGATCTGTGGAATCACTAGTTTTATGATATCCTTTTTCCTTCATAAGACTACAAAGACTGGGTGCCACTTCAGACAGATATTTCAAGCCAGCTGTATTACTGTATGATGTTATGCTTTCAAAATAAAATAATGTAATGGGCGAAATGCGACATTAAAATTTGATCAGTGGTAAATGGTAATACCCTGGTTTCTTGTTATAAGGAAGGTTATCTTTGAAATTCCATGTCTCGCTCTGGCTTCTGTGGAATTGCAAGAGAGTAAGTGCTTTGATAATTACAGTCCCACTCTGTACAGTTTTCCAGTGTGAAGACTCAAACGCCTTCAAGTGCCTTCTATTTGACTTTGTTTTATGTTAGATGGATAATTACATGTGTGTATGTTAGAAGTGCCATCAAGTTGCTTCTGTCCATGGAAATATTCTATCATTAACAGGTCTTGCAATACTATACATTAATAGTATTTTCCAAGTATAGAATCTCTTTGTTGGGGGAAAACCCCTGGCAGATGTAATAGAAATTAATTTTCCTTCCATGTCCCATTTCTGGAAAAAGTAAATGGTAAATCAATAATCTAGGGCAGTTTGACCAATAGATTGGAGCCTAATCAGGTGGCCAGGCTTTGTGGATTCAGTAATTTTGGAGGTGGGAGTAACTCAGAAGATATATGTTACAATAAAATTTGCTGTAGCAAATCTGAATAGTTTCATAACATCAACATGTTCACTAATGACAGGGAATCGTGTAGTAAGAGAAAGAAATCACATTAAAATTGGTGCTGATGGCCTGATTTGGGAAGCCATGTCAATGAATGTATGAGAAACATTGCAGAAAGTGGGAGGAATTGGTTTTGGACTGTTTTCTGTACCCCTCTTGAAGTTATGCCTATTTCACTTTTAAAATGGTTGAGATGGGTGAGAATTTAAGTACAGCTCTCAGACCATGGCAACTGGCACATCATACGCAGAAATTAAAAGCAATCTCTTAGTGTCAAAAAGTGGCAAGTCAAATTAATAATGTACTTGTTATCTTTTTGCTACATTGCACTGAATGTGGAATTATTCACTTACAATATATTGTTAAACAAAAATGTTTAGTGTTAATGTCTTTTATGGATATATGCATCACTTTTCACAGGTTATCCTTGAAGATATATCAAATACTTCAAGAAAGCATTAGCTTTCTGAATTAAAATCACTAACTTTTGCAGCATAATTGCATTTTGTTATCAAGGGTATGAGGTGCTAAATATTTTGCAAAAGAAGTTTATAACTCCTATTTGTAATGTTCATTTCCAAGTCTTTATTAATAGTGGCACATGGCTAAACCTATTTTGCTGAAAATGCTGAACTGTGGTCATGAAGTCATATGAGTAAGCCATCAGCGTACAGTGTGCCTTTTTTACTTATGAAAGTTGCTTGAAGTGCTTTGCCTTCGGAGCTTGCAATTTAGATAGAAAAAGCATACATACGCTTGGATTAATAAACTATTTCATTTTCACGTATGTTTTTCAAATTAGTTCTGTATCTGTACATTCTTCACATTAAAGGTTTTTAAAGTTATAATGGTGAATTGCTTGTTTCGGAATTTGAATTATTTGCAAATTGCAGTTCCAACCTTTCTTTCAGGAGTAATTACAGTGGATATGTATTGCTATGCTACAACTCCCCAAGTTAAATTCATTTGAATGTTGTCTGTAATATTCAGGTCTACTCCATGTTTTGTTCTAGGGTTCCAGAATTTGGTGCAGTTGCAGTTCAGGCTTTCCTTCTTGTTCTTTCTACAAGCTTGTGGAAGGCATGCTGCTATGAGGGACTCTGGTAACCCCCCTCTCCCTTTCCACTGTGCCACTCAAATAAAGTCCCCAAGGTGTTTATCGGAGAAGACCCTCAGCAAATTCCTGTGATGGCATCTTACCATTTTACTGGCAAAAATGTGTATTTTCATTACAAAGAGTAGTGTAGGAATTTGTTGCAGTAAACACGTTTTAGGGGGGAAATGTATAATTACCATTTAAGAGGTCTGAATATCATAGTAAAGGGATTTGACATGGTGTCATAGATCAGTCTAACGTTTCCACCAATGCAAAGGCTTTTGTCTGCAGAATAGTTTTTCTCCCCCAGGGGGGCCTCCTATCCACTGGTCCCTCATCTTGAGCAACCTCACTGACCCCAGCAACTCGTTCACTTTGGTTCCTGAGTGCAGAAACTTGTGCATTGTGTGTTAATTTATATCTCAAAATACACTTCAGCCCTCCAAGAATACTGAAGTTGGCTGCCCTGTTTTATAGAAAATGGACTATAGCAAGGATTTCTTTGTGCCAGACTGCAGCATTAAGTGCATGCTAATACAAGACTCTAATCATGTCTTTAAGATTTTCAGTTTATTGATGTATACTGAGTTTAATACAGCATATATTTCTGGAAGGAAGATGACAGCAACACTCTTGCCATCCTGCATTTTTTAAAAGTGAAAATAATTTTAATGTTAAGCCGAATTCAGGAAAATACCACATTGATGGTCAGCTGCTGGATCCATCTAGTTTTAAACAATCCACTTCCAGCAATGGCTGCTAAACATGGAGCAGGTGACTGATAGTCTGCAAGAGGTCAAGGATTCTGAAAACTGGCACTGATTAGCTGTGCAGAGATAGTGACACTGTAATCTCCCATCAAACACACACACAAAAAGCCTGTTTGTAAGAATCACACACCCATTTCTAGGAACAACAGATAACAACTTTGGCAAATGACAGATGGGAAGCAAACAGAGTTGTTTTTCTACAGCTGCTGAAATGTCCATAGAATTTGGTGTAAAACTACAGCATTTGACATTTCGTAGTTGGTCTTTTCTTTCTACAGTGAAGTGTAGCTTTCCAGTTTTTTATTTATAGAAGCATTTTTACTGTAAGAACAATCTTGTTAACTAAAGAGTTTGTGACTGACAAGATTAAAAAAAACAGTTGAATTGCTGAAATGATCAGACACAAAGCAAGCAGGGGAAATGCCCAAGGATATATTTAAGAAACTGCAATTCTGGTAACTACTATTGCTTTGTCTCTGCAGATTGTGAATAAATCTATAAGACTAAGAAAATTACAGTTCAAAGAATGCTTTTTCTCTAAGGAAGATATTCACCCTATATATGTGTGAATTCTAGCAGAGAAACATAAAGTTGCGGCCAGTTGTCTTGCTGGCCAGTTTCAAGGTGGGAAGAGAAAACTGTTAGCTGGACACAATTAGATGGTGTAGAAACACTTTAGTAAGTTTATGCTAAGGCAGTGTTTACAGGGCAGTCTGAAGCCTGACTTCAGGGAGATTCTGCTACTCTTCAATGTTATTCCTCTGCAAATAAAGTATAGGACACTTTGTTGTTGTTGTTGTTGTAGTGTGGTGAGGTTCATATGATAGAGTTAAGCAAGATGAAGTCCTTACCTGCTGAGGCAGTAGGGTCTGTGTAAAGCTAGTGAGTTACTGTGGTATGGCTCAAGTGTCAGAGTAGGAAGGCCAAGACCTGGGTTCAAACACTCAGTCAATAATTAAACTCAAGATGACTTAGGACTCTGTTTAAACCTACTCAGAGTTTTTGTTAGGGTGAAATACAGAAAGGGAGAACTATGCACATTTTATAATAGATAGATAAACCACTGTAGGCTATAGGCCTGGAAAAGAGAATACTATTGTTGAACTCCCTGAGAGATTGCTTTGGAATAAAAACCAGCTACATTAAAATCTTTGAGCTGGTACATCAACCCAAGAGTGATTAAACTGTGCAGTCAACATAAGTACACATGTGGCTTCGCGACAGCACGAGATGCCATTGGAGCTGACACATGCAAACTAAAAAAATTATTTCTTCTAGGATATTATTGGTAATTTGGCAAAGAGGCAGGAACACTGAGGTTTTTATGTTTGTTAACAGTATTCATTAACAGGTGTACATACGATGTCAACAAGTCATCCATTTTGTATCCCTAGAGGAAAAATAAAGGACATGTAACCATCACGCTGGGAAAGGGCTGCAAAGACACAAGTCAGCCTGGAAGATCGTGAAACAGTCCTCAATAGCACCCCCAACTGTCCTGGAAAGCAGTCAACCTAATAATTTAGTGGTCCTGATAAGACAAACATCTAATTTCCCACATGTGCGCCTATGTATCATTAGCCCATCCCATTCCCTTCCTTACTCATCCTCGGTTGGAATGTGTCCAGGGAAAGATGGGGAAATATAAATATTCCCTCTAGCTGATCTGGATTAGAAAAGTCTTGACCAAGAGGTGGCCAAGGAAAAAATGAAGAGAGGGTGCTGCTATTGCAGAATTTTCTCTCACACATTTTCAAATAAGAACTATTAACCAGATTTTTTGTTTTATTTTGACTACTTGCAAGCCCTTCTTTGCATGACTTCATTTGTTACTCTCACTGAGAAGCAAGTTCAGTTAAGGGGCAGACATCATTTTCTTGGGAACAGTTTCCCAAGTGTTGGCTTACTTCCACACAAAAACTGCAGTTAAATCTACTTTTTTAAAAGCAAGTGAGTAGTAAGAAGTACATTTTTGGCACTTTTATTGTGCAGAATTGTACCTAGATGTGCAGTCTGTGATAACAGCACCTAGAGTTCAGCTGAAAACTGTCCACACCCAGTAAACACTATCCTCATGCCCCTGGCCGTATAGCTCTGAAAAAGCCAAAGGCAATATTTTCCTGTAAAGATTAACAGGCATCAATAAAGGGTGAAGCAATCTTACTGAAGCTTTCATGCTTTGGTTTAGGAACACAGTCCTCCTGATCCCCTTGAATGAAAAAAAAAAACCCTTTAGAGAGCAGATTCAGGAGCTGAAAAATCTCTCTGTGCAGACAAAGTTGGCCATACTGTGGACATTACTGTATGATTCAATTAAGCTACCTTGATGCATCTCTGGCTAAAGCCATTTTGTTAGCATGAGCACACATTTGTCCTCTGCCAAAATTGCACAGGTGTAACTGCTGCACGAAGGTCAAGTGTTACTTTCACAGTGCAGCAGTCTTTCTAGAGGCTGCTTGGGGACTCTCTGGGGATGAATTTGTAAATGTCTCGGATGGTCCTCTGAGGATCCTCTTCGGTGAATAGTCCTAAACTCATCTGGAATCACATGTTATTCTTACCAAAGACGTCTCACAAAGAAGCCGACTGCCTCGTATCAGGTTCCCTATGGTCATATGGAAATAAGTGCTGCCACTGCTCCAGTTCGAGATTTTATTGAAGGGGTGAACTGTCAAGATCTCCTGCAAGTCAACATAAAGATTATGCACATGATTTATTTCTGTATGAAAAGACTTTAATGGCACAAAAGATACAGCGGTTCATTGGGAACAAATATATCTTTTTATATACATCAGCAGTTTTAAACCGCCCTGATGCCATGACCCCTACATCCTGGCCCCTCCGCAACTACTATGACCTCTCGGGCAGCGCAGAGGAGGCCAGGGCCATGCAGCAGCCACCACCATTGCCAAGCTGTCTCGGTGACCCCCAGGAAAAGGCCAAACGACCACTCGAGGGGATGCAACCCCCACGTTGAGAACCACTGGTTAAGTGGGAGCAGTAGTGTTAGGGAATTATTCTGACATCGAATAGGGAGGGTTGTGTGGTGTATAAGTATTATTTGACATTATTGTACATGTAAAAATAGATGCATTTATATTAGCGTAAACTGTCAGGTTAGGGTTAGGGTTAGCTTAGGTATGGGGTCGGATAGGGAGTTTGCAAGTTTTGGGGGAAGTTTAGAGATGGAAAAATGTTGTGACATGGTTAGGAATGGCTACTGACATTATAGTACAGATAAAAATAGAGGTATTTATATTCTTTTAAATTCTCAGGTTATGGTTAGGGTTAGTTTATGTATGGGTCCGAATGGGGAGTTTGTGGGTTTCGTAGGAGCATTGGGGATGGGGAAGATGTTGTGACATGGTTAAAAAAGGCCATGGGATGTTTAAGTATTTTTTGACATTATACTTCATATAAAAATAGAGGGATTTATATTCCCATAAATTCTCAGGTTAGGGTTAGGGTTAGCTTATTTATTTATTTATTTATTTATTTATTTATTTATTTATTTATTTATTTATCATACTTATATACCGCCCTCCCCGGAGGCTCAGGGGATGTGACATGCAAGATGTGACAAAAACTACAAACTCCCCATCTGGACACATACATAAGCTAACCCTAAAAGAGTTGTTTGACATTATAGTATATGTAAAAATAGGAGGTTATATATTAGTGTAAATAACCTGGTTAGGTTTAGGATTAATTTAGATATGGTTCTGGATAGGGAGTTTGTATGTTTGGGGAGTATAAGGGGTGGGGAAGATGTTGTGTCATGGTTAGGATAGGCCATGGGATGTTTAAGTACTTTGTGTCTTTATAGTGCACATAAAAATAGAGTGAATCATATTAGCGCAGATTCTCTGGCCAGGGTTACAGTTAGCTTAGGCATGGGACCGGATGGTGAGTTTGTGGGAGCGATGAGGAAGATGTTGTGTCATGGTTAGGACAGGCCATGTGAAGGTTTAAGTATTTTTACATTATAGTACTTGTAAAAATCGAGGGATTTATATTAGCGTAAATTTTCTGGATAGGGTTAAGGTTAGGTAAGTCATGTAACCAGTTGGGGAGTTTGTAGTTTTAGTGTAGAGGTTCTCAATCGCCCTAATGCTGCGACTCCTACAGCAGGCCTTATCCATGGCTTCCATTACCTCTGAGGCAGAGCAGAGGTGACCTGCCTCAGAGGTAATGGAAGCCATGGAGAAGGCCTGCTGTAGGAGTCGCAGCATTAGGGCGATTGAGAACCTCTACACTAAAACTACAAACTCCCCAACTGGTTACATGACTTACCTAACCTTACCTAACCATGCGGCAGCCACCTCCGCCTCCAAGCTGTCTCAGCAACCCCCCCAGGAAAGGGCCAAATTACCCCTAGAGGGGTCATGACCCTATGTTGAGAACCACTGCTATATAGAGACATCAGCTTGCGAATTTCCAGAAGGCAATTCAATGTAGGCACTTCTTAGTATTATCCTTCTCCCCACTACATATAGCCATTGGTTAAATGTAGCAAGTTTTAGTAAGATTTGTGTTGTACTTCCTTGAGGTCCAGCTTGTCTAATTGAATGTAATTCCTTAAATGTCATATTTTCCAAAATGTATGTGAAGAATTGAACTCTGATTGTGGGAAGTTTATTCTGGAACAAATGTTGTTCGTGATTAAAGTGCCTCTGAACTTCTGTTTTGTTATCTCTGATCAGCCAAGCTTTTATTAATGTGCTGTCTGACAATTTATCATTCTTCCAGGAATCCAGCACAAGATGGTATTCATTTTGCAAGATTCTATTTCCTGACTACACAGATTTCTTGCTTATCACCTTTTAATAGAATTACTTCCAGATTTTCTGATGATGATATTAGTTGTAACAGCAAATGGAGAAATGGTTCAAACTAGTACAAGCTGTTTTGGCCAGCATAAAGTCTGTCATCAACAGAGGCAGTACACTTGCTGCAAGGCAGGCTGCTGGTGACATCTCTTTATGTTTTTACTCTAACGGGCTACTTTCAGGACCTTGTTAGCAGCAAAAAAGAACTCTTACCTTAGTCTTTGGATGTATTAAAGAAACTCCTTGTTTGTTGATAGCAATCAGGACAATGTCTGGAAAACCTGGCTCTGAAGTTTGCTAGATAGGAGAAGCAAACACAGGTGGGCTATTGTAAGGAATTATTCTGATCACTGACATTCTTGCTATCCACTAAATCTAATTCACTTCATATTATTGCTATATATACACTAAAATGTACGCTTTTTCTACCTGCCTTCTCTTTACTCCAAATTGCCCTGCCAAATGGTTTTGGTATCCTCAAAGTTTCAAATGTATGTTTGCCTTCATAAACAAGTTTGAGACCCTGCAAGAGGGGAAAGTAGCATAATGGGAGTCATTTGGATAATGAAAACGATGGGCCAAAAGAGACTGAAGTGTCCTTCTCCAATCCCCTCCTGAATCAGATTTTCATAAGGCGTGTGAGAGGAGACCGATAATTTCACAGGGTTGTAGGTACTACATATAACACACGCACAATCTAATCTAGATTTATTTTATACTGATGTTATACTGATTTTATTTTTTAAAAATTGTAAATAAATAAATGGAGTGGCCCCAACCATTATCCAAATAGTCTTCCATTGTGTTATCCACTTGCAGCCCATGGGGGTCACATCCCAAGGAGACAGTGTGATTCACAGTAATATATAGACTGTGCAAATCAATTATTTGCATGTCAGTACTTGGGACTGATATACCAAAAAGCAGATCCACTCAGAGTTTTTACAAGTTTTAACAAGCACAGAGGATTCCAAATCAGAATTGTCCATTAGAATGGAATGACATCTTACCTAAGAGGATAAAGAAGGTTAAAAGACACATCAAGGTGGCAGATGCTTTTGTTATCTAAAAAATTTTTTAACTATGGTGTACAATTTTTGAGACTTACCTTCACTTCAAAGAAGGCTGAGCCAAATGTTGGCCAATGACAGATGTACTTCAAGAAGGCAATCTTGGCCTCATCATCAGTTTTCTGTTCATGTTTACTACATGCAGAAATAATGCTCTGTATAAGACATACACATGTGAGTCAAAACTGTAGGCAGCTTTTATTGAATCATAGATTTGGATTTGCTAACTGTGCTAGTTCTCAAGTGTTTGCTGAGGGAGTTCTCCATTCTCAAATTCAAAGCAGAGACCCATGAGGAACTTGTGGGAGCAGCCATCCTATTACCCCTGCTTTTGCTTCCTCCCCTGTGCCCCACCTATTCTTTCACTCTCTCTTCCACACCATCACCATTTCGCTTGTTCTCCCTCCCCCACAACACTTCCTGCCACTTTTCCTCTTTCTCTCCCCAAGCACCTGTCAGTCTTTTGTTCTCCCCTTCCCAACAGCCACTGCCACTGATTCTCTCCCTTTAGCTCTCTCTTTCTCCCTCCCTAGTTCCTACAGTCACACTCTCAAACACATACGCTTTGTCCCTCCCTCTCTTGCTTTGTTCCACCCTGCCCATCTGGATTTTCCCAACACCTGGAGGGGCTTTTCTCCTCAGTTCAACTACCACTACCACATGATCTTTGTAGGAATTGCACACTGGGGGGGGGCAGGCCTCCCAACTTCCCTTCCATGTTCTGAAGCCTTGCCTCTATGTCTCTCACTACTCAATGGGGACAGCTTGCTGCCCTGTGCACCACTAGAGGAGTAGCCATTTGCCAACTGATTCCTCCCCTTCCTCCTTTTACAATAGTGTGTCTAAGACAGTGAAGATCTATGTAGCACAAAGAAGGATCAAAAGTTACAAAATAATAAAGAAAATGTTCACAAACAGACTCAGACAACCTTTATTGGCATATAAAACATACTTTTAGCACAGCACCAGACTGAGCATGAGATTCTAAAGAAAAGGGTGAAACACAATTTTGCTGACCTTCCTTCTAAATATGCTGGATCTGTTGTTAAATATAAGGCAGCCTAGAAAGTTATGAGATGTTTAGAGGCGTTCCATTACCTTCAGACCTCCATGCCAGAACATGGAAATGGCCACCTCCTCTAGACCACAGTTAAGAGTTCTATCTGCTTCAATTGAATCAACACCTGAGGGATCTTCCCCACTTGCTCCAAGGGGTTTTATCCTATCTCTTTCCCCACCCATTTGACTAGGTCAGGCTGCGTCAAAGAATCTCTTCCTGAAGTTTCCAGAAGTTTCTTCCTGAATCTTTTAAATAGTTAATACCTTCAAATTTCTGTTCCTTGCTTGTGGGAGAGGGAGAGCTTGACCATCCTATTGTCTAGATCTATTAGCATTTGTATTACGGTGGACTGTTAAGTCTGGAAAGCAACTGAACTGACTTTTCCCTGCCTATTCTTTGCCCAAAGAGGGAAAAATACTTTTAAAACTCAGAGTGAAGGTTTTGCTCATTTCAAACAACAAAAAATGCATGTTTCACACCAACTATAGCAGACTGACCACATACTGTGACATATTCCTTGAATCTCCAGAGTAGAATTCTGAACTAATCAATGGAGTCTTACCCTTTTCCATTCCTCTGGAGATGTTGTTCGGATCAGATTCTCAGGCACTAGTTCCTTCAACATTTTGGGGATTATTGCCTGCTGCATTTGACAATCCTTAAAGTGAACTTTAAATATTAGGCTACCTAGCTGGATGGCATCTTCTTTTGAGCACTTGTGATAGCCTCTTAGATATTTGGGCAGTTCCTGAAAGATACAATTATTGATGATAAACATTCTGCATTTGGGGGCAATGACCTTCCACTCTGCAATTTTGCTGAGGCGTGTATGTGAAAGAATGTTTGCACTGGTTTCATGATACATATTTTCCCCTATAAAAATAAGCCATTGCTTATGATTGACGAGAACAACATTAAAATGCCTTTAAAAGGTCCAAGATACCACAGGGGCTACTTGAGAATCTATTTTACTGGCCTGGCAGTAGACAATAACTGCAGCCACAGACTGATCAGACCAGAAGACCTTACAGTCTAAGAATAAAGGGGATTGCTTTAGGGAATCATAAACAGTTAGCATACCTGTGAATCTTCAACCCAATTTGGGTTACTGTTTTGGGTGTTATTACTTGTAAAAAGGAAAGACAAAAATTTCCTCAACCAATAATGATCCCCCTATGTCTGCAAGGCTTATACAGAAGCAACAGTGGCCAAGAATCACCCTTGGTTCAGTCACCTTATCTTTAATGTTGTTGTTTTTAATCTTCTAGTTAATGCTGGAGAAATTCATGAAACAGAATTTCTCCTTTTGCTTCCAAGGATTGGATAATAAACAGGACTTAGAATTTTTAAATTTATAGATTATTGTATACTATGAACACACAAACTATTTTTTGCTGTTAATGTCTATTTGTGCACCCTCTATTATCAGTCCATTCCATCCATTTAAAAATGGCTTTGTTTTAAATCTTGAAAAACCCTGGTGTTTCCTGGGCAGGACACTATCAACAGAAGCAGTTTCTTGTGTCTGAAGGGGAAACGGCATAACTACAAAACTTTGGTGAAAGGCTAGTCTTAATTACTGTTTTCATCTATTGATGACTGCAAGGGGCCAGTCCTTTGCAGCACCAAACCTAACAAAACAGAATCATCTGCCTTAAGAGACTTAAAAGATATTGAATTATTTCTATGCAGCATTTGGCATATTTGTGGTATTTTTTAATAAAACAGAAAATAACCCCACACATCTCATCCTGCCTTTTTGACAGCAGGGGATTAGTCTTCAAAAAAATAACATGGTGAGAAGAGAATCCTGATTGTCACATGAGATCACTGGGGGGGGGAGCTTCAATGTACATCAGGTGTGATAGGGAAACCACCGCTAAATAGTGAGAGAAAACCTATTACACTCTGCCCTCTAGGACCTTTTGTGTGATTTCAGACACCATCATATAAGCAACCTGATCACTGCAGAAAACAACCCGGGTGTGGAAGCAGCCATGTTCACACAATCCCCTCTCAACTGGAATGGCGTTTTCAACTCCTGATTGATCCTAATTTTAAGAAGGTTTCTTTTGAACTTCCAGTATAACACAATGTGCAAAACTGAAGATAAGACAGGTTTCTGTGCCAAAACAATCTTGAGGTGGATATTTGACACCTTAGTCTTCCAGAAGGCAGAAATGCTGCCTATAATTCAGTTGCTGAATAAGCCCTGAAGTAAATTCCCTTCATTCTAGGCCCTGCCCTTATAGTAACTCTTTCCCGGTAACAAAAAAGGAAAATGTGCAATTTTTACTGCCAAATTTTAGAGATCCTGGACTTAATCACACTTACATATCCCAAAGATGTCCTCCTAGTTCCCACCAGTTGCACTGAAGAAGCAACTGTTATACCAAACAAATTACCTCATCATCAACCTCAGTGGTTTTCTATAGCCATCAATGCAGTTACCTGGTGGTAATGAAAGATGCAGTCAGCCTTCAAGTCTTTCCCAGGAGCCACATTTAGCCATAATTTTCTCATGAAATATACTTGGTAATTCACAATCACAGGAACCACTAGAAAAACACAGTTGTCATGATTTCAGAGGGCGGGGGGACTAGCCTTTTTATTCATTTTAATCAATAGGATGCGGAAACTGTGCAATGGAATTAGGACTGTAAAAATCTGGAGCCAAACAGGGATGAAGCAGAGCATAAGAATTAACACAACACATTAAATGATACAAAATTAAATAGCAGGATCCTGCATAAAGCAAGCTGTTCACAGCAGCACTGACCACAGCCCCTGATCATTTATCCAAGATTCTGAGGCTTCAAAACTGAGTTTCAAGAAAGAAGGAAACATGAATGAGAAATTTGATGCTGGCCAGCAAACATTTGAAAAGCTGCTATAAACAGACTAGTAGATGCCAGATACAAAGAGCATGTGTAGAGACCTGAGGGCAATCAAAATAAATCCAGAGGAAGGTGATTAATCCTGAGGGCACAAGCATTCACAACTTTCCTCACAAGCCCCAGGTTAAGCTCTCCATCCACCCATTTCTATCCATACCATCTTTGCCAGGCTTGTTCTTTCTCATCCAGTCGGTCACCTGTCTCAAGGAGTCAAAGAAGTAATCAGCTTCATTCTGACTGATCACCTAGAAGACACAGGAATGGGAGGCCAAGTTAGCACACAGAGTCAGGTCTTGCCTCATGACTTCCACTGCAGGAACACCAAGGTGCAGCCTCAAGACTGAAATTGACATATCAACAGGAACATGCCTCACGGTTTGGGACACAAGTCACACTGAACAGAAGCTAAGCCAAAGCAGCAAATGGCAACATATATCCTATATCTATAAGGGTTAGCTGAAATGTGGCTTATTATCAGAGTTGGGATGCCACTAAGGGAGTTTGTCCTATTCTACTGCATTCTTAACTTATTACCTTGTCTGAAATCTTGACAAAGAGGCTGAATCCTTCCCAGGAACTCAGTTCGAGCTTGCCGGCAATTGTCTGACACAGCATCCTTACTTTTGTGTGTGTCCCTACTTCAAACACCTGGAACACAACAGTGGAGACCAATGTGAGAAGGAAAGAAAATAGATTTTCATTGGTTTGGTACAGCTAAGAGTTGATCATCTGCCTCCTTGGCAATGAGCAACAGCAGACATTAATTAAGCAAAATATCTAAAGTCCATGTCCAAAAGAAGGAGATTGCCTGATCCCGTTTGTGCAGCCCACTCAGGAGCAATCTGTTTGACCCCTGCTAGAGAGAAATTTAGTCTACATGAATTTTTGGTTTGATCCAACAAGGTATGTCTTGTGTTCACATGATATGAAAAGCAGCCCATACAATGAATTTAACAGGCATGTACAGGTAAGAGAGTTTTTCTCACCTGCTCTGTATCATTTGGAAAGGAAACCTTGTGGGATATCTTTGTGATGTTCTTCTGGATCGCCTCCACTTCCACACTGTGAGGGGCCCACTTCCGAGAGCCACTCCTGGAATAAAGTTCGTGCACACCAACATCTCAGAAGTAGGCATGGCATAGTCTCACTTGGGGGTGCATGGCCTGTTTAACCTGAATATCAGGCCACTTACCCTATACCCCTACTTAATAAATATATGCTATGGAGGTAGCACAGATATGAAGTGCACAACCAGATGAAACTGGGGCATCCTTGTGATTTTATTCATTTAGTAATGCTCTACTGCTTTAAACAGTTTTGTCCTGGCCAACTCCAGTACAGGGAGTTGAACTGGAAGAAAAATGTTTCAGATAATGGAGTGCAGCCAGATAGGAAGGGGGAGGGTTTTCCTACTAGAATTCTCCTACTAGAATTGCAGCCTAAGACAAGAAGAGGGGGGAAACCCTACAATCCAGACATGGGCAGTGCTAGCCATAGGACATATGGATCATCTGCCTCATGCCCACACTGCTGTGCTGTCCTGCAGCCAGCTGCCTCAGTCAGTACTCCAGAGCTGATCCTCAGCACTGCCTGAAATTCGGAGGGGGGGGTCAGTGATCAGCCTTAGAGTGGCCAAGAAGCCCTGATTGCCCTACAGCTGACCACCTGCACTCCATGCTGCCTGGCATTCAGGCAGTGAGAGGAAGGGCAGGGAACTCCAGGGCAGTCAAAGGACCCTAGCCACCCCACTGCTGATCCCTACGTGCTGCCTGAGACTTGGGGAGTGATCATCTTCAGGGCTCCCCAGGCTTTCAGCTAATCACCCTCCCACTCTGCCAGAGTGATTATGGGGGCCCATCATCATTAAGACCCCTTTCAAACACAGGATTTGAATAGCTTCTGCTGCAAAATCAAACTATGACCAGCAGTTGATTTTCTATATACCAAAGCATCTGCTAATTCTTATGTGTAAAGAGAATATGGAATGAACATCACTGGAAATGGGAATTATACAAACTATATGTGAAGTTGCTTTAAAGAAGGATCTGCTAGTTTCCTGATCTGAGCAGACAAGGAAAGAGTGGCAAAGGCTGAAGCGCAGAAGTGTTCAAAGTATGTCTTTCATGCCCAGACAAGGCAGGTTCATGCATGAGGTGTATGCAGAAGATATACTTCTTAAATGCTCCTACTGCAATAATGTCCATGGATACTATTTAGTGAAGGTGACACTCTTGGAGGGTACAAATACATTTCAGAAACTTAGTTATCATCGAGTGATTGACCTTCCCCATCATTTTGTTTATAGAGAAAATACCATTTGTTTCTATGACATTTTCTATACAAAAACTGCAGGTAAATCTCAAATCCAGAAAAATTCACAGGCACGGATTCTGTTTACTGAGAGTGGCACGGTGCTTGCAGAAGCAAAGTTCATGTTCAGTTTGCTCACTCCTCAAATGGAAGGAATTCCTGGGCTTCCATATGTTTTTAAAAAATTACATGATATACCTCATACACCAGAAATACCATTCCTATGAGCATGTACCATTGACACTGAAGCCTTACTGAACAGGGACATGGGGAATCAAAAGTACTTAGAAAGCCCTTCTAAAGTTACCTCATCACCCTCTGGATTCTACGTCGGCAGTCTAAAGCCAGGTTCTCCTTCTGACGAGTCTCTATGAACTTCTGAGCATGTTTCAGCAGAGATTTACTAGGAGGGAAAAGGCCTGTGCAGAGCCAGAGTAACTGCCAGCCATTGTTCACACTGTACCTGTAGTTTTGACAATAATTTCAAAGCTTTATTGTCTACATAGGATTCATGCCAAAGGTGATTTACCCATCTTAGTAGAACTTCAGGCTTAGAAATCCATGCATTGTCAACAGGAATGAAAGAACTAATGCTGTCACCCAGTCTGGAGAACAGAAGCAAAGAAGAATGGCAGCCAGCTTCACTAGTAGCCTGGACTGTCCATTGGAGCAGACACCAAATCCTGACTACTTGGATTGTGTATCCTGATCCTGCATCTATAGCTACTTGATAATATGATCTTCAGTTGATTGTCTAAGCTGGGGGAAGCAGTCTGTGGGCTATCATCACCACATACATTTTTCTAAGTAATACAAACCAGTATGTCACAGATTAATTATGCAGTTTAAGGGCTGAGGTCGTAGCATAGGTCAGTGCTTTTCAAAACTTTCATTTCTTATATATTACCTTCCAGACCAGAATTAATGACAATGGAATCAGCCATAATACAGCCATGAGGTAGCCTTAAATATGCATGTCGCAAACCAAAAGATGGTGACCACAGCAAAGGACTTTCAAGGCAAGTGAGAAATAGATGTGATTTCTCATTGCTTCATCTGCAGAGCCTTCTTTGATGGTCTCTCATCCAAGTACCGACGTGGTTTAAGTTCTGAGCTCTAACGAGACTTGCCTGTATCCTATGCCCCCTTCCTTCTATCAGTCTTCAATCTCTTAAGTAGAAGAGATTTAAAATACTGTGTTCTCAATTTTAGTTCATTTTACCTCTCCAGCTTTCTGTTTATGATTCTTGGTTGAATGGGGATGCATCTTAAGTTTCCAGCCTTATGCAGTCTGAATCATTTATAAGAAACTGGAATTTGTTGCTTATTGCTGATTGTGTTGGTTATTGTCCTGCAGGAGAAGGTCAGGAATGCTTTGTCTTGTTACCTGTTGCTGTTTTCTGTGAGTTGCTTCATGATCTGACAGTAGATCTCATCATGCAGGACTTCCTCCTGAATAGCCACTACAAATATCTGGTCAGTGAGTTCCACAGGGGATCTCTCTTGTTTTGAAGGGTAATCTCCCATGTATTTCATGATAGGTGAACAAATAGATAAGGAAAAATTTATGGAGAAGATGCAGAATTAAAAGCGATTCCGGGCTAATATTAGAGGCTGCATATCCTTCCTATTTTGATGATCAGCTAAACTATTATTGTTATGAGAATTATTAATCCTCCTCCTTATTAGGCTCAGTGTGGTATACAGCATATTAAGATTAACATAACCATTTGATAAAACCATACAAAATAAAACATTTTATTTATTTATTTATTTATTTATTTATTTATATTTATATACCACCCTCCCCCAAAAGCTCAGGGCGGTTTACAGGGAACAGGAAACAGGTACAGATAACATGAAGAAACCCTCACCCCATTGCTTGCTGAGTTTCTCAACTGGTCTTATATCTGACTTAAGTCATTGGCCAATTTTGCTGACAAGGGTGTGTGGGGGGTATGTTCTGAGTATTATGTGTACTGGCCTCAACTGTATTCCTGGTGGAACAGTGATGTCCTCCAGATTCTGCGGAATTGCAATAGTTCCATCAGGGCCCAAGTCTCTGGTGGCAGCATGTTCCACCAGGCTGGGACCAGGGCTGAAAAAGACCTGGCTCTGGTTGAGGCCAGATGGACTTATTTTGGACCAGGGATCAATATTGTTTTGGCACTTGATGATCCATTGTAAAGCTGACCTGTCATACCTTAACAATTCCCTTTTTGTGCTTAATAAATCATCCTGAGGATAACTGTTGAAAGGATATCAATGAATGTCTGGCAAGAAGAATCGCAAAGGTCTGGATTGGCGCATACCTTCTTCAGTAAAGGCTGTTTCAAGGGCTCCCGAGAGTGAGCCCACAGGGGACTCCGCCCACGGGACTTGTGTAAGACAGCCCTGCTAACGGATTCTTTCTCTGGAACTCTGGACAAACACAGAAGAGCACTGTTTTCTCAAAGAACTGCCTCATCTCTGGCAACAGAGCACTCACACACCTGCCATCCTGACCCAGGTTTGCTTACAACAGAAAGAACCTTGAATTCTGTGTGGTACCACTACCCACCAACTCCTTAGGCTTGCTTTAGTCATTACCAGAGCTGCCACATTGCTCTGATAATATCTGCAGGAAGGAATCTTGTGAGTTAACTTCCCAGGTGATCCCATCCTGTAGCTATGACTGAAGCAGTGGGCAAAGTGCTGGAGTGCCTTTGGTAGTGGGGCTTGTCTCTCGGTGAGCAGCTGTCCAAAACATCTAGACTTGCTGATCAAGTAGCCTGCCTCCCAGCTTGCCCAGTGAGCCAGCAATCATGACACAGTGAGGGTTGCAGCCATGTGGAAGACAGACCCTGATTACAGACTAATTGGCATTGAGAGAAGGTTGTACAACATATGTAAACTCAAACAGGGTAGTGGAAACATTGAGAGAGGTCTAAGCCAGGGGTAGTCAACCTGTGGTCCTCCAAATTCTGAAAGAAATAATGTTGTGCACATGTACCTGAAGTGCTCATAGGAGAATTCCTCAAGAGTATAAGGTTTCACCTTCAATTCCTCTTCCTCAGGCTCCTCGGTGCGAGAGTTTAATGATGCCAGTCGCCGTTGTTCAGGTGACATCATCAGTAAACTCTGAAAAGACATGGCCTTAAATAATCCATGTTTATTGGCATGGAGGCAACATTATGCCAGGACTGTCCATTCATATGCTTATAGATTTTCCTCAGCAAAAACTACATAGAGTACCTGGCCTAGCGACATTTCCCAAGTGTTCACCAACATATCCATAAATGTAGGGTCACCACAGACAAAATTTAAATAGATGTTGAACCCAATATCGCTTCTGAGGGAAGTGGCCCTGCCTTTCTCAGTACCATTTCTATACCTCATAAATCAAAGAGGTACATATGGGACAAGGTAATCCCAAAACTGGACCAGAAATAAATTGCTTCTTATAACACTGATGTTATATGTCAGTACCTGCAATATATCTGGCCTCCACAATTTGTACCAACAGACCAACCATTATGTCCTCAAAAAGGCTCTCAGATCTAGCAATCAAAATCTGCTTAGGATCCCCAGCCCCAAAGAAATCAAATTGGCCTCAAAAGGCCCTGGCAACACTGTACCTGGTGAGATCAGGCCCTGCAGACCCTTAAGCAGTTATGCTAGACCTATGGCTGAGACCTTAGGTTAGACCTATGGCTGAGGCCTCCCTGCCTGACTCTAGTAAATTCTGTTACAGAGTTGACATCCTTATACACTGCCCCCTCCTCTATCTTCAGACAGGATGCAGAAGCAGGCAAACAATGTTATATCTTTATATTTGCAAAGTTATATATTTTTGGTTCTTTTATTTTAAACATATTTATAGTATAATTTAGTGTAAGAATTTATATGCAAATGTTATGGAATTATTAAATTGTATATTTGTATTTGTTGTAACCCATTCTGAGCCCCTAGACTAAAAGCAAATGAATGAATGAATGAATGAATGAATGAATGCACGCATGCAAGCAAGCAAGCAAGCAAGCAAGCAAGCAAGCAAGCAAGCAAGCAAGCAAGCAAGCAAGCAAGCAAGCAAGCAAGCAAGCAAGAAAGCAAGAAAGCAAGAAAGCAAGAAAGCAAGAAAGCAAGGGCATTACAGCAGACTTGTCTAGAGATCAGCATAGCATATTCAAAAATGAGGTGGCTGGATGGAGTCACTGAAGCTGCTGGTGCGAGCTTAAATGGACTCTGGGGAATGGTAGAGGACAGGAAAGTCTGGAGGATCATTCTCCGTGAGGTCATGATGGGTTGGAAATGACTTTGCACCTAACAACAACAAATTCAAAAATGACAAAGACGCTGTTTCCTAAGAAGGAATGGAGGAAGCTATTACAATGTAGCCCACCAGTTAAGGTTCTTTTCTCAAGTATTGTCTCTGCCGTCCTTGACCATATTGATGAGGTAGGAAACTTGTGATGGGATTTTCTTGGTGGTAGCACCCTGCCTGTGGAATTCCATCCCCTTTGAAGCTTGCCTGACATTTCATGGCAGCCAAAAATATTTTTTTGCTCACCTAGGATTCATCCAGCATAGACATTTCCATCCTCCTATTGTTTTGTGACCATGAGGTGGTCTTGTTTTTCACTACTAGTCACAGTGGATACATGAATAAGAGGACATATTTCAGCATGTTCTATTTTTTCTGGGTATTAATACATCAGTAACAGCAAAAGAGAGGAATGATGGCCATTTTTTTCAGTCAGAGGCTGCATCAATTGCTCCTTACCAGTATTTGACTAGAAGGTTTTGTCACAGAAGGGATGATGTAGATAGACTCTTCTGAGACAAGTCCAGATTTGTTGGTGCGCTCATTCTGAGCATGGACCCAGCCTTGATTTTCTTCTACTCCTTTTTCCCGGTTTAGAATAAGCAAATCTCCTTTTTTAAAAGCCAGGATTGTTAGGTCCTCTGATGTGCAAAAAGACAAATACAACATGCTACTCAGAGAGAAAAATCTGAGGGAGACATCAAGACATCATCAGCTGGCAGGAGCTGAGGGTGGGGCTATAATTAACCAACATTCTATCAATCATTTTGCTGCTAAATTAACAGCCAGCCAAAAGAGGATCCCAAATCAGTCATCCACTGCTCACCACTGTTTCCCCAGACACAGTAACCCCCAGCTGGGTGACCTTGAACTAGTCATAGTTCTCTTAGAGCTGTTCTTACAGAGCAGTTCTGTTAGAGCTTTCTCACCCTCATCTACCATATATGGTGTCTATTGTGGGGAGAGGAAGGGAAAGGTGTTCATAAGCCCCTTTGCGACTCCTTCAGGTAGTGAAAAGCAGAGAATAAAAAAATAATTCTTCTCTTTTCAAAGTCTTAAAAAAAAGAACTTCAAACACAGAGGTGTGACAGTTTTTTTATTGGCTTCATGCCACAGTGCCGTTTGATTTATACAATTTTGGCCAGCAGCCACAATGATGCAGAATACCTAACATTTGGGGAACCTTTTCCTTCTGAAAGCATGATAAGGATCTGCTTATTACTTCCTTCTACTAGAATTAAGTATCACAACAGACCTTCTCTTTTGCCTCCTGACGTTCTGCCAGAGTTACCACCCTGCAGTTACCTTGCTGCCTGTTGTCCTGCATTGCTATAGCATATTGTGATCTCTTCTTTAGTCCTTCCAGGAACAAGACCACTAGTTCTGCAATGACAACACTGTTGACTGATGTCAAGACAAATTCTTCAGAACGCAGTGTGGTCAGGGTGCAACTTTGCCCAAATGTCTTGACTGCCCTGCAGATCATAAAACAACAGCTTCTAGAGACACAGGGAATTGAATCTCTGCACACAGCCCTAAAATAATACAGGCTCAAACTATATGCAGCTAAACATGTGGCGTAGAGTGTCATTACATCAGAGGAAAGAGGGTAGGAAGAAAAAAGGTTGCCTAGAAGGTTGCCATTTTTCATTTTAATTTCTCCATGTTTCTTACAACAGTAATTAACAGGCTGGAGGTGCATCATGCTAAAAAGTGGTATAAATATAAATATATAAATGCAAATAAGGTATATGAGGATGGAGCTCCACACCTGCTCCTTTGTGCAGAGGGTACTCTCTAAAACTAGAAATTGGAAACTTCCTCCTTAACTCTGCATTCTTTGGCAATTGTGGTGATAGGAAAACAGAGGAATCAAGTGTGGGAAAAAGTACAAAGATGGGATGGATAGTTTTTGCTTCCAGGGATGGTTTATGTGGGGACTGTGCCACTGTGCTGCACGTAAAGTTAGCACACAAGGGTCAAAAAATCTCTCTGCAGCAGTGCACAGTACCTTGAATGGTGCACTGGATACCAGACTTCACATCCTACTCTTGCTGTACAAGATTCTCAATCAGACTTCTACCACTAATGGTTTTACCTGAAATAAGGGACATCTTTTCTAAAACTTTACATGGAAATCAACTAATTATTTCTACACTGTCCTCCCTCACTGTAATGCCTATTTTACAACAAAGTTTCCTGAATCAGTCCTATCATGAAAAGCACTTAAAAAACAATTATTTGTAGAATTTTGGCAGAGATGCAGCCATTCTTTGTCTGGCCCAGGTAGACTTACCTGCTGGTATGAATGCCAGTAATTTCTGGGAATGAGAGATCTAGAAGCCTTTTTTCTGTATCATCCAGAAAGCAAATACCTTTCCAATGAATTGCCACTACGAATTGGTTCTTGGGCAGGCTGGGCCCTGCAAATTCAATAAAAAGGGGCTGTAAAAAAACTATTCTTGCCTCAAGTAGTCCTCCCTCAGTGCTCTCACCCACAACCAACCTGATGCCATTACCTGAAAATTTGGAAACTTCAAAGAACCTAGAAAAGAGTAGGGGCCACTGAAACCGAGCAAAATCCACCAGCTGTTCCTTCACACTCTGAGGTGATTGCTTGTCTTGCGTGTACAGGGCCTGCAATAAAGTAGCAGCATACTGGATTCCTTTGTGCACATTGCCCTCAAGGTACCAAGGCCTTCAGCCCTCCTAGAGTGTGTTTGAGGTCCTTTAGCTAGCACTGACATCCATGCACATAAAGCTCAGCACTTTGCACTGTAGCTTGAACCTCACGATTTAAAAATAAAATAAAGCAGACTCAGACTTATGTTTCCAAAAACACCCACAAAGCAGGAATTATGGCCCTGCTTATTTGTTTTCAAAATGTATACCCTGCTTGTCAAAAATATATTCAAAGCAGCATACAGCAGTCAATTATAAAGCGGAAAAGTTTTAAATAACATTACAAAAGCAGTACAGAAACATTACAAACGCAGACATTTTAAAAGCTGGTAGTGGGAGCCTTCACAGTTTCTTCTGAAGCTCCACATTTAAGGTATGTAAAAGCTACTTGGGAAAGTTAAGGCAGTGTTGGGTTTGAATGCAGCTGCTCAGCTATTACACTCGTCATTTGTGTTTCTTAAATAATTAAAATTATGGATGTTAGGGAATCCAGTTCTGATGCAGCACGGTCCACCCACAGATGTATCTATCTCATTTGGAACACTGCCTTCTATTCCTCGACATAGATCTCATAAAGAGATCTAAGTGAAGCAGAAGCTAAAATAACAGTCAGTTCTTTTACTTGCTGAGTGCGCATACCTTGGCATGAGCATATGTGATGAGGCTCACCCACTTCTCCTGGGTTTTGGACCTTAGCAGCTTTGCTGGGATACATTCCTGTAGTAAATTCCTAACCAAGTCATTCTGGATGGATTCCCCAAACTTGATATAACAATATTTGGCTCCTATCTCCACCAAGTCTTCCTCCTAAAACAGTCAAAGAGATTAAGTGATTTGCCAGGGAAAGTCTTTAACCTGAACTCTGCATTTTTCAGAATTACATTGCTGTGTCTGACAAATTAGAGTAATCTTTCCCCATAAGGACAGATGTAAGAATCTGTACATCACAGTGCATAGAAGTTATACAACAAGACATTCAAAGGGATGGTAAACCAAAAGCCATGTGGCAAGGAGTGGTCTTTAGGAGGAATTCTATATGTTGTCCCTCCGGATGAAATACCAACCCACCTTCTCACAACGATATTCTCCAAACCGGATCCCCCGTATGATTTGATGATAGATGAGCTCAGTGCTGACCGGATCTTCTTTAGAGTTGTGCCAGGGAGAGAAGATCTCTTTCCTAAAGTAGAGACGCCAGGGAGTGTAGCGCTCATGGCCGCCCTTCTCCTTTTCCAGTTGTTCACACTGGGAAATGGCATCCATTATATGGTCCCGTCCACTACCAAGTGACCAAACCTAAGAACAAGGTCTCTTTTAAGTATAAATATGCTATTAACAGAATGTATTAATAAGCATGGAAAATCCCTTCTGGAATCATTTCATTTATTGGTAAAAGTTAAGAATGGGATTAACTACCAGCAAAGGTAGTGACAGAGGGGAAAATATGTTGTATCAGAAGAGTTATTTAGCAATGTGGTGTAAAGCAATGTACTTATGGAATAGTTGGAGAAGCCTCATTTTATGCCTCCTAGGCTGATTGTTCTTTGTTTCTTCAGCTCATTAGATATTTTTGTATATTGTAATATATTTTTTCACAAGGCACTTAAAATTCAAGATAAACCAAGTGTAAATTCTTAAATAAATAAATTTATTGGCACATGGCTGACATGCAAGACAACAGCCTACAGTCTGTTTCACTATTTTGAAACTAAGAGAAATGCTACACTGAGCTTCCATCATTTGAGCATCTAGCAAACTGAATGTGCATGTTGTGAATCAGATATATGAACAGTGGGCCATGACCATAAAATCTGTAGAAACTATGTGACAAACTGAGTCAGAACATATATACACAACATAAACAGGCAGGCAATTTTTTCCTCACACGATGCAGTTAACATGTCATAGATAATTAGAAGCAAATTCCATCCAACCTGGAGAAAAAATATGTTTAAAAGCTCAGATTGTGCTTTTGTGGTCCCAAACTGTTCTTTCCTTTCTATAATTGCGAGATGACAGGTCATTCAGGCTTGGATTTATGATACATTACCAAGTGAAGAGTAAAATACAGGAAATTGGATTCCACTGGATAAGCTTAGTGTGCAAAGATGGTTAAAAGTTATGGAAAGCAGAGGATACCAACAGAGTGCTGCAGAAACATAACTTTCCATTAAGGGATGGAAAAATACAACCACCAGAAAATCTATTATTCAACAGAGCTCTAGGAAAACAGGATGTCGTTCATTACAAGTTATATACATCACCTTGTCATACAAAGCAATGTAGAGGGAGAACCCAAAGGTGTCCTTTAACTTCATTTTATCAGCTATCGCCTGGCAGATCTCCTTTGCTGTAGAGGCTGAATCTACAGAGACTGTGATGCTGCTTCCATTCATCAGTGTCACACTGAGCATGATGGACTTCTTGTTCTTTGTTTCCTGAAGGGCAGAGTTAAACAAATGTAATGCTGTACCTGAGGTGATGTGGCACAGAGTGGTAAGGCAGCAGTCTGAAAGCTCTGCCCATGAGGCTGGGAGTTCAATCCCAGCAGCCGGCTCAAGGTTGACTCAGCCTTCCATCCTTCCGAGGTTGGTAAAATGAGTACCCAGCTTGCTGGGGGGTAAATGGTAATGACTGGGGAAGGCACTGGCAAACCACCCCATATTGAGTCTGCCAAGAAAACGCTAGAGGGCGTCACCCCAAGGGTCAGACATGACCCGGTGCTTGCATAGGGATACCTTTACCTTTACCTTTTAACCTGAGGTGATGCTGACACATTTGCCCCCAAAACAATACCTGGATTGGCTGTTGGGAGGTGCACAATGACTTTGGGAGACATGTGGAGTAAATATTTCCTGATGACCCTGTGATTACTGGGTCAGTGAATTCTCAGTCTGCATTTTTTTTAAGTTTCTAGCCACTTCCCTTACAGAGATATTAGGAAAATGGCATATCCTTTGCAACCAAAGGAGATAATTACTTTTTCAAAAAAGAAAGAAAGCTGGGAGTTTAGAGAACCTGCTACATCTGTTATCACAACGGTATATCAATATCCTATTGGTGATTTTTTTTTAATTGCAGCATCCCAGGTGGTTCAAGGAATGAGGGCACTGCTGGGGGAACTGGGGCAGAGAAACATGCCACATGGAGGCCCCATTGATGCCATGCTTTATCTGCAGCTGCGCCAGCAATGGGGGAAACTACAACATTCTGCCCCACATAGAAGACACCATTGATTTTTGCTTGAGACATATGCATTGTGTTTGTATTTGAGAACATGTAATCAATGAATGGATGTTAAACTTTGGACTGGATGACCTCAATTTTACTTCTTCCTAACATGCTAGGAGCCTCTTGTGGTGCAGCGTGGTAAGCGGCAGAAATGCTGTCTGAAGCTGTCTGTCCATGAGGTTGGGAGTTCGATCCAAGCAGACGGCTCAAGGTTGACTCAGCCTTCCATCCTTCTGAGGTTGGTAAAATGAGTACCCAGCTTGCTGCTGGGGGGTAAAACTGTAATGACTGGGGAAGGCACTGGCAAGGCCACCCTGTATTGAGTCTGCCATGAAAACACTGGAGGGCATCACCCCAAGGATCAGACATGACCCGGTGCTTGCACAGGGGATACCTTTACCTTTAACATGCTAGGGTACAACCTTATATCAGCTAGCCATGTTGTGTGCCCAGTAAAGTCAGCATTCTATATACATCTGGCCCTTTACATCAGGGCCTGAAAGATGTAGCCGTCACCCACATCCTTTTTTTAACCATTTAGGTCGACTAAAACTTCTGGAGAATTTGATAGAATCACAGAAACATTGAGTTGGAAGGGACCTCCAGGGTCATCTAGTTCAACCTCCTGCACAATGCAGGAACTTACCACTACCTGCCTACCCACAGTGACCCCAATTTCATGTCCAAATGATCCCTCCCATCAAAAATCCCCAGAATTCAGTCTGGCCTGCAAGAACATCCCTTCCTGCCCACCCACTCACAAGCTGCCTAAGTTCATAAAATCAGCATTTCTGTCAGATGACTATCTAGCCTCTGCTTAAAAACTTCCAAAGAAGGAGAACCCAAACTTCCAAAGAAGGAGAATTTAAATAATCCATTGCTGCTTTCATTGACTACAGCAGCTCAAACAGTGGACACCGCACTACCTTGGGGAGGACAGACCATAAAACTGAAGCTGCTTCCAAACAGACTGGACTCCAGCTGCAGCCAAATGGACATCATCATCAGAAGGCTCAACTAGGAAGTTGCCCAGGGAGGACCAGGCTCATGACAAGTTTGTTAAAAAGAACATAAAATAGCACTTCATAAAGGCAACTTTGATAGGTATATATATTATATGTGCATACAGATTTCAAGTATATGTTCCGTGAGAACCTTATTCCTAATAGCTTTCAACCAGATCCTAGATTTAATTTCTACTTGCTGTGTGTCTCTTTTTCATTAACCTTTTTCACGAGGGAAAATCTAGACTCTGGAAATGAGTACTATGAAATAACAGCTACCTGAAGCTCCAGCCAGCTGGGTGGCTCAGACCGTGCTCCATTGACATAGGTGCGCCTTAACCTTTCAGCACAGTATGTTGCATACACTGATGGTCCACTTCGGATGAAATTCAACAGGAACTGAAAGTACAAAGTGTAACAAAGCATAAAAACCGAATGTAAAACATAGATGTTCGTGAGCCTCCGGGGAGGGTAGCAAATAAATAAACAAACAAACAAACAAATAAAGTTTTGGGGGCACTATCTCAGGCAGTTCCTAGAATTATTGGATATTTATTATCACTTCCATAGCTCTTGGTGTACTAAAGTTTCCGCCAAGATGGTGAAATGGTTCTAAAGAACCTAATGAGAGTTTTCTATGTAAGTGTCATTTTCAGATACCATCGCTATAGTGAAGCTAGCAGAGGGAAGGGAGGAGGGACATGGGAAGGTACTATTGACAGAGCAACAACTATTAATTTTAGAATCATATACTCTTAAAGTTTTCTATATACACTCTTCAGCTACCAACTGGTATTCTGGAGATTGCCTTATATTTTGGAATCCAATGTACCCAGGGTCATCTGAAGACCCAAAAAAGCGTAGGTCCGAAATTCACTATGGAAATCTATTACCGAGAACATCCAACACCAAGATCAAAACAAGATTTCTTCTGATAATCTCAAGAGCTAAGTTAAAGGATAGGGAATGAGAAAGGAGGAAAGGAACTACCCTACTTTTTCACTACACAAAGGAGTCCCAAAGCAAGGCAGGGCAAAATATTTTATTTTTTTAGTTGGATATTTATATTGCCTCCCTCAGTAAATAAAATAATGGTCAGATTTCCATTCCTCCATTTCTCATGTGAATGCCTCAAGTCCTGCCTTTTAGAGGTCAATCTAGCTAATATATGCAAACAAAATTGCCGTAGATATTTAAGCAGCTGCACTGTACTGACTTCAAGCCAAACTATCTCTCATGTTGAAGGCATGGCTAATATCTAAATACCAAAGTTGGTGCTATGAGCAAGGGTAAACAACTGTATAATAAATACCTTCACAAACTTTTCTGAAGGAGGAAAAGAACCAAGACAGAGAGATAGCAGTATCCAGCCTCTGAGATAACTGGTTTTATTGTTATTTTCACTAAGCTGCTTGCAGATCTGGCAGTAAATCTCATCTCTGTGGGAAAAAATATAAGCAAGATGATTCTCATTCCAAAGAATGATTCTCATGTAAATTCCCCTGCCATCAAGTGCATATCATTGTGTGTGTGTTTCTTAAATACTGTTTTGTTTACTGTACTTTTTTCTTTTATATAGAATAATAATCATAATAATGCACCTCATAATGTATCTGCCAGAGATTTACATGCTAGCTGTTTTCATACTTCAAATTTGGCTCTCAAGGAACATGCACTACCTGTGATCTTCTTGATGTGTGTGCTTCGCATTTTGTGTCAGTGGGTAATAGTATGTATTTTTCATGTGTGTGCAGTTTTAGTACATGTGAATGGAATTTTAGATGTTTGAAGAATACGTTTGTGCTTACTGAAACTGTACTCACCTGGAAAATATGTACTGGGAAAGTCAGGCACAGTGTGCATTCAAGTTGCATGTCTGGAGAACCAAAATCAAATCTCTCAAAAGAGTTAGTCTCTTTAGACAATGTGAATTTCAGTGTGAAAAAGGAGGATCTTTTCACCTCCAGACTAGACCCCTATAACTTGCTCTACATGGGCCTTCCTTTGTCCCTACTTCAAAGTTACAATCGGCTCCAAAATGCAGCTGCCAGAGTTCTCTCCAGACTAACATACACCCTGCGCTCAGGCAGCTGCACTGGCTGGTTTTGACCCTTAAGGCCGTTTGGCAGGTAGGAGGCCAGTATTGGCAGTGAAGACACGACATCTGATATGGCTTAAATATGGCCAGGGCTTTATTTAACAGCCTCCCAAAAACATGGGTTGGCGCAACATGAAACAGAGCCTGGCCTACACAGCCCGCTGGCTGGAAACCCAAGTCCAAGAGCGTTCAGGATCCATCGCCCTTCCCCGCTGGGAAACACGGCCTGCTGTACTCTTGGACTCTATACCATGGGAGATGGCCCATATAGCAGGGACCAAAGGGCGCAAACCTCCTTGGTTGCCCCGCCTAGGGCCATCTGGTTGCCATGAGCAAGTATGCCCCCCCACCGGGTGGGCCTCTTGCTCAAACACCACCTTCTTAAGAAGGCCCCACTCCCATGGGAGTCCAATTGCACACCGGCTCCCATAAACAGGTTCTGTTCATGTTAAAATCCGCTGTCCGGTGTGCAGGGAAAGAGGCCGGGGCCCAGCATGTGACGCTATTTTTAGTAGCTGAAGCCCCGCCTCCTGCACGCCGCCAAAAGACAGCCGAGGTAAGTCTTCGCTGCCCATTGTGCTCTGGGCCCGGCCTACCTAAGGAACTGCTTCTCTGACTACACCTCCCAAAGAATGCTGTGCTCTGCTGGTTCCAATAGGCTAGAGGTTCTTGGCTCAAGAAGGGAAGTCTGCCTGGCCTCAACCAGAACATGCTTTTACAAGAGTTTCACAGGGCTTTCAGGATGGAACTGTTCTGTTGGGTTGAGCCCAGGCCACAAGCAACATCTAAGACCTCCATAACACCCAGATAGATAACTAGTTTGACCAGGCCTGGGAATCAAGAGGATGCAAACTGCTGTTCTGTGAGTTTTAAAGCATCTTCTTCATTGTTTCATTGTATTTCTGATTTTTAAATTGTTGTAGACAAAAAGAGCCTGTCATCTAATATGCTTGCACTGACCACATCTCTCCCTAGAGGTGGTTGTTGAGATATACCGAATGCTTGGTTCAAACAGTGCCGTGAAACTAGGCAAAACATGTTGCTGGAAAGATAACCCCCCTCCCCCACCGTTAACATCCTTGTTCCTTCAAAAATATCTGCTGAGCATCTAAAATACAGAAATATATGAAAAAAACTTAACCAAACCGGTAGATAATTATACTATAATCTGGAAATAGACACCAGGTGTTGCATAATCCAGTTCAATGGACAGCTAACCCTGATACGAGTTTCATACCTGATAGCAGGACGCAAGATAGCATTGCCGATAATGAAGTGCACTTTTTCAAGGTTAGACATAGATTTCTCAGTTGCACTGCTCTCTTCATGAAGCATTTCTTCCCCATTTGCCAGGTGGCTTGCCACCTAAATTATAGCAGAAGACCATTTTACTCCTTTCTATTATTAAAATTAAATTTCTATACCGCCCCTCTCGGTATTACCAGCTCGGCGCAGTTTACATTATTTAAAATAATAAAAAAAAAACAATACACACCTAAACCTTAAACAGATAAAAAGCAGTTAAAATACCCCAGACACACATCAGCAAAAAAATCTCAATTTCTGCATCTTCCTGTCCTATTCAAGGGTAGGATTATTCCTAAGGAGATCTTATTGTTTAGTTGTTTACTTGTCTCAACCAAAAAGGGTGCTTTGAAAGATACCTTGGGGCAATCTCATGGCTTACTCTCTTCTTAGAAACTAACTACTAACCATTTTCTCACACAAACTCCGCTGGATGCAGCTCAGTTCAAATTGTGTGCATATAAAAAGTGCTATTGAGTCAACATATAGTCAGTCAACTTATGGTGACCCCAAAGGGTTTTCAAGGCAAGTGAATAAGCAGAGGTAGTTTGCCACTGATTTCCTCTACAAAGTCTTCCTTGGTGGCCTCCCATCTGTCCCGACCCAGCTTAGCTTCCAAGAGCTGATAAGACTGGGCTACACTATACAGTCAGTCAGAAAATCTATACCATACCATTTCATCCCTCTTGGGTTCCAACTAAGTAGCCTTAATTCTTTCCGTATTTTGCTTTCAGAGCAAAGCTCCAAATCCACTACCACGATTGCCTTCATCCCTTTTGATACCCTTACATTACTCTGACAATTCTTTCTGTTAATATTCAATCTAGAAGATTAGTTTTTTTTTCCTGCCATTAAGTTACCTGGCCTGTAATCGCCTGAACTATTCTCTTTGTTAAACAGAGATTGAATGTTAATTACTCTGCATTCACTGGTACCCCTTCCAGAGAGGATTAAAACTGCTATTGGATATATGACTTTCTAATAATTTAGGCAGAGATTCTGTTTCCAGATTTGAATACAATAAGAGGTTAAAGTTTCTATTTACATTCTTGCTTTGGGCTCCGTTAAGCAATATCAGTCCTCCCCTACCTTCTTTTGATTATATATAGCCTTGTATAGCCTTGTACTAGAACTGGATATTTAGGTCATGCTCAAATTACCTTTGTAGCCCCATCACATGCATGCCTGCTTGGAGGTTAAGTCCCACTATCCAGCCAAGTGGATTGCTGGACTAGTAATTAGCCTTAATGGGGCTTGCTCCCAGGCCTTTTACACCCTCTGCACTTGCTCCTGCATCCCCCTTTCTTAAAGTAGCTTTTAAATGCTACTTATTTTACTTTGGACTTCATCCTGGTTTATTTTGATGTATTTATTCTGGTTTTGTGGCTGTTTTAATTGTTTGTCTATTGTTGATAGTTTATCTGTTTTTTAACATATTGTTCTGTAAAGTGACCTCATATTTCACCACAGAGAAAGTCAATGCAAAAATATATTTATAAATTCATAGTATTGCAACTATAATCTCCTTTCTAAAGATACTATTGCTCCCTCTCCCATATTTGTGCTTTCTTTTTAATGCATACAATACTAATATATTTCTGTTTGTCTTTGGAGTTCAGCAAGGAACTAAAGTCTCCCATTATTTCTTACCATAAATATTTCTCACCATAAATATTTCCTTTGTAATTTTACTATTCGTTTGGGATCTTGACTCTGAGCCAAACCAGGTGTGATTACGGGAACTGCATGAATGACCTCCCTAGCGGTTTTCCCTCCTTTTAAAAAGTGGCTACTGACTGTCTTTCACCTTGCTCAGTCTTTTGAACCTGAACCTGAAATGGCCTTGGAGCTGCTATTTGCCTTGTTGGGTAAGGTGACCAGATAGTCCCACTTTTGGAGGGACATCTGGGGGTACCTGGCAAATTGTACTTATGTTGAAATTAAAAAATATATATTGAAATACTATTTTTGCGTTCTATGCATTCTATGAAACTTTTCGTTGCTCCACATAGGCCAAATTTTTAATCAAGAACCCCCCGCCCGGTCAATGGTGTCCCGCATTACCAACGTTAAAATCTGGTCACCTTATTGTTGGGGCAACCATACAGGTCCTGATTGGGTTACCCCACTGAGTAAATGCCAGCTCTTTAGGAAAACAGCATGGGAAAGAGAGTTAACCTCTCTCCTCTGGCACCACAAGGCTGATTTGGATCAGGGCCCACATGCCTGCTTCTTAAAAGGATGAAACACTCAGAGCTTATTCACATAACTCTCAGCATCACCTCTGGGTTTTATATCTGAGTCCCATGTGCCCTGTCTTTATGGGTACACCAAAGTGCATTTTGAACAGGTATATTATAATATGAAATACAATTACCCATGATGCAATTAGTAGAAATTTTTATGTTGATTTTCAAGTAAAAACAGAAAAGATGGAGGGAAAATAAGACTTTAGGAAGTTTAACAATTTGAAGTACCTTGTGGAAGTTCTGTACAAAGAGTGGAATGGCACCTCCCCCTACTTTGTGATGTAATTTGAGATGAAAGGAGTACCATACACAGCTAGATGTATAAAATGTGAATTTTCATGAACCTTCCAACTCTTTTTTTGAGGTAGACTAACCATGAAAATTGGAAATTTGCATGTACATCTCAGAGTACATATTATATCACAGATCTGTAGGTGATAAACTTGTGTAGGCCTTCTGTCCTATAACGCACTTAGAAGAAAAATATGAAGGCCAGTAAGCTACAAAAAAAGACATTTTTAATTTTGCCTGGGAAGTCACAATTCTAGGAAAGCTACAGGAGATTGAAGAACAGACAACAGAAACTCTACCTTTCCAGTTTTCTTGGAGTCGCGTTTTAGCTTCACAGAGGAAACCACCTTCGAAAACTTGTTATCCTTCTTGCCTCTCTAAAATTAACACATACTCGTTGTAAAGTTTGATCCCCAAAAGACAAGGGAAACCACAGATTAAGGAAAGTGATCCAGAACGTAAAAATAGGCCTAGGCAAAGTGAAGTACTGTTAATTGAAGCCCCTTATCTGCAGTCTTGAGAACTTTTGCTTGTGAACTTTTCAATCGTATAGTAGAGGCATATCAGCCTGCTCCCTTCTTCATGTAAAACTGCATCTCTTGATGGTGGATGCTGCTAACCAAGTTGGATTTAGGTTTCACAGGAATACGAAGATGCAGTTACATTCCTCATTAGACTAACCATTTGAGACATTTTGCAATGGTTCAGATTAGAAAACATTTTATATAGTAATAAGTAATAGTAGGCAAGCCCGGTGGTAGGAGGCTGGGGAGAGCAGTGCAGCTGCTGTGAAGGGCACTTGAATGGCCTTCCTAGCCCTCCCTCAGTCACTAGGCCAGTGAGAGTTGTGTGGCTAATGAGAAGTGTACCTGGTCAGCCTTCTCTGGCCACCCCCAGCGGCCAGGAGGCTGGGGAGAAAGGTATGGGCAGAGCAGAGCATGCTCGGAGAGCAAGGGGTAGCCATGGTGGAGCACAGCTTGATGGCATTCCCCATCACCCAGGCTTACCTCCTGGCTGCTCTTCCTCTTTACTGTAAGTGCTGGGAAGCAGCATGGAGGAGGAGCAGAAGGACAGGGCAGAGCCTCTGACTGGCCCTCATTTGGGGACTACTATCATCCTATTGGGGGCATGTCCGAGCAACATCAGAAGGACCATGCAGTTTTTATGTCGTATGATAGGCAATCACAACAAAAACATGAAATATTGTTTGCACCATGTCTTACTAAATGATAGCTCTCTGCCTGGCCCATGTACCCTCAAAATAGAAGACATTATTGTGCTGGGCAGCATGGCTGACTTTTGGAGGATAATTGCACAGTGAAGAACATTGCCTAGCTTTCAGAATATACAACAGGTTCCAGTAAATTCAGCACCATCCTGGATCATAAATGGGAAGGCCTTTGGAGGACTTGCACACAAAAAGATCTGGTTGCTGCAAAACAGTTTTGGGGAGGTGGCCTGAGACATTCTCTAGTTTACCGAAACTGCTTTTGAAACTCTGCTCCCACTCCAGAGAGCAGAGCACGATGAGGGTCATGCTGCGAGCTTTAAAAAAAAACAAAAAACTCCAGACTATCTTCCTTCCATTGCTATAAAATGTGTAGTGAGCAATGTAATTGGAATGTAGCACTTTCTTTTCACAGAGCCCTAATGAACTATGACCCAATTTTCTGGCAAAATCAGAATGCGTTGCAACTAACAATGGTACATTTACTGACAGGCTAGACTGTCTCTATTAATTATACTGATTCAAGTTTGCCAGCACTAATTGCAGGAAGTTAAGCAAATCTCAGCTAAACCAGGGACTAATTATCTATTCCTTTAATCTTCACTGATCAAATTCGTAGCCCCTGGTTCATAACATCTATGTAATATGGCCATACTAAGTGCTAGATGAATCCCCTCTTTTTGAAACCATCTCATAGGCCTTAATATTTAGTAGATATGTCATATGCATATTCAGGGTGATGCATTCAACAGATTTACTTTAATTTGAATAAATCACTCTGTGTGACGGTAGCAAAAATCAAATGCAGACTTTTGGCTTTCTAGTGATCAGTGAGATGTTTGTCCTCCTGGCCCCAGTATCTAAAGGAAACATAAGCAGCAGGAGTAGTTCTCCCCCACCCACAATAAATACATGGCTCCAGTCTGAATGGGAATTGTGTGCAAGCCCATGAGCTGGAGGAAATTTAAGGGAGATGCACGATATATGACCCAAATAATTTTGAGAGTAAGTGTGAATATATTCTGCAGACAATGCTGGTTGCTCGTATGTGATACGCTCATGTCCATTGGCTATTTATCGCAAATCAGTGCTAATCATAATGGGATTAATCACACATGAGCTAAACTGAACATTTTACCCAGAGCTCTTCTAGCAGGCCTTCCATAGCCCAGAAGTAAAGATTGCAGCTTCCTCAATTTTATCTGTTTTCTGCTAGTATGATGTTGGATTTGATTTCAAATCTACATAAGCCACTTTGAGCCCCATTGATCAGGAAAAAGGCAGGATATAAATATTTTAAATAAGTACGTACATAAATAGACAAATCACCACAAGTTCTTGTTTGTCTACATGTCCTGGAGGCAGATTTTATAACCTGGCAAGTATCTACTCCTAGCTGGAAGAATACTTCAATCTTGTGACTTTACCAGGAGAGAAACTCCCTACCTTTCCAGACTTCCATTCCGCTCCCTGCTCAATTGTAAATGTATTAAGAACAATGTTCCCTTTCCAGACTTCCATTTTGCCTGCTTAGAACATGGATATATAACTTGGATAGAACTTGTCAAAATTAAAGGAAAACTTTATGGGGTGGTATGGGCATTCTTCTTGAACTGTCTCAAAAGTAAAAAACTAGCCTCCAGATATCTAAGAGAGAAACTTCAGTTTTCAAGAAGGGCACATTCGGCATTTCAAATTACTTCACTATGGAAATACAGAAAGTTAGAAATCCTAAATAACAACCATAGACATCACCTGGCATGTATTTGTTCTCCCTCCTGCCCAGGTAACTTTCCCCCCTCTTCTCTGGTATTACAAAGAGGTAAGAAATGAAAAAAGGTCAAAAAAGTCACAGGCAAATGCAGTCATATATGCTAAGGGGTAGCCCAATTGCACACATCTAAACCAAATTATATAGAAATAAAGAAAATATCATCATATATACGAGCAGCTGATACAAGAAAAATGTTGTTTAAATATCCAATGAAAACTAAAACGACACAAGTCAGAGCTGGGATATGTGGCACTTCACTCACAATTTACAATGCAATCTTTTACAATGTTATACTAAGTTCATTGAAGTCAATTGGTTTAGAAGAATGTAAGTCTGCTAAGCATTGCACTGTTAGACATGGAAAGAGTAAACACACTGAATCATATTCATATTCTTGTTTTAATGAACCACTAGCTTACCAGATCAGCACTGGTGTTGGTTGCCTGTAGAAGATGGCTTTTGTTGCTATGGCTATCATAGATCTGTGTTACTTCAGAGCTGCTCTTGCTGCTGACGTTTTTTGTTGGTTCTGGTAAATCACCCATGAATTGCAAGATGACAGTCCAAACAGCTAGAGATGCCTAGAGAGGACAGAACACCCCCATCAGACTGTTTCCAATTATATTTAGTTAGCATCTATGTGACAGGTTCTACGTAAAACACCTCTGATTGGTGCTATTGATGGCCAAAAGGAAAGCATTGCATTCTTGCCAGTGGGTCATTTGGTGATATTCATACCCATAACTTCTGTTTGCCACATGGGTGAATTACTGGGTAGTTAACAGGTATGGTTTCTGTGAACATGTAACAGTGTGTTCTCATGCTCCTTCCCTAGTGCTTGCATCTACCTTGGCTGCCAAAATGCTGGTATCCTTCACCTCTACCCATCAATATCAAAACCATATTTTCTATTAGCTAGTGAGCTGCAGAGCTGTGGGGTGATGTGGTTAAAATAACCAGGACTTCATGTCTGCGTGTCTACCACATAAGCATATGATTGCAACAGAGGAATCAAACCTTCATCTCTGGAACTCCCTGAAGTGTGTTCGTTCAAAAGTTATCCCTGCCACATGCCATGGCCTGCTCTGTAGTGGGGTATGTGTGCTGTGCTTCTTTTGTTTTCTGCCATGTTGAGTACTATGCATGGGTGCCAGCAGACTGGCATTAGTGAGCATTGACTGGCTGCTTTCATGTACGGCTGTCACAAGGGTGTTATCAATATGCTGCTCCATGATTGGTGAGTTATGTGTAGTCTGGTGTAATTGCTATTTTCTTCGCTCTTTTTTGTCCCCTCTGCCTGGTTAAGTACAGCCTACTATCAAGCACCGACATGACTCAAATTTGTGTTCCTACCTTTATGCTCTGCTGAGGATTTTTAAAAATCCTATTTTTGATACCTGCATGAAAAAACAACAACCAGGAGTACTGTTGGCACAGTTTATAAGAATATTTACATTACCAGAATATCATCCTTCACATCATGGTACAGCAGCGGGTGGCGCAGTGCCCGCCGAATGTGTGTGTGTGTAGAGGATCCCTGGAAGTAAGTAGCTGCAAATTTGGGAAATGTGTATTCTGCTAGGTCATCAGTCTCGTCTTCTTCTTCCAGCTCCAGAGTCATTGGGACCATATCCAGGTCTACCTCATCCAGCTTGGGTATCTTTGTCTCCAAGTCCTACAGACAAACAGAGAGCACAGCTTGGTTCGACCCCTCTACTGCTTGTTTCATATTGTGCCATCATAAGCTGCGGATAACCCATACAGATACCTTGCAAATAATGTCAACATTGGACGCGTCAGAAACTGATATGCATGGCGTGTACCATTAAGCATGGTGTTCAGTTCACTGTGAAACAGTACCTTTGTGTTACATTTGATAATATGAAGACTAATTTCCAACATCCTGGAAAATGGCCCTGGGAAGCTGGTGCATATAAACCAATACAAAAGAGTAAGAGTCCAGTAGCTCCTTAAAGTAACAAAATTTGTGGCGGGGTATGAGCTTTCGTGAGTCACTCCTCACTTCTTCAGCAAGAATATGAGTCCTTCTGTGATTTGAGATGCCGAATGACAATAGCAGGCAAATGACAGGGTGTTAGGCATGGAGAAATCAGCATTGGTAATGAGACAGGAAATAACACAGCTCAAGATCCAATCTCAGCCACACAGAAAATGCTATAAGCAGCCTGAAAAATAATCTAGTCTAGGTATTATAATAAAACAAACTGGCAAGGTAAGAACCCTTGTCATAATGGACAAAACAAATTATACATGAGAAGCTCATCAACAACTCTCAAACACTAATATCTATCGGTCCCCTCAGACCCCACACATGACCCCACACATGATTACCAGTGAGAACTCAACAAAATCATGACAAAACTGACAACATACACAGAGGAACAAATTTATATGGATACATCCCTAAGAATATTGACTAGACATTTTTTACCACCTGCCAAAGCTGCATAAACCTTAGCAACCCTAAAGCACAGGCACCATCACTGTAGGAACATCAGGATATATAGACTGTATCCTGAGACCATACTTCATTAATATCCCCAGCCATGTTGGGATGGCACAGACTTCCTGAAGAAGTCCTCCCCTGCTAGTGTCATTCATTGGCTGTTGCCATTTGCCTGCTATTGTAGAATCATAGAATCATACAGTTGGAAGGGACCTCCTGGTCATCTAGTCGAACTCCCTACACCATGCAAGACACCCACAACCCTATCGCTGACAGTGTATCCTGCCACCCCCTTGAATTTTCAGAGAATCAGCCTCTCCATCAGCCTCTGTTTAAAAATTTCCAAAGATGGAGAACCCACCACCTCCGTCACCAATTGGATCGGGGCAGTACAGCCATGCTGGTTCTATTAGATCTGTCGTCTGCGTTTGATGTCGTCGACCATGAAATGCTGGCGTGCAGCCTTGTTGGGACGGGGATATGGGCACAGCCTTGAGCTGGATACGCTCCTTTCTCCTAAACCGGACCCAGAGGGTGGCAGTGGGGGAAGAGTTGTCTGGCCCAGTTTGGCTCCCTTGTGGGGTCCCACAAGGCTCGATCCTCTCCCCTACGTTTTAACATCTTTATGGGCCCTCTGGCCCAATTGGTGTGGAGTTACGGCTTGGGTTGTCATCAATATGCAGATGACACCCAGCTGTATCTCCTGATGGACAGCCACCCGGACTCTCCCCCGGAACCATTCGCCAGATCTTTGGAAGCCATGGCTGGGTGGCTCGTGCAGAGACGGCTGAAACTCAACCCCTCCAAGAGGTCCCTTGGTTGGGTGCTAGGGGACAGTTCAGGAAGCGCGCCTTCCCACCCTGGCAGGGATGCGACTAGTCATCACGTCCCAGGCCAGGAATCTGGGTGTGACCTTTGATGCCTCATTAACATTGGAGGCCCAGATAAAAAAGAATCCAGCCAGGCTTTATATATCCTTTTTCCATCTTCTAGGCCAGGGGTAATCAACCTGTGGTCCTCACAAACTACAAATGCTGGCAGGGGCTCATGGGAATTGTAGCCCATGAACATCTGGAGGACCACAGGTTGACTACTCCTGTTCTAGGCTACTAACTCCCTATCTGTCCCCTGAACACTTGGTCACAGTGATCCATGCGACGGTCACCTCCAGAATAGATTTCTGTAACTCGCTCTACGTGGGCCTGCCCTGGAAGTTACAGCTTGTGCAACATGCGGCTGCTAGGGTCCTCACTGGAACACCTTGGAGGGCCCACATCCAGCCTTTGCTGAGGTAGCTGCATTGGCTTCCGGTTGCTGCCCAGATCCAGTTCAAGGTTTTGGTTCTTACCTTTAAGGACCTCTGTGGTCTGGGCCCCACATACCACAAGGACCGCCTTCTGCCCTATGCAGAAGGAAGCTAACTTATTGGTCATACCCGGCCGCAGGGAAGTACACTTGGCCTCGACCAGGGCCAGGGCCTTTTTGGTCTTGGCCCCTACCTGGTGGAATGAGCTCCCAGAAGAGCTGCAGGCCCTGTGGGAACTTTCGGGGTTCCACAGGGCCTGCAAGATGGAGCTCTTCCGCCAGGTTTATGGTTGAGGCCGGTGCACTAAGGAACATCTGGACCCTCCTCCTGGATCACTCTATTGGTGGCTTGAGATCTGTTCTCCCATGTCCATCCCCGGAGGTGGTATTTGGGTGGAGGGGAGGTTAGTTGCTTTTACATCACCACATTATATTACATCTTGGATATTGGATAGGAAACTGTGGATTGTATATTTTTAGGGGTAATGTTTTAACTGGGGATTTTATCTGCTGTAACCTGCCACGAGCCTTGTGGGAATGGCAGGCTAAAAATCAATTAAACTAAACTAAGCCTGTTTCATGGAGAGACCACTCTAACTGCCAGGAACTTCTTCCTAATGTTTAGATGGAATTTCTTTTGAATTAATTTCATCGCAAATCTGCTCCATCCTCTATATGGCACCCTTTTAAATACTTGAAGATGGTTATCAGATCCCCTCTCACTCGTCTCCCCTCCAGGCTAAACAGACCAAGTTCCTCCAACCTTTCCTCATACATCTTGGTCTCCAAACCCCTCACCATCTTTGTTGCCCTCCTCTGGACATGCTCCAGTTTGTCTACATCCCTCTTCAACTGGGGTGCCCAAAACTGAACATGCCCAGAACTCCATGTGAGGCCGAACCAGAGCAGAGTCATCTGAAATTACTCCATTTTCAGAGTACTCCATTTACCAAGCTATAAGGACAGATGGATTCACATTATAGCTGTATCTGAAGAAGTGAGCAGTGATCCACGAAAACTCATACCCTGACACAAATGTTGTTAGTCTTTAAGACTCTTGCTGTTTTCTACAGCCACTGACAGTTTAACACAGCTACTCATCTTGATCTATATGTATATATACCAACCACATACAAGCATCTGGAACAGGGGTAGTCAAACTGCGGCCCTCCAGATGTCCATGGACTACAATTCCCAGGAGCCCCTGCCAGCGAATGCTGGCAGGGGGCTCCTGGGAATTGTAGTCCATGGACATCTGGAGGGCCGCAGTTTGACTACCCCTGATCTGGAACAAACAAATTCCTTCTTTTTGACCACCGGAAATTGTTTGTTGATTTTAATTCACTGTTCTGTCTGGAATATAGAAAAATCTCACTCAGAGTCCTCTGGAGTTCCATTTTATTTTGTCTTTATTTTCTGTTCAGGTTAATCTGTTAGTTAATGATTAGTATAGCAGTCATCACACTTGAGAAAATGACAAAAATCTTTACAGCAGTAGACAGATGGAACAATAAACTACTTCATTTACTACCCAGGGAGTCCTCAGAATGAGACAGCGGCATGATCATGCAGCTTCTCCAAAGGTTTAGTCTATTGGAAAATTGCCACAGCAATGACAGATTGGCTACAGGCAACTCCCTGCTTAGAAGGAAAGAACAGAAACAACCGGGAGGCATGCAAAACTTGCTGTGCTGCCTTAAAGGGGATGAGAAGGAGAGATGTCTTAGCCAATGGCAACTGGAAGGGAGGGATGCCTGCCCCATATCACAAGCTTGTGGTGGGTGTTCACACCTGCCCTGTCTGAGTTTTGGGCAGTTGGCTTCCGGTGGCAGCTCCCAACTTCCCACCTTACATCTGATGAAGTCTGCCCTGTGCTTGGCCCGGCGTATAAGACGACTGGGTGTATAAGACGACCCCTCAACATTTCCACTCAAAATACAGTACTATGGGCAGCTATGTCTATCCCAACTGAAGTGCACCCGGCGTATAAGATGACCCCCCCACTTGGAGGCATGTTTTTCAGGGGGGAAAAGTAGTCTTATATGCCAGTAAATACTGTACTTTCTAATACTGAGGCCAATGGAAGGCACTGACAAGGGGCATTGGGAGGTGAGATAATAAAGAAGTGAGTCTTCAACCCTCCCTCCAGACCAATAGTCAATGGAGTGCTTATGCAGGAAGGCTAGGTTGGAAAAAATTTGCAGAACAATTTGTTTATTTATTTATTTATTTATTTATTTATTTACATTTATATATCGTCCTCCCCGAAGGCTCAGGGCGGTTTATAAATTTAAAAATATATATTTTTGTTCCATTTTTTATCAGTTCTATTTACACTTTGTAAAAAAAAAAAGGTTAAGTTTAATTCTAGTAAAGCTTCCCGAATGCCTTCAATTTATTTATGGCTGTTTTACCTCAAAGCCCAGGGGAGCTTGTCCTTCTTGACCTCCAATTAAAGAAGGTAAAAATCCAAACACTCTGTCCACCATTTCCTGATCACTGATAACGTCATAAAGTGCATCATATTTGCTGTCAACAGCATCCTCTTTTTTTTGCTTGGCAGAACTTTTTTCTGGCTCCACAGCTTCTAGGTACTCCTGTAAATACACATTAGAAATCCACTGAGCGGAAACTAGGAGCTTTTTGAGATAGGAACGTTTACATGTATCCAACATTCCACAGAGACAGATCTTTCTGAAGACACTTCTGAAAGTTTTGATTTACTGGCAAAAGCAGGGTTATAATAGTAGTTACTAAGTGCATGTAGGAAGCAGAACACAAACCAGAATCCAATAGAAAGTGTAAGGCTGAAAGTATGTAGGTAATGAAATTCAACCTAGAGGAATTGTTTTTATACTGCACTTTTCACTACTCCAAGGAGTCACAAAGTAGCTTACAATCACAACAGATGCCTTGTGAGGTAAGTGGGGCTGAGAGAGCCCTGATAGCTCTGTGAAAACAGCACTATCAGGACTGTAACTGGCCCAAGGTCACCCAGCTGGCTGCATGTGAAACTCGTGATGAAATTGTTACTTGATCACGCCTGGCCTTTCCTACCTTTTTCTTTGCTTTAATGGCTCCAGTTCTTTGAAGGAGATGCTTTTTGTCCTCCAAGTGTAGCTTTCTGCCATCAAGTAGGCATTGCTGTGGCAGGTAACAGAAACTATGGTTATTTTCAGTGACCTTTATCACTTTGCATTCTCTCTTTCTCATATGATTCCCACCTGGACATTCACACACCAGCTGTCAAGGCAAAACGTGCACTGGAGCTGGGCTTGCCTTTTGTACTTATGTGTGACTATTGAAGTCTGCTGTTAAAACCCAACTGCAGATCTGTGCCCTTATATTTTCATGACTGTTGACAGACTACTGACAAAATCTTAGAAGACGCTAAATTCAATTTTCCCTCAATAAACCCTCAGAAATGTTTAAGACAATGTTTCTTTTTAAACTGACTTGTGTAATTTGGGGGTAAGGACACATATTTTTATTTTATTTTCACAAGCTCTTAAGACGAATATATACGATATATCAAATCAAATAAAAATACCTTTATTGGCACTGTTAAAACATGGACATATAGAAGTATAATTTAAAACATTCAGGCTGAAATTTAAATCTGCTCTAACTTTTTAGCATATTTGAACAGAGCTACATAGAAAAATCTGGCGATGGCTTCAGTTATCTGGGGATTTGAGTCGCTCAATAAATATTGAAGCAGTGCTGTGGAATCATGGGAGTCAACCTCTCTCATTAAAGGCTTTATAATATGGTCCCTGAGGAGGGCATGACACTCACAGTATAGCAGGATATGTTCCACCGTCTCTGGTTTGTTTTACTGTGCAGGAGCATATCCTCTCAGTAAACAGCACTTTTAATATATACAATATGTCTAACTTAGTGGTTTGGATAAAAACAGCAAATCACAATTTGCTAGTGTGTGAACAAGCCTGGGTGGAGCAGGTGGGTGGAGAATTTTAATGCTTCCATGCTACCGTTGCCTCTCATGTGCTAATAATTATTTGCTTTCACAGCAAACTGTTGTTGCCACTACATCCAAATGGGCGGACTATGACTTGTGCATTCTCTGCAAAACAGAATTCCAAGGCAGGTTTTCATGCATCATAGAGACATTGCAGCCCCAATCCATCCATACCTCTCTCTTCATTCTTTGGAAACTCCTACGGGCAAGCATTCCCCTGGCATAAGCCTGAATGACACACACAGCTTTCAGCTGTTCCGCTTTTTTCTGACGCATCAGGTAACCTCTGCACAAGGCTTGGAACTTAATCACCCTTGCTCGGGCTGCCTCATACTGTTTTGCAAGTTGTCTGCTCCGGAAAACAGCTTGCAGGCGCTCAAATCCCAGCATGATCTACCCCAAAAGAGAAGAAAAAGACACAATAGGAAGGGGCAGGCCTGATGCAAATAAGGATGAATATGAGTACAACAACATAGAAGGGTATTAGGGAAAAAGATGAAATATGGGCGTGGAAGATATAAAGCCAGGATATAATGAAGATGAAGGAGATTAACTATGGAACCATTGAGCATAGAATAGACAATGCACAGTATCTGTGTGCTATGCCAGACTATTTTGCTTGACTTGTAGCTCCATTATTGCACCTTCAAAATAGGGATATTGTTGAGTTGGGATGGGCTTTTGTAATGCTGGGAAGCTGAAGGGAAGGCTGGAAGCCACCAGTGTGCTCAGGAGGGATCCCCTCCTGCACAACCACAACTATTTCAACTTATAATTTGAAGCATGATAGTTCTGAAAGTGAAAGTGTCAGTAGTAATTCTCCCACTTGCACCCCCACCAGAACCCTGCTCATTAGCCATCTTTTAGGACCACACTTTGCCCTATTTTCATTCATTGCAATGAGTCCACACTGGAGTGGATTTCTGTGGATATAGTCTAGGACAGTCTTTTCAATCTTTTGACAATGGAGGAGACTCTGAAATATATTTTCAGATATCAAGGACCCCCAGAAGTGATGTCCGCTGGCCACACCTCCCTGCCACACCCCCAGAACTAACATGTCACAAAAAATGACATCACTACCTGTATCCTTTGCCTTCCTTTCACTCCCTCCCCTCCCCTGTACTACTTGCATGGCAGCTCTACCTCATGTCCTGGCTCTGGCCTCCACTTGGTGGAATGAGCTCCCAGAAGAGATCAGAGCCCTGCAAAGCTAATACAATTCTTCTGGGCCTGCAAAATGGAGCTCTTCCATCAAGCTTTCGGTCAAAGCCAATTCAACAGCATGCTGACCTGAGCCCCCAGAGGAGAAACCTTTGCTATAGCTAGAAAACAGGTTCACGCAGGGCACTTTAGTTTTTCCATCAGGAATACATGGAATCAGTTGTTTTCCCTGGAAGATAAAGGAAGTATCTGATAAAAGCTGGATATCTTTTGCATGAACTAGTAATACTCCAAAGAACTACATAAGGTGTCCCTAAGGGCTTCGGCACATCCCATGGGATTTTTGAAATATTCCCTTAAATTCAAAAGCAGTTTGTCCTGCAACTGGAAGGGCTGGTATTCAAGAAACTCAGAGACTTGTTGGGCATGTCTAGTTGGGTATTCTTTTGGATTCTTTTGGATAGGCCAAGTCATGTTCTGAGCACTACTGATACGTTTTTCTAATGCTGTGATCTGGAGGTATCTTGAATTTCAAAGCATAACGAGGGTTATTATCTTAATTAAGATTGACAGGAGCATTACAGTTGCCTTCTTAGATACAAATAGAAAGACACTTGTTCAGTGAAAATTGTGTCTGTTACCATCTCTCTCATAACCCTCTCTGAATGCTTATGCATAGTTTGTACTTTTTTTTACCATCTTGAAGTTCTTCCGACAGTAATATCCCCGCCAGGCTGTCTGGATAACCACAGCACAGTGCCTCTGCTTCAGAAACTGTTTCCTACAAGCAGAAAGAATTAGGAAACTGCTCATTTTATACAAGGTTTAGAAGAATAATATGCTAAATACAACTGTCTCAAAAGTGGAAACAGTGGAAGAAGAAGAAGAGTTGGTTCTTATATGCCACTTTTCTCTACCCGAAGGAATCTCAAAGCAGCTTACAATCACCTTTCCTCCCACAACAGACACCCTGTGGGGTGGGTGAGGTTGAGAGAGCCCTGATATTGCTGCTCGGTTAGAGCAGTTTTATCAGTGCCGTGGCGAGCCCAAGGTCACCCATCTGGCTGCATGTGGGGGAGTGCAGAATCGAACCTGGCTTGCCAGATTAGAAGTCTGCACTCCTAACCACTACACCAAACTGGCTCTCATCAACAACTGATAATGAGACTTGTAAGCATGTAGGTAAATAGATCAAGGATCTCCAAAAAGAAAGAAAGAAAGAAAGAAAGAAAGAAAGAAAGAAAGAAAGAAAGAAAGAAAGAAAGAAAGAAAGAAAGAAAGAAAGAAAGAAAGAAACAGCAAACTTTTGTATTTGCACTAAGTATAAATTCAATGTAATTTTTATTCTAGTCAGTTTGCTTTTTTAAAAAAAGAACAGTTGCAGCAGAATTCTCTGATCCATGTATGTATACAAGCAGTGTCCCCAGGATCACCAGCTCCGCAGATTTTCCCTTCTTTTTATGTTGTAGTTTTAATGTTCAGTATTGATGATATACTTCCAGTCCAAAGACAGGCACCTAGTACTCTCTCTTTTTGTCTACACATGTAGGAATGTATGTATTTATATGTAAAAATTACATATATTTACCAAGGCTGTTTTAAGGTATTTGTACCTCATTCTCCCAATAAACCGCTGAGACTTGTCCAGCAGTAATACAATAAACAGTGAATAATGGAATAAAATTAAAACTTCTTTATCCTGCTCCACAGCCTGTTTACAAAGTAGCTGTTACCCCTTTCCTTCACTCTGCCCACTCTGGCATGAACACATGCTCCTCTTGGCTGGACAGCAGCCTGAGAAGCCACAAGCCAGTCCTTTGTTGACTTTTCCTTTTCAGGCTTTGCATAGGCTGGAGATATAAAGGAGATGAATCATCTGTTTTTGTTCGTCACTTTTAAGAGCACAGCTTTTGTTTACGTTTTTACCTGTCTTTGAATCCTCTTAGAACTTTCTGAATAAGGATCGCTTTCTCAGTGAGCGCTTTGTCTCGTTGCACCTCCAGTACTGTGTCATGATAGTCCTATTGAAGAATATTAAAGAAATCCTCACATATGGCCATAACATAACAGAACCAGGAAACATACTAAGCATAGAACTATACTAGAGTTTAATTATTCCTCTTTGGAACAAAGTGCATTTGTGTGTTTAGTGCCATCAAGTTGTTTCTGACTTATGGTGAACCTTTGAATTAATGATCTCCAAAATGTCCTTTTGCTAACTGCCTTGCTCAGGTCAGCTCTGTTCTGTTGTTCTGTAACTAACAGCACACATCATTGTTTATTATACTTTCTGATGGCCTGTGCAGGAGTTATTAAGAGCAGCAAACATGAAATCCATTTATGATGAAGTGACACAGGTTCAGTGACACTCTCAAGGAATTAGATTCTGTGATGAAGCTGGCAGGCCACACAAGCACTTGAATAGTGTGCAGTCCTATGCCAAATTACTCTAGTCTAAACCAAGTGATTTCTTGACTCCTCATTGGGCTCTGCTGACCCTACTTGTGCTGGGGATGGAGTGGGCTACTTAGGGATGCATGTATATGTGTGTGCTTTATGTACAATGTAAAAACTATTAGATGATCTTTGCAACTTACTTTCAGGAAAAGTTTGGTTTTTCCAATTTTCCATTCATCATCTTTTCCCAACACTTTCTCACATATGAAAATACAGCCCTGACGAGCATCATTCTTCACCTGGAATGCAAATCCATTTGACTTGGGCAGGTAAAACAGACACTGTATGAAGCAATTCTATAAAAATGGCACTTTGAAATAGCCTGGAAATGGCCCTGCTTTGGAGGTTCCTTCTTACATGAAATGTAATTTTGATATGCTCCTTTTTCTTAATCATGAATTGCAACCTTTAACATGGGAATTAATTATGTCATCATCAGCACTGTCATTAAAAAGTAGTATTAAAATTTAAAATTCTACCACAACTGCAAAAAAAGAACTAAGGGTGAACGAACATGTGATGCAACAGTTCTGTAATTACAGATGGGTATCCTTGTGAGGACCAAGATGCATGATATGCCCAACATGAGTCAGGTCCCAGGGGCACTCACTGCTAGATGTACATCAAGGGAACTCACCTCAAACAGTGCTTGCTTGCTCAGTGCATTAAATGGGGAGAAAGACTTTGTTTTCCTTCTTGTGCATTTTTGCCAGCAGAAATGACAAGCTCCTTCCCTTCCCTTGATGCACTCCCCCATTGTGCCAAGCAAATGAGTACTGTTTTAAGGCAAGCCCTCCAGATATGTCTTGGGGTGTTTTGCAAGCTAATTAGCAGTGCCTTCTGGCTGTGTTATCAGGGATGAGTCATCAAGGGAATTGTAAGATTTGCTTCCTATGCCTCCTTTATCAGTTCAATGACCCCTTAAAGCTGCATTTAACTCTGTGGGCAGAAAAGTGCCATATTTGTTTGACAAAGGAAACTGAATCTTGAGAGCTTATACTCTTGTTGGTCTGAAAGGTGCTTCTGGACTCAAATATAACCATTATGCTAAATGCTGCTTCAGAGGTGTTATTCATATAAAAGAGGCATGGGAGGAAAGGGTTAAATACTCCCTTTCCAATGACTAGTATCTGATGCTCAGTGTAGCTCCCTGTGGATGTTAATTAGCTTTCAAAAATTGTAGATTGTAGTTGTGGAACTGTAACATCGTGTGTATTTTGGCCCTACAAAAAATTCTACCCTGTGAATATGTAAAGAGAAAGAAGAAATGCATGTAGCTATACCAGCCTTTCTCAACTTTTTTACCATTGAGAAACCCCTGAAACTTTCTTCAAGCTTTGCAAAACTCCAGAAGTGACACAATAATGCAGAATATGGTTGGGAAGCATAGGTGTGTACATGCCCAACCAGGGCCTCTCCCCATGTCCCTCCAGGACCATCACTGGCCATTGGGGGGGGGCGGGTTTGACATGACCATATATGGTCAATATCATCCAAAAATGTTTAATTAATTTAATTTAAAATTAACTGATTTAACTCATTCAGGAAGCCCTTCCAGGGCCATCAAGAAACCTCCGGGTTTCATGAAACATGATTGAGAAAGCCTGAGCTATGCAGATCTAGACATTATCTTTAACATATGACTGATATGGAAACTTACAGTTAGATGTTAGTGAGTTCCCCTTGGATGGATCCCTGATTTGGACTAGAATCACGGGGGAAGCGGAGGAGAAGGTGGTTTAGCCTTCTGCCCTGCATCCCTTTTCCCAACCTGAAACAGCTCTGTGGGTTGCTATTTTCCCTATTGGGGGTCTACACGTGTACTGGTGGGCTATATGCAGCTCCCAAAATCAGAAATCACACCCACTTGAGCGTGCTTGTTAATTCCGTTGCCAGTTACAGGGAACTCACAGCTGCCATCTGATTGCAAGTTTCTCTGATATGCCATGTGTGTAATGTAGCATATAGCTCAGCCTTAAAATGAAATTTCAGTGAATTCCTCTTCCTTCTTACATACCTTTTTTTGAGCAGACACAGGCTGCAGGACTCGGTATCTCTCAAAGAATTCGGCAAAACTGTAGCGAATTGGATAACCAGCCTTCCTAATGCGAATGGTTTCCATCATCCCAGAATAACGGAGTTGTCGGATGCAGAGTTCTCGATCAAACAACTGAAATTAAAGGAAACATATAGCCAATTTTAACCATATAAACAAACGGTGCATGTATCACAGACAAGAGTGTTCCTGCCTATTCCTTCATGTATCAGATAAACATTTCTCTGGTATAGAGCCATATTTACAGCAAACAGATTAAGTGCAGCAGTGGACAAGGAATGCCAATAGCTCTCCATTAGGTTGAATTTTAATTCATTTTCCCCCACTTAAATTAATAGGGCTACTAAAGTAGTTTAAGTGTCACAATCATTTGGTCTATTTAGCTAAAGTTCAAACTAGGCATGACAGATATATGCATCTTACCCTCCCTGTCCTTTTAAGTTTGAGAGGAGGGCAGCAGGGGAAGATTGGCCATTATGGCCACCTGTATAGCTCCTTATATCAGAAGATACACAATATATCTTCTTAGTGATGGGTAGCCATTTATTTTCTCCCACAGGAAAATCAAGAGTTAAGGAGGTGGAATTTGAGTAGAAAAATGTATAGTGTGGGTGAAGTTTGATTTTCTACTTGTGACATCCTACTTCTGATGATTTTTTAATTATTGTAGGACAAAAAATACATATAGCTATATAACACAGCTAAATAGCGTACTTAAGAAGTTGATATTATAAATCAGTAATGGATCTTATCATCCAACCATGTTAGTGCTGCATTACAGGGAAGCTGTTTGTGTTAACTGGTTTCTTATGCAGCTGGCTCATTTTAGCTACACCATCACAATTCCTTTTTTGGTGATGATCTGGCCAAAATCAGTTAAACCCTGTTGCCAGGACAATTCATATGAACATCTTCATAAGGATGTGTTAAAAATACCTACCCACATAGATCCCTATGGGAAACTGTACAAACTGCCCCTGGGAGGCAAACACCTGTGTATGTGTACAGATCCATGGGGGTAGGTATTTGTAATCTGCCCCAATTTTGGTACTGTTGCTGTTTCTCCGACCTGCTCTGGCATGTTCCCCCATTCTCTGGAATGGCTTGAATTCTTGACATAAGCTATCCCTTGAAGCTTCTATGCCTTAGGAATGTTCTAGCAGGATTAGAATTCAGTGACTTGTTGGTTGATTTCAAGTAGGAATGAGCCATATGCCACTGAAGCCCCAATTCAAATGATGTAGCTTGATGCCTACCTGTCCGTAACACCTCCAACTGTTCCCCAAACACTAATCATTTTTTACTTGTTGCAATAGTTCTCACTAAGAACACTGTAACAGATGTTGCTGGCTTGATTTTTTGGGGAACATGCCAAATCCAGTATATGCATAGTCAAGACATGGTGCGATTATGCCAATGGATCCCAGTTGTCAATTAATAGGGAGAATGGCAGTACCCATAATTTTGGATCTGATTCCATATGCATGGTCTACATGGACACAGCCACTTGGCATGGATGGGAGGTCTCCTGAACATGCTGTGAGACTAGTACCAGAAACAACCAAACAGGTACAAATTCAGAATGAATTCAGGTAACATTCTCACCTGTCTCTACCAATTTCACTTATTTTAATTGGCTTGTTTATTATTACATTTATTTTCATCGATTAGTATAGAGCTGAATTTGGCAAAACGACAGAATTTAAACAAATAACATAATCCATTCATTCTATGCATTCGTAACAAATGAGTCACCTCCTCCCAAAACTACAGAAAAGAGCAGTCTACATATTTGAATGAAAAATTACCATTGGCTTCTTTTGGTCATTGGGTTTGAGGCAGCGGATAAAATATGGCTGGCACATACTCAGGATTTTCATTAATTGCTCCAGGGACTGTTTGAACTGACCTCCTAGTGTGGAAAGGCGTTTTATAGTATCGGCTCCCTGTGTCAAATAAACAGAGGCTGCTTGAATACAGTTTAACATCCACAAGTCACTCAAAAACAGTACTGTCTGGCGGCTGGCGGCTTTCCCACATTTTCACTGCCATAGTGCCCACCGTATAGGGTGGTGGTGGTGATTCAAAGGCTTAAAAATAGAAATGGACATACCGATATACCATTATATAGATATGTCACTGATTTTTTAAGACCCTTTAGAAAGTACCCTTGTGGCATGGATGAAGAGAGGGGAAGAGCTGAGGCAGGGGAAATGGCAGTTATGTGGACAGGGCTGGAGAAATCCAGAAGTCCTGCTCACACAACAGCCAACCTCACATTGCTGTGATCTTTTCCCAAACAACGTAGCAAAGTAGAACTGGGAAAGTTTGCAGAAAATTTAAGGGAAGCCCATGTTGACCATGGAAGTATCATGATACTGCAGAGAAAACCCCACAGCTCCTAACAGCATCAAAGCTAAGGCAAATCTCCCACGTGGAAACAGCATCTGTAGCATTTGACTATTACCCCTCCTCCCATGCCTATATAGATTTGTATTTACCTTTAAAACATTACAGCATTCACCATCAAAGACTTGGTGGACACTGGAATATCAGAAAGTGTATAATGTGTCAATCAGCCATTAGCCTTTCTGAGTCTATAACTGATAACTTAATATCACTAAATCTGTTGGTTTATATATGAAGTACTACTGCCCTCCCATGGCTCTACAAAGGAAATTAGGTGATCCTTTTACAAGATCTGTTAATACAATTTCGTAGTGCCCATATATATGTTTGGAGTTGTATGTCTGTGCTGGGCTTAATCTTCTAGTAAAGTAGATGTTGAAATTCTTTAAACACACTGGTCTCCAACAGTCAGCCTTTGAGTCTGGTACACGAAGAATGATTTGAATCAGTCCACAGCTCATTCTCTGAAACCTACTTCCGCTGCCAAACGTCTGAACAAGCCTGTATCGAAGGCTGCAGTTAAATCCAGCAGGAGCAACAAACAGGCATGGCCTTTTGTCTATGTTCAGATGGAAGTCATCAACTAAAGCCACCATGACTAGCCTGGAATGACTAAAGGAATTTACTCCCTTTATGCTAGCATGCTCAAAACAAACCATGAAAACGTGTGTGCATGTAGCACATGGGTGCATATTAGTCTCTTACAGGACAAATAGCCACTTTGTATTTGGACCCACTTGTTCTTGGGAATTAAGTTCCAGCCACAGAATAAGGGAGACTGGCTTAGAAGACTGGGACAGACGTGGAGGACATATGGATGTTGTGTGGTTATGGCCTGTGGGTAGGGGATGCAGCATAAGGCTGTCACTTAAAGCAAGTAATTCGCAGAAATTTGTGGACACTTAAGTGATGGAAAGTGGCAGCCAATTTATGGCATCTCCATAACATTTTCAAGATGAGGGATATTCAGAGGTGGTTTACCATTGCCTGAGTCTGGTTTCTTAGAGAAATATAAAAACACCCTGCTGAATCATCTGAAGCCAAACTGAAAAGCATTTCGAGCACAGGAGTTATCCAAGAAGGCTTTGAGTTGGTCCATTACTACTCTCTCAATCTCTTTGTCCGGAAAGGGCAGATTAAAGACTGGGCAATGACTGGCCAAATCACTTTAGCGTAGGGACTTTTAAAAAGTAGTAGATGGATAACCACTTCTTTGGGTGGCTGAGGGAAGAAGCATTATAGTGATTGATTTATGATAGACACCAGGGGCTCATTGATGTGCTCCTTATGTATTTTAGCAGCCATGAGTAGTGGTTTTCATTGTTACCAAGATCCTGTCAACATCCATCATGGTAACAAGGTCAGAATGGTCCATAAACAGACCAGACAATGTATTGTATGTCACAACTGGCATCAAGATCAGAATGTATTATCTTATTAGCAAAAAAGCTTTGCAAAATATGACAGCTAATTGTCCATTCCTGAGACAATAGCAGTTTAGCAGAAGCCGTGGAATGTTTAACCATATAAATATATGTTTTTTGCTTTTGTTCACCTTTTTTTGTACTGTATCTTTGGGTGATACTTCCCACCCCCAACATTTTGTGTGTTAGAGTTGAATGATCTTAAGGTTGCTCCTTGGTAACCCAAGATATGAACAGCTGGTAGTTTCTTAACAGTTGGTACAACCCAACAGAAGCTGGAATATGAGACACTGAAATAAAAAGCAGCTGCTATAGAAATAGTAAGAGTCAGTTGCTGAAAACTGTATAAAAGCAACTGCAGAAACTCTTTGGTGCATATCTGTCTGTTGTGGCAGTTCTTCTCTAAGCCACTTACCTGCCCAAAAGCAGGAGGTAATGTTCTGGATTGCACATGGCCACAGCGGTACAGTGACTGATGGCGAAAGGACAGTAGAGGATAGGATTGTTAAAGAACAAAGAGTGAAATGAGCAGACAGGTAAAAGGAAGTGCAGCAAGATAATTCATCATGAGATGTGGAGCACTGCTCTTACTGGTGCTGAATCAAAGCAAATGCATATATGGCACTAATGGAGTGCAGCCACATTTGCAGTCCGATCCCAGACCTAAACCAGGCTAATGTCCCTATAGTACAGTATATCCCATTGCATTGCTACAGTGTTCTACCTGGCATCCCATCTTTTGTTTTGTGGCATGAGTTTGTGACAATGAATTTCATGGATGAGTGGGAATTTGAAGCCAAATTTCCCTGATTCATCTCCAACCTCTATTTGATATGCCATGTTGACTCAGTGTTTACATATACCTTCGTCTGATCTGCCAATGTTGAAAGGTTCTAGTACCTGTACTGTATGGACAAAGCTTATTCTTCCTCCTCAGTCACATTTGAATTAGGGATCATGATTCTGCCTTAATAATGACCCCAATAGTATATTCTTTCAGCTGTCACTGTTATTATGAGATAACATTGCAATCACTTTCAGACACTTCTCCCCTCCAAACAACAAAGCGAAGCAGTGATATGATATAAACTGCTTTGGAATTAATATTATTAAAAATGCCTATAGCATCTGACCTATAGTGATTTAAAGCTGACACAGGAGGCAAATTGCAGCTAGAATCTGCCCAAGACTGAAAAGGGACTTGTGTTCAAACAGACATGAAAAGATTAACCTTGAAGGTGGGATCAGCTCCAAGATGCCTGATGCTGCCCCGTCCAAAAGTAACAACGTTCATTGCTGCATCCACCTGGAAGATTTGCCTGAGGAATTTGTTTTTGGATGAATGAACCAACTGCATTACATCAGAACTAAGCATATCACGATTTTTCTCAAGAAAGCCTATGAATAAAAAATAAGAGGTCATCTGTTTCTATCTGATACTGATTCTGGTTTGATGCTCAGTTCCCATTCTTTCAGTTCACAGGGACACATCCTCTCTTCACACCAATAATTTCCTTTTCTACTCCAGTTAAATTGATCTTCTTTACAGTATAGAACTTTAGCTAAATAATGAAACAGCTCTTTGTAAGGTATCAGAAATACATTAATGGTGATCAGAAGGGTGCATAACAATTAGGGGCGTGCATTTGGCTAATCTGAGGCTATCATTTCAGCCAGATATAGATGTTGATGTTTTTGGCTATCTGAAATGGCCAAGTTTGAAAAATCTCCCAAATATTTTGGACTGCTAGAACAGTGAAGTTGGAGTGATTAAAAGGGTTGCAGTCTCTTTAAACACATTCTACATGAACTTGTGGAATGGAGAAGTTGTTTAAAGGGATTGCAATCTCTTTAAATACCTTCAACATTTACTTGTACAGCAGCTTGCAAAAGGCATTTAAATTTTAAAGAGACCATGTTCCCTTTAATATGTAAATTTCTCCTCTCATTCATGGAAAGCAATGGAGGATGAGGGCATCTTCTTTGGGGACCCTCAGAATTGAGCCCCCTAGTCCAATCTTTTCCAAACTTTTATTTGGGGGGGGGTTGAGGAGAGGCACCTCAAATTTGTATATTTGTCTACCTCAAGAAAAAAAAATCAGCATTCCTGAATATTTACTGAATCTGAAAATTACACCAATATTGTGATTTGGTGATATCAGAGAATTTTTCTTTTTCCCCCGGGACTCCCCAGAGAATACAGCTTTCCCCCCCGGGTTCAATACACCTGAACCTTGAAAAATACTGGCCTTTTTGGGGGGGGGTTGCCTACCCCTGGCAACAATCCTTGGAAAGGAAAAGTCTTTGAACTGAGGGATGACAGGCAACTGTTACCCCCTTACCTTTAGACTGATAATAAACAATACCAGCAAAATGATTGATTCCAAAGATAGTGTCATGAACATTTTTTGGTGCAATATAGATTTTGCTTCGGCCATGATGAGAGTTAATTTTGTTTAACATGGTAGTGTCAGTGCCCTGGAAACAAACACAATATGAAATGAAATATATTTACTCCCTTTATGCTAGCATGCTCAAAACAAACCATGAAAACATGTGTGCATGTAGCACATGGGTGCATATTAGTCTCTTACAGGACAAATAGCCACTTTGTATTGGGACCCACTTGTTCTTGGGAATTAAGTTCCAGCCACAGAATAAGGGAGACTGGCTGAGAAGACTGGGACAGATGTGGAGGACATATGGATGTTGTGTGGTTATGGCCTGTGGGAAGGGGATGCAGCATAAGGCTGTCACTTAAGCAAGTAATTCACAGAAATTTGTGGACACATAAGTGATGGAAAGTGGCAGCCAATTTATGGCATCTCCATAACATTTTCAAGATGAGGGATATTCAGAGGTGGTTTGCCATTGCCCGAGTCTGGTTTCTTAGAGAAATATAAGAACACCCTGCTGAATCATCTGTTATTTGCTATGGAGCACTTCAGGGCCTTGTATGTCTGCCTCCAGATGGCCAGTGGATTTCTCGATTCAAAGAACCCATAAAAAATCCAATTACTCCCTCTGGGAACCCAGAAAATAAAATAAATAAAAAACCACAATGATGCTCACCTTAGGGAACCTGCTTTCCTCATCAATGAGTGACAGAATATTAATGGGCTTGAGTGCAATCACTTCTAAGGCAGTATAGTTATCAGTGAAGTCAATGTGGTTCCAGGAGATCTGCTCAGCCAGGTATTCTTCTTGTTCCAACTTGAAGACATGTTGTACAAAGAACTGCTGGAGATGCTCATTGGCAAAGTTGATACACAGCTGCTCAAAACTGTAGGGAACCACAACCCAGAGAATCACATACATTACTGTGTTGTCAGTATTACAGTTTTTGTTAATGTCTAGAACAGTGCCAGTTTACACTCATCTTTTCAGAATAGCATAATTTGTGACAATGACCACTATGTAAACTGATGCCCATTCTTCACGCATTGGATAATGCACTTTCAATGCATTTTAGAAGTAGATATTCCTGTTTTGCACAGGAAAATCCAGCTGCAAAAACATATAAAAGCACATGAAAGAGACAATATCAGATCAGGCCTAATAGTGTCATAATGCTAAAAAAAACCTTGATAAGTTAAGCTAGCCTTTGCAGTTGTAAATGATTTTATTCCTTCAAAGATTTTAAAGTATCACTAATGATTTTGTGGCATTACCAGGCACTTGCCCAATTCAAATGTACATTTCAGTATGATACTTATTCAGTATAAATCAACATCTATCATCCTCACTGCAGAGATATATTTCCCAATACATCATTCCTCTCAATAGTGGTAGCTAAAATCTTCTGCCATTTTGAAGGATGCAGATTACATTCCACAAACAAATTAATTATGAATGGCCATACCTGTTGGTATTAAAATTTTCAAAGCCAAAAATATCTAGTAGTCCAATGGACCTGCAAACGTTCTTATTATCTTGTGAGGATGGCTTGTAGATTGCAGCATTGATCTTATTCACTATCCACAAAAAGAGGAAGCCATAAATCCCCTGCAGAAGGGTTTAAAAGCAATGTGAAAGCTCTGTGGTTTTGAAAACTAACCATTTCATTATCAGTATATGAGGATCTGATAAGCTGGGGAATGGTAGTTCTTTGGAACTTGCCAGGGCGTTCAGGCTCTGATCTCTGCTAAACAAACGTGCCTCTGACTGTTTCCACACTAGGAGACATACCTTATTTTAGCCTCACTTTGGATTTCCTTTGGATGCTGCTAACTTATTCCGGGGGAGTGCCATCTTTGCAAAGAAAAATTCTGTCTCCCTCTTAAAAAGTACAAAACAAAAACAAAAACAAGCAGCTTGTCTGTGTGTGTGTGTATGTATGTGTGTGTGTGTATACACGCACACACACATTAATACAATAAGTTGTTAATTAAGAGTTATGAGTCCTGTTTATTTCCAATCTTTGGTAAGCCAGAGGAAAAATTCTCAATAATACACGCCGAACAGGATTCCAGTATGAAGCCTGTTTCAGTAGTTTCTTAAGCAGCATTAACAAAATATCAAGACAAGAGCTCTCAATGGAACCTGACTCACAGTGGCTTGTGTCTCAGTCCTTAACTACGGAAGTATTCTTGTTTCTACTGATCCCCTTAAAGAGGCCTCTGTCCCCCTCCCATACCACAGGCATTTATCAGTTGAAGCCACCATGGCTATCAGGCCTGGGGCAAAACCCATTCGTACCCCAAGCCTACTCCAGGGGCCCTGCTATTGCTGTGGGATCCTTTGGGCTGTTGCAGTAGTATTCTGCAGGCCTAGAGGACTAGGGTCTCTAAATTACATCACTTCGTAAGGAGGTATGTGAGGGGCACTGGATGGGTATGGATGAATCCAGGTCCACAGGTCAGGGTTCAGACATGTTATTTAAAAAGTCATATGAAGCATGAAGGCCTGAGTCATGGATAGAAAGAACTAAGGAAAGGAAACTTATTATTCTTGACCTTACAGTCATGTAACTGTTACTTGGTACTTTTTTATCAGATCAAAGAAAGAAGCAAAATTGCATGATTATCTTCAAATAACTATTATTATTATTGTTATTATTATTATTACATCCCGCCACTCTCACAAGTATTTATATCCCACAACTCCCACAATGCTATTACTGTTATAATTAATGCATGTATTAGGCTTAGGAAACATTCACAACTCTTAGTGATCATAACTGAAAAACACACCTGAAGACAGTGGTTGATTTACTTACCTTCACAAAAGCATCTCTCACATCAGCAGCTTGGGCAACACTTAAGGGCATGGAGACACTTTCCCCTCGGATGATGATGGAATGATTTGTAAGACTATTCTGCAGTTCCCTAGAAGCCACCTCAAGGAATTAATATTACATTGGGTCATTTAATGCAAGTGATGCAGGGGGGGAAATAAGTGGTATCTGATTCAGAAGAACAGATAGACACAAGAGAAGGCAACAAAACAAAGCTACCATCATGAGAATTACTTTTGTTAATGATAATACAAGAAACCATCCATCAGCAATGAATTTTTGCATCAAAGTTTTTTTTTCATAAGAACTAGTCCAACATTCTTTTTCACACAGTGGCCAATCACATGCTCCTCAAAGGTCCACATACAGTTCATGGATGACTTCTGTATCTCCTAGAACTGGTATTCAGAGGGTTACTGTCTGTGAACATGAAGCTTCCATTTAATAATTGTGGCTCTCCTCCATGAGTCTGTCTAATCCCCTGAAATACACTAAACTAGGAGCCATCACTACATCATGTAGCAGAGAATGCCACAAATTAATTATGCTTTAAGTGAATTATTTTTTAGTATTGATACCTGTGAATTCTCATATTACGGGAGAGATAGAAATTATCTCTGTCTACTTTCTCTGCATAATTTAGTGCACCTTAATCCTTCCCACCCTTAGATAACTTTCCCCTTAGTAACTAGTTTCAGACTCCTTAGCCTTTCCTTGCAGGAAAAGTATTGTAAACCAGGGGTAGTCAACCGGTGGTCCTCCAGATGTTTATGGACTACAGTTCCCATGAGCCCCTGCCAGCAAATGCTGGCAGGGGCTCGTGGGAATTGTAGTCCATGAACATCTGGAGGACCACAGGTTGACCACCCCTGTTGTAAACCTTTAATCACCTTCTCAGCATCTTCTCCAGTGCTAAATCATCACGTTTCAGGTACAGCTACCAGAACCGTGCAAAATATTCCAAATGTGTCCACATCATAGATTTATATACAAGCATTAAGATATTGGCCATTTTGCTGTCAGTTCTTTTCCTAATAATCTCTAGATCAGAATTCACTCCCTCTCCATGCATAGGGTGTCAAAATTTTCATCAAGTTATTCACTATGACCCCTAAATTTCTTTTCTGGCACCCTATGTTAGGATGTACGCCATATGTTAGGATTTTTTGCCCTGATACACTTCTTTTTCTAGACTATATAAACTCTTACAGAGTCAGCAAACTGGTAGCAAGTGAGATAATTCATAAAGCCAATACCTCAAGTAGTTTGGTTGCAATGGAAAAGTTTGCAGAATCAAGCACACCTGAACAGTCCAAATTATCATACACAGCAGCTACAAAAGAAAGAGCAAACCTTAGTAAATATATGTAACATTAAGGATGTACGATGAAACATGAGAACTAAATTGTATCATTTATATAAGACAGTGTGACCTGTTTTAAAACAGCACAATGTTTCTGAATGGAATGGACTCTGAGGATGGTAATCTTCTTACAATCATATCTAAGGAAGTGCAATATATACTTTAAGGAGTAGTAGTAGTGTCATAGCAACTGTGGTGAATGGAATTGTTACAAAGATGCTTATCATCTCGTTCCCAGACTACAGCTCCTCATTGATATTTCCTTCAAAAAATACTGATTCTAACACATGGCTACAATTTTGCATTATTCAGTGTTTTCCCCCATATATGATTTTGTGATTATATTTTATTAGCTCTGTGCTATAAACAACTTTGCATTACCAGATTTCTCTGTAACTAAAATGCATTTTTTTATCATATTATGTATCAAAATACACTTAGGATAAATTATGTGTATAGAGTAAGCAGGTCTTAGATGAGAACTACTGTAGCTATCTTTCCACTTCATCTACCTTTTCCAGAAAATTGCCTTTAAGTAGTCCCCCCAACCCATAATTTTATCCTTTTTGGGGTCTGTGTTTCTGCATGCACATGCCTCTGGCTCACCTTCAAACTGTATATTCCCCAGATGCAAAATAGCTGCCAGCAGTTTGCTGATTTCCCAGTGCTCAGAGTCGGAAAACATGAGGATCTTCATAGCAGAGCAGATATGAGCATATTCCTTGGCGTCATTGTGGCTTTCACAGGAAATACAGTTACCCTACAAAGCAACATAGATGCAAAGCAGTCCCCAAACCAGTCCCCAAACTGCAAGATCAGTAGATGGGTCTCTTCTGCTTCAACAACCTAGAAAACTGCTAGGGTTGATTTCCTATTTCACAACCTAAAAATCCCCAATTTTAATTTTTCTTTTCCTTGTGTGAATTGAACTTGTGCTTATTTATTTTTGTATCATTTTTCCTTCCTCACACCAAAATGTTCCCATGAAACGTATGCACTTATCAACATTATTTGTGCATCACTAGATTAGTATTATATATCGTCTATATACATTATATAATGGTATATATAAATACATTATATAATGGTATATATAAATAAATCGTATAAATAAATACAAAATACCATACCTACAAATTCAATACAAATAAATGAAAACCAAAACCACAGACAAAAATATAAGCAATTTTTAGAAAAATAAAAAAGGGAACATTAGGAATCACATGGCAGGAGAGGAGAGAAGACACACATTTCATTATTGATTTCTGTTTTTTAAGCCTCAAATCTCTGTGAGTCTGGATCTGTGCCTCACCCACAAAGGTAACTAATAGCTGCATAATTTCAATACACTCTGTTATTCTGCAGCTATGTTTCTCTGAAGGGACTCAGGACCAAGCCAAGTCCAAAAGTCCCAACACCTTCCCTGTAGAAGAAAGCATATCAACACAGATGTAAAATCCCATAGGAAGACAAGGCATTCAGGATAAGTCTGAAGCACAGAAAAGTACAATAGGGTTAACTCCCTCCCCCTACCAAATCCAAAGGGGCTTTTAAAGCAAAGAGGGCTCTGGGTTAAAGTTAAAACATATTTGCATGTAATGAGTGAGTAGTTTGGCTCTCAGGTGTAGTTTCAGAATTTGTAACTGAAGAGACAAGCGTATGTAGTGGAAAAAATTAAATTCAGATTCTCATTTAGCAACATTCTTTATCACCTGTCAACCTAACCTATTTCATAAGTTTAATATATGGATCAGATTAAATATTCTCATGCCCATTGCTCTGATTATTTTACCAGAAGGGTAGTTTATTAAAAATGTAAAAAATAAACTCTGTTGTACTCTTTCTCCATTTGATATAAGGAACTAGTTTTTATCCAGCACCTTGCTTTCAAGCGTTTGTAAGCAATACTTGTTGATTCCTCTTCTCATTGCAGACTTCAAATCAGACCCATCATAGTTCTCAGATGTAGCTTTATCAGGGACATGGTGGCTTGCTGTGGAGGGGAAAGGACCTATACAATCGGAGGTTCACTAGTGGTTCATTGACTACAGCTCAATGAATAAACTGGGAGCAAACACTTACCATCGTGAGATAGGTGTACTCAGAAGCAGTGCCCAGATTTAGCTTCTTTTTCTGTTCTAGATTCATCCCCATTAACATGTAATAAAAAATGTGATAGTTCCTTTCCTCTGGAGCCTAGAATAGTAAAAATACTTCATAAACACAACTGTTGGCATACTTAAAGTCAAAACACGGTTAATATGTACAGTATTTGCTGGCGTATAAGACTACTTTTCCCCCCTGAAAAACATGCCTCCAAGTGGGGGGGTCGTTCTATATGCCGGGTGCACTTCAGTTGGGATAGACATAGCTGCCCATAGTGGCCCATAGTACTGTATTTTGAGTGGGAATGTTGGGGGGTCGTCTTATACGCCCAGTCGTCTTATACGCCGGCAAATACGGTACATGAAAAATATGCCTTTACCTGGCGACAAACCCGTGACTTCTCCAGAAGGAACTGTTCTATCCTGGCTCCTTCAATCACCCCATTTTGAGTGAAGTGAATTTCAAGGTACTTCCCAAAGCGACTTGAATTGTCATTTTTAATTGTCTTGGCATTTCCAAAAGCTGTAGAGAATGAGATAGTATTCCAAAACACAGACTGACCATGTAGAGTTTTTTATAAACAGGATCATTCCTTGCCAATTTGAAATTACTTGGCAGTATCTTACAAACAGGAGACATTTTTTTCACTTTGCATTAAACCAAGCTGGGACAGATGGCATTGTAAAGGTTTAAACGCTCCAGTGAAACAGTCTCATCAAATATTATTTTTATTTACAAAATTTATATACCAGCTTTCTGCATTCACAAGGGCCATCAAGGTAGCTAACAATTTAAAACATACAAGATAAAATATTTAACCACATTAAAATCAACCTCCCAAACACGCATCATTAAAAGAATTAAAACACAATTCTTGACGTCCAGGCACAATTCTTGACGTTCAAAATCCTATGTTTGGAACCACTCCCTTATGAACCTGCCAACTCCTATGATCACCCTTGGAGGCCCTGCTTTGGGTTCCCTGAAGACAAATGACTGGCAGCCTAGGAGAGGGTTTTCTCAGTCATGATACTAAAGCTGTGGAACTTTCACCCTATGGAAATTCATCTGTCCCCTTCTGTCACTATCTTCTGCCAATGGGTTAAGACTTTTTTTGTTTCATTTGGCATGTTCTCAGTGATTCCTCCTTGCTAATCAATGTTTTAACTGCTGCCTTTATGTTTTGTATGTATTTTAACTCTTGGCCATACCCTCCAGGTTGTATTGGAGCCACTGCAGAATGATGCCTTCCAATTCCAGCCTAGATAGGCAGTCCAGAGGAATACCATGATCAATGTTACTGAAAGTCAAGAGAATCAATAAGAGTGGCACTCCTTCTGTCCATCACCTAGTGCAAGTCAGCCACCAGAGCACCCAAGGCTGTTTCTGTCCTAAAACATTATGATTCCTTTGTACAGGTTACTGAAAAGCTCTCACCTGTATTGGTATTCCATCACATGGACCCAACACTTTAAAAGCTCTTGTCTTGTGCTCTTGTTTATTTGTGTTTAAGTGTCTGAATATCAGGGCTGTGGTAGCAGTTGTGCCAATAAAACAGATGTTCAGTATCACATTTAAAACTAAAGGCACTGTTGAGCTTTCATGAGCCAGAATTCACTTCTTCAGATGCAAATCTAAAGGAAATCATTTTGCACACATTTATGGTGTGGAACCTGCCATAAATCTTTGAGGGCTAATTCTCTATGCAGGAGGCTGAAACAGATAAGGTTGTTACAAGTAACAGATGACAAGTGAAGTCAGCCTCCCTCTCATGAAATGCCAACAAACAAAAGTGAACTTTTGTGTTATTTTGCTACAACAGACTGACAGCACTGACCCTCTGGAAGTGCTAATGTGCACACACCGGACTAGGTTCATTTGATAAAACCCATTTAGATATTATGTCCATTGTATGAATTTTTGGTAGGCTCCCTGTATGTTTCTGTGAAAGGATGGAAAGGGAGGATAAAAATGTTTCAGATGGGTCCACTTGGGGGGGGGGGGGGGGAGAGAGAGAGAAAATCTGGATGTTTGAGCATTGCCACTAGATATACACTAATTAAATGGAATCTGGGGAATGGTAGAGGACAGGAAGGCCTGGAGGATCATTGTCCATGGAGTTGCAATGGGTCGGACACGACTTCGCACCTAACAACAACAATACACTACATCTGCTTTCTTACTCCCACCACAGCAAATATCCACATGTATGTGTAAGCCTACCTTCTAAAATAGGATTGGCCTCTAGAATCTGCTGTTCAATCCAAGAATGCTGACCACTGACAGAAGCCAAGAACTGCAGTATAAGCTTTGTGCTTTCAGTCTTCCCAGCACCAGATTCCCCACTGTAATAAAATTAAAAATTTGAAAACAAACCAATAATTGGTTCTTTTGACCAACCAGAATAAGAGGTGATGTCTATTTTCCTTGTTCTTAGGGGGAAAATGATTCTATGTCTGAGGAAATGCCCAGGATCAGAAATTGAGAAGCCAAGGCTTAAGCAAGGTGACAGGCCATTTCCTTAAATGGCTTCTAGGTAAGAATGAGTTAAATTCACTTATTTCCCCCTAAAGCGTTTAGTTACCAAAGCTACTCAGTTACATAAAATGACTTGTACTCTAAGGAGGGGATTACTAGGCAAGGGAGTCTTACATGTAGTTGATAGCAGCACATGTACATTTCAAAAGGGCAAGTGACAGCGCCTCAGAGCCATTTTAGACTGCATAGCACTAAAGTGATGTTCCAGCTCCTATTCGGCTGCCCCCTATGGGATTCAACAATAAATTTGTTGAGGGTGTTCAGTCTGCATTCTATAGGCAAATTGTGGGTGTCCCCAATTGTGTCTCCTATCAAGCCACTTGTGCATAATTTGGCCAAATCAATGTGGAGACAAGGACCTGGATCGCTACCTTTAAATTTTAGGTCAGACTCTATTTTGGAGTGCGAACTGAATATCTTTTTACTTGTCTAAAAAGCGATGCTTTTAAATTTCGGTGATTTGGGGCTATTGAACAAAAACTAGCTCATATAGATACTGATTTTGATTCTCTTAGCTTTAGAGGAAAATGTATCTTCCGGATTATTAAGCAGAGAACACTAGATCAGGAGCATCAAGAACTTATGCCCATTCAGCCCTGGGTCTGCTTTCCATTCACTTGACGACCCATTCCAAAGAAAAGCATTTTTCCTTGCACAGATTCCCCTCAAAGGTTGTGGAGGGAAAGTTTAATTACATCCCATCCCATGCAAGAACTTGTCTGTGTGGCTCCAGCTGCCCTGATTTTATCTCATATTTTGGTAAACTGCTCTTAATATGAACAATTGACAATTCCAGCCTAGATTGACAAACCCCTGAAACATTCTTCAGCCTTTAAAAAACCCCAGAAGTGGTGTGATTGTGCAGAATGTGTTTAGGAAACAGCTGTGTACTTGCCCACCTGGAGCCTCTTCCCTTCCCATCCCTCCTAGGCCCATCATTGGCCATTTGGGGAGGGGGGGAGGTCAACATGACTATATATGATCATATCACCCAATAAATGTTTAACAAATTTTAAAAATATAAAATATAATTAACTCCCACCCATTTGGAAACCCTTCTGGGGCCATCAAAAAACCCCAGGGTTTCACAAACCTCTGGTTGAGAATGCCTGCTTTATACACATCCCCTCTAATGAGGGGAATTGCTGTAGATGAAGGTATCATAAGAAACAGTTCTTGGTCTCAGTTTTATTTGTTGCCTCCCCCAGGCTATTTAAATATTTTCTCTTTAGCACAGCATCAGACTTCTGTCACTCCTTGCCTATTACCTGATGACACAGCACTGATCTCTCTTATTTCTCTTCATGTTGAAATAACAGTTGTCAGCAATGGCAAATACATGAGGAGGCAGTTCCCCAATCCTTTTGTTACAGTAGAGTGTGATTTGTTCCATGGTATACAACGGCAACTCTTGGTATGGATTCACTGCTACCAAGATAGAGCCTGTATAGGTCTAAAATGTGAAGACACTGTTGATATGAATTCTAACAAAAGGAAAAACAAACAGCTGAAACTATAAGAGGAACCGAATATAACTCTGCCTTAAGAAGCAGTAATGAATGAATAAGAGTCAGTACTGAACATATTCACACAAAGTATAATGCTGTTTGCTTAATTTCTTTTACATAATAGGAAACCAGGTTTACATTTTATTCGAGAATTATGTCATCTCCAGAACGAAGGTAAAAAAATTGATGTGCAGTTTATTAAACATTATTATAAAAATCCCACTGAATTTAATAGACCAAAGTCGTAAACTGAATTTCTTGCGTAAATACAAAGAGAAGAAAACGTCTTTTGACATATATAGTTTTTTGAAAATGTATTCAAATAACTTGTTGGTATACTGACTTGGAAAAATTCTTATTTAATCAAATTATATATTTTTTCAATCCTTTAAAATGACTTAAAATCTAGAGAAACAAAATAATTATGATACATAGATAATAAAATGAAAATAAATAGAATAAATAAAATAAAATGAAAATGAAAATAAATAGAAAATAAAATGAAGAAATTGTCATTTTACTGAAAATCTTTATACAGCTATTGCTGTATAAACATAACAGGCTAATTGGGTGGAGAGTGGGCGGGGCCGGTCCAGGTGAGGGGCCAATTGGAAGCCCTCACCAGCACAAGCCAGAGCTCTGCCCAGAAGCTGAACCGACCGCCGTAAGTACGCAGTCAGTCCGGCTGCTCGGCTCACCGCCAGGGAGGGGGCCTGGGAAAGGATCAGGGCTCTGTCAGTCTAGAAGTCCTTGTGATCAGACAAAGCATAAGCATTTGAACAATAAATTATAATGTCCTTACATAGATTTTGTGCTCCTTATAGCGAATAAGGAGGTTGTGCACAATGCCAGCTTCATTGAGGTCTCCAAGGCGTATCATGTCTTCAACTCCTTGGACAGAGGTGGGATGCATTGGTCGCATAGCACTGCTGTTCCGAGCCATGATCCAGTGTTCCTTAAACATAACTACTTTTAACAAATCAACTTGGATTTTACATATTATCTCAGCCCATTCAGTAAGAAAATACATTCTTAAGCAATATTAGATGCGGGATTATTGATCACAGTGCTTTCCCGTGTGCATGTAAACACTACTTCAAATAGTGGGCAATCATATAATGGAGTTTTGGATGATCCACTACATCATACAACACATATCTTGTTCAGAGCAGAACCATTTCCAGAGCTCCAAATCCAAGACCATTGGAATAGGGGATGGTATTGAGATCCATCTCTACTAGTATATAACATGTCTTGATCTACTGAATTAAATTTTGCATACCCTACCTTGCCTTCATCATCCTCTATTAAAAACCGTCCGGATTCAGAAACCTTCACAACTGCCCCAATGGGCACATTGTGTTCACCGCTTGAAGGGGATTCCATCCATATGTGATCGCCCTGAAGAGAAAAGCGTAGCAATCAAATTCTCAGCCTCAGTCCCACTTACCTAAGGACTCTCCCACACACACAAACCTCAGACCACAAACCTCAGGCCATCCCCCTTCTTAGGACAGCCCATCAAGCATCAACCAGAGCCTGAGCCTTTTCTACCATAGTTTGCTTAGAAATATTATTTATAAATAAATAATAAAATAATAAAATGGTTTCTGCTTTGTGATACTGGCTTCATGAAGAAGCTAGGGGGCGCTGTCTTGAGAAATTTTCAGGGCTTTCAGAGATGACTGCAGGTATCTTTTGCTGAGAGGGAAAGTATTTTGTACATTTTACTTGCAATGCTTTTCATTGTGATTTGTAATCTCCCTTGAGTACAAATATTTTAATTAGTAAATAAATATGAAATATTCTTATGGGCATATGCCATTTCCTTAAGTGTTATTAGGTGGGCTGCCTGCAATTACTTGATCAAGTTGTAGGAAACTTTGTTACTGTCAGGATCAGTCCCTGCTCTCTGCCATGATTATTGTTCAGTGAACCTGTCTGACTCCATCTTGAATGCTGTGTCTTTGCTGAACCGTTCCCATGTAACCAAATGCCTGTAGTTTTCCTTTGATTCCCCCCCTTCTTTGATCCTTGCATTTTCACACTGCAAATTCTCCCCGCTGTGAAACAATGTTGCCTGGTTCCTGTAAACGTCTTATCAGCTAGCCTGAGGCGCCGGCCTGACCAAGGCCGCGCTAACTTTAACACCTTGGCAGGAAGCCTGGGATGGCCCCTGGGTGAGGGGCTTCCCCCCTCCCTTGGGAACGCTCAAGTTTTGAGCGGGAGAAAAGTATTGAAAAGTGCTTATTGTTCTTGTATCGAACAGACTTGACTTCAAATGTTATAGTGAACTGATCTGCTTCCAATGAAAGCTTTCTTCTTATAGAAGTTTTGTTTGTGAGTTTTGTCAGCGCTTGACAGTTACTGATTTAAAGAGGATTGATCTTCGGTATTTATTCATCTAGTGTGTGTAAAGTGCCATCAAGTCACAGCCAACTTATGGTAACCCCAAGGGGGTTTTACTTAAATTACCGTCAAATAAAAAAGGAAAGAATATAGGAGCCACAATAATCACAGAACAAACTTCCTCATTAGGTGGGTGGTTCTCCTTCTTTGGAAGTTCTAAGCAGAGGCTAGATAACCATCTGACTGAAATACTGATTCTGTAAACTTAGGCAGATTGTCAGTGGGTGGGCAGGAAGGGTTGTGTCAGTGCTTGGCTCTTGTGGCCCTTTCTTGCATGCCAAAATGCCTGTCACCACTTTAGGGTTAAGAGGAGAATTTCCCCCAGGCCAGTGTAGCCACAGATTCATCTGGGTATGGAATTTGGGTCACCTTGGGTGGGCAAATGTTGAATTTCTTTTTTAAAAATCAGAGAAAATACAGGAGACTGCATAACTAGTTCAGGCCTTACTGTACCACTGCCTAAATGCATTTCATATCAAGGCCAACAACTGGACTCACTTTTCTGAGGATCACCATCCTGCTTCAGGGTGACACATTAATCTGTGTTCTAAAAGAAACAAACATAATCAAAGCAAAAAATAATAATTTTCATTATAACGGGGAAAAATCCAATAAATAAGTTACAGAGTTAAGAGACAGGACAGATATAAATTCTTTATTTAGAAGACAGGAAGGTAGGTGGTATGATGTGCGAATTGGTGATACTGAGACAAATACTATAAAATGTAAACTTTGAATAGATTGTATTTTGAACAGATTATCACATATAATGTTTAATATACATGTATGTGCTAACTTTATCTAATAGAATTAATAGTATTCTGTGAGGCTCCACTCCACCTTTTAGGCACCAGATATAGTTTTGGCTCCTATGATTCAAATAAATGCTTAAACTGAATCATAGGATTAAAGAAAAACAGGTACAATATGATGTTGATCTCATGTAGACTCCATTTTTAATAACAGAAATAATACAGTATAACTACACAATCGGCCCAAACCTGAATTAAAAACAGTTCATCATTTCGATTGTATTAAATGCTGGACAGATTTCAACATAAGGCTCTTCGGTATGTAGTAATATTTTTCTTATATCACAGTGCGGCAACAGACACCTTAAAAGCCCCATGGCAGACTTCTCAACAAGTAGTCAAAGGATAAGATAATCTTTTAGACATGGCAGTTATGGTGCTCTATAGCACAGCTTCAAATATTGAGAAAATGTCTACAAAAAAACAGTATTTTTGCTTGCAGTTCTCTTGATTTAACTCTTGTACATTTCTGATGCAGGAGCGGAGGCTTCCATCTGATCTTATCCATATTTATTAAGACGTTAGTCCCACTGTGTTCAGTCTGGCTTTTTCAAACAAATGTTATTGACTGGATTCACTTATTACCAATTAGCATTAAGAAATATATGAATTATTAAGTATATATATATAAGAGAAAAAAAGGGCCAGTCTGACAAGGAACAACCTGTAAATTGTTCAGATGGTTTTGTCATAATTTGTCCTCATCCCAAATGAATTCATTTCTCTAATAAATTATTTAAAAATCCACCAGACCAAAGGGAAGCAACAGAGAGAACATATTACCTGTACAGAAGAATGGTTGTGATATCTGGCTTCCACTTTCCTCTTTCACAGAAATAGCTTAAAAAGAAAAGAGGGAGCAGTGCAGAAAGCCAGTGGTGGAACCGGTGAAGACCTCTGTCCCCTGTTCCAAGAGGAAGGAGGAAATGACTGAAGCTCCATTCACAGTTATTTATTATAGGACTTTGGCCCCAGTTCAGAATATATTCCATTTCTCAGCTGGCGTCGTTAGGTGAGGTTAATTACTAGCTTCATGGTGCATGATGAATGTGTCTAACTAGGGTTATAATTTATCAGGTCCACCCTAGCCACTAGCAGGGATGGGGGGGGGGTAGGTTTGCCTGATCCAGGTTGGGAAACTCCTGGGGAGGACAGGGGTCTCAGGGGTGTGGGTACAATACCATATAGTCCAGTCTCCAAAGCATCCATTTTCTCCAGGGGATAACCTGGGTGTAAACTGTAATTCTCCAGCAACACCAATGTACAAATAACCCTAACCTTGTGCAGAAATAACAGAATAACAGCACCATGATTGTCTACACATAGATGGGTTCAGTGAGCAGTTAAGTAGATCATTTGGCACACAAACATATTAGAAGGTGTATTGGGAGGCAAAAGAGAGCAAAAATATGACATGGGCAATCTATAGGATAAACAAATTCATCAGTAATGTGGACCTTGATCTGTATAATGCTAGATGACATTAATTATGCTATCCGTGTAGAACGAAAACCCACCTAGAAGAGCATACATTGACAGTGTAACGCAGCAGTTTCTTAATTGAATCTGCCACTCAGATCAAAGGATTTAACTAGCACCTCGCTTTTGCACTGGTCTGCTTTAAAACAAAACAAAACAGAGTAGTATTGTTACTTGTATGCTGTACATATTAAATAAACATTAATCTGAACTTCTTGTATGTTGTACTATTGTTATTTGTATGTTGTACACATAAAATAAACATTAATCTGAACTACTTAGACAGTAGTCTATGGCTTTTATATTCCCTGGTATATCCATAGCTAAATAGTAGTTTAACAGTGTGCACAGTGTGCACCGTTTGCCTTCTGCAATTTCGTTAACAGCCTTAAGCAGCTTTGTACGGCTAAGTCACTGAAGGCTGCAGTTAAACTTGAAAAGGATAAGGCCAAAAGGAAAAAACAAAATACTTACTAACAGATGAGGTTATTCCCCCAATTTTCTTCAGCATGTTAACCTTAGCTAGATTTAATCCTTCCAGTTTATTGAGGACACAGTGAAATTAACAAAATCAGGATTATTCTAAGGTGCATCGCATTAGACCAATGCATACAGGCATCAATGAAGTGAAGCTTCTTGCTTAGTTGTTCCCAGGTAGGTCATTCTTCCTTGCTGTGCAATCTCATTAGGACCTAAGTGTCATCCATCCTTCACTTTGGGATGCAGCCAACTAAGTATTAAACACTGACTATTCTTTACAGGCTGGAACCAGCTATCACAAATTAAAGAAGCAAGCAAATAATATCATTAGCATTTATACAATTGAGCAAGGACAACAGCAGTACTAATTTATTATTATTTTGTTATCCACAATTTGTTTTTCCACAAAAGCTCACACCTTGAATAAAACTTAGTTGGGTCTTAAAGGTACCATTGGACTCAGATTCAGGTTTTATTTTTAGTTATGTGTTCATTTAGAAATTTCTATGCTGCCCCTGTTGGGGCGGTTCACAACCAATTCATAAACAATAAAACAGATAAAATCCATTTACAATAAAATGTTACAGCTAAACAATGTTACCAGGAGCAATTTGCAAGGGGAAATGCGTGGGGGAGACCAAGGTGGGGGGACCAAGGGGGGGGGAGGCCTGGCATTTTACACTGATCTATCCTCTAGTCCTGGATGGCTTCAACCATAGGAGAAGGGCTTCGTCTTATAGGCCCTGTGAAACTTAACATGCTCCTGCAGGGCCCTGATAACTATCAGAAGCTCATTTCACCAGGCAGGAGCCAGATGCACCTTTCACCTTTCGCTAGATGCAAAATAGGGCTGTTAACTGGGTCTTATAATTTTTTTTTTCCAGGGGTGGACCACAGCCTTTTTAAGCCTACCTGGGAATTCACCTAACCCTTCCCTCTCCTCCAGCCCACAAACTCTCAAAATATTTCTGAAGCCAAAGCTGGCAGCTCTAAACCTTCCAGACTCAGTTCAAAGTGCTTCTTTTTACTTTTAAAGCCCTAAATATCTTGGGGTTCTCTTCCCACATTGTTTAGTAAACTCTGTTTTCTATGCCCCTAAGTGGTTCCTTGCATGTGTAATTCCCTTCTACTCAAGGCTTGCCAGCACTATCAGGCCAAAACATTTATCTTCACCCAGGCTTTTAATTAAACGATTGAGTTTTAAACATTACTGATTTTTTTATTAGAGTCCAGTGGCACCTTTAAGACCAACACAAATTTATTCAAGGCGCGAGGAAAAGTGCTTGCACTCGAAAGCTCATGCCTTGAATAAATCTTTGCTGGTCTTAAAAGTGCCACTGGACTGATTTTGTTTTGTTGTGCTGCTTCAGATCAACACGACTACCCACATGAACCTTCATTTTTTTATGTTGGATTGAGTCTTAATGCTGGATTTTAGGTAATTTCTTATTTTGTGAGCTGCATCAGGCAGTTTTCTGGAGAGATACTATATATATTCTACATAAATAATAATTTTTGTAGTTCATAAAAAGACATAGCTTTGAGGTTTGATTGGCTGGTTTGGCAGAGAGTTATCATGTGGCTGTGCTTGGATGTTGTGACAGAGTTTACTAATGTTACAAGATCAACTTTTTGCTTATATATTTCTACTGTTATGATGGTCAGTTCTTAGTCTGACGAAAAGCGCTTGCTCTCGAAAGCTCACGCCTTGAATAAATCTTTGTTGGTCTTAAAGGTGCTACTGGACTTTGATTTTATTGTGCTACATAAATAATATAAATTAAGAATAAAATACAACAAGCTCTGAGCCCCGCAAATCCGATAGCACTGCGTGGCAGGCTCTCTTGTACTAGACACCTCCGACAGTACAGACCGCGCGGTCCCAGTTCCCGCCTAACAAAAGCTAGATAAAACTCCCACGGAAAGAGCCTGCGGGCCTTCCAAATCAGGCCACGCGAGATATAGTCTCAACTCTCGCGAGAACATTTCATCCATTCTATTGGTTCTCAAGTCACGCGAACGTTTGACATGTCCATCCATCTCCCACATTGGCTGGGAGAGCTAGAGTGGCGGAGTCAGAACTTCCGGTAAACAATCGAAAGCCATGTTTCTCGGTAGGTGAAGAGCGGCGTCGACTCAGCCCTTATCTCTCAGCGGAAGACTCCGCCCGTGTGGCGCTCCTGGATCCGCGTGAGGTTGCCCGGGCATCGTGTTCCCACCCCAGAGAGAAGGGCGTAATGGCACTGCGCATGCGCAAGGGACTCTGAGCTCGCGGTTGGCGTCATTTCCGCTTTGCGGAAGTGCCTTGTCGTAGAGCGGGGGCCCATGGGAATGCAGTGGGTATTGTTGCTTCCGGTGTAGAACCTGGAAGTTGATTTCGTTCCTATCCCAGCTCTTTCCTGTCCGGTTCCCGCTGCGAAAATCCGAGCCCCGCCCCCTCCGATCGGCAGTGGGAGGCGGGGCTATGGACACGGAGTATTACGGCGAGGAACCATCAGGTACAAGCGGAGCGGTTGGGAGCGCGATTGGCGGGCCCCGCCAGCATGACACGCGGAGAGGGGCTGCGGGAGGGCACGGGGTGGGCCGCGCCCGAGGGAAGGACGGGGTAGCCTGGCTGCCAGGAGGAGAGCGGGACGGAAAGGCGACCTTAGCTTCATTTGCTCTTCTGGGGAAGGGGGTGTTGCAGACTTTGGTGGGTTAGCTTCATCGGCTAGGGCAGGGGGGGCCAAACTGGGGCTCTCCAGAGGCCCATGGACCACAATTCCCATGAGCCCGTGGCCCATGGGCCTCTGGAGAGCCCCAGTTTGGCCACCCCTGGGCTAGGGAACAGAATCTCTGCGGTGCTTTCATCCCGACAGTCTTCAAGTTAAGGTGACATAAATGTGGGTTCTTTAGTTGCCCGCATCTAGTATGTCACCAGCCGTTTGGACAAGTTCAGATTGGCCATAATGTACATACCATAATGTACAGACTCCGAGGCTCTAGAGTCTCAGCGAAAGGAACCACTAACTCCCATCAGATCCCTTCCATTTGCTACCTGTGACATGAATGGTCAGCCCAGTTTTACCGGATCTCAGAAATGTGGGAGACCACTAAGGGAGTCTTGCCTTGCTACATAAAGGCCAGCGATGGAAAACTGCCTCTGTACATGCCTTAACACTCCTATGGGGTCAGCATAAGTTGGTTGCCTCTTGGTAGCAGTTTCCACGGCCACCAAGCTTAGACCTTCATATTCATGGTTTCTGAGTAGGCCTAGTTAGGCCTGTGCAAGACAGTGAAGCTCAGTTAAGCCCAGATGCTCATAGTCTGGCATGCTGTTCCCTGTTCATCTTGGGAAGGAGCAAAGCTTAATAATAAAGCGCAGCAGTAATAAGGTTACCACCATCACCTTCTAGTACTGGTAGCTCAGTGGTTTAACTTGTGCTTAATAACTTTTGTTAGATGGTATAGAGAGTGGGGTTGAGTAAACATGAGCCCTGTCTTCGTTAACCCTGGAGCAACTGAATGCTGTACTTAACATCCGTGCCTGCCAGCCCCAGATACATGTGTCTAATTTACTTATTTGTGGTTGGATCCACTCATCTGGACTTTGTAAAATTTCCTTCCTGTCTTCCATTTGCATCAACACTTTTTCTTTGCTTTACAGCAGCATGAAGAACTAATTCCAACATTTTTATTTACATTCTTTTATATATTTACCCTGTCCTTCTGCCAGTAATTAACTCCCGAAGAGATCCAAAGGAATAAAAATGTAGTATAAATTATAGAGCTCAATGAACAATATTCCTTGGGAAAGTGTTCTTAGCTGAACTGGCTTCAAGCATGATGGAGGGGTATCTGACTGCTGCCTCCCCTCCGTCTGTGATGGCCTCAACAATGGCAGAAGTAGGAGGCAGAGGGCCTTCAACTGGATCTGAATCCAAGCACCGTGGAGGGGTACCTACTTCCTCTTGACATATTGTTGTTGGTTATAGATATCCAAGTTTTAAAAGCATGCAAACTTCCTCAAGTGTGAATGGCATATTTGCATATAAAATTTAATTCATGTCTCCTCAGAAGTAGTGACAAAGAAAGGATTGAGACCTTGCCCCTATGGATTTTAAAGGTATGTGTGCATCTCACTTCAAACAAAGTTTCTTTCTGTTGAGTGCACACTGATACTGTCATCCTAAGCAGAGTTACATCCTTCTCAGTCCATTGAAGTTAATGGACTTAGAAGGATGTACCTCTATTTAGGATCGCATTGCAACTTTCTGACAAGTATAACAGATGCTGTTGAAATGTTTGGAGATACTTTGGTTTTATAGTAATACCAACACCACATTTATGGCATTGTATTTCTGCTAGTTTGTAGAGAATGTTAAAGCTTATATATATTTTGTATAAAACAGTTACATGATTACAGTCTACTGAAGTGCAATTCTATTATGAAAGCTATCGTTTGTCCATAAAAAGTGTGTGGTCCTTACAGCTGACATTGTTTTATTTTACTGAAGTTTTAATTCCAAAAAAAAAATAACATAGGTGTTGTAGGTGTGCAAATATCCATTTTTCAGATAACTGTGTCTAGTTATTGGTTTCATTGATATTAAATTTCATATTTGGTGAGTCTGAATAATTGTAATTCCAATCAGGTAAAAGAACAAAATCTGCAAAATGGAGCCTGATACAGATAGGGAAGATGCCCCTCAAATCCTGAAGGAAATCCTAGATTTGCAGAAAATCTGAAATCTAAAACAAATAGTATTGGAAAACTAAAACTCCCCAAAAGAACCATAACAATACCTGTAGCTTAAGAAAAGAATTTCCACTGAGATTACATTCTGAGGTCTCAGGGCCATTTTGGGAGTTGCTAGGCAACCACAGCTATACAGCCCAGTCTTCTAAGCTGTGGTTTCTGAAAAGTAAAGTTACAGGGAAGACTTGGAGGCTAAAACAGCTCCCTCTCTGGTGAGTTGGTGCTGGTAGGCATTGGACAACTTTGCTGGCCTTTTTCCAGAGCAAGAAAAGAAAGAAAAGCTTGGAGGGGGGGAGATAAATGTAGGTTGATGAGGTTAGAAAGGGGGAAAGACTGTGAGGGTTGCCAAAAAGAGGAAATAGTGGTGGAAAATGAGGTGCCCACTACAAGTCCTTGCGGATTCCCACTTATATTTCTCTAATTCTGAATGTGGATGTCTTAGCTAGGAGCTTCAGCTGTCTTGGCAATCAAAATATCTAGCTGTTTCTATGTACTGAAAGATATTTTAAGGTTAATTTAAAAAAAAATTGTTGCAGATGATGGTGGAGCCACTCCAGTGCAGGATGAGCGTGATTCAGGATCAGACATGGAGGAAAATGGAAATGAACAGCACTCTGGATCAGAGAATGAAAGCATAGGACAACATTCAGAGGTAGATCATCAAGAAGAAGTCATCATATGTAAAGGATGAAAGGCATTACTGGGAATTTAGAAATGGTGGTTTTTAAAGTTTGTTTTGTTGAATGAAAAATCCTCTGTGTTATGAGTGTGGTGTATGTGTACAATAAATATGCAACCAGCATAAGGAAACCCTGGAACTATAATCTTTATTCAGTGCATTCTTGTGCCCCAGTTGACGTTACAGGTATTCCTTGTTGCATATACTGGATGTTAGTATGTTATCTATTCTAACACATAAGCTGGAAGAATAACAGTCTGCCAACATCCTATGCAGAAAGTTTGCTTTTATTGTTTTGACCCACCTGATTGAATGATGTACAGAAGGCAATATTTGAGAGACCAAGAAGCTAATTCTTCTTTTTCTTTATGCAGTAGTTCCAACTATAATTCTTCATACAGCATATCTTTTTGTGCATTGCCTGGAACGTTTCTTTTTCCCTTCCCAGAATGAACTCAGTGATGAAGAAGATGATAGACAAACCAGAGGACATCCTGTGACAGACTCTGAAAATGAAGATACTCCAAGGCAAAAACAGAGTGATTCAGAAAATGAGGATGTCCCAAATCACAATGCCAGTGACTCAGAAAATGAAGGGGCTCATACAGCTAAAGACACTGATTCTGAGAATGAGGATCACCCCGTTCACCATGCCAGTGACTCTGAGAACGAGGATGCTCTAAATGCTCAAGGCAGTGATTCTGAGCATGATGAGCCTCCCAAGGGCCATTACAGTGATTCTGAAAATGAGGAACCTCAGAAGCTCATGGCCAGCGACTCTGAAAATGAGAGCTCACACAAAGAGCACACCAGTGACCTAGAAAACGAGGAGCCCCCAAAACACCCAACTAGTGACTCAGAGAATGAAGACCACCCAAAAATTCACAACAGTGATTCAGAGAATGAGGTGGTGCCAAAACCTCTTGCCAGCGACTCTGAAACCGAAGAGCCAAAGGCTCAGCCCAGTGACTCTGAAACCGAAGATCACCACGGAAGCAAGCAAAGAACAGAGTTGGCTGACAATGACATAGAGAATAAGAAAGAGGAGGAAACCGAGAATGGTGCTCACCTTTCAGACACTGATCAACCAGGCAAGAGAGCTCATGGCTCTGATAGCGAGGAAGAAGAGGGCCCTAAAAAACGGAAGATAGCGGACAGTGATGAGGAAGAAGGGGGAGAGGAGGAAAAATCGGCAAAGAGGAAAACTGCTGTACTCTCTGATAGTGAAGATGAGGAGAAAACACGTAAGGAGATGCAGATTTTGGCCTAGTGCTTGTAGATTGTTTATTCACCACTTTACGAACAGGTTGCAGTGGAGTGTGTGAAATGAGCTGATTGAAATGCACAATAATTGTTCTTATGGTATTTGTTCTGGAATGGTTCATTTGCACCTGAAGATCATTAGTTGCTTCTTCAAGCGGTGGTGGTGCAGATGTGGGCTGACCCTCTTTTAGAACTCAGTGTTTTAGTATGAGAAACTGTGATGTAGAGAGATTCATCCTAAAGTGTCAGAGGTAGGTAATGCTTGGTCAATTAGAGCAGTGATGGCGAACCTTTTAGGGACCAAGTGTCCAAACCGCAACCCAAAACCCACTTATTTATTGCAAAGTGCCAACACGGCAATTTAACCTGAATACTCTGGTTTTAGTTTAGAAAAAACAACTCACACATTAACGTCTTTTGTCCTAAAAGAAAAACACAGTAACAGACCCCTTTGTTGTTGGGAGGTTTATTTTTAGGTTTTGTTTCTCCCCCTCCCTTTTCCCCCTGCATCTTCACCTTCCCTCCCCTTGTTCTTCACCTTTGCTCCGTTGAGGGGAGCTGGCGAGAATGAGCATGCCTGCGGGCAACACTGTGTGGCATCTCTGGTGGGGGTCTGGCCCAGCTCTGCTCTCCCTGGGCTCCATTTCAGGCTTCCTGCTCCCACCTGTGCTTACAGACACCAGCCCAGCTGAGTGACCTAAACCAGCCAACTTCTTCCTGGGCCAGGGAACATGTGGGAAGAGTCCTCCGCAACCTCTGGGCAATGGGAAGCCAGAACTCATGCAGACTGACTCATGTGCTGGGGTGATGGCACACATGCCCACAGAGAGGGCTCTTACTGCCTCTGGCACACATGCCATAGGTTTGCCACCACTAAACTAGAGTGAAGGCATCAGTAGTCCTTTTTAGCTGCTTCAGTAGGGAAGTTCTGAGAGTATTACAGAAAGATCAAACCTATATATTGTACCCCTTTTCCTGATGGGATCAGCTGCCTTTACTTTAGGGGAGGAAGAAAGTATAGGGATCAGTGGCAGGTTCTACCACATCTGTAGCCAGCCTAACTTTGAATGAGCTTGATCCACAGCTCTAGCACTGTGACATTTATGTGTTCAGTTTCATATATACTTTTTTCACGGTTGAGCAAAAGTAAATAGGCAGTGAGTGTAGTACTTTGCCTTGGCTGAACTCAGTAAATGAGAGGAATAGGAGGGAGATAAACTTGATATATTCAGTGCAAACCACCAACTTACAATGCGTAAGTTCCCTTGGACATTTTCATACGTAATCATGTGTGCTTTAAGCTTTATCCAAAAAACTGTATTTTGCCTTTAATGTTGAAGATGTTTGACTTCTCCAAACTGCACGAGTCTAAAACTATTATTGGTGACTGGATCCAAAATAAAATGTTAGAAATTCATTGTTCATTAAGCAGCCTTTGGTCACTAGGTAAAAACGTTGCACTATTCCATGTACCCAGGTCACACTTGAGTTAATGTACTGCATAATTGCTACCATTTCTTACTGTTCTAAGGGTCTTGTCATTTTTGGTGTGACAGTCTTGTTTGGAGAATATTTAGCGAGGAATATTTTTGAATTAGAAATCTGTCATAATTTGATGTGAGACTGGGTACACAAATTACTTTCTTCTGCACGGTTCAGTTGAGTAAGAAGTCATTTGATTAGTTTGTTTCATGATTTCTATTCCTTCTCTTTGCAATGTTAATTGAAGGGTATTCTACCCAAGTCACATTGACTGCTGGGTTCCTTACTGGTTCATTGGTTAATCTGCAGCTGTGAAAAAGGGGCGCCTGATCTCTGATGGTGAAGAATCAGATAGTGATGCTGCATCGGAGAAATACGAGAAGCAAAAGAAACCCGTAGCATCAGATAGCGAGGAGCAGGAAGATGATGACAAGGGCGATGATGCTGGGAAGAAGAAGGAAGAGAAAGACCTCTTCGGGAGTGACAGCGAGTCAGGAAATGAGCAAGAGTAAGTGCCTCTCATTTAAGAAAGGTACAAGTGAATGTCCTAGATGTGCTCCCAGATGGATACCAGAAATTGCTGGTATCCCAATCTTAGGCTTACAGCTCAGTTAGAAACCTAAGTGTGTGATACTTTTCTGTGTAATGTTGAAATAACACCTTTTTGGAAACGAAGAAAATAAGTCATATAATTTTCCACAGAAACCTCATTGCGGATATATTTGGAGAGTCTGGAGATGAAGAAGAGGAAGAGTTCACAGTAAGTTTGTTGTGAATATTTTTTCTCTTCTTTCCTCTGTGTGTGTATGAGAGAGAGGGAGATTGCTTTTGTTTGTCCCATTTTTCTGAATTTGTATAATACTTCAACTGGGTTTATAGTGGAAGTTTCTAAATGCAGTCAGTTTCACTGTGTGGGAGATGCTCTCTAGATATCCCTTTATAGGCTGGAAACTGATGGCCTAGACTCAAGGCCTGCATGAAGTGTCTGTTGCTGCCAGGGCTATCCATTGACTTGTTATTTTTAATCCAAGGGCTTCAACCAAGAGGATTTGGAAGAAGAGAAAGGAGAACGGAAAGAAACAGCAGATGATTCAGACTCCGATGACAATATCAAACGAGGAAAACAGTGAGTCTTCACTGTGGTTGCTACAACAGAAATTCCTATTCCTTCAGAAAATAGGCTGCCCAGTGATGAGAAATTAGGGAGAGCTATGCTGGTTTAAAGAGCAAACCCGTAGTATATTTTTGATGTTATTTATTTTGTCAGCAGTGGACTGCTGTAATTAAGTGAAGTCAGTGTAATCTTCTAAGCCTGGGGAAACATAAATACCTGTAAGTATAGGGATCTTTGTTAGTCAATGAGTGCAAGGGATATAACCAGGGAGAATATTTTACTCATTTGTGTACAATGTTTATCCCCACTTTCCCTGATGTGCTAAAATTAGCTACCAATCATCAAAAGCATACAGTATACTCATAACGCAAGAAATCAATTCAACCCTAAGAGAAACATTAAAACCAGTCTCCTCCAACTCAGACACTGTGTCTTGGGTTCCACTTGTGTTCTTATTTTCCCTTTGGCCCACAGATTATTTAATTTTTGTTCATTAAAGAGCATTCCAGTTTGGCTTGTAAGGTCTTTGATTTCAGTTTGCCACAAATTTCCATGACCAGATATGGGATGTCTAAAATCCCCTCTGTTCCTTGACACACAAGCCAGTGTTGACAAAGCAGGTCATACAGTAATTTCTCAAGGCTACTGGCCTATTTTTTCTCTTTAGATATCAAGTGCAGTTCTCTTCTTAGAATGGCAGCTTACCAAAAATTATAGCACCTGCAAGCTGACAACGTGGCCGTATTTGTCATGGTGTAGATCAGTTCAGATGGTGCTCAGATTTATATCCTGACGGCAACGTTTCCTAGGACTGCAAAATGGGCTCGATTTCCAGGCTGACGTCATGAAAACCTCCTTCTGCATTTCAGTCTGGACTTCATGTCAGATTTCGATATGATGCTGCAGCGGAAAAAGAGCATGAGTGGCAAGCGCCGGCGCAACCGTGATGGAGGGACTTTTATTAGCGATGCTGATGACGTCGTCAGTGCTATGATCGTCAAGATGAATGAAGCGGCAGAGGTGTGTTGCTCGTGTCCAAAACCTGTGCTCCTTCAGTTCACTCAAAGGGATTTTTTTCACCACCAGGTTACCTTGAGCAATTAAGTTGGCATGTGTAGCCCTCAGCAAGTGGAGCTGAAGAAACCTGTACACTCTCTGTACGGTTAAGTTCCTGTCTGCTAGTTAATTAACAGAGATTCTTGAGTCTTGAGTGGGGGAAAGCCACAGCAGCACATCACTCTTTTCCCTTCTCAAACTGCTTGCATTCCATGGAGTAGGAATGGGGGCACACAGGCAGCACATGAGCCAACTAGCAAAGCCTCCATCATTCAGTCCACAATGATCCATACGGTAGGCCAGGAGGTGGGAGCAATGGAAGCGGCTGATTGGTAGGCAAGTGGGGGTAGGAAAGCAGCAGGATTAAACTGTCTGTTCGTAGGCAAGAAAGAAACCACAGTGTGTCATTTTTGCCCAATTTGGACATCACAAGAAACTGGAGTTAGTTGTGAACCATGAGGAGGTCTGTTTTCCAGCTGCACAGGAGTGGGGCTGGGAGCCTGTGATTGTTTCTCAATCACAAACCAGGGCTTGCTGTTTTGTGGCTTCTGAATGCAGCCTGTGTCTGGTCTGTAACCAAAGTAATCATATTATGTTCAAGATTGCTAAATAAAAGCAGAAAAATCTCTTAAGAATGTACTGGTGTCCCTGTGCCAGGATATCATAAGAGACTCTGCCATTGCTGGCTACAGTGCCAGTGAAATTAACAGAAATGTAGTGGCCGCTTGGTTCCTATTTTTCAACTTGTTCTGTGACCTGGGGGTTATTATTCCGGTTGCCTTGCATGTCTTCTGAAAGTGTGTGTGTGTGTGTGGGAGGGGGGCATGATTGAGTGTTCTGATGGCTTTCCGGCTGTTCTAATTAAATCATAAACTTCCCACAGGAGGACAGGCAGTTGAACATACAGAAGAAACCAGCGCTTAAAAAGTTAACTCTGCTTCCAACTGTAGTTATGCATCTGAAAAAGTACGTAGAACTTGGGCTAATTTTCCAATGTAGTTTGGAGAGGGAGAGGCTTGGTGTGATGTGCTAAACAGTGCACAATCCTCCAGTTCGGCTTACTCTTAAGTATGTTTGCTTTACTCCTAAATTAAACATTGTTTCATGGACTTAACATTTCCTTGCTAAAATGTATGTTGTAATGGTATTATTTGCCTTGAGAAAGTCAGACCATAAGCACTGTAAATAAAGTTTTAAATATTGTAATTTTTTCCCCATCAATTGGAACTTTTAAATATTTTTATTAAATTCAGTTTTGTTTGAAACGACATGACTGCTACTGAATTTCACCTAAAGTTAAATTGAAGATGAATTTGGAGGAATTCCAAAGGGATTTCCCAAGACATCGCAGTGAGGGGCAGTCTATAAATCAACTGACTCAATAAATAAAGAAAAGAAAATGAAAAAATAAACCGGTGTCTATATATTTAGCAAAACATTTCAGTGGCATTTCTGCTGTGTCTAGTTTGGAGCCAGCCACCTTACCTACATGCTCGTATATTCATACATATGCAAGGAAGGATGGAAGCCATGGCTTTCCAGCAATAAATAAAGCATGCAATGGGGAAATGGCTTGGATACAGAGGTGTGTGTATGTACCAGGGCTACCCAGACCTTCTGTTTTCTCCTATATCACTGTCCCTCTGAGCCGCTTGGGAGGGTGGTATACAAATCCAATAAATATATAAATAATAATGTTTTTAAAGGTCAGGAGACCCAATGCAGTGCAGTATTGGGCTGGAACCAGAAAGGCAAATGAATGTTCACCTTTAGGGTATGCATGGTGGTAACTTAAGCCCATGCAAGATGCTCCCCAGCCCGCAATTCACTTTTACATATGGGCAGTTCACCCTGGCTTTGCTTGGGAATAAGAGTGCAACGATCGTATGGGTGGGGTGTTGTTGGAAGGATTCCTCTTCCTCTTGTTCTGATTGGAGTTGCTAATAGTTTTTATTCTGATTTTCCAGACAGGACCTGAAGGAAACTTTCATTGACAGTGGTGTGATGTCTGCTATCAAAGAGTGGCTTTCTCCCCTGCCAGACCGGAGTCTTCCAGCACTGAAAATTCGAGAGGAACTCCTGAAGATTCTGCAAGAGGTGAAAATCTTATATGTAGCTGTTGGAGCCAATGCATGTATGCCATTAATGTTAGGCTTCTGACAGCACAGATGAGAAGTTAGTATGTATGTGCACCAGAGAATTGTAAATGGTTGAATCTCTTTAGTCTCCATCTGTTCGGTACAGTTGAATATGTGAGATGCAGACACTCTTGGGGTATAGAAATGGAACTTTTTTCTAAAGCCAAAATGGAGGGGAACACAAAGAGTCCTAACCCCAGCATGGGCATTTAGACTTCCAGTAGATATCCATCTATGCAGTTAAGATTCTGCAGCTTCCTTGGACAAACTGTACTGCTGCCTGGCTATATTTGCTGCTAAGACCACCGTCCTCTTGTTTCTCTCCCATTTCAAACCTTTGTTTCTTCTAGAACAGGAGATATCCATGCAGCACCCATAAGTGCCATGGCACCTGCCCAATAGCCTTCCTGGCGCCCACCAAGGGTTTTTAGAAAGTGGGCAGGGCCAGAGGGAGGCTTTTCCCCAGCAGGGCTTCTGATTGGCCATTGGTCATCTATGCATCTGTTGCTCAACCTGTATAAAGTTCCTTTGGCAGGAGCAGCCATCACCGCACAAGGACATTCGTTGCATGACTGAAAGTATCCTGAGTGTAGACAAGAAAATATATTTAAATCATGTTTTAAAAGGGTTACTGTTAGCATTATGTATGACTTTACTCCTGATACTTTGTGGCTGGCTGTGCCTCTTGCAGAACTGTGCTTTAAGTTGGTGCCACCTCCTCAGGCAGCCATGTCGCAGCCTCACCCACCACCCTCTGTCAGAATTCCAAAGTTACCCACAGGCTTAAGAAGGCTGGAGAAAATGCAAAACCCCCACTTGGGGCCTAGCAGGTGATGGTTTCCTAAGTGTGTGTCTTGTTCCCCCCATCCACCAGCTGCCTAGTGTGAGCCAAGAGACCTTAAAGCACAGTGGGATTGGGCGAGCAGTGATGTATCTCTACAAACACCCGAAGGAATCACGGCCCAACAAGGACATGGCAGGGAAACTAATTAGTAAGTAAATCTCAGCTGTCACATGGTGCATTGCTGCTCCCGGGTCCCTCTTGAGCTGTTGCCACTGACATCGGTGTTTACTCTTGCTGGGAAGAAAATATGTGATGCAAGAATCTGTAACCTCCTGTATGGCATATGCTGAAGGTGCACATACTTCAGAAGGACAAGTTGCACTTCTTTATGTTAGATAATATAATATGTGGGTAGTGAATGGCAGAGGGAAGTTGGCTCATGGAAATTGCTTTCCTTTCGTTTGTTAATGCATATATTTTCATGAAGGTGATGGCCACTATACTGCAAATAGGGTGCATGGGCATATTTAAATGCTGCCACGCACCCATGATGACTTAGAAACATTTAGAAAGGAAAGGAAAGCTGGGGTTCTTGCAACAGACACAAAAGTACTTGGGAGCTTTCCTTACCTGTTCCCCCCACCCCCCAGATTGCTTCTTTGGAGATGGAAGAGGCTTGATGGCTTAGAGCAGGGGTAGTCAAACTGCGGCCCTCCAGATGTCCATGGACTACAATTCCCTGGAGCCTCTGCCAGCTTTCGCTGGCAGGGGCTGGCAGGGAATTGTAGTCCATGGACATCTGGAGGGCCGCAGTTTGACTACCCCTGGCTTAGAGAGTGGGAGGACTGATGGGGAAATGATGTTTGCTGGAGTGTTTAAACGTCTGATAAAAATGCCGTTGAGATATAAGTAATAAAAATTGCTTGGGAGGACCTTTGGGAGTGAGCTTTGACTCTATCTGAAATATTAAGCAAGGCAGGCAGATACCTGAGGATGGTGACTTATTGGGCAGTAGGAACTCCACATAGTTGCAGGGTAGATGTGCTATTCTAGTGCTTGAAATTCACTGATTTTTGTTTGAATTTAACGCAAAAAAACAGATGAGTGGTCTCGGCCTATTTTTGGCCTAACCTCAAACTACAAAGGAATGACAAGAGAAGAAAGAGAACAGAGGGATCTGGAACAGATGCCACAGCGAAGGCGGTTGAGCAGGTTTGTGTGTGTGCAGAATTTTCAACACTTGTTGTTTTTCCCCCTGTAGCCTAAGCCAGTTACCATTCACCTCCACTCTCCAGCATCATTCCCAGGAGTACTTTGACATTTTCATTGTGTTTGGTGGTGAATCATGATTTTCATAAGTGTCCTTGACATTTTCACAGACCTGTTTTTCTGTATTGTATCCTTTTCTTCTTCTAACATGTGTAGCATCTCTATGTTCTGTCTCTTTCAATGTGAGGCACATTAGTTCTCCTAAAAGAAACTTTTGTGCATACCTACTAAATGCTTTGCAATTTTGGAAATTATTATTGTCCAGTAATTAAAAATCTTTTCCTTCTTCCTTTACAGCTCTGGTGGTCAAACACCCCGCAGGGACTTGGAGAAGGTGTTGACAGGAGAGGAGAAGTAAGTATATCCCTCCCCCTTCCTTCAAGAACTGATTTGCATATTTTTGTTTTGTGTTTTGGAGGGTGTCTAGGAAGGTAATCTAAGAGAGATGATTAAAGGTTGAGCAACTGTGTGCTACTTAGCAACATCCTTGTCCTGTTTCCTTAGAGCTCTTAGGCCTGGTGATCCAGGATTTTGTGCTCGTGCAAGAGTTCCGATGCCCTCCAACAAAGATTATGTCGTCCGACCAAAGTGGAACGTGGAAATGGAAACTTCCAGGGTAAGTGGACAAGAAATTTGTTCTGCATAACAGAGTGTAGATCAGTTGTAGTAAAATATTCCAGATTTCAGTATCAATTCAGCTTCTCCTCACTACTACTTTGTTTTCAGGCATCATATCAGTGTTTCTATCCATTTGCCTTACAAGGCCACTATCCTGCCTGGTCTGAAAATTCAGCCAGTAGTTCCTGTTGTCAAAGGTAGCAAAGGTAGTCAAAGGGAACATCATATCTACGCTACTGCTCTGATTTTGGGTGACTCTGGAACCCAAAGGCAGGGGATGAGCTGTCCGGATGCAACTCTTTTCCCTTTTCCAGATTTTCTTTTTTATTGCTCCCATTCCTAGTAGCCTGAAGTTTATGAAGTCCCTGAGTCCTCCTTACCTCTCCGTAAATCAGCACAGTGTTATAGCATTAGATGCAATCTATTCATATCCAAAAGTTCTTGATTGTTGGTTCGAATCCAAGGCCCAATGAAGGAGCTGTCATCAAATGGTTTACAGTTTTTTGTTCTGATCAGTTGTCCTTCCTTTAATTAAATGAGATGTTGTTTCTAGCCTGGAACTATTAAGAAAGGTATTACTCGGTTGGAAAAGCACAAGAGGCGGTTTGCGGAACAGAAACGACTTGGCAAAATGCATCGGGCTGTCAAATTCAGCATTGAAGGCAACAGGATGCCCTTATAGCCATGTAATTCTGCTTGCCTCAGGTTTGAGAGGTATCCTCAAAGGAAGTGTGGCCAGTGCATGTGCTTTAGTTGCTGGCTGTGCACATTCAGACAAAGCAGCATGACTACTAACTGTCCAAAAAACAGGGAAAAGAAATTAGTGCACCTAAATCATATGCATGAAGATAAGAATATTTTGAACGTAGTTTAAACACAGTGCTATATCAATAAACAATATATTGATCTAAACAGGCTCCTTATAGCAGCTGACTAGTTCAGCAAATGTTCTGAGCAATGACTAGGCTTGATTTACTATTTTGTGATGAGAGACTGCATGTGTAGGAGGCCCTACTCAGATTCTAGTATTACCCTCCATTTATGCTCAAGCATTATTTTTCTTTATTTATACTTTGAAAAAATGTTACCCCCATCTTTTTGCCCTCATAAGGGCCATTGAGAAAGCTAACAAATTAAAAATAAAACCATATCTTAAAAACCATTAAAACCAAGAAAAATGCATCATTAAATTTAAAAAAAAACACTGTTAAAACATTGGGCAGGAAGGAGGGTTCACCAAGGGAATGTTAAAGTTGCCCGATTTTAGGGTCTAGCAGGTAAAAATTTGGATTTGTATTTTGCTATGACATTTGCTGAATTTGGGAAATTCAGGTATCTTTCAGACTAACCTACTTCACAGAGATGTAAAATTATAGTTTGACTGAGTTTTTTGGATAACAATTTGCTGGTGTATAAGACTACTTTTCCCCCCTGAAAAACATGCCTCCAAGTGGGGGGGTCGTCCTATACGCCGGGTGCACTTCAGTTGGGATAGACATAGCTGCCCATAGTGGCCCATAGTACTGTATTTTGAGTGGAAATGTTGGGGGGGTCGTCTTATACGCCCAGTCGTCTTATACGCCGGCAAATACGGTAGGTGCAAATGTAACAAGTATTATGTACTAATCTTTTGTTTCAAGGACCTCTTTTAAGTTGTGGCCCAAGTATATGATACACATAAGTGTTAGATTTGCTCAGGGTTCAAAGAATGTAAATTAATAAATCTCTTAAGAAAAGTAAAGGGTAAGTTATAGAAACATTTCCCAAGAACAAAATGTTGGTAATGTTTGTAAGACCCATTTACTAATTATTTAATCATTATAGAAGGCTGATTTGGGGGGAAATGAGCCTTTACAGCAGTGCCTCGCGTCAGCTAGTTTGGATTATGAATAAGAAATGCTCATTTTGAATATGAGAGTCATTGTGTTGTAACCTTGATCTTAGAAATGGAAAAACCCATTTTGGAATCTCTACTCAGCTGCAAAATTCATTGTAAGGATTTGGGCCAGACATGCTCTGAGTGTGACTGGTTTGGGAAGATACCCGAGATAAGAATTGTAAAACATGCCATGTACTTAAATGAGCCATTAAGTAGTATAACTAATAATAATTTAGACTATAAGGATATCAGTGCAATCACTTTAAAGTGAGAAGGTTGTGTTCCTTCTCCAGTTAATTATGATACAAATTTCCCTTTAATCAGTGCCTGATTTCTACAATAAAAGGTGCTGGGCCTGGAGGTCACATATTCTAGACATGGTAAAGGTAAAGCTAAAGGTATCCCCTGTGACCCTTGGGGTGATGCCCTCCAGCGTTTTCATGGCAGACTCAATACGGGGTGGTTTGCCAGTGCCTTCCCCAGTCATTACCGTTTACCCCCCAGCAAGCTGGGTACTCATTTTACCGACCTCGGAAGTATGGAAGGCTGAGTCAACCTTGATCCGACTGCAGGGATTGAACTCCCAGCCTCATGGGCAGACAGCTTCAGACAGCATGTTGCCTGCCTTACCACCCTGCGCCACAAGAGGCTCATCTAGACATGGTAGATTTCTCTTTAATCTCAGCCTTTGTAAGTATTACTTGGTAGTGAGGGAAATAAATGCTGCACATGCTTAGAGGTATTTTTATTATTTCAGGCCTTTCTTTGAACTGCATGGAGCTGAATTCACTTTGTAAATATGTTGCCATGGAAATGTTTGAATACCACCACCCCCTACTTGGCTGTTAGATAATTAGCCATTCGTTAATTGAAATGTATGAAGTCTAGCCTACAGTTGCAGCCTGTGCTATTGGGTGGCTTTCTTAATGTTTTCATTATTGCGATGTCTGTGTTGGAGCACTCAGAAGGGCAGCAGGTGAAAGCAATACAGCTGTTAGAGAAGAGCTGTAGCTCAGTGATAAAAAAAGTATTCTTTGCATACGGAAGGTACCAGGTTCAGTCACCTGCATCTCCAGTGGGAAAAGATATTGGGTTACAGGGCTGTGATTATCTATATTTGAGACTTAGTGGAGTCACTGCCAGTTGGGATAAACAGTACAAAGCTAGATGGGCCAGTGACCTAGCTTGGTATAAGGCAGGTTCATGAATCGGTGCGTGCCCCCTTTTTGCCCTGGGTACATGAGAAAACAGTATATTGCTCTGTTAGTAGTGCTATGCAAGTCTATTGCTTGCTGCTTGAGCAAACCATCATTGGCTGAATGAGGCCCAGATCTTGTACATCAGCAGAGTTTGTGTACTTTCCCTCCTTGCCTGCTAAGCTGATGTTTTAGGATCGGTTGCTGTGTGGAATTGTTCAGTTAACTGATATTTAATGAGAAGTGCTGTGGCAGTCCTCGTTGCCTTCCATTATCAAATGTGTGCTTTATAGCACTGGTGGTAGACTTCCAGCATGTGGTGAATAAAATGCTCAATTTTTTTAAAACAGAAAAGTTTGCAATTATGTAACTCCTGTGAGCAATGCATCTTTTTCAGTATTCATCTGGAATTATGCTGATGAGATTATTCTCAGGGTTTTAAGCCTCTAGAAGAATTAAGCACGCATGCTTTGCACCCTTTTTTTAAAAAAGTGGTGGTGTGGTCTTTTCCTAAAGCTAATCTTAATTTTTATTTCAAGTTCCAGGCCAGCTCTAAGAAAGGGGTCAGTCGACTGGACAAACAGATGCGCAAGTTCACAGACATCCGGAAAAAAAGCAGAACGTCCCATGCTGTAAAGATCAGCATTGAAGGCAACAAAATGCCTTTGTGATGTCACACCGGATCCTTTTGGAATCCTTCTGAAAGAAGTGCACCTAGAGACTCTCTGAAGATGGCTACCTTTTTAAAATAACGTTGGATGTTTTTTTTTTTAAGTGTGTCTTCAAATTGTTGGTTCAGCTAATAGTAACATGTCGTCTGAGGCTTTTGACTCCCTTACCCACCACCCAGGCTGTTGTTCTTTATGATTGTATTTAATTAACTCCAGTCTCCTGTGTCCTTTGTACAGACAGAACCATGTATTGCTACAGCCCTCAGACAATAAAATCTCTTTTGGATGTTGTGGGGCTCAGTGGTGCTTAGTAAGATGAATCTGCAGTTCAGAAGATTCAGGACAACATGCTGCCCCCTGAAAGTATATAGGAGAGGAGAGGAGATCATATGAATATTTTTTACACATCCAAATGTATCTGCTGTGCATTCACAAGTGCAAATTACAAGTAGCTGGGTAGCTTAATAACAGCAGGATCCAGTCTTCCATTTGTTTGGGACTGTTGAAGAAAATAAAAACTCCTGTGCTACTTTTGAAATCTAATCAGTCCTACCTAATTGTCATGTTGTGATCTATATGAGGGACAAACCGCTGGAGCTATTTAACTATGTTCTTTGAATCCATTGATTTCAGTGGAACTGATATTTACCTAACTCCTGTTGGATTATTTACTAAAAAATAAGTCCTTGACAGATATTAGTGAGTATCCCAGAACCCTCTAGAGTTAAGTGGTATAGCATCCAGGCTTGGGGGATGCAATAATGCTTTGGAAGAGTTTTTTTTTACACATCTTTAGTGTTTTTTTTTTCTTCTTGACAGCAAGAGCACCTTTGAATTTTTTGGTTGTTGGTTGTACCTGGGGATCATAATTGGATGTGTATGAAGTCCTGTATTCTGCTAGAATTATTCATCCATTCCAGTGTTTCCAAAGTTTGGGTGTATATCTTTGTCTGCTATGCAGATAATAGCAATGGTTACTAGAAGTCATTCCATTGTTTCACATTTCATTTTAATTGTAAAGATTTACCAGGGTGTTTTAGTGATTAATAGGCTGCTTATTAACCTTTTAGAAGATAATTGTGAAATGTCCATGAGAACACTAACCATCCATAAACGGGATTACTTGAAATATAGGGCCGATCCTCCAGCTCAATCAGCTCTTTAAAGTAGTTTTCTTTTGAAATGAATTCCATGGCATTGCCCCCCCCCCTTTTATGCAAAGTAAAATGGAAATAGAAAAATGGAAAATGGCTGTCATTTTTAGCAAGATGATGTGGGTTAGGACAAGGTAAGAGAAGCGCCGAGGTAAAACATTTTTATACTATCACACCACATGTTGTGTTCAAATTTTTCAGTTCTGCTTAATTTTACAGGATGTGACTCATGCCAGGCACAGTTTTCATAAACTGTTCTTATGTGTTGTTTTCAGTCTGGAAGCTACTTCCATTAGCATTTAAAAAGTTGTTCTCTGGTGTAATCAACAAGGCAAACAAATCTCAACCCATATTGTAGTAAATTAAATATACAAATACATAGTATGTTTAATATTAAAAATAGCTTTAATTTCAACCCATGTAAAAATCCTTCAGAATTAATTCACGCTTTCAGTAACTTCTTTTATCCATGAAAGGTAATTGGACACACGAGTGTAAGCCCCGTATTTTCCTGCTGTAGCACAACCTTCTCCCCAGCTGACAATTCCCAAGAGGAACCAAGTATTACGATAAAGTACAGCAAAAGGTCCCCCACTGTCACCTTTGCAAGAATCTTGAGTTGCTTCAGGATAACCTGCACAGAACATGTTGTCAGTAATGAGTTTTTTTGTGGATTGTCTGCAAGTATCCATGCTCACCACAGGTAGCTTAACTTTCAGGAGAAAGCGAGTTGATGGCCCCTTGACATGAGTACTGCCCCATCCACTCACTGTTCCTACTGTTCCTTTTTCTGTCAGTAAAGTAGACAGGTTTGGGTTGGGGAGGCAAATTGGCAGTACATGCTGGCTGAAAACGACATTGCTGGTCAGCTGAACCAAAGCGATGTCGTTGTTGAAGTTGTCTGGGTCATACTGGGGGTGCTGCCAGAACTGACGCACTCTAACTTTTTGTTCATCCCGTTCTCTCTGGTGCTTGTCAAAGTCTCCTGAGAAGCAAATGAAAGTATAATAGATTTAATACCTTTGAAACTAGTTATAGTGAAGAGAAAGGAATGAAAGATGGGTTTTAGCAGAAAAAGGGAAAGTCCCCCCAAATGCTACCGCTATGAGTGCTATTTAAAAGAAGGAGTTGGTTCTTATATGCCGCTTTTCTCTACCAGGAGTCTCAAAGTGGCTTACAATTGCCTTCCCTTTTCTCTCCCCTATAAGGGAGGTGAGGTTGAGAGAGCCCTGATATTACTACTCGGTCAGAACAGATTTTATCAATGCTGTGGCAAGCCCAAGGTCACCCAGCTGGCTGCATGTGGGGGAGCGGGGAATCAAACCCGGCTTGCCAGATTAGAAGTCTGCACTCCTAACCACTACACCAAGTTGACTCTAAATCTATCATGTTTAACATCAGACTCTTCATTGTGGAATTATCCTACTTCAGGAGCAAATATTTTCTTTTAATTGAAACCGCACACACTGCTGTCAGATTTCCCTTGTAATGGAAATGGATGATTTGTTTACAACATTGAGATCCACTGTTGATCCAGGCTCAGCTCCAGTATAAACATGCTGATCTTGTGGGTGTGTACAATGAGTAATGTTTATGGCTACAAGGCACTCACCAACGGTAACCTGATGGGGTGTAACCGTATCAAGGCAGTGTGCTGCAGTGAGTACCCACAGGTTGCTGATTAAGCTGCCCCCACAAAAGCCATAGCCTCTCTTGTTTTGGATCAGTACCTAGAAGAAAACGCAGCGCTCGTTAAAGTCAACTAATTTTAATACCAGGAACAATTAGCTAGCTGGGCACAAAAGCTGGAATCTAAAGAAGAGGAAATAGCTGTAACTGGTAAGCTGCTATGTGGGAAAAGCTTGAGATACATTTGTAGACAAGCGTCATGTACTTACAGTTCAGTTTGTTGTTGCTGAAATACAGAAAGGTTTATAGAAAGACATTGTAAGGTGTGACGATGTATGTATTGAAACCTGTGCTCGCAGGACTAAGCAGCTCCTCCTCTTTATAGGATATACAGAGGTCCCAGTAGTGGCAGGATGACACATCATTGTTCCTTGGCTCATCTATAATGACCCAACCCAAGCTAGAGCTGGCCCAGCCCCCTTCACTCTTTTGAGGATGAAACTGTGTTACTCAAGGGAAGTTCATGATGAGTTACTTCAGGATGGTTAAGACCAATTTTTGTTCACTTAAAAAAAAATATCCAGCCTGATGCAGAGTTCTGGATAGCTCAAAAGCTTGCATACTTCTTTATTGGGTCGTAATAAAAAATATAATACTTTACAATTACTTTACATCAGCTAAACTACTTGCAATCTCTTGAATAAATGGAGTGTGAGTGAAGGCAATTTTGTCAGAACTCTCAAGAAAAATCTCTTTACCTGCCAGGGACAGTCTCCTGGGCGGCAGAAGGATCCTCCAATTATCCGTGGATCATCATGTTCATCAGTGTAAGTGATGTTCAGCCAACTGTGAAGATCCACTCCTGTGATGTTCCTTTCAATCTCTTTAAAATTGATATCCTCATTCTCTTCCTCTGTGACAGTCTGGTTCCATTCTACCAAGGCCTGAATTAGTGTCTGGTTCCAACTGCTTAAGTTCTTCTGAGACAATGTTTGGTTCATCCCATTCTTAATCCAAGCATTAGTTTGGTTGTGTCCAAAAGGTTCTTCTTCATAAGAGCGTGTAGATCCTTTAGCCAACCCACATGGAAAGTGATCTTAAAGGAAGAAAAGTTAAATAAACCCATTTACTTTAATGTAGTCTATTCAGAAGCCATCATAAACCTCATGGCTTTTATTCGTGGTTTCCTAAAATGAGAAAAGCTGCAATGAACTGAAGCGATCAGTGAAGTGAATCTCCCCCTCAACTGATCACTGAGGGGGGAAAAACCCTTATATATAAATTTATAAGCTTAACTGTATACAAAGCATTCAAACTAAAATTATTGAGACATGCAGATAAATTAAAATACTATTTGTTAACTTAAACCTCTTTTTAATCACATATTTATATCAGTGAAAATAATATGGCCTTATAGTTAAAACCATTTGTATGCCAATGCTCTAGAAACAAAATGCCATTTTTTACAGATCTGACAGAAACCTTATTCCTCCTTTTTATAGTATGTCTTTTTAGTCAAGAGTGCTACAGTCCAGATCCTTTTCTTCCAGTCAGTTATCAGTGGTGGATCCTTCCAAATACTTGCTAAACGTATTCTCGCTGCAGTTAACAAAGTTGTGACCAGTTTTAATCCCCAGTTCTAATTTTTTTAAACACTCTTACAGAAGAACCTTACACTCCAATGGTATTTCTTCCACAAATCTATTTATTGCATTTTTGGAGATGTGTTCCAAATCCAGTCCCATTTGTATTGTAAAAGAGGATTTATTTGCGCAAGGATTGTGGATCTTCCCTAGTTGCCTGTTCTAGAAGCCATTGCCATTCTGACCCCAGGAGAGCTGATTCCTGCAGCTGCAGGAATCCTTGTTCCTTGTGGAACAAAAGAGAGGGATGATACAGCCCTCCTTTTCTCTTCACCTCCTGCTCTCTGTAGCCCACTGACCCTTGTGGCAATTAGTCCAAAGGATATTGTGATCCCAGGGATCAGCTTTCCCGGTTTTTGAAATGGCATCTGCTGGGATGTGAAAAGCAGGGAAGATACAAGACAGTCAGCACCTTCTGCCAGATCCAACCCAAGCAGCTGCCAGTCTGAGTAGACAATACTGATCTTGATGCATCAATGGCCGGATCCAGTATATGGCAGCTTCATGTGTTCATGTGAGTGTGTTCATATGAGTCTCAAGAGGTAGGGCGGGAAACAAATATATAATCTTTAAACTGCCCATGGCGCCACGGGTGCCACGGACTAAATAAAAGGCTAAGGGGTTCTAGGGCGGGATGTGTCCGTGATGAGGACGGGCAGCGAAGGAAGCCGCTGGGAGCCGCCGCCGCTGCCGCTGCCGCGAAAGGACACAGACAGGCGGGGAGACGAGCTGCGTCGGAGCCCACAGGGACGGCCGTCTGGCCGAGCGTGGCGCGCCTCGCTTCCCCGGGGACCCTCCGGCCCAACCGCCTGGCGCGCTTCGGTGTGCGATCCTCTCCGCCCGCAAAACGCCTCCTGATCTTCCCCCCTCTGCGCTCCGAAACAGCTGTCCGCCCGCCGCCAATACCTGCAAGCCTTGCAAGGCCGCAGTTCGCCGCTGCCCCTACCAACACATCGCCCCCCGGCCCAGCCAGCCAGCAGCGGCCGGCGGGGGATGCTTCGGGACCGCCGCCGGCACTGACACGACCCACCATGGAGCGCCAGCCGCCCAGCTCCCATGACGCCGGCTGAGGCTGCTCCTGCCTGCCATGCACACGCAGGACGCCCCGCTGCCGCCCATCACTACTCGCCCACTGGACCAGCCCACCAGCAGTGGCCGGTGGAGGAAGCTTCGGGGCATCCGGCAGCACCGGTGGCGCACTCCACCATGCGGCCCAAGCTGCCCACCTCCAGCGCCACCTGCGCCGCCGCCCACCGGACACAGCCTGAGTGCCCAGCCAGCTTCCCAGCCGCAGCCCGTCCACTTCCTCCTGCCCTCCAGCTTGCCCGCCGCTCGCCCCCCAGGACACCAGGTAGGCCGCGAGGTCCCACCCCTCCCGGACGACCCCGGACTTCCAAAGCCCCGCCGCACAGCCCTGACGCCCTCATCGCGCGCCCTGCTAGCGCCCGCTGCATTTTGCCTGCAGCGGGCTTATTTTCTAGTTATAAATAAAACGTTCATGTGTATAGCCCACCACTGACAGTACTAGAGTAGAGGGGAACAAAATCCACCCATTTTATCTGATATTTGCTCACAAGACAAAATCACAAATTCCCCTCCAACCAATCATTAACATTTATAAATACGCATTAAATTCATTTCTATCTCTAATAATGAGTGGCAAATAGGAAAATACGTAGGTTAGAGGTTCTGTGTAGCTGAGAGTGATTGGCTAATTGTTAGTAGCAGTGAGATTAAAAAAAACACACCTAGGTTGTGTTTTTGCCTATCTGTGAATCAATCAAAAGGAAACTGCAACCAAGAAGTCAGAAGGAGTTTGAGACTGGGAAGGGCAGCCATGCAGGAGCTACTAAAGATTCTTAAGTGTAAGGCTGTGACGCTGGTGAACAGGATCAAGTTAATTCAGGCCTTAGTATTCCCCGTTACTATGGATGGGCGTGAACATTGGACAGTGAAGAAAGCTGACAGGAAGAATGTTGATTGATTTGAAATGTGGCAATGGGGAGACTTGTACAGCTACTGTGGACCGCCTAAAAGACAAATAAGTGGGTTCTAGATCAAATCAAACCTAACTCTCCCTAGAAGCAAAAATGACTAAAACGAGGATATTATGCTTTGATTATATAATACATGGACACAAGAATCAATGGAAACATTATAATGCAGGGAAAAGTTGATGGCAGGAGGAAAAATAGAAGACCCTATGTACTGATTCTATAAAGGAAGCTATAGCCTTCACTTTGCAAGGCTGTTAATGATAGAATGTTTTGGAGGACATTAATTTATAGAATGTTTTGGAGGACATTAATTCATAGGGTCGCCAGAAGTCAGAAGAGACTTAGAATCATAGAATCATAGAGTTGGAAGGGGCCACACAGGCCATCTAGTCCAACCCCCTGCTCAACACAGGATCAGCCCAAAGCATCCTAAAGCATCCTAAAGCACTTGAAGACACTTCACACACACAACAGGTAAATTACAACTGCACAGCACAACACACGGTATGATATAATTCATTTGGGGCATCAGACCCACTGTCTTCTCAGTGAGTAAGGTTCAACCATTACCTGTAGGTATGCACTGCTTCCCATCTTCATTTAGTGTATAACCCAAAGCACAGGAGCAGGTCACCTGAAGGGATTGTTCATTATCTTGGCAGTATTGCGCACAATTGCCATTCTTGTACCAGCATTCTACCTTCTCTGCATAACAAGAATATTTTAATGTTATTAGTTGGACAGCAGCCAATTGCTAATGTTGACTTTTCAGTGTCAACTTCTTATGCCAGTAGCAGGAATTAAAATCACAACTCAGGGCTATTATACATTTATTTATTCATTCCATTCATTTTAAATGTTTATCAGCTGCCTTTATCCCTTATCCCTTGAAAAGCCTGAAGCCATCTTATCCTTTGGTCTATCAAGGTCTGTTCTGCCTGGAAGCAGCTGCATGAGGTCTCAGGTAGAGGACTTTCACAAAACCTAGTACCTGACCTTGTCTAACTAGGGAGTGAAACTCGGACCTTCAGCAAAGAAGTCAGATGCCCCATTCCTGAGCAGCAGTGAAGAAGGGTGGCAATTTAGTTTTTTCCATGAATGCATGAAAGGAGATTATCAGAGTCATAGTCCCTGGCTAAGCCCTTCATGTATGCAGCACCCATGTGCATAGGTGGGACCCTAGAAATTCACTGTATAAACATAGGTCTCTTGACCATATGAGTGCCATTCACAAATTACAGTGATTCTATGTACATTCATGTACATTATTCACTTTATGTTGCTTTATATGTATACTGAGTAACTGAGTAACTGAGAGCCAGTTTGGTGTAGTGGTTAGGACTGCGGACTTCTAATCTGGCATGCCGGGTTCGATTCTGCACTCCCCCACATGCAGCCAGCTGGGTGACCTTGGGCTTGCCACGGCACTGATAAAACAGTTCTGCCCGAGCAGTGATATCAGGGCTCTCTCAGCCTCACCCACCCCACAGGGTGTCTGTTGTGGGGAGAGGAAAGGGAAGGTGACTGTAAACTGCTTTGAGCCTCCTTCGGGTAGGGAAAAGCGGCATATAAGAACCAACTCTTCTTCTTCTTCTTCTTCTTCTTCTTCTTCTTCTATCACATTGCATTCAACATATTAACACATTATTTAAATCCCACATTTGTCCAGGTACTGGTCTCTAGTTTCATTTGTAAAGTGAATGTGTGTTGGCTCTTACATACAAACAGATGAATGCTATACCTACAGGAATATGCAGATTTGCATTGAGGACAGCAGCTATGATCCTAACTCCCCATACTAGAGTGTGTAGCCTGAAAGATGCTACTGTGTCACTAGTTCATAAAGGTAGTGGTTAACAGCAACACCAATCTTTTGTTCATATGCAATATTTGATTTATACTCCTTTTTTCTCCCCAATGGGACCCCCAAGCTGCTTACATTGTTCTCCTCATCTTCATTTTGGCTGAATGTGAATGGCATAAGATTACTCAGCAAGCTTCCATGGCAGGATGGTACTTCAAACCTGGGTCTCCCAGATCTTAGTCCAACATTCTAACCACTGGTTCTTATTCCTTTAGCTGAGGAAAGGGAACAGGTGTGTGTGTGTGAACAATATTTTGGAACAAGGCGAAAGGCCAATAGAGAAAGTCAAGAAATGGCTCAAGGTGAAAACCCATTGGTCTCTTCTACTAGGGTAATGTTGTTGCCTTGTAAGAATGTCTTCTTTGCCTCTAACAAGGATTTGCTTGCATATTTGTAAATAAAGCACATATTGCAAAGAGACCATAAAATCTCCAGTGTCCTCTTAGCCAAAGAAACCTATACTCCAAAACCCCTTGCCATTTGGGGGAACAGGAAAAACAGGCTGGTGCCGTGGTTAAAATGTCAGCCTAGGATCTGGAAAACTCAGGTTCAAGTCCTTTCTGTCTGATTAAGCCTATTGGGTAACCTTGGTTTAGACACACTTATCCTACCTTACATCACAGGGTGTATTTGAGAATAAATAAAGGAGGGGAGGAAGGGTAAAATGCAAATGTACTAGATTTAAATATAAATAAGCATAATATTGTCATGATATTGTTGTAATAGCCAAGATGCAAGAGCTCCTGAAAATCCACAGTGCATTATTTAAAAATTAATCTATTCCTCTTACCTAATTGACACTCATTCCCTGCAAATCTTGGAAGACAAATGCAGGAATGTTGGTAGTGCTTAACTTTGCAGACTCCACCGTTCTTACAGGGATTCTCTTTGCAGGGGTTTAAATCTGTTTGGAAGAGGAGAAATGTAATGGGATAAACATCAAGGCAAGAGACAAATGACAAACTGATAATCTTCTGAATGCGGACAAATGTTACAATAAAGAAGGCTATCATACCCATCAAGAATTTGGAGATGATCTTTGATGTTTGCCTTTCAAAGGAGGCTCAGATTGCAAAGGTAACTCACCAGGCATTCTTCTATCTTTGTAAGGCAAAGTTACTAGCACCCTACCTGACCCCGGGGAACCCAGTCACGGTGATCCATGCAATGCTTATATCTAAGCTGGATTACTGTAACTCACTCTATGAGGGTGTACCACTGACCTTGACCTGGAAACTGCAACTGGTGCAAAAAGTAGTTGCACAGATCCTTACTAGGACACTGTGGAGGACTCATATTCAACCTGCCCTCCAACAGCTGCACTGGCTACCAGTTGAATTCTGGATCAAGTTCAAGGTTTTAGTCTTAACCTTCAAGGCCCTACACAGTATGGGCCCTGCATAGCTAAGGGACCACCTCTTCCCGTATACCCCCCCAGAAGAAAATTAAGATCTTAAATTACTAATATGTTGGTGGTCCCTGGTCCTTTAAAAGTGTACCTTTTTAAGGACCCCTGCCCCTAAGTGGAATATGCTGCTGGTAGAAAACTGGGCCCTGTCAGAGCTATCAAAGATCCACAAGGTCAGCAAAAGGGCACTGTTCCACCAAGCATGTGGTTGAGGACAGGAGAAAGTAAACAAAATCAAGCCCCCCCCCTTTTTACCACAGATATCAGCTGGAGAGATAGGAAAAGAAACAAGGCCCAAGAAATGCATATAAATGGAGCACTTAGGATACTGTTCTATATTTTTACTGTTTTTATCAGAATTTTGTATTATGATGGCTGTACACAGCTCCAAGCTTGATTTGAAAGAGTGTTCTATAAAGCAATAAAATAATAATGATGATGATAATGAAATTTGCATCACTATGACTGTTCTTAAAATATGAACTACCACCATTCATTCAGTACTAGGATAATCATGCAGCAATCCTGTTAAATGTGTGTATTTTAATTTATGCTTTAAAATGCATTATTTGTTTCTTAAATTCAGGGATATTATGTTCCTTCATAGTTTATGTTCCTTCATAGACATTTTTATTTGTCTAAAAAAATGTGCTTTTTGAGACTAAAGAAAGAAATGGCAAATTCTTTGGAAGTCATCACATTAGTTCCCAGTTAACCATAGCAGGAAAAAAAAATCAAAGATAACCTCCTACCTTTGTAATCAAACCAAAACTCCATCTGCAAAATAATTACATAAGTATTGGTGAATTAGTCAAAGGACACCCACCCAAAACATTTGCCTGAACATCTTGCTCTATTTACATAGCACAATGGTACCAGAGTAGCCTTCTAGAATGAGATCCCATACGAACTGGTGTAAAACTGGACCAAATAACATGCTTTGTAGAGAGGGGGGAAAGACAGTGCTAATTAGCTAAAGGGGCCCCCACCTCCAACCTGTGCTAATGCAGCTATACTGGTTGCCAATTGCATCCTGGATCAGATTTAAGGTTCTAGTTTTGACCTTCAAGGCCATCCGTGGTCTGCCCCCTGCATATCTTAGGGACTGCTTATTGTCTTATGCCCCCCACAGGGCCCTTCACTCTGTGGGTGCAAATCTGTTGGTGGTTCCCCAGCCCAAAGGTCTTCTCGATCCTGGCCCTGACCTGATGGAACGAGCTCCTGGAAGAGCTGAGGGCCCTGCAGGAACGTTCTCAGTTCTGCAGGGCCTACAAAATGAAGCTCTTCCACGTATTTGGTTGAGGCCAGATCTTTGGATCCTCCTCGCCAGAGCTGTAACATCACACTATCTGCCCGCTTATCCCCCTGAGGCACTGGATATGGCGGGGGTCTGCTGAGTTTGGGCAGTGAGTAGGGCCTTGGGGCCTGGATTGCTGTCATTGTTAATTTTAGGGGTGGTATGTTTTATTGTGGGGATCTTTATTGTAACCCACCACGAGCTAGCTAATCCAGAAGTGGCAGGTAATAAATCAAATAAGTAAGTAAATAAATTAACAAATAAAGTTTCAGATATGACAGTTCAGTTTAGTCACAGATGCCAACTCTTGTAGGTTCCTGAAAAATCAGCTCACTGTTTTCTCCTGTGATTTGAAAATCTCTTTTGCCTCCTCAAAAGAACACTTTTCTTCAATACATTCTCTTTCCAGATCTCCTGGACGGATTTCCTCCAAGAAGTGGTTGGCACGTTTACGAATCCTCAGAACATGGTTTGCTTCTTCTGGCCCCAAGAAAACTATGAAAACAGAGTGATGCCATTATGAATCCTGCTTCCTGAATACAATCTGTTTATAGACCTGAAGAAGGGAATGGGAGTAAACATGAAGTGATTGCTTAAAAAAATAAATAAAGGGATGTGTTTTGGTAGCACATTTGCAGGTATTTGACTGGGATTTAACCCCAAACTTAATCTCAGTATGGGAAAGATATAGGTAAAATTGAAGCTACAAATGGATTTGGGACAGAATACCTAAAATAATGGGTGCTAGCTCTGATTGACTGGTGTTCAAATCTACAGTCAGAGCCTCATTTTGTGATAAATACATACCCACCTGAAAATGAAAATGCTAGGCTGTTGTAGGATATTAGTAAAAGAAAGGTCACGCTCAAGGAAATTCCAGTCATTCTACAGACCAAATGCATAGAATTGTATCGTTTTGTTGCAGGTCACCTACACAGAAGAGAATGAACAAGTTCCTCTCAAAGCAAGTGAGATGAGAAAGAATGAGGGTTGGAGGGAGTGAGGAGAGGGAGGAATGAGGAGAGAGGGAAACAGAAATTAAGGAATGAAAGGCCAAGCAAGTTTCCCAGACATGAAATATTTAATCAAAACAAGCAGTTAAATGCACTGCAATAACAGCTCACGTAATCTGCATGTGCAGCAAAATCTGCACCCTGGAAGGCAGAAACATTTGTTAGTAGAGTTAGTCCAACCCCAAACACAGAACTTTGCCTGGACTGCTAAGGGCTTGCAGCAATGCCCAGAGCAGATAGAAGCCCATCCTTTCATCTTTCCTGTTTGATGAAGGGCATCAGATTGACTGAGTTTGTCTATTCTCCTCCTATTAGTTGCTCTAAATTCTAGATGTCATCAGTCAAGCAAGGACTGAACTACCTGTTACCCTGGAGACCCATGAGAGAATTGCCTGAGGTTTTTGTTTCACTTTCTTGGGGCTGTAGAGGGCTCTACATTTTATTGTAGTAGAGGTGATGGAAGGTGGTTATTTAACTCCCAAAGTTTACAGGTTAAAGTCATCCAGCAACTGAAACCTAATCCCTCCCCAACATGGAGCACTATGGGTTCTGAGGGGGAAAGTGGACATGAAGAGACCCAGCAATGACCTTAAGTTATCAACATTCTTTTCCTAAAGGAAACAACCCCAGTTCATCATAATATAAAAAGACTGTATTCTCTTACCTGATTCAGAAGGACAAAGCGCCATTTAGATCAACACCAAAGAAAATGGTGCAAATTTCATTGTTGATTATTAATCTAGTACAAATATTGACAATGAGGCCATGGTACATCGACTTTCCAGCCCAAAGAAATTTCATTTAATTAAAACAAAGACAAAAAGCAATTCTTAACATTCCATTAGAATAACTACAGCACTGTGCTTATATTGTTCATACTTTTGTGGCAAGCCTGCTGACTGAAGTCTGCCCTTTTTGTCATTGCAGTACTTACACTCCTGAAGATGCTGTGAACTTTCCCACTAAATCCTCGACTGTGCGGAAGAAGAAGGCAATTGTGCTTCCCTTTCCCCAGCTCCAACCCCAGCTGTGGTTATTCATTGACTTTCTAGATCTTCTGCTTTTTCTGATACTTCAGATTACATCACTGCAGGAGAAAACAATATTTGGAAGAGAGAGAGGAAAGATAATTAATTTGGTGGATTCATCTTTAGTGTGATGGATAGCCCCAGAACTCTTGTATATTTAAGCAAATAAGAGGGTTGTGGGTTTGGGGTTGTTGTTGTTTTTTTTGCTTCTTTGTTTTTGTTCAAATTCCTTACATTATAATGCTTTCATTCAAGGCAAACCTTCTTAAATTGAGGCTTGAATTAAACTTTGGGGAAGTCCACACTAGGAAGTATACATGAGTATTCTAAAACTGGAATGTCCTAGGTGGCAAGAAATAAATTCATATTTAAGCATGAAAGCCCTTTCTATGCATGTGCCTACTGTCGGTTTTGTGTAACTTCTTGAAATAATTGGCATACACATATTTTTTGTTTTTCCTGACCCTTCACCCCTGCAGTGATACACGGGAAGGGAGTTTGGTGGGTTCGTAATGCCAGAGTCTGCTTTCCAATACTGCCATTTCCTCCAGGGGAACTGATTGTAGTCTGGACTCTCTGGAGATTCTGGGAAGACTTTGGGCTCTGCCGAGGCTAGTAACTCTAGGTAGGAATGACAGCTCTGGGTTGGTAGATTCCTGAAAAGGTGGGAATTGGATCCTCCAGAGATCAGCATATGGAGAAGAGAGGAGATGGGTATGATGCCATAGCATCCAGGGAAACTGGTCACTGTTAATATGGAAATCCAGGATTTCCAGAAGACCTCCAAGCCCCACCTGGTGAATGGCCACTCTGCCAATGAGAATGAAAAGCAGTCCCTGGACCAAGCCTGTGCAACTGGTGATTCACTGAGCCAAATTCAGCCCTGGCAGCTACTTCCCTCATCTACTTGCTCATTCCCAAACACATTTATTTTTAAGTTATAATACTAATTATGAAGTCCATTTCAGTAGTTCCAGGGTTCCAGATCTGGAGCAGTTCCAGCTCAGGTTTTACTTATGCCCCTGGGTAAGTTTATGGTTGGGGACTCCAGTAGGCACTGGGTTCCTTTTTTCTAACCTGATAGAATCAGCTCATGTGACAAACAGTAAATCAATAACCAATAAACAGTAATACATCCTGTTGCATGTGTATATCAGGAGTGGTCTGAATGTTTAAAAAGTCACCAAGAATCTCTAGATTTATAAAGGAAGAATTCAACATACAAAATTCTATTTGGTTTGGGAACAACATAACCTAAGGACCACCTACTCCTGAACTTACCCAACCACTGAGATCAACTCCAGGGGCTCTTTGGGTTCATTGGCTATCTAAGGCCAGATGGCAGCAACCTGAGAAAGGGCCTTCTTGGTCATGTCACCAAAATGATAGAATCCATCTGTCCCCCTCTTTCATTGTCTTCTGCCAACGTTTGAAGATTTACCTCACTGACCCACTTTATTTATTTATATATATATATATATATATATATACATACATACATACATACATATATATATATATTTATTTAGATTTATATACCGCCTTCCCCGAAGGCTCCGGTACAAATGTTTTGACTTTGTATGTGCTCTGCTTAGGTGTTGTTTTTAATAGTTTTTATACTAGGTATTTTGCTTGTTTTAATGTTTTTGACTTTGGGGATCCTAAACTGGATGGAAAGAAGGTATAGAAAAGTTTTAAATAAATACATCTCTTAAAGGATAATATATCTATGCCGAGTCCACATACATATGCATACCTTAAAGGCTTAGGAATTGTTTTGCCAAATCAGCCCAGCACTGTTTGTAAGAATAAATTGGTAAGAATAAATGGAAAACGGCAGAGACAAGGTGATCCACCAGAAATTGGTCTGCTGGGAATCATGGCTTACCTTCTGCCCAACTGTGAGAGGACTACTCACGAGGGTGCAGTATAAAAATCCCAAAATAAATACATAAATGCACACTGAGGAAATAATTAAGGAACGCAACACACTTTTATGTGGTATACTCTGTATTTATTAGCAGAAGATACTAGGCAAACGATTGCTGGGCACATTATTATAGTGATCATTATGCTCCTTTTTTAAATTTCGGTTTTTGTGGTGTTTTTAGTTGCTGATCAATCCATTCGAGGTAAGAGCTGATTTTGGTGTAGATTCCAAAGTTATCAGGATTCCCACAGCCTTCTCCCCAGCTCACCAGCCCCACTAGGAACCAGGTCTTTTTGAACTGAGTTACCATAGGACCGCCACTGTCCCCATGACAGGAATCCCTCTTATCGCCTAAGATCCCCGCACACAGCATGTTGTCTGAGATTAAATTCTGCATGGCATGGGCACATTCATTCCGAGGTGCCACAGGGACTTCAATATAGTTGAGGACAGAGGTGTAGTTAGTTGCAGAGTTCTCACTCTGGGTACCCCAGCCAGTCACCACCGTTTGTGTCCCTTCTTTCGTCAGCTCCTGCTTGGCAAGGTTCTTGACAGGTAGGCATATGGGCAGCACGTACTTGTTGAAGAACACTGGACGGGCCAGGTGCAACAGTGCAATGTCATTATCAGAGCTAGTCTTGTTGTAGTTTTCATGAGGCACAAGCTTGTCAGTTAAGATAGCTTGTTCGCCATCATCTGATCGCCAGCGATGGTATTTGCCTGTAAGGGCAACAAGAAAACAGAGAGATTTTTCCATACTTCAGATGGAGCATTCATCATTCCTTCAGCCTGCTCACCCACTCTTTCTTACATACATCTGAATCCTAAATCCTAATCCAGCAAAGGTTTTCCACTTTATTCTGCTAGCTGTATGCACTGAGTTTAAAAGATCTGATATAGTGGGAAACGGCTACCTAGGCTTCAAGATTTGTGAGCAGCAATAAAGCAAGCTTGGATTTTATCTTTATGTTAGCTTCAAGAAGTGATGGTAAATCACACACCATCTCACAAAACAACTGATAATTCTTTGGGTCCCCCATAATTGAATTAATATCTGCCACCCTATCTCTTCCTATTTTTTTTTCCAATCCACTCTTGAGGTCATATTCTATGTCCCCAGGAGTAGACTAGGAGGAGAAAACATTATTCTGGAAAAGAACCCCACCCCACAGTTCCCCTCAGAAGGGGCAAAGGGAAGAAGAACAGGCTCAACTCATGGTAGCAGCTTGCACCAGTTTCCCACAGGACTGCCTTCTGTGATGTGAATCTCGCCTCAGTTGGGGCCAGAGTAGTCTAACAAAGGGGGAGTCCTGGAGCCCATGGGGCCAGTGGAACTTTTCCTGGTGGTCTTAATGACCATTTCATCCTTCCATGTCTCTATGGGTTGCCCATTCTTTTCTTTGAAAGGCAAAGCCCTGATGTATTAATTGAAGTGTCCCATATTACAAAGAAAGGCAGTCCTTTTTCCATACCAAATTTCAATTTGAGTATTTCTTCTCCTTCCAAACAATGAGCAGCTGTCAGCACCCAGGTGGGGTGTATAAGAACGCCCCCACACTTAAATTTCCCTGCTCCATTGAACAGCATAACCTGAAACGGAAAAGAAGAAGTACAGGGCCACTGTTTCTTTTTCACGCATTATTTACCTCACAGAACACGTTCAACATTGCTTTGTTGGAGGTCCCAGCATCTAATATTTTGCTTTCTGTGCCTAGTGATAAAAGCCCCAATTCCTTTCTAGTCAAAGAAGATAGAGGAGAAAATGGAAAAAAATTATGGTAGAATGCTCTTTTAGTGTCACTATTTCATCTTTTACTTTCTTTTTCTTTTCTAAGACTTTGTTTTACTCTGCAATCTTTTATTAATGAAAATCTTTAATAAAAATAATTTTAAAACACCTGTCTAAACAAGATATTTTAAAATGGCCCAGAATACATAACACCAGATTTTCTTCTCAATTTTTATGCAACTGTGTTCCTCTGCCAGTGCGGTGTTGAAATTTGTACGGGAGGCTAAATCCACACATGAGTTGGTTATTGTGCTACAGAAGCAGTCATTTGAAACCAAATTTTCCTGTTTGGACAAACTGTGAATGGCTGCAACAACAGTATCACGTCCAACAATGTGTGGAATTAGCTTCTGCCGAGGACTGGGATAAGATCATCAATCAGCTTGAAGGTGACCCAGAGACAGTCATGTTCTCTCAGCTTAACCTACCAACCAGGATAAAATGGAAATGGGGAGAACCATGCCCTGAACTTCTTGAGGAAAGGACACATATAAGTAGGTATGTAGGCATACAGACTGACACAGCAGAACAAGTCTGCCAAACTGCAGAAACCGTCTTGTTCTACTTGAGTTAAATCATACAGAAGATAATTACCCCCAAGTCTAACATTTACCAAATATTACATGACTCCATTGTAATTCACGTTTCCATTAAGACAACTTTCTCCCATCAGGAATCCATGTATGAGTTCAGTAAATGTCATATTCTCTCCTATGTATAAACAGCCATCATACTGTGTACAGGATTTTGGTATATCAGGGTGATTCTGTATGGGGTTATTACCTTTGACAGTTCAGCCTAATTTTGTTTTTTTTTAATAACTGCTCCTGAAGCTCCACGCAGTGTATCTGAACTCTTGAGCTGGTGATGCAGCTGGAGGTCACGATGGCAGACAGACACGATCTTTGAAGTGATTATGTTCCCACCCTTCACAGGAGTCAGAACCAGAGCTTAGGTACAGGTTAAGTAAGTTACTGTCGTTTAAGTGTGCCACTCGCATGTACATGGTCCACTCGCATGGTCTATATCTCAATGATTAGTCTAGGCTATCTTGATCTCATTAGATCTTGCTTGGCCCTGGTTAGAACTTGGATGGGAGACCAACAAGAAGTCCAGGGTTGTAGAGGCAAGCAATGGTGCACCAGCTCTGATTGTCTTATGCCTTGGAAACCCTATGGGATTGCCATGTCAGTTGTGACTTGATGGCAAAAAGGTTTTTTTGTATGTTATGGCATGATAATACTGGTGGTTCTCTATTGGTCTGTCAAGTAAGATGGTTGAACAAGAAAAAAATATTCCTTAGCAAACAGTAGCAACATATATGGGGGGGGGGGGGTGTCTTGGAATGCCTGATTGGGAAGTTTTGTGCCAGCTTCTAGGAAAAGTGAAATCTTCCCAAGGAAGCGACTGTAGGTAATTGAAGAATTCCTTGAAACTCCTTACTTGCCATGGGCTGCTTCCTTTCTTTCCGGCTTTTCCTGCAATGAGTTTAATTTTCATCCCACTAGTTGAAGCATGGGGATCCACAACTCTCCCACAGGGGAACTCCACTGTAAAAAAGTAATTGAAGGATTGTATAGAAAGATTAAAATATATATGTGGTAGTCCCTATGAGATCATATTTAGAAAAAAAATTCCACTCTACTATTCAATCAAAATCATCTTATATTTTCTTTATTTCTGGGAACTGTGTGAATCCAGTTAATTATTCCATTCTCAGCTTCCCATTGAATCAATCTGAAGTAAATTCCCAGTCCTTTTTAGCAATCAAAATGAATTTTTAGCAAGAGCTATTTTGCACAAGGTATTACTGTTTTGTTCATTTTCTGTACCTATGAGGTATCCACAGTATTGCTATTTAATGAATTATTATTATTATTATTATTATTATTATTATTATTATTATTATTATTATTATTATTATTATTATTATTATTTTGATTTATTTCCCGCCACTCCCAAATGGCTCGTGGTGGGTGTCTTAAAACCCCATTAAAACTCCCATTAAAAGACTTTAAAATATTAATATTTTCAGGGCTCAGATTCTCTCTCTGTGATCAGGATGGCAATAAATGTTTTTATTTCAATGATTTAAATACCGCTTTATTATTAAATTGTCATTGGTGAAATGTACATATGGAGACACTGTCTACAAACTGTGGCTCTCCAGATGTCCATGAACTACAATTACCATGAACCCCTGCCAGCACTATGTTGGTGGGGGCTCATGGACAAAAACAAAAAGCTGGTATGGCAAAAGAAATGGGTGCCAACCTCCAGGTGTGCATGGAGATCTTCTGAAATTACAACTGATCCTTTAGCAAATGGCTGCTTTGGAGGGTGTGCTCAATACTGAAGCTCCTCCCCTCTGCAAACCCCACCATCCCCAGGCTCCACCCCCTAATCTCCAAGAATTTTGTAGCCTAGAGTTGGCAACCCTAACTATTTATGTAACTCTGCATATACCCAGCATTTATTTAGCTGGAGTTGTTTTTGTACAAATCAATGACAAGTGAAAATTAGTACAGTAAAGATTTATAGCCAGGTGGCATGCTAATACTGTATTTGTAACTGTTTTGCAGGAGTGGCAGCCAAATTTAAATAAGCCACTAGGTATATGCAGTGCAAAGCACCAGTAAATTCCTTCCGGCGGCATCCTGTTTACATCAGTCCTTCTGGACTGTACCACTATTCAAACTGTAGGTGGAGGTTAATGTACTTGAAATTCACTCATTTAAAAACTCGCATGCATTAGAGTTGACCATATATAAGGAGAATTTTTTTAACATACACAAAACTATTTTGATGTGCTAATTTAATATATACAAAGAGGTTTTGCTTTTACAGGGGGGTGAGGTGAGATCAAAAATACAATTCCTCTCTCAACTACAGTTGATACCCCAACTAACTCATTATACCACTTCCTTCTGCACAATGTACAGAATGCTTCTCCTATTCTGACCACTAGGATCGGAATGCTTAACTGTGTGCTTTACAGACCAGAGTACACAGTGGACTATATATGTATTGTCCTCTATATATTTATTGAGAATTCCTACCCAGGAAGATATGATCCCACGTCAACACCATTATTGGCATGGCCAGTTGTCATACCCCCTAGTCGCCCCAATTGGTAGCTGTTTTGTTAGGGTGGGCATATAGTTATAGGGTGGGCTTATAATTATTTCCTCCAAATTGTTTTGTACGTTTCCTGAAAAGTTTTTATGGGTTTTTTAAATGGGGTTTGTAACAGAGGATTGTATTTTATTGTATAGGGATTGTTATGTAACCTGCCACCAGCTGGCATGCCAAGAGTGACAGGTAACAAATCCAATAATAAATAAGAACCAAGAATAAATAAGAACCAAGCCCTCATTTCCTTGTATGGCTGCTTAAGTCGTGTTCTTGGGAAGCATTATGGGTTGAATCAGCTATCTTTTTCATTCAATTTCGTTCCATTCCCTTTATGACTACAGCATTTGTTCCACATTGCTTTTGTCTATGCGATTCCCATGATCCTGAGCATAACCTATGTAGTGGTCACTTTCCATTTTCATGGACAGAAAAGCTGGTTGCATCTACCCCATTGTGTACCTAACCATCTTTCTCTGATTTATACCTAGTTCTACATGCAACAGCACAATAATTCATGCCCACTAGGTTTTATGAATAGCAATAATTCTAATCACTCAGATTAAACTGTTTCCTTTGTTACTCTCCATAGTAATTAACAAGACTTTCTTGTGAAGGCAGCTAATGAAGCACCACAGGGAAGAATCACACTACTCATCTATCTCATGCAGAGATTTGGATTGGGTGATTATGCAAACAACACTCAACTCCATATCATCATACCAGGGAGGCAGTGGATATGTTGAGCCAGCATCTGGAAGCAGCAAGGGACTAATTGAGGATAAGCAAACTGAAATGCAATCCAGGCAAAGTGGAAGAGCTTTGGTAGTAAAACTCTGGGGAAAAGCATTTAAAATATTTTGCATTTTTATTACCACAATTATGGAGTTAGAGTGTATAAGAAACTATTGCTTTGAGCTACCTTTCAAGGTTTTTTTTAGAATTATGTGGCAATAAATAAATAAATAAATATAACGAGGAACTACTGAAAAAGGACAAGGAACGAGGAACTACTGAAAAAGGTGCCTTTAAATTAACATTCATATGTTAAAAGATTCTATATAGGGTTAGAATTACAGAATCATACTGTTGGAAGGGACCTCCAGAGTCATCTAGTCCAACCCCCTGCATAATGCAGGAACTCACAACTATCTGCCTACCCACAGTGAGCCCAATTTCATGCCCAAATGATTCCTGCCACCACCAAAAATCTCCAGAATCTCCAGCGTAGCCTGGAGGAAATTCACCTACCATCCCACAATGGTAATTAGCAATTCCCTGGGCCACAAGAGACAAACACCTTCCTGCCCACCCACTCACAATCTGCCTAAGTTCATAAAATCAGCATTTCTGTCAGATGACTATCTAGCCTCTGTTTAAAAACTTCCAAAGAAGAAGAACCCACCAGCTCCCAAGGAAGCCTGTTCCACTGAGGAACCGCTCTGTCAGGAATTTCTTCGGGATGTTTAGCCAAAAATTCTTTTGAATTAATTGGTTCTGGTCCAACACTGGAGCAACAAAAATAACTCTGCTCCATCTTCTATATGACAGCCCTTCAAGTATTTGAAGATGGTTATCATATCAGTCATCTTCTCTCCAAGCTAAACAGATCAAGCTCCCTCAACCTTTCCTCCTATGACTTGGTCTCCAAACCCCTCACCATCTTTGTAGCCCTCCTCTGGACACACTCCAGTTTCTCTACATCTTTCTTCAGATGTGGTGCCCAAAATTGAACACAGTACTCCAAGTGAGGTCTTATCAGAGCAAAGTGGTAACATCACCTCCTGTGATCTAGACACTGTACTTCTTTTAATACAGCCCAAAATCCCATTTGCCTTTTTAGCTACCAAGTCACGCTGCTGACTCATGTTCAGTCTATCCTTTTCTGCCAAGACAAGTCTCACCCATCCTATTGTGATGCATTTGATTTTTTTTTAACCCAAATGCAGAACTTTACATTTTTCACTATCAAAATTCATTTTATCTCAGTTTTCCAGCCTGTCAAGATCATCCTGTATCCTGATTCTGTCTTCTCGTGTGTTTGCTATCCCTCCCAGTTTAGTATCATCTGCAAATTTAATAAGCCCCCCCCCCACTATTCCTTCATCCAAATTATTTATGACTATGTTGAATAACACAAGGCCCAGGTCAGATCCTTGAGGCACTCTACTCATCATTCCTCTCCAAGAAGATTATGAACCATTTACAAGCCTGTTCTGGGTTGGAAAAACCCTGGGGGTGGGCTAGAAGAAGGTGGGGTTTAGAGATGAGAAGGCACTCAGCAGGATAGAATGGCATAGATCCCACCCTCAAAGGCAGCCATTTTCTCCAGGTGAACAGATCTCTGTAATCTAGTAATTCCAGGATATCTCCAGGGTCCACCTGGAGGTTCACAACCCTCATTCAGTAATCAGGATGCATGTTATTTGAAATGCCTTGGACTGATGCCAAGCAAGCTAGTGTGAATCCTTCCTTACCAACAGGCTGACATGAAATATGATCATCCTTCAGCTGGTACCCTGAAGCACAACTGCAATAACGTCGGCCCTTCTCCTGATCTTCATGACAGAAATGCTCACAGCCACCATAGTCAACGGAGCAGTTGGTGTAGTTGGTCACTGCATAGCAAAATCATTAAAATATGTAATAAAAAAGCATTATTTATCACAAAAATATTCACTGGAGTGGTCACTTTAATGTCCCCTTTAAAGCTGTACAGAAATACAAATGTTTGAGGGCCAGTTCAGATTACCCCAGCCTGCTCTGTCGGCAGTGTAAGGTCATCAGGAACATGTGTTGGATCCATATGAATATTCCTGCCCATTGAGTGTAGTTTCCCCTCCTCTCACTACCTTTTTGTGGAAACTTGAAATGCCCCTAAATCTTTTACCCCAGGGAGTGGGCACCCTTAGGAACAGGAACAGAGGGCATGTGGGGTTATCACAAGAGAAGCAAAAAAACTGCATTCAGTGGGCAGAAGTGTTTGGATCCCAGCCCCAAATGAGGCTGCCTCAAACTCTCTTTGGTCCAGCCAACCAGTTCAGTATTGCCTGCCAGCAGTAGTGCTCCAGGACATCATGCAGAGGAACAAGGCTGGCTTCAGGTTTGGGGGAGATAGGCAGAAATTTCCTAGGGCTCCCTTTCCTTTCCTCTTCCTACCACTTGGCACTGATACTAGGAATGATATCCTCCAAGTGGGACCTGGGGATCCCCCAGAATTATAACTCATCTCCAGGCAATAGAGATCATCTGGAGAAAAGAGATATATTGGAGGGTGGAATTTATGGCCTTGTACCCACTGAGGTCTCTGTCCTCCAAGTCTCTAGCCTTACTCCATCCCCTGCTGGTAGCTGGGGGGGAGGGGTTGACACCCTAACTGATACCTCCCACCCACTTGCATTCCTCTCACCTGTTTGTATGTCCTTCCTTTATCTGAGCACAAGCCTTCCCACTAGCCATGTTCACAGATGCCTGTAGCCCTTTACCCAGCCTAGGCAATGCATGCATGCAAGGAAGGATGGCTGGTGGAGTGGTAGCAAATGAGTGGGCAGAGGGTCTGACAGCACCCCCCTCCCTTCGGTGGAAGCTATTTTTCAATATATGCCAACATAGATCTTTCTAGCATGTTTTGCACTGTAGTTTATAGCAATGGGTATAGACTCTGCATATGGCATGTTTTGTCCAGTGCAAATGAACCCCGAGGCAGCTCCTATGGGACACAGATTTAGAATATTGTGATTGAGCTTCAGATGAGAGGTTGGCCACTAGTGAGGGGAAAATTGTAACTTTTCCAGAATTCAAACCACCCTATTTAGTGTTGGGAAACTGCAGTCTTGCCTCTGGCTCCAGCAAGATATGCCCACTTAGAACACACAAGAGAGCTAAACTACAGTTTGCCAGCCTCTTCCAACAGCACATGAGGGAAAACCTTCCTGCAAGGTTATTCCTTCACTGCTAAGAAGCAAAAACTTGATTTTCGCTTGGTAGGACTTTCCTGGTTTCACAGCCTGTAGCAAATATACATCTAGAAAGACCTTTGGATCAGCATATATTTTCTGCAATGATTTAATTATTAGGGGTTCCATGTTTTGAACAGCAAAACAGAGGACATATTTCCCAACTGACTACTTCAAACAAGAGGCCACAATGACACATCTAATTTTAAATACCTCTTTGATTTAACCTGCAGAATATTCCTGATCTTTCAACGCCAAAACAGGACATTTTCTTCTGTTTTTAAAAAAGAGCCCAAACGAGGACATACACCAAAAAAAGAGAGCTGAACTTTAAACAGTACAAAGCACATTATACAGCAACAATGTTTGTGTTATATACAACAATAGAGGACTGAGGCATATAATTACCATGTTGACACAGCTGTCCCTCCCAACCTGCATTACAAACGCATTGAAATCTCTCAAAGCCGTCCACACAGGTTCCATTGAAACATGTGACATTTTCACATTGATCTCCATCTAAAAAAAAATTTGCAGAGAAACTCAGATCATGAGCCATGTAGTTTCACTACATGTTAACGGCCAAATACATCTCCTGTAGGTTTTCCCAACACACAGACAAGGACAGACAGACTGAGAGAGGTTACTTCCTTTGTTGTAATCCATCTCCTTTATGAGTATGGGATTCCCAAAAATACCAACTGCCCCCAAAAGCAGTACATTTGGAAGGAACAATGGAGAAATTTTGGATGCAACCCTGGTTCCAAATTATCAAATCACTAGATGCACACAAAGTCCATTGCTACAGCTGAGTCATTTGTAGCTTTTGAAGTACAGATCATGGAAAGTACCCACATAATTCCCTTTTAGCACAAACCGCAGCAAGGAACAATAGCTAACTTAATGCACCTGGTCACAACAATCCTTTGGAGTACAAAAATAAATGAATGGGGAGGAAAGAAATAAATTTCCCACTATAAACATGCAAAGTGAACACTTCTTTACTTACCAACATACTTTGTCCAAAAACCCATCTGCAAAAACACAAAATCTAAGTTAAAGTGGGAAACAGATTATTGTTCCATGAATGGTGTCACATCACGTCCATCATCCTTGATGGAGTCATTATGAGAACGAACTAGTCTTGGGGCCCCACCAATGTGTACCGCAAGAATTTGTGCTCAGGAGTCTTGCATACAAGAAGCACAATTTTTTGCCAGGAAGGACATGGTCAGAAGAAATATCCTTTTCTATATTGCCTCACATCTCAGTACTCCCATTGCAGTGCTGGAACTAGCTAATTCTTCTGTAAACAAAAGATTGCAAGGTATTGTTGTTTAATGAAATATTAATATTTTCAGAGCTCATATTCTCTCTCTGTGATAAGGATGGCAATCAATACATTTTTAAATTTCAACGATTTAAATACCGCTTTATTATTAAATTGTCATTGGAGACATATGGAGACACTGTCTACAGCAGGGGTGGCTGAACTGTGGCTCCCCAGATGTCCATGCATTACAATTACTGTGAGCCCCTGCCAGCACCATGTTGGTAAGGGCTCATGTTAATAATCCATGTACAAAAACAAAAAGCTGGTATGGCAAAAGAAATGGGCGCCAACCTCCAGGTGGGCATGGAGATCTTGTGAAATTACAACTGATCCTTTAGCAAATGGCTGCTTTACAGGGTGTGCTCTATACTGAAGCTCCTCCCCTCCCCAAACCTCACCACCCCCAGGCTCCACCTCCCAATCTCCAAGAATTTTGTAGCCTACAATTGGCAACTCTATTTATGCAACTCTGTATATTCCCAGCATTTATTTAACTGGAATCATTCTTGTACAAATCAATGACAAGTGAAAATTAGTACAGTAAAGATTTATAGCCAGGTGGCATGCTAATACTGTATTTGTAACTGTTTTGCAGGAGTGGCAGCCAAAGCACCAGTGAATGCCTTCCGGCGGCATCCTGTGCTGGAACTAGCAGTGCTGGAACTAGCTAATGGATAACATTTTCAGGGCAATTCTTCTGCTAACAACAAAATGCAACTCTAAGTGGCATCCACCATTATAGTTCTATAGAGACCACATTGTCCAACCCAGCATCATATTGCCTTCAGTGACATTCTGTAGATTGTTCACACAGCCAAATCAAAGGTGTGAAAAATGGGAATCGATAGATCACAGTCATAGTCTTGCTTTCCCAGATGCCCATCTTACAACTGAACAAATATGTTCAAAGACACTGAAAGTGGGTTGGGAATGGGAGAGAAGGTAGATGTGACTATATAACCACTGTGCCACATATGCAATTCTACCTGCAGCTACACATCCCTGTAGATATCCAACAAGTAGCTCAAGAGACTGCCTGGGATGACAATGCCTTTAAGGGTGCCAACGAAGCAGCATCCAGTCCAAGAGCATTTCCAAAATCACTTGCAACACTACATTGATGGGATGAATACTACTTGGGCCACAGAGTGATTTGGGTTGGCCTCACTGAAACCATAGGACAATCAACATGGCAATGTCATTTGATCCTCAACCATCATATGATAACAACTTACAGTTGCTTCTTTGGTTTTAAATATCTCATTGGCTTCCTCAAAGTCACATCGTTCCTCATAACATTCTCGCTCCAACGAGCCTCCCTTGAGCTCCTCCAAGAAAGTATTTTCCCTCTTCTGTATTTTCAGCACTTGATTTGCTTCCCTGCCACTGTAAAACACTTTGAACAACAATGGAAAAGCCATACAAGCCAGTAAGGCCACCTTGCTAGCAGTAAGCATGGTCAGACATCTTGTCTAATTTATGGTAACTGAGGCAGAAGCAAGTATTTTTGAGAGTTCTGAATAGAAAATAATGAATGCTTTTGAAGTTACTAAATGGACAAACTCAACACAATCCTAAAGCCAGTATGTGCTTAAACCAGTAAGTAATCTCCACACTATATTGGAAATGTGCTGCCACTGTCCCTGCTGATACAAACAAGTGTTACCATGGTGACACATTATAGCCATATTGGTGCAGAGTCCCAAGTCTATAAATCCCAGCTAGGATACATGTAGCTTAAATGATGGCATGGGGTTACATTCCTCTGGTTTAATGTTGTGCATACTTTGAAAGCATGTACACAAGGGGCCTTTGGTAATGGGAACTATAGAGAAATGGCAATTTGTACCAAAAAGGAGCACTATGCACAGTCAAGGCAGACATTGTTATTTGTACCATCTGTATCTGTATCATAAATAAAGCCAGACAGGGATGGTGGGAGGAGTTGGGACTCATCGAGTGCCTGATTTGCTGACTGTCCAATGAGCAGTCAGTCAGGTAGGCTGTCCTGCCCTGGCTGCCTCCCCCTCCAACTTCTTCCACGTGGAAGAAGTGCCAGCCTGTTCTAATGTGCAGATGCCCAGAGGTGAGCGAGCTGGGAGGAAGGGATAGATGCCCTGGGACTACAGTCAGGGGGAGGGCAGTCACCCAGCCAGCGGCTGGAGCATGGGAGGGAGAGGAGACCAACACTAGTTGCCACAATGTGTGTGTGTGGGGAAACAGAACTCCCTCCACTCTAGGTGTTGCCTTACCTGGCTGGCTCCTGGGCCTGATCTAGGTGCTGCAGGTGGGGAGACATGGGCCCTCACCGCTGCCTGCCCCCTAGTGTACCCAGCCCACCTCCAAGCTGCACTCTCGGCCAGTTGTGCAGCTCAGGCAGGTGTTGGCCTGCTGTGTGGAGGCTGGTCAGCTGGCGGCCGGCAGCTGGGGTGGTGGTGAGCCATGGGGAGTTGCCATGGGGAGGCAGGGAGGGGACCTGGAGCAGCCGTGAAACCAGTTGTCTGTCTGCCCTCCCTCCCCTGAGCTGCATGCTCAGCTGGCTGCATTGCCCAGGAAGGTCATACAGAGTCCATCCATTTGGTAGGCAGGGGCTGGATGGGAACAACTCCGGTCTTGCCTGTGCCACCTTTGAAATTCCTACCCCTTTCCTCACTTCCCCTTTCTTTACCCCCTTCTTTCCTTCCTCCCCCCTCCTTTAGCCTTTCCTTCCTTCTTCCTTCATTCTCTGTCCTTTACAGCTTTCCTTCGTTTCTTCCTTCCTCCCCCACACCTTTACCCCCTTTCCTTCCTTCCTTCCTTCCTTCCTTCCTTCCTTCCTTCCTTCCTTCCTTCCTTCCTTCCTTCCTTCCTTCCTTCCTTCCTTCCTTCCTTCCTTCCTTCCTTCCTTACTTCCTTACTTCCTTACTTCCTTCATCCTTCAATCAGAGCTGGTTCCCCCTCCTTTACCCCCTTTCTTTCCTCCCCCCTCCCTCCACCTGGAGATCCTAGCAACCATTGTATTCTGAGGTACAATGGGCTTTGTTCCTAGTAACATAATACTACTTAAACTGGAGCACATCTCTAAGCCTTGGAGTTGCAGCTACTGGTGTGCCCAGGGACACAGAATTCCTTCCTGAGGAGCAGAATGGAAACTTGCAATCCTGCTGAAGAGTTTCATTAAGACGCCCATCAACTTCTGTAGTGAGCCAGCTTGGTGTAGTGGTTAAGAGCAGCAGCTTCTAATCTGGCGAGCTGGGTTTGATTCCCTGCTCCCCCACATGCAACCATTTGGGTGACCTTGGGCTCTCCACAGCACTGATAAAGCTGTTCTGATCAAGCAGTGACATCAGGGCTCTCTCAGCCTCACTGCCCTCACAGTGGGGAGAGGAAAAGGAAGGAGGCAGCGTGATGTCAAAAAAGCATGAATTCCAGGGGGGCTGACCTGGCTATAAGGTGGGCATGGCTGTTCTCCAGGCCAGCAGACCAGTGTTTCAGGGCAAACTGTTTCCATACATGTTGTATGGGGTGTCTGGGAGTTCTGCAGTGCAGAAAGACAGCTAACAAATGCTTTAAATAAATAAATCCCTGCTTTATTTAGGGACTTGGTGCCTAGGGACTCCAAAGCCATTGCTGCGCTCTCAGTCCTTTGAGTCTGTGGGAATCTCTTTTCTCTTTCGAGAGAGAGAGATCATGGGGTTCTGACTAGCCATGCCAGAGCAATGCTGGTGATGCATCCGCACCCACAACTTAGGCTGATGTTTCCCACTACAGACTTTTAAGAACCCAAGCTCAATGGCTAAAGAATATCAGAACAATCAGAGCTGGTTCCAGATTTTGGGAGACCTTTGATAGAGTTCCCAGGGCCTCCCTCCCCTCTTTTGACCACCAACTGGCCCTGCTCACAGCTTAACGCCCTCCCACCCATCCTCATGTCTCCCCCCTGCCTGGGTCTCCTTCCCCCGCCTGTTTATGAAACCTCCCGCCTCCCATGCTCACAATTGCCTGCACCAGGCTGCAACCATTTCCCTGGCGAGACCAGGAAGTATGTGCAACTGCAGCTGTGGCTGATAGAGAGGGAGCGGGTAGACGGGGAGGTTGGTGGCAGTGGGCCCTCCTATACATCCTGGGCCCTGGCAGCATCTCCTCCTGAGGGTATACTGATGCCTTCCCTGAGTGCAAATTTAAATTTGAAGCCATTGTTTTATCTTTATCACATGTTGTTGAGGAAAACGAGGCAGCTTGCTGGGAGGGGGGGGGGGTATATAAATCAAATAAATAAATAGTTTCCCATCAGCAAAAATAGCGGCATCACATTATATGTGGAATAGACCAGTAACATTTAATTAAAGTTCAAGGGCCAGAAAAGCCTATGCTTAGTAACATAATTCGGATTCCCTCCAGTCTCAGGACAGCTTGGAAATGAGCTAAAAACTTTTCTGCTTGCAAGATTTGACTTGTAAGTTGCTTGTGAGTTGGAAGGGTTACATTTTGATGCCCATTTACCCAATTGAAGCACCATCAGTCCTAAAGTCTACGGCACTCCAAACAGTGTGCAGCTGTAAAATGATATCAATGCATGTAGGATCCTCCTAAGCTATACATAACAACGAAGTATAAACGTTTGAGCATTTCCTTTTTCACTTTACCTGCACATTCAGGTGACATCAGCCACTCCTACTGTCTCATCTCAACTTATTTTGAGGGGAATTCCCTATACATGATCATGAGTTTAAACAGGCAATGGGGACAGCATGCAGGATAGAGAGTTTCTCCAACAAGACCAAATCAAGAAAGAAAGATGTTACCTGAGGCTTCATGTCCACCACGCAATACAAAGGTAGCTGAAAATACCCAAATGTTCACAATTTTCCACATCGTACCACACTTAAAACCTAAGAGAATAACCACAAAAGGAGACAACAGTTTTTAGGGCAATATATGCTCCTTTTATTATATTTCTAAAAAATATTTCTATTCCTTTATCTAAACACATTCCATTATGTGAACTGGCATACAAAATATGGTTCATAATCCAGTAGTTAGTTGTGTTTTTATATTTAGACTTGCACCCCCTTATAAAAACTGGCAGTAATTTTATCCTGTTGTGGCCCCTCATTAACTAATTAATTGGCATGATTGTGACTGTTCATGAGAGTATATCACTCTTCGTGTTCTATGGACTTTTATGTTCCTATCTGAAAATGACTCAACTAACTTACGAGAGGGTTTGTGTTTCCAAAGCCAGAGGCGATATCAGAGAACCCAATTTTATGCTGAACATATTTACTTTTCTTTTTTGTTTTACCAACTTCCCACAGTTATTTCCCACACATACTACCTTTAATATCTTTAGCTAGTTTGTAAAAAAAATTACTCCAAGAAAGAAAAGCAAAGGCAGAAATACTTCCAAAAGACTTACTGATTTCAGCAGCTGACTCAGTGTTGCCCACAGTTCTGCCATTAGATCCAGAGGCCACTTAGTTAATACACAACCTCAAATATTTACTCATCAGACAGACACTGGTATTTCCTTTCAGTCAAACAAAAAACGCTTCTATGGGATTTAACAGGGGTGATACCAGGGATCACTTGATTTTTGGCATCTTCTCCGCTTTTGCTGAATGTAGGAAAACCAGGTAACAGAAAGGAAAAATTACTCTAGTTTTTTGCCCTTCTTCCAAGGACCATGGATAATAATTTAAGGATCAGTCTAAATTACCTTGGTGTGTTTTTGTCTATTTTGCTTTTGTTTTGTACTTTCACAGCTTTGAATAGTTTTCCTACGGGCCGTTCCTCTCCTGTTCCCTCCATCCACTACTCTACTCAACAGGGAAAAATAATTAACTTGCAAAAGAGATTCCTTCCCTAGTTATCTCAGACTTAGTGGTTTGATAGGCAGAGCTGGTAATAGGAGGGAACTGGGGGAGGTTGCCAGCCTGTGAGTGGTGGGTGGACATCTCTTAGAATTACAATTGATCTCCAGACTGCAATAATCATACCATTTATTTAGATATTTATTCTACTTCTCCTGAAGAAAACAGCTCTTTTGGAAGGTGGATTATATGGCATGATACCCCACCAAGGTGCCTAATCTCCCCAAATCCCATTCTCCCAGGTACCACCCTAAAATCCCCAGGTATTTCTGAATCCAGAGTTGGAAATCCTGGACTGTAAAGTGACCAGATTGTCCCACTTTTGGAGGGACATCTGGGGGCACCTGGCAAATTGTACTTATGTTGAAATTAAAATATATATATTACAATACTATTTTTGCGTTCTATTAAAATTTTTGTTGCTCCATATAGACCAAATTTTTAATCAAGAACCCCCCTGGTCAATGGTGTTCCGCTTTACCATTGTTAAAATCTGGTCACCTTAGGCAAAAGTCAACTGGAGGGCTCTGGAAGTCAGCCTCATGAAGATTTGAATTCAGTTCTGCATTGCCTTCCACATGTCTCTAATGCAGTGGTTCTCAACCTTCCTAATGCGGTGGGCCCGCAACCCTTTAATACAGTTCCTCATGTTGTAGCGAACCCCCAACCATAAAATTATGCAAGTGTTCTTTCACAGAAATTAAACCAAAACTGACCAATGGTGTGAAGATCCATTGTAAAAAGGTAAAGGTATCCCCTGTGCAAGCACCGGGTCATGTCTGACCCTTGGGGTGACACCCTGTAGTGTTTTCATGGCAGACTCAATACGGGGTGGTTTGCCAGTGCCTTCCCCAGTCATTACCATTTACCCCCCAGCAAGCTGGGTCCTCATTTTACCAACCTCAGAAGGATGGAAGGCTGAGTCAACCTTGATCTGACTGCTGGGATTGAACTCCCAAACTCATGGGCAGAGCTTCAGACTGTATGTCTGCTGCCTTACCACTCTGCGCCACAAGAGGCTCTACTGATCCATTGTACATGATTGTATATAAACTGTTTTTTCCCGCGGTTTCTCAGTTCAGCTCTGCCTCTTGTCCCACCATGCTGATCTCGCTCTTGTCTGCTGCCCCAGACAGACGAACACTATCTCAATCTACCCCGCAAAGCTGTTGTGTGGATGGCGTCCCCCGCCAGGCAAACTGCTTGCCTTGCCACGACCCCTGTGAAAGGGTAGTTTGACCCCCAAAGGGGTCTCGACCTCCAGATTGAGAACCAGTGCTCTAAGGGTTGCAGAGCACAGTAAATAGGGAACCCTTCTGCAAAGTCTTCTACAAGGTGGCAAATGCTTGCCTGTCACCAAGCCAGCACTGAAGGAAGGCAAGATCAGCCAGCACAGCTCATGGCTGCTACAGTCATGGTCAGGCTGTGGTTTCCTAAGCTTGATGTTTGTATGTTTGTTTCCCTCTTCCTTTCCTTCCACTCAGCTCAACCAGATCTTTCCTGTAAACCTTTCCTCTTTTCAACACTTTCCCTCCTTTTATGGTATGCCTTTATCCTCTCCGGGCGCAGGGTGACCTGTGAGTGGGCTCCGAGTGGTGGAGTGGGCCCTGCACTCCGTGGCCTTCCTGCAACTGCAGGGTGGCAGCTGCCAGTGGAGGCGGGCAGCCTGGAGTGCAGGAGCGAGCCTGCGGGGCAAGTCTGGAGTGTGCTGCGGTGCCAGGGGTGCGGCGGCGGCTGCTGGTGGCAGCGAGTCCAACAGCGGTCCGCGAGGTAAAGCAGCGGTCTGGGGTGGCTGCTTGCGGCGGGGCTACGGCTGCCGGACGGCGTGGTGCCGGCCCCTGGCGGCTCTGTTGGTCTGCGGGCGAGCTGTGGTGGGTGCGGGCAAGGTGGGCGGCGGCCGCGGCGATGGCGATGTTTCTGGCGGCGGTGCAGCCCGCTCTTGGGTTGGGCATCTGGCGGGGAGGCATCATATTGGTGGGGGCCACAGCGGCGGCCGCTGGGCCCTCCTTGGCGCGCGGGCAGGCGGCGACCTAGTGTGTGCAGAGGAAGCTAGGTAATGGTGGCGGGCGGCCGCATGCCGGTGAACTGGGAGGGGGAAGAGCCTCCCGATTCGTCAGTCCGGGGGAAGGGGCCTATCGGCACCCTTCCTCATCCTGGACAGGGCCCACTCTCGGGGCCCTTACTGCTTTATTTTATCCGCTCCGCTAGGAGTGGTTAAAGATGACACAATCTTTTTAGAAAATGTCAGCAAAATCAATCACAGTATTTTTCATCCAGCACAACTACACAGTAAATTTGATCTTGCTTTTGTGCAAGCTAAAGATACAAGTCTAAAGTTAAATAGATTTCTTACTGATTTACTTACTAATAATTTGTGATATATACTTTTAACGACAGCCTGCTTCATGAGATGTAAGAAGTGTGCCTTATGTTGGTACACACATATATGTATGTACAAATATAAAATCACAAAATTAGACATAGTTTGGGGATCAAGGTCATATGGGGCAGGGAGCACAGTGGTTCTCAGCAGCCCTGATGGCAGGGAGCTGAGTTGTTTGTTTTTCCTAGTAATCCAACCTTGTGCATTTGCAAAACATTTAGTGTACAAGGCCAAAGGCCATTACAATTAGGGCACAGAGGGATATACACAACTACAGCAAAACCAAGAACATAATGTTTTTAATATTCAGCCTTATTTGCTTGTTCCCCAAGCAAAGGGTGTTCATGTAAAGTGAAGAGAGTAATAGCAGCACATTAAAGACTAAGAAAATCTGTGGTAGGGTATGAGCTTACCACAATTTTTTTCAGTCTTTTAAGGTTCTCCAGGACTTTTACTCTTTTCTACTGCTACGAACAAACACTGCTACCCATCTCGACTCCACACCTCTCTGTTTATGTGATACATCATGCACACTGGCTCCTACATTGCCATTCCTGCTGCCTCCCCACCATGATTCCCTATTCCAGTATTTATCAGGAGTAAAACTGAAGATATTGTTGATCCAATCCAGGAAATATCAGGCTGGCAATATCTGGTTGGACCTCCTGACACTTATTACTGCTCCTCCTATACTTCAGTGCAATACCTGCACTCATCTGAGCAATGCCTGTTAAAAAATGCCACCCTACAAATTGCTAAAATCAGAGCCACTGGTACCCAAGCATCCACTTTGGTGGCTACCACTTTGTAGAATGACTTACCTGAGGTGATCAGGTGAGTTCCCACACTTTTATCATACAGCAGAATGCATAAAAAGGAATTATTCAGGAAGACTTTTATGAAGGGACAAGAACTGTAGCTTATGGTACTGCTTATTGTCTACTATTCTTGTGTGTGTGTGTGTGTTTTTGTGTACTTCCCCCCAACATATTTATCCCAATGGCCCCAGTCTCAAACAAGTGAGAGACTGTCACTGTAAGTACAGGATGGCCAAGAAAGTACCACCTACTAATAATGGCCTCATTCTATACGAGTGCTAATCTTGAAAATTACTCATTTGTACTGCCTGGAGATTTTTGTGTGTCTCAGCATCCCTGTTAACAAAGAGTTAGACCAGAGAGAAAACACAATGGTTGGGAAATAAAACATGTGCATTTATCCCTGGACATGAAATATGGCTGATGCAGGTCTCCCCCCGCCCCCGCCCAACCACCACCACTTCTGTCCCATCCACCACTGAAGTAGTGGCATCTGGAAAAATAGACAGTAAAAGGATCTCTTCCTCCCTGTCAATCACGGAGATAAAGACTGCTGCCTTGGAATGTTTGGGAGAAAAGCTGCAAGTAGTCACCAGGTATCACTGAAGACATGGAACGTCCACAGGTACCTGCAATGGAAGCGAAACTGAATTCTTGTAACATACCAAGGCTCATGCTTTCATGTTTTCTGTTTTCTCAAAGACATCTTACTTAAATGTCATGATTAGAAACAGTTTAAAGCTTCTGTCTCTACCCAAGACCACAATCAGGTTTTAAATCGACTGCCAAAAGAGGTGGCGAGCTCCCTCTCACTGGCAGTCTTCAAGCAGAGGTTGGACAGATACTTATCCTGGATGCTTTAGACTGATCCTGCATTGAGCAGTGGGCTGGACTACATGGCCTGTATGGCCCCTTGCCTGCTGCTATCAGCAAAGCCATCTCGCAGTGGGTTACATGTGATAAAATCCCACAATAAAATATTAATTAAAAAACAATTAAATGACAACCCAGCGGCAAAATCCCCCCCCCCCAAATCCAATAGCTCCCCTCTGTGCCTTATGGGAGAACTAAGGGGAAGCTGCGAATCCAGGTGCATAGGCTAAGAAGGTTGTCTGGCCTGGAGGGGCCCCTCTCATCTTCCGCACTCTGGCCTCAACAAACGACCTGGCAGAAGAGCTCCATCTTGCAGGTCCTGCAGAAATATATATTATTCTAAATATATATGTTACTTCCCAGCCAGTAAATATAATCAGCTGGAAGAACCAGTCCTGTCTGGTCTAGAATTGCCATGGGCTTGGGGGGGGGTAGAGAAATACTTGTAAATTCTGCCTCATGTGGGAACCTAGAATGCCCACCCATATGTTGCTCCTAGGAGAAATTGGGGTGGGGGGAATCAGAGGTCTCATAAGGGAAGGGGGAATTGGCAAAAATCTTCCCCCTCCTTGTATCTAACACAAATTGTAAACAAGATCCGAGCCAGTATCTCTTAACTTTTTAGGAAGATCAACACTGGTTTCCTTTTGACTAGCTGACGTATTTTATGATAATCTCAATAAATGGAACAACAAATTCTTTATAGGGAAGCTCAGAAACAGATTTTCTTTATATACAAGAACAATGTATTTACACCAATCAGTTGCAAAATATGTACATACAAGAGGTGTTTCCATTGTAATCACTGTATAAATTAAAATAATAAATAACAGGTCCCATTCTTAAGGCACCAAACCTTCTTCCCTAGACTGTACAGGACTGAAATGCTTCCCTATGCTTTTAACAGGTCACCAGAATGGTCACAACACCCCTGAGGAACAGCCGTTGGTGGGCAACAATACAGACATCAAATGACTTATAAAAACAATTTTCTTGCTTTTCTTTTCTTTTGTACATCACATGTCCATTACGATACAAGGTACTTTGTGTAAACAGTCTTTCAATTATCACTCACACTATATTAATTTTTAAACAATACTCAAACAATTTTAGCGTGATTTAGATGGTCAGAGCTTTTCAAGATACTGGCACAATGCCTCTTTACAGTTTCTATTAGAGATGCAAGAGCTAGTGGCATTTTTACTTCTTGAGTATCCACAGACCAACAAGATGAATATACCTACTAGAATGGAACATAATGAGTAACTTTGGCTGCAACCCTAGGCATTCTTATTTGGGAGTAAGCACCAATGAATTCAGTGGAAAGTATTTCCAACTAAACATGCATATGGCCGTGCTGTACATTCATGTATGAGTCTTATAGTGGCATTAAACTGGAGGTGGATATTTTGGGCACAAAAGAGCAACTTCAGATTTAAAAACACACAAACACTAGACCATGTTATTTTTTCCCAAAGGTGTTTAGGATTACACTTTCTTGGATGAATTTATTCTTCTACTTACTTTGAATATACCCCCTATGAATGCAATGGACCCAACAGAAGATACTAGGTGGTAATATTCCAGTGTAGTGCCATGCAAAAAAGGGCACAAGACATCCAAAATTGTGTTATATTTCCCTAAGGAGAATACCATTCTCCCTCTAATTCAGAGTACATTTTAATGGTGCAAAATAACTGGTGTCCAGGAAATGTTTATTTTATGCATTATGTCCTTTCTTTTATATCTTTTATATTTATTTATATAAATCATAAAAAATATGCTTGAAATTCTAAAGTCCCCGAAGTGCGATGTCCAGCTTGCCATGGCAAATGTAAGTATGCCTTTCTCACCTATCATTTTTCATTCGTCTTGCTTAGCAGTAGCCATTTACTGGTAACACTACTAGACACCAATGTTGTGCTGGCATCTTTTTATGATGTATATGGTGCACAAAAGAGACTGTGGCACATAACATATTTAGGATCTGCTTTAGGCCTAAATCAGCTCTTGTTATGAATCCAAAAGTTCAGCTCAAAAACAGAAGTCTCATTTTTTTGCCCAGCAGAGAAAAAGAACACTTTCCAAAGGTCCAAGGTATCTAGTGATCATTACAAAGCAATATGCTGTGGTGCATTGCAAAGAGGATCACATGTGCAGAGAGCTCATTCTGTGAGAAAACCTGCCATTACAGAATTCAGAAGTCACTGAAGAGAGTAGATGCAACCAGATGATGATACCGCCTCACAGCATTACAGGCAAAAAGGCCTCCATAGCATTTGAGCTATTCCCTCTTAGGGCAAGACCGATCATGAAAAAATAATTCCACATGAGATTTTTGGGAGACGCACAAGAGCAAGCCTTGCAAGTATTTACACAATTAAAGGACTAGAGATCCCCACCCCAATATCTTTCCCCAAAGTTATTACACAGTGATTCTTTTCCCTGAGGTGTTCACCAGGAAACGGGAAAGGCAGCCTTATGGTTATCACCAATAAAGTGCAGAAATAATCTTTACCATCTTCTATTTAATGGTGGTTTATCATCAAGCCTTACACAGAATTTTATTAGTATCCTAATAAATGAACATGTGGAAGGTGAGCATGCTAGTTTAACAGCATGTGCCTTGAATTTCACAATGCTCCACTGTGTGCAAGGAATCCTAAATAACATGAGTAATCTGTACCTTGAAGGTCAAACATCCCTGCATACAATAATGGAACAGAGCCAGAGATGTTGGGCTCAAGTTTAAGGAGTTGTCCGCAACCCAACCCTGATTTATATAAAAAATTATAGTACAGATTTAACTGTTGTTTTTATAAATAAGACCATGTCATCCTCTGTTGTAAAATAAGAGTCAGAAGGAAACAATACTAGACAACCAAGGTAAAATTTGAAGGATTCTGAAAAGTTACACTAATAAGAAATTTGGCCAAAGTTCTCTTAAAACAGAGAAAAATGTGTACATCTCAAGCAGTGATGCTCTGTTTTCATAAAATTTGGGAAACAGCTATGGAAAGAGAATAAATATTATACCCTGCCTAAACCCATGCACAGAAGGACCCAAGCTTCAACAGTGGGTTATCCTCCATAAGTGTTTCCAGAAATGCCAATGCTATTTTCTTTAATTTGTTAAAATCAGAGGCTATGCACTGAAAAGCCCAAATTCAACAGGAATCAGAACATTCTCCCATTCTGGATGTGCTTCTGGGATATTTCAGTATTTGTAGGCACTTGATGTTCTAAGCATTCGGTGCAAGCCTCCAGAATATCATGTAATCCCATTCCTTCCACATTTACAAGCATTACAGAGCTAGAAGATGACACCGTTTTAGACCTAGTGACAAAATCATATCCTTGGAGAGGGCAGAAAGAGAAACTACACTTATATATCACTCTGGCACCAACTGAGAGGAATCAGTTCCTAACGTCAAACAAGTTGGTGCTTTGGACAAAGATTGTGTATATGCACATCTGGGGGAATTTATTATTTAAACCACCCCATACAGTTCTCCTACACACACCCTTTTTTCACCCCAATGATCCGTTTTGACAGTCTTGTGTGCATGTGTCATGAACAGGTGCTTTCATTTCTTTTAAAATTTGGCACAATATTCAGAATACTAGGATAGTTTAAAATATTGGCTTCTGTGCTTAGCTGGGATGTTCAGCTGTGCACAAAATTTGCAAAATCCACAGGCTGTTTTACTGAGCTTGGCACGCATGGAGTGTCCCCATTCAGATGTGAAGGGAGGAAAGTGGTGGCTGGTGACAGCAAAATAACACTGGCTTTGGAATGCAAGGTTGGAGTGCTGTACCTCACAACAGAAAGGTAAAACCTTGATGTTAGATATGAGCTCTGGACACTGGCAAGTGTTTGGCGGGTCCATGCAAACAATTCTGAGAAAATCCGCTTCTTGAGGTGTCAGTTTTGCAGACATCAATGGGAATGATACATACAGGCTCTGAAAACAGAAGTCAGGCCTCGCTGACAGGAATATTCCTGCTCAGTTCCTTGATCCCATGCAATATCCTCTTCATATGGCCCACTTTGGTCACTCCAAGGTCCTGAAAAATAACATGAAAAATAATCTGAGGCCAGCCTATCAGCCGTAGACTACACAGCTCACTTATAAGAACAAACAAAAAAAATGAAGTTGAGAAAAATGAAAATGTGATAAATGGAATATTTCTAAAGCCAAGCACTTAGGTTAAAGCACTTGAAAAAAGTAATAAATCATTAGGTTCAAATCAATGACTAAGTGTTCAAGGCAAGCTAACAGAAATTGCACCCCAGAAGATTTGTAGAGAGCTGAGGAACCAAGGTAGCACTACAAAGGTAGTGAAACAGAAAATAAATCAAGCACCACCAAAAAAAACAAAAACCTGTTCAGTTATCTCATGTACCAAATAAACAGCTCAAGGAAACATGAAACTTGAAGACATCTGCAAAATCAGAATGTGTCAGAATGACATTTCGTACCAGTGCAGAATTGCATTAAGTTTCTGTAACACAGACTGCACTACAGAATGGCGGTGCCAGATAAAAGCTTAGCAGGGCACTGGAACACATGAGTCAAGCCATTCATCCAACTATCTCAGTATTCTGACTGGCAGCAGTTCTCCAGAGCCCGACACAGCCCCACCCATGCCAGGATCTTCTTAACTGGAGAGACTGGGATTAAACCTGGGACCTTTTGCATATTTTATTGGACCTAATTTTGTATTCCTCAAAGATGAATTTATATCTCAATAGTTCCGGAGGACCTGCAAGACAGAGCTGTTCTGCCAGGCCTACAGTTGAGGTCAGGAAATTATGCACCAAGGAAACGCCGGCCTCTCTGCTCACAAGTTAGTCAATGAGCCATCCACAACACATCAACCCACCCAACAGAAATGGGTTCCCCTTTATAAGGAACAATTATCACACTGGAATGTGAACCGAACTGTTGCCTCCATCTTGAAATGGACATTGATTGGTTGAGCAACCCGTAATTGCCCATAAATTGCCTTATAATTTGTCCAGGAAAAGTCAAAGTCTGAATACCTGTCGGTGGCAGTGTTCCATATTTCCTCAATTATCTGCCTTACCTAAAATACAGCTATTTACTCAATTCCATTTAATATAAGTTTCTACATTATGAAAAGTGATGATTTCAGTCAAGGAACAGCATTCAGAAGTTAAAAATGTTCTAGAATACAGTGGTGAATTGCACGCTTGATCTACAACTTGAGTGGTCAATTTTAGAAGATTTGGATGCTGGCCCAAGAACTGTGTTCCTAATCTGACTCAGCTAATCTATACCTGTAAAATATTCTGTTACTCTGTCCTTTTTACTTTATTACTCTGTCTAAAGCCACCTAGAACGGAGAGTCTATACACGAGATCCAAGCATAGTCAGCACAAATGGCCGTGACAATGCAGATGGCTACTCTTGATGAGTTGCTCATGAAAGTACCTTGAGGTCTCTCCGTTCGAGATGCAGGAGCTCAGAGCCCCGGACGTCATGCCGGATGAAGATATCCTTATACTCACAAAGACTGAGATGCTCAAGCCAGGCCGCAACCTCCTCCGTTCCCCAGAGGTGAACTGTCAGAGATGGAAAAGCAGGAGTGTGTTGAGTACCCAAAGCCCAGAGGAAAGACAGTGAGAAAAGGTGACCACCAGCAAAAGCCAAAGCAGCACGTGATGAGAGTTGAAAACAACACCTTAACCTCACAGCAGGGGAAAAAAGAAAAAGAAATATGGTGCAAAACCCCTCCAAACCAAGAGAACTAAAAGTGGAAGATAGTATTAGAGGCCAAGTGCTCTGGACCAGGGGTATTCAACCTGTGGTCCTCCAGATGTTCGTGGACTACAATTCCCATGAGCCCTTGCCAGCAAACGCTGGCAAGGGCTCATGGTGTCCACGAACATCTGGAGGACCACAGATGTCCATGAACATCTGGAGGACCACAGGTTGACTACTCCTGCTCTGGATGCTGATTTTTTTTAAAAACCAAATACAACTCTGTTGAGTTATCTTGGACCACTGGATGCTTATTATAGTATCCAAGAATAATTTTAATGCAATTTAATGTAAGCAAGAACAGAACAGACAAGCACAAAATTATCAAAGAATCCAGCCAATGTGGATGGCTCTTATTCTTCATACTCTCACTGGTACAGTAAAAAGTTCTAAATATTTTTTTAAAATAATATGTGCTTTGTAAAAATGTGGCCATGTTCATAGACGTACATACCCTTTAGAGTTTCTATAGAGTGAGACTAGGAGCAAGCCTCATGCTTGTGTGACTTCTCTCTTAGCCTTCCCCCTCAACACCCAGAGAAAAATAATCCCTGGAAATACCACAGAATTACAAGGTCGGGAAAATCCCATGGTCCAGTAAATGTGGTAGCCCAGGTATAATGGGTTACATGCAATGAAGGAGGCCTGAGTGAAAATAAACAACTCTAAAACCTTTCCAATCTCACTGTGCAGAAAAGCTCAGAGGAAAAAATCCTGTCTTTACCCCAGTTATCCTGAGACACTGTGTGCTTCTATAGCTCTTCCCATAAGTGGAGGAACTTGAAGAGTTAATACTTTTTTTCTCATCCTTGTATTGTGAACAATGCCTTAATGTTAATGTTCTGCGTCAGCAAAATTCAGCCGCATTCATTCATGCAATAAATAATTTCTAAACATATAATGTCCTCTGCCTGCATAGGGAAGGAGAACTGGTCATCAACACATATAGCATCTCTGCTGGTCTCTAAGCAAAACCAAGAATAACACCTTTACAGTGCAGAGAAAAAAAGATATGCTGTAAAAAATCAGCAATACAGAGGATGATACCATTAGCACTGAAGGATAAACTGCTCTTTCAGGAATTAAAGACAGAAATTCTTCATAAAATGGAATATAAGCCAACAAATCAACCCAGTAGCAAGGAATGTGTTTTAATACTATTTGATTCTTGATTTGAAGATCTAATTTTAACATCACATTAACCGACAGAATTAAAGTTTAGGATGCACCAAAGGTGATGCAGGATCCACAGATAATTATGAATGAGCGTTGATTAAGAGCCTGGGAATGAATCAATCAGAGAAAATCATTAACCACGTTAAACAGCATCAGCAATAGTAGAGCAGGAGTTATGCGGATGGGCCCTACAGCTCCTTTGACTTCTAAGCATCTCTCAGATCCTGAATTATATGTTCCGATATGTACCTTCTGAATGATATGTACCTTGGAGGGTGCAATCAATTTTTTAATCTGGGAGTAGCCACTCAGTATGTTACTATTATATAGCCTCAAGAGACATCCCAGAAAATATGATTCTGTTATGGAATGTCAGATACCTTTAAAGGTAAATTAAACGGGTAAACTCAGAAGAGAGTGAAGAAAGAAGCAGATGGCAGTCATAGGAGAGGCATTTTGTGCAGAAAGGTAACACACATGCGTGCATGTGCGTATGCATGGGAAAGGGGGGCGAAGGGGAAATACACAGGCAGGTGGTACCCGGCAATCCCAGACTGCTACGGGTTTCCTTGTTCTTGTTGTTCTTTTCCTTTTTAAACTTGGTCACTAGACGAAACTTGCCACTCCGGCTGCGTTTTGAATAGTCCAACATCTGGTTCTGCAGCAAATAAATAAAATTTAAAAAGAATCAGAAATCATAATTCTAGTAATCTGTATATCTCCAGCCAGCACAATATTTTCATAACAAGGAATAATATAATAATAGAATCATAGAATTGGAAGGTACCTCCTGGGTCATCTAGTCCAACCCCCTGCACCATGCAGGACACCCACAACCCTATCGCTCAGCCACTGTAACCTGCCACCCCCTTGAGCCTTCACGGAATCAGCCTCTCTATCAAATGGCTCTCCAGCCTCTGTTCAAAAATATCCAAAGATGGACAACCCACCACCTCCCGAGGAAGCCTGTTCCACTAAGAAACTGCTCTAACTGTCAGGAACTTCTTGATAATCGGGTTTATCAACCACCCCTCCCTAAAAGGCTTGGGGCGGTGTTCAACTTATTAAAATTAATATAACAGTAGAGGAGGACCCTAGTGTAGTGACGAGAAATTGCATTATTCCTGATCAATTCATGACAGCCCAATATAGTTAATTTCATTAGCTTAAGGACCTTGGTAAGAATAAAGTATCAACACCCATCCCTTGTACCTCACTGAGCTATCCCACTAGGTCCTCTCTATAGGGAATGTTTTCTTTACAAGTTACCTCTTCATCACTGGGCTCCATGAGCTGCCACAGCCAAGGAATATCTGCTAACTTCCTCATGTGAAAGTCCATTTCTGTCAGGGCTGCTAGAAGCTGCTCTTTCTGTGGAGGATCCAGCTGCTGCAACAGAGACACACAAGCACAGTGAAGAGCTGTGAGAATTCCCTAGAGCTTACTTCTTCAGATGTCTCATGGAATGACCCTCCCTATGCTGTCACTGTAAATAGGAGGTCCGAAAACAGACACCAGAGTCTGGGGACCATGAAAAACATCAACATCTTTATTCAGCTGAAATATTAGCCAAGTGAACACCCCTAATTGTCAGTATGCAACCGTTCTGGGAATATATTCAGCTTTGCTGCTTGATATTTTGTAAACTTTGGGAAAAAATCCTGCCATTTGCCTTTATAATGCAACAAGCACCAGCAACCTATGTGCTGGTTGATTTCACATGATGGCCACACACTTTTCCCATTCAGAAACCACATAACTATCCCCATAGGGAAGCAACTAGTAGTGCTGCAGGACAGGCACAACACAGGATTGCTCTGTCCATCTGTCGTCTGGGTAGAAAATGGACATGCCTAGTACCAAATCATTTTTGTTTCAGACAAAGTGAATGCTAGAAGCATGCAGAAGTGCTAAAGGGCAGTCTTGTTTTGGAAAACAGAGCAATGACAACAACTTGACAGGAATGCAATCAGACGCCTCCAAATATTTTGGAACCATTAAGGAATGCTAAACACTGCTCCTGAAACTATGTTACACCATTTTCAATGGCACCAACAACAATCCCTACAAATTCCATCAAAGGTAACATCACAGTCCAGCCACTAGGTAAATCAGATTCAGCCCATTATTGTTAATTTGGAGGCATGTTACATGCATTTGAATTAAGCAGGGTATATTTTAAGGATGGTATCACAATATTTACAGTCAAAACTGAGTGGCAATCTTAAATGATCTTCACAATAAGGAACAAGGATGAGAAAACCAGCAGAAATATCAAAACACTTTTACAGAAAACTATTCCTTACCAGGGCCATTTTGCCGGCCAGGAGCAGTTCCGTCTCATTATGCAACGCTTTAACATTATTCATCATTTCCACAACAAGATTGCAGTTTAGGCCCTGTCAAATGAACAAATGCATAAGGAGTGAATGTTACAAGCCAGCCTTCAACAAAATAAGCCAGTCAGAGCATCCACCCAATGGGAACAAGATGAGCAAACTAAGAGAACCCAGGTAATACCTCTGCAGATTTGGATTTGGCATACACTTGATCCATAGATTTGGAGCTAGCATTAACTGCGTGAGCAAGTTCTTGTTCCATGTCCTGGTATGACTGAGCTATTTCTCGAATGCTGTAGAAAAGGGGAGGGAAATGGATGAGTTTCCAAATTGCTATGACCCTTGCCCCACTTGAATTCAGAAAACAAAGAAGACCCTCTACCTGTGAATCAGAGCTCCTGCTGCTTGGCAGAACTGATTGACCTGAGTGGACTCTTCTTCAGATATCGTCTCTGGGTGCAGCGAGAAAGAGGGAGGTCTGGGAAGGTCACATTTTTGTTTGTCTTCCCAGGACTTCAAGGTGTTCTCAAATGCCTGAAAGACAAATCAAATAGTTCCATGCCTTCTGTGACCATTTAAGAGAAGCTGTATGCTGCATATCTTGGAGGCATGCATGTAGTCATACCTGTGTATTTCTGCAAAGACAAGCATGATACTGCACCACACTATCGGTATGGTTTGCTACGTTCAGATTGTAAGAAAGCTGCTCTTACCCTATCGCGGGTTAACGTCTGCGCTCTGTTTTTATGCACAATCCAAATATATCCGGGGGGCTGTATCCAGGCTTCGCCATCAACTTGCACAGGAACTCCCTCATCTCCCAGGATTGCTATCTTCACTGTCCGGCACTGTGAGAAATTCATCTGTTATATGCCTTCTAATTCATAAGACTAATGTGTTTTGCACATGCCAAACATTTCCACAGCAATTACTAATTTCCACAGTCTCATTCCTCCTGTACAACCAGACATTTGACTGTTGTGGCTAGTCAGAACATGAAACCACACATCTGAGAAACATTTAGAAGACAGTCCGTGCCTAATGCTGCAGATCACTGCTTCTGTTAGCCTTAGTCTTTGCAACAATTGCTGTATATACGTAACAGTCAATACTTCTTGAAAAGAACCAGATACCACCTCATGCGAAACGTGCAGAAGGATGAAATACCTGTGCAATCCGATGATGCTGAAGGTTAATTACACGGGACACAGCCATTTGCATACTACCAAACACCGCTACCACTTCGAGAATCTTGTCATCAAAAGATGGCGCTGTAAATGTCTGGAAAAATAAAGAAGAGAAAGGAATCCAGCTTCTGCTTCAAGGGTACTGGGTTTTCTTTCATCACAATAATGTACAGGATGTCTCTATCTTACAAGGGGAAAATAATCTGGGGAGGCACATATTAACCCATAGGCATGGGGACCTGGAGAAACTATTGCCAGCATAATACTGAGATTGGTGGGTGGAACTGGAATTCCCATGATACTGAAAGAAGCTTTTGGAGAGCAGCTGTGTTGGACTGCAGTAGAACAACTAGATACAAGTCCCACGGCATTTTAGAGACCAATAAGATTTTGGGGGTATGGGTGTGGACTCTCAAAAGCTCATTCCCCCCCACCCCCAAAGTGTTATTGGTCTTTAAGGTACTTCTTGAGGTGCTATGCTGGAAATGGGTAGGACGGCAACTATATAAACCTGGCAGAGCAGCCACCACTACAGTGGGACCATGGGACTGGCTTGAGTGAGTCTTGCCTCATCAGCCTTCTCAGTGACTGGCCATTTCTTCAGGCCCTCAATTTAAAAATCACTCCAAGACTGAGCTGCCTCTGCAACAACATACATGAAGTATAAATACTTTTGTACTAAAAATTAGTTAAAGTAAAGGCATCCCCTGTGCAAGCACCAAGTCATGTCTGACCCTTGGGGTGACACCCTCTAGCGTTTTCACGGCAGACTCAATACGGGGTGGTTTGCCAGTGCCTTCCCCAGTCATTACCGTTTATCCCCCAGCAAGCTGGATACTCATTTTACCGACCTCGGAAGGATGGAAGGCTGAGTCAACCTTGAGATGGCTGCTGGGATCAAACTCCCAGCCTCATGGTCAGAGCTTCAGACAGCATGTCAGCTGCCTTACCACCCGGCACCACAAGAGGCTTGTGCGCCCCAAGAGGCTCGGGAAAATAAATTAGTATATACCGCAATTCACTTATATCCTTTTGGGTTTTTTTCCATGAACAAACCCACAATTTTTATGATGCTAATGGTGGCTGCTCCCTGCATTCCTTCTGTTCTGAAAGTTCTTGTTTGCTCAAAGAGTTTGTTTAGTCACAAATAAAACAGAGTTGTGAGCATGAGTCAAACATTGCATTATTCTGTTTTAAAATAGATCTTTCTTGGGAAGATTAAAAGATGCAATACTAAGAGGGGGGGAAAAGAGCACAGATATATAAAGGAAAGACTTCCGATCGCATCTACGACAAATATAAAGTTACAAACTTATCACTTACTTTACAGATCCATCACAGCATTCTTATCGACTCAAAAGACTGTCTTGCTCTCAAGGTACATGGAAATTTGCTTCAGAAATTTTTGTACAAAGCAAAAAATATGAAACAAAGACTACCCCATTTTTATTAACAAAAGACTCAGAAATACTCACATCGTCTTCCTTGGTGCCTCCCCAGAAGTTGGTCCCGCCAGCGTAACTGGGGATGTTGAGAACAGCAATGCCTTGGAGACTAGGCAAAGGGATTGGGCGCCCATCACACTGCATGATACAAAGACAATTTTTATACCATAAGTCATTCCAGGTTTAATCAGCAGATTGCCTGCCTGTCAAATGATAAAGAAAGAAACCAATGGCCCAGAGTAGGACAATACTGAATTCTCTAATCAGAAACTCTTGTCTCCAAACATGGTCCATGCTAGAATGAAGCAAAGATATTCTAAGGATACAGCAAAGGGAAAAGGTCTTAATTTATCAGTAACAAGATATCTTCAAGAAGACATCAGTGCTGGTCCTTCTTAATTTTCCTACCAATTCCTCAGATAAGGAAGACAGGTTCTTTGAAACCCATACTGAAATTCCATTGAGTTTCTGACCATAAGCATTTTTAGACTATGAGAAAGCCTGCATGGAAATTGTCCTGTACATGATATACATAATGAACCCTTCTGCCTGCAAGTGGTAACAGTATGAAAGGTGTTCAGATTTTACAATAAAAAGTACAAAGAAGATAAGGAAGAAGGGATCACTATATATATCAGATGCTCAATTCAGAGTGAATAGGGATCCAACAACCTCTCCCCCACTGCCACCCTCTGTGACCTGTTCTTAAGGAAGGAGGTCAGCCATTTTAAGGCCATACCTCCTATCCCCAGGTCAGCAAGACGGCAAACCAAAATCTCATGATCGACCACATCAAATGCTGTTATCTTCTTTTGCATATATTATTTGAATATATGTATAATTTTCAATTAATGGGCTCAGTATGGTTTATTGCCTATATACCTATATATACCTATATACCTGTACTTCTGTTTTATCCACTGAATCCACTGTTTTATCCACTGAATTCTGAAAACATTTTAAAGATGCAGACATTATTTATATTTGGGAAGCGGGTAAACCAGTTAAATATTTTAAATCACATTTTCCTGAAAATTGGGGCTCTATCAAAATTCGTCCAAATTTGTCCCTGGTCTTATTGTGTAGATTTTTTTATCTGCACTTTAGAACGAGGTTCAGATTAGATATCTAGCCTGACTCTCTGTTGGTGTTACTATCAGTCACTGGTAATCATCAATGAATGGAAATGAGCTTTTGAATACTCAAAGTAAGAAAAAGGTTTAAGTAACCAGGCACAGAACCATTCAGTTTCACTACACGTAGTCTACAATTTATGTTTTATAAGACAGAAAAAAGAATTTGATAACAGCAGAATATAGTAGATTAATGTATTCAGGCTTTGCATTTAAGCAAACTGCTAACACACACTGATTAAGCAAGCAAGATATATTGGGGGATCCAACAGATTTCTGTTGCCTTACTATGGAGAATCAAACTTGAAGGGCAAACTGGCTGTGGACAATTCTGGAATCCATTACCTCTAGCAAAACTTTCTGTTCCAGGTTCTTGTAAGTTCTGTGTAGCAGCTCCTTAGTCCCAAGAACTCCATACCACATCATGTTTTTTGTACGACTTCTGATAAGAGAAAGCAAGGAGACATGGAATGTGATAACCCACAACACATACTACAGTCTCTTATGCTCAAAGGAAGAAAAAGTCAGTGAAACACCTGATAGGAACGTACTTTTGGATATATCCCAATATATAAACAAAAAATACCTTATTGGTATTTTCTGGATATTTTCAGGTCTCAGGATGGTATCCAGGATTTTTTGGGATACTGGGAAATGGGTCCTGAAAAATCCTGTAAATATTCAGGAATAACTGAAAATATTGAAAGCCTGCATTTTAAGACTCCCTGGATTCTTGTGTCTTCCTGGGGTTTGGTATTGGATTGTCATGTTGTTTTGATGCTGATTCTGTCCTTTTAAACAGCTTTTGTTGGTCTTGTAACACTGTATTCTTTGTGTGAATTGCTTTTTATCAGGTTTGCTTTTTGTGGAGAATACCTGACCTTAACATTGCTTTCAATTTTTGGTTTGCATTCTGGCTCAGATTCTCTGGTTTTACATATGCTGGGTTTATAATAGCAATTCTACACAGGTTGGATGATTCTCTGGTTTGACATCGATTTAGATTCTCAGATTGCACATTTATTATCCTAGGCTTGTTGTGGAAGTATTCCCTGGTTCTGCATTGGTAATTTGTTTTTGCTGATTCTGTCTGTTTTTTGAGGCTTCTGGCCAGGGCTTGCTTTGTTTGCTCTTGTATATTTGGCTATTCTTTATCCTGCAAAAAGCATCTCCCCAATTTAAGATGGCTGGAGATGCCTTCAGGGGCTCCTAGCATTGGTCCTCTTTGTCCAATTCACTTGAAATTAGGGGGGATATTTAAAGGACAAGCACTAGCAGCTCCACTGAGATTTTGGTGCTATTAGTTCAAAAAACAGCCCTTCCAGCCCTCTGGATATATTCTCCATAAGGAATAATATTGCCAAATACTATCAGAACACCTCTCGCCAATCCCAGAACTGAATTCCAAACTGGTTGTTTGAATGTATAAAACTGTGAACACTGGTATTTTTTAGCTCCTAATTCTCAGATCTGAAAAATACTGATTTTTTCCAAGCTGTACATCCCTAAACCTGAATCCAATTTCCTAGAGCAAGACTTTTTCAAGGAACAAGAATATCATGCACTATGGCTTGTTTATACAGGAAAAACCACAGACTTGAAAAACAGAATTACTGTACAATGCAGCAATGCAAATCATCACAGTTATTCATTTATAACTTCTAACCAAGAAGTACAGAATGGGCATCACACTTTATGGTCCTGGTCTCTAGAGTGATACCGAGGTCTTCAGGGATATGATTACATTAGGGCAGGTAGCATTAAGTAAAGCTTACCACTAAAATAGAGTTCAGAACAGGTGTTTAAATCAGTAAGAACACAGTTCAGACAGGTGCCTTATCCACTTTGACCAGCATGGCCTCTAGTTCTCTAGAAGTGAAAGCAGCTCTATGAGCACATCCACCAGAGCAGTTGTGAAGCAAACAGAAACTGCTGCATCCAGTTCTCATTGCTTTTTGCAAACAATCCGAAGGCATAAGATATCCAGTGTAGTCCAGTTCCTTCCCAATGAGCCACGGACACTGATCACTGTGACTATAAGAGATCTATGCAAGTAATCCGATGAGCCTCTAAACAGATTCTTAACTACAATTGACACAAGCCATGCAGTTTCTAAAGAGGCTCAGAGCGCCTCAATGAATAACCTACCTGCACTTTTCTGGGTGCTCATCGCGCTTGTTGTTGAAGTCCAAAGAGATTTTTGCATCCAATCCAATTCCAAAATAGTTGTTCATTACACATTTCTCTACGTAGCAGTCACTGTGAAGTACAAGGCAGACACTTTGACTCAACATGGCAGAACGTTTCAACATCCCTCACATGCTACTATCAGCAACAGAAATGAAATCCAGTATTTTACTTGTAAATTGCCTTAAGTAGGTTTTCTGGATAGGTGAAATTAAATAAATCCAAGGAGTTTCCAGAATTATGTCTCCATGAGGCCAACAGCCAAGAAAAATGTAGCAAAAATAAAACTGGAAAGCTAAGAACGAAGTCTTTGGATGATTAACTGAAATCAGAAGGTAAATATTATATAGGAAATTCCTTCTGATCTAAATGTCCAGCTTCAGGATACTAGACAGACTTGATCCTCTCCCCTGTTTTCTTCCTTTAATTGACACTCAGCTGTCCCCAGCATTCCATGCCTCCTTCAGCATGCTTGGCCATCATCATGGTCCTTCTTTTCTACTTAGCTACTTCTGCATGTATTCAGAAGCCTCAGTTGTGTTTGTCTGATTCTAAGGGCTGATTACTTTGATAAAAACTTAGATTTCCATTTGCCTTTTAATGCTGAATCAGGAGGCTAGGATATGAAATCATATTTCAAACTTTTCTAAATTTGCCCCCTTTTCTTCTTGAGCACTAAAAGTTTTATATATCTCCTCGGCAGAAGATAACTTCAGTTTCCCCTCTAATCTTAACTTGGCAGCTGTCATTGCTGAAAAAATAAATGTGTATGAGAGCAGACATCAGGATAGTCAGAATCTATTCTTACTTGCATGTTCATCTGAACTCTAGGACAAGACATCTCTGCCGGAGCTGAACAAAGCTGTTTTCACATTTGTCATTTTCAGAATAATCCAAATAATGTCAAGGCTAAATTTGTTAGAGAATACATATACTCTTGCTGCCAAAGGAATGTTCTCTTTTATTTGCTCTTGAAATTATTTCCTCATCAATAATGTAATGTTAGAAGGCAATGACCTATCCCTTCCTTTCTCTTTGAATACTCACAGATTTTCAGGTTCAGAGTTAAATGGGTCTGCATTGATCAACAACCGGCTGATAACAGATCCTCCAGGTAGAGAGCCAGATGTCCCAGCACGCATATCTACCAAACAGAAAAATTACAGGAAATGAAATGCAATTTATGATGTGCAGCAGGATAGAATGTACTTGTAACTAGCAAAACAGCCAGCTTGGTGTAGTCGTTAGGAGTGCAGTCCTATAATCTGGCGAGCCGGGTTTGATTCCGCACTTCCCCACATGCAACCAGCTGGGTGACCTTGGGCTTGCCACAGCCCTGATAAAGCTGTTCTGACCGAGCAGTAATATTAGGGCTCTCAGCCTCACCTACCTCACAGGGTGCCTGTTGTGGGGAGAGGAAAGGGAAGGAGAGAAAAGTGGCATATAAGAACCAACTCTTCTTCTTCTATGCAGTTTCTACAAGTAATGTCATTTCTGGAGCATGACTATTACTGCATATTTATACTGTTGCTGAACAATGGAGGGAAATCAAGACTTCAGACTATTAAAAACTTCAGGCTTGTTCTACAGAGCAGCAGTTTAAAATCAAAGACATCCTCACACTGTTTCTATTTATGATATAATGAAATACTGAGAAAATTCTGCACATTTGGGAAAGAACTTTCCATACAGTCCTTTAAACATGAATTTAAAAAGCAGGAAGACGGATTAATGCTCTGAAATGGGACCAGCTTCCCTAAGGATGGAAAGTGTGGAAGAGCCTTCGAGTTGGTTTGTACCAAATTGCAATTCTCTCATGCTCTTGAACAGGGAATGCACTAGAGAAGGAACAGAAATGGATTTCAAGGTTGCGTTGTGCGGCCTTTGGAAAACGTAGCCGTTTCAACACTTGCTACTCACATGACCTGCTAAAACTTGAGAAACTGGTTTTGAATACAAGCAAAACTGTATGAACAAGCAAGGGCTGTTACTCAAAGCAAAGAGGCATGCATCAATTTCTGGGCAAAAGCAACCTTCATACATTGATGATCAACCAAAGCAAACCTAAATCGTGTGAGAACCCAATGGGGAAGGATCAGAACAACCTTCATCATTTCTAGTTGAGCTCATTTGTTTGTCACTTCTAGCTGAGCTCAATTGGGTAATGGTGTTGTACTCACTGGGGTAGAGGATCTTTGCATTCAGCATTGGCAAATTGTCCCGGGTTCCTGCCTGGGGGGGAAGAGAGGCAGAGCTTCCCACTGATAAACCTCCTTTACTTATTAATCTTTCACAAGGAGACTTGATCACTGTAAGATATCAGCACAAACCACAAATACCATTAGTATGCTACTGAAACTGTAATAATAGTAAATAAATAAATAAAACAGAGTAGGAGACGGTGGAATCACAAACCAAAAACCCACCCTCAAAGGAGTTGGGGTGGTAGTGCAGAAACTTTATTCTTTGGTTGATGCTGAGAATAATTTTAACTGTGCTAATTGTTTTAGGTTATTCATTTTTATCTTGTTTTATTAAATGATGTGAACTGCCCCAAGTTGGTACTACTGAAAGGGGCTGTATAGAAATGTAACTATAAATAAGCAAATAAATAAATAGCGCTGTGTCACCACTTTCCAGCTAGGAGCTCATCAGAATGAAGTGGAAGTACAATTGTTAGTGTTGGGACTAGAATCAGGGGCCCCAGTTTTGAGCCCACGGAAGCTCACTGGGTGATTATGGGCTAGTCACTCTCCCTCAGCCTAAACCACCTCACAAAGTAGTTGCTGTGGCGATAGATGGTACAGGGCAGAACAGCTGCTAAATATACCCACTGAGCAGCTAACATTCCCTAACACAGAACTGACAGCATTGCAGCTTTGGCTTATTTTGCAATTTCCTGTTGTTGGAATGGTTGCTTTGCTCTTAAAAAAAAATTTCGACCAGCAAAAAATGTTCCAAGAAACAAACTCTCCAGACATTAAGAGACTGAAGTTTATATCTGAATATATTCCAAGTTATTAGCTTGTACAGGCTAGAGGACAAAAGAAGAAGAGAGAGAGAGAGAGATGGGAAGGAAGTCTGGCTTTGCTGTTTCTTTGATTGATACAAACCACCCACTTGACTATTTGTTCCACTGATAATTGGTATTGATGTGCATTCAAGGAGCCAAAAAACTAACATTAAAGCCCCTGTTAATTATGTGTGAATCAAGGGTACGTTTCTACCAAGAACTAGATTACTTGCAAAACTAAGAGACTGGGAGGGGGGGGGGAGCGTGGTTTAAATATTTGGGACTTCTAGTCTTAAAATGTTACAGTTCCACAGCCATCATGAAGCCTGCAGCTCCTGAAAGGGAGCTGATGTATTTGGAGCTTTTGTATCTTGTCCTACACATCAATCCAAGTAGTCTTGTCTCGCTTGCATGCAAAACATTTTATAACTGAAAAGTACAAAAAGTAAAGAAGATCAATAATTTAAAGGAAGAATATAGAATTACGTTTATGACGATGAAGCTAGTTACCGTGAATTGCAGAATCAACAACTTCCGCCATGTTTCTAATCCTACTGTTGAGATCTCAACCACTACCTTAAGTTGTCTCAAGAATTTTTAGCTGAGGGAGAGGCTCGAAGCTATGCCACTTGACTGAGATGATGCACCAAGGGGTAGTGCAACTTGACAGAGAAATCTCTGGTTTTGCGGTAATGTAAAAATAAAATGCTGATGCTAGGAAGGAGCTTACAGCGACACTGGCTGTGGTTGCTTGGTTTCTTACTAATTCAGTCCCCCAGGAAACTTAGATTTTACCTTTCCGATGGCTTCTCCCTTTTGGAAATCCATAGCTGCCAGAGTGTGAAGACTGCAATGAAGCTTTATTCTCATTCCTCAGCTCCTTCCCCTCTTCGGTGGCGGTGAGGCCCAGGATAAAGCTCTCTTGTTCTTGGGTTTGAGCGTTCTGTTCATCTACAGCTAAACAATGAAACAGTGGCAAAGTCAAGGCACACTCTTTCATAACTATCATGGTACTGAAGAAATCAAGTAACTTAAGATCAACAATACAGGAAGGATTCTTTTATGGCTTTTCCAGAGTGCATAGGCTTGCTTACTTGTTTTTAAAGGGCCCAAATAATTTTAGATTAGCAAGAATATGTAAACACCAGGTTCCAGGGATGACAGTCAAGATCTTCAAAGGTTGAATGTCTGTATTAATGTTAAATTTGAAGCGCCTGACTCTCATCAGTTGAGTTTTTACGGTTCCAGTTCAAATTTTTTCCTCTCCTTTTGGTGTTTGTTCCAGAGGAAAACGACCTGATTATACCCTAAGGGTGAACAGGGGCAACAATACAATATGGCTACCCAGAGCCACAATTTATTTATTTATTACATTTTTATACTGCCACTCCAAACACAGATGGCTCATGGTGGTTTACACTCAAAAAAGCATAGCACAAAACATTACAACATCATACTAATAATATCCCAAAAGTTACAAAATCAATGGTGGTTAAAACATATGGGTCCTCCCCAAAGTCTCAATGCGTTGGCATCAGAATGGTACACAATCCATATTACTTATAATGTAGCCCGGGGGGGAGTAGATCGTCTAGTGGTTCCGAACACGGTCTAGCACCCAGTCCAGGAACCTGGGGGCGGGGTGGTGGTGGCCGATCTTATCACCCCAGAAAAATCCTAATAAAATTATAGTAATTAATCATTGATTCTTAATTGTTTAAACACCAACTGTATTGTTGTTTTAATTGTTGTTGTAGGGGTTTTGTAAGCAGTATAATTTTAGGGGGATTTTATTGCATTAGCGAATGTCGAAATAGTTGAAATTTTTGGTATATTTTATATGACGTGAACCACTGCGAGCCAGCTTGCTGGGAGTGGCGGCATACAAATATAATAAACAAACCAACAAACAAAACAAACAAATTTTGATTCCACTATGTCTTTGAAATTAAGGACGTATGGACTTCCAAGCTCCCCCTGAAATATATTCATGATTCCCAAAGTTTACCTTTTTCTGCATGCTCTATAATCTGACGAATGGCTTTTTTCAGACTATTTGCTCTTAGCATTAACTGCTCACGTGGCCGGAATATCTGAGGACGGGCAGTGCACGATGATCCCACTGAACGCTCACTAGAGGAATCGCAAATACCGCCAGAACCTTCACCATCTTCTGTCTCCTCAGCAATGGTAGGCGGTGGGTTTGGCAGAGAAGTTGACGCTTGAGATTCTTCATTCAATGTCTTCAAAAGAGAGTCCAGCTTCTCTTTCAAAACAGAACACTATGAGCACAAAGCACAAGGGTTTGATGACAATTGAGCAACTAACCCTTCTACACACAGGTTATTTGAAAGCCTCTAAATACCTTTCTGGCCATAACTTCTGACTCCTCAGAACTTTCTGTTGCTTTCTCATAGGCCTTGCCTACCCGAGCCACAAAATCTTTCACAGTCTCACAGAGCACCCTAGAGAAAAAACAAAACAGAGAGAAAAGCAGTAGCCATATGCCTACCATTCACAATGCGACTGGCTGTTGCATTTAATCATATCCCCTTGAATACTCACTTGGCTGATGAGATGACCACTGAGTGTTGGTCAGATGTCAAGATTTTGGATAAATGAGCAGCCACGGAATCTTCATAGAAGAGAATCTGCTGCACCTTGTGATATTCAGAAATCAATTAAAGTATCGTAATTTTCAGAACTGCTCATTCCAGAGTCCTCACAATATATAATACTGTAGTAATTATTTATTTTATATTCTAAGCCAGGGGTAGTCAAACCTGTGGTCCTCCAGATGTCCATGACTACAATTCCCATGAGCCCCTGCCAGCAAATGCTGGCAGGGGCTCATGAGAATTGTAGTCCATGAACATCTGGAGGACCACAGGTTGACTACCCCTGTTCTAAGCTACCCTCAGTCATTATTTCAGCATATTCTATGCTGAACCCTTAAGAAGAGTTGTTTTTTATACCCCACTTTTCACTAACCGAAAAAATCTCAGTGGCTTGCAATCTCCTTCCCTTCCTCTCCCCACAACAGACACCCTTTGAGGGAGGTGAGGCTGAGAGAGCTCTGGCAGAACTGCTCTGTGAGAATAGTTCCAACAGGACTATGCCTAGCCCAAGGTCACCCAGCTGGCTGCATGTGGAGGAGTGGGTAAACAAACCCGGCTCTCAAGATTAGAAGCCGCTGCTCTTAAGCACTACACCAAGCTGGCTCTCCCAAAATGCCACGGTAAGTTTGGCAAACACACCACAATGGTATCAGACGGGCAAATAACTGCTGTCTTGGAACTCTGAAAAAGCTTTTGTTTTTAGGAACTCCAAGCCATTTCCATGCACATCCCTTTACTTAGTGGCCATCCCTTCCTTTATAGCTCCCCATAGCACTCCCATTTGATTTCCCCCCTCATTGTGTAATTTCTCTAGTTCTGAGTTGTTCAGCTTTTGTAATGTTGTCTACCTCAGAGTCTTCACTGAAATCTTCAGCAACTGTAGAAGCGGATGCTTGGCGAGGGAGTTTTGTTTCGTACACCATGATGCTCCACCTAATGAAGAAGAATCATCACAGTGTTTTAAAGAAATCTGGTGCTGGTTGTCATAGCCCTTTAATGGGCCCTACCCAAAAACTGACATGAAAGGTAACAGATTCCAGATGGAGTGCAGGTTTAGTGGCCTCCAAACTACCTCCATGCTTTCAAAAACATGAACATGGGAAGTAGGACATTTTGACTTGTTCAGTTCAGGTGCAGAATGGCCAAGGGTATCTCTCCTGCTCAGCCTTTTCCCTTCAAACACAGCCCAAATGGAAAGGGTCTAAAATGAATGAAAAAGAAGGGGACAGATACTATCTAAACAGGCCTCCCCTCTACGATCAAGACATAATAGGAACATGCACAGCATGAGTCTTCTAGGGAACATGATTTTTTGTTAAACGGTCCGATTCTAAAGAACAGATAGTCAATAAAATGCTAAGAAAAAGAAAAAAAGAAAAAAAAATCAAATACAGACAGTATCTTTAGCCTTTCTATATTTCACATATTGAAGACTGCTTTCACTCACAGCACAATGAACTGAACCAGAGCAGAAAAAATATAACCATTTCCCAATTCATGTTGTTTGTCATGAATATATACATTTTAACCCAAACAAATAATAGAACCCAAACATATAATAATAGTGTCACCAGGAATTCCCTTTTACTTACCTGTAAAAGGAATATAACTTATTTGCGTAAAACTACAAACTTTTTAGGCTACTTAAATCCTACAGACTCTAACTGAATTCAAGCAGTCTGTAGGGGAATGCAGCTGAGCTTTGCTAATGCACATACAGAACTGGGGTATATTATGAGGACAGACAGATTTCACCACTGTATTTCAGGAGCTTTCAGGCTTTCTTATGGAGACTATAATATTCTGGCAGCTTCGGAAACTTCTAATTCTGTCCCTCTCTAGGTGGAAATTAAGATACAAGGAGAAGAATGCTACAATAAATGCAAATAAAAAGTAAAAGAATGTAAGCAAGTCAGGGATCATGTCTGCCTTCCACAGAAGGCACTTCTGAAGAAGTGACACAATGTTCAGGTTTCAAGTGAAAATCAGGTGCTTGGTCATGGCACCTTGGAGCAGCACTCACCTGTCAAGCATTTTGGTGCTGGCCCTTTCAAGCTTTTCCAGTATCTGTGGGAGCTGGGTGTCGTCATCACAAGCAGATCCCCAGCCCAGTACACGAGCAAGGTCATTGCCTGTGCCCAGAGGTAACACCCCTAACTGACACTACACAAAGAAGAGATTACAAACAATGGATAGTTAAAAGGGGTATATAATCTACTAGCCTTCCCCTCCCAAAATTAGTTTATTTCCAGCATACCAGTCACTGTGTGAAAATGATATGCCATCCATATTTCAGTTATATCCTTTCAACATCTTAATTTTTCATTCTCTCATTTTGCATAATGGAGCTTATTCCCAGAATATCTACTCTAGGCATTCTCTTATCCTTGTTTAAGCAGATTCCTCCTACTCAAAACACCTCAAAACCGCCTCTTCTGCAAACACTTCCTCCTAGCCTTCCTTGTAATTAGGCAAATGTAACATTGACTGCATTTGCTCACAGTCTCATCTATCTCCTTGCACTGTTCTCATTATTTCACTTCCTCGTGTAACCGCCAATTAAGAAAATAAGTAGCTTTAACTTTAGAAAGCCATTGTATACATTAATGGAACTAACAATCACCATCACTAGGATGCAATACCCAAATCATATCTGGCAATAAAACTTCCCTGTTACTAAAAGCTATAATACAGTGAGAGAATCAGTTCTAATAACACTTGCAATATATCCATTGATGATAGCACAAATCTGTCCACATCACTGGTGAAAGTTCAGTGCTTCATTTTTCACCACCTGGTGGTGCTATCACCCTTTTCAAGCAGGCCTTGTAAAGGGGGGCATCAGAAGAAATTAAGTTCAACAGATGCAGTACTTTTCACTTCCAAGAAAATAGGTCCTTCATGGTTACATATTGTTTATATAACCAAGGCCACTTTAAATCTACCTGTGTGGAAGCTGCTCATGCAGAGGCTCCCCACTGAGCCCCCTCTTATTCCCATCATGGAACAGCAAACTGCAATAAAAGCAATGTGAGTTAACAAGCCATGGTTAAAGGTGGAGGTTTCTGCATGGTGAAAACCTACAGATGAATGGCTCCATATTTTGCATAGTCTCCTCACAGATGGATTTAAAGAGGCCATTTTTCTTTAAAACCGAGCCCTGGGGGAAATGGTCATACAAGGGAAGCAGTTATAGGTGAAAGCAAACCCTTTCCCAGCGGCTTGTCCCTTATAGATTCCCCATCCCCCTTCACATTACATGGCAAATAAAAAAATCAAACACCATCTGTTGTCCATATAACATCTTGGTTTGTCCTTATTACTCTATTATTTCTGGCAAAACTGTGTGACATGATGTTGTCCTGTTCTATAAGCAGGAAAAATACTTTGGTAACATACCTGCTTGTGGAGACTGAGGCTGTCAATTTCAGAGAGAACCCATCCAACACTTCCATCCCCACCACACACCAGAATTCGGAATGTGTCGAATTTCTGGAATAAACGTAAACTGCACAGGGGGGACAACAAAACAAAATCAGAATCCAAAGGCACCTTTAAGACCAACAAAGATTTATTCAAGGCGTGAGCTTTCGACTCTTCCTCAGACTGAAAGGGGGGGGAGGAAATGACCAGCTATTTAACATATTATTACTGAAGTGAATGTGATTAAGAATTAAAATCCCTTCTATGGGTTATGCCGGTTACACAAGTGATCTATTCGCATCACAGAGAGGTAGGAAATTCTGCATGAGCATGCCTGTTCTTAAGGAAGCAAGATCTTTAAACACAAGCCCACAAATATCATAAATGCATAAAGGAGGATATAGCCTACAAAATGCTAACGGAAAACAAAACTAAGTCATTCAAAGACACAGAGAAACATTAATTGCTCTCCAGCAACAAAACGTCTAGTAGAAAACTGGCTGCAGGGAGGTAAGAAAAATCTCATCAGGAATCAATCCTTAGACTTAGCAGCCTCCAAACTGCTTATGGAAAGATAAATCTTGATGCTTCCTAATCTTATTGAGCATGGCACCATGAATTTTGGTGAAAGGACTGAGGAAACATCAGTTCCTAAAAGCGATCAATGCAGACACAAAAACGAGCCCTTACAATTACTCCTATTAAGTACCGAGAACATCTACAGCAGATAACAGAGGCCTGTGCTAGGGGCTGCATTGGTGCCCCTGTGTCACACAACAAGTAGTCTGGATGAAGCAGCAACATCATGGCAAAGGAAATTCAACACAAGTCTCAAGAAACCTCCTTGCAGTTGGACTACCCTTCTTGGGTTCTTTTGCCCCTTACTGGATTGTATTAGGGTCTGCTCATGTTACAGTGGATCCCATGCCACCTCCCATTTCTGCAGGTGGTGCATAATGTCACAACAATATCAGTTGAATCAATTTTTACATGCTAAATTAATATTACGGGTCAAGCCTAAAAATTGGGAAGAATTTTTTTTTACAGCCTGTAAAACAGAGGTCTTCTGCCAAAGCTTTTGGCTTGGGCCAGTGATCTGATATTATGTATCCTCCAGAACCCCCATCAGAAATGCCCAATAGGAACACCTGAAATTATGTTAAAAGTTGTTTTAATGAAGTATGTTTGGGGGAAGGGTTTATTATAATCATTTTATAATGTACTTTATCACGTATGCTTTACATTGCTGGCCACCTTGGGCAGGAAGTCAGGATCTAAATTCGGTAAATAAAAAAATAATCATTGCTACCTTAGGGAAACAGAACATGCTGAGGAATTTACGTATTGTTTCCAAATAACTACACATCAAGATAACAGCTTTTACCCGAGGTGAGGTCCTCCATTCATGAGATCAAAGACCTGTGCAGGATTCAGCAATTGTTTGAATCTTCGTAGGAATTTTACACCCTGGTTGTCTCCACTTTTGGAATTGACAAATACCAGCAAAGGACTTGTGCAAGATGGGGGACAAGTGGCTTTCCAGAAACCTGTGTGGAAAACCAAGAACGGGTTAAGCTCTTCTGTCACAGGGTGGCTAGCAGCCCACAGCACAACAGGGCAGGCAAACAGTATGTTCATATGCTGCCATCTTGTCCCATGTATTACCAGGACTGACTTCCAAGGTTTTCTAAATATATATTAAAGATGAAATACATCAGAATTGTAATATACATATAAATACACACAGGGTTGGAGCCTAAAGATACCACTGCATGAGCCAAAGGTATTTTTGCTCACGTAAGAGGGTGTGTGCCTGTGATTTCAGCAGATTTCACACTCAAGCTACAGCCCCCTGGGCTGCATCCCATGATGTTTACAAGAGTTCCCCAACCCTCAGGAGCAGCTTTTCAGGTGGAGCAGGAGGCTGAAGAAGACAGAGAGAAGAATGAAACATCCATTCTGTAAAAAGGACTTTGCTCACAGTCCCTTTGATCTATTGGACAGTTTTGAGAATGGATCTGCATATACTCAGCTGTACTATATGCCAGGATTTTATCAAGAAGTTTACTGAAATGTCTATTTTATAAGCTGCAACAAAACAAATGTAAGTAGAAACATTTAGATTAATTAAAAACAAATATATCTTTGAGTGGAAGAGATGGCGAACCCTTGTTAATCTTTTGACCTCTTAATTTGCAATCTACATAAATAAGAAAATAAAATAATGAAGGCAGGAAGGTTTTGTCCTGTGTTCGTTCTTATATTATGAGATAGCAGCTTTTTGTGTTGTACCAACACCGCCAATGAAACAATAGAACAGTGGAGAGGGATGCAAAGCTAACACCAAGAAGCATCATCTGATACTTACCATCTGAATCAATGCTGTTGAGAGCCGTAGGGGGGATGACAGATACTTTACACAGGCCAAGTGGGCACTTGGTTGGTAACAAGTCTCTACATGAGGTGTGTACCTGGAACAACAAAACTATATCATTTAAAGTGTTTAAAGTCTTGCCTTAACTGGTAGATTTTTTTTGTTGTTGATTTCTATTTGAAAGCCCAAGAAACTAAAATGGCACAGGAAATAAAGAAGAACACAGAGTTATTTGAAGAACTGATGCCTAAATAATTAATGCCTAGAAGATATACATCTGTTTCACAAACTCTTATCAGTTCTATTTATTTTGTTGTACCTTTTGATCTGGATAGCCCTGGCTAATTTGATCTTGTCAGAACAGAGGCTAAGTAGGGTCAGCCCTGATCTTAACATATGATTTAAACATTTGTGCTAAACATTTCTGAATGCTAGTTCAAAATTAAATTGAAAGCAGTTTGAAAATTAATTCATTAAAATCATTCTTTAAAAAATAATAATGCTCAGGACAACCCTAAAACATTAGTTTCAGAAACATAATTGTTTATATTGATAGCTGTTGTTTATTTGCCTCTTTTGCTGGTGCTTGTTTCCAGCTAGATACATGTGTGCAAACCAGCAAAGAAATTCATTATTTCCTATTAAGAACAAGTGAGACATTCAAAAAAATTCAATTCTGTTGCACTAGGCTATCAAGCCAGGCTCTTAAATAACTGATTCCCAAATGTAAGAAAAACTTACATTTAGGTATCAAATTCTGCTATCTGAAAGATTCAGTTCATATTTACATGCACCTAGATTTCCAGTAATCTAATTCTGTTTGTTGAACACAGTGAGATTTTCCTGGCAGGATGCCACATGGGAGATTTCTTCCCACTGTAGAGTCAGTGGATAGTATCCTGAAATTCAGAGAAGATACTATATATGGTTACACACTTGGTCTGTCCAGTTTCCCATACCACTTTGGCTAAAAATTGATCAAAGCCACTTAAAACATTAAAAAGCGTTTTATAAAGAAGCCATTGGCTAGACAAAATCCAAGTCAGAAGAAGAGGTATCTCTTTGGAGGAATGAATTTGAAACCTTCCCTTTAAACGGGTGGCATTAGCAGAAAGCATATGTACAGTGCAAAAAGAAAAATGCATAGAGGCCCAATGGGTACGATTAACTCACCATGGCTTTGCACCAAAGGCAGCGCCAGTCTTGCAAGCGCAAGACACTGCCACAAGTTTTATCACACACTGTGCATTTGGCACTCACAGGGAGATTTCCTTCAAGCCACTGGTGTGGCATTGAAATCTGCAACAAATCAAGCAAAGGACAAGTCTCTTTATAGGGTTATTCTAAGAGATAGTAAAGCATGAACAAATGTAATTAATAAGGGCATTATCTTAGAGATTTTAACACAACCAGCTAATTCCTTAGAACCATCAGGGGCAGTATACTGTTAACAATGTGATTATTTGTTCTTGAGAATGTAAGAAGCTGAGAATTTTTCTAACCCAGCATCTTAGCAGCAGCCAGTTTGATATTTCTATGTATCTTAAAGAAATCTGTCTCTCCTGATTCTCCTTTCAACTTCCTTTTAACTAATTCCTTTGACCATGTTGAATCTTCTGAGCAACATTCCTTTTTAAATAAATGTTGCACTGGATAAGATTATGGTCATTATTCTATAGATCTTGGGGGTGATATACAAGCCGAATGAATGAATGAATGAATGAATGAATGAATGAATGAGAAGTCAAGAGTCAGCTCAATGGACTATTAAGAACATAACAGAAGCCATGTTGGATCAGGCCAATGGCCTACTGAAGACAGTGGCCAAAATCTAGGTGTCATCAGGAGGTCCACAACTCTAAAAGCCCTTCCACTGTGCCCCCCAGGCACCAAGAATGCAGAGTAGGCAAGTTTGCAGATGACACAAAATACTTCAGTGGTAAAAGCCAAGGCTTTCTGTGAAGACCTCCACAATCTGGGTGAGTGGGAGACAATGTGGCAAATTGAATCTTCACAGGTGTCAGTACTAGGTCCAGAGCTTTTCAACTGATTCATTAATGATTTGGAGTTGGGAGTAAGCAGTGAAGTGGCTAAGTTTGCAGATAATGCTAAATTGTTCAGGACAGTGAAAATCAGGGAGAACTGTGAGGCACTCCTTGGGATCTGTTGAGGCTGGGTGAGTGGGCATCAGCATGGCAAATGAGTTTCATTGTGGTCAAGTACAAAGTAATAGAGCCAAAATCCCAACTATAAACTATGAGGAAAGGTTAAAGCAGTTAAGACTCTTTAGCTGGTAGAAATAATGACTGAGGGGTGATGATAGACATTTACAAAATTATACATGGGATAGCAAAGATACCAAGCATTTCTAGGGATCTGACACTCTTGTGTTTTCCCTTCAGGTGCCTTTTTACTATTCCTCCCATTTTTGTAAAGTTCCCTCTTTGAAATAAAACGTTATAATTTTGGACTTTAGGAGTATCTTTCAATTGACCGGAATGCTGAATTTAATAGCACTGTGGTCCATCTTCCCAATTAGTGTAACAACCTTTATATCTCTCACTAGGTTTTGAGAACTGCTTAGAACCAAGTCCAAGATTACTACCCTTCTGGTTGGCTCTGTGACCAATTGTTCCAGCACACAGTCATTTATGATGACCAGGGATCTTTTTCTACAACATACATGTTCCTCTCCAAAATGACCAGAATATCTGAGCGGAGCTAAAGACAAACATAAAATGATTTATACAGTTTCTGACATCCTTTCCAACATGAGAAATGGTCTGAAACATACCCCATCTTCATCCTCAATGATATCTTTTCCAATAGATGCTAGTGTTGTCCACTTGCAGTTATTAGTGGCCCGTACAGCACATCGCTTGTGGGCTTTAAATTTGCACACTAGTGAAGAAAGGAAGGGAAGGGGGGGGGAACACATCATTTCATACTACGGTAGACATGATGAGGAGTTTGAGTGAAAGAACTTTTTATTTAAGCCTAAAGAAACCCAGAGCTAACAATCTGATTTGATCCAGATTTAGCAACACTAGACCAATGTAATTTAAAGAGACTGTTAGCTAAAAGCCATTTTAAACCTGCTTTTAATTACGCAATAATGCCTGTCTTTGGATGTTTAAAACATTGTTGTCATTTACACTAAACATTACATGCACATGCACCTATTCTTTTTTGTCACATATTTTACAAAAAACCTCCCAACAATCTAAAAGGTTACAGTGATGTGATAAACTACAAGGAAAAAAAACAAACAAACCCCAAAGCCCTTCCATGCGTATCAAGTTCTATTTTTAAAACAGCCAGGTTTTTCTGAAGGGGGGTACAGACATACTCCCTCCCCCACAAGAACCTTGAGGCATATGTTTATATAATCCCCAGCTTCCATGAGTTAATGGTATCAAAGCCAAATAAACGTAGATTAAAGCCCTTTAAGAATTCACCTTGCAACTTCCACCCAACTTCCATTGATAAGTATGATTTTGTGGACCTATGCTCAGCAGATTCTAGAATCTGACAGACCACATTTTAGATTTACACCAATATTAAATGGCTGTTGACAGGTTCAATTTGCAGCATCCTATTTAAAAGGATCACATAATAATAGAGGACATAAAAGACCTCAGCTTGAGCGCTGCTGCCAGTCAGAGCAGCCAATACTGACCTTGACAAACTAATGTTCAGACTCAGTATAAGATGTTCCAGGTCTGATTGATGCCTTCCTGCAAATTTAACCACTATACGTCCCAAGCAGAAAACAAAGAAGTTTTACAATTTCTAGTATGTAAAAGTGGGGTTTTTTTTTACCTTCACAAGACAGTCCATGAGATGTAACGCCAGATAATGCCTCCCGACACACGTTGCAGTACGTTGGCCGAGCATGTGAACAGGCGTACCAATTATGCATCCCTGAGAAATGGTCCATACTATACTGGGTGGACTAAAAATGAATTAATGACAAAAAAAGAAAAACCCAACTAAGAAGAAATTCCTCTGAACCACTAAAATAATAAACATCACAAAATATAAAATAAAGGGAGAACATTTATCTTGACGAGAAAGAATGTTATTTTGGTGGACTCTACCACCAACATTGTTGATTTTATGCCAAAAGCGTTAAGTTTTTGTTTGTTGTTTTTAATTGGATTTTCTTGAAATTGTGTTTTTATAATAGGTACTCTGTCTTGCAATTGTGTTAGTTACCTAGAGCCACATGCTGTGAGAGAGGTGGAATAAAAATCGAAGAGTAAATAAATAAATATACCATATGCTGTCTAGAACACAGAAGATCAGAGCAAATAGGGCAGAATTAAAACATACAGCATGAAATGAAATGGTAAGCCCTACGAAACCATTTTTGCATAGAGCTTTTGAGTACAACCTGTGTATGTAGGCTGATGTGGGAAACAGCAAGTATGCCAGCTATAAACAAGAGGGACAATGAGACTGAAACGTCTTTTCATAAGCACAACATTCTTTCCCTAATCAGAGTGTGAATGGATCAAAAGGCCATCTCTTGTCTAATTCTCTGCTGCAGGGCAGAACCATCTATTTTCCTGTGAAGATTCTTGCTTAGGTTTGTAAAAAAAAAAACAATTAATGGGATATCCTTAGAGCTATAGGGAAGCAATAATTGCTTGTTATAACCAGAAACAAGCATATTTCTAGTTGTTTGCTGCATGCCAGTGATTTCTGTAAGACAACTCTGTGGCTGTTAGGTGGTTAAAGGGGCACTACTGAACAATAAGCCTAAAATACTGGTGGCCTCCATGTTAACAGAGTCCACATGTAAGTCTGCCAACCTTCAGGTGGTGTCTGGAGATCTCTGGCATTTACAACTGATCTCCAGACAAGAGAGATCAGTTCACTTTGAGAAAATGGCTGCCTTGGAAGGTGCTTTCTATGGCATTGTACCCTACTGAAGTCCTTTCCTTCCACAAACCTTCCTTCCTCAGGCTCCAGCCTCCAAATCATCAGGTATTTTCCAGCCCGGAGCTAGCAACCCAGCCACACGACAGTGGGGAATTATGTCAAGGGAGTAACTAAGGAAGGACAATATCCTACCAGGAGAATGCCTGATACATATTCTATCCATCCATCTACATCTCCACCTTGAATCACAGTATATAGCTGAAGTAAAGACAGTAACTGAAGTAAACAGAAGACTGAATCATATTAACTGACAGTCCTCAGTATATATGAATTCCTGAGTCCACTGAAAGGGGAAGGAGGGCTGATGCATGTTAAAGTAAGAAATATTAACATGAGGGAACCTGCAAAGGCCCATGAAAGGTGTCTCCTTTTCCTCTGGGTCCCCTTGCCAACATTTCCTCTTTTCCTTCTCTGTCAGCCCCCATTGCTTTAACCCTTTTGCTGTTTCCTTCTTTTCTTCCCACACACCAGCCAACCAATGTTTATCCACCTCTCTGCCTTCACCTTTCCCTCCCCAAGCAACCATTCCCCAAGAAAAAAAAACTGGCCAAGTTGGACAGTAGCCGCTAAGCTAAACTAAGCAGTATGGAGTCATTCCCATTAAAGGGGGAGGAGGGATGTTAATACCATGAAGTACTTTTTTTTTAAATTTCAGATTTTTATGCAAACTTGGAACTTCCTTCAGGTTTGTAGAGATATCCTCCTTATCTTTCTCTAGCTCCATTTTGCTGATCTACATTTGATGGCCTGATTTAAAATTACACATGTAGGAATGGAAACTCATGAAAGTCATGGAGTAATGGCTGGCCTGCTCCTCCCTGCTGCTGGGGTGCCATCCGCCTGTTTCTCGCAGGCAAATCTCTATCAAAGCATCCCTGCCTGGGCACAAAATGAACCGTGGGAGCAAATGGGGGGCAGCAGGGTTTAACCATAGAGATTATCTAATCCTAGAGTGTTACTGATGCCACTTCTGGGTTTTTGCTAAAAGTGATGAAATCCTTTGCCCCCATGCCCAGCCCCTTAAAGACTCCTCAGGGTTCCAGACATGCACCTGGCAAACCCTATCACCAATCTGCCTGTCTGCTGACTGCCCTCCTCTCTGTCAGTTTGCCTGCCCAGCCACATGCAGATGGCTTCATGCTGACTGTTACATGTGGGCAGACAGAGATATATTACTTCAAAATGCTCCTGATTCTGCACAGTCTTCAGTGCCGCAATCCAGTCTTCCATTTCTTTTCTGTTGTCAGCACATAGGATAAGCTTCCGACATGGAGTAATAACCTGTAAGGTAAAAAAATCCAGTAGGTAAATGACGAAGAAGATGAAGCTAGGGAACCTTTGACGTATTCTATTCATGCCTTTTTTACTCAGGTGAACAATTGCTGCTGATTCCCCAATCTTACTAAAAATCTCCTACTCTATTCCGGAGGGTTTACCACTCTCCCCCGGATTAGAATCTCAGTAAATATAGCTGACTGCGGCAGCAAGAGAAAGATGAAAACCTTAATTCTCCCAGTACTACTGTGATCTGTTGAAGTGCATAGAATCTAACCCAAAACATTTCAACATCTTACAGCCGTCTCTGCATTACTGTGACTTAAGCTTGTGTAGACATCAGATTACTTCATCAACTGCAGGAGAAGAACCAATACATGCTTGGAGCAATGATATATATCATATGAGAGTTAAGAAAAATAAGGATTTTTAACAGTGATTAAACAAATGCTCTTCTCTTAGTGCTTTTGAAGCACTAACCCAAATAAACCACTAGAGGGATGTTATTCCTCCCCTCCCCCCATGAATTGCCTTGCAGCGATGGATAGAATGTGTTTTTTTCTGCTGCTTTTTTTCCATTTTTAAACATGGAGAGATATTTACCCCTAGAGAAAGGTGGGATGCAGTTTGTTAAAGCATCACTACTGTGCCAGACATATGCACACTGAATATCATTGTGCACTGGTCCTTTGTGGCTTATGTTAAACAATGAATGAGCCCACCTGACTATCCCAAATGTCCTATGAAGAAAAAAAATAAGTATCAAGAGAAAGGCCTTAATTCTAAGAGCAGCAGAGCAAGCCAATAACTTGCCCAGGGATGAGGCAGATTCAGCCCCTCCCTGTGTCTGTATAGCTACCCAAGCTGAGCACCTATTTTTCACGCCTCGGAGATCCTTTCAGCTCAGGAGATGGAACTAAGTGACTTGAATATCAGAAGCTCCAACATTCATATTTTTATATTAGGCTTAATGTTTAATTGCCTCACTACAGCAAGGAACACGGGTTCCCACCATTGATGTGGACGCCATCATGCATTACTAAGCTCATCCAGCTCTCAGTGAACTTTTTACTTGTTCTAAATTTACCAATCAGTAATCCCATCAAATGACCTTTTGTTCTCACATAATGGGACAGGATTAAAAATAAGAAGCAGATTAGATAAACATCAAAGTCTCTTATTAGCCAAACAAACGACACAAGAATACCCCAATAAACCCATTAAATAAATCTTGTGTACTTTCTTCAGGCTTTAGAGTTGGCAGCACTTCTAACCTTGCTCAGATTTATTCTAATTTTTAAAAAAGAAATGGCTTTTTTCATAACAGAGGAATGTCAAATGCTAAACAGAAGGTTCACAGAGACTTTTCAGAAGACTTTTAAATTCTGGATCTAGATTTTACATAGATTTTACTAAAGTCTTGATTTATAGCTTTAAGCTTAGGTTAGTTTTGAACACAGCCTACACAGATGCTACAGATTTGTGGAACAAGCTGTCCAATATGGCCTAGTGAAATGTGGCTAGGTTCAGAATTAGCTAAGAAACATATCTTTTTGTGGTCCCCCTTCGGCCCTTCTTGAGACAAGCTCTTCCTGAACAAGCTTAAAATTAGCTCAAGTAGAGAAATGTGTTTCACACTTTCAACCAAAACAATATCTTGCAAAGAAAAACTATTCTTTTCTGCATACTCAACTAAGGTGGTATTTTTAAAAATTAATGTCTTTATTTTGCCATCAAGTTGCAGCTGATTTATATAGAATCCATAGGTTTTTCAAAGCACAAGGTGTTCAGAGGTAGTTTGTCATGCTTGTCTGTGCCCAGCAAACCTGGTATTCCTTGGTGGTTTCCCATCCAAATACAGACCAGGGCTAACCATGAAAAATCTGATGAGATTGGGTGAGGGTTAGGATTGTGCCGCAAGATTCCGCTGTGCTAAGGGGCGCCTGGGGAAATTTTGATTTGTAAGAACAGCGTATTGCGTTACAATGCAATATCCCATTAAAATAAATAAATAAATAAATGGCTCAGGCAGTTCTGGCACGCTGCATAGCCACCTGGGGAATTTTTTGTCCCTTCTGGGATGCCATAGTTGTGGCTGCAGATTGGGAGGAGCCAGAACAGGACAGCCTGACTCTTTCCCTTCCCATATTCCAGGCCCAACATGCCCTGTCAGTGCCTAGGGCAAAAAAGGGAACATGGAATTATCAACATTCCCTTGCCGTGGGGCAAATGAGGGTCAGGCCAGGCCTGGGATGGCCCAGTCCAGTGACGACATCTTGTGTAACTGGGAATTTGCTTGCCACCAGAAGAGTGGTAAGGCCTGAGAGAGGCAAAAAGCCTGAGAGAGGCAAAGATGCATTTTTTTTAAAGTTTTTTAGTTAAGAATAAAAAATCTTCATTTTGATTACTGTTCCAGACTTAGGGCCTTTTTGCACGGGGATCTTTGTTGCAAATTGGTCACTGAGTGAAAAATCGCCATTTAAAATAGTGGAATTCGTCGTTATGCATACCTGCCTTTGTAGTGGAATCAGTTGCGTTTTTTAGCATTTCCCACAGGCTTCCGGTCTCGGCAGAAATCGCTAGAAAGGAAGCGCTATTGCCAAGCTCGTCCCGCCCCTGGCCGTCAAGCAGCCAATGGGCAGCCGTTAGCATGCTCCCAAACAGCCCCTTTCCCTTTAAGGAAGGTTTTAAAAAAAAAAAAAAAAAAACAGACCCATTGTAACGAATCTGGGTAGATTCGTTGCAACGGAGAGACCCATCCAGCTGCCTGGGGTGTTTGAGCTGTCGTTTGATCGGTTGATCGTTAACACGCTGCCTCAGAGTGAAACCCCCCCCCCCCTCACGGGCCCGATTTTCGGCTGAATGGAATGTGTGAAATGTGTGTGCTTAGTGACTGAAGGGGAGGGACTGAAGCCGGGAAGCCTCTGTTTGAGCTGTCATTTGATCGTGGCCACGCTGCCTCCGAGTGGGAACCCCCCCCCCTCACGGGCGCGATTTTCAGCCGAAACAGTGTGAAAAATAAAGGGAAAATACATCAGCAAACGGGCTTCTGCGGGCTTCTTGTGCTTAGTGACTGTAAACAGCTCTGAGGAGGGACTGCAGCCTGGGAAGCCTCACTGGCTAAACGGAGGCTCGCCGGTGCGTTGATCTCCACTCGCTCGGGGAAAAAAAAATGGCGATCGCTTCGCCGGAAGTTTGGAGGACAGGCTCAGGAGGAGGGACTTTGAAGAAACCGCAACAATGGGAACGCACAGGTCTTTTTCGCTACTGTTGCAGATTGGTTGCAGGAGTGTATCGCTTTCCGGAGGGTGAATCCACTTTTTGGGATTCCCCGAAAAGCGCTACAACGAAGCGCTTTTTGCTGATTGGTTTCAGGAGTGGTGCAGATTGTCTACGACGTCGTGCGTTAAGGCAAATTAGTAGCGTTTTCAATTAGCAACCATTGTGCTATTTTGAAGCCGTGCAAAAAGCCCCTTAATGTGGCACTAAGATCTGAAATTGTACAGTCATATTGGGACAAAATAAATGAGTCTAAAAAGGTATACCTAGAAGTAAGTCTCATGTTGGTCAATGGGGCTTACTCCCAAGAAAGTGTCTTGGGAGCTCAGGAAACTGATCAAAACTCTGCAGACTCTTATAGGGTAGAGAATAAAGCAATAATGTAGTAATCCTATTCTCTACATTAACTACTACCATTTTACAGTAAGCAGCCCTGAAGCTGTTGCTGAGATATGTGGACCCAAGTCCAGCTTCTGAAATGGTGGCCTTCCCTCCCTTACTTACAATAAGAAATCTTTTCCTACTTCAAGCACACACATATACTCAACATGACAGAGGAAAACAGAAGAGAAACAAACCTGGAGTCTCATTTAGACACATACAAATGCATGTGACAGCAAGGCATGGGAGAAAAGGATTGGTTGGTTGTCCTCTCCTAGTACTAAAATGTTTTTTAAACATCTTGACCCAAATATTGTATTAACATACATTTTAGAGTCAAGTTAGATGGAAAACAATGAAGATTGCTAATTTTACCTCAGAATAGATATCCTGCTCCAATAAACAGTTCCAGGCATACTACATAACACAGACTAGAATGACAATCCATTAAAACAGGTTTCTTTAGTTCAAAATGTTGATTGAGGAGTTTTATCTCAAACAATTTCCTACATTCAATTTCATCAACAAGACAGAAATGTAAGGTTTATTTCTACACCTTCTTTAGTGTCATGAGGCATTCTTACTCACTGCTGTCTCCAGGTCTTTCCCAGCTTTCCTAAGAACTCTCAGCAACAAAACAATGTTTTCTGGCCAAATGCAAGGTGAATGTCCTTTGTTAGAGTGGATGTTGCAGTGACCACGAGAGGCAGGAAAATAACTTAAATACACACAGGGATTTAGACTATCTCAAAATTTACAAAACCATATCCAGAAATAGAGGTGGTCTAGATGTATCTGCTAAATATAGCTACTCCAAGTCAGCACACTTCTGAAAGAAGCCAACTCCAGAGCGTGATAGGGACTGATAACTACAGTGGTTTCCTTTTTACTCACATCCTGCCTGAATACAGCCCTATGTACTATTTGTCAACCTTGAGGTCCCCTAGAGACTGTCAAGTATTTAAAAATAACTAAAAATGTATGGAAGTTGTTTTATTTAAAAAAATGTCCTACACATAGACCCCATTGATCTTACCGGGGCTTAGGAGACTGTTATAAAGGTAGGAGTTTGCATGTGCTTCAGTTATCACTTGGCATTTTTCTCTGGCTCCAGTTAATGCATATTAACCATCAATGACAAATTATGCTTTCCCCACTTCAAATGTCACCCCACACACGTAACTTTAATAAAGGTGGCAGAAGATAATTTTCTACCCAGAATGCTGAACTACTGTGTCCTGCAGCTAAACTTGAACACAAACCCCAAATATCTGTGTATTATTTCCCCCCTTCCTTTCTGCACAGTGTGTCCAGTCGCCCACAAGACAATCCCCTTACACAAAGAAAACTTACTCGTCAGTTTCACCTCTATAGTTACCTATGGCTTGCAAAACAACTGGTCATAAGGAAGTTTAACCAGTAAAATAAGTCCAATACTGATGTATTCGCACAGTAATCAAAGCAACAAAGATGGCATCTGTTCATAGTGCTCAAAGACACATTTCCATACAGGAAGAAGTTAAAAGGCTAAACAGATAGATGCACCTTTCCCGTGATCATCAAATTCAAAAGCTGACACAAATTCCTTAAAAATCCCACCACCCATTTTCACATAGGCATAAGAAGCATAAGAAGAAGCAGAAGCAGAAGAACAAGCAGAAGAAGCAGCAGCAGCAGAAGAGTTTGTTCTTATATGTTGCTTTTCTCTACCCGAAGGAGGTTCAAAGTGGCTTACAGTCGCCTTGCCTTCCCTTTCCTCTCCCCACAAGAGACACCCTGTGAGGTGGGTGAGCTGAGAGAGTCCTGATATTACTGCTCGGCCAGAACAGTTTTATCAGTGCCATGGTGAGCCCAAGGTCACCCAGCTGGTTGCATGTGGGGGAGTGCAGAATCAAACCCGGCATGCCAGATTAGAAGTCCGCACTCCTAACCACTACACCAAACTGGCACATATGCAACTAATCTAAGCACTGATCTAAGCACTGCATTACAGAAACTGTTCAGGAACTGAACTTTCACCAATTATGAGATTTATTTGACATGAAATTTTAACAGATTACTTTGCCCCTAGCCTCTATTTAGAACTACGTACCTTTGTTCTCAGTCTATCATCTCAGTTTCACTATGATGATGATTTCTGTAGAGGAAGGGGCTCAATTTCCTCCTACCTGTGTTGGAACCTGGCTAACATGGCACTTGCCCAGTTACGGCATTTGCATTTTTATATAAGCATAATGTGGAAGCCTAGTGGGTCGTGGTTCACCTTGCATTTCAATCCTAATCTCAGATGCTTCCCCTGTTCTCTGCAAATCAACAATACAGTAAAATTAACAAATTGAGAGCACTAGTTGACTGGTAATTTTACAAGGAAAAAAACCTAGGTTAAATTTAAAATGGCAATTCATTTCTTTGAGGAAATCTGTTACTCCATGAGGACATCCTTGTTATTCATATAAACGGATACAAGCATACTGTCCACTATATTCTTTAAAAGGGGGGCAAGGGGGGGCAATTAGGATTGTATTATTCGTTTACAGTGCTACCATAAATGTAGAAGTGCACAGAACATTTTTATACATCTATTGCAGCAGTGTTGACTTGATTTCCTGAGAGCTAATTTCAAATTTTTCTAGGTACTGCATGCATAGCAACACTCAGTGTGATGGGACAACCCAGCAAGATAGAAAAAATGAATGTCTGAATACTGTGTCTGAACAGTACACAGGCAGAAAGACAGAGAGGCTGTTTCCAACATGTGTGTAGGAAAAGCCACTGCGAGGCAAAAGCAAATGGGGTGGAGGGGGCAGAGACAGGTTATGCTAACCCATGTCCTAACGCTGCTCACTGATGCCCCTGCCCTGGTCCCTCTGTTCCACGGGAGTTCAAGTGCCAAGAATTTTGCCATCACCAGCTCATGAATGGTTAAACCCTGTTCCACTTCACCACTGAGCCACAGCTCAGTTACAAACGAAAAAGAAAAAGTGCTTGCTCAAGTGCAGAAGGGCGGGAGAAAATCTGTAAATTGGCTGTGAGCAGAATTTCCATATAAAGGCTCTGCTCATAGCTAACCCTCATAGCTAACCTCCGTTTAAAACAGAGAAAAAGAGGTTTTCCTTCAGTTTAAAGGGAAAAGTTATGGAGTTCCATACACTGTGCTCAGAAAGAGCGCAACATCATGTGAAAGTTCCCTAAACAAGTGGGACCATGTTGCGTTCCAACTGGAGGGAAATCCCAGCGTGGAAGTTGCCAGAAAAAACTAAGGAAAAACCATGCATGCCTATAAACAACAAAGATTTCTTAGGAGCAAACGGAATAGCCTTCCAGTTACCTCTCTTGTTAATATTTTAAGTCAGCAACATCCCCTCATAAAGTTTACACTCAGTCTGGTTGAGTGAGATCTTTTCCGAGCTGGAAGTGGAAAAGCTGACATAATACTGCTTTTTCTAGGAAAGGAATAATCTCTCAAACCAGAGTCTACTTCTTTTATGCATCTGAACTTTCATTTGTGACCAAGCTCAAACAGTTAGACTCAGACAACCTTTACTGGCATACAACTCAAACTGTTAGAAATCTAACAATCTATTTCTATTTCTAAAGCTGTGAGGAAAAGTGAAGTTGCAAACAGAACTAAAATATATTAAAAAGACATAAAAGCAGCGATTTTCACACTGGTCAAGACAGAAGGATCACTGAGGGAAAGCTAAATAAAACAAAAATGTCTTCACTCACTGGCAGAAGATGGTAACAAAAGGGGACAAACAGATTTCTTTGGGAAGGGGATGACAAAGAGTGTTTTGTCAAGCCTGAGAAGATCCTGTCACCCTCCTAAATTCAGAAAGAGGAGGCATCCAAAGTAGAGCCTCTGAAGAGGATCAGAGTGGTTGAGTGGGTTCATAAGGGAATAGGTGGTACCTTCAAGTATTTTGATCCCAAATTATATATGGCTTTGATTGAAGGTCAAAACCAGAACCTTGAACTGTGCCCAGAAATAAGTGACAAGACTGGAATAATATAGGCCCCACCGATCCAACACCCGCCAATGTTGATGATAGCATTCTATACCAAATGAAGTTACCAAACATGTCTTAAGGGCAGTCCTATGTACAACACATTGTAGTAATTTAATCTAGGTATAACCAGGACATGCATCACACTGATCAGATCTTTTCTATCAAGGAAAAGCTGCAGATAGTGCAAGGCATTTCTGGCCACAGCTGCTATCTGCTTATACAGCAGTAGAACCATAGTCCAAGATCTATGGACCTGTTTGTTCAAGGGAAGTACAACACCATCCCAAACAGATGACACATTAAATCCGGAGTCAGACCTTCTACTCAGAAGAACAGTTGGTTTTTATACCCCAGTTTTCACTGCCTGAAGGAATCTTGAAGCGGCTTACAATCACCTTCCCTTCCTCTTCTCACAACAGGCACCAGAGATACCAGGTGAGGCTGAGACAGCTCTGACAGGGCTGCTTGGTCAGAACAGCACTTTTAGGGCTGTGACTAGCTCAAGGTCACCCAGCTGGCTGCATGTGGAGGAGCGGAGAATCAAACCCTGCTCACCAGATTAGAAGCCACTACACCAAGATGGCCAGTACCACTTTCATCTTGTCAGGATGAAGCTGCAGTTGACCTCCTGTTTCCCCTCTTCATGCCCTTTTTGCCTTTTCTTTCTCCTAATCCAGAATGATTAAAGAGACAATTGGAGCAATGGAAATGGTGAAAATATTCCATTTTAAATTGTTTTATTATGTTTTTAAATGATTTTAACATGAATGTATGGTGTGAGCTGTCCTCAGCCTGATTGTGGGGAGAGGCAACTTAGAAATCATCAAAGTATAAATAAAATAAAGTTTAGTAGCCTGAATTTACCCTAAAACTGCCTCCAGGCACCAGTTCTACATTCTCTGGGATCAGCTGGAACCAAGGGTCATCTGCATACTGATGGCTATACAACCCAAATCTTCAGACGCTTTCACACACATTTTTAAAAAGCAGAGGGGACAAGATGGAACCTTGCAAGACCCCACAGGCCAAAAGTCTGTAGGACTGTGTGCCCATAAGTGGACTGAGTGTGTGAAATGGCACTATACTATTTTCACTGGCAAACATGAAGTCAGAAAGCCTGTTTACCAAAGGTCTGTCTCTAAGTTATATCTTTAACTGGTCTATCAGGTTTAATATGCAAATAATAAAACAATATTAAGAGATCAGATCAATTTACTTAGGACTAAAACTGCTTGCACTGAAAGCAGTGTAAGAATAAGATAAAATATAAAAATTAAATCAGAGGATATAGAGTCCTATTAAGTCAAAGCAGAAAAATTTATGCTAAGATCTTACTACTTATGTTAGTCATGTTTATCTGTAACAGGAATGTATGAAGAAATACATTTTTTCTTTGGGGGTTTGAAATGAGTAAAACTTTCCTCTGAGTTCGAAAAGATTTTTCCCTCTCTCTCTTTGGTCAAAGAACAGGCAAGAAGAGGGGAAGACAGTTCAGTTCCTTTCTAGACTACCTTCCAACCCACCTTCACACAAATGCTAATAAATCTAGCAGGAAAGGCAATGAGTGCGTCAAGTTCTCACCCTTCTCCAAGTAGGGAGCAGAGACTTGGAGGACTTTGGACTGGAAAGGCACCAGGAATAATCAATCTCCAGGACCCACTTCTCTGACCCAGTTTGACCTGGTCATTGGGTGAGAAAAGAGAGGTGCTTAAGGAAGCAAGGAGGAGGGTCTCTTTTGTGCTCAATCCATCAGAGTAGGCAGGAAACTTAACTAAGATCTAGAGGAGGCAGCCATTACCATCTGATGGCCTGAACAGCCTAATGAAGCTGCAAGGTAATGGATACTCTGTACAGATCTATAGCATTCTAAGCTATAAACTAAACCAGGCACATAGAGAGAGGGACAGAGGAATTGTGTTTTACCCATTTCTTTTGAATTCCTTGCTCAGTCTGATGATGTTCTTAAAGTATGCTTCTAAACATTTCCCTTTAAAGACTTTATAACTTTTGATTCTGGCAGTGGTTTTCTGTACCTCATAGACCTCCACTGTCTTGGACATGCTATTTTAAAAGGAGTGCCAGGGGAAGGCAGTCAGTAGGCTACTGGCTAATCCTCCAGTGGGGCACAAGGCGGTAAACTGTCCCTGTGGCGACGTGGTGCTGGGCAGTGAGAGACACAGAGGCAAGGCCTCAGAAAGGAAGCTGGGAGTCCTGACTCTCCTAGTGAGCAACTCCTAAACTAAAAGCCTCCCCAGATGTTGAGAAAACCTTAAAGGGCAGGGTGGAACAAGGCCTGCCGGCCAAAGCAGAACTGTTCTGCCACAGCACACCCAATTGGAATTTCTTCGGCTGAATCCAGAGTTTGAAGCAAGTTTACAGGTTCATGAATAAAACTGCAATATCTGATTGTATGAGTGGCATAAATCAAATTTATCATGGAGGACAGCTGCATTACACTGACCCATGGATTATGCTCTGGGAAGAGTACAACCCCAAGAACACAGAGGATGACCATCAAAGAATGATTTAAAAACCATATATTTTCTCACTGAGAGATCAAAAAGAAACATTCCAAAACTTTCTGGAGGCTTTCTTGTATGTTTTTCCCACAGATTTTTTTATCTCCAGAAAATGCTTCCATAACCACAAACACTCCAGACCAAGCACTGTTCCCATCCTCCCAGGGTCATTCTGAGGCTGAAAGACCACTGAGTATCTTCAAAGAATGTAAGAACTATACAACGTAATAAAAGAAATAAAAGAAATAAATGGAATCAGAGAGACTAAGCTCAAAGAACTTCCTAGCAAGTCTAGAGTATTTTACCAAGTAAATGTTTGCAAGCAAAGTTCTCAGATCAACTATCAAACCACCACTACCCAAATACAGAAAGAAACCTTCGAAAGAAACCAAACCAATCAAGTATTTACTTTGTTAATGAATGCTAAAGGACCAATGTCTAATCCAAGTACAGATATGATACATGCCTGCTTCATCATTAGTTTTGTTAAGTACATTTTATATAAGAAGTGATGAAAGAAAGGCTCGAATATTCACTCAGAAGAAAAAGCAAGGAACTACCACTGTTCTTCATGTGGAACCGTTTTCACTATTTTAGTAACAATAAAAAGTGAGAAAAGTCAGGCAGGCTCCCATCAAATAAGAGTCTGAATAAACACAAATGCAAGATTCAAAGGAAGAATCACAGTTCCTATTCCATTTCATGAACAATGAACACAAAAGTATTCAGATCCAGTATTTCAGGCACAGTGAGTGATATACACTACTGTTTCCCATGTCAGATATCTTAGGAACTTGTCTTCTCCATATATTGCAATGCAAGTTCTAAAAAGCTGGATCACCACCCCACCCCCACAAAAGCATGGTTCTCTTAAAGTCCTACCTACTGTTTAGGGAATGGTTCTAATTCTGCTACCACAGCTCGGGACTTTAACATAAACAATTTGTGTATTCTTTAGATGGGGAGAGAGGCAGGAAACTCAAGCTTAAAGAAAGCTTAAGGGGATTTTGTTTTTCCTTTCCTACAGAACATGGGATGTTTTTGGAACACACTGTTTTTTAAGGAAAGAGCAGAAATGGCAGAAAGTAAAAATCCATATCACTCCCTGCTTGGCGAAGTTGAGCCAATTATTTTTTTTGGCAAACAAGGGATGTGTATTATGCCTTGGACAGGTGTTAAGAAGAGCTGGGTGGTGGTGGTTGTACCCTTCTTGTTACAACCTGAAAGACACTCAAAGTGGCTTACCATCACCTACCCTTCCTTCCTCCACAACAGGCACCCTGTAAGGTAGGTGAGGCTGAGAGAGCTCTGAGAGAACTGGGAATTGTCCAAGGTCACCCAGCTGGCTGCATGTGGAGGACGTGGAAATCAAAATCAGTTCTCCAAATTAGAGGCTGCCGTTCTTAACCAAGTACACTGGGTATATAACATGCTAGTGCAGGTGGTAGCTATGTTAGCTTTGGGGAGCTTAGGCTCAAGAGAAATCAGAATAAAGGATTCAGTAATTTCGGTAGCAAGACAGGAAGGGCAGCCAGGGATTTGGGGATGAAATAAAAGGATTGTTAACTGGGGATGGGCACGAACTGGAAAAATGTGGTTTGTGTCCATCCAGGAGGTTCATTTGTAAGTCGAACTAGTTTGTGGTTCATGGCCTTTGCAAGCCCCATTAAAAGGACCACAGTCCCCTTAAATGAGTTTTGTAGAAAGCACAAAATAATGGCATCAGGGCCTCCTTATATTTCTTTATATTTTCCTTATGTTCAAGTCATCTGAAGAATCAAATGTGCTCCTATGTAAATCTTGTCCCAGAATAGTGGATTAAATTGGACGTGAATAATTTGGAGGAATAAATTAGTATGACGCCCCTCTCAGGAACAGATGATGTCAGGGACCCTCTCCATTCATTCCACAGATTCTGTGCTCAGTCTCTGACTGAGCACAGAACATTCTCTGCCATTCAAAGATCACTTCTAAAGAGAAGGATACCTTAACCATTCTTCAAGGATGTGGATAGTTCCCCCATTTTACATAGTATATATGTATTTTAATCTTGCTTTTCCTCCATGGAGTTTAGGGCAAGTAAATTGTTCTACTGCCTTCCTTTTGTTCACACAATAACCAGCCTGTCGTTATTTATAGACCCTCACAGGTCCAACTCAGTACAATTAACAGAATGAGACATTCAGTAAGCAATGCTTTTTTACGAGTCTGGAACCATCAAAAAGAACTGAAACATCACACAAGTATTCACATTAGTTGCACAGCAATTATGTAAACTGGATCCTACTCTGAATAAGGTATATACGGCAGTATAGACCATAGCCCCTAATAATTTATCCAAGCAAGTTTGTGAGATCATTTTGTACAGTGCAACCCTATTGCCTGCACAGAAAAGCTCTCTTGAATAATTAAGTTTTGCATAGTTTGCAAAAAGTGAGCAGACTGGGAGTTTTCCTGACTCCTTGGGTAAGCTGTTCCACAAGGTGTGAGCCACTATAGTGACAGTACATGGACAAGCAATTATTGATTATGCCCATTTGCAGGTTAGCACTTGCAGAAGCTCCTGCTGTCCTGAGCAAACTTGTCAAGGCAGAACATAAGAAGGCAGTCGCACAAATTGGAGGGGCCATGAAAGGCTTTGTATGTGATAGCCAATACCTTAAACTGAGACAAGTAACACATGAGCAGTCAATGGAGCATCTGCATAATGGGACTAATAGACCGTTTATACACTGGGAACTTCACTGCCCTAGCTCACATGCAGGAGCACAAATCTGGGACGGATGAGGTGCACCAGGCCAAATGCTCCCCCATGTGGGTGCAGGAAGAGGTGGGGCAACCTGCCACGACTAAAACTCCAGCCTGCAGCCTGGTACGAAACCTCCAGTGCATAAGCGGTCATCTAGCTCCAGTTAACAGGCTAGGTTGAATTGGCAGGAAATCTTTTTTGTAGCTACATTAATTTGTTTCTCCAGGGTCAACTGAACTCCAACGAAAGTGGGGGAAACAATGACCTCAAAAACCTTCCCCTTCCCAACCAGCATTACCTCTGTCAATTCAGGGATTAGTTTCAATTTGTTCACTTTTAGGCAGTTAACTACCTTTACTGAATCACCAGAATATATAAAGCTGAGTTATCATCAGCATACTGATGACAACCAACCCCAAATCTATGAATGATTTCTTCTAAGAGTTTTACATAGACACTGAATTTTCTAAGAGTTTTACTTAGACATGGGGGATAAAACGGCATCCTTTGGAACCCCACGATATAGAAGAGTTGTTTTTATAGCCTTCTTTTCACTACCCGAAAGGGTCTCAAGGCAGCTGACTATCCCCTCCCTCTCCCCAAAAAAGACACCCTGTGAGGTATGTGGGGCTGAGAGAACTCTAAGAAGAGTGACTCACTCAAGGTCACCCAGCTGGCTTCATGTGGAGGATTGGGGAATCAAACCTGGTTCTCTAGATTAGAGACCTCTGATAATACTGGTTCCTGAAAGCAACCCTCTGAATCTGATCCATGAGGAATTATTTGAACTACTTCACACTTCCCCTGATACCTACTTCTGCAGCCAGCTGCCTTAACTGACATGACCTACTGTATCAAAGGGTGCAAAATAATCCAATAACAGTAACAGAGGCTTGGTCTTTACTCAGACGGAGGTCATCAAGCAAAAATAGCTGTGCTGTCTCTGTCCCATAGCCTAGCCTGAAGCCAGACTGAAATGGTGTTGGGCAGATAAGTTATCCAAGAAAACCTGGATTTCATTTGCTATAACTCTCTCAATCTCTTTACCAGGGATAGGCACAAACCAGTTCATGAGTCAAAACACAGTATGAACTTGGCCTGGTTTGGACCCCCCAAAACCGATGTTCAGGGAAGACACTATCTGGTTTTATCTGGTTTAGGCCAATTAAACCACTTTTGTTTACCAGGTGATGGGTACGGCTGCCTCACTTAGCACAAATTAGTTCACAAGCCAAAATTTGGCATGAACTTAGTGCCTTCCTGAACATGTATTAGACTTTTGTCCAGTTCGGCTGTTCAGGCTATTTAAACCTAATGGCTGAGCAGTGTGCGTTCACAGCTGACTTGTTAGGTTTAAATGGCTGCAAGCCACCAGTTGATTTTACTTCCCCCTGATTTTACTTCCAAATGGGAAGTGAAATTGTCTGGTGAAATGACTACTGTTAGGGTGTTAGGCTGAAATGGCTGCAAGCCATTTAGCCTACCAGCTTTGCTCCCCCTTCCTGCCTCAAAGCAAGGGAAAGCAAAATGGATTGACTATTCTCCCCTTCTCCTAGCCATAGCAAGCTACTCCAAACCAAACCAGAATTTTTAGGTTTGTGCCCATCCCTACAGGACATTTTCAGAAGACTCTGTCCAAACAGCTTGGAGTACTGAGTATTCACGAACCTCTTTGTGGAGAGGAGTTGGATGGGCATATAGAATGGTTTCTGGTCAAAGTACAGCATCAATATCAGATAACAAAGCAGGTATTCATAAGGGAAGTACACCCATTGCTAAAAATAATATAACACTGCAGGAGACATTTTGTTTCTTATATTAAAGGTATAATGAAGGTCACAAGAAAAGCAAATGATAGTGATTCTAGAGTAGAAGTTATACTGCAAGTGAATAACAAAGAAATCAGAATTTTTGACTTACTCTTTCGTCTACAGATGAGGACATTCTTTCACACCTGAGAGCCTATAATTACATACATGCTATCACACACCTCTAAAACTAGAAGAACAATTCTCAACCCAGTTGTACAAGAGAAAAAATAGATCACACAATAGACCCAAACCTCTTCCTGTGCTGGAAAAGATGACAGCATGTCTATTTCAGGCAACAGAGAGCTTTCCTTTGTACTTTCAATCCCACAAAATACATGCTGTACATCAGCATGGATAACAACTATTGATTTCACCACAAGAAAATAAGTGAAAAAACTCCCCAGATCTACTTACTCCAAGGTATCTGAATTCCTAATAGATTCTAGCAAAACAGCAGATGTTGTCTTCAGAACAGAACACTCAGGTCACTTTTCTTGTCTTAATATTTGCACTTCACATTTGTATTCCTCCCGTTCACAGTCCTGGCCCCCTCTGTTTCCTCTCTTCTACATGGCAAATAAGTTGCTGAGAGTTTGCTATAGCATTGCTAAGATTAAGCCTTCACTCAGCCAGTTTCTGCGAATTCTGTTTGACTCTCCACAAGCTGATTAGCTGTCTGCTTAAGGAGAAGCAGGGACAGATTGGCTCCTGCTGGCAGTGAACTCAGGAGACAGGCACTGACTGTGAAAACATGCCTCTTCCGGTCTGCGGTAGAAGTAAGAAGTGCTTCCCAATTCAAGAGTATAGAAAGGATCCAAGTCCGATCTCTGCCTGTTTAAACACCAACCTGGAGAGCGGCTCTGCAATAAGTAGCAGGATTATTGACAGCTCAGCTGTATGTCATTAATATGCTAGCCCCAAAGAGCTTTTACGGTAGCGCCAATGGTAGAGGATCAAGGAAGCAGTTCTGCCCACTCACTGCTTGTCTCAGTTTACATCTGGTAACTTTCGCCTGCACAATCTCTAATGTCTGAGAAAGCAATGGGGAATTGATGTTGAAATCTTCAAAAGGTCACTCAAGAGTGGTGAGTAAACTGGATTCTAGACAATTTGGCTGGAATTTCTGTAAAGGCATCATATTCCAGAGGCACTGTCTGGAAATTAAATTACAGAAAGGGGTTTTAAAAACAGATAAAAATGAGGAAATTCCTGATACCAACTCTACAGATAGGAGGTATTTTTATGGTCTTCAAAAAGACACTTAGACATTAGAAGGTTTCTTGTGCTATTAAACAACTCTGTAACATTCTCTCTCACTGACCTTCGCTTTAATTCCCTTACAGAACACTTATGTGGCGCCATTCACCCCCTTTTCTCACTTCACACTCAAAACTCACCTTTACTGTGAACATTTGGCTGAGTCCTGTGCTGGATTTAATTATCCCACTTTTCAAAACAGTTCACGTCAATCAATACACATCAGTCCCTGCTCTCAGGCTTACAAACTCAATCAAATAAAAAGAGACACAAAAGACAGGGAGAGGAGGTGAAAGGCAGAGGTAGAGTATTAGCCCAACAGTGTCACAGCACAATTCTTTATATCTTACAATCAGTTGTATTTCGCAAGCCAAATTTTTAAACTGCATGCTATCCTTTCCCAAAGGCTTAGGGCAGATGACACATGGGAAAACTAAGACAAGAAATATAAGAACAGAATAGGCTTAAAAACCCCACAGAATTAAAATGACTTTGTACTAACCAACTAAACAGGAACTAGAAACTTAGTATTACCACAGTTAACTGGTCTATTACATTAATGTTCCACCTTTTTAATGGTTTGTCCTGCTTACAGTTGGCTATAGTTGGATACCAAGTGAGGCCAAATGGGATGCCTATGTCTATTTTTATCTCTTGCATAACATAGTGAAGCATTTCACCCAATAATTGCAACAATATGGATTATGTTCTCTTACAAAGTGTACATTAACTATTTCAGCAAATGATGCCTACTTCACATACCATAATCATGTTTGTCACTATCACACATGCATGAAGAATTAGTTACCACTACTTGGAAGCAATGACTACGTATTGTATTTAGCCAGCTTTTTCACCCACATTGATAAATATGATAAATAAAGTATGATAAATAAATAATAAATAAATTCATTGCATTTCCTTTTATTAAAGTCACCATCCCACAAGGCTTTTGTTCATGTCAGACCCATTAGCCCTTTTTGGATGGAACCCCTCCCCCTTCGCCCCAGCAGAGAAGCTGTACCAAAAACATAACTGCATCAAGCAAGGCATAATAAAACTAGATACTTGGTCATAAACTTGCAATACTGTTCAATAGTCAATGCTATTGCAATACTCTAACGTTCAAAGCAAAGGCAGAGATGGGGGAGATGGTTTGCAAGGGAAAAGTGTGCCTGCAGGGTGCTTAACCCTACCCTGTCTACCACTTTTTCTTTGCAATTTCTCTGGTGATAGAAAAGACTTGAGAAAGCTGCTTCCCCTCCTCCATTATGGTAACCTGCATCATTTGGGCTGCTGGCCCGTTTTATTCTGTAAACCATCCCGAGCCCCACATTGTCGGGAGCGGCAGGGTATAAACCTAATCTTTAAACCGCCCGTGGCGCCACGGGCGCCACGGACTATATAAAACGCTAAGGGGTTCTAGGGCGGGATGTGTCCGTGATGAGGAAGGGTCCGAATTGGACCCTTCCTCTGGACAGACAATCGGAGGGACCAATCGGCAGGCGCGCAGCGCCTGCCGATTGGTCCCTCCGATTCCCAGTCCCAGCAACCGCGAGCCGCGCACAGTGCGGCTCACGGTTGCTCCTTGCCGGCGGCCTGACGCGTCGGGGGGCGCAAAGCGCCTGCCGCCGCGTCAGGCCACCGGCAACGGAGTCCACCTGCCTTTCCGCAGCTGCACCCCCCAGCCCCAGCAGCAGTGGCGGCGGCGGCGTCCCCCAAGGCAGCCAACGGCCGAAGAAAAGCAGCAGGAAAGCGTCGGGGGAGGGGCTGGCCAGCAGGCGCCTCTCCGAGGCCGCATCTCCTCCGTGCTGCCCGGCCTCCTCGCCCACGCTCCTCCACCTCCACCCATGGCGCGGCGAGAAGCCGCCCGCAACTGAGTCCGAGCTGCCTTCCCGCAGCCGGACCCCCGAGCCCCACCAGCACCAGCAGCAGCGGCGTCCCCGAAGGCAGCCAACAGCCGCAGAATAGCCGGAGTCCGAGCTGCCTTCCCGCAGCCGGACCCCCGAGCCCCAGCAGCAGCAGCAGCAGCGCTGTCCCCCGAGCCAGCCAACAGCCAAAGAAAAGCCTCATGGAGGGGGCTGGGCAGCAGGCGCATGCGCAGCCCTGCTTACGAAGAACAGTGAGGAGCGGCGTTCAATTGCTCTCAGCCGGGTCGAAGTGGAAGGTGCGAGGAGCGCTTGAGGCGGGTCGGGGAGGGCCGAGGCTGCTGTGCGACGAGAGCGCAGGGTGCCCTCCGGCCTGCCTGGGGCAGCCCTCTGGTTTCCGCCCTTGCCCGCCGAGCCCTGTTTGCCTTCGGGCCGGGTGGGGAAGGTCTGTAAACCATCCCGAGCCCCACATTGTCGGGAGCGGCAGGGTATAAACCTAATCTTTAAACCGCCCGTGGCGCCGCGGGCACCACGGACTATATAAAACGCTAAGGGGTTCTAGGGCGGGATGTGTCCGTGATGAGGAAGGGTCCGAATTGGGGGAGGAAGCGCTCCTCCTCCTCCTCCTCCCGGGGTACGGCAAGCCGAGGCGGAAGGGCTCTGCTGGGGCGTGGGTGCTGGCCTCGGAGCCCAAGCAGGAAGCCGGGGCGGGGTGTTGCTTTCACGGCCTGCGGCTTTCACGCCTTTCTTCCCCCCTAGCGGTTCTGTCTCAGCTTGGGAGGGAGGAGCACGGAGCCACATTTCAGGGGAGCCTCTGGGAGAGGGCGTGGGTGCGTGGGAGCGTGTCCCTTACCCTTCCCCCTTCTCCCCTTTCAAAGCCCATTTTTATAAATGGGCTTTGAAACTAGTAATAAATAAATCATCACCCTTCCCACTCAAGCCTATCCCCAAAACGTTGCTTCCAAATCAAGTGAAGAACAAAAAGGGCAGAGAAAAGAACCACTCGGCCACTGACCATTTCTCCACCGTAACCCATCCTATATTGTGCAATGATGACAAATAATTTAATATTTTACTTAAAGTACCTGAAATTCACTTACTACATTTTCAAAAATAAAACTAAGAATGGAATTTCATTCCACATCACGTTGGTAAGGAAAGACTGGGTAAGACATAGAAACACACTGGGAATGTAGTGAGAGAAATCTTACCGTGAAGCTGTTGTTAACATTTTTAGTGCTGGATTCTGCCACGCTGGCATCTGTCAGGTCCACCTCATCAAAAATGATTGACTGGGGAGGAAACGAAAGCTTCAATTAAAATGAAATTTGACCATGTCTATAAGATTTGGGATTACTGGTGATTTGTGCTGACTAGCATTAATGGTATGAGACAGATATACTGCATGCAAGAGACTTGGTAAATCACAATCCCCAGGGGCATATTTTCTTTATAGAGATATAATTTTTTTCCAGAGTTGCAGAACAGACAAGATACAATCCTGTACTATGTGTGTGCTGGAAGCAGGGTAAGGAACAATTCTCATGTCTGCTACCCTTTATCCATTGTTGGGCATGCTCTGCACCGGAGTATTTGACACATTTGAGGGAGAATTGCAAGAGTTTCATGGGGGCTCATCCATGTTGTATTCCCAAGGAACACAGGTTGCAGGAGCATGTGACTTCTGATAGGACTTTTGCTTAGACAAATATTAGCATCTGGAATTGGGATCATCTGCCTGCCACAGGAAAGAAAACCACTGTGTTCACCTGGTGGTGGCACCTCTCTTATTCATCCCACCACTTCCTCTTTCCTTTCCTGATGCTCTTTCAGTCACTGAGATGCCTGTCTGCTTACTCAGTCATAGAACTGCTAACTCCATCTGCTTGACTCACCTACCAGTGCCTCTGTCCCTGCCACCTTTCCCATTTCTTGTTATCCATACTGTCACAGTGGCTCCTCCTCCTGATGTGTCCAGCAGCAGCACCTCCAGCCACTCCTTCTGGTGTATGTAGTTGCCTCAAAAAGACAGCTGTAATCTTACATAGCAGTGGAAATCTTTTTTCCTTCTGTAAATTACCTTTTAAAAATCTTTTTGGATCTTTGGATCAGTGTGTTGATGTTCTGATTTACACTTCATGGGTCGTGTTCAGAATAAGATAGAACCACCATCCCCCACTACATACTCTTCCTCTTTCCTGAAAACCCCATATCCTCTCCTCCTTTCCTACTTCCTTCTCTCATTCCCACCCACCAGTCAACCTACCTTTTTCTACCCTGCCTATCTTGAGTTTTCTGTCCTTCCCTCCCCTTAGCAGCCTCTACCAGGCAAAACTACGTCCCAGCTGCACTGTGCTGGCCAGTAGGGCAGGAGCAGTTTCATGGTGGGGAACCTGCAAGTATTTTCAGTGACACCCATTCCCCCTGTATCCCCTCTCCCTCTCTCTTTCTACCTCGGTCTTCTTGGTAAGCCCCACATCCTCACCTTTTCCCGCTTTATTCTCTCCTTTCCTTCCATCCACTCATCAACCTTTTTTATCTGATTCCCTCATCTTCAGCTGTATTTATTATTTCATTTATACTGTGCCCTGATGAGGCTTTCCTCAAGGGTCAAAACAACCCTGGAAAGGACCACCACCACCCCAGTCATCAATAGTGTTGTGGTTGCCAGAAAGTGCCATTGAGTCATTTGTTTCTCAGAACTAGAGGCACTCATTTATCATTTGGGGAGATTAACCTCCCCCAATGTTTATTGCTCTTCTCATGTCTGAAGAAAGTTCTGTCTTACCTGCCTAAGGCACCAATCTCAGAGGATACCCAGAGGAGGAGCTATGTTAAGAATTAGATAAATTCACATGTGGGAACCCACAAGAATTGGGCGTGGGAATTCCTCCAACAATCCAGGTACCAGCTTTGCCACAGAATCTCCCCCTACCCTGCTGAACTCCAGCCTCAATGGCAATGGCTAAACAGAAAGAAATTTCCAAGCTGGCAATGGCAAAAAGCTTTATTCAGAACGAGTTCCTAGGTATAAAATCTCGTTTTCGTATTTTACTTCCTCAGTAAACTTATTTCTTAATTGGTTTTTTTCAGGGATACAAACAAAGTCTTCAACCCACTACCTATTTCTTATATTTTATATACCTTATACTTTTATATTTTAAACCATATAATTTGGGTCTATTAGTATCAAAGATCCATAAAGGTAACTAACTTATAAATGGCAATGGCAGCAGCTCCTCCTGAGCTCTCATGACCCCAACAGAAAAGCTTTGTCTGCACATGTGCAGACAACATTCCTTTGTTTTTGGAATTTACTTCTCCTTCTATTTTATCCTTCAGCTTTCAGACACTTCTGCAGACTTGTAGAAGTTCCCCAAATCTGTAGAAAAATCTTCCTTTGGTTTAAATGGGCCTGATCCACTGATTTAAGTGTCCGCAGATGGGCCCATGCTTCAATATCAGATATAACAATAGCGTTTATGAAGTAAAAAAGCAATTATGAACTATCATAAACCACAGTTTTGTGAAACTGAGCCTTTCAAGTAAGTTACCAATCTGCTGCATTGGAGTTTTACAACCCACCTGATACACATTCCATAGTTTCACCCCCCCCACACACACACACAGACACCCTCTATATTCACAAGCTTGGAGTCAGCAACATACCTTTGCTGTTTTTGCGTAGTATAGAGTTCGTCCTCGTAACTTGAAGTATCGTCTTTTCCAGCGCTGAAATGAGCTTGTCTGTTTCATCAGCATGCCCTCTTTTATGACTGTCTAGAAGCCAAGAAGATGCATCTTAATAATTTTTGTAAAGCCCATGCCCTCACTCTCCCCCAACTCTGAAAGGTTCCAATGGGTATTCTGGTCTCAGTTTGAGATCACTTCCTTGCATGTTCTCACAGGGGAAGCAGGAAGAAAAACTGAGGATGGTAGACACTCCCTTCCATCTACAGACAGAAAGTCATCCTACTTTCTGCCTCCAGGGAAAATGGATAGGAGAGTCCCCAATCAAATATTCCAGAACATCATCCTATCCTCAAGCCAGAATTAATAGTGACAGGGATTTTACTTCCCATACGCCCCTTCCTGACTGAAAGAACTCCCCTCTAATTGCCCAGAAACTGTAGAGGTGAGGGGAAGGGCACTTTGGCCTCTGTCAATAGCAAGAGGACTAAGAGCCACAGGAGAGCTGCACACCTCCATGAGAGCAAGGACAGCCATTAAAAGAAGATCAGCTCAGTCTCAGTTAGATACACACTCTTTCCTTTGCGTGTCCTGCCTTTTTAAACTTGTAAGCCTGAAATCCGGGGCTCCTGCCTGTTGATTAATGTGAACAGCTTTGCGAGACAACTGTCTGAAAAGCAGAATGTAAATATATAATAAATAAAAGTGCAGAGTATTGCACTAGAAAGCAATATATTTATTGTTAGACTGCCCTCTCCTGGAAACAGCCAGCACAAACACAAAACAGAGCTGGGGATCTTATCTATATCCAAGGCAACAACAAACAACAATAAAACGCACAGTGCAGATATTTCTTTCCTGTGTTGGAGATGGTGTGAGAAAGATACGATTCTTTACGTTTGTCCGGGTGAACTTAACCAACTTTGATGATACACAAAGTACCAAAGTCATCAGGAAGCACCGAAGTCTCAGAGGCTGAGGTGAAAACCCCATCCTGTCAAATCAGGATTCTGATCTCATCTGTTTGACTAAAGTTAGCACACAGCAGTAAAGTGATGCTGATCATCTGACTACCACAGGAAATGATCTGCATATTTAAGGAACAGAGGAGGGCAGTAATAAAAAGGCAAGAATAATCTTTCCAGCGTTTATATTTGGTATTATTTTCACATATTCCTGGCTCTGACTCATCGCAGACTGGCTGGCTGCCATTTCCCAAGGCTGAAGTGCCAAATTTGTCTGCACACGGAATTCTCAACTTATTTTCACTAACCCACAGCTAGACACATAGACACAGCCTCCCCTGTCTACACTCATTCATATAATATGCACATCCAAGCTACACTGCTATGTTTAGCCCACATTCATTTAGTCTCCCTGTATGAGACATATTCGTTAAAGCAGCTGGGGAAAGATAATAACTACCCAAACATTTTAAATTACTGAAAGATAGAACCTTTAAAAACAGGTCAAAGGCATAAATCAAAAGAAAAGGCTTCAGCATGAATTAATTACTGATGCAGAGCTTTTGCCACTGGCAAGTGACAAAAATTAGGTTTGAGTTTTGTACTTATCACTTCCTCTCTCCCCCTTGCAATTGCTAGAGGCATGGTTTCAGCAGTTTGGTCTAGCAAAACCCTGTTGGGTGGCAAATTTGCAATAATGTCATAAAGTTCACTATTTTATTTTATTAATTTATTTTATTACATTATATTTATATATACCGCCCTCCCTTGTGGCTCAGAGTGGTTTACATTGGAACTTTCATAAATCAGCATATTATAATAGACATCTTGATTTGAATATATAACATTCTTAACAATACAAGCTTGCATCAGAAAACAGAACAGTTGAAAAATTAACATTCAACAATGGAACATTTGACTCAGTTTTACTGCACTGTGGTTCAGTTCTTTTCTGTGGGTACAGCTGATGTGGGAGAGATCTCTGGGCTCTGACTGGTGGTAGGTTTACTTAAAGGCAAAGGTAAAGATATCCCCTGTGCAAGCACTGAGTCATGTCTGACCCTTGGGGTGATTCCCTCTAGCGTTTTAATGGCAGACTCAATACGGGGTAGTTTGCCAGTGCCTTCCCTAGTCATTACCGTTTACCCCCCAGCAAGCTGGGTCCTCATTTTACCAACCTCGGAAGGATGGAAGGCTGAGTCAACCTTGAGCCAGCTGCTGGGATTTAACTCCCAGCCTCATGGGCAAAGCTTTCAGACGGCTGCCTTACCACACTGCGCCACAAGAGGCTCTTCTATGTTTACTTACCTTGACCAAATATCCTGGTGGAAGAGCTACACTTTGCAGGCCCTGCAGAATTGTTTTAGCTCCAACAGGGCCCTGATGTTGTCTGGGAGGTCATTCCTCCCAAGTAGAGGCCAGGACAGGGAAAGTCCTGGCTCTGGTCAAGGTCAGACAGTCCTCCCTGGGGCTAGGGATCACCAGTTTGTTTATGTTTGTGGAGCTGCTTTCTGGGCAGCATAGGTAGAGAGACAATTTCTAGGGTACTCAGGGCCCAGACCATGCATGGCCTTAAAAGTGATTACCAAAACCTTAAGCCTGATCCGGTAGTCAACTCAGCAGTTGGAGTGTGGGCCCTCCAAGGTGTTCCTGTAAGAACCCTGTTAGCTGCATTCTGCATCATTTGAAGTTTCCAGATCAGGAATAAGGGAAGGCTTGCATAGAGTCAGTTCCAGAAATCCAGCCTACAGGTGACCATTGCCTGGATCACTGTGGCTATGTGTTCTGGGTCCGGGTAGGGCGCTAGTAGGTTAGGTTGATGCAGATGAAAGAGCACTAGCTGAACTACTCTTGTGATCTGTTCCTCCATGGAGAGATCATGCTCAGATTCGTGGCTGAGTGTCCAACTGATAGTTGTACCCCATCAAGGTAGAGCAGTCACGCTTCCTCGCCTGGACCTTTCCTACCAAACCACAGGACCTCTGTCTCTGAAAGATTTAGCTGCAGACGGCTCTGCTTGAGCCAGCCTGCCACTGCTTCGAAACATCTGGCTAATGAGTCTGGGAGAAAGTCAGGATGGTCGTCCATCATGAGGAAAAGCTGTGTGTCATCAGCATATTGATGGCCTCCCAGTCCAAAACGCCATATGAGCTGGGCAAGGGGTGCATAAAAATGTTGAATAGGATTGAGGAGAGAACTGCTCCTTGCGGCTCCCCAGATAGGAGCTGCCAGAAACAAGATTGGTTCTAGCCTACTGCTACTCTCTGTCCATGACCCCGAAGGAAAGAGATCAGCCACTGAAGGGCTGCCCACATATCTGGGGGTTGGCGAGGTGGTGAGCTAGTAGCTATGAGGTTATCCTGTTATCAGAGGCTTTCAGTAGAAGTCATGAACTGATACCTGACAGCAAATACAAGAATTAACATAAATTACTATTGTCATTACATAGTGCTACTAACATTCCAACTCAGTGACAGAAACAAAGCTGTTACTAATCATCCTAGATTTGAACATTATTTTAAGACAAACGTTATTTCTGAAGTAGGTAAACGAACTTTGCAAAAAAGATAAAAAAAGAAAAAAAATTACTAAGGGGCTCTTTCCCCCCTTTTCTAACCAGACTGTCACAAAACACCATATTCATAATTGAGTTGATATCAACATATAGCAAGAAATGAATCAAAATATTCCCACCTACGAAAACTTCCCATCTTGGTCAACTGGATATAATTTTTGTCGGCAAGTGGCTATTTACAAGCCTGGTCCAAGGCACATGGGATGAACTAGGGATACCTCCCTTTGCCAACAATTGTGGACTTCCAGTTTTGGCACAGTTCCCCTTGGCCAAAGTCAATTTTACCAGCAACTAGTGAAAAAAGATCACCAATGTCGTCCAGTACAGCCTCCAACTCCCTTCTACAGGTAACTTGAACAAGAAAGACAATGAAAAAATGAAAATGTGCCAATTTGATGGAATACAACCCCCCCCAAAAAAAAAGGGCAAATGAGGAAAGAATGGAAACACATGACTATTAAGCACACACTTCTCACACTAGAATACCAAATAATCAGCAAATAAATCCTGGTAAGATCTATGTAAAATGAAGTTAGACACTAACCTCTCAAAAATCCTCATTAAAGTTGAAGAAATTACTTCAAAATACTGCTTCAATAAATAATTATTTTATTTATTTACAGAAACCCTCTCATGTCTCTACCAGCACTTCACTAACATCAAAACCAGAAATTTCAGGACTTCTAATTAAACAAAAAATAACAACCAATCACCCCCCCCCCCTCCAAAAAAACAACAACACATATCCTGGCACAATGATGCAATTCTACCGCTACAGAAACAAATCACAGGGTTGGAAAAAACAAAACAATAGCTGTCTAGTCTATTTTTATTCCATCCTTCCTCTGTGAAGCTCTGTGGTATACATTGTCCTCACTTCCTCATTTTATCCTCACAATAACCCTTTGAGGTAGGTAAGGCTGTTTGTGCCCAGCCCAGGAGCACCCAGCAAACTGAGATATGAATCTGGGTCTCCAAGATCCAAATAACCACTACACCACTCCGGCTTTAGATACTTTATTTATTTAAAACATGCATTAGCTGCCTTTCTGCCTTGTGATACTCAAGGCAGCTTACAACTTAAATAAAAGTACAGGTACAAAAAGCATAAAATATGACAATTTAAAATCCTCAGACCACCAATAAATAAAACTAAATTAGTCTAAAGCAGTACTAACTAAAACTGCGTACAGGAGTCTCCCGACAACAGAAAGAGAGGGGGGCCAGGCGCATCTTCCTGTGGAGGTTCTTCCATAATTGCCACCAAAAACACCCTTATGTGCCCACCAGATGCGCTTCTTTTTCTTCTTTGGCAGAACCCCTGGGAAAGTACCTCCCTATGATCTTAATTCCCATGCAGGGACATATGGAAGAAGGCAGCTCTTCAGACAACCATTCAGGAGTGACTCAGTAGCTAGTGCAACTGCTATACTATTGAGGTCACATGCTTCTGATAGTTGGCTCCAACTAGCAGTCTAGCCACAGCATTCTGCACTAGCTGCAGCTTTCAAACATTCTTCAAGAGTAGCCCCAAATAGAATGCATTGCAGTTGTCCAGTCTGTTTCCATCTACTCATTATCCAACTAGTCAGTTCATACAATCCATTCCATGCCGCAACCAAAGTGTTCTGCAAAAAATGAGCTAGCAGATTAGATTGTTCCAAGATACTCTGATACTCAAGCAAGTAAGTCAAATGACAATCTACAGGGGGCAAAGTTGAAACCAAAATCAGGTCAAGGTGTGCTAGCCATACCTATCTTGCTATATCAGTAATGGTAAGAGCTAATATCCTCTTGAGCAATATAAACCTACTGAAAATATAAATGAGCAAAAATCCAAATTGACTCAGAGAACTTTGGTGTCAAACCTCTAAAAAGCAAACTGAAAGAAAATCCTAGAATGGAAAGCTTACACCAGGGACAGATACCTGAAGGAATGAAAATAGCTGCACAAGGACTACTAGAAACTTACTGCCGTTTTATGAGTTCCATCATGCATCAGATAAAGTTCAAAAGAGGAGTCCAAGGGATTTAATGCTATGTCTAGGACTACAAGAAACCTTGCCTTTCTTTCTTCATCAAGAAGAGATGGACAAGCTTCAGAGGAAATAAATCAGGCTGCAATCTTATAAATAATTACTGGCGATGAATATTGTGAATATGTGGGTTTAGAAAAGGTAACTGAAGAATGTTCAAAAAGAGCTCCGTACTTGTCTCAATTTTGACTTGCAGAATAAAGTGATCTTAGATTCCAGAAGAAAAAAAAACCACTGATATATTTTATCCTATAACTGAAATATTAAAATAGCCTAAATACTAAGGCTGTAGTAGTAAAAGTTAAGGACACTAGCTTAATGAACCAATGGAATTGTAAGCTGAATAATTCAGTTTCAGCAGCAACAACAGAAACAAGGGGTTGTCCTTAAAAGGATGGCTGCAGGTCTTGAACCACGCCATGATCAACCTCCTTACCTATACAGTCCATTCTAAGAAAGATTTCAGGCTCTGCCTGCAGTATGTTCGTTGGATGGTACATTTTACTAGCCTGCTGTAGAAGTGCAAAGTTTGTAAGATGAATAGTTACTGCAACATTCCATCCTCAATCACCATTCTGTTCTACTCACGCCTCAGAGCTTTGTGGTATCCCTTCTTAAAGCCCAACAGGGTGTTCATTCACATCCACAGAATAAACTCACCTGTGAAAATGACAAGCACTCCTCCATCTTTTTTAAAATATCATTCTTGCAAAGAAATCAACCCCCCCTCCAAAAAAAAACATTACTATCCCCACCACCACCACCAAGTAAAATATTTCAAGGCATTTCCCTGCATTGGATTCTCTATACTGGAACCCCTCAGGTTCCTCAGACACGAAAGGCCAGCAAAAAGCCTTGCATGGCTGTTATGCTGCCTCTCATGCAATACAGATGCTGCCTGGGGGAAAATAAACCTGCCCTTTACAGCTGCCCATCTCTGCAAGAGAGCTGCTGTTCTATTTATAGACAGACAGCTTAGTAAATACTCTGGTGGGTTTGGGCGGAAAAGGCTGGAGATAAGATCAAAATGACTTTACAGCATTTTTTAAAAGACACTGCTGCTTTTCTTTGGCTTGATGGTCATTTCCCAGACCAAGCATTGCTAAGCCTTTTCCATGGAGTGAAATACTTAGGAGCCATGAGTTCTATAGACAGAGGGACAGATGAAAGCAAGGTAATATTTTTCTTTCTCCTTCAAAATACTGAGGGATCTCTCTTCAATAAATGGTCAGGATTCCCACAAGGGGGGGGAACAGCAATTGCTTAAGGGGGGATAATTTATTCTACCTCATCACGCAAAAATAATGCATGGATTTCCTAACAATCAACTGTTCTTATGGAAAAACCTGATATTTTAATTATCTGTACCATACCAGGAATAACTGAAAATATTAAACAACCAATGTTAAACAGTTAATCAAAATTTATTTGTAGTTGAACGAACCTACTTGATTCCCAAAGGATGCACCGATTTCTCCAAGCAGAAATAAGATGGCCACTATCACAGACTAACCTTTCAGCCCCCAAAAGAGTAATTATAATCCAATGCCTTAGAGATGACTCTGTTCATTCAGGTATTTGTGCCAGAGGTATGTACAATTCGCAAAGGTATTGTAAAATCATAACTAAGAATGGAAACAGTTTGGTTGTAAATACATAAAATAAACAAAGCTGCTTGACATTCTCGTGCATATTTATAACAACCTTTAAAAAAAATCTAGACTGAGAAGTAACTCACCCAAGGGGATCCAGTGAATGAAAGTCTATACTTGGTCTTCCCACGTCAATGCCAAACATTTTTGGAATACCACTTGACCAGAGCTCAATTATGTAGAAAGAGGAAGATCGAGGAAACTGACTTATAGCTAGCAGATTTGTTCTCTAGCTGTCAATAATGATATTTCTGGCCAACAAAAAACAATTACTGCACATCAATCCATAGTCTTTAAAAAGGACACACAGGTGATGACGGTAGGTAACTATGATTGGTCTATTTAAAATTCCAAACACAATAGCTGTGTAATGGACCAAACACAAAATAGAAAGGTTTAAATTTCCCCTGAGCACTTCATCAGGCTGTTTGGTAAGGTGTGTGTGTGTGTGGTGGTGGTGGGGGGGATAAAAGACGCTTAAGAACATGGTAGAAAAGCCCCAAGCTTGCTGCTTCAAGAGTCTTAAAGACATGCACACAGGATGAATTGCAGAATTAACTGGATAGTATTTGGTGCAAAACACATTTAAGATTACTGGGAGAGACAAGGGGGCAGAAAAGTCCCCAAGCTGGAAAAGCATCTGATTAACTGATAGCGTTTATATTCTCAAAGAGAAGTTAAATTGCTGTGGACAGTTCCACTGCCAGGTGAATATTCTGATTTTCTTTTCTTTCTGTCCATTTTCTGCTAAAGCAATATGATGTTCAGAGGGTCTTCTACATGTATGATGACATCAGACAATGCACACTGCAGGAATTACAATACCAATGAGAAAAAATGCATATCCTACTGAGAGGCCGTGCACAGCAATCTATATAAGCGCACATCATTTAAATACACTGTCCATCTGTTTTTACTTCTGTAAATTTAAATATGCCAAAAATATTTTGTGACTCGCAACACAAACCTGCATAAAAATCAGTAAGTGCTCTTAGCACATGGCCTCCTAATAGAGCCTCTGCCAGAGTGCGGAATGTGAAAGCTTCCTTTGTGTTACCACCAGGCTGAGCCTGTGATGCTCAGCATGCTGCCCACATGCATCTTTCCTAAATCAAATTGCCAGTTCTAGCTTTTCTTCACCAGGATGGAGCAAGAGGTACTTCAGAAGAGCCTTTGAGGCATTTGTGCCTGCAGGGTACTATTCAGGTGCAACACATACCGTCTTTCACATTCTGTGGCTCCACTGACCATCCTCAAATTTCTGAAAATGACCACAGGCTAATGGAAACCTTTGGCTAAGCAGTTAGACCACACAATCACTAAGCATGTAGACCACACAATCATTAATTAGTCAATCAGAAAGCTAAGGGATCTCAATATATCTAATCCTCAACATGGACTCTCTGTGGATCGAGAGACTGGTGACAGGGACAGACAAGACAGATCTGTCTACAAACCTGGGAAAAGCTCAAGATCTGCAAAAATCTGCAAATATATATATTGGGGGTTAATCCCCCCCCCCCGATAGAAGCAGGGACTATAGCTAAGGGGAAAATGCTCTCTGTAGTTGTTCCTGAGCAACCACAACAGCATTGCCAGCCTTCAAACTTCAGTTTCTGAGTAGGGAGCAAGGCCATTTCCCGGGCTATACTGGGCTTTGAAGGAGGAATCACTGGCGCCAGGCACAGCAGCAGCCATGAGCAACTTGATATTATATGATTTGTATGACTCACCCAGAACTGGCTGCTTAGTACTGTTCCACAGCAGTCACCCTACAAAAGCCAGCACAGTGCAGCATTTAGAGTTTCAGACTAGGTTGTGTAAAATCCAGGTTCAAATCACAAGTATTCCACAAAAGCTCACTCGATGACTTTGGCCCAGTCATACACAGTTAACTTAACCTAACTCACAGAGGTTTTGTGAGGATAAAATGCAGGAGAGGTAATCTGTTTTGGTTCCCCACTGGGGAGAAAGGCGGAGTATATATAAAGTAAATAAATGTAGCTAAAGATAGGAAGCAGATAAAGGCAGGTTGACCAGTAGCTGGAAAGGAAGGAAGAAAATAGAGAAAGGGGAGGTTGGGGATTGTCAGAAGGAAGGAAAGAAGGAATAGTGTGAAGAAGTATATGTAGGGGAAATGAGGTGCTTCCAGAAAGTCCCTGCTGGTTCCCCACCATGCAATGTGGGCAATAGCTTTCCAGGGTACAGGTAACCAAGGAGAGGGCAGGGCAGCAGATAAAAGGGCAGCAGATAAAAGTAGGCTGGCTGGCAGGTGGAAAGAAGAGACAGAAGCAAGAAAATAGGAGAGGCTTTCTGGAAGAAAAGAGGAAATAATAAAATATAGGGAAGTAAGACGTCTCCCATATGTCCTTGCAGGTTCCCTACTCGTGTAAAAATGACAATGTTAATATACATATAGAGAGATATAGAATATCCACTTGAAAGAAATTTGGTGCTTTAAAGACTACTACATGCAAGTAGCCATCAGTATTAACAAATAGAACAATAAGGACCATAAGGCAGCAGAAACAACAGAGACCACTAAAAGCACCCTCTCTGTCCAATACTCTGAATGCAGACACCATAATTAACTGAATGGTAATAAGACCAACATTATGTGTGGAGGTTTGCTGGAAACAGCAATACAGATCAATTCTACAGTGGTAAGACTTGTGAAACTTGAAGGAATCTTAGGGTCTTGTAAACTTGAGAGCTAGTTGGTGTTTTTAGTTTGTTTGTTTGTTTGTTTTTACAAGATATGGAAAGGCTAAGCAGCTGGAAATACAACAGGAGTGGGAGAAGGGGAGACCTTGACAGAACACACTACATGGGCCAGAAAAATTAACAGTAACAACAATACTCCAGCAAAACTCAAGCTTCTACCTGGACTTTTGCATGCAGTGCTGCATTCAAATGCCATGTGGCTTAAAGCCAATGTACTATTTCTGCTTCCTGACGTTGCATGCAGCTGCATTTGTGTATGATGGGAAAAGAGAAAATCTGGGGCAAGTATATAACAGCATGTGTAATTTCTGCAGCCCAGTTCAATCCCCACATGTAGATATTCAGATAACAGATACCAAGTGAACTCTCTCATGTATTACATTTCTATTTCCAGTTAAGTATGCAATATTTTTAAAGCCTGTTGCTATTGTTTCTCACCACATCCTGTTGCAATTCTACACACAGGTAAACTATGCTATTAAAAATAAAACTGAGTAAAAATTATCTGTCTTGGATTGGCCTTCTTAACTCATGAAGACATCTTTAAACCGCTTGGGGAGCAGTATACATAATTGGTTAAGGGTTAAGTGGGCGGAGCTCATCCAGGTGAGGGCCCAATCGGAATGCGCAAAGCGCCTTCCAATTGGGCTCTCACCAGGACAGGACAGAGCTCTACCCAGTCGGGACAAAGCCTCAGATTTCATTCTTCTATACTATATATGGCAATATATGGTAAGTATCAGAAAGCAGGCAGAAAGTTCCTTTGAGTGTTTTAAATGTAAATTAGGATGCCTATGTGGGCCTGCCCTTGTCCTTGACCCGGAAATTGCAGCTGGTACAAAATGTGGCTGCTAGGGGAATCTTGAGGGACCCATTATCCAGCCCGTGCTGAGGCAGCAGTATTGGTTGCCAGTTGTATCCCTGGATCAGGTTCAAGGTTTTGTTTTTAACCCTTAAGGTCCTTCATGGTCTGGGACACACTTATCTGAGGGACTGCATGTCACTCTATGCCCCCTGCAGGGCCTTGCACTTGCACTCTGCGGGTACCAACTTGTTGGTTGTTCCCGGCCCCAGGGAAGCTCGACTGGCCTTGACCAGGGCTAGGGCCTTTTGGGTCCTGGCCCCCAGCTGGTGGAATGAGCTCCTGGAAGAGCTATGGGCCCTGCGGGAGCTTGTGGTGTTCCGCAGAGCCTGTAAGATGGAGCTCTTCCACCAGGTATATGGTTGAGGTCAGTGCAGTCAAAAGATAAAATGCCCCCCTCCCCATTGGAAGATGTGTCACCCACCATACTGAACAAAATTGGTGACCAGTGGATGCTGTCACCTTGACGCCTGTCTGGCAGTCAGCTATGGTGGGATGAGAGTTGGTTTCAACTGCTATGATTTATTTTTACCACCATTATTTATATACTGTTGTATGTTGTTTTAATGGGATTTTATTGGGGGTTTATTGTAATTGGGGACCAGTTTTTGTAACCCGCCACAAGCCACATGTTGAGAGTAGTGGGAAATAAATAAATAAATAAATTTGATTATTTTAAAATGTTAGATGGTTTCATGACAAATAAATGTTTTCATGATCCATTGTAAGCCACTCTGAGCCCTCAGGGAAAGGTGGCATATAAAGTTGAAAAATAAATAAGCAATTTTTTTTGAATTCCTACTTAAAAAGAAAAAGCAAACATCACCTCTGATCAAATCATACAATCACAGAGCTTGTCACTGGGCCAACCTGAACTTGCTAGTGGTTGGCCAATTTCAGGTAAAACTGTTGCACCTGTTCTCAATATAATTTACATGGAGCATGTCACCTCAGCTGATTGTTTTCATCTCTGATTCAAGACAAGCCTACAAGTCATGCAGATGCAGAACAGTGTTAATTAATTACCTAAAATATATTGTTACATATGCCATTCATCTTAGTACATTAGACAATGAAAAGAGTAGAGGTTATCAAAGAGAATTATACACAGGACATTATCTCAACCTGTATTTTCCTACCAGAGGTCAAAAACTTAGCTACTTGTACAGTAATTCTTTGATCAACCAAAGTGAATAAAATTTTAAGATTCTCCTACTCAGAAAACAGTTTTTCTAAGCCAAAACAGATTCCAGCATATTCAAGACGTCAGTAAATCCAGTTGTGCTAGTATAAATTAAACAATACCTGAGCCAGTGTTGTAATCAAAATTATCAGAGCAGAGATAAAATCTGCAATTAGCTGGAATATTTTATATCTTACTCTCATCGATACAGGTGGTAAAATATTAACTCTGGCCATCATAAAAGCATAGTAATATCCTTAAATGGTAATATCCTTAAATTAACATTGTTAATGTTAATAAGGAGCCTCTTGTGGCGCAGAGTGGTAAGCGGCAGAAATGCTGTCTGAAGCTGTCTGTCCATGAGGTTCTGAGTTCAATCCCAGCAGCTGGCTCAAGGTTGACTCAGCCTTCCATCCTTCCGAGGTTGGTAAAATGAGTACCCAGCTTGCTGCTGGGGGGTAAAACAGTAATGACTGAGGAAGGCACTGGCAAACCACCCTGTATTGAGTCTGCCATGAAAACACTGGAGGGCGTCACCCCAAGGGTCAGACATGACTCGGTGCTTGCACAGGGGATACCTTTACCTTTACTTTAATGTTAATAAACAACATGCATATTAATGTGGAGTTGGAGCCATACTGAATAACAGAGGGGTTAATCTCCAACTCTATGGCTTCAGCCAACCAATAGACATAAATTCAAATCAGTTTAGAAACCTATTAGAAGCCAAATCCAAGGATTATTTCAACAGACTGACCGTTTATGCACTGGGAACTTCACTGCCCCAACTCCAATGCAGAAGCACAAATAGGGGGCGGATGAGGTGCAGCGAGCCAAATGCTCCCCCATGTGGGTGCAGGAAGAGGTGGGGCAACCTGCCACAACTAAAACTCCAGCCTGCAGCCTGGCATGAAACCTCCAGTGCGTAAACGGTCACTGCAAAAGATCCTTGATATGGCATACAAAGAAATACTGCTGATTCCTTGCAATTTTCCTTGCAACATCCTAATTTACCTCCAGAATTGTTGACTTCTGAAAGCTGCATCCTGTCTACTATGTTGCAGTGCATGAAAAATGATACTTCTATCTTTAAGATATAGCCCTCTCATTCTAATTTATAACATTCACTTTCTACATTGACTTCCCAACAAGTGCTTAAGATAACATTCAATCATACACATTTTATTTTCACTGCCTAAGTGAGAATTAGGCTACTTGCTCAAAGCCACCAGTGAGATTCATGGATGAGAATTTAAACCTGGTTCTCCAATCATCATATCCAGCACTCTAGTTACCAGACCACACATGGGTTTGCTGAAAGAAAATCTAAAAATAAAAGACAGTTAAACTGTTACATCTATTCTGCGCTGGAATAACTATGTTTTACAAAAAGATCTATGATTGGAACTCCAGATATATAATTTGGCCTTTCAACTGTGTGTGTGAGGGGGGGGGGATATAAATCAGAGTCATAATGCTGGAATAATTCCCACCCCCCTGCACCAATTCCCTGATAAAAATGCTCCCTTAAGCTATTTTAAACTTTTGTAGACAAACACAGCAAGTCAGGGTCCCCAACCTTTTTGAGCTTGCAGCCACCTTAGAAGTTATGACATAAGAGGGTTGGTATAGCCACTAAATAGTTGTCACAAGCAGTGGAGCCAGATACAAAATGTCTGCCATGGTTTACCTGCAGACGCACAGTGAATATCCTTATGCTGGGCTGGCATCTGTTGTCAAAGCAACATTAAAAAAAATCTGCACAGCCAATTCCCAGCTGGCCTTGTTTACTTTCTAAAAACATTTGGTAGGCACCAGGAGGGGAATCTGTGGGCAGCTTGGTGCCCACAGGCACCATGTTACTGACTCCTGCAACAAGTAATTAAGTTCTAGTGAAATAGCACTGACTTCTTTCTTAAATCACCTACCTTAGAACAGCCCTTTTTTTCAGTCCACGGAGTCAGGGCTCTACCACATCACAAAGAGATTTGGATGAAATATAGAACTCAGGAAAGTCACCATACAGAAGAGAGCCAATCCCAATTATTTGTCCTACAGGCTTTATATATGATTAATGATTTGTCCTACAGGCTTCATATAAAGACTAGAATTAAAGCCCATTTTATTAGGAAATAAAATGGGCGCTAGACCCCCCTCCCCGGGGAAGCCTTCGCAGGGGCTGGACCTGGGGTGTTCTCCCAGCCCTGGGAACAGGCTCGCTGCGTCTGCCCACCCACTGCCCCAGCAGTGACCCGGGGCCTTCTCCCGGCCCCAGGAGGCCGCTGGCCATCCACGCACTCTGGCAACGACCCGGGGGCGGGAGAAGAGTCGCGTTGTTGGGGGGGGGGCGGCAAGGAACAGGGACGCCATGTCTTCGACGCGACATCCCTGCTCCTTTCCCAACGGGGAGGAGAGGTCGCCAGAAGGACTCGCCGCTTCAGAGGTCTTCTCCATCTTCACGGCAACTCCCCTGGCAGCCGAGGCCAGGCCGGGCCAAGCAGCCAATGGGGAGTCGCTCTATTGGCCACCTGGCCCCTGATTGCCACTTGGAGGCGGCACTCCTGATTCGCCCCTCGCAGCTCCTGATTCGCCCCTCCGAGTTTTTATCCCGGACAGGGCCCGCCCTAACTCCTCCCCAGGAGCCCGTATCCTTTTATTTAATCCGCTCCGCAGGATCGGTTAAAGATTAAAAAGAATGGGACACTGTGAAAGATGAGAGCAGGTTCCACACTAATAATAAGAGGTTTCCAATGCCAAGCCTCTGAGTCCAGTTCATGAAGAATTATTTGAATCAGTCCAATACATATATTAAAGTCAACAGATAAATCCAATAGGACCAACAAAGAGGCACGGCTTTTGTCATTATTCAGATGGAGGGAGGCTGAGGGGCCTTGGCAGAGCATCTGCTTTGCGTGCAGGTCCAAGGTACAGACCTCAGTGCCTCCAGGCAGTAGGTGATGTGAAAGACTTTACCCTGAGAACCTGAAGAATTGCTACCAGTCTGAGAAGACAATACTGACACTGATAAGACTGATGATCTGATTCAGTATAAGGTAGCTTCATGTGTTGGTTGTCAAGTAAAGCCAATAGGGTCATCTCCATCCTATATTACAGTGGTCCCCAACCTGCGGGCCGTGGCCCGGTGCCGGGCCGCAAAGGCCATGGCGCCGGGCCACAGCTCCCTCTCCCCGCCCCCCCCTGCAGTAAAAAACTTCCCAGGCCGCAAGCTTGCGGCCCGGGAAGCTTCTTACTGTGGGAGGGCGGGGAGAGGGAATCAGGGCCGCGCCGCGCATCACGCATGCGCGGCCGAAATCGCACATGCTCGGCACATTTGCGCATGCGTGATTTCGGCTGCGCATGGCGCATTCGCGTATGCGCATGGTGCATTCGCATATGCGCATGACACATTCACATGCGCATGGTGCATTCGTGTATGCACGGCCCGGCCGTGCATGCGCGATGCGCGGGCGGGGCAGTTGCCCTGCCGGTCCCCAGCCTCAGAAAGGTTGGGGACCACTGCTATATTAGACTAAAAAGGGTTCAGAGCACGTAAATTATCCAAAAAGACCTGGAAGTCTTCTACTACTTCTCAATTACTTTACCTAGAATGGCTAGAGTACAGACTGGGTGATAATGGACGAACAGCCACCTGAGGAAAGCTGTATTGGGTTAGTGATTGATTTATAATAGATACTTGGGGTCATTGATGTGATCCTGAAATGATTTTAGCAGACAGGATTTATCAGCAAGAAAACAGAGCAAAAGTTGTAGTCCTCACACATCCAGGATCCTGTCAACATCAATCACAGAAACTGATCAAAATGACCTTCAATTAATACTTCTTGCTAAATTCACTGTTCTTTGCAGGTGTCAGTCATCCCATCAGATTGGCAGTTACTCACATAGTTCAGCTTTGAATCTGGTGTGGTTCAGCTTTGAATCTGGTTTGAATCTAGAATGTTCCATGGGTATAATAGCCCAGTGACTGGTTGAGGAGGTCAGGAGGTTATGGCTTTTCTAGAAATATAATCTGTTACAAAGATGTATCCCTACCTTTTACCTTTTCCTCCCTATTCCTCCTTGCTGCCAAGTAATATACTCCGGAAATTTATGCTTTAGGAAACAAAACTGTGCTCTGTTAGGACACAAGTAAATCAGACAGCTAGGCAGTTCTGTTATTTTTGTGCATTTACACTGCCACTGAACTATATTCCTTTTTTAAAAATACCTTTTCTTGAATGTCTTTAATAAAGCCTTATGCTGCTTCAGGAAATTACTGAGAACAAATCCAGGTAAAGCTTGGTTACATTACTGCGCCAAGGCTAGACCAGCCTTGACAATGGTCTATGGAAATAACAGGCTTTGCAAATATATCACAACTAATTGTTCACAAGACAACTAGTTTCAGAGTCGGAAGATTCCAAGCTAGCTTGAGCAACTAGGATACTCATGAACTTGCTGATGCAACAGTTGCAAAGAAATAACATATCATAGGTGCTCCAATGAGCTCAATAACATGATGTCAGATTCTGATTGAGTTCCTCACCCTCATCATTCTAGACACCTCCCAGCTTCCTCAGGTTATCCAGCTCCATGGTAAAGCAGGTGGCTGGTTCTGCCCAAGGGCACAAGAAGTTGTCAAGGAGCAACCCTGCTGATACCATCAAGCAGTTGCAGATTCCTTACTGCCACTACAGCCTCTACAGAGCACATATTTGGAATTAAAAAATCTCTTAGATCATTATGGAATCCAGTAGGTTTTATGAGCCTTTATCAGCAGACCATTTAACTGAACCCCTCCTTTTCAGAAGGGACCACTTTCACCTTTGTCTTGAGTAGGTAGTGGTCAGACCAGTCTTCAGGCCACATCTCCAATCCCAAAAGGAAACCTTCCTTCAGAGGCTCAGGGCGATAGATTAAGTCCAAAGTGTGACCTCTTACATATGTTGGGCCCACTGTGCTTTTGAGAGAGGCGCAAGGCAGTCAAGGAAGCTATGAAATCCTGGGCCAGCCTTGGCAAGGTATCCTTAGGAAGAATGTTGAAATCCCCCAGAATGATCAGTCTAGGTGTCTCCAACATCACAGCTGAGGGTACCTCTGTTAACTCAGAGAGAACTAGGTGGATGGTAAACAAGTAGAATGCCTTACTTATTTATCCTTAGTCCCTAACGTATACACAGCATACAGTCAATGCCAGAGATAGTGTGCACTAGAAATCTGCAGAAGCTGAAGGGCTCAGAGTAATAGCCATGCCCCCTACCCAGCCCCATAAGCTGGGTTGGTGGAGAACCACATAAAAATAGGTCGCATTAATTGCCTCAGACACACTACATCATTTCCATCCAACAACATCTCTGTTATAAGAGCTAGATCAAATTCCTCTTCTTGTCAAGTCCCATAAAGACATGCAGTTTTGTGCTGTACTGACCTCGTACTGCACAGTATTAGTGCAGAAGAGTGGAACAGGGACCCTTGTAACAGAATTATTACACAATTCAAGAAACTAAATCCATGGTTGTGAACTAATTCTATAATACTGATCTTAGTATTCATATATCTAATTATACACCATATATATATAGCATATTTTTATCCTTCAGTGTTCAAACACTTCATATATTATTTTCTTTATACTTCATATTTCCACAACAGGGACCCAGTGCTACCTTTATATATTTTTTCCTTCTCCAATTTTTTTAGGCTCAGAGTGTGCAACTAGCCCAAAATCATCCAACAAGCATCCATGATGGAGCAGTGGATTCAAACCTGGCTCTCCAGATATACTGTATTTGCCAGCGTATAAGACTACTTTTCTCCCCCTGAAAAACATGCCTCCAGGTGGGGGGGGGTCGCCCTATACGCCAGGTGCACTTCAGTTGGGATAGACATAGCTGCCCATAGTGGCCTCCCGATGCCCACCCGGTGCCCATAGTGGCTTCCTGATGCCCACCCACCTCATTCTGTATACCATCCAGTATCGCGTGGTATCTAGCATGGCTGCGGCAAGCATCAGCAGTGAGACAGGGGTGCCAACCTTTTCAGCGTGACCGGCCCATTCTGCTCAGCCGGTCACAGGGAGATGCAGGGGCAGGGCGGAGGTGCTGCAGTCACGCTGCGGCCGTACAATGGTGACAATGACAGGTACTGTAATGTAACACTCTATATTTTGAGTGGAAATGTTGGGGGGTCGTTTTATACGCCGGCAAATACGGTAATATCGGGGATCTGTAAGTAATTAGTGTTATTTCCATACAATAGAAAGGAGGAGTAACTTGTTTTAGACCATCCAATGGAATTGTGGAGAGGTGAAAAACTAACAGGGAGGAGCCTGCTGTTTGTAGCCATTATACTGCAATCACCTTATGTCCCGGAAAACTATTCAAAGAAAAATAAGTATGTACACACACATTTCTTTGCCAATATACAACACCCTCCTATAGTTTGAGGGGCCAGTCTTTTCTGATTGAGTACTTGAAGGGTTGAAGTTTAATAAAAAGTGGGGGGGAAACCCAAACTTTTTCCTGTACAGTCCCCAATCTCAAAACAACATAATCAATGTGCACCAACACAATCAATGTGTTGAAGATCATGCTTCTGTTCTTCCTTTTTCTCCTGTTTCAGACTGGGAGGAAAAGATGACTAAAACCTAAGAGGGAAGTAGATGAAGAAATGCATATATGAGGAAGGCAGAAAGCCGCACAAGAAAGCACTTGATAAATCTGAAATATCCCAAATTGCCTTGAGAATCTGTCAGTGCTTAGCTAAAGATTTTCAGCAGATTAAAGCAGTGCAAGCTTAATAGCTATACATAATTTCTGTTTACAATCCTTGTACTTAAAGTGTTTATGTTCACATAGCACAAGCAGAGTGTTTAGGCTTTTTCCAGCCACATTGACGTAGGAAATGATGCAAAACATGGTAAGTGATTAAGAGGGGATTCAGCCTCATTTGAACTGCAGCAAAAGACAAGACATCCCTAACTGTCCCGTCTCAAAAGCCTCTCAATTAGAACAGGAGCTTGTTAGATGTTAGAAAAGGATTGTACCTTGCTGTTTTCTTTTCCAACCATGCTTACATGAGCAAGATTATACATGTGCAAGATTGCTGCATCCTTCCTGCCTATTCCTAAGGGACTTTCTGCAACATGAGAATGTAGTATTTGAACACAAAGTGTTCACCCTCAAAAAGAATGAAATGCATAGGCTTTCTCCAGCTGCAAAAGGACAAATTATAGGCTTCAAAACATAGATTAGAACATAGAATGTGTTCAAGTCATTCAAAGGATTCAGCTACTTGAGTAAACAGGGTGGGACCAAAGAATAAGGAACATTTTACAATGTGCAAAGCATGGCCAGTGACTCTAAGCCAGGGCTGCTTTCAGACCAAAATGATGTTTCATGGTAGTCTGTTTGATGATGTGATTCTGTGTGCAATCACCCTTGCAACAGACTCCATTTATCCTTTCACACGGGCACGGAGGTGCCCTCCCCAGCTGTGCTGTCATGTGACTCTCAGAATTCTTTGCCCACTTTAGTTCCAGGAGCATAAGTAATGCAGCACTGCACAGAATATAATTCCTTTTTTTAAAGTTTTTTCTTTAATCTCTATTCATTTGCAGTCACCTCCAACAATCCTATCCCCTCTTCCCTAAAAGGCAGTCTGAGTTGTGAGTGATTATCTTCTGTTTTTTTTTAAAATCATCAATAAAGATGGGCAGGAATAACACAATACCTTCAATAACATTTTTTTAAATTGCAGCATCTCCAACAATTCATCTTCTCTGTCTAAAAGACAAAATTCTCTTCTGTTGTGTAGCTAGGTTGGTCTACAGCAGTAGAACCAAGTCTGAGTCCAGTGGCGCCTTTAAAAACGTTTTATTTAAGGTAAAAGATTTGTGTGCTTCTGACATGTGCATCCACACAAGATCTTCTACCTTGTACAAAACTTGGTCTTAAAAGTGCAATTGGGCACAAACTTTTTTATAATTCTCTTAATGGTATTTTATTGCTAGGAACTGGTCCTCCGGGGTCATCAACAAATGAAATTATTAACTGACTCCTTCAGACACAAGAAAATGCTCCTGCTAATAGTATCCTGCTCAGGAAATTACTTTACAGGTTTAACATAAAGCAGATATTTGGGGTTTTTCTTGGTGTGATCTGTGCATAACCAGAGGATGACAACGTATATCACAGGGAAACAGCCCAGTATCCAAGAAGGGGGGGGGGAGCTCAGAATGCTCTACTACTGTAATGTCAATAACTTGTTTTGACTATAATGATTGTATGAGATTTTTCCTCCCACTGTTCAAGTACACCTGACAGCAGTTTCTAGACTTAATACAAGAAAAACACCATATTCAGAAGCTTAGGGCTCCAAATTTCCCCTTAAGCTTTTCAAACTGATACTGATGCAATCTGCCTAAAATAGCTAGTAGTCTTCTTATACCTTACTTACACTGAGGATTACTGTATGTATCCCCGTGATCCATGGGGGGGGGTGAATATAAATCCAGCATATATTATATCCCACATGGATTACACTGTCTGTATTCAGTCTGTACTGGACCCCTTCCCATCTGCACTGCAGATAGAATACAATCATGTATCCCACAAAACAAATGCACCCAGCATGACTGCAGAAATAGTATCAATGCAGGATTCTATATTTATTATATATGTTTACACTTCTCACACTGCCACACTGTTCCTATGTTTTGGGGCACCCAATCCCACACTCCTGCTTGAGTTAAAATGCCAGAATGCTGAATGTTGCCTGTTCAGATTCTGCAGAATCTTAGAACTGAGGTCCATTAAGGCTATGTTTGCTTACAAGTTTTGCAGGCACCTTGATTTGTTTATTTGGGACAAAACTGAGAATGAAGAAGCAGTACCTGAAGAAAGATACAAGGCATTGTGGGGTTTTTTTTTTACTTCAATTGTACTTGGACACACCTGGCATAGACACGTGGGGTGCCTCTGCTATGGGAACAATCACAGATAACCTGCTTAGAAAGATTGGTTACATCTCCAGAGGGAAGTACAGTTAGATTGTTTCTCCCATTAAATGAAATGGATATTTATGACCTACGCACCACTACACCTAAATCACCATCAGCACCCCAACATATGCTACACCGACCCTTTAGAAGACAGCAGATCCTTTCAACCCACCTGTTCTTTTTTTAATTGGTTCCCAACCATGACTTCCAGTTCAGACTCAGATCATACTATGTCAGAGGCACAAGCATTTTAACTGAAGCCGGATATCCTTCCAAAATACATAGCAGTGACTTGAGGTGCTAGTTTCAAAGGCTGCAGCAAAACCCTACTCTTTTCAAGTTCCTCAAAGAGATGAGTATAACAAGACCACCACCTTTCCCCTCTGCACTTTTAACAGGCTGATGGCATGCAGAAATCCAACAGGTACAGCTCTTCATGGCAAAAGTCTGCAAGGTTTCTCCAGTTGAATTTCAGCCTACCATGCAACCAGTCAAAAGAATCCCAGGAATTCTGGGATTCCAAAAGCAGCAACCTGTTTCATGCTTCCTGGATACACAGCAGGGACCTCAGATGCTGGGTCCAGGGCACAAGACACTACACATCCCTAGCTCGCTAGAGGACACCCACACAGGCAGGAGGCACAATGAGAACGGTGTGATGGGAGCCTGAAAGGAGGCCCCGGAGGCACCATCGGAGCAATTGAAACGTCCTGAGAAAAAGCTGGGAGGGAGGGAGGGAGGGAGGGGGGGCGGCGGCATTAATCCTGTCAAAGACAGCGGCGGTAATTGGGGGGGGGGAGAGAATGACAAAACTGAGCTCTAAGTATTAGCTCTGGTGGGAATTCAGGGTGGGAAGGCTACTGCAACCGGGGGGGGGGGGAGTCATGGTGGGAGCAAGGATAGAGAGACGCCTCAGAAAGCGACTGGAGTCTCCAGGCCTCACGGGGGCGGGCAGATCGCCTTAGGAAAGAGTGCATGGGAAGAAATGGAGGAAAGGCAGGCCGGGAGGGAGGGAGGGAGGGAGGGAGGGAGGGAGGGGGGCAGCCCCACAGTCCCCTCCAGGCCCGACCCCCACCGCCCCCCCTCCTCCCCCCCGTCCTCACCTTCTGGCGGATCTGGCCAGACGTGGAGACCTTGCGAATCAGCTTCTGCGGGGAGCCGGGCTCTTGCTCGGGCTCGCTGTCCGACGACTCTTCCGCCGCCACCGGGGGGGCTGCAGCGGCTGCAGCGGCGGCGGCCCCGGCCTGAGGCTGCGAGGGACCCGCCGCCGCCATGCTGCACCGTAAGGAGCAGGGCGGGCAGCGCCACCTAGCGCCCCGAGCGCCGCTTCGCCAGTCTGCCGAGGGAACTAGGCCGCGGGACGGGAGGCGGGGGAGGGGGGAGCGGGTGGGCAGGCGGTGGCGCGGAGGCCGCCCCCTGGCGGGGGCTCCCTGAATTGCTGAGGCGCGCCTCGCAGATGGTTGCCGCAGGAGGACCGAGAGCCCAGGGAACGGCTGGACACGGATGCTCTGCACAGACGGTGGGACATGCGCAGATAATGAGCACCTGCAGCGCTGGTGCAGCTCTAGTCAGACGCTCCCCTGCTGATGGGGAAGGAGGACGTTCGGGCTGTCCCTGCCCCTCACGCATTTAATAGAACTTGAGACAACACTGGCAGTTTTATTGCACATTGTGACTCGCACCAGTCATACCCGTTGGCAGGCTGACATACAGTCGTTACAAAAGCAAAAGTGTCTTCTGTGTAGGAATAGTGTAATATGCAAAGCATCAATAGTATAAAATCTGAATGCAAGTCCTGGGTCTGGATGGAACTCCGTGTTTACAGTGTTCATCTCTTCAAACAAAGAGAAGGAAATACAGTGTTATCTTTTAGAGACTGCTTGGCATCAATAGGACAAGCTGCTCAGCTGATAGAACACTTTTAAAAGGCCTTTTATCATACATACATACATACATACATACATACATACATACATACATACATACATACATACATACATACATACATACATACATACAAACAAAACATCAGGTGATAAGACCATAGATGGTCATGTCAACCTTCCCCCCCCCCAAAAAAAATGGCCAATGATGGGCCAGGAGGGGTGGGAAGGAGAGGGCCCCCAGGTGGGTGTGTACACAGCTATGCTTCCCAATCATATTCAGCATGATTTCACCACTTCTGGTGTTTCTCAAAGCCTGAAGAATTTTTCAGGGGTTTCTCAAGGGTAAAAAAGTTAAGAAAGGTTACCCTAAAGTTTATGGCTTAAGTGGGGATTTGAAACTAGGATCCCCTTTACTGGTCCAACACGCTAACCACCACATCATTGTGGCTCTATATTTTCTACAGGAAACCCAAATCTCAGGAATATATGTTCAGTTTTGGGAAAGGTATTGGAGATACGTATACTCTGCACCAGTCATATAATGTGACCTATGCAGAAGCTTCCATTACTGCTTTGAAACGAGGTGTTCAAACCATGTCACTCTGGTCACTAGCTGGGAATGGGAAGGCAGGGTTGCCAGATTCAGGGTGCGTAACTCCAGGAGATTTGGGAATGGAGCCTGGGAAGGACAGGGACCTCAGTGGGGTACAATGCCATGAAGTCCACCCTCCAAAGAATCCATCTTCTCCAGGGGAACTCACCTCTATAGTCTGCAGATGAGCTGTCATTCTGGTAGATCTCCAGGTATAAGATGATCAGCTATAAGAACTTTGCAGCTTTGATCCTTGAAGCCATTCATGAAGTTGACCCAGCCATTCCATTGCACCCTAATAGTAGCTCTCATACTCTAAAGCCATATCAGAATGGGAGCAGACATAATCCAGGGTAGTTGTCAAGAGAGAAGCCATTTTAAAGGCCAATTTTACTATTCAATAGAATAATAGATGTGAACTGCTTTGACCTTTATTTTCTCAGATGGAAAAGTGGAATGGTGGTTTCTGCTGATTGTTCATGTTTGGAGTTCTGACATGAGTCAACTGAAAAGGATCTGAGCTTGGTGTAGTGGTTAAGAATGGCAGGTTCTAATATGACAAGCTGGGCTTGATTCCCTACTCCTCTACTGGTAGCACTGTACTGACTGAGCAGTCCAGGGCTTTCTCAGACCCACTTGACTCACAGAGTGCCTGTTGTGGGGAGTGGAAGCTCTTCTTCTTCAGACAAGTGTTAGCAGTATGGTTTATTAATATTATTAATATTAGCTATCTTACCAATATGCACAAATTGCCTTTCTACATGGCATCCATCACCAACATTTTCTAAGGTGCTATTACATGAGGTGAAAGAGATGCAGCATACCATGTCATGTGGATTATGGGCATCTGGCCAGGGTTATATATATGGATGATGATGAGCTCTGGATTGTTGCAAAATGAGTTGGGATTCTCTGCTCCCACAAAGGTTGCTTGGAAATTGCAAGAAGGGTGATGGAAAGTCTGTTTGTCTCTTCCTTGACTGAAACCAGGTATGCAATTATATCAGAGCCTTTTTGCTCCTCTGCTGGGTGCTGAGAAGAATTAGGGGGCAAAATTCCTGGTGCTTATGCATCTGGACAAGTCATTCATTGTTTGGATTTGGATCTGGAAAGGGTGAGAGAGTCTCAGAAAGAATCTTTGGCTGGGATCCATAGTAGCTCTCAGCAATCCTATCTGGTGGCAGAGTTGAGAAACCGACCCAGAGGACCATGGGATCAAGATTAAGTTGGCCCCTTCTCTGCTTCTTTCCTTATATGCCCCTTTCCCTTCCCATTTCTGCCCATTCATTCATTCATTCATTCATTCATTCATTCATTCTCTAATATCACTCTTTCCAGGGGCTCAGGGCAGTTTACATTATGGAAATACATTAAAACATACAGTTACATCACCATAGTTTAAATTGTTATTCAAATGTACAACATTGTAAATAAAAGTTACCTCTCTTAATACCTCTATAACTTTGATTTATGTTTTAAAGTATTTAGACCTTTTCCTGTCCTCTTCATCTGAGTGGTGTAACTTGCAGAAAGGATTACTCTGTCAGTTCTAAAAGGAAAACAAGCAGATCTTTTACAATCTGCTAGGAGCTGCTAGCAATAACTAAGTACTGGAATGAAACAGGCTAATCAATAAGAAAAGCTTGGGACATTACATTAGAAGGATTTCCCCACACACAAAATTGATCTTTTATTGCACAGCAGAAATCTACAAAACAACACAAATAATAATTTGCATTAGATGCTTCGTATATTATATGGAATTCCTTTTTTAAAAGTCAGACATTGGAGTCTTTTGCCAATCTCTTTTGTTATCTAGTTTACACTTTAGTCAAAACCATAATGACAGACCCTTTCTTAATCCCTCAAGGCAAAACTCAACATTATTTTCCTACAGTCCTTCACAATGACAGTATAGCTGGTCAAGATAGTGCTTTTCTTCCTCTATAGACCCTTTCTGGACAACAGGGCTGTGTACCTTTTTTGCTATTTTATTTCACAAAACTCTAGTTATAGAGCCAGTGGAATATAAGGATTAAGAGTGTCAGACTAGTATCTGGGAGACAGAGGTTTGAACCCCCATTCACACGATGGAAGCTCATTGAGTGAATCTTGGCTGGACATACTCTCTTAGCCTAATCTACTTGACAGGGCTGTTGTGAGGAGTGAAATACTTCCAAGGCAATAGCTTCATCAGTTTAAAAAGAAATCCCCACTTCACTCATCTTCTCTTGCACTACTGGAAGTATTTTGGACAATGTAAAATATTTTCTCCTTTGGTTGGGCACTATGCCCAGAATTGTTACTTCAGAAGGCATGGGGCAGCTATGTGTAAGCCGGTTTCAATACACACTGTGACCAGTCCTATCTCTCTGCCAGGTACATGATCACAGATTTGCTGTTTTCCTAGTATTTCATTTTTTGAAATCCAAGCAAAGTAAGCATAGGATGAAAGGGAATTTATAACCATATTATAAATCACTCCATAAAGCTGCAGGCCACATGCAGAACCAGTTTTTAGAGGAATTTAAAGCAGATCTACTCATTCTATTCCATGAGACTTACTCCTAGGAAAGTGTTATTTGGATTGCACTGTTAATTTCTAAATAAAGAAAAAGGATCCATTCTCTTAGCGAAGAAATACATTTAATAAAAAACAACATTATTTCATTCAAAGTTAACCTTTCTGTTTTTTTTATTCTAAACATGATTGTTTAATTGACATAAAAGCTTTATAGTTTAATATAATTACTTTCTACTTGATATACTGTTCTAAAGAACTCTTGTGGCTTCCTTAGCTGATCCGCACACGAGTCACTCGTCTTTTGGAGAGTCAGCCTGAAAGTCCTCCTCAGAGTTTGGATTGTTGAGCTTTTGACCAGCGAACTCCTCAAAGGACAGATCATCTTGGTCACTAAAGGGGGGGAAAGGTTGCTCTGAGATTGCTCAGTAAACTATGGTTGCACAAAAAAATGGTTTGTCTACTGGACTCTAATGCCAATTTGTGCTGGGCTAGACTAAGAGGGGCTGTCTATACATCTATCCCTGGTTATTCTTGCACCTAAAGCAAATAAGACTCTTTGTAGATAATGTGAGGGTCTACATCTGACAACCACATGCACAATATTTCAGTCTTTGTATGCCCATTACACATAACAAGCACATCTCCCAAAAATTTGGAAGCATATAATGAAGCATATAATGAATAAGATCTTCTCCAGCTGGTTCCCCACAGACACATATCCATAGATCTACCAGTTTCTGGGAATATCTACCATCCAGATAAGCGGTAGGCATAGTCTGGAAATGCAGAGCAGTAAAACCCATTCTAATTTTAAATTGCTGATGTTACTTAGGTATGTTGCACAATCAGTCTTTTAAAATTATGACACATTATGATCAGTAAAAAGTGTGTAGCAACTGGCTACAGATCCTAGTTTAAAAGCAAAATTTGATGCTGGCCAATTGTAAATTGATTAATCATCTACACTCAGAAGTAACAACTAACCAGTGTTTGACCAAGTCATAGTTTACAGTGATGTCTGAATGCAGCCTGCACTTTCACATATCTTGCACTTTCCCTCTACTGCCATGCATGAATACTGCTCTTTGGCATGACCTAATTGGCTATGAATCAATACCCACTGAGTAGAGGTATTGTTATGAAGACTTGAGTTAGATTTTTTAACATTAGAACTAAAGGTCATAGTTGTTTCCATTAGGGATGGGCATGAACTGTGATGAATTTTGACTGTTTTGTGGTTTGCAAACTGAAGTCTGTGGCAGGCCAACCAGCACAAATATCCCCCTTTCAAGCAGTTCATGAATGGATATATTTCCAGGCAGACTGTCTACACGCAATCAAAATATCTTCCGAATTTCAAAGGTGGTAAATTCCCCTGTGCTTGGTGTGTGTAGTTTCTAAGGGGTCCATTCTATATACTTTTGAACCTGTATTTTCCGCAAAAGAACTTTCCTGTGATAATCTTTGGGGGCCATAACTCATATCCCTGAAGTCCAATCTGCATATACACTGGAGGGCATGTAGAAGGGCATCAGGGGGAGGTCCCCTGTGAGTCTGAAGACTCTAGCTTGCACAAGTTGAACCTGTACCTGTAATTTCCTGGGGTCACCTTTGGGGAGTTGTTGTCAAGCGCACAGGAAACTCACAACAAAACTTATTCAAAAGAAAAATAGTTTTATTGATTAGCACTACACGCAATGGACTGAAAAGTCAAATCTGACTAGAAGCCAGATTTGCCTCAGCTTATCAATACATTTCTCCCGCCCAAAACTTGACAGTTCCCAAGGGGGGGAGGTGAGTGAGAAAAGACATATGTGAAACCAAAACAGGATTCCAAACTCCCATCCTTGAAAGAGGTAACAAACAGCCCTTTCTGCCCATAACAAGATAAGGTTAACATAACATCACTATTCTATTTTATTGCTTACAAACTACAAGGCCGGGACTAGCAGGCGCCGGGCCCCATCTAGTAATATAACTGACATGGAGGAACTCAGGCTAATTTATGACAGAGATTCTACAATCCTGACATCCCTCCGCATTAAAACAAACTTCACTCCTCCACCTAGCCGGCATCAACCGGGCGAGGACAATCAGGAAATGCTCGATGGAAAGCCCGGAGAAGGCGGGGTGCCTTCACATTCCCAGCCTCAACCCACTCTTTATCCCCAGAGGGGAAATCCTTCCAATCGACCAAATATTGAAGGCGACCCTTATGCAAGCGAGAGTCTAAGATTTGGTTGACTTCATAGTGGGTGTCCTTATCGATGTAAATTGGAACAGGCATAGATGGAGGAGGGTGCCACTCGTCCGGGGCTGGAGCTCTTCGCAGCAGGCTGGAATGAAAAACCGGATGCACATTCCTGTAAGTTTTTGGTAGAGCTAGCTCCACAGTCACAGCATTTATCAATTTCACCACTTTAAATGGTCCCACAAACTTTGGACCAAGTTTCCTGGATTTCTGCTGGCACCTTAAGTTCTTGGTAGACAGGTAGGCTAAATCACCCACTTTCCAATCAGGGGCAGGTACCCTCTTCTTGTCAGCTTGAGCCTTATAGGCATCTTTGGCTTCCTTGAGGCTAGCAACGATTTCTGGCCAGCCCGTACTGATGGAGGCTGCCCATTTATTTATGTCAGGGACCTCTGCGGAGCTAAGTCCCCAAGTGGGGGCTGACACTAAATCAGTTCCATACACCACCTTGAAGGGCGATACCCCAGTTGAGGAGTGGACCCCATTGTTATAGGCGAATTCAGCAAGTGGCAATAAAGAAACCCAATCATCCTGCTGGTGGTTGATAAAACAGCGCAAATACTGCTCCAGGATTTGGTTTACTCTCTCGGTCTGGCCATTTGACTCCGGGTGATAGCCCGAGGTGAGGGCTTGCTCCACACCCAATAGTTTAAGAAGCTCCCTCCAAAACTTAGAAACGAACTGGGGGCCCCGATCCGTCAGGACACGTGTCGGGATCCCGTGCAGACGTACCACGTGTTTAATAAAAAGAGAGGCCAGCTTTGGTGCTGAGGGCACGCCCGTACAGGGGATGAAATGAGCCTGTTTGGAAAAAGCATCCACTACAACCCATATGACGGTGTTCCCTTGGCTGGGGGGCAGGTCTGTAATAAAGTCCATAGTTACATCAGTCCATGGACGTGAGGGGGTGGGCTGCGGCTGCAAAAGTCCCTTCCTCTTGCCCCCAATTGACTTTGAAGCAATACAAATGGGACACCCCTGCACATATTTCTCCACATCTTTGCGCAAAGATGGCCACCAGTACTGTCTCCTGACCAGGTGCAGAGTTTTCACAAAACCAAAATGTCCAGCGGTTTTAGCATCGTGGCAAAGTTTCAAAACCTTCCCCCGGGCCACGGCAGGCACAAAGAGTCTTTCGCCTTTGAAAAAGAGCCCCCCCTTCTCAGACAAATCAGGGCGGAGGGAACAAAACTCTGGGTCAGTTGACAAGTCCTTTTGGACCCAGCCCCCTGGGATGGGCGTAACAGTCTTTGTGTGGCTGCGCGTCACAGCGGCCATCCCCAGTTGGGCGGGAGTAAAGACGGTATCTACCAATGGGTCTCGTTTGCTGTTGTACTGAGGCAGGCGCGATAGTGCATCAGCCAAAAAATTCAGTTTGCCAGGAAGATGCTTTAGGGAGAAGTTGAAACGAGCGAAAAACTCCGCCCATCTCATTTGTTTGGCTGAAAGCGAGCGGGGCTGTTTGAGTGCCTGAAGGTTTTTATGATCTGTCCAGACTACAAACGGGATTGTGGACCCCTCCAGCCAATGCCGCCACGTGGAAAGGGCCAATTTCACTGCAGCCGCCTCTTTTTCCCAAATTGCCCAATTTCTTTCTGCCGCTGAAAATTTCTTTGATAAATAGGCCAGGGGGTGCAATTTCCCGTCTCCCCCCTCTTGGAGGATCACGGCCCCCATTGCTACGTCCGAGGAATCTACTTGTACTGTAAATTGCTTAGAGGGGTCGGCATGGGCCAACACCGGTTCAGACGTGAATAACAGCTTTAGTTTGTCAAAAGCCTCCTGACAGGAGGGAGTCCAGGAGAGAGGCGCCCCAGGTCGGCTTGCCGTCTTCCCCCCTTTGGTTTTTAACAAGTCAGTGAGGGGCAGCGCAACCTTGGCAAAGTTGGGGATGAAGGTCCTGTAAAAATTAGCGAACCCTAAGAAACTTTGTAATTGCCTCCTGGTGCGGGGAGGCTCCCATGCCAGCAAATCACGCACTTTGCCAGGGTCCATTTCGATCCCAGTCTGGGAGACCCGGAAACCCAAGAACTCCACTGCCTCGCGGTGGAACTCACATTTTGACAATTTAGCGAACAACTGGTGCTTCCGCAAGCGGCGGAGCACTTCGCGGACCAGCTTAGTATGACTCTCAACATTCTCTGAATACACAAGAATATCATCAATGTAAACCAACACCCCTTGGTACAATAAATCATGCATAATTTCATTTATCATATTCATGAACACGCCCGGAGCGCCGGCGAGGCCGAACGGCATTACGGTGTATTCAAACTGCCCCAGGGGCGTATTAAAAGCTGTTAAATATTCATGCCCTTTCTTGATCCGAACTCGATAGTAGGCTTCCCTTAAGTCCAGTTTCGAAAAAACGCGCGCCTTCCCCAAGTGGCCCAGCAAGTCTTTTATCAGGGGAAGCGGGTAGGCGTTGCAGGTGGAGACCGCGTTCAACCCGCGGTAGTCGGTGCACAACCTCAGCGAACCGTCCTTCTTTTTTACGAAAAGGACCGGGGCTGCCAAGGAAGATGTGGCTGGTCTGATAAAACCCCTCGCTAGGTTCTTATCCAAAAATTCTCTAAGCTCTGCCATCTCTCGCGGGCTCATGGAATACAGTTTGGCTTTGGGGAGAGGCTCCCCCTTCTTTAATTCGATGGCACAGTCAGTTTTGCGGTGGGGGGGGAGCTGGTTGCACTCCACCTCCGCGAACACATCACCAAAGTCCCGGTATTCAAGAGGGAGCGCGTCCACCCCCACCCCCAAAGCAGCCACCACCCCGGATCTCGGAGGACCCTGCTGCCGCGTGTGCTGCTCGCAAGCGGCGGAGGTAAATTCCACAGTCCCTTCCTTCCACTTCACAAGGGGATCATGTTCCCTCAGCCAATCCAACCCCAACACGCATGGGAAGGCAGAGTGAGGGGCCACCAAAGGTTGGATTTGCTCCCAATGTTTTTTTATGTCCAAGTCCATGGGGCGAGTCTTTGCCGTGGCTTCCCCACCGGGAGCGCATTTCCCATCTAACTGGGTGATTGGCAAGGGTTCTTTCAGTGCCACTTTCCTCACCCCCAAAGTCTCGGCCAGTGCCGGGCTCACTAGGGATTGGGTGCACCCCGAGTCCACAATACATCGGATTCCCACCGTTTTCCCCGACTTGGGGTTAGAAAGGTTGGCCGGTAGGAGTAGCAAGGGGGAATCACTCACCACGCGTTTGCCCCTGTTGGCGGCCTGCTGGCGGGGCGCCTTTACAGCAGACCGTCCTCGTTTCCCGACTGCTCCTCAGCTTGATCCTCGTCCTCCAGCCCGCTTCCCTCCTCCGAGTCGTCCACCGCTGGCACGGCAGCCACTGGAACCAGGAGAGATTTGGTGCTTTTCTTGGTGGTGGTTTTCTTGGCAGGCGTGGCTTTCGATGGGGCGCTGCTCGCAGCTTTCGGGGTTGATGCCACTTTCGTTGGGCAGTGTGCGAGGAAATGCCCGGCTTGGCCACATCCCAAGCACAGCCCTTTCTCCATGCGCCGAGTGCGCTCCGCCGGTTCCAATTTGGTTCGGGGCTTGGTCTTCACCGGGGTGGAAGTCTTCGCCATGGTTTTCCCGGCCAGGGCTTGCACCATTGAGGCCCGTTCCAAGCGGTTTTCCATTTCTCCAGCCAGCTGGACCCACCCTTCGACAGTGAGGGGGTCTTCCAGGAGGAGGCACTTGTCAGCCAGAGTGGGATTGAGGCCCCCTACAAACGCCAGCACACGTTGGGGCTCCGTCCAGTCTGGTACAGAGGAAGCCAGCTCTTTAAATTCCCTGGCGTACTCCACCACAGACAACTTTCCCTGCCGGTGAGCCCGGAGTTTCTTCTCCGCAGTCTCCCGTTCAAACGGTTCCACGTACATCTGGCGCAGGGCCCTCATAAAATGGTTGTAGTCGCGGGTGGCTTGGGGATGGTAACGGTACAAATCCACGAACCATTTGGCAGCTTTGCCTTCCAGGGCTTGCCCCACGAAACGCACCCGTTCGGCGTCGTCTTGGAAAGTGAACCCCATGTCCATCATGTAGGCTTGGAGGTGCACCAGGAACGTGGGGAAATCGGAGGGGTCCCCAGAAAACTTTGCCTTGAACTTATAGGTGTTCCGCATTTCCACTCCACGGAGGTGGGCAGGTAGGCGCCCTGGGCCCCAGTCCGCCGGTGCTGGGGCCGGGGCCGGGGGTCTTGCACCCCGGCCAATGCCTCTCCCTCTCCCAGCCGCCACTCTCGCTCGTTCCGCTGCCTGCGCCGCTGCTGCTGCTCGCGCGGCCGCTCGCGCTGCTTCACGCGCCGCCGCCGCTGCCGCCGCCTCGGCTCCCGCGACATCCGCCGCTGCCCGTGCCGCCGCCGCCGCTGCTGCGTCCTCGCCTCCGTCCGCGCCGTCTCCACCAGCACCGTCGCCGCCAGCGCCACCTTCGTCCTCTCGTTCCTCGCCTTCGTCTTCTCTCTCCCTCTGCGCCCTTGCGCGTGCTTCCGCCTCGGCTTCGATCTCTAGCTGAGCCCGGGCTCTGGCCAGCGCCTCAGCCGCCTCTGCCGTTGCTTGCGCGGCCGCCATGCCGTGCTCCTGCAGTGCAAACCCACCGCTCTCTCTCCGTGCACTGGTATCGTGTGCACCCCCACCGAGCACGTCCCTTAGCAGGCGTTGTGTTCGGCGTCTCTCCTCCGGATCCAGCCGACCCGAGAGGTCCTGCAGCCAGTTAGCCACCCTGTCCAGCTTGTACTGCAAGTCCTGCGTCTCACCCACAGGCTCCAGCGCGTAGCTAGGCAGTCCCAGGTGCTCCGGCCAACGTTCATCCCCAGTAGGGCGGTCGTATTTTGACAACCGCCTGCGCTGGGTGATGTGACGTTCCAAAAATTCCTCGGGTCCCGGGGTTGCCCCCGAGACAGCCCGCATCATGGCCGAGCTGTGCGGCCCCGCACCAGCGCCTTCGGCCTGGGAGAGGTCCCAATCCAGGCCCTCTCCCTGATCAGAAAAAGTATGTCCCTCGCCCTGCATTTTGCAGGTGAAAGGAGTTGTGAGATTTGACTTGATGTCAAGCGCACAGGAAACTCACAACAAAACTTATTCAAAAGAAAAATAGTTTTATTGATTAGCACTACACGCAATGGACTGAAAAGTCAAATCTGACTAGAAGCCAGATTTGCCTCAGCTTATCAATACATTTCTCCCGCCCAAAACTTGACAGTTCCCAAGGGGGGGAGGTGAGTGAGAAAAGACATATGTGAAACCAAAACAGGATTCCAAACTCCCATCCTTGAAAGAGGTAACAAACAGCCCTTTCTGCCCATAACAAGATAAGGTTAACATAACATCACTATTCTATTTTATTGCTTACAAACTACAAGGCCGGGACTAGCAGGCGCCGGGCCCCATCTAGTAATATAACTGACATGGAGGAACTCAGGCTAATTTATGACAGAGATTCTACAATCCTGACAGTTGTAAGTTGGACCCCATAAATCCAATCATCAACAAACAAGAGAGAGCTGAGATCCCCTGTGAGTTTGGTGTCCCTAGCACACCAAGGGAACATTCTACCACATCAGTAATCTTACAAATAGAATGAGTTAATTTGGTACCTAGAATGTGACGGTTTGTGGCACACGTACTAGGCATGCCACAAACCACAAATCAAAAGGAACCACAGTTCATGCCAATCCCTAGTTTTCTTTGGGTTCAATACAGTGCAGCATTTTTGTGAGTATGAAGACATGCACATGATCAGGCTGTACAACATCTTTCACCCCCTCTTAGCTACTGAAATGTCATCCTGCTACACCAGAGACGGACAGCTTTTCAGCCATGGTTACTTTTCAGTTTGTAAAAGGGTCTTAGAGAGTCTGAACTGAATCTAACTATGCAGGGTAATCCATCTCTCTGGCATCATTTTGCAATGTTAATAAAAGGTGGTAAATCAAAAAGATTGTTATTACTTCATGAAAAAGGTTAACAAGAATATGGCTAGCAAGAAAAAGTTCTTACCTTTCCTTTCCTGTAATAATTGAAATGCATTAAAAAGAAATGATAGTCTTATTGTAGAAACTTGACTAACAATATTATCTGTAAAATTAAAAGAATAAAGATCCACCTTCTAATGAGGGTGATTGGTCTTTTACATGCTGGAAGATTTGCTGCAGTGCAGCAGAACAGAAACCACAAACGGGCACTTGATAATGTGTGTCAACAGCTAGACAGACAGAGGGGCAGACTTAGTGGCTGTAGCAGGCAGAACCATCTGCCTGGAAAGGTGCCCATGTGGTCTCCTGTCAGTGCTACTGGAACATTGAGTTCCTATTAGCTGGTCAATGATTAATTTACACAGTGAGCTGATCATAACAGATAGGCCGTTGGGGGTACTTAAGACTATCAAATCAAGTGCTGGGTGCTGAAAAGGAAGCAAGAGATGATGTAGTTCAGCTTGCCTGTTTGTGATTCAGCCATTTGCACAAATCAGCATCTGAAATTTTGGATTGTCTTTAAAAGCCTCACATTTGACCATCTGGCACAGCCCAAATATGTACATGTCAGGGACGGTCTCTAGTAGTAGGGCCCTTGTGACCACCCTTGCTTATGACTCATCAGATGCATCTTAGAAAGTGATCTCTGACATATGGAAGCCTATGTTGGAATAAATGTTGATTACCTTTAATAAGCCAGTGGACTTCTGCACTCTTAAAGGAAGGTCCTGTGATTAGGGTGGTGTCAACAGGATGTTTTGCCCCATTTGCCAACCATTTCAACACAACTGACAATAGCCATTTTCTTTGTCTCCTTAAAAACCACCCTGAGCTTCCGGGGACGGCAATAAATAAATGAATGAATGAATGAATGAATGAAAGAGACTTATTATAGTTAGCAATTCATGAATGAATGAATGAATGAAAGAGACTTATTATAGTTAGCAATTCTGTTATACTAATCCCTTTGCCATGCCCTTAATATAGATAAATTAAGAATGTGTAGGTTTCCTCCTATCACTGAATGCCAGGAAGTTCTTGACCTGAAGTTTTTACTTGTTTCACTGCTATTTTACAAGCAAGGCTGCTAAAGAAAAAGTTGAGAATCTTATGAGTATATTCAAGTCATTTTGTATTTTCATCCAATATATCCCCTGCTGATACATAAGAATATAATCAGAAATGTAGAAACCATGCCACCTTTTCTAATGCACAGTGCAGTTTTCGGTTATTTTTATTTCAGTGGGTTTAGTCTGGAATAACTATGAATATATTGTACATTAAATACCCACAAGTGCCACCCCAGGCATATTCAGTGTCATCCTATTAGGAAACATCATACTTTTTTTTAAAGCCTTAAAATGCAGACTTTAATATAATCCCATGTGTCTCATATATTAAGGGCAAATAACTTACTAAATTAACTTTAAGGCAGAAATTGTTGACCAGTTCTGGAGAAAGAAGATGAACAACAGTGGAACTTGTATTTGTTATACAACAGTCCAATCCTATGCATATTTACTTAAAAGCATGTCTCACTGTATTCAGATTCCAGGTAACTGTGCATGAGATTGCCGTCCATGTTGAATTTGTTTTGGTATTGAGAAGGTGGGGTGCCATCAATATGCAGACGACACCCAGTTCTACCTCTGATTTAAGGAGCATCTTGCTTGGATGCAGCAGCTAGGTGAGAGTTGGTTGAAGCTAAATCCATCTGAAACAGAGATTATGTGGCTGGAGAAGCCCAGACAACTGGGGTAGCCACTTCTACCGACCCTTCATGGGGTCTGTCTTTCTACAGTCAATTTGGTCAGGTATTTGGGAGTATGGCTCGATTCTTTGCTCTCCATGGACAAACATGTCCTCAGTGACAAATACTAGATTTTACCATGTATGCTAGGTTCGCCAACTGACTCTCTATCTATCTTGGGAGGACCTTGCCATGATAATTCAAAAGTTACTTAGATAGTGGACTACAGTAACCAGTTCTCTGCAGGGTTTCCTTTGAAGATGCTGTGAAAGCCTCAAGTGGCTCAGAACACAGCTACCAGATCGCTGACAGGAGTGTTCTAGTCAGCACATATAACACCTACACTACAGCAGCTGTACTGGCTCCCAATTAATTTCAGGTGCCCATTCAAAGTGTTGGTACTTACCTAAACAGACTGGGACCCTCATATTTTCAGGACTGCCTCTCCTGGCATGATCCTCCCTGTCTTCTCTAATCTTCATCTTGTCCTTTATTGAAGGTCCCTGATCCACAAACTGCCCACCTCATTTCAAAAAGGGTGAGGGGCTTCTCAGAAGTGGCCCCTGTTTTGTGGAACCAGCTTTGTGGGAAGTGCCTTGTGGGAATTCCCTAGGTTCCTTAGGGCAGGGGTAGTCAACCTATGGTCCTCCAGATGTTCATGGACTACAATTCCCATGAGCCCCTGCCAGCAAATGCTGGCAGAGGCTCATGGGAATTGTAGTCCATGAACATCTGGAGGACCACAGGTTGACTACCCCTGCCTTAGGGCAAGCAAGACTGCTCTTTTTCAGGTGGCCTTTGGATGCTTGTGATCCACCAGGCAGCTGGTATGCTTCAGCTACTTCCTCACCATCCGTGCATTCTACCCTGTTTGATAGTGGATAGATTTTAATAGGAATAGATTTTTAACTATTTTATACTTTAAAGATTTTATAAAACCACTTTATATTTTAAAGATTTATTATATATTGTTACGTATTATTGGTGTATTTTATATGCAGAAAATGAATAAATGCATAAAATAAATAATGGCTAGGAGTGGTGGCATAAAAATTTAATTAATTAATTGGTGATGATGATGATGGTTAGGTTTTAAAGCTGTTGGGATATTCTTGATTTCAGTTTCACAGAACTATAGCAGCACACATAAAAGCCACGGTACTATCCAGCATGTTCAATATGAGACCCAAGGAAATAAATATTTTTTCATTTGATTTGTGTTTTTTTTTAAAGAAAATGCCAAATGTAAGCAAGCAAAGAAAAGGCAATAGGACAGAAATAGTTATGTGTTCCTGCTTTCCACAAAATCTTCTTTCAGGCTGTGGCGTGAACGTGAACAATGTACTTTTAAATAATTTATTTAACTGCATTTATATACTGCTTTCTATAAAGGCACTCAAGGTGGTTTACAATTTTAAACTCAAAGAAAGACACACAGAAAATAAAACAATGCAATCCTCTCAGACTGTTGGTGGTCTCATTAAGAGCTGATGGATTGAATTCCCTGCCCTGGACTTTTTTTTCTTCTGTGTTCCCCTCAGGGCACACAACAGCCTTAAGCATTCTTAGGACAATGGGTGAGGGAGTGACTATTGCAGCTGGATTCTCTTCAGGAGCTGATGGCCTGCGAGTCCTGGTTAAGGCTTCTCTGTGCTAGTTAACACACTACATTGCTTTACAACAACCTTCAGAATAAGCAGTTCTCCTCTGTTCCGGTTTTGACAGGTACCCATGCTTAATTCCTCAGATGAGAAGTGTTGGCACTCAAGCTTTCCTGGAAAATTCTTTGTTCAGCCAGTGTTTAAAATAAATACCAAGACTCACATTTCTCTGAACTTCAATTTTGTCACCTGGAAATTATGCTCCTTAATCTTTAGTGCACTAAACACTTGGTTGTGAAGGAAATACAATCTGCATGAACTCAGGAGCACTTTTATTTCTACTTCACACTTTGCGGAACTTGAGAGAGGTCTCAGGACTGATCTAACTGAGCCTTGATAATTAAAGTAGGTACTAAAATTCTAGGGAAGGAAAGTATTTTCTTCCAGGTCAAAACCAAGTGATATAACTTATCAATATGTTAGGAAAGTTAACCTTAATTATTATACAACACCCACAGCTCTTGATGTATAATTACAGCCAATGCCGTTCTCTTAACATTTGATAAGGGAATAATTTCAAAAATATTTGACAAATATGAAGTGTGTGGAGGATTAAATTACTGAAAGCGTCCATGTAACACAGGTACCCTGAGGCTTTTCCATGGAATTGCAATGTACCTCAACATTTACCAGCAAATACACAATGGTCACAACATTTGGACTAGCAAACAAAGGCTGGGGCATGACTGGCAATCTGTATAATTTTGACAATGTTTACTCTCCCTACAGTTCTTATGCTATGGTGACATACAGAGATTCTTTTCATCTTACTCATAAATGACTGCAATGCATCAGCAATGTTGCCAAAGAGAGAGAATCAGTTCTCCTGAAGAAGATGGATATGTTGGAGTGGGGCACTGTACTCCACTGAAATCCCTGTCCTCCCCAGGCTGTATCCCTGAATCCTCAGGAGTTTCCGAACCCAACCCCCACATCCCCTGCCAGTGCCCAGGGAGTACCTGGCAACCTCAGCCCAAAGTGATTGTCGGAATAGCTTAGAAAATAATTGAATAACGGTAAAATAAGAAAACAAGACCATAAAACACACATAAAGCAATATTCAATGAATATTTTTTTTTGCACCATGAATAATCAAGCAGGCACAAAACAATTTTAAACTAGTCGATGTCTATAGAAGGATATAGTAAAACATCTGGGTTACAAAAATGATGAGTGAGCCACAAAATCAAATCAGCCACCAGATGAAAAGAGCAAAGAGATGACCACAAGCCAGAAGCCTGAGCAAATTTTCATCTGATTCTGAAAACTCAAGAGAAATGCTGTCAAGTAAAAGCTCAGTGGATGCTGTTCTATCATAGGAAGGGCCGAGGTGTGACCCTCTTAGCATCTTTGTATCATAGGTATTCCCAGCATGGATGAGTTGCCTGGGATTCTTCCTGAAGCAGCCTTTTGACTCATGTGCTTTTTTCTTGCTTTTGTGGTTTCCACATGAGCATTCTCAAGTGCTCTGCTCACAGACACTAACTCAGACTCAACAGCAATAAATCTAAGTGTTCAACCTTTCTTTGCATAGCTTCCACCAAAGAATACAGTAAAGCTCTCAAAATAAATTGTGTAGACTAAAAATGCTCTGCAATAAACATCTGGGGCTTGAGCCAGTCAAACAAAGGCATAAGGACTCCTTTGTGGGTGCCATAATGTTCAGCAGAGCCCTGTTTTCCCTCTCCACATGTCACCAATGAGAATAGATGGGCAATGCAACAGGACACTGCAGGGAATCAGAGGTGCCTGACTGTGCATCTTCCAAATCCCCATATGTCCTCCCCCTCCCATATCTTATTATTTGCATGGAACAGAGAGGAATGACTTAAAAGAGATGGGTACTTCATAGAGTCCGTGGAACACTCCCATTCTTTTCCGTGCTCTTTTTTTGCAAATTGGGACAGCAAGGGATTGTTAACAAAGCTGTGTGGAAACAACAATGATGGTTTTAAAACACATTTTTACAGAGTTTCTTATTCAAGTTTTCAACATTGGTTCAGGCTTTTGGCCTAGTAAAATGGCCCAGTAAAGAGGCCTTGCAAAACAAAAGTTTTTCCGCCCCTGAAACAGAGCAAGCTATTAGAAGCTACAGAGACACTGCACGTGGTGGACATGTAGTAGAGCCCGGAAATTCTGGGTACAGGTACATACTTGTATACAAAAGACCTTAGACTAATATATGTTTGAGATCTGAAGCATTTTTGTTGGGTCTGATTGAAATGAATCATGGCACTCTGTTTGGATATATGACAACAGGAGCAAGAACTCTATATGCACAGAACTGGAAAAACACAACACAAATTTACCCACAATAGAAGACTGGATAGTCAAATTGTTAGAATGGCTGAAATGGCAAAGCTTACTGCTTTGGTTTGAGAAAGATCACCATCTGCTTTTGTGACACAATGGAAATCTTTTATTGATTTTCTACAGGGAAGGGAAAAAATAGATGGACAATCTGTGGATTTGAAGATTAAAGCATGTATATATTTGACTTTGTATACTGAAAAGTGACTAATGATCAGAGGGTGGACAAGACTTAATTTCACTAGCAGTACAGTAAAATAATGATGTATCAAATACCAACTAATGTAATCCTATATTGTAATGTAAAAGATATATGATGTCTGTACTTTGTTCTTTTTCTTATAACCTTTTTCTAAGTTGTTGTATCCTATATTGAAATTTTAAAACCCCTTTTTTAAAAAAAGCGACACAGAGAAGAGAGCTGGGAGGTAATCCTACTGCTGGTCAGACCTGGTAGCTCCAAGGACATGGGATAGGGGAGAGTTCTTACTAGCACCTGAAATCATGAGTGGGAGAGAGGTCTTTATTCATTTGAACTCAACAAACCTGTACAACATCCTGTTGACAAGCCCTCCAAATGGTCACATCATTACCTTAGCAACATCTCTGGTGTTTAGATTGCGTAATTTGCCCTATCCCTGATTGGCTGATTAGAAGCAGGCCAGCCCTCGTCCTGGGGTATAAAATAAAGGTCTTCATTCTAGTTATTTGCTACAGGCTATGTGATGGCTGCCAGCCAGGAGGGCTTCAGTAAAGCCATTGCTGCAAGTACTGAGTGGACCATTGTGTTGGGCCACAGGACACTGCCTCAGACATTTGCTGTGACTGACCCTGGGCTTGGATTAGCCTGGGCGCTGTTTTGGGTGATGTGTCTTGGTTAAGGTGACCAGATTGTCCCACTTTTGGAGGGACATCTGGGGGTACTTATGTTGAAATCAAACATTATATATTACAATACTATTTTTGCATTCTATGCGTTCTATGAAACGTTTTGTTGCTCCATATAGACCAAATTTTTAATCAAGAACCCCCCCGTCAATGGTGTCCCACTTTACCAATGTTGAAATCTGGTCACCTTAGTCTTGGTTGTTGGCTGAACTTGAATATGCAGAGAAAGCAGAGCACCAGGCTGCTTAAAGTAGTTTATCTGGAAAAAAACCAAGGTTGTATAGCAAGAGAGAGGAGAGGTACCTAACTAACTGTTAGAGGATGTCTGCAGTCATTCTGTTGTTCAACAGCTGTTTTGGAGCCATTGAACTGTGATGTTACGTGTAAGCACAGTGCCAAATTACTTCTCCCTGCAATCTCCTGTTGAGTGCCAATGTTGCATTAGCAATCATTTCAGGAACACATGGGCTCTCACTTGGAGGCATGCAAAGAAAATGGACAACTGTAGCCACTTTCCTTTCTGTACCACCTAAACACACTTCCCAAAGTTTTGTGTTTCAGGGCTGGATGAACAGACTCTTTTTATATTGTCTGCTTCCCACTTCAAGAGAAGAATCTTCCTTTGAGTGCTGCAGAACCAGGACGATATCATTCCAAATGTTACATGCGAAGACGGGAAAGCATGAGTTGAAAAAGAAAAGGTAATACCCTACTGACCTGTTGCATTTACCTCCTCTGGCTTAGGGTGCATGAGACGGAAGGGCAATTCCATGCCTACATCACTTTTCGATATGGAAGAAAGAAGAGAATCCATCATACTTGCCTACCAAAGAATCTCAGCTGCCTCCTACTCCGTCCTAGTATAGCCATTATACTAAACAATGAATCTATAACTAAAATACTGTATGTCACCCAGGAATCAGTCAAGAAAACCTCAATGAGAACACAATAATAGAAGGTCTAGTCCTTTAAATGATGCTTTGAAATGTCAGGGGGTACAGGGGGCATCTTTTGGAACATGTACATTCGTGCATGTCACAAGAGATGTGCCCTGGCATATACAGATTGATATTCACAACTAAAAAAAAATACAACCACTGCCAAGAGATAAAGCAGCAACTCAGAGAGAAAAGGAAGGTGGCTGAGGAGTGGAGTGGGATGAGGGCAGGCACATTAAAAATGCAGCAAGCGGTCCAGACTGCAAAAAATGCTTCAGGTACATTCCTTCCAGAAACAGCAGTGAAAAGATGGTCTGAAAAAAACATGAGGGAAACTTGGGAGGAAAACAGCAGAACAATTATGTGGTTAAGAAGCCAAGCTGCACAAAAAACTCCATATGAAAATGACCCCACTTAGCTAGTGAATGATGGATGCTTTCAGACATATTTTTTTCTCAACAGACAATAATTCTTATAGAATCATAGAGTTGGAAGGGGCCATACAGGCCATCTAGTCCAACCCCCTGCTCAATGCAGGATCAGCATAAAGCATCCAGGATAAGGATCTGTCCAGCAGCTGCTTGAAGACCGCTGGTAAGGGGGAGCTCACCACCTTCTTAGGCAGTCAATTCCACAGCTGAACTACTCTGATTGCATAATGATAGCTTTGTTCAAGTACTCATGCAAACTTGGAGAAGTTGACCAGAAGTGATAGTGGGGAGAGTATGAAAAAGAGAGAGGCAGCTTAAATTGAATGAAGCATCTTGGGCTACTGGATATTTCTTGGGAGATCTGACATGAGCTAGCAGATCTGTCTCTTTGTCTACACACGTGCTTTACATGCATATTCATAAATAAAGCAAACGTCTTTTAAAAACCATAAATCTCCAAGTATTTTCTCATGCAAAAGAAACCAAGCTCATGCACTGTTTTGTCTTGAACCTGTCAGTACTTGGGGAATGGGGGAAACACACTAGTGAAAAAGAGGAAAGACAATAGATTTACCTTGAAATAAAATCTCCTAGCAAGCTGGGAAATAAGCAAACACAAAATATAATACTTATAATATTTCCCAACAGAGATACTCTAGCCACTTGGCTATACTTCATACCTTTTTTCTAGAAAATGCAGCTCAGAGGAGATGGTTTTTAATGCTTGCTATAGTATTTGAGCCTCTTGTGGCACAGAGTGATAAGGCAGCAGACGTGCAGTCTGAAATCTCTGCCCATGAGGCTGGGAGTTCAATCCCAGCAGCCGGCTCAAGATTGACTCAGCCTTCCATCCTTCTGAGGTCGGTAAAATGAGTACCCAGCTTGCTGGGGGGTAAACGGTAATGACTGGGGAAGGCACTGGCAAACCACCCCATATTTAGTCTGCCATGAAAACGCTAGAGGGCGTCTCCCCAAGGGTCAGACATGCCCCAGTGCTTGCACAGGGGATACCTTTACCTTTATAGTATTTGTACACTATCCCATTACAATAATCTCTTTGATCCAGTTCAGCAGCTATTCTACTTATTTTGAGAACACTCAAACAAATATCAAAGTAGAATGTTTTTACCTGCTAAATATGGGATAATTATTTATGATTGGCCATAACATGTTTGAGGACCTAATGAGGATGCTCTTTTGCCTTCATTCATCCTGGTTTGACAAACAAAAGACAGACTACTTGTGATAGGTAACTAAAATACTTCCAAGCTTACCCTGAGACTGTGAGTTTCACCTTGATCTTGTAAGCAACCAGGATTCCCAAAACTGTCTTGTCTATCCCTTCTTTAATGCTATTGGGGGGAAAAATGGAGGATTGTGATTTATTATTATAATGAATAAAGATTGCTTTTAGGGGAAAATACAGACACAATCTTGTTTTTTCTACCAGAGCTTAAAACATCCTAAGAAAGCAATTTTCAATTAGGAAAACAGCATTTGAAGAGGTTAATTGTATTTTAAGCCTGTGGAGATCCAGTTTGCCTCAGGACTATGGCATCAGGGGAGGGGGTCCTGCCTTCTCCTCATGCCACAGGAAGGAGTTATTTGCCCCATTTTGGAGTTGTACATGGACAGAATGCTTCCAATGTGGTTTTCAAGTTATGGAAATGACTCCTTCCCCAGTGCCATTTCAACTCAGGAAAATGGCACCGGGGAAAGGAGAAATCCCTTTCCCATGCCATGGTCCAGAACCAAATCAGGATACCACTGCTATGTTGCTGAGGAAAACACAAGTTGGGAACCTGGACCAACGTCATTCAAAGTGCTTTGTGTAATTTATGCACGGCCGCCGAAACGGCGATTTCGGGTCACATGGAAAATGCAGAGGGGGAAGACGCGACGCACACCGGTTATGCACGGGGCGGGGCGTGATGGCAGCAAAACCCAGAGTAACCGATTATGCATGCGGCGATCCGGGCGCTGCTTCTGGTTGCACCCCGGTCACCCGGAAGCTGCGCTTTCTTCCGCATTTCACTGACGCGGCTTTTTCAGCGGCATGCACCGAAGCTCTGGCCGGTTGCAGCCGGCACTGTGCGTTATCGGTGATTTTAGTCGCCGCCATTCCACCCCAAATGTGCGTTATTCCCCCCGTGCATAATGGGTCTTAGTGAGAGCCCAATTGAATGTAAATAGGGCTCTTTTGTTTGACATGAGAGATGTTCTCTTGCCAATGCTTTCCCTTTGATTACAGCTGATGCCTTTTCTGATTGGACTCACATGGTACTGGATGCCAAGTTAGTGTCTTCATCCTTTAGCTTCCCATCCAGCGCTATGCCCCGTTTCTCTCGGTTATTTGCAAGCAAGGGCAGAATTGTCATTGTCTTCGTGAAGGTGGAGTTTGGCTGTATCTTAACCCTGGAGTGCCCATGGCATGGAGAGACAGAAGGTAATTTTTGTTCCAACCCAACAGGATCATCTACTTTCCTATCAACTTCATCTATACAAAGAAATTTATACTAGTTTTTTGTTAAGTAATGCATATCTTTCAGGTGGCATCTTTGTCACAAACTATTTACCAAGACAGAAATCAGTCCTGTTCCTAAAAACATGCCAAAGCTTACCTTAGCCAGATTGGAATCAGGAAACAACATAAGATATAGTTTTAAATCTATATATTATCAAGGACAGATAATGCAAAATAACAGGAGAAAATTAATAGTGCAAGGAAGGACAACTCATGGTATACTCACTCAGCTTCTTCCAGAGCTACTGTTTTGGTGTAAAAGTCACTGGAGTACAGTACCACGTTAGCAACTTGCACCACTGAAGAAGGAAATGGGAAAAGAATTTCAGTTCAACAGAAAGAAAAGTGGGAAACTGCAGGCAAACAAGGACGGCCTAATGGGTTGGCACTTCCCAGTATCATCCTAAATATTCAGAATGATGCTGTACATGCATCATATCTCTCTAGGCCTCTCCTCCTCCTGTCTTTGGCCTCATGTACAAAACCTGTAAACTGTTTATCTTATCAGCCAGCTGCAGAACAGTAGCATAACTTAATGAATATAATGACATGCAAGGGTTTGAATGGCTCTGGGTAATCCAGTGTTTGCAATGTCATACCTGCCTTTCAATGTATAAATCATGCTATTGATCTATAGATTCATAAAGCATGCTTAGCACACTGGTAAAGCAAAGCTAATGTTATGAAAACAAGAGGGCTGCATCAGTCACCCAGGTGAAAGAAGGCAAAGCAAAATGCCAATGGTGCAGAAGGAAAGAGAAAAATATTATTTACTGCATGCGAAATGTAAAGGGGCTTTTTTTTTTAGTGTGCTTTGGGAACAACTCCTAGTTTACAATGAAAACCCACACTGTACCTGAGACACCAATCTTCTTAACCACTTTATCGGTGTTGTTGATCACGGTCACAGTGACAGGAATTGGCTCACCATGATAAAACACCTGGAATAATTGATCTGGTTTAGCAGGAGGGCTCATCAGGTCAATGTAATAAAACTTTATTCCAACTAATTTGTCAGCAGGTCCATGTAACCACATTTTATTCCAACTAATTTGCTTGGTAGATGGGGACCTGGGCCTTACCCACACCTTGTGAAAACCAGCAGAAGCATTTATCCTTGAGTTCAAGTGTATCCTAGCATGAACCAGTGTTGCAAACAAACTCAAGACAGAAAATAGGTACACTGAAAAATTCCAGAGGACTTAAAGCATGCTCTTCAGTTAAGAAGAAGAAGAGTTGGTTCTTATATGCTGCTTTTCTCTACCCGAAGGAGGCTCAAAGCAGCTTACAGTCGCCTTCCCATTTCTCTCCCCTCAACAGACACCCTGTGAGGTGGGTGAGGCTGAGAGAGCCCTGATATCACTGCTCGGTCAAGACAGCTTCATCAATGCTGTAGCGAGCCCAAGGTCACCCAACTGGCTGCATGTGGGGGAGTGCAGAATCAAACCTGGCATGCCAGATTATAAGTCTGCACTCATAACCACTACACCAAACTGTCTCTTAAGTTCCAAGGGAAGAAAGCCCCTCACCTCTTTGCTGAGGTATGCTTTCAAGTGCAATGGCTTCTTGGAGAGGAAAAACTGCCGGGTGGTCTCTGCTTGTGGGCGAGGGCCTGACACTTCGGGGGCATGCTGCACTTTCCGGACCAGTAAGCGCACAGAGCTCCTGAGGAGCAGAAAACACAATATGACTAAGTGCAAGAAGACTGAGATGATGGCAGCCATGGGCAGCAATGGAAACTGTGGAGATGGGAATGGGGCTGTTAAACAACCGTGAAAGAGGTAGCAGGAGATATAGAAGCCAGGGAGTAGTAATATGAAAACACAATGTTAACAGTCATCAGGGTACTGGTAGAGCAATACAAAGAGAAAACCAATTCCTTTCATGTGCAGACTTTCACAAAGACTGAATGTTGGCGGTTCTGGTAGTGGGGGGTGTGTGCCTATTTTCAAAGTTTGAACCACAATCCAGTTATGCAGAAGTTCCTGGACAGATTCAGAGCAATTGAAGTGCAGTCTAAGCACACTCACACAATCTTTTAAAGCCCAATGACTACAGCAGTCTTAAGATGTTACTATGTTTAGGACTGTTCAATGCTAAAGATTTCTCTTGAATTACCCTAATTTGCTCCCTTACCAACTTTACATCCAGGCAAGTCATTGCCGTGGGCTTGAGGGATTCTGCCCGCAGAGCAGAGCTTTCTCCTGGGAGCTAGAAATTCCCCACAAGATGATGTTCCTGGGGATTCCCATTACCCCCAAACAGAATTTTGGGTGCAATTTGGGATGCCACGGAAGGCAGGGGGGAAATCATACTCCACAGGCATAAGTCCTTTGAACCCACCAAAATGTCTAGTCTCCAAGTCTCTGTGTAACTAGAGATCAATCCAACAAAAGGCAATCTGTTAACATGTTTTATATAATTCTTTTTAAAATCCACTTTTTTGTTTACACGCTTAAACAGCTAATCAAAATATTATTTGGGTTACCCAATGGTAAAAATGTATGGAAATTTAAAATAAAATGTTCAGGAAAGGTCTTTTTTATTTAACAGTTTCTCATCTTTCTCTAGTCTTCACCTACTGTCCATCAAACAAAATATTACCTCTTAAGAATTCTCTCTTCCACATTGTCTGTAGAGAAAGCTTTGACTTCGAAATCCACCCCACAGCACTGTGGAAAAAGATTGGGGTAGGGAGGAAATGCTGAGTAGGTTAAACATTTGAGAGCAAAAAGAACCCTGTCAAGAAAGAGTCTTTCAGTTAATACAAGTGCTTGAGAGCATTTCTAAAACTCCCTGTCTCTCCCCTCCGCAAGACATTGGGCTCCTCAGATAGGAACCTATAAGGGGATATTATTGTCCTCTTGCTGAATGGGACAGTGGGGTATTCACTATCACAGTGGGGTTTTCACTCTGCATGTCATCCAGTGCTACTGTAGGCAAACTTGCACTTTGCAAGCTTTCCAACCTCCGGATGGGGCCTGGAGATCCGATCTCCAGGTGAAAGAGGTCCCTTTTCCTGGAGAAAATGGCTGCCTTGTAAAGTGATTACATCCCTGCTGAGCTCCCTCCTCTCCCCTCCCCAGACCATTACCTATCCCTAAATCTACAGAAATTTCTCAACCAGAAATTGGCAACCCTAGTAGTGGGTGTCTGGTAAGATCCAAGCAGGGCAAATCCAGCCTTTTCAAGAACCTCCTGCAAAGTTTTTGAGGGCAAAGGAGCAAGCATCTCTCCCCCACCTCTTTGTTGAAGAGTCATACTGACGCTACCTAGATGACTCGTGTGAATGGAAAATGGTGGCAGAGTGCTACAAAGACCTAGCTTCCTGAACTCTAGTACCAATCATGCTACCTTCTAAGCTTGAGGTATGTTTCAAAAATAGCATGTAATAGAAACATTTTATAACCTTAAATTTATAGTCTGTTGGGCTATCTCGGTCTGCTGTGGGGTCTGCTGTGGAGGGTCTGCTAAATTTCCCCTCTAGTTGCAGTCTATTGTGTTGCTTCCTTTGTGTTTCTTATTCAATGGGACAAGGTTAATGCCAGCCTAAGACAAAACTGAACATGATTTTTGGTAATCCACCCCTGGATCCTCCCCACATTTTAAAAAGACTTAATTGCAGCACAGGGCCTTGATTTTGGTCCGGACTGCAGTGCTTAACTACTCTCTTCAATACAAAATGAAACTGGGCATTTTCTGCACCCCTCAAAAGAAGAAAAGGTAGGCACACTCTCTCTTTGTCATTCTTTTTCCTTTTTCATAGCTGGTAAGAGCGCAGTGGATCAATTGTGTTTAGCTGAGAAAGTTAGGAAGGTCACCAGGCATCATCTCTCAAGCCCAACATTTATTTGCTTTAAAACCTGGTCGCCTCCAACTGAACGACAGAAAAAGAGCTCAACTCACACCTTTGAGAGTGAGAATATATTTGCATTCTGCATTAATTTGTGGGAAATGCATTCTTCTCAAACTAGCAGTCCTGTTTCCCGAGTGTCGCCATTTTATTCCTTTCCTAATATTACTTAAATATAATTTGATGTACCTTCCCGACATCATGAGGAGCTGGTTGCAGGGAGACCGAACATGGCAGATAGTCTGGAAACTGTATGGCAAGGAAAAGTAGAAACTTAACACAAAGAATGATGGCAGCAAAGTTGGCAGCTGATACAGTTTAGTGCTCAAGGTACTACATAACCAGCAGGCCTAGAAAATGCAAGCCTGCCTCATGTCATACTCAAGAAGGTTCACTTAAAGGACTTTTTCCGATCCTTGTATTACAACACACTTCTGTAACTGCAGAGCAGCCACATTTAGTATTCCGTGTACAGATCTCAAAAAAGAAGAGCTGGGGTTTTGTACTCTTTTGTACTTTTTGCTACCTGAAGGAGTCTCAAAGCAGCTTACAATGACCTTTCCCTGTAACAGACACCCTGTGAGGTAGGTGAGGCTGAAAGACCTGTGACTGGCCAAAATTCACCCAGCCAGCTGCATGTGGAAGAACGGGGAATCAAACCTGGTTCTCCAGATTAGTGGCCGTTGCTGTTTAACCACTACACCAAGCAGGCTCTCTTAGAGCTAGAAAAAGGCTATCCTACTAATCAGCATGTTGGAGTGCAGCTTCACCTTCCTAACCTGGAAAGCCTAAAGAATGGAGGGCTTTGCAGTGCATGGCAAATGACTAAGGGAATATGACAAAAGTTTATACAATTATGCATGGGATGAAGAGAGTGAATAGAGAGGCTTTAAAAGGATACTAGGGGCCGTTCCGCATTCGTCCAAAATAGCACAATGGTTACTAATTGAAATCGCTACAGTTTTGCCATTATGCACAACGTCGTTGACAATCTGCAACACTAGCAGGAAAGTTCTGTGCATTACCATTGTTGCGGTTTCTACAAAGTCCCTCCCCCTGGCTCTCTCCTCTGATCTTCCGGCGAAGCGATCGCCATTTTTTTTTCTCCGAGCGAGCGGAGATCAACGCACCAGCGAGCCTTCGTTTACCCAGCGAGGCTTCCCTGGCTGCAGCCCCTCTGTTTAAAGTCACCAAGCACAAGCATCGCAGAGGCCCGTTTGCTGGTTTATTTTCACTTTATTTTTCACACTGTTTTCGGCCGAAAATTGCGTCCGTGAGGGGGGGAAATTTTTTTTTCCACTCGGGGGGAGCGTGGCAATGATGAAACGGCAGCTCAAACACCACCTGCTAGCTGGATGGGTCTCTCCGTTGCAATGAATCAATGCATATTCGTTGCAACGGGTGTGCTTTTTTAAAAAAAAAAACCTTCCTTAAAGGGAAAGGGGCTGTTTGGGAGCATGATAACGGCCGCCCATTGGCTGCTTGACGGCCAGGGGCGGGACACAGCTTAGCAATAGCACTTCCTGGCTAGCGATTTTTGCAGAGACCGGAACCCTGTGGGAAACGATAGAAACGCAACTGGATTCCACTACAAAGTGGATCCATACCAGTCTGGCTTCCGTCCTGGCCATGGGGTGGAGACTGTGCTGGTCGCCCTGACAGATGATCTCCGGCGCCAGCTGGACCGGGGCGGGTCGGCCATTCTCGTGCTATTAGACCTGTCAGCCGCATTTGATGTGGTTGACCACGAGCTCTTGGTTCACCGCCTCGCTGATACTGGGATTGGAAGGGTGGCTCTTAAATGGCTATCCTCCTTTCTAGAGAACAGATCACAGAGGGTCGCTGTGGGGGAGGAGTTATCCGACTCCTTTGCACTCCCATGTGGGGTGCTCTCCCCCACGTTATTTAACATCTATATGCGTCCCCTGGCTCAGCTGGTACGGAGTTATGGGCTTGGGTGTCACCAGTACGCTGATGATACCCAGCTCTATCTCTTGATGGATGGCCGGCCAGATCTCCCCCCAGAAAAATTCGCCAGTTGTTTGGAAGCAGTGGCTGGATGGATCAGGAAGAGCCGCCTGAGACTCAACCCCTCTAAGACGGAGGTCCTTTGGCTAGGCCGAAGGGAGCAGGAACAGGAAGCGCGTCTTCCCTGCCTGGACGGGGTACAATTGTCATCTGTGCCCCAAGCCAGGAATTTGGGAGTGATTCTGGATGCCTCACTTTCCATGGAGGCCCAGGTCACTAAGGTAGCCCGGACGGCGTTTCTCCATCTACGCCAAGCTCGGCTACTAGCGCCCTACCTGCCCCCGGAACACCTGGCCACTGTGATCCATGCAACGGTTACTTCTAGATTAGACTTCTGTAACTCGCTCTACGCGGGCCTACCCTTGTCTCTAACCCGGAAGTTACAGCTGGTACAGAATGCAGCTGCACGGGTCCTCACTAAATCATCTTGGAGGTCCCATGTTCAGCCTCTGCTGAAGCAGCTGCACTGGTTGCCAGTTTGTTTCCGGATCAGGTTCAAGGTTTTGGTACTAACCTTTAAGACTATACGCGGCTTGGGTCCTGCATACTTGAGGGACCGCCTATCTCCTTATGCCCCCCGCAGGGCACTTCGCTCTGCGGGTAAGAATCTGCTGATGATCCCAGGACCCCGGGAGGCACGCCTGGCCTCGACAAGGGCCAGGGCCTTTTCGGTCCTGGCCCCTACCTGGTGGAATGAGCTCCCTGAAGAGCTGCGGGCCCTGTCGGAGCTCTCTGAGTTCCGCAGAGCCTGCAAAACGGAGCTCTTCCGCCAGGCGTTTGTCTAAGGCCGGGTGATGGCCCGGGGCTAAGATCGGACCCCTCTCCCCGGAGGGGGGAGGCCAGTACTAAACTGACCTGGTTCCCCAGAGTGTTCCATCCTATGCCCAATTATCCTCCGTTCCCTTCTGCTCATCCAGTGGGCCTGTACGGGAATAGTTTTAATCGCCATCATTGTGACTTAGTCATTGTTTTAATGGGGTTTTAATGGGGAATTTTAATGGTTAATATATTGTATTTGTATTAAAATGTTGTGAACCGCCGCGAGCCGGTTTCCGAGAGCGGCGGTCATACAAATCAAATAAATAATAATAATAATAAAAAGGCAGGTATGCGTTACGCCGAATTCCACTATTTAAAATGGCGATTTTTCGTTCAGCAAACAATTTGCTACATGGATCCCGATGCGGAATGGCTCTAGATAAATTCATGGAATCAATGGCTATTTACCATGAGAGCTAAATGGATACAGATTTTCTGCTAACTAAACACCCTTCTGCCAGGAATACAACTTTCCTGCCTTTGTTCCTTCTGCAGCTACCCATTGAGCTCCGTGAAATGCTGCTTTTAGGGGACAGGGAACCCTCAGGAATGGCATGCGGTGGAAGTAAAGAGTCTGTATCAAGAGGATGGGATTGGCAGAAGTTACATCTCCACTTCCAGTAGACTGGACCCCTCAGGGTTCAGAGACAATATATTTCTGATAACCAGTGACTGATGGGGGGAGAGCCAATAAAAGCATAGAATGGGTCTGTGTCCTGCTTGTAGGCTTTCTAGAACATTTGTTAGAGTAGTGTGGGAAGCATAATGCAGGAGTAGATGGATACTGATCCAATCCAGCACGGTGTCTCTTACATTTCTTCAGGTGACCATATTTTAAAAGCTAGGCTCTAGAATCAACAACTGCTGGATATGAAGTAGCTTAAACAGCTGCTTTATTTTTTTTTTTTTGGGGGGGAAGCAGATGTAAGAGACACCTAGATAGAAAAGTAAAGATGAATATATTGTCAATCTGTTTTCTGATCAACTTTTCAAACCCAATACAAAATGTAAAACAAAGAAACAAACCCTCAGAGTACTTACAGTTAAGAAAAATGGATATGCATTTTCTCCCAGCTTACTCAGTAGACATGTCTGCAAGTCAGAACTTGGTCGTTGCTTTTCTAGTGATGGATACACCTGTGTCCTAGAGAAATACAGGTCCTTCCGGAAAGTGAGGCCCATAATATCAATATCTTCTTGCCCATATCGAAAAGCACAAGTGAGTGTCACATACACTGTGGAGACACACGGAATGTTACAGATTTCATGCCTGATGTGCTATAAATATTGCCGTTTCATCCAGAAGGTGCACTTAGAGCTCTGAGAGTGGCCATTTGCAAGCTGTGGCTGTACTAAGAGTAATTTTTTTTAGAGTAACAAACACGTTCCTACACTCACACTACACAGTGAAAAGTACCAGAGCTATGGATAGCTATCTTGGGGAAGACAAAATGTTAGCTAACTTGAAGGATATAAATTTCAGGACCCAGTTAAATAAAATCTAATCCCAGCAGTGATGCCTCAGTTACTGTCTCATATTCAAGTTCTCATATTCTAGGGGAGGTAAGTGAAAGGGTAGCCTTTCAGCAGTATTTGAGAGTGGTGTGGTCGGGGCAGAGTGTGGCTTCTTGCTGTTTCCTGGCCTCTGCTGTCGGTCAGGACGCCAGTGAAAGCCAGGGCCAGGGTGGAGTGCACCAACTCTGTCCTCCAGTGGGGAAAAGCGCTCACCTCATTGGGGGCATGCTCCCCTCCCCAGTGAGGGCCAATCAAAGATGCACATTGTTGGAAGGACCCATTACTTTTTATGTGGTATGACTGTTGTGATTTAGAATGTAGGCCTGTAGAGTAAGAAATAGCAGGGCTGAATGGGTGATTTTAGTGTGCTGTGATTGGATGGTAACTGTACCCTAGGGGATGGCATTGATTGCTTTGTTCAGAGAGAAGGAGAAAATTGTGTGTGTGTGTGTATGTATTGAGAAAAGAGAGACTACAGGCTGTAAAGTGCTGTGAGAGTAATATGTGCTCTTTGTGGAAGTTATGAGGAAACTAAGCCTGTGTGGAAGTTATAAGCCTAAGAGGCTAATGAGGAAATTAAACTTTATACAAGTTATTAAATGGACTCTGGGAATGGTAGAGGACAGGAAGGCCTGGAGGATCATTGTCCATGGGGTTGTGATGGGTCGGACACGACTTTGCACCTAACAACATAACAACAACAACAACAAGTTATTAGCCTAAGTGGCAGGTGGGGAAAAAATAGCAGCACACTGATATTTTGCGCAATAATTGCTAACACAACTAGGTAAGCTGTTTGACCTTTTTTCTCCTTGACAATTTCGGGATCCACCAGTACTACACCATCTGCAGAATAAACAAAATAAACAAAAAATAAACAAAATAAACAAAATAAACAAAAAAAGAAAGAAAACCACTCTAAGTCACAGGATACTCGGCCTCTTTAATAGCCTTTTCCAACCTTTTGACTGTGGAGGTACCACTAAAATGTTTTTCAGGTTTTGTGGTACCAGGAAGTGATGGTAGCTGGCCACTCCTCCATGCCATGCCCCCAGAAGTGAGAGGAGCCTTGGGCGGCCAAAGTTTATATGGCTGGGGCCCATCCCATCCCCTCCAGAATCCTCATTGATCACTTTGGGAAGGGGTGGGTTCCTGTCCAAATAAGGGTAGAATTTAAAAAAAAACTTTTTCTTTCACAGGTTGGGAGGGCTCTCCCTAGTCGCCATTTTGAAAAACCCTTGCCATGCTACCATTGACAGGACTTTGAGGTACCGTATGGTATCTTGATACTATGGGTGGGAAACCCTACTCTGTAAACTGAAAAGAAGCCTGCAGCCAAACTGAGCTCACCTACAGGTTCCACATCATCAACGTGGTCAATGAAATCTCGCTTTCCCAGGTAAATAGTGACCTGTAAGATTTAAGAAATCATGACTGAACAAGATCACCCCAAAAACTCACTAAACTCAGCATACAAGGATGTAATGTGATTCTAACAAAGTATCAAAATTGAAGGGGCATCTCTGAGCCATTCTAGCTGCTCAAGACCCTGACTCAATACTCAAAGTATGCTAAACCTATACAGCTAAGATATAGGAGAACTTTGGCAGGTACAGCTGAGAAAAGCTGCAGTTCCACAGTCCCTTCCCCTCCCTCAAACAAGCCTCATAGTTTTTTGTATGTAGAGACCCTAAAGAAAACATTTTGCTTCTACATCAATAATAAAGAACAAAGCTTGTTTGCATGCCTAGCAAGGAAGCATCAGCATAAAGGTTGCCATCTTTCAGGCAACTACACATAAGGAGAATCACTTGCTGTGCTACTTACTCCTTTGTCACGAGAGATCTTCTTGTAGATAACATGTGTTTGAGCAGACATGGTGTTCTTCACTGAGATCTGGGAAACAGAGACCATCTTTGGAGGTTCAGGGCAGCTCATCTCTACAGTTATATGCCCTGGTAAGAATGAAGCTTTCCTATATCCAGATAAGACCAGTGTCAGCAAAGCCATGGGAGGCATAAGAATAGCTATATTTAAACAGGATTAAAAATTAATAACTTTGTACAACACATCAAACACCAACCGATTAGATATAGATTCAAGTCTGCTATCTGATTAGAATGGATACTTTAGGATTTCCATGTCCTCCTTTTTCTTGTTATTTTTTTGCTCTCTCTGGTAACAGTGCTTTCTTCTACCATCTTTTTAAATGCTGGGCATTCAAGTGACAGCTGTTGGGACACAGCCTTGCCACTGAAGACTTTTCCTTTTCATTTGTAGGAAGGTCTCTTTTGCAAAGAACAAATGCATGGCCTCCATATTTATTTATTTATTTTATTTATTTTTATGCCCCCACACATAACAGGGCATCTTGTGGTGGTTTACATCACAAAACCCAGTAAAAATTACAATATAAAAGTCCATGAAAACCCCTTAAACAATACAAGCAAAAGTAGAAATAAAAATAGCAATAGATGGCATTAATTCCTTAACTTCTCAAAAAACAGTGGTTGTTTCAGCCAATGATCTGAATAGATGACCCAGTTAATCCTATTATTCCAAGATGTTAAAGTAATCTTTCCTCTAGAAAGAAAATTCAAGATAACTGATCCTTTCCCAGCCTCCACCCCCTCACAAAAAAACTCTTTTGGGGAAGACATTCAAGACAATTCAAAATGGGTTTGAAGGACCGCTTGATGTCTTGCATTAATGGCAAAAGCACCATCCGAAAGGTGCCTCATGGCACTTGAGCGGCCACTATCCACATCCTGTTTTCAATGGTGTCATAATTATTGGAATTGGGAATCACTGTTTCCCAAGGACTATGGTAGCTATTGGCCCTAGCGATTAATATTAATTGGGCAACAGCAATTTTTTTTTTGCAGCATGATTTGTTGCTAATTTAGCTGTGTTCTGTAGCCCTTTCACTATAATTCCAGGATCTCAGCCAGACCTTTTAATATCTTTTCATTAAAGGCTATCCATGTTTACGAGATAACATTTGGAGTTACGCCATATATTCTCATGCCAGATTTTGATGGGTCTGTGATGACGATAAAGTATTGAGAAGAAATAAAAGAGAAAAACAACAAACAGTGTAATGCTTTTAGAATGCACCCAGTAGGAATAAGAGATTATAGTGAACACGTTGGTTCTAATCAAATCTCATCGATTTCAAACATACTGTAACACTGGCCCTGGGCAATGTTTTCTGAAAGTGGCTTCAGTCTATATCAAATAAAATGAACTGTGCAGTGGGACAGTAAAGGTATTCTGCTGCTCACAATCCTCACCTGCCAAGGGTCCATGCATACAATTACTGGAATACAAAAGTTGGGGCAAATAATGGATGAAATTAGCATGTCCTGGAAGATGACGAATTATAAAGATATTCATTGCTTGCTTTTGGAATAGATTTGCTTGGAACAATAAGCATTTGCTGATATTTTACTGATTGATTATAACGTGAAAATAGAAAACAGGAAAGATTGGCTGTTAGAATGTTAAATACAAGGATTTGGTTAATTCGGCTACATAATTTCAACATCTATTCAAGACATGTAACCCTTTAAAATTTTGATCACATTAAGAATCATGGAATTTTATTTATAAAATTATAAATTAAGCTTAAAGTTGCTGACAGTACGAAAGGTTATTATCATATCTAATCAACTGGGGCACATTCTCCCCCCTCCCAACCAATAACAAGCCTTGTTTACACCAATGAACTCCATCTTATGTCTTTTATTTAAAAGCGCATAGATAGATATTACATAAGCAAAAATTGCTTCTGAATTTACCTATATTTTAAACAAACATAGCACAACAATTTACAGCAAACTATAGGAATAAACTCTGATCCCTTTCCCAAACTTGGTCCATGCAGTTCTACAACGAAGTATTTCAGTATTGGTGAGATTTTTTCTATATTTACAATGATACAAGAGTGAGTTCTCCCTCTCCCAGTACAGGAGCAGGGTGGTTCAAGCTCATCATAAGATTGTTATGAGATTATAAGATTGTTTTTTTAAAAAGCATTGCTGCACTCGAAAAACTGGGAATGAAAAAACTATGGAGCAATCAAATACCTGTTTATTATTTAGAAATTAAACCTCACTGAATTCAATGGCTAGGAATATTGCATTAAATGGCCACATCTGCAATAAAAAGAAATACCTGTCAGGATTCCAAATGCCCCCAAAGCCAGCAGAGGTGAGAGAAAGTTCCAGCAGTAAAACAAAGACACCTTCTAACTTATTATACAGGGCTGAATAATCCAGACACAGATGTGTTTGACTTGACTTTCCTTTCTATATAAAGGTGAAGCATTATCTCTTTCAGTGGCTAGGGTGGCAACTTGCAGTAGACTGAAGCTTAGGTTTTGGCTTTTCAACTATAAATCCAAACACAGGTGTTATACCTGGATTAGCGGATCAGAATCTGGTAAAACCGGCAGTGCTGGTGGGCATTACCTTAGAGACCGTGGTCCTACAATGTCAGGCTCCCTGATTTCATAAAGCACAGGGACAACACAGAGAAGATTTAGCAAGGAGGTTATTGAAAGCAGCTTTGTTTTAAATCTCTACATCTCCTCCTTACTAGGGATGAAAACCATCCAGCCTGCTAATGAGCTAAAGATAAAGCACTGTTTGTACACCATTGATTTTGTAAACATATCTTTTTCAGAGCACAGGCATTGCATAGAACCATAGATGCATCTGTGCTGGCTAGCGTCTAACCAAAATCCATCCTATTTAGAAGATGACTTATCTATTGATGTCCCAGTCTTTTTACTCTAGCTGAAAGCCCACCATTAGGATAGACAGTTACAATACTCTCTAATCACACTTGATATAAAGGAGCTGCAGAAGGTGCAAATCATGCCCAGGATTGCAGGGAAATTTCAAACTGTGGGCTCATCCAACCTTAAAGAAAACACAATTAAATCAATATGGCTAACCAGAGTCTTTTAAACAGAAGGTAGCCGGGGAAATAAATGCATCAACAAAACAATTTGCTATTGTTAAAAAAAAAAATCTTTCTACAGCCAAATGAATTTAGACCAACATATCTATCAGTGGAAAATTGTCTCTCTCTGCTAGTCTCTCAGCTACCATTATGACAGGCAGGTGTAATAATCTCAAAACCCAAAGATGCTGCCACACAGTCTCTGCAAAAACAAAACAAAAGCTCCAGACATCTTGTAGTTACTATGAGCGATCTTGCTCCTCTCGAGGTAATGTCCGGATTCTTAGCTCTTTCCACACCCCCAGGCTTTTCAGATTTACCTGTTTCTCTTCTTGTCCTTCAGCTTCACCAGCTACCATTCACTGCTCCCTTTTCCCCCCTCCTGGCTTCTCCAACATTCCATGCCACTCCTTCCTTGTTCGTCTCCCCCCCCACCCCCCAGTCCGAGGATACATACAAAACCAACCCTGTCACTAATAAGAAGGGTACGGCCTGTGGAAAGGTTTAAGAATAAAGTGATTGGTACCAATACATCGTGGTTTGAATACTTGTAAGCCACTTAACATGGTTAATGTGATAATACAAACGAATTTCCATTCAAATGAAGAAAGCCTTTCGATAACACAAAGCATGCTACTGTACAGGTAAAAGGATTGAATTGTAACAAGATATTTCAGAACAATGCTTTGGTAAACAGACAGACTGTGGACTGTATGAACCTACAGGGTAACTTCAATCGTGTGAATGCTTATCCTTTGTTTCAGCTGTTTCAGATTTCTACAATCCAAATCCTATCGCGCTGTTTACTGGATGTCCCATATTATTGATTGTTTTGACTTGTGCTGTGTAATCTACCTTGAGTCTCAGGATGGACTATAAATAACATAAATAAAAAGATTACAAAAAAACCAAAAAGGTGAAAAACAGCAGTTGGAGACTTGCATGTTGGAAGGAATCTATCACATATAGGTACATTGAGGCACAATGGTAATCCTGCCCCAAACTACTTATAAAACCCTCAAAAGCCAAGTAGTACTAGGAATATTTCAGATCAAATGTGAAGGATATTTATGTCTGACATACAATTAAAGCCCTTATTGTATTGACTAACACACACACAAAAATCAATATCTTGAGTCAATCTTAATCAGTTGCATATATTATTGCTGTGGCTGGAATATCAGGTGTCAATGTTGGAAAGAGAACAAGGGATGGATATAAAATGTAAGAATGCCAAGAATAACAAATTACATCCTGATTAAAAAGACAGATCTTTACATGTTTGATCATTGATTTATTGAGTTTTGTAATACAATAATATAAACATGTCTATTACAAGCAAAAATATGTTATCAGATACAGCTGCATACAACTGACACATTATACTAACGTGTAGCTATTACTCTTGGTTAATGCAAACACGGGACATGTTCCATTCAGTTGAAGGACCCTAGGGGAAGGGTGTAGTGCTCTTCAGACAAGGTCAGATCACATCCCTTCATGAAGCTGTTGCTTGTGGAAGTGGGAAAACCAGTATCAGCTCATTGAAACTCTAGTTCAAAACTTTTATTCATGAGTGGATGGTGGCACTGATTTATATGGAAGAACATTGGGATAGGGAACTGAAATTCTCCCCCACCTATAATAATTATAGTTCCGTTCCTTTATTGGCAAAAATTATAAACTTAACAGGAGAAAGAAAAATGTAAGTGTTACAAAGGGAGAACTTCCCCCACCAGAGGATTTTACCTTCTGCTCCTGAATCCTCTTAGCAGATGCCTCGCTACTGAACAAGTAATATAAGGGTACGGATTCACAGAAGATATGAAACAAGTCTCTCATCAGATATCCATGAAAGTTGTGCAGAAGACAATTAAAGAATCTCGCAGTATAACATAAAGTCACCACTGAGCAAAACATGGGATACAGATCCAAGATTTCTATAAGGACAGTCTTTCATGATAAGGAACATTTGTAAATCTTCCAAAAAGAATGAGGGGAAAGCATAAAAACTTGACATAATTGAGAAGTTGTTAAGTGTGAAAAATAGGATGCTAGAACCCCATGATCAGGTGTGATACCAAACTCCGGTGGGGATTTTGTCCTATTTGCTAAAGAGGAGAGTTTGCTTTTCAATATCCAAACGTCCCTGTTTCAATGATCTAAAAGTTGGTAATTCTAAAATAAGGAGAGACTCAAGAGAACCTACAATCAACTATGCCTGGGGCAGGGACCAACTGTTTCAATTTACAGCTCACATATTGGGAGCAACGGTGAAAAGTATGACACTCCTCCATGTTCACAGAGCCTATCACCTGCCACAGCCTCTGCCACAGAGGTTCAGGGTTACAGGTAAACCAGGCAGTCAGAGTTTGCCACCCATCTTGCCCCTTTTTAAATATATAGCTAGCCTTAACCCTTTTGACATATCAGGTCCCCTGTCTCATTCACAGAGATACCACCACACAGGGGAGGCCAGTCCATGGAGACACTTCACAAGGCTATTGAGGCTGAAACTCAAATGCAGCTTCAAAGCTCACACTGCCACTACTTATTCGTCCATATATCTCTATATAGACTAAGTTCTTAGTTTCACTGTGTAAGCGTCTTTTCCTGAGAACATACACATCCAGCCAGGGTTAATAAAGCAAGTTAACATTTATTTAAGGGCTTAAGCACAACATTGAAGGGAACCAGCTAGATGAATACGAAATTCCTTCCACACTTGAACTTTTGAACCATAACTCTGTTCAGGCATTCAGGATGGTTACAGGTTTACTTTCTTAGTGTTGAGCTGCTCTGCTGGTTTGAAGCTTCTCTCTCCTTCTCTGAATCAGTTCCCCCAGCTAGCTGAACTAAGAGAGTTTTAACTTGTTATCTCTCACCAACATTTGGGCATATCTGTTTTGTCATTCTTAGGGAGACGTGGAATCAAAGTTGTCCCTTTGCCCAGCAGATATTGAAAATATGTTGAAATACCCACCATCTCCTTGAGTTTGGCTTACCTAAAAAAAGGAACCTCCAAATATTTTCAGCCTGTGGGGAGCTTTGGAATTCTGACATAGGATGCTGGGCATAACTGTAAAATGGCCACCACAGGAGACAGAACCGAACAGAAAATATCAAGGAGTAAGGTTTATGCTTAACTCTGATAGGAAGTCTTCAACATTCCAGACAGAAACTGTTTAACAGGAAGCCTTTTAAAACAGAGATATTGTTTTAAAGTATTTTGTTGCATACACTCAGTTTACTGTCAATCATGCTGGAAAGATTCTTGCACTGTGGTGGCAGCTGTTGCCAAAGCAATCTTTGTATGCGCACAGCCAATTAGATCAGAAGCCCTGATTGACAAGAGTCCTGCCCATTTTCTGAAAAACTGGTGGGCACCAGAACAGTGTAACACAGGAGCACTGTTCCAATATCCATAAATCTGTGATGGATGTTGCTGTCTGTGGACAACAGATCAATCATCTATATGCACACATTGGACACTACTGTAGACATGGACACTGATCTATGCAGATATAAGTGCCAACAAGCAGACACAAGAAATCAACATGTCTTCTCTGACACAGCCCCATTGTCTACACCAGGGGTAGTCAAACTGTGGCCCTCCAGATGTCCATGGGCTACAATTCCCATGAGCCCCTGCCAGCATTTGCTGGCAGGGATTCATGGGACTTGTAGTCCATGGACATCTGGAGGACTGCAGTTTGACCACCTCTGGACACTCTCTGGATGACGGTTCCCACTTCCACTCATGTCTTTGTAAAGTTCCTGCACAACTTTCAATAAAATCAAATTTCTCAATTTCCCAAAAAGATTTGCAGTAGCGTGCATTATTTCTGATGGTTATGAAGACAAAATGCTGAAGCATTGTGGAGAAAGAGGCTAGTTCAGAGCACTAAAGGCCTGGGGAAAATGGGGAAGCATTTGATAAAGAATAATAGCTAGTAATCTAATGTTAAGAGTGTGGCTGTGTCTCTGAGGTTAGTTGGGAAAAAGTCCCAGTACTGTGTGAAGGTCATGACCTTTCTCTTGAAGGTAAGCCTATCTTTCCATACTTATGATGCATTAAACATGTTTGATGCAAACTCTCTTTCCAAGAGGAAACTCGTTACTTAGAATAGGAATACCCAGAAATATGTCTTACTATTTCCCCCAATTTCTATTTCTAACATTGGCAATATTTATTGGCCCAACTGTTGCATGCTCAGTATGATTTTTCAATTTGTACTCTCCATAACAAGACCGACATTACATGGAATCTTGCACTAGGCTGCCACTATGTCTACGCTGGCATAATTCATGAACCAGCATGAACCTTGAATCTCTCTTGTACAACACCTTACCTCTCCGACTCTAGCCTGTAGTTGTCCTCCTTTGGAAAACAGATTTAACAGTCTTGTGCATTTGTTATACCTTGGAGGCTAGCAGCACATGCAGCAAGTATCTTACCTAGAATTATGCAAAGTCTAATTTTTATACAGCACCAGTCATTGTGAGAGGCTGTTGCATACATATTCTCAAAGGGCCCGGTACCAGTCTGATGGATTTCCTTCCCCATTCTGCAACAGCACTGTGCAATAAATCACATGATTGGCCAGGGTTATATGTACAGTGGTTTGAGAGAGATGAATGACCTGTAATTCTCACACTGAAGGAAGAGCCCACACCAGCAGAATTTTCAGTGTTACCATCACTCACTGTTCAGCCCACGTTCCTCCCCAGAGGGATTGTGTAAGTGGCTTCCCAAAGAGCACAATGAGACAGCTAGCTCGGGTTTCTTTCATGTTTTAAGCAGACTGCAGCTAACTCCTATTTCAGATTCCCATGGTGCTCCTAGCAGCTGTATGTATACTGGAGGACTGCAGAAGACCTATCAGTAGGGGAAACCACAGCAGCAGTTTGCCTAAACCACCCATTTACTCCTTCCTAGTCCTTACTCAGATTGAAGAATGCTGATTTCTGCTGTACTGAAGATTCATTTCACCCCAAGAAACTGATAATGCATGATGGTGCTGCAGTAGAAGGCAACAGTAAAGAGTCTATAAGGCTGAGAATTTGAAGCTTTCATGCCATCTTTACTGTAAACAACTATCACACCACCCAGCTGCTGCATCACCAAGAAGTGAAACAACCAACTACTTGTCCCCTCCATCATCCAAACTGATGCACACAATCCAATGACTAAGCTGCTCTTATACAACCAGAAGGAAAAGAGGATTTTTTGTACCCCCTTTTTACTACCCAAAAGAGTCTCAAAGCGGTTTACAATTGCCTACACCACAACAGGCACCCTGTAAGGTAGGTGAGGCTGAGAGAGCACTGAGAGAACTGTGACTGGCCCAAGGTCACCTAGCTGGCTGCAAGTGGAGGAATGTGGAATCAAAGCCGGCTTTCCAGATTAGAGTCCACTGCTCTTAATCACTACACCAAGCGGGCTCTTTGACAAAGGATGGCAAGGTATGATGGCCCCCAAGGTCAATTGTGGTGGCTGTTCCCTTATTCAGAGGAGAACATACAGATTTGGAAAGCAGGTACACAAAACTCATGTGGGAAAGAGATAGCTGGGAGATAGACACTTCAGAGCTTTGAATCAAAGGAGAATGGTCCTGTGGATAATGGAATTGTCTGGTCACCAACAAAGGTTAGTCCTCGGCTGAATTTGCTTCAATTGCCTACGTATCACCTGGAGTGGTGTAGGAAAGGTTAGAAAGCAGAATAAACCAAAGGTTAAAGCACTGCCAGCTACCCTAAGCCTCATACGTGGGCCTGTATATGTGGGCATATGCATGCCTGCGCATGGTCACAATACACGCAAAAGAAGTAAAGACCTAATCTCCCTTTCCCAGTACATGGAAAAACTTATTTGCCACCTTTCAAGCAGGTTCTACCATTACTGTTGAGCAGTGAAGAACTGGCTGCACGATGCTACCTGCCTTCACCATCTTATGACTTCCAGAGAATGGAGAGTTGTTGGGCAGTTTCAGAGAGTACCTCTCTTGCTCTGCAGTCATTTGCTATGGTCTGATGAAGGGAACTCTGACTCTCAAAAGCTCGTTTCCCCAAAATCTTGTGGGTTTCTAAGGTGCTACTGGATTCGAGTCATGTTGGTGGGCACCACTGCAGCTGGCACAGCCTGTTGTGCTCTTGGAAAAGCTTTCCATCTCCCTTTCCCCAAGCAGCATATCATCCCAAAACTTCCGAAGCACCTGCTGCGCAGCCAAATTTGCCTCAAACTCTTTTGCCATTTCCCCTGCCCACACCCACCCTGAGCAGATAAAAGAACAAAGGAAGGGAAAGTGCTGTGAGTTTGGAAGCAGGACACAGGTTTATTTATAATCAGTTAAGAACTAAAGGGCGGATTAATACAATAAATAAGGTTTGTCCTGTTTTACTCAGCAGATGCTTTCAAAAAATTAAAAGGTCCATTACTGAGAACCCAACAGAGAGAATTCCTGCTCACCTCTGCCCTTCAATACGAACACACTTCCATATAAAACAAGCTTAGGAAGGAAGCAAAATTAAAGTGCAAATTAAAAGGCAATTAAATGCTGGTAGCTTGTCTTGAGGCCCAGTGGAATTGGAAAAAGTGTTTGGTTGGACATATGCACAACGGCACAAGTTAGTTCTCCCCAGACCATGCTCTGCATTTGATTGCCGGGAGACACGGGTCAAACCTGCTCGCAGGCAGAGGGAGAGCTCCAGCACAGGAAGAATATTGCACACGTAGGCAAGTGATCTGGATTTGCCAGCACCAGAACATTTACATTCAGGGCCCTATTTCCCCTCACTCTTCTGTGCTCGAGCCTCTGGTACGGAAGGACAGTGGAAATAATCACATACTTGATGCCCAAGTCATGTTTTTAATACATTCGTTACCACAGCAGCAGTCACTCCCCACAATTAATACCCAAGACAAAACTGGGCTAAATTTTAAAAAGCTTCTGTTCCACTGCTACCTGGAAAGCCTTTGGAGGATGCAGGATCTCTGCAAAACGGGCAGCTCCCCCAATTACACGCAAAGTCAATGCAGGGAGCTGTGATTCACTAAGTGCTTGAGGCACTGTGGACACAGCTGCCAAAACCATGAACTCGTTCAGGTACTATCACAGCTGAGACCCACCCCTTTCTATGCTTCAGGACTTGTCAGCTCACATCTTTAGCTAATCCACAGAAGAGAACATGGATGACAGTACATGCATAACATCAGTATACACAGGAACCTTGCTCAAGCACTCCAAAGCATGAAGTGCTCTACATAATTATTTAAGGAATCGTTTGGCACTGCTCTCTGGCGCACGAACTCTTTCCAGTGCACAAACGGTGCATCTTAAAGCCTATTGGTTCTCCTCCCAATCCTTTACAGAGGCCGCATCCCAGCACCATCCTTTAGAGCGGAAGGGCTTGTCTTCCTTAGTTGCTGCATCAGAGTTCTTTCCTATGCATTTAGCAAATGATCACTGACTGGAATGCCAATCCTGTCCAGACACAGACCTCTGCTCTCCCAAGTAGGTTTTTGGCATGCTGGCACTTGCGCCTTCATATCAAAAGTCAGACCACAGGACCGCTTTGTTTCCTTTATCCACACTGACCACATGGGCTCCCGATGGTGACCACGCCACAGCATTGATAGAGTTGCTGAAACAAAACGCAAAAGTCAGTCTATATCCATGAGACTCCACGTACTCTTGGAGACATGCTAAATGTGGTCCTAATAACGCCATTTTCCCCCCAAAAAACCAATTTTTCAACAGCTGTGCTGCTACTTGAACCTCTCACATTTTCTTATGACTATGGCTATCACTGATTTTTCAATTACATTGATTGGCTCAATCCACCAGTAACTCAGGGAATTTATAATCTGATTTTACCAGTGATTCCTCAGCAACTCAATATTTCCTGCACTGTTGTGCCATTCATGCTTAGTCTGTTTTTACCTGTAGTGGATGTCAGAAATTCCAAATCATCCATGCCAGAGCAGAGAATTCTTCACTCAGATTTCATGTTAATAGCTATGGCTAGTATAAGCCAATTAACAGAAAATGACACCAGGGTTTTCCCAAATTCATTGTGAAGAACTGCTTCTGACCTAGGGTTATATACGGTTAGAATGGCAAACCCAAAATTAGGTCACTATCTAATGAGGCACTCCTGTACACTCATTGATAAGATCTCTCAATCAGCTTAGGACAAATAGAATTTATCATAGAAGAAGAAGAGTTGGTTCTTATATGCCGCTTTTCTCTACCTGAAGGAGGCTCAAAGTGGCTTACAGTTGTCTTCCCATTCCTCTCCCCACAACAGACACCCTGTGAGGTGGGCGAGGCTGAGAGAACCCTGATATCACTGCTCGGTCAGAACAGTTTTATCAGTGCTGTGGCAAGCCCAAGGTCACCCAGCTGGTTGCTTGTGGGGGAGCGCAGAATCGAACCTGGCATGCCAGATTAGAAGTCCGCACTCCTAACCACTACACCAAACTGGCTCATAAGATTTGCCCTTCCCCCTAGAAAAAGAGAAACAAGAAATGGGCATGATATTTAGCATTCAAATAAGATGGGGTGAAGGGGACGATAACCAAGACACCTGCAGACATCTTACTCTGTACAAAGGTCAGCCTGAAAGAAATGCCATTTTCTAGTGATAGGAGAACTAAAGCTTACTCCATCATTCAGAACGAATCTCCCATTTGTGAGTTCCTCAAAGACTTCATTAAATGACAAGCTGACTTCAGTTACTATCTTGCCTCACCTGTGATGTTTGGAGAGCACCTTCTCCACTTTTCCAGTGAGCCCATTCCAAATATAGAGGGACCCATCTACTGAGCCGGCCGCCACATAATTACCATCAGGGCTGGAAAATCATAGATTAGGAGTAAAGGAAAAATAGGTTATTATCTTACTGAACATACAAGTTCAATTACTAAATTACTATTCTGGCATTTTCCATAATAGGTGATAAAGAAACAGCAATGTATATAACAATGTTATAAGTACTGAACAAAAAATTGGTGTCATTTTGTCAACATCAACTTACATGATTGAAGAACAAAGACTAATCAAGGGATGCTTGCTTTCTTTGGGAAGGGGAGGGGTACAAGCATCCTTTCTGCCCCAAGGAAGGGGACACATTTGGTCACAAAGCAGCACAAAAGTGGGGTTGAACTGAATACATGACTAATGAGTCAGATGTCTAATCTACAGTCAGTACAATCTTCTACTCTGAATGGCAGGCAGTGGCTTTCTAGGGCCTCAGGTAGAAGTCCTGCACATCACGCCCTACTCTCTTTAACTACAGATGCTGAGGATTGGAACAGGGACCTTCTGCATGCAAAAAGGGTGTCTACTAAAGAGCCATGATCCCTTCTATTACTCTCCATTTGTTTGGAGTGCCTTACATAGGGCAAACACCTTGTAGCCTTGCAAGTCAACTAAGGCTTCTCGGAATCACACACCCCACCCCAGCAAATTGGGAGATTCTAACCAGCTCAGTGTAATAAAATACAGCTGAAGTGAAAGAAGAGAGCCATACTTCATGTGAGCCTTCATACAAAAGTCCTTAATCAACCTGATTATGGAAAAATCCACACCTGTACGTTTATTAAGAAGTATCTCTCACTGTGGGAACCCTGCCAGCTAGACCCATCTAGTCATCATATGCAAAAGAAAAAAAAAGACACCCAATTCATACAAGCAAGCCAAAATTCTGCTGCTAGAAGTAGAATTTGTTCTTGGAAAGCAAGAGACAGAATATTAGTTACCTCACGAAGAAGAAGAAAAGCGGCTTTTTATACCCCTTAAGGAGTCTCAAAGCGCCTTACAATCACTTTCCCTTCCTCTCCCCACAACTGGCACCTTGTGAGGTAGGTGAGGCTGAGAGAATTCTGAGGGCTGCGACTGGCCCAAGGCCACCCAGGAGCCCTCATGTGGAGGAGTGGGGAATCAAACCCACTTCTCCAGCTTAGAGTTTGCCACTCTTAACCACGCTGGCTGTTAGTGAGGATGTATCAAGAGCTTGTTGAGTTTCTTACCTGAATACTACTCTGGTCCAGTCAGACCCACATTTAAATCCTTGAGCACTAGACAAGAAAATGAAAAAACATGGAGCATTCAATAAAATTAATTTTCAAATATTATTTTTAGAGTAGCAGATGCTTAACTACTACAAAACAGATATCTCACCTCTGCTAATCTGTACAGGAATCAGCAAATTACCTCAAATTCTTCTCCTAGCACATCTTTTCATCTTGGATACAGCACCCTTCCAGCACACGCTGGTATGTGCATGGACACACACTCTCGTAATTTTACAGCCAGCTTATGTGCTTAAGACTCACACTCACCTAAACGTCTGTTTAACAGCATTGACACGAAGATCAATAATCTTCAACAAATCATCTCGAGAACAGGAAAGGAGCTCTGTTCTTTCTGGATTGAGATCTAGAGCTGTTATCCTACCAAGCAGTTCCATTTCTAGTACTGTGCTCTCGGTTCTAAAATCAAAACAGAGAGGGAGAGATTCTTTTAGAGCACCAACATAAATATTCTGCAACACATGAGAAAAGGAGCACCTCACCTTGCTGAAGCATTACAGCCATGAAGTGAGCATCATGATTTACATAGTTTATGGAACTGGCTGTATTTCCTGCTTGCTATTATCCTTGCAGCCTACAACTAATTTTGCTTCTTTTGGAATGTTCTCACTAGAATCACATCAAGTTTACTATGTTAAAGTTTGTGAAGGTAGTGGGATTTCACATTCTTTCCTTTCCTCAGCAGTACATATTATTCTGCTCTTAAGTTACATACCTCTGTCTGAAACTGTTCTCTCTCTCTTGCTCTTTAGTCCCATTCTATTTGCCAAAAAAATTCAAATTTCACTATTCTGAGTGATTTAGAAGAAGAAGAGTTGGTTCTTATATGCCGCTTTTCTCTACCTGAAGGAGGCTCAAAGCGGCTTACCCTTCCCTCTCCTCACAACAGACACCCTGTGAGGTAGGTGAGGCTGAGCACCCCTGATATCACTGCCCGGTCAGAACAGCTTTATCAGTGCTGTGGTGAGCCCAAGGTCACCCAGCTGGCAGCATGTGGGGGAGTGGGAAATCAAACCCGGCATGCCAGATTAGAAATCCGCATTCCTAACCACTACACCAAACTGGCTCTTAAACACACTTCTTCATATATAACTCTGGATAAGAGATGGGCCTGTTCAACATATATCCCTCTACAAATGTATGTATTGATACTCGCTTCTCCCCACCTTCTGGCCTAGTTCCTCTGAACTTGCCAGAAAGGCAGACATGTTTTGAGCTTACTCGTTTTTAAACCATCCACTTAGCAGAAGTATCCTTCTAAAAGCAGAGATGTAAAGATATTAATGTATTCCTAGCAGAACCCCATGGTCACAGATGCCCCCCAGGCAGTTATTGTGAGTCTTTCAGTGCAGCAGGCCATAAAAGAACGGCTTACCTAATATCCCAAAAGCGAATTTTCTTGTCAAAGTGTCCACTCATCACACATTGTTCTGTGCAGACCAGATCATTGCAGCTGGAGCCTGCAAATATAGTCTTTATACCTTAAAAGTAAACAGATGAACACACAGGGGAAATTGGAATTACTAACAGTGGATCGATGCTCTAGGCTCAGATCTCAGTTGAACACCATCACCCCAATACCACTTTGGAACCAGGTGTTGGTCTGAAGCAACAGAACAAAGTTGGAGTCGAGTGGCACCTTTAAGTTTCATTCTGGGTGCAAGCTTTTGTGACGAAGTGTGCACACACATGAAAGCTTATATCCAGAATTTAACTTTTTGAGGTGCCACTGGACTCAAACTTGCAATACATGAATGTTGCATCTACACAGAAGTTGTTGCATTGTAACTGCAGTTATACACTAGTATAGAACATCAGCCATATAAACCACCCAATATGCTAATATGGGAAGCCACAGAGATGTACTGTCACCTCAACTGATTATTTTTCATGCAAATACTTCCCAGAGGGCTTCTAAAGCTCACCAACTACACAGATGTGTAGAATCTAGAGGGTAAAAAGAATGACAGCTCAGTGATCTTCCCTCCAAGCTGGTCACTACAGTAAAGCAGTGATTCAACTAGAGGACTGGTATGAAAACACCATTTTGAAGGTTTTATAAACCAAGAATTCATTAATCTATGAAGGCACAAGACAGCTCTCTTGCTCTACTGCTTAAAGGTTCGGTAGCTACTCTAAGATCCTTGCAGTATAAAACAGAAACTGATTGAGATCTAGAGCTGTTATTTTATGTTAAGAAAAGCAGCAGTCAAGTGAGTAATGTCAACAAAAATGTTCAACATATGAGTCTTCTTCTAAAAGGCACCAAGACCAGACCATTCATGGCCATTTTCCTCTTGCCAATGTACAAAGGCACTCCAATAGCAACCAATGTCAAAAGCCCAGACCAACTGGGCTACAACAACTGTCTAACTTTGGGCTCTGGCCCTTATCAAACTTTGAACATGCAAGGGAAAAGCCTGCATTGGCCCTGGTAAACATTAGCCTTTTAGCAGAAGAGTGACCAGTAGTGGTTCTGAACATTCAGAGAGCCCAGCAGTCACAAGGAATTCTGGGAACATACTATAAAGCAAACTACGTCTGCTTGTGAAATGTTTGCCTTACAGACTTTGCTGCGTAGGTCCCACAGTTTGAGGGTTCTGTCGTGGCTCCCAGACACAATGCGTGCATTGTCCAGCAGAAATTTGGCTGACAAGACTTTTCCACTGTGGCCTGTAAGAGTGTGCTAGAAAGAAATCGACACAACATGGTGAAAAAATATTTCCTACAGTTACTCTTTCTAGCCTTCAGTGCCCTATCAGGTACAGAACTATTCTACCTACACTATAGCCCAGCTATATATATGATATATAATATTATAATAAAGTATAAAAAGCCAGTTTGGAAGCTGTTGGTCTGTGATGTTGGAAGCTTGGTCTGGTTGTTCCTAATACAAGCACCCTGAAAACCTGTATGAATGCCACATCAGTACCTTTAACATGGGCAAGTCATGGAGGATAGATCTATGAAAAGCGATTGACTATGAAGATTCCATTTAAGAGAAGCTGTCAATTTTTAATTACTGTTACTGCTGGGAAACCACAAACGATGGCTAATGCAGCCAGACTCCAGTTCTGAGATTCACCTGGCCAAGCAATGTTGGAGACCAAATGCTAAGCCTAATGAATTTTTATATGAATCTGCAAAAGAGTTACCTTCTCAGATTCACACATTACAGTATTTGCAAAGCCCAAACATTGGACCAAGCCAGCAGCTCTTTGTCATCTCAATGAGTAGTTCTCTAAAGACTTAGGCCTTTCCCAGTGCTGTTACCCAGTGGCCAGAGGTTCAACCTGGAATTTTCTGCACAGAAAGCATGTGTTATTCACCACTGAGCCATGGCAGAAGAATGTCAGCTAAAATAATGAAACAGACCACTTATAAATGTGCCTACATGCAAGTTTCTAACTTCGTTTCATCTTACAGGTCTAGGGGAAATCAACCACTGAAGGTATGCTTCAGGCAGGACACTCACCCGTAACCGATTATCATCTACAGTCCAGATCCTGCTGGCAAAGTCATTTGAAGATGCTAATAGGTAAGAACCCTGAGAAAACAAAAAGAATTTAAAAAAGCAAAAAAATCATTTTCTGGAACAACAATCTGGCCAGTTCTATACCTAAACAAAGTTTCTTCTATTGCCTCAGAGCCTTGTCAAGTGCTGCCACTAGTATTTCTTGGTCTCCTTTGCAGTCTCTGTCAAGGTACTCTCTGGTCATGACTGATGTAATCTTCTCCTGTTCCCATATTCTTTTTTGATGCTTTGTGTGAGAGTGAGCAATTCTTAACATTATTTATACTTGCTCCTTAATACTTTCTTGATGACCTCTTATTCCATAGATTCAAAGCTTCCCGATCTCTCTGTTCCAATTAGTTTCTTTCTTATTTTCCAGAGATGAGGCAGGTAGTATTAGAAAAGGGAAATTTTCTATGGTGGCACCTCACCTCTGGAATGCTCCCTTCCTTGATACTCACCTGGCATCTATTTTACTTTCTCTTAGGTGCCAGGACAAAACACATATTTTAGAGATTCTCTCTCACCAGCTATGAAATGTCTGCTTCTGTTTTATATATAGTTTTAATGTCATGCTGTTTTATGTCCCAGTGCCTTGTTTCTAAGCTTTCTCATGCAGGACATAGCATAGACATAATGCTATGTTTCCTACTATGCTTTTTCCTACTATGCACAAAATATGGAAAACAGCAGTTTCCAACTGGCAAAGGTGTCAGAGAAGTTATATTTTATCTCCCTTTCTAATCAATCCATATTCAAAACATGTAATAAGGAAAATGGGATTAGATTTAGACAAAGCTGGAGTGCAAATCTGTGGAAAGATCATAAACAAATTGAGAAATGCAGATGACACCACATTAATGGCAGAAAGCAAAGAAGTCTTTAAATGACTTTTACTGAAGGTTAAAGTAGAAAGTGTCAAAGCAGGATTACAGCCGAACATCACAAAGACACAAATAATGACTACTGGGGAATTATACAATTTAAGGCTGATGATGAAAAAACTGAAATTTCCATTCCTGGGCTCAATCATCAACTAAAAGGGAGACTGCAACCAAGAAATCAAAGGAGATTGAGACTGGGAAGGGCAGTCAAGGAGCTAGAAAAGATTCTGAAGTGCTAAGATGTGTTGTTGGTGACCAAGATCAAGACAAATCATACCATAATATTCCCTACTTCTATGCACTGAAGACAGCTGACAGGAAGGAAATTGATTCAGTTGAAATGTGATGTTGGAAGATCATTTTACCAAGATGACAGGCTACCAAAAAGACAAATAAATGGGCTCTTCGTCAAATCATATCTGAACTCTCACTAGAAGCTTAAATGACTAAACTGAGGCATCGTACTTTGGTCACATCATGAGAAGGTAAGAGTTGCTGGAAAGGACAATAATGCTAAGAGAAGCTGAAGACAGCAGGAATAGAGGAAGTTCAAATAGTTGGACTGACTCAATAAAAGGAAGCCACAACCCACAGTTTGCAAGACCTGAGCAAGGCCTGAGCAATAGGATGAACGGGTGGTCATTAATCCATAGGGTCGCCATAAGTCAGAAGCATCTTGACAATGCTTTACACACATTGTGCAGTCTTATCTATATTTAACATTTCCCCATTCCAGGGTCTCTTCTTCCACTCCCACCTTCACATCTGTTCTGCCAATGTCCCTTACTTGAAGAATAGGAAGGTTATTTTGGTCCAAACGAGGTCTCAGCTAAAATTTTCAGATCAGATACCCAGGTACAGAGCCAATACCTCAAACTCCTGTATCTATTTATGTTGGACAGCAATTTCAGCAGTGTTTACCCACGACTCTGGGTAACACCAGCTGAGTATATCACTACTTATCAGCAAATGGTGACCCCATCATAGCATTTCTAGAGCATGATGGAAGAGAAAATGCTGGGAGTTGTGAAGGTAAAACAGGCAAACCACTGGGCAATCAGACCTTTTACTGTTCATCATTGACCTCAGAAAAACGGCTGTAAGATGTGGAAGCTTCTGCCATGTCCTCAGATTTACTGTGCAGGAAGGAAGCCCAGCTACAATTTACTGTGCTTCAATGAGGTACATAGAGAAAGTCTAACCAATTCAGGGATTCTCTGTAAAGTGAAATTCAGAGGAATGCTTCACCAAACGAGCTCCTTGGCACAACATTATTTCTACATAATGGTGCCATTCCCCAGAAATATTCTGTGCAACATTTAGCTATGTGGCTGGGGTAGAAAACAGGTATCAAAATGGCCACATGTATACTTACAGCACTATCAAACTCTATGCTTGTAATACCCGCATTACTGCCAGACAGGGAACCTTTAAATTCACACTTGTCTGTGAAAAGAAACAAGAACTGTCAGTCAGGAAGAGTACTGACTCCTTTGCTTCCTTCATTCAACCTGATTAAAGGAAAACATTTGAGACAGAAATGATTGAAACCACAATCAATAGCATTCAACAATAACTTATATGCTCTTCAGTAGTAAGCAAGTTTGGAGCAGGAGATTTCAGCTCTCAACATTTCTTAGTTCTGTGCTATATCTGCAGAAAAGGCCAACTACCAAGTCAACCTGAAGATAACCCTCCTTTTGATTCATAGACCTGGCCATTCAAATGTTAGGAACATGAAGATTGAGCTATTGGGATAGTTTTAAAATGCAAATATTTATTACAATAAAGTGCACAAGTCAAAAATTAAAAACATTGATAAAAACACAATTGTATACTGCATATGAGAATGCACTGTCGAATGAGAGCTGGACAAATGCAGAGTGGGGGCCTTTGGAATTATATTTTAAACTGTGGGCTCCAAACCGGACATTTTTTATACTACATAGAAGACTAGTTGGAGCAGCACCACACAGACTTTCCTTATCACCCAGCAAGCCCCAAATTTTTCTGTATTAGTGCCTTTTAAAATAACTTGACCCCTGAGGAAGACCCTTTGGGTTTAAATGTGTTTGAACTCAGTTCCATGTGTAGTTGTGGAATTATATGCAGTAATACAACTGTAACTTTACTGATGCCCTAATTTTGACTTGTGTACTTTACTGTACACTTTATTGTAGAGCCTCTTGTGGCACAGAGTGGTAAGGCAGCAGACATGCAGTCTGAAAGCTCTGGGAGTTCAATCTCAGCAGCTGGCTCAAGGTTGACTCAGCCTTCCATCCTTCCGAGGTCAGTAAAATGAGTACCCAGCTTGCTGGGGGGTAAATGGTAATGACTGGGGAAGGCACTGTCAAACCACCCAGTATTAAGTCTGCCATGAAAACGCTAGAGGGCGTCACCCCAAGGGTTAGACATGACTCGGTGCTTGCACAGGGGATACCTTTATCTTTACTTTATTGTAGTAAATATTTACATTTTAAAATTATCCTTGGAGCCTTCGGGTTCCTAGCTTGTCTAGTTAGGTTGGGTTTTGGTTCCCTTTTTGGTTTTGTACTGGCCATTCATATGCCCAAAAAGCCAACCAAACATCACTTAAGAATTCTTATAGCATTATATTTATTTAATTATTATTTATTTATTTGGATTTTTATACCGCCCATTCTTTACAGCTCTGGGTAGTTCAAAGCTTCAAGAACAAAAAAGAAGACAGTTTAATCTACCGAGACAAACAAATTGGAGTATGATGAAACAATGTAACAAACTTTTGAAAATTGCAATGCTTGTAACAATGTTGGGTATGAGCTATATAGATGTGAACACTATACTAAATAATTCTTCTCTTTGGGACAGACAGGCTAGAAGTTCAATTTCTTCCAATAGTTAAGCACAAAACAAAGAAGAGTAACAAAAGCTATTACGTAAGTAAGTCAGTGCAGTTGTGCTGAGTAGACAATAAGCCAATGCTACCTTTTTGGACAATCCAGCATGTATAGAGATTAGGGAGTAAGAGAAACACTCCTATGCAGCTGCAGGGTTAGGGGACAAGCCATTCCCTTTCCCTTGCAACAGATGATACCATAATGAAAGCTAATAGGATAAACAATGCATTTTTAGCACCTTTGCAGGGGCAGTCTTATCTCTGTGGAGAAGTTGACTGGTTTACTGACCAATGTGATTTCAATGAGATAGCCATGTTTAGCTGTTGTGGCAAACCGAAACAGGAAAGACCAACAACATTTATTCCAGTAGGACCTTTTATGAGTCAGAGCTCCCTTCCACAATGGGAGGAAACTGACAATGTGCCAACCACAATGATTTCTCACGGCGCGCTTCCTCTTATTGTAGCTTACCTCCAAAGACTTCCCAGAGTTTTACTCTCCGGTCCAAGCCACCTGTTGCCAGTAACCGAGAGCCAGGACTGAACTGGACTGCATTCACTTCCCCATCGTGAGCATCCTATCAGGCAGGTGGGGAGAAGAATTGAGACATACACCACAATTATTATAGATAATATCAGGGAAGATAAATCTGCTTTGTCAGCTGTCCAGTAGCCTACATAAATTCAGTAGCCTGCATAAATACATTGTTTAAGGGAGTAAACACCCAAGTTACATAATTAGTTGTGCAATTTACATTTTCCCCTTATTAATAAATTAGAACAATTGTTTTTTATACCCTGGCTTTCACTATCCCAAGGAGTCTCAAAGTGGCTTAAATTGCCTTCCCATCCTCTCTCCACAACAGACACCCTGTGTGGTATGTGGGGCGGAGAGAACTCTGACAGAAGTACTCTGTGAGAACAACTCTAACAGGATTGTGACTAGCCCAAGGTCACCCATTTGGCTGCATGTGCAGGAGTAGGAAATCAACCCAGCCTTTCTAGATGAGAGGCTTCTCTTCTTAACCTTTACTGGCGTGGGGGGGGGGGGGGGACCTGTATGCCTGTATATACACACGCATGTTCTTTCCAAGCCATTTTATGTGACTTCTCTAATAAAAGCAATCACATATAAATCACACAGAACACTGCTATTGAGACAAAACGGAATCCCTTCTGCCAACAACAAAATTAAAATTAGGAGGTCTCAGCTTGAAAACCGAAGATCATGCACATTAAGACAACCCGAAACTGACAGCTCCGGGACTGACTATGTTGGATGGCAGCTGATACAAAGCCTCCAGTACTGTGGGTAACATGTACCAACATCATCCATGTAATATCAGCAGCTTCATAATATCTCATAACATTACTGGAACATGAGATAAGAGCAAAAGAAATATACTGCTGGGAGCTGAGAAAGCTACGGGTATGTAACTGTAGTGCAATCAGTACTTCTTCTTATCATCACTGACCTCTAGACATCTCATAACTAATCTGAATCTCTGACTTGTTTTTGGAGCTAAAACCTACTTTAAGTTGCTTAAAGCGACATATAGCCTCAATGGGGACATATTCCAAAGTAGCTTTTTTTTAAGTCATTTCCTAAACATACTTACAAAAACACACACTGCAGTGGTAGGGACTCGCACATCTTTGCTTGCACCAGGATGTTTATCAACATTATCTTGGGGGACGGAAATTGAGGACTGAGAGCGTCTCCTGGGAAAAGATATACACAATAAACACAGAAGCACAAGGAAGAAGAAATCTTGTTTCTCAATTATGGGTGGGGGAAAGAACAGGGATAATCTCAACTACACAATAAGGTAAGAATGGGGGGGGAGGTAAGAAGGGGTGCAGAGACTCAGGCCCACCTTGGACTTTTATGGTAGCTTGATGGTTGCACCCCACAAGACATTACTGCATAGCTGGGACTCCATACAGTGGCCATAAAAGCCTGTCAGATTACCCCAACTTTCACAGGCCCAACTGCCATATACCCTGATAGGTTAATGATACTGGACTGGGAGGGGGGGGGGGGGCTTGATAACTTGACAGCAGCTCTGTGGATCCCTAAATTAAAATGAGCTGATTCTGGGCTCACCAATGTACCAAGCTATTTTGAACAGTGCTTATTTTTTTAATCATACAAAGTAATCTAAGAAGACTTCAAAGAGACAAGCTATCAGAACTGCCTATATAAAAAGCTCACACTGCATCACTACTCCTAGATATTTAACTAATTTTATTTATTCATTCACATATTTATATCCTGTCCTTCCTCATGTCTCAAGGCGGATCTTCCTCTTAATGCATGAGGAAACTACAGTGACTGGCCACAGCATAATCACTGAGAAGTCCAAAGCATTTTTTTACATCAATGAAAGCTTTTAATTGCTGCTAATATGTCAAACAATGCAATTATTTCAACATCCCTGGCTCACATACTGGAGTAAATGTGAATAATTTCAAGTGAATTTTCACCTGGCGGTATCAGAAGAGTGATGTCCCAAAAGGGGAGACTCAGACAGACTGGAGGGAAAAGTCAGAGGTCAGCAAACAGCAGAAGGAACAGGAAGTTCAAAACAAAAACAAAACAAGAAGAGGCAAAAGCTGGAAAAAAGGCTGACATAAAGACAAGTGTTTGCATTCCTTGAATCACTGAAATAGTGGTGTATATTGAACCAATTATGTAACAAAAGAGGCAAATGTATTCTAACCTACCCAAAGATATTAGTGATAGAGTCCAGAAGGCCTCCAGCTGGCTGGGAAAGTCGCTTACTAAAGAGGAGGGGAGGACAGATTTAAATCTTAATTGTTCAAGCAGAAGTCAAAACACACATAGCCTGCAACATGCATCAGGAAGAACAATCCTCCTCCTCAAGGCCCAAATTCACCATGGAAAATCAATCACCACAAGACAGTCTAGAAGACCAATCATGTTGAGATTGCAGAAATAAGAACATTCACATAGGCCAACGTTACTGTATTCCGTTGGATAAGAGCAAAACAATAATAGAAGCACCTTAATCATCTAAGATCTCGAGAATAGAATTGACGGGCGGAGCAAGTTATTAGGGTGAACTGAAGTTTTGGGCACTGAGAACAATTACCCCAGGAGGGAGGCTGGATGCATACCGGTGCTTTCTATTCAGGTGTTCTCAGGGATCAACACGGGACTGAAAACTAGTTCCTTATTTCTTAACAGTACATAAAGAAAATAAGCCCATTTTCACTGTGATTCTCAGGATTCATACAGACATTCAATTTTTTCTACCAATCCATTCTTACAGATACCTAGAAAGCCTGTCTCATGCACTACAGCTACCACCATAAGACGCTTGACCCATCCAGAATAAGAGGGATGGACTCTCCCAGTGCTCTGATGCGGTGACAGGAAGCTGGACTTTTAGCCTAGGGCAGAACAGCTCCACATCATGCCTTTTTCTGAACTGGAAGAGTACCATGGAATGGGCAGCATTTGAATGCTTGGCCTTGCAGAACTCTTTCGGGTCCTGGAAAAAGGAGCACATGCTCTCTGGTTCCCTGGGGGAGACTGACAGATGAATATTAACTCTAATAAAATCACAAAGGATTTATACAGAAATTGTGTAATGAAAATGGTGAGGCATTTCCCATACCAAAGATCTGGAACAGTTTTCTGCTAACATTCTGAATACCACAGGCATAATTCTCTGGATTTTGCCTGTTCAACCAATGCATGTAGGCAACAAACAAGCTACCTCCATTTTATTTTAATGAAGCCTAGGTATGAGAGATGTTTAACATGTCTCCTTTTCTGACCACCCTTTAGTAATGACTTCTTTAGTTTATCAGTGCAAGAAGATCTAACTTTCATGCATTTCTCGTGTATCTCCCATTTCAAGCCACAGACGAAGGGAGTTCACATAGTTGTGCTATTAATGATAGCTACAGTTCCTCCCTCTCTGCCAAAGTGTTTTGTAGCCCTCTCTGGAAAAGAACATCTTCATTCTTTTCTATTCCCTTCTTACCTGGCTGTCCGGCTGACAGCACGCACTGGAGATGTATCCTCAGTAGCATCGGAAGTTTCATCTGCAAGCACTTCAATATCATCGTCCCTGAAGAACAACAAGATCATGCCTTCTTTTGGATCATTTGAGAGCTAAAGGAAATTCAGGTATTTTCTTCTTACAACCTTATGAAACATTTCCTTCCTAGAAAGTAAAGCAGGAAAAAACTTCCCATGCACAGAAATTCACCATTCTCTCTATAATCAAAATAGCATTAAAAGATGATACTCTAACTGGAAACACTATGATGCTGTTTGTTTTTAATTACTTGTTTTTAGTGTATTTGCAAAATGAAGCATTGAACAGATGCCTGAAGCTTCAGGAAAAGATGGGATATATATTCAAGTAACGTAAAATGTGCTAATTTCAAACAAATAAATCTTTTATGGATGGTTCTGTCTTTTATGGAGTAGTCATGCTAGTCTATTGTGGCAAAACAACAGTGAACTTTGAAGATTAACAACATTTATTCCAACATGGACTTTCATATCTATGCTTCCTTAGCATTTGAAGAAGTGAGCTTTAACTCATGAAAGCTCATCCTGGTATAAATTCGGTTTGTATTTAAGGTGCCCCTTGACTTCCTGTTTAATTCCATTTCCAGCCAGTCTGACATTCATATTTTTGTTTGTTTGTTTTATTACACATTTGTATCCTGCCCTCCCCTAAGGCTCAGGGTGGTTACATAGAATGTAACAGAACAATACATTAAAATGATTTATTATATATATATATATAAATATAACCATAGTATAATAACAATAAACCGAGAATAACATTCTAAGAGTGAACAATCTAACATGCCAAATCAGTTGCATGGTTTCAAGGGAGAGAGGATTGGGGACCCTGTAGGTGTTGTTTAGACCTCAACCGAATGCCTAGTGGAGGAGTTGCCTTTTGCAGGCCCTGCGGAACTGTTATAGTTCCATCAGCGACCTGATCTCTGGGAATTTGTTACACCAGGTGGGGTCCAGACAGAAAAGGCTTTGGCCCTGGTTGAGGTCACACAAACGTCCTTGGGGCCAGGAATCATTAGCCAGTTGGAGTTGGCGGAGCGCAGGGCTCTTTGAGGGGTGTAGGCAGGTACACTGGGCCCAAACTGTATATGGCCCTGAAGGTATCCTTAAGTCTGATCCGGAATTTGATTAGTAGCCAGCGCAGGTGTTGGAGGACAGGCCAGATGTGGGACCTCCATGGCGTTGCTGTGAGGACCCTGGCCACTGCATTCTGGACCAGTTGCACTTTACGGATCAAAGTTAAAGGTAGGCCTGCTTAGAGTTGCAGAAGTCTAGCCTGGAGCTGAGTGCTGCATGGATCACTGTGGCTAGGTGTTCCAGGGCCAAGTAGGGCACTAGTAGTTTGGCTTGGTGAAGGTGGTAAAATGCCATGCTCACTACTCTTGTGACCTGGGCCTTCATGGAGACAGAAGCATCCAGGATCACGCCCAGGTTCCCGATAAAGTGAGCCACTGATAGTTGCACTCCATCCAGGTTGCCCAGCCACAGGACCTCTTTGAAGGACTGAGCTTCAGATGACTCTGATAGAGCCACCTTGTCACTGCTTCCGAGCAGATGGCTAATGCTTCTGGGGGAGAATCAGGGAGGTCATCCATCAGGAGGAAGAGCTGGGAGTCAACCGCTTTTAAATACTAATTTGCTTTTAAATAACTGTGATTACTGAGCACTCTCCATATAAAAGAAAAATAAAGGAAAACCAGCTTAAGGCTCTGTAATATGGTAACTTTTATTAGCGTGTAAAGACTTTTATTAGCGTGCAAAACTGTGACCAGCAGTGTTCTGTTAACTTTCCTAGTCAAAAGAAACACTGTTTCACAAATCACCATGTAGAACAGACACAGATAGAAGGCACTGGCTGGATACCAAGTTTGTGTGAGGCAGGTGGAGATTTCAGGGGGAAGAAAATTAAACTTTCTCGAGCCCATTCTGGGACAGAGGTGATATAAATGTTCAATACTAATAGGGTGCAACAGAAACTTCCCCTCTCAACAGAAGCCTCTGAGGGAAGATAAACACATTTTAAAGCTCCTTTTCCTTAAGGCTATCCACTAAGGTGGATGCGAAGGTTCAAGGGGGTGGTAGGTTACGGTGGATGAGCAATAAGGTTGTGAGTGTCCTGCACAGAGCAGGGGGTTGGACTAGATGAGCAAGGAGGTGCCTTCCAACTCTATTATTCTATGATTCCTCATAAACCACACTAAATTCCAACTTTTTAACTAAACTAATGCAATTCCCAGTACCTCCCTAATTCTTTTTTGTGATGAAACAATGCAAACCTGATTACAGAGATTATGAGCAGAACCACTTGCTTGTCTATTCTGACTGGCCAAATTAAGTACCTTTATCACAGTTGCTACAAATTTTAAAAGCTGAACAGATGAGGGATAACTTACTGTTCGACTGGCAATGGTTCCTTGGCAGCTTCTGCTAGTTCTTTCTGAAGTCTGGCCTGTCGCCTTCTATAAGGACAGAAACAAAAATGCTGGGAAATTCCACATCGACATGGCCACAGTCTGCTAAATTCTTGGAAGGTGAATTTCAAGTGTGCTGTAAAATGGTAACCAGAAAAACACACTCGAAAGACCATAATGAGTTAAGTGCACACACTCAGAAGTGCTAATCCACAGACTTGTTGCTTCAGTAAGTTTTGTTTTGAAGATTTGGATACAGAAAACATTTCAAAGGGTGATACACAGAATACATTTCTTGTCCACACAAGAACTCCTTATCTACCCTGGAAAGCTTTCACATGGATAGAAACTGCTAGTGAGTTGTTAAATGTACTGAGTAGCAATTAATCCAGTTCTGGCATGATTTTCCATGTCATTTTAATTTGAGCACTTGGACAGGAAGAAGTGGTACCCTATTACAGACACTTGATGCATTATGAGAACCAGCTTTAACTAACCCACATTCAGATCAACTTTGTTGGAACAGTATTTTTAAATATTTTGCATCTAGTCATTAGAAAACAACCAGGATACTAGATTACCCTTATAAATCCATTTTACTGCTATGGTAGTCTTTGGTGATTCTCCTTCAGGTGCCCCCACATGCTGAGATTATGCAGTGGCAGCCCAGGAGAGGGCTGCCTTAGTCATGGTACTAAAACTATGGAACCCTTTCTTCCCCTTTGTTGCCATCTTCTACTGGCAAGTGAAGACTTCTTTGTTTCATTTGGCATTTCCTCAGTAATTCCTATTCCTGATCAATATTTTAATGTCTTTGTAAATATTTAGCTCTGCTTTTGTTTTAATGATATGTTTCTTGTGTATTGGGTGGCTTTGCTGGCCCTTGTAAGAATAGAAAGGTGAGATATAAATTTTATAAATAAAAAACTATGATCAATACCATTACTATTCATCCACATAAGACTTTGAAAACTTATTGAAGCTTCTCTTACATAGTTACTTACATAGTAAGCTTCTCTTACATAGAATCAAAGGAAGAAAGGGGCTTCGAGCCTTTGAATATTCATATTCAAAATGATTTACTCAGAGCACAGTGCTACTATCACACCTTGAATCTTTCTCATTTTCTGCGTTGAGACGATTAGCTTCCTGAGCCTTCTCTGCCATCCAACGAGTCACCAGTTCTTGGTTATCTTCAGTTGTCTTCCTTAATTTCTCTTCTAGTGCTGTGAAGGTGATCTGAAGAGCATCATACTCATCCTTAAGAGTCTGATTGGCTCGTTCAAGATCTTGCAGCATGTTGCGCAGTTCCTGGCATTCTGTTTCTAGCTCAGATATCTTTTGCAAATATTCCGCAATCCTTCAAGAGAAGCAACCAATACATGAAATTCCAACAAGAAGGCAACAGGCTGGTTTCTAGTATTTAGAATGAATTATGGGAAGAAAAAAAATTATTCTACTCACTTTGCTTCGTTAATTTGCATTTCCCTGTCCTTCTGTTGTATTTGGTTGTTCAGATCAATCACAGATTGAGCCAACTATAAAGACAAAAGCTACCTTAGTGAGTAAAATAAACACTGTTTTAAGAAGTACTTTAGGACCAACAATCACTGTCACATTGTTAGCATATGTGCATTTACACAGAAAACCCCGCCGCAGTAAATAAATCAAACAATTGAAGAACACAAAAATCAATTATGACATTTATAAGAGATTATATATTTTTAGAACAAGGGATTTCTCATCTGACACTAAGCTATTCAACCGTCAACATACTACCATACTTTAGATATTTCAAACATAAAGCCACCCTTATTTATGTTTGGTAATTACATGCCTATGGCATTTTAAACTCTTCCAGCGAAGAGTCTGGGGTATTTCAAGAGTGACCAGAAAATAAACCTCAAAATTAGGCAGAACCCACTCTTCCAGCATCCTGACAACAACAGGAAACAATTTTAAACACATAAGGGATGAATCCTAATAAAAATACATTCACACATTTTCTGTACCTATCAGAATGCATTTTGAACTGTCACACAAGGATAAAAGTGTGGCTGAGGCTGCAAGAGTCATAACTCACTGCCTAATGAAATGCACACAAACATTTCAATTTGAGATACTGCTGAATCCCATAGAACACGGGTAGTCAACCTGTGGTCCTCCAGATGTTCATGGACTACAATTCCCATGAGCCCCTGCCAGAGGTTGCTGGCAGGGGCTTATGGGAATTGTAGACCATGGACATCTGGAGGACCACAGGTTGACTACCCCTGCCATAGAAAACAAAAACAGCAAACACTACTACAAAAGAACCCTCTTGAAATAGAATATGTCAGTGGACAAAGTAATCCTAACCTCGCCACGTTTCTTGTGTAGCTCTGTCAATTCTTCTTGATGTTTAATTCTTAGCTGGGCTATTTCTTGCAAGTGAACATCATTCCTTGTACCATCATGTCCTGGACTGGAATTTTTGAAAGGAAAAGAAGAGGAAATGCTTGGTCTCTCTAATACATACAGCATTTCCAATCATATCTCATTGATGATACAATCCCAGAAATCTTTTTCATTGAAATTTAATTTTTAATTCATACTTGTAGCACAAACCACTAATTACTATTTTAAAATAATCATGGTAAATTCTTAAGGTAGTAAGATCATGTCAGTGATGCCCTGTATTAAAATCTTCTCCTTAGAAGCTTACATTTTCTGTACATTTGTGGTTTTATAGATATTGGGTGGTTATATCAACAATAGGTTAACTGATCTCTAAAGATCAGAGCTTGCAATTCCTACAGATCTATGGACCTTAAGAAACAAGGCATCACCATCTTATCTCCTGCTGAGAGCAAGACTTACTTGGGGAAAAGCCCAAGTGAACTGAAAGCATACACTTTCAGGCTATAATCAAGCTATAAATATCAAGACAGTTAGACATACTTTGAGTTAACTTGTACACAGACAAGACTATATCAGTGGTCAGAATTACACATAAAATATTACAGATGCTGCTTTACTTCTTCTATATATAGATAACGTACTGACTCATATCTTTACTGGTCTTCTCGACAAATACCTGATCTCATGCCGGCTTGGCAAATCATATTTTTCAGCTTGTAGTTTGTCAGCCAGTACTGCATGGAAATCTGACTTCTCCAGCAATTTGTTATCTATTGGAAAAAGGATTTCCATTAAAGAAGAGCAAAACAAAACAGAAATTTTACAGTTCTGAACAAAGAACACAATTATTAACTATTGTAATATTTGTATTATAAACCAACCAAATAATCAAATATAATATAAAATAATACGCTCTAAACATTCAGTTATTATTTATATATGTTATACTTATAGCCCTTTCTTACTGAGAGCATAGGCTGATTACACAGTGCAAGTCCATACAATCAACAGGGTGGGGCATTCAATAAACAATGCAAAAGTTTGGTTTCCAGAAATCTGAAGAAGAGTTGAAATTCAATATATGTCTTTAAATGTGGCAGATTAAATAATGCAGAAATTACACAGTAGGGGCATATGCATAGCAGAGAGTACACAGCACTTTCTATCTGAACCACGGTCTCTATCTGAACCATTTTATTACCATACTGCCCTATTAACTGTGTATCAAGGTCACAATGGAGAATATACGTGTACAGGCAGTTGCTGAATTTGCCAATCCTATCACACACAGTGGTCAGCCAATTATGATGGTAGGCCAACAGCAGGTCATACAAGATGAGATCTTTGGCAGATTTTGCCTCTTGGCAATGGCATTCATAAATTTACTACTTCAGTATGTGGAGATTCCCTTTAGTCACTCATCGCATAAATATTTTATTTTGTTCAATATTCCTTCTGAATCTACTGATCATTAACTCCAAAAGTTGTCCCTGCTCATTATACCCCCCAACTGTCTCTTTTTTAATTGACAAGTCCCAAACTCCCTGGCCTTTCCTCATAGGGATGGTGTTCCAACCCCTTAAAACCCTTAATTTCAAAGATGCTCAAAAGTGCAACAAGGTCCCTTAAATAGTCCCTCCTGTTCTGCTGAAGTTCTTAGGGATAACACAATCAGGCAACTCTTGCAAATCATCCACGTGTCTTCTGTTGTGCATACAGACTGTAAATGAGTACCCCCAGAAAAGTTTTTTCCGTTCTTACAGTTAGTACACTAACTAGCTTTTTAACAAAGGCAAATTGAAAACCAAAAGCTACCACCAGTTCATACAGACAATGATCTACATTTTATTTTGAATCCATCAAAAATCCATCCAGAACTGGACTCAAACATAGATACGATCTGGTACTGGAGATGCCAAGTTCGGAAAAGAAAAAAAGGGCAAAGAGATGCACTCTACGAATCAGAAATCCCAGGTCTTAGCGTCCAACTTTGCAAAGGCCATTGTCCCAGATAGAACCCCAAGGGCAATCCAGCCACCCAGAGACCACAGTCCAAGAAGCAGAAGCGCCAGTTTTGTCCAGGCCATCACAACAACCACGCCATTCTTCTCCCTCGGATCGCTCCCGCGTCACTTTCCACCCCTCCCCACCCACCCACCCCCGGCGCTTCCAAGGGCTATCCAAACGCGTGGCTCACACTGCACGATGATCTCCTCAAAGGCCTGCCTCTGGAGCCGGTCCCGTCGCCTCAGCTGGTCCAGGATGTGGCGCTTCCAGGCGGGGGAGTCGGCTGTCCTCAGCCCAGAAGACATCTTCCCCCCCACAGACGGCTCCTCTCACTGCCGTCCTTCCCGCTCTGCACAGGAGCGAGCGAAGTGGGCCTGCGGGACGGGCTCTGAGGGAGAAGCGGGAGAAGGAAACGACCACTCAAGCGCCGGCAGAGAAGCCGCCGGCCCCGGCTGAGGCCACCCCCGCCCCCGGGGCGCACATGGGCAGAGCGAGCGGGGCGTGCAGAGCGCTTACCGCCGCTCCCGTCCAGCACGGAGGCGAAGAGGAGCCGCCCTTAGTCGGCCGGGTCCTTCCGCCCACGCCTTAGCCGGGCCGTAGCCCCCATCCAGCCCCGCGCCCTCTTCCCGCAAGCAAGCACGGTGCAGGCCGGGTGCGATGACGTCACGAGGGGGCCTTCCCATGCCGGACTCGCAGGTTAACTTCGTCAGAGGCGTGCCAACCGATGCCTGACTAAAACTAACGAATCAGACCGGCTTCCCTATTATACTACACCTAGCGGCCTAATAGTTCCGTTGCTCTTCCTCTGTGCCAGCCTCTCTCGGTGTATCAGCTCTCCCCTTTAAGAAAAACAGCAGGAACCCGCTCGCTTTGTAATCTGGCAAATACGTTAGGTGGCTCCGAGCAAGAGAGGGACCTTGGCGAAACGCCATCTTAGGAAGGGATTAATGGGGCCTCCCAGATGGCGCCTCTGCGGTCGCCATCTTAGGAGGGATTCTTTAGCCAAGCCGATTCCGCGGAAAAGACCAATCGTCTTTGAGACCAAGCGAGTCCCGGGGCGGTTTCCATATTTGGAGATTGAGAAGGCCCGTGATTGACAATTGTTATTTAAACTGCACACATTAAAGCTGCTTCTTTCAAAGTCGTAGAAGAGCTCAATCTTTGTTCCCATTGTCAAGCGTGGTTTGTGCGTCACGAGAATTTCTTTAGTCCTGCGATGGTTTTTTTAAGTGCCGTGATAATTCGTTGCAGCAAAAGAAGCAGGTCGTCTGCATGGGGTGGGCTTGGATGCGGCCGCCTGACGCTGCAATACTTATGTGCGGAGACAGTATACTTAGGTCAGTAAAATGGTACTAATGTTGTACCATTTGCTTCTGATATTACTTTAATTAGATTTCTTAATCGTCACTCTTGTAAGATCTCTTGCAGCTGGTTACAAAATAAAAACCCACATCAATTAAAATATTAAAAACATTAACATTAAACATAGATAACAAGCTCTGGTAGTGAAAAAATCAAGAACTCCCTCCCCCAAGTTGATGTTAGCCGTTCAGTCGAGTCCGACTCTTGGCAATCCTATGGCTCAGTTGTCGTCACAATTTCCAGTCTTGCTCTGCTTTTTTTAGTTGTGTGATGCTCTGCCTGGTGTCCATTTTGATCAATTTGTAACCCGCCACAAGCCATTCTTGGGAGTGGCGGGAAATAAAATTGAATAATAATATCTAACCACTGTATTCTTTGTCGGCCTGTTTCCCTTTTCCAATTCCCTTTTTCGTCTTCTGCAGTAAGCCTAATGAGAAGTCAGGTTTCATTTTGAAAGGCAAATAAAACAATTCTCCCTCTCTCCTTTCAAATGCCTTCCTTGATTTTTGAGGGATTCAGGGTACCGGGCATTCTGACCTTGTCCTCTCACTTGATGGAGGGTGGAAAAGTGGATGTTGGAGGCAATGGCACAATACTCCTGCTTGCCAGGGCTGACACAGTGAAGTTGGGCACTGTTGTCCTGGGGTCCAATGCTCAAGCCAGCTTTTCTCAACATTTTTACTGTTGAGAAACCCCAGTTTCTGTGATTGTGCAGAATATGGTTGGGAAGCATAACTGTGAACGCACCTGTCTGGGGCCCTCCCCTCCCCTTCCAGGCCCATCATTGGTCAGTTTTGGGGACACACACCTGATAAATGGTTCACAAATTTAAAAAATATATAAAAGTTAATAAACTCCCACCCATTCAGGAAACCCCTCCAGGGCTGCCAAGAAACCCCAGGGTTTCACAAAACTCTGGTTGAGAAAGCCTGGCTCAAGCTTTGCCCTGCTGGCCTGAGGGCAGAATAACCCAGGAACACAGCCAATACGCTCCTCCTCACCAACTACACAGGGCCTGGGTCTGAACAGGGAGGCTGGACTGCTGTTCCTCCTCATTCCCTTTCCTTCAGACTTGGGCACAGAGCATCAGGGAAAGATCTTGGCCTCTATGCCCTGTTGTTTGCCGTCCAGAGGAACTGGTTGACCACTGTGTGAGACAGGATGCTGGACTAGATTAAGGTGACCAGATTGTAACATTGGTAAAGTGGGACATCATTGACCGGGGGAGGTCTTGATTAAAAATTTGGTCTATATGGAGCAACAAAAATTCCCATGAAGATGTATCTTTGTGGGCACAGCAGTGCTTCTGCAGTAAACAAACACCTAGTTCAAGCTGGCCTCTTTGCTTTAGGAAGAACCAAAATGGGGCAAGTAAGTAATGGACATGTTTATGAAAACTCCATTTTGGAATTCAAGGGCTGGTTGATGCAGAGATGATGGAGACCCTGGTGGAGGCTGGGACACAGTAGTTAAGGAAAGCACATGGTGATTCCTGAAGTACTGCAAAACCATAGGAAAGGGTGCCTGACCCCGTCACAAGATGATAGGTTGCCTGCCCCCTTTGAAACTCAAGCACTATGTAAGACAAGAGGGTTGGCCACTGTTTTTATCTGGATGCCATCCTCCTACTTATGGGTCTGCAATAGGGTTGCCAGCTCCAGTTTGGGAAATTCCTGGATATTTGGGGGTAGGGTCTGGGGAGGGTGGAGTTGGGTGAGCATCAACTGGATATAATGCCATAGAGTCCACCCGCCACAACCATCATTTTCTTCATGGGAACAGATCTCTGTTGCTGGAGATGTTGTAATTCCAGGTGATCTCCAGAGCCCACCTGGAGGCTGGTAACCATCACAAAGCAGACATCATTTGAGCATATTTCCCTCGCAAGGGATGCCAGACTTCCAAGTGGAACCTGGGGATTCCCAGGAATTACACTGCGGTTTCCCCTGAAGAAAAGGGTTGCTTTGGAGGGTGGTGTCTAATTCTATGGCCTGGTGCAAGAGCTCCGTTTTGCAGGCCCTGTGGAAAGCTGGTAAATCCTGCAGAGTTCGCAGCTCTTCCAGGAGCTCATTCCACCATGTGGAATAATAATATCTAACCCAAGGGCCGAAAAGGCCCTGGCCCTGGTCGAGGCCAGACACACCTCCTGGGGGCTGGGAACCACCAACAAGTCAGTCCCCATCGAACGTAAGGCCCTGTGGGGGGCATAGGGCGTTAGGCATCAGGTAACTGCCCCCCTTCCCGCTCTCCTGTGAAAGGTCTGCTTTGACTTCGTAAAAATTCTTGCTTCCTCTTCCTTTCCCTGTTTCTTTGGGGCCAGCTGCTCTGAAGTTTCTCTCTGGGTCTTTGCATTTGGTGAGAGCGCTCCCTGTCTCTCCCCCCTCCCCGGTCACTGCTTAGCTTGTTGTGCATTCTGTTCAAAAATTGGGTCTTTTAAAAAATGCCGTGGAACTTGGGACAAAATGTCAAAAATCGGGACTGTCCGGCCACAAGTGGGATGTCTGGTCACCTTAGACTAGATGGGTCTGATTCAGCAGGGCTCTTTTTATATGTAAAATGAAAGCCACGTTACAGAGTTCTCCAGAATGCTTAATTAGGCATGGACAGGGGAGGTTGAAAGAAAAAAGGTGTTTAGACTAAATAATCCCCATCTCCTTCACATCTAGCATCTGGAGAAAACAAAAACTTCTACTCTGCTGGTGCTATTTTGGTTGTTCTTACATGTTGGGATTTTGCCTGTTGAGGTACTAATAGTTACTGAACCTGTGTCAGGCCCAGCCAGTTCATAAATCCAGCTTCTTGGTGCCAGTTGTAAGCAATGGAACACTTTGCCTTAGGAAGCATGACTGACATCATCAGTATAGCCTTCCTGGCACCATTTGCAAACATACTTGTTGCAAAAGGCCACTGGGAAAAAATTCTGATTGTCATGCCTAGGATTTTAATTGTCTTTACAAATATTTTTGCTTTTAAATCTGTACTATATTATATGAACAATAACATCAGAGTCCAGTAGCACCTTTAAGACCAACAAAGATTTGTTCAAGGCATGATTCAGACCAACTTCAGACCAACATGGCTACCCATTTTGAATATATTCTGTGCAGGGAGTTAAACTGAATTTGAGCCCTGATAGTTCAGGACTGAGGCAACAAAGAACCTGTTAAGGTTCTGATTCACAACCATCTCCTTGAACTGGTTTTTGAGTGTGAGTTTATAAGCTGCCTTGAGCATGCTATAAAGGGAAAGATGTCATTGGTACCATTAAATACATAAATTAAATTAGAAGATTAAAAAAAAACACCTTGTTAACTTATAATTTCCTTTTCAGGATCCAGTGTAGGATGGCCTTTTACAGGTCATAGAACACTATAATAGTGATAGAGTAGAGTCTCAGGCTGTTTTGTATCCTTGGTAAAAAATTTTAAAAAGAAAAGTTTAATGAATTCTCTGCCCTCCTATATTGGCTCAGAAGGACAGGCACTGCTATTTTGTGAAAGGCAGAAGAAAACTCCTCTACTGGCTTGATCCAACCACCAAATGCATGCATAAACACCAAAGTTTTATGCAAGTTTCCAAAAAAGTAATATTCTAAGATATGCATCTAGACATGTCTGAAGTGAAGCAGCTACTGAGAAAGCCTGATTTGGTTCTGTGCCAGCTTTACAAGCGTTATACAACTAGCCTGAATATGGTTGTCCAACACCGTAGGTTAGAGATTAAAAGTATTGATTTTGGAATTTCCCTAAGGGCTCTGAGTAACACATTGTCAAGTGATACAATTAATCTGTTTCCTTTTTCCAAGAAGCAGAACAGAGAGAGGATTCAACGTCTTCTGCAGGAATTAACAATGCTTCTAATTTTTAATAGGTGGTGAAAGAATGCCATTTCGAGAAGCATGACTCAGAGTGTATAAATAGATGCTCTAAGAGCACAACAAAAGCTTTGTCACTGTCTTGCACAGCAGAGCAAAAAGTACATGACAGATTAATGGGTGTTTGTCGCAATAAATAGCTGATGTATATATACCATAGAGCTACTTTGCAGTAGTTGTTTCAGTTTTTCCCCCGTGCTCTCTTTAATGTAAATATGAATAAAGCTAAAATAATGTTTGGTATCAAGTGGTAGGTGTATCCCACCTTGGTCCAAGTATGCTTTCAAAAAGCAATCCAAAACCTTCTTGTTTAGGTTAATGTTTAATAATAGAGTGGCCAGATGCCCCATGGCCACCAGCAGTATGTGTGTGTGTGGAAGGGGGGTAGGGTTGCCAGCTTCAGATTTTGGAACTCCTGGAGATTTGGGGGTGGAGTTGAGGGAATGGGGAGACTGCAGTGGGGTACAATACTATGGAGTCTTCAAAGTATCCATTTTCTCCAGAGGAACTGATCTCTGTAGTCTAGAAATGAGGTGCAGTTCTGGGGAATTCCCAGGTCCTACCTGGAGGATGGTACCTTTACTTAGTAACCATGTGGGGTTACTAAGTATGGGAATTTTAATGGGGTTAGTTGTTATAACCCACCTCGAACCTGTCGGGAGAGGTGGGAAATAAATCTAATAATAATAATAATAAATAATAATGTATAGAAATGTCTAAGTTTATGTTTTCCTTGATTTTAACAGTTTAATAAATTAGCATATACATGTGTTTAAATTAAAATGTTAATATTCTCCCTATTTTTCAGTCATGTTTATTCTCTGCCCCAGAAACATAAGTTCACACTCTTAAATCTAAGCTAGATGAGAGGATGGGTTTACTGTGATTTACAGTGCCATCCTAAGCAGAGTTACTTTCTTCTAAGCCCATTGACTTTAATGGATTTAAAAGGATATAACTCTGCTGTGGATGGCACTGTTAAGTAGATTTACTCAGAATCTTTCTTAGATCTGTTCAGTAAGGTTTACTCACAGGAAGGTGTTTTTAGGATTGTACCCAATGCAAGACGGGAGTGCCATTGGAAAGCAGAAGGTCCGACCTAGGATTTAAGGTATCACCCATTCTTGATAGGGCTGCATTACCCTTGAAGAAACAGATCCATAAGCCAAGTGGTGCTGTTGGAACAGGGCCTCCTGCTGTAGCCAGGAGTGCCTTTTACCAGATTCAACTAGTCAGCCAGGTATGGCTTTTCCTGGTTAGAAAAGAACTGTCATGCATACTCTGGTTACACCTAGATTAGGTTACTACAGAGTGCTCTACATGGGGCTGCACTTGAGAAATGTTTGGACACTTCAATTGGTGCAGAATGCTGCAGCCAGGATGTTGAGTGAACTGGGTCATAGGAAAAATGTCACTCCAGTCTTGTTCCACCTACACTGGCTCCAAATTTGTTTCTGGGAACAACTCAAGGTGCTGGGGCTGACATTTAAAGCCCTATATAGTTTGGGACCAACATACCTGAGGGACCACCCCATGAACCTATCTAGGATTCCAGCCCCTCACAGGCCAACAGGGGAGACTTGCTAGGAACAGAAGATGAGATATAATTCCAGGATGTAAGACTTGCAACACGGTAATATCGGAAACACCGCAAATGACATCATGTTGATGACATCTCCGTGAAATTCTGGTATTTGGGACAAAACTCAGTTAGAGGCCATTTTTACCACAGAGCTTTTGCTAAAGTACCAAAGTGTTGCTGTGATGGTGCAATATGATGACTTCACTTCTAGCACACCCAATGAAGCCTGGGTTTCCTCCTGCTTCTGGTAAGGTCCCCCTTCCCCCCTGCTGATTGCCAGGAGGAACCTGGCAACTCTAAAACTACTTGACCACTGAGGTCTGATTTTCCCTTCACATATCTGAGGACATGGCTCTGGAAAGCTCATCTGTAACCACTATGCCACAATTCCCAAAGGTCAGTCCTCTCCCACAATCAACGAACATTCCACACCACAGGTTCTTGACACCCATATCTCCACACCCATGGCCTCATTTGCCACCATGCCACCACAACCTCCCACACAACACACATGACAACCCCATGCCCTTACAGACTGGACAACTCCTCCCCTTCCTCTTCCCACTGCCAAGCTCTAGCGCCCGTTGTATTCTTGGAGACAACGGGCTTTGCCCCTAGTTACTATAATAATATAATATAATTATAATTATAAATTTTATTTTAGCCCATTCTCCCCCATGGGCTCAAGGCAGCTAACAACATTTTTAAGCAATAAAATAATTCAATAAAACATATCATTAACAGCCATAATAGATCCCTTAAGTCCATAACTGTTTCCTTCGTATGGTGGGAGGGTTGATATAAGTTTAGATTTCAAGGTCTGATGTAAATTTGGCTTGTGTTTTACCCATCCCCTCTTTGTTCTGCTTGACATTCTTTCAGTGATCTCTCCTCCTTCCCTAATACTTTAGCTGTTGTTTCTATCTTTCGTATTTATGTTATAAGCCTTGGTTTTAACTTGTTTAATGATGGATTTCAGTGTTGGTTTTAATGGCTTGTAAGATAGTATGTTGTAAGATAGTATGGTTTTAATGGCTTGTAAGATAGTATGCACAGGGGATACCTTTACCTTTTTTTTAAGAGCCTCTTGTGGCACAGAGTGATAAGGCAGCCTTCTGAAAGCTTTGCCAATGAGGCTGGGAGTTCGATCCCAGCAGCCGGCTCAAGGTTGACTCAGCCTTCCATCCTTCCGAGGTCGGTAAAATGAGTACCCAGCTTGCTGAGGGGTAAATGGTAATGACTGGGGAAGGCACTGGCAAACCACCCCGTATTGAGTCTGCCATGAAAACGCTACAGGGCGTCACCCCAAGGGTCAGACATGACTCGGTGCTTGCACAGGGGATACCTTTACCTTTAAGATAGTATTTTAACTTATATATTCTGTTAATTGCCTTGGTGACCTTATGGGGGAGAAAGGCAAGTAAAAACCTTGTAAATAAATACATTCTGAGGAAACCAGTTTAAGATTGCTGTCTAGTTCTCCCAAGCATTCTGAGAGTAAGTGTGCTCATCAGAGGCTGAACTAAATGAACTGGAAGAGGGCAGAAGGAGACTTCAATAAGACATTTGGGGACATTCCAGTTGGATAGCTTCTGTGCACTGTAGGGGAGAACAAAAGTATTGAGTTCTTCTTTATCCATAGTAACCCTAGCTATGTGTGTCTTCTGCCTTAATTATATTTCCTACAGTTGTGGCTGGAATGGTCTTATTGTATTTTCCAGTTTTACTGAAGTTTATTATTTGAATGCAGTCAATAAATCAGTTGAAATTGATAGCAATTTGCCATGTCAAAGGGGGAATTAATATACAAAGACATTTAAAAAGAGACTAAATGTCTAGGCTAGTAGTTAACATAAATTTCTTACAAATTACTTTTGTAATATCTGGACTCCCAATCCTTCCCCTCATTCTTCATGGGTACTCCAGAATGTGCCTTACAAATAAGAGCTGGATTTCCAGTAGAACAGATGACCCCTTAGGTTCCTTGCTCACCTTTGTACATCTGATTCTGGACATCTCATTTAAGTTACCCAAATTTCAACTGTGCCTTGATGATTACATGCTCAGGACTGCAAATATTCTTTGCTTTTCTGTGTATATTGCCTAGCATATTGAATCCTAATGAGACAAATATATTTACTGATCACAACAAGAATGCTTAGTTTAAAAATGACTGTGCTTAAGCAAATTGGTGGTATATTAAAATCCATGACTGGCAGAAATTTTTCTGCAGTCCTGTTAGTGTTCTCCATATGCTTGTTTATATACAACTTATTCAAAAATTAAGTGAATCTTGGGGGGGGGGCGACTACATTAAAGTACCCTTATGAGCTGTGTAAATTGTTGCCTAATTAGATGCTGCTGAAGCACTCATGTATGATCAGCTTTAATTGAGTTATGTGGGACAAAACTCCTTTTGCTCGCTGTTAGAGGCTGTAACACAAAATTAGATATAATTGGGAAAGAAAACCATAATTAAGACAAAAGTTATGTAGATTTCATCATGTCAGCAGATATGGCTGTGTGGGTGAATGAATTCTTGTATTGTCTATTGCACAGCTTTTGTTGTGCCATCTATTGAATTGCCGACATGGATTGTAAATAAAATTTGAAAGAGGCAGAGCAAAAATAGCAAAGTTCTCAAACAATTCTAATGATGTGGATTTGGGTTTTTGTTTTTGTTGTTGTTGTTCCAGCTGTCATCTTATACTATATATTCCATTTGTTCCATCAACTCACAAGTGGGTTACAGGAATGTATGGTATGTGATAGGGGAATTATCATTTGTTGGGCTCAATTGAAGAGGTCCAGATAAGCAAACTAAGTTCAATCTTTATTTAGTCCATCACCATTAAGGAAGGTATCTATTCCTACAATGTTCAAGACAGTGACCCTGTTCCTTTGTCCAGACTGAACACATAGCAAGTTTTATATCACATAAATATATCAACACACACCAATAGCATCAGGCCAGTAAAGATCTTGCAGAGGGTATCATCCAATCCTGGCAAAGTTCTTTGTTCTCCAGGCCTGTTGGCACCAGTACCACACATAATTCTTACCCACCTTTCTCAACTTCCCATCTTATCTATACATTACACAACAGATAACAGAAAGGCAGTATGTTGGTGAAGAAAGCTCTGTCAATTTAGAGAGAGGTATGCAGACTAGCTGTCTCTATAAGATAAGAATGAAGGTTAGCAAAGCAATTCAAGCTTTACCTGAGTCAACTCTCTATGTCTGAGGCTTGTCTTTTTTTGTTTTGTTTTATTGCTCCTTAAAAATAATGGCTTTACTACTATCCAAACTATATTTCCAGTAGTTCCTCCATCAGGGAGCAGCAGAAGACTGTTAGATAGGATAGTGAGATCAGGACCTTCTCTCTTGTTAAGTCTCATTCTTTGTCTGTCTCCAGATTGCTACTCTTAGACCGTTTATGCACTGGGAACTTCACTGGAGCACAAATCGGGGGCGGATGAAGTGCACTGGGCCAAATGCTCCCCCATATGGGTGCAGGAAGAGATGGGGCAACCTGTCTTGACTAAAACTCCAGCCTGCAGCCTGGCATGAAACCCCCAGTGCATAAACAGTCTTAGGGACAATTTCCTTTTTTCTCGGAAGCCACAGTCCCAATCTCTCTCTCTCTTAGTTAGGCATGTAGCCAGCTCCTATCTCTGTCTCTCCTCTGTGCTTTCAAGTATGGTAATTCCTGTATAAACCTTTGCCTACTCTTAAATCAGGGTGTTGAACATCACTGCCATATTTACTCTGCTAACAATTCTTGGGCAGTGTTGAGACAGCTTTAGCTGATTTTTACAGTCTGGCGATAGTTATAATTATAAGAGCTCTGCAGGCCCCCCTAGGTTGGCAACTATTTCCTGCTTTCTCATTTGTGCACTGCACACTGCTGAGCCTAGGGTTGCCAGCTTCTAGGTAGGGCCTGGAGACCTTCTGGAATTATAACAGATCTCCCGGCAACAGAGAAATGGCTGCTTTGGAGGATGGACTATATGCCATGATATCCTACTGAGGTCCCTTCCCCAATCCTGCCCTACCCAGGTTCCACCCCAAATGCCCAGAAATTTACCTACCTGGAGCTGACAACCCTAGCTGAGCCAGAAGCCTGGGGAGCAGTTTCCTGGAAGGGACCAATATTAAACAGGGATAGTTTTATGTGCAACCAACCCTCAACTCCTAGCAGACATAGCTGTAACTTGTAATAGCTATTAGCTCAGCATGTCACTGAGAAAATGGGTAGGCCATCTTGAAGAAGTGGCAAAACAAATCTGAATGGCAAACACTCTGGAGCAGGGGTAGTCAAACTGCGGCCCTCCAGATGTCCATGGACTACAGTTCCTATGAGCCCCTGCCAGCGTATGCTGGCAGGGGCTTATGGGAATTGTAGTCCATGGACATCTGGAGGGACGCAGTTTGACTACCCCTGCTGGAGGATCGACCTGGGAATTACAGATAAAGCTCTGGACAAGATCTCTGTTGGGGAGGAAAGAGCCATGCTTCCCTCATCGCCATGGTCTTCTGCATGTTATAAACTGGAGCTGAAACTTTCAAGCTCTCCAGACAGCTGGATCTCCATGGAAATTAGCACACTAAAGAACATAGCTATTTTAAGAATGGGGCTAAAGTTGGGAAATGTATCTGTTGGAAACAAGCTGCTTATGAGCACTCACAGTAATTTAGCAGGGAAATGGCTAGAATAAATGGGCTGTGTGGCACGAGCAGCATGTTTGAACCTTGGAAGAATGCTTCCTCCCTCTCAGTCAAATATAACCTTTCAGAGGCAGCTATGGTGTACTCTATATTGAGGATCTTTTGTTTCATTCGAGGGGATCCAGTGCCAATCAGGAAAAGGAAACTGATTTAGCAATTATGCTCCATAATTTTTCTTTCATATGGAAAAACAGGGTTGTTAACCATATTTTCCTCTTCAGAGTATTAAAAGGGGAGGGGTGGGAACACTTGATAGAGCTAAATCCTTCACTTAGTGGATATTATGTCTCTATGATTAACATGTTTCTCGGGAGACTTGTGACTGATCTCCCATGTGGTTTTTTAGACTGAAATGTAATTACAGAATCTGCTAGTTTGTTTGGACAATGTTGTGTATGTATGTGTATAAAATCCTTCCCCATATCATTTCCCACTCACCTCCTCCCACCTGCTGTTTGCCTGTCAGGATCAGCCCCCTGCTCTCTGCCATGGTTGGTTCAGGTTGACATGAGAGACTCCATCTTGGTGTGTGTACCCTCTTTTGCTTTATGACTCTGTAGCAACTCTTTGAACCTCTGCTCCCCTTTGATAACCTTGAGCTTTTTTGCACCGCATTCTCCCCTGCTGTGACACTTTGTTGCAAATGTGAACATCTTATCTACAAAGAGAGGCGCCAATTCGACCAAGGCCACTGGAGCCAGGGACGGTCTGGCAGGAAGCCTGGGATGGCACCTGGTGTGGGGGGGGGGGAATATTCCTCCCTGGGAACTGGGGACATTTTGGGTGGGAGAATTGCATTGATAACTGCTTCCTTTTCCTATATCAATCAGTCTTGACTTCAGACATTAGAGTGATCAGAGCTACCAATTAAAGCTTTTGATTAAACCAGAAGCCTTGTTGTGAGTCTGTCAGCCTTTGACATTGCCTCATGAACGTGTTGAAATATGCAAGATCTGTAGTGCGCATGATTCAAAAGGAACATGAAGGAGATCTTATAAGGGCCATCGGAAGAGATGTGCATTTAGCATAGTTAGAATAGGAACTTCCTGATATTATCCAAATAATCTTCTCCAGCATCCTGATTGGCTCAGTTGGAGACTTCCTTCCTGCTCTTCCTGTTCCTTCCTGCTTCCTCTCTGCTTGCCTCCAAAACAGACTTACTGACAGACTTACTATACAAAGTTGGTTTCTCCTCTTAATCAAACTATTTTATTCTTTTATAAGCAGTCTGATGTTTCTTTGCCAACAGGAAGAAATATAGGTTCCTCGATTTGTCTCCCACAAGTAGCGTTGCTGACCACAAGGCAGGGTCCAGAGAATAACATTGTACCTCACTGAGGCTCATTCCCTCACCAAACTCCACCTTCTTCAGAGTCCACCCACACATTTCCAAGAATTTCCCAATCTGGACGATAACCCTAGGGCAAGCCACACATGGGGGTATGTGCAATGACCGCCTGACCAACGAGAGGATGTGGATGCTGCACTTTGTGAGCAGCTTGAGAAAATATCCAAGCGGCAGGACCTTGTCATCATGGGTGACTTCAATTTCCCAGATGTGTGCTGGGAAACAAACTCTGCGAAGCGTCCTTAGTCATGCAACTTTCTGACCTGCCTGGCTGACAATTTCATTTATCAAATGGTAGATGAACCCACAAGAGGTTCAGCCATACTGGACTTAATACTGACCAACAGGCAAGAGTTGGTGGATGAGGTGAAGGAGGTGGGGACCCTAGGGGGAAGTGACCATGTCCTCATAGAATTCCTTTTGAGATGGGGAGCCAAGGAAGCTTGTAGCCAGATGCGGATGTTGGATTTTCGTAGGGCAAACTTTAATAAACTCAGAGACATGATGAGTGTCATACCATGGACGAGAATGCTGGAAGGGAAGGGAGCATGTGAAGGGTGGGCGCTACTCAAACAAGAGCTATTGCATGCTCAATCAATGACTATCCCAGAAAGACGAAAACATTGCAGGAGCTCTAAGAAGCCTATTTGGATGAACAGAGAACTTCAAGAGGAACTAAGAAAGAAAAGGAAAATGTTCAGGAAATGGAGGGAAGGACAGAGCTCTAAAGAAGAGTACCTACAGGTTACTAGGCACTGTAGATCAATAATAAGAAAGGCCAAAGCTGAGAGTGAGCTAAGATTGGCCAGGGAAGCCCATTGTAACAAGAAAAGATTTTTCAGTTATGTGAGGAGCAAACGTAATGTAAAGGAGGCAATAGGCCCACTGTTGGGTGCGGATGGACAAACTCTAACGAAAGATGCAGAGAAAGCAGAAAGGCTTAGTGCCTATTTTACATCTGTTTTTCCCCACAGGTCAAAGTGTTTAGGCACATCTAGAGATGGCCGTAGCCAAAGGATAGTGTCTGGGTGGCAGGTTAACATGGATAGAGAGGTTGTCGAGAGGCATTTAGCTGCACTGGATGAGTTCAAATCCCCTGGTCCGGATGAAATGCACCCGAGAGTACTCAAAGAACTTTCCAGAGAACTTGCACAGCCCTTGTCCATCATCTTCGGAACCTCTTTAAGGACTGGAGATGTCCCGGAGGACTGGAAAAGAGCAAATGTTATTCCGATCTTCAAAAAAGGGAGGAAGGATGACCCAGGAAACTACAGACCAGTGATTCTGACCTCTGTTGTGGGGAAGATAATGGAGCAGATATTAAAGGGAGTGATCTGCAAACATCTGGAGGACAATTTGGTGATCCAAGGAAGTCAGCATGGATTTGGCTCCAACAGGTCCTGCCAGACCAACCTAGTTTCCTTTTTTGACCAAGTAACAGGTTTGCTGGATCGGGGAAATTCGGTTGATGTCATTTACTTGGATTTTAGTAAAGCTTTTGACAAGGTTCCCCATGATGTTCTGATGGATAAGTTGAAGGACTGCAATCTGGATTTTCAGATAGTTAGGTGGATAGGGAATTGGTTAGAGAACCGCACTCAAAGAGTTGTTGTCAATGGTGTTTCATCAGACTGGAGAGAGGTGAGTAGCGGGGTACCTCAGGGCTCGGTGCTCGGCCCGGTACTTTTTAACATATTTATTAATGATCTAGATGAGTGGGTGGAGGGACTACTCATCAAGTTTGCAGATGACACCAAATTGGGAGGACTGGCAAATACTCCAGAAGATAGAGACAGAGTTCAACGAGATCTGAACACAATGGAAAAATGGGCAAATGAGAACAAGATGCAATTTAATAAAGATAAGTGTAAAGTTCTGCATCTGGGTCAGAAAAATGAAAAGCATGCCTACTGGATGGGGGATACGCTTCTAGGTAGCACTGTGTGTGAACGAGACCTTGGGGTACTTGTGGATTGTAAACTAAACATGAGCAGGCAGTGTGATGCAGCGGTAAAAAAGGCAAATGCCATTTTGGGCTGTATCAACAGAGGCATCACATCAAAATCACAAGATGTCATAGTCCCATTGTATACGGCACTGGTCAGACCACACCTGGAGTACTGTGTGCAGTTCTGGAGGCCTCACTTCAAGAAGGACGTAGATAAAATTGAAAGGGTACAGAGGAGAGCGACGAAGATGATCTGGGGCCAAGGGACCAAGCCCTATGAAGATAGGTTGAGGGACTTGGGAATGTTCAGCCTGGAGAAAAGGAGGTTGAGAGGGGACATGATAGCCCTCTTTAAGTATTTGAAAGGTTGTCACTTGGAGGAGGGCAGGATGCTGTTTCTGCTGGCTGCAGAGGAGAGGACATGCAGTAATGGGTTTAAACTTCAAGTACAACGATATAGGCTAGATATCAGGAAAAAGTTTTTCACAGTCAGAGTTATTCAGCAGTGGAATAGGCTGCCTAAGGAGGTGGTGAGCTCCCCCTCACTGGAAGTCTTCAAGCAAAGGTTGGATACACACTTTTCTTGGATGCTTTAGGATGCTTAGGGCTAATCCTGTGTTGAGCAGGGGGTTGGACTAGATGGCCTGTATGGCCCCTTCCAACTTTATGATTCTATGATTCTATGATTCAATTTTGAGCAGGGAAGCAGCATAGAGGGAAATGTTAAAAACACAATCCTTCCTGGTGCTTTTAACAAATTCACCCACATACAGGCATCGCATTTCATTTTTTTAAATAAGAAAGCCAAAGAAAAGGTGGAATATAAGCAGGTCCCGCCAAGGGAAGAAGGCGGAGTCCGGCCTCTCCAGGTGCAGCCGGGCACATCGTGGGACTTTTAAAGAGCTTGGTGGGACCTGGGACATTTTGATCAAAAGCATGACAGTCCCGCGAGAATCAGTACACCTGGTCAGCTTACACATTACTGTCATCAAGATCCACCCCTAAATCTCCAGGAATTTCCTAATCTAGAGTTGGCAACCTAACATCATGTGAAAACAAGCCATGTGACTTGTCCAGCTCTGTGAACACCAAGCAAACCCCTAGTCCCACCCACCTGGAGGAGCCTTGTCACACTAGGAAGTTGGCACAACCACGAGGCCTGAAGATATATAAAATAATCAACACTTAGAGGAAGTGGGTATTCTTTGGTATGAAGGAGCTAATGTTGGGCAAGCATTGAGAACATAACTCAATGTGCAGTAATAAAAGCTACCTTGAACTACTCCCACTCCTGCTGGCTTGTGACAAGTTTCTGTCTGCCCTAAAAAGACTGTGGATTAGGAAAAGTACCAGAAATGAAAGAGTTGCTTAAGGAGCATAGAGAACAATCCTATGAAATAAGAATTTTCAAGATCTTTTCCTGAGCCTCCAAGGGGATGCACAAGCTACTTTACAGAATCAAATGAGGTCCCAGTAGCTCACACACACTCTGTAGGAGACTTATCCCTAATGGCTATGCTATGACAGTGTCTAGCACCTCTCTCTAGGCATCATTTACTTTTATATCTTTGAACGTTGTCCTGCATTTTCTGTTCTGCCATTTATTTGAAATTTGTTAAAAGTGTTGTGGTTACGAAGTGAGGATGGGAAGTATGTTGGTTAACTCTGGACTTTGTCCATGGTCTCACCGTCTATGGGGATGTTGTTGCTATTTTAATCACTTGATATAGTCCGAGGGCTTTGGAGGTGGGATTTTCATTTCCCAAGATGTAAAGACCAGGTTGGTAGAGGTCTGAAAGAATTAGGAGATGTACAGGATTGTTCTCTTGCCCCCATCACAATGTAAATGACTGATGTTGTGACCCACAAAGTAAATGCTGTTTCAGTCTTCCCGTTCTCCCTGTACTTCAGGTGGGTGGCCCACTGTGTTTGTGTGTGTTTCTAAATTGTTGAAGGTACCATTATTTATTTAAATGTGTGTTTCCTTAAAAGCACAATCAATTTAATTAAAAGTCAGAAAACTATTCTGGGGATGGGCAGGGAAGTTTCTGCTGCACTGAACATTTTAAAATCACAGCTATGGGGAGAAAATGGCTCAGTTTAATGGAACACAATGAGTACCTCCAGAGTAGCCCTACCAGGCATATATATGCTCTAAACTTGCACTTTTGCAGCAACCAGAATAAGAGAGATATTTTGCCCAGCAAGGATCACCTTGACTTGGGGTGCCAGCAATACAAAGCAATGGAAAAGCAGACATCTGATAATAATTTTATTTATTTCTTTGATTTGACGAGTCTACCTTCAAAAACATCTATCCTGCCTCATCTCCTTGAACTCACAACAGGGAATAATTTATTTTTATCTGGTGCTTCCACATAGCGATTTCCCCCACATGAACAGCAGGAAACAGATAGCATCCAGGCAATGGCTGCTTCCATATGGAGGTTTTCCTCCACTTTTGCTTTCCAATTAGTGGGAATTGGGGGTGGGTGGGTGGGCGGGCAAGGAGAGTACCCACACTATGTCATGTTTTAATCATGCTCCAATAATTGATTCTCTATCCCTGGGATGCTCTTTTCAGACTTGCTTTTCTCCAGTCCTTTTGAAAAGTCAAAGCACATTTGGATGGGAAGGTATACATGCTTCTGTTCACTGGAACTGTTGTTGTTATGTTGTTTTGACTTATGGTGACCCTATGAATCAACGTCCTGCAAAACAGCCTTGTGGGAACGATGGCTCCCTGTCCCCTCACTGTGCCACTGGAGGGCGTTTTTAGACTTTGAAAAATAAATTGGCAATTGCAATAGAACACTCTGGCACTACAGCAATTACTGATTTGTTTTAAGCTCTCGGGTGGTGCGGTGGTGGAAAGATGCAGGGAAATAGCAGCTGATGGGAGAAGGTATGCAGTAAGCCCCCTTATGGAAGCTGTATTGCCAGCATGCATGCTCCTGCACTAGCTGCACTGGTTAATCCCTGCTGTGTGGATCAAGCCCAGACTGTGCAGAACTTGTGTGGCTCTCATTTTTTCTACTTTTATATTGGAGAAAACTGATGCCATTCCTGCCCGTTCCCACACTGTTTTCTATCGCCACGGTGGAGTGTGCTTTCATAACCCCCATGAGGATGCAGCCATAGTTTTGATAAGGAATCATTACCATTTTAATTTTTGCAACAAACATGGAAAAACAGCAAAAATTATCTAAACTATACAATTTTATGGCAAAGCTATATCTAACAGTCATAGATGGAGATAAAAATAAAGACAAATGTAACAGTACAACTGATGTGAATAAAGATGATACGAACTCTGCTAGTAACCAACCAGAAAGGCTTTCTGATTGACAGAGCAACTGCCTTTCAAAAAGGCTGGAATGGCTAATATTCAGTGGTTGTTTCTATTAATTTCTCATTTGCACTTGAAGATGATAAACAAACCTTCATATTTTCCTGAATTTATAAGTATACACAAGAGGGCAGACCAGATCATTAAGATCACTGGCCTTATCCTACAGCAGGGTTTCTTGATGGCCCTGAATGGGTGGAAGTTAATTCATTTATATATATTTTGATAAACATTTTGATAAATAAACATTTATCAGAGATTGGAAGTCACGTCAACCTGCTACCCCCATGGCCAATGATGGGCCTGGGGGGGGGGGGAAGGGGAGGGGCCCTGGGTGGTTGTATACACAGCTAGGCCCGCCAACTATATTCGGCATGATCGCACCACTTCTGGGGGTTCTCGAAGTCTGAAGAATGTTTTAGGGGTTTCTAAATGCAAAAAGTTGTCCTATAGGAATTTTTCATCCTGATACATGTTACCAGTCAAGGAAATAGAATACTAGTTGGGGAATAGAACAGTGGCAATGATCATTAATAGAAATGTGGCCCAAAGGACATATTTTTATTTCTGCAGAAAATCCATACTTTCCATTGGAGTTATAAGACTGTGAGTGTTCTATATGCCTGTGTTCTTTGCTCTTCTGCTCTCTCTTTGTCAGTAAGGAAAAAGCAATGGAGTAGGCTTTGCCACTGTCTAGATGGTTGACTGAACAAACTACTCAAGACTGAAAATGTGGTATCCTACAAAGGCAACTTGTGTGTCCAGAACAGTCTTGGGATGTTCCTGCACTATTATCTTTTGCATTCCAATATCTGTCCCTCTCATGCGATCTCAGAATATCCTCCTTGATCTCAGAATAATTGCCAAAGTTGCAACATAAAAGTCTAATGGAAACTTGATAACTGTTGGTCCAAGCTGGCTTTGCATCTCAAAGGATGTGTGTGGATACAGAGATTCTCTCTTTTACATGTTAAAAATCCAGTGCTCTATGCACCAGACTACGCAAGGAAATAACAAAGACTCTGGGAAAGGTTTGTTTCCTTTCAGGACTCTTCCAAGGATCTCATCTTTGATGTTCGTATTGGCTGCAAAGACAAAATTAAAAATAAAAATCACACCTAGCTGCCTTGCAAGAGAATTACCATAGGGGTTCAAAGGCAAGTGGGGACATTTTAAAGTATCTTAAGACCAAACTAGATGCAATGGTGTGATCACCACAGGGACACCACCATTATTTGAAGGTAGTTTAAAATGGCTGCAAGGGCTTGATCAGAATGTGGCAGACTGCCCTCTTCTCTCCCCCGCCCCCTCTTTGTGCCTTAGCAAATGCAGAAATTACCAACACCAATCAATGGCTGTTTTTGCACTTAATGATGCAGGGGAGGACAAGAGAGTTATGCTGTGGATTTGACCATGATCACACCCTCCTGGCAACCTCGTGGCAGCTGTGATAACACCATCACATCCATAAAGACCCAGTGTGATGTAGCGGTTAGAATGTAGGGCTAGGTTCTGGGATATCAGTTTCAAAGCTGCACTCTGCCATGGAAGCTAAAATGGAGGACAGAAGAATGAGGTAAACCCCCTTAGGCCCCCACTGGGGAGAAAGACAGAGTATAAATGAAGTCAATAAATAAAGCAAGTTCAAGATAGTTCTTCTACCCAGGTGCAGCTTCCCTATGGAAGAAAAGTGGTTAAGAAATATAACAACAACAAGAAGAAGAGAATAAAAAGCAATGACTTCTTTGCAGGTGAAGGAGGAGACCATTTCTAGCGGAAGCATGGTACTGCTGTGCTGCACCACTACTGGCTTGCCTGTGTTTACATCCAAAGGCTACTACGAGTTGTGGGCAGAGACCTAGGGGTGCCCCTCTCCACTTTTAATGGCGTTTGGCAGTACTTGGTTCTCAAACTACTTAATCTTTTATCAGGAGCATTACACCTTTAGTTAATGCTGCAGTGTGTCAGGGACCTGCTCCTAACAAAATAGCTCAGAGGTGAGATGAAAAGTTTCTGCAGGCTTATAATATCAATACAATTCTGAAATGCAGATCAGAGAAGATGGGGAGGATTAATCCTGGAGAAGCAGTCCTGAGGGCATGAAGGTCCCAGGCTGTTTATGGCTTTAAATGTATTGGAAGAATTTTTTACTGTTGATTTTTATGTTTTTTACAATATGTTCCCCATAGTCCCTTCTTGTCTGTCAGATCACCAACTTGAATTCTATATGCTAAACATCATGGGTGCCCCAAGTGGGCATAAAGGCATACAACTTCTGCCTAACAAGGAAAGGAAAATGAGCAACCTACCGGTACCACCGTTCCACTGACAGTTCTATCTTCATTTTGGTGTTTTCTAAGGTGTGGTAATTCCAAACTCTCACGATAATCTCGGCCCTTGGGGTTTAGCATGTCAAGCACCATTTGACTCTTGGATGGAAGAGGTGGTTTGCTGTGCCCTACTTCAGATCTTGAGAGCTTAACGGGCTTCTTCATTGGCACCAGAGCATCTACATTGGTACAGGGCTGCTGCTTGTTCTGAGTCTTTTCATTCAGGGCAGTCTTTTCCTCTGACTGGGCAGAACAAGTGTAAGAACGAAATCGGGGTGTGGGGACTATGAAAGGAGGAGAGCATTGTTGCTTGTTAGAAGCTTTGCTGGTGTCCATCTCCTGAAGTTTGGTGAAGCTTTGATCAGGGGTACATGGGAGTTCTTTTCGTGGAGCCTTCATCAAGTCCTGATCTCTCTTAGACACCGGTTTGTCCTTGGATTTTGTGAAATCATATAGTGGGTTGTCAATCATCTCTGGCTTGGAGTACGTTTCTTCCAGTAGCAATGGTTCTACCACGCTTTTCCTTACCTCAGCATATCTGCAACAATTAAAAGGACAAAAACTAAAGGTGCAGCAAGACAACATTAAATTTGTAAAGAGTAAGGAGGATATCAAAATGGCTGTGATAAAAGCAGATGAGAATACTGATTAAAAAAAACAGGGACAGGTGGCTATGTACACTGCAACAACAGCAGTGATGTTACAACCAGTTGCCTCTCATTAAGGTGCTAAAAAGAGTTCCTTTAGCTGGGTTGCTGAGAATAATTTGGTGAAATTATATGCACTAACTTTACACTCCAGAATGAGTGTAAAGGCCCATGATTTTCCTGTCTCTCATTAAGTTCCAAGACTATGCTAGGCCTGCAGGCAGTATCTCAGAATGGGAACAGGACAGTAGATCACAAAGAAAATAACAGTGTTTCTCCATCAAAAAACAAGTGGCTCAGCACAGCCAGAGCAGGAATATAGGACCTATCCAGGCAATGTGATTATGGGGAGAGTTACAATGAACTCTTCCAGGTGCAAGCAAGAGAGAAGCGACCCTTGTGGGATATGCCAGCTCTTTCTAGAGTCAGGATGCATATTTATCTGAACGTGTGTGCACGTATGCATGCGTGCGTGTATGTGACAACCCAAAAGTTGTTTGTCAGATTGTGCTTAAGAACTTTGTCTGAAGAACAGAAGCCCTATATCAGACCAAGAAAATAATATAGCAAAACAAAAGAAACAATGAATTGGGTGGGTCTTTGGAGATCAGTCAAGAAAGGGTGAATATAAAGCCTCTTTATTCTGTTTCCTTTAAACAGTGATGAGGCTTGATGCTGAAAGCTGTTTCAATTATATTTCATCAGCTGCAAAAGCTGAAAATAAGGATTAAGATAATAAACAATACGAAATAGTTACAATTTCCAAGAAGGGACAATGAATAAATGAGGCATAATGATCCAGAGAAGCTACAGGCTGCAGTACCTCTAACTGATCACTTAGTAAGTATTGGCTATATACAAAATTGTGTTATTTTGATAAATCTCTACTCATATTATTCCCCTCCATTTTTTTATTACAGCAAGACAAGCTAAAACAATCACTTTGAGCATGGTTCCTTCTTAGAGCTGTTTTCTATGCTTTATAGGGTAAGTCTCGTTTATTCATTGTCCCTTCTTGGAAATTGTAACTTGGGACTTATGTTTTGTATTGTTTATTGTCTTATTTCTCATTTTCAGCTTTTGCTGCTGCTGAAATATAATTGAAAGAAGGGTACCCTGTTCAGCTCAGCTTTCATCACCAACTCTCATCATTGTTTCAAGGAAACATAAGAAAGAGGCTTTATATTCACACTTTCTTCACTGTGCTCTTGAGACATAGTTGGCCACATGATTCATTGTTTCTTTTGTTTTGCAAAGAACTCTGACAGGCACGGGTGGGGGCAGCTACCTGCTGAGAGTGTGGGGCTATTGCATCAAGGCAAGTGGTAGCCAAATAATTTCAGGGAGGCTGGGGAAGCAGTCCTCCTTGTCTCTGGCTTTTTCTTGAGACCTTCCATCTTGAACCATTATGACAGTGGTGCAGAAGGGCAACTGCATGTTCTCCCAGCGATCATATAGCCCAGCAATCATTCCAATTCTGGTCTGATAAGCAGGTGAAATGGAAGGAAACTACAGAAACTATAAGAAAACTCACACTTGGTGGTCCTGATTCCTAGGTCCTGGATTTCGGTGAGTTACAGCTGGAACAGGTGGCCTCGGTGACTGGGGTGATAAGTCAGAAGGCATGGTGGGAGACTCCAGTCCCATCAGAGAAGGGGTGTCTTTGGTCTGTGGGTCATAACTCCAGAGAGCAGGTGATTGGTCAGGTGATGGGGTCTGTTTAAGCTGACTTGTTGTGGAGAACTGCTGAGAGGCAGGAGCAATTCGTAAGTAGTTTGGATTGCTGATGTCTGTGGCTGTTGTACTGCTGAGGTGGGATTGGTAATGCGGAGAGAAAAAAATCAGAATCATACACAGGAAGTGAAAGCAGGTAGGGCTGCCACTTTTGCCCAATGAAAGTTCACTGAGAGGCCCCTGCCCTTCCACACAAGATTGGCTAACGACTCTGCCACCATTTTGAATACAATGGCACTTGATGGGCAGTATCTACCATTAGAAAGGAGAGGTAGGAGAAACCTCAATAAGTTAAAACCTTAAGGTAAAAATAATATTTAGCATTTAGATAGCATGTCTGAATGTCAAAGCCCTTCAAATATGTTATCTTGATATTCTTTGCAGCTACCCGGTAAGACAGACCACATTTTAAAAATGCCAACCACAGTATACCATTACCATACTTATATACAGTATAACATTCTCTCTAGGTGGAATCTTTGTTCTTTATATCATTTATATATCATTTTGATCAATTTTTCCTGAGCCAACAAAGCCTACGTATTTCTAAAGGCAGTGATGTTTGTCCTATTCTCACGAGAAACCAAATGTTATGAATCCAAATTTCCAAATCAAGCAGCTTATCCTGTTTCCAAGACTGTTCCACCAACAGTCTTCTTCTTCTGAGTAAATTTTTCATTGGTCATTTACATTTCTTCTGTAACTTTTTGGCAAAAGACCTAAACGGGCAATTTCGGGATCACATCGCGTTCTAATTTGGATTAGTTCCCACAGGCCTTACTAATATACTAGGAGGGGAATTGAGCCATCCTTTGTAAAAGTGTAGCATTGCTTCCTTCTACCAACAGTAATAATTTTTAATAAAAGGGATCTTATTCTGAGAAAATTGCAAGGCAACTTGTGCTTCGGGAAACCTGGTGTAAAGATAAGTGGTCCTGAGGTAATTTTGCCCACTCCTGTCTGCCTGGAAATTTGCTGTTATTATTTCCAGGATGGAAATTAGGTTATTTAGGAAACTCAACCTGCTGAAGTAACAAATAAGACAGGTGGCCATGGAGGGCCCAAGACCTTGTGGCACCTCTGGAGGGAAATCCAAAGGGCAGCTTCTTCAAATATAATAATAAATTGCAATATGTTCCCCTTAACAGCACTCACTTATCCTCATGCCAGTAGCTATTTGTCCTTATTGCACATCTGCTCTAAATCTGTTGACTATTAGTTACCCTAGCTCTTCCTGAAGAGTGCCTAAATATATCCTTATGGGATAAAAAGATATCAATAAATTATATCTGGGCAGGAATGGTAGGATGAGTGCATCCAAACAGACCCAATCTGAGAGAAGTGTTCCGTGGCTACATAAGCGCATGAAGGTGAAATCGTGAGGTTACCGTGAGAGGTCTTCTTTGCCCTCATCCAGAGATGCTGTTATGGTTCCTCGAGAGCGAGCAAGAGCAGCTGCTTCTTTGGCTACCAGGTGACTAGATCTCCTGTTCGAGGAACAGCCCCTTGAAGTGAAGAGGTGAGTAAGTTCTCCCTATTTGTTTAGAAACTATTTATTTATTTAGAAACAACTTTCCCAGGACTTTATTCTCCAGTACCTTCTAATTTTAACAGATGCAGGTCTGCCTGAGGGCGTGTCATCCAATCTCGTGAAATCCACTCCTAGCCATCTTACCTATTTGTGGGCTCCCACTCTTTGCCATGGTCTATACTGCACATGCTTCTCATTGGTTTCGGTCCAGCAGATTCATCCCGCTCAGTCTTCACAAAATCTGAAGGAAAGGAAATGTGAGAGAGTTTGTATGTGATACTCAAGATCTAGCTCTGCAACACTGCAGCCAGTTCATATGGTGCTCCACAGTGCCCCCTTGTTCAGGGAAAACGGTCCAAGAGGGAAGGCTGAGGCCCCTCCTGCCCCTGCACTACACCTCTGAGCCAAACGTAGCCCTGCAGCACTTGGAATGTTAGCTCTCCAATGTTCAGGTGACATGAGCTGGGCCGGGGGTGCCTGAAGTTCAGTACAATGAGGCCTGAACTAGATTAGGGCTGTCCCTCACTATTCATCGATGACACCTGCACCTCTCAGAGGGCAAAACCACCACCTCAGCTAGGAAGGGAAGAGAAACAAAGTGAAATTCAAGGGTTGCTGCTCATCATGTTGATCTCTCTTTGACCACTGAAGGAATCTGGCCGGAGTAGCGCAGGTCTGGCCTGGCGCACAGTCTGGCCAGTTAGTGGGTCCCTGAAATTCCTTTCCTCGGCCTCTGGCAGATTTTTTTCCATCTGTGCATCTGTGATATAGACTGAATATTCAATACATATAAATATCAGCAGGTCCCTGAGGATATTGACAACTGCACAACACTTTATTCCCATTCCCCACTGGCATAAGAAATGGAAACGAATTTGATGAGCACCTAAGTTATTAATGTTAACTGTTTTACTGTTTAATGTGCAAATGTTTTAAATGTTGCAAGCTATCCCAATCTAACCACAACCATTCTGCTATAATAAGAAAGTTATAGAGGTACATCCTTGTTCAGAATAAAGAGAACATAATATTACTCCTGCAATAATTATTAATTAATATTATTAATACTTTTCTCTTTCATTTTACGTGGGAAGTTTTCATCAGGCAGATAAACAGTGATAATAGCATTTGTTATTGTTTCATGGAGGGCAGGAATAGCAGTGGTTACTAGCAGTGGTGACTAAAGGGAGCCTCTACATTCAGAGGCAGTAAACCTCTGAATACCTGTGTCAGGAGGCAACAATAGAGGAAGGCCTTGGCCTCTGGCATAAGTGATTGGCCAGGATGCTGGACTTGACAAATCACTTGTCTAATCCAGTGTGGCTCTTCTTATGCTATTATTTTTGCATTTTGGAGCCTGTTGTGTACTGAATACTAGAGATGGGCATGAACCAGATCATGAGTCAAAATTCAGCATGACCTTGGCCTCTGTAGCCTCTGAACTGATGTTCAGGGAAGGTGCCAACTTTACCAGACTTTTGTTTGGATTGGTTCAGCTGTTCATGTCATTTAAAGGGAACAGCTGTGCATGGTGGGTCTGCCCCTCAGCTGTTATGTTTAAACTAGCTTCACAGTCCGTTCCTAAGAATGGGCCTTGAAAGAGTCCCCTCCCCTGCCTGCCAGCCAGACAGCTTAAGGAGGCTTTGGGCTGCAGCTCACAGCCAGATCAAATGGGGCAGGCAGGGGCTGGCCAGCTCGTTAGCAGGCCTGGGACAGAGCTCCTTAGCAGGCAGTCAGCAGGCCTGGAGGCCCTTGTTAACATGCCCTGCTTAACAGGCTGGGAGGACCTCGTTCCTTTGCTGGCTGCACCCTGATTGGCCCTATTCCAACTTGGACAGCCGAACACGTTCCACCCCCCAGGCTGTTTCACAAATATACAGAGGAACCATGGATAAGGATGGCTGCCAGACAACCAGTGTGTTTCACTCCCCTGCTTCAAAATGGGAGGAAGTGAAATAGCTGATGGGTTCATCCTGCCATTAGGACGAAATGGCTGCCCCAGAGGGAGGAAGCAAAACGGATTCTCCCTTTCTCCCAGCCACAACTTTGAACTGGTTGGATCAGTTTGGGGAAAATTCCAGTTCAGTCTGAGGTTTGGTTCAGGGGTTGCCTTGAACTGAACCAGAATATTTAGATTCATGCCCATCTCTAATGTACACTCTTTATTGCCCATTTTCAACAGATTTGACTGGGGTGGGGAAAGAGAACTACTACAAGTGGAAATAAATTCTGCTGAAGTCTATATTAGTGACAGACAGGTAGAGGGCTCTCTCTGTCTGTTTATGTGCTTTAAAGCCAGAAGGGAAAGTTATAACTGGATTCTATCCATTTCTTTTAAGACAGAATCACAGAAAAATACTTTCTGAGCTCTGAAACCACCATTAGATGTTCTTAACAGTTTAAAAAATACATATCTTTTTTGATACATTTTAAAAAAAAACTGTTAAGTCCTTTTTGTGATCTTCAAAATATGAAGGCTTTATTCATGCATTAAATATTCTGAAAAAAGATCATCCACATGTAGGGAAACCACCTCCCTCTTGCTCCTATGCATGCATCTCATTATGTTTTTTTTCTGAATGCATGCAATAATTAAGGCCCCTTTCACTAAATGGGATATTATCCATTGTTGGCCCGGTTCAAAGTAAAGTGATAGTGGGATGAGGATTTCATACATCAACTTTCTTCTGCAAATGAGCTGCACCCCTTTTCTTCCCACCCTTTTTTTGCTGTTCCATCTTCCTTGCCGCCCCCCTCAAATGTTCTAAGTTGAGCGCTATGATGCTAAGACTAGTATAGTCTCGCAATGGAGTCAAAGCATCTCAATAGTGCTTCTGTTGACTGAAGTGCTATGTTGGCATGCGCTATAGTGCTCAACTTAGAACGTTCAGAGGGGAAAGGAGAAGAAGACTGCATGGCAAAAGAGGGTGGGGGGAGGGGCATTGCAGGAAGCACTATGGTCATTTTAAACAGCCCACCACAGTGATTCAGAAGTGCAGTGAAGAGGTGAAAATGGAAGACAGCAGTTTCCCCTCAAGCCTTGCTTTGCCAACAGGATGCAAGCAGCTTTGTATGAACATGTGAATAAAATCTGTTTGCAGCCAGTTGCTAGAAAGACTGTGTCTGGACTGACACAAAAAGCCTGTTCTGGCTCTGGGGAGGTGAGGCTAGGGTACATGGCTACTTCTTGACATAGGCATAGCTGCTTTGTATTCTTGAGTTTCTGAGGTATGTACTGGAAAAGACTAAATAGACAGACAGGCCACCTTTGGTGTTTCGGCAAGCACTGAAGACTTCTGGGAACCATCTGGTGGCTACTGTGTCCTTTCTTTAGCTTCTCTAAAGGCCAAACTATCCCATATGTCTTTTAACAAGCTGAGGCTGAGTTATGTGTATCTGACTCACTTTCACCTCGTTCATACAGCAACTGCAGGGAATGTTGCATTTAAAGCCCTCAGGAGCCAGTTTGACTCAGGAGGGGGGGGGGAGCGCTCCTGCTCCCTCACACTCTTTCCATAAATCGAAACAGCTCTAGGGGAACTATCTGCATAGCTTTGGATCTCTCGATGTGCTCAGAATACTTCAAGTGCAACTCCAAAGTTATGCAAATGACTCCTCACTGAGGCTGTTCCTGCTCAGGAAACAGGTGTGCGTGTGTGTGTGTGTGTGTGGGGGGGGGAAGGCAGGAGTTCCTCTGAGCCCACCCCCTGTAACACTGGCCTGACAGGCTCCTCCTTGTGGTCACTATGTGACTGAGATGAAGACAGATTGGGTCCAAGAAGCTCAGGCCCAATTTGTGACAAAATGATACTTGACACTGAGACATTTGCACACTGGGCTTTTGATGCAGCTTGGCTTCTTAACTTGAAGAAAAACTGGGGGAGACTCGCAAAAGACATTGTGATAAGGAGAATAGAAAATCCAGTGCAGTTAAGTAGCCAAGCTGCATCAAAACCCAGTGTGCTTTTCTCTACCAGTATGCTGCTTTTCTCTATCAGAAGTGGCTTTCAGTCACCTTCCCTTTCCTCTCCCCATAACAGACACCCTGTGAGGGAGGTGAGGCTGAGAGAGCCCTGATATTACTGCTTGGTCAGAACAGCTTTTATCAGTGCCGTGGCGATCCCAAGGTCACCTAGCTGGCTGCATCTGAGAGAGCAGGGAATGAAACCCAGCAAGCCAGATTAGAAGCTGCCGCCGCCGCTCTTAGCCACTATACCAAGCTGTACCTCTGAACAGTAACAAGTGACAATTGCAACAAAGCCCTAGGAAGCCAAGATCTTGCTTCTGGAGACATTTGTCTCTTTCTGAATTGTTCAGTCTTACAAAATCAGCCCTGGGTCAGCATGACAACCCACACAAGTTACTGACATGTTCCAAATGTGACATTGCAGCTGAGGGGTATTGATATGGAGAATAGCCAGACATCCAGCATCCTGCATACCTTCCTCTCAGCCCATATTTCTTGCTTGTACCACCCCATTTTCAGGAGGTGCCAACTCTCACCCCTCATATAAAGACTCTGTGATAGAAATGAAGCTAATTTTCAAACTGGCACTCATTGCACTCTCCTGCACCATCACTTTTGGTTGGATTCATCCCAGATTGCTGCTAGGGAAACAGAATAAGCTCTTTTTCATGCATCGTACTCTACCTTTCCTGACCAAAAAATAGCCATTGCCTTACCATAGAGTTTCTCTCTCTGTTTGCCTTCGGAAGTTTGTAGCTTGAATTCTCCTTGAAAAACACCCGTCTTCTCCCCATGATGTGTTAGCATAGTTTGGATCGGGACCAGGGATTCTGTAGCTCCACTCTGAAGGTCAATACAACCTTCTCCTAGGAAACAAGGAGGGAATGGAATCTGATAAACTGGAAGCTTCACAGCACGTTTCTCTCATCTCTCCAAGCGAACAGGACTAAGGTACCCGCCAAAAGGAAACAATTGTCATTTTCAGATTTTGTGGAGTCCTAAATAATTTCCCCTCCTTGTAGGTGTTCAAGAAGCATTTTGCTGATTGACATTTGTTCTGAGTGCAGATGGACATTTGCTCTGATCCAGTAGGATCTATGAGTATTGCACAAGAGAACTTCCCAAGGGAGGGTGGTTAATACCTGCTGTGAATACAGTGTAGTGGACCTGTTGAAAACATGACAGTGCATTGGCTCTGTGACCTGTCGTTGAAGAAATATTTACAAGTCTGAACAAACTATAGAGGAGAATACTGATCCTTGGGTTTATATTAAGCAGTTTGGATTTGGGTGGGGGGAGGGAGTGGGTAGATAAACATATAGGGAGAAGCACCTAGTACAAAATGTCATAGCCCCTCATGAGTACATAAAGTCACCTCTCACAACACGTGCTGAAATGCATTTTTATAGCAGAAAAGAGAGCACCAAAGCTGTCATTCAAGCTTTCTGCTGTCATTCTCCCCCACGCTGTCAGTGATTTAACTGTAAGTAGAAGTTGACTCATGCACAGGCCTCTGGGATAAGGGCTTACCGTACGATTCATCGCTATCTGATGACTTAATGCTGATCAGAATGTGTTGGTCCAGTAGGTATTCCGGGTCTGAAATAATTGGAGTCAGCTGCAAGGAAAAACCCAAAGAGTTCAGTAGAAACTTAAGAAATAAATGCAGTATTCACAAGTAGTACCTTTTTCTTGTTATGGTGTTTATGTTAAAATAGGATAGCAAGTATTAACATAGGAGATAGGCCTACTGTGTTCCAGTAATTTACTTCTGAGAATGTATGATTTTATCCTTGGGGTCCTTTTGAAGCCGAATTCTGATAATGTAATTTTTGTTTAATGACTTGCACTCAGAAGTATTGATGGAAGGACTGAAACCTGGTCTTGCCATTGGCAGGGAACTGTAGTCAGATACGTATCTGTTGGATGTACATTTTCATATTATATTTTTCAGTGTGTGGATAAAGCCTAAAAACACGATGTGTATGGCCTTCAGCCAAAGGTGAGATGAAAATCCAGGACCCAAGCAAATTTATTTTTGTCTGCCTTTATCAGGCATCAGGGTTACAATTCTTTTTCACAATAATGATTTTGAATGAATTGGAGCTGCACTTCTGAAAGCAAAAACTAATGAACATCTGAAGCAGTTCTTGGGTGATTTGTGGTAGCAACGGCAACAGGTAAGTATGATTCAATGATTCTAAGTAGTATTGTCACTGTAGTATTTCATAATCTTATGGCCGTTCTTTTTTCGTTCATTCAGCTGTTGCATAAGCACAAGCAGTGGAGGGAGTCATGGCTTTTTCTAGAGCAGTGCAGTTTAGGTGGCAATTTTCAGCTGAAGTTTCATAATGGGAACTCAGGGAGATCGTGCAGGTTCTACAAAGAACTGATCTCAGCCTCTTCCTTGAGGAACTCATTGGGTTTTTTTTACATCTATACAATTTGGGCCTAGAGGCCTAACTGCAATGACTCCAGCAGCTGTCTTAACAATCACAACACAGGGTTGCCAGCTCTGAGATGGGAAATTCCTAGAGATTTTGGGGATGGAGCCAGGAGTGTGTGGGATTTGGGGCAGTGAGGGACCTCAGTAGAGTATAAGGCTATGGAGGCTACCCTCCAAAGCAGCCACTTTCTCCAGGAGAAATGATTTCTGTAGCCTTGAGATGAGCTATAATTCCAGGGGATCCCCAGGTTTCCCCTGAGGACTAGCATCCCCAACTACAAAGCTTCTTTTCCACAGTCACCATCAGGAGGCAAATGGCCTCTCTTCAGAACATTAAGGGCATTTCCGCACATTGTTAAAAATAGCGTTACATCAGCTGAGTGGCATAACACTACATATAATCACACCTCCCGGCCCCTCCTCATCTTTTTTGCTGTTTCACTCTTCTCTGCCACCATTTTGTGCCTCTCCCCCTCCACAAGTGCTGATGGAAATGGCGGAAGAGAGCAATGCGATTTATATGCAACTCTCTTCTGCCTGTCAATCAAGCCAGGTAGCCAATCCCCTTTCTCCATGCTTTAAAGGGCCCGTAATGCCTGCTAATTGTTTTAAAAAATTAATAGTTCTTGTTGAAACACCTATGCCTCTAATCATATATGCCTAGTGCTTCTTAATTGCCACCCCTTATGGAATCATGAATCCTGCTGCTTTTAAAAATAAATCTCATTCCTGATTTTTTTGGGGGAGGGGAAGCTTAAAAAGACATGCTTTGTGCTACAACTTTGGGGGAATTTTTGTGTGTGTGTTTGCCTGCACAATTGAATGCCTATTCATTGCTCCAGGCAGTTCACTTAAAAAAAAACCTCTCCCATCCCTGGGAGAAGGGAGAGGAAGGTGGGTGCGAGGGTGGGACATTCAAAGCAGGGGTAGCACTTCTTCACCTCCATACATTTTTTTTTTTTGCTGGTGGCCTGCTGGTTGCTCTCCAGTAGGTAGCGCTACATATGTTGGTGAATCCGCTTTTGGGGATTCACCAACTAGCGCTTTAAAGTGGAGGATGTAGCTGGCTATTTACTGCTCAGATGCTGCATGTTGGCAACGTCATGCAGAGGGGCTGGAATATAACGACAATGAAAGGTAAGTATCTCAGTATTTTTAAAGGGTGCGGAAATCCCCTAATTCTGATTAACTATCACTCTTTGTAACTGTACAACAGAATGAACACAGTTTAATTGATAAGGTTGAAACTGAGGGGCATCCTTATTTATTTTTAAGCTATGTTGGCTCGCTTGTATTACTGACAATCGTGTTGTCAGGACCTCCTTGTCTACTGGTGGGGAGGGATGGGGGTAGGGTTGCCAGGTCCAGGCTGGAAAACTCCTGGAGATTTGGGGATAGAGCCTGTGGAGTTTAGGGACATCAGTGAGGTACCAGGCCATAGAGCCCACCCTATAACATCTAGTTCAAAAGAATGGTTCAAGGTGTAACTATGCTGCCCAGCACCAGTTTCTGAACTGAAGATCTGAGGAAACTTGAGGCAGGTGTATCCATCACAGACCGCCAACATCATCTTTTAAAGTAGAAGGACAGCCAGCCCGTGGGTCTTGTTCTTTCTCATACAAAGCCACTGGGAGGCTACTACAGCAATACTTAGTTGGAAATCCTTCTAAGGACACCAGCTGGAGAGTCATTTCAACATGTTCTTCCAAGCTTTTTAATTACCCATATGCTCATGTAATATAAGGATGTGGAGGTCTTTCAACAGAGTCCTGACAGGGCATTCTATGAATTAGTTACACAGACAAGCATCTCCCAAAATAAGATTTTTTTGGTCTACATTGCAATTGTTTCCCCTCAAAATCACTCATGTTGTGGGTAAACTGCTTTCTTGGAACAAACAAACCACAAATTGTTGTTGCATGGAAAGTATGATTTTTAAAAATCTGCCACCCCAAAAAGCACTCCCTTGCTGTTATGATAATTGTAGAGATAGGTAGATATGTGAATGTCACAAGCACCTTTTGATAATGTCTGTAATTTAACTAGTGACATAATTCCTCCTCCACATATGCTTGTGTGATCACTGTGCATCTTTACAAAGCCTTTAAATAAAGATTCCCCATTCCATTCTTTAGAGACAGAGTACTTTCTGCTGTAGCACTCAAAGTTGCAAAGACCCAGCAAAGCAATATTTTATGGACCTTCTTATGTTTTATGAATAGATTTTTAAAGCAATATATACCTACTTCTCTGTTGCTGTGGTGCCGGTCTAAAAGATGTATCTAGTCAATTTCACTTCCCTGCTGCTGTACAGCAGGGAAGTGAAATTGACATGGACAAAGATGCGCAGGAAGTAATTTCCCCATCTAAATCCCTTATCCTGGGACTAGGATGTCACACTGAGACTCCTGTACAGATCATGAAAATTAAAAATAATTTTGATTAGGGCCATGTTTACCCCTTATCAATTTAAGGGCAAGGCCTAAATTATCTTTTATATGCAGTTCTAGAAATCTGTACTCAATTTACAGGCGGGTGTTTATAACTGCTCTTCTCCTTTAAAAAAATGTGATTCTAGATATATAAGGTGATGTTCTATATCACCATAAGTTTAAAAGATTTTTTAAAATACAAATTTGCTGTACAGCAAAGTAACATATATAATTTTGTTACAGTAAGTATAAAGCCTAATGCTGGGAGCGATTGAGGGCAAAAGAAGAATGGGGAGACAGAGAATGAGGTGGCTGGATGGAGTCACTGAAGCAGTTGGTGCAAACCTAAATGGACTTTGAAGAATGGTAGAGGACAGGAAGGCCTGGAGGATCACTGTCCATGTGGTCGCGATGGGTCGGACACGACTTCGCACCTAACAGCAAGCACAAAACCATCTCCCACCTACCTTAGGAAGGCCTACAAACTTTACCACCAGTTCCCCTTCATTTCCTTCCTCATTTTCTCCTTCCTGGCTCTTCACAAAGCCTGTAACAGTGTTAGAAAATAAAATCATTTGCCAGCTGAGAAATGCATTTGTAAGAAGTAAACAAGCAAAAAAAACCCCTTACTGTCAAGGAATTATTCCTTGTTCTGGACAAAGAAATGGACAGCATCTGAGAATTTAAAGGATATGACCCTGAATGAACAAAGCCTTACAAATGGCCTTTCTGGGCCATCATTTTAATTATTTCGTTCTAAATTAGAACAGCATTAGGAAGCTCTGTGTATGCATGGACAAGAGGATAAGGAGAACATGACAACTTTTCCTACACCACTCAAGATAGCACATTTTCTGAAATTCTAATTTAAGATTCTAACACATGGTTTCCATAGAAATGTATGCAAATCTATATATAGTCAAAACAATTTTTTTTGTAGAGCTGGGTAGAGCTGTGGCATGAAAATACTGGGAAGAGTACAGTAGAAGCATGCTATTTCTCTTTCAGGTCTGGCCCTGTTACAGAGGACAGCATAATCAGCACACTTTGGGCATGTTGTTTTTCAAGTTGTGAAGAAGTGCCTTTTTTGGGTGGAGGTCTAACTTAAATAAAATCTTTATCAGGAAGTTTTAACATTTATTGTCTCTGGTCAGAGAACACACAGGGAGGAAGAATTTAGTCAATGGCTTTCCAAGCTCACTTCAGCTATCACTTAAGAAATGCTAATAGGTTTAGCTAGTGACAATAGGAGGGTTCAGTCCCTCCCTCCCTCTTCAAGCAGGAAGTATAGACTTGGAGGTATTAAATACTAAAGAGACTTCAGGAAAGAATTCCTGAAGAATCTCCCAGAAAAGCTTCTCTGACCCTATCTGACCTGTCACTGGATGGGAAAAGAGAGGTAATCAATCTCCTGGGGGGAAAAAAGAGGAAGGGCTCTTTTGTGCTGAGTCCATAAGAGCAGACAGAACTTTTAACTGAGATCTGGAGGAGGCAGCCATGAACCGTGTGTTGGCTTGAAGAGCTGGAGGAAGCTGCAAAGTAATGGAAGCTCTGTAGAGAACTACAACATCCTAAGCTAAGGAGCCTGTCCTATATTTTAACATAGGGGATGTATAAGAGGGACAGAAGAATTGCATTTTACCTATTTCTTTTGAATCCCTTGCTCAATCTGGTGTGTGCTAAAAGCATGCTTGTGAACATTTGCTCTTTAACTTGGGCTGCCAGAAGCGGTTCTCTGTACCACATAGACCTCCACTGATTTGGACATGCTATTTTAAAATATGGCTATTCCCCCCCCTTGAGTTTCCATGTGATCATGGCAAAAGGGGAGCCTGAAAATTTTTTTCATGAGAATAACGAATTAATTTTCTAGGCTGCAAAAAGCCTACAAGGGATTGCGGTAGAAGTATCTGGTGCAAAATCATGGTTTATGCATTCTGGACACAAACAAAAGAGACATGGCCATCTGGGAAATCTTTGCATGAACTGGGTCAGAAAAATGAAAAGCATGCCAGGATCAGAAAAATGAAAAGCATGCCTACTGGGTGGGGGATACGCTTCTAGGTAACACTGTGTGTGAACGAGACCTTGGGGTACTTGTGGATTGTAAGCTAAACATGAGCAGGCAGTATGATGCAGCAGTAAAAAAGGCAAATGCCATTTTGGGCTGTATCAACAAGGGCATCACATCAAAATTACAAGATGTCATAGTCCCATTGTATACGGCACTGGTCAGACCACACCTGGAGTACTGTGTGCAGTTCTGGAGGCCTCACTTCAAGAAGGACGTAGATAAAATTGAAAGGGTACAGAGGAGAGTGACGAAGATGATCTGGGGCCAAGGGACCAAGCCCTATGAAGATAGGTTGAGGGACTTGGGAATGTTCAGCCTGGAGAAAAGGAGGTTGAGAGGGGACATGATAGCCTCTTTATTTGAAAGGTTGTCACTTAAGGAGGGCAGGATGCTGTTTCCATTGGCTGCAGAGAAAAGGACGCGCAGTAATGGGTTTAAACTGCAACAATATAGGCTAGATATCAGGAAAAAAAGTTTCACAGTCAAAGTAGTTCAGCAGTGGAATAGGCTGCCTAAGGAGGTGGTGAGCTCCCGCTCACTGGCAGTCTTCAAACAAAGGTTGGATACACAATTTTCTTGGATGCTTTAGAATGCTTTGGGCTGATCCTGTGTTGAGCAGGCGGTTGGACTAGATGGCCTGTATGGCCCCTTCCAAATCTATGATTCTATGATTCTATTACATGAGCTGCCATAATAGGAAATAGTCTACAACAACACAATGATATAAGTGAGGCATTATGCTGCTGCTATGAGCTGACCTATGATGTCACATGTAGCACGGCAGAACAAATTAACAGTGCAGTCCTAAAGAGAATTATACTCTTCTAAATCCATTGAAGTCCATTGGCTTAGAAGTATGTAAAACTATTGAGGATTGCATTATAACTTTGCTATCTGCATATAGCTTGTATTTTCAGACATTGTTATACTGTTATGTAGTACGGACTGGAGGTGATTCATCTATGAGATGCATTATCTTTAAACCTTTATGTTAACATGGAGCACATTTTGTGCATACCTATGTTCAAATATCTAACCACAACCTTTAAAAATATATTTATCATCTGTACCCTTTCATCTAAGAAACCAGGGACCTATGCATGGCTTCCTCAATAATTTTTAGCCCCACAATAATTCTGTGTGTGTGTGTGTGTGTGGGGGGGGGGGGGTTGGGAGAGAGAGAGAGAGAGAGAGAATTGTCCAAAGCTTCCCAGAGTGACATGGTAGGTGCTCCCTGTCTTACATGATGCCTATACAAATCCACAGATAGGTTTTGTTACTTCCAAATGCAGTAGTATAGGTATACATTTCAAACATTCCTTCGGGATAATGATGTGAAGTGATTTTAAAACAGTATTTGAATAACACCTTGTTGTAAAACACTTTGAGCCGGCTGGCCAAAGAGCAGAGGTTAATAAATGTAATAAGTATGTGCTGGGGTTGTAAGTATGTAAGTATGATAAATAAATAAATAATTTAAATAAAAAATCTGACACTGAAAAATCATTCCGTCAAGTGCTTGTAAATATTTAAGGGCTTTCTGTCAAATGTCAAGTGAATACCATAAAAGAGTGATGGAAAATATAATAATATTTTAATAATACATCCCTCCACTAAACAGGTCACTCTTCTAAAAAAGATTATGAGTTCCTACTCAACAACAACAACAACAAAAGCAAGGGAAGATATCATACTTTCTAGGCAGCTGGAGTAGAATTCAATGTAGAATTTTGTTTGTGACTTCGTCTTAAGAGTGGCACTGCAACGCATGAATTCAATCTGTCCAAGTGATTCTGTGTACTTGGCTTCTAGAAGAAGAGAGGACACTTGATCAGGTTAAAGACATTGACAGAAAAATTTGCCAATGAACTATTCTTCTTTCAGCATACTTCTCACATATGCTTTCATAAGTATGAAGTAAAACAACTCAATACCACGGTATTTACTGACCATTCTTTGAGACAAATTGTGAAGTGACTGCAACTTCGAATGTGGCAAAGACAGGACTGTGGTCACTCGTCATGATGTCACTGGTGCATCCTGACAACCAGAGAGGAAAAGCCATCAGTTCTCAGGGTCACTGTTCTTGACCCAACAAAACAATGTAACTGTCCTGTTATCAAAACATAAGGCCCAAGATAATTTTGTCAAGGGGCATGAAGGAGTGGATGAATCAAAGAGCCACAATCCAAACAATTTGACATTAAGAGGAGAGACAAGGGCTTTTGCTACATGGCTTTTGATTCAAGGGAGATGGAATAGCCATACAAGTAATCTGCCATGGATACCCTAGAAGCACACGTTATAATGGCATAGTCTGAATATAGACTTGATCATAGCAAGGATATTTGAATGCTAGGTTAAGCATTTGAAATATGATACACATGAAGCTACATTTTACTAAACCAGTCCATTCATCTTCCTCACCCAGTACTTTATATTCTGGCACCAGCTCTCCTTTGTAAGCTGAGCAACATTTACTTGGAGAATATGGGGACAGAACCTGGAATCTTCTGCCTGCAAAGCATGTGATCGGCCACTGGGATACAGCCCTGACTCATAACAATAGAAGAATGTTGCTGAATATTCTGTTTGAAACCCCAGCACTTTTTAAAATCAGTTCAGCACTGCCAGGAATCAAAATATTGTGTGGACCTTTCAGACAATGCTGCTCCAAATATAATGGTTTATGTATCCGTTATTGAGAACTTGGCAGTAAAAGCAGGTTCTACAGATTCTGATTCATTTCCATTTAAGTCAGCTTCACAAGTATTTTCAGTCTGTTATCTACCCACCATAAGACTGACACACCACATGCACCATGGGATATGATTTCCAGAGTACTCGATCACACCAGGATGGTAAATTGTATTTCATCTACAAACAAAAAGAATCAACATCAAGAATTTATTTATTGTATTATATTTATATACCGCCCTCCCCTGAGGCTCAGGGTGGTTTACATAAAGCAGGGAACAATACAGAATACATCACTGTAGTAGAAGGAAGGTCTCTGTTGCCAAGAAAATCACAGTGTGCTCTGATTTCTACAGAGAGACAGTCCTGGCAGTATAAACATGGGGTAGTTAAACCACGGCCCTCCACATGTTCATGGACTACAATTCCCATTAGCCCCTGCGAGAGAATGCTGGCAGAGGCTCATGGGAATTGTAGTCCATGGACATCTGGAGGGCTGAAGTTTGACTACTCCTGGTATAAACCATTAGAAACATCACAATAGGTCAGAAAAATATGTCATACTCCTGTTGCTTTTTGCTTGGTGTAGACATAATTCTCCCGGGTGTTCCTTTCGAAGCGGTATGTTGGAGCAAAAGTTATTTCTTCCTCCTCTGAAACAGAGAGATGATTTGTTATTTTTTAAAATCATTGATGGCCTAAAATCTAGAGCTGATAGTATTCAAAGAACAGCAATGACATGCTAAACTACTTGACAGCAGTGTATAGTTAGTTGTTAGCATGCACTCATACCACGAGGATCAAGCAGTCTCCTCTATGCCAGAGGACCCCAACCTTATTACCACTGGGGACTGATCAACGCTTTACAATTTTACTGAGGCCCGGGGGGGAGTAGTCTTTTGCTGAGTGATGTTGCTGCCACCTGAGCCCCTGCTCCACTTGCTTTCCCATCTGCACCTCTGACTTCCTGCTGCCCACTGGGGGGCGCTGCCAGCAGCACTGCACAGTGCCACACCGAGGGGGAACCCCAGCCATGGCGGCTGCTGGACAGCACCAAAGGTGAGCTGGCGGCAGAGTGGCAGGGCAGCCCCTGAGGCAGCAGCCAGGGAGGAGGAGGAGGAGGAGGAGGAGGAGGAGGAGCCACGGCCCGGTACCAACTGATCTACGGACCGGTCCCGGTCCCCGGACCGGGTGTTGGGGACCACTGCTCTATGCCACTGAGCCTGCCACAAACCCAAATACTGTCATAGCCACACGGTGAGCTGCCACACACACAAATGGTTATTCAGAGAGACCGTTAATGCACTGGGAACTTCACTGCCCCAACTCCCATGCAGGAGCTAAAAACGGGGGCAGATGAGGTGCACCGGGCCAAATGCTCCCCCATGTGGGTGCAGGAAGTGGTGGGGCAACTTGCCACAACTAAAACTCAAGCCTGCAGCCCAGCATGAAACCTCCAGTGCATAAACGGTCAGACAGATGCTTTACAGAGCAGTTTAAAGCAGCCATGTGATATATGCATCAAATGTTCAAGAGTGTTTTTCAATGGCCACACAAAGGAAGGGACAAGGAGTAGAAATGACTGATGGGTTATGGATAGAATTAATAATCTTACCAAAATGAAGAAACACCTTTTGATCCTTCCTCTCAATGAGGAGTTGGTCGTAACTCAGCAACTCTGGGTACTGCTGTTGTTTGATCTTCTGGATGATATTCTCTGCTTCCTGAGAACAGGGAAATATCATAAGGTTAGATGTCCCACTCCCATCTTGTTTTTCCTCCACCATTAATAAACAGCAATCTAGCATCTGTGCCCAGGAAAACCTGTTCTTAGCTCCAAGCACTTCTCACTTCTTCTGTTGCAAACATATTAGACTTTGTTATAACACTGGGGTATGGCACTAGCAGTATCACAGCAAAATACAGAACCTAAAAATAATCAAGTGAAAACCACATTTAGGTATTTTGTGGTTCAATTTTATGTAGAGTCATGCCAATCTAAGCCCAGTTGGAACAATTGTTTATCATGGAGTAAGTCAACATATTAAGGGCCATTTCGCACGGCTTCAAAGTAGCAGAATGGTTGCTATTTGGAAACGCTACTAATTTGCCATAACCCACGACGTCGTAGACAATCTGCAACAATCCTGAAACCAATCAGCAAAAAGCGCTTCGTTGTGGCGCTTTCAGGGGAATCCAGAAAAGTGGATTCACCCTCCGGATAGCGATACACTCCTGCAACCAATCTGCAACAGTAGCGCTAAAGACCTGTGCGTTACCATTGTTGCTGGTTCTTCAAAGTCCCTCCCCCTGGCTCTCTCCTCCAAACTTCCGGCGAAGCGATCGCCATTTTTTTTCTCCGAGCGAGCGTGGATAAACGCACCGGCGAGCCTCTTTCTGTTTAGAGGCTTCCCTGGCTTCAGTCCTTCACCTTTAGTCACTAAGCACAAACCACTGAAAAGCCCGTTTGCTGAAATAAAGTCCCTTTATTTTTTACAAATAAATTCAGCCGAAAATCGGGCCCGTGAGAGGGGGGGGGTTATCACTCGAGGCAGCGTGCAAACGATCATACAATCAAACGACAGCTCACATTAGGCAGCTGGATGGGTCTCTCCGTAGCAACGAATCTACCTAGATTCGTTGCTATGGGTCGTTTTTTTTTTTAAAAACCTTTCTTAAAGGGAAAGGGGCTGTTTGGGAGCATGCTAACGGCTGCCCATTGGCTGCTTGACGGCCAGGGGCGGGACGAGCTTGGCAATAGCGCTTCCTTTCTAGCGATTTCTGCCGAGACCGGAAGCCTGTGGGAAACGCTAAAAAACGCAACTGATTCCACTACAAAGGCAGGTATGCATAACGACGAATTCCACTATTTTAAATGGCGATTTTTCATTCCGCAAACAATTTGCAACAAAGATCCCTGTGCGAAAAGGCCCGAAAAATTTCCTCTCCTTCTTTCTTTCTAAATAACACACACATGCAAAGATATTTGCACTAACTCCATTGTTCTTTCGTGGTCTATTTTGCATCCTGTGTCAGTTCTCACACTCTCCATCCATTTCCTGTTGAGTTTACAGTTCCAGAAAATCCTTAATCATCCTCACCCTCTTTTGGAAATAATACTTTCCTTTAAGCTTCTGTACACCATCTTGCTACAATTTCAACAGCAGCAGCCATTGAGAAGTCTCCACCAGAGAGGCAGAGAAAAGGCAAATTTGTCTCCAAAAGAAAAGCCCTTCTATTCTGAAAATGCTTCTTACTACTTATTTTAATTACTAGCAGAAAAGCGCATTGTACAAAAAATACAATGGGCGCTACCCTTCCCCCATGGACCTGGGCAGGCCGCAGAGGCTGCGGTAGGGCTGCTTGGGGTGGGACCGTGCATTGGTGGAGGCTCCCTCCCTCCCAGCTGGGGCTGGTCAGAACAGGGGGAGCGCTGTTTGGGGCAGACTCCCTCCCCCACAGGCAGCCCTGTGAGGCCATGGCTGATCGGCGTAGGGGGTACACTGGTGGATGCCTGGTGAAGCCATGGCCAGGGCTGCATGGAGTGGGGGGAGGCAGGCAGGGACAGGCTCCCTCCCACCACCCAGGCAGCCCTGCTGAGGCCTGGCAAGGCCACGGCTGGGGTTGCTTGGAGTGGGGGGAGCATTGGCAGGGGCAGGCTCTCTCCCTCCTCCCATTCTAGGCAGCCCTGCTGAGGCCTGGTGAGGCTGTGGCCATGGCTGCTCAGGGTAGGGGGAGTGCTGGTGGGGATGGCCTCCCTCTCTACCTCCCCCCTCCTCCCCAACCTGGGCAGTTTTGCCAATATCTGGCAAGGCCATAGCCAGAAATGCTTGAGGCAGGGGGAACGCTGGTGGGGGTAGGCTCTGTTCCTCCCTCCCCCCAATCCGGGCAGTCCTGCCAAGGCCGGGCAAGGCTGCAGCTGGCGCTGCTCATAGTAGGAGGAGCACTGGTGGGAGAAATGCTGGTGGCAGCTGCCTCCCTCTGTCATCCCCCCCCCAACCTGGGCCCACACCAAAAACTCCACTATGCTTTGTGAATGGCTATGCCACAGCTAGGAAAGAACAGTGTGCTATCTATATAATAATACTGTACTTTTCTCTCAAGTAGGGATCTAAACCCTCGAATAACTTTTTCTCCATTCTTCCTCCAACAGCAACCCTGTGAGCCTGGCTAGGCTGAGAGAGAGAGAAACTGGCCTAAGATCGGCCAGTGAGTTTCATGGCAGAGTCAGGATTTGAACCTGGATCTCCCTGATACTATTCAGACACTCTATGCTGACATAACAAACAGTATAGTAACCTGCATTCTTCAGAGAATTCCAAATGCATTTACAGTCTGTTCTTAGTAGGCATTCACAGTTGCTATGGAAGGATGTTTTGTTTTGTCCACAAAGAATTGTGATAATCAAGTCCAAGTTGCTGAACCTTGATCTCTCAACAGCTTGGTTTTGTCACTTTAGGTGGTCCTATCTCATTTCTACACTTTTGGGTTTGGCAAAGAAAGCTGTGAGTCAGAATGATCTTGGTTCAAACCTTACCTCAGCCATAAATTCCCCAAAATGTTAGTCTCTCAGCCTCCTCCCTTATATTTGTCATACTGAAGTTGTAAGGATTACCAAGACAATGCATGTGAAGAACTCTGTACAAACAAGTAATGCTCTGTATAAACACTATTATTGCTTATTAGGAAGCCAAAGAGGTCTTCTAACCATTGGAGGCAACTCTAAGCGGTAGTTGAGGTCTCCCATCCAGAAGAGGTGAGTAAAACGGTGAGTGATATTAAATGGACTCAGCTTCTTATCACCAAGTTGTAGAAAGCGCAGAATACTTGTGTAGTTCTGGTTTCGCCTAATAAGAAACAAACAAAAAGATGTTCAATATGTTGTTTTACTTCAATATAAAGCCACGTTGGATCAGGCCAATTGCCCATCTAGTCCAGCCCTCTATGTTAGCGATCCCCAACCTGTGGGCCGCGTACCACATGTGGTCCTTCGACTAATTGGAGGTGGGCCCCGAAGGACGCCTTCTCCCCCCCCCCCGGCCTTTTACTTCATCCCCCCCAGCCCTTTACAGCACACTTCATTGTTGTGGCGTGTCTGTATCTTATTTTGAAGGGATGTTTAAACATTACCATAGCGATTAGAGAGCACTAGGGCAGTGGTTGAGAGTAGAGGAGTAAACTACCTCCCCCACCGGGCCTCAGTAAAAGGCGTTGAGTGGTCCCCGGTGAGTGGTCCCTGGCGTTGAGTGGTCCCCGGTGATAAAAAAGTTGGGGACCACTGCTCTATGTCATACAGTGGCCAAAACCCAGGTAACCACCAGGAGGTTCACCAGCAGAGCCAGAACTCCAGAAGCGCTCCCAACTGTGCCCCCCCCCCCGGAACCAAAAATACAAAACTTCACTGCCCAAGACATAGCATTCCATCTATACCTTGAGGTTAATAACCACTGATGGACTTCTCCATGTTTATCCAATCCCCTCTTCAAACTGTCTATGCTTGTAGCCACCACCACGTTTTGTGTCACTTAATTCCACGTGTCCCTAACTCTCCATATTTCTGTTTTAAGCTTCTTTCTTTACCATGCATAAGTCTGTAAACTTCTATCATGTCAGCCCTCAGTTGTATAATTTCTCTGAGCTAAAGAGCCCTAACACCTTTAACCTTTCTTCTTATGTAAGATATTTTGCCGCCACAATCATTTTAGTTGCCTTTTCTTCAACGTTGCACCGTTTCCAGTATTATAATATCTTTTTTGAAATGCAGGGACCAGAATTGTACACAATATTCAAATGAGGCCGCACTATAGATTTATACAGGGGTATTATGATACTGGCTGATTTGTTTTCAATCCCCTTCCTAATAATCCCCAGCACAGCATTTGCCTTTTTTCCCCACTGAAGTCACACATTGAGTTGACCTCTGCAATGAATTATCTACCACAACTCCAAGGTCTGTCTCCTGGTTAGTTGCCACCAGTTTGGACCTCATCAACATATATTTATAGTTGAGATTTTTGGTTCCAATGTGCATTACTTAGCACTTGCCCACTTTGAATTTAATTTACCAAATTGACACCCACTTGTCCAGCCTCAACAGTTCCCTCTGGAGCACATCACAGAACTGCCCATTTATACTGACTCTCTATTTCTTGCTAATTAACCAGTTTTTAATCCACAAGAAGACTTGTCTCCTTATGCCATGACTGAGGTTTTACTTAGGAGCCTTTGATGAGGAACTTTATCAAAAGCTTTCTGGAAGTTTAGGTAAACCACATTTACTGAGTCACCCTTGTCCACATGTTTGTTGACCTCTTCAAAGAACTATAAGACATATTCTCTTACAGAATCCATGCTGATTCTTCCTCAATAGCCTTTGTTCATCAATTTGCCTATCAATTCTATCTTTAATAACAGCTTCCACCAATTTACCTGGTATTGACATTAGACACACCAGCCTGTAATTTCCTGGATCTCCTCTGAAACCCATTTTTAATGAGGGGGTTACATTAGCTATCTTCCTTTCCTTAGGAATGGAGCAAATTTCAGTGCTAGATTGCATATTTTTGTTAGGAGAGCACAAATTCACATCTGAGTTTTCAGAACTCTTGGATGTCTGCCATCTGGGCCTGGTGATTTGTCAGTTTTTAATTTGTCCGTCAGTCGAAGGACCTCCTCTCTTATCACCTCAATCTGACAAAGGTATCTCCTGAAATTGGCAGTTCTGGAGTGGGCAAGCACCTCCCATCTTCCACAGTGAAGACAGAGTCAAAACATACATTCAGCCTCTCTGCCATTTCCCTATCATCCTTTAGTAATCCTTTTAACTCCTTGGTCATCCAGTGGCCCCACCGCCTCCATGGCTGGTTTTCTGCCACTAATGTAGTTGAAGAAATTTTTGTTGTTGGTCTTTATGTTTTTCACAGTCTATTCCTCATAGTTCCTATTTGTCTGTCTGATCACTGACTTGTACTGTATTTGCCACAGCCAGTGCTCCCTTTTATTTATCTCATTCTGACTAGCCTTCCACCGCTGAAACAAATTCTTATCATTGTTTTATGTAATCTCTCACCAAATAGCAGCAGCAGAAACAGGTACTTAGAGACAGTGTATGTGTGTGTGTGGTGGAATGGAGAAAACCAGGGGATGATTCATAATTCAGGTCATGATTCATGATCAGGAAAGGATCTTTCTGCTCCTATTCTGAGTGTAGGTGCAGCCCTGGCCTCTCAAAGGTAATAGTCTGATCTATAATGGTTTCTGCAGTGACTTATCCCTTAGCACTACTTATTCTAGCATTGGTAGCTTGGGAACTGTATGTAAAGGAGAAGAGTAAAAGATTGGCTACAGAATGGAATGCCCTACTCAGTCTGTTTTCCTTTCTCCTAATCCTGAAGGGCAACTGCTTCCCTGACTTTGCCCTATACAAATCAACAGCCTGATGAAATAGTGACTAGACCAGATGGCAGGCAGCTTATGGTCTATTCGGTTTCACTCTTTAGGAAATTAAAAGAAAATAACTGATGTGCAAGAAGAAGAAAGTACACATTGCTTAACAACAATGTACACAGAAAAAAATTAAAAAGCATTTTTGAAATGGCTGGGAGAGAAGGGAGCCTTGTGCTATTTTTAAAATATTTTAAATGGCTACCTGAGTATTTCTACAATTAACCTTCACTGTAAATAGATAGATGATAGATAGATAAATATCAGAACTGCTATTGACATATACTGATGTGATATTCATCAAGAGCACTATAACTGGTACCCACAATATCTGTACATGAGTGCTAACTGTGTAGCTAGGAACTAGGCTGAATCCATATGGCCAGGATACAGATGCATCAGAGCTTCCAGTATGGAATTTTTGCTCCATACATTACTATTTTCTCTCTCTGTGTCACAGGTCTTTTTGGAGTGCTTTAAAAATGGTACTATAGCCATTAAAAGCCCTCCAGTGGTACAGTAGACTGGAGACAACGGCAGCATGAAGCAATGACAAAGGATAAATGCTGCCAATGCAGGCAAGACTTTTGTGTCCACGGTGTGACAACATGCATTTTGCAAAAAGATTGCAAAAAAGCAGGTTTGGGAAAGAGCATGCTGAGAATGGGGAAAGATGAATGGAGCACTATTACAGCATGATGTTATGCTGATACTGTTCCCCTCCCCCTGGCACTCCACTTTGGAAGTCAGTGCAGAGAAAAACTTTAGTGTGGAAGCAACCGTAGTTTTCCCCAACCCCACTACACAGCTCATATTTGTACAAAACTTGCAAAACTAGATAGACTTAAACCCATAGCAGCATGCACACACACACACACACACACAAAATGAATGTTTGCCCCTGCATCTATGGCAGGTCTGTAATACTGTACCATAATATCTGAAAATATATCATCTCTCCATCCAAGATTCTTGGATCAGAAAGACTATCTTCGATCTTTGCTTGAGTGTGTCAAATGTGGCAACCAAAAATATACTGCACATATATATGTGAGTATATATATATACAAATTGAGAAGTAATCAGGAATTTTCATTTTTTTTCAAGATACTGCATTAAATTATGTCTGTGAGGATAATGGGCACACATGTAATATAAAAGAACAACATTGTGCCTGGTAGAGAGCATCCTGAAAGCAACAACCATGCATAGGGGACAGAAGAAAGACCCTGCTGTATGTGTTGCCATGGGAATTCTTAGCTGCTGCAGGGAGCTAAATTGGGATAGAGGGGGGAAAGAACTGTAATTTTACACAATTCTTATTTCCTGTGTTTTACACTGACAACTGTATGTGATTTCCATTTCTGAAGCCTAAAGGACAAATAGCCAACCAAACAATATGAAAAAAAATAAAGCCTCTCTGCTATTTTTCTTCTGGAAAGGGCAACAATTCTTTTTAGCTATTTTGTTTTTAAAATTGGTAGCTGCCAGTGCATCAAGCTGCCAAAATAAGGTGTGTGTGTGAGAGAGAGAGAGAGAAAGAGAGAGAGAGATTGCAGATACCTGTGGAACGATGCTGCGTACCAGTTCTTGTGTACTTCTCTTGACCAACACAAGGCAAGTTTAAGGTCAAGTTTTGATACCTTTGCTTACATCATAAAATAGATGGCAGCCATACAGCTGGGACAAGATAAAGAATCTGTTCACTGGGATGTGAGTAGGTTTTTGAATATCAGAGTTGTCAGCTTTCTGCAAGATGGAGCTCTTCCACCAGGCATATGGTTGAGGCCAGGGCAGGGTCTTGGTGTTACCATCAGAGGAACCCTTAATGTGTGATAGATCTTCACTCCCAGTGAGAGTTTATTTGACCCATGTGCTGAATGGGAGGGGGGGGGACTGTTTTTTCTGATCGCCGTCTTGATAATGTTTTAAGGTATTTTAGGGAGTTTTATTGTGTTTTTATTGTCTTTTTGTGAACTGCTGTGAGACAATTGACAGCACGGTATATAAATCAAATAAGAAAACAAATAAATATGTTCTATGTGCTTCATATTCCACAAAGGACTCCTACGAATGCCATTCAGCCTAGCTTCTATTTTCTCATGCCTAAATAACCCTTATCTGGGTTCCACCATGCTTCCAATATCACCTGCACACAACACTCCCATTCTTGCTGCACTCCCATCCTTCTCCAAGGCAGAAAGAGAAAGATAGAAAGAAAATTCCTTGGAACATATTTGCACCCACCTTCTTTGAACAAGACAGAAGAATTAGGACTATGCCCTGAGCACACCTTCCTGTCTAAGTTACCCACCCATTCCCCAGTGTCATATGTCTTTCCCTCTAGAAGGGTCAAGATCAGCCATCAGATTTAGAGATGTACTGATAAAAAAGCAACACGACAGCTTTGTTCCATGGTCCTCAGACAGGCAACTGTTATCCTTACCTGTGCTTCTTCTCACTTCCTGAAGTCAAGTGGCTGTTCACAAAACCAAAGGAGGTTCCATTAAACATGAATGACACTCCCACAGCTCCTTTATTGCCTGGGGGGGGGGGGAACAAAACAAAAGCAAAGATATCAAGAAATCAATCCACCCCCAGGCTAAGATAATAAGGAACAAAACCGTTCTTAAGTGGAGTGGAGGATGCGGAGGAGAAAGATTCAGAACAGGCGAAATTAGCATAAGTAATGCAGAGTACTATGGAAGATTTTCTTCAAGAAACTTAGAAAGGAGAAGTGAAAGCTCAGTTTCCCTTTGTTATCTCTGCTTCCTGTTGAGGCTTTATTAGTAGACAGATGACTTCTGTTTCCACTGATAGGTCAGTTCTGACACCCTGAGCCGCCCTGTGTTACAGGCAGACAACAGCTACATGTTCATCTCATGTCCACTGTGGGCAGTGCCTCATTTGGACTGGGACCATGGTACATGTGGAATAAGGCCACCACACACACACACCCTCCTGTGATGTATTTGTGACCTCAAGGAATGCCATTTGGCCCTCTGGAGAAACCCAGTATACACATGTGCCGATGAACTTAATAAGACCCTCCTCATGACTTTTTAGGTCAGGAAAATGGGGGTGTGGTTATGGCATTGAAGCCTCTTCCCCATGTGTGCCAGGCACCACACATCGTGCAGGAATGGAAAAGAACCTGCAACTCACATTTGACTGTTACACTGAGTAGGGACTCCAGACCTACCCTGTGCATTCTCCATAAAAAAGTGAATCAGCCCATGAAAGCCTATTACTTGAATGTAGAAGGATGTAATTCTACATAGGAGTGAACTGTTGTTCAATGAGTTTGCTGAAGATGCCCAAACAGAGCATCAAAAGATGCTTAGATTCCCATACATCTCCAAGGGGGGGGGGGGTTCCATAGTTGTGAAGTGGCCAATGAGAATGCTTCTTGGTATGTGTTATCCCAGGAGATTGTGATGGGACCATCTGGCAGATACTTTTGGTCCAAACCTTACCTAATCTGTTTGCAATTCCTGTCTTCACATTGTCTATGCAGAGGTGGCTTATGCGATTTTCATGTTCTGGCTTGGCCAGGATGACAATCCTGATGTTCCAGAGGGTATGGATTGCTATCTGATCAGGAAACAGGAAATCAGCTGTCATGTACTTCCATGTGGCTGAGCTTAGATAATGATATATGTACTATAGCAAGTAAGAGTCCTAGTTGTCTACTAAATCCACAATATGCCTCTCGTTTTAAATGTTCTCAGTTTGGGAATGTATCCCCAAATGTCTAAACACATTAATTGCACACCTAAACTCTGTATGTGTATTAGATGCTGCCAAGTTGCTTCTAACTTATGGCAACCCTATGAATTAATACTCTTCAAAATGAATATTAATATGTATTTAATATTAATTCAAAATTAATATTCTCCAATATTCTTTTAACAGCCTTGCATAGGTCTTCAAAGCTGAGGGCCATGGATTGTTTGATTGCATCAACTCATCTCACATTAAGTCATCCTCTTTAACAGCTTTCAATTTTATTATTATTAGCATTATGATCTTTTGCAGTGACTCTTGCCTTCTTATAATGTGCTCAAAGTACAATTCCTGCACCTGAGCCATTTTAGCTTCTAGGGAGATTCAAGCTTTATTTGGTCTAGAACCCACTTGTCTTTTCGACGGTCTACAGCATCCATAAAACTCTCCTCCAACATGACATTTCAAATAAAAGCACTTTCTTCCTGCCAACTTTCTGCATCATCTAGCTTTCACACCCATACATAGTAATAGAGAATACCATGGCATGAATAAACTTGACCACAGACTTAAGAAACTTTTCTAGTTCCTTCATGGCTGCCCACCCCAGTCCCAATTTCCTTACATTTTCTTGGTTATAGTTTTCCTTTTGGTTTATGATGAAATTAAGGAATAGAATATCTTGGACAATTTCAGTTTCTTCATTCTTCAAGTTGTGTAATTACCCAGCAGTCATTATTTTTGCCTTCTTCATGTTCAGCTATAATCCTGCACTGACACTTTCTGTTTTAACCTTTAGTAATAGTCACTTCAAGGCTTCATTATTTTCTGCCAGTAATGGGATGTCATCTGCACATATCAAATTGTTAATGTCTGTTCCATCAATTTTTACTCCACTAAATCTAAACCAGCTTGCTTTATATGCTCTGCATATAGATTGAAGAGATAGGAAGACAAAATATATCCGTGTCTGACACCTTTGTCAATGAACTATTTGTTGTCTTCACAGAATCTCCTGCTTCATTTCATTCTCCTAGCCCAGCTCTTCCAACAATATTTGATTCTGCTTTGTTTCCAACTTCTGTGTTCCAGTTACCTATGTTTATCATCACATCTTTTTAGATGTGCGATCAAGTTTTCAATAGACACTTGCACAAAAGCTTTCATTTTTTTCCTCCTCAGCATCTGTAGTTGGGGCATAAACTTGAATGATGCTTATACAGGTAAGTGTTCCATGAAGTCTGATTGATATTGGTCAGTCAGTCTTTATATTATAGCTCTTGACTGCGCGTGCTATATCTCATCTCACTATCAGCACAACTGCGTTTCTTCTGTGTTTGTCATTCCACTAGTGAAACACTTCATAATTTTCTGACTGAAAATGTAATAATCCTGTTGTTGTTCACTCACTCCCAGTATTGCAATGTTTGAATTTTCAGTTTCTCGTGTTAAGATGTTGAGCATAAACGAACTATTGAATGGAAATTGTATGTGTATGTATGCAGGGTGTTTTTGGTCTTCTGTGCACTGTGTACTCTTATAAGTGGAACCAAGGTGACCTCTGTGAAGAACTGTCTGTCTCCATGATAAGGAAATTACATTTTAATACTATAAAAATTGATGGTATCAGCAATATCGACCATTGTCCTTGTCAATTACTACTGGTAAAAGAAGTTGCCCATACTAACTGTGCATAATTTATTTGATATGCACTATATCTTTCAGAAACAACATCTATATCTTCTTTCAATAACTGTTTACTATATGTATTTTGTTTTGAGTTTTAAATATCAGCAGAAAAATTTCCTTACCACTTTAAAGCTGATGCTGGTAATCTCCTGCAAGGATTGTTTTAGGATCTCTTGCCATTCTCTGTCCCCCAGGGAGTCCTCCTGTGTGCCAATTACATAGATGTCATGTGGAATATAGTCAGCTGTGTCATCTCGAGTTTTCCCCTGACCCTTGGAGAGAAACCAGGAGGTGATCTTCTTTGGAGGAGGAGCATCACCTGGATTGGGAAATCAAAACCAAAACAAACTCATCAAATTTTACATCAGCTTTGGAGATATCTGCTTCAAATGGACTAGGGTGTACAGAATCCTGGATGTGTAGAAATAACATCTGTTTTGGACAAGAGTTACTGATACCTGTCCACATGCAGTTTCTTGAAAAACAGGAACTTAATGGATAGGTTTCTTGACATATCTCCTTTCTTTAAGGAAGCTCCTGTGCCGAGATGCTACTAGGACGGCCTTTATGCAACAGAGAGACATGAAGCTGTCCATGTTGAATTTTCAATTACATAGCTTTTAAAACATAAAAGGTTCCCAGGAAAGGAATCAAAATCCTAGATAAATCTGCCTATCTGATGATTTGTTGGAGAGTAAGCCAACAGGCTATTTGCCCTTGGCTCTCTATGCTATGTACCTGGGAGGGGTGAATGTTAGCTAGCCCAGAAAATCAGGACTCACCCCTGATGTGTTTGTTTTCTTTCTTTCTTACATCTATTTGAACTGTACCATGTAAATAGGTTGTGTTGTGTTCTGGAAATTTCCACAAGCCACTTCAGGTCCCTTTGGAGAGACAGGCAGCAAAGAAATACTCTAATAATAAATATTAATAAATAAAATAAAATGTCCTTATGAATTTCCTTATGAAGATTGAGGCATTATACACTCCTGAGATCACACAAATCTTTAACTGTATGTGAAGCTGCATAGAAATAATACCGTTGGAGAGGAACAGTACAAATGAGCCTTTCCAAATTACCTTTGAAAGTTTAATCCCAAATTGTGCCTACTCTCCCATATTTTCTTTTGCTGTAAAAAACTCATTGGGTTGGATCCAGATTAAACTTCCCACTAATGAAAGGGTTGTGGCAATTTCCCCTGATTGCATGGCCTTGTGTGAGCAGGAAATTTAATCTGGATCCAGTCCATTACATCAAAGTTGGAGAAAACAGCACAGCAAGTCTTGGGCACACAACAGAAAGTTATACCCATGTTCCAAGTCCCAATGAAGATGGTGATCATGTCAGGCTCTGGTTGTTCAGAATGCTTATTCTTCATTTGTTGCAGAAGCTGGCAGAATCCTTCTCTCTTCTGAAAAGAAAGGAGCAAAGAGAAGGAAATGAAAGTGCTAATAAGCAAATGTCTTTTCCCCTGCTTGTTACGTAAAGGCTAGTGGAATGCTATGCAACTAGGCCTTTGAAATGCTGGTGAGAAACTTCTCCATATAAGCCAGTCAAACCATGGTGGAGGCTTTCAGATGTATTTCAGAAGCATTTCTGGCTGTTTCCCCCCATTTGTTTGACATTTGAATTTTCTGTTTACTCTGAACCTAGGGAGTAGGCTAAATATGGGAATGTTTAGGTATGGATCAGCCGTAGTCTTTCCTCTACAGATAGTTTCTTTAATGATGCCAAGAATGAAGATTGCTGAAAAACTTTTTGCTAAATGTCTCCGGAGCTGAAGCTTCCCTTTACCTTCTTTAATCCATTGCAATGAATGACCTAACCTGCCACTTTCCTTGTCCCTGTCATTGAGGGTTAACAGAACAGGTACTGTAATTGTGCTATAGCGGTGGTCTTTGTCAAGGCTCTTTTGAGCTTACAAGATGTTCCCTGAATATATTTTTACTTCCATACAGCAGCTGAAAATCTTTTTTTAAAAATCTCCTGTTCATTCAAAAGCACAGAGATAGGTCTTATTTAAATGGGACACTTGCAGGACAGAAGGGAAGAGTTTGTCTCTGAGACTTTGCCCCTTGTCAAGTATCTTGTTAAGCTGAGCCCACTGCATGGGTAAACAGCAATCGTGCAAAAGGCTGCCCATGAAACATTAGCTTGCCAGTATATCACCCATCACTAGCTTGTTAACAGTACACATCCAGCTTTGCTTAAATGAGATGCAGGGAAAAGTTGCACAGGTAATCTCTTTTCTTGCTAGCATCACATTTAAAATGGCCTCACAAGGATGCCCACATTTATCTTCAGGAACTAACACCTTTGAATATATTGTCACTTGTCCTCCAAACTCTAATAACACTTGGAAGAGTAACCAAATCAGAGATTTGGGGAACTGGACCTCTGTTTATCCTGTAAGACAATGAGATAGTCATCAAGAACCTCAGACTTGGAATTATTGTGGTTTATATTGTGGGGAATTTACCTTGGAGTCAGCAAACACATATTCTTTCCTTTGTGTTTTCTCTTTTTCTGTCTCCAGGACAATCACCAGCTTGTTAGGGAACTTCTGAGATTTGATGAGCTGCAGAACTAAGCAGAGGTGAGAGGACACCACTTTTGGTGGCCAAATTTTGAATTCATAAGGGCCAGTGTTTACAAATATCTGTGAGACTCATGAACTCTGTTCTCATATATATATAAGCCTCCTGGTACATGATAAATGAAATGGGAGTAACAAACAAACTTGACAGCGACTCAAGACTGAGCCTTGAGGTATAAGGCTGTTTTGGCTCAAACCTTTTTCTTGCTAGAACAGTTTCTACTCATTAAACTTGGGAGAAGCATGGAAGAAATCTTGATTTCTACTGCTCAAAATGTCTATGTGTCACATTGCCTTTTCCTCATTGTGATATGAGAGTGTGAAAGGTTTCCTAATTTATAAACGTCAACTTGGTTATGAGGTACAATACTAATGAGTGTATCTCTAAAACAGCTTTTCTCAACTTTTTTACCACTCTTCAGGCTTCAAGAAACTCCAGAAGTGGTGCGATGGTGCAGAATATAGTTGGGAACCATAGCTGTGTTTATGCCCACCCAGGGCTCTCCCCTCCCCACTCCATCCATGCCCATCATTGGTCATTGGGGGGGGTGAGTCAACAAGACCATTTATGGTCATATCACCCAATAAATGTTTAACAAATTTTAAAAATATATAAAATATTAATTAATTCCCACCCATTCAGGAAACACTTCCAGGTCTATCAAGAAACCCCTGCTTTAAAATCAGGGGAAGGGAGATTAATGAACTTCTGCATTTCAGCTCAGGAACCAATTCATATTCTACCATATCTCTCCTAGCAGTTAGAAACAAAACAACACAGGCAAGCATCTAGTAATGTAGCCTTTAGATAACCACATTACTAGCAAATATTTTACTTAATAACTGCTAATTTCTTAGGAACTATGTGCTGAAAGACATAGATTTCTGTACCCAGTTCATATGTTACAAGCATGGAGGACATTTTGAGCATCTATTTTTCCCAATATTTTAATCTGAGAAGGTGGAGTCAAATGTTATTAGTTTAATAGAATAAAATATGTCTTATTTTTGTCATTGCTAGTGTAGCCCTAAGTTTTAAACCTGTTTGTTTATCCACCTTGATCTCCTTCATATCACTCTTCATTCAAAAATATTATGTAACCTTCAGATGACATGTCCTTGTTGGTGGAGTGGAGGAGACAGGTACTTGGGTTTACATATGGTTTCCTTCACTATAGGGAGAAAATATTAAATGAACTACAAATCATTCAGTTATTTGAACAGGTATCTTTATTATGTTGTGAAGAAAATCTGCTAGAGTTCATTCTTTCATTCAGATTTATTGCCTGTCCTATCCATGAACTCATTCAATAACAAAGCTGTCAATATTTATAAACCTGATTTTGAGGAAAGGACAAGTTGTCAGTTTTGCTGTCATTAAACCCTTATAAAATTGCATAACGGGAATTTTGCAAGTTGTAGTTTCTGCTGTTGCTGCAACATTACTATATGGCAACTTTATGAATTTCTATAATCACTTGCTTAAAATGATGAGACTGAATTATGATTTATTGAGCAGATCAGTTGGCTCTTCATTAGGATAAAGCATCATGGTTACCTATATGAGGCCTCTGCTTTTTGCCCTTGTGATTGTAGTTTAATGTAATCTGGTGCAACAAGGTGATGCTTCTCTAATAAGGATTTGTAAGCTTTTTTTGCTGCCAAGTCACAGCTAGTTTATGGTAACCCTATAGAGTTTTCTAAGCAAAAGATGTTCATAGGTGGTTTGCCATCGTCTGCTTTGGAGAAGTGACCCTAGTATTTCTTGGTGATTTTCCATCCACGTACTGTCCAAGGCTAACTCTGCTTAGCTTTTGAGATATGACACAATCAGTCTAGCCTGGGCTATCCAGGCCAGGGCATAATCATACTAGTGCATTTATAATCCAACTCAACACATAACCCTGTAAATGGAATGCCTATCCAGAGGATGTGATTATTAAGAAACAAAAAAAAACAACTGGATCACTTTGGAGGAGTCTCTTCCAAACGCTCTCCCTGTAGGAGAAGACTTTCAGAAATGCTTCCATTTTTATTCTTCACAACTTGTTCTGAGTCAAGAGACAAAGATGTTCTCATTTCACTTAAATTAGCTCTTCCTTATAAGAAGAAAGTGAAACTGTGGCTAGTCCTTATGTGGATTTCAGCTCTCTTTTCACTCCCTCAGCATATCTTATGCAAAAACTGTTGACAAATGGGCTTTTGTGGGGTGTGCATTTTGCAGTTTCAGTAAGAGAAAGCCTATTTAATATTCCTTTTTTCCAGACAAGAATTAGTTGTTTAGATCAAAAAGGCTTCAGGGATAGCCAGGCTACTAAACAGGAAATGATAGTTTTGTAAGAGGGATTTTCTTTGTTTGTTTTTTGCAGTTTTGCCTTCTCCCCATGTTACATGACCTATTTATGAAACAGTCTTGAAGAGAGGTGTTGCAAAATGAAGGCACAAATTCATCAGAAAAAAAAAATGCAGGTATATTCAGGAAGGGAGTTTCCACCCTGAGTGATATATATAGCTTGAAAGCAGGGTTAATGTAAGCAAGATCAAATAAGAAAATCTCTTGCCACTATGCTTGGGGTTCATCTAGTCCCCATGGATTTCCCAAAATAATTCTGCTCTCTGTTTTTCCCAAGGTGACCACAATTTAACCTCCTGTTCCTGGGAAGAAGATGAAAGATAAACTGGTGCTGAAAATAATTTTTTCCCCATATGCATTAGTAGCATTGTTTGAACAGAGTGAGGGGAAATTTCGCAGTTGGTTTCTATTGCCAGTAACCTAAGTGAAAAGAATCCATTGGCAGCTAAGCTTGGGTGAATACAGATGGATGAGGAAGTTTGCTCTTTTCTTAAATGTATGCTGAAGTACTATAACATATACAAATGAGTGCAACTTGCTAAGTGTCTGTGGTTGCTGTTGCTCCACCCCTAATCATTCTCATTCTGTTGCTATGGTGTGGAGACATTAACTTGAACTGCCCCTCCATGCACTGCTACAGCACTTTGTCCCTGCTTCTTTGTTCTTTGCTTACAGAAATGGATGGATGACAGTTTAAAACAGGGCCCAGTTCAATATAATTTAAATCATCCGTGTATGTTCTCTTTGCTCAAGTGCATTTTGCTTTTAAAAAATGCTGCCGTGCAAGTCCTGTGCACACCTGTGTGTCACCTCAATTAAGTGAGAACAATTAGAAAAAACCTATCCTAATGGTTCATTTTGAAAGGGGAGGTTTTTTGGTTTCTTAAAAACTTTAAAAATTTATTTTCAAAGTTTCACAAAAATTGCAAAAGTTTAAAACTTTCAATGTATATAAATAGTATTCTGTACGGTGATATCTGAAAATCATGGAGAAAAAAAACAGGAAAGACAAAAACTTGAATCCTGTGGAAAATTTCTTCTGATGGAGTGGTTTCTTTCAGTTTCTTCTCAGCCACCCCACTCCTGCGGTAGTCTAAAGTTCCCCCAGAAGACAAGGAACCCCTAGGAAAAATATGGGGGGGGGATGGAAGTCTACCATGAGAAGAGGGGAAATAAAATGATTGGTAGACCCAAATTATTTCCTTAAAGGAAGACTTGATATTCTGCAGTTCAGGAAATAACTTTGGGACTGGGGTAAGTGTCCCCTGATGTGGGGCAGTTGCCAGAGCCCAGGGCTTCTGGTAGGGCTAAGCTTTCTAGTCCCCTTGGTAGAGGCGAGAGTTTCGCACTGCCAAGCCCTACTTCCCTGTCACTGATCTGCTGGCTGACAGGGTGGGTGGGGGAGTGTACTCTGAAAAAGAGAGAGAGCCATCTGACATGCAGCAATATGTCTATGTTACTACTCACATGATCCAGAAGGGATTTCATTGCAACTGGGATGTCATGGTGACACTCTGGCATTTGGGCCAAAACTCTATTGTAGAATCCAGATTTACCATAGAGTTGCCTCAATGTCCCAGATATGATGTCACTTCTGGGTCACATGGCAGTCATGTAGACATGACTTGGTATGTTGGCTGGGCCTCCCTGCTGTTTCTGCTAAGTCCTCCCCATCCCCTGCCAGTTGCCACGAGAGACCTGACAATCCTAGGTAGAACCCACTATGCTGGGTATTCAGGCACATGGAAATGTTATCAGTTGGTAAAGCAGAATAATTTCATCACATGTGTGAAAATACAGAAAATCGTGTACCTATGTTGTACAAATCCTTAACGCATGAGAAATTATTTTCCTTTGTTAGTTCCATGTACCGTCTGACTTAAGACTTTGATTGCCGCAGTCACTAGGGACAGCATAAGCTTTAAGAGTTGCAGCAGAGGGAATGATATCACACAGCCTCTCCAAGCACAAAAACTGCCTTAATTTAGAGAAGATTGAAGCTATGCTAGACTGGTATCTGTCATAATTATATTGGAAATGGAGTGCAAAGAACACAGGTGAAAGTAAAAAATGGAAAAGATAAGAGAGAGTGAAGTGATAAAGAAGGGAATGGAAACATATGCTCTGCCAAAGAAGTAAAGTGGAGATTTCAGATAGAGAAAGAAAAATGAAATAGTTTGAACTGCTGAAGAAAGGCTATTAGGTAGCAAACCTTGTAACACCACAAACAAGCACTGACAACAGGGTTAGGGAGTCAGGCTGGTAGGGTACCAGCATGCTTGTGTTGTTGTGTTGGTGCATGTGTGTATGACCCATTATGTACGGGGGGAATAATGCACATTCGGGGTGGAATGGCGGTGACTAAAATCACTGATAACGCATGGAGCTGACTGCAATCGGCCGCAGCTTCGGTGCATGCTGCCGAAAAAGCCGCGTTAGCGAAACGCGGAAGAAAGCGCAGCTTCCGGGTGACCGGGGCACAACCAGAAGCGGCGCCGGGATCGCCGCGTGCATAATCGGTTACTCTGGGTTTTGCCGCCGTCGCGCCCCGTATCGTGCATAACCGGTGTCTTCCCCCTCCGCGTTTTCCATGTGACCCGAAATCGCCGTTTCGGCAGCCGTGCATAATCGGCCTATGTGAGACAGAGTGAGAGGGGCAGAGATTGTCTGTGGAATAAAATCCCCTGTTTCCCCTTTCCTTTTCTCTTGGTTTCTCAGGAGCATGCTGTCGTTTTCCCCAGCAGCAGCTGTCACCCAGACGGTTCCTGCAGCTTTCACTGTCCCTAATTTTTTTTAAAAAAAGCAGTCTTCACGTTACACTACAGTAGCATTATAATACAATAATCTTGGGGCTTTTTTTAAGCCTGCAAGTGAAGGGGGAAGGTGATCTTGGGCACATACAGCAGATAGAAGAGGGAAGTGCTAGGGCACCTTTCCTTTGGAAGGGGAAGGGAGGGAGGATGACCATGAGAAAAGCAGGCACAGGGAAAAAACCAACTGCGCGCATCTCCACATTAGGCAGCTCCGATTTAGACCCCATTAGACGGTGCTTCAAAAAATGAAAACCAGATTTCTGGGGATTCCTTTGCTGTAGAGCAAGGGAGGGGGTCTGTGTCAGAAAAGGCAAATTTCAGTGCTGAAATGGACGGAAAACATGACCCTTTAAAAATGCAAACCCAAATGCTACCCCTAGTGCAGAAACAGTCTTAGTGCAATTACAAATTAGAGGAACTGGTTGGTCCTCTAAAGTTATTTCTAATCAGTGATGTTGTAGCGGTTTGCAAGGTGGAGAGGGACTACATTGTTCTGAACCACAGAAGAATAAACTGGCTCCCAGTTCCTTATTTGTAGTTCCTACTTCTCTGTTTTATTTAAAAGTGCAGATAAAAGGACCAAGGTTTTAAATATGGTTATACCCTAAAATAGGCCCAAATATATACATCATCATTACAATCATTCCTTACAGTTTCCTATAAAGTATTGCTCATTCACAAGTCTGTTTGTGTACTTCATATGTTTAAGTAAGTGGCTGCCAATCCTCACATGAAAAGCAAAATGAAACTAAGAAACGGAAATACTGTGACATCTCAGATTAGTTTTTGGATCATGGAAAATCATGTGTTCATATCACCTTGAAACTATTGCATAGCAGCTCCAATTTAGTTTTCCTGGTTCCAAATTGTAATTTGAATCTAATAGATAGGGACAGCCTTGTAATTTGATGTACAACTGGAACATCCTCTCCAAACACACTGAGACTGCATCTATGCAGGTGTTTTGATCTAGTTTGGCTCTCAGACCAGAGCCAACTTTGGAGTATCCACAGAGGCTATTCTTTCCTCATCCAGTTTCCAAGGCTTCTCTGTTTTAGTCCAATCTTTCCCAAATGTATTTTGCTGTGTTCTTTCCTGAAAGACCTGTCGTCCAAGCAGATTTGTACACTGTATGAATGGGAAGGAGCAAATTTCCGTACCTCCTGTGCATATTGCCAGAATTTTATTACTTTAATGCAGCTGCCATTTCCTCTTGTTCCAGAGGGTTTAAAAAGAAACACAAATGTTGGCAAAAGCCCTCTGGTGCCTTACAGAACATTTCCGCATAGAGGGGTAAGACGCAAGTGGCTTCCTGTTGGCAAGCGCGGGATAGAAAATCTTATGCTTGCAGCCCTCCTCACAGGGAGCCCCCTCCCACATTTCCCCTCTGCCCCATAGAGGCTTTTTGCCTCCCAACGAGGCTGCAAGGGAAAGCAACACAAATTTCTCCCTCTGCTCCATGGCTTGCCAATCACAACAAGCCACCAAACACAACACAGCAGTTCTCTCGTGGGCCCCCCCCCCCAGCCCTCAAATTAATTTTTTTAAGGGCATTTCCATGTTCCTATGTGGTAATGCCACAACACAGATGCATTTTTAAAATAAAAATCAACACTGCCACGTTGCTATGAAGAAATGCCAGAACGATACAGCATTCTCCCCCTTTGGGGGATTTGTATTTTTTGCACTTTATTTCTGTCTGGGTGGATTTCTGAGATGCTGCACATTGTCCCTGGAGCCCAAGGAGACATTTTGTGCTAATGGTTGGCTTTTAAAAAAGCTGCTCAGGCCCCTGTATGATCGGCAGAAGGCAACCAGATCACCTGCCCCTTCATTCTTTCCCAGCTCATTTCCTACTTCAGAAGATGCAAAAGGGAATGTTTTTGCCTGCCTGAGTTGTGAGCCACCTGGACAGGTAACTGAAGCCCCAATATACATTTTGTGCTAATGGTACACACATGGCTGAATGGGAGAAAGCTCTTTGATCATTCCCCCTCCCCTCATTTCCCACCACCAGAAAACAGAAACAGGGCTGTGTTTTGCCTGCCTGATCCCAAGAAGGCTGTGGACACTTTAAAAAAGATTTTATTTCATCTTGGATAATGTACTTTGTGGTGGCATTGCAATATGAATGTGCCATTTTAAAAAAAAATTACTCAAAGCAGGAAATGGAGGAGGGAGGGTGGAAGCAAGGGCGGGACAAAGCTGCTGAGACTATCACGGATTTCCCACTACATACGGTCTTTTCCCTGGTTGCACACTGGTGGCTTACCGGTGGTTCACGCAGTTTAGGGTGGTAAATCCAGTTTTCTGGATTCCTAAAATCGCAATTTAAAAATGGCCAAATCAAGACCCTGGACAACTGGACAGCCTTGGGATAGCACTGACATGTGTGGGGTGTCTAGGAAGAAACACCCTTGTGCAGAAACACCCACAGTTGCAAAGGCCATCCTGCTGTCTTTGCATTTGCAACAGAAGTGAATCCACAACAGAAAACTGCCACAGTGTGGATGCAGCCGGATACTCAGAATGCCTTCTTCTCCCCTCTCACCACAAGAAATTAGCCACCAGAGTAGAAAAATGTATTTTGTCTCCAAACTAACTCTCGTGTAGTGCACTTGGTATAATTAGTCCATTTTTGTGCTCATCTGGTGCAGTTACCTTATATCAAGATTTGCTTCTCTCCTTGCAGACACTTAGTCAAAGGAAAGATCTATAACTGAGTAAGAAGACCAGGCTTGGAAAATGATTCTGGGGCTGTTTCTCATGTTTTTTTCCCCCAGAGGTCTATGCCTATGTAGGCTATAACATGCAAATACAACTCATGTGTGATCAAATAGACATGCCTGGATACTGAAAAGCAGCATTTGGCAGTGGATGAACTAATATGTGTGCCTATAGCAAAATAAGCACAAGAGTAATGATACTGTATGCATTTCCATCCTTTATAACTGTATAAGCAAAATGACACATCTGAAACATTGCTCACAGACCCATTACGCACACATATAATACTGCAGATCTCTGAACCCACCTTATGCACCATTCTTCTTCCTCTGGTGTATTTATTTCTTCTGATGTATTTATTAAGAAGCTACAATTTTAAAAACTCACTTTTGTAAATTGGGGTAGAACCAGTGAAGAGGGTAGGGGGAGGAGTGGGAGGAGTGACTTTGATGTGGACCTTGAGGGGTGGCAGGGGGACATGAGGGAATCTGTATGCTTTAACTTAGAAGCAAAACAAAGGAAACATTGACATAAAAACACTCTCAGAGAACCTGGGGAAACTGAGACCAGAAAACCAATGCCGAATCACAAAGAAAACTCGATGGGCATGCATGGTAAAAGTGAGGGGGGCAAACACCCGTGTATAATAGGCCTAGTATTGATCATCAGATCTTTGGACCATCTAGCTCAGCATTTCCTGCTTTGACTTGCCACCTGAGATCCTTTACCTGGGGATGCTTGAACCTGGGACTTCTGCATGCAAACCACAAAGCCACAGCCCCTCCCCAATGGATGTTAGTGAGGTCAGCGCTTACTGATGAGTCCAGCATCTTACTTTTCTTGTGGGTATAGAACTTGTCTTCAGGTCCATCCTTAGCTTTCTTGATAATGAGTTTTCCCATCTCAACATCAACTTTAAGATGTATCTTAGAAGAAATCCCAAGATAGTCTGCTTTTACCTGTTAAAATAGAGACACATTATTTATAAGTGATATTTCTCATACTAGGGGAAATATTTAAAACACTAGAGGCGATGCCCGTTGCATGAAGGAATGCAACAGGTGCTAGTGGTGACCATGGGGCAGCCCTGTTGGCGAGCAGGGTGAGCTCCTGAGGTGCCTCAGAATGGGACCAACCATCTTGGGCAGACAGGAGGGAGGGCTCAACTGAGGTCTGGGGCAGAGTGGAGGTTGCACTCACCACCACAGGGCTCTGGAACAGGCTAGCTCTCTTCCCTCCTGGTTTTGGGCAGGCAGAAGGGAGGGCTCATCTGAGGCCACGCTTGCTGCTGCAAGGTTAGCAAGCAGGCCAGCTCTCTTTCCCTCCTCCAGTCTTGAGTGGGTGGGAGAGAGGGCTCAGCTGATGCCTCAGGCAGAGCAGAGGTCATGCTTGCTGCTGCCAGTTTTATTCCAGCTTATGTTTTTGCTTCAGCTGTTATTTCATCTAGCCAGTTTGGTATAGTGGTTAGGAGTGAAGACTTCTAATCTGGCATGCCAGATTCGATTCTGCACTCCCCCACATGCAGCCAGCTGGGTGACCCTGGGCTCGCCACGGCACTGATAAAACTATTCTGACCAAGCTCTCTTAGACTGTTTATGCACTCGAGGTTTCATGCCAGGCTGCAGGCTGGAGTTTTAGTTATGGCAGGTTGCCCCACCTCTTCCTGTACCTACACGGGGGAGCATTTGGCTCAGTGCACCTCATCTGCCCCCGATTTGTACTCCTGCACAGGAGCTGGGGCAGTGAAGTTCCCAGTGCATAAATGGCCTTAGCCTCACCCACCACACAGGGTGTCTGTTGTGGGGAGAGGAATGGGAAGGCGACTGTAAGCCGCTCTGAGCCTCCTTCGGGAAGAGAAAAGCAGCATATAAGAACCAACTCTTCTTCTTCTTCTGTATTGATCAATGCCTGGAATAGGGTAGGATAGTTATACTAGGTCGCTGCCATCTTCATTGTCATATGTGTACATTCTTAAATCATTTTATGGGAATTTTAATTGTATGGATGCTTTTATCATGTTAACTGCGAGCCAATTATGGGTTTGCTCACAACAGAGGGAGAGAAGGAGATCTCTCCCAAGCTGCTCTCCTCACTGCACCCAGCCCCTTTCTTCTGCACAATCCCTGACATTCAGCACTGGCTGAATGTTGCCCTGGAAGGCACAAGAGGCTGCTAGGGACTGGGAAGGTTGTACGTTGACAGAACATCAGATCCAACCCCAGATTTAGTATTCCTTTTTCTTGAAGGAGAGCATCCCAAATACATTTTAAGCACTTTGAATACAAATTAAACTACTGCTAAAAATACAGATAAAGGTAAAGGTATCCCCTGTGCAAGCACCGGGTCATGTCTGACCCTTGGGGTGACGCCCTTTAGTATTTTCATGGTAGATTCAATATGGGGTGGTTTGCCAGTGCCTTCCCCAGCTATTACCGTTTACCCCCCAGCAAGCTGGGTACTCATTTTACCGACCTCGGAAGGATGGAAGGCTGAGTCAACCTTGAGCCGGCTGCTGGGATTGAACTCCCAGCCTCATTGGCAGAGCTTCAGACTGCATGTCTGCTGCATTACCACTCTGTGCCACAAGAGGCTCTAAAAAAAATACAGATACTTACTGCTATTTATTTTAAAACTGAAGTACTGAAAAAGCCAAATTTACCTCAAAGGTTACAGGAGGGATTAGTGAACGTCGATGGGTTGCCTCAGGCCCTTCAATTAATAATGTCTTCACCTGTAAAAATGCAAGTACTCAAATTACTGTTTGGTAATTCTAACGTCATGCAGAACGTTGAATTAATAGCATTTACAAAAGGTAAGACTTTGGCTACATTTAAGTTGCGTGGAATGGCCCATACACTTCTTTTCTGGTCAAACTGATTTTTGAACCAATATAAAACCTCGCAAAAAAGAAGAGACTAAAGAAGGACAAATATACACATCATGGGTAACAATTCCTCTGTCACACTGTCTTCAAGACATTTTGTCTGCAGTCTAATATCTGAGCTGTTCACATGGCTCCACTGCACAGATTCATGGCAGGGAGATGGTTAGGGAAGCAATCACATCATCTCTCTCTTCTTGTGCTGCTATGATCCAGTATTCCCAGACAGGAACAGCAGGAATGTATGCAATATAAGCCAAGCAAAAGAAAAAGGAAATCTTGAGGCTGATTAATAAATATGTTTTCGCATTCCAATAAATTGTTATTGAAACCAATATAAAGGCTGAAGAATCATGCAGTAATCAGAAATAATCAAAATGGTCCTGTGACTGATTTTTATTTCTTTTGTAAATTATGTAAACCTTTAAAAAGTGCAAAGCAACAGTGTGGCCAAGTCTTGGCAGGATTTGGCCCAGTTTCTTTTCTGCCCATTTAATTTCTTCAGACCTGGCCTTTACAGTCATGAGAGATTGTGATTCAGTTTTTTGGGGAAAGCTAAAGTGGCAATTTTTGGATGGGAAAAGATTATTTACAATATTTCTTTCCTTTCATGTCAGTTTTCCCTTTTAAATCATAGTCTCAATGGTTGCATTCTATAATAAAAATTATCATGATACAAAAAATCATCATGATACATATTGCTAAAATTATCAAAGGTTTTATTTATTTATTTGTCTATTTATTTATTTATTTATTAAACTTTTATACCGCCGTTCCCTTAGGCTCACGATGGTTTACAAGGTAAAAATATTGCAGTAAAACCCATAGTTAAAACCATTAAAACCAATCAATCCACAATATTAACATTATTAGGCAACAGGCAAACATTAACCAATCCCACTACCCCCCCCATATGGCCCCACATTAGCCGAGGGGTGTCAGGTTGCTGTTACTGTAATATGGGAGTGAGACAATCAGATCATTCAGATGAACCCAGGGAGCCGGGATCTAATGTTGGGATCACCCGCCCTGGCCTCAACCATATGCCTGGCAGAAGAACTCCATCTTACAGGCCCTGTGGAAAGCTGTTAACTCCGGCAGGGCCCTTAGCCCTTCCGGGAGCTCATTCCACCAGGTTGGGGCCAGGGCTGAAAAAGCCCTGGCCTGGGTTGAGGCCAGGCGAACAACCCAAGGGCCCAGGACCACCAGTAGGTTTGCACCCGCAGAGCGAAGAGCCCTGCGGGGGGCATCAGCAACCAAGCAGTCCCGAAAGTAGGCAGGACCCAGGCCACGTGTAGCCTTAAAGGTTAAAACCAAAACCTTGAACTTGATCCGAAAACAAATTGGCAACCAGTGCAGATGTTGAAGCACTGGCTGAATATGGGACCTTCAGGATACACATGAGTTTGCCTGTATTTACACTACATGCTTATTAGTACGTAAAATGGCTCTAAGAAAGGAAAAGCTGATGAATTATTCAATAGTTTTGAAGAGAGTTGCTCAAGAATTTGGTCTGCAAATTGTTAGAAAGGAAGAATCTAGATGTGGGAGTAGACTGTAGGAGTTCTTAGTTCCTGACAATCACATGAAAGAAGAATTGACACTTTTTAGTAAATTTCACAGCAGGTGTTTCTGTGACTTTTCTATTGTTGTTTTTTTTCATCCCCACCTATCTCCTTCACTAAGTATTACCCTTAAAGAAAACAAAAAAAAATTGCAAGTAAAGCCTTTAGAACACAAAGAGAGAGCAAGATAAGTCTATTAAGGTCATTATACCGTGTCTTCAATGGAAGAGAGCAAGCAGTTCAACTGGCCAATTTTTGAGCGGTTGGCTTCAGAACACAGCTGGCAAGTATGGCAAAGAAAAACAAAAGTTTAAGTACCAATGAAACGGACACCTTGCCCCCACCCCATGGAAGCTTGGAATTATGCTGCATGCACGAATGTCAGAAAGGGTAGTCAACATGAGCACACCTTCTATTATCTCAGCCAGTGATCTGTAATCAGAAGCACTGAAATCCAGAATTTAACAGAACATGCTGAAGAGTGACATTGGAAAACAACACATTCCAAACTTGGAGCATTGGTCAGAGGAATTTGTCAAGTGATGAAAAGGCAGCTTTTTAATTATGGGTCCAGGGTTGATCCATGCAGAGAAACTGAAATGGTGGCATTTATAGTGTCACAGGCAAGTCTTTCAAGGCTTTTGTCAGAAGGTACCTGATTTAGGTGGGTTGATGGAGGGTAAGACAGGCCAACAGAAGACAAAGGGGATGGGAAACTATACACAGAAATGTTTTATCATATGCAAGACAAACTTGCAGCCTTGGGTCAGTGACAGAATCTTGCTGTGTTCCCTTAAGCAGCTGAGGGAAAGGAGGGGAAACATAGTGGTAAAATTCAGATGACTCTATTACACGTGCTCCTCACACAGGTGCCCAAAACAAGATGTAAAGACGCTAATAGAAAATGTACATTCTACTGGATGTCCCCAGGTGTTAATCCACTTGCCACATCCACTCTGGAGTTGGTCTTAGTCAATGGGCAAAAGGGAGGCTGTCCTGGGCCTCATGATGGGATGGGCTCTGACCACTGACAACCCTACTTCCTGAAGGGGGGGGGGGAGAAGAACAACAAGCTCCTGCCACCACTTGGCTTGCCTGTCAAGGCTCAGGCACCAGACTTGCAGTGATGGCTGCCTGTGCCTACCTTATTTGGGGCATGGGCAGCTGGCTTCCAGCAGCAGTAGTGGCTCCCACTCACTTCACATGGAGTGAGGGCCATCCCTTGCTTAGCCCTGCTGGGGGGAAGTGATTACAGGGTTCCATATGCACTTTTAATGCACTTTTGTACAGGGCCTCAGAATCACTAAGACCACCCCCACATCCACTCAGATCCAATTACATATTGCCACTTCCAACAGGGACCATACCTGTGAATGTCGAAGGATCCCAGGGGGCAACTGCTGATCAAACACCTTATGAATGGACTCCAGAGAAGGAAGAGTTCGAGATACCTCACTGGAAAAAAGGAAGAAAACATAAAGAAATTTAAAAAAAATTGCAGTCATAAGTGCCTTTAAGTATATAGATAGATCAGCACCAACTAGGCTGATGCGAAACTCCAAGGTCATACCAGAGTCTTGGAGGAGTTATGCTGGTTGGGGATTTTATTATTATTTTTAACAGGGGCAGCTTCGAAGGTTGGGGGCAGGTAAGCAGAAACAGAGGCTAACTCCCACCCACCATCGTGAGAGTCCAGATTTCAATCCCAGTGGTGAGTTGAGCTGGCTGTTGAGCAGCTTTGGGACTTGGAGCAGTGTGTGGATGGGAATAGGGACATAGCTCCCAGCAGAGAGAGTGGCCTGGTCACATCCAGTGGAAGTGTCTGAATGATGTCACTTCTGATGACACATCACTTCCAGGGGTGTGGCAGGGAGGCATGGCCAGCTGACAACACTTCTGGGTTATCTTGAAACCTGCAAAAATTTTCAGGGGTTACTCCATGGTCAAAAGGTTGAAAAAGGATGAGCTAAATGAATGCGCGGTTCCTGATCAGTGCAGAGAATTGAGCATGAAATAATTTAATGCCAGCTTGGTGTAGTGGTTAGGAGTGTTGACTTCTAATCTTGCGAGCCGGGTTTGAATTTGCGCTCCCCCACATGCAACCAGCTGGGTGATCTTGGGCTCGCCACAGCACTGATAAAGCTGTTCTGACCAAGCAGTAATATCAGGGCTCTCTCAGCCTCCCCCACCTCACAGGGTGTCTGTTGTGGGGAGAGGAAAGGGAAGGCGACTGTAAGCCGCCTTGAGCCTCCTTCGGGTAGGGAAAAGCGGCATATAAGAACCAACTCTTCCTCTTCTTCTTCTTCTTCCTCTTCTTCTTCCTCTTCCTCTTCCTCTTCCTCTTCCTCTTCTAAATCACTAGCTGTAGAGCTTAGTCTTTACCAACATGAATTTAGATCTTGGCAAGTAAGTGAGACTTCCTGGAAATTCCTGCATGAGGGTATAGAGTTCCAAAAATGGTCAGAAGAGAACTTGAGTTGATCCTAATTTCTTTGAATGTGTTTGAATGAAGAGAAACATCTCCAGATGCTGAACCAAAGAGAGTTTTTTCTTCTGGGCTTTTTTAAAAAAGCAATGTCTGGCTGCAAACAGTGAGGTTGGCAGGTCTACTCATTAAATACGACAAATATAGACAAGTCCCCCCCCCCACACACACATAAGTAGTTCACAAATTATGTTCAAATCACAGACTAACTCATGTTTACCTGAAGAGTCCTTTGCATAGTACTGCAAGCAGTTTCTTCAGCTGAGGAAGATTCCCTGAACCTTGCTGTACTGCCTCAAGATCACTGGTGATATGAAGTCGCAGATAGTCCTGAATGAGTTTGAGATGTTCTTCTGGAACACTGTGAAAGAATGTAATAGCTTGGAAGACTATCAGGCTAAAAATCTAAACCCTGACTGATGGAGTAAACTGTCCTGTTCAATGTGGACAAAGATATATATGTATACACTTTATCTAACATTAGCATTGTCAACACTGAACAGGAGGAGAGATATGGTCAGGGAATACAGTGCTGGCAGGAATAAACCCTCTCTTCTGGTATCTTCATTTAAAGAAAAAAAGATGTTGAAGAGAAGTGCATGCCTGTCTGTATCAACAACAAACACAACATTGTGTGTGTAGCACAACTGTTCAAAAGCACTTGTATACATAACCTTTTTATAATCCTTAAAACAACCCTCTAAGTAGGTCAGTATTGCCATTCCCATGTTGCAGGGGCTGAGGCCTAATGTTACCTCATAAGTTCATGACAGAAGCAAAATCTGAACCAGGGACTTCCTGATTCACGTGGCCTTCATGCATCATCAGATCTCCTTTCGGTTCTCAGTTTTTGCCATTATTATATTTCTATCCCCCTCCTCTTGTCAGTGTTCCCTTCCATCTCCCTCTCTCCTCCCTTTTGATCTTATTGGCTGCAGTAGTTGTGTTTAGCAACTCTAGGTCTGGAGCAACTTCTCTATTGCCGAGCCAGGTGCAGCTCCAGGTCTCTAGACCTGGAGTATGGGAGCTGCTCCAGGCCCAGAGAGACTCCCAGATAGCAGTGCTGCCACAACCAAACCCAGAGAGCCTTCAGGAGTCTGCCACTGCATCTGTGCCTGGAGAAGTTCCCAGCATCCTCTGCCATTGTGGCCAGGCCTGGAGAGCCCCCTGGCATTTCCTGCCACTGTGGCTAGACTTGAAGCCTATTCCTGCATCTGCCACCACAATGGGCATGCCCAAAGTGGCTCCCCATGGTGGCCACCAGCAGCTATAAATGCAAGTGTGTTGGCCATGCATGCACAAGCACTTTATTTGGGTAGTGGGGAATTGTTTTTTTTTAATGTATTTATTATCTATTTTTAAATTACTTTTTAGTTTAATTTTTGTGATTTCCAGTTTTTCTGCAAACCTGGAGGGGTCTCTCAAGTTTAAAAGAAAATCAGTGTGACTCCAATCCATAGATTTAGAAACCACAGATTTGGGCCACATGTCTTTTGGTAAACAGATTTATTTCTGCCTTGTATGCTAACCCTGGGCTAGTTTTTCAGAGAAAGAGAGACCAGTACTCTGACTCCTTGCCTTGCCTGTGGGTCTTGAAACATGGTCCTTTCTGCTTCCTTGACCTTGGATAAAACATCTGGCTTCCAGATTTTTTGTGGACTGGTTTGCTAAGTCTGTTTTATTTATTGCCTTAATAACCTTGCAGTTTCTTTTGTGCTTCCCCAACTCATCAGGCCCTGACTTGTGCATGACATTTGATTTATTGCCATTGCTTGTGTGCATTCTGAAGACTGTGTTGGCAAACACCAGGCTTAACATCAGATGAGGCAGCAGCCTAATGTTCCGTCGAATATATTTATCTGTTACATTGGAGGGAAAAAAATCTCCTTTAAGACATTTTATGTTTTTGGGCATACATTATTTACGTTATTTTTCTGTTACCCTTTTCTGCCCGACACAAGTTGCTGGAGCATACCTGCTGATGTCCTGGTGCTGTAATCGTTGGAGTAATGTCTCAGAAAGGGAAGGCTTGCTCACTTCTACTTTTCCATTTGGAGAAGGATCTTCTTTTGTTTCAGTTGTCAAAGGTACTACTGAAATACTACGTGGAGGTAATGTAGGTCGTGCTGAAACAAAGTCTACCAAAAAGTGAAGAAAAAAAACATGAACCAGGACCTATGTGAGACTCTCTCTCTCTCTCTCTCTCTCTCTCTCTCTCTCTTGAAGTGGGTTAGAGATGAGTTATTTCAGAATATATATGCAGTGGGCTTCATAAGGTGCCTTTTGTCACAAATTAATATCCCATCCCCCAAGCACAATACTCCCATCTCTCAAACAGTGAAAAAAACCCTATATCCTCCACATTCAGAAGCAGTGAAGCTCTGAATACCAATGCTATAGGCAACATCAGGAATGCACTGGACTCTATGCCCTGCTGTTGGTCCTCCTTAGTAACTGGTTGTCCACTGTGTGAGACAGGATGCTGGGCTAGGTGGCCTCATCCAGCAAGACTTTTCTTATGTCCATAAATTTAACAGCCAAAGTGTAAAATGTCTGTGACTTTTGGTAGGTTTTGAGCATGCTGTTAGGTGTATATGGATATATAATTTCTGATCAAATGACAAGTGTATACAACAACTCTAGTATTATCTTCCCTTCTTGATGCTTCTGAAAACCAAACACTATACAGCTGATATCCTGTAGTGAAACTACACATTTATCTGAACTTTTCAATGTTTTAAAGAGACTTGTATTATTTATTTAGAAGATTCATAGCTGCATCCCCAGAACTACTCAAGGCAGATTATTATACACATGTTTTTACTCAGCTGTAGATAATAGCAGAGCAGTTTTCATCAACCCCTACTCTTGTGTTCCAATCCCAATCCAATTTAAGACTCCTCTCCCCATTGCTCCTTTGGAGCCTTAAAAACAAACAAACAAGGAGATCCATATTTGGGATGGGCATGAACTGGGAAAATTTGGTTCATTTTAGTTCATGGCATACCCAGTTCATGTGCCACAAGCCATCATGAACTTTTAAGTGCAAAATAAACTGTTTCCATTTGTGAGGTTTGTGGTATGGTAGAATGATGCCCTGGCATACTACAGACACCAAACTTGCAGGAGATCTCCAGCTGACTCTCCTCTATTTGCTGTCCAAATAGACAGCAAATGATGCAGATTGGACTTATGGGGCCTGTTACAGCCTCCCAAAGAAGGTTCCCCCTGCCCCCATTGTTTCTAATAGAGTGGAAAAAACAGCCAAAAAATCAAAGGGCAATAGAAGCTCAACAGAACAGAATCAAAGTCCCACAGAATCTCTGAAATGGAAACTGAATGTGGGAGACATTTTTTCAAGCCCAGCAGAACCAATGAAATGTGTCCAGCAGAACCAATGCCGCTGTGGCAGTGCAAACTCAAAAGGACTAAGGTCAAACTGGAGAATCTCTGTAGTAGAAACTAAAAGGGGGCATTTTTTCCAGCCCAGAAGAACCAGTGCAATGTACTAGTGCACAGCACTAGTGCCATCATAGCTATACTAGCTCAACAGAACTGATATATAGCCCAGACTCACACTCCAAGCAAGGAAGTTGCAAACCAAGCAGAACCAGTGCAATGTATTAGTGCCCAGAAGAACCCAGTGCCACTGTGGCAATGCATGTAAAAGAGGACAAATGTCAAACGAGATAATCCCTGTGGTACAAACTGAAGGGGGGGTGTTTTGTCAAGCCTAGCACAACCAGTTTAGTATGCAGAATGCCCAGCAGAAGCCATTGCCGCTGGGGCATTGCAAGCTTAAAAGGACTGATCTCAAACAGAGTAACAAGAAAACCAGAAAAATGGGGGGGGGGGGAATTTTGCAAGTCCAGCATAACCAGATACAATATATAGAAGCCAGTGCCACTGGCATTGCAAGCATAAAGAGACTGATCTCAAAGCACGGAAAAGCAAGTTGTGTAAGAAAATGGGATAGCCAGAAAAGGGGGGGGGACTCTTGAAACCGACAAGAAGTTTGGTAAACATTTTGACTGGGTGGAGACAGTCTGTCTGGAAATATATCCATGCACAAACTGCACAAACTGCCCATGAACTGTTTGAAAGTTGAGGAAAGTTCATGCCAGTTGCCCTGCTACAAATTTCAGTTTATAAACCAAAAACCACTCAAAATTTGTTGTGAACCTTAGTTAGTGAGCCTGTTTGTGCCTATCCCTACCTAGTTCCATGTAATGTAGATTGACCCTATGTTCTGTGAGAAATTGAATTAAAATAAAATGGCAGGGTGGAATTTCTATTACTAATGTTTTTACTAAAACAAAATTTCCAAATTTGGAAACTTTGAAGCTTAGTTGTATTGATTTAGCCATATTATTCAGCAGTCCAAATGGAATATAGCTTCTCCAATATATTTTTTTAAAATAGAGAACTAGCAAATGTTCAACGATGTCAAGGTGGCCAGTTTAAATAACATGCCCCAAGCATCATTTTTTCCCTATACAGCATCTTTCTCCATACACATTTTGCCATCCTATACTGCCTTCAATACCATGGGTAATGAAAGAAAGATGTTTTTTTCTATTTCTGAAATTAAGTAACTAGTCTATATTATAGTAGTGGACTTACAGACTAAGCCAGCCTCCCAGGGTCTCCAGGGACTTTGGGGCATGGTGACGTGTATCTGCTGGTCTCCTTCACAAGGCCAAAAATTGAATAATATATATCTGCAATTATTAGATGGCCAAAGGCTGCTTGCCAACTCAAAGTTAAGAAATTCCTGGAGATTTGGAGGGTGGGGGAGCCTAGGGAAGGTGCAGTTTCGGGACAGAAGAAACCTCATTGGGGTATAATGATAGAGCCCATGCTCTAAAAGAATCATTTTGTCCAGGGGAACTGATCTCTTTCATCTGGAGAGCAACTGTAATTACACGATAAAAATTCTTCAGATCAAATGATGGTTAAGAGTAGAACATAATACAATGTTTTTGATTCCTTACCCACATATTCATCTGGGTCATCTGTTGTCTCATCCTCTTCCTGTTGGACTGGGTACTTGAGGCTCCGGACCAGGCCCATATTCTCTTTTTTGTAAAACTCTATCAATTCTTCCAAATTGTTGAAATACTGCACTGGAACACCCTCAGATGCCTGAAAGTATCCCACAAAGTACACATATCAAATATTGCTGGAGACTATTTCCAACACTGAAGCAGAAATGGGAATGAGTCAGAAATCATACTGAGAAAAATCAGCTTTCCAGACTTGCAGAAGATTGCTACCTATGCAAAGCAGCCTTGCATTCATAGTTACAATGCCAGTGCAATGGCTCCGGACCTACAAACCTACGGGATGTTAACTAAATGTGCATAATTCCTTTCCAGTGTTTTGCTGTGCTAGTGCTTCGTTACACAGACAAGTTTTTTGCCTTGGCAGCTCATTTAGATCAGTGTGTGGAGTCCAATATTTACTTCTTTTAACCAAGTAAGAATTGTTCTCAAGCAAGCCAAGTGGTGGTAGCATCCTTCACCACAGCAATGTATTCCCCCCCCCCCTCGGAGTCAGAATGATCATGGCTGAAGTAGCATCGCAGAATTTATTTATTTTATTAATATAATTTTAAAGGGTGGCTGGGTGGTCTGCAATAGAACAGCTAGATTCAAGTCCATTAGCCCCTTAGGCATCAACAAGATTTCCAGGGTGCATGCTTTTGAATGTGCTACTAAAGTGCTTCTGGACTCAGATCTAGTTATTTTGTAAATGGACCAAATGTGCTCTTTGCTTCAAAGTACTCAAAGCAATAAGAATGGATAAAAACCTACAAAGAACATCACAGATTTAAAGACAACAATTAAGAACAACATTTAGTAATCAATGCCCAAATCAGAACATTGTGAAACTGAAAAAAAAATGTAGGCTTTCTAGCTGTACAATGGCCATTCCTGTTCAAGGACATTGCAGGCTTGCAGATTCTGTCGGAGTTTAAAAGAGTCAGGAACTCAAGAGTTGAGCTATAAAACAATATAAAATGTAAACAATTATTTATTAAAGTGCAGCAATATTAGGTTAAAAACAAAGTAAAAATCATATTAAAAACTATACAGATCTAACGGCACACGAACAGATCAAACATGAGATGCACTCCCTGTGCAGAGTAAAACAGTAGCTGAGAGTGGTGTTCCTAGGTATTACATTTCTTAGAAGGTAGTGCTCCAAAAAGAAACATTACACCAGTATTTGTTGGGGCTACACCTAACAGATTTCCCTTCACCACCCAGCTAGACTTCATAATTGGTTTTAGATAAGAGTGCATTATTTAATATTATTGACCACTGAGGAAGTCCCAGTAGGGTCAAAACACATTTGGTCTGTTCATGTGCAGTTAGATCTATATAGTTTTTTAATATGGTTTTTACTTTGTTTTTAACCTAATATTGGTGCACTTTAATAAATAATTGTTTAAACTGTATATTGTTTTATAGAACTTTTGCGGTCCTGACTTCGTTAAGGTTAGGTTTTTGTTCCCTTTTTGGTTTTGTTTTGCAGAGTTTAAAAGAGTGCCACTATTCTGCTTCTTCTGGCCCTTTAAAACATTGACCACCCCTTACTTTTTTTGAATCTGTTCTTTTACTTTATTATTAATAACTATATTATGTCAATAAAATATCACTCCAGCAAAACCCATTGCTAGAACTCTACAGTACATGCCAGCTAAACTCATGGCTAGAACTCTTCCAGACAAGTGAGCAATTGCATACCAAAACTTTTGAAATATCTGCAGACAATCAATGAACAACATATTATTTATTTCTTCAGTTTTATACCACTCCTCTCAGACTAGCCATCTTGGGCTAGTCACTATCACGAAACCATCACTTTGCTTGTAATTTCAATCTATGAGAGCCTCAGACTCCCTGGCATGGTTCTTCCTTCCCTCAAATGTAGCAACTTAATTTTTTTCTGGTTGGGTTCCAGCCACCTTTTGCTATTACATTCACTGGTCCTCCAAACCCAAATTTCAAGCTCTATTTTATTGTTGATCAGCAGGTCAAGTGGGAAACCACATATTATAGTTTCATATCTGAACACATGAAGCTGCCTTATATTAAATCAGACCACTTGTCTATCAGGGTCAGTACTGTCTATTTTGACTGGCAGCCTTTTCTAGGTGTCACCCGTTAACTGATCCTACTAAGTGACAATGTCTGCAACTGAACCTGGAAACTTCTCCAAGCAAAGCCTATTCTCTGCCACTGAATTACATGCCCTTGCCTATATCTTCTAATTCTATATATTCCTCTTTAGTTCCAGTGAGAGGTGAATCTTGGAAAGACAGCGGTTGCAATTCATGTAAATGTGGTAAAATCCAGGCAAAGGCAATTTTAACTGAATATACATGGGTTCTGGTTGTGTTCTTTTTAGGAGGAACAGAAATAGAAACAAGCAGTGTAAGCAGAAGTGAGAAATGCACAACCGCAGAAAGCAAGCTAGGATTCTGGCTGAAGTCCACGATAGTCCCTTTCTTTAGCTGACAAAGACCACAGTTTTACAAGGTGCCTGTTTAGTTTTAGAAGACAGTCACTTTATTTGTTTGACTACTAAGTTATGTTGGAAATGTAAGCCCTTCCTATGCCCTACCTCGTAGTTTATTACATGATACTAGCTGAATCAGTAGAATAAAGATCAGGTTCACTGTAAACAAAATTAATGAAGTTACTTCTGTTTTGCATTTAGCTTCATATAGCACAAGATGTTCAAATTTAAATGGGTTAGAGAGCCAAAATCCATACCCACCAGATTTCCAGAAGCTTTCCATAATATATTTCACTTAAAAATCACTAGTTGTGATGGGGGAAGGAAATAGTTAGTAAACATATTTGAGAGCATCTCAGCTATCCAATTCCAGTGTCACCTGACCACATGTTGCCTACCAAAAGCCCATGGCCAGCCCTCCTTGCAATTTCCAGCTCCTTATAAACTATCTTTCCTGTATGCCCATGACTGCGTTCTAAAATCCTCTCAGATGACAGGAGAGATATCTAGTTTCCCAGTCTTTTCAGTTTAAACATCCTTCTCACTGAAGTCTCCTTTGTCCTCCACTGCCCAATCACCCCTTCTCTCTTGGCTCATCAGAAGAGTTGCACATGTCATACTCTGTCAGTGCTTGTTGATGGTTGCCACTGCTAACTCCAAATGGAATGTGGGAATCCTTAACAGGCCCTGGTATATCAACCCCCTACTAAGGAACAGTTTTTCTCAGAGGCCCAGAGATACCTTAGCCACGTCTAACAATTCAGGCCCCTAATTAAATAGGGGGGGGGGGGGCGGGGAGAGATGGCACATGATACACATTAAAAAGCTGTGAAACTTAACAGTTGCTACAAAATTAACAAATGTCTAAATCTGAGGCCTCCTTTGAGCTCAGCTCAGGACAAACAGAACTCTCCTCCTTATTGGCCCTGCTGAGGACATTGATTCCCAGCCCAGAAGAAGACAGTCAATGTCCATACTGCTTTACAGTGTACAAGAAGGCTTGCCACTGGCCCAAGAAGTATACAGTTTAAAATTTGAAATTGGGGGACAACCAAGGGAGGGGAGGGAAAATGCATTCATTTTGGTTACACACACTTAAGGCTTAGTTTCAGTAAGGGATTTGAAGGAGGTGAAAGCAGTAGAGATCATAAAGGTATTCTAGGAAATGGTTTCAGGCATAAGGGGGCAGCAAGGGGGGAAGGTAGAGTAGATTCAATGAGAAGGTAGAAAAGCAATTTGATGCCTTAGCATAACAGCACTCTTAAGAAGCTAAAAGACAAATCGCCTCACAGCCAGGAAAATCCTAGCACCAACAAAAGCTACAAGTGGAAGAAGCTACAAAGGTACGGAGAAGTGGCAAAGACTGCCTACTGGTGAGCCATCAACCGCTGAATAAACCATATGGAGAAGTACACAGAAAAAGCGTGGTTAATTCAGTCATTTAATGGAAATGGGTAAGGCTAGAGGGGGGGGGGGAGAGAAGATCAAGGCAAATATATGTTTACATTGACAGAGAGGAAAACCCACATAAATTCGTCATGATTTTGACACTGAATTTTTCAGCTCAGCTAATAAATGATCACAAAAGAGTCAGACTGACACAGTGATGCAGTGGTCATAAAGACCCATATTAGCAGTTCTCATCAACCCAAAGAGCCACCTGACTAAACTCTGCATACCACTCCAATACATATACATGCAATCATGTAAGACACATCTATTTATATAAAATATATAATGATAGCTTTTTATATTCTCAGTTTAACTCCTAAGCATATAGGCCTTTTCCCACCATTGTTGAACCTTAGCCAACCCCTCTATATTTAGAATGAGGGGAACGGATTGCAAATGCAAACTTCAAATCCTGAAGCCATGGATAAAAATCTATTTTGTTTTTGTTTTATGGAGGGTTTTTTTGGGGGGGGGGATGGTGGTGGAAATTCTGGTGAAAACTGAAGCACTTTCAATCCCCCTCCCTAGCTTTCAAATTTTTACCTGCGCCAAAGAGAGCCTCACAGCTTGCTGGCCATTTCAAGGTGCAATGATCTGCCAACCACCAGACAATGGTCTTGCCTACTTTCCTGGACCACAGAAGAGATGTCTCACTGGGGAATGGTGCTTAGAAGAGTCACATGTGGAAATTCACATGTGGTTTCCAGGCCAATGAGTATAACTGCAAGTGGTACAAATGGCAAAGTGTACACAAGTGGCAAAGTCTTTACAACCTTATAAAACACTAAATACAGAATCAAATCTCAGCACTCAGTTACTAAAAAATAAACACACCGGTGACTTTAAGCTTTTTTTTAATGTGACAAAAATCACTCAGATGCATGGTACAAAAATCACTCAGATGCATGGCCAACTTGGCAATGAGGGGAGAGGAGGGACAGGACTTAGGCAGATTTGAGGGGCAGCTAATCCTCCTTCTCTGCTCATTCCCCAATGCCTGACCTGCAATGGTCCATAAAAAATAAATCTACAAGTACCACATATATGGTATGTGATTAATATATCTCCAAACATTCTACTGGCACTAAAGAATAAGGTTAAAAAGGAACAGATACAGATGGGGGAAAATTAGAGGTGGTAATCAAGATAGAAAAATCTACAGAATGAATCAGTCCCATTGTTGTGCTGGATAAGTTCAACCTTTACACCATTGTCTGCAGAAAAAGAAGAAGAAAGAGTGTGGGAAAGAGAGATGTATATGGCAAAACACCCAAAATACGAGTCTAAAAAAACAGAAATGCTATCCTAAAATTCACCTTCTCACACCTGAAAACCTGAGAGCAGTATTCACTGTAATATATCTACATAGGCTTTATTCTAATAAATAGCAGAGTCTGGGCTTACTGCTCAGCAGTGGTTTGGCAAAGAAAAACTATTTATCTTCAAACTCCATGACCAAGTTCTGAGAAGCAGCAGATAAAGTGATAACTTGTGCCTAGATGGTAATTACATCTGTAACTCTCAGGAACCACAAAACATATGACATTATTCTGCCATGCATATTCTTGTCCCTGCACTGACAGCCTCAAGTGGAACAACCCAAGCACAGATTATCACCTCCCCTACTGTTGAAAAGAAGTAGTCTAAGCCAGTCTCCAAATGATCAGATGCTAATCTAATTCAATTATCTGATGAAGATTCAGCTATTTTAAAAAACCTGACCTCAAATGCCTAAACACCAACATCCTAAATATGTTTATTCAGATAGAGCAATTGCCACTTTCATTATGACCGATCATTTAAAAACAAATATCTAAGAAATTAAGCACTCCAATTGCAAAGCATTTGACATATTCTAGCAATGTGACCTTAGATGGGATTCAAAGCTGAAAGAGCTGATTCCTAAAATAGAGGCCAAACAAAAGTTCAGACTATTTTTAATACAACTTTGCGAGTGGAAAGTAGACTGAATGAGCATGGGAGGAATTTTGGAGGCATTTTGGAGGGAATGAGAGCAAACTGTGTTTGTTACTTGTGCTCAGGTTTAGCTGTTCCTGAAAGTTAAGTGTGGAACGATGATGCTCATATTATCCAAAGTAAGCCAACTCTGGCCTCACAAATAACAAATGAGGAAACTGCAATTATTAACAAATAACTCCAGATAAATTCTTTTGTGTCCTTTTTAGATATCTAACAACATTTTCAAAAGAAAAACACTCCGGAAAGTGACAAAACAGAATAGGAAGCAGCAAGACAAAATGTCCATACAAATCCACCACCTGAAAGAATAGGAAACGGGGAAAAGGAATCCTCATTATAAGTCACCAAAATAGGTATATGTCCTCCTAGTCACAGTTAGGTACTGGTATTTTTTCACCTTCTGCCACTAAAATAAGAAAAATAATTAAGCCAAACAATATGTTTTCACAGCTATTACAGGTACAGAAACATTGTCCTCCTTGTTATTTAGTCCCTTGGGCGGCTCTCCACATGGCAGTGACCTCCCCGAAAGAGGTAATTTCTATGTCCCCTTTCCCTGAAAATATATGATAATGAATCATGAGGAATGAAAAAAATAATATTCTTTTTATAAATATAAAAATATTACTATTATTATTTATTAATTTATAAGCTATGTATAGGACATTGGATTCCAAGGACTGATTTGCACTTTGCCACAGAAACACCCCTAGGTGACATCGGGCCAGTCATGAAAGCCAGTGAGGTGTAGTGGTTAAGAGCGGCAGACTCCAATCTGGAGAAAAGGGATTCGATTCCCCACTCATGAAGCCTGCTGGGTGATCCTGGGCCAGTCACAGTTCTCTCAAAACTCTCACAGCCTCAACTACCTCACAACATAACTGCTGTGAGGAGAGGAAGGGAAGGCGATTGTAAGCTGCTTGGACATTCCTTGGGATAGAGGAAAGCAGAGTATAAAAACCAACTCTTTTTCTTCATACACTGTCAGGCCAACCTACCCTCACATGACTTTTGTGAAGATAAAATAATGTCTGCCAGTTTGAAGCCTCACTGGGGAGAAGGATGAGGTATACATGAAATAAAATAATTAAAATTGTATGATGACAATTATGAACAAACTAAACGATTAAGAAGATACTTTCAGTGAAATGCTAAACAAAGTTATATTGTCAAAATCCACTGAAGTTAAGGGGCTTAGAATGGTCTAACTCTGCTTAAGCCTACACTATTTTTTCTTTTAAATAAAAGGAAACTACACAGACTTTTCTTTGCTTTGAATGTTAGGCCTGGTAGCCATGGTTGATATGCCTGGAACCTTTTGTGCACATTCTCCAGCCAGGGGTCTTTGCAATCAGGAGCCAATAGCAATTGTAATGCAGTAGTTCTGTGACCCCGCCTCCTAATGTCTGTAATCTTACTTATAAATAGCTAAGGAGAAGTGCTGATTTGATTGGGGAAGCAGCAGTATGCCTGCCTCTTGCTAGATTACAACAGTATATATCTCGTCCCCAAAGCTGTTATAATCTTTGTGACGGTGCCTGCTTAAATTAGCAGCCTCTTGAGGCTGCTTTCAAAGGCATCAGGAGATTCAGTCAATACCTATTGGCATGCGGAGGGATGGTGTCTGGGTCTCAGGTGAAGACTGCGGTGCAGCAGGCAGTAATTTCAGCAAACCGAGGCTCAGCAGTAAAGCACACACTTTGCACGCAGAAGGTCCCAACAAGTTCTATTCTGAGCATCTTCACCTCAGGGCTCTCGGTTCCTGCACTGTTCTGAAATTTAACACAGGCTTCCTTTCTACAAGCATTTATGGTCTTTCTCACTGTGTCAACCATGATAGCAACGGTCAACATTTCATACTGCCACTCAGTCAGTGCTAGTACCTGCTCATTCTTAATTTATTCACAGTGACCATTTTTGTTTTCATCCGTATTACAATTTTCTTGTGCCATTTTTAAAATCTGGTGCTTATGCAGTTACAGGAGCATATGACATTTTCTGTCACGGGTATTAATTAGCCTCGCCCTTCATAACTTTTTATTATTAGCCAACAACCCTGAGCTTCTCCTTTCCTGAGATTATTGGTTTGGCTGTAGGGGACTGCCTTGAGGGTCCTTCCTTGCCAACCACATGCAGCTGTTGTTTTGAGCATCCACCTGCAGGTTGGAATGAGATTTTGGAGGTGGTGCCTAGGGAGGGTGGGCTCTGGGGAGGAGAGGGACCTCAGCAGAGTGAAATGCCATAGATACCACCCTCCAAATCAGCCATTTTCTCTGGGAGAACTGATCTCCGTGGTCTGTAATTCCCAAAGATCTCCAGGTCCCACCTGGGGCTTGGTAACCCTACACGATATAATGCAGAACATATCTTTCAATTCAATGAGTGAACTCTATTTTTCTTGTTCGCGCAGGGCCCCCCACATGCACAGATACATAAGGCCATTGTTAGCTGCTGTTGGCCTGGGTCACTACGGGGCAACAACAGCCTCTTCATTTGCCTTGTATGGACAATATGACTGTGCTTAGAACCCGTGGGTTTGGGGGCTACAGTTGCACATGTTCATTACTTCCACAAAACATTAGTGATATGCAGGATAGTTATCTAGGGATTCTAGTGGGGCAGCCAACCATCAGGTGGGGCCTGGACAGGCCCACAGCCACATGGGGGCTGACAGGGGCAATCCCCCCCCCCAATATGCCCTGCTCAATCAGCTTTCCTCCTGCAGAAAGAGGAACATTGCATTGTCTGGTTTGTCCCTGCAGTTCCATTCAGCTCCATGCTACAAACCTTGCCAGATGAGGCAGCAGTGAGGTTTCCTGAGAACTTGGTCTGTCTCCTGGGGGCTGTTGGCATCTTGCAGAAGGAGACCTGCAGGGTCTCCTCCGTTGGAAGACCCCCCTTGGAAGGAGGAGTTGGAGTACCCCAAAAGGGCTCCTCTCCCCTTGTTTCAAGCTGCTGAAGTGTTGGAGGGCAGAGGGTTGCATTATCCTCAGGCCTTGCCCTCTTCTGGTGTAGGGCAGGGGCACATAGTCAGTTCCTGTGGGGCTGGGCATACTGCTCAGCAGTGGTGTGGCAAATCTGGCCATGCTATCTCCAGTACTGTGCTGGTTAACTGCACATGTCCCACGCATGGCCATGCTTCCCCTCCCCAGATCTTGGATGCAGAAAGGAAGGAAGGTGTGCAGGGAAAAGATCACTTCCCAGGCTGGGCCCTCCTTCCATATGACAGGGATATGTGAGCCCATTGAGAAGTCCCAAAAGGGGGCAAGGGGGCTGATCTGGGAGGGAGCTTCACCACCGGGCCTTTCCATTAAAAAGGTCCGCCCCATCCCAAGAGCACCACAGTTCGTGGGCTGCACTTGGCAGGGAGGCCCAGGGGCTGTGAACGACATGGCTACTTGACAAAGCCCAGATGGCTGATCATCTTTCCATCATGGATGAATTGCACACCCCACCCCACCCCACCCCCCAAAAAACATTCTGGCTATGGGCCTGGAGACCTCCGGCATTTACAACTGATCTCCAGGCTACAGAGATCGGTTCTCTGTAGAAAATGGGGTCTGTGTAGGGTGGATTGTATGGCATTGTACAATGTCGGGACCCCTCCCTCCATAACCCTTGCCTTCTTAAGGCTCTACCCCCCAAAATCCCCCGTTGCTTCCCAACCCAGTCCTGGCAACCCTGATTTCTACACAGTTAGAAGACTAGGCTCAGAGCTAAGTAGTCCCTAAGAGTTATTTAAGAACAGAGGAAAGCAGTAAGGATCTTTTTAATGGAAATGCATGCTGTGCTCTTCTGAGCATGACTTTCCCTCTTTTCTATTTAGGGCATGACACTGAAGTAAGCCCCATAGTATGTTAAAATAGAGGATACACCATATATTAAAACATTGCACAAAATCCATATAAAACTTAATTCCATCCCTAGCAAAAACAGGTTTAGCAGCAACCGTGCCAGCTCCTTTCCTGGCCTGTAACACACGGTCTAGAAGGGCAGCTTCAAAGGCATTTGGTACTTCCTGCAACAGGCCTTGTTGCTGATGTCAGATGCAAAGGATGCACCGTGTCAGTAAGTTCTCTTGGCAATGGGAACAGAGAGTATATTGTGGAGATGAAGCTGTGTCTGTCTCTATATGGAAATTTCTGCCAGCACACCCTAACTAGCCAATTGTTAAAGGGGTAAAGAACAAAACATATTCTAGCAATTTGATAGGGTCTTTCTAATGCTATTGTGGTACTGGGTTGGATTCCAGAATCTGTGGGTGAAAGGACTGTGGATTTCATCTATGTTTCTCTCCCCACAGCAGTCCTTTATGACCCTTCTCTCTATGCCTCTTCTTATTGCAATGATTCAATTTAACAGATGTTTGTATAGTAACCCTGTTAACATGCAGCACAGATCTCCTTATGGTTTTAGTGGGGGATCCAGCAGGAAAATCACCTTCCTACTTATCAGCTCTCATCTGCTCTTCAGCAGGCTGACAGCTTCCAGCATGATAAGAATACACAAGTACCCTACAATTTGAGCTTCCACTGGCGAGCAGTGAGTCACCGTTGCTGGCCTGCTTTCGAATTACGCACGTCCGTTTCCTGTTACACAGAATCCTGACCTCAGAGTTGGAGCAGGAAGAAAGTGACCAGATGCCATGAACACCAGTTTGTTCAAACCCAACAATCCTGACATCCACTGAGGTCAGTAAGTGCTGAAGGACAGCAAAATCACACCCTCTCCTTGGCAAGAAGTCAGAGGACACAGAAATAAGACTGGATGAATGAAATGCTTGTGAATAACACTATGCATATAAAGCAACTTCTTCAAGTATATGAGCAGCCCACATATCCCTGCTTTACACCTTGGGATTCAAGCAGAAGGATGCATAGAAACAACACTGAAGAGAGCAAGACTTGCTCATGCAACCTGCATCCGTATGTCAGAAAATATCGTGTTGCTGTGTACTTCAGTAATCATTTGTAGCTGCATTTTCCTGTGTGGACAAGGCCATCCAGAAAGAGAATATCACAATGTCCAAGAATGTGTGGATGCAACAAGAATCAAAGCAAGTGAGTGAGGCATCCAGCCATGATGCAGTGCAGTGGAGCATAGGACCAGACTGCCAATCATTATTCTAAAGTAGATTAATAAAGCAGCCAAAAAGAGAAAAAATCACCATGACAGTCACTGCTCAACTCCCTGTTAGAGAGCAGGATCCAAACAGCTTTTCCACTGGTCAAAAAAGAAGGAGCAGTTCTCTTTGAACAACAAATGAGTATGATGTGGGGATCACGGGAGCTGCATTTACAAAAGCCACATAGAGCAGGGGTTTTAGCAAGGAGGGTAATTGGGCAAGACTAAGTGTAAAAGCTGGCTGGATAGTTGGAGCTTCTGACAATAAGACTGTAGCCCCCTGTTATGTCATTGCATTTTTGGCACGCCTACCTTGTATATCAGGACAGTGTGCTTCATGCAATCTTCTTTTTATATACAGTTGCCATTTTGTGTTAACAGGACAACCAAGTACCTTTTAAAACTGTACTATGCCCAAAAACTACATTATGCAACAAGCATGTCAAAGTTGGAAAATATTCACATTGCCCTATTCATTCTAAAATGATGACCATAAATATCTAGAGGATTGCTTGTAGCATATTCTCCCATTATGCGAAGTGGGGGCACCAAAAATGTCCCATCTGAACACTTTAGCATTTTACTTTAGCATCTTTAGCATCTCACTTCTCCTCAATATTCAAAATTGTCATTAAACAGTCATGAATGTTCCTGGAGCCTCCACAACCCTTTCTGCTAGTTTTGCAGGAGGCACGGATAAGCTTCATAATGCACTCATATCACTGCTACCCTCTTAAAGGCACTTTTGCTCATTGGAGAGGCTGGGCAGCCTTTAGGGGGTCTGGGTAGACTTTGCTCCAGAAGGATGTAATGATAAATTGATAGAGTAGGTCAGTCTTTTTAGAAACACCTGAAGTGTTTCCTTCTGTGTTCATCTACATGTGTGTTCACATTTTTGCCGGCAGTCTTCTGTGCTCAGCCACTGAATCCTGTCTTCTGCAATGCCTGTCTTCTACTGATCAGATGGGCTTATGTCCTACCTCACTGAGTGCTGTGGGAAGACAGTATCCTACTTCCAAATAACTGTTGTCACTCAGCACTGAAATTCTGTAGCATTTTCTGTAGTTCCCTCTCACTGGGCCTCTGTGAATGCACATAAACTGAAGGCAGAATTCTGGGCACTCTTGACCTTGACGCACCTGTGGCATCACAATAGCTTAGTAGGTGGTTGGTTTTAGGGGTTTTATGGCAAATTGCCTAAGGTACTATTTTCCAGAGAGTCCACATTCTGGTCCTCGATTTCATATCCCTACCACTGTCATATATATCCTAAAATGGTGACACGGAGGAGGATTGAAAGCAGGATATAAATAGATTTAGTTCTCCACAAGGAATTGGACTGTTCTTTGGATTACTGCCTTGGGATTCTTGGATATTAAGTAATCCAAAATCATACAAGCCTTTTCTATGATAGATAGCAAACTTTGCTGTGACTTTCTAAATCTACGAAAGAAAGGACAAGCGGGGATGAAGAAATAGCACTGTGGGGTTATAAAATGTAGGCAAAGCTAGAAAAAAAAGGTCCATTTACACTTGTCTCAAGAAGTATCAGTTTTGCTTCTCCCAAAAGCTTCAAGTGGCAGGACCTACCACATAAAATTAACTGGTACAGATTGGAATGACACCCCAAGGCCATTTTTTGAGAGAGGCAGTTTAGAATATCAAAAATAAATACATCTCAAATAAATATATGTATAGATATATATGAAGGATGTAACTGTTCCGTCAGTGTTAAACTGTGACCTTTGACACATATATTTTTGAGATCCCTTGACAACAAACTGTCTTGTCTCCCTGTTTTTTTTAGTTATCTTTAAAAAACAACAACAACAAACCTGAACACACAAACTACTTGACTTAAGTAGTTATGTTATGTTGCACACAATTCATTGGTCCCAAATGGAATACCGAGGAAACACATTTCGGCTCAGTTGCCTGCTAGCCCTTTTCAGTTATTATGTTTTTAGCATTCTAAGCTTGCGTAATAGGAGAGTGTGCTACTTGCGATCCCCCCTATATGCATAGTCAGCATATTGTGTGAACAGAGCAAAATGCATATTTTGTAGCTCCAGGTACAGGTGACTTGGAAATCCAGATTACTGGAAGGGCTTGTGTATTCTGGAAAATAAGCACAGTGCTCTGTTGCATGAAATGGTAATCCCATGTATTGGGAGGATCACGGTCATGACCTTCCCTGAAATTACTGTGTACCATGGTACTAGAATTCAGCAGGTCAGTCAATACAAGTCAAGAACTATTCAAACATAACTATACATTCAGTAATTTTAAAAGGCAAACCTGAAGCCAAATGGCCACATTTCACATTGCCTTAACTTGATCAACATACAGCCTTCTGATTTGGCCTGGCTCTCTGGGAAGCTAAATGGTTGTTTTACTTCACCACAGACTATTATCTCCTAGAAAATAACCTTCCAGGGGGAAGCTGGAACAGCACCTATGGTACTGCATCTTTATATGCCTGCGGTATCTTAACAAAGGCCTAAAGCTACCACCAGCCAACCAAATGCCGGAAACTAAAAGGGCCAGGATGGGCTAGGCTGTAAGGAGGCAAGGAAAACAGATATCTATGCCCCTGGCAAGTGCTGCTCTAAATAAGTCTTCAATGTGAGGGTTTATGATAGCGTTGCTGGGAATCCTGATGGAATCTGGAGCTCTGTTGACATATAATTTAAACCTATGCGTCCATACTCAGTTGGGGCTTACCTGGATAACCAGTTTGTTTTCTTTATTAGGTAGAATCCGGTAGGTGTACACACAGTTTCGATGCCTGGAATAGATTGGAAGAGAAGAGGCCATTTTATGCATACTGAAGACTCTTGTTTATATTCCTAAAACAGCTTAGCCTTGGATTTTAAAAATGTATTTCTGGCCCATCTGGTGTTAGAGATAAGCAATAAAATTTCATGTCAACATGTTATCATCAGCATGATGAAAAGACCCCCATTTCATTGGATTTTTGGACTTAATGATTCAGTCAATCGCATGACTGGCAAAGGACTGCTCCTTGACTTTGATCCTTGGGAAGAACCAGTGTAAGGAAAGATGTCATTGTACCATAGATCTTATTTCAAAATAATGTACACTGAAACTAAAGACTTAACTGTATGCTTACAAGGTATAGGAACTCACTACTATTCTTCGTTTTTCCACTCTCATTCTAATCCCGTCTAGTTCAGGGGTAGTCAAACTGTGGCCCTCCAGATGTCCATGGACTACAATTCCCATGAGCCCCTGTCAGGGTTTTAGGAGATGCAATATCTATTGTGCAGCAGACAATAAGCTACTGATATTTTACAAGCTACCTGATGGAAACCCTTGTTTTACACAGGGCTCATCATTTTGCTAATTTCCACCCTGTCCCACACCTAACAGTCAATGGTAGGGTTGCCAGCATGATTACATTACTTCAGATATTATGGTGAAAGTAAGGATGCTAGACCACTGCTTTTGGGATCCAGTTTGCCAGTTGGCTGGGGGTGGGAATTACGCCCCCCCCAAAGAAAATGGAAAGAATGCTGTAAATGAACATGACTTGCCTATGTGACTCTGAAGTGACATGAGGACAACAGGGGCAATGCCAAGTCTGAAAGCCCGAACAGATCTCTCTCCTGTTAGCTCCTACAAGGGGAGGGTGTTGCAGCAAAACTATATAGCAGAAGCTAATTCTACCCTGGCGTTTTTGCCCTAAAGCAAGAGCATCACTCCCTGACATCTCTGATGTACTTATGTCACTTCCGGGTCACACAGGCATAGTGCATTTATTTTCCATGTTCCTCTCCATTCCCAATAAGTTAATTCCTCATTCCCCACCAGCTGATCCAAGGGATCTGAAAACCTTAGTCGGAAGTGATGTCATGCAGTCTTATTTCCCCCCCAATGGCCTTCAAGTAACTTGAGGCTTGGATGCTGCCTCCCCAACCCGCCCCCAACCCCATTAGCTAGGGTTGCCAGCTCAGGCTCAGGAACTTCTTAGAAATTTGGGGGGGGGGGGTGCCTGAGGAAGCAGAGTTTGGAGAGATGAAAGAGCTCAACAAGATTGTGATGCCACAGAGTCTGCCCTCCAAAGGTGCCATTTATTACAGAGGTTTCGGGGTCTAGAGATCAACCTGAAGGTTGCTAAGCTTAGTTGATACACAGGGACCATTAAATTAGTTATTACCAGAAAAAGAAGCATCTCATTTTCTCTCTTCTCTTACATCTATAGGCCCTTTTCCAAGCAGCCATGATTAGTAAGATGGCTGCTGGCCTGGCTTAGGGCTACCATATGACTCCTGGGGGAGACACATGGTAATTCACAGAATTTTGCCAAATGCCAGTGTTTTCCTGGTAATGTCATGTCATCGACAAGGCCTGCTTTCACATTCCTGGAGATTTATGGGAGGAGCCTGGGGAGAGTGGGGTTTGAGGAGGGGACCTCAACAGAGTATAATGCCATAGGGTCCATCTTCCAAAGCACCTGTTTTCACTAAGGGAATTGATCCCTGCAATCTGGAGATCAGTTTTAATTCTGGGAGATCACCAGGCCCCACTTGGAGTCTGACAGCCCTAGAGGTTAGTCTCCCACTTGTTGCAACCCTATTTCTTACAAGTATAATCAGGTTTACCCTAGCATTTCTCCATGCAAATGTATATACAAATATGTGGAAGAATTTGACAGTGTGAATTGGAATTCCTGAAAATGAAGGAGGAGAGTTTCCAGAACAGATGGTATGGCTTCCTTTGGCTGGCTTGGGCCTTGGCACTTGTCTTTTTTTAGAAGACTAACTGCTGCCAACTTGACTTTATGCTGTTGCTTCAGCTGCTGTGACAATCTCTGGGCATAGAATAAAAGTAAAACAGGAAATAAATCCTGCACAGCTAGAGTCTGTGTCCTGGATTTTTGTTTTAAGCTATCAAAAGATGTCGATTGCAGGCTTCAGGTAGTGTGAGGCCTGCCAATGCTTTTATTTCCTAATGCATTTCTGATTGGTATGCGTTTTCCATAATGAAGTTTTTTGTTTAAAAAGTTGTGTGGATTTGAGTTATGTAGTGAATCCTTTTGTTCTACGTGTAGAATGCAATATAGGTATCAGATGAGCCAACATGCCAGGGATTTGTATTATCCATAGATTTCTGAAGAACAAATAAGCATCCTAGAAACATATTCACTTGTGCTGATATGCACAAAATCTTCCTAATTTAGTTTATGGTAATGTTATAATTGTAATGTTGCTTTATTTGTATTTGACACTGAAATCACTTTTTGGTTGGTAAACTTGCCCATATATTCCAATTTTCTATAATGGCACTGTTAATATAGTGGCACTGTTAATCAATTTTAAGATAAATTTTTCTAATATGTCTTTAATCAGAAGATGAAAAATACTCTCTTTGCTTTTTAATCAGTAAAGGTCAAGCTATTGCGAAATACAGTGAATACTGCCAAATGGTGTAAGCCTTCAGTGATGTGTAATAATGGCCAAGATGGGGCTTGCTAAGTAATTGGGATGAAAATAGAGATGTTACAAGTACATCCCTGTTTTCACTAGTGCTGTGGTGGATACTTCGTCTGTGAAACATGGGCACTGTAGACTTGGAATAAAATAAGAAATATGAATGTGCTGGGTATAAAAGTGAATTTGGATATTTTGCTGTAATTTTGCGAAAAGGACCCCTGTGCTCTACTATCTTTGCAGTGCAGTCAGTGAAAGTGTCTAACTCTGCTTGAGGACTGTACTGTCAGAAGTGTACAGTTTTTCCCTGGCCATCAGTCCCCAGAGGTATGCTGTATAGTTCCACAATTATTATGTAGCCTAAGCACTTTCAGCCACCAGTGGGATATGTAGGCAAGATTGCCAGATTCACATTGGCAAACACCTTTATTTGTTTTGTTCAAATATTTATATATATTTATATTCACAACAATCTTATTAGGTAGTGACTATCCCAGGATCGCCCCGTGAGCTGATTGGGGATTCCAATGTCAGGTGCAAGGGAACTCGTTTGGATAGGCACCATGATGCACGGAGAGAAGAGGCTTCTGTCCCCCCCCCCCCAATTTCCTAAGCCAAAATGGTTCCAGGGGGTGCTATTTGACCTATTGGGGGTCAACACGTTACTGATATAAAATCAGAACAATCTTTTCTGGTTGAAGTCCTGCAGACTGAAAACAGTGCCTTTCCTTCCTGCAAAGTCCAAACACAGTTCAAACTCTCTAAAGCCAACAGCTAGTTTGCAGTGTATTAACAAGTATAGTTAGTTTTCCTATTATAATGACAAATAGGCCATAAACAAATGCACATGACTGAGATGCAGTCTCTATATACTCCATTGTGACTGCAATGCTTCTGTGGTTAGATTTTGCTTTACTCAACCTGTCTATCTATGCAGGGTTTTTTGCATCATTTCCTCCTGCTGACATGCAAAATTGTACATTGATGAAGAGCTGATGAAAGCAAGTAATCCCAGAGAGTTAACCATGTTATGTACTTTGAAGACTAACACAATTTTATTCCAGGATAAGAATTTATGAAGGGCCAGAGAGACAGATGGACAGATTGGATATTTCTTTCTTACACGAAGGCTGCTCCTTTCCCTATGCTCCCGCTTCAGCCACCGTAGCCCATTTCCACATAATTGTAGCTCTTTCATTAATAACAACTGTGCCCCTATTTTCCTTTGAAGATCACACTATTCACAGAGCCTTCCTGATTAATGGAAGCAATTCATATGGATCCCTGAAGCAGGAAACCCTCAAACTGAACTAGCAAGTGAGCTGCTCAGCGACATGTGGGGAAAAGGCTTTTTAAAAAGAACATTTGAAGGGATGATTCCTATGTTTTAAATTTCTTGTGTTCCCCTTCATGGTCTGGGAATTCTGATGGGAAATTAATTCCCAGGCCCACAGTATTAATTAATTCCCAGGCCCACAGTATTAATTAATTCCCAGGCCCACAGTAGATCCAGGCTGTGGTGTGCAGAGACAAGTAGTTTGAACATTCTCCTTTGTGCTGTTTTCCTGACCTCAAACAGACTCACTCATGCATGCCTGGAAATTAATTTCTGATCATGGAAATCACACACCATGCCTGATCCAAATTCCCTGAAGTGGCGACACAGGGGATATACAGTGGTTGTAATGCATGAAGCAACACTTCAAATTAGGGTTGCCAACCTCCAGGCGGGACATGGAGCTCTCTCAGAATTACAAAAGATCTCCAGACTACAGTGAGAAAATGGCCGTTTTGGAGGGCAGACTGACATTTACCCCACTAAGTTTTCTCCCTCTCTAAAGCCTCCCCTCCCAAGCTCCACAAAGTTAACAAGCCAGAGTAGACAATATTACTTCAAAGCTAGTAGCAGGGACAAGGAACATTATTATTATTATTATTATTATTATTATTATTATTATTATTATTATTATTATTATTATTATTATTATTATTATTATTATTATTATTATTATTATTATTATTATATTTATTTTTAGCCCATGCTTCCATATTGATCAGGTCAGGTAATAGCACTGTAAAAACATCATATCTATTCCACTATATATTTCTGCCTTGGAGGAGGAGCATGCCTCATGGCTTAAGTGCCGCTCAGCACTTAACACCCACTCAGGGTGGATGTCCTGCCCTGAGTGGCCCCTCCTCCAACCGGCTTACCTGTCTGTCCAGCAGCCATGCAGTTGCCTTCTGTCCCCCACCCCGACCATCCCCTCCTCCTTCCACTTCCCTCTGAGGCTTGGAGGCTGCAGATCCCTGCTGTATGAGAGCTGCCTCTGTTGGTGAGTTCCCTAACAGCTGCCTGCAGCCTTCCCAGGTCCTGGAGGGAGGGAAAGGCCATCCCCAGAGTTCTTCCACTCCACCCCTCCTAATCTAGTGTCCGTTGTATTACAGAATGCAACGTTATTGGCCCGTAGTAAAGATCATAAAAGTTAAAACAGCCAATTAAGCTAAATTAATGTTCCCACTAAAATTCCAGACCGGGGGTTGTTAGGGTAAGGAGCTGATTTTTCATCTCTCTCCTCCTCTTCCTTATTCTGTGATGAGTGAAATTCTGAAGGTTTTCAAAGACATATTCGTGCTTCTAAAAAAAACAACCCAATAATGTTATGGTATCTTTGCATTTACATAACAGATACTTTCTCCAAGGAAATACTGTACAATGACATAGTCTATGAAATACATAAGCAAGATACCATCCATAATATGATTCTGCCTTTTCATATTTTGAGCGTTCATAATAAAGCAGATAGAACAGAGAACCTATACTGAAAATAATGCCCATCAGAAAGAGCTTGCTGTTCAACAGAAATACACTTTGAATTATTTCCATCCTAGTTTCCAAACTGCCATTTTCAGGTAGAGAGTCCAGGAGGTGGGAAGGTACAAGATACCCAGTCTTTGCAAGGACAATCAGACAGGTGGTTCAGCTTTCTGGCACAGCCATTGTATGAGTTGGGGACACTGAACTTGGGGAGATTATAAAAAACTGAGATTTCGGGCTTTGACATAGGCATGTTTACACAGGAGATTTAAATCTATTTTTACATTTACTACATTTCTATTTTGAATGTAAAGAACTGCATTGCCAGGGAACATAACTGCAGTTTAAAATGTGGCTCTCTTCTGCATAGATAATTTTCACATGCATGAGGCTGAAGGGCTAATTAAATGCCAGTTTTAAAAACCTAGTATGTGTCATTTAACTGCCACGGATTCCACTAAAGACAAGCAGGCACTGGAGTGGAAATAAAATCTATCATAGGCATATCTCCCATCTGTTCTTTATTCAAATGTTTATTTCTGTCTGATATCCTGCTAAGAAAATTAATACTTTGTTAAGCACAATAAGCCCTTGTTCCTCTCCAATAATTTAGCTTGCTGCATGAATGTTCTCCATTTAGGCAAACTAATCATACCAAAATGTTTATTTAGAAATTTGAGTGTCATTTCTATTTCAGGTTACCAGTGCATAAAACATGATAAAACACCACAAACAACATAAAAAGGGTCTTAACCATTTTTCAGGCTAAAAACAGGCTATAAAGCAATGTTTAATTATCAGCCTCATAATTAAAAGCCTGGGTAAACAGAAACATTTGTCCTGGTGCCCAAGAAAAAGTAGTTGCAGAGAAAGGGCATTCCACAGGCAAGGTGCCAGCACTGAAAGGGGCCTATCTTTAATCACCACCCACCTCAATTCTGAAGGTAGGGGGACATATAGCTAGGCTTGTGAGCAGGATTTTAGCAGGTGAGCTACACAATATGAAATTAATCAGTATTTCAAGTAACCTTATCTCAAGGGAAAAACAGCACTTTGAATTGTACCCAGAAACAGCAGTGCAAAACTGTCAGCACTGGAGTAACACAGTGGCTGCATCCCACCCCTGACTGTAGTCTGGCTGCTGCTTTTTGTCCAAATTCCAGTTTCTAGACTGTTTGCAAAGTCCAGGTGCAGGACAAGATCCAGTATCATCCCCAAGCTATGAACCTTCCCCCTTTAGGAGAGTGCAACCACAGTCCTCCAACTGGTTTTCTATTGACCAATAGCACCTCAGTCTTCTCTGGAGTAACTTTCAGTTTATTGTCCTTTATTCATCCCATTTCCTTGGAGGTATCCTGTATTCCTACACCCTGCATTCACCAGATATGTATATTCATGGTGAGGACATATGATTTTTGATGGCTGTTTTAGCTTTATATCATTTAAATAATGGACACATAGAAAATACCCTCTTTGATGGCATTTCAAAGTTACTGTGAAAGCCTACTGCTTTGAAGAACTTTTGCTAAGTAAGGTGTTTGTCAGTTTTTCCCCACTGGACAGAGTTTTTAATTTGCTTTTAAAGACTATATCCATGTCTCTTCTCTCTTTCCTCAGCTTTTTATCCATTTTTCTGTAAGCCACCTTGAACTTGTGATGAGGCCTGGGATACACAATTTTGAATAAATAAACCTTAACACTCAGTATAAAAAAGATTTTCTTAGAGCAATTCTAGAACAGTCAGTCAACTAATTTTCCAGCCCAAGAGGAAATCTAATCCTTCTATTCCAGGGAGCAATTTAAAACATTTGTTGTTAAGAGCATATGAAACAGAGATATCTCTGATCATCATCTTAAATGCCAGTTTCCTAGCTGACTCATCAGAACCTAGAAAAGAATCGAGATAAAAGCTAGATGATTGGACCAACTGAGCTCTTCTCTGAAACCTTGGACAATTCTGGGCAATTAAATTTCAACTTTTCATGAAGGCACATCCTTGAACGCCTACCTTCTGCCATATGCATAAGTTTCATCCAATAATAAAAGTCACAAAGGCTACAATCTTAACAACACTTTACTAAGAGTAAGACCCATTATATATTGCTCCCTTAAAGATACTTTCATCTCTACTGGAAGTACCACTTTTCAATCTGCATGAAACACCATCCCCCTGGGGTGCCTTAAAATAGCATTTAGAACTGTTTCAAAATCATTTCAACTCAGAAAAACCACGAAAGTATCAGACTTCAAATCCATACAGAATGTGTTGATATAATTTAATTCCTAGGGTTAAAAAAATTGGAATGATATGTTGTTCCCTTTAAATTCTCCCACATTTCATTAGTCTAGGAACAGAATTTTTAGACTGCCAGTTCACACAGATCAAGGTCTTTAAGTGTAGATGACTAAAGTTGACATTGTTAATAGGCATTTGATCATTTATATATCAAGAAACTGTGAGGCATTAGATGGTATAAATCATATACCTGAGAGCCTGTAATGGATTTTATTTGGGTCTTCATTAACCTGTTTCTTGACTGGGAAACTAGTTTTACTGTTGCAAAAACAGAGCCAAGAAGCCCAACTAAATTTATTTTTAAGGAACAAATTTAATTACCATAGTTTAAGAAGGTATGGTATTTTCTTTGATAAAGGGACAATACAAGGTTTAACTTCTTTTGAGACCACTGGAGCTTTTGAGAGTTTCCATAACATTTGCTTTATTTCCTGATATAGAACTTAACAAAAGCAAACCATCTCCTACAGCAGAAAATGATACTGCTGATTCTACTTCCGAGTCCCCAAGCAACTGCTGATTCATCTTGCCTTCTAAATGACTTATAGTTCACAGTCCAGCTCATAAACTTTCACCACTAGTTACAATATGGCCTAATCTTACACATGTTTTCTTAGTTGACTAAGTTGTATTCACAATTATACAGGATTGCAGTCTCTGTCTCTCAGTTTCAATGTGCTCCAAAGATCTTATTTGCCTCCTCTTACAGCTGCAGTCAAAGGATCATCTTTATAGCTTACCAAAGGGAGTGCCAAAATGTTAGGGGAAATTTATGTTCTTTTTTATAGTGCCTGACTATTCTCTACTTATCCAAATGATAAATCAATTTACAGGAATTAAGACTGTTAAACTAATAACACCATCTTAATCCTCTATTAAATTATTTCAGTCTCTCAAAGCCTCCTTGACTTTTCCTTATCCCTAATTCAACAGTTTCTCAAACCCAAAGTAGAGACATCAGTTTTTCCTATTTTACTTGGAATTAAGTAGTTACTGGGCATACTGAAGGAAATATTCACCATGTAGAGTTGCCAGCTCTGAGTTGGGAAATTCCTGGACATTTGAAGAGGGCTGAATTTTGGGAAAGACCTTGATAGGGCATAATGCCATAATGACAGGGCATAATGCCACCTTCTGAAGCTGCCATTTTCTCCAGGGGACCTGATCTCTGTCAGCTGGGGATTAGTTTTGAGGACACTTCCAGGCCCCACCTGGAGGTTGTCAACTCTATTGGCAAGAAAGGCTGCTAAGCTCCCCAGTCCAAAGCTTCCTTTCAGAACTACACATCTCTACAGAGTACAGATGAAAATAAGATATGGTGGGGAATTCCTTAGCAATTTTTCCCAATTCAAATTTTACTATTGAAAAGTGTTTATGTGTTTAATTAGAATGTTTGTTCACCATTACTTATTGTCAATATTAATTACCAATTACAGATATCACATTTATGAACTATGGAAAAACACAGGCTGTAAAAATGAATAAACAAGGCTTAAAGTGCAAGTATTTAAATGTCTCACCCAGTATTGGATTTTTTTAAGCAAATTGAAAAGGTTGAATTAAAACTTTTGAATTTTGTCAAATTTAAGATTTGTGTGAAATTGTGTTTTAGCTGTATTCCCCTGAGGTAGCCATTTTAGTTTTTGTAATAATAAAAGAAAACTGTGGCACCTTAAGCATCTAGAAATGTACTGTAGCTCGTGTATACGAAAGCTTACACTATAATAAAGTATCACAAGTCATTGTTAGGGTTTTGCCTCAACGCATATAGCACAGTTAGGACCCTGACCTATGAATAGCCTTTTATACAGGCCTAATTTGCACTTAATCTATGCTTCAACTGGCCCATATTAATTCACATACCTGACAAGGACAGCTATGGTACAGTCTTCATAGCTGATTTCCCACAGACAGGAGAGGGGGTTCTGGAGTTGGTAGTACCAGATATTCCCTTAAAACATTTTCTACATTCTTCCAGTTATGCCAGAAGTACAAAAAGCTACTCTGTGGCCATGCTTGATGACGTATTCAGAAAACTGCCATGTCTGAAGAGCATATATCCACTTACTAAGAAAACTGGTGGGTCCTATTGTCTTTATTCTTAATGACCCTATGGAAGGAAGATTAAAACAAATACAGGCTAAGACATAACAGGGGAGAGAAAGGGGCATGGTTAAACCCAATCTTGTCAGATTTCTGCAGCTAAGCGGGGTTGGAAGAGACACCACCAAAGAAGGCCAATGGCAAACCACCTCAGCTTCTCACTTGTCTTGAAAGCCCCTTGCTAGGGTTGCCATAAATTGGTTGTGACTTGCTGGCACTTATATATGCAAGATGTAACAAGATGATATTTTATTAATTTTGGAACAATTATTATTTTAGGAACATTTTTCAGAGCTTGTATCCAAAGAACTCTGTATCCAAGTTCTTTTGCTGCCTCCACCACAATTTTGACTGATTATGGCAATGGTTCTCAACCTGGGGGTTGAGAGCCCTCTGGGGGTTGAACGACCCTCTCATAGGGGTTTCAGCAGAGTGAGCAGCTAGCCGTAGGGGCGCTGCCACTGTTGCTGGTCCTCCTGCAGGTGCTCGTGCTCGGCTGCCTGCCGTTCCAGCAGTGCCTCCAGTGCAGGGCAATTCCCACCAGGCACTCCAGGTGGCAGCACAGCTTGGCGGGACAAGAGGTAGAACTGAACTGAGAAACCCTGGGGGAAAAAACAATTTATATACAATCATGAACAATGGATCTTCACGCCATTGGTCAGTTCGGTTGAATTTCTGTGAAAGGACACTTGCATAATTTTATGGTTGGGGGTCACCACAACATGAGGAACTGTATTAAAACTGTATTAGGAAGGTTGAGAACCACTGGATTATGGGTGCCCTATGCAGACAGAGGGCACTTCTACAAATCCTGTAGCTAAGAAGGTGTAGGGGCAGCTTGGTCTATTGGAAGGCAAAAGCCATACTTACAGCAAACAGAGGGCGTATGCTGAGGAGATGGATTCACTGGCCCGTACAAGGAAGCTTCCATCCTTGCCCACTTTAGACAGCAGGTCCTCAGCTCTGGAGCGGGTGATAGTTCCATGGTACCAGCACTGATCCATGCCTTTATGTGCCAAAAAAACAAAACCACTACAAAATAAAACAAAAATGAAATGTAAATTAAAATAACAATGAACACCCAGCCAGCGATGAGCGGAGATCCCCGAGCTCGCTCTCTGTACCACGCAGCAGCCGCTTGCTCAGCTTCCTGTTTCAATGGTGCCGAGAGGGAAAGGAAGCAGAGCTGAGGAGAACTTCCTCATAAAAATTAACCAACTCAGAGTGAGAAAGATATGCTGTGCATACCTCTCAATTCACTGCATTGTCTGTGCCTCTGTACCACCCACACAAAGTAGGAAACCATCCGAGTGCTTTGCAGCTTTGTAGACACTGATGGGAACCCTTTTGATTCAATGCACATAGACCAATAAGTGAATGTAGCCTTGAAGAGACAGACTAGTCTTCTGTCTTCTGCCCCTCACTTTCTCTTTTCTTTTCACTCCATCCTCTTGTAACAATTCATAATCTTACGAGACTGACTATGTATTAATACCTTTATACTACATTTCATTTTAAGATCAGGGATATGCTAATTTTGCAACAGCTGAACCTTTCTCAGAGGAAAAGAGTTCAAACTCTACAACAGTTATTACAGAAAAATCCCTAACTAGGGTGTGCCATTGAGAGATAGAAGTTTAACTACGACTCATGGCATGTTAATTTGGGTTGCATTGGGAGAATTTCTGGCAAATATTTTACCTTGGATGTGTTATTGTTGTCCCCAAGATCAACTGTGGTCTGTGAAAAGGGAACGATTCCTTTTGTCTCTTTTTAAAAAGAGAGTTGGTAGTTGCTGTGAGAATGAGCTCTTAATTTTTTTTTTTACTGTTTTCTTTTTAAAGACAATTTTAGCTGACTGGCAAGTTCAAGGGTTATTATATGTTTAAGTGCACTGGAAAGACACTGTTGTCATGGCGGAAATATGAATTTTGGAAGCCTTTATGGCCTTCTGGAAAAGATAGACCTGGTGGTTTGGTCTCTGCCCTGATTCATGGGTCCAGCTCTAGTCTTGGCTTCTCTTTAATTTGCCAATCTGCTCTGTCCACTGATTTGCTGCTGTGCAATTACAAGTTGCCAGAGGCCATTGACAGAGTGGTCACAGTTATTCATTTTTGGACTTTATCATTATAGGAATCTGTTTGACATGGGGGCTAAAAGGAAAGAAACCATATACTAGATTATAAGTATAGAAAGCCAACAAGCTATACCCAAACTGACTGGTGGTGGCATACATTATTATGGAAAATCTAAATTGAGCAGATTTGTTTGTTAGTGTCTCTGCTGACATTGCGTTGGTAGTATTAGATGCAACCTAGTCTTGCAGTGGGAAAGACATCACCTTGTGACTGTCTAAATAACCCCTTGACTACTGAAGGCAATAGGTGAATATACTAACTGCAAAAGGCATTTTATTTATTTATGAATTTATATACTGCCCTAGGGGTCAGAGTTCTAAGCTATTTCACATTGACATAATGTGCTAATTTCATGGGTCAAAAGCACATGGAAAGTACATTATCCAATGTGTGCCGAATGGGCAGATTTTAAATACACTAGGAAGGCATTGAAACTGAGTTTTTGACTTTAGGGGATGATCTCCACCTAGAGGTTGAGAGGGGAAACTGACCCCCATTGATCCTTTAAGGTCATCTACTCAGTGCATATGTTAATTAAAATCATTCTTGGGTCAAATAGTTCCTGTTATTCCTTGCAGGAAGGTCTCATGGACTGTAATAGGAGGTTATTTATAATCTCCCAGAAACGTCAAATGCTAAGGTGTCCTCTTCTGCTCCTTATACCTCATTTTCAGTATGGTTATGGGCAAGATCAGACAGATGCTGATGGTGATCCTTGACAAAGGTGTTCCATAGCTTGTCATGCTACAGAAGTTTTGTTTTTCAAGTCAAGGAGCTATATTTGGTAGAGAGGTAGGCTGGTCAGCAGAATTTGTATAACTGTATGACTTGTGGTTTCCTGTCTACAGTAAAGATTCCATTCTAACAGATTCAAACAGTAGTTCCATATCACAGAGTACAGTTGACAACAAAGAAAATATGGGTGCTTTGAAATATGGGAACTGTACACTTAAGGAGTTTTGGTGAGCTAATTCAAAACCCATTACATAGTGATTGGGAGCACATCACTCAGTATGCATTAAAAATTATTTTAGTTCTTGTCACTGTAATTCACAGCTGTGCAATAAGAAACAACACAGCCCCAGATGCTAACATTACACCACTCCTCAATGCAAGATTGTTTATATGTTTTTTAAAATGATATATAAAACTATCCAAACACTGATGAATAAATAAGTTTATTATTTTCCTTTGACTCATTTTAAAGGGCCCCAGGAAACCCACCAGTAACCCTCTGAATGAGCAGGGTTGTATGAATGTTCCCAGTTAAATCAGGAGCTTCTTGCATTCAGTGTGCAGAAAAATCCACATGCAGAAGCAGCCAGGGTTGTGGAAACTGGCCCACTTGTGGGGAAGCATCTTGTAGTCTTCGAGAATGTGACACACTAAAGCTCCAAATATACTTAGCATTTGTTCCTTCTCTTTAAAAAAAAAACCCTACAGGATACCCCTTTAATAGAGAATTAATCCCTTGCAAGCATTTGAAAGAGCCTCCTTATTTACCTTTCTTTGAAATTTCATTTAGTGTTGCTCTGCATGTCAAGCAACTAGCAGCTGAGATGCTCAAAATCTGGAGGTGTGTTTCAAAAATCACCATTATGAATTACAGGACAATTCTTAAATTACAGTTCCAGATTTAATCAGTGAATTAATTATTAATTGGTTTAAACTCATATAATTAATTAACGAAGAGGAATTTAAGTGACTGATAAAAGTGACTTATTGGTAACAGCATCAACAAAATATCTAATCATACGGCCACCCCCAGCAATGTTTATGCAGCCAACTGAAACCATATCAGCACTTGCATGAACTTACCGCTTTTACTACCTTAGTTGCGCAAATGAGATATTAACCTTCTTATTCACTGCGTCCTCATGAAGCAGATGACAATATTAACCAGCACTTTGGCCAACTTAGTAGATGGCATAGAGTCAGTATCTATTTCACTACAGCTTTTGAAATGTATGTTGTTCAGTGAGTTTTGTAATCAGATGTCCTAAAGGTTACTGGAATGAAAACAAACAAGAGAAACTTGCAAGAGATAAACTGAAATATCAAATGTCACAGTTCTCCAACGGGTCAAATAACACTGGTAACAGTGTCATCCTAATCAGAATTACACCCTTCTAAGTCTACTGTAAGTCATCTGCTTAGGATAGCATATAAGAATTCGACTGAAAGTCTATTTGGAATTTAGATTACTATCAAATAACTGGGTATACTACCCACATCCCTAAAATTCTTTACTGGTTTTGCTGTTAACATGCCTGGGAAAAAGACCTGAGTACATGAAGAGATCACCTTACACCAATATTATATTCTTAGTTTTATTGGTTTTACTTTCAAGGTAAATTAATAAGTGTGGATCAGATGGAAAATCCTAAAACTACTTTTTTAGAATGTTTAAACATTAACAAGCATATCAAAACCGATGTACAGCAATCCTTCGTTCCAATAAAAATAGCTACTTATTCCTCTGCTTTTTGAATGGATGTTCATGAGATTCTGCAGTTACCATCTATTGTTTCTGTAGCAGGCAATGATGTACAACAATAGATTAAATGAAGCCTTGACAGTGATTCAAAACAAACATATAACTGAACACCAGTTTTAGTCAGTTACAGCAGGGGTAGTCAACCTGTGGTCCTCCAGATGTTCATGGACTACAATTCCCATGAGCCCCTGCCAGCAAATGCTGGCAGGGGGTCATGGGAATTGTAGTCCATGAACATCTGGAGGACCACAGGTTGACTACCCCTGAGTTCAGCACTAAAGACATATTTTAGTTTGACTGATTTGAAAGAATGAGGCCATATAAAAAAATAACCACACACACTCCAAACCCTGAGATATTGTTCTTGAACAACTAAATCGGCTGACTCCGGACAAGATAACTTGCCAGCACAGCTTGTCCCTTGCAGGGATGCTTCCACACTTGGGTGGAGACAGATGGAGACAGCAACTAGTCTCTTTTCATTATTTCTTGTCACAACTGGGAAAGTGTCTGCCATTAATTACCAGCATGGACACTTTTATTTCTCCAATGTTTTTGTGAACTACAACTGAACTCAAAAGGACTGACTAGCTTTTTTTTTAGCAAAGAATTATCATATGGCATAATATGGCTTAGTTTGGATACTGTAATACAGTTGAATAATTTGGCACTAATTTAACTTTTCTGTATATCTGTACTCTCATGATTCTTATTCCATTTTGTCTGAGGAAGTGTGCCTGCACATGAAAGCTCATGCCTTGAATAAATCTTTGTTAGTCTTAAAGGTGCCTTTGGACTCAAATTTTGTTGTGCAGCTGACAACAGGTAATTTTACAAGAGCTTATGCCTTGTATAAAACTTAAAGGTGCCCCTGGACTCAAACGTTGTTCTCCTGCTTCATATCAACATGGCTACGCACCTGAATCATTTCTGCAGAGTTAGGGCATCTGTAGTCATTAATAACTATCTGTTGACCACAAGAGGGCGTTTAGGCCTCTGGCCTATCTTTCTATGGGAAATAATAATATGGCACAAATTCTTCCGGCAATGTGTCATGTAACCCCCCCCCCCCCCCATTCTTTAGGTCAGCTTATTCTTGGCTTCCTATTGAGGGATAAGAGAACAACTTTTTGTTCAAGTTTGTATAAAAACTGATACACTCCCCAGTCTGTTCCAGTGACTCTGTGGACTTGCTGGATTTTGCCAATTTTGAATTGGCTCCTGCATTTTCTCTAACAGCTATTTAAACCATTAGCAAGTGATAATGATATAAAAACTTTCTCCTGCCAATTTCTGAACAGGAGCAAACCAAGCATTCTTACTCTGTTCTGCTGGCAAACCTAGAAAGAACTGGAAGAAAATAATGTAATGTTCTACTGTATTTTCAACAATTTGCAATAGTTTGACTAGGAAGAAGACTGCTTTCAAAAATAAACAGGAGGCACTTGTGGCACTTTTAAAGACCAACACAGTTTTAAGCATACATTTCTGTGGACTACAGCCCACTTTGGATTTCAGTCAGCCTACTAAAATAATCTGCAGTTCCAGGGGAGACTGCTTAGTCCTAAATTAAGATAGTCATCTATGAATGTTTATTTCTCTTGATATATCGTAAGACCATTTCCGCACGAGGAATCTGTTCCTGGGCAGCCTTTGGATGTTGGTGGGTTTTAAAGTGCCCTCCACATTAAAGTGCCCTCCATACTATACCCCAAAGCTGTATAGTAACAGGGTCAAGTTTTGGCCATTTTTAACTCACGATTTTGGGAATCACCAAAACTGGATATACATCCCTAAATTGCACATCCCATTAGTGAGCAACCAGGGATAAATCCGTATGGATGGGGAAACACACAACAGTCTTGGCAGCTTTGTCCCACCCTTGCTCCCACCATTGTGCTCCAAGTAATTTTTTTTAATGACACGGGCCGCAAAACTACATTGTGAAAGGTAAAATAAAATCTTCTTTAAAGTGTCCACAGTCTTTTGGGGATCAGGCAAGCAAAACACAGCCCTTTTTCTGTTTTCTGGAGGTGGGGAATAAGCTCAGAAAGGGGAGGCAGGTGATCACACAGCCTTCTCCTAATCATACAGGTGTCGGAGCACCTTGTTTTTAAGCCAACCATTAACACAAAATGTGTTTTGGGGCTTCAGGGACCATGTTCAGCATCTCAGACAGAAATAAAGTCCAAAAAAATATGAATCCCAAAAGGGGGAGAATGCTGTATTGTTCTGTCGTTTCCCCATAGCAATGCAGCAGTGTTGGTTTTTATTTAAAATTACATCTGTGTTGTGGCATTACCACATAGCAATGCAGAAGTGCTTTTTAAAAAATATATATAATTTGGGGGATGGAGGGGAGAAAGTTTCAGTTCATGAGAGAACTACTGTGCTATGATTGATGGTTTGTGATTGACAAGCCAAGGAGCAGAGGGAGAAATTCAGCTTGTTTTCCCTCACAGCCTCGTCAGTAGGCAAAAAGCCACGATGGGACACAAGGAAAATGCAGGAGGAGTCTCCCGTTGAGGAGGGCTGCAAATGCAAGATTTACCATCCTGCATTTGCAAGCAGGAAGCCACTCGTGTTTTGCCCCTCTGTGTGGAAATGGTCTAAGTTTTCCCTGGTTCCTGTGGGTAGTTGCTTTGAAATTATAAATATATCAAAAATATTTGAAATAATATATATTTCACAATCCAGCCCACAAATGTTGTTGCACTATGGTCTCAGCACAATAAAAAGATGTCACAACTGCCTTTTTACATTCCCACCACCACTAGTAGCCATAAAAGGTTCCTGTGCTGCCTTTGAAAATAGATATGCACAATAAGAAACAACCAGGAAGAAACTGTCAAACACCAGGATAACCAACAAGTAACGTTGATAGACATGAACTCAAAAATTATCCTAGATGTGACATTGATACCTCTCACTGACACAAAATAGTTCCCAGTGCAGCAATCATGTTTATTCTGGGCAGACTGCCAAACACAAAGGTTCTTTGTAGAATGTCTGAGATTCCACAGTTTAGTGGTCCCCCTGGCTCAATTCAAGCAGTTATTTTCACTTCGAAAACAAAGACAATATAATACACCTTGGGTTAGAACAAGAATAGCCTTGCTGGAAACATTTAGTCAACCCACTGAGGAACTTGGGAATGGGGACATTATTTGTTTATAGATTTTTATTGAATTATTTTATAATTTTAAATGTTGTTTTTAATTCTCCAAATGTTTGTATGTGCACTCCCTAGGGGATCCTGATCAAGTTGGTAGGGGGCATATAAATAAGTCCTCAGCTAGACTCCAAAACCTTATTAAAACTCCAGTCAGGACACCCATAGCTCAGAATGGGTGCATGACACAGGGCTAGAGAGCCAGCTTGGTGTAGTGGTTAGGAGTGGACTGGGTTTGATTCCATGCTCCCCCCACATGCAACCAGCTGGGCGACCTTGGGCTCGCCACAGCACTGATAAAGCTGTTCTGACCAAGCAGTAATATCAGGGCTCTCTCAGCCTCACCTCCTTCAGAGGGTGTCTATTCTGGGGAGAGGAAAGGGAAGGTGGACGTAAGCCGCTTTGAGACTCCTTCAGGTAAAGAAAAGCAGCATATAAGAACCAACCCTTCTACTCTTCTTCTTCTTCTTCTATATATCCTTGTGGTCTCTAGGACTGCCAACCTCCAGGTAAGGTCTGAAAATTCCTAGGGCCTTTTCGCACAGGGATCTTTGTTGCAAATTGTTTGCGGAATGAAAAATCGCCATTTAAAATAGTGGAATTCGTCGTTATGCATACCTGCCTTTGTAGTGGAATCAGTTGCGTTTTTTAGCGTTTCCCACAGGCTTCCGGTCTCGGCAGAAATCGCTAGAAAGGAAGCGCTATTGCCAAGCTCGTCCCGCCCCTGGCCGTCAAGCAGCCAATGGGCAGCCGTTAGCATGCTCCCAAACAGCCCCTTTCCCTTTAAGAAAGGTTTTTAAAAAAAAAAAAAAACGACCCATAGCAATGAATCTAGGTAGATTCGTTGCTACGGAGAGACCCATCCAGCTGCCTAATGTGAGCTGTCGTTTGATTGTATGATCATTTGCACGCTGCCTCGAGTGATAAAAAAAAAAATCCCCCCCCCTCTCACGGGCACGATTTTTGGCTGAATTTATTTGTAAAAAATAAAGGGACTTTATTTCAGCAAACGGGCTTTTCAGTTGTTTGTGCTTAGTGACTAAAGGTGAAGGACTGAAGCCAGGGAAGCCTCTAAACAGAAAGAGGCTCGCCGGTGCGTTTATCCCCTCTCGCTCAGAGAAAAAAAAATGGCGATCGCTTCGCCAGAAGTTTGGAGGAGAGAGCCAGGGGGAGGGACTTTGAAGAACCAGCAACAATGGTAACGCACAGATCTTTAGCGCTACTGTTGCAGATTGGTTGCAGGAGTGTATCGCTATCCGGAGGGTGAATCCACTTTTCTGGATTCCCCTGAAAGCGCCACAACGAAGCGCTTTTTGCTGATTGGTTTCAGGATTGTTGCAGATTGTCTACGACGTCGTGGGTTATGTCAAATTAGTAGCGTTTCCAAATAGCAACCATTCTGCTACTTTGAAGCCGTGCGAAATGGCCCCTAGAATTGTAACTGATCACTATATTAGGTCCCCTGAAAAAAATAGCTGCTGTGGAGGGTGGGCTGTATGACTTCACAGACTGCTGAGGTCTCCCCCCTCCCCAAACTCCACTCTCCCCAGCCACCCCCACATTTCCAACCTGGAACTGGTAGCCCTAGTGGTCTCATGTTGAGCACATTTAGAACACTTAAATGGGATATGTTCATAATGAAAATTTCCCAAATAGGGCACTTTGTACAACAAGGGACACCGGGCACAAGCTAACAAGGGAGTAAACAAACATTATTGTAAGGTATATCTATCACACTGCTCTGCTCAGAACACCTACAGGTTACTCAATTTCAGGATACCAAAAGGGAGATTCTGTTTTTCCAATAGAGGTTGTATAACAATGTACTCCACATAGGTAAGCTAGGAAGGGAAGTTCCTCTCTCAAATTGTGACAGCAGTTCCTGTTTCTCCCAGTCTTTGTGCCTAATCCGTGTGTTGAAAACAATCTGGGCACTATTGAATTTTCCTGCACAAATCCAGTTGAAATGAATGAAAGATGTGCCATGGAAGTGTACCATATGTACCATGGAATCTGAGCCAGTTCTTGTCCAAAAGGTACAAATTCTGAAATGTGGAATATTCAGATTAAAATACCCACACTTCTTTGAAATTCACTGAAAGGTCCTGTACACATGTAAGGCCGGGCTTCGAGATCCTTGCGAGAATGTCTTCCAAGTTCTGTGCAACATGACTTGAATCCCTCCCATGAATGCTCTCAGTGTATGCCAGAAAACTCAGGGAGGTGTCTGCATCTCCCTTCTAAATTAAGTAAGAGTCTTCCAAGTTATTTACAAGAGAATTAGAGGTTAAAGAGGTTTGTCCTCTCCTTTCACTTTGTGGTAGACTGTTAGTATAAAGTCTAAACCATGTCCAAGGACAGGCTGTGGCCCAAGAGGCTGCATTGTTTATTCCCACATGTGAAATGAAATCCAATACCATCAGTGCATGCATATATAAAAATTCACCTGTATGCTTTACAGCTGTGAGGTGAGTTTGAATCCCCTTGCTGTATCTTTCCTCTGCCTCCTGTGATTTCCCCTGGAAGACCACTGACACCACAAATCACATGTACACCCCATCAACAGGTTGCCTCTCCTGTAAAAGAGCAGCATGTAATTATCCTTAAGTTGTTTCTTAGGCTAATTAGAAGCTGCTTTTGCTTTCATTGTGGGGCTGACTGCCCACTTACTTACCTGGCATAAATCAGGAAAGAATCATTTGGCATTACAGTGACAGGTAATCTAAATGAGTGAGGGAAGAATCAACGTTTATTGCTCTGTACTAGTTTCTTCACTGCTCTTACATTATGGTTGTTGCAATGATTTTCCCCCTAGTTATAAAAAATGCAAATAAGATGTGTGGGTGTGCTAATAAAGGGGATTCAGGAATAATTCTGAACATAATATAATGACAGCATATTGAACAATGGAGCATTCATTTGGAATACTGTTTTCAGTTTGTCGTGTCATCACTTACGTAAGGGACATGGGTAGCTCCCAAAAGAAAGAAGTGGGCCGGGGTAGGAATGTGAAATTTTGGAAGAGTTTCTAGAAATAAAATAGTAATGTTTAAAACTGCTCACCTTCTCTTTCAGAGTGGATGTGCCTCTTTGGATTTTGGGATCAAAAAGAGAGTCCATCCATGTTTATAATTTGATGCACTTCTGTAACAGGCATATTTCCATAGCATTCTCCATTGTGTTGTGGAGCATGGAACTTGTGCCCAGTACTGTGGAGTACTTAGCCCTATTTCTCTTCTGTTCACCTGATCAATAGAAAATGAAAACAGTTGAGTGTCAACGCTATTTTATCCCTTGCTCAGTGGGGCCACCACATTAGCTGGCGGAATTTTAAGGGCTATTCCACACAGCGCTAATGTTGCTGAAGTCTAACTGTTGTGTAACACTATTTTTTTACCATTATGCATGACGTTGTACACAATCCACAACACTCCTGCAACACTACAAGGAAGCGGGTGTTTTCGGCAGGCTGCAGGGAGCCCGCATGCTTGCCGGTGGGGGGGGCGAGCAGGCCTTCCCCACAGCCCGCCGAGCACACCTGCCACTTCGCAGAGGCGGTGGGTGTGCTCGGCGGGCCGCGGGGAGCCCACATGCACTCTGGGGGCGAGGAACAGGCAGGCCTTCCCCGCACCCCACCGAGCAGGCTGTGGGAGACACCACGTGCTCTCCGGGGGGGGGGCGCGGCAAGGTGCTTCGTCTCCTCCCCATTCCCCCTTTCCAGCACAGCCCCCGCTAGTGCCCATTGCATTTCCTATGGAATGCGCTTTTTGGCTAGTATATTATTAATAAAGGGCATTGGAGTAATATAATGTAGGTGGAACTACAGCTTGTACAGTGCAATTTTTTCTGACCAGGAAAAGCCACAACTGGATAAGCAGTTGAAAGGCACCACTGGCCACAGATGCCATCCCACAGTAATCCTGGACTCAAGAGTAGCCTCAGGTGACATGCCTGTTCCTTCAAGGGGCATGCAATCACATCCAGAATGAGTGACATCTTAAATCCTGGGTCAGACCTATAAGTGCCAGCTCCCAGGTAGGACCTGGGTATATCCTGGAATTATAGCTCTGCAGACTAAAGTGATCAGTTCCCTTGGAGAAAATAGCTACTCTGGACGGTGAACTCCACAGCTTTTTATTCCACAGGTTGTGGAGTTCACCCATTCCACCTCCACCCCAAAACCTCCAGGTATTTCCCAACCCAGAACTGGCAACCCTAGTCAGACCTTCTGCTCATCAGTAGCACTTCCATCTTGTCAGGATTATGCTTTAACTTATTAGCTTGCATCCTTTTCAGAAATGCCTCCAGGCACCACTTCAGGTTTTCTACAGCTGCTGGGATCACCAGGAAGCTTGAAATACAATTGTCATCTCCTTATTGGTGACACCCAGCCTGAATCCTCAGCAGAGTTATCCACTTCAAAGTTACACCCTTCTAAGTGCATTTATTTCAATGGACCTTGAAGGGTACAAGGCATAGGACCTATGGGTAGACTTTGGAAAGCTGTTTTGAGAGGATACCACCCTCTTCTCTTTCCTGTTTATTCCATGGGTTCAGAGACATGGACACCGCATAATGCAGAGTTCACCCTCTAAGGCAGCTGTTTTCTCCAAGGGGAATGATTTCTGTCATCAGAAGATTTCCTGAAGATCTCCAGGACTTTTCTTTAGAACACCTCCAGTGTCTTGAAGCAAGATTTACAATAGACTGAGTAGAAAATGCGTATGTTCTGCTAGAGCTGCCACCCTTCAGGTATGGCCTAGATATCTCCCAGAAATACAACTGATCTCCAGATGACAGCTCCCTGGAGAAAATGTCTGCTTTGTACTCTATGGCATTATAACCTGCCAAGGTCCCTCCCTTCCCCAAATGCCAGGCTCCCTTGGCTCCACCCCCAGAACTCCAGGAATTGGCAACCCCAGATTCTGCCCATCCATGCTAATGACTGAATCGAACAACATCAGTGTGACTAATTTTGTTTTGAAAAATCAGCATGAGAATTATTTTAAAGGCAAGACCTGAATGCAGAAAACCTAAAGGAATTCCAATCACATTGTATCACATTACTGGTTTTAGCACACATTTTGCCCCACCAAAAACATTTCACTGTTTGATAGTCATTGCATGTTAACATAAGGGTTTCAAGAGGTCACCCAGGCATTTTTTCAGTGGGTGTTTGACTTGCCTACGCCTGATGGCTAAACCTTCAAGCAGCACAAATGACACTTGGCATCGTGTTTGCATTGACTTGTCCGAATAAAGGAAGCCTGTTGCTTTAAATTAAGTTTGCTGTGACTCTGGAAACTAAGTAAACAGTGTCTTTGTAAAACCTTGCTTTCTATCACAGAGAGGCTGGTGACAGCAAGTACTGGGACAGAAGGTCGTAGCTGTTCCCAGCAAAGGATTTTCCCAGTCTAGTAGGCCTCTGATTTCCACTTTAAAGCTCTGTAAAACATAGACCAAAGTTGACAGGTTTTGCGGTTATACCCAGATGCTACCCTGCTGACAAAACAGCTGGACCAAGAGAATAAACCAATCATTTAACAGGTGAGTTTATTTAAAAAATCTTTATTTTGTGGGGGAAGGAATCATGGAATGGAGAGAGGAACCTTAGGTAGAGATATTAGGCTATAAATCTGGAAGTTATGTCTGAGCAGAGAAGCATCTAATGAGGCAAAGGAGGCTTTTGCATATGAAAGCATTCACTGTTGGGATGTGTTTTTTTAACAATGTTTTCAAGAGAAAAGAAAAGAAAAAATACATTGTCTGGATATCATAGCAGGCAGGACTCTACTGCAAGGAAGTCCATGGTTCTGGAGTTCCAGTGTGCACCAGCCAGTGTGTACACTGTGGAATAATTCATGTGGATAGGATTGCAGGCCCCCCTGACCACCAGAAGGGGATGGGGGAGGATAAGTGGGGAAACCCCTGGAGATTTGGGGTTGGAACCTGCAGAGGACAAGAATTCCAGTGGGGCACCACACCACAGAGTCCACCAGGGGAACTGATCTCCGTAGTCTGGAGATGAGCTATAATTCCAGGAGATTCCCTGGTCCTATGAGGAAGGGCAATATATAAAGTTACCATTATTTGTAAAGCTTGGAGGCAAGCAACTGCTTCTGAGAGCTCTTCAATATCAGTCTTTTAAATATGAAACGATTGCCCTTTTATCCCTCACCAAGATTGTCTTCGCTATCAGGGAGTTATTGTTAGCCCAGTAAGAAAATAGTTGTTCTTAAGTTGTGTAGCATCCTATAAATTACTTTATATAACTGCTGAAATGAGAAGTTTTATCTTTTAAAGATATCTGGGGCCTAGTTGGTTTCTGAAAAAAGAACTTTTGCTAGGTTACTAGACTTTTGAAACTTTTTGTTACCTAAAAGCTAGAAGGTACATTAAATTAAAAGAGCATTAAATATATTTTTTAATCTGAGAACTAGGCAGCCTGTTAAATCCTCGTTTGTTTTTGAATGATGAATACAAACTGAAGTTCTTTAGGCATTTACCCAAATTGAATAACACCTATTGTTATTAATATATCGTTTTGTTTATGTTTGATTTTCATAGAAGACTATTAATCCAACTACAAGTTAGCTGGCTGAACAAACAGGCACAGAGACAGATAAACTGAAAGCATTTTGTTATGGTAGCTTGATGAGTAATCGTGGTTTTTACTCCACGCCCATTAATGTCCGTGGAGTTAAATAGCTCAAAGTCATATGCTGTGAAATCCACACCTTAAAGCTTATTTATTTGAAACCAAAGCCATGTTAATTTTTAAAATACCACTAATACTTAGGATGCTTTCACATGAGGAGAATAGCCCATTGTGTTCCGAATGCAGAGGCATTTGCCGTGGCAAAGGAGCCTCCACACACACAACTGCTGATAAGCTCTTTCCTGGCTTTTTAACAAAACAATTGGCAACAGGTAAATTGCTGTAGTGTTAGGATGCTACACAGATATATCTATCACTGATTTTTTGAAAGGCAAAAAACCCACCAGTGACTGGTGAGGGGGAATTGCAGTCAGGAGAGGAAATGGAAAGAAAATGGTGCCAAATGTGAGCGCAGAGATAAGGAAGTCAGCAATGTCCCATTCACACTGCAACCAAATTTACTCTGAGTACAGTCTTTCAGCAAAGGTTGTATTAAAGCCTGTTTTGAGAAGCTGTGCAGCAGAGCCAAGGAAAATTTGGAAGATGAACACTTGCATAATGAATTTAAGTAGAAGGAAAACTTGCTGTTATTTGAGGGGACATAGAACAAAACCTCTGTGCAGAAGCAACTTCAAGCTTAAATTTTAAACCTGCATCCACTTGGACGAGATCAGTTGACAGCATCTTCTAAATTGTATGCCAATTTTTAATTGCTGGACACATTGAGAATGTGACTCCCATCTCTTGATGCTACACCCATGTTCTAACCTGAGCATTTTTCAGAACTATTAATTTGTGTAGATTGATTTTTACTGGGCAGGGTTAAACTGCTATGCAGACAAGTTAATGTGACATAAACTATTTTATATTGATGTGTATTTTATTCCCTTAGGAATAAGTGAGTGTCCAATCTAAATAAAGAGGTACAAATTGTCAGGTCCCATATGACTGTTGGTAGGAAAATAACCTGATGGAGTTGATCATCAGAACTTGGTTATTCTTCTTGTTAGTTTCCATAATAAGAAGACATTATGTTTTTGGTAAAGGTTTGACACTACCAGATTTATAACCAAATGCCAGCACTCAATGCTTGGCAAATAAATCTCAACATATACACTTTTCCCACACGTTCACACACCTTAGTTATTTATTTTACTTATTTTTGTATTTATATAGCACCACATTCCATTCAGACTCAGAGTGGTTCACAATAAAACAATAAAAACCAATATAACCCCATTAAAACCCATTAAAAATGAACATTAAACAATGAACATCAAAAAGATGGAGATACAGAGTTCTAACCCCCACCCTCTCCCTCTGTCCAACTATAAGGGGCCAAGAGCCCTTTCTCATTGGGAGTGCGGTTCCTGATTTACCTATGTGAAGGGATCCACCAATAGAAACTCCAGGATCCACCATGGGCTCAACCATATGCCTGGTGGAAGAGCTCCATCTTACAGGCTCTGCAGAAAGCTGACAGTTCTGACAGGGCCCGTAGCTCTTCAGGAAGCTCATTCCACTAGGCTGGGGACAGGGCCGAAAAGGCCCTGGCCCTGGTTGAGGTCAGGTGAATGTCCCGGGGGTCTGGGACAGCCAGCAAATTCATACCCACAGAGCGTAAGGCCCTGTGGGGGGCATAAGGAAGTAGGCAGTCCCGCAGATAAGTAGGGCCCAAGGTGCATGTAGCCTTAAAGGTTAGTACCAATACCTTGAACTTGATCCAGAATCAGACTGGTAACCAATGAATTTGACGAACAACCAGCTGAATATGCGCCCTCCAAGGTGTCCTAGTGAGGACCCTTGCAGCCGCATTTTGTACCAGCTGTAATTTCTGGGTCAAAACCATGGGTAGGCCCGCCTAGTGGATCAGTGGATTGATTATATGAGAATCTCCTTTTTTCTCCCATCATCATTCTCTTTCTTTCTATTTCTCTCTAAAATGCACCAGTTTCTCAGCCATCTCTTTTTTTCTGACACATTTCTGTCTCTCGTCACCTCCTTGCCTGTCTCTTTCTCACTACCTCTTCCTTGCCACTTTCTTTCTCACCTCTCACCCCCCACCTCCTCCCTGGCACATGCACTGTTTGTGGAAAGGCTTTACCACCTCAAGCACAATACATATTAGATTTTCTAAAGTCTGCCACATTCACTAACTGTGTGAATTCATATTCCAGTCAACAGAATGCAGTTAGCAGAAGTATTCCATTTACTGTACTGATAACCCCAACATTTATAATTTGGAAAGACAAAGACCATATTTGAGGTAAAAGAAGACCTTTCCTTATACAATCCCTAAAGTTTGTAATTAAATCTGTTGATATCTCGGGAATTATTGCTTTAGGCTTCTCTCATGGCCCAAATCCTTTGTCATAGTAAAAAAGTTTTGTTTGTTTTTTGTGACGGGTGGCCAATGGTAGTGGAGCCAACTAATCCTGGTTTGTCCCCATCTACCAGAGAAATATCTGGAAAACACTACCCCCCTCACACACACATTAAGAGACAAATTGCTAGTACATGAAAATTTAAATTGTGACACACACCTTTGAAGCCTTTCTCCTGGACTTTCCCTTTTACTGACAGAAAACGACTACCTCCTCTTCTGTCTGAAGCCTGAAGTGAAATAAATAAGTAAAATGAGCATGTGTAAAAAAAATCCTGGATTCATTATTTGGCATAGGCCTGATTCTGAACAGGGGAGAGGCTCTGAAGAGATAGCACACAAACTACAGAGGTCTACATTTGAGAGTTCCCAACTGGTCACTTTTTTCTTAGTCTACCTGAGAAAGGATTGACAGACATGGTCACTGAATACTTGCGGCTCTGCTGTCCAATCAGGGACTCAAAGGGAGCCATAAGGATGGCTTGATGACCAATGAACCTGCATGCTATGGGTGAGCCTGGGATAGGGTTGCCAGCCCTGGGTTAGGAAATACTTGGAGACTTTGGGGGCAGAACTGGGAGTGGGTGGGATTTGGAGAGGGGAAGGACCTCAATGGAGTAGGTAGGGAGGGAGAGGAGAGTGGAATTGGTAGGTAGAAGACAAAAGACAGATATTTGATACAGCCAGATAGAGTATAAATGCTATGGAGGCCACTCTCCATTTTCTCCAGGGGAACTGAGAGTAAGCTTGGTGTAGTGGTTAAGAGCAGCAGTTGGAGAGCCGGGTTTCAGTTTCCACTTCTCCACTTGTAGGCAGTTGGGTGACCTTGGTCTAGTCCTGTTCTCATAGAGCAGTCCTGTCAGAGTTCTCTCTGCCCTACTTCCCTTAAAGGGTGTCTATTGTAGGAAGAGGGGGAAAAAACGATTGTAAGCCACTTTGAGACTTTGGCCAATGAAAAGTGGGGTACAAAAACCAATTCTTCTTCATCTCTTTAGTCTGCAGATGAGATATAATTCCAGGAGATCCCTAGGTCCCACTTGGGAATTAGCATCCCTAGCCTGGGAGGGTATCTCATTCTGTAGGGAAGGACTTGCCTGCAATGCTAAATTAAACAAAGATAGAAGAGGCACTGAGTAAGCTAGCTGTGGACAGTCCTGTGGGCACAGTAAGGAGACAAACAGGTAGAGGATGGGATCAGTCTGAGTCAGCAGGGCATTGCCCAAATCTCTACTGAAATATGCTCGTTACAATTTCTGTCTTGGCAGCATAGACGGAGGCCTTAACTGGCAAATATTCCTTCACAAAAGGCTGTTGTGAGAATAATTGAGTAAAATCTTATATTCCGTTAGCAAAGTTGGCCAAATCTTACATCTGGTGACCAGAGCTGTGAACAGGCAAGACTGAACTTACAAATCTAAAAAGGTCCCCAGGTTTACAGAAAAATATGAAAACATACCACAAAACATTGAATAGCTTTAAAAACTAAAAAATGATCAAAGGGATTCCTGCAGCTTTAAAAATATATATCCAGTAGCTGTTGCTAGGCAACCACAGCATTCCAGCCTTCAATTTCTGGGAATAAAAGTCAGGGGGAGGGAGAGGGGAAGAAGCTAAGATGGGGGGGGGGAAGGTGAGGGATCACTGTTCCCTCGTTTCCTATGAGTCCTCACTTGTATATGCTAATAGTTAAATTGGCCAAATATGAGGATACTTAAATTCATTGACTGGGAACAGGTAAGACAGATCTTTGTACAAACCTGAAAAGGGCCCATGGTTCACATAAAAATGTGAAATCTAAATTTTAAAAACCTATTAAAAAAAAAAAACCAAAAGTGATCGAAGGAGCTCCTGTAGCTTTAAGTAATAGAGATCTACGTGGTTGTTGCTAGGCAACCACAGCATTCCACGTTAAGTCAATGTTAAGTAAGTGTTGTCAGATGGAATTACAGATGTATATGCAATGCATAGGGAAACCCCACACAATTCATTCCATGTGAATTCCATAGGCAAGTGGATCCATGAGTAAAAAAAAAGCAGAGGGAGATGGCAGGGTCCTTTCCAGGGCTATTTTGGCTTTGAGGAAGTACTCATTGGGGCCAGGCTTGACTAGGGTTGCCAGTTCTAGGATGGCAGACTAATGAAGATTTTGTGGTGGAGTCTGAGGAGGGCAGGGTTTGGGGAGATGAGAGGCCTCACCTGCATATAATACCATAGAGTCCACATTCCAAATTGCCATTTTCTTCAGTGGGGCAGATCTGTATAATCTGGAGTTCAATTATAATTTTGGGTGATCTCCGGGTCTCAGCTGGAAGTGGGCAACAGTAAGCCTGGAAGCAACCTGTGGATGACTTGATGGAAGAAGAAGAAGAAGAAGAAGAAGAAGAAAAGAAGAAGAAGAAGAAAAGAAGAAGAGTTGTGTCTTATATGCTGCTTTTCTCTATCCAAAGGAGTCTCAAAGCAGCTTACAACTGCCTTCCCTTTCCTCTCCCCACAGCAGACACCCTATGAGGTTGGTGAGGCTGAGAGAGCCCTGATATTACTGCTTGGTCAGAACAGCTTATCAGGGCTATGGTGAACCCAAGGTCACCCAGCTGGCTTCATGTGGGGGAGCATGGAATCAAACCCAGCTCGCCAGATTAGACTACTGAACTTACATGACTCAACTCAGCCTGGCTATTTGCTATTCTTCAATGGCAGCTACACTGTGAAAACTAGCATGGCATAACAATTAGTGCTTCTCCCAGCACAGGGTCTGGGAGATCCAGGTTTGAATCCTCATCTTGCTGTGGAAGCTCACTGGGTGATATTGTACACTGCTTTGGTCCCCATCACAGAGAAAGGTGGGGGAAATGAAGTAAATAAAGAATAAATATGGCTGTAGATGGGAGGCAGACAAAAAGTAGGTTGGTGAATGGCTAAGAAGGAGAGAATGAGACAGAAAAGGTAGCAGGTATGGGGGCTGACAGTAGGAGGTAAAGTGGAAATAGTGTGGGGAGAGAGAGAGACAGGGGAAATGAAGAAGAAGAAGAAGAAGAAGAAGAGTTGGTTCTTATATGCCGCTTTTCCCTACCCGAAGGAGGCTCAAAGCGGCTTACAGTCGCCTTCCCATTCCTCTCCCCACAACAGACACCCTGTGGGGTGGGTGAGGCTGAGAGAGCCCTGATATCACTGCTCGGTCAGAACAGTTTTATCAGTGCCGTGGCGAGCCCAAGGTCACCCAGCTGGTTGCATGTGGGGGAGTGCAGAATCGAACCCGGCATGCCAGATTAGAAGTCCGCACTCCTAACCACGACACCAAACTGTGCTCTCCCACAAATCCTTCAGAATTCCCTACCATACAACTGGGCTTGGTCCAGTGGCCAGCATCACACTACTGCGCCAATTTTCCTAGGTAGAAGCTGTCAGGGTGAACTGATCTCTGTAATTGGGTTGTGATTCCCAACTGAAGGCCCCAGCTGGAGGTTGACAGCTTTAGAAGTAGAGAAGGAAGCTGGAACAGGGAGATGCTGTGGAGTTATTAAAGAAAGGGAAAGGAAACAGTGTTTGTAAGGGGGGGGGGGATGAGATGCCTCCCGCAAGTCCTTGCAGGTTTCCACTTGTAACATAATCACCACCATCATCATTCTTGCACATAGTATATTACAAGTGTTCATACTTAAGATATATTATTTTGGTAAGTATTTGCATAGCCTTGTAAGACAAACCAATGCATTAACTCCTTATTTCTGATGGAATAGGCTGAAAAAATTGTGAATTGCTGAAGAGTACTATAGACATAAACTATAGAGCATTAATTGCTGAAGAGTGATAGACATACAATAAGCAAAATAACCAAGAGTCTTGTGGCACCTTAGAAAGTAGTAATAGCATCTGATGTCTGACTCACAAAAGCTTGTGTTTAAAGTGTCACATGACTTGAAATTTTGGTTGCAATACAGCTACAGCTCATCTATAAGCATACCTTTTAGTAAACCATGCTGTCTTACAGGACAGGTAGAATAAAGGCAGACATGAAAGGAGACAAGGAATGTCATTCCTCAAGGGTAACTGAGGCAGAGAGAAACTCAATGACTTGCAGTTGTTATCTTAAGGCAAGTTGGGAAATACATAGTACATCCCAGTGTCTTAAGCCTGCATTTTCTCTCCCTTTCTTTCAAAACAAAAATGAAGGTGTTTCTCCAAGGAACTCTTCACAAGGTTCTAAAAATAGACTGCTATTGCTCCCAGAAATGAGCTAAAGGAGTGACAGTAAAACCAAAATGAAGAGTTCTGCTTTGAACTTCTTGTGCTGCTGTCAGGGGGCAAACTACAACCTTGGGAAACATTTCACACCTGCCACTGGGTATACAGACTACCAAATTAATCCTGTCTACCACAGTGGGACAGGCATTTATCTGCCACAATGACTCTATATACCAAGGATAATTCCATACTGCCCCCATTACATGCACACAGTAGGTCACTGGGCAATAGAATTTTGTTCTGTGTCACTGCAGCAGAATTCTAAAGATATTTAGTAACAAAAATGAACATTGCCTCCAAGGCAGACATTTTAAACCAGTTTTTTTTACCGCCCTTCCAAGGAGCTCAAAGTTCACATCATAGTTAAACAATAACAGCTTCAAATCTGTTCCACTTAATATTTCTGGTAAGGCCTAGGAGGCTTAAGTGCCACTCAGCGCTTAACATCCACACAGGGCAGCTGTCCTGCCTCTGAGTGCCTTCTCCAATCAGCTTGCCTGTCTGTCCAGCGGCCAGCCAATCGCCTTCCGTCCCCCACCCCCAACCACCCTCCTCTTTCCACTTCCCTCTGAGGTTCAGAAGCTGCAGTTCTCTGCTGCGCGAGAGCTCCCCCTGCCAGTGAGTTCCCTGCTTGGGGACCTTCAGTCATTCCTGGTCCTGGAGGGAGGGGCCGTCCACAGAGTTCTTCCACCCCTACCCCCCAATCTAGTGCCTGTTATATTCCTGAATGCAACGGGCTTTGTCCCCAGTCAATTATCATATTCCATAATAAAAAACAGAAGTCTAAACATAATAAATAGTTAAAATCACTGTTACTTTCTATAGCTTACTGCTCAGGAGTGGTCCTAAGTGATTAGTCAGTTAAGTGTTAAGTCAGATGGAATGCATAGGGAAACCCCACACAAGTAGATTCCATATGAATTCCATAGGCAAGTGGATCCACCTGATTCTGGGGATGAATTATTCTGTAGAACTCACTGGCAACTGTGGAGGTCTGGCTGACAGTGGCACTTAAAAGAGCAAGATAACATTAGGCTTATCTAGAGGTTTCTTCTAGGGATGCTGCATCTACCAGTGATATAATCATGGGAACACATGATACTATCTTATACTGAGTTTGTCTTTTGGGTTGGGAAGGGGTGGTGACTCAGTGGTAGAGCAACTGCTTGGCATGCAGAAAGACCCAGATTCAATTCCTGGTGTCTCCAGTTAAAATAAAAAGCAGGTAATAGGTGATATGAAAGATGGTGAAACTCTGAAGAGCCATTCTCACGGTCTGAGTAAACAGTACTGACTCTGATGAAACAATGGTGTGATTCAGTAAAGGCAGTATTATGTATTCAAGGACACAATTAGCTCCTTGACTGGCAGATTTCCAGGGTCTCAGTGGAGTTCTTTCATATCACCCACTGCCTGATGCTCTTAACTGGATATTCTTGGGGTTGATCAATTGGGACCATCTGTATGCAAAACTGATGCTTACCACAGAGCCACAGCAAGAGATGTGAAGGCCTAGGGGAAAAAGGGAAAAGTTCAGGAAAATGTTAGTTGGGGTTTGTTTAAGGACATTTCCCCCTGTTTTCTGATGGAAAAATGAGGAATTTGGAAGACTACTGAAAAAAATCTATGATATTCTTTGTCTTTTAGAATGAGTGACATGCTTAAGGTTTCTTTTCACCAGCCTGAAAAAGGTTGGGGACCACTGATATAAACCATATAATATGACTACTCACTATTGCATCAGCAAATTAATCTTTCAAGCTGCACATAGCCTGCAAACTAATCCATAGGAGAGAGAAATTATTACCCCATAGGATACCAGTTTCCTTAGAATGGCTTTATTTGACATGTTATAACTTGACAAGGGTAGAAACCCATTAGCCATTTTAGCAGAATACGTATCTTTACTTATCTAATGAAAAAATGTCAAAATGAAAAACAGCAATAAGGAGACTATAAGGATGTGTAGGAGACAAGATAACTTACATATACAGGGGATAAAAACCTGGAATAGGAATAGGAATCATCAGAGTATAGATATAAGAAAAGAGTAAATTAGTAAACAGCATCGTCAAGGCACTTTCGTGTTCAGGCACACTTCCTCTGTACTCCGATTTCATTTTCTGAGGAAGTGTGCCTGAACACGAAAGTGCCTTGAACAAAACTTTGTTGGTATTAAAGGTGCCATTGGACTCAGATTTTTTTCTATCACATCAAAGTGTTAGACATGAACATTCCAATATTTAAAGTGCAAGGAAAAAAAATAATCCCCCAATTATCCCCCAAAGGTGAGCTGGCGGCAGAGTGGCAGGGCAGTCCCTGAGGCAGCAGCCGGGCAGGAGGATGAGGAGAAGCCACGGCCCAGTACCGACTGATCCACGGACCAGTACCAGTTCCCGAACCGGGGGTGAGGGACCACTGTTCTAGACATTATTATTATTGTATATCTAAACAGGTTTCCTGTTATGTTTTTTTTCAAAGGCAGAGCTGTTTATTATTTTTAATTCTGCCTTTACAGCCTGTAGTCATCATTAATCCTCAGAAAAAGGATAATAGTAACGCTGAAAGATAGCGATTGGCTCAAAGTCACTCCGTGAATTTCTTGGTTGTCCAAAGATTTTACTCCACATCTCAGTCCAAATTCCCCTACTCTATTTATTACTCTAAACTGAATTCCCATGCTTTTAGCATTATAAAGTATGCCTCCAAACCATTGGGGCAATTCCCTGGACAACGATTTAGCCTGCTTTAAACTGTGGTGTAGATCCCTGCACTGTGAACATGGTACACTGTTCCTGACTCCACTCATGAAAAAGCTTGCTGGTGACATTTACACTTTAGGTTTTATTTGTGCACACACCCCATCCAAATATGAACCTGTGGATTCTTGTGGAGTTGCATCATGGTTGATGGAATACATTGACTCATAAATACATGGAGGCATTTCGGTAGAATAGAGAAGGAAACAGTTTTAAGTTATTATTGTGCAATTAAATTTCAAGTATGTCAGGGAGGAATGGACTGCTGGTAGCCACTCTCATACCTGAAGTGACAAATCATCTATATTTTTATAATGAGGTGGAGACTTGTTGATAATACAGGATAAGCCACTTAACAACACAGACTTTGAACATTTGAACAGAGAATCACTTGGATGGCGCTATACCTGAATGAAAAGAAAAGGAAGGGTGGGGGAAGCAAACAGAATGCTGTTAAACACTCAGAAAGGCTTGAAGAAATAAAGAACAATGGAATAGAAATTAACAACAAGCTTGTCTTCAATTATATTTCAACCTTTGGGTGGGAAATTCAGTCTACTTGATTACCACAGTTGCAATAGCTCTACTGGCAACTACCTGAGTCTCCTATAGAGACACAAAAATCCTTATAAAACCTTGCCTCCATGGGATCTGGGCATGGTGTGTTCTCTACAAAGGCTTATCGGATTTACAAGTAAAAATTTCCTGGTACAGCCTTTTGAGTTTCTTCTGTACATTTATGTTTATTTGTGTGACCTTGCCAGTCTCTCTTTAGATGCTCCAGCAAAACTGTGTTCTTGGGTGCAGACATGTTTTATACTGTCATAAATAGGAGAGTTAAAGCTGCCTTTCTATCCAGTTTCCTTTCAGTTCTACTGTAGATTCCATTTGTTTTTTTAGAGGGAGGGGGCACATTTACAGAAAACAAAAAATCTCCAAAGTTTAAGGGCATGAATAAAATAAAGTCAGCCTATAGGTAAATTAGTTTTGAACTGGCAGTGAGAAGGATCTTTTGCTTTCAGTTGGTTTTTAATATACTGCATGCTGACTTTTCTGATATGACAGAAGTGAGTACTAGATAGCCCCAAAGGGTGCTGTTATTTTAGTCAATGAGACCCATGAGACAAAGCAAAACTGGCTCCAGTTCTCCTCTCTCATCCCTTTTCCTTCTGCTGCTACCTCCTTAAATAGAATGAAAAAGAAGGCAAGAGAGACCACCACGTCCGTCTCTTCCAGTCAGTGTAAGATTTCTGATTTAAAAAAAAACAAAAATCAAGTACATTACCTGTTTTTAGCCTTGCCCCAGTTAGGTGTTGTCCTTGTTAATGCAAAGTGTAACTGACAGAGTTTAATTGCATGTAAAATACACAGTATACCTGCATCCTTAAGTTCCTTCCCTCACTTCTGAGATTCCTGCACCCCCAAATCCATCCTATCACTCCACCAGCACCAAATCCTCCTCCCCCCCACAATTCCCTGCAATTATTCTCACCCAGATCTGAGGCTTTCCCCCCCCACTAGTTCCTACTGCTGTGCGTCAGCTTGAACTACAGGAACAAGCCAAGAATATTTGCTCTTGCTAATTTCTAAAGCTCAGGAGAAGGTCACCAATCCTCTTTTTGGGTCCCACTACTTTTTAGAGCCTCTTGTGGCGCAGAGTGGTAAGGCAGCCGTCTGAAAGCTTTGCCCATAAGGCTGGGAGTTCAATCCCAGCAGCCGGCTCAAGGTTGACTCAGCCTTCCATCCTTCCGAGGTCGGTAAAATGAGTACCCAGCTTGCTGGGGGGTAAACGGTCATGACTGGGGAAGGCACTGGCAAACCACCCCGTATTGAGTCTGCCATGAAAACGCTGGAGGGCGTCACCCCAAGGGTCAGACATGACTCGGTGCTTGCACAGGGGATCCCTTTACCCTTTACTTTTTAGACAAGGGCCATTCTGCACAGCGCTAATGTTGCTGAAGTCTAACTGTTGTGTAACACTATTTTTTAAACATTATACACGACGTCGTACACAATCGCTTCAATGTATTGCTTTTCAGGGAACTGTAAAAAGTGGATTCCCCTTAAAAAATCCGTTTGATTCCCGAGAACAACCTGTAACACATCCAAAAATAATAACACTTATGAAGAATGCAGCCAGTTTTACTCTGCAACTTTAGCTATTACTTCTTCACATCTGTCCATCTAATAGAGACTTCCTTCTGGCACTTTTTTCTGTTGATCTTGCATCTGAAGGGTGCTTATCAAACTATTGGTGCTTTAACCAGTGCTTTAACCAGTGCTTGAAATAGCATATAATTGGAATGCAGAAGTATTTTAATTTATCCTATTGCTCTGACTCAAAGGTCTTGAACTATCAAAATCCAACCTTCTTACAGGCAATCATCACAGCTAAATATTGAGTGACAAAGTATTTTTCCAATCCTCACCTACAAAGGAAAACTGGACAATTTTTTGATATGATAAATTCATATCACCTATTATGAGGGAGGACCAATATCTGTCTCTCTGATCAGACCAAATCTTGCATTCCAATATAATATGTTCTAAGGACTCAAGCTGACCAGATCTACATTTACAAATTCTGTCCAGATATGCTATGCCTATGGATCAGCTTTCCGATATAGCCGACACAAAAGAATTTAACCAAGAAAGCATGAATGCTATTCTATAATGAGGATCTTTTATTAGATCTTTTAAACAGGCTCAGGACAGCACATTCCTCAGATTCCTAATTCCTCTCATTAATCACTATTTGACATCATATTTATTAGATTTGACCTTTTAACACTACTACACTCTGTACCTGTTCTGTAATTCTTTCTTTAACTAGAAGGGAAGGAAAAGACCAGCTCTGTGTGGAGCTGCCCTTGAAAAGTGTTCCAGAACTTCAGTTGGTAAAAAATGCTGCAGCCAGGATGTTGACTGGAGCAGTTTGTAGGAGTCCTGTCACTCCAGTTTTGGCCTATCTGCACTGGCTTTCTCTGTTGCCAGGCACAATTGAAGGTGCTGGGGCAGACCTTTAAATCTCTGTATGGTTTGGGACCAACATACCTGAAGGCTGCCTAATCCATTATGAACCTAGCTAACAGAGCTGCAGAACAAAACTTGAATGGCCTTTTTAAGACCAACAAAGTTTTATTCAAGATATCAGCTTTCATATGCAAGCACACTTCTTCAGATATAATGAAACAAAATTTCCTCAACCAGGCATATTGGTAGAGAGAGGGTGTGGGGGTGCAGGAGGTTAATTGCCAGGGAAGTTTAGATGGAGTTCAGATGCATAATTAACTGGGCAATTATAACTGAGATAGGATTGAGGTAGTTATCTGAAGCTTGTGAATGACTATCAATCAGCATACATAGAGTTAATGGACAGAAGTTTAAGTTGCACTGTTTGCTCTTGCGGCTAGGAAAATTAGGTCCAAATTGTGCAATCAGGATTAAAACCATAATCATTATGGTTCCTTTTTATAAGTGTAACCTTTCATTACCATGTAGGAACTCAATTGACAACTTTTAAACTTCTCGTGAACTTATCAGTTGTATGTCTTAATTTTAACTGATTTTGTATATAACAGTCAATTTGTTTGAAATGGCCAATGGCTGACTAATAAACTGAATCTGAATATAAAAGAAGTTCAGTGTAAGCCCCAAAATCAACATATTCAACTCTGGGTGCAAACAAGAACTGAAAGATTAGTAAGTGCAGTTGTACATTCCTTCAGTTACATTTGAAACAGCTTTCCTTAAATGTTACATATAGGTAGGGTTATAATAATAATAAAGATGTGTAAGTAGAAGAGTTGGTTTTTATATCCTGCTTTTCACTACCCAAAGAAGTCTAAAAGTGGCTTCACTTTCTCTCCCCACAACAGACACCCTGAGAGGTAGGTGGGAGAATTGTGACTAGCTCAAGGTCAGCCAGCCGGCTGCATGTGGAGGAGTGGGGAATCAAGCCTGTTTCTCCATATTAGAGGCCACTGCTCTTAACCACTCCACCAAGGGCCGGGGGGGGGGGGGGAGAAGGCGTCCTTCACGGCCCACCTCCAATTAGTCGACAGACCACATGTGGTCCTCAGCCCACATGTTGGGGATCGCTAACTTAGCATGTATAATGGAGATTAAATAGCTTTTTCCTGTTAAGTCCAGGGGACTCCATTGTCCTAAATGTTATAATAACTTGCAATTCAGCAATCTCCCATTCCAGTCTATTCTGAAATTCCCCCATGGAATGCTCTGGAAGGTTGAAGTGTTCTCCTATAGGTTTCTCAGTTTTGTGATTCCTGATGTCAGACTTGTGTCCATTTATTTATTTATTTATTTATTTACTGCCCTCCCTGGAGGCTCAGGGTGGTTTACATAAGAACAAAGAATAGTACATAAAACAGTCTATAAACATGTGAATAACCTTACAATAATAATAACTAATAGTTGTAACTATATAATAATGTAACAGTATAAACAATATAAACAATACAACAGTGCAACAATACAAACAGGTCCCTTTGGCATAGGTTTTGAACTATTAGCCCTCTGTAGAGAATGGTGCCAGGGTCCGTGGGGTCTATCCCTCACTTTTGGTCCTTGCTTTTGGTCCGCCACGGTGACATCTCAGAATGAAGTTGGGTCAGAGTCCTTCCCAAAACCAGCTCCTGGGTTCAGCATAGTTCCCTCACTACGCCTGAACCCCACCTCCTCACTGACACCGTCCTTCCCATTTAAGTAGCTTTCTTTTCCCCCTACCTCCGCCCCCGAGCCCTTAAAGAGGAAGCGATTCAGCATCTTGCATCAGACGCCTCACCCTCGATCTCTCCTGTGCTTGTCCGGGTTGACTGCGCTCCACCCTCAGCGTCCTCTGGGGCAAACCGTGGTCCCTGGCAGGCTCCGCTACAGCTCTCAGGATCCCCCACTGGTTTGTCTCTGCCTCCTCTGGGATACCTGAATCTTCCCGTGTATGCACCAACTCGTGGAAGGAGCCGGGGAGGGAGCAGGGGAGACGGGAGGTTCCCGACAAATGGGAGGCACTGTTGGCATTAGATACATATGTTTTTGCAAATGACATGCTATTGGTATCATGTTAAGGTTACTGTTGTTATAATGTTATAGCTGTTATCACCTGTTGTTACCATATGTTATCTGTATCTTTTCCCTGTTTCCTGTAAACTGCCCTGAGCCTTCGGGGAGGGCGGTAAATAAATATAATAATTTTAGCTCTGTTTTTCATTGTTTTACCAGTGGTTGTAATGGTTTTCAAGATATTATTCAAGATAATGATTTTATGATGCATGTTTTCAATTTGTTAATTGCTTTGATGGACCTTAGGGGCACAGAAAAATGGGGTATAAATGTGTAAAGAAAATCATAATAAATATTACTGTTAGCACAAGCCCAGAACTAGCCCAAACTTAGCATAAGTATCACAATATCCTATCCACATACAGTGGCCTTAAAGGGCAAAAGCCTAGGGTGCCAAGAGGAAGCACCCACTTCCCTTGGCACCACCGCCGGCCACCTGGCATTGTAGGTCCTGGGGTGCCAACTCCTTCTTAGTCCCACCCCAGGCGACTTGGCACTGCGAGCCCCAAGCCTCCCCAGCATGAGTGACACTTACCTATTGTAATGCCCCAAGTGGCAATAATATGCTATCAAATGATTTATATATGGTAGTTTACTAGCAATAATATAATACGGGTTATTGCTAGGTGAAAACACACAGTTTCTTCGCTGAGTGTACTAGGACCTTTGGGTCTTGCCACAAATAAGTAACAATTGCACTTTTTTGAGTGAAACCCCATAATGGCCTATTCTAGACACCCCCCTCCTGTTTTTTTTAAACTATCTATTGTTTTAAGGACTGAAAGATACACGTTTTTGCTCAGTCTTATCACTCTGTAATGCACACTCAGGTGTTCTGTTGGTAATGATTATAGACTGTTTCATTGAACAGGGTGAAGTATTGTTTCACAAATAAGCAGTTTATCTGATACTGTGGATGTCTCTTTAAGAAATTATCCATGCCACTTTCTGTTAGCATTCTGTCCCACTAGTAAACACATTTTCAGGAGTCACTGAAGGTATTCAGAACTAGTTTATTTCTCTCTTGAGAGCTGTTAATGAATTGCATGTTTAGTTTAGGCATCACTGCTTCCCAGGGAGAAAGCAAAATGCTTCTTTTGAACTCCTATAGTTAATTTTAGTTATCTTTTTAGGATTTATGTTGCAATGCAGTTTTCCTATCAGTGATGGAACAGCTTATTTCTTCTTGAACCCTAATTACTATAAGGGCATTTGTATGCTGCTAAATCTTTTTTATTACATGGTGAAAGCTATGACAAATTGGCTGGTAGAATGTTAACTTCATGTAAATATTCCACATAAATGTAGTGGCACACCCATATCTGTACTCTCTAAATTATCAGTTGAGTCTAGGTAACCCATGGCCTCAAAATTTGCAAGGCCACACCCCAAATATAAACTCACAAAGGCTTCAGCAAATCCTTGCCTTGTCAAAATGGTTCTGTAGATCGTACACAGATAGTATGTTCTTCTAGTGATGCCTTGAGTCCTGAATGAATGAAAAATCAGCACTAAGGCCACTCTGCAACTCCATATCTCCTTTAATGAAGAATCAATCAGTACATACAAGGTAATCATAATAAGAGTTTATTCTTGGTTAAGAAAGCATATTGTTTTTACAATAGTTGAATTGAGAAGCTATAGTTTCTGTTCAGCCAGCAAATCAGAATCAAAAACTATAATTGGCATAGTCTTGTGCTAACTATAGATTAGCATGAATTAACAAACTGTAGTTACTGCCAGAGATTATATACAGATGGAATAAAGCTCCATACAAATGGAGTGAAGCTCCAAAGACAGAAAACAAAAGCAGACAGGCAGTTCTTAACCATGGTTTTCCTGTTCCATATCTGGAAGCTTAAGCCATTTTTTTCAGGTATAATTAATGCAAACTATGGTTTGCCACAATGCCTGAACTAAACTATATTCTTGCAGTACTTACGGAAGAAAAATATCTCCAGATAACTGAAGAGCTATGTTGCAACAAGAAGCTCAGGTAGGCTTTGCTAATAAATTGTCATTTAATTCTTGTTAGTATCAGAAGCTTTTACAACAGACAAGTGGGTAAGGTATTAACAGTATTTCACATATTGAGGAATACATGAGGGAAGGGAGAGAACGCATACAGTTTCTGTTAAGGGATATGAGTGAAGTTAAAACTTATTTAGCTCTTCTTACCAATTCTCGACCCATAAAAAACTGTATACCTCTGATAAAACTGGATAAATCAATTAAAAAACATTAAAATCAATCAAAAACACTAGTGACAAATGTTTTAAATGAGGAATGTGCTAAATGTCTTATTCTAGATATGTAGTCCAAATAGTTGCAACTGCTGGTAATGCGGCTACTAGCAAACTAGAGAAGAGCTATCATACTCCATGAATCTACTCCAAAGCAGTAGGAAACCATGCTTGCTCTGCACTTGCTGTTTCTAGAGGAGATCCCATGTGGCTTGGCAGTGAATAAAATGCTGGACTTGGACTGAAGGAAAACTGGGGGTTCTCATGCTTGGCTACAAAACTCCCTGGTAACCATGGACCTAGCCTAACTCTCAGTGTTGTTGATCAAATGGAACTATTTAATAACCTCTGCATCATAGAGTGAAAGTAGGATAATTTTGGATTTTTTGTCTCCACATGTATAACAGGTTAGTTCTGTTGTTTGTTTTTTTACATGTTCAATAAAAAAGGAAAAAGGAAAACTGTGCCTTCAAAGAGCTTGGAGAAGGCCTTGTGTCTTCTGTTTAGAAATAATTATATGAGACACAAATGCAGGGTTTCAGCTTTAATCATTTTTTTCATGCTGAATCAGTTCATTGGAAAGTTGTTTGGAGGAAAAGATAAGACACATTATTTGAAAGTATAATAGCATTTTTTAAAGTAACAATAGAGACAATTGAAAGCTATCATCTGAAATTACACTTGGGCTAACAAACTTAAAAAGGGGGTAGGGAGAGTAGCTGGTTCAGTTTTATTGGAGGGAAAAAGCTACTCTTGCTTCCTAGAAAAACTGTCCTATCCTTTGTTTTTAATTTTTAGGCAGAGAAATTTGATGAAGTCTATGAAGGTTCCCATTCATCATCGGCTGTGTTATTAAACAATCAAACCTGTTTCCATGGAGACCGAAGAACTGGAAGAGATGGAAAGACAGAATGGGAAATCAGCCAGTGGTTGCAGGAAGGATACTTCTCCACAGGCAGTATCAAGCCTGGACGTGAACTGTGAGCATGACGAGTCACAGGCTTTTGATCATATGACTGAGAAGGATCCGCAGTCACACTATATTCCTATTAGAAGGAATTCCAGATACTATCGCTCCATCAGACTTCGGAACAGAGGAAAAGGGAGGAGTAATAAAGAGGTTAAAACAGAGTATGTTGAAGGTAAGTAGTCATTACTCTTTGCCCACTGAGATTGATACTTATGGAACAAGTCAAGCCAGATTTTGCGGGAGGGGATCTGATTGCTTGCCTTCATGTATCTCCTGTGCTGACTGAACATTAAACTACAAGTCTGGAATTGCAGAAACAGTCAAAGGTCTCAAGCAAGAGGTCTCAGACTCATGCCTCTCCACTGACAACGAAGCACTGAGCAACTGGCAAAACCTTGGTGACTAAGGAAAGTTAAAGAGTTGTTAATAGTACAAAGCAAGAAAAGTATGCCAAGTTGTACTCAAAGGAGGCATTTGGCTGGAGCGAGAGACACACAAAAATCACTCAAGAATGAACTATAACAAGAATATAGTAGTTTATATAATCTGAAGAATGGACATGCCAGTTGGTGAAGGTTTGTTTTGCCTGTAATACAGTTTACTATTTAGCAGGTATAAAACATTTAAAAATCCTTTAAATACATTATAGCAATTACTGTATTACTTCTGCCCCACTCTAATACAGATTGACATAATTTTCCTTAGACATTCATTTGACCAGCTAATTGGTGTGTATTGTTTCCTAACAAACTGTCCCACACTGCCATCCTCTCTCAGAAGTCTGGACTACCCAATCTGTCTTACAATACATTACACATGAGGTCAGTTTCTCCCATTCTCCAAGGTTGGGAGTAGATAGCAGAAGACTAAAAACTGCTGCTTGATATTCTACTCCTGCCATCAATGAGGTTATATGGTGAAATGAGCTCTTCTGTATGCCAAGGCATACGTCTTCTCTGCTGTGCCACTGCAGTAAGCAGCCAGACAAACATACAGCCTCTCTCATCGAATCACCTGAACTCAAGAGAGCCACTGCACCAAGACTGATAAGAGATTAAAGGAACAATCTGCATCACACAACAAAACGACATCAATTGTACAGGAAAATATAGCTGTTTTGGGCCCCTGAAGAAGCTCTTTGAAGAAAGGTAGTTCTTTTGCAGGCTGCAGATTGGTATCCTCATAGAGTGACAAGCTCTACACTAAGCTGGATTTGTATTTGCCCTCTGTTACTGCTTTATCGAAGATATCACTTGCCTACTTGGAGGGCTGAAAGAAAATGGGTCTTGTCCAATCAACACAACTTTGTTATTAAAGGGCAATTACTCTCTCTTCAATTTGAACTTAATGTTTATTCAAACAGCTCTCCTGAGTGGATGTTTTATGCCCTTGTAAAAACTAACCTTGTGCGCACACAGCATTTTTTTTATAGTATTGGCTGACGTGCATGGATAATAAAGATGGGTAAGCCCTTTCCTTTTACATTTGAGAATATTTGGGATATTGTTTGCACTACTTAGTAATGCTAATAGTTATGCCCAATTCATATGGGTATTTTGGTACCTGAGGCAGGAACCTTTCTCTGTATCCTCCTTCCTTCTACCATCCCCTCGGTTTTTCTGAAGATGAGGTAAAAAGCATGTTGCAATTGACAGGCTGATCCAGATAAATGGTATCCCATTCAAACAGAAATAGGCAATGGGAGGGAATTGTTATGCAGTAGGAGCAATAGAGTTGGTATTGGTAGCCAGCAATTGGTATTATTGCTATTAACCAGATGGAATGGTGGCTGTATTGTGTCAACTAAAATGTCCAGGTTAAATGTCCCTAACATCCAAGGCAAGCATACTCTGCTTTTGTATAGTTGTTGTATGAGAAGGGAGAAAGGAAGGTGGTTAACTATTAGGATAAAATATGGGCTGCTGAGAGATCTGAGCAGAGAGAACAATTAAAAACTGTGTAGAAGCTGAACACTTTGCTGGCAAATATGAACTTACTGTCCTAGGATATGACGATATGGTTTCCTGGTGGGGCATCTTTTTAACCTCCTACAAGGAGGTAAAGTACCATTTGATAAAAGTTAATTTTACTAAAATAAAACTGTCATCACTATAAAATGTTTAACAAATCTTTAAAATTCATTAAATGTAACAGTTGGACCTTGAACTTTTTAAAGGGATCAAAATCTGTGTTGACATGAAAATCTTATACAGTGACTACTAGTTTTTCTAGATGTAGCTGAACAGGACCCTAGATTATTTGAGTTCTTCTTTAGGAAATGAGTATAGAGATGATGGGAACCAGTGTTTCTTTTTACTATACCAATCACTGTAGAAACACAGTTGCTTCATCTGAGTCTCATATAACTACATTCAATGTGTGTGTGTAAACTACCATCAAATGACATTTAACACAGTGACCTGATGCTGAAATACTTGGGTTCCACTGAGGAGTTATTAATGCAATAGTGACATAGAGACAGTCTAAGACATTTTCCACACCAGAGCCTTCATTCCAGGTTGCAGGCTGGAATCTGGGCCAGGGCAGGTTGCCCCGCATCTTCCTGTTCCTGCATGGGAGAGCATTTGGCCTGGTGCACCTTGTCTGCCCTTGTCTCCCACACGGGAACTAGGGCAGTGAAGTTCCTAGTGTGGAAACAGTCTAAGACAACTTTATTGTGACATACTCAAAGAATCCTAACTACAAAAGTTACAGAAGCATTCTTCTTCCTCCTTCTCCAAAATAATCTACATTTATACTCCAGTTTATGTCATCTTTATATCCATTCCCACCAATTTCATAGCATAGTAACTCAGTACATCCACTTACCTGCAGATGTTTGCAAACATTGCTAAAAGTGTACTGTGCATGTTTAAGAATGTGTCTTCACATTCTAAGGGTCTTATCTACTGTTAAGAAGGCGTGCTTAGCCAGCTGAAACTGTTTCTGCCATTGCCTGTTATTCTGCCAACTCCTGGAGTACAGAAGTTCAGCCCTAAGCAAGCTGACCAAGCAGACAGTCAAACTAAAGGACTTTTTCCCCTTTAGACCAGTGGTCCCCAACCTTTTTCAGACTGGGGACCAGAGGGGGAGGGAGGCCCGGGACCAGGGGGGCGCCGGTGCTCACGCCTTGCACCTCGGTACTGGTCCGTGGACTGGGGGGCTGGGGAATACTGCTTTAGACCCCATAGGTTTTTCAAAGCAACAAACAAAAGTAGTTTCCATTGCCTGTCTCATTGTAGTGACTTTGGGCTTCCTTGGTGCTTGGTCAAGGCACTACATTTGACACTTCAGTTATAGCAATAAATGTACTACCTGGGGAGAATGCTGAATTTCCCAAAATATGAAATATGAAATGCTGAAGTTTGCTTGTATAAGATGATAATTCACCTTCAGAGAAGATATGAGAACTGTATGAAGCAAATCAGAAACAAATACACACTTACTCCAACATAAATTTGAAAGAAGCTCAGTTAAAGTATTACAGGCATCATCTTCTTTCTTGTTCTGACAAATTCTAACAGAACCATGAATCAAAATAGAGCATGTTTAATTTCTTATGTGAGCCTTTTGAACCCATTTTGAGATGAACAGAAAAACCTTCATATGGAATTAAGACTCCTATTATGTACTTAGGAAGAAAAGCATACAATTAAGTCTTTTCTTTTAAATTAAAAAAAAAATTCAGCGATGGAATTTTCCATCCATCCATTCATCTACCTACCTACTTCTGAATTTTTCATACATGAAAAAATACCATATTCAAAGGATAGGACAGCCTGGCTCTCCAAACATAACTCAACTTATGTTTACTTAACACAGTTTTCTTAACTGAACACAAAAAATAATAATTTCCTTATCAATGTTTCATTTCATTTCAAGGCTCACTAAAAAATGGTAGTACCAGGAATGAGCTTCTTAACAAAGATGAACTGTTACGTATATTCCACAAAGGTATGTCTCTCCATGTAAAGCCGAATATGACAACCGCAGAAGAACAATGGCTTCAAAGGTAAGGAAGAAACAATACAGAAATTCCATTTCCTAAGGTAACAAAGGAAAAATAGGTTAAATAGAGTTTAAATGAGAATAAAATGAATTGGCCAAAATATGTCCATTCACTTATATTAGTTTAATTTTCTGTTATGTCTTTAGTTTAAAATTACATGGGGCAAGTCACTATGAACTTTGCATAGAAATGAAAGACTATTATCTTGTATTTCACTGTCATTTGACTGTTATATTTCATTTTTCTCTATCTCTCTCTGAGACACTTGATGCGTCTGATGAAGCGGACACAAAAGTTTATGCCATAATAAATCTCTTATTTCTCCAACTATCCCTTTACAGAAATAAATGTTTCATCCTGCTAGTACTATAAAATAAACGTTAGACTTCAGGCACAGAAAACAGTCTTGTTTCACTTTCTAAATAATAACCAGCAGGCATGGCATACAAATAAGGTGTTTTACATAAGATTCAGAAACAGAAATGTGGTTCATCTCTTTGATTCTTGCACATGAAATTCCTTCAGTATATGTGCAGAACAGTGCTGCAAGTATGGGAGAAAATAATACATTCCATAACCACAAATGCATGCATGACGGGCTCTTGAAAATAGAGTTGCCTGAGATTTTAAAAAATTGGCTGGTAATTCCCCCACTTTTACCCTGCCTCTATGATTACAGATGTTGGATCCAACCATATACCCAATAAAAGGAAGATGGTAGATTCCATCATAAGTAATGTCTAGATCTGGGCAAATACCTGCATCTAGAAATCTTTGTTTGAAACCTATTAACATTCATTATTAATTTTGTTACAGCGGGAAATTCATGCTACACATTAGGTGACATTCCACACATGTTGAATAATGTATTTTCAATGTACTTTTGCAGCTGAATTTTCTTGTGGAAAACTGGAAAATCTACTTTTAAAGTACATTGTCCAACATGTGCGGTCCTACAATTAAGCCAAAATTACAGTATAGCAATAATAAGGGAGGAATAAACAAATTCTGCCATTCCGTCTTTAGAAAAAGCTTTGTACATAGTACATCACCTCAGGGATAGCTAGTACGCAGCTCATGTAGAAATGATTAATTTGAGTGCAGTATATTCAGCCAATGTGGAATTTGGCAGTAGTCAAGCTAGTGGCAGAAGTGACAAAGTACAAATCCTCCCATTTGTCCAGCTTGATTTCTTCTTTTTGAATATGCAAACATTGTTCAACTTGTGCTTCTGAATCTTTAATTGTCCTTTTCTGTATAAATATTCATGATATTGCCAGAAACATTAGAATGAAAGGAACATGTGCTTATTTGAAAGTAAATATGCCTGAGTGAGAAAGGAGTAGTTCTACTCATCTATAGCTGGGATGGTAGATCAAGGGAATCCTGGTCCTAGCCAGGTTATATAGACCTAACAAGGCCAATTAAAAAATACAGAATTTCAGTAGCTAAGAAGTTTGAATAATAATATTGGCAATATTATCAGTTTATGCTTTTTAAAGTTTTTATGTGTGGAACAGACTTTAATCCAATTGATATCAATAACTGTGGATGCACAATACTGTAGCTTATTTAACACTGTTGTTCTGCAAGGGCTTGAGGTGGAGAGCATCTTATTTTTAATTCCCCTCATTATTTCTACTTTCCCTTCCCCACCAGCCCCCACAGCCTCTTCTCTTTTCCTGTTACCTTCTCTTCTCTCCACCCACCAGCCAATCTACCTTTAACTGCAGCCTTGTCTTCAGCTTTCCCTCCTTTCCTCCCCTAGCAGTCTGAAAAAAAGTCTGAGTTGCACCATGGCTACTGGCAGTGCTAGGACTGGGCCCAGCTGTGTGGTGGTTGCCCGTAGCTGCAGAGTGTGTGAGAAAAAATCTGGAGATTTCTCAGATTTCCCACTCCAAGGTTCTAGATCTCAGGACAGCTAATTCACACTTATCTCTTTATTCCCTTTAAATAGCTTTCAACTGTTCTCAGCATACATGATTCAAGATCATATTCATGAGGGCCCACCTATATACTTTTCCTAGGTACATCTCCAGGTTTGCCCTACAGATATGGTGGTCTGGGAGTTCCATGTTCAGAACTTAAGTGCCAGATCTGTGTGGCCCAATTTGGTTTTGGATCACAATGTGCAGGGAGAAGGGATTAAGTTATAATAGAGCAGCAGTTTCTCTAGAGCTTGTTGTTACCTATTGCAGTATTGCCCTTTTACCTGGATCCTTGCTTGGTTTCATTTTACCATGCCTTTTTGTTTCACCCCTTGTTCACTGTGCTCAGATCTGATCAAAGAGTAGCCTGGACCCCAGGGAGCCACTATTTGTCTCACTGGAGAAACTTATCATCCGTCTATTGAGGACTATTTTAGGTCAAAGAATGGCATTGGGCAAAGCTGCCTGTCCCCATGATTCTCATATGCCTGGAAGTAAAGTTCCAGGCACTGAACTCCCCAGATCATATCTGTCAGATGGAATGGGGAATGTACCTGAGAAAAGAATATTGTTTAGCTAGGTTGACTGTAGTTATCTGGACATTATGGGTTCTTTCCTTAACAACATACCCATATTTTTCTGTATACTTGGAAACTCTACCAAGTATGTACAGTCTCCTTCTTTGCCTGTGGGTAGCTTAGTTTGCTGCTTTTGTGATTGGTATAGGCATCTACCTACACTGTATCTAACTGCCCTGCTAGATATTGTGTGATGTTCATGATTTTCAGAATGTATGCGATGCCTTCTTTCACAAATGGCATTCAAAGTGGTTTAAACAGCAACACTAACATTCACAAAATACTGAAACTCACAACCAAGTATAACAAATAGCCAGCTATATCTCCTTATTAAAACAGTAAGAGCATATTTTAAAAGAGGCAAAAACAAAACAAACAAAACATATTATACCTGGCACCCATTTACAACCAAAACTGACTTGCCTGGTGAATCCATAGCAATAGCTGGGTGAAACATAAGCCACCCAAAACCGAGTGCATCATACGGCCTATTTCCTATAACATTTTCTCTGCCCTAAAGTAAAAGGAACATACGATACACTCATCACTTTATAAACTAATGCTACACCCACCAATCTGTACCATGTTTATCCTCTCCCCTCCTGAAATATAGGTATCCATATCAATTCTAGATAAGAATTAGGTGCTGAATATGATTTCCAAGTCCAGGCAGTGAATCTATGACTAATATGCCTAAATATACACAGTAAATATATCCTGTTTACAGTCGGGAATGAAGAAAAAATAACATAACGTTAGCAATCAGTCTTAAATACCATTTAAAAACTATAAGGTCAAGTAAAATGTTAGCAGCTATGTAACACTCCTGTACTGATTGTGTTACAAGAAAGAATTTGTTGGAAATTCACCCCCTAGGGGAAAGCCTTGCTAAGTATCAGAAAATATATGCAAGTGGGTAGCTATGTTGGTCTGAAGCAACAAAAAAAATTTTTTTTGAGTCCTGTAGTATCTTTAAGACCAGAAAAGTTTATTTATCTATTCATTCCTTAGGTTTTTAGCCCGCCAATCTCCAGGAACTCATGGTGGGGTACAATATAACCCTGCATAAAACATGATAAAACCCCATCCCATAACAAAACAACAAAACATAGATAAAAGAGGATAAAACAAAACTGGGTGTATAACCCCTCCCCCCATCCCAGCAGCCATCCATCCAGGGTGGGGTAGGCTGGATGTTATTGCATAACCTGAGGAGGGTTTCCCGTCATTCCTGGCGCTGACCTCAACCAAAGATTTGGTGGATGATCTCCATTTTGCAAGCCCTGCAGAACTCTGATAGATCCGTTAGAGCCCTTAGCTCTCCTCAGAGCTTATTCCACAAGGTTGGGGCCAGGACCGAAAAGACCCTGGCCCGGGTTGAGGCCAGGCATGCATCTTTGGGGCTAGTAGATTAGCACCTGCAGAGCAAAGTGCCCTGCAAGGGGGGCATAAAGAGACAAATGGTTCCTCAGATATGTATTAATTCTAGGTATTGGCTTTTGTGTGCATGCCCACTTCTTCAGATACATTGAAAACAGTTCCCTCAAACCCTACATATAGGTGATGATGGTGGGGTAATTTAACTTTCCCTTCCTGGCAACTCCCTTCCCAGCTCTTCCTGTGTGCACAAGCCCAGCCCAGCATGGCTGCTGATGGTGCGCATGTTAAAAAAGGGAATGTGGAAAAATCAGCATTCCCTTAACACGGGGTATTGCAGGTTCTAAAGTGGGCCACGGCCAGGAGGGGGCTGGGCCAGCGACTAAGTCAGGCATCCATGGGAATTTTCCCCACTGCTGTGTGAGCACCAGCTCAGCTTCTAACTCCCATGCAGCAGCAGCAGCAGCAGCAGCAGAAGAGTTGGTTCTTATATGCCGCTTTTCTCTACCTGAAGGAGGCTCAACGCGGCTTACAGTCGCCTTCCCTTTCCTCTCCCCACAACAGACATCCTGCGGTGTGTGTTTGGCTGAGTGAGCCCTAATATTCCTGCCCAGTCAGAGCAGTTTTCTCAGTGCTGTGGCGAGCCCAAGGTCACCCAGCTGGCTGCATGTGGGGGAGCGCAGATTCAAACCTGTCTCGCCGGACGCACTCCTAATCACTACAGCAAGCTGGCTATCAGCTATAACCGGTCTCAGTCCTCCACCACCACCCAGCCTCTTAAATACCATTATGAAGTATGTGAGGCTGAGAAACATGCTTCTCTCATAAAGTTTCAATCCATCATTCTTGACCCTTTATCCTTCTTTTAAAATTCCTTGGACATTTCATAAGGCCAGGAAGCCCTGAATATAACATGAAATTGTGCAGTAGGTAAATGCAGTGGCAACTCTAACCATGAAGTTACATGGTAGAGGTGAAAATTATACCAGTTTTAAAAGCCGTCTAAGGGCCTAATTTGACTTAATGGCTTCATCATGGTTGCTGCTGTGATGGCCTGAAACTAATTGTGACTACAGCATGGCACTTTTGCTCCCCTGCACATTTTCAGTTGCTGAAAAAGTTGAGATGTGTGTTGTCAAGGCATGGAGGGGGAAACAAGAGCTTTAGCCTGCCATACTATGGGCTCAATCAGAATTGGACCCTCACAACATTTTATATCTAGTCTGGTCCTTGAACAGAAACAAATGGCCTGATCTGACCTCAGCTGTTAGGAGAGCAAACTACACTTAGCAAATCTGAACAGGATTTCAAAATGTAAATGAGCTGTCAATTTCAATTTGTGTTGGAAATAAAAAAATCCCACATACTCCACTACCGTATGGAGAATGCTAATTTAGGCAGTTAAAAAAAGACATACTAGCAACAGCAATACAACCCTATAAGGCTACCTTCCTACCCTTACCCCAGTTACTGTCAATGAAAAGTCATTTAGAATATCAAACAGTAGCTAAAATGGTCTTCTTGCATCTTTTCATTGATTACTCAGGAAAAAAAGATGTATTGAGCTTGGCAGAAGACAATACGCTAAACTTGCAACATTCTTAGGAAACAATTTTCCAGAAACCCTGATTCCCCTCAATTTTCTTACTTTTTGAGGTGACCGTTATCTGACTACCAATATGACAGAATTTAATAGACAAACTGTGCAAATATTTGAGGAAAGTAAACTAATTTAACAGTACATTGTCATGAAATGGCCAGATGTATGTAACCGTTATAAACATAAAAATGAAATATCAATTGGCCAGTGGATTGAATTTTCCATTAAAATGTACTGAATGTAATGATTAAAGATAACTCATGCTTTTCCTTTAAAAATGAGTCATAATACAGAGATTAACAATTCAAGAATTATTTTCTAGCAGTTATACAAGGGGCTAAGATATTTTAGATGAAATTCACTCAGACCAATGATTGAAGAAGTGTGCATGGACACGAAAGCTTATACCCACAATAAAACTTTTTCAGTCTTAAAGGTACCACTAGACATGAGTTTTCTTTTGTCACTCAGACATTGATTAGGTTTAAGCTGTAAAGACCCTTCAGATAGATAAACAACTATGGAATCTTAAATAAGCTTATACTAGGAGCTGACATTTAGGTACTTCTATTTTTTCCTGTAATATTTTCCAGCATATGTCTGGGTAGCTGCAGTCCTCTATTATTATCACCTGAATTTTTATTACTTGTTCATTGATAGCCCATTCATAGCCTGGTGATTCTGTTGTAATCTGCATTTAAAGGCTTCCAATACTTTCTAACCTATGCCTGAATTTTAGATATAAAATGTCCTGGATTTGAGAATTTTCTTTGATTTAGAGTGGCCTGAACTTGTACCAAATATTAAGATTTTTCTAGTAACACTAAGAATGTTGATACTGGCATTACTTCAAGAGAAACCCAGAGATACTTTGAATTAATGTCCAATTCTTAATCCTTTAATAGTTGTCTAAAGCAGGTATTTTGGAATTTTTTCCTCCAAGCCCCTCCCATTAAGTCAATTCAAGTCTGTTTTCTTAATGACAGACAGAAATTTACCACCAAAATGAAGCATGCCTTGCCTGGTGAAAACATATTCTTATAACCAAAATGAAGCATGCCTTGCCTGGTGAAAACATATTCTTAGAAGAACCTTGAGCTCTTCAGAACCTGTTCTGCATACAAAACACAACCACCCATAACTTAGAATGTGCATGTAACCAACCTTCGACATAGTATCTACAAAGGCAAACACAACTTTCCTATGTGTTTATGCTCACAAACACATATCTTCCTTTTATCATCCCAGTCTTCTTAACATAAAGGATACTAGGGCTACTATGGCCATGTTGTGAATGAGTGGTTTTACTCCCCTATATTAATAATTTGTAAAATGAACCCACCAACAATATTTCTCTTTTCCTTTAAAAAAAACTCCAAAATACACGTGCCTGCTGCTCTCTGATCATGCAGTCTTTATTTCCATCCACAAGGGGGAAACGACTGAAATATTAAACTAAACCAAATGCCAAACCCAGTGGTAATGCTCTGTCTACCTCCCTTAAATCCTGTATAAACCATCCAGTATTTCTACTACCAACTCTGTCTTCTCACAATACATACACATTATTTCATATATACACGTAATATAGGTCAAGCTCAAACACCATCATAGTTATATTCTATTCATGCAAATACACCCAAATTTATGCTAGGTAGATTACATAAGTGAAAAATTTACCCAGGTTTGGCAGCTGGTAAATCAGATTGGCAGCTGGTAAATCAGATTTTCTGTTTACTCAGAGATATAGAGATGGGCTTCTAAATGCTATTGCTTATGTTCCAGGCATTTATTTCCAGAGAAACAAATGATAACTAAAGTATGCCTGTAGAGCATACCTGAAAGATTAGTGAAAGTTTGTTTCAGACTTAGCATGAAGAACCTGGGAAATATCTAAGGTTGGACCGATTTGAGACATAAAATATCACCTCAGAAAACTAGGTTGGCATTTGAAAAATATCCTTGAGTCAGAATAGACAACAAATTCAATATATGTTCATAAGTGGTTTGTGCACAACAGTCTTCTGCTGCCTTATTAAGAGAAAGTATTTCCAGAGAGGAGATCATGATAGATTAGAAGGTAAGGCAAGAGGAAGCAGTTCCTGAGATTTTCTAACATCTGAGGTATCTATGGTTTCTTTCTACAATTTGGATCTGGACATCCATGTATCAACCGAACAATTCTTAGTGATTTTTTTTCATTCTGTAAAAATAAGTGCACATTATATACCAAAATAGAAAGAAATGGTAGAAAATAACTCTCCTCCTACACTCCAGCTTGCAAAAAAATATATGGACTTCATTTCAACATAAAATGGCCTGGCTTGGTTAAACCTAATGTCTATGTAGCACAGCACCATCCTTCCAAAAATGACCACCCAAGTGTTTTTAATAAACTCACAAAAATACAGTGCTGAGATCACCATCTACTTTGCCTCAGAGTGGTCCCATTTTTATCATGAATGGTAATCCTGTTCCTCATAATTTAAAAATACCTCTCTTCTAGGCTGTATAACAGATATTAATTTCTTGATTTGATTAACACCACAGCACAACATACCTTTTACTTCAAATTAGTTAACACACATTGCTACTTTGCCACCTGATATGCTGAAATCACAAAGGATGTTTGAAATAACTAAGAGTCTTATGACCCCTTAAACGATAACACATTTATGGGGCATTGTTATATTTATTTATTTCTAGTCTCCTTTGCTCACTGTAACTCAAGGCAGATTACACAGAGTAAGACAATACAATCACCAGGATGGGACATCCAGTAAGCAATGCAATTAGATTTGGATTGTAGAAATCTGGAACCAGCCAGAAATCTGAAAATAAAACTGAAGAAAAGCACACGTATTAACACAACATGTTAACAATACAGAAAACACAGCAACAGACAGTACAAACTATACACAGTAGTACTATAGACCACAGTCCTGTTGTGAGCCTGGATTTTGGTATTCTGTACAGGCTCAGAGGCTAGGTTCCTCACCTTTTACCCAAGTAAATTTCAGCACTGTTTTGTTACAGTACGACCCTATTACCTATGCAGAAAAGCTCTCTTAAATAAAAGTTTGCAAAATGCCAGGAGAGGGGGAACCTCCCTGACCTCATCAGGCCAGCCATTCTGTAAGATGGGGGCCACATCAGAGAAAGCAAATATATGGGCAGATATTTGCCCCCCATCAGTTTTCTTGCTCATTCACCTGAGTGGTCCAAAAGGCTGACGATAGCTATGAAATTCATCCTTTTACTACAGCTAAATTGGTTAAGGCTTGTTAAAAATCAGCATTAAGGGATTCACAGTGTTCAAAGTTGGCTGCAAGGCAGGGAGAGCCATGCTTGGTTTCCCCAGCCCCAAAGCTCCTGTGGCGCCAGATCCAGGCTGCTCTCTAGAAGCAGTTGCTGGCAAGCCTCTGCCAGTGAACTAATGTCCCACTGGAAAGGACATTAGTTTCCCACCGTGCTCTCCTTAAATTGTTATGGACTCTAAAGGAATTCACGTAATTCCTTCCCAGTGGCTTTCTGAACTTGGAAAGACTCTTGCGGGGGGGGGGGGGTGTTTCTCCCTTTCTGCATTTCAAGTGGGTGGGGGTGCTCGCATGTCTCTTTAGAGGGAGATAGAGTAGGGCAGGGAAGTTGCTTCCAAGAATGTGGGGGGTTTGTGAGGGGACCTCGTTTCTTGGGGCCAGCCAGTTACTACTTCTCGACCTTTCTTCCGGAGGGTGACTCTTGGGGGGCGGCTGCCTCGAAAGGGTGGGTTGGTGGGCGCTGTGGGGTAGGCGCCCTGACCCGGGGGACAGGGCTGAGGGGGTGGCGGGGCTGGAGAGCGGGGCATTGCGCCTGCCTGCCTGCCTGCCTGCCTCCCCCTCAGGCGGCGCCGATCCCTTTTTCTCTCCCGCGCAGGCTGCTCCCTTCCTACCCCGGTTACCGTGGCAACCGCCCGGACTCCCCCAGCCCCGCGCCTGCTGCGGAATCGCTCAGTAGCAGCAGCAGCCGCCGCTCGCTGCCGGACTCGCTGCTACTGTCGCTGCCGTCGTGTCCGCCGCCTCACATGGAGCTGCTGGCTGCCGCGCTCAGCGCCGCCTGCGCCTTGGACCATGAAGGCTCCGCGGAAAGCGTGGCCGGAGCCCGCTCGGCTGGCAGGTGAGAGACTTCTACGCAACGGGACGGGACGGGACGGGACGGGACGGAGCGGCTCCCCCTCCCCCCCCCCCCCCCGCCCGGTCCCAGCCTCTGGCATTCCCGCGAACCGAAAGACTCCGGCGTGGGAACTTGGCCTCCTGGCGCGTCTCCACTGGCTGCCCCCTGGAGGGGGTGAAGGGCAGCGCGGGGCTCCCGGCGGCTCCTCGACCACCCCGCGCGTCACCATCAGGCTTTGGCGTCCTCCCGGCTGCTGCCCAGCCCTCCTCTTGCCCCTGGAGCGATGACAGGATCGGAGCCCTTATCCCCCCTGCTCCCCCCGGCCCCCAACCCGCTGCCCCCGCCTCAGTATTTTGCTGCCAGTGCTCCTGAGCCCCCGCAGACTGAGTTTCCGGGAGACACGGCAACAAAGCCTTTTCACAAGCAGGGTGCGAGTTTGCAGAAATGTTTGCGCCCTGGCATCTTTCACTAAAGAATGATGACCACCATAGACTTTTGGCTTCCTTTAAGATCTTTATCTGCCTTTACGGGTCTGAACTTGGGCATGTACATGGGCATGTTTTTGCCTCCTCCCCATGCATCTGCTTCTTTTTCTTAGGGTTTAATAGGCTCCTGTAGGTAGGGAACAAAATGGGATGGAGATCTGATTCATTCCTAGCCCTTTAAGCACTTCATGATGATGTAGTTGCTATTGTTCAGCCCCATTCCTGCATGCAGGTGAACATACTTTTGACAATTGTTTTCCTTTTCTTAAAGTGAATCCCCTTCCATGGATGGACCACTTCCCATTCCTGAAGAGAGCCCTGTGCTTCAAGACGATCCTGCTGCATTCCCCGAGGGCCTGCAAATGATTCACCCCATGACAGCTGACTCCTGGAAGAACTTCATTGAGCAAATAGGTAAAGGAACACCGTTGTCGGCAGCCTGCCTCACTGTTGGGAAGAAGGGGGTAACTGCAAGTTATGTGCGAGTGAACGTGCTAAAGCTCTGGCACCTTGATTTCTTTGAGAAAAGGAGGCATGGGGCAAGAGAGTGATACAGTGAGGGAGTGTTTAACTCATTGCAGCCCACTGTTCCAACTTCACATTGCCTCTTTTCAAAATGCTTTTCTGCTTATCGATCTTCACATGAGTATTTGCTCTTACTATCAACTAGGGAGGGAGGGGTTGCACATGGGGGGGCTGATGTGGAGCCTGGCACAATGGGCAGTGAAACAATTAAACCTTGCTGCTCCTTTTTCAGTATTTCCCCACCCCACCCTCAAAATAAATACATGATATCAAGGTTCTAGTACGTATGCTTGTATGCGACATGTAGATAGTTTCTTAGCCCTGCTGAACACAAAAGAACAACTTCTGAGCAAACATGCATGGCATCAGGTTATTAATGTGCTATAACAAGCCTAAATAGGAAAGAAGGCTTGCTTACAGAAAATGGTTTAAATTGAAATTCATCATGTTCAAATATATTTCTATTTCAGTAGTTAAATACAGGTTGTATGTGTAGTAAAGAAAACTAATACATGCTGGAAAGGAACTTGGTCTAAAATTTGTAACAAAAAAGTAAGATTGTGTTGCTATAGCTTTGAGAAGAATGCTTCCTCTAAAAAAGAGGTCATAAGCCACATTGTTCTGGGTCACCATTCCTCAGCTGTAGATGGCCTCAGCTGTAGATGCTATCTTTATTGCTCCTGTTTCAGTCAGATCCCTGTTAGTTTCAGCTGTTTGAACAAGAAGGTAGAAGTGCTCTCTTTTGCTAATGGTATTTGGGTTATGTATGCAAAATGTTGGGATTATGAACCGGGAAGATCTTTCCAGTGCAGTGGTTTGGATCAGATTCTTTTAATCCCTAAAGTGAATTATTTTACTTTTTTCTATACAGTAGTTTATTAGCTCTTAGATATTGATGGTGAAAGGTACAACTTTTATCACACTGAATTCATTCAAAGCTCCAGCTGCAATCACTAAAGATTAGCTCCTTTTCCATAGTCAGTGTCTTGATCAATTCTAAGTGCATTAATAATCATTACAGCATTTACTGAAAATATATAACAAAGTAGTTCAAGAAGGATTATGTAAGTAGTTCTGCAAGAGCAGCATAATACATTTAAGTGTGATCTCTCCTTTTCAGTAAAGTGTGGGAAGCTAACAGGAAAGTGCATGGTTTCCAAGGTACAGTTTCTCCTATTGCTATTTTAATCCCATTTTGAACAGCATTTTAGAAAGAAGCGGTTGCTGAATACACTTACAGTGTGCAGAAAAATGTCCTTATGGCTGACATCCCATGATAAATTTTGTGTATGTCTAAGATGATTAACTATAGTTTTGTCTAAAGAAATATTGAAATGTTTGGGATGTATGTACATACAAGCAATTTTATGAATTACAATTTAACAAAACAAATGGAAATAAATTACTACTTTGCAAATGGTTCCTAGCAGATGAGCACAGATTTCAGTGTTTGAGAGAATTGGGTTGGATCTAGCAGTCTGTTAGCATAATGCCCTTTTGCATGTTGATTTCCACCCCCCCTGCCCAGCAGCCATTTTGGACCTTGGGAAAGTTGATTCCCGAAGTCACAGTACCCATATGAATAATAGCCATGTGGGTCAGTAGGGTACAGTGAGCAGCAGGAAGGAGGTGAATTCACTCTATTTAAGGAAGAATGAGGAAAGGGTGATTTCATCCTCTTCTCTTGCCTCGCTGTAGCCCTTACAATCTGCCATGAGCCAGCAGGGTCCAGGAGTGGCAGTTAATAAAAGCTAATAAAAGCACAACCATAAATCCTCTCATGAGGGAGAACAAGATTCACGATGCCTCAACAACAGTGCACCTTCTCTTATCACCAAAGCTATTGCAAAATTCCTCCACAGGATTTTATTCAAATGAATTGGGAATTGGAAAACCTTGTATTTTAACACAAATTGCTTTGTTATGATTATGCCAATAGAGGTGCTCTGACTTTGACTTTAAATAAATAAATCCACATGGCTTTAATCCACGTGAGTCCTATTACCCAGGAAACAACTTTTCAAAGATTGAATGGGACTGCTGGTAGAGAGAATGCAGTACAATAGGTGTTCCCCATGTTGATGGATCACTGGATTCAACCCATTGATTCATAGTTCAGATACATATAATTAATAATCTGCCCTAAAATAGTTGTCAGAAATAGGTTCTGTAATTTTAGCTTTATTACTGGTACTAGATATCAAAATGTAAATGTTACAATGCAAGGTTTTGCTGTTTTCTTTTAGATTATAGCCACTGAAAATCCAAAAAGAAATGATATGAAATGTTGCAGAATTTTTAGTACTCCATTCTGAAAAAAATAATGGGATTTTGTTGTTGTTATTGTGTAAAGATTGATGAAGTTGTTTTATTATTTTTGTTTAAGATATTTCAGCAGCCATTTTTTTGTTAATCATGACATATTTCTGTAGAGACAGAGGTGCATTTGTGAAGTTGCTATTGAATTTTATACCTTGATCTTAATGGGATGTCACCAAGTATACTGACTGTTGACTTCTCTGTGAATTGTGCGATCCCACAAATTTTCGCTGTATATCATTTCCTTTTTGTAATGTTTGTACGTGTCTAAATTAGATTCTGTGACAGTTTAAGTTATATCAATATGCTGATGATATTCCGCTTTTTTCATCCCTATCCAACTGATTTGATGTTTTTTGACTGGGCTTTAGTAAGGAAGCTAACTACTTCCATCTGTGGTTTCAAGTAATGATTTGAGGCAATTCCTGGATCTGGATTCAGTGATCTACATATCTTCAGATTTTCCCCTCATTCTTCTTCCCTGAGCAATCCTTTCTGACCCCACAAAAGTTCATTCCAGGATCATAGGGTTCACTTGGAATAGCAGCCATATGGATCAGAAGGCGACAATTGGGATATGACGAAAGAGCAAATATCTCTCCCTCCTTCCCCTTCCATCAGTGAAGTTGCACCAATGGGAGAAACATTCCGTTTCTCTGCCCTAGCGTAGCCTCTGGATCTGCATGTCGTACCTAAGAGCATGGAATATAATATTCTGGAATTGGAAAGGACTGCTGGGAGGAGGGGAACATGGGAAAGATTTGTGACTTGCTATCACCTTTTGTTGGGTCCAACCCATCATTAGAACAAACTACATTTAGTTGTTTCAGATGTCATGGCACCTCATGGTCATTACAAAATGTGAAGGAGAAAAGAGGCAGAGAAAACAAACAAGCCCACAGGATATTCTCATTACCCAAACATGGTTTGAAGCTTGAACCATGTTTGGGTCATAATGACCAACCATATGGTGGCTTCATCAGACAGTGATGTATCTCCCAATAGGTTTGAGTTGCTAATATTATATTGCTTTAGTGCTTTTATGGCTGCAGTTATTATCTGAAGATTTATACCTATTAATGGCATAACATTCTCGAATACTCTGTTGCTAGGATAGCCACAGGAAAAAATAATTTGAGTTTGCTGAAGAGAGTATAAGATGTATTTATGAAAGAATTGTAGGCCATTATTTCTGAAATATCAGGGAATTTCACAGCTTATAATGTACCAGTTACATGGAACTTGGCCATATAAAATTTCACTTGGGTCAGCTGTAGGGATTAGAGAGGCCAGTTTACTGGTAGGACCTGGGGATTCCCCAGAATTACAATTTATCTCTGGACTACAGAGGTCAGTTCCCCTGGGGAAAAATGGATGCTTTCAAGAGTGGACTTCATGGCATGGTATCCCACTGAAGTCACTGTTCTCTCCAGACTCCACCCCCAAATTTCCAGGAGTTTCTCAACCAGGATCTGGCATCCCCCCTGCTGGCAACTTGGAGGGTGTCTGGCAACCCTAGTTTGGATGATATTTTTTCATGTATAGAGTTTGACTGATCATCATGTTTAGACTGGGAAGAATTTTTCTCCTTCCTGGACAGGCTAGTTGTTCCTGGGTTTTGGCTTGTTTGTTTTGCTTTGATATCATAACTAACTTATTGTACTTAGAACATTACAAGTAAAAATGTAGCACTACAAGAGCAGTTACTTTAGAGAACGGAATATTGCCTGACATTTATCAGGTTCCAGTTAGCCTCATTTCAAGTTGTTCCAGCTATATCCAGGATGCTCATTACCTATAGCTGATAATAGACCAGCAGCTATGATTCCATTAGGTCTGGCCGTGGCTCCTAAGGCATGAAACAGCCCTGTTTCACAAACAAAAATAATATATTGTTTTCTGAGGACTCAACGTGAGCTGTAGTAACTTTTGCATTTCTGTGTCTGCACTCCCAATAATGTAGCTACAGAATTCTACTTCTTCAATAGTACAGTGAACCACCTTTCTTTAATTATATTTCTGTTCCTGTCTGTTTTCTACAATTCTTCTTACGGGGTAGATTTAGAAAAGACCTTTCCCTCGTTATGAGCCCGGTTTTAAAACTGCATGTAATTGAAACTGTTGTGTTGTACAACTGTACTGAGTTCTAATTGCATTCCTTTGTTAAAACTGAGGAATAAAACGAGCTTATTAATGGGTCCTAGCAGTACTTTTTTCTGAAATAAAATGTTTCAACACTAATATAGTATTTAGTGAAACAAGTAGATTGCTTTGTTCAGTTACATTCTATCTACATCATTGCTTTTTAGGGCTCTTATATCAAGAATATCGGGATAAATCTACACGTCAGGAGATAGAAACTAGACGGCTGCAGGATTCACAGACAGATACTGAAGACTGCACAGCTATTGAGGAGACACCATCAGAAAAAGAAGCTACAGATACAGTGGAAAACAAAGCTGTTCCCCAGATTAACCTGCTCAGAAACTCCACTTCCAGATTTAATTTATGGCAAGATCTTCCAGAAGTCAGAAGCAGTGGTGTCCTGAATATTCTCCAGCCAGATGAGATCAAACTTCAAGAGGTAATAGTTTCTTCAGGGCAGGGCGTGGGGAAAGTGTGTTGTTTCTTTGGCACGCTGGTGAACGTTCTTGGGACTTGAGTCATTTAATACAAGATGGCACAATTTAAAATTAACCCTAAGGTATCGTGTTAGTTACAATTTTGTAATGTTTAACTGATTCTCTCTCTTTTTTCCCCTCAAAGAAAAGAAAGAGACAATGTTCATTCTGTCCTTTCTGCTCTGTTGCCCCTGTACTATAAGATTGGGTTCTTAGAAGTACTTTCAACAGGTGATCTAGCCAGGGCTAAAGTTATTAAGGAATGCTGAAATTATGCAAGGAAATTCCAGAGGAAAGTTAATTCTTTGCATCATTTTGGAAGATACTGAAGAAATGCCCAACACCTAAACCATTGTATTTGGACAGTGCATAAGATGAGCTATATGCCAAAGAGATGTAATTGAAAATTAAAGTAACAAGTCACTGAAAAGCTTGGTGTTTACCCAGTAGCCCTTTACAAACTTATATGGTAAATTGTTACTTTTAACTAAAATTGGTAATTTATCACAAGAACTAGAATGAAAGCTAGCCAGTGTTACATCACTTTTACAAAAGGATCTCAGGGGAGAGAGGATATGCGGAATTATAGATTTGTCAGTTTAACAAGTCCCAGAGAGATTGGTAAAAAGTACTATTAAGGTTTATGTTGATGTGAAGCATGTTTACATTTATAAACCTCCTCTCATCCAAGGCATCTTGCATAAAAATCAGCATGGCTCCTGCAACAGGAAAATTTATCTCGCCAACATGTTTGAATGTTTGAAAGTGTCAAGAAGTTTGTAATTAGGAATGATCCAGTGTCCACATCTGGAATACCATGCTGAATTTTTTGTTATTCCATCACAAAATAGATGTGTTTGAGCTGCATAAGACACAGAAAGGGGAATTCAAGTGATCAGCTGGTGTGGGTTGAAAAATGCCTGTGATGAAAGCCTGCAGAAGTTGAGGCTTCTTTCTTTAGAAAAACAGAGTGCATGGCGCATTATACATGGTGTGATGACTGAACAGAGATTAAAACAATGTCCTGCAATCTGAAGTAATCCTCTGAGTTTAGTGGTTGGTTCAGAGCAGACAAAAAAGTAGTTCTTTACCCAAAACATACTTAAATTGGGAAATTAGTTGCTAAAAGATGCAGTGATACTCTTACTCACTTGCCTAATCCCTTTCATAGCTGGTAGAGGGTCCTTCTGATTAACTGATGTTAATCAGACAGACAGTAGAAATTAATGATCACTATAATGTCCTATCAGTGCACTTCCTAGAGGCCTGTACTGTGGGAGAAAAAGTGATGGCAACCTGTGTGTGGCGTCCTTCATGGTGATGTGTGTGTTTGTGTTCTTATGAAAAGAATGGACTCTAGTTCTTGCTTCAGAATTCAACATCAAAATTGTCAGTGAATCTAGTTTTTTGACATTGAATTTAGACCATTTAGGAGTATGTTTTTAGCGGTATAGATCGGTTTTTTAAATGGTCTACTCTCAGTATTAATAGTGTCATTTAGTCAGTGCAATCCCATTGTCTCAAGAGATTTCCATAAAACTACCATCAGTAGTTACTTGTCTCTTAATATTAGTTTTTCACAGGTATTTTCTACTAATAATGGTTCTCCTGCCTTAGTTTATTGTGAAAAGCTTATTTTTCTGAAAATGCTGACTTATCAGTTATGTTTCAGTTTTATACTTTCTGGGCTGATAAATAGTTAAAATGTATAAGGGTAGTAAGATACTTCTAACTCCAGTACTGGCTTTCAGGTTCTCAGGAAAATTTAATCCTATTCTGATTCACATTTTATATTAATATTAGTGTCATTTCCTGTTTAGTAAGTGACACTTAATCTACAGACATTTTATGTATTGCATTTATACCTTACCCTTTCCAAGAGGCTCAGGGCAGCTTACAAAAGGATTAAAATACATAAAGAATGAAACATTAAATATTAATTAAAATTAAAATATTAATAATTAAATATAAAATAGCTAAACCAGTTTCCAATCGCTTTCTTCCCCAAGTGGAAAAAATTAATTCAGAATCATAAATTAATCCATGTACTTGGATGGGTTATAGACAGGGGGGTCAGCTATAATGTTTCTAGGCCCCAAGCATATGCTTGGTAGAATACTTCTGTCTTATAGGCCCGGCAAAGCTGTTTAAGTTCCTGCAGGGCTCTGATCTCATTTGGCAAGGTGTTTCACCAAGCTGGAGCCAGACTCTGGATGAAGCCAATTTTTCTTCCTTGAGGCCGGGAATCCCAAGCAGATTGTTTTTGTTTGCTATGTTCTTTGCGGGACATAGTGTAAGAGGCAATCCCATAGATAAAAAGTTATAGACCATTTAGGGCTTTGAAGGTAAGAACCAAAGCCTTGAATCTAATCTAGACCTCAGTCTGGAGCAAGTGCAACTAGGAGAACACAGGTTGTTTAATGTGTGCTCTCCATTAATGCCCTTTGCAGTCGTATTCTGAACTAGTTGAAAATTCTCAAGTAGCTTCGAGGACAGGCCTGTGTAGAGCAAGTTACTGTAGTGTAGCCTGGAGATGACAGTTTCATGGATCATGGTGGCTAGATTGGATGCCAGCAGGTAGTGTTCAAGTTGTCATGTCTGGTGAGCGACATTTGTGATCTGGGTTTCTGGATGTCTCCATGGCTAAGGAGGCATCCAGAATCACACCCAGGCTACTGACCGTGGTCGAACATCTGGAGGTGTCAATGAATGGAGCTCCATCAACAGTAATAGCTGGGTGTCATCAGCATACTGAAACTCTGGATCAGAATACCAGAGCTCTGAAAATGAGACATTATAGGATTAAGCACAAGTAATATTTTTTTCTCCAACCTTGCAGATTATTAGTAGGGCAAATTGAGCTCAGAATGTGACTTAATTTAAATTGCTTTTTTTCTGGATCTTAGTTTATGGCTTGTGTTGTTGTTAAGATAATCTTATTATTTAAGAAATGTTTTAAGAATGTATAGCAAATAAACTCTACAGGATAATGATGGAAAGAGAAAATATTATAGGATTAAGCACAAGTAATATTTTTTTCTCCAACCTTGCAGATTATTAGTAGGGCAAATTGAGCTCAGAATGTGACTTAATTTAAATTGCTTTTTTTCTGGATCTTAGTTTATGGCTTGTGTTGTTGTTAAGATAATCTTATTATTTAAGGAATGTTTTAAGAATGTATAGCAAATAAACTCTACAGGATAATGATGGAAAGAGAAAATATTAGACCAATTTTTCTGATGTGTATTGAATAAAGAGTTTAAAGATATACCAAACAAAGGTGGGAAACAGAGTTGAGAAGATAGGAAAAATTAGATGTATAACACAACACTGATTAAACAAAATACTGTTTCAGATATAATCAAAAAGAATTTTTTTGCACCGTATTACCCAATGAGAGATATTTACATGAGTGAATTCTGTAGAGTATTGATACTTATACTGTCATTACTATAGAGAGCACCCTTTTTCAATGTTTTGGCCATGGAGGAGCCCCTGAAAATTCTTCAGGCTTTGAGGAGCCCTGTAAGTGATGGCCATACCTTCCTGCTATGCTCCCCAAGAAGTGACATGTCACTGGAAATGACATCACCATACGTGTTAACAGACAAGCTCAGGAAGTACAGGGGAGAGAAATAGTGGGTGGTTTAAGGCCAGAGCAGGCATGCAGGCTCCACCCCTTCCCAGGCAGAGAAACCACAAGTGAACTCACTCATGCTTGTGGGTGGGGAGCAATAGAAGTGGCCAGTTCCCTAGCTTGTAGCCAAAACCATTAAGGCAGGAAGGAAAGGCCATGGACCCCTTCTGGAACATGTGCAGACCCCTGGGGTCCACAGAACCATGGTTTGGCATCCCTGCTATAGAGTGTGAATAGCTAATCCATGAGGCAACAAAAAAGGGAGATTTTTCAAGGAACTTTTTCAAGGAAGAGTTCAGTTGTGATTGTTCTCTTGTATGCCATGCTACTGTGTGTGGCTGGTTTCCTCAGCTTTTCATGCTGCTGCAAGTAAAAACTCAAACAAGTATGACGCTAGGGGAGGGAGGCTTCCAGTGGCATGCCGTGGCAAGCAGGGTTCTGCAGGGAGCTATTCTCTCCCCAATGTTAATAACCTCTGTATGTGCCCTTTCACCCATTTGGTCCAGAGCTGGGTTGTCATCAATATGCAGATTAAACCCAGCTGTACCTGTTGATGGACAGGCATCTGTCCACACCCCAAAATTTGTTAGGCAGTTGTCTGGATACTGTGATGATTGGCTCAAGTGGAGTCAGCTGGGACCTTTGTACCTGCAGAACTGCTTCATAACTATGTCCCTCAAAGGAAATTAAGAGCTAGTTACCTAAATTACCTAAAATTCCCCAGCCCCAAAGATGTTAAATTAGCCTGGACCAGGGCCAGAGCCTTTTCGGCCCTGACCCCAGCCTTATGGAACTCTCTTTCCAGCGAGATCAGGGCCCTGCAGGACCTAGGACAGTTCCACAGGGCCTGCAAGATAGAGCTGCTCCACCAGGCCTATGGTTGAGGCCAGAGACAATACTGGAAATTTGGCCTCTCTGCCCAAAACATCAGCACATCAGCTAATCCATCAAGCCTCTATGTTTACATCATCCTTCTCATCAGAAAGGACTTAGAAGGATTCAACTATTGAATATATTATATTGAATTATTGTTTACATATATGTTGATACCCACCATAAGACTTCAGGAAAAAAATGGTAATAAATAATTTATTAATATTATTATTATTAGTTATTAACCATTGTTTTAGATAAAAGTGAGACAGGATGCTGAAGTACCATTACAGCATAATACTCTGATTGCACTGGTGTAGTATAATTACGATAGCTAGATGGTCTCTATACTGCAGCAATTCCCAAAATAGTTATAAGGGGGGAAAGGGAAATTTGCCAAGAAAAGGTAATCATAGCAGTGTTTTTGTTGATTTACATAAGCCTGCAAGAGGTAAACAATAGTATCAAAACAAGAAAGTTAGCAATCGTTACCTTGAAATACTGGGAAAGCTATATCACTCATCATCAAAACAGGCACAAAAATAAATTGAAGCAATGTCCACTGATGTATGACAAAAGCAAATAAATGTTGGCTAAGCCAACACTTCCTCATCTAGTTGTGGATCTTCCTTGTGAAGGCTAGTCAATAAGAGTTTGTGTAAAAGGCAAAAGGGAAGTAATTACTTCTGGCTTTAAGTTTCCGATAAATCTGAAAAGTAAAATTATCTTAATTGAAAATTATGGTAACTGCACAATATCGTGGGCTAAAGTGCATCATACCACTGGGCTTATAAGAAAAGGGGGAACCACTAATGCAATAATGATAAAAATGACTTTATTGCTGATGAATAGCTTTAATTATCTAGACATCTGTTGTGCATCAAGACAGAATGCCATAAATCACCAAGGACGTTTTTGAGTTACAGGGAAGACAATTTAATGAGCAGAAAATAGGAAAACAAGTTAAAGGATACATTACTCAGGCTCTCATACTGAGCTGACAGAGCAAATAACTGAGAATGTGACAGTAATGGAGGAGACTGGAACAAGGACCTATTCGTTACATGTATTTAGTAGTTTATTACTGCAGAGTACAAACATTTTTTCACTATAATATTGGGTACCTAGCTTCACAGACTTAAAGCTTGAAAGCAAGTTTGACAACATAAAATTATTTTTCTTGTAATAGATATAAATACAATTTTGCCTTCTTGTTCAGGTCAGTCTTCACATTTCTTCAGTCGTATTTGAGCACATACTAACTACGTTCTGATGTATTGTATCCCCACAGTTGACTTATAGTGTCTCCATATGGTTTTCAAGGCAAGAAACTTCAGAGATGGTTTGTCATTGCTTGCCTCTGCATAGCGACTCTGGTATTTTTGGGTGGACTCCCATCCATAAAGTAAGAGGGCCAGCTTGGTGTAGTGGTCAGGAGCCAGGTTTGATTCCCCGCTCCCCTACATGCAGCTGCTGGGTGATCTTGGGCTCACCACAACACTGATAAAGCTGTTCTGACTGAGCAGTAAAATCAGTGCTCTCTCTCAAGTGTCTGGAAGAGGAAAAGGAAGGCGAATGTAAGCCGCCTTGAGACTCTTGGTAGAGAAAAGCGGCATATAAGAACCAACTCTTCTTCTTCTAGCCAGTGCTGATCCTGCTTAGCTTCTGAGATATGACTCAGTCAGGCTAACCTGGGCCATCCAGATCAAGGCACCATTGGTTTTGTTCATGCCTAATGCAAGAACCAAGATGATAAATACTTAACTAGGAACACTTAATATTTTAGGACATAAATGCCATGAGGAAAATTCATAATAATATAAATGACTAAATTTTTATAGGCCACCATTCCTGATTAACTCAGAGCTGGTAGCAACTAGGTGTGTGTGTGTGTTTGTATACACACACACATTGATAAACATTAAATGGAGATATAATTGCAGTTCTGTAGATGTGTGGGTTCCAGACCATTAAGGGCTTTAAAGAGCTTTAAAGGTTGGCACCAAAACCTTGACCCTGATCTGGTCTTCAATCTGGAATCAGTGCTGTTGGGAGGGCATTGTTGTTAAATGAGCTCTCCATTGCATCCCAGTAAGAATTTGTGTCACTGCATTCTGGACCAGCTGGAGCTTTCAGATCAGCTTCAAGGGCAGCCCTGCAGAGAGTGAGTTACAAAAGTCTTGAGGTGACTGTTGTGTGGATCATGGTGGCTAGGTCTGGCCAATAGGTACAATGCAAGCCACAGTGCCTGGCAAAGATGGTAGAAAGCCTGGAGGGTGACCTGTGTGATCTGGGCCTCCATAGTTAGAGAGGCATCAGAATCATGCCCAGCCTCCTGACGGTGGTCATAAGTATTAAACATCCCCTACCTCAGTGGTTCTCAACCTACCTAATTTCACAGCCCTTTAATACAGTTCCTCATGCTTCTCAGTTTCTCAGTTCAGTTCTGCCTCTTGTCCCACCATGCTGATCGTGTTCTTTTCCGCTGTTCCAGACAGACAAATGCATTATCTCGATCTACCCCAAGGCTATTGTATAGATGGTGCCCCCCAGCCAAGCTGCTTGTCCTGCCGCGACCCCTGTGAAAGGGTCATTTGAACCCCAAAGGGGTCCCAACCCCCATGTTGAGAACCACTGCTCTACCTAATTGAGAGCCAGCTTGGTGTAGCGGTTAGGAGCGCCAAATTCTTATCTGGCAAGCCGGGTTTGATTCCCTGCTCCTCCACATGCAGTCTTCCCACCTATAATTGTCAACATCAGTTGAAGAAGTAATATCAAATTATACAGTGACATTTAAAAAATTAAAGTGCTATAATAAGGGGAAATAGTGATATTTTCATTCCAGTGCTGTATTATCTTATATAAACTTAGAAAAATAATAATTTCATGTGACTTTTCAAGATTCACCACTGCCGAGAAAGTATGATTGTTTTAAATATTCAGCTCTTGATCCATCTGTAACCATCCTTCATTGCATGTGATTAGTCACTGCAAATAGGAAGCACAGTACCATTCAAATCAATTGTATATCTATCCAGATGAGTAGGATTGAATGAGCATCTGAGTCCACTGCAAGTGAAAATTTTCCTGGTATTCCAAAGTATATGTATTGCATCCAGGGCCCATTCCACACACATAGGATAATGCACTTGCAATGTGTTTTGGCAGCTGGAGTTTCCTGTGCGGAACAGGAAAATCTACTTCAAAAGTGCATTGAAAGTGCATTATCTATTGTGTGCAGAATACAGGTTGAATAAAATAGTTCAACAGGCTCTCTATTTCCAACTAGTATTTAGATATGCCTTTTAGGATGTGCCACTTGTGATGTGAACTTGGTATTTGTATATTGTCTAAGGAAATGATACTGTAATTACATAAAATCATGACTATTTACACACTGTTCGTGAGCAGATGACAGGTGCCCTCACATGCAATTTTCGGATTCTGCAGGCCATGTTTGAACTGGTCACTTCAGAAGCTTCATACTATAAAAGCATGAACCTGCTGATATATCATTTCATGGAAAATGAGAGATTGAAAAAGATTCTACATCCCTCAGAGGCTCATATCCTTTTCTCCAATCTCCAGGATGTCATGGCTGTCAGTGAGCGGTACGTCTCTTTAGCAATTATTTTATATGAAAAATAAATCCTTCTGTGTGATTAAAACTTTCTGCCCTTTTTTTTTGTTGTTGTCTGCGGAATCATGGAATGCAGGCTTGTACTTGTCTTCTAACTGCCAAGATTATATTATTACTGTATTTTTCCTGCTTTAATTTCTTGTAGAAATACACCGTTGACCATAAGCTCCACTGTGAAACAGCTTTATTACAAAGTCCTGTACAGTTTACACCGTTATATCTTTTGCACAGTCCCATCCCTCTTTTTGAATAAATGCCTGGGAGGGGGAAGAGGGATTTGAAGACAGTCCGAAGATCGTTTCACTTTGTGCTGTCTCAGCATTACATAAAGAAGATGAGTTCTCAGATCCATGCATCAGTTGCATTTTCCATTTTACTCACCAGATTTGGCACATAATCTCCCTTGGGTATGTAATGGTTTTGTGCCACAGGGAATCAGTGGAAGTACTCTGTGTGTGTGTAATAGCACAGTGGTACAGCAACTCATCCTTAATATGACAACCTGATTTTTTTCAGTTTCTATGCCATTTTTTTGTATCACAAATCTTGTTGGGAATCTTGACCTTTTACAAAGTACCAAAATAGAACTGCAAATACTCATTTTGAAAACATCTTTATGAATGTATGTTTTCAGTTTACATTCTTTAACTTGATTAAGGACAAAATTAATTATAGCTCAGTGCAGATCCAAGTTATATAAGAGCCAAATGGCAGATTTCCTGGTGTTCACTGCATGTATCTGCCAAAAATTTTATTGTAGAATCAGCACACACACTGTTACTCATAGACATGCTTGCACATTCCTTTTTACACTTATACACTTTCAAATGTTGCCTTCACTTCATAGACATGAGATACTTCTAAATATATATATATATATATATATATATATATTGCTCCAGATTGATCTTTGTATCTGGAAAAGTACTGAATTTTCTTCAACAAAATCCAGACATTTGTAATCCCCATTTCTTTGCTCATGTTCCTCCAAGAGAGTAGCACGTATCATTTTGTGAAACCAGTAGAAAACCCTCATTAACAGGATCTCTTCCATTCATAGTGGAGGTAACTGTATTGTCTCAGCCTTCATAGTTTTGAATTATAATGTGATAGTATATTTCCTGAGTTTTTACTATTCAACATCAGTCAATGAAGTTTCTGTTTTGCTAAAAGGCATCATATTTTCAACAACAATATGAAACTAAAGAATTATATCACTGTCCGTAAACACAAAGAATGAAAGTGGTAAGATCTGCAGTTTCCTGCTTAAAAGAAATCAAGCAAAAGTTTATTTTCATCTTTACTTTGCTTTTCTATTTTTTCCGTTTATTTATTTTGGACTTTAAGAAATGTCAGATATTAGAACCAATGAACACATCACAAAGTCGTGAAGATTTGGATTGGTCTTGATTACACCATTATTGTGTTTGTCTATTTTGCTATCTGTAAATGCTTTCTGGGTTTCTCATTTAGTTTCCTCTTGGACCTTGAGAAGCGCTTAGAAGAGAACATTGTGATATCAGACATCTGCGACATTGTCTATCATCATACTATTAACCATTTCTCAGTGTATGTAACCTATGTCTCCAACCAGACTTACCAGGAGAGAGCTTACAAGCAGCTTCTGTGAGTAATGATCTAAGCATATTTTCTTTCTAAAACCAATCAACTGGTGAGCATTTGATAACAAATATATGCCTAACAAGGACAAAATCATTTAGCACACAGGGATAACTTATTTTCACTAAATTTTAGTAAATCTCATGCTATTTGTGGCCCTTAGTGAACTCTGCAGTTTTTCCAGTGTACTATATTAAGGAGTTACATTCAAGCAGTATGCATACTGTGTTGTGTGAATAACTGACTGATTCCATCAAAGCCCAAAGGAATGTGTCTTGAAATTATTCATAGTTGTACTGCAGGTCCAGTGGAATGGCTTTTAACAGGACAGTGCTGTTTGGGATGCACTTCAGTGTGCACATGACAGATGCAATCTGAGCAATGCCTCTGCTTAACTTTTGCCTGCACCACAGGAAATGTTTTTGTTTGTTTGAGTTGCTGACTTGTGGTCGTTCTTCTTCCATTGTAAGTGGGAACAGATATGATAAATGCTGCAGTCCTGTGCAAATATGCTTGGGAGCAAATTTTTTGGAGCAGAATGGGACTTATTTCTGAGTAAACATGCATAAGCTTCCATCAGCAGTTTTGTAACAGGCTTTTAGTGTCAAGCAGAACTGCACTATTTTAAGCCTAAGGAAGCCAATGGATTGAGAAAGGTGTGGTTCTTCAAATTGCACTGGGAGTTTTTTCTAAGAACTACACATACACTTGCCATTTTTCTCCTAGCCTGGTTCCAGTACCAAAATTCAGCCAGGCTGGGAGACAGCTGTGAAATTAACAGTCTGCCAAAGCAAGATTAGAGAAGTGCTCACTTTAGTCTCCCGCAACCCACCACTTTGAAAGTTTGCATTGTTTGTCAGTGTTGATGCAATCCTTTCCATGTGTACAATTTCATGCACTTGCCCCCCCCCAAGCCCCTAAAAGAACCTTTTGCTACCTGCATTTCAAGTATAGTTATCCTCAGTTCTCCTATAGAAAGTATAAGTTCCAGGAACCCATCTGGACATACTGAGCAGAAAGTCTGTCAGAGCAGTAGTAAGGTCAAACGTAGTCTCATGTATGCTGTAATTATATTTATGTCCTGCTTGCCTCCCTAAAGAGCTCACATCCAGTCAGACTGCGGAGTAAATGACTGCTTTGGAGAGTGGACCCTATGACATCAGACACTGCTGAAGGTCCTCCCTTTCCCAACCCTCACACCCCACTTTCACCAGGCTCTACCCTCAAATGTCAGGGATTTCCCAGCTCAGAATTAGGTGCTCTAGGGATCATCCTATGAGCTGTGATAATTTGAGAAGGCTGTTGTTTTTTCTCACTGACATATTGTACACTGAGGAAACTCCCCACATTAGTGCTCTTGTTTTCAAGCTAGGAAGCCAATATTGTGAATTTTGTTAAAGTGAAAAAAGAGCTGCTTTTTAAAAAGCCGCTGAATTCACACTAGCAAAAGCACTGACAGATCTCAGCTTCCCTCCTATGCCAGATGAGTTTTTCATCCTGTCATTTCCAGCTAGGCCTAGCTTAGTTAAATCACTTTATGGAAGGCCTTGTTCTTATGACAATACGTATTTCACCTCACCACAATAATCTAACTGTGTAAAGATGTATAATTATGCCTCTCTGACTCATCTACTTGGACACACATTCCATTCACTCACACCCACACACACAGCATATGCTGCTAAGTCTGCATGTGCTACACATGTGAAGCCATTACTCTGACTCTGACTTACATATTAAAAGCCTATTTTTCATTCCCCAATACTATAAATAGACCCCAACTTTAAAATTCACTTAGTGTTAATAAATATTTCCCCACAATCTTCAGAGAAGGAATGCTATGTCTGAGGTACATGGTATCATGGTATAGAGAACCAAATGCAGCATGTCGACTAGTCACACAGGTTTAAAACACAAGGAAATAAAACAAGCAAGAAAACAAAATCTTTCTTCATCTCTCTCTGTTGTCAGCCAGGACAAGCCAGCTTTCCGGGAGGTAATCTCGCAGTTAGAAATGGATCCAAAATGCAAAGGCCTGCCTTTCTCATCCTTCTTGATTTTGCCTTTTCAAAGGATCACTAGACTGAAGCTGCTGGTACAGGTACAGCATCTTTATCTGGCAATCACTCATGGCTTACCCCACAGTGCCCTATACTGAGTTAGTTTATGGCCAAAGTAGACGTGACAGTAAATCTGGGTCTGACCTAGGGATGACAGTGCCATTTTAAAGTCAAACATGGACATTTTATAACTTCTGTGAGAGTACAATAAGGATTGTACATGGCACAGAGGGACTTGGTGCTGTTATGTGAATGTTCATGTACTGAATGGGAGGGAAATATAGGAAAAGGTTACTCTCCTTGGGGGGAGAGCAAATCCCTGGAAACAATAGCCAAATAGCTTAAAGTGGTAGAGTTGCCAACCACCACTTAGTGGCTGGAGTTCTCCCAGATTTACCGCTGGCCTCCAGACAATAGAGAACAGTTCCCCTGGAGAAAATGGCTATTTTGGAGTGTGGACTATATGGCATTGTACCCTGATGACGTCCTTCCCTTCCCCAAATCCCCACCTTCTCCAGGCTCCATCCCCCAAATCTCAAGTATCTCCCAACCTGGCAACTCTACTCTGGCAACAGTGTTAAACTCTCTGCTCTTTCTTACCCATGCACTTGAATAGAACCTGTTCAGTGACATTATCAGCCTATCTTTTCATAATGCATAACAACCGAATTGACGACAGTACTATTTCTATAACATCCTGGATTGTAATAGAAATAGAAAAGTTTCAGATGTATGACCATCTGCCCTCTTTAAAACGCTTGGACTTATTCTTAGCTTTTAAAACCGAAAGACTGTAATTGCTCAAAAACATTTATAGTACCAAGTAGATGTATAAATCAACACAACCCTTCCTGCTTCTTGTGCAGAATATTCTGAAGAAAGTAGAAGAAAAATCAGAACGGGAGATCACTGCCCTTGAAGCACACAAGGAATTGGAAACAGTAAGTTTGGGGCATCTAGAATTTGTAAGAATGTTGGTTATTTGTACAATTCTACTTATCTTAATTAAACAAAACCAGGAAAGCAGTTGTGGTATTACTACTATACAGTTATGTTTTCCCCTGTGTGTGGCCTTAAAACAAGCTATTTAAGTGCTTGACTGAAGAGGCATTGTTGAGTTGGAAATTAAACATGTGTACATTTGCAGTATCTGGTAAGAAGAAGAAGAGTTGGTTCTTATATGCCGCTTTTCCCTACCCGAAGGAGGCTCAAAGTGGCTTACAGTCGCCTTCCCATTCCTCTCCTCACAACAGACGCCCTGTGGGGTGGGTGAGGCTGAGAGAGCTCTGATATCACTGCCCGGTCAGAACAGTTTTATCAGTGCCGTGGCGAGCCGAAGGTCACCCAGCTGGTTGCATGTGGGGGAGCGCAGAGTCGAACCTGGCATGCCAGATCAGAAGTCCGCACTCCTAACCACAATGCCAAACTGGCTCTCAGAAGGCAGTTGGAGGAAAAATACCTGAGTGCAAAAGCTTTTATCAGACACTTGAAGGTGATGAAATCCATGGAGAGCAATAGTTTAATTAGCTGCCCTCAGAAGAAGATTGTTAGCAGGTCAGATTTCATCCAGGAGTGCAAACTGATTTTCCTGACTCAAAATTGCCTGGGTCATGAGATACCTATAATGAGAGCATCAGCTTATTTTGAGTTCCATTTCTGGGAGGGCTCTGAGCATGTACAATGGAATAAGTAATGTTTGCTTATCATTTTCTGTGTGCCAGCTTATATATTTTGGCCTGGACCCATGGCATATTTTGCGTTAGGCCAAATCCCTTGTCATTAGAGATGGATAGAGCCAAATTCCTGTCTAGGAAAGTTCTGGGGTGGACAGTCGTTTTCTTTTCTAGCCACTAGAATTCTACCCCTTTGGAATCAATTTTGAATCCCACAACCCTAGTCCTAAAGGTGAAACTATTGGAATCTAAGGTGTTCCCAGGGGAACTGGAGTGCCAGTGATCTAGTTGTCAGAAATGTATCAGTTTATTATTGTTGCCAGAGGCCATAGCAATCCCGCATATACACCCACATAAAGCAATGTGCCACAACAGAAGAGTTAAATCATTTTTACATAATGGGATAAAATTTAAGAAGTTTAAACTAAAGTGGTAGGAAATAAATGCAAGAACAAAAAAAACCATTAGGACAACACGGAGTTACAATTTAGCTAGAATTTGTGCAGAATTAGCAGATACTAATTTTCTCCTTATGCTTATTGATAAAAAGATAAAAGTAGCCACATTCTGTACACATTGGCTAATGTATCTTTAATGTGCTTTTGCAGCTGGATTTTCCTGTGCAAAACAGGAAAATCTACTTCTAAAGTGCACTGAAAGTACATTATCCAACATGTGCAGAATAGAGTCTGGTGCTTTAGTTTTGTATAGGTGAATGGCTGGGCCCACAAGTGAACAGTTTTTAGCCATAGTTTGAAATACTTAAAGGGGTAAAACCTTTATTTTACTTGAAAGCACTCCTGTCATCCAAGAAGACTGGCATATGAAAATAAATATCAGAACAAGGTTAAAAGTGTATCAGAAACTAAGCACTAACTAGATTTCTCTAGTGGCAGACACACACACAAAAGGCTTTTTTTTTGCTATGTACAGCTGATTTATGGCAACCCCATGGAGTTTGCAAGAGAAAAGACATTCAGAGGTGGTTTGCCATCACTTAGAATTCATGTAATGATCCTGGGTGGTCTCCCTTCTAAACACTGACTAGGGCAGACCCTGTTCAGCTTTTGGTGTCTGAAAAGATACGGTTAGCCTGGGCTATCCAGGCCAGGGCAAATGGGGATTGGATTTCATAAAAGTGGGTTCAGTTCCCCTCACACACACTGAAAGCTCAGAATCTCATAGCCTAGAAGGCGGGAAGGGGATCAGGCACTCTGAGTCTGAATAAATAATGCAGCTGAGATAACTCCAAATGGGGGGGGGGAGCAGTGCTTTGGGCACTCAAACTTGTTTTGGATCAGGAGGGGTTATAAGCTGTACCCTCAGCCAACTTGTGGTATCCTCTCTTTATGGCAAGTCACTGCCCATAAGACATCATAGGCATTACCAAGCCTATGAAGTCTCTGAATACAAATTCTGGTGGTGTTTGCTTGTTTATTAGAGAGCCACTGTGTAGTGCTTGAAGTGTCAGATAAGCACTTAGGAGACCCAGTTTCATAAAAACCCCCACTGTTATGAGGCTCACTGGATGATCTTGGACCAGACACATGCTGTTAACCTAATCTGCTTCCTAGGGTTGTGCAGATAAAATGTGTAAGGGAGAACTGTGTATGTTGCTGTGACCTCCCCGAAGGAAGTATGAAACAAGAACGTACAAGATGTTAATAAAATTGTATTCTGTGTCTTGCATTCTCCTTTACCATGAGCAAAATGACTTGCTTTTCTTTACATAAACTGTGGCTTGAGTTCTGAACTAGATCAGCAGTTTGGGATGTGAAGTATTTTCCTCTCTCTTTTTGTCTGTCATCCCTAGGTGGTGAAGGCATGCAATGAAGGTGTTAGGAAAATGAGCCGTACAGAACAGATGATCAGCATCCAGAAGAAGTTAGAATTTAAGATCAAGGTACGGCCTGGTTTTTATATATATATATACTCTGTTTTTTTCTATAAATGAAAAATAAAAATCTATATTAAAAAAAAAGGTATGGCCTGGTAAATCTTGAGATCATACTGACATATATTATAACAACAAACTTTCCCAATAATTGCCTAGTTAAAGTAACTAACACTGCAAATCTAGACCCATCAAATTCAGTGAGTTTGGACAGAAGAAATTCTGGATAGGGGATTATATTGTGAGTTTGGTCCAGACTGAAGAAACCTGCGGTAGTACAATTCCTTTGTGCCACTGCTCATTTTACCTAAAACATTAGGTAAACACTAGAGGTTATGTGCTGCCTGGGGGGTTGAACCACGGGCACCGACACCACTTTAAAGCTGAAGCTATCCATTTAAACATGTTGTGACCAGGACCAGACAATTTTGTTGCACCTTTTCAGATGCTGACACATTCCAGTGGGTAGGCGTGTTGGTCTGAAGCAGCAGAACAAATGTAGAGTCCAGTGGCACCTTTAAGACCAAGTTTTATTCAGGGTATGAGTTTTCGTGTGCACGCTCACTTGTCCAGATACAATATCATGGAATGAAAGAAATCAGTTCAAACTTATAGGTTGAGTGTGAGAATTATACTGCGTACTAATTTATTCTCACACTCTGTCTGTATATTTGAACTGATTACTGTCATGCCATGGCACCGTATCTGAGGAAGAGTGCATGCACACAGAAGCTCATGCCTTGAATAAAACTTTATTGGTCTTAAAGGTGCCACTGGGCTCTAAAATTTGTAATGCTGACACAAGCTGTTCTGGCACTTGAAGAGGTGTTGGTAGGGAACAGCACCTCGTCCTGCAGTGTTCTGCTATGTTTTCACTGCTCTGAAAAAATCCCCACATATGTTTGGATTGTATGTTTTGCCAACTAGAAACCAGCTTGAGTCAGTTTACAATAAGTTAAAAAAATACCAATTAATATGTATGACAGTAAAAATAACATTTCATAATTAATTAACATGAAAACATATTAACACTAAGCATTAAAACCAATTATTAAGAAGGTCAACTGATGGCAATCTTGTGTGTTGTTGGGTGTTCGAGTTATTTCCGGTTCTGCTTTTAAAAAAATGTCTCTTCAGGCCAGTTTATTCTGGGTAGCCTTCTTTGCCTTATTTTTATCAGTTCTTGAGTTCTGTCATCTAGCCTGTCTTCTTTCTACTATTTAGCTGATGAGGTGGTAGAACTTGGGGTAGGGCTGCATTAGTCTGCAAACCATTTTTGCACACTTAATTTTAGGCACAGTAAATACTAGCTTGCATCAAACAGGAGACTTGAGCAGGACAGGGAGCATAGAATGGTACTTTTGTGGCTTCTCCTAGCTCTACTGTGTCCCCGAAAACTGTCCATAGAGTTCAGGGGACCTTCAAGTAACAGCGTCAAGCACAATGGTGAGGGAGAGGGCAACTGGAATAAATCACCCCCTTCCTCCAAAAGGGTCTCTCTGATAGCATAAAGCAGCCATTAGATATAGATCATTAGTATCCTCTGCAGGAGATTTGGAAATATGTGTCATATAATTCACTGATAGCTGCAAACACCAACAGTCTCTCTGTTTAGTTCTGACTTCAAACGAATAAATATAAGGTGCGAGGTTGCAGTTTTCCTTATACTTCTAATTATTGTTTTATCCCCACTAGTCTGTTCCAATCATCTCTCACTCCCGTTGGCTGCTAAAGCAGGGGGATCTACAACAAATGAATGGCCCTAAAACATCACGTACCCTCCGGACAAAGAAACTCTTCCGAGAAATTTACTTGTTCCTCTTCAATGATTTGCTAGTGCTCTGCAGGCAAATTCCTGGGTAAGTTTGAAATAGAGAAGACTCGTGCATCCTAATCTGTGAGTTCAGACTGCAAAATATAGAAAGATCCCCATTATTGCATAGGTATTAACATGTTCAAATCTCATGCCTTGAATAAATCTTTGTTGGTCTTAAAGGTGCTCCTGGACTCTGATTTTATTGTATTAACATGTATCTGTGATAGGCGAATATTCAGCTTTCAATTTATTAGTATATCAATATATTGCAAACCTAGCACTAAGCAAAGGCTCTGAACAGCAAACTGCGTCCCTTTGTATCTCCCTACCTTCTTATACTGAATTTTTAAAATTGGGAGTTCTCCATTCCTGAATTACATGGCAAGGACTAGGGTCTGGAAAGGTGAGATGGCCCGTAGGTTGTAAAAGAAGAGGTGGTTGCTCGATGGGAAGTCATGGAAAAACAGCCGCAGGGACGAATAGTTCTGTGAAATGTATATTTACCTCCAGGGTCATGAAACTAGCATGTGGAGGTTCAAAAACAAAATTTTGCTTTCCATACTTCTCATCCTTGCTCCTAAGTAGAACTTCACATTACCCAGCAGCTATTTGTCGGAAGAAAAAAAAAGGCTCTTCACTGATGCAAAATGTCCTTGGGATAAGGTGATTTGCATTGGAGAGTAGAATGGAGAGAGGGGAGCACCTGTCCCTTCATTGCCCAGACAATCACTTTCCATCTCTACAACAGCTTTTGTGGTGGTGTGGGGAGAGGTTTCAGGGGGAAACAATAGGAAATACCCTACTTTACTTTCTCATTGTTGAAGTGTCCCTTCCTCTGAAGCATTTTGCACTATAGAAAAGAATAAGGAGAACCATTAGGGCTTCACAGTATCTATAAAGCCACATTTAAATAATTTGATATTAAATATTGCATAGTATGAAAATGTTAATTACAATAAAATACATGTGGTTTTTTCCTTAGGCACCAAGCTGTACAGTGGCAAAAGAGGGCAGATGCTGGAACAAGAATATTGAGACTTTTAATTAATACATTGCAGTAGCCCCCCCTCCCCCATATTGGGGCTGTGATTCATGGGGATTTAACGTCATGCATCTGGTTTCTCAGCCACAAATTCTGCTCCCCCCCCCCCCGCTAATAATTGTCCTATGGATTTTATTTAAGGTTGCTTGTTTCCTCCAACTAGGAAAACAACCTCTCTGAAATTCATCTTATATGTTTTTAAATGTTTAAAAGCCACCTTAATGTTCAACTTATGGTCTCTAAGGTGGCAAACAATAAAAATATTTAAATTACATATACACCAAAACATTATTAAAACAAACATAGACACACATGAATGGAAAGAAGAGATGAGATCAGAGAAATGGAGCCAGAGGGAAGAGTTAAAACCCTGCACTGTGACTTCGGTTAAAATTGGGACCCCCTGTGGCTGGTATTTAGCAATTAGAGGACACTGGAGAGAGAGCCCCTACATGCACATCTTTCAGCATCTTGCTGGTTTGACCTAAATGCTTGTACCCTCCAGAGGATCTCTCTGAAAATGTAAAAATATTCTGGCTGCTTCTGTGTCACACTTTTCAAGTCACATGCCTCTTTCTTTTCTATAACAGTGACAAATACCAGGTATTTGATTCTGCTCCCCGAGGGCTTCTTCGGGTGGAGGAGCTGGAGGACCAGGGGCAGAGCTTGGCCAATGTTTTCATCCTGAGGCTGCTGGAAAATACCGATGACCGTGAAGTCAGCTATATGCTGAAAGCATCGTCCCAGTGAGTACAGCATGCCCTTGCTTAGATGCTTCTTTGCTATGTGTCCTAACAGCTGCATTAGGGAAAAGGTGCAAAGTTCTCTGAAGACGGTTCTCTGGGTTCAGTTTTCTGGCCCACTGTTCACTGCAGCATCTGTTAAGGCCATCCTTCAGGCATGGTTACAGATCAGTTTCCGCCAAGCGTTGTAATGAGAAGTTTAGTCATATAAACAGTTACTCAAACAGATAATGCTACATGTTGCTAAACAAACACTGGGAACAGATTTTCAGTCAATCATGATTTGTCTCTTGAAATGCAGTGTTTTCTCCATGTAGAACAAGGGAATATCAACCAGACTTTAGTATTCTACCTTGAAGTCATAGAATCATAGAGTTGGAAGGGGCCATACAGGCCATCTAGTCCAACCCCCTGCTCAACACAGGATCAGCCCTAAGCATCCAAGAAAAGTGTGTATCCAACCTTTGCTTGAAGACTGCCATTGACTGCCAACCTTTGCTTGAAGACTCACCACCTCCTTAGGCAACCTATTCCACTGCTGAACTACTCTGACTGTGAATATTTTTTCCTGATATCTAGCCTATATCGTTGTACTTGAAGTTTAAACCCATTACTGCGTGTCCTTTCCTCTTCAGCCAACAGAAACAGCATCCTGCCCTCCTCCAAGTGACAGCCTTTCAAATACTTAAAGAGGGCTATCATGTCCCCTCTCAACCTCCTTTTCTCCAGGCTGAACATTCCCAAGTCCCTCAACCTATCTTCATAGGGCTTGGTCTGAGTCAAACTGCCCATGCCTAACAGTAAATACAGTCTCCTGTGACAACTGGATTTTTTACCCCCTCGCTATCACTGACAATGAAAGACAAGTTATTTTCAAAGGTTTTCTTGTGAGTTCTCAGAGCAAATGTTGTAAGAAGCACATTTTCACCATCTAGTGGTAATTTGAAAGAATTGCCAGCAATTTCAGCACAATATAATTAAAATTAAAGTAAGACAGGGAGCAGGAAAGTACCCACAAGTATCGGATTAAATAAATGTCCATACCATAGCCCAGATAATCAAATATTGCCCATGAAAATTGCCTCTAAATAAGTAAGCAATCAAATCTGCCACATTTTCCCCTGATGGGTTTTGCAGGCCATAGCAAAAAGTTTTGCAACTGGTACTATAAATTTCAGGTAACCATCTTCTAGTATTTCCAAACCTGAGTGGCAGCTGTCAAGCAAAGGAGTCATTATCTTGCTACAGACATCAGAATCTAATGGGCACTGAAGAATGACATGCTCTATACTTTTGACCTCACCATCTTTGCAATGGCAGACCCTTTCCTCAGTAAGGTCTTGTCTGTACCATCCTTCTAGCACTGCAGAAGGAAAGGCATTGCATCTTGTCAGAGTGACGGCCACTCTGTGGCTGTGTAGCTCCAGCAGAGAGAGGTAAGAAGACAGTGAACCTGGGTGGGGCGTATGGAGAAGATATTCTGTGATTTTTCTTTTCTTTTCACAGTACATTGGATCCACCCCAATGGTTTTTATAGCATTACAGTTTTTCAATGATTCCTAAAACTGTAGGGCACCAAAATTTAAATATATAGAGACGTAACTACCAGCAACATGCATGTAGGCTACAATGTCTGTTGTAGGATTGACGTCGGCAAAACTGCTATTAATGCATATATGTGCATTTTCAGTAATGGCATCCCAGTTTTTCATCCTGAAATTTACTAAATAACAAATCAATTCTGCTCTTTGATGGTGCCATCTAGCTGTCATCGGACAATCAGAAGTATGCTAGATGTGCCCTATCAGTACCTGCCAGCCAAGCACTATACCAATCTCCTTACTCCAAAGAATAAAGACAAACACCAGTAGCATAGCTCAAAAAGCCTGGGGACTGCTGTTGTGCAAGACCCACGGTTCATAGTTCCCTGTCTCTTCCTCCTGGCACTGCTTCCAGCACTTCTGCTTTCTGTGCTAAATCACACACTGTGCAGTGTGGCCAGATGCCTTCTGGGTATATGCAGATTAGCTCTGCTGCTAACATTTAGTGAAATATACGGAGTAAGGTTTGTCCTCAGCGCTGTAGTCCAACTGCCATTTCTCCAGGCGTGGCCGTTATTTAGATCTGAGAAGCGGGGCCCCATAACAAAATGTCCTGGGAAGGGATGATGGCAGGCAAACAGGATTTCCCTCTCCCCCACCTTGCCCTCCTACACTTTGGCAGAGACTTCCCAGAGCTGGCTGTGGGACAGCCACAGCCTTCAGCCAGGAAGTGCCCTGCTCAAACAAACACGTAGCAAACACAGCTGTCCACCCACCCACATGACAGGTTTAGAGGGCCAAAGCAGGTTGGCTTGAGTTTGTTCCAGACTTTTGGCACTGAGCTATTGTGGGGGCTTGTCTGAAGGCTTGCCTCTTCATGCTCTCCTCTGCACAGCCTTCATTGCCAGGTTATTATTGCAGAAAAGCATATCTCCCTGCACCTAGAGGGGAAAGGCTGCCTTTCATTTGCACGTTGCTTAAAATTATTCCTAACTCCATCACGTACTTTGATGTAACCACTCTCCATTTTAGCAGTTTCACAGCTTTCCGAATGTTGGAGCCGCAGACTAAAGTTATGATTAGTACCCTAATGTCAATCAGGGCCCTATAAAAATGGGGCAAAAATGTTTTGGAAAAGTTCTTGGGTTTTTTTTCACTTCTGTTGATTTTTACTCATCAGTTAACGTTAGGCAAAGCACCCCTGATTCCTCCCAGTAGTAGAAGGCTTAGTCTATTTTACAAGCATTACCATTTGGGCTTCTTGGCCTATGTGCCCTTATCATGGTCAAGGCCAGAGTTTGGAATGTGATAATTAGCTCTCCATGAGAACCTGTTGCCCAAAGGATGGGAGGGGCGGAATTAGGAGTGAGGAGGTTACCTTCCGGAGGGTTCCAGCAAGAATGTATCCTGATTGGATTGTCATCATCCTGTGTTGCCAGTTGGCAAAAAAATCCCCTATAATTGGGCTAAGAGCCTGGAGAAAGAAAACAAAATAGCTTGGATTCTGATGGACCAAAGGCCTGAACTGGAATATGCTTATATTGCAATGGACAGCAAGGTAGAGAACAATCAAACTACTGCATTTGACTGTGGAACTCTAAAATTGTGCCGTCTAAGGTTAGATGGCAAAAGAAAACAAGAAAAAACAGCTTAGCTGTGTGATTTTAGAGTGGTGTGTTGCCTAGAGATAAAACCATTTCTAAAACTTATTCAAATAAACTTCATATATATATATATTTAAAGGGTTGTTTTTTTGTGTGCATTAGTTCTGGGAACCCATGGGAGTCAGGCTTGGCCTCCTTGAGAAGTTGGCATGCTTTAAGACCTCTTGAAGCATCAGCAAACAAGCAATAGCAGAAACAAGAGGGAGGGTAGTACAGGAAGGCAAGAAAGGGAGTGGCTGCAGCAGGTTCTTGAAGAAATGGATGCCTGCAAGGAAGTGGCATTGTAAAGGAAAGGGACAATAGGCTCTCTCTGCCTTGCCCCCTCCCCCTCAGGTTTTTCTGTAAAAAGGCTGGATTCTCTGTGTTGGTTGCCACAGATTTGCCACGAATGCCTCACTCTCTTATCTTGTGCATCAACAATCTAATAACTGAGTGACAGCAGATGAGTTAGAAGGTATGAATACCTGTGGATTTCACCTGCTCACAATTCAGAAGAGTGTACATGGAGCCAGACTGGGACAAAGAAAAGTAAATTAAGTAAATCTGTGTGCGTATATGTTATTATCATTGAATAATACAGAAAAGGAATACACAAGCCTTCTGATGTTGACACACAAAAAATTGGTATGGTAATTCCACCCTATGAAAAGATTTTAAAGAGCTGCTGTGCCGCATGAAAGAATGATTGGTGAACCTGTTTTTCACTCTCTGTTTCTACCCGTCCCTTCTTTCTTCCTCCACCCTTTCAGAAGTGAGATGAAGCGCTGGATGATCTTGCTGGCTCCAAATCGACGAACCAAGTTTGTTTCCTTTACGTCCAGGCTCATGGGTAAGGAAGGAAAAGGAAGGGGGTTGGATGGTGAGCAGCTGCCATGAGGCCTTGCCCAAAGACCATAATCACTTCTCCTTGCTTGCTGCTCTCTAACAATACCAGTTCAAGGATGCAGGTCACATTGTGCTTTATTCAATGGTGATTGAGACTGAATTTGAAGCTCAGTTTTGAATTGGCCTCTAAAGCAAAGGTTTTTGAACCCATCCTATCTATCCATAACGGACAGGTCAATAAAAATTACCCATCTTACTTTCTCTTTCCCATCCCACTTGACATAATCAATTTCAGGATTTGAGTCAGGCTTTCCAGAACTGCTGTTCAGCTTGTCTTCTGTTTAGTCACCCACCCCACTCGACCCAGTGGCAGTATGATGCCACATTTTAAATCCACCTGTTAAGCCTTCTTCCATGAGATCCTTGTTCATTGCCTGAGCCTCATCCAACCATGATGCCTCTGTGGACATGGCTACCCCACAGCCAGCCTTGGCAGTGAGATCACAAGCTCTTGAGTGGAAGTTGTCTCAGGTGAGCTGTTTGTACCCAGCTTTTCATCATATGGGCACAAATAGGAGCCTGTGTGCTTAGAGACAACCACATTGACTTCCAGCAACAAGCACAGTTTTGGTCCACTGCCCTACCTACAACAACATGTGCTCTGTACAGTCACCATATGAATAAATATTTGGAAAGCTTCTGGGATGAATAAACTGACAGAACTGAAGTGACCTTCCCAACAAGGATGCTTGCACTAATGCTGTAACAAAGAGGAATTTGGACACACTGTATTTATATAAACAAATGGCCAATTTTATCACTAACAGCAACCAGCCAGTTCATTACTGCATTTGCTAGGGTGACTCAGCCTGATGAAGGCTGCAGTGCTTATTTACCATGGAGTAATTCCCACAGTGTATCTTCAAAGGAATAGATTGTGTGTGTTCCTTTCCCCGTTAACGACTTTTTGCAGATTTCTAGCCCTGACCTGGATAGCCCAGGTTAGGCATGTACAAAAAAATAATCTCTATTTTCTGGGTTTGGGGCTATTGGACCTGGAAAATATCAGTATTTGGCAATATTCGGGAATACCAAATATTTTCAGCTCCATTGTACCCTAGGGGCTATTAAAGTCAATGGCAAATCTAGCCTGAGTGTATTCATTGGTCTGGAGGAGGCAAGGTTTGAGGTCGAGGCACCAAATTTGCAGCATAGCTTCTGGAACCTCTACTAAAAAGTACCCCCAAGTTTCAAAATATTGTACCAGAAGGTCCAATTCTATGAGCATCCAAAGTAGGTTTCCCATTCTCCATTGTTTCCAATGGGGGAAAGTAGCTAAGCAGCAATATAAGCCCAACAGAATGTCCCAGAGATCTCTCCAGTGAAAGTGGAGGGGGCAGTTTTGCAAGGTCCATTCCCCCAGCAGAACCAGTGCCACTGCGGCAGTGCCAAAACCCAACAAGACTAAGTTCACATCTGAGAATCTCAGAAGTACAAACTGAGGGGGAGGGAGCATTTCGGCAGCATTACACTTGTTTGGCTGCCCTTGCAAGCCAACTGGCCCTCACTTGAATTATGAATCTGTGGTATTGCCCTGTTGACCTGGTTATGGGCTAGGTTGTCACCAATATGCAGATGACACCCAGCTCTATCTCCTCATGGATGGCCATCCAGAATCCCCACTGAATACATTCGCCAGTTGTTTGGAAGCCATTGCTGGATGGTTGGAATAGAATCACCTGAAACTCAACCCCTTCAAGACGGAGGTCCTGTGACTGAGCAGAAAAAGGATATGACGGGAAGCGTGTTTACCCACCTTGACTGGAATGCCACTCAACATCTTGGCCTCTGCAAGGAATTTGGCAGCAATTCTGGATGCCTCCCTTTCTATGGAGGCCCAGGTCACAGGAAATCCTGCACGGCATTTTTCCATCTTTGCCTGGCGAGGCTACTAGCGCCCTATCTGCCCCTGGACTATTTGACCACAGTGATCCAGACTGGATTTTTGTAACACACTCTATGCAGTCCTGCCCTTGTCCTTGACCCGAAAACTCTAGCTGGTACAGAATGCAGTTGCTAGGTTCCTTTCTAGAACACATTGAAAGGCCCACATCCAGACAGTGCTGAGGCAGCTGCATTGGTTGCCAGTCTTGGCCCAGATCAGGTTCAAGGTTTTGGTACTAAACTTTAAGGCCATTTGCGGCTTGGGCCCTACTTTGACTCCTTATGTTTCACCGCCCCCCGGCAGGGCTCTTTGCTATGCAGATGCTAATCTGCTAGAGGTCCCTGGCCCCAGGGAGGAGTGCCTGGCCTCAATCCAAGCCAGGGCCTTTTTGGTCCTGGCCCTGACCTGGGGAATGAGCTCCTGGAAGCCCTGTCAGAGCTTTCACAGTTCCACAGAGCCTGAAAGATGGAGCTCTCCTGTCAGGTCACTGGGTGAGGCCAGGATGGGAGGTTAAGATCAGCTGGGCCCCTCCATGGGATCAGGCCTCTGCATTTACATCTGTGCATCCTGTCAGGGGGTGGCTCTGGGAGGGGGACGAGAGATTTGCTTTATACCAATCTTGCTGCTGCTGTTAGGGGTTTTTTTGTTATTAGGGGTTTTGTGGTTTTATCTTGTAAACCACCACAAGTCTTTTTGAGAAGTGGCAGGATAGAAATCTAATCATAAATAAGTAAATATACATTTGCCACAATGGGGCACTGGGTTCTACTGCTGGGCGTTAGTACATTGCACTGGTTTTGCAGTCCCTGCAGAAATGCCCCCTCCCCCTCGGTTTCTACTTCAGAGATGATCCTGTGTGAACTTAGTCCCTTTGGGTTTTAGCACTAGTGGCACTAGTGTGGTTGCTGAGCTGGCCTATCAAAATTGCCCCCCTTCACTTTCACTGCAGAAACTTTCTGGAACATTTTGCTGGGCTTGTACTGCTGCCCAGCCATCCCCCCTCCCCCATTGGAAACTATGATATGCTGTAGATTTGGCACCACGCCCTCCAACCCTGCCCCCACCAGACCACAGAATAGGCTCAGGCTACATTTGCCCTTGAGTTTAATACCCCCACGGGGTACAATGACACTGAAAATATTCAATATTTCCAAATATTTGTGTTGTTCTTTTCAGCTTTGACTATATTAGCATTGAATACAAATTAGAGAATCAGCATTCAATATAGGAAATACTGGTCTAGTCATCACCTAACATTTCCTCAGGCCCCGCTTACTTTCTAGCAGTCACAATGCATCGAACTCTGCCTTAACTCTTTTTTTCCTTTCGGCAGACTGCCCCCAAATACAGTGTGTCCATCCTTATGTGGCACAGCAGCCTGATGAGCTGTCGCTGGAACTGGCCGATGTACTGAACATCCTGGAAAAGACAGACGATGGTAAGGGCCGGTGGTCTAGGTGCCTCTACAGCTGCCCTTTAACCATAAGCCTTCATCCTGCACTTAGAATAGAGGGGCTGGAACGGTAGGGTTTTGAGTGGCAGGATTACTTCTAAAGAAATATAATCCTTTGTCCTTCAGACAGTGGGATGTGAGCTTTTAATTAAGATACTTAAGGAAATTAATGAGGCATGGGCGTATTTTTGTCATTCTCCATCTACATAAAAATCAGTTGCAAGGCATTCTAGCCCCAGTGAAGCTGAATACACCCCCCTTCATTGTGTCAGTTTATTTACACTTAAAAGAAGTAGCAGCAGCAGGCAACCCAGTGTGTTATAGAAGCCTACCACTTAGGCTGCTCATGCTTTTCAATAATGGCTCCTTTGTACTAATGCATCGCTATATATCCCTCCCCCTTTTATGCAGGTTGGATATTTGGGGAGCGTTTGCATGATCAAGAAAGAGGCTGGTTCCCCAGCTCTATGGGCGAGGAAATCCTGAACCCCAAGATACGATCCCAGAATCTAAAGGAGTGCTTCCGTGTGCACAAGACGGATGACAGCCAGCGAAGAAAGATGGGCAGCAGAAACAAACAATGATTATTGGGCACAGGTTTCTGTTTTGTTTGGAAAGCAACTTATGGCAGAGGCTGAGGCAATAGGGATTAACTGGGAAAGCAGTATGGGATATTTGCTATATCTCCTTTCACCTCCAAGCCAGCAGGCTTTTTTGCACACTTGATAGCGTGTGGACGATGCCTCTGAAGAAGAGGTATGGCTATCCTGCACCTGTACAGATCTAGGAGCAGTCTTAAAACATATTTTCACATGTCCTGCCAGCTCCACACATTTCTTGACTCTGCATGGTGAGGAAACCTTGAACACTGAATTAATGGAAACATAACTAGGCCTAGGCCCAGGAGGCTGCCAGCTTGAATCTTCAGCAGTGGTACCACAAGGTACAGCATTTGCCTTTTTCTTTCAATTGTAAAGACAGGATTTGGGGAGCTTAGTATCTTTGAAAGTATGTAAATCGCCAGCATCTTAACTGAAATCTACATTCAGGAATCTCCTTCTAAGGAAATGAATTTGGACCACCTGCAAGGCACACTGGCAGACCTGTAATTGCATCAGTGGAAGACAGACTCCTCATGAATTCCCAATTTGGAGAAGGCAGGACAGAAACAGGGAAGTTATCTTGTTCCAAAGTCAGGCAACCAATTTCAGAAGCAAGACTGGAAGCTCAAGATGAAATCTGTAGGAGTTTTCACCTCTGTTGCTCACTGCTTGGGCCATGCTGGTTACGTCGCTATTCCATCTTGGCCTAGAAGGTTCTTTCTTGCAGGATTCATCCTTCTCTTCTGCATTTAATTACTAATTGTCTTTGAGTATCAAAATAAAATACACACATCTCTGTCCCCAGATAACAGTGTATGAGTGTACAAACGTATTAAAAGGAGAAAGTGCAGATACCACACATTTAGAATTTTCTTTGCCCTAAACAAACAACACTGAATGATATAGGGCAAGCAAGATCATTAAACGATGCCCCATAAACAGATTTTATTTCTAAGGTGATGCAAATGATTAGGCATTATCTTGGAAAACAGTGAAGATGCACATGATATTCTAACAGGTGTTACGTCTGGCAAGTCTTCTATCTCTTCTGTGGCCTGCCTAGTTCTGTGTAGCCTATTGACTTTCCTTCATGTACATATAGACTTTGAACACAGCATTTTAATGAATTTCTGACACAGTTCTGAACAAAATGCATCTGTCAAGAGAAGAGGAGATTACACTCAGATAACGAACCAATGCTTATGCAAAGAGGAACCGGGCTAGCCAAAAAGAGGCTTGAGGCAGAGGGTGACATGCTTCTTGTACCAAATGTCATCTGCAAATGATGTACTAAAGCAGTAGGAAGGTCTCCTGCTCATTAGCCATGCACTCTGAGCCAAATAGCTGTGTGCGTGAACTCTGTGTATAGCACTTTCAAGTTGGTGTATATAGGAAAGCCTCTGAAAGCCAAAGGAACAAAATAGCATTTCCTCCTTTTGTCCAATTAGGAGCTTCTGAAAGAACAGAACTTTACTAAAGACAAATGCAACAGTGAGATCAACAGAAGATTGTAAAGCACTTTGTGTATTAAAAAAGTGTTACATAAATGACAATAAGTAGTGATTATTTAACCGGTCCACTCCAATGAAATGTCATTGAAATGCCCTTCCACAATATACAGAAAAGGTAGCTAGGAGCTTGTGCACATTATAGTTCTAACATGACCCACTGGAATTGCCTAATGAAACAGCCATAGCAAGTCATCCCATTAATCCTGCTGTCTTACTGACAGCCACTCTCAGGTCTCATGCAGAAATCTTTCTTGACCTTTCTAGCAGATCTTTCCAGCTAGAGATAAAATCAAGATCTGCACACAAGGCCTTTGAATCTGAATTGAATTGGTAGACTGCCTTTGACACTTAAGGCAGCTTTTAGCAATATAAATCCAGAGTAATAAAAATGCCATAGCAAGTGGAAACAATTTATTGCCCATACATACTTCTGATCAAGAAGAAAGAAACCTATCCAACACGTGGTGAGTTGTATTTTCTACTACTAAAGGCATCTAGGGGAAAAAACGGGATGTAAAGAGCAGTGCATTTGGTTCACATAATGGAGCCAAATAAAAGTTCAGCTTGGATGTCCATCTTCAGCCGTCTTTGTGCCTTGTTAAATTTTATTGGTAACGCTGGTCTATTCCAGAGGGGCATTGCTAGGAATATCCAATTTCTGATGTGGGCATTAGTGGGAGTGCTGTGGCTTAACTCAGGCCCCAGACCTGCTTTCAGCAACTGCTTACAACTCCATTTAAAACCAACATCAGAAAGCTTTAACAACAGAAGGCAACTTGATTTTATTGCAGCTCAGCTAAGCTGGGTACAGTTATTTCAAATCATGATTAACTATGGCAGTAACACTATCTTACAATCTGGAAAGCAATTTTTTTAAACAGATGATACTGTTTAATTTAATTTTCCTCCTGAATAGTAGCTGATTAAATTGTTCAGGGCTCAGGTAATGTAGTGGCTGAATTATGGAACAGGGAGGAGCTGTAGTCATACCTGCTACTATACAACAAAAGCTCTCAGAACAAGCTTCACAGGCATCACACGACAGGCCTGAAAGATACAGGGAGGAGTCAGACCCATTAGAAAACCACCACTGACCTGATTTATCCAGAAGGTAGCCCCCACCCACTCACCAGACATTTTGCATAATAGAAGAGTTGGTTCTTATATGCCACTTTTCTCTACTTGAAGGAGTCTCAAAGTGGCTTACGTTCACCTTCTCTTTCCTCTCCCCACAACAGATACCCTGTGAGGTAGGTGAGGGCTGAGAGCCCTGATATTAGTGCTCAGTCAGAACAGCTTTATCAGTGCTGTGGTGAGCCCAAGATCACCCAGCTGGCTGCATGTGGGGGAGTACAGAATCAAACCCGGCTCACCAGTTTAGAAATCCGCACTCCTAACCACTACATCAAGCTGGCTCTAATAGATGATAGATTTAGTTCTGCCATGTGGGAGTGGTTCTATTTGGACTCAATGTACTTCTCATATTCAGACCTAAGTATTTGCATCTTTGTATCCAGCTGCTGCCCTGTCAGAGGCCGAGAACTTTGAACCACTCCGACCACACCCTGGACTGAATTTGAACACTTCAGAAACCCAAGCCAACAGAAACTCCAGTCAAACAATAATAAGACCAATGCAGATGGCTTTTAAAACTCAGCATCATGGCATTACATAGTAACAAAACTAACTCAACAGCTATGTAGTAACAAAGCTCACTCAACAGCTTCTTGAATAAGCCACGGCAAATGTGTGAGTTTAGACTAAAAGGATTATTTTTAATTAAAACAGAAAATTGGGCATTCCAAAAATAATTACATGGTATCATGTTCCCTACCACAATGATAAATACTGCAGAAGCAGTGAGCAGCATTTTAGAGCTAAAGTCCAGCTAAAAGCAGTCCATTTTCTCATGCTGAACTGGGCCTTATATGTTTCAGAACATGGCTTGTTCATGTACTTAACACTAGAACAGTGGTGCAAATGCCTGTTTTTTGTATACGTACCAGGAAGCTGCCACATACAATGACTTCCCATTCTCTGTACACACAGCTTAAAAACTCCCACTTCATGCAATCGTTAAACTTTCAAAGCATCCATAACAGAAATAGTTATATGCAAAGCACCCTTGCTCTCAGGTGGTTGAAGAGAAAAGCTATCTTACTGGACGTATGCAAAGTATATTGTTTGTTTCTCTTCACACAGAAAACACACATGGGAAGGAGAGAGCTCAGATAAGCATGTACTAGGAAAAAAAACACCTTTTATTGGTTTTAAGAAGCAGAGAACTTTCGCAGGGTGATGACAATCAAGGCCACAATCACAGATGTGCCCAGCAGAGCAGCAATCACAATGGCACCAATAGCTCCTGGACCAAGAGACCCTGCAAAGAATAAGGGGAGAAAAAGCTGTAAGAGAGCACTTGAATGTTATGCTCCAGCATATTCTTTTGTTAACAACTACAGTGCTTGGATAACACTGAATCAGCCTGAGGATGGTGTTCTAAAGCCCATCAACTCTACTCTCTAGAACCAGTAGATGCACATTAAATTTAGCTGGTAAGTCAGCCTAGGGCTTTAGAAAATAGGGTTAAGAAAAAATACAGGAAAGGAACAGAATGGCTACACTTACAGGCTAAAAAATGGTTCTAACTAGGAATAAATAAATTGCTTCTAATCTATGCTACATATTTAAGCATTTTTAGGTAGGTGTATATTTGAGATGATATCTTGTTCTTTCTACATCTTGGAAGACCTCAAACAATTTCTTAAGGAAAATCTGTCCTCCTGTGTCAAATTAGGGCAGTATTAGTGCTACAGGTTTGAACCCCACTGTGAAGCAAAGCACCCTGTTTCCTCCTAAAGGTGGAGGTGAGTATTAGTGAACCAATTCCAGGTTTGCAGATATCTATAATTAATCTATCTTGTTGACAGGCTCTTTGAAAGCAGAGCCAAGAATGTGGCAATCAGGTCTTTCTGAAGATCTGCCATCTGCAGGAGTGATGGTGCAGTCTTCTAGAAAGTTCCTGTGAATGGGTGCCCTGATTGGATTTGGAGCATCATTTGATACTATTTATTTATTTATTAGATTTATTACCCACCGCTCTCATGAAATGTCTCATGGCAGGTTGAGCTAGAGCTCAATTATTCTTTGGCCCTCAGCTTGTTTTTTGTAACCTGCCACAAGACGTTTCATGAGAGCAGCAGGTAATAAATCTAATAAAAGAAAGGGGTTGCTGACAGTGATTTTTATGGAACAGAGGTGTGGACTATGCTGTATCATAGAAGAATGCTTAAGCCTCTGGTTTTGGGCTCTGTGATTGTGCCAGGTGTCAATGTCTTAGAAAAGTCAATTTTTATTGGTTTTGTGCTATTTAATCCAGCAGACTATGTTGCTTAGTGGTATTCCTTTTTCTTTTACTAACTAATAAATCTTTTCCTACCTTTTTTAAAGAAAAGGTTTGGTTTCTTGTGTCCACAAAGAACCCCATAAGTCTGAACACTGATGACCTGTCAGAGGGGCAGTGTCTCAGAGGGTCTAGGTCTTCACACCCCCACTACTATGAAAGCTTGCTCAATAACCCTATTTTATAATCTGGAAATTGAACAAAATGAGGACTGAGAAAAATTGTATGGTGAGAAAGCCCAGATAATTCATTCATAGCTGTATTCCCAGTTTAACTGGGGACTTGTTTGTCCATTTAACAGAAGGATTTATGAGGCCCAGTAAATGCTTTCCAGAATGTTCTTTATCAACCTAAGAAATTCTGACAGAATTTAATTTGGTTACCCATTTTGTGGGATATGTTGCTTCACGGTTACTGACAGATATATGGGCACAGCTATACAACTCATGCATTATTTGCAGTGTTGGAGCATGGGGGGAATGTAAACTCAGATTTACAGTTTCAAGATCAGGCAACATACACATAAAGAAAATACAGAATAACAACTCCTGTAAGAAGGCTAAATAAATAAATAAACAAACAAACAAACAAACAGGAAATCCTCTATAGGATATTGTCTATATTATTTATACTGTTCCATTGTTATACAGTTACAACCATTAGTTATTATTATAAAGTTATTCACATATTTATAGACTGTTTTATGTATTGTTGTTTGTTCTTATGTAAACCGCCCTGAGCCTCCGGGGAGGGCGGTATATAAATATAATAAAATAAATAAATAAATAGTTAAGAAAATGATCTCCAGAATGAGCATAATAAGATTCAGGATGTAGTTTATAAGAAACAATATTATCCTCAGCACACACTGCCAGTCATCCACACCAAGAAAACCAGTTTATGTTCTTCGGAACAAAGTGAGTTAGTGAAATGCCAAGGGGAGCCAGCCATGTGGCTAAATGTATGATGATAAGATCTGTACTGCTGGCAATTATGGTTTACATAGTAATGAAAAAAGAAGAAATAAATAAAAAGAAGGAATATACCATTCCCGTCATCCAGTTGGTGGAGGTGGGTAGTGTCTTCCGGTTCATAATCAGAAGTATAAGGTGGAAATCCCGGAGAGTCTGAGAAACGAGCAGTGGTGGTGGTTTCTAAGGGCCCCCCTCCGGAGGGCAGTTCTGGTGGATCATTCCACAGTGTAGGGAGGGGTCCCTGGGGGTATTCTGCTGGAACAAACACAAGTCCAGTTAGTCTCTTGACACGCCAAACCTACCCCTGCAGCACTGTTGTGCTGATAGATGCTCAAAGGCTTCCTGCCTTGTTCAGCAATGTTCCAGATTCACCTTTCTGTACAACTGCATAGAATGCATTACTCCATCCTGGATAAAGTATCAAGAACTGTCCAGTTGTCCTCCAACATCTAGCCTGTAATGTCCAGCAGAGATTTGCCTTATTTTTGCCCTTCTCTTTACATTTTTTCTATCAATAGTTTGTGCCAAAAATGAATCTATGTTCATGTTACTTTATATTCTCAACTTTTTTGCTGTTGAGAAACCCCAGAAACACTCTTCAGGCTTCGAGAAACCCCAGAAGTGGCACAATCATGCAGAATATGGTTGGGAAGCATAGCTGAGTACACTCTCACCTGGGACCCCTCCCCTTCCCACCCCCCTCCAGGCCCATCATTGACCATTTTGGGAGGGGTGGGTGGGTTAACATGACCATATATGATCATATCACACAATAAATGTTTTAACAAATTTGAAACAAAATATAGAAAACTAATTAACTCCTATCCATTCAGGAAACTGTTCCAGAGCCATCAAAAAACCCCAGGGTTTCACAAAACCTTGGTTGAGAAAGTGTGTTCCACAATGACAACATGCACATTGTAAAATATCTAGGTCCCTCCTGGCAACTGGCAGGGAATAAGGGGAGGGGATTTACCAGGAGGAAGAGAAAGGCCCATGCAACATTACTAGTATCACACAGGATGTGATGATATCACACTGCAGTGCTCTGGTATCTGGGCGGATGCTCTGTGGTAAAAAAAAAAAGCTCTACCATAGGCTTATTTGCCAAAATACCACAGCATCACCTAGACATCTCCGGCTTGATGACATCACTTCCTGGACAATGTGGCCAACATAGCCAGGCACTTCCTCTTTCTCCTTTGATGTTTCCCACCAGCCCACTGATTGACAGTGGGCTGGTGGGCTTGACATCACAGCAGGGGACCCCACATCCAACCAGTGGGGACAACAACTCAATTTACAAATGATATCCAGAGATCAGTTTCCCTGGAGAAAAGTGCTGCCATGAAGGTGGGCTTTATGGTATTATACCTCACTGAGGCTCTCCTCCTCCTCAAACTCTGCCCCTCCTCAGACTACCCCCAAATCTCCAGGAAATTTCCCAACATAAAATTGGAAAGCCTATATCTGGGTGTTCTGGTGGGCAAATATACTCTGGGTTTTCTCTAATGGCTAATGTACTCATTAGAGGTTTATGGCTAATGTACTCAGAGGTTTTCTCTAATGGTCATCTTCCCAGGTATATGGTTGGGGAGTGGAGGAGGGTGAGCTGAGGACTGGTGTGAGGTGGGGGTTAAGGGGGGTGGGATGGGTTTTGGTTTTATATGAATTGTGATTCAACATGAGCCAGCTGTGCCAGAAACAGAATAGAATAGAAATGTAATAAATAAATAAATGGGGGATGTTGCTTTAGAGGGGCAAACAAAAACTGACAAAACAGATAAATATGGCTGCCCTACTGGAATTCTTTTTTAACACCACTGTTCCATTTCATCTCTTTCTCTCTCTATTTATATATATAAATATGCACCTGATGACATGGACTATGGTTCTCAAAAGCATATAGTAAAAACAGATCAGGCAAAATACCAACATTTATTTCAGTGCAAACGTTCATATATTACAAACCACTCTTCCAGATGCATAAAGAAATGTCCATGAAAGTTTGTTAGAATAAGAAATTGGTAGGGCTGAATCCTATCAGTTGTTCTGCTAGAAGGCAGAAAGCATGATCTTACTCCCTTCTCGTCATTTTTTAACTGTGGTTATGCTACATATCCTATACAAAGTCTTATATAAGGGTAAAAAGGCACCCCATGATTCTGCTTGAGCTAGTAATAAAACAGATGGGTGCAAAACTTTAAGTTGCCACAAGTATCCTGCCTAGCTGCAAAAAAAGATTCATGGTTATTAGTCTGAAATTGAATATATCGGATAATCTTTTAAGTGATAACTTGACTATTTATTTATTTGTTTTTCAGATTTCATTGTTAGCTGCAAGTCACAGCTAAACTCTACACAGCTTAAGTAGAATTAATTTTGTTCTGCAAGGCCATGATAACAAACCCCCTGACTGCTAGGTAAACCCATTAAGGTAAAATGGGATCATTTTCTACCCAACCCGTTTCCCCACATAGCTTCTGCTAAAAGCAATTTTGTTCTAGCTTCTTTGTTCTCTGAAGCTCAAATAGAAGTAGAGGAGAATTTTTGAATTTTGGTAACTCTACTCTGCATGTTGCAAATTTTTCATTTATTCCATTTTCTCTCTGGATGATTTGAGAAACTTTATCCCATTTCTCTATGCAAGACCTATTTGAACTTCACAAAATATATATTTATATATGATTTGCTCTGCCCACTGAAGTATGTTCAGCTTGAAAAAGCTTGCAATGTTTCAAATCGTTGGCCCATTAGCAGGACAGTATCATATACAGATGGACCTTTGCACCACCAATCTCTCTCGTCTCCACTATTAGCTTCTCCCTCCTGCAGCAGAAGTTTGTCTGCCAGGACAGTACAAACAGAACACACAGCTTTGAAACTCAGGTAGACTCTCCCCTAACTGTGCCCCTATGATGCTTTCTCAGGTGAGAGTCCGTGAAAACTACATTTCCTTTGATGTTGAGATTCATGTCCTGTTTCCAACCTCTCCCCCCCCCCCCCAGCGAGCTCTGGAGAGACTAAAAAAGCCTTTTCTGTTTATATGTGGCTGGGTGCAGAAAGCAATATCAATGCTCATTTTGTTCAGGCAGGATGAAGCTGAGGCCCTCACAAGGCCTGGAGACATTCAGCAGGGCCCTGTTGAAACCACTGGAAATGTCACACCATGCTGCAAATTTGAACAGAGCACTCAATTGGAGAAGGCCCATCGGATCACTGTAAGATGATCAACCAGCCTCCGAGAAAATGAAGTTAAGGACCCAAGTTAACAAGTAGCTTGCCAAAACAAGAGCACATACAAGGGATTTTATACAAATGCACGACATTAGAAAAATGCAGACTTCAGACCAAAGAGGGATTCTCTCCCCCACAAAGCCACAAATGAAAGTAGTGCTAGAGCTTTTGTTCTTCATTTATGTGCCTAGCTTCAATGCATCATTGCCAGCAAGAGAAATCAAAGCAGCTGGGCTGCCTCTGCAAAAAGACAAGTAGAACCCAGCAATCCAGAGTAATTTAGACCAGTGGTCTCCAACCCCCGGTCTGGGGACCGGGACCGGTCTGTGGATCAGTCGGTACCGGGCTGTGGCTCCTCCTTGTCCTCCTCCCTGGCTGCTGCCTTGGGGGCTGCTCTTCCACTCTGCCACTGGCTCACCTTTGGTGATCTCCAGCGGTCGCCATGGCTGGGGTTTCCCCTCAGCCTAGCACTGCACAGCTGCTGCTGGCAGCACCCCCCAGTGGGCGGCGGGAAGTCAGGGGCCCGGCAGGAAAGCAAGTGGAGCAGGGGCTCAGGAGGCGATGTCCCTCAGCAAAAGACTACCCCCCCCCCGGGCCTCAGTAAAATTGTCAAGCGTTGACCGGTCCCCGGTGATAAAAAGGATGGGGACCACTGATTTAGACCTCTGAGACTTAAAGATTTTGAAATATGCCAATGGCATCTCTATCCTTCCAAAATTCATTTCCAGTCTTGTTATGGGGGGAATGAGAAATTCAGTACCACTGAATATGAATACAAGCAAAGAATTCCACTGGAAGCAACTGCCAGCTGCACTACAAATTCATCCTGCAACGAGACAGATCCATCATCTTGATCACACGATGCTGCACTTGTCACACATGAAACAGTCCCATCTACTTTAAAAAACACCTCACGGGCAAGCCTTTCATGTGTGTCCTCCACATTTCGTCCCACATCAGTATTCGGAAAATGATAGCTATGGGGAAAGTTGTTGTCACACCTGGTCAAACACCATTCGGGCAAAAAAAAATCACAACTTTTTAATCTACAGCAATGGATAACTTTGCTCTCTTGCTTAGTTAAATGCTCACATTTGGAAAGCAGACTTTACCCTTGGGTAGCTTTTGAAGTTTGTCAGAAATATTGCCATAGAAAGCACTTAGAAAAAAGCTATCAGGTCTTCAGCATCTTTCTCTATAGTAGTGAAACATGGACATTTATTAGATATCAAGGTAAGGAATCTAGTTTTTATTTTTGTTGTTCATATCCATTCATGGCATTTGTTGGCCAGGGAAATATCACTGGTGCATAAAATGCTTGGTGAGGCTGGCCTTGCTCTTCTGAGAAACATTTGTACAAATTCTAAGGGCCCCAGAGGTCACCAACTATCAATACAAGGATATTTGAAAATATGACTTAAATACATAATGTTCTCTTAAACATTATCAGACCATTTGTCCATCAAGTTCAGTATTGTCTAACTAGGAATAGCTCTCTAGGGTTTGAGGGGGAGATTTTTGATATCAACTGTCATCTGATATTTTTAACTGGAGATGTCACAAATTGAACCTGGGACCCTTCTGCATGCCAAGTAACAGCCCCACCCTGGGTTTTAGAAAGTTAATATCAGAAAGTGAGACATTCTGGTTTGTACCAGGAATAAGCAGCCAACACAGATGCTGGGCAGGCACACAAAATTACACGAGTCAGTGGTGGATGGCACTCCAGAACAAGTAGAGGAAGCTAAATAAGTGCTTCCCAATAAAGAGTCCAGATGTTACATACCCATGGCAAATCCTACCAATCCAGGATCAGCCTCTTTAATTCCCATCAGGCAAATGTAATCCCATTTAGTTGCTATGAATTCATTCTCTTACACAGCCAGATTACTGTCATGTCTTTCAGTTGACAGGTAAGGTATATATATTTTAATAATAAACAGAATATAATGGCTTGAATCCAGAATCCTGAGAACAGATATTGTGTGTGTGTGAGGGGGAGTTGGGCTTCTTCCAAAGTGGGAAGGCATGAAACTCACACTGTATGGGTGGAAATTGTTACACTCATGAAAATAGTTTTTGGGATCCGAGCCAACTATTTGCATAAATTCTCTTTAGCAGATAATTTCAGCCCAAATTTAAGCCTCTGCTTAAGCAGCAAGCAGAGTTTAAAACATCTCTTGACATGGCTTCTGCATGCTGTATAAAACTATTGCTTTCATTTTAAGAATCCTTAAATGTATTATACTACTATAATACTAGTTACAAGAAAAGTTATACATACTCTTACCTTGGACTGTTTTACAGGGTTTTTATAATATGTATCTGGAATGCCTTACTCTTGTCTAGTGCCTTGTATCACTTATTGGTATACATTTTTGTAGTGCTGCAGGGTTTGGATACTTTTAATGCACAATGCTACCAGTCTCTTTAAGCACCTAATAATTGCTTTTCAAGTTAGTGCTGATAATGGGAGAGTGCAAAGGAAAAGAGTACAAGCAATCACAATTTTGCATTTCTTACCAATAAGATTTATTTGTATTTTAAACTTAAACCACTTTTCTTCCAGAAGCTCTGCAAAACAAATTAGAGTAAATAAATCCAATTTAAAACATTTAATGGAGAATAGCCTCAACAAATGCAAAGTACAACTGGCAACACCAGTCCCTTGGCCATCTACCTCTTGCCAAATAAAACCAGTGCAAGTGAAGCTGAGGTATTCAGCCATTTCAAGTCTGTCTCTTGCTTCTGTATAAACTTTGTACACACAACACAAAGTTAGTATCTACAATGGAACTGTACTCGTTTAGAACACACGCCCTGAATCACAAATCACAACTAAATGAGTCTCTGTAAATTTTTCAAGAGCAACTTCTTATGGCTGGAGTTAACCCCCAAAGTGGCCTGGCAAGTGACTATTGGCCAGTCACTCATGTTAAAGAACTTGCTGGACCAGTTTGCCATAAAGATTGTGATGCATGTTGTTGTTGTTAGGTGCGAAGTTGTGTCTGACCCATTGCGACCCCATGGACAATGTTCCTCCAGGCCTTCCTGTCCTCTACCATTTCTCAAAGTCCAGTTAAGTTTGCACCGACTGTTTCAGTGACTCCATCCAGCCACCTCATTCTCTGTCATCCCCTTCTTCTTTTGCCCTCAATTGCTCCCAGCATTAGGCTCTTCTCCAGGGAGTCTGAGGTGGGTAAAAATGGTTGGTCTGGGGGAAAATGTTGTAAACGTTTTGAAAGACCTACTCATCCTGAAATCCCTTTTACTTGTCCTCCCCAGTTCTCTAGAAGGTGTCCAGAATAAATTCCTCATCAAATGTTAACATCTGTCTTTTGAGAATAAACTGAACCACAGTCATTGGAGGACACAGAGGAAATATTTAAAGTTTCTATCCCACCTTTTGAATAGCCCAGGGTGACTTCCAAGAAAATTATTAACATTCACATAAATAAGATCTTCCAAAGGAACTCAGTGCCCCAGGGGGATCAAAATAAACTTCAGATAGGAACCTGATACTTCAAAACTGCATCAACCACACTACTCTAAACCAAATGCTCTCTCAAAGACTACGTTCCCGTTCTTCTAGCAGGCCCATAGAGCTTCTTCTCATGGTCTTTTAGGGAATCAGTTCCGCAGTGAGGGGGCAGCAAGCAAACATGACTTGCCGACTCTTTCAAACAAGTCAATGGGTCCTTTTCTAAGTTTTTGGTGAGCAGCAATCTGGCTCCCGCCTCGCTGTGTTCTAGCCAATGAATGCTAAAGCATCAGTAAGATAAGGGAAGTAAAAAGTGCCCTCCTTCACCCTCTCCTTTGCATTCAAAATGACTTACCAAAGGGGAATGTGCCTGCCATTTTGTTCTTCCCTCTCGTCTCAGTGTAGGTGAAGATTGACAATCAATGCACTGATCTTCCACCAAATTGCTGACCATCTATTAACATTTAATTTAATATTCATCCAATTTAAACATATTTAAACTTATATTTATTTATTGCTAATAGTCAATCACTTAGAACAGGGCATGGCTGCTGAGAAGCCAGGGGCAGGATTAGGTTTCATTTTAACTAACATTCTCGCACAAAACGGCTTGCACAATGGCCAGGAGGTTAGGAAGTGTTGAAAGGTCTGTAAGATGGCAGCAAGCATTGCTGCTGCAAGTGCAGACTGACTGGCATGCAAAGGGGGCTAGAAGAGATTGCCCGCACTCTGATGACACAAATAGGAGCAATCAGCCTTCAGTAGCAACATGATTAGTAAAGGTAGTAATGCTTCTCTCCAGGGCTCGAAAAACCTCACCTGCAATTCCCTCATGGTGATTCAGGTTGAGAACAGGCCCATTTCCCCCTCCTCACTGCTTGATAACAGTTTTTTAGTTGGAATTCTTGTTATGTACTTTTCCTCCCATAGAAGAGTTGCCAGCAGGAGAGACACTACAGCAAGGGAAGGTTTACTTACAGCAATCCGCCACCCTCTCTCCAATCGTAAACAGGAGACCTTTTCTTCCTGCCATCTCCTCTCCAACGTCTAAAGAATTATATAACTGGTTTTCTAAGTACTGAAAGCCTGAAGTTGTACCTAAAACCTGAGAGGTGAAGCACATGCTTGTGGCTGAGTCCACCAAAATACAGCATTTCTATCACAAATTTCTCACACAGGATTTACTTTCAGGGTAATTTATGGGTGGATTAGTACTATGAGGGAACACTTATATTTTTGAAGAGATGTCATGGACACTGGATTCTTTGTAATGATCTACAAGAATGAGCAACAGGACCTTAAACTGTGATGTGTTTTGACTAGTATAGACTGAGCTCATGCTTATAATGGGGTGACAGATATATAATGATGGAACTTAGGGGAAAAAACACTTTGGAGTATGAATTTCAAACAACTACGGTCTAAAACCAGATCACAACTCTAATAGAATTAGCGTTTTCTGCCTCTTTCTCCTACATCTGGCATAAAAAAAAACCTTTTTGAGTCTGTGGACACCTTTGGGATTCTGACATAGCACAGTGGGTGCTGTCACAAAATAGCTGCAGCAGCAGCAGCAGCTTTCTTTCAGTGACACTGAAGATAGGGAAATGGCAACTGTTTATTTTATGCTGAATAAATGACAATAAAGTATCTGAGAACAAGCACAGTCGGAGGTGGGTAGATGTTAATTTTTGTTTTTGTTTATCTTCTCTCGGCACCCACAAGGATTATGCAGGTACTATTAATCTTGTCCATTAAACTGTCCATTTTAAACTTTATTAAAATTTAAATAAAGGAAGCCATGTGCACAGTGGGTGATATTAGGAAATCTGATACCTTCCCAGAATGGATCCAAGTCTATCACTCTTCAGTAAGGTGACCAGATATTCCCACTTTTGGAGAGACATCTGGGGGTACCTGGTAAATGGTACTTAAGTTGAAATTAATATATATATATATATCACAATACTATTTTTGCGTTCTATGCGTTCTATGAAACTTTTTGTTGCTCCATATAGACAAAATTTTTAATCAAGAACCCCCCCCCCCCCGGTCAATGGTGCCCCGCTTTACCAATGTTGAAATCTGGTCACCTTACTGTTCAGTCACTTTGGTCCATTACACTCTTGCCCTACAGAATGGTACAAAAGAAGGGCCAGGAAGGATTACTATATTGCTATATGGTGATTGGTGTAGTTAATGAGTAATCTGGATAACAACTTCATATATTGGATTAAGTGGGTTTAAGCCATAAACAACAACAAAAAAGAGCTTCTCCGTTAGTCCGTTAGTATTACAAAACACTTTAGTGAGGGCATACACTCTGTACATGTTCAAAGAAACTTAAGTTTGTTGCAGAGCTGAGCACCAGCATTTCAAACTACCAATAGGATTAAAACAGCCTTGGCTCAGATAAGCCCCAGAAGAAGGCTTAGCTTTCGTCTGTAATAGAAAGTAGTATATTCAAATACTGATTTATTCTTTGATGATGATCAGAATAGACTCTGGATTCAGTTACTTTGATTTCTGTTTGCAATACGGTGGAAGATTTCAGGTACTCAACTGGTTTTCATACTAGCACTGTGACATAAAGTGGTAAGGGCCAGTCCCTTGGGTTTTTAACGGCTAAAATTTAAAACATGAGTAGTGCCTTTGGGATTAGATCAAGTCCTCCCTGCCCACTTTGGAGGACTCTACTGTGGAAAACCAGGAGACGTTGACACAGAAAAACCTGGGACCAAGTGCATTTGGAGACTAAGAGTGGGCAGTACGGATTCAGGTAGCCACAATGGCACATGGCCAGTGGGTGGATGAAAAGAGCCCTTCTTCAGAAGCACAAAGGGAAGTCTGTGATGGTGCAAACTGAAGCCTTGGTCCACACAGAGCACCGTAGTTGTGCTGAATGTTAAATAAACTTGTTTACAAAAAGGCTGGGACTATGTATAAATCTGGGCATATTAGGGGACTGCCTGTACCCCTTTCATCGCTTTGTTGGGACTAAGCAAGAAATTTTCCCCACAATTATGCAAACAAACCAAAAATGCAAAGGCAAAAAAGAATAACCCTTTGCAGGACCTTTCAACAATGACATACCTTTTCCACTCAGTAGCACCAAAGAGGCAGCCACATCTATTTCGTCTGGTGCGTAGAATGTTATTTGAAGGACAGTCTCCTTCCCTATGTTCCTGTGCACTAACTATGGTAATCAGGCAGCTATCTGGTGGCCTGTCTAGCATCAGCTTTTTCATCATGGATCCTGTTCCATGAAATGGGCTTCCTAAAGAGAGGAGGGAGCCCCCTCCTTAGAGACCTTCAGGAGGTACTGCAAGTCAGGGTTTTTGAGGGGATTTGAATGGCAGGCATCTTTTAAAGAAGTGGGGAGACATTTAGTGCTTTGTATTTCATTTCTGATTTTAAACTGAAAATGTTTTTAACTACCGTATTTGCCGGCATATAAGACGACACCCCAACATTTCCACTCAAAATACAGTACTATGGGCCACTATGGGCAGATTTGTCAGATATGTCTATCCCAACTGAAGTGTACCCAGCATATAGGACGACCCCACCACTTGGAGGAAAAGTAGTCTTATACGCCAGCAAATACTGTAGTATTGTAAGCCACCTTGAATTACAAGGAAATACGAGATATACGCATCAAGTAACAAACGAACAAACAAATGTTAGACCAAGGATGAACTCATAAGGTGATCTTTGCATATTTCAGCCCAGAAAGCAAGGGAAAACTCTCACACGCAACTCCATCACATGATAACTGCACTATCAAGTAACAGGAGAATAAGCCACACCAGGGCAAATGTCACAGAAGTAAATGAAATCAAACTATTTCAGTGGAAAAACCACACATACATCTGTAAATTGAGTGCTGAATAAATGAGAAACAAAATGAATGTCAGTCAACACACAAATAATTATTGGGCTGCTACACAGGGAACCAGCATAAGGAAATGCTATGTAGATCACCTGCCTTGAGAGTTTCATGGATAAGAGATTACTGCTGTTTTTAACAAATAAGAATGCAACAGAACAAACAGGAAATGTGTTCATTCAATACAGATAAACATATTGGCTACAGTGGTTCTAGAGATGGAAAACACAAATGATTTTCAAGTTAGCATTTCAACAACAGCTTCAACAACACTTCAAATGTGCAACCAATGTGGCCTTAACATTCTGTGCCCTATAATGCAGATTTAAAAATCCATCAAATTACAGGATTCATCAGACTGGCTAACAGCTTCTCTCACTTTCTAACTTCATACTTTAAAATTATATACTCTTATTTTCTTCAAAGCTAGATAAATTTGAATGTAAGACATTATACACAAAAGGGTCTTTATTATTATTATGGTATGTGAATTTAAGACAGACTCTTCTTTTTTTGATGACACACCTGGAAAGGAAACTAGTCTTTGTGACAGGAAAAAGAAGTATTTGCCGGCGTATAAGACGACCCCCCAACATTCCCACTCAAAATACAGTACTATGGGCCACTATGGGCAGCTATGTCTATCCCAACTGAAGTGCACCCGGCATATAAGACGACCCCCCCCCCCACTTGGAAGCATGTTTTTCAGGGGGGAAAAGTAGTCTTATACGCCAGCAAATACTGTATTTTGTTGAACGATCTTTTACTTGGCCAATGGAAATGAAGCACTGAGAAACTTTAATGCTCTGGTACTATCCTTGTACATTAAGTAGAAGAAGAGTTGGTTTTTATATCCCGCTTTTCACTGCCTGAAGAAAGGCTTACCATTACCTTACCTTCCTCTCCCCACAACAGACACCCTGTGAGGTAGGTGGGGCTGAGAGAGCTCTGACAGGACTGCTTGGTCAGAACAGCTCTATTAAGGCCGTGAAGAGCCCAAGGTCACCCAGCTGGCTGCATGTGGTGAAGTGAGGAATCAAACCCAGTTCACCAGTTTAGAGGCTGCTGCTCTTAAGCACTACACCATCCTGGCTCTCTATGTGCAGTGCATAGTTTTGTAGCCCATTTTGTTATAAGAAGGCTTCAGATGTAATTTCAGATTCTGCACAGGTATCATTTTCTTGTGTAAAAGGATTTCATCTTGTCCCACCTGACTGGCCGTTTGTCAATGTATTTTACACAACATTTGAACCAGCGCAAAGTTACAAATTTAACAAAGGCCAGGTACCCATACAACTTCTTACTATGATTATGAATCTCTTCAGCCAGTTATTCCCATTTATATGTGTAAATCAAAGAACAGGAATTTCACTTTGGCACACTCTGGGTACATACGTCTTGCATATTTTACCTCTGTTTAAAATGTTATGCAAAGATCAAGAAGGCTTCTAGCCTTCAGTCAAGTAAAAAAACTCTTTAAAAGCTTGAATGAAGCAGAACAGGAGCCCACGAGTTTTGTTAATGATACTAATATTAACATCATTCCAAATACACAGAAGAAAAAGTGAAACAAAAATTTTGCTAATTCCTTTCCCAAATGGGCCCCATCCATTAATTCTGTTACGTCATACAAGGAGATGGCCCAGCACAAGAGCAAATTATGTGCATTCTGGAATTGCCAATTGTTTTAAAAGGAGCATTTGCCGTCTTAAATTAACTTACATTACATTTTTTTCCTATAGATTGGACCTATCAACTTTTATGCTCAAGACACAGGACCCAGAAAGGGTACTCTGGGGAAGCATTGGACCGCCATAGACAAATGGGAGCTGCAACCAGGAGGAGAAATCAGGCAGTATTAAGTGAGAAAGATGGTAGGAGCCAACCATGTGTTTTCCTAACATTGAATTCTGCTGCTATTTGCAATGTACAAACCAGAACAATGAAGAAATGGGCCTGAACTGGACGGTAACCTAGACAGTCCAGAGAGGTAAGTAATTACGATTGAATGTTAAGAGAATTCAGCACCAAGAAAAACATACAGCCTATATCATGTGTATCTAAATTCAGCACTCTGGAATACATTGGCTAATTTTTATATGAGAGGCAAAACAGACACCAAAACCCTGCTTCTTGACCACTATATGGTTTATTCAGTCACCTAGTATACCCACGCATTTATCATAGGGGTTGAATTAACACTTAGCATGAAGCACTGTTTGTACATTATCCCTACTGAAGCACAACTTACACAGGCCGGAGTGACATGATCAGCTAACTCCCTCTGAGCATCTGGCACAATTGTGCATCCTAGTGATGTAGTTTCAACTAGCTCAGCAGTTCTAAAAGGCCTCTTTTCACTCTCCCTTCCAAATGTGGGTGAGGTTTAGGGCCTTCTCTTGCTGATCAGTAGTTACCAGTACACTAATAGGGGAAGGAATGTAGAATGTCATGAGAAAAAGCAAAGGAGAACAAGGTGAGGAGATAAAACAGCCTGGAAACTTAGGGTATAATGGTGCCAGAGAGAAGAAATCAAACTTACCTGCTTTCACAAAAGACAGCAGGATTCCAGAGAGTGTCAACAGGATGAGACGAAGGACCGTGGTGTGGGGCATTGCCTCCTTCAGGAATCAGGATGCCTTTGGGAATGTTCAAACTCTTTGAAGCCTTAACGAGGAATTAGGTTTTGGAGGCTAAATGAAACCCGTGTCTCATAAGCTCTCAGATCTCTTCACATGTGTACCCACAAGAGTTGCAAACCCTCTGTAGTGTCTCATCCACACACAGCTACTGACTCTGACAGATCAATCTCCTCAAGGCAGAAGGCAGCTCCACCCTCTTACAGTTAGCCCCACTCCCCCCCTCCAGTCCCAACCCTTCCCACCAGAGCAATGTATACACCCTCTGGCAGTTAGCTGCAAAACCCCAAAGGCGCCAAGGACTGCACCGAGTGTCTAACAACCAGAGTACACATCTAACATCACCCTACGTTAAGGACAGTGGTGAATAACAGCATTCATTAAAAATGCTAAGCCAAAGGGAGGCATATATTTGGATAGGCTAAACCATACATCCTGTAGGAATTCAGCGCCAGCTTATAACAAAAATTAATGACCACAGCAATTTTAGGGTTATAGGTGTCAGAAGTGTCTGCTTGATCATGACATTATCAAGACCAAATGAGGAAAAACAACAAGATATTCACTATATTTCACCAAACTGATACTAAAAAGTATGAAATTTTTAAAGCCCGGTTTTCTCTTCAGCTACAGATCTGGAAGAAGAGTTGGTTCTCATATGCCGCTTTTCTCTACCCGAAGGAGGCTCAAAGCAGCTTACAGTCGCCTTCCTTTTCCTCTCCCCACAACAGACACCCTGTGGGGTGGGTGAGGCTGAGAGAGCCCTGATATTACAGTTCAGTCAGAATAGCTTTATCGGTGCTGTGGCAAGCCCAAGGTCACCCAGCTGGTTGCATGTGGGGGAGCGCTGAATTGAACCCGGCTCGCCAGATTAGATACCTCGATATCCAATCTAAAAATGTAACATACAGTCCAACAGATGCATTTTTGATCAACTAAAATGATGGTCCCTATCAATGAACTGAATAACAGGTTTCATGCAGATCCAAAAGTGGTTCCTTCCTCCTCTTGTGCCAGGGGAAGGCATCATTGCTAGTGGGATGGATTCACAGGATCCAACTTACTGGTAAGTACCTCTAAAAATCGCAGGTGGTGAGCATCATCTTAACAAGCATCCCTTGCCGTGTGCTAGAACATCTGCGGATACGTTAAAATCAAAAACTGTTTTTTCCTGAGAACTATTGCTGCTTATATGCAAAATTTGGCAGATTTTAAACGGCTCAACTGGGCAACCGACTGAGTTAAAAGGCATTCATATTGAAGTGCCATAGTTTTTAACTGAGCAAACACCATAGCAGGGCACCATAGCAGGGCACAGCTACAGCGTTTCCTACAGATCCAGCACTTGAGGAGAAGGCAGATTTCTAGAGGCAGATCATTTCAGGGTGGCATTTGCCAGTGTCCAGTTCACGTGTGAGCAATACATTGAGCAAACATTTCCAGGATATTCAGCATGACGAAATTCTCAGCAGCTGTCTAAATTACATTCAAAAGAGACACAAAATGTCTTTACTCTGTCTGTTTTACTCAAAAATCATTCAAATGGCTTCCATGGCTGACTTGTGTGCCCTACAATCAGGGCGGTTTTCATGTTTAATAAATAATTTTAAAAATCATGAAGGACAGACAACAACTCTTTTAAGAACTAATCCAATCTCATACTCTGAATTCACCCTCACTCCAACAGAATTTTTTTTTAAGTGTAGGTTGACTCTACATTGCAGCTTAGAGGTACTCTTGCAGATGAGTACAAAACTTTAACACAATGCTAAAAGGACAAGATTTTAAAAAATAAACGTTAGTGTTTATTATGTGTGCTTCATTATGAGTTTACTGACTTTACTTGACATAAATAGAGCCATCTTGTTCTTTCAAGTTGCTTGCTGGTCACTTTTGAAGTGACAGTACTCTCAAGCTAAACACAAATTATGATGGTCATTTAATCACTGGCTATTTCATTGTAATAAAACTTGCACACTGTAAAGGATTATTCTGACTGGGAGAGTTTTAGAAGTTGATTCTCTGCCGTTTCGCTCAAAAATCAAACCCTATGTTCTAAAAAGCCCTCAGTCTATGAGATAAAAAACTCACCAAAACGAGCTCCAGATGGGTTTCTTTACATATGAAACCATGGCTTGAAGACAGGCTCATGCTGTAAGCTTCAAAACTCCCTAGTGGCTGCAAAGTTTGGCCAGATTAAATTACATCTAGTGGGGCTTTATAATTCTCCCATGGTCCGGAATTCCCCTTAAAAAACTGCAAAAAATAGGGTTATATTCTTAATTGTAATGCAAAATAGCTACTCATATTTAAAGCTCTAAAAAAATGTACTGGGTGAGGTTCCCTTGGACAGATTCTCAGCGTTTTAATTTAAAAGTGACCATGCAACAAGGACAGACACAAATGCACAAAGGCACAAGTAGAAGATCTGGAATCTTCCATAGCATCCACACTCTTTCCTTTGATTTGGTCATCAGGTCCTTTATCTCATCCTCACATCTCACTCCTTTGACATCACAAAGGAGTCAATGAAAACTAGCTGTGGGAAAAAGTGAAAAACAAGAAATTTGGTTATGTCTATATTTAAGAGCTGCATAAATGTTCCTGTGTCCCGAAAGGGAAGAATATTCTAGGTCTGGGTTAGAGAGAGATCTCTTTGGGTTTGCTAAAAAAAAATTATCTTGGTTTCTGTGTAGTAGTTGTTTTGTTCACACTGGGCTCTCTTTCTCTTTTAAATACATGTTTACAGTTTTAAAAAGGACTAGCCAGGCTTGATCCTCTTGCATAAACAAGGCAAGAGCATGAAAGGGAGTGTGTCTGTGGATGGAAGAAGGGAAGATTTTCCAAACATGTCTAATCTCAATTTAACTGATGTTTATTTTCACCTCTAAAATTATCAAGCAGAAAAACCACCAGCATTCCTCTAGGGCATGAAATAAAGCTGCTGCTGTCCTTCCATGTCCTGTATACTTGATTGTTACTCGAATGAAAGGGGTACGGGTAGATTTTCAGGTCTATTTTAGCACCAGGAAAAATTGCCAAAGCTGGCTTTGACAAAAGCAAACGATGTGTGCTCAGGTATAATACAACCATGTTTTATTTAAGTTCTCTCTTTTTCACCCCCGTATTAGCAAGAGTTCAGAGGGAATTTAAAGTTCTGTAAACATTAACTACCCCCTTCCTCCCCTTTATAAGTTTACAAAGCAAAGGAGATCAGGAGACCAGATCTGTGGCACTTCCTAGCCTCTCTGTGCTACTGGATCCAAAAACTATATACAAGTCTGCAGCCATCTCTGTATAGTTACTGTACACATTGGGGGAAGAGGAAGAAGAGAAGAAAAATCAAATGAAATAAAATCTAAATCAAACTGCTCTGGAGTAACTTCAGTTTTCTTCTTCAGGCGGCAATGGTAGAAAAAGATGCTTCACGCAGCAGCGTAACTTCCATGGGCACACTGCAACCCTGTGCAAGTGGGAGCGTGGGCAGGGGACTACAACCAAGTGCATTGGCCATTTCAGACGGTTTAACATTTCTGGTGGCAGGGACAGGAGACTTTGGATGTCAAGGTACCTAAGCACAATTGACTGGAAGTGATGGGAGAGTGTGCTACATAATGAGGACCAGCACTCCTTACTTTATCCCTCCATGTGGGTTCTACAAACAGAGACGCTGCCAATACTCAGGTTCCTTGTCTCATTTATTTCACTTGGAGGATGATAGCTCCCCTGCTCTTCGAGTTAATGCTGCTGCAGAACTTACAAAATTCTGGACCATCACCATATGTCACCAGATGAATCTGGCTAGGTTTCAAGTTCCAAAAGTAGTGTCAACTCCCACACAAAACCAACAGGTGAAGATACATATGGTAAAGATCCTATGCGTCTCTGAAACGAGACAAATTCACAGCAGAAGGGTCCAAAATAACTGGCCCAATCACTCTGGAGGAAGTATAATTACAGGAAAATTCAGCCTGAAATAAGAGATGTACGCTTCCTCCCACAACTTGAGTCCCCAACTGTCCAGGAAGGCTGGAGCACGCTGAAGAATGATTTCCAGCAGCTCTGACATCACTACCCGATGAAGACAGACGTAAACTTCCTCTCCAGATCCAGTGTGTGGAAGAAGGGCTGGCAGGGACGTGCAATTCCAATCCAATCCAAGCTGTATGCTGCCCATCACTTCCTGCTGTTTTCAGCTCTAGTGGTAGCTTATGAATGTACCTCCAGATTTGGAAGGCATCTTTTAGCCCTGACGGAGCACGGAAGTCAGTATCTGCGTGCCATTTTGGTTTTGAATGACATCTGTTAACCATGAGATCTCCACCATGATTGCACCAGTTAGATATGATGAGAGTGATGAAGGAAGGGAAGGAAGCTACCATATGTAGACCTCCAAATGGCTTTCCAAATAACTTGGGAGAAGAAATCACAGCACAGTGATTTGCCCTCAGCCTCATGAATAAATCTTCTTTCCTACCTACCCAGCAGAAAGAACCAGAGGCTGATATAAATGAAGGAGATCGTGCAATCTTGGGCAGAAAGAACTTGTTGAGGCTAGAAAAAGCAGCCTGAGATGATTTGATTCTGGGATCCATTTTGCAAGGCAAAGATGATTGCAGGAGACAGAAAGTACTGTCCAGCAGTGGAGAATGCATGGTTAACAGACAACGAAAAGCCAGTCGAGTTGCATATACTCAGTAGTCATCCAAAGTCTCTATTTCTCCCATATTGAGCCGCTCTGATGAGGCATTCACTGAGAAACCTACAAAGCAAGACAGAGAATATTTAATACACAGAATTGCTACATTTATACACTAATCCCTTTAAAGGAACAAAAGTGATTCAAGTCAAAGACAACAACTGTGAGACAAGTGGAAAGTGGGCAAGGCTAGAACATTACAGTATTTACTCAAAAGCAAGACTAGGTTTTTCCCACGTATGCCATAAAAAGTGTGTGTGTGTTCATCTTAAATTCATATACAAATTCAAGCTATGTTCAATAACAATAAACTTTTTGTGTAACAATTTTAGTTAGGTTGTCTTTCATATAGGATTGTCTTCCTTTTGAGTAAATACAGTATTTAGTCATTTTAAGGGCACTATCATTCATGCTGACAGGAAAATTAACCCATTCTGGACATTAACAAGTGACACTTCCCTCAAATCACCACAGTTTGGCAAAGAGCTCAGAACATTGTTGATTCTTAAAATATCCGAGATTTAAAGTAGTATTCAAGGCAGAACTTGGCTGTGTCACCAAGGCACTAAACTTCTGCTTAACTACTCAGACAGGATGAGGTATGAAATGCTCTCATTTTCTATTTTACTTTAAAAGGAACAAGTAAGCATGCCTTCTGGTAAAGTCTTCTATATAAAAATGTTCAAGAAATCTCCTCCCCCATCTCTGGTTCAGACTGGAAAAACCTTTTTTTTTTTTCCTGAAATCAGTTGGGTAGGCTTCTGCAACTTCTTCCCCACCTTTACCAACCATCCTAGCTGGGGAAAGAACATCGTGAGAACAAAGGGACAGGCATAAAATGACTCCTGGAACAGTGGTGGCCAGGCAGGAAGTCACTAAACATGGATGTAGCCCCAAGACAGCAAAGAAAGTGCCTCACCAACACTGCCTGTTTTCACCCCTGGAATCTAATGCATCTTAAAACAAGCTGTTACTCCAACACTGCAGAAGGATGGGTAGGATGTTTATAATCAGGGTGTTAGGCCAATCTGATTCCAGTTTGGAGTTCCAGAACTCACCTAACAAGCTGGGATCTGCACGAACCATTTTTTGTTTCTTCTTCTTTTTGCCACTCTGCACTGCCTCAAAGTTGGATTGCTGGTTGTTGCTCTGATTAGTCTGAAAGACTGAATGCAATGAACTATGGTTCATCCCCCACACAGAATCCTGGAAGGCAAACAAATAATGTTATTTGTTATGCGCTGGAATTAAGCTGTGCCTACTCACAGAGAGTACATACTCAGTATACAACCACCTTACGCCATACTTCTTTGCACAATATTTTTTGATACCTGAAATCTACAGAAAGTTATCAAAAGACAGCTGCACTACTAACACACTACCTGTCTTCTGGGCAATTCAACAGTATAGCTTGCTTTCCTTCCAAAACAATTCTTCTACCTGTACAACCAAAGAGGTAGGTCTGTTTCTCCAATAACCGATACAAATATGAACCCAAAACAAAAATATGACCTGCTGCTGTCGCTGTTGGCTGGCTTTTTGTTTGGCACGACGCTCAAGAAACTGCTTGGCAAATTCCTTGGCTTCAGGGGTGTCTCCAAGATAGGCTCTGATATAATCGTGAACCTCATAAGGAGATTCCACTTCCTTCAGGAAAGAGACAAATGTGGGAACTGCAACAAGAAGGGAAGATGAACCGTAAGAAGAACATGCAGATTATACAGACATTGAAAAAATAGTTCAGAGCAGTCCTGTATTAGTTGTTATAATTTCTCCATATATTTTGAAAAATCATCTTGACCTGCAAAGTAACAGAAAGCCCTTGATCACTAAGATACAGAATACATTATTTTTTTCAGAACCAGCATAAGATATGTGATGAAATCTCCAATTTAACAATTCAGAACCTAAATTATAGCATCTAGTCTGATTCTAGCTAAAATGCTAAAAAACATTGAGAGCCGAGTACTGGAATCTCTTCCTAATGGCTCTAACAGTGGACAGAGCAGACCACCACAAGTTTGATGTACAGCTGTGATAACCTGATTGTATCTGTACACACCGTGAAACATTCGCGGTCTTTTCTAGTTCTTACCATCCAAGTTGTTGGCTGTGTTGAGTGCATGAAGCATCTGTTCACACCACTGAGTGAATCCATCCTGGGCTTTATTAACCCCTTGAAACAGCTTCAACAATTTTTCTTCTTCTTCTACTTTTTTATTCTGCCGGCTTGTAACACCTATAGATTTACTAAGGCAGACAAACAGCACATGAGAGCATAGTGTGAGGAGAGGAGATACATTTCCCACAAACACATGCTGCAGAAGACTGAAAATAGCTAAGTTCCAACAGTTTTACGGAAGTTTCTGCCATCTGCCAAATCCACGAGTAGGAAAGTACACACAAGCTAAAATAAAACATATTTTATAATTTGGCCTTTCCCTTGTAAAAAAATGCCCATGGAACATTATGAGATCCTGGAGATTCATTGAACAAACAGGGGGGTTCACATAACGTTCTCATCCACTGAAAGAATACAGACAACAGGTCTGAGTCTCACCAATGAAAGGAGAAGGTGCTTACCTGATGCTAGCATTGCTCTTGTTTTTATTGGTTGCATTACGAGGTCCCACTTCTTTTACTGCATCATCCCAGAATCCCATATTTGAGTTTTTTGTATCAGCATTGCTCCAAATGCTGCTGACAAAGTCTGATGCCCACTGGCTGCTAGGATTGGTGTTTAGAGAGCCCCATACAGAATTGCCAATGCTGGTGTGCAGGTTAGAATGTTGCTGGAACACAAGAAAATAGGATGAGATGCTTATTAAATTAAGAAGAAAAAGCAACAGGTCCAACTAAATAAGCCCAACAACAGGGTAAAATTATTTGGGGAGATTTTCTCTGGCCTCTTCTTTAAAAATGGAGTAACTGGGAACGGTACTCACTGTTGTGCTGCGGGACCTGTTCGGTGGCTGCTGGTGCTGCTGTTGCTGCTTCTGCATCTGCCTAGCCTCTTCCTGCTGAATCTCCAAGAGAGATTTTGTAGTGCCTGCAGGTTTGGCAACATTTCCCCAGCCAGAGAGTTTTTGTTGCTGCTGCTGTTGCTGCTGCTGCTGCTGTAGGGCTTTCATTAGTTCACGCTGCTGGCGCCTTTGCTAGAAGATAAGGCAGACTATTCCAGCTTCTATATACATGAGAATCTGCCATCATTTTCTACACAGAATTTTAATTATGGCTTTTAAGAAGTGTTTTGTTGCCCAAATTTGCCTAAAGTAAAAAAGTGACTTTCTGCCTAAGTGCAGAGATTCCCAACCAGGGCTCCCCAGAGCTCTCCAGCTTTCCCCCATTATCCTGTCTTAACGGACTCAGCTACAAGCTATTCCTGGCATCGCCATGAAAGCAGGGAACCAGTCGCTTCCATAGACCTGGTGGTGAAGGCTAGATGCCTACTCTTGCCTTAAACCGCCTCCTTTTTCTCCCCGGCATCCTTCTTGGGTGTGGCAAGGAAACGGGGCCAGTTGACATCATTTTCAGGCCAGTCTTGGGGCTCCTCCACAGTCATATGACTGAATAAGGCTGACTTAGTACTTCTATAATGCATACATGAACATATATACCCACCTATATATCCTGCTTGACTTTCATGTCAACAACAAAGGGGAATGCAAAATGGCAAAGCAAATGACTTCTTTACAAAAACGATTTATTGGGAAGTCTACCATGGGAAATGGAATTAATCATATTTTTTAAACTTAAAGAAACACAAGAGAGCTAACAATTGCACCAGGCACACTTTTCAGGGTTCTACTTCCCTCAGATTGTATTTTGCACAAACAGTGGACAATGTACTTCTAAAAAGAAACTCCTGAAAGTATCTTCTGCCTAATGTTGTATATGTGGACATCACAAAAAGTTGCGTGAAACGTCTAGCCGAAACTCGCATCACAGACCAAGTCTGGTCATCACATGAACAAGGCATCTACTGAAGAAATCAAGACACATGGTGATAAACTTTTCAGATTTTACCTATAATGAAAGGAAATTTAATCATCTGATTTCTGTTATTGGGAATAAACTGTTCATGCCACCTGGACTGTGCTTTTGAAGTCTTCCTCACTGGTGAGGTCCACTTATGCCAACGCTTTTAGACCAATGCTACACAATAAAATATTAACGGCTGCATGATTTCAGTGCTGCTGACTTGAGATAGTAGTTTGTTTACAGAAAGTCAAGGAAAAATCTTTGGGTTTGGTATCACTCTCATGAAACTAATCTCCTGTCTCAACTGACATATCAAACTTCTGTAGCTATCAGAGCTTTCATGCAGTCTCCTTTCAAGCACAATTAAAGCTACAAGTTACTGCATGGAAATGTCACCTGCATTATGTTAGCTTTCAGATGAATATTCCCATGCGACAATCCACTTAAAAGTTATTAGCTTATTGCTGTAGATTTCTTTTGTGGAATCATAATAAATACTTAATCACAGATATTTCTCAAACAAGCAAGTGCTGCCCCAGTTTCTCCCAACTCAGAGACTGGGTGTATACCTCGGATACCTTGACTGACAGATCATTAATTTTGCAATCTAAAAGCTCACTCTGGTACAAATTAATCAAAACAAATAACTTCAGATCATCTTTCAACTCATAGTCTCAGAGTTGCTTTTACTTCCATGCAATTCCAAACAATGGCTCTATTGAATGGATGATACCATCAAACACCAAAAGACCCATGCTTCTGTATCTGTGGAGCCTTAGTTGTGGAGGATCTCCCACATTACATCCTAATTTGCCCATTGTATACAAATCCTAGGGGCAATTTTTTTACTGACCTGCTAAATGGGCTAAATGATAAACCTAACCAGAAAAATCTTGTGTTCTTGCTATCAGAAACTAATTCATTTGTCTCTAACAAAATGTCATTATTTGCCCTTGTGGCTAAGAAGATAAGGGCCAAAGTGATCCTGCAGAGCGCAGATATCTAGAGTAACTGTAAATAGGTATATGTAATCTAGAAATGTTCTTATTATTCTTACTGTAACTATTAATTGTAATCTGTGTTGCTCATTCTTTTATTTCGCTATTTTATTACTGATATGATTGAAATGTTTTAAATCTTTTTAATATTGTAAATGGCTTATGGCTACATGCAATTAAAATCGGACTTAACTGCAAATCAATGATTTCCACTGAAGAGAATTGCTGCTTCGCATGGTGGGCTGGGATGCCCAGTTTCCCCTTTTCACTGAGTTCTTCCCTAAGGTTTTCTACCTATGAAAACCCTGCAGTTCTACTTTTTTTTTTTTGAATGGAGTCAAGGAATTCAAGAATAATAAAATATGGGCCCTCGAGCTATTTCACTAGTATTAAACAGCACCCCTCATTTAGAGAAGTCAGAAACTTAGAGGTTTGCTGTTATTGTTTCCTCCTCTGTTCTTAAGGGGAAAATGGAAAGGGAGAAAAATGCAAAACGATAACTCATTACAAAGTTTCAAAAATCACAAAAAGAGGAACTTCTCCTCCATGACATTAAAAACAAAGCTCATCTTTCCGTGAACTTATTGGCCCTTATAGCTTCCTGATTTGTAATTTTATTTTGATGTCATCTTCGACATAATATCAGTTTCACATACTCTAATAATTCAGGAATTAATATTTGAGACCAGAGAGGGTTTCCAGTAGAATGGTATACATTGTCTTGCAGCAGATAACAAGCTCATTATAAGCTCTCTATCTAACTGAGGGACACAGTCTTTTACGTAATAAAGCAACCATATGATCAGATGGTAGATCATGGCCCACTAACTTTAAACACATGCGGGGAGGGATTTGCTGCCAAAATGGTTATATTAGAGTGACATCTTCAACCTAAATCTGGGTATCTAGGGTATTAGAAGGTGTCGGATACCAGTGGTACATAATTCTCTGAGAATTTTCTCTCTAGTTGAAATAACTGTTGGATATACATGTGTATATCAACATCCCCAAAGTTCCCCAGGTAATTCTAAGGGTAACATTTTGTTCCAATTGCTAACATGCATCAGTTATATCAATTATGATATCAATTGGTTGCCTATCTATAACAGCCATGAGATCTCAAAGACTAACAGAAAAGGAATTACAAAGTCTGCAGTTGGGACAAGACAAGGGCTGGGACAAAACAGTCGAGACAAGCTGCCTGCAAGCCAGAGGAAGGACTAACTCACTGACTTGCTGTAAACAAGGACATGTGTGTAATGTCAGTTCTACAATATTCTGAAAATAAGGCATGGTGTTGAAATTTAAGAATGTAACAAGGAAATAAAAAATGCAGAGGAAAATGGAAAAACGCCACAAACAACTAGAAAAAGGTTATATACATGCATGAGTTACACAGATGGAAGAAGTCCCATTTAATGCCTTTGATTATTTTAGTGGGTCTGAGAGTTGGCATACAGTGGGAGAAGAGGAGATGGCTGAAGACACAGACATTACTGCTTTGCCTTCTATTGAGTATATTGTTTCTATTTGATTACAGAATCATAGAGTTGGAAGGGGCCATACAGGCCATCTAGTCCAACCCCCTGCTCAATACAGGATCAGCCTAAAGTATCCATATCTGTCCAGCTACTGCTTTTGCTTTTCCCTGTGTAACTGCAGCGGGAAGATAAACTGAACATGGAAAGTTTAGGTATCACAGTGACATCTAGCGGCTACAACACACAACTGCAGCCAAATCAGGAAGCAGGGATGGATTTCTTAACAGTAAGAGATTCAAGGATGTCAGATGTGGATGCCTTTCAAAATATACTGCTGAGGTATGGTAAGCAAACAATTGCTTTAACTAGTAGCTACTGGACACCTATTTTCCGAGCTGTAAAATTTACCTCTTCTCGAAGTTGCCGCTCTCTTTCTTCTTCAACCTTCTGAATCTCTGCCAATGACAATGTTGCCTGGGATTGACATGACCTTGAATTTGATTGCTGACCCCATGTTGATGAAGAAGGAAGCTGAAGGTAAAGACCCAAAAATTGACAGTTTTTTTAAAAAAATGAGGAAGTAAGGAAGAAAACAAACATCAATTTTCCTCTTTTCCAGCTAGGCAAACAATCCCATCCACCCAAATTGTGACATAAAAATAAAAATTATAGATCAGGAAAAATGGTGAGAATCAAGCAGACGACTGCTGTCTAAAAACAAATGTTCCCTAACTATGCTGAACAGTTTGCGTGTGTACTCAAAATGGGCTTATCTTCAATGGTGCAACTGACTGGCAAAGGGGGACTCAGCAAGAATGAAAACACTGGTGGACAAAATCAAGCTGCCCACTGACTGAACCTAAAACTACCCTCACGCATTTCAGTTTTCCAGAGTCGAAAGGCAAGCTTTGGAAACAGAAAGGCAAATCTTAACACAACCAACAAGCAGATTCCGTGCTGGTTTGAGCCGTGAGCCCAATTTACGAGAGGAACTTTGTACAAGTAGAAAGACCAGAGCAGGTACCTTCATTTGTGCAAGTTGCTGCTGCTGTTGCTGCTGCTGCAGCCGGCGCAGAGCCTCCTGCTGCTGCTGCCTTTGCCGCAGAATCTCTTTCTGGCGTTGGAGTTCCAGCTCCTTCCGCTTTCGTTCTTCCTCTTCGTGCCGCTGTCGGGCTGCTTCCTCTTCCATGCGCAGCCTGTTTTCTTCCAGCCGGCGCTTTGCCTCCTCTTCTTCACGTGCCCACTTCGCAGCCTCCTCTTCCTTCCCAGAACAGAAATAACATGTAAAGTCTCTAAGTGGCTTTAAGGATTTTCTTTTTTTAAAACAAATGGATGCATTACACAAGATAAATTACACAGATAAATTTCAAAGAATGTAACTTACTCCAAAATATCGGACTGATGGAAACAATTTATTAAAAACACCCTCCAAGCAATTCCTGGCGCTCCATTACATTCTTATTTTCAATTTAACAATTTTAAGCCATTTATCAGTTTTTAAAATACAGAATCTTTGTAAAGTCCTACTTAATCAACCAAATAAAAATCAAGGAATTTTAGCATCTACCGATAGCTGGCGCCCATACGTAAGGAGAAGAAAATAAAGTCACACTGGTAGGTAGGAGGGGAAAAAAAGAACAACATGCGAGGGAGAACAGCTTATTCAGCCTTTCAGATCTCAAGCAGAAACTTCTCTGGCCCTCACTTTGGACAAAGGACCAAACTGCTATGAACCATATGGACTTTTGAGCAAGTGCTCTTTGTAGAAAAGCAGGTTTGCTCATGGCTTCCTGAATCCTACATATTGTGTCTGAGGTGATGTGAAGAAACATGAAAGCTCTATGGTTGGTGTCAGGCCAAACAGCAGTAATGACAAGTATTAACAAGAATGGCTCATAAGTAGATGTGTGACTTTTGTGGCAGTTACCAAGTGTCTCTGCAAATCGGACCGTTCTGAACAAGGCAACACTGCCTCTTTTTCACCTGTTTACGAAGCAATTCTTCCCGCTGCCGTCTTTCCTCTTCTTCTCTTCTCCTCTCCTCAAGTCTTCTAAGTGCTTCCTCCTGTTGCTGCCGTTCCTCTTCCTCCCTCTGCCGTCTTAGTGCAATTTCTTGTTCCCTCTGTCGCCTCAGGGCTTCCTCCTACACAGGGAAATAAAAATGTCAGGCAGAGATTAGCAAAAATTATTCCAATGTAACTGCTGAGTGCTGCCCAAATTGAGTGCTGACTCAGGAAAGTTTTAAGTATTTTGGGATACATTTTGTTAGCCTTTACATGGCCATTCTGTTTTATATTGCTATAGCTGAGACCATGATCAAGGACAGAATAATTAATGCCTTAAGGCATGGCAGTTAGGCAGATGGTGATGGTACACACCGTTTAAAACTTCAATGGCTTTCAATAGGATTCATTTTACACTTTCACTGGTATTACAGATTTTAAATAAAGTGTGCAAAAGTATCAGAAAGATATCAGAAAAAAAAGGAGTGAGATTGTGGTTTTTAACATATTGAGGACTTTTCACACCAGCTTTTGGAATACTCTTGTACCAGACCATGTGTGCAATATCTGTTCTAAATACATTTATGTGTTACACTGAATTTTATCCTTGAGGAGGATAGGTCTAACTATTGCTACTTGCATAACTAATTTCATTTATCTAGCGTCAACATAACCAAATCTCTCTTGCATTTGTTATTTAATTGCAATATAGTTTTTGGATATATGTTTTATTTGCCTTGGCTGGTGTAATTAAGATGTTGGCTGTCTGACTTCTTTATGTTTGCAGTTTCACAGACTGAATCCTAGTTCCCTCACACAAAGAGAACCTTAGCATTTATTAGACAAAAATAGAATTCTATGCATCCTACAGGAGATAACCACTTAAGGACTAACAAAATTAGTTGTTTTTGAAAAATGTATGATGAATTTTACATAAAATAGACCACACTTTTACATAAGAGATGGAACAGGCAAAATTTATCCCTCTAGCTCCCCCCTAACTCATTACAATGGGTTCTCGTCATGATATTGCTGCAACATTTATAGCAAATTTTTGAGAGATTACCTGCTTTCTGCGAGCTAGCTCCTCCTCTTCGCGCCTTTTTCTCTCTTCTTCTTGTCTCCTAAGAAGTTCTTCCTGTTGCCTCCGAAGTTCTTCCTGCCTCTTTCGCTCCTCTTCCTGTTTGGCCCTTAGTTCTGCTTCTCTCCGCTCCTGCTCTAGCTGAAAATACAGAACTGGTGTTGGAAGTGAAGTCCACAGTAAGTGAAATATCTCTACAGCATATAGTGTGATTCTTGCTCTTACAGTACAAACTGGCTTCATGTTACCATCCTTTATTTTAGCTACTGGTTGGATTTGCTAGGTTTCTTTAAGCCATGTCTACATGATCTCTTGTAAAAACAGTTAACCTTCAGAAACTATGGAAATAAGTTCAGAGACGGGCAGCAAGCAGATTTCATACTTTTATATGACTGACTTTCACTCCATTTTTCTTCTGCCTTAACCTTATTATTATACCTTTCATATCTGTATTTTTAACTGAATGCTATTTTAATCTAGGTGCTTTTTATTGTTTTCAGATTCTCTTCATATTAATCTACTGATGTTCATATATTATGTGCTGACAACTCTTTATATTTTATTATTTTTTATTGTACCAGTTCTTATTATAAACCTCCATGAAATTTTAGCTTGGAGAAGTGGAATATAAATATGTTAAGATGAATCAATGAATGAGCAACATTTGCTCCAGAATTAACAATGTCTTCATCGCTTGCTGTTCTCCAACTCTGGCAACACAGACCATGTCAGTCACCTTGAAAATGGAAATGACAGAGGTTACAACTGGAGCTGCCAGTGATAAAATACTCCTATTATCGACCATTTCTTACCTTTGCAGCTTTGGCCTTTTCAAGCTGCTGCAATTGTTCTAGAGCTGGTCCCTGAGTTGTAGTATCAATTGGGAGATCCCAGACACTGCTTCCTTCCCAGACTGCAAAACAAATGGGGAAAACAGGCTGAATACTAATGAATATTACATCAGGAGAACATAAATGTGTAGTTGTGTATTGTATGCTGACCATTTCACTAAGAATTAACAAATATCACAGTACATAGGTCTGGATGGAACCTCACTTAGAGGAGCCCTTCTGTTTCTTGGATTGTACTCTTTGAAAGTCTAAAATGCATCAAGAAAGAATTTTCTTTTCCCTCACAGAAAGAGCAGAATAGGGAACAAATATACAAAAATAAAAACATGAAAATAAATGGTTGCAGAAAAGTCTCTAATTAAATTGTATTTATTTATTTATTTTTATATTTATAAACCGCCACTCTCAAATGTCTCGTGGCGGTTTACAGAATTCATAAGGACAATAAAATCCCATAAAACCTCATAAAAACATAATTAAAACACAATATCACGATGGCGGATAATAAATATATAACCCACTCCCCTCCCCCTATCCAGCAAATGTCCATTACTCTCTATCCACTGAAAACGCAGGAGAGTGGGAGGACAGATGGCCCCACACTGCAGCAAAACACCCGTTGAGGCCTGGAGCCAGTTCCCTCTCTCCAACCTAGCCTAAGCTGTTGAGGGTAAGGCATAAGAGCAGGAGGAGAGCTGGACCCAGGTTGGAATGTTCCCCACTACTTGGCTTTGTTTGGCACTGCTCGTGCTGCTGGGCCACTTCTTTCAGCCCAACACTGCCACCAGATATGCAGGAGAGTGGAAGGAGTACCAACCCCCTCTGTGGGGCCTGGAGTGTTGGAAACACAGGAGATTGGGAGAACAGACAGCCCTGCACTAGAGCAAAACACCGGTTGGGGCCTGGAGCTGATTCTCTTTCCCCAACTCAACCCTGAGCCACTGACAGTAAGGCAGGAGGAGGGTTGGCCCTGGGTTGGAGAACTCTGTGTTGCACCTCTGCTTGGCATGCAGAAGGTGCCAGGTTCAATCCTTGGCATATCCAGCTAAAAGGATCAGGTAGTGGGGTCTCAGCAAGACCTGTGTCAGAGACCTTGGAAAGCTGTTGCTACTGTCATTAGGCTGTAATGACTTTGATAGACCAAAGGGCTGAGCCCAGAGGCGGAGCCACAACAAAAGCCTTCCTGTTTTAACAGGTATAATACCACGGAGTCCCCTCTCCAAAGCAGCCATTTATCCAGGGGGACTGATCTCTTTAGGTTGGAGATGGCCAGATCCGCAGGTCTCACTTGGAGACTGGCAACCCTACAGCACTGCCCATTCCAAGCTCCAGACCTCACTCCACAGATCTCACAAAGGCCTGCAAGCTAGAACTAGCTGCCTTTCAGGGTGTAATGGGCTTTGCCTCTAGTATTTCCAATAAATTCTTCTCATGTATTCTAAATAACATCCTCTGAGCCACACTCCAACTTCTAACAGAACACTGATGCCTATATTTTAATCTTTGTGTCAGAAACTAAACCCATAAAATGGGGAAACTGGAAGATAGCTTTATACCCCTACTGCAGCATTCTTCTGCATACAAGCAGAAAGTAAAACCCCTTTTATTTATGCAGAATTCACCTGATATAGTCAATGATAAATACATATCCACTTTCTCCAACACCAGCTGGAACAAACACACTATCGAAAATGAAAGTTATTTAAAGGGACCTGGATTCCAAAATATTCACAAATGGTTTCACACCTGTAGCTTGTGGGGCTGTTGACTGAAGTTCCCAAATAGACCCCGTATCTGGCACTGGCACAGACCTCGTTACAGGTGGTACTATGTTCTGCTCAGACTTCCTGTAATGTAAAGATAATGATTCAGCATGCTGACTTCAAAAGCTAATTTCTACTCGGCTATCAGACAAGTTTTAAATTTTAAAATCACCTCTGAACTCTCCTTTCTTAGCAGCCTGAACAATCATATTAAGGCATTATTGTAAAACTTCCTTAAATTTGAGTATTGCTCCACGAACTTCACAAAGCAGCCTTCTATCAACACTGGCTGACATTTCAGTGCAAAGTTTTGTACTGACAGCAGTGAAGGGTAGAATGTGTTAAATACAGGAAAAAGACTAACAAGAACAAAGTTATTATGAACAAAGTGACACTGGGCCTTCAATTTTGTGTGTGTCATGCTGCAACTAAAAAATGGCACATTATATATTACATCTTTACATATAAACCTATGATGTTCTAAATATCAATCTAAAAATGTAAAGTGTGAATGTAACAAATATTTTATTTATTTATTGTTACATTTATACCCCATACTTCTCTAGCGGCTCAGTGTCGCTTACAAGAAATTTTAAAATGTGTCTGCAACCTACAGGTAACCGACTGCAGCTTCCTGTTGAGTGAACACAGTAGTTAGCTACCTCAATATGTGAAAGTGCTCTAAGACCTGGATTCTCACCTCATCTTAAGTGCCTGGAACTGTTGCAAGAGGAGAGCCAGCTGCTGCTGTTGCTGAGATGAGAGGGCTGCTTTTTGCTGTTGTGCAAGTGCATATTGTTGTCTTTGAATAAAAATGAGGGAAAGTTTAATGCTTATCTACAGAATGATTATGCCACTCTTGTAGCTCATGATGTTTTTTCATTTAAAAATGAAGAATACAATTGCTAGGACATATTCCATTACCTCATCTCACAACTTTCAAACCGGAACGTTCATACAGAGACAAATGCCCCCAAAACACATGCGACATAAGAGGCAGAAATGACCAAAATCCAGTTACTTAGGTATTTACTTCAACAAAGAGGATTCAGTATAGCTTCTTCACATGACACCCAGATACAAGGGAGGCCCAATGTTCACTATCACAATAATGTAAGGGCAGGTTGGGGGCTACAGTAAGGCAGATACTTTCTCTTGCAGATGGCAAAAATAGCCACATGCTGCATGAAAACAGAAATACAAAACAGCATATAAATGCCCAGCACATTGTGGAGGAGCAGCAGCTCCTATTAAGAACTACTGACAAAGGTAACTAAAGCAGCACTACACAGCCTTTAGCAGATCTTTTTCTAGACTTACTGCATCAAAAACTGCTGGTACTGGATATGCTGCATTTGGTACATGGCCGTGAGTTCCTGTTGTCTAGACAGTCTTTCCTGGTCCAACTCACCCTGTGAATGAGAAATAAGCAAATAAATGACTCAGTGATGCAGCATCTGCTCTGCATACAGAGGGTTTCCAGCTTCAATGCCCAGCATGTCCAGTTAAAAAAAGAGAGAGATGTCAAAATCCTCTACTTGAGACCGTGGGAAGCCACTGCCAGTCAAAAGTCCAAAAGTCTAATTCAGTATAAGGAAGCTTCACATGTTCAGGCTGAGAGGGTGGGGAAAACAAAGTTGCACTTACCTGTAACTATTGTTCATCTAGTATTTTCTCTGCAGGCACACAGGGGGACTGCGCATGAGCAGGCCTACCAATAGAGTGGTCTATGCAGCTAAGAGTCTCCAGGGTGCTATGCACCAGCGTGAGAAACTTGCTTCCACTTATGTTCCTGTGTCACAGCGCCCCCAACCTTTAGTACCTATAGCATTGTCAAAATGCAGCATGCAGCAAGACTACAGGGAGGGTATGTGTAACTGTGCAGAAGATTCTCAATGAACAAGTTACAGGTAAGTGCAACTTTGTTTAATAGAAATGTTATCAATATATTTTTAAAAATGACCAGAATCTGTATCTCCTTTCCTGACTCCTTGCTTAATATTTGTTAAAACCAGACTAATACAAAGTATCTCTAAAGGTCACAATTTTTCTGGTAGCACAAAGTTAATCAAAGTTCCGTTAGGTATGCATATACAGTTCCGTTAGGTTCCGTTAGGTATGCATATAGGGTTAGGTATGCATATAGAGTTCCGTTAGGTATGCATATAGAGTTATCTTTACAAGAAATGCAAATTTATTCCCAGACTGCAGACAGGTGAAAGGCCACTTACTAAATTTGGCACTGAGTGCAATTTGAACTGGAAACCTCTCAAATCCCATCTCATTTTGTTAGCCATCATGTTATACTACCTCATACTTAGCTCTACAGATTGCATTATTATTATTATTATTAATAAAATGTTTTTCATTTAAAGTTCATTGTTGTACAGATTATGTTTCTTAAGTATTTACCAAGTGTGGAGGTGGTGCTGGAACTGGAGCAAAAGGGACCCTTCCCCACCTTTTCATGATGTCTCCAAGTGGCTGGAAGGTCTCATCACAAGCTCTTTTCACCAATAGAGACATTGTGAAATACCCAGCCTGGAACCATTCGGTCATCTCCTGATTACTAAACGGACCTGCAGAAATCACCCAACAACACATAAGGTAATAAATTCCATGGAGTTAATACAGGATGCCTCCGACAGGTTTTGAGCTCAACAATTAGAGTAATCATAATATTAAAAAGAATGTTATGTGGAAGAGCACTATATAAATATTGACATATCCCCACCAACTATTGGCATAAATGGCTGAAGACAGGCAATGGTGGCTCACATGATAAATAAAGTGTGGCAACTGTCATTCTGATAGAAATTTTCTACACATATTCTCTAGTAGAGCCTCTTGTGGTGCAGAGTGGTAAGGCAGCAGACATGCAGTCTGAAAGCTCTGCCCATGAGGCTGGGAGTTCAATCCGAGCAGCCGGCTCAAGGTTGACTCAGCCTTCCATCCTTCTGAGGTCGGTAAAATGAGTACCCAGCTTGCTGGGGGGTAAACGGTAATGACTGGGGAAGGCACTGGCAAACCACCCCATACTGAGTCTGCCATGAAAACGCTAGAGGGCGTCACCCCAAGGGTCAGATATGACCCAGTGCTTGCATAGGGGATACCTTTACCTTTCTCTAGTATCCAATCACCCACCTCTTCTGCTCACGCCAATCCTACTTTAGGAATGTACTGGTACCTTTTGCTTATATAGAGAGGAAAGTATTCAATTTTTCGACACACTTTATTACAAAAATCAAGAGACAGAGCCTACCCTGAATTTCTCCCTGGGGATCTTTATAGTACCATTTTTGCATGGACTCATGGAGTAATGGTACTGATGAGCCCTTTGCTCTCTGATCTTGAAGCTTGGCGGCTAGTCTTTCATCATCCAGGGCACTGTCTTGCAAATATGCCACCATTTTCTCAGCTTGCTGCAAAATAAATTGAAGCTTAGAGGACTTTATGAAAAATAACACAGGAGGTCCCTTCCAATTCTATGATTCTATGAACTGCAGCTGGTAGGTACAAGGGTAAAAAAAAACCCTTTAAATTCCCTGGTTTTCTTTGGGATTGTATAATGCTACAGTTATGATTAAAAATTGAACTCATACTCTAAAATCAAGAAATGTCAAGTGATGTACCTGCACTTTATCATTCAGGTCTACAGATTCTGCAGCCCTGGATTTAGATCTCTTTATTAGCAGGGAAGACCTCTGAGGCAGAGAATCAGGCAGATTCCCCGCACACAAAGCTTTTTATAGACAATCAATCTGCAGCTTTACAAATGGAGGGGAAGTATTTGGAGGGAAGTATTTCTGATTTTAAATTATGATAATATAAGAAGAAACAAAAATACTACCATTCTCACTCCAAATCCTCCAAAGATTGACGTGCCACACTTGTCAACAGACAAGTCTACCTGATTCTCTCCATCACTGCTGGGCTAGACTTCTTAGTAAGTTCACATAGGATAATAATGTTGGAACTGAAGCCCACATGCTGCAGCTTCAAGTAAAGGCATTTGGGAGCAGGAAGTCTTTATGCTGGGACCTTCCAGCCATATTTTGGATTCTAAATTACTGTTAGCATAACCCACATTGGAATTATACTGCAAGCTAAATACCTCAAATACATAATTATGTACATCTGCAACAGCAAGGTACAGGCATACACAGGCTCTATTTTGCTATTAATTCCTGGTCACATTCCTTTGTTTAGCCACACAAGAATGTCTTTTACTGCTGACAAAGAGTCCATGTATGCATACAGGTACTTTAGGATTACTAAAATGCCAAGTATTAAAAAGTTGAACTATACTTTAAATAGACCCAGTGGAAGGTACATGCAGTCCAATACTATGCCTATTTAATTTGAAACAGGCCTACTGTGTCCAAGGCTTTCCATTTTAAAACTATTCTGTTTCAATACCACATTGCAATAGGCAACAGTTATAAGTGCAATACTCAAGCAGCAATTGTATTTTCGGGGATGAGCAAATAGGAACTTAAATTTTTCAGATTCACTAATATATATATATTTGATGATTTTCAAAAAATTATTAGAAAACTGAAATCTCTTGCAAATATGTACAACAATATTTGAGCTGCTGGTCAATGAAGTATTCTGTGTTATCTCTCTCCAGATTTGCTAACAGAGATTAACTCAGTCTGCCTCCCCCATAACTTTTGATTTGCTATTTCTGTGTGCAAAGATAATTTTCTAGATGATATTTTGAAACTGGGCCCCAATAACTGAGTATAACAAAAATGCATATCACTTCAGACATGAAGGATGTATAAATGGAAATTTTTAAATTTAAAATACACAGCAGACATAGGAAAGGATGTCCGTTCATAGGTATTTTAAACTGGAAAAGATGTCTCTCTATCTTACTTAGGTATCAGAACCCAAGTATGTCACACATGAAGCGGCTCCATGCAATATATGAGGCAGTCAGGTATTTAGGCTGAGAAAAGGTCACTCAGTGGGCGTCCAGAGCAGAATGGAACTGTCTCATACTCTAACCACTAACCTCTTCAGCTGCAGCATGAGCAACAAGGGCCCCCTCAGTAGCCACTGCATTTACAGCAGGGCCCCAGAAGCCACTCCATTGGCTGCGCAGGTAAGTCATCTGCAGATTTGCAGATCACTTTGGGGGAAGGGGGTATTAAACACCCCAATGTAATTTTTTAAAACTTTTAACCCATGTATGTGTGCACATCTGCCTACATATGATGTGCACATCTGCCTACATATGAGATATATTATTTCATATTCCTCTGTACATATAAGAGCAGAAATTATGGCTATTCCACTACAGAAGCAAACCACATGTCAAACGATACATTAAATTATTTCAACACTGGCTTGACTCCAACAACAATGTACAATGCTGTGTACATGCACAGGGTTCTTTCCCATACACACCTTCTTGCTGCTACTTCACCAATCTGTGATGGCATACAATGTAACATTGGAAACTGTGTCTGAGGCTAGAGGGGAAATTGACAATATGTTTGATCCTAACCATTATCTCAATATCATTTCCTTCTCTTAAGGACTGAGGATTGGTTTTACAGCATTAGGATGTAATCATAACTATGAAAGACTGGACATATTCTTCTCGTGGCTGGGGAAATGCAGCTAGCAAAAGCACAAATAAAATTTAACAGTAATATGTTTCTGAGAAAAGATTCATTACCTGTTCTAGATGTTTGAGGCCCTCTTCATCATCTGGGTCAGCTGGAATATTTCCCATACCTGGAGCAGCTGTGATTGATATCTGAACAGGCCTTAAGGCAGGATGTGGGTTAGAGTCTGGAAGTTGAGCAGGGGAAGCTACATCTGGAGTAATTGGTGAAGGTTGGACAGTGGAAACTGGTTCTAAAGGAAGAGAAGAATGGAAAGTAAATTTCTTTCTGTGTTCTGTGGCTGGCTGACTCATGAGGAGCTCTGAATTAACTATTATCCAAATAAGTTGTTCCTAATAAATATATCTTTGTCTAAGGGTAAAAGTAAAATAATTCTGACCCTCCTTCACCTAACACTACTAGATGCACAGGTAATATCAGTTGAGGTAGTTCATACAGTAAGGAAAAAGGATAGTGAAAATTCTTCCTACATCCGTCCAACCGATCCAGTTGCCAAGCTACACTTGAATTAATTTTATTTATTACATTTTTATACTGCTCTCCTTTGAAGCACAGGATGGTTCACAGAGAACATGAATCCAATACGACAGATACAACACAAACTCGGTAAATGCATAAACATCAATAACACTGAACATTTAATCATTCACTATTTTAGCAAAGGAAATGATACAACAAAGAATCCTAGATATCCATCGCCAACAGGATTTCAATCAAGTAAAAAATCCACTTTTTCCAATGCCTCCACTTAATAATTTGAGGCCATTACCTTATTTATCTAATCTTGTTTTCCCAGAACATAGGAGATCACTTACTCTCTTAAGATATAACATGCTCCCATCCACTTTTAGGGAAGGCTTATTAAAAAAAATACCCATCTGTGATTGTTTATGCATCTGCCAGGATGGGAGCATTGAGACATCTGAACATGTATTACTCCAATGTAGACTATACGATCAATTCAAGGAAGAACTTATATCTTCCCTACAGAATAAGCCCAACTCAGAGGCAATCACAGACATGTTGTCAGACAAAAGCACAGAAATAACTTCTGTTGTGGCCAGATTTGCTTGGAGAGCAATCAAAACAAGGAAGAGCTGGTTGGATTCGGAGCAATTTAGGTAGAGATAATCTCAATTGCTTGAGATAATGCTTGTGAGTTTTAAAACCAGAATGATTCTTAGTACTGTAATAATAAAGACTTGACTTGACACTATTTTAGCCATTTAATATTTTGTCCATAACTCAGCAGATTGGTCAGATTGAAATTGCTCAACGATGTGTCCAGTGGGCATTTCTGATAGGAGGGGTTTCTGGGGGGTTCAGTAGATCGGCGGCCTTTGACATCGTGGATCACGACCTTCTGATCCACTGCCTCGCCAGCACAGGGATACGGAGCACAGCCTTGCGCTGGATACGCTCCTTTCTCCAGAACCAGACCCAGAAGGTTGCGATGGGGGAAGAGTTCTCGCGTCCCTACGGACTCCCTTGTGGGGTACCGCAGGGCGCAGTCCTCTCCCCCACTTTATTTAACATCTTTATGCGCCCTCTGGCCCAACTGGTACGGAGTTTTGGGCTGGGTTGCCACCAGTACGCTGATGACACCCCACTCTATCTCCTCATGGGCGGCCGCCCGGACTCCCCCCTGGAACCATTCGCCAGATGTTTGGAAGCAGTGACTGAATGGTTTGAGCAGAGTCGCCTGAAACTCAACCCCTCCAAGACGGAGGTCCTGTGGTTGGGAGGCAGAGGGCAGGACCAGGCAGCGCGCCTACCCACCCTGGTAGGAGCGCAAATTACCATCACGAGTGAGCTACTGACAGTTGCACCCCATCTAGGCTGAGCTATCCCACTTTCTTGCTTGTACCCTTTCTGCCTAGCTACAGGACCTCTCTTTTTGAAGGGTTGAGCTTCATATGACTACTTCCATCACTGCTACGGACTTGGGGGATGAAATCCAGGCAGCCATCCATCAGAGGGAATACCTGGGTGTCATCGGCAGATTGATGATACCAAAGTCTGAAACTCTGTACCAGCTGAGCACTAGAGTACATGTTGAATAAAATTGGAAAGAGGACTGCCCCCTGTGGCACTCCACATGTGAGCTGGCAGTGGCTTGATTGTCTCCAATTGCTACCATCTGCCTGCAACTCCAGAGAAAGGAGATCAGCCACTGGAGGGCAGTCCCCCATATCCTGGCATCAGAGCTCATGGTTGACTGTGTCAAATGTCCTGTAAGGTCAAGTGATGTTGGCAGCGCTGATGTGCCATGATCCAGCTGGCGATGGAGGTCATCCATCAGGGTGACCAGCCCTGTTTCCACCCCATGACCAGGCCGGAAACCCGACTGGGATGGATCTAAGATATCTGGTCTGCAGTAGCCCTTTCTACTACTTAATTATTAAAATTAACCAATAAAAACGAGATTTTCAACACTGAAAAAGAGCTTGATTTTTTTAGCTGATCCCATATAACTTGCTTTTAAAAATGAATACACTGTTTTGATTACCTTCTCTAATGGGCACTTTGGATGGTGGGATATCCTCCATTTGGTTCTCTTTATCTGCTGTTTTCTCTATTACTTCTGGATCATGGTCCTCTCTTCTTTCAAGCAGGCTTGTTGGTAATGGCTCCTGTGACTGTAATTTTGGTGGAGTACCTGACCTGGCAGATGGTGAAGATTCTTTCACTGTTTCTTCTGTTACTTCTGAAATCATTGATATTTTTACTTAACTGGTCTGGAAAATGGAAACAATACTTGAGAAATACACCTAAGAAACCCTTCTTACCTGCTGCTGTTCGCTCTGACGTAACTCCTTCCCTCACATGCATTTTATCTAGTTCTTTGGCTTCTTCACTGTGACTTCCATCTGAATCACACTGGTCTTCACCCTCCTCTACAGGGCGGAAGTCCATTTCCTGCTCCTCGGGTATTGGCTCCTTCTGAACCTTCTAAAGAAGAAACACACACATTCACCTTTATTTCACTATGTATAAATAGCAGATTATGATATACCATGTCCATAGGAAATTTCTCACTTTTAAAGACAGGAATGCCCCAGATGAGTCAAAAGTTCCCATTTCTTCTTCTGCATCTTCCAAACACCATTCAGGAAGGCTATCCCTATCATCTTCCATACTGCCACTGCCACATCGCACTCTTCGGTAACCCCGCTCATCATCTCGTTCTCGGAAATCAAATTCAAACCTTCGCCGTCGCTCCATATATTCTCTCCAGCCTGCAGAACGTGGACCATCTAAGGGGGCATAAAAGTTACTTTACAAAAGAATTTTACAGGGAAAGAAAATGTGTAGAAGGTGAAAGGAACAGAGAAAAACAGGACATTGAAGACAGCACAATTTGACATAACCATAAGATCACTGCAGCTTCTGATCCTCCTGGATATAAGTATTTTGTACAAGTTTGTCTCCCTTTAAAGACCACTGACTCTTAGCTATGTTAATATTAACAAACAAGGGAAACTTAAGAATACCTGTGCAATGTAACTCTAAGCAACTGGATCAAACATAGCTACAGAAAGACCACTAAATGTTACTGTATGCAATGACAAGCGACCAGTCTAAATTTATTTTTCCTGTTTTAGACTGATTAAAAAAATGTTTCTCCCATTTTCCATCTATACTGAGAATGGATTAACCAAAGTACAATGATTCTTTTGAAGAGAAAAGGTACCAACTAGTGCACAACATACATTAATTCCCTCAACTTTTTTTTTTAAGGCCAAAAGAGCAGGGCTCTAGCCTCCTACCTGAGCAGTAGAGCCATCTAAATTGGGAGGGTCAGCCTATGGTCATTTCAAGCGGAAGCCACGCAGATTTGCATTGCTCTACTTGAGCGAGCACAGGGATAACCTAACCAGTTTGGATGACTTTCCCCACTGAAGAGAATAATGACATCTCTAAATATCATCTCCTTATTTGTATTTAATAAAAACTGAGCAACATTTACAAGTTTACAAATAATTTTCATGTGAACACTCAAACAGATCCAAGCCACTCTGCTATATATCTTGTCCAGATAGTTATTCCTATATTTTGGTTGACAAGGTGTACATATTCAGGAGGACAGGCATTGTCTAAAAACTGAAGCAGATTCACTCTCCCAATCAATTCCTCAGCAGTTACTACTGAGTATTACTGAACCTCACCCCTACATCAACCACAAAGGGGCAGCCTTTGTTAGCAAAGCTATTCTAGAGAATGGGTAAATGTAACATGGAGTTCATCAGAGTATTGTAATGCCAAAGGTAAAGGTAAAGGTATCCCCTGTGCAAGCACCGAGTCATGTCTGACCCTTGGGGTGACGCCCTCTAGCGTTTTCATGGCAGACTCAATACGGGGTGGTTTGCCAGTGCCTTCCCCAGTCATTACCGTTTACCCCCCAGCAAGCTGGGTACTCATTTTACTGACCTCGGAAGGATGGAAGGCTGAGTTAACCTTGAGCCGGCTGCTGGGATTGAACTCCTAGCCTCACGGACAAAGCTTTCAGACAGCTGCCTTACCACTCTGCGCCACAAGAGACCAAAGGTAGATGAATTCTATTATGAAAGTCAGTGACCTCTGTACTCAACCACACACACACGGCCTCTTCCAAATGGATTTCTTTCCCCCTCTAGTCCTATCCGTTTGCAAAAGGTAAATGCACACATCATTTTGTTAGGAACAGTCAACTAGCCTACATTTTACAAATGAAATTAGAGAGCCTGTACCTGGATAAATGTGGGGTTTGAGCCACACCTTCAGTTGTACATATGCTGAATGCAACACAAGAATTACTCAATGCACATATGAAGAAAAATCAACCACCTACTATAGCTTGTGAATAGGGCTTCCAACTGCTCACTACCAATCCTCCTTCTTGGGGGGGGGTATAATCTGTGATTTTGATTCCATCTGTTGAATTTGGTAAGGTAGTCTGCTAGCACAATAATTCTGTGAAAGGATTTATAGCTGACTAACTTATTTCAAATGAGCCTCTTGTGGCGCAGAGTGGTAAGACAGCAGAAATGTTGTCTGAAAGCTCTGCCCATGACGCTGGGAGTTCAATCCCAGCAGCCGGCTTAAGGTTGATTCAGCCTTCCATCCTTCCAAGGTCGGTAAAATGAGTACCCAGGTTGCTGCTCGGGGTCAACGGTAATGACTGGGGAAGGCACTGGCAAACCACCCCGTATTGAGTCTGCCAAGAAAACGCTAGAGGGCGTCACCCCAAGGGTCACACATGACCCAGTGCTTGCACAGGGGATACCTTTACCTTTACCTTATTTCAAAGTTTTGCTTTAAATGGTTGCATGACGATAAGTGAGCATGAGAATGAGGCAGAGAGGGGACAGATGGAAGTCAGTAACTGCAGATTCCAATGCATTTATCTGTAACCTGGAATAAGTTGGTTGTCCGAGTGTGTGAGTCAGACTAGAAAGAGTTCAGCATAAGCCATTACCTTCATAAGCGTGGTTCTGCTACTCAGCAGGCTGCATTGCAACCCCAATTCTGACAAAATTCCTATCAGAATTAAAAAACCTTCAAGACCTCTCACTGAGTGCAAGACCTAATACAGAAAATCTTTTTCTTTATTCAAACACATACAGTATTTTGATCAACCAGTAGAGGGTCTGAAGCTACTGCAACTCCTAGTCTGTTGCTCAACTACGGGTATGTGAAGTGCTAAATCGTGTATACGATTAGGGCACTTCCTACTTGCAGTGATTAAACTGGTGCTTGTAGTAATTTCTATTACCAGAATGGGAAGGCCAAAAGGCCTAGATATGTCCCTTTCACAGAGACTCAGTGCGTTGAAACAGGCATTTGAAAATTTCATACCACAGGGGGTGCAACATCACTTGGTTAATAGCACCCCATTAATCTCCAAATAAAAGGGCATAGTATATTTTCTCCAGGCAGCTGGGACCCTAAGCTAGAAACTATTTTTGAACACACCTCATCAAAAAGCTCCCGTTTTGTATTAGGATGAGTTTAGAGATGAAATATTAGAGGCCTTCCATTTAACACAACTTAATTGTTTCAGTTTCAAATGTAAGAGCCCCATCTTCTAAAGAAGATACAGCAAGTTCTACTGTTAATAAATCTCTTTTATATAAACAACTGTTTTAATATTCAGAAGAATTGTACTATTGCTATTATTTTGCACACTTAAATCTCCCTCTCAGAAATGATCCTATACATTCCATAGCACAGAAAGGAAACTGCAAGTTGGAACATGGAGAGATTTATAAAGACAGAGAGATCAAGTATTATTGTAATCCTTGAACAGAATTCTGTTTTAATAGGGTATACAGATCTCATAGTATAAAGCTACTTTTGTTAGTCTTGTAAAACCTGAACTACTACCACCTGATCCTACAGCAAACTAACATTTTTTGATCTTACTTTATATACTTGGTTTAGTATAAACTAAAATTTCAACAATTTCCTTAAATTTATTTCTGAACTAAGGGGAAGCTACAGAATGTTCATACAATACATAATGCAGCATTCTTTAATACATGTATTTCTGTCTAGTGGGTAAGTAGTGGAAAGTATCTAACAGTGCTTCAGCCTCAGGAATAATCTAGACACGAGCCTGTCATGTAGACAGCCTTTCTGAATTAAAAAATATGTGATTCAGTAGTGTTCTTTGTTTTTTAAGCAAGATACTCATGTCCTAACCAAGTCTCTCACATCTGATCATCATGAGGTGCTGGTTCAGCTGTTTTAATACTGTCTAAGTTAGACACACTGCTGCTTTATTGTGCATTTATCAGTTATGTCTGACGTCAGGAAGACACACAATGCAGCATTCTCTGTGACAAACATTCTTTCCAAGTAACAGAAAGCATCTGATAATACTGCAGCCTCAGGATCCTGATGGATTCTTAGTAGAAATCAGACCTGGAGAACATTTGGTGGAAAAAATATCATAGAAGGTAAGAATAGCTCAATTATTGTCTTATATATTAGTAGAGAATTATTGAAGTTTTTTTCATTTCAAAACTTTAGGTGATTATTTCCATCACAGGGCAGTTTTATAGAGATTTTCAAATATTTTTTTCCTTCCAAACTTTGTTTACTCCCTGCTCTTTTGACCAGTTTGCGATTTCCCTTCCTTATATTTCTTCTCACCTGGGCTATGAGGACGCCACCTCTCGCCATCCCTCCGTGAACCAGCCAGTCTCCAGCCTCCATCATCATCTTCACCATTTTGCTCTTCCCTGAAGATGCGCCAGTTTTCGCTCTCAGAGCGTATAAATTCATGCTTCCTTCCTGTTGCTACTGTTCCACCTTCCTCAAAGTTCGGTCTTGCTGCAAACAAAATAAGTGTGCATGTGATAAATATATTCATCATGAAGAGTATCTGGAATGTAATTTAAGAACTGCACAATTTAGATCACAAAGGAAAGGATAGAAGACCAAAGGTATTTTTCTTTGCCTTTCTTCTAAGGACAAATTCTTCTGTGGAGTTTGTAGGATAAAAACCAAATTTAGAATTTTAAGATTTAAAATTTTAAAGGAGATTTCCAGGGCAACACTATGCTTTTACTCCACTGTAAGCCCACTCGTTTCATTTTGAAACCAATGAGTTTAGACTGGAGCAACTCTGCACAGGACTGTGCTCCAGCACAGGATTGTGCTCCAGCACAGCTGTAACCATTTAAGAATGTCAAAAGTTCACTCAGCAACAAGTGATGGAGGAGCATCTGCAGAGTTTGTTTGCATAAACAGTTTCATGCCACCTGATGTTCAATGAGATCGCTTTTCAGCATTATCTAGACACTATTCCTAGTCACTGCAAAGTTTATCATGGCACAGCAATTCTGTTTTTGTTTGCATGGGACGTGTTCTTAAACACTGCATTATCCAACTCATTTGAAAAGCTTTATTCTTTCCTATTTAACATCTGTTAGGGATCATTCAACATGATCTTATTTTACATTAATAATTACAGAAATTCTGGATGAATTATATTCTGATCAGTAGCAAGTGCAGGGTCAAAGGGCAACATGAAATTGCTAGCGTTACATATGATTAATGCATGTAGAAGAAGAGTTGGTTTTTATATCCCATTTCTTATTGTCCAAAGGAGTCTCAAAGCAGCTTCCAATCGCCTTCCCCCCCCCCCCACAACAGGCACCTTGTGAAGTAGGTGAGACTGAGAGAGCTCCTGACAGTACTGCTTGATCAGAACAGCACTATCAGGGCTGTGACAAACCCAAGGTCACCCAGCTGGCTGCATGCTTGCCAGATTAGAAGCTGCCATTCTTAACCACTACTCCAAACTGGCTTTTGTAGAAATGTAGAACATTGCATTTCAAATAATGATATGGAGAAGCCAGTACTGTGTAGAGGTTAGAATATCTGTGAAACTCAGGTACTGTTCCACATTCACCTCTTAAGGTCACTAGGTGACTCTGGACCACCCATTCTTTCTTAACGTGATTCATACATGTTTTAGGAGACACAACAAAAAAAGAGGAGCCACAAATGCACATCTCTTACCTAAATATTTGACATCTCGCTCTGCAACAGCCATAGCATTCTATATGGCTGCAATGATTTCAGTTAGAATGAAAGTTAGAAGAAAATGTGTGTGTGTGTGGGAGGGGGGGGAGAAGCATAGTCACATTTAAGGTTGTGACCCTATGCATGCTTTCTAGTGAGTGCCACAATTAATTTAGAGCGATTATTTTCAAATTAGAATGTCTAAAATTCAGCAAGATTACTACTTTAAAAAAACACAAATATGTCAACAAATCAAAATATAGTTACAGAAAGCTGCATGAAATTAGATTAAAAATGTTAGCTATTATATTCGGAAGTTACTGAAAAATGAGGAACCAAACAGAGACTTGGTCATTGTATTTTTAAAAAATGTTTTGCAAAACCCAAAGTTCCTTAAATATGTATGTAAGTTTATACCCCTTGTGTTTTAGTGGGTTTAAATTATTTAACACAGAGGTTGGTGTTTGGCCATGATTTCCCAGGATGAAAAGAAAAAAAAAAGATCTGTGGCTTTGCCTCAAACTAATTGACTGGACTTCCTGAGGAGAAGGAGCAGTGAAAGGGCACCTGCATTCCATGTCTGACCCAAAGCCAGCTATGGTGTTTATGGAAAAGTTCAGATACAACAAAGATATCCAGCCAACAAAGTCTACAGCTATGTAATCTGAAGTTTTAAAAGGGACTAACTTCAAAGTACTAAAGTGGTGCTCTGGAATACAATCTTTTGAGAACTTGTTTACTGAGGATTTTTTACTAGAATAGCAAACAGCAATGTCAACAATCTTTCTATAAGTTACACAAACACCCATATTGTTCCCTAATATAATAAAACGGACTTCTAGTATCTCTCATGTTGAGATAAATACATTGTGACACACTTCCCATAGTAAAATGGACAAACTTCCCAAAGTAAAGCATGGACAAATTTCCCAAAGTAAAATGGAACTTGTGATGGATGAGTAGAAATTGATATATCTGGCTTTTTTAGCAGAAAAGATCACCCTATTCACACACCCCTGAAACAGCATTCAACTTAAAGAGATGTGGATCTAGCAATGATTTCTAAGACGAATCCAGACCAGCATTTGTTCCATCTTGATTCAATTTGTACAGCCTAGAAAATTTCCTATGTAGATGTGCTTCTTCCTCCTACAATCAAAGGATTTTTACTTGAACAAGAGCAACACTGCAGAGCAAATATTTCCAAATTTTGCAAGATTTTCTTACACACGAGTACATGTTGCTGAAGTTTTGGAAAAAGACTAAACACGATATGGCAGGTTTCCTTTCATACTGAAGCATACTGCTCAACATCCTAATCTATGGCACAGACTAAATTTTCAAAGCTTTTAAAGCATACATGCAAATATATCTACATTATGAGACAATTTTTAAAAAAAGGAACTGGTATAAAACTACCACCAAATACATACAGTACCTGTATTTTAAAAATAAAACCACAATCTTACACTAAGGGATTTGGATAGAATTAAATGACTTAAATGAGTGAAGTATCTCCTCATCACCAAGAACGTCACAAAGCGTGTCTCTCAGTTTTATGGTGCCATGCCCCAACATGTATTAAAATGTTCTCCACTAATGAAATCTAGAATTAATGTTTTGTATTTTATAGGGTTTTTTTTTAAAAGGAGAAACATGAAGGAGATTTTAGTTTCTAAGTAGCATTATATTGGTCTACATTAATAATTTTCACAGCAGGTCTTCAGTACTTTTACTGCAAACAATCACAGTCTTTGTTCCTCAGATCCTCTTATGTCTGACGTTCAATCAGCAGCTAACTAAGGAAAAATGTGAAATGTTGCTGCACTACAAAGTAACCCTCACAGATCACGTAAGTGGTTCTGGAAGGTGGACCTTTAAGGTAGTTTTCAGCTACTGTCTTTACTAGTCAGTTGCTACACACTAAATTCCATGCAGCATAAATCTGGAAGATCACAGATTTACAAGTTGCAAAATTTATATAATTTTTATCTTAAGATCGCTGTAACAATGCCTTCCATCCCAGCTTATATACATATTTCTACTTCCCCTGATTTCAAGGCAGTCCTAGGAATAAAACAAGCTAAGCAGGCATGGCAAAATAATGCTCCAGTCGATTACAGAGGCCTTGACACCTACAGGCATAAGCACGTAGCAGTCTAAGTAGGAATCCTGTTTTACTGCTTATCGGTATTCCCTATGGGAGACATGTTTGCCAATCTCAAAACACAGCAATAAAAAAGATCTAAAGAGGCTGGAGGAAAGTGAAACAGAAACTATACCTTCACCTCAACCTACCTGACTTTCTTACTTGAAAATATTACGAAGTGTGAATACTTTACAAGTCTGTAACAAAAAAAGCTAAATGGAAAACAGTTCTGAAGGATTTCATTCCTTTGAACTTTCAAGTAAAACCTTAAATAAGATTATGCAAACCAAAAAACCCCATCCTGATTAAGAGGGGGGAAATTCACTACTTTCTCCTAGTAAGTTCTTATGAATCTCTCCACAGCTGCTAGGGTAAAGAAAGCTCCAACAAACCAGCATTCTTTTCCACATGACCACAGCTAATTGGCCCCCCTGCAGACCAAATGACCAATCACATCAGCTTCATATGAAAACCAACCCCCCACATTATAAACCATGGAATGAGACCTGTACGCCCATTTTGAACAAACATCCTTCCATACTAAATGCCAAAACTTTTTTCTTCTTCATTCCCTTGGGATCCCTGTATATAGAAGAAAGTTTGGTCCGATTTCCCTATCCACGCTATATACCTCCCTCCCTTTCCCTGCCAGGCAGATAAATCAACAAGGATACTGGTAAGTACATGATGCTAACAGAGCATCACTTTTTTCATATTTCTAGCTGTGTAGTTTAAGACAAAAATTGATTTTTGAGGATTTAGCAGACTGAAAAGATTTTCTGTTTAAAAAATAATTAGTGATTATTTCATTTGGTCTTTTAAACTTCCCTTTGTGTTCAGACAACTTCCAGAGCAAAAACTCATTTTCTATACAGGTAGATCATTCAAAATAACCACAGCATCTTCCATGGCAATCTAGTTTTAATTAGCAAAAATATGATGTTATTCCTGGCTGTTTAGTTCCAAAGAGACATTTCTTCACAAATTAACTGCCCTACCATTAGAGTCAGATTTTAATCTCCACTAAAATTTTAAATAGTCTGTCAAAATTCCTACAACTATCTTAAAAGTAAGCATTTAAGAAAACTGGCTGGAAGTTCATAGTCCTGAAACAACTATATGACTGTGTACTTAACACAGTTTAGGTTAACAACATTTATTTTAAGGATTCAAGATATTTAAAAAAATTAATTCCAGGCCCAATCTTTCATCTTTATTGCTAAAAATTTTGAAAAGATTATTTTGTTACCTTAGTTTCAATATAACTTCATCAATTTGAAAAATGTAGGCATTAACCAGCAAATTCTGTAATAATATGAAATAACCATCACTGGGATTATTGCAGTTCCTCTTGTTTTCTACTATCAAGTAATTCTCAAGCTGGCTGAAATATCTTTTTTCCTCTGTTGGATACAAATGTGCTGTGGGAGACATACTGCACATTTTGAATCTAAATGATTCCTTAGCAGTTCAGCCTGGCTTGCAATCCTGCATTCACCAGAGGGTAAACAGGAGATGTAGTCTGAAGGAGCCAAGTGAATGGCACATAGAGATTTGAAAGAAAGAAAAAAGCACAGCAATATTTCACTGGGGTATTTTTTAAAGACTTTAAAACTTCTAAAAATCTGGTAATGCATTTCTGGCATCTAATTGTTAACTATCTGAATTTCTATGTGAACCTGTAATGCCACCACAGATTTAGTGCTATGTCTTGTGATGCAGCCTTTGTTTAACTATAGGTATGTTGGATCCAGTACTTCTGTTCAGTAGCAGTGAACCTCAGGATTGAGCTTTTGATCAGATTTAGAATGTCAGGATCAAACACAGCCCCCTCTCTATGCAGAATACAAAAAAAAAGTGTTTGACCTATAGCAAATCTACCACTTAAGCTTCTGCTAATTCTTTGTTCCACATTCTCATCATGAGTACCTTAAACCTCAGTAAATGTGAAGGGATAAAGTCGATGTAACAGACCCTATTTATATTCAAATGATATTTAGACTCACTTGATATTCGACTGATATTCAACTGATATTTAGATATATGTATCTCCCCCTCCGATTTAGGAATACAAAATTTAAATAGCCTGTGACTAGAGCAACATGTTGAGCGACATGCCTCATTTATTTTATCTAGGTTACTCAAAAGCATACCAACTAAGGCAAAATTATTTTGCCTAGACTCTTACAATCCACATTCCCAGTTTAATCATGGTGTCATCCCATACACTGGCTCTAGCTCTGGCAGTAAGGATAAATGAAAATGCAGCATGGCCCAATACACATTCCCTTCATTTTGGCTTTAAAGAACTGATACAGGCTCTCATAAGAGAAAGTGGCACGATAAGAATGTAGGCAAATGAGCATAGTGGAAGATGAATGGTAATAGGAAAGCAGAGGTGCAATGGCTGCTTCCTTGGGATAACTGTTGCTCACTCTAAATAAAAAGTCAGTGACATAACTATATAAAAGCTGCACAAATCATTACAACAAAGAATATTTTCAGATTAGTACAACAAGCCAAATAAACTCTACAGCCACATGTGCATGAAAAGCTGTAACGGTTGCCATTTTCCCCCTGTGGTAAAGACTTGTTTTGTTTTGTTTGGCCTTCCCTCAGTGAATCGTCCTTCCTGACCAGTGTTTTGAACTGTTTTTACTTTCTGTATTAGTTTTGGTTTTAATGATATTTTGAGCTAATTTAAATAGTTTTATAATGTGGTTTTATCATATATGTTTTAACTTGTTACTTGCCCTAGTGTCCCCTGTATGGGCACAACAACAGAGTATATATTTTGGAAAACAAAATAAATTATAGTAGCTTTCCGTATAACTAGGGATTCTTACAAAATTTTCCTTTAGAATTTTGAGATTGTGAATTACCTGATTTTGCTGGAAGACTGGCATGAATGAGTTAGTGCTCTGCCATTCTTTGAATTTTACTGATTTGAACGTGCACCATTTGTCAGTTTTCCAATTTGTACCAATCTGCAATCAACTCAAGATGTAAAAGTAATCTTGATGTGACTGACAGAGTTAACATTCCTACTTAAATAGTTTTAGGATTCAAACTGAATACTGTGGTAAACTGAACACATGTGGATTTGAAAATTAATGTGAGAAATTCTCCAGAAAGGCAGACCACAGGGCAAAGCCAACTTGTTGGAAAAAGTGGAACACTGATTCATCCCTTGCTATAACTCCCTTTTGTAATATAAACTCAGTAACAGGCTTGGTCTGTTACTTGTACTTTTCTTAACAATGTACAGCAACCAAAAGACTATTCCTGAACTATTACTTTAAGAGCTAACAAGCGTCCACTAGTTTTGTTTACTTTGACTTCCAGAAAACTTTTCACAAACTCCCTCATCAATTGCTCCTTAGCAGTTTTAGCAGTCTTCAGAAAGGAATTAGCTGGTTTTATGGAAGATAGATACACAAAATCACTAGTAGGTAAAACAACTAAATGGAACATATAAATACTTGTTGTTGGGGAAATGCAGCATACCCTAGTTGAGAGCTTTCTAGAAACATCTGCTTGGTCAGTACTAGAAAGGAGGCCCTTGGGCAGATCCAACAAGGCTCTTATTTCCTTAACAGAAATAACATACTCCTTCTCACATGTCTATTAGGGGAGGAGACATAACTTCATTAGCCACTTTCAGTACTTCAAGTTGGCTTTTTTTTGGGGGGAGGGCAAATGCGCATGATATATATGTACTACTCTAGCCCTCCAGTGTACAGGGGCCTTTTTGAATACTGTAAGATTGTATTTTTTTAAAAAATCCTATTGACTACTCCTAATAACCATAAGTACAAAGAGAATTTTGGGATAAGGAGTGTCAATGGATGCTCTTGCTCTATTACACACATGCATTTTAGCCTTCTCAACATGCAGCCCCCAAAGCAGAAGTCCATTGTCTAAACCCATTTAATTCTATTTTACTGGGAAACCTAAATTCACTAAGGCAAGTACAAAATGTTGATATGAGCTGATCTCAAAGATACTGGAATGCCTGACTCAGCCTTTCAAAACTTTTTTACCGCTGAGAAACCCCTGAAACATTCTTTAGGCTTTGAGAAACCCCAGAAGTGGTGAAATCATGCTGAATATGGTTGGGAAATATAGCTGTCTACATACCCACCCAGAGCCCTTCTCCTTTCCATCACCTCCGGGCCCATCATTGGCCATTTTGGAAGGGGGAGGTGTGTCAACATGACCATATATGGTCATATCACTCAATAAATGTTAAGAAATTAAAAAAATATATTAAAAATTATTTAATTCCCACCCATTTGGGAAAGGTACCCCAGGGTTTCACGAAACCATAGTTCACAAAGTCTGGCCTAGTTGAATGCTGAATTTGGCACATATATCTATGCAAGCAGCATGCTGTTATTAAGTATACTCTTCTCCATAGTAATTGATTGGTATAATGAAGTTTTAATATTAAGGCTAATAATTAATGTTATAAGTTGTAAAAGATGAATTAGAATCAGCAGCACTAAATGCCACTGCCATTGTAGGCACTGCCCATAGCTGCCATGTATAATAAAAGGCCTATAAATCCCTACTATATCTTCAATCAGCTCAACCCCCTTTGGTCAAAAACATAACCCCACAATTCCAGTTGAGCACAATTTGATCATTCTGGGCATGGTAGCTGTGGTGCGCTGAAATGAACACAGTCTACATATAATTTAAAACTTTGCACATCCAGCATCATAGGACAGCTCTTTGCTAGCTTTCAACTTACTTTTCGTTTATCATATAGCTTCAGTAACAGAATACTAAAGTAAACATCCTGTGTTTCCCAATGGAAACAAAGCCTCCCCTTAAATAAGGGAGTATCAATTATTCTGGAATGAAATAGACACTTTCTACATTCCACCCCATTCTTCACAGAACCAGCAGAGTAGCAAGTAAGGAACTGCACTTCAAACCTGCCTCTGTTATGAACTCATACTTAGCCCTGCAATTTGAGGATAATCATTCTGACCTACTTAACAGGGTTTTTATAAGGATGGCTGAGAAAGTGTGAAACCTTTCAGAAAATTCTAAAGTGCCATACAACTACAAAGTATTGCTGTTAAATAGTCTTCTTTGGTACCATTGGCTTTATGCACTGGCCCTGGTCTTATTACTCCCAGCTACAGGACATGGAATTTTAAAAAGCACAACAATTTCTAATCCACAGGATTTCAGCAAGAACTAAACTATATATCTGTGGCACAGAATGGTGACCCAACCCAAAAACTAGATATAAAGGCTTGGGAGCAGTAGGTTGTGTAGTAGTGAATACTGCCCAAGTAAAAACATGTTACAGGAGATAATCATCATGGCAATTACATATGAGCTACACATTAAATACTGTTTCACACTATACATAAATTAATTCCTGGTATCTTGGTATGGCACACTGAAATTATTTTTGTAACAAAAGTAGCAATATGGGGGAAAGACATGTTTAAATGCAGAGGACATTATCCTGCAGATTTAAGAATACAGTTAAACCATTTTCATTGTCATAATTACATCTCTAGGAAACCTGTACCAAGCTACTGATACAGGTTCTAGGAAAACAATCTTGGAACCAGCTGGCTAATAATAGACAATTGGCTGCACAAAAGTTTAAGGATGGGCACAAACCTAAAACTTCCACTTCAGAGTGGCTCCTGAACTTAACTGGATTTTTCTTGAACCATATTAGCTAGTTTGGATCCCTCTTCCTTCCAGTTGTGAAAGTAGGGGGGGGGAGATTGTCCAGGAAAGGTTAAATGGTTGGCAGCCATTTAAACCTAACAGTTTATGGGTGTACCCACCATGCTGTTAGGTTTAAATAGCTGGTAGCCATTTCAGACTAACAGTGGAATGGGTGCATCCATCAGCTGTCAGACTGAAATGGCTGTGAGTTTTTTCACCGGTTTGTTTAGTTTCACATGCTTGGAATGGCTCACAGCCATTTAAATCTAACAGCTGATGAACAAACCTACCCTGCTTAGCTGTTAGGTTCAAATGGCCTGAACAACTGAACCAAACCAGACAAAGCTCCAGTAAATGTTTGGGGAAGGCACCATTCCTGAACACTGGTTTGGGGGCTATGAACAGAGCCAATTTTGGATCATGAGCCAATTTTTTGCCCATCCCTGTAAAAGTTTGACATTCACATTCCATATTAATGAGAAAATTGCCATAGGTTTTAATGACTGTAGGAAAACCCAAACTCAAAACTTCTAGGGCATCAGCAGACAGACCAATGCTAGACTTTAGACTAAATATCTAGCTAGACTAAATATCTGCAGTAGCCAGACCAATGCTAGAGTTTACCTAAACGCTTTTCCAAAGGAGAAAGACCGATTGATTTGTACTTTTAACACTGGAAAAACAGAACATAAAAACTTAAAATCAGATTATCTGCACTAGTCACAGAAGAGAAAAAACAGACTGTAACACATTAAAATACATACATTTTAAAACAATAAATTATACATGTGTACATGAGGGGAGAAGAAGAGGAAATGTATAGGAAAAGAACTGCATTTTCCCCTAAAGTATATACAGCCAGAGGATTACCAGGAAAATTTACTAACCCATTACTACCTTTGTGCAAGTTCCCATGTTGTATATATACTGTACAAAAGCTCTGCTGTACATCGAAGTCCAATAATCTGAATATAGTTTCAATTTTATCATCAGTTATTAAGGTTATCCGAACTCAGTAACCTACAGCAATATCATTTATCAGCAGCACTACTTTATATAGCAAAACTTTTTTATTTAGCAGATCTATAGTAGAAAACAACTGGATATTTTGTTTTTTGTTATAGTATGGTTTTCACATCTGAGCATTCTTGAGCTGTAACAAGTCCAGCTCATAAAAAGTGGCCTGATTTTTAGAGGTTTTAAAAACCTCCTACAGGAACTAAAGTAGTTCTGAAAACCAGTCAGCCTAACTAGAAACTGAGTCCAACAGATGCTTCCCTCACTCAATTTTTCTTGTTGACATATTTGATTTAGAGTTCGACTTCTTTCCTCGGGGTTTCCTCTCAGTTTATATAATTGCATAATATTTTCCGTATTATTCTCTATCCCCTTTTTAATGCAGCTTTACATCAGCAGTGGCCTGAGTATGTTCAGCAGAAGAGGCTATAACCCAGGTACCACAATTCTAGACGATAAAAATATCACAGCTATTAGTACTCAAAATCTTTAGATAGCCCCCCCCCCCAAAAAAGTTTCATGCAATAAAAATAATACAATGGTCTTAAGACCATAAAAATATTATATACATCTTTAAAAGAATTTAGAAGACTAGTTACCTTGTTTAATATTAAACTGCCTATCTGCAACTTTTCGTAAAACAAACTAAACTTGAATTTCAGAAATCTGACTTCTAATACTACTTAACTATCTCAGAACTATAATATCAAACCCATAAGAAAACATGAATTAGAATCAGAAAGAAGAGCTTACATTTCTAAATGATATAGAAAACTGAAAAAAGTAATCTGATCTTTAATGTTTTTTAGATGATCGTTACTGTGCCATGAAAGCAGTGGCAAACCCGGCTCTCCAAAGTTAATTTTCTCAGAACGGCATGTTTTAAGACTCCCTTGGCTAGCTGCAGGTGGCATCTGGTCTACTGCCAATGTGTCAGACTCTCTGATCATCATCTGAGCTACAAATAAACAAGCATCCAACAGTTTTTTATTTTCATTTTCAGAAGATGAGGACGGAAGTGATAGAAGGCAATAACACCAAACCTAGTGCTCCTCTCCTTGCCCAACGATACCCGAGAATGGTCACGAAAGATGGGCATAGCACTCTCCAGATGGAGGGTGCTCATGGGAAAGGCCTTGCATACCTGAAAGATGCTTGGGGAATCTTAATGGACATGCGCTGGAGATGGATGATGCTAGTATTTTCTGCTTCTTTTGTCCTCCACTGGCTGGTCTTTGCTGTTCTCTGGTATCTACTAGCAGAGATGAATGGGGATCTGGAAATTGATCATGATTCCCCACCTGAAAACCACACTATTTGCGTAAAGTACATCACCAGCTTTACAGCTGCATTTTCATTCTCACTGGAGACACAGCTCACTATTGGTTATGGCACTATGTTTCCAAGTGGAGACTGCCCAAGTGCAATTGCTCTACTGGCTATACAAATGGTATTGGGACTCATGCTGGAAGCTTTCATCACAGGTAATTAGTTCTTATTTCACTATTAAATACTTTGAGTTATTATTTAAATAAAAATGTTATGACAGCAATGGAGGGGGTCAAAGGATTGGACATAGTTATGCTATGGAGCATTCTTAAAAATACAAAATGTATTTCTGAATGGTTTGACAAGGTTTTATAGTGTGAGAAAGAGTACAGCAATGTAGTGATAGGAACTGAAAACTGTTAACTAAGTTATTTGTTCTTAGCAGTCCACAATTAGATACATCTGACCATTAATCACCCATTTTGACAAATTTATTTCCTCCACTATGTTATCCTTTGGAATCAAACCCATACAAATGGTAACTTTATAAATTAAGGTTGTTATTCCTGTTTGGCTCTGGAATTTGTTAAACATTTTCATTATGCTGTATGTTAATTTACTGCACACACTTTACCTATAAGCATGGACTGGTAACCCATTTTATTGTGTCTATAAGTAAGTATGCATGCACATGAAAGTTTATTCCTTGAATAAAATTTTGTTGGTCTTAAATGCGCTGCTCGGCTCAAACTTTGTTCTGCTTCAGACCAACACGGCTGCCCACTTCAATCTAAAAAATTCATTGTGTAGTACTGTATGGCTTATGTGTAATTATTCCAACTGTACAGTTCTTCAAACTTCCAAATAAGAAGTGTTTTAATTTGAACTCTCTTTCCTATATTACCACAGTGTGTAAGAACAGTTAATGGTATCTTTTTTATAGATTTCAATGGAACTGCCCATATACGTGTGTGTGGCTTAAAATGAACAGTAAAACTCTATATATTTCCTGGTAACTGTACTTAGTAGTGCAGCTTAAGATATTTTACTGACAAAGTGTCATTAAACATTAGACGGTTTTCAAGCTCTATTTTATTTAAAGCCATTTTAAATGAGCTAGTACAGAAAAATTTAGGTTATTTCCTATCACTATAAGCTTAAGGGTCAGTGTAATATAAGTAAAGATTTATTACACGTTACGCCTACCAGATAGTAGATGTAGGTGTAACACAAAACTCTAAACTACAAATCAGCTGCTGGCTCTTATTCTTCTCTGTAATAAAGGTAACCAAGATGGTGGCAAAAAAACTGGAAAATATCAACCATTGGTTGTTTTTTTAAGTTGCCCGTCAACAGTGTTTTTATGTTATAGTAATCGCTGTGGCAGACCTATATAATTCTGGAATTACTATTAAATATAATGCAAATATTAATACTAGCATTAACATTAATCAAATACAGAACCAACTTCCTAATGGTGGTCAGATTGTGTCTTCTACACACCATGAAACTATGCTTAACAGTATGATCAATATTCCAATTCTCTTTTTATTTAGGTGCATTTGTAGCAAAAATTGCCCGCCCAAAGAACCGAGCTCTGTCTATCCGGTTCACTTACTCTGCAGTAGTGACACACAGAGAAGGAAAGCCATACCTAATGTTCCAAGTGGCTAATACTCGCCCAAGTCCACTCACCAGTGTTCGGATTTCTGCAGTGCTTTATGAAGAACGGGAAAATGGTCAATTGTATCAAACAAGCGTGGATTTTCATCTGGACAGCATCACTTCTGAAGAATGCCCATTCTTCATTTTCCCCTTAACCTATTATCACTCTATAACTCCATCTAGCCCTCTAGCCATTCTCCTACAAAGGGAGGCTCATCGTCATTTTGAGCTAGTAGTTTTCCTTTCAGCCACACAGGAGGGCACAGGAGAAACATGTCAAAGGAGGACATCCTACCTACCATCTGAGATCATGTTACACCACCACTTTGCCTCCATGTTAGCTCGAGGCTCCAAAGGGGAATATCAAATCAAGATGGAGAATTTTGATAAGACAGTCCCAGAACTTCCAGCTGCAGACTCAAAAAGTTTGAAGAGGACTGATATGGAGATCCGCATCAATGGACAGCATATTGATAACTTCCAGATCTGTGAGACTCGTCTGACAGAATAGACTTCAAAAGTGGTATTATTCTTTTTCATTGGACTAGAGTACCATGTCAATATTTTCTTCTTCCTCACCATGTCCTTATATTCTTTTTTTCCCCTCAATAACTTTGACTTCAGAAAAGTGTGCAAAATAAAGAGCATAGTATGTTCATGGTGATGAGCCACTGGATTAACTGTACAAAAACAGTCAGGGACAAACAGCACTACAAAAATTCTGGGAAAACAGAAGTGCTACCTGCTGAATTCAGTAGACTATGATTAAAACTGCACTGACCCTGAAACAAGAGACTTCAAGACCCACAGTTTGGCAAAAATCTGAAGTACAGGAGAGTAAAATCTGTAGCAAAATGGACAAAACTTTAGTAAACTATCTCCACTAAAAAAGAATTTTCACCTGGAAAGTTCAAAAGCCCTCAGATTCTTTGAATTAGTTATTTCTTGCTATAATGGTTACAAGAGAATATGCTGATGTCTAAACATGCCATGAAGAATGTTGCTAGTATTTTCTGTGGCAATGAAATTGCAAGCCTGCTGTGCTTGTTTATTAAGAAAAATCACAAGCATTTGCTGAAGCATTTGTTCCAGCAGCTAAGAACAAGTTCAACATCCGTAGGCATTTCTGTGTTGAAAGTGAACGACAAGAACCTTGATGTATATTAGACTCGCAACACTCTAAACCTGGACTCTTTTCAAAATTATAAACAAGCAATATATTTAGCAAAGAAAGAAACTGATTTGTAATTCTCTTATGAAGGACAATCAACATCTCTTGTATCAGCTATGAGTCTAAACCTGTAATCCTGATATCAGAAGAACACACTGTTGAGCAGATACTCAGTTCAAATAATGCTGGTGACCCTAGAATAATTCTACAAACATGAAGCTTACTATGAGGCTTTAAACTAATGACTATGTGCCAGGTTTGCTCCATGTTATTAGAATCATTTACCAGAATTAATGACATTTTTGAAAATGAACACTGTTTTTGAAGGGTCAAAGAAACACTTATGGGTTCCTCAATAATCTCTCTATTCAAACTACCAAGAATCATCAACATCACTAAATATTTTATGTGGAAGGACAATTAAAAGGTTCCTGTCAGAAAACATAAGTATCAATATTTTTACTTTCAAATGGCCTTTTAGTTATTGACTTGTAATTATGAAGAGCCTCGCTTTTAGCTCTTGAACATGGATAAATGTATTTATATGTATATACTAGTTTTGATGTCTTGTTATCAAACCATATCATGAAAGTATTTTCTAAGAAACTGTGTTTCTCTTTACCAAATCTAAAGAACAGCTTTATATCTGAAGGTAAACATTTGGAGGTCATAGTCTGTTATCAACATGGGGGGGAGAGGCCTCTGGAAAACTAGCTGGTCATGATGGACAGTCTGTCAGCTTCCAGCAACTCAAATTTCTTAAGAAAACTAAAATATTTTTAAATTAATGCTACTAATGCTGATGTTCCATGTAAACACCTGTTATTGTAGTCAGCATGTACCCAGATGGGAGGAAGTTCATTCTGCAACTGAGCATAAGAGAGAAAGCAGTCATGACAAGAAGTAATTTATATCTGGAACTGTAGCAGTAGATCCTCATGTTCTCTTATAGGATTTTGAACATATTATTCCCTTGACTGTGCTAAGGCTTTAAACTTTCATTCACAGTGAACTGTAATAATGGTATAGCCCAATGCAGAGATGGAGTAGCAACAGCAATCACAATTTTAGATTAATACACATTAAATTGCATTTATGCTCACTATATTCTTTGTTCATCATGGTCACGTTAAAGATTTCTCTTCCCTTTACAATATTATCAGTCAAATTAAAATTGTGTTTTTTTAAAGAATCTGTGTGCAGTTTTAACCTTTTTGATGCCCTAACAATAAAAATCACCATCCAACCATCCATCCACCCACTAAAATTTAAACAAGTATTTCAAGAGAGCCCACTGCTTAATATATTCAATGTGTACAATAAAACTGCTGGAAAATTCTATTTAAAGACTAAATATTCCTGTCATAATAGTTTTCTTTCATAGTTTTCTACATGTGCAGAGTGTCTTTCGGTCTGTTTTATCATTCTAATCTAATTTCTGATTTAGATACCAATTTACAAATTCAAATTGTTCGTGTAAACCAATAATAAGTATCTGTAGCTATCTGCATATATTTAAGCACCACACATATGCAACTTCCAGTGCAGTTACCCTAGGCTGCACTGAGGACAACATTGGAAATATCCTAACATTCTGAGACCTGCACCAAAGAGTCTTCTGGCACTAACTACTTTATCACTGCATGAGTTTTCATGTGACAGGGCCCCAGTTCCACAAGGCACTGCACAAGGTCTACCTCTGTGGGAAGTGAGCATTTGAGCTATACCTGTAATTAACATTAACTCAACGACTTTCAATTTCCTGCTGCTTCCTCAATAAATTTGTCCATTTTCCCTTGGATACAATCCACTAAAAATTAAATACATTTCTATCCTATTGATTTCAATACAGATGGAGTTGACAATATGCTTAAATAAATTCCACTAACAACTGGAAAATTGCTTTGCTTCCACTGGATCCTGACCTTGTTTTCTTTTAAACATCTTTTATCTAGACAATGGATAATTAAAAGATGATCTACAATCTCATTTAACCTTAAAATGATCTTGTCATATAAGTTTGCCATGATTTCCTCTGAACTGCTGACTTGTCCAAGAGTATCCACCAAAAATATTTAGATGAGAAAAACTAAGAATCTTTTGTTGCCTTTATTATCCCTCTGCAGATTACAATTTAAAATAAAATGGATCTCTCATTTCTACATTTGAAGTGTTTTCACATTTCTCTCTACAAAGGTTGGAATGCAGAAACACTTTAAATCATCATCCCACTGACTCTCAGGATTCTACCAAAATAGCCCAAAATTGCTCTGGATACCCTTCCATCATTTTGTGTCCTATCTCCAGAGGATGCTTTGTAAAATACTGCAGTCATCAACATATATGAAGTAATAAATTGCTGTTTCCAAGGGAACAATAACTAAAAATTGTGTAACTTCTATTTTGTAGCAGAGAGATTGTGGAATCAGTCTCTCCAAGTACCTCCTCAGCCCTAAATCTCACCAGTTTATGCTTTGACATGTTATTTTATAGCCTAATTTACCCTACAGGAATTTATTAGGAAAAATTAATGAAATCCTTTAGCATTTACACAATGAAAAGTGCTATAAAAATGGGAAAAAACTCCCAAATATTAACATAGCATACAACAAACATCACTAAGCTTAACAAACAGCCTTGAAGGAACGAAAAGAATTAAAGCTATGAACGACTAAAAACAATAGATTTAGAAACATGCCTTTTAATTCTGCCGTACCAGACTAATTCATAAGAACTAAAATAGAACAGCAAACCAAATAACTTAGATGCTTTAAAGGGGATTCAAAGGGCATTAAAACAGATGAAGATTTACACAATTTTCAGGCACAGATCACCATAGAAATCTGGCATTGTTACAAAATACAGGGTTTAGATATCTAAAAAAAATCTCATACAGTGGAGGGCAAATCTAAGTTAGGTTCTCAAATCCTCCTGACTTTCTGCAGGAATGGGAGCTTAGCTGCTGCTGACACTATTAAAAGAGTCTATGGATTCTCTCTTCTACCTGCCAGCAGTGGAACTGTTACCAAAAAACCACGAACAACTCTAAAAAGCATACCATAATGCTAGAGGGAAACAAAGAAAGAACTCTGCTGTTTCTTTTTCTTTAAAGAACAGGAAGAACTTTCATTCAAATACTTTTTATTAGTTCAAACGATCAAAAACTGGAAAGATGATGTGTTAACTTGTGATGCACATTAATATTGTCTTGTTACAAACTTGCACTCTTCTGGCCAACCATCTGGTAGACTATGCAATCCAAACCAACTTAAGTCCAAATTAAATGTAGTTCAACAATCTCTAGAATTTTGTCATTTCCAATCCCTTCAACCATAGGTTGGTGGGATTATGAAGAAAACAAGAACACAGCAAATCAATAACTTCCAGCCAGTCCATATAATTTAACAGTTTCAGAATAATGTAATGATTAGAGCACTGAATGTCAGAGTTGAGAAGAGATCCTAATATATCACGCCTAGTATCAGCAAAGGACGACATAATGGCAAATGTGAAATGGTCTCTACTGCTCCAGAATAACAAGAATAATTTGATTCCAAGGAATACCTTTAAGCCTTCTGGTGTATTTGGTTGTTGAGAATAAATTACATCTTTCCAAAAGAAGTAAATGTCTGTGTTTAGGATTTTTGATAGTAACCAAATAATTAGCAACTCTAAAAGAAGTTGTAGGAATATTGTCATAATACAAAGGAGAACACTTCCTGTATGAATCAGTAAATAATCTAGACCGATCATTTGACAAAACTGTTTCTGTTATAGTTTTCAATAGGTGATCTGAGTAGTAATTAAACAAATGATCATCTAAAACTTCATTCTGCTATCAAAGTGAGACTTCTGCCAGCAGGAGAGGGTCTTCATGCCAGATACAACTCACAGTGTTATTTGGATGGGAATCTTTGGGCTACCAAAGATTAAGGATTATGCTTTACAGTAATTATAACATAACAACCTCAACATTAAAAGGATCAATTTTAAATGAGATAAAATATTAAATAATTAACATTGTCTTCAGAAAAACCACTTTCCCTTATTTCCTTCAGACTAGCCTGTATCCTATTAGCTTAACGACACTATAAACTAAACACCAAAATTGTTTCTATATTCTAGATAGATACATGAATTTCATACTGTTTATAAAATATAGACTGTCATATCTACACAGCAATTTAAAAAAATACATACACATACCTGGCTCTTTTCGCCCTGGTTTTTCAAATCTCCTGTCACCCCTGAAAATTCAAAAAGCAATTTTACATAAGCATTCAAGAACAACTGAACTTTTTAAAAATTTCGAAGTTTAGAAGAAAAGTTATTTCAATGATACTTTTTAATTGCATTACTTTGACTGACAAATTTTAGATTAAAAAGATGAAGACCATCAATTTTAACTATCCATTTGCCCAAATAATCCAGCATTAATTACATTACATAAGACTTTAATGGTATAGTGGTTGGTTAGGAATGCTGACTTCTAAACTGGAGAGCCAGGTTTGATTTTCCCGCTCCTCCACATGGAACAGAATTGATAGAGTTGTTCTGACTGGGCAGTAATATCAGAGTGTTCTCAGCTTCACCTCCCTCATAGGGTGTCTATTGCAGGGAGAGGAAAGGGAAAGTGACTGTAACCTGCTTTGAGACTTCTTCTGATAGAGAAAAGCAGCATATAAGAAACAACTCTTCTTAAACATTATGCCTTCAGTTTTGTCAATTTCAGTGGGGAAAGCAATCCATATTCATTCAGTTATTAATCTGATTTCTCTGCTACACTATGTTTGTACCTTCCTGACTTTTTCATCCAGATTTTTAAAATGAGTTACTTCTGAAATTACAAAGTTATTTACAAAATATAGTGTGAAAATCCCTATTTTGCAGGATGTCTGCCTCCTGCAAAAATATAAGCAATATTTTTGCAGTCAGAGTTTCAGAGGAGATTTCACCTTATCTTGATAAATTACTGTACTTGTTTCCATTGAACTATTGATTTATTTCGACTGATTAGTATGGTCTTCTTTGGATGGAATATAAAGAACAAATCAGGCTCAACACAAGAGGATTGTGTCTGTTCTCTCTTCTTTGAACCATTGGCCTCCATGACAAGCCACCAACGGCTTTAGAAATTCCCCTCAAACTTAAAAGCAGTTTGCTGTGTACTGCTGGCACCTGCTGTTCAAACAGAACAGATCTGAAGCCATGAATTAACCATTAGGCCTCCTGGAGGTCACTTAACTTGTTTTATAGTTCTTACCAGTGGTGTTCATAACACAAATCTTAAGCCAAAGCTATACATGAAAACCATTGTTTTGGGACAATGCCTTAGGTTCCCAGAATAGTATTAGGAATCTGAGATTCTTAGTGAAATGGAACTATCCTTCCCCCCAAAAACACAAGTTTCAAGCTTGGATGTTTTCTAATACAGCAGGAACAAGAATGCACTACTTTTTGAGGGCCTGATAAAACAGTGCCACTTTACATCATATGGCTGAGATTTAGGGGTGTCTGAAGAGGAGAGGGATAAAATTACAGTTCCATGTAATTTTGGAAGCATTGTGTGTTATAAATGCTGCATGGGAGACCCTCAGTTTAGTTGTTCATTAGAAAAAACTATGTCTGCAGTATGCATGTAGAGAAATATGCTACTTTATTGGGACCCAAGAAAACAGCTGTTTTGCCACATATAGCTAGGATTTCAGGGGTCTGGGGAAGAGATTGAGGATTGTGTTCTGTGCAAATTTGGTGGTTATGTGTCATGAATGCTACACAAGAGACCTAGAATTGCCTCTGCATGAAAAACAAGGAACTCTGTACTGCACAGAAAGTAATCATGAAACATGAAAACACATCACAGATTTTTAATCTGAACTAGTAATACCTTACCCAAAATGAAGCACACAGTAAAATTTTCCCTCCCAAAACCTAGATATGAAACTGTAACAAAATGCTTCTTGGCGTGCACAACTAGTTCTTATTGACTTTAATTTGTTCCCAAATCATTTATCTACAAATGCATACTCAATAGTTCCTCATTCTCTTTGTGATTATAGGCTTGTACTAAATTAACGATTTCATGAAATTTCATGTTTTTTCCATATTCCCAATGGGATAACATCTTGCTAAATACCATCCCATTTTTAATTGCATTTTGTTACTCATTTATCCAGTTGTGCTCATAAGAAAAAGCTGTACTGTACTATCAAATCACAACCTCACGATTTTCTAAACAGTAAGAATCTTAGGGCCATTTCACACACTGTATAGGAAAAAACTGCCTCCTCCCCCAAGTATAAGGAGCTGAAGCCCATCTGAACTCCTTCACCCCAGTATTAGCATTATAAAAGTGTTTGGATAAATAAGTTTATCACATTTACCTTTATCATTTACAGGTATACATCTAAAAAATAAAATATACAACAAGGCCCCCTAAAACTGTGAACTTGCACGGACAGCTAGAATTGTAGAAGTGTTGGTTTTTATACCTCACTTTCCACTGCCTGAAAGAGTCTCAAAGTGGCTTACAATTGCCTTCCCTTCCTCTTCCCACGAAAGAGGTAGGTGGGGCTTAGAGAGCTTCTGACAAGACAGCTCGGTCAGAACAGCACAATCAGGGCTGTGACAAGCCCAAGGTCACCCAGCTGGCTGTGTGTGGAGGAACAAGGAATCAAACCTGTTTTGCCATATTAGAAGCCACGTCTCTTAAGCACTATACCCCGCAGGCTCTCTAAAAAGTCAATTATCCAAGTCCAAAAGAGATCCAAACCAGTTTAAATGCATAAGTTTTTAAAATTACCTTTCCTCCCAACTCTGTGATCTATGCATTTCTCTGCCTCCTCCACGGCCAAAACTGCTCTCAACTTCATCAAAACTTCTTTGGTAGAAACCACCTTCACCTCTGCCTCTGCCTAAAAAGATAAAATGGTATTTGGGGAAAAACTAAATATAAACATATACAAAACAACAATGTATAATAATGAATTACAATACCTTGAAAAAAAACTACATAAGGTCCAGTCCTATCTTTTAAATTGTTTTTAAATAACATAGGTCCATCTTACAATAAAACTGCCTAAATATTAAAGTGAGAAATGTCTAATGTATTTGCTTAAAAAAGCAAACCACGTGATATTGTACAATGAAATAGAAATCATATGAGGCTCTCTCTCTTTCTAGCATGGGGCAGTTAATAGTAATTAATAAACTCAATATCATCACATCTGAATCCTCCATCTGACTGCTAAAGGTACCATAGACCGTTTACGCACTGGGAACTTCACTGCCCCAGCACCCGTGCAGGAGCACAAATCGGGGGCAGATGAGGTACATTGGGCCAAATGCTCCCCCGTGTGGGTGCAGGAAGAGGTGGGGCAGACTGCCACGACTAAAACTCCAGCCTGCAGCCTGGCATGAAACCTCCAGTGCATAAACGGTCATAGTAAAGTCATCTTAGGGTCAGGTGGGATATTGTATCCTGTAATTTCCTGTGTTGAATTCAATACTAGCCATAGAACATTCCCAAAATATATGAAACTGCTTAGCAGAAATATATGACACCAGCATACATCACTATACTGGGTCCTCACTGACTACAATACTTTTTCTGATCTTTATCCACTTTACAAAGTATCTATAATTAAGGGATTCTTGGTTCTATAATATCCTTCCTCTCCACATACATTTTCTTTTCAAAACAGGTTTAAGCATATTCATTATACTTTTTCAATACTGATAAAACATGCCTAACCTATTGGGTTGCTTTTCTCCCATCCTTTCTACTATTTCAATATATAATATTTTCTTATTTTGTTCTAGGCTCTTGATAGAATATTGGTCAGCCTCCTCCCACTGCTGCATATATCTTAAGTGGTTTAAATCATGTAGCTGTTCACTGTTATCAGTGAGGATATCCTTGGACTCAAAGGAGACTAAATTGTTTCAAACCAAGAGATATAAATCTAAACTGAATTTTCATTCTTGAAATCAGACAAGGAGAATCAGTTTCCTCTTAGGTAATGCTTCAATTGCTGACCACCTCAGCATCATGTTACGCCAAGCTGCTTGAAAATATCAAGCACTAATCTGGATTCCCAGATAACATGTTACTGCTGTTATCTGAGAATGTTTTCCTTGCCAATTAATCCAAGCTTCCATTTCAGCCACTGTTTAATTATTACTGGCCTATCCATTAATGGTATCCTGTTAAATAGAAAAAGTAGTTTAGGTGATACAAGAATTTTAATTGTTGTGATACCACCTAATCAATAAATAGACAGTTTATTGCAGTTAATATCTAGTAATCCTTACAAAGTTCCTTCGGGATCACCATGATCAGAGGTTTTTCCTGCGCCAAAATTGAATTTATATAATTTTCTCATGAAGTCAACCCTCATTGTTTCTTTACAGAGCATGGCTTTCCAGCAAAGTACTAGCTGCTGGGAATTGGTGGCCCACTTGTGGAATCTAATGCACAGAGAGCAAGAGAGCACAAGGGATGGGTGCAGATACAACACTTTGCACTCCTCTCTCCTATTTCCCTACTTCTGCTCCTTTGCATTCTATATTCCCTAGCGAGAACATTAAAGGGAAGGAAGCCAAGCTAAGAATATTCCATCACCCCCAAAGGAAACAAAATACTGAATAATTCCATTCTTACACTTCCCACATATAGTTTTATTCCCATTCCCACATCAGATTCATACCAGCTGAAGTCATTAGGAGTTAAACTAGAAAAAGGGAGGGAATAATAACATGGTGGTTATTTCTGTTGCTTTTAACAGCAAACATATGTTGCACTCAACTTTCTTGCCGCTATCCCATTCTAAGCAGCACAAACTTGGATGGAAAGTTTGACTGGTAATATCACTTTGCCTGCAGTGGTAGAATCAATACAGGAATATCATTGCTCAATTCTATCACAATCTAAGTAGACTCAATGGGAGCTATACAATTAACCAGTGTCTCTATAATCCTTCCCCTGGCTGTTAAACTGAATTCATACATACCTTAGTTTCAAATTTCTGTGCTTTCTCAAGAGAGGTGGGCAGGTTAATACTACTTCATTTTGAACAGCGAGATTAAGACTACTGTGCTAGGACATAAGGTCTCATTTCCTTTTTTATCATCTGCTATTGGTTCAATGAGCCTCTTGTGGTGCAGAGTGGTAAGGCAGCAGACATGCAGTCTGAAAGTTCTGCCCATGAGGCTGGGAGTTCAATCCCAGCAGCCAGCTCAAGGTTGACTCAGCCTTCCATCCTTCTGAGGTCGGTAAAATGAGTACCCAGCTTGCTGGGGGGTAAATGGTAATGACTGGGGAAGGCACTGGCAAACCACTCCGTATTGAGTCTGCCATGAAAACGCTAAGAGGGCGGCACCCCAAGGGTCAGACATGACACGGTGCTTGCACAGGGGATACCTTTACCTTTACCTTTAGTGGTTCAATATCATTATTTACAGCCTGTTCTATCTTCTGAGTTCAGGGTTTCACCACACCTAGTCTCAAATCATATCAAAAAAACACTTCACATATTCTCCTATTATTAATTTTATGAATAGTAATATCAGTAAAAACAGAAAAAAAGTCATATGGTTACCTTATGATACCACGACTCTCCTCTGTATGTTTTTTGAGAACTGGGTGCCTTCTTGCCAGTTCTTTTCAGCAGGTTTTCTCACTTGTATTTAATTACTCAAAACATTTCCTCCACTTCTTTCCAGAATAAGGAAAGCCATGTGATTACATATCCCCAAACCCTTTATAGTGGGTGAACTGGTTAAGTTTCATAAAATTCTACAAATGCATGCATTCCCACTACAATGGTGTTAGTGTTCACAAAACATCTCACCTCGGCCTCTAGAGGAACTTCGACCTCGAGGAGCCCCTACCACTGTTCCTCCTCCTCGTCCCGTCAATCGCATGACGGCAGCACTATTTACAGACATAGAGAAATTTCTCTGCCAAAGAAAGGGAACAGGAGCAAATTATTTTATAACAACAAAAACATAAAAATCAGATCTATCGTGCCACTTCCTTGCTGGGGTATAAAATATTACCTGCAACTGAAATCACTTCCATATGAGTTACCAAGTCGATATGGTAGAATGCAATGGTAAATGAGCATCAAAATAGGACCTGGAACACCTGGATTGAAACCCTTATTTGGCAATGCACAGTGGATGACAGCTAAATTACTCTCAGCTTCACTAGGTGGTTGTGAGAATAAAATAGATATTCATGTGCACCACCTTAGGCTCCACAGTGGAAGAAAAGGATAGAAATATTAAAGTCTTTTAATGGGTATTTTAATGGGGGTAGGACTGTTGTGACCCGCAACGAGCCTATGGGGATTGGCGGGAAATAAATCTAATTAATAATAATTAATTAATAATAAATGTGAGACACATAGCAAGTGGCCAGGGAAGCAGTTGAACTTCCAATATGATACTGCCTTCCAATTTTTATCAACCTGAATCCTGAATTTGCATTTCATTTTTCAAAGTAGGATGTTCTACAACATCTAGGATGTCAGTTATGTGATCACTTGCATGTTTCTATGATGGAAATTCCCAATAGCAAGAAAAAATCCCCCCCCCCTTTCTCAGCAATCAGATGCCTTTTTTGACATGGTCCTTTTATTAGTAAGATTGCCTAGTCAAATTAATGTTTTGTTGGCTTTGTAATATTTCAGACCAGTACAAAATAATTATTCAAATTAATCACAAAATTTAAGGAATATGTGAGAATGTCATGATTTTGAACTAACTCCAACCACAATCATAGTGCTGCAAAGCCTGACCAATTTCCTGCTACCACAGCTCAATTTTAAAGCACTCCTAGCAGCTGAGAATGACTGGCAACTAAGTTCCATACCTCTAAGAAGGCACAGTATGATGCTAACTGTGAACACAGTTACCCCTTTCTTAAGGTTGGGGAAGAAGGGAGCACTTGTGTATACATATATGCATAGAGAATGCAAAATTTCCCCTTCTTATCCCCCTCACCGTATTAACACCAGCAGCACAGAACTCCTCTTTGTTAGTTACTAATATTTGTGTACTATGTGCTCCCTTCAGGTCCTCATTTGTGATATGGAAGAATGGGAGACTCCTTGAAATGTCATTGTCTTGTTGGTGATAGAATGAAGGAAAATCTGGAGATTTAGAACATTTGCTTGAACCATCTTCTTTTAAGTTCTGGAAATACTACACGGTCTCTTCATTTCATCCTCACTGCCTCTAGAATAGCCTGAGAGACTGCAGTTGGCTAAAGGCCACTTGGTGAGCCTCCAAATCCTGAGTACAGATTTAGATCAAGGTCTTCTCATTCCTTGCTCAATATCCTATTCACAGCACTATGTAGGTTGTCTTTAAAGTGGAAATGGCACAGATTGGCAAGTTCTCATTCTGTGCAGGTAACTGACTGTGGTGTAGGGGGAGCCTGGCTGTTCCCCCTCACAGCTAAGGAACAAGAAGGGAAAGTGGAAATCGCTACTTTTGACAACTCAGTGCTGGGGTTACCCAATTTTCTTATTTACCACCGATGACTCCTAAAATGAAAGGGATGGCTTGTGTACATACATACGTATACATATGTGTGTGGCAATGGAAATTAAGTTTCCTTTCTTTTAGAGTGCTACAGCCACAACTGCTTGCATGTTAGGAGTACGCTTTGCAGCACACAAGAGAAGTTCCAGGGAAACATTGATTGCTCACTCAGTACAAACCCAAGAGGTATCGGTCCTGCCTTCTTCTTACAAGTCTATCAGCTTTGATGCTATACGTCTCTCAAAATATGCAAACAACATCAGTACTGCTTGTATCTATTTATGAGATGTGCTTTGGTATCTGTATATTCTAGCCTTCTTGCAATTATCAAATGTAAGACTTAAGAACTCATTTTTCATTTACTTGAAACCAACCTGTTCTTCTTCTGTAAAAGGTACTAGTGCCAATGGTGGTAGGGGCTCTTCCTGTAGAATGGGCAGAAACTCCTTATCCAGAAGGTCTGAGGGTACCTGGAAGTTAATTGGGGAGGGGAGGTAAGGGGAAAACACTGAACCTCAAAACACAAATGCCAAAGAAAGACACTGTGGTCAAAAAAGCATGAAGAACTTAAGGTATTTTGTTCTGCTTTCATTTTACATCTTGTAATATTTATCCAGTCATAGCTAGAAATCAAACATTTCCAATACTACAGTTAACTGTGTTCTTGTCTCCCACACTGTCCCTAACACTCAGCACATAAATCAACTAAACATCTTCATGATCCTTGTTCCTACAGAGAAAGAGAACCTGTTTGCTGATGGCTGCTACAGCATGCCACAGCAGTTTTTCCTGCCCAGTCCCTCTAAATTAGTGTCAAGGGGAATGAAGTTCATTGGAGCAGATTGGAATATGGAATTTGCTACTATTGCTGCAAAAAAAGGAAATGGGCCTTTGATAAGATGGATAATTGTGCTCCCAGGTGGGCAAGTAGCAAATATTTGAGATTGGGGTCTAGATTAGGAGGATGTTTATTTACTTCATTTATACCCCACTTTTCTTTCCAATGGAAACCCAAAGTGGCTTACAACATTCTCTCCCATTTTATCCTCACAACAACTCTGCAAGGTAGGTTAGAATGAGTGTCTGACTGTCCCAAAATCAACCAGAAATTTTCCATGACAGTGGGTATTCAAACCTGGGTCTCCCAGATCCTAATCCAACCACTACACCACAACGATTCCATTTTATTATTGCAATATCACTGAAATGGAGATGAGGCTGAGAGGCTGTTAACATCAACAGTTCTTCATGGGATCTAACTAACATCTTTGGGGACCATCAGGAGCCTGGGTGTGACACTGGATCCCTCACTATTGATGGAGACCCAGGTTACAAATACTGCCTGCCATATCTGCCAGGTGCGGCAGCTGGCATCCTATCTGTCAATGTCCGACCTAGCCACTGTTCACTTCCAGGCTTGATTATCGTAATTTGCTTTACACAGGCCTATCCTTGAGACTGATTCGGAACACAGCAGGCTGGGTCCTTACAGGGACGCCATGGATAGCCCACATAAAACTGGTACTTACACAGCTGCACTAGCTCCAGATTGAAGACCGAATGAGATCCAAAGTTTTGGTTCTTACCTTCAATGCCCTTAATGGCCTGGGACCCTCATATCTTTGGGACCACCTCTTCTATTATATCCCCCAAAGAGCACTAAGGTCTAGTAATCAATATAGGGTCCCTGGCACTAAAGAGATCAAATTGGACTTAACCACAGAAGCAGGGCCTTTTTGACCCTGTCTCTAGCTTGGTGGAACATTCTGCCAAAGGATGGCAGGCCCTGTGGGATCTACAACAGTTCCACTGGGCTTGCAAGAAAGAGCTGTCCTGCCAGACATACAGTTGAGGCCCAACAAGAATCAACATTTGATCTCTAGAAGTCCTCTCATATAAACCTGAATGAACTAGTTGATTAGTTGGCAATGCCCTCCCCAGTCCTGGACTAGGACTTAGGGCAACATTAGCATAGGCTACATCCTGGATTTTAATGTAAATTTGGTTTTAAATGGTATTTTAAATTGTATGAACTTTTAAAAATTATGTGATTCATCCTGAGTCACGTAAGGCAGCATGGAATACAAATTTAGGAAATAAGTAAGTTTTACTGTGTTGAGATCTGAACCCAGGCCTCCCCACTCCATGGCCAACACTTTCCTATATAAAACTGATACTATTTGGGGGTCAAAAGACATATCAAAGTGAATAAGAGAGGCATAAAATTATTTTTAAGTTGTTCTTTCTTCAAGCTATTCATATTTATACACCTGCATAATCCATCACTTCTTACATGAACTACAGTTCACAGCTGGACTAATCACACTTAGTACATTCTGACTACTGGATGTATAAGTTTATGCTGTGCTGATTTATATGATGACTACAAATAGTTTGAACATATTTTCAAAATGCTTGTTTTACAAAATATTATATATATATATACACACACACACACACACATATATACACATATATATATACACACACAAACACTAGCAAGAAAGCCCATTGCAACCAGGAATGTAATGGGCACTAGGACCCAGGGGACACCGGCAGGCGTAGATATATCTCTCTCTCTCCATTGCAGCAGGAGCCATACGAGGTAATCAGGGCTATTTGTAGCAGGGAATGAGGGCTCCTTTGGGCTGCTCTCTCGCAGCAGGAGCTGTAGAAGGTAATCAGGACTGGTTTGCGGTTTGATAGGGCTCTCTGTGTCTCTCTCTTACAGGCTGGCTCCTGTAGCGTCTGAGAGCAAAGTGGCCTGCGTCCAGGGAGGGAGGGCGGGAGCTGTAGGTGCAGGGCAAAGCTGGCTGCACCCTGATTGGCCCTATTCCAACTCGGACAGCCAGGACACTCTCCACCCTTAGGGCTGTTTCACAAATATTAAGAAGAACAATGGATGGATAAGGATATGGGGTTTCCTTGACTGAAATATATATGGGGTTTCCTTGACTGAATGATTTTGTTTCCAGTATTTGATTTTTATCTAGAAATAAGCATTGTTTTTTCTTTGATCAGGTATTAAAATATATTGCTTCCCAAATTTACTGACCAGCCCTTCTATTGCTACTTACCTTATTATCTTTCATGAAAAGTGCTAACATTTCTTCTCTTCCATAGCGGTAATCTGCTAATTTATATTTTGGCAAAGCTGGAGACAGAGGTGGAGATGTCACACTTCCACCACTAGACAAAGCTCGCAGCCTATAACAAAAAAAAATTTAAAAAGAAAATTAAAGTGACAAGTTGCTTCTATGAAATCAGAAGGTGGACTTCTAGTGTACCAAAATTACCAATTTAAACTCCTTTCAATCGTATAGAAGTAGCTGGAGAAAACTATTTTACCTAACTTAAGAGCAAAGGCCTTAGTATTCATAAAATACTCTTAAATACACTTCACACAGTATGCACACATACCAGGTATTATTATGTTTTTTTGGTTTGATATCATATAGGGTTTAGTTGTACCTGAAGTAATTTATTCCATGAATTGTCAAAGCCTTTTCAAAACTGGAGTCAGCTGATTGTTGTGGGTTTTCCAGGCTGTGTGGCCATGGTCTGGTAGTTTTAATCTTTGATGGTTATCTTACTTGCTAGTATTTATTTATGTATGTATTTATTTATGTATTTATTTATTTATTTGCCACCCTCCGTAGTGGTTTCACCAGTAACTATGGCTGGCATCTTCAGAGGTATGGCAAAAAACGTTAGCACACTCCATACTTTGGCATGGAAAAATTCCTATCTTGCCATATCCTACATGACAGCCACAGTTGCTGGCAAAACATCAGGGACTAAAATTACCAGACCACAGTCACACAGTTTGGAAACCCCAGTACAGCCTGTTGTTTATTCCAGTTTGGTTCTGGAAGGTTAACAAAGACCTGTTAGCCACTCAGGCATACCTGAACTAACCACAAGGCCATTCCCATTATGATTCTGAATAACACATGTCATCCCAATACTGCACCTAGCCAATAAGATTTGGAAATACAGGGGAAAGGAAGAAGATGGCCAGGATCCAAAGAACCACAAAACTAGTTTTTACACTAGGCTTTACACTTGTTTTTCCTCTAATAGTAGCCCTGCCCATATAATGTATGGATAATTACTTCTAGATCCAAAGGGAGTTTCAAAAAAACTTTGTAATGTGGTATGGGAGGTCAACTGTACAATGGAAAAAGTAAAAACAATTCCAAACAACTAGTAGAAGCCCCATACCTAAGTCTTTTTAGGGAGGGGAAAGGGTCTTATTCAGAAATGTTTGAATCTGAAATAAACAACGTAATGAAAATATATGATTATAATTTTTAAAAAATACATGCATTCTCTTGCTGTCAATACCCACCTCTCTGTTGTGAAATCCCCCGTCTCTAATTTCTCAGAACATGGACAGTGGTAGGCTACTGTACTCTGCACTGGCTTTGGACCATAAAGGTTCAACCACCACAGATGCAGCCTGTCAAAGAACTCACTATTTAGTAAAGAACTATGTATACACTGATCTGCAGGTTAAAGGTTAGAAAGAAATGCTTTCAACATCTTTTAGGAGTTACAGAGACTAGCTGAGCATGCAGGAAGCACTCCACAGTGCACAGAAATGCTATCCTCTTGCCTGTCTTTACCAAGCTGTTTACCTTCACAGCCTGCTCTACAATGGATTGCAGCATGAAAGCAGCAGGTCTCTGTCCTGCCTGCTGCTTTCTAGCTCTTGAAAACTGAAGAATATAGAAGCCTGGACAAACCCAATATGTGTAAAATAATCCCTATATTCATTCTGGTTGGGACCAGAGTATGTACCGCCATCTTTTACTCTTATTCTAAACTAGTCATCCAAGTTATTGAGGATACAGTAGACAGATCTGCTCTATTTACATAGTTCCTCTCACCCCCCCAAACATGGGTCTTGTTTCAGAAGGGGGGGGGGGGAATTTTTTGATTCAAGCCAAGTTTGACTGTTCAAAACTTAAGAAATATACATTTTTCTGATGTCTTATCTAACTCTTAGTTCTGGCATTTTAACTAAAAAAATACTTTTATTTAGATGACTTACAAACCAAGATCTGGATGATGAGGAACATGCTTTGGGATTTCATGTTCTAACATCTCCCCTTTCCTGAGTTGCTCATAGTTTTGTATGATGTACAAAGAATTCACATCTACCTCCTAAGCATAGCTATTAGATTCAAATATGAAAGTAAACTCCAATCACAACATCATGGAGGAGGGAGCGAAATGAAGAAGCATGTAATCCTGCAGCACTTTCCCATTGCTCCAAACCATGTTTTGCAGGATCAGCTGTCTAATGTCTGATCTGGGCCCCCCTAGCTGTTAGGGTATGGAAAAGGCAGGGAATGCCCTTCCCTTCATGCTTCCCTTAAATTATCATCCCTTCACCCCCCCTACACTATTTTCCCACTCTCATACATAACAGTTGTGACTATAATATCTGACAGTGAGAGAGGAAGTTAAAAGTTCTGCTTATCCAAGACCTTTATATAAAGTATAATTTTGTACCTGATTCCACACTATATTTTGACAGCTGCAAACTGAAATACTGTGGTTTGTTTCCTTTGAAATGTTTATTAAATACTGGTATACCTAATTATGATGAGTTTATGTATGTAAAGAACTGCTTAACTGATGTCCAGCATAGGCAACCAATTTTTCACAAAAGGTAGCATAAGATGTGAAACATGTTATAATGGCATATTTAGAACTTACAATATTGCTTTGTAGTTTGTTGCCCCCTTGTGGCACTTGTTCTTATGTCATTTGAGTAAACTTGTACTAGTAACCTTCCCCTTTCACATGAATTAACAACTTAACAAATTAAGCATGACAGAGGGTATGATTGGTATCAGAAAAATCTCAAAATTTCTGAAGCAATTTGTAAGTCGAAATTTGGTAAGCAACATTTTTTTTTTTACTAATGTAGGTGACCCCAATTTAACCTCCAAATTCGAGCCACTGAAGCTACTGGCTTGAATTTGGAGGTTAAATTTGGGTCACCTACATTAGTAAAAATAAAAAAAAATTGCTTGCCAAATTTGTATCAGGTCAGTGACGCAGTATTGTGATGATCAGTGTCCTCTTCTTCCTGCCTCCCCTCAATAGATCGAAGCACAAATGGAAGGCCTCAGTCGAAGAGTCTGAGGGATGGTGACTGGCACATGTTGCCCTTTGTTTCTTGGGAGGAGGGAATTGGTCCCGGGAGGGAATTCCTTCTCCCCTGCCTTAAGTGGCCTGCCCCCTAGGCTTCTCTCTCTTCCCCCCTGTATAAGAGACTGAGAGGTTTACACTGTATCCAGTGGAAAGAGGGGGGGCACACCAGTTGGAAGAACCAGGTCCCCCCTAACAGCTGCCACTAACAGCTTGTGAAAGGTTATACCTTGCTGCCCTGGCCCTAAAGGAAGGTCTGAGGCACGGGAAAGGCCATCAAAGTTGCTCCCTGGCCTGGGATCAGTGCCAAAAACTGGGGGCTGGTGGGAGTGGCCATCACAGTTGCTCCTTGTGTGAAAAACTGGGCAGCTGGAAAAACCTACACGATGCTCTATAATGGGAAGTGCTGTTGCCTGTGCAATTGCAGGCTGGATGGCAACAGGCATCATGATCGCCTGGGCAGCCAGAGGCAGAACTGTCTGGGTGGAATCTGACCAAGACCCCATGTTGGAGGCTATGGTCTGTGCCGATGGGGGGAAGTGAACACTGCCATTATGGCAGATGCCAACTCACAGGCCTTGGCTCCTGCAAGAGTTCTGCCCCACAGCTAGGGATTTTTATTTATTTTATTTATTCATATTTATATACTGCCCTCTCCGAAGGCTCAGAGCAGTTTCCATATAACTGAAACCATGCATGAAACCATACATATAATAACATGAATATTATTAATTGATGAACCAGGTGACAGTATAACATAACAGTATATCATAACATAAACAGTGGTAACTCGAACAGGTCCAGGAGTCTTAGTCAGTTTTGGGGGCGAGGGGAGGCAGAGACCCTGCAGATGATGGTTGGTTGGCCTGGCCTCAGCCAAATGCCTGGTGGAGGAGCTCCCTTTTGCAGGCCCTGCAGAACTGTTTTAGTCCCATCAGGGCCCTGATCTCCTCTGGGATTTCCCAGAGACCGGAGCAGTCTCACTGATGGGGTACACCAGCCCCTCATGACTCCCACCACACTCTGTGTTGTCCACCTCCTGAGACTGGCAGGCAGTGGAGGAGCCCACCCCAGACACCTCAGGGGGCTCATTCCGTAGCAGCTGCCCATTGCATGCCTACATATGCCGCCTTCTGAGTCCCAAACCCACAAGCCTTGAGCAGCCTCTCAGCCAACTACTTGAAGTCCCTCTTTGTCACCACTGAGGCTTTTGTGCTGGGTCTTTGAGTAGGCACAGTCCCCCGAGTCTTTCCTTTGCTCATCTCTCGACTAAATACTAGGAAAGGTTTCTCACTAGTGGGTGAATGGAGCTAGCCACAACTCTGCTACCTGAGCAGAAGCAGCAAAAATTTAATTATAAGAATAGCTGAAGAAAGTAAGCTGCCTGGGACCCTGGGGAGCTGTCATCAGACAGAGCAAACAATACTGACTTTGATGGGGCCTACAGTCTGATTACGTGTCATGTGAATTCATCCTTAATCTCGCTGAGAGACAGCGTTAATAATAAAAAATAGGTAGCCACTTCAGCCTATAACAAAATCTAAAACCAAAAGCCATATAGTAGCCTTTATTAATGTTGGGTACTCAAAGGTTGAGCGAGACGGAAAAATTGAGAAATATATTAACCATTTAATCACAAAGTATACTAAAACTGATTTAAAAACATTGGCTTTTTGTAAATATTTGAAATAAAAAGTCCTGATCCATTTTGATATTTCTAGGTTACAATCTTGAACCAATAATACAGGATCAATAATTCAATATATCTAAGTCTATAACCTTGAACCACATTAAAACAGTGTCTCCAAGGCCTTGCTCAGCAGTCAAATTTCTGTATATACATACACACTATGACATATGGGCCAGTACCAAGGCAGGTATTCCAGATATAAGGTATTCCAAATATCCTATGTGGCAAAAGAACGGCATTGTGCAATGGTTCTCTTATAATCAGGTGGGTAGCTGGGTTGGTCTGAAGCAGCAGAACAAAGTTTGAGTCCAGTGGCACCTTTATGACCAACAAAGTTTTTTTGAAGGTTTAAGCTCTTGTGTTTATGCACAGTTCTTCAACCATTACATGGGGTGGGGGTGTTGCAAGTATGAGGTAGTTAGAGTCAAAATAAATAAGTAATTGGGCAATTATAGTTGAGATTGGATTAATATGGTTGGTAAGATTGGAATAACAGTAAATTAGCATACAAGACTTAATGAACAGACTTATATAATATTGCTCCACCCAAGGACAACTTAGTTTCACCATGTGGCATGTAGTCGGTTTATGTGTTTAATAGTCACGTCTCTTGGCCACTAGCCTGAACTTATGCATGTCTCCAAACACTAGTATTAGTCATTTATTTATTTATTTATATTTATAGCCCACCCCTCTTGAACCAGTCATCTCATGGTAGCTTACAACACTACAACAATAAAACCATATAACAATGAATCTATTAAAATGGTTTTAAAATACATTCAAAGTTAATTAACAATAATAGTGTGCTGCCATCCAGTTGGTTTATGCAGAATTACTATCTGATAAAAAAACACCTCCTGCAACAAGGAAGGGGAAATACAGGAGAAGCCAAACTGGCAGGGGAGGCTCACTGATGTTTCGGATCTTCCATATGTACTAACCTCAACCATCCCCTGGGCAGAAAAACTCTTTCTTACAGGCCCTGAGGAACTTTGCTAGTTTTATCAGGGCCCTGATGTTCTCTGGAAGCTCATTCCACCAGGTAAGGGCCAGGGTTAAAAAAGCCCTAGCCCTTGTTGAGGCCAATCCCACTTCTTTGGGGATGAGGGCTCCTAGTCAATTGGCCATAGCTGACTTAAGTGTTCTCCAGGGAACCTACTCAGACAGATGGTCCCTGAGATACGCAGGTTCTGGACTGCAAATGCCTTAAAGGTGAGTACCAAAACTGAACTCAGAACTCAGCTGGGAACCAATGCAGCAGCTACAATAATGCTCTTATGTGAGTCGTCCATGGCATCTTGTACTAGATCTGTACAGTCATATTTTGGACCAGTTGTAACTTCCAGATTACAGCCAAGGGCAGCCCATATAAAGCAAATTATAATAATCCAGTCTAGAAGTGACCGTCGCTAGGGTTGAGCCCTTTGGCGCACTTCCATGAGCACCAATGCCTGAGGAGGCCAGCGCCGCAGCACAGAGGGTAGGGGTGGCACCGGAAGCGGCATGCTAGCCTGTGCATGGGTGCCAGCTCACATACTGCCACTACCCTTGCCATCCGGGCTGCGGCACTGACCATCTCGGGTATCGGTGCGCGCCAAAGTGGCCAAAGCGTGCCAGAGCACTCAACCCTAACCGTCTCATGAATCACCAGGTGCTCCAGGGCCAGAGAGGAGTTATTAGTTACACTCCATCCAGGAGTAGATTCAAATGCATAGCTGTGTTAGTCTGAAGTAGCACAATAAAATCAGAGTCCAGTAGCACCTTTAAGACCAACAAAGATTTATTCAGGGTGTGAGCTTTCAAGTGCAAATACTCTTCGTCAGACTATGATCTTCTTACATGACCGGGAATATATAGCAAAAATCAATTCTGTTACATCAGTAGACTGTGTCACTCCATCCCACTATGGGCCTTTTCTCCCCAGCCACAGGACCTCCGACTTCAAAGAGTTCAGCTTCAGACCACTACCCTTAAGCCACCTCAACACAGCTTTAAAACATCCAGCCAGTGAGTCGGTCAGTTGTCCATCAAGAGATAGATTGCAACCTTTGTCCTCAACCATGGAGAAAGGAAGTAACCCACTGGTGGGCCACCCCCATATGCTCGAGTCGATGAGACTTCACGCTGTCATAAGATCTAATAATTTGAGAAACGCTGACCCACCCCAGTCCAGCTGTCTCTGCAGATCATCTATCAGGGAGACCAAAGTTGCCTCCACTCTACTGCCAGGATGGAAGCTGGATTGATGTGGGTCCCAGACATCTAAAGTGTTTAATACTAGCATGAAAATGCAACATAAATAACCTTTTTTTCCATTTGGTTAAAGGTTTTTAAGACTATGCTAGCAAGATGCTGCTTAGAATGATTTTTCAATGATTTCCCTGTGAAATATATAAAATGGCCTAGGGACTGGGAAGGGGAAGAAGTTAATTAGTTCCTCCTCCTTCCCTCTGACCATCTCCTTATGCACTCTCTCTCTCTTCCCTTGGTCACGCTGTCAGAGGTCAGCCTGCACATCTTACATCCAAGAGATCTGATTGGTTAGCATCAGCTGAGCAGAGGGAGATTATAAAGCTGAATGCTGAGGAGGAAAATTCACTTGAAATTCAGCCTTGACTGACAGTAGTTTATCACAGACAGGACTGGGAAATTTTGTCAAGGATGAATGAGGAGTCAGACAGAAACTCCCACTCAAGTCAAAGAAAGGGAATAGATCTTCCAAAAGAGAAAAGAAAATTCCCTACCCACTCAAACAGGGAGTCAGCTCTGAAGAGTAATGAGATTCGTGATCTGGTGTGGGTAAAAACTGCCTGTAGAAGTCAGTTAAAAACTCAAGTACTGGTATTTCAAGAGAAGGGGAGACTGGAGTGTACCAGCCTTCTGGAAACCAAAAGAGTCAGAGAATACTCAAAGAAAGTGTAGTAGAGTGTTTGGAAAAACACTGGAATAAAAGCCTTTTAACATAAAGATTTAATTAACTGTGAATAGCTTTAAAAACTCTCATTAATTTGATACATAAGAACTAAAGTCTGTGTATGTAATGAATTCACCTCAGAGTTACTAATATTGAGTTAGCTCAGAACTTTCGACCCTTCATTTTACCTGACCTTTTCCTTCTACATTGAATAAAATATTTTCATACACCCCAAAAGTGGTATGTCACCAAAAGTGACATCACTAACTGCATTAATAGGCAGGCTCGAGGGAGAATGGGGGGGGGGAGCGGGACAGGGAGCAATGGAAGCAGTCAGTTCCCTACCTTGTGGTCACGTCCATTAAGGCAGGAAGGGGAAAGGCCAGGGAACCTCGAGAGCCCCATGGACCCCTGGTTGGGAATCCCTGTTCTATATGAATGTCCCTACATAACATAAAATTAACTTAACACAGTGACAACAGGATATTGGCTTTTAGGATGTAATTAAATATTTTTAAAAAAGCTAACCAAGGCACCTAAACCAGACATTAGCCAAATCGGGGGGGGGGGGGGGGCGGTTCTATGCACATACAAACAGGATACTCACCATTCAGGCCCAAAGTTAAGCGTCTGAGTTTCTGCTGCCATTTTTTTTAAGTAAACCTGAAAAAGAAATACAAGATAATGCATCAAAAATATCATTTTAACACAAGAAAAGTTAAAGCTAAACACCAAATACAGAGGAAGTTGAAACAAATGATGCTCAGAACAAAGAGAAATTCTCCCTCCTTCCCCAAAAGGACAGAAAGGCTTGTGGGGTTGCATTCTGTTATCACTACTTATAAAAATCCCTATAATGTTCGAGATTCCTTCCCTTAGGTTCATAATCTGAAAAATATATAAATATATGAAAGGTACCCATGGATTGGGATCAGACTATAGCCTGAGAAATTTCTTAACATTGCACAATATATCTCAAATAATTCCCATGAAGCGTAGTCAAAAGAAAACAGAAAACTCATTAAGATCAGCAGAGTATGTACAGAAATGGCAGGGAAGTTATTTAACTCTTGTTGTTGTTCGGTGCAAAGTCGTGTCCGACCCATCGCGACCCCATGGACAATGATCCTCCAGGCCTTCCTGTCCTCTACCATTCCCCGGAGTCCATTTAAGTTTGCACCTATTGCTTCAGTGACTCCATCTAGCCACCTCATTCTCTGTTGTCCCCTTCTTCTTTTGCCCTCAATCGCTCCCAGCATTAGGCTCTTCTCCAGGGAGTCCTTCCTTCTCATGAGGTGGCCAAAGTATTTGAGTTTCATCTTCAGGATCTGGCCTTCTAAGGAGCAGTCCGGGCTGATCTCCTCTAGGACTGACCGGTTTGTTTGCCTTGCAGTCCAAGGGACTCGCAAGAGACTTCTCCAGCACCAGAGTTCAAAAGCCTCAATTCTTTGACACTTGGCCTTTTTAGGATGCTGTCTAGATTTGCCATAACTTTCCTCCCCAGGAGCAAGCGTCTTTTAATTTCTTTGCTGCAGTCCCCATCTGCAATGATCTTGGAGCCCAGGAAAATAAAATCTGTTACTATCTCCATTTCTTCACCATCTATTTGCCAGGAATTGAGAGGGCCGGATTACATGATCTTCGTTTTCTTGATGTTGAGTTTCAAGCCAACTTTTGCACTCTCCTCCTTCACCCGCATCAACAGGATCTTTAGTTCCTCTTCACTTTCTGCCATTAGAATGGTATCATCTGCGTATCTGAGGTTGGTGATATTTCTCCCTGCAATCAGATCCCAATTTGTGACTCATCTAACCCCGTCTTTCTCACGATGTGCTCCGCATACAAGATAAATAGGCAAGGCGACAGTATACAGCCTTTCTCTGCCGAACTCCTTTCTCAATTTTGAACCAATCAGTGATTCCATGCCTGGTTCTCACTGTTGCTTCTTGACTTGCATATAGGTTTCTCAAGAGACAAATAAGATGCTCTGGTATTCCCATCTCTTTAATAACTTGCCATAATTTGTTGTGCTCCACACAATCAAAGGCTTTAGCATAATCAATGAAGCAGAAGTAGATGTTCTTCTGGAACTCCCTAGCTTTCTCCATGATCCAGCGTATGTTGGCAATTTGATCTCTAGTTCCTCTGCCTCTTTGAAATCCTGCCTGTACTTCTGGAAGTTCTAGGTCCACATATTGCTGGAGCCTAGCTTGTAGGATTTTGAGCATAACTTTGCTAGCATGAGAACTCCATTAACTCTAGCATTTAGCTCTATTAACCATAAAACCTCAAATGATCAGGCAATTATGAAGAAAAGGTTCAAAAAGCAATCTTCAGTCTTCCTGCACCCAAAAGATACAAACTCTACTAATGAACTACTATGAACTACTAATTACTAATTTAACTTTTAACTACAATTGAGTACAATAGCACCTTTAAGACCAACAAAGATGTGAGCTTTCGTGGGCAGGCAAAATAAAACAAGAATCATGAGAGTACAGATATATACAAAAGGTAAATTAGTGGCAAATTAATAAACTATGAACTACAATGTTGGAATGTTGAAAGCAGCTGACACTTCAGAAGAATCTGATCTTCTCAAATCTCTGAGTATTAAATTGTTTAGGGGAAGCTCTTGAAACAGGGAACCTTAAGGGCTCCCTACCCAATCCGTGGTAAAAGGAAACCAGAATGACAAAGAACATGACGGCTAGACACGATCAAGATGGACACTGGCCAGAGCGTTATGCAATGAAAAGATGATCAAAAGAATGGTGGGCGATAGTTGTGCCATAGGATATAGTATATATTTGTTTTAACTATTTTACACATATTTGTATTTTAAATTAACACTGGAAATGTTCTAATGCTGGAAGCTTTTAACATTCACTGCTTAATTGGAAGGAAAGGTAGAACAGAACCATTTCCAATAAATATACTGTTCTGCTTTTCCATCCAATTCCTCATGGACCCATATCTTGTCCCCTCTATTAGTAAAGCTAAACTAGTTGAAAGGTACAATAAAATATTTTAAATAAATAGTAAAGTGGTATAATGGCAGGCAGGGATCTACAGCTAACTTGGGGGTGAGGCATTTGCCAACAACAAAGAGCCTATACACTTGCACAAGATCTAGGGATAGTGAACATGTGTATCTGTGTGTGACAGTGAGAGACAGAACCCTCAACTCCTCTCAAAATGCCCCTCAAACTCCAATGGGGAAAATGAATGCATATTTCATCCACAATGACAGGGAATAATACTGGCAGAAGAGAGCAACACATAGGAAACAGTCCTTAGCCAGTCTTAAAAAGATATTTCTGGCTACAGAGGTCACATACCCTCAGCAACACCTCCTCAAGAGAAATTCCACCTCCCTACAGACTCTTAAGAGCCTCTTGTGGCGCAGAGTGGTAAGGCAGCCATCTGAAAGCTTTGCCCATGAGGCTGGGAGTTCAATCCCAGCAGCTGGCTCAAAGTTGACTCAGCTTTCCATCCTTCCGAGGTCAGTAAAATGAGTACCCAGCTTGCTGGGGGGTAAATGGTAATGACTGGGGAAGGCACTGGCAAACCACCCCGTATTGAGTCTGCCATGAAAACGCTAGAGGGCGTCACCCCAAGGGTCAGACGTGACTCAGGGCTTGCACAGTGGATACCTTTACCTTTTTACAGACCCTTTCATCAGCACATCCACTGCTACAAAGATTAGCAGTCTACTTCAGAGAATGCATTTCCTCTATTTCTCCCACTCCATTGATATATTAACAAACTGTTTTATTACCTGCAATTAATATATACCAAAACTTTATTATACAACCAACAACTTTTCTATCAACACATTAATTATTCCTTATTCCAACATCCTGATGAACACCTTGATGAGGATGAAGAAAATACACTTGCTAGGTCAACCACATTCTTATAACAAATTTAGAGCTGGATATACATAAGGTTGGATTTTCATCCAATCCTTGCCCTCACTGCAACCATTTATCCCACAGGGCTATCAGTCCACGCACATCCCCTCCACACCATACTTGGCAAAGCATTCTGAAGATCAAAATAAATGCTAAGAGAAAGCTGGCAGAATCCAACTTATACTCTTTGCAAACTGCCTGGAAATTGTGTACCCACAAAACTACTGGTCAAGCAGCAAACAAGGAAGAAATGCAGAACCACTACCCAGTCACAGTTCCCAAAGAGCAAATAGCTACAAAGACAACCCACTGCATAAAGAAGTCATACTGTCCTGAAAAGATGCATCAAGAAATGTGTAATTGCATCTCATCACCGGGGAGGGCGGTATATAAGTATGATAAATAAATAAATAAAATAAATAAATAAAAGGTATTCTTTCCTTTGACTAACTGATAATGGTTAGATTTAAGGTTACTACTTTACATAAATATCCTATAATATTTATGTGAAAAGGTTGCATCTTAACTGTAACAGATTTTTTTTTCAAAATCACTCTTGAATGCCAAATAATTAAAATATAAGTTACATAAGAATGTTTTTCATAATATTAATATTCTTGATAGAACAAGAATCTAAACTTCATAACATATATAATAATATATAAGAGCCTGTTGTGGCACAGAGTGGTAAGGCAGCAGAAATGCAGTCTGAAAGCTCTGCCCATGAGGCTGGGAGTTCAATCCCAGCAGCCAGCTCAAAGTTGACTCAGCCTTCCATCCTTCCGAGGTTGGTAAAATGAGTACCCAGCTTGCTGGGGGGTAAACGGTAATGACTGGGGAAGGCACTAGCAAACCACCCCGTATTGAGTCTGCCATGAAAACCCTGGATGGCGTCACCCCAAGGGTCAGACATGACTCGGTGTTTGCACAAGGGATACCTTTACCTTTACATAATATTACATATTGTATTATATATATATATTATAAATAACTAGCTTCAAACCCCTCCCCTGGTCCCTGGCCAGGCAGCTTAAGGTGGCTTTGGGCGGCAGCTCGCAGCCAAATCAAGTGGGGCGGGCGGGGGCTGGGCGGCTCATTAGCAGGGCCGAGACAGAGCTCCTTAGCAGGCAGTCAGCAGACCCTCATTAGCAAGCCCTCCACCACGACCCTTTGCCCAGGGCCCTCTCACCTGCTGCTGGCTCCAGGCACTGAGGCGTCTGAGAGCAAAGAGGCTAGAGTCCAGGGCCGGAGGGCAGGAGCCGTAGGGGCAGGGCCAATCAGGACAAAGCTGGCTGCACCCTGATTGGCCCTATTCCAACTTGGACAGCCGGACACATCCCACCCCCTAGGATGTTTCAGAAATATATAGAGGAACAACAATGGATAAGGATATATAATAATATAATAATAAATAAAAATAAATAAATAAATAAAAATATTTCAAATACATTTCCAAGAATCAGTTTAAAGTACTAAACACATTTCCTAAACAAATTTGATATACACACTATTTATTATTTATTTAGATTTCTATACTGCCCTCCCCTACGGCTCTGTTCTAGAGAGAATAGGCATACATTTAGACAGCAGCCTAAGACAAATAACTTTTTCTCTCACCTCCAAGTGGGCTCTGGACACCTGGAAGCAGAGAGGAAACTGTTTTCCAATGGACTATGGGGAAAGTAAGAAGCTCTTACTCCTTCTGATCATTTCCAAAGTACAGCATGAAGTGAGGGAACTCCCCACACCAAGTCCTCTGAGAAGTTAATTCACTCACCTCATGCCATGCTTTGGCAGTCCTCAGAAGATGTAGTAGATATATTTGCTGTTTCTGAGAAGATTTCTTAGTCTGGCACAAAATCCTACACCAATGTCTCTCAGAGTTCTTTCATGTGCCAGAAAAATGTGAGGACCAATGCTTTCCAGAGTCTTTTGTAAGTCAGATGTTTTGGAGAGGGGTTAAAGTACAAACACAAAAACATGGCTAGCGACTGAAGCCAATCAACATTCATGAATCCCTCAGATGCAGATAACACCTCCTAGTTATTTAGGCCTTCCTATTCAAAGCCACTGGGGAAGATAGTAGGATCATGAAGCAAAGTAAAAGAGAATCCTAAAGCCTAGTCTTGCCTCCAAAACTGTGCCATGGCAACTGACTTCATTCAGCATGCTCCTTATCATAATAAAGTAGGGTTTTTCCCCATTTCACCTCTATTAAATTTCTTACTTTATAGTCCCACTTTTATCCTGAGACTCAAGGCAGATTATTACAGGATATAAAACAGTACAGTCCAATAGTGTAAGATAACCAATGAACAATGCAATAGGATTAAGTTTATAGAATTAGTGAACAAAAACTAAGGCAAGGTATCCTATAAACAGAGAAAGTGAATTATAAGGTAAAGGCAATGCAGTAAAAATTCCTATAATAGTCATTGCACTTAATGACAATCCTGTTCTATGACAAAGGAGGTGTCTATTTTTTTTCTAATCTCTATTTTAAAATTTCTAATTGAACATTACTGTTTTGCACATTCTGCAGAATGACAGTCATCCTCCCAAGCTGGCCATTCCACTAGGCAGGAGCCACCACTGACAATGATCATGAACAGACAGACAGCTGCTGATCTTATCCATTTCCAGTGTTGCACTTTTAGAAGGCGACCTTTAGAAGGTGATGATCTATGGCCTCTTCACATTCTCCAACTATCTTTCTCTGCTAACCACAGTTTTAAGGAACTAGAGCAGTAGTTCTCAACCTTCCTAATGCCACAACCCTTTAATGTTCCTCATGTTGTGGTGACCGCCAACCATAAAATTATGGAAATGTACTTTCACAGAAATTAAACTGACCAATGGCATGAAGATCCATTGTTCATGATTGTATATAAATTGTTTTTTCCCCGGGTTTCTCAGTTCAGTTCTGTCTTTTGTCCTACCATGCCAATCTTGCTGTTTTCCATTGCTCCAATCAGACGAACACTCTATCTCGATCTACCCTGCAAGGCTGTTGAGTAGATGGTGCACCCCCCCCCCCCGGCCAAGCTGCTTGCTTTGTCGCAACCCTTATGAAAGGGTTGTTCAACTCTCAAAGGGGTCCCGACCCCCAGGTTGAGAACCACTGAACTAGAGCATCTACACACATACAAGTAAGCCTAGAATTGAAACTAGTGCTAACAACTGAACTTTCTTAGGATGCTTTCAAAAAAGTGCCACTACAGTAGATACAGACATCAGAGAAAAATCTATGTTCAAAGAAGTATGAAAATAATATCTTTGTAATTTTATGCAGCTATTTCAAATACTGGCTTGTACATGAATCCAAAACAGGTTCCAAGAAAATATTTCTAAATGAAATATGCATATTTAGAAAACGCGCATAGTCATTTTTAATTCTGTCTCTGGACCTTGAGGGTATAGAAAGACAGATTGGGACTGAGGAACCTAAACAGTGTTTTAGTTAAGCTCACTAACTGAAAGGAATCAGATGTTCATGTAAGGGGGTGATGATGAGACCTCTGCTTAATCAACCATTTATGAACACTGACAATATAGCTAATTTTAAACCAGTATTTAACTGTCCCTTTCTTGGGACAGAAGTTAAACGTGGTAGCATAGCAATTCCAGAATATTCTGGATGAGAAATTCCTTCTCCACCCATTTCAGTCTGTCTTCAGAATTATAAACTGGATGAAGACAACATTAATAACCCTGATGGATAGATAAACATGATGGTTAACAAGAAGAATGATGATGTTAGTTCAATACTTCTCAGTGCATTATGACAATATGACCCATTAATTATTCTTACAGTGGTTGGGATCGCTCTTGAGACGTAAGTAGGGAAAGTTCTCAGATGTTTACAGCCATACTTGTGTAATTGCAGTTTCACAGTATGCCCAGATCATGGGTCTACATGTAACAATTATTAGGATTTCAAACCAAAATTTATTCTATTATACATACACACACACACAAAGCCACTAAGCAAGACCATCTGTAGCTACAGAGCGCAATCAGTACATTCATAATAATATACACAGCTGGATGTTAAGAATCCCATAGTATCCTATTCACTGTCTTGAAACAATAAACAAAAGGATTAACTTTAAGGTTTGAACTGAATCCAGACAATAAATAATTTTAAAAGTTGACACATCAGGAAGCTAAAATTTGCTGCAGTTTAATTTGGTTTTATTTACATTAAACTGTAGCATATTTTATACTTTTAAATTGTGGCTCTTAATTGTTAATATTTATTTTTTATACCTTTATCCAGCTAGTTTGCCTATTATAATCAGCTAGTTTACCTATTATAATCAACCAAGTAAAGGTCAAACCTTATTTAGTGTTTCCTCAGAAACTGCATGGGCATTGACATACTGTCTGGACACAGTACCTTATGCATACTCTACCACTACGTGGGACTAAAAAACTGATATTGAAAGTCCTCCTAGCTGTACCTGATTACTGTTCACCTTAGCTTAAAAGAGTTTTTGAAAAACAAAAATACTGTTCACAATCTGGTGATTATCCTACTATAGAGTACCTGCTTGTATTTTAGAACTTGTGCTGAAAAGTTTCCCTGCAGCCTTTGAACCCACTTTCTCTAAATCTTCTATTATTGCCCCAATCCTGTATTTTCTTCCTACACAGACTTCCTGTGTGCATTATCTACTCTATGCTGCTTCAAAGTATATTCTGTCCCAACCTGATCAAACGTTTTTGACCTGGGCATGCTCCTTGAATCAAATCATGCAATCCCTTTTGGGTAATCCACTAACAATGCAGTGTTACTGGTACTGTCCTGCAAAGTAGAACCACTATCTCTGCTTAAATGCCCATTCATAGCTTGGAGCCAAACCTTCTCTATTAGGTAACATTATGTTTTCTCTACCAAAACTTTTTGCTCTTTTTTGTTAAGAGCTCAGCTCTTGAACACACCACAACACACAGTATTTGAAGCACTTTCTAGATGAGTCACAATAAGATGCACCCAGGAAGTAAACTACAACAAGCAACATTGTTGTTTGGTTCAAAGAAACTGTAGATGACAAACCAAAGGAGGGTAAAAGAGTAGGCACAGAGAGGACAGATGAGCTATCTAAAGCCTATCAGAGACAAAGAACTACTTCAGTACTGTAGTCCACTAGGGTTACACAAAATAGTTTAGCAGATGATCATGTCAACATTTATAACAATGTGATTAATTAAACAGTTTAACAAAACAGTTTAACAAAAACAGTTTAACACACTATACATAAGTAGTAAGGTTCTTATTGAGGGGATGGATGGATGACTGTTCTTCAGCATAGACATTCAATTATCATAGCATGCTGCGCACATACACACAAAAACCAGTAAACTTGGTCAGGTTTTATTAAAAAATGAGCTTTTGAATTCTTTCATACTATGGAAGTTTTTGTTAAGAGTGTTAGTAGGAAAGACTAGCAATGCCACACACTTCTAAATTTACTAGCCTCAACACACTCAGAAGGGGATAAGTCTGTTTTGGATGACAGTGTAGTGTATGAAAGGATATTACAAAGACTGTCATTAAAAACAAAGGCTAATTACTTTTCAAAGCAAGAAAGCAAAAACTACACAGTTCTTTATTCATTAAATGCTTGAAATTTCACCTCAAGCCACTTTATAGTGACACTGTTTCCTTGGAATCTTGTTACATTATGAAAAATTGAGACAAAGTCTTCTGTAAATTTAAACAGTGTTTGCATACACCTGTAAGAGCAAAGTTCAGCATGCCTTCTCATTTTTTTCAGTTACGTTACAATGAAAGATGGACTATCTTGATATTTTAAACTTCTAAACTTAAACTCAATTTTGTTCCTATTCTTTTATATAACATAATTAAGAAAATTATTAAACAGATTCATAGAATTTGTTTCACTTCTTACAAACCAAAAAAACCCATGATGATTGCAAGTAGTGTAATAGTACTAGTTAGCGGGGTGTGTAAGAATATCTTCTACAAACCATGGAACAACTATTACTTAAGTATAAGTATCAGATCCCCACTTTTCATTTCATTGACAGTTATGAGTAGTAACACTGCACCCTAAAATCCCTGTAAATAAAACTACTAACAGATAAGTTGAAAAGACACAGTGCATAGATTCTGAACAGGTGAGATTTTTTAATCACTACATTATTATAGACATCACAATGTATTTCCAAATGACAGATGAAGATACTATGCTTGGATTCTATATTTTAGCAAAATAAATGTAGATAACCTTTACAGGAATGTTCCACATTATACAGTTCCCAAGATTACTTCTCAGCAAGAACTGCTAAGAATACCCACATTCTATTACAATAACCTCACTCCATGTATTACTTACCCTTTTATTTAAACAACACCCTGAAGCTCTCCTAAATTGAACATGATCCTCCATTTCCCGAAACTCGCACACAACCATATATACACACTTTGCTATTACAACTCTTCAGTCATTGGCTCCCTGAGAAGGAACTGTCATGGTGTTGAAGTCGATCTTCTTTCTCGATTCCGGCAACCCACAACCATGGAGTAGGAAGTGAAAGAAGGGTGCTTTCCTCCAGAATGAGGCAGGGTCCCACAGGAAGAAGGCAGGAGGGTCGACACAAGAACTCAGAGAAGTTATAAGCTCCTCCGTAACTGTCCGCCGAGTATCTGTAGCCCGGTATCATCCGCCCACCACACTCCAGCAGTTGCTGCCAACATACCGCATGGAGAAGGCAAGGCCCACAGCTGTCTGGAGGCGGGCCGGAGCCCAAGACAGGATCAGACACACCAACACTTCCTTCCGCTCCCCCACCAACTAGCACGGCTAACAACCTGACATGCCGAACTGTTCCGCCACTTCCCATGCGCCTCCGTGGGACAGGACGCATACGAGAGGCCGGTGCTTCATGGGAGGCCTACGTCTTTTCCCCAGGAAGGACTGCAGCAAAGGGACAGGCCCAGACCGGGAGAGGGAAGCAGACACTCTGCAAGACAGTCGCGCCTAAAAGGGGAAACGTGAGGCCACCGAGACTCGGTTTACCTGAGGTCGCGGACGGAGAGTCTCTCGAATCCAAAACCAATTCTTAGCCCCAACAACACAAGATGGCTGCTGCGTCGACACGCAAGGTCAGGTGACCCGCTCTGACCGTGGCTCCTCCCCTTCTCCCCGCAGGCTGGGGACAGAAACGTCCGCCTGGGCGACAGCGGGCTTCGGAACTTGGCCGGTAACGCCGACTGGAGGGCCGGCCATTCTTGCCTCCCCCCCCCCCCCCGCCGAAAGAGCAGCAGCGCTGGGCAGCAGCCTTGCCACGCCGCGTTAACTAACCAGGAAGGATTACGCCGGACAGACGCGGCCCTTACTCTGGCGATGGTGCCTTCTGTGGTAACTAATGCCCAACGCAGAGAGATATTTCAAGGCTGTGCTCCCGTCATTTGCGGCTCTGCTTGGAATCCCCACAAATAAAAAAATGCTGAAATTATTTCACCGTATAAGATAGTTAGTGCCTTTATCATTAATAAATATCTACCATTTTTGCAACTCGTCTTAGTCTCAGCCATTCAGCATCCTCTAGAGATTAACCCTTCCCCTACAGTTAAGTAGTACCCAGCTTGCTGCTGGGGGGTAAACGGTAATGACTGGGGAAGGCACTGGCAAACCACCCCGTATTGAGTCTGCCATGAAAACGCTAGAGGGCGTCACCCCAAGGGTCAGACATGACTCGGTGCTTGCACAGGGGATACCTTTACCTTTACCTTACAGTTAAGTAGTTTGCAGGGGACATGGTAGAAGTTGTTTTTTTTTATATATCCCGCTTTTCACTACCAGATGGAGTCTCAAACTCCTTATGTTCTCCTTTCCTTCCTCTTCCAACAATATACACCCTGTTAGATAGGTGGAGAGTTCTGACAGAACTGCTGTGTGCAAGCAGTTCTAAGGACTTGCTTTAGGATGCTTTGGGCTGATCCTGCGTTGAGCAGGGGATTGGACTAGATGGCCTGTATGGCCCCTTCCAACTCTATGATTCTATGACTTCATGTGGAGGAGCAGGGAATCAAGCCTGGCTCACCGGATTAGAACCTGCTGCTCTTAACTAGTCCCTGGTATGTGTATTGATGGCAATCAGTTGGCAACATCACAACTATGAAGTCGTAGGTACAGCCCAGATAGGGTCTGACCAGAAGATCCGTTGTATAATAGAGAAATCAGTTTGAATGTACTGTCAAAACTTATTATTGCTAATGAAAATTATCATAGAATCATAGAGTTGGAAGGGGCCATACAGGCCATCTAGTCCAACCCCCTGCTCAACGCAGGATTAGCCCTAAGCATCCTAAAGCATCCAAGAAAAGTGTGTATCCAACCTTTGCTTGAAGACTGCCAGTGAGGGGGAGCTCACCACCTCCTTAGGCAGCCTATTCCTCTGCTGAACTACTCTGTCTGTGATATCGACTCCCACCTGTGTACATAAGGCGACTACTTGGTCTACAATAGCTATTGTATATGAAACCATATTTATTTTAAATTACTCATTTGCCTTCTTGCATTGCTCTGCTAAGTTATTTCCTAAGCTGGGTACAGGGAAGGTAGGAAGAAAATTAGGATTGATGTCCTTTGCCTTGATGGAAGGATTGGTGGTTCAGGGGACCAGTCTGAATTATTCTTCTAAATTATTATATGTACCGGAAGGCGGCATGCAGGATGAGGAAGGGGGAAAGGGAGGAAAGTTAGTGCCCAAATCTGGATTGAACCAGGGACATTTTGATCTTCAGCCTAATACTCTCCAAACTGAACCATTGACTGCATTGAAAATCAATGCAGAAAACTGATAATCAGATAGCCTTCACACTTTTTGCTTTTGAAAAGCTGGTGTTTTAAACTGACTGTACCTTGAACAGCTTCTCAGTTTCTGAGTTTCAGCCTGAAAGGGGTTACCCCAGGAAGACAGACACAGTGAGCTGAAGTAGGCACGCTGCCTTGAAAGTCTATTTGCTCCTCTTGCAGTAAGTCATGGAATTACAGAATCATAGAGTTGGAAAGGGCCACACAGGACATCTAGTCCAACCCCCTGCTCAACACAGGATCAGCCCAAAGCATCCTAAAGCAGGGGTAGACAACCTGTGGTCCTCCAAATGTCCATGGACTACAATTCCCATGAGTCCCTGCCAGCATTTGCTGGCAAGGGCTCATGGGAATTGTAGTCCATGAACATCTGGAGGACCACAGGTTGACTACCCCTGTCCTAAAGCATCCAAGAAAAGTGTGTATCCAACCTTTGATTGAAGATTGCCAGTGAGGGGGAGCTCACCACCTCCTTAGGCAGCCTATTCCACTGCTGAACTACTCTGACTGTGAATTTTTTTTCCTGATATCTAGCCTATATCGTTGTACTTGTAGTTTAAACCCATTACTGCGTGTCCTTTCCTCTGCAGCCACCGGAAACAGCATCTTGCCCTCCTCTAAGTGACAACCTTTCAGATATTTAAATAGGGCTATCATGTCCCCTCTCAACCTCCTTTTCTCCAGGCTGAACATTCCCAAGTCCCTCAACCTATCTTCATAGGGCTTGGTCCCTTGGCCCCAGATCATCCTCGTTGCTCTGTTCTGTATCCTTTCAATTTTATCCACGTCCTTCTTGAAGTGAGGCCTCCAGAACTGCACACAGTACTCCAGGTATGGTCTGACCAGTGCCGTATACAATGGGACTATGGCATCTTGTGATTTTGATGTGATGCCCCTGTTGATACAGCCCAAAATGACATTCGCCTTTTTTACCACTGCATCACACTGCCTGCTCATATTTAGCTTACAATCCACAAGTACCCCAAGGTCTCGTTCACATACAGTGTTACCTAGAAGCGTATCCCTCATCCAGTAGGCATGTTTTTCATTTTTCTGACCCAGATGCAGAACTTTACACTTATCTTTATTAAATTGCATCTTGTTCTAATTTACCCATTTTTCCATTGTGTTCAGATCTCGTTGAACTCTGTCTCTATCTTCTGGAGTATTTGCCAGTCCTCCTAATTTAGTGTCATCTGCAAACTTGATGAGTAGTCCCTCCACCCCCTCATCTAGATCATTAATAAATATGTTAAAAAGTACCGGACCGAGCCCTGAGGTACCCTGCTATTCGCCTCCCTCCAGTCTGATGAAATACCATTGTCAACAACTCTTTGAGTGCGGTTCTCTAACCAATTCCTTATCCACCTATCTGAAAATCCAGATTGCAGTCCTTCAATTTATCCATCAGAACATCATGGGGAACCTTATCAAAAGCTTTAGTAAAATACAAGTAAACGACATCAACCGAATTTCCCCAATCCAGCAAACCTGTTACTTGGTCAAAAAAGGAAACCAGGTTGGTCTGACAGGATCTGTTGGAGACAAATCCATGCTGACTTCCTTGGATCACCAAATTGTCCTGCAGATGTTTGCAGACCGCTCCCTTTAATATCTGCTCCATTATCTTGCCTACAACAGAGGTCAGACTCACTGGTCTCCCGAGTCATCCTTCCTCCCTTTTTTGAAGATCGGAATAACGTTTGTTCTCTTCCAGTCCTCCAGGACATCTCCAGTCCTTAAAGAGATCCCAAAGATGATGGACAAGGGTTCTGCAAGTTCTCTGGAAAGTTCTTTGAGCACTCTCGGGTACATTTCATCCAGCCCAGGGGATTTGAACTCATCCAGTGCAGCTAAACGCCTCTCAACAATCTCTCTGTCCATGTCAACCTGCCACCCAGACGTTATCCCTTGGCTACTGCCAACTCTAGATGTGCCTAAACCCTTTGACCTGTGGGGAAAAAAACAGATGTAAAATAGGCGCTGAGCCTTTCTGCTTTTCCTCCGTTAGAGTTTGTCCATCTGCACCCAACAGTGGGCTTATTGCCTCCTTTACTTTACGTTTGCTCCTCACATAACTGAAATATCTTTTCTTGTTACAATGGGCTTCCCTGGCCAATCTTAGCTCACTCTCAGCTTTGGCCTTTCTGATGATTGATCTACAGTGCCTAGTAACCTGTAGGTACTCTTCTTTAGAGCTCTGTACTTCCCTCCATTTCCTGAACATCTCCCTTTTCTTTCTTAGTTCCTCTGTTCATCCAAATAGGCTTCTTAGACCTCCTGCAGTGTTTTCGTCTTTCTGGGATTCTCAATAGTATTCTCAAAATATAGATTCTCAAAGTATTCTCAATAGAGGGCATACATCCCTTTAAACTTTACACAGCACACCCACATACCATATAAATATTTCCCTCATTTTTTTTAAACCAAGGATTTTTTTTTAAATCAAGAATTGTGAGGCACCAATGCATCCTTAGACTTGGAATAAGTCTTTTTTTTAAAAAAAAACCATGAAATTAGCAAGATGGCGAAAGTAAGCAATGATGGGGGGGGGGGATTTTTTTGCCAGCTTGCTGTAGTGGTTAGGAGTGCCGATTTCTAGTCTGGTGAGCCAGGTTTCATTCCCTTTTCAACATGCAGCCATCCAGGTAGCCTTGGGCTCACCACAGCACTAATAAAGGTGTCCTGACCGAGCAGTAATTCCAGCCTCATCTACCTCACAGGGTTTCTGCTGTGGTGAGAGAAAAGGGAAGGCGATTGTAAGCCACTTTGAGACTTTTTTCTGGTAGAGAAAAGAGGCATATATAAAGCAACTCTTCTTCTTTTTCCAAGATGGCTACCCGACAGTAAATGCAGCTGGAAGAATCTTTTCTTACAGTTTCGAAAAACATGCCCTGGACGAAACTGACAAACTAAGAGAGATCAACCACACTGCTGCTGCAAAAAACAAAACAAAACCCTCAGCACTGGCAACCTATCTGCTTTTTTCTCAGTAGTATGCAGGACACATGCTCTGCAAAGTCAGATTTTTTTAAAGGTGTAGATTGCAAACACAGGATTTGAATTGGAAGCACCCCAATTTAATTTAATGATAATCAAAAGTAATCTGCAGGCATGCAGAAAGGGCCAATATAAGAAGATTGCTAGATTTTTTTTTATCAGTTCCACTTGTGCCACTAGAGGGCAAACAATGACAGGGGAAGCCTGAAAGTAGGAGAGGAAGACTCTTTTCCATTGCCTGGCAAAGGTCAGTTCAACAGAAGCAGGGATGAAAATAAGGGAGTAGACTCTTGGGTGGGTTGCACCAACACTGCCCGCAGAGGTGACAGTTCCCCTTCTTGCAATTTAAAAATGAGTTTGTAAGCAGTGTAATATGCCACAGACAAGGGAGTGCATTATGGAAGAAACTTCCCCTTCCATGTGTGTGTTTAGGTTACCCTGATTATTTCTTCCTATAGCTGCTGATGAGAATAGATGTCAAAGGAGAATAAGTCATTTAAAATAAATATGGTTTCATAGACATTCTCATTTAAATAAAATTTCAGATGAGGAGACACTGCCTGCTTGAAAAAAAGGATCAATATATACTATTTGATGGTTTACATCTATGCTGAATATCTTGTTACTTTATTTGGAATATCTTCCTCTGTCAAATTGGCTAGAAACTCTGTTTTGATTTTTATCACACTGAGAACTGATTGATCTTTATTTTAATAAGCAGGTCCAGTGCTGTTATTTTGTGTTAAAATTACTTAATGATTTTATTATATAAGGCCTTCTAAGGAGCCCCTGAAAAATGGCCTATGAATTTATCAATCAATACAAGGCAGGATTCTTATTGAACATGTTTTGTGGGGGGTTATTAGTTTGCCCTGTCCTTAAAAGTATAAGGGAAAGCTTCAGCCAAATGCACCATTAAGCAAATGGTCAGTGACTAAAGCCCTAACGAAAGAATCTATACCTTCATAATTGTAACTGTAAACCACAAATTACAAGGCTTAACCTGAATGTTAGTCATTAAATATGACATAAAGATAGTCAGTTTCTGATTTAAAGCAAGATCAACAGCCTCCAGTTTTAATCTGGAATACATGGATGGGTGGGGACAGGAAAACATTTCAAAAATGCTTATCCCCGGTTTGTCCATCATGCATTATCTTTCTCATTTATCAGTATGATTTTTAAATTACTTACTCTTTACACACTAAAACACTGCCAGCTGACATTACAGTAGTTTTATTTGACGTGTGTGTAAATGCTGTCCTATAATTAACAGCCTTACTCTGGTCATGAAATCTGAGGGTTGTGGCTTTCTTTATAGAAATCTCCGACCCATCCCTTGAGTCATAGGGGTGGAGGCTAAGGCTAAAAAACCACCTCTAACACTGATGCTGTGCAATGCCAGGTCGATCAACAACAAAGCCTCCACACTGCAAGCTTACTTTGCAAAACAGAGGGTAGACCTGGTGTGCATTATGGAAACCTGAGCCAGGGAGGGTGAAACAATTGCCTTAAAAGAACTCCATCAGTCGTGGAATGCAGGGGAGGAGGGGGAGGGGTGGCAATTCCAATCCAGGAGGATTACTCTTTCAGAGCCCTCCATGCGTCATTGATTCCAGGCATTGCATTTGTTGGCCTTGGGGAGGATGCAGCTGAGAGCTTGGCCATCTGGTTGGTGTACTACACATCCAACGCATCCAGCCCTGCTGAAGCCAGCGGTGGCCTAGACGTTGCAGTTCCCCAAACTACTGATCCTGGTAGACGTCAATGTTCATGCTGAGCTGTTGTCCTCTGAAAACTGGATAGAACTGGTGTGAGCCATGGTGACACCAGAGCCCTGACAATTTGATACTGGCCGCTCCCATCAGATAGGCCACACCCTGGACCTTATCTTCAGCACAGGGCTGGAAGTAGAGTCGATAGCAGCAAAGGGAGAACTACTTCCAGGTATGGAGGGTGTTGAAGAGGCAGCTTGGTGTAGTGGTTAGGAGTGAGCCATGATAAATTCCTCGCTCCTCCACATGCAGCCAGCTGGGTGACTTTGGGCTTGCTACAGCACTGAGAAAGTTATTCTGACTGAGCAGATAAGGGTTCTCTCAGCCTCACCTCCCTCACAGGGTGTCTGTTGTGGGGAGAGGAAAGGGAAGGTGACTGTAAACTGCTTTGAGACTCCTTCGGGTATAGAAAAGCAACATATAAGAACCAACTCTTCTTCTCTTCCACCAAGGTTTTGGTTGAGGCCAGTGAACCAATAGCATCAACTGTGGCCCTCTAGAACCCTCCTCTACCAGGTATGCCACCTGATGTAGCACGAGGCAATGTCAAGGCCAGCCACCTCATTAAATGGCAGATTTGTGAGATTGTATAGTTAACAGTTTGGATGATTACAATGTTTACAAGTTGCAAGTTTTACAAATTTACAAGTTAATGAGTTTGATTATTATGTACTGTACCAAAATTGGATGAAGTTGTCAACTGCGAATTTGTGATATAAATCGCCCTGAACTGCAAGGGAGGGTGGTATAGAAATAAGTAAATAAATAAATAATAAAATTAATTTATCATGTCAGTTCTTCCTATTTTTTTTTTTTTTGCATCCTTTGACTTTTCCTAGCATTGGAGTATTGGACAATGAGATTTGCCATTATATGATCTCTCTTGCATACCACAAGTGCAGCTGCTCAATCAAATGTTTTTAGCCTTTCCAGCTTTGTGCCCTTTCTCACTTAACCTGGGATAATATCAGGGAATGGGAGAAAATTTCCAGCTCAAATGACTGACACTGTAGGAAGTGGCCAAGAAATGACTACGGCAGGGGTAGTCAAACTGCGGCCCTCCAGATGTCCATGGACTACAATTCCCAGCGAATGCTGGCAGGGGGCTCCTGGGAATTGTAGTCCATGGACATCTGGAGGGCCGCAGTTTGACTACCCCTGGACTACGGTTTATATTAATAAGAGTAGCTCTGTCAATTCAACACTTTTACTTATAAGTACTGTAGAACTCAAAGTCTACCTCAGGTGTACTGGAATATGTTGCTGTTGCAGCTCCCATAGAATGGATATTAGTCACAACAAAGACACCAGTAACATAATTCTTCCTTCTGTGGTGGAATAGATCACCTCCTTTAAACATGCAGCATGTTTTGTTTTCAGCTTTTGTAGCCTTTTCAGGCATTGCAAACTTCCTGAGTTTTCTCCTCCATTTAAGTATTTGTTCCATTCATATAATTGGATTCCAGTCTATCCTCAGTCTATTCCATGCAAATCGCTTTTTACCTTTCACAGGTGCAACATACTGTCAAATGTATTTTTATGCTATCCATGAGCTCCTGCTCTCTAGGACTCAGTTACCACATGCCTGAGCATAGAAACACTCCACTGAAAGAAGAAAAGAATTAAATAGAAGTCATGAGCTCAGGCAGAATTGGCAGGGAGACTAATAGTGATTTTTGATCAGTGTCAGATTGGACAAATGGATATCTTAATTGGGGAGGGGGGGCAGGAGGAGGCAGAATATTCAGGCCATGGAGTACAGATAGAAAATCAGAACTCCCAGCACTGAAAGCACAATTTACCATTTTGCACAAAGGAATCATGATAAAGTTGTTTACAACTGAATTTCTTACTAAGGATCACTCTTATGCTATTTTTGCTCCATTAGTGATAGCCAGCAGACACTGCCTTGTAGCCCTGGCAGAGGTAGGTGGATTGTTTTGCCGCCATGCTTGCCATTGTAATTTGTAAATTTAACTGGGTTTTTAAAGGGGATTATTGTATTATGGGTTTTTCTAATTCTGTAACTGGTCACGAGCCAGCTTGCTGGGAGTGGCGGGGAATACATTTAAATAATAAGAACAACAACAATAAAAATAATAACAATGCTATTTGGGAGACGATGGGTGCTGTAAAGTAGCTTAAGTAAACACTGAATGTCAATAGGGTAGATGACCACAAGTGGTACCTACTTGACTCCATGCAATCAAAAAGGTTTGATGGTTTCCTTTCAGAAGGCCGTGCTTAGAGCAAAGAATGCTTTTATTATTAAGGCCATTTGAGGAGAATGTGTAATAGGAATAGCCTCAAGTCAGCTGCATAGGTGCTTATGCAGTCCAAGGAGTTTGGCTTCAAAACGGAATCTAGGAGCCTTGGTCTGCCCCTCACACAGAATGCTCTCATGTCCTGAACAAGATCATAAGAATTACAATGAGAGGAAAAGTCAGAAATAATCCTAAACATCTTAAAGCTAAAAAAATGTATTTATTTTATTTGATGTTGTTAGGTGCAAAGTCGTGTCTGACCCATCGCGACCCGATGGACAATGATCCTCCAGGCCTTCCTGTCCTCTGCCATTCCCCAGAGTCCATTTAAGCTCGTACTGACTGCTTCAGTACTCCATCCAACCACCTCATTCTCTGTCGTCCCCTTCTTCTTTTGCCCTCAACCACTCCCAACATTAGGCTCTTCTCCAGGGAGTTCTTCTTTCTCATGAGGTGGCCAAATTATTTGAGTTTAGTCTTCAGGATCTGGCCTTCTAAAGAGCAGTCAGGGCTGATCTCTAGGACTGACCGGTTTGTTCGCCTTGCAGTCCAAGGGACTCGCAAGAGTCTTCTCCAGCACCAGAGTTCAAAAGCCTCAATTCTTTGACGCTCGGCCTTCCTTATGGTCCAACTTTCGCAGCCATACATTGCAACTGGGAAGACCATAGCCTTGACTAGATGCACTTTTGTTGGCAGGGTGATGTCTCTACTTTTTAGGATGCTGTCTAGATTTGCCATAGCTTTCCTCCCCAGAAGCAAGCGTCTTTTAATTTCTTTGCTGCAATCCCCATCTGTAGTGATCTGGGATATTTTATTTTATTTATATTTTTATTATTTATATTTATAAAATAAATATTTATATTTTAAATATTTATAAATTATAAAATAAATTTTATAAATCTATAAAATATTTATAAAATACCTTATTATAAAATAAATATTTTATTTATTATTTAGATTTAATTAGATTTAGTGGAGGTCAGTAGCACTTATTGGGGGCCGGCAACAACCAGTCAGTTAGCCATAGCTAACTGCAGCATTCTCTGGGGGATATAGTCAGGCAGGCTGTCACTTATATATGCAGATGAAGATGGCAGTTCTTTGTCTTAAGTATTTTTCTACAGCCTAGCAGCCACCTATGCATCTTACACCATCATTTGAAATACAAAGATGGCTGCATCCTTCTCAAGGTTTTGCCCCCAAACCCTCATTTAGCATTATGTGTCTGATGAACTTGACTTTCACTTAATGAAAATCTATGCTTCAATAAATCTTTTAGTCTTGAATATAATACAATAGACTTCTTTCAGTTTTCACTGCAAGCAGCTACCCCACTGGCATTTAGCCTTTGCTTATCTTCACCAACTGAATTGCTTCTATTAGATTTCCACAAGACTGGTACAGCTAAAGCAAGCAGGCTGGAAAAAATGGCAAGTACAAAAGACAATTCATGCCTTGCAAAAAGGCACATGGATAATGAAGATGCTGATAAAACAAATGCCCCTAAGAAAAACCCTCCCTGATCTGTTCTGAATGATTCTTCCAAACCTGAAATATCTTCACGCCATTCAATACAGAAGGATTGATTTGAAGTGATTAAGTAAGAAGAACAATTGTATCATCAGAGCAACCAATCCATTTACTTGGATTATATAGGCATTTTAAGGAATCTGAATTTATCGTTAATGTTGTCTAGTTCTTCCTGTCCTGAAAACAATGGGTTTTATTCATAGCATTCTGTTCAAATACTTGTTCTTGGAAATAACAACATCTACTAATTATTATCCTCCATTCTAGTGTTGCTTCAGCAGTGGGATATGAGTCCAGAAATTACTGGTGCAAGATCACTTTACATTATTTAAGCCTTTTCGGAATATCAGTTACCCTTAGAGGAAGGTTAGGTATATAGCAAACAATTTCCACATGGCTAGTAAAAAAAGAGGATTTTTTTTACAGTGGAGATAATTCAAGTGGAAGCTGTTTTAGCCTCAGCTAGCCCCTTTCATTCTTGAGTTTCTCATTTCATTAGTCCTTAACATTTGAACATGTGTTCTGCTGGGGCACTAACATGTTCATTTCTGTACATTGCTTAGAGATAGTTCAGCAGGTGGCAATGAAACAACCAGGAATGTAAGAAACAGAACCTGTACTTATGTTAATATTACCAGAAGTAAAAGCTGCTGACCCAAGTACAATTCAATAAAAGCTTTGTTTTGTCTATAATGAACTGCCTTGGGTGCACTTGTGGTTTCTTTCTTCCTACTTATTCTTGAAGGCAGTGGCAACTGGTAAGAGTTTTGAGAACTAGCTTGGATCCAGTTGAAGCTTCCACTGATGGAAGTCGGGTTATTTTTGCACATTCCCTCCTCGATGGAGACCTCTAGCTTCCCCCCCCCCCCAACACTTCTAGGAATGTCCTATTTCCCTGCAGAAATTCAAAGGGCATTTTGGCCTTCTGCAGGAGTGGACAGGAAAGGAAGGTCCACTCCACTAACAGGAATCCCTTCCATTAGGTCTGATTTGCCAATGGATCTAATTCTTTGTCTCTAGCTGAAACCAAACATTACAAAACCCATACACACAGATTTTATACCTTTCAAATTTCACAATAGCTCCCAAAGCAGCATGCTCATCCAGGTCACCAGGAATTGAAAGGGTACAAAGGAGAGCGATGAAGATGATCTGGGGCCAAGGGACCAAGCCCTAAGAAGATAGGTTGAGGGACTTGGGAATGTTTAGCCTGGAGAAAAGGAGGTTGAGAGGGGACATGATAGCCCTCTTTAAGTATTTGAAAGGTTGTCACTTGGAGGAGGGCAGGATGCTGTTTCTGTTGGCTGCAGAGGAGAGGACACGCAGTAATGGGTTTAAACTACAAGTACAATGATATAGGCTAGATATCAGGAAAACATTTTTCACAGTCAGAGTAGTTCAGCAGTGGAATAGGCTACCTAAGGAGGTGGTGAACTCCCCCTCACTGGCAGTCTTCAAGCAAAGGTTGGATACACGCTTTCCTTGGATGCTTTAGGATGCTTAGGGCTGATCCTGCGTTGAGCAGGGGGTTGGACTAGATGGCCTGTATGGCCCCTTCCAACTCTATGATTCTATGAATTTTACCAAAGCTAAAATGAGAATATTTGGTTCTTTGTCACAATCAAAACAGCTACCACACCATGCAAAAAAGGAACACATGGTTCACTCTCAGAAACAATTGAACAGGCCAAGGCATCTTATCCACTTTATGTATCTTAGAACAGGGGTAGTCAACCTGTGGTCCTCCAGATGTTCATGGACTACAATTCCCATGAGCCCCTGCCAGTGTTTGCTCTCATTTCAATTTTACTGTGGGGGTGAGAGGACACAGCAGCATAGACCAGCCCCAGTCCTGTTTCTGCAGGCTCACTTTAATGAAAAACAAACAGGTAGCCAGCCCAGAGTGTAGATATGTTTCTGTTCACAAATCATCTGAAAATATTTGTCCTGTGGGACTGGCCTGGTGATATCACATCCGGTGGGAGTGTCTGGGTGATGGCACTTCTGGTGACATGTGACTTCTAGGGGCATGATAGGAGGGTGTATCCTGCTGACATTTCTGGAGTTTCTCAAAGCCTGAAGAATCTTTCAGGGGTTTCTCAATGATAAAAAAATTGAAAGACTGCTCTAGGATAACCAGGCATGCCCCTCAGAATATTGTCCCGCCCACACTCTTGGCATTGGTAAAAATTGGTAGAAATACAATTATTTGACACTTTCAGGAACTAGTCTTTGTGGCTTCCTGAGCATTAAGGTCAGAATAGTAAACCAAGAGTTTACTTGGTGCAACTACTCTATGCTATCATTAATATATTAGAGTACATCTCTTAACTTTGATATGAAGTACAGACACATGTTTCAGAGTAGAGATCTAAAACAACAAATTCTGAAACAGAAGATGGCACAAACAATTTCATGCTAGCATTTGGCAAGTTAGAAATGTTTTATTTGTATAACTAAGCAACAGAAGAAAAATAATTCAACCTTTGTACTGTATAAAACATTTATTATAAATATAGCTAAAAAGTGTGATTTTTATCAAATATAATCTGTGGACTTGCAAATAAAGTTTTAATTGTTTAGTGGTTCTCCCACTCATTGTTTAGAATATGATGGACCCCCTTTTGCTATTCCACGCTCACAGCTTAGTATCACAGTGTAAGAAGCTAAAAACTCAAAGTGAAAATAAAAACCAGAATGTGGTATCTGTTACATGGACTGAGAACAAATTTGACAAAGAACTTGACATCCCCCCTCCTGTATATAAATAGACATGTATACACATGTCTGTTCTGAATATAGTACAAGCCGATTGGACAGTATTAACATGCCACTTCCTTGTTTTGGAACCTAAACTCTATTTCCCTTTCAAAGCAGAAACACTGCCAAACGTAACTGACAATTTCAATAAAGTAATAGCTCTAAAGAAGTAGTTGCATTCCCACACATGACCATAAGAGGGTAGAAGATCTCCAGAGGTGGCCAACTGATGTGCCACCAAACAATCCCACCCACTTCAGTGTCAAATTTATCCCCTCCACACTGGAGGAAAGAGGATATGGACCCAACACCTTAGATGCAATGTGATGTGACCAGAGATGAGAATCAGAAAATCTATTAGTAAGATTTGTTTTTTGCTTAAAAGAGAGCCATTTATGCACGCACGTGAAAAGGTGGCTGCTGTTGCTTAAACATTTAAATGGCATTGTTTCAAAGTCAAATTATATTAAAAAGACACTCCTCCCTACCCCCACTAATGAGACTGCCCCAGAAGCCTGCTTGCTAGGACAGAGAGCACATGAAAGGAAATTAGCATGTGCAAGGGTCTGGCACAATTGTTTGCACACAAAAGAAATACAGGTTATATCTAAAAGAAGCACCTGCTCCCCTGGAAGCAATAAATGGTTTGGGGAAATTAAAGAGGAATTAAAAGATATACAGAAGGGAAACGTAAGAGTTATATAACTATGAGGCAGGGACATTCAGAATAAAAAGGGAGAATAAGATACGATTTTCTACCTATTTTCTGACCAAGATGTACTTGTTCAGTACAAATGTTACTTATTAGGTGCTCCAATCTTCTGCCTCAGACTTCAGCATTAGAATGTTTTCATTCTTCTAGGCCACACCTATTACAGTAAAGAGTCATCTGAGCCATTTTTGGCATGATGCAAATGTTACTTTCTGTGACATATTTGCAACCAGCTCAGCTTTTTTGTTCATTTTTTAAAAAGAGCTTCAGATCTGTTATGATTCCTCTTGAGGTGGGTGCCCAGTCCACAGCACAGCTTGTAAGAATGTACGCCAGTCTTAGGTGGCAAATGAGGTGCCTCAGTTATTGACTGAATGCTGACTTGAGCTCTCGGAAAGCTGCTCTGCGGTGCTTCCTCTCCTCTTCCTCACGTTTTCGTTCATCCTGTTCTGCTTTGATCTCTGCTTCAAACTTACTGGCCGAAGACAATGCTTGAACCTATAATGCAGTGGTAGAAATGTAAAGAAAGGCCTGTCATTTCTCCAGGACTGTTAAGGTCTGGTAAATTGTAACATGAGACTGATGGCGAAATTTCTTTAGGAAATTCATAATAACCCATTTCCTCTAAAAAAAATACCTTTGGTTGGGTAAATTTTCCATTAACAGAATGGAGCTTTCCTGCCCGGCCCCCCTCACTGCTGCTCACATTAGAAATTAATTTTAAAAGCATTATTATTGAAAAATATAAAGTCCCTAACATCCACCCAAGCACACAGAAGAAAATTAAAAGCTGAGCGGTTGCAACAGAGGATTAAGTTTTTCAGTCAGCAAAGGCTTGAAGAGCTACCATCCAACGTACAGAAGTCCAATGGGGGTCCATGTAGAGAAGCAGCAAAGACCAAGCTAGCATACAATTCCAGGTGAATGTTAGGTCCAAACCACCACACTGGTCTGAGCCAAGTGGTGTATTTTTATACCCAAAATGTATCCTAGAGCTAGGTTTGGATTATTAGCTTCTAAGACAATGTGTTGCCAGCATGAGACAATAAAATGGAAACATGGCTAATGAGTGAGCCAGTCTTTGACAAAGAAGCCTTAATTGGCTCATTGGGAAACAACTGGGGAGTTCCTCAGGTGTTACCCACATTTGCATTCTGCCCTGTCTTGGGCGAGACAGACCCACCCTACTGGGAGTATGATGTGCCAGCAATAAGGATAGGGAAAAGCTGCCAAAAGGATGACTTGACTGGGAAAAGACATTAAGGGGAAACTACTTCCAAGTATAAAGGGTCGTTGAAGAGGTAGCTTGGTGTAGTGGTTAAGAGTAAGTTGGGTTTGATTCCTTGCTCCTCCACATGCAGCCAGCTGGCTGACTTTGGGCTTGCCACAGCACTGATAAAGCTGTTCTGAGCGAGCAGTAATATCAGGGCTCTCTCAGCCTCACCTACATCACAGGGGGTGTCTGTTGTGGGGAAAGGGAAGGGAAGGTGATTGTAAACTGCTTTGAGATGCTTTCTGGTAAAGAAAAGTGGCATATAAGAACCAACTCTTCTTCTTAAGATATTAGCCAATTGCCAGACACTGTTGCTTCCTTTGTCCTTATTGTTCCAGAGTGCGGGAAAGAATTGATGGCCCAGCCCTGTGTGTCATTACTCTGTGACAGCCAGATTCCTTTGGAGAAAACATGACTAACAATTAGAGCAGGCTGTCTCAACCAGGGTTTTGTGAAACCCTGGGGTTTCTTGAAGGCCCTGGAAGGGTTTTCCAAATGGGTGGTGGTATGTAATTTTTAATATATTTTTAAAATGTGTTAAACATTCATCAGGTTTTATGGCCATATATGGTCATGTCGACCTGTTTCCCCCTTTCAAAACGGCCAAGGAGGGGGTGGGATGGGGAGGGGTCCTGAGTGGGAATGTACACAGCTATGCTTCATAATCATATTCTACACAATTGCGCCACTTCTGGAGTTTCTCAAAGCCCAAAGAAGGTTTCAGGGGTTCCCTACAGTAAAAAAGTTGAAAAAGACTGCATTAGAAGGAGCTTGGCCTATTTCTGATGATCAAGACATCCCTGAACAAGTTCCCTAGCCTAGCAATCCCCAACCTGTGGGCCGCGGACCACATGTGGTCCTTCGACTAATTGGAGGTGGGCCCTGAAGGACGCCTTCTCCCCCCCCCCCCGGCCCTTTACTTCATCCCCCCCAGCCCTTTACAACACACTTCATTGTTGTGGCGTGTCTGTATCTTATTTTGAAGGGATGTTTAAACATTACCATAGCAATCAGAGAGCGCTAGGGCAGTGGTTGAGAGTAGAGGAGTAAACTACCCCCCACTGGGCCTCAGTAAAAGGCGTTGAGTGGTCCCCGGTGATAAAAAGGTTGGGGACCACTGCCCTAGCCCAGCCAAGTTTTGCTAAGGATGCATCCAAAATATTAATACACACAGAGTGAAGGGAGCCTACAGCCCTAACACACTGCCATGCACCAGTGTTGAGGATCTGATCCTAAACCTATCTTCCTGCTTGTACCACTTGGAGAATTACAATATTTTGTATCAAAGTGCTCCACGTCACTCTACATATCCTTTATGTAGAACGACCAATGCAGCTTGTTGTGCTCAAAAATACAACAGGTTCTAGAAAACATGCTGGTAAGGGCTGGCCAGAGCTCACTGCCCAGGTAGAACACATCGACAGCATTCCACCTCCACCTCAGTCTGTAGGCCATCCTTCATCTCCACCATCATTGCTTATCTCCAGGCTTTAAAGATCAGGTCCCCAGGTGAAAATGGCTGATTTGGAGAATGGACAGGATTGTTGAGGGGGATGAAACACTTGAAGCCCACTGAACAGGATTGTCAGACAGAGGAAACGTTTGAGGCCTACCACATGGGGTTGTTGTGCAGATGAAACAGGAGGCAAAAGAACCCCTGCAACTACATCCAGTTTGAGTCCGGCGGCAAGGGACCAATCGGGAGCCGCGCTGTGCGCAGCTCACAATTGGTCCCTTGGCGGCGAACGGACACTCGGAGGGCCCAATCGGCAGGCGCTTCGCGTGTCAGTCCGGGGGAAGGGGCCTATGGGCACCCTTCCTCATCACGGACAGGGCCCGCCACCATGGCCCTTAATGAATTATTTAATCCGCGGAGCGGGTTAAAGATGATGATGATATATGGCAAGCATGTGGGCATGCCTAAGTAAAAAGGGGCTTGCTGTCCCGTCCTCCTGTCTTTGTTTCAAGGCTTAAGGCAGAGTCACTAAGCAGCTGACATATGAGTAAGTTTTCTCCAAGAATTCCCTGTCAGACCAAATACTGGATTTTATCAATTTTATATTTACTATACATACATACTGAAATCAGATATTTGGGAGCAATCTGTGATCATATGGAACAATAGAGAACATTACACAAACAGGTCCAGGAGCAGGCCTAACTCCACTATGTCACTCCACCCCCATCTGGTGCAAACTGAGAGAACTACTGAACAGCAGTACCCCAGTATGCGCCCTGTAAGGCCTGGACTTAACCTCACCCACCAGCTGCCAAGCCAGCCAACGCAAAAGCAGCAAGGACAGGAACATTGCCACATCAGTGATGTAATCACGTCAATCACCAGCAACAGCTGCTGGCAGTTTTGGTAGGGTAATGGGAGCTGAAAACAGGCTACAGGGCCAAGATTTCCTCTCTCCCAAGGGCTCATGAGATGGCAAATTCCCAGGAGACTGCAGGGGAATTGGCTGAGCATGTGCTGCCCACTGCAACAGCTGCATAAGGAGCACAGAAGCAGTACAGCAAGGAAGTGGTTGGCTTCTCTTTCCAGGTTGTACAAAAGAGGCCCAGTCAAAAGGAGGGGAACTGGGTGCTGTAAACCCCCTTCCCCTCTTCAATTCTGAAGCTGTGCAAGCACAAAAAAGGGCAGAGTGAATAATGTAGTTATTTAGGGCAGAAGCATGGATGCCCTTAAGCCTCCCTTCCCCACCCCAAAAAAGCTGCCACTTAGATATGCTAGCAATATGTAAACATCTCTTCATCTTGAGATGAGGATCATAGCTGCCCCTTCCCCACCCCAGCACTTGAGTCCAACAGAATAAAGACAATTCAAAGTCTTTCTAGTTGGGAGGTTCCTCTCTGAAGCAAAAAAAAAAACTTGTGATATAAATAAATTCCTTCTAAGAAAGTCTTTTGATCTATCCGTTCCAAAGTCAAGAAGAGAGACATGTACAAACTACCACATGGTGTGCACAATATAGGAGGAAAGTGGTGTTAGACTGGAAATACACCTGAGGTTTCTCCCCATTGAGATCATTGAGGCATTGACAAAATGTCCAAAAGAGGGAAGCCTACTTTTTAATAAAATCCTATGTATAAGATATAGTTCCTAGTATGAAAGCCAACAGGTGCTCTACTAGGTAACACTATAATGACTTATGAAATTCCAGTAAGCTTTAGTTTCCTCCCATTTCCAAAAGTTCTGTTTTTTGTTTGTTTTTTTCACCTTTGCTTCAAAGAAGTTCTTGGCTCCTTTTACCCCTTCAAGGGCAACATCAATCTCTGAGAGTTTCGCCAAAGCCATCAAACCACTGTCTTCTTCAAGCTCTCCAGCTGCAGCTTTGTGAAAAATGAGCAGGAACTAAGTAAGAAAGAGTGAAAAAGAATTGCTTAGGAAATGTAATTGAATGACCCCAATATATAAGCATGCTGGGTGATGCTATAAACCTTTCTAGAGAGAGAAAAATCAATGGTAAAATTGTATTTTGTATTCATTTGGTTACCGTACTGAAGACTTCCATTGCTCTAGTTAATCAGGCTGTTTCAGAATAAGCACCCACCATGTTGTTGGCACTGATTTCACTGTTCATCTGGTGCAAACATGCATTCCTTCACTAGAGGACAGCAGAGTTTCAGGATGCCAGAAACCACATCCAGTTCCTTTCATGAGGAAGTTAGGCATCTGGTAGAACCCTTTGTTCCCAAGCTTACCCCCACCCCCACCCCCAGCTGCTTACTAATGTAGTTTTTCAAAAGAGAAGTTTAAAAATCTCCAAGTCTCCTGGGGATGGGTGGGGAAAGGTCATTAAACGGGTGGCTGTTTCCAAGTTCCGAATGTATGATAGGAACATTCACCCAGCTAATTTTTCAGGACCACAGCTCGACAGGTCCTTGAGCTGATTCGCATTCTTGAGCCCAACACGTCTCTGAACTGAGACATTGCCATTACTCACCACAGAGGCCAAAAAAGGGGTGGTGATGAAGGGAAGGGCTCTCTGGCTTGACGATCACACCCTACTTCTGGATTTCTCTCCAAGATCCTCATTTTGTTCCTCGTGCGGAGAGACTGACTAAAGTTTCCTTTGCGAGCTTAAAGCATACGAAGCAGGGTCAGAACATTCATTCAGTCTAATATTGTTTATGAGTAGCAGCAGCTCTCCAGGGTCTTAGGCAGAACTCACCCAGCCCAGCTGCCTTTTAACTAGCAATGAAGGGGACTGAACATGGGACTTCCTGCATGGAAAGCAAATGCTCCACCACATAGCAATTTTACTTTCCAAGTTTGGCTGATGCCTTGTCATACTGATGAACGAACTCTTTCCATGCTAAAAGAAGCCCGGTACAAGGAGAAGGTCTGACAATCTCTGAATTATAAGCATGTGTAAAAAAAAAAAAAAAGTGCTTTTGTGAGTAAAAACTACTACCACTGCCACCAACAATTTTATTTTTTGTGTCCTCCAAGGAGTGCATGGTTCTCCCTCCTCCTTCATTTTATATTCACAATCACCCAGGAGATTAAGACTCAGAGAGTATAACTGGTTCAAGGTTACCCAAGGGAATGTCATGGCTGAGTGGGATTTGAACTGGGGTTTAACTGCTTCCCTCCAAAGTGTTTCTCTTTAGTTGGTGTACATAGCTGCCAAAAAGTGTTTATTTAAACGTCCAGTTAGCTGGACAAGCATTTCAGCCAAGACACATACACAGGGGAACAGCAAGGACTTGACAAGCATCTCATTTTCTCTCCAATTTTCTGAAAGCACCTCTATCCTCTTCTGTCTCTCTCTCTCTCTCTTGCACCCACCAATTTATCCACCATTACCCCCCTCACCCCAATCTTCCGCTTTCCCTCCTTCCCTTCTCCTGGCAGCCTCTCCCTGGTTACATTCTGGCTGAATTGAGCAGTACTGTCACCAGGCCAGGCCCAGCTGAACAGTGGAGAACCTTCAAGAATCTGCAGGAGGCACCTGTTATCCCTTTATTCCCCTTTACATACTATATCCTCTTTCCCTCTCGTGAAAATCTTTCCCTGCTTTATTCTGTTCTTCCCAACCAACCACCAGCTACCTTCGGCCACCCATCTTCAACTACCTTTATTATTTACTTACTTATTATTTATTTATTTAGCATTTATATACCACCCTTCCCTGAGGCTCAGGATGGTAGAGAGCCAGCTTGATGTAGTGCTTAAGAGTGGCAGCTTCTAACCTGGCAAGCCGGGTTTGATTCCCCACTCCTCCACATGCAGCCACCTGGGTGACCTTGGGCTCATCAGAGCACTGATAGTGCTGTTCTCCCAGAGCGATAATGTCAAGGATCTCTCAGCTCCACCTACCTCACAAGGTGTCTGTTGTTAGGACAGGAAGGGAAGGCAATTGTAAGCCACTATGTGACTCCTTCTGGTAGAAAAATCAACTCTTTTTCTACTTAATTTGTACCTAACCTTTTTGAACAATGGGAACCAAAATGTGTTGCATTGTTCCTTCTCTCCTCCATTTTATCTTCTTGAGGTAAGTTAAGCTTAGAAGTTGTAAAAAACCTAGGGTAACACAATGAGCTTCCATGGCAGAGTGGGGATTTGAACCTAGAGCTTCCAGATCCTGGTCTGAAACTCTAACCACTAAACAACACTGGCTTTCAGCAGTGAGTCCTAAGGAGCCACACAAGTCACATGGTATCAAGTTGCCAGGCATGGAAGATGAGTCTCCTTTCAAAGGCCAAAACAGTCCTGGAAAAGTCCTGTACTCTACTTTACTAAAAGTATCCAGGCTTGTAGTCTGGCAATACTATTGTGATTTCCTAGTAATCCCAACAAAGTACAGGTGCTACTTCTATCATTTGGAGGCTTTTAAAAGCCACTTATGTACTTTTAAAATATTTCACATTTTGTCTGTAAACCTGGGGCTTTTCCAGATTTCTTGAAAGATCTGTCTTGTTTGTTTACAATGCCAATCTCTGGATTTACAATTTGGCTGTGTTAAACCTTAGAGATAATAAAAAGTGGGTACCTATAAGGAATTTGCAGGGACGGGCTCTGGCTCAGTGGTAGAGCATCTGCTTGGCATGCAGAAGGTCCCAGGTTCAATCCCTGATTCTTCCAGTTAAAAAGATCCATTAGAAGATGATGTGAAATACCTTAGTGAGGTGCTGCCAGTCTGAGTAGACAATACTGCAGTGGACCGATAGTCTGATTCAGTATAAGGCAGCTTCAAAAGTGTGTATGTTCATCCTCCTCCTTTCTACACCGCACTCATAAGTAAACTTCCTAGCTTGCCTATTGATTACCAGCATGCAGCTTTGAGATCTAATACCATTCTAGTGCAGGGAACATTAAGCCACTGCCTCTAAGCATACTAGCATGACCAGTGTGGGAGAATGAGAAAGACTCCTCAGATCTGGGTAGGTTCCCCTGTTTGGCTGACAGAGCAGGAAAATATGCTGTTGTACCAGCTGACACGGTCAACTGAAACCATGTGGGAATGACTCACTAAACAGCTGGGAACAGATCATAGATGTAAATTGCCAAGTTCATCATCGATGCACAGGGACTGGGCTCTGTACAAATGGCAAATTATTTCAGCACATTTTTATCATTTTCATGGCTTTTGAAAAGATACTTTGCAACATCTTTCCAACTTTTAAGCATATATTCCACAAGCATAATGTGTTTAGAAACTTGAATCAGGGGTCCTGCAACTCTATAGCGACTCTTGTGTTTTTTAGAAAGGGAATGACGAAAAACTCACACCACTCCAGTGCAAGTAGCTAAGCCAACTGGCTGCTTCCAAGAAAAATTCAGGGTGCTACTTCTTTCCTTTAAGTCCCAACATCTTAGGACTGGAGTATACCTCCTCCGTTGTTGTTCAAGCCTTCCAACAAAGATCTTCATCTGAAAATGTACTTTTTGTGTCCATGCCTGCAGAAGCGTGGTGGGCAGGAACCAAAGACAGGGCTTTTTCGTTGGTGGCACTTTGTTTTTGGAGGCCTGCCCAGCATAATCCGTATCCCAGGCTATTATGAAGCTTTCAAATCAAGGATTCCATATTTCAAGCTATGCCCTGGTTCTAGCCCAAGGACTGTTTTATAACCATCATTTTAGGATACTAAATTTTTTGTGCAGTTTTTACACCCCAGCTTGTTTCATTTTATATTATTCATAATGTCTAACAGTTTTGTTTTATGATTTTGCTTTTTTGTTTGTGAACTGCCTTAAGCAGGTCTCTGGAAAAGGGGCACAGATAATTTTTGAAAAAATGAATAGAATAGTACAACAGATAGTTCCAGTGTGTCTCATATAATGCTAATAGGCATGTCCACTGTGGAATTCTCACAAGCACAGTAGTCATCCCATAAAACTGCAACACAGATGGATTCCTCTTGATGTGATCCACCAGGGCCACCTACAAAATATGGGGGCCACACACATGCGTTACAAGCTGAAGAGACACAGTCAAAGTAAAATCACAAAAAAGAAACTGCAGTGCCACTTAAATACTGATATGATGAAAAAATAGTTTTGCTGAAGACCCTCCTGCACTAATTAAAATCTGATGATAAACCTCAGCTTTAAATGTTCTCAATAAATCCATACCTAAAGGTGTCCCACAAACACAGAAATAAAAATGGAACCACTTCATTAAACATTGAAGCAATTATAGAAACTGAAATTTAGAGCATGGATAGAACAGTGTGTGACAAAAAGCTTTTGCATTCATACTCCAGAAATATTTGTAAATTACATTTCTGTTGTGCTGGATTTTACCTCACGGAAACTGAGTTTGCTATCAAAATCTTCATCTACTTCCTTGATCATGTTCTTTAAGCCCAAATGAGTCTGAGGGGCACCAAGTTTCTCCATCATCAGCTTCAGTTCCATAAGGTCAATGTAACCATCCTTCCCTGAGTCATATCTGAAGATGAGAGAGGAGAGAAACCATAAGACATAAACTAAAGGCTGGCCAACAGATTATTCTCTACATATAACATAAATCAAGCTAGTTATTTTCATTGTGGACATTTTTATTTAGGATGTTTTGAAATTCATGTGAACTGCTATTAAGCACACTATACAACATGAAAAATATAATATAAAGCTGGAGACCAGTGGCTTCCAACGACCATCTGGAACATACCAAACATTCCACTAGCATTATAAACAGGTAAATCTTGGGATTGCAATACTCAGTCAGTGGAAGCCAGATACAGTCCGATATAGGATGTACAAGCTAACATTTCAAATGACAGTCTTCAGAAACTAGTAGGAGAACATTTTAGTCTTCTAGGACATTTTGTGGCTGACCTGGATTATTCTCCTATAGAATTCTATGAGAAACATCCCAATTAACATTCATTAAAAAGCTTAACGTTATCCAAACATGACTTAACAAGGCCCTGTTTGTTACCCACTAAAGGCGTTAATATTGCATGACCCACCCCTTACAACAATTAATTGGTTTAGCTACACTTGCATATTTTTCTAATTGAGCCATGCAACTATATAGCATGGTTCATCCAGCACTATACCTATTTTATGTCAAGTCTATTTCACCTATCAACAGTTGGGAGTGGTTCATATGTATCCAAAATGGGCTGTTTACTCTTTTGATTTGTCTTTAGGGGTATGCAATATATATTTAGTTGGGATTCTGTAGTTCAGGTCTATAAGACCTGAACAATTTGGAGGATTTCCAAAAAAATTCCAGATCTCAATACCATATGTGGTCATGTTGACTCCCCCCCCCCTCCCAAAATAGCCAATGATGGGCCTGGAGGGGTGAGAAGGGGAAGAGCCCTGCATGGGCATGTACACAGCTATGCTTCCCAACCATATTTTGCACAATCACATCACTTCTGAGGTTTATTGAAACCTGAGGAATGTTTCAGGGGTTTCTTAATGGTAAAAAAAAAGTTGAGAAAGGCTGATCTAAGGTGTCATCACCTGTTCTGGATGGGGTTGCACTTTCCTTGAAGATACAGGTTCATAGCTTTGGGGTGCTCCTGGAACCAGGCCTCCTACTGGATAGGCAGGCAGCATCTGTGGCTAGAATTGCTTTTTACCAGCTTCAATTGGTTTGTCAACTGTGGCCTTTCCTGGGGCAGAAAAGATGTGGCCACTGTGGCGCCAGCTCTGTGGTAACACCTAGATTAGATCATTGTAATGTGTTTTACATGGGGCTACACTTGAATATTGTTTGGAAATTTCCAACTGGTAAACAGTGCTCCAACCAAGAACATAAGGACCATGTCCTGTCTTGGCTCATGTCCACTAGTTTCTAATTTGGTCCTAATCACCATTTAAGGTGCAGGTGTTGACCTGTAAAGCTCCATACAGCTTGGGACCAATACACAAGGACTGCCTACTCCCATACAAAACTACCCTATTGCTACAGACATCTTCAAATTCCCATGCTATCTGAGATCAGGTGGGTAGCAATTCATGAAAAGGCCTTTGCAATTATAACATCAAAATTGTGAAATGCTCTTCTTAGGGAGATTCTCCTGTCTCCTTCTGCCACTGCCTTCTGCCAAAAGGTAAAGAATTTTATTTTGAGGGTGTGTGCTTATCATTTTCCCAATGATCCTTTCTTCCCACACAACATTACTGTTTTTCTGTGTTTTTACATTTTACAAGTTTTGATTTTAATGTTTTTTAATGATGTATATTTAACTGTTACCCACTTTGAAGGGGCTGAAGGGCATTGTACTAATTTTGCCAATAAACATGTCTCAGGAAACTCAATTCTTTCTACACCTACTTAGCCTGTGCTTGTGGAAATGAATTTTACTTGGCCACTAGCTAAGAAAGGAATAATGCTGCAGAGCAGCCACTTTGGATGTTATTTATGCTGCTTCTGTCAAAACAAGCAGGGACATTTCGCAAAAGAAGCAGTAGCCCTATGGGTTAACTAACTGTACTTGGGATCCATAGCCATCACAACAAGTCTCACGTATCCGTCATTCTAGCACACAAGCAATACAAAGCAGGGATTGTGAGAAAGTGGGTCTTGCCAGCAGTGGGCTGAGATGGCAAAGCAAGGCACTGCCCTTGTAGGACAATAGGTGTTCAGTGCACTGTGTCAGAGCCACCCTTCAAAGCAGTTTCTCAAAATTGTGCAGCCTCTATAAACTAAGTAGCTACAGAATACTCAGTCTGTTCTCAATTCAGCAGGACCCAGGCAGCAGACGAAACAGCTGAATAACACAAAAGGAGATAAGGTTCCTTCCTTACAAAGTCCTGAGAAACAGAACAGAGATTTTTTTAAAATATAGTCAGTGGGTGTGGAATGAGGAAAGCAAACTTGTTTTTCCAGCCCAAAAAAGCTTGGTGAAGATTCTGTGGAAAGTAAAGGTTGCATAATACAGCTGAATAGCAACATTCTCTACAAATGGAGAAGCTGTTTTGCAGCCCTATATACAACTATTTAACTATTGATGACATATGTTAGCTCTTTGTCAAGAAGCTACAAAACTACAGAAAGAAGTGCCTCCCTGAATTTCAATGAAGCCTGTTATTCTACAATCAGTGTTAAAGACAAAATAATCATAATACATGAATTATGCTGTCTCTTTGTTGATGCCTCACCTTAGGTGAAATAAGTTTGTCTGAATACTTTATGCATGCATACCAAAGCTTTGTTATTCTTAAAACTTTGTTATTCTTAAAGGTGCCTTTGGACTCAAATTTTGTTCTGCTACTAGAGACCAACATGGCTATCCACCTGAATCTATCTTTATGTGAAATAAGTAATCAACCCCCCTTCCCTAAACCTAGCATTCTAGTGAAAATGCTTCCAAAGTCACATGGCTGCAGATCTGACTATATTTTTCTTATAGAAAACAGAGTTCAAAATCACAGGAAACTACTACCGGCGATAATACAAAAGGCACCAAAAATAACTGTAAAAAATGCAGCAGATCTTATACGCATGAAACTGAAAAAATCATTTTAGATGATTCTACAAGTAGCAAGTTAATAGATGCCAAATTGGACTGCATTACCTGGAAGTTGAAAGAACTGTAATCCCTATAAACATTAGGTCATCTTCCTTAAAGACAACCTGTTTTTCTGCTGCTCTTGGATAGCTTTGAGAAGGTTCTGATGGATTGCTGCTCTTTCAAAGAAAGAGACTCGGTTTTCTGCTTCTTTATTCTAGGCAGCTCTAGGACATCCTGGATTCTATTTTACACATCACCAATCTACTCTTCATTTTTAAGAAAGTTACAAATTGCAGACTTTGAGGTTCTTTCAACACAAACTGAAACACATACTTTTTAAACTATCTAACCTAATGAACACTTCTGGGAAACTTGAGTGCTTACACTCCCTATTTTTGACATTTTGTTTGGTTCTTGTTGGAATGGGATATTGACCTAGTCTCTTCACATGAAAAACAAGGTAATATCCGTAGAAATAGGAAAAGCCTCGGTTGATAAATGGTATAAGCTGAACAAGACTCCCTGGGGTGGGGGGTGGGGGGAAAGAAGGGGATCAAATTCCTCTAGGTGTTAATACTATGGCTTCACAATAGGTTTGTGACATTCTCATATAAACTCAATGTGCAGGGAAATAACAAAACACAATAAGAGAACAAACATTTGTAAAGAACTAAGCAAAGCTATACAGTTAAAACACATGTCAAGAACGTGGCGATCTGGCTGGTGTATCGATCACCCACTGCCCCCCCCCCCCAGATTCCCTGCCAGGCCTGCTGGAGGCGGTGGCTGCCTGGATGTTACAGTACCCAAAACTTTTAGTTTTGGGGGACTTCAACGTTCATGGGGATGCGCCGTCTTCAGGACTTGGCCTGGATCTAGTGTCAGCCATGGAGACACTAGGGTTCTCGCAGATTGTTGCTGGTCCCACCCATCAGGCTGGTCGCACCCTCGATTTGATCTTTGGTGCAGGTGTAGCGGTAGATCTGGTGGTGAATAACATCGTTCCATGGTCAGACCACCATGCCCTGAAGGCTCGACTGAGGATACCACCCCCTCTCCGTTTGGTGACGGACGTATTCTAGTCCGCCCGCGGAGACTCATGGAATCTGTGAGATTCCTGAATGCCCTGCAGGACCCGATGCCCTCCAGCACCTCGTTGACGGCCTTGGTGGAGGACTGGCAGTCCCGCCTTACGGCCGCCATTGACAAGATTGCTCCTAGGCGCCCTCTCCACCTTCGCCTCAAACAGGCTCCATGGTACTCCCAGGAGCTTCGGGAGAGGAAGAAGGAAGTGAGACAGCTTGAGCGAGTGTGGAGGAAGACTCGTGACGAAGCTACAAGGACATCTCATCGCACGCTTATGAAGGTGTATGAGAATGCGGTGAAAGCGGCGAAACGAGACTTCTACGCCGCAGAAATCGCATCCGCAAGCTCTCGCCCAGCACAATTATTTAAGGTAATTAGATCACTTACCGCCCTCGAAGAAGGGCGACAAACGATAAGGGAATTGGAATTGAGCTGTGTGGCATTATCGAGCTATTTTGCGGACAAAGTCCTGTCGCTCCGCCATGACCTACCTGCCACGATTGATACAGTTAGTGAACTGGAAGCTCCGTGGCCGTCAAGGGGGTTAGTGTTTGATGGCTTCAGGCGGTTCTCTGTAACCAAAGTGGACAAGTTACTGGGTTCAGTGAGGGCGACCACTTGCCCCTTGGATCCCTGTCCATCCTGGTTGCTCAAATCAGGCGACCAGCGGATAGGAGGCCCCTTGATGGAGATTGTCAACCTCTCCTTAATATCTGGAGAGTTTCCTAAGGGGCTCAAGGAAGCAGTCGTACGCCCCTTACTGAAAAAGCCATCATTGGACCCGCGGAACCCCACCAGTTACCGCCCAGTTTCGCACTTGGCGTTTCTGGGTAAGGTGATAGAGCGGGCCGCGGCGGACCAACTCTTAGGTTTCTTGGATGAAACTTCGGCCCTCGACCCATACCAGTCTGGCTTCCGCCCTGGCCACGGGGTGGAGACCGTGCTGGTCGCCCTCATGGATGATATCCGGCGCCAGCTGGATCGGGGCGGCTCCGCCATTCTCGTGCTTCTAGACCTGTCAACCGCATTTGATGTGGTCGACCACGAGTTATTGGTACACCGCCTCGCCGGAGCTGGAATAAGGGGGACTGCGCTTCAATGGCTGGTCTCCTTCCTCCAGAACCGGACGCAGAGGGTTGCAATGGGGGAGAGTATGTCGAGCCCTTGTGAGCTCCCTTGTGGGGTTCCGCAGGGGGCGATATTCTCTCCCACACTTTTTAACATCTATATGCGCCCTCTAGCCCAGCTGGTCCGGGGCTATGGGCTGGGTTGCCACCAATATGCGGATGACACCCAGCTCTACTTCCTAATGGACGGCCGGCCGGACTCCACCCCGGATACATTTGCCAGCTGTTTGGAAGCGGTAGCTGGATGGCTCAGGCAGAGTCGCCTGAAACTCAACCCCTCCAAGACAGAGGTCCTGTGGCTGGGCAGAAGAGGGCAGGACCAGGAAGCGCGACTCCCATGCCTGAACGGGGTGCAATTAACACCTGCACCAGTTGCCAGGAATTTGGGAGTGACATTTGATGCCTCCCTCTCTATGGAGGCTCAGGTCACCAATGTAGCTCGGACGGCATTTTTCCATCTTCGCCAAGCCCGGCTACTAGCGCCCTACCTGTCCTCGGAACACCTGGCCACAGTGATCCATGCAACAGTCACTTCCAGATTAGACTTCTGTAACTCGCTCTTAACTTAAATGGACTCCGGGAAATGGTAGAGGACAGGAAGGCCTGGAGGATCATTGTCCATGGGGTCGCGATGGGTCGGACACGAATTCGCACATAACAACAACAAACTCGCTCTACGCGGGCCTTCCCTTGTCTTTGACTCAGAAGTTACAGCTGGTCCAAAATGCAGCTGCCAGGGTCCTCACACCTTTGAGGGCCCACATTCAGCCGGTGCTTCGTCATCTGCACTGGTTACCAGTCTGTTTCTGAATCAGATTCAAGGTATTGGTATTGACCTTTAAGGCTATACGCGGCCTGGGTCCCGTCTACCTGCGGGACCGCTTGGTTGCTTATGCCCCCCGCAGGGCACTCCGCTCTGCGGGTATGAATTTACTGGTTGTCCCGGGCCCACGGGATGTTCGCCTGGCCTCGACCCGGGCCAGGGCCTTTTCAGTCTTGGCCCCAACCTGGTGGAATGAGCTCCCATCCTAGGCTGTAGGGCCCTGCGGGATCTACCAGCTTTCCGCAGGGCCTGTAAGACAGAGCTCTTCCGCCAAGCATATGGTTGAGGCCAGGGCAGCTCTCCCACTAATCCATTAGAGAATCCCCTCCAATATTGAGAACTCTAACATCGAGATCATGGTTAGATCTATTGTATTGGTGCCACCCTCTTCTGAACATTATTCTCTCCACCAGGCTGAACTAAGATCAGAATTGTGACCACCGCTGCTATATGTTATATGTAACTTTTAATTGGGGTTTGTATGGGGATTTTATTGTGTTTTAACTATTGTAAACCGCCCTGAGACCTATTGGGAGAAGGGCAGTCTAAAAATTAAATAATAATAATAATAATAATAATAATAATAATAATAAGTGGAGATTAGGGTGGCCTAGGACCATAACTCTAGGACCAGGCAGTGTGGGATGGGAGCATGAAAGTTACCTCAGGAGGAAAGAACCAGGAAGTAAATACGACATCCCTGCATCACCTAGAAATCATGTGGCATGTTGCTGACATCAGGGAGTGACGTTCTGATTTGTGGGCAAAACCTCTATGGTAGAATTATCTTCTTACCATAGAGTTTTGCACCAAAACCACAGCATAGGCCACCCCCTCCCCCCAAATGTCCCAATATTGCTTCCAAATGATGCAGGGATGTCGCATTTACTTCCTGATTCCTTCCTTCCACATGCTGGAAAATGCATTTTCAATGCACTTTAGAAGTACATTATCCTGTTCCATGCATGAAAATCCAGCTGCAAAAGCACACTGAAAGTGCATTATCCAACATGTGCATATTGGGCCCTAGTAAGTTCCTCTGGTTTCTAAGTCTTAAAACTGGAGGAGAGACTCAAAACTGGGGGACCCCTTGGTCCCAGATATGGATTGGCAACCCTAGAGGAGATTCATGCCACCTTCATTTCCTTCAAGGAAAGATTTAAAAGATAGTAAAGAAAAACAAATTGCAACTTGCCAAGAACAAAGAACTGACCCACACCGGATATTGCACCAGATACCACACTCCTAAAGAATCCCCCAGTATATTGCTACCAAGTATGAGGAGACATTTGGTCTAGAAATTCCTGCCTGATTAACAGTGCTGATGTAAACAACAAAAGGGATGCTTTAGATCACCCTAAAATCAATAGGTAAGGCTACACTTTACACACACTACACACTATACTTTTCACCAGCTGTAGTATGTTGTCATCCTAAAAATTCACTCATCCCCATCTCTTTTATCCTTCATGGTCTCCATGTACAGCATACAAACAGCATTAGAAAATGCATTTTCAATGCACTTTAGAAGTTGATTACCCTGTTCCGTACATGAAAATCCAGCTACAAAAGCACATCCAATGTGTGCATAATGGGCCTTAGTAAGTTCATTTGGTTGCTGAGAATCTTAAAACAGGAGGATGGGCTCCAAAACTAGGGAATTCCTGAAATCTTACTTAAATATCACCGTTATTATACAAAATTAGCACCCTTGGCTATATTAAATAGAACTGAGGCTGCAAAGGTATAAATACTGGAATATATTCCACAAACAATGGAATATAAATCTTCCAGTACAGCATCAATTAAAATTTTTCATTGTTATAATGAATATACATCATGTTAATCTGTAATTAAGTTAAGCAAAAAACTATTTATAAGCCCATCTCCAGTTCTTTTCCAAGAGACATTAAATGCCATTGAAGGTACACAAGTGGATCAACTGGTCGACAGCTTTTTATTATTGTTGTTTTAAATATGCACACCAAATATTGATCCACTGAGCTGAACAATTTAGCTGCTTGGTGTCAGTTCTGGAACAGAAATGCTTATGTTAACTGCACAAATAGTTTATGCCCTTCCCAAATGGAAAAATGGTTGGTGTGGTGTACAGCAATTTTCCCACAGCCATTTCATAGATAGAACTGTAAAGAATAACTGAAAAGAATATTACACATACATTTTTTAAGATCACCCTTAACTTTACTGTCACTTTGGCAAGGGGGAAGCAAAACCCCAAGGGGGAAGCAAAACATTTTCCCACAACCAATGGCTTCATATGTCATTGGCTAATGCTTTAGTATTATCATTCCTTGCTTGGATTGTCTTGTCCAAATTCAGGAGATTATAATAGTACAATGCCAAACATTATGTCTAACCTAACAATGTATATGATACAGGCCTTGGTATGTTATCTATGAATATAGGGACCAGCCTCCAATTTTATAGCCACATTCATATTGGATCCTAGGCTGTAGTCTTTCATATCTCCCAGTCCCTATTCATTTAAACTGAAGCTGAACTTGGAACTCTCTGCACAACGTCAAAGAAGCAGAATAGCTTGTCCATACATAAAATGTAGTTGGTGAATGACACAAGGATAGTATAGTAGTTATTTACGTGTGCAGATTCAGGCTTGATGGAGCACACATGCAGAAGTTAACTCAACCTAGGGCAACTCCGGCTATTTTAAGTGGCAGGGGAAGAAAGTTGTGAACACTGTGGCACCAACTATAGGAGAAATACCTGTTCTAGATGAAATAACTGTAGCAGGTATTTCACCTAGGCAGGCCAAAAGACTCTTGGCCCTCAGCTTGTAGTCTATGACCCTGAGTCAGCCAGCCCAGTGGAACTAGGATTAAATCTGTTCTGAATTATGCTGCATACATACTTTAATGAAATTATTTTCCCCTTTTTTGTAAGCTACTATAAGTCACCATGGAGAGGTGTCATATTAATATTTAAATAAACATTTAATACCCCTATAATACCCCTTTACAACTGGATCACCAATCAAAAGATAGCCATTTTAAAAACATACTAACTGTAACATATGCATCCGTCATACTACATCAGGGGTCCCCAGCCAGGAGTCCGTGGATCACTAGGGATATGTGGAAACTCTGGAGGGGTTCCATAGCCTTTCCTCTCTTACCTTTATGAACTTGGCCACAAGCTAGGGAACTGGCTGACTCCATCCAAAGGGGGGTGGGGGGTGGGAGCGAAAGGAGGGTGAAGGGTGCAAGTGATGTCACTTCTGGTGACATGTCACTTCTGGGAGGTATGGCAGGGAGGTGTGCTCACCCGACTTCATTTCTGGGGATCCTCGAAGCCTGAACATTTATTTCAGGGGCCCCTTCACAGTTAAAAGGTTGAAAAAGGCTGTACTACACCTCTGCAATTACAATTCAAGATACTAACTGCAGAGGGGTAGTAATATTAGCTTGGTGTACCAACAGGAACAAGAGAGTCTTACAGCATTTTACAAAGCAATATTTACTGCTGCATAACTTTAATAAATTAAAATCCACTTTGTAAGATGCGTGGTTTGTTAACCTGACAGGCTTATACAAGCATACATAAAAATGGACAGCCTATGTCATATTATGGAATCAAAAAACCAAATCAATGTGTCCCACTTTTATGCGGTGCACAAATAAATACAAGAGCCAATCAGGGTAGGAGTGACTCACTCTAGAATAGTGAGTTACTTTACAGAGTAAGAAAAAGGCCATTTTCAAACTGCCTTTGTGTTCTGTTTTAGTAAGAGGACATATCTTTTTCTGTCATTTCAGAATGGCCCGTTTTAGTAGCCAGCTGCTAGTGGAATTTATTTACCGGTTCTTATAAACCAAAACACCACTTCAGTGCTATAGTGACATCACTGAGATGCCTTGACTCCATTAAATAAAAAAAAAAACCTTCAAGGAAGATTGTGTGGCAAGGGGCAGAAGGTGGCAATGTTTGAAATGGCCAAGTATTCAAAGACAGCTCATTAACAGAAGTAAATTTGCTGTATGAAGAAGAAGAAGAGTTCGTTCTTATATGCCACATTTCTCTACCCAAAGGAGGCTCAAAGCAGCTTACAGTCGCCTTCTGATTCCTCTCCCCACAACAGACACCCTGTGCGATGGGTGAGGCTGAGAGAGCCCTGATATCACTGCTCAGTTACAACAGCTTTATCAGTTCTATGGCCAGCCCAAGGTCACCCAGCTGGCTGCATGTGGGGGAGTGCAGAATCGAACCTGGATCTCCAGATTAGAAGTCTGGATTCCTAACCACTACACCAAACTGGTTCCCATCCCTGTATTACTTTACTCAAAATCAAGCCGACATCTAATAACATACTGATTATTACAGTAATATGAAAATGTTCACAGAGTGTAATTTACAAATAATCCTTCTTGTAGTGAAAAAAATAGGTAAGAGATTACCACTGATGTCCCAATTTTAGGCATATCAGAGTTCCTGAGAATCAAATTTCCTATTACCATGTAACTTCTTTCACTACTTTGGGGACTTTTTACTGCTTCAGTGCTTACAAACATCTGGAAGTTCTTTGAAGGCCCAACTACAACTTCCTCCTCTCCAAGAGAGTGAGACAGGAGGATGACTGATGGCAGTGTGATATGATTGCTCTCTTCCTGCCATGCTTTGATTATGAAAAGGTCCAGGCTTTGACTCTGTAAATCTGGCACATTCCCTATATAATTAAAGAAAACTGCTTTTAATCAAGGCTGAAAGATTAGGCACCAATAGTAACAGGAAGTCTTATTCCATTCTTAGACAGTTTACACAAAGTGCTTTCTGACACAGAAACACACACATATTCTCTACTAGGCTAAAATTCAACTGAAAAAAATATAACAATGGGCTGGATCCAGGCTAAATGTGTTGCTAACTTCTGCTAATTGGCAGAAATTATGTATTGCTAACACATGTAATTTCTGCCAATTCCCCTTCCTGCTGTGTACCCCTGATTTGGACCTCATGCCTTTTATGAAGAGTTAGGTCCTCTATTCCCCAAGTGTATTTTTTGGAGATCAATGGGCTAGAGTGGGAGTGGGGAGGTAGAAAAGTTCTGCTATACTAATGGAAGGAACTTGCATTAGTAGAAAATGTTATGTGGAACCAGCCCAGGTTATTTTCATAGACTGGTACTATTAAAATAAATATTCTGAATACTTGTGGTGCAAGTTAGAGTGTCAGATTAGGATTTGGGAGACCCAGGATCTAATCTCTACCATGGAAGTTTGCTAGCCAGATCACTTTGGGACTTTAAAACACTTTCAGCTGAACCTACTGTCTCTAGCAGAAGACCACTGAAAAAATAGATCCCTTATGACTAATGAACCAGTCTGTTTTTCATGTTTCTTGCCTGATCAAGACAATAAATTTATACTACACAGATTGGTTACTTTTGTTCGGATGCAGACAATAACTTCTTTCCTGTTTACTTTCACTGCAAATAGAAGGAATGTTTTGAATCTGTAAGGTCAATTTCATTGGCAAATGGCTTGAAACTAATCAGATAACCCATGCTCACATAGCTATTGTGATTTTCATTATAGGCTGGTCAATCACACTGGTATTCTTTCTGTTTATGCTTCCAAATGTACAGGGCTATCTGTAATTTACAAGTCTATCTCTAATGGTCTACCATAAGACCTGTAAGACTGTCCTCTGCTTAAGGGACTTTTCATACAGGAACCTTGTCCTACAGGACTCAAGTAGTTGCCAGGCTATTAATAGAACCTGGAGATCTTTCTGGTTTTTTTTATGGTCTCTTTAAGTATGTTCTTCTGACCTTATGGTCACCATTGCAAGCTGTTTCAGCTAAGAAAAAATGAGATATAAATACTTTTAAGTAAATAAATGAATGGACAGCATCACTCTTTCCAAGCAATGCTGTGCCCTCCACATGGAATGAATGTTGTCATGTGGATGTTCAGGTGCTCTGCGCAATACCTGTGTCCTAGGCCATTGGTCCCCAACCTTTTTATCACCGGGGACCACTCAACGCCTTTTACTGAGGCCTGGTGTGGGGGTAGTTTACTCCTCTACTCTCAATGTTTAAACATCCCTTCAAAATAAGATACAGACACGCCACAAATATGAAGTGTGTTGTAAAGGGCTGGGGGGGATGAAGTAAAGGGCCGGGGGGGGGGGAGAAGGCGTCCTTCAGGGCCCACCTCCAATTAGTCGAAAGACCACACGTGGTCCGCAGCCCACAGGTTGGGGATCGCTATCCTAGGCCATTGCTGTTATTTCCGGTCTCTTCCTCCTAAATTAATTATGAAGTGTCTGGGCCAATCCATGTTCCCATTTCTCTAGATCATCTTAAAGAATCCAAATCATTTCAAAACTTGGAAGCAGAATTCTGCAATATGAACCACATCCCTAGCAAGTTTACAACATACATCATTTTCTCAATTTCACAGAAATTTATTCCAAACAAATGCAGAACAAATTCCAGTGCATCTTGGTTAATTTTCTAAACCAACAAACAGACCAAATGAAACCTCTTGATTTGCAGGGCACTCTTTATAAACATGGCATTCTTTCCTCCCTCCTCAGAATGAATATCCCAAACATCCTTTAATATATGTGGGGCATATGTTAATCTACGTAGAAACTATATTTTGGGGCAATAGCGGCAATATAAAACACATATAAAACACAAAAGGGGTATGTGGAAAGGGGGTACTGAACCATTCCTACAACTTCTTTATTATTTTATTTCTTACCCACCACTCTCGGCATACTGGCTCATGGTGGGTTACAATACAAAAAGTTCCATAACAATAACCCCAATAAACCCCCCCATTAAAGCCACACATAATGCACAAAAAAACCCAGTATGGCAGGGGGGGGAGGGAACCCTACTGCCCACGAAATGCCTGCCACCCAGGCAGCAGGGGGTTGTGTCAAAAAAATATCACCCAAGATAGTGAAGGGTGGCATACATCTCGATGGTATACTTCCTAATGCGGGGGGGGGGGGGACCAGATCTTCCTCCTACACTGGCCTCAACCATAAATCTGGCAGAAGAGCTTGGTCTTACAGGCCCTGCGGAAAGCTGACAAATCCTGCAAGGACCACAGCTTTCCTGAGAGCCCATTCCACCAGGTAGGGGCCAGGAACAAAAAGGCCCTGGCCCTAGTCGAGGACAAGCAAACTTCCCTAGGGCCGGAAATGACCAGCAAGTTGGTACCCGCAGAGCGCAGAGCCCTGCAGGGGGTATAGAAGAAGAAGAAGAAGAAGAAGAGTTGGTTCTTATATGCCGCTTTTCCCTACCCGAAGGAGGCTCAAAGCGGCTTACAGTTGCCTTCCCATTCCTCTCCCCACAATAGACACCCTGTGGGGTGGGTGAGGCTGAGAGAGCCCTGATATCACTGCTCAGTCAGAACAGTTTTATCAGTGCTGTGGCGAGCCCAAGGTCACCCAGCTGGTTGCATGTGGGGGAGCGCAGAATCGAACCCGGCAACAACAGACATGTAGGTCTCAGACTGCCTGACCTGTACCTACATGGTTAGTGAGGCATCCAAGTTCCTGGCTTGGGCACAGTGATCAATTGCACCCCGGCCTGTACGGGCAAACGCGCTTCCTGTTCTGCCCCCCTCCTACCTAGCCATAGGACCTCTTGTCTTGGAGGGGTTGAGTTTCAGGCGACTCTGCTCAAGCCATCCAGCCACAGCTTCCAAACATTCTGCCCTTGTTCCACTTTCAGCTGTCCCTTCTCCCAAGCCGGGCTAAAGCAAAGAAGTGGGAGCATTCAGCAGTCTCACTGACCCCTTCTTCAATTTCAATCACACTCTTCCCACACAAACCTTTCACTGTGATGTCTAGTTTGATCTTCAATATTATTGAACTCTGTAAACCACACAGGATGGAAGTCTTGAGGCTCTGCCATTCACAATGCCAGTTATTCAGCCTACTTTTGCTGCTGTCACCCTTGAGGAGAAACAGAACAGCTTACAAGTGGATATTTAAGAGCTCACAGGCCACTGAACGGGGAAATTCTTATCTCTCCCATTATTTCTTCATGCCTTCTGTGACTCTAACATGCATCGCTCTAAGATTCCCCCCCAAATTCCATTCTCTACCCTAAAGACCACTTCTGTTCGTTAAAATGAAACTAACTTTACATTGTTAAAGAAAAAAATCTGAAATAATACTGCCAGCATAAACTCAAACTTAAGATCATAAAGATTTTAATTTCTTTAACCCCCCCCCCCCCAATTTCACAAGTCCTAAGCCAGGTCTGCATATACAGCAGGATATACAAGAATGGATGTGACTAAGAGTGGTAGCTTCTAATCTGGAGAGCTGGGTTTGATTCCCTGTTCCTCCACATGCAGCCTTGGGCTCATCACCGCATTGATAGAGCTGTTCTGACTTAGCAGTGATATCAGGGCTCTCTCAGCCTCACTTACCTCACAGAGTATCTGTTATGGGAAGAGGAAAGGGAAGGCAACTGTAAGCCACTTTGAGACTCCTAGTAGAGAAAAACAGCATATAAAAATACAACTCTTCTTCACTCCAGATTGCAGTTAAGCTTCAAATGGTCTTTTGCATTTTATAAAAGCAGGCAAATACCAGCACATCAGGAAGATATGGTTTGCTTGCTGTGATCACTTTCTATTTTCACAGAATTTTTAAAACAGGATATGTTATGATCCTCCAGCTGCATATTGAAATGGTACATTCCATTCTACAGATTCACCCCTCAGTGTTTCTACAAGTGTGAACCAGGCCTTAGATAGAGTACCTAACTTTTAACCTTTTGTTTAATCAAAATGGTTGTTTAATCAAAATGGTTGTTGCTTCAGCTGCTAGTAGACACAAACAAGGGCCAACCAAGAAACTTCTGTTGCTATACAAGTTTTCAAATTGTCCACTACAATATACAAGCTCTAAACTAAGAAAAATGAGGTTTTCACTGTAAGTAAAGCTGCATAAATATACTTAATATAAATTTTACACAGAGAAAGTAGAGATGGAAGTATGAAGATAGACATTATGAGATGAAAAGTAAACTGTTCACATTTCATTGTATGCATCCCCTGGCCCATTCTACAAGGAGCTTAGGGTATTATACATAATCCCCCATTTATCCTCACAACAACCCTCTGAGGTAGGTTAGGGGAGAGGTAATTACTGGCCCAAAGTCACTAAATAAGCTGCACGGCAGAGTGAGGATTTGAACTCTCCCCCCCCCCCCCCGTCCAACACTTTAACTACTCTACCACACTAGCCATATTTCTATTTTCCTTAGCACTGGAATATATTCCCTGAAATAACTTTTTATTACATGCAAGTATAGTCTTGGGTATCTGCAAATGCCATTTAATGTTGTGACTCATGAAGAAATCCAATTTATGCATATTTTTGTATTCTTATGCCATGATCCAGAGATTTACATGCACAGGACTCCAAATGTCAGCTACAGTAGACAAACTTTCATGAGAATCTTAACAATCCTAGTCAACAAACAATAATGTCCCAGTGGATTGTTTCTAGCCTTTTTGATATCCCATATAATTAACTTAATGTACCAAGGAATCCCTTGGAACACACAGAAGAACAATTTCCATTTGTTCAAAGTGATCATGTGCCACAAACTACGGTGAGCAATATCCTACTTATTTATTTACTAGGAGCAAAACCTGTTGTACCCAGGAATACAATGGGCGCTAGCACACATGCCTGCACTGTGGCTTTCCTGGGTGCTGACACTCCCCTGTCCTGTTCCTGTCGATCATGAGATCTAGCGTGTTGAAGGTGATTAAACAGTAGGAGACGCTAATCTTAAGAGCCCAGTTTGATCGCCCACTGCCTCCTCCATGTGCAGCCAGCTGGGTTGCAGCCTCTAGGTGGAGGCTTAGAGATTCTTGGGAATAACAACTGATCTCCAGGCTCCAGTTCTTCTGGAAAGACATCTAGGAGGGAGGGAGAATAGACCCTGATGGGTCCCATGGGGCTGGTGGGCAGCCTTTACTCTCCCCCCCCCCTCAGACTCTTCCAAAGTAGGGTTGGGCACTTTGGTGTCCAAAGTGGCCAGCTGTTGTTTTTTTTTTAATTATTTGCAATGCCAACAATGGTCTTGTGAGATCTTTGTTAGGATTTCTTATTTATTTCTTATTTAAACTTCTATGCTGTCCTTTCTCATGAGACTCTTAATTAGAGTTGTGAGGTTTGAGCAAGGCAGACTTCGTGTCTCCAAATATATTTTGGAGGGGGAAGCTTCTGCAAATCGAATGGTTCTCCTAGCTTTATTTTTTAAAATCATTTGAACATGGCTCCAGAATGCTAGTTGTTTAATCTACATTCAGGGTTCATTGGGCAGTATTTGCACAAAGGTTGAAATTTGCACCACAACAGAAAGTAAACCTCTAACGCTACCTTCTTCCCATTTTCTCATTATTTTGTTACTGCTTTAGAAAGTTCCATTTAATAGAATACTGCAGTCAGTACAGTTAAATAACTGGTTAAGATATGAATTTATCCATCACCACTAAATGATGGTGATGGATCATTTAGTTAAATTTACCTATAGTTAAATTTACCTATAAATGAGCCATGGCAACCACTTCATGTGCTTTTATTTTTATGCTATACAACATACCACTATGATGTAACATAATAAAGAAGCTTTGTTCTTCCACTTATAATTGTGGAGAAGCTACAATAAAATCATTGCTAACAATACTAAGTGCCAAGTTGAAATTTCCAGATATCACAGCAGCCTAGTGCCCTGGCTGTGCATAGCCCTGCCTAGAATCGATCATGGTATTATATTTACAGAGAAGATACTAGGATAAGCAGACTTGCCGCATAGGGCCTTGTAAAGCTGTATAATTTTAAGTGGCAAAAAATTAATACAAATATCATAGGGGTGTGTTTTCTGGAATTAAAAACTAGTTAGGTCTTTTAGCCAACATTCCAGCTGTGTGCATTTGTCAACTTTTCCAGGAAGATTGACTAAGGCTCTTCTGCAGAATCCCCATGCTAAATAGTAATTGTTTTGTTTTGCTATGTGTTATTTGATCTGGAAGAGACTCATTACCACTCTTTTCCTCCTGGATTTGTATGTGTTTTCCCAAGATCACCTGCCCCCACCTCAGGATGATTTAGTGTAATTGGCAAAGTACCATGTTCAATTTAAAGGCTATTTTATATATTCTAAATAAAAGTGACTATTAACAAAGGGTCAATTAAGGTTGAACAAAGAAAGTTGCATCAGCCCGACTCCCTCGTGCGTTTCAAAGAAGCAGCATGTTAACTTTATGAGCATAAGGGGAGCCCACAACCCAACCAACTTGCTTCCAAACTTTGCAGTAAAGCCAAAACCAGATGCAAAAGGGGCAGCCCCACATGCACCCCACTTTGAATAATGATAGCTGTTGATGTGTAAATTAATTGAGCTTGGTTCTAAGAGCCTCCAAGGATGTTCTTCACTCGAGCTTTCCCACTTATAGTGCAGGCTTTTACTACTGAGATTTGGAATTGCTTCATTTTATATGAGAACTGTTGCTTCATATGATAGTCAGATTATATAAGTTCTCAGTTTTAGGCAGAAAATCATAATGACAGAAGAGGGGAAAAGTTATATCAACAAGGCCAGTTTTGGTAGTCAGGGTGCCAGATCAATACTAGTTGCTCTGAACTGTAATTGTTTACTCAGCAACAAGGGCAGATTTACTCCCACATTGAGACTCTGCAAATTTAAAGCTTGAATATTTCAACACTGACATGTTTCAGAAGTCAGCAAGCAACCAAAGTTCTGGATTTCCTGCCTCCCAACTCCAGACCACCACCACCAACAGGAAAATTAGATATTTACTCCTTTTGGGGAATGATTAACAGGAACATAGGGGAAAAAAACCCTGTTTCTTCTGATTGACTAAGGCCCTCAAGCTTGGAAAATCTATACCAAAGATAGTGTGAAATGGGTTACAGAATTAACCAAGCCCCGAAATAAGTGCTAATGAGGAATCCAAAAAAGCGTGTGAAGTACTTGACCATTTCCACATGAAGAATATTTTCCCAGACAGCCTCCCAATGTTGGCAGCTTTTAGAGACCCCTCCTCATGACACTGCCAAAATCATGAGGCTGTCCAGTAGCTGGGTTGAGATTCGGCCATTTTTAAAGTGTGATGCGATAAATCCAGGAAAGTGGATTTACCACCCTCTATTGCACGTCTCTTGTGGTTCAGAGAGGGAATCGTGAGATAGTGTCCTTAGTGTTGCCCACCCTCCTCTCTCCATTTCCCACCCGCTGCTTCCAAGGAAGCCTCTTGACCCGGGGGCCCCAGCATGCACCCCTGCCCTGCCTCCTTCCCAATGGCCCCTGCAGCTGCTGCCACCACTAAGTGCCCACCAATGTGTGCACCTGGCTCCGTTTTTGTTAAGTGTAGCAAGGGTCACTGCCTCCTCCCCCTCCTCTTCGGTGGCCACCTGAAAGGTAGGCCCAGGCAACCCAAGCACACTATTGCTGTGTGGCAGCAGGGAGAAGGCGCTGGGCGAGCAGGCAGCCTCTCAGCACGGCTGGGGGATGGCACCACGAAAGTGGCCATGCTGGACCTGGGCATTGCCTTCACAAAGCTCTTCAAGCCCCCCACCTCTTCCTCCTCGCCCCCCTGTGCCTTGCCGTCCCTGCCTCCCTTGTCATGCCCTCTGCTAGCCAGCTACACCATTGCCTTGGCACTCATGAGGGGCTCGTCCAGCACCAGCTCGATGCGGACGGTGCCTGGTGCTGTGGCCAAGCCTGCTGCCAACAACTTGTTGCACTTGGCTGCACCACCTTTGTCCCGGGAGCCGGGCGTTGTTGTTGGTTTTTCTTTTTGGTACTGTATTTTCTGTGGCAACGCATACACATTGCATAGGTTTCAATTTTTAAAAAATTGCATTCAGGGGAACTCACAAACAGCAGTGATTGACAGGCCAAGGAGCGGTGAGTAAATTACGCTTTGATCTCTCTTCTACTTTTTAACCACTAGTGAGGAGGGGAATAGGCACGATACAGCAGTAGAAAAAAGTGGGAAGGCTTTAGAGCAGTGGTCCCCAACCTTTATTAGGCTGGGGACCGGCAGGGCATCGGGCTGCGCCCGCGGGGACCGCGCCCGCGCGGGCCACGCCCACGTTTCGGACCGCACCCGCGAGCCACGCCCGCGGATCGGGCCGCGCGGGCACGGCCTGCACGGGCGCGGCCCGGCCCTGATTCCCTCTCCCCACCCTCCCGCAGTAAGTAGCTTCCCGGGCCGCAAGCTTGCGGCCTGGGAAGGTTTTTACTGCGGGGGGGGCGGGGAAAGGGAGCCGCGGCCCGGCGCCGGGCCACGGCCCGCAGGTTGGGGACCACTGCTTTAGAGTGTGTAGGGGCGAAAAAGTGCCATATACTATCCCACAATTGCAGGCAGGAGACAATATACAATTTGGCCCTCTGTGTGGAAATTATCTTTATGGTCTGGTTCAGGTTAAATTCTCCCCAGAAGAAGCCCAGCCCTCCTGCACAACCAGGCAAGAAGGTCTTGGCCCTGACTGAGGCGGGGTGTATTTTTTAGGGCCAAAGATCTTTAGCTGGTTAGTGTTGCTGGATTGAAGTGCTCTCTGGGGAACGTATTCAGTAGGGCCATATGGCTGAGTACCAATAGGATTGTGGTTGAAGCATAATCACTGTTGAAACAGAGTTCTCTGTCAAACTGGTGAAACTTGGAAGGAAGAAGTAGAGGCATCAAAGCTGTAGCTCAAATCAAAGCTGTGTGACCATTGAGACCTTGCTGAGAAAACAAGCCACCAGAGTATCTTCAATAAGCAAATGCTATTGCCACCCTTTCCTGGATGCCAATCCAACATACAAACATATTCTGAGCATTCCCTAATTTGTATTTTGACAAATTACTATAGATTAGATAGAAAGATAGCAGAAAACTAGGTCAGGAATTTCTTTATAGGCGATGTTCAGAATTTCATCACAGAAAGGTTCTGGGATAAAGAACTGTTTGCACAATGCTGCTGAAAGTTTCAAGTCTTTTTGTCTATTTCTCAAGACATTTATTGGAAACACAGGTAAAGCTGGTTAGCAAATAAATTCACAAAAGTTACTAACCACCATTTTTAGTCGCCCATATATTTAGCATTTGCAGCACATTAACATCATTAAAGAAAAAACAAGCCAACTCTCATTTTACAATAGTTTCCCTTCCTTGTTGGCAGGAAGCAATTCCTGCTCCCCAAATTCAGATAGGCAAATATATTCAAGACTGAGTGATTTAACAACTTACTACCAGTCATCTCCTTCAAGGGAAAAAACCTATCAAAAGGGTGTGAACTATGAAAGGCTGAACACAGACCACATCTTAGAGCTCCTGCCTATTGCCATTCAGTTGTAATCTGAATCACAACCCCTTCCATCTAAGATCAAGGGATCTACTTCTTGTTTTGTATGGCAGTCTGATGGCTTGGAGGGAATCTATTTTAGTTCCTTGTCTCTAAGAGAAGTGGAATAAAAAACAATTCTCCTTTTCAGTCTTCTCATATTCTCCAGGGTTCACAGCCTCCCTTCACTAAACTTGGAACATACTTTGTGCCCCAAATTGCTATCTCAAAATATGGGATTAGGTCTGTACTTAGCACTTAATCCTGGTTTTACCTCCTATATGAGACACTAGGGAGAAAGAATGGCTAAAGAGCCATAATGACAGGCCTTCTAAAGGTTGCTCTAAGACAGTGGTCCCCAACCTTTTTATCACCGGGGACTGGTCAACGCTTGACAATTTTACTGAGGCCCCGGGGGGGGGGGGGGGTAGTCTTTTGCCAAAGACGTCACCACCACCTGAGCCCCTGCTCCGCTTGCTTTCCCGCCCGGCGCCCCTAACTTCCCGCCACCCGCTGGCCTATTAGAGCCTATTAAGTAAGTCATCTGTAAAGGTAAAGGTATCCCCTGTGCAAGCTTTGGGTCATGTCTGACCCTTGGGGTGACACCCTCTAGCGTTTTCATGGCAGACTCAATACGGGGTGGTTTGCCATTCCCTTCCCCAGTCATTACCGTTTACCCCCCAGAAAGCTGGGTACTCATTTTACCGACCTCGGAAGGATGGAAGGCTGAGTCAACCTTGAGTCGGCTGCTGGGATCGAACTCCCAGCCTCATGGGCAGACAGCCTCAGACAGCATGTCGCTGCCTTACCACTCTGCTCCACAAGAGGCTCCTTAAGTCATCTGTAGACCAGCCTAAATTATTAGCACAAATTAAGACAATGTATTGTTCGTCAGTACACTCACAACTGTCAAATTACTTCATCCAGAACACTCATAAGCCTATGCAGATTTATTCAGAAGTAAAGCTCAGTGGAGCTTTTTCTCCAGCAATAACACTGCACCACGAATTTATCAAAACTAACGGGGAGTATCTGAAATGTCTCTTTCAATGGGCCTTTTAGCAGCTTTGGAATATGTGACAAAATGTCTTCTTTCATGACTTGGAATGAAGCAAGCTAAATATAACTGCAGTTGACTTTGCAGAGCTGGGGAAGGGCAAGCTTTTTATTGCAACTGGACTTTTAAAAAGCACTAGTCTCAAGTATGCACTGACCTTAGGCTCAAGGGAAAATAAGGAAACAGGAAAAACCTCAAGGTTAACAGAGGTCTGCAAGGTGAAAACTTCAACCTACTTTTATGCTATTAACTCAGCAGGGAATTTAACCGGCCGTACTTTCTCCTTCCATAAGCATTTGTGCATCAACAATCAACAGTAATAAAGGCAGGAAGGGCAGGCATCTATATGCTATCACGCACTTCCATCAGAGGACTCAACAGCTCACTTCTGCAGAGCAACCATTGCGGAAGAAGGCTCTGCTAGACGAACCGCACACTCCCCCACTTTCGGACAGGACAACAAAATGTGAGGACGATCCGATCCAGAAAGTGCTGCCACCCGAGACAATTCGTGCTTGACAAGCCGGACTGACTCCAGCGCTTCAGATTTTAGGCTCGCTCCTACTATCACGACAGTCACACCTTTCAAACTCCACTGAAGTCAAGGGGCTTCGAATGGTGCAACTCTGTTTGGGGCCGCCCTGTGAAAGTCGCGCTTTCCAACAAGGCTCCGTGCAGGGACCAGCCGGTTTCTCTCTGGGGCCCCGAGCAGCATGTCCACGCGGAAGGGGAGGAAGCCGCCAAGACCAGGAGCGCGCCGAGCACGTGCTCGCAGCGCCTGCCTTAAGGAGACAGCGGCTGCCCAAGGACACCGCCCCCCCCCCCCACACCCACCCCACCATCAGTTATCAGTTAAGACTCAAGTACACAGTCCGGGGAGTAAAAGCCCCTGAGCGACGCCTGCAATCTAAAACTCATGGCCAGGGATGCCTCAGGGACTGCACGCCGCAAAGATGCTGCCGTCTGAAACCCGGACAAGCGCGATCCACTCGGCCTAGGGCCGCGGCCGCAGTTGGCCTGAACCCGCTCCGAAATTAAAGTCGCCCCTACGGCGGAGACCGAGGGCGTGTGGAAGGGGGAGGACGCGAGGCGGCGCTTACAGGCGGAACAGGCGCTCCATGTCCTTGATCTGCCGGCGGGTGAACTCCTTAAACTCGGTGTAGGGGTTGAAGACTTGGGCGAAGCGGGGCCGCGCCGCGCCCGTGTTGATGTCCTGCCGGCGGTTCAACTTGGCGCTCAGCTCCGGGTCGGCGGCGGCGCTGAGCACGATCCGCTCTTCGTCCGGGTCTCCAGGGCTGGTCTGCGGGGAGGACGCCGCCGCCGCCGCCGCCGCCGCCGCCGGAGCGCCCTCTTCACTTGGCTCCTGGTCGGGAGGGGGCTCCGAGCAACTCCCATCCCGCTGTAATCGCCGCTGCAGCTTCTGGGCCAGCTCGGCCGAGGCCATGGTATGTGCCTGTGTGCGTGTGTGGTGGGAGGGCGCGGGGACGGACGAGCGGCTCCCGCACCTCGGCGCAACCGCCACTACCAGTTCCTCGGGCAGACCCGCCGGCCTCAAACTTCGTACTGAGACTTGGGCGAATTGGCGGGGAAGGAGGGGTGGGGAGGGGCCGGAGGCTGGGCCGGGGCTTAAGGAGGCGCCGAGGAATTCGCCCAGGAGGGCGGGCCTCGCCGCCGGTTTTCTCCGGAGGGCCCTCCGAATGGGTTGGCTCCTCACCCTGAACATTTGCCGCTCTCCTGTGGCGATGTTTGCCCTGTCGTTGATCGTGTACTCTTTATTTCTGGTAAAGACGGCCCAGAAGGTTTGCAGTTCAAAAATCATTCCCAAATAAGGGTCATAATAATATTATTTGGGCATTTCAGGGTTTTTTTTTTGGGGGGGGGGGGACAGAGGCAAGATTTCTAGAAACTTTAAAAGCCCATATACAAGTATCTCCGAATAAAGTTCCAAAAAGTGATAGCTGAATAGCCCAGGCTCTCATCAGAGGAAACTAAGCAGAGTCAGGTTTGGGTAATATTTGAATGGGAGATCTCCAAGGTATGCCAGGGTCTTGATATGGAAGTGATAAGCAATAGCTAATCTCTTTTGAAAGTCCCTCACCTTGAAAAGCCCACAGGGTCACCATAAAGCAGCTGTAACTTGATGGCAAAAGAAAGAAAGAAAAAAATTGTAATGGAAAATTTAAGGTTATCTGTGTTTAAAAAGTTCTGACAGTAGCAAGTGGACACCTGGCTTAGGAAGAAAACAGATTTGTGTATTTACATATTGTGAAGACTCAACACAGCCTGAACCAAGGCTAAGAGGCATAGGAGTGCAGTCCTCCTGAAGCAGTCAATCCTCAAATCATATATAATGTCCATGTCCAGAGCTCCCACCACAAAAATAATGGATCCATGTCTTTGTGGTGACACCATGGAGCACAAACACAATTCTGAAGCATGGATCCTCATAATTCCTCATGGATCCTCATAATTATTGCATTGGGTCACCCCAAACTCACCGTCAGATCATCTATTATAGCCACAGCATACTCTACAAAAATTACAGATTTTTGGTGTCTTCATGCCATGACACAGAGCAAAAACATGGTTCCAAAGCACCTTACGGATCCCCTCAGAATTTTTGCATCAAGTCTCACCATTAGATTACTTACATTATTGATAGCCACAGCATATACTACAAAGATCACAGATCCATACCTTCATGGCTATGCCATGGAGCAAAGACATGTTTTGGAAGCATGGATCCTCAAGGTTTTTGCATTGAGTCACTCCAAATTCACCAGAAGATCACCTCTTCTATCAATAGCCACAGCATACACCACAAAATCATAGATCCAAACCTTTTTGGCCACCCCACGGAGCAAAACAATGGTTCCAAAGCATGGATACAAACAAAGCCTCAGTATTTTGGCATCCAGTCACTCCCAAACTCATCTCAAGATCACCTTTTCTATCAATAGCCACAGCATACACCCCAAAAAATCACAGGTCCACGCCTTGGTGGCAAAGCCATAGGGTAAAAACATGGTTCTGAAGCATGGATTCTCGGGGATTTTGCATCTGATCTTCCTCAGCTCACCTTAAGGTCAATGATTCTATCAAAAGTCACAGCATACACCAAAAAAATCACAGATCCACGCCTTAATGGCCATGGCAATGCATGGCTGGCATTCTACTACCTCTGCCAAGCCAAACTACTAACTCCACCAAAATACATTGTCACACCAATGTCCATTGAATGACCCCCAAAAAGGTATCTGGAATGGTTCTACATTAATATGTAACGTTGACTAGTTTTAATGTAAACCACCCTGAGCCTTCGGGGAGGGCGGTATATAAATCTAAATAAATAAATAAAAATATAAACACTGTATTAAAAAGAGTAATTACATTCATGTACACAGCCTCTACTGTAAAGAATTGTATCTGATGCCACCAAGCTGCAAAAATATCCAAGGCAGATATTGTCATGGGCTCATCTGTGCATGTAGAATATCTAACCCATTGAGACCACCAAATTGTTGTTGTTGTTGGATTTATTGCCTTCCTCTTTCAGCAAAGCTGTCTCATGGTGGGTTACATAAGATAAACCCTCACAAATATAAGGTTAAATATTAAAATTCTACTCAATTTAAAATTCTACTTAATCATGAAAAGCAATAATCTGTCTTAGGTTGATTCTACTACAAATGGTTATGGGGAAAAGTTGGTTGTTTGGTGTACTTTTTTGTAATTATGAATGTAGGTTTGACTGTGATTTTTTGGGGCCAATGAATTTTATCACTGCAAACTTCTAAATCAGTGCTCTCCAAATTGGCGTCCATGGGCTCCAGGACACCTGCTGACACCTCTCCTGGTGCTCATAGAGTATTTTTAGAAAGTGGCAGGATCCGGGTGGTCTTTTCATTGGAATCATTTCACAAAGATAATTCTAGAAGAGTGAAATTTTGTTTCATTTGGTAACTAACCAAATGCCCTGGGTGGTCAATGAACATGGTAGAGAGGTATACACCTTCTTCTGTCTCCTTGCCCTGGTATTCAGAAGTTTGTGCAAGGAAAGGGTGAGTCAGACTGAATGGATTAGTTTGAATCACCCACAGCATAGTACTGAGTTATCAAAATCAATTTGGAAGTGTCCAAATTGTTTCGGCGCCATTGAAACCAATGGCAGTACTCAAGACTATGGAGATTTCCCCCTTTCTATGTTTTCTGGGTTCTGGGTATGGGGTTGAGGTAGAGACACAAAATTTGCATCATAGCTGCAGGAACCTCTCATCAAAAGAACCTCCAAGATTTAAAAAGTTTTGGCCATTGGGATCCTAGGAGCATCCAAAGAGGAGGCCCCCAACATAGTAGATTCTCTGATTTGTTCATATAAAAGAGGCTAAGCAGGGCAACCTAAGATTGGACCCCCCAGTCCATTTCTTTTTGAAACTTGGGGGTTATAAGGAGAGGCTCCTGCAGCTACACTTCAAGTTTCGTGTCTCTACCTCAAAACCCGACCCCACCCCCAGAGCCCAGAAAAGTCAGAAAGGGGAACTTTTATGAGAGTCACTGCAGTGAACTGGTGCCAACACAGAAGACAGTCTCAGGGGTGAGGGGGGCCAAAGAAGTTACAAAACCAGCATGCATTAAAGCCCAGCATCAAAACCACTCTCTACCCTAACACTGCCCTGGAGCACAACCAAGCCAACTATTGCCTGCCCACCCAGCTAGAAACAGAAGTGGGCAGACACATCACCCTAGCATGGCCAAACAGCTCTGCCACACACATCAGCAGTGCATAAACACAATCCCAAGGAAGAGAGGGTGATTCACAGAAGCAGCATTCCAGCAAACTAGAACAACAAATCCCCAGGACTCAATGCCAAGTCTTCAATATCTCTCTTCAAGTAAAGCTGAAGGAAGAGCATTGCAACAAGCTAAAGCTAAAGCCCTCTGGTGACTGGATACCTTAAAGGTAAAGGTAAAGGTATCCCCTGTGCAAGCACCGAGTCATGTCTGACCCTTGGGGTGACACCCTCTAGCGTTTTCATGGCAGACTCAATACGGGGTGGTTTGCCAGTGCCTTCCCCAGTCATGACCGTTTACCCCCCAGCAAGCTGGGTACTCATTTTACCGACCTCGGAAGGATGGAAGGCTGAGTCAACCTTGAGCCGGCTGCTGGGATTGAACTCCCAGCCTTATGGGCAAAGCTTTCAGACGGCTGCCTTACCACTCTGCGCCACAAGAGGCTCATTAAGATTAGATAAATATTCCATGGGAAAAGTGAGATACCTGTTGCTTTCTCCACAAGTTGGTTAAAAATGTTGTTCAAGTGGCTAGCCATGTTGGTATGACACAGCAGAACAAAGTTGGAGTCCAGTGGCACCTTCAAGACCAACCAAGTTTTATACCTTGAATAAAACTTGGTTGGTCTTAAAGGTGCCACTGAACTCTAACATTATTATAAAATTTTTGTGTTGTTATTTGGTTTTGGTAACCTGGCTCCACAAAAAGCCTTAAAATAAGTATAAACTCATCAAAAATGGTGCTTTCACACATGCTAAATAATGCAATTTAAATCTACTTCACCAATTGTTTGCTATTTTACATGGTAACATCCATTTGCAAGGTGTGCTGAAAGTGAATTTAAAGAAACAGCAAGCAACAAAAAAACAGTAATAAATGAAAAACTGACAAACTATTTTTTTAAGTCAACATACCAGGGTTGTCCCTTGTCACCTCTTCTGTTTATCTTAGTGCTGGAATTCCTAGCTACAAAGATAAGGCATAAGGATCAAAGGAATAGGGGTAGATGATATATCATTTTAAATTAAAAGCTATGCGGATGATTGGTATTCAGCTATGAATCCACAGGAATCACTGCAGTATGTAAAGAACATACTGAATAATTCGGATCCTTTTTAAGATACAAAATCAACAGGAAAAAGACAAAAATGTTTATGAAATTTTTAATGCAGCAAAAAGTACAAATTGTTACAAAGACTCCAAAATGTACATTAGCTATAGATCCTATCAAAAATTTGGGAATAAAATCTGAACAAAATTGTTTAAAAAAAATTATCAGAAGACCTGAAAATCGATACAGTTTCCTGGCTGGGTAGAATTTTAACAACAAAAATGAATGTCCATCAGTACAGTGATTTATCCAAGAGCCTCTCACAGTTCCTTCTCTCTCCCCCCCCACCCACCATGGATGAGAGTAGCCAGGTGCCATAGCTAGAGTTGTGTGTAGTGATTCCTCACAGTTGCAACTTTAACACCTGAACTGCACATGACCTTGGCCCCTGGCCACCCACTGGTGCTCCCACTAACTTTTTCAGTGCCAGCTAGAGAAAGCAGGTCCTGAACAGGATAATCCCTGCAGGAAAAAAAGGAAATCCATCTTTTGTTATTATTACAAGTGTTTCAATACCCCAAATACAGCAGGTTCAAAACAAATGTTATTTTAAAATCCACATTACTTTACACAATACGATGTTCATGTGCCATTTTCCCCTACATAAAGCTTATCTTTGAATACAAGAAATGGCAGTGGGAAACAGCCCTGTATGGAGCAATCAGGTTTGGGAACATACCTGCATCTTGCAGGAGGGCCTGCGGACCTTCCATAAAATTTTTACTCTACCTGGGGTCTCCAGGATACAATCACAAATGCAATCACAATCAGTCAAGGCAAGAGATAAGAGCAAGGTTGACAAACCAATCCAGAGACAAGGAGTCAAAGATCAGGGGAACAGGAAGATTTGGAGTTCAGGGTTCAAGCTTGGTTTCTTACTGGGAAAGCATGCACAGATTAAACAGGACAGGAGAGCAAGGTGGCGTGGTAGTCTACTGAGTGGGTCAGCTCTCAGAGAGGATAATGAGCAAGGCTGCTTCCAAGTGGAGTCTTTTTCTGATTATTCCTTTTGTCTGCCTCATTAGCTGACATCTCCTGAACCCAGGTGTTACTTCTTACTGCTGTTTTCACCCCTTTGCCTTCCTATGATTTTGTCATTCCTGCTTGTGTAATAAATCTGCTCCAGGAACTAGCACTGATTGCTGTCATGCAATCTGTCAGGTGCTCTCTGCATCTTAGGTGCTCTGCTGATTCAGGAAAAACTTCAGTAACTGGCATTCTGATCTCTGTCCCATTTCTTTAATCTCCTACCAGAATGAGCAGGCTGGCTAGGAAGTGTTTCTTTCACTGGGTCTTATTCTAGACCCAGCTGCTCAAGCAAGCATTCCACTGGTTCAGGGTCTGATTCTTCCATTTCCTCATCCTCAGTGGAGGAGGCAGTTGGCTAGCCCATGACCCTTATGCAGCTCCCAGCCAACAGCCTGCCAGCCATGGCTTCTCCCCCTGCCCACCTCAGCCATCAATGACTGCAACATCCCCTAATGGCTCCCAGCCACCAGAACTGCCAAGGCTTCTCTCCCCCATCAGTGGTGACAATGTGCTGACCAAAGTTTCTCTCACCCAACTTCACTGGCAGCAAGCCCTGCACAGTTCACTGCCTTCACTTCTAGGCCTACTATGGCTTCCTGCCTCTACTGCTGCTGTTTGCCAGAGGAGACAGGAGCACTGTCTGCACATGCAAAGGTAATGCTTTGTTTTGGGGGGGATTTAAAAACTCCAGTTAATTTTTTTTTTAATTCAGATTTCTCTGCAAATCTGGTGAGTCCGCCAAGTTTGCGGATCTTTCTGTTTACAATCAGTGTGGCCACAATCCATGAACGTAGATTTCAGACTGGGCCATGCTTTACTATTAGCATATACGATTGAGATAATGGGGGAAATCCATTATTTCCCAGATTAGGTGGTTAAAATATGGAGAATATACAGTGGTTAAAATATGGAGAAGGCTGTGCATTATGCAAGAAGGTAATTGAGAATCTCCCTCTTAGGACTGCAGCCTTAGCAATTGTTGACTGATAGAGGTAAGACAAACAAAGCATTTAGATAATTTTTAAAAAGGTTATGATGAATAAATCTGGAGCCAATACTTCCTTCCTTTCCTGACAAATAATTAACAAAGTGAACACATGTTAATGGAAAAGGCTATGATAGTCCAAGTATTTCTTTTCTGTGGGAAACAACTGGTATATTTGCTCATGATTTATAGTGAATGTGAACTGCTGCATGAGAGCTAGTGGTAAATCTCAAAAGGCATGTCCATTGAAAATGTAAACACAGCTGTCAGTGATGAAAGAGTTATAAAGTTTTTAGATGAAATCCAAGATGTTACAAGTTGCCTTTTTCTTTGTGCAGAAGCTAAACTGCATCTCTTCAGCCTACGTTTGTACAAAGTCTTCAGCTATCAGCTACAGGAAATAATTACAGCATACAATGTTTATTGCAGGAAAAGGATTCATTTTTGAGATTTCTGTCTACAGTTGAAGCAGGTTTGGATTGCCATCTGCTGGACATTATATGTATGTCCTATTTACAACAATATTGTAAGGATTCTAAAGAATTAGTAGAAATCCTCCTTAAGGACCATGTAAGAAAATGCAGAAATCACTACACAAGCATCTGTGACTGCTATGAGCAGCAGTCTTCATAATTCGCTAAGTCCTAAGTGGGTGGAAAAAGGGGCGGAGCCAGTTAAGGTGAGGGGCCAATCAGAAGGCACAAAGCACCTTCAGATTGGCCCATTACCCAAATGGCTGGTGTTCAGCGGGTGTGGTGGAGGCTTCCCTGCGGACCTCCAAACAGGCCTGCCATGTCGGGGACATAGCAGCCCTGCTTTGAGGCCTGCAAGGAAGCCGGGCAGTTGGTGGAGAGGCGGGGGAGGCTTCGCTGCGGGCCTCGGAGCAGGGAAGCCATGTCGGCGACGCAGCAGGCCTGCTCCGAGGCCCTCCGAGGCCAAAGTCGGGGATTTGCTGGGGAGGGGGACAGGCGGCTGGGGGGGTCCTCGCACGGGGGATGCGGGGGCCGCCACTGCAGGCCCCCCCTTTCAAAGCCTAGTCTTATACATAAAATGTGATTCATACTTCTGACAACATACTGAAGGTTCCAAAGACTATTGTTGGAATCTCCACTTCCCTCAGGGTCAATTGCTGGTCTTGCTCAGGATTCTGCACCCCCCTCGTCCCTTCAGGCCCGTTGTGAAGGGAGCCTCTAACAGCCCTTGAATGAGGTGAGGGAGGTGTTTCTGAGAGCAACTCAGAGGAGTTTGAAGGCATGTGTGTGCTTTCCTTTGGCGGGGGGGGGGGAGCTTTCCCTTCTGCCTAACTGCTGGCTGACAGGAAGGCCAAAGAAAAGCCCCTTCTGGGAAGGCGGTATAAAAATCTAATTATTAAATAAAATACTGCTGTGGCCAGTCTCGCTGCTCTATGGCAGATGTAGTCAAGCCATGCATGTCTCTTCTCCTCAACTCTGTGAACGTTTGAGGCCTACTACACGTTTGAGGTGCAGATGAAACTGGATGCTGTTGCAGGGGTTGTTTTGCCTCCTGCTTCATCTGCACAACAACCCTGTGCAGTAGGTCTCAAGTGTTTTATCTCCACAACAACCTGCATGGGAGGCCTTAAATGATTCTTCTGTACAACAACCCTCCAAAGCAGCCATTTTTACCTTGGAAGCTAACTGTAAATCCAGGAGCTCTCCAGGCCCCACCTGGAAGTTGGCTACCCCTGGGTTGGGAATTTTCCTGGAGGTTTGGAGGAGGGCCTTAAAATGGTACAATGCCTCAGAGCCCACCTTCCAAAGCAGTTATATTTGCCTGCAGAGCTGATCATTATAATCTAGAGGTGAGCAGTAATAGTAGAGACAATGGTAGAGACTTGCTGACTGAGGTTGGGGTAGACTGGTGCGTGTATGTCCCACCTGGGCTATGGGCTTTGGCAACCCTTACCAGCAACTGTTTATATTTTGGGGCACAGACAGACAGACAGACCAGCATGGGTCTTGCAAATCTGGAAAGTGTAGGAAGATCTAAATAAAGAATATTTACAGCCTGAAACTATAAATGTTGAACAAGTAAATGACTGGAGAGACTTAGGAACTGAAGTGACTTTGCTCAACCTCGGCATGGTAAATAAAAATCAGTATTTGCCAGGAAGGTCCTACGAAATCAAAGGCATAAGTGGCCCAGAATTTCAAGTGGAGTTAGCTTTATAGAAAAGTAGACAGTGAGAATTGGGGGGATGCACTTTTATTAGGCAACAACTTGGCCTTGCAAACAACAACAGGTCCTGCAGTTGCCAGCAGTAGGCCTCAGGCTTCACAAGAGCAGACATCACCAGCTAAGTAATAAACTGTGCTAGCCAACTGTCTGTGGCCACATGCATTCCTTTTGAAGGGGAACATGGGAGGGGGGAGAGCTTTGCCTTCAGCCTAACTGCCTGGAGATCAGCTGTAGTTCCAGGGGATCAGACCTCACCTGAGGATTGCCCTCTCTAAACCTCAGTGGGGTACAATGCTACAGAGTCACCCCTCGAAAGCAGCCATTTTTGCCTGGGGAGCTGATCCTTATAGCCCAGAGATGAACAGCAATTCCAGGAGATCTGCAGGCTCCACCTGGAGCTTGGCTGTCCCTTGTCTAGAAATATTCCTTGAGGTTTGGAAGTGGGGCCTCAAAAGAGTATAATGCCTCCGCAGACACCTAACCACCCTGACCTATTTCAGGTCAAGAAAACATTGCAGAGAGGAGGTAAGGTTGCCAGATTTGTGTAGGTTCATGTTCTGGAATTCCACACTACCTAGATGTGCATAAACCTGACTAGGGTCAAAATTGCCATGCACAGAGAGACCTCCTCTTAGAGTTGCCAGCCTCCAAGTGAGGCACTAAACCTACACCAAACCATAAGCTAGCACTGTTGTATTACAGAACACAACAAGCTTTACTACTAGTTTCCACATAAAAGTGGAACATTCAATCTGTGTTGTTGTTTTTCCTCATTTACAATTGTGGCTTTCAAATATACAGGGGGGGAGGTGTTTGGGGTGTGTGAGTGTGAGACAGAAGGGTTCCATAAAAATAAAATGTAAAATGAAGTGGCCTGACTTTGCTATTCCCAAGCTACTAGATTCCAAAGTAGTGTAATTGAAGATGTTGAATTCAATTGCTAGAAACAGAAGGCAAAGTAACAACTTTCACACTACCAGATGTAGGATGCATGAAAAATGAACACTGAAACATCTAGGTAAGTTCTTTTCTTTCCAATAACAATAAGCTAATGTAGAGTCTTACTGAACTCTGATCTGGATAACCTAGGCTAGCCTCATCTCACCAATCTTAGAAGCTGAGCAGGGTCAGCACTGGGTAGTACTTTGATGGTAGACCACCAAGGAAGTCCAGGATCACAGAGAGGCAGGCAATGATAAACCACTTCTGTTTGCTTCTTATTTTATCATTTAATTAATTAATTACATTTGTTGACTTCTGGGAGCTCATTCCACCAGATTGGGGCCAGGACCCAAAAGGCGTGCCTCTAGGCGTGCCACCTGTCTTGTCTTGAAAACACATGGGGGCCACCAGGTCTTGGGTACAACTCGATGGCACTTTACGCACACAGAGTGCTAGTTCGTCTTCATTCTTCTGTATGGTGCTGTATTTTTCTCCAGTTGCAAAGACAAATTTTCTAGCTCAAAGGAACTGAAAGGGCACAGCAGAAATTCTGAGAGCCATTCCGCACTCGTTCTAAATAGCACAATGGTTACAAATTGAAATCGCTACTGTTTTGCTGTTATACACAACGTCGTTGACAATCTGTAACACTCCTGAAACCGATCCGCAAAAAGCGCTTCGTTGTAGCGCTTTCAGGGAAATCCCAAAAAGTGGATTCACCCTCTGGAAAGCGCTACACTCTTGCAACCAATCTGCAACATTAGCGGGAAAGTTCTGTGTGTTACCATTGTTGCAGTTTCTGCAAAGTACCTCCCCCTGGCTCTCTCCTCTGATCTTCCAGCGAAGTGATCGCCATTTTTTTTTCTCGGAGCAAGCAGAGATCAACGCACCGGCGAGCCTCCGTTTACCCAGTGAGGCTTCCCTGGCTGCAGTCCCTCCCCAGAGCTGTTTTAAGTCACCAAGCAAGAAACAACACACAGCCCTGTTTGCTGGTTTATTCTCCCTTATTCTTGGCCGAAAATCGCGCCCGTGCGGGGGGGGGTGGTTATTTTTTTTCACTCGGGGGGAGCGTGGCAACGATGAAACGGCAGCTCAAACACCACCTGCTAGCTAGATGGCTCTCTCTGTTGCAACGAATCAATGCAGATTTGTTGCAATGTGTGTGTGTTTTTTTAAAAAAACCTTCTTTAAAGGGAAAGGGGCTTCTTGGGATCATGGTAACGGCCGCCCATTGGCTGCTTGACAGCCAGGGGCGGGATAAAGCTCGGCAATATCGCTTCCTGGCTAGCGATTTTTGCCGAGACCGGAAACCTGTTGGAAACGATAGAAACGCAACTGGATTCCACTACAAAGCCAGGTATGCATAACGACGAATTCCACAATTTAAAATGGCGTTTTTTCGTTCCGCAACCAATTTGCCACATAGATCCTGGTGCGGAATGGCCCTGAGAAGCTCTAGGCTGGGGTCAGAGTTTAGCTCCTGCAGGGAATCCTCTATTGCAATGTTCTCCCTCTATTGTATCTTCCAGTGGAGTGTGAGCTACTGGTTCTCCTGCTTGCTCCCTCTGGCTTTTCTCAGAACCCTCATATGTATTTATTGTAACAGAAGTCTCCATACTCCTCTGTTTTATCTCTTCCTTCTCTTCTCCAATGATGGTGTAAGGATCCACCAGAATACAGTTTCTAACTTGAGGTTCCAAAGCAGCAGAATTATGAGTTTTTCCTGATAGCAGCAATTTGAGAGTCCATTGGAAGAGAAAGGAAAGTGTTTATTATAGGTGTAATTGTTTCAGATAGGTACAGTTCTTTTCTCTAAAGTTTTACAATGGCTACTTAGGCTAATAACTTACAAAAAACTTAGTTTCCTAACTTGCTGATTGGGTTATGAACTTTGACCAACAACATAGGGTCTCTCAAGCTCCATATGCTCCCTCCCCCCACTCAACTCTTTTCACATACACTCAACTTCTTCCTCCTGCACAAACCAATTAACTCCACCCTGTAGGGTGTAACTACTATCCAATCAAAACACATTTCAATCACTCATCCAGCCCCGCCCCTTTCTTACTTTGGTGCCTATCTTTTAACCTACTGTAAGATACCTATAAAACCCTACATTGAATTACAGAAATAAAACATGCACAAAATATTTACATAGAGAAATACCACAGAAGCCTTCCAGTTTTGCTCAGTGTATTGGTAGTATACAAGCCAATAATAATTTGAGGGAAAGCGTTTCAGAATAGGAAATACAGAAATGCTTCCAGGAATATGAATCATGAATATTACAAACACTCAGGAACCTAAATTCCACCAATGCTGAATGACTGCTTCCCGTTCTCCACCCAAGTCACAAAGTCTGCCAATCATCATTGCTTAAGCATTGTCTGCATCAAGCTTTTGTTCATTCTGACTCATCAGGGAATAGGAGAGCAGTAGGACTGCAGAAACTGATTTGGATAGGGTGGAAAAGGAGATTTCAGAATCAGTATCATCATGAATCATTGAAGTGGCAAGACTTCAGAACTGCATACTGTCTATACTGGCCGCATACTGGCTGTAGTATTGTTCAGTTTCCTGAGCTGTGATAAATTTCAGGGGCATCACACTAGTTATGGTTCCTCTGGATGGGAGTACACTGGAAACTTAAAGGGTTTCAATGGTTCTGTTCAGTTAACAATGGTGCTTGTTAGAAACCCAGAGATGTAGGAATGCCTTGAAAGTCAAAGGAGTACGAAGTACTCTGGGAACATCTCACTTTCTCAAGGAAAATGTGCAAACTGTCAGCAAAATGGAGATGTATTTCTGGGAAGAGATAACCAGTTGCTCTAACTGCCAGGAAAGGCAAGATAGATAGCTGTTGTTAAAACATGAGCTGACTATTGAGGCATGTGGGACATGCACTCCCTGATGTTTAGGAGATAGGAATATAAGATCCCACAAGGGAGAAGGCTCCCTAACTGCATTGGGTAAGGAACTTCTAGCGAGCTTGGGCAGGAAGGGTTAAAAGTTTGAACAACCATGTAGCAGTGTTTAAATGGATCGGTTCCTATTATATGTAGCAGGTGGAAAGTCAAAATCAGCATTTGTTCCGCAAAGTTGAAGTGACAACTATAATCTTAAGGGTAGCTTAGAAATATGACTTTTCCTTTTCTTTTCCTATGTAACAAGTTTACACGCATTTACAAATGCAAACTGAGGATAGCTGTGAGTTCCTGCATTGTGAAGGGGATTGGACTAGATGACCCTAGAGGTCCCTTCCAACTCTATGATTCTAGGTTCATGATAGTGTCTTCCATGCACAGAATATGCCTCTTTTGCTGCACAAAAGTAGATAACATGTGATCACAACATTAAAAAAAAACTGGAAACAAACAGGCAATCACTGTAATCATAGGTCCCATGTTTTCTAATAACTGGAAATAAATTAGATATGAAAATTAATTAAACAGTCAATGTGATCCTGTAACATAAGCCTAAGGAAGTCCTAGCCTTATGATATTGCAAACCAACTTATATAATGAGTTGAAAACAAGCAGACAAAAGTCCTAGGGCATTTCTGCAACCATTAAATGTAGTGAAATGCTTACCTTTCGTAGTCGTTATATGTCGCCATATTATCATCCAACCTGTGTTTCCCACAGAAACTGCAGGGCTGAGAAGGGCTGACATAGAAGCTGTATCCAAAAAACCCAGGGGGCGCTTTTTGTACTCCTGTGACCCCTTTTTTCTCACGTGGCTTGAGAACAGGTGGGGAGGGAGAGAAGGGAGAACATTGTCCTGCACTCGCCCCAACACTCACTCTGCATTCCAGCTCCACAGCTGTTCAGAAGTGCAGTTGTGACAGCAGCACCTGTTTTCCCCTTTACTCTCCCACTTACCTCTGAGTCTGGAACATCCATTTGCCACCCAGTCCACATACTAGCCTTCCTCCCCTTCTCTCCCCTGATACCTGTCTTTTCCTTGGCAAACAGCTACTCTGCAAATCCCCCAGATGGTCACTTTGAAAAAATGCAAGGCCAGTTGGTATGGCAGTGCCACCGCCAGCCAGCCAAGTCCCCTCCATTTAGTGGTTTTGCTGTGGTCAAGGGAGGGGGGAGGGGAACACTATGCCTCCTTTTTCTCGTCTTTACTGCCATTCCCCCACACACACTATTTTACCTCAGTCTTTTAGCCACACCTTTCTACTTTTTGACAGCTTCAATCATACACACCTCTCTGCGTGCATCTGGTCCCTCCCCATGACCCGCCTTCTGCCTTCACTCTCTGGCACCAGGTGCTCGAGGGCCGGATAAAAGCCCTGGGTTAGTTCCAGTCCATGGACTGTAGGTTTGACACCTCTGGTATAGAGCATGAATCTAGTCCAGGAAGTGCTTTCACAAGGCAGTAGATCAGCTGGAAAGATGTTATCTTCTATAAGTTCTAATGTGATTCTTATTCAAAACCATATCAACCAACTATCATGGATGATTAAACAAGATTCTGCTTAACAAAGGAATAGTTGGATGACAGCCTTAATATGCTGCAAAATTCCTATAAACTGACAGTTTGGTGAAGGAATGAGTGTCTTACCACTGTGCAGTTTGAAAAAGCATAGACACTTTTTAAAAATGTGATCACATCTATGTACTGAGAAGCTGTGCCTGGCTGTGATCTGCAAGATGTGGAAGGATGGCTCTACCACAGTAACAGATTGTGATAAAAATGAATTAAAATGTATAATTTGTAGGCAATCCCTCTTCAGTTGAGGGGGGCACACAGGAATTAGCAAACTATGCAAGTTCTGAGGGTTGTTCAATAGGAGGCTTGCATTAACAAAAGTTTAGGCAGTGGAACTCACTCTGTGGATCAGGTAGAGCCATGGTCACCATTGCATCAATCAAAAGAGTCATATGACTACTGTATGCCCTGGGCACCACACAAAACATTCACAAACAATAATATATAACCTTAACACAGTACCTCTGTATATATAAGGCTGTCTTTCCTCACCCCTGGGAGGTCTGATTTATGAACTTGCATTCAGCAGTGACAGGCCCATCCCACCACCTTATTCAACTGATTTGTCAACCCATTCTCAAACTCAAAACTCCTGCATTTGCACAACCCTAAGTAATCATGGGCAAATTGTGTTGCATTTATAAGTAAAAGAGTTTTAACATGGGTCCATATTAATGATAAAATTATTTCAATTTCTAAAAAAACTGCCCACTTTTATGGAACATGGGTTAGGTACTGGAAGAGTGCTCAGAAGAGCCACACATAGAATATCAGAGCGCCATATATGGCTTTTGAATCACTGAGACTGTTTCCGCACTTGAGGTTTCGTGCCAGGCTGCTGGCTGGAGTTTGAGCTGGGGCAGGTTGCCCCACCTCTTCCTGCTCCCACAGGGGGAAGCATTTGGCCCAGTGTACCTCGTCATCTCCAGATTTGTGCTTCCATACAGGAGCCGGGACAGGAAAGTTCCCAGTGTGGAAATGGTTTTAATGAGTTAAGGTCTGCCACTTATTTCCTGCTAAGGTTTCTGTGCCTTTAGCGAGAGGAGGAAACACTGTTGCGAAAATAAGTTTGGCGATTGCACAGACATTTTTAGTTTCATTTTCTGTGAAACTGATTGTCTAGTGAAGAATTAGTCAGTTTGTAATTTTATTCTTTTTAAAAACACATTTGTATCTATTCAGTTATTTTTTCAACCCTTTGCTCACTCTTCACATCATCTCTAGGTGCATCTCTAAAGATCGAAAAACAGCCTTTGAGGTAAGTGAAAAAGAAGGTCCTGTTAAAGCATGTTTGGTGTGGAATCTATACCCTAGCCTTTGTTTGCCAAGCTTTTTGTATGAAGAGATTATATTACCATGGTAAACACATGCCATTGCTTGCTGTTCTGTCCGGCAGTGCTTTGTGCACTGCAGGTTGATGTCTTTTTTACAGCTTGTACCACAGCATAGGGCAGCTTCTACAGAGCTGTTTTGATGTAGCAAGTGGAAATATATAGCCAGTTATAAGAAGATCCTTGACTTGATCCGCAGCCACACAGTTCTGACTGCTGCATTATCATTAGCAGCTAGGGATCCCAGCCCCCAGGTGGGACCTGGGGATCCCCTGGAATTATAGCATCTCCAGAGTCGAGACTAAAGAGATCAGTTTCATTGAAGAAAATGGCTGCTTTGGTGGGTGGATCCCATAGTATTATACTTCACTGAGGTCCCTCCATTCCCCAAATCCTGCCCACTCCTATCTCCACCTCCAAATTCTCCAAGTATATCCAACCTAGATCTGGCAACTCTGTTAGCAACTGGATTGTCTTGGCTACCAAAGAAAATTCAGTTAAGAAGGATTTCTATAGCATAACGAGAGCATAACAGCAACAATGTGATGATGCAACCTTAAAATATAGATTAGCTTATTATTAGAATTTTTGTTCTTAAAATCTTGGAGCTTATGATTAAATTGCCATTTGCCAAGGCAATGCAATAATTTGATTTGAGTGACAAGGAGCTGGTATAAAGATTAGAAGCCAGGTTTTAGAGTTAATGAGTAGGATATATCACTGAATAGTAACGCCTCTTTTATGTATTCATTCCTGCCATTCATTCATTAAAGTGAAATTTGATGTTTTTCTAAACTCTGATTAAAATTAGGTTCTATATCATACCTGGCTTCATTTCAATAGGGCTGGCTCAGTCATACCTACCAAACTGGGTACAGGTAGAGGGAATTTGTTGGAATGAGGAGAATACTGGTTAATTCAAAATTCTGAACCAGGCCAGGTTAAATGTAGTGCGTCTTTGCTACTTTTGGAAATAAAATTTTCAGTGCTTAATTCTAGAATTTTGGATTGTTATTAGTACATTTTTATCCCACTCCTCTTCCATGGAGCTCCTGGCAGCATACATTGTTCCCTGCTCCTCCATTTAGAATCCTGTTAGGCTGAGAGGCCATAATTGGCCTGAGGTCATTCAGTGAGTTTCATGGCAGAATGGGAATTTAATATGGGTTTCCCAGAGAGCAATACTAAGTGTGCAGAATCCTGTTCATGCTATCCCACTGGGACTTACTTTCAGGAAAGTGTGCTTAGGGTGGCTCTGTTGTGTTACATCACAGTGGCAGTGATTCACACAATCTTTAAAAAATATCTATATGCTTTTCTTTTAGGTTTAGAAGGCATTTGAAAATTACTCTGGCATTGTTTATAGCATGTCTACTCAAAATTCTAAACATGTGGATGAAATCTGGAAGAAATTCAAAATGTCCATATCATCGGCAATCAATAAGCTGTCTCCATTCCTCTACATTTTAAGAGATGGAGAAATAATTTCTCAAGAAGTGTTGGAGGTGAGTATTGTTGTTTATAATCATAGAATCATAGAATCATAGTGTTGGAAGGGGCCATACAGGCCCATCTAGTCCAACGCCCTGCTCAATGCAGGATCAGCCCAAAGCATCTTAAAGAGTTTAGGAACTCACTGTTTAAACCCCAGCTCTGAAAGTTCATTGGCGTTGTTCTTATTCTCTGATTCAAATAGTGTTCTTCCTTTCTTAAAAGAGCTGAGGGAATAGAATCATAAGAGTCTTGCAAGATAACATCAAAGTATCCCATCTTGTTCCCCAAGGTAAAATCATAGAATAATAGAGTTGGAAGGGACCTCATGGGTCATCTAATCCAACCCCCTGCACTATGGTTAATTAGATGTCAGGCCATGAGGTCAATAGCCATCCCATGCTGGTGGCTCTGAGCAACACTATATTTGAACATGATAGTTACATTTAGACTTCATAGAATCATAGAGTTGGAAGGTACCTCCAGGGTCATCTAGTCCAACCATCTGCACAATGCAGGAACTCACAACTACCTGCCCACCCATGGTGACCCCAGTTTTATGCCCAAGTAATCCCTCAACCAAAAATCATGTCCATCCCTCCATACATTTGTCCAACTGGGTTTTTAAGCTTCTAAGCTACTGGGCATCACCAGACACAATGGATTGTAATAGGTAAGATGCTGGACTTGGACAGGAGAGACCAGAGTCAAATTCCTGCCTGCTTTGAAAGCCTTATCAGACTCACAGGGTTGTTCTGAGGATAAAAAGGGAAATAGGAAGAGCTCCTTTTGGAGGAAGGGTGGGATAAAAAGGCATTAGACATAAATAACCTATGGCTAGGAATTCCATCTATTAATTATGCATTTTGTGGTGAAGTCTATCCCTTTGTCTGTCCTGTAGCTCCTGCTCAGTTTAAACGTAAGAAGAGCCCTGCTGGATCACTTCAAAAACTATCTAGTCCAGCATCCTATTTCATACAGTGGCCAACCATTCCTTTGGATGGACAGCAACAGAGCACAGATTCCTTCCTAAGTGTTGCCACCTAGATCCAGGATTCAGAGGATTAGTAGCCATTGATAATCCCCTGTGAATCTATCTAATCCCTTTTAAAGCTGTTTATTCCTGTGGCCATTGCTACATCTTCTGGCAGTGAATCCCAGTATTTATCATTTTCTATGTAAAATAGAGAGTATGTAAAATAGTATAAGAGCCTTTTGTGGCGCAGAGTGGTAAGCGGCAGAAATGCTGTCTGTCCATGAGGTTGGGAGTTCGATCCCAGCAGCCGGCTCAAGGTTGACTCAGCCTTCCATCCTTCCGAGGTCGGTAAAATGAGTACCCAGTTTACTGCTGGGGAGTAAAACGCTAATGACTGGGGAAGGCACTGGCAAGGCTACCCTGTATTGAGTCTGCCATGAAAACGCTGGAGGGCGTCACCCCAAGGGTCAGACATGACCCGGTGCTGGCACAGGGGATACCTTTACTTTTACCTTATGTAAAATAGTACTTCCTTTTGTCTGTCCTGAAATTATTGTTCACGATCTTCATTGGATGTCCTAGAGTTCTAGTACATTGGGAGAGGGAGAAAATTTTCTCTTTGTTAACTCTCTACTCCATGCATAATTTTATAAACATCTATCATATTAATCCTTTATCATCTCTTTTCTAAACTGAAAAGTCCTGGACTCTTCAGCCTTTCCTCATAAGGCAGTTGCTCCAACCATCTTGGTTTCCCCCCTTTATACTTTTTTCCAGTTCTGCAGTGTTTTTGTTTTTGTTTTGTTTTGTTTTGGTTTTTTGTTTTGAGATATAGCATCCAGAACTGTATACAATATTCCAAATAAGGCTGCAACACAGGGCTGTGTACAGGGCTATTACATTATCAGCTGTTTTATATTCAACCCCCTTCCAAATAATCCCTAACACAGAGTTTATCATTTTTATACCTGCAACACACTGGGTTGATATTTTCGCTGAGCTAGCCACTATGACTGCCTTTCAGTCTCATCCCCATTAACCTATACTTTAAGAATATTTCATGAGTTTCTCAATTGTAAAAATGTTGAGATAAACTGACATAGAGGCAGTAATTGAGAAACCCTATGTAAATGATTTGCCAACCAATATTTCATGTTTCATGTAACATATAAGTGTTTTTTATTTACTCTGATATTGAACTGAACTGAAGAACATACTAACTGAAAGGAATTCAGTTCTTGAAGCAAATTCTGAAATCAATTAAATATTTTCATTAAAAGAATAAACTGTGAATTTTATGCTTATTGTTATTAGCAATTACTGCCACCCAGCATTTCTTTTTGTTTCCTACCTGGAGCCTGGCATCCCTGCACCTCCATGGGATCTGAAGCCAGGACTTTTCTCCAGGAAGACTGATCTCTGTTGCCTGGAAATGACCTGCAATTCCAGCAAATCCCCAGGTTCCAACCTCTCCCATCCTGCAACCTCTCTGCCAAAAAGTTCCCCCCTCCCAAGCAAGACCTTTCATCTCCAGGGGCCTGGGGAAATGAGTTGTCGTTGTAGAGTTCCTCCTCCAAAACAGCCATTTTCCCCGTGGAGCTGATCTTTATAATCCAATTCCAGGAGATTTCCAGGCCTCAGCTGGAAATTGGTGACCCCTAGGTCAGGAATGTTCCTTGATGTTCGGAGGCAGGACCTCAAGAGTCCAATGGTAGGCAAGGGCTTTTGCCATGTAGCCAACCCCCAGGAAGGTCACAGTGCAGGTGTGTATCCTAGTGCCCATTGTATTCCTGAGTACAATGGGCTTTGCCTCTAGTCCTGAATAAATGTGTGTCATCTACAAACATGGCCACTATGCTCACCCCTAGCTCCAGATCTTTTATGAATAAATTAAATAGTACTGGCCTCAATTGGGATCCTTCTGAGAAAGTGTTGTTTCTTTCCCTCCATTGTGAGAACTGTCCATTTATTCCAATTCTTTGCTTCCTGGCCTATTACACACCACAGTTTACTGCAGAGAATCTGAGCAGTCAAGCCTTCAAGCTTAACTTCAGATTCTGTGCATGCCTTATGTATCATTGTTTTCGTGTGTATTTATTCTGCAATTGTTCTCAACTGCAAAAGTAGCTCTGCTACTTTTGATTGAGTTGGAATAACAGTCAAGTAGTCCCTTATTATAGGCAGCAATAAATTGTGTAGGAGATGGTTATTCTATATTGCCACTCTATGAATAGGTATGTGAAACAAGGTTTTATGTTTTTTCCTTCTAGAACTGTGAAAAGAAAGCTTCAGATCCAGAAATTAATCTCGCAATATACAGTGTGCTTGAAAACCTTAAGTTCAATGAGTTAACATACAAGAAGCTCTTCTGCAAAGAGAACTTGGATGCATATGAAGATTTACAGACAATATACAAAAATCTAAGCAATGGTATGTGTTCATGCTGCTGTGCTAAATATGCCAAGCTAGATTTACAGGCAGGTACCAAAATTATAAAAGTATTTTGCAGGCTGTTATAGTTGGTGTTGGAGAGTGTGAGCCAGCAGATTTTGGGTTTGAACTCTGTTTAGTGTGAATTCACAATAGGCAAAACTTGGTTCTGTTGTTCTCCTTCTGCAATATTTATTTATTAGATTTGTATACCACCCTTCCATATGGCTCAGGGCGGTTTACATATAATATCACGGGGGATAGATGGAACGAGCTAAAATATAACATAGTCAAATACAGCAACAATAATCTAACAGTGGTTCTGAATAACACAATTTCAGTGATCTTAAACAACAACAATATAACAGGAATGGTAACTTAGCTAAGGCCCCCAGAGAGGTCAGACTGGTTCAGACCATGGTCTGAAGAGGACCTGTGGATGTTATTTAGGTTTGGTTGGTCTCAGGCAAATGCCTGGTGGAGGAGCTTTCTTTTGCAGGCCCTGTGAAATTGTAGGAGTTCAAATAGGACCCTGATCTCTTCAGGGAGCTCGTTCCACCAGTAATGCTCTTTTGGGGGTATAGTGTAATAACATTATTCTTGTAATGAGAGATTATTCCTGAAGCATTTAAATACTTAAATACTACAGGTGAAAATATATGCATATCATCAGTCTTGTAACACTTTATACATTCCAGAGTGTATTATGTCTCTGGAAGGAATTATTACTTGATCAGAGTAAGTGGCTGACTAAAATGGTGACTTCAGCTAGGTGTTGCAACTAGCATTTGTTGGGCTAAACTTCACTCCTTGGTCTACCATGTATTTCCTAGGTGTGTTATGCATGGTAAGAAACCTTGCAAAAAATCTGCACAAAAAGATTTTGTTGTTGTTATTTCTGTACTTTTTCGCTGTGTGAAACCCATTGTTTTATTTTTGGTTATGCATGGCAGCCCCTCCTCATATTACTGGCTGAGTATTTTTAACCATAATATCTAAAACTAGCTTTGCAAAGACTTTTCTTATGTAACGGTACTGAGGACGCACTTTTTTGATGCAGAAATGTTAGTGTGTTTTTGGTCTCCTCCCTTGAGTGCTTGTAGTCCTTCATCCACCAATGGGAGATCAAGGCACTTGCTGCTGATTTTCTGCCTCCTCAGTGTCAGCGATCACGTGAACATGCAATTTGGTTCAGTCTCTCATTGCTTTGTTTCACGTGGCTTTTTCTTAGGAAGGAAGGGGCTTTGCCTTAACTCTGGGTGGCTCTCTGGCAGTCAGGTGGAATTTAGAGCGATTTTCCCCACAAAACAGTCCTTTGTAGCTTGTTTTATGAAGAACTAGGGTCTTTGTCTTAAAGAATCTGGCTGCAGCTCTGGGCAAAGCTGCAAATAAAATGCTAATTGAGGACAAAAACTAAAGATGTTGGAATGTAAATGGCATTGTCTAGCAACAGAATTCCATCCTTGAACGCTCCTGAGAGTACAAAACTAGCTTCTCTGTAGAACTCAGTCACACAAGTAATTACTTGCAGTGGCAGTCTACCCTCTGATCAGTGGCCACGCAGGGGCTGCCTTTTGATCAGGCTGGCAAAGCAGAGGGGTCTTCCCTGTGCCGCTGTTAGCTCAGCAGCTGTCTGAAAGACATTCAAAGGTCTGTGTGTCCCCAGGAAATTTCTCATTAGGTCTCCATGTCTGGGGACTACTATTCCCATGATGCCCTACTGGCAGCATGTGCCAGAGTGGTGGTCAGGTGACATTGCAGCATAATGGAGGAAGTTCCCCCTTCCATCAAAACTTTTTAAGGTGCATAATCACTGAAAAAAAAAAACCAACACATTATAACAGCACATGCATAAATGGGAATGTTTTAAAAACCTTTTTTTTAAGGATGATTTAAAAGGGTTGGCGAACTGACTGCAGTGAAAACTGCCACATGCAAAATAGGCTCTAGTTCCTGGTCAGGACAGTCTCCTTCAGAATGTGTTGAATAGTTATTTAATAACATTATTGGCTCTGATGCCATTTAAAAAAAATCAGTAGACAGAAAGAAGTAGTTTTCAAGCTGGCGATGGCAAAAACTTTATTCAAACACTATAAGCATAACGAGTTCCTAGGTACAGTCTCATTTTTGTATTACTTCATCAGTGATACTTTATCAATATTATGCTGTATTTTTTAAAGTTGGTTTCTACAAAGATTACTATTTCAGAAATCAACCTTTTATTTTAAGACATATATCTTGTATATGAAGAAGAAGAAGGGTTGGTTCTTATATGCTTCTTTTCTCTACCCGAAGGAGTCTCAAAGCAGCTTGCAATTGCCTTCCCTTTCCTCTCCCACAACGGACACCCTGTGAGGTGGGTGAGGCTGAGGGAGCCCTGATATTACTGCTTGGTCAGAACAGCATTATCAGTGCTGTGGCAAGCCCAAGGTCACGCAGCTGGCTGCATGTGGAGAATCAAACCCGGCTCGCCAGATTAGAAGTCTGCACTCCTAACCACTACACCAAGCTTGCTCCAAATATCCAAATTCTCTTTTATATTTAGTAACTCTCAGAAATGGGTCCACTAATATCAATGGTCCAACAAGGTACCCGTCCTCTCGGGTATCTTATAAGTGGCTGATGGGTCGTCTTTGCTTCCATTAAAAAAAAATCAGAGCAAGCAAGTTTTTCAAAAAGATTGTTCAGACATGCTGACATTTTACTTCAAGTGCCATTAAATTACAAATCAGTTATAGATTATGGTTGATTTTTTTCAGAGCTGCAGCATGCTGAATACTGGTCTGCTTCAGAACAAAAGAGCAATCCTGTGTCCTCTCTTAGAAATGAGTGTGAGTACCAACGAGGTGTCACTTCTTTCTACTCCAGAATACAGAAGAATTCTCAAGTCTTGTACCTGAAAATCTGTCAGTTAATAAAGGCTGTATAAGTGTAGGAATAAGTATCATCCCCTTCCGTTGTTCATCATCAATAGGGGGCAGACTAAGGAAGGCAAGAAGCAGCTTAAAAAGGCAGAAAACACTACTAGAAGGCAAACTATACATTTTTAAAATCAGACATGTTTACAAACTTCTATAATTGTCAACAACCGGGGGGGGGGGGGGATGTTCTGCTTCTATGTAAAGCCTTAATGAGATGCTATTTCCCAGGTTATGTTATTTACTTCCATATCATGAAAAGTTTCACCTTCTCATTTCCAAGCATGAATTAGTTAGTTAGTTAGTTGATATTAAAGCAAAAGAACATACATATATAAACAAATTTAAGTGGCACAAAGATAGAACCTGATTGATTCTCTTTCTCAGGCCTTCCAGTAGGCTCTCATGAGCCAGTTCAACGCAGATCTATTTCTCTAAATAAAGGTAAGTGTTCATGTTGGCTGTGTTAAGCCTGCTGTACTCATTTTCACAAAACTATCACAAGCAAACAATGCATTCTCTAACTTCCATTACTTGTTTTCATGTAGGAGAAAGAGTACAGAAGGAAAAGAAAAACCAAAATTCAAATTCTGAGATCAATGAACTGAAAGTATGCTGTGGAAAAGTTAAAGGCATTTTGTATAAACATATTTTGGAAAAAGGTAACAGTTTGGAAAGGTAGAATTATGTTTTTAGTCTGTTCACAGGCAGGTCCGCACCTGTGCGTTGGCGGGCACCAGCACCTCTCCCCCCCCCTCCGCAGCACGGCACTCGCTGTGCCGGGAGGTGGCTGATCGCTCCCAGCGCAGCAAGCATGCGCCGTGGGAGGGGAGGGAGGCGTGACTGCTGGCGCTCCAGTGCCTGCACCTCCCTCCCCCCGCCGCAGCCCAGTACCGAGGCCTCCACGGCCCAGGACCGGGCTGCAGCCCAGTTGTTGGGGAACACCGGATTAAAGTGTCTCCTTGGGTAGCAGGTAGGAAGCATGTATCCATGTGATCAGCATGTATCACTTGTATTTTGGAAGACTATTTAAAAATTGTTTTTCCCATAAGACAAAGAGATTTTCAATATATCACTTAGCTCTGGGGGTTCCAGCACCAAGAGAGCTTTTTTAACCTTTTGATTACCAGAGGTTTTCATCAGGCTAGGTTTTTTAAAGGGAAGGTCACAACTCTAAGGCCTCTTGTTTGTACCCCATGTAGCATGGCAGAGAGGCCTGAATACACTACGTAGTGCTGGATATGGAGTTGATAGATGGCATTGTATTTAGTCTTTGGGAAGAAGGAAGAAATTGAAGCTTTTAGCTGAACACATGAAAAATAGCACTAACCATCCTAGAAATCTAAATATGCCTTGCATTCTATACTGGACACAGACAAGAAGCCTTACAATCAAGGCTTAAAACATCTCTCCTGTCCTCACATAGGGTTGCCAACCTCCAGGTGGGACATGGGATCCACTGGAATTGCATCTGCAGACTACAAAGATCAGCTCCCCTGCAGACAATGGATGATTTGGAGGGTGGACATCATGGCATTGTCCCCCACTTAGATTCTTAGCCTGTTTGGCCTCCATCCCAAAATCTCCAGGTGTTTCCCAATCTGGATCTGGCCACACTTATCCCTCCATCCCCCACTGGCGGCCAGGTGGGACCTGGAAACCCTATGTACATCCTCCATTTTAATTTCTGACCTGATGAAAAATTCTGACAAAATGTGAAAACCTAAATACTGTTTTGCGATGCTGTGGTTCCAGTAAGAAGGAGGGCCCACATCCAGCCTCTGCTGAGGCAGCTGCATTGGTTGTCAGTTGTCATTCGAATCCAGTTCAAGATTCTGTTTTTGACCTTCAAGGCCATACACAGTCTTGACAGGTGGCAAGGAAGCTCATGCTCCCCCCCATAGGAGTGGCGGTAACGATTTCCATCTGTGCCCTCTGCTCACCCTTTCCCTCCAGAACGCATTATGGGTATTGTTAGAACTGGGATGAGTTTTTTGCCACAGCATCTTATCATCATGGGGCTTTGAATTGTATTAGTATTTTTTGTCTGTTTTTATGCCTGTTTTAAGGGGTTGTATTGGGGTTTTATCCAGACATTGTAACCCACCCCAAGCCTTCCGGGATAGGCGGGCAATAAATTTAAATAATAAATAAATAAATAAATAAAATTAAAGAATTATTACATGGACTTTGGTTCCTGGATTTGTCTTTGAATCAGGGGTTACCTGTAACTTGTATCCCCTTCCCTTCAGTGAGCTTTGCTGAGTATTGCATAAGTACAAGCTGTTCTTTGTTTTTATAGGAGTCTCAGAGAAATGTATCAAGGATAATCGAGGATGGTGGTTCACACCAAGAGAGTTTGAGAGTGAAGGAGGGTATGGACGCTGGAAAAACTGGAAACAAACCATTCGTAGTAATGGTGTTCGATTAAAGAAATATATAGAGGTATGCAGTTCACTTACACTACCTGCAGCATTAGTAGTTATTTCCTGCTTCTAATCCTAAATGACCAGAAATACATTTTATTTTTAGCACTGTCATGTCATGTCCTCATGCCTCATGTAGCAGAAGGGAGGGAAGCACTATTCCACTTTAATTGATTTAAATTGGAGATGTATGCTGCAGTAATCTGGAGGTTATTGCTACTTTAAATTTTTTTAAGTGTATCTAAAAACTGAAAGCAAATTTGTATAAATATGAGCTATAGATGAAATCAGCCTTTCTTAACTTTTTTACCATTGAGAAACCACTGAAACATGCTTCAAGCTCAAGAAACCCCAGAAGTGCCACAATAAGTGCCCCCCCTCCAGGCCCATCATTGGCCATTTTGGAGAGAGTGGTATGTTGACATGACCATATATGGTCACATCACCTAATAAATGTTTAACAAAAAATTAAAAATATATAAAATTAATTAACTCCCACTCATCCAAGAAACCCTTCCAGGGAGATCAAGAAACCCCAGGGTTTCACAAAACCTAGAAGAAGGAAGAAGAAGGAGAAGAAGAAGAGAGTTTGTTCTTATATGCCGCTTTTCTCTACCTGAAGGAGGCTCAAAGCAGCTTATAGTAGCCTTCCCTTTCCTCTCCCCACAACAGACACCCTGTGAGGTGGGTGAGGCTGAGAGAGCCCTGATATTACTGCTTGGTCAGAACAGCTTTAACAGTGCCATGGTGAGCCCAATGTCACCAAGCTGGTTGCATGTGGGGGGAGCACAGAATCGAACCCAGCATGCCAGATTGGAAGTCCGCACTCCTAACCACTACACCAAACTGAATGGAATGCACAGTGGGAATAAGAATAGATACAAATCAGCTCATAAACCTTTGTTCATGACAAATTTTGGTCAGTTTGTAGTTTTTTAACTGCAGCCGGTTTGTGGTTAGCTAGCTGCTGCCCAGTCACAAATCTCCACGAACGTTAAAGGTGGTTTGTGGAGGTTCTTCCCTTTGAAAGTAGCCAAAACAGTGGCTCAGCTGTTTTAAGGGGCTTTCTTGGGCAGCCAATCACTCAAGTTCCCTTCCCAAGAAAGCCACTTTAAGCAGCTGAGCTGTGTGGAGCAATTGACTCCATTCAGCTCAATTGTTTAAAGGGGCTTTCCTGGGTTCAGCCCTGAGCCATTTGAACCACTATTATCTGCTCTCTGTGACTTTCCAGGAGGACTTCCTTCTTTGGAAGTTTTTAAGCAGAGGCTAGATAGCCATCTGAAAGAAATGCTGGTTCTGTGAACTTAGGCAGTGTAAGTGCATGGACAGAAGGGGTTGTTTGTCGATGCTTGACTTCTTGTGGACCTTTCTTGAATGCCCAAGGAAATGCCAATTGTCAATTTGGTATAGAGAGGTGAATTTCCTCCAGACCAGACTGGCCAGGGATTCTGAGGGGTTTTTTTTGGGGGGAGGCATCATCTGGCCATGAAATTGGGGTCATTGGGTAGGCTGTTAGTTGTGAATTTCTTATATTCTGCAGGGGGTTGGACTAGATGAGCCTGGAGGTTCCTTCCAAATCTATGATTCTATGACTTGAAAATAGTGGTTTAAATGGTAGAGCACTACTCATCTGTTTGGTTTTAATGGTGCAGACTTATTTAAGCCTTTGTTCCCCATGCAGAGTTGTGGGGAGCAGAAAGCAGGGTCATGAACCCATACAAACCAGTTCAATCCACAAACCAGTCATCCAATTCATATAGGTTTGTGGTTTGTTTTCTGGTTCAGCAATGAATTTGAAGCACAAAAATGCAGTTTGTGTTCACCCCAGCTGGGAATCCTACTGAATGGCAAATCCTTTTAACCTGAAGGTTTAGGGCAGGGGTAGTCAAACTGTGGGCTTCCAGTTGTAGTCCAAGGACTACAATTCCCATGATCCCCTGCCAGCGTTCGCTGACAAGGGCTCATGGGGATTGTAGTCCAAGGACATCTGGAGGGCCGCAGTTTGACTACCCCTGGTTTAGGGGGTTCATAGCGGCCAGAGGGTGTGTGAAAATAATCCTGGCAAGCAAGCGAATAGATTCATCTGGGATAGAGGCCTAGTATACGTATATGTTGCATGTGTGTATATATGCAAAGGATGAAATTAAATACATGAGAGAATCTATAAATGGAGCAAAAGCCCCTTTCAGTTTTCTCCATTAAAAATGGGAAATCTTAAATCAGGAACCAGCTTCACATTTAAAAAACAGGCTGGGCTTGTGAAAAGGTGGGTGGGTGGTGTGTAATTTGACAGTGGTTGCAAAACTAGATAGGCTTAAGTTGCTGAGGTAAGTGTCAATTGAAGGTAAGCTGCATGTTCAGTTGAAAGATATAGTAAGAGGTTTCAAGCACGTATGAAAGGATATATTAGTGGCAATAGTGTGAACAAGTACCAGCAGTTGAGCTACTTTGAACAACCTGATGGTGTTTTGGATTTCGGTCATCCTTTGATATTTATTTCAGGACGGATCTCTTCCAAATCCATCGCAGACAGACCCCAGGAGGAAAAAGGTAATAATTCCTGGATATTTATCAAATTGACCAGTTATTCATAAACCATCTAATTTATCCTGAGGGCCTATTACAATTTTATGTTTTTGGCTTGTGCCCCTGCTATCCTACACTCTTTTGTGAGCTTGCCTTGTGTAAGTTCACAGGGAGCTCCATGCAACAAAGTTTATTACAATGTGAATGTTACTATATCTTTAACTGTAATACACTGGAGCCAAATGTGCTGAATTTGGAATGGGACTTGGCATGTTTCTTGTGACTAATGAGCTGCACCTGTTGCATTAGATAGCAAGGCAGGCAAATAATGGTCACTGATAGTGGTTAGGTCTAACTAATTAGGACCTAAAAGCATGATGAGCTGAGAGTCCATGTGAGAGTTAATATGGAGCAGTTGAAAATATTAAGAAAAATACTATGAAGGTATGTTTTGATATTTAAATGCTGCAATTAGGTGGTAATTGGTGGTTTTGTTTATATTATTTATTATATCATAATTTTTACAGGATCACAATCACTGAGGAAGTTTGGGAAAATGGGATATTATTTACCTAGGAATCCATTTTGGTTGTGATTTATTTCTGTTATGATAATTTTGGATGAATTATAAAAATTTTGAATTATTATAAAAAGAAGAAATAAAAAGATCCATTATTGATTTGGAATAGCCTGGACAATTCCTATATATTTTGTTTGGCTTGCTGTAGAACTTTGTCAGAAACACTGGTGATTTTTTAAATTTTATTTTCTTCACATTTCATAATTTATAGTCTGCCTTTCTCACATGGACTCAAGGCAGATTACACAGACTGAGCCAATGCAGCCAACAAACTGGCATATTCAATAACTAATGTGTTAGAATATTAGAAGTCTGGAACCACTAGAAAGAACAGCATATAATAAGTATTAACATGGCACATTAAACAGTGCAGGAATTCCATAATACTTATGGCATTAATACTTACAATACACTATATACTAGGACAAAGCATTCAGGAATACAACAGGTGCTAAATTGGGTGATGAAGCCGGAAGAACTCTGCAGATGGCCTCTCCCTCCCCCAGGACCTGGAAATGCTGCATGCTGGAGGCCCCTGGGAAGGGAATTCACTGGCAGGGGCAGCTCTCACACAGCAGGGATCTGCAGCCTCAGAGGGAAGTGGAAGAAGGAGAGGGTGGTCAGGGGTGGGGGACAGATGGCAATTGGCTGGCTGCTGGACAAACAGCCAGCCAAACAGAGGAGACACTCAGAGGCAAGACAGCTGCCCTGAGTGTGTATTAAGTGCTGAGTAGCACTTAAGCCATGAGACATGCTCCTCCTAGGCCTTACCAGAAATATTAAGTGGAACAGATAGCAGTAAAGACCACAAGTCCCTATCATGAGTACTGACTGATGTAACATTTTCATAGCAGTCATCTGTAACTGTGGATTCGGGCTCTGTCATAGCTCTGGAAACAGTACTTTTGAGTAGCATCCATCCATACAGTTGCCAAGTGGATTCAACAAAAACACTGGACACACTTGTTAAACTGCATGGGGACAATGTGGCTTGGCAAGGCTGAGCAAGAGGCACAGAAAGAGGCCAGCCTCATAGTGCCTCCTATGTTGTGTGAGCTTCATGCCACACCAACACTGGCAGGCTGATCTCTTAGGGGGAAAAACTGGGGTATAAATGAAGTAAAATATTTAAACCCTCTTTTCCTCTATAGTCATTGTAGTTTTCAGGGGAGAAGCTCCTGCTTCTGATTGCCAAGGAAAGGACAGAATGTGAAAGACAAGACTAGTTCTGTGGGGTGAAAATGCCCTCTGAAGTGATTTTGGGAACTACTGCATGGATTTTGAAAGAAGGCCAACCCTCCCCCCCCCCCCCTCATTTTGTCAGCCAGGAATGTGATAAGGCATAATAGAATTGAAGTACTTCATCATGCTGGCTGCCAGCATTTGCTTAGACTATTCTCCCGCTGCCTTACTCAGCCCTTTTATTTTAAACTTCCTGGGACAGAAAGGGAAAGAGAAAAGCTGTCTGCTTTTTCCCACACAGGAGCCAGAAGAGGCAGCCAGCTTGTAGGGGCGGGTGAGGCAAGGCAGGCAAATAGCTCCCCACATGAAAAGCAGGGTGTGGGAGGGAAACAAATGACCAAAAGTTAACTCCCCATCTTGCATCACAAGAGAGCGACCTATCTCCTCAACACAGATACGATAAAACTGTATCTGCTTCTTTCGGGGAGGAGAAAAACCAGTCTGTTACTTAAGGAGGGAGGTTTTATTTTCTCCCAACTATGGTTTATTTTCTACCATGACTCCCACACAACAAAGATCAGGGTTTGGTTTATTTCTTTGCTTTATTTTCTCACATCCTTTCTATTTCAGCCCTTGAACTCTTCTCACCCCAACTCTGTCCCTTTGGAAGAGGCTGCTCCTTGGAACTTTTAATTGGGAAACACTGGGGGAATTTCCACATATTAGTAAAAATAGCATCACGCCAATGGAATGGCAAAGCACAACATATCACGCCCCCATCCCTCCTCACATTTTTGCTGCCTTGCCTTTGTCTGCCTTCTTTTTGCACGTCTTACCCTCCTCACTTGCTACTGGAAGAGACGACTCTCCGTTGGATATAATGGAGAGATGGGGGCATCCTCTTTGGGAGTCCCTAGATGTGGACCGCCTGGACCAATAATTTTAAAATTGGAGTGGAGTCAGGGAAGAGCCTCCCAGAGCTACCCTGAAAGTTTGGAGGCTGTACCTCACACCCTCAGGCCCTGGGAAAGGCAGAAAAACTGACATTCCCATTATAGTCTATGATGCCATTGACTTCCATGGAGGCTGAAGCCAAAGCGGCAAGAGTCCTTTGATAAATGAGTAAATTAATATCGTTACTGATTTTGGGGGGTGGGAAGAAAACCTTCTAGAGGCACACTTTGTTGACTGAAATATTCTTTTATTTCTGGCATCTCCTACACACGTGTCTGCCTATTCATTGCTCCAGGAAATTCACCATTTTTTAAAAAGTAATTATCATCCCCAGGAACAAGAGAAAGGGAGGAAGGGGTGAGGGTGGGATGCTGCAGATGCCTTTAGCGCGTTTGAGCCTCCATACCTTCCTTCTGCTGGTTGCCTGCTGGTTGCTCTCCAGTCACTAGTGCTTTTAGGTTGGTGAATCCATTTTTTGGGATTTCCAGAGAAGCGCTTTAAAATGGAGGATGTAGTGAGCAGTCAGCGGGCTAGACGCTAGATGTGGACAATGTCAATGGACTATTCAGCTTGCATTTGACTGGCATGATGCTACATTTAAAGGGTCTGGAAATCTCCTGGGCATTTGTAAGCTGTGTCTTTTCTCAATTTATTTCCTGGACATAACCCACAAATATTGGACTCTGGTTCAAAACTGGGCACTCAGAGATCATATTTATATATCACTAGACTAGATGTTATGCTATTGTATTCATGTGCAAGTGTATTAACCTGTGGAGACAAGAAAAATAGACAAAAAGCCATTGTGGTAATAAAAGTGGGCAACATTTTACTACAACGTCTCTTGATTCTTCAAAATTATAAAAGGATGACATAGCAAATGGTTATGCAAATTAGCCTCAGAACCTCATGCAACTTTCTTGGATCTGTATCAAAATTTGTGAAATGATACTAGTCTTGTGATGTGTTAAACAGAAATATTTTACAAATCTTCACTTTGAACGCCAGATTTCAAGACGACGTCTACAGCGGAAGGGCTCAGTCTCAAATGATGGTGTAGCTCCACACACACAGCACATGACTCAACATCCCAATCTTGCAGATGCTGATGCAGTTTCTCTTTCCACAGTATGTACATAGCCTTCACAGGTTCTCTCCGAATTCTCATGCTTGCAACTGCATTGCAAATCCCCCTTCTATCTGGTAGATATTGCTCACATTTCATATGTATATGATCATCTCCCCTATTCAGCAATCTAATGTCATTGCAGAACAGTGAGGAAAAATAATGGTTAACCAGCTATACAAAGATATGTGCTGCCTCTCATAACTCCAAGATAGTCTGCAACATTTTACTACAATGTCACTTGATTTTTTGAAACAGTACAAATGGTAACAACGCAAGTAGTTGTGTGGGGCAACCTCATGCAGCTTTCTTGGATCACTGTCAAAATTTGCTAAATGATACTGGTTTTGTGATGTGTAAAATATTATCTTACAAACTTTCATTTTGAAATCCAGAATTCAAGACGATATCTATGGAAAAAGAAGGTTACAGAATTTTCACAGCTGTGTGGTCAAGCAGAAATGGTAAGTGATGATGGAACTCTGGACCTGCAGGGCTCAGCTTCCTAGTTCTGCACATGATGATCATAGAATCATAGAGTTGGAAGGGACCTCATGGGTCATCTAGTCCAACCCCCTGCACTATGCAGGACACTCACATCCCTGTTGTTCATCCATTGTAACCTGCCACCCCCTTGAGCCTTAAAAGAATTAGCCTCTCCGTCAGATGGCTATCTAGCCTCTATTTAAAAATTTCCAAAGATGGAGAACCTACCATATCCTGAGGAAGCCTGTTCCACTGAGAAACCTCTCTAACTGTCAGGAACTTCTTCCTGATATTTAGACTGAATTTCTTTTGAATTAATGTCATCCCATTGGTTCTGGTCCGTCCCTATGGGGCAAGAGAGAACAACTTTGTTCCATCCTCTATATGGCACCCCTTTAAATACTTGAAGATGGTTATCAGATCCCCTCTCAGTCGTCTCCTCTCCAGGCTAAGCAGACCAAGCTCCCCCAACCTTTCTTCATATGTCTTGGTCTCCAAACCCCTCACCATCTTTGTTGCCCTCCTCTGGACACGCTCCAGTTTGTCTACATCCCTCTTCAACAGGGGTGCCCAAAATTGAATACAATACTCCAAGTGAGGCCGAATCAGAGCAGAGTACAGCGGTACCATAACCTCCTGTGGTCTGGACACAATACTCCGTTTGATACAGCCCAAAATCCCATTTGCCTTTTTAGCCACTGAGTCACACTGCTGACTCATGTTCAATGTATGGTCTTGATTCTTTGAAACTCTGGACCTGCAGCTCAGGGCTCAGCTTCCTAGTTTTGCACATGATGGTGGGAAGCCTCTTTCCATGACATGTACATAGCCTGCTCAGGTTAACTTTGAATTCTCAGTGTTGCATCTGTGTGGCAAATCCCCTTTCTTGTATCTGCTATACACTATTCATATTTAATGTCTAGCTGATAACCTCCCTTATCTGTCCTGTGTTTTGGAATCCAATTAAGTATCATCCAAGGATGCATGATTAGAAGAAGAAAAAGAAGAGTTGGTGTTTATTTCTCGCTTTTCCCTATCTGAAGGAGTCTCAAAGCAGCTTACAATCACCTTCCCTTCCTCTCCCCACAACAGACACCTTGTGGGGTAGGTGGGGCTGAGAGAGCCCTGATATTACTGCCCACTCAGAACAGCAATAACAGGACTGTGCCTGGCCCTAGGTCACCCAGCTGGCTGCATTTGGAGGAGTGCGGAATCAAAACCAGCTCGCCAGATTAGAAGCCGCTACTCTTAACCTTGCTGGGGGGTAAACGGTAATGACTGGGGAAGGCACTGGCAAACCACCCCATATTGAGTCTGCCATGAAAACGCTAGAGGGCGTCACCCCAAGGGTCAGACATGACTCGGTGCTTGCACAGGGGATACCTTTACCTTTTTACTCTTAACCACTACACCACATGGTATATTTAATAGTGCAACAATCTAAACCAGTGGTTCTCAACCTTCCTAATGCCATGACCCTTTAATTTAGTTCCTTATGTTGTGGTGACCCTCAACCATAAAATTATGCAAGTGTTCTTTCACAGAAATTAAACTGAAACTGACCAATGACGTGAAGAGCCATTGTTCATGAATGTATATAAATTGGTTTTTTTCCGGGGTTTCTCAGTTCAGTTCTGCCTCTTGTCCCACCATGCCGATCTCGCTCTCTTCTGCCTGCAGGAGGAGCATCAACAGTGGCTGCAGCGCCACCCCCCCCTCCCGGCCAAGCTGTTCACCCTGCCAAGACACCTGTGAAAGGGTTGTTCGACCCCCAAAGGGGTCCCAACCCCAGGTTGAGAACCACTGATCTGAACTGTTAATATAGATGTGATAGAGTTGCCATCTTTTAAACTGGTTCCTTCGGGAGTCTCCTTAACATCAATTGGACCAGGAATTACCAGGTGAGGTTGTTTAGGTCTGTGCCATGAAAAACCTAAAATTGTCCATTTCCATATATTAAAATTTTAAAAAGTCAAAACCGCTTTTCCTTTTCCAGTTGGCAACTTAGCTTGGCACTTTATTTCTGCATCTGGCTGGTTTCATCCCCCCAAAAAAACCCAACAGCAACAACAACAGATTCATGTAGAATATGCAGAGGAAGTATTTTGGAGATATAGTTCTGGTCATTTGGGTACCTTTGTAGTCACAGCCGGTCTTCAAAGAGAAAGAATCTTTGAATATGTTGTGTGGGAATATGTGATTTAGAAAATTATTTTGAGTTTTTATAGGGCATATTGCTGTCATCAGGATGATGTCTTCAGATAGGTTGTTTGTGGCAGAACACTCAAGGATATGATCAGGTTTGGTCTGGAGCAAAAAATAATTGGGGGGATTGTGATTGAAAGATATGATGGGTCAAGTTCTATAGGATCTTTCAGAGAATAGATCAAATGAAGAGGCCAGAGTGAACCGATGATGACAGAATGATGTGCATGAGAAATCAGCAAGGCAACATGGTATTCTTGGCAGCAGACAAGGTAGGTTTTTTGTTTGCCCAGTGCAAGAACCTTGGACTGACTTAGGAAATTCTGTGAAAAGGAATGTGGCAAAAGCCAATTAGACAAGAAGTGAAATAGGCATAGACATTTTCAGGCATCAGTGTGTTATAAATATGTGATCTTTAAGGGCTCCCAAGAACTACTTTTGTTGAATAATGTTGATTTTGTGGGAGTTAGCTTTATTATCTGTCTCTCTTTTTATTTGTCAGGAAGAGAATGATCCAAGGTGCTTATTCCAGTTTCAGTCATCAGGTCAGTGTCAGTTTTGGTTGAAGGGTTTCCCTATCTTCCCCGACTGTTTGGTCGCATATAGAAAATCCAGTTTTAAACCCCTGCTTGCTCACTCATGAAGGTCACTGGGTGGTTTGAGTTCCTGAGCCAAGTATAAAATAAATCTACTGAAGGAATGGCATTGCAGTGGGCTATGATAACTGCGGGGATTTCTATATGGGATAGGAGCATAATGCAAAGCGTTCTGCCTCCTAGTATTGGATGCCCCCTGAACATGGCTAAATTTTATTGGGAATTTGTGTCAGTGGGAAATGATTGGTCATAGATTTTTTCAAAGAACACACACCTAAAGTCACACACACATTCTTCCTCTGACTTCTGGTTTGATTAGGAATTGCAATTTATATCTGCATATCAGCACTTAGAGCATTATGTGGCTGTCTACAAAGGAGTGTTGATTTGGCTTTCTGAGGAGCTGATAAAAGTGGCAATTTGAGTAGGTTTACCTTTTCTGCAACCTGAACCATAACATGGGGTTTCTAACAAAATATACATTTCACCAACAATTGCTAATAGAAAATGAGCTGTTAGTGTTTTTCATTCACAATGACTGAGTAGATGACAGTTTTAAAAGAGTCATTGCAAGCAAATATCTATCGACCCTAACCAGCAATGAAAGAGGTGGCCAAGAGTGGCAGGCAGCACAAGGTATAACCGCACACTTTGGTGGGGTATAAAAAGGCCACAACTTTTTACTGTTTACAGCTGTAGAGATTTGGCTTGTTAAGGTCCCTGCATCCAGCATCAGGCAACCCACCTACTAATTGATGAAAGGCTCCATTCTTCAGCCCACCTGCTAAGGAGAACACTCAGGGATGGCATGATATATTCGGGTGCTGGGTGATGTGTATGCAAGGCCCAGTCTTCCACTAAAATGGATCCAGCCCAATGCCAAACCACCCACTAAGTTGTGATGAGAAAGAAAGACACAAACCCCCTAAACTCAACATTCAAAGCCCATAGAAACCAAGACAAAGACAATGAGCATGGTGAGTGGCTCTTGGCACCATACCTATGGAGTGCAAAAAGGACCTCAGGTGAATCCAGAAATCCATGCTCCTTCTCCCATTCTGGTTATTGGAAGCACAGAAGCAGGATTCTCCCCCCCCCACACACACACATTTGTAAGGTACTTTATTACTCTCTTGTCTTCATCAGGAATTCCAGTGCAGTGTGGTGCTGTAACAGGAGTACTGTACAAACATAGATTTGTAGCAGGTGAGTGGCAGGTAATAAATTGAAAAGTAAGTAAATAAATAAATAAGAGGAGTATGGTAAAATACCAGATACAAAATTATGTGCACAGGATTTCTCACTTCTGTTTTTCTAAATAAGTTTTTTTTTTTGTTTTGTTAATGTGCAGGGCCACTTATAAAAAGCATCCGAACAGAAAAGCGGTGGTGCACTCCTGAAGAGTTTGTGGAAATGAATTGTGAAATTACTAATGGATCTTGGGAAAGGGACATTCATTCCAAGGGAAAACCTCTATGGGATCTAATAGAGGTAATCCCTTTCATGGCATGAAAGGCTGTCTTTTCAGCATGTGTCTTTGCATTGTTACCAGAACACATATGTTCCTTCATATTGTTCCAAAGTGTTTGTGCTAGTTAAGTCAAGCACCCTGGGCTGCTCTGGGATCTGAAAGCTAGCTTAGTTTTTCTCCATTGACATGATGATTTCCTGAGTGATCACCCTTCAATCTGGGAAACTATTTTCTAGGTAATAGAGGAGTGAGACTTAACATATGATTTCCTGGCTGGCTTTCTCACTGGAGTATTGTCAGCAACTCCTGAGGGTCATTGTGGCAAGGCAGCAGTACAGGATCCAATGAAACAGACAATAGAAGTTTGAGGACTGGAAGCAGTGAGAGTTAGAAATGGAGAGGTAGGAATGCAGAGAATAGAACTGAGTGATGAATAGCTTAACAGGGAGGTAATCTTAGTGGTTCAGTAGGGATCAGATTTTTCATTGGTCCCATATACTGTTCTGGAATTGAGTGTTACCTGTTAATATTTACCACAGTTAGTGTTACTTCAAATAAACTTAGTTCTTGTTGATTAAAAAAGAAGAAGCCACAGATTTCCCCTGAATGGAAAATGTTAATTGTAGATAACTAATTTAATAAATAACTGGCTGGAATGCTTTTTGTAATCTGCTTTACAAGCATTAATAAAAAATGATTCTCTTGGATAGAATGGAAGCTTGAAAAATCACCAAGGAGACTGTTCTTGCTATGTTTGCAAAGGAAACAAGTGGGTAGGTACAGATCACTCAACTTTGCATTTTGATTATTCCTTTTAACTTTGATATTCATATAGGTTGCTTCATAGCTAGGTTCAAGTCCAGTAGCATCATAGAGGCCAACACGTTTTTTTGGGTTTAAGCTTTTGAGAGTCAAAGCTCCATTCCTCAGTGGCTGTTCCACTGCTACTCTTTGAATCAGATCAAATCATGTAAAGTGGCACTGCCTAGCACCCCCCCCCAGTAACGATACTCTGTTTTTTTCATTGTATCAGCTGATTCAGTGCAGTGGCAGTGCATTTCCCCCCTCTGGCAGTCCCCCGTGTCTCATCTCCGTCTCATGCCTTCTCCTTCAAAGTCTTATGGGCTTTTCTGGGTTTGTTTAAGTGTTAACTGAAAAATCAGTATAGCCATTCATCAGTTACCAATTGCTGCAGTCTTTCATGAAAGAGTGTTACAAAGTGGGTATAGAAAAGGTCACAGGAAAGCCAGAGAGTAACTGGAAGCGCACCATGAGAGCACCATGATATTATGTGGAAGCAGGGTGGTGGTGGGTGGTGGTGGGAATATGTCCCATCAGAAATAAAACTGGCTCAACTAGCTAGTGTGGAAACAACCTTGGCTATTATTGAATTGAACCACTACATTTTAAATGTATCATGTTTTCCTTTTATGAAATGAACAATAAGATTTTCAGAAGGGCAAAATAAAAGGCTAAGAGAAGAGATGTAAGGGGGGAAGGGGGAAAAGAAAGGTGTTAAGGGGGAAATAGGAAACACTCATTAAAGCGAAAACTGGTTTTCCTGCAAACATTAACACATACACATGGACACAGACAAACTGTTCACTTTTTCTTCAATATTGCAGACCCAGAAGAATCTACAGTTAAAACTATTTTCATCCACATAGCATGACTTGCTTCACTTTTGGCAGTGATCTAACTGAGATCAGGAAATCTGGCATTCCGCAAACTATGCAAAACTGAATTATTCAGGACAGAGGGCATTTTTATTCAGATAACAGATTTATAGCAAAACTAATAGACCAGCTTAGTATGATCTCCTCAGAGCCTAGAAGTTAAGCATGGTTGGCCACAATTAATACTTAGATGGGAGATCCCCAAGGTTGCTATGCAGAGGAAGGCAACCACCTTCCTCAGAAGCAGAAATGTTAACGTATCTACAAAGGATAAAACATTTTATATGAAGAATGTCCACAGTCCCCTATCATGATAATGATGCAATTGGCAAAGAAAAAATTACTGAATATAGGAATAAGGAGATGCCAAAGTGATGTAATCTAATACATTAAATAGTTACAGGGACTGTTGTCTAGATAACTATTTTCTGGTTTGGTGTATGCTTATTTTTCACAGTAATCTTTTCTTAAAGGCAGAAAATGATGACACCTGTGCAGTTTGTAAGCAGGACGGTTCCTTGATCTGCTGTGATTCGTGCCCTAGATCCTTCCACAATGTTTGCCATATTCCAGATGCCTATACCACAGAAAGGTTGGTTTCATTTCTTTTATCTCTAGCTCTCTCTGTGCATGGAAATTTAGAATTCTATAGCATTAGCAAGGCTGAATATGAAATGAGCAAGTCAACAATGTCAGTGTTTGCAAGTAAAACAGCACCTACATCTGGCAAAGGGAGCAGCGCTACACAACCTTAATTGCAACCAGTACCTATGAGAAACCAACAATGTTACTCTAATAAACTCTAGACTGTCCTAACTGTGAACCCTTGAATGAACATTAACAAAGGGATTTAACATCCATTGTGCTGAAGACTAGTTTTAGTATTCTCCTGGTATAAAAGCAAAACTGCACTGATGGAGAAACAATGTAAATAATATTTCTTGTTTAATGAATGGAAAAGAGCTTTCAAAAGCTGATTCCATTCAGTGATGCAAACATGCTAGCCGGCTATGGTGGCAGCACCATGGGACTGGCACCCCCTCATTCCACACCATTTGCTACCCCTCCCCTAGTTCCCCTTCATTTCCCCACTGTGCTTCCAGAAACCCACACTTTTCCTTACCTAGCTGAGCTATTTTGCTACAGTGTGGCTTAGTGAGTAAAGAGAAAAGGCCTGTTGGTGGTCCCTGGCCCAAGGGAAGTGGGCCGTGACCAGGGCCAGGAGCTTTTCGGCCCTGACCCCAACCTGGTAGAATGAGCTTCTGAAAGACCTAAGGGACCTGCAGTAGTGTTCACAGTTCTACAGAGCCTGTAAGATGGAACTCTTCCACCAGGTATTTGGTTGAGGCTTGGGGGCTTGGGTGGGGTAGCATTCAACAGTGAGCTGCAATAGAGCATGGCAATGGAGTATGGAGAACTCAAAGTAGCTGCTCTGCAGCTTCTCCTTTGAAATGAATTAGAATTGGTTTACTTTTTGTCCAAATTGAAAGGGAAAGCTCTGGGAATGGCATAAATCTTGCTCAGAAGAAAGCATGTCATGTGTATATTCCCCTTTAGTACAGGGCTTTTCTGTTTTCCATGTAAAGAAAAATGCATATGTTTTAGTCAAAAGAACAGAATGGATTTTCTTTTTGTAACTGTAAATTAACTGTAACTGTAATTATTTTTGTAAATAATTTTAGGCATTTAATAGCAAAGAAAACTATCATTATCATCCATTTCCTTCTTGGGTGGGAGCTAATATCCAAAACTTGAGAGTCAATCTATGTTTAAGAATGTCTTGATTAAATGGGAGGTCTCACTAAATATTGTTTGTTCAGTATAAATGATTGTGCATTAGTTATGAGCAAAGTGCTCCTAACACTATCCTCTCATTTTGTACTGCATTTTAGCAAGAAGTGGATATGTATCTATTGCAAAAGTGAGAGCCAGTTTTCAGCAAAACCCTCCAGTTACATGGAACAGTTTGTCCTAAGACGTCAAATGACTCCTAGACAACTGCTGGTAAGTTGTGTTAGACATTGGAGTGGAAGGGACTGAGATACATTTTGTCCATTACTGTTGAATGGTATGCAAAGTAGTAAAATCCCTGGAAACAACCTTGCCAAAGAAAAAATAATACACTTTGCTGGTAGGTTCTAGAGCAGCTTCATTCAACATTTTTAACACTGAGAAACCCATCAAATATTCTTCAGGCTTTGAGAAGCCCTAGAACTGGCGTGATCGTGCAGAATATGGTTGAGAAGCATAGCTGCATACACTCCTTCCTGAGGCCCCTCCCCTTCCCACCCCCTCCAGGTTCATCATTGGCTATTTTGGGAGGGCTCGACATGACCGTATATGGTCATATCACCTGATAAATGTTTAACACATTTTAAACATATATAAACAATAAACTCCCACCCATTCAGGAAACCCTTCCCAGGGCTGTTGAGAAAGCTTGCTCCAGAGTGTGATGGAGGCTATTTCTACCTGGTTTATTAAGTTTGGCCATGATTGCTGTAAAGCCTGGACAGCTGTTGGGGAAAAGTATAGAATCCCCTCGTGATAGCAAGTTATATTATGTCCTGCAGAGGCAATTTGATATTATTAGACTCTTTATAATGATCATTAAAGTTTGCTCCATGGAGTCACTGATGAAGAATTAATCAGGGCTACTTTTGACTCTCCTTTTGACACCCCATCAATAGGTATGGAGATATGAAGAGAACGTTTCATGCAAAGATGGGTTTGATAAGGGACCAAAATGGTAGGGACCTCACAGAAGCAGAAGAGATTTTAAAAAGGTGGCAAAATTATACAGAGGAACTATACAAGAGCAAGCTTCACATCCCTGATAACCACGATGGGGTAGTTACTGACCTGGAGCCAGACATCCTGGAATGTGAAGTCAAATGGGCCTTAGGAAGTCTGAGCAACAATAAAGCTAGTGGTGGTGACAGCATTCCAGTTGAACTATTCAAAATCTTAAAAGACGATGCAGTAAACGTGCTACACTCAATATGCCAGCAAATTTGGAAAACTCAACAATGGCCACAGGATTGGAAAAGGTCAATTTACATTCCAATCCCAAAGAAGGGCAATGCCAAAGCATGTTCAAACTACCGCACTACTGCACTGATTTCCCATGCTAGCAAAGTTATGCTCAAAATCCTACAAGCTAGGCTCCAGCAATATGTGGACCGAGAACTTCCAGAAGTACAGGCAGGATTTCGAAGAGGCAGAGGAACTAGAGATCAAATTGCCAACATATGCTGGATCATGGAGAAAGCTAGGGAGTTCCAGAAGAACATCTACTTCTGCTTCATTGACTATGCTAAAGCCTTTGATTGTGTGGAGCACAACAAATTGTGGCAAGTTCTTAAAGAGATGGGAATACCAGAGCATCTTATTTGTCTCTTGAGAAACTTATATGCAGGTCAAGAAGCAACAGTGAGAACCGGGCATGGAATCACTGATTGGTTCAAAATTGAGAAAGAAGTTCGGCAAGGCTGTATACTGTCACCTTGCCTATTTAACTTGTATGTGGAGCACATCTTGAGAAAGGCGGGGTTAGAGGAGTCACAATTTGGGATCAAGATTGCAGGGAGAAATATCAACAACAGATATGCAGATGATACCAATCTAATGGCAGAAAGCGAAGAGGAACTAAAGAGCCTCTTGATGCGGGTGAAGGAGGAGAATGCAAAAGTTGGCTTGAAACTCAACATCAAGAAAAAAAAAGATCATGGCATCCGGCCCTCTCAAATCCTGGCAAATAGATGGAGAAGAAATGGAGGTAGTAACAGATTTTATTTTCCTGGGCTCCAAGATCACTGCAGATGGGGACTGCAGCAAAGAAATTAAAAGACGCTTGCTCCTGGGGAGGAAAGCTATGGCAAATCTAGACAGCATCTTAAAAAGCAGAGACATCACCCTGCTAACAAAAGTGCGTCTAGTCAAGGCTATGGTATTCCCAGTTGCAATGTATGGCTGTGAAAGTTGGACCATAAGGAAGGCCGAGCGTCAAAGAATTGAGGTTTTTGAACTCTGGTGCAGGAGAAGACTCTTGCGAGTCCCTTGGACTGCAAGGCGAACAAACCGGTCAGTCCTAGAGGAGATCAGCCCGGACTGCTCCTTAGAAGGCCAGATCCTGAAGATGAAACTCAAATACCACCTCATGAGAAGGAAGGGCTCCCTGGAGAAGAGCCTAATGCTGGGAGCAATTGAGGGCAAAAGAAGAAGGGGATGACAGAGAATGAGGTGGCTGGCTGGAGTCACTGAAGCAGTAGGTGCAAACTTAAATGGACTCCAGGGAATGGTAGAGGATAGGAAGGCCTGGAGGATCATTGTCCATGGGGTCGCGATGGGTCGGACACGACTTCGCACCTAACAACAACAACAATAGGTATACAATAAAAGCACATGGGAATATTTTCCGCCAGCTTTCTTTTTGTTTGATTATTCAATGGTTGATAGGTCTTCAGTTTGCCCATGTGAAAACCACCAGAGTATAATCCTGAGAATGCTTTGCTGGAATAAACACAAGTGAATAGGCTTGAGTGGGATTTTGAGAAGACTTGCTTAGGATTGCTCTCTAAGGACGCTTACTGTGAATGTAACTTCCATTGAAATAAGTGAGACTTATCTCCAAGGACCAGACATTTTACGTGTTTATGCACAGCAGGACAGCAGGACAGTCTTAAACAAACAGGTTTCTTCTATTTTGTAGAACTGCCAGTTCCTGTTTCTGAAGACCTCTTGTCAAGATGCCAGGTTTTTCACTGAGAACCCAATCAAAGTAAGTAATAGCAAGATTAAAGCAACAGAAATATGGGGTTATCATCACAGAGAGAATTATTTCATTCATATTGCAAAGTAGTGAGATATACAGGGATTATATTAATACTAGAAACTAAATCTGCTGTACTTTAAATACAGCGGGCGCTAGCAGGCATCATGTGTTGGGTGGGGCGGCTCTCCGTCTGCCCAGCCCCCCCCCCGCAGCGGAGGCCAGCCATGGGGCGGCTTGGGAGCCTCCCCCCCACATGCTGCCGCCTCCTTCCGTAGGTGGCGGCGAGGCAGGAAATGGCAGCGGGCAGGCTCGGGGCTGGGGCAAAGTCGAGGCTGGCGCTCTGAGGCCCCTGCAGCTGCCACCGCCAGCTGCTCTGAGCTGGGTGGCCCGGCAGCAACCTGTCCTCTTGGCAGGTGCTGCGGCCGTCACGAGCTCCTCTTGGCCGCACGGCCAGGCTGCGACGTGTGCTGTCTGCGGCGATGGAGGAAATGGCGGTGGTCGGCCACATGCGGCCGATGTTGGAGGGGGGCGGATCGGGAGGCGCTTTGCGCCTCCCGATTCGTCAGTCCAGAGGAAGTGGCCAATTGGCACCCTTCCTCATCCCGGACAGGGCCCGCCTTCGGGGCCCTTACTGTTTTATTTTATGCGCTCCGCAGGAGCGGTTAACGATATTTCCTAGTATTCCTGATTTGTAATTGGGCTTTTGATAAAGAATTCCATTTGTCTTTAGGTGGTAAAACAGAAGCTGCAGAAAGATAACTATCTATATGTAGGCTGTTTCATACAAGATATGCGTGAGATCTTCAAGTCTTTCCAGGAGAATGCTCAAGTAAGCATTAATCTCTCTACCCCTTGTCTATGGATGGTTAAGTATGTCACTGTCGGAGTGGGGTGGAATCAAAATTCCATTCTGTATTAAATTTAGGAATAAAACCCTTCAGAGTTGAATAAGGACTAGAGGTGACAATCCAGTAGCACTTCCATCCATCCCATGCTGTACTCACTGAGAGCCCCCCTCCCAAGCCACCCAGCTAACTAGGCTACCTAGGGAATGCCAGGCTCTTGGCCAGTTTTTAGAAGACTGGTGCAAACCTATTTATGTGGGCTTTTTTCTTAACTGGGTAGCCCATGTCGCTATTTGTTTAGTTGAGATTTCATAATTAAATGTTATTGTGGTGATTTTCCTGTATTCTTAGCTATTCAGTATTGTAGAGTTTCCAGGGAGCAAATGTTGCTCCCTTTCCTGAACCAAATGGTGAGGTAGAGGCAGATTTGGCTGTGGCAGGCAGAAAGGGAAAACCAGCCAAAAAGCTTTGCAGGAGTTAGGGTGATCCAAGGGAAGGATGCATATGAACCAACCTCAAATGGGCCCACTGTTAGACTTCCCAACACCCAGCCCTTTTGACAACAGCAAACAGAAGGCCCACCCTCCCTCCTTCTACTTCAGAACAGGTGCAAGCCAGTCACTCATTTGTGAGCTGGGTAGGAATTTTTTGCCCCTCCGGCACAACTGGCAACAAGTTTTTACCTTCCTAACTGTGACAGGCAGGAATAGTGTGGGAAAATGTTGTTTTGATGGTGCAGCTGAGTTGAGTACCCTGAATCATCACTTTGGTGATAAAGGGGTAACTCTCAGCCTAGGAGTCTAGGGCCTCTATGCTTTTATGGTCCTGGGACAGGAACAGTTTGAGGGGTGCCTCTAGAGTTCCCTAGTAGGGGGCTAGGATGTAGCACACCTCCCTTGAACACTAAAGAAGCATTGGCAAGGAGGAGCATGAGCCTCAGGGCTTAAAGCCAGGGTGGCCTTGCACATAATTTCAGGAATGCACAAAACAGAGGAGGCCTGACTTGCATCCCCACTGGTTGCTCACACTGCAGTTAGGTCTGGAATAGAATTTTGTTCTGTGTGCAATGCAGATCCCCCTGGAACAATGAAAATTTAAGCTGGTCCTTCAATTATTCAAGTTTATGGTGGTGGCTCCCCTCCTTCCCCAGCCATGGACAAATATGCCTTCCTGTGATACAAGAGACTTTTCCAGTGGTGAAAGAACATTTTGTGTTTGGTAAAGACTGTTCTCATTGGGAACAGTGCTAACTGTTAGTTAAACGAATTTGCAGGGTCCAACCTGATAGAGCTAGTGTTGTGAAAAGGAAATTATAAATAAAACAAAGTACACAATGTTCAAAATGAGATTTTAATCCCTTATTTCTTTAGGACAAGAAGATTAAAGCAATGGGACGGATACTACAAGATGAATTTGAAAAGAATTTTAGGGAAGTGTTTGCCATTAAGAACCCATGATTTGAAGCTCCAAAGATTACTACAAAATATCATCATTATGAATGTAATATTGGGGGGAAAGCAAATTATCTATTTAACATTTGCACAGAAATATAAAATGTGAATCTCTTTTTCTAAATGTTCAGGATATCAAAGTATCATCTGGATTGCTTCAGGAGTTTTGATATGCAGCAAGCAGAAACAAACTTCCAAATACCCAGAGCGTTTTCCGCCTCATAGATATGTATCTGGGTTTGCTTAGAACACCGTGGCTTGAGCAAAAGTTGTTAATTATTATCTCAGCTCTGGCAAGATTTTGTAACTGGGCATAAATCTGTTTTCATTTTGAAAGTAGGACTTTGTAGCCCACATATTTTATGGAAAAATATGTCATCTCAGTTTCAGTAGACTTCAAAAACACTGCATTTTTCACTTGGTGTGCCTCTTTCTGCTCACATAGTCCATTAAAAGATTCTACTATATACAGGATAGATTGCCTCCTGAGACGATGTACTTTATGGAGTGTCATCCTCTGTGCCTCTGCAGAGTCATTTGGCAACATGGGTATGAGGGAGGTTCCTTCTGACCCTTTGGCCTGGCCCATCTGTCCTTGCAGCTCTTCTGCTCCTGTGGAGCCCCAACTCATCATTCTAAATTGCAAAGTGCCTTTGGTGAAGATGTATAAATATAACAAAGCCTTTGTTCTCTTTGTTTTTAATATATTTTCTGTTCATAACTGTCGACTGCTTGGCTTTTTAGAAGGATAATATTTACAGTATTTTCCAGACAAAACAAAGTAGCATGACTGCTATAATCCCTTTTAAACATCCACATGAATGTGTGTTATGCTGAATCTGAGTATCACTTCATTAAGGTCAGAGCTCTTTGATCTGTGGGTATGAATTTACTGGTTGTCCCAGACCTCTAGGACGTTCACTTGGCGTTGACCCGGGCCAGGGCCTTTTCAGTCCTGGCCCCAACCTGGTGGAATGAGCTCCCAGAAGAGCTGAGGGCCCTGCCGGAGTTGTCAGCTTTCCACAGGGCCTGCAAGATGGAGCTCTTCTGCCAGGCCTATTTATGAGGCCAAGGCAGAGTCCCGGCATTCCAACTAGGATCCTCCCGTGGCCTATTGGGTCGATCCCCACTCTCACTGAGAATGAACTCGGCCATTGGGCTGAACAAGGTGGGACGGATTGGGATTAAGAGAATGTGTCCACTGTCGCCTTTGTTGGTTGTTGTTCTTAAATTTGGGAAGTTTTTATTGGGGTTTTATGTATTTTAATGTTTTATGATGTAAACCACCGCAAGACTCTTCAGGGAGCAGCAGTATGTAAATTAAAATATAAATAAACAAAGTATTGTCTACTCAGACTGGCAATGGCTTTCCAGGTTGTCAAGTAAAAGCCAATAACATCACCTAATATTAATGGCTTCTCACTCTTTTCTGTTGGACTAAGGCTGAAAAGCAGAGATCTGGATAGTTTTTGATAGCTTCCTGGAAACTAGCCTTTCCAAAAGGGACACCTGTGATATTGTGCCTGGCCCTTTTAACTGGAGCTGCCAGGGATGGTGTTTAGGACTTTTTGTATCCAAAGCATGGGCAATTCCACAGAGCCACAGCCCTTCACCCAACACTTAACAAGTCTGTCTGTGGTTAGATATAGCTTTTTAAATTACCAGCATACTCTTTTTTCACAAAAAGAACTTTGCTGAATTAGACAAGAGGTTCACCTACACTAGCATCCTTGTTGCCAGCAATGACAAGCCAGGGATTTTCAAAAGCCCCAGTTAGGACACAAAGAAGGCAACAGTCTGTACCTGTATAGAAGAACTAACAATTTCAGTCTATTTCCTAATAATTTCTAAAAAGCGACTGGCTTTGATTGCACTCTTGAGAACATAAGAGTCATTTGCCATCAGCCCATTGTATGTGAGATTAGGAAAAAACTTGGCTCAGTGAATATCATTTTAGATTACTTACCCTGACTGTGAACACATGGACCCACTCTATATTGAGCCATATCAAGGTTAACTTTGTATACTGTGACTGCTGGTGGCATTTGCTGGCAGGGGCTTCTGGGAATTGTAGTCCATGGACATCTGGAGGGCCGTATTTGACTACCCCTGTGCTAAAGACTGAACCAGAAACCTTTGGCAAAGCAGATGCTCTACCATTTTTTGCCCACCTACCCATTTTTTGCCCACCATGCCAAACACAAAAACTATTTCCTTCATCCTATTTGGATATATGTCTGAACTTGAACAAAACTCATTGGTCTGTTGGTCCAAATTCCCATTTTAAAGCCTTCTGAAATTTAGGCATTTAGCTTATTCAAATACAGTGATTGGTTGATTTAAATTCATAATGAACATCTCCTAAAGACTCAAACTCTGGGCAACCAATTAGCTTAAAAAGCCATAAAAACAAATCATCAAAATACAATAAAATGCAAGTACTGAAGTCCGCTAAAACTCCTTTGGTAGTTTTGCCTATTCATGTCTTGATGCTTACTACGATTATACAGATTAACTTGGGTTGACTTTTTGTGAGTTTCCATTTGAGAGAATTCTGTAACTTTAGGGCAACCACCAAGAATGGATGTTGTGCCCTCCTGCTCTTTGACCTTGGCAAGTGGATGGCAGTATAGTGCCTGTGAAAGAGCATAGCAGAAAAGCAGAATCAGTCTATAAAGGCCTACAATATCCAATAATCATGGTTGCAGCACTTCATTATCAGCTGTCTTGAAAAGCCCCAAAAGTCCTAAGGACCAAGAGGGCAAAATTTCCCTATTGAGTCTAATATTAGTAAGCGGTTGTCAAAATGAGATCGGCTCCTCATAATGATATAGCAAGGACATAATGAGTCAGAACCCATACCTCATTTCCTCTAAGTTCTCATCTGGTGAAACATGCTGTTTCCAATGAATAAAGACCTTTACCATCAGATAGCCTTTCTCCTTCAGAATATGACTTCCTCTCTTCAAAGAGTTAGCAACAGGGATTCAGAAGATCCATCTTTGTAGAAAGTTACCATAGGACACAAGACACTGTTTATCACTCTTGATTTCTCAATACAATGGGCCACATTTTAGCTTAAGATGAACAGATCAGAATGGGTTCCTAAAAAACAATCAACTCTCAAAAGTTGAGCTACTAAGGCAGCAGAAGATTATGTAACTACTGAACATGATACAATGCTTCATGTGCATTTTTCCCTTAGGCATTCTTGGTCTTTTTGCTCTGTCCCTTCTTGTTGCACTGTTTCTTCATCACACACTCCGGAAGCAATCATATATCCTGCAACCATTAGAAATATTCCTCATCACTTTGTATGGTGCCTATAAGCAGAAAATATCATATGAGGAGTAATTTAGGGAAACCCTGTGGTCAGACTTGGACAGCAGCATGCTATATGAACACACTTAGAAGAAAAACAGAAACACCATGTCAGCCAGGAAACTTATAAGAATATAATAACTTCTAATTTGTTAATTCAAACTCCCTTGTACAATAATTTGAAGATAATAATCCTAGGTTAAAGTACAAACTGGAAAAAAAATCCGTTCCATAAACTTGAAAAAAGCACAGAAACACTGTTTTAGAGACTCATCAGTAAAAGAAGAGAGGCTGTGTTAGAACAATTCGGTATGTCAAATTTCTTCCACAGGCAGAGGATAAGTCTGATGTTAGTACAAGACAGTGCCATATCCAAGGGCCTAGGGAAAAAATCCTTGGGTGTCTGGTGCGGGGCGAGACATGCTTTGGAATGCCCAGTGCAAGATCCCATCAAAAGTATTCTGGAAGATAATAAAGAACAGAGATACTTGTCTATCTAGCTGGTAATAACTATTTAAATACACAAAAACAGAACAGACTATAGGCATTAGTGCTAGAACCATTCTCATACTTTACAGAGCTATGTTTGCTGACTGTGTCCAGGTACAAATCCACAAGGCATGATGATTTGATTTGGCACCTTACTAATAAGTTGTGGCAGATCCTACTGCATAAGGCAATGGGAAGTTATGAAACTGCTCACGTCATAACTAAAGCACCAAGTGGTGCAATTATTGGCAAAGTTATACTAGGAGAGATAGATGAAGGTGGGTAAGTAAAAGCACAAGGATAGTTTCCATTACCTCCCCTAATAGAGAGTCCAGCTCATCTTTATTCAGAACTGGTTCAGTCCCAGCAGATTCTTCTATCACCTATGATTCAAAAGAGAATCTTAGTAATGTAATTAACTTAACATATTAATGCTTGGCAGCATAATCAGTTGCAGTAAGGGAGCCATACTTAAGTTAGCAAATCCCCACTAACAGGACAACACTTTGAACAAAATTTGAATCCAGTGGCACTTTTAAGACCAACAAAGTTTATGCATGAACAAATTCAGATATACTGAAGCACTAGTTGCCAGGAAGGGCTAGTTAGAGTTAAGATACATAAGTAACTGAGGGATAATGAAAGCTAAGATTGGATTAAAACAGTTGGTAAGACTTATGAATAGTAGCAAATTAGCATAAAAATAAAAGAGAATTGATATGAGAAAAAAGTTTGAGTTGTTCATTTCCATGTCTTGTCAAGACAAAAAACTAAGATTCACATATTTGTCTAGCAGGTTTCCAAATAAGAGACTTTTAGTGAGCATATAGCTTACACATAACTGATCTTTAATTTAAAGCTTGTGCTTCCCTTTTTATTTATAGTGGGCAGTTTGAGTATATAGAAGAGGCCAGAGTGGGGGACTGGATATTCTTCAGTCCAGAAGGCAGTTGCCCCAGAGCCTCCACCTTATAGTTGCCACAATGACCAATAAACAGGACAGGTTTAGCCAAGCAGGATATCTGGAAGAGCTAAATCAGCCCTAGTCCACTTTGTTTTCATGGCAGAATTCATTTGGTCTCATGCCTTTTCTTGAAACAGGGTAGTGCCTACCCTGCTGGTCTACAGCAACAACAGTAATATATTACGTTGGAACTAACCCTATTGGATCGTGCAAAAAGAAATAAAAACTTTGAGGCTGTCAAGTGTTACCATTAGCAAAATGGGTAACTCTTTCAACACAACCAAGTTTTGTCAGTCATGCTCCCAGGTACCCTGCATCAAGAAACTTTGCAGAAATAAAAGGAATTGTCTTTAGATATCCTGGTGGAGGTGCAGTTCTTTCATAGCAAGCTCCCTCTGCTGCTTTCACTTTTACCCCCAAAGGCTGAAAGGATTTTGGACATCCTGACCTTCAGTGTTCTTAGCGCTGGGCTGTTTGAGGTTGCTGATCCTTCCACGGTGATAGTAGCAGGTCTGCCAGAACAGGACTTGCAGATCAAGATTCCACTGGAAGACAAGAAGGACTATCACGATCTTCTTGAAGCTAGGAGGAGGAAGGGGTTATTTAATTTAAAGGAAAATTTCCTAGTAAGCTGCTGCCCTAGAGGGCCATTGGTGGCTAGCAGCAAACAGAGCCAGGCCTTGATAGCATTGCCAGTGCACCAGGAGCCACTCGGCTGGGACCTCCAATGACAATGATAATGCACTGCCACTATTGTCAAGCTCATATCCACTATTAGCAAGGCTGAACTGAGAGGACCCTGCAACTCTTCTGTACAACACTGCAGAGGGGCTGCTCAGCTTGCCTGCTCCAGGGCCATTTTAACTTCCTAGTCTGTCCATGGATGCTTTGCCACACCCTGAACAAAGACATCCCCCTCCACATGAAAGAGAATAGATGTCAGACTGAATGCTAAACTTTCTGTCTGACATCTAGTTCAGTATTTGCAACAATTCCACCCCTACGGCAGAAAATTCCACTGAGCCCTCACCTCTCAATTAGGATGGCCCAGATGATATTCTCACCTGCTGTTTGTGAGACCACGGCTTAAGATGGGCAGGCAAGCTGCATGTTAATATTAAGGCTGAATTACATGGCTAAAAACTGGCCCTGGCTGCAGCATATAGCTATCTTACAAAATGATCAGAAAGCTGCTTTGTGAGGTATTAAACTTACTGTGCATTCAGTGCAACGAAGGCCAGCGGAGGATACAGAATCTGTTGTAAAATACCTTTGTGCTGTAAAAAGGTTCTGCAGACTCCGCATCAAGATCCTGGTTGCAAGTAAAATACTAGAACACAAATCAGATGGTCCTTGGAATGGTTCAGCACACCTGGCATCCACAAACCATCAAATAAATCTGCAGCTCCCAAGCTGAATCCTAGGCAGAGTTGCATTCTCTTAACTCCACTGAAGTCAGTGGACTTAGAAAGGTATAATACTGCTTGGGATTTGCAGTGCTAACCAGGTCCCGTAGACCAAGAAGTCCAGAGAATTAGTAATATTTGTGTTCTCAAATGTAATTGGTACCTGATTTGTTCTCCATGGGCAGGAAAATGGCAGTGCCAGTGGAAAGCCCTGAAACATTTGCTGCAATAAATCATGTCACCTCCTTTTCTGCATACCCCACACCTTTCTCCAATGGTCAGTTTCTGCAAAACAGACAAAGGAGTCAGTTTGTTTGGCTCTCGAGTCCTTCAGAGCCATCTTTCATGCAGGATGCTGCATGGGAATGGACTTCTTGTAAGTGTAATTTCTAACCAGCTCCATTCTTAGGACACTGTCAGATGAATAGTTGAGTAGACCTGCAAGATTCAGATCAAGGCAGCTTTGATTCTTAAAATCTTGTTCTTTAAGGCTCTACCACACTTGAATCTTGCTATTGTTATTACAGAAAAGGAAGATGAAATCAAACTTAATACAATAAGCACAACTAAATGCCAATTTAAATACATACACAACAGAGCAAGAACAGTTCCAGCTATTTTATTGTCCAGGTTCTTGGTAATACTGGTGGACTTATTGTGCATTACATGATAAATGATGCATATTTTGTGTACCTCAAATAACAACCCCTCTTTTTCAGAATTCTGCCATAGCCCTTTGGATTTTTAATGTGTCACAAAGCCCTCTGAGAAGGAAGGAGAAGGGAAGTATCACTACATAAACAAAATACTTTGATGGTCACTGGTTCTTAAAGCATTTGAAATGGTCAAAGCTTATTGAAACTTATGTAAAGTTCTATAGCAAAGTGAGCTACTGACCAGCTGGGTCTCTGTTCCCACACTCTGTAGCGTTGGTAGTACCGCCACAGACACTGGAGATGCAGAAGGCAGAGGCTGCCTGAAGGAAGCCCCAACAGGTTCTTTGATGAGAACTCTCTTCCGATCTTCAGTTGTCTTCTGGCCACAGGGAACAAGAGAATCCTATGCAAGAAACATCAAGCCAGTATCCATTTATTCTGTGGCAATGAAATCAACCAGAGGGAGGCAGTGCAGGACTTTGTATGCATTTCAGCTGTTTGTCTGACCTATGTAAACCTTAAAATGCTTGAAGAGAGATCGATGGACTACATTCTTATGGAGGGTGACTGCATTTTGAAGGTTTGGGCCATAACCAAGAAAAATTCAGACTGGGCCATGGCAAAGGCACATGGCAGAGCTCTGCCTACTGCTACAAAGGGCAGTGGAAATAAAGGCAACTCATTTCGTGTATGATATTGCTCTGCCCAGAAAAGCTGCACATAGAGACACTGAGTTAATGGGAACTGGAAAATTATGGATCACAGTTATACCAGAATTTGAGAAAGTTGCCTTCTGCTGCTTCCTTCTTCACTGTGCCTGTCCTGCTTCAGCTTCCCAGGAGAGCAGGAGTCACACCTCCATGTTCCGCTGCCCAGTATCCCAAAACAGAAAGACAGGGATGTGATCATCAACAACAAGGAAAGAAACGAAAAGGCTGAACAAATACAAATAGACATTATTTGCCCTTGCAAATGACATCTCTGTGCAACTAAAGGAAGAAGAACAGTATGTTTTGTACCCTGCTTTTCACTACCCAAGGGAGTCTCAAGGCAGCTAACAAGTGTCCTCCAAGGATGCATGATTAGAAAAAGAAAAAGAGTTGGTGTTTATATCCCGCTTTTCACTATCTGAAGGAGTCTCAAAGCAGCTTACAATCGCCTTCCCTTCCCCTCCCCACAGCAGACACCCTGTGAGGTAGGTGGGGCTGAGAAAGCTCTGACAGAACTTGTCTGTGAGAACAGCTCTAACAGGACTGTGACTAGCCCAAGGCTGCATGTGGAGGAGTTCGGAATCAAACCTGGCTCTCCATTCTGAAGAGTTGTGTTTGATTCCAGGGAGGATATTTTAAGGTTTGCTGTAGTTTAAATGTTCAGTGTGGTTACCTGGGAATTTCGGTCAGCGGGGGAAGAAGGCAAGCCAGGTGAAAGGCTTTGGGGCATCCATCACAGCAGATCAGCTCCCCACCATCTCTGCAGACAGCACATTCATCATCATTCTTCTGGCACAACACGTTGCAGCAGGATCAGAGCAGAGACAAAACTCTAGTTATTAGCTGGTTCCTCTGCATACAGCTTGGCAGTAGCACCCATAATGCTTTCAACCCACCAAATCAGACCATCATCCCCTGCTAACTATCATAGCTTTATCTTGCACTTCTTCTAACAGCTCAGGGTGGTGAACACTGTTCTCCCCTTCTGTTTCATCCTCACAACAACCCTGTGAAGTAGGTAAGGCCAGGTGACAGTCATTGGACAAGGCTAAACTCTCAGTTTCATGGCTGAGTGGAGATTTATACCCAAATTCCTAGCCCAACATCTTAAGCACTTCGCCACACAGGCTGTTTCACTTTATGTCATCTCTTGGTATATCAGTCCTTCTGTTACTGTGGACAGCTTCCATTGCCCTGAACTTAAAAGACTGTACCTGGGACCTATTATCAAGATGCAATATTTCAGATTGGATAGGGAACTGGTTAGAAAGCCACAACCAAAGAATAGTTGTCAATAGTGTTTCATCGGATTGGAGGGAGGTGAGCAGTGGGGTGCCACAGGGTTCGGTACTGAGTCTGGTACTTTTCAAAATTTTTATCAGTGATCTGGATAAGGGGATGGAAAGGCTCCTCATTAAATTTGCAGATGACACCAAATTGGGAGGAGTAGTGAACACCCCAGAAGATAGAGAGTTCAATGAAATCTGAACATGCTGGAAAAGTGTGCATGAAGCAATTCAATATGGAAAAGTGCAGCATTCCACATCCAGGTCACAAAAATGAGAAGTATGCATACTGGATGGGAGATACATTTCTGGGTAGCAGTGTGTGAGAAAGGGATCTTGGGATACTTTGTGGACTGTAAGTTACACAGCAGCAGACACTGTGATGCTGTGGTAAAGAAGGCAAATGCAATCTTGGACTGTATCAACAGAGGCATCACATAAAAATCGCAAGATGTCATAGTCCCAATCTAGACCACATTGGTCAGACCCCACCTGGAGTACTGTGTGCAGTTCTAAATGCCTCACTTCAAAATGGACATAGACAAAATGGAGACAGTTCAGAGGAGAGCGACAAGGATGATCTGGGGCCAGAGGACCAAGCCCTATGAGGAAAGGCTGAGAGACAAGAATATTTAGCATAGAGAAGAGGAGGCTGAGAAGGGACATGATTGTTCTCTTTAAGTATTTGAAAGGTTGTCACTTGGAGAAGGGCAGGGAACAGTTTCTGTTGGCAGCAGAGGATAGTAATGGCTTTAAACTACACGTAGAATGGTACCAGATAGATATCAGGAAAAGAAGTAGTTCAGAGTAGTTCAGCAATAGAATAGACAGCCTAAGGAGGTAGTGAGCTCCCCCTCACTGGTAGCCTTAGGCTGATCTTGCATTCAGCTTTGGGTTGGACTACATAGCCTGTATAGTCTCAACTCTATGATTATCATGAAAAAACTATGGTGCAGAAGCCACTTGTAGCTACGAAGAAATTCAGTGTGAAGGCTTGCCCTGTCACTAACCATTTCTGTGCTCTCTATGTCATGCTGATGGAATTCAAAAGATAATATGGTCTCTAATGTTCTAGTGTAAGATATTCAAGAAATTAAATTCCAAGATAGCTCAGAAAACTGTCTTTTTTCTAACCATGGGGTTGACCTGGGGAAGAAAAGTCAGTGCTTATGGTTAGCTCAGCCATATGAAGGCTGCCTAGTTCATTGCGCTCAACAGCATGGTTCAGTGTGCTCCCCAATGTCCTGTTACTGCCATACCAATACTGAGGTTCTGAGCATCAGGCTCCAAGTCTAATAGCAAGGCAAAAGGAGCAGTCCAGCATACCAGGAAGTGTAACAAAACATTTCAGCAAAGACTGGGAAAAGGCCACAGGAACTGTCCAACAAGGCAGCCAATGTTACTTACATCAAAGAGCAAGGCAAGAAAGGTACTGACCAGCTATGTTCAGGTAGCTGTTGAAGGCTTCAGTTCATGAATGGAGCTGAACCATACCAAACTAAAACTTAAGTCAGGAACTGGGTCAGTACTAGGAAAAGTGCAAAGCAAGAACTCTGCCTAATTAGGCTGGCTTTAATTTGGGTTCATCAGCATCTTGCTCCTACAATCAGAGGGGTTAAGAAAAACTGTACTGCAGCAGGCTGAAGATGGTTGCAAGGGATGTTAACTGAACACCCATAATTCAGCAGGATTTAAGGCCAGGTGTACCCAACAGTCGGTATCCCAGACTTATCAGATGTTTCACCTCCTTTTGCCTCCAACATGTACTATAGTGCTTGTAATTAATCCACATCTGGAATTTTTATAGTGGTGACTGTCCACACCTGAATGTCCACACGTCTGATATTTCAATTCAGATTTTGGGAGCTGGTAAAAGCATGACATGCATTTATAGACAAGACAAACTGGAAACACGGAACTAAAGAGTGCTGCTAATTTCCAGAGCTGATCTTTCTGAATGTGTCCTTAGGGCATGAGATCAATGCTAGCAAAGAAGAGAAGGAAGGGGTCTGGAGAAGGTGGTATGGTGATAATAGACACTGGTTCTTAAACTCTTTACCTTAAGAACTTTGATCATCTCTATAACAGTAATGATGTGTTACTTTCTATGTGAAACAGTGCTTGTTCTATTCCAAGTTTTAAGTTCTTTCACCTGCATGGACTCTGACAACACTGATAGCAAGTGAAGAGGTGCGAGCATCACTAATTTGTTTGGCCAGAGGTTAAAACAAGCAAAAAGAACTAAGATGGGTAAGGTGGCAGGCAATAATGACTTGACTGCAGTAATGACATTCTGTGCAGTTTTAAAATCTTTGGGGAATTCCATCTTGGCACAAGAAAGACAAATTCTATCAAGGAAGAATTTTTATCCTGATCGAAACCTATCCACATTCAGGGAATCTGGCACAAATCCAGGTAGATAACTTAGGAAACCTGGGACTTCCCACGTTGGGCAGAACTGTCAGAGCATAACTAACTAACCTCACCCATGCTTTGGTGGAAATAATGGGAGAAAGGGTGGAAGCACAAGGAGTGGCTTCAAGTGTTCATATGACATGGATTGTACAAAGAGCAGCAGGGGGCAAAGCAAATGTAAACATGAAGAACAGGGATAAGGGGCTGAAAAAGGCATTATCCTAGTGTACAAGAAGAAAAAAAGTTATTTCCATTACTTGCTGGAGGGCTGGGTCGACTGTATGAAAAGAGATGGTGGGACATCTGCCCTGCAAACTTCCTTTCTGTTCTCCATTCTGAAGACAAAGAGAAGTGTTAGGAAGTACAAATGAACATGCTGAACAAGTTGACTACTTAATGTACAAGGCAGGCTTTCAATATATTTGTAGCTTGACAAAGATATCAACCTACTGTTCCTCCCTGGCTCACCTAACCCCATAATGGCAGAAGCAGGAAAATTGTTTCTTCTAAGTGAATTAACAATTAAACAATTAAAAAAGGCATAAATTCAAAGGGTGAGACATATTTTACTTACACATTTTTGGAACAATGTGTGCGACAATACCAAGTTCATCTTTATCATTTTCTTTGATCTGGTGTAAATGGCGGAATTATTTTATGTTGATAAAAATATTTGGGGCGGGAGAGAAATGTCCTTCAGCAGTCAATTAACAGTAGGACATTCTACAGCAGTTTGGTGAGCGGAGAAACAGGCATCTCCAGGATTTTTGTGTGAGAGACACCAAGGCATGTCTAATCCAGAGACTAGGGCCATAGGTTCAGCAAGAGAGTTTTCATTGTTACTCCTTAAGGAAGACTGAGAAAAAGTAATGCACAAAAAGGCAGACACCAGCCTCCCCACAGATATTAACCAAAACAAAAAGGGCCAAATGAATGAAGGGCTCAGGCCGTGAGCTGCAGTACTAAAGACCGACACACACAACTTCTAGGTTTGTGGAATCAGCTCTTTCAGCTGCTGACCACTCTGGGTCATGTGACCTGTTTGCCTGTTTTGCATCAAGGCAGAGGCATGAAACGCTGGCATGCAGAACTAGCTGCAAAGCTATATGGGTGTGATGCACGCAATGATAAACTAAAGCACCTGCTTAGGGCATATGAACGTTAAAATTATATCTATATCCCACTTTTTGGCTTAAGAGCTTACAACATGTTGATTACAACACAGAAATAGCATTTAAGATCTTAGGGCTACACAGGGGGGTGTATAGAGAATGCTTCTGACCCCTGTAAGCTGGTATAGCCCAAAAGAGTTACATTAGACAATAATCATATCCCCATTTCCCCAATAACATGCCACAAGTACTCTACATTAAAACAATCATACTACAGTCACTACCAAGAACTTGTGGCTGTAGGAACTAGTACTGTGTTAACATGGGCAGGGAGAGCCAGCAGAGTATAGGATACCCTTCATTGTAAATGGGCCTGAGAAAGTCTGGGGGAGACAGAAACATAGTGTGGTACATACATATTCAGGGGCCTGGGATTCTTTGGCTTTTGCACTGGGCTTTTGTTCACAAGTTCGGTTCTTCTCTTCAGGATCTGCTAATTTGCTTGTGGCATAAAAGTCACCACCAACTTTGATGCATTTCTTAATATCTCCTGGAAAAGGAAGTTTACACTAATGTTATGTCTCCTGTACTGAAATCAGTTGACTTTTTCTAACAAGGAACATGTAATTGGCCCAGTTAAGACATCAAGCTGAACAATGGTTTGCATTAATTATAGGTTAGACTCCAAACCCTGGTCTGAGTGCCCAAGCATACAACCAGCATGGCATAGATAATGGAATGGAATCATAGTTTTAGGCTATTTTCTTGGCATGCAGACCAATACATTCACTACCATTTCTACAGTGCAGGGACCTCAGAAGGCTGATCTTCTGTTGTAACTACATTTTTTTAAAATTCAAGGATCACCCCATTGTTCACAAGTTTGGAAGTCCAGTTTAAACCATGATTGATTTTAGCTTGCGGGTCAGTAGAAAAACTGTAGTTTCTTAATTCAAGTATAGTTTGAATTATAGTTTGAACAGACATTTTGAATTATAGTTTGAACAGACATTTTAACTATAACTGGAAGGTTAATCCACTTATTTATTGTTAAAATGTACTGCGTAATCATGTATGGAAAATACCTTTTTCTTCACCTATCCACCAAGATTTCTAAAATGTCATCATTTGGTATGCTCTCTGAAGCACAGGAAAAGGGAATAAGATTTAGACATTATGGAGAATGTCAGACCCTGTTTCCTAGAGTTGAAGTGCTTTGGATGCTGAAAATGCCACAGGTACAATAGCCTGTTGTGAAAAGTTTAGAAGAAGAAGAAGAAGAAGAGTTGGTTCTTATATGTCGCTTTTCCCTACCCGAAGGAGGCTCAAAGTGGCTTACAGTCGCCTTCCCATTCCTCTCCCCACAACAGACGCCCCGTGGGGTGGGTGAGGCTGAGAGAGCCCTGATATCACTGCTCGATCAGAACAGTTTTATCAGTGCCGTGGCGAGCCCAAGGTCACCCAGCTGGCTGCATGTGGGGGAGTGCAGAATCGAACCTGGCATGCCAGATTAGAAGTCCGCACTCCTAACCACTACACCAAACTGGCTCTCCGTGAGACAAGGAATAAGGAAGGACAGTGCTTGAAACAGTGACGGAATCAGCAGGGGCACAGCAAAGCGAAGGGTTTACCATTTGGGAGTGGACAATGCTGAAGTTCCATGTTCTCTGCTTTCTTCACTGCTTTTGCCTTGGACAGAAACCCTGTTGATCCATAATGCAGGGTTACAATATGCCAAAAGCAAGATGTACAGCAGTTGGGCATCTCATTAAGCTAACACATGCATAATGAACCTTGGTCAGAAACTCACAAATCATTTGCAATGAAACACTCATAAAAGGTATTAGTGGAGCCCCCGCATCATGAATATAGCTTCCAAAGAAAGAAAACATAATGTTGACATAAAAAGGATTCTCCCTTTGGGACTTATGTATCATAACTTGAAAGTGGAATGTATGTGTTTAGGGGTAACATTTGCAGGTCATCTTTTGCACTTTTCTGTTAAATTCTAATGCCAACAAATAGTTCTATACCAAGGTGTGGGTCGCCTTTCACTAGAGGATGAGGATGGTGTGAGGGCTCCTTCTCCTCTGTTGCCTTTCGCTTTCCATGAGACTTCTGCTGAGCCTGGACCTTGGGGCTGCCTGGGAGCTTCTTTGCCCTGCGGTGCCTACTAAGATCCATATCTTAATAGAAAAGAAAGCAAAATATAATTCAACAAAACAGACATACTACTGGGTTGAAACCAGTTAAAATCAACAGCATCAGATATGGATAGAGTTGACAACTTTTACTCTGGTCTCTCAACCTGTGTCTTTATTATTAGTTTGATCTGCACTAAATATGAGGTGATGTGGTTTACCGTCATGCCTTGAAAAGCTTCAACTGCACATTTCAACACACTAAACCTCTAAAGGGACAGGAAACATTTCCCCTGGCTAGTTGCCTGCTGCATATATGGGTAGCCACAATTAGAAACTCCCTCTCTATCAGCAATTTTACAGCAGCATTAACAGTGCCATCCTATACAGAGTTACAGCATTAGAAAGCCATTAGTGTCAATGGATTTAGAAGAACTCTTCTTAGGATAGTACTTTAAATGAGCTTTTTGTGACTGTGGACTTTCAAGAGGGGAAAAAGGTACTTGTGTGAAGATCAGTCTATCATTGCTCGATTCTAAAGTGGAGGGAAATACCTCTCCCCTCCCCAATATAATTCAGCTACAGGAGTAAGTTTAGTTTCTTCTGGGCTAGAGTGATCTCAATTGATACCTTTGGGAAAGCTGTTCCGAATGGCCTGGAGTTTGGAATATCTCTCCAGGTTGTAATCCTTGAAGAGGACCCTCCAGAAGTCCTGGATAGATGGTGACTCCTGGCTCAGCAGCCAGGTCAGCATGGAGTGAAAAGCCTTGGGGCAGCCCTCTTTCTCCTTCAGACGAATAGTGTCCTTTAAGAAAGGGGGGAGGGGAAAGCCCAAATCAATCTACTCCTCAAGTGGATCAATCTGCTCTGTTAATGTAGCTCAGTAAATATTTCATTGTTAGCGAATGTTCAATGCAATGGCATTATAGTTGAGGAATGTACACTTCAAAACTGCAGAACACTCTTAAGATGTGAAACACCATTCATTTTGTAACAGTGAAAACAAAAAAGTTACAAACAATAAAACAAGGAACTGGAAGTTGCTATAGAAGAAGAGTTGGTTCTTATATGCCACTTTTCCCTACCCGAAGGAGGCTCAAAGCGGCTTACAGTCGCTTTCCCATTCCTCTCCCCACAACAGACACCCTGTGAGGTGGGCGAGGCTGAGAGAGCCCTGATATCACTGCTCGGTCAGAACAGCTTTATCAGTGCCGTGGCAAGCCCAAGGTCACCCAGCTGGCTGCATGTGGGGGAGCGCAGAATCAAACCTGGCATGCCAGATTAGAAGTCTGCACTCCTAACCACTACACCAAACTGGCACCATAGCACAACTAGCAAGAAAACTAACCACTACTTAAAAATAAAATACATACTTCAGCACTTCCAATACAGTTTAACAATCATTTTCAAGTGGATTTTGACAATTCACCAAGAAAAATCCAATTACAAAGTGCCTTGAAAGTGCATTATCTGGTATGTGTGAAATGATGTCTACTCTACAGCACAGCTGCTAGGAAAGGAGCAGCAACTCAGTGGTAATATGCACTGTTTGGTTTGCAGAAGTCCCCATGTTTTATCCCTGGGGTCTCCAGTAAAAAGACCTGAAGCAACAGGTGTTAGAAAAGACCTTTGGCAAGATGCTAGAGAACTGCTGCCATGCCCATTAAAGCAGAACTATACGAATCACTAGACTGTTTTGATGCAAGACAGTATCATACGTGCATAGTTTCACAGAGCACCAGATTTATAGTTTTGAAAATATGTTCAAAAAATGATGTGAGCAAACAGACACCAACTTTCCGGAGAGTATGTTGAGAAGATGCAGTTGAAGCACTACAGTCAATCAACTCCTGATGGCACTTTTTCCCCTTTAACTAGACTCAGATAAAGGTATGCATAAGCAGAATATAGCACATGGGAAGTCCTGAAGAAAGGTTACTGTGAGTTGAAAATCAAAAAAGTAGCAAAATAGATCCACAAAAACCCTCAACACATCAAAATCTCTTAGATTTCCTATCTTCCTGTTTACCAGAGAATTAGTGTCTACATTTCATCGTTGGGATATAGCCCCCATGCCTTGCATGCTGTGTGAATGTGAGATTCTTTCCCATAACTATGGATTTTACGTTTTCTCACCTTGAACATCTCTTCAGTGACAACATCATGATCCACAAGTCCATGAAGCAACGGGAAGACATCATCCACTGCCATGGAAATTTCCGTGCGATACAGCTTCAGTAATTTCCTCAGGTCCCCTTCTCCCAAAGGTCTGTCAGAACTGAACATCCTGACGCAGAATAATGTTCATAGGGTAGTTAGAAGTATCTGGTTATTGAAGACATCACAATCTCACCTTTATTCTTGGTATAGCTCTGCTTTCTAATGGCAGGTACAGGGAAAAAACAAGAATCTTTTGTACAATTGAACCTGTAGTGTAGAATTGTGGACTAAACCTTCCTTCTAAAGTAAAAATGCAACAGCATTCTGGATCTGTGCAACTTTTATTGTCACCTCAGTTCTATCTCGTGTTAAACCTGGAAAATAAAAAATATTTTCATTTTGTTCTTTTTCTATGATTTGTGGTCTTTCACCTCTTCAGTGGCAACTAATCTGTGTTTTAATTTTCCTTTTCCCCTTGTATTATCAACCGCAATAGTGCCCTTACCCATCACAATGCTGCCAGCATTTATTTTGTTTTCTGCCTTTCCTTGTTCCCTTTTTTATGCAAGGGTGAGTAGGATGGGCAGGTAAGTGGCTATGGAGTAGCAAAACCCCCCACACCTTATCAAATAACTAATATCATACCAGTGATGAAGGTCTGGTAAATTTAGGAAGCTGAAACTGTATCCAATTAAGCCTATTCAGCTGTTTTGTGGTCTGAGAGCTTCACTCTGCCTTGTTCCACCTGCATTCCATGTATATTATCTTACATGAGTAGAAGATAGAAACTTTACACTGTATCTGGATAGTTTTATTTCGAATGCTCCAGTAGAGTTCCATGCCCTTAATACAAAACGATCAATTTAGTATAACTTAGAACAATTGTATAGTGTCTAAAAGGGTACAGATAATGAACCAGTCATCTAGAACTAACCCCCATGCTTGTTATTAGTTCGTATCATTGCAGTTGATTTTTAAAAATACTGACCCCTGGGAAGAGTGTAATGCCAGATCCAGGGCAGGCAGAGCCATATCAATATGGGATGGTACAACAGCAGAAAGTAGCAGGTTAGGAGCAGAGTCTGGAGAAACTTGTAGTCCAGAGAAAGTGGACAGAGCCTGCAGGTTACGGATGGAGTCAGGTCACAATATGGTGGGTCTTGGCCCAAGCTGCAGTAACAGCAGAAACCCGTGGGTCTCTGAGTCAAGATGGAAGCTGTCAGATTATGGATGGATTGTAATAGCATCAACAGAACTTAACAAAATTTTTATTTTACTAGCTTTTGGAATAGTGGTACTGGTTATCTAAGATGAGCCCCCCCCACACACATATATACAAGCTGACATATTTTCCAGACAAGCTGACATACTTTCCAGACAATAGCCAAAATGAATTCCTTATTTCAGACTGACTGTAAGAAATTCTTGTGCCCACAAATGAAAGCCATATTCCCAGATCCCTTTTGCACCGCTTTGAACACCTCTAAACAGCTTGTTAGCGAGAGATTCCATCTAAGAATGGAACCCTGGATACTCACTGTGACAGCTCCTCCTGTTCTGAGGTTAGGAAGGCATCTTGGAATGGGTGATTCCCACTTGAGATGCAGGACTAAACTCTTCAACTTCCTGACTCCCAGCTGGGAGTCGCCCTGGAGTCAGTTTTGACTTTCCATTATACCCAGCCATTATCTCTGATGCTTAGTTTCCCTTCCACTGAAAATGAGCTATGATCACAAGAATGGGTACGCAACTAAAATCACACACGGCCATTTTATGTTTCTTTACTAATTAAGCTTAAGCCCAGAGTAAAACTTGTTGGTCTTAAATGCGACACTCTGCTTCACCTCAGACCAACACACCTTCCCACGTCAATCTATCAAAAAGGACAAAATCATTTCACTTCATTTTCTTTTAAATCCATTCTTAGCCCCCCTCCTCCCACCTGATTCAAGTCACCCAACCCAGCCTCCCAGAGCCAGTCCCTCTGTTATTTCCACTTTTTCCTGTTTCACAGCACTGTCTGTTCTACTAGCACATAGTATGTGTGCAGGGAAACATTGCTGTTCTCTTGTATCGCCAATTCTCATCAAAACCTTTCTGCTTACCTACTAGGATTAATCTTTACTCCTATTTCTTATTAACTAGATGAAACCATTCTTGTTTGTTTTCCCCAGTGAGGCAAGTAGCACCTGAGAGTATATTTTATATTGGCAGAAATGGTGGGCAGGGAATATTACTACCAAAAGCCATTCTTCCTTAATCTGATTCCCACTCATTTGCTTTGAATTTTTAAAATTTTCCTACCTTCACCAACCGTTCTATACCCCATCAGCAATCCCATGTTCTTTCAATGTTGCATATGGAGAGCGGTCTCAATGCCTTTTGTAAAGTCTTACAACTTTCAAATAGATTAGCTATGACTTCCAGTGCAACTAGAACCTTGCTTGCTACAATAGACCAAAGGGTAAGCAAACAGATCATTCAGGCACTGGGGATGGAGGTGCCAATGCTACATCTAGTAACGTCTTAGCCCTAAGATCTAAGGAATCTGCAGGCCTTTTTTTATAGATCCCAGCTGAACAATGAAATTAAGTTTTGGCTTCTTCATCAACATATATAATGCATTTGCTAGCCATTGATCTTGTCAAATCTGTTTACTCTAATCACACTTGGTTAGAAAAAAAGCCACATGATCCCAAAAGGTATAAAACAATTGCTTTGCCACTGCATCAGGGCCTTAATTATGAAAGAGGCACTTCAGCAAATCTAAGTCCCAAGGGTTTGAGTGATTCTTACCATTACAAGAGATGTTAAACAGTTATAGTATACTGCAGCAAAATGACAAATATCCTATGGCACTTTAAAGACGAACTGGCCTATTATTAACTAAGGCAGATTTGTCCACCTGATTTTGCCACAGTAAATCAGTTCATTTTAAGGTGCAACTAACCTATTTGTTGCTTTTAATGACACAGGATCACAGACTGGCACTTTGCTCCCAGACACTTGTGCCAGCATAGCTGCCTATGCTGCTATTTCCCATCTGATAACTCTGGGTAGAGGATAACATGGACTAGTTATCTTGGTTAAGTGGCCTTAGAACAAGATACATGGCTATTGACCAAAAAAGACTTAATTTTCTTTTAAAAGGCAGCTATAGGTATAGAAATTAAAGTATATGAGGAAAAACTAAGGAGGCAATGAATACAAGAAAGCAACTTCAGCAGCTTCTGGGCCTGCTCATGGATGCATATTTATCATACATTCACATTAGCATCAAATGGGGATGTACAACCATTCATAACCATAAATGGAACTTTCACATCACTCATTGTCAACTCAAACACATTGTTTAATAAAGACAGTTCATATCCAGCTGAGAACCATCAAGTGATATACATACATCTGTGAACCATAGTTCCATAAATCTGCACTCTGGCAATATTGTACATCTTACTGTACATCAGAAACATTTACTCATAAAAAGCTGTATTTATGGAGGATATGCATACTGCTGAATTTCTCAGATCTTTTCTTGTTTGTTTGAGGTAATATTACACAAATGGGATATATGCATGTGTGTTTCGGTCCATGTCACCCACCAGATCATGTAACTGGCACATACCACCATGCATATAGTATGTTTGGATCTCAACCTGCCATATCTATCAAAAAAAAAAGGACCAGAAAGCAAGAAAACAGGACTTTTGCTTAGTGCTGAACTGGAAACAAAAATGCATACAACATACTACTACAATCTCTTCCTAGGCTTCAAAAATAAGAAGCTTCTGGTTCAATGGATTTTACAATTGTATTACCACTACATTTGGAATTCATAGTCTTTATGTACTCCCATTCCATGTTATGTTCCATTTCTTATACATATTAGTTTCATGTGTCTGATTACAAATTCTACTTCATCACAATCCTTCTCACCACCAATGATATTTAATTGCTAAGAATGCAGAAAATAAATAGTTGTCACCACATTTATATCTAAAGCCACTGAGTACATTTCCTGTTCTTTTCTTTCCACACAAACCCATTTTCTTAGAACTTCACAAGTCTCTTATAAACTAGCCATTTGCAAGGGCAGGCCAAGTAATCAATTTATCTCCTCCTGTGAACGCCTAGTTTTGAAAAGTACCAAACCCCTTCAAATCTCACAGAATTGTAAACTGTAGATGCTTAGTTCCTTAAAACTCACATATGGATTGAGGGGTTTTTTTTGAAGGAAACTAGAGCACTTCTGGATTACAGTTTCACAATGGGAGGGAGGCACTCTATTGGAACACCTAAAGAGTCAGCAGTTTACTGTGAGCCTCAAAAAGATCCTGCATTATGCACAAAGCTCCAAGATAATTGTCCTCCTTTTAATAACCATATGATTGGTTACCATTATTTTCTGAGTTATCAATCTTCCAGTCTTAGAGACATGGAGGATAGAATGGTCAACATGACTACCATTTTGGAGAGGAAACTGCATTGTCTCCTTTAGCAGGCTTCTATACTACACCTGGGTAAAAACTGTTATTTTTAGAAGCTTCCAGCCCAACATCAGGGCTACAAATGATTGAGAACGCCCTGTCTTTCCAGATAGCTTAATTCTGTGGTTAAATTAACCCCAAGTGAATTAACTTATTAATGTGCACTTCCAAACTAGTTCTTCTGCCTTCCTTGGCTACGCTACAGCCTTTTAATATCTAGCACTTTTAAGCTGTGAAGATACTGATACAGGCCTAAACAAATCACATCTTAACCTTCTTAGTAAGCTAAAAGCCAAGTTTCTACTGGTGTCATTGCTTTGGTGCTGTTGCTGTACATTTATGGAGCCCAACATAATATCTACATCAACTTCCAATTGATCAGGTTATTTTAAGACCTCTCCAAACTCTTTTTCAACTTCAACAGAAGCAACCTCCTCTAGCAATTCACATGTGAACTTAGCAATTTTCATATTTGTCAAAAGTCTCATAGAACCCTGGTCTGACTTTTCTGATGCTCATACGTATATGCTGACATTCATGAGGAACTGTCTCGCCATAGCTAGTTGAAGTTGCAGTCCCAGTAATCCATCCAGAAGACAGGCGCTTCCTTTTTGCCTTATGTGAAAAGGCTGCAACTCCCTTACTATGTTCAAGACAAGAGTCATCTTTATTCCTATCACTGACTTCTTCATCCGGCTGTTCCTCTCTATTGGAAGCCATTCCTTTACGCTTACAAGTTTCTTTCTCTTCTTCTGCAATCTTCCTGAAACGTTCCAGCGACTGCATTTTTCTTCGTCTTTCTAATGTTTCCATTTGCTTCTTGTCCATGAAGTCCTCAAAGTACATTTTTCTTTCACTTCTTTGATCTTCAAGAAATTTCCACTCAATGTCTGTCATCTTCACACCACTGTATTGCTCCAGTTTCTCTCTTGTAACTGTATCTGTACAAAATATATCAAAAAGCTGTTCTGAGCTCCTGTTGAAGTCATCTGCTTTCTGTGTAAACAGCTCATTTTTTCTTCGCTTTCTGGACTGATACAACTTGGAGAATTCCTCATATACCTTAAGTATATGATTTTTTATGCTATGTGTTGCTATGGTATACAAATTGCAAAATAACCAGTGTTCCTGCAAAAGTTCAGCAAGCAATTGAGCAGCATCTTCTTTGGATCTCTGGGCCTGCCCAGCCCTTTTTGGGTGCAACAGATATAGCATATTTTGGATGACATCCTTCTTTGTAGGCAGAATCCCTTGTGCAAATTCTGAAGATTCCACATAATCAACAGTTCCTAGAGTTTTCTTTGCTTTTGCTTTAGTATCCAAAGCTGCCATTGTCTCTTTCCAGATTCACTTTACCTCAAAAGCTACAATAAAAGAGAAAGAGATTAGACATTTGAATCAGAATATTCATAGCAACAAAAATACAAAAGCTGTATTTTTGAAGCTACTCACCATCAAAGCCTGATTTCAAAAGAATTCAAACTGCAATACTAGGAAGGACTAAAATATCTATAATCAAATATTTTCTACACAATTTTTCTGAACACCAACTTCTAGGATGAAAGAGACTTGAAAAACTAATAAAAGCATCTGCAAAATTAAACTGTCCCATAAAGCACCGTAATATCTCAATAAGATATTTAATCCTTGTTACCACTAACCTACATTTCCGCCAATCTTTCCGTTGGTATAGAAAGCATTTATTCCAGCAAAGCAAAAATTTAGGATGCAGTTCAGTGGCAAGAAATATAACAAACTGATATTTTATTCAGTGAAGAAAATAAGTCCATGTTTCTCCACTATAGATTTTTAGTTTATATGTATCATATGACTTCAATATGAACTCTAGATTCTAGCAATGGTTCAGGGTTTGTCTACACTACAAGCAAGTGCACCACTTATCTTACTGTCTGTGAATCAGACACATTTTCAGACCACACTATAATGAACAATCCAATGGCTGTTTTCTGCCCACTAAAAATGAATAGTATGGTGGCAAAACTGTCTTCAAAGAGCAGCATTTTCTAGCTGTCTGGAGATGAGTTACTCTTGTCTTTTCAGAAATATCTGCCACTGTTTTGAAAAGCCCCAGCTATGGTAATATAAATTAACATAACAAGCTGCTAAATGTCAGTTATTTGTACTGCCATACACTTTCTCCATATGAATGATAATGCATGTTATCAGCAAAATTCAGCCATATATTTTAATTTCCTGAACATACTTGGACAAAATTTCCTAAAATATTTAAGGGGCAGGGGTAAAAGCCTTATGCTGACTACAGAACAAAAGTATCCAAGAGGCAGCATACACAAAACATTTCCAAATGTGTGTGTTCACTTCAGCTGCTTTTAAAATCCGAATACATGCTGTCAAAGGACTCAGAAAGGCACCTTTGTCAACTTTCACAACTTAATCATCCAACTCAGTTGAGGAGACTTCAAGAATCAAGAACTTACATAAATTCTGAAATCTCATCTTTCTTTTAAATACATCTGAATAAATCAGTGGACCATCCATCATGGGGAACGCTTTCCTGCCTAGCATCTATCAAATTCGGTTTACGGAGGCTGTGGCTGGGTGTGGGTTAGCTGAGCTAACGTTCTGCTTTAAAAACGCGAGAGAGAACTACGGAGAGAGCTGAGATCGCTGGTCTGACGGGAAGATCTACATAAATGCCCGCCTAGAATTGCCCCGCCAGTACGCCACAGGCAAAATGGGCATAGCAATTCGTCCTTCACGCCTCCCGGCCTTACTCCCCCCTCCAGCAAAGAACGCCAGAAAACCACCTCCGCAGGCGAAAACAGCCCAGGTCCGAGAGGCGGCTTGCAGTGGGTGGGGCGCCGTCCTCCCTCCCTCCCCGCACACCAGGCCTCCAAACGTTCCTAGTCAGCCGGCCAGCTCGGATCCCGCCTGCCCCTTCGCCTGAGACCTGCCCGAGAGCCTCGAAACTAACCGAATCCGGGAGGACGCCAGCCGCCCGCTGCCCGTCCACCACCATCTTAGAGTAAAGGATCGCTACGCAGCGGGAAAAGGGAAATTGTCGCCCGCTCCGCCATCTTGGAAAGGGGCACGGCTCTCATACCTTGCAGCGTGAGCTCTTCTATCCTAGCGTCTCTATGGCCTAACGCGCCAGCCTCATTCACAGGCTACTTTCAAAAATCATTCCGGGGGTTGGCGACTGGTCTTTCTTCCGCACTCTCTATCTGAGGCGAAAAGAAGCTCAAAAAGGACGCGAATTAAGGAACCAACCGGGAGATAACAACGACCAATCGCTGTCAGGTAACGTTTACCGGTGGACGAAACGCTCCGAATACCGGAAGGGGAGCGGATTCCATAGGGGTTGGGTCTATCACATTCCTTCGGCGAAACCGATTGGAGCTTCGCTTTCAGCTGATTGGACGCTCAGGCACAACGGTCATAATGAGACCTTATGAAGCCCTTGGGCGGAAGCGACCGCTTCCCAATGCAAAACGCCACCGCGGGGTGGTACGTTCTTTCCAGGGACCCGTAGTCTGATTTACTAACGAGAGGGGGGCTGGGAGAGAAAACCCGCATGACGGCCGGTCTAAGACCCGTGGTTTACTATGTCGCCGTGCTAATCTCTGTACGTTGCGATGTAGAAATATGATTGGTCCGATATATGAGGAAAAAGTGTAAAGGCAGCCAATAGCTGTCGGGTGAGTTGTAGGATACGGATTGGTTGATTGTTTGAGTGAGCGTGCCGCTGTAGCCAATGGTTGCGCTCTGAGGCCTGGCGAAGGTTGGCCTTGGTAGTTCGGAAGCTCCCTGGGAGTTCTGTTTCCAGCAAGCGCTCGCCGTGGCGGCTGTGGAAGCCCAGTGGGCGGGCGCGAAGATGATTGGCGTCCCCTGTTGTTTGTCTCGAGCCTGTGCCCCTTCGAGTACCGGCTCCCTGGTGAAGGTGGAGGTTTTGTCGGGCTGTCATGGCTAATAAACTGTTCAGGGCTAGCCTCCATTTTGCCTTTCAGTTTCCACAGTTAACATCTTGCCTTGCGCGGCTTTAGTGTCAGTTTCCATGGTTGAATATATGCAAAAAGGAGTCACCTTTTCATTTATGTTCTTTCCCACCCAAAGCGAGGGAAAGCACTGAGCTCCCACTAAAGAGTCGCGTGTGCTGGAGGGAAATGTCAGTAGTCAGGTTTGCCTGGGTCCTGAAAAAAATCATCAGCTTCTGTGAATAGGCTTTGTGGACCGCAAGAAACTAATTTTACGAGTTAAGAAATACTGAGATGTCTGGGAAGGCTTCTTATTACTGTTGTGTGGTCCCTAAGTGTTCACTTTAGCAGTTAGATTCTTCATTTTTTCTTTCTTTACCCCCCTTGGGATGGGAAATCTGTGCTAAAAAGGCAGTATCTAAGCATTGAGGTGCTGGGAAAAGATGGCATGTGCTGTCTCAGCTACGCTGTCTGGCCAAGGACATGCCCACTTCATCATAATTATCAATACAGATGGTTGTGTTCCTATTATTTGATCAACAATAGGCTGTGGTTCTGTATGAGCAGTGGCTGCTAATCCACATCCCTACCCACTGAAGAGAGAGGGACCCTTGCCTAAATAACACTAACTGCAAATGTATATTTTAGTGGGTGGTTGTGGTGGGATGAGAATACCAAAAAAAAAATGGATGAAGCAAAGCAGGAAGCAAACAAAGGCATATAGTTTTGCTTTTGTGTTCTCTGTTGCCAAATGTACAAAAAGAATTCTTGTAAGAACTCATGCTTGCTTGGTGCACTATTAATCTTAATATTTACTATCCGTCTTTGTGCTGCAGCCCCACATTGGAACTGTGCAGGCGTAGGTCGGATGCAGAAAACTTTTCATTAAAGCTATAGGAGACTTAAAGCTGACCCCTCAAAATCATGCATGCACCTGCCTTCCCACTATGTATTCTAGGGGTGGAGCGCCCCCTTCCCCCAGTTCCTTTTTTGCCACTACAAGTGGAAGACATCTTTTCAACTGCTTCAATTGTGATTGTTTCAGGTTTCTTTTTCCCTTCTATGGCCTCTAAGGCTATTTTTAAAAAGTGCTCTAAGTGTGGAGTGAAGATGTCCCATGCTGATGATCATAAACACTGCCTTCTCTGCCTGGGAGAAGCTCACAATGTTGGCGCGTATTATATCTGCCAGAAATTCACTCCCTTATATACATTTTTCCCCAGGGAAAGTTGTGCTGCACCTTTCGAGAGTTTTCCTCCCCAAGATAGTCTCCCACTAATATTTAGCTCAGGAGGTGTTTCTCCTGGTTTTCTATCCTAATCCCTCTTCAAATTCAGAATGCTCCCTTCACTCCTTGGATGTGAAGAGGGCTTTACTTTAGATCGGACACGAGATTTTAGGAGATCAAAAGCTTTATTCATTTGTTATTGAATAAGAAGGGGGAATCCGCTTCAGCTAATTCCATTGCCTGCTGGGTGGTCTCTGCTATCCATGGTGCGTATGAAGTGGCTGGATTGTCCTCTCCCCTAGGGGTTCAAGCACATTCGATTCAAGCTATGGGTTTGTCCACAGCTTTTCTTCGCAGGGTTCCCCTTCCTGAGATCTATCCTGCTGCGACTTGGTCGCAAGAGGACACATTCATCAAACATTACACGTTGGATCTTTATGATAAAGACAATGCTGGTTTTGGAAGATCGGTTCTGTAGTCCTTGTTCAGGCTTACCCTTCCTCCATGGTAAGAGCTCATGAACATCCCACTGTGAGGCTGCAACACAATTGACATCTTGTGTGCAGACATACATTCCCTCCCTCTGTCCTCGCTGTGAGCCTATGGTGTTCCTTCGTGAGTTGAGCTGGACTGAGGTTTGCTCTGACCTCCCCTTCATATATTTCCTGGGCTGGCAGAAGCGTGTCAGAACTGAGGGAAAGGGGTACTGCACCCTCGGAACACATGGTGCGCCAGGCGGGAAGGTGAGCACCTGCATGGTTTTGAGTGGTCAGGAGCGCCCCCAATAAGAGCTTTAATGAAAAGTCTTCTGCAGCCAGCCTACACCTGAGCAGTCTCAATGTTTGTCTGCACACAAGACGTCAATGAACAGTGGTTATAGTAAGTTCAAGCCTGTTTTTTTTACTGCTCTGGCAGAATGTCCATCAGCTCCTGACAGCAGGAGTTCATAGCTGTGTTCCCTCTATTTTTTTTTCCTTACTGAGCCGAGCAGTTCACAGCCTGAGCAGAATATAACTGCTGTAATCTTAAAATAGGCAATGGACAGTGCAAGTCCCTGTATGGCTCGAGAGTGCTGCTGAGCAGGGCTTCCTGTTTAATGCTGCTCATGTGCACATCTTAGCAGGAACACTGGTGTCTAGCATGTCTCAAAAAAGGCGTGAGTTGGAAGGACAGATAGATGGCTAGATTTGTTGCAGGCTCTCTCACCTCTTGTGCAGTGGCGACCTGTTAGAGATCTGAACCAGTATGTTTTGAGCCTCTGGTATGTGAATTCTAAATTGGTAGTCTGGCAGTGCTTCATGCGCCAAGTCAGACAGATTTTAGTATTTGCATTTTGGGTGGCCCCATATCTAGCTTTAACTTTATCCCCACCTGTCCCCCCAGGGGTAATCTCAGGCTGAAAGCAAATTGCTTTCCGACTCAGCATAGAGTCAGGGAAAAGTCAAGCTTTAGGACTCAAAAGAGCTGGCAATAGCATTCCCCGAAGAAGAGGCTGCCCAAGTCTTGTCAGTAGTTCCAGCAACTGTTGAGGCAATGTCTCCAGATTTGCTATGGCTGCTGGCAAAGCTGGCTTCAAGTGTGCAGGTGTGGTGGCTGCAGTAGGGGACTATGGCAGCCTGTCTTGCTGGTTTTGCTACAACTGTTGCAGAAATGGCAGGTGACTATTTTGGTAATGAGTCTCCTGGGCATGGGCAGGAGCTCACCACTTAGCGTTTGCCATTTCTTCCTTCCTGCTGCTGGTTTTTCCTCTCAAGGTGTAGCCAGTCATAGAAGCCCCTGTTCTTGCCTGTTACCACTGCTGCCTACTTTTCTTGGGTGTCTGTTGTGGGGAGAGGAAAGGGAAGGCGACTGTAAGCCGCTTTGAGCCTTCTTCGGGTAGGGAAAAGCGGCATATAAGAACCAACTCTTCTTCTTCTTGGTCTGGCATATCCCTTTTTGTCCAGTCAGGAAAGTACAGGGATGTACCATGTGGTCCCATCACTCACCCAAAGAGAACAGATGTTCACTACTGGCATTCTCATCAGCAGACATTGTGGTGGGTTTCTCTGATCTAGCACTGGCTATTCTGAGTAGCAGCTGGTCCCAGTACCCTTTTGTTGCTCAATCATTTGGGGTCCTTTAACTAGTGGTGCCAAGAGATAGACCTCATACCTAATAAGATAACACAATGCAAAAGGGGAGTGGGAAGACTGGAGAAGGCCCACTTGGTAGAAAAAACACAGACTTGTGGGAAGGATGGATGAAAAAGAGGCAGAGGAGGCGTAGGCCTGAGGAAGGAATAAGACCAAAAGCTTACATGAGTCCGAGGGCCAGGAGGGACCATACACTCTGAGCTGTGGAACTGTAGGCCAAAGGGACCTCTGTAGGATTATTATGGAGGAACTGAGTGCCTCATTTTGACTGAGCTGGGTTTGTCAATCCCACTTACTTTCCCCTACTGATTATGCCAGAAAATTGAGTTCTTAGCAGAAGTAATGTGCATACAGCATGAGGGGTAGACAGTATGACATATCTGATTTGAACTAATCATCCCGGATTTTGTCTGTAGAATTATGTCACAATATTTCTGAAAAGTCAGTGCAGTGGCTATGCCTTATCTTTGGTTAATTGGCATCTGTACAGTTTGAAGTTTTTTAACAGTATATTACTTCTTTTTTAAAGGAAGTTCATGGACTATGGAAAATGTTCAAGCCAAGAAGGTGTTAGTGAACAAAGCAAAGGAGATCTGCGAGGAAATTGGCTGTGCTGGAGAAGGAAAAATGTCATCAGTCAGGTTTTCAGTTCATCTGATTTCTTTAGAGCAAGGGGCGGCTGTTTTTCATAATGCAAAGTTCCAAGATACTCTTATGTGAGCTAAGATACTCATATGTCATTTAATTTGGAAGTCAGTCCAGTTGAACTAAGTGGAAATTACTCCTGGCAAAATGCTCAAACGATTGGGTTGCAAATCTGTAACAATTAAAAGGGTCTTAGGCCAGATGTCCAGAAACAGCAAGATTATTAGTTAATTTTGCAAGTCTGATTATGAGCAAAAGCAACAAAGAATTTGGAGGTGTCAGATTCATGCATGCTTCAGATGGAGTGTTTATCAAAGCTGTTGTCACTCTTCAGTGCAAAAGAAAGACAGCAATTTTGTAAACTTCCGAATACTAGTGTCAGCTGTTCACTAAATGTAGTGACAGTTGTTCCAGGGGAAACTTTTTTCAGGTGGAAATTGTTCTTTTAACAGTCATAGTATTCATGCATCTAATTACTGGCAAAATTTTAAATTTAAATATGCAAAGAGGGGTCAAGCACCAAGCTGCTTAAAATAATAAAATAGTTTTATTGTGAAGAGAAACAAACTCTGTATAGAAAGAGGAGGGAGAGACCTAGCTGTCTCATTGTTGTATTGTTCTGCAATTTAGTCAGTCTGTTGTGGAGGCAAGCAGGGGGCAGTGTGCTCAAAGGAGCAGGAAGTCTTCAATTGAGCTGGTCAGGACACTAGAGAAGATTATTTGAAAATATCAGCAAGTTTCTGTTCTGACTATGCAAATAACACATCTCCTCTGATGCCCCTTGCAGAATAGTCTTCACATGCTGTTTAGTCATGCACAGTACAGATCTTGCATATTCCAACACTAATGCCCCTTTTATGGTAACAATCCTCCTGTTCATTTTCCTGCAGAAAGATTTACATGGATTACAATGCAACTACCCCTCTGGCACCCGAGGTGATTCAGTCAGTTAGTGAAGCCATGCGTGAAGCATGGGGCAATCCTAGCAGTTTCTACGCAGCAGGTGAGAGCAAGCTTGTATGGAAGCACAGTATGAGAGTTTCTCCTTTTGCATACAAATGGGTCTTCAGCCGAAGCTCAATTCCTTGTTCAAGACACTAGCATTAAAGATTTAGGGCCAAACTAGAGATGACAGCCAATACAAGGGAGCTGTGCAACAACAGAGAAATGCTTCAATTTCTGGTGTAATCTAGATGTTCTTCCTCAAAAGAGCACAGATATTGGAGAAACATCACATTTTCCCATCACAGTTTACAAAGCAATGGGTCAATGGAAAAACATGATATATTTGCATGTGAATTTACATTTGACTTCACTTAATTTACAAAGGTGAAACTCTGCTCAGGATTGCATTGTTAGTCACATTAATTCAGTGCAAACATTCCGGTTGTTTCATCATTGTCTGTTTTAGATAATACATTTCTTGGAGACAGGAACCTATCTACATTTGCTTGTGTAAGTCTCCAAGTCACTATTATTGCCTGTTATTATTGCCTGCAATGAAGGTTCTCCTCTATTCTGACTTGACTCTGCACATTTTTAAAGGAACAGAGATTATATATGCATTTATCTTAAATACTTTTGAGCGCTCCTGCACCATAACGTTTAAACTCAGGAATATTCATGCTGATTTGAGAGTGAGAGAGAATGCAGAAACAACCTCATTTTACTGATCATATGGAAAAGCCCTGACTGAATCTTTATCTTATTAGTGTCACTCGAGACATTCTGGCCAGTTATAGGCCAGACTTGTTTCTATTTTCAGTTTTATCCAAGTTTTCAAGATATTGTTATGAAATGGCCTTCTTTCTCTGTGAACCAGTCTTTATTACTCACTGGAACAAATATTTTTGCCACGACCACAGAACCAAATTCCTGGAATTTGTTTTTGTTCCTTAAAATCTTTCTATTGTATTGGAATAACACTTGCGTAGGCATAACCTTTCAGTATTACTGTCTTTTGAGGAATATTGTTTTCTTAGTTCTCAGTGAATTAAACTTTGGGCCTTGATTCTACAGGTCAAAGGGCTAAAGAGATCATAAATGAAGCTCGCCAGAGTCTGGCTAGAATGGTAGGAGGACAGCCTCAAGACATCATCTTCACTTCTGGTGGGACAGAGGTGAGATGGAGAAATGGCTCAAAAAGCAGTCCAGAACACACAAATAGGATTTTCTGAGCCTTCGTGGTCTACACACTATGGTTAGGGTATTGAGCTAAGACTTGAGAGACCTGTGTTCAGATCCCCATTCCGTCATGAAACTTCCTGGATGACCATAGTAAAATCATTCTGGGCCCTGACTTTCTTACCTCTCAAGGTTGTTGTGAAATGGAGGAGGGAAGAACACCTTGAGTTCCTCAGAATAGAATAAAAAGAAAAATATGACAGACTTTGGAAGAAGAGTTGGTTCTTATATGCCATTTTTCTTTACCAGAAGGAGTCTCAAAGCGACTTACAATCGCCTTCCCTTTCCTCTCCCCACAACAGACACCCTGTGAGGCAGGTGAGGCTGAGAGAGCCCTGATATTACAGATCAGTCAGAACAGCTTTATCAGTGCTGTGGTGAGCCCAAAGTCACCCAGCTGGTTGCATGTGGGGGAACGCGGTATCAAACCCAGCTTGCCAGATTAGAAGTCTGCACTCCTAACCACTAAACCAAGCTGGCTCTCTCTTTATTTGTAGTTCCAGGTTAGTATGGGGAAAAAACATTCTGAACAAACAAAGAGTTAGGCCTCTCCTGTAGAACAGGTCTAGTTTTATTTAAAACAGGTAAGGTGTGATTGATTCTTTCAAAGGATAGCTGTGATGGTCTGCAGTAAAACAGCTAGTTCCATGTCCAGTAGCACCTTTGAGCACCTTATAGATTGATTGTGTTACTGAACCAAGAGATAGACTAGTGCATTGCCCTCCAAAACTGGATTTGAAGTATCCGATAGATTAGCGATCCCCAACCTGTGGGCTGCGGACCACATGTGGTCCTTCGACTAATTGGAGGTGGGCCCCGAAGGACGCCTTCTCCCCCCCCCCTCCCGGCCCTTTACTTCACCCCCCCCCGGCCCTTTACAACACACTTCGGGTGTCATTGTCTCCCATCACTCCCAGATAGGACTATCTCGTTGCAGAGAAACAAGCTCAGGGTTCCCATTGATTTGTCATTGTCATGAGTTAAAATTTCCATGAAAATAAAATGTTCCTTATGTTCATTGTTGTGGTGTGTCTGTATCTTATTTTGAAGGGATGTTTAAACATTACCATAGCGATCAGAGAGCGTTAGGGCAGTGGTTGAGAGTAGAGAACTACCCCCCCCACCGGGCCTCAGTAAAAGGCGTTGAGTGGTCCCCAGCGTTGAGTGGTCCCCGGTGATAAAAAGGTTGGGGACCACTGCGATAGATGACAATAGGATTTGTATTCTATTCTTTCCTGCAGGCAAACAACTTGGTGATCCACACTGCAGTGAAGTATTTTAGAGATAGCAACAAGCAGAGGCATGATGGGCTTAGAGATCAAAAGAAAATTTGGGGGACACATCCACATTTAATTATTTCCTGTGTTGAACATGACTCAGTCCGCCTCCCTGTGGAGCACTTGCTGAAAGAACGTGAGGCTGGTGAGTATTAACGACTGTAGAAGATGGTCAAGGATCACTGAATAATTTTGCTTCCTACCTATTCTCCAACTTTGAACTTCTCTTGTCCAGCAGTTGCAGTTTTACAGTTTCCAAGTGAGGCACAAATTAATTAATTTATTTATTAATCAATTAATTTATTTATTAATTTATTTATATTTTTATACCGACCTTCCCTACGGCTCTGGGCAGTTTACATGAAACATTTAAAAACGTTTACATAGAACAAATGAAACAAGATAGTGGTAAAATAATAAAAGCAAGCCAGATAAACATATTAAAAGAGTCACCTAACTAAAACTTTAGCTTCCCAAAATGATATTAAACATGAAAGGAAAGAGCAATCTCTGAGTCCTCTTGAAATTACCACTGTCTGGAGTATGGCTAGTGACTGATTTCATAGTTCATCAGTGGACACCAGCCTTGTCCCAGACTGGATCACTAAATGATTCTCAGAGCCAGATTTTAATGATCAAGAAGGTGCAGCTTCAGATATTGTAAAACTAGAAAAGGACATAATATGCTATGATGATCTTGCCCTCTTACTTGCAGGACTTTCCCTTCTGTCTTCTTTCTTGCTGAGCAGTTTGCATATCTATTTTTTTCTTATTTGTTGGTCTATGGCTTTTCACCTAGTCACTTTATTATATATACACATATACACATATACACACACATATATATATATACACACACACACACACACACATATACACACACACACACACACACACACACATATATATATATATAAAATAAAGGCCAACAGAAATACATCTAAGACGTCTAGTTGGGTCTCTCTCACCTGCTCTCATTACCTCCTCTCACTCTTAGAGAATCAGAATGGATATCAACTGGTTGCTGATAATTATTGATTTTTGTCAACTGTTTTTAACATGTTTTAATGAATATTATCTGTTTTTTAATGTGATGGAATTGATACTACATATTGAATGTTGTAAATTGTCCTGAGACAGCTAGTCTGAGAGAGATGATATAGAAATTGAAGAAAATGCTGGCTCAGCCAAAGGAACTTATGGAGGAGACAAAATCACAGTCTTATATTTTTGAAATGGCACACAAGAGGCTTTGAAAGGCCAAAATAAACAAAATGCTTTATTTAACTTGGAGGAGATAGTCATGTGGAATCAGGTGTAGGATGTATGAGGGGAACAGATAATAAAACTGAGGTAACTTTGTATTCACACACACACCAGATAATTTGTTGCTAACAAGTAAAGTCTGCTATTCAACAAAATCCTGCTTTATACACAGACCCTGGATCACTCCTCTTTTCTAGAAGCTATTTCTCATGTGGGCAGAGATTACTTCTCTTTACTAGAAGCCATTTTCCTTTTTTGTTTGAATGAGAAACCTCCTTGATCTCTCTTAGCTTCCTTCCCGGTCCAAAGTCATTGCTTCACTGTCTCTTCTTCAACTTAGTTCCCAACTGTCAACTCCTTAACCGACTCTCTCAACAGAATTCAATTCAAATTACCTGTCATTCAAAGGTTTTCAGACTCTGTTAGGCGTTAAGCTTTGACAGTCTGTCACCTAGGTACATGAACATTAATTTCCTATCATGCTGCTTTTCCATTACACATATTCTGAATCTGATCCAAGAAGTAGTGGAATTGTAGACAAATGCATTGAGCCTTAACTTGTTTGCATGCTTATTTTCAGAAGCCAGTTTTGTCCCAGTGTCCAAAGCAACTGGGCAGGTAGAAGTAGATGATGTTGTTGCAGCAGTCCGCCCAACCACGTGTCTTGTTTCAGTCATGCTGGCCAATAATGAGACTGGAGTTATCATGGTGAGTTGCTCCTTTAATTTTTATAGCCCACATGCTCATGGGGAAAGACTTAAGCTTTCTGCATGTGGCAAAATAATTCACCAGGCATACCTAAGCATATCGTCTCAGAATCCTCAGGCTACTCCAGAGATTCCTAGCCAGGGTTCTGGGGAATCCTGGAATTATGCAAGATCTCCCCAGGAGTTATGTGGCCTTTCCCAAAAGTTTGGATGGCCATTGACATCACTAGATGCCACTGGAGTCCACTTCCCCCTGTTGCTGTACAGGCCTGTTCTCTGAATGGAAATGGTAAATGATTGATCTGATTGGCTGGCTCCCACATCTTACTTATGCACCCTCTGAAGGGACAAGTCACAACTTCCCGGGTTCCTCAAAATTATAAACAAAATTTCTGGGGTTTCTCCATGGTCAAAAGGTTGAAAAGGCTGGGCTATTCAATGCGGTTGATTCCCAGGGAATAGCGTTTAAAAATGGAACTGTTAATATTGAATATTCATGGAGAAATTTCATTGGTTTTCTTCTTTCTCATTCTCCCTTTGCATTAACTGTTTTTCTTTCCCATTATTCTTTTTCATGTTACACTGTTAGCTAGTCATGTATCCTACAAGCTTTCTCCTAATAGTTTTTCAGTAGCTTGAGTTAAATTATGCACACAAAATAAAACAGGAAGACCAGAAAAATAGCAAGTAGCAGGCAAAGTATCAGTTCAAGATCAAAATTGGAGTTCTAAATGACTTCAGCAATTCTAGTCATATTAGAGATTGGGATGATACATGAAATAGACTCTTTGACTCAGGATAAGGACTGATTCAGCAGTATCCTTTGGGCCCCCAGACCCTCTCCTGATCTGAACCCAAACTAACCAACCTATGGGATCATGGCTAGAAAATTGTTGTTATGATAAATATTACAATGCTTGTTGCCTTCAGCTATGGAACCCACTATTATTGTTGTTGATGTTGATGTGATGAATTGTTCTGTATTATACCTACATTTTGTGTAAATAACACTGAGCCTTATGGGAGAGTGGTATATAAATAAATAACATAATTAACAAATAAAGTGCAAAGCAGCCCTAAGTGGTCACAAGTCACAGTAGCATCAAAGGTGGTAAGTAGTACTTTCCTCAGAGCAAAGCTCCCTGACCTCAGATTGTGTTTGTTTTCTCATTAGCCCATCTCAGAACTCAGTCAGCAGATTCAAGCTCTCAACAAGAGGAGAGTGGCATCTGGTCTGCCACAAATCTTTTTACATACAGATGCAGCCCAGATGATAGGAAAGGGCCGAGTGGATGTGCAGGATCTGGGAGTGGATTATCTCACCATCGTGGGGCACAAGGTATGGCTGTCCTCTCTTTGGACCTTTCTGTATGTTGTGTAAGTGATGGCAACCAAGGTAATAGTGATGTTGGAAACTGCATGAGGCATGCATCTTCTAACCATAATTCCCATTCCCAGTCTTGAATACTGTCAGTTTTCACAGCCTGTGAAGCCTTTACAAGTAAGAGTTCCATAGAAGAGGATTAATTAAGATTTGACAAACAACAAACTTCCAGCCATAAATAACATTTCTCCCCATCAAAGACCCTTTCAGCTGTAAAATCAGTAGAGCCCCTATCAATGTAGAGTAACCTGGAACGGAGTAGGATGAAAAGAGGGTTAGGAGATGTGCACCATGAGATATGCACTTTCTGAGCCCAATTGCTGCTCCAACCTCCCCTGTGCAGAGTAGGAAAAGGGGAGGTAAAAATACCTTTCTCTCATTCGCATTGCCCAGGTTTGGAGTTTGATGCAGAGATTGCTTTTAGGATTTGTTCAGCAGGAAACTTTTCATGTGTAGGTTGGATACACACTTTTCTTGGATGCTTAGGGCTGATCCTGCGTTGAGCAGGGGGTTGGACTAGATGGCCCCTTCCAACTCTATGATTCTGTGATTCTGTGTACTCATGCTGTAGTTCTGAGGGTAAGAGAAATCACTTATCCCAACTTTTTTAACATCATAATTCCAAGGCGGACCTAAGAGTGCACAGTGCACTCTTTGTGTTTAATGCATATAAAAAATTTCCCCACTAGATGGTGCAGAATGTTCAAAGTTTTTGCACTGTGTTGGAGCATGACATGGCCGGGCCATGATCCATTATAGCTTTCTCTTATTCTCTGCCAGGATTCATCTGAGTGTTTTGGTAAACCCGAATATGTAATTATTGAACTAATTGTGATATCTGAAAGTATGTTTACTGTGTGGTTTTAAACATGCAAAGCTACTGACAACAAGTGGAGGAAATACGTGGATCTGTCCATTGTATAATGTATAAAGGTAAAGGTAAAGGTATCCCCTGTGCAAGCACCGAGTCATGTCTGACCCTTGGGGTGATGCCCTCTAGCGTTTTCATGGCAGACTCAATACGGGGTGGTTTGCCAGTGCCTTCCCCAGTCATTACCGTTTACCCCCCAGCAAGCTGGGTACTCATTTTACCGACCTCAGAAGGATGGAAGGCTGAGTCAACCTTGAGCCGGCTGCTGGGATCGAACTCCCAGCCTCATGGGCAGACAGCTTCAGACAGCATATTGCTGCCTTACCACTCTGTGCCACAAGAGGCTCCTTGTATAATGTATACAGAGGCGCTAAGAAAAGTATAAAAAGTGATCTGTGACAGTGTCTGTAAGATCCCTCTATACTTTTATCTTTGTTTTCCTTTGGTAGCAGCCAAGTTTTCTCTCTCAAGCATTAATTTTCACTTTTCCTCTTTGGGTGAAAACTCATTTTATGACCTATGCTAGTTTTACTTGTCCTTGTTGTCTCTCATATTAGGATCTTTACTTAGTTCTTGTCCGGAGTTCAAAGTTATATTTGTAATTTATTGTTGCAGTTTTATGCCCCGCGGATCGGAGCTCTGTATGTGCGAGGACCTGGAATTGCCACCCCTCTCCATCCCATGCTGTATGGAGGTGGGCAGGAATGTAATTTTCGTCCTGGGTAAGACAGTGGAAGGATGGGTGGGCCTAAAGCCATTGAGAGGCCAGTATTGGAATCTATGAGCAAAGGCTCCCCTGTTTTCTATTGAGATTGACAAGTTGCAAGATGAGGCAGTAAAAAGGAAATGTTATTAATCTCTTCAGATATTTTCCTGTGAACCTATGTTTGTACACTGCATGTACATAAACAAGTAACTGAAATTCTCATTTGTTGGGAAATTTGCATTGCTTAGTTCATTAGTCATGTTCTTCATGGTGCAGGGAGTTTAAGGATATGCAGGTAGGCAGTATGCCAAGACTGTCCAGAAAGCTATCTCTCACTGAATGTGTATGTAGGCTACTTATTCATAGGAGGTGTATGGTGAAGGACGTTTTATAATGTTTGAAGGTTGCCATAGATCTTAAATATTTCTCTACTGGTTTAGAATAGATCCCCTCTGGACTTTTGGGTTAACAAGAGCAGGCTTCTTTTTCCACTTACTCCGCCATCTTCAGTACCTGAGTTAATTGACCAAATAGGTAAAGTACCTGTGCTGCGTGCATTGTGCTGTGAATATCTACAAATACTCTTCTTTTTTTCTGTTTTAGGACTGAGAATACACCAATGATTGCTGGTCTTGGTAAGGTGAGTTAATTAGTAATAATAAGGCAGGTACAGACTGAACACTGATGCGATCTTTGTTGCACAGCTTTCTCTAGTGTATTGTATTCCTTTGCTAAAAGGGCGAAGCAAGCACATCTTCTTGTAGCAAAACAAGGTTCAAACTCAGACTTAGAACATTGCTGTTATATTTATTTAAAGGCAACACAGCCAAGTGAGCTGGGATTTCCTCCTGGAAGTGGCAGTGCTCTCATGCCAAAGAAAGGACAGAGTTTTACGTTGTGTTATTTTGATTGGCATGTGAAGCAAGAGCTCCCCATGCGCGCTACTTGCGTACCTGTGCAGCACAGAGCAGTGCTGAGGGGAAATGCCTTCTAGCAAACACAAGGAGGGCCCGTTGTTGAGAATTGGATGAAAAACCAAAGGCTGTGATTCTAGAAGCATTGTTGAGAGCAATTGGAGAAACTGTCCAATAGCTACAGGAAAAAGATGGTGATACCACACTGGCTGCTAAGTATGTAGGGGGAAGAGAACAGTGTACAGAGGTATGGATGCTGAGCTTTCTTTCAGCTGATGGTTCCCTTGGAGGTGAACAGGAGAATGCTCAGGTAAAAAATCTGTATAAATTTTCCACCATCTCTGACAAACCCTCTGTTAGATCAACATAAGGAGAGGCATTTCAGATAAGGTCTCTGAGGATTCCATTCAGATAGGTTAACAGTGCTGTCCTGCCAGTTCCAGCACTAAATCTGGTAACTGATGACTTGCTTTAGTTTCTGTCTGCTTGGACAGTCTAGGGACTTATTATTCTGCTATTTTTAAAATCAGACTTACATTTAAAGTTTTTCTTTTGCAGGCAGCAGAACTGGTGAACAAGCATTGTGAACTATATGAAGCTCACATGAGGAAAATCCGGGATTACCTGGAAGAGAGGCTTAAAGTGAGTGTCAATTTTCAGCCTTTGTGTGGGGAAAGGAGATGGTTTCATGAAAACTGTGTTATGTCAATTTGCTTATTTAGATGTTTATAATTGGCATTTCTCCCCAGCGAGGAGGACACAGAGCAGCTTACAATACTGTTCTCCAGATAATAACCACCCTGTGATATAGGTTAATTTAGCCCAAGTTCATTCAGTGAGCTTCCGTGCAAGAGTGGGGATTCGAACCTTCATGTCCCAGCTTCTAGTCCAACAGTCTCATCGTTGTACATCTCTTGAGTGTATTTACACATATTGGAATCAGAAATCATTTTCACTCTTGTTAGGAGAGATTGAGAAAGCTGAATTCAGATAACGATGGGGAGATAGACAAACTCTGCCGAGGAGTGGAAATAGAAATGGGCACCACCAGTATTTTCTGTTTCCCTGTCACCACCACAATGAATGCAGAGGCATTTGCATTGGCCACAGATTTCTCACATCGGAGCTTCATGTGTACTCTCCTCTGTCAGCTACCATTTCCCTGATTGCCCCCCCCCCCCACATGTCACCAGTGGGTTTCTTTTACTTAAAATATGGTAATTACTGTTGTGTTCTTACATTATAACAATTTATTGCCACAGTCTATTCATTTCTCTGAATTCCCAGTTTTCATTTTTAAAAGTCCTTGTCATAGTTGATAAACACCTTTCCTCTTATGTCTCCACAATGAAAATTGCTGGGGACTTACTTTTTAAAACCTGAAAGCTAGGAATTCTGAGGAGCTGGTAGATTATGATGATACATGGTTATTGTGCAACAGTGGAATGATGCAAGAAACATGGTGCCAGTGAAGGTGGGCCCTTTTAAAGTGTACATTTTCCCACCCAGACAACTTGCTGAGGCACTTGGGCTACACTGTTTTGGAAAAATTGTACCAAAACTAGTTAAAGAAAGAACGTTGAGGGTGGGAAAAGTATGGAGAGTGGATGAGGCAGAAAAAAATCTGTGTGTGGACACAGCCATATACTGAAAGAGTTGGGATGGGAAAGACAGCAAATCTGTGTGCAAGAGTCCAAGCTTCTGTTTACTTTATTGGGGCAGGTGCAAGAGGTGGAAAACTACTGGGATTCTTGAATTCTTGAACATGCTCACTTCATCAGGCCTCTTACTGGTAAAATGCTATTTATACGAATGATCATTTTGGGTTATGGTAACTACCGCAGCATGGCCGTAACATAGGAGTAGCCTTTGCTGTTATGCCAGCAAGGCTCGCAGTCAGAATAATAGCTCACAGCCAAAATAATTGCCATTTCACAAGACTCACACCCCAAATAATTAAACCCAGTTGGGGTGGGGGAATCGGTAATTAAAGACATGTTGAAGTCTTATTTGCAATATTCCAGGCTGTGTTTGAAGAACAAGGAATCCATTTCAACTGTCGACTGGAAGGCTCTAGGCGACTCTGCAACACCAGTAATTTTTCTATACTGGGTTCAGGATTACAAGGTAACCCACTATGGCTCTAAATGTGCACAATCCCCATAGGGCTGCCATCAGACTCAGGAGGTATAATCCATATCCAACAAAAATAGATGATAGTTTTGCTTGTACAGTCCAAGACTGTCCTGTTGATACATTTTTAATTTTTTTAAATTTGGGGCAAATAATTTCCCCAGGTGCTATTTCAACTTGGGTGAATGATAGATGTGGACACCTGAGCAGAATCAGGCCTCAAGACTTTAGAAATAATTTTCTCTGCAGTTGCTCAGTGGTTGTTAAACTGTATTGTGTAGTTTGGCCATCTTATCTACCTGAAAAAGAATGCTTGCTGTCTTCCTGAAAGAGTGGTCTAGAAAAGTACTGAGAAGCATAAATGAATGTAAGGTTTTAGAAGTGTGAACTTCTTGCATGAAGCAAGAGAATATAACTTCCAAACATAGCTTTCTTGGTACCCCCCATACTCACCCCCCTACTGATTCCATGTAAACTGACTTTTGCCATTAAAGTCCAACTTTTTCTTACATGTAAATGTGTATTTGACAATTGTAAATGTATGATATGAATTGAACTTGTAGTATTTGCGCTTCTTACATTCACACCAGCAATAAGGATCGGATGCTGTGCTGGGCAGGTTGGCCTGGTTATGTATCTTGGCTGCTGGTTGTTGAACTGTGGCCTGTTCATGCACCCATGTCCTTGTATCTCGTATGAGATGAGTGAGGATCTTTGCCTTGACTTCTCTGCAGGTCGATTGGTGCTGTCGCGGTGCAAGACTCTCCTTGCCAGTGTTGGTGCTGCATGCCACTCTGACACGGATGACCAGTAAGGAATCACATTGGTAAAGCTGGGTTTATTGTTTTGGAGGGAAGAAGTCCAAGACTGAAGGGAAAAGAATACAGCAACTTTGAAAGCAATTACTCCACTTGGGATTGCAGCCTCAGAGTCATAAATTGACTAAATGCTGTTGAGAGTATCCTGAAAAGTGTTAGTAGAATACTGTTGTATTAGGACTGACTGTATTATCATGAACCTATGAATGCTTGCGCTCTGCTGGCCCTCATCACAAGACTCGGAATGTGCTGCCAGGGTCAGGGCATATCAGCTTCTAAGACAGGAATGAGCAACATGTGAAGGAATACTAGGAGAGGGAATGGCTGCCATTGTGTTTCTGTCCTGCATTATTACCAGCAGTCAGGGAGCAGAACTCATGCAAGTCTACTTGGAAGTAGGTGTGTGCACACAAAAATGGCATTTTTGAGGGATTTGGTTTTTATACCTCACTTTTCGCTACCAAAATGTGTCTCAAAAAGGCTTACAGTCGCCTTCCCTTCCTCTCCTGACACAGCTGAGAGAGCTCTGACAGAACAGCTCTAATGGGACTGTGTCTAGCACAAGGTCACCCAGCTGGCTGCATATGGAGGAGCAGGAAGTCAAACCCGGCTCTCCAGATTAGAGTCTGCTGCTCTTAAGCATGACACCATACTGGTTCTTGTTTCAGAAGGTGGTTAATGCTGAATGTCTCTGGACAGTGCAACAGAATAATCCTGTTGTATTAGTACCAACCAAATTGTCACAGAAGAGTGAACAGGCTTTTGAGTTGCCCAGAATTCTTGGAATTCTCATCAGAATAGATGTTTCCTTTAAAAGAAAAGTAGGCATGAGAGAAAAAGATGTTTCAAGGCATGATGGTATGCCCCAAACTAGCAGTTTGTAACCTTCACAATGGAGACTGGGAGATGTTGCATATTTAGATCATTACAGAGTGATAAGCACAAAACACATTTTGATCTATCGTAAAAATAAAATCCAGCAATTTGTCAGAACTCCATCAGTAGAATGTTTGGCCAAACTGGTTTATGTAAACTGTTCTTACTCCTGCTGAATGCTCACAGGAGAGCTGCATTTAGCTCAGTCTTCTGGGACTTGAAGCAGGCACTTCAGACTGGTCACTGAGTCAGATGATCAACCTAGGATGAGAATGCCATAAAGTGCTTTCAGTTTGAATAGAAGCTTCAGTGTAGTATGACAGATCAAGTGTCCCAGCACTGACTTGCTCCCCTGCTGTTATGTGCTGTTTATCACAAACAGTGGGGACAAGAAAGGTGAAACATGAACACCCACCCCCTGGCCTTGTGCATGAGCACATAGACATGGCAGTTTGGTAACCTGGGTAGCTCTGGAGCCAAATCTGTAATTGTGACCTAACCAAAATTTAGGCCTTCCGCTCCAAGGTCTGTCCCAGAGAAAGTATGTGTACTGTCTTTTGTGAGTGCATAGGGGTGAGTCCCCAGAATGACAGACACTAGGTCAGTGGGTGCCTGGATTGGCCATTGCAGTCAGAAGTGGTGTCCCAGACACTGTTCCACCCCTAGCGGCTCTCCCAAAATGTTAGAGCCACCAATGGTTATCTCACAAAAGACACTCCTTCCACTGGCAGACCCTCCTAACCTGCATAGCACTCCAATGTAATTAGGGGCCATAATGGATTTACCAAAAAGCTAAGAATAGCCAGAAATAGATGCCCACAGTGCTACAAACATCAGCACTATCACATACCCACCACTCCGTTGCAGGATGACATGGGAGGGTGGACACCACCTTGCCTAGGGAGTGGGGGAAAGGATAGGAGGGCTGATATGAGCTTCCTGGGACCCTGTGGGCAGTGAGGAGAGTGGGTGCTGGAGTGGGGCAGCTTTGCCATCCTAACTCAGAGCACCCCAGATCCTTGGTCTGGCCCTGTTTGGGGAATGCTGGAGAAATTAATGAGAACACAAATCTATGTGTTTAGGATTGTGGTGCAGGTTTTCTGCTTTACAGACATAGGTTTCTCATATGCATTTCCTAAATTCACTTTTACTTTCCAGGCCATCCTCAATCCTGCTTAGCTGTGGAATTCCTTACAGTGTGGCACAGAATGCCCTGCGCCTCAGTGTGGGGCGAGATACCAGCAAAGAAGATGTGGACCACATTGTGGAAGATTTGAAGCAGGCTGTGGCTCAGTTGCGATAGGTCAGATTCTCAATAGGTCAAGCCACAGGAGAGGCTGGGAGTTTTGTCAGTGAATTTCTCTGTGGAGCTCCGATTGGATCACGGCACCATTATCAGAACATTGTTTGCCTGCTTTGTAAAAGGCGGGAAACCTATCTGAAAGCTCACTCACAGAATTCCCAGCCCCTTATGTAGATTAGCTCATGGTTGCCCATGGTTGCTCACTGGCATTATTAAGTAAGCTAACCCAGTCTCCGTTTCCCATTGCTAACACTTGACAGCATCAAGGAGAAACTACAGCCTTATTTATTTATTTATTATTGGATTACTATACTGCCCTATTCCCATAAGGGCTCTTCTCTCTCCTCTGATATTGGAATTGTGTGGAATGACTACTAATGATTCCTAAACCTCTGAGTGCAGTGGACCATTCTGTGTAGTGATGAAAGTAGTACTTCCTTTGGAAATCGGTGTTCATAAGGCCTTTACTTGGAGGATAATCTGCCTGTGATGTTTCTAGCTGGGTGGATGGGTGAGATTCCTGTATTTATTTATTTATCCTTTAGATTTCTATTCCATCACTTTCCGAGGACTCGTGGCAGCTTACGTATAAAACAATAAACCCCCCTATAAAACCAATCAACCTCTTAAAATAGTCCCCAATCCTCCCTGATCTTCTACCAATCACTACAGGGTGGGGGTTTGTCTGATGGTACAATGTTGGCTGGAGGAGGGGCCCAAGTTGTTCCTGACCCCGGCCTCAACCAAAGACCTGACAGAAGAGCTCCCTTTTACAGACCCTGAGGAACTTAGATAGCTCTGTCAGGGCCCTCAGCTCTTCTGGGAGCTCATTCCACCAGGTCAGGGCCAGGACCAAAAATGCCCTGGCCCAGTTTGAGGCCTGGTGTGCTTCCCTGCGGCTAGGGACCACAAGCAGATTAGCACCCTCAGAACAAAGAACCTTGTGGGGGGGCATAAGGAGACAAGCAGTCCCTCAGGCAGGGCCCAAGCCACGGTTGGCCTTAAACATTAATACCAAAACTGATCTGGGCCACAACTGGCAACCAATGCAGCTGTCTCAGCACAGGCTGGATGTGGGCCCTGCAAGGTGTACCTATGAGGACCCTAGCAGCTGTGTTTTGTACCAGCTGCAATTTCCGGGTCAAAGACAAGTGCAGGTTCACATAGAGCTACATAGAGTTACAGAAATCGTTCCACCTAAATCTCCCCTAAACCTCTAAGCCAGGGGTAGTCAAACTGCGGCCCTCCAGATGTCCATGGACTACAATTCCCACGAGCCCCTGCCAGCGAATGCAGTTTGACTACCCCTGCTCTAACTCATTAAGTTAGGCATTTAATGCACCAACTTTAAACTCTTGAGGCGGAGCCGTCATATGCTGCTACCACCGTCACCACCATCTGTGCTTGAGCTTGGAATGGCATTGTAGATTATGGAGGTCTCAGGGTGGATTCACGGAAAGCATCTGAACACTGCCAACTACATGCACAGGTGGGTAGCCGTGTTGGACTGAAGCAGCAAAACAAATTTAGAGCCCAGTGGCATCTTTAAGACCAACAACGTTTTATTCAAGGTATGAGCTTCCATGTGCAGGCACCCTTCCGCAGATACAGTGTCATGGAAAACTGAGTTGCCCGACTTGAGCAGACAGGGATCAAGGGGGCAAGTGGTTGTCCTCAATGAACCTAGCGATTTGTCCACTTCGGATAAAGAGAGCCACCTGAAGCCATCAAATCTAAGCCCTCATAAGCGTAATTGTGTATTGTACACTGCCCTGAGGAGGGTGGAATATAAATGAATAATAATACATTAAAGTAATACATTGATTTAACCCTTGACCTGACATGGGCTTTGACTCAAGTCTGGTATTGGCCCTTTAACACTAGAAAAGGAAGGGAGATAATGCAGAAAGTTTTATTTTCTAGCATGGAAAAAAGGCAACTGAAGAGAGATGGAGAGGGCAGGAAGGAAACTGAGAAAGAATGGCAAGGGATAATTCGTTCAGGTTTTATAGCAGCAGCCTGGAATTTTGTAACCCTGATAGGTATTTAAGTGGATTATTGTATGGAGGTGCTAAGGATAAGAGTGTGTGTAGTTAAAATACTGGATGCTTTGTGTAGGGTAGACAATATCTATTATGTAAGTGCAAAATCTGTGTGTGCATTCTGGCACAGAAGGAAATACGTTCAGGTGCCACATTTCAGTACAGAAGAGGAAGTTTCTCTTTCCTAGAGCATCATTGCATTCCCTGAATTTTGTTCACTGGAACTAATCCCACAGTTAGAGGATAGTTCTTTTCATAACCAGGAAAATGGGAATCATTGACTTTTGGGAAGACAGACTGTTCTCATATATGGATTTGTTAGGAATGCAGGAGATTTCTGAAATACAGGAATTTTGCTATGCCCTCTTTGCCAGTGATTGGTACTAGATGTACCTAAGGATTTATCACATTTGTAGGAATAAACAGGTAACTTTTTGGTTTCTTTCCTGGCATTTGGACAATATCAGCAATCATTAGTATCTCCGCTTTGGGTCCTTGAAAAGAGGACTCATCAGGCACAGGAAAACCTCAGATCTACCACTGGTGAAGAAAGATTGTTTGAAGAAGTGACTTCTGAAGACCGGGGAAAGTGAGGACACTTGCATCAGTCTGAAATACATTAGTTTAAATTAATTTTTCTTGAAATCTTTTGGGTTTCATGACTACGGTAGAAAGGATTTTGACCAAATAGTTAAGTCAGATCTTGAGGAGACCAGGGTTTATACAGGTTTAAGGTATTGGTACTTACCTTTAAGGGCATTTGTGGTCTGGGCCTGGTGTACCTGGGGACCACCTTTTTGCCTACATCCCCTGCAGAGCCCCAAGGAAGTACATCTGGCCTCAATCAGGGCTAGGATGTTTTTTGGTGGAATGAATTCCCATAGGAGAAATGAGCCCTGACAGAGCTGGCACAGTTCTGCAGAGCTTGCAAGACGGAGCTCCTCCGTTAAGCTTTTTGTTGGGGCCAGTAATCCTACGACCTCTGTTGGAGCACCCTTTTTAAAAAATGCCCCCACGAGAACACCTTGACATGGAAACAGACCCACTGAAAGGGTTGGTGCTCGAAATAATAATAGGTGATGCTGCTTTAAGCTACGGTTGTGATTTTAAGTGGTTTTAGATTGGTTTATTATATTATTAATTTTAAATTATTTTGAACCTCTATTATTGTTTGTTGTGATGTTGCATACCACCCTGAGCCAGCTGCTGGGAAGGCAGTATAGAAATCAAATAAATAAAATTTAAAATGTGTATTTCAACTTTTTTCACCACACTTTTCTGTAGTCATTACCGTTGATTTTGTTAGTGGAGATGAAATAAATAATTCATGCACAAGTTCCCAATCTACAGTGCTTCCCATCTACAGTTAGAAGGACTGTGGACCTTTGAGGAAAATGGCTGTCCTCAGAAAAGACGAGTCCATTCATGTATGACAGCTGTTTATCATCACACAGACCAAGTATGTACAGATGGGGGGTACACTTTGTAATCCAGGAACATCAGACACAATCTGACAAAATGTATTCTGGATGGGTTTTTATGTGCATATCCGCAAATTAAAACACATTTGTTGACTTTGAGCAAGTAACCATAGAGTAATGAAAACTCAGGATTCCTCTTACTCAAAAACATTTAATTTTTTAAAAAGCAGCTTGAGAGGTCATGTTTGCTGGAATTCCTCTGCTGATTGTGTGTTACTTTGCGAGGATTTAATTTGAAATATTTACAGGTATAGCAAACATTCCTAGCAATGGGATCACACAAATATACACATCTTAACACAGCCCGTGGCGCCGTGGGCGCCGCAGACTAAATAAAAGGATAAGGGCTTGGGAGGCGGAATGTGTCCGTGATGAGGAAGGGTGCCGATTGGCCCCTTCCTCTGGACAGACTACTGGAGGGACCAATCGGCAGGCGCAAAGCGCCTGCCAATTGGTCCCTCCGAGTCCCTGCCGGAGCAACTGCAAGCCGCGTGCAGTGCGGCTCACAGTTGCTCCTTTGCCGGCAGCCTGATGCGGCGAGAGGCGCAAAGTGCCTCTCGCTGCGTCAGGCCGCTGCCCAAGGAAGCCCCCGGCAGCCGCGCTCCACGCGACTGCCGGGGGCTCCCATGCCTAGCGCCCGCTGTATTTATTTTACAGCGGGCTTGATTACTAGTATATCAATAATGTGGCCTTACATCTTGGCTACTGGTTTGATCCCTCCTAGATCTCCATGCCTGTGAGCTGATTCTTCTCTTTTGTGGTTGCCAAAGACACCTCCTTAAGTGCTGCTTTTGGAAAATGGATGCTTAAGAATTACTTGGCGTGGAATTTAGAGATCACCTGCAAGAGGAGGGATTGATGAACATGGCTCCTTCCTGTGAAAATTTAGACAGGATGCAATTCTCTTGATATGCTTCCAGTGAAATGCAAGAATCTGCCCTCTTTGGCAGTGGTGCAGCCATTTGGAATGCTGTGGATGGTGGTGGAGGATTGTTGCAGTCCCAGGATGAGAAGAGTCTCCAGAAGCAAAAGTCTTAACTATTCTAAATGATATAATGAGTTTTTGTGTAGGAGTTTTCATAGTTTAAAACAGAATTCAGTTATGGTAAAATTTAAATAATCGGGGAAAATACCTGCAGACCTTTCTATTGGAAGCTGTAGTGAACAGGAATTCGAATCTAGCTCTCTGAGTTCTGCAGGGCCTGCAAAATGCAGGTCTTCCTACGGGCCAATGGTTGAGGCCATCTAGATCAGTGGTCCCCAACCTTTTTCGGGCCGGGGACCGGGGGGAAGAGGGGGGACTGGGGAGGAGAGGGAGGTGCCGGCGCTGGTGGGCGCAAACGTGCCAGCGCGGAGCTGCCGCACATGGGTGTTTGTGCCTGCTGATGCAGCAGCTCCGCACCTGCTGGTGCCCACGCCTCCCCCCTGCAGCATAGTGCTCACTGCGCTGCACCGTGAGAGGGAGGAAGGCGCGCCCACTGGCACGCCAGCGCCTGCACCTCCCTCCCCCCTGCCACAGCCCGGTAACGGTCCATGGCCCGGTGGTTGGGGAAAACTGAAGATAACCGCCACAGCAAATTTTGGGCTGCCCCTTTCTGCCCTCCTTTCCTCCTTCAGCCCTCACCTGATAACTAACACCTAATAACTTGCTGGCTATAACTTGATTTTAGGAATTAGGACTGATGCAACAGCGATAAATTGTGGTTTTATATCATTCTTAATCTGGTTTTATCTATTTGAATTATTGATTTACCAAGTTTTAGACTATGTAAACCGCCCCAAGTTGGGCAACTGAGAGGGGTGGTATATAAATCACGAAATAAATAATAGAGGAAAGATAAATTGTAAAGACTATTTATATTTTCTTCGGGAGAATACTTGCATAAAAGTGAGCCAGGCAATAATTTCATTTTTGAAAATGCACCTGAAAGCATCATTTTTCTCAAATGAGTTACAGCATAAGCTTGCCTTATTTTGTTTCTGTCTTCAGTTACTTGGTAGTGAGGTCTATGAGAAGAAGGAAAGCTAATCCAATTCGAACTTGGCCAGCAGCTTGTTGCTGTTCTCTTGCCAGCCATGCTCCATCCCAATCCCCACTGCACTGCATATGCTCCCTGCAGTTCTTTACCAGGTAACCAGAGACACACACCATCTGCCTGGTTCAGAAAACAAGAGGCTCTGTGAAAGCAGGAGCTTCCAGTGAAGAATACAGGAAGGTTCCCAGGGATGGGAGATCACAGGGCTATTAAGGCTGCCAGGGCTGGAGACTTGACTACCTTGGAACAGCTGTACATAGATGGTGCTCTGGGCCAGAACATTACTGATAGTCTGGGAGCAGGCCTGGTCCATCATGCATCACGAGCAGCCAGACTTGAGTGCCTCAAGTTCTTGGTACTGCAAGCAAAGCTTCCCGGGAATCAGAGAGCAAACAATGGTGCAACTCCAGCACATGATGCAGCAGCTATGGGCAACTTGGCTGAATTGCAATGGCTGATCAAAGTTGGAGGGTACAGCATGCAGGTAAGATCAAGGCCATCGGGATTCCCAGCTTGACAAATGTGTGTTTACCCATGCTGCTGATTTTGGAGTAGTCCTCTATTGTAAACTTGGTCAGCAATCTGTGCCTGCAAATAGCTGTTCAGGCTACATTTAGGCCGCCCCGTGTAAGCAAATTGCTCCTTGACAAAGGGACATTGTCTGTTTGTAGTGGGGGCTGTGTGTGTGGGTGAGGGGGTGGCAACTTTTGTGCAAGCCGCTCTGTTGCAAATGGGGTGCATTTTGGGATGGAGCATACATTGCACGACCTGTAAGATCTTCAGCCATTGAATACTGGGCCAGCTAGTGTCATAGACAAAGGGCAGTTTTCCCTCTCCTCATGACAGTGGCCCAGAAGAAAATTTTAAAAGCACACATTCACCTGCTGGGGTCAAAGAAAACAAAGACACCCAAAGACATTTATTTGTGTGTATGAGGAAGGGTTCAACTTGTGCCTCTTCACTGGGTATGATTGAATTCTGGGACTGCCTCCTAGACAGCCTTCATCTGCAACCAAGATAAAATATTTTCCAAACATCATTAATGCCAGAAATCATTTTAAAAACACACTGTTGACCACATAGGATGAATGCTTCCAAATGGAACACTGAGATTAATCGAGACCTGGGTCTTCTGATCTTATAGCTGCTGCTGTTTTGTTAGAATATGAATGATATATCATCTTCAAGAAAAGAATGTGACATAAGAGCATAAAGAGATACCTTGACTTAGTTGATTTAACAGTTGTGGTGAGAGATCTGTTCAAGTAGGCCGGCCCCCTTTGCATTGATCCCTAGAGAAGCTGGATCAGAAACAGGAGTCACATGAAGCTATGGCTCTTTCTCCCTTGTCCCTTTTGCCCTATTTGCTAGAAGAATTGAAATATAGTTATGGCACAGTCCCCTCGCTCCACAGGAATGCCTGACCTCATCTTAAGCTATTTTTCACACAAAACACTCCAGTTTACTAAATGTTAGATGCACGCGTCACCCAACCACATCATTGTCCTGTCATCCCACCGAGCCATGACTCTGCTATCTGATATCCCAGCGATTACTGGCGGTGGTGTTTGACAATCTCCAGACGGTTGTACTCCACATGGTCATGTGCTTTATTTATTGTCACTCCAAAATATCCCTGAGAAAACTTTAAATAGCCTTGGACTGTAGTTAGAGCTCAGACAGGCCCTGGGGAGGAGGGGGGAATATTGGCCAATCTTTCTAAACTTTGTCCTCCTTTTCCCAGGAGGAAGATGCTTCCGGGGCTTCCCCCCTTCATTTGGCTGCTCGCTTTGGGCATTCAGAAGCTGTCAAGTGGCTGGTTGAGGCAGGTTACAGCACTGCATTGGAGACCCAGGAAGGAGCGCTTCCAGCACATTATGCAGCTGCTAAGGGAGATCTCACCTGCCTGAAAGTGCTGGTGGCTGCAGACTGCAGGTATGCTAATGCAGAGGACAGCACACCCACAACCCACCAAAGAATGCCAGGCATCATATCCCTCCCTCTTACTTTTCACTACCATCTGGGTTGAGGCAGTGGAGACTGAGGCAATGTGCGGATGGGACCACTTTGTACAACAAATCGGGGTGAAATTTTTAATGCTTCCCCATATTTAATTTATACTCTACCTTTCACTCTGAAGGCATCTCAGAGCAGCTTACAATTGCCTTCCCTTCCTCTCCCCACAACAGACACCCTGTGAGGTAGGTGGGGCTGAGAAAGCTCTGAGAGAACTGTGACTGGACCAAGACTGGATGCATGTGGAGGAGTGGGGAATCAAGCCTAGTTCTTCTGTTCTTAACATCACACTGCCTTTTAAAAGAAATGCACTCCTTACAGAGAGAAAGGTTTAGTTCCAGCCTACTTGCTCTTGTATAAGCATTTCTTCAACCTGTGAGAACATTTAAAATTAGATTTCCCCATGAACAACCTGAAGGAGAAATTTCCATTCCATGGGCTTATTCTCATTTTATTCTGTAACACAGTGGTCCCCAATCCCCGGTCCGGGGATTGGGACTGGTCCGTGCATCAGTTGGTACCGGGACGCGTCTCCTCCTCCCTGGCTGCTGCCCCGGGGGCTGCCCCGCCACTCTGCCGCCGGCTCACTTTTGGTGCTCTCCACTGGCCACCATGGCTGGGACTCCCCCTCGGCGTGGCACTGTGGGAAAGCAAATGGAGCAGGGGATCAGGCGGTGGTGACGTCCCTTGGCAAAAGACTACACCCCCCCCCCAGGGCCTCAGTAAAATTGTCAAGCGTTGACCGGTCCCCGGTGATAAAAAGTTTGGGGACCACTGCTGTAACACATAGATAAGACCATACGACCTGCCCATATAGCCTTCAATAAAAGTCAGTCAACAATAGCAGATACTCTATTTTCTTCCCAGGCATCAGCATCCTGGGTACCCCAGTGCCTAAGATGCCATGGCAAAAGCATTGTGTGAGGCAGGTGGGGGTTCCTTTGCAGTGACTTCTGCATTTTTGGTGCTAATTGGATGATGCAAATTGCTGTAAAGTATACCTGTGTGTTTTATGTTCACATATCCAGTTTTGAAGAGTTAGCTGCTTTTCTCTACCCAAAGGAGTCTCAAAGCAGCTTCCCTTCCCTCTCCCCACAACAGACACCCTGTGAGGCGGATGAGGCTGAGAGAGCCCTGATATCACTGCTCGGTCAGAACAGCTTTATCAGCGCCATGGTGAGCCCAAGGTCATCCAGCCGGCTGCATGTGGGGGAGTGCAGAATCGAACCCGCCAGATTAGAAGTCTGCACTCCTAACCACTACACCAAACTGGCTCTTTTCATGTAATTATGTACCTTGGGATCATTAGTATGCAATAATGACAGGAAAACAATCCTGTGAATAGGTCCAAAAGATTCTGAAAGCACATAGCTAAGTAGGTCAGCAGAATGGAGTTTTCCGAAGTGGTTTGTTTCTATGCCCCCACATATTACCAAGAGGCAGATTGTTTCATGTATGGTTCATAAGTTCAATGTAATCCGCCCTGAGCCTCTGGGGAGGGCGGTATATAAATATAGTAATAAATAAATAATAATAAATATTCAGATGCTCTGCATTTGCTCTTGAACAGGACCATTTTTAAAGTTCCCTCCCATCTTCCCAGGCCGCTTTGGCAGCTGATTTGCTTGCGGCCTGGGAAGTTTCTCATTGCGGGGGGGGGGGGCGGGGAGAGGGAGCCGCGGCCCGGCCTGGTGGTTGGGGACCACTGATCTAAGCCACTTTAGGTCCCTATTCAGGTGAAACATGGTATGAACAAAGTAAAGAGATAAATACAGTTCTCCCTCGGCCTTCTTAAAAACTTCTAAAAACTCCCAGAGTTTTAATGGGAGTTTTTCATTCTCTTATTTTGATGGACTGTGAATCAGGCTCACACAGGGATCTATTTCTTGTGATGCCTAATGCAAGTCTTCCTGACACTCTTTCAGCATGATGCTTATCAGTCGGATGAGTTTTCCAATATGGCCCTCTGGTAGATATTCCCCAAGGCTCATGTTTCTAATTACCAAGAGGCAGTTGCCACTCTAGTCCCTCGTGTGTTGTTACAATTCGCTCCAGGAGACCTTGGGCTCATCTTTCCTTCAGTGGTCACCAAAGATTTGTTATCTGCTAGGATCACAGCTGTTGACTGAGCTCCTTCTTGGAGGGAAACCTGAGGAGCACAAATGCTGTGGGAGGGAGGCCATGGTTTCATGCACAACTGAGGCAAATGAAGCTGTGGAAGCTTGGAACACTAAAGAGTGCATAGGAGGACGGACAGAAGGAAACAGCCTAGAGCAGGGATTTCTGTTCTTCAGTGAGCCATTTCACCAAGTGTTACCAAGGGTTTTTATATACCATAAACATAACAGGGTCTAGGAAGAACACCAGAAAGGAAGCTATCGACTAAGCAGTAAATGGGGGGGGGGGGAACCTTACACAAGAAAGGCTTTAAAATTCCCTGAAAAAATCCTAGATGATGTGGTGGGTCCCCCAAGTTTAAATCTGTTTGTGAGTTATGTTCAACCGCTGGAGTTTTTTTTTTTTTAAGCTTCCTGTTCCTTTAAATAGGTTCTATTCCCCAGTGGTGGGAGGTGTATTTTGAGTGTGTGTGTGTGTGTGTAACGGTTGGAAGCCAGGCTCTCTGGAGTAAATGTCACAATTATTACTCTGTCCGTTCATGTTACCCCTTTTTATTCTGGATGCTCTTTTTTTGTAGTTTAACAAACCAACTGTTGCTGTTGTTTTTCCTTAGTGCTTCTGTTATTTTGTTTAGAGTCTAAATCAAGATAGTATCCATTCCAGGAGTCAGTACATGCCATCCCACAGCTGGCTGAAGTTGCAACCAACTGGTGGAGATGCCAGGGGGTTTTCAAAACAAGAGACTTTCAAAGGTGGTCTCTCACTGTCTGCCTCGATGTAACATTCCTGGGCATCCCTGGTGAACTTAGTTTCTGAGATGTGACAGAGCCTGAAGCAGCTGGGGCAGGATATCAGGATGCTTCTCCAATTTTTTTAAAGGTCATGTAATTGAGAAAATGAACATACACCTTTATATGGATAAAATGAGTTTTGAAGTGAGAAAGTATCCTTTCTTTTTATATGTTCTATCCATGCATAGTGCTCCTGATTCCTTGTTAAGAGGCATTCCCTCTTGTGGTGGGAATACCTCTTCACGGATGATAGTTGCCTTCCACAATTTCTATGTGCCTGGATATAACTGGCTTTTAAAAATGTGTTTTCCTGTTAAGTTCGGGCTACCTTCTTAGTTGATCAATTGGTTTTAAATTGGTTAACTAAAAAGCTACAAGCAGCAATTTGGTGTTTCCCATTCATCTGCAAGGGAAGTCAAACTGCGGCCCTCCAGATGTCCATGGACTACAATTCCATGGTGGCAGGGGCTCATGGGAATTGTAGTCCATGGACATCTGAAGGGCCACAGTTGGACTACCCCTGATCTACTGGTTCCCGTGAGAGGTGAGATGGAAGAAGCATGGCTGCCCTCTGCTGGCACATGGAGGCAACTGACACAGTGATGCTTATGTGATTTTGTTATATGGTAGCTGCAAATTCTTTCATAAGTAGGTATTCTTGCTCTAGTATCTAAGTTTTCACTTTAATATATTGATGTGTATTAATCCAGTTAAATTTATGTATCTTTTTTTTTTAACTGTTATTCCAAGGAGCACTCTGAGTGGCATACTCCCCCACCCCAAGCCTTCATAAGAACCCAGTCAGGTTGGTTAAGCTAAAGTAGTAACGAGCCCATTTTGCCATAAAACTGGGTTTTCACAGTTTAACCATCTAGGGGTGTAAAATACAGAGGGGAGGCAGTGGGTGTTAAGCCCCCCCCTCCCCCTGGCTGTTCTAGGCAGCCATGCACCATTCCGGGCTGCCAGGGAACATCATGAAGCTGCTTAGGCTTAGGTTGTGCAGTCTTATGCTCTCCACTCTCATAGAGGAGGCTGACAACTTTGCTTTCTTTCTCTGGGATATCAAATATTTCTCTCTACTACCTTACATCCTTTTTCCCTTGGGCTATTTGGAAGTTCTGCCAAATGGCCTTACTTCCAACTGTGGATCATCAAAAGAGACAACGTACTAGTGATTTTGGGACTTGCAGCTTGAGAGAGAGAGAGAGAGAGAGAGAGAGAGAGAGAGAGAGAGGGGGGGGGGGGAATTGTGATATTTCTGCGCTTAGCTGTGTGCATGTATCGCGGGGGGGGGGGGCAGAGGCCTGTGGCATAAATGCTGGGAATTAATGTGATTTTGGTATCCTGAGGCTGTCAGTTTTAGAGAAAAGGAAATGGAAGAGATGGGAATCAACATTTTGGGGGCATCTCTGTACATTTGAACATTGGGGGGGGGGGGGGAGAGATAAAACTGGTTCCGTAATTTCAGGTCAGGCTATCTTAGAAGCCAGTCTTTTCTGTGGATTTACTGTGGATTCTGAGATACATTTGGAGATTCGTATTTGATTACCCAGTATACAGTAAGTGTGGTTGTCATTGTGTTGGTCTAAGATTAGTGAGACCGCAATTAAAATCCCTGTTTAGTTAGGAATAGGGGTGCCAGCCCTCAGATGGGACCTGGGGATCCCCCAAAATTGCAGTTCACCTTCAGACTATGAATATCAGATCCTCTAGAGAAAAGATGCTTTGCAGCATGTACTCTTATAGCACTGTACCCCACTTTCGGTCCTCTGTCATCCCCAAATCTTCAGGAGCTTCCTAATCTTCAGGATATGGGCATCCTACCCCCCCATCCCTCCGCGATGACCAGGGGCGACCTGGCAACCCTAGCCACGAAGCATATGATGTGACCTCAGGCCAGTCACCTGTGCTCAGCCTAACCTATTTGATTAGATGGTTGTAAGGAAAAGAGACCCAGGGAGGAAATATTTCCTTTCGTACACAAATGAAATATTCATTCCTCTCACAGAGTCCTCTTTCTTTGATTGAGACTGAAACTATTACTACTGAGAAAATTTTTTTTAAGCCACATGATTAATTGTTGATGGTATTTAATATTTAAATAATTTAATATGGATTAATAAACATGGGCCCACATTCTTTCTGACTTTACCACCTTAATGACAGACATGCTAGCTATTGAATCAAATGCTGTCAGTTCTGCCCCTCTAATATGCTGCAAGCAAGCTTGATGTTCATCTTTTATTTTTCAAAGTGCTACACGGGTTCATTTGTTGCCTGATTAATTCAATTATTTTTAAAGTACCAGATTGGGGATTGCATTTGGATGTTTCTTGGTGACATCACAGGAATGAGCAGACCAGAGCTATCTACAAAAGACTTCTGTTGCAGAATTGCAGAACCCTTTCCTCCCCTGACTTTGACCCTGGACAGTGGAGGAATTTGGGGATTGAAGTCACTTGCCAATCGGTCATTGTGAAAATGCTATTCCTATTTCCCCCTTCAGCTTGGCCCTATTGCTGAAATACTTTGTGTGAACAGAAGGAACAAAGAGGTCTTACCACCACTTCTGAACTCTGCGCAATTCCTTTCTTTCAACAGTTGTGTGAACAAGCAGACTCGGAGCGGGGCCACTCTGCTGTACCTTGCCTGTCAGGAGGGCCATCTTCACATCACCCAGTTCCTGGTGAAGGACTGCTCAGCTAACGTGCACCTGAGAGCACGTGATGGCATGACGGTATTGCATGCGGCTGCCAGGGGTGGCCACTATGCTGTTGTCATCTGGCTGGTAAATATTGATTGATTGGTTTGATTTATTAAACTTATTACCCGCCACTCCCGACAGTCCGGCTTGTGGTTGGTTACAACTAGATCCCAATACATAAAATCCCAATAAACCCCCATTAAAACCCATTAAAATAGACAACATCAACATAGCAGCAAAATAATATGTGGTAAAAATATGCAGCCATTTCAAGCTGCAAGCAAGGTTTCTGGTTAGTTGCAGAAGTATACTACTCTAAATCAGTGGTCCCCAACCCCCGGTCCGGGGACCGTTACTGGTCCGTGGATCAGTCGGTACCGGGCCGCGGCTCCCCCTCGTACTCCTCCCTGGCTGCCCCCTCGGGAGCTACCCTTCCACTCTGCCGCCGGCTCACCTTTAGTGCTCTCCAGTGGCCGCCATGGCTGGGGCTCCCCCTTGGCATGGCACTGTGCAGCTGCTGCTGGCAGCACCCCCCAGTGGGTGGTGGGAAGTCAGGGACACCAGCAGGAAACCAAGTGGAGCAGGGACTCAGGCGGCGGTGACATTCCTTGGCAAAAGACTACCTCCCCTGGGCCTCAGTAAAATTGTCAAGCGTTGACCGGTCCCCGGCAATAAAAAGGTTGGGGACCACTGCTCTAAATGATTCATCTCTTAATCTACAATTCGAGGGAAAGCACAAAACAGATACATATACTTTGCAAAACATATTATACATACATAGTTTATTTTTGAGGAGCACTTTCAAAAGGTTTCTGAACAAATGATCTCTTCAAAGCACAATATCTCCGCAACTATTCTGTCTGCTCCCTAAGTAGAAAAAGGCAAAACAAAAGGGGAGAAAATGTCTTTCTGTAAAATGGTACCATTGCGTATGCCCAGTCCTGGAAGATGTTTGGGGCCTGTTCTCTCATGCACACCACTAATGGAAGCTTTCACTCAGGCTGGTCAGATTTTTCTCAGCTGTGTGGTCCTGTTTCTCCAGCTTTGCTCGAAACTATGCTCCCCTTTCTCCTACTCCCACCCAATAAATCATAGCTCAAAAATCTCATAGGGAAATAACTACTGTCATTTTGTCCTGGGATTAAGCTTGACAAACTGAAGCAGATTGTTTCAGGGTATTTGGGTTCTGGTGTTAGAGCCTTTGATTTGTATGTCTAGCCTCAGCCACAGTTCTCTGCTACATGTACTGTAATATGCAATTATGTAAGAAAAAATTGCTAAGACTGCATTTCCACTGTCTTCCTATTTTCCCACTCTCTGCCCACACTTTTATCACTTTTGAGAAAGAATTGGACACTCAGCATCCAAGTCAGCGGGTCAAATGGGCTGAAAGCTCTTTGGGCTTTTTAGGATCAAGTGGTAGTTGCTTAACCGCCTACATATCTTAGTAATGCAGCTGGATAATTTTGCATGAAATTGTCTCACAGTTACTTCTGACTGGATGCATATTAGCCACTTAATTATGTGGATCATTGTAATTCTAAAGGGCAAAATTGATTTAAGGCCAATATTAGTCATTCTTCCAGAGAGCAAATGCAGGACTTCATTATCTTACCCAGTCTTCTAAAATTACAAGTTTGCAAATACATTGACAGTTCTTGATCTAAGCCACATGCCACTTTTATTCTCTGGTACAGGTGTGCTTCTTTATTCAACTCAGCGTTGTCATGACCCTGGGTTATTGACATAAATAATAGTGCAGTGTGTATGGTTTTCTGTACAGGAAAGAACCATTTATGGTTAACAGATTTGTAGGATTTTTGCTGCATTGTATATTTCTGGAATATAAAACTTATATTTCACAAATTGATATTTCACAATTCATTAAAAAAACCCCACATTTGAAAGGGGATTGGCCAAAGTGGCAGGTGAGAAATGCACAGAAACTGCATCCTTTAATCTCACTGTTTCCTGCAATGCTTCATGTTTATTTATACACAGCTCAGGTAATGCAGTCCTGTGCTGGTGTAACAATCTTTCCACAAGGGCATCTATTTTTAAAGCAAAAAGTGCCAGGCATGCCTGTGTTCCAGGTGAGTGCAAAGAAGGACTTGGTTACTGTGATAGTTCTCATTCTATTCTCTAACATGTGATTTATGTATGATGATTTCTCATTGTGAGAGACTTTGCTCTTCCTTGGCTGTACCTCACTTGTGATTGACGGGTCATATGAAGACCTATTCTCAACATTTTTCACTATTCATGGGGAGGAAACGACAATGCATATTGTCTTCTAGCTTTTCCCAATGCATGAACTAGTTGAAGACACCCAATTCCATGCCATGAAATAAATTCACCAAGTGTACATTTCAGCATATTCAAGACGTCTGGTTTTCCTTTGGACCACCACATGCTGAAATAATAATGAGAACAGAGTCATAGTGTATTTTCCAAGACTGCAGGCTAAATTTTTTGCAAACTACCATGTACTTACCACAAGTTACAATATGCAGAATCGCATCTTGGTCTTATGGCAGGTACTCCATCACTATGGGCAGAGGTGGACGGACAGAAAGAGTCTTTTGCATTAAGTCTGGACTTCTGTTGCTGAAAAGTCACACTTGTACAAATGTCAGCTGCAGCTGCCAGTGAATGAAAAGATAATCATAGCCATTTATTTATTTATTTTAGATCATTTGCAATGTTTTAAGTGTTCACATACATCATGTGCAATGTTTTAAGTGTACACATACATGAGAGCCAGCTTGGTGTAGTGGTTAGGAGTGCGGACTTCTAATCTGGCATGCCGGGTTTGATTCCCCACTCCCCCACATGCAGCCAGCTGGGTGACCTTGGGCTCGCCAGGGCACTGATAAAATTGTTCTGAGTGAGCAGTGATATCAGGGCTCTCTCAGCCTCACCCACCTCACAGGGTGTCTCTTGTGGGGAGAGGAAAGGGAAGGCAACTGTAAGCCGCTTTGAGACTCCTTCGGGTAGAGAAAAGCGGCATATAAGAACCAACTCCTCTTCTTATCTTGTAATCAGTATTCCCTCTAATAGTGTATGTGAGTGGCCACTGATTAGTGTAGGATGCCCCACTCAACAGAAGTCTGGAGCCACACAGGGCCTTGCACTGTCCATTGGCCATGTTAAGATGATCACAGTTATATTACACTGATTGTAATGTTCTTACAAACATCACTATTATTATCTCCTCTACTAAGGCAAAGCCAAAGGTCATGTAGAAAGTCTGTGGCAAAGAAAGATCTGAGCTGGAAACTTCCCAGATCACATCTCATTCTACTGCCTGTTCCTATCTCACAACCCTTACAGACAATCCTTGCAAACACTTCCTTTGTCTTTGTGTAGGCAACTTTCACTGACATCAGCCTTGGAGCCCAGGATGAGGAAGGAGCCACTGCACTCCATTTTGCTGCTAGAGAAGGCCACACGGACATTGTGGACAGACTGTTCCTTTTGGGAGCTGAAGTGGTGCTAGACTACTGGGGAGGAACCCCCCTCCATGATGCAGCAGAGAATGGGCAGCTAAAGGTAGGTTGTGATACCACGTAGGGACCTTGAGTCTAATGAAGAAACAAAGGGGTGGGCAGAGCTCAGTTAGTGACCATGGAAGACCATCCCAGTGGTCAATTTCTAGGACCATTCTGCACAATGACCAGTGTTGCTAAATGTTTGCAGTATGCAGAAATGCTATATTTAATAGTGGAATTTCGTCATTCCGCATACCTTCAATTCTAGTGGAATATTGAAGTCCCAGTAGGGGTCTATTCATTCCCCACAGGTTTCTGGTCTTGCCGGAATCGCAACAAAGGAAGCAATATTTTTCCGCATTTCTTCCCACCCCTGGCCGTCAATCAAACAGAACAGCCAATGAACTGTTGTGTTCATGCTCCTGAAAAGCCCCTTTCCCTTAAAAAAATGTTTTTTAAAAACCTGAAAACACCAGTAAAAATGAGTATTTGTTCATTCGATCTCTCAAGACCTTTTTCGCTGGCGTAAGAACTGGCGCTTAACCGTTTACATGTTCTTCAAGTAAACCCCCCCCCCCATCGGTGCAATTTCTGGCTGAAATTACGGGCAATGTCGAACAGGGGGCTGTATTGCAGAAGGGAGGCTTGTTTTACTGTTAAGCCCTTCTGAATTGCTTGTGGAGGGACTTCAGCCAGAGAAGCCTCTCTTATTCATTGCTTTCACCGGTTTAATGGGGAAACCTTGCATCTCTGGAAGCTCGAGGGCGAAACCTAGGGAGGGACATTCTTTCTACCGCTACTTTGAGAATGCACATGTCTTTCGGTTGTGCTCAGAAATGTAGCGTTTTTTTCAGGGGGAATCCACTTTTCTGGATTTCCCCCTAAGCACTATACAATTCCGATTGTTGCTGGAGTTTGGTGGGAGTTTTGCGGTTTTTTACGACGTCATGCCCAACGTTAAATTAATAGTGTTTACAAAATGTAAGACTTTGCCTACATTTAAGTTGTGCGGAATGGACCCTAGAGTTGGCCAAACCTAGTAGTTTGAATAATCTGCTCCTGTGTTTTGTGTTCATATCAAATGGAATAACCATACCTGAGGTTACAAGTTAGAAAGTGATTTTAAGAGGGGCAGAGTAGACATATGTCCATACATATGCTACTGTCTATATAAAATGCTGTCCACCACACCATTCCATTATCGTAATATTTAGTATACAACAAGCAAGCTTTCTCTTTTGAAAATCCAGACATGTAACATGTTTCTTAAATCCATAACATGCTGGCGGGGGGGGGGGCAGTTGAGATAATCTCTGGATGGTCATCTATTACCCCACCTTCTGAACTGTGGCAGGTTTCTGCTGAGAATCTTATGTGTTCTGTGGTCAGACACCAAAGATGTTTCCCTGGTGCCACCTCTGCTACCTTTCAGGTAGCAAGTGAATTCTTACTGGTCTATAGATGCAGCAGAATGGGGCAGTAGAATCGAGGCGGTAAAATGCTCCTGTACCATTTCTGCTTGGAAGTGGGGAGATTCATTTTTTTAATGTTTCCTTATATAAAAATTCCCAGCAAATAAATAATTACTACCTCAAAGGATCTAGCCTGGCTTTTTGTATGCTGTGATAATTTTTTCTCTTACAGGGAATTATTAATGGAGAGGAACTGATACTGATAACTACTCCAAAATGGCCTGTTTTATTTTCAGTGCTGCCAAATGTTAATCTCCCACCAAGTAGATCCTGACGTACGTGATGGGGACGGTTACACTGCACGAGACCTGGCAGAATACAATGGACACCGACAATGCACACGTTATCTGCAAGAGGTGGAGAAGATGGTAATTGAAACATTGTTATATAGATATCTTGTAGGATCCTGAAAATGCAGATCAGGCTTCTGCTTTTTAAGCTATCTGCATATAAGACAAGATAAGAGTATCATATCATGAGGCATGTTGTTTTCCTTTTGAAAATGCAGTTTTAGCAAGAAGCATATTTAAAACAAGGTAACAAAGGTTTATAACCTGTGAGCCACAGGTGAATATGGGATCTCCAACCCCCTTTCCTCCCTCCTAGAGCCCTTTACAACCCAAGGAAAGAGCAAAGTTTGAGTCCAGTGGCACCTTTGAACCCAGCAAAGTTTAATTTTGGACATAAGCTTTATTCCTGTGATCAATGGAACTGTACGGACTATTAGCCATATTATTTATTATTTATTGTTTATTTAATTACTCAAGGTGGATTACAAAATGTGAGATAGTACACTCAACAAAATGGGCATTAAAAATGGATTAGGATAATCAAAGCCTGGAACTAACCTGAGAGAACTGAAACATGGCATAAGTATCAACATGACACACGAAGCATCAGGATCCTACTTGCAGTAAACTATACACAGCAGTATAGACGGCAGTTTCTAATCATTCATCCAAGCAAATCTGTGAACCATTTTGTACAGTGTAGCCCTATTGCCTGTGTGGACAAGACCTCTTGAATAATTCAATTTTGCATAAATTGTGGAAAGCCAGGAAACTGTGGGAAGCCAAATCTCCTTGGGCGGGGCATTCCACAAGGCGGGAGCCCACAGAGGGAGCACATCTACAGGCAAGTTGTATTGATCAGGTAGCTTCCGTAGGGAGGGAGGATGAGGCAAAATGGCTCTTTTCACCTTCGTACTGCAGCCCCCTGACTCAGAACGCTGTTGTCTGCACAGGTCTCTCATCTCTGGGAAGAAACTTTCTCATGGAGGGGAGAGCAGGAAAGAGTGGAGCAGAAGGCGAGGGGAGGTACGCAGGCAATGGCAGCGAAAGCGAGAGCAGCAGGCCTGACAGTGAGGGGAGGCACGCAGGTGATGGAGATCAGGCATTTCTCTCACCTGTCGCTATTATGGGTGGAATCCCATTCCTCCTGAACTTGCATTCCAGATGGTGGGCCTGGCCCTGGAAGATGGGCAGCAAAGTGAGGGGCCTCAGTGCCAGGCCTCGCCAGCTGCCACTGCCCCCAATCTGCCTCTCTCCGTGCCAGCCTCTGCCCAAGGCCAAGCGCCCTGGTGTCCTTCTCTGGCCTTTGGGCCGAGATAAAGGAGCCTGCCACGGGGGCAGGAGTGGCCCCTGGGTCAGCGGCCGCCAGTGAGATTTAGATTATCACAGATTATGTGTTTCCACAGAATTATGTGTTTCCGCATCATCTGATTCTCACAATTTTTTTACATAATACACCTTATAAAACTAAGTCCCAGCTTACTGGCATAAGGACTACCTTTTTTCCCCCCTGTCTCTGCCTTATAAGGGACCTTTGTGTCATTATCACTAAAAGCTGGTTCAAATTACATTACCAAAAGGAGAAAACCATCATTGCTTGTTTTTCTGTTGCAACTCAAAATCTGACCAATACTTTGAACTTCTAACCCAACGGTGTATGCCTTATGTGCCTTTCATGTTATATCTTTACAAACTGCATTCCATCAGGCTTTTCCATCATGAGCTGCAATATCTCCCCCACCTCTTTTTTTTGTTAATGAACATTCTGGCTGAAGAAGTGTTCTGTGGAATTCAAAATCTTGCCCATTACTTTGTAACATTTTAGCTGGTCCTATTAAAAGGCATGATACTGCTGTAGACCTAGGCCACCACCAATTGAAGGCAATCAATAGTTTGTATAAAAGCAACTGTAAAGGATCATTTTCCTGCACACACACACACAGAGAAAAAGTGTATCTTAAGTATGGGTTTATATTAAAAAGGTGGGCATGCTTGCTATAGGATGAGAATCACGCTAAGTAGGCAGGAGATGATATTTGTGGGGGTTCCTCTCTGGTGTTGCTTGCTTAACAGTGTCTGGCAGCAGCAGAAAGACTCATATCGATATCATATCATTAGACACATCAGTCGATGAGTGACTCTTGACTTGAGCCCTTCCCGTTTGAGTCCTTCCCTTAGATCTGGTTGACCTATATCCATTCTCACCTAGAGAAATAGGGCTTGCTGCATTTCCACAATCTTCAGCAGCCTCTCAAAGCTGGGACAAGGGCATGGCTTCCTGCTGTAGCACTGAAGGAATCGGATCTGGGTCCCTCCTGCCTTTACAGCTATTTTTGGTTTGCTGTCAGTAGAGTGGAAACTTTCCCCCTAAGTCCCTGGCCGAGGGTGACAGGGCAAGCAAGTTGCAGAACCTTTTGACTGTCTCTGCCTCAGTTAGGACATGGATACTAGAAGGCAATTAGCGGGCGACTGATGGTGTGATAAGAAAGGTCCAGAGGAGTTCATAGGGCACTCTTGGAGGAGAGTCTTCAGCTAGATTCCCAACTGTTTCTATGGCTGATGTTCTTTAGCCAACACAGGGCAGGCAGGAGCGGAATGGGGCACTGGAGTGGCTCTGCCGTGAACCTGAGAAGCTGGCACTGAAATCCTAAGCAAGTGCTCGGGTTTCACTGAACAAAGCCTAGTAAATCCTTGCCGTAGCCTGAGATTTGGAACAGGGCCTTCTGAAACCAGAGCTTTCTGTCACCACTCAGTTTCCCATTAAAATATTAATGGCGACCAAAAAAAACAATCTTTCCGGAACACTACTTGATATTGACTAAAGAAGACAGCACTGCTCAAGTGTGGGACTGGAGCTCTCTCTGCGCTACTCTGCAGGCACATGTGCAAAGCGGAGTTCGTTTTTCTCCTACAAAGAGGAATAGTAACCCATGATTTAATATGTTCTCAGTTTGTGGGGAGGGAAGTTGTTCCAGGTGGCCTGCACTTGGACACTGCAGGAGCTGCTTTATTATTATTATTATTATTATTATTATTATTATTATTATTATTATTATTATTATTATTATTATTATTATTTCGATTTTAATCAAGGTGTTGCTAATGGGGCACAATTCAAAGGACTAGCTTTTACTTCACACTCCTAACAATATTGGTGGAGTATCTGAAAGATCGTTTCTTCCTGTCTCCACCTGCCTGTCCATCCATTGAAGTATCCATCAGAGTTCCTTCTTTGGGTGTTCCTGCCTTCAGAAGTGGTACAGGAGAGGATCAGAAATAGGGCCTTTTCAGTTGCAAAAGGCAGGGTCTGGGGTACAAAAAAGATTAGAAGACCTTGCAGGGGGCAGCAAGAAGGCAACTAGATAGGATAGTGAGGCCAGCACCTTCTCTCCTGTTAAGAGACCCGTTCCTTGTCTGTCTACATTTTGCTACTCGTAGGGCAATTTCTACTTTTTCTCAGAACTGTCATACTTAGCCTTATCTTCTCTCTCTCAGCTAGAGATGTAGGTAGGAATATCTCTGTCTCTCCTTTTTCCTATCAAGTGTATCCCTAAACAAACCATCTACTCTTTAGTCAGGTTATGCACTGTTGTTATGTTAATTCCTCTGCCATCAGTGCTGTGACTCTGGAACACCCTTTCTCATGAGGCTTGCCTTCACTGTTGATGATCAGCCGTCTTTTAAAGTAGCGGTCCCCAATCTTCTTGTAGTCGGGGACCGCCTCCGAGGGAGGGAGAGAGCCGGCGGCCCGGCCACAGCAGCTGCACGTAAACATGCACGTGCAGTTGCCGCGCATGCATGTTTTTGCCACTAGGTGGCGCTAACACGTGTGCGTTTTCGCCAGCAGGGGGCACAAACACGAATGCACGGCGGCTCTGCGCGTGCGCGTTTACGTCGCTGGCATGCCAGCGGCCACGCCTGCCTCTTCCCCCCCTCTCGCTGCAGGGGGGGGAAGGCAGGCGCGGCTGCTGGCGGCCCGGTACCATGGCCTTAGTGGCCCGGTACCGGGCCGCTGACCGGGGGTTGAAGACCCCTGTTTTAAAGTTTGTTTAGTGATTATCAGTGACTTCTGTTTGTGGTGACTAAAGGGAATTGGGAGAGGAAATGTGTCTCCCCTACCTTGATGGAGTACAACTAACAACTTTGGGGGTGACTTTTGATGCCTGCCTTGCAATGGAAGAATAAGTCACACAAGTAGCTCACCAGATGTTCCACTGTCTGTGCCAGGTGAAGCTATTAACAACCTACCTGGCCCCTGAAGATCCAGCTACAGTGATCCATGCAATGGTCACCTTCAGACTGGATTACTGTAACTCACTCTATGTGGCCCTGACCCAGAAATTAGAACTGGTACAAAATGCTGTTGCTTATTTGACTTTCCTTCCAGGCTTGCAGGAATACTGAGTACAGCCTGAGAAAGAAGAAAGCATTTGTTTTCTATGTGTCACTAAATCAAAGGGAAACCACTAGGGTAGAAATGGTCAGACTTCAGCTTATGATCTGTGCATCTGTGGGGAGTTTCAGCTTAACAGGTTTCATTAGGAATGATTCATTTCTTGTTTCCAACCTCAACTAGGGACTGATCTTTTCTTTGTTACGGCTCAACTCAACTGGACAAGACTGGGATCAGATCTCTGGATAACACAGCAACGTGTGTGGGGAAGAATATTTGGATGGTGGCTAACAATGCTAGTGGAGGGAGTTGTCTCCCCACATCCTACACTATTTTCAGGAATGTAAATTGGCCTTCCTAGTTTGATAATAGCTCTTGAGGTGGGGAAGGGAATCCCTTACTAGGGCTTATGGCAGTTTGGGGGGGAGTTAACCTTTCCTCCCTCAGCATTGTGTGGCCCCAGTCTAGCCAGTAAGAAGGGCCCTTTGCCTGTGCCTTCACAAGGGCAACTGCTGCAGAGGAAATAACCTCTGGCTAATGGCTGGGGCCTGGCAGATCTCATGTTCTCAAGAAGTTCTGAGACCATAATTCACATAGCTTAAGATATAAGGGCGTAGAACTACAACAGATGTGATTCCTGCTGGTCATCTAGGAAATAAGAGTGGTAAAATTGGCATGTGTTTCTTATGGCAGTGACTGAGGAGACACACACACACACACACACACACACACACAATGTATGTGCTAGATCAGTATCTGGCCTTTCCAGAGTGGCAAAGACTTGAATCAACAGCAAGTTTTTCAGTGCACTTCTGTAGCTGCATTTTAAGACAGGATTACAGGCATATAAGGAGGGAACCGTCAGCTAAAAGTGCTTTATGAAAGTCTGAGCATCAAATGAAGGCAGCTAAAAATAAGTCAATGTTTAGTGACTGACTCATTGCTGTGGACACACCAGAGCTCGTTTTTGGGAAGTGCAGTTGGTCTGGCTTGGTGTAGTGGTTAAGAGTGGCAGTCTCTAATCTGGAAAGCTGGGTTTGATTCCCCGTTCCTCCATATGCAACCAGCTGGGTGGCCTTGGGCTCATCACAGTCCTGTTAGAGATGTTCTCACAGATCAGTTCTCTCAGAGCTCTCTCTTTTTGACCTGATTCATAGAAAATCTGTTGTGGGGGAAAGGAAGGGAAGGCAATTGTATGCTGCTTTTTGACTCCTTTGGTAGTGAAAAACGGGGTATAAAAACCAACTTCTTGCTAGTTGGGGTTAAACTGGTAGGTGATGGGGAAGGAGCTCATTAATATTTTAGCTGTTTCATTTTAATGTTACATGACATTTTGAATTTTTGACTTGACCTATTGTCATTCACCCCAAGAGTTTGGGACTGGCTTGTGCTTTCAATAAAATAAATATATGCTTAGGAAATGAAGAAGCTTCTCCTGAAATAATACTTGAAAATTTAATTCCTTTGAAAATTCTTCATAGGCAAGTGGCAGTGAATACCTCCCTGACCTCTACTAATTGCTGAGTTCATTTGTCTCATGACTCACTGTTTTATTCTAACCTCTTTAGTTGAATTACACTTTTGTAAGCTATCCCTGCCAATCCATTATATTCATGTATAATGTATGGAACCTACTCTGATGAAAGAAGTTGTCCATGTATGTAAACCTTCACTGAGGAATCTGGGAGAGGGGAGGAGGCAGCTCTGTCTCAGGTGCCTGGGAAGACAGAAGGAGGTTCACACAGCTCCTGAGACTCATCCTGCTGGTCTATAGCACTATGCTGGGCAAGAAGCTGGAGCCTTGTGTGAACTGACCCTAAAAGGAACCTTATTGTTTGGTCTCTGCTAAATCTAGCTGAACAGTCTCTCTTTTGGTACAGAACTCATAGATTTTAAGAAAGGTGCTGAAAAAGAAGAAAGGCAAGGGCAGTTTGGGCAGCAGAGGAGGATGTATCTTACTTTCTATAGCTAAAAAAAGCTCCAGCCCCTTTGCATTGCCCTGCCATCTGATGCCCATCCTTCAAATATTAATGCAATGCTAATTGTGACTCCTTGACCTCCACCCTTTCTCCTGCTGCCATTTACCACACAATGCAGTCTCTGGCTGCCTCTCGACAGAAGGACTGAAGTCTCCCGTTTCTGCTCCTTTCAAGACTGGTTATTATTCATTGGTTTGTTAAATTCTGACCTTCTTAAGGACCAGATCCAATCAGAGCACTATCCATCTTCTGTATTGTGTTCTATATGGACTTGCAAGACACAGGGATGGCATGACTGGTATGTATCTTTTAAAACAATTCCATAATTTGTGTGGTCATTTATGCTCATCAAGGCTGAAGCTCACAAAACATGTAACATCAGGGCATATGGAGCCCTCTGCTGGTGGGGATGGGGCTACCATCATTTTGTGAGCTCACTCTCTACCAGTAGATAGATGTTGTAGTGTCTTGAATTCTAATTGTTTTAGAATGATTACTTTGGGTTTCATTCTGTGGCCTACAACTTGTCTCACTGAATTATAATATTTCAAAATTGGAATCTGTATTTCTACTGCTTGAACTGAGAGCCCAATCTTACCAGAGCTCAGAAGCCACATCTCGTTGGCCCTGAGTAGTATTTGTATGGGAGACCACCAAGAAAGTCCAAGGTTGCTATGCAGAGGCATGCAAAGGCAAGGAACCCCTGAACTTCTCTTGCCTTGAAACCCTTTGGGATTACCATAAATATGCCGCAATTTGACAGCACTTTATACACACCTACATCTTGGGCTGGATAGATTGCAGTTTGTTAGTGGGAAGAGAGTTACAGGCATGTTGTCAATTATTTGAGGTTATTTTGTTTCAGATGCATTGTTGTAGTAAGGAATGTAAAAAGAAAATGTTCAGTGTGGTCTTTCCTTTTAATGAGAGTGGGTAGTTTGGGATTGGTAAACTGCTAGTTAATATTTATTTTCATATTTCATAAAAAAAAGACACCTCTATAGATGTTCTGGTGATAAAGACACATATTTCAATTACATGGTTAAAAGGTAGAGGATTAATCAAACATTCTATAATGGGGTGATCATCCCTCAGTGCTCTATGGCACTGGCTGCCCACACATAACCCTCCACCCCACCCCACCCCACCCCACCCCTGCACAGTCACGGGCCAGAATACCAAGACATCAGAGACAGAGGGAACACCTACACAAGGCTTCTCTCAATGCCATGTTTAGATGACCACCACCTTCTCAGTCAGATTCTGTCTGTGCTTAGGGATGAGAATATGTTCTGCATGCACCAGAATTCTGATAGCAGCAAATAGTACCAAATGCACTCACCCACAGAATATGACCCTAGCATCAGCAGAATGAAGGATAGTGCTCCAGGAGCACACCAGAGCTAAAGCATACATTTGAACTATAAAATGGATCAACGTTATTTTTCATCAAGTACTATTAAATGTGAAGTTAAATGTTTTATGAGTTTGTATGATACTGCCATTCTTTCTGATATTATTTCTTTTGTGAATCAAGCGCGACTGCAGTTTCTCTCATTGACCGTTTACGCACTGGGAACTTCACTGCCCCAACTTCCATGCAGGAACACAAATTGGGGGCAGATGAGGTGCACCAAGCCAAATGCGCACTCATGTGGGTGCAGGAAGAGGTGAGGCAACCTGCCATGACTAAAACTCCAACCTGCAGCCCAGCATGAAACCTCCAATGCATAAATGGTCATTGATAAAGCTACACGTAGCGTAAGGTGTGTTCCAGTGTTTTTCTCACAACTATATGTGCTTACTGAGGGAGCTGGCAGGGTGAACTGCTATGTTATCTTCTCCACTATGTTAAGCTCTGAAGATCAAGGGGGGACAGGGACCCAAGATGGCAATGGAAATGTGCAAGAAGTCATTAGCAGTCAGACCCCTCCTCTCATTGAGGGGTAGTTTATAGATAGCAAATCATAAACAATCCTTCCTTCAATATCATTTCAAATATTAAATGCAATACACTGGATGGCTGAAAATGACACCGAAATAGATTTGGTCTTAAAGGTGCAACTGGACTCTGATTTTATTGTGCTGCTTCAGACCAACATGGCTACTCATTTGAATCTATCCCACTGAAATAGATGTCAGCCAGATTGTGCAAATATACTGTCTGGCCCAACAGGATACAGAAACAGATGCCAATCAGAGACATCTGGATATATAGTTTAGAACAGGGGTAGTCAAACTGCGGCCCTCCAGATGTCCATGGACTACAATTCCCAGGAGCCCTTGCCAGCATTCGCCAGCGAATGCTGGCAAGGGCTCCTGGGAATTGTAGTCCATGGACATCTGGAGGGCCGCAGTTTGACTACCCCTGGTTTAGAATGTGTGAAAAGGAATGGCTGACCTGTTAATGACATCCTCTGCACTCCATGGAGATGCATCATTTAGAACAACAGGTCTCCCAAGAGTTTGGTAACAATTTAAGCAGTTTCCAGTCTCATCTACCCTTCACTCATCTATCCAAATTAGGCAGCACTTAACACTTTTCTCAAACATGATAACTTTCTTGTCATGTAATTCAAGGGTCATCAAGAACCATTAGCACCTATAGTTCAATGTCCGGTAATCCCATTACACTTCTCCAGGATCATTCTCCATCTACATAGGTTGGCCAGCAGTGTGATTCCAACAGCAAAGGAACCAAAACCGAGGACTTCAAACTAGAATTTAGAAAAGACTCTTCACAGATACTGAGTGATGATGCCACAAGTATGGAGAATGGCCAGGTAATGGTTACACTCAGTTTTTTTGTGGGGGGAGGTGGTCCCATCACGTTATACCATGAATTTCTCAGTAAACCTGTTCAACAGCCAAACTTAGCCTATTCAACACCCATCATAAGGCTGTGAACTGATAAGACATTTTCAGATTACATTGAGAAATTCAAACTGGTGCCAAACAAATTTGCAGCTGCCTGTTGGTCAGGAGTTGACTCCCAGCTGATTGGAAGATCAGGTAGGAGTCAAGTTAGGAAAACAGCCACACAATGACATTGCAAAAGGGAGAAATAGCCACATTGCAAAAGGGAGAAGAAATATAACTCATTGTCTCTTCCCTCTCTGAGCAGGATAGTGGCGATTCTTTTGCTCTCCCCACTGCAAAAGGAAGAGAACTAAGAGCTTGTTTCTTACCTTTTCAACTGGGTTTCTGATTCACCATCACCACTAAATTTGCTGGATCTCAGCAGACATGGCCACAAACGTTTCTAGGAAGGGAGATCAGAAGCATCCAATTTGCAATTGATTATCTGGGAGTTGGTTCCTAATTCTCCAAACCTTTGCTGGGCACAAAGCACAATTTGGACATTGGAGGTCAACCCTCAGCTGACCACTCATCCTGTGAATACAAACAGGTTGTGATCAGCCGACGAGCCTGTTGATTAATTGGCTGCCTGATCATCACTAGTGAATGGCGAGGAAACCAAACTGGTTGGTATTCAAGTATCCCCATACTCAGGTGTCATGAGATCATCTTTTGGCTTAAACAGTGACGGACTTCTCCTTATTGCCCATGTTGCTTGACTACTGCAGATAGAAAATGCAGGAATTTGCCTCCCATCTAAATGAATGCTGGTGGCACAGCAGGAAGCAGAGAGCAGCAGTGCCATCCTAAAAGTTACACCCTTGTAAGTCCACTGAAGATACGTCTGCTTAGGGTGGCATTATGGGTGTCTTCCATTTCAGAGTAGCCCCCTAATTACTACAGATACTGAAGCTGCTGTGTGGCTCTATGATTTAACATCAAATAGAAAATAAGGGAATGTTTTAACATAAAATAATTGCTTTCAATTTTCAAAGATGAAACTTCTAAATGTCTTTTATGCATTTTTGGACCCAGCAGCCAATGAGACAATTTCAGACTAATGCCAATCATACATCAAAGATGCAGAAAAAAGAAATGAGCAACACTTTCCAAAAAGCAACCGGTGAGTTAATCTTCCCAAGAAAACTAGAATGCAAAGACAACAAGTTCTGAGTACACATAGAAGACAAAATAGAGAGGATCTAACAGGGAGGTGGTCCAATTAGATGGTGCAGGGAAAACTTTTACTGCTCATGCTTGTTATGATATTCAGAACACGTTATATAAATTCACCCTGCATGCCACCTTATACTCAACATAACAACCTCAGTTCCCACCTACATCCTTCTAGCCTAATCACAAGGCTTGTATAAGCCACTTTCTCTGAGGCCAGAGGCTGAGTGTCTATTGGAGGTTCCCCTTCTCTCTATTTTCTCTAGCAATTTGCTTAGCTAAAAAATTAGATACGTGTTTAATCTTGCAGAGGGTGTCTATATTTGGCATCACATTATGTTTCTAAGGTTACAGTTCTACTAACACGGGTATCCAAAGCACTTACAGCCTTTTAAGTCCATTGAAGTCAATTGGCATACATATGTAAAGGGCTTTCATGGCAAATGAGTGGCACAGGTGGTTTGCCATTGCCTTCCACTGCAGAGTCTTCATTGGTGGTCCCCCCACCCAAGTACCAACTCTGCTTAATTTCTGAGATGAGAAATTGGGCTATACCATTCCATTCCACATCGTCAGTTGGCTTTAAAAAGTATGGTTATAAGTGATGTCTTGAAACACGCTGCAAATTTCAGGTTTCATTCATTCATTTTGATATATAAAATATGTCTTGGTTTGAACGATTAATAGTGAGGATGTCTACATTTTCCCCATTGAATAATCAAAGAGAGAAGGTTAACCTGTAGGACAGAAATGTTTAAGATTACCCATGAAAGGCACTAGCATTTCTTCAGGCTTCAGCATAGAACTTTCGGTTAGTATTGTAAGCCATGCTGAGTCTCGATTCAAGACAAAAGCAGTTCAAAATGCATTTTAAATGAACAAATATGTGTATATTTGTCCTTTTGTTCCAGCTCCCAAGACCTCCAGCTCACTGAAAGCCCATGAATCCAACAAATCAGTAGCAGAATTAAAGATCAACAAATCTCTTCAGAAGGCCAGGATCACAGCATTGTTTTCAAACTCTGTAGGTTGAATAGTGATAATAACCAGTGTTTTTCCCTCATCATTCTCTTGCCTTGTCCATGATCGTCCTGGGATAATGAGTGGCTGTGGAGGAGGGACCTGAGCAAGCAGCAGCCTCACAGAATGAGGCAAATATCTGCTGAGAGAAGTGTGGGATTCTAGAGCGCAGTAACTTTAAAACAGATTCCAAAAGGAGGGCAAAAATAAATCTTGGGGAAAAAGTCTTGCAACCGGGAACCAGGAAGTCTTTGAACTGGCACCCAGCCAATCAGGGACAGACTGCTTATCTACCTCAGCGGGGAGGACGTTAATTCAGCAAAATGCATATCTACACTTTAATACTGGGAGCCCTCAAAGTGACTTGGTCAATTATAGCAAGTTATATCTGCTCCTGGGTATCATGGAGGAAAGGTAGGGTCACCACAAATCAATCATGCATGTTGCAGAGGGAAAATTTAAAGTGCCCAGAATCAAAATGGAAATCAAATACCGTGCAAATGGGAGGGATTTATTCGATCTGGGGTAGGATAAAAAGCCCCGTTCAGACTCAACCCTGGTGTGCCTTTCTTAAGCTGATATAAAGGCTACCTACAAATACAACTGCTTTCTATGCAGGGTGAAAAGAGAGTGCAAACCGAAGCCACCGTACCAAGTACTCTCCTTGTAACACTGGAGGAGCTGGGAGCCTCAGATATCGATGCCCTTGTGCCTACCCATGATGAAAGAGGATGCTCCATCCCAGAGTGGAAACGGCAGGTGATGGTGAGGAAACTGCAGGCTGAGCTGGCATCTGAAGAAGGAACGAGCAGAAAGGTATTATACTGAGCTAACAAAAATAAAAGGTGTCACTGCTCTGTTTTCTTACACTGTTTGACTTCCTAAAAGCTATTTGTTGGATTTTCTACATTTATTAAAATTCCAGTGCTTCCATTCTGATTATTTCACTCCATGCACCAGTATAATGGAAAACCCTTTTCATGTCTTGTTCTGTTACCTGGAGTAGATAGATGGATTTGCAGAGGGCTGGCCAGTATCAAGATATCAGCCCAGCTATGGGTGGCGCCTAGCAGGTAGAACCCACAAGAAATGAACTAGCTATTCCAATCTTGACTGCAGTTTGAATTTCAGAAACAGACCTGTGTTTTGCTGGAAAAAGTGAAGCAAGCCAAGCTTCAAGAATATCAAGTCATGTATACAAAGGAGAAGTTGCTGGGCCACAGTGACTGGGTGTGTGTGTGAACTCTGCTGTGTCTGTGCTTGTGTGGAAATGTTATGGAGGGAAAGGAGGAGGGGCAGAGGAGGCAGAAAAGGCAGCAGCAAGCTGCATGGGGACTTTCCCACCTGCTCCCAGGCATAGTGCTGCTTCCATGTCACCGGTGTAGAATTCAGCCCTGGTTGCCACTGTAAAAAGGTGGTTTCTAATTCTGTATTTACTAGACTCTGTGATTCAGGCGACTACTTCTTTGGCTACTGATCTGGGGGGCATTAGGGAAAGGGAGATGGATTTGGCTTGTAACAATTCTGTGTTGCAACTTCCTTGCTTTCTTCCCTTTTCCAGAACAAGGACAGCTGTGCTCAGGAGCAAGATGCCTGGCAGTATTCCCAAGCACACAATGCCATCTTGGGTCCCTACGGGGAGCTGCTCACTGAGGATGACCTACTGTATTTAGAAAAGCAGATTGAGAAACTGCAGATGAGGAAGAGGTGCCAGGAGTACGAGAGTGAGCTAGGACGCCTGACGGAAGAACTGCAGACAGTACTCCCGACTCCCATTGTCAATATCACAGTCAACAGTCAGATTCTGCAGCAAGGATCTGAGGAGGACTGCCAGGAGCTCCCTGCCTGGTGCAGCCACATGTCTGGAGTTGTCAAAAGCATGTCCCTGTTGCTCAACAACCTCAATGGGATGAAAAACGAAGAGAATGAGAGACTAACTTCAAAAGCACTGCCTAAATCGAGAAAGACTGACATTATCACTGGAGAGTCTGCCAAACGAGAGATCCTGGAGTGTGGTGTCTCTGTCAAAAATCTGAGAGGCAGTTTTGAAAAACGAGCCCTCTTGGGACAGCACAAACCCTTCGAGCTCCAGGGATTGAAAGTCATGCCCTGGGAACATGGGACAGGGAAAGAGAGAAGCCCACAAATGTTATCATATATTTGTGAGGGCAAGAAGAAATGTCTTTGTGAGGACCATGAATTTGGAGACATGGAGAATACCAGTGATTCTGGCATCAGCTGTGAGGAAGCCACTTCTGATGTGATCAGGTCTCCTGTCTCCATAGCAGAGTCTAGCATGCTTCGAAAGGAACGTATTGTGCTCCTTTTTTTAAGCCACTGGAAAAAATCTGCCTACATTCCTTCCATGAAGCTCATGGCTTGGAAGACTGTAAAACCCTCAAATTCTGCAAAGGTGGGTCTGGTAGACCTTATGGCAGAAGTTAAGAAGCAGCAAGCTCCTATTCAGAAGCCCTTGGTGGAAATGAGCAAACTTGGCCACTTAGTTCGGCAGAGATATGCAATCCAAAATTTAATTGACCACTGGAAGGACATAATTTCTCTTGTGCCATCTCGGCAGATCAGGCACCTCAGTCACCAGCACACTGTCTACTCCCCTGAACAGTTTCTCCCATATGTGAATGGTAAGCCTGTTGAATACAATAGCTTAACTCTTGACCTGTTTATGCTGGGCTATTTCCACATCCTAGAGCTGGACCTCTCCCCAGAAGAACGGAAGAGAAGGCATCTCCTTTGCTTTGAAGTCTTTGACCACTTAGGTAGACATCGATGGGAAACAGTGCGTGCCTTTCACAAAGCAGTGATGGATGAGATAGCTGCAGGCAAAAGAGACTGGAAAGATAGTTTTGAGGACATAAAGACAAGGTTTTTTGGTAACCCAGTCAATAACATGGAACTTAAAGCATCATCTGTTGAAACAAATCGGAAATTTGCAACCGGTGACAGGGTACAGAGTATTGCTCTTGAGCAGGGAGATGATGTCCCACGGAAATGCTTTGAGCTAGGAAGCTTCAGTAATGATGAAATCTGCAAGTACATTGAAAGGAGCTTTGCCTTCTGGAAAGAAAAAGAAGCAGAGATGTTCAGTGTTGAGGGTTCAGGTCATAGTTTACATTAGCAGTCTTTATTTATGAACTAGATTTCAAGCCCATTTTAAATTTAAATAAAATGGGCACTAGATGGGCTGGGGGGGAGAGCCCGTCCCCCGCAGAAGCCGGAGGGAAAAGGGGGGCTGGGAAAGGAGGCTTCTTTCAGGGCGGAGATCTCCCTCGCGGGTGCGAGGGAGAGCTCAGCCCCGGCAGAAGCCGGAGGGAAAAGGGGGGCTGGGAAAGGGGGCTTCTGTCGGGGCGGAGATCTCCCTCGCGGGCGCGAGGGAGAGCTCAGCCCCGGCAGAAGCCGGAGGGAAAAGGGGGGCTGGGAAAGGGGGCTTCTGTCGGGGCGGAGATCTCCCTCGCGGGCGCGAGGGAGAGCTCAGCCCCGGCAGAAGCCGGAGGGAAAAGGGGGGCTGGGAAAGGGGGCTTCTGTCGGGGCGGAGATCTCCCTCGCGGGCGCGAGGGAGAGCTCAGCCCCGGCAGAAGCCGGAGGGAAAAGGGGGGCTGGGAAAGGAGGCTTCTGTCGGGGCGGAGATCTCCGTCGCGGGTGCGAGGGAGAGCTCAGCCCTGGCAGAAGCCGGAGCGAAAAGGGGGGCTGGGAAGGGAGGCTCCCGCCCCCCCCACCCTCCCCAAAGGCTCCCACGGCGTCCTGTCGGCCCCGGGAGCGGGCTCGCCGGGCGAGGCCGCAGCCGGGGCCGACAGAAGGCCGGCTCCCACCACCCCGACCCTCCCCCAGCGGCGAACGGCGTTCTCTCGGCCTCCGGAGCGCCCTCGCTACCGCGAGGGCGCTCCGGACGCCCAGAGAAGGCCGGCTCCCACCACCCCGACCCTCCCACAGCGGCGAACGGCGTTCTCTGGGCCTCCGGAGCGCCCTCGCTACCGCGAGGGCGCTCCGGACGCCCAGAGAAGGCCGGCTCCCACCACCCCGACCCTCCCACAGCGGCGAACGGCGTTCTCTGGGCCTCCGGAGCGCCCTCGCTACCGCGAGGGCGCTCCGGACGCCCAGAGAAGGCCGGCTCCCACCACCCCGACCCTCCCACAGCGGCGAACGGCGTTCTCTGGGCCTCCGGAGCGCCCTCACTACCGCGAGGGCGCTCCGGACGCCCAGAGAAGGCCGGCTCCCACCACCCCGACCCTCCCCCAGCGGCGAACGGCGTTCTCTCGGCCTCCGGAGCGCCCTCGCTACCGCGAGGGCGCTCCGGACGCCGAGAGAAGGCCGGCTCCCACCACCCCGACCCTCCCCCAGCGGCGAACGGCCCCCGAAGCGCTTACCTGTCGCTGTGTGGGTGAAGCAGGGAATGGACACTTGGATGGACACTTGGAGGGGCCAATCAGGAGCCGCTTCGCGGCTCCTGATTGGCCCCTCCGAGTTTTTATCCCGGACCGGTCCCGCCCTAACTCCTCCCCACTACCCCTTACTCCTTTATACAGTCCGTGGCGCCCGTGGCGCCACGGGCTGTGTACAGATGGGAATCTATGATCCAGAATACACAGAGGGGCCTGCTGATGCTTCTCCTAACACTGTCAAAGAGCTCTACTGAAAGTCTTCATGGAAAGACCAACAATGTTTGACATTGTCCTTTAACATATGATGACTAATTATTCCATGGGCACTGCATGATATAAGTACACCCAACTTGGTAACTTTGTAAGTAGCTAGAAGTGCCTCAAGACTTAAAAGGTTGGTTTTTTTTTTGGGGGGGGGGGGGGAAACTACATACGCTGCAATCAGGGTTAAGAAAGCTATAGTGACCATTTCTCCACTGCAAAATGTTCTGGAGGAAGGACAGGAGTGAATAGGGTGCTTAACTCTAACTAGTTCTTTGCCCCTGAAATTTCCCCTGCCCTGGCAGATTTAGCCTTTCCAATATTCCCAATCTATATTTACCATGCAAATATTGGAAGAAACCCAGTGGGCATAAAAACAATAGTGATGAGGATTTTTTTTGGGGGGGGGATTGAAGGTTAAGCACTCCCTTCCCCGTTTATTCTTTCTACCCTTGGGGGAAGATGGATAAACAATAGGAGCCATCGAGGATCCATTACATACTGCTTTAATATAACACATTATTTCTTCTAAGCTGGAGAATGTCAGGGCACCCATGACGTTAGCCACTCTTTAAATACTATTTTCTTACCCATTGTTCTTAAATAATGTGCTCTGAAATGGCCTGAAGATACATGTGTTTGTAGCATATGAATTCCCACGTGCATATCTGTTCATCTCCTTAAAGACATGTTTGGTAAGCCACTAACAGAAGATGGTCATTTGAACAAGTGTCTGAAAGCTGAAATTATTATGTATCTGATAATTTCAAAATTGCTAGGATTCCCATGTTACAGGCATTTTCCATTAAGCACTGTAAGGCCAGTTCCTGTATCTGTCCTCCCATGGTACATCTGGCTATTAAATCGAGATTTAATTATTTTCAGATTTTTATATCCGCCATGGTTAGCATTTGTATTTTTCAAAAAGTCATGACTATGTAGAACAAAAGAAATGTGATCTGGATTTTTCCATTCTCTATACATTTACTATAAATAACAGCAAAGTAGTGCAACCTAAAAATGTTTTCAAAGAGGTTTGCAACAAAGGGTCCACAGCCGTTGGTTGGCTCTGTCCTTGGTACATGCTGAGTCCCTTGGAACACTGTAGTGGGCCTTATACTTATCTGAGTGAAAATCACCGTATAAATGTTTCATTTTGTATTTATATATATTTTTAAAAGTTATACTTCTTTCTGTTTTTACACAATTACAGGTTTTAATAAAAAGAATTCTGAATTCTCTTAATGTAAAATAGAATTATTCCACTGAAATGATTGGCAAGAGAAATTATAGTTGAAAATCATTATTCAAAATGCAGTTTTAGCTTAAGGTTCCCCACCACCACCACCACCACCACCACCACCAAAACACAAAAATGGTATCCATTTATCCCAAGGTATAGCGAAGAGGAAGAAACTCTGGTTCAAATGTTACCTGTTATAAACTCAAGGCATACCTTAGGCAAATTGTTGTCATCCTCAGCCAAGCAGCATGGGATAACAATACCAGCATACCTTGCCATTGTAAGGATTATTCATTTGATACAATTATACATTGCCTTTCTGCCACTGCATTCCAGATGTTTTTCATTCAAACTAGCATCTACAATACAATATATACAACACAAAATTGGAAAATATCCAAACCACTTTTTAAAAAAAATAGTTACTATAAAGGCTGAATTCATACCATTGTCCAGTCTAACTGTGGATAAATAAAAATAAATTCCAACGCAGCTTGTGTTTGGACTTGTATACATGACTAGTACTTTTAAACAACTTAAATCTCCCAAGTTACTTCTACTAGTGCATAGTAGTTCACCGTTCAGTGGGAACTACCCTGACGAATACTGGGTTGACGGGGTGTTATTAATCCTAGTTTTATCGATTGGCTTCAAAATGGCATTAATGTTGTATTTTGGAGGTTTCTTTTCAAATATAGAAGTACAGCACAGATGGGCTCTACTGGTATGGCAGGAGATATCAGATCACCAGAAAGAGAGAGAGAGAGATGGCAAAAGGCTTCAGCCCACTCACAGCTCCATCTGCTTGTTTACTTGCCCCATCTCTTGATGGAATCTTAACTGCCCTTCCTTTTCATACCAAGACAGCCCTCAGCTCCAGCCCTTCAGCTGGCTGTATGGGAGTCACCTTTTCCAGGCCCTGCTGGGCACTTGGCCAGAGCCATATTGATACTAAGGCCCACTGAAGCCAACACATGGTTAACACATTATTATTCCTTTTGTCATGCAAGTTATCCTGATCCTCAGTGAACAGAAACATATGACAGCAGTGGAACTGTGAAATGTATAAAGATGATCTGTGTGTGTGTGTGGGGGGGGTTAATTTTATTACTCCCACATTGGGAGAAAATCCTTAAGGAGACACCTTAAAAATTTGGATACTAGTTGTAAAGATTTAGGGGGAAAAAAGATTAAAATTTAAAACACTTGACAGGCACAGTAGTATAGGAAGTGGTAAGGTAAAACTATTAGGAAGATGAGAAAAACTATAACAGATTTGTAATATGTCTTATCTGAAAGCAATTAATAAGCCAACTTTTAATTATCATTTTAGCTTTTAGATCAAGTGACCCTTCCCACTGTGTTATCTTAAAGCACAATGCATGTGCTTTCCCTGCATTTTAAAAAGAAGCCTCTGTAGAATAAAGGATATTATGATAACACATAAAATGTAATCACAGTTAAAGGAGCAAAAAATCCTACCTACCCTTCTAGCTTTCAGGAAAAGTGACTCGACCCCCCCCCTTTTTTGCCATACTGTGGTTTAAATGTCTATTTTAGCAACAATAATGTTTTAAACAACTCACAAATAATCCAAGCAACACCATAGCTTTCTCTCTATTGAGCTAAACATTATGAGCAAGTACATCAACAATACTTAGTGGTTTCTGTTATTGTAACTGAGAGGACTCTGAACATAGATGTGATTGTTTTTATATCATTGTGTTGCTATTTATTCATCACAACCTGTGATTGACACCTGCTGAAAAAAAATCTAAAATCTGCAAAAGAAAGAAAGAAAAGAATCCTCTGTTTGAGAGAAGATCTACTTTACAAATCAGTGGATGGATTTAAACTTGGTTACCATCACCACCACCAGCAGCATCTTGGCTGATCAATGATCTCACTTCCCAGTGGGCACACGTCTTCCCAGTCTGTCTTTCTTGCCTCTCCTTGGTGTGTTGCTTTAAGAGCAGGTGGCCTGGAGAGAATAACTGTCAAAGAAACTTCTCAATGCGTCCCCACCCTCATTGCAAGCTCCAGTCTAAATATACACACATTAGTTGTCATTACTCTACATCTGCCAAATAAAACTCCTCTCAGAGTAACTCTCTCCTCTCAGGTCAAAGCAAGCCGCTCCTCTTTGCATTCTAGCTGATCAAACTGGCGGATCGGATGTAAGAAATTTACGAGGTAAGAACTGAGATTTGGTCAGATGTGATTTCTTGCAGGGCAGAGGGCACAGCGGGGGCTGAAAGGAAACAGCCGAACTAGATACGTGGGATGGGGACTGTTACGTTTGGAATAATATATAGGCACAAGGAGGAGTGGCAATTAATGAGTTGCGAGACAACTCAATTGCAAAGATTTCCAGGGAATAGTACCAGGAAGATCTATAAATGCAGCAAGAGGTTACTGCAAGGAAGATTTCCTGGATGTACTTCCTGAAACAAAGGAGTGAGTATTCCAACTAACTAAAATGAGGGGAAAGCCACTAGCATTCTTACTGAGGGTTTGAATACTGGCTGTGTTTGGCTGATTAATATAATACTGATGCCTATGTGGTCAGATCTCATAGAATATGCAAGAGCAGTGAGGCAAAAGCAAGGAAACAAAGATTCTCCTTCCAGTTTTCATGCTTATATTTTATGAATAATATAACAGAGAGATAGGGCTGCAACGAACTATACAGTTTTATTCTCATACATGTATCCCATGATTCTGTGTAAGCACACGGAAGTACAGTACATTGTATGAAGTGCGAAATTCTTCATAGTCCTGAGAAATTCCGCTTTCACTTTTTGAAACAAGGCTATGAAACTGAGCTTGAAGGTGGATCTGCTGCTGCTCCAAGAGTATGGAGACTTCAGCAGTTCCTGCTCTGTTTATCCCAGAAGATTCTTTATTGGTTATTATAATATCAGGACACTCATAGTAGTTGACACCCATTATGCTTGTGTCCAGGAATAAAAGCTTATAGCTCTGAGATTTGGAGGTATCAGGAACACAGCTTCTTTATGTACAAACTACAGTTTAGCGTTTCTGGTTGTGAGGTGCCTTTCAATACAAAAAAGGGCTAAAAATACCCCCAAATTGCTATTTTATTGGGTAATTCTGTGGGGCTTCCTGAATTTGACATAGTTCAGGTCTTTATCATGTCTTAATCCAGCCCTGGTCAGTGAGCATTCACTTGTTTGAAACAATAACTAAGCACAGATTTCATTTTAACTCTCTTAACTGAGACAAGATATTTCTTATCCAAAGTACAAGATCTGTTCTCTTCTGTTTTCTGACTAGGGTTGGGGAGAGGTTTCTTGTTCGTCTAAGGTATCCAAGACCATTTCTTACAACAGGAGTGGGGTTTTCTGGAGAACATCATGGTGAGGAATGTAGATGACTTCAATTTTAGTCTTCCATCCCATCCTCAGTCCATTCTGGAAGGATTACAGGCCCTGCGCTCCAATCCCAAACTCTCAGATGTCACCTTGATAGTTGGGGGACATGAATTTCCTTGCCACCGCAGCATCCTGGCCCTCTGCAGTCATTACTTCAAGGCTATGTTTGCTGGTGACTTTCTGGAAAGCTTTTCAGCTCGTGTAGAGATAAAAGAAGTGGATCCTGTTGTTATGGAGACTTTGATTGACTTCGCTTACACTGGAAAAGTAACCATCAACCAGGGAAATGTAGAGGCTTTAATTCAGGCATCCAACCAGCTTCATTTCCCTGTTATTCAAAAAGTCTGCAGCCGGTACCTGAGACAGCAGATGGATGCAACCAACTGCTTGGGCATTTGTGAATTTGGAGAAATGCATGGCTGCCCAGAAGTATCATCCAAGGCTTGGTCATTTCTGCAGGAGAATTTTGAGCTTGTGTCTCAGCAGGAGGAGTTCCTTCAGTTATCCAAAGAGAGGCTGATTACTTACCTGTCTAACAAACTACTCCAAGTGCAGGAAGAGCAGAGCCTGGTTGAGGCTGTGCTTCGGTGGGTGAAGTTTGAAAAATCTGCCAGAGCCATGCATCTTCCGGAGCTCCTTGACCTGGTGCATCTAGTCACACTGCCAGATCAGTATCTGCAGGACCTCTTGTCATCAGAACCATTGATTCAAGAATCGGATGCTTGCAAGACCATTATTACCAAACATCGCAGCACGGTCAGTGCTCAGAGGTACCACAGTAACTTGTTCTCCCAACGCTAGAAAAGTGACTATATAGTTCAATGACGACAGCAGTTCTTCCTCCCATTCTCTCTCTCATATATCTATGGCTTGAGAGTGTAATAGTAACCCAAAAATGTTTTAAATAATCAGCCATTTGCATGCTTGCATATTGGTCTGAACGGAGGAGCCCTTGAATCTGTGTTAAAATTAATCACCTGGCCATGACCAGCCACATTTAGTAGGGTCAGGGATGCACTGTATTTCCTGTACTGGCCTGTTTCTGCTCCTCCATCCCACTCACCCTCCCATTCATCCATTGTCTCAGAACAAGCAAGGATGGGGCCACTTTTAAAAAATGTGATCGTGCCCAATTTTCCCACGCTGAAGATATTCTGAAATCTAAAAATGAGTTAGTGAATGCTCCCCACACCCAAAGTAGAAGCTGTACCCCCCTCCCAAATTTGGCACTTGTTTTTATGGGGGGAGCACACACTGACTCTTTGAGACCACTCTGGATCTGCCTTCAGGAGAGGTCTAACCTCTCCTGCCCAAAGGAATCTGTAACAGGGAAAGCCAGGTTATCCAGTGTGAAGAGTGACAGGCAAATTTCACCTCACTATAATGTTGGTTCTAAATATAGAACTTTATTCCTTGACATAAGAATGGCTGACAGCCAGACACTTATATGGGTGAAGGTATGCACTCTTCTTTGGACTAAAATGTGATGCTCAGTCACACAAATGCTTTCCCAAATGAGATACAGTAAATTCCAGTCTGAAGTGGAATATGAGTGATTGAGGGACTTGCTTGTGGGCATAAAATATGTCTGCTAGGCTTTATTCCTCTTTGGAGGAGCAATTTGACCCTCATGAACAACTGTGGGTGGGGAGTGGATCAGCGTCTTCCGCTGAATGAGGAGTGTGAAGGTGTTTTTTTATCATATCCCATTACATCCCAGACAGCAGCCTATTTATTGTGTCCAGAAGAACTCAGTGGGAACTTCAGATAATGAAGCCACCTTTAATTTTCACACCTTAGTCCTGAATTTTATGGTTGGGACATATTAATGACATTGCTTCAGCCAACAGACTTTCTCACTCAACAGGACATTTTAAACATATACTATTAGGTTTACCGTTTTAAAAGTGGCTCAAGTCTAACCAAATCAGTGAATCTATGTAAAATGGAGGTAGAAAGAATCATGTAGAGGTAGAAAGAGACCTTCACCATTAATTATCCTGGATGCTTTAGGCTGATCCTTCTTTGAGCAAGAGGTTAGACTAGATGTTCTGTATGGCCCCTTCCAGCTCTATGACTTTATGAGACTCCTTGTTTAGGATAAAAGTGTGTGTGTGTGTGTGGGGGGGAGCCAATGGAATAGAATAGATGAGGAGAATAAGGCTATATATTCTGAACTTAGTGATATTGTTCTTTCTTCTTTCCACAGGTGGAGAACAGGCCATTTGTCCAGCAGAGACTTCAGGCCCTTCCACAAAAGCTTGAGGAGGTCCTGGTAGTGGTGGGAGGCAGAGCCCTGGAAGACAACGAAGGAGAAGATGGAGAAGCACAACCACCACCAATCTCCAGGAACTTTGCCTTTTATAATACAAAGACAAGTAAGTGCCCGGAGCAAATAATGCCAAAAACTGCAGCTTTGTATATACAGAATACTCCATTTAACTTGGAACATGAGTAATTTAAGGGAAACTAGAAGGAGTCATTTGGCGCCTTTAGCTTTGAAGATGCCACATGACTCCTGCTTGTTTTCCTTATTTTTTTTATTCCAGTAGCAGACTGATGAGGTGTACTCTAGCCCTCAAATGCCTATCACTAAAAATGGGATAGTCTTGAAGTTGCAGCAGCAAAACTCATGTTTGTTTTTGCTGAAACAGACTGACACACCGGGCTGGTTTGCCATCCATGTAGTTGTTTTGGGAGCCTGACTGGCAGTGGGGTGCAATGAGAGAGAAAATGAATAGGTGTGGCTTGGACCTGACATTATCTTGCTGGCTCTAATGGGCTGTAGAGAGACCTTGTGCTAGGGTGGCACAGGGTAAGGAAAACACAGGGCCATTCCGCGCTCGTTCAAAATTGCACAACGGTTGCAAATTGAAATCGCTACTGTTTTGCTGTTATGCACAACGTCATTGACAATCTGCAACACTCCTGAAACCGATCTGCAAAAAGCGCTTCGTTGTAGCGCTTTCAGGGAAATCCCAAAAAGTGGATTCACCCTCTGGAAAGCGCTACACTCTTGCAACCAATCTGCAACACTAGTGGGAAAGTTCTGTGCGTTATCATTGTTGCGGTTTCTGCAAAGTCCCTCCCCCTAGCTCTCTCCTCTGATCTTCCGGCGAAGCGATCGCCATTTTTTTTTTCAGAGCAAGCGGAGATCAATGCACCGGAGAGCCTTCATTTACCCAGCGAGGCTTCCCTGGCTGCAGTCCCTCCCCAGAGCTGTTTTAAGTCACCAAGCACCAAGCAACACACAGCCCCGTTTGCTGGTTTATTTTCCCTTTATTTTTCACTCTGTTTTCGGCCGAAAATCGCACCCGTGCGGGGGGGGGGGGGTATTTTTTTTTCACTCGGGGGGAGCGTGGCAACGATGAAACGGCAGCTCAAACACCACCTGTTAGCTAGATGGGTCTCTCAGTTGCAACGAATCAACGCAGATTCGTTCAACGTGTGTTTTTTTTTTAAACCTTCCTTAAAGGGAAAGGGGCTTTTTGGGAGCATGATAACGGCTGCCCATTGGCTCTTGACGGCCAGGGGCGGGACAAAGCTCGGCAATATCGCTTCCTGGCTAGCTATTTTTGCCGAGACCGGAAACCTGTGGGAAATGATAGAAACGCAACTGGATTCCACTACAAAGGCAGGTATGCATAACGATGAATTCCACTATTTAAAATGGCGTTTTTTCGTTCCGCAACCAATTTGCTACATAGATCCTGGTGCGGAATGGCCCACACTGTTCTCCATGTGTGCCACCTGAGTTGTAGGAGCGCACAAGAGCAGGCATGCTCCCCAACCCCGATGTTAAAACAGGGTTTCCATTTCCCCCCTTGTGGCAGGTTAAATTCTCCCTATTAGCCACGATCTCTTGAAAGACTGGGGAGTGGGGGTGGGTGGGGAAAATGGCCACTGTGAAAGCAATACTGTATCCATTTTCCCTTTATTGCTTGGAGCCAGGTGGTCACAATAGGAGTATGGTGGAGGTAGCCCAGCTCCTGTGCATGTCCACAGCTTGGAATGGCAAAACAAATGCTGCCCTTTCAGCATTAATTAGCAAGTAATGAGAGTCTGAACACTATGCAGTGTGCACTGTAGTGGAATCACCAGTGTATTCTTGTAGCATTTTGAGATCAGAGGAATAAAATCTACAGCAGTCTCTGAAATGTTGGCCTTTACAGAGAAGATGCTTACCTCACTGGGGATAACATTCTGTGATGTATTTGAAAGAAATTGGCATCCATTATGTTTGAGTTCCATCCTTCTGTTATTCAGTGCAAAGCAGTATATGAAGATATGAGAAGCCATCTAATGGGGACTCTCAGGAGGGGGCAAAATTCCATGGCCCTTAGAGCCAAGCAAATAACACAGTTTTTTCTCCATACAATGTTTGGGTTGTATTTTTGTGTTGTGAGGGCTTTCCAGAGGGAATTTATGTGGAGGCCCATCAGGGCCGGCAACAATGTGGTTTCCAGAATGTCCTCTATCTAGGCATTGACCTGAGACTTGGCTAGTTTCAGGAAGCCGCATCATGAGCTTTCCAGCTATATCCTGGGAAAATACGTGTTTCTTGTACTTCTTACAGTGCATAGGAAAGATGATACCCACACCCAAGAGAAAGAATGAAAAGTAACTGAATGTAATTTTTAAAATGATCCTTTAAACTTCAGTTTCACCGTTTTAGGAAACGATGTTGGTGCCAGCAACCTTCTCTACAGGAGAGTTAAAACTGGAGGGTTACTCCACACAGCTCCGATCTTTATTTCCTTTTATGAACTTCCTCTGAAATCTGTTGTAGAATCTCCTTCACCATCTCCAGAGTTGTCTCGGTGTTAGCAAATTTATTTGAAGCACTGAATGGCCAGTTTTAAGTCTGATCTTCACTTGCTCTGTGCCTTATATAAGAAGTGAAAGGGAGTGAGATGCAGGCGTATAATCTATCATCTAGATCTACAAAAACAAAATATCTTTTATCATATAAACCCATCCTGTGAAACAGAAACACTCATGTAGGCAGGAACAACTGTGCCTTGGACTTCAGCCTAGAATAGTGCAGTTACTGGGAAAGAAAGGATTCAAGATGACGTAGCTGCTCTGGGTCTTTTTGGCATTTGTCACTGCTCAGCAGCTGTATTCCTCCCAGGCTGACATTGACATAGGAAGCTGTTGCACAGGTCGGCAGCAGATTGTGTTGGGGAAAAAAAAACAGTTTCTAGGGAAGGATGGAAGCCTGAGAGAGATAGAGAGACCTCCTGTGGTCTGAGCATAACCTGAACAATATGATAGTGTCAGAGGGTGTTTTGACTCCCCTGTGAACATAGAACACAGAAAACCTATGTCTATGAGTCTCCTCAATGTCCCTAATTTTCTTTGGGGGGGGGCATTTATTGTTGTGAAGTTTAGTTGATTTATTACCTTTGCTTTTTTAACTCCTGGACTGTAACAACTTGAAACTTGATTCTTCTTTGCATGCCAGGATATTCACCGTATATTGGCACAACAGTCTTGAGATGATGTCCTGAAAATTGTACTTTCCCCACCACCCTCTACTTTATTTTGCACTTCCCAGCCTGATGGAGAGTTCTGGTGAATTCAAAAGCTTGCATACTTATGTGTTATTTGGTTGGTCTTTGGTGTAGTTGTTAGGAGCACTGATTTCTAATCTGGCAAGCCAGGTTTGATTGTGCACATGCAGCCAGCTGGGTGACCTTGGGCTCGCCACAGCACTGATAAAGGTATTCTGACCGAGCAGTAATATCAGGGCTCTCTCAGCTTCACCTACCTCACAGGGTCTGTTGTGGAGAGAGGAAAGGGAAGGCGGCTGTAAGCTGCTTTGAGCCTCCTTCAGGTAGAGAAAAGTGGCAAATAAGAATCAACTCTTCTTCTATATTTTCAAGGGAAAGATTCCATGAAGAATACAGTGTCTACTGGTTTTAACTATTTGATAATAGTTGTATTTCTCTTGTATTTCTCTTTTTAGAAGAATGGCTTGCCCTTCCTGATTTTCCAGATTATAATAAATGGGGATTTTCTATGATTGCTCTAAATAACAATGTTTATGTCACAGGTAAGTGATTCTCTCTCTTCTATCAAATGTAGATCTCCCATGGGTCTCTCAGAATATTTTCAGATATTAAAGAGAGAAGTTATATTATGGAAATTAAATTATCTTAATAGACAACATTTTAACTATTATAGTACGCTGCCTTGAATCATGAGGAAAAGTGGAATATAAATGCATGTTTTAATAAAACAAATAATATTTTCACTTATAATTCTGCAAATGCTAGAAAGGTTGCAAAAAGTTAAGAGCCCTGAGCACAAAATAATGATGGTTAATAGACTTGAATTTAGTGTCTTAACTTGGTGTAAAGAAACCTCTAACTCTCCATTTGTGATGGATGCTTCTGTTTTCAGGTGGCTCCAGGGGTTCACAGAATGATACCTGGTCCACAACCCTGTCATGGTGCTTCTGCTTCAAGAAGGGCACCTGGAAGCCCATTGCTCCAATGCTAAAGCCTCGAACAAACCATGCTACGGCTATCCTCAATGGAGAGATCTATGCCATTGGTGGTAAGGAATGAGATCTGTCAGCTTCACTCATCAGCCATGGATCAGCAGAGTGAGCATTCACTTGGGCCATACAAAAATGTGCCACCTCCATTTTCCAAAAATGGCCTCCCTGCACATCAGAAATGGCAGGAGACAGGAGGCACCTGAAGTAGGCTATCCCTGAGAAAAGGCAGAAAAACATGCTACTAGATAGATAAATGGGGGAGACTGATGATGAGTTAAATAGCTACTGCTGTGTTTGTACAGGCTGCTGAAGGTGCTACAAATCCAGGGGCCCCTGCAACCTTCTATCCAAGGGTTAGGGATGGGGAGAAAGAGGTGTGGCTGGAGATGAAGAGTAGACTGGCAGTCACAGCAACAAGAGGGAAATAAATGCCTGGTCCTGGTGCCATGTGGAATAGACCATTGATTTGTGGGTTAAGTTGACACCCATGTTGCTCACTGCTCATGCTTTGTTCCATAGCTGTCTGCTTTACCAAGACAGACTCCTGTCCTCTTTGTTAAATCTCCCATTTAATCCATAGGTACCACTGTGGACATAGTGGAGGTGGAGTGCTATGATCCGTATAATGACAGCTGGTGTTTTGTCAGCCCTGCCCTGAAGTATGTCAGCAACTTTTCCATAGCTGGGTGTCTTGGGAAGCTGTACCTCATAGGCTCTTGCGCTGTCAAATACAACGCATTAACTCTGCAGTGTTACAACCCAGCTACAGGTAAGAAGGAAGAGAGAAGAAAGAAGAAAGGCACCGAGTAACCAAGCCTTGGCTCACTAAACTGCTGTGCTAAGAGGTGCTAAGAGGTGCTCCTTTGGGTTGTGCAACTCTGAAATGGGTCACTTAAGGAAACAGAAGATGTTCAGGTAGATGGTAGTGGTGGAGCTGGAAGATCCAAGGTCACAGGTAGGGCAATGTATTGGTGCACAAGCGTGGGGGAAGGGAAGGGCATGGAAGGCTTTTGAAGACAAGGATAAGGGGTTGTGACTCCAGCCACTGAGAGCCACTGCTTCGGTTTACAAGTCCTATCCTTGGGTTTGTATCTTGGCCAAATTAAAGTGTCACGGATGGAACGCTGGGAACCAGCTCTTAGATATGAATCCCAGGTCTTGCTCTAGATTGCCTGTGACCCGCTTTGCATGTTTAGACCCTGTTGTATTGGTATGGCTTTTAATTTTATTTGTGATGCCTAAACAGTAAAAATTATTAGGTGGAGGGTGAAGCAGTTTATGGTGTGTGACTTCCTGCATGGCACACAGCCCAGAAGTTTCTTCACATTCGCATTACAAATGGTTTGCCTATTTCTGCAGAAGCCACAGGCTATACCTTCCTTATTTTAGCTCTCAGGGTTGCTCGAGATGTTTGTTTACCCAGTTGCCGAGACCTGTACATCAGCATGATGTCACCATGCACTGACAAACCTTTTCGTCTGAGAAACTCTCAGCTACTGTCAAATTTCTCCTTATAGTCAATGAAGGCTTTAAGTACAGTGCATGCGACTCACATTTGGACTGTCTGAGAAATCATGGGGTAGCTTTTTGCCATTGACTAACTGTGGCACTGGCTGCTTTCCTCTCATGTTATCCTATTGATGGACAAATCATATTCATCAGTGTTCTGTGTAGGGCACCTCTCCCCCCATCTCACTGTGGTACATTCCACAACTGATCATACTTCAGGACTTTGAGTCAGGACTTGGAGAACTAGGTTTGATTCTTCTCACCTCCACATGCAGCCAGTTGGGTGACCTTGGGCCATCCACAGTTCTCTCAGAGCTCTCTCAGCCACACCTACCTCACAGGGTGTCTGTTGTGGGGAGAGGAAGGATAGGCAATTGAAACCATTTTGAGACTCCTTCTGATAGTAAAAAGTAGGGCACAAAAAATTGCTCTTCTTCTAGCATCTCTGGCTCTTTACATTTGTCCTTCACACAGTGCCTCTTTAAGCCAGTAAACTACCAGCCATCTGTTCATTCTTATTTCTGTTGCTATCCATGGAAAATACTCAATTACATTTAGAGATATATCTGATGTGACAAAGGTAATGGTGGTAATGCAACAGAATACCAGCAGTAGCTATCTGCATGGGGAAATTATAGCTCATGTCCAAGCTCTTTGTCAGAGCAATGTCTGGCCTGAAATCCTAGATTTCTGTTGCAGGTAGCATGCAATGCAGTGATCATGTTTATAAAATTATACATGGAGTGGAGAAAGGGGATAGAGAGCACTTTTTCTTCTTTTATAAGGCAGGACCAGGGGACATTGATGGGCAATAGATTTGGGATGGACAAAAGTACAACTTTAGTCAACAGTAATTATCATTGCTCGACATAGATGCCAAGAATAGAGAAGGGTTTCAAAAGTGATTAGATGGATTCTTGGAGGATAGTTTCATCAATGACGACTAGCCTGGTGACTAAAGGTAATCTCCAAATTCAGAGGCAAAGAACCTCTGAAATTCCTAGTGCTAGACTTTAAGGTGCTGTTGGACTCCTGTTTTATTTTGTTGCTGCAGACTAACACAGCTATCCATCTGGAATTACCTTCAAGCAACTACCTTCAAGGCCTGCCAGTCCCACACCAAATCCTTTCCACTGCCTATGGAATTATTTTGTCATTCTAATAAGAAATCTTTTTAATGTGACAATGTCATCCTTGCATAAGGATGCGGAGGCTTTTCATGAAAACAATGGCCTTTTATTTTTTTTTACAGATGTCTGGAGTGTCATTGCCTCCCCTTTTATCCCCAAATACCTCTCTGCTCCTCGATGTGTCTCTTTGCATGGTGTCATCTATCTTATTGGAGACAACACAAAGAAAGTCTATGTGTATGATCCAGATGTTAACATATGGCAGAAGGTAGGCAAGAGTGGGTGAGCTAGAAATTATTTTAACCCAAAACAGAGGAATGGAGGATCAGGCAGGGGTTCAAATATCCAGCTAACCATGAAACTCATTGGATGATCTTGAGACACTCAGCCTAACTCTTCTTCATGGGCCCATTGTAAGGAACCTGTATATTTTAAACAATTTTATTTTGCTTCTCCATGGTGTAGTTTACATAAAAATAAAAACAAGTACTTCAATATACAAAAAGAGTAAATATTAAAGCAAGTTAACAATTGAGTACAAAATAATGAAAACAGAGTTAAAGGGAGGGAGTGGAATAATTTATTTTATTTGTTTAGATGTCTCTGCTGCCATTCCCAGGGTCATTTGCCCTGAGTTCTTTGATTAAAAGGCAATATAAACATGTGATCAAACACACAACTTTAACTTTACTATGAACAAGTTAAAAATAACATTGAGGCTATGCCTGACGTGATATGTGTGGATGTGAAGGGCCACATTTCCCCATTGTATGTATGACTAAAAGGGGGACTCATTTGCTTTAATATTTACAGACCAGTGATCATGTCCCAGAGGGCATTTTTTGTGTGCCCTGTCCTATCATGAGGGTATCCCAGCCTGCTGCACAAGGCAGTTCTGCTCCCCTGGCCCTTCTGGCTTTAGCAGCAATGTGTGTAATGTTGTCGGAGGGTTGGGTTACGCAGCATCATTCTCAAATCTCGCTGCAGCTGTTCGCATGGCGTCAGTGCTCAGCTGACTGTGCATCACCCACTCCAGTCCTCAGGACAGGTGCAGAGTGAGTCCTGCCAGTGTCTCCATCTCTGTAGATTTATGACTCATGGTCAGTGTGCGGTCACTATCCAGCCATCCATTGGATACGCTGGTAGCCTCTAATGTTGTAATTCTAATTGTCAAATGCTTTCTCTGTAGGCAAGGGTCTTTTTTTTTGGGGGGGGAGATTCCTGGAGAGGGGGTTGTCTCCAGTTGGAGAGTAACTGTAGCTCAGTGAAAGAGGATGTCTCTTGCATACAGAAAATCTGAGGTTCAGATCATGGCAGATGGTGGGAAAGTTTCCTATACCTGAAACCTTGGGCAGCCATGAGCTAGGTGGATCAAAGTTCAGGTTCATTTGAGCTTTTCCCACTCAAGTCTAATGAAATCAGAGTCCAGTGGCACCTTTAACACCAACAAAGATTTATTCAAGGCATGAACTTTCAAGTGTAAGCACTCTTCCTCAGACTTATTGTGCTATTTCAGACCAACATGGCTACCCATTTGAATCCACCCAAGTCTACTCTGTGTTCTCTATGGAAAGTAATGGGGACTATACATTATGGTTGGCCAGTAGATATATAAAGGAGGGACATGTACCAGTGGATGGTAATCTTTTTAGCAAGGCTAAAGTATGGCAATTCTCCTCCAGCATGCATTATATTGATGCTTTGTGATGACTTTTCTTTTAGTCTACTGAGCTATTGAATATGGTCTTGCGGGTTTCCATACCAAAAAGGGGTGTGTGGGGGGGGGGATGGGAGGTAGGCTACCGGTTGCTGTTTCTTTACATACTATCTCTAAAAGCTAGTTCTGTTAAATGCTGATTCATAAGATAGGACTGCTAATCACTGTGTCCTTTTAATGTGTGGCTTTCCAATTCTATGCTTGCTTTCACTGTGATTCATGCATCAGCTCAGCTGGAAAATACTGTTCGGATGGATGGGGGTAGGTCAGATCAATCCAGCCTTCAACTGGATTCTTTGAAAGTAAACTTTAAAGTAAACTTTGTAGTCACAAGGGGAAAGTTACCCAAGAACACTCCAGTTTAGTTCCCATCACCTGCAATCCAGGGCTGTGTTGAGACTAAAGCCAAATACCTCCTCCTTCACCACATGTAGGCGGCCACTGTTCCTACCTTCATATGTTCTACCTAAGGACAAGTCCTAGAGGAACCTATTTTCACCTACAATAAGATCTTTGCCCCAGTGATCCATTTGTAATTACAGCTCTGAGCTGGACAGTGTTATCTTTTATTTATTCCCACCCACCCCCAACTTTCCTTCCCACTGTGGTTCCCTAGTGGCTCATAACATTCTCTCCTCCATAATTTTATATTTTTCACATTACTGTTAGGTAGATTAGTCTGAGTTTGTGTGAGTGGCACCCAGCAAGCTTCCAGAATACAGTGGGGATTCAACTTGCCCAGATCCTAGTTTGAAACTCTAACCAGCATTCCAACTTGGCTCACAAAATAATCAAGATAGCAAAAAGTGATGTAGTGGTTAGGAGCAGCTGCCTCCAATCTGAAGAACCAAGTTTGATTCCCAGTCCTTCACATGCAGCCAACTGGGTGACTTTGGGCTAGTCATTCTGTCTCCGCCTCACCTACCTCCAGGTGTCTGTGGTGCGAAGAGGAAGGGTATGTGATTGTAAGCCACTCCGAGACTCCTTCAACTGGTCAAAGGCGGGGTATAAAAGCCAACTCTTCTATTTGCATTCTGCAATATGCACATTCTGCTCATTGCCATTGCCTAGGCTCGCTCTTCCAATCTGAGAATGGTTCTAGGGAAACAGAGAACAAGGGGAAACACTCACACCCTCTGTTTTATCACATATATATGACCCTGTATCTTGTTCTCTGATAGAACGGTGGCTGCCCCTGTGAGTAGATTTCACATCTCATATAGGAAGAAAAGTTTAAAAAACAACATTTTCAGACATCTTTGATAAACAGAGCTTGAAGAACCAAACATGTGCCAAATCAGGCTTCCCGTCTCTTATGGAAGAACCCTTAGAATCTCATATTCCTGTCAACAAAAGGGAGTCAATTGGCAGTGAGCACACCCAAGTGCTTCTTTATAGTCACACCTTTCCACCACTAGATGGCAGCATCTAGTTTTTACAGCCATCATATGAAAGCCCACCCACTGGACAACTGAGAACTACTGTAATCCAAACAGCATGTCGGGGTGGGCTCATACACACCCACGTAGGAACAATAAATTAAATAAAATGCTTGTATCCAACCATTTCTTGTGGCTCAAGACAACCTCCTGACCCGACAAGATACCTGCAGTTTATACTCCATTCAAAGCATTGGCAAATAAAATAGCCTTGCAGTGCTTCCTAAACATTTCTAAAGAAGGTGTCCCCTTTATCTCCTCAGGGAGACCATTCCTAAAGTGGAGAAGGTGTGTGCTCTGGCTGATGCCAGGTGGGCTAAGTGAACTGGGTATGAAAAACCAGCATTTCGTTTTTTTCTTTTGGTGTGGAATATTTGAGTTTGGAGTAGGACAATGATATTGGGTGGAGGACAAGGGCCATTCCACACAATGACCAATGTTGCTAAATGTTTGCAGTATGCAGAAACACTGGGGCTTTTCGCACGCCTTCAAAATCGCACAATGGTTGCCAATTGAAAACGCTACTGATTTGCCGTTATGCACAATGTCGTTGACAATCTGCCACACACCTGAAAACGATCTGCAAAAAGCGCTTCCTTGTAGCGCTTTCAGGGAAATCCCCAAAAGTGGATTCACCCTCCGGAAAGCGATACACTCCTGCAACCAATCTGCAACACTAGCGAAAAAGACCTGTGCGTTAACATTGTTGCGGTTTCTACAAAGTCCCTCCCCCTGGTTCTCTCCTCTGATCTTCCGGCGAAGCGATCGCCATTTTTTTTTTCTCCGAGCGAGCGGGGATAAACGCACCAGCGAGCCTCTGTTTAGAGGCTTCCCCGGCTTCAGTGCCTCCCCTTCAGTCACTAAGCACAAACAAGAGAAGCCCGTTTGCTGATGTATTTTCCCTTTATTTGTTACACATTCATTCAGCCGAAAATCGGGCCCGTGAGAGGGGGGGGGGTTTCACTCGGAGGGAGCGTGGCAACGAATAAATGACAGCTCAAACACACCAGGCAGCTGGATGGGTCTCTCCGTTGCAACGAATCAACACAGATTCGTTGCAATGGGTCTGGTTTTTTTTTTTAAAAACTTTCTTAAAGGGAAAGGGGCTGTTTGGAAGCATGCTAACGGCTGCCCATTGGATTTTCAGCCGAAAATCGGGCCCGTGAGAGGGGGGGGGATTTTTTTTTTCACTCGGAGGGAGCGTGGCAACGAATAAATGACAGCTCAAACACACCAGGCAGCTGGATGGGTCTCTCCGTTGCAACGAATCAACACAGATTCGTTGCAATGGGTCTGGTTTTTTTTTTAAAAAAACTTTCTAAAAGGGAAAGGGGCTGTTTGGGAGCATGCTAACGGCTGCCCATTGGCTGCTTGACGGCCAGGGGCGGGACGAGCTTGGCAAGAGCGCTTCCTTTCTAGCGATTTTTGCCGAGACCGGAAGCCTGTGGGAAACGCTACAAAACGCAACTGGATTCCACTACAAAGGCAGGTATGCATAATGACGAATTCCACTATTTTAAATGGCGATTTTTCATTCAGCAACCAATTTGCTACAAAGATCCCGGTGCGAAAAGCCCCACTATATTTAATAGTGGAATTGCATCATTCCGTTTACAAATAGTAATAGTATTTCCTTTTCTCCTCCCCTGAAAGCTCCTTTATCTTCTGTTCCTTGTGTCCTGCTTCCTTGTATCCTTGTCAGCCACCTGCTTAACCTACCCTTATCTGCCATTCTGTCTTCAGCTTTTCCTCTCTCTAGCAGCCTCTGGCTGGGGAAACTGTGGCCCAGTTGTACAGTACCTGCTGCCAGGCTGGGTGAACTTGAGTGCTAAGGAGGCACCTCACCCCTGTATCTACTTCCCACACTGTTTCCTCTTTCCCTCTTATTGGCAGCTTCCATATCCTCACCTTTCCTATTGCCTTCTCTCCTTCCCACCCATCAACTATCCTATTATCTGCCTCTCATCAGCTATTGTTATCATTTACTTCACATATACCCCACCACTTCCTCTTTTATCCATAATTGTGGGGATCCAAAGTAGCTTATGTTATTCTCCTGTACTCCATTTTATCCTCACAAGAACCCTTTCAGGCTGAGAATGTATGGCTGGCTAAAGGTCACACAATGCACACCACGGCACTCAGTGCACCCCCAGACCTAATCTGAAACTCTGATCACTACACCATACTGGTTTTCATGGAATGGCTGCTGTTGAATAGTAGTGAACAGTTGGGTCTGGACTGGGACATCCATAGGAATGTCAGATTCTCAGATGTCACTTTTTTTGCCACTGGCCAGCTGACCAGCAGGGATATTACCACTACCACCCCATCAGAGAATGCTGAAATTAAATGTGACATGCCTACATGACCCAGAAGTGACATAGACATGTTGGGGACTTCATGGAATGACACTTTGGGTTTTGCCACCAACCCACAACCCCAATATACCTACTACACTTCCAGGTTATGTAGGCATTTTGCATTTATTTTTGGTGCTTTCCACACACACACACGCGCACGCGCGCGCGCACACTCCTTGTAAATTTACTCCATCTTTTGCTAGCTGGCCCAAGGTAACTCACATGGTATCAAGTCAAATGATCTAGTGATTGCTGCTGGACTTGATATTGATTAATATACCCTCAAATACCAAAACAGCCCTCGGAAGGGCCTTGCCCCATTTCCCTGATTTTTACTGGCAGAAACCAAGATTTCAGTTGGTAAATAATGTTGTATTGCCTAGCAACAGTCACGGTGGACCTTTGGTTCTTAAAGCTAAAGGTGCTGCCTCTGTTATTTGGGAAGTGTTAACCTCCCAGTGTTTTGTTTTTTTTAAAAGGTTCACATTTTTCTGCAAACCTGGGGCTTCCCAGGTACTTAGAAAGATCTGCCTTGTCTATCCATGGTCCTAATCTCCATATATAAGTATCTGCAGATTTGGCTATATTAAGAATCAGACATGTTGATGGAAGGAAATAGTTCTTTAGATATATGGTACTGAGGCTGTGAAGGGCTTTGAAGATCATAACTAGTTCCTGGAATGGGACTAAGAAACAAATTAGCCAAGATATGTTCCCACCGGCAGTAAATAGGTTGCTGTGTTCTGAATCAGCCGATGTTTCTGAGTTGTCTTCAAAGGCAGCCCAGTGTAAATTACGGTAGACCAAGAGTGAGGTTACAAAAACTTGGATCAGCATGGCCAGATCAGTTGAGTCTGAGAGTTGGCAAATTGAATGCAGATGATAGAAAGCACTCTTGATGATGTCATGTCTGTTGGCAGGTGCAACAGCTCCACACCCTGCATGAAAATGGAGGGATGGTGTCTCTTGGAAGTAAACTGTTTGTTACTGGTGGACACTGGAAGGGCATGGATGGTGACTATCAGGTGGAGATGGAAATTTATGACTGTGCCAAGGATATGTGGACAAGGGAAGGTCCCCTCCCATGCTTATGGCTCTACCACACTGCCTCTTCTATCTTCATGGACACTTCAAAGTGGAGGGAACCATTCTTGGGAAACCAAATATGACGGGCAATAGAGGACAAGGTCTCAGATATCAGCTGCACCTGTGAAAAGGAACAGAATATTTTCGAGTATCACATTTTTACATTTTCTTTTGCATTCACCTTATTGTTTGGACTTTGTTTTCATCCATTTATGTGATAAACCAATTTGCCCAGAGATTAGGATAAATAATGCTTGTCATAGCTACTGCATTAAAAAAAAACTAGTGCTGATTGGAGATGAAGATTTATAAAGCTGGTAAGAAAGTGGGGCAGGAGGAGAGGTTGGAATGGAGTTAAAATAATAACCCTACAATAGTGTTTGGTCAAAAAAAACCTTTCACATTAACGCTAGGTTAAGAAAGGTAAAGCAATATCACTGCTACATGTAACTTGCAGCCTTTGTCTTCATGCACAAGAGTATTTACTGACACCAGCAGTGAAATGTGTGAAGCTACAGAAACTTCTTCAGTTTCTAAAATTGCAGAATGCACCTTTCCCCCCCCCTCCCCAAAATGCTACAGATAAAATAGCTTTCAGTGGGAACACGGTGCTTATTCTGAAAATGCTACTCAGGTAGCTGAGTTCCGTGGACAAAGTGAAGCGTACTTAAGCACACTGATTTCAGTGGATGGGAGAATAATTCTGTGTTGGATGATGGCTGGTGGCTGAAAACACCCCAAAACAACATGGGTCATCCCTAAGTCAAAACCAGAGGTTCTGAGGTTCGAATTGGAGGTCATGGTAAGTAACTTTAATGGTTGACATTTGTGATCCAATCTGAAATTCCTATTTGTATGTCTATTTTTTATGGGGCTCAGAATATTTATTTTATACACACACACACTATAATACATTATGAAACTACCTATTCACATATTCAAATAAAAATGACAGTGATCCTGTAACTCTTCCAGGGCTCTTCTATTTACTAAATTTGTTAGTTTGGCCATCCTACATAGTTCACCCACTGTATTAAACCAATCAGTCACTTCAGGTGGATCTTGTTTCCATTTCAGAGCAATTAATAGTCTCGCTGCAGTCGTAGCATGGAAAAAATTATCTTGCACTAAACTGGTAGATTTTCAGGAAAGAAACTTAGTAACATATATTCAACATACAAAGGAAACTTCATTTTTACCATCTTTTCCATCGTGATATATATTTTCATCCAAATTTTAAAACTTTTAACAGTGCCACCACATATGATAACAAGAACCAAAAGTCTCATGACATCGCCAACATTTCTCATTGTGTTGGTCTGCTAATCCCTTTAGGAGTTACATACCATCTATAAAACATCTTATACCAGTTTTCCCTCAGTGATGTGGGATTTGTAAGCGTGGGTGCTTAGAATATTTCTATCCCTCATGATGTAAGTCAAATCAGAAGTTCCCCAACATGGCTTGAAGTCACACATATGACAGGGGACTCATCTTCAAAACACTGTGGACCTGATTCTGCTGTAGAGCACAGTATGGTGGAAGGAGGGGTATCATTCTTCCCTCTTGCATGACTAGGGAAGCCTAGCCAGCTTCAAAGCCAATAATTCCTGTAACTCTGGTTGCTGACTCCAGATTGGGAACTTCTGGAGATTTGGTAGTATCTAGGGAGGGTGGAATATGGGAAAGGGAGGGAAATCAGTAGGGATATAAGGCCAGCATGCTGGCAGGGTCTCATGGTAATTGTAGTCCATGGACATCTAGAGTGCCACAGTTTGGCCACCCCTACCAAAGGCGTCTGTCCTCAAAAGCTGTTATTTCTTCCAGGTGAACTAATCTCTGTGGTCTAGAGCAGTGGTCCCCAACCCCCAGTCCGTCACGGCTGGCATTTTACCACCTCTGCCAAGCCAAACTACTAGCGCCCTACCTGGAACCAGAGCACCTAGCCACAGTGATCCATATGATGGTCACCTCCAGACTGGGCTTCTGCAACTCGCTCTACGCAGGCCTACCCTTATCCTTGATCGGGAAACTACAACTGGTCCAGAACGCCGCGGCCAGGATTCTCACTAAGACATCATGGAGATCTGATATCCGGCCGGTACTCCAAGAACTTGGTTGGCTCCCAGTTGAATTCCGGATTAAGCTTAAGGTTTTGGTAATCACCTTTAAGGCCATACACAGTCTGGGCCCAGTGTATCTAAGACACCGCCTCCCTGCCTATACCCCCAGAAGAGCGCTACGCTCTGCCACCTCCAACTGGCTACGGATCCCTGGCCCTAAACAGGCATGTTGGGCCTCAACAAGGGCCAGGGCCTTTTCAGTCCTGGCCCCCACCTGGTGGAATGAGTTCCCCAAAGAGATCAGGGCCCAGCCGGAACTTCCACAATTCCACAGGGCCTACAAAAAGGAGCTCTTCCACCAGGTATTTGGTGGGGCCAACTGAGCCATAACATCTACAGGTGCCCCCCCAGACTGAGGGACCGAACCTACTGAGGGATTGTCAAGTTATTGTGGAAGTGCCATTCTAATTGTTCCAGTTGATGTGTTGTTGTTATTGTTATACTGTTATATTGATTTTGATAGTGTTCTATGTGAATGTTCAAAAATGTTTTATGTAAACCGCCCAGAGCTGTAGGGAAGGGCGATATAAACAAACAAACAAACAAACAAACAAAACAGTAGAAAGGGAGACAGAAACGGCTAAGGCTGTATCAATTTCAGGATAAATGAACTGCTACTAAATTTTGCAGGATTATGCCATTTGGCTCCTCAAACTGCAATTCATAAGTAGATCTTAGTGATTTCACTGGGAGCTATGTGTGAATGTAGTTGTACTGACAGGATTATAGCCTGTTGGTTAAGAGCACTCATTTTTTTCTGGAAAAAGTTGTAACTAGTGGAATTCTTGTTGCTTTAGTGCACTTTTTGTTATTTATGTCTACACAGAAGTAGTCTTTATCAGGACGTTAGCATTTGTCCATGCAAAAAACCTAAGTTAATTGTCTGCTTGCCTTTAATAGTGGATAGTGGAGAGGAAGGAAAGGTGATTGTAAGCCTTTTTGAGACTCCTTTGGGTAGTGAAAAGTGAGGTATAAAAACCAGCTCTTCTACCTACAAGATCAAACTAACACCATGGCCTGAAAAATCTTTTAAAATTTTGTAACATCCAGCCAGACAAAGAGTTCTAATAAGCTTGAAAGCTTGCACAAAATTTTGTGACAACTTGATTGGTCCTAATAAAAGATACCGAACATGTTTCACTCTTGTTGGTTATGTTACTTGCCTTTATTAATCAAGAATTTTTATTTGTCCATCCAGCTCTTGAACCCAGTGGCAGGTAGGAAAATATGTTAATCTGGGCTGCTTGCGTTGAACCATGGTGATAAGCCTCTTCTGACACGTTTGGTACCTGAATGGTCCTTTCTGAAGTACAAAAATGGAGAACTACTTCACATGCTATGGGAGGGGGTCTGAAGCCAATGAAAGTGACCAATTGTGGCTCTCAATGTATGTGCCCTTCATACATTAAAAAGAATTGCTGATCCTCTCATACTAGGATACAGGGACTCATCTTTTTCATATGAGGTGGCTCTAATGTGCCAGGTTTATTTGGTTCATTTTCTTTCTTTATATCCTACTATCCTCAGTGGCTTCATCTCCTTCATTTTATCCTCACAACAACTCTGGGAAGTAGATTGGACTGAAAGAATTGTGACTGGCTTCCATAGCAGGGTGGTTATTCAAACCTGGATCACCCAGATCTCATCTGACACTGTAACCACTATGCCATACTGGCTTTCCAATTCTGACAGGGAAAACCGATTTAAAACTTTAAAGTATACAGACGCATTGTTTTAGCCCATGGAAGAACACATACCATCTATTAGACGTATGTATGCACAGACTTCTTCTACCATATGAAACATGTTCATGCATTTTCAAGCTGAAATGCAACACTGATTTACTTACCTTTTCCACCACCACCCCTCTCTCTGACTGTTTCTGCACTAGGGACTTTGCTGCCCTGGCTCCCATGCGGGAGCACGAATCCAGGGCAAATGAGGTGCACCAGACAAAAATGCCTCCCCATGCAGGAGCCAGAAGAGGTGGCACAACCTGCCTCTTGTGTGGAAACAGTCTCTCTCTTATTTCTGAACAGATTTATGAATGTCTACAGGATTGGGCTTTATAAGCAAAGCATCAACAAATGTTTGAGCAGATATAAACTCAAGATGTCTTTTTTTTTTAAGTGGATCCCTCTGAAGCGTGAAGAAAAAAACCTTGGTCTACTTTATTCAGAGCCAATATCAGTCAAGGAACAACACTGGAGGAAAGCAAATCTCAGGCTACAGCTGGAGAAACCTGCATTCATTCTTGCTTCTAGCTATATCTGTATCTATCATCCTTATGGGGACAACCTAGTCCCTTGCCCTCATCTTTTGCATGAAGCTTTCCATACAGGAAACCCCCCTGCTGCTGACTTCCCTTTCTCAGCTAGTAACGTTCTTACACTTATAAGACGATGCCTGTGCATGTGGGGGAGATACTGGGGCAGCTCTTTCACCAAGTCCCTCCTTTCAGATTCCACACATCACCCACTAAGCCCTCTGATCAAGCTGTCTGTGATAAGTTAATTGACATTTCCCTCAAACAGTCTCCAAGTGGTTCTCAAGCAGCTGGTGCCCTTTGATAACAGCCCTTGGCAGGCACCTGCCCACAGCTGCCTCCCAGGGTACCTGACTGTTGCTGAGTTCTTCCTACAGAAAAGGGAAGGCCAACAGCTGTTAAAGCTTCTGATAGGTAGGAGGCCAAGAATATCTCTCTCCTGCTATCAAAGAGTCTCTCTCTCTCTCTCTCTCTCTCTTTCTATCCCTATCACTCTCTCTATCTCTATTTCTATCTATCTAATTTCTATACCGCCCTCCCATAAGGCTCAGCTGGATAGACAACACCTCCTGCTCTTTTGCACTGACTCTATTTACACATTTCCAAATTCAAAATAATATAACATATCAGAGGGAGAGATGGAGATTCTGCCCATATGTAGAATATAAAAAGCAACAAAACTATTGGTTGCATCATCCAGTTTGTTAGATTTGTGCAGTACTTTTGATAGCCAGCACAACAAAAACAGGCCACAACATACTGAAACACCTCATCCTTAGAAGTGACTCACATGAACATGGGGGTTGCTAGGGCAAGCAGTTTCCACTATGCAGCATGGATGCTAATGCACACAATCAGTTTTTGAATAGCTGCAACTAAAACCACTGAGAAGACGCTCTATAACAAAAGGCTAAAAAAAATCAAGGTTAAAAAGAAAAACAGGGCAATGAGGGAGTTTTATAAAATTATACAAGGTAGAAAAAGTGGCGAGAGATTACTTCTTCTCCCTTTCCCCAAATATATGAACTCATGGGCAGCTTGTGAAATTGATGGGCCAGACAGTCAGAAAAAACCAAAGGAGAATACCAGTGTGTAATTGTGGAACTCAGTACCATCAAAGGCAGTTATGGCTACTAGCCCATGGGCCATTGGATACATTCATGGAATTAATCACCCATGATGGCTAAATGACATTATACCCCCAGTGGTGGTGGAAAGTATTGCACCAGACTTATGGTGACCTCAAAGTGTCTTCAAGGCAAGAGATGAACAGAGATTGTTGGCCATTGACTGCTTCTGTGTAGCAATCCTAGATTTCCTTGGTGGTCTTCCATCCAAATACTAACCAAGACCAACCTGTCATAGCCTGAGCAACTCTAGTAAAGGACCTCAGACTACCAGTTGCAGGCAAAGCTTGGTGTGAGCCAGTTTGGTGTAGTGGTTAGGAGCACGGACTTCTAATCTGGCGAGCTGGGTTTGATTCCCCACTCCTCCTCCACATGCAGCCAGCAGGATGACCTTGGGCTCACCACAGCACTGATAAAGCTGTTCTAACTGAGCAGTAGTATCTGGGCTCTCTCAGTCTCAAAGGGTGTCTGTTGTGGGAAGAGGAAGAGAAGGCAACTGTAAGCCACTTTGAGACTCCTTCAGGTAGAGAAAAGCGACATACAAGAACAGACTCTTCTTCTTCAAAAAGGGTAAGGCCACAACATACTGTGACAAGCCTTCAACGGCATCTGATTGGCCACCGTGAGAATCAGGATGCATGACTGGTCTGATCCAGCAAAGTTGTCCTTACGTTCTAAAACGCTGTTTGATTACTGACAGTGTCAGTTGCCTGGAGCTTTGGATAAGGCAGGGTACACACTTTCAAATCAGAAAATTACATGGCTATAGTATGTGTGTATGTGTGTGAGTGGGAGGGGGTTAATTTACCTTGGTTTATGAACTCAAGACAAATGCTTTAATTAGGGAGGGAAGCCATGTGCAGTGACTGCCCTTCTACACTGGTTTGTTTTCAACAACAGATGGAGTTTTTATTCCCATGACTTCATCTGCATGGTCCTTCCCTGCAAGGAAATAGGAATGGGTGTGTGGGGGGGAGGGAAGAACAGCTTGGTTGCATCACTCTGCTAGGAACAGTGGGCCAAGGCAATGACATGACAGCACAAGAACGAGAATTAAATTTCACTGGCGCATGAAGGAGAGAGGAGTGGAAGAGTGCATTTTTCTTCCCTCTCTTCTCCACTCTGGATCTGCACATATCGTTAGTCATAGATACCCCTATATGTTACTAATATTAAGAAGACACCTCGGGAAAGAGAGTCATAAGTATTTCTAAGTGCAATGCAATGGAGAAGGAGGTCTTGGATGGAGGAGATCTGGATCTTTATTCATATGTAAATCTCACTGAGTGACCTTGGGCCAGTTACTAACTCTCTGATTGGTTTATGTCACAGAGATGTAAGGATAAAGGGAATGGGTGACAAAAGTATGCATGCTGCCCTGAGCACCTTCAATAGGAGGTGGCATGAAAATGCAATAAAATACTGTAAATGATCCTCATAACAATCTTATGCGATAGAATAGACTTAGATGTTGTTATTTGCTCCAAACTAACTTATGAACTTTTTCAATTAGCAGATATATACATATTTACAACAATCCTGTCTTGATCTCTGTTGCCCCTAAATGCACAGAGAGCAAAGACAACCAAGTAGCAAGGAGAATTTATCCTGGGGTAGCAACTCTCTTGTACAAACAGAAAACACTGCTGGATAACTTCCTAGTAGCCTTCTTTCATTATAAACATGGGCCTCTCTAATGCTTTTGTTTTGACCTCAGCAAACATTCTCATGAGCATTCTGAACACAGAGCAGCTGATCCCTTTGTAGATACTTCATCCTCGTGTAGGTCTCATTACTCATGAATTCACTGAAGGACTAAACCGATTTGATCTGGCTTGCCGGCAACCTCTATGAAATCATCAGGATTTCTCACATTTGGAAAATAATTTTTTTCGACATGGCATCAAGCCCATGATGTCCATAAGAGCTTATACAATGGGGCTCTGACTAACGCTTTTATTTTCATAGCTGAATAGGTCTGGCATGCTATGCTAGCCTTTAGCTCAGGGTTTCTCAACCAGGGTTTCCTGATCGTCCTGGAAGGGTTTCCCAAATGGGTGATGTTAATTAATCCTTGCCATAGTTCACCGCTAGAAGTTTTCTGCCCGGCGAGGAGGGCACAGACCTGGTGAGAGCCCTTAGTGGGCTGGCCACCACATCCGGAGGTGTGCAGCTGGCAGCAGGGGCCTTTCCTGACCCGCTTGGCCCGCGAACGGCTCTCGCCACATTGTCAAGAGCCCTTCCTGGCCCAGGAAAGCCCTTCCCACTGGCCGCGCAACTCCAGAGGTTCGCAGCCACTAGTAGGGGCCTTTCCCGGCCTGCTTGGCCCACGAATGGCTCTCACTGCATTGCTGATGTAGCGAGAGCCCTTCGTAGGCCGGGAAAGGCCCCTCCCGCCAGGCGCCCACCTCCGGAGTCGTGCGGCCACCAGCGGGGGTCTTTCCTGGCCAGCAAGGGGCTCTCGCTGAGTTGGCAATGGGGCGAGAGCCCTTCCCGGCCAAGGAAAGCCCCTCCCGCTGGCTGCGCGCCTCCGGAGATGTGCAGCCAATGGCAGGGGCCTTTCCTGGCCTGCTTGGCCGGCAAAGGGCTCCCTCCACATTGCTGATGTGGCGAGAGCCCTTTGTGGGCCAGGAAAGGCCCCTCCCGCCAGGTGCCCACCTCTGGAGGTGCGCGGACGTTGGCGGGGGCCTTTCCCAGGCCGCTTGCCCTGAGAAGGGCTCTCGCCACGTCGCCAACACACCGAGAGCCCTTCGCTTTGCATGCCTTGTGGAAAGCCAGGAGTCAGGACAGGGGGAGCGGTGTTCCTTGCAGCAAACCAACCAGGGAAAGGAAATTGCTTCCTTTACAAAAAGCATTGCATTGGTTATAACTGAGACGTAAACTCGTGAAACAAAATGGTATTTAATCAAAAGATTATTTCTGTAAGAGGTCTGAAACATATGTCTGGGCCCTGTGTATCTGAGGGACTGCATCTCTGAATACATTCTGCAGAAAGCTCTTTGACCTAGTAATACCAATCAGCTAAGGATCTTGGGCCCCCAGGAAATATGCTGGGCCTCAACCCACACCAGGGCTGTTTTTGTCCTGCCTCCTACATGGTGGAATGAGCTCCTGAGAGAAAAAAAATAATTAGCTTCCTCAGTAATTATGACTAATGCTGACAGCAGTTTTATCTGTGATTTTTAAAAAATGATTTATGTTTCTTATATGGAAACGTTATTGGTTTTATTGATCTACCTAAATTGTGTAAACTGCCCTGAGATGGCATCTCCAAGAGGGGCGATAGATAGATAGATAGATAGATAGATAGATAGATAGATAGATAGATAGATAGATAGATAGATAGATAGATAGATAGATAGATAGTTGAAAGCTTATATCCAGAATACAACTTTATTGGCCTTAAAGTTGCCACCAGACCCAAACCTTGTTCTGTTGCCTCAAACTCAGCTGCCCACCTGAATCTATTTTTGTGTTTTGATCAGTGGAACTCTCTCATTGTGAGTATAAGAAGTGGAAAACAAATGCACATACATTGTCATTTTCAACACAGTGACTTTGGAGACATGAGGACCATAGAAGCATTGCATCAAATGAGGACCAATGTGTGCTGAGTCCACCCACTCACTCCGGATGAATTAATCCAGCTCTTCCTCGCTTCCATGGAAGAAATGGAGCGGTGCACTTTGTTTTGCGCCTGCCCCTCATCACTTAAACTCGCCCGTGCCGCCTGCAGCCTGCCTGTGTCAATCTCCCACAGACTCTCGCATTTCAACGTGGGCCAGGAGCGAGAGGTTGTTTCAGTTTGCTGCCGGTAGGTGGACCTCAACCCCTCCTCTTCAACTCGTTGGCTTTTGTAACTATCTAGTCACGGCTGTGCCTAAAGAATTACGTCAGCTCGGCACCCAGAAGGAGCGCCCGTGAAGGCGGGGAATTCAAGCTTATTAAAGGGAGGGAAGTCAGCAGAGCGATTCAGGCCAGGAGAGAAGGCGGCGGCGGCGGCGCGGTCCCGTGCGGAGGGATTCCACACACATACACACACCCCGGAGCCCAGGTCCTAGTGCACAAAAAGAGGGGACCCTGCAAAGAGGCGGGTGTCCTCAGGCGGCCAGACCGGTGACTAGAAGACCCAGTGGAGGATTTTTGCATTTCTGATTTTAAAAAGAAGCTAAAAGCAGATGCAGGGAGGAGAGGGCAAGCTGCCACTGCACCAACTGGACACTGCTGTTTTCGTTTGTTTGTTTCTTCCCTCCAGGGTCCCCGACTTTCTGACTAAGCTTTCTGAGTTATAAGGATTTATTATCGGTGAGGCCGTATGAGGTGTTCCTTGCCACCCCTTCTTCCCTGCTCAGGAAATTGACTGACATCTTTTCACCCCTTGGAAGCACCAGGCTCTTAACCGGTTGTGGTGTGAACTTAATTAAGAGGTTTTTAAATTTTGTTTGGCTCACTTTCCCCCTCTTCATTTCTAAAAAAAATAAGTTTGTACATTTTAACATTCTTGATTTGGGCTATTGTGAAGTGTATATATTAGATCCACCCCCACCCCAGTTAATTATTCTTTGTGGACTCTGGTGAATATCATCTGTGGGACTCATTCCCTGCCTGTTTGAACATCTGTAGCCTAATTTTCGTTCTGCTTTTGAGAGGTCCTTGGCAATGCCTAAATCCAGGGCTCTGTCTCCATAGAAACTTCGGCATGGTGATATGCCAGAGGATGGCAGGACCTCGCCTTTCCAGCTGTCCACTTCTCCTCTTGGCCATGGGGCTGCTAGAAATGGCCTCTTGTGCTGGCTCTGTGGAGACCGAGAAAAATGAAAGCAGAAGGAGCCACGAGAAGAAATCCCAGTGGAATGAATATCCCACAGGACAAAGAGCAGGCAGCCTCCGGGTGGCATCAGCCCATGGACCGGTAAGCATAATCACTAGTCCCCCAATGTGGTTTCTGGAGAAGTGTGCATGCACATGAAGACTTAAACCTAGAATTAAACTTGTTGGTCTTAAAGGTGCTGCTGGACTCAGACTTTGTTATGCCACACTTGCTTCCTTACTAAGCGCTTTAGCCCTTTCCATGGTAATAACTGAAGTGTTCTAACTCAATGGAGCTGTTTTCTTATTCATCTGCCCAATAAGTCTGGCACAAAACTAACTCTAGGGTGTGTCGAGAAGCAAAAGTAGTGCCCTGTGAGGGGACTGGAATTTATTTGGGGATGTTTTGTGCGTCAGAAAGTGTGCATTTCTGCCTACAGTGTCAAATATCCATAGTATATATGTGGGAGTGTCATTGGGATCAGTGCTTTACAAAGTTTGTGTCCAGTGACACCTTTAAGACCTACCAAGTTTTATTCAAGGTTTAAGCTTTTTATGTGCATGCACACTTCTTCAGATATAATGAAACAAAATTTCCTCAACAGTTACAAAAGTGCATTTTATTTCTGAGTACAATAAATATGCATAGCATCGTTGGGTTGTAAGTTTATGTGTAATCCATTTTACTTCAGCACTGTTCACACTGCAACTTTGGTATGGATCTCACTACTGGTTTTCTGTCATGGTGCTATCTCATATCTTCTTGCATTGAGTAAAAGAGCGTGGGAGACAATGCCAGTTGAAAAGGACACACTATCTAGTTATTTCTATCAAAGAACAGAAGCCATGCTTTGAACTTCCACACACCTCCTTCAAATACTTTAAGCAGGGGTAGTCAACCTGTGGTCCTCCAGATATTCATGGACTACAATTCCCATGAGCCCCTGCCAGCAAATGGGAATTGTAGTCCATGGACATCTGGAGGACCACAGGTTGACTACCCCTGCTTTAAAGTACAGATAGAGGGATCTGAGCACATGTTATTCATACAAAGTAATGTGAAGTTAAGGCTGCAATGATACACACCCAATATGATTAAGTGCTAAGAAAGCATGTATGGCATTGGATTGTACATCAGTGCAATTATTTGCCGGCATATAAGACGACTGGGTGTATAAGACAACCCCTCAACATTTCCACTCAAAATATAGAGTTTGTTACATTACATTACAGCAATATGGGCCACTATGGGCAGCTATGTCTATCCCAACTGAAGTGCACCCGGCATATAGGACGACCCCCCCACTTGGAGGCATGTTTTTCAGGGGGGAAAAGTAGTCTTATACGCCAGCAAATACTGTATATATTTTCAGAATGGCCATTAATTTTACATAAGTTAGAAGCTGATGTTTGATTTTAACATATTTTAAAGTTATATCCCGTGTTTCCATTTGCATATATCTGAGACAATTTAGATAGTTTATGTAAGCCATTCTGAGCTGCCAGACAGAGGGTGGGTGATAAATAATAATAATAATTTTATGATAATGATGTTTTTTCTATTAATCTTCAGTCACCAAACAAAAACAAGTAGCAGTTAAGGCCTGATGTAATTTTTTAAAAATCTGTTTGTTGTATCTTGCCAAAATCCTTAATAGTTTTTACCTGGCACCTAAAAGATTTTGAGAAGATGCTTGACAAACATTCTGGGGGAGGATATTCCATAAATAGTATCATGACATAAATAGTTCCTGTAGAATCTAACATTTGAGGAAGAAGGCACCTAGGCAAGGTTTCAGATGAAGACCTTAATAAAAGGACAGGTTCATGCAGAAGAATGTAATCCTTCAGAATTGAAGTATTTCACCTGGAAAGAAAATGACTGTGAAATTCACCCAAATCTGGGAAAAGTATACATGAAAAGATTTACAAATCTTGTGAACTATATAATGCATCTGCATGGGTCTGCATCCCTTATGTGATGTGAAGAGGTCAGGACACCTTACCAAGTCTAATGTGTCTATTATAGCTACCCTGACACATTTCCCGGTTGCTCCAAATGACCTCCTGAAAGTAAGGTATCCTCAGGAAGAAATGCTGGAGTGGACTATTTTTTTTTTGGGGGGGGGAGCAGGGGTAAATAAGGAGACACTCCCTGGGCATAGATCAGTCTGATGCAATCAGGGGAATCAGAAGAGTTAAAAGAATCTAAACTGGTTGCAAATTATAAAAGGGATTCTTAGAAACTATTCCAGTCTATGCTTTGAGGAACAGGGTTGGATCTAGAAATACTTTTACGCTCTGTACTCAATTGAAGAGGGTAAGTGTGACTCCATCTAGAAAGGGGTCCAGTTTCTGAGGAACATCATCTTTCCCAACAAATGACATCTCTGTTATGTCTGGATTCAGCCGCAGGTTGTTTATCCTCAGCTACTTTACCACAGATTTCACAGATAGCTGAATCTGGAGGCTTAGATAAAGAACCGAACAATGGGGTATGATCAGCGTATTGCAGCTACTCTACTCCAGATCTTTGGATGTGATTTCAGGTTTTTGTTTTTAATGTCTTGATTCTTTTTATTCTTTTATATACTTTCATGGCAAGCTGATTTAAAGGGGAAAACTAATAATAATAAACTGACATTGAAGTGTATGAATGTGTGAATGCATATAGTAGGCCTCATAAAGATGCTGAGCAAATATCATTCTCAATGCCTTTTAAAGAAAAATGTTATCTGTTTGATTCTGTGTTCTCTGGTTGTGCTTCCACGTGTCTACCTGCACCGTTGACATCCTTACTCTGGTTTCTTTTACTTCTCATTACATAAAGGAAACTGTAACTGGAAATGCTCACATCGATCCCCGGGATGCCTGGATGTTCTTTATGAAGCAATCAAACAAAGGCGCAAACAGCAAAAAGAAGAGCAAAAGCAAATCCAAAAAAATCAAGGTAATTTTATTTTATGTATCAATATTGCCCTTTTTTGCCCTTGCATTCAGGGCAGTTTACAGTACACAGTAATACCTGATGATATATACCATAGAGAGGGAAAAGTCAGGCAGTCGTATAAAACTATTCCAAAATGATCAGATGACATGGCCACTGCAGAAAGCAGCTCTGGGATTGTACCCAGGCCGATGGAGGGAGCTTTGCTGGTTCACCTGTCTCTTCTTAGGTAGCCAGTTAAAATGGCCACAGAGAGACACACTCCTCCCTTTTTGATGATTTAACTTTTACTTTTGTATTATTTGCCCACTACATGTGCATAAGTTTTCCACAGCAAGGGTTAAAGCAGCTTGTGGCAGATGGTAGCAGCAGTGATTTTTAGCACAAAAACCTCACAAGGGAAAATACTTCTATAGCAAAATAGAATCTGTCTAGACAGTGGGCTCCCAGATTTTGATTTAGCAAGTCTCTCTAACTTATTAAAATTAGTAGAGCCTTCCTACATGTAACCAAAAGTGCATTGTTAGTCTAGCCGTAGATTGGAGACAGATGTGTGCTTTAAGAAGTCTAGAAGAATTACAGCTTGGAAACAATTTTTTTTGTAAAATATGAGGGTTGACCTCAACTTAGGACTCATGAGAAATTAAACTTTTGTATTATCCGGGCTGAATAATCAATATATAGATCTCAAAAACTGAAATGTTGTGTTAGAGGGTTGGGCCAGGACCAGGGAGGTATGGTTTCAAATTCCACTAAGATGACTGGGTGACTTCAAGGCAGGTGTTTATATCGAGTATAAAATGGAAGAGGGGAGACCTCTGAGCTCTTTTAAAAAGGTAAAAGCTTTGCAATGGAGCCTGAACAATGGTGAGATGGTTACATTGTCTCTCTTGGAAAACTATACTTTGAGAAACTGATAACTATATTTTTTTACTTTTGAGCAAAGTGCTTCTCAGATTGTAATACCTTCATGTTGCAAATGAGCTGAGCCACCAGGCTATGTAATTTAGACTATTAAAAAAAAATTAGACTATAAAACAGCAAACGCTCATGGGAATTGTAGTCCATGGACATCTGGAGGGCCAGTTTGACTACCCCTGCTATAAAACTCTTAAGTAGCTGTTAATTTTTTAAAAATTGGATCAGGTCTCAGTTGCACACATTTGTGTAATTAGCTCCTTAATGTGCTTCTTATGTTATTCTTTCTACATATAGAATAACACCCAGTAAAGCAGTGGTCCCCAACCTTTTTATCACCAGGGACCACTCAACGCCTTTTACTGAGGCCCAGTGGGGGGGGGTAGTTTACTCTCAACCACTGCCCTAACGCTCTCTGATCGCTATGGTAATGTTTAAACATCCCTTCAAAATAAGATACAGACACGCCACATATGAACACATATCAACTATGAACATAAGGATCATTTTATTTTCATGGAAATTTTAACTCATGACAATGACAAATCACTGGGAACCCTGAGCTTGTTTCTCTGCAATGAGATAGTCCCATCTGGGAGTGATGGGAGACAATGACACCCGAAGTGTGTTGTAAAGGGAGAGGGGGGATGAAGTAAAGGGCCGGGGGGGGGGGGGAGAAGGCGTCCTTCGGGGCCCACCTCCAATTAGTCGACAGACCACATGTGATCCACGGCCCACAGGTTGGGGATCGCTACAGTAAAGGACTAATACCTGTGTATCCTTGTAAACCAGGCAAATTATGCTATTTCTCATATTTTTAGCATCAAATTTTTAGCATCAAATTGACCCCTAAATAGTCAGAGGAAAATTTGTTTTGACATATTTGCAGTTAATTTGCCAAAAGCTATATCATAGTGTAGCATTAAAATTTTAAGCTGTTCCAAAATGCCACGCTATTGTCAGCAGTTGGATGCAGGGCTCATATTGCCCCTGTGCTAAAAAATTTGCATTGACAAGCTTGTCTCTTTTCCCAGGCACAATTCAAAGTGATGATTCTTAAAGTCCTAAATGGTTAGGGGCCCAGGCATTTGAAGGATTGTCTGTACCCATATTTTCCAGCTTGCCAGTTAAGAATCCCTTCTGAAGCCCTAGTTGCTGTACCTGGGCCTGCCGAAGTGAAGAGGGTGGTGACCAAAGTCAGGGCTTCTTGAGAGGTGGTGCCTCACCTTTGGAATGTCCTCCTTCTTGAAGCTCACCAGGTGCCTATCACAAATTAAACAAGCTGTTTCACCCAGGCTTTTAGCGAAGTGGTTTTATCTTTCAAACATTTTATGGCCTGCTTCTTGCCATTTTAGGATGCTCGGCATGTAATTAATACTGCTGCCCTGGCTTGTTTTAATGACACCAGCCTGTTTTTATAGGGTTTTGAGTCCTAATGATGTTGGCCTTTTAATTTTTTAAAGATGGTCCAGTTTTAAAGGTAGTATATCAGTTGCAAGCATCCTCAAACAGGTCTCTGGAAAGGTGGCATACGCATTTTACAGATAAATAAGTCACTTGGGAAAATATGAGCCAATTGCCATTCCCATACTAAAACGGTTATAGAACCCTCTGCCAGCTGGCTTGTTTAATATGTAGCAAGCTTATGGCTGACATAGAAGCAGGCTTTGGAGACCAGCAATGAGGACAGTTAACCATAACAAAGTAAGTAATAGGTTTGCTAGCTCATTCTGTAAAAGGGCACTGATGTAAAATGTTCTCCTGTAATTGGGTTCTAGTTTGGCATTCCTGGCCCCCCAGGGCCAGCTGGCCCCCCAGGACCTCCTGGAGCTATGATCAGTCAGGAGGAGCTGCTACGGGAATTCCGATTGCTGCTTAAAGGTATGGAACAAAAATTGTACACTTTGAGCAGTCTACTATAGCATTGATGAATTGGGCATTTATGATTTAATTGAGTGTCTTAATGATCTTTCTGGGTTCGGTGATATTAATTTTTTGAGTTATTTGCTTCTTTCTTCGGGACTCTGGTATTCCTAAAACAAAAACTGAGGGTTATTTTTTGTCCCCAAGTCTTATAATTGGAGATTTTTCTAAATGTCAAATATCAATATACTTTTAGTCAAATTGTGAACACTGGCAAGGCAGACATCCCTCCAAGATCATGGCGTCTGAGAAGGGTCTGCTCTGAGGAGATTCTGTGTAGAATCATGATCATAGTATTCTTCACATCCATATCATTTTTCAGGTGGGAAATATAGATTTTTTAAAAATGTCAATGGGTAAAATTCACTCACCAACTGGTCCACAAGAATCAACATTCAATTGAGTATGCTAGTCTACATTTCTGAACCATTTCCCTGCTGCCTTAGGCAAGCAGTTTTGGAAAGGTGATAGAAATATTATAAATATGCAACAAAAATGTACTTAGGAACAAATGAGTGTCCCATTTTAGAATATTTACTTGGGTCCAATCCCAACACAATCTTATTCCGGAAGGCAAATTTAAGTGGGACCTTGGCGAAATTTCCACTTGCACAAACAGAAGAGCAGGAGAAATGCTGTGGCAGCCTCTTGTGTGAGTCAAACTTATTGTATCCCTACATGTGTTTTCACTTGCACGACGTCTTATGCAGGCAGCTTCTGGTAACAGCAACCTATGGGGTGGGGGGAAGTGCTATGTGTCACGCACACTCCTGCACTTGTAGAACTGTGATAAGCCAGCTTGTTTCCTCATGCTTAATCTGGGTCCAATCTGAACACAATGTTTTTCACATAAATGCTTAATCATAAAATTCTTCTGGGATGGAAATCAGGTTGATAACCAAGTCAGTGACGGTGAGCTGGCAGTTGCCACATCCAGACTTCATCCTGATGCTAACCATCTCATCACGTGCTGTTCTGGATTCATGTCTCAGTATCGTCCCATTGATAAAGGCAAGGATGTATCAGAGGTCTCTGGAGGGCAATGTTTTAGTACTAGGAAGAGGACAGGTGACCTGGGGCAAACCTGAATGTGGCACTGGTTCAGTCAAAACAATATATGCACCTGCTGGACTTCCTGCTAGCTGACTACGGTTGCTCTCAGTGCTAAAGGAGAGTACCCTGCATTATTTCAGAGACCTCTGGCACATTCCCTTCTCTTAACACTTTTTTCCATGGGTGAAAATAACCCGCCAGGAACGTTAAGCTGAGTGGGAGGTAATTAGTAGTAGTAGTAGTATTTGGGCTCTCTGGCCTATAGGCAGTTTAACTGGAGAGAGTCAGGCCTTCCCCCAAGCCAAGCAAGTCAAGCATCTTTGCTGTCGTTAGCGATAAGTTATTTTGTGCTGATTAGCCTTACACTTCTTTGTTGCATAGTGGCATTTCATTGTATTGAATAGCATTGGGGAACACTGAAGCAAGCTAGATGCTACAAGGATATCTGGTTAGTAAAAGAGACAGCTCAGTAGAAAGGTAGTTTGATCTGGAAGACCTAGGCTCAAATTCTCACTGTGCTATGGAAGCTTGCTGGGTACCATCGGGCCAATCACAAGTTCTCAGCCTTACCTATCTCAAAGGACGGTTATGAGGATAAAATTGAGGGGACAGAATTATGTTAGAAGCCACTTTGGGTCTCCAGTAAGGAGAAAAGCAGGATATAAATATCTAAAAGATATGAGGATAATACAAGCTTTGACAGCGGAGTGAGGAAACTATGGACACGGAGTTGTATAATATGCTATCTTTTGCTAGAATGTTACCAAGGACAGGCAGGTTATCAGCAGTCATATGTGTGCTTTAACACGTAGCTTGGACCTGAGACATCAGGAGGTCAACATTTCTTCCTTCCCCTCCTTTCTGCTTTGGAAGTGGATACTTTTCGCACTGAACTTTGGCTGTGTAAAAGAACCCAGATGGACCAACCACTGGGATGAGCTGTGCTAGGATACGAGTGGTGTGATTGCCAAATCTCCCTAGGCAAACCTTTTGATTGTTGAAAGCAAATGGGTTTTGACCTTTACTTCCACAAAAACCATGATTAGACCCAGCCTTGTTAAGTGGTTTTGTGTTTTGGCTGCCCAGGGATAATCAGGGAATGGGAAGAAATTAATCTGAAAACCTGCGACAACTGCCAGGAAGAGGAGGAGCGGGCCAGGAAAGAAGAGAACTTTTTGGCTCAGATAACTGGCTCACTATTCATGAGCAGGGAGCAGGGGCGAGTGAAGGCAGCCTTCCATTGCCGGACCCGGAAGAACATTTCTATTGAACGACGGTCCCTTAAAGAACTTCATCTGTACTACATAGTGAGTAGTGGGGGAAAGGGGGTTGACGTCATTTTCTTTGCATCTTTTCAGCAGAAAGATAGATAGGGTTTTTAAAAATCTCAGAATCCCTAGAATAGGGGACAGCCAACCATTTAGACTTGCTACTGTTTCCTTATTTAGTAAAAATATAGTGGTGTTTTTAAGAAACGCAAAGATCAGAGCGATTTTAATGACACTATATTCTAATAAAGTACTTATTCTTCTGACACATGTGAGATATAATTTTCTTATGGCCTCAGAATGTGTTCCTTCTTTTGGAGCCCTTCAAGGCGGCAAACCTTATAAATCCAAAACTACATTCTCAAAAATCACAACTTATTAAGATCTATAGAAATAGATTTTGGATGTGATTTCTGATACTTGGGCTTTTATAGTGTGTTCTGCAACCACATCTAAGCTTCTTTCTTAAATAAAAACTAGTGTTCTCGAATTTGAGAAGCCCTTGGGGAAAATGTTAATTTATCTAATAAAAAACTCAGCAGGCTTTGGGATCAGTCCTTACTTATTCCGCATTGTAAAATTTTAACATATTTTATTATCTCAGCTATGGACATTAACAAGTGACCCTGTCCCTTTTTTCTCTGATGTGAGTACATTCTTGGGAAATCCAGTTTGGCTTTAACTTGCAAGCTTAATATGGAAAGCTAGACTGATGTCTCCCTCCATTGTTCATGAACCTTCATTTTTTTGCTCCTAGCCTAAATCAGGGAAGACATTCCATCGTGGCCTGGGGCTAAACCTTACCAATGGTCAATACAAAGCACCTCTAAGTGGATACTACATCTTCTCTGCTACACTGCACATTGGTAAGGGCTTAAAGCACAGAAATACTAGCAACATGGAACTATCAGATGATATAAATCAACTGAGTGTGAAAAAAAAAATGTTTCCGTTTTTCCTTCCACATCTTTTGTAAGTAATCTAAGTAAAGCTGATAGAACAAAAGGGACTTTTTAATTGGTTTACGAAATGTCTATTCCTCAACTGCAGAGACCTGCTCTGGATTGGTGGTGGTGATGGAGCGTGCAAATTTAGCCTCAATAGGATAGTGTTATCAATTTCAGCTGGTCCTTTAGGCATTTTTAAAAATACCTGTTGAAGAGATAATCTGTAAAAGATCCTGGCATTTGAATGTTCATATCCTTTGTTCAAATGAGCCCTTGATGCCCGAGTGGTTCTTGGCTAGAGGTGGGGTAACAACTGTTTTCATGTAGAGTTTTTGAACACTCGGGTGTGAAATGGCTTAAGAAGGGAACATAGAATGGAGTTATGCAGTTGTTGTGACCAGGGAATTATTTCCAGCTGCAGGTGCTGTGTTCTGTACCTAATGTGTTTCTGTCTATTGCAGCTAACAGGAATCATTCCAACAAAAGCCAGTCATGCACCCAGGATCGCCTGCGCTTACTAATCTGTGTTGAGTCACTCTGCCAGCAGAACATGTGAGTATGTGTAGCATAAGGAGATCTAGGGCAAGAAAATATCATTTTTTCCTCCTGATCTGCCCCTACCATTGGAGAATAGTAATCTATAGCTAGTTTTCTCGACCAGGATTTTGTAAAACTCTGGGGTTTCTTGATGGTAATGGGTTTCCCAAATGGTTGGGAGTTGGTTAATTTTTAAATATATTTTTTTAAATTTGTTAAACATTTATCAGATGATAAGACCATATAGATGCTTGCTCCTAGAGAGGAAAGCTATGGCAAATCTAGACAGCATCCTAAAAAGCAGAGACATCACCCTGCCAATGAAAGTGCGTCTAGTCAAGGCTATGGTCTTCCCAGTTGCAATATATGGCTGTGAAAGTTGGACCATAAGGAAGGCTGAACGTCAAAGAATTGAGGCTTTTGATCTCTGGTGCTGGAGAAGACTCTTGCAAGTCCCTTGGAAACCGGTCAGTCGTAGAGGAGATCAAATAGTTGAGAAAGCAACCTACTCTCAACCATCCTGTGCGACTGTTAAAGAAGTCCAAATTTACACATAGATGCCTTATTTGGGTTCTTCCACATCCAAGTAAAATATATTGGGCTCAAGCATCACACCCTGTTGTCACTTTGGTCAAGGCTAGAGCCCAGACCTGCTGAAAGCAGGAACAAAGCAGAGAAATTTGGGTGGCTACAGTCTTCTTGTGATAGACATGATACACTTAATAGCAGTACTTGCCTGGTTACATATAGTAAGTGGGACATCGTGGACACAAATGGAAATCTAGAAATTTATTGTATACGAAGACAGCTCCACACAGAATGCATAACTTTTACAAGCCATTTACCAGATGAAGCAACCATCATGTCTCTCCATTAGTACAGCACATTGCTAGTGACTGCCTGCAATGAACTAGAGCTGCTTATTGTTTGAATGAGGCAGTTGTCTTCAGCCCCACTATAAGGAAACATCTCTACTAGTCCTCCAAGACCACATTATGTAAACAATTATGAGTTGTCCCCACTGTATTCTAGTATGATTACGAAATGTTATTTTATCTCCTGAGTGTTCCCGTTCTGCAACTGATCCCTCCCTATCCAAAAACAGGTCTGTCTACATCAGGAATGTTTTCCCCTCAACCCCCCCCCCCACACACACACACACAGGATTGGGTAAAGATGTGTACACACTACCTTGGGAACCTTGTGGTTTCTTCCTTCCAGACAGCTTTGAAACATACCAGGAATCCAAAATTCAAGTAATTCTCCCCATATTAGTTTGGTTTTGTTCCTGCCCCTACACAGACACCATGGCCACTTTGGACTGTAATCTGGTCACATCTCTCATCTTGCTGAAAAAACTTCTAAGTCATCTTCAAGAACTGATAGTCTTGGAGAGAGCAAAACTCTCTCTTTATAGATTACATTTTAGGGACAGGCACCACATTTCTGTTATGGCACACTGACTCTTCCACACTACACACTTGACAAGTTCTAAATTGCCGTGCTGCTCCCAATCACACCCCAGGTATCTTGATGCGTGGGAACTTTTACCTATTTGCCCTGCTTGGGGCTAGTCAGCTGCCGTTACAGTATGACACTTTCATTCAGAACAGTCAATTCTGTCTACCATCACAAATATTTATTAAGAGTATAACATGCAGCCCAGTAGCTTGTCAAACAGTAGGGGCCACTTGAACACATTTTTCAAAACAGAGGCACCTTCTGTTTTCTGGCATCCAGTTCAGTTGCTGAAGATAACGGTAACCTTTTGCTTTCAGTTCATTGGAAACAGTGAGCGGTGCGGACAAATACAGCAAACTTTTCACTATTTCAGTCAATGGAATTCTCTTCCTGCAGGTAAGCATTTGCAAGTGCACAAATGTTGCCAAAAGCCATAAATAGACAGCTGGGTATCCTTGGCTGCAAGACTGGCTTAAAAAAACTAAGAACTTTCAATGCAAGGCTTTTATCATAACATGTATACAGGAGTGGCTAATTAAATGACAAAAGATTCTGACCCACCACTTTTCTCTCTGTTGCATCGAGCAAGAAAACCAGGAGTCCAAGGGTTAATGTTGCTTTAAACCTCAGGCAACTGGCAGGACTTTGGGTTTAACATTTACAGTAGTTTTAAGAGGGTTGTGTGAATGGATATTTGCATGTAATCCTCATGTGGTAATTTAAACACTATACAAGATTGAGCTCATTTATTCACATTTAGCTTCTTGGTTGCAGGCTGGCCAATATGCTTCAGTTTTTGTTGACAACGCAACAGGATCCTCGCTCACAGTACAAAGAGGATCAGACTTCAGTGCTGTTTTTTTGGGTCTCTGATTGGCCCATTAAGCAAGAACCCAGCCCTAAGCTCAGTTTGTCCTCTTCAGTCACATGCAGTCTTGACTGCAACGACTGCAACGAAAAGCATGCAGCACCAGCAAAACTATAAAGCGGCAGGATTCATGTTCATGCAGCACAGGAATACCACATACGGCTGCTCCATGGTCAAGCATTGGGAGAGAAAGAATCTTCTGCATGTAAAATCCACCCTCGTCTCCCTCTCCAAAAAAGGAGCAAGTGATGAAGTTAGTGTCATTAACTTAGAAATTCCTCTGTTGTTGAACATTTACTTTTTGATGTATGTTTCACAGTCCCTTATAAATGGTGGTTTGTAGAACAAGTTTAAGCCCATATACATAATCATGTTGAGGCAGTACATGTCTACTAAAGAGGAGGCCGCTAAGTGTTTCTTAACCATGTCCCAAAGGACTTTTGTTTCAGTCTGAAAAATTCCACCTGCTGGTCTCATACAGCCTTCTTCTGCAAGGTGTGCAAATAGTCATCCCATTTACAATTTGGGGACATTTTAAAGTAAGTGCTAGGGTGCTTATTATTCCTCCAAGGTGTCCTCAAAGCTTCGAGGCCTTAAAAACATTGACGAGGAATACCTTGAGCCACCCACTTTGAATCTGATTAAGGGCTTAGCACTGGATGGGCTGAGCTATCCAGTGCTGCGGACATGATAGAAATAATTTCTATTTCTTAGTAAATTTTTGTGTGGCTGCCAGAACTGCAGAGTGATATCTAAGAATTTTGACACCACTCAGCACCACCCTCCTGTGCTACAGTAACAGTGGCACGTAGGCAGGCAACTGAAGAGTTCTTGCATTTTGTTTAATTTTCAAAGAGGGAAAAACAGCCACACCACACCCTTATCTATTTTAGCCGGAATGTATACTTCTGTAGCAGGTGGCTGTGGCTGACTGTTCTACTTATTTATGCTGCTATGCTACATAAAAGGCAAGAAGTTTGCATTAGAGCAATTTTCCTCCTGGAATCACCAAAAAGCCTGCTTCAGCAAGGTGTGCTTCTTGAGCCCTGATGCCCCAAACCCATTGCTACCACTTAGGAAATCTCATTTCAAATACCCAGCAGCTGTGCATCTTCCAGGAACTGGATCTTTACAGTCCACAGAACTACATTTTTTCAATATTTTTTTCCATGTAAAGCTCCCTGGACATAAGAGCACTAGCATGCCATGACATTGCCTTCTAACATGAAAGGAATTTTTGATCTAGGGGAATATTGGGGCAATTTCCTTTCTCTGTTTTTCTTCACCCTCCATGAAAACTGGGAAAGGCAAATACCTTTGCCTCAAACCCAACCAGATACATGCAGTTGCTAGAACATCTACTCTTATAATTTGTGAACTGGACCAATTCCCAGTAAGCTGAGCACCCACCCTTCTCTCTCTGGCAGTATCAACCTGATAAGCCCATGTCGGTGCCCTGCCCTGCCTCATGAACACACTTGCTCTTCCCCCTACAGCTGTTTTGTAATGCTTACATTAATATATGATATAGAGTATTTTATGAGCTGCTCTATTTATTATATTAAGAAATATATATATTTATGTACTTGGCTTGTTAAATGCATCATTTAATTTTTTTAATACAGTGAAAAACAAAAGGTTCTTTGTATATTCTCAAAAATAAAAGCACAGGTCCCAAAAATGCACACCATTTTAGGGACAGAAAGGAGTCATATTGATTCCATTTTAAACCTGCTGATGAATTAACAGACAGTATAAACACTATATGCATATATATGTATGTGCATCTAAAAGAAATACATGCAACTTGGGATAAATATCCAGCTGAATTCAGTGATATTTAAATACCCACCTGTGCAAAGAAACAAATTTGTAAAGATGATCACAAAAAGTGCATTTGTGCTTTTCAGATCTTGACCCTAAAAACTTCCAAAGGACATATTTCTCAGAGCATATAACTATAAAGTGCCCCATAACAGCAACTGTTTGTGCTAACCAGGGTTTCCCATAAACTCCTGAAGGGAATGAAACTCCAGTTAATGTAAAGGTTCAGCTAGTTTTTTCACTGCATAGTGTTTTCAAGTTTTTAAATGTTGCGAAGTGATTTATTACATCAGTCCTCTCCAAAGTATGTTCTTAAATCTGTTATCACAATAAAGCGTAGTGCACTCCAATGGACATGACAAAGTGAAAAGTAAGCAGGATTCTTATTTTGTTTCAAGGTGAGCCAACCCGGGTTTTTTTCCCAGTTCACTCAATGGCCAACTTACCCATTAGAAGATCCTGGTAGGCTGCAGCAGTGCAAAATGCAGACATTGTGAGACTGGTTTAAGTTAGCAGAATAATTGTTAGTGTCAGTGGGCCTGTCATCAGCATACTTGCCTCCCTGAACCCAAGGTCTATCTAGGCCTCTTAAACCCAACTGCTCTTCCTTTCCATATTCCTGTGCTCATGTGTATTTTAACTAGGCATTTGAACCTATGTACACCATTGATAAGTAACATTAGATGAACCTATTTTGTACTTGGAGATAACAGAATCTAAGGGCACACTGGTTTAGGAAAACTACCAGACAACTTGGCTTCTATAATACAATGAACTGACATGAACAGTTAGAAAAAACTTCTTTATTTACAAATAAGAGCATTCATATGGAAAACAACACAAACCCTTAGACACACACACACACATACTCACAGACACACTAATTTGTCTCATTAAATTCACTGCATGCTACCACAGACCTCACTTGCACAAGTTTCCCATCACTGTTCAACCCGGACTATCACCACTGTGACGTTATCTGCAGACCCTCGCTGCACTGCTTTGTTGGCCAGCCTGTTACAGGCTGCTTCATACCTAGCATCAATTGCTGACTTGGCCTCTCTGGTTGGGATAGTATTGTCCTGTAGAAAAGTGAGAAAAACACAGAACAGGGTTGTTCTTCCTATTGACCTTTGGAGTTGTGAAAAAACACAAATACAACTAACTCAGGCTTTCAAGAAATGACTTGCATCGTTCCGGGAAACCAATATTTTCCCCACACACAAAAGCAACCCCCCAACACTACATCCATCCTGCACAGCCAAAGCAATGCTGAATGAATGCACACCGTATAGTCTTTCAGTAGCTGCAAAATTAAGGTCTCCACTGCTAGAGTCTATGGCAGTGGAAATGAAGGAACAAAGGACACAGTGACAGGTAAGTCCAGCCTTAGGGGCAGTGTAGTGTCCTCAATCTCTGTTCTGGAGTGCATTTAAGAGGCTAGGCCTACGGCAGAGTCAATTTCCGCTTACCTCTAGGCAAGACATGATGAAGTTCACAGCTTCCTCTGGGGAGAAGACTTTGAAGAGACCATCACAAGCCAACAAGATAAACCTGGAAGAGCAATTGATCACTCATTTTACCCAGAACCTTAGAAAGACAAGAAGGTGATAAGGTCCCAGAGCATTTCTTTTGAGGCCCTCAGCAGACATGCCACTTTTATTCTTCTCAGTACTGGGCCAGATTCAGTTTTACCTGTCATTCTGTGTAAGTTGGCAGCGTTTAATATCTGGCACAGAGATGACCCCAAAGCGCTTGTACTGTCCATCCCCAATGGAGCGAGAGACCTCCAGGACGCCCAGAACACGTCCTTCCCTGTGAGGGTGTGAAAAGCTGCATCAGTTTGCCATCAGATTAAGCCTCAAGTTCTTTTCTCTAGTTTGAGAACAGCCAAAGGCCAAGGGAGAGTATATTTTGAGGAACCTTCCCCTACTTTGCTTCATACTACATTCTGATGAAGAATCCTAAACACTAGGAAATCCTAAATACTAGGAAAGAAACAAACGAATCTGTTAATATGCTAAAATTCAGACACAGCAGTAAACTGTTCTGAAGATTTCCTAATCCAGGAATTTGCACTGGGAGGAAGCAGGGAGTTCCCAATCCTGAGTAAATGAAATTTATGTGTCACTAGTTCATAACCCCTAACAGCACCTCAAATAAACACACGCACGGTAGATGCAACTGCACACCAATTCATCCTCACAACCATGAGTATTCTAGGCTGTATTTAAAACTATGGCTCGTTTCAGGGTGCAAGCACCAGGTGTGTGATCCACTAAGAATGAATGCATGCACTGGGTGGGAGGGGCGGGGGACCACTGCCATCAAATGCCACTCAAACCCACTACGGTGTTTCCTCCCCACCCACACCCAACAGATTAATCACTCATCCCAAACTCTTAATTACCTGACGTTTCCCCCAGCCTTCTGGATTCTCATCCGCTCATCATACTGGGTCGGGTTATGTTCTTTACTGAGACTTAAGGCTGTATATTTCTGACTCTCTTCGTTATAACGACACAGAATCGCCTGCGCTGACAGGAGAACCCTTGTGAGCAAGTATTGCAAGCTCAGCTGAGTCTCTTGATTTAAAGTATGCAGGAAGCAACTGCCTTTGGACCGAGCCCTTAACAAGTTATAAGCAGGATCCTGCTTCACCCGCTTGCATCATCATACACAGGGGGCCACAGCCACCAGGGATTTCCTCAACATTAGCCTGGATCCAGAAGAAACTTAAATTTAACTGGCTCTACAGCACCATCTAGAGTTCACTAAGAAAATCCAGAGAGAAAGAGAGAGCAAGAGCGCCAGAGAGAGAGATCAAGCTACTCAAAGATATATATATAATTGCCTGCAGCTCGCCTGTATCCCAGTAGCTTCTGATGCAAAGCCCTATGGTCTTATTACATGAAAAAGAATCATACGCAAGTTGGATGCAGCTCCTTGGTATGGCTTACCCGGCTGTCTCCCAGGTTGGCAATATACAGAGTGTTATCAATCGCCAGAACACAGGTTGCTGTGGAGCCATCCTTCCAGGCAGGTTTCCTGCAGGCATCAGACGTTTCATGGCAAAATGGTGACGTCGTATTAGAGACAATATCCAAAATATATTCGAAATTCCATTGTACAGTTAATGGGAGTCAAAAAGTACAATACATTAAGAGATTGCCTCCCTTTTCAGAAATGTGGGGCACCATCCTCCTTAACATGTGACAGACTGCATGTCTGAGCACCAGTTCTGGCCTCCATGCAACTGGCAGTTCATGGCCAAAGGAAAGCTAGCATAGTGACTGCTGTGCCTGAACTCTTCTTCAGGTGGCACATTATTAAGGAGGAGAACACAGGAGAACATTCAAATAGGCAATCTCCTCCTCCCCAAAACGACCCATTTCCATACTTTTTCTTTTTCTGAAGATGCAGACAGATCTGTATATTTACTGCATGCAAACATATGCTTTCTATATTTATACTTACTGGCTGGAAGCCTGCCTGAGAAACTCCTCATCTGTGTGCTTGAAGGTATCCAGGAGGCATCTTCTTATTGTTTTCTCCACACTGGGTATCTCTCCTGCTAGATAATCCAAAGAAATACATCACCCATTTTTCCTACTTGCTGGACAACAAGGCATGTTTGTTGTGCACTGAGCATATTTACATTCCAGTTCAGGAAAATTCCTTTTGTTCTCAGCACAAATTAATTCCATAGTCAAAAATAGTTTTGCTGAGTCTTGTTTACTATTGGAGACAGCACTGAAATCCAGTTTGTTGTCTCAGTAAGTAATAAATTTAGAGTCCAGTGACACCTTTAAGACTAACGAAGTCTTGAATAAAGCTTAAAGGTGCCACTGGACTCTAAATTTGTTCTGCTACTTCAGACCTACACTTGAATCTAATTTTCCCAAGCTAACAATAACTGGATCCCCTTCCCCTCTGATATGTTTCCTTGGCTTAGAATGTAAAACAAAACTGTATCTACAACAGAGATGGCCGCTGATGAAGCTGCTGATCCTATGCAGTACTATAGAATCATAGAGTTGGAAGGGGCCACACAGGCCATCTAGTCCAACCCCCTGCTCAACGCAGGATCAGCCCTAAGCATCCTAAAGCATCCAAGAAAAGTGTGTATCCAACCTTTGCTTGAAGACTGCCAGTGAGGGGGAGCTCACCACCTCCTTAGGCAGCCTATTCCACTGCTGAACTACTCTGACTGTGAAAATCTTTTCTTGATATCTAGCCTATATCGTTGTAGTTTAAACCCATTACTATAAGAATTAACATGTTTCCCACAAGGGTAGCATGTGCTTACACCAACATTATGCACCACAAGAGAATTCTGGGGAAAGACAAGCTCTTCGACATCTTGAAGGAAGCTTGTAACTTATGAAGAGATTCCAAATAAAGCCAAAAACGTCCCTCACTACTCATTTCCCATATTTAATATACACCAGGTTGTATACCTGAAGAAGCTAGTGGATATCCTTCATGTACAAGTTCAGAGAATTCTGAATAATATGCTTTAGGTGAGAAGTAAGTTCACAGTAACAGACTTCAAGGGAATGATGCAGACACTCTCTGCTTCTTATCCTCTTACCTTTAGGGAACTTTCTGATCAAATTTTGGTGCAGATTTTGTGCTGCATACTTTGAAGCTCTAACCCCTCCATGCCCATCAAAGACAGCAAAGTACGACACACGAGTACTGCAAGAGAAGATATATGGAGATCCATTTATCTTTAGTCTGGAATTCAACACAAAACTGAAGACAAAGCAAGTTTACTTATACCATTCTTTTCAATGAAATGGAAAGCAAAACCTTAATTAAGCTTTCCACTGATTTTGTAAACAGGGCTCTTCCATTCTCTATGCCTGTGAACAAGAGAGGCAGTGGTAGATACACAGCCTCAACATGACACATTATGAACCTACATTTTTTCAGTTCCAGAATTACTCCTTGGAGATTAGCTATTGACCAAGCACTGAACATTTTATACCATTTTACCAGGCCTTCAGAAGGGCCAATATCTCCCAGGCAAACATAACTAAATTCCAACACATAAAGGAATTTGCAAGAAAACCGTGAATGTGATGCAAAACAATTCTATTTGCAGGTTTCTTCTTTCACATGGAAAAATCATCTATACATAGAAATTTGTCAATGTGAAAAATAGTATCAACACCAGAAATCCCAGCCAATAAAGTTGCCATTAAAAGCTACTCTTTTTAGCCTACACATTCCCAAATTCTTTTTCTCTTGCAGATTTCTGTTCATACTTTGGATCTGAACTCACATCTTTATTAATAAGGATTCTAAATGAAACCCATTAATTTCTGATGCATATATTCCAATAGTTTGCATCCAATTTTCTGCTCTCCTTCTTGAAGCAGCAGGAACTGGTAGAAACTGTGTACTGGAGTATGTGAGCATGTGTAGCTACAAAACTGCAAGGCTGAATCATTGACCAATAATCAAACACCTAATCCAGGGATTCCCAGCAGAGGTACTGGGGAAACCTGGGGTTGTTAGAGCTCCCCAGGGGTTGAACAGGAGTTTCCTGGAAGTCTGAGCAGCCACCTGCCACGGTGTGGTTGGGCAAAGACACTGACCAGGGGTTCACACTAAGTTGAGGCTGCCAGCTCTGTGTTGGGAAATATTATACACGACAGTCAAATGTAGGTGGACATGGGGCAGGGTTTGACACACCAATTCTGATAATGCAGGAGGAGAGGGGGAGGTCTGGCGACATCACTTCCTATGAAGTGGCTTGGTTACATCCAGTGGGAGTGTCTGGGTGACATCACTTCTGGGGGCATGGCAGGGAGGAATGGCCAACAGACAGCACTTCTGGGGGTTCTCAAAGTCTGAAAAACATTTCAGAGGTTCCTTCACAGTCAAAAAGTTGAAAAAGGCTAATCGAATCAATAGCAATTTGTAAATTCTTGGCTGCATGAGGTAGCAGTGAACTTCCTAGCAGAGCCACAGTGCAATGGTCCGCGCGTGCGCACACACACACACGCACGTGTGTTAAGAGTATAGCCAAATTTTAGACTTACATCTGAGCAGGCAAAGGGCTGCACTCCTCTGTTATATCATTCAGAATGATGTGAGCATCCTGCATCTCTTCTCGCTCACCCTTCCTTTCTGCCACATAACCCTTCAGACCAAGTATCCCTGAAGAGCCTGAAGAGAAAGAGCAAAGGTATATGCATGATTAAATCTTCAGGACCGTTTCATGCAAAAAACATTTATCATTTTACATAGGAAGCAGTATTCATATAAACACAAAAACACACTAACCAATCACGAGGGACGCTTGTGAGTAGAGCTTTACCCTGTGATACTAATATTATGAGTGTTTTTTTGATATGAATAAACCACACGTATACCACTCAAGCTGAACAGAGGGATAATAGATTTTGAGAGAAATGGCTAGCTCTGAGGTAGTCACACTTCCAAAAATTAAATTGAGGAAGACAGAACTCAAGGTAATAAAACCTGCTAGACATATTTCCTCTGCACTGTTGAATAACAATGAAGCTGAGACCATTCTACTGTAGCCACATTACAATTCAGAAGGGAAATCTAGATGCAGCTTTGTAGCTGTTTCAGATAAATTAAGAAGACACTTATGAGAACACAGCTCTCCTAAAACAGGCAAATAAATGGACTGGAATCATGTGGCACAATGACAAACAGAGTTGCCAGCCTCCAGGCAGTGCCTGGAGACCCCCCAGTATTACAGCTCCCGGCATCAAAGATCAGCTTCTCTGGAAAAAATGGCTGCTTTGCAGAGTGGACATTATATCCCACTGTGCCTCCTCCTCTCTCCTCCACAGCCTCCACTCACCAAAATCTCTAGAAATTTCCTAACCCAGAGCTGGCAACCCTGGAGACAGATGGCAGCTGATGCCAAAAACACATGGCACAAACCAGGAGGACAATACTCAGCTTGGGCCAGAAAGGCCTGCATTCAAATCACAGGCCAGAAAGGCCTGCATTCAAATAACTTACTTTTGCCTTCAGAATTTGCAGCTGCAGGTATTATTTTGTTATTCTAAGCCACCTTCAGGCCCCGATCAGTATTTTTTACACTTCTAACCTAACATGGTAGATCTGCAGAGAAAAATGGAATGACCCCTGAGCTCCCTGGAAGAATGGACCAATGCAAATATGCCCCTAAGTATGCCTACCGAGGCAACTCTGCAATTGATTAATAAAAGAGATGTCCCATCTCTTCAGGTGGGAGGCAGGGAGGGAGCCCGGATATTAGAGATGGGAGGAACAGAAGAATGACTCTTGCCCAGCAACAGCTCCTTTTCCACAAAAGCAGGATGTCCTGAGGAACCCATTTCATCTTTGCCCTCAATTTAAAGCAACACTAAAATAGAAATAGTTGGCTTCAGATTGTCTGAAAACCTTTACAAACTTTCTTTTCCACAAGTTCTTCACTCCCATTCTTCTCTCCCTCTGTGGACCTCCTCTTCATTCCCCTCCCATGGCTCTCTGGAGAAGAAACACGCTCTGTGGGATGAGAACCTGGAGAACAAAACAGCGGCTGTTATTACAGGTCTTAGCGCTCTCAAATGTACAAAGATTTTTCCTGCTTCAAGCCCACTGCCTCTTTCTCTTTTAGCCTGACTGCTCATGAAGCTGCTATTAAGTGAAGACTCGTTCTCCCTGCCACTGCCTCAGGCCAGGTTTCTACTTAAAGAAATGATACTTTCTGAAATTTAAGACTTCACTCCTACAGCTTTAGAAAAGCGTCTTCAGGAAGAATGGGGATGACATGCCCTTTCCAAAGGCCATGTTTCTTTAAGGCCCATTATGCACAGCCGCCGAAACGGCGATTTCGGGTCACATGGATAACGCGGAGGGGGAAGACGCGACGCATACCGGTTATACACGGGGCGGGGCGCAACGGCGGCAAAACCCAGAGTAACCGATTATGCACGCGCCGATCCGGGCGCCGCTTCTGGTTGCGCCCCGCTCACCCGGAAGCTGCGCTTTCTTCCGCGTTTCACTGACGCGGCTTTTTCGGCGGCATGCACCGAAGCTGCAGCCGGTTGCAGCCGGCTCCGTGCGTTATCCGTGATTTTAGTCGCCGCCATTCCACCCCGAATGTGCGCTAAAAACCCCGTGCATAATGGGTCTAAGAAAGGCAACTACAGTCAGAGTTTCTGTTGTAACATTTGCATTTATTCTACAGCAAAGCCCATACTTGTTTAAAGTCTCACAGAAATCATCCAAGCAAAAATGCATGCCAGAAACAGGAGCAAGAAACTAATCTCTGTCAAAACTTAATTTATTTAGCCATTTTTCTCTAGGTCAGTGCTTAACAGGCAGGGGTCCACGGGGGGGGGGGGGGAGGGGTTGGTTGGAAGGGGCTGCCGGCATTTCTCCTGCTGCCTTAGGTAGGTTTGGGAACTGGCCATTTCCCTCGTACCCCCTTCCCCTCAAGCATGAGTGGTATGTCCCCTGATGGTTTTCCTGGCTGGGAGGAGGTGGAGCCTGCATATTTAAGCTGCCTACTGTCTCTCCCACAGCCACAGTCCTTGTCAAGCCTGCTTATTAATATTTATGCTCCTTGGAGAATGTTCCTTTTCTGCAGTGCTATTGGGAGGTTCTGTTTTTCTGCCTAAAACTGTGATCTTTGGGAAGGGTCTAGGGTTTGTGTGGGGAAGGTGACTGGGGGTGGGGAGAGAGGAGGCTGGCTCTTAATAGCCCATAGCCCCTCCCCCTGCTCCATCTCCTGTTGCATGCCCCAATAGCAAGGAAGAAGGTAGAGAGTCCCACATGGAGACTGGCACCCCTGACCCTGTGTTGGGCACAATGCCACAGAGTCCATCCTCCAAAGCAACCATTTTCTCTAGGGGAACCGATCTCTGTCACCTGGAGATGAGCAGTAACTCCAGGGGATCCCAGGTCCCACTTGGAGGCTGGCATCCTTAACCAAGACCTACTGCACCTGGATCCAGTGCAAGGACTGTGCACAGCCTGCATAAGGATTCCTTTGTTCCCAGGTTTCCCTTGGCCCTGGCAGCCATTTCTGGCTCTGAAAAAATATACTTTCAGGGCCTAGGATTGCAAATCTCCTGGTGTTGCCCGGGGATCTTCCCAGAATACGTCCAAATCAAACAGTTCATTTTCCCTGAAGAGAATTTCTGCTTTGCATGGTAGCTTTATGACAGGTGAGATGAGATGAATACTTCCTCATTTTGTCAGGAAAGGTTTGCTATTTAGCATATTGCATACACAAAAATGAAACTAACTTATTTAACAAGCATTATATTTTATTTTAACACTGGTGCTTTCTCATCCCAAGTATTGGGGTTTCCAGCCTCTTCTGTGTCACCAGAATTGACATATCTATTAGACCCACCCCACTCCCACCTACATAAGACTTTCAAACATTGGTAGAGATGCCAACCTCCGGGGGGGGGGGGGGGGGGGGCTGGCAATCTCAAAGAAGTACAAACTGATCTCCTATACTTCATGAACAGAACAATACCTGCACTCTGGGCTGACTGTTTGCTCTTCTTCAGGAAAAGCTGCCCGAGTTGGATTCAAGAGGCTGTGGCCAAAGCCTGAGCAAGGAGGCTGGACTTCTCCAGGCAGGATAAGGTATCCTCCCTCCGCCAGAAGCCTAGTGCCTGTCCACAACTTCTTACATTCAAGAATTATGCCTAACATTTAGCAAATGAGCTGTCAGAGAGGGAACGTAGCCCCAAAAGGACTGAAAATTCTCAGAAACCCCAGAGTGTGAACGCAACCCAGATAAAGTCTAAGTCCAACTGATCGCCAACTGTACTTATAGGGACATTTAACTACCACTAAGTAATATTAATGTTATAGTTATTTATACATATGGATTGTTTCTTGTATAGTTCTAAGTTCTATGTAAACCGCCCTGAGCTTTCAGGGAGGGCAGTATATAAATGCGAAAAATAAATTAGTAAACAAATAAATAAAGGGTGATTTCCACTGAGACCTGTATAAGCCATTGATTTTTTTGTTCCCTAGAGGGGGATGAAAGAAACAGGGTCATAAACATTTACTCATTATGAGCAGTTACTTTACTTATTATGAGCATTGCACTCTCTATCTGAACTGGTTTGTGCAACCAATTCTGATGGGCAATGTGATGACATAGAGACCATGATGCCATCACACATCCTGCAGGCTACATAATACCTAATCAGTTTGGGTGATATAAAGCAGCAGCTGCAGCCACCTTGTTTAAAAACAAACAAAAAATAGTGCCACCCAGATGGTGAACCACCATCCAACAAAAGCAGAAGAGCCAAGTAGATTGATGGAAGACATATTTCACCTTCCGTACTATTCAAGCACTGAACATATTTGCATGTGAACCACTCGGGTCAGCTCCTGGCTTATCTAATTCAAATGTGATCTGAGCACCCATAAATCTCTTTCAATGTGGCCGTAATGCAGTAGTCCGTGCCAGTGCAGCCTATGGCAAAAGACAAACATGAAAATTGATGCAAATGCTCACCTAAGTTGTCACTGCTGGCAGGTGGGAGATCATCGAAAAGCAAAGAGCCTCCTGCTCCTGAAACAGAGGAGAACACCTTTCCAGAATTTGAGGCACACCTTGCTAATTCCGTTTTCAGAGCTTGTGACAGGTAATACACAGAAATCCTGACCAGTTTCTAATTCAATACAATGTACTGGTTCTGACTTCAAAGGCACTGTGAGCAGCTATATGAATGGTGCTTATTTAAATACCCTAGCTGACCAAAACATAGCATAAGACAAGAGTTGGTAAAAACATCCCTTTTAACTCCTAGCACAGGACTTCCTAGGAGGGCAGTATACAAATAAAAAAATAAAATTAAGGCAGAGTCAATCCCCTTCCTTCTAAATTGTAGCAACCAATTTTTGTGCAAGCAATGATTTTTATGTAGGAAACAGCTAAAAAACATTGAACGCTCTGCAAAATGTTCTCTGTAAAAACCACAGTGAGATACAAGGGAAGACAGTATATAAATGTGCAATCATCAATAAATCCATAAAAGGGATGCTTATGAATGCAGCGGAAGAATCAAAATAAAAAACATTAGGCCTGTACTCCCACATTTTAACATATGGAACCCTTACATTGCAAATAGTCAGAAATAAAGATAATTTTAAAATGCATAAATGAAAAATATTGACAACACTCATACCCAAGTCAGTACTGCTGACTGCCGGAAGATCATCAAAAAGCACAGCCTCTCTCTCTCCTTCTTTCTCTAAAACACACCAAAACATAAAGTTAAAGGCCACACTGACAATATGGGACGGTCAGATATAAGTGGGGGGCGGGGGGAGGAATACTCCCATGACCCCTCAATAAACTGTGTAGCCCGCCCAATGCTGACAGCAATCACTGTTACTCTCAGGATTTCACACATAATAAATGCAAAGCCTTAAGATCGCAGTCTGCGGGACTCTGGGTCGTGTTCACCCAACAGCTTCGCAGCCTGACAAAGCGTTCTGCAGTACTCGAAAGTTTGAACGCTATTCGTGCGTCATGTGTGCTCGTCCTCGTCAAAGCAATTGCGCGGCTTTTGTTTACAGCTGCTCTGCTCAGGCGCTCAAGCGGCAGCACCGCACGTCTGCCCGCGCGCCCAGGAAGGCAGGGACGCAGTGGGCGCTGCGCGGGCACTCTCACGTCAACACAGACCCGTGCATCGGGAGAGGGTCGCCAGCGCATGCGTGTTGGCACGGCGGCGGGCAGAGCGGGGCTAATCCGCGCCCTCTGAACGCCGCCGCCGTCTGGAGCCTTTGCTGCCCTTCACAAATGCCCCTGCGCGCACGCGCCAGCTCTCTCCCGGCCAGGAACTTCGGGGGGGGGGGAGCAGCCTGAGCGCGGACGCGGCTCTTCCAAGCCCTCACGGCCCAGCACGCCCATCTCCAGCCGGCGGCGGGAGCCCAGCGCCCACTTACCTGCTGCTGCTGCTGTTGTTGCTGCTGCCGCCGCCGGAGGCGCCGGCTCCGGAAGGTCCCCGAAGAGATCCATCCGGCCTGGAGCTGGACGGCCGCTGCGGCCGGTTCTAGCCGCTTCCCCCTCCTCTTCCCGCAGAGGCCGCCTTAGCTGCCAATCATCCCGCCAGGCGGAACTAAGTCGCCTCACTCGCTCTCCGCTCGTCACTCACGAGGCGGCGCTCGGCCGTTTTGACGCCTGACAATCACTTCCTGGGGGCGTGGCTGGATCGGCGGACGTGAGCCTTTCGCTGGCCAATCGTCTTGGGGGGCGGGATGAAAACATCCTCTGACCGACAGGGCCGCTCGGGGGAGTTCTTACCGCGCGAGGGGCGGGGCTAATAGCAGTCCTGTGGCGCGTTACGGGCTTAGATGGATTTTATTTCACGCCCTACTTCATGCTGTGCATGGAACAGGGTTGCCAGATCTGGGTTGGCAATTTCCGGGAGACTTTGGGGGTGGAGGCGGGAGTGGACGGAGGGACCCCAGCGCAGTGTCATGCTGTGGAGTCCACTCTTCAAAGCAGGCATTTTTTCCCAGCGGGACTGATCTCTGTCGCCTGGGAATGAGCTGCAAATCCGGGGGATTCCGAGATCCTACCTGAGGACTGGCCTCCCTAATTGCTGGGACCTTTATAACCAAAATTGGGAGGGGGAAAGTTGTAACGTTTTAGGTTAAAGGGACAGGAGCTGGGGTAGTTCTTGCATTACTCCTCGTTTGAGGGAGAATACCCCTAAGACGCAGGAGGTACATAGGCTGTGCAGACTTTTATGGCAGCAAAGCTTTTGAGAGCAAAACTAACACATTGAGCCAGTAGCACCTACAATTCTGACTTCCTGGAAAGATCTGGGCTTGCACTCTTGTTTAGTCATGAAGTTAGCTGGGTGTTCTTGGACCTAACCTATTTTCTAGCCAATTGTCATCTGGTAACTTACAGTCATTTGATAACTGCTACTGCAAATACCTATTATGTACTGGCGTTATGGCTCCTTGCGTGATTTGTTTTTTGCACACTGAAACTTGGAGTGCTTCAAGTTTTGTTTAATAGGGAGAAAAGTAAATGTTGGAACTACTAAATTTTAAGAGAATGCCAAATCCAGCATCAAATCACATGTGGAAGCCAGGACTGTGGACTTTACCATAAACAACATGGGTTCAATACTTTATGGTGCTACATCAGCACAAAAACATGAATCTGAATCATGGATGCTCATGAATTCATATGATTTTTTTTACATTGAAACAAAATAAAACCACCACTATGTAAACTATGTCTTAGCCTATAGGCAGCACTACAGAAATCATGCACTCATTGCTTCATGGGGCCACAATGGTGCAAAAATAATGGCAGTCCATTGATCCTCTTATCTGGGATATCCTGCATCTACCATCAGATCAGATATAATGTCCATATAGGTTTGTTTGTTTATAGTCCACCTTTCTTGTGGAGACTCAAGGCAGATTGCAGTGTAAGTTCATGCAATCAGTAGGATGAGACATCTAATAAGCAGGAGCCCCCAATGTGGTTCCATAGTATCTGTCGTCACTTTTCCTGGTGCCTGTCAAGTGGAGATTAGCTGTGCAGATTTTTTAAAACATTGCATTGGCAGTGAATTCTGCAATTTAATAACTTATTAAATCCATCCTGAAAGAAAACCTTTATCTACTATTGCACACCATGCCTCATTTTGTAAACCACTATATAATTCCCCTCATCCATCTTTTTTGTAGACTGAAAAGTCCCAGACTCTTTAGCCTCTCCTCACAGGAAAGGTTCTCCAACCCCATGATCATTTTGGGTGCCTTCAGCCCTCTTCTAAACAGACTGATTTCCAGTTAGGTTCAGTAGGGAATCAAACAGTCATTTAAGGCTCTAAAGATAAAATCCAGCACTTTAAACTGGGACCAGAAACAGACCAGTAGTCCACAAAAAATGTCGGAGGGTAACCATACCATGATATTTCCATCCTGCCCCTGTTAACAGCTAAAGCAACTCATGCTGGGTCAGTTATAATTTCTGTACACTTAATAAATAGCTAGTCACATTAGTCCAGTCTAGATATCTCTAACACAAAGTTCAGTCATTCACAAAACATCCAGTCTGGCTGAGCCAATTGGAGAGAGATGGATTCATCAGGATCTCTCCCAATGGAACTGGCTCTATAATTCTGAGTCTCATTTCATGAACCTATTTAGTTTGTTTGCCCTCAGACATGGAAGGCAGGGTAGAAAGTTTATTCTTTCATGGGGAAGATGCAAATTAGGTGAAACTACTTGATTTTTTAAAAATAAGACACAAGAAATTGTATTTCTTAGCAGAGAAGCAACATTTAGGAAACAGTCAACCTTTTGCCACTGGCCATTTTTTCCTCTCAAAGCATCTTATCATATATGCAGTGAAGTAACACTGTCATCCTCTCCAGTTTGATATGAGAAAAGGCCCATCCACAACCCACATGCGACATATAAATGGGAGAATGATGGTATAAGTCACTTTGGATCCATTTTGGGAAGAAAAGAAGGGTATAAAGATCTAAAACTATCCATTAAAATACCCCTATTTTGTATTGTTTCTAGACCAGAGAATTTTTGAAAGAATGCTTTGTTTATTTTCATTAGCCAGGCAATTTGTTTAAAAGAACAATAAAGAGGTCAAGGGTGCACTGTCCAGTATTTGCATAAATGCCACATTTATTTCTTTAACTGAACAATGCCTTAAGTGTACACAAACAGTTTAAGACCCTAATTTCCAACACTCATTATTTGAAGACATCAAGAAAACTAGACTTGTTACTTCAGTATTGTTATTTATACAGTGGTACAGGGTGTGCCCACAGCAATCACATATATACAAAGCAAGAGAAATGGTCTCCCAGCATTTGGAAATGATGTCACAGGAAGAACTCATGTGAACAACCTAGACAATGGAAGCACAGGCAAAATAAGATTTAATTAAAAAAAATAAAAACCACAACCTCCTTTATTATGCAGTTAAGACCTTGATAATGAGTCATAACTCATGAATGACAGAGTTCCTTCATATCGATCATTAAATACACAACAGAGAGACTGTAAGAGCATATCAGACATTTCAATGCTTTGTGTTGCACAGGAGGGTTAAGCAAGTACCCCAGTCTCCATCAAACTGATGTTCTACTCCGATTCATCTGTGTACATGGAGCTTTCAGTGATTTACAAGAATACTCATCATGCAAACAAAGATCTCTCATCTGTTTTGTAGTGGGCCATTTAGCGATGACCAGAGAGGACCATTTAGAGATTCACTCATTTGAGTGAATTCCTTGTTAACACTCATTCATTAAATAGAACAAAGAGAGTTGGGTGCAAACAAATGAATGTTGCCCCTTATGCAGTTATGGAAGACCAGACTCTAACCAGTACATTTATTTGATGGATCTATATGATGATGATGTCAATCATGCTCCTCTTTTGTGATACCACAGGCTTCTTTACTTGCTGGCTGTCCCCAAATATATGTTATGGTGACACTCTGTGCTTTTTTCCTCCTGACAAAGACCTCAGCTCTAACTGAAACAAATTATTCATGTATAAAAAAAATCTTTCTGTGTCAAATGGAGTAGAGAGGAACTATCAAATTTATGGAGTCTTTTCTTAGGTATTGCCATCTGTCATACAGATATATTGGTGCTTTAAGATTCTACCAATGAATGAATTAGTAATATCAGCAATAAAGAAGCAAAGTAAAATGAAATGCAAGATTATAAAAATAACATTGCAATTTGCTAACTTTTGCAACAATTCTTCAAAAAGTTTTAAGAGAAGAAATCCTTTAAAGATCTCCATAGTAGCAAGAGTTCGCAATTTGTAGACAGGTGATAAATAAGGTACTGTCCATGAATTCAAAGGTCACAAATTTAAGTCACCTTAAGACCAGATTTAGGAATTCCTATTGATTTTGCTTTAGGATCTTTGGATCAAGCCATTGATCCCTACTCTAGTCATGTTGTCTGCAGGTTTGCTGACCCCAGCAACATGGACCACTAAAATCGGATTCAGTCCCACAATGCACTACAACAGGAACATGGTCTTCAGGCTGGTTGACCTAAGCCATGCCCCTATGCAACAACACATTCCTTCCAAACCTTCTCTCTTATTTCCAGTGTAGAAATTACATTTTGGTTTTTTTTTTTGTTCTAAGTCAAATCAAGAAAAGCAGCCAAGGAAAGATGCTGACATGACTTCTTCATTCATTATCAGTGATATGATATAACAGCTAAGAGACTTAAGAATAAATATAAAGAAATAAAACATTTTAAAAGTCCTAATTCTAGCTGAAATTAGGATTTTATATATTTTATATATGCCTGCTATTTCTGGAGGCTCAACTGAAAACAGAGGCAATAAAATAAGAATAGCCGCCTACAGGGATAGATTTTCAAAAGTGCCTGATACCTATTTTTATCAACTTTTGAAAGCCTTCCAGTATCCAGAGGAAAGTACCAATTAGATTCTTCTGATTATATCTAAAATCTATTTTACTATAGATAACAATTCAGGGCATTTTTTAAAATATGGATTTTGACTGTTAATTGCTGCCTATCTGTGAATTATGTTAATAAACATGCTGTGGTCATCCACTCTGATCTAGTGCTCAAGGATTGTTTCCAATTGTTTCAAGGCGTGCCAGATCAAAGTAGAAAGCAACGATCAACAATGAATGTAGTCAACCTCTGGTCCTCCAGATATTCAGGGGCTCATGGGAATTGTAGTCCATGGACATCTGGAGGACCACAAGTTGACTACCCCTGTATTAGATGACATCTAAATTTTTGGTGAAAAGTTGAAGTGATTTAGGCTTGTGTACCAAGGCCTTTCCCCTGTTTTGCAGCTAGAAAGGGTAGATTCAAAAGGATACAAAAAGGAATTTTGCTTGATAAACTCTTGTATGTTCATCTTGAAGTTGCACAACACATGTAAAAAGAAAACCCTCTCTGGATACACAAGCAGTTGCCTCAGAATGTATACAAAATTGTTAACTGATAAGGAGATACAAGATGAGGGTATGGGTAAGTTCATAGCAGTTCCTTGCAAGAGAAGAAAATACTTATTCCACTTTTTGATCTATGAGACAAAATAGGACAGGAGGAATGTCATGAATGAGAAAAAAAGAAACTGGCAACCAAAAAATGAAGTAAACACTCCTGGCCAGAGAGTGAGATAAATGATCTTGGGAACTTTTCTATAGAGTTTGTAAGTGACTCCTTTCTTCTATCCGTGGTTCTTGCAGGATTATCTGAAGATTACATATGAATATGATGCTTGGGTCAGCCTACTGAATCTTTGCAGGCTGGGGCGCTCATCTTCTTTTTGCCCATATTTTCTATACCAGAAGCGATATGTGATCCAAAAGAAATAACACTACATAGGCCATCTCATCTGGGCACCACATAGAGGTCCAAACAAATACAACAGATGGAAAAATGAGATACAACTGAACCAGACTTCATCCATGCTGTGCAAAATAAGGGTCATTATCGGTGCAAATTAATATAAGAGCCAGGCACATACAGAGAGAGGATTCAAAATCCTCATGGTCTGCCTAAGTTTGGATTTAGACACACAACCAAGTTTAAAGTATATAAGAGAGAGCTCTGAAATTTAACAGATAAAAATCCCTTGGGGAATAAAACAGATAAATACAGACTTTTGCAGCTGAGGTTATTTTTTTGATGTAAATATTATCATTAGTGATTTGCTACTATGGACATTAGCTATTTTTAATTTTACCATGTTTCTGCTTTGGTAACTTTCACCTTCTGACTGCCATTCCACTTAGAATACTACTATTCTACAAAAATAAGTGTGAAGTGCCAGTGTTAATATTTGGAATGAGAGCTAAAATAACATTACCAAATACAATAGAGAAAAGAATAGTGTCCATTTACATCGTACTCTTCCAGCTCTGCATTAGAATCCTACCTACATGCCTGATATCAACTTCAAATCTACCCTTCCCAATAAAAGAAAATGACAAAGGGTCCTTTCAAGCATTCAGATTTAAGTGTAACAAACAGCAAGTACTGTCATTTGTTTAGGAAAATTCAAACCTTTCTTCAAGGTTGTATCCAGTTGCAGTGGTATTGTATTTTTCTCATGATAGATTTATATTTAGTATTTAGAAAATACAGTTCTTTTCTCTGATAGTGTAATCATTACAATTTCAATCACATTGTGGATGGAGCTATATGTTTAGGAATCCAATTGATACTTCTGGTTACTTGAATGATAATGTGCATCAAAACTCATAATGCCCATACCTGTGTCATACTGCAATCTTTTGAAAATAAATATCATTCTTATTCCATATTTGAAAAATTATATGCAGTGTTTTGAATGTTTTATGTCTTGTTCATTGTTGGAAAATATGAAATCCATTGATGGGGTGCACACTCATTAAGCAAATTTTAAACTGAGAAGAAAGCTCTCCCTTCCCAGCAACAGGCAGTGTGACTGAAACTAATTAGGATTGAACACAGACATCTGAAACTGACAAATATTCCCCTTTCTCCCATATCTCACCTATTCTGTATCTTGCAAGGGATTGAATATTGTTCCTATGCTCTCAGAGACTTTTTGGCAAAAAATAAAATGTAAGTAGGGTGGATTGATTGGGTGGGAAAACTCTGAGTCATCTGGTCCTAGACAGGTCTTCGCTAAACCATCCATATTCAACATAGTCTGAGAGATCAGTGTCTCCACCCAAATAGTTTCATTTAGGATTTCTACAGCAACTGGCCAACTCAAAAGAAACTACATCATCTGTGTACACAATCCTTCTATGTAAGTATTTATCTAAAGAAAAATAGGTCATGATCTCAAATACTACTCATTAGCTAGAGAGAACACATATTTAGTATCTTGGGGCTCTACAAGAAAGAATTTTAGTCTATATGGCCTATTATGCATGGCTACTGAAACGGCAGCATGGAGAACGCGGAGGAGGAAGAAGCAAAGCAAACCGCTCACACACGGGACGGAACGCAAGGGTGGCAAAACCCAGAGTATCTGATTATGCACGCGGCTACTCCAGAGCCACTTATGGCTGCGCCCTGGTTCCGGGAAGCTCCAATTTCTTCCGCATCTCGCTAACACGGCTTTTTTGGTGGCATACGTTGACTCTGCGCCCAGTTGCCGCCTGCAGCGTGCATAATTGGTGATTTTAGTCCCCACCATTCCACCCTGAATGTGGACCTTCCACTCCGTGCATAATGGGCCTATGTGATACCTTATGAACTCTCTGTGAATTTGTCAGCCCTACAGGAGAGGACAAAAGAGTACACAGCAGAAGAGACAGGTTAGTGCCCTGTCTGTTTCTGGTGAACAGGAATATAAAGATAGAGTCTCTCAAGGCTAAAGGAGATATGGGAAGGGAGGGAGGGATCTTTCTGGGTTTGTTCATATGTCTGCCAGTTCAAATGGGAAGTTGTAGGTTTGTTGTTTTTAAAAAACAGGAAAAGCATTTTTCTCTAAATTTAGGTTATTTGTTATGTGTGTTTTTTCTTCCAGCTTGGCTCACTTTGCATTGGAACCAGTCTGGAAATAAATACAGCAAGACAGGAAGGGGAAGTGGGCAGTTTTAACGCAGCTGCCATCCACATACTACATTTTCTGTTAAAATCAGACACAGGAATGAATTCCCTTTAAATATCATGGTTGGCCCTTACTTTTTCTATCTCCTTTGCAGCCCATCTAGAATATGCATTCCCTTTCCAAACCTTAACAGAATCTTTTAATAAAATATAATTAAAGTTTCCTCATTAATCAGAATAGTTTAGACCAGGGGTAGTCAAGCTGTGGTCCTCCAGATGTTCATGGACTACAATTCCCATGAGCCCCTGCCAGCAAACGCTGGCAGGGGCTCACGGGAATTGTAGTCCATGAACAACTGGAGGACCACAGGTTGGCTACCCCTGGTTTAGACAATCTGCTGTTAATTCAGTTCAAGTACTGGGAAGAGTATGTGATTTTCTCTAACAAAACACTGACTTAATGTGAAGGCCAACTATACTTAACTCACATAAGTGTGCAACAGTCCCCTGACTTTTAGAAAAAAATGAAAAGCAGCTTGAGGAGGCTATGATCATCAGAGAAAGAATGATGTGAGAGGGGGTATTTAATCATTTCACCACTGGCTGTTTGCATAATCAACCCCCTCCCTCCAGCAGCTTTAGCTCCCATGGGGAAAAGTTTGTCCCCCTTCCTGGCTAAGAAATGAGCAACCTCGCTCCAGATGACAGCCTCCTGAATCTGTTTTTTTCTTTTTAATAAAAGATGCAGGAATGTTACATCTACAGTTGCCCCCAGGCTGAACTAAAACAACAAGTAACTAGGTGACTAAGGCTGCAATCCTATGAACGCTTTCCTTGGCAAACGACCCATTGACTAGCGTGGGGTTTACGTCCAAGTCACGTGATGGCTGCTTGACTCAGCAATATTATGTTGAGTTTCTCGGGTATAAGCAGACTGAAGTCACTCTGCATAGGATTACGCTCTAAAAAGCTAACAAACAGTCAAATGTAAACATCATAAAAGTGACGGCTCAAAATGGCAGACCAGGCCACTGCTCCACTGGCTAGCTTTCTATACCTTTTTCTTTATCAAAAAAAAAAAAGGGGTGGGGGAATACAGCACAATGTATGCATGTACATATGAGAAATAAACATAATGTACATTTTCAGTGACATAATAGAAATAAATACTTTATAAATATAACCCCATACTACTCTTCCTTGCTCTAGTAAGTAGTTTTGAAAATGGCAATAAGTTATGAATGATCAGTATATAACCCTATAGCTTCCGTCTTCTTCCAATAATAATTCCACATGATTTACACCCTTCAAGTTTAGGCATATTTCTGCCTCTTGAAAATGTTGCTTCAAAAATAAATAATAATAATAATTAAACAGCTCTTGCTTTGCTACTGGCCATATGCCACCTAGGTCACCCAGTACAGAGATGGGTGAAAGATCACATGTGCACAAGAATTCATCATAGCCAGGCTTCTAAAGGTACCATAGAAATGAGTTTTGCCAATGAAGCTGTAACTTGAGATGGATCCATAACTCTGTGGAGCAGGCATCTGGGAGAATGGAGGACAGGAGAGATCCAAATTTAAGATGGGGACCTTCAGAGAGCACTCATTATCTCGATCCTGTTTGAAAGTTGGGGTGGAGGCATTTTGAGGCTAAATTCTTGTCTGGGCTGTTCTCCGTCTAGACAGTTTGGATCTGTAGAAGAAAATGAGAGTAGAAGAAAAAATAATGTTTTTTTTTTGGGGGGGGGGGGAGAATAAGGTAGAGGCAGAACTATCCTCCAAACCTCCAACCCATCTTCAGAGACCCAGAACAGGCCTCTGAGGTCAAATGAAGGAAGGTTCAGCCTTTTGGGCAGGGCAGTCCTAAGATGTCTATCTGCCTTGAATTTTCTCTTACTACAGAAGGGTAGCTGTTAAAATATTAATGTACCTTATTGATCCAGCCAGGAGAGGGTTAAATGCATACAGCCAATCATGCATATCCTTGTCGCTGCTTGCCTGCAACAGGATTCCACGATGCTCCGTGCACACTGCAAATGTGTTGGGTGTCTGGAATGTGGGCGGGGAGAACATTGCAATTAATCACAATATAGAAATAGGATACAGTGAAGCATATAATATAGCTGTATAGAAATGTGGGACAAAAAATATAGCAATATACAAAAAAGTATAGTGCGGCATACTACAAAAATTAGGAATGTAGATATTACTTTCCAAACCAATTATTCCCAGGATTTATGCTTAGTTGTGTTTAAAGCTATACTCTGAGACTGTTGAGATTATTCATGATTTAACACTGCCTCCAGATATGTCCATATCTACCACACAATATTTTGCAAATATTTTGCTCATTGTTGTAATCACAGCTGCAGCATATATGTGTGGGCTGCCTACAAAATTATCCAGTCCATTTTTGCCTTGGAATCAATTCATGTGTTACAACATCCTCATGTCCCCCATGTTTTATTTATTAATTATATTTATATACTGCCCTCCTTTTTGGCTACCACAAGGATTTTTGATCAGGTGTGTTTGGGGGGTTCCATGTTCACAGATCAGGCTCACATCGGAATGGGTCCGATTAGGACTGTGATGCATGAGGAGAGGAGATTTAAGCCTCCCCCCCCCCTTCCCAACTGGAAATGGCGCTAAGAGATGCTATTTGACTTAGCCATAAGTACACTGAAGGTCCCACAAGGGGGCAAACAGTAGCTTCCTGGGGCTATTTCAGGTCACCATGCTATTGACCTGGTGGAAAGCTTAAGCCCCCACTCTCTATAGTCCTGACCTGAATTAGACCTGCATATGCCTGGGAATTAGATTCCTAGAATGGAACTGCCAATGCATGGCTGATTGAAAGACTTCATGGCAGCTACATGGAGGACACAAAAACTTTGTATTTTGTGAATTCAGCCAAAGACCCCACTTAAAATATCTGTATAAGAGATGAGGATCTTAGCAGTCTTAAATCATTTCTTCCTGTGATCCCTCCTCAGGAAAACAGTGACAGTAATGCCTTGGGAAGAGAGAGTAGGGTCTTCTATCTCTCAACAGCAAGGCAAAGATAAGCTGTGGATGAGTGTCAAGTAGTAAAATGAACCACATTTAAGTATATGAAGGACAAGTTAAACCTCTTCCAGGCTCACAGGATTGTTTGCTGTAAGCTTTGGCATAAACTGCAATTTCTGCAGAATGTTTCTGGAGAGCCATTGTGATGTAGTGGTTAAGAATGGAGGACTCTAATCTGGAGAACTGGGTTTGATTTCCCACTCCTCCACATGCAGTCAGCTGGGTGACCTTGGATCAGTCACAGTTCTTTCAGAACTCTCTCAGACCCACCTACCTCACAGGGTGTGTGTTGTGGGGAGAGGAAGGGAAGGTGGTAGTAAGCTGTTCTGGGACTCCTTCGGGTAATGAAAAACAGGGAATAAAAACCAACTCTTCTTCTATTCCTATGTATATAGAGTATGGCTTCTGATTAGTTGCTCCATTCTGTGTTAAGGGAAAGGAGCACTGAAAGCATGAAGCAAACCAGTCCTTGAGCAAAGTAGTGGGGAACCAAAGATGGCCTGGAAAAACCCTGTTTAGCAATAGGTCTGATCATGTTTCTAAGGGCCAAACTAAAAGATACCTTTGGTCCTTAGATTATTCTGCCTATTGTCATTCCTTTCCCTGTATTTCTCATTCTCACTGGCCTTTAGCCACTGCTGTGGTCCCTTTAGATCAACCTTGGGCTCTAGCTGTTTCTCTCTCTGAGCCAAAATGTTGTTCTTACTTTCAGCATTGCTTGCTGATCCTCACTGTATTCCACCTGAGCTGATGAGAGATTCAGGACAGCCCTTTCCACGGAGTCCTTGTCACTGTTGTAGATGTAGACATAAGGGCGCCTCACAACCACATAGCGTTTCACCCAGCCATTTGTGTGGGGCTCCAGGAAATGTAGGTAGCCTTTTCTGGAGACAATGGGGCTGTAAAGGACACAACACAGGCATTATAATTTGTAACAGTATAAAGATTTGAAATGCTATGATACCTCAGGTCCAGATGCACCAACTTTTCAAACTTCCAACACAAAATTAGAATTCCTAAATGGTGATTTTGCATACATTTTTTGACTTACTTTGCATGAGAAACCCTGCCATGCACAGAGAGGTGCTCATAGGAAGTAAGATTCATCCTACTTTTAGAAACATGCTTTCATATGTTCATGGCAGAGGATTCAAATTTCCTTTTTAAGGCCCCTTCTACTCTTCTGCTGATCCTTGGGCAATTCACTTCCCTTGGCATGTAGAACTGAGGTGACACCTAGTGCTTCTGCTGTGATATGAAAGAGCTGCCACTGTGATGTCAAACTAGGATTATTTGGGCCCTTCTTCAGATGTTCACTCAATGCATGTAGAGATTAATAAGATTATGGTTGCTGGGATTGCCTCCTTATGTTAGCACATTCAACCGAACATTTGTTCTAAGCCTATACGTACATACAAGTATACATGCACAAACTCCTCTATGTGATAAGAAATGTTGCAGAAAGTTGGTCCTAAATGTATGGCGGCATGTATGTATATTAGTGTACATCAGGCTTTCTCATCCAGGGTTTTGTGAAACCCTGGCGTTTCTTGATCGCACAGGAAGGATTTCTTGAATGGATAGGAGTTAATTAAATTTAATATATTATAAAAATCTGTTCCTCCTCCCAAAATGGCCAATGATGGGCCCAGAGGATGAGAGAAGGGGAGGCCCCCCAGGTGGGCATGTTCACAGCTATGCTTCTCAACCACATTCTCCACAATTGTGCCACTTCTGGGGTTTCGCAAAGTCTGAAGAATGTTTCAGGGGTTTCTCAACGGTAAATAGTTAAGAAAGGCTGATGTACATGCACAAGGCTCCACTATCAATACCTAGCTGGATGTATAAACACTGGATGGTAGGACCAGTAGGAATGATCCAACCCTCCTCTGTGTACATTTAGGGAAAATAAAGAACAAATATTTGAAGAGGGCTAGAGTTAGATTTGCCTTTGTTTCATTGAGGAAGTCCCACTGGAGCGGGAAGAAATTTGAAAGGACAACCTGCTGTAATTTGGATGACTTAACCACAAAATCTTTTGTGTGGTGGCAGGGGGGGGAACAGTTTCCATTCTTAGTTTGAGGGACTTCACAGCCTAGAGCTCTAGGATAAATAGACTGGAGATTGTCCTGTGGCTATTTATTCCTCCAAAGCTCCCCATCCTCTCTTTGCATCTTTCACTTTCAGCAGAAGGTTGTACAAGTGTGGCAGTGAGAACATTAGACCTACCTTTCTGCCCTAGGAATGGGGAACTCTCTTATGCAGCCACAATCCAGGTTCTTTGCTGGTTAATACATAAAATGGAGCTCAGAAAATGGAGCTCCGCATATGCATGACAGGCAGATTAAAGCAGCTACATGGGCAGAGAATGCCTGCTGAAACTAGCTCTTGGGTAACTGGGCTTCTGCGGAAATCTTTTATGTCCTCCATTTCCAGGTGAATGATGTTGTGTTAAACCAGACCTTAAGGGGACTGCAGTAGAAACCCAACAAACAGCTGAGAGGTGGGAGCGATCAGCTCCCCCTCTCTGCTGTTTTCAGCTTTACTGATAATTGCAAAATGTATTTAGGATTTCTTTTCAGGAAGCCAAAGTATACATGAAAAATCCAGATATGGTATTTTTCGAGTGTATTTTCAGCGTGGGTAGATCTGAATGCACTCCCCTACATTGAAGCATTTCCAGATTGCTTGTAATACACGTGAGTATAACCGTCCAAGTGTTTATATTCTTTCCCATCATTTTATCAACCTTTCAATTTCTCAGAAGAAACTATGCTAATTTCTAAATTGCCACATACTTCAGCACTGAAATAACCTTTTTTCCCAAGGAAAGAATATTAAGGAAAAGAAAACTAGTAGTATCTCTAGTCTCCAGGTTGACACTGGACATTATCCAAATGCTGAGCTCCAAGTCAAGCACAGAATCCTATCCAAAACCCCACAGCTTGTACCTGACCCGGATCTCTTGAATATCAGGAACCAATAAGCGCTGAGCCTCTTTTTCATCCTCCGATCCGCAGGTAGGAGATTTCTTCGGTTCTCCTTCAATTGTAGGCTCAAGGTCAGGACTTTCCACCCTGGGAGAAAGCTGGAGAGTTCTGCAAGGGGAGAAGCAGGTGTGTAACTTCAATGAAACATTGTCTTGATGTTGGGACAGGCTGTTAAACTAAGTATATATATAAGGACGTAAGCCAATTTGAACTTCTTAGCTTTGCCACTTCACTTACCTAGCATCTGTGGCATTATACCGTCCTTCAACCAATGATGGGCAGGTGGAAGAGGGGGTGAGTGTAGTACCTCCAAGGGTTGGCATGGAGGGGTCTCTCAACAGAGTCACAGACATTTCAGACAGCTATATACACAAAAAGAAAAATCTTAACTGAAACTTTGCTTTACAACACACTCTCTAAGCAGGGGTAGTCAACCTGTGGTCCTCCAGATGTCCATGGACTACAATTCCCATGAGCCTCTGCCAGCATTTGCAGGCAGGGGCTCATGGGAATTGTAGTCCATGAACATCTGGAGGAACACAGGTTGACTACCCCTGCTCTAAAGTATACAATGCAAGCTAACTGGCTGGATGAAGCTGGTATTCAGATTTGGTGGGACTTTGTTCATGTCATGGAATGGTGGAGTTTGGTACTTGGCTATGTGATCCTGCCTTGATCATATAGTGGGCATGGATTGTTCATCTGTGTTGCACAAAAATACCTCTTTTGTACCAAAAGATTACAGACCCCTCATCCCAGAGGCCTTCAATTGAGATTCTCATAATCTGTATCTAAGGAACATTGTAGAGGCAATAGAAAATGCAGTCCTTGGAATGAATGTGCAATTAAATCCATTGGTTTTCCCTGGGTGCTAACCTGGGCCTATTCTGCACACAGTAGATAATGCACTTTCAATGCACTTTAGAAGTAGATTTTCCAGTTCTGCACAGGAAAATCCAGCTGCCAAAGCACATTGAAAATGCATTATCCTATGTGTGCAGAATGGGCCCTGATAAAGAATCACAACTCATATGTACCTGAAGCAACCAGTCTTCAGGAAAAAGACAGTCAGAGGGTGTCCTTTGGATCCAGGCTCCAAACAATAAGAAACTTCTAGGCCAGGTTATTCTCTACTCTCCATCCCCAAACTATCTCCATTTCAGCTTCTTTTCCCCAAATGAGACAAAATTTCATATGCAAATGAAAAGGATCTAACTAGGGTAAGATGTAGCCCAGAAAAACTGTCTCCCCCTTCCCAAAAGAGACAATGTCTCTTAAATCCATCCACAATAGACATGGGCATGGAGAAATTCAACACTTTGCACCTGTCTCTTCCTGAAGGAAGGGAGCTACGTGCCTGACCCCCAGCTGGCCACTTTGGCACAGTCACGCAGCATCCTTTCCTCCCTTTCTTACCTGTTTCTCTATTAACAGGGGACAGAAGGGAAGTGTGGAGTTTCTCATACCTTGCTCTCACTGGCGCTTACACAAACATGGCTGTGGCTGTACTCTCTGTTGAATGTATGAGTAAGAAGGCGCAAGCACTGTAGAAAGAGAAGGGAAGAAAAGAGAACATCTAGCTTGTAGAACAAATATTTGACCTGACTCAAGCACCTGTAGCAGGGTGCTTCGTTACTGATTCTGATGCTAAAAATTCTAACTGACAAACCGAAACCAACAGCGAGCTTAAAACCTTGAGCAGCTTTTGTGGTCATTCAGGGATGACCATTGACTTCAGAGCAACAGACAACCCTGGGACATGCTGCCAGTAGGACAGTATCTCCAGGACAGGCACGGCAAGTCTACAGGCATAGTAATGCCTATCGCATCACATACTTATGCTAAAAATGAAGCCAGACACAACCTTTCCAGAGAATAAATGATACAGTGCTGTCCTAGATTCCATACCTTGACTGCAAGTTCTTTCTGCCTCTCACTGGGAGTGTCCAGGGGTAAAGCCCTTCCCTCTGGGGTCCCATCTGCTGAGATGGGAGATGAGACATAAGATGTACTACGGGAATCGGAGTCTTCGCTGGAGCTTGGGGACAGGGAATCCAATCCCGAGCGTTGAGTTGTCTCTAGCTTCTCACGCAGGAGCAGATAGTGTCTTGTTTTCTCAACCTTGAGAAAGAAACCATGGACAGGATTAGGTCATAGGTAAAACATGCAGAGAGTGAAAATGTGTCAGCTCATCTCACACAGAGATTAATTTTTGTCTAAGGAAAAAGGTATATATCACACCACTGGAAACATTATGTGCTCTCTAAATCTATCCACCCTCAGGTCTTTACACCCTGCCCCACTCTGGGTCTTGGGGTCTGAGTCTTACTTCTTGCAGAAGGCTGAGCTTCTCCAGCTCCCACTGGTGATCCAAGATAAGACTATCACTGCGAGGTCGCCAGCCAGCCAGGTTCTCCTCGCCTCGCACATATGCCACAGATGTGTCAAGTACACGCCTTCGCCTTCTTTGCATTCCTGCAGAGGGAAATAGTTCCACCTTCATAAAGCATATCTCATTCCCAGTCTATCCAACTTGTTCAATAGCTTGGTTTTAGACATGTTCTTATAATGGTTTTGTTGGCTGTGTGCTTTTGGTTTTTAGAAAATAACATTCTTATGTAGACTGTGCACACTGTACCACTCTCATTCCTAGAAATAATAAGTTATTGACTTTTGCAGCTATAAAGCAACCACCGAGGAAATCCTCACTATTTTGCAGATTTAGTGAGCCAGCAGCTGTGTAGTGCAACATAAATCATCAGGTTACGGCTGATGTGACACTGATGTTGCATGTAAATATGATATTGCAGATGTTTATTATCGGAATGTTAGACTCAGAGGTCCTAATGCTATACCCTTTGAATGCTATATCCTTCTTCCTTAAGTACAAACCCAGCTCTGTCATGCTGACAAGTCTAATCAAAAGCCTTCAAGTGAAGCAGAAGACATAGGAGAGCTTCCTACCTGGGCTGCCAGCATCAGCCACCCGGCACAGGCTGAGCTCATAGACCCCAGTCACACGGTTACTGCGAGGAAAGAAAAAAGAAAAGCTAGCACAAAGCGAGAGAAGAAATGCAGTTCAACACACACAACACAATCAGGAGTTTATAATTACTTAGACGAAATTCACTCTCCAATGACGTTTTTTCTAATTGGTGAGCTGAACATGGCTCCTTTAATGCTAATCCCAAAGTTTGATACCCCATCCATCAACCTTAAATTAGGAATGTGAATTTTATACATATGAGTGTTAAGAACTACCATATGCCAGTATAGTATAGCAGTTAAAGGGCTGCACTAGCAGCTGAAAGACCCAGGTTCAAATCCCCCCTGTGTCAGGCAAGTTTGCTGGGTGACCTTAGGCCAGCTATTCTTTCTCAGTCCAGCCAAACTCACAGGGCTGATGTGAGAATAAAATGGAGGAGAGAAGAACAACGTGAGCCATTGGGGAGAGGCAAGGCAGGGTACAAATGGAGCAAATGAATAAAGATAAATACGTATAAATGTTTTTCAAGATTTTTTTTGAAAAAAACTGTTTTTGTCTTCTGTCAATGAAAAAATGAGCAAAGACTTTTTCACCTTTCTGAGGCACGTAAGCTTCCACTCCCAAAGAGGTTGCGGATGGATCGAGATGCAGGCAGTTTGGCATCTCTGGAGTAGAAAACCATGCAGAAGTCTTTGGTGATCACTGCTGGCTGAGTGCCGTTCTCCATCTGAAACAGAAGGGCACTTGCTAGTTACATAAGCTTGGGATAGTCATGGTTGTTAGCGTGTGATGAGTTCTCAGTTGCAAGGCTCTCAGAATGCCTTAAAGCTGCTATGTGGAGCAGTAATCTTCACCTGGGACACAACATAAGGAACATCTGTGGGTATGAAGAAACCATCTCTGTGTACTTGGTTATTGCCTAACCTCAGTATTCACTCCCTGCTGCCCCATAAAGGGAGGTAAAAACCAGCCATAGTTGCTCTTTGGACAGTTTTGTTTCTGCTCTGTGAGATTTCCCAAACCTCAAAAGATCTTATATAGAAGGAATAATTGTTTGCTCTGACTTTCATTTGAGTGTCCCTGTTAATAAAATATGGAAAGGGGAAGCATACTCCAGTCATGCTGTGGTACAGGACCCCTGCCACAAAGGACTAGCAAACCAAGAGAGGACTGGCTTTGTACATGCCCATTAGTTATTCTACAGGTAGCAGCACACCGTAGGAATTACTGTCTGTCTCCACTATTCTTCAAGAGTTATTGGCTTAATATAATGGCAACTTACAGAGATGCACCATATAAGAAGAAGGAAGAAGAGAAGGTTTTCATGCCCCACTTTTCTTTACCTCAAAGATTCTTAAAAGGGCTTACAATCTCATTCCCTTCCTCTCCTCTTGCAGGCACCTTGTGAGACAGGTGGGGCTGAGAGAGTTCCGAGCCACCTGTGACTGGCCCAATGTCACCCAGCAGGCTTCATGTGGAGGAGCGGGGAATTAACCACCATGACTAATCCTTACAATTCATGTGGACATGCTACACTTTTAGGCAGGGGTAGTCAATCTGTGGTCCTCCAGATGTCCATGGACTACAATTCCCATGAGCCCCTGCCAGCAGATGCTGGCAGGGGCTCATGGGAATTGTAGTCCATGGACATCTGGAGGACCACAGGTTGACTACCCCTGCTTTTAGGGACCACAGAGCTTTTTAGGGCTCAAAAATCAGTAACTATGAGACCACTCTAGTAATTGCCAATGTTTTTAAAAAGCTGCCACCACCCTGAAGCCTCTGATTGTACAGCAGAGGAAATGCAGGCAACAAGAGACTGACAGAATAAAAATGGTGGCAATGTGAATGGGACCTCTGAAGATGTGGATGGGACCTCTTTTTCTCAAGGCTGTGGGATAACATACGTGGGCTGTGTTTTCCCAGAAAGGCTGGAGAAAAACAGATTTGGGAAAGAACCTACTGTGGACAGGGACAAGATAAGTGGAGCACAACTCAACTACAATGTCACGTGAATGTTACAAAAGTCAAAAAACAAAACAAAAACAATACTCTGCTTTGGTAGACAAAGTAAAGAAAATCTCTGGAGGAAAGTAGCCATTTCTCATATGCAGTTAGGATCTGAACAAAAGTCATTTCACCCATTCACAGCCAATTATGAGATCATACATAATTTTACTGTAATACTTAGAACCAAACTACATTTTAAGATGGGCATCCATTTGCTAAAAAGGTTTCAGATGGAAATTATAAACTTCTATACAAGGAACAGAGCAGACCCTGAAGAGCTGCTTTTTTCCAGAGTGGTCATTAAAATAAGACTAGCTTCTAAAGCAACAAGCCCTGCCCCTCAGAAAGACTCTCTGAACAGTAAGACTCCCAAGGCTCCTGCTACTGTCAGTCAAAGGCAGCACAATCTTCTCCTGTGACAAGCAATGACTCTAGCATTTCCTCCTCCCTTAATATCCAGTAAGCTTCAGTTTCAGAATTTGTTTCTTCTCATTACTGCTGTTTACAAGAAGGTTTTTCTACTGTCCCTTGAGGCACAATAAACATAAGTACTTCAACCAGCTTTTCATTTTTTTTTGGGGGGGGGAGAATCAAAAGTTATAAATATGGAAAGATGCTGAATATGCCCAATCTTCACAAAAATCAAACATAAGAAATCTTATGTAGAACAAAAGAAGGAAAGTTGTATGGAAGAGACATAACTTCTGGTCTCTTTTTGAGTTATGAAGTTGTCACCAACTGACAATAAGACAAGCCATCTTTGTGTATGATCCTTTTGTTAATTCAGGTCCAGTATGCTTCAGGGGGCACACTGACTGAACCAATTAAACATTTAATTAGATGACACCATGATCATCCTTGATTGCTACTAACAGGCCTAAACTGAGCTCTTGTCCTGAGTTCGCAAAGCAGGGGAATAGACAGGCAAAGAGAAGGAGCCTGTCTTTTTCCTTTCCAAAGCACAGATGTTGGTTTCAACTGCATGTTGTTGTTGTTGTTGTTGTGGTTATATCTATTTCCCACCTCTCCCTGTAGGCTCGAGACGGGTCACAATAGTCTCAATCCCATTAAAATCCCCATTAAAAGACATTAAAAATACCAACATGATGGCAAAAAGAAAGAATCCCATCCCTCTCCCTCCCCCACTATCAATACAAAGAAGATGGAGGGGAGCGATGTAACTTCCAACTCCCGACTCCCAGGGGGGGGGGGAGGCAATGTCCCTGATTTGCTGACCCCATCCTCAACCATAGACCTGGTGGGAGAGCTCCATTTTACAGGCCCTGTGGAAAGCTGATAAATCCTGCAGGGCCTGCAGCTCACCCAGAAACTCATTCCACCAGGTAGGGGCCAGGACCGAAAAGGCCCTGGCCCTGGTCAAGTCTAGGCATGCTTCCTTGGGGCCGGGAACAACCAAGAGATTCTCACCCACAGAGCATAAGGCCCTGTGGTGGGGCATAGGGCGACAGGCGGTCCCTCAGGTATGTGGGTCCCAGCCTGCGTATAGCCTTAAAAGTTAAAATCAAAACCTTGAACCGGATCCGGGCAGCAATTGGCAACCAGTGCAGCTGCCTCAGCAATGGCTGAATGTGGGCCCTCCAAGATGTGTCGGTGAGGACCCTAGCAGCTGCATTTTGCACTAGCTGAAGTTTCCGGGTCAGGGACAAGGGTAGGCCTGCGTAGAGCGAGTTCTGTTGGCAAAACCTACCTGTGTACAACAGGTGTTAAACCCTTGTTCTTTCTTTCCCTGTGGATCCAGTCCAGATAGCCTCTCATAACTGCTATTGCCCTTTAAATAGCATTGGGGATATCTATCTATGAATCTATCAGCCATTGTATTTGCTCTTAGTAGAAATTATGTCAAAAAGAAGACGGGAAGAAGAAGAGTTGGTTTTCATATCCCACTTTTCACTACCCAAAGCAGCTTACAATTGCCTTCTCTTCCTCTTCAGAGCTGTGTTTGTCCTCCAGTACTATCCAAGTGTTCTATAAGGGAGTTAACATTAGCTGAATGTATATAAATAACAAGGGACAAGACCCTTTAAGACAAGTAAGGGCTGGAGGTGGAGATGAAAGCCCAACTCTGTGTAGCTTATTTATGGGTGGTGCTATGAAGGCTCTGATGGTTCTTGCCTCAATGTATGCTGAGAGCGTCATGTAGATTTTCTCTCTGTATGGAGTGACCCGATTCAGTAGCAGAGAGTTGTGCATGGAGCTGTCCCATGCTGCTTCAAACTGGTAGAATGTCCTGCAAAGAAACAGCAAGAGACTTGTTATAAAAAACACACTATCAACCAGAAAACATGGAGAGAATTATATCCACAGCAATATGCAAACATGCACACACACAAACATCTTTGTGCTGAATGGATGCAGCCCTCCTGGAGTGCTTGGCTCAGATATACTCCCTTGTTTGCCTGTTGGGTGGTTTGAGAGTATAGTGAAGCCAGCAGTGAGAGTTCTCCCAGCAAATGCTTTTGCTATGAACTTCTTGTCAGATGTCACATGGACTGAAATGATTTGTGATATGCTTTTAGCTACCAAAGAGTATGGAATAAGAAGGGCCAGAAAGAGAAATGTAGCAATAGAGAAGGAAGTTAATCTTGACTTTCAGCAACATCAGTTCTGCAATAAGCAATCAATCAAGACTTCTGGTTTGTTGAATCTTGGTAAAAAAAGACAAACTCATTTCTGTAAATAGTCCCAGTAATGGTAAAGTCATAGATCCATTGCCACATCTTCGGCTATAATTTAAACATGCCCAGAAAAAAGACAGGAAATGGAGTAAGGCGTGCATGTGGGGGGGCAATGAGAAAGAACAGATCTTCTATTGATTCAAAAGGAAATGCAGCTGGTCGTCTGCAATTTTTGCTTCAAGCACTCCAGGGCCGTATCTTTTCAGTCAAATACAGTGCAACAGACAATCTATTTTCCTTCTCTTGGAAGGAACTGCTAATTTCTGGCAAGCATGTTAAGAAAAGTGAGGATGCTCAGTGCTCCAAAAACACCTCTCTCTCTAAAAGCACGTGGCATTTCACATTTCTAATATTACTTCTCCAGATGTTTGCTCTTATAAGTTGCTGTTTCACCTAATTCTTTTATAGTTCATCTTCTACCTGCAGCCACAGTTGCCAGAGTCAATAGATCTGCTTGAATTTGATCAAAAAAATTTGATCATATTTTTCTCCAATTTCTGATTTTAAGGACACTTTCATGATCTATAGTTACACAGGAATCTAGTTCTTCCCAGCCTTTTCTCCTAATGCTTTTGCCTTTGGTCACTGATATCCCAGAACCTCTTGTTAGGTGCACCAAGTAGACTTGGGAAACAAAACATCCAGCAATTAATCTTTTTTGGTATGGGATTAAAGCAGTTTTCAGATTCAAGTCAGTACAATGAAAATTTCCCAACCTGTCTTCAGGCAGCAAAACCCAATACAATTTATGATGCCATGACATCCTATGCCATTCCTGAAGTTAGAGTTAGCATAAAGAACATCAACCATGGCACAATCACGTGGTCAGGGAATGGGAATCATTCTTTTAGGACTAAAGCTTCTAAAGCAGATGTATGTTCTGATGGAATGCATATTTCCTACTTGATATTTGCAATAACATTTCTTACCCCTCGAGGAGCTCATAGGCTCAGATTCAGTGTTTTGAATCCACCAAATTAAAAACTGTTTCAGAAACCACATGAATAAGCTGATCAAAATATCAGGATTTTCTCTCATTTCTGTCTGAGCATCCTCATGTTTCAAAAAACCCCAACATTTCCACATGGACATTCCACGATCACAGCTCACTGACACTCAGCATCAACACAATCAGAAGCCTCTTTAAAAAGATGCCAAGTCCCCTCTTGGAGATTATGCATTACTCTAGGTCTACTTCTGAGACATAAATGTTCACTCTTGTTGAAGAGGATTTGACTAGGTGTTGATGCACAGTTACCATCCCATTCTAAACATTGCATGTTCACATTAATAGAAAACTGATTTGGAGCATCTTGCAAAAATCAAAACTAAAAGAGTTGTGAGTAGGATCACCCAAGACACAAGCCACTGGAAGACAAGTAACTCCAACAGGGAGGAGGCAAGATTAGGAAAGGAGGATTGTAAAGGGTAGGGAAAGCAGAAGAAACAAGTCAAAGGAGAAAGAGAGAAAGGCAGAAGGGGAACAGAACAAGCAGGAATGTGACAGAAAAGTGAGATAGAAATACCTAGTGTCATTTCCAAGTGAAATGCTACAAGTGAAGGCAACCCGAGACAAACACATGTACACATACACAAAAAAATTAAAATGTCAGCAATCACGGTTTATATGGTATCCTCTGGACAGCTACCTATGGAGGCAGCTACATTGGGGTACATAAGGAAATTAATGAAGTCCCGCCACAGTTATTGTGAATTTGATGCAGGTGAATAAGCCAATGAGCATCAACAGATACAAATCTCGCTTCATCCACATGGTAGAAAGGTAGGGTCACATCATGAAATCCAATATAAACTATCACATATTGAACATTCCCCTCTTTGCAACAGAAAAAAGTCCTTCCACTTGGACTTCCTGCTCCTGTATTATCAGTGGGCAGAAGATCATCAAGAATTTGCAGACAGGGGAGCATGTAGTCTTATCAGGATATGATATTCAGAATCAAAAACCCACTGCATGGCCCAAAGTGGTGATGGTTTCTAGCTGCAATGTATACAGCCAAAGGTGCCAAATAGAAATGTATAACCTAAAATATATTGTTAAGTAGATAATGTTTGGGTGTGTTTTTTTAGTTTAGGAGATGCAGGATTCTGCATAGCCATGAGATTAAGAGGAAATGCTTCTGAGTATGGCTTACATATTTGGAAGTGAGAAGTAGGCAGTGCTGCTTTGGGGAGCTCACAGAGTTATATTCCTGGAACCCCATGCATGCCTGAACTGGGCACTCATGCTGAACTCCTTTGGCATTCATTCATTCTTCCAGCATCTGCTAACACTGAGGGCCATTTCGCACGGGGATCTTTGTTGCAAATTGGTCACTGAATGAAAAATCGCCATTTAAAATAGTGGAATTCGTCGTTTTGCATACCTGGCTTTGTAGTGGAATCAGTTGCGTTTTTTAGCGTTTCCCACAGGCTTCCGGTCTCGGCAGAAATCGCTAGAAAGGAAGCGCTATTGCCAAGCTCGTCCCGCCCCTGGCCGTCAAGCAGCCAATGGGCAGCCGTTAGCATGCTCCCAAACAGCCCCTTTCCCTTTAAGAAAGGTTTTTTTTAAAAAAAAAAAACACACCCATTGTAACGAATCTGAGTAGATTCGTTGCAATGGAGAGACCCATCCAGCTGCCTGGGGTGTTTGAGCTGTAGTTTGATTGTTTGATCGTTAACACGCTGGCTCCGTTTGATTGTTTGATCGTTAACACGCTGGCTCCGAGTGAGAAAAAAAAAATCCCCCCCCTCTCACGGCCCGATTTTCGGCTGAATGGAATGTGTGAAACTGAAGGTCACTTAGTGACTGAAGGGGAGGGACTGAAGCCGGGGAAGCCTCTGTTTGAGCTGTCATTTGATCGTGGCCATGCTGCCTCCGAGTGGAAAAAAAAAATCCCCCCTCCCCCCCCCCCCACGGGTGCGATTTTCAGCCGAAACAGTGTGAAAAATAAAGGGAAAATACATCAGCAAACGGGCTTCTGCGGGCTTTTTGTGCTTAGTGACTAAACTGCTCTGAGGAGGGACTGCAGCCTGGGAAGCCTCACTGGCTAAACCGAGGCTCGCCGGTGCATTTATCCCCGCTCGCTCGGGGGAAAAAAAATGGCGATCGCTTCGCCGGAAGTTTGGAGGACAGGCTCAGGAGGAGGGACTTTGAAGAACCCACAACAATGGTAACGCACAGGTCTTTATCGCTATTGTTGCAGATTGGTTGCAGGAGTGTATCGCTATCCGGAGGGTGAATCCACTTTTCTGGATTCCCCTGAAAGCGCCACAACGAAGCGCTTTTTGCTGATTGGTTTCAGGATTGTTGCAGATTGTCTACGACGTCGTGGGTTATGGCAAATTAGTAGCGTTTCCAATTAGCAACCATTGTGCTATTTTGAAGCCGTGCGAAATGGCCCTGAGTCAGCCAGCACAGAATCACAGGCCACTTCATAAACGCTGGCTTCTCCACACAGATGCATATTCCCTTCTAGCTTTATCAGCCAAGCAAACCTATTCAGCTATTGAAACCTAGCTCTTCACCTTTCTGGAAATTCTGGCCATTAACAATACACTCATTTTTCAAACCACCTGGCATTATTAATATTGGGGGAAATATAGAAAGTAGCAGCTTATATTTCAACAGACAAGTTGGCTCATGCATCATATTGCTTAGTGGGTCGCCATAAGTCTTTTAAGTTCTGGGATCAAGTCCAGAATTTGCATTCAGATAAGTAAAGCAAATGAATATTCACTTTACTTTTGAAGCTGGCAATTTGCATGTAACAAGAAGCTCTTCAAACAAAGCTGGTGTGGGCTACTCATATGGAACTGTTAAGGAGTAGTTAGCTACATACACTGTACAGAAAACCTTGCAATTGGATCTACGTATTAATTTATTGTGCTAACTAGCACATCTCACTTTCTCCCTTGTAATAAACTTTCTTGTTCTGCTGGGCTGCAAATTTATGAAGAACTTTTTCATACTGCTAACAAATACGTCATCAGAGAGGCCTCATAACATCAGAAATATAAGAAAACAAAGATAAGACACGAAACATGAGCATTAGCATGTTTATTAGGAGTTAAATGAGTACAATGGGAGTTACAGCCAATTCATGAGCACCATGATTGTCACCTCAGTGTACTTGAAGACGGACTCAGCATCCCCCCCCCCCCACATGCTGTTTTAGCATCCCAGTGAGCTGCTATTTGTTCCAGTATAGCCAGGTAAGTTGAATACTTTTTGCAACAGAACAAACAGCAAGTTAGATCCAGCTACTTTACTTGGCAAAGTAAGTCTGAAGCCTTCTTCCAGTCTAAGGAGCTTTCCTCCAACTTAAGTAACTCTTCCTCTGGTGGGGGAAGGCTTCTGATTTGACTGAGAAGAATGGCTGGATCCACTCTAGCAGCTCCCCAGGGCAATTTCAGGACACAAAAACAGTGCAAGGGGGAAAGGGGGAAGGTGCTTCTCCTCACATACCAAAGTTGTAAGCACAACAGGGCAGCATGCATAAGAAGTGCAGTGCATACAGAGTGTACTTGTACCACGTAAACTGGCCCTTACTCCCTAGCAAATATGCCTAGGATTGTAGCCTTTGGGTGGTTCGTATGGTACCTGTAGTTCATGGCTGCTGTTTCCATGCAATTAACCCTGTGCTGCATCAATAATGTTTGAAATGGGAGATTCCTCAGTGGTTCCCAGGGAATTCCAATGCAGCAGTCACAGACTGTAGTCAGATCATTTGTCCATTCCACACGGCTTCCTATTCCAAACTTCACTGTGAGTATCAGCCATGGGGAATCAATGGCCTTGCAGCCCAGGTAATGCAAAACTCAGCCTTTAGTTAATAAACTGAGTTGGGCTAACTAAGCAAACATGCTCATTTGAAAACAGTCAGCTCACTTGATGTGTGTTTTGAAAAAGAGCCTCAAGAAAATGAGCTGGTGCCACAGATTACATGGAAATGTTGAACTAAATCTAAGGTGACCAGATTGTCCCACTTTTGGAGGGACATCTGGGGGCACCTGGCAAATTGTACTTATGTTGAAATTAAAAATATATATATTACAATACTATTTTCTATGCATTCTATGAAACTTTTTGTTGCTCCATATAGACCAAATTTTTAATCAAGACCCCCCCCCCCGGTCAATGGTGTCCTGCTTTATCAATGTTGAAATATAGTCACCTTAACTAAATCTGATCTAGGGGGAACTATTTCCTAATCTCAAATATGCATGATGGTTCCACTGAGAAAACTGCCCAACCTCATACTGTACTGTAAGGCAACAGAAAGAATGCTGAACAGAACAGAGAACTGTTGGCAGAAGAGTGGAGCTCTGTAATCTTGGCATCATGGCAGAAAAGCAGAATCAGAAGATTATATCTACTGGTGATGTCATTGTGTCTCTTAAGCATGTGATCCTAACTGGAATTTCTGCCCAGCAGAAATACAGCTGTGATATTTACACCCCAAGAAGCAAATCCAGAATATAATTAGGTTTCATGAGTGAACGTGAAGAATAATTGCATCCAAGTTGTCAGTTCTCCAAGTACTGAAATTACCATGCTTTTTTGTATCCAACAGGAAGACTGCATATGCATTTCCTGGTTGCTGTAGTATGAAGAACATAAGGAATTTTCTGGTTTGCTATACTGCTACTAAACATTCTACAAAAATATGTCTTAGCTGCCCAGTGCCTTCACGGTATCTGCTATTGTGGTAGTATTAATAAAGGAAATGGTGAAAGCTACAGGCCCCAGTTCCTTTCCTGCAGGTCCTTCTCCCAAATACCATTCAAAACATGGAAGGGTTTGGGATGTGCACTTGTAAGCACAAACAAGCAAAAATGAAACCAGAGCTTGCTACTATGATGTATGTGAATGTGGGGGAAGTCACATCAGCTTGTGAACTCTAAGGGCCATTTCGCACGGCTTCAAAATAGCACAATGGTTGCTAATTGGAAACGCTACTAATTTGCCATAACCCACGACGTCGTAGACAATCTGCAACAATCTTGCAACCGACCCGCAAAAAGCGCTTCGTTGTAGCGCTTTCAGGGGAATCCAGAAAAGTGGATTCACCCTCCGGATAGCAATACACTCCTGCAACCAATCTGCAACAGTAGCGCTAAAGACCTGTGCGTTACCATTGTTGCTGGTTCTTCAAAGTCCCTCCCCCTGGCTCTCTCCTCCAAACTTCCGGCGAAGCGATCGCCATTTTTTTTCTCCGAGCGAGCGGGGATAAACGCACCAGCGAGCCTCTTTCTGTTTAGAGGCTTCCCTGGCTTCAGTCCTTCACCTTTAGTCACTAAGCACAAACCACATAAAAGCCCGTTTGCTGAAATAAAGTCCCTTTATTTTTTACACATAAATTCAGCCGAAAATCGGGCCCATGAGAGGGGGGGGGGATTTTTTTTTTATCACTCGAGGCAGCGTGCCAACGATCATACAATCAAACGACAGCTCACATTAGGCAGCTGGATGGGTCTCTCCGTAGCAACGAATCTACCTAGATTCGTTGCTATGGGTCTGTTTTTTTTTTAAAAAACCTTTCTTAAAGGGACCGGAAGCCTGTGGGAAACGCTAAAAAACGCAACTGATTCCACTACAAAGGCAGGTATGCATAACGACGAATTCCACTATTTTAAATGGCGATTTTTCATTCCGCAAACAATTTGCAACAAAGATCCCTGTGCGAAAAGGCCCTACATTTTGTAGCATGTTTTAGCCTGATGTAGTAAATGAATACATGAAAGGAGAACAGACAAAAAGGTAAAAGTAAAGCAGATAATTTTATAGAGCTTAGCACAATGGAAAATGAATGATGTCATAAGTACCAGCATTTGGAGGAGAGTTTAATGGATATCATGGACCACCACAAAGACAAATAAGTGGGTTCTAGATCACACTGAGCCTGAATTCTCCCTAGAAGCTAAAATAACTAGATTGAAGTTATCATACTTTGGTCATATCGTGAGAAGACAACACTCACTGGAGAGAATGCTAATGCTAAGAAAAGTTGAAGGCAGTAGGGAAAAAAGAAAGAGCCAACATGAGAGGGATGGACTCAATAAAGGAAGCCACAGCCTTCAAGTTGCAAGACTACAATAGGATGTTGTGATGGTCATTAGTTTGTAGGGTTGCCATGTCAGAAGTGTCTTGACAGAACATCGCACACACACAAAAGCAGCAACGAGATGCCCAAATTAGAAGGATATTTGTATTGAAAGGCTAAACTATATATGATAATATATCACAGATCCATGAGTTTAAACCTGGATTTCATCCAATCACATAGAAAGCAAGGGGTGGAGTCTGATTAAAAGAGTGAACAGGAAATGGGATGCTAAATATTTTTACTTCCAATTACCACTGTGCAGCTCCACTCGCCACCCCAGTAATTTTTCTCCTAATTAGGTTCATTCCCGGTATTTAAACCCAGCTGAGTGGAAATGATATCAGAAGATTATGGGAAGGGAATCTGTGGGCAGAGAAAGATTATTCGCTTTTATCAATATTAACTGTACTGCAGTTCCATTATACAGTATTTCTGGTATACAGTCCCTTTGGGAGAGAAACTCCTGTCTGTCTAGTTTACTGCTCTCAAATTTGGTGTGGCCTCCGAACAGTTCTCTCATAGCCACAGGAGTGGTTTTTGTGGTTTCCCTCCTTTAAAAAGGCAAAACAATTGGGAAGAGAAATAGCTACACCTCTCACTTCTGCTTCTAAGATACAGTTTTCTATAGTCTATCAAAAACTTATAAACCTATTTGACCATTGCTGACAATGGGAAATAACACATGTGTGTATGCACCACAGGAAAGCAATTCTTTTCCTATAATTTCAACTGTTGTCAAAACTGGCAACTCTGTTATGAAGTTGGATCAACAGGCTATCCTCAACAGAAACCTTAGTGGCTGTTCTGGAGCAGAGGTGGGCAAATTATGGATTGCTTACAATTTGATCAGAATGGTGGTCCACTGGAATATGCCCCTGGCTAAGGACCCATTAAAAATTTGTGAAACACCTTGAGGGCAAACTGCCACTAAAAGCCATTAACTGCAGCAGAATAGAAAAGAGCTCCAGACCTGGTTCTCCACCTACTTTTGAGCATTCCAGTTTGGATGCTGCCTCTTCCTGGTTCACTGAAAAGAGGAATGGCTGGTATTCAACTTGGAGTCCTTAAAACCAGGTGAAAACCCAGTTATTGCTGAAAATATTGTTCATCTCATCCTAGAAGAGTGAGGGCATTAAGAAAAGTCCAAAGCAATTTATTCCAAAACTATGTATACTTTCTTTGAATAGCAGTTTTTGAACCCAACCTGGAGATGCAGAAGCTCAATGGTAATCACTATCATGCACTGTGACATAGCCACAGTCTCTACATAGCCACAGTTTGATCAAACATTCACTATTGCACAGTGGCTTGCAATCACAGTAAATAAGCCACAACTCTTCCTATTCCTATTTTGCTCCCACGCTCCCTAAATTGTCTCCTGCATGCTTACCACAAAGAATAAAACTTCAGAAAATTTGTTCAAGTACATTACAACCCTTTAATGCTAGGAATCCACAATACTACTTCCTTGGGCATTCTGTCACTTGGATCTAAATATGCAGGGAAAACTTGAGAAGTATCTAAAGGCAAGCAGGAATTATGTCTGGGTGGTAAAAAGGAACAGAGAGTCAAAGAGGGTCAAATTTTAAAAGAACAGAAGGAGAAATGGAGGGGTTGTGCCACCAGAAGGGCAGCCAGGGCAGAATGTCTCATTAACTAACTACATTAACTTAAAAAGAGGAGGTCTAAATTTCATATATTTGATATATATTCTGAACAAAGCACTAACTCTTTGGCTACTGCTATGGTTATATCTTCTTGAAATAGTCTGACCTCCTGAATGGGGTAAAGCAATGATTTCTTGTCAGTGGTTCAAGTCAGCATTGCACTAAGTGGTCTTAGTCATGGATGGCTCACAAGTTTACTGATTGTATACCATATTTCTCTGGGAGCCGTTCTCAACGTATAACGTTCTCAACGTTAAAATGCCGTGGGCATCCAGTACTTCCTTCCCACAGTGTATATTAAATTAGATCTTTTCCCTTCTTGTCTTTCACACAGTAGCATTTTCCACCGCACTTCCCAGCTCAGCCAATGCAGCTTCTCATGCAGCCCTCGTCAGCTCACAAAGGGCTTTGGTGCCAAAAAACGGAGGTGGGTGGAAGGGGCTCCAGTACGGGCAAGGGTCAGCATGTTTTTGACAGATGTTGTCAGAAGAATTACAACAGCAGCAAAACAAAAAGAAACCCAGGCAAAGCAACAAAGGTTTCTAAAGGTAGGGGTGGGAGAGAGAAAGCGGTTTGGTTTTTTTGTTTTTCTTTTTTTTTGGGGGGGGGGTAAGAAAATAAAGGACCCAAAATGGAACAAAAAAGAAGCCCTGTGATGCAGAAGAGAAAGAGAAAGCCAGTGTGCTGGAGCAGGTGAGGGAAGGGCGGTCTATAGCGTTGGTAACTGCAATGCTGACATGTGTGAGGATGCATCAGGAACAGGAGGAGGTCAAAGAAAACAGGGAGGGTAACAAATAATACCTAGGCATATCCGAATCAAGAAACTGCCTGCAAAAACACAAACAATCACATGGTTAGTGTGGGTCCAAATGGGTGGCAACAGCGGCGGCGGCAGCAGCAGCAGTTCTCTAGGGCGGATCCCAAGGCCTACCACCCACAGCCTCTCCTGGCACTTCAGGCTGCAGCAGAAAACAGCAAAGCTTCACCATCATCGAGGCAAGGGCTGGCTGGGTCGGATGTTATGTTTGCTGATCAATCTCCTGCATGTGATGAAAAGCAAGGGAGGGCTCGTCTCCTCCTCTCACTTCACCCTCTCTGTGTTTGAACACGTGATTTATGGGCTTAACTTCTGAATTAGGCATACAGATCATGTGGTCAGATCCAGGCATCTGTCATACAATAAGTGTATCGTGTATGTTGGGCAGGTAGGTGAGCCTTGGCTCCCTCCACCATGTGAAGTAGGAATCAGCAAAGGTAGTGTCCTGTCTGGCCCACAGGCTCAACTATGAGTGAGAATCACCATGGTGTAGTAGGTGGGGTACTGGACATGCACGGTAGTTCCAAATGCCTGTACAGTGATGAAGCTCTCGAGGAGGGGAGGAATCAAGTTTTGATCAGGCCTAACCTATATCAAAAGGGTCTTGTGAGGATAAAATGACTGAATCCAACATATATCACCTTGATCACAAATGTGAAAAGTAACAGAACAGTCCTCATATCCTGAGATCAAAGCACTGCAATGACAACTTGAATTCCTGGACTAAGTTCTGTCTCAGATCCTTATGGCAACAGCTGTCCAGGCTTCTAAAGGTCTGCCTACAATGCAGAGTCCATGCCACCAAATCTGAAGAATCCCTAGTGCCCAAATTACAGCTGTGTGCTGCCATGACAGTAAGGAAGTTCAGAGGTCTCTTCTCTTCATTTATAAGAATGAAACTAGTGGAAGTTTTTCTCACTGTCCCTATGGACAATTGTCCCTATGGAAATATAAAGTAAGGATGATAGCTTGGGGCTGGTTTCTGGGAAAGCCATGGGATTACACACAAAAGCAAAGCAGGGAGCTAAAGCAGTAGGTTCAAAAGGCAGATTGCAAATAGTCCCACCCGGAAGCTCTGCTCACTCCAGCAACATTTAGACCCAAAGCAAGCCTCAAAAGCCCATGCAAAATTGAAGAATGGGGCATCCGGAAGACAGGGAATTTTTCCATGTCTTTTTCAGCTGCTGCAGTAGCTTTCCCCTTCTGCCTCTTCCTGACAATTATTGGCCATTTTTGATACCACTGAGGTACCAGCCAAGAAGGAAGCCAGTAGTATAGTTTTCATCCAGGAAGGCAGCTAGGAATAATGCTCATAGACCAGGTAGAGATACAGACAGGCAAAAATAAAACACAAATCTTCTTACACACAAAAGTTCCCTATTTTCCCTTCCCCTAACCGATGGCTTATTACAGTGCTTTTCCCCCCCCCTTGCTTGCAATGTTGTATAGCTTGACATTTATTTTAATCATATATTTTGGTTTGGGTGCCATGTTTAGCAGAAAGTGTTAGCTAGTAAATGTTACAGATCAATTAAATAATAAAATGTCAACAAACAAACCTGTGATAAACCCACTAATTCCAATGAGAGTTAAGTTTAAGTCTCCTGTCCACAGCTGGAGAATTTGAGAAAGCAGCAGAAAAACTATACCTAGAATATGCAACTGAGTTTTAATCCAGTCACTAGAGAGAGTCTGAGCACTTCATAGCTGAACTGCACAATTCAACTGGCAAAGCAGGACTTGGTTGCCTCCTCCATCCCACAGCAGTCCAAAACACCCTGAAAATGTGTTTAGTCCCAGGAGGTAGCTGAAAGAATGTTTTGCAAAAATCATCCCCCCCTTTCTGTCAGCAGAAATTTTCAGTGAAATCTACCCCAACAGCTTCCTTCCTTCAACAAATGTAAGATGAATGTAAGGCTATTCTGGATACCTGCAAGTCAGTTGTTCTTATCCCTATTAGCCAACACACTAGCAAGATCAAGACACGTGAAAAGCAACTGCTGAGCAGCATCAGCAATAGCAGTGCCAAATATTTGTGTTGTGACAAGAGGTGCTCTTCCTACAAGATTTTATGTTTTACTTCCAGGCTTGTAGTCACTGCTGCTGGTTAAACTACCATCTGGTAGCACTTTTACGTACATTATGTTTCCCTCCATATTAATCAATGCAACAGCTGTATAGATCTGAATGGAAAGTTTTTCTGCATTCTCCTTTTACTCACTGTCAAGTTCCCATTTCTTTGGAGGGTTTTTTCATGTTCTGCAATTCGATACCAAACTTTTTAATTGTCAGCTTTGCAGAGAAAGAAGCTGGAAACAAAGCTATTTGATATTTAATGCAGGACAGGACCACATCCCGACGAAACAGGAGCAGCAGCAAATAAAATGAGAATGTAGAAAAGCCCAGAGTGACATATCTGGCCTTGTTTTACTAGGTAATTTGTTTTTAGATTCGTATTTCTTTATTAGGCTGTTGATCGTTGGTTTGAAAGAGGAAAATCCTATAGAAATTAATACCAATAGCAGCCCAGTGGGGGACAATTCTTGTTCCCTTTTAATATTGTCACCCTGCCATGCATAATCCTTGCTGCAGCCCAACTCTTTTCAGACAATCCATCTTTCTTTTTAGCTCTTCATCAGCTTCTGCTGTTCATCTCATACACTGACACTTTCCCTCATCCACAAGTTTATCCACATGGCATGTGTCCTGATATTTCACGCACCTCTACAAGCTTGAGGTTTGGATGTACATCAGATGTATGATTAGAAAGGAATGCTGAAGGAACAAGCCTGATAAGAGATACTTGGCTATTTTATTAATGATAAAGTAGACCTATACTGCTAGAAATTATTAGATCTCAGCTTGGATCACACTGAGGAAATTTCCAGGGATTTCCGTCAGCAGAGCAGGAGTTTTTCACCTACCCCCTCTTGTCCCATGTGAAATGTCTCCTAAAACACTGGTTCTTGAGGAGTGGACTCCCACAAAAAGCATGAGAGAACAGTCAGAGATCTGTAACAGAAAGAGGGGGGAATCCTTTCCTTCAACTCCCCCAAAGGTGAGAAAAACCTCAAAATGGAATGCACGCTGCCCCCTACCTGCCATTCTTCTAGTATAAAATGTGTAACAGCTTCGTTATGCCATTCATACTACTAAACTCACCCAGGCCATAACACAATACCATTTTCTGGGATTTGATGAGCGCACTACTACTGAAGCCCCAAGGAGCCTAGACAAATCCAAAAAAAAAAAACTGCTGACAAATTCTAATTCTCTCATTTTAACTTTCTCCAGAATATCAGTCCCTACTAGACAAGACATGGAAGCAGTCACGCCTCTCAGACATATGCACAAACACCACAAAGCTGTAGAACCACTGTTCAGTCACATTACAATGGTGGACCTGAGAGGTATGAGGTTTTTTTTTTTTTTAATCTTAGGGATCATAGCAGAATAGTTTGCCAGACATTCATTTCACAAGGCTGGACTGAAGCCTGGCTTTGGACTTGCTCAGAAAGCTATATGAGAGAGTAGGCCATCACAGCAGGGGAAACGACTTTGCTTATACTGTCAAAAGGCTTTCTAAATTCTGCCAGAGCCATTTTAATTGTTGCAGCTGTTGCTACAGGGCAAGTGGAGGAGCAATCCAAGAATCCTGTTCAAATGGTGTCACCTCCTAATGATTTTCAGACAAGGCAGCAGATATTCATGACCCAGATTAAATGATATAAGGAAAATTAGCTTGTCTGCCTGGAATATCAGATACCAGCTTGGTAAAAGTTCGGGAGATGTCAGGGAGATGCCTAGAGAAAGCATTTAGGACCAGTGATCTTTCTCCTTACTAGACTGGCCATTCAGCTAATGTTAGCATGGTTTCAGCCTATTTGCTGTCCTAGTGAAAGCTTTGGTATTAAAGTCTCCTCCCATTTACTTGAGGCCAAACAACACATTACCTGTGATGTTTTGGGAAGCTGGGTACATAGGTCCTACCATGGGAAATACAGTGGAGGAGAGAAGGCTGAAGCCCCTCCTCCTTTTGTGCCCCTCTCCTGACCTCTGGCCTGCTTGGAAAAGCTAGTTTCACAGCATCATGTCTGTCTGCAAAATCAGATTGGTGTTTCTAGGGTTCACTCGTGTCATAGGTGACATGTAGATTGGCTTACATTTCCTGATGACCTTCGTGGAGGCCCATTATGGCCCAGGTTATATGAACATAGCATGCCAGGAGAATGAATTGTCAAACTCACCGATCATCCTGGGAGGGGGGGATGTATCCTGATGACAGTATGTTCAGAGAGAGGATGTTGGGATCAATGAGGGATTCATCTCCTTCTGGGGTGTTTCTGATTCGACCTTCAAACAGAAAATAATGCTCAGTTTTTTTGCACTGCCTGAAGGAGCGTCAAAGAGGGTATGTCTCTGAGCGTCTAAAGTGAAGTGATGCTCCTTCACTGGGATACACCCTTGCACCTGTCTTTTCTTGTCAGTTTTGATGTCCAGAAATAGCCACATTGCCAATGAATTCCAGCACTTCTCACCATATAGATCCATGCTGCTTTGGGAACAAAGAGAAGTGCCAGACCCAGCAGGTACCATGACTATTTATCATATAATTTGGCAGCTTCTCGGAATTCACCTGCATAAGCAAAGGTAACTACTTCAACCAAGCCTCCCAGCCCTGAGGTTTTAGAGCTAGATTAGCTCTTCACAATATGCAGTGCAGATGGCTTTCATTATACTAAATTCCAGCAACAAGTCTTAAGTTCTGTCTACCTGAATTGACACCCTGTAGGAATGTTCTTGCATTGAAGCCAGCAACAATACTTAAAGCCTTACATCGGGGGTCGTCAACCCCCGGTCTTTAGCCTGGTACCGGGCCGCCGGCAGCCATGCCTGCCTCTCCCCCCCCCCCCACACACACACACAGCGAGAAGCTCACCGCAGTGAGAAGCTTCACTCGCGGCCTGGCTAGCTTCTTGCTGCTACGGGGAAGGAAGAGGCAGGCGTGGCTGCCTGCACGGCGGTGGACACAAACGCGCATGCGTGTAGCTGCCGCGTATGCGTGTTAGCACTCCCTGGTGGTGAAAACGCGCATGCGCGGCGCCCAGGTCACCAGCTCTTCCCCATCCCCAGAGGTGGTTCCTGGCCATCAAAAGGTTGGGGACCCCTGCCTTACATCACTTAGGGATCAGTAATGCTGCTTTTGACAACCAATGGTTAGCCTCTGTGTTCATATGGCAGCCTCTCAGGTTCTGGTAGAGTTCAGGAGTATGGCTGCTCTGCTCTGTCTGTTCAGGCAACTATTTGACTTCAGCCATGGATGAGATTCAGGAGAGGGCAGAGGGAGTCAGGCACAGCTTTGCTTACCCACAACCAGCTCTCGTACTTCCTTCCAGCGGATGTGGCTGCCAGTCTCGTGCACCAAGGTGACTGTGATTCTCCTTTGGATACCCTGCCATCCATCATGCCCAGAAAGAAATGGGACAGTTGTTACAAGACTTGTGACTGTTGGTGGAGTTGAAACCTTTCAATCTCTACAAAAAGCACAGACCTGCTTTTTGGTGATTCTGAGGAGCTAAACATTTGCCTCTTTTTAAAAAAACCAGAGTCCAGTAGCTTTTGCTTATATATTCTCACTGTTATGATGGTCAGTTCTTAGTCTGACAGTGCTTGCACTCGAAAGCTCATGCCTTGAATAAATCTTTGTTGGTCTTAAAGGTGCTACTGGACTCTGATTTTATTGTGCTACTTCAGACCAACACGGCTACTCATCTGAATCTCTCTTTTAAAAAGACTGCAAGAAAGGGGGAAAGATGCACTCCCCACTGCCAATCATGTCCTTTAAAGCAGCCTTTCAAGGAAACAATCTGCAGCATAGTCCCTCCTCTCTCAGATCCTTCTGCAGATTGTTTTCTTTTAGGTCCACTTTGCTAAAAGAAGGGAAGGACTGTAGCTTGTGCTGCCAATCAGCTCCAAAGGACCAGTTGTTTGGGGGGAAACAAGTTTGTTTTTCATGAGGGATGGCTTGTCTTTGGCTTTCCCTCTTAAATCACCTATTTTCGTGCAGGAAAAAATCCTATGAAAATTTAGAGCAGCACTAGTGATGGGTCAATAGGCTCAAGGGACGAGACAGAAAATACCTGGTGTAATAGGAATGTTCCATGGCATGGCATTCCTCCACGGTGATCCACAACAGCAGGGATGTAGCTGGAAAAAGAGAACTTCAGTAAGACTAAATATGGAATGTCAGCCCATATTCCCTGCCCCAGAAACAAGGCTAGCAAGCCTCATCTGGATTCTCAATATTATCATGCTAAAGGTAGGTCTGCATGTTTGTTTGTTTTGCACAGGACAGTTACGTGCCAGGTTTGCACTGAAGTGCTATCACCACAGGCAACCACACCACTGCGATTCCAAGCCACAATCGCATCAAGGCATCTCAACAACAAAAAGGGACAATTACTGCTGCATCACATCACTGTGGTCTGTATGCCTTTCAGCCAGACTGCTGGAGTTGGGATGGTCTGCATCATCCATCCTTTGGTTTCAAAGTACAGCAAAAATTTTTGTCATCTGGCAGTTATGGGGAAGGAGGGTGTTGTGGGTTAATCAAATGCACTGGATACTCAAATATATTGTTCTGCCTCACCCTCTCACCCAACATGCAAACCCCCCTCCACGGAGAATGCCATGGTAACAGCCCCCATGTCTGATGGGACCCTTTCTCTTCCTCCCATGCTTGACCTCTTGGCAGTGCCAGTGAGCATTCTGGATAATTTGGTCCCAAAAAGGTTCAATGTTTCTCATTACAACCCTTGATTTACAAGGCAGAAATGAAGGTGAAGAAACACATAATCATGTAGAGAACAAGAGCATTCAGCCTTTCTGAAAGGTGAACAGTAAAATACCTTCCCAGCTGAAAAGCATTCAGAGTTAAGAATTAGGGGGCGACAGTTGCTGGTTCTACAGAAACGTATCCCAAAATAAATTAGTATGATCATATTGTGTAGTACAAGGCTAGTACACTGAATTATGCATGATTACCTGCTAAGAAATTTATGCATGTCCTTTTTTCTGTAGGTAATAGTCCCATCCCCTCATTTGACTTTTACATAGCATTTATTTATTTAGAAAATGTCTAGGTCACCTCTCCAGAGAGTCTTCTCTAGGGGACTTGCACAGTAAGGCATGCTTTTTAAAAAGCACACAATTAATTCAATATTAGTAAACTATTTAAAAAAAAGAGCCTCTTGTGGTGCAGAGTGGTAAGGCAGCAGACATGCAGTCTGAAAGCTCTAACCATGAGGCTGGGAGTTCAATCCCAGCAGCCGGCTCAAGGTTGACTCAGCCTTCCATCCTTCCGAGGTCGGTAAAATGAGTACCCAGCTTGCTGGGGGGTAAACGGTAATGACTGGGGAAGGCACTGGCAAACCACCCCGTATTGAGTCTGCCATGAAAACGCTAGAGGGCGTCACCCCAAGGGTCAGACATGACCCGGTGCTTGCACAGGGGATACCTTTACCTTTACCTTTAAACTATTAAAACCCAGTATTAACATACCTTCTCCCAATCTTTATGAATCATTTTGAATGTGTGGCTTGATTTCAACTTGCATTTACAAACATTCATTATTGGATTGGATTGGATGAAAGGGAAGACTTGCAAATTGTGTGTGTGCATTAGGAAACTTTCTGTGCTTTAGGGAGCAAATGGACAATTTGTGGAGACTCCAAGATGGGCAGCATCCCATGTGTGGTTTTCTACAGGCTTAGTCACTTCAGTCATGGATTACCAAGGGCCTGAAGCCAGTGTCTGCTGAGCTTCAAGAGAGAAACAATTACATCTCCCAGGGGTCCTTTGAAGCTCACCCCAGGTCGCCTGTGACATCCCTTCTTAAGCATCTCAAGGGCCTGGCTTAAACAGGCCCTCGCAGTGAGGAAACAGCACTACTACCTCTTTGCACTTGATTTTGCTACTAGTTCTCGCAAGGTATCAAGGCTCTTGTAATGGCAGTTCTGCTATAGTACTTGGCTGGAGCTCCTTCAGTTAGGGCTCTTGTCATGTTATAGCAGCAACATGCTCACATCTGTAACAGTAGAATGTGTATGAGGGGGTATTTGGGCTGATAGCTTTGGCTCACCACTATCTGCTTGCCCCCAACCTCCTTTTGATGGGGCCCCACCTCTCTACTGGCAGTAGTCTGTCACTTCCAGCCCAGCTGTGTTTACTTACAGCTGAGCCATTGGGAACAGCCCACCACTGCCCAGGCTTCATAGTGTCATCCAGCTAGCTGCACAAGAGCTTGTTATTTGAACCTCCACTGTGACCATTGGCAGAGATACCCTCAGCAACTTCACTAAAGCATCGGTTAAAGCTTTCTCGTGGGTGATTGTTCTAGTGATTGTTTCTGGAACCAAAAGTCAATCACCCACCTCTTCCTCCCCTCTACAGGCAAAGGGAGTCACTTACTCGCCATTGGCCTCCAGCTCACAGATCTCAAAGAAGACCATCAGGTCATACTTGCACTGGCAGGGGCCAACGCTGGGCCTTGTCATGGCACTCAGCTTTGTCGCAGGCACTGCAATGGAAAGACAATGGAATTACAAGACAAAAAGAAAGAAAGAAAGAAAGAAAGAAAGAAAGAAAGAAAGAAAGAAAGAAAGAAAGAAAGAAAGAAAGAAAGAAAGAAAGAAAGAAAGAAAGAAAGAAAGAAAGAAAGAAAGAAAGAAAGCAAGGAAAGAAAGCAAGGAAAGAAAGCAAGGAAAGAAAGAAAGAAAGAAAGAAAGAAAGAAAGAAAGAAAGAAAGAAAGAAAGAAAGAAAGAAAGAAAGAAAGAAAGAAAGAAAGAAAGAAAGGCAAACAAACCCTGCTATCTCAGATGGGAGGCCAGATCCATCAGTAATGACTTTCTAAGATCAGAAGAGCCAGGGTTAAGATCCAGAGGTGAGGCCTTTGGTTTCAAATGTATGGCAAGATGGATACATGGGGCTGTGCTACAACCTTCTCCAACACATAGACAGCATTCTGAAAACACCTCCTCTTGTAGTGAAAGGTATTTTATATTAAAGCCAACAGCAACTAAAATCAACAGCAATGAACTCTGAATAACAAATATGAAAGAATGAGGAAAGACAGCATGCACATGCAAAGAAGGAAGGGGGAGACTATTAATGCCCACTGAAGCCTGCAGTTATGGATCAAGCCCATTTGCCCTTTGCCAAGTATGTGGAGGAGATTGTAAATTTAGCTGCCAACTAGCTCCTTTAAGGCCTCCTTGATTGGCCAAGCATATTACTGGCATCACTGCTAGGGTATTTGAAAAATAAAACACACAGGCTGCCAAACTGAGGAGAGGCACACAGCACACAACAGAGTGGAATATCCCATGGACTCAGGGATCCTCCTGAGCATCCTGAGAGGGACTCTAGTATGCCACAGATAAATTCCAATTTCTGTACAGACTAAATTTGAGAGCAGCAATGTTGTTCCAAGATGATGTCCCATTTATGAGTGCCTTTCCCAGGAGTCCTCTAAGGCAAGAAACCTGAGCAGCAGCTGGATCTTCCACCACTTTGTCCAGGGACCAACCAGGCTTCTGAGCCTTTCTCACAGCACAGTTCACCACTGACAAGGATGATGCAGGTCCAGGGTCCTCCTCCTCAATAATTAAAGAGGAGGCAGCCATGCTGGCAGCAGACAACATGTGCTCAGAGAATGCTTCCAGGAGCTGGTCAGCAAACATGTTGGATACCAGACCCTTAACCAACTGGAGGGATTTCATATGTTCTTCACAGGGGAGGCAGAGAGACAAACAGAAAGCACAAGACAAAAATGAAAGAATTATGCGCTGATACATATGGTATAAGCAGGGTCATGAGAAACATTAGCAGCCTATCCAGTGCCTGCAAGCTTTAATTTTACTTTAGCATTAAATGTTATGTACCATTCAACAACATGGCAGACATAGAGAATAGTGAGGTCATCCAAACTATTAATACAATAGCTGGAGATTCTGGGGCGGGATGGGGGGGGGGAGTGGTTGCTTGGAGGTTCTTTTCATGAACTTGGGTGAGCAATTTGGTCATTTTCTCTCCCCATAGAAATAATTGTGTGTGTTTTAAAAGGCTGAGACATGAGTCCAAAAAGTGTTTCCATGGTTCAATCTCTGCCCATTCCTACATCTAAAGCACTACACTGGCACCTGCCTCACTGCTAATTCTGGAGGGGTGTTGTTGTGGAAGCAGGCTGTGGGAATGGCAGTGGAGCAGGCAATTGGGTGATTATTGGACTGCTGAAAGAAAACTTTGGGCAGGCTTAAATCACCTGACTGAAAAATGAGTGGTCTCTCTTTTTTTGCAGAGGCAGACAGCAAAGGAGTAAAAGTAAATTAATCAAGGGGGAACTGGTTCAAGAGGATCCAACATGGAAAAAAAAATCTGAGGAAAACAAACGGAAAGGAATTAAGAAAAAAGGGATCTACATTTCTCATATGGAAAGAACTCAACATTGCTTGGCTAGGCAGGGGATGAATTTGCTTGGCATAGGTTTTGCAGGAAGAAATTAAAAGGTGCCCAGGATACTGCAGATTCTCCCTATGCCAAAATGTAGATGAATAGATGCTGTTGCTAATATCAAACACCCTCAAATCATGATCTCAGTGCTGGAAAATCAATAAAAGCATTGTTAGCAGGGATATCACAGTATAAAGAGCAGAATTTGCAGCTGATGAATGATCTTCCCTATGACTCTCACTGTCTCAACACCCACATACAGCAGTCTTAACTCCTAGATCTGGAAGTATACAAATTCCAGAACTGAAATGAGCTTGCTCCAATTGAGAGTGTCTCATCTATATGGGGTTACAAGGAGACAGCAGTTTTGCAGGGTCTGTCCAACATCTCCTGTTCTTCCAGCTCTTAGAGTTTCAATAATGACCATGCCAAATGAAAAGCAACCTCTTTCCTACCTGGTTTGGACAATGGCATGACCCGTGGAAAATGACGTCGGGATGGTCTTAGGGGGCTGTAAAAAAGGAACACCAATTAAGTAAAGGTGACACAAGAAAAGGTGGGCCCATTGTACATCTCAGTGGTAGCAAGTGTAGTAGTCCCTGCTTATTTATGAAAGTCACTTAGGCCAGTCACTTCTCTCGGTCTAGCCTACCAAACAAGGTTGTTGAGAGGATAAAGTCAGGATGGAAGAACATTCCTTCCAAAGGACCTTGGAGAAAGGACAGGATAAAGAGAGAAAGATAGCTTTCCCTAAGCTACATTCATAAGTGCCAAGACTGGATCATTTGACTGTGAACCCAGGCACATGTCTTCACCATCCAAGAATAATGACTTTGGTGGCTCACTCATATAGTCCTGACCGGCCACCTGACTGGTTTACATCAGGCTCACAGGTTTGCCTAGGCCAAGACCTGTATAACTTTACCAACGTAAAAGCATTATATGTCCATTACCTAAGTTACATTTAGCTAAACTAGAACCAGTGAGAAAAGCAATTCTGTTTGAGTATCACTTGTCATATGCAGATGATACACACCTGAGGACATCCTTGCAGAGAGGGGGGAAAGGATGCTGTTGGTAGTGTCCAAATACTTCAAAGACAATTGGCTGGCTCTTAATGTACTCAATAAAAGATTTAGTCACCTCCACTGCAATCTGAATGAGAAGACAGAAGGGGATGGGAACACTTAATGAAATGTAAGTTGAAACATTGACTCATTAATCAAAGTTTGCTAGAACAAGTCATACACAACTTACTGTCCACTTAAGTTCTGCACTAGGAAAACCAAATGCTTAACTTTGAATATGTGACCTTTATTAGGATGTTAAATTTAGAAAGAATTATTGCTGAACTGTTAATAAATAAGCACATTTATTAGCAACTTCTATTAATTGATTAATAATAGTCTTATACCAAACAGACTCATTTTCCCCTCTTTCCCTGGAGTTCTTCACACATTCCATCCCAGTTCACCAGAAACCAAGGCAACATGCCTTTATTATCACAGGTCTTAAAACAAGCCTCTTTCTCTTTCTAAAGTCCTAGAAGAAGCCTTAAACATGTCTGGGTCGAAGTGTGCACAGTCAACTGCATCTAGTAGAAGGCAATGTGGTCTTACAAGAGTCCAAATCTCAAACCTGCCATAGAATCAATCATCAAGCAGTGGCAAACATTGTTCTTGATATTGGGCACCATCATTAACAGCCTCCATTGCTATCACAAAGCTCAGCTCCCAAGGCGGTATTTCTGTCCTGGGTGCAGGCTCTGCATAGACGTTATCAAAAAGCATCAGCTTCATAAACTGTACTAACATTTTGAACATGGTAGAACCCAAGAGGTGGCCCTCGTCCCGTGTTCTTCAAGGGCTCTGTAGAGAAGGCCTCATCATGGCGGTGGATGAAACTGTAAGAAGATACAGATTCTCTTATGGTTTTTAAAGCTATTATTCCTAGTCTTATGGTGTATTATATAACTTAATTATGTATAAAGATTTGTTTAAAATATTGCTCATAATAAGTTTCTAATATAGCAGGAACTATTTTTCCATTGGAGAATTTTTAATTTTATTTATTAATTCACAAAACTTAATTAATTCACCTTTCCAACTAATCAAATAAAAAAAATACTAAACAGAAGCAGCACAAAAGACAAAATGTATGATAAAACTATTTATGAACATTAAAACATCAGGAAGAACAAGAAAACTTAATTAGGCTCAGTACCCAGTTTTCTGGGAGAAAGGAGGCCTTTTAATTTTTTTGAAATAAATATATGTATACAAATTTATGAAGTCCATCCCCTCCCCCCTGTCCCAATCTGTTTATAGTTTCATTTTAAGTAACAATCGCTTTTTGCTTGCCATCTCCTGTTGGTGCATAAAGAGATGCAACAAAGATTATTAAATCCCAGCAGTCTGTAAAAGATAATTGAGACCAGGGCTGAATCTACATGGAGCTTTTTATTTTTCTGCTTTCGATCCTGCTGAATTCAGATGGATTTGAACCTGAGTCTTTGTTCTCCCCCCCCCCCCACTTGAAACAGAAACTGATCTGCATGATGCTGCAAGCAGGCGGGTGGGCAGGCGAGCGAGTGACTGAGGGGAGGCAGCTGTTTGGGTGGGGGAGCCAAGAAGAGCAGAGACAGCAGCAGCCTCTCACAGAATGAGGCAAATCTCTGCTGCGAGAAGTGTGGATAGGGTTGTGTGATTCAGCTGCCAAGCAGCCATTCCCACCCGTAGCAGCCAGCACTGCGCTGAGGGGGGGAGGCACGGGCACCAGTGCGCCGGTTGACGCCTGTGTGCGTGCATTGACCGGCGCCCCCACGCCCCCGCCCCCCCGCGGCATGGTGCGGTGCTGGCTGCTACGGGTGGGAACGGCTGCTTTGGCGGCTGCATTGCACAACCCTAGTGTGGATTCTGGAGCACCTTAAACCTTGAAAATATAAACCTTGCAACCAGTAACTAGGAATTCTTTGAACTGGCACCCAGCCAACCAGGGACAGAATGCCTTGCTACAGTGTGGGAGCCACGAGGCAGCAACAAGTTATTTCAGGGAAAGCGGACAGCTGCACACTTACTCATGCCGATTTTTCAACTATCGAGGGTTATATCCACTCCAGGATTTCGCAGGGGAAAGGTAGGGTCACTCCAGATCAATCATGATTGTTACAGATGGAAAATTTAAATTGCCCAAAATCAAACTGGAAATTGCATTCAGTGTAGATGGAAGGGACTGAATCGACCTGAGATTGAAATAAAAGCTCTGTGCAAATTCTGCCCAGGAAGGGGATTTAACCCTACTTATCCTGTGCTGTTTTTGAGAGTGCATTTCCATCATTTTTATTGTCATTCAAAAAGAAAATAAGATGGGGGTTTAATGTCTTTTTGCCTTTAAAAGGCTAACAGTGCAGGGAGACCAATTCCCTTTAGCACAGCTAAGCAAAATCATGGCAGCACATAAACTTTTAATGGATAAACAGAGATCTGTGCTTCTTGTTGTGTCTGTGTCCCACCTTAGCCATTAAATTTATCTAGCACATTCTGCAGTTATCACTTGGAAAACAATGTGAAATTGCATTAGCAGCTAATCAAATGCTACTCTGACAAAAAGGAGTGAAATGGTAATAGAAGATGAGAAGATTCAGTGCAAGGGATCCTTACAACCATGTATGTTCAGGCACATGCTCTCTAAGGACAGAGCCAATTCAGTTTCCTCTAGCGCGTACCAAGGCTCCTGATTACTTTTCTTCCTATACAAAATTTAAGTAATTTAAATTCCAGACTACAGCTTTCATACCTTTAAATATAAGAACAATTTTAATAGATTGCAACTTTGTTAAGCCAGGAAAGGATGAGATAGACCAATGAACCATAAAAGGAGGAGTGAGCACAGTCCCTCAAGCAACCTATGCTTCCACCTTGAAATTCTCTGCCCTTGAATAAATGTAAAGGAGAATGAAGGATTCTGTCTTACTTAAACTGGCAGAAGATGTCTGCATATTCTGCTGAGATGCTAGATGCCTGCAGGACAGTCACTCTGAAAGTAAAGATGCTACCCAGCTTCAGGTGATCCAAGACCGTCTCTAAAGGCCCATCCATAGCAGATTTTTCTGGACTGTCCAGAAGAAGGTCCTCTGGAGTGGCTGAAGAAGCATAATCACAAATGTGTAAGCAATGTGTACAAGTACTATCTTTTATATCCTGGGTGGTACTACACAGCACAGTGGCCTGCACACTGAGGAAGAAAACACTGCACATTCTAACACCATGAATAGACCAAGGTCTCAATCTCATACTGGATTTTGAGAAGCACAGTTGAGTTACCACATCATACCATTCTTACTGAAAAAAGTTATAAGGATAAAAAGAAACGGGGTAGTAGATTTCTTAGTGCTGAGGCCAGAGTCTCATATTACTTTTATTAATATAGAAATCAATGCCCTGCTAAGAAAAATCATATAGAACGTCATTCGTGACTATTCATAGATATGCTGCCCCTTTCCTATTACATACACTGGGGAGCCAAAACACAGTAAAAACTGTTTCATTAGTCATTTGCTCCACTGTCTCACCACGTAGATAGAAACCAGCCAATGAAGTCATTTTTCCAATTTTCCACATGGGAAGATCATTAGTGGCTCAAAGCTTTTCCCCATCCCCTTTATGCCCCCCCAGTGAGACTTCACCTGCACAGGTGTTGTTGTTGACTTCATCTGCTGATGGACCCATGTCTGTTACTTGGCCCTGTCCCTCTACAATGCGCAACTCCTCCTGAGAGGTTCCAGAACGGGACATTCCCACCACAGGACAGGACTCAGACTGGAACTATAAGGAATCCAAGAAAAGGGTTAGAATACAAATAACACACTTAATGAATGCCGTTATTAGTTTCTTCTTTCAGTGGTATATTTTCCACTTCTCCTTTTTAATCAGTAAATATTAATGCAATGGCAAGATCCAACTGCAAAATGACACCAGACGATTCATGGAGAGGGGAACTTCTACAGAGCTTTGAATAAGAATGATATAGATTTGTAGCATCAGTGTAGTCCCATTCTGTATTTTAATTAAAAATACACCACTTCCTCCTTTCTTCTCCAACACAACTATTTGTGATGCAGATGTTTCAATAATTGGTTGGCCCTTCATACAAATAAAACAAACCAGCCAACTCTGATTTCTATGTTACATGTAACCAGCAGCAAATTTAAAGCTATATATTGCTTAGCATTGGAGATGGCCTACATGGATGCCAAATAAATGTTCAGGAAAGCTTAGAACTGTAGAAAGAACACTTAGTGTTACTGAAAACAATCCCTCCTCACCATTGCATCACTCTTCTAGTTCTGAGTTTGCATAACAAAGAGGTTAATTTATAAACAGCTGGGAATGGTCAATGCAAGCCCAGGGGATAAGATACAGTCAGCTTTGACTTTTATTCCATACCTTCTCAAAATGCTGATCATCAAAGGAAATCTTGGCTGTTCCAGACTGTCGGACACCTGAACCATAATCTGGTGCTTCTTCATCCGCTGGAAACAGGAATGCAGTGATAAATTATAGCTGGGAAAGAAAAGGTCACCATACCCAATAGCTGAGAAACAAATCTACAGCCTCATAGGGTCTGATATTTTCCAGTTGTACCAGTTTGTCAGATTACTTAGACTTGCTGTCACCCTTGAATGTAGATATTTGTTTCATTTAAAACATTTCTATTCCGCTAAAATAGGATTCCCCAAGGTTTCAAACACTGAAACATTAATGCACTTCAACATTAAAACATCAAAACATGAAAACAGCAGTTGAAAATATGAGTGTATATAAAATATTCAAACAATTCAACAATACATTTAAATATGCAAACATACATAACAAAATGAGCAGGACCAATAATAGTGAGGAAATGCTAAACAAAATGAAAAAGTCTTTATCCTGGTGGAAGACAACTATAGAGGGAGAGAGAGATGAATATTCCTGAAAACTGCTTTTTAAATGCATGGTTTGGGGGTTTCAACATTACAGAACCCCAAAGCTGTGCCCCCTTAAATTACAAAAACTTCCCAAAATTTTGGCATATCAAAAATTAGGACTTAAAAAAAAATGACCCAAGGTGAAACAGAAATTCTGCTAATCCATGGCCCATTTGGCACACATAGGATAATGTACTTTCAAAGTGCTTTTGCAGCTGGATTTTCCTGTGTGGAACAGGATAATCTACTTCTGAAGTGCATTGAAAGTGCATTATCCAATGTGTGCAGAATGGACCCAGATCTCTGCCATCCTGTTGGCCAAGACTATCTTGGTTTTTCTCCCAACTCCCTACCCTGCCATTTAACTTGGCACAGAAGGCAATTGCACATTCAATCCAGATGGCTTTATGGTTTGACAGAGAAATTCTGTAGCATCTGCTTATACAATTGTACTATTGTACTTTTCTAGTACAATGGAAATGTGAAAGTATGCATTTTGCCAAAAGACTGCATTTTGCACAGACTGCTTACATCCATTCAGATACCCATACCAATGGCAGGTTTCATTGCAACACTTGTCATGCTTGGTATAGAAAATAAAGACTGAAATTAGCTTTTACTATGGAGAAATTATGGCTGTTTGATGGAGGAGAGGTGCTGTGAGACAGCATGATGCTTGCTTGAAGCACTTTCAAGAAGTATTAACTGGAGCAGCATGGGAAATAAAATCTGGAACTGTAACAATCCAAAATTGCAGAGAATATATATTATATACATTTGTTCCTCTAGATCAGAGTGGATCCAGCTGATGCAAGGTTGTAGAGGAAAAAGATTCAGATCAGTGATTTGTACACTGAGAGAATAAAACTCCATACATACCAGTTACATTATGCAACTGTACTAGGATCATTTGTTGCACTGGCTCAGCTGCTGTACCAAACCCATATTATTGAGAATCAATACAGGGGCCATGTTTGTAAGTAACTTACACTCTGGATTGGTCCAATTGAATGAAAACATCAATTAAAGCGCTTACAGTTCTTGGAGGGCAATGGCATGGCCTATGAGGTAGTGCTTATAAATGTTGTGCTACACCCCACTCCAATCTACCCCATGCCTGGCATGAAGCCCCAACATTAGACAGCAATTCTGGATAGCAATTGTGATACCTACACTACATGCCACTTGGAGCAACCCCTGTGATAGCAACTAATGCAGAGTAAGAACATGAGTGCAAGAGAGATCATTCACTAGAGTGTTGCTAAAGCGGAAACTGATAGCCTAAACATGGTCATTTAGTAGTGGTGTATCTTATGTGTCCTGATGTGATAAGTGGAGTGATAATGTAAGTAGAGGAAGGCATCAGGCATCCCAGGAGGTCAAACTGCCTTCCAAGAGCTTCTCAGAGTTTCATGAAATCCTGACTGAGAAAGCCTGCTGTAGAGGAATGACCAGCACATCACCTTCCTCCACTTCATCTCTTACCTGATATAGCCTGAACAGCCACACGCAGGAATCCTTTCACTTCTCCCTTCTCACTGACAATGGCAACACGATGGACCAGAGGCACAGGATACAACAAGTTGCTGAGATACACAAAGGCTCTGGAAGGAAAAGTAACATAGGAGAGTGGTCACTGCGCCTCATGAATGTGCTTCTCCAAACATACTCCATAGCCGACAGCAGCTGGGACCACAGTTCACCGCTCACATCACAACATGGCGCTGCAAAGCAAAACTAAAGAAAGGCAGCCACGGCCAGCCGGACAGAGAGGGGGACTCAGCGTGCTTAGAGCAGAGTTCCTGTACTGAGCAGTGAAGCGAAAGCATAGCGGGTTAGTGAGCGCTAGCCGAGCATACCTCTCATTCTGTCATCTCCCATGGCTGAAGGGAGGGGAGGGGGTGTTGTGCTGTTGCAACAAGGAAACTAGAAGAAGGACCTCTAGCATGAGAGACTAGGCAACTAGTACCCTGGGTGCTGTCATTTGTCCAAGAGCCTGCTGCTGCTGAGTGGGGCAAACGGGACAGAAGAGAGAGCAAAGAGCAGGGGTCAAAGGAGGGAGACAGAAAGAATGGGGTGGGGAAGCCAGAGGGTAGCAGAGGAAAGTAACAGGGAGAGTTGTATTATTCCTCAAGAATACCTTTCCAAGGTTTGAAAGCTGAATTTCAAGCCTGCTTCAAATGAGATCTTTTCTCATTAAAACATAATGCAAGGAAGAAAACAAACGTCCGTAAAGATATACTGCAGACACCTCCATTCAACCAAATAATCTAAGATCGATTCAAAGAAAGTATCATAATGAAACCAAACATTTGGCCTCTTGTTACTGTAGAAATCCAAGTTGCTACAGCTTTCTCTTCCCCTCTTCTCCTGCCTTCTTATAGATAAAAAGAAGAATCCTAAGCAGATCTTCTTAGAAGCTCTATTTTATCCAATGGGGCTTATTCCCTTTCTTTCATTCATTCATTCATTCATTCATTCATTCATTCATTCATTCATTCATTCATTCATTCATTCATGCATTCATTCATTCATTCGATTTATATACCGCTCCTCACTGTGACATCTCATGGCGGTATACATGGAGTAATAGAATTAGTACAAGTCCCCCATTTTCCTTGCATATATGTCTTTTAAATGTAGCATATATTCATAATGTGGTATCATAGCTCCATAGCATGCATTTTAATGAGCGTTATACCTGCTTTCTGTTCTTGCAAACTCTTCCCCATGTGTGTGGCTATATCTGCAGATGGAGAATTCACTGCATCTCATGAAACAGAGTCTAATAATGAAAGCAAAAACTACAATATGTCTGTCATTTCTTATGGTGGCACAAGATTCCCTTATGGTTTTGCCACCACAGACCAGCATAGCTATGTAGCTAGAATTTGTTTGTTCTAATTATTCAGTTTGTGCCAAGATTTCACCGGAGCTCAGCCCAAGAGCTGAATTCTGGAAGAAAAATATTTCTGCTTTTTCCTCAGTTTTGAAAATGACAGTGTCCTTTCTTATCACACACTTTAACAACTCAGTAGTATACATAAAAGTGCAGAGAAAGAAATGGGATCACTGAAATATATTTTAAATCCCTCTAAAAATATGAAGGTACCCTCTAAAAACATGCTCTGTACTTTTCATACCAATACAAGAGGCTTCATGAATTACTAGAGGTCTCTCTAATCCACTGTCCTGTTTCTAAGATAGCCAGCCAGGGAAACCCATGAGGAGGAAATAAAGAAAATAACTACCCACACAGTTGCCTCCCAGAACTTACATTCAGGAGTACAGTGCCTCTGAACATAGTGGTTCTATTTGGCCATCATACCCTAAAGGAGGAGATCAGGCATGAGCCTGTCCATCTCCATTCATCTATCCAATCCGCTTTTAGAATCTTATGCCAAACAAGTTCACTGGGGGTACAGGTACAAGTCAAATTCCTGTTGGAAGTCTCCCAACAATCTACTCCCACCAGTATAGCTTGCTGACACTCAGCTGGGCAGTGGGAGGAAACTGGCAGACAAAAATGGGGAGCATGATCAGTGTCCCCAATGTGATTAAAGAACCCAGAAGTGACATCATCACATTGGGGAAGCTCTATCAGTTGACTGAAACTCTATGACTAAACTACAGAATCTTGGGTGAACGTTTGAGCATTCCTGCTGGCATGTTAAAGTTGCATTATCATGCCAGGGATTCCAATTGTGTCCCACCCTCATTGTGAGTCTCTACCTCCAAGGTATGCCTTCGCTTCTCTCTCCCCTCCCTTGCATTGTAATTCTATTTGTCTCCCCTTTTATTTTCCACTCTCGCTCCTTCTCACCCATAGTCTAGGTCATTGGAGCCAAAACAGGGCAGAAGGGAAACGGGAAGCTCCTCCCCCCCCCCATCTCACATCGCTGAGTGTACAACAGCTATTGAAGGTGATATACAGCTGACTGAGAGTCTGGTCAGGCACTGGTTACCTGCCACACGTTGGACATATCATGTATTGGAGACCTAACAGGAGGCCTGGGAGAAGGATATAAATGGTTAGTGTTCCATTCCAATGACACTCAACACATTATGAAACAGGCTGAAATCCAAAAGACTGAAGAAAGAATTGTTTGAGAGCTGGAGAGACTGAGAGACAGAAGTAGTAAGAAGGGAGAGGGGAAAATTTAGGGAATGGAGGACAATGAAATTAAGGACTGGAGAAGGGATTGCAGAAAGAGGCCATGTATCATTAAAAGAACAGAGTAGGAAAGAGGCACTAACCACAAGATTGGTGAGGTGCAAAGACGGCATGCTCAGACCAAAGAAAAGCCTTTCAAAAGGAAGACAAAAGTGAAATAACCCCCAATTTTGCTAAAGCTTTGGAGATAGAGCCAGCAGCTAAAAAAATAAAAAAGGAAAAAGAAAAAAATTAAAGACAAGGATCCAATCAAAGCACACTTCACGAGAAATGTGAACGGCACAGCTGCTGCATGGGGGAGTCAATTTTGTGTGACTCAAAAGACCCCCAAGAACAGTTCATAGGACTGGGGGAGAGGGTGTTTCCTCATTGAGCTATTTGGTAGTTTGGCCTGTTTTGAAGTCTCAAATCCCCCAAAAGGAGAAAAAAAAAGGAAGAAGCCAGCTCTTTCGGTCTGAGACTGCAGGACTCTTCCCCCATCTCCCTCACTGGCCTCTCTAAGCCCTTTTCCTCCCTCTCCTGCTCCCATTTTCCTGAATCCTGCCTCCTAAGACCTCACCAACCTCCCCACTAAACGAAACAGGGGGGAGCAGTCGTAACATGGATAACATAACCTTCCCTGAACAGCAGGGGGAGAAATTCACTGAGAATAAAATTAAACCTGGTATTAGCAGCTTCTGAGCTACAAGTTCTTGTATTTGGTCCTGTGAAGGACAGAGGGTTATAAGGCAATAAATATTTGGTCCTGCCTAAGCAGAATGAAGAGCCTCTTGTGGCGCAGAGTGGTAAGGCAGCCATCTGAAAGCTTTATCCATGAGGCTGGGAGTTCAATCCCAGCAGCCGGCTCAAGGTTGACTCAGCTTTCCATCCCTCCGAGGTCGGTAAAACGAGTACCCAGCTTGCTGGGGGGTAAACGGTAATGACTGGGGAAGGCACTGGCAAACCACCCCGTATTGAGTCTGCCAAGAAAACGCTAGAGGGCGTCACCCCAAGGGTCAGACATGACTCGGTGCTTGCACAGGGGATACCTTTACCTTTACCTTTAAGCAGAATGAAGTCAAGCCTCTAGCAAAGAGCAGCCAGCAGGACAGTGCCTCATTAGAGTATATAGGCATTGCCAGGAACTGCTTTTGTACATAAGGGTAATGACTGGGGAGTATGTTCCCAATTTATCACTTGCTAAACCAATTTTCAGTCTCAGAAAAGCAAGGAGAAAGCCTTTAACTGCCATATATGGAAATGGGGACTGGCCAGATTTACATCCCTGGAATAATTTATCTCTAGTGAGGGTCTCCGTTGAACTACAGTGTGGCAGAAATATCCCCCTTCCTTTATCAGGCAGGACAATAAGCAGAACTGATGCTGAAAGAATATTGTAAGTGGCTTCTCAATCCTGGAGTTCATATTTGCAAAACTAACTAATTCTCCACCAATGCTACATGGAATACCCAAAATGCCAGTCTTGCACTGTTTGTTACGTAAGCAAGACATGTTTGCTCTATTTCTCCCTGATTGGATTTACTTCCTACTTGTAGAACACACCATCAGTCTTGCCTGTGATATTTTGCTTCCTCGTCTCCTTTTTAAGAAGCAACTGTAATGTGCTCTATCTTCATGAACTATGTGGCCTCAAAAAGCAACCACTAGCTTTAGTGGAAATCTCAACAAACATGACAGAATGCTGGAACTATAAACCCTCTTGGTTCTGAGACACTATAAGCTGTATTTATTTAAAGGAGTCTGTGCTTAGTACAGAAACCTTGTAACTGCAGAAACTTTGGTTCTGCTGACATCCATTTATAAGTGGTTGTCTCTCTAGAAATAATATTTCATGTTTTCCTTACTGCCAGCTGTTTCACTATTAGCTCATCCCTCCTTGGATGTGGTCACACACCCATTTTTTGTGCTCCTAGGATTCATCTGTCCCTCCATGCCTTCCTTTACGTGGGAAAAGTGTCAGAAAGCAGGTCTCTTATGCGAAAGAGCTAGTTCCTTCCCAGCATGCTCTCCTAAGACCTCACCAACCTTCCTACTAAACTGAACAGGGGGGAGCGGTCGTAAAATGGATCCCGGCCATCATACAGTGGGTACTCCGGAAAGATGTCTTCCTCCAGGTCCTCCTCCTCCTCCTCCTTCCCCATGTGCTGCTCGTCAGCAGGCTCGGTGATGTCGGAGTCAGGGTTCGAGAAGGTGGGGGAGGGGGTGAGATCAGCCATGCGCTCGCTCATGCATGTGTTGAAAATAGGAGAGCTGTTGCAGCCAGAGATATCTGAACTAAGGTTAGTACAACAAGATAGGAGACAGGTTAACACCAGCTATTCCAAACACACACAGAGAGACTAGGCTTGCTTTGCCTTTCCTGTTATACCAAGCAGCAATGTTAATAAGGAGAGGAAGGGACAAAACCTTCCGAACTAGACACGTCTAACAGAGGAGGCACCAATGCCATCAGTTGTGAACAGAGAAGATCCAGTACACTCAATGGGGATCTCCCAAAGGTTATCATGGGAATAATCAGGTAAAGTAAGGTTCTTCTGGTCCACTAGCATCACCCCAATGTAAATCTTGACAATGAGTCCTATTTCAGCTACATCCAAACATGTTAAAATTCATGGCTTATCCATCACCCTGCCCTCCAACAGTTCCCAGCTGATGACATCACATTTTTCCAATAGATGCATGGGAAGCACATGAGAACACACATTATACACTAGGCAGTATATAGGCAGATATTTACACTTCAAGTCACACACACATACACACACAAAATGTACAAATCCTTCATCAGAGTTTTTTAATCATAACCTATTCTGGAAAAAAATTGGTTTTTCTGACTCCAAACCAACTAAGATATTAACATGCTGGTAAGGACTACTGGTCAGAATCCCATAGCATCTGTTGGTAAACGGGTCCTAGTGATACAAGATGTCAAGGCTACAAGAGGTAGTCCAGCTTATAGGCTTACAGGTTTGTAGAAGCCAATCAATGTGGACTATGATAGGCCTCCTGGGTCAGAGAAATTATAGGCTAATTATAGGCTAAGTCTCTTTTGACTTTGCTGTAGGAAATTCCAGCCATTGAAGGCAGTGTTTACAAGAGACTTTGACTACCATGTAACTGGACACAAGGCAAAAAAGGCCCATGCATATGTCAGTCTGCAGGTAAGAAGGCCTTTGCAGTGATGTAAATAGAAGTCTGTCTGCTCAAATATATAAATGTGGAGTTCAAAAAATGCTCCTTACAAATAATTGCCTTGATATATGATCCATTCCTCCAGTTCACAGAAATCTCTGCTCCAGTGAGGAAGCAGCAGTTCCCTGCATGGAACCAGTTGCTTTGATTTTCCTTCCCTGCAGGATTTCCTTCCTTTTGTGTTGGTCTGGCTTAGAATGATATTTAGATGAAGGCAGATCAAAGCTCTCACCTGCCAACCAGCCTGAACCAAGGGAAGCGGTCATAAAAGGGGTCTCCGCCTGTCACCACATTATCACAGTCTTCTATAACACTAGAAGGCACTTCAGCCGCCCGGTCATACATCTCTCGCATCAGGTCCAACCTCTGTCTGCAGTTGCGGAGAGGAGGAAAAGTCAATACACAAAACAGTGGCTTTGAATAATTATTTTCAACGTACTTGCATCCACATCACTGTCTTACATGCATGCCATCAGAGGCTGATGGTCTGCTCTCTAAGGATATACTAATTAAAGGAGAAATCTCCTCCATCCCTTGGTTAAAGAAGAACCCCCCAAATAATGAAGGCTATTTGTTCAGAACTTACAGTTAGGCATGGTTTGGATAATCCAAAATTTGGTTTGGATAATCCAAAAAGTACCCAAATCAATGCTGATTCAGGAACTTTTCAGATCTGAGCCGAAACACTGATTCCCTGAAATTCGCAATTCGACCAAGATTCGGCCTATTTAAATGCATTGCCCCACACAAACACTTTCTCAGAAAGTGCCTTAGAAGGTGGTGAGGAGAGAGCACCCACCAAGCAGCTGATGATGACAGGCATGCCACTTCCTTTGCAGAGGGATTTAAAGGGCGTGGGAGCACACCTGACATTATCGGCTGTTTGACACAATACTTTTACTTTAAATGCTCCCCCGACCTTTGCAGGCAGCTTTGCCTGTCACCATGTTAACACAGCTTTCTACAAAGCTGCCTGCAAAAGTTAGGGGAGGATTTAAAGGGAAAGTGGCATACAGGACAGCTAATTGTAACTGGTGCGCTGCCCGCTCACTTTAAATCCCTGCCCAAAGGTGCCTGTCATTTTCAGCTGCTTGACAGGTGCTCTCTTTCCCACCCCCCTTCTCAGGCCGCGCAGACATTCTCTGCTGCCTGGGAAGGGGGAGCAGAATGCATACAAAGCCCCAAAACTTCTCAGATTCGGCCAAATCAATTCATACCATTTTGGATTCAGCCCAAAATGATTTGGATTGAATCCAAATTATGTGAATACCCCTTCGCTTTTTTGGATTTGGCCTAATTGATGCAGGTATTCATGCAAAGGGATATTTGTGTGATCTGGATTCAACCTAAATTGTTTCGGGTCAAATCTGAAACAGTACAATTTTTGTGTGTGCGCACATGCCTAGTTACAGCACTGAACTTGTTTTACAGATTTGCAGCTATTCTCACAAGCACAGGTGCCTTTCGTTCAGCAAGCACACAGAAAGTATTCATTCGATTGCTCTGACATGTGCAGGAGCTAGATTCCAGCCTGTTCTTCTGCTCAGCGAAACATGGAAACATCAGTGGCATGCCAAGGCTCAGCCTAGCTTTAGCATAGGCCCACATGATCATGTGAGATATCTGCCTGGGATTAAACACCAATGTGGATAACTAGGGAGGCCATCCTGGCCCATGGAAACATAGTGTAAAAACTCTGTTTTGATTTTGCTGTAGACAACACCAGCTATTGGGGAGGGCATTAGCATATTCCGAATGCTATGCACATAACTGTTTTTGCAATCCTGCTAACCAAGTCTATAAAATATAAATCCATACCTGCTTTTTCAAGTCACCAAACACTTAAGCAGCCATTAAACAGCCTCTCAAATAACACTGCAGGTTCCATCCCTCTTTGGCAATAAGTCTATATCAGAACAGTCATGACTTCGGTCAAGGTAAAGTTAAAAATGCTTTTAGCCAGGTGCTGCAGTACTCTTAAAATATCACTGTTTACCTGAGCTTCTCCAGTGTCCAGTAATGGGTGGCTCCATTCTTCTGATCCTGCACCTCTACAGCCACAATGGTCCTTGGGAAAGGACGTTTCTCACGGTCTTTGGCAGCATCGGGAGGCAGCAAGTCCGGAGGCAGAGGGGAGTACAGAGTGTCTGTGAGAAGCACGAACTGAAATTGAACCTGGAAGTGAACAACCATGATTAAGACTGATTCATGGCAAAGGTCTTCCACTGCAGCTATGATCATAGGGACATCATAAAGCAAATAACAGTCATGAAAATTCACTTTTTGAGCCAGGTTAGTAACAACTGCATTTGGCTGATCTTCAGTCATAGCATTTCTTATGCAGAGTATTTTTAAAAGACTCTCAGTATTTGCAAAAGGACCTTTTACCAATGCAAATGCGTGGTTTGAATGATAGTGTTGTGCTTCTTCGCTCTTCTCCGCATCAAATTGTAAAGGAGGTAAATACTAGGCCATTTAAATAACTCTAGCTGTTTTAATTCCAATAATGCTATGCCGGTTTGGTAATATGAGATATCTTCATCAGATCAAACAGTAATGTGGAATGGGATGGTCATCCAGAACCAGAGAGATTTTTTTGATCTTGTTGAAGATAGGCTGCAATTGAAGCTGCTTTGAGACTCTTTGGAGTAGAGGACAGTGGGGTATAAAGACCAATTCTTCTTCTCTGCAGCCACTCACTTACAGAATTGCCTAGCAAGTGCAGCTCAAAAATTAAACCACCACTCTTGTCTTCTGCCAGCTCCTGCCATCACCAATCATCTCCCTGCTCCCAGCTCTGCCTGGCAACAGACTCCTCCCTCCACTCCCACCAGTCTCTTATCAACACAGCAGCACAGCTAGCTACTTCTGTGCATCCCTAAAGGAAAAGGAAGCAACACAAGTGTGTTGTCCATGCTATCCTGATTCCCTGTGTTCCAACAACAAATTGATTACACACATACACAACAACACCCTGTTTCCTTTTATTGCATAGAAATAACAGGCTCAGGAGAGGGCTGGATGAATGGAAAGGAAGCAACAGTGCTGTTACTTTGCATGCACCCCCATTTCAGGCTCCCTGCTGCCTTGCCCTTGGAGATAAGCTGAGTTAACCAACCCTACGCCTTTTTCACCTGATTCTAAACACAGTAGGTTAGCAACAGGGTATTTGGCAGAAAACAGAGAAACAGCAATGCAGCTCAACTCAACTTTTGCTAGCTGAATTCTAGTTTCAGTAACAATAATTAAAATAAATCATGGTTTAATTGTTATGTCTGAACTGACTTGGACCATAAACATATCCGCGTTCCCCCTCCCCATTACATAGTGCTGTCTTCCTCTTTTCCCCTTCTAAATGCATATTCTAACACTGAATGTGTAATATAAGTATAATTGATAACCATGGAATGTAAGAACCAGCATCAAATTCCCAGTTCAGCAAATTCAGCATCAAATCCCCTCATAGGCCCATTATGCACAGGCCATAATGCCCGCGTTGGCGGCAGCAGCGCTTCGGGGAAAATCACCGAGAAGAAGAAGAAGAAGAAGAAGAAGAAGAAGAAGAAGAGTTGGTTCTTATATGCTGCTTTTCCCTACCCGAAGGAGGCTCAAAGCGGCTTACAGTCGCCTTCCCATTCCTCTCCCCACAACAGACACCCTGTGGGGTAGGTGAGGCTGAGAGAGCCCTGATATTACTGCTTGGTCAGAACAGCTTTATCAGTGCCGTGGCGAGCCCAAGGTCACACAGCTGGTTGCATGTGGGGGAGCGCAGAATCGAACCCGGCATGCCAGATTAGAAGTCCGCACTCCTAACCACTACACCAAACTGGCTCTCCTAACCACTACACCAAACGCTTGCTACCACCGGCAGCGCAGGCACCTCCTGGCCCAGGGCTACGGAAGGCCCGCATTAAGCAAATGCAGGATCTTCCATAGCTTCCTGGGTAAGCTGGGGCTGCGGCGGGCCGGCGCTGTGCATAATCGCCAGCGCCAGGCCTGCCGGCCCGCCCAGCCCCAACCCTCTGGTGTCCCTGTAGGGACACCGCACGCCCCTAGGAGCTCCAGAGCCAGCAGGGGTGACCCCGTGACCCCACCTAGGCATGCAGAGGGGGCCTGGGTCCCCCCACCTCCCCCCTGCACCGTCCAAACCTCCACCCCCTCATGCCGCTCTGGCTTACCTCCTGGCCCCAGCGTTCAGTGTGCACGTGCGCATGCTACGCCGGGGCAACCCAGCATGGCCCACTCCCGTGCATACACGGGAAACGGCGGGGCATCTTGCCCTGCCGCAATGGCACGGCGGCAGCACACATTAGCTGCTGCCGTGCATAAAAGACCGTAGCGGTGCATAACTGGCCTTATTGTTATGGGCCATCACTCAATCTTAGCTTCACCTGTTATTAGGGCTGTTGTAGGGATGTAGATGTAGAGATAAAAATGGGGAAGCAGAGAAACAGGTAAAGTAGCCTGAGCACATTGGAGAAAAGACAGGATAAAAATGGATGGATGGAATGCAATAGTCTGACCCCAATTTCATTCTGTGTTACACCAATAAATAGCTAGATAATGTAAACGGAAAGAGATTCTAATCAACACTTGCAGAGAAAGAAAAAACCCACCTTCTTCTTCAGCTCAACACTGATGGCATTGGCTTCCTTCAAGAAAATGGCATTGCCCCACAGCAGATCTCGCAGAGATGTAAATTGGTACCATTTCCACTTCCTGAAAGCCCAGAGTGCCAGTTCAAACTCCCGCTCAGTCCATTGCACTGTGACAGACAGAGAATTCACAAGGTCACTCTCTTCAAAAAGCAAGACACACTACACAGCTCACAACATCTTCTGCTCAAATAAAACAGGTGCATTTGAAGAGAGCAGAGCTTCAATTGGCCCTTGGCTTTAGAACGGACATTACAAACTACTAAATGCCCTGGCTTCTCCCCCTATTTTGAAAAAAGTGTAGCTCAAATGACAGGCTTAGACACAGGCTGGATGCTTCCACAGGCACAAGGATTTCTGCTCATGGAGCACAATTCTCTTGCCTCCTCCCACAGCCTGAAATACCCCCTGAACTCCTTTCTTGGAGAAGAGGGCCTTCTCCCAATCAAGATTTCAGAGGACATTCCACAGTGATCGAGGTTGGAGAGGCAGGAAAATCATGGTCTGAACAGGAAATCTCAAAATAATCGAGAGAAATCTCTCAATAAACCATCTTGTCTAATTAGCTATTTGTCCAATGACCAGCTTAGGAAGAAAGCAGAAGATATCACTGCAAAGCTGCAGCTTTCTCACAAGACCTTGTATCAAGAAAATGGCCTTGTTTAGTTATATCTCCTCATGCCTGGTAAGTTCTCCTGGTTTCTGAGAACTTGAAAATGGGGGTGAGAGGCTCCAAACTGAACTCTTACAATACTGCATAAACACATGGAGCAGCTTCTCACTGGAGACAACTCAACACAAGATACAGAAACACTATAGCACTATAGCACCCTATAACACTATAGGGTGTACATGTATATAGTTCAGTCTTTATCCCCAAAAATACATGAATGAACTCTTCATGGTTATAACATACTATTTTGTACCTTGTATTTGGATGTGTGAACTTTGTACCCGAATACAAATCATAACCTGCCAGGTTTCCTTTCACAGAATTCATACCTTCATCTTCAGGCTCTTCCTCTTCCTCATTAGCTTCAGGGTAATAGCGTGAGTCCATCTGTTTCTGTAAAGCCTCCAATTTACTCTCATAATCCTAAAGGAACAAGAAGTTAAGCATTTTTTATCACCTTCTTTGTGCCTGCTGTGTTTTTATGCTACATCCTTTTGTTAGCAAGAATCTATACCCTGAAATAATCTAATCCTTCTATTTTCTTGGTCACAATCAGTTCAGTTTACTAGACTACAGGGATTCATGAAATCCTCCTCCATACAGCCCGTGACAGCACTTCTAGTCTTAAATTGTGTGAGGGATATTAAATGGGGATTATGTAAAGTCCTGCCCTTTGCCATGGTTCATGAGATTTATGAAACTGTGCAAGGATATGCTTTTTATCCCTCTTGGAAATTAAGGGTTTCGGGGTGTTTGGAAAGTTTGCCCATTTTGGAACTAATCATCACTTCTATTGTTTACAAGCACTGTTATCTGCATATAGCTGCTCTGACAAACTACGTTAAGAAGCACTTTGTGCTACATACAAGCCTTTGCTGCTCCAGAAGATAATTAGCCTCTTCTCTTTCCTTTCGATATTGGTCTTCCAATTCCTGAAGCCTAGATGGAAACAGAAATGAGAAAACAATAAACCGGTATGGATAAATTACAAAAGACTTCCACATTCTCTGTCTGGCGACACTTTATCTCAAACTTCCTCTGAATTCTCTGTCCTTGCCCTAAAAACTCTTCCATACTCTTTATTCTAAATACCTTTGTTCCATCTCCTGCTTCATGTCAATGCCTTGTTTCTCCAACAATTCTCTCTGGGCAAAAGCCCAGTCCACTGGTTCAGCAGGAGTCTCCGCACAAGGGGTTCGCTCTCGCTCTTGTCGTGCTTGCTCAGGGTGGTTAAATCGGAACACATGGCTCTTCCCCATGATTATACGATTTCCTGGCAGAGAAGAACACACAGCAGAGAAAATGTGACATTTTGCTATATATAAGATCCCTCAGCTGCTACAAAGATGACCCACAGAAGTGGTTCTACTAAAGATGCCCTAGATAAATGGAAACATAAAAGGCATCCAACCCTGATGACTTCAGTCCAAACTAAGCTTGACTGCCAGCCTGTTCAGGACAACACATCTTTAGAAATTCCCATGGATCCTTCCCTGCACAGTTACTAGTAGAACTCCTTCCAATAGCAACTTTCCTTATTCCTAAATCACCAGTCCTTTCCCCTGGAAAATTGTGTGAACTTACCTGATCTCAAGATGCTAGGTTCTGTTACTTTCTTGCCATTGACATAGGTGTCTGCTCCCTCACATGGTTCCAGTGTCACTACTGCTGCCAAAAGAGCACAAGTAGAATTGGGGGACAAAACAGCAAGTGAGAGGTAGTAAGGATGCACAAGGAACAGCCATCTCCCATTCATTGAAAATACTCACTGATCAATGTTATAAGAACATAAAACCTACTACGTACTGAATGAATATTGATGGACAAGGTTAGGCTTTCATCCTAAATATCGGTCCACTTAATTTTTTTAAAGTTTGATCATTATGGGTATTTTATGTTTTCCACAAAATGTTCTGTCTCAAGCAAAATGCAGCAATTATTTAATCTAATCATCAGATTCTGAAATAGCGCTTCAATATTTGCCTACATATCTGCAGACACCATGTGCTGTAAACCTGATTCTGGATTTTCCTAGATACACAAATTCAATGGAAAATCATCTTTCCTCTTCCCCCCCCCAAGGGAACGGCTATTCAGAGGTGGTTTTCCACTGCATAGCAACCCTGGTGGTCTCCCATCTAAGTAGTAGTCAGGGCCAATCCTGCTTAGATTCCAAGATCTGACAAGATTAGGCTAGCCTGGGCCGCCCAACTGCGGGTGAGAACCTGTTGATCATTCCCGGCCCGAAGGAAGCGCGCCTAGCCTCGACCAGGGCCAGGGCTTTTTCAGTCCTGGCCCCTACCTGGTGGAATGAGCTCCCGGGTGATCTGCGGGCCCTGCGGGATTTGTCAGCTTTCCGCAGGGCCTGTAAAACGGAGCTCTTCCACCAGGTCTATGGTTGAGGCTGGGGTCAGCAAATCAGGGACATCGCTCCCCCCCTAGGAGTTGGAGTGTACGCTACTCCCCTATCCTTTCCTCTTCACCTCTTAATAATTGGGGGAGGGATGGGATTTTTAGCTGCCATTTTAGTTAGTAGATTGATATTTTAATGGGAATTTTAATGGGATTAGTTGTTGTGACCCGCCTCGAGCCTATCGGGAGAGGCGGGAAATAAATCTAATAATAATAATAATAATAATAATAATAATAATAATAATAATAATAATAATAATAATAATAATTTGGGTCAGGGGTCTGTATATATATCTTCAACTAAAAGAATAAGCACTTGGATATTCAATAAATAATATGGGAAGCAGCTTGCAGTTTCCTTGAGGACTGCATGCATGTACACATTTTATGGAAGAGACTAGAATGCCCCCCTCTAAAAAAATTAAACCCATCAATCTGCAATATGATTTCACCAACACCTATTTGAAAATATTTAGCTTTCCTGCCTATCCAGAGCAGAGGCATGTCCTCCACCCCAATGTATCCCCCGCTCTATTCACACCCTATCCTCCCACTACATTCCCTGCTTCATTCACACCCCATCCCACAGTCCAAAACATCTCTAGCAAGAAGTCTGGTAAGAGAAGCAGCAGTATGTCATGATTAACCGTGAAGCCAACTTCTTAGCTTCCTACTTTGCCTTGTGAAATTTTTCATATCAATTTGCACATCCCACAAAACTTTCTAGCATACCAATTCGCACATCCCACAAAACTTTCTAGCAACTGGGGTTTTCTTCATATTTCCAATGCCACTGCATAAGATAAACAGGAATGTGCTTGCTGTATGCAGCATTGTTAACAAAAAGCTAGACTGTAACAGAGAAATCCAGTACTGCAGAGCACAGAGACAGCTGTGACTGTATTTAAGGTCTGCACCACCCTGTCTGGCAACATTGCTATGCGTCCCATATGGAAAGAAAATGGTACTCTTCATACAGACTGGTAGGAATGGAGGACTTTGACTTGGGCTGATTTCACAAATGCCCCTGAAAGCACTTCTCAGTCCTCCTCCTCCTATTAGTCTCCTGAACAAGCAGAGAATTGATCTATGATCACTTTCAGTTTTCCTGTCCTTTACAACAGTGGTCCGCAACCTTCCGGTTGCTGCGGACCGCTGCTCCGGAGTGGCGGGAGACGGCGGCCCAGGGCCCCACGCACGCGGCTCGGCAAGCTTCTCTTCCTCCCCCTCCCGAAACAAGAAGCTTGCCGGGCCGCAAGCTAATCGGCTGCTTTGGCGGCTGATTTGTTCGCGGCCTGGCGAGCTTCTCGCTTCGGGGGGGGAAGAGGGAGCTGCAGCCCGGCGCCAAGGCCTTCGTGGCCCGGCACCGGGCCACGGGCCGCGGGTTGGGGACCACTGCTTTACAATGTACATATGATCTTGGTATTTCCAGAAGCCTGATCCAAGAGAAAAAGAGACAGAAGCCCCCAAACTGTGAGGCTTTCTATATGGGGATACCTTCACTGCCGGCCTTGGTGTCACTTCGGAAAATGCAGTGCTCTTCTTTGATGAAGTGCCCACTGAGGACAATATCCTGCCTCCTCTCAGCATCCTCTCGGCCAACCCTGTTGGAGACAAAACACACTAATTCAGTGACAGAAAGCCAATGAATAATGGAGTTCCCCAAACTCCCCAATCCATTAGGCTCTTCATGAGCAGGAAGACTGGTGGGATCCTACTACAGGAAGCATATTGTGCAATGGGCACAATTAGAAAATGTACTTACAATTTTATAAAAAGTATTTACAGACAATAGATGTTGTGCATATATTACTTGTAGAGAAACTGTAGAATTCTCAAAGGAATCAAAAAGTAATTGTCGAGTTCACAAAGGAAGACATTATGCCATGAAATCCATTCACAATAGTTTATAGTTCAATGGAACCTCACAGATACTCACACCCTCAAATTTGGTGTAATTGATTTATTATGGTTCAACAAAAGCTCAACAAGTAATCCCACCTTCAGTTTGGGTGTGTTTAATATCACCGTGACTCAATCAACTTTTGGACATAATAGACTGAGTCGTGGTGATATTAAACACACCCAAATTGAAGGTGTGATCACTTGTTGAGTTCTGTTGAATCTGTGTCTCCTCAAATAACCTTCCACTAAATCCTTACCTCTGATTCCTTTGAGAATTCTACAATTCCCCTACAAGTAATAAATGCAAGACATCTATTGTCTGTAAATAATTTTTATAGAATTGTAAGTATTTTTACTAATTTTCCCCAAAGCATAGTGTATTTCTGTTTCGAGTCTTTTCAACTGTGTGATCCCCTCCTATATTGCTATAGGAAGCATAATACACCAAGTTTTTATGCTGTTTTATTTGGTTGATAACATTTGTTGCAATCCCTTTATTCCTTTCCTTTATTTTATAGTTGTTATATGCATCTTCACTGGTTTTATTTGCCATAAGTCATTTAACAGCCTTGTGGATAGCAAAAATTAAAAAGTGAGATTTACGTACTTTTATAATTAAAATACATTCCAGCTCAACTGTATCAACTAACAGTTTGCTTCCAACTCCAGTTCAAGGTTATGACTCAAAAAGACCTGAAGATCTGTGAGGGAGATTTAGGGATCTCCCTTTCTCCCCTCTCTTGGGATAAGCCAGAATTAGGCTGCCCTACCTTGGGTCCCACCATACACAGAGAACCAATAAAACACACCAGAGCCAAATGTTTGGGGAAAAGGTGTATTCAAGGGTATTTAAAAGCTACAGCTAGCTGGAGTAACGATACAAGTGCATTGTGTGACAGAAATTAAAGGAACAACTAACCCTAACTGGTCTCATCTCCCCCTACGGCTGGGAGATGAGCGAGGTCCAGGCCAGTCTAATTTCTCTTAGAAAATGCCTTTCCAGCATTTACTTAACGGCAGAGTCCTCACGGATGGAAGTCCAGAGTTGCTGCTCACCCAAGAAACCATCCACATTTATAATTAGCAAAATGTTTTGATGTGCCAGAGCTGGGGCAACTGAGAAGACCTAATGAGGCAACTCTGACCAACTGGCTCCAATAGCACTCCGGTGTGAAGAAGCCAGGCAACCTTGATGTTATCACAAATAGCTGGGAATCTCAGGGGATGGCTTGAAGATATAAGACAGGGAGCATATATGGCAGGGTGTTGCCACCTTTCCTGACCCCATGCTGTGTTAGTGAGGGAGACAAATACCAGCCTGTCCTCACAAAATCCTACACCAAATCTATTTTAGGAAGAGCCTTCTCCCATATGGGCTTTGGATCCAAGAAGATTATTACAAAAGGCCATCCTCTAGATCAGGGGTAGTCAAACTGCGGCCCTCCAGATGTCCATGGACTACAATTCCCAGGAGCCCCCTGCCAGCGAATGCTGGCAGGGGGCTCCTGGGAATTGTAGTCCATGGACATCTGGAGGGCCGCAGTTTGACTACCCCTGCTCTAGATCTCACTTCTGCAGGGTTAAAGCTATAAGTTTAGAAGCACAACCTTTTTCTGGTGGCACCATGACTTTGGAACTCCCTCCCCAAGAAATTCTACTGGACATTCACTCAAGCCTCATTCCCATAAAAATGTATTTATTTATAACTAAATGTCCCAGAAAATTGATAGAGATACATATTTAGGCATATTTGATTGAAAGCAACACAATTTAAGATAGACAGTGTCCTCATTGGGATGCATATTCCAATGTACCCCTGTGGCTCTAGATCCCACAGTTAGTATGCTGCAGAAGTCTGTTTTCACATATTTATTTATTAGATTTCTATATCTCCACTCCCAGCAAGCTCCCATATGGATCTCCTTAGCATCTGTCTAATTTGAGCCGGTTCACCAGGCGGATGGTATAAAAATCAAATCAAATAAATAAAATAAAAATGTATGCGTGCCAGATTTTAAACTGGGTAACATTCTGCCTCTTAAGTAGTTATGGATATAGAAAAGAAGACCACTGATCTTACATTTTTGCTGCCAGTTTTTGTCCTTTGCTGTGTGTTTTTTAAATACCCAGAAGGGTTGAGATAAATGGTAATAGTGCTTTCAGTATGTTTCAATGTCTCATACCCTAAAACATTCTGCAAGCTATTTTTAGACAAAATAACACAGAATTTTTTTAATGAAATAAACAGAATATGCACATTAAAGGATCTTAAAAATCAGTAAATCTGGAAAAAGCTTTAGCTTGGGAAGAGATTCTGCCATCTATTGTAGACCTATTGATTAATTGGCAGCCTAATCACTATGGGAAGGGAGCCGAACTCACAGGTGTTGGGAAATCTCTACTGTTATTGAATGGCACTGTGCATTGGTGCAGGTAGGTGAAGTTTTAGATGTTCTGCAGTTGGGCTTTGTATGAGCCAAACACCCTAGATGGGCTAGATAGCCATAAAAGCATTTCAAGATGATTTCAGTGAAGGATGCCTGAATCCACAAGTATTGGAGTAAACCACATAATCACCAATTCTCACACCTCAAACTGGCAAAATTGGGCATCATTACCTGGTTATTCCATCTTTAATGTAGTATAGAAGGCACTCAGACATCAGTGGGTCCTCATTTAGGTTGACCAGATGTGGTGTCTAAGAGACAAAGAAAAGTGAAAGACAAAATCTGGTGTACAAAGAAGAGGAAAAAAGACCCTGAATGGGCAGCAAGAAGACAATTAAATAGGATAGTGAGGATCGCACCTTCTATCTCCTGTTAAGTGTCATTCTTTGCCTCCAGATTGCTACTCTTAGGGCAGTTTCCTCTTTCTTCTCAGAAGTGCTTTACTCAGTCAGTCAGTCAGCCTTGCTCTCAGCTAGAGATGTTGTTAGGAACCCATCTTTGCCTCTCCTCTTTTATCAAGTATATTAGTTCTTAAATAAACCTTTATGTGCTCTTTCATCAGGTTGTGCACTATTGCTGTGTTAACTACTCTGCCAACAGTCTTATCTTCCAAATCAGAGGTCCAGGTCCAGATGTGCCCTTCCAACACATCTACTCACACCTTCCACACTGTGAAAGTAACCCAGCTGTGCCACAGCATTGATCCTACTACCTCCAATCTAATTCATGAAAATGTTTAAAGTGAATACTTAATTCTGAAAGTAAATGTGGGCTTCCTAGAGCTGGTAAAGCTAAGCATATGCTTACAGACCTGGCTGGACCAAGAAAAGATATTTGTTCCTTGCAAAATTAGGATCCCTCACTGCTCACTGCTCTTTTGAAAACACCAGAAGAAATATCTCTGCAATTTTGATAATCAATTAAAAGATTAGTTAACTTGAAAAGGCAGAACTTGATGCTTATAGACGCTACAGCATCCACTCCTTAAATTCCATATATAAGTACTTTTATTGTTCTTTGCTCTAAAATACAAGGGTTTTTGTTATTCTAATGCTTTTTGTATTTTTTAAACTTTGCCTTAAGTATACCCATTGGAAAAATAGCTTATTCGTTTTATAAATAAATAAGTAAAACAAATTAGAGAAGAACAGCTGGTTTTTTATACCCCATTTTTCAATACTCAAATGAGTACCAAAGTAACTTACAACCACCTTCCTCTCTACAACAGACCCCCTGTGAGGTAGGTGGGACTGAGAGAGCTTTAACAGGACTGCTCTGTCAGAATAGCCCAGAACTATGACTGGGCTAGGTCACCCAATAGGCTGCATTTGGAGGAGCAGGGAATCAAACCTGGTTCTCCAGATTAGAGTCCTTCACTCTTAACCTCTACACCTAGATGGCTTGGTTTGGAATGATTGTATCACTTTACAATGCCTCTGGAGCAATCTAGATCCCTAGAAGTCCTTAATTTCATTTTCAAGAAATCACTGGGCAAAGGACTATGATTGGAGCCATAGTACTAAAGTAGAACCAATAAATCCTTTCTCTCCTGCAATATTGTAAACCGAAGTCCCTCCCCTTAATAATGGCACTTTTACATCCCAGGAAATTGCCTTTTCATTCATAGTTCTCAAATGTGTAACATTCAAGGTATTTGAGAATAACAATGGCCTATTTCAAGGGTAGTCAAACTGCAGCCGCAGTTTGAGCGTTTTGCATACTTAACACAAATTCAAAATACAAAAGATGAATAGGCAAAATGTTGCATCTTTCCAAACACAGTGGCCTTGATGACACATGTAAGCTGCACACAAGCCTAGAGTTTCTCTTTATTGAAAAAGTATTATTGGATGACATTTTTAAAAACCATATTACCCTCTATATGATTTTCATTATTTGGGTTCAATATACTAAAATTCTTCTAGACCAAATAGCTACCCAAGAAACATTTTAATCCCATTTCAAAAAAGTTAATAGCACTGCAGCTGCCACATCAATCTGAACACCATGCAAAAAGGAGTGGAAATCGTCTCATGCAAATTAACGCAGCAAACACTTAAATGGCCATAAGTGCTTGCAGTTTTGTAATAGGGATGGCAGAATCTCTGTCTTGGTCTCACAAGATATGTATAGGCTAATAATTGAACCAGTGGCCTCAGTATCTGATATCATGTATGCTGGTTAGATGTATCCAGAATTTAAGGGAAGTGGGTCTCTAAATTAGGTGATAAATACAAACAGAATATTGCTTTAGGTCTAAATATGCTGTCCCTTTTCTTGAGTATTTAATCAATAGTATTTGTCTCAAAATAATCCCTTTCATGGTCAAAATGTAAGTATATTCTTTAAAAACCAAGCAATCACTTGGAGATATGTTGATCGTTTGGTTTCCAGCTCTGGGTTGGAAAAAACCTGGGGGTGGAGCCTGCAGAGGGCAGGGTTTGGGGAGGGGAGGGACTTCAATGGGGTATAATGTCATACAACCCTAGCTGATGGACAGCACCACTATAATAATGAATCCTCAAAGGAGCAGAATCGCAGCCACACCCATGAGTGAGCTCTGTTGTTATGCTTCCTAGCTGGCAGCATGTGAGGCCTCCAGGCCAAGGGGTGACAGTTATGACGCAAAACTCTCTCTACAAGTGAACAAGAGACAAAAGAGACCTTGAAATCCATATGGCTTGTGACATCAGGCAGAATACACAGAGTCATATGGTTGAATAAGCAAGACACAGGGTCATGCCTCAAAGGGCAACACCAAAGAGAGGACCACTCTTCAAGATGGCCTGCAAGCATTCTTCCAAGGTGTGTGGTGGCTGCTACACACCAGCACTGCAGGTCTGTCTCAACAGGGCAGTGTCTTTGGATTCCTTGGGTGTATTTTATTTTCTGAATAAGCAAGATGCCTTGGGAATCATTCTAGTTATGTAATTCAAAGAAAACATGCCGATTGTTACTAGGTTTTTTTCCTCCCTTCTCTTGTAAGACGTTCTTTTAGCTTCTGTGTACAATTCAGGAAGTGTCTTGATATAAGGCAGTACAACCATTATTTGAAAACGAGTCATGCACAGGTCACTCCAAGACAACCATCTGGACAAACCTTCTTAGGAGAATACACCCCTATATTTTCTAGAAAAACATCCTGGGGTTTAACAGGTCGTGGCTACATGGCAAAAGTGGAAAGAAAGATGACATGAATGCACAATGTGCCCCCCCCCAATAAATCATTATCCAAACCACAGGTGACTCCATTGTAGAAGAAAGATGTGGGGGTAGTGGGAAGTGCTGTGAAGCCATAGCTGGTTTATGGCAACCCTGCGGGGTTTTCAAAGCAAGAGATGTTCAGAGGTGGTTTGCCATTGCCTGCCTCCATGTCACAACCCTGTTATTCCTTGAAGGTCTCCCACCCAATACTAGCCAGGGTTGACCTGCTTAGCTTCTAAGAGCTGATGCAACTGGGATAGCCTTGTGCCATTTTAGAATTCTCCCCTACAGATAAAACTTCCTGCAATATGGAAACCCAGACTAGACCATTTCTAGCTATGCTCATTTTCCATGCGCAGCAATTTATTTTAACAGCGGGGAGCAAACAATGTAGGTCTATGATGATTACAATAATCTTGAGAGGTCCTGCTTCAGATGCCCCTGCCTTTTGAGATCAAGCACCCAGGAAGAGGGCTTTCTTGATTTGATGTTGCTTTAATATGTACTGATGGTTCTATTTATGACTGATGAATGTTCACATTGTTTAAAACCATTGTTTTATTGCTACTCTTGTTAAGGTGTTTTTGCAGTTGCTAGGTTTCAAATTTCTTCATTTGTTATATTGCAGTGGTCCCCAACCTGCGGCCCGCGGCCCGGCGCCGGGCCGCAAAGGCCATGGCGCCGGGCCGCGGCTCCCTCTCCCCGCCCCCCCCCGCAGTAAAAAACTTCCCAGGCCGCAAGCTTGCGGCCCAGGAAGCTTCTTACTGCGGGGAGGGCGGGGAGAGGGAATCAGGGCCGGGCCGCGGGTGCGGCCCGATCCACGGGTGCGGCCCGCGGGCGCCGCCGGGAGCGGCTCGTGGGCGTGGCCCGCGCGGTCCCTGCGGGCGCGGCCCAATGCCCTGCCGGTCCCCAGCCTAATAAAGGTTGGGGACCACTGTTATATTATACGAATCTATTTTTGTCTTCATTTCATGCTGTAAACTGCTTTGTGTGAAGTTTTTAATAGCCAACAATTGGGTTATAAATATCCTACACAAATAAATAATTAGAAAGTGGGGAGAATTTTTCAACTGGTCTGTGCTGCACAGCTGATCTATTTTGAGATGCATATGAATAGTATAAAAGACACAGAAACAGAATCCTACCTTCTTAGGAGAGAATACCCCCAGAGTACCACCATCTTCTCTCATGGCTACTCCCATTTCTGCAAGCAAAGCTTCCCTGAAAAACATCAAGAGAAAGAACTAAAACCCTGAAATTTCAGCTGAGATCCGCTTCCTATTATGGTAAGAATGAAGAATCCCTTGCTGATGCTAGGGATTCCAGGGGTGGGGTAGGGGGTCTAATGGAACAAAATTCTGGAGGCCTACTCATCCTGGGGATCCTGGGCAAATCATGTGATTTGTTTTTATGTTTGAGTGATGTTTGTGTCTTAGACCGTTTATGCTGGAGTTTTAGTCGTGGCAGGTTGCCCCACCTCTTCCTGCACCCACATGGGGGAGCATTTGGCCTGGTGTACTTCATCCACCCCCCAGTTTGTGCTCCTGCACGGGAGCTGGGGTAGTGAAATTACCAGTGCGTAAATGGTCTTAGTGTTGTAAGGGCAGCAGGGGGGATTTTGTCTGGGGGCCTGTAGCTCTTGGCAACCTGGTATATAAAAGGCTGAACCAAGTGGCACTCTGAAGTGAATTTGTGTTATAAATAACAGCTGGGTTCCTACCTCTCCATACGTATTGCTTCTGTCCTACGCAGTTTTTCTTCCCATGTTTCATTCAGCTCAGCAATGATCTTTTCAGTTTCCTACAGAGTATGAGGTAAACATTAGCATTTCACAACTGTCACCTGACTGGACCAAAAATATTTCACCTATAATACATCAGACTCAATCCACTATTCTTTGTCTACAAGGTCACAATCAGAACAACTATGCTGTCAGCTCCTGACATTTGTATGACATCTATACACAAAGTAAAGCTTTGCTTTGTAGGATACAAGTCAAGCAGCTCAATTAATCCAGATTCTTTACCATATTTTTTGCCAGAATCACAGTATTTAAAGACCACATGTTAAAAATAAACCACACTAAATTGGTTGCAGTCATACCCTGCCAGTCCTCTGTTGTGCAGTCACTGCCAATGGAATATACAAGTATTGACAGTGGAAATGGAATGTCCACATGGGTGTGTTCTTGGTGTCCCTTGAGTCCAACATACAAACTCCACCCAAGATGGAGAGATTTCTACTTGATTTTTAGAAAACCATGAGGGGGATAACTGAGGGAGAATGGAACCAATATGGGCAGAGAGGCTTGAAAATCTGCACCTTCCCATCCATGTGGTGGCCAAACCTATTCTGAATATGATCCTTCCAAGGTCGAGCAAAATATCCATGAGAGACCAACCTGATAGTCTCCATGCTCTCGATGCCTCTCCATGCTTCTCATGCCTCTACATTACAAATGTGGCCTGCGTGATCTTGGTTCTTACCTTTAGCCTCTCAATGGCCTCTTCACTGCCCGGAGCAAACATGATCCGTTCATGAAGACTGGAGACTGAAGCAGCTCGGCTGGACAAGGCTGAGAGGGAGGAGGATGGGCTCATTCCTACCAAGGCATTGGTCACTGTGGAGAGATTGTCATGGCGTTGACTCATATCTGCCACTCTACGATTATCATTATTGTTCTCAAAGTCGGATATGTCTATGAGGTCCAGGAGGGGACAAAGAAGAGGGGGGAAAGACACAAGACAAGAAGAAGGAAGGAAAAGATAGAGAAAAGAAATGCAGTTGGGAACAGCAACATGGTGTAATGAGGAGAAAGGTAGAAATTCAACAAAGAGATACGCAGATAATTAAGTAGCAATATGTGCTAGGACAGTATCCTCATATCAGCAGAATCAGTCATACTACATCCTGCAGAATTTTTCTAAGTAATGCTATAATAGCATCCTAGTGCTTTCAGGCAAACAGACAACATATTAAAAATCTGGGTTACAGTCACTGGTTTCCACTAGCACCTCAGGCAGGGGAAGGGGAAATCAAGGCCATAAAGACAGAAAGAAGAGGATTTCAGAAGCTGGGCGCTGGGCTTTCAGAAGTTGAAGAGGGCTTAGGGGGTGCTACAGGTGAATATCATTGTGACATTTTGTATACACAGCTACAGTTATGATCCACTTACATATCTCAAAAATTGTTTTGAACGAGTAAAGGATTTTGGTACGATTGAAAAAGCATTATCTGATTCGCTTGTGGTACTTCGGGGTGTGTGCTTTGGTGTATTGTCTTTGTTTTGTATATTGTTTTTATTTTTGTTGATGGATTGTTATAATGTTTTATGTGTCTGCAACTTGTTGCTTTGTTAGCTGATTTGAGTTTAAAGAGATACAGTGAGATATAAAGGTTTTAAAGAACTAAAGAAACAAAGAAATGTAAGCTAGAAGAAAGGGATTTGATTAGAAACCAAATAAATTGTGATTCTGGAAAAAGCAAGGGCAGTTGATATAAGGAGGACTTTTTGCCAATAAGGTCAGCCAACTCCAACTGTTAATTTACTTTTTTCCAAGCCAATTTAATTCAGAAATCTTACACAATTACTTATGTATTAAGAAACTCACTCAGAAGATTGTAACCTAATAAAGAAGTCATGTAATCAGACATGGACTTTTAAGAATATGGTTTTCACACTGGAATTTATTTAGTTCCTCAAACTCTTTCCCAATAGAAAGTCATTATGATAAGAATATGAGAAATTATTTTTAACTTATGGATACTGATAAACAGAGGGAAATCAAGTCTTGGCAAGATATTAGAAGAAGAAGAGTTGGTTTTTATAACCGCTTTTCACTGCCTAGAGGAATCTCAAAATGGCTTTTATTTCAGCTAGAAATGGAAGATGAACGAGTGAAAAAATGTATGTAACGGTGCAAAACCTTAAAGAGCAGATATCTATGCAACAAGGGGCACAACTATGGGGGGAAAATATCAAATTCAGTCGTCCAGATACTAGGAGAAAATTGGTACAAAATGTTTTTCAGATGGTATATATCTCCAAAAGAAATTGAGAAAGCACATAAAAAGTACAAAGAAAATTCTGGAAATGCCAAAAACAGATGGAACTTTCTTTCATATTTGTTTTATATAAGTTTAAATTCTCAATGGAAGCCAAAATGTTCTTCCTAACAAATTACCAAAAAATTTAGAAGAGCAACACATTGTGACAGTGACTAGAACTATTTAAACAGCAAAATAGAAACTAGGCATCTGTCCATGTTTAGAAGAATGGGAAAATAAACCTGCTGAATATGCAGCAATGACAAAGTTAACAACCTGTTTGAGAAACAGGTCTATTACAAAATTTGAAGAACGATGGCACAAGTGTTATGTGTATTATGCTATCAGGAGACAAACTTAAAGTGAAAAAATATCATAAATGTATGGTAATGAAATAGAAGTAGTATTAAAATCTGTTTCAAATATAAATGGGCTCTCTATATGAAATATTTAGCAGACTATACCCAACCTCCAGTTGCTGGCAAAAACCTATTTGGAGGTGCTTAAGAATCCAAACTTTCTAAATTAAGTAATTAAATCATTTCCAATGCATTTATAGATAATATTTTATTGTGAGTGCTAGATAAGATCTTTTCACCATCTGTGAACTTCTTTTATTATTTCTCAGTTTTATGAGAACAAGTCTTCAAAAAAAAATTAAAAACAAAAACAAAAAGCAGAGCTGTGGACACAGTTTTCTCAGTACGTAAAAACACAGCCAAGAGATGTCAGTCATTGATTGGGTTGAAACCCATATAGAAGATAAAGTAAAGTGTCAGGCTGGCTATGGGGAACCACTTAAACAGTGTCCGTGTGTGTCCATGTGTGTGTGTGTGTGTGCATTCACTAGCATAAGTGTGTACAGGTTTCTGTAGACCAGTAGACACATGAAGCTGCCTTATACTGAGTAAAACTCTTGGTCCATCAAGATGTATTGTCTACTCTGACTGGCAGCAGCTCTCCCGAATCTCTGGTAGAGAGCTTCTGAATCACCTACTACCTGATATTTGTAGCTGGAGATGAAGCTACATGATGAACAGATGTTCTGCTATTGACCCACAGCCCTGCTCAATGTCTCTTTAGAAAATAGTATGAAAACCTGCAACTCCAAAATGATAGCAAAACTTGTGTGATATCAGATTATCTGAAACCCAAACTCTGAATGGGTGGCTTTCTTGCTTGATGAAGGTTCTTTCTAACATGACCTTCAAGAAATGGGTAAGAAAACAAGTCAAAGACAAGCTTCTTTTTCATTTTAGGAACATCAGACCTTTGTATATGGTGTGTAAAATCTAGGCGAAAGCTCTGAGAACTTTAGGATGAAATTTTTATTTTCTGGTTGCTTCCCTGAATATATTTTTGTAAGGGGCAGCCAAAATAGCCCTCAGGCTCTCCTGGTAAATCTTCTTTGCAACAATTTATAAATCCCAGGATCGCAAGAGAGTTGTAAGCCTGCATACAGGACTTGAATGTTGTCTTTCTTTCTGCTGCTTAATTATTCAGAGTCAGTTCTGAAGCTTGGCTGCCGTCCAATTCAGCCTGGCAACCAGACATTTCCCTCACCATAACAAAACCTTCTGTTTCAAGGAAGCCTTTCAATAGTCTCTTGAGGACCAAGGAGAGCTTTGTCCCTGCTTCCTCCATTACTAACCCTGACAAAATCTCCTGGAGAATGAAGAGGAAGAACGTTGACCACTGAATATACAGTTTCTTGGTGTTCAAGGTTTGTAAAAGGATACTGGCCTAACCAAATGGAAAGCCAGTGCAACAGCAGTTAAATCATATCATTTAATATTCAGAAATAAAAGCAAACATGAGGTGAAACATGATGGCAAACCACCTTAAATTCAATATATCATACATCTAAAAGCTTTCATTATGTCAGGCTATGCTCTGCAAATTGAGAGGCACAGCCTATACAGACCCCAACAGGCAACAGAGGACCAACTGTACCATTTGAGTGCTGAGTGACTTCTGTCTGAGAGCTGGATACAGTAAAGCATAATATTCACACTCTGGTAAATGCTGTTTCTCTGTGTTTGGAAATGGGTACTGATTTAAAGTATTGCTGATTTAAAGAGCATAGGCTGAAGTGTTGCTGATTTAAAGAGCATAGGCTGAATCAATCACAAACAAGGCAGAGGCTGCAGGGCCTTCTAACATGCCAGCAAAAGCTAGATCATTTTGGCGAGCTCAACGACAGATGGTTCCTCCAGCAGCACTCCTACCAGGTCCCTATACAACCCACAGGAGAGCCAGATGGGAGCACCAGTAGCATTGATGCCACTTTGGGCCTCAAGCAGATACTTCAGTGCTTCTAGGAAGGCTTTTTCATCCACCCAGCAAATATTAATGTTAATTAGAACCAGTCCCAGCAGAAGAAGCAGCAGCAGTAGCAGCAGCAGCACAAATAGCAGGAAACAAAGTTACAGCATAGAGAAAGGAAACCTCGAGAGCAGTCCCCACCAGAAAGATTTTAGAAAAGCAGGCAACATGGCAAGATTCACCTGATTACTGAAAAGTAAATATAAGTTAAAATAAAGAGGTAAAGAGATTGTGGAGGGGAAATTTGTCTTCCCTTCCAGGACCTCCAACTGAAGACACGAGTCCAATGGCCTGGAGCAGGTTTGTTCTGTGGAGATGATGTGGGTACACAAACTATGTCAATCAAGACCCAGTGAAGATCCCATTGACAGTAGCTGCATACAGGTCAGATGAAGTTGGGAAGATCTCCTTTCATGATGAGAAGGAGGACAGATATAGCAGTTTCACATCTCGTCCATTTCATGGCGAAAATGGCCATTTTATGCAAGGGGCCTCAGCTAAGGTTGACAGTTGTGGACCAGGAAATCCCTGGAGATTTGGAGGTGGCATCTGAGACCTCAGTGAAGTATAATGCTATGGAATCCACTCTCCAAAGCAGCCGTTTTCTTCAGGGGAACTGATTTCTGTATTCAGGAGATGGCTGTAATTACAGGCGCTCTCCAGGCCCCTCCTGGATGCTGGCAATCCTAATTCTGGTGCAAAACTACAAACATCTCTTATCATAGTCCTGAGGTTCCTGATGTAAATAGTTAGCATCACTGTGGATTGGATTATGTCTAATGCTTCTGCATTTTTATGGAGATATTTGTGACTAGCTCAATCCCTGCCCTGGGCAGCCAGGAAGCCAAAATTATTCCAAACAGCTTTTACTGAATCGGTACATGGGCTATTGGGTCCATTTCTCATGCTGTACTTATGTTTCTTTGCTATGACTGAGTCTGTGAAAAGCAGTGAAGCACACAAAATACCAGCAATGGGAAATACACACATTTAGGTCCTCCTGGAACAGGATTGGCTAAGAGAAATAGGAGAAGGGTGAGGAGGAAAGACAAAGAAAACAAGAGTAGGTTCATCTTGTAGGAATAAGGAAACAGCATCCAAGGGCCTTTCTGTGTTTCCAGAAAATCTGGATTTCATTCTTAGCACTATGCCAGCACGGCAGAAGGTTATCAGACAGCTTCTAAATAAATCAGGGGAAGGGGAGATCTAAAAAGGGTAAGAAGCAGACTTACTGGTGTGCAGTAATTATACATGCACAACCCAGTGTGCTCATGAAATGCATGCCAGCCACATTCTCCACAGCACCCGCATTCAGAATCATTGCTCTAGCTGGGAGTGGAGAGTAGATTATATCTTTCTAGGAAAAAAATATTGCATTTTGGGGGCTGGGACAAGAGACAGCCCACCTCAGGTATGCTACCTGGGCAAAAGGATCTTTGAGTCCCCTGCAGCAATTGAGCCTTATTTCTCATTTGCTTTGCAGTGAAATCTTTGACTTGAAAGGCCCCAAGATACATGTCCTTCAGATCAAATTCTTCTCCCCCAGTAGCAACAGAGGAAACACTCACAGGAAGAACAAGGTGGCAAGGAAATTCTCCACATTTGTCAGGAGAATCAAAATACTCCTGTGATTGTTCTACTAGGCCAGTAAACAACTCAACGAAGGAGATGTGGTAAGGAACATTCACAACAAGGGCACAATGGGTAAAGGGTGGAGCAATGAGAGCTCCCTGGACAGAGCTAACTTACAGCTCCCACATTACAGAGGCACTTGCACATGACCTTAAGATGTTCTATGTGGTGATTATTGCACCACAAAGAGCCATTCATGTTCAGTGATTCAATGCATGGAGTAGACAATTTATACCTTGGCAGTGCAAAATATTTTTTTTAAGAGGTGTGATGAAAATATCCCGACATGAGCCAGTGCACACCTAGAAGAGCCATCATGCAGAAAGCTTAAAACAGCTTCTGCATGGCAAGGATAACATGCCAAGGAGGGCTTTAGCATCTTCCTTACTGTCACTTCTCAGTGGACTAGAGGGCAGGAAAACAGACAGTGAAATGGTGCAGAATGTAGATATTGTTCTATTAAGGGAGAGGAGAATAACAAGGCATTGGTAAATGTCAACCTCAGTCCGAAGCACAAGGACAACTTACTGTCAATGATGTCTCCCAAGCCCTGGGCATACAGGAGGTCTCTTAGACGAGCCACTTCATCCTTCAGTTCTCTAATCAACTTGTTGTTAGGATCTTCATTAATGACAGCATTGCACCTGATTTGCTTAGCACGGTCAGCATACCTAAGAGAGCAAGGCATATTCTGGCTTGCTAAAATACCATGAACTGTGGCACATACAGAAGACCTCTACAGGCTTTTAGAAAGGGAAACATGCTGAGACTCCACTAAACAGAGAGTTCCTGGTAGCACTTCAATAGAAATGTGCAGCATGTTTTTATTAAAGGAAAACACAAGCATCTTTTTTGTTCACTTGCTTTTGGGCTGGGCTTAGCCTCCACTATAAGGCCAGTAAATACAGCAATGGAGCAGGAGTGTTCAAAAGCAGATGATCAAAACATTTTTCAACACTCCTACCTACAGCCAGGAACATGAAGAAACAAGACTACATACAAAGAATTTGTTGTGGCACCACAAGATGTTCCAGTGACATCAACATTACTCAACTGCAAAGCCTATTAAGAGCCTTTTGTAAGTAGGAGCTGTATTATATCATCAATAAAGAGCTACAGAGAAGGCCCAACATGTAACGGAAGCTAGGTGGCTAGGAAAGGAGTCCATAAATATATGTTCAATTAGCTCAGTTTTCATGGAGTTCAATCAACTCAAGGGTAACTCACCATCAAAGAGCTCTTCCAGTTTAATAGCTCTGTTTAGAATATACACATTCTTTCCCCAAGTTGTCTAAGATAATTCACCACATGAGTTAGTGTAAAACTATTGAATAACAGAATGGCCAAGCTGGCTACTAGTTAATACAAGCCTAATATTTATTATAGAATTGTCTCACATGGATATTTAATGGAACAAAAATTTTCAAGCTTAAATGTTGCAGATTTTATTTTTATTTTTTCAGTTTAGCTCACTTTTCACATTTATTTATAATTAAAACTGTAGGTCTACCCCTCTTGGCCCAGCCATCTTGGCGTCATATTAAAATAACACAGAGTAAAACACATTGCAAGTGGGTTTGCTGTAACATATCTCCAATTGGTTCAGTATCCAAGCATTTTTATGCTTCCCAGAAAATTTAGCAAACAAAGGGTGCAGTCTATTTCCCCTGTCCTCATTTAGAGTGTGATCAGTTTTGCACAGCTTCTACCTTAAGGTGCTGAGGGTCTCATCATAGTTGATGTCAGCAGGGCTGAGAGCAGCTACCATAGCAGTTCGAGAGTTACCACCTGCCCAAAGAACACACAAAAACATTGGTTGAAACCATGATAAATGTATATGCCACACTCCCAGTCTCTCTTCATCTTCTTCCTTAATAGGGATGCGCATTCAGCTTGGTTTAGCTGAAAAAATACTGAAAAATACCGTATCAGTATATTTGATATTTTCTAAACTGAATAGATGAGAGAATCTGTTTTGGCTACTGGTATAGCTTAGCTGGCCTAAATAAAAAACTGAACTTTCTAATATTTTATTCAGGGATATTCCCCTATACCAATTATCTGGGGTTGTGGGAGCTGACAGCTCCTGAGCCTCCAGCTGATCCTCTCAAGTCTGTGTGCAGAAGCAAGAGAGACTTTCCTTGCCACAAACAGATCATGGAGAACAAAATCCAAATGGCTTGTAGCCATTTTAGCCTAACAGCTTGGCATGTCCACCAATTAGGAAGTTTGGCTTTTATTTGGACCAGATATACCAGCAGCCAAACTATATTCTCTGACTGGTTCAAACTGGGCTGCCCAGGAGAACCCAAGCCAAGCCTGTGAGGAGAACATCCCTTGCAGCTGAGTTATGGCTCAGCTGTTTTTTAAGCAGGTTTGCTGCAGCTTATTTTTCTGTATTTTTTGCTTTGGGTCTACTGGGATTTTTCAAAAATCCCAGCTCTCAATACTCCACCAGTATTAGGATCAGTTTTCTGAACTTATAGAAAGACTTTTCTTTCTGATCTTATAGAAGACTTATAGACTTATAGAAGACTTTTCTTATAGAAAACTTGAAATTTTTCCAGGTCCAATAGACCTGAACCAAAATATACCAGTGGAGGAATTGTACGCCCCTATTCCTTAACAATTTTCATCTATATCTTTAAATAGTTTCCAAACTCTACATATATATTGCATTGTTAAATAATAGGGAAGATCAAGTATCTGGTGGACCACTGCCTAGATGTCCAGCTGAATTAAATGTAGGGCTGAAAGGAACAAAGTACCTAGGTTTTCTCGGAGAAGCCATGTAAGTACAGAGTCTCGGTATGGAATAAAGTCTGTCTTTTTCTTCTTTTTATTCTGCAGGAAGACAAAACACAACAGTGGACCTCAGATTGTGAAAGTATATTCTGATTCACAGAGGACTATTATTTATTTATATATATACTGCCCTCCCTTGCGGCTCAGTGCAGTATATATATTATATTACATAAATACTGTTATACTTAGCCAACAGCATGCAGCTCACTGAGTCTCAACAATAAGCACTTTGCAAAGACACAGAAATCTTATAATACTGTAACAGACTTTCCACATAACAAATATTGATCAATGTTGGGGATCTTAAAATAAAAATCTAGCTGCTTATGAAGATGGCCAGAGCTTCCCGTAACAAGAACAGTCACTATGTCATTTTCTAGAGAAAGGATGTGCAGAGTGAGAAAGGATAAAACTAGAACTATCATGAAATAAAAAAATACTTTCAGGCCTCAGGAAAGGCTTAATTTTATAATCAGAATTGTTCCAGTTAGAATAAAATATTATTATCCTTTAAGCACAGTTCTACAGATAGCTAATTCATATGTGAGTTCTGTCCATAACGTGACTCCATTATCCAGAATGTGAAGCAGGCTCTCAAAAACAAACATTGACCAAATTTACATTCAGCAGTGGGCAGATGACAATTATGCAGCTACTGTATATGCAAAGAAGTTAGTGGAGCTAAGGTTTAGAGATGTCAAAATTGGCAATTTCTGTGTACTCTAGTACCAAAACAGTGTCATCTGTAACAGAGTAATGTCATTCTAAGCTCACTGAATTAATTGACCTAGGATGCAATTTTATTTAGGATAGCATTGAAATCTCATAGGAGCTGGCAGAATCCAAAATCTCATCCTATGATCTAGCACTCTTTGTGCCCTACTCCAGTTTTTATACAGGTGCGGACTTTTGTGGGCCTGACCTGGTTAATCCAAGCTAGTCTGATCCCATAAGATCTCAGAACCTAAACAGGGATAGCCCCAATTAGTACTCAGGTAGGAGACCGCCATGGAAGTCCAGAGTTGCTAGGTAGAGTCTGGCAATGGTAAACCATCTCTATTAATCTCTTGCCTTGAACATCCTAAGGGGCAGCCATAAGTCAGCTGTGACTTGACCACACTACATCACCAGTGTTGGTTTCAACAGGAGTCCCAAGCTGTCCTGCTTTGGTACTTTGTTCATCTCACCTACATATTTATTTCAGCAGAATCTCAAAACCTGGCTATTATCCCAGAGCCCTTCCCTGTCTGCTATCTAAATCATACCATGTGGTTTCAGCTACTTCAAAGGTCCTTTCTTCCTAATGATAAAACTGAGTTCCAAAACATAAACCATTAACATCTTTATTCTGCCCAGTCAAAGGTAATTACCTTATTTGGTCCAGAATCCTGAAGAGAAAACAGAGGTAGTGATGAGAATTTTATTAGTATGAACAGAAGAGTTTAAACAGGAAATTAAGAGATTGAATAAGAACATGGGACAATTTCTTGATTCCTCACAACACCAACATTTCACCTCAAGGAAAGGTGATCATAGAAGATAAATAAAATAGTGAGGGAAAAGAGTTAACCCCCTCAACTCCCATACTGCAGGTCCATTCTAAAGCTTAGCCTCTTGTGATTGTTCTCAATAAAGAAGAAACATATGGGAAATTCAGTCATGGGCATTTCAGCACTTTCTCTGGTTTGGCTCTGAGAAGAAGCTCAATTTCTTGACTGAGCAAAAGACTAAAAGAAACAAACAGAACCCCCCTCCATTTTACAACCAATGTAATATGGACCACTACATTCCATAGCATTCAGTGATGAGGAAGTAACTGTTTTTTATAGGGTCCTTCTATACCACAATACAAGAATTTACTTTGTCCTAAAATCCATTTAGAGCCTCTTGTGGCGCAGAGTGGTAAGGCAGCAGTCATGCAGTCTGAAAGCTCTGCTCATGAGGCTGGGAGTTCAATCCCAGCAGCCGGCTCAAGGTTGACTTAGCCTTCCATCCTTCCGAGGTCGGTAAAATGAGTACCCAGCTTGCTGGGGGTAAACGGTAATGACTGGGGAAGGCACTGGCAAACCACCCCGTATTGAGTCTGCCATGAAAATGCTAGAGGGCGTCACCCCACGGGTCAGACATGACCTGGTGCTTGCACAGGGGATACCTTTACCTTTACCTTTAAAATCAATTTCTACCTTAAACTCCTAGGGGCTGTGGCTGTGTTTGATAGCCATACCAATAATTTATCCAAAGAATCAGTCTGGAAGTGTTTCAAGCCATTCATATTTAATTCTAATTGGAGTTTTCAGAATATTTAGAATATAGATAAACTAGCAAGAAAGCCCATTGCAACCAGGAATGCAATGGGCGCTAGGACCCAGGGGACACCAGGAGGTGCTTTTTTTTTTCTGCTGCGTGGAGCTGTGAAAGGCTCCTACAGGGTTTTTTTTTTTCTGCTGCTTGGAGCTGGGAAAGGCTCCTACAGGGTTTTGTTTTCTGCTGCTTGGATCTGCGAAAGGCTCCTACAGGGTTTTTTTTTCTGCTGCTTGGAGCTGTGAAAGGCTCCTGCAGGGTTTTTTTTTTCTGCTAGCTCTCGTGGGCGTGCCGGCTTGGAGCTCCTACAGGGGTTTTTTTTCCTGCTGCTTGGAGCTGGGAAAGGCTCCTTCAGGGTTTTGTTTTCTGCTGCTTGGATCTGCGAAAGGCTCCTACAGGGTTTTTTTTTCTGCTGCTTGGATCTGCGAAAGGCTCCTACAGGGTTTTTTTTTCTGCTGCTTGGAGCTGTGAAAGGCTCCTGCAGGGTTTTTTTTTTCTGCTAGCTCTCGTGGGCGTGCCGGCTTGGAGCTCCTACAGGGGTTTTTTTTCCTGCTGCTTGGAGCTGGGAAAGGCTCCTTCAGGGTTTTGTTTTCTGCTGCTTGGATCTGCGAAAGGCTCCTACAGGGTTTTTTTTTTCTGCTGCTTGGATCTGCGAAAGGCTCCTACAGGGTTTTTTTTTCTGCTGCTTGGAGCTGTGAAAGGCTCCTGCAGGGTTTTTTTTTTCTGCTAGCTCTCGTGGCGTGCCGGCTTGGAGCTCCTACAGGGGTTTTTTTTCCTGCTGCTTGGAGCTGGGAAAGGCTCCTTCAGGGTTTTGTTTTCTGCTGCTTAGATCTGCGAAAGGCTCCTACAGGGTTTTTTTTTCTGCTGCTTGGAGCTGTGAAAGGCTCCTGCAGGGTTTTTTTTTTCTGCTAGCTCTTGTGGGCGTGCCGGCTTGGAGCTCCTACAGGGGTTTTTTTTTCTGCTGCTTGGAGCTGGGAAAGGCTCCTTCAGGGTTTTGTTTTCTGCTGCTTGGATCTGCGAAAGGCTCCTACAGGGTTTTTTTTTCTGCTGCGTGGAGCTGCGAAAGGCTCCTACAGGGTTTTTTTTTTTCTGCTGCCTCTCGTCGGCGCAGCGGCTTGGAGCTCCTACAGGGTTTTTTTTTTCTGCTGCCTCTCGTCGCGCTAGCGGCGAAAGGCTCCTCCGGGGGTGTTTCTTTTTTTTCTGCAGCTTCTCGGCGGCTGGAGTCTTGTGTTGTGTTTGCGGCGGGGGCTTCCTTGGGGCCGGCCTGACGCGGTGAGAGACGCTTCGCGCCTCTCACCACGTCAGGCCGGGAGCAACTGCGAGCCGCGCTGAGCGCGGCTCGCAGTTGCTGGGGCTGGGAATCGGAGGGACCAATCGGCAGGCGCTTCGCGCCTGCCGTTTGGTCCCTCCGGTTGTCTGTCATGAGGAAGGGTCCAATCCGGACCCTTCCTCATCCCGGACACATCCCGCCCCAGAACCCCTTACTGTTTTATTTAGTCCGTGGCGCCCGCGGCGCCACGGGCGGTGTACAGATTATTATATATATAAATCCAAAACTGTAGCATTAAACTTTTTAAATGATTTACTAAAACATTGTGGATTGTTTTTTTTTCTATAACACATTTTTTTAAGTTGTCTAATTTGAGAGAAACAAATGTATTGCCAGGGTCCACATAATTCTCAAACGTTTTCACCAAGCCCTGGGCTAATGTTTCTACTCTCTCACATCAGTGGAACTTACCATCTCAGCCAGTGCAGAAATCACCTTCCCCAGCGTGGTTAGTGATTTGTTGATGTTTGCTCCCTCCTGTGTGAATGAGACAATTGCAGTTCCATCAATAAAGTATTCTTTAAAAGAAATCATTTTAACTGCTCACTGCATTCCACTTGACACAACTGCCAAGACTCAGTATTACTCTTGAGTTAACATCTATGACACTCATCCCATATGGACAGTTTTGCCCACTGCTTTCTCTTCCCAGAATGAATGAGTACTGGCAAAATGGTCTGGAAAAACATAGCAAGCCAGTATAAGCAAGGCTAGATATCAGAAGAGGAACAAATGGTTACAAGGATACTTACTCCAGTACTCTGGCATCTATAATGTTAAAAACCTTAAGCTATAAGGTCATGGCTCAGGGTGTCCAACCCTGCATACAAGAAAGTACACGTGTCAAAGTCTGCCTTAATTTGGCCCCTTCTCTTACCTTCAGCCTTGTGCCTTTGGCTCCTGTGGAGTCAGCCCGCTCACTGCCTGCAAGATCCACCAAACTGATTTTACTGACCTAAAATCAGAATAAAAATTGTCACCCATGATACCTGCCACCAGGTCTCTTTGGAATAAAAGGGAAAAAAGATACCTTCTCTGCCATTCAGACATGATAGAATCTCTGTTATGAAAAAATAAGATGATGACTGTCTCAGCCACATCTTCACTTATCTTTGGGATGAGGCATATATGTCAGCTCAGCTAACCAGCCCAGCTCCTGCTTAGCATAACCTCTGAATGAGCTGAAGATTGTCAAATGCTAATAGATCAGAATTTCTTAGTTAGAAGGAAATCCTTAGGGTAAGTTTTCTCATTGTACTAGGATGAACAGTATTAATTAGATAGGCTAAAATAAGAATCATTCAGTTTTTCCCCAAAAGTTTATTTATTAGGTGATGCACATTGGGACAAAACTACCAACTTCAAGTATAAGGTACTGGGGCCTGAAATTGCTGAGTGAGAGGGGGAAAGATCTTGGAGTCATAGTGGATAGCTCAATGAAAGTGTCAACCCAGTGTGCTGCAGCAATGGAAAAGGCAAACTTTGCTAGAGAGTATTAGGAATGGCACTGAGAATAGAACAGCCAATATTGTAATGCTCCTGTGAAGATTTATGGGGAGGCCTCATTTGGAATACTGAGCACAGTTCTGGTCACAGACATTGTTGAGTTGGAAAAAGTACAGAAAAAGGAAAACAAGATTATTAGGAGGGTGGATCACCTTCCCTATGAGGAAAGGTTGAATAGGAGTCTGGGATTTTCAGATTAGAAAAGAGACATCTAAAGGGGATACATGACAGAGGTTTATAAAATTATTCATGGGATGGAGAGAGTTGACAAAGATAATTTTTTCTTCCTCTCCCAAAATACTGGAACTTGAGGGCATCCAATGAAGTTAATGGTTCAGAGTGGACAAAAGTAGGTTCAGATTGGACAAAAGGAAATACTACTTTATAGAGAGTGTGATTAAAATGTGGAATGGACTGCCAAAGAATGCAATGATGGCCACAGGAATAAACAGCTTTAAAGGGAAATTAGATAGATTCATAGAGGATAAGTCTATCATGGCAACTGAGGGGAATCTCAGGACCTTTTCGCACAGGGATCTTTGTTGCAAATTGTTTGCGGAATGAAAAATCGCCATTTAAAATAGTGGAATTCGTCGTTATGCATACCTGCCTTTGTAGTGGAATCAGTTGCGTTTTTTAGCGTTTCCCACAGGCTTCCGGTCTCAGCAGAAATCGCTAGAAAGGAAGCGCTATTGCCAAGCTCGTCCCGCCCCTGGCCGTCAAGCAGCCAATGGGCAGCCGTTAGCATGCTCCCAAACAGCCCCTTTCCCTTTAAGAAAGGTTTAAAAAAAAAAAAACGACCCATAGCAACGAATCTAGGTAGATTCGTTGCTACGGAGAGACCCATCCAGCTGCCTAATGTGAGCTGTCGTTTGATTGTATGATCGTTTGCACGCTGCCTCGAGTGATAAACCCCCCCCCTCTCACGGGCCCGATTTTCGGCTGAATTTATTTGTAAAAAATAAAGGGACTTTATTTCAGCAAACGGGCTTTTCAGTGGTTTGTGCTTAGTGACTAAAGGTGAAGGACTGAAGCCAGGGAAGCCTCTAAACAGAAAGAGGCTCGCCGGTGCGTTTATCCCCGCTCGCTCGGAGAAAAAAAAATGGCGATCGCTTCGCCGGAAGTTTGGAGGAGAGAGCCAGGGGGAGGGACTTTGAAGAACCAGCAACAATGGTAACGCACAGGTCTTTAGCGCTACTGTTGCAGATTGGTTGCAGGAGTGTATCGCTATCCAGAGGGTGAATCCACTTTTCTGGATTCCCCTGAAAGCGCCACAACGAAGCGCTTTTTGCTGATTGGTTTCAGGATTGTTGCAGATTGTCTACGACATCGTGGGTTATGGCAAATTAGTAGCGTTTCCAAATAGCAACCATTCTGCTACTTTGAAGCCGTGCGAAATGGCCCTCAAAATTCACTAAACTTCTGAATCCCATTGCAAAGTGGCAACATCAGGGGTAGGCCTCAGCCTCTATGCCCCGTTGGGTCCAGTTCCTCTGGATGGCCACTGTATGAGACAGATGTTGGATTAGATGGCCTATTGGTCTAACCAGCAAGGCTCTTCTTATGTTCTTATTTGTGAAATCAATTAATCACTTTCCATGTCCAGAAGGGATCTCAAGGGAATGTATCATGAAACATCCAATAATAAACAATAGTGATATTTGGGTTTCTTGTGCAGTTGGGATGGTCCTGATAACAAAATGTAATAGCTGATTTCAGCTCTGACACTAATCTAAAAGATATACCTTCAGAGGACATTTCCAGTATTATCAATAACAATCCATCACTTTTGGTGGAAACAGTACTGTTATCATCCCATCAAGTTAATCTGTTCAGAGGCCACATCACTGTTCAGAAGGGACCAAGCTGAGCCCCATCCCAATCCCTCTCTCTTAGGCTGCCCTGACTCACTTTCTCCGTCGTGATGTCGGTTTCAGCATCATGCCGTTTCTGAGTGAAGATAATATTGAAGACAGCATGAGAGCGGCTGCTGGTTTCATTCATGTTGGTGGCAGCCACCGTCCTGTTGAGCAAGAACAGCAGGCAAAAGCTCATTTCTATTTCCCATCCGACTTGGCAGAAAAATTCAGTGCTATTGGAAGGCTTGTCTCCAGGAACTCAATACTCCCACTCAGTTGGAAAGCCTGGTTAACAAAAGTACAAGCAGACAACCCATACTCTAGAGCTAGCTGAAGAAAAAAATCCTTTAAAATCACCCTGGGAAGCACAAAAACACTGGCAGGGTACAAAACAGAAGGTACTACAGTAATTTTTGCCAGTAGCAGAAACAGGCTATCTGTGCTATGCCCCCAGCTTCACAGATAGCAGGCAGTATTAGGCAGGCACCATATACAAGCCCTGCAAACTATATAATAGAAGCATAGAGTTGGAAGGAGTCACACACAGGTCATCTAGTCTAACCCTCTGCTCAATGCAGGATCAGCTTAAAGCATCTTCAAATGGAAGTCTAGATGAAAAATACACTGTACAGCAAACAGGGGTAGAAGTGACCAATATTAGGATTCTATCCGTAAAGCCTCAATATATAATACCCCCCTTTTAAAAGTTCTGGGCTTTGAACCTAGAAATGTCCTCTCATCCACTTTTGGGTTCTTAGGAAGGAATGACTCCCTAATTCCATCCTTCTCAGGTCTTTCACACTTTGTTCCACAACCAGCAGGGTCTGAGGCCAACATGCTTCTTATTCCAGCAAAACATTTAAGTCATAACTCCATCAGGAAGCACCATTCTGAATCCTATTATAGCTGCATGAATAATGACCATTCCTTGTCTCAATTCTGCTGGGCTCGACTTTTCCCAAAGGTTTTCTAGATCCCCTAGAAATCTCAGCACCATCACTTTACCCTTTGTATTACACCTGCTCCCTGTCACAAAGAGAAATAAGACTGATAAGAAGACCTCTGAAAGATAACCAAATCCACGACTGCACTGCAATGTGAAATACACATTTCCTTTTTACCTGGCTTTGTTTCCTGAGTCCATCAGGTCCTGGATGTCATTATAGGATGTGACAGCTAGTTTTGATAGATCCTCAACATATGGCCCAAGGAGTGGGTGCTCTCTCACTCTCAGGTTTCCTTTATTCTTGGGATTCAGGAGGTCACGCACACGTTCACAGTAGATTTCCATGTAGCTTACCTATGGGATACAGTGTACAGAGTTTGAGAACGATACAACAAGAAATCTGAAACTAACAGCAGCACAGAAGACAGCCTAGCATCTTGAGGACATCTTCTGCTTACACACTCTGCAAACTACAGTTTTAAGACAAAAAGATCTATCACTGATTGTAGCAGTGAGTTAAAGGGCAAAAATCTTCAAATAAATGACACTGAAAAAGACTGACTTTTGGGTGAATATCAGATGCACATCATTTCTGAACATTCAGAAATAGGTATCCAGAAGCTCCTTACAAAAGTAACATGGACTAGAGTAACAGCAACTCCTTAAAGCAACACTAGGAATGTACTGGCCATTTAACTTCCAGGGGAATTTCCTGGTGGACCATTGGTGGCCAGGAGCAAGAATAACCAGAATCTAGCACCTCTTCCAACATCTCAGAGGCTGTATGGCTCAGACCTTTCAACAGCAGTGGTTCTGGGAGCTACCATCTCACCAAGCATCTTTTCCTGGACTGTTGCCAGTTTGTGGGAGGTAGCAGTGGGTGAGCTCATGCTCACTATTGTTGCTGCCGAGGTGAGCAGTCCCTGAAATGCTAGCTTGTAGTGCCATGGCAGCTACTCAACTAGACTAGCTCCAGAGCAATTTTTCCTTCCCAGTACCTTCCGGATCAATACATACACGTAAGGGCAAAGAAGCAGTCCTTTAAGACAAGTACAGTTGTCCCTGGGGCTAGTCTAGGCAAGAAATTATTTTCACGCTAACCCAGAGCATGGTTAACACATTTTAAGTAGCTTTATGTTTCCATAAGTAGATCTTATTTCCATGCATGCTCAATAACTTTATCTTATGTTCCTTCTTGCCCCCAGAATCCTATAGATTGTAGACAAGAATAATAGTATCATGGAGTTGGAAGGGATCTCCTGGGACATATAGTCAAAACCCCTGCACAATGCAGGAAATGCACAAGTACCTACCTACCCACCCACAGTGACCCCAATTTGGGCCCAGATGATGCCCCCCCCCTAAGAAAACCAGAATCCCTGGCCAGTCTGGCATGGAGGAAATTCATCTCCTGACCCCAAATTATTCATTTATACCTCCACTGAATAGGACATGTTGTCATTTGTTGTGTCATTGATTCGGGAAAAGAGGTCCTCACACAGCTGCAGAGTAAAAAGAAAGGACAAGAAGAATTGCATGTATCACTAAGAATAACAAGTATTTATGTAAAGCCCAACACAAACTCCTGCAATCAGGTGACTAAGTTGCCCATTTTAAAAAGTCTGATAATCAGGCAGATCCTTCCCTGGGATTTCCAAGCAGAAATCAGAAATCACTTTAGCTTTTTGAGCTTCTCTTGTATAAGCAGACAAATTGACAATTCACAGAGCTAGTGACTAGCTGTTTTATTCAGCCAATTACATCAGCTCTTCCGCCATCTCTGCCAATTCAGCACTTCCTGTTGGTTGAGTCCCACCTTCCTCTTCATTCCCTGTTCTCCATCTGTATATTTTGGTCACATTTCATAAATTGTTCCTGACTTTCTATGTGGTGATACTGACTCTAACTCACCACACACTAGATGGCACCATATCATTCCCTCCCACCAATGAGTTACTGATTTTCATGCCCAATTTCACCCACCAATCTAAGTATTTCAGTCACCCCCTGTCTTTGATTACAGTCATGCTTCTGTTCCCCATACTTAACCTCTCTTGTCTTGGCCCTGCATGTATACTGCCAGTTTCCTGTCACAATTACCTGGGGAATGATGCCTTGTTGGTCTTTCTCCTGCCTGCCCATCATCGTGTAGGACTTGCCAGCCCCAGTCTGGCCATAAGCAAAGATGCAGACATTATAACCTTCAAAAGCATGCTGCAGCATCTCCTCTCCAATATCCCGGTAAACCTGCTTTTGAGACGCATAGTTGATATCTTCAGGCTGTAAAGAAAATGAAGAAGACAGTAAAGAAAGAAGGTGACGAACAGAAAATGAAAGAAAACAATACATCTTCTCCCCTTGCCATAGTACTATCTTCAACTAGAGACTATTCTAAAAGCACTATGAATGCATGCATGAAGCTACTGTACAGTGAGTTCAACCATTGGACTACTAAGTTCAGTGCAGTCTGTTCTGACTGATAGCTGCACTCCAGGGTCTCAAATGGAGATCTTTCACATCACCTACCTCCTGGTCCTTTTAGCTACACATGCTGTGGATTGAATTTGGGATCGTTTGCATCCAAAGCAGGTGTTCAACCATAGACTCCCATCCCCTTACTGCTATTTTACATCCCATCAGAATTGTCTTTACTATTAAAGCAACAAAAGTTATAATGTGGTTAGAGCACATCTGTGGGAAAATACCAGAGATGTGGTATTTAAATTACAACTATAGGAAAACTGTAAAATTTTATAAAATTACATTTATGTATGTATTAAAAATGGTGAAGATGTATAGTTTGTTCCCCTCCTCTAGAACACTAGAGAACTTGGCAATGCACAATAAAATTGATAGACAGTAGAGTCAGGAAAACAAATAAAATAAAATACTTTCCCCATACAACACATAATTAACATGGAATGCACTGCTTCGAGATCTGAGACCCATTTGTGGAGATCATTTATTCTTGTAAGCTGTCTTGAGACAACTGTCAAGAGAGGCGGGATATAAATGCATGGAAACAAGTAAGTCCATCAATGGCTATTAACCCTTATGGATAAATGGAATGTATAGCAGTTGCTAGAGAGGGGCAACAACAGGGAAAGATTTGGGCTATGTAGCTGCTTGTGGGCTATCTAGGGCAGGGGTAGTCAACCTGTTTGCTGGCAGGGGCTCATGGGAATTTGCTGGCAGGGGCTCATGGGAATTGTAGTCCATGAACATCTGGAGGACCACAGGTTGACTACCCCTTATCTAGGGCATCCAACTGGCCTATCTGGAAAATGAGTTGGATAAGATGGGCCACTCATCTGATATGAAAAGTTCTTATGTTCTTAGGTACATCTTGATGAAAAATAAAATTTCCAATCCCTGAATTATTTCCCCAAGACTAGGGAGAAGTCCATTTCACTACTGATTATGAGTCCTATGTTCTTTTCAGGGCATCACATGCATAGTTATGGGAAGAATGTTTAAAATATCCTTGGTGGAGTTTATGTCCAAGATCAAACTCTCTTACTGCATAACCATGCAGGGCAGTTAGGAATACCAGTTCCCAACTGGTTCCATACTTTAAAGTATTATACTTCACATCTTCAGAGGAAGGGAAATATCCAGTCACCCAGTGGAGGAAACTTGGTAAGGGGAAGAATGGCTGAAGGAAGAGCACACACTGCCCAACCCAAGGTGGGAAGGCAAGAACATCCCCTTGGAGACAGTGTTGGGGTGGGGTGGACTCAGTTGAGGCAGGGAAGATGAAGGGGAGAATACCTAAATCACCTGGTGGCATAGCAGAAGGGGGGAGGTATGGAAAGGACCAAACTGGAGGACAGAGAGTCTTTATTGTGTGTACAGAAAGGGAAGGAGAGAAGCAACCTTCATCTAAATGAAAGGAATTCCCAGAAGGCCAAGGAGGAAAAGGCTGGAGGCTTCCTTATTGCTGGAATCGGCCAGTGAGGTTGACGGAGCAGTCCATGAGGATCTCCAAAGCCTATTCTAAGGCCAAGGAAGCTTCCTTGGGAGGAGCTGAAAGCATGGAGGACAGCAAAGCACTCAGACTGGTTCAGGGCAAGTTTTAGAGGGAGAGATTATTAAGACCCTGTAGAAAGGTTTTAGGTACGCATGTCTGCTTTCTTTATACTGCAACCAGGTGGACCGTCTTCTAGACCCATTATGCACGGGGGTTTTAGCGCACATTCGGGGTGGAATGGCGGCGACTAAAATCACGGATAACGCACGGAGCCGGCTGCAACCGGCTGCAGCTTCGGTGCATGCCGCCGAAAAAGCCGCGTCAGTGAAACGCGGAAGAAAGCGCAGCTTCCGGGTGAGCGGGGCGCAACCAGAAGCGGCGCCCGGATCGGCGCGTGCATAATCGGTTACTCTGGGTTTTGCCACCGTCGCGCCCCGCCCCGTGTATAACCGGTATGCGTCGCGTCTTCCCCCTCCGCGTTTTCCATGTGACCCGAAATCGCCGTTTCGGCGGCCGTGCATAATGGGCCCTAATGAGGCAAGACACTGGTATGAAAAAAATCACCACACAGTGTAACTGTTTTCAGCAAAAGCTGCCCTGAAGTGGCTGGCTCCGGCTCCACACACACACACACACACACACAAAATTAACATTGGTGTGAGCACATGGTCCACACAGGAGTGTTGCACGGAACAGCTTCCATACAGCTGCATGATAAGGTAGCCCTTGTTTGCATGTGTGAAGCTCATAAAGCAATGCATGAGCAAGTGTTCTGATTAGGGCCAATTTTCACCAGGCAGGAAGTATTTAATCAGTTCCCATCCAGCTTGTGAGTCAGAGAACAGCAACAGGGAAATGGTCGGGAGGCAGCAACCCAAGGACAGGAACTGCAATTAAAGCAGTAAGAGAAGAGCTCTCCTCAGAGCACCATCAGGGACAGCTATCCCCTGGTCCCAAGTTTCCTTCCTCTATTTTGAAACAGTGACAAGTCTTCCTTATCAGCACCGAGCTCAACTATCGGAGGGGACTTGGATTTGCTAGATGCTGAAGAGAAAAGCTTATACAAATATGTTGAAAAGGGCTGCGACTGACACAGGATGTTCTGTCCTAGCCCCAAAGAGCCTCAGAGCTTTCACTTTCTTTCATGATGAATTACTATAGTAATTGAAACAATCAAGGGATGAAATCCATCTGATATAGCTCTCAGAAGCAGCATCCTAATAGCTCTTACACTGGATTCAATGACCCTTGCCAGCTCTTACATGATGGGTAATACAAAGGACTCACAAATACAGCTAGAAAAATTCAGTCAATGAGCTGAGTCACTTGCTCCCTGCTAATGGCCTATGAATGGCTCAAAAATATTTCCTGTTTAAAATAATTCAGTGAACAATTTCCTTGAATTATTTTCACTGGACATTCATTCAGTGGTATCTCACTGTAGATTAAAAATTAAAATTCAGGTCTACTCTGTTCAATGATTCCCCCCACCCGAAAATACACCATATTTTTATGAACTGATGTCCACTTACAGTTGTATGAGACCAATAGGAATAGTCAAAGCTGAAACTTTTGGGTGTCTCCTTGGGCTGCTTTGGGTTAATGATAGCTATAAGGAAACAGAAAAAAAATTTAGAAGTAGTGATAAAACATTCTTGGGTCTGGTACGCATGCTGACCCTTTCAGAAAGAAAATCAGTTGTGTGCCTTGAAAGGACTGCAGGTGACAACTTGGTTTGTCAAGTATGCATGGTCACACATAATGAATGAAAACAAATACAAAGAATCTTCAAAATACAGCTTGGCTTAGACTTGTAGAGAGAGGTCTTTGCTTTCGGTTTAGAAACTAATTTACACCTGGCTGTCACAAAGGCTAAGTTGCTATAAATTGTTTCCTTGAAGCACCCAAATACCCAAACCCACATCAGTTTAGTATATTCAGTGTTCATACAATTTGTAGCAGTCCAAAGATCTCCATATTAATAGCTCTCCAGGTATGACCAGGGTGCATCACATAAAGCATTTCTATAGCGTAACTGACCAATGCATCTCTGGGTTAGCATAGCAGAATCGGAGGCCAACTTCAAAATGGTGATATCTGAGTAAAATACTATAACGCAGAACAAGGGGCTTCTTCTACTCTTCCAGTTCTAATATTTGAAGTCTCATATTCTTTATGAAAACAGAGTTCAGCTGTACAGGGACTTTAGAACATGGTTGCAAAACATATTTATGGAATTGGGGGTGGAAGATGAAGCAAATCTATTCCAACATACAGATTCAGTCATGATGTTCACAAACTATCATTTCCCCGTTTCTTTTGACCATAGGCACAGATACAAGCTGAGTATTGGACCACTAATTCAAAAATGTCCTCTGCAACTACTAATAGTTCCCATTGTTGTTAAATAGTTGTCATATTTAGAAGATTTTGGTCACATAGTTTCTTTGTAGCTAGAAACCCGAAAGTTGAGTAAATTGAAAATTAGAATAAAATATAGTTATCTATTGTACAGTGCACATAAATAGGATTAAATACAAACAGAAATATCATTTAAAACATAAATCCATGTGTACAGTAACTTATAAAATGTTGTACATGCAATTCACAAGAAATAACATTAATAGTTATACATGCTATGACCAAATATGTTCCAACCCAGAGAGCCTTCATCAGTGGTGAAATTAATATTATACACACGTTAACTAGTCCAACATACAATATCTTATTTAGGCCCAGCAGGTAGTATATGAGTCACAAGGTATATCAATTCTTATAGAATATGGATCTCCTAGTCAGAAATCAAAGTGGCTGAGAACCATCATTCTATTCTAGGCCAAAGTTACATTCTCAGTGCGTGTTCTTATGTATTAGTCAAAAGTAAAAAGTCAAAGCATATCAGAGGGGTTTCTCCCCCGCTAGAGAGAAAACTAGTTACATTATTTATATCCCATATTTTGTTTTCAAAATAAAAACCCATCAGTGTGGAAACTAGAGGAGAAACTGAAGCAGTATGGGGCCAGAATGATGGGGAGGGGGCCCATCATGACAAAACAGGAGTGTCTGACAGCTGACTGGAAAAATGCAGATCATTCTTAGCTACACTCACACTGGTTCCCATTTTCCTTCCCCTATGCCCTGTGTTTATTGTATATCCTATTTTTCTCACAGGGATATGAAGTAGCTTATCATATCATTCACCTCTCTTCCATCTTATCTGCACAATTGCAATCTTGTAAAGTAAGTTAGGTAGAGAGGTTGTGACAGGTCTATAGTTGTAATAACAGTCCACTGGAGGATGGAACTTTTAAAGGAAATCATATTTGACATATTAACAGGCTGAATATATATGTGTGTGTGTATGTGTGTGTGTATGTGTGTGTACATATACTTGAAGAAGAGGTAGTTCTTATATGCTGCATTTCTCTAACAGAAGGAGTCTCAAAGCAGCTTAGAATCGCTTCTCTTTCCTCTCTCCACAACAGACACCCTTGCCGATTCCGCACTGGCAGAAAAAGCCAGGGCAGCATCAGTATCGAGACAGGGCTAATTGCCATGCCCATATGACATCACTGCCATTTTGGCCCCCTCCAGGGCCTACCCTGGACTAACGGAACACAGGAGAATCTGTGTTCCCTTTGCTCACTGAGGGGGCCAATGGGGTCTGTCCCATAGCAGGCTTGTATGGATGGGAGGAGCAAAATCTGCCCTGGTCTGTTTTGCAGTGTTTCATGGCACTGCGGGGCAGACCGGGGCTTTTACATTTTTTATTTTGCAAGAAAGTGGGATTGTATTCCCAAGCAATTCCACCTTCCTGCAATTTTTTTAAAAAATGCCCCCCTCCCACATGGCAGAATCTATTTGACACAGCTGCATCTCCCAGAGGGAGACATTTTAGTGGGGGACCAAGTGCCCTGCTGAAATGTGTCCCCCATGGGGACACAGAAAGCTGCGGAGCATGCAGCTTTTTAGCTACACACTGCCAATGGCTCAGCGCAGTCTCCCATGAGCTGGGCAGGAAAATTGTGGGGAAACCTGTCCACGTGGAAGCCCTGTTGACATTGTGCTCAATTGGATGCCATTGTGACATCAGGGAAACTCCTGAAAATATTCCCAAACAGTAGACCCGTTTGTCTGGAACTGCTCCAAATTTTAGTTGTCTGGAAAATATGCCAAAACAGTGGGTTTCTGAATATTATAATACAATCCATAGAAGCAAATAACCTCGTATATTCCCCTCTTTTAGTACTTGGGGAGTAGTACACAGAAACAATAATGGCCCAAAGCTCTTATGCAAAGCCAGCCTTCGTAGAAGGGAATAGAACAAGGAAAAGAGAACTTTGCCTTTCTAGCAGGATAGCCTAACTAATGTTAAATTAGGGTCCCTCCCTGCTCTTAACACTGCCACTAAACCTTACTGTGAAGGACTCAGATGTAATTATTGAGCAAAGATGGCAAACACTAGAAGGTCAAAGGACGTGTGCATCAATTACTTAGGTTAGCAACAGACACAACTATGATGCATCTCTCACACACGTCAGAAACAGCAAATGGCTAAGTGTCCTTAATTTGAGCACTCACCCTTAATCTCTTGATGGAAAACTATAATGACTCATAGAAGTTCTCAACAACTAGCTAACAGCCCAACTCTCCAAGAAGGCCTGTAACTCTGCAAAATATTACTCCACTCTCTCTGACATGTGAGCACAGAGAGGCCACGTGGTTAAGTAATGAGAGAAAGGTTTTACCATATGTCTCTCTCTCTGGATTAATTCACCTCATTTTCTTAATATACAAATTTTATCCTATGATCTGGTCCCATCGGTGATGATTTTGGACAGTACACAGACTATATACAGTTTATACTAAAATCAGAGTCCAGTAGCACCTTTAAGATCAACAAAGATTTAATCAAGACGTCTTGAATAAATCTTTGTTGGTCTTAAAGGTGATACTGGACTCTGATTTTATTGTGCTACTTCAGACCAACATGGCTACTCATTTGAGTTTATACTAAAACATTAGCTAGGCCAGACAACCTAAAACACATATATTCACTAGCTCACAATATGGTAATGACAAAAGCATTCTAGCCAATGCCTTATAGCTAGTTCAAACGCCCAAATAAATCTAAACTGTCTTGTAAGCCAGCAATATTGTAGGGAGTTCAATGAAAAAGTGCAGAATTTCAGTTGTGTACTTCAGAATACTTTGTAATGTCACAAAAGATGTCATGGTAGTGCAATCATCTGAAGAAGTTGTGCAGTAGGTTGGGGCAGAAAAATCCTCCAGCTGATTTTGGCAATGCCTCAAATTTACACCAGCTATTTTTTCTTAGGTAAGAGATAACCCTCTCTGAGTCAAGTTGAGTGGAAGAAGCACATGGTCAAGGCAGGCTACATCTTAACTACAGCATTTGCTGGCGTATAAGACTACTTTCCCCCCCTGAAAAACATGCCTCCAAGTGGGGGGGCCGTCTTATACGCCGGGTGCACTTCAGTTGGGATAGACATAGCTGCCCATAGTGGCCCATAGTACTGTATTTTGAGTGGAAATGTTGAGGGGTCATCTTATACGCCCAGTCGTCTTATACGGTACATATCAGGCATCTAGAGACCAGTACATGTATTTTCCTCGCTTCAAAATGAGTAAGACAACAAGCAATGGATTAAAACAGTCAGATACTTCATGACTCAATGGTAGAGCATTATAGTTTTCAAGCATACAGATCCAGGTCCAATCTTCACCATCTCAATTTAAAGGAACTTGAAAAGCATAACTGGGTAAGCAAGGTAGGAATACAGTGGAGCAATCTGAGAACCACTAAGGTGTGGTGGTTAGAACATTCAGCCCTAGGACTGTAAAATATCCAGATTTGTCACTATGTTTCCCCATTTTCTATGTAAACTGCCCTGAGCCACAAGGAAGGGTGATATATAAATATAAGAAAATAAAATGAATAAGTAAAACTCATTAGATTATTCTGGATCAGTCACTATCTCCTCATATAATCTATGCAAATATTGTACTTGGGAACAAATCTGCGATTCTGCATCATATTTCTTCTCTGAGGTCGAGAATGTTACCATAGTAATCGGAGTACAGAGGTAGGCTTGCTCTGTCATTCTCCTTTAATTGTTTATTATATTTTAAAATATGAGCATCACGGAAGACAGAAGTTCAAAAACAGAATAATGGTAAACCTAAGAATAACAGTTATATAATTTTAGGCGTCATTCAAGTTACCTTTCAGAATAAGAAGTCAGTGTTGAGTGGGAAATGAAATTCTTAACAGGTAACTGATGTGCGATGAAAATTACAGCAATTTAATCATGCAGGCTCCACCAGGCTAACAGTTAATAGTTCTTTAGGTTATACAGAAAAAAAAAGTACAAAATAAAGAAAGGCTTGCAAAACATTTCAAAACTTGAGACCTAAAGACGTTTGTGGTGGCAGGAAAACAGTCCAGTTTATCGTACTGTATCAGTAACAATTTGCCACAAAAGAAGAATACTACAACACAAAATGGCTGCCATATGCCTCAGGATGCGTCTGTACATGCTGGCTAGAAATCTGGGTATGATCCTTTACGCCTCCCTCTCCATGGAGGCACAGATCATGAGAGTAGCGTGACAGGCCTTCTACCACCTACGCCAAGCCAAGCTACTAGTGCCCTACTTAGCACCAGAACACATAGCCACAGTGATCCATGTAACGGTCACCCCTGGGCCAGTCTAGGGCCTAGACTGGACTTCTGCAACTCGCTCTATGCAGGCCTACCCTTATTCTTGATCCGGAAACTACAACTGGTGCAAAATGCTGCGGCCAGGATTCTCACTAATACACCTTCGAGATCTCATATCTGGCTGGTACTCCAACAACTCAGCTGGCTCCCAATTGAATTCCGGATCAGGCTTAAAGTTTTGGTTCTCACCTTCACGGCTATATGCAGTCTGGGACCAGTTTACCTGAGAGACCGTCTCTCTGCCTACACCCCCAAAAGAACACCATGTTCCACCAACACCAACCGGCTTGTGATCCCTGGCCCCCAAAAAGTACATTGGTCTTCAACAATGGCCAGAGTTTTCTCTGTCCTGGCCCCCACCTGGTGGAATGAGTTCCCTGAATAGATCCGGGCCCTGCCTGGACTCCCACAATTTTGCAGGGCCTGCAAAAGGGAGCTCCTCCACCAGGCATTTGCTTGAGCCCAACCGACCCAATAACATCTGCTGGTCCATCCCCCCCCCAGACGCCCCCTCTGTGTCCTGAAGCAACCTAAACTCCCTGGGGATTGTCGTTCTATTTGAGTTGTCGTTCTTCTTGAAGCCTCTGTTAGTTTATTGTTGATGTGTTATTTATGACTGTGTTATGAGTTCAGACTGTTCTATGTATTACTCCTGCAATGTTTTCTGTGAACTGCCCTGACCCATATGGGAGGGCAGTATAAAAATCTAATAAATAAATAAATAGCTCTCAATGCTTCTTTCTTCAGGTGTTCTCACCATATTACACTACTGATATCTATAGTACCCTGATAATTGAAGCTCAATTTTTAAAAATCACAAGCACTGTATTTCTGCATTAACACATTAAAGCACACCCAATGTAAATTACTAATTTACCATTCCCAAGTAATACTTGAAATACAATCATGGTATATTCACTGTAGAGCAATGAGAAATTAAATTAGGGAAAATATGGAGAAAAACTGATACTTGAAACTAAACTGGTGATTATCTTTTGTTTAATTTAGGCCTTCCTTGTCGGTCTTTCCTTTATACTGGCTGATTTTCTGCATAGGGTTGCCAACCCCCAGGCCAGTTTCAGTGGAGGACATGGCAGCTTCACTGGGTGGACTCAAAGGCACCACATCCCTAGCAAGATGCCTCTTCTCCACAAACTCTGCCCTCTTCAGGCATCATCCCTACATCTCCAGGAATTTATTCAACTGCAATTGGCAACTGTAGTGGTGGGGCTATTGTAGGTCTCCAGAGGCTACATGTCTAACCCAATATGCATGTTTTTACAGCTCCAAGACATTTTTCAGATTTAATTGTCAGGTGTACAGAGACCTGATTTGAATCAGTACCATGGTGAAGGGTTAAGCTGCCCCCTTTCCCCCACAGGGCAAATAGCAGTTTCTGGGAGCCATTTCAGGCTTGAAAAATGGTATGGGGATGAACTTAAAGTCAACTTCCTTCAAATTGTGGTCTCAATCCATATAAGCCCCCTCCAGCTCTGGATAATTAAGTTGAAAAAAGCTGGGCACTGCAGAAACGCCTATCTGGCTAAGCCCTGAGGCACTCTTTCACACCATTCATATTCCTACACCGTTCCCTGCACGGAATAGGATTCTGTGTGGTGGCTTCTGGCAGGATATCTCCTACCTCCCACCTCCACTGCCTCCTGCTGCTCAGCTGGGAAACAGGAAGAGCCTGGCCAGTCCGGGAGGAGGGGGAGGGGGGCATGATGGATGCCCCCTGCATGATGATGCAGTTTCTGACACACCCTGGAAATGAAGTTCTCACACTGGAATGACATTCTAGCAGTATACCCAGTAAGTTCCCACTTCCTCCTGTCTCCCACAAGTTGCCAAGCCATTCTTGGCAACCCTCGCACTGAAAACACCTCCTTCTCTTTAGATATCTTTCGTCTCTCTTTCTCTTTGGAATTCCTCTCCTTATCCTCAGGAACTGCTCTCCTTTTCTTCTTCTCAGCAACCTCCTGCGGCTCTCCACAGAGACAAAGCTCTTTCCCTGTCATAATCCTTTAGAAGGTCAAGCCTATAGGGTTGCATAATTCTTTATTTAAAAGTTCACCACAGAGCTGTGGTGTTTGTGGTACAAAATTCATTGTAGGAGTGCAATAAAGAAACAGTGGAGTAAAAATAAATGTAAATAAACAGGCTGGATATCTAGCAACCTGGATCAATAATGCACTTTCAATTTGGGGTCACTGAGCTGTTTGCTCAGTGTTGATTTGTGGGTGTTTATTTTAAAACCTGGGTCAAGTTAAGCCATTTTTTTCCAGTAAAGGAACAATAACAATGAGATGCTTATGCATTTGCCCTACACAATGCTTTTGTAATTTCATCTGTCTTGGACAAAGCAATTTCCCTCAAACTCACAGCAAATTCACAGAGAAAGAACTCTGCCTATGACAAAAAGTTCTGTAAAGGCCAGAAGGAAGGAATCAAACAAACAAACTCTTTCCTAATATCTTTGTTCATCACCCCCAATATCTAAATTAATGATGAGACTTCCTGTAAAGAATGACAGTTGGTTGCAAAAATGCCTAAGGGAATTGAATTAGTGTGCATACTTTTCAAAGCAAAAGCCATGCAATCTAAATAGAAACTGAATAGCATGGGACCAAGACACATAGATGGTTGTGTTTATTCCTTATTAGAAAGCCAGCTTGGTGTAGTGGTTAAGAGCAATGGCCTTTAAAATTATTATTATTACTATTACTATTACTATTATTATTATTATTATTATTATTATTATTATTATTATTATTATTATTATTATTATTATTATTATTCAACTTGTATCCCACCACTCCCGCAAAACCGGCTTGTGGCATCTAACAGTGTATAAACCCCACATTAAAACCCACCATACAAACTATAAAACCCCCTTGCATCTAAAGCATAGCCAATTCCAGACAGCAATCGCCAAGCCTCCCTTGCCCAGCTCAAACAGTCATGACTTCTAATTGGAGGGGGGGGGGTCAAGGGAGCTGAGGTGGTGGGACCGGTTTGATTCCAAACTCCCCCATATGCAGCCAGCTGGGTGACCCTGAGCTAGTCTCAGTCCTGATAGTGCTGTCCTCACAGAGCAGTCTTGTCAGAGTTCTCTCAGCCCCACCTACCACACAAGATGTATGATGTTTTAAAGGTACGGACACCCCATCTTTGTTTGCACCTGCTCACCCTGCCTGAGGGGATGACTACCCACTGTGTTTGGAGGTATGCTACTACTTAAGTCTGCTAAGATCTCTGTACTGAAGCAAGCCAGCAGTTATAGGCTACTTCTTTATCTGATTATTACTTTAGATGGCCGTTGATCCTCCTTGCACTAGAGAGGCTGTTAGCAGCTCCTTAAAGTTGTCATTAAACCAGGGGAAGCATGATCAGCATGTTTAGCATGATGCCTAGCAAAGAACCTTGTTCAATCAGAGCCTGCATTAATTTAAGATTCTCTTGAAAGTCTTGAAAAGCAGCCTTTTTCAAGTGGCAAAAAAGAATAAGGGATCATCATGTGGTCTTAGCTGCAGGCTTTCCACTCACTTGTGTGCTCAGTTATGCCCTTGCTTACTGTAGAGCCCCACTCATCATTTCAGACCAGAGGTTCTTGAAAAGGTAAGGTGGCAGGAGAGAACCTGTTCTTGCAGCAGAAAGGAGTCTTTGGTATCATCACCATAGCAACTCTACACATTCCAAAAAAGTACAGGAGGGTAGAGATACAGCAATGAGCAATTAAACTATGGATCCCTTGAGAAATTCATGATAAGGTTAGCTGCGTTTGGGCTCCCTTTGTTGGTGTCATGTTTTACATCCTGCCTATTAAAACAGCCATGTCCCCCGCACAGTTAGCTACTGATCACCATGGGAAACAATTTTAATGGATCAAGCCCAAGAATAAAGTACTGCTCGAATAATAGGTATTATATCTGATCATATTTAAGATTCAGCTCTTTGGATGCTCTTCTTACCTTGAACCAAGAAGAAAAGCAGGATAGAAATATTTCAATAAATAAATATGCAAACAAGAAAACTACAAGTTTGTTTATCTTGGCACAGAAGGAATCTAAGCCATAGCTTTGGAGTCCATAATGGAGCTCTGATAGACAGGTTAGATTCTGCCTCTTCCTAGGAGTGACCAATGAGAGCTAATGAGATTTTGATGAGAGGGACAACTGAAAACAGATATTAGTTCAGTTTGGAGTGAACTGTGTGGTAGCTTAACATTAACTAGAAAAATGAAATCAGAGTCCAGTAGCATGTGAAGGTTTGGAGGCAATGACAATTGGGGGGGGGGGGGATACAACACCTGTGCCACTATGTCACTTACAGGTTTCTCCTGGAAGTGATGGAGAGACACTCTAGCTATAGCCAGTTTTACCACAGAGTTCCCAGTGATTCCTAGAGGCACCTAACCTTACTTTCTCTAAAAGTGACATAGTGGCAGAAACGCCTGCTGTGTTGATCAGTGGCAGGTAACTAGAGCAGCCAGCAGGAGTCCGCTAAACCCTACTTAATGACCACCAAAGAGTGATGGGGAAGGGAAGGCAATGTATTTTCCCAGGTGCTGGATGCTTTGAAACCTTATTTCTTCAATAAAAGAGCTACCCTCAATGGAAAAACATGGATCTGGCACATCCAGTGAACAACAAAGTGTGTATTTATTATGAGAAAAACAGTTTAACCAGAGGGGGTTTCAAAGTTGTAGAGTTCCAACAGAGGAACCCTGAGTGAAAAGGGAAGGTTTCTATGGGACCCTCATAAGATTCTGTTCAGCTGCATACTTGCCCTAGTGAAGACCTCATCCCGGGGAGAGAATGCTAATGCTCCTCTGGAAATAAGAGAGGCCTTTTCCGTCAGAGAAAGAAAAGAATGTAATGCACAGCAATTGCTTCATGGGTGGCATTTACAAGGAAAAAATGAGCCCGGATGATGAAGGATATGCAGGTTTCTTCCAGAAGCTGATTGGAAAGGCTTAATTACAGTGTTTGTCCCCAAAATAACAGACACTGGTGCAGTTGTGGGGATGCGGGGGGGGGGGGGATGAGTCTTAGGAAGAGTGATCATTCAGTGGAAACAAAGGCGTGATGCTGGGAATCAACATGCTGCAGCAGAAGCCAACTGGGCAGAGAAACAAATTGGGAAGAAATGAATGCAAAAGTATTTACCCTTTCCTTTCCATCTAATTTTTTCTTCCCTAGTTGTACAAAGAGTGTTTAATGCTAAAAAATGATTTGAATTAACTGTGAATAATTCAAGAAAGGTGACACCTTATCTTTGCCTCTCAGCACAGGTTTTAAAAGTCTCCATAGGAATTTAATGATTGGATATTAAGAAATCAGCTGGTACAGCGATTAGGGCTGCTGACTCCATCTGGGAAATTCCCAGAGATATGGAGGTAGAGAGCAGGGTTTGTGGACCTCATGTGTGGGGTTGCCAGGTCTAAGTTGGAAAATATCTAGAGATTTGGGGGATGGAGCTTGGAGATGGCAGGGTTTGGGAAGGAACCTCAGCAGGGCATAATACCATAGAATCCATCCTCCAAGGGAGACATTTTCTCCCTAGGAACTGATCTCAGTCATCTGGAGATACTGTTATGGTGGGAGATGTCCAAGTCCCTCCAGGTCCATAGAATCCACCTTCCAATGTAGCCAATTGCTCCGGAGGAACTGATCTCTGTAGTCTGAGGATCAATTGTAATTCCAGGAGATTTAGCAACCCTACACCTCTGTAGTAGGAAATTACTCAGGCCCAACCATACCTGCACACAAAGCAACCCATAAAGAGGGCGGGGAAAGGATTTCTGTGCAAATAAATTTAGGAGAAACAGTGTGAGAAAAATGAACAAAACCAGAATACTTTTCATCCTGTGGCTTTTGATGAAAGGAAACTGGTTCAAAATGGACAAGTGTCACATTTTCAAAGGCTGGCCCAGCCAAACTGAGGCTACCTAAGCAATGACAAATCATGTGTGCTCCAGATGGTGTTTATGAAAGATTAGATTAACTTAGATTTCACAGGGCCAGGTAATGGTCACAAAACATAGCAAAAGCAAAGAAAAGACTTACCAATCCCTCCAGCTCTCCTAACAGAGGCAGAGGGTTCCTGGAGCAGTCTTGTATTACCCCACATTCTTTCCCCTTATCTGCACAGACTAATAGGTTTCATCATGATTCCGTGCATAGGGCTGCCAGGTCATAACCCAAAGATTTCTCTGTCCCTTTAAAACCACTGAATAAGTGAAACTAAGCAGCTTCTTCCAACTTTTCCTCCTCTACTCTCTGTATCTGATTGCCTTCCCCAATTTTACACTGGGGGAAAATGCTGGTCTCAAGCCATGTTCCTGTCCACATGGGAGTTTGGAAAGATCTGCATTCCCTTGCTTCTGGATAACTTACTTCTCTCTAAGTATTTTTGCTGCCACCATCTAGTCTTACATAATATCTTCTGCTGAAAGACTAGCACTTCAGTGCTGTTTACCACAGTGCTTGCTTAAAAACCTTATCTCCTGTTTCGCACTTTCCAGCTACTGCACACACGCTTGTGCACTCCAGGGATGAAGGGATGTACAGCTTCACCCTACCTTTTAAGTGTGTGTGGCATGGGTCCAGAGCTCAGGTACCAGCACTCAAATTGTAATGAACTTCTTGTTGTTGTTGCTAGTTGCGAAGTCGTGTCCGACCCATCGCGACCCCATGGATCCTCCAGGCCTTCCTGTCCTCTACCATTCCCCGGAGTCCATTTAAGCTTGCACCTACTGCTTCAGTGACTCCATCCAGCCACCTCATTCTCTGTCGTCCCCTTCTTCTTTTGCCCTCGATCGCTGCCAGCATTAGGCTCTTCTCCAGGGAGTCCTTCCTTCTCATGAGGTGGCCAAAGTATTTGAGTTTCATCTTCAGGATCTGGCCTTCTAAGGAGCAGTCAGGGCTGATCTCCTCTAGGACTGATTGGTTTGTTCGCCTTGCAGTCCAAGGGACTCACAAGAGTCTTCTCCAGCACCAGAGTTCAAAAGCCTCAATTCTTTGACGCACGGCCTCTTCCCTCCCCCCACTGCATCCCTGCAACTGCACTTCTCTTTGACGCTCGGTAATGAACTAATCAAAGCCAAATATGTATATATAGCCTGTTTACATAGCAAGTTGAACAAGGATCACAATGCCTTTTTGCTGTTTATGCATATACCATCTGAGAAGGTTAGACTAAGGGCCGTTCCGCATTCATCCAAAATAGCACAATGGTTACTAATTGAAATCGCTACAGTTTTGCCATTATGCACAACGTCGTTGACAATCTGCAACACTCCTGAAACCGATCCTCAAAAAGCGTTTCATTGTAGCATTTTCAGGGAAATCCCAAAAAGTGGATTCACCCTCCGGAAAGCGCTACACTCCTGCAACCAATCTGCAACACTAGCGGGAAAGTTCTGTGCGTTACCATTGTTGCGGTTTCTGCAAAGTCCCTCCACCTGGCTCTCTCTTCTGATCTTCCGGCGAAGCGATCGCCATTTTTTTTTCTCCGAGCGAGCGGAGATCAACGCACCGGCAAGCCTTCATTTACCCAGTGAGGCTTCCCCGGCTGCAGTCCCTCTGTTTAAAGTCACCAAGCACAAGCAACACAGAGGCCCGTTTGCTGGTTTATTTTCCCTTTATTTTTCACACTGTTTTCGGCTGAAAATCGCGCCCGTGAGGGGGGGGGATTTTTTTTTCACTCGGGGGGAGCGTGGCAACGATGAAACGGCAGCTCAAACACCACCTGCTAGCTGGATGGGTCTCTCCGTTGCAACAAATCAACGCATATTCGTTGCAACGTTTGTATGTGTGTGTATGTGTGTTTTTTTAAACCTTCCTTAAAGGGAAAGGGGCTGTTTGGGAGCATGATAACGGCCGCCCATTGGCTGCTTGACGGCAAGGGGTGGGACACAGCTCAGCAATACGCTTCCTGGCTAGCGATTTTTGCCGAGACCGGAACCCTGTGGGAAACGATATAAACGCAACTGGATTCCACTACAAAGGCAGGTATGCATAACAACGAATTCCACTATTTAAAATGGCGATTTTTCGTTCCGCAAACAATTTGCAACATGGATCCCAGTGCGGAATGGCCCTAAGGATAGGCTACTTATTCTTGAAGTTGTAGTGTTCCTAGGGGGGAGTTCCTTGTCTTTGTTAAGCCACACATGCTCACTATGTTAACTGAACAGAGTTTAAGAACAGAACAGATCAGATCTAAAGACAGCTGCATTTCCATATAAGCTCTCATCCTACCCTTTCATTGTGGGTCATTCCATTCCTCCCTCTCCAAGAGAAATTGACACAATCTAGCTAGTGGGTTCCCAAATCTCTCTCTCCAAGATGTGACTCCCTGGCTGAGGTGTCACTTTCAATGCACTTTAGAAGTAGATTATCCTGTTCTGCACTGGAAAATCCAGCTGCAAAAGCACACTGAAACTGCATTATCCAATGCATGCAGAATGGTTGTCTCCCTCCTGCCAGAGCCATGATCTGCATACTCATTGTACTGAACTGCCTTGTTCCTGGAAAACTGAGTCATTGGCCCACAGCTTTCCTACTGTCTACTACTTACCAGTAGAAGGGCCCTTTGAGTACAGACGTAATTATTGCAACTGTATAAATCCTGGGGGGTAGGACATGTCTCCATACATAACACCCCTGGAATTATACTCACTAAAGCAGACAGACAGTAGGATTGGGGGGAAAGTTGCAAGAGAAGCTACAGTTGCCGTGTAATCAGACATTTGATCAGATGTTTTATAAGGACAAAGCAAATCTCTGAATAGTATGAAGAATACTGGCCTGTGAATCAGCAAACCTTATGATCACCATCATATTCCTTTATAATACAGGAAAAATCTTTTTATACCAAGTATCTATGGGTAGAATTATAATGACAGACAGGTCAGGCATATCAGGAAGCACTAACAAGGGAGCAGTGAAGGGGTAAAGGTAAAAGCTACACAGGCCCGGTATGGCTCATGGGGAGGGACACAGAGGGATACAAACCAAAGCTCAATAACTAGATATCCAAGACTGGGGATGCTCAAATATCAACCAGTTTGGCTTACCATTCTCCACCAGGTTCAAACCGGTAGCCCTCAACCAGTTTGCCGTTCACAAGCAGGGTAAGTTTGTTCATCAGATTACTTTTCAAGTATCCAAAGAGTACAAAATAGAGCAATTGCCATTTTTTGCTCATGCACATGCCAGCTTAGTGTAGTGGTTAAGAGCAATCTGGCAGGCTGGATTTGCTTCTCTGCTCCTCCACATATAACCAGTTGGATGACCTTTGGCTAGTCACAGTCCTGTCAGAGCTGTTCTCATAGAACAGCTATATCAGAGCTCTCTCAGTCCCATCTACTTCACAGTCTGTTGTGGGGAGAGGAAGGGAAGGTGATTATAAGACTCTTTGAGACTCCTTTAGGTAGTGAAAAGCAGGATATAAAAACCAACTCTTCTTCTTCACAGAGCCCAATGGCCATAATACTTTCCCCAAGCCCATATCTTTAAATACGTTTTCAGTCCATGTATAATAGCCCAAGCTATGTCTCTTTGCTGGTTCTCTCCAACCTAAGGCTTGAACAGACAGAAATGCTGAGCTGTTATACCATATGCAATCCAGTGCAAACCTAAAAAGAAATAGCTTTCATGTCTATCTGAAGGGATTAGCGACTCATTTGCTGCTTTGTGCTTCAATTGCTGCCTTTGTCCTACAGGCAATAAAAACCTCACTGTCAGCAGGTCTCTGGGGATGTTAGCAGTCCTTTCGCCTGCTACCTTCGGTATTAAAACACCACCAGCAACAGCACAGTCCAGAAAAAGAAGACCTGCTCCTAGGAGACACACTGGGAGGCCTCACACTTGTTCAGCTCCTCCTTGCTGTTATACATCTGAATGCAAGCCAGGGATAGACACTGAGGGAAACACAGGCTTTCCAACATGAGTTACTATTCTGGCTGTCCATCTCTAGAAAGTCATTGATGCCCTCACACTCTGTCGACGCAGGAGGTAAGTTCAAGCTATCAGGAACAGGTTTGCAATCCTTGGTCAAATCCACACCCAATGTTGGAGGAATTATGTTCAAAAACTCTGTAAGACCCATTATGCACGGGTGTTTAAGTGCACATTCGGGGTGGAATGGCGGCGACTAAAATCACCTATAACACACGGTGCCAGCTGCAACCGGCCGCAGCTTCGGTGCTTTGTTGTTGTTATGTGCGAAGTCGTGTCCGACCCATCGCGACCCCATGGACAATGATCCTCCAGGCCTTCCTGTCCTCTACCATTCCCCGGAGTCCATTTAAGTTTGCACCTACTGCTTCAGTGACTCCATCCAGCCACCTCATTCTCTGTCGTCCCCTTCTTCTTTTGCCCTCGATTGCTCCCAGCATTAGGCTCTTCTCAAGGGGGTCCTTCCTTCTCATGAGGTGGCCAAAGTATTTGAGTTTCATCTTCAGGATCTGGCCTTCTAAAGAGCAGTCAGGGCTGATCTCCTCTAGGACTGACCGGTTTGTTCGCCTTGCAGTCCAAGGGACTCGCAAGAGTCTTCTCCAGCACCAGAGTTCAAAAGCCTCAATTCTTTGACGCTCGGCCTTCCTTATGGTCCAACTTTCGCAGCCATACATTGCAACTGGGAATACCATAGCCTTGACCATAGCTTCGGTGCATGCCGCCGAAAAAGCCACATTAGCGAAACGCGGAAGAAAGCACAGATTCCGGGTGACCGGGGCGCAACCAGAAGCGGCGCCAAGATCACCGCGTGCATAATCGGTTACTCTGGGTTTTGCCGCTGTCGCACCCCACCCCGTGCATAACCGGTGTGCGTTGCGTCTTCCCCCTGAGCGTTTTCCATGTGACCCGAGATCGCCGTTTCGGCGGCCGTGCTTAATGGGCCTAAGTGAAGGGTCTCTGAAAATGATTGACATGGTGTCTCCATGCCTGTTAGACTATATAAAAACAATGTCTATAATTTTGGAAACAATTCTGGAGGTTCCCAGTTTGATAATTTCAGTCATATGTGTAACGTACAAAACTTTTGAGTGTAGAGTGGTCGATGCCAAAGCAGTCCAACTCTTCCTCCTCCTTGAGCTGCACACCTCTTGGAAGGTCAAGGATGACATAGTCTAGGTGTGTCTTGAAACAGCAGCCCACTAAAAATTCTGCTGGGCTGCAACACAACATAAGGCAAAGAGCAATAAGGCACAATGATTGCTAATGTGATTCTGTGCAACCTGAGGAGTACAGATTTTACAGCTTAAAGTATCTTGTAGCTTTATCAAATGAAATGGATTTCATTTGTTCAGTGGAAAATCCTGGGCTCATGAAACTTATTAAAAGTGCTGACTGAAAACAGATGAGATCAATATCCATTACCAGGGGTAGTCAAACTGCGGCCCTCCAGATGTCCGTGGACTACAATTCCCAGGAGCCCCTGCCAGCGACTGCTGGCAGGGGCTCCTGGGAATTGTAGTCCACGGACATCTGGAGGGCCGCAGTTTGACTACCCCTGCATTAGACAGCCCAAACAATCTGGGAAGAAAGAAAGGGCTCTTAACTGGACTGCAGGCAACTGATGTGAGGGAAGGAAGGCAGGAGGCTGCTCAGGGGAGCAGGGGAGCATGTGCCTGTGGTGAGGTGTATTTGTAGCTGTCAAGAAATGGAAATTGCTAAGGGGCGTGGAAGGGGGAATGGACACGAAGGCGAAGGAGGGGGTGGTTTTTCCCCCTTCTGCCTCTTCTGACTGCAGCTCAGTGAGAATTGGTGAATCTACTACATGAGATGGGGGGCAGAGCCAAGCAGCTAGTGCTGCTGCCACCACTCCAAATGAGTAGGGATCATGAGCAGGGTAGGCAAGAGTAGGTGCTCACAGCAATGGTTTGCCAATGAAAGGACAAGATGACAGGGAGAAAGAGGTAGGGGGGCTCCGCCTGTGGACTGGGAGGCAACTGGGCTGTCCCATTAATTGGGCTGAGTCATTTGTGAAGTTTATTTCTCCAATACCTGGCACTACATTTTATGGCACATGTGGTTCAGCACAACAAAGTAATAAATACGTAGCAAATGAGTTTGACACCTCTGGTTTAAAGCTTTTAAAGGACCCTAAGAATTTCCACTAAGCATAGTGGTGTGATAAAGATTTGAATTTTAACTCCATTCTAAGTGCTTCTGTGAGTGGTTTCAGGAAGCAAGAACTATGACTCCAAGACATGACCAAAGTTGGCTAAAGAGAAGAAGAGCTGGTTTTTATATCCCACTTTTCACTATCCAAAGGAGTCACAAAGCAGCTTACAGTCACCTTCCCTTCATCTCCCACAACTGACACCCTGTGAGGTAGGTGGGGCTGAGACAGCTCTGAGGGAACTGTGACTGACCCAAGGTCACCCAGCTGGTTTTATGTGGAGGAGTGGAGAATCAAATCAAAGAGAACAGCCAGATGTCATTACAACAATAATTGGGTACTACTGAGCTAGCACCTTCCTTTCTGATAACTACCCCAATAGAATTAAAGCACACAAAATATACCAGCACTTCAGAAATATCACCTAAGCAAAGAGATCATGGTGTTTCAAAAATCACAGCTAAGGCAAAGTTTGAAGACCAGGTAAGACATTAAGCCTGAAGAATCACATGCATTGAGGACCAGTAAGAGGATTACTTTCCCTAAAGCTCTTAAATGGAGGAAGGTATCTGAATAAACAGAAATCACTGTTGTGTCTTGAGCAGGCTGACACAGAAGTAACAAGGTGAGAGATGGCACAGCCATAACAATGTCAAGGAACCAAGTGACACAGATTAAGGCCAAGTCCACATGCTTAGGAGAAAATAGATGTTCTGTCGATGAAGATGAGTAGTTTTCTGGATCCTCTGGGAGGTAATTATGAAAGCTGTTTCACACAGAGTAACTTAGTGGGCTAAGCGCTTACCAACAATAAATAGGAGAGAATGTTGGAAGGACTAGAACTGTCAGCGACGAGATACAATTGGAATTCTGATGAAGATGTATGATTTGAAAGCAGTGCTACTGGAAGCTGTTTAATTCTAGACAAGCTAGTCATAAGGGAGCTTTTGATAAGTAAGAAAATAAGGAAACCTTTTTTGAAGCTTTTACTACTCTCACGGTCTTCATGCTTAGCTACCAATAGCGTGTGGCCAATTTATCATTGACTTTTCTTTTCAGACATTGCCAATTACTTTGTTAGCACTTGTATACAGTTAATCTGTCAATTTTCTATGTACTGCCTTGAATTCGTCTAGTTTCAATGTAAGTCTTGGGCACTGTATCCCATTCTTTTTCTTCTCTGTGTTTTAGTTTATTCCATGGATGCTGAACACCGTGCTTCAATAAACGTTTGGTTTCATTTGAGGAAGCTATTGAAACTGTGTGTTTCTTGACTGGCTCAGCATGGGTCAGTGGAGCAAATAGGACTCCAGTTAACAATGGTGACAGTGTGAGTGAAGCTGCAGCTGGCTAAAGCTTGGGGATCTCTGGAGGTTTAAGTCTCTGTTGTTCAAAGTGATGGTTTCTGGCATTCCCTGGGTTGCAAACAATAGACAGAGAGCAGCAGCTGAAGTGAGACACAAACAATGGCTACTTCAATCCATTTTGAGTAAGAATCCACAACCATTAAAAAGTCCTTACTCTGGAAAGGAAAATACTAGTTCCTTGTAGGGTTATGGCTCATAGCTTGACAGGTGGTACATTCTCTCACAAACTTTTTTCTTTCCTTTTACATTTTAAGCTCCTTTGATTCAGTGATCTTGAGCAGCAGATAATGAGTCTTTATTTCTTTAAGGAAATTATGGTTGAAAGATAATTGGCTGCTGCTAACATAGTCCTTGGATCTCTTTTCACCAACATATAGGGGACTTAATTGTCTCTTAATACAGTAGGGGGTGATTTAGTTTAAAAGGGGGCAATCCATAATGCATGATAAAAGTTGTAATCAGGGCATTCCAATACAATGATGGCCAGGGAGTCAACCTTTTCCAAATCACACTGGCAAAGCATATCCAAATAAGGTAAATTACAATATCTCCCATACAGGACTGCTGAAGGGGCAGGTTTCAAACATGCAAGCATGAATGCTCTACAGTAATGAGGAACAGTGAGGTACTTGGAATAGGCTGGGATGGCTGGAGATGAAAGGATGTGTCCTCCCCCCCCCCAAAGTTCCTTATTTACTGTGCACTTGCAATCTCCATAGATAGGAACAATAGGCATGGCCAAGTTTGTAGAGCTGACTGGCTCATAGGCTCCTTGAATAAGGTCGATCTAGCTCTGAATCAGCCATTGTGTACAGAGGGAAAGGTATATTTTGAGCCTTCATAAAGATGGTGCTATTGCAGGATCCACATGGAACATCATGAGCACATACTGGAAAATTTCCAGTCTCCCAGAAGGTACATGAGGGAACTGCATGCTTTCCCAGTAGAAGCAGCATGCACACCTTCAGAAATGATTCCTAATGATGTGAATAGTTGGGCAAAGCTATTTAGTGACAGTAAATCAGGAAAACCAGGAGTGTACTGGAGAGCCACACAGCAAGTTCCAGTATTTTCAACAGTGTTTACATGACATCACCAATGTGGTAAGCTGATTTCAGTCACTTTCAAGGGACAATGCTCGAGAACCTGGAACAAAATATTTTAATTAATAATACTAAACCAGAATCTGAGCCAACTTCCATTCTGCTTTCACTGTCTTTTGGCCTTGCCTATAAAAACTAGGACAGGAAGGCCTGGAGGATCATTGTCCATGGGGTTGCGATGGGTCAGACATGACTTCACAACTAACAACAATAAAATAAAAATTATTTATGCCAATAAAAGGTTACTGACTGACTGACATAAAAACTAAACTGTTGAAGGCTAATAGGTTTGGGTAAAACAGGCACAGAAAAGAAGCAGACTGTTTTAGTCACACACCACAATTTGGTTTTGTTCTGAACATGCTATCCCCAAATAATGCCTGACCTATATTTAACTACTCTGTGTGACCCAATTAATCCATTTTAGACACAGCAGAAGCAGAAAAACAACCTTCTCCTTAATGACCACTAGAGAATCTGGCCCAGAAAGTTATTCCCCACAGCTCCCAAGATGTATCAGCAGCAAGCAGCCTCTGCAACAAGACATATTGTGTTGTAGATACAGCACAATAATATGACACTCATGCTTAAATCACAACCTATTTACATTAAAACAAGCTATCTACATACTTTTAATTTAAAGACAGTTGGGCAACAAAACTATTCCAAAGGGACTCTCATCACAGGCTACTGTCAACCTTTATGCAATTTGTAGGAAATAATGCAGTGAAAATGAACCGATCCCAGTATAGTTATGTTCCCTTCCACAGTTGAAATTTAGCACCTCCTGGCAGTTTGAATTCAGGATGCTTCCATATAAGAAGATAAGTGTGGCTCATTCCTGGAAGGCAATTATCAAACTTACATTAGCTAGAAAGTATGTATTTATTCAAATTGCATCACCTTCCACATTTCCTCCCGTATCATTGACTGCCACAAGTACTGTGAAAAGAGGTTCAGATGCACTTTTAAGTGTTGTGTGTAAAAAGATGCACTCACTTGTGGTGTTTCCTGTCATCTGTATTATACACTTGGAATCCTTGCCCATTTCTCGGGAGTTGAAAGGACGCACTCGCACTGCCACCTTGACAGAAGCTCCTGCCATCCTGCTGGTCTGGAGGCTTTCTCCTCTTGGTGGGATGTCACTCCTGGAAACGCCCTGAATAAAACAGGAAAAAAATATTAGGATCAGCTCTTAACAGCGAATAAGACTATTGCAGAAAGTTCTATAAGCCACTACTCCTCGCTTAAGGCACTTTAAGGCGCATATGGAACACCTTAACCTAGGAGTAACTGTTTATAGAATTTTCTACAAGTCTTATTCTCTGTTCAGAGATTGTTCTTCTATATTGATATTTCCAGTTGAAAACAATTTGGAATGTGATGTCCCTTGATAAAGCTACACAGCTTTACTAAAAACTTAACTCAATATTGAAAACTCCTAGGAAGTCTTTTTATTACATTGGAATAATCTGTTGTACCATATTGGGGTCCCAGTGCCTTATTGCTTGTTTCACCTATGCCACCCAGCATGTCAGCTCAACCTATAATATCTGTTTCCTTTCCATACTAATGAAATTAATGATGAATCATAAGAATTAGCAAGAACAGAATGATGCTTTTTGACAACAACAAGGTTCTGTCCTTGCTAACTATGTTACACTTGGATAAAGAGAAAGTATATAACATGTTCTCTTTCCTTTTGTTTGTTTCTAATCACAGATCCCCCTGGGGCTTGCCCGGTACAGCAGAAGTCAACTTGAGGTTGTAATCTAAGCTTGACAATGTATTTGCATCTTAATACATGTGAGTTACCAATGACTATAACCACAACTAACAGGAACTATCATTATTGTCAAAGGAAAAAAATCAATGTACACTTCCAATAAAAACTAAGAGAGGCTCATACAGTTCAAAAATCACAGTAAACTAACATATGGAACTACAATTCATGAATCAGAAAGGTGCATTACAAGTGAGCTATTCCACTGTTGTTTTTGAAGAACTGAAACTAATTGACAACTTTTCTGCAACAGAAATACAATTACTATTGTATGGTCTTTATATACAGCATATGAATTTGAACAGATTTTGGTATAGTAGCTTCTGGCACTGTCACAGTTTTGAAAAACAAGAATTCACAGATATGTAATATTAATATTCAGAAAAGCTTTCACTGGAAATGAAAGCTTGTACTGGAAATGAATGTATTAATTTTTCAGAAAAGCTTTCACTGGAACCCCTGAAAAGAAAATACTCTTGATAAGATCAACATACTCAGCAGGTGAAGCATGGAAAGCCCACTGAACAACAGGAGGATAGACTACACGGTCCCTTTCTGTTATATGCATAAAGTATGTATTGAAAAAGAGCCTCTTGTGGTGCAGAGTGGCAAGGAAGCGACATGCTGTCTGAAGCTGTCTGCCCATGAGGTTGGGAGTTTGATCCCAGAAGCCGGCTCAAGGTTGACTCAGCCTTCCATCCTTCTGAGGTCGGTAAAATGAGTACCCAGCTTGCTGCTGGGGGGTAAATGGTGATGACTGGGGAAGGCACTGGCAAACCACCCTGTATTGAGTCTGCCATGAAAATGCTGACCCCAAGGATCAGACATGACCCGGTGCTTGCACAGGGGATACCTTTACCTTTACCTATGTATTGAAAACGTTTGGGAAACAGGAATTGGACTCAACAGCTTCATTTAGCTGGTGCTTTCTCCTCATGCAAGGAATGTTTTGCCTTCTGTATTGGTGAAGGGCTCCTTTTTTATGTCCTTATTTATTTATTTATTTATTTATCTATTTATATTTTTATACCACCGTTCCCTACGGCTCTGGGTGGTTTACATAAACAATTTCGGAACATTCACATAGAACATTATCAAAATCAATATAACAATATAACAATAACAATAACATACCAACTAGAACAGTATTTCAACAATAACTTTGACACTCCCTCAGTAGGTTTGATCTCTCAGTCTGGGAGGGGGGAGAGGCACCTGTAGGACACGCAGTAGTGGGTTTAAACTACAAGTTCAACAATATAGGCTAGATATCAGGAAAAAAAATTTCACAGTCAGAGTAGTTCGGCAGTGCAATAGGCTGCCTAAGGAGGTGGTGAGCTCCCTCTTACTGGCAGTCTTCAAGCAAAGGTTGGATACACACTTTTCTTGGATGCTTTAGGATGCTTAGGATGATCCTGCATAGAGCAGGGGGTTGGACTAGATGGCCTGTATGGCCCCTTCCAAATCTATGATTCTACTAGTAATCAAGCCCGCTGTAAGATAAATACAGCGGGCGCTAGGTAAGGGAGCCCCCAGCAGTCGCGTGCAGCGCGGCTGGCGGGGGCTCCCTTGGCCGGCGGCCTGACGTGGCGAGAGGTGCCTCTCGCCGCGTCAGGCCGTCGGCAAGGGAGCAACTGTTGCTCCCTTGTCGGCAGGGCGGGAATCGGCCGGGCCAATCGTCTGTCCGGAGGAAGGGGCCAATCGGCACCCTTCCTCAACCCGGACAGAGCCCGCCCTATCTCCTCCCACTAAGCCCTTATGGCTTTATTTAGTCCACGGCGCCCGCGGCGCCGTGGGCTGTGTTAAGATGATTCTATGTTATGGGTCATTCAGCCTCACCAAATGCCTGGTGGAACAGCTCCTTTTTCTGTGCCCACCTTAGCCTGACCTCAATAGCCTAGGCTAGCCCAGTCTCATCAGATCTTGGAAGGTAAGCAAGGTCGGCCCTGGGTAGTACTTGAAGGAGTGACCACCAAGGAAGTTAAGGGTTTCTAGAGGAAGTCAATGGCAGTCAATGGTTCATCTCTTGCTTTGAAAAACCTTCAGGGCTGCCATAAATTGGGTGCAATTCGACAGCACATTCTGCGACCACATAGCTCACTTTCTTGCTAAATCTCAAAGTGGATTACAAAATATATTTACATCAGACAGTATAAGCTATCCAAGAAACAGGGGAATAGGATTGGGATTACATGTTTAAAAACAATGCAAAAAAATCTGAGGTGGGACATATTAGAATGCAGAGTGGGTTACAAAGAAAGAAGACAGTGAAGTATAAGTGAGGTGATATAGCAAACACCACAATAGACTATTCCTGAGCGGTTCCCTTGAATTACAGTTCTAACCTCCTTATACAAGTGCCCTCCTGAACATTTGTTTTGCTCATTTTGCAAAACCATTATTGTCATCCAGAGAAAAGCACCACTACAAATTTCAAAAAGCAAGATCAGTCTTTGCATTCTTTACATTTTTTCAAAGGATGCAGTTATGATCATTTGTATGGATTAACTATTGAAGCAATATGGAGCACACGTTTTTGTGCTTCCTTTAAAAGGATGACTATAACATCAACGATGCGTAAGCAAAAAGCTGGTGTCCAGGCTCATGCCCCTCTGGAAGCAATTTCTGCAGATAAATGGTGGGTGGGTCATTTGGCTGTCTGTGATCTCTGATGCCTTAGTACTTTCTTCATATTCGGTTATCCTCTCCTTTCTAGGTGCCACAATTCCAGTTGATGAAGTATATGGGAGCTTCAGGTTACAGAAAATAAAACATTTGCACATGTGGCATTAAAACATACAAAGCCAACATCACAAGTTTGGGGGGGGGGGAATTCTTGCCCTCTCCCCAAGCAGCCTGTGGGGTACTGATGTTTTGCGGGTCTGATGCTAAACTGAAGAAATGGCTTGGACTGGGGAGACCTACAGTCAAATTCCCGCTCTACCACATCTCTCAATGGTTATCTCTGGGTCAGTCATTATTTCTCAGCCTTACAGGGCAGTTCAGTGCAAAGAAATGGGCGGTATAGAAATCTAAATAAATACATAAAATAAAGAATAACTCCCGAAAAAGCCATGTAATTCTACAAAACGTGGCATTGTAAGTTACCTCACAAGGCTGTCCTGATGACCTCATGTGGGTCACTGTGCACTTCTTAAACAGAGGAGAGAATTTAAATATGATTAAAGAACAAAGCAGATGAGTAAGTCTTTAAGCAATCAGCCTCTGTATTTGAATATGCAATAGCCCAGTTGATGTCCTTACATTTAAAATACATTTCATTTTCTTCAACTCTAAACCATTTGCATTTCTGAGGTAGTTAAGCCAAGGCAACTGGACACCAGTTTCCCCGAAAATCATCAGGGGCTTTTCCTGACAGATTTATCATAGAGAGACTAAAGATTCTCAAATGTTTTCCCATGGGAAGCTTGTCTGGCCTCTTCTTGACTGTGTGTTGTTGGTAGCTTAAGACAATCCTCTTTGAGAGAACATTTAGTTTCTCATTATTGACTTATGATACTGTGTAATAGTTTAATATGCTGGTGTTTTTAGATTGTAAACTGTGTGCTGGTTATGATTGGATTTTATATTATGGTTTTATTTATTTATCTTTCATTGGGGATCCAATCTGACAGATAGACAAGCCATAAATAAAGGAATGAATTTCTGTTTACGCTATTAAATAGAACTCAGTACTGGGTCACACAACCTAGAACATTGATTCCCACCCTTTTGGGAGCTGCTGCCACCTTGTCTCCCAGGCCACGTCCCTAGTACCCCCCCCCCTCACACACACACACACACCTCTTTTGTGGTGCTAGGTCTACTCCAGATTCAAATCACACTGTATTGCCAGCACTTCTTTTTTGGTTGTTATGGAGCAGTTCTTTGTAAAAGCCACTTTGAGCCCTAATGTGGGGGGGGGGGGGAGGAAAAGAGAGATAGATAGAAGCATGGAAAATCCCATGGCAGGGGGCAAGTTGGAGAAAACGTTTGGGAAAGGGATGCCAACCCTGGGTTAAGAAATTCCTTGCGATCTGGGGTGGAGCCTGGGGAGGACAGAGTCTGAGGAGCGGAAGGAGCTCAACAAGCATGTGATCCCATTCAGCCTACCTTCTGAAGCTGTCATTTCCTTCAGGGAGCTAAGCAGGGTTGGCCCTGGTCAGCACTCGGATGGGAGACCACCAAGGAAGTACAGAGTCACTACTCTTCAGAGGCAGGCAATGGCAAACCCCTTGGAACATCTCAGCTGCAGTAGGAAGAGTCAGACTGCTGCCCCACTACTGCCCAAAATTCCTCACTGCACTCCCCAGATCTTTCCCATGCCCTCCGGGGGGGGGGCATTCTGCCCACTTTGGGAACTCATAATCTAGAATTATTCGTCTCTCAAGATGCATCCCTATATTGCAGCCTTTCTTAACTTTTTTATCATTGAAAAACCCCCAAACATTCTTCAGAATTTGAGAAACCCCAGAAGTGATGTGATCATGCAGAATTTGGTTGGGATGTGTAACTGTGTACATGCCCACCTAGGGCCCCACCCCTTCCTGACTCATCACTGGCCATTTTGGGAGGGGGGCAGTGGGTTGGTGTGACTGTATATGGTCATATCACCCAATAAATGTTTCACAACTTTAAAAAATATATTTAAAATTAATTAAGTCCCACCCATTCAGCCTTTCCAGGGCCATCAAAACCCCCCAGGGTTTCATGAAACTCTGGTTGAGAAAGCTTGATCTAGAATATCTTTTTTCCTAGTAGCAATACAATGAATAATAACAAGAAGGGTGCTATATTTGCTCTACTGACCACCAGGCTGTATAATAAATGTCAAAGCAAAAAAAAAAAATACAACTGTTTTGAGTACTTCAGGTAGCCTCCCTAGAAGGTACCACCACAGAAAAAGCTCCGTCCTTCATCATCAATATCAGCTCTGTAACTGAAAGCCTCAACTGAGGACATGAGAGACAGGGACAGAATATTGTAACCTGCTTTGTATATGTGTTGAGAGTGTGACAATTTCTTTTTATAATATGCCAAAATAAATGGCAGGGCCCAAACTACTTTGTCTGCTACTGCTGGGCACACTGCCTTTGTGTATCCTAACAACCTCTTTCCAATATCAGCCCCAAATTTACTGCACATACTAAATTATGTACCACATTTCTTTTAAGGCAAGGCATTCATGATTCACTTTATTAGCGCCTTTCAAACCCCAAGATATCTCAGGCTGGGGTTGGAATACAGCTGCCAGGTCTCCAGGGGGACAACTCCCATTTCCCACCACTGCTCAGAGCACTCTGGAGAGAAAAAATCCCCTCCTCCCCCGACCATCTGCCCGACAACATGAAATCATTTCTGGGATTATATCTAGGGTTGCCAGCTGTGGGTGGGGAAATTACCAGAAGATTTGCAGGATCAAGCCTGAACAGGATGGAGTTTGGAGAGGGGAGGGACAATATCCATCAATTTCTGCAGCTCAGAGCTGCAATTAATTAGCCACTATATGCATGCAGACTTAGGAAGGAACTGCATTATACAAAGCAGAACCACTGATTGTCAATAATTAGTATAGTATTTCTTAATTTTCAGCTTAGACTTTGGTAAGAAGCTAGAAGGTTTCAGCATTGTTCAACATTAAAGATTCAGGGTGCTATGAACACAAATGGGAAAATGGGGAAGTAAATGTCAACAAAACTTTACCTAATTATTTGAATAAAATTTTGTTGGTCTTAAAGGTGCCACTAGACACTTTTTGCTACTGCTTTAGACCAACATGGCTACCTACCTGAATTTACCTAATTAATTACACAATATCTACCAATTTCAGCAAGAGTTCCATGTTACCTGCTCTTTCCTCGGGGGATTAATGATATGACTAGCATGTCTAATATTAAGTTACATACTGTTTACTATATAGCATGGCTCATGGCTGCAATTAATTAGCAGTTCCATTTTATCCCCCCATGCTAATATCTATTTGCAGCCACTGAGAGATGCAAGGAGGTAATGTCACCAATATGTGGATTATATCCAACTCTACCATTCTTTTCTAATTCTGAGGATGCTGTTGATGTTTTAAATCAATGCTTGGAGTCAATAATAGGCTTGATCAGGATGAACAAACTGAAACTTAATCCTGACAAGACTGAGATTAATAGAAAACCAGACCAGGGACTTCAGATCTGCCTTATCTTGGATATAGTTGTATTCCCCTTGAAAAACCAGGTTTCACAGAGAGCGTCAATTTCCAACAAATCTTGGTAAATTACCCTTGTTTCAAAATACTGTCAGTGTCGCTCATGAACCCAATTCACCCCTTGAAATCTCCAGTCCCTACCTGGAGGTTGGCAACCCCCTGGTATCTCCAAACTGTTCCAGACCTCCAGGGCGTGCCTGGAGATTGGCAACTGCCTGGTCAATGGCATCCCTCTTTACCAAACTTAAAATCTGGTCACCTTACCCACGGCAAAATTGGCTATCCAGAATAGACAGAAATAGTTTATACAGAAAACATAAGAGAACATAAAAGCAAGAGATGATGTCAAGGCAGAGCAATATTTCTGAAGAAAGCTGCTATAACTGGTAAAATGGATAATATGATTCAGTCTGAGAGAAAAGCAAGGCATTCTCCCACATAGCATCTGGCCTTCAGTTCCAGACAATTATCACCCAAGTTACTGTTCTGAAAGGAGAAAGATCCATAATCTTTCATAGGAGAAAAAGAAATCTAATTTCAGATGCATCTGTGTTGGTGACTTCCATGCCAATCAAAAACAAGCATTTTTGTTACCTTTCAAATTGGAACAGGGTTTTGTGAGGAAAGAAGGCTGTGCTTTCTAGTAGATATAATTAAGGATCAAGCTATGTGTTGTAAAATACATGTGGCTGCCCTCTCAACTAAAGTTTTTTCTGGTTAAATACAAACAACACATCACTTGGAATCATTGCCCAGAATAATGACATCATGTCACACACAATTTGTTCAAGAAAGAGAAAATAAGAGAGACAGATCAGTGGCAGCTCCTGGGCTATCTACTGACATACATAACTTGTGTGTTGAATCTGCTGTGGATCTGCAGTTACAGCTTTCTAAACAGATGTAGTAATTTCCCAAGTTTATTGAGCTGAGAATTCATTGGTTCTTCAGAGTGTGGACTGACGAATTCTTGTGACAAAGCAAAGCAACCATCTTTCTACATTGCCACGGTGCTTGTTGGTTCTCCCCTGGGTCAATCAGAAGCCATATTCCCCAATCCCAGAAATTTAAGAAAATATTTTTTTAAAGTATCAGATAAACATGCTGAAAGTCTGGGAGAAAGGCTGACGTATGTCCCACGTTGACAAACATAAAGGGTTATAATTTTGTTGAATGAAACATAAATTCTAATATACAAAAACAATATTTCTCTACACCACAAAGAGATAAGGCATCTGAAATAGAACAAGTTAAAGACTGTATGATAAAATGGACTCAAACATTTGAGAGAACATAAGTATGATTCTATTGGAGAGACTGTGGGTTAATGAGTTGAAATTTACCGATATTGACTGGTTAAATAAACTGATGGAATATGGGACAATGGCAAAACTCACATATGCACAATAGATCAACATCAGAATTCATAAGAAAATGGAGTCAATATTAGATTGTATTGAACAGTAAAAATTGAGATGAAAAGAAATAATCGCTTTTTAAACTGTGACTGGAGGAAATGCAAATTCTGGGGGGAAATACAGTATGTGGTGTGTGATAGTAATGTGATGCAAAAGAAGAAAATACGTATTGTCAAATGCCAGCTTTATGTTTATCTTTTTAAAAATTACAAGTTCAAAAATTACAAATATGTAGTATTTTTTTTCTTCTTTAAAAAAAGTATTTAAAAAAGTATACCATACCACCTTCTCTCACCAAGTGTAATCATACCTGCAAAATCACCAATACATCAGATGTAGCTCATTTATGGTGGGATTGCTCAACAGGTAACTTTACTGGGTCTTTTCTCCTTCAGCCATCAGATCACAACTAGTAATATTTCTGCACAAACTAGGAATAAATCATTCTCATGTAGGAAAGTAGCTTTTGCCACTCAGAGAAGCAAAAGGCCCATGAGAAAAACCTCCAATTAATCCCATAGATAAAGTTAATTTAGCAAGGATTACTTAACAAGATTTTCCCTAATCTGTAGTACTATCTCCTTTGCAAAGGGAAGAACTGAGCACTTGATGGCTGACCATCAGCCTTAAAAAGTTACAAGCTGAATAATTTCTAGGGCCAAAATAGGTGTAGTGTGGGAGATCTGTGACTGCATTCCTTCCCCCCTTTTCTTTTAATGCAAGAGCATGTGGGAGTTCTGTTTTTTTCCTTACCAAAACATCAATGCCGTGGTACAAGATGGTTCTCTCTACTGATTTCATAATCTACGGTAATTCCCACTCCACCGTAAGGTTCTGTATGCGTACCATGCCTATATTTTTTCTGCTACTGAGCTAATTGCTCTGGAGTGATCACCTGATTAGCATTAGTTAAATGGTAGAGCAAAACAGTTAAGCACCTCCCCTCCTAGCAGCACTGCTCCAAACCAAAATCAGAACCCCCATGGTTGCTTTTCAGTCTCCCCCTCCAAAAAAATAATGGGAGATCTGATAATAGATTTAAAACATCATGTCTGGTTCATTTATTTATTTATTTATTCCATTTAACAACATACTTTTTATCTATCATGGAATCTGGTATACATAGAATCCCCAGGCACCTTAGAAAAGACCTGGGCAAATTACAGCCAGAGGTCCAAAATCTAGCCCATGTGAGCTTTGCATCTGCTTCTCAAACTGATTAATTTGTCAAGCATATTGCCCCCATGAACTGCAACATCAGCTGGTTGGATGATGCTTCTAAAAATTATTAAACAGACTGAGTGCCATTAAGAGCATCAGAGAGGGAGAGGGGAAAACATCTGGCTCTCCACCTGCTTTTTTGGCCAGTTTCCAACACATTAAAAAATTCCAACCCAGAATTTTGGCTCTTACAAGCCTCCACCAGAGGTTTTCTCAACTACTCATCATTCACAAGAATGACTGACAAAGAGGTCATTAGAGAGTAGCAGCCATCATTCTGTCTCCACACAGGCTATGTAAGGAGTCCAACAGTCCTTCTGCCTTTCATTTGTTTTTGGTCTTTCAACTGTGAGGGAATAACCGTCATGTCTCAAGAAATCAGAGCAAACAGTTCCCACTGGGCAATACTCTTATTAAAGATGCACAAAATATCCTTAGATCCAATTCCCTCCTTCCTGCTACATCATACAATACTACTGTATTCCTTACTGAGATAGTTCAGAAGAAAGGAAGGAATTTTGAAACATTCAAACTCAAACTGGGAGTGGGACATTTCTCTATTTACTTGGGTTCTCAATCTGCAAGCAATCTTTTCAATATAAAATCAGTTTGAGCTGGCATCTTTGTACATCTGAGTAAGTAAGTAGGGCCTCCAGGCACCACCTTTAGGTTTGTTTTCAGCATTAAATAATTCAGTGAGCTAATTGCACTGATCAGCTCAGCTATATTCAGGACACTCTGCTCACTGCTGGAAGACAGTAAGTGCCAGAGTAGCAACAGAGGGAGAGAAAGTGGATGTCCAATGAAAGCAAATGTTCTAAACTTCTCAGTGTGATCCAATAGTCCCTGTGTTATGCTGAAGACTGAACAGGCACCACTCAATTCCACACTGCTATACACCACACCATCCTAAACTCAGGTGGAACCAAGAGGGCCTGAAGCTCCATAACTTGATCCAGCCCAACATTTAGGTTTTGTTTATAACAGTGTTGTCAAATCCAGCTAAGAAATTCATAGAGAAGTGGGGGAATGTGTGGAGAGAATAGAGTTGGGGAGGATGGGACTCAGTTGGGATATACTAATAGCATAGAGTTGTTCTTCAAAACTGTCATGTCCTCTTGTGGAACTGATCGTCTAGAGCAGTGGTCCCCAACCTTTCTGTAATTCCCGGAGAACTCCAAGCATCACCTTGAGGTTGGTAACCCTAGCACAAATACAAGGCAGATTGACAGGAGGCTCTGTGTCCTACAATAATTCTTCCGCTTACATTTTCTATACAACAATCTTTGGAGAATTCTTATAACATGGCTCTTGCTGTTTAGTCACACTGAGTCTCTCTAGAATAAGAATATATAATACATTTTTTAATTTTGACATCGCTTGCCTGGCAACCAGACAGTTTTAGGATCTCCTGGCTTGTTTGCTTGTTTGTTTACTGGCTTTTTATGTCACCCTACTCCCATAAGGGCTTGGAGCAGTTTGCAACATGGATTAAAATACATAATAACAATTAGTTTATAAATTAAATTAATATTAAATATTATTTCAAAATAGCATCAACACACTAACAATTAAAGTTCTAACTAACTCCACCGCCCCAGCATCCCAGCAATTAAAGTTTACTTGCTCAACGTCTTTGGCAGGCAGCATCTATCACTGACATGGGAAACCAAGGGGGGAAGGAACTTGAAAGGAGAACAGAAGGAGGCCCATTTTTATTAATCGCTTTGGCCTCAACCATAGACCTGGAAGAGCACCATCTTACAGGCCCTGCAGAACTGTGATAACCCCATCAAGGGCATGATCTTGACTGGCAACTCATTCCATCAGGCTGGAGCCAGGGCTGAAAAGGCCCTCGCTCTGGGCAAGGCCAAGCGGGTGTCTTTGGAGCCAGGGACAACCTACAGATTTGCACCAGATGAACAAAATGCTCTCCAAGAAACATATTGGGAGACACAGTCACTCAGATACGCAGGTATTACACACATGCCATATGATATATAAATAAATATCTCAACTCTCCTTCCAAGAGCTCAGGATTGCATACATGATTCTCCTGGTCCCATTTTATCCTATCAACAACCTTTTTGACATAGATGAGGCTGAGAAAGTGTGTCTGGCTCAAGGTCACCCAGAGAGCTTCCTTGGCACAAGTGGGGATTCAAACCTGGGTATCTCAGATACTAATCTGATGCTGCACCTCACTATGTCTCCTTGATCTTATATACTCTAACACTACATCAACTCTGATGAATTGTACTTGACCTGTTCATGCCCTAAGAATATGCACTGTTTTCATGCTGAGGACACCAACAACCTATTTTAAAGGAGAGGATCGCATGTGATAAGAAGCTTCTCTCATAAAGAAATCACTAAATCAAGTGACCAGTAAATCAGCTTTTAAAAATGTTGATTCTTTTGAGAAAGCAGGATCTTGCAAGGCTGGCTCTCCTTTTACAATCTAGAATACCCCTAACATAAAGGATGGGACATTTTTCAAGACTTGCATTGCATCGCATAGAGTTCATTTATTCACTTTATTCTGAGTTTTCTTCCCCTACAGATGGAGAATGAGCATTAGAAGATGACATTATAATGGGAGTCTTATTCACTGAATTTCAACAATAACCTCAGCACTGAGCCATCTAAACATCTTATCACACAATATTAGAAAAGAAGATAAAATCCATCACAATTGCAAGGAAATTAGTTCCACAGGCCTATGTCCCCAGATAGATATGAAAGATTTAATACAGCACTGCCAGTACGTTTCTCTACTGCTTCCTTCAGCTCAGAAGGAATTTTGGAAACAAGCATGACTAAGGGCAATTTTTAACAGAATGCAGCTGCAATGGTAGTTGCAATTTAAAGGGGGAATCCATGGCAAATGAGGATAATTTCTGCTTGAACCATTTTCCTGTGGCAAATTCCCATCTCCACACTCCAAAGCACCTTTTACATACACTCGAGCTACTGGATTGGGGGACAGGCAGGACGGAGTGCCGGTAAATTCTCCCCAGTGCAAGCAAGGGGCAAGTTAAAGCATTGGAAGGTGAGCTTGATTTTGTTAAGGAAAACATATACAGTTAAGCGGCAGTACACATTACAAGGAAACACACAGACCTCACTCCTGTATTCATATATATGCTATATATGAATCCAAGGCAAGGTAGTAATGCATTAGATAACAAGGCACACCACATGAGGCTATATGGCTTGGGCCTTATGTTGGGCTATATGGCCTTATGTTGTGCACACTTATAGCACACATGGGGAGACTCAGGACCAAAAAGAAATAGTAAATACAAACACATGAGCCAGAAAACAAATGTTGTTGATCCTGTTCTTGCATTTCTAACACTGCTCTGCTCAGAGTCCTTACAGGAATGTCCCCCCTGTTTCAGCCAGGGAGTTGTCAGGTAAGATGATAGGTTTGTGGGGGTTTGTGAGTGGCCCTTCCCATGTTGTTCTGTTTTACAGGATAAACTCTCAGCTATGCTTAGGTCTCTATGCAGACTGCCTCAGCATACTCTCCTCCTTGAATCTAAAGCAGGAGTCGAGCTTCATAATTCCATACCTTTGCTTTTCCCTCTGCAGACTGCCCTGCCCTGCTTTACGTGGCTAGTGCCCACAACATGGCTGCTGGGAGACACCTAGTGCCACCCTATGCTGTGTCTTGTTCCTGAAAGCCTGAATGGGAAAATGGCTAGAGAACTGCTCTCAATGGTGCAAGGCATGGGTCCAACCGCTCCCTGTTGTTGGGCAAAAGGTGAGTTTTGCTTTCTGTCCAGCATCTTCCCCTCAGTGGGGAACAGGCCCATGATTCCCTTTCCCTTTGAGGTATCAGAGGGTTGACAGGAATGCCTGTGATGAATGTGCTGCCGTAGATTCTCGTGCTCCCCTGGCCTAGAAAGTTTGGCTGCAGGTTGGAACTCAAAACAAATATTGTTGTTGCATATGTCTAACAGCCCTGAACCCACACAGGAAGAGGCAGAGTAGAAATTAAGTAAATTAATCAATAATAACAATAACACTACACAGAACCCTCAAGAAATGAGCCCCCTGTGGGACTTCCTTGAGTATGTCTGCAGCAGGGCTTCACCAGTCATGCAGAGCTCCTTCCACAGCGGGTGCTTTGTCCCCTCCCTTGGTGTAACCTGCAAATGGGGGGCAGGTGCTCTGATGAAAAGAAAATGCATGATGTGAGCACAACAATGTGCACTGGTTGGCTGCCCCCATCTGCCTGACATGGGGGCATTCTGCTCCACGATCACTGGCTGTTGGTAGGGTGGTTGTAGATTGAGGTTGCAGAGAGCACACACAACATTGACTAGCAGTGCCCTCACTACCCAAGGGATGTCAAGGTTTTAGGACTGGGATGCCTGTGTCATTGAACAATACACTGCAAAATAGTGGCATTATCTGGATATGGTGGGAGGTTTTCCCATTGACCCAGTGACATTTGAGACAGAGATGTCAGTGACTTTATACTTGCTTCATGAGAACAAACATAATTTACAACAGATAGGGATCTGTCTCCATCCCTTAACTGTTTGAATGATTTGGACAACAGAAACTGGTGGCTGAGTCTGAGAGGCATGTTCTATTGTTGGGCTTAAACAGATCAGTAGTAATCAGCAATTAATAGTACACTGCTAATATGGATGCTAGGCTCCAGGTGGGACCTGGGGATCCTCCAAAATTATAGCTCATCTCTATACAATTCCTCTGGAGAAAATGGATGCTTTGGAGGTCATACTGTATGCATTGTATCTCTCTGAGATCTCCGTCCTCCCCAGGCTCCACCCCCAAATCTCCAGGAGTTTTACAACCTGTATCTGGCAGCCCCGCCCACCCATCCCCTTCTGGTGGCTGCTCTGGCAATCCTAACTATATTTACCCTGAGTTAAATTGAACTGAATTCTGTGGGGCCTACTTCCAAGTAAGTGTGCTTCAGACTGAAGCATCATATACATTTCTGACAGGTACCAATACATTGTTCCATTATTCCAATAACTTGCTGATGCTTCATGTTTAACTTCAGAATGTATCGATCAATCAACTAAAAAGCTTTATATCCTAGCTTTCTTCCTCCAAATGAAAATTGCCACTTTATGGATATTCACTGAAGCATGATAAACAAAGAGTATAATCAAGTTGCCACTTAAGAGCTAAAAACAGGACATGGGGGAAGAAACAGTTGGAGATAAGGCACACTAGATATGTTGGCTATTCCACCATGTTGGCCCATCTGGCATCAACCAAAGCCTTTTCGATCACAGCTCCAACACTGTGAAATGACTCCCTGAAGAGGTGAAGCCCATCAATTTGAACAAGGTGTGTTACCATTTTAAAACTATTATTGTAAGCTGCCTTGAATTGTAAAGTAAAGCTGGATATAGGGAGGCAGGACAAGACAGAAGAACATTAGGGCAGCTGAAAGGCTTCCTCTGATGCCAGGTATGGGCTGACCATCATCAGTGAAGGGCAGGAGAGGACCATCATACCTGCTCTGACAGCTCCAAATGCCACTCTGGGGAGGCAGGACAGCATCTCTGGGTTTTTCAAGGTCCCCTGAGTGTTCAGGCCAAGGCAATGCCTACCCGTGATCTCTCTTTTTCTGGTTCTTTTTTCTCATCTTTTTATAACTCCTTATTTCTGTAACTCTTCGTAACTTTTCTGAACTATTGTTAAAAAATAAAATAAAAAAATATTCTAAAAAAAGTAAAGTTGGATATAAATGTATTCATAAATATATAAGGAGCTGCCTTATACTGTGATAGATGACTGATCCATCCAAACTGGTATGATCTGACTAGGAGCTATTCTCCAGGCAGACATATTTTATCCAACCCTACTGCATAAGAAGCTGGTCCTGTCACAGGGCTATCCTAGGCAGCATTATATCCCCCTAAGGCCATTGAAAACAGCAAGGTTAGAAAGGTGTAACTTTCTTTAGGATTGTGATGTCAGTCCTCTAAGAGTGTTAAATACAAATTATGTATGGTGGGTTAAAATGAATCACCATCGGGATGAGTCAACAACATGACATACTTGCATTTTAGTTTGCATTGATAAAAGCATTATCTGTACAACACTGTGGGAAGACAATTTATAGCTGGTGGAGTCAGGACAATAGGAAAATATATGATAACATTTAAGGAAATGATGTTTGGAAATTCTATGATCTATAAAAGTCCTTGTCAAAGTACAATTGACTGAGTATAGCATATATTATCTACAGCTCACCCCCCCAAAAAAATATTATTGATTACATTAAATAGTCAAATATACAGATAACAGGAGATCTGAACGTGAGGAAACAGGTAAACAAATCTAAGACCAAAAAGAAGTGATAATGGTAGGTCACAAGAATCAGTGGTATAAACAAGAACTAAACGGAGAGATATACTGTTTTTCAATTGAATAGGGAGGATATAAGGGCTGCAGTTCCTGATTTCTCAAACCTGTAAAGATATAGTCGGCTCTTTTCAAATTCATGCTCCTGTGGATAAGTATATATTTGCATCATTCAAAGTCTCTGAACACAGCTCAGAAGCATGTGATTTTGTCTATTTTATTTCAGAGGAAGTTTAAAAGGCTGAAGCAAAAATAGTGATCAAAATGATAAATATCCAAATCTGGTAGGATCTGGGGTAAAATTCAGATACCTGTCTGCGCTCTAATTCTGCATTTTATCTTTTATTGCAGCACTGGATTATTTTTCATCATAAAAGGTCTGCCTATGCAGCAAATGCATTGCAAGGAATATAGTGACTCCTTCTGCCTCAAGGCCTTGCATTATTAAATGCATGGATTAGCACAGGAGAATAATGATCTCCTTTCCAACTAAAAATTTCAACTTGTAAAATACAAGTTTTCTTTTCACAGCATAGTATAGCAAGGACATACTTTGGAAGGACTATCTCTTGCTCTGGCCCTTATTAGATAGTAACTGAATTCAGTCAGATTGCCAGCAGTCAAGCTGCTGTTCCTAAAATGGCCTCAAATGACTTCAAAGCAGGCCATGCAAAATGTACCCAGAAGCATCCCTTCTGCAACGTATCGCCAGCAGGCACTTCTGTCTTTGCAAGATCATTTAGAAAGATCATAGAATCACAGAATTAGAATCATAGAATCATAGAGTTGGAAGGGATCTCCTGGGTCCAACCCCCTGCACTATGCAGAACACTCACAACCCTATCGCTCATCCACTGTAACCTCTAAGTTCTAGCTAACCAAGAGATACTGTCATATAATGATATGTACAGCTTCTCTTTGCCTGAAAATGCCAAAGACCCACAGAGATCAGAGATCAGGTAAAAGTCCTTTTAGGCTCAAATGGGTTGTGGCCTTGAATCGTGGCCCTAGTGATCATAATTTAAACTTTCTACTTTATGCTCCACAAATTCACAAACTCCCAACCAGGACATTGGAATGCTACTGTGCTAGTATATATAAGCTAGCAACACTGCTATTATAGCAGTGCAGGTTCCAAACCTTATAAAATGGCTGATACCTAGCCAAGTCCTCCAGACCATTTTAAAAGGAGCTGAACGTGTTCCCCTATTAGGTTTCTTCTTCCACCTCAAATGCATTAGATGGCAAGGGACACACTTTGTTCAGGTATTGAAGCCTTTTTCTGCTACATTTTATGGTGGCATTTTTGAGGCTGCATACTGTGCTACAGGTTTCTCTGAAAGTTCCTGTGAAGATTTTGTGAGGTCCCCCAGCTCATCCAGAGAGAAAACAAGGCCATGCCTAGAGCCTCTAGCACACGCAAACAGAGAGTGAAATAGATCTGCTGAAGAAGACATTTTGAATTCATTCTCCCTGCCCCCCCCCACACACACACACACCTTCTGCCTTTCAAATGCTCTTTCAATAAAAGGAGCTGGGGCTAAGTTCAAGAAAAAGAAAATGAATCACAAGATGCTGAAACAACCTGACAATATGGTTTCAACCGATTGCGTGGCCAGCCCTTACCCACTCCTCATGACTCTGCATTCTGTCCAGGGCTGTCTGTAACAGCCATTGGCGCAGGGATATATGGGGTGGGGTGATGTTGATTAGCAATGCATGGCAATATTCTGGCTGGACGTCTTTCAGAAAGCTCATGGTGCAACTGATCTTTCTCAGACCCTACTAGGAGGGTCTCTTTTCCTTTCCACAGAACAACAGAGATCCTACAGTTACACTGAAAGAGAAAGGGTGTCTCCCCTCTTTATGATGGATCGGGGAAATATAAGCAAGTCACAAAGCCACAAGAAATTAGCCACACACCAGAAGGCCACACTGGCAGGTATTTTGTGTCTCCGATGGGAAGCAGAAAGGGAGCTCAGCCTTGAAATCTGAATAGTACACGACTGCCATCGGATAATGTCCTTTCCCAAGAAATGCTTCCATTTCTTCTCTCCTCACCATGTTCTGACATGATGCTGTTTTTTTTTCACGCTGCCATTACTGGCCATGACATCACTCACATACACACCCTGTGCTCTGTCTTCCAGAGAAAAATACACAATGGGGAAACCTCCCTGCTGTTTCCTTACTACCCTGCCACAGGGCCCTTTGGGCAGAAGGGGTGGGAAGAAGGGCTGCTGAGGAAGGGGGCCCAGACGATCGGACAGAGGCACACACCCACACCCAGGACCATTTCCCCAGTGAATTCCAAGCAGCCGCGCCTGGAACCTGGTCCATTGTCCTCTCTTGAAAGCCAGCCAGCCAGCCAGCCTCGGGGAGGGGGGATGCGCAACCAGCTGCAACTCCATGCAGAACGACGAGGATTCGGGGACTCTGGAGGCCTCTCCCGCGGGCACACGGGCCACTAGGGGGCCAGCACTGCAGCGGAGGATGCTGATCTCCAAGGGCGAGGGATGCGGGGGGAGACGCCAAAAGACAATGGGAGGATGCGACTTACCTCCGTGGGCCTTAAAGGCTCTCTGCCACCGGGCCTGGCTTGGGAGCGGCTGGCGCGGGCATCGGAGGGGCTCCGGCGGCCGCGGCTCCTGCCAGCCTGACGAAGTGAGACGCGTCTGGCTGCCTCTCTGGCGTCGTGGTGCTGATGCTGCGCCCTCCGGGGATGCTCGATTCCTGCAGGTTCACCGAGCGCCCCGCCCCCCGGCCCTGGCCGTCAGCTGATTGGCTGGCGGGCCACACCAGCCTGTTGACCGCAGCCCCCACGAGGCGGGGCTTGCGTTGCGCGGAGGCTCCTGCCGCTGTTGATGCCGCGAGTGAAGAGGAGGGCTGGGCACGTGATCTCCCGGCTCAGCGGCCGCGGCTCCTCACTGCGGAACTGCGTTGCGTTGGCCCCAGGGGAGAGTCGGGGGGAAAGACCCTCCTGTACCCCTCTCCGCCCGGCCCCAGCCGTGGCTCCCCAAAGAATCGAGCAGGAGGGCGGAGAAGTGCCTCCCAGCCCCAGTTCGGCACCTGCCCCACATTGATCCGGTGCCAGCCGAGACATTTTGATACCTGCCTGAAGTGGGGAAGCTAAATAGCATTCCTCCTTCCCTAAGCAGGTTTTGCATCTGAAGAAGTGAGCGGTAACTCTGAAAAGCTCTTACCTTGCTGTCAATTTCGGTCGTCTTTAAAGTCCTATTAGAACCTTGCTCTTTTCTACTGCCCCAGACAGACTAACAGGGTTGGCCACCCACCTTGATCTATTATTACCGGTATTGTGGCTGGTATGGAGCTGGTGGTTGCCCTGCCCCACCCACAGCACGTAGCACTCATTACCCCAGCATTTTAAAATTATTCTTTATTATATTAGTACATCTTTATCCCATTCTTCATCATAGGGATATCCTCACAACAGGCCTGTGAGGTAGGTCACCCAAGACTTCTGATTGGCCATCAGAGAGTTGATTGGCTATGTAGATTTTGGCAGCAGTTATCACCACAGCCCAACAATTTCCACTGGATGACTGCACTGTAGATACAAACCATGCAATTGCTGTGAGTGGGGGGTCAGGGTTGCAAAGATACGCACATGGCAATAACTCCACTGCCTGCAGTTTTGAAGGTGACCTGGACTGGATATTGCAAGTGTTGCTTGCATTCTAGGAGACTTTTCTGATGTCTATTCAGAGCCCAGGGTTTAGACACCATGATAAAGTTGTAGTATATTAAAACACACATTTAGGATGAAAATTGAGATTGTTTAAACAATCTGTTATGTAAATTTCCACGAGATAAAATAGACAATGGAGTGAAGAGGTTAATTGCTATCCCAAAAATAACACCGTAATCAACTCTTGAAAGGTTAGCATGTTATTTTTACAATACTCAAAAGGCAAACATGGAAACGCAGGCAGTCTGATATCTGTTGGTGTAGCACAGACAGGCATCAGATCTCCTTCGGAAGGCAGCAGAGGCAATGGATGAAGGTTTTTGGATGAGGCAATAGATAGAAATTTTTAGATGAAAATATGCAGTGCAAATTCCTAGGACATGTAGTCATGATCAAGCAGAGAATTTTCCCTTCTCGTTTCATATTTCTTTCCTGCCAAGCTGTCTCTGTTTTCTGAATGTGCCTTTTTTGATGTGTCTCCACCAAGCTGCCCCCTTTTCCTCCTTCATGGATTCTCTTCTCTTCTCTTCCAGCCATCCATGTCTTCCCGTCATTGCACAGACACATGCTTGTGATGATAATTAAGAGGATAATATCAAATAACACTTTCTACATTAAAAATTTATCTGACAGAAGAAAAAAATGACAGACATATCTTTCTCTTCCCGCCTCATAAAAGAATATAAGCCTGTGTCCATCCTAGCAACTCTTTCACAAATCTAGTAACAATTTCAATTTTTCCCCTCCAACTCTTCACTCCTTTTACTCTGCTAGAAAAAAAACTTTGAATATTTATCAGAAATTCTCTGATATTCCTATGGGGGGCAGTATTTTATCACCTTGGACTTTTAACTTGTTTAATGGCAACACCTCTAAAGATCCATCCTCTTGTATTAACTGTTTCAGGTCAGGTCCACTGATCACATCAGGAATACCCTGATTTAGTTCCAGGGGATATAAGGTTGGGCCTTTTTCTGTATAGCTTTACCTCAAATTTCTTTAGTCTGGAATTGGCTAGTCAGATTGTTGACATTCCTGCCAGATGGAAATAATCATTAGTACCAGCAAGAAAATAAGCTTATTTCCACATTCTGGAGCTACCAGATGTTGAAAGCAACATAAAGGTCATGATCAGGGATCATGTTTTGAAAGTTACAGAGTTTCCAGTCATGGAGCACCAACATCACATGTAGTTTGGTTTTAAATAATTAAAAATGGGAAGGGGATTAAATTTAACTAATTTAAACTAGGAAAAAATAGAATGTTTGTGTTAAAGAGTTTATTGCAATGGAATGCTTGCGTAAAAGTTCCTCACTGAAACCTAGGAGAATACATCACAGAAGAGGATATTGGCTTCAGCCTATCTTGTGGAATTGTGCTGGAGAAAGGTACTGGATCTTTTGGTTGAACTGCTTCAAGAGTTGCTGACTGAGGGGGCTCTTGGTAGCAGCTGGCAGTGCAGCAGCCCCTCCTAATGAGGCAAGCCAGTTATCAGTTTCCAGCTGGGGAACCACAGCCTGGTTCTTTGCTTTGCTGGACATGCTCAAAATACCCATCTTTAGTTACATTAGAGCAAGTCTCTGTGCAACTGCATACAAAATAGACCCCATGGGAATAAGTTTGAAAAATAAATACGACTTCCTGTAAAAGTAGCATCTTGTAGCCTATCCCTGGGAGAAAATAATGGGTTTCTTTTGCACAGCCATCTTATGAAATTTTAGCAGAAACCTTAGACCTAATAATAATAGAAGGGGGGATCATAAAACACTTTGCCACTGATTTTTTTTGTTTGTTTACTAAAGAAAGGTAACTTTCTATTTACAAAAGGCCAATCAATTAACGATTAACTCTGCCAGCGCAATCACTAACCTCCAAGGTCTCTGAGTTGAATCCAGGAAATTAATTTATTTTGTCCACTCGTTTTGTGCCCTACCTTACAACCTAGACCACACCAAACCAGAAATGGAGGGAGAACTGAATCAGTGAGCAGCAAGCTGCAATACCTGGGAAATTTGATCCTCATCTATAGCCTAACATGTCTACGAAAAGCAACGCTACACCAACAGGTAAGTGAAGGGCTACTCAGCAGACAGAACGTAGCATAATCCAGTTAAGAGACTCTGGACTGAAAGTTCTATTAGAATAATCAAAGAAATCAAGACTGCAAGGAAAAGTCTAACCTGGGAAAAGTGGCATGAACTGTCCTAGCACATGCCTACAGAATTGGAGTTCTGTGTTGTGGTCAGATTGTTACTATTATAGTGACACCAGCATGCATAGAGCAGCAAATTGAGATAATTTTGCCACAATCTAAAATTCAGTGGAAATAATTTATAGGTAGGGAGAAAAAAAGAAAAAGATAGGAAATAATGAGGGAGAAAGATGTTTCCAGACAGGTAGCTATGTTAGTATATAACAGTATTCCCTGTGATTTCCCTTCACTCTTCTGGCTAAATTCTAGATCGCCATAAAATGTCATGAGTTTGTTGTCATCAGGAGGGACAATTTGAGTGTAATTATTTTGTGTAATTATTTTTGGAAGTCACAACATATTTTTGATATATTATTTTCTGTAATTTGGATTCTAGCAATGAAAGGAGATTTTATTTTGTCCAAAACTTAAAAAGGAATGATAGGATATTTGGCAAAGGTGGACCTTTAGTAAGTTAGTGATAAGGAAAAACTGCTGGTTTAATAAGTCTTCCTGAAATTCTTCTATAAAAGGGAATGTCAATAACAAAGTATACTATACAGGCAGTGTGATTGGCTGTGTAATGTGCATGCAATAGAGTGAAACTTGGAAGAGATGTAAACATTTTTTAATGAATTATGCCTCTTAACTAATTTCAATTAAGGGCCAGCCAAAGTGGATATGGGGTCAGAGGTTGTGGCTGTGAGGAGTGACAAAGTGGTGCTGAATGATACCATTGGTCCAGCAGAGATTGTCATCTATAATGGCAAGATAGTTGATATTCTACCAAAGAGAAGTTGGGTCCGACCCAGTGGAGAGAAGGCAAGTATCAGTTTATATATTTGAAAACAGATTAAGACATGTGGGAATCCTACACAGTTTGCCACAAAACAAAACTCTCAATTCCCTGGGCATTTTCGCACATCTATAAAAATAGTGTTAGGCCAGCTGAATGGCGTAACGCTAAATATAATCACACATCCCGGACCCTCTTCACCTTTTTCTTGTCTCACTCTTCTCTGCATCTTTTCACACTTCTCACCCTCCACATGCCTGCTTGAAATGGCGGAAGAGAGCAACGTGGTTTACATGCAACTCTCTTCCACCTGTCAATCAAGCCAGGCAACTAATCCCCTTTCTCAACAGCAATGACCACTAATTTTTTAAATTAAATTCTTCTCCATTGAAATGCCTATGCATTTAATCATAGATACATAGTGCCTTTATTGCTACCCCTTATAGAATCAACGAGTCTTGATATTTAAAAAAAATCTTGTTCTTGATTTGAAGGGGCTTTAGAGAGGCATGCTTTGTGTGATAACTTTTAGGAAAAATAATTTTTGGCTTTGCCTGCACACTTTTCTGCCTATTCATTGCTCCAGGCAGTTCACTTTAAAAAGTTCCCGGGAGAAGGGAGAGGGAGGCGGGTGTGAGGGCAGGACATTGGGGGTGAAGATAGCACTTCTTCACCTTCATACTTTTCTTTGGCTGGTGGGCTGCTGGTTGCTCTCCATTATATAGCACTACATACTCCCACTGTTTGGGATTCACCAACTAAAATGGAGGATGTAGCCAGCCATTTACTGCCCAGACGCTGCATGTTGGCGATGTCATATGGAGGGGCCAAAATATAATGACAACAAAAGTTAAGCATTTCACTATTTTTAACGGGTGCAGAAATCCCCCTCTGTGCACAGACAGAGGGAATAAAATCCCTAGGATGATGCAACTTGTGGGCTATGTACAATGATATAGCATTTCCAAGGTATTTTGAGTTGTTAAAATGCCATAAATCCAGCATTAGATAGTAGCAACATTCCAAAATGTTTTACAGAATTTCATACAAACAGAGCTATCCTTTTTTCCCCCTATTCTGATGAAAATATCCCGTGCCATTTTATATTCCTTTCCAGAATAGAGTTCCTAACAAATAACTAATGACCCAAATAGCATAAATTCGGCTATCTCCCAAGGAGATCCATTATTTAAAGGATCATATATCTTTGCCATGTTCCATCATTCCCTTTAGTATTAGAGCCATGGTTCACTGGAAAAGCATCTGGTATGACTACAGAGAGTTGAATTCCTAGCACCTCCACCTAAAAGGACCATGTAGTAAATTAGTGGTCCCCAACCTGCGGTCCGCAGCCCAGTACCGGGCTGCAAAGGCCAGGGCGACAGGCCGCGGTTCCCTCTCCCTGCCCACCCGCAGTAAAAAACTTCCCAGGCCACAAGCTTGCAGCCCAGGAAGCTTCTTATTGCGGGAGGGGGGGAGAGGGAATAAGGGCCGCGCCGCGCACCACGCATGCCGCACATGCACGCTGTGCGGCCGAAATTGTGCATGCGCAGCACTTTCGCACATGCGCGAAAGTGCCACGCATGTGCGATTTTGGCTGCATGATGCGCATGTGCGCATGCGCGGCCCGGCCACGCATGCGCCCTGTGCGGGCATGGCCGTCGCCCTGCCAGTCCCCAGCCAAAAAAAGGTTGGGGACCACTGTAGTAAATGATATGGAAAATGTCTGCCAGTGATCCTGGAGAGCTGTCACCAGTCAGAGTAGACTAGGCAATTCTAACCAGAAGACATCAGTGATCTGGTCTAGTATAAAATAGCTTCATACGTTCCTGTGATCCAAGTAGATTCTGGGGAGAGGGTTGACAGGACCAACGTGAACTAATAGCCATCTGGGATGGAGGATGTTTTGCAATGACACAGAATTACCCCTTTCTTCCTCTTTGGTAAGTGCAGCTCTATAGAAGCAATTAAATCACTTTTTTCTTTCTCAGTGTATCCAACTCAACCTGCATGTAGGTTCCATGTGAGTTCTATGACCGTGGGAATTTACTTTCTTGAAGTCTAGGAGGATGCTGCTGGAGGATGAAGAATATGCAAAACAAAACAAAAAACAAAAACAAAACCCCCAAAACCAGCATCTAAATTCCACTGATGGAACGCTGGATCCAACCCCACATTTACTACAAAACAACATTATACCTACACTATGTAAATTCCACTTGCACAAGAAGTTACAACTGGGCATGAAAAGTATTTGCCAACGAGAAAGCTAAAGCAACTCCAGCACATAGTATCTGGATAGGCAGCTTATAGATGGGAAACTAAGCCCAGCACCGAACTTCGCTGGGAGCTGATTATCCACTCAGTTACACAGTTTTTATGCTGCTATGACTCCATAGACTTTTCTCAGGATTGAGTGGCGAATGAGGCCCCATGGGCATAATGTCGTTGAGGGGCAGTAAACCAGTTTATAGCTCGTGCACTCTGTATAGGCCAGGGTGGGGTGCTCTATTTTTACCCATTTTCTGCTGTGGGGTGAACTTCTATTTGCCTGGCCAGTGACCCTTTATTACAGGATTCTGCTGATCACAGCGTCATCCACCCTGCTTGGGTAATGATTGATTTGTTCTGTTTGCAAGCTGTCCATGAGCTGCCCATGAGTTTATCTCACTGCTGAGGTCATAGGATAGATTTGAATAGGAAAGCTGCTGGTACTCTTCCCTACAAAATGCAGCCCATCTATGTGAGTCATCAGTACAAAACACAACCATACAAGTCACTGAAGAGATATTAAAATATGAGCATGCAGGTCTGCATAGACATTGAATTATTGAAATGTCAGCATAGATCAAAATTATTAATCAGATATAAACTAGAAAACTACGAGGTACCTGAGATCATATACTGGGTCCATAAAATGAACAAATCTAGTAGCTAAGATCTTTCACCCAGCAAGTGTTTATTCTGGCTCAATCTTCTCCCCTGCTGACAGCTCAGAGCCTGAAATAATTTTCTATTTATATGATAATTATCCTTATCACCAATTTAATTCCATTATTGTTTGTTTGCTACTTAGGCATACTACTTTGGTTCCAGAAATGTTCCAGAAATTTCTGCTTATAGTTCCCCCCCCCCCTCATATTCACATCTGCTAGTTCCTGAAATTACATCATCTTGATGTGCATGAAGGAACAATTAATCTAGTGAGCTTTCATCATACACAAAGGTACTTCTGCCTGCTGTGTTCATTAGATATTATATACCTCCCAAAGAGTTTCTAAAGGTCCTGTTTGTGTAGCTGTGCACTGCAGGGTCAGTGCATTGTCACCATGACGGTATCCGTTTCTTCATCATTATGTTTATACCATCTTCTGACTGTGTCATGGAGAGCCAGTCAAAGCTGATGAATGGATCAGCCTACTTCTGTCTTCTTGTGTTGCCCAGGCCAGAGGTGTTGGTGAATCTGTCAGGCAGGCATGGCAGAGACATGAGGGAAAAGAAGCTGCCACTCCACCGGCTTCTTTCTGGAATACCAGTTTCTCCCAGACCCAACTCCATAAATAGCCCTGGCCTGGGCAAGTCCTGATGGAATGGTGTCCGGAATATCCCTCTCTGACTTTGCTCAGACACAGTTTCCCCTTCTTCCAAAAGCTAAAGGCCCAAACTCAGCCTGCCTGGCCCAGACAGGAATGAACATGAAACATTTTATTAGAGACTTTTTGCACTATCATCATCATCATCGTCATCATCATCATCATTATCAGTCATGGGCCAGATGGATTGCAGCGGTGTACATCAGTTTAAAAAACAGCAATTAAACAGCCCACCCCCTGCTACCCAAACCCCCATCCAAGCCTTTTATCCAACAAGTAATTACAGGTGCCCAATGATGACACACCACTAGGAAGAGGAAGGGGGGAAAGCCCAAAAGATAAATAAATAAGGGAGAGCCCCCTCCCCTACTTGGCCTAGAAGAGCTCCATCTTACAGGCCCTGAGGAACTGACCCAGATCCTGTAGGGCTCTCAGCTCATCCAAGAGCTCATCCCACTAGGCAGGGGCCAAGGCTGAAAAGGCCCTGGACCTGGTCGAGGCCAGATGAATTGCGCACAAGCCAGAGACTTCCAAGTGGTGTGAACTCACAGAGCACAAAGCCCTGTGGGTGACAGAGGGAGCAAGTGGTCTTGCAGATACATGGGTCCAGACTGTGGATGGCCTTAAAGGTTAGTACCAGAACCTTAAACTTGATCCAGTAAACAACTGGCAGTTGATGCAGCTGTGTCAGAACTGGCTGGATATAGCAGGAGTAGTCAAACTGCGGCCCTCCAGATATCCATGGACTACAATTCCCATGAGCCCCAGCCAGCAAATGCTGGCTGGGGCTCATGGGAATTGTAGTCCATGGACATCTGGAGGGCCGCAGTTTGACTACCCCTGGGATATAGGCTCTCCAAGATGTTCCATAGAAAACCCTAACAGCTGCATTCTGTACCAGCTAAAGTTTCTGGGTGAATGATAAGGGAAGGCCCGCATAGAGCAAGTTACAGCAATCTAACCTGGCCAGGTGGTCCTGAGACAGACAGGGCACTAGTAGCCGGGCCTGACATAGGTGGGAAAACGCCAGAGGGACTACTCTGGGGACTTGGGCCTCCATTGATAGGAACGCCCACTAGTGGTTCTCTTCTTCATCCACTGAAAAAGGTGTGATGATTTTATGTCTGCCCAGAGAGCATTAGAATGAAATCCCACCACACTGCAAATACTGATTCCAATGCATCTGTTTCTTTTCTTTTGGTTTTAACTGTTGGTCAGTGAGTGTGCATGAATGGATGATCCCAGTGCACCCAAGGGAGCAGAGCTACAGTTGTCATAAAAGAATAAATGTTGTTGGCCGTTAACTTGCCATAGGACTCTTTGGGTATATCTACACTCCAGCCTTAAAGTGGTTTAATGACACTGTACACAGGGCAGGGAATGCAGACATTTCTAAACAAAACTTTAAGGGAAAATGTTTTTGATGTTAATCCTCTTAAAATATTGCTTACCCTAACCAGTAAAGAATAATAACTCTTAAGCTATTGGGGGGTTGCTGGAGCTCTGTGTATACTTCCTAGGGCTAACAGTACAATAGTTTGCTGGTAAATGGACCCAGAAACTTTAGCTGGGTACAGACCCAGAAACTTTAGCTGGTACAGAATGCAGCTGTTAGGGTTCTCTATGGAACATCTTGGAGAGCCTATATCCCAGGGGTAGTCAAACTGCGACCCTCCAGATGTCCATTCCACAAAATGTGTAAGATCTAGGAAGCCATTCCTGCTGTTCTGGGAAATACAAGCAATTTCTTTTGAGACTTCTGATCATCTGCTGTCATCAAGATATCTAGCCTTGCAACTCTCATCAAATAAATTATGAAATGTGTTTAGAAATTATAACATTGTGAGCCACCATCTGCCATAGCATGGATAGACTCCCTTTATTGTGTACTGGATAATTGCATTTGGATTTTGATACAGGCTTCCACGTTTCTGGTCCTCTAAAATGTTGTGTCATCATTCCTGCAAGCTTTCCATGGCAACTCTCAAAAGTCACATTCTTAAACTGTGCTTTGAATTAAAATCCAGAATTTTAATGACCTTGTACAGAACACAAGTATTTTCCAGTATACAATCAATCATGGTTCCAGTGTGGAAGATTACCGTGTTCTGTAATGGTCTTTAAAGCTGCAAATAAATCATTTGAATGGTGAGTCCACAGTGCATCCGTGTGTCCCCTTTTGGTGCAGGCATGCAACTTCCCTAAGGAATTGGGCTTCTTGTTTCCCACAGCAGTTGGCTGTGCAGAATGACAATTGGCTGCCCCCTGTGGTATTGATGAAAGGACTTCCCACCTTCCCTGCCAAGAGCAAAATGTGAAGTTTTTTTTTTTTTAAGTGGCTTTGTCAAGGCAACAGAAGCATTTGACCAGATAAACATGCCAGGCACCCTTAAGCCAAAAGTTTGCCCTAAGCATGGGGGGACGACAAAAAATCTGCATTGGATTAGTAGAATAGCACATCCTATCTGCAGCAGAGAAGCCAGCACTGACTTATGCAGGATGGTACAGCCATATGAATTCCTGGTCTCATGATGACGCCTTCTCTTTCAGGTGCTGGATGTTGGCGACCTTGTGGTCATGCCAGGGATTATAGACCCTCATGTGCACATATGTGAACCTGGACACTTGGCTTGTGAAGGATTCACATCAGTGACGAAGGCTGCAGCTGCAGGAGGCATTACCACCATTGTTCACATGCCATTGTATGGTATCGGAAGGTTGGGGGTGGGGAGGAATATGGGAATGCCAGACTCAGGTGTGCTGCAGACAGGGGCAAGTGTGAGCCCAGTGCAGTCCACACAATGATTGTTGGCATGGGATTCTTATTCGCCATATTGTCCCTCCTTTTTTCCTCATAAGAGCCAGCACAGAAACCCAGTTATTTTCTGTCAAGATGCCTCCCTGTATTGCTGCCTTTCTCAACCTTTTTACCTTTGAGAAACCCCTAAAATATTCTTCAGGCTGCATGAAACACTGGAAGTGCTATCAGAAGGACACACCTTCCAGCCATGCCCCCAGAAGTCACATGTTACCAGAAGTGACATCACCCAGACACACCCACTGGATGTAACATTACCAGGCCACTGCCACCACATAGAAAGTGACAGCACAGAAATATTTTGAGATTATTTGGGAACAGAACTATCCCTGCACTATGGTTTGACTACCAGTTTGCTCTTCTTCACCAGTGGGAACCTGCAAAAGCAAGGCCAGAGCAGGCCTATGTGACTCTGCCCCCTCCCCCCAATTAAGTTAAAATGAGAGTCCTTACCTGTCTGGACTCCAGTTGCTGCCACTTGCCTCAGCCAGCAAGGCTAGGGCCCCTCCCCTTTGCCCACCATTTGCCATTTCGGGAGGGGGGTTGACATGAGCATATATAATCATATCACCCGATAAATTTTGTATTTGTAATAAATAAATAAAACACAATTAACTCCCACCCAATCAGTGAAACCGTTCCAAAACTGTTGCAAACCCCCAGAGTTTCACATAACTCTTGTTGAGAAATCCTGCTATAGCGACATACTTGAAAAATCCCCTCCCCCCCCCCAGCTCATGAAGCTGATAAAGCCAAATATCACAGCCCCTTTATTTTGGCCAATTACTATTGCTTTGTGTATTCATCATATGAAGCCTGTCTTTCTATGCCCATTTAACAGATTGCTGCAATAGTTGCTTCAGAAAATTCCAAATGAGACTTCTACTCTTATCATTGGGAAAAAAACAGCTCTGCTAAATTCCATGTGTTGTCATGCACTGCCCTCTGCTGGTCACATTTAAGCACTGGGAGGTAACTTCTGACGCCTTCTAGTAGCCATGAAGTTGCACATTTATTTTCCATATTAAAATTAAGGCTGCCAATTCCAAACTGAGAAATTTCTGGAGATGGAATCTGGAAATCACTTGTAATTATGGAAGAGCTCCAGGAACCACCTTCAGATTGGGAACCCTAATTTAAAGATACACTCGCCCTCCCCCCTTTGAGTCTTCTTCATAAATATGCATATGATTTTCCCACATCATCAATAACTCCCTTCCCATTAAGCTTTTTGCATGGCAGGTGGATTGCATCAGTGTTAGTTTAGAAAATTTCTGTCCTGTTTTTTCTGTTATTTAAAAAATGTGTTAGGTAGCTCAAAAAAGATAAAAACAAATAAGGGTATGCCCTCCGGGGAGGGTGGTATATAAATATAATTAAATGAATAAATAAACAAAATAGTAATATTTTAAACCAGTAGATCACGAAATAATACCATCATAGATCCTCTGGAACAAAATGGCCACATGTGTAGGGGAATTCATGGTCTCTTAATTGGTCAATGAACATTTGGCATCTGATAGTCTAGTGAAAAACACTGATCAGCAAAACAATTTAAATAAGTGATTCTGGGGAAAGGAAAATATTGTATTCTGGAGTCATCACATTAAACTGTAAATTACAATTAAGGGAAGATTTCTGCTGGAATTAAACTGAAAGACTGTGTTCTAAGGGGAAGAAGAAAATAAAGATGGGTTTGTTTGTTTATTTATTTACGAATGCTGTCATTCTTTAGACTTAAAGTGGCTTACATAGCAACAAAGAGTTTCAAGTAAGCAAAACTTGAGTCCATTAACAAACAAAAAGAATAATACACAGATTAAAAACACACAGCCTGCTCTGCTCAGAATAGAATACATAATTCAGAATACCTTTATTGGCATACAGCCTGATCTGCTCAGAGAGTTCATGTCCCCCAAAATGCCCTCTGAAATAGAGCTATCTTGGGAGCTGTCCTTATACTAATGATGACTATTAGTCTCAATTGGTCTTTGTTATTTGAAGCCTTATGATGCAAAAGGAACTGTGGTCTAGAATTTAAAGATTTTTAGACATTTTTATGACTTTTTTAAACATGTAAACAACCATTATGAAAATCAGGGGGGAAGTACAAAGAAACATGGAAACTTGAACATATGGTTGTTCCCATTTACCGGTCACAATCACATGCAAAGCATTGTCTCATTTTGTGTCACATGTTTTGATAACTGATAATGAAAAGGGGATCCCTTTGGTGTTGTTTGTATTAAAATGTGTTTGGATTTTGGTGGAGCAGTTAGAGTTCAGGTAATTCTCTTAATGTTGCTGAACTGATTGAATGACATTGCTGGGGAAACTGAAGCAGGAATTAAAGGTAAGGACACCTTGACTCTACTGCAAAGTTGATAAGAAAGTTTTGTTGTAATTAGTGGACTCCTTGACATCATAAACAAAATGTCAGAAAGTAGGGGTCATGATAGGATTCAGCCAAAATGGGAGGGGTACATTTTCTTTACTTCATACTATGTGCAAACCTACATCCTGCGTATGTCAGATTTGGTTTATTGGGAAATATCAGTTAATAATTTGTTGGTTCAGAAACACCAAAAGCTGCATTTGACTATGGCCACAACACTGGACCAGAAATAAAATGGGACACACTTCTGAGTAGCCTTCTGGGTAACTCCTCCTTCTCTTTTATCTCTCTCCATCATTCAGGTATAGCTGTCCTCCAACTACAACTTTGACTGGGTTGGATAGCAAGCTGCTGTCCGCCAAAGGGCAGTGCCATATAGATGTTGCCTTTTGGGGTGGCATCATTCCTGGAAATCAGGTTTGTATCTAGTTAGTAACACAACTGTATCAGTTCCCCTGTGTTTACATATTTGACAGCCAGAGTCCCAACATGAGACTAGAATTGACATCAGTGCATCACCTATCAATCAGGCAAAAATAAACCATAGTGTTTTGCCTGAATGTTAGACTTTCCCCAGCAAAACAAATCACTTCCAGTTACATGGGAAGTGATATCAACATATTGTTGATGATGTCATTTATATAATCTACTGCCTTGGTGAGTATCCTGCTGGTTGTCAGCCTTGGGCTGTCAACCTTAATATGTAATTCTGTATTGTTTAGATGAGAAGAGTGAACTGGCTCCAGCACAAAGTATTGTGTGTCTTGCTGACTCACTAATGCTACAAAACCATTATAAAGCTGCTAGAATGCATATTGCTGGGAAATTCAGTAATGTATTACAAGATTCACAATGCCATCCTAAGTAAGTCTCAGAATTCTTCTCAAGTCAATCCAGTAGCTTACCCAAAGGAAAATGTTCTTAGGATTATGCTAAAGAAGATTTATTATATTCCAACCAAGGATCTGGGTTTATGGTGTCTGTTGCACTTCCAACATAAATTTCATTTATTTTAAAGTGGTTTACATTTGGTAACATCTTAGGATGGGCACCAACCACATTTTTATGGTTCGGCTGGTTAAAGGGGCTTCCTTGGACAGCAAGCCCCAGGGACTAGCTGCCAAAAAAGCCCCTTTAAACAGCACAGAGCAAATTGTTCCATATGGAGCAGTTTTCTCCCTGCCTCTCAGATGTTTAAAGTGGATTTTTTGGACAGAGAGCTCAGGGACTGGCTGTCAAAGAAAGACCCTTTAAGCAGCCAAGAGACACAAAACAAACTGTTCCACGTGGAACAATTTGCTCCATGACTTTTAGCTGTTTAAAGGGGTGTTCTTGAGCAAGAAAGAACTTTAAAAATCTAAGCTGCATGCAGCAGTTTAAACTAGGACTGTCCTAGAAAGTCCAAAACAACTGAGAGGCAGGGACAACAGCTGCTCAGTTGTTTTTTCAGCTCTCTGCTCTGGTGAAGAACCAGAACAAACTCCACAAACTGCCTTAAAAGTTGTGGAAATCTGTGATGGTAGACCCATTGTGGGCTTCGGTTCCAAACCACAAACAGGGCAAAACTCATCACAAATTTTTCTTTGTGGTTAGGTTCATGCCCATCTTTAGTACCACCATTTAGCTGTGTTTCCAGGAATGTGTGAAAGGATAATTATTCATAGAATCACAGAATAATAGAGTTGGAAGGGGCCACACAGGCCATCTAGTCCAACCCCCTGCTCAAGGCAGGATCAGCCCTAAGCATCCTAAAGCATCCAAGAAAAATGTGTATCCAACCTTTGCTTGAAGACTGCCAGTGAGGGGGAGCTCACCACCTCCTTAGGAAGCCTATTCCACAGCCTATTCTGCTACTTGTGTACTTATAAACAGTTTGCTCTAATTGTAGCTGGATGGCCTACAACAATATTTAGATATAACCCATGGCCATTCCTTTGCTGTCCCCATTTCCATTTTGTTATCTTCGCCTCATGCTCCCTGAGACTGTACGTACCTATTCTGTTTTAGGCAGAGCTTCTGCCAATGCTGAAAGCTGGTGTCCCTGGTTTCCAGTGCTTCCTGATGGCCACTGGTGTGGAGGATTTTTCCCGTGTATGTCTGCAGGACTTGCATGTGGCAATGAATGAACTGCAAGACACAGAGTGTGTGCTCCTGGTAAGGAACCGGGGCTTCTGTTCCATCCCCCTTGCTTGAGGGGATCTACTAAGTCAGAGCTCCAACAATTTTCTAATTTGGATGGTAAGATTCGTATTCTCTTGGATGTGAGAGGCCACAATAGAGAAGAGAAAAAGAACTGATACCCACAATTCAGCTAAGCCTTAGGACATTGCTATGAAGTGCATTACCCTCCATAGTGTTTAGATGCTAGGAAATAGCTTCTCTGTTATATTCCTAGAATATGTCTAAGTCCTAGAAAAGAAACCTGATGGTATGGGCAGTTTGAGATTTTTCCTTACTACTTCTTTCCCCTGTTTTATTTAACTCTCAAGTGACTTTATACCTGGCTTTAGATTTGGTGATGGTCAACAGGGAGAGTTGCTGTATTGTTACCTGTCCTAAGGCACCTTCAGAAAGCTTAGTATTAATTATATTGGGAATCAATTTTCTTCTTCCCAGTTTCATGCTGAACAGGAGCCGACCCAGTGGACACCTGTACTAGATGGTATGTATGATGATAATCTTGGCAAGCATATTTCTTTTTATACCAGCAGATAATTAGTTTCTTACTTTATATATCTCCTTTCAACACAAAGCTCACAAAGCAGTTTGCAACAGATTAAATACAATAAAGACCAATTTAAAGCAAATAAGGCACAATGACAGGCTAGAAATATAATATTTTTAAGTCAATTCAAAAGATTGATAAATCAATAAAGCACAAAATTCCATAGCGCCACTTTACCATTCTCACTAGGGTAGTGCACTTCGGAGTCCAAAGCTGCCGCTCCAGGCCAAAGCATCCAGCACTGCGGGGAGAAGGGTGGCTCCTGTGCGCCAGTCAGCACAAACATTCAGGTGCAGAGCTCTTGTGGGATGCAGTCCAAAGTTGGAGAGCAATAACCAAAAATATGCTCCCTGGATTCCCACCAGTGAAACCTCTGCTGCTTCCAAGTGGGAGGCTTCCAGAACCAACCTCAGATCTCAGATTGGTTGATATGCCAGAGGCGGTCCTTCAGGTATTCTAGATTTTAAACATCAAAAACAGTACCTTGTGTTGATCTTCAAAACAGATCAGAGGCCAGTATGGATGATATAACACTGGCTTAATATGATTATTCCAATACACCCTATGTACTCTAGCTAGCTGCAACATTTTGGATTAGCTGAATATGCTGAACCTCCTTCAGGAGCAACCCAACGTAGTGTGTTACAGTAGTCAAGATTGGATGTTAATGTCTAAATGCATGACTGTGGCCAGTCAGCTGGTAATCAGAGATCTACAAAAAGATTTGGATCCTATTTTTATCTCTTCAGCATATGTACCAGATTGCCCCTTGGCACCCCAGTATTCTAAATGGAATCTTTATCCACTAAGGAGATTCACGATATAGGATGGATAATATGAAAAACGTGCAGTGTTCCAGGGGGCATTTGTTGGAGGGTAAACTATTTTAGCTCTGTTAAATCTGCACTGATTTGTAGCTCTGTGTTTTAAATTCTGCCCTGGTTTTAGCTTGTTGGACACTTGTGATGTCTTATCCTGTAGCTATTTTGTAAGCTGCCTTAAGTTTGCAGAGATAAGGCGGGATACAATTATTATTTTAAATAAACAGATAAATAAAACAATAGGGGATAACATCAAAGTGATTTGAGTGTGTTTCTTTAATTTTTTTCCTCCCCTGCCCACACAGACACCACAGAGTACAGCCCATTCTTGGACTCACACCCTGATGCTATGGAAGTGGAAGCCACACTCACCATTGCTGAACTCTGTCTCCAATACAAGTGAGAAAATGGCCTTCTTGCCAATTTGACTTTTTGGCTTTTTTCCCCTGGAGCATGGTTTGGAGCATGGTGTGAAATGTCCACAGAGGAAGCTAGTGGCAAGCTGTAGGGACCATGGCAAAACTGTGCCTGATGGTCAGCTGTATTTGGGATGCAGAAACATGAAAGGAATCTAATGCGTATTACTAGTGTTGCAAGGAAGGGTGGAGGTATCACACTTGTGTATGACTCATGAATCTAAAGAAAGCTCATACCCTGGAAACCTTCTTGGTCTTTAAGGTGATACTTGACTCAAATCTTGGTGTTCTAGTGCAGATCGACAAGGCTACCCATCAAAAAAATATCATACAAACTTAGTTTTAAAACACCGACAAAATATTTGAAAATTTCAAAATTTTAAAACAAATGATATAGAAAAAATATTTGCTATAGAATCTCTCTAAATTGTCCCCAGATACCACAGACTAAAGTGATCAGCCAGGCTGAGATGTACTGATGAAACCTTAATCATCTTCTGTTTTCAATCGTATAGGGTGCCATGCCACATCACTCACCTGTCCTCTGCTGAAGCTTTGCCCATTATCAAGAAAGCCCGTCAAAATGGAGCACCAATCACTGTAGAAACCACCCACCACTACCTCAGCCTGTCATCTGAATGCATTCCTCCAGGAGGCACATACTACAAATGCTGCCCTCCTATCAGGAAGAAGAGTAACCAGGTGAGGAATGCCCATTAAATAAATGGGAAATGAGAGGAACAGGAAGTAGAAAAGAGAATATCAGCCCAAAGGACACATTCTTAAAATGTAAACTAAAAGGTGAGAGGATGTGTGTCTGAAGATGAATTTGTTGTGGTCAACAAGAAATGAAAACAGAACTGGATATAATCTGCATGCTGATGACACTGCACTCTAAAGTGATGAATAATATTAAATAGCATTGGGGAGACAAAATGAAAAGTTGCAGCACTCACAGGATAGATCCCAGAAGATGAGTCAAACCATCCAGTACTATCTTACAGGACCATTTTATCAGGTTAGAATGGAATCACTACAAAGTAGCAACTCATATTCTTAGAACAGATCAAAATAATTTGATGGCTCATCAAATGTGAGTAGACAAGAAGAATCAACATGTTTACATTCTTCCTTTCTACCTGTAGATGCAGAGCATCAAATAAAACAGCTTCCTTTCCACACCTGTTCAATTTTGCCGTGGCAAGCCAAAGTGAGAAGGCAATCAAATGCTACTTTGCTGTTGTCATTATTAGATTCTTTAAATGCTACCCTGACTTTTTTCATTAGCATGAGGCAAACCTACTGTGTTAACTCTCTGTTGGCTGGAATAACAGTTTGCCCTGTGTTGGTGGCTCTCTCATAGCTCTGTGTCATCATTTTGCATCCAAAGGTGAAAAAGTTTCTTTGAATTAATTTTCTCCTCTGGTTCTCTCATGTCTTCAGGAGAAGTTATGGTCAGCTTTGAAAGAAGGGCAAATAGACATGGTTGTCTCAGCCCACACTCCGTGTTCCCCGGAGTTGAAAGATTTGAGCAATGGAGATTTCCTCAAGGCCCAAGGAGGGATTGCCTCACTACAATTTGGTAAGATATTTATGAGCACCATCATTCATAGGCATCTGCTACCATGTTGAAGAAATGCGGCCAAAATATGAAGGTCCTCATAGCCCCAAAAAATCTGGCTCAGTTGCCCCTCATTTCTGTACCATTGCTAGTCAGTGCCCCCGTTCAAAGCTTCCTACTCCTTAATATACGTATACATACATATATACAAGTTCTTTAACTGTGTAAACTCACTGAACTAATTCTTTTAAAAGGAAGATTCAATAATACAGAGGCAGAAATTTAAACAGGGTTACTATGAAATAAGTCACATCAAATTCAATGTATTTCTATGTAAATTAAGGCTACTGACCAATTGTAGAACTCTTAGCACATTAATCAATTAGGTGTGTATATTTTTGTGAAAGAACTTACCAAATGTACTTGTTTATTGATAAAGTACACACGTATCACATTAGGGGAGGTATTTCCTTTCTTATAATTTCTGAAGTTCTTAGAGGTCTTAAACATAGCTAAAAACTGCAGATCAGTGTGGCTCTTTGGGAATCAAATGTACCCTGACAGGATACCTGGTTTCCATAGTATACATTTTTAGCAGAGCTTCAGCTCATCCTTTGTGTCTTGCCCATGCAGAGTCAGGTAGTAGGATTATCATTAAAGTAAATTGTGAGATTAATGCAGTATGACTAATGCATCAAAATAATGCAAAACAGTTGTTTTCATTCATTTTCTTACATCTATACACACCTCATAGCAATTGGTCCCATTCTTATAGAGTTTTAGTAAATCTTCTGACTGAAGAATTATGAGTGGCAGCGTTTCTTCTCTGAGAATGAAGCAGACCAATATTTTCTTCTACAAATGTTTACTGGAAATCTCACAGGTCTCCCTCTCTTCTGGACTTCTGCCAAATCCAGAGGGTTTTCCTTACATGATCTAGTGCGACTGCTATGCAAAAACCCTGCCGTTCTGAGCAGACTGGAAGACCGCAAAGGGTCGCTGGGCCCAGGGATGGATGCAGATTTAGTAATCTGGAATCCAGACAAGGAGTTTGAGGTAACAACAGATATGCACATGGGTCAAATGGTTATTTTGAGAGTTGTTTTGGGGACCTGGTTCAGAATGCAAGGTGGGATATAAAATTAATCAGTAATGTTAGCTTTTAAAAGACATAGTATGTTGTCTGTATGGGAAACAAAACAGTTTCATGATGCTAGACAGAGAATAGAAGTCCCAAGAGTCAGTTACTTTGGGGAGTATATTTAATACTGTTGAGTCTAATTCTTGCTTCTTATTTTGATGGACTTTATGTGCAGGTTGTAGAAGTAAACTTTGTAAGAACCTGAATTGAGGTGTCAGGGTTTGTTGGGGGTGGGGGGTAGGGTTGTGATCCATGAACCTGTATTTCATATCCCAGAGTATAACTGAAAGGTACAGCTAAGCAGATCTGGATCTGGTCCATGCTTGGTGGGGAACTTAAGTATGCAGTTTTGAGTTTCATTATAGAACAAAGGTGAGGTATAATAAATACCAGGTAGATCCACAAAAAATACCTGTTTGTTTAGTTACTTGATTTCTTTGTTACCTTTCTATATTTTAGGGTCCCCAAGGAGGCTTACATCAGCAATAAAAATATTTCAGATTTAAAACATGCAAAAGCATTAGACTTTAAAACATCACAGTAAAACTACAGAAGACAAAAATGAAAGTGAACAAGGCAAAGGCAACAGAATTGCCAGTTCCAGCCTAGGAAATATCTGGAGATTTTGGATATAAAGCCAGGGGAGGATAGGGTGAGGGGATTGCCCTCAGCATGGTATAATGCCATAGAGTCCACCCTCAAAAACTATTTGTTTTGTTCAAGGAAAAAAATCTTTGTAGTTCGTACATCAGTTATAATTGCAGGAGAGTTCCAAGCTCTACCTGCAAGTTGGCAACATTATAAAACAGTCAGTCAGTCAACTGAAAGGCATTGCAGAATATAAAACATTTTCAGTTTCTTCAGAGGACCTATAAAGACAGTACAAAGTTCACCATCTGGGCAGAGAAAATGTTCTCCCATGATCACTGGCTGCCAATCTTACCTCAGACAAAACAGGTCCCATTCACTGATCTCATGTGGGACAGGTTGAGATGGGAGAAAGTGATCCTTCAAGATCCGTGTAACCAAACTGCTTAGGGCAGTGGTCCCCAACCCCCGGTCTGGAGACCGGGACCAGTCTGTTGATCAGTCGGTACCGGGCCACGGCTCCTCCTTGCCCTCTTCCCCAGCTACTGCCTCCGGCTCACCTTTGGTGCTCTCTAGCGGCTGCCATGGTTGGGGCTCCTCCTTGGCGTGACACTGTCCAGCTGCTGCTGGCAGCGCCCCCCAGCAGGCGGCAGGAAGTCAGGGGCGCCGGCGGGAAAGCAAATGGAGCAGGGGTTCAGGTGGCAACGTTCCTCGGCAAAAGACTACCCCTCCCACGGGCCTCAGTAAAATTGTCAAGCATTGACCGGTCCCCAGTAATAAAAAGGTTGGGGATCACTGGCTTAGGGCATTAAAGGTAAAAACTAATTAAGAGACTACAATTCTGTTTGACACAATACAAAACCGTGAATATCAAGATTAAGGAAATGTTCCATCTAAAAACTGACAAAGAATTTTTAAAATCTTTTTCTCCCTTAGGTGAATAAAGAAATAATTCATCACAAGCATAAGGTACAGAATAATACCTGATATCTTTGGTTAGGAATCATAAACAGATGAACACCTAGTCCAGCTCTTACATTCTCATTACCTTTACTTCTTTATCATCCCTAGTTGATGCCTTACTTGGGTTTCCAGCTTCATGGTGAAGTCTTTGCAACACTTGTCCGTGGCAAGCTGGCTTACCTGAATGGGAAATTTGCACCCAAACCACAAGGAGACCTGCTTGTAACTCAAAGAAAAATGCCAACAAGAGTCGCTTCGCCTTATTACTAGTAGGTGTAAAAGTGAGAGCAACAAATGTACTGGCCAAACCGAAGCACCCAGGACAAAATTAAAATGCAGGCTCCAGGAGGAACTGGAGTGGCAAAGAATGACAAAGAACGTTTTTTAAATACACTCATAACCCACAATGAGGACACTTGAAGAGGATTCAGATATTGCCAAATAAATGAATCTACACCAGGTATATATGATAATGGAACAGAAAAAGAGTCATTCTTGGATCAATACCTGGTCAAACCTCATCCTTTCTTGCTTTCCAGTAAAGGTGATCAAGACCAACAGAAAACCCTGCCATAAAAAATGTGGAATATTTACCTGTTGTTGCTACTGCTTCATCTCCAGCAAATCCCTGCACTTCCAGTGAGCAGAATAAAAATCAGCCATGAGGGTGCAATCATCACTTGTCAATAAAAGATATTCACTAATTATTGTTGTCTGAAACTACAGGTTACAGAAGCTTACAAGAACACATTCGTCCAAGGAATATGCTGTTAATCTCTTAATCAGTGTTTGATCAAAATGGGATTCAAGTAATATATTTGAATCATACACCCTCAGGTTTTGGTATTTTTAATGTATTGTGAGGGGTCTTTATGTTAAGCCTTTTCTCAGACAGTGTAAGTGTAAACTACATTGCAGACAAAATTAGACTTAGATGCAGCAAATAGGTTCTGGTCAGTAGTGGTCAGTAATAAATGTGGCCTATACATATTTTAATATAATAAATATTGTAATAAATAAAACAGTTCCTTATATGACAGCCAAGCAACCCTGAATCATTTTTCATTCTCTTGTATGAATGTTTCTTTTCACTTGAAAATCCCTGGTTGCAGAGACATGCTGTCAAATGAAAGGATGCCAGACCATCTAGAGTCTTAGACAGTGGTGCTTGGTAGCTGGCATGGGATCATGCAGAGAAGCACTAAATGCAAAATGAGGAACACAGTGAGATATTCTGCCAGTAAAAGGAAAGATGCTCGGAACTAAATGACTTCCAAAGATCTTTTTAAAAATGTCAAAACTCAAAAGGAAATTGGATGGGAAATGATCCAGCCACTTAAGTCAAAGTACCTGCACTTAAGCTAATTTACAGTGCAATCCTAAACAGAATTACACCCTCCTAAACCTATTGAGTTAAATGGTCTTAGAAGGCTACAACTCTCCTTAGCGTTGCCCTGTTTGACCCATTGCTCCTAGTTGAGAACTAGTTAATTTGTGCCTATGCTAGATTGCTTAGTGCAGGGATTCCCAACCAGATGAGTGGATGTGGAAGTAAGATGTGGAAGTCAGCCAATCAATCAATCATTTACCACTGGGAAAGAGAATAGGCCTGTACAGCAACAGGGGAAGTGGGTTCCAGCAATGTCTAGTGATGGCAGAAGCCATTTGAACTTCTGAGAAAGGCTGTGTAACTCCCAGGCCATATAGTCACAGGTGCCAGCACCCACATGCAGATAGTGGTGATGGCTGTGCACCTCAAGAGCATCATCTGTCTAGCACATACAGGTGATGTTTCTGTTGCCCAATCACTCCCTCAGGCTATCCTATATTATGGCAGTGACAGTTGCCACTCTGTGGCCTTCATCCTATCACGGATCAGAACCATCTTGTAGCCAGGTGGCCGGATTATCCCCTCCTGGGGCCTGTGCCCAACAGTCCAGAAAGAGAAGCCCTTCAGTTGCCACCAGTGGGCAGAGAGGGAATGGTAGCTGTGCTGCGGGCCACTCCAGAGGTTGGCTGTGAACTGTCCCTCCTCAAGAGAACTGAGTACCAGGAATGCAGGTAGTGCAGCAGCTGGTGAAAGCCAAAATTCTCCATGAGGGAGAAGGGATATCCATTCATAGCAATAATCTTGCCAACAACAATAAGAATTGGTTCTTATATGCCTCTGCTACTCCCTGCTGAGGGGGAGTGGGCTGCCCCCTGGCCTCCACTCCTTCCTCCGGTGCCAACACATTGGGGTACACCTTTTAGAAACAGCTCTGGAGAATGGCGGAGGACAGGTATTGGGTATTCCTGCCCTTCTGGAAATGGGCACTCTGCCACACAGGGATCACTGGGGAAGGTGCAGAAATATGTCCACATGGTGGCTTGAAAGGGAAAAAAAACAACATGCCTGGAGCAGGTGGGACACATTGGATCATAGCATTGATTTCTCATGTCAATCACATGGTGCTCAAAACCTTGCAACAAAGCCTATATAAAGACAAAGTTGGTTCTTATATGCCACCTTTCTCTACCTGAAGGAGTCTCAAAGCAGCTTATATTCGCCTTCCCTTCATCTCCCCACAACAGACACCCTGTGAGGTAGGTGAGGCTGAGAGAGCCCTGATATTACTGCTCGGTCAGAACAGCTTCACCAGTGCTGTGGCAAGCCCAAGGTCACCAGCTGGCTGCATGTGGGGGAACGTAGAATTGAACCCAGCTTGCCAGATTAGAAGTCAGCACTCCTAACCACTACACCAAGCTCTCTCTCTCTTTCTTACATACACACATATGTGAATGAAGAGGGGAAATGGAAGTATTAAAAAATTCAAATATTTTTTTGGGGACAAGAGTGAATTTTTTCAGGCTCTGGAATAATCAGGCAGAGAAAAAGAGACCAGCATGGTTATACATTAGCACATTCTATTAATATAGGATTTGCCAGGCTAGCTATTAACAAGAATTTTTTTAACAGATGGCCATGAAGAATAAAACTTGTGTTGATTTTATTGAATCTAAATCGGGTTCACTGGTTTAGGATGTAACTGGACTCCTGCATAATGGTTTTATGCTACTCTTTCTCCCCAGTCTGTGAAGGAAGTGACTTTTGAAGAGCCTAGACAAACATGAGATTTCTGTCTGTCTTGTCCAAGGAACAAAGAAGAATGTCCTTAGTAGAAAGACTGTGTAATGTTGATCATCTCAGCGCCTAACAGCTGCAGGATTCTCAGGTGAAAACTACCTAGCAGACTGGAAGTTGTGTGATTGACTGGCCCCTGAATGTGTGTGATAGAGCAAGAACCAGTTCAACAGCCACTAGAAGATCCACTGAAAGATTGTTTTTTAGAAGAGGAGGGAAACTAGAGGAAAGTGACTCACCTTTGATCGTATCAACTATCTGTTTGTTTTTTTTCCCCTACGAGTTATCTGTTTAAGGTCAGGGATGAGCAGTTCATTCCTAATACAGCAGGCAGCAAGTTTGGCTCGTGTTGTCCGACTGCCTCTACTTTTGCCTCAGTTTTGTCGCACTATGTCTTCTCTAAGACATCTGATACCACCCCCTGCAGCTCTTTTAAAGCCAATGTCTGTCCCAGACAGGCTATTGTTAGGCCCTGGGCCCACCAGTTGCTCCCCACGGATCTTGTCTGCATGTGGTCGACAGCTCATAGGACATGTCAGCAAAGAGATGATCCAGGTAAGGTTACAATCTTAACTTCTCAGAGTCTCCTGATGAAATATTCCTGTGTCAGCTTTTCTGTACTGCTCTTCCAGCTGTTCCCTCTCATGCCTTCAGGCATCACTCAGAAAGAGAGCTTAGTTACACTTTAGCCTGTAGTTCTTTTTCTTTATGAATTTTCTATTCATCCAGTTGACTAAGAAATGCAATGTAGATTCAATGGCAACAATTCTCTATTCATATTTATTGATCGATAACAGAAAGTTCATTGTGGAATCTGTATCTGGATATTCCCTATGCACAGGTCTATTTTCTTGATGTTTCACCATGGATTTAAGGGAACCAACATGAGTTCATTTGAACGTGATCCTGTACGGATATGTAACTCTTTAAAAATCTTACAACTGATTACTGTATATTTCTGGTGATTTTTGTTTCATTGTGCATCAGTCAAGATTGTATTCTCAGCTCAGTTTCAGTCCAGTAAAATAATCATTATTTGCTGGTTAGACTGATCCCAGCATATATATAAATAGCATGTGAGAACTGTTCTCCTTTATACCTAATTTGCCCCAAATCTAGATGAATGTAGGAACGCCATCTTAAATTTGTATGCTGGGAGCACAAACATACGTACAGGCTCACAGAATTTGGATCTCTCCCATATTTTAAAATGCTTGCTTTTAGGGAGATCAAATTTTTGAACATTGTCAAAAATTGTGTTCAGCATGAACATCCCCATATCACTTTTGTTTCTGTCTTGTGAGAAATGAACCTGTGAGTATTATTGTATCAGTTTCTTATTTATCAAATCATTTTTCCTGTTAAAATTAAAACATTTTCAACATTATTTTGCATCTATTTCATATAAATGGCACAAAGTAATAGGTCAGGAATAATCAACAACAGCAGCCAAATTGGAAAAAAACAAAAATATTGACCACAGCAATATATCAAATCAAAAATAAACAAAAAAGGGCACATCAGTTAAATTCTAATTGTATCAAGCAACATGGTTATCACATTCCTTGGGCTTTGTTCATTTATTTAGTACATTGTTAATCCACCTTTTCTCCAGGGAGCTCAGCACAATATACACCATGCTCCCTTAATTTTATTGTCACAAAACCCATATGAAATAGGAGAGACTGAGTGACCGACCAAACTTGAGGACAGAGTGGGGGTTTGAGTGTGGTACTTTTACTCCATACTGACTTGTGTGATATTCCACCTAAATATTATGATGCCTTCATGTTTGCTGGGGAATCCCACAAAGTCTTTATATTGCATGTACAATTGCCGTTTTCTTCCTCCTGGGACTGTTATGCATGGCAGGAAACATCACAAAAAGTCTTGAAAAAATGTGTTTTATAATTCTGCACGTGGAGCCGTTTTCATCTCACAGAACCCACTATAGTATTTTTGGTTATGTATTGTCCTCCTCCCTCATAGCAGCAAGTGGGCCTTTTCTGCGGGTTTCTGCACAGTATTTGAAACTAGCTTTACAACGACTTTTATTTTATGATGGTGTCAAAGATGCCTGTTTTTGCTTGCATAAACGTTAGCATGTTTTTTGTCTCCTCCCCATGCTATTGTACACCAATGGGTGAAGGAAAAGCCCCAGTCCCTTATCTACCAATGGAAACTTGCTCAGTGCAGACCCTCCCACCTCTGATGTGACTACAACAGCAGAAATTAATTTATTCATTCCCTCAGAGGCATTTCAATCCACTCTGTATGAAGACCAGCATAGCTCTGAGGGGGAAAGGTCGCAGTGCCCCCACAGAAATTTCTTGTTGAGGTTTTCCATGTCCATGAACTACAATTTCCATGAAGCACTGTCAGCAGCATGTGCCAAAGTGGTGGTCAGGTGACCATGGCCTGCTAAATCAGCATCTAGCACAACAGAGGAAGCCCCCCCACTTAAGGATTTGCCATCATAAATCTTTCAAATGCATAATTGTATGCAGAAAAAAGCAACACAGTATCAGAGCACAGGCATAAACACAACCCTTTTAAACAATGACAATTTAAAAGGGTCAGCATGCTGATGTCGGTGAAAACTTGCACATACATAATAGCCCCTAGACACACTTGGCCTCTTTTCTGCTTATGACCATAGCACAGAAAGACAAGCAGCTTCAGATCCCCACTCCCATGCTGTTTACAATTCTGCAAGCTCCCCCATGAAGCCACTAATGGCTCCACTATGAAACTTTTATGTAGCCATGCAAGAAATCTGATGCTTACAATAGAGCCAATAGACCCTCCATTGAATGTTTTTTGGGGACATGAAAACACTGGGAGCGGGAGGCTGAAGCCACCTCTCTGCATACTGTCACTATAAACAAAAAAGGGACAGTGCACATTTGGGAGGCACAAAACTCCCTTTGCATGGGTTACACAAAGTCCTCATGTTCTTCACCAACAATGAGGACTTTAATGTGAAGCTGGAGTCTTGGTAACTGAACTTTTTCCCTCAGACAAGAGCATGGTACATGTTTCTATGTTATCCCATTAAGGAAGGAGAACCACATACACTTCCCTGAATTCTTTTGAGGAAGAGTGGTTCAAAAATATAAGTAATGGCATTAGAAAGAATGTAAAATAGAAAATGCATTTAGAGATTTTGTATGCTGCCTATCCAAATGTGCTCAATGTGGCTTCACAATACAATAAAACTAAACAGATAATAAAAACAAAACATACCATTAAAACATATCAATAAAACAATTCAGGTTATTGATTATGCTGCCATTGTTTGCTTGATAATTTGTATTGATAGTAACTTTTCTTGGATGCTTTAGAATGCTTTGGACTGATCCTACGTTGAGCAGGGGGTTGGACTAGATGGCCTGTATGGCCCCTTCCAACTCTATGATTCTATGATTCTAATGGGTTTTATAAGTTTTTATCTTTCAATGTGAACCACCATGAGCCAGCTGGGCCGAGAGTAGTAGTATATAAGTTGATATAAGTTTAAGTAAAAATAAAATAAGTCAATATAAAATGGCAACAAAAGAAAGTCAGAACAGAAAAACAATCCTTGAGCTAGGAAGTAAACATAAAAGAGCTGAAAGAGATGGAACTCCTTGGTTTTAAAAAATTAGGGAAAGGAATGTTTTGGATGGTGTCTGAAGGAAAGAAAAGCAGACGCCAGGCAACCTCAAGAGGAAGGGCATTCCACAGGTGAGGTGCCCACTTTAGGCATGGCATGCAGGTGGAGGCACAGAAAGCAGGCTTTGAGGAGAGACTTTCATCTGGCCAGCTGGGAGCTACGTACAAATAGACTACCACTATGTCTTGTGTTGTAAGGAAATTTAAAATTCAAGAGCAGGACCTCAGATATAGCTGGCACTACATAGTTGCAGCACTTTCAAAACTGTCTTTGACCCTCAGTCAGCCTCTTCAGGCTAGTGTCTATGATAATGAATACATAACCATTTGCAGTTATGCAACACCATTATCTTTTTCTCCAATGTATATAACTTTCAGGAATCATGAATGAAAATACAGTCCAGCTGCTAGCGTTGAGAAGGCTTTTTAATCTCTGGGTGTCTTTGCTTCTTGCCCTCAGATAAGGGATGAAATCAAGCTGGGCATCCAATATGCATTCCAGACACAGAACCCCCTCACACTGGCTGTCAGTGGTAGTGGTCACTGCGCCATGGAAGTTGCCTTCCTGAACATGGTGGAGCCCGGAGACAAAGTGCTGATCGCCGAGAATGGATTTTGGGGCCAACGAGCAACTGAAATAGCCAAGAGGCTTGGTGCGTATGGATGCTTCCCTCTAACCCACAGTTGGCACCAAGATTGCTCTGAGTGGAAGTTGTGAAACACACATATTTTGTCATAACCATGCTATGCCATGGTAGGTCAGAAATTAGTGCATGATTAAACTCTTACTTGAGTAGAAATCATAGCAATTAGAGAGGAGTTGATTCTCTTCTGTCTGGTATCACAAAACATGGAGCAAAATCCTAGAGTAGAATAAATATTCCAAGTCCATAAAGATTGCAAGCATCAGGTGACCGTTTCTCAGGGATATTGTACTCACATAGAAACAAAAATAAGAACAACATAGAAAGAAACCAAATCTAGCCATTTGTGTCTAAAAACATTTTAAAAGTATTTTGATGTATAACCAGCTAGTTTTGAAAGCCTTTTTCTGTTTGCTACTTTCTATGTTGCAATTCATGGGAGTGCTTTTCCAGTTACCCTTGAATCTCAGGATTGCAGAAGTGAACACTCATGGGACTTTTAGAAAGATATTCCACTTTCCAGTTTCTGCAGACCCCAAAGGAAAAAACTGAGAAAGGTCAACTCCTCACCACCGTGGCCTAAGTGTCCATTTAAACACTTGTAGACGATTTTAACATAAAGATCATTGAGGGGGTGGGCAAGGTTAGAATTCAAACCTTGTAAGGGAGGATCACCTCCAAATGCAATATCTAGAAACAGCAAGGAGCCTCATGACACCTTATGAGCTCACAAGTTTACTGTATCATTAGCAAAAGCCTACTTGCTCAGATTAATGGATTTGCATGTGAAATTATACATATATATATGGGAACAGAGAAAAGATTGATCAATAGGGCCAACAGACCATGAAACCTAAGGAGCAGTAGATCTGCAGAACCCAAATGTATATGTGGCATGAACAACATAGAGAGAGGTAATTAGATTAGTCTATTATATTAAAAACAACAAATGTCCAGTGTAACTTTTCCTAATTTGTGCTGCATGCTATTAAAGCCACCATAAAGACTAGCAGATTTATTGCCATGTAAGTTTCCATGTTATGTCTCATGCTAGCAAAGTTATGTCTCATGCTAGCAAAGTTATGCTCAAAATCCTACAAGCTAGGCTCCAGCAATATGTGGACTGAGAACTTCCAGAAGTACAGGCCGGATTTCGAAGAGGCAGAGGAACTAGAGATCAAATTGCCAACATACGCTGGATCATGGAGAAAGATAGGGAGTTCCAGAAGAACATCTACTTCTGCTTCATTGACTATGCTAAAGCCTTTAATTGTGTGGAGCACAACAAATTGTGGCAAGTTCTTAAAGAGATGGGGATACCAGAGCATCTTATTTGTCTCTTGAGAAACCTATATGGAGGTCAAGAAGCAACAGTGAGAACCAAACATGGAATCACTGATTGTGTCAAAATTGAGAAAGGAGTTCGGCAAGGCTGTATACTGTCCCCTTGCCTATTTAACTTGTATGCGGAGCACATCATGAGAAAGGCGGGACTAGAGGAGTCACAAATTGGGATCAAGATTGCAGGATTGCAAGAAGTTAAGATCTTTCAAGACTTGCCACCAGAGATATTACAAAAAAGGGCACAATTTCACTTCCTACGGCAAATTCTGATTGGACAAAACATTAGATACTTCTGGAAAATTCCATTCGCATTGGAAGTTATCTTACCAACAGGAAGAAGGATCATAAAAACACTACAACAAGCACAAGAATTAGCGGATACCCTAGCCGAAGGCTCCGCCCTGGCAGAAGAACAGAGAAAACAGACAAGCCAGCAAGAACACAAGGGAGTAGCAAGAAAAGGTGCTGGGACCAGAAAGTAAAAATGGAGCTTTTGAAGATAGTTTCTGTTAATATTAATGGATTAAATTCACCGAACAAAAGATCGAAAGTTTTCAATCAACTACGAAAACTAAAATGTGATATAATATGTCTACAAGAAACCCATATTGCAAAAAGACATCAAAACTTATTAAAAAACAAAAGCCTAGGAAAAGAATGGATTGCATCAGCAAAGGAAAAGAAAAGAGGGGTGGTGACATATATTGTAAACCCCAATATAAATGCGAAGACTATATTCGAGGACCCAGATGGACGCTTTTCTATCCTTAGGATTAAGCTTCCCGACGGGCAAAACTTTGTCTTGGTGAACCTTTACGCGCCAAACAACGCCAAAGAGACGTTTTATAGGGATTTTTTCCTATCCAACTCGGACTCATTGGAAAATGAGGCAATGATAATCGGAGACTTTAATGCAGTCCAAGATTCATACTGGGATAAATCTTCAAGGAAATCAGGTTCAACATTTCCACCTTCTGCAAGATCTAATTTTAAGCACCTGGCTCTAGTGGACGTATGGAGAGAACACCATCCAAAATCGCGCCAATATACTTTCTATTCAAACAGACATGATGCTTACTCAAGACTGGATCAATGCTGGGCGTCAAAACAAATGTTACACAAACTGAGAACTTCAGAGATACTACCAAACACTTTCGCAGACCACAACCCATTACAAATAGAGCTTTGTGTGAAAAGAGTCGGAATAAGGTGGAAAATGAATAATTATCTTCTGGAGGACCCAAAGGTCCAGCAGACCTGCGAAGCAAGTCTACAAGAGTTCTTCAAATTAAATGTCACCCCAGACTCTTCATTGGCCACGGTGTGGGATGCCAGTAAAGCATACATGAGAGGCATACTCTTGCGACTTAACACTACAATAAGAAAAAGAAAAGAAAAGACTCTGAGTGAAATAAAAGATTGCAGGAAGAAATATCAACAACCTCAGATATGCAGATGATACCACTCTAATGTCAGAAAGCAAAGAGGAACTAAAGAGCCTGTTGATGCGGGTGAAGGAGGAGACTGCAAAAGTTGGCTTGAAACTCAACATCAAGAAAACAAAGATCATGGCATCCGGCCCTCTCAATTCCTGGCAAATAGATGGGGAAGAAATGGAGATAGTGACAGATTTTATTTTCCTGGGCTCCAAGATCACTGCAGATGGGGACTGCAGCAAAGAAATTAAAAGACGCTTGCTCCTGGGGAGGAAAGCTATGGCAAATCTAGACAGCATCCTAAAAAGCAGAGACATCACCCTGCAAACAAAAGTACGTTTAGTCAAGGCTATGGTCTTCCCAGTTTCAATGTATGGCTGTGAAAGTTGGACCATAAGGAAGGGTGAGCGTCAAAGAATTGAGGCTTTTAAACTCTGGTGCTGGGGAAGACTCTTGCGAATCCCTTGGACCGCAAGGCGAACAAACTGGTCAGTCCTAGAGGAGATCAGCCCTGACTGCTCCTTCGAAGGCCAGATCCTGAAGATTAAACTCAAATACTTTGGCCACCTCATGAGAAGGAAGGACTCCCTGGAGAAGAGCCTAACGCTGGGAGCGATTGAGGGCAAAAGAAGAAGGGGACGGCAGAGAATGAGGTGGCTGGATGGAGTCACTGAAGCAGTAGGTGCAAACTTAAATGGACTCCGGGGAATGGTACAGGAAGGCCTGGAGGATCATTGTCCATGGGGTTGTGATGGGTCAGACACGACTTCGCACCTAACAACGTTTCCATGGGCTGCAGATCACTTCCCAAGATTTATGAGGTTACCTTCCGATGGCAGGCCTACAGATATTATATATATGAGTACAGAGAGAACAGAATATTACTATCACAGATTCCCCCCTTGACCTATTTTATTTATCCTGTTCTTATTTTATTTACATTTGAACTCAGCTACTGCTGTTTCTTGCATTTAATGTTTACATTTTCCTTCATCTTTATGAAGGGTATATATAACTGAAGATACTTCTACGCAGCTGACTTACCGCTGTTTCAGCTGCAATTGGCTAACCCAACCTCTCCTCTAAAATAGCCATGAGCACTCCTGTTCTTGCCTCCCACCCAGTATTCTTAAGAATACATTTAATGATTAGCAGTGACATTCCCATTCCATTTTAGCAAACTGTGCAGGTTCCCATGGGACCTGGCTGGACTTTGACAGACTGCTATGTACTGAAGTTAATGCATGACTCATTTCAAACAGAAAAAAAATACTGCGGCCTTAATGGAACTAGTTGTGGTCTGCTGCAAAATCCGAATGAGATCTGTGTTCATGTACTCTTCCTCCAGGACAGGAAATTGGACTCTCTCTTTTATATTATGGGTTGATTCCCACCATGTTTCATGGGCTGAAGATCAATGAATTCCTATAGTCCTTAAAGGTGTGCAACTAATTTTAGTTTGTTAATGTTTAAATGGTTTCTGTATATTTGCTTTAATTCCTGCATTTTTAAGCCACCTCGAGCAAAGTGCTGTGGGGATGTGGGATAAAAATATTTATTTATTTAGCTTATATGCCGCCGTTCCTTTGGGCTCATGGCAGTTTACAAAGTGAAAATAATTTACAATAAAATCCCATAGTTAAAACCCATTTAAATGAAGAAACAAGCACAAGTTGCCTACCTTGCTTAATTTTGATATATATATTTTGCATGCAAGTCAACCTGCACTTAAATTGTAAGTTTTCCCAAGGAACATATGGTTTCAAGTCCTTATTAGCCACAATGTTGCATGCGTATCTGAATGCTGGATGAGCATTGTCTATTTCAACCTGCTTCAGACCGTTCAAAGGGGTCATTTATGGTTCCTATTGTTTTCTTGAATACAAGGCACTAGACAAATTAACAGTGCCCTCCTAAGTCCAAGGTGCAGGATGGTACTGTAATGGAATCATCCATGGCGGTGGCCAGCAATGGCTGTCCTGATAGGGATCCAATGAGCTCTTGGTGACTTTTTTATTTAATAATTCTCCCCATCAATTATGAGCAGTTTTTCTCTTCTCATTCACAGTGTAATATTCAAATAACACTATTTGTCATTTGTCACCTTGTAGGTGCAGATGTTTACCAGCTTGTAAAAGCCCCTGGAGAGTATTTTACTCTACAAGAAATAGAGAGGGTGAGTTTTTGGCAAATCACATTGAAATTAAAGCAGATTTTTTCTTACTATTAATCTGAAGTGAGACATAGAAGGATTTCATCCCCCACCCCTGACAGAAGCTGCTCCTGTAGATAAAGGTTAGGAATATATACCTCTTGACTCCTTTTTTTTTTAAGTACATTTCTCTCCTCCGTTATCTCTTACAGAGTTTGGTGCAGCACACTCCAATTTTGTTTTTCATCACTCATGGTGAATCATCTACTGGAGTGGTTCAGCCTTTAAATGGACTTGGAGAACTTTGTCACAGGTCAGTAGGACTTCAGATGGAGGTCAGATTTCAGCTGCAACTTGTATCTCAGGAATCAGGCAGTGAACTCTTTCTATAAACACTGACTAGCTTACTGTGTATGCTGTAGCCTGCTCCTTCACAAGAAGCTGTAACAAATGATGGGAAGACAGAACTCAACAGTTATGAAGGTGGACTCGCAAGAGGGAGCTCCAAATTCTGGCAAAGCCTGGGAACAGTTCCATTACACCAGACAGAACTGGTTTTACAACTCAGAGAAAATTCTGGCACTAGAGGGCATAGATATCCCTGTGGTAGATACCACTTCTGATACTGGAGGGTATCAGTCATGATCAGTAGCCACTGACAGCCCAGTCCTCCATGAATTTGTCCACTCTTCTCTTGAATACTTCTACGTTGGAGGCCAGTGAGTGACACTAGGTTCTTGATTATGGAAGGAGAAAAGTTTCTTCCTGTCCACTCTCTCCATGCCATGCATAATGAAGGCAGTTTTATTCCCTGTTCTTGTTCCAATTATGGCCAGCATTATACAAAGTCTGTGTTTTGCCATATAACCTTCGTCAGGGGGAATCAAAGCATGCACTTGGTGCTGTAACTATCCACAGCAAATTATTTCTCATCACCTAGCATATTTTTTCCTTCCGTTTTGTGACACATTACTAGGTGCAGCCCACTTATTTTCTTTATCTTCAGAAGACCAGCAATTTCACAATGGAGTTTTTTTTCTCTTCAAGAACCCTAGAATAGATACCCTCTGCTTCTGGTGATCTGTTAGTTTGAAATTTGTCTATAAGTTCTAGAACTTTCTCCCTTATTGCCATTGTTTCCCTAAGCTCCACAACCTCCCCTCCTGAAAATATCCATTCAGGAACAGCTATTTGCCTTATACCTTCAGCAGTGAAGAAAGATGAGACAAAGTCATTTAGCTTCTCAGGAACTGTGTTATCCTCCTTTAATACTCATCCAATGAGCGTTTAGCTCAGAGGGCCAATAGCATGTCCCCAGTACTTGGTTATTTTTGAGGTCCAGTATTGTCACCCACTGCAATTCTGTGGAGGAACTGGCCCTTTTTAAGTTTGCGAGAAGAGTTGTTTTGTATACCCCTTTTCACCACCCCAAAGGAGCCTCAAGGCGAATTACAATCACCTTTCCCTTCCTCTCCCCACAACAGATACCCTGTAAAATAGGTAGAGCTGTTCTATGAAAACAGCTCTAACAGGACTGTGACTAGCCCAAGGTCACACAACTGACTGCATGTGGAGTGGGAAAACAAACCTGGCTCACCAGATTAGAAGCCACCACTCTTAACCACTACACCAAGCTGGCTCTCTAGTTCATTAGACATTAAGCCTTCTATGACATATATAGCAACATGTCCTTCAGTAGGCCTCTCCCTGTCAGTCTTATGGAGTCTGTACCAAGCGATGACTGTTATCTCACTGGCACTTTCTCTTCCACCAACTTTGTTAGATTCACTGTAAAACTAAGCATTCTGCCTTTCCCATTTTGGGTCAGAGACTCTTTGACACTGGCGCAGAAACACCTCCACACTGCATTTCTCTCTAGATACCTTTTTACTTTTTTCTTCCTTGGCCATTTGGCCTTTTGTTGGCTATTCTGCTTTATCTTCACTTTCCTTACCTGTTTACCCCCCTCCCACCCCCCCAATTGTACCTTCCAGACTAATGAACTGCACATGGAACTGCCACTGAACACAATCCAAAAGTGATCAATAGTCACTTTTCACAGAACAGCAATTTTGCAACATCTTCATTGGTTGCCCTCCAAGCTCAGTTTAAGGTGCTGCTTCCTATTCACCCGCTGCATGCTCGGTTTCCTATTTTTAAAACTATACAGGAAAGAATCACAGAGTATCACATGATCTTTCTTCTCTCGTTTTAGGTATAACTGCTTGCTGCTGGTAGATGCTGTAGCATCACTAGGGGGTACTCCAGTTTTCATGGACCAACAAGGTAGGCAATACATAGAAATCCGCCATGGTAACAAGAATGTGTCTTATTGTACAAACCCATACAAAATAAGAGCATATTGATTTCTGATATTCCAAAGAATACTTGCTTGTCTAAGCATCCTTAGCAAAGGATCACATTGGGAGACTGAAGCTCTGCCTGGGACTGGGTTCAACAACCATTAAAGTAACACCAGTAACTAGAAGAGATACTTGGTGCCTATGATATTATCATATAAGGCTGGTTTAAAATGAATGGTTCTTATAGGGACAATTAAGAAAACAGAAAAGTCTAGGCTAGCAATCCCCAACCTGTGGGCTGCGGACCACCAGTGGTCCGTTGACTAATTGGAGGTGGGCCGCAAAGGACGCCTTCTCCCCCCGGCCCTTTACTTCACCCCCCCAGTCCTTTACAACACACTTCGGGTGTCATTGTCTCCTATCACTCCCAGATGGGACTATCTCGTTGCAGAGAAACATGCTCAGGGTTCCCATTGATTTGTCATTGTCATGAGTTAAAATTTCCATGAAAATAAAATGTTCCTTATGTTCATTGTTGTGGCGTGTCTGTATCTTATTTTGAAGGGATGTTTAAACATTACCATCGCGACCAGAGTCAGAGAGCGTTAGGGCAGTGGTTGAGAGTAGAGGAGTAAACTACCCACCCCCACCGGGCCTCAGTAAAATTGTCAAGCGTTGAGTGGTCCCCGGTGATAAAAAGGTTGGGGACCACTGGTCTAGTCCATGTGATTACACACCACCTACATGTACCTTACATCAGTGGTCCCCAACCTGCGGGCTGCGGCCCGGTGCCGGGCTGCAAAGGCCATGGCGCCGGGCCACGGCTCCCTCTCCCCGCCTCCCCCGCAGTAAAAAACTTCCCAGGCCGCAAGCTTGCGGCCCGGGAAGCATCTTACTGCGGGAGGGCGGGGAAAGGGAATCAGGGCCGGGCCGCGCATTGCGCATGTGTGGCCCGTGCGGGCGCGGCCCGATGCGCGGGCACGGCCTGATGTGCGGGCGTGGCCCGATGCGTGGGCGCGGGCGCGGCACAATGCGCGGGCATGGCCCGCGGGCACGGCCGGTCCGTGCGGGCGCGGCCCGATGCCCTGCCGGTCCCCACCCTCGGAAAGGTTGGGGACCACTGCCTTACATATTTTTGCTGACACAGATCCCCTCCCAAAAGAATTCTGGGACTCAACTTTGTGAGGCACTATTCAAAATTCCTAGTCCCTGTCTCAGAACAATTCCTAGGTTTTCATTGAAAGTAAAAATGAAAGTTAAATCAGTTTGAATATCAATCTTGGACATGCCAACCAAACTTTAATTTTAAAGTTTTAGATTTTTTCAGAAACTTTTAACTTTAACAAACCACTGATGTTAATGAGATGTCTTAAACTTCACATAAATTAGTGCCTCCGCATGTCTTAAATCAGCCCTGCTCATTGTGGAGACAATACAGAAATAATTTCCCCAAATTAATTCTGAAACTGGTCTCTGGTTTTACTACCTTACAAAACAACTAAAGTAGTAGCACAGTATTCAATGACCATACAATAGAACTGGACAGATAACCAGGCTAGTTTTGGGCTAGTGTCAAGTGGTAAACTTCTTCCAATCTCAGGAACTCTAACTAGTTTTCTCATTTATTGAACACACAGGAATTGACATACTCTACTCTGGTTCCCAGAAAGTCTTAAGCGCGCCACCTGGTGCTTCTCCCATCTCTTTCAGCTTAAGAGCCAGGTAAGACTAGATTTATGAGATGTCTCATTCTCAGCAGAATGGATTCAAATTTCCTTAGAGGAATAAATAGCAATGGTAAAAGGAATTGAGTAGGCAGTCTATTTTTCTCCTATTGTACTAGTTAAGTACCTCCATCTACAAAAATTCTAAATTCAACTCTGCTTGCTGATTTCAAAGTTGGGCATGTCATAGGAGAGATCTAGAGTCTGCTGCTTGTTTCTAACAAAAATAATTCAGTGATGGCTTTTAATATCCCAAGGAATTGCCAGAACATTGTTAACGGATTGCTTAGACCAGTGACCTCCAGTGTGGCACTACTGGTGCCCAGTTGATTCTTCTCCAAAGCAAATAGCCAGTTCACTTAGACCTGTCAGTTCCCAACTTTGTCAGTTATGAGTACTAGTTGTTAAGCATGGCTGTGATTTTTCAGTTCAGTCTATGGTTCTGCTTCCACCACACTGTGTTCTGAAGTAGAAAAGCAAAGTGTGCTAGAAGTTTTTGGAATGTGCCATCATTTTGTATTAAAATGTTCATTTTAAGATAAAGGCAAGATACCCCCCAACAAGACCCCACAGGTTCCATGGTTAGCAGCTTTCTCAAGGAGCCTGTCACGGCTGTGTGTGCTAATTCCAGTATCTAACGAGGGTCATTCACAGCCAATTTGTAAATTCAGTTTCCTTCTCAATTCAATTTTGAGGAGAATGGACCCTTGTCATGCAGAATAATGTAGACTAAGCTGATACCATCACAGTGAAAATAAAGTGTGATGTCTACAATTTATACTTGGAGTACTGTCAGAAAGGCCACAAAGGCATTTCCTGAAATGTCTAATATTTTTTTTCACATTGCCAGGAAGAAGATTCATAGCAGGAAGACAAAACCCATTTCCTTCTACATGGATATAGAAGAATTGTCTAAATACTGGGGCTGCGATGACAACCTAGCAAGGCAAGAGAGGTTATCCTGGAGCATCCACTTCCTTTCCAAACTGCAAAGCAGATGCCTGGTTCCCTGGAAATGGAAGGGCTGCAATGCTGTTACCAACCTTAGGGCAATACTGCCATTCACCACTTCAGCCTTAAAGCCACAGCCACAAATCCTCTCTATGTATGAAAATGCATATCAGGTGGAGGGAATCAGACTTTAAACAAATGGCAGCAGGAGAATGTGTTAAGCAGCCCTTCCTGTCTACTACTCTTGTTTCAAGCAGAATATCCAAAGTTGCTTTGCATTCAGTGTTGTGGTGGGCGGGTGGAGACTTTCAGAACCATGCAACTTAGCATCATTTGTACTTTCAGACTCCTCCATTTCTAATCCAGAAGGAACAATGAACAGTCCACACTTCACTATGAGGCCCTAGCTTTAAACAGACCACCCAAACTTAGCACACTGCTCTCACATGGTTGTCCTGCTCAGTGTTATAAAATATTTAGACAATCCCAGCTTATGTATGCTGAGCATCTCTCCCTTACATTGCATGCATTTTTTTACAGGTACCATCATACACCACCTATCAACTTATTCTTTGGTCTACGAGAGGGATTGGCAATTCTCACAGAACAGGTCAGTCACCACAGGCTTTCAAAGAAAAGGGGTGGAGTGGGTTAAAACAAAAGAGACTGTTGAAATAACACTGTCTTTCTTAAGTGCCATGAACTTGCTTCCAACCTATGGTAACACTATGAATTAATGACCTCCAAAATTTCCTCGTTGACAGCCTTGCTCAGGTCTCACAAATGGCCATGACGTCCATGATTGTTCAATAGGAAAGGGCACAAACCTAAAAAGAGCAGTTCAGGGTGACCCACAAATCAAATCCTGATCCAACCTAACTGGGTCCCACCCAAATTGAACAGGACTAACAAGTTTGGGTTCCCCTTTCTTTTAGACATGGCTTGCTGCAACTGGGAGAAGGGGGTGGGGACTGCCCAGGGAAGGATTTCCCTTCCACCTTTCTCCCAGCTGCAGCTCACTGGGGCCAGGAGAGGGGGGAGGGAGACATCCTTTCCCACTTTCTCCCACCAGGGAAGGGTTAAATGGCTGCCAATCATTTAAACCTAAAAGCTGAGTGGTAGACCCCACACCACTCAACTGTTTGGTTTAAATGGTTTGCAGCCATTTAACTATTTGGTTTTTCACCCCACTGCTCGAAAGGGGGGCATTTAAACATAACTGTTCAGTGGCAGATCCTGAGTTGCTCTGCTGTTAGGTTTAAATGGCTGGCCCTAAGCAGCTGAACTGGCCCAAAAGTCCAGTAAATGTTCAGAGAAGGCACCTTTCCCAAATATTCATTCCAGAGCTCCAAATTCATGTTGAATTTTGGCTCGTGAGCCAGTTTGTGCCCATTTCTATTGATGAAATCCCTCTCATCCTGGGTTTTTCTTTTTTCCTCAAAGTATTATTGTCATTACCAGTGAGTCTTGTCTTTTCATTTATTTTCCTCTTTTATCTCACACCCTAAACCAGAGACTGAGATGTGACTAAAGAACAACAGTCTCAGTTTGGTCATTTTAGCTTCCAAGGAGAGTTCAGGCATAATTTGTTCTAAAAGTATCACTTACTTCAAGTGTTTAAAAAAATAATTTGAGATTGCGTAACTCTAATGTTTGCAACAAAAACATATTGATGCTTGCCCACAGCAAAGTGTAATCAGCAGATGCAAGTTTAATGTATAGTGGACATGCATCAGTCATAAATAGTAAGCTATAGTTACAGATGTCCTTCAGGAGTGTAAGAATATACATTCACCCTTCATAATTTAGCTACAGGAAATATGAGTTTGACAGCAGTGTAACTGTTCCAAACTCTTGCTATGTCAAGCACCAAGCACCTTAGCCCTTACAAATTGAATCAAGAACAAAACAATACAGGCCCGAATCTAGCTATACATCTCAAAGACTGAAGGGTACTTTGTTTTCATAAGAGGGGGAAATGCTATTTCCTCAATTGGAGGCAGAATAAAGAATCTTGAAGGCTGCTGGCTGATTCACTTTCTAGGCAGACCAAGGCTGGTAAATAAGGTGCATTGTTGAAAGCATTTTTTATGATGTGAACAAAAACTGAAAAGTATCTTACTAATTTCCTAGGAAGCTATCAGCTACTAACTGGTAAAACAGCTGATAAAGCCACAATCTTCATTCCAAACCTTGACATTTCTGAAGATCTGGTCAGTTTAATTTTAAATATGTTGAGACAGACCTTTATTTCCCACACAGGGACTTGAGAACTCCTGGCACAATCACAAGGAGACAAGTTCGTATCTGTGTGAAGGGCTGCAGAAACTAGGTCTCCAACTCTTTGTGAAGGAACCGGTATGAGTGATCTAGAGTGTCTTATGTAAGGTCTGGGGAGGGTGCATGACATAACAAAGGTCTTCCTGTCAATTGACTTAAGGCTCTAGGCGCACTCATTTAAGAGGAAGGAATGGGGCAGAGAGATCAGTATCTGAGGCAGGCAGAAGCACATAGCAACACATGAAGTTGCCTTATTGGAAATATTGTCTCTTCTGATCGCCAACAGTTCTCTAAGGTCTCAGCCAGAGGCCTTTTATCTCATCCTACTAACTGGTTAACTTGAAAAGCAAGATATTGCACTAGTGACTTTCTGCATCCAAGACAGCTGCTTTGACATTGAGCCATGTGCCTTTCTCATTGTTTATTCTGGCTAGAGCATGAACAAAATTTGCAAGAGGAAGAACTGTTCTGACTTTGTACACGTGACACAGTTTCAGCTCTAGTAATGAGATTTTTTTTAAATTGCAACTCTAGTTGACTCAACAGAGGGACACAGGTAGTGCATATTCATGACAGTAAGTGACAACTCTCTTGACACACTTTTAAATATTAAAAACTGTTACCTGTCACCGGCTATACATTGCATTATGTTGACCAATCAAATGGACGTTTGGGTCAACAGTTTCGGTCACAAATTAGCTGAAAGTTATTTCTCAAGTGAGAGATTTTACCCAAGGAAGGATGAACAGAGGAAGGTGTAGATACCTGTATGATTTGCTGTGATGGCTAGAAACACCTTTCACATGGATAGCAGAATTTACCACAAGTCCTAGAGAGTACTCAAATCTAAAGTGCATCTAGGTGGTTCTAACCCATTATTTCCATGTTTCAGGAGGCAAGGCTTCCCACAATCACCACAGTTTCTGTACCTAAAGGGTATGACTGGAAGGAAATAACTGAATACATCATCAGAAACCATGGGGTTGAGGTTTCAGGAGGCCTGGGTCCATCAGCAGACAAGGTAATTAAATCAAGGAGACAAAAATAACAAATTGTATGAGACCTACCTTCATGCTTTTTGGTTTGTTGCATATTAAAGCCTAGTGGATCAGAGGTGGCCCATACAAAATGACCCTTTAAAATTTAAGGTGACTGAAGATGTGGCCAAACAATTGTTTGGCAAAACCAACTCTCTCTTACTGTCTCTTGGGAGGGGGAGCTCAGGAAGCAATTGCTAAAGCAATCTTGATTTTTGGGGACTGAAAAAGAAACAATGAAAGACTATCCAGAAACTTTAACAACAGACCCTAACATCTGAGGCAATGAAAAAGCATACCCTCCCCCCAAAAGGATCCAATGTGCACACCCCTAGAGGGTTCTCAAGGGAATAATTTACAGAGCATTTACAATTCCACTTCTGCATATCTGTCTTATTGTCAGGTTTTTCGAATAGGACTGATGGGCTACAACTGCACTAAATTCAATGCTGACAAAGTTCTTCATGCCCTGGAAGATGCCCTTCAACACTGTCTGAAAAGCAAACTGTGAGACCCCCGCATTTCTCTATCCTCATTCCTCAACAAGTGTATGTACTGCTGTATCATCAAGCATTTATTCCATTCCATTACAGTTCACAGCACTAAGTATTAAAGCTTTTTGTGTAGAATAGAAAAACTACAGTAAACAATCAACAAAACTAATGATCCAAGTCCCTCAAAATATCTAAGGTCCTTTCTACATCATCATTCAAAATTACTTCACAGACCTGTTTTAATCTTTCATTAAATGTGATATAACCACAGCTTCAATTGATGTGACAAACCTAGGTTTTCAATTCAAGTTATGCTATGCAGATTACTGTTACAAAACTGACCATCAGAAGTTTAATTAAGGTTGACATGTCTCCATCTGCTGTTCTGTTGCTCCCTCTGTTTTTTTCTTCCCATCACTGGCTATATCTAGCATGTGCTAGCTCACAAGTAAGTGTCCTCGTAAAAAACTTTCAAATCTTTCCCATTAGGGTTTTTGCCTGTAGCCATGATGGTGATGTTGAGATTTGTTTTTACCTCTTTTGCTCTTGGGTAGCAGCTAGATATTGTTCACTCTAGCAATTTAATACAAGCTTCTGTAAAATCAGGCTCTGAGCACATCTACCCACATCCTAGCAATCATTCTGCCAACACCAGCAGCTGGATGGGGAAAGAAACAGGGCTCATAGACTTTCTGTGTAAAACCTTTGGTCATATACATACCCAAATATACAAGAATCAGCCAAGTTTCCCTACTGCAGCTTCTGATACCTCCTGCTCCTTGGATAACCTCCTGTAAACCCAATAAGATCACTGGAGTGAAGTAAAGCAATGTCTCCAAACCAAGTTTTACAAAAGGGTATGGAACATACAGCAGGTATTTGAACTCTGATGATGGTAGGGCAACAAGTGGCCAGTACCTTACACATCGTTCACATATTTTAGAGAAATTGCAATGAAAGGCAAAATGTGTTTTCATCTATATCACTGGTCCCCAAACTTTTCCAGGCTGCCGTCCCCTTATCTCCCCCCCCCCCCCCGCACACACACATGCAGACGAACACACATCTCTTTCCTGGTGTTAGGTCTACTGTAAATTCAAAACATTATATAGTCCCTGCACTTCTTTATGGTTGTTGTGCAGTGGCCATATTGTAGTCTGGAAAGCATGCATGCATACACACGCCCACATAAAAGTTCTTTGTGAAAGTCATTCATAAAAGCCACTTTGGGTCCTCATTGGGGATAAAGTCAGATGGGGAAATTGAGAGAAGCAAGCAACGGAAAATCCCATGGCCAAGAACAAGCAGGAAGAGGCTTTTTCAGCCTCCGAAAGATGGAGACTTTTGGGGAGGGGTTGCTAACCCTGGATTAAGAAATTAAGAAATCCAACCCTGGATATCTGGGGTGGAGTCAGAGAAGGACAGGGTTTGTGTGTGTGTGTGGGGGGGGGGGGTACTCAGCAGAAATATGATCCCATCCAGCCCACCTTCTGAAGTTGTTTTCTTCAGGAAGCTACGCAGAGCAGGTCCTGATCATCATTCAGATGGGAAACCACCAAGGAAGTTCAGGGTTGCTACTACCTAGAGGCAGGCAATGGTAAGCCACCTTGGAACATCTCTCACTAGGAAAACGTAGCTGCAGCAGGAATTCAGACTATTGCCCCACTACTGCCCCAAAATTCCTCACTGCCCAGGAGACATACTTCCCACTTTGGAAACCCTTAATCTATATTCTTATCAAGAGAGACTGACAAAGGAACACTAAGGTCATATTCACAAACTGAATACAGCCATTATTTCCTGTGTAATGTATACACCATTGTTCTTTGATAAGAAAACTGTCACGGGCACATCATAAGCAACTTTCACCCTATGACGTGTCAGTCTTGAGCCTACTCACTGAGAATTGAAAGAAAATCAAAACCCAGCTGACAGTGGTTATGTTCTACATCATGATGACTCATACCTTTAAGGACTGGAACAAATAGTTATGAAAATGCTGAAGGAAGATGTGACCCTTACCTACTAAAAACACTGCCAAAGAAGAACAAATTATTTCAACAGTCTTGAACCTATTCAATTATTAAGGAAATTACTTCAAAATATGTTTTTGCTCCACACCTATTCATTTGGATTCCTATGGGAGATCAAATCACTTTATACATACAGATTTATGTATTCCACACAACCATTCAGCACCCTGCCCTCCTTATTCAAGAAGTCCAAACATTTCTTCTTACAACAGTTATTTTCCATTTTTGCAAGCAAGAAGCAATTCTGTATTACTGACCCAGAGAAGTAAGCAAACTTGCATTTGGGATTACAGAGTTCTGAATCAAATTGGACAGCTGAAGTCAAGGATGTTCTGGGGCCAGAGGACCAAGCCCTATGAGGAATCACTGAGGAACTTGGGAATGTTCACCCTGGAGAAGAGGAGGCTGAGCGGGAACATGATTGCTGCCTTTAAGTATTAGCAGTTCAGCAGTGTAATCAGCTGCCTAAGGAGGTGGTGAGCTCCCCCTCACTAGTTGTCTTTAAGCAGCAGCTGGACAGATACTTTTGATGGATGTTTTAGGCTGATCCTGCATTGAGCAGGGGGCTGGACCAAATGGCCTGCATGGCCCCTTCCAACTCCATGATTCAATGATTAGTGAGGAGTATTAAGCTATTCAAATTGAGCCAGATTTATTCACTTTTGATTTTGCAGGTTCTCTTTGAATACAGAAAAGCAATGAAAGGAATTTCCTCAAGAGTCACTTAAATGCAATGAGTCTATTATACTTACTATCCTGATACACAGAGACTCTGTACTAAATAACTCCACCCAAGTTTGTTTCCTTTATGTGAAATAAACACATCTTCATCTATAGATCATCATCTATGAACAGCACACATAAAAACACTTTCCTGCTGAATCTCAATCTTCTAGCCTTACCTGCTGGTTTTCCTGATAGGCAAAACTGTTAGCATTGATTTTCATGACTAGATTAATGTTGGCAAACATCTCTCTCTTGTATACACTATAATGAAAATAGCCACTCACATTGACTTTTGGTTCAGAAGAGTATAATATCTTCCCCTCTAAAGCCCTTCTTTCCCTACAACTGAGATCAAATATCGTTACAGTATAAGCAGATGGTCAAGTAGTGGTTATCAATTCCATGGATCCAGAACCTCATTCTGTAAAGAAGGTTTGAAATCCTTGACAGGAGGCCTTAAGAACATAACCAGCACCTGATTGTTTTCCAAAACAAAACTAATGCATTTTTATTTAAATAGGACATCCTGTTCCCTTTTTACCTCTAAAACTGATTGATTCATATTGTTTTATGTTTGACAAGCTTTTATATTCCAAAATTCATTTCTATAAGCTTATGGCTTTGTTTTCTAAAGAAATATAGTTTAAGAGAAGGAAAACTGCTTGTTTGTTGTTGTTGTTATGTGCGAAGTCGTGTCCGACCCATCGCGACCCCATGGACAATGATCCTCCAGGCCTTCCTGTCCTCTACCATTCCCCGGAGTCCATTTAAGTTTGCACCTACTGCTTCAGTAACTCCATCCATCCACCTCATTCTCTGTCGTCCCCTTCTTCTTTTGCCCTCGATCTCTCCCAGCATTAGGCTCTTCTCCAGGGAGTCCTTCCTTCTCATGAGGTGGCCAAAATATTTGAGTTTCATCTTCAGGATCTGGCCTTCTAAAGAGCAGTCAGGGCTGATCTCCTCTAGGACTGACTGGTTTGTTCGCCTTGCAGTCCAAGGGACTCGCAAGAGTCTTCTCCAGCACCAGAGTTCAAAAGCCTCAATTCTTTGACGCTCGGCCTTCCTTATGGTCCAACTTTCGCAGCCATACATTGCAACTGGGAAGACCATAGCCTTGACTAAACGCACTTTTGTTGGCAGGGTGATGTCTCTGCTTTTTAGGATGCTGTCTAGATTTGCCATAGCTTTCCTCCCCAGGAGCAAGCGTCTTTTAATTTCTTTGCTGCAGTCCCCATCTGCAGTGATCTTGGAGCCCAGGAAAATAAAATCTGTCACTATCTCCATTTCTTCCCCATCTATTTGCCAGGAATTGAGAGGGCCAGGTGCCATGATCTTTGTTTTCTTGATGTTGAGTTTCAAGCCAACTTTGGCACTCTCCTCCTTCACCCGCATCAACAGGCTCTTTAGTTCCTCTTCACTTTCTGCCATTAGAGTGGTATCATCTGCATATCTGAGGTTGTTGATATTTCTCCCTGCAATCTTGATCCCAATTTGTGACTCCTCTAATCCCGCATTTCTCATGATGTGCTCTGCATACAAGTTAAATAGGCAAGGCGACAGTATACAGCCTTGCCGAACTCCTTTCTCAATTTTGAACCAGTCAGTGATTCCATGTTCAGTTCTCACTGTTGCTTCTTGACCTGCATATAAATTTCTCAAGAGACAAATAAGATGCTCTGGTATTCCCATCTCTTTAAGAACTTGCCACAATTTGTTGTGCTCCACACAATCAAAGGCTTTAGCATAGTCAATGAAGCAGAAGTAGACGTTCTTCTGGTACTCCCTAGCTTTCTCCATGATCCAGCGTATGTTGGCAATTTGATCTCTAGTTCCTCTGCCTCTTCGAAATCCTGCCTGTACTTCTGGAAGTTCTCGGTCCACATATTGCTGGAGCCTAGCTTGTAGGATTTTGAGCATAACTTTGCTAGCATGAGAAATTAGTGCGATGGTGCGGTAGTTTGAACATTCTTTGGCATTGCCCTTCTTTGGGATTGGAATGTAAACTGACCTTTTCCAATCCTGTGGCCATTGTTGAGTTTTCCAAATTTGCTGGCATATTGAGTGTAGCACTTTTACTGCATCGTCCTTTAAGATTTTGAATAGTTCAACTGGAATGCTGTCACTACCACTAGCTTTATTGTTGCTCAGACTTCCTAAGGCCCATTTGACTTCACATTCCAGGATGTCTGGCTCCAGGTCAGTAACTACCCCATTGTGGTCATCAGGGATGTTAAGCTCGCTCTTGTATAGTTCTTCTGTATAATTTTGCCACCTTTGTTTGATCTCTTCTGCTTCTGTGAGGTCCCTACCATTTTGGTCCCTTATCATACCCATCTTTGCATGAAACGTTCTCTTCAACTGCTTGTTGGATGGAGTGAATTTGTACAAGCAGACCAAGAACACTTTCTTATACAAATACTCATAAAAGTGTTCATGATCTGCAAAGAAGGAACTGTGGCGTTATCAAACTCCAGTTATTTGTGACTTCTAAAGGTTCCAACAATCTGGACTTTGTTGGAAATGACTGCCCATATTGACAGCATCCCAAGAGGTGGAAGAGGTAAAAGAAGCAGAAAAACTGGAGTTTACACACAAATTGCAGTTATTTTACCAAAGTCTGACAATAGTCCTAGATTCTCAATGATCAAAAAGAACTGGGGAAATGACATTTCAAATGAAAGTTAGATCTCACAGTATAAGCATACATCCAGTAAAAACTACTGTCACATGGCTATCCACCTGAATCTACTCTAACGTGGAGAAGGAATTAGAAGATTAACTTATGTGTCCTCTGAATGACAAATGCACTAAGAGAACGTAGCAAAGTACAGAGAATGGATTTTCATAGGTTTAAGTTAAGAATATTCAGATTATGAACCTTTTCATCATGAAAGCAAAAAAATAATCAATGGGGCCAAGCCATTTTAAATATGTTCTCCAGAAAAAGCTCATCTTTTTATTTACAGTGTTTTCTATTTGTACATATTTATAGCAACATCAAAAAGTATTCACAAAGCTTCACTGAGTGCAAAATGCCACTTCAATAATCAGCTATCATCCTAATATTTCATCAACCTGTTTCCCAAGCATTACCCAGATTGTCTTAGCATAGTTTCTATCCTCCTTTACATTAAGGGTCACACTATTAAAAAGTAACCTCCAAGTGTGAAGATGAAAATTTGCACATCTCAGCTGTATTCAACACAGTTTTAGGCATATCTATATTTTAAAATAAATGGATATGCATATGGCTGATGTAGGCATCACAACAACATCAGAAGTGCATGTGTAATAATAATCCAGAGTGCAAAAGCAGCAGCCAGGCTGAGGGACTCCTCCCCTCTCCCTTCCCATTGCACTGGGGAGTGGATTTGGACAAATCTGACAAGTAAGTGATTTTTCTCAGTATTATTAAGGCTACGATCACTTTAAATGATTTAAATAAGGCTTTATTTCTGAGGTACTAGGTTAGCAGGTGGGCACACACTGTGCAGACCTACAGAAGTCCAACCCCAACAAGCGTGTAGCAATGACACTGAGAAATGATGTCACTTTTTACTATCCCTGAATCACTATTACTTGCCTTTCAGAGTAAAACAATAAAAAAACTTATATATAAAGCTCTTTTTGTTTTGCAGCTCATTAATATTTCTCATCAAGGGTCCAATTCTTTCATCTTAACATAATCGATGAGAAGTGACTAAGTATGTGAATGCCTAATTATAAAAAATTATATAATTATGGCGCATTAGTGAAATGCGACACACTGCCTCTGACTGGGGTTCTCCATCCTTTCACACAAAGACCTGTAGGCACGCACCACAAAAAACCCCACTTGATGAACCAGAAGGTGAGAGACAGACAGCAAGTCGTTTGCGGAATAAAAACCCACCGTCATCATGCATGTCTGGAATCTTATAAAAACCAAACAAAAGCGGGGACTCATTTATAGATTCCTAGGGCTTCCTAGTCTTCTTTTCTACCACCATGCGGTTCCAAACAAACTGCAAACAGATGTTTCACTACAATCCATACCCCGTGGTTCCAGTCATCTAAGAGCGATGCAGAGTTTTATAACAAGTGTAATTTCTGAGGCAGCAGTGGCACTGGCACGGGGAACTATGTTTTTTCTTGCTGGCATAGAGTTCAACCTTCCAATGTACTTAACTGAAAAGGCTCCACCTTGGGCTCTCCGAATTCTGTTGTCCCAAGTCCAGGGAGCTGGAGCTTGCAACACATGGCAGTAAGAGGCTAACTTTTAGTCGTATTACATGTGCTACCAGTTATCTAGATCTCACCTCATTTTGCTTTGAAAGAGGAAATATAGGTACATTAAAGTGAGGTTAACAAATGCATATATTTTACTTAAAAACATTCATCTGTTCAAAATAAACTTCATGGGACAAAACTTTTTAAATAACATTTCAATTCAAATTGTATATAATTCTTTAAAGATTTCATACAGCAAAGAATGGTTAATCCTTGAAAATCTGTAGAAAAAACACAAAGAGAGGAAAACAAAGCTCTGAGGTATCACACCCACCCAGACACAGCCGTACCAAGGCTGCAGTATAAGCAGAAAACTGTAGGCCCAAAGGGGGAAAAAAGATGGTTGATTGTTCTATTAGAGTCCAGGTAGCTCGAGGGGGGGGGGAATCCCAGAACAGTCCTCTGAGTAAAGGAACTACCTCAGTAAAGTCCTCAAGTGCATTGGAGACCTGATCACTTAAACTGCTCCTGCCAAGCAGCTCCCTGCACCTGAGAGAAATGCAGCCCAAGGTGCCTTGTGCAAAAGATAAGGAATTAGGTGCGGCTACTTCCCATTATTCCTTATAATATAGCTTTGAGAGTTGTACAAAAGTTCAACTTGTCTTTGATCATGCAAGATACTGCTGGAGTGCTGTCTTTGCCCTGTAAGAAGAAATATTTAGATTTTATTTATGAGAAAACACATGGAAAACACACAGCAGTCTGACATAAAGGCATGTGGACATACAGCTATTCAAATCAGAAATGGCTTCTTCCAATAAAGGAAATTAGGCAGTAAATGGTAATTTGTAGTTTGTTGGGAAGATCCAAAGCAATACGTCAAGAAACCTGCTAGCATGGCCATGCCTTTGGTTTAAGCCAGGCTTTCTCAACCATGGATTCATGAAACCCTGAGGTTTCTTCACGGCCCTGGGAGAGTTTCCCAAATAGGTAGGAGTTAATTAATTTTTTATATATTTTTAAAATTTGTTAAACATTTATCACGTATATGACCATATGGTCATGATGACCTGATTCTCCCTTCCAAAATGGGCACTGATGGGCCTGGAGGGGGTGGGATGGGGATGGGCCCCAGGCGGGCATGGACACAGCTATGCCTCTCCACCATATTCTGGATGATTGTGCCACTTCAGTGGTTTCTCAAATCCTGAAGAATGTTTCAGGGTTTCTCAATGGTAAAAAGTTGAGAAAGGCTGGTCTAAGCAAAAGTGGGGAACCCTACTCCTATGGAGTGCTAATCTCTACGAACAATTAAATGAAACCTTTTCTAAATATATTCCAAGATACCAACCAACCAACATACACATTTCAGATGTCCTTATTATTTTAGACACTCATGAAATGAGAGGAGCGATTGAGGGGGTTGGGGAAAATTAAACAGCAACAAACTTTATCTATGTACGCTACTGCAATTAACATACATATTTTCATACAGATCAAGCTCTTTCAAATCTGGTTATGGAGTCTTTTTGTACTTACTTGTCACAAAGATTTGGATCTGATGACTGACTCAATTTATGTAGAATGTCTACTATTCCAATATCTCTCAGTTTATCCTGCCGCTCTTGGGAACCTAACATAATAACATGGCACATTGTTAATTTTATGAAATAGATTAAAGAGTTACAAGATGTGTAGTATGAAGTTATACATAGAAACATTTGGATCAGAATGTCACTTAGCTTAAGATGCTGTGAACACTCAAAAACTATCATCTCTTTTTTTTTAAGATTTTTATTTTTCAAAAAGTAAAAGAAAGAAATAGAGTTGGTATACTTGGTACATCATATTACTTATACACACTGTAATAACATTGTATTAAAGTAGCCTCCTTCTGGTTCAGCTTTTGTTATCTTTTTAAATAGTTCAAATAGGGGTCCCATTGTTCTTGAAAGACTTAACTATAATCTCTTATGTGTATCCTACTAGTCCTAAATTAAGAACAGAAGGTGAGCTTTCTTTGGCTGACCGGAGCTTTTCAGACAGAGCTAATTAGTACTATAACAAGAGTTTTCTGAGTGGTGGTTCCTGTATTTTGGAAGTTCTCCCAAAAAGTTTTTAAAGAATGTAACAATTAGAAAAGGGGGGCGAGGATACACTAGGATGCTGAAACAGTAATGTGCTTTCAGTTCTAAGCTCCCCAACCCAAGCTGGGTCAGCTAAATTGGGAAAGCTTGAAGCTGAAAGCTGGCTGGTAAAGAAAAGGATGACTTAATTTGCTCTTTTCCCAGAAAATAGTAGCCGGTGGGGAAAGAAATTCCTCTCCCCTGCAGATTCTTAAGGGTCTGGTTTTGCTCCTTGAATATTATTTACAAATTCCATACAAACAGTTGATAATAGTAATGATTAAAGTGTACCTTTCTACAAATAGTAATTTCCAGTAATCAATAACATCTTGTTCAGTTCTTCTGCAGTGTTTATTTATTTTAGTTATTTATATTTGTATTTATTAACCACCAGACCCTGCTAATTTGTTGCAGTTTACAATAAACTCTCAAAGCTTACATCTGTAACCACTATAATAAATGTGGTAAGGGGTCCTAGAAGGAGTTGGGCCCCATCGTTTAAAGGCCAACGAGCGCTCCTGACTGTGTCCTCCGGCAGCCTGACTGGCCGGCTACCCAGTGGCCAGCCAATCAGGCTATGCGGCCAACCTCAAACCGTCACCTCGAACTTATCTGACTTTGCCCGATTCACTAGCCGCACACAGGTCCACTGCCTCGTAAGTGAACTTCCACGTGCCTGGTGACTGAGCTGCCAGGGAGCTGGCCCTGTGGCCTGGGGGTCCCTGTGGCGCTGGCTGCCTCCTGTGGGGGTCAAGGGGAACAGCCATGGTCTCCACCGTGGTGGAGGGGCGACCAACTCCTTCCCAACTCTGCCCCCCTAAAACCCTCAGCAGCACTTTTGAAGGTAGCAGCCAAGTGGCTGCCAGTGCTTCCCCCCCCCTCCCCAGGCCCACCAACAAATCTTCAGGCCTTGGCCAGCCTGTCCATGGCAAGTGGGGGGTGGCCTAATGGCCTCTGTATGCCTGACTACAATTGGGCTTTGCCCCTAGTAAAATACATAACAATATAATGGACTACAATATTGGTGGTTTAAGCCAATCTATAATCCTTATTTATTTGTTTGTTTGTTTGTTTATTTATTTATTATATTTCTATACCGCCCTCCCCGGAGGCTCAGGTTTTGCCTCCCCCTTTTCGCCCGTCCATGCACTGTAGTAACAACCACACCCTCCCTGGGGGGGGGGAAATCTTCTGACAATGTCTGGCATATGGAGGCCTATACTGGAAGGGACCCAAATCTTCCTAGCCTGCTCTCAACCAAATGCCTGGCAAAAGAGCTCTATTTTGCACGCCCTGTGGAATTGTAAGAGCTCCATCAGGGCCTTCAGCTCTTCCAGGAGCTTGTTCCACTAGGTTGGGGCCAGGACCAAAAAGGCCATGGCCCCGGTCAAGGCCAGGCATACCTCCCGGGGGCCGGGGACAACCAACAGATTCAAAACCCGCAGAGCGAATAGCTCTGCAGGTGGCATAAGGAGACAAGCAGCCCCTCAGTTATGTGGGGCCCGGGCAATATACATTTTTACCCATTCTGTTACTGTAAATACTTCTTTTCTTCCATTACCAATGTATAACATCTGCTTCTACCTAATACTTTAAACAAGTTATGAAGAATATCCAATGGCTTATTTATATATATTTCAATAATGCTATAAATTACATTTATAATTTTTGAGCACTACATCTTTACAACTGAATATTTCACGATCCATAGTAAGATGTTCTTATCTCATTCTTATGCTACCACAGAATCATGGTCTTGAACTTTAAGTTCTAACTAGAGTTTACTGAGTAGAATGTCATAGGCATACAGTCAGCAGGGGTGAGCATGAATCGAACCACAAAGCAAAATTCATCACAAATTTTGCCCTACTGTTATGAACTTCCACAAACCTTTGAAGTTCATGAAGAGTAGAAAAAAGAGGTATAAAGGGACTAGGCATCTCTCTACCAATCAGCTGCTTTTCTGAGTTTCTTTAAAGAGACTGTACAAGAAAGTGAAACAGCTGAGCAGCTGGGAGAAACTTCCCATCATGCAGTTGCTTTTGCAGCTTTCTTGTGCACTCCCTTTAAAGTTTAAAGGGATTGTGCAAGACAGCCCGAAACAGCTGAATGGAGTGTTGGCTGTTCCCTACCACTCAGTTGTCAGGCTTTCTGCAAACCCTGTTTAAAGGTACTGCAGTCCCTTTTCAATGGGGTTTTCAGGGCCACAAACTGGTTCACTATGAACCACCACAAACTATATTTTTCTGGTTCATGCCCATCCCTAACAGTTAGTACTGGCAAGGAAACTGAAAAGGGACAACAAATATTAAATTTGGGGGAAAGGGGACCACATAAACTCACAGCTTGATTCTAACTTAATTCAGTCAGCCAATGGCAATTTGTTTTCCTAGCTCCTCGACTACTTCCTGTAGTTTCCAATGTGTATTTCTTTCAGAACTTTTCTATACTAATTCTTAAATAATATTCAAGGAGCAAATACAGACTATGTTTTAGGCTATGTTTTTCAAGTTCCTATGCTTATATTTCAATTAATGGAACTTTTATAGTATGAGTAGCAGGGAAAACTTTTTAAAAAATCGGTTAGGTCTGCAGAAAAAAAAAACACCAGAAATCCCAAGTCCATACAACTAATGCTAACTCAATGAGCCTCCTAGATGACTAGAGTTTACAGATGTTACATTAATATTAGTCACAGTAACAGACTGCTGCTACAGAAGGAGGAAACTCTGAGAGCCAAACTATTGTTTCAAAGCCTTAGGTTGGCTTTCCTAAAAAGATACAGGAAGGCTCTATGGTTGGCCAAAATGTTTTCTAGTCCTATTTGTCCATGTTCTGAATGAAGCAAGAAAAGAAGACTGCGCTTTGCCTGCAATGCTTAGTGGTGGGTATCAATGGGACACTCGTCCAATGTTTTTCTACTTTTTCACCAAAGTTATGCCTTCCTGAGCTGGCAAACAGAATTATATGGCCCTTTCCCCTCCTCTCTTTTCTTTTAATCTTTCATTTTCCCCACCTAATATGAAAGTATGTTCTATACAGTGTTCTTTATTTCATCATTCACAGGTTCAATCAGAGGTTCCTTTCTTAAATTAGCCTCTGAACATCCCATAACAGCACACCCAAGAATCACATCATCTTACCTTCTTCTTCATTCCATATAAGATTAGATACGCAAAACATGGCAGCAAGTTGCAGTTTAGCATTCGAGTGACTCTAAATTGGAACAGAAAGTAATTTAGATACATACATTTTTAAACAATTATAATGATCTGGCTGTTTCTCTCAAAGGGTCATCCTTGAAGCATACTAGAAAGTGCCCATTGCTCCACATCATAAGAGACACCAAAATAATTAAGACATGAATCACATTACATTATAAAACCAGAATTTCAGTACATATTATGCTACAGTATAAAGCTTTTGCTTCATTCCAGCTTGGTTCAGATGTCACATGAAACCATGATTTAATTAAATTAACAATTGGTATGATGGTGTAAATGAAGGCTACTCCACTAACTATTGTATATCAAGCCAGGATTTATTAACAGTTGTTGCCAACTGATTAGCCAGTTAGACTTAACCACAGTTTGGCATGACATACAAATGTGGAATTCCTGGCTTGTGGACATCTGGGATCTTTCTCTGAACAATGTTAGTAAGGGTATAAGCTGTGGGGAGTTGGAAGAAACCAGCAATTAAGGTGAAGTAACCCACATTTGTCAAGGTAAACCAGAACGATAATCTATGAACTGTATCCTGGTTCATACACTAACAGCAAAAATAAAACATGGTTTCCCATTATAGCTGATGTGAGAGTGAGGATATCTACTCTCATAACAAGAGGAGGATTAATATATGTAAACCCACTTCGCGCATCAGCTGTGACTTCCATCTGTCTAGGCCAGGGGTAGTCAAACTGCGGCCCTCCAGATGTCCATGGACTACAATTCACAGGAGCCCCTGCCAGCATTTGCTATCTATCTATCTTTTTATTCAACATCTGTCATGTATGAGTGGGACAGTTACTGGTATGTCTATCCCAATGACTGAATCCTTCTATTTAAAAAGCAATGAGGTTAACTAACAGAGAAAAAGTAGATAAGTAAAAACCACTAAACTAAAATAGAGAACGACATGAATAAAACATTAACAGTTAAAATCCTTTCCACAAAACTTCTGATTCTGTCTTTGAAACCTAGGAGCCACAAAAAGGCATAGTAAAAACAACACTGATAAAATAGAAAATATAGTGTCAGAAAAGCTTAATTTAGCCCCTTTTGAAAGCCCTCCTGTAAAGAGCTTAAATAATCTCTCAAGGTTATCCAAGAAAGGGTAAAATTTAGCTTGAGGGCAACCAGGGGCAGGCCCCTCTCCAATATACCCACCAGTTACATCCTGCAAGGTTGGTACACAGAAAACACTAGCTCTGGCAGATCTCAAGCAGATTCTTGCTGGTCCCTGAAATCCTTTTACAACTGAGAAGCCAGTGATTGACCCAGAGATCTCCATCCAAAGGACATGCTTTACCCACTGAACTACAGCACCTTTCTCAAGTGTTATGTATAAAAAAAGAAATAGAAATACCAATAAAGTAAAATTGCCTACCATGTAATACTTAATTTTTTGCAAGGTATCATCATTTGTCATAATTAATTCTTTTGCTGTTGTTCCATCTGCTATGTTGGCAAGTATACATAATGTCTGAAAAAGAGAAGGGGGATACAGAAGAACAGTAATCCATGTCCTTCAGAGAAAGGTCCAGACACTGGAGAGTTCTGTCCTGAATGCTTTTAGGATACCATTCTTTGCCCAGCCTCAAAAAGATAAGCGTTCAAAGGCTGGGAAGTACACTTACTGCCCCCAATCCTGAGCTGTTCTTCCAACCTTGTTTAAGGCTACAAAAGACTATTCCTTATAAGCCTGAGGAGTTCCAGGACAGCAACAGAGTAAGCAACCTTCCAGCTTTTACTAGTTTTTTTTTGCCTGCTCAAACTTCCAACCACAGTCAGTAGAGGGCTGGACCTGAAAGCCTCTCTGATGTTTTCCTAGCAACTTACAGAAAGTATGTTTGGCACAATCTGAAACTTGCAACAGAGTTTGCTTCTAGAGGTTTTTTATTTGTATTTTTCTGGAAGTGACAGAAAAGAACCCCTACTCTATTTGTATCTTTTATGGCTACACCATACAATGGGAAGTCACAAATAAATATACATTTATATATCAATATATCCAATTACTCAAAATCTATGAGTAGTATCATTTAAGTAACTACTATATATAATTCTGAATATAGCTCAGGATGCAGAGCCTTAAATCCATTAATCCAAGGTTTGTAAAAATCTCAAATATTTAGTAGAAAATCTGGAGGTCTTGTAAGCCCCCCCAAATAAAAAAAAGAACTTTGTGCCTGTGTAAACATCACAACTTGAATAAAGCAAATCCCACCACAAAATGTTACAAGAGCGATGTCATGAGCACCAAGTGGCTGGAAGATGATGCTACAAGATAGGAGGAGGGAAAGGGCGGAGGGAAGGAGGTAGAGGATAAGCCAGCACCACTACCACTACTGAAGCAGCAGCCACTGCTATCAGAGCCACCGTGTGAACCCAGCAGGCAAAGGCAGCAGCACTGCAGGCAGGCTGACCAGCTGCTGATGAACAACTGGACAGCCCAGTGAGGAAGCAGGAGGCATTAGGCCCATTATGCACGGCCGCCGAAACGGCGATTTCGGGTCACATGGAAAACGCGGAGAGGGAAGACGCGACGCATACCGGTTATACACGGGGCGGGGCGCGACGGCGGCAAAACCCAGAGTAACCGATTATGCACGCGCCGATCCGGGCGCCGCTTCTGGTTGCGCCCCGGTCACCCGGAAGCTGCACTTTCTTCCGCGTTTCACTGACGCGGCTTTTTCGGTGGCATGCACCGAAGCTGCAGCCGGTTGCAGCCGGCTCCGTGCGTTATCGGTGATTTTAGTCGCCGCCATTCCACCCCGAATGTGCGCTAAAACCCCCGTGCATAATGGGTCTTAAAGAAGCAACAGGCAGATTGGCCAGCAGGCAGTGAAGAGGGCAACAGAAGCAACATAGCTGGGTAAGCCCAGAAGAAGAGTTTGTTCTTATATGCTGCTTTTCTCTACCCAAAGGAGTCTCAAAGCAGCTTACAATTGTCTTCTCTTTCCTCTCTTTCCCGTGAGGCTGAGAGAGCCCTGATATCACTTGCTCAGTCAGAACAGCTTTATCAGTGCTGTGGCGAGCCCAAGGTCACCCAAGGGAAAAAGAGACCAGCATAGTTATATATTAGCACATTCTATTAATGTATCAGTGCTGTGGCGAGCCCAAGGCCACCCAGCTGACTGCTTGTGGGGGAGCAAAGAATCAAACCCGGCTTGCCGGGTTAGAAATCTGCACTGCTAACCACTACACCAAGCTGGAAAGGGAAGTAGCAGGAATAATGGCAGGGGAAACAAAACAGTGGAAGGGACCAGAAAAAGAGGGGCCAGGAAGGGACAGTGCCTGCATAGCAGCAACAGAACAGTCCCCTCTTAGACCCCTTGTTGATATGTTTTCTTTACATAAACTACCAAACTGAGGTTTTCTAACTATAGAATTTTGATTACTTTGGCACAGAATTCAGTATTTTAATTTAGCATAGAAATTTCTACAGTTCTACTTGTACTACTAATGCATATGTATACTTATGTAATACAACAGTACACAATACCTGTTCTTTGACCTCTACATTGTGCTCTCCTTCCAGAATGAGGGTCACTGCTTGCATGATTTGTTTGCCATGAGTACTGATGATCTGATCTATATGCTGTCAAAAGTTATAAAAATAAAATCAGTAAACCACTTATTTCAAAAGGTTAAAATATTAAAAGAAAAAATCCAGTGAACAATTCCTTTAGAATAACAAAACAAATTAGCTTAAATTTACATCTAGTTCTTGATCAACAAAAACCAAAAGCATACAAATAGGAGCCGTTATCTACTGACTTAAATGGGTGATCATATGTAAAAGTTACATTAATGACAGATGAGTTTCTAGAAGTATCTAGAACTGAGAGGTGGTAGAAGAGGAAGAAGAAGAAGAAGAGGAAGAAGAAGAAGAGGAGGAAGAGGAAGAAGAGGAGGAAGAGGGAGTTGGTTCTTCTATGCTGCTTTTCAAAACAGCTTATATTCGCCTTCTCTTTCCTTTCCCCACAACAGACACCCTGTGAGGTGGGGGTGAGGCTGAAAGAGCCCTGATATCACTGCTCAGTCAGAACAGCTTTATCAGTGCCCAAGGTCACCCAAGCTGGCTGCATGTGGGGGAGTGCAGAATCGAACCCAGCTTGCCAGATTAGAAGTCCACACTCCTAACCACTCCACCAAACTGGCATGGAAGAGCATTTGAGAAAGAGACATAATTGTATTCTACATATACCTCTGAGAGATGAACAGCAGCTTTTAAGGCTAAAAAAGGAGAACTGCTATAAATAATTATACAAAGATTGTAGGATCAGGATGTTTCATACATAGAAAGCATGGTTTTACTTACTGGACGAGTAGACAACAGGTTTCTAAGTAGTCCCAATGTCTTCATTAGTACATTTACATCAGTATCTGACAATAATTGGAATAACTGCTCCGTACTCAAGCCTCGTAAAATATCTGCTTTGATCTTTTGTTCTGCTTGAAATGCCATATTCTAAAGGACAGAGAAAACTAATCTTGTATTTGCTGTCATCCCAATATTTTTTCACAAAAGGTCAAGTTTCATTACACAAGCTGCCACCATCTGTTGTATATAAGCATGTAAACCAATTCCAGTGTGTCATGAACATTTCTTAGCACCAAGTTTCTATACACTCCTGGAACATTTCCCAGAGCTCTACAGATTGCCCATTTTAAAATTTCTTCACTTAACCTCATTTTAAAAATTACTTATGGTATATGTAATTTACAGTGCAATACTAAATAGTTACACCCTTCATTGAGGTAAATTGGTTTATGAGGGTGTAATTCTGTTAACAATATTACTACATTAAAATACAGCTTATTACACTGAAATTTCTGTCAAGGACTTGTATGTGCATAAGGCATTTGAAACTCTCCATAAATACAGATTTATCATTTCATTTTCAATACTGCTGTAGTACTGTTTTACAGACAGGGTACAATATGCATGTAAACACCATCCACTGAATAAGCATACTTACCATTAAAGCCCAAACTCCATTAACTCGCAAGGCAAGATTATCACTCTGGGTTAAACTACAGAGGAGTTCTATGGCTCCTGATTCTAGAATAGGCTATATTGGGGGAGGAAAAACCTCAATTAGGAAGAAAGTTTTCTACTGAAAATTGGAAAATTTACACATGTACAAGAAGAGTAGCTAGATAAGTGCTCAGACCACAGAATACATAATGGTTTAGAACTTGCTTAAGCGACCTGCAAAAGGAATTTAATACATATGTAAGAAATATTGAATATAATACTTCAAAGGCCAGTTCAGGTAGCCTCAATGGTCTTTAAGGTGCAAATGTTTTTTTTTCCTTTGTAGTCACAGAATAATAGATTATTATGGCGAAATCATTCATGGACTTTCATCAGATACAAGCTGTGTATCCTACATTCTTACTGAAAAAGCAAATCTGTAAACCAAGGATGGCTAAACCACAGCTTGTGAACTGCATGTTTTCAGACATGCTTTGTAACTCCTGACACAGCCATAGCCCTAATCATAAAACAGTCCCCTGCCAGCCCACTAGCCTTAGTGCACCATTTTATTTAGCTCAGGGCATAGCCAAATGGCTATTCAAGCTTGGGCTAGGGGAGGGAGCATGTGTGGCTACGATAAGTAGTTGGTGAGGCGGCTTCCCAGCGCCTGGAGCAGAGCTTCTCCAACCTGAAGTGGGAGGTGTAATTTTAAAAGCACCACCTTTGGAGCTAGATACCTTGAGTGCCAGAGGGAGGCAGAGCATGAGGCCAAGCACGGCAGAAGCCCAGGCACAAAAGGGCCCACAGGGTGTATGAGAGGAGCACTGGGGAGGGAATGAGATCCAAGAAAGTGCTGTAAAGTTGGAGGTGAGTGACTGGGGAGGCTGGTAGTGCTCCTTGTCCAGTTGCTTGGATCTCCTTCTGCAGAGTGAGCGCCTGACCATGAACATAGTGTGGCCGCCACAAGAAAGAGCAAGAGAGCAGAAAGAGTATGGGGACAGTCATCCTCTTCTAAATATCCTACATCTTTTAAAAAATTCAATTGGAAGAAGGCCTCTGGAAATGTGAGAAATCTTTTGTATCCCAAGGGGTGAAATTCTCAGCACCTGCTCTAGGTGTTCTTTGAAGAGCATAGGGTGAGTTTGCAAGAGATTGGGATACAAGTGTTTAAGGCCTTTATGTAGCTAGAAACAGAAGCCTCATTTATGATGTCTCTTAAGAGCCTAGAACTTTCTTTGAAGATAGATTCAGGTGTATTACTGCTTTGGTCTGAAGCAGCAGAAAAACGTTGAGTCCAATGGCACCTTCAAGATGCAAAATGTGGGTACACTCTTTCTTTGTTAGAAGGCTAACAAAGCAGATTCTATTTGCAGATCCAGTTGAGTATCCTGCAGGTTATCATTTGATGATAAAAAACATGTGTAATAGCTGCTTGTGTCTTGGGGCTTTCAAACATCTGGAGTTTGGTCTGTGTGTCTCTTACACTGAGTTAGCTTGGCCACCCCTGCTGTAAACAATGCAATAAAAGACTACAAGATGCAACTGATTAAGGCCATTACATTTATATGAAAAGCTCAGGTGTATACATGTGACACAGAAAATAATCCCCTTAAATTTAGCTAGATATCTACCCAGAGGCATAACTAGCCTTTACAAGGAGAAGAGTCTTCTCAATAGCCATCCTAGAGTGCTAATATGCTTCCAGAGGAAGTTTTCATGGCTTCTTTTGTTATTCTTGAGAAGGAACAAGCTACTCTTAAATGGCAAGAATTTCTTTCATTTATTTATATCATTTATATTCCACCTTTCCCAACAGCGAGGATGCAAAGTGGCTTACACCAGGGGGAGTCAACCTGTGGTTCTCCAGATGTTCATGAACTACAATTCCCATGAGCCCCTGCCAGCAAACTCTGGAGGACCACAGGTTGACTACCCCTGGATTACAACCATTCCTCTCTCCTCACAACAACCCTATGAGATTGGTAAAACAGAGTTCGTGACTAGCATAAGGTCATTCATCAAGCTTCCATGGCAGAATGACAATTCCTCAATCTCCCAGATCCAAGTCCAAGACTCCAATCACTATACCAGGATTGTGCTGGTACATTTTTGCATTCTCTACCCCCAGTGCAGCCACTGACTTATATGGAACTGAAGAAAAACATCAGACAGACAGTTCACAAGTAACACTCAACTTATGTCACAGCAGTAGCTAAATGGTGATCTGAAGGTTTCAGGCAAGGGATGGACTTTCTAGTCAATAGAACATTTTGATCTATGTTGAGTTCACCACTATTTTGAAAGAAAAAATTGCTGATAGTTATGAAAATCAGAAAGCTGGGAAGCATTAAAAGAATTTCAAACCCAAGACAGAACTCCTAGGTAGCAGTCAACACAGCCTCCAATCTTATCCTGCAGATAGTCACAAGTATATTTTCAGATAAAAAACAAACCTCTTTGCTTGGAGAAAATTCTAAGAGAAGATTGCATAGAGTTGAAGATGCTACCACTAGAATTTCATCAGGAGCATTCTGTAAAACCTAAGAGGAGAAAAAAATGAATACAAACTATCAATATAACAAGGGGACAATCCTGTTTATATCAAATGCCTAACCAAACTTCCTATGCTGCCTACCATTGTTCACAACCTGAATACTCCATTTCGGCTCACCTTGCCCCCACTTGAAAGTCAAAAATGTCCCCAAGACTGTGTATGTGGTTGATTCCATGGGTGTCATATTTTTTCCACCTCCAAAATAGGATTCTTCAGCTGTACTAGGATAGCTGGAGTGGGGGAAGACAAAATAAGCCCTCGAAATGTTGTAGCATCATATCATGCCTGTTGTGTTGGTGGAAGTCAGGACGTAAGTAAGGTGGAAACTCGTACTCCTCAATCCAGACATTGAGCTGAAGTGCATTTCCTCTTAATGGTCATGGACAGACTGATTTTCAAGACAGCACAATTCTTCTTCTGTTTTCTCCAAGTGATTTCATCTGCTAACTGGTGACAACTCAATGCAGGGATGCTGCTATTAGGAAGAGCCTGAAGACACATAAAAGGCACGCATGCCTAAAATACCTCTACAGGAAAGTATTAGTTATACACAGTGGTAGTGAAGGAGTCCTTCACCATCATCACCACATGGCATTTTAAAAAATCCCACTGCTGCATCCATGATCTTCAACTCTAGCCACAGAAGATAGTGTTTCTTCTTGAACTGTCAAAGGCTTTCAAGGCCAGAGCCAACCGGTTGTTGTTGGTTTTCTGGGCTGTGAGGCCATGGTCTGGTAGTGGTCAGGGACTAAAACTACCAGATAACAGCCACAGAGCCTGGAAAAACCACAACCACCGGTATTTCTTCTAGAGTTTTGGGAATAAAATCCAAATAATTTTGAAATGCGGGTGGGGGAGCTAGGATACTTCATATCACTCTTTACCAAGTGACTGCTTAGCCAAGCTCATTCTGTCAGGCATGTTACAGCTTTGCATTTTCAGCTTGGTCAACAGCACAGCCTGGTTTATTTATCTCTTTGAGCTTGCAAACGTCCCTCTGGGATTGCTCAAGGAACAAGCCCTCACATCTCTTTGGAAACTGAAACCAAACAGCATCTCTTCCCCAAATTTAAGTAGTGTATGTCTTCAGTATGGGGAGTAAAAATGGCTAATGATATCACAAATTTTTTCACTAGCCCAACACCCACAGTAGGTTCTTGTGGTACTACCTTCTGGAATTTTGAGGGAAGTACAGACTTAGCAAAATCAGGGACCCATGATCTACAACAAGCCTAAAAAATGACAGGTTACTTGGTATTAAGAATCTCAGCTATAAGGCATGATGCTAATCTTACCATTTCCTAGCTAAACTCAGATTTTATAAATTTTCTAGAAGATTATTATGTTCTTACATCTGTGAGACAAATGACAGAACATTCAGGTGATTATATTACTAAAAAAACAAAACCACATGTAGTCCTTCCCCAACACACCCATTCTTTAGAATTCACCTTGAATGTAATCCTACCAAGGTTTATGATTCATAAACTAGTATTCAGTTGGTATTACATTTTGTGAACATAAATTAATAGCTTTAGCAGACAAGCCAGCCCCACCATAGGGATGACTGTTTTTCATAAGACAATGATCTGAATGCTCTCACACCCCACAGAAGCAATGCGCACACAACTGATCACCTTCTGGACATTTTTCAAGTGTGGAAGAAAGCCAGGAGGAAAGGAACTGAATCATACCTCTTAACTATGATAGTAGAGGACAGACAGAAATTATTACTTTGTTCAACAACTAATGTGACTATATAGCAACATAAAAGTTTAAAATTTTGCATATTTGTCTTAAAAGGAATACAATTTATACCATAATGATTCAACTTCTAGTAAAATTGCTGAAACAGTGATTTACCTTCATTAAGGGTTTCCATACAGCATGATCTTGGAAGCTTGTTCGAAGCTGCTGCACAGATCGTGACAAACTGTGCAAACATCTGCAAAGAAAAACAATATATGAGATGCTCTAAACATTGCTAAGTATTTTCTAAAAAACTAGTTTTAATGCAGTTAAGTGACAATGTTAAGGACTTATTACATCTCTCTTTATAAGCCACTGTTTTTGCCCAGATATTTACAGAGCCATCCCAATCAGAGTCGATTGTCTTAGAAGGGTATAATTGTGCTCAGGATGTCACTGTTAGAATATTCTGATTAGATTACTGCATTTCCTAGCAAATAAAGTGCAAAACAGTCTAATTAAACTTACTGGATACAATAGTATTCACTAAGTCAATTCATACCTGACAGCAGCTAAGCGCACCTTGATGCTAGATTCAGACAAGCCATTCACAATCCGATCCATCATATTTTCAGTTTCAATGATCTGAGGGAAAAGATCATGGCTTTAAGTTCCTGAAAGAGCTGCCTTTTTAGAATATTTAGGTGAGTTGAAGTTCACAACCCAAGGAAACAGGGGTGGGGGAGAAATTCAGAAAGCCTCCTCCCACTTCTTTATTTTGTTCAGTCTGCTCCCTTTCACTTTCCCATTTAAAATCACCCAAGCAACACTGCCCTCACCCTGTTTCAGACTCGGCACAGTAGGAAAATTGGGGCGTGGGGAGATTTTGGTTTAGTCCTAAGAATAATGAAACCCCTCAAACACCTCAAAAGGTGTCTACCATATTGACCTCATTGGCTAAAAGCTATAACAGAGCAATATGAATGCAATGCAATTATGCCTTTGCAAGATAGAAACTGTTTTTCTCCACCCCAATATCTGTGTGATTACTTCTGTGAAATTGAAATACGCAGAACATTTTTACATTCTTAAAAAGACTTCATCCATCTGTTAGGGATACTTTCTTTTATACTCTAAATGGAGGCTTAGATACTCTATGGCAAAAGTGCCAGCATCTGCTAACATGCATCCATATGTGATATTACATGTTTGCACAAATTATAACACACCTACTGCACATATTATTTGCTATATTAACCATATTCACATTTAAAAGTTAATTTTAATTAGTACTTTTGACCCAAAGAGAATACCTTATTTGTTATACACAAACCACACATCTCCCTTTGTGTTAGATTTTTTATTTGAGATATTAATTTTTATCAAGTATTCAGTGCTATGTTTTTATAAGAGGGAAAATGCCACACATTCTTCAGATAGCTCATGTAGTGTTACTGTGATCTGTCCCTGGCTGATCCCATCCTCTCCCAACAACAGGATAAAAGTAGGACCCACCTTCTCTGCCCTGTCTGGAAGGGGCCTTATAGCAGGTCACTGTAGTACAGGGCAGGGAAGGACAGGAAGCCACCCATATCGCTGGGGGTGCTTGTGTGTCCCTGAGCCCGCCCACCCTCCAAAGACACACAACATAATTACAGAGGAGGGCCAACCCTCCCACTCTGCCTAGGACCTGAGAGCCACCCGGACAGTTGTGGGTGGTTGCAACCCCCAGGCCTACCCCTCTCTGCAGACAGACAATGTGATTATGGAGCAGGGCCAACCCTCCCATCCTGGCTGAAGCCCAGGAGCCACATGCTGTGCAAGCATGTAGCTGGATGTCCCTCAAGCCCACCCTCCCATTCAAGGTGATCTCAGGGCAGAACCAGCCCCCCCCCCCCCCGCCGGAGCCATCTGCACACCCTCTCTCTGTGGACAAGGCTGGCACAGATGTCTAGCTTCTACTTCCTCCCTTGCATTTTTTTTACAGGCAACTGCAGCTTTCAGAGAACAGATCACAACTGTAAGGGGGCTCCAACTCAAACTTGCTGCCAATAGCATCCAGCATTGCTTTAGAATGTTTAATGATAGCATCTCTGCCAATTAGCTGTTGACAACAATAATCCTTATTGTATATGTCTACATACTAAAGCTGGGAGGAGCCTCTTGTGGCGCAGAGTGGTAAGGCAGCCGTCTGAAAGCTTTGCCCATAAGGCTGGGAGTTCAATCCCAGCAGCCGGCTCAAGGTTGACTCAGCCTTCCATCCTTCCGAGGTCGGTAAAATGAGTACCCAGCTTGCTGGGGGGTAAACGGTCATGACTGGGGAAGGCACTGGCAAACCACCCCGTATTGAGTCTGCCATGAAAACGCTAGAGGGCGTCACCCCAAGGGTCAGACATGACTCGGTGCTTGCACAGGGGATACCTTTACCTTTACCTTACATGCTAAAGCTACTGAAACTTAAAACAGAAAGGTCTACATTAGACTCTATAACCTAGGAAAAACTAGCTTTGTCTTGCACAAGTTCCTGAATATTAACTGTTAGGACTCCTTCTGATCAAAAAAAGGAAAGGAAGTTCAGAAGATCATGAACTCAAACATGGGCAGGAATAGAAAGAATCAAAATTTTGCACCTTAATAAGGAAATAAAATGATTGCTTTAGGATGCTTAGGGCTGATCCTGCGTTGAGCAAGGGGTTGGACAAGATGGCCTGTATGGCCCCTTCCAACTCTATGATTCTATGATTCTATGTGATAAAAAGGAAATTTTAGTATTTAACTTATTTATGTAGCAAGACAGCAAGAATTGCTTTATCACTTCCAGGATTATCCGGACATTTCATTTAAATACTCACCTTTTTTCGTATGTCTTCATCATTTGCTCCAAGTGCAGCATACAACTTGAATGCAGCCTGGCGCAATTCATGTGCATGCTTTAAGTCATGGTCAAGCTATGAGAAAACAAGGCAATTTAGGTTATCCTTAACTTGCAAATGCAGAGATATTTTTCATACCAGAGTGAAAACAAACAGAAAAAACAAGGCTGTACTTGCAAACAATATGTTTTGGGGGGTTACTTCTATCATCCCTTTTAACTGGAATTTTCAACCACTAGGATAAAACCTAATATCAGTCTGATAAACTGTCTGCATTCGGACATCATAACTAAGCAGAGAGATTCAGTATTTTAGTCTTCAATCTCAATATCCTGCATGAGATGGGGTGGGCAGAAAGAAGAGGGAGAGGAGGAATGAACTTGAGAACCAACCATGTTTGTGCCGTTCACAAATACATTCAAGCTTTGTTCATGACAATAATTCAGCTTTGTTCATCAACAATGGGCCAGAATAGTACTTCAGTGTTATACCTAGCATGGGACTAAAAACAAACAATTATAACAAAAAAGATAGCCTTGTGAATTTCTCTTCCTTCAGTAGGGAACACATCTGAAGCTACATTTATATTCAGTAAAAATAATTCGAGCTCCAAATACATGGATACATTTTATAATTTAGCCATTTTTTCTTGTTCTTTTGGAAGGGTCTGTATTTAATTAGAAAAGTTTACCCTTTTTATATCAGTGATGGCACTCACTGAACTGGGATATTTGAAGTAGTCTGCAAGCATTGCAATAAGGTGGTCAGTAATACTGGCAATTCTTTGTAGTTCGACATCTGTTTCAATCAAATAGGCAAGAGTTTCTGCTCCGTCTACTCTCTCTTCCAGAAGCCTTTCTTTACAACACATCCGTACCAAACATGGTAATGTCTGAAGGGTGCAAAATGAAAGTTATCAATTTATTTTCCACCTATCTGTAAGCCTTAAATTATGTTCAATCTTTTCCTAATCAAACGGCTTTTCAAAAATCTACACAGGCATCTGTACAAGTGAATATTTATTAACAGCCAATGCTACAAATGTTCCTTGGATGTTGTGACAGTCTATATAAACTTCAAGAAATGGCATACAATCACAATCCTGCACAGAACTGATTTATGTTAATAACCCCTTACTTGAACCAAAGTATGCATAATTTCATGATTTGAGACTGACTTAACAGATTTGAGACTGACTTAACATTCTTTGTAGAATAAAGTTATCACTGAACAAAAACAGTTATGGCTTGTAATTTCTTTATAATAACCATCATAAAATTTGGCAGACTAGAATAGAAAGCTACCTTGTTCAATGGCTTTAAAAAAAAACACTAGATGCAAGAAACAGTAAACTTATCTACACAGAACCAACAATTTACAAAGTCAAAGCCTAGGTAAGTTCTAATGCTCTAAGTTGTCTTATTATTTTTTCCGGTGAAGTCACAGCTGACTTATAGCAACCTCATAGGGCTTTCAAGGCAAGAGATGTTCAGAGGTGGCTTGCAACTGCCTCTGCATCACAACGCAGGTATTCCTTGGACGTATACTAGCCAGGGTCAGCCCTGCTTAGCTTCCAACATCGGGTTAACCTCGGCTATCCATCTCAGGACCGAGATGTCCGATACAAAGCAAGTATTGAGATACCTTGATTTAATAAAGGAAGTCACAGCCCTGTTTGCAAAACCAGAGCAAGGCTTTTAACAATGGGATTTTTTGGAGAGCATTAATTCATAGGGTCACTATAAGATGTGACTTGATCACACAACGCACACACATCAAACAGATTCTTATTTAACCCAGATAAACTGGATAGTTATATCAAATGAAGACAAAAAGGAGAATGGTCTTTCTAAAAATGCAGGTGTAAATCCTTCACTTAGTTCTTACAACCAATGTAATGGCTTTAGAGATAAGCAGTGTCAGAATCCTAGAAATGCAAAGGAGCAGAAAGAGTTTGTTCAGATTAGCATACCCATCCATAAGTGGACTAATTTGCCAAAGGGAAGAGAACACCACTCCTAATTGAACAGCAAAAAGAAAATCTACAGATCCTCCAAAGGAATAAGACCAAGACCACCTCATTTCCATGATCACCTTGTACCCAAGGCAATCACTTCATAAAACCATTTGAAAAGAGAGTTAATTAAATCTAGTCATTTAATGAGAACACTTTCCTCAGCCAATGAACATTCATTGTGCACAAACTAGAGGTTCTATTTTAAAAGAGCTTTCACATGGACCATATGACTGCTGACTTTGCGTAAATGCCAATGGGTAATCCACATTGAAAAGAATGCAGCTCCCATAAACACAGACTCAGCACTTCCAGTAATCATTACTGCCATGAAACGCAGTTTTATTATCTGTTTTTCAACTCCTGAGTAGAAACACTGATTTTAGTGACAGAGTGCATGACTCAGTGTGCACCTTGGTAACGTATATGTCAGTCTTTTTTAACCTCTCGACCTTGGAGGAACCCCTGAAATATTTTTTCAGGCTTCGGGGAACCTGGAACCAGGCCAGAAGGGATGTCAGCCAGCCACGCCTTCCCCGCCACACCCCAGAAGTGACGTCACTTCTCAGTCCCTCAAAGAAACCCATCACAGAACTTGCCTTTAATCCACTTACCTTTAATACAATACAGGTATCATCAGTGCGGATTGCTCCAGCTCTGCACATGTAAGTAAGGCTATAACAAAACATCAATATTGTCAACTTTCAGGTATTCAGATAATAACAAGCTCAGGAGAATAGATTAAATGAAAGAGAATACTTCACACAATTTAAGCAATAGTCAAGAAGTAGAAGTAGATTTTTGCTATAAAATACAAAGAATTGGTCAAACAGCCAGATAATCTACATTTCCCATTACAAAAAGATCTACATATAAACTGGCAATTTTTATTTAGTGTAGAATTTGATATGAGCCTCTCTAGCCCTCACAGTAACAAAGAACAGCATGCTTAAGCTGCAATTCCGTAGGTTTCAGGCGACTTCATGTGGCCGAAAAGCAGGGTCTTGTGTGTTCTAGAATGCATTTTATCCCTCTCCCAAGAAAACTATTTCTTGCTGTAGTGCCAATATTTTTGAACTCCACTGCTAGATGTTGTCACTTCTCTTCACCTGAACCGAACACTTTTTCTCTTCCTAGAAGTTTCCCACAGAGATTTGACTGGTGCAGCTAAGACAGACATTTACCCCATTTAGTGAGATGAGAGGCAAACGGGGGAGGAGAGATGCCTTGACAATTATAACGATGGAAAGAGGTCCAGGCATCTTCATGATTAGGAAGGAGAAGAACAGGGCAACCTTTCAAGCTGGGAAAGATAATACACCCCCTGTTATACATTAACACCTCTTGAATGGTGGGTGCAGGTCTGGCAGGCTGGAGGCCCACAGCATAGCACCCACACTAGTTGAAGCCTCCCCCCCACACACACATGGAGGTGAGATCTGAAAAGAAGGATTGTTCCTTTCTGTTTTTCCTTCTTGGCTCCTTCTTGCTTGGGATTGTTCCTTTGTTTGGGGCTTCCTTCTGCTTTTCCTTCTTGCTTGGGATTGTTCCTTTGTTTGGGGCTTCCTTCTGTTTTTCCTTCTTGGTTCCTTCTTGCTTGGGAACTCAAGAGGAGTATGTGCTTTGCCATGACAGAGGGGAATGGTGAAGAACGGGGATGCTGATACACCAGGGTGAGGGTAACCTGCATCCACACAGATTAAGTGCAATCTAGATTGTGAATACTTAATTTAAAACCTTTTTTAATTTTTATTTTCCTTAGTGTGCCTAAATCCCAACTTCTACAATACCCTGCGTTGGCTCCTAGTAGAAATAAAGTCTAGTTTAAATTGAGAGAATCTGTACAAGTCCAGACTCACTTGCCTGGCTCCTTGGCATGCTACTGAACGATCCCCCTGTGTGTTTGACTTTGGGCAGCCACACTGCAGGTGGAAGGATTTTATGAAAAATGGTGGAAGAAATCAAAAGGTGGGGGGAAGCAAAGACCACGAAAACAGGAAAGGAAGAAAACCTTCCCTTCTCTTTTGGCTTTGCAAGAATGGAGCCATCTTCCATTTGGAGCCTTCATGCACTGGCCAGGAGATACTATGGCAAAGAAAGCAGCATGCCTAGCCTTTACTAGCTAGCTGGTAAGACCACAAGGAGCATTCAGAAGGGGGGGTTACATGTCCCCCACCAGCTGAGTTATGGCACGCCACTCTCTTCTTCTGTGTTTTCTCGCTGGCTGCAAAACATATTGGGTAGAGTAGAGCATCCTCCCCAAGAGATAGTTTGCCAGGCTCCTTCAGCAGTTCAGCTGTGGAAGGGGATATGCTCGTCTATCTGCTTCTGCACCTTATGGCACATGCCAGAAGATGTATGAGACTGGGGTAATTAAATTCAAGGTTATCCTTTTTTCTTTAGTCTTCTGTTTTTTTAGGGGGGCTGTATTAGATTCATGGTCTTCTGCTTTTTGGCTAAATAATGGTACTGTGTTTTAAGAGCATGGCAGAAATCCACTTCCAACCATTCACTGCAAATAATTGAACACATTTCTACAAAACACACGGGTTCGGTAAGACTAACTGTACCATGCAGTGACCTTGAAAAGTGTTACTGAGGATTCACACCACCGTCAATTAGCCCTGCTTGTGTCCACTTCTATTATGAGATTACTAAAGAGTTTAAGAACAGTATTTCTCCTGGTGCCTATTTCCTCCTTCCCCAAAGCAAAGAGCCAACCCTGGCTTTTTTTCTACCTCATTGCTTCAGAAGAACCCAGAAGCAACTGACTTCATGGCAGAATGATGCTTAATTTACGTATTCTTAACAATTTGGGATTAGCCCTATACCCCATGGCAGCCATTTCAGGTGATGCCCTTTCCAGGTTTTCAAAATTCTAAAACTGCCCACAAGCTCAATAAGATTGGGGATCTCTAGATAAATAAGGGGAAAAGATCTACAATTTGTGAAGAACCAAAATGGAATTGGTGTATTCAATTGGTGAAGGTGAACAGTTGTACTTGTGTCTCTATTATATGTCTGTACAACCACAGACTAAGGGAGGGAGTAAGAAAAAGTTTGTCGCAAAAACTGTGCAAGTTGATAAATGAATATTGTAGTTAACTTGGTTTTAGCATTCAGGGATGAGTCTACATATTTGTGTAACATACTTGTAACTGTCTCCAATTCAATATTAACATGAACAATTAAATCTATCAAACAACTGTGATTCTCTCTCATTCTAGATGCTAAAGAATATTACCATTTGGCTGAAGTGAGCTGCATTTCAATAGGCTTGTCTCTTTGTAACATCTTCACAAAAATCTGTGGTAATAATTCTCCATCAACCAACACTGCAAACCCAGAAAGAAAGAAAAAAACAATTCAGGAAATAATTCAATTGTAACTACACTGTAGATCTACATATTATTAGTGGAACTTTCGGCTTACCATTTACAAGAGTCATTGATACCTGGGGGTTTTCAAAGGCTAGAACCGAGAAGCATTTCAGTGCTTGCATTCGAACCTGTAGATACACGGCATTTATATTTACAACGTATGTATATTTGTGTTGTATGCATACTCCATGAAAGCTACAATACCAATTTTCATTTAAAATGTGCTAGACATTCATGAGAAAGTCCATAGTATAACATCCTTAAGAAGCAATGAGACTATACTCATGCTTCTCAAGAGGGAAGGGGGAAGTCACAGATAAATGCTAGAACATATATGACCCTCTCTATTATGCTTCTGAATCTTGATTGTGTGCAATTTGATTTTTCTAAGACATGTTTGCTCATTTGTTTACTCCCCTCTCAATCAGCAAAAACCCTTTGGCCAACTGTTAACATTTTTAAGTGGAGGCCTGCAAGGATTTACATGAGAGAGGATAATCCCATTCCCTGCTCCTCATTTGCCACTAGCTCCAGCTTTCCTTCATCTACTGCCAGCTCTCCTTTTCAAACCAACCTACCGCTCCCAGCTCCGAATTCCAACTACTACTCGTGTTCACATGTCATTTTAAGGAACTGTGGTTATTCAGATGGCTGCTCAATCCTTAACAGGAGGGAGGCAGATTTGTTTGTACATACATGGATAGAATTTTCTCTGAAGGTATAGTAGAACCAAAACATAAAAACATATTTGCAGCTGGTCTGCACAGCTTCAGAGAGACTAGTACTTGACTATTTGATGTGGGGATAAATATGACAAACTCCTTCCACCTACAGTGCTGATGGCCTTGTTAATCAGCTCTTTTTCCTCTGCCTTCAAGACAGGAATAAACATTAACATTCTTTCCTTGATGATCTTTGGGCAATTATTTCCCCTTACAACTAAGGAAGGATCAGTACCTCTAATTTTGAGACCTGGGCTAAGATGCTTAAATTTAGAGACTAATAAGCAAAAATAATGGCACCTGAGGCTCCACACTGCCACTTAGTAAAAGAATAAGTGCATGGGGAAAATGCACTTTTCTGAGCCCACAACAGGAAACCCCAGTTGCATCCACTTAGCTTCTGTTTGCCAAAATTTAAATATAGGGACCACAATAGTTCGACTAGAACATACTCCATTATGGAATAATGTAACTGGAATATTTGTACTTGCAGAACATTTTGATCCAGTGAATTATCTAGTGAGCAATCATTACATAGTTTCTAATGTACTACCTATGACAAGTTTTTCTTTTACATGGTGAAACCAAAAGTGACTTAGAAAGGGATGGGAGATCCTGCATGGTATGTTAGGACACAGAAGTAGTTAAGATTTCTACAGTCTTTTAATATGCCATGAGTATTTGCTTAGCCCAAAAAGTTAAGCATTATTATTATGATTAATAAAACATAAACATTATATCTCAGTTCTCTCAGAGCTGGTCAGAAATTCAGTTTTTTTTTTACTTCAAGCTAGTGTACAGATCAGCTGCCTAATGAAGACAGAAACTGAGCATCTCAGTATGAGAGTTTTGGAGCATATAGTTGTTTTATCCATTATTGCCTTTGACAGAATTTGTCACTGTATTTGAAAGAATTTGTCTGCATTTTGAATTCTCTGATGCAAATTTCATGTCGCATTTTGAAGGTGTTTGCCAATGATGAATATTACTCCATGATAAATATGCTGCCCTGGAAATGATGTTCCTTTCCCTTCACTCTTCCATGATATTCCACTTCCATTTTTCTTTCACTGCCCACCCAAAAAAAATTCCTTATTGGAAGTCTCACATAATGGAAATACCTGAAGTTCCCCCCACCCACTGGAAGAGCATGCATGCCTATAATTAAATCTTCTCTCGAATGATGTTGCTGCACTGAGATTTCAAAAGAACTTACTTTAAGTGATTATATTAATGCCTTACTTTATAAGATGCAGAAGTTAACAGATGAGCAATATTTTGTACTGCTCCATGGTTAAATAGGACTGTCTGATGATCAGGACCCTATAAAAATAATAAGCCATATCAAAGAGAACATAGATATTGCTGTACTTTAAACACAATTAGAGTATTATTGCTTTTCAAGATTTGATAATGTTTATTTATCATTTAGACCAGAGCTGTTTTTTTTTTCATTACACCTCTCAAACCAGCAATTTTAGTTATTTCAGGTTAAAGTCTGGTACCTAATACATTTCAGTTTCATTAAATCAAAATGATCTTTTTAAACCTGCCCTTCAGCAGTGTATTTTAAATATGTATCAATATGAATGATTTGCAACCCAAGTTCCACTCATATTCAGTTTAAAAATATAACCAAATGTCTACCATGCATTGGATTACCAATTCCTGCCATATCAGAGTTGCCTTGAAAACTAAAATATGGAAATTGCTATGAAAGGAGACTCTCAGCGTTGCCCTACCGGCAGAGGTCAGTTCTAGCAATAGTGATGGAGGATAAAAGTGTGGTTATGCTGTACCCTGTAGCAGATACACATTCTTAGCAGCCCATTTTCTCTGCCTGAATACATCTTGGGAGGCGGATTTGAAGAAAGAACCTCATTGGTCATTTTCCTACTTACATTTCAGTAACTTGTTTTGGCAATGCTCGGAAGGTCTGACTGACCTATAAAATTACGCAAGGATCTTGCCCAGTTGGCAATGTGTGCATTCCCATTTTGAAATACAAATATCTTCCAGAATTGTTTTCTGGCAACTTTCCTATATATGTTTTCAAAAATTCAAGGACCGTAATATCAGAAGCAGTGATGATAAACTCAGCTGCAAAGACTTGTAGGTTAATGCAGTGTGTTGTTGTTAGGTGCGAAGTCGTGTCCGACCCATCGCGACCCCATGGACAATGATCCTCCAGGCCTTCCTGTCCTCTACCATTCCCCGGAGTCCATTAAAGTTGGCACCAACTGCTTCAGTGATTCCATCCAGCCACCTCATTCTCTGTCTTCTCTTTCAGATCTCCATTCCAATTCTTAGCTTATGAAGGGAGCTTTGACCCTCAAAAGCTTATACCCTGAAAATCTTGATGGCCTCTATGGTGATGGCAGTGGACAGTGCAATCATGTTGCAGCTGACATATGGTGCCCCTATGGGGATTTCAAGGCAAGATACATTCATAGGTAGCTTCTGTGATCTGACAAGTTCAGGACCAACTAGTCCACCCAGATCTAAGGTGCTACTAGACTAATATAGGTCTAGGGTGCTACTTATCTAATACTAAGCTCAAGTAAAGATATGAAGGAAGCAGAAATAATTGGTGAAGGAAGAAGGCAACTCCCTACAACCTGGTCCCATTGCCAGGCAACTCCCTAGCTGCTGCTGTTTTCTTCTCTAAACTGCTGTAACTATCCAAATGTACAATATTTCTAAAATTTGATTGATGTTGCATGAAATATAATGACTATTAATTTTTTGTTCATATTGTTGCAAATATTTCAATGCACCTTGTTTCTATATACACTATCCCAAGACATCACAATGAGGAGCGGTATATAAATTGAATGAATAGAATAAATAAATGATAAATCCATGTTCCTAAATACAGACTAGGAATCTTATAGCAATGAAAAGGAAAATAGATGATCTGAATTAATGCAGCAAAGGGAAAAGTACATATTTATTGGGGCATACCGTGGTATCTAGCAAACACTGACTATTAGATTTAATCTGCTTGAACAAATATATTTGTAAAAATCAGAAACTGAAAGACTCAAGTCCAATCATGTTTTAATTTTTGTTGCTAATGTACAACTTTTAAATGAGTTTAATATCTCGTAAACTATTATCGTTATTCTTTCTCTTTGGTTGTTCTTTCTGAAATTGATACCTGGATGTTTGCCCTATTTCCAATCAACATCTCTTTTTAAAAGATCTAAAAGTCTTTTGTCACTGTCAACTATTCAGTTAATTTAACTTTCTATTGTCCATTCCCTTCTCTCTCCAACCAACAGAACACAAACCATAGACTTAAAGCTAGCCCAAATTATAGCCATACAAGTTCTACATTTTTCATTTCAGAAACCTTGAAGAAAAATACACACTCTATCAAATGCCCAGTTATTATGAACATTCACTTATCCTTTAAATAGTTCCATATGAATGTAGTATGTAAAGTCTTCTTTATTTTACTATGATAGCTGCCAGAATCAGACAAGAGCAGATCCAGCAAGTTACAAATTATAGGCTGCATCTAAACTCCCAGAAATGGGGGGGGGGGGTTTCCCTGTGTACCCTGCAAAACTGCTGTGGACTGAGCCTGAAAGGGAGGCGCGGGCACCGGCGCCAGTGCACTGGCAAGCACAAACGCACAGGCGCGGAGCTGCCACACCTGCATATTTGCAGCGCCCGTGCCTCCCCGCCGCAGCACGGCGCTCGCTGCACTGGGAGCAATTATTCTCTCCACCAGGCTGAACTAAGATCAGAATTGTGACCACCGCCGCTATATGTTATATGTAACTTTTGTTGATTTTAATTGGAGTTTTTATGGGGATTTTATTGTGTTTTAACTATTTATGTTGTAAACCGCCCTGAGACCTATTTGGAGAAGGGTGGTCTAAAAATTAAATAATAATAATTTAAAAAAATGAAGCATTACTCAAAAGGGGAAACCAACTCACACAAGTGACTTTATGGGGGAGGGACTGGTGAGGAAAGGGGAAAATTTCTTCAGACTACTTCCATCATTGGTTTCTAACCAGCAGCATGTAATATTGCCCAAAAGGTTAATACATGCCAGAACATGGAGAAAGGTTTCACTTTATGCTCAGGAAGTAATGAATTATCTTATTTAATAATAGCTGGAAATAAAAGCTTATACTCTTAAAATCTTGTTCATCTCTAAGGTGCTACTGATTTCTAATACCTAAACTTCAAACTAATACCATATTTAAGGCAAGAGAATTCCACCATTTAATTAATCAACTAACAATTTTCCACACACATCTACAGTGTGATGGGAAAGCATACCATTCACTTTTGCTCCCTTGTGTCCTATTTTGCAAGTTGACAAGATTCCCCTACCTTTATATTTTATGACCCTTCTAGCTCATCTGACTATATTATATTTATTGCTTCACAAGATTGTTTCTGCCTTGTTTTCAGCTAGTGGCTCCAAATCAGAGCAACATTTTAAAATTACTTTATTAGCAAATCACAAATATACACTAATTCAAGCGAAAAGTCTGATGTCATGCTACAAGAGCTTAACTTAGTAATACATGAACCTAGTTAAAATGTAAGTGACATACTGTTATTATATATAAAAACTTACGTTGGCACATAGAAGTGGCTGAGGCGAAGATTTAAAGCCGCAGCTATGCCAGTGTCGGAGCTGAAGGACAGATATTAAAAGATATTTAAAAAAAATAAAGTCAAATATAATTTCAAGTTTGCCTTTTTTTACCCCACTATTTTGTTGATCAAGTCTCTCTGCAGTTCCACCATCCCTCCCCCATAAGCTTTCCCAAACATGAGAGTAACTCAGAAACTGAACTCTAGCCTATGGCCAATATTTTAATATAATGGGTAGTACCAGTTGCCACTGTGTATTGAGCAAGCATGCAGAAGACAGATGCACTTTTCTATAACACAGCACTATATACATTTTAAACAGAAACATGTCAGACCAAGAGATACCATAGGATAATCATTATGAAACAGTTAGGCAGTCATGAAGCAATATGAGTTTAAACCTCATTCCTGCCATGAACTTCACAGGCAAAACTATCTTCTCTGTTTCAACCCACCACCAGCAATACACTGACCTAACAAGAAGTAGGCAGATAGTTATATCAAGAGCTTTGGAAACCAGTGTTTGAGAAACCAAGTACTTCCCAAAGCTATTTCTGATCAAGCGGAACAGCAGAACACACAGAAGTTATATTGTGAAGCCAGGCGTTTCCAAAAATGGCTCCCTCCCTCTCACACTCCTCGCAGGATCAGCTCCTGGGAGGGCTCAGATGGGCACTCCAATCTAAACTGGACTGTGCAGCTGAGCCTGCAGGGATTAGCTCCTGGGCACACTCTGTTAGGTAGTCCAGTCTTAAATGGGCTGCCCAGTAGAGCTTATGGGGAGAGTTCACTCTACAAGACCAGCTGTTTGGAGAGCTCTTTTGGACAGTCAGATGTAAAGGGAGCACTTTAAAAAGCCCCAACTGAGTTGCATCTCAGCCGTTTGCCCCAGCTTTTCCCCCTCTCAGTGTTTTTCTGTTCAGGTCTAACAAAAAAAACAATATTCATGTTGCTCTGATTCGAGAACTTCAGTGAGCTCATTAAAACCCACGATTTCATTGAGCTCACTGCAGCCATGCTGTGATATTTCTGGCTAAACTAATCTTAATATGTCTAGCCTCACCCCATTTTCTTTAATGAGCAAAATCATAGACACCCTGCATTCAACTGAAAAATGAGATTGCACTGCAAATGGCCTATTATTTCCACTCAAAAACAACAACTATCTTAACTATTATGAAAGTCAAAAGGGAAAACCCCTGTAGAGAACAATCATGCTTTCTTACTTTGCAGCAATGTGAGAAGATCTGGCATACGTATTCTTGAGTATATCGAGACCTACTGAGCAGTGCCATAAGGTGGGGAATTACTGTAGCATCCTAGAAAATCAAGGAAGAAACTGAACATTAAAACTAAAATATAAAAACTAGCAATGCCCTTTTCTAGCCTCTCCACAAGGAAGCAACTTAAAGCTCTAAATTTAGAGGCTTAGACTATTTCTATCTGAGCATTTAATGAGAGATTTTAGAAGTATACTCAGCTGTCATATTTTCAATACAAAGGCTTAGCTCATACCACAATATACAGTAGTATTATCAGACCACAGAGAACACCATCGTTTCTCATTACAGACTTTTGGACATTGGTATTTCTAAGTCATAGTTTGGAAACAAATTATAGCATTTGCTAAATGCTTAAAAATCAACAGAGTCTCCAAGCAGAATTGTCTTTAATTGCCTTCCTTTTTCATAGTTTCATGTATCAGCATTACTACTATTTACTACTTAATTAATAGTCTTAATAAGGCCAGAACTATTTAAGTAACACAAGCAAAAACAAACAAAAACAAAGCCCAACTAAACTGCCTCCCTGGGTCTTTCCCCCTTTCTCCAAAGAATTTTAAAGTTCAGCAAAATATTATTCCTGAGAAGCAGAACAAAATATACAGAGAAAAACACAAATCACAAATATTCTGGGCTTCCGCACCTGAGGACCCATCAAGCCAAACAAGCAGCCTACTAACTATATATGACAGCTCATCAAGGCTTGATAAGTGTACAGCTTTTGTGGTCTGCCCAGGATTGCAAAGTCAGAGGGGACTTTCAAACACCAAACAAGATACAATAAAGGTTTAGTGTAATGATCTGGCTTAGGTGGTCATAACTTTTAAAAGAAAGAGAAAATTCTTGTTCAGTCTTCCATCACTCTTGACATGGCGACCCTTTCTCGTTCCTAACTCTGAAGACACAGAAGAGAGGGTAGAATGACGTGGTACTGAAGACAATTACAATTTTGTTTTATCACAAAGATAAGAAATATTACCATGCAAATGCTTCAAGAATAGCTTAAATTCTCTGTGTGTTGCAGAGAATAAATGTGCATGAATAGGTGAACGGATTAATGAAATTTTCTTAGAGACAAAACTACTATAAAGGAATTGCATGGACTGCTCTTGTTGAGATAAGGAGGAAAATAGTTGATTTTTATACCCTGCTTGTCTCTAACCTAAAGAGTCTCAAAGCAGTTTACATTCAACTTCCTTTCCTCTCCTCACAACATACACCTTGTGTGATAGGAGTGATTGAGCATGTTAATGAGAGGTATCTTTCAACAACTTTGCATTCCTACCACTAGATGTAAAAATGCACCCATTATCAAGACTGATGATAATAAGTCTTTAAGAAACCAAAAGAAGGTACAATGAAATTTCTTAGCTATTTTCTTATACATTTGTCATACAACACAAATTGCCAATACTTGTTAATGCCACATTAAATATTTATTATTAATTTAATGTATTGCTCACCATTCCCAGACTAGCTGGCTCAAGGTAGGTTACTAATAATTATTAACTAATTATTAATATTTATTATTGGGAAAAGGTTCTCCTTAATTTTGATATCAATATATAACCCCAGCTTCCCTAAAAACATTAATACAGATGTGCAGAATTGGATGCTGGACTTTATTAAAGCTGTCATCTAGTTGAACAAGATGATCCAGGAGCAGAATTACCCTCATTAATCCCCCCCTTTTTTATAGTGAACACATGTATATTACGATAAAATTTTTAGGAAGTTCATTTTAGGAAGTTTATTGACTCTATGAAGTTTCATTAAAATAGAAATGCCTTACAGTGAGATATCAGAAGTAATGAATGATGACAAACAGCTATTTCAGTCAACGAAGGATCCTAGCTCTTGTAAGAAATCCAAAGTGTATGAGACAAAAAAAGGATTACAGATACTAAAGTTTTAAACCCACCAAGAAGAGATTGTTGGTGGAAAATGCTGTCAAGTTGTAGCTTTGGAGTTTCAACACAGGAGACTTTCAGAGGTGGTTTGTCATTGCCTATTTATATGTAACAGCTCTAAGCTTCCTTGGTGGTCTCCAAATGCTAATCAGAGCAGAGAGCAAATTTTCAAAGAGACCAATAGCCTTAGTATAAGTGGAATTATAAATAGGATAGGATGAAGATTTAAATCAGATTATTAAAATAACATGGTTGTACTCAAGTCAGATGAAATTGTGTGGCAAAGTAGAATGATTTTTTTTTCAATAGTATACTGGAATTCAGAACAGTAATGTATTTTAATATGTTGTGAGGAACAGTGGTTTGCATAGATTTTGATACAACTATCTGTATTTGAACTGTATTTTTAATTCATCAAATTGTTCTGGGAATAGAAAAGAAGTAGAACAAAACAGAACCAAACCTCGAAAATTTCAGAAAAACTTTTAACTAGACACTTTTTGATTCCTTGAAACACATGAGGTCTAGCCTACTCAGGGTCAGCCTAACACCAAAGGAAATGTATTTCATAGTGGAGGACCACCTCTGTACCAGGCAAAAAGAAGCACAAACAGAACAAAGACACAGGAAACAAGCTCATTCTTCCCTTTAATCAAACTGATTCTTAGACAAAGAATACCTAATCCCATAAACCGGTGATCCCCAACCACCGGACCGTGGCCCTGGCACCAGGCCGTGGCTCCCTCTCCCCGCCCCCCCCCCGCAGTAAGAAACTTTCCAGGCTGCAAGCAAATCGGCCGCAAAAGTGTCCGATTAGCTTGCGGCCTGGCAAGCTTTTTTTTGTGTGTGGGGGGGAGAGGGAAGCAGGGCTGTGCATGCACGTTTGCGCCATGTGCGGCCGCAAACGTGCATTCGCGGCCACACATATGCGACATGCGCGGCCGGGCGATTGCCCTCCCCACCGCAGGCAGTCCACAGCCTTAAAAAGGTTGCGGACCACTGCCATAAACTATTATTTAACAGCAAACATCTTCCAAGATTTAACCAACAAAAAAATTGTCAACCATTTGGTTGAAACCATTCTAACCCATTATTTACACTAATATGTTTCCTGCACTATAATTTCTAGCTACAATATTTTGAGATTATGTTGACACTAAAGTTACTCATATAATTTACAGGGAGGTGAGAGATAGCCTTACTTGTTTCTGTCTCAACGGACAGCAGTTGTGCCACATGCTTCTTAATGGGTCACAAAATTCTATCTTAGAAACGCATGAATGGCGCTTGAAGTAAAAAGTGCTTCAGAGCACTTGGAATGTTTTCCTTTTCTAAAAGCCAGCCATCCTTTAGCTATGGTCATTATAATACTAAACGGAATAACAGCCATATGAGAAATGTAATTATGTGTCAGCAATACACTAACTTGCACAATACGTTAGCAACCAGTACTTACTGCATGAGAGAAAAGTTGTATCAGGTGTCTACAAACTTACCGTGTACAACAGTTCTTCAGGAGTTACAGGGCTGGTAAAAATGGTGCGAAGACACCTGAGGCAAGCTTCTATAAATTTAAGATCTGGTGACAGTAGTCCTGTGAAAACAAGTTAAGATACTTTTTCTAGATTTTACAATATACAGACAAGTAGCCAACACAGTAACAGAAGTAAAGGTACCTTGTAGTAAGGCTGGTATTATATGGCAGTCCAGAAGAGATTTAACATTATTTTCTGTACCCATGGCAAGGCTTCCCAGCACCACTGCACATTCAGTTTTCAACTCTGTGCTGGAGGCCTCTTGCTGAAGCAAGTACAACAACCTGTACATGGAAACACAGAATAATATCTTCATCTCAGAGCACAGTTTAAACATAGAAGTTATTCTACCACCCAAACTGGAAAAAAATTCTGACTATTTCATGACAGAAGGGAGACACATGAAAGGAGGAGACACAAGAGGATTTACAGGAAGGAAAATAAGTAACAACCATTCTAGAGCATTTTCTGTGAATACTCCAACACTTTTAAATAGAGGCCACTTACAAGGCAACTTATGTGGCAAAGATAACAAAAGCGGAGATACATATGGTCCAGGAAGTTCTGGGGGGGGGGGTAGAAAGAATTAGATAAACTGATTGTTCTATGCGCTAAAAACGAAGACAGGATATAAGAGAACTACCATTAAAGCAAGAAAAACAAGGAGGAGACAGAGGGATGATACATTTTTGTCACCATTGAAATAGGCCATTTTACATAGCTAAAAGAAAACTAAGCTGGAATATTAGAAACTTAGTGGAATAAGACCACAGAGACTTATGGATCCAGGTGGATTCCTGAATGCTCTACAGCAGTGGTCCACAACCCCCGGTCCGGGGACCGGTACCGGACCATGGATCAGTCGGTACCAGGCCGCGGCTCCTCCTCGTCCTCCTCCCCGGTTGCTGCCTCGGGGGCTGCCCTGCCACCAGCTCACCTTTGGTGCTCTCCAGCGACCAGCAGATGTTTGAGTCTGTCGTCCTCAAGCAGATGCCTGGTGGAGTAGCTCCCTTTTGCAGGCCCTGCAGAATTGTGGAAGTTCGGGCAGGGCTCTGATCTCCTCAAGGGCCCATGCATGGGCCAGAACACCCGCACTGGCGGCGGCAGGGCTTCGGGGAAAATCCCCGATAACACTCACCGCTGCCAGCGCAGGCGTTTCTCGGCCCAGGGCTACGGAAGGCCCACATAAAACAAACGCGGGAGCTTCTGCAGCTTAACCAGCTTCCTGGTTATGCCAGGTGGCAGCAGGGGCTGGGGCAGGCCGGCGCTGTGCATAATTGACCCTCCCAGCCCCGACCAGTCCCTGTAGAGACACCACACGCCCCTGAAGGTTCCATGGAGCTGGAGGGGTGACCCCAGCCCCTCCTCACCTCTCCCCTGGCCGCTGCCACTTACCTTGGCCGGCAGCATCCCAGGCCTCCTGGCCCCAGCTCAAAACACACATGTACTATGCCGGGGTAGCCTTGCATGCCCCACCCCTGTGCATACATAGGGAACGGCGAGGCAGGATAACGGCACGGTGGCAGGCATTTTGCCAGGTGAAGCTGTGAACGCTCTATGTGACCCTAGAAAACCTAGCCACAGTTATGCATGTGATGGTCATCTTCAGGTTAGATCACTTTAACTCACTCGACAAGAGTCTATCCTTAACTTGGACCCAGAAAATGAAGCTGGTACAAGCTGCAGCTGCATGGGTTCTCACTAGGACACTGTGAAGAGCTCATAAATGACCTACCCTTCAATGGCTACACTGGTTGCCAGTTGAATTCCAGATCAAGTTTAACCCTCAAGGCCTTACATGGTCTGAGTCCTCTATATCAAAGGGACCGCCTCTCCCAGTGTGCCACCCAAAGAACTTCAAGATCATCTAATACCAACATGTTGGTGATCCCCAGTCCAAAGGAAGTGTGTCTGGCCTCAACCAGGACCAGGGCATTTTTGGCTGTGATCCCAGCCTGGTGGAATGAGTTGCTGGTTGAGATCCAGGCCCTTATAGAATTTCTTAAGTTCCATAGGGCATGCAAAAGAGAGCTCTTCCATCAGGACTTGAGGCCAAAACAAACTAGCACCCAATAAAATCTATGGGTCTCCCTCCCTCCATCTCTGGATTTCACTCCACTGAGTTAGAACCTGATTAAAGGAGCATACTGTTCATGAAATGGACCAAGAAGTGGATTGATGAATCAAGCAGATGTAACAGAGCCCTGCAAGTTTTTAATAATGTTTTTAACTGTAATTTTATAGAGAATGTATGTGTGACGTGTGTTGTGAACCATCCAGAGCCTGCATGTGGGGAGGTGTGGTATACTAAAACCAATCCATTTCAGAAGACAGAATTTCTCAAAAATATTGTTAGGTAGAAATTTATTGCCTATAGCTAAAAGCCATTACAATGTAACTGAAATAACTACTTAAGCAGTGATAGATAAAACTATAAAAGCACAATAAATGTGAAAGAAATGTTCTTTAAAAGTTACATATAGTCAGGAAAGTGAAATCCTTACTTGTTATTTAAAACTATTATTTATTTACTTGTAAAATTTATATCCCACTTTTTGGCCTGAACAGGGTCACGAACCCAGGTAGCTAGCAATTGAAAGAATATTACAAAACACATAAAATCTGTTAAATCTACAAACAAAACATGTATAAAACCCAGCAATTTAAAAGAGGAATCAACAAGAAAATGCCAATACTAAACAAAATGTCGTCACCTGCCAGATGAAGACAGTTATAGAACGGGACACTTATATATCTCAGAGGAGAAAATTCCACAGTTTTGGTAGTGTAAGTGAGAAGGCCTCAGGTTTCCACATATCTAAACTCAGAAAGTAGGGGCAGCTAAAGCAGGGCATCAGAAGATGAGTGCAGTGTCAGAAAGGCTTACATGGATTTAGATCAAATGCAAGCATTCAAGCATCCTTGCTGCAGCACTCCAAACCAGTTTCTTAACTTTGTAACGGCAGCCCTACATAGAACACATTTTAGTCATCTGATCTACTTTTACCAAGATGTGCATCACTGTGACGAATGTACTACAACAGAAGCAAGGAAAACAGTTAAATCTATCATTCTAAAAGGTTACAAACAGGTCCTGCATGGTAAAACAGCCATGTCAAAGAAGTCACAAAGAATTACTTAAAAACTAGAACAAAACAAATGTTGAAAAGGCACAGAAAGAAGACATTTGAGGAGCAATTTCCTAAATACATGATATGCAATACAAACATTTATTCTAAATAACATCAGCAACAGGAAACAAAGAAGACAGCTAAAGCATGAGACACCCAACCCCCCAAAAAGGAATATTGGGGAAATTACTACAGAGAAATATATAAGTCTTAGCCATTCCTAATCATTCTAGTATATTAATATATATATTAATATATATATATATATTAAAGCTTATAAAAGCTATCATATTTTAAAAACAAGATTACTAGAATAGATTACCACTCATGTGAATTTCACTGATAGCTTATTTATCCCATAGCAGTTACCCTCTATACTCGCGTATAAGCCTAGTTTTCCAGCACCTTTTTCACACTGAAAAAGCCTTCCGCCACTTATATGCGGGTATATACGGTAATTGAAATGAAAGCCTGCTCCAGCCAGCCAATCGTTGCTCTGGCAGCTTGTAGGACATCAACGGTTTGACTGAAGGACTCTGATCTTTTCCTTTTGCCTTCACTTCTTCCTCTTCTTAATCACTTCTTCCAAACTATTATTTTTGTTTCTGTGGGTGAAAAGCAGGGTACAAAACCAGCAACTGTTCATCCTCTTGAGTTTTCTGTTGAGGAGAAGGCTGGATGGAGCTTTTTGTTGAGGGGAAGGCTGGATGGGTCTTTTCCTACCCTCGGCTTATATGCGGATCAATAAGTTTGCCCAGATTTTGTGGTAAAATTAGGTGCCTTGGCTTATATGCAGGTCAGCTTATATGTACTAAGACAATGAAAAAATCTAATAAAAATATGATCTGATACAACTTCATATGTTCCAATTTAATTACTCTATTAATTTGATTATTTCATTTCCCTGTATTGGTTTTTTGGGTGTTATGAGGGAAACGAAAGGTTAAACAAAACCAGGGGGGCAGACATGTTCACAGAGAATAAGAAAAGCAGATCAAATAAGTCCGAAATGGATAACAAAGACTTATACTAATGATATGTCTTCAAAAACTAGTCAGTTTAACAATATGCCTCTAGTAAGAATTATTTCTGGATAATTTCTAGACACCGCCCTGAGCCGGCTCGCTGGGAGGGTGGCACAGAAATAAAATAAAATGAGAAACGAAGAATATCAAACAGGCCAAGTAATCTCTATTGCAATAACTACAACGATTTATACAATGCAACAGGTAAGAGCAAGTAGTGTGCCACCAAATCTCAGACCTGATTCTCAGAAGAGATGATAGCTAAGTGCTACTACATTTCCTTTCTGTTTATAAACTGGCAACTAATTTTTACAGAGATACAGTATCCAGTGCTTTAATGATCTCTAGAAGACCTGTCACTTGATTGGGCATGTGACCAGCCTTCCCAACGGTTATCCCTTATGTGGGTTGACAGGAATATTATTAATAGGTTTGTAGATCAAGGGGAGGGGCAGAACAAAGTGAAAAACTTCCTGCATAATCAACCAATTCTCAAATATTTTGTAACTCTTTAAAAGTAATTTCAGAAAAGCATTTTGTACAGTTTCTACAGCAATATGGATTTGCTATTTCTAAGACGAATTTCTAAGATGTATTTTCTCCAGAGGCAATATTAGAAACTGCATCATAGGTTTGCTCTTTTTGCTATAAGAGGCAATCTCCAATATTGGCAGAGCAATGCAACAAACAAGGCTGAAGTATTACATTTTTTTAACTGTAGCTCAGGAAGGGTCTTTTTATTCTCTTGTAAAGGAATACACCTTTCTGGTTTCTGTGATCTACTGGTTACAAAATGTTACAATTTCTAACCATTAATTGAAGGCCAGTATCACTCAAGGCCACTAGCACTCAAGATAAAGAAGCTGTTTCTTTGGATTGGATTTTACCTCTTTCTCAAGAACAGGGGAGTAGTTAAAAGTTCTTCAGTGGATAAACTTCTCCAGGCAGGATAGGTATTAAGGGCGGGGGAAACACACTATCAGAGGTGATTGACTGAAATAAGCCAAGGCCTTTTTCAGCCATTGGGAAGCAGCTTATGACAATATTTTTATGAGTAAACTCAGGTACTTCCTGCACATCTAAACACCTTGAAGCATAGAAAGAACAAGCTTAACAGGACAGGCTTAATGAAACAAGTAATCATTTTATCACCATGATTAGAGTTTATCACAGTGATAGGGTAGAGCCTTGGAGGAGGAGCGTGTTTCATGGCTTAAGTGCCACTCAGAGCTTAACACACATTCAGGGCAGCTGTCTCGCCCGACTGCCCCCTCCTCCAACCGACTTCCCTATCTGTCCAGCAGCCAGTCAACTTCCATCTGTTCCCCACCCCTGACCACCCCCTCTTCCCTCCACTTCCCTCCAAGGCTCAGAGGCCTGGGGGGGAGGGGGATGCCCTACGGTTGTGCGTTTCAGCTGCCGAAGCAACCGTCCGAGCCCAAAAAACTCTGTGTCTGCGGGTGCTGACTGGTGTGCTGGCACCACCCCTCCCCCACACTGCTGGCTGCTTTGGGCTTGAACAGCAGCTTCAGCAGCCAAAGCACACAACCTTACCATCCAGAGTTCTTCCACCACCACCACAACCATCAATTTAGCGCCCGTTGTTTTCAACGGCCTAGTAGCATTGTAAGATTTTGGTTACCATTATTACATTAACTGGTCATTAAAACTGAGGGAACTAAAGCTAATGACCACTTTCACACTAACCTTCTTGTCCCTTCAGCCCTTCCATTAGATACTCTGCTTTATATTAAATCTTCAAACACTGTCATTTAATCGTTTGGAAGCAAATTACCAATGTCATATTTGTACTAAAGAAATAATCTTCCTTCTGATCAAATTATAGTTAAGGAACTGTCAACCAACTGCAACAGTGACAGATTAGAGACTGCCAATAAGAAGCCCAGACAGAGCATGACCCATGTCATTGTCCTGTCCTATCCTTGCACATACCAGCACCCATGCCTGAAGTGACACAGATGGGAAAATCCAGGAACACGGAACTAGTCCCTTAATACTTTATCATCTAGATGAAAGGGAAGTACAAGACTTGAGAAGGCTTAATCAAACAGCAATTCTAGGAGGACCACTATATAGACAGATGTTTAGTCAGCCACCAGGCACCATTTTTCTTAGGAAAGTATTGTTCTCTGAACTCATACTGGTGTAAGCCTACCTGCTGGAATGCTTGAAGAGGACTGGCTTATTTATGTGACATTTACCCTTTTCGTGAACCAGTGAATTCCCATCTTTGGCCCTGTATTTGCAGCCCTAACTTAAATCCTCATCTGGTTTCGAATTCTTTTCCCTCCTCACACTGGGATTCCCTAAACTGGACCAGGTTTTCTACCTTCTGCATCAAACCTCAGCACAATGGACGTTTCTCTTCAGGATAAGGCTACATATGCTTGTTTTCACCCTTTATTTACTCTTCACACCCAATTATCAAGGGCAACATTACTAGGATTGTGTTACTGTGTGGAAATAATCTGGTTGTTACTTTTCCATGCATTTTTATAGTTCAGCATCTTTCTTGTAGCACCTTAAGACACTAGCAAGACTGTCAAGTTATAAGCTTTTGAGACTCAAAGCTCCCATCATTAGATCTGATGCTTTAACTCTCAAAAGCTTAAAATTTTCTTGGTCTCTAGCGTGCTACTGAACTCAAATCTAGCTGGTCTACTGCAGACCAACACAGATACCTCTTTCTTGTTTTTCCTTCTCAACTGGAGTGCTTTAACAGACTAGGATTCGGGTATACACTGGACCAGGCTTTCATGAAACCCTGGGGTTTCTTGACAGCTGTTGATGGTTTTCCTGATGCAGCTCTATAGAATAGAAGCTGGCTGTAATAGGTCATTTGGTATGTGGTATGCAGGCATGCTTGGCAATCCACCACAGCAACCATGAATCAATCCACACAAAAAGTACACTTTCAAGACACCACTGTACAAGTACAAAATTGAATCATGAAATTACTTTATATCAGAAACATATGGATCAATAAACATATCTACCTATGTCCAGCAATGCTCTTGCACACTCTGTATCAGACATACAGGTCAGTCCCTATAAAAATGGATATTTGTATACACTTGGATATTGTACTCCAACAACTCAACTGGGTCCCAACTGAATTCCGGATTAGGCTTAAGGTTCTGGTAATTACCTTCAAGGCCATATGTGGTCTGGGCCCAGTGTACCTGAGAGACCATCTCTCTGCCTATACTCCCAAAAGAGCACTACGCTCTGCCACCACCAACTGGCTAGTAATCCCTGGCCCCAAAGAAGTACATTGGACCTCATCAAGGGCCATAGCCTTCTCTGTACTGGCCTCCACCTGGTGGAACGAGCTCCTTGAAGAGATCAGGACCCTGGTCAAACTCCCAGAATTCCACAGAGCCTGCAAAAGGGAGCTCCTCCACCAGGCATTCAGATGAGGTTAATCTGACCTAAAAACATCCAGTGGTCCCCCTCAAGCCATACCCTCCATAATCTGAAAGATTATGACCTCCTTAGGGGTTCTGTTAAAGTTGTTCGATTAAAAATGTTCAATGAGTTAATTATGGTAACCTGTTAAAACTTATATTTATTGTTAGAATTATTACTGATATGTTGTTGTGACTGTTGTTAATGTATGTCATTTTATGTATCCCACAACATTTGCATGTAAACTGTCCTGGGAAGGTGGTATAAAAATCCCAGAAAATAAATAAATAATAAATAAATATAAACCTGACATAAAAAATCCTCAATATTAAATAACCAATGGAAGAAATTTTAATCTTCCAGGTCATTCCATTGCTGACCCAAGAGTTGCAGTTCTCAAAATAAATGAACATTGTATTATCTTAATAGCATTTTATCTATTCTTGAGAATGCCCATCTTCATTTCATTTTCATTCTGTTTTCAGGGGTTATAATTCCCATAACAATCACTTCATTAAGTTAAATAAAAAACAATACCAAAGTGATTCCTGTCCAGCAATATTCATGAGCTAGGCATCTGCAAATCCATGACCAGCATCACAGCTCTGGTTGCAGCTATAAAACTTACACTCCTCTAGGTTGACAACTCTACCAGGAAAAGAATAACGCTGTCAAGGAGTTCAAGGGTTCCCAGGGCTAATATACATATACATGAGAAAATAATCCCTTGTAAAAATATGACATTTAATACTTTTCAAAAATGGTTTTGTTTCTAGGTAACACAAGACTGTAAAAATTCTTGCAGCAGAAAAAAAAAAAGAAAGTCTAATTTTTTTATGTAACACATTTATACCTTGCATTCATGGCTTAAATATTCTCTATGCAGCCACCCACTGCAATGTGAGCATATCACAGCCAGGCTTCAGTCTACCAGAATCACCAGATTAGCCTTTTTTCTCTCTGGCTTTTAGTCCAGTTATAGTAAAAAGCCAACTAGCATTTGGTGATGGTGAGAATCCAATCAGGATATGTTCTCATTGGCATCCTCTAAGGTTATGCCATCACTCTAAGGTTATGCCCCACTCCTGATTGTCAAAGGTTCCCAAGAAGAGCTATCACATTCCTGACTCTGGCCTTGAAAATGATACAGGTAATGTAGGTAGAGAAGCCTAGTTACTAACATCTGTAAGACAGAATTGGCCCATTAGTATTCATGTTAGCCCTTGGGAAGAATCAGCAGCGTATTGCCTCACAATTACATTAACACAAAGCCATCAGCATCACAGTACAAGTTCTCTTGGTCTACTATGGACCAAGAACACAAGCAGTACTATTCTTTAGCTTATTAGTAGATTAAATTAGTAGATTCACCATATTAGATGGCGTTAGTAAATTAACTTGAAATCTGTTTGAAAAACTTTACTGACTTCTTGAGTGAGGATTAGGTAGATCCATAAAACACAACTTCTGCAAGTGGTAGACATTAAAGGAATGCTGTAATAAATATTGTAATAATTTATAACAGCTACTTTCAAAGATTTTTGTTGTTGTGGGAGAGCTATGGTAAACTTTTTTTTCCCAGACAAGAAGTCTGTTTTGTAGGTGGAAACACACTGGCAACAGTACTTGGAAGGATTCTGGGAAATGATCCAGAAAATATGGATCTTTTCTGAAGAAGATGCATACTGTTCTTCATTTGTAAATGCATCATAGATGCTCACATCAAAAAACATATGTACCTTTGTCATGAAAATGTTGTTTCAGAAGCAATCTTATATGCCTAATAAACAGCTGATATACTAAAGAAGCTTAATCTAATACACAATAGGTCATGCTTTCTTAACAGGAGTTTCATGAAACCCTAAGGTTTCTCGACGACCCCAGAAGAGTTTCACAGATTGGGTGGAAGTAAACTTCATGTACAACGATATAGGCTAGATATCAGGAAAAAGTTTTTCACAGTCAGAGTAGTTCAGCAGTGGAATAGGCTGCCTAAGGAGGTGGTGAGCGCCCCCTCACTGGAAGTCTTCAAGCAAAGGTTGGATACACACTTTTCTTGGATGCTTTAGGATGCTTAGGGCTAATCCTGCGTTGAGCAGGGGGTTGGACTAGATGGCCTGTATGGCCCCTTCCAACTCTATGATTCTATGATTCTATGAAGTAAATTTAAAAATAATGTGTGAAAAATTAGTTATCAAGTGACATGAACATATATGGTTATGTCGACCTGCCCCCCCATTGGTCAATGATGGACCTGAAGTGGGTGGAAAGAGGAGGGGCCCCAATCATAATAAACCTTGCTGGTCGAGGTTCATCACATATGGAAGCTACTGGGGATCAGAGAGGTATGTACTCTCAGTTTAACTTAACTGCATTTGGGGGTAGCAGTGGGCTACGAAGCAGCAGATGCCTGCCCCAGCCCAGCAGAGTAGGCTGATGGACCATTTGTAGCATTATGGGGGAGGGGGATGGAGCATGATGTTACATGCAGTGAGAATGTTACATTCGGTGAAAATATCTGGGTGATGTCAATTCTGGTGAGGTGTGGCCTGCTGACATTACTTCTAGAGTTTCTCAAAATTAAGAAAAGCTACAATAAGTATACCACTATCAGATAGACTGGAATGCTATGGTCTATTGTACTGTTAGTGCAACAGTGATGTTGGGAAAGCACACTTGTTCCTTATTCTTTCACTATATGCAACATGAGGACAGAACATTCTGTTTCAAACAAGTTATTCACTTTGTGTTACATCCATTTTAAAATTAGAAGGCCTTGGAATGTTTTAATCAGGGTTATAAGTAACCCTGATGCCCAATATCACCCATAAAAGACATTAGCTTTGCAATCCAAAATTAAGCTTATAATTTGATTTCTCCTTCTGTTTTCTGCTGTTTGTTTTGCCTTGTTTCGTTCTAGTTCTCATTTTTCTATGCAATCAAAATGCAAAGCAATGCCCACAGTGGCTTCTAACAACAAAGTTTTTTAGAGGCTTTGCTAACAATACATATTTTGGCACTGAGACATGGACATACAAACAGGAGTTTAACATCAAAATAAATTCCAAGTTTTGAAGCATCTATCTACACAATTATTTCTATAAGAGCTAGATATACTAAGTCTCAGATACAGTCAATACAAGGCAGAGTCAACTATCAAACCAAAGTGCCAGAATTTCAACAGCTTTAATTTCAGACCTAGTGTGAATTAGTGAAAAGGAGAGTAGCAGAGGACATACCTTGGAACTGCTCCCAAAACAATCAAGTTGGCTTTTTGTTTGTTGTTTCCAATTACAGCATTTTTCATATCTCTGAAAATCCAGAAAGAGAAAAACCCTAGTAAATTACACTGAGGTACTAAGGGCTCAGTTCTTCAGAATTTAGTTCCAATGAGATAAAATAGCTTGCCACACTGTATCTCAGTAGGGAAAAAGACACCAGCAACACCTCCCATTAACACTGTCCACTTATTCTATATTTCTCTATGACTCAGATTCAAACAACAAATATGTCCTCTCACATATCAGGGGACAGCAAATGAACCAATGATGGTCTTTACTGTTCTGGCCATTTGCAGAAATACTGATTCTCTTATTACTATAGTTATAAAATCTTGCTAACAATAAATATGGAGCAAAAGGACATATGATAAGCCAAGAAATTTTGAGTTCAGTGTGTACATACTAAAATGACAACATACTGGATTACCCCACAATTTGGACATGTAAAGATGTAAAATTTCTGAAATTTTAAAGACACAAAAATTTCTTTTCCAGGACTTTTTTCTCCAGGGAAATTTTTTGGGGTGGGAATTAAAATATATGCAATACTTACTGTCCTACCTAAACTAATTTTACTGCTTTAACATAAAACAACGTAACTATATGAAGTATAGTATATGAAATACGTAAGTATATGAAATTACAATTATTTGACATTTTTATATAAATTGCCAGTACACTCAGCACTTGAGAGGAAACTTTACATTGATGCAATTAGTACCTTAATTTTTGGTAAAGTTAAACGATGTCTTCTTCTGTCTACCAGTTAGACAGTTCAGTTCTCAATGAAATGTTCATAGTTTTTTTCTGAGGCATGGATACAGTTTCTGCCCTATGTCATTTTGATCTTTTCCCCCCTCCAGCAAGATAGTGTAATAAACTACTTGCTTCCAATCAGTGGGTATGTATGTGTTTTGAGGGAGAAGAAAACAGGTCAACCATAAGGAAAGAGTCAGGTCAAAAGGACAGCAGAAGGTATACAACATTGAAAAGCAATATACGCTCTGCATGCTTCCCTCATAAAGATTAGTATCCTTCTAGGTGCAGAAATTCACCTTGGATTTAAGAGCTGTATATGTCTACAGCATGCCGAACGTGTCTTTTTCAAACCGTCCAATACAGAAAATATTTCATAGGAGGGTTTTTTCCAGTACTCCACAAAGTGTCTAATTTTACTATCAGAAAAACTAAGAACAAAAACTGAGGGGAAAATGCAGGGAAAGTATTATTTCCGAACATTTCCATTTCCCCCCATCAGGGCTTTCACATCTCTAGCACACCATGGGCTACTCAACTCAGCTTGCTTCTAAATCCAAACCAATAACTTACCAGGAACTTTTCCAGTAAATTTAAGGGCCAATCCACCCTTGAATGAGGGTATCAGAGCAGTGCCTCATATACACTAATATTTATTATGGGATTTATATTTCACCCTGTCTTTGGAAATCCTTGCAACCATGCTATAAGAAGACCATACTATTGCAGACAATAACTGAAATTTAGACTTAATACTTCCTTACAGGCCACCCTTTGAGTTCATGGCTGTGGAAGATTTAATCAGGGAGTTATCAGCCCATTATGGCAAAGTAATACCTGAAGCATCCTTAATTAAAATATAGCATTCAAGATGATGAAAAATATGACCAGAAAAGGCCTCACTCTCCACCCTATGGTATAAATGCCCATGAATCAAATATACCCTGACTTTAAACAGTGAACACTCAAGATTAAAACATAAATTTACAAATTTTAAATACAGATATGATAGGAAATTACTGTCATCATATAGATTGCAAATACTCACTAATATTGGTAGGAATGTTCAGTGCACATTTTGTATTTATTTTACACTGCAAGTAAGCATCCCCAAAATAATGGATAGTACATCTAGTTCTAACTTCTGAGTTCACAAACACTGCTTTACAGTCCAGATTATTTTGGGCAGCTTTAGATGGCAACCACAATGCTATCACTCAGGCTTTTAAAACCTTTATGCCAAAATCCAGAAATCATCCTCTCTTATCAGTCATGTTTAATTTCTGGACAACTTGCACAATCTTTAATAAGTGTATTGGCAAAAAAGTAATCTACGAATGGAAGAAACTATATTGTGGAGATATGAGCTAAACACAGAAGAAGCAGATGCTTGAGTTCACATGACTTCACAAACTAATAAGTGCAAGATGGGTAGTGGTGCTATATTAGAAAGAGATTCAGGTGCACAGCTGTTCACAAGTCCTTAGCTATTGCCCTGCCCAGCATACAGTATGATATTGGTTCCCATGAAGATCTCTAAGCATCACACAGAATTCAGAGTTGGGGAAGCCTTTCTTGATACAGAGGGACCCCACCATTTTCTGAGTTTATAAAGAAAAGATGAGAGTGGCTAGCTTCACTTCAGACTTATCCAGAAGCAGCAAGAACATCTATTGCTGCCCTTACAACTCATTATCTCCTAAGCATGGCATGAAAGTCCTCCTCCCCTCAAATGCTCCATGAAGCTAGAGAAATGTTGGGGGAAAGTGAGTTCACTTGGGGGAGGGGAGTGGAAAGTATCATCAAGTTGCAGCTGATTTGCAGAGACCCCATCATGGTTTTTCAGAGCAAAAGATACCCTAACCTGCCTCCGCATACTAATCCTGAGTCTCCCAATCCAAGGCCCAACCATTCTTAGATACTAAGATTCAAGGAGATCAAGCTACCTTGGGCCATCCAGGTCAGGGCAAGGTAATCATAATGGCTTAAACTTAAGTAAAGGCAATATAGCGGTACTCAAAAGTATTTTGCATCCCTACAAAATGTGGTGACTTATCAAACTATACTTCACATTCATACACAATATGAGATGCATATCTCATTGAGATGCATATAACATTGAAAGGTCACAACTGAAAAACTCTACAGCAACAGCTTTAGGTTGATTACAGGAAAACATTAATTTCTAGAACATGATATGAAGGTGGAGTTCCACAAATTTATACACAATCTAGCTATGACAATAGCTACCAAGCTATTCTAGTTTGTCTCAAAAGGAAAGGATTAATGATAGGAGTAATTATAAGCTACCTCATTTTAGAAGGCTGACCTCTATTTTCTCCTTGGTCATGGTAACAACAGAACTGAAAATCTGTTCTTCCAACAAATGCAAAGTTGGTTGTTCCTGTAGCAGTTGTGTCACCAATATTGCATAACTTTAATAAGCAAAGAGCTACCATTATTGAGCAGCAGTGTTTTTATTTCCTCCAATAAAAAACTAACACAATGTGTGAGAATAAGTACTATTTGAGCTGTTTAATATATTGAGAGTTTGGGAGGGATATGAAAAGGAGTCAGGAGAAGCTTGAAGAGTTCTGCTAATTTAAAAATTATGAGTCAAGACTTTTTTAGGATACAAAGTTGGATCCAAAGATGCATAATGGAAAGAGAACTACCATCAAGACTGCGGCTAGGAGTTCGATCCCAGCAGCTAGCTCAAGGTTGACTCAGCCTTCCATCCTTCCGAGGTCGGTAAAATGAGTACCCAGCTTGCTGGGGGGTAAACAGTAATGACTGGGGAAGGCACTGGCAAACCACCCCGTATTGAGTCTGCCATGAAAACGCTAGAGGGCGTCACCCAGCCTTAGAAAAAATATTTACAGTGTTTCATCATGCTTTTATTGAACCAGTTGAAATACGTAAACTATTATAAACTGACCCGAGCCTACTTGGGGGGAGGAGTGGTCTAGAAATTAAATTATAAATAAATGTAAGCAGCAACAGTCCAAAATGGACAGATTTGAATTTTTGATTTAATCATTTAAATTACCTTAATTTTAGATCTGCATTAATTATTTATATTTCTATCCCGCCGATCCCAACCAAGGTGGCTACATGCTCGCTAACAATCAGGCTATGTACACATTACAGTTAAAGTCATATATTCTTTACTTTTACAGCCTCAGTTATGGTATATTAAAATTATAAAGAGAAGATAAGAAGTTCTTGAGGTCCCCTTTATCATTTTTTTTTAATTTTCTTCAAAGCTAAGCAGTTTTTTTAATTGTGTGAAGTTAGATTTGGTGTTTCTGGGACTCATGGAGGAGAAATGAGATCCTGATTGTCCAGGTGTTGAAGTTCTGGAACCTAGTGATAGTTTCTTTCTTTGAGATTGTGAATTGTAGCTGAAAGATATGGTTTTCTTCAAAAGAGTTGGAGTCTCAAAAGCTGAAGTTTTCATGTTCCAAGCTCTTTTTCTATATTGTCTAATGTCTAAACAAGCATGTAACTAGTAGCTACAAACAATGGACACTAGTTTGCAAGTAGACAGAGACCAAGTATAAAGTAGGAACGTAGTTCAAATCCTGTACTCATGTGGTCTATATGCACTGCAAAATTTTAGCTGCTTAGACCCAGAATCTCCCAGGACATGTACAAAGATAAAGTAAGATAAAGGCACAGAATAGATCAGAAGCAATAGCTAATACTTACTGGGCTGCTTAGATTAAAGTGTATGTTTTAATTTATTTTAATTAATCCATAAAACATTTAAATGTGTTATCTTTAAAACAGATACTTAGTGTTACTGATGTTTTTGTAAACAAATTGTATAAATTTAAGAAATAACTCAGTCACTGAATTATCATCCACGGACTCTCTTCCAAGTACAGGAGTGAACTGATATCCAAGGAAAGCAAAAGTAAAACAGTGAATACTATATATTCACACAGGCAAATGTCAGAAAGTATCTATTTAAGGGTAAGTATATGATACATATGAAATGATAATTTCCTAATATACCTCGCTGGATGAGGGTGAGAAACACATGAGGCTAGGCATATGCACTGAAGAAGCTAGAAAAAAAGATCTAAACAAACAAAATAATAATAAGAGCAACTCTAAAGAAAAGTGTTTCTTACTTACATGACTCCTTGTAGGACTTTCTGGGGATCAGGATCAAATAATCTGTCAACATAATGGCGACTGCTAGCCGTGACTTCCTGTAGAAAAATGACATCTTATGGTTTGTCATTTGGGCAGAAATAGTTTGAAATATCCAAGGAAGCAAAAAATAATGTAGCTTCATGGCTGCAACACTGCAAAACTATTCTGACAGCAAAACCAAATGGCTGCTGTAATGCCTATACGAAAGCATTCCTGGAATTATTATTTAATTTATATTATATACTACCCTCTCATGCAGCTCAGGGCAATGTACAACAATTTACATCAAAAATGGTTACAAGTCTTAAAACAATATATAACCAGAATTTAAAAATCTCAACATCTCTGTGCTAACAGCAAGTATCCAATCCATCTGTCAAAGGACATTCTCCGAGGGGGGGGGTGTATGGGGGAGGCCCATTTGATAGTATTAGAATATTAGAAAAACTAATCCTTATCCATGGTTCCTCTACATTGTGAAACAGCCTGGGAGGTGGAACATGTCCGGCTGTGCAAGTTGGAAAAGGTCCAATCAGGGTGCAGCCAGCAATGCCCTGCCAGACTGAACACGAGCCCTCATTCCCTTCTATCACTCCTGCTGTGAGGAAGGCAGAGAGAGACACAGGGAGAGCTGTCCCAAGCTGCTGACAGAGACACAGAGGGAGCTGCCCCTGCTGCAATGGAGGAAGAGACAGACAGAGCTGCCCCAAGCTGCACACCAGCCCTCCTTCCCTGCTACAAACCAGCCCTAATTACCTGCTATGCCTTCTGCTGCGAGGCAGAGACAGGCAATGAGAGGGAGACAGACAGACAGACACAGAGCGATCTGCACCTCCCGGTGTCCCCTGGGTCCTAGCGCCCATTGCATTTCTGCTTGCAATGGGCTTTCTTATATGCAGGTACAACACATAGCCATAATTACTACAAGAAACAGCAGTCCTGTTACACTGTTTTCAGCATCCTTAGGCCAATACAATTAAGAACAAAATTTTATTGTTGTCCAAAAGGACAGTTAAAAACTCCTTTATATTGAATGTCGTAATGGATAAGAACCAATTTGAGCACAAACATTTCCAAACTTTATATTTGTACACCAACACTGATTTTACTGATTTCATTGTACTTTAGTTTCAAAAGCTTGCCCCCAATGTATGTATACTTTCAGTCAGATCCTAACCATGCTTACTTGGATTTTAATGGTAATTACTCCACAGTAAGGATGTAAAGAACTGATCTTAGGTCCCACCCATCATCAAGTTCCTAGATTTTCTTCACTTGAATTTTAGTCCTATTACATTATATTCACAACATGTTTCATGTTTACAGCTTATTCAAGCAATTCAGATAGGCACTGCAGCATAATTTTGGACCTGTTTAAAATATATATATTTGTTCTGTTCTTCCAATATTGTAGTGTTAGCATGCAGAAAATTGCCTATAGATAGCGTTTTAGTCCAATGCTCTACTTTTAATTTCATTCCTTCTTCTGAAATTATATTATTCTAGGACTAGGATAGGACAGGACAAGGATTATATTCATAGAATCATGGTTGGAAGGGACCATGTTGTTGTTGTTGTTAAGGTGCAAAGTCATTTCCGATCCATCATGACCCCATGGCTAATGATCCTCCAGGCCTTCCTATCCTCTACCATTCCTCAAAGTTTAGGTTTGCACCAACTGCTTCAGTGACTCCATCCAGCCACCTCATTCTCTGGGAAGGGACCATACACGCCATCTCTGCTCAATGCAGCATCAGCTTAAAACATCCATGATAAGTAACTGCCCAGCCATTGCTTAAAGGCTGCCAAATAAGGGGGAGCTCACCACTTTCTTATTATATCAATATACCAAAATAGATTTCCGTCCACATTATATTAACAACTGCAATAAATCATTCCCTGCTTTGCTGCTGAACCAGTTTCTGTATTCACTTAGGCAAGAATATTGGTTTTCAAACTTTCTACTTTCAGGGAACCTTTTCCACATTGACTTCAGTTCATGTGAAGCTCTGGCTATTAAATGTTTTCTAAGCATTTGTTGTTTCACAAAATTAACAACAAAGTGGTGCAAACTCTCAATATGGTGCAACTGACAAGCCAGGCACTTTCAAAGTTGTAATGATTTGTGTGAAAATACATTAATATTTTATTAGTTTGCATAGTGAGGATGAGGGGACACAATCACAAATACATACTATGATCTAAATAAAAATTAGTTCTGAATTCACTAGATGATTTAGCAGGTAAAATCAAGACCAGAGCTAAAATATCTACAGTATTTGCTGGCATATAAGACTACTTTTTTCCCTTGAAAAATATGCCTCCAAGTGGGGGGGTCGTCTTATACACCAGGTGCACTTCAGTTGGGATAGACATAGCTGCCCATAGTGGCCCATAGTACTGTAATGTAATGTAACAAACTCTATATTTTGAGTGGAAATGTTGGGGGGTCGTCTTATACACCCAGTCGTCTTATACACCGGCAAATACGGTATTTATATGCCTTCTCACAAAGCATTAACCACCAATCCAATATGGAGTTAACTGTCAAATGACAAGAATTCTGCTATTAGGATATTAGATTTATTTATTAAAAATGTAAGTCCAAGTAAATCAGATCATTCTCAATTTAGGGCATCAGAATTTTTCTGTTTTAATTTTTCTGGAAAACATATAGCTATGGTCCAGGTCTGCTGGGAAAGATGCTGTTCCACAGAAGCCAGAAGTATAACAAGAATCATACATGTTTGAAACTATACATTGCAAGGGGAAGATTGGTTGTAGTCAGGTGAATAAGTCTCAGGTGAACAGTTCTGAAGAATAATTTGAAACCATTGGACAACAGCATACTAGCACAGTGACCATATTCCGGCTTCACTAGAGATGAAGTCACTGTCTAATTTAAATAACTGGACAGTCAGCAAGACTAGGAATGCAGAAACAAACCCTAATAATAATATTTGCAGGAAGAAGGATATTTCCTCCAAATCTTTAAGACAGAAAGCAGTTTCTCCATTTGCATGGTAGAGTTTATTAAGTGGAAAACAAATGTAAAAATAAAATGGGAAATAAAGAAACAAAAAAAATCACACTCAACACAAATATAAAATTCATCTTAAATTCAAAGATTCTTCTAAAACTGGACAGCATCTTAATTGGATTATCTACAGCTCAATGAAGTTTTCTTCTCTACAATTCTGAAATGTACATATAAGATTATCCAAAGGAAAGCATATACTGTATATCTGCAACTTCTTTCTACATCCTACATGTTATAGTATCAATTCTGTATGTTGATCAAGGTTTCTGGAACCATCACAGAGGTAGCAAGATTGCCAATACTGGTAAGAATACTAAAGAATACATACAAGTGGTAAGAGTTTGAAACAAGAAGTGTCAGTATCATTTTACACAGTATTCAACCCTTAACGCAGGAGAGAAACATGGACTCATGTTCAGGATGCTTTTATGCCAAAGTTCTGCTAGACAGATAAGCTAGACACTTTATTTAAAAGCTTTACAAAAGATTGCTCAACTTGATTGCCCCAGTTTCACACTACTGGACTGAGATTTACACATCAGTCTAATCCTGACGTGGATTTACACATCAATCTCATCCAGATGACACTGGAATTACAATTATTTACCGTGCTGAAATATTTTACTTCACCCCATCTCTCACAACTAAAACAAAGGGGGGGGGGAATACCCAAGAGTTATTCTGCCCTTTTGCCAGTAAGGGAAGTCTTTTGGTAGGAATTAGAACCTGATGCTGAACTCATCTCAAACTCTGAAGGATCTTGTTTTGTACTAAAACTCTGACATACAAACAGATAAGCAGTTACTGTGAACCAGCACGGCAGGATAGCAAAACAAGATAACAGAGAAGACAACAGATTGCAAATTAAATGCAAGCTCGTATGCACACACAATAAGGACTTCCTGGGTAACATCAGAAATGCAAACCAATTAGGACGAGAATAACATAGTTTGAGACTAAGCAATTATGCAAGCTTGCACAGCAGTTTCAAAGCTGGAACTTCTTTAGCACAAGTGAGGCAAAAATTGATTAGAAACAGAACCATGGTCACAGTGGGCAGGAAAAGACATATAAACGGGGATATCAGTTTCTCCTGCTCAACACACGAGCCCCCTGTCTAAAAGAAGGCCTGGCGCCCTCTTACTCCTGTGGCACCTGGCTAGCCACCAAAATGAAGAGAACTGAATTCAACTGCTTGAAGGTAGTCCGACCCTAGGCGGTCATCCACTCTACTTTGACAGGCAGGATCCCACACACAGGCCAACGCCTTAAGTGACTCCGGTTCTAAAATCTCTGAGAAGATTTTCTATGCCACACGCATTTGACGGAGTGGGCTGTAACTCATGAAGGCGTTCCGGGAATGAACTGGGTTAGTCTCACAGCAACCACACGGTTTCTGTCGTAGGCGACTGCCAAAGGGAACGGAAGCCAGCGCAAGAAAAGGCCCCAGCGTGGTGGAGGGAAAGACCGGGAGGAGGGCGGGACCCGCTGCAAGCGGCCTCAGGAGGCAGTCCCTCCTGGGCCACCGCGGGGGCAGGCCGCCCGTGCCCGCTCCGAGGGAGAAGGAAGCCGCCAACGGAAGCCCCGCCGACTTCCTCCTCCGCCAGGACCCGCCACTGCCGCCGCCGCCGCCCCGGGCCTCCACTCACCGAAAGGACGCTCATGCGGAGGGGAGTCTCCAGCACACACGCCATCTTGGTGCGCGCCAGTGCTAGCCGCTCAGCCGCACGCGAGACCCGGCGCCACGACCGCTACTACCGTCGCCGACGAGCGAGGCCACATCGCCGGGGAGGGGAAGGAGGGGGGAGGGAGCGTCCCGTTCAAGCTCGAATCGGCTAACGAAAAAACTAAACTGCTTCTCCTTACGGCGGAGGCCGCGCATGCGTCATGAGCACTTGTCTGAGGGAGGGCTTATTGCCGGAAGTCGGTGGATTTATTCCCACCTGCTTGCGGAACTCAGAGTAAGAAGAGCCCGGCGCGAGCTCTACTTTTAGACCTATGGGCGGCAGCCAATGGGAAGCGGGATCACCAGCCGTTCTGTTAGGCGCATGTGCAGCGCTGAAGCCACCTGTCTAAATCTGTCCTTGGCCTCGTAGGGAGGAGAGCATTATGATAGAGTTGTTTACACGTAGTCCTAGCACGCCATCTACTGGGGGAAGACGTTTTGGGAAAAGCACTTGGAAATATTTGGAGAGTTGTAGGGTTCATTCCTATGAGCCTCTTGTGGCGCAGAGTGGTAAGGCAGCCGCCTGAAAGCTTTGCTCATGAGGTTGGGAGTTCGATCCCAGCAGCCGGCTCAAGGTTGACTCAGCCTTCCATCCTTCCGAGGTCGGTAAAATGAGTACCCAGCTTGCTGGGGGGTAAATGGTCATGACTGGGGAAGGCACTGGCAAACCACCCCGTATTGAGTCTGCCATGAAAACGCTAGAGGGCGTCACCCAAGGGTCAGACATGACTCGGTGCTTGCACAGGGGATACCTTTACCTAGGGTTCATTCCGCACAGTGTTAATGTTATTGAAGTCTTACCATTGTGTAACGCTATTTTTTTTAACATTACGCACAACGTCATACACAATCTGCAAGACTCCCGCAAAAATCGCTTCATTGTAATCCACAAAAGTGGATTCCCCCTTAAAAACTGCTAGACTCTTGAGAACAATCTGCAACACATCCGAAAAAGACATGTGCATGCTCAATATATCGGTAGCAAGAATGTCCTTGGCCTAGGCTCTTGCACCCGAGCTTCTGGCGTCATGATCGCCATTTTATTTATTTATTTATATCCCCCCCTTAAACCAGCAAAAGCAACTAATAAGCGATGCTTCTTTGGCTGAAATCCCTCCACAAGCAATTGTCTGTAAAGTTTCCAAGCACAATACAGCCCCCTGTTCGACACTGCCCTAATTTCGGCCAGAAATTGCATGGGGGAGGGGTTTAACTGTATGAGCATGTAAACCATTAAGCGCCAGCTCCCACGCCAGCGAAAAAGGTCTTTCTGATACATTGAATGAACAAATATGTGTTGCTACAGGTGTTTTCGGGTTTTTAAAAAACAGTTTTTAAAGGGAAGCACGAACACAATAGTTAATCGGCTGTTCTGTTTGATTGACAGCCAGGGGCGAAAGGAAGCACGGAAAAATATTGCCTCCTTTGTTGCAATTTCGGCAAGACCGGAAACTTGTGCGTTACGAGAACAGCGCTAGTGGGAGAGCCTTTTTTTCAAGAAAAACGGCTGTGTGTGTTACCAAGACCTGCCGCTATTTATTGCTTTTCAATAGCACTCAGATTTAGCTACATTGCCGGTTGTGCGGAATGGCCCATAGTCTAGCGGACCGTATATAACGAGCACATTATACCTTAAATCTGTGAGATTTATATGCTTCTATCATTTGGAATCGGAAGGTTTTCTTGATGACAATTCCTTTAAATAAAATTTTTATATATAAAAAACAACTTGGATGGAAATATCATTTAAAAGATGCATATATGTGGCATATTAAATAATCCACATTATTTTATAAAATGTCCAACTTACTTTGGCTTACTGTTTGTGTTTTTAAATTATACCCTCAGTAACTGTTTGAAGGTACACTGTGTATAGAATAACAAATTTAGAGTCCAGTGGCTTTTAAGACCAACAAAGTTTTATTCAGTCAGCTTTCGTGTACATGCACACTTCCTCAGATACAATAGCCTTTTCCACTACACTGTCTTAAACAGTAAGACACTCTGTACTCACTGGAGAAATGTACATGTAGCCTGTAGTAATTCTCCCTAATCAGCCCTCTGGGTTGTTTCAGATCAGAGAAGCAGGAGGCTAAGATTGTTGGGCATGGCCTGGCAACTGGTAGGAGTGTGGGACAGCAGGATATGGGTGCTGCTAGTCACAGTATGATATCACGTTCAGGGAAAACCCAGAAGTGACAACAGCCATATCTAGGAATTGCTGGAAAGTATATTGTACCATAGTTTAAATTGATTAGAATGTGTGTAGTCTGAAATCTCTAACATATATTGGTAAACAGAGCAATTTTCACATTTGTGATTGCCCTGAGGAAGGTAGCTGCCTGTGAGTGATCAGGGGGAGGTGTTAACAGTTCCCTTATGTTGTGTCCTCAGCTCCTCAGGAGTAAGTCATCTGCTTGGCATGCAAGACATCCCAGGTTCAATCCTTGTCATCTCCAGTTAAAAGGGCCAGGCAGTAGGTAATGTGAAAGGCCTCTGCCCTAGTCTCTGAAAAGCTGCTGCCAGTCTTGAGCAATACCAACCTTGACACACCAAGGGTCTGATTCAGTATAAGGCAGATTCATGTGTTTGCTTACTTTAAAATTATTTAATGTAGTCATTTTTAGTGATCCAAACATCAGATAGATGATTCACCTTATAGTAGTTGCTCTGCTTAGGGACAAAAATGGTATAGTGATTCAGGACATATTTGAAAAAAAAACAGATGAAAGGGTAAAATGCTCCATTGACTGACAATGATAATCAATTTAAAAGGTAAATAACAAAGCCTTGGGTTTTTCATGGACAAGGTAGTGTGTTCTGATTGTTGTAGTAGGTTGTGGGTGTTCCACCTAAAATCCTGGTCATCCCATCATTGAGCTCACTACATGGACTACTGGAAATCACTACCTCTTGCCAGCCAAACCTTCCTTGAGTTGTGAGGATATAGAAATAATTTGTTTTTGTTTTTTTTATATTTGCATACGGCCTTTCCTGGGTGGCTCAGATTGTAAAGCAGTTAGTACACTAACAGTGCAATCCTGAGAAAGGAGCAAAAGTACACAGGGGGCAGACTAAGCACTATGCCAGCATGACTGAGCCAAAAGAGCATCCTGGGGGCACTACAACCAGTGTAATTAGGCCTGACAGTGTAATTAGGCCTGATGAGTCCTCTTCAGAAGACAAAGAGGTAACTAACCCTGTACAGATCAATATCCCTGAAAGCCCTGCAGTTCTTGGACCCTCAGGTACCCAGAATGCAAATAAGCCACCTGCTGACATCATGACACTAGAAACCCAAAGAGTATCTAAATAGAAGCCAGACGTGGAGGTCACAGAAGAATCTGTCAGCAAAACCTGTGTGGAGTCTGCACAGAGTTTTTATTCCAATCCCAGGTCGATTCAGTCCCTGACACCTCCTCTGCATGCGATTTCCATTATGATTTTATCTGATTTAAATGTTCCCTCTGCAACAAGCATGATTGATCCGGAGTGGCCCTACCTTTATCCTGCAATATCTGAGAGTGCTTTTAACCCTCAATATTTGAAGATTCGTATTGAGAAAGCATGCAGAGCCAGTGCCTGCTTCGCATTTGTTGCTGAGGTCCATGCTAGAGAAGCCCAGATTGGCCAAGGCTGTAAGCTTTCTTAAAGGGGAAACCCTAATTTTCTCTCAAAAGAAGCTGCAGAAGCCCTAATTTTTGTCGGTAGAGGTTTGCCTCATGTTTTTTCCTCTCTCTCCTCTGCTGTCTCCAATCCTCTCTCCTCCCCTTCAAGAAAAGAAAGAAAGAGGCTCCTGCTGCGTTTGGCTCCTCTGCTGTCTCCATTCCTTTCTCCCCCCCCCCTTCAAGAAAAGAAAGAGGCTCCTGCTGTGCTTGGCTCCCCCCTCCCCTTCTGAGCCTCCCTAAGCATGTGCAGAACAGTTTTCTGTTTCAATGGGGGGGGGGCGGCTAGAGGAAGACCCGAGTTCAAATTGATCTGAATTCAGCAGTATTGACAATGGAGTAAACAAAGTAAGTGCAGATTCAACCCTGCTCCTTGCCAGGAATCCAATGAACACCCTCAGAGGCCCTGGAGGCTCAGATCTAGCAGGTTGGCTGCCCAGGATCTCTCCTTCAACCACAAGATTTGTGACAACTAAGATCCATCATGGGTTTTTGTGCATGAAGGACTCTGTCATGGGTGACTGTATGCACTCACCTCCACAAATAGCCTCAGTCCACCCTGGGTGATCGACAGGTTCACTGGAGTTTGTGACTGGCCCAGGGGTGTAGCAGGAGTTAATTAGCTCCTGAAACTGGCCCAGCCTAAGACTATACCCTCCAGAACAGCAGAAAGTTATACCATTTTTTAAAAAAATTAGCTCCTAACTGCCTATATACAATGGAAAAGGTCAAGTCACACGTACCCCTCCATAGGTGCAGCCCTGGCCAAAAGCCCCAGTAGAACACAGAATGCTGACCACAGCTCCAATCCATTACTCCCCTTCCCCAGCAATGGCCAAACTTCCTCCCCTACAACTAACTACAGCCCTCCCCACACCTACACCACATAAATCACAGCCAGGATGCCCCATGGTTAAGTAGGCAGGGTGTCTATGCAGTGACACTTATAGCACAGTGTTGCACTTTGGAGGCAGGAGAGGCACAGAGAAGGTGCCTAGTAGCACTGCATGAGAACTTAGTGCTAACACCCAAGAAGGAGATCAAAATCCATGTCATGTGGCTGACATGTCTCATTTAAGAACCCTAACAGGTACTACCATCTTCAGATTCTCAGACTGATAGACTGACCATGCAGTGACAGGTGAGCAGGAATCCAGCTGCCCTAGCCTGCTGACTCCCACATCCAAAGAGAACAGGGTGTACATATGGGGCTACCCAAGTCAGACCCACCCAGATACATGATATGCAGTGGACCACACTCCCAAGGAAATGCGCATGGGATAAATGTTTCTGAATTGGAAGGCAGCTGGCACACCCTTATTTATTTGTTTGTTTGTTTGCTTATTTGGATTATTATACCGCCCATTCTTTGCAGCTCTGGGCGGTTTCCCACAATGCCCTCCCCCTAGGCTGCTAGCATACATAATGGGCTGCTAGCATGCTCATTTACAAAGTGCCCACTCTGTCCAGGCTAGAGACAGGATACAACTGTGGCAGCAGGTAGTTAGAATTATAGGAATACACTTGGGGGCCCAAAAGGAACTTGCAGGGAGTGGACATCACATCCCCCCTGCCTTTCCTTCCGCACATGAATAGATTTAAATACCAGACCACACCAAAATTCATATACAAAATGTATATGTTAGACTATACAGGAAAGCCATTGAAATTCACACAGATTCAGTTTCAACAGAAGAGAGTCTGAAAATCAATAAAACCTGGCTAGCAACCCTAAAAAAAACACCAGAATAAAACCTTCAACAATTATTTGCATACACACTCAATCTACCCCCCCCCCCGGTTTTCACATTTTCCTTCCAATCTTGGGATCCCTCATGTCTGTTGAAAACCCTTACTTGTATGTGTGGCCCTGATCAACGGATTTAAATATCAACAGATCAATGAACACTTGACTATTAGATAGATTCTCATAAAGCACACTCCAAGAATTCCAGAGTTGCAAGCATCCAGCAGAGAAAGGTTGGTGACCAGTTACTTTGAGAAAGCATTAGTAATGTATTCTAAGAAAGGACAGTGACCCAACAAAAGATCCTAGCATTATAATTCATGATCCTATGACAAGATTGCAATGATACAAAAGTACTTGCATATGAGCCAGTTGGTAATACCTAGATAATAGTTTTACAGATATCAATTAGTCAAAATATATATCAGATATAAATGAAATTGTGGTATCTATGCCTTGCAGGACCTCCCTAGGTACCACATGCAAGGCTGCTCTTTTTCAGACAGCTTTTGAGTGATTGTGATCTACTGGGCAGCTGGGACACATCAGCTGTATCCTCACCATCCATGTGTCGTACCATTATAGTTGATAGATTTTAATGGGGAAATATTTTTAACCATGTTATATTTTAAAAGATGATTTATTGTATCTTTGCATTGTATTTTAAATGCTGTTAACTGAACAGAGACCCATTCAGGAGAGTGGGAGCAGGATATAAAATTGATAAAGTATTTCATATTGAATTCAGTGGGACTCATTTCTAAGGGGGGGGGGGAAATTGTATGAAAAACCCTAGAAATTATTTTCCAAATTTTCTTCCTGTTGTTTTGTCAATAAATGTCAACACATCAAAAAGATCCATTGTAGCTTCTAATTCCCACAATTCGTGGCATAAGAAATCAACCGTTATGGCATAAGAAATCAACCATTGTGTTTCGCTTGCATCAGAAAGGCAGGTTATGCTTTAGGCAGGTTATGCAGGGGTAGTCAAACTGTGTCAAACTGAGTACCCAGCTTGCTGGGGGGTAAGCGGTAATGACTGGGGAAGGCACTGGCAAACCACCCCGTATTGAGTCTGCCATGAAAACGCTGGAGGGCATCACCCCAAGGGTCAGACATGACTCGGTGCTTGCACAGGGGATACCTTTACCTTTAGTCAAACTGCGGCCCCCCAGATGTCCATGGACTACAATTCCCAGGAGCCCCTGTCAGTGTCTGCTGGCAGGGGCTCCTGGGAATTGTAGTCCATGGACATCTGGAGGGCCACAGTTTGACTACCCCTGCTTTAGAGGAGTGATTCTGACACACAGCAATTTCTCATAACCCTGAAGTCTGTCACAATAACATTCTATCTAGATTCACTACCCTTGATATGTGGCTTAGAACATCAGACAATTTACATGTGACAATTTACACTAACTCATCAGAAAGGTACAAGCAAACTAGAAACAGTTTCTAAATTTGGCATAAATACCCAAATATTATCTATTCCACATAATATATTTCTGGTAAGGCCTTGGAGGAGGGGCATGTCTACTGTCCAGCAGACAGCCTTCCCCACCCCTAACCACCAGTTCCTCCTTCCACTTCCCATGGAGGTTCAGAGGCTGCAGATCCCTGGTGCGTGAGAGCTGCCCCTGCCAGTGAGTTCCCTGCTTGGGACCTCCAGCCTGCAGCCTTTCAAGGTCATGGGGGGAGGGAGAGGCCATCCACAGAGTTCTTCCACCATCACCACCCCCAATCTAGTGCTTGTTGTATTCCTGAATGCAACAGGCTTGGCCCAAGTTATAACCTGTTTTGCTAAAACCTGGACTAGTTTGAAATTGTGTTCCTGGTATGAGATTCTAAGATACAATTTTTTACAACCTACACAACTGGTCCAAATACAACATACGCTTGCTTGTAATCAGTCGTTATAACTCAATTGTGACATGACAACACTTCATACACACTCATTACTGCACTGATAGTTGATGTTGACACATCCATGTAGAGTTAATCTACAAGGAAGAAATCCTGACAAGTAGTATTTCATTTAAAAAAAACAACAGCTACCATGGTGTTATGAGTTTTTCCATGGTGTTATGAGTTTTTTTGAATTAGTTGATCACTATAGTTTTGCCTAGAGTGTTATCTGACAGAAGACAGAAACTTGTTGAAAGAATGGCGGTGTTTCTTAATTAGTGTGGAATCCAGCCTTCAAAACTAGAAGGAAGAGCAGAGACAGCCAAAGGGAGTTTTTGCATTTTGAAATAGGAGATGAAAATGAAGAAAAAGTTGTAAATTGACAGATGCCAAAGCAGCTCTGAACAATTGCTGCTTGGTGGAAGAGTGTCTATCTGTGTCCACTGTAAAATCAGAGTCCAGTAGCACTTTTAAGACCAACAAAGATTTATTCAGGGCATGAGCTTTCGAGTGCAAGCGCTCTTCATCAGCCTATGATCTTCTTACATGAAGAAGAGCGCTTGCACTCGAAAGCTCACGCCCTGAATAAATCTTTGTTGGTCTTAAAGGTGCTACTGGACTCTGATTTTATTGTGCTACTTCAGACCAACACAGCTACCCATTTGAATGTGTCCACTGTGTTCTGCTTCACTATTTGTAAATAAAACAACTATAATGAAGGCACCATACATTTCCAGGATTCATATAAAAGTAACATTGTGGAACTGCCCCTTGAGGCCCCGGGGACATATTAGTATTTTGCTGTATTGAGATCAAATCAGTGTTCAAGGTAGGATATGCCTGACCTACAGCAATTAAAGCCCCTGAAATGGTAATGGGGCCTGCCTAATATGCTCTATTTAATATTGAACTGGGAAATAAGCCCATGCAGATTTTAATTTTTTTAAAAATATATATATTATTTATTGTAAAAGCTTCCTGGTGACAAAGAAATATAACTTGTATGGGCCAAATGTTATTTTGGAGTACAAGATATATATATATATATATTTAAAGCCATTATTTGTATAAGATTACTAAGGGCATGAATTCGAATCCTTTGCGGCAAACCAGATTTTGGCCTGGCACCCTGTAAGGGCATCTCACAAGTGACATGAATGTTGGATCCAAAAATTATCCTAGAGTACAAATCCTTGTTTCCTCTACTAGATTGAACTAAGTGCCAACTTCAACCCGCTGAAGACGGAGTTGATTAGTGCAAGATGGGTGCGGTGAGAGCAAGCCAGAGCGAAAATGAGCGAGGCGGGTGTATTTCGCATGCGAAAACAACTGAAACCACCCCGGAGTCAAAAGTGACAGGAAACGGCAGCTGGCATTTCAGACACGCCAGACCTGAGGGCTACAAAGGCTTGAGTGAAGCTGCACAGTCATTTGATTCATAAAGTGGATAATAAAACATTGGTTTCCTCTCGAGCCTTTCAAGAACGTCCACAGTTCTTGCAAAACTTTCCTTAGCAGCGCGCCCTTCAAGCCGAAATCCCGATTTCTGCTCAGGAGGGCGTTGGCCTTTTGTTTTAAACGCCCACCTAACGCGCCTGAACTCCAAAAGAACTGCCTGCCTCACTCCACGGGTCCCGGGAGGGCGACGGCCGTGACCGCTCCCTCGGACGGGACCCTCGAAGAAGATGGGGTTGAGCCGAGAGCCCCCTGGCCACGACACTCTCCTCCCGCCTGGGCCTTAAGGCGCGAGCAGTCCCGGGACGCCGAAGGCAGAAGAGTTTGCCCTAAAATTAGGAGTTGGCCCTAAAACGCGAAGGTCCCGCCTCGGAGTTCGCCAGAGCGCTCTCTGCTGCGCTGCTCCAGCGGCCCGGCCCGGCCCGGCCCTCTCTTGGCAGGGATCCGCCGCTGCCTCGGCTTTTCTCCTCCTTTTCTCCTCCCCTCCCCATTCTCCCTGGGACGCGTTCTTTGGGCGCCCCCTTCGTTGTGCGGAAGGGACAGGAAAAGAGGCAGAGCCGCCTCCAGGGCGCAGCAGGAGGGTCGACTCCGAAGAGCGCCCCAGGATGGGAGAGGGAGCCGTCCCGGCATCGGGTAGGTGCCGCGCAGCTGTCCCCGCCGCCCTGTTATCCGCGGCCCGCAAGGGGTTGAGCGAGCAACTGGCGCGAAGGAGGCGGTGGCGGCGGCGGCAATAGCAGCAGCCCCTTCCCCCAGTTCTCTCGCGGGCTGCCTGGAACCACGCTGAGTCTTGGCTTGGGCAGGGGGCGGAGAAGACGGGGGGGGGGGAGAGGAGGAGGGAGCGGCCGCGGACAGGAGTCCCGCCGCCTCAAGAATGTTGACCTCCTTCGGGGCACTTGGGCGCTTCAGCTGTCCCCACGAAGGTGACAGCCGAGGCTCAGAAAGGGGAAGTTGGGAAGCGGAGAACAAACCGGCGGCGGGGGGCGCCTGGAGGGGGGGGGGTTCCTTATTTCTGGGCTCAGCCATCCCAGACGACCAGCACCCGCAGCTTTACCTCAGTACTGTCGCCTTTGCAGGCAGTTGCTGAGATCAAGATGCGTCCACACGGGCATGCACACGCCCCGCTCGGAAACTGTGACTAAGTGGGTTGCCACTCTCCTGAAAAAGGATGTGTGCCCTTGTTGCGCTTAACTTATCCTCGCATGGCGTTGAATTACTGAGGTGATAGACATTTCTGTAGGCATTGTTTTGAATAAACAATGCAAACCCTCCCTTAGTCCAGGCTGACTCTTGCTGGATTGGTTCTCCTGGCTGTGGGCTTGTCTTGGTTTTCAGGCCTCTTGTAGAGGGCACTTAAGAAAGAAGCGCTGCCTGGAGAGGAAGATGCTTTGTACAACACAGAGAATAGAAGAGGGCTTCTCATACATTGGATTAGCCAGCCAAAATGGAGCAGAATGGTGACTGATAAAACAGGAGTTGGGAAATGTATAACAGGAACTGAAGTAAGGGCACTGTAGTCTAGTGCAGGATCCAAAGTTGTATGTCTTCTGTAAAGTTACTCTTAGGCCTTGGATAAGTAACTTTCCTGCAAAACAGGAATAATGACGACCTATTAGGCATTACAAAACTAACTATAAATTAAAGATTAGAAGTGAAACAGGATTAATAAATATTAGTAGCCAAAGGTAGTAGCAATCATTCTGGGGCTAGAGGGATTTATCTACTTGTAGAGTTGAAACAGTGACATATGTTTGCACACAGAGTGTTCCAGAATTGGGAAGTATTAATCCACCACACGTTTCACATTAAAGCACCAGTTCATAAGATAAGTTTCTTTTTAAGGTCTCCTGTGCCGTTGCCAGCAGCATTTCTTCTTGCAATGGCTTTTATCAAAACAGTTTAAAAGTAAAAATATCTTGCGGCTGCAATGACTGCCTTACTAAATTTTAAGTGGCTCAGATAACATTAGTAGACGAACACAGTTGACTGGTAATTTTAGTCCTACCACTCAGTGTTTTGTTATGTGAAATGTTTGTTTTTGGATGTAGACAAGAATTCTATAGCAGAAAGCAGGTAGCTTTGCCAGCTCAATGCAAGAGTTACATGAGTGTAGGTTTATAAAGCCTGTAATGTGTTTTGCACCAATGAATTGTTGAATTCAAACTATTCATATGTAAATAAATCAGTGCAGTACTGTAGAGGAAGAGAAACCTGATAATTTTTCCTCTAAGTTAACTTTATTAAAATTTGAAACCCAGCATGGCATTTCAAAAACTGTAATTTGAGATTCTGGGAAGAACAGTAGGGTAGCATCCCAGAAGTGGAAATATCCTGGGCAGGTGTATAACAGCTGTTTCCAGTCTTGACAGCTTTTTATGAATGCTTAGGTGAAGTTGAAGGGAGCTGACTTAAATTAACCCAATTTAGGATGTTTAAACTTATTTTAAATACATTTGGGTAAGTTGGTATGCCTATTATGTATTATATTTTATAGCTTGCTGTATCTCATGGGCTATTTTTGTGCAGAATGTTATGGAATTACATGTGGTGAAAACTGTTCTTAGCCCGGGGCCCGCCTTGTAAACTTGAGAATATGTAGTAGAAATAAGTGGTATGCTTTTCAGCACTAATAAGATTTGGCTGCAGCACATTATAAAACAAGAAGATGGTTCTTTCACTCTTATTTTGTTACAGTGGTACATTTGCTACATGCATAAGGGCTTGATGCAGATGTTTAGCTGAACATGTGGGCTAATAGAGTGATTCTACTCCATTCTTAGTAAAACTCCATGTTTAATCAAAACTTTACTAAATTCCATGTTTAGTAAAAAGAAGCTGAATGTCTGAAAGATGTATGAAATGTACATATGGAGAAGAAACATGGCCATCAAAATGTCCAAACTCTACAACATGAATCCTCCTTACCACTCCTAGCATATTCTTTATTTGCAACTGTCGCATCCCACAAAATACATCTGATCATTTGGAAATCAGTGCTGGAACAGTATATTGTTTATGGATGCCAGAATTTGAGATAAGCTATAAAAATATAGAAGAAAATGCAATGTATCTGAAAATGAAAGTTAAACCCTCTTGCATGAAGTCAACTAGCTTTTGGGATGGGTTCAAACATCTCTTCCCTGCTCCCCTAAGTTGTGCACGCTGATTCAATTAGTTAATTCCTGTTTAGCACAAACTGTAGTTTGTTGTTTGATCTGAACCAGCAAACTATGGTTGGCTCTTGCTCTCCAAATCAGGATTGCAAATCAGTTTAAACCATGTTTTGCAATCCAGACTCGAAGGGCAAACATAAGCCATAATTTGCCAGTTCAGATATAATGCTAAATAAGAAGTAACTGAAGAAGAGTGCACAGAGGAAGCAAGAGGAAGAGAGAATTGACTGAGTGTGCCTCAATGCCATACTTAGCTATTCCATGATGACTGATTTTAATTGGTTTCTTTAAAAAAAATTCCCTCAGTTGAATTGGTTTGTGCTGTGGTATGTATTTGATCAATAGGTCTGTGTATTTCTGGTTTGTGTATTTTCTTTACAAATATCCTGAAGCTAGATGATATAGATATAGATATAGATATAGATATAGATATAGATATAGATATAGATATAGATATAGATATAGATATAGATATAGATATAGATATAGATATAGATATAGATATATTCATTCTTCTTTTTAACTTCTTATGATTGCCCTGTTGTTGGAAGTAACAAAAGCTGAAACTGAAATGCCATCTGAGCAAGGAGCTTCCTTCTAAACATGATCTTCCAAATCTGTTAACGCAGTTTTTATATCATAATTTCTCCTTACATATATATTAAATATAAAAGGTACCTAAAGTAATGCTGAAAATTAAGTGGTGGAGATCCAGAAAATACTAAAATTAAGGCTGTCCATAAAGCTTTAATTCAGGTTTTGTATCCTAGTGATATTTTAGAATTGCTTTTCTAACTCTCTCTTGGATTTGTGCCCCAACTAGTTGTAATTTAGGAAAGCACAAAGGTTGAAGTTAGGGTGTGCATTATAGCATTAGCACTGAATCTAGCTGCTGGCTCAAGAACTTGTGTTTTGTATCTTACAGAAACTGGAAGATATGAAACAAATTCAAGAGGAGGAGTAAAAAGAAAAGATGGTTTCTGGGCTCAGGTCAAGAAGAATAAGTCATTTGTTCTGAGTCTGGAAAGAATTGCCTGAGTCAGGCGAGGAAACTAGTCGTTGTATTACAACTAGGAAACAAGCCAAGGTCCCCCAGTGGTTTTAAAACTGCATTTCTAGAATCTCTGAGGTTCTTTAGAAGCTTGTCGGGTTCCTTGATAAGGAGACTGTAGATAGAGTAGACAAGTTACACAAAAGAGAGTTTTACTTTTCCCCCCTTGAATTGTGCAGCACTGTTGCATGGACATTAATGGCACACTACAAAACACGAGTATAATTCATACAGACACATGAAGCAGCATTATACTGACTCAGACCTTTGGTCTGTTGCCTTTAGTATTGTCTACTCAGATTGGCAGCAGCAGCTCACCAGGGTCTTCGCTGAATGTCTTTCATATCACTTATTGGAGAGGGATTCAGTAGAAGAGCATCTGCTTGGCATACAGGAAGTCCCAGATTCAGTCACCAGTTAAAATGATCAAGTAGAAGGTGATGTGAAAGACCTGTGTCTAAGACCCTGGAAAGTCACTGCCAACCTGAGTAGACAATACTGACCTAATGGTCTGATTCAGTATAAGGCAACTTTATGTATACCACTTGATCCTTTTAAATGAGCGATGTGAAGGACTGAACTTGGAACTGTTGACATGGCAAGCAGATTTTCTCACTGAGCTCCTAATAGCTAGGCAAACTGTGTGTATCCTTGAATACACCCAGAATCTTCTTCAACGCCTGGCAAACAAAATTATATGGGACTAATTTCTTAAAGATTAGAAGTTTGGCAGTTACTCAGATGAGACAACCATTCAGCCACAACAGTGAGCCGTCCCGGCATCGGATTGGTGCCACGCTCTTGCATATAAAATTACAATGGCCAACAGAATAAGCACTGTGTCTCTTCTATGGCTAGTGTTCATGTGTCCATTAATGCACTCTATAATAACCTTCCACAAATGTTTGCTTTGACAAGTTTATTGTAAAAATTGGGTGCTCCTGAATTAAGCTTGCTCTTCTGATTACTTGTCCTGGGAGTCAAATATGTCTTGGAAGGAAGGAAGGAAGGAAGGAAGGAAGGAAGGAAGGAAGGAAGGAAGGAAGGAAGGAAGGAAGGAAGGAAGGAAGGAAGGAAGGGGAAGAATATCCTTTGTGGTAATTTTGTGGAAGTCTAGAAGGAAGACTGCCATGGTGTACTTAGTTGTGTCATGAATTAATTTCAGACCATTAAATTCAGTGGTGAGGGGAGTAGTTGCAGATCCACCGGAACAATAGCCAGTCAAATGAAGAAAACTAATGAAAAAGTTATTCTTATAGGTATAGGTATCCACCCCCCCCCCCGTAAGATCAGTTATGGGCAGGACAGCAGTTAAATTTGGCAGTGAATTTGATGCAGTTCTTTGTTTGGGTACTTGTGATTACTTATAGCAGCTTGTAGAAATTCATCTTCCCAGTTAGTAGCAAGTAATCTATTCTATACTAAAATATAAACTTGCATTCCTGCCTAGGACCTTAGAACAGAATTTAGTAAACTCTGCCAGCTGAATATCATTAAAATAAATAAATATGTCTTTCAGGGCAAGGATAGCAACTCCACCTCTGCTTCCTAGTCAGTTTCTATGGTTAAAAAAAACAGTTTATCTGAAACTGCCTAAGGAAAAAAAGGTAATAATTACATGTTAATAGATGTATTGAAGCATAGAGAAGCTAGGACAGTCACTAGGAACATTTTGCCAGGACAAACATAGTGTGTCTGTTCTCAAAATTTGCCCATAGCATAAAATGATGTAACATTATTATTTTTCCATTTCCATTCTCCGTTCTTTTGGTCCTTCTGTGATTTATATTTTACTTGGCAAAAAGAGTTATTAATTAAAAAGTAGTAGAAGAAATTATCATGCTCTCCAGAATCACCGCCAAAAAGAGCTCACGTTGAATGTTTGTGTAGTCTGGACTGGGAGAGATTCCTCCTTCCTGCCTGTGAACACCATTCCAAAACGTTCCTTACCTTCTTCTCCATTATTCTCTCTATCTCTCTTGCTGTCACCCTTCTTTCTTTGCTATCAGGCTTTATATTATTTATTATTAGTAGCAGTAGTATTCCTATGTAACCTAATTTATAAACACAAAATTAAAGGTATATATATATATATATATATATATATATATATATATATATAACAAATAAAATGCAATCATGTTGAGTCCTTTGCATATTATTGCTCCCCCAACAAATCCTGTCTAATTTAAGGAAAATCTGATTGCATATTCCAGTAATTTCTAAATAGAGTCCTCTTCTGGAGTCTGGACAAAAGAGTCTAATATAGTTCTTCCCGATCCTGTATCATCAACCATATTTTGTTCCCTTCTTTAATGTCCACTATCAGGGTTGCTAGCCTTCAGGTTGGGCCTGGAGAACTATCAGAATTACAACTGATGCCCACAATGTAGAGATCATGCTAGGTCTGAAGAGTGATGGTATTAACTGAAGTCTCTCATCTCCCTGAATACTGAATTCTGAAATCATCAGGAATTTCCCAACCCACAGTTTACACTTTAATTCAAATGCATATCTTTCATATCCTTCATTGCTACTGCATCTTATAACCAAATGTTTTGCGGAGTGGGAATTGAGATATTAGAATATGCTTGTGAAGAGTGTAAATCCAGATCTAGATATTCCTAGGGGTTCTAGACAAGATTTGGAGAAATTCAAGTAGGCCATCACCTTGACCTATTATTTTTTAAAATTCCTTGATAGCCAGCCTCTGCATGCCTTTTGACAACCAACCAGTATTCACGTACATACTACATTTAAACCGTGAATGGCAACCCTGTAGCACCACTATAACTATTGAAATCTTGGAGGAGGGGCAAGATTTTGAAAGTAGCACACAGGTCCTCCTTAGTGACTAATTATTAAGTGTGCTTTATGTTTATTTGTCACACATAACATACAAGCGAACTAAATTGTGGCTGAACCATGTTACATAAACACCCTAAATCAGTAATGTTTCAGTTAACTGTGAAGTATAATCATTAAATGTACGGAGCACACTTCATGTTTTTGACCATTTATGCACTGGGAACTTCACTGCCCCAGGTCCTGTGCAGGAGCACAAATTGGGGACCGATGAGGTGCACCGGGCCAAGTGCTCCCCTGTGGGGGTGCAGGAAGAGGTGGGGCAACCTGCCACGACTAAAACTCCAGCCTGCAGCTCAGCATGAAACCTCCAGAGCATAAACGGTCTTTAAGACAACTGTCTGTACAGTTATTCTCTGGAATATTTTCTTCCTTCAGATATGACTCATATTTTATGACAAATGGGAAAGAGCAGTTTATTATATGAGTACACCAAAAAAAAAAACCTCCTGTTATTTGAAGTTCATTTTATGAAACCAATTCCCTGCCCTCAAGGTTGGAACTAGTTGCATGGCAGCAATCCATATAAACTACACTTACGGTAGATCATGCTACCACAAGCCCAACTGGAAAACAACTGCTGGCTTAGAGAAATAAAAAGATGACATCTTCTTACCAGATTTTTATTTGTGGTCAGAATTAATAATGCTCAGCCATTTATTTTCAAGAAAAGCCTCTTCAAGCATCGACTAGGCCACTGTATCTAATATCTGTTGAAATTAGAACAAATATCTAACATTTTAAGCAATTTTTGTGGAAGGATTTACGCAGAAGTAGTTGTGATAAATCATTGAATAAAAGTACAGTTCATTGTGTCTGGCTCTCTAGACTATCCTATACCCAGTGCTTCCCTCTCAGTGTAGATGTGCCATCTTGCCCAATAAAAAATTACTCAAAGATATGCCCCCTGCGTGAATTGTGCCCTGTCTTGCATTACCACCCACTGGTGACCCTACAGGCAAATTGCTTTCAGATCGCACATTAGCTGGACAGAGACAATTGGAATTGATAAGCAGGTTGTTGGTGAAAAGTATGTCTATGCCATTATTATAGTTTATAATAGTCTAAATGTTAGGATCTCATTATTTTGGATGCAGACAATTGCATCCAAATTGTTACAGGTGAAAAATCCAGGCAGGTAGCTGAGATATAAAAATAATACATTTTTTTGACCACCCAAATCAACTAGTTTATTAGCCAACCCTGATTATTCAGTATGCTGGTGAACCATTATGGCTCCCGCAGATCATCTGAAAAGGTAGCCTTTGGCTAAACATCTACACCCCACAGTGAAAGTAAAACAGGAATTGTGTTCGTTTTGCAGCAACAAACTAACTCAGCTACCTGCCTGAATTTTTCACCTGTAACAATCAGGGTTGGTTAATAAACTGGTCGATTTGGGTGGTCAAATAATTGTGCATTATTTTTTATATCTAAGAACACAGCTGTATTAATACATATGGCAGCAACCGTTGTTTTCACTGTTTCCACATCTCTGCGAGAACAAAACGAAGAGATCTGTGTCAGATTACCTGATGCACATTCCAGTCTTTATTTTAGCACATTTGGCTTCCTTAAATATTTGTAACTATAGTAGTGTATAGGAAGGCCACACTCTTGTTTCTATTGAAACTTGCTGCCTGTAGTGGTTGTCCCATATTAGGCCTCCAGGTACATGTGCTTTAGGAAAGAATGCCTTTATACTGTGATGTAGACATTTTGCCATCTACTGGTCATGTGCTGCAACTTACCACCAGTCATCTATGGTTTTATCGGTATGACTTATCAAAGGTATTTATTAGTGGTGTTAAAATGAAGCCTGTATTGAAGCAAAAGTGATATATGCCTAGGAATGTCCCATGAGTTGCTTAAAATAATAAATAAGAATGTAATATCTGTTTTTGTTTGGATCACTAAGAATGACTACGTTAAATAATTTTAAAGTAAGCAAACACATGAATCTGCCTTATACTGAATCAGACCCTTGGTGTGTCAAGGTTGGTATTGCCCAAGACTAGCAGCAGCTTTTCAGAGACTCGGGCAGAGTCCTTTCACATTACCTACTGCCTGGCCCTTTTAACTGGAGATGACAAGGATTGAACCTGGGATGTCTTGCATGCCAAGCAGATGACTTACTCCTGAGCCACAGCCCTGCCCAAAGCTAGACTGTTAAGTCCATCAAGGTCAGTAAGCTCTCCTTAGACTAGCAGCAGCTATCCAGGGGCTCAGGCAGTGGTTTTTTCACATCACCTCCTACCTGTAGTGAAGATGCTGAAGACTGAACCTAGTGCTTCCACTGATCCAAAACCCCTCCCCGAGGATAAGTTTTCTATGCTTTCTGTTTTTCTAATATTACTGGGTAACAGAATAAAACTTTTAGTTACTCTTTAATCAGGAACTAACTGTGCTATAATAATATGTTGTATTTATTTATAATTTGCTTTTCTTCCCATTGGGGACTCAGAGCAGCTTAAATTTTTCTATTCTCATAGTAGCTCTGTGAGGCAGATAAAACTGAGACAGAATATAACTGCACAATCCTAAATGGGGCCCATTACGTAGGAATGCCCTGAAAAAATAGGAATGTAACAATGTTGATGTTTTCAGTGCAATAAAAATAGATAAAGAAAATATGTTGACTGAATAATACCTTGGATACTCACACCAAATATCAAGTCTGCTAAGAGAAGACAGAATAAATATTAAAATAATAAAATTATAAGTTACTTGTGCATCTGTTACAAAATTTGTATATTATTCAGTTGACTATTGAGATTGCAATATTAGACATTTCAGCATGAAGGTATAACCTTCACAGATCTACAGGTCTACATAAAATATACTTAGGATGGTGGAGGAAAGTATTCTGCATTTTATTATCATTGTCCAAATCCAGAAAAAGTGAAATCATGTTGAAATCCATAGGACATTTTAGAGGCTATTGCTTTAAGTTATGTTTTCGTTGGATCTTAAGCATGACTTTCTCTAGCCTGCATAGCATCCTGTTTTTATTGTCGGTTTCCATATTTAAATCCTTGTCATTTAATGGACGTATAAACCCTTGTCATTTAATTGATGAAGTAATAACTTTGATTTACTTGGGCAAACTATGTATTGGTTATGCAGAGCCATTATATGAAACAAAATGTCAATTATATGAGTTTAAAGTGTCTTAGTCAACATATAGAGCTTTACCAAAGTCAAAATAAAGACTTACCTATGCAGGTTTTAAAATGACTGCATAAAATATGAAGGAAAAAGTGAATTATTAGCTGCAATGGAACATTTTGCTTACTGATACTATTTGCAATTGCAGGTATCTCCCTTCTCAATGGCCCAGTTTGATTCTTCAACTGTATGACATCCTTTTTGCTTTTAAATGGTGTCTGAAAATCAAAGCAGCAAATTAGGGCAACATACTCAAGAGAAAACCGGACCATCCCTTTCTCCCCCAAGTTGACTGAAGTTCTACAATCTACCTCTGACATTTATTTGGATTGAGAGAAGGGGGATAGTCTTTCATCAGAACACTATTGTGTTAATTTTTAACAGTCATCTTCCTTAGCCCTCTTAACTACGAAGTCTTGACAATTAATTGCTTTTCCAAGGTTTCAGATTACTTTCATAATTAACAGGAGCACCCTGGAACTTACATATATAAAATGTATTAAATATCAAAGCAGGCTGTTTGGAGAAGAGGTAATGGGACTGTTATCTTAGTTCATAGTATAGCTAATTGGAATTCACATTATGGCTGCAACCTATAGGCGTGTTGTGACAACAGCAAATTGCTACAGCAGCGTTGTGATAGATCGGAGACTCCAACAAGCTGTGCATTACTGCACTGGAGCATGTCAGGTATTCAAGCAAGGAGTTATGTGTATAGTGGCGCACCACAGTGTTTGTGCAGAGCTAGTGAAGGTTCCTACTTCAGACAGAAAATGTTCAGATCTGACCCGCAGGTTTTCAATGCCCGAAAATTCCCTTTCCTTGACTGGGGATGAAGATTATCACCAAATTCTCCCTAATAATCCAAGACTCAAAAAGGGGTCTTCAGTTCAAAGCACTGGAAGCCTGAAGAATATCACTGGAGAAGCTATAAATCTTGCTAGTGGAAAAATAAAAGAATTTTCATTTGAAAAGTTGAGAAGTTCTTCCAATCACGTGACCTACAGAAAAGGAAGAAAAGTTAAGTCAGACCCTTTCAATCGAAGGTCACTAGATTTTGACTTGATCTATGGACATTTCAGCAATGATGAAAATTCCCCACCTCCTTTTGGCCTGTCACAAGTTTCCTTACCTGAAGAGAAATGGCAAGTCACCAGAACATCAGTAGAGGGAAATGTGAATTCTACTTTCCCCATGCCTTTACAAACTTTCTCTGAGGAGAGCTTTATCACACAGATCTTGGAAAAGCACAAGCTGGATGGTTCTTCCAGTGGAGATATTAAGATGTGCTTGGACATCTTGCTCAAATGCTCAGAAGACTTGAAGAAGTGTACTGATATAATAAAGCAGTGCATCAAGAAGAAATCTTCAGGTAGTGGCAGTGGAGGAAACAGTAACGATCCCTTAGTCAACTCTGAAATTATCTATATGAATTTAATGACAAGGTTTTCTTCTTACCTTAAAAAACTGCCTTTTGAATTTAGACAACCTGGACTCACTGAGCCCAGTGACATGATAGAATTGATGAACAGTTTATCTGCTTTGCAACAGGCTCATTTCCCCCCGATATTTGGCAATGAACAGCCACCTAAATATGAGGATGTTGTACGTTCTCCATCCACACTAACAAGACAGTCTCTTGCTATGGACTTGCAAGGTAGCCGGAACACCACTGATACAATTGGTTTATCAAAACCTACCCAGATCCTCAATACAGATTTTTTCTCCACTGATTTACATGACAACAATCAACAGGACAACTTAAGATATAAAAATGATGGTTGTTCACTACCTCAGTTAGGATCTGTAAGCCTGCCTAGCTGCATCTCTTCCATGGAAACTCTGTACATTGTGGAAGAATCAGACAGGGAAAAGGAATTAGTTGGTATATCAAATGTTAAGAGTAGAGAAAGTTGGGAGAATTCAAAGAGCAGTCAGCATAGAGCTGAAAAGGAAGTCCATGCTATGGACACAACTAAAAAATTACCTGTTGTAGGACAATCTGTAACATTGGCTCAAACTTTGACTCAAGCAACCAATATCAATAGCCTTGATGCTACTGCTCAGATTTCTAAAGAAGAAAGTAAAAAGAACAACCAAGAAGAGATAGACAAACTTCTGCTGGACTTGGAGCATTTTTCACAGAAAATGGAAACAACCCTAAGAGAGACTTCAAGTAAGGATATTGATACTGCATGTTTAAAAGATATTGATCCGTCTCGAACTCTTGAAAACAACAGTAAAGCTTGCTCATTCACAGACAAAAGTGCTTCTCCCTCTTTATCAAAACTCATAGAAACCAATGGTCATAAAATGGAGGAAGAAGACAAAACCCTTCTATTGCGTATCCTGGAGAGTATTGAAGACTTTGCCCAGGAACTAGTTGAATTTCGAATGGGTAAGGGAAGCTTATCGAAAGAGAAGGAAGTGATGTACATTCTTCAGGAAACTCTGGCCACCCCCTCTGTTGCAGCTTTCCAGCAGAGCCACCCAAGTGCAGCAGCCAGAGAACCTACTGCAGCACTAATTCAGCAGACACCAGAGTTTATCAAGGTAAGAGTACAGATCTTTTCACTGAACAGGCTTTAGATTATTATCATGAAGAAAACGCAGTAGCTCATATTGACCATTTCTGCACTGGAGGCTTCTCACCAGGCTGCAGGCTGGAGTTTGAGTTGGGGCAGGTTGCCCCACCTCTTCCTGCTTCTGCACAGGGGTGCATTTGACCCAGTGCAACTCATCTGCCCTAGATTTGTGATCCTGTGTGGGAGCTGGGAAGCAAAGTTCCCAGTGTGGAAATGGTCACTGAGAGTTTTGTGACACTTTCTGACTTACACATGTGTATATTCCGTGTGTATAAATATTTTGACTTTAACTTAATGTGTGCACCAGTTGGGGCTTCCCACTGGATTCACATGCCAAACAGTCCTAGTCATTTGTAACTTTTGAAAGCATACATAAGAGCTTTCTGCAGATAATGGTTTTCAGAGACTTGCAGTTTTTCATTGTAGAGCTGTCATTCCCTCATGATACAAATTTTATTGTAATTCTCCCCAAGTCCCACAAGATAGGGCAGATAATAAATATAATTACAAAATAAATAAATAAATGTTAATGCTTTGTGCTTTGCCAGAATCTCCAGTCAAACCAGTTTTATATGTTTTTTTAGCACTTCAAGCTGTACCCTAGAAATACTAATTTTAAGGACTAATACTAATTTTAAGGACTGAGAAGGCAAGTGAATTTAAAAAGAAAATCAATGCAGTTTTGGTTAAGTTGACTAAATCCAAAAGGTGTTTGCTTGCTTGTTGATATAATTGTTCTAGCTTAGATTGTCTGGAATTAGAAACACTGAGTAAACAGTATTTCTTCCTGAAATGGCTTCCTTTCCCTGTTACCATTCATTACAACTATCCAGAGAAAACCTAATAGAGCTGCCGCACTAGGGCTAGTGCTACAGTGGCTGTAAGAAACTGTAGTTGCTAACCACAATTTCCTATGAAGAAGTAAAATCAGCTTTTGGGAAATAATGTGACACAGTTACAAAGAGTTGTTTGAGAGAGATACAAAATGGAACTGGTATATGTGGGGAAAAAATTCTGAAAAGCTGCAACCTTTGGAAAATAATAAAGAAAAGAAAGTGCCCCCTCAGAATTTTAGTTTATAGTTCAAGCTAGAAAAATCTGTGTTCTTTGGGGCAACTCTTAACATAGTTTTTGTACAGGCTTGTACTACAGCATAGATTTAACTTCCTGCTAAGGCTGATGACTATTAAGTTTGCACCTCAGATTTCACCTCTGAAGCTCATAAAACAAGAACTATCTGTGAAGGTGATATATTTAGCTACTTCTGCAGCATATCTAACTTTAGCACCACTGGTAGTAGTTGTGGGTGCTTCCTTTCCCACAATACCTCTGCTCTATTACAAGCCAAGGACAGCCTGTCTGACTGTCATGTAGCCAGCAGGGACATAGATTCTGGTGTAGATCATGCCTCTTGATAAAGAATTGCAAAGAGGCATCTGGAGATACACATGCTCAGGGATTATTTGAATGTCAAAAAAAAGTTCTCTGGCCTTGGGGGTGAGGTACAGTGATTGAACATTATTGCTGTGAGTAAGAAGACGACAAGGTATGTTTCACATAGAACTTCTTGACCATAAAAAAGCAAAACCAAGAAAATAGTGACTGAAGTGATCTCCCAGAAGGACTTTATTTCTCTGCTGGGAAGATAAGACGCTTTCTCAGGAACTAGCCAGGATGATGATCAAGGAAACATCTCTGCGAAGGGACCCAGATTTACGAGGAGAGTTAGCTTTCCTTGCAAAAGGCTGTGACTTTGTTCTTCCATCCAGATTCAAGAAGAGGTTAAAATCATTCCAGCAGGCCCAGGTTTGAATGTGTTTTTTTTCTTTTTTCTACCACTTTGTATCTTTTTATTGGACCAGGGGTTGGAACTGTCCCCCCCTCAGGCTTTTCTATTTGCAGAAAGTTATTTGCACCAGATACCAATTGGTTTAAAAATAGGCCTTCCAGGCTTAGCACACAAAATGTCCTATTGGTAAACAAGGGAAAAGAACCGAAAGGATAAGGCTAGTAACATTTACCTCCCCAATATAATATATAATGTTAAGAAAGCTTGTTGGAAATGATAACTGCTCTTTATTGAAGGAAATAATTGCTTGTCTGTTTCTCTTTATTGATTACTTTCATGCTGCATTCTTTAACTAGTGACCCTAAATGTCAGCTTCATTGCGGAAGCTTTGTCCTATTCTTCTGCTGCAAATAGACTTTAAATGGCTGCAGAAGGGGGCTTGTGTGATTGCCATTTAATATTATACACATTATCACTGGGACTAAAGTGCCTTTTGTTAGTAAGCAGAAGAAAAATGCTTTCTGATTTGTGCTCAGGGTGTACCTTGGCATTCATCTGGGGAACTGCAAGTTTGGTTTAATGAGTTCATCTTGACAATGCATCCACACTAGCGCTTTTTGAGTAGCCTTTGCCAGTTCCACATCCTATAACCAGTTCATATTTTCATAGATTTTCCTTATTTTCTCAAGAAACATCACTAAACTGGTCATTCAAGTTTGTTCCTCTTCCTGGCCATTATTCTACCCTTTCTTGTTTGATGTCACCATCTTTTGGAAGGAACAAATTTGCACCACTCCATATACTTACCTGCCTATCTTAATCTAGCAGTGGAAACCAAACCTCAGCTACTTAATGATTTGGAACCCAGCTGCTTTTTGACCCTAGCATTTGATTTATAGTCTCTTTTCCTGTATAAAATAATGAACAATCTAGTTACTTGTGAACATGTTGTCTCATTGGCTGTGGTTGGAGAACCATAATAGTAAAGGACTTGGGACATAGTGGGCATGACAACTCTCAAATTCTCTAGTACTGCAAGTAACTGTATGGAAATGTGGACATTGAATTATGAAGGAGAGATGAAGAATTCCAAAGACAGTGAAGGACCAAATTCTGACCACTAGAAATGGCATTTGAGAGTGATAGCACTGAGGCTTCCCTGTGGGCCTTGGTGAAGAATGAGAAGCATGGAGTTCTGAAGGGGCAATTGAACATCTTACTGATGGGGTGCTAACATTTCACCCTCAGTTCACTGCTAGAGTCCAGAAGTGTCACCAGTTTTCCTATTACCTTACAGAGCTTTTCTGTTTCAAAGGAGATGCCATTTACTTACATTTTATACATTCTTTATTAGTAAGAAAATTAATTCCATGCATTATCTTTCTAGGTCCAAAATAAACAAGAGAAAAAACCTGTAACTCCATCCCCTGCTCCTATAAATTCAGCTATCAGCTCACCATCTCCTCTGCCTGCAAATAAAGTCATTGTTGGTGCCCCTTTGTCCATAAACATTCCACGTTTCTACTTCCCCAACGGACTCCCTAATGTCTGCAGCAATCATGAGGAGACCATTGCCAAGATTGAGGCAGCGTTTTCAGAGTTTGAGGAGGAGAGAGCCACCATTAATGAAATGGGTAATATTGCGAAGGTAAATGTCATTATTGTCCAGATTTCAGCAGTACTCGCAGCAGAAGTTCTTCTACAAAATTAACAAATCATTGTCTACAAAGATACAGTTAACTTTCAAAGATAGAGGGTTTAAACAGATAACTAGATGAAGTTTGTTGCATCTGTAGCTCTGCCAAAGACCAAGTATGAGATGTGAGGCAGTACTGCAAGCCTGCACTGTAACTGACCAATGTGCAGCTAGATCCTGTCTGCCAGATCCACTCAGTTTAAAGTGAAATTGACCAATAGTGCACCCTGGCAGGAAGATCTGTTGTGGGACTTTTGTATGTTAGTTGGGGTTGGTTGTGGGATTCTTTGGTTTTGGTTTTTGTTCCATCATGCTGGGGTCACAATAAAGAGCTGAAATGAACTCCGTCCCTAAACTCATGTAGATCTAACAAAGTTAGTAAAACTTGGCCAAGCCAAACTATCTCCTACATAACCAATTTACAGTAACTAAAAGCAAATTATTGATGGGTGTCATATACACGAGTATATTCTACACAGGAACAGGAGATTGTGGTTTCCCTGTTGCAGGTATGGCTGTAGATTTAGCACAGCAACAATGGGAATTCCATGTTTCTCCTACAGCTTCTCTGCTCCAGTCCCCCATGAGTTAGCCCAGTTCCCTACCTGGACTAACAAGGATTTTACAATTTCTAAAAAATCAGCATTAGAGTACCTTGTATCTGTTTACCATCGTTCCAATACATGTAATAAGTTCTCTGGATTCTCAACTTGCATGTTTTTTTTAAAGTAAATATCTGCTTCCCATATTTTCCTTGTATCTCCTCAAGGGAAGGGGCTAGAAACTTAGTTTTTTTCAAATGAAAGCTTGGAATTTGGAGAACCTGTTGCACCTATAATTACAACAGTATCTCTATATAGTACTTTAATGCCTTTAAAAAAATTAAAAGCCCCCTGCTGGCATGAGGAAATGTCTGTTTGGAGACAGAAACAGGGAATATAGCACCCATTTGAGCTGGAAAATCCAAATTAACCCCCAGCCTTTCCCTAAACCTCAAAGCAAAGCATATTTGAGAAAGATCAGAGAAAAGCCAGTGATATCCCCAGAGGTACACAAATGTTCTGTGATGCTGTGAGGAAGCAGGGTAAAAGTCTGTTTCCCAAAAGCGTTAAAGCTGGGGGAGACATGTGGAAGACACCATAGAGAATGCACTATTCTTCTGTGATGTGTTTGCATTTTGGAGATTTATCCCCATGAAAACAAAACCAGACCTTGAGGGTTTGTAACTTCTGTTGCTACATTAATTTTCCTTGGTGAAGTTGCATCATAGTTGTCCTTTTTTCTTCCTTTAATGCTCCTTCCCTTATGATATATTTTTAATGTATAAATATGATGCCAGCCAGCAGTGACAAAAGAAGCATTTCTTTACATGGAGATGTTAACATGTATAAATTTGAATTTTTAAAATAAAACACTTTATAAGAAAAATGGTAAATGAAGGATTAACAAGTGGCAGAAAATTCATGGGAAACTTGAATGTAGCCGTAAATGCACCTTCCTGCATGAACATCTACAGGTGAAAAACAAATAACACAAGTACATTCAAAACTGCATGTCTTCCACACGTGCACACTAGCATTAGAATAGAAACTTGAAGTCAGTTTCAGCAGCACATTAAACATGGGTTCTACTGGGAAATAAGAGCCATTGAAATTGATAGTATTTGCTTCAAAGTAAACATAAGCACTTATTCGGTTATGGTTTTTTTACTAATTCCATTCTGTCTTGTATTGTTCCCAGATATGCTGCTGCCCTCTTTATTGGAAAGCTCCCATGTTCATTGCATCAGGAGGAGAGAGAACGGGATTTGTATCTGTACATTCATTTGTGGCCATGTGGAGAAAGTAAGTATACTTCACGAATTCTTTTGGGGGATACATCACTTTGCACCACAATACTTTTCATTTGTGTTTTTTTTTCCTGCCTTTCCACGGTAATTTTAAATTACTTATATTTCTTTTTTACTCTTTTCAGTTTTCTTCCTTGTAATGTATTTACTATTTTTGTTTATTAATTTGGTAAACTTTGAGTCTGCAAGCTGTTTGTGAATTCATACCTTTCAGTGTCAGAAAGACCTAGACCAGGGGTACCCAACCTTTTGCCATATAGGGGCCACATTAGCATGCCCAGTGCCTAAAGAGGGACACATCTTAAACCGAAATGTAACAAAATTATTAACCTATTTATTTAGATCAAAAGTAAATATTCAAAAATAAATGAAGAAATGTTAACTTTAGTACAATCCATTTTGGAACAATATTTTACTGTTGAATCCTTTTGTTTAGCTACACATGCTTACCTAATCAGTGTGATTTTTGTGGCTGTTTTCTGTTAGCCAAGGCATTGATATCCAAGCCAAGGTTTCTGACGGACATTCTTAAAATGCCATGTAAATGTTCATCTGAAAGCCTTGACCAACATGGCACAGAAAGGGATCAGGGGCTGCATGCGGCCTGTGGGCCTCATGTTGGGGACCCCTGACCTAGACCATTTTTGCATGAAGAATCTGCCCCTGGACAGCCTTCGAATGTTGGTGGCTTTTAGAGCCCCCTCCACATGACATTGCCTGCCTCCTGAGGCTGTCAAGGAGCTGGGTCGAGTTTTGGCCATTTTAAACTTGTGTTGAGGGAAATAGCCAATACTGGATTTACCACCCTCAATCACGCATCCCATCAATGAGCAACCAGAGGCAAGCCCATATGGAGGGGGAAAGGCACGATAGTCTCTGCAACATTATCCCACCTTGTTCCCATCTTTCCCTTTCCATTTCCTGCTCTTGGTATTTTTTTTTTAATGGCGTGGTCTGCGTTGCAGTGTGACTGCAAAGGTAAAATACATTGTCGAAGGTAAAATAAAATCTTCTTTAAAGTGTCCATGGTCTTTTCTGGAAGTGGGGAATGAGCTGGGAAAGAGGGAGGACAGGTGATCAAGCAGCCTTCTCCCGATCATACAGGGGTCTGCGCGCTTTGATTTTAAACAAACCATTTACACAAAATGACTTTCTGGGCTCCAGGGACGATGTTCAGCATCTCAGAAATCCACCCAGACAGAAAGGGGGGGGGATGCTATATCATTCTGGCATTTCTGCATAGCAACATGCCTGTGTTAATTTTTATTTAAAATGTATCTGTGTTGTGGCATTGCCACATAGCAATGCAGAAGTGCCTTTAAAAAAATTAATTTTGAGGCTGGGGGGAAGAAAGTTTCAGTCCACAAGAGAACTGTTGTGCTGTGATTGGTGGCTTACTGTGATTGACAAGCCAAGAAGCGAAGTTCATTTTGCTTTTCCTTGCAGCCTCGTCAGGAGGCAAAAAGCCATGAGAGAACAGAGAGAAACGCAGAAGGGGTCTCCCATTAGGAGGGCTGCAAACGCAAGGTTTACCATCCCGCATTTGCAAGCAGGAATCCACTCATGTTTTACTGCTCTGTGCAGAAATGGTCCTGCCCTGGTACAGTACCTAAAAGGGGTTAGAGGTTTTCAATTAATAATTTCTGCACTTGGTGACATATAGAGTATTTGATGACATAAAGGTATCCCCTGTGCAAGCACCGAGTCATGTCTGACCCTTGGGGTGACGTCCTCTAGCGTTTTCATGGCAGACTCAATACGGGGTGGTTTGCCAGTGCCTTCCCCAGTCATTACCGTTTACCCCCCAGCAAGCTGGGTACTCATTTTACCGACCTCGGAAGGATGGAAGGCTGAGTCAACCTTGAGCCGGCTGCTGGGATTGAACTCCCAGCCTCATGGGCAAAGCTTTCAGACGGCTGCCTTACCACTCTGCACCACGAGAGGCTCATTTTGATGACATATAGAGTTCTTAAAAGTAGCAAAGACTGTGTCACTGGGTTAATCAGATATGGACTGTCTCATCATCCAAATTGTCTTTAATTTCCACCCAAAATAAAATCAGCTGCAGCACACCAGCCACTAATAATAGAATGTATTCAGGTTTTAATAGACCATTACCGTAATTAATGAGAGTTAGTTTGAGAATTGTGTGCATAATTTATGTTTGCCCACCAAAAAGATAATCAGTCCTTAAGAAAAAATCAGTACATAAAAGGTCATTTTATGAAGATGATGATGTGATCGAGGATACATGGTGCCTCATGAGCAAAATCCCAGAAGTTTATATAGACACAAAGAAAGAAAACAAGAAGACAATTCTAAATAGGTCTACTCAGAAGTAAGACCCATTTTATTTTTCCAGAAACATGTATTTAGGGTTGCAACCAAGGAGTTGAGAGGAAGATGCAGGGATAATATGAGTGAATGTGCAGTTACATCTGCTTACACTCCGCTAGGATTGGGAGAGGTGAAGAAGCTAAACCAAAGGCATCCAGACAGAACTCTACTGAGTTTTATTCAGGGGGGCTTACTCCAGGAAAGTGGTGTAAGGATTGCCCTGTAAGTAGTGTTTTTTGTGAACTCAGATTGTTAGGGGTTCTTTTACTCTCTAATGTGTTTGGTTTTTCTTGTAGGATAGTACAAAATTGCCATGATGATGCATCCAAGTTCATTTGTCTTCTATCAAAACCCAATTGTAATTTTTTGGTACAGGAAGATTTCATCCCATTACTGCAGGTATGTGCGACTTCCTAATGAGTTTTATAAGTTCTAAAAATCATAATAATATTTATTATTTGTCAAGCACCTAAGAATGCTGTTGCTGGACAAATAAATTGCCTGCAGATCTTCATTCTAATGTATATTGTCAGAAGCACAATTAAACAGGACTTTGGGGCAAAAACTCATCCCTCTGGCTCACTAGGGGACCCCCAAATGCAGCAGATTGCAGTTAGGATTTGCTGACAGCCATTAGCCATGTCTACACACACACACACAGTGTATCATACATGCATGCTGTCCAAGGAGCTTGACTGTGGATGTTTTATGGGATGAAACAAGGACAGTACAGCTTAGGGCTGTAACTGTGGGGACAAAACCCTACCTAGAAATATACCTCTCCATTGAATTCTTTGGGGCTTTACGCACCGGGATCTTTGTAGCAAATTGGTCACTGAATGAAAAATCGCCATTTAAAATAGTGGAATTCGTCGTTATGCATACCTGCCTTTGTAGTGGAATCCAGTTGCGTTTTGTAGCGTTTCCCACAGGCTTCCGGTCTCGGCAGAAATCGCTAGAAAGGAAGCGCTATTGCCGAGCTCGTCCCGCCCCTGGCCGTCAAGCAGCCAATGGGCAGCCGTTAGCATGCTCCCAAACAGCCCCTTTCCCTTTAAAAAAAAAAAACAGACCCATTGCAACGAATCTGTGTTAATTCGTTGCAACGGAGAGACCCATCCAGCTGCCTGGTGTGTTTGAGCTGTCGTTTGATCGTTGCCACGCTCCCTCCGAGTGAAAAAAAAAATCCCCCCCGTGAAAAACGAGCCCGATTTTCGGCTGAATGAATGTGTAAAAAATAAAGGGAAAATACATCAGCAAACGGGCTTCTCTGTTCTTTGTGCTTAGTGACTGAAGGGGAGGGACTGAAGCCGGGGAAGCCTCTAAACTGAAAGAGGCTCGCTGGTGCATTTATCCCCGCTCGCTCGGAGAAAAAAAAATGGCGATCGCTTCGCCGGAAGATCAGAGAAGAGAGCCAGGGGGAGGGACTTTGTAGAAACCGCAACAATGTTAACGCACAGGTCTTTTTCGCTAGTGTTGCAGATTGGTTGCAGGAGTGTATCGTTTTCCGGAGGGTGAATCCACTTTTGGGGATTTCCCTGAAAGCGCTACAAGGAAGCGCTTTTTGCAGATTGGTTTCAGGTGTGTGGCAGATTGTCGACGACGTTGTGCAAAACAGCAAATCAGTAGCGTTTTCAATTGGCAACCATTGTGCTATTTTGAAGGCGTGCAAAAAGCCCCCAAGTTTTCCTTTTAAAAATAAATAAAAGTAAGTCTGTAGTCTTTTATTGCAGAGATATAAGAGGAAATGTGCAAGCAGTTTCTGTGCAGATTGGGAGATACAAGGCAGCAAGAACTGAGTTAGTTAACCCTTTCATGAACAAATTATCTTCTGCTCTGACCTATAGCCTTTTCACCTGGTATCTGATTAGGGGACCTTTGACTATCAAAGCCTACACCCTGAAACTCTTGTTGGTCTCTAAAGTGCTGCTGGATGCAAATCCAGCTTTTCTACTGTAGACCTACACAGCTACCCTCTGACAACTTTTCTCCTGGGGCTCTCTGTTTCTCTCTTTTTCTGTTCCAATCCTCTTTTAGGGCCACAGTGATAAATAACACAGGGCAAAACTCTAGAGTGAGGAGATTTATACTATTCTAAGGTCCCCTCCTCTGTCTGCATCGGGTAATTTGCTTCAGAAACAGGTAAGGCTTTGAGAGGGAAGGCAGGAACAGAAAAATAAATGGTCAGTTTCACTCAGTCTGGTTTCTGATTTTAATCCTTAATTGCACACCACTCTGCTGGAACTTGCCTGTGTAAAGGAATGCATTTTACTTACCAACAAATTATTGTCAGTCTCCTGCCTTTACCTAGACCTCCCCCAAAAAACTCTAGGATTAGGGCTAAAGGATAGAAGAGGCAGAATTCTCAAGTAGGTTTGAACTCTAGAACTTTTCTCTACTGAAAAATAAATTCCTCACAGGAAAAGAATCGAAAGGACATAATAATCCTGGTAGCCTTAAACTCTTTACATTGCAGTACAAAAAAGCAAGGTCTTTGGGGAGGTCTAAATAAATTTGAGCCAAGAACAGTCGCTTCTCTGAATTCAAAGATCTGCATGTATACAAAGATCTGCATGTATCCCTTTATTACACGGCGACTACATCACAGACATCTACCTACCATGATTTATGGGATGATTTGTAGGCAGGCAATTTAGAAATCTACCCTTCAGGGGTAGTCAAACTGCGGCCCTCCAGATGTCCATGGACTACAATTCCCATGAGCCCCTGCCATGGGAATTGTAGTGCATGGACATCTGGAGGGCCACAGTTTGACTACCCCTGCTTTAAGGAATCAAGCCTTTATCTACCTTCCCTATCCTACAGTTCTCCCAACACAGAGAATAATGTAGATACACTAATTAAATCAACAGTGGTCTTTTCATATGATAATAAGTAAATCACGTCTAACATTGCCAACCTCCTGGACAAAAAGTCCTGTCCCTTTAACAGAGGCTTGATGAAATATTATTTACCAGAAGATGTTATTTACCTAAATGCCATGTAAAGTCTCCACTGTTTTCATACATTGAGCATTTATTAAGGTTACAGGACATTTTTTCCCTTGTTCAGTTGGCCAGTCTGTTGTCCCTAGAGTGCTGATAGTGTGCCTTCATTTATTTCTGTGCTTGCCTGTTTGTGGCAACTACAGCATGGATATATTGGAGAATGGAGGCAATAATCAGTATTTTAAAATTCAAGTACGTTTGGCTGATTACTAATCTCTGTAGAACAAGTTTGAGTCCAGTGGCCCCTCTAAACCGAACAAAGTTGTATTCTGGGTGTAAGTTTTTGTGTGCATGCATACTTCTTCAGATACATCAAAACTTAAGTCACTGTCCTGCTACAGACACAACATGTTGACAAAGGGCGTAACTAGCCATCGGAGTTTGTCACCATGCCAGTTCAAAGTACAAATACCAGGTAATCCAAACTCATGGCATCAAATCTGAGGGAAGTTCCAAAACACAGACTGAAATCCAAGACAGGAGAATCAGTTCAAGATGTAGGCTGCAAGGTCAGTGACTAATGTTTTCCACACAGCTACTCTATTGCTGGCTGTTTTTAACAACATAGTCAGTACCTGAGCCAGTTTGGTGTACTGGTTAGGAGTGCGGACTTCTAATCTGGCATGCCGGGTTCGATTCTGCACTCCCCCATATGCAGGCAGCTGGGTGACCTTGGGCTCGCCATGGCACTGATAAAACTGTTCTGACTGAGCAGTGATATCAGTGCTCTCTCAGCCTCACCCACCTCACAGGGTGTCTGTTGTGGGGAGAGGAAAGGGAAGGCGACTATAAACCGCTTTGAGCCTCCTTCGGGTAGAGAAAAGCGGCATATAAGAAACAACTCTTCTTCTTCTACCTATCAGCCACTTCAGCTCTGTTCCTGCAACCACTTATCCTTATTTTCCTTGCAGCCAAGGCAAAAAGAGCGGTTTTATAAGTTACTTTATCAACCTGGTCAGATAAAAGATAGATTGTCTTTTCAGCAACAGAGGGGAGGTTAGAGCCCCTTTAGATTTCATTGAGGAATTTGGCCCTGGGTTGGGCCTAAAGTAAGCAGTCAAATATGTAATGGGGTAATCCTTGTTGCTGATATGGAGTCAGGACTGCACAACCAATTTTGCAATGCAGCTTACCTCTTCTCTTGTTCCTGAAGCTCTGGTGACAGGGGAGGTGAACTAGCTGGTAGATGATTCTCCATTGCCAACTTAGGGCTGAGGGACTACTAGGCCATTGTATGGGACCTGGTTTTGGATCAATGTCTGGCTCTTCAGTGACTGCCTCCTCCTGCAGTGTCCCTGTTAGACCGTTTATGCACTGGAGGTTTCATGCTGGGCTGCAGGCTGGAGTTTTAGTCATGGCAGGTTGCCCCACCTCTTCCTGCACCCACATGGGGGAGCATTTGGTGCACCTCATCAGCCCTCGATCTGTGCTCCTGACAGGGGGGTGGGGCAGTGAAGTTCCCAGTGCATAAACGGTCTTACTGACTGTAGGTTTTGATTATGTCTGCTGGCTGCCCTCTTCCTTTGAGGAGCTCTCTTCATCACTTGACTCTTCTGGAGCTGGCTGGTCCACGACAGTCACTAACCATTATAATATGAATAGAGGGTGGAGAGAGTGTTGCCAGGAAGATTAATTAGAGTCAAAGTGCATAAGTAACTGAGCAATAAGTATAGCTAAAATTCGATAAAAGCAATTGGTAAGGTCTGTGAATAGCATACAGCATAATACAAGAGTTTACTAAAGATGCGAGAGCTGAATGATATTAGCATCTGTGGAGAGATAAGAATAATATTTCTGTTAAGCCCAGGGGGTTCTGCTGTCCTGAGTATTGTAACACTAGCAATCTCCCAGTCTAGTCTATTTCTTTTGCAATAAAACAGCTACTTTGAGGTCTCCCATTGAATGTCCTAGAAGGTTGTTCTCCTACAGGCTTTTCAGTTTTATGATTCTTGATGTCAGATTTGTGTCCATTTATCCTTTGACTTAGGGGTTTGCCCTATGTAGAGAATCAAAGGGCATTGTTGGCATTTAATGGCATATATAATGTTAGAAGACGAGCAAGTGAATGAGCCTGAGATAGTGTAGTTAATGTTGTTAGGTCCAGTGTTCATGTTGTCTCGGTATATGTGTGGAAAAGTTTGTTGCAAGCTCTGGTAGCAGTGTCTGTTCAAATCAGATGTTTTCTTATGGGTGAGGAGTTAAGATTTAGGGTTGTCTGCAGATAAGAAAAGGTTTGCCTCCCAGTACTTGTAAAGTTTGGTGTGAACTTAAATGGACTCCAGGGAATGGTAGAGAACAGGAAGGCCTGGAGGATCATTGTCCATGGGGTCACGATGGGTCGGACATGACTTTGGACCTAACAACAACTTGTAAAAGAGAACAGCCAGAGGTTACAAGTTGTTGATGATGTGTTGAAGTTTTGAGTTGAGACCTGTATGTGACCACTAGTGGCATTGTATTATTGTTTCTATTGGGCCTGTCTTGCAACAGGTTTACTCTGGGTACCTTTCTGGCTTTGTTAAACTGCTTCTTGACTTCAGCAGGTACATATTTTTGTTCTACAAAGGTATGTTGTAGATCCAACAGGTGAGAATCCCTGTCTGTAGGATTGGAACAGATGTATACAATAAGATTATTCAGTATCTTTGGGATGGTAGCTGGAGGCATGTAGATATATTTGTTACTCAATAGGTTTCTGGTATAAGGTGGTGACTATACTGCCATTGAATATTTTTACAATAGTGTCCAGGAAATATATTTTTGCATAGATTTGCATAGATGGTGAGGGGTTATTTTTAGCTTTAAAACCTGGCAAATAGCCTGTGTGTTCAAAGATACACCATTGTGATTATACACAGATACCACTTAGGGAGAACATACTATTAATACAATAATGTAATTCTCTTCCCAACTGTCAGGAACAACTTTTTAGAAGGCATTTAGGAGCTGTTGTAAGAAGAGAAAGAGGTAAAAATCTGTTCTGTCAGTGGAACAAGGATTTGGACTGAACTCTTCCTTTTACACTATTATAAAAAATGCCATTGGGAGCTGAGAAAATGTTTGAGGATAAAGCATGCCTGCATATTTTACTTGAATATATTTACCTAAATATTTACCTAAAATATGGATGCTTTTGCCTCGTTACTATCCTCCTTTATTTTTCTGTCTTTAAAACTAAATCAAATTGGCTCAGCAGCTGCATATTGCCTATGCTTTTGTATTGCTAAAGCTGACTGTCAAAACCACGACATAGTAATTTTGTGAACTCCTTAACTCTTTAAACAAATGGATCGTGTCTTTCAGGATGTAGTGGAAACTCACCCTGGCCTGACATTTCTAAAGGATGCTCCAGAATTCCATTCCCGCTACATTACTACGGTAGGCTGGCTGCAAATTCAGTATGACAGCATTTCTACAATTATTCTGTTTGAGCAATGGTTACAAAAAGAAGAAATCTGAAAGTTATCTAATAGAATTGTGGTTATTTGTGTTGCCATTCTATTCCCTAGAAATGTTAGTAGTTATTTTACTTGTCTGAAGTGTCTGCTCATTTGTTCACTGTGATGGTCAACTAGGAGTTGTGACTTGCGTGTTGTCCTTAATCCTTGCGCAGGCAATTTCTCTGAGATCATAGTGTATATTCAGAAGGAGCTGCAGCGTTCCTCCTCATTCTGTTATCCTAACAAAAAATGATTTTTTGTGGGGGGGATGACTATAGCTTGCTATAAGGGTCAAGAGTGGCGGCCTCTAATATGGAGAGCTATGTTTGATTCCTTACTCTTCCACATGCAGCCAGCTGGGTGACCTTGAGCTAGTCGCAGTCCTGCCAGAGCTGTTCTCACAGAGCAGTCAAGTCAGAGCTCTCTGAGTCCCATCTTCCTCACAGGTATATAACAATCTAGGAACAATTATACATTGTATAGTACAATAAAATATTGTATTATACATCTAAATTATCCCCTTCTCCTCATCAAACACTTAACATAGTTCTCCCCATCTCCTTCTCAACTAAATCTTAACAATATTCAATATTTAGCTAACTTTATTGCTATAGTACTGCTATGCCAATACTTTCGTGGTTAGTGCTTATTTTGTAGTACATATCACAGGCTCTATGAATCTGCATTAACATTTTAACAAAGACACTATTATGCTATATTTCAGAATAATAATTCTCGAGGAGGCACAAGATAAGTTCAGAGCTATAAAAAACAACTCTGTTCAGAGTGTCCTTCCTCTGTGAGGAGGAACTATTGAGCCTGCTGCAGAAGACCGTGCAAAATCAATTTCTTGGACTGTTTCCATTCAGGGTAATAGTGTGAGGTGTGTGTATGTGTGGAACCTCACATGGGGGCACTGAAAACAACAAGCAAGTTACATATGACTTTGATTATTCACACATTGGGTCTGTGAGCCCAACCCTGTGAACTCCATCTCATGGAAACTGAACCTTTTGCTGGTGTTTCAGATGTTTTATACAGTGGTGTGTTTCTTTAGTTGTTCCTTAGTTTGCTTTATTAATTTTGACTGTTGTTAGGAATACAGAGCAAGACTTCTGTGGTTTGGAGCATTTTTTAATCCGTAGTAGAAATCCCCTTTTGAGGCTGGCGTTTCATTTTTCTAGGTTATTCAAAGAATATTTTACACAGTCAATAGATCCTGGTCCGGGCAAATCTCACTAACAGAGTTAAGGAAAAGTAACTTCCTGCAGGTAAGTTAATTTGTTAGATGCTTACGGGCAATATGTATTTTTATGCTTACATCTTATTTAGATATTTCAGTTTTGACGTTTAGATTTAGCAGGAATAATAAAAGCATAGTAACAGTGTAGATGCTTGGCAAAGTTGTGGAGCAGCAAATTGAAAAATTTTAACTAGGCCTCAACGCAGTTTGCAGTTGCTATGCAAGTACCAGTAGCAAAAATATCGAGAAGTATGTTTAAAATGACACATTTGTTGTTTTTCTTAATACTTTTGTAGATTTTTAAAGGGCAGAACAAGGTGACTGATTTGGAAATATCTAGATTAGACAGCAGATCCCTAAACTGAGAAGTATCAATTGATGATCTCTCATAGTAATGCATTTCAAATGAACACCTGTAGTACATTTTGGGCAAACCCCTTCGGACACAAAAGTCATCATTCTGTTGTTGTTGGCATTTCTGTTGTTGTTGGCCTTCTTTTCATAATTAACTCTTACCTTTTCAGACCCTAGCCCTCTTAGAAGAAGAGGAAGACATAAATCAGATCACAGATTATTTTTCCTATGAACATTTTTATGTCATTTACTGTAAATTCTGGGAACTGGACACTGATCATGACCTCTACATCAGCCAGAAAGATCTGGCTAGATACAATGATCAAGGTACGTTAAGTCAAGAGTAACAATGATGGCTGTTAATACTAACATAAATTAAGTATTGTTAGGAGATGGAAGCTGTGCAATGTTGATAAGAACTAGATCAGCAGCATCAGTGACTCCTGTGCCACTGCTTGGGGTGATCACAGCAATGGTGCAAGAGTAATTAGCTAAACCTTACACTTAATCCCACAAAAAAGTCAGGCGTAAATATATAACAGTGCAGTCAAAGAGGATGTGGGGTAAATGTATATTAAATTGCAATGATATGCAAAAGCTTTCCTACATAATCTGACATCTGCATTTTTTCCAAAGCATCAAGTTGAGCATGTTGAACTGTCTGTTGCAGACTTGTGCATTTCATGTATTGTTATTAGTTCAATGTAAACCGCCCTGAGCCTTCGGGGAGGGCCGTATATAAATATAAATAAACAAACAAATAAATAAATAAATAAAATTTCAAGGTGATTTTCTGATTCCTTGTAATGCCACTTAATAGGAAATAAGCCGGTACACAGAAAATGCAAGTTCAGACTTGGAAAGTTTTTTGAAAGGCCACTAAAATATGTTACATATTGATTATTTGAAGAGCTCTGCAGATTGATCTGTGAATACTCCACAGTACCTCATGCTATGTGCTATAATTTAGACAGTAAAGAATACTAGTTGTTAATCCTCCACCTCCTACAGATCTACCCATTTGCTATTTTCCTATTTGTAGTATTTATAACCTACTTACGTATCTGTAGGGTTCTCAAATATAGTAATAAAAGCAAAATAAAATTCAATACTTCCCCAAGTAAAAAACAATTGCACTTACCTGTAACTGCTCTTCAATGAGTGGTCTTCTGTGAAGGCACACATGGGGCTGCATTTCCACACGCTTGCCATGGAGAGGAGCTACCAAGCTTTAAAAAATTTGAAATCAGTTCTCAAGAGTGCTCCCAAAAGTCACGTGATGTGTGCGGGGTGAGTACTCTCCCCTCAGTTCTCTTTTTGCCATTGCTTGAAGACGACTACTCAGTGAGCTGTGTGAGAGAAATTACCTCAGAGTCTGATTTTCAAGGATGTTTGAAGCCCAGAGACTTGGCTCTCTTCACAAAAAATAAGGAATGCAGGGCAGAGATGGCTCAAAATGGTGACAATCTGTCCTGCCTATTATGCTTAGGGGAAGGCCATAATTCCGCATCTTATTTGGCTTGCCACCAAAGGCCAAAGAGGAAAGGATGAAAAGCCTAAAGGCCACCCTCTGGGAGAAGGCCCTGAAAACTCCTGCTTCAGGGTAGGATATTCCATCAGAACCAAGGAGCTCTATGCCATCCACCATTTTAGTAAAGAGGGGGAAGGCTCTGCCCTGGCTAGGGCTGATTCTGCACTTACTTTGTTTATTCCGTTGTGGATCCTGCTGAATCCAGATTGATTTGAACTCGGTCTCCCCCCCCTTCCCCATTGAAACAGAAAAGTGTTCTGCACATGCTTAGGAAGGCTCAGAAGGGGAGGGGGGAGCCAAGTGCAGCTGGAGCCTCTTTCTTTTCTTGAAGCGGGGGGGGGGGTAGAGGAGCAGAGGAGGGAGAAAAAAAAACACAAGGCAAATCTCTACCCACATTAGTTAAGGCTTCTAGAGCTTAAGTTGAGAGAAAATTAGGGCTTCCCCTTTAAAAAAAGCTTACATCCTTGGCCAATCAGGGCTTCTCTACCCCGGAGTCAGCCCTGGCCAAGCAGGGCTTCTCTACCACCTCTCTACCATTATCAAATGTCACTTTGGGATAAACTTTTGCCTTTTGCTGATTTTCTGCCACCTGATAAGCAGCTGCTTGTTAAAGCCAACATTGAAGACGGCAATAGATTAGGCAAGCAACAATTTAATGTCACTCGGCATGGCACTGACTGTCATGGCAGACTTAAAATACTAGGCTGAATTTATTTAGCAACATATTTAAATTTGTCTTCCACTTCTCCTTGATAGACATAGTTTTTGCTGGGCACCTAAAACCTACCTAGGCAAGTGATATTAGGGGAGCGTTCTATAGAAAAAGGTGCCACAACTACTTTACTTCCGAAGGCAGAAACCCACAGACCAGATTAGTCACAGTTTTAACCGTAAAGTTAGTGTATATAGCATTGGCAGTAAGGTAAACAAAAGAAAAGCAAGGTGGTCAGGAAAACCAACACAGACCTTTCTTGTAGGACAGAAAGGACAGAATCCAGGAGTATGAAAAGCTTTACTTCCTACAAACAAAACTTTTTACAAAAAAGTTGTGGACTCCACCAGTTTGTCAACTGCTCAAGAAAAGCTGAGTTTTTAATAATTCATAGTATTCATGTTTTGGGATTTAATTGCTACGTTGACACACAAATGCAGTTCTGCTCACAGATCTTTCCTGTCTATCCCTTTTCACTGCAGCCTACTCTCTTCTCTGAAATGCTTTTTGGGAGGTGTCAATCTCAGGAACAAAACAGGGCGGAAAGGGGAGATCGGCAGTAGGAGGGGGAATTAGCAAAAATCATTTTTCTCTTTGCACAGATGGAAATGGAATAAACTTGACTACAGAATACAGATGGTCATACTTACAATGTTTAACTAAAAAGCCATTTCCTTCTGTTTTGATATATACAGCACATTGCACATACCGTGTAGGCCTTGCCACAAAATAATTCAGAAAAATTCTTAATAGATTTTAAGGGGTCTTAAGAAACTAGCAGAATGACTAGATGGAACGTCTTCAAAAATTGCTGTTGCATGTCAATAAATCGGATATATAGAAAACCCACATTTAGTGAGGGGGGAAGGTTTTGTCACTGCATCTTCCACAACTCATAACCACGTTACATACAAAGATTTTTCTACATCCCTTTATCATTTATTATAGTTAATAATGTAACTTATAAACCAACTTTCACACTGAGACTCAAGACAGAATATACAATACAAAACTCAATTAAATCAGACAGCACAGACCTCCAACAAACAACGCAGTAGGACTAGAACTATAGAACTGGGAAACAATGCAGAGAATAAACTATGGCAACAAAAATGCACTAAGCAATAACATACCATAGTAAGGAGGAGTGATTACAACCAGAGAAGACAATTCAGGAAAAATGTTTGCTTTGGAAAAATAATCCATTTTTAAAGAACTATAGCATACTGAGCTAGTCAAGAAACTAACTATTCCTAATTCCTGTTTCTTCATTTACAGCTCTGTCAAGCAGAATTATAGAGAAAATATTCACTGGAGCTGTGCTTAGGTAAGGCAGTGGGAAATTATTCAGAAAGGTTAATGCTGTGTGGTTAATGCATTATGTTTGTTTGGCTTTGTTGACTCCTAATGTTTCTAATGCAAATGTAATTTATTAAACATTTTAATTGGGGGTGTTATTTTAACTTTACCCCCATTCATTTTGGTTTTTATTGTTTTTATTCCATTGGTCTCCATTTCTGTTTTGTTGTTGTTGTTTTTTTGTTTTTTTGCTTCCCAGTTGGATGAACCTTATTTGGGATTGAACCCCTCATCAGATCCTTCTTGCCAAATTCCATACAAGAGAGCAGAAAAAATTCCCATTTTATAGGCAATTAAAATTCCGACTTGCAGAGTGGGCATAGGATGGCGTGAGAATCTTGGTATATGAGGTTTCCCCCCTAGTTAGGATCCTCAAATAGGGAGTGGAAAAATCTGTTTTTATAACAAAATCAGAACATATGCCAATAGAAGCTAAAAGCATCCAATCCCTTTGTCTCACTGCTAAGTTGATTGGAGCCTTTTCCTCCCAGTCAAACTGACTTCCACTGTTGGAGCCAGGCTGAGAAAAGTGCTGAAATCAATCAAATAAGGGCAGAAAAAGCTGTGGGAAGAGTCTGGTTTTAGGGTTTAGCTTCCCTCACTTCCTCACTCTTGTTTAAAAATTGAATCTTCTTCCCTATTTTCTGTACACATGAGTTGGGGAGGACTTGAGAACAAATACACAAATGTGTCATCCAAAAATATTTGTTTTGTTTTCCAGAGTCCTCATAATATCTGCTTTTACATAAAATTCAGCCAAGGCCACATAAGGAACAGCAATTTCCAAAGACTTTCAGATATTATAGTTGTATTTTTAGCAACTGGTCTTAGTATCATTCAGATGTCACTGATTTTTAATTTTTTTGTCATCTCACTATTTAATATCCAAGTGTTTATATTTCAAGCATAACTGCACTTTTTAGTATGATATATGAAAATACATGAAAATACCAACTCTGGCACATTCTGTGTCAGACAATGCTAGGCAATTATTTCCTCAATTCAGAACAAATTGCTTTTAGCCTATGATATTTTAGGTTGCACCTGGAATCTTACTTGTACACGGAACTTGATCTACCACTGAGATATTATTATTTTATGAAATGTAGGCCCTGTCTTTAAGAACATTAGAGAAGCCATTTTGTATCAGGCCAATGGCCCATCCAGTCCAACACTCTGTGTCACACAGTGGCCCAAACCCAGGAGCCATCAGGAGATCCACCAGGAGAGCCAGAATTCCAGAAGCCCTTCCCTTGTTGCTCCCCAAGCACCATGAATACAGAGCCTTACTGCCCCAGACAGACTGTTCCTTCTATACCATTTCTTGTGGTAGAAAATTCCATATGTTTACTCTTTGTGTGAAGAAGTACTTCCTTTAATTTGTCCTAGCTTACTGCTCATTAATTTCATTGAGTGCCCACAAGTTCTTGTATTGTGAGAAAGGGAGAAAAGTACTTACATAAAAGTGTAAGAATATAAAAAGAGCTCTGCTGGATGAGACCAATAGTCCTTCTAGTTCAGCATCCTGCCTCACAGGAGCTGTTTTTTTTTGTACCCCATATTTTACTACCTGAAGGAGTCTCAGAGCATTTTACAATCGCTTAGCCTGTAAGGCAGGTGATGCTGAAGGAGAACTGTCACTGGCCCAAGATCACATGGAGCAGTGGGGAATCAAACTCGATTCTCCACATTAGTGGCTGCTGCTCTTAACCTGTACATCAAGTTGGCTTTCAATAGGGCATAGAGGCTGAGGCCTTGCCCTGATGTTGCCTCCTGGCTCTGGGATTCAGAAGCTTAGTGCCTCTGAATGTGAAGGGTCCCTTCAGTCATCATGGCTGGTAGCCATTGATAGACTTATCTTCTATGAATCTATCAAATCCCCCTTTAAACTCGCAACTGCTTTGTCTTGAAGATTCAGCCGCTGTATTTCAGATCAGTATTCCAGTTTGTTAATTTTTGTGTGTTGTTGGGTTAAAAAAATGGAATAGTTGCTACTGTTGCAAACTGCTTTGGGACTTCCTGTCTTACAGAGGAAATCAAGTACACAAAGAAAACCAGATGAGCTATGCAGATTTTGTATGGCTTTTGATCTCTGAAGAAGACAAAAGAAGTCCTACAAGGTAAGACTCAAAATGTTTAGATCAAGTAAAATAATGCTTCTATGAAGGCAGCAGGGCCATATTATATAGTGGAATAGTTTAGGAGGGAATGAGAATGGGAACTGTACCACTGCGCATAGCATATATTTGCTTGCTGGATGTACTAGTCCTACTCTCAATGCCTTCTTTTTATTCCTTTCTAATACATTTTCTTCATTGTTTTAACGTATTACATATAATTTTACACCTTGTCTCAGGCTGCTGTACTTTTAGTTCTAGGTAATTTCTTGTTATATGTCTCATCCTACTGATTGCATTGATTTACAGTGTGTAATCCACTTTCTGTCTCAGTGAGAAAGGCACACTATAAATAATATAAATTAAGAACACTATCATATAAAGCTTACATTATTTACAAAAGGCCTAGAAACTACTGAGTTTCACTGCCGCAACTCTTAATGAATGGATCACTTTGATCCCCACTTTGGCTCCCCCCCCCTCTTCTGAGCCTCCCTAACCACGTGCAGAAGACTTTCCTGTTTCAATGGGGGGGAGGAGAGGAAGATCCGAGTTCAAAGCGATCTGAATTCAACAGGATTGACAATGGAATAAAGAAAGTAAGTGCAGACCCTGCCCTATATAATGGACTACACTTACCTACTATATATGAAATTTTTTTCCATCAGCAATGTCTTCCTCAAACTACATAAGATTGAAGGAAACATTTTGGACATGGAGAGTTAGATGTACTGAACAACTGAGGGCATTTTCTGTTTCAGCTCATGCTCTGAATTTCTAGATAGCAATGCGAGGCATTATACAGAAAGGCTTCCAGACAAAGCTGCTCTGTGTGCTTGGAAGTAATTCCAATAAAGGTTCTTTGTTAGGAAATATTTCTGGTCCCAAACCACAAACAAGGGCTACAAACAAGCCTGGTTTATTGCTTTTTCTTTTCTTTTTTTCCTAGCATTGAATACTGGTTCAGATGCATGGATTTGGATGGGGACGGCATGTTGTCCATGTATGAACTGGAGTATTTTTATGAGGAACAGTGTGAGAGGATGGAATCCATGGGCATTGAGCCATTGCCATTCCATGATTTACTGTGCCAGATGCTCGATCTAGTGAAGCCAGAATGTGATGGTAAGGCCAATGTTTACAACCGTGATTCCTCTACTGATGTGGATCAGATATTATGTGAAATGTTACTTATTCTCTGTGGTGCTTTTTAGGAATTGTTGCACTGTCTATCTGATCACTTGCTTTTATTTGTGTCAGCTAGTTCACAAAAACAATCACTTGTACATTTGATACCAGTAGATAAAAGTATCTCCATGTGAGATGGACCAGGGATCAAACTGGTGTCTTTACAATATCCTAGACCAGTGGTTCTCAACCTGGGGGTTGGGACCCATTTGGGGGTCGAACAATCCTTTCACAGGGGTTGCGGCAGGGTGAGCAGCTTAGCTGGGGGGGGGGGGCGACGCCATTGTTGCCGGTCCTCCTGAAGGCCAATTTATATACAATTTATATACAATCACAAACAATGGATCTTCACAGCATTGGTTTTGGTTTAATTTCTGTGAAAGAACACTTGCATAATTTTATGGTTGGGGGTCACTACAACATTCGGAACTGTATTAAAGGGTTGCAGCATTAGGAAGGTTGAGAATCACTGTCCTAGACGGTGCACTCTCAGGTAGTTTGTTTGTTTTTTAATCACAAAAAATTATAGCTATTAACTCTTTCCATCCCAAATAGGCTTTGCTTTTTAACCCTCTGGGTAGCCAGGAGGTACATAATTTTCTCAATTTGCAGTATCTGTTTACAGGTAAATATAGAATACAGATCATTGTTTAGGCATAGATATTCAACTCCACATTCTTGAATTCAATTAAAAAATAGGTTTACTACAAGAAAATCAGCCCATCAAATCCAAAACAAAATACAACATTTATCTAAAAGTTATTTAAAAGTCACTGGGAATAAGCTTTTGTGGGCATACAGATTTATTCAGATACATTGAAACAGAAGTCACCAACCATTCCATATAGGTAGAGAGTGGGGAGAGTGTTGGTAGGAAGGAGTAATGTGTGGATCTTAGTCTTGAATACATGATATCCCAGAAAAAAATTGGAACAGGAATTTTCCCCTCTTATGGCAGGTTCAGCTTAACCCCCCCCCCCAAAAAAAAAAAAACAAACCTAAATCTAAATTTGATTTTCACAGACACTCATGGTCTACTGTTTAAACAGAGAATTGTGCAGGTTGGGGCAAAAGAATGTCCATCTCTACATAAAACATGAATCTTACAAGATTTCAGTAGGATTGGGGCAAAGCATAAATAATGTCATACACACCTGCCTGGTAATAGAACTCTTCTATTATTTTTCCTGGAACTTCTCATTAAAATACTACCTGACCCCTTTCTTCATAGACTAATCAGTTTCTTCCATTCTTTGCATAGGTGATGTAAATGCTGGCTTTCTCCTAAAATTGAGCGTTTTTTAAGGGTGTGTGTGTTTTAAATGAGATCTAATGCCAAATTAGACAATACTAACCGTCAGGGCCAACATAGGCAAACTTTGTTCTTCTGATTCAGACCAGCTAGCTTAATTTGGAATTATCCTGCAAAGGCCTGAAAATAAAGCTCATATCCAATTTTCAGGAATCAGCTGACACTGCAAACTAAACTTAAAACAACAAAAATATTACTGTATAGAAAAAACCAACAATGTACAGGTTTGGGTACCCAACCTTTTTATCACCGGGGACCACTCAACGCTTGACAATTTTACTGAGGCCCGGTGGGGGGGGGTAGTTTACTCCTCTACTCTCAACCACTGCCCTAACGCTCTCTGATCGCTATGGTAATGTTTAAACATCCCTTCAAAATAAGATACAGACACGCCACAACAATGAACATAAGGAACATTTTATTTTCATGGAAATTTTAAGTAAAGGGCCGGGTGTGGGGGGAGAAGGCGTCCTTCGCGGCCCACCTCCAATTAGTCGAAGGACCACATGTGGTCTGTGGCCCACAGGTTGGGGATCACTATCCTAGAGCAGGGGAACAGTTCAGCAACTGAGGAAGAACTGCTGCAAAACTTTCAAAAGTGAACTGAATAAAAGTGAATCCATGTGGAACGACCTTATGGCAAACATTTGCATGGCCAGTTGTTACACACACACATTCAAACTGAGCTTATGAAGGAAGGATCTGGGAATATGAATTGAAAGGCACCCCCTGTCCTACATCATAGAATACTCATTGCTGCCTACTATATTAGCCAGAGACTTCATCCATATTGAGAATTGGTTGTATTATAACATGTGCTTGTCCCACAGGTAGAGTTACTCTGCGAGACTTGAAGAGATGCAGAATGGCTCATGTTTTTTACAACACTTTCTTTAACCTTGAGAAGTATCTAGACAATGAACAACGGGATCCCTTTGCCGTGCAAAAGGTACAAAGTTGGTATACTTTAGTGATTGCTCTGAAGGAAAATACAGTCTGACAGTAAAAAGGTGAATACTTATAAGAAAACTCCCATGAAGTTTTCAGTGACAGATGAGCAGACATTCAAAGCCTAATAAACAGCTCTTTCCATAAGTGTCTCCCAGAGCATTCTCTAAGAGATATGGGGAAATAGTAAAAGGTGGGCTAAATCAGGACCGTATCTGCTGACATGGATCACCGGTATGTTGCAGTTCACATTTTATTCTGTTCCCTGTGACAAGGGACATTTGCCACCATGCAAGAGCTATGGCTAGACATTTCTTTGTAACCCTGTGTGTATGGCATCCTCAGTCTGCCACGCATTTCTCTTTCTTAGCTCTTAAAACAGCACTGGTAAATGAATAATTAGACAGCCTAGGAGACTGGTGTCATGAACCTCCCATGTGGCCTTTTGTATTTATTCAATTCAGTGAAAAGTATTAAATAAAATGTTCTGTTTTTTGTCATCAAATTACAGCTGATTTGTGACAACCCTGTAGGTTTTTCAAGGCAAGAGACTTCAGAGGTGGTTTGCCATTGCCTGCCTCCAAGTCATGACCCTGACATTCCTTGGAGGTCTCCCATCCAATACTTGCCAGCTTAACTTCCAAGATAAAGCAAGATTGGGCTAGCCTAGGTCAGAGACTAGTAAAATGTATAGTTCATATAAATTTAGGACAATAAAGTAAAATCTTCTGAGTTTAAGCATCTGTCACGGCCAGCATTGCTTGAACAGGAAAAAACTGATGAAAATGTCTTTCCTGGATTGGAAGGCTATGAATGTTCCTACTTAGTAGCAATTATCACAGCTTAAAAATCATAGAAGTATTCAAAATGAGATATATCATAGCAATCATTTATTTGAGGAGCCAGTATGGGAATATGTCCTCTTTTTTGCTTTTCAAAATAGGGTAAACCCACTTTTAGGTTTCTGTACTTGAATTTAACATTAGAGCTATTCCAAGTGGAGCTTGTGGAGAAAGGAGGTCTTCACCAAGAAAAAAAATACTGTTTGTAATAATTTTGGATTATATGTTGCTGTTGTCTTACTGGACTGACAACCTGATGGGGCTTGTAAACCCTTGGGGTCTTATCAGGGTATCAAAGAGCTAACTGCCAGAAAAGTTTATAACTTATTCTGAGGCTGAAAACCTCTAAATATAAAGCCATCCTGAGAGTATGGATATGTATGTAGGAGCTGTTTAAATTAGCAGCTTTGATACAGTCTTATCTGTTTCTTTCTTGAACATTTGTTTAGGATGTGGAGAATGATGGTCCTGAGCCCTCTGATTGGGATAGATATGCTGCTGAGGAGTACGAAATTCTTGTTGCTGAAGAATCTGGCAATGAACACTTACAAGAAGGGTAGGTGTGATAATCATCTGGTTTTGCAGGTTATCATTAGTCCCAGAACTGCAAAAATGTAAAAATTCATGTGTCAAGTTATTTTAACACAACCCAAGGAGATTAACAGAGCAACATTACTTAATATAAATGCTTAACAGTTTACTGAATACCCTAACTACCAATGGAATCCTAAACAGAGTTACACCATTTTAGGCCCGCTCAAATCAGTGGGTTTAGAAGAGTGCAGCTCGATTTAAGATTACCTTGATAGGAGTATAGAATGTAAGTGAAAGTGACAAGAAGAACTGTCCTTTTTTGTTGTTGCACCCGAAGGAATCTCAAAGTAGTTTACAGCACTACCCTTCCTCTCCTATAATCACCATGCACAAAGTGATGCAGTGCTAACAACTAGGGTTGTGTGTGGCAGTGTCCAAATCAGCTGTTCCAGGCTGATGCAGCCAGCGCCGCACCACATCGGGGGGAGGTGCAGGCGCCAGTGCGTAACTTATAGCAGGGGTATTTAACCCCCGGTCCGCGGCCCGGTGGCGGGCCGCCGCCAGCCACGCCTGCTTTCCCCTGCCCCGCCGCTCCGGCGGCAGCGTAGCGCACAGCCCTCACTGGCAGCCCGGGACAAAATGGCCGCCCAAACCGGTGCCCAAAGACCACTCCTCACCTCCTTCATGCCGCCGGTGCCGCCGGACACATGCGAGGAGCCTGCCCCACGTGAGTTCCACCCCACTCGGCTGCCCCAGGCCCGCTGCGCCACTAGCCTGGTCCATGCCCATCTTCCGCCTGCCTCCCCACCCACACTGGACCCTTTCCGAGTCACCCGGGGGGAGCGTGAGCCATTCTAGCGCCCATTTTATTTCCATATAAAATGGGCTTTCCTACTAGTACATTTCATAAAGTGGGCATACTAATTAAAATCAGGTGACAAGGATATGCAATTTTTTAAAAAAGAAAAGGACTGCTAACCCATCTGTAACATGTTTTGAGGGACAAAACTGTTGGCCGATTTGTTGGCTTGGATGTTGACCATTTCAGTTACAATGCTGGGAGAAAACAGTACTCACATCACACGTAACACAACTGCTTCAAATGTTAGATATATTTTTGTCTACCTTCACTTGCTATAAAAATTGATAAAAAATTCAAATGGAGGATATTTATAAGTAACTCCACGTAAAACATCTACGTCTGTGTCTATTTCTTGCAGATCCTTTGATGATGACTATGAAGCAGATGAACTCTTAGCTCTACCTGAAATTGGAGAAAAGTCAGACAAATTAGTTATCTCAGACCTCCCAACATAAAAATACTGAGTACTAATAGGTCACCTGGGTCTGTTCATACTAAGTGGAAGAGTCCTCAGTTGTTACATTTCAGGAATTTTTGTTTTCCTTGAAGCAACAACCCTCATTTGATACAATAACACGGTTTTTAATTAATGGCATGCTTCTGCATTATGGTAACTTCCAGAATCATGGTGGTTAAGTGTGACAATGTTTTATAAACTGTAAAGAAACAAGATGAGCTGTACTTCACAAACGAGTACTGAAGTGGAAGGAGCAGGCAAGCCATGGGTGTAGGAAAACAAAGAATTTAAAACAAATTCTATCAATTCTTTATTTTCCCACATTGTAGATTGTATTCCCCCTTTTATACTTAGAAAACTGTACCTTCAGTTTTCTTATATCTTATTGGATATGCAGTAACTCACATAAATTTTAATGCATACAAAACCAGAGCTATTTCCAGCAGTGTTTCTGGATTACTTCATTACCCTAAACAATCACAAGAGGACTCTCAAATGAATTGCTTTCAATTAAATACCATTTTAATTTTAAAGTAGGTTCCCCCCCCCCCCCATCCACACACACACACCCTGAAACAGAAGTCTTCAGCCTTTTTGAGCCTGAATGCAGTTTTGGAACTCTGACAAAGCACAGTGGGCCCTGCCTCAAAATAACTGCTGCAGGAGGTGGAGCCCACCATAAAATGGCTACCGAAGGACCTTGTGCTGGGGTTCCCACTGCTGCTACAGGAACATTCTAGAAAATCTGCAGCCAATTAGAAGCCTTGCTGGGCAGCTCCCCTCCACTGCTCAATGCCTAGCATTTCATAGAATCATAGAGTTGGAAGGGGCCATACAGGCCATCTAGTCCAACCCCCTGCTCAACGCAGGATTAGCCCTAAGCATCCTAAAGCATCCAAGCATTTGTGTGACTGACCTAAATGCTGCATTTACAGTGTCCCGTGTGTCATCATAATTTGTCCTGTTCTGATGTCCCTACTGGTATGCTGCTCCCCATCCTTAGCACTTATGCACTGGCAAAGCAGTTTTTAAGATTAGACACCTCCATGCTTTCCTTTGAAAGCCCCTGAGGCTCATGTCACTGTCCTCAGAGCTCTGTTCAGTTCTAGCCCCTTAAGCGGAAATGCAAGTTGTGCAGGACAAAAAGCGAGCATATGCAAAGTTATCAGTCTAAATCCACAAATTTCAGACTGCAGTAACTTAGTATTGGATTTCACTATAAGCTTGTCACCTTTGTCTAGCTTGTTTGGGCAATATCAATTCTATCTTTCACTGAATTGTTAAAAGCACACTACAGAAATCTTAGTTTTGCTACAGGGCTTAATTAGTGCTAGGGTTCAGTTCCAGAACTGATTTTCAGTGCCAAGGCTGAACTAAACATAGTTAATCTATGTCAATTATGTGTATCTGAGCCTTTGCAGACTGTCTTTCTCACACTACAAGGTATGCCCAGCAAATCCTGCTTGCAGGATTTCTGTCAAAAGCTGTGAGTTTCAGGCAAGCTTGTTCCCTAAGTATCTCTTTAGTTTGAAATGAAATACTGCCCTCTTGTGATGTTTTCTGTACTTATACTTAAATTCATGTTGGCAAGTGCACTTTACAAAATTGTATGCCTTCGGTAGTTGCATAAAATACTTATATGAGTTACTAATGCATAACAGACTTGAAAGTAGAAAACTGTTGCTAGTTTAAACATAACTCCCTTTTGTATTTAATTCCAGGGCAGGTATTATAAACAGAAGTGTTCTGGAATGGGATGAAAATGTATGTTTGCTGCAATGATAAACATTTTTTTCTGTAAGTACGTAGGAAAAAACATTAAACATTGTCATCTCCATCTAATGGCATATAAAAGTGAACGAATCAAAGACTGAAAATAACTTGACTATCATGACGCTGTTGCATATAATGAATTTAATGTAAGTAATTTTATGTAAGTCTAGGAAATACTGCCATAATCAATAATAATGGTATGAATCCTTTAAAAAGAGGCTGTTATGATAGTCTTAGACAAGATGTAACACAAATACTTAGGTTCATATTATCTGTGCCCTTTCACCATCTAAAGATAATTTTTTTCACATGAATTGTTTGCATTTCTGTGATCTTCCTCAATGGAACTTGTATAGATCTGTGATTTTAGGAATCTTGGGCTTGCATAGAATGTCCCCAAATGGTTAGAAAAATGATTGTCATCGTTTTGCCAGTATATTGGCTTTTATGTCCAAACATCTGTGCTAACTTTACAGTTCTCTAACAAGGATCTTGCAGGTGTTATTGCTAAAATGGACTCCATCCATTTATCAGTCACAGTGGCACATTGTGTGTGTAAAGTGTTGTCAAATAGCAGCTGACTTATGGTGACGTTGTACAGTTGTCAAGGCAAGAGGCTAACATAGTGGTTTGCCATTGTCTTCCTCGGCATAGTAGCCATGAACTTCCCTGGCACTCTCTTATTCAAGTAATCAGGGCCAACTCTGCTTAACTTCCAAGATCTGATGAGATTGGGCCATTCAGGCCATAGCAATAGTAGATTAGTTGGCATTATTTACTTCAGATATTTGCCTATTTTATAATGATTGTGTACAACAGGGGTAGTCAAGCTGCGGCCCTCCAGATGTCCATGGACTACAATTCCCAGGAGCCCCTGCCAGCGAATGCTCCTGGGAATTGTAGTCCATGGACATCTTGAGGGCCGCAGTTTGACTACCCCTGGTGTACAACGTAAGCTGTATTTTTAGGTACACCAATAATCCCCTTTTCATCAGATACAACAGTACACCACTAGATCCTTTGCAGTTTTGTTGCAGTTGACTAACAGCCAATTAATAGGCCATCAGATTACCACTTATATGCACACTGCATCTAACTAGGAGAAACGTAATAACAAAACACTCAGAAAATAGGATGAGTTTTCTGTATTATAAAAATACTCATATAGGTATTTTAGCCTCACTTGAACACAATTGGAGCAATAACCCCTGCATTTTATTTCCAGTCCTGCAATGTACCAGCTATGAGTACAGCTTGATGAACTTATTTTTGCAAAATAAAAATTTAATTTTAGATGATAATCTGTAGAGATGTTTTAGCCACATTTTGAAAGTTTATCTGCTTTTATGCTGTATATTGGTTTTCTTGTCTGAAGAGTGGAGATACCACCTACCTCATAAGAAAGGGGTTAAGCTAATTCAGCAATATTGTAAAATTCCTTTCAATACGGGGCTCAAGCAATACCTTATTAGTAAAGCATGTCTTTTTGTGCCTGTTTGGGAGAAAATTTTTCTTCCTTTCGGTAAAGTTGGATGAGAGAGGGGCATTGCTAGGAAAAATATGTACTATGACTGGTATCAAATATACCCAGTATTGTTTTTGAAGGCATCGTCAGCCACAATAGATTGATTTGGACTGCCACTAAGAGGCAGTATTGTGCAAAAGACAAAACAGCTGGGCTAAATTCAAATCACTATAAGGTTTATTGATAAAAGTAAATTTTTATAGAATTTGACAGAACATAACTGTCTAGAATAAACATCAGAGCTATTCCAAGAGATCTCCAAGAGCACCTTGTGTTTTAGCTTAAAATATAGAACCTTTTGCAAACTTAAATGGACTCCGGGGGATGGTAGAGGACAGGAAGGCCTGGAGGATCATTGTCCATGGGGTCGCGACGGGTCGGACACAACTTCGCACCTAACAACAACAATAGAACCTTTAAAGACCAAAAAGACTATCCACAATGCCAAAGTGGCTCTAAGAAAATCTTTTTAAAGTCAAAGTCTATGCAAAAATGAATTAAGAGCACAAGAGACTATAAAAAATAAACAATTTGGAGCAATGCTTGTAATTATAGTTTATTCATGTATTTTAACTTGCTTTGTTATACTGTGTATTAAGGTTTGGAGGAATTATGAGATGTACAAAAAAAGTTGTGAAATATGATTGAAGCAGTTATTGCTGGGCATGGCTTTGCCTTAGCTATTGTACTTTGTATTTCTCTTTTTTGAAAATAAATTTTTTCAAAGTCTTGAGTTGCATACAGATCTCATTAATTTTTTCTACTCATAAGAAAAAAATTATTTCAGAACTAAGAACAATTTTAAAAACTTATGGCTTAACACTCTATGTATCACAGTGCTATAGGAAACTTTTTGGTATCCATTTCACAGAATGTGATACTAGTGGACAATCAGATCTGAACAGTACTAAATCCAGGATACTTCCTAAGGACTTTAGACATTAGGATGTCACTCCAGTGTTGGCTGCTAGGAGGCAAGGATAAGCCTGGATCCATCAATCAGCCTGAAAATGAGGATTCAATTGGCAGGGGCTCATGGGAATTGTAGTCCATGGACATCTGAAGGGCCGCAGTTTGACCACCCTTGATCCAATTTATTAGTCGCTGCTGTTGGGCAGGCCGGCTCACAGTGACTTGGTAAATGTGCCTCACTTCAGAAGATAATAGCCTTAAAAGCATAAATATCTTTAAACAGCCCGTGGCGCCACGGGCGCCACGGACTATATAATTCGTTAAGCCCCCTAGAGGTGGGCTTTGTCCGTGATGAGGAAGGGTCCGGGTTGGACCCTTCCTCACGACAGACAATCGGAGGGACCAATCGGCAGGTGCGAAGCACCTGCCGATTGGTCCCTCCGATTCCCAGCCTGAGCAACTGTGAGCCGCGCACAGCGCGGCTCGCAGTTGCTCCCGGACTGACGCGGTGAGAGGCGCGAAGCGCCTCTCGCCGCGTCAGACCACCGCCCGAGGGAACCCCCAGCAGTCGCGCGAAGCACGGCTGCTGGGGGTTCCCTCCCTGCCGGTCTGACGCCTTCTCCCCTTTCAAAACCCCTTTTTATAAAGGGGCTTTGAAACTAGTATATTTAATATTTCTACTTGATTGGTTTAAATTTTAGTAGAATTAAAGATGGAGATGGCTGACCTTTACCTAATGATCTGATGCATAGCACATCATTTACTTATATGCCACTTCATATAACTATTTTCATCATTACTTTCTATAGAACAGATTATATATTATCACAACTAATGAATAACAGAGAAAGTTTCAGGCAGCACGATGGTGTCTACAATATAGCTAAGAGAAGCTACAGTTATTTTGTTTTCTACAGCATCAGGTACTAACTCAAGCTTTGTTTAATGTGCAAAGAGAAATTTGAATCTAAAGTTTCATGTATTTTCATGGATTCTCATTTAGGAAAAGTCCTTACAGGAATACAATATGTTCTCTATAACAAGAAATGTTTTAAGAATTTGCGTCCTGTGCTCTCAACAAGAAAAGTGTGAAGCTGTTAAAACAATAAAATGCATTAACAATTGAAATATAAAAATATTAACCTTAATTTTGGAGGAAAGCTTCCTACATGAAGCATTCAGAAGACTTAATACAGCACTTGGAAATGTTTAGTGGGTTTTAGTGCAGTAGAGCTGCCCAGAATCCTTCTGAATTAAAAGAGCTTCCCGATTACTTACATTAGTGTTTCTCATTCTGCAAGTCTTCATGTTGCTTGCCCAGTTGACCTGGGCAACCGACAGTATTACTGCTATGCATAGGCCGCATTACCTTAATTAGGCCTGATTACCGAATATGCCTCTCCTTTACCTTAAAATGGTAGGCATTCTAGTGCCAGTACAGAAAACATGAATGGGGACTATGACTTGAATAAAGGTGCAACTGACTCTAAATTTGTTCGGCTGTTTCAGACCAACACGGCTACCTGCTTGAAAATGTCTTTTATCCTATGCCTTCCAGTTGAGCTGTTTTACTATTAAGAAGGCTGTTAGCATTTTTCACATATTATTTAACAGGTATTGTTTGTAGCTGCTCTGTGAACAAACATAAGAACACAAGATGTATCTAGAATACTTCAAAAATAAAATCAGTCTAACCTGCTGATCTAGATGTCACTATTGAAGAATCAGAACCATAGATGTCTCCTTACTTTCTTCAGTTTCAGATGCTATTGCTTAAAGATATGCTGACCTGCTTGGAAGGGTTCAAGTAAGCACTTTCAGGCTGAGTCAAATGTATTGTAACAGGTTAAATTTAGCTAAGCATTCATAAAACTTGTAATCTTAAAAAAAACCTGATGTTGAGAGATTTAATGTACAAGAAAGACCATTTAATACATGTAACTTATCGAAGCCTGCTTGATGAGATGGCTCCTTCGTTACTAAAAAGGGTACTGGTGCTTCATCCTCTTATGTACAACCGTATTTCTCCATCTCACTGTTTAAAAGTGGCCCATGCTCCGGATTGGCAGCGCTGTCTCTAAAGACCAGTTAGCTATCTCTATTGAACTGGGGTTTTGCAGTTGTTGTTGTTTTTCTTTTCACAAATAAGATTTAGATCAGAGGGGAGGGATTAGGGATATAAATAGTGGTAGGATTGGGATTAGATATCAAGAGAAAAGCTAGAGAAGATAGTCTTGCCTACTACTCCCTTTTGAGGCAGGAAGACTGGCAAGGGTGCCTCCCACCACAAAGGAACAGGAAGCTAAAACAAGTCCCACCTCCCTGAATAAGTGGTGGGAAATATCCTTCTGGCCCAACAGGGAAAACAAATTGCTTTGGTGGGCATGATTATCTATTTGTGCCTGGATCTACACAGGTGATCTTCCCCAAGAGTGGTATCTGCTGCCACTTTGGACCTTCTAATCACATAAAAAACTAAAACCTGATGACAGTGCTGTGGGGCAATACCATTCCTACTTGGATGGAAATATCTTCTATTTTAATTTCACTCTTCATCCAAGGAGATCAGGGGATATATGGATCTCCTTTGCTCCATTTTTTCAACTCAACCAACAACACTCTCAGCAGGTCAGGCTACGAGACCATGACTGGGCCAGGGCTCCCTGGTCTTGCATATAAGCCGACCCGCATATAAGCCGAGGCACCTAATTACACCACAAAATGCTGGAAAAACTAATTGACTCACATATAAGCCAAGGGCCTCTTGTGGCACAGAGTGGTAATGCAGCAGACATGCAGTCTGAAAGCTTTGACCATGAGGCTGGGAATTCAACCCCAGCAGCCAGCTCAAAGTTGACTCAGCCTTCCATCCTTCTGAGGTCAGTAAAATGAGTACCCAGCTTGCTGGGGGGTAAAACGGTAATGACTGGGGAAGGCACTGGCAAACCACCCCGTATTGAGTCTGCCATGAAAACGCTAGAGGGTCAGATATGACTCAGTGCTTGCACAGGGGATACCTTTACCTTTATAAGCCAAGGGTGGTGTTTAGATAGTGGCTTTTTCACCTTTCCTCCCCTCCCCCGTTTTGAGCAGGATTTCCCCCCCTTTTCTTCCCCCCCTCCTCATTCCCTCTGACCCCTCTTGCCTTTATTCCTTCCTCTACGGGCGTTTCCTCCTTTTGCTCTCCGTTCTTCCTCTGAGACAGAGGCTTCAGAGTTTCCTGCAGAATTTCCTGCAATACATGCTAGCCTTGTGCTAGCCTCGCGAAGGCAGGGGGGAGGCGGAAACTGTTCTTCCCCTCCCAGGCATGCTGCGTTTCTGCTGTTTCTGCCTCTGCTTCTTCAGGCAAGTATACTTGTCTCCTGTCTTGTCTGGAAGCTGATTTTTTTAAATACCCGCATATAAGCCGAGGGGGACTTTCAGCTTAAAAAAAGGGCTAAAAAACTCGGCTTATATGCGAGTATATACAGTATTTATACATGGCTGTTCTGCACACTGGGAACTTAAAATAGCTTGCAACTCCCCCCATTTCATCCTAACTGCCACTCTGTGAGGTAGGCTGAATAACTGGCCAACTTGCCTAGTGCTGTTCCATGGTAAAATGGGGATTTAAACCTGGATATCTCATCATTGGCCTGGGGGAGGGGTCAACAGGATAATATATGGTCATATCACCCAATAAACGTTTAAGCAAATTTTAAAAAGATATAAAAATTAACTCCCACCCATTCAGGAAACCCTTACAGGGCCATCAAGAAACCCCAAAGTTTCATGAAACCCTGGTTGAGAAAACCTGCTCTTAAGTAGTACACCAAATTGCAGGCAACACTAAGCAATTTTTGCCATAAACCTACAGAAATAACTGAAGGCTGTTATCTTGCTTTCACTCCTGGTTAATATCTATGTACATCTAAGTATATGCATGTGTTTGAAGACTAGTGTCATCACTATGACAACACTCAGGTCTATTTTCATCCAGTCAGAGAACGGAGATTGTTTCCTTGAACCAGTGTTAGCACACTATAAGGTGAAATAGAATTTATACAATTATGAACAATGACTTCTGATGCATCATGAGAGGCAGGTTCACACACTACCTTGAAAAGGAACACATTTACAGTGTCTTGAATATGCTGATTTTTCATTCAGATAGTGCCTGCAACTATATGTGCACGGCCGTTGGTAACATAATCCTTCCAAAATGTGGCTATTATCCAAGCTTCTGCAACCTGATAGCAAAAAACATTATGAAAAGCCACAAAGTTACAATTTAATATTCATTTATGTCCTGTATTCCTTGCCTGTGTTGTGCTAGCTAGTTACTCATGCCCACAAATGAGCAACATGATGCAATGGGCCAAATCAATGAAGAAGGTATTGAACTGGTCTTTATATTTCCCAGTAAATTAGACTGATGTTAAGTACTGGGACTGGTGCTGTCCTCTCTGCTTCAACTAATCCCTATTCTACTGACAAGAATGCTAGAATATACTATGTTAAGGAGACTAGACTATTCAAAATGAAATTGTATGTTTTATCCACTTTGGTTAGGGTTCATTGCAATTCTAAATGAAACATTTGGAGATTTAACACCTTCTTCCTAAGCAAATGACTGTTATCCATGGTAGCAGGCATGATAAACCAAGGGCACAAGGCTATGAGCAACTTTAAGGAAAAGAATTTGCTTTGTTTCTGGATAGAGCTTTGTGTGCATATACAACTTTTATAATCCCTCTACTTCTCCTTATGTTACAAACCTGCACTAATAACTGAATCTTGAATTAACCATACATAAACCTAGTTCCCTGGGATGATGCTGATTGTAGCTGCTATAAGGATCCCCCCCGTTTCTAAGGACCACTGTTTAGATCTCTGCCTGTTAGTTCAAAGTCCTCACTGTTTTCATGAATGGCAATCATTTCCATAGTGTAGTGCAAACATTAGTGTAGTGCAAACTGAGCCTTCGGGGAGGGCGGTATATAAATCTAAATAAATAAACAAACAAACAAACAAAATTATTTTGTAAACTCAATATAAAGACCAGACAGTTGATGCAAGTGGTGGCTGCCTGATCGAAAAGCACTTCTCATGTACTTTAAAGAAAATCTCTGTAAACAATGTTTGCATTTGTATAGAAACTGCATTTTAGCAGCCTCAGCATCAGAGGATGGTGAGAGCCTGCAGAAAGGATCACCTTGTTTCTTCTGGCAAAGGAGTAGAGAAAAACGTACTGGACTAAGAAGACTATGACTTTGACAGTGGAAGGAGGCAGTGAAGAGAATGAACCATGTTCCTGCAAAGTTCTTCTCTAGGATTACCTGATTATTACAGCCAGAATAGCATAACAAATTCAAATGCCAAAGGCTAGGGAGATTTCAGACAATCCTCATGACCAGCATTATAAACCCTCCCCACTGCTTTATTAATCTGAATATAAAAATGCAATAAATAAAACATTTTAAAATGTAATTGAAAAGAAAAATTTGCTTCAGAAACAACATATTCAAGAGCATTAAACTGTACCAAAACTTTCTCTGGGTAATTACAAAATGAAATTAAAAAGCTAACATTTATTAATCAGCTCAAATTTTAATACACAGTTTAAGAATGTGGCAGTGCAGAAGGAAACTAGTTTTTAAAACAAACCTGAATTTACCACTAGCAAATACATTAAAGATCTGGAATCTCTAATAAGTGGTTCCAAAGAACATTTTACTTTAATCAGCAGCTACTGAATTGATGTTTTGTGCAGCTGCATAGACATATTAAAACTGAAATTATTCCCATATTATGGGAGGCACACTCATGACATACTGGAGCTCCATAACTGTACTAGCAGCAGCAACCTCAGAAAAAAACTTAACAGTTCAACAGACATTTCTAGATCATACCCAGGCCATGAGAATATCACACCAGGTTTTTGATTGATCGGTCTTCTTACAGATTACCCGGCCACCACCATCAGATTAGCAAGGTTAGAACACTGAAGTAGATAATGGCAGATCCCATTTGGTCCACACAAAATTACATACATATTTAACCAATTATGTTTTAATAGGACATATAAACCTTAAAATTAACCACACAGAATTCAAGAGTCTGGCCTGGCAAAAAGAAAAAAAAAAGACAAGAATACTAAAGAGCATTTTCCATCATTTACTCTCATTATCAAAAATATTTTTCAACTCTTCTTGCAAAACAGAAACAAAAAAGTACATACTGAACACTTACATCACATTCTTCTTCCTATGGCTTTAACCCCTCCCCCACCCTGCCCAACACACAGAAAAGACAGGGGAAAAACAAACCAAAAAGCCAATAAAATGCTATTTGACCACATTCACATAAAATGACACCATGGTACACTACAGAACAAAAGGGAGGCATCATCCAATTGGTGTCCAAAACCTTTTGCTTACTTTGCAGACCAAGTAATCCTCACTATACATGCTTTGTGCCAAATCCAAATGTGTCTAATATCATAATTCACTGGCAACGTCATTCAGATAACAATGAGATGGCAAATGTAAAAGAATTTCAGGAACTGTGACATTGCATCTCTTTAGGTAAGCTAATTAAATAGTGCTGTAAATTAAGATATTATCCTATAGATTACAGGATACTCTGTTCCGTTCTAGTCAGTCCACAGTTTATGCAAGTAATATAGATACTAGACACTACCAAAAAGCAGGATTGATATGAACAGGTATACTTTAAAACTCTTTCTCAATGGTGTAACTGGTATAAAGTTGAAATCCTGCACACAGAACAGGACATGAAGAAGTTGTCTTACGGATCAAGTACAGGAGTACCATTGTGCTGCTGTTGCACACCATTCACTTTCAACCAATGCCATCTTACACATTGCCCTTACAGATCTAGCACTTGGTTCTTTTACAGAGCCCCATAACAAGCAGAAAAGAAACCATACCGGAAGGAGTGGAGAGTCCAGATAAAATGAGAAAATGCAGATCCCATTCTTGAAGGAAAAGAAATGCAAGGGCTTCAAGCTGAAAGTGAATGCCCATATCAGAGCATGCCTGCAACAGCATATCAGGATATGCCATAGTTTAAGCTTCTACTGACAGAAGTGTCTACTCTTTGTGCTTCAGACATGCAGGATTACAACCTAAATTTGTATCAAGAAAGAAAAAGAAAAGACTGGACACAAGTACCAGGCCACTATTCCACAGGCCTGCCTAGAACCAGTCAGAGACGATCGTGTACTACAGAGTGCCTACATGGGAGAAAGGAACTAACTACTGCTTGGTGGAAGGGGGACAGCACCATATAAAATGCACTACCTAATCTCTGAAGATATGGTCCTGTCTTTGCTCAAACTGCAGATATCACTATCCCAATATCGTAATGTCCAAGTACATCTTGGGCATTAGTAGCTTCTGTGAACCAGAAGATTTTAACAGTGCAAACCTGAACAGAGTTAGACTCTTCTAAATGCATGGATTTAGAAGGAAATAACTCTGCTTAAGACTAGCCTGGTACTGCAAAGATAGTAAATGCAATCTAAAAGAATTTATTCTAATATCACTTTGTTAATTTTATGATCTCCAGGTAAGAACGGAACTCCATTTACAATCCCTACTAATGTCAATGAAACATATTTAACAGACTTTGCCTATCGTCTACTCAAATGAAACATGGCTCCCAGATAACTTTGACATGCAGACTAAACTGCTTTTATATCAAAGCCTTCCAATACAAATTATTAATGCTATGGGCATGAAATACAGTAGCGGAGTCCATCTTCAATGAACCATTTTGAGGAGGAGGAGGAGGAGGAAGCTTCATGACAAATGTATTTTATTTTCAAATTGTTATTCATAAGAAAAGGTTGCAGTTGAAATGTTGAAAGTGTCCAGGTTCAAAATTCTTTTGTTTCAAGATTGCACGCTAGCTGGGCAACTGCAGTCATTTTCACTTGAATGCAAAAAGAACTTTTGAACAAATTCAAGCAGAGTTGCTACTTCACCAGTCAAAAAATTATGTGGTATTGAGGGCTGTTTTCTGAAATTCCCCCCCCCCCCAAGACTTCTAGTTCGGTGCAGTTTATGAACAACACTAAGTAACATGGATACATTATAAATTAGCACAACTGTAATGGACTGACTAGAAACCATTTCAGTGTATGTAATCAATCTCTGATTAAGCACAAAGCATGAACTGGTACAACAAGGTCAATATTTTCCAAAGAAGTCAATCTGTATTAAAAATCATTTACATTAGCATTTGATCTGAAACTATGAGGTGCTGTAAGAACTAAAGACAGTTTCAGGGTAACTCCGCAATTACTGTCAAACTATTTCCCAGACACTAACACACAACATAGCAATGAAAAACACTTGATACAAGTGATCTATACGTAGGAGCTCCGGCAAGTTAAACAGAACCATAGCTGCCTTCAAAATTGTAGCAGTCCCCCTACCAAAGGCTGGGGACAGGATGAAAGGGGGGAGAAAGACAAAAGAAGAATGACTCAGCAGTCATATCTCATGTCTATAGCTTCATCCAAGTTCTTCTCATCATTTGTACTGGCAGCTAAAAATGTCGTTACTGGTGACCCTGTCATATTAATTACACTGGTACTTGTGCTGGCATTCCGCACAGCAATGCTTGTCACATTAATGCCCAAAGTAAGCCTAGTCTGCTCCAAGGCTTTTTCTGGCACTGCAAATGCCTCCAGTTTTTTCTCCCCATTAGCCATATATGAGTTTTGGCAGCCACGGCATATGCAGTCTAAGCAGGCTTTCCGGTTTGAGTAGCAAGGACAGCGTTGGCCACGACATGTAAGAACACTTGGATTTTGGGTGGCTCGGCCACATTTACACCCCTTCTTTTCTTGCTGTTTTTTATATACAGTTTTTGTTGGACTTCCTGGCATGACATGGCTGCTGCCTTTTGATTTATCTTTTGTTTTCAGCATTCCTGATTTAGATTTTGGGCGGGATTTCTTGGCAGTATGATCTAGATTCTTCTTCATGCTTTTATTTGATAAGAGTACATTTTTGCCTATTTTAGAAGCAGTGCCTCCATTGGGTACAGTTGCTATAGGCTGTAAAGACATCTTAACTTCCTGTTTCACCATTACTGGAGCTGAGGCTCCCAACGTTGGGCCACAAAGGATACTGGAAATTGGAAGAGGCTGCACCTTTTCGCTGTCACTTTCCGATCGAGATCGCTTTCTATTTAACTTAACTACCTTCGGTGTTGCAGCTGTACATGAAATACCATGAGGCGAAGAACCCAATGACATGTACACATTATGGCTAGGAAGTGGAGGGGAAAGCTGTAAAAAAGGACCATTTGATAAACTGGTTTCCAAACTGTGCTGCAGATTAGGACTGCAGACATCTGTGCTCGTCTCCAAGCTCCGCAGTACTTCCTCAACACTAAGCAAAAGAGGATCACCTGGTTTAATGTCTTCACTGAAACTGCATATGTCTGCACACAAGTCACTAGGGGAAACGGTGTCACAGATAGGCTGCAGACTGCTAGAAATATCTTCAGTTTTCATGTACTGTCCAGGACTACATACATCAATTGAATGTTCATGTTCAGGAGAAGGAATATTTCCTCCAAGTTTATCTGTTGACAGCCCATTACAATTGGGCAATCCATTAATAACAAAACATTTTTCATCTGAGTCGCATGTGCTTTCAGGTACAGAAGAATTATTAATTGGTGTCTCATTAGTATGTTCTGAAGTTGAAGGTGATGAGGAATATGTCAGACACAATGCCAAGCCTTCATCAGATGCTTTTTCTGAGTCTTCATAGTGCGGGGAACCATCTTTGAGCAAAGTCAAAAGATCTGGAGAACTGTCCACGGCTTGTTTAATATCCTGTGCCAATGGTGTTTGTGTTATGTACTCACATAGTTTTTTATAGCAGTTCACTAGAATGCTTAACTGTTTGTTTTCTTCAAACTGCTCATAGTCCTTGCACCAACTACATGACGGTTTCATCATCATTTTCTTGCCTTTACAGGTTTTGCAGACATAATGTTGACATGTAGAGTTTGTGGGTGCAATTGGATCTTGCAGCAGATTTCCTAAGAGGAAAAAAGAAAAGTGTTATAGATACTCAATGGAGACTTGAATTTTAATTAGATCCTTATTATATACTACTAGACTAGATGTTCACTTAATATTGTGAAATACAGTCCATGAAACCACTTTTTATGTCACCTGAATAGATTTTCACAGTTTAAACCAATAGCTTGCCGATCAGTTTAATGTATTGGCTACAGAATATCCACAATACAAAAAGAACAAAGTTGGAGTCCAGTGGCACCTTTAAGACCACAAAGTTTTATTTAAGGCATAAGTTTTCACCTGCTTGCATACTTTGTCAGATACAGTGAAACAGAATATCCTCAACCATTACATGTAAGTAGAAAGAAGGTGGGGAGTTTGCCAGGAAGGGCCAGCTAGAAGTAGGATGCATAAGAACCAGAGCAACAATAGTAGGGATTGGATTAAGGCAGTTATCAAGATTGGTGAATGGCTGTAAATTAGCATACAAACAGACTGGGAAATCAGTCTGAGTTCAGTGGCAACTCCAAGGTCAACAAAGTTCAATTCTGGCTACCAGCAGGAACTGAGAAACAAGGCTTGTGCAGATGCACACTTCTTCAGGTACAGTGAAATGAGGGTTAATTGCCAGAAGGAGCTAATTAGAGCAAAGATGCATAAGTAACCAAACAATAAACACAGCTAGTAAAATACTAAGACATGTAATAAGCAGCAAATTGGCACACAGATGATAAAGTCCAGTCCCCCCCCCCCAAAAGAAGAAGAAAAAGAAGAAAGCGAAAACATAGAAGAATAAGAATAAGATGATGGCGAAGAGTTGGTTCTTATATGCCACTTTTCTCTACCCAAAAGAGCCTCAAAGCAGCTTACAGTCGTCTTCCCTTTCCTCTCCCCACAACAGACACCCTGTGAGGTGGGTGAGGCTGAGAGAGCCCTGATATCACTGCTCGGTCAGAACAGTTTTATCAGTGCTGTGGTGAGCCCAAGGTCACCCAGCTGGCCGCACCTGGGAGAGTGCAGAATCAAACCCGGCATGCCAGATTAGAAGTCCGCACTCCTAATCACTACACCAAACTGGCTGTACACTACATGACACCAAAAAGACCAACAAGTTCAGTTTCTGGGTATAGCTGATGCTGCCCTATGGATTTTTCCATTGTCGTAGCAAAGCTTTGATTTTTCTTTATTGGTTTCGAGTGAGTGGAGCTAAGCCACAAGCCTTCTACCTGAGCAGAGCGCTATCCAAAACTGGAATGCCAGTCCTTGGTCACCCAGAGGAGGCCACCCAATTAATTTAAATCTGAATTGCCCTACCTGAGCAGGCAGAAGCAGGCAGAACTATTATAACTATCTTCGGATGACTTCCACCACTAAAGTAGAACTAAGTGACTCATTATATAATAGTTGAGAATATTCTGTTTCACTGTATCTGACGAAGTCTACATGCACAAAAGCTTAAACCTTGAAAAAACTTTGTTGGTCTTAAGGTTGCTACTGGATTCACACTTTGTTCTACTGCTTCAGACGGACATGGCTGCCCACCTGAATCTATCACAATGTAGTTTTTCATGCTGTTACCAATACTGCAAGGTTCGGGAAATTCGGTTACTACAGAAACAGCTGAAACAATTGCAATGATCACCACCTGAAATTGATTCAAGTCCTTCCCATGTGTTCTAGTATTTGTACTAAGCACATTATAAATAAATTTATCCCAGCAAGTCCGAACTCTACAGTGAGGTAAAAATATATTAATTCAACAAATAAGTCTTTTTTAAGTATAGTCATGCTGCAGCAACATATTTTCACTATAAAATTTAATGTACTTAAACGAAGAAGCCTACAACCATATTTTCAAGCAGGAAAGGAAGAAAACATAAGTAAAACAGGAAAAAAGTACTGAAAACATTACATACTACTTTTACCAACACAGATTTATCAGGTTAAAAAAAGCACATTATAAGGAACTAGAAATATAGCCCATGCACTCTGAAATGCAATGGGCGCTAGGAGGTGGCTAGAGTTTGGGAAGAGGGGGGAGAACTCGATCTGTTCTTTGCCTTTCCCCCCGCCCCCCTCCCAGTCGGCTCGGAGGCTTTGGGGAAGGCAAAGGAGCCCGACCACCACGTCTCCAACACAGCGGCTGGGCTCCTTTGCCCTTACCAAAGCCTTTGCCCCCTGGCCCAGGCCCTGGCCCGGCTGCCTACTTGCCATGTCAGCAGGCAGCCGCTAATGGTGGCAGGAGACCCAAGTCAGTGAAGGTAGTGGGTGGGGGAGTCATTCTGGGGCCAAGGGGCCAATTGGCAGCCATCGGTCTGGGGCCAAGGAGCCAATGGGCCCCCTTACCCATCCTGGGCACGGCCCACCCCTACCCCCCTTAGCGCTTTATTTATACAGCTCCCGGAGCGGTTACAGATAGAGGGAAGGGGGGGGGGAATGTCTTTTATGTCTCAGAAAAATGTTTTTTTTAAATATATTCTACAGGCTTTCCAGGGCCTGTATACAAGATGAATTCAAAATAAAGGTATCTGTTATGCATTCAACGGTTTCACTATAGATATAATGCTGAAAAACTATCAAATTGCTCAGTGTATAGCTATAGGCGACTGGAGTCACACCACATTTGCTGAGAATTCCAAAGGGCTCTCCAACTAACAAGAAGGGAAAAAATGGACAGATAGAAATCAAAGACATGCAGAAGTTGCTGGCTGCTTATCACTTTTTCTCTCTCTCCTCAGTGGCTAGGAACAGGGATAACTAGTCATTAAAAAGAGAGCCAGGAAGTCAGCAAGTGTGTATTATTTCTTCCTCCCTCTAGCTTTCTCTGGGTGCTGATGAGGAAGCTCTTTTAATTCTCAGCAGGTAGAGCTATCACATGGTGAATGTAACATGGATCCAATGCAGGCCTTTAATGAAAAGGCACCAAAAACTATTAAGAAAGATTTCTTGTAATAGGAAAAAAGAAATAGGCATGCTTGAAAAACACAGGGGATTAAATGAAGAAACTATGTACAAGGCAAAAAATACTAGAAGGGTCGCTACTTATTTGAACAGTGTTTCAAAGAGAAGACAATGAGAAAAGTTCAGGGAAATGTGGAAAAACAGCTTGCCACCAGTCTACAGATCCTCAGAATTAAGTCAACTGAAACATGTTGCTCTGAGCCACCCATCTGTAGTAGTGTTATAAAATGTCTATAAAAATGGTTGCCAACTTGGGGGTTGGAAAACAGCTGGAGATTTGGGAGTGGAGTCTGAGGAGGGCAGGACTTCAAGAAGGTATAAATGCCATGGAGTCCACCTTTAGCGTTGAGTGCTCCAGTGTGCTTTAGCCACTTCAGCAAGCACCAACACCCGAGGTGGCCAACACAAAGAGTGATAGCGGTGGCGTGTAAGCCAGCGCCTGCGTGCGGAGACCAGCTAGTGTGTTACCACCACCCCTCTGCAGTACTGGCTGTCTCAGGCGTCGGTGCTTGCCGAAGCAGTCGAAACACACTGGAGTACACAACTTTATCCACCTGCCAAAGAGGAACTGATCTTGGTTCTTTTGGAGATCACTGAAATAGTGGGAGATCTCCAGGGGTCATCTGGAGAGTGGCAACCCTAGTTTATGAATATTTCATTGCTCAAGTTTAACACAGAGACCTAGAAACATACAAAACTAAGTGCCATTAGTTGGAATCATAGTTGGAAGTGATCTCCAGGGTCATCTAGTCCAATACCCTGCACAGGAAACTCACGACTACCTGCTCACCCACAATACCCCAATTCCCTGCCCAGTTGATGGTCCCCTAAGCAGAAGATTCATGCAGAACTATCGAAGTGGCAACAGCTATACTGTGTCACAATTGTAAGAGTAGAATATATCAGAAATGTGAACTAGAACATAGGCAAGAGAGAAGGAAAATTGGACACATGCAAAGAAACATCTCCTCTGTTAAGATATGCAACTGAAATTAAGAAAATTGTATTTTCCCAAAAAACATATTAACTGGCAAGGATTGCTAGCACCAGAACATACTTGACAAGAATTCAGGCCTTTCAGCATGGTTTTTTCCCCACTGGTTCTGGACAGTGCTTTGGTTTATCCCCTAATGTCCATGTATATTTTTCTGCCTTTAGTTTTTCCTTTGGTTATCCCTCCCCTTCCCAATTATTTTGAATCCACGTTTACCACAATTTTAAATCAGTTTTTCCCTCATGCATAATGTTTCTGTTGGTTTTTTTTGTCCCATTGATTCCCACCCACATTCAGTTCAATTTATGCTAACTGGACTTTCATTATCATCAACCCCTCCCCTCCCTGCAAACAAGAGTGGTTTTCATTTTTTTTAAGGACCTAAAATATTGATGTAGTGATACAGAGCTGTATTGGTAGTTTAATCATGTCTTCTGAATTCCCAATTTTCATTTTTAAAATTCCTCTAGTTCTTTCCCTTGCAGAGATATACCTATTCCCCCATATTTCTGCATGAGAAAGCACTAGTGACTTTTTAAATGAAATCTGGAAATTCAGAGAACCTGCTTCAACTATTATAAACTATATCAATATATTGATATTATAGGGCCTTTCTTTAAATGGAAAGCTGTGACACCATTAATAACAGACACCTCCCTTTAAAATCCTGATTATTTAAGGCAGTGGTCCCCAACCTTTTTATCACCAGGGACCACTCAACGCCGGGGACCACTCACCGGGGACCACTCAACACCTTTTACTGAGGCCCGGTGGAGGAGTAGTTCACTTCTCTACTCTCAACCACTGCCCTAACGCTCTCTGATCGCTATGGTAATGTTTAAACATCCCTTCAAAATAAGATACAGACACGCCACAACAATGAAGTGAGTTGTAAAGGGCTGGGGGGAATCAAGTAAAGGGCCGGGGGGGGGAGAAGGCGTCCTTCAGGGCCCACCTCCAATTAGTCGAAGGACCACATGTGGTCCGCAGCCCACAGGTTGGGGATCGCTAATTTAAGGCACATATGGGGAAAAATTAACTGACCCCATAACATGACAATGCAGAGTGAGGGCCAACCTGCAGAAGAACCATGCCCAAACTGATTGCAATGCTTGTGGATCAACTGCCAAGAAAATCAAGATTAAATTGAGCATGCAAAAGAGCTCTTAATTTAGGATTAAAGTAGATTAGAATTTAAAGCTTTAAAAGCTTGGTGGATATTCTTTAAATAAAGTAGCCCCCAAACTTTCCTCTCCTTCATGAAAGGCATATTTTTTCACAACGTGCCAATATTCTGCCAACGTGCCAATATTCTGCTTACACACAGGAAGAATAGTGAGCAAACCAACATTATGTTCTGTGATGTGATGGATTTGAGACCCATCACTATGAACTATGCACAAAGAGATGTTGTCTTTAAAGGCAACAGGAAATGAATGAATGGAAATAAAGACATTGAATGGATAGGCAAAGTTGGATGGTAGACAGAGAATAATCACTGGAGCTGGGGAGCGCCTTAGAATTTTATATTTAAAACATTGTATTTGAATTTGTTGTGATCCACCCCAAGCTGCTAGAGAAGGGCAGAATACAAGTATAAATATAAAAATAAAAAACAGATTTCCTATCCCCGTCCAACTGACAGCCTCAGAGTCAAACAAATCAATGGGCATGGCTCCAGGCCCTGTTCTGGGAAGAGACTGCCCTGGTTGCATGGATCTTATGAGCGGTTATGGTTTGCAAAGAAACAAAAGGGGAAAGATGAAGTGTTAGAGATGCCTGAATGGTTCCTTGAGGGGGAGGGGGCAGAATTTGGGGAGATTCTTAGCTAAATGTCTGCTTCAGATGTTTTCTGCCTCTTCCTTTCCTTGCTGAGCTATCTCCCTTGCTACAAAATGTTTCACCTAGTTATTAACTGCAGGTGGAATCTCCTGATTGTTCTCAAATCCTGGGAGGAAGAACTGGCTTGAAAGTTTCAAATGAGCAGCCGTGTTGGTCTGAAGTAGCACAATAAAACAGGAGTGACTGTTAAGTTGCTCCTCTTATGCAGGAACCTGATGGCCATCTGCTTGCTCCTCCGTTTGCAAGCTAGCCTGTCACAGTGCTACGCTATGTAGCTCCTTCACTATCCAAAGGACACAAGGCTCACCTCTGCTCCCTGGAGCAACATTACTGCAGACTAGCTGTTCATGCAGTTAGTCAGAGCTCTCCTACATTCTGGCTTGGGGATAACAATTTTAAGTCACTGTTAGAAAAGGCCACTGTTCCTGAGGCTTCCACTGTGGGCTACTATTACCTCATCTGAGCAGCTACAAGAAGCATGTGCTGCAACAGCAAGCCAAAGAAGCCTAATCAAAATGAGAAAAGGATCTTTTTGTTAGAGAGAGGATTGCAAATAAATAAATAAATAAATAAATAAATAAATAAATAAATAAATGAGCAGAGAAGATGCAGGTAGAAAAAGGAATGCAATTAGAGGGATTTAAGGAAAAATAATGAAGAACAGTTTGAGTATTGATTGTATTGAACTGAAGCTGGAGAACTGATGGCAGACTGACAGAGACAGAAATTGTAATCTATTACTTGCCTCCATGGGACAATGGGAAATGGTGATTAAATGTTCTCCTATTCCAGGGGAGAAGAGAATACATAATCTCTATATTAGAAATGTGATGGTGAAGGGAACCTTCTTCCTAATAAAATATAAGGTGGGAAATTTTTTTTGACCCTGAAGACTTATGTTTTCCCCATCAAACCTGGACATTTTCAGACCACTGAAAAGCCTGCTGGTTCAGACCTAGTCCAGCATCCGATTTCACACAGTGGCCAAGCTATTGCCCTGGAAGGTCAAACTAGGAACAGAGGTCAATGCCTTCCCCACTGTTGGCCCCATTGTACTAGTAGGAAAAGAACATGGAAGTTCCTTTGGCTTCCCAAGGCTATTAGCCTTTGATGGATCAATCCCCCATGAATCCACCCAGCCCTCTTTCACTGCCATCTATACTAGTGGGCATTACTATGGCCACTAGAAGTGATTTCCACAACTGAGCCACCTCATGTCGAAGTCCAGAGTGATAAATTAAATAAAAAGTACTTCCTTTTGTCTAGTACTGAATCTACTGTCCATCAACTTCATCAGCTGCACCCAATTTGTGATATTTGTTCCAACCTGCATCACCTTACACTTACCTAAACAAGACTTAGCATGCAACATTGTTGCTAGGGATGTGCAATTTTTCTCTCAGTATTTTGTCTATTGGACCCCCCCCCCCAAATTTCTGAATCCCCTCCCAAAAATCCAACACTAGTAAAGTGTTTGGATCCAGGATTTTTCAGAAACCCTGAATTAGTTTTAGTCCACTAGGCCAGAAAAAAAATACCGAGGGGAAAAAAGCAGAGCCAAAATCACAAAAAAATAGCTAAGATGTGGCTAAGCCTGGGTTCTCTTGGGCAATCCGGTTTAAATGAGACTGCTCAAAAGAGCTTGCAAAGCAGCCAATCCTGCAGAAAGAACTCTTCCCACAAATGGGGTTCTTTTGGGCAGCCCAGCTGGATTGGATAGATACAAATACACACCTATAATTGTTGCCACTCACCTTCTTTGAGATCTTTCTAGGATCACTTCACAGTAATTTCCACCACTTTGAATAATAATTTAGTATTATCTGCAAAACTGGCCACTACATTCTCTTATTGCTTAACTATTTTATTTACTTAGGAGCCTTCTCTTTTTCTCTTTTGGAATAAGTGAAGATGATTAAGACAAGGTTTTATTCAAAACATGTACTGTGTGGCTAAGAGTGGCAGCTTCTAATCTGGTGAGCTGGGTTTGATTCCCCACTCTTTCACATGCAGCCAGCTGGGTGACCTTGGGCTCATCACAGTTCTGATTATACCGTTCTCACAGAGTAGTCCTGTCAGGACTCTCTCAACTCCACTTACTTCACAGGGAGTCTGTTGTGGGGAGAGGAAGGGAAGGTGATTATAATCTGCTTTGAGACTCCTTTGGGTAATGAAAAGCAGGGTATAAAACCCAACTCTTCTTATTGAGTCTCTCTCAGTGTTCCTCACCAGTGCAACTCTACAGAAGCAGCCAGGGCATCAAAAGTTTAAAAAATTGCGGTGGAGGATTTAAACTCACTCTTTTTTTTTTTAAGATTTTTCTACAAACCCACAGCATCACCCAAGTTTGCAGGAAAAAAATTCTTAGCCTCCATGAAGACATGATCCACCAATTTAGCTATCCGCAGATGGCAACCACATGTAGCTAATACTATCCAGATAGCTCCTGTGCTTGTTAAAAACATTGCTTATTGTTTAAATAGTGAACTGTTTTGTTGACTATTAATATACCATAAAGTGTTAGGTAATTTACAGCTAGAATCAGTATTTTCATTGTTATAAAGTTTAGCTCAGTACCCAGATCTACTATGACTGTATGAAGCTTGTGTTGTTTTGGTTTTTTTAAACCAAGCTTATCTTTACTCCAAACACTTTCTATTTTCAGATTTTGTTTTCTCCTTCCTCTCATATGGCCAAAACTAAGATCCATGTGCAACCGTAGCATATGGTGCAGCAGCATGCAGCTCTCTCTCTCAAGTATTAAGTATAAAATTTTGTTTCTGGGAAACAACAGTCCACTCCTGGATAGAGTTACTCCAATCTAAATTCATTTATTTCAATAAACATGCCAATAGTACAACTTTACATGCTAAGTTATAAATGATACATTTAAGTTGGTAAAGCAGTAAAATAGGTTCCCATCCCATTTTCATTTTTCTCACATCTTCAACATTTCTAGATATTTTACATCTCTCTAGTAGAAAACTGAACAAAAGTTTCACAACCCAGAGAAATGTGACTATAAAGGAAGTGAGCAGCCTCACCAGCATTCACCATTTATAAAAATAATAATAATGGCTAGATGATGACTTATGCTCCTTGAACCGAAGTACATAGGTTTATTCCAAAAATGATTTCCCCCAAGGACACTCACTGGGGTTTATTATGAAGTTTTAAGAAAACTGCTATAGTGAGGAAAAGGCCAGAAAGATGTACTGAGGATTTTATTTACATCACGATAATGCACTTGCTCATTCATCAAGAATGACAAGGGCTGTACTATGAGAATTTAATTCAGAAACCATGTCCCATCCACCCTAAAACTTGAGCTTGCCCCTTCAGACTTCTTTTTGTTCTCAAAACTTAAAGAACATTAAAAAGAACATAATTTGAGTCCCTCAAGGACGCCAAATCTGCTGTCTTGACATGGTGTAAATTGAAGAGTGCAGGGAAGGGTTAGTGAGATGGAAACAACCATTTTTTTACTAATCAAAAAAGGTCTTTGTGGGTGTTTCCTACCACCTGGAAAGGGAAACAGAACACAATTCTTCATCTTCTATCTCCCGTGCTTGGAGGCACCCATCTTCACTCTTGGAATTCCAAAGCCAAATGTGATACTATTAACAGTACCTCACAAATGTTTAAAAATGAGCGCTCAACCATACGTAATGGTATAGTAACGGAAACAGGAAGGAACAGTAGATATAACAAGTGTTCTATTCATAAACAGACTTAAAGCAATGTAGACATTAACCAACAGTAAGCTATCTACTAGAAACTGTTCTACTTTAAAAAATCAAGCCTGAACATGTGTATATACAGCCACACACACAGTATTATAATATGAATACAGAGATGAAATGAATGCTGATGACATGAAGGGTGGAACAAAATATCCTCCTGGTCTCAGAGGAGAAAGACCCTTTGCAGTGAATTACCAGTGGTTGTTCTTTCTGTTTCAGGAGGACATCTTAATGGAACTTACAAGAACAGTTCTCAGGTTTAAGGTGGGCAAATGCCATCAGAGTCCACCACATGCTGCAGGACTCTGCAGTCAAAGACCACATCTGCTGTGTCAATTTTGTAGTGTTTCATGACGATTGACTGGGACAACCACATGGCTGCCTTGCACATCTCCTTTACAGAGGTCCTGCTAGTGAAGGCAGCATTAGTAGCCAAACGCCTGACAGAATGGGCTATAACACCTGTTGGAACAATAATTCCCTGGGACTTGTATCTTCAATGATATAAGAATATATAGACATCTACTTATAGCTGCCCTATAGGTGTGCCTGTGTTAAGTGGAGAGATTAAGATGAACAGACTCTCTGATTTCCTAACATGTTCTAATCTAGAAATGTACACCTTTAGAACCCATTGTACCAACTATGTTCTCTCGTGCTGAGCATGAAGGGGACAAGTAGGCAAATTTAACTCCTTAGAAAGGTAGAACCTAGAAACAGATTTTGGCCTGCAGGATGAGTCCATGAAGAGAACACCCTATCCTTATTAAATATACACAGATTGGAATGTATAAACAGGGCTCCCAACTCTGAACCCCCACGGGCCAATATTATGGCCACTAGAAACAGTGTCTTCATTCCGAGCAAGATCAGAAGTATTTCCCTAATAAAAGATTCAAATGAGGCCCTCACCAATATCATCAATACAGATTCCAAGCCAGGAACCTGTAAGATGTGGGTGACTCCAAAGAGGCTGCCCCTGTCAGGAATCTGAGGATATGTGGATGACGAGTCCTACCATTCAGGACAGGACTGTGGACAGTGCTGCTACCTGCCTGCATAAGGTTGCTGATCATAGTTTCCTCTGAATTCCTTCTTGCAAAAATTCTAGGATACTTTAAATCCTTGGTGCCATGCGAGGCTACAAGAACATCTTATCACACACTTATGAGGGCATATGAGATGGCGGTGAAAGTGGCAAAACGTGATTTCTTTGCCACGGAAATCGCGTCCGCAAGCTCTCGCCCAGCCCAATTATTTAGGGTAGTTCAGTCCCTTACCGCTCTCGAGGGAGGGCGCCAAAACATTAGGAAATTGGATCTCAGCTGTGAGGCATTAGCAAGCTATTTTGTGGATAAAGTCCTGTCGCTCCGCAGTGACCTTCCTGCGACACTTGTTACAGTAAATGAACTGGAGGCCCGTTGGCCATCCTTGGAGGTAACGTTTTATGGCTTCAGGCAGCTCTCTTTAACCGAAGTGGTCAGGCTCCTGGGGAAGGTGAGGGCTACCACTTGCCCCCTTGATCCCTGTCCATCTTGGCTCCTCAAAGAGGGGGGCTAGTGGATAGGAGAGCAGCTCTTGGATATCGTTAACTGCTCCCTACAATCTGGGGAGTTCACGGAGCTGCTTAAGGGGGCGGTGGTTTGTTCTCTCCTTAAAAAAACATCACTGGACCTGCGGGACCCAGCCAGCTGCTAACCAGTTTCGCACTTAGCGTTTCTGGGGAAGGTGGTTGAAAGGGCCGCAGCAGACCAGCTCCTGGCATTCCTGGAGGAAACTTCGGCACTCGACCCATACCAGTCTGGCTTCCGTCCTGGCCATGGGGTAGAGACGGTATTGGTCGCCCTGATGGATGATCTCTGATGCCAGTTGGATTGGGGCGGTATAGCCGTGCTGGTTCTATTAGATCTGTCGGCCACATTTGATGTGGTCGACCATGAATTGCTGGCGTGCTGCCTCGTTGGAATAGGGACAGGGATATGGGACACAGCCTTGAGCTGGATATGCTCCTTTCTCCTAAACCGGACCCAGAGGGTAGCAGTGGGGGAGGAGTTGTCGGGTCCTGTTTGGCTCCTTTGTGGGGTCCCTCAGGGCTCCATTCTTTCCCCTATGTTGTTCAACATCTTCATGCACTCTCTGGCCCAACTGGTGGAGAGTTATGGCTCCAATGAAGCCACTCTTTCCACACTATTAGTTTATTCTCATAACATTGTGATTGATTACACTATATAGGAGAGCACATGCTAAATGGGTAAAATGTAACCTTACTCAATTACTTCCCAGCAGCAAGTATAGCTAGAAGCACTCTGACTTCCCCCATGAAATGGTGAAATCTTAATATGTTAGACCAAAACTGGCAACAAGTTTGCCATTTCTAGTGCGATCCAAGTAGGAGCTCCCTCAGTCACATATCTTCAAAAATTAAAAAGCATGATAGCCACTCACCATGGAACATTTATTACCCATCCTTCTGCTAAGTGAAGTCTGTTCACTTGTAAGCATGTATTTCACTTGTAATACATGTAAGCATGTATTTCCACATGTACCCCGTAAGTATTTTGTAAAGTCAAATATTATAAATATTAAATTTCAATGTATTATGAGGATTATTGAACACCTGATAGAATAGAAATGTGGTCAAATGCAGAGACTGCATTTTCTGTTATCAAATTAAGTCTAATATCTGTTGGCAAACAATACAAATTTACTATTTGAATCTAGGAGCCAGCCCCAGAATTTGGAAGGCATATTATTATAACTATAATACAAATAAGATAGCATATAGATATTCTCAGATAACTTGCTAACTATTATAGGTTCCAAGATTAAAAACAAAAACGGTGCAGGTATGGCTCTGTTCTTTTCCTCCTAATCATCATCATCAGTACTATATAAGATGCAGGTATAACTGTTCCCACCCAAATGAGCCAAAGTTCTGTGTGTGAGAGACAGTAGCTCTCTGTTTTTCTAGTACTATGGAAGCCAGCAGCAACAAGCAGAGGGATCCAATTTGTACCCTTTGTACAGGGGGGACAGCTGCCATTTTTTCTAACCTGTGCATCTAATCTTGCATTTCCTCACTTTCTTTTCTCCTAATCTTCAAGTTGTGAATGGAACATCATCACAATCCTGTCACTGTGAGCAACCTTCACAGAAAGAGAGAGGTTGAAGAGGGGGCTATAAAGCTGGTCAGGATCTCCACAGATCACTCCATCATTTCTGCAACTTGCCAGAGAATCACAGCCCTGAAGAGAGCCCCCACCTGTCTCAACTTTTCACCCCTCACACTGTATACTGCAGCCTGAAACACAGCTGCATTGCCAGCTCCTACAAACTGTCTCTAACTTCACTCTTGAACTGGACTGTCTTTGCTGTGCACCATATAATAGCTACAGTAGCTTGTGGGCAACATGACCTTCACATTTTTGCAACAGGCACAAAAATGTGTATGGTCATTATGCTGATCATTGTTCCTGGCCCTCCGCTATAGGAATCCGCATCTCTGCACTGGTCTCCTCCACCGGCTCTTGCGCCACCGCTTTTCATCAGCTTTTAGAGACCTCCTTTGCCTTACCAGTATACATGAATCCAAGCAGGCTTTGAGGAGGGGGGCTTTAGAGCACCAGATATCAGAAGCAAATTTTAAATCACAGTTTTGATCTGGAACCCAGATTTGCCAAGGACATTTCTACTGCCATGTTCAGAATTAATATTTTGTTTGCCAATATTTGGTATATCTGAGAACACTGGGCATATTTTTAGTGCCATCTACACACTACTGACACCCAGGTCTTCTTTCCTTTATGCAACTCTCAACATTGTTCAGATTGTATAAAGTCCACTCTTCAATCCAGTGCATCTTCAGGTTAAAGATCTCTACCAGCAGAGTTGGAAAACGGTTCTTTCTGAAGCTATAATTGTGAACTACTGCTAGGCAGTCCAGAAACACTGTTAGATGAACCATAATCTTTGCACAAAGAAACCAAAATGTGACCTTGGAGCCAAACTAGATGTTACTTTTGCAAGCCTTTTCACATGTTCTCCTTAGCCATACAGTGGCTGTGGGGAATTACTTCTAAAAGGAGAGAGACAGAGGGAGAGAGGTCCCAAAAGGGCTTAACCCTGCACTTCAGGTGTTTCATAAAACCATGCAGGGGTGGTTATTTCACCAGTTTCACTGCTCCATGTGCACTTACTGTCCCCATGGAACAGCAAAATCAGAAAAAATAGCCCCCTAGCATAAAAAAAAAATACTGGCGGGAGGAGCCGTTCCTCCCCCTGTGGCACTGCTCCAAGCTGCTTTATTTTTTAAAGAAGTATTTCCCTGCAGCCACTCTGGGGAACACGTGAAAACACATGGCAAAACTAATCCCACTCTTTCACATACATACTTGACAATACCTTCACAACATCAAAACTGATTACCACAGTGTACATTAACTTGGCTGTCAAGACTACTGGGAGTAAGTATCTCTTTTCTCAAGAGCAAAAGATACCTACTAGCAAACTACAGTGTACTTTGAAATGAAACCGCAATGTGTAAACAACTTTTCAAATTCTTCAAATATTTAATTCAAATAGAGAGCCCTAAAAGAGAAGTCCAGATGCTTTTAAAAATTTAAAAATCCATCACACTTTGCTTTCAAATCTGGCTTCACAATCAAACACCACAGTAAAAAGTTAATATAAAAAGCAGAGAAAATGTTGGTTTCAATATTTGAGATTAAGAGGGGGAAAATGTATACATACTAACAATGTAATAGCAAATTTGAGGTTGAAAAAGAGTAAACAGTTGTCTGAGCAGCTGCTGAAAGACTGCTGAACGTCTAAGCTTGAAAAATCAAATCAAACTGACTCCTGACACAGTTTTCTGCATGCTTCATTCTAATCATCCAGGCTTCCAGGCTAACTGCAATACTTCAGATCCATCACTTTATTCTTTATTTAATTTATTCACTGTGCCATATGTGATACAGATTCTTCAATATGCCCCACAGGGCTCTATGCTCTGCGGCCTCAGAGAAGCGCGCCTAGCCTCAACCAGGGCCAGGGCTTTCTCTGTCCTGGCCCTTACCTGGTGGAATGAGCTCCCGGGTGAGCTGCAGGCCCTGCGGGAGCTGTCAGCGTTCCACAGGGCCTGTAAAACGGAGCTCTTCCGCCAGGTCTATGGTTAAGGCTGGGATTGGCGAGGGAGAACATTGCCGCCCTGGGCGTTTGAAGTAGTCATCATTACCCTCCATCCCCCAATGCCCTTGTTCGGGTAGGGGAGAGTGGTATTTTCTGCCGTGTTGGGTATTTTTATAGTCTTTTAACGGGGGTTTTAACAGGGGATTTTAAGACTATTGTTACCCGCCTCGAGCCTGTAGGGAGTGGCGGGAAATAAATCAAATAACAATAACAAAAACAATAATAATAATAGTAATAATAATAGTAATAATGATGATGATGATGATGTGGCAAGGTTTTAGTTGTATAGTGAAATATTTTCAATGCACCAAAAACATACAACCACTCCTACAATTCATTCACATTACAAAAAAGCCAAGGAAATGGCTGAAGAGGAAACTTATTAGAAGTGTCTGCTTCAGATGGAGAAAACAATACCTAACTGCTCCTCACTATCAACAGAAAGAGGTGTCAATAAGGGAGGGCAGTAGCATCAGAGAATCCTTTTCTTAATGCGGCTTGATGTCCTGTTCACTACCAGTACTGTGCAAAAGAACCCATGCACCATAGTTTCTTGTTCCTGCAGACCTCACAGCTCCTTGCTAGTCACATAGTAATTTTCATCACAAAACATGCATATTTAAACATTAAGATGCATTTATCAACATGATATATCAAAAACAAAGAGAGGGGTCTCAGAAACTGAAAATATAGTGTGAGTTACAAAGTTGACAGATACATCAATAATTTCTCACCGGGGGGGGGGGGAACCCACTAGTAGAGTACTCTTGACCTACTAAAGTTCCATATTATCTGCTTTTTGAGAGTATACTAACCAAAGATGTTTCAATCACACATTTTACCAGTTAATTTAGGTATGTATTTAAATAACATTTGTGTCTCATCTATTTTAACTTCTTTCCATTTCAAAAGTTGACCTTGAACAGGGGAATAGTAATCTTCAAAATGCTAAAAACAACTAAATAAGCAGCTTTAAAGTATATGAATGCTACAAAAGTTAAACTTATCAAATAATCCTGGAAATATATCTCGGGTGAATTAAAAAAAAACAATAATCATGATAATATAGACTATTGGAAAGAATTCAAATGTGTAAGCCATGATCCAGCTAAATCAAAACAAAAGTTCAGACTAAATATTTAATATACTAAACAATAATATTGTGTAATTTAGGAACCACTGGACTTCTGGTTTATTTCACTTCAGCAGACTGACATGGTTACTGCTCTACAGCCAGCTTCAGGCCTACCAACTTCAGTAAGCTGTAAAGATGACAAAATCAACTCATACTGAAAGAGGTTACTAAGTGATAGCAGTTAGTAAGTTGTCCTACAATAGTTATAAAATAAAACTTGCTTTTGGAAAAGTCCACAGGCCTTTAAGATATTACTTTTTACAATTCAATTCAGACCAATTATCTTTATCTAGACTCATCTAGATAGAAAAATAATTAAAATCTAAGCTATGATGTCAAGCTTGCTAACCTCTATGCTGGAGTTGGCATAATATAGTACCTAATAACACAGTAGACATGCCACAATCTTGCAGTTAAGCCATGCATCCGCAATACAGGAAGAATTAAAAAAAAAAAAACCTTAAACACTGCCCTAATTTATGTTCTTGCATTACATAAAATGTAGTCATCTGGAACTGTTAAACTAACTTGAAGCACATTAAAATGATGGAGGGCGTTGGGTCACAGCAGTACCAAAATATGGGTGTGTTTACCTCCATATTATTTTGGTCCAGCAGGTATACAATTAAGGGGTAGGCAGTATTTGAGTTCTCTGTTTCAAATAGCAACATGTCTGGAGCTAGCCTGACTTAATAAGCTTCAGGAAGTTTATCTTAAATTGAACCTTTCAAATCAATTATTCCCCCTCCCCCTTTTAAAGCAAGAAAGTCCCTGGCTTATCCAGCACCTCTTCCTACTTCTCTTTTGAGCAACCAACTTCAGCCTTTCACACTCTCTTCCAATTTTTAGAAGCTTTACATTTCAGAGTCCACTCATGCAAACATCTTCATAATGAGGGAATGGGGGGGGGGGTCCACACTGCTACTATACTTAATTCTACATGCTATGTGCATTTTTAAAAGTGTGACCACAAGCAATTTCTCACAATAGGGATTGGTCACCACAGTAATTAAGAGTCTGTCACACGAGTCCTTAATGATCTGACTGTCAAAACAAAGAGAACAACATCATTACAGAGTTATCTTCTTTCACTATGTCTGTCAAGGACAGGACACTTCCCCCAACTTTCTATTATTGGCTGCTACACCTTCTCCAAACCAGCAAACTTTATTTACGGAAACACCTCCAACCTTTGCTATGCATCAATCCTAAGCTCCTGTCCTGAATAATTGGCAAAACATTGTAAAATACCTAGGGCATCAGACCTGTGCATAATCCTACACAACTGGAAATTCACAATGGCAAAAGTTCTTAAAAGCCAGTCTTCCAGGAGACATTTAAACTAGGTCTCCAAGAGAAGTTTGAGTCGAGCTTTTCGTTCTTCTTCCATAGCCGTGTTTACAGACAACGTGACATGTGCCGAATTTGTTCAAACAGCCAAGAGACTCCTTCGCGGAGCACTTTTCAAAAGGAGGGCGGGTGAAAAGGGGGGGAAAGTTTCAAACTCCCCGGAGGAAGCGGCGAGCCTTTCGGGGCGTGCGCCTCTCCGATGGCAAGGTCTACCCCAGAGGCGGGAGGCTTTGCTCCCTGCCCATTTCAGTGGGTGTAACGAGCGAGACGAGACGAGAGCAGAGCAGAGGGACTGGCGAACCGACGGGCGGCGGGAGGAGGAGGAGGGTGCCGGCTCGCCCGCGGCCCAGAACAATAGAAAGCGCCTCACTCACCGCACACACAGCAAGAGAGCGATTGCCGGAAGTAGGGCAGCAGCTTGCCGATCTCGGCCAGGCACTGCGGATCCTCCCCGGGGCTGTAGTTGAGCACCAGGCGACTGGCGGAGATGTACAAGGCTGTGGCATTCACCGGGTTCATCGCAGACGCTGAGGCCGACGGCTCCGGGCTGAGAAGAAAGCGCGGCTCCGCGCCCGGGCAGGGCAGGCCGAGGGGCGGCTGCACTCCTAGCCCCGCATCGAGGCGCCGTCACAGCCAGGGCCGGGGCCTGCTCTCCCTCCCCCTTCCCAGCCCTCCCCGCCGCAGCTCCTCTCCGCGGCGGCGGCGGCCCGAGCGGCTAAGCCAGGCGGCGGGCCATGCCGGCCTCACTCCCTCGCCCTCCCGAGGCGGCTCAGGCGGAGGGAGGGCCCCGCATGGGAAGAGGGGGGCGGCGGCAGGATCCGCGAACCCAGCACAGGGCGACGGCCCGGGCCCGGCTTCGGTAGGGGCGGGGGGGAGGTGGCTACGCCCGGACTTTTAGCGCGGCCGCATCACCGCGCGGCGCCCGGGGCCTCTTCCGCGGGGCCAACAGCCTCCCCCCCTCCGCGCAGGAATCGGCCACCGCACGCCCAGCCCCAATGTCAATAGCAACCGTTAGATCCAACCGTCACTGCGCAGCCATCGCCGCGGTCGCCTCGGCTCGCCAGTGCGCATGCGCGGCCATTCCCATCTCCCTCTCTCTTACTCTCCCCCCCCCCCACCCTATCACACCCACCCCCTTCGCGTTTCGTTAAGCACCCAAGTCGCCTCTCCCGAGAGAGTGAAAGAGCGCGCGCAGGGCGGGGCTCTGGCGGCATGGCGCCCTCTCTAGGCCCAGGCGGCAAGTAATGTTGCTGCGCAGTGTAAACACTTCTTCCGCGGAGCATAAGCCTCGGCGAGGCAGCCTTCGTCGCAAGCACGCTTCACAACGACAACGTACTTCGAATACTACAATTTATGACGAACTTTGAAGAGCGAGAGAGTAAGCGTATGTAGAATGCCCGCGCCTCGCCTCTGAAGGGAAATACGCGCACACAGAGGCACGAACTAGATTCAGTGTTTCTGGACATTTCTCGTTTCCGGACAGAATCTTTGTCGATACAGTCTGTTTGGGATAATTCTGTAACCGAAATGCATTATCTACACACTCTGGTCCACACGATAACCCAAATATGCAGTCCGAGCATGTGCAGGTAATGGAATTTACTCTCAGGTAAAGCACGCAAACGATTGTACTCTTAACAATAAAGTCCCAAACTGGGTTAAAATGCAAACTTGAGGCTGTTCAGTGGGGCTTACTCCCAAGAAACACTTCTTAAAAGGGAACTTTACATACATACGTGCAATTGGAGTAAATCCCACTGAGATGTACTTAGGGTAAACATGCTTTGACTGTGTTAATCTAAAAACACATTGATCCAAGTCCAATTAAAATTACTTATAGTAACACATCGAAAAAGATGGTGGCTAAATTAGTTACAATTAACCTCTCACTGATCTTGCTAGGGCTAAAATATAGCCAACTTTTCATGCATTGGAGCATGCTGAATTTACCCACACTTCCTAGAAGTAATGAGGATAGTAGGATTTATTTCCAAGTACATACACAGGACCAGTATAAAACTTAATCCATGCTTTTAATACACTACACAGACCACCTATATATCCATATCAACAATGTGTTTCTTATTAGGATTGCTAAATCCTGGTTGGGAAGTACCTGGATATTTTTAGAGTCTAGGGCTGTGGGATTTGGGGAGAGACTTCAGTGTGTGATAATGCCACAGAGCATCCTTTCTCCAGTTGAACTGATCTTTGTTACCTTGAGATCAGTTACAATCCTAGGAGATCTCCTGTCACTACCTGGAGATTGGCAAGCATGCCATTTGAGTGTGTTGATTTTATCTTTCATTTTATACTTGTAAGTTAGATGCTTTTATTTGTATCTTTATTTTATTTGTTTATATTATTTATAGCTAGCCTTTTTACTGGCATTCATAGCAGATTACACAGAGCGAGTCAATACAATCAACAAGATTCAGTAAATAATGAATAGGTTATAGATCAAACCAGAAGACTAAAAAGCAACTGAAGTGTTCAGTATTAACATGACACATTAAATAATGCAAAGATACACATGATTGATATAACTTAGTTGTCCACCTTTCTCATTGAGTCTCAAGGAGGGTTAAAGCAGTGGTCCCCAACCTTTTTATCACCGGGGACCAGTCAATGCTTGATAATTTTACTGAGGCCCGGGGGGGGGGGTAGTCTTTTGCTGAGGGACATCGCTGCCACCTGAGCCCCTGGTCCACTTGCTTTCCCGCTGCGCCCCTGACTTCCCACCGCCCGCTGGGGGTCGCTGCCAGCAGCAGTTGCACAGTGCCATGCCAAGGGGAAGCCCCAGCCACTGGAGAGCACCAAAGGTTTGCTGGTGGTAGAGTGGCAGGGCAGCCCCCGAGGTAGCAACCAGGGAGGAGGATCCACGGCCCGGTACAGACTGATCTACGGCCCGGTACCAGTCCCCGGACCAGGGGTTGGGGACCACTGGGTTAAAGAATTATAAAAGACACTGCACAATGCATACAATGAAGAATACAATGAAACTGGGTTAGTACACATATTAAAAATGAATAAGAAACAACTATATATATCACATATATTGGTTTTCACAGTTACAGGATGCTGAATAGACAATATAATCCATGCAGTGAGCAATGCAGTGTAAAGGGGCAGGAAAATAAAACTGCCTAACAGTTTCAAAAGCAATTTAAATTAAAACATATTATATTATTACACACAAGCTATTAATCACCCATGGCCACTATCTGCAGACATCTAAATCTCAGATCAGGGCTACATGGAGGCTAAAGATATTTTTCTGCACACGTGGTGTGTAGAAAAATCTGAAAATGAAAAAAATATTAATGTAGTTCTTAAAAATTAAAATTCTCTCGTTGGCCGCAAGATAGAGGAGCTGTGTTAGGTCCGGTGGCAGCAGCATAGCCCAGGAGTCCCACTGGAAGCTGTTCTGACCCAGCCGCTGTGGCAGAGGACACTGGGTGCTGCTCCATGCCTGGCAGCAGCAGAGGAACACACCAGCAGCTGCTCCAGGCCAGCTGTAGTAGGCCCAGCAGCAATAGTGGAGGACTTTGGCTGCTGTTGTGATCCGGCTGCAAAGGACACCAGCTGCTGCTTCAGGCCCAGCTATAGCAGTGGAGCATGCTGGCTCTTATTCCAGGCCCAGTCACCACAGCAGAGCATGCCAGTTACTGCTCCAGGCATGACTACCACAGTGGAGCAAGGCAGTTGCTGCTGCAGGCAAGGCCATCGTGGCAGAGCAGTCAGAGCTGCTGCTGGCAAGGCTATCGTGGCAGAGCAGTCAGAGCTGCTGCTGGCAAGGCTATCGTGGAGAGAGGGCATCTTGACACGGATGATTTCCAACTGCCCATTAAAGGAGGCAGGAATAAATTATTATTTATTTTTGGATTTCTAAACTACCCCTCTACCCCAGAGCACTGAACAATGGTAAAAGAATATAGAATACAAAAACATCAAGTAAAAGTTCTAAAATTCAATTAAAACCAGATTTCTAAGTTCTATTCATTTGTTTCTTGCGGGGTAGGAAGACTCCTGGGTGAAGTAACTCACTTTCCTCAGTTTGTTTCCTGCCTCATTAAGGAGAGCAGGTTTTTGTAGGAGCTACTCAGCAAGGCACTTACAACTAGCAGAAGGCACCTAATACTCTTATTTATATGCTTTTACTCTTATTTCTTTATTCTGTACTTCAGTTTATCCTCCTCTATCCTTTTGAGGGTAGAGTGGCTGAGGCAATGGAGAACACAAAGAACATCAGCTTTTGAGTTGACTTCCATCAGTATATTAATGACAACCAGCTCTGTATTTCTTTATCCATATCATCTAGTGATGGAGAAGAGGTCTTGAACCTCTGCATTCAGAGACATTGAACCTCTAAATCACAGAGCCAGGAGGCAACAAAAAGGAAAGGCCTTTGGCTCCTATGTCCTGTGGATGCCTCTTCAGAGTAACTGGTTTCCACTGTGTGAGACAGGATATTGGAGGAAATGGACCACTGGTCTGATCTAGCAGGGCTCTTCTTATGTTCTTATGCCTCTGCCTGATATTATGGTTAAACGACTAACTGTGAACAAGCTGAAAGTGAATCCTGACAAACTGAAGTAATGCTGATTGGGAAGGCTGTAGTCATGTTGGATTTTGTATTTCCCACACTTGATAGGATTCAGCTGACCCTATCAAGAACCTACGGGGTATACTGCATCCATATTATTGTTAGAGAAGCAAGTTAAAGCAACTGCAAAAAAATTTTCCATCTTAATTTAACCAAGAAGGTGTTTCCCTATCTTGACTTGGCAGATCTGGCCACTTGAATCCATGGTGACCTTGACACTGAACTTCCCTTTAAAGTCAACCCCAAAACTTCAGTTGGTACAGCTCAGCTATGATTGGAAGCTAGACAGACTATGTATTAGACCGGCCTTTCTCAACATCATTACCATTGAGAACCCCCTGAAACATTCTTCATGCTTTGAGAAACCCCAGAAGTGGTGTGGTTGTGCAGAATATAGTTGGGAAGCATAGCTGCATGCATGCCCACCCGGGGCCCCCTCCCTTTCCACCCCCTCCAGGCCCATCGTTGGCCATTTTGGGAGGGGACTAGCTGGTTGAAATGACTATATATGGTCATATCGCCTGATAAACGTTTAACAAATAATATATATTATATATATATAATCTTAAAACCAATTAACTCCCACCCATTTGGGAAACCCAGGGCCATCAAGAAACCCCAGGGTTCATGAAACCCTTGCTGAGAAAGCCTGTATTAGACAGTAATTCTGTAGCTACTCCACTGATTAACTATTAGTCATCTGGTTCAATTCAAGATACTGATAATCTCACACAAATCCCTTCATGACCCTGTGTTAGAATAGATCAAGAGCCCCCAGTGTGGTATTTGTAGGCAACATAGCATCATCTGACACTTTTCTTGGTGCTTGTCAAGTTGTCTTAGGAAGGGGGCAGGGGTTTTCCCCATGAGAACCACAGATTAGTAACTGGGGATCTGTTTAGCTGCTCACATTTTTAAAAAAATATTTCTTCAGTAGCAACGTTTACCACCACACAAAGATCTTCATTGCATGGCTGGAGGTTAGTTTTATGTATGCAAGAATATATTCATTTTAAAAGCTATCTTGCTAAACAGTGTGTTTTGATTGAAGTTTTGAAGGGTTCTAGAGTTATGTATAACCTCACTCTATAACATTCTGTGGTTGGTTTTGCCATCCATTCCAGCTGTTTTATAGTTGCATCCACCACCTTGTGTCAGAATTCCAAAGGTGTCTGCTGGCTCAAAAACGTCAGGAATCCCTGGAATAAATAGTTATCCTGACCGGCAGAGGGAGCTGCAACAGTAGGTAGCTGCAAATGCAGGTTCTGGTCAGTGGTCAGAGAACTAAGGGACAAATTATAGCTGTTCTCAGTTGCTTGCAGAAAAGCTTGAGTCTGAAACTAAGCCTCTGTATTCTTTGAATTAACCATCAAAACATCTGAACTCTCATATCTTGCAAGACTACCTGTTCTGCTATGCATCACCATGACAGGCTTGCTCATTTGAGCGAATTCTCTGTCGTGGAAAGACCTGCATAATCTCCCATGCTTCTGTCATTCCACATACAAAAAAAAAATCAGAATTGTTTTTCTCATAAAGGAAAACATTTCATAAAAGAAATAAGGAGTCTGCGTTTATTAAGGTGAGTGTTCTGTGGTCTTTTATACTGTATTTTATATGTATTACCCACTAATATTGCATTATTTTTTTCTTTTTTATTGCTGTTTGTTTTGTTTTGCATTATTTATCATATGTCTGGCGTGGCTAGTTACAGTGGAGGAGTGTTAGGGTTGTGAGTGTCCTGCATAGTGCAGGGGGTTGGGCTAGATGACCCATGAGGTACCTTCCAACTGTATGATTCTATGATGCTTTTTTGCATTTGTTCTTATCTTTGTAATCCTAGCCTTATTACATTGCATTTGATGTGTCATATTCAGTTATATATTGTTTTACATGGTGTAATCTGCCTTGCGATTCAGTAAGGAGAGCAATGATGAATTAATTTAATATTATAACTTCATGCTATCAGACAAAAGCAAATCAATCCTCCAAGACTTCATGGTTCCCTACCAGTATCATCTCTGTCATGTTTGGATTCAGCTTCAACATGCATCCTCTTGACCATAGAGGAAGACTGCAGTATCTAGAACTTTTGCCAGAAAGATATCTAACTGGTTATCACCAGAATATTGATGACACCAAATTCCAAAGTTTCAGATAATCTCATTCAAAAGCTGAACATAAATACTGAAAAGCTCTGGTTACAAAAGAGAGCCCTGTGTTCACAACTCAATTCAATGCCAAAAGAAAGACTCTAGATCTCCAGTAATCTCCAGTAATGAGTTGGATTTTGCTTGGATTAAAAAATATTAAACAATGAAGATCCATTCCAGATTCCTTGTGCATTTTATCAGAGTGCCATGATTTTCTGTATCAAAATCAGAAGAGAGATCCAAGAAGATCTGCAGTGATGAAATGTCTTTATATGGAGATCATCCACCAGAACAAAAGTAGTCTTTGTTTCATGGAGAAGGAGACGGATGAGGGAGAAGGCCAGGAGCAGGAGCAATAGCTTTACTGAATACTGGAATGCTCAGTTCACATTTGCAGTTTTCCCAGTTGACTTAATAATTTACTTTATATGTAAATAAGTGACTGAGAAAGCAGATAGGCCTACCATTATTTAGCTAAACTTTTCAACATCAGCCTTTGTCACAGTTGGATTTCAGACCAGGCATTAGATTAAGATGGAGATAATTCTTTAGTAGTGACATCTTCCATATAAATGGTATGAGAGTGTATCAAAGAGTTTAAAAATAATTACAAGTGAAAGTACATGTTTCACCCTCCAGTTTAAGATCATGGTGTTCCATCTGAATATCCAGAAGTTCTCTCTAGCTGTGCATGTCCACAATTGGGTTCTCTCACACATGGAAAGCTGAACTAAAATGTATGTCCTCAGATTTTCATTTGTTTGTTGTGATTGCTGACTGGTTTACGCAAAGGTTTGTAGCTGTTTTCCAAATATGCTGCTTGTGACAAACAATCCTGGGAATGAATCCAGACAACTTCTGCTTTAGCATATAACTAAGGAAGAGCCTCTTGTGGCACAGGGTGGTAAGGCAGCAGACATGAAGTCTGAAAGCTCTGCCCATGAGGCTGGGAGTTCAAGCCCAGCAGCCGGCTCAAGGTTGACTCAGCCCTCCATCTTTCCAAGTTCGGTAAAATGAGTACCCAGCTTGCTGGGGGGTAAACAGCAATGACTGGGGCAGGCACTGGCAAACCACCCCATATTGAGTCTGCCATGAAAACGCTAGAGGGCGTCCCTCCAAGGGTCATATGACCCGGTGCTTGCACAGGGGATACCTTTACCTTTAAGGAAGAGTCATGCAGCCTGTTGAGTATGAATACAGAAGTTTTGACTACTGTGTACAGCTTGGGTTACTGCATCTCAAAAAGGATATTGTAGCATTGAGGAAAAATAAAGAAGAGGGCAGCCAAGACAATTAAGAGGTAAGAGCACCTCTCCTTTAAGGGAATGGTAAGATGGCTACTGAAAAAAATGGTAAAAGTTTATAAGAGTATAAATGGGGTAGAGAAAGAAGATAGAGAGCTTTTTCTTTGCCACCTTAATAACAGAACTCAGGGGTGCTAAATGAAGTTGGTGGGTAATACACTTCTTTACTCAATGAGTAAGTAATGGAAACATTTACTCAACTAGGTTTCAAAGCCAACCACACCCAGCACCCCATGGAGGCAGCGGGTGCACTCTACGGGCACAGGGAAGACCCCCGGCTCCCTCCTCCCCACCGAAGCTGCGGCTTCCCCTGGGGCCACGGAGTGTACCCAGCGCCTCTGTGAGGTGGCGGGTGTGCTCCACGGGCCAGGGGAAGGCCTCCCCGGCCCCCTCCCCCCCATGGAGGCCACAGCTTACCGACTTGTGGCCAACACTCCCTGTGGGGGGCGACTGGCTAGAACTTGCAGGTGTGGAGCCAATCGGAATCCAATTGGGCCCTCACCTGCTCCCTGTGGGGGGGTTGGGGACTCCCAGGTGAGGGCCCAATAGGAAGGCGCTTTGCGCCTTCTGATTGGGCCCTCAACTGGACTGGCCCTGCCCACTCTCCGCCCCTAAGGCCCTTAACCAAATACAGATGAGTAAGTAAATTATGGAATTCACTGCCAATGGAGTTGGCTGTTGTAATTCTGCATGAAAGAGGGAAAGGGTATCACTTAGGTATACTTGGCAGTTGGCCCCCACCCTCTTATTGGTTAGATCAGTGGTCCCCAACCCCCAGTCTGGGGACCAATACTGGTCCGTGGATCAGTCGGTACCGGGCCGCAGCTCCTCCTCGTCCTCCTCCCCGGCTGCTGCCGTGGGGGCTGCCCTGCCACTCTGCCGCCAGCTCACCTTTGGTGCTCTCCAGCAGCAGCCATGGCTGGGGCTCCCCCTTGGCATGGCACTGTGCAGATGCTGCTGTTAGCGCCCCCCAGTGTGCAGCGGGAAGCCAGGGGCGCCGGCAGAAGAGCAAGCGGAGCAGAAGCTCTGGCGGCAGCAATGACATCCCTCGGCAAAAGACTACCCCCCCCCCCCCGGACCTCAGTAAAATTGTCAAGTTGACCGGTCCCTGGTGATAAAAAGGTTGGGGACCACTGGGGACTAAAAAGGTTGGGGACCACATGTTTAGCCACCATGGCTGTTGCTTCCCTTCTGTTCCATTTCATATGAAACATCCTCTTCTCTCTCTTACCTTGCTTGGAGTAAATTAATCTTTTGAAATTAATCTGTTCACAGTTGGTTAAATGTAACTACATGAATATGTCAAAGATGCATGTCTATTTTTTGTAAATAAAATTATTTTATCTTTTTACTATTGGAGTCAGATTATTTTTGTAATTTTTGAAAGATATTTTCATCTTAACCTAGAAAATCAGGGATATTGAGTAAAGCTTCAAGGACTACTAACAGGAAATTGTTTCAGTTTCATAGATAATTAAAAAATGGGATTGCCAAGAATTTTTTATGGGCTCATAGGATGAAATTGAGACTTTCATGTCTGAAAATTCCAAGACAGCAAAAGAAATGATTAAGAGTCTAGATGGGTTTTTTGGGTTAACTAGTACTAAATCACAAGGAGTATTTATTAGCAAAGCCTTTGCATTTGAACCCAAGGAGAAAAGAAAAAAGTAGATCCTAGAACTGGAGAATATCTTTTTGTGGGATATAATTCTGAAAGTAAGGCGTACAGAGTACCTAGAAACAGGTGAAGTCTATGTTAGGCATGTGATTGACTTTGACAAAAGCAGAGCCAGCTCTTTGACCTTGACTTAGTGTGCAATGGCCCTACAGACTTTAGCAGCTTTTAAGGAGGCAGAGCTTGATTGTGAAAGCTTAAAGCTTGCCATTTGCAAGGTGGTGCTAAGCCACCAGAGTTGAACAGAATTATACCTGAGCATGAACCAGGAAAATATGGTTCAGTTTGTGGTTTGTGGCTGAACCCTGAACCAAGAGGCTGGTTTATGAACCAAACTAGTTTGTGGCCCTGCAAGCCCCATTGAAAGGGACCAGAGTCCCTTTAAACCGGATTTGCAGAAAGCCTGAAAAACTGCTGAGTGGTGGGGAGCCGCTACCTTCCCAGCACTCAACTCAGCATTCCCTTTAAATTTTAAAATAACAGCAGAAAGCAGCCTGAAAAACAGTAGTTCCCTGCCCCCTTTTTTCTGGACATGGTTCACCACAGCCAGGAGAAAGAGGGGGATCACTGAGGAAGAGTCTTCCCTTCTCCCTTTGTCTCATGTGAGATATGGCTTGGATAAAGGATCACCAGGAAAGAGGCTTCCATTCTCCTTTTCTCCTGACTGCACAGTTAGAAATTGCATAGTCAGAAAGGCAGAAAGGATCACAAGGAAAGAGGCTTTAAGCTGTGGCCAGCAGAAAGGTGGGGGTGAAATGCCACCAAGAAGGCACTTCACTGATTCTGTTCTTACTGTTCCCTGTGTCTTTTCACAGAAAGCAGGTTATGATGGCCCTCTCTGCACTTCCCAAACTGGGGCACATTTCCCAAACTGGGCCTCCAAAACAAAATTCTGTTTCCTTATTGACTGAGAGCTCCAAATGGTTTCTTTATTGAGATTAATAAAGCTGGTTGTCCCATCCTGTATCTGAAAGATAATATGGCATTTATTGAGATGTTGTTAAAGTCAAACAAAATAAAATATTCCATTTAACTCACAGGAAAAGGTCAAGTGGAATGAAGAATTGTAAAGTGGAGTTTTTTAAATACTGGTTATTGAGATTTATAAAAACTTATTTCCTTAGCTTCTTAGTTCTTAATAGTGAGACACTTTTGTATCTGTGTTTTCCCAAATACCACAGTATTCTTCTTTTAGTTTCTTTAACTTCCACTGGTTTTATCAAGGGTGGTACCCTCTATCCATTACCTAATCTTCCTAATCTTCCTTCCTTTGAAAAAAAGTTTCCCTCTAGCTCCTGAGGTATCTAAAGCAAAATTGTTTCACACCAAACCATGGAAATCCTCAGAGCTAATTTCCCTGTTTAACTGAGCAAGGTTTTTTTTTCTCTCTCCTTTCCTTCGGCCTGACTGGGTGTCCAGTACCTCAAATCACCCTGCCAAATATCATTCCCAGTTCCTTTGTCTGTGTAGAACTACTTCAGCTTAGGCCAGCCTTTCTCAACTTTTTTACCCCTGAAACATTCTTAAGGATCTGAGAAACCCCAGAAGTGGTGCAACTGTGCAGAGGAAAAGCTGTATATATACTCACCCAGAGCCCCTCCCCACCCCCTCCAGACCCATCATTGGCTGATTTGGGAAGGGGAATAGGTCGATATGACCGTATATCACCTGATAAATGTGTAACAAATTTTTAAAAAATTAAAAATTAATTAACTTCCACCCATTTAGGAAACCCTTCCAGAGCCGTCAAGAAACTCCAGGGTTTCACAAAGCCCTGTTTGAGAAAGCCTGCCTTAGGCTGAACACAGACTCTAGTCAAAATTGTTTTTTATGACTAAAATCTCCTCAAAGTCGATATTCAAGAGCTATGGTACAGAATGGTCCTCTCTCAATGCATGGTTGTCATAGGACTTGCTGACTAATCTCAAGCTCTCTTGTGTAAAGGTTTAACTCTATATCTTCTGGTTCTCTACTTCAACACAAGCAGATTTTAAAGGCTCTGAGCCATTTAAACCAAACAGCTGAGAGGCAGAGATCTCACAGCTGTTTCTTCTGAAGAGCAGAAATCAAGGGTAAACCTGATTTCATGAGCCAAAACTCATGCTAGTTCATCCTGAATCTTCAGTTCACAAACCCTGAACATGCCAAAATTATGGACCACTTTTGGTTTGTCAGCTGGTTCATGCTGACAATTCATGCTAATTTTAACTACCCAGTTTGTCTGCTGTGATGGACTCCTGTATCGAAAATTCCTGCAAAAAACAAAAAACAGAAAGCACTGAGACAGTTTGGCAGCTTGTTGTTGCCGAAGGATGCAGAGAGGAGACTCTTAAGAATGGTGTATGACATCTTGTTTACAGGCCATCTGGACTGGATTTATTTTATTCATAATTTGCTTTTCTCACTGAAGGTGAATTCTATAGTGTAAGACAATATAATGCGGGAGGATGTGCCTCTTTAGAAAACCTCTGCTTTGCATGCAGAAAGTTCTCAGGGTGAATCCCAACAACTCCACAGTTAAAAGGACTAGACAGTAAGTGATGTGAAATACTTCTACCTGAGACTTTGGAGAGCAGCTGCCATTGTCAGTAGACAATATAGAATCTGATGGACTGATTCAGCATAATCAAATGGTCTGACTCAGTATATGGCAGCTTCATGAGTGTCACTGGGTAGGATGAGACATCTACTAAGCAATGTTAATACGACTAAGATTACAGAAGTCTGAAACAAAACCTAGAGTATTCCACATGATATGTTAAAACAAATCAGAAAATGGTATTACATAACTATAACAGCAAAGCAGTGAGTAGGATAATAGATACGACAAACACATAATAAATATTGTACACAGTGATGGTCTCTGAGGTAGTATTGGATCCATTCTAGCAGTGCTAATGCAGACCAACATGGCCACCCTCCAAAACTATCAGCATCAATGTATCTAATTCACAATGTGGATTTGTAAATACTTAAATCCAAAGAGTAGAACTACAAACAAAGAAGATACATCTTTCTGCAAACCTGAGAAAAGTCCCAGGTTTGCATAAAAATCTGAAAAAAAATCATATGGCTTTAGATTTAAGACATGAATTCTCTCAGGGGCAACTCTCAGTTTCTAGGTAGCCATAACTGTATTGCTAACTTTGAAGACCCTGTTTCCATTTTTTAAAAACAGGCTAGGGGAAAGGGCAAGCCCCTTTCCCTGGCTGGTTTAGCCTTTGAGAGAAGACACATGGAACTAGACCGCAACACCTAGACCATTTATGCATGGGAGGTTTCATGCCAGGCTGCAGGCTGGAGTTTTAGTCATGGCAGGTTGCCCCACCTCTTCCTGCACCCACATGGGGGAGCATTTGGCCTGGTGCACCTCATCCGCCCCCGATTTGTGTTCCTGCACGGAAGCTGGGGCACTGAAGTTCCCAGTGCATAAACGGTCCTTGTGACTTCCTACAAAGTGGCCTAGATGACTCAATGCCTAGCTACTCGCTAATGTTTAAAAGCAGTCACCACATAAAATGGTTAAGAGTAGGAGCTTGCTACCAGCTGACTTGCATGATTTGTCCAGCCCAGCTGCTTGCAAATATTTGACAACAGCCACCTCACAAAATGGTAAGGGACCAAAATGGTAGGGACCTCACAGAAGCAGAAGAGATTAAAAAAAGGTGGCAAAATTTCTCCCCAGAACTATACAAGAGCAAACTTAATATCCCTGATAACCACAATTGGGTTGTTACTGACCTGGAGCCAGACATCCTGGAATTGAAGTAAAATGGGCCTTAGGAAGTCTGAGCAACAATAAAGCTAGTGGTGGTGACAGCATTCCAGTTGAACTATTCAAAATCTTAAAAGACGATGCAGTAAAAGTGCCACACTCAATATGCCAGCAAATTTGGAAAACTCACCAATGGCCACAGGATTGGAAAAGGTCAGTTTACATTCCAATCCCAAAAAAGGGCAACGTCAAAGAATGTACCGCACCATTGCACTCATTTCTCATGCTAGCAAAGTTATGCTCAAAATCCTACAAGCTAGGCTCCAGCAATATGTGGACCGAGAACTTCAAGAAGTACAGGCAGGATTTCGAAGAGGCAGAGGAACTAGAGATCAAATTGCCAACATACGTTGGATCATGGAGAAAGCTAGGGAGTTCCAGAAGAACATCTACTTCTGCTTCATTGACTATGCTAAAGCCTTTGATTGTGTGGAGCACAACCAATTGTGGCAAGTTCTTAAAGAGATGGGAATACCAGAGCATCTTGTCTCTTGAGAAACTTATATGCAGGTCAAGAAGGAACAGTGAGAACTGAACATGGAAGCACTGATTGGTTCAAAATTGAGAAAGGAGTTTGGCAAGGCTGTATACTGTCGCCTTGCCTATTTAACTTGTAAGCGGAGCACATCATGAGAAAGGCGGGATTAAAAGAGTCACAAATTGGGATCAAGATTGCAGGGAGAAATATCAACAACAGATATGCAGATGATACCACTCTAATGGCAGAAAGTGAATAGGAACTAAAGGGCCTGTTGATGCGGGTGAAGGAGAAGAGTGCAAAAGTTGGCTTGCAACTCAACATCAAGAAAACAAAGATTCGGCCCTCTCAATTCCTGGCAAGTAGATGGGGAAGAAATGGAGATAGTGACATTTTATTTTCCTGGGCTCCAAGATCACTGAAGATGGGGACTGCAGCAAAGAAATTAAAAGACGCTTGCTCCTGGGGAGGAAAGAGCCTCTTGTGGCGCAGAGTGGTAAGGCAGCTGTCTGAAAGCTTTGCCCATGAGGCTGGGAGTTCAATCCCAGCAGCCGGCTCAAGGTTGACTCAGCCTTCCATCCTTCCGAGGTCGGTAAAATGAGTACCCAGCTTGCTGGGGGGTAAACGGTAATGACTGGGGAAGGCACTGGCAAACCACCCCGTATTGAGTCTGCCATGAAAACGCTAGAGGGCGTCACCCCAAGGGTCAGACATGACTTGGTGCTTGCACAGGGGATACCTTTACCTTTTACCTGGGGAGGAAAGCTATGGAAAATCTAGACAGCATCCTAAAAAGCAGAGACATCACCCTGCCAACAAAAGTGCGTTTAGTCAGGGCTATGGTATTCCCAGTTGCAATGTATGGTTGTGAAAGTTGGACCATAAGGAAGGCCAAGCGTCAAAGAATTGAGGCTTTTGAACTCTGGTGCTGGAGAAGAGTCTTGCGAGTCCCTTGGACTGCAAGGTGAACAAACCGGTCAGTCCTAGAGGAGTTTGAGCCTCTTGTGGCGCAGAGTGGTAAGGCAGCGACATGCTGTCTGAAACTATCTGCCCATGATGTTGGGAGTTCGATCCCTGCAGCCGGCTCATGGTTGACTCAGCCTTCCATCCTTCCAAGGTCAGTAAAATGAGTACCCAGCTTGCTGGGGGGTAAATGGTAATGACTGGGGAAGGCACTGGCAAACCACCCTGTACTGAGTCTGCCAAGAAAACGCTAGAGGGCGTCACCCCAAGGGTCAGACATGACCCGGTGCTTGCACAGGGGATACCTTTACCTTTAGAGGAGTTCAGCCCTGACTGCTCCTTAGAGGGCCAGATCCTGAAGATGAAACTCAAATACTTTGGCCACCTCATGAGAAGGAAGGACTCCCTGGAGAAGAGCCTAATGCTGGGAGCGATTGAGGCAAAAGAAGGGGAAGACAGAGAATGAGGTGGCTGGATGGAGTCATTGAAGCAGTCGGTGTGAGCTTAAATGGACTCCGGGGAATGGTAGAGGATAGGATCATTGTCCATGGAGGATCATTGTCAATGGAGTTGCGATGGGTCGGACATGACTTCGCACCTAACAACAACAACCTCACAAAAGCAGTGTAGTACAATAGTGTTTCAGACTTTTGTTTAAATCCCCAACCAACCATGGAAGCTTACAGGGTGATTTTGAGCCACTCTCAGTCTAATCTACTGCGCAGGCTTTTTGTGAGGATAAAATTAAGGAAAAAAATTATGTAAGCCTCTTTGTATCCCCATTGTGGAGAAAGGTGGGGTATAAATTAAGTAACTAATTAAACAATACATAAATATAGATAAAGATGATGACAGATAAAATGAAGTTTGGGGTGAGGGAGAGAAAAGTGAGAATGCGTTGGTTGTCAGGAGAAAGAGGAAATATTGTGGGGAGGAGGATAACGGAAAATGAATACTCCACCAGCATCTCCCTGCTTGCAGTATACTATACACAGTGGACTTCTATTTAACATCATAGTTACCACTAGTGTACATATTTTCTAAATTGAATACACAAAATTTAAAGAATAGATGTCCATCACTTTTTATGCATGGAGCTTTAGTGGAGCTCTCTGGCTGGTCAGAAATAGACATATAGTATGCAGGGACATGGGAACTTCGGTGTATTGCAACAATAATAAATGCTGTGTAAATCGAGCCCTATTCAAGTACAAGCACAGAGTGGACCAAGAATGCAGCTTCATTGACCTGTGTTTTAAATACCTAAAGCATCGGGATTCAAGTACTCCTAAAAACAAAAACGTTTGTTTGGTAGATGAAGACCTGAAGAATCTGCAGAGTTCCTAAACGTGTTCCAATCTCCTGAAACCGATATCCCATTAATTAGCTCAGGCATCTGAACACGTTTTCTATGAAAACACGGTTTTTCTTGTTAAAAAGGAAATTTATGGAAGATATATTATAAGCGTACAATAAAGAAGTCTTAATCTTCGACGTGCATTTTTTAAAGTGTGAAAAAGCATTTTGGGGGGTTCCGCTAAAAAGGACGTGTCTGAATGTTCTTTGACTTTTCAGATTTTTAAAGAGCGTTTGAAAAGCCCAGCGTTCCCAATTTCCTAGGTATAAAGCAAAGCATACAGTTCCTTTGAAAGTAAAACACCGATTGCGACGTCGTCAAGCTTTCAGCTCCCTCTGCTGTTGAGAACAAGAGCCACTAAAACGCTCGCGCACCAGGAAATAAGGAAAGACTAAAGACGTACGTCACCTTGCGCGAAAAAATGGCGAAGGCAACACCTACGCAACCTCTTCAAAGAACGGAAGTGTCACGTAGACCACTTCCGCCTGGAGGTCGTGTCACTGCGCGCGCAGACAGAAGGTGTACGGTGAGTGCACGGGGACAGAAAAGTAGCGCGCTTGCGCGCTCATTTTCGCGCGAAAGCTGTTTTGGGCGCCTTTGCTGACGGGCGGGGCTAGCTCTCGTCGTGTGTGGACGCGGCCGGCAGGAGGCGCGCGGAGTCTGGCTGGCGGTGGCGGCGGCTGCGCCATTGGCGGGTAGGAAATGCCGCCAGATGGCGGTTTAGGATTGCGGCTCTACTGAGGTGCGGCCCCCGGCACCGCCGCCTGTTCGTTCCGGCCCGGCTTGGCCCCGGCCCGCCTGGACCCTTCTCCCGTGGCACCGTAGGATTCCCGGGGGCGCTGGCCCAGCTGAGGTAAACGAGTCAGCGCGGGCGGAAGGAGGGGGGCTCTGAGGCTGAGATCCAAGATGGAGGCACGAGGGGCGGGGGCAGCGGGCCCCGCTCGTTCACTCGCTCGCTCGCTCGCACACTCGGGCCGGGCCAGCGGGCGGGAGCCAGCGCTAGAGCGAGCGGGCAGGCGGGAGAGGACGTGCGGGCGGGCTGACGCTCCTCCCGGGTGGCGGCCCTTTCCCCCTTCCCGGCCCTGCCCTTCCTTTCCCTCCCTGCGGGGCCGGGGTGACAATGGAAGGGCGGCGGCCCCACGGGGCGGCCTCTTCTCTCCGACCCCGCCAGTGCCTTTCTGGGCCCGGAGCCCGCCGCTGTGCGCCCGCCCCCACACGGGGCCTGCCTGCCTGCCTGCCTCCCTGCCCGCCCTTCAGCGCTGCTTCCCCTGCTCATTCTTGGCCGGGCGGCGGCGCTGAGCAAGAGGGACAACACTTTCCCCCGGGGTTGTGTACCGTTGGCGGCGGCAAGGAGAATGTGGAGCCGGGGGTGGGGGGAGGGTTGGCGACTCTGGAAATTGGCGGCGGGATTCGTTACTGGCGGAAACGTCAGGAGGAGAGCCCCATGGCGATCAGAAGTGGAAAGAGGAAGGCCATTCGGGGTTAGCGTGGATAGGGAGGGCGTGTTATTGTACTAAGCAGGCGATCCAAGGTAGTGGGGGTTCAACTGGAAAAGACCGAAAGTACTGGCTCTTGTTTGGGACACTGATCCTTGGAGTCAGGGACGCTAATAGGATTAAGGAATACGGATTCTCTTGGATAGCCGTGATGGTCTGAAGCAACAGAATACGATGCCGAGTCAGTGGCACCCTTAAGACCAACAAAGTTTTATTCAAAGTAAAAGCTTTGGCGTGCATTCACACTTGTTCAGACACAGTGAAGTGGAAGCTAATTGCAGCCCATAATAAAGGTAGACGGTGAGCAGCAAACAGCATAATGAAGATATAACAAACATGCAAGGACCAAACCAAACAGCTTAGTTTACATGATTGCCATTTGTTTGGATTTAATTCTGGGGGAGAGGGGGGAACATACTGAAGAAAATAGAATTGGGGATTGATGTGTAAATGTAACCTTAATTGTGGAACGCTGAGAGTAATTTACTGAGACCCTGTTACACTCTGTTGGTTCCTTCTCAAGCACGGAGATAACTAACAGCATGATTTGCCTGATCGTGCACTACTATGTCTCCTCTCTCCCCAGACCAGAGCAATACATTCTAGTCCACCATTTGAATTTATATTGCAACCACTATTCCAATCTAGTACTGTTCAAATAAGAAATATACAATAAAATAAAGAGGATTTGTGGCCCTTCTTGGTGAGACTACAGATGTAAGAACTGAATCAAATTAGCATATGTATTGAGATAAGAAACCAATATTCCTGTTAAGTCCTGGGGTGTTTTTTCTTTTCTTTTCTGGGTATTGTAAGAGCTTGCAATTCAGCAGTTTCCATTTCCAGTCTGTTCCTAAGTTCCTTTACAAAAAAACACCTCTATGTCACCTTCATCAATTGAATGTCATGGAAAGCTGAAGAATTATGTGTTTCTCAGTGTTGTGATTTTTTTATAACAGATTTGTGTCTCTTTATCCTTTGGCATAGGGTTTAACCTGTTTGCCCTATGTAGAAAATCGAAAGGCATTGCTGGCATTTAATAGCATACAGTGTTACAGGATGAGCAAGTTAATGTGCCTGATACTGTTGTTCCTGATAGATGTTGTTCACTCCAGCGATCATGTTGCGGTGTATATGGTAGCGAGGTTGGCAAACTCTGGGATCAGTGTCTATGTTCAAGTTAGATGTTGTATTACTGTGGGTGAGGAGTTGTTGAAGATTGGGGAGGGCTGTCTGTGTGCAAGAAAAGGAGTGCCCCCAGTGCTTGTGAAAGAGAATTGTCATTATTCAGTAGAACCCATAAATCATAGATGGTGTGTTTAACTGTTTTGAATTGAGAGCTGTATGTGACCTTTAGTAGTGTTCTGTTATTGTCTGTTTTGGGCATGTCCTTTAACAGGCTTTCTCTGACTATCATTCTCACTTTGTCAATCTGTGTCTTGACTTCATCAGTTTAGAGCAGTGATCCCCAACCCCCGGTCCGGAGACCGGTACCGGTACCTTTGGTGTTCTCCGGCGGCCGCCATGGCTGGGGCTCCCCCTTGGCGTGGCACTGCACAGCTGCTGCTGGCGGCGCCCCCAGCAGGAAGTCAGGGGTGCCGGCGGGAAAGCAAGCGGAGGAGAGGCTCAGGCGGTGGCAGCAATGTCCCGTGGCAAAAGACTACCCCCCAGGTCCCCGGTGATAAAAAGGTTGGGGACCACTAAGTTAGATACTTCAGTTCTGAAGAAGTTTGTTGCTCCCACGAAAGGTGTACCCATACTTTGAGCATTTTACTTAGCATTTTTCCTTCATTAAAAATACTAGGTATTGTTAATCTAACATTCTGAAGACTGTCTGGTCTGTTCCAGAATGTTGTGGAGACAGGGGAATAGACCAACCTTTCTCAACTTTTTAATAATTGAGAACCTCCTGAAGCATTCTTTGGGCTTTGAGAAACCCCAGAAGTAGCATGATTGTGCAGAATATGGTTAGGAAGCATAGCTATGTTTCCACCCCCTCCAGACCCATCATTGGCCATTGCTGGGGGGAAGTCAACATGGCCATATATGGTCATATCACCCAATAAATGTTTAAAATTTTAAAAACATATATATATTAAAATTAATCACCTCCCACCCATTCAGGAAACCCTTACAGGGCCATCAAGAAACTCCGGAATGAAAAAGCCTGGAATAGATTATACTGCTAAACTTGAATCTCCTTTTTCAGTTGAAGTTGGAGAAGTAGTTGGATTTGTACATTGTTGTTGTATTACTGAATTATGATGATAATTAATAATCAAGCCCGCTGTACCTGAAATACAGCGGGCGCTAGCGGGGCAGTGTGCGACCCCCGAGCCAGCAGGCCGCCGGCAAGGGAGCCATGGTGAGCCGCGCTGTGCGCAGCTTGCAATTGCCAGCATGCCGGCTGCCTGATGCGTTAGAGGCGCTTTGTGGGCGGCCAATCGGAGGGCCAAATCGGCGGGCGCGATTGTCCGGAGGAAGGGGCCAATCGGCACCCTTCCTCATCCCGGACAGAGCCCGCCCTAACTCCTCCCCCCCCAGCCCTTAGCGCATTATTTAGTCCGCGGCGCCCATGGTGCGGTGGGCGGTGTTAAGATGGTGTGATAAATTGCGGATGAAGAAGGAAATAAACTGAATAGTTTCACCAAAATCAAGTGAGTTATTTGCCCCTAATACTTTTGGTGATAGATATGAACGACCACACATTAGAGAAATATGTTCTCCAATGATTTGCTATTGTATGGTCTTTCAGTTCTGTTTTTAGAATCCTAGTGTTACAACCATAATCTTATTGTGAATAGCCCACCCCGTCAATTCTGTTGACTCACTCTGTGTAATCCACTTTGAGTCCAAATAAGAAAGGTAGACTATGAATGATGTAAATTACATAATATTCTTAAGAAAAACAGTTTAAAATAGAGTGAACTTCTTGGTATTTAAAAAGTAATCCAAATGACAAACTAGAGGCCCTTTAATTAATGTAAGCTCTTTATAAATCATTGAATTAAATAGAATTTATATTTGTTGTACCTATAGTTATTAATGAGTAAAATGCAGAAACAAGCTAGGAATCATAAACTGTTACCTGCTCATTAAAGTTAAAGATCCCTGCCTGGGGGTAAAGACTAGAATGTTTGTTTGTTTTTTTCATCTTCCTAACTCTCTCCTGGGGTGTTTAGGAATAAAACTGCACGATAGAGGAAGTAGTGCTAAGGGTTTGGAGGCTGGGATAGCTAAAATGCTAAACGAGTTAGTTGAGCAGGAATTGAACCATGGTCTAGGTTTAACTGTAGGTTCTTTTTTTGGGCCTGAAAGCCAACTGTCCCCACCCCCCTCTATTTGAATAAAATTACTTCTGCAAAGGAGTTTAAATGAATAAATTTATCCCGTACTGTTTAAGGAGGAGGTCAGCAGTTATGGGGCGAAATCTACTAACATTAGTCTGAAGGTCAATCTAGAATTGTTTTCAGATGGCCGCTTCCTGCACAGTTGATTCATACATACAATTATTATAAACCAGCAGTGAAATGAAGAGTTGGCAAATAATGCACTTTTTTGAACACATGAAACTTGCCTTATACTGAATCACATCCTTGGTCCAGCATAGTCAGTATTGTCTACTCAGACCAGGCTTTCTCACCCAGGGGTTTCTTGATGGCCCTGGAAAGGTTTCCTGAATGGTTGGGAGCTAATTAATGTTTATATATTTTTTAAATTTGTGAAACATTTATTGAGTTATATGACCATATATGGTCATGTTGATCTGCCCTCCCAATGTCCAATGATGGGCTTGGAGGGGAGGGTGTGACCCAGGGTGTTCGCATGTTTGTGAACACCGCTATGCTTCCCAAATACATCCTGCCACTTCTGGGGTTTCATGAAGCATGAAGAATGTTTCAGCGGTTTCTCAATGATAAAAAAGCTGAGAAAGGCTGACTCAGACTGACAGTGGTTTTCCAAGGTCCCAGGAAGAGGTCTTTCATATCGTCTACTGCCAGACCTTTTTAGATTGTCATGTATCTTATTATATTATATCTTGTCATATTTTGAGTTGCTGATTCTGTCAGCAGCAATAATCTACTTGTACACATAGGGATTGACCCAGTTGCCACATGTAAGTTTCAAGTATACCAAATGTATGCATCTGGCATGCTTAGACATGATGACAAATTGATCTAAATCAGTTGTTTACATTGAATTCATTGTGGTAAAGGCTGTCTGTGTATACAGGATCTCTTTGTTTATTCTGCTTGTTCAATAAAAATAAAATATTATTTTTATGCATGTTTTAATAACATATTAATGAAGCTTGGCACACATTATAAGCTAGAAGGTATTAAATAACACTTGGAATGGCTCTTGTGAAGTCCCCCAAAGTACTTGCATAACTTACATTTCTTGAGATGAAGCCACTGCAGGTCTTATTCAAGTTTTGGAATACATTGTATATTTAACTAGTAAAAAAGCCCATTTGTAAAAATGGGCAGAGTGCAGGCTTAAGGCGTGGTCCTCCTCCTGTACTGGCAACGGCTGGAGGAAGGCACGGCTTGGAAGGGGTGGCAGCGCGGGTGACAGGAAGCACACATGCTGGAGAGTCCGGGCATGCGCGCTGTAGGGGGGGCGCCGGGGCCGCGCCGGGGCGTCGGCATGAGCAACCAGGCATATGCGTGAGTCGGCACATGCCTGGTTCAGTGTTCCGGCATGGCTTTGCGCGCCTACCCGTGGGTTCCTTGGCCCTAGATTGGCACTCGTAGGAGCGAATCAGGAGCCACTTCACGGCTCCTGATTTGCCATGGCGAGTTTTTATCACGGACAGAGCCCGCCCTAACTCCTCCCCAATAGCCCTTGGGGCTTTATTTAATCCACTCCGCAGGAGCGGTTAAAGATGGTTATTAAATAACAATAAACAGCAAGATTACAGCATACTGCTGCAAGTGAACTAAGAGCAACTAAAATATTGTCCTGATACGAACTTTTAGCTTTGGCTGTGCCAAAGCACATGTCCATACTAGTGTCAGGGTTCCGATCTGTAATCTTTCACTCAAGAGTGATTGTTAAAATACTTAATGTCTTCTCAGTTTGTCCGTTGCTATACCAAGTGATACTTGTTCTATCAGTCTTTCTTTCCTGTTGTTTTCCTTTTCAACTAACTTTTCCGAATCCCTCCATCCAAATGTTTTTGCTACAAATACAGTACAAATGATGAGACAGTAGCATACACGTTTTTGTAACAATATATATTCAGACACTCCCCCTCTTGAAGTGTTACATCTAATTTGATGTGCCAGAGAATATGCTTCAGCAGAGCATGACATAACCATGTATGTCATAAACTCCAAGCTGCTGAGAATTAGTTGTGCAAAATCAAAACACGAGACCCACATTAAGGGTTTGCCAAGGAGCTCAGGATGGTACTTACATGCCACATACATTTGTTTTTTATGTGTGTGATTTAATTAATTTGATATAGCTCACTATGCCACACATGGTTGAGTTTGGAAAGGATGCAGTTTACTAGCAGTTTATAGAACACTGTTTTGAACCCAGCTAGACTGAACAAGAATGGTTTAGAGCAGTCTTCCCCAATTCCCGGGCCACCGACCGGTACCGGGCCGTGGAGCCCTTGGTACCGGGCCGCAGCGGGGGGGGGAGGGATGTGCAGGCACTGATGCGCCTCCTCCCACTGCGGCCGATTGCTTGCAGGCCTCGGTGCAGTGCGCACCGTGCTGTGGGGGGTGAGGCGTGGGCGCTGGTGCTGCACCGGTGCGTTTGCGCCTGCCAGCGCGCTGGCTCCTCCCTCCCCCCTGCGGAGTGGCGCTTGCCGCACTGGGGCCCAGGAGTGATCGCCGATCGCTCCCAGGCTCCAGCACAGCGAACACTGCGCTGCGGGGGGAGGCACCGGTGGGCGCAGTCGCAGAGCTGCCGCACCTACGGGTTTGCGCCCACCAGTCCCCGGACCTCCCTCTCCCCCTCCGGTCCCAGGCCCGAAGAAGGTTAGGGGCCACTGGTTTAGAAAACAGATTCAGTGGGTGTCCATGTTGGTTTCAAGCAACAGAGCAAAATTTGGATTCAGTGGCACCTTTAAGACCAACCAAGTGCATACGCATTTCTTCAGATACATTGAAATGGAAATACAATTGGGAGAGTGTAAACAGTGAATTAGCATATAACATAAGGAAGATGTTTAACAGATGCAAGGGTCAACAGGAATAAAAGTGTAGTAATGCTGAAGCATAAATGGAAACAAATCTCTCATCAGGAATCACAAGACTGAGAAACCTGTAGGAGGACACTTCAGTCTTTCAGGACATTCAGCGGGTGACCTCAAAGTAGGTGTTTTATTGCCAAGAAAATTCAGGAACAGACTGGTAATGGAAATTGCTGAATTATAAATTATTGGAATACTTGTAACAGCAACAACAAAACCAAGTATTTAGCAGGGATATTGGTTTCTTATCTCACTGCATATGCCAATCTCATCCAGTCCTTACATCTGTATTCTCACCAAGAAGACCCTTGGATCCTCTTTATTTTATTGTATTGGGAAAAATATTTTGTTTCAGCACAACAAAATTCTTTAAGACCAGCAAAGTTTTATTCTGGGTAAAAGCTTTTGTGTGCATGCACACTACCTCAAATACATTGAAATAGAAGTTAGCAGTCCATCCATATAGAGGGTGAGCAGTAAATCATTAGCTTACGCCATAATGTTTTAACAGATGCAAGCACCAAACAGGAATAACAAGTTTAGTTTATATGGTCACCATTTGCTTGTATTTAATTTCAAAGCTTGAAAGTAATGAACGGCATCCTTTTTTTCAAGGTGGGTTGACAGGTAGTGCGGTGTTATGTCCCCTCTGTCATCAGATGAGAGAAAGGCATTCCAATCTACCATTTCAAATTATATTACATTCTACTATTCATTACATTGGAGTAGTGATTGTAATCTATTCTCTATCAAGTTAAAGCATGTGTCAGTTTCTGAGGGAAAGGTGTACATTTTGCTGTATATTGTTGCATCTTTGAAATATAACAAGATTCACATCTAGTAAAGCCCAAAATACTGTTCATACACCTAGGCTTACAGGGGCACAACTTTTTTGAGAACTGGAAATGGCTTTTCTGGATAGCCACTTGTAATCAGTCATGTAGCCCACAAGGGATTAATGAAGAGAGGCTGAAGCTTTAGTTGTGATTGAATAGCTATTCAGTAGTGGTAGAGTCAAAAGGCCATAGCCTTACGATATAGAAAGGGCATTTTTCAGAGGCTTCCTTGTAATAGCACTAGGGAAAGGAGGCAAGGTTTCCAGTAGAGACTGATTAAGGAAAAGGTGTAGTACACTTGCTTTTAATAATTTATATTTGCACATTCTTAAAAGAGCTCAACAATCTTCCATTCCTTTTATTTTCACAACAACCACATGAGAGGTAGATTAGGCAGAGATAGTGGCCTGAAGTCATTAGTGTGTTTCATGGCAAGCAGGATTTTGAACATAGATATATATATCCCTAATAAAAGCCCAATGCACCAGCTGCTATACTGTATTCAGTTAGAGGGTGCTGAGAGCATTTTTCTGTGATGACAATTGCCCCTGCATTTTAAAGGTACAAATGATAAAAATGACTGCCATTGACAAAGTTTGGGTGAGTGTCAGTGCATCCATAATTGTTATTTTCAAATAGTAGGTATACCATGGATGGTGAATTAAAACTAAAAACATGAAAAAAACCCTCTTAACTGACTTTGTCTCTGATATAATGGAATTTTGCCTGTGCTCCCTCCTCCCCATCATACCTTTGGGCACTTTCAAGCTATGGATTTTCTGTGTAATTAATAAACAAGACTAATTACAAGTCATATAATTTTATAAAGGACAAGCAAATACATTTCAGTGAAAGTACATCAGTTTGAGGTGACGTAAAAAAATGTTCACTCTGACCTGGATAGCTCCCACTTGCTTAACCCTGGATAGGACTCAGATAGGAGGCCACCACAGAATTCTTGGGTTGCTATGCAGAGGCAAGCAAACATCTCTTGCCTTGAATATCCTGTGAGGTCAACATGTTGGCTTTATCTTGACAAAAAATAAAAGTACATGGTGGCTCTGCGTAAATTACACGTTAAATGACTGACAAAGCTGTTCTGGTTATTATAGTGCCATGAGCCTTCCACTCTTACCTGCTAATCACAAGGCCAGAGGATCAGCAAGGATTTTTTCCCCCTTTTTGATGTTCCATTTTGGGATATAATTTTGTTTCATAGTTCAATGGATGCTGTACAAGCTTGTCTCTTAAGTGTGTTCATAATCAGATCTAAGGCCAAACTGAACAAGCATTCTGTATGACGGTAGCAGTCTGATATTGCATATTATGTCTGCTATTGTTATGAGTTACAATTTTATTGTTAAAGTAACAATTCTGAGGCAGGGTGTAACCACTTTTGCAGTTAAAATTGCTATACCGAGGGATAAAATTATATGGAGCAAGATTTTTCAAGAGAGGGATCCTCAACTCTCAAAGGGGGGCATAAGTGATTAGAAGTGATTGGTTGCATTTCTTTTGTTTACCTTGAGTACTAGAAACCTGATTGAAGATGTATGCATGGTATTTAAGTGGCAACAGTAAGATGGATTTGGGATAACAGAGTAAACCTTGGGTGGCCTGAATGCATGACATACACTGAAAAAAAGGAACTATGCTTTAGAAAGGGCCTTAACTTTGACTAGTTGCGGTGGGGGGTGGACTTTGAATGGGAATCTCTTTCAAATCCCTGTTCAGCCTTTGATCTTACTGATTAGCACTGGACAATTGTCTAAAGACCTCTCAAGGGTAAAATGATAACTTGGCTTCTGTGGTGGGGTAGGAGAATAATATAACAAATAAACAGCGCTGCAATAATTCTACAGCATATTTGTGGCTGAATCCATTTCTTTTACATTTATTCTTAATTAGTGAGGTGCATGTTTTACTTATGCCCTTCAGTCTGTAGAAATCTGCCCTGAAATAGGCAACAGTGTTTGGAGGTGAAGGGCAAAAAGAATGGAATGTTGCATGTGGAACATATATCCTTTTTGGGAGGACACAATTATTACTTTTAAAAACTGAAGGGAAGGGGCTTTAAAAAACAGTTATTTGCATGATTTCTGCCTCTTATCATAAGGAAGAAACAAATTCTGCTGAGGAATGAAGTTCTGATTTTTCTCCAATAAAAATCTTTCTCTGGTCTTGCCAAATATGTAGTTTAGCCGTACTTAAATCTTACATATTCAATCCTAAAGGCTAGATTTCTTTCAAACTTGACACCTGAGAATTGTGGCTAGTATCAAGTACTCTTCTGAATTCTGAAGTTGCAGAATTAATAGCCCTGCACTGAAAGAGTGTGATTTGTAGAATAGTAGGTCTCAGTAATCTCAAGAAGGATCAATTTTCAATTATTGGATTCATTATCAGTGATGTGGGTTGAAGTTCTCCTATGCTCTTTTCCATGGAAAAGCTTTCCCCCCACCTGCATACGTTTTATGGGCTAAATGTGGGATGTGGGATATGAAGCATGGATGGGCCAGGGATGGGCTTTACTTGTATATGATCGCTCTTAATAAAGCTAGCTATTCCCAAAAGGCTCAGTGTGAAACGTTACTGTACAAGCACATTTCATGCAGGTGTTTTGTTTTGTTTTTTGAGGGGGAGGGGATCAACCTGATAATAAGATAAAGAAATGGGAAGGGTGTTGGAGGAAAAAAGAGTTCTGTATAAATAATTGATTGTTTGATTTAGAGATTTCCCAGAATTTAGTCATACAAACTCGAGGCTAGCATTGCTGCCCTCTCCTCCAAAGTTTCAGAGGATTTCAGGCTTTATGCTCTGTCTTTTGGACTTTTATAAAGTACCCTTTGGGAAGGCTTAGCTGTTTTGAGCTGCAGTTTTTTTGAGACTAAAAATAGGCTTAAATTAACCTTATGTATTGTGTATGCACATAATCCTGATTTCCATTGTAAGGTACCTGAGTAAAAGATTAACTTTAAAAAAAGAAGGGTTAGATTTTCATTATTAATCCAATTACAATATTAATTGTAGCTTGCTTATCACTAGTTTTAGATTTTTAGTGATACCATCTGTCTTCTGTCATAGCAATTAGTATATGGAAAGGAAAAATAGGACAGATTGAATCCCAGTAGCAGTATTGGGCTAATTCATTGTGATGTGTTTTGATCTAGAATGATTCTGTGCTAAACTTTTAGAACTCTGGTATAGTATTTGGTTTTCAAATTATTGAAGAAAGATTCAAAATCAATGTTGATGATACAAATCTTAGATTAGAAATTATTCTGGAAAGCCAGTAAGATATATAGGAATTACGATGACTATCAGTCAGTGTTACAATACATTATATAGATAATTGATTTAGAGATGTTAGAGTGGGGGCTAGGAATATAGGAATATAGTTCTTAAAACTATAATGACCTTATTGAAACAGTAGCTGGCTTGCTCCAGATCTCTTTGCCTTCATATCAAGTCTTTCTTTTTTTGGGATGCTATTGTATTCAAGCACTTATAGACTCATTTAAAATATGAAGTTAAAGAAAATAAAATAAGGAATTATGGAATTGCAGGTGCTTACCACTTTTGCACGGTTTCATAGGAGAGCTGGGTAGCTGGAATTTCACAAGATTTGTTGCCATTATCAGCATAGAGAAGTTACTACTTTAACATGCTTTGTAGATTGTGATATTTGTTTATGTTTATATACACACACACACACACACCCTTTATATATATACTTTATATGTTTATACATGTAACAATATGTGTTTGGCTCTCTGGGGTTTGGGAAGAAAAGGTATTTTATCCCTCAGAGTCATATTGGATGGGCTAAAGGAAAAATAGCCTTCTGAGGAAAAAAGAATTTCTGTGGACAAAAAGGGAGACATCTGGTCCTTTGCCAAGAAGCCTGAGAAGGAGGTACAAGAGACCTACAACCTCTGGAGATCTGCAGCATCTGGCCACAGAGAATATGAGAAACTTGCAGGACGTCTCAAAGAGACCATAAAAGAACATCCCTTTGATTTTAGCTTTAAATTGTGTTGTCCTAGTTTGAGTTTTATGTGTATCCTACTTTAATTTTCCATCCTTCCTATTTCCAATAAATCTGGTTTGTATTACGTTATACCTATGAATAGTTAGTGGAAGTTTAGCCTGGAATGGAGACGACTGAGAGGGGATTTGATAACCAAAAGGCTGCCATATAGAGTAGCGATCCCCAACCTGTGGGCCGCGGACCACATGTGGTCCTTCAACTAATTGGAGGTGGGCCCTGAAGGACGCCTTCTCCCCCCCCCATGGCCATTTACTTCATCCCCCCCAGCCCTTTACAACACACTTCATTGTTCTGGCATGTCTGTATCTTATTTTGAATGGATGTTTAAACATTACCATAGCAATCAGAGAGCGCTAGGGCAGTGGTTGAGAGTAGAGGAGTAAACTACCCCCCCACACACACTGGGCCTCAGTAAAAGCCGGTGAGTGGTCCCCGGTGTTGAGTGGTCTCCGGTGATAAAAAGGTTGGGGACCACTGATATAGAGGATGGAGCAGAGTTGTTCTCTCTTGCCCCGGAGGGATGGACCAGAACCAATGGGATGAAATTAATTCAAAGGAAATTCCGTCTCAACATCAGGAAGAAGTTCCTGACAGGCTTCCTTGGGAGGTGGTGGATTCTCCATCTTTGGAAATGTTTAAATAGAGGCTGGATAGCCAACTGACAGAGAGGCTGATTCTATGAAGGTTTAAGGAGGTGGCAGGTTACAGTGGATGAGCAATAGGGTTGTGAGTTCCTGCATAGTGCAGGGGGTTGGATTAGATGACCCATGATGTCCCTTCCAACTCTATGATTCTATGAAATTGGCAGGTATTGAAATTCTATTTTCCTGCATTTTGCCTACTGATAATATCTGCCCTTTGTTAGGAATAGTGAAAGCCAGTGGGCTGGGGGAACCACTTTATCCTTTTTTTACACACACCCTTTCAGTTAACTAGCCAAGGTCACATTGCAATTGCCCATACAATTTTATTAAAGTTACATTTAGTTGCATTTGGGAAAAAATAGACTGTTCAATGCCAAAACAAGAGGCTGGCTAACACTAAAATGCTTTATCTGTGGCAAAACATTTTGGCAATGTTTCAAAAATTTCACATGACTTGTGATTATTTTACTTAGATATTTGAAATGCAGAATTAAAGCTGAGATTGTACCTACACAATCAACCCTTGCCAATATTAGTGACGTTGCTCATATTTTATCCTGCATTTCATCCAAAAATTGGTTTCTGAAATGGCTTTTAGGAATACAAATATAATATAAATTAAGTTCAATATAAAATATTTGTCAGCTGAGGTGGATGCAGCCATGATGGAGGGTTGCTTCCTGTCCATCTTCACTTGGCCTCATCAATAGTGGTTGAAAACTGGAGGTTGGGGACTCACACCTGAAGTATGATTGAGGCACGGTAGAATCTATTATCTGTATGCCACTGATTAATAAAATCTAGTCTTATGTTGCTGTGATAAAATTAATTTGTGTATGAAAAAATATAAATATTAAGACTCCATGATAGGCTGGCTTGCCTAATGTTTGGAATTGTGTAGTGTTCTTTGGTATGGACTATAACAGTTGAGTAGGAATAGATCCTTTTGAAATTTTTATGTTTTGTAGATGCTAAACAGCATAAAAGAAATCAAGTGGCGTCTCTAAATCTAGTCATATTTATTCCAGCATAAGCTTTCATGAGCCTGTATTGAGCAAGAAGTTGGACTAGATCGTTGTTTTTTGTTTATACCACAGAATGCCCTATCCCAGAGGTTACCAAACTCCTTCAGGCTGCCGCCTATACTTCTTTTTGGGTTGCTGAGTCTGGAAAAATGTACAAGTTTTATTTGTTTGTTTGTTTGGTAAAAGTCATATGTGAAAGCCCCTGGGTCTTCATTGGGGAGAAAGATGGGAAAAGAGAGAAAATCCCATGGCCAGGACCAAATCAGAGAAGGCTTTCCCAGCCTCCCTAAGATGGAGACTTTAGGGGAACCCACCAACCCTGGGTTAAGAAATTCCTAGAGATCCAGGTTGGAGCCTGGGAAGGACAGAGTCTGAGGAGGTGAAGTTCAGCAGGATTATGATCCCATCCTTCCCACCTTCTGAAGTTGTCGTTTTCTTCAGGAAGCTAATCAGGGTTGGCCCTGGTCAGCAATGGGATGGGAGACCACCAAGGAATCATAGAATTCTATCTCCAGGGTTGCTACTACTCAGATTCAGGCAAAGTCAAGCCACCTTGGAACATCTCTTGCTAGGAAAACCCACTCCAACTCGCAGCCTCTGATGCCCATTTCCGTCCCTAATGCCCCAACAAGAGGGCAGGGCCGGTATGCAAAGGGCAGCAGAGAGATATAGGAGGAGCCAGAAGGAGTCTGAGTCTTTATCACTAGTAATAATTACATTTTAAAACTAATACAAAATCCCCCTAACTTTGGCCATTCAATAGCAAAACCTCTCCCCCAAAAAAGAACGATGTTTCCTCCCCCAACTTGCTGAGCCTCTTTAGAAGCAGTTCAGCTTGCTTAACCCTTTTAGTGGTGCAGATAGAAGAGAAAAATTTCTGTTCCTCTCCACAAGACCCATGAACCAGACTTCAGCAAGGCCGGCCGGTGCCCTCCAATGCGCTCTACAGAGCTGCTTGTGAGTAACTCTGCATGGGGGATCCCAGGTTGTTCAGCCCTCTCAGAAAATGGAGGGGAGAGAAGGAGATGAAGGCAAACTCCTGCAGGCTTCCCTTCAGTTATCCAGAGCAGGTCTACCCCGGCTACTGCTGTCTCCAAAGTTAACCTTGAGCATGATCTTTCATCTCTCTCACTCTACCACCATGCTCACTCTACTTACAAGATTCAGGTGGGTAGTCGTGTTGGTCTGAAGTAGCAGAACAAAATGTGAGTCCAAAGGCACCTTTAAGACCAACAAGGTTTTTATTCAAGGAAGTGTGCATGCAAACCAAACTCTCACCTTGAATAAAATTTTGTAGGTCTTAAAGGTGCCTTTGGACTCAAATTTTGTGCTGTACTTACAAGTCAGTGAAATCAGGTGTGGCACAGAAGCCTGGGGGTGTCGGAAGAATTGAACAGTGGAACAAGGGAAAACACAAGCTCAAGAACCAAATCAGGCAGCAGAGTCCTGGAAGCAGTGGGTGAGAAGTACACATAAAAGTGCAGCTGAGCTTTTTTCCTAGCACAGCCAGTGTTTCTCTCCTCTGTACCAAAATTCCTCACTGCCCTCTTAATGTCCCAAAATTCCTCACTGCCCCCCTGGATCCTTCCCCCATCCCCATGGTGGTAGTACCACCCACTTTGGGAACCCCTAGACTAGATGGCCTGTATGGCTCCTTCTAGTTCTATGATTCAGAGATGAAGTGTGAATCCTCACCCACTTCTTTGACCTCAATAAAAGCAATGCAGTTCAGATTAGACAGGTGTGCTAGCAGGAAGAAATAACAAAATCATATTTCTTCCTTCCCAGATTTTCAGCAGGCTATAACAAACAGGAGGCTGTCAAGTCCCTAGTTACCTTGTGAAGGTTTGAGGAGATTGAACGCTGCAGCTTTATTAAGTCAGAATTCAAAGAGCAGACAGAATGTTTAAGGAGGAACAGGAAGGTGACAGTTAAGGCCTGTCCCTTATTAAGTTATTAGATCTCTTATTAAGTTCATATATACTACAAAAAGAGTTTGCCTTAATGGTGGAAAATAATGGAGATTAGAACCTCTGCATACACTGAAGGTAAAGTTCTATGAGGCAAAGCGTCCCTGTTTCTTCCTCTCAAGGGTTGTATGTAGTCTATGTATGCAGTCACAACTGTTTCAGTCTTACAGGTATTAACTGATTGGACTCCACAGCCTCGCATATCATTAAGGCCAAAGTGTGGAATGGGCTCACTGGCTTTGGCTGAAAATTTTTGAGCCACAATGGGAGTGGGAGAGTCAAAAGTGATAGATAATCTTCTAGACAATTCTAGTCAGAAAGTTCTCTGGTGGGCCAAAAATTATAACTGGCCTAGGGATTTGTAAACAAGCTAGCTAGCTAGCTTGAATTTTGATGGAACGATGATCTGCTTGTTTGCAAATAAACAATATCATAGAAATCATTTAAGAACGAATGTGCCATCTAATAAAACCTTTCATTGTGTCAAATAATTTAGCATTTCTTATTTTCTGAACCTGCTTGCTTAGAGACTTGTATTGCGTATTGGTAAATTGATATTCTATAACTTGTTCTAATAAACTTAACATACATTTTTACAAAAGTCTGTTTCTTGTGTATACTTGCCCTGGGAACCCACAGGGTCTAGATTGGAACTCCTTGACAGCAGCTAATAAATGTTTTACATAAATTATATGAGTAATTTAGCTTAAGTCCATTCTTCAGAAAGGAGGGGAGTAGTTATAATCTGCCAAGACTGGGAGTTCAACTGAGGCAAACTATATCTTCAGGTGAACTCCATGAATGACTTCTGACAGGATAATTATCTTTCACTGGTAAAATAACACTTAAGTTATCCTTACTGGAAATGCACGAGTTTGGGATTAGAAGTACTAATATGCTGGTTGGAAAACCAGCCAGTATTGTACAAGGAAAACAGACTACTTCATACAACCAGGAAAGAATGTATGATATGTGCATGCAGAGTGTTTCAGTTATTAACCAACAGGAAAAAAATGTGAATAGTTGTATCGTTTGCTACATTTATGGGAGAGCCTATATGACTGCATCCTTAAATTTCAAGGGAATTGGGGGTGTTAGAGTAAGCTTTCCCCCTCCCATTTCTCTGAGGGCAGTGTATTTAAGGTTTTATTTTGAAGGTTGTTGGATCACAGGTTTACTATTGTGATGTAAATTTTATGGTTTAAGGATACCAAAACTCTTGAGTTGTGATTTATTTTACTCCTCAGAAGGGATTGAAGTGCTTAAATAGTCACAGGCAAAGTAAATAGACTATAGAACAAAGTAGCATTCAAGACTTGACTGAATAAAGTTTTCTTCTGAAAAAAGTTAGCCTCAGGAAGCTTTATATACAATTTAACTCAATCCATCACAGAGAACTTTATCTTCACAGACCACTTAAAATGTGTACATGAAATTGAGTTTGTACCCCTACTTGTATATTTTGTTTTTCCTATCCTTTAACCATGTACTTAATCTTTCATAAACTGCTGTAACTCACAAAATCTTTGTTATGTTGCATGGCTGGGTTATGGAAAATAAAACTTTAACAAGATTATATCATTAGCCTTTGAAGTCATTGTGAAAGGCATGCTGAAGGTTGTCTGCTGTGATTTTAGATATCAAAGAATGAGTTAGAGGAATCTTGGTGCAAGACTTTTGTCTTCTGGATTTTTAACAATTAACCCATACTGCTGCTAATTTGAAGAATTTTTCTGAAAATAGGAGATTCACGCATAAAAATAATGAGAATGGATAATGACAAATGTTTGTGTTTTAGAATTAGGAATATTGGCTTGCATCTCAAGCTTCCTGCAATGGTTGGACTATGCATGTAATATGGGAAACAGGATGCAGTAAGGCTTGTTCCAATTCAAACTTTTTTATTTACCTCAGTGTAAAATAGTCTTTAAATAATGTTAGATTGCTGAAGTGGTTGGAGGTAAAGGTGTTTTTCACTCACTTGCACTTCCTGAGATTAGTAGATCTTTAGCAATATTTCAGTGGTTGTCTGGAGACAGCTGCCAACCCTTATTTTGGATAAATTCCAAAATGTGACTACAAGAGTCACTTAAACAGGAAATAGGCTTATTCACAAATTTGTTTTTCTTTGTTGATACATTAATGGGGGAGGGCACGTCCATAAAGAGTTTGTATGCTTTTGCTTTCCAGGATATTATGAATACCTAACAGCAATAATGCAATCTATGTTAACTCACTCTCAGGTAATCTCTATGAGACTATATCAGTATTACAAACATTTAGTACTATTTTTATTCTTCCTGCTCTGTTTCAAAGGATTCATTAAATGTAACAATGCTTAGCAAATGTGAAAATAAAGTAAAAATGTATCACTTTACAAAGGGGGAACTGTACTCTGGGAGTGAGAAGTGTTTTGATCCTTGATTTTGTTCTTAGAAGCTATGGTGTCACACCATTGAGAATGTACAGCTTGCAGTTTCTGTGTTGTCTTCAAGGGGCAGCCCCATGTAAAGCACACTGTAGTAGTCTACTATTGAGGATGTGGTGGCTAGTGATGTAACATTTCTGGGAATTTTGAAACCATGGGCGGGAACACCACCCCCTTAAAGGAAAAAGGGAATATTAGTCATATGCATTGCCCTCTCTGCAGTTTTAGGCAGCTATTGAATCTTATGCAGGTGATATTTGTTAAGCGCTCAGTTCTATGGGCTCAGGGTTCTGCCACACATTACATAGGAATAATAGTCAAGATGAGTTGAAAATGAGCGATCTCTGATACAAAAGGCCTCAATTTGGGCCCATAAAACAGGTGATACCATTATGTAACCCACCATACTGCAGCCTTGTCTGGAAGCAAAGGTATATTCCCTGAGATAAGGGGTAGCCAAACTGTGGGTCTCCAGATGTCCTTGGACTACAATTCCCATGAGCCCCTGCCATGCCCTACATCAGCCTTTCTCAACATTTTTACCATTGAGAAACCCCTGAAACATTTTTCAAGTTTTGAGAAACCACTGAAGTGGCGTGCTCATACAGAATATGGTTGGGAAGCACCCATACACCTTGGGCCCTAACTCTTTCTATCCCTCCAGGCATATCATTGGTCATTTTGGGAGAAGGAGGAGGGTGGATTGACATATCACATATATGGTCATATCACCAGATAAATGTAAAATATATTACAAATTAATTAACCCATCCATTGAGGAAACCCTTCCAGGGCTGTCAAGAAGCCCAAAGGTTTCCAAAACTCTTGTTGGGAAAGCCTGCCCTAGATAATCTCCCATCTTCCAGTAATGAATAATTCAAAATCCTTACATTAAAATGATCACAGAATTCAGCCAAATAGATTCCTGCCTCATTGATTTATGCATCTTTAGAATACCTAACATATAAAAAAGTGTTAGATATAAAATCATCAGTATTCAGGACCCCGCCCCTTTTCCAGTCTTATGTTGAACTCCCCCATCATCAACAGCTCTATATTTAGGGACTTTTGTTCTATTTCTTCTACAAAACCATAGAGAAGATTCCAATAATAGGACAATTTTTAATTGTTGTGGCATGGAGGCATATTTACACTTAATATGAACTTAGTATTAAATTGCTTGAGTTGGAAAGCCTAGGCAATAACATCTCAACACTGAGTGGCTATTAATTCTACATTTATCCAAAATGAACAAAGTAAAGTTAAACCAGCTTTGTATCTCTCTCTTAGGTTGGGTTTATGAGCGGGAAGGGAATATATCATGAAACCTTGCAGATTAATTTCATGTTGTATCCAAGCTTCCTGAAGACAAATAACATTAGTTCCCTTTATATAATTTATAAGCCCCGAGTCATTTATCTTTTCCAGCTAGCTATATTACAAGAAAGTATTTTGATAGCTGCCTGCAGGGGGTTCCTTGAGAATCAGTATTTCTATTAGTTGGTCTATTAGTTCTTGTTTGCATCACAGAAGATACTCCTATTTTAACTTCCTCCATATGATGATCTTGGTGCCAACTCCTTACTGCAGCGATGCGCTTAGAGTTTGTAATAACAGTAAGTGGAGGCATCAGTTGAATACTTCTTTCATCATCTTTATCAAAAATGGGTGGCTATATTAACCAAATGTTCTATTGATCTTGTGCAATTAATTGTTGAGCAGTCATCAAATGACATGGAAACAATAGAAGTATTTTTTGGAAAAATTCTTTATTGTTAAAATATTATTGTCATAAGCTGTGGGATAGGTTTCCACTTTGTTATTGTATTGTTACTGCAAAGCATACCAATCATTTCTATTTGTACTTAGTACTGACTATGACTACTTGGAAACAGGGCTTTGCCTTTAATGTGGAAGACAGGGATAGAATTACACATAACTTACCGCCTCTCAATTTGGCTAATAGTACCCCGCCAGGTGATTGGGATCAATTAGTTTATCTATCCAAACGTAAATTAAAAATGCATTTGCATGCGCTATATTTAAATTAATACTTAAAAATGATAGCATACTAAGGGGACTTTGAATAAAGAAAATCCAACTTTATTCATAGACAATGACCAATTCAAGCAAAAATGGGCAGCTATATTAACCAAACATTCTGTTGATCTTATGCTACTAATCATTGAGCAGTCATCAAATGACATGGAAACAAAGTATTTTTTCGAAAAATTCTTTATTGTTAAAAATAGTCTTATCATAAGCCATGGGATAGATAAGGAGCTGGGGCAAGTCCCAATATACATTATGGGAAGTATTGCAGATACATCAGATGTGGCAAGACCCTTGTTGAATAAAGTTTTAATGCTGCCGGGAAAAATTTACCCCCTTTAAATCTAATTATGGCAAAGGCACATTTTTTTGCAGATTCTACAACTGATTGAATCTGGGCCAATTGCCTGCCATTATACTGGAAATTCACTCCTAAATATCTGAAAGACTTAACCTGGTTTACTGTGTGTCCATCGATGTACCAGCGGTAGGTCTTATACCTATTATTATTATACCTATGTTATCTGTACCTGTTTCCTGTTCCCTGTAAACCACCCTGAGCCTTCCGGGGAGGGCAGTATATATAAATATAAATAAAATAAAAATATTATTGCAATACATTGACTTAGGGTTTTTTATAGTTAATAATTAAATGTTCATCTTGGCAATGTTGACTAAAAAACTGAAGAGCTTGTTTTAGGCCTGTTCTAGTGTAAGAAAGAATTACGGCATTGTTTGCATACATAAGGATTGATATTTTCATAGAATCGACTTTTGGGGCATGTATATTAGCAATCTGAAGACATTTGATCAAGGCATTCACATAAATGTTAAATAAGAAGAGAGCTAAGATACATCCCTGTTTCATACCTTTTTCTGTATTTATTGGATTTGTTAGGTTACTCTCAATTCTAAATCTCACCTGCAGCCTAGTATTTTTATGTAATGCAATTAAATATCAAATTAGAAAACAATTGATACCAAAGAAGGAATTCATTGCTGAGAATGATTAGGAGCTGGGAGTTTTCAGTTTAGAAAAAAGACAATGAAGGGGGAACACAATCAAGTTTCATAAAATTATGCATAGGATGGAGATAGCTAACAAGGAGAATTTTTTCTCCCAAAGTACTCGAGTGAATCCAATGAAGCTGATTGGCAGGATGAATTCAGGATGAATAACAGGGAATACTTCTTTAAATAGAGAGTGATTAAAATAGAATTTGTTGCCAGAGGATGTACTAATGGCTAAAGAAATAAATAGCTTTGAAAGGGGATTAGTTAGATTAATGAAGGATAGGTCTATCAGTGCTTACTAGTCATAGTGACAGAGGGGAACCTCCACATTCAGAGGCACAAACCCTCTGAATCCTAGAGCCAGAAGGCAACAGTAGTAGAAGAAAAAGTGTTGGTTCTTATATGCCACTTTTCTCTACCTGAAGGAGGCTCAAAGCGGCTTACAGTCACCTTCCCTCTCCTCTTCCCACAACAGACACCCTGTGAGGTGGGTGGGGCTGAGAGGGCCCTGATATCACTGCTCGGTCAGAACAGTTTTATCAGTGCCGTGGCGAGCCCAAGGCCACCCAGCTGGCTGCATGTGGGGGAGTGTAGAATTGAACCCGGCATGCCAGATTAGAAGTCCGTACTCCTAATCACTATACCAAACTGGTAGGGGAAGGTCTGTGCCCTGTTGTGCCCAGAAGAATTGGTTGGCTGCTATGTGAGAACAGATGCTGAACTAGGTGATCAATGGTCTCATCCAGTAGTACTTTTCTTGTGTTCTTATGACATTTTTTGGTACTTCAAAATTTTTAATTTAAAAATGGGGGCTTTTTTTTGCCTCCCCCTCCCCCGGTCTCTGTTGTTGTGCTATTAGTATCCAGTTTCTAGCAGCCTAAACACCTCACAGTTATCAGAACATCATCTTGCCTTGGTAGATGGATCCCCCCCCTGGCAAATGTCTTGCCTTGACAGTGACACGAAGACATTTCTTAGAAAAATTTCAAAACTATTCTATTACATCATGAACCCTCAACACCTTTCCTAAGTCAGCAGACCTTGTTTGGTCTTTTTCCATTAGGGCTTCTGAATGCCCATCAGTGATCCAATTAAGTGTGCAGATTTTAAAGAAATTGGTTCAGCAGCAGCTGCCACCACAGCACAAAGATCTTCAGTGTGTTACTGAAGGTAAGCTGTGTGTATTAAAAAAATGTTCATTTAAAAAATCATGCTGTTGAACACAGTTGCTACCTGAAATGTTGAGTAGTTACTATTGGAATTATGCCCGAGCTCATTCTCTGACACTTTGTTTGACTTCCTCCTCTGGCAGCCATTTTATTTCTTTTCACATCTAGGGAGAGCTGATTTGATCTAGAACTCACTTATTTGTATTTTGGGCAGTCCACACTATCTGCAAAGCACTCCTCCAGTACCACATTTCAAATGAATGCACTTTTTTCCTGTTTGCTTTCTTCATTGTCCATCTTTCACACTCATACATTATAATGGGGGAATACTATGGCATGAATTAACTTGTTCTTGGTCACCAACAACATGTCCTTACACTTAAGAATGTTTTCTAGCTCTTTATTATTAATTTATAATTTGATTTTTATACAACTCCTTCTTACAAGCAGGCTTGAATTAGTATAATAGAGTTCGAAGGGACTTCCTGGGTTATCTAGTCCAACCCCCTGCACTATGCAGGACACTCAAAATCCTATTGCTCATCCACTGTAACCTGCCATCTCCTTGAACTTTCACAGAATCAGCTTCTCTGTCAGATGGCTATCCAGCTGCTGTTTAAAAATCTCCAAAGATGGAGAACCCACCACCTCCCGAGGAAGCCTGTTCTACTGAGAAACTGCTCTGTCAGGAACTTCTTCCTGATGTTTAGATGGAATTTCTTTTGCATTAATTTCATCCCATTGGTTCTGGTCCATCCCTCTGGGGCAAGAGAGAACAGCTCTGCTCCATACTCTATAAGGCAGTCTTTTAAATACTTGAAGATGGTTATCAGATCCCCTCTCAGTCGTCTCCTCTCCAGGCTAAACAGACCAAGCTCCCCTAACCTTTCCTAATACGTCTTGGTCTCCAAACCCCTCACCATCATTGTTGCCCTCCTCTGGACACGCTCCAGTTTGTCTACATCCCTCTTCAACTGTGGTGCCCAAAACTGAACACAGTACTCCAAGTGAGGCCAAACCAGAGCAGAGTAAAGCGGTACCATCACCTCCCATGATCTAGACACGATACTCCGTTTGATACAGCCCAAAATCCCACTCAGCTTGATCTGCCTCGTCACTGCTTTCAGGCAACTGGCAAATTATTCTGGGTAGCTGCTCATCAGGAGGTAGAGCTGGGTATTGCACTAAAGTGGCTCCTTCAGGAAAGAGGCACATGATGCAAAATAAAAAGTAAGTGTGAAGGTAGATAAATGGAGGCTTGTGAGAAAATGTTTACTTTTGACATTCAGAGAAAAGAACAAGGATCAGAGGCCTTGGTGAAAAGATAGCACAAATACTGCAATGTCATACAGTTGGAATTACTTGTTCATGTCGTTAGGTGTTAAGATGGAGTTTTTGAAGTTCTGTAGGGCCTACAAGAGATCTCTTCTACCAGGTCTTTGGTTGAGGCCGGGATGGTTAAGATCTGAGCTCCCCTTCTTGAGAAATTAGATTGGTGTGGCTCCCCTTAACCTCCCATGAGGTGTTATCTGTCTCTGTGAGCTGGAGGAGGGAAGGGAGGGTTGGCCGCTGCTGTCTTGAATTGGTTATGTTTTTATCTGTAAGGGGTATTATCGTGGCTTTTAATGTGGGATCTCATACATTGTTAACCGCCACAAGCCGTTCTTACAGGAGTGGTGGGATAGAAATTGAATCATGATTGAATGAATGGATGAATGATATTATAATAGTATGAAGGGTGATTCCTTTTATTATCATCATCATCATTATATATTTCAATTTCTATACTGCCACTCTTGGCAAAAGCTGTCTCGTGGTGGTTTACAGATAAAATGATAAAGTTATGGTATAAAATCCCTTCACAACTATTATTCTGGTTGTAGTTCTAATATGCTTTAATATTTATGCAAAGCTGCCAGGTGAAATCATATGGTATAAATATGAATATGGCACCCAATTCTGTGGGGGGGGGGTTCAGATTAAAATTAACATAAGTACAGGAGAATTGGGAAACAAACTCAACCCAAAATATAGTAAGACTGCCTCAAGGGTCAAGCTACAGTATAATTTGTATCAAAATAAATATATTTATTATATGGTGTACACAATAATTTAAAAATTAAAAACATGGGGCCTGAGTATCTCGCTACTTTGAGAATCATCAAGAGAATGTTGATAGTCTGTTACAGTTTTAAGCAAGTTAATTTATGTTTTTATTGTATTATTGGTTTTATTTCATTGTACTCAATCCTGGGACAGCTATGCTGAGATTGCAGTTTATAAACCCCAAAAAATCAAATCAATTTTACATAAGCTGTTATAATTTCCTATACGAAGTTGATGAAAACAGATGTCCAACACAAGGCTATATGCATTTTGGCCACTAAGGCCTTCCTCAGTGCTCAACAGCAGTATGCAGCAAAGTTTTAAGAAACACATCCAGAATATAAACAATATAAATAAATCCTGACCAGGTGATGACATCTCATATATTGTGTGGTTTTATGTTAGCTCATACAGCAAACCATGGATCCTTTCACATGGGAACTGTATTCCAGATGCGCAGGTGTCATCAACCAGGAAAAAGTATCCTGATAATCATTTATTTAATTAATTAATTAACTGTCCCTCTGTATCCAGGTTCAGGGTGGCACACAACATACATTTCTGCATTAAAGTTAAAATCAGAATATAAACGGTGACAATAAACTATCCTCATGCCTGTTTGGCTGACATGGGATATATGGAGGAGAGGGGGCATGTGCCATTTTTCAGTGTGTCCTGGTGGAATAGTGGCATTTTGCAGGTCCTGCATAACTTTAGTAGTTCCACCAGAACTCATATCTCTGTTGGCAGCTTAATCCACCAGGCTGGTCAAGGCCAGTCGTTCTTTATTGGGAAAGGTGATCCCTTAGGTAAGTAGGGCCCAGGCTGCATAAGACCTTAAAGATTAGAACCAATATCCAGAATTTGATCCACATAATGGGGCATATGAGGATTTAGCATGCAAACTGAGCCCAAATAGCATTTTAGTTTTATCTTACTATACTTCAGAAGGGTTTAAGGCACTTCCTGGCATATGGGAATTTTATACACAAGTCCTGGGCAGAGTCTGCACTTACTTTGTTTATTCCATTGTCAGTCCTGTTGAATTCAGATCGCTTTGAACTTGAGTCTTCCTCTCCTCCCCTCCCCATTGAAACAGGAAAGTCTTCTGCACGTGGTTAGGGAGGCTCAGAAGAGAGGGGAGGAGGCAAAGACTCTTTCTTTGTTTTCTTGAAGGGGGGAGAGGATCCAAGAAGTCAGGAGGAAGGAAAAAATCCTTTCTTTTCTTGAAGGAGGGGGAGGATCGAAGAAGGCAGAAAAAAAAAGCCAAGACCAACAGAAGTTGAGAGAACTTAAGGGCTTCTCCTTTAAGGCATGTTTGTTACATGACCACCTGTAGCCAATCACAGGTTCTCTACCACGGAGGAGAGCCCCGATTCAAAACAATGCGATTTTACAATATATTCAGGATTAAAAGCACACTGAGATATCGCACAATAAAGGTAGGGTCACTCTTGATCAATCCTTCTTGCTGCAGAAGGAAATTTTAAATAGCCCCAAATCCAAATGGAAATCGCATTCTGTGTAGAGGGCAGGGATTGAATCGATCTGGGGTTGGAATAAAAGCTCCGTGCAGTTTGCACCCTGGTCTCCTAAAAGCACAGTTAATAATTCCATTCAGGAGCAGGTGTTATAATGGTCTGTTCCTTTGCCTTCCTCTTAGGACTCATAAAATGGAGCTGATGATGCTTAGCAGTTTGCTTGATCTGGCTAAGTGGATTTACTTGCATCATAAGATAGATAAATTATCAATATGACTACAAATAACCTGTTACTAGGTACACATTGTTAGACAAGTACGGATTTACAAACCAATAGTTTAATTTTTAACAGAGCTTTGCATCTGTAAATTCTCTAGATACCACCCTAATTCAGTTTAGCACAGATTATAAACAGAATACATTTTCAGGTAAGCATTGGAGGATTGCATTTTTCTAAAACAGAGCAGGGCTTGGCAAATCAGGTGCCAAATTACCATGCTTCCTAGAAATTTCTTAGTGCTGCCTAGTACATCTGTCATTTCCACAAGCCAACTGAAATACTGGGACTGCTGTAGCAGTGTTTTGGCCTCCCATGAATGTGGTAATTTCTCCTTGGAATCTCAAAGCCTTGAGCACTGACTAGGAAGGGGGAGAAAGCTGGCTGCAAAGAGCAGAGGCTGGTAGATCCATGTCAGCGTTCCCCAACCAGGGTTTCACATAACCCCTGAGTTACTCCAGAGTCCCAGAGGGTTATGTGGCTTGGAGGGGTACCAGTGGTGGTTTTCACTCCCTCCTAAAATGTCCAGTGATGGCCCTGGAGGTGGGTGGGGAGGGAAGGGGCACCAGCTATACAAACCTTTGCCAGATGAAGTTCCTCTGTTATGATTGACTTGTTAGTGGCAACTGGAGTCCAGGGTAGTGAGTCCTCTTTGGGTTGGAGGGAGGGTGCAAAGCAGGTCACTGGGTCACTTCAGGGCTTGGGGATGGGTGGGAACCAGATCCTACCTCCTGCCCACTGCTGCATCCCAGCATTTTGGTTCCTGTGGCAGTGGAGCAGGCCTCTATTCTCCAGGTGTGTGAGTCCTCTTGGGGTTGATTGGATAAGGGGGTTGTTTCAGATTGGGTTTTTTTTCTGGGTGAGTGGGTTGGGTGAGACAGAATGGGGTGACCTGTCACTTCTGGGGGCACGGCAGGGAGACATATCCAGCTGATATGAGGGTTATCTTGAAGCCTGCAATTTTTTTCAAATGGTTGAAGAAGGCTACCCCATGTAGATGCTACTGCTCGTCGATACTGTATTGGGAAACTCCCTCTGGTGGAGGATGGATTTGGGCTTTCTATGTTTCCTTTAAGTTTCCTTAAGTAATTTTGGATCTAGGATTAGTTGCTTAAATTGATTGAATCTGATCAATATCAGGACCTTGTATATCCAAAATTTGGTTAACACTGTAGATTGATGCTGGTTTTACATTTTGAAGAGAGCAAACACCTACTTTGCACACATAAAATATAGCAGAGAAACACAGTGTTCCCTGTGACATTGACATAAATTTTAAATAGGAAAAAAAAGTAGATGTTTTATTATCTTGCCTTTGTATGCTAGAGTCGATGTCACAGAGCAGGTGAAAAATGATCCTGGATCCTAAAGTTTTGGGTCAGCTTTATATTTAAAAATACAGTTGAGTGTATTAAGAAATTATGCATAATTATTTATATCCTGCCTTTCTGCCCTTGCAAAGGCTGCTGAGGTAGCTGACAATCTAAAATATACACGATAAAACACATTATTATGTAACTATTAAAACATACCACATAAAAACAACTTTTTTAAAATAGTTAAAATACATACAAAACATAAAACATTGGTTAGGAAGGAGTGGTCATTGAGGGAATGCCAGTCAGGATAAAGAAGGCTTCATCCGCTGGCAGAAGATGGTGATAGAAGGTGAGAGGCAAATCTCCCTGAGAGAGTTCCAGAGCTTTGGTGTCATGATGATGAAGGCCCTTTGCTGGATGGCACCTCAGAAGGAAGGGGCATCCAAAGCAGGACCACTGAAGATGATTGTAACAATTGGGTGGGTTTATAAGGGATTAGGTGATACTTCAGGTATTTGGTCCCAAACCACATAGGGCTTTGAAGGTTGAGATCAGTACCTTAAATTGTGCCCAGAAACAAATTGGAAGCCAGTATAAGTGGGCCAAGTCTAAAGTGAGATGGTCCCTGGGACTTATTCCAGTCAACATTTTGGCTGTAGAGTTCTGTACCAATTGAAATTTAAGAACACTTTTCAAGGGTAGCCCCACATAGAGCATATTGCAGTAATTTAACCTAGACATATATAGGGCCACCATAGTGGCCAAATGTTTTTGTTCAAGGAAGCCTGCTTGGCTAACCAGTCAAAACCAGTAAAAGGTAGTTTTGACTATAGCTGTCACTTGGCTATCCAGAAGTAGGGCTGTGTGTACTAGGCAGTGTAAAAACTTTGATTAACATGTCTTAAAGATTGCTGTTTCATTTAGGAAATATACAGCAAACAACTTGAACACATCAGTAATAAAAATTGGTATTCTTCCCCCACCCCAGTCAATACATACAAATGGAGGTCCTGTGGCTGGGCAGGAAAAGGTCCAAGCGAGGAAGCGCACCTACCCAATCTGGATGGAGTACAGCTAAAAGTGGCCCACTCCGCCAAGAATTTGGGAGTGATACTTGATGCCTCCCTCTCAATGGAGGCTCAGATCATGACGGTAGCTCGGCTGGCATTTTACTACCTTCGCCAAGCCAAGCTACTAGCGCCCTACTTGGCACCGGAACACCTGGCCACAGTGATCCACGCAACGGTCACCTCAAGGCTGGACTTCTGTAACTCACTCTACGCTGGCCTACCCTTATCCTTGATCCGGAAACTGCAACTAGTCCAGAACGCAGCTGCCAGGGTCCTCACAGCAACACCTCGGAGGTCCCACATCCGGCCCATCCTCCAGCAGCTGCGCTGGCTCCAGGTTGAATTCCGGATCAGGCTTAAGGTGTTGGTTATCACCTTTAAGGCCATACGCGGTCTGGGCCCAGTATACTTGAGGGACCGCCTCTCCACCTACACTCCTCAGTGAGCCCTGTGCTCTACTACAGCGGTCCCCAACCTTCTTGCAGTCGGGGACCGCCTCCGAGGGTGGGGGAGAGCCAGCGGCCCAGCCACAGCAGCTGCACGTAAACATGCACGCGCAGTTGCCGCACATGCGCATTTTCGCCACTAGGTGGCGCTAACGCACATGCGCAGAACAGCCGCATGTGCGCGTTTTCGCCAGCAGGGGGCGCAAACACACATGTGCGGCAGCTTCGCGCGTGCGCGTTTGCATTGCTGGCGTGCCAGTGGCTGCGCCTGCCTCTTCCCCCCTCTCGCTGCAGGGGGAGGGGAGGGCAGGTGCGGCCGCTGGCGGCCCGATACCATGGCCTTAACCGGGCCGCGGACCGGGGGTTGGAGACCTCTGCTCTACTACATCCAACCTCCTGGTGGTCCCTGGCCCCAAGGAAGCCGCTTGACCTCAACCAGGGCCAGAGCTTTCTGCATTCTGGCCCCCACCTGGTGGAACGAGCTCCGAGAGGAGATCAGGGCCCTGACAGAACCTAAACAGTTCCACAGGGCCTGCAAAAAGGGAGCTCCTCCACCAGGCATTTGGTTTAGGTCGACCAAACCACCGCTTCCAGTTGGTCCTCAAGCTCCCCCCCCCTACGACCAGCATTAATAGGCTGCCCACAGGGTCCAGTAAGAGTTTTATGTATCATTGTTATTATCATGTTAAATTATTAATCTTTAAACCTCCCCCCGCTCCGGAGGAGCGGGAGGAATAAAGGAGTAAGGGCAAGTGGGGAGGAGTTAGGGCGGGCCCTGTCCGGGATAAAAACTCGGAGGGCCCAATCAGGAGCTGCGAAGCGGCTCCTGATTGGGCCCTCCGAGTGTCACTCGAGGGCCAAGCAGCCAATGGGGAGCCGCGCAAAGCGCGGGTCCCCATTGGCAGGTTGGCCCAGCCTCGCCTGGTCCGGCCGGGGAGTTGCCGCTCAGAGGAAGAAGCCTTCCCCTGCAGTAAGTCCTTCGACCGGCTTCCCCTCGCCCAGGGAGCCTTCTGCCGGCAGTAGGCCGCGGAGCCCACCGCCCCCGTCCCGAGCCTTCTGCCAGGCCCTGGAGCAGCCGAGCCTGCTCCTAGGCCTGGCAGTAGGCCGCGGAGCCCACCGCCCCCGTCCCGAGCCTTCTGCCAGGCCCTGGAGCAGCCGCCCATCCACCCACCCATCATGCTAGGGCCCACTGTATTTTGCCCACAGCGGGCTTAATATCTAGTGTTATAATATTACTGCTGTTATTGTTACCTGTTACCATGTGTTAATTGTATCCTCCCTGTTTTCTGTTAACCGCCCTGATCCCTTGGGGAGGGCGGTATAAAAATATAATAAATAATAATAATAATATTACTGCACCTTAATGCTTAGACCAGCCTTTTCTCAACTTTTTTAACATTGAGAACCCCCTGAAATGTTCTTTGGGCTTTGAGAAATCCCAGAAATGGTGCAGTTATGCAGAATATGGTTGGGAAACAGCTGTGTACACACCCATCTGAGGTCCTTCCACTTCCCACTCTTTCCAGGCCTATCATTGGGGGGCCGGGTCAACAGACTATATCTGTCATATCACCTGATAAGTGGGGGGGGGCACTAGAAGTGTGGCCTGGGAGCCAAAGGGGCAGCAGCCCAAAAGAGTTTGGGAACCACTGAAATAGGTCATTGTGTGTTAGGGTAAAACTATAAAGGGAAGGTTTGGCATTGTGTCCCTTACAGAGTTGAAGCTATATGTTTGTGAAGGTGGTGACAAAGGCTGAAGCTGGATTAGTTCAGTCTTAGTTTGTGAGAAGGAACATGGTGGAAAGGGAACTCAGAGTTGGAAGAAATGTGTCCAGAGATACAGCAACTTCAAAAGGTTTGCAAGAATGTTGTATCCATGACTTGGAGTTATAAACACCACTCCTAGAGGGACGGATGATATGCTGATCAGTTTGACTTTCATGGAAATTCTATTCCTCAAAGGTGATGGGACCTTTGGGCATGTTAAATGGTAGTGAATACACTGCCTTAAAATAAGAATGACCTGAAGCAGCATCTGCCTCAGTAGAGTGATCTGTTTATTCAGATAAGCTACACAGTTAAAATGTTGATCTATATGGAAACTTGACTTGTGGCAGCATATGAAAAGGAGCTGGAGCAGAAGGCTTGGTGCTTTCATACGCACCTGGAAAATTGGGTGCAGCACAATTTCATTGGATGATGAATGAGTGACAGAAATTCTGAGGGGGTAGAGAAAGCATCTGAGAATGGGAAAAATGACAGGTGATAAAGGAACAAGATGAGTGAGGAAGGTTAGCAGTTTAGTTAGTTTATTGTTTTGGTGGGGTAGTAGATACATGAACAGTTTGTTAACCTGGTAGGTAATTGTTGATATTGTAAAGAAATATAAAAAACAATAAATTTTATCTGCCTCTTCCATATATGTAGATTGTGCAAAATCCTGAACCATGATATTAGCATACCTACAAAGGCAAGTCAGCTGGTTTCTGACACATATGCCAGGATCTAAATAGTGTACAGATGTTCATTATGTGTTGCTTCTGATCTCGGGAAACAGAACAATATATTCAAGACATTAACTCTTTTCCCATTTCTTCATGGATGGTAAAGTGTTTATGTAGGCATTCATTGGAAACAGAAGAATGCCATCACATTCTTGTGGTGCAAGGATGTAGGTAACATTAGAATGAGAGTTACAGTGGTGGTGATTTAATATATACTTAGCATTATCATAGTATTTTATTTCATTTATTTACAATGTTTTTACTGAATTCTGAGTGCCTAAGGCAGTGAATTGTCAAAATATTAAAATATGTTGTAAAAAGTGTATATAAAACTATGCAATAAAACAGACACAAGCACAAAAACACATAAAACAGCAAGGAGAGACAGGGTCACTGGAAGAATTTCAAGCAAAACAGAAAAATTTTTATCCTCTGGAGGAAGGCAGTGTCAGAAAGGGAAAGATATCTCTGGAGAGGGAATTCTGTAATTTCAGTGCCAATATTGACAATGTCTGTTGTAATGTTGCTAGTAATTTCACTTCATATTGTGAAAGCACCTGATACTGACAATGATTGTAGTAGTTGGTTAGTTCATATGGGAGCAGGCAGTCCTAAAGGTATGCAGGCCCCAAGCCATATAGCGCTTCAAATGTCAGTACCAGTACCCAGGAGCACATTGGGAGCTGTGTAGCTGCAGCATTTTGAACCAATTATAGTCTCCACAAGGTCTTTTCAGAGGCAGCACCATGGGGAGTGCATTACAGTAGGCTAATATAGAAGTCCCCATTACATGTACCACAGTGGCAAGATCTTTTTTGCCCAGGAATGTCTATAGAACAAAAAAAGTCGTTTCAAGTTGGCAATGGCAAACCAAACAGTATAAGCAAAACTAGTTCCTAGGTACAGATTACTTCAGCAGTGAAGCAATCAATTTTGTGCTATATTTCTTTAAAGTTTATTTCTACAAAAATGTCTATCAAAAGAAATCTTCAGCAATCAGCTTAATATTATAAGACATATATCTTGTACATCCAAATTCTCTTTTATTAAATATTTCTCAGAAATGGGTCTACTAGTAGCAATTGTCTGTCAAGGTATCTGTCCTCAAGAACAGGGGTAGTCAACCTGTGGCATTTGCTGGCAGGGGCTCATGGGAATTGTAGTCCATGAACATCTGGAGGACCACAGGTTGACTACCTCTGCTCTAGATTATGTCAGAAGTGACAGGAAAGTCTGTGGCTCACTCATTGTCCAATGGTGATGAAAGGCACTCATGGCCACCACCGTCACCTGCTTATCGAACAGAAGGCCCTGTATAAACTATAGCATAATAGTATACTATTATGTTTGTTGCCAGTTTGGTGTAGTGGTTAGGAGTGCGGATTTCTAATCTGGTATGCTGGGTTTGATTCTGCGCTCCCCCACATGCAACCACAGTAGGGTGACCTTGGGCTCACCACAGCACTGAGAAAACTGCTCTGACCGAGCAGTGATATCAGGGCTCTCTCAGCCTCACCCACCCCACAGGGTGTCTGTTGTGGGGAGAGGAAAAGCAGCATATAAGAACCAACTCTTCTACTACTACTACTACTACTACTACTACTACTACTACTAAAGCATACTAGTGTTATATATAGAAGGTTGTATGTTAATGGTTAATATTATAAACAAAGAATTCTTCACTGGTTATCTCAAGACATTAAGAATTTATTTAAGAGAAAAGTTGTTAGCCCGCTGACAGCTAGTATCACAATGGTCTTAGAATGTCAGACTAAGACTTGGGGGAACTAGGTTCAAACTCCGCCATGAAGCTTAGGCCAATTTCTTTCTCAGCCTAAGGATTGCTGTGAAGACAAAATGGGGAGGGACACATGTATGCTTCCCTGAGCTTCTTGGAGGAAGGGAAGGATGAAACATGTAGTCTAGGATAAACATATAAAGCAATTTAAAGAGTGAATTGAAATTGTTAGCTGCTCTTACCATAATTTCAAGGTTTTCTTTGAGATAATAAAAGTTGCATATTTTGAAAATGAAGCTGAAAGACATATTTATTCAGCTGGACGCTAGGGAGGTGGCAACTCTATAGAAATAGATTATCCCTAGAGAGATCATTAAAAGACAGTAAGATTGATTTAATCATAATTTGGATTGCTTTCCTCTTGGCTTCTAAAGTTTAAACGTAGTGATATGATTGTTTCTACTCCCTGAAGCAACAAATATTGCATAAACCAGATGTACAAAGGTTGTAGGGGAAAAGAGAAATAACACAAAATGGTTGGTAATCTCCCTTTCACCAATCCCTTTAAAACTCTGTATTGGGTTTCTTATGAAAAAGATAGAAATGAGTAAATTGACACCTAAATCTTTAAACAAAGTTGTAAGATATTGTATAGAATGCCTCCCTTGAAATGTTTTGTGGATATCCTACTTGTATATGTCTACTAGTAAGGAGAAACACATAATATTATGCTCATGAGGGAATCTAAAACGCTCATCAAGAAATTTCACTGCTTGTAGCTATAACCCTGAAGGACTTTGTTAGCCAGGCTAGCCTAATTTTGTCAGTTCTTAGAAGCTAAGGCCCTGGTAAGCATTTGGATGGAGACCAACAAGGAATACCAGGGTTGTGACACAAAGCCTGGCAACTGTATGAGGCTGCCATAAGACAGCTGTGACTTGATGGCAAAAACAACAATCTAAACTTTACATCACAAATATGAGAGAAAGCATTTGCAATTGTGGAATGAACATTTCACAAATGTATAGTATAGAGTGGCCATTTTATTTAACCCTGTTCCACTACTTCTCTTTTCCTTCTCTGGTAGCCCAATAGCTTCTCCCTTTCTCCAATTCATTGTCACCAGCTACCACCTAGAGATGATAGATTTCCTGAAATTTTGAGGCAAGGGGGGGGAGGGGAGTTTTCTCAGTTTTTTTTCCAGATTTTTTTGGGAAAAAAAAAGAAAGGCAATATTAGTACTCTTTACAAATTGAAAGAGCCTCTTGTGGCGCAGAGTGGTAAGGCAGCAGAAATGCTGTCTGAAGCAGTCTGTCCATGAAGCTGGGAGTTCAGTCCCAGCAGCCAGCTCAAGGTTGACTCAGCCTTCCATCCTTCTGAGGTCGGTAAAATGAGTACCCAGCTTGCTGGGGGGTAAACGGTAATGACTGGGAAAGGCACTGGCAAACCACCCCGTATTGAGTCTGCCATGAAAACGCTGGAGGGCGTCACCCCAAGGGTCAGACATGACCTGGTGCTTGCACAGGGGATACCTTTACCTTACAGATTGAAAGTCACTTTGAGAACATAAAATACTGGGTGCATAAATTGACTTGGTACAAAAGTATCCTGTTTCATAAAGGAAAAGTGCAGCTTATTTAGAAAATAACAAATTGAATGTACTTTTAAAAATTGTATTTTTTGTTACAAATTGAATTTCAAGGTCATGAAATGGAAAGAAAAGCTGAGCTATAAGATACCTCTTTTGCCAGTTTATGAGAGCAGGCAAAAAAACACAAACAAAACCTTGAAGAAACTGTCTACCTAACTGAAACACTTTTTCTTTTGTGACAACTTTAGTGCCCCCTAGAGACAGAAATGCATCTTATGCTTGCATTTGAGAATGGTATCCTCAGTATTTGAATTTTATTCCAGCACTTACTTCTCTTCAGTGTACAAAAATTACAATGATTTGGTATCTTACATTCTTACATTTAAAAACCTTCATATTATATAGCTTTTGGAAATAATACTATACTTTTATAGGCTATTAAAAAAAATGAGCCTCTTGTGGCGCAGAGTGGTAAGGCAGCCACCTGAAAGCTTTGCCCATGAGTCTGGGAGTTCGATCCCAGCAGCTGGCTCAAGGTTGACTCAGCCTTCCATCCTTCCGAGGTCGGTAAAATGAGTACCCAGCTTGCTGGGGGGTAAACGGTAATGACTGGGGAAGGCACTGGCAAACCACCCCGTATTGAGTCTGCCATGAAAACGCTAGAGGGCGTCACCCCAAGGGTCAGACATGACTCGGTGCTTGCACAGGGGATACCTTTACCTTTACCTTTTTACTATAATTAAGTATAAGAACAACTTAGCATAAACATGTTATTTATCATAGTAAAAAATACCCTTCTAGAATCAATTTTTAAAATTTTTCGGGGAAGGGAGGCTTTGAAAAAAACTAGAACCCCCTCATTTTTCCATCCCCTCCCCAGCGTTTACATCTCTATACCCACCAACTGAACTAATTTGTCTGTCTCCAACTTCAGCTATATTTATTATTTGCTTCATTTATGACCAGTCTTTTTCCACAATGGGGATCCAACTCCACCATTTTTAACAAGAACCCTGTGATGTAGGTTAGTCTTGAGAGTGCATAACTGGTCCCAGATCACTCAGTAAGCTTCAATGGCAGAGAGGAAATTTGAACCTTGGTCTTCCAGATCCTAGTCTGAAACTCATAATCCAGCCTCTCTCAACTATTTTAACAGTAAGAAACCCTGAAACATTCTTCATGCTTCGAGAAACCCCAGAAGTGGTATGATCATCCAGATTTTGCTTGGGAAGCATAGCTGTGTACATGCTCACCCTCTCCAAGCCCATCATTGGCCATCTTGCCATATCACCCAATAAATGTTTAGAGCGTTTTTAAAAAGTATCAAAATTAACTCCCACCCATTCAGGAAATCTAGGGCCTTCAAGAAACCCCAGAAAGCCTCCCCTAACCACTACACTGCACTAATTTTTATGGTGTGGTTGTTGTTGAATAACTGAAGCAGCCAAGCTTAGGTGAGTCATGCAAGGCTAGAGGTAGCAGTTCACCTAGGCTGGCCATGATTGATCACCTCAAAGGCCTAAATAGCCCTGGAAAGGATCATGTTGTTTTCCCCCAGCCTTTTACTGACAGACACCAAGATTTGAAGGCTGTCAGTATTGTTTTTGCCTAGCAGACCCCACAATGGCAGGGACATTTGTTTCTTAAAGTTACAGGTGACAGAAACTTAAGGCTTGAAGCGGGTAATACTGTTGTGGTTTCCTAGCACTAGTAACTGAGGGCATTCATTTCCATAAAACTAGAGGTTGTTTTAATATTTTTTATCCATTCCTGGTAAAAACCAAGGTCTGTATGCTGTCATGGTTGCAAAGCAATGGGCACGGAGGGCATCTGTTTTTTAAAGTTGCAGGCACTCCTTTTATTACTTTGCATCTCTGAGTTTTTTAAAAAAGATATCAGGTTTTTCTGTAAAGCTGGGGCTTTTCTGTACACGGATTTAGTCTCTGGATTTAAATGTCCATATTTGAGGCATATTAAAAATTAGATATATGAACTGATATTGATGATAGAGCATGAACTGATATTAGATTTTTAGTTTATCTTTATCCACAGCTTAGAAACCAGCAGTAGAAATTATGCTAAGACTGAACTCAAGGCAGAAATTTCTGCATGCAAATCTACTTCCATTTAGGACATCTTTCATTTTGAGCTATTATAAACTGCTTACTAATGACAGACATGTTATACTCACTATGATGGTACTTAAAATGCATAACATGTATTGCAGAAAGCTGTGGTTGCTATAGCAACTTTCTAGTAGGTCACAGGCAATGTTGTGTATATATGATCTGGCTGTTAATGCACGCTAATATGCCTGATGGAGAAAAGAGAAATTCAGCAGCTAGGGGAAAGGATTGAAACATCTTATAACATGCACTATGATGCATATTATAATAATTTCATTACCAACAGTACATTGATAGAACATTGTATATTAAAACTAAATCATTTATGCTTATATAATAAAAATCAAATGTTCACCAGATTCCCTCCTAAAAAAACTGCAGCTAGAGATTATATTTTATGTATTACACATTTGAAAACATTTGGTTGCAATAGTAGTAAATCGTTATTTTGTTTAACATTGAATTGATGCTGTCCTTTATGTATGATACCTAAAAAGTATGATTTTTTTTTGTATGGGAGAGTTTAATATTCAATACTAATTTATTGCATTCCTTCACTATTGAGGACTGGCTAAATTACTGTATGCTTTCACTACAGAGGATCTGTTCAGAACTATGTAGGATTTAGCCCTTCAAGAATAGAATAATTGGTGTTCTTCAACCACATTGTCTGTTTTACCAGCTAGATGTTAGAGGGAGTTGTGTCATATGCACCATATATACAGGACTGTCAGTAGCTTTGTTTTGAGAGCTGACTAGATCGTAGAAATTTTTCTTCTGTGTCTAGAGCTGTAGTTAAGGCATACAACACAAACCTGTGATTAAATGAGGGTCTTTTCTGTAGCATGTATAACATCTGAAACCTGTCTATATTACTTTTACAGTCCTCTGTTCAGTTTTAACTGTTATCATTTGGAAAACTGTGCTACAGAGTTATTGCCAAAATGTGCAAACTCTTTAACTTTTCTTTAATGTAAGGTCTTAATGTTCAGATAATTGCTTTGTTTGTCTTCTATTTGCATAACCTTTTGAAGTGTTATGATGGCCTATAACTCTATTTCTGCACAGTGAGAAGTGAAAGACAAATTGCTGTGATAAGGTTACTTAGTGTGAGGATAGTCCATTGCATAGTTTGTGAATTCTGACTCCATCTTTATGAATTTACATCTTTTTAAGGTATATATCATATTTTTGTACAAGTAATACCATGAATGAATCCAAAGAAATACAGCTGCTTTAGACATAAGGTCACCATTTAAGATATAAAGATGTTTTTGTTTGGATATTTAGAATATGCTGTGTTGATTTTATAGTTCCATACATTGAAACCTTTGATAGCAGAGCTTCTTACCACTTCAGCTGAATTCTGTTTGTGACTGGTGTACTGCAAAACTAATATACATGCCTTGGATTTTAGGGAAAAAATTAAATACTACAGGACAGGAGTTTATAGATGTGATGAAGGGAGAACATTCTGATTGGAAGGCAATAAATATTTATAAAGCTATTGTGCTGAGTTCCCAACTTATGGCAAGGTAATTGTGTTTGATGATGGTGATAGTTTAAACCTGGCTTAAGTTCATGTGATCAGAAAATGTTTGCTACTTATAGGGAGGGGGCTACAGACCACATCAGAAACTTCAGTTGTTCGTGCAAGCATAAGATAGTCAGTGCATTTAGCTGTTTTTATTTATTAGCTACCTTGGTATGGAAAACTGGAAAGCAGTGACATTTGCATTCAGTTAAAAGGGCAAAATATTTGGTAAGGCCACATCTGAAATACGAAGTCCAGTTTTGTTCTGTTAGCCATGCTAATTAAGGATTAGACTGGTATTTGCCCATTAAAAGGAAAGAGTGTGGCTCCAGAAGTTTCAAATCATGGTAAATTAATCTAGTGATACTTTATTAGAATAATAACAAAGAGCACAGATAATGAACTAATGCAGAATGTGACAGGGTCCTACACAAAGAACATGTCATGACAGACTAGGTAAATTAACAGCCTATGCATTGTGGCTGTAGGCTGCCATGTACACAGAGACATTCTTGACTTCATGTCATATTTGACACTATTTGATCATTCAGCTGACTACTAGTGTTGTGCAAAAAAATCCCAGCACTATTTTGGGTATACTGAACTCACAAAATATTGGTATTTCTCAGTATTCAGGAATGCCAAACATTTTTGGTACCATTGTAGAAGTCTTTATAGTCAATGGTTCACATATGCTATAAAGGAGAAACATTCCGGAGGCATTTAAAGGTCTCACAGTCCCCAAGTGAAAGGTTCATTCCGAAGGCATTTAAAGTGAGATAGCCCTTTAAATGCACATTAACTGCAATCATCCAGCAGTCCTGAAAAATCCAAAATATTTTCAAATAGTCAAAAAATAGCACCCCTCCCCCAAAAAAACCTGGCTGACCTCAATACTAATAAGGTATTTTCGTGGGGAGGGGTGTGTGGCTCTGATAAGCCAAAAGCACACTCCTATTGACTGCCTATCCTAAAGGGGAATTGCACAGTGGTTCACACCAGTATGTTCATAATAGTTCCTTGCACACTTTTCTCTCTTTTTTGTTACACATCTTTAAGTTTTATTCTTGGCCTACATATTTTTAATTGGTTCTCTCAGTGAGCTCTTTTGTTTCTGGTTTTCATTGTCACTTTATGATGCTCATAAAATAACATAATTGTCTATACAAAAAATCTTTATATTACTTGATTAACTTTGTATTGTACTCCTTTTAATTGAGTTGTAGAACTACAATTGCTGTTTTTAAGAGGTGATCTATCCCTACATTATGCAGACCTCCAGGGCCTTTAGTCTTCACGACAAGCTGTAGCCAGTTGCAATTACTGTTTCTTTCCCTTAGTCTTCTTTTTCTTTTCCTTAGTCTTATGGGCCAGTCTCTCTTTTGCTCCTTTCCTACAGCTTTCTCTGCATCATCAGAATCCTTCCTCGTTTCTGCAGCTGCTGGTTCCTCTGCGATATTAAGTATAGCGTAGCTAATTGCAGCCAGAGGCTTCACTATAACAAATTCTGTCTGCTCTTTATTGTGTGGACTGTTACAGCGTGGAATGTCACTTGCATATTACTTAAATGAGCATGCCAAGTGCCAAAGGACAGTTTATGAACTTTTTCTTAATATAAAAATCTTTCATAACATAAGAATAGCCCTGCTGAATCTTGGCCCCATATGTTCTGGCCCCTGCCACTGGTAATAAGTAAGCAAAGAACGGCATTTACCCTTGCAAGATGCTCCGTCTTGCCTTCAGGTCTTGTAGAGGGTCACTATAAGAACATTCCCCTTATACTGAGACAATGTTTTTGTGGGAGTGGCGAAATTGATACAAGAGAGCATATATTGTTCCACTGCCCTGCTTATGTAGACATTCCTAGCAACTTGATTGAACCACTCCTTTAAAAGTTGCCAGAACATCATGATGTAGATGGAGCAAAGAGGCTGCTAAGTGATGAGTCCCCCCAGGTGACAACTCAGCTGGCTAAGTTTTGTGCCGCTGCCATAAAAATGCTCTAAAGTAGCATAATGTTAAGTTGTATTTTATGATCTGTTTTAAATTGTATTATATTAAATGACCATATTCTTTTGGTCTTTTATGTATTAACTTCATATCACTTGGTCTGAACGACTGTAATAAAGTTTGACTGACTGACCGCACTCCTGAATCAGACCAAATTGTTCATTTAGTTTATACAATGATTTGCAAGGTATGTCTGGGAATCCCATAAATAGGCAAGAGCCAGTTTTGAGTATATTTTGTATAGTGGTTTTGAGAGCCTCTTGTGGCGCAGAGTGGTAAGGCAGCCGTCTGAAAGCTTTGCCCATAAGGCTGGGAGTTCAATCCCAGCAGCCGGCTCAAGGTTGACTCAGCCTTCCATCCTTCCGAGGTCGGTAAAATGAGTACCCAGCTTGCTGGGGGGTAAACGGTCATGACTGGGGAAGGCACTGGCAAACCACCCCGTATTGAGTCTGCCATGAAAACGCTAGAGGGCGTCACCCCAAGGGTCAGACATGACTCGGTGCTTGCACAGGGGATACCTTTACCTTTACCTTTACCTTTGAGTGGCGGCATCTAATCTGGCATGCCAGGTTCGATTCTGCACTCCCCCACATGCAGCCAGTTGGGTGACCTTGGGCTCGCCACAGCACTGATAAAGCTGTTCTGACCGAGCAGTAATATCAGGGCTCTCTCAGCCTTACCTATCTCACAGGGTGTCTGTTGTTGGAAGAGGAAAGGGAAAGCAAAGTGAAAAGCGGCATATAAGAACCAACTCTTCTTCTTCTTCTTCTTCTTCTTCTTCTTCTTCTTCTTCTTCTTCTTCTTCTTCTTCTTCTTCTTCTTCTTCTTCTTCTTCTTCTTCTTCTTCTTCTTCTTCTTCTTCTTCCATGCTCCACCCCCCCGCGGATCCTCCTCACAATCCCCCCAGTCCCCCACCCCCAAAACACGGTCGCGCGTGGGCCCCTGCCGGGGACGGGCCTACCTTAGAACGCAAGGGGAAAATGGCCGCCTGCATGGCTGCCACTCGCCGCTTCCTTCTCGCCGCATCTCGCGCTGCTACCGCTCCATGCGGGGCCGCGCCCGGCCTGCCAGGTGCCCCAGCTAGGCCCCGCTGCCCGGGGGCACACGCACCTGCGTGCGATGCCGCCCAAACCCTGCCTGATCGGCCGCTGCCGCCCCCTACTTCTCATGCAACTTCCACGCACGTGCGTTGGGAGGGGGCGGGGCGGACCGCGTCCTTCTGCGAGCCACTGCTCTGGCCCATTTTTATAAATGGTTTTCACCCTAGTAGTAAAATAAGGCTTTAATGCATGCTCAGCTTGAGTTCAAAATATGATGGTAGGTTATGAATTTCCTGCAAACTGTAGGTACTATATCACTGCCATTTGGCAGTGATATATAACTTATATATAATGTACATATGAGCCTCTTGTGGCGCAGGGTGGTAAGGCAGCAGACATGCAGTCTGAAGCTCTGCCCATGAGGCTGGGAGTTCAATCCCAGCAGCCGGCTCAGGGTTGACTCAGCCTTCCATCCTTCCGAGGTCGGTAAAATGAGTACCCAGCTTGCTGGGGGGTAAATGGTAATGACTGGGGAAGGCACTGGCAAACCACCCCGTATTGAGTCTGCCAAGAAAACGCTAGAGGGCGTCGCCCCAAAGGTCAGACATGACCCAGTGCTTGCACAGGGGATACCTTTACCTTTACCTTTATAATGTACATCTAGTGTTAAAGATTTTGTGGTGGTAAATTTTTAATGGTGTTGTCATGGTGGACAGAGCTAATATGTAAAGTATTGATTCACTATAAACACATATTATATTTGTGTAACTTTAAAGTTATTTAAAGTTTGTACCTCTTTTTAACCATTTCAATTTAAAAGTGTTCATGAAGTACCGATTCCAAATTGTTTCAAATGTCTGGCATTGCATAATACTATCAAATTGAATTACGATATTCATATAATAATGTAGTTAGGATTTTATGACATGCTTACCATGGTTTTCTACATTCAAAATGCCCCAAGTGTGACATTCTCTTCCCCTTTTCTCCTGCTCTATTCCTTAAGCTGCTTTTGTGTTGAGTCTGTTATATTTCATTTCTTCCCAGCCGGTTATATATATTCCATCCATATCAAGATCGATGCTTGGAGTATGGGGAATAGATCTTTTAAGATGTTAGTATACCACCATTTTCTATTTACATGTGTTCAAATTGTTTTAACGGGATATTTTTAATTGATACTGTTGTTTTTTCTTGTTTTTGTGAATCAGTTTTCTGGGAGCGGCAGTATAAAAATATAGTGATAAATAAATAAATAAAATAAAAATGTTGTTATTGTGTTTTTTTTAAACCTAGATTTTGTTTTGTTTTTATAGGCTGGACTTGAAGATTGCTTTGAAAATAGTTACAAGAACATTGGCTGATAAAGACACTACTACGAGATACTCTTGTGTTTCTGTTAGCAGTCCTTAGTGTGCTAAACAATGATTACTTCAGAGTTACCAGTGTTACAGTGAGTAGTTTGTTTTTAATATATATATATATATATATATTATGTTTACAGCACATAATCAGCACTACAAAATATTTTGGTGAAGGACATTCTTAGAACTAGGACATGATGTGCATAGTGCAATTTTGGGGCACTTTTGCAAAAGATTTCTAGTTTACATGTTGCTTAATTGAACTGAAAATGGTAAGTACAAATGGTATCATCAGGTTAACATAACACTTTAAACAGATCCTTTCTCCCATGGTCTGGTCTGGGGCAATCTGTACTCTTGGGTGAAGCTCTTCCTCACGCAGGCAGGCTCACTATTCTTCGTGATTCCTTTAGGGGAAGGTGCTTTGCTAGTTAATTTATTGCACAGTTAAGAAACTAAATTATATGTGACATATTTATCAGCTCAAATAAAAATTGCATTAAAATCTAATTACAGTATCAGAATAACAGTTTTGAATCAAAATTAATGATATATTGATCCCAGATGGGAGATCTGTTGATTTTAAGTATATTATCCATTTTAATTTCATAGTAGAAGTTGTGGGGAAGTATGGAATCTGAATCCTGTTTATTTGAGCTTGTTGAGTTCCAAGAGATGGATAGTTTCCCAAGTACCATGCGAACAGTTTGGGGGAAAGTGGATGGCATCACAACATCCAGTTCAGAATTAAAATTGAATTGACCATAGGTCATTGTAGTTGAACCATACATGGAAGTGATCATATGTTTGTTGATTTGAGAATATCTGCCTATGTAACAAACTTAGAGTCTTAACTTACTGTGTCCCGGTTGTTGTGAACCTTCCAGATAAAATAAATAAAACTTATCTGCAAAGAGTTAGAAGTGGGCTGTCATAGAAGGAACTTTTATATGGAGTAGCAAAGCTGTTTCCACTGCTATGGATAGTGTCAATTATCTGAGCTGATTCTAAAGGTTTTTAAAATGTTGATAGCATTTTATGATTGTAGAGAATTATCTTTTTTATAAAAGAGTACAGTATATTCAAGATGGATCAACAAAGGGTTTCTAAATGTTTATTAAATGTTGATGAGTTTGAAACAAATTTTATAAAGAGCTTACAGTCATAGAAAGAACAGAGAAGGTTTGTATTAATGCATTATGGTGATTGGACTTTTTTTGAAGATTTACTGTGATGTTAAAGTTGAACAAAAGCTTTTATGTTCCTTAACTCAAGAGTATTTTCTTGTGTAAAGATTTTTAAAAGGTATATGAATATTTATAGATCTTCTGTCCGTCCTAAAGTTTTTGGAGTATTTTGGAGCATTTGTCAGAAAATAGCACATGTTCAGAGTGAAAATTGCTTTTCTGATTTTTAAACTAACCCAGCCACGAATTTGTTGGGTTTTTTTAGCAGTTGAGTCATAGCTGGTGAGCCCTTAGGGCACAACCCTACTAGTCTTTGGAGGTCTTCCTTCCAGTTACTAGCAATGGTCGACCCTGCTTAGCTTCTGTGTTGGTCTGGGGTGGAATCTGGTCGAGAGTTTATCTATCTGGCTGGTGTACCATCAGCTGAATGCATCACCAGATGGCCTGTCAGGCCTGACAGAGGCAACAGCTGCATGGGCACTACAGTGCCCCAGACTTATTGTCTTGGGAGACTTCAAAGTCCACGCAGAAGTGTTGGCCTCTGGATTGGTCCCGGACCTGGTGGTATCCATGGCTAAATTAGGGGTCTCTCCGTTTGTAGCTCGCTCGCCCATCAAGCAGGCCACACCCAGGATTTGATCTTAGTGCTGGGCTAGGGGTGGATCTGATAGCATCTAATGTGGTACTATGATCAGACCAGTATGCACTGTGGGGACTGGGACCGGTCTGCAGATGAGTCGGTACTGGGCCTCGTCTCCTCTTCATCTTCCTCCCTAGCTGCTGCCTCGGGGGCTGCCCTGCCATTCTGCCACTGGCTCACCTTTGGTGCTCTCTAGTGGCCACCATGGCGGGGGCTCCCTCTTGGCGTGACACTGCGCACATGCTGCTGGCAGTGCCCCCCAGTGGGTGGCGGGAAGTCAGGTGCGCCAGCGGGAAAGCAAGTGGAGCAGGGGCTCAGGCGGCGACAGCGACAGGCCTCAGTAAAATTGTCAATCATTGACCAGTCCCCGGTGATAAAAATGTTGGGGACCACTGCTGTAGACCCTTGCTATTCATAGCTCCTAAAAATGGCAAATGAGAAGGCAAGAGGACCACTCCGAGAGATTGTCTCTCACCACTGGGACATTCCCAGATGGCCTGAAAGAGGCAGTGGTTCATCCCTTCTTGAATAAACCATCATTTGATTCCCAGGACCCAGCCAGTTACCGCCCTGTCTCGCATCTTGCGTTTCTGGGAAAGTTGATTAAAAGGGCTGCTATGGACCAACTGAAGCATCTATCCTAGATCCATTCCAGATGGGTTTCTGCCATGGGTTGGAGATGGCTCTGGTTGCCCTGACTGATGATCTTCAGCAGTAGCTGGACCAAGGTGGTATTGCTTGATCTCTTGGCAGCGTTTGATGTGGCAAATCATGAGTTTTTTGTTTGCCACCTTGTTGATGCAGGGATCGGAGGAACTGCCCTTCAGTGCTAACCTCATTCCTCCATGGTCAAGGACAGAGGGTCACCATCAGGGAGGATCAGTTGCTCCCCTGCCAACTCTCTTGTCGAGTTCGGGCTTGAACGGCCTCCAAAGTACACAAGCCTAATCAGGACTGTGATGAGCCCAAGATCACCCAGCTGGCTCTATGTGGAGGAGCAGGAAATCCTGGCTCGCCAGATTAGAAGCCACTGCTCTTAACCATTAGGCCAAGCTGGCAAACAAATATGCCTTGCAGTGCCTCCTAAACATCTCCTCCCTCTGACCCTGCTACACATCTTTTTTGGCGCCATCAGAGGTACTGAGGGGTACTGACGGTGAGGGCGCTGCTATGTGGGAGCATGTGCTCCAGGGGTGGAGTCAGGAGTTTGGCTTAGCACGCAGTGCCCTCTATAGGCTTAGCTGCAAAAGAACTTCTCTGCAGAATGCTTGCTCATGCACAGTCTCCATGTGTTCCTGCACAGACAATACTTGATGAACAACAGCTGCAGGTAGCAACCTTGTTTTTTCTGCCTAGAAAGGGAGCTATGGCTTTTAGAGAAGCTCTGCTAAAAGCTGACCTCTGTCTGGTAGTTATAATTATTTCTTCCTATTTCTACTCCTAAATATTGAGCCTATCACTTCAGTTAACAGCACTGTGCTCTGTCTTCCTCTTCCTTTCTCAATAGAAGAAAAAAGGAAAGCAAAAGTAAGAACCATAATAATGTAAAAAGCCCTGCTGGATCAGACCAGTGGTTCATCTAGTCCAAAATCCTGTCTTAGACAATGGTCAACCAGTTCCTCTGGAAGGCTCAACAACTGGGTATACATGCTGAGACCTTCCCCTGATGTTGCCTCCTAGCATTGGGATTCAGAGGCTGATATGGAGATTCCCATTAGTTACCACAGTTAGTAGCCACTGAGAAATCCTCCATGAATCTGTTTAATCCCCTTTTAAAGCTGTCTATTCCTGTAGCCACCACAACATCCTCTAGCAGTGAATTCCACATTTTCATCACCCTCCGTATAAAGGAGTATTTGAAAGGTTCCCTAGAGGAGAAGCATAAAAATCATCTAGAAATATAGATAATAAATAATTCCAGGAGCTGACTTCTCAACCTGTCCACAGAAAGAATACAAGATGAACAGTCATCCATCCAGGTGGAGCCATTTGCACAGAAGGGCTTCTTAGTAGCCATTGGAGATTTAATGTGCAGATTTTTCAAAATGTTGTTCTGCCAGCAGGTTCCCCTCTTCCTTCAGTTTCATTTTTGCCATTGTAAGGACAGGATGCTTTTACTAATGCTTGGCTGGTATTTGTTGTTTTGTAGAAGGATAAGTTTATTGTTCTCAAGGAGTGACCCTTAAGACTTGGAATGTATTTTCAAGATGAATAAGTCCTCTACAATATTTATTTATTTATATATTAGACTTTTATCCCGCCACTTCCAGACAAGCTGGCTCGTGGCGGCTCACAATATATATAAAATATAAAACCCATAAAATACAATAAAACAGATAAAAACAACACAGATGGTGAACACATAATCCCATATTAGGCCCCTAGTCTTTGATCTTCTGTTCCCAGGGGTGACAATTATGGGGGTGATGGTTAAGGCCCCTTTCAGAGATCCAGATCATACAAGGATGGGGAAGGACCTGCTCTTATCACCTGGTATTCAGCCGGGCCTCAAACAAAAGCCTGGTGGAAAAGCTCCATTTTGCAGGCCCTGCAGAACCCAGAGAGTTCCAACAGGGCCCTCAGCTTTTCTGTGAGCTTATTCCACCAGGCAGGGGCCAGGACCAAAAATGCCCTGGCCCTGGTCAAAGCCAAGCGTGCTTCCCGTCGGCCCGGGACCCTCAACAGATTCATACCCACAGAACAAACTGTCCTGTGGGGGCCATAAGGAGTCAAGTGGTCCTGCATATAAGTAGGACCCAGACCACGTATAGCCTTAAAGGTCAGAACCAATACCTTGAACTAACATGTGTTTTACTGATCATTGTCCTTGTGGTCCTTCTCTTTGGTGTCCTAGGCACAATTTAAAAAAATGTTCCTAGTACAGGACAAAGATGATGCAAGACAACAAGCATGCCCTCTATCTCCTGTGCTTGGGAGATACCCGTAACATTGCCTGATTTGCCAAAACTTTACCCTGAAGGCTTGGCCAGGCAGGCCCTGTAGATTGAAGGTCATGTTGTAGGAGAAAGAACCCCCCCCCCCACCTCAAACACTATCCGTTCCTTTTGATTACAAAATGCAAGAGCTAGGACAAGATGAAGTCTCTTGATTGGGACAGAGCCCAGGTTTGCCATTAGATCCCTCACCTGATGATACAGTGGGAGAGCACTACCATATCCTACCAAATGAGGGCCTCAGTTTATGTGCAGATAGATTTATCCATATGGGCAGTTCTGTGGACCTTCTTCAATACCTAAACCTTGAGACAATATATTTGGAAAGCTTTATGCAGAAGCACTTGACACCGTTGCCTTTTCACCGCTATAAGGAATGCTAGATATCTTCAGTGCTATATGGGACTAACCATTAACATTTCTGCGACCTTGAAGATGGTAGAGAATCTTTATTGGGTTCAAAAAAGGGGTGCCTGTGCCTATTCACTTGTCCTCTACCCTCCTCATTAATCATTGAGGAGATGTAGGCTTGGCAATACACTGGTGCACATTTCACCGTAGCTGACAGAGAGGAATGGAAAGTTGATGCAATCGCCAGAAAAATGTGTTCCTCAGCAGTGCTGAATCCCGTGCATAGTGAATTATGGTACCACAATAGGAGGTTACCAACTTTTTAATGGAAAAAAAATTGCCCTGCATTGATCTCCTCCCAGAGGATAAGAAACAGATGGCCAGATTGCTCCAGATGGAAGCCCTCTGACTAAACAGCAAATCAATGCTGGAAGGCATGTCACTTACTCCTCCTCTGGTTTCAGCAATTGATTTATGCAATCATGTGCAGCTAAGGTCAACCACGCTATCCCTAAGAACAAGGCAAAATGTCAAAGACCTTCTATGGAGTCCGCCTTGTTCTTCTCTAAAATAGATGTCCTCTGATAAATCAAACAGAATAGACAAACTACTCTGTTTTTCAGTATCACTCAGGGGTCCACCTCTTCCTACCAGTCTAGAATTATAGAATCATAGAATAATAGAGTTGGAAGGGACATCATGGATCATCTAGTCCAACCCCCTGCACTATGCAGGACACTCACAACCCTATCACTCATCCACTGTAACCTGCCACCCCTTAAGCTTTCACAGAATCAGCCTCTCCATCAAATGGCTACCCAGCCTCTGTTTAAAAAATTAAAACATTTTGTGTGCTGTCCTTCCAGCTCTACAGTTCCTAACAATATATTGCTGACTTCTTGTTTCAGAGTGCTTTCAGAGAATTTGCCTATAGCATTCAATTGACTGTCATAAATATCTACACTTCAAATACTGAGGTCTTTTATCTGTATATGGTGCTTGGCTATAGGGATTGCCTATTTGAGCATTCTTCAAGAATGTGAAGAAATACCTCCCATTATGCAAAATGGCAGCTGCACAAAAAACTGCCGTCTCCAGAACTAATATAACATATTTGGAGTTATTGAACAGGCTTTCTCGGGATGTGGTGGGTTCTCCATTTTCGATTACAGGAAAAATGTCCTAAAATTGGAATGTCTACCCAAGAAAATTTTAAATCAGTGTCTCGAAACACAGCTAATAAAATTATTTGTACATATGTATTTTTCCGGTGGTCTATTGTGGATCTAGGACTATCTGGTTAGAAAACAGCCAGTTGCATATAGTGCCTTAGCCATCCACTTTTACTCTTAAGACAGTGTCATTTTTTTCTGATGTATTAATTAACATATTAGGATTAATTTAGCCCGGTGAAATTTTAGTTCATATATCATATCTACTTAACCATTATATTTCAAGAACTTAAGGGTTTTTTTTATTGCCACGATTCTACATCTTCTGAATAAAATTTAAGGGGCTATATGTGCAGTCATTTATTGCCCAGTTACTTGCTATGATAGTAGTCTTAAATAGCTAATGCTTACAGTGTTCATGGGAAAAGTTTGTCTATCCACAGTGACTTTTGTGGCAGTTTACATTTAAGGCTTCATTTGTTAAATAAAATACTATTGTACAGATTTAGGTAGTAGCCCTGTTGATCTGAAGCAACATAACAAAGTTTGAATCCAGTTGTTTATTGGTCTTAAAAATGCCACTGGCCTCAAACACTATATATACACATATTCCTAAGGTTAGCAAAAATACATTAGCATTCTGTAGGGAACTGGTAGGGACCTCACTAAAGCAGAAGAGAGGAACTATACAAGAGCAAGCTTAACATCCCTGATAACCATGATGGCGTAGTTACTGACCTAGAGCCAGACATCCTGGAATGTGAAGTCAAATGGGGCTTAGGAAGTCTGAGCAACAATAAAGCTAATGGTGGTGACAGCATTCCAGTTGAACTATTCAAAATCTTAAAAGACGATGCAGTAAAAGTGCTACACTCAATATGCCAGCAAATTTGGAAAACTCAACAATGGCCACAGGGTTGGAAAAGGTCAGTTTACATTCCAATCCCAAAGAAGGGCAATGCCAAAGGATGTTCAAACTACCGCACCATTGCACTCATGCTAGCAAAGTTATGCTCAAAATCCTACAAGCTAGGCTCCAGCAATATGTGGACCGAGAACTTCCAGAAGTACAGGCAGGATTTCGAAGAGGCAGAGGAACTAGAGATCTACTTCTGCTTCATTGACTATGCTAAAGCCTTTGATTGTGTGGAGCACACAAATTGTGGCAAGTTCTTAAAGAGATGGGAATACCAGAGCATCTTATTTGTCTCTTGAGAAACCTATATGCAGGTCAAGAAGCAACAGTGAGAACCGAGCATGGAATCACTGACTGTTTCAAAATTGAGAAAGGAGTTCAGCAAGGCTGTATACTGTCTCCTTGCCTATTTCACTTGTATGCGGAGCACATCATGAGAAAGGCGGGGTTAGATGAGTCACAAATTGGGATCAAGATTGCAGGGAGAAATATCAACAACCTCAGATATGCAGATGATACCACTCTAATGGCAGAAAGCGAAGAGGAACTAAAGAGCCTGTTGATGCGGGTGAAGGAGGAGAGTGCAAAAGTTGGCTTGGAACTCAATATCAAGAAAACAAAGATCATGGTATCTGGACCTCTCAATTCCTGGCAAATAGATGGAGAAGAAATTTAGGTAGTGACATATTTTATTTTCCTGGGCTCCAAGATCACTGAAGATGGGGACTGCAGCAAAGAAATTAAAAGACGCTTGCTCCTGGAGAGGAAAGCTATGGCAAATCTAGACACCATCCTAAAAAGCAGAGACATCACCCTGCCAACAAAGGTGCGTGTAGTCAAGGCTATGGTCTTTCCAGTTGCAATGTATGGCTGTGAAAGTTGGACCATAAGGAAGGCCGAGCGTCAAAGAATTGAGGCTTTTGAACTCTGGTGCTGGAGAAGACTCTTGCAAACCCCTTGGACCGCAAGGCGAACAAACCGGTCAGTCCTAGAGGAGATCAGCCCTGACTGCTCCTTAGAAGACCAGATCCTGAAGATGAAACTGAAATACTTTGGCCACCTCATGAGAAGGAAGGACTCTCTGGAGAAGAGCCTAATGCTGTGAACGATTGAGGGCAAAAGAAGAAGGGGACGACAGAGAATGAGTTGGCTGGATGGAGTCACTGAAGCAGTCGCTGCAAACTTAAATGGACTCCAGGGAATGGTAGAGGACAGGAAGGCCTGGAGGATCATTGTCCATGGAGTCGCGATGGGTCGGACACGACTTCGCACCTAACAACAACAACAACAATAACAAGGGAACTGTACATTGTTCATTAATTTAGCTTAGATATTTGAAGCTGCCTGTAGCCTTTCCAAGTCCTGGGGGTAGGGAGAGGCCATCCACAGAGGTCTTCCACTTCATCCCCCTAATCTAGCACCTGTTGTATTCCTGAATGCAATGGGCTTAACCCCTAGTGTACTAAATAAAGTGCAGCAAAGTCTTCTCATGATTCTTTGATCAGACTCAGTTGAAAACTGCAGCAGTAGGAAGCTCTATGCTGTTGAATGTTAGAGCATCCATGCATTTCAACTCTGCTACCAAATTAGCCATTCCAGCTCTTTAGATCTTTGAAACTACAAGAAGTCTGACTGTGCTTATCTAACATCCTCAGAACTGCTTAAAGCAGTGGTCCCCAACCTTTTCCGGGATGGGGACTGGGGGGGGGAAGGGAGGCCTAAGGCCCTGGGGGGAGAGGGAGGTGCGCACTCCGGCGTACTGGCACCCGCAAACCAGCAGGCATGCCTCCCCCCGGCACAGGTCCGCCAATGGGTGCTCTGTTCCTTCAACGACGACTGCGCATATCCCCACCCCTTGATTTTCTCTTCCTCATGGTAGTGAGCACCTCCTTCTCCCTCTCTAGCGGGACCCAAGCAAAAGACTTCGCCCTCATCATGATCCCCCCTCCCCCCATTGAGCTCACTGCCTACCTAGCCCGGTCCCTCCCTAGGCAGCCCCCAGAGATCCCCCCTGGGGGAAAGTCCCACAGAGAAGGGCGAATTGTGGGGGCCAAGAAAGGACAATGCGTAAGGAGAGAAGTCCCGCTTTGTACACGTGACTATGCTTACGTACCACCTATCTTGCCACCACCATTTTGAAAGAAGAAAAAAGGAGCCGGGATGAGGAAAAGGAGGCTGTAGCTTTGCTTTCGTCTGCCCCCTTCCCTTCTCCATGGTGGTGCGTGAAGGTGTCACACTGCTCTCACAATGTTTTACACTTCAAGCAATAAATGGGGGGGAGGGACTGTGTGTGAATATTACTGGGAAATGTAATCCTGCGCCAACCTGCGGGGTGGCGCCGCTAATGGTCTGTGTGAGCTTCAGCTGTACGTTATGTAGTCCCGGCACATGACACTTTGTGTTAATGAATAATGACTGTGAATAGTATCCTGGATATGCCTTCTAAAAAGAAAGTAATGATAAACAAATAACTTTGCTCCTGGCGCAGCAAGCGCATGCCACAGGGACGGGGAGGCATGCCTGCTGGCACGCCCGCCACGGCCTGGTACCGAGGCCTCCACGACCCGGTAACGGGCCGCAGCCCGATGGTTGGGGAACACTGGCTTAAACAATACCATGTAGGTACCTCTTCATCCCCATTTTATTCTTGCAGTAATGTTGTGAGGTCAAATTTGGCTATGATTAATCCTTAGTAAACTGCGAGCTTGTGTGCGATGGAATCTGAATGGTCCCTCATCTGCCCAGTACAAATGTCACAATCTGTCTGCTATTCACAGTGCTTGAAATGTTAGTCCAAGGTAGAGGTATAAGAAGTAACTAATATTTCTCAGTGTTTTCCGTGGTAGTCCAAAATGGATATTATAATGTATACTAGCAAGAAAGCCCATTGCAAGCAGGAATGCAATGGGCGCTAGGACCCAGGGGACACCAGGAGGTGCAGATCTCTCTGTCTGCCTCCTGATTGGCCCTATTTCAACTTGGATAGCCGGACACGTTTCACCCACAAGGCTGTTTCACAAATATATAGAGCAGTGGTCCCCAACGTTTTTATCACTGGGGACCACTCAACGCTTGACAATTTTACTGAGGCCCACTGCCCTAACGCTCTCTGACTCTGGTCACTATCGTAATGTTTAAACATCCCTTCAAAATAAGATACAGACACACCAGAACAATGAACATAAGGAACATTTTATTTTCATGGAAATTTTAACTCGTGACAGTGATAAATCAATGGGAACCCTGAGCTTGTTTCTCTGCAACGAGATAGTCCCATGTGCGCCTGCCAGATCGTGGATGAAGTAAAGGGCCGGGGGGGGGGAGGCGTCCTTTGCGCCCCACCTCCAGTTAGTCGATGGACCACATGTGGTCCGCAGCCCACAGGTTGGGGATCGCTAATATAGAGGAACCATGGATAAGGATTGTTGCTGTTATTATGAGGCATTGAGCTTGTAGTTAGGGTTGAGTCTATTTAACAGTTTGAATTAATTTCTAGTGACAATATATGTCCCTTCTTTAGAGACCTGTTCAGGGTGACTCAGATGATAAAGGAAATACTTTATTGCATAGATCACCATGGCTAGGTGCTTTGAGGACAAATAGGGCACTAGTAGCCTCACATAGCATAGATGGAAAAATGCTTTGCAGCTACTCTGGTGACCTGCGCCTCCATCAATAGGGAGGCATCAAAGGTCATGGACAAATTTTTGGCCTCGGGTGAGATCTTAAGTTGCATCGTGGCCAGGCTGGGAAAGTGTGCTTCCTGATCTTGCCCCTTTCTTCCTAACCTCAGGACCTCTATCGTGGAGTGATTGAGTTTCAGGTAACACTGCTCCAACCATCCAGCCATGGTGAATGTAACAGGGGGAGGGGGAATTTGGACAGCTGTCCATCAGGAGATAGAGCTGGGTGTCATCTGCATATCTGTGACAGCCCAACCCAAAGCTCCAAACCAGCTGGGAAGGAGGGCACATATAGATGTTGAAAAGCATGGGGGAGAGGATTGCCCCCTGTAAGACTCCACAAGGGACATCTTCCCCACTGCGACCTTCTGTGTCCGGTTCTCGGGAAAGGAGATCAACCAATGAAGGGCTGTCCCACCTATCCTGGCTCCAGTGAGGCAGTGGTCAACTTGTGGTTGACCATGTCAAATGTGGCTGACAGGTCTAACAGCATGAAGATAGCCAAACTGCCCCATCCAGCTGGCATTGGAGATAATCTGTCCGAGCGACCAACTCCATCTCTACTCCGTGGCCACAACAGAAGCCAGACTGGTATGGGTCAAGCACTGAAGTTTCCTTCAAGAAAGCCAGGAGCCGATCTGTGGTGGCCCATTAAATTGCCTTGCCCAGAAATGCAAGGTGCTGGGTCCCGCGGGTCAACCATTGGTTTCTTTAGTAAAGGGTATATCACTGCCCCCTTCAGCACCCCTGGGAACTCCCCAGATAAGAGGGAGAGATTAACAATTAGCTTCCTATCCGCTGGTCACTCAATTTGATTAGACAGGATGGACAGGTATCAGTGGGCAAGTGGCTGCCCTCACTGAACCCAGCAACTTGTCAACTTAAGTAGAGCGCCTGAAACCATCAAACATTATTCCCCGAGACAGACCCAGAGCCCTCTAATTCCCTTTCTGTACCAATCGTGACAGGTAGCTTGCAGTGAAGCAACAAGACTTTATCCACTAAAAGCTAACTAATGCCTCATAGCTTAAGTCCAGTTGTCTGATGCCCCTCCTTGAGTATGGTAAGAGACTAAACTATCCTAAAGAATTGTGTTGGGCGAGAGCTTGGAGATGTGATAGAGGTGGCAAGAGTCCCGTTGCCACCTTCACTGCCATCTCCTGCGCGTTGATAAGCGTGCGGTAGGATGCTCTTGCAGCTTTGTCATGAGTCTTCCTACACTCATTCTGTCTCCCTTCTTTCAAAGCTCCCCAGTATTCCAGGGGGCCTGTTTAAAGTGATGGCAGACAGGGCATTGGGGGGGGGGGAGCGATCTCATCAATGGTGACAGCTTGGAAAAATGGAAAGTGAAATCAGAAAAGAGGCAGTTGCTATATATAACCTAACCATTCAGTGAGCAAGTGTTGCAGCTCTTTCCTTGTCCTACTCTCCATAGGTCCTCATTAAGGGTCTTATTTTTTGAATTTAAAGCAATCAGTCTTGCATTTTCCTTTCCATATGCTGAAAAGGCTGTAATCTTTCTGTGTGAGATAACAATTAGCTCAGTAGCACTTGTTTCATATGCACATATTAGTAGGTTTTCTTCATTATATTTCCAGCTACATCATTTATTGTTATTATATTTCTTACCTGCCACTTTCGGCATGCTGGCTGGTGGCGGTTAACAACATAATATTTCCACAAGAATAAAACCCCATTAAAACAAAATAAAGTAATACAAAGCTCCAGAACGGGACACCTGCCATCGGGCAGCAGAGGATTATGTCAGCAACTCACACCCAAGTGGTCAGAAAGTGTCATACTTCCTAGGCGGGGCACCAGACCTTCTTCCTAGACCAGTCTCAACCATAGACCTGGCAGAAGAGGCCCTGCACAAAGCTGAAACCTCCCATAGGGCCCGTAGCTCTCCTGGGAGCTCATTCTACCAGGTAGAGGCCAGGATCGAAAAGGCCCTTGCCCTGGTTAAGGTCAAGCAAACTTCCCTAGGGCTAGGACTGACCAATGTTGGTTCCTGCAGAACACAAGGCTCTGCAGGGGACATAGGGCAACAGACAGTCCCTTAGATAGGTGGTTTCCGGAGTGCGAAGTGCCTTAAAGGTCAGAACCAAAGCCTTGAACCAGATCCGGGCTGCAACTGGCAACCAATGCAGCTGCCTCAGCACAGGCTAGATGTGGACCTTCCTGTAAGGACCCTAGCAGCTGCATTCTGCACTAGCTGCAATTTCTGTGTCAGGGACAAAGGCAGGCCCGCATAGAGCAAGTTATAGAAGTCGGTTTTGGAGGTGACTGTCACATGAATCACTGTGGCCAGGTGCTCAGATAAGGCACTAGTAGCTTTGCCAGGTGTAGGTGGAGGCAACCAAGGTCACTCCCAGATTCCTGGCCTGGGACATGGTGATCATAGAATCATAGAATCATAGAGTTGGAAAGGGACCTCATGGGTCATCTAGTCCAACCCCCTGCATTATGCAGGACACTCACATCCCAATCGCTCATCTACTGTAACCTGCCACCCCTTTGCCTTCACAAAATCAGCCTCTCCATCAGATGGTTATCTAGCCTCTGTTTAAAAATTTACAAAGATGGAGAATCCACCACTTCCCGAGGAAGCCTGTTCCACTGAGAAAGTGCTCTAACTGTCAGGAAGCCTATTCCACTGAGAAACTGCTCTAACTTCTTCCGAATGTTTTAATTTCATCCCATTCGTTCTGGTCTGCCCCCTTCCTACCCAGCCACAGCATCCCCAACCTTGAGTGTCAGGCAAAAAGTTGTGTCCCGGCCAATATGGGCAACCGTGCTTCCTGTTCTGCCCCCTTCCTACCCAGCCACAGCACTCCCAACCTGGAGGGGTTGAGTATCAGGCAACTTACTCAAGCCATCTGGCCACAGCTTCCAAACATCTGGCTAATGGTTCTGGGGAGAAGTCCGGGCGGCCATCCATGAGTAGGTAGAACTGGGTGTCATTGGCATGCTGATGACAGCCCAGCCCTAAGCTCCAGACCAGCTGAGCCAGAGAGTGCATAAAGATGTTAAAAAGGGTGGAGGAGAGCATCGGCCCATGCAGGGCTCCACAAGGAAGACTAAAGGAGTGTGACAACTAATTTCTTGCTGCCACCCTCTGGGTCCTGTTTCGGAGAAAGGAGTATATCCAGAGCAAGGCTGTGTCCTATTTCCCCGTCCCGGTGAGGTGGTGAACCAATAACTCATGGTCGACCACATCAAAAACGGCTGACAGATTTAACATAACAAGAATGGCTGACCCGCATCGATCCAGCTGGCGCCATAGCTCATCCATCAGGGTGACCAACACTGTCTCCACCCCATAGCCAGAATGGAAGGCAGACTGGTATGGATCAAGAGCCAAAGTATCTTCCAAGAACACCAGGAGCTGGTCTGTGACAGCCCTTTCAACTATCTAGCCCAGAAATGCAAGATGTGAGACCGGGCAGTAGCTGGCCAGGTCCCACGGATCCAGCCATAGTTTCTTGAGGAGTGGGTGAACCAACGCCCCCTTCAGCAGCTCAAGGAACTCCCCGGTAGAAAGGGAGAGATTAACAATATTCCTGAGCTGCCCTTCACATCTGTGCTTTCTTTGTGGCGTTGATTCAGAGTTTTTGTTATACTGTAAAATTTTAAGAAACATTGTGATGCACTTACCCAGGTTTAGAATTGATTGTGGTTTTTCACATGGGGTTATCAAAATTGGGAACATACCTATAAAGAATTTACACAGTGGTCATATCTGTAGAGTTTTTTCCTGTTAATTTTTTTCTTTCATTGGTTTATTTGTAAGTATGCATTATTATGAAGTTACAGGCTATTATTGTTTGGGGTTTGCACCCATTGAAGACATTTAAAGTTTTCCCTGAGTAAGTTTTGAGACTCAACTTAATCATCTTAGGGCTCTTCTTGCATAGTTGGCGGTTTGTAACACGAGATAGGGAAGCAGCATGGATAGAAGATGGGAAGACAGAAGTTGTAGAAAGTAACTGTCAGGAATCAGGCTGAGCCTAGCCTGTGGAGCCTCTGGTGAAAGCGCATTCGAAATCCAACAGCCGGTTGCAAATTCCAAAAGTAGCTTTATTAGGCAAAGTCCACAGTACACTTAAGCAGGCCAAGATCTTCCTAAGCAAAGATCTTGATAATAACAAAGTACAGGAGGAACAAGAGGGGTAGTTATAGGGTACACCAGGTAGGGGCGGGGGGCAGAAGATATTTCGGCGGGAGAGTAGAAAGGTGGCAAAAACAAGCCGGTTCTCAGGCGGCCAGATGGCCAGGGATCTTATCAAGCGGTTGGCACTTTGTTGAGACTTTGGGCTGTCTCCGCAAGGACACTTACAGTAAGATTGATACATTCGGACGGAGCCCTCTCCCGCTGGGAAAGGAAGGGAATGGAGTTCTCAAAGGACAGGTTTATTGCTTTACGGCCTTGGCCAGATGCGGCCGGGGGGAAGCATAGAGGTGTGAGAATATGCAGGGACGGATGGAGTCGGGATGGCATGAATCGGGGTTCATGACAGTAACCAAATCAGAAATAAGTTGAACTTAAAAATACACAGTAGCAGTCTAACTAGATCTGACTAGGTCAATCTCAGAGTTTGGAAACTAAACAGGGCTGGTCATAATTAGTATTTGGATGGGAGACCTCTAAGGAAGAAGGGGAGTTCCTATGTAGAAGAAGGCAATGGTAAATGATAAAGTTGATTGCAAATTGATGGCATACAATTATTATTATAAACATACATACCAATCTCTTGATTTGCCTTTCGGTGAATGTTCTTTATTCTTTCAAAATTGTTTACCATTAAGTGTAAAACTTCCAAAACTTTAAAATATCTAGCAGTGATCATATCCTGCCCAACTTTACTTCAGTAAATTTCCAATCCAGTTTCTAAGGGTTTTGGTATAATTAACATAGACCGTTTATGCACTGGGAACTTCACTGCCCCAGCTCCCATGCAGGAGCACAAGTCGGGGGCACACTGGGCCAAATGCTCCTCCATTTGGGTACAGGAAGAGGTGGGGCAATCTGCCACGACTAAAACTCCAGCCTGCAGCCTGGCATGAAACCTGCAGTGCGAAAACGGTCATAGGGGCTTATCCAGTTGCCTGTTGCATCTTCTCTCCTTTTCCCAAACATGCTGCAGGAATTCATTTCCACCTTCCCATCAGTAGTTTTCTTGTGAACAGAACTGCATGTTCTTTGTGATGTGCATAAAAGTGGATGCAACTTTATTAGTCCTTTTAATTTATTTTTTAAAAGTAATTGTATTAGGTTCAGTTCTTTAATCTATGTTTTTTTTTTAAATAATTTACTTTCAACTGATATTTTCCTTCAGGGATTCTACAAATGAAACTACTGCACATTCAGATGCTGGTAGTGAACTTGAAGAAACTGAACTGAAGGGAAAAAGAAAACGTGGTCGTCCTGGCAGACCCCCAGTATGATTCTTATTTTTCTTTGAATATATTTTTAAAACTGTGCTTCATTCTGATTGCTTTAATGATTAAATGAATAATTCTTTATAAATGAACCTATGAGAAATCTTAAGTAGTATATAATTGGTGTTGAGTAATATGTGAAACTATAATGGGAAGCTAATTTCCAGGATTATTGACTTTAAAAAAATTGTTTTTAAAATCAGTTTTATATATTGTAGCTATTAAGCAGCATTTAGGATTTGGAGTAGGTTTGTTACTGTATATATAGATATAAAATGTTTGTGAGGAAAATACCTTAGGAACATGATGGATATGATCTGAAGATTAAATGATTTTGCATGGTGAAATGTATTGGTTCTTAAGGTGTTAGAAACACAAGATTTTTCATTCTGCTTTACTATAATCTGTTATGAGAGAGTTTTTCAGTTCAGAGGTTTAGGAGGTGGGTTTTTAAAGGATTTCTAGAGCATCATTAATTTAACTATGTAGGTAATCTCATGAACTCTAACCTACTTTCATATTATTTCTATGTTATGTCCTTCTCTACACTCCCTTAGTATTTATAGCTCTTGCTGCCCCCATCCCTCAAAGGCTTTTCCCCTTTCATTCTTCCTTTGTTAACTTTTCTTGCAGCTTTGGCCATTAGGATGACTTCTTGGTAGCATTTTAAGTAATGCTATTCCCTCAGGACTGTACTCTACAATCACATACATCTCTGTAGATTATTTTCAGTGTCTATTTAGGTAATACACCCTTAACATTTCCCCCCTGACTCTCTGTGCGTTTAAACTAGATTTTCTGACTCACCAAAATGTTACTATTGCTCAGGTGTCAACAATGTACATGCCTAAGTTAAGCAGGCAATTTAGCATTATTTTTCTATGTTAAATTGTAATGGGTATATTAGGTATAAAGATTTCAGAGGATCACAATGTGACTGTTCCAGCATGCCTCTCACTGTTCCAGCATGTCTCTAATGTACTGTACTGATCTCTAGTACTCACTTTCAAAATCAATGCGGGTTCTTGCATTAGTAAAATTAGTAAGTTTTGTAGATTAACATGTATGGTATAGATATAAAATGTTTGTGAGGAAAATACCTTAGGAACATGATGGATATGATCTAGCACCCTACCTGTCCTCGGACCACTTGGCCACAGTGATCCATGCAACGGTCACTTCCAGACTAGACTACTGTAACTTGCTCTACGCGGACCTGCTCTTGTCTTTGATCTGGAAGTTACAACTGGTACAGAATGTGGCTGCTAGGTTCCTCACTAGGACATCATGGAGGGCCCTTATCCAGCTGGTGCTACGACATCTACACTGGTTACCAGTTTATTTCCAGGTCAAGTTCAAGGTTTTAGTATTGACCTTTAAGGCTATACGCAGCCTGGGTCCTGCCTACCTGTGGGACCGCTTGGTTGCTTATGCCACCTGCAGAGCTCTTTGCTCTGTGGGTATGAATTTACTGGTAGTCCCGGGCCCTCGGGATGTTCACCTGGCCTCGGTCCCAGAATGAGCTAAGGGCCCTGGTGGAATGAGCTCACGGAAGAGCTAAGGGCCCTGTCGGAGTTGTCAGCTTTCCACAGGGCCTGTAAGACAGAGCTCTTCCGCCAGGTATATGGTTGAGGCCAGGGTGGTGTCCCGACATTCGATCTAGGACTCCCTGTGTCCTTCTAATTGATCTGGTGCCTCACTCCCACTAGGAGAACAGCAGGATGGTTGTTTCCTGGCTGAACAAGGAGGAATAGATAGATAGTTGTTTTTGCCTGCCGCCTTGGTATTAATAATATTTATTAAGGGGAATTATGGAGTTTTATTGCATTTTATTCTTTTATCCTTGTAAACCGCCGTGGGCCCAGCCGGGATCGGCGGTATATAAATCCAAGAAATCTCTCTCTCTCTCTCTCTCTCTCTCTCTCTCTCTCTCTCTCTCTCTCTCTCTCTCTCTCTCTCTCTCTCTCTCTCCCTACCTACCTACTTCCCTACCTACCCATCCACACACACACACAAACAAAAAGGGTTAAAACAACCATACATGTATATATATATATATATAATTTTCATTTTATCCAAGATAGAAAAAATATGTATCTACCTCTTTGTAGAAAGTGACTTTTTTTGAGGGGGGGACATAGTTGGGCTCATTTAAGAAAATTGAGTTATTCTCCTTAAAGGCTTTTTCTCCATTCAGTAGTTGAAAATTATTTTAAAATGCTATGTGAATTGTTCCTTTCATTGGAACCTTTAAAGGCAAATCCACAAATTATATGTATTATATGGATTCATGTTGTATATCTTTGGGTGTGTATCTCTTAAAATTCTCTTATTTGAAGCAACTTCATGACCCTCCACTATCTGGGTTCACCATTACGTGTGGGGATTCAGGGTGTATGTATAGTATAGTGTGGGAATTTGCATGTGTGTATAGTGCATATCTTATTTTAGAATTAATAGGTTTCAGGTATTTCACAGAAATGCATTGTAATGTTAACTGGTATAATATATGAGATGCAAGTATTTGCATTCCAATTAGGCTTGTTCTTTCTCCTTTCCAAGTCCTTATGTTTTACCTGTAGTGGTTTGATTGTCAGTCCTGAGTATTGTTTTTCAAATGTTATTAATTTACTTTTACAGGCTTCAGACTAGTTGATCAGCTTTTCGTTGTCAGTGTTTGAGAAAGTGGTTAGCAAGCCATATTGAGTGAACTTAAATAAGGGGATTTTCTTATGCATCCAAAATCTTTTAATTAAATGAATTGAATTTAAGTATTTTAATTCTTTCGTGGTCTGCTCATTTCCTAATTGGCAATAGATTACTTCTTTTTTGACACTTTGTACTGTAGTCTCTGTCTGAGCATCATCACTGATAAAACATCATGAAGCTTATGCTCTTAATTTTTCTGGTATTTCTTTCAAGTGTGTATTCTGTTTGGTTGTATGCCTCAATTTTTTTCTTTAAAAATATAAACCCAGATTATTCCTTTTAGTTTGGATTGTTTTATGGCTAAGATTACTTCTGTGGAAGCAGAGTGTCACTTGCCTTGTACAACTAAATAAAGCCAGTGTTTTATGATGCATTACCTAAATATTCACATTAAAATAGAATTGCATTTTGAAACACTGTTTCTTGATGTTTTGAATTTTGAACCTTGCTATCTTAAGTGGCTAATTCCTCCCCCCTTGCACTTTTAATTGATTTATATTTTGAAATGTTAACTTGAAATTATTTTTTAATGTCATGTTTTGATCAAGTCATTGAGATTCTATCATCTGTGTGGAAGATAGATAATAAATTTTAATAATGCGCTTAACTCTTCCATTGAAATAAACAAGGATTTACTCTGCCTCTGTTCATTAAATTTCAGGGGTGATATTCAGAGTGGGTTGTCCAGTTATTCTAAAAGAATGTTCAGCTTACCAAGTTATATGTGTTGTTTTAATTTGTTAATTAAGACAGACAGCAGGACAGACAGCAGTTCTAGCCAATTGGGTGAGGGTACAATCTAGGCCCTCATCAGCACAGGCCAGAAAGGCTTCTAGGCCCTCACCAGCACAGGCTTCAAGGCCCTCACCAGCACAGGCCAGAAAGCTACGGGGAAGTGGCAGGATACCATGAATAAAGACAGAGGCCTTCCCTTTGGGCCTAGAAGCACATGCAAGGTGTGCTTCTAGGCCCGAGCGGAAGTCCGCGCTGATGCTAGGGAGAAGGGGGAAGCAGGCCTTCCTCTCTGGCGTACAAGCACACGGGGAGGGGGGGAGCCTTTCATGAACGGGCTTTGAATCTAGTACTCTACATAATCCATTAATATGTGAATTAAGAAATATATGAATGAATTAAGATAATTGATTTTTGGAAGCCACTCAAATCATGCTTTATTAGCTTACTAATATTATTTGGTATCTGGTATATATTGCATATATTATTGTATATATATTGTATATATTATTTGGTATCTGGTATATATTAAGAGCCTCTTGTGGCGCAGAGTGGTAAGGCAGCAACATGCTGTCTGAAGCTGTCTGCCCATGTGGTTGGGAGTTCGATCCCAGCAGCCGGCTCAAGGTTGACTCAGCCTTCCATCCTTCCGAGGTCGCTAAAATGAGTACCCAGCTTGCTGGGGGGTAAACGGTAATGACTGGGGAAGGCACTGGCAAACCACCCCGTATTGAGTCTGCCATGAAAACGCTAGAAGGCGGCACCCCAAGGATCAGACATGACCCGGTGCCTGCACAGAGGGGATACCTTTACCTTTACCTTTATATATTGCAATTATCCTTATATGAAATTTGAAAATTAGATATTGATATTGAAAATAGATATTGATATTATTGGGTCCTGAAATTTGACTATGTAAGAAGTTTGAGGTAATTATTCTAGGGTGCTTATGATGATTATAAACTGTCAGTAAAGCTAAGACACTTTTCACAAACTCCCAAAAAGAAAAGTTTAACAGAGTTTATTGGCTCAGTGAACGGAAAAGAAGAATATGGCGTTTGCAAAAAAAAAAAAAAAAAAAACCTACAAGAAAGAAGCTTGGAGAGGAGGCACCAGAAGAAAATTATGAAAACATTGATATTTTCAGATAATGCAGGCACTGGATAAGCGCAGAATTAAAGGACTGGAAAATAACAGCAGAATTGAAATTTGCGGTTTTGGAATCCCAAAGCAAGTCAAGAAATGTAATAGTCAAGGGCATCTCAGAAGATTTTGGAAAGCACAATGTACAACAATACATAACAGATTTCTGCAGGAATAACTTTCAGATGGATATTCAAATTGAGAAAGCATACAAGATTTTCTCAAAACCAGCTTTGTATAACAAACAACCTAGAGACGTGGTGATAAGTTTTGATAGCAAGCTGGTTGAGAGATTCCGTATTGGTGAAGAACTGCATCGAACCTCTCAAAATCAAAGGATAAGATGTGAGAATATTTCAAGATTTTTCTGGTGACACCTTATGTAAAAGAGCACAATTCCACTTTTTATGACAAAAACTTATTCTAAAAGACAATTACTGGAAGATAACTTTCACCTTGGAAGTTTTATTACCTGAAGGTAGACGAATCATTAAAACCAACAAGCACCGGAGTTAGCGGAACAAATTTTCACAGGAAACACTGGCACAAGACCCAAACCAGCTTCCATCTCAACTGCCACAACTGAATCTGCCTTAAGTGGGGGCATTGAATTCCAGATAAGAGGTATGGAGAAATTGAAGACCCTATCAATGAATGTCAATAGACTAAATGCATCAGCTAAAAGATTAAAATTTTTCCATCAACTTAAAGAAGTTCAAACAGATATTATTTGCTTATAAGAAATTCATATTAAAGAAAAACATGAGAAAGTTTGGGATGTTAAGAAGCTGGGAAAGGTTTTTGCTGCCTCTCCTATAGGAAAAAATAAGAGGAGTAGTGGTATATGTACCAAACCTAAATCTTAAACTGATGCCTTAATTCAAGACCCCGAACGCCCATTCATTATCCTCAAAATGGGAAGGACTTGTTTCTAACTAATATTTATGCACCTAATTATACAAAAAAAAAGTTCTATGAAGATGTATTTCAAAAGCATATGGAAATTATTGTTGCAGAAGTAATCTTGATTGGAGACTGCAGTCCAGAATCCAGAGTGGAATAAATCCCACAAAAAAGCAGGAGCTATGCTGCACTGTTTAATTTTCAAGAACTGGCACTGGTAGATGTTTGGAGAGAGCTTAACTTACAAACATGAAACTATACTTTTTATTCGCAATGTCATAGCTCTTACTCAAAATTGATCAGTGCTGGTGATTGAGAAGCTTATTGCTTATAATGGTTAATACGGAAATACTGCCTAATATATTTTCAGACCATAACCCCCTGGAGCTAGAATTGGGTTAAGAAGATGGAGATTTAATGACTATATCTTGGATGATAAGCAAAGACTGGAGAAGTGCCAACTAGATCTCCAAGAATGTGATCAGATTAATAATGCAGCAGATGTGAACATTTCAACAATATGGGAAGCTAGTGAAGCCTTTATGAGAGGGATATTAATTCAACATAACTCTGCACTGAAGAAGAAAAAAAGGCAAGAGTTGAAAGAGTAGAAAGGCAATTGTACCAAATTGAAGAAGAGCATCAAAAGTCTCAATCTAGACAGATCTGGAAACAAATAAAGGTCTAAAATTCAAAAGAGACCTCTTAGAAACCAAAGAGATGAAAAAAACATTGGACTGCTTAAAACAAAACATTTTTGAATATGCAGACAAACCTGGGAAAGGGCTCCTGTATAGACTTCATATACATTTTTACAAGAAATCCATCTCTCATCTGAAGCACAGTGGGTTAGAATATCATACTAAAAAGGGCATTCAAGCTTGTTTTATGAATTTTTTCCAAAACTTGTATCACTCAGAACATAAGGGAATTTAGATTTGGAGATGGAATATTAGAAAGATATTCTTCTTTAAAAATGTACAGCGGAGCATCACCATATACTAAATCAAAAAGTATCAATTCAAGAAGTTAATGATGCAATTGTAGCAATGAAATCTGACAAAACACCAGGACCTGAAGAATTCTCAGTGGATAATTACAAAAAAGATTCATATTATCTCTCCTCCCCTACATCAATTAATTAACACAATAATGGAAAGCTCAAAAAGATCTTTCCTGGAAACCTGGGAACAAGTGTCAACAGCTTTGATCCATAAAGATGGCACAGATCTGCTTCTCCCACAGTCATATAGACTGATCTCTCCCTTGAACGCAGACTGTAAAATTTTTGTTAAGATTTTCGTCAAAACACTTAAGAGATTCATAGGTGATGTGGTGCATGCTAATCAAGTTTCATAAATATGTTTGCTTAGTTTTAAATGCAATAGAATATGTACTTAAGGCACAACAATGCATGGCTTTCATGTTTTTAGATGCAGAGAAAGCTTTTGATAATGTTCAATGAAATTTTTTACAAGCAAATTTGTGAATAATGGACTGTGGAGAAATATTTCTAAAATTAATCTGACAAGTATATTCGAGACAAGAGGCCAGAATTTGGTTAATATAATACTTACAGATGAGAAAATCAGGATCAGGAAAATTACCAGGCAAGGCTGTCCACTATCTCCCCTGTTATTTAATGTAGTGTTTGAAACCATTGCAACAAATATCAGGCATGCCTCGGAACTTTGGGGGTAAAGGTACGAAGAAATGAGTTTAAATTGAGAAGTATTTTTATGCTGACATAACCTGTTAGACCTCTTCCTGTATTACTGGATTTCTTAAAAGACTTTGGACAACATTCTGGCTATAAAATAAACAAGAAAAAAACTAAAATCATTATTTTGGGGGCTTCAGAACAACTGTTGAAGAATTTAAAAAAATAAAACAATGTGAAATTGATCCGGAAAAAGGTTTGTTACCTAGGAATATTTTTAGATAAAGATGAGATGTCTATTTGAAAACAATTATAAATTAGTATGGAAGAAAATACTACACAACTGACAAAGGTGGTCTAAAATGAAAAAATCCTCCAGGATGAAAAGAAAAAAGGAGGGCAAAGTGTACCAAATCTGGTTATAGTTACATGCTGAGATGGGTAGCAGATTGGATAATGGACCCATTATCAGGAGACTTGGTGTTTGAGAAGACTGGTCTTGACAACGGTCTTCACAGATTTTTGTGGCCTTTTCAAGGCTCTAAAAAAACAGTGGACTTTCATTTCTGGATGATAACTTTGTTAAAGATTTGGTCAAGATGCAAACCTAGAATAAATCCCAAATTATCAATGTTGAAAACCCCAGTAGATGCATATGTAAACGAATCCTAACAGAAAAGAACTGATTGCTTAAAATATAATGATTTATTAACCAGTATGGGCAAGGCTGTATACTGTTGCCTTTCCTATTTAACTTGTATGCGGAGCACATCATGAGAAAGGCAGGGTTAGATGAGTCACAAATTGGGATCAGGATTGTAGGGAGAAATATCATCCTCAGATATGCAGATGATACCACTGTAATGGTAGAAAGCGAAGAGGAACTAAAGAGCCTGTTGATGCAGGTGAAGGAGGAGAGTGCAAAAGTTGGCTTGAAACTCAATATCAAGAAAACGAAGATCATGGTATCTGGACCTATCAATTCCTGGCAAATAGATGGGGAAGAAATTGAGGTAGTGACAGATTTTATTTTCCTGGGCTCCAAGATCACTGAAGATGGGGACTGCAGCAAAGAAATTAAAAGATGCTTGCTCCTGGAGAGGAAAGCTATGGCAAATCTAGGCAGCATCCTAAAAAGCAGAGACATCACCCTGCCAACAAAGGTGCGTGTAGTCAAGGCTATGGTCTTCCCAGTTGCAATGTATGGCTGTGAAAGTTGGACCATAAGGAAGGCCGAGCGTCAAAGAATTGAGGCTTTTGAACTCTGGTGCTGGAGAAGACTCTTGCGAATCCCTTGGTCTGCAAGGCGAACAAATCGATCAGTCCTAGAGGAGATCAGCCCTGACTGCTCCTTAGAAGGCCAGATCCTGAAGATGAAACTGAAATACTTTGGCCACCTCATGAGAAGGAAGGACTCTCTGGAGAAGAGCCTAATGCTGGGAGCGATTGAGGGCAAAAGAAGAAGGGGACGACAGAGAATGAGATGGCTGGATGGAGTCACTGAAGCAATTAGTGCAAACTTAAATGGACTTTGGGGAATGGTAGAAGACAGGAAGGCCTGGAGGATCATTGTCTATGGGGTGGCAATAGGTCGGACACGACTTCGCACCTAACAACAATGGGGATATTAAAAAGCTGGGATTTACTTTAATATTGGATTGTTTGAAAACTTGCAAATAATGGCAAAGTTTAAGATGGAGCTTCAGGAGCAGACAACCCTTATTAGTGACTTGACAGAATTTGAAACCATCTTATTACAAGCACAACCTCACATCCAAGGACAAATATATAAGCTTTTGTTAAAATATGAGACAGAGATCAAACAGGTTAAAAACTGCATGGCTAAATTGATAAATTATAATATTTCTTTAGAAGAACGAGAACCATTTTAGGGGGGAAATATCAAACATACAAAATATTAGTTGTTGAGAAAAAGTGGGTACAAAATGTTTTATGGATGGTATGTAACACCCAAAGTGATTAGTAAAATTTCTAAGCAATATGATGATAAATGATGGAAATGCCAGGATAAAGTTGGTTCTTTCTATCTATCACATGTGGTGGAATTGTAAAAAGATTTTAAAAATTGGATAAAAACTCATGGGGTATTTGAAAAAAATGTTGAATACCAGGTTTCCTATGTATCTATATAATATGTTATTGAGCTTTGTTCCAGGGAATCTTCTTTTTCCCATGTGACCATGGTGGCAAGAATTGTAACTGTATAGTACTGGAAACGTTTGGATATACCCAAGGTAACAGACTGGCTCAATAAACTTGGAGAACTTTGCAAAATGGCCAAGTTGACAAGCTTAGTCAATTTAAGATGCCTTGAAGAATTTCAAGATAGATGGCACATCTGCATGGTTTATATGACAGAGTTATAAAACTTGTATTAGTTGAAAAAATAATTGAATATTGAAATGTAGCAATAATCTTTTCTGTATTATTTCTCTCTGTTCTTTCATTTATACTTATTTTGAAACTAATAAACATCATTAAGGGTGGAAATACAAAATTTATATTAATAACTAAGCAAGAAATGAAGGATTTTCATGATGTGGGATTTTCTTCCTGTTGCTTATGTCCAGCCTTTGGGGGATTACATATAGGTTCCAGTTAGTCATTGATTCACCTGTCCTGTATGAATCTGAACTTAAGTGTATGCAAACTAGTGGCCATCACTACATTTTATTGCAGTGGATTCCACAAGTTAGATTCATAGATTAAAAAAAAATTCTTTGTCTATTCTGATTATATTGTCTATCACTTTATTCAAAACCACTAAGTATTATGGAGGAGGGGGAAGAAGTTCTTCCATTCCACTGGGGCGGGGGCGGCATATAACTCAAATAAATAAATACATTTATAAGGCTCTGTTGTGTCTGCCTCTCCCAATTTTACTTTCCCTGATGATGGAGGAGAGAATTCAAGAAGGGATTATTCTTCCTACTTGCTCTACAAGCAGGACTGTTATAGTTAGGTGAGTCTTTAAGATAGCTAATAGGGAAAATAATGCAACATACCCAGTCTGCTAGATTTTTCTCTTTGGGTCAGTTGAAATCTTTTTTCATTTTCCTAGAATCTTTTTTCCTTCTGGCCTTAGACCGCTGTTTCTGTGCCTTGGTTGTTTTCCTAATAATCTTTTCTTTAGAGACTGTTTAAAACAAAATAAAACAGGGCCATACATCCTCTTTATATTATTGTTTGGTATGTTTGGGATGGTAGCTGTATTCATGTAAATATGCTTGTCAATCAGTAAGGTATAAGGGGATGTCTATGTGTTCATCATATATTTGTACAGTGATGTCTAAAAACTGTATTTCTTGCATAGATTGGTTTGCAGTGAACTGGCTCAGTTGGAGGACTTTAAACCAGTCAGAATGGATGTTGAACAAGATAGCAAATATGCCACAGTTTTGGCAAGGTGCTCTTCCTCCTGTAGCGCCTGTGGTAATAGGGGGGCAGATAAGGTAGCTCGCACTCCCCCTTACTCTACATGAATACATAGCCCCATCTTTGGGATTGAGATTCAGGGCTCAGTATGCTCTGAATCTTCCTCAAGTAAAGAAGACAGAGAAGTTTCTGACGAGGAAGAACCTGAGGTCCACAACCATGCAGACTCATCTGTTTCCACAAGATGTTTTCTAAAAAATCTTTCCTAAAGTGTTGTGTGTTGTGGAAATCTCCAGCCTGATCTAAGTCTAACCATCTTATTCTCTTATGCCAGAGGCTGTGTAGCATTCCAAATTGCCCCAGTGGATGATCTAGTGCTAGCCTGTGCCAGTTTGGTTCTCCCTGCAGAAAAAGATGGCTTGCCCAGAGATGCTTTGCAACAGAAGAATTTGCCAGGATGAGTTAAAAATGATTGCTCTATCAGTTACTTTCTCTGTGAATGCCTCTCTTAGATGCAGTTCAGCTCTCTGCCAGCACTATGGCTTTGAACGTTACTGCTACAAGAAATACCTGAGACTCTGCAGTTTGGAGGTTGATCCCTCTTCCCAGGCTAGAATACCTAGCGTGTAATTTAAAGGAGTGCATCTGTTTGGAGAAGGCATGGATAGATAGTTGGTGGAGGATAAAGTAAGAAGTCTTTGCCTTCCCACAAGGAAGACTTCAACCCCAAGAAGCACTTTTCTTCTTTTTGTGAATTCAAAAGGTCTTCAATAGGTCTTCTGGTTTTCAAACTTCTAAATCCTCCATGGGGAAATGGCAACCAAGGCAATCTGGTAGAATTGTGAGGGCTATTTTAGAATGTGACCAGATTACCCCACTTTTGGAGGGACATCTGGGGGCACCTGGCAAATTGTACTTATGTTGAAATTTAAAAATATATTACAATACTATTTTTGCATTCTATATGTTCTATGAAACTTTTTGTTGCTCCATATAGACCAAATTTTAAATCAAGACCCCCCCCCCCCCCCCGTCAGTGGTGTCCCGCTTTACCAATATTAAAATCTGGTCAACTTATTTTAGAAAGAAAACAATAAAGAAATTCAAGATGTAAACCCTAAGATCTAAAGTTTCATCAACTCAAAAGGAAGATTTGCTGGCCTCAGTAAATCTCTCAGAGGCCTTCTTGCATATACTGATTCAGAAATCTCATCAAAACTTACTGCATTTTGCTTATGACGATCATCCCTCCTATCTCTCCCATTCAGCCTCAAGATGACATTATGGGTATTCACCAAGGTCTTGGTTTTTCTAATTGTGTATCTGAGAACCCAAGGAATATCGATCTTTCCTTAATGAGATTTTAATGAAGTGCCCATTTCTCATGCAGGGCATGAAGGATCTTTGTTGGACTATAGTCCGCTCTTAAGAACATGGTTTTATCATCAATCAAGAGAAGAGCAATTTAATGCCATCTCAGAGTCTCTCATCTAGGGGTTGTGATACACTGTTCTAGACAGAGTGTTTCTGTTTTAGGAGAGATCATTGCAGCAGTTCAGCACATTTTGAGACATTCACAGGTGAAGACTGTTCCTAGCAAGTCTTCTAGGCAAAATAATTTCATGTCAGGATGTCGTGCAGTGAGTACATTTTCATGCTTGGCTGCTACAGAAGTTCCTGTTTCCCTAGGAGGATGTCATAGCCAGGAGAAAATTCAAACAAGCCTCTCTGTGATTCTGTGGTTTCTGTGATACAGGATTTACATTGGTAGCTGGAGATATCCAGGTTCACAGAAGGAGTTCCACTTTGGGAAACAAAGAGGTTAGTTCTAATGCCAGCCTCTCAGGTTGCAGGTACTCATTCCCAGGGGAAAGCACTCCAAGATGTTTGGTCCAGGGAAAAGGCATTGCAAAGTATCACCCTCCTAGAGGAGGAAAAATGGGGGAGAATCTTATATGCCGCTCCAACTCTGATAATTAAAAGTGTTATTCAGAGAGTCATAGACCTAAAGAGGGGAGGGAGTGTTTCCTTGGGGCTGACTGCTGATTCAATCCTCTGCTGCGATGGGCTTCGCAGTATTAAATGCTCCTGCCTGCCAGGAGCACAAGTCTTTGGTGTGAGTTAAAAGGTTCTTGACTTGGGGATTACGCCGGAGGTTTCTTTAAGTATTGAAGGGAGTGCAGGAAAGATACAAACTACTTCTGCAATGTACCAAAGTGGCATGGCTGGTGATGGAGCCAAGGCAGTGACATGCATTGTTTGTGGCATGTTTGTGTTCTTACCTCAGGGTAACTGCAATTACATTTGCAGCATCAGTTGGTAGCTCTACTAGAGGAGAAGATACAGAGGCTAGAGGCATGCCTGTCCACATTGACTTCTATAAAGGAAGGTGAAAAGTTCTTGGAGAGAACTCATGAAGTACTTTTGGGGGAGGAGGTAAAGGCATTTCACCAAATAGGGGAGCACACAAAACAGGAGGTTCAAATAGGTGTAGAAAAATAAGATGTTCTGCCCCTTTAACCTCCGTAATAGATTCCACAATCTGCCTGTGGATATTGATACAGGACCACAGGAGCAAGGGCTATTCCCCCAGTCCTCCGCAAGGTTAAAAGATTTTTCACGGACCCCTGCGGATGAGAGGACTAGCTCTTCTGCTTCCCATTGTAGGAAGAGATGGGTGCTGATAATTGGGGATTCCTTACTGAGGGGAGTGGAGGCCAAAGTATGTCAACCCGTCTTGTTGTCTTGAAAGGTATGCTGTCTACTTGGTGCACACACCAAGGATTTCTCAGAAAGGCTGGAAAGGCTTGTAAAGCCCACAGATCATTATCCCTTCCTCCTCATTCATGTGGGAACAAAAGATACTACCCGGTTCAGCGTGGAGCATATTAGAAGAGGCTGTGTGGCTCTGGGAAACAAAGTAAAGAACCTGGCAGCGCAGGTTGTGTTTTCACCAGTTCTCCCTTTTCTTGGCCATGGCTTAGGAAGGGAAAGAAAAATAATGCAAATAAATGGCTATGCCATTGGTGTTATCATGAAAGGTTTGGATTTTTGGACAATGCCTTATGCTATTCTGATGAGGCTCTTCTCCTAGAAGATGGTGTGAAAAAATATGTTTGCGAAGAGCCTTACAGACCTGGTAAGGAGTGCTTTAAACTAAATCCAGTAGAGGAGTGAGACTTAAATTCCAAACCTAGTTTGATGACAATAACTGTAGATGAGAATCCTGCAGATGTACAGGGAATGGCACATATTCAGGGAACTATTAACTTACAGGTAAATTCCAAAACTAAAACCCTAGGATAGCGATCCCCAACCTGTGGGCCGCGGACCACATGTGGTCCTTCAACTAATTGGAGGTGGGCCCCGAAGGATGCCTCCCCCCCCCCCGGCCCTTTATAACACACTTTGGGTGTCGTTGCCTCCCATCACTCCCAGATGGGACTATCTCATTGCAGAGAAACAAGCTCAGGGTTCCCATTGATTTGTCATTGTCCTGAGTTAAAATTTCCATGAAAATAAAATGTTCCTTATGTTCATTGTTGTGGCGTGTCTGTATCTTATTTTGAAGGGATGTTTAAACATTACCATAGTGATCACAGAGCGTTAGGGCAGTGGTTGAGAGTAGAGGAGTAAACTACCCCCCCCCACCGGGCCTCAGTAAAAGGTGTTGAGTGGTCCCCGGTGATAAAAAGGTTGGGGACCACTGCCCTAGGACACAGGAATGAATGATTACGATGCTTCCACACTAATGCACAGAGTATGGAAAACAAGCAGGAAGAACTAGATGTCCTAATAGAGGAAGGGAACTGTGACCTAATAGGCCTTACAGAAACTTGATGGGTTAACACTCATGATTGGAATATTAGGATTGAGGGGTAAAATTTATTTACAAGGGACAGACAAATAAAGGGAGGAGTAATCAAGTGTATACTTATGAGGAAGTCCATGTATCTGAACATGAAAGTTCAGTTGAGAATCTTTGGTTAAAAATAAAAGGAGTTGGAAATAATAGTGGTATTATTGTGGTGGTCTGCAATAGACAACCAGGCCAGGCAGAGGACTTGGATGTTATGCTCCTAGACCAGGTTACAAAACTCACAAGGAGGCGAGACACAGTGGTCATTGGTAAGTTACCCAGATATGTGTTAGAAGACCAACCCTGTTAAAAATGTTAAATCCAATAAGTTCTTGGCTTGTCTTGCTGACAGCTTCATTTCCCAGAAGGTGAAGTGGGCAACTAGGGGGTCCACAATTTTAGACTTGATTCTTACCAGTAGGGAGGAACTGGTTTATGAGGTGAAAGTAGTGGGCACACTTGGTAGTAATAACCATGTGATTAATTATAATTATATCGTTTCTATGTTTTATGTAAACCACCCTGAGCCTCCAGGGAGGGTGGTATATAAATATAATAAATAAATAATCTTGATGAAGAGAAAAGATGTACATACATATATTGGCTGGACTTCAGGGAAGCAAATTTTTAACAAGTTATGTTTGGTTATTTAGTTATGTTCAACGTAACAAAAAGAGTAAGGACATGGTAGGGCTATTGTGGGGACAAGAAAGTGAAATTGTAACAGAGAGGGCTGAACTGCTCAATTCCTACTTCTCAGTCTTTTCCTGCGAGGAAAATCATGCTCAATGTGGCAAAAACGTATCATGTGATGAGAGATGGGAGTTGCAGCCCTGGATCACTGTAGGAGTAGTCCATAAACACCTAATTTATTTAAATGAAACTAAGTCCTCTGGGTCAGATTAATTGCATCCAAGAGTACTACAAGAACTTGTGGATGTAATTTCAGAAGGTGAATTTCCTCCAGGCCACACTGGCCATTGATTCTGTGGGTTTTTTGGGATCGGCATCATCAAGGCATGGAATTGGAGTCACTGTGGTAGGCCGGTAGTTGTGAATTTCCTGCTAGTGTGAGAAAGGGTAATGAGAAAATCCAGCATGTGCAACTTAGCATGTTGGCAGCTGATTGGAACAATAATAGAAATTATGTGTGGGGGGAGAGACGAAGGAGCCATATTGTGAATCAGTAAGGGTCATTAAAATATAACAAAAACAGGCAATCCCGGGAGATCTTTGATCTGACTTATAGTAGAAGGGTTGCTATTACTTTGCCTGTGGAGCTGGAATTATCCCAATAAGTTCCAGTAGGGAGTACATTTGTTTGTTTGATCTGTTGTAGCTAAAAGTTTTACAAATCCACTTTGCTCAGATTTTCAAATGCTGTGCCTAAACAACTGATGATCAGAATATTTATTTAAAACTAGAAACGGATGTGAGGAAACTGACATTTTAGGAAGTCAGTTGTGTATGATTAATGAATTTTAATGAGGTTATGTAGTCCTACATTTCTGGTTGTTTTGGAGAAACAGAACAAAGTTTGGGTCTTTGGCATGCAGTATGTATGGAGAAGAGCCTAATGCTGGGAGCGATTGAAGGCAAAAGAAGAAGGGGACGATAGAGAATGAGGTGGCTGGATGGAGTCGCTGAAGCAGTAGGTGCAAACTTAAATGGACTCCGGGGAATGGTAGAGGACAGGAAGGCCTGGAAGATCATTGTCCATGGGATCGCGATGGGTCGGACACGACTTCGCACCTAACAACAACAACAATGTATGGGTGTGAAGTAAAAAGTGGCATAGTGAATTCGGGGCCCATGACAAATAAAAAATGAAAAAGTGTGGGATTGTTAGTGAGAGAAAATGAAGAATTAAATACTTGGTACTTGGTTCATTGTATTCATTGGGTGCTAGAGCTTGGCGGTGGAAAGAAGAAGGGGAGATATTGTCCAATCTGTAAGGGCATGTGGTTGAATGTGTGTGTTGTGTGGGAGGTTATGGTGGTGTGACAAATGAAAGTGTAGGTGTGGAGAGATGGGTGTCAAGAACCTGTAATTTGGAATGTTCGTTGAGTGTGGAAGATGATTGATCTTTGGGAATTATGGCATAGTGGTTACAGATGAGCTTTCCACACCCACACCATTCCACCCCAACCTCAGTCTGCAAGCCTCTACCATCATCTCTAGAGTGTTGCTCATCTCTAGATTATAATGATCAGCTCTGCAGGCAAAAATGGCTACTTTGAAGGCTGGACTCTGGGGTATTGTAGGATTTTGAAGTCCCACCTCCAAACCCCCAGGAATATTTCCAACCCAGGGGTAGCCAACCTCCAGATGGGGCCTGGAGAGCTCCTGTAATTACAGCTCCCCAGGCAGAAAGGGCTGCACAGGCCTAAGTGTTACGTCCAACAACTTCCCTCACTTTGCCTCAGACCGCTGACGGAGCTGGCAGGTGGCTGTTGAGTGCGCTCCCTCCCCCTTCCCTTCAGGTCTGCTGTGGAGGAGCCTCTAACAGTCCCTGACTAAGGCGAGAGAGGCATTTCCAAGAACATTGCAGAGGAGTCTTTGGGGGTACTTGTGCTTTCCTTTTGAGCGGGGGGGGGGAGCTTTCCCCTTCTGCCAAACTGTTGGCTGATAGAAAAGCCCCTTCTCAAAATACTGTGCTGGCCGGTCTCACTGCTGGAGGGAAGAAACAGCCAATCCATGTGTATTTCTTCTGTGTGACCCTCTGCAGATGTGAGGCATACTGCACAGGGTTGTTGTGCAGATGAAACAGGAGGCAAAAGAACCTACACAACAGCATCCAGTTTCATCTGCACAACAACCCTGTGTGGTAGGCCTCAAATCTACAGAAAGTTGCAGAGAAGAAATACACATGGCTTGGCTGCATCTTCCCTCCAACTGTTAGGCAGAAGGGGTAAGCTTTATTCCGCCGCCCCCCAAAAATACCCCCACTGACTCCCCTTTGTTGCTTTCAGAAATGCTTCCTTCTTATCAGTCAGGGGCTGTCAGAGGCTCCCTCACAGCAGGACTGAAGGGAGTGAGGAGGGATTGCATTCACCACCCACCATCTATTTCTGTGAGTGTTCTGGGGCAAAGTGAGGGAAGTTGTTGGATGTGACAGGACAGCCCTGGGGCAAAAAGGGCTGGTGTGGTTCAAGCCACCATTCTCACCCCCTTTGGCAGCCCTATTGACCTCCTCTCCTTGTGGTGGTCAGGGGAAGACTGGCGGCGATGTTGCCAGATTGCCCCTGGCTGGGCTGGAGGGCAGGTTGTGTCGCCTCCCTATTGGCCCAAAGATTGGACTGGCCCTGCCCACTCTCCACCCACCTAGGCCTTAGCCTTTTATATTATACAGCGAAGCTGTTCCAGATTATATTTATATACTGCCCTCCCTGAAGGCTCAGCCGTTCACATTAAACAGAAACAATATAAAAATGTGTGCCCTAATTTTGTACATAAAATTATATTTTGTTAATAGCTGTTTCATTCTGTTACTTTCAGTTTTCACTCTTATCCAAGGCAAATAAAGAAAATATTGTTTGTGTATGTGTGTGTGTGGGGGGAGTTAATAGGAGCAGACAAAGTGTAATAGCCATAGAGGGGGGATCACTCAAGTTTGCAGAAAAAACTGTTTGGGGATAACTGTGCCCCCCTATTTCCAGGTTTAGATATCCTCAGATTGGGGATGTACTTGGGAGTTTGAGATCTAGTTATATATTATGGACCAGCTCTGATGGTGGTATAATTTCCTCTTCCAGAGCAATTTTCTAGCAGTCATTGTATTATAGACAATTTTTTCCTGCTCACCAAGAAAGGGATTTCCCAGAAGCCTGCATCTCTTGGTTTACAGTGCTCAGAGTGTTGGGTTTAAATGCTGTCCAACAAGTTTCATCTCTTCACCTCCAAAATATCAGTAGCCTTTCACAGAAATTGCCATAAGCTTCTTCCTGTTTGGTAGGAGAAGAATTTGGAGCTGAGAATCAAGTGAATATTCAAATGGATACCCATGACTATGACTGTGATTTGACTGACAGCAGTATGTCCACATGGAAAGCATTCAGTACTTTTGCGTGTCATATAATATTTCCTTTGTACAAATGAAAGTTAAATTACATTTTAAATATCCATAGTTACTTTATCTTTAGAACAAATAGAAGAAAATTATGAAATATTGGGCATATTTCGTTAATTATGCTGAACTACAGAATAAATCACATAGATTTCACATTCTTGGTACATATGCTTGCAGTTGTAGCCTCTATCAAATACACAGTCCAAAGACTCTGCTGCCACCACTCTGTGAGAGAGTTCCAGCAGGTAAATAATATCCAAGGGGACTTTAAGTTTCAGGGTTTCAGTCATCCAAGATGTGATTTGTTTAGGAAAATAAAAGGGAAAGACAATAAAAGGATTTCAAAATGACAACAAAATGTAATGGTCAAAAATACTACTTCAGTTGCACCATTTATAATAATTATCATAGTTGGTTCTTGGAGTCCAACGTATATATTGAGAGCCATGTTTGACAGGCATATGAAAAATTTGGGTAACAGCCATATTCAAAAAGACATCTGCTTGAGGCAGCTATATCCCCCTAGCAGCCATTTCAGATCCTAGATACGTTAATTCCCAGTGTTTCAGAACGTGCATGGAGTAATAGTCACATAGATCATTAGACTGTAATATTCGCCTTCTTACAGGAGGGCATCCTTCAAAAACTAAAAGTATTCATCCTTTGCCACTAGGTAACAACTATGGCCATGATCCTACTGCAAGTAACTGGCTCCCATATTGTACATTTCCTCAAAGGGGTCATGTATATCAACCCTCCTGTGATCCACAGTTGCCCCTCGTGGAGACTGCAGATAGTTCTTTCAGCTTTTGCTGAAAGGGAGGTGCCCCTTAAATTGCTTCAACTGAAAGCACTTTTCCTCACAGTGGTAACTTCAGCTAAGAGTTTTGGAACTGAGAGCCTTGTCAGGAAAGTTCTATGTGTCCTTCACAAGGATAAGCTGGTGCTCTGGCCAGCTTCACAACTTTATTCTCAAGGCGAACTCAACTTTCCACAGGAGTCAAGAGATTCATCCTTCTGCCTGTAGCCAACCCAAGGAGAAAGGCTGGCATTTATTAAACCTCTGGAGGGCCCTCAAAATTTGCCTCCAATATACAGAGACCATTGGAAAAACAGACTCTGTTTTCATTTAATTAATAGCTCCCCAAAAGAGGAAGAGAAGCAGGGAAAACAATTCCTGTCATGGTGGTTGAACAATCAGTGCTGAAAACATATGAGGTACTCAAGGAAAAAAACAGAGCTTGTGAATTTAGACTAACAGTAGCTCTCCAAAGTCTCGGGGAAAGGTCTCTTGCATCATCTACTGTTAGCTGTTTTAACTAGAGATACTGGAGATTGAAACTGGGACCTTCTGCATGCCAAGCAGATGCTGTATCACTAAGCCAGTAGTCCTCAACCTTTTTATCACCAGGGACCGGTCAACGCTTGAGAATTTTACTGAGGCCCGGGGGAGGGTAGCCTTTTGCCAAGGGACGTCGGCGCTGCCTGAGCCCCTGCTCCACTTGCTTTCCCGCCGGCACCCCTGACTTTCCGTCACCTGCTGGGAGGTGCTGCCAGCAGCAGCTGCACAGTGCCACGCTGAGGGGGAGCCCCAACCATGGTGGCCACTGGAGAGCACCAAAGGTGAGCCGGCAGCTGAGTGGCAGGGCAGCCACCAAGGCAGCAGCCGGGGAGGAGGACGAGGAGGAGCCGTAGGCCAGTACCGACTGATCCATGGACCGGTACCAGTCCCCTGACCGGGGATTGGGGACCGCTGCACTAAGCTACAGCCCTCTTGACATATGATAGTACAAATAACATTCAGAAATGATAGTTTTTAAAATCATGAAGCAATAAGGCCAAATACTGCATTTCATATTATAACAAACATGCTGCAATTAAGTCAGCCAATTTTGACTCCATAATATTATATGGTGTTTCCAAAATACATTTAAGCAAGCCTTGTCTCCTTGGCTGTTAGATATAGACCAAAAAATTAGAAGCCAGACTTATGATTCAGCCTTTGAGATTTTAATGACAAATGTTCTAATTATTGCTACCATAAATTTTAATCTTGTTTCTCATAATTTTATTATGACAAATACATCAATAAATATAGGAGCAACTGAGGTTTTTTTTTTACCATTTCAAAAAGCTGACCTCTGATCTAGGCCTTGGTGGACTAGTTCAACTGAAGTCGGCTGAAGTTAAATCCAACACACTATGATGTGCGTTCTTTGGCTGGGTTAGCATGATGGGGTTCAGTTGACATCCTCAACCACTGCCAAGAGCCTGGGTGTACTTCCTTTACTATGGTGACCTGCTAGATATTTTACCATCTCCTCCAGGCACATCAACTTGTACCTATCTCTTGGCATCTGATCCAGCCACCATGATTCATGGAACGTTCACTTTCAGACTAGATTACTGTAACTTACTTTACGTAGGACTGTCATTGAAACTGCTCTTTAAGCTTCAGCTGGTCTGAAATGTAGCTGCACGGGTCCTCTGAGGGATCCAGTGATGAGTACACATATGACCTGTGCTCTCCCAGCTGCACTGACTCCAGATTGAGTACCAGATCAGAGTCAAGGTTTTGGTTTTCACTTTCAAAGCCCTAAATAGTCTGGGATTTTCACATATATGGGACTGCCTCTTCCATTATGTCTCCCAAAGAACATAATGTTCTAGTGAACAAAATCTGTTTTGGATTCCTAATCCAAAGAAACACACTGCCAAATGAGATCAGGGCCCTGTGGGACCTTAAACATTGAATCATAGAATAATAGAGTTGGAAGGGATCTCATGGGTCATCTAGTCGAGCCCCTGCACTATGCAGGACACTCACATCCGCAGTTCCACAGAGCCTGCAAGATGGAGTTGTTTCACCAGGCTTATAGTTGAGACCTAGAAACAACTTTATAGTGTGCCAGCCTCCCTGTCCACAACACATCCAAATAAATTCCATTTCCTCCCCTTCTTTTTCAGAAAGGAGGCAGCTCTGAATCAAATAGTTTAATTAATATTTAATTACTATTTTTAAAACACTGTGAACTTAATATTTAATGTTTAATTGTTTTATTTATTTAATCCTTCTCTAAGCTGCACTGAACCTTCAAGGAAGGGCAGGGTATAAATTTAAAAATAAAGAAAATAAACATCCATTCAGTGGTTCATAATCTAGTATTAATTTAAAATATTGGAGCCAGTATAGAAAACAACTTATTTGTTACAAAATTAATTACTCACCACCAAATGATGTAAAGCAGTGTTACTTTGTGGTTTGCAAACTGCATGTGGCTTGATAGCATGGACTTTTATTTTGTGTCCACTTCTACACAAAAATGTTGCTGAATATATTGCTGCTGGTGGTCTGAAAATTTTCATGCTAAGTTGTACCTTTTCTACAACATATTGCATCAGTGATTTCGGCAATGTAGTACAAGAGTGGAAGCTGTAGAGGTAATGTCTATGTTGCATGCCCTTTAATTTTGACTCTGCTTATTTTATACAAAGTATATAAGAAGAACGTTACAGCTATACTTGTGTGCAGTTATATTAATCCCCTCATGGGTTAAAATGAATATCAGAATGCCTAGTCTGGCTCACAGGTGCTCATTATCCTCTGATCTCTGCAGTTACCATTCTTATCTCTTTCAAGGCCAGACTCAAGAACGTGATAATAGTGCTCAGTTTTAAAACCAGACAGGAAGGGGGAATTTAGGAGCAGCTGCCAACATCCTCTGGAAAGTTCCTCAAAAGATGATCTTTGGACCAAAGTAACCACCTAATGTCATAGGATAGAAAGCTCTAATAACGCCATAGGCCTGGGAAAGTCATGCTAATGTCATGCTGGTGTGGTTTGATATGTTATGCTTCATCATTTATTTTTATTTATTATTTTGAAATTTATATTCCACCCTATCTTTGGAAACTCATGATGGACTGCAACATAAAGAATACTTCTATGTTACTGCTGCAAGGAGATTTTCCATCTAATATTCCAAAAAAGTTAGCTTATTTGTGTTACTGAACTTTTGAGATGGTACTGTGTAGTGAATTCTTTTAACTGTTTAATAAACCTTTATATATTTTTCACAAGGTCTGTTTTACTTATATATTTCCAACCTCAAGAACTCGCAGGTCTGGAAAATTGGTCTATCCAAGGGTCTAGAAACAATAATCTTGGGTTTGGGTCTCTGCCAATGTGTTCACCATTTTATTTATTTATTTATTTAGATTTTTATACCGCTCTTCCCTACAGCTCTGGGCGGTTTACATAAAACATTTTGGAACATTTACATAGAACAAATATATCATTTGTTTTTATAGTTTAGGATGTGGTAAATTTTAATATAGTGACTTCAAAACTTGGGGCTTTAAAGGCGTCAGAGTTTTCTCCTTGTTCTTCTGTTTCACAGTCTGCTAATAAGAAGCCTCGAAAGACTCCAGGAGAAAAGTTTCGTTCAGAACCTGGAATTAGAGGAACAGGTCGAGGAAGAGCTAATGGTCACCCACAGCAGAATGGAGAGGGAGATCCTGTCACATTGTTTGAGGTGGTGAAGCTGGGCAAAAGTGCTATGCAGGTAAAATTGTGGGTGCCTATCATAGATCTCTAAATCTCTAAATTAAAGAGATTTTAATTAACAAAATCATACTTTTGCTTTTTCTTCTATTGTCCATCTCCAAAATAAAAGGAGATTGTATGCTTCTAAATATATCACAATTTTAAAAATATATCTTAGGACTAGTGGTCATTTGTGTATTTTTAATAAACTGTAGTTTTATTTATAATGTAAACCACCTTCAGTTCCTCAAGGTAGAAAGGTGGCTAATAAATCTTTTAAATAAATGCATAAATTATATGAAATTGTGCAAAATGGATTTCTGTATAGATGCTCAGTAAAAAGAGAGTTCCTGACCTTGATAGTCTGGGTCCCAATGCCCTCAGATCTTAGGAGCTGAGTCAGGTTGACACTTTAGTATTTGTATGGGGGAACACCAAGAAAGTTCAGGGTTGCAATATGGAGGCAGGCAATGGCAAACACCTCTGAAAGTGTCTTGCCTTGAAAACTCACAGGATCACCATATGTCAACTATCACTTGATGATAAAACAAAGTAAAAAGGAACAAATGAAGAGGGTCCTAAACCCAGGTTAAGTCTTAAATGCAGGGATACAATATGAGTGTTGCAGGTTGATCATGCATTACAATGCAGATTGGTATCAATGTATAGATTAACTGTATTGTGCTAACTGGCCCATTTTCTTTCTAGGAAAGTGCCTTGTTAGTTCGGGCCTATGTCTCAGTTTAAGTAGTTGGATCATCAGGCATGTAAATTCCCAATAAGGTCATTTAGTGGAGAAGGTATTACTATGACAATAAGCCTATCAGTGGTATTAAGGAAATAGCATCATATAAAATCCACTGGTGGGCAATACTTCATCCCACTCTCACTGCCTCTCAGCCTGCATATTCTGTATGAATCCCATGATCTCAGAAACAAACTTTTCTGGGATTGGAAATCCCAGGGATTGGAAATTCCAGAAGGATGATGAAGATGATGAGAAAGGTGTACTCCAGTCAATATCAGTAAATTGTCCGTCTAATTTCTCTTTCCCAATCAATTTTCTTTTGCCATAAAAATTGCTTTATAAGAAAAAGGAACATACGGGTATTCCAATGTAAACCAAAGTTCATCTGGATCTGAGATTATTCATTGTCTCAGTCCACACTGTGCTGCCTCTCATGCTATCCACCAAGATTACAGAAGTCTAAACCTACTTGGACAACAAGCCCTTTAACTATGACAAAGATAATCCAGTATATTCTCCCCAAGTCATTGCTTCCTCTATTAGTAGAGAGAAAGAAGTAAACAAAAGTGAACTTGAATGAATTTTGTATCCAACAACTTGGTAATATTTCACCAGATTTGTTGTCACCCTCTTACCTGTTTTCCTCATTGTGTAACTCTCAGAGCTACTACTGGCTTTTTTCTTGCCAGACAATCCTATTGCCATCCTTTCAAGCACTTGTATGGAGCAGTGACTGGAATGTTCTTGAGTAAATACAAATATAATAACTTTGACATTATCATTTTAGACAATGCAGTTTGTCCAAACCATGATCACTTTAGAGTAGAACAATTAGATAGGTCTTTAAAAAATTGTAACCACTATTTTAGTTACCTTTTACAAAATTGTCTCCAGTTAAGAGTGAATTATGCTCTGGATGTTATCTCAGCCCATATTTTCATTGCAGAAGAGAAAAACTGCCACAGAGACAGTAGTTCTTTGGTTAACCCTGTGTCGGGGAACTCCAGACTTGGACCACTGAGGGTTCCCAGTGTAATATGTGCAAATAAATGAAATATTTTGTTTAAAACATCAGTTTTGTGTCTGCATTGGAAGATCTGTCTAACCTCCATTAACTAATTAAATAAAGATGGGATAGTGTTTGACCCCACCGTGGAATTGAAAAGGTACTCATAACCTTCTCTCAAGCCAAATCAGAGTTTCTCCCCCAAAATTAGAATTTCTCCCCCAAATCAAAAGCCTTCAAAACTTCCTGTAAGTAATTCCATTCGATGCAATTAAATACTTTCTCTACGTCTATAATGAATAACATAGAACAGGGGTAGTCAAACTGCGGCCCTCCAGATGTCCATGGACTACAATTCCCAGGAGCCCTTGCCAGCATTCGCTGGCGAATGCTGGCAAGGACTCCTGGGAATTGTAGTCCATGGACATCTGGAGGGCCGCAGTTTGACTACCCCTGACATAGAATAATGTAGGACATTGCTATATACCAATGTAGATTAAACCTCTTGGTAGCTTATTATATTTACTTTAAAAAAGAATTTAAGTGATTTAACATAAATTGTTAGAATTCTCTGGTTACTATTCAGGAAAGAAATAGGATGGTAGGATGTTACTAAACATGGATCTTTACTCCCTTATGGACCATCATATTTGCCTCTGCCCAGGTTTGGGGAGGGAGTATGTTACTAAACATGGATCTTTACTCTCTTATGGACCATCATATTTGCCTATGCCCAGGTTTGGGGAAGGAGATCATTTTGTAAAATGTGGGCATATAATTTTTCCAGAAATTGAGTCTCCTTTTTACTATAAATGTTATAGAACTCATTAGTATACCAACCCAGTCTAGAAGATTTCCCTAATTTCATTTTTTCAGTCACCTCTGTTATTTCCAGTCTTGTAATTGCTTTTTTCGGCCATTCATTTGGACATATTTTCATAGAATCATAGAATCATAGAGTTGTAAGGGGCCTTACAGGCCATCTAGTCCAACCTCCCGCTCAACACAGGATCAGCCCAAAGCATCCTAAAGCATCCAAGAAAAGTGTGTATCCAACATTTGCTTGAAGACTGCCAGTGAGGGGGAGCTCACCACCTCCTTAGGCGGCCTATTCCACAGCTGAACTACTCTGACTGTGAAATATTTTTTCCTAATATCTAGCCTATATCGTTGTACTTGTAGTTTAAGCCAGTGGTCTCCAACCTTTCCGAGGCTGGGGACTGGCAGGGCATCGGGCCGCACCCGCGCATCGGGCCGCACCCGTGCATCGGGCCGCGCCTGCGGGCCCCGCCCGCAAGGGCCACGCATGCGCGATGCGCGGCCCGGCCCTGATTCCCTCTCCCCACCCTCCTGCAGTAAGAAGCTTGCGGCCTGGGAAGTTTTTACTGTGGGGGGGGGGCGAGTAGAGGGAGCTGCGGCCTGGCGCCATGGCGTCCGCGGCCCGCAGGTTGGGGACCACTGGTTTAAACTCATTACTGCATTTCCTTTCCTCTGCAGCCAATGGGAACAGCATCCTGCTCTCCTCCAAGTGACAACCTTTCAAATACTTAAAGAGGGCTATCATGTCCCCTCTCAACCTTCTTTTCTCCAGGCTGAACATTCCCAAGTCCCTCAACCTATCTTCATAGGGCTTGAATGGGCAGTGAATGTATAAGGCTCCCAGCTTCCTCTAGATTAGGATTTTCAGTTTCATGCAATTTTCCCTGTAACTTTTTATTTACACATTTATTGTTTGTTTGTTTATTTGCAGTCATTTAGATCAGTATATCCATTAGCACTACAAGTCCTTTCAGTTCAATAATGTACAACATAAATCACAGTCTATACATTTTTAATTTCCTCTACAATTTGTGTTGGAAGTCACACTGTACCATATGTAAAGGTAAAGGTATCCCCTGTGCAAGCACTGGGTCACGTCTAACCCTTGGGATGATGCCCTCAAGGGCGTCACATTTTAAACAGACCTTTTATATTTCCAATCAATCCACACTACACTTAAAAACTATTGTGCCTCTTCTAGACCCATTATGCATGGGCCAGAACACCCGCGCTGGCGGCGACAGGGCATTGGGGAAAATCCCCGAATATGCACGCCGCTGCCCCCAGCACGGGCATGTCCTGGCCCAGGCCAACAGAAAGCCCGTGTTATGTGAACACAGGAACTTCTGCAGTCCCAGAGTTACTGTAGGCAACGGTGGGGGCTGGGGCGGGCAAGTGCCATGCGTAATCAACAGCACCAGACCCCGCCCCAACCTATGGTCCCCCACAGAGCTGGCTGGGGCATCCCCCTTGCCCCCATTGTGGTGGGAGAGCAACAGCGAGGGAGCATGCCCCCAATCCCCCCTCTGCTGCTGCTGGTGCCGCTTCCAAGAACACCCAGCGCTTCCAGCCCCGCGTTGCACGCGCAGAGCTGTTGTGCCGAGGCAGCCAGCGTGTACCCGGGATGCTCTGCTCCCATGCGCACTCGGGGGAAGGCGGGGCTTTTTTCCCTGGGGCACGAGAATGGTGGCAGCCCGGTGTGGCTTCCACCCTGCATAATCAGTCCTAGTGGTTTCCTCTGCCTCCTTTCCCTCTAGTTGTGTTTTGTTCATGGCTTCACTCAAGACCATCTCCTTTCAGCTCAGATTCTTCCCCCTTCTCAGTTCCTTCAAGGAATGTGTGGGAAACATCACCTGATGAAGCAAATATCAAATGATTTGACCCTGTGTTACAGATATTCAGGACTGACTTTTCTTTATCTGATTACTAGTGGTAGGCTACAATAAAATATTAATTTATACAGTCACAGACCAAAATACAAGAATAAAATAATCCTACTGTTTACTGATTTGGTTTTATTGCCCAAGTTTATAGACCTGTGAAGTTCACTGAGTGAGGTAAAATTATTATTTACTCTCAAAAAACAATCAACATGGTCGTTCCATAAAGCTTGTTAGGAGTTCTGTTTACACAAGGTTCCATATCGTAAACAGCCATGTTAGTTTGTTCTAGAATAACACGTTCTGTATTTTGTCTTTACAGCAATTTGAAATGACTAATATTCCTTCTCTTTTGTTGACAGTCTGTGGTGGATGACTGGATTGAATCATATAAACAAGACAGGGATATAGCACTTCTGGATTTAATCAACTTTTTTATCCAGTGCTCAGGATGCCGAGGTACCAATATATTATAGAGATTGTAAACAGAACTGTTTGAAGTTTGTTATATTGTATTTTCTGATGTATTCTAGAAGGCGAGTGAAGCATGTGGGAAACTTGCTAGGTAATACTTTGATAATTCCCCAAGATTTCATTGAGCAAATGATACCTTAATCATTGGAAAGCAGAACAAATTTGTAATAATTAAACGTCAGTTATACTTAACCTGAACTTAGTTATTGCATCTTCCAGAGTTTAATTTGTAATTTAGAAGTTCCTAATTCTTAGTGGTCAAGTGTGCTGGTTGAGTCTAAAAGGCTGTCAAAAGGGATTAGACTTCATGGAAAACCATTTAGTGTCTCTGAGAGAATCCAGGGCTCAACTAAAGGAGTGAAAGACTGTAACAATCTGAGATGGTCCTAAGTAATAGTTCTGGAGAAGTCAGAGGCTCTAAATTGGATATGTTAAACAATTTTGGAACAAAATGTAATATGCATGGTGGAGAAAATAAATGTTACAGTTAGGGAACAAAATATATGAACTATAGGGATTCAAAATAAATATGAGTCTTCATAGGAATTATTTGTTTCAAGAAAGAATAGGTTGAAAAGTATTTTTCACATATGGTTGCATGCAGATAGTCATATCTTGGAGTCATATTGCTTTTAGCAGATAATGTTGGGGAAATCGGTTTGAAATAAAATTAGAATGGTGATAAGACTGACTGGAAGAAACTATGCTGCTCTTTTTAATCTAAATTGCAGATTAAAAATAATTTCTGTAAAAGCTCCTATATTTCCTTATTTTACATCAGCGTTATCTAAAACACTAATTAATGATATCCAGTCATAAAAATGGTATTTAGTAAAAGACTATTCTTTGAAGGATAATCTTCAACTGGCAATTGTCACAGTGTTTTAAATAGAATGGTGTCCAGCTACATCAGCCAGTCTCATGAATTGTTCTGCAAAATGATATGAAGGCTGTTTCAATATACATACTTGTTTTGAATAATTAGTTATTGGAAAGAACCTGTTAGGCAGCTTAATGTGACTGCAGGCAATCAGAAGAATCCCAACAGGATGGCTGTTGATTCTGATGAAATAGTTTCAAAAACACTATTTCAGGAAACTTGAATATATACATATGCATATAAATGAAAAATGTCTGAAACTGTGCTAAGACTAATATTTGAAGAAAAGATAAATAATGGTTGCTGCTACACAGATGTGTGTTCAGTAGAGTTTGAAATTGTGTTTACAGTTCAAATATGGTGATATGAGATTGTTTTTGTACTTTTGCATCAACAGTAAAAGTTTAGGAGAATGCTGTAAACTAAATGCAGCTAAGTCATTGATGACATCCTTGAACTGCAACAACTTCTAGTTGGCTATTATTCAAATGATAGTTGTAATTTAGAGGTCCGTGCACACAGTCAAATCTTTTGTTTTCATTTGGATTCAAGCAGTCCCTCACCAAACTACAAACTTGCACTTTTAAACATAGGGCAGCAAATTTAATTTGCCTGTTCAGAAGAGCCTGTTAGTTTGCCAGGGTAAGCAAAAGCACCGAACTGCGTGTGCATAATCCCCACTGTGTGTAGTAGCTTGTTGGCTGGCTCAGGGCCAGTATGTTTAGCTTCAGAAAATGAACTGTTAATTCATACCCTGAAACTAACATAATAAGTAGGCTAGAAGGACTTGTTTTACATTGATGGTTGCTATAAAACTGTCAGTGTTTTTTGCTCTCTCGTTTATCCTCCTCCAGGTAACCAGAGCCTCTGAATGTTTATGAATAGCAGTTTTGATTTTGAGTCTACTGTGTTGCTTCGGTTAATGTACAAATACTGGGCAAATTGCCAGGCAGTAAATAGCATAATTGTCTAGTCAAATGAGAATATTTACCTTCATGGAAGTCTGGCTATATCTGAGAAGCCAACACATTTGCCAGATAGAAGGATTAAAGGGTGTTAGGAAGAAGCTTTGATATGGCTTACTACTGTTTTTATATTTTGCTTTTAATATTACTTCTTCACGGTCTGTATACATCTGTGCCTGTGCAGAGCTGCAATCTAGAAATTTCTAGACCTAGCTTCTAAGTATAGAGATCTCTTCCTCCCAAGGCTCCAGCTTGGACTGAGCATGCCCAGAGCAAGAGAAGCTGCATCTTTCCACTCTCTTCTCTTTTGTCTACCACAGCTTTGATTTTACTTTGAGATTTTTCTTTGAACTAGTTTTTTGTCCATCGTGGGTTTCATTTTTTTGCCCTTCAGTGATTTATTTATGTATTTTATTTATTTGATTTTATACCGCCCCTTTCGACATTTGTCATCTCAGGGCAACATGACCAGCATTGAGTACAATAAAATTCAGAACAATAATTTACAGCAACCAACAACTAGATATAATCCACTTCAGGGCTCCTCCCTAATTACATAGTTTAGGGGGGAAGGGGGGGACAATTAGATGTTATCTGTTGCACTGGGCTCAACCAAATGCCTGGCAGAAGAGGGCTCTAACTTCCTCTGGGAGCTCATTCTACCAGGAGAGTGCCAGGTCTGAAAGGCCCTGACCAAGACCTGGGATATATCCTTGGGGCTTGGGGACCATCAGTCAGTTGCTGTTTCACTGAGCACTGACGTTTGAGAAACAACCCTCAGTGTAGTTTAGCCTTCTTTGTATGTTGATGTTGCTAAGATGCCCATGGCACAAAGCACTATTTCATGAGCTATGGACAATTCAAAAAGAAATAGAGCTTCTTTCTGATTAGTTATACAGAAAATAATCCTATTTTTTCTTATTAGAGACTAGGGGCCAAGCCTGTTGCATTCAGGAATACAATGGGCACTAGATTGGGGGGGGGGGAGGTGGAAGAACTCAACAGATGGTCTCTCCCTTCCCCCAGGACCTGGAAAGGTTGCAGGCAGCAGTTGGGGAACTCACTGGCAGGGGCACCTCTCATGCAGCAGGGATCTGCAGCCTCCGAACCTCAGAGGAAAGTGGAAGGAGGAGGGGTGGTCAGACAGGCAAGCATGTTGGCGGAGGAAACACTCAGGAGCAGGACAGCCACCCTGAGTGGGTGTTAAGAGCTGAGTGGCACAAGCCATGAGACACGCTCCTCCTCCAAGTCTATATCAGAAATATATGGGGCACTGAGGTATCTCCGGGACAGAAAAGTATTTGTTGTGGTTCCTGGCTCTCAGTGCTTGCGTTTTCTGAGTTCCATCAGCTTCTTCATCAAAGCAAATGGGGGCACAAGTGGTATTCTCTTCAATCTTGCCTGTCAAGGGAAGAGGAATGCATCGGGAGAGGAAGATAATGGAGGTGAATCACTGGCTGCGTAGTTGGTGCCGGCAGGAGAGATTTGGTTTCTGGGACCATGGGATAGGCTTTCTTGAGGAAGGCGTACTAGCACCTGATGGACTGCACTTATCGAAACTGGGGAAGAATGTGTTTGGCAGGAACCTGGGGAGATTCATCAGGAGAGCTTTAAACTAAAGCCACTAGGGGAAGGAGACGATCAACATAGGGAGTGTATGGAAGGAAAACGATCGGAGGCAGCCCAACCGGCAAGGCCAGCTCATAGGGAACCAAAAGTAAAAGGATTCAGATGTCTTTATACTAACGCCCAAAGCATGGGCAATAAAAAGGAAGAGCTGGAACTTCTCATGCTGATGGAAAGGTATGATCTAGTAGGCATCACAGAAACTTGGTGGAATGATTCTCATGACTGGAATGTAATGGTGGATGGATATGAACTGTTCAGAAAAAACAGAATAGATCGAAGAGGTGGAGGAGTGGCACTGTATGTGAGGAAAGGGCTTACCTGTCAGGAAATTCTAGTGAAGGAGAGCATATCTACAGTGGAAAGCATCTGGGTGAAAATAAGCGAGGGGAAAACAAACAGTGTGGTGGTTGGTGTCTGCTACCGACCGCCTGACCAACGAGAGGATGTGGATGCTGCACTTTGTGAGCAGCTTGAGAAAATATCCAAGCGGCAGGACCTTGTCATCATGGGTGACTTCAATTTCCCAGATGTGTGCTGGGAAACAAACTCTGCGAAGCGTCCTCAGTCATGCAAGTTTCTGACCTGCCTGGCTGACAATTTCATTTATCAAATGGTAGATGAACCCACAAGAGGTTCAGCCATACTGGACTTAATACTGACCAACAGGCAAGAGTTGGTGGATGAGGTGAAGGCGGTGGGGACCCTAGGGGGAAGTGACCATGTCCTCATAGAATTCCTTTTGAGATGGGGAGCCAAGGAAGCTTGTAGCCAGACGCGGATGTTGGATTTTCGTAGGGCAAACTTTAATAAACTCAGAGACATGATGAGTGTCATACCATGGACGAGAATGCTGGAAGGGAAGGGAGCATGTGAAGGGTGGGAGCTACTCAAACAAGAGCTATTGCATGCTCAATCAATGACTATCCCAAAAAGACGAAAACACTGCAGGAGCTCTAAGAAGCCTATTTGGATGAACAGAGAACTTCAAGAGGAACTAAGAAAGAAAAGGAAAATGTTCAGGAAATGGAGGGAAGGACAGCTCTAAAGAAGAGTACCTACAGGTTACTAGGCACTGTAGATCATCAGAAAGGCCAAAGCTGAGAGTGAGCTAAGATTGGCCAGGGAAGCCCATTGTAACAAGAAAAGATTTTTCAGTTATGTGAGGAGCAAACGTAAAGTAAAGGAAGCAATAGGCCCACTGTTGGGTGCGGATGGACAAACTCTAACGAAAGATGCAGAGAAAGCAGAAAGGCTTAGTGCCTATTTTACATCTGTTTTTTCCCACAGGTCAAAGTGTTTAGTCACATCTAGAGATGACCGTAGCCAAAGGATAGTGTCTGGGTGGCAGGTTAACATGGATAGAGAGGTTGTCGAGGGGCATTTAGCTGCACTGGATGAGTTCAAATCCCCTGGTCCGGATGAAATGCACCCGAGAGTACTCAAAGAACTTTCCAGAGAACTTGCACAGCCCTTGTCCATCATCTTCAGAACCTCTTTAAGGACTGGAGATGTCCCGGAGGACTGGAAAAGAGCAAACATTATTCCGATCTTCAAAAAAGGGAGGAAGGATGACCCAGGAAACTACAGACCAGTGAGTCTGACCTCTGTTGTGGGGAAGATAATGGAGCAGATATAAAAGGGAGCGATCTGCAAACATCTGGAGGACAATTTGGTGATCCAAGGAAGTCAGCATGGATTTGTCTCCAACAGGTCCTGCCAGACCAACCTAGTTTCCTTTTTTGACCAAGTAACAGGCTTGCTGGATCGGGGAAATTCGGTTGATGTCATTTACTTGGATTTTAGTAAAGCTAAAGGTTCCCCATGATGTTCTGATGGATAAGTTGAAGGACTGCAATCTGGATTTTCAGATAGTTAGGTGGATAGGGAATTGGTTAGAGAACCGCACTCAAAGAGTTGTTGTCAATGGTGTTTCATCAGACTGGAGAGAGGTGAGTAGCGGGGTACCTCAGGGCTCGGTCCGGTACTTTTTAATATATTTATTAATGATCTAGATGAGGGGGTGGAGGGACTACTCATCAGGTTTGCAGATGACACCAAATTGGGAGGACTGGCAAATACTCCGGAAGATAGAGACAGAGTTCAACGAGATCTGAACACAATGGAAAAATGGGCAAATGAGAACAAGATGCAATTTAATAAAGATAAGTGTAAAGTTCTGCATCTGAGTCAGAAAAATGAAAAGCATGCCTACTGGATGGGGGATACGCTTCTAGGTAGCACTGTGTGTGAACGAGACCTTGGGGTACTTGTGGATTGTAAACTAAACGTGAGCAGGCAGTGTGATGCAGCGGTAAAAAAGGCAAATGCCATTTTGGGCTGTATCAACAGAGGCATCACATCAAAATCACAAGATGTCATAGTCCCATTGTATACAGCACTGGTCAGACCACACCTGGAGTACTGTGTGCAGTTCTGGAGGCCTCACTTCAAGAAGGACGTCGATAAAATTGAAAGGGTACAGAGGAGAGCGACGAAGATGATCTGGGGCCAAGGGACCAAGCCCTATGAAGATAGGTTGAGGGACTTGGGAATGTTCAGCCTGGAGAAAAGGAGGTTGAGAGGGGACATGATAGCCCTCTTTAAGTATTTGAAAGGTTGTCACTTGGAGGAGGGCAGGATGCTGTTTCTGCTGGCTGCAGAGGAGAGGACACGCAGTAATGGGTTTAAACTTCAAGTACAATGATATAGGCTGTTGTTGTTATGTGCGAAGTCGTGTCCGACCCATCGCGACCCCATGGACAATGATCCTCCAGGCCTTCCTGTCCTCCACCATTCCTCAGAGTCCATTTAAGTTTGTACCTACTGCTTCAGTGACTCCATCCAGCCACCTCATTCTCTGTCGTCCCCTTCTTCTTTTGCCCTCGATCGCTCCCAGCATTAGGCTCTTCTCCAGGGAGTCCTTCCTTCTCATGAGGTGGCCAAAGTATTTGAGTTTCATCTTCAGGATCTGGCCTTCTAAAGAGCAGTCAGGGTTGATCTCCTCTAGGACTGACCGGTTTGTTCGCCTTGCAGTCCAAGGGACTCGCAAGAGTCTTCTCCAGCACCAGAGTTCAAAAGCCTCAATTCTTTGACGCTCGGCCTTCCTTATGGTCCAACTTTCGCAGCCATACATTGCAACTGGGAAGACCATAGCCTTGACTAAACGCACTTTTGTTGGCAGGGTGATGTCTCTGCTTTTTAGGATGCTGTCTAGATTTGCCATAGCTTTCCTCCCCAAGAGCAAGCGTCTTTTAATTTCTTTGATGCAGTCCCCATCTGCAGTGATCTTGGAGCCCAGGAAAATAAAATCTGTCACTATCTCAATTTCTTCCCCATCTATTTGCCAGGAATTGAGAGGGCCGGATGCCATGATCTTTGTTTTCTTGATGTTGAGTTTCAAGCCAACCTTTGCACTCTCCTCCTTCACCCGCATCAACAGGCTCTTTAGTTCCTCTTCACTTTCTGCCATTAGAGTGGTATCATCTGCATATCTGAGGTTGTTGATATTTCTCCCTGCAATCTTGATCCCAATTTGTGACTCCTCTAATCCCGCATTTCTCATGATGTGCTCTGCATACAAGTTAAATAGGCAAGGCGACAGTATACAGCCTTGCCGAACTCCTTTCTCAATTTTGAACCAATCAGTGATTCCATGTTCAGTTCTCACTGTTGCTTCTTGACCTGCATATAAATTTCTCAAAAGACAAATAAGATGCTCTGGTATTCCCATCTCTTTAAGAACTTGCCACAGTTTGTTGTGCTCCACACAATCAAAGGCTTTAGCATAGTCAATGAAGCAGAAGTAGACGTTCTTCTGGTACTCCCTAGCTTTCTCCATGATCCAGCGTATGTTGGCAATTTGATCTCTAGTTCCTCTGCTTCTTCGAAATCCTGCCTGTACTTCTGGAAGTTCTCGGTCCACATATTGCTGGAGCCTAGCTTGTAGGATTCTGAGCATAACTTTGCTAGCATGAGAAATTAGTGCAATGGTGCGGTAGTTTGAACATTCTTTGGCATTGCCCTTCTTTGGGATTGGAATGTAAACTGACCTTTTCCAATCCTGTGGCCATTGTTGAGTTTTCCAAATTTGCTGACATATTGAGTGTAGCACTTTTACTGCATCGTCCTTTAAGATTTTGAATAGTTCAACTGGAATGCTGTCACCACCACTAGCTTTATTGTTGCTCAGACTTTCTAAGGCCCATTTGACTTCACATTCCAGGATGTCTGGCTCCAGGTCAGTAACTACCCCACTGTGGTCATCAGGGATGTTAAGCTCGCTCTTGTATAGTTGTTCTGTATAATTTTGCCACCTTTGTTTAATCTCTTCTGCTTCTGTGAGGTCCCTACCATTTTGGTCCCTTATCATACCCAACTTTGCATGAAACGTTCTCTTCATATCTCCAATTTTCTTGAAAAGATCTCTGGTCCTCCCCATTCTATTGTTTTCTTCTATTTGTTTGCACTGTTCATTTAAGAAGGCATTCTTATCTCTTCTAGCTTTTCTCTGGAATTCTGCATTCAATTGGGTGTATCTTTCTCTTTCTCCCTTGCCTTTCACTTCCCTTCTCTCCTTAGCTATTTGTAAAGCTTCCTCAGACAGCCATTTTGATTTCTTGCATTTCTTTTTCTTTGGGATGGTTTTAGTTGCTACCTCTTGTACAATGTTGCGAACCTCCGTCCATAGTTCTTCAGGCACTCTGTCTATCAGATCTAATTCCTTAAATCTATTTGTCACCTCTACTGTGTATTCGTCGGGGATATGATTTAGTTCATACCTGAGTGGCCTAGTGCTTTTCCCTACTTTCTTCAATTTAAGCCTAAATTTTGCAACAAGAAGCTCATGATCTGAACCACAATCAGCTCCTGGTCTTGTTTTTATTGACTGGATAGAACTTTTCCATCTTTGGCTGCAGAGCACATAGTCAATCTGATTTCTGTGTTGACCGTCTGGTGATGTCCATGTGTAGAGTCGTCTCTTGGGTTGTTGGAAAAGAGTGTTTGCTATGACCATTGTATTCTCTTGACAAAATTCTACCAGCCTGTGCCCTGCTTCATTTTGTACTCCAAGGCCAAACTTGCCTGTTATCCCAGTTATCTTTTGGCTTCCTACTTTAGCATTCCAATCCCCCATGATGATAAGCACATCATTTTTTGGCGTTGCTTCTAGAAGGTGTTGTAGGGCTTCATAGAACTGATCAACTTCATCCTCTTCAGCAGCAGTGGTTGGGGCATAGACCTGGATCACTGTGATGTTGAATGGTTTGCCTTGGATTCGAACTGAGATCATTCTGTCATTTTGGGGATTGTATCCCAAGACTGCTTTTCCTACTCTCTTATTGATTATGAAGGCTACTCCATTTCTTCTGCGAGATTCTTGTCCACAGTAGTATACCTGATGGTCATCTGAATTAAATTCACCCATTCCTGTCCATTTTAGTTCACTGATTCCTAAAATGTCGATGTTCAGTCTTGTCATTTCTTGTTTGACCATGTCCAGCTTGCCTTGATTCATGGATCTGACGTTCCAGGTTCCTATGGAATAAAAATCTTTACAGCATCGGACTGTCTTTTCGCCACCAGTTACTTCCACAACTGAGCGTCCTTTCGGCTTTGGCCCAGTCGCTTCATTCATTCTGGCGCTACTCGTACTAGCCGTCTGCTCATCCCCAGTAGCATATTGGACACCTTCCGACCTGAGGGGCTCATCTTCCGGCGTCATATCGTTATGCCTATTGGAACTGTCCATAGAGTTTTCATGGCAAAGATACTGGAGTGGTTTGCCATTTCCTTCTCCAGTGGATCACCTTTTGTCAGAGCTCTCAGCTATGACCTGTCCGTCTTGGGTGGCCCTGCACGGCATAGCTCATAGCTTCACTGAACTACGCAAGCCCCCTAGGCTAGATATCAGGAAAAAGTTTTTCACAGTCAGAGTAGTTCAGCAGTGGAATAGGCTGCCTAAGGAGGTGGTGAGCTCCCCCTCACTGGAAGTCTTCAAGCAAAGGTTGGATACACACTTTTCTTGGATGCTTTAGGATGCTTAGGGCTAATCCTGCGTTGAGCAGGGGGTTGGACTAGATGGCCTGTATGGCCCCTTCCAACTCTATGATTCTAGGATTCTATGCTTCTATGAAAGTGGAGAGGATTTTCCCTGATCGTCCTTCTAAATGAAATGGACAGCTGGAATTGAGAGCTTAAATGGCTGCTAGGTTTATTTTTAACATTTTTAAAGAGGCCAGCTTCCACATCTCAATCTGGCTACAGCATCATATGGGTCATATGGGTCTGTAGTTTGCTGTGAAGACAGCCATTATATAGTCCACTGTGCAAGGCTATGCCTTCATCCTCTGCAGAATTGGTTCATAAGATACTTTTTTCAGACAAATCTAAAATGAGCTTCTGTTCATCCTACAGAGGATGTTACAGCCTCTCTCTTGGTGGACTTGCACTGGTTTGTGACACTTCCTCTTGGAAATTATGATCTTGTGCTTTCACCCTGAGTATCCAAAGTGAAATAGTACTTTCAGCAACAGGCAATACTATCAAACACTGCACCAAGAGAGATATGCCTCTGGAAGATGTACATAAAGTACAACATTATTCCTATTGCTAAACATCAGTCAGGAAACTGCCCAGATGGCTGCATTTATGTTTTTTTTTAATTGTGCCTGCCTTTCATCAGAGCTACCCAGGCGGTTAACAGTTAAGAACAAAGCTAATTAAAATGTATCACAAAAACAATTATGATGCAATTCTTAAATGTTAGAAGAGCTTTGTTTGAACATGACATAACTGTGTACAAGAAAACAATTCAGCACAAATTTACATTCTTAGTCAAAGAGCTGTACATCTCATGATGGCTTGGATCTAACAGGAATATGCTGTGAAAAATATTTTCATCAGCATAGTGTGTCTTTCTTTCCTGCCCTCTGCAATGCAAATAACTCCCTAAATGCTGTTTCTGGGGAACAGGGGATCCTCAGGATCAAAATGAGGGGGCGGTGCGGGGGTTCTGCAGTAGAGAAGAAAGAGTTGACAAACTAATCTCTCATCCAGCTGTGCATATCCTCTCTCAGCTGGACCCAAGCCTTTATGTTTTGCTTGGCAGAGTCGCTCTATACAAAATCTTTCTACCCATCTACCCCAAAACTTTACAGGATAATCGAGTTTAAAAATTCTTGTCTTAAGGTATATACGGTTTCATTGAGATTCCCTTCCTTTTGATTACAATAATCCTCCATAATAAATAGAATTATTGTTAGAACAACTTTCTGCAGTAACATGAAATGGTGGGAGATTTTTATGTCTTTGAATTGGAGGGGTATGCAAGGCATCAGACCCAGCTAAAATTAATCTTTGTTTCTATGGGTAGTGCATGTTGATCGATTTGTACTATTTTTAGTGTAGGTAACTGTCCTGCTTTTTTGCCATTTATAAATGCATATATATATTATTATAAATGTTAATGAATATCTTACTGCTATGAAGATTGTCTCCATTTTCAGAACTTATGAACAGAAATCAAGTTGATTATTGTGGGCCCTGCTTTTCACTTACAGACTCTACCACCCTCCACAACTTCTGTCAGACAGGGTCAGTGTTATAGGCAGGTTAGGCAGCTGCAGTTTGCCACCCATCTTGCTTCTTTTAAAATATAGAGAGGCATTTTTATGCTTCCACACATAAAATCCTCTCTGTCTTATTCAGAGATAGTACCAGACAGGGAGCCCAATCCTCTTAACAATCATCCCTTCACAGACTCTTCACACAGCTGTTGGAGTTGGGACTTCAACACTGCTTCAGTCATACACTGTCACCATTTATTCATATCCTAATATACAGATATATATGAAGAGGGACTGAGATCTTAGTTTGGATGTATGTCTGTTTCCTTATTTCCTTGTGACTATATGTAACCTGCCCACAGGGCTTAAATAAACAAGGATATAACTTTTATTTATGGCTTAAATACATTGGAATGCATTAGGTAGTGACAAAGTTCATCTTCTGTCTGCCTGTGTAGACCCACTGTGCTTCCACACGCCAGCCAGGGAGAAATATTCACCCACTTAAAAACTCCAAAATTGGGGCATCCCAACCCAAGTCAGAGCCATGCACGCACAGGTTTTCTTGCTGAACATATTACATGCAGAGGGCAGAGCCGTAAAGAATGGCCGGTATAAAAATCCAAATAAATAAAAAATCCAAATAAATAAAAAATCCAAATAAATAAATGCTATGATGGCAGGATGTCCCCTCCTTCCGTTTCTTTTTTTGACACTGTGAGAGGATGACATATCTCTAGTGAGCTCTGTATTATCAACTGTGTTGCTACTTGAAGTTGTTCTTTTTGTTTTTAAACAAATACTGAGCTGGTTGCACCTCTGTGCTATCCCACCACTCTCTAGAGATTCATGGCAAGTTACAGATTGCAAGAATAGATGAACTGATGTACCAGTGTTCACACCCGTGGTCCCACTTAAGGTGTCCAAGGCGTTGTTTAAGTAGTGCTCAAAGTTTGGTACAAAAATGCCCAACCCAGATGAACATGAATTGTACAGTCTGTCAGCAGTTTACTTCAAAAGCCGGTTCTGACAAGGATTTCCAGGATGAAGGCAGCCCTATGGGAAAAGGCCTTGACATCAGCCCCTCCTCTGAAGCTGGTTGAATTTTCTGAATTGCTTTCAGGTCCAACAGTTCCATCAGTGTCGGGGGTGCCCCATTTTGGTCCCCCTCATTTTCTATTCTGTCCTACAGTGAAGAACCTTCCAGTTTGACCTAAAAATATTTCTGTCCTCTGAACCAGCCAAGAAGTTCTAGTGTCTCTCAGAACCTCCACCTTAAAAACACAGGAAGACAAACAATAAGGAGAAGTCTCAACCTTTCTAAAAACATCAAAACTAGCATCAGTGAAAGTCCAGAGACCAGAATCAAGCCATCATATACTCCTACACCTCACTTGGCATCGATTGTGGGATTGTTCTCCAGAACTGAGAAAAAATACTCAGATTTTTCACTCGGCCAGGATATTAAGTTGTTTATACTCAGACACACTGAGCACTGTGGTCCTAGCTATTCTTGGGGGGCTGTCTGACTTAACACCATCTAGGACAAGCTAGCCTCCAGTCAGGCGGCTCCAAGAAAGTTGGAGAACCTATATAGGATTAAGGAGGACTCCTATTCAGGAAGACAGCTTTGTTTGCATACTTAATTGACAATTTTTTTTCAGCAAATTGTACAGCAGTTTGTACTGTGTCAACACAGTTTTGCTACCTTTTACAGAGGGCAGTGGCAGAGTGGGCAGCAGCCCTTCCAGTATCCTCAGCTCCTATTCCAGTTGCCATTTTCTAAGAAGAGAGCTAACTTGAGACTAAGGTCTTTTCACCAGAGTAGGCAGGAGGAGCAATTGTAGCAGCTTTGAAAAGTATGACTAACCACTGGTGTTGGCAATATTTTTTTTATTTTATTTATTTCTTATATTTATATACCTTCCTCCCCTTGCAGCTCTGTTTATAAAGAACATGGAAATCAAAATACAGTTACAATATGATTCAGTAATAGCATCTGATACTGACAACAGCAGTAACAATGAAACAATAACATCTAGATATAACAATATCTTTACTAATTGAAATATTAACAGATTAACTAACCACATAGTTTAGTCAATCCAGGATTGCCCTTTAGTTTGCTTATTTGACATGTCTGTGTGGGAGGAGTTCTGGGGTCCCAGTAGATGTTTTTGATTCAGTTGACCTCATTCCAATGCCTGGCAGAAGAGCTCCATTTTGCAGGCCCTGCGGAACTGTTCTAGCTCTGACAGGGCCGGGACCTCTTCTGGGAGTTCATTCCACCAGCTGGGGTCAGAACAGAGAAGGATCTGGCTCTGGTTGAGGTCAAACATGCTTCCTTGGATCACCAGCCAGTTGGAGGTGGCAGAGAAGGTGGTCCCTCAGGTATATTTGGCCCAGCTCACGTATGGCCTTAACCTTAAGCCTGATCCGGGATTCAACTGGTAACCAGTGCAGCTGTTTTGTTGAGCTTTAGGGATAGGTAATCCCATTTTGAGGAAGTTTGGCGCTCAGTTACCTCTGGTAACTAGGTTTTGCTCTCCATAGTTTCCTCTGGTTTCTGGTTAGAGTTTGTTCCCTACCTCCACCCTCACCATTTGAGTTCCACAGCAGTTGACAACTCTTTCCCAAGGTTTCATTTCACTGAAGGAGCTCCTTGCCAAAGGAGCCATTGAAGAGTCTGGGTGGCCTGTGTTCCAAGGGGTTCTTCTCCCATTTTTTCATTGTTAAGAAGAAAGATGGAGATTCTAGGTCCGTCATCAGTCTTAGCCAATTAAATAAGTTCTTGAATATTTCTATAGTTTGTATGGTCTCTCCCCCCTTCTGTTGTTGAATTTCTTGCACCTGGGATATTGGTTTGTAGTTTTAGACCTCAGATGCCTATTTTCATGTCTCTGTTCATCATATGCAGCCTTGCCCTTTGGTTTGGTCATGGCCCTGAGGATTTTTACTAAACATGGCTGTGGTGTTGGCATTCTTGCATACATAGAACTGTACCATTTTCCCTAACTAGACTATTAGCTCTTGGTAGCTTGTAACTGGGAGTCCCTAAATGCCCAAAAGGTCCTTTTGTTGTGTAGTATCTTTCTTTGGTGGTTAATTTGGATAAATCCTGCATCATTTTTTCACTGAAGGTTTAATTTATTTGGGTATTGGTCCTTGATTCAGTTATGGGGAATGCCTTTTTACTTAATGACAAGTCTAATAGCTTAAGATCTATGATACGTTTAAATATCAAGAACTAATGGCAGCCTGTCATTCAACACCTGTTGGGACTCATGGAATCCACTACCACTGTGGTTCTGTTTGTCACGTGGCATATGAGGGAATTGCAAGTGTGGTTTGTTAAGAGGTACAACCTTGCCACATACATCCATTATAATTTTTTATTCCCAGAGTGATGTCTTTTACTGAGTTCCTAGAAAGGGCAAGAGAGCATCCTTGCAGTCAGTAGTGCACTGGTCATTCAAGACTCCTATAGAACTTCTGGGATCAGGTGCTCATTTGACATTCAAGGGCACTTTACACCCACACAGCATTTATCAGATGCCTTTCACTGCTGACCCACTGTTGGAGATCTGCAAGGCAGCAGCCAGGTCAGTGGAAGAAACATTCAGGCAAGGAAGGAGGCTGACTTTGGGAAAGTGGTCCTGCAGGTATTGCTCCAATGAGAGTCTCAGTCCACCTTTTCAGGTGGGCAGCTCACTAGTGTCCCAATGTGGGGTTGTACAGTAAGATGGAAGAGGAAAATAGGATTGCACTTACCTATAACTGTTGTTCATTGATGTCTTCTGTGCAGACACACATTTCCTCCCTTCTGCCCCCGCTATGTCTCACCCCCCCCAAAAAAAACAAGCCCCATCCACAGAAATAGAAGGAATATTGCAAAATTCATCACCTTGTCCACTTTGGATTGTTGAAGGACTCTTTGACTGTTAATTCTGGTATTGTGAGAGTTTGTGGCAGCTTGGTGGAAAGTGAGGGAAGGGGGTGTCCCGCCCTCGGAGCACATCATATGTTCAGTGGGAAAACCTGTACATATGTAGGTCTGATTTGTGGTGGGATGCCCCATTTTAGAGCTGTTCAGATAGATAATAGTTCTCCACAGCAGGCCTGGGCAAGTGCAGTCCCAGCGTGTGTCTGCACAGAAGATATATGGATGAATAACAGTTACAGGTAAATGCACTTGAACTTTTGAACCATAGCTCTGCTCAGGCATTTGAGATTCTTTGTTACAGGCTGTTACAAATTGATTTTCTTCTAGCCAGTGACAAGTTACTGTTTTTGCTGCATGCTGACTCAAGCTTATTGCTTCTATTCTCAGACATTTCTCTCTTTAACTGAACTAACAGTTTTCAGCTGTCAGTTTAGGGTTGCCTAACTCCAGATTGGGCCTAGCATTCTCACAGAATTACAGCTATCTCCAGACTACAGAGGCCAGCTCCCCTGGTTGAAATGGGAGCTTTAAAAGGCAGGTTATGGCATGAAATCTCTATCAAGCCCCTTCATTGCCTGAAATGCTACCAAGCACTGCCCCAGATCTCCAGGAATGTTCTAAGGCAGAGATGGCAACTCTGTCCCTATTGCCAACATTATGTAAGATCCCATTGGTTGCTTTCAGAAAGAGTCAGAAGCTGACCTGCCTATCACCACCTGGTTTCTAGAGAAGTGGAACACAAATTTGTGTTCTGCATTACAACAGTTAGAACCAGGCAAAGTCAGTCTACCTTTTTAGGATATTTTTATAAGCCCATGACATTGGTTCACCACCTTCTACTATTTTCTGTTTCTCATCTTTTTTGTATAAAAAGAAGAAGAGTTGGTTTTTATATCCCACATTTCACTGCCTGAAGGAGTCTCAAAGTGGCTTACAATTACCTTCCTCTCCCACAACAGATACCCTGTGAAGTAGATGGGGCTGAGAGAGCCCTGACAGAACTGCTCTGTTAGAACAGCTCTAATGGGACAGTGAGTAGCCCAAGGTCTGCTGGCTGCATGAGGAGGTGCGGGGAATCAAACCTGGCTCACCAGATTAGAGGTCGCGGCTCACTACACCAAGCTGGCTTCCACTCTCCAATAAATCAACGTACCTAACAGTCCATTTCCTACCCTTTTTCTCAGTATTACCAGTGAGTTTTCAGATTCACTGCCTTGCTTTCTTGACATCTACAGATCAAGGAATATCATTATCAGATTGTTGTATGAAGGTTTATAGGGTAGTAGAGCCCCTATCTAGTTGCCTTATTGTTCTTTTCCTTTCTGTTTGTGCTGTGCCAGATGCTTGGCAAAGTGTTTTATTCCTCATATGTTTAGTGTAGAGGTTTCAAAGTTCACTATATCTCAAGCTTTAGTCTTCTGAAAGAAAGGGAATTACCATCCTCTTGAAACTGTCTTAAGTTATTCCTTACTGTTCTGTGTTAGAAGGTCAAATCTGTATTCTGGAGCACTTTGAATTGTTTTGTTGTTGGCTACTTGACATAAATTGGATGGGTGAACATGAAATCTGATATACTTTCACATATGCCATATGCCATCATATCAATATGAGGAGTCTCCTGAGTATTCAGAAGCCCCTTTTTTGTCTGTGGCTTAATTAGTACTTCAAATATATAGCAAAATATGAATAATACTTGCTGGTTTTATCACAGGTACTGTACGAATTGAAATGTTTCGGAACATGCAAAATGCGGAAATCATAAGGAAAATGACTGAAGAATTTGATGAGGTATAGTATAAAAAAATTAAGGAATATTTTGAGCTTTTAGTTTAAAAGGCGATGGGAATTCTTCAGAGGAGAGAGCTTTATCCTGATGAACATTAGCCTGCTTAAGGAATTGTATCACTTGTGGGTGATAATACAGATGAAGTTTAGATATGATTAGCAGTTACCTAGATGATAATACAATGTAACCAGATTCCTTTAGAGGAATATAGAATTTGAAAGGAAATGTACAGGGCTGCCACTGATTAAAGAATAATTAAAGAAAATCCTTAGTCAAAATTTCAGGTGTTTACTATATACAGAGTATTCAGTATTCTAACTGCCATACAATTTTTATTATATTATCCAAGCTAAAAGTCTGCGAGGAATAGCTGTGCAAATAAACAGTTGGGAAATTTCATCTAGCTCCCTCCTCCTAGTCAGAGCTTTCTTCATAGCTTAAGATTCCTTTAAGTGTAAAGAAGCTCCTCCCCTATCTGTAGGTAGTTGTGTTTCTGTTCTGCTTAAGTTTGCTGTTTGGGCTCATGTAACATGGGCCAGATTAATAATTGCAAGACTGCCCCCCCCCCCCCGGTCTCTTTAAGCTCTTGGACCTTGAGCATGTCCTTCTCCTCCCCTTTCTAACTGTTCTACAATATGGTACCTGTGCCCACCAGTACCTTCCCTGGTGTCCACCAAGTGCTTTTACAAAGTGCCAGCAAGATTTCTGATTGGCTGTGGAGATTTTAAAAGTCCTGTTAAACAAAGCTCCTGCCTGAAGTGTTGAAGAGTAAGTATTAAGGCTATATTAACTTTGCTCCCTGACATTTTGTGGTTGGCTCCACCTCCTGTATCAGAGTTCTATATGTGCCCGCAGCATCAAAAAGGTTGGAGACCTCTTAATCTATAGCATTCTTAGGTTTTGTCTTCTTAGATCTTGATTAGAAACCTGATTTCTTGTGTGAAAACTAACTCTTTTTTAATCGCCAAGCCTATGAGAGGTACAAAACCAGTTTTTTCCCCCAAACTATTTTCCTCTTTGGAAGAAGGGAGGGACTGATAAGGCTGTGAGGTGCGTAAGCTCAGCAACAAGCTCAGTTTATATGCATTATTAATTGCTGTTTAACATGACAACTGTGATCTTCATTTACCACAGTCAAACTTTGTTCATTGACTTGTGTTAGTAGCTTTGTTATGTTAAACTCCACCTCCCACTCCTGTTCACCTCTCCCTAACAGTAAAGAAAGGGCATATGAAGATTTTTTTATACTGAATACATATTTCTGATATGATCTGCTTTCCTATGGATTGTTTTCTGATTCCATAAGAAACTTATATAAACTTTTCCAGGATAGAATTGTTGTGTCAGTGTATTGAATATTTTTATGGACAGCCTACCTCTCTGTAAATGAGTACTTTTCTCTAATAGTCCCCACCTGAGTGCTGGAAGAATGAATAACTTCTGTGACTACTTGGGTTTTAGAATTATCTCTTCTATCAGAAGATCAATTAGGTGGAAAGAGGGAGTCATATGTCTACAACCCTTGAAAAAAATCTAAATATAACTATACTGAAGCACTCAGAAATGTCTGACTGGTCCTCATCGGGGCTCTTTGTACTCTCCATGACCTCTTCTCTGTCAGCCTTGCCTCAGGGAAGGCCTTGGAATTCAGAGAGGAAGGGAGGGTAGTAGCACCCTTGGACCTTCTCCAGCCACCAACCCATAACTAATCAGCATGGGGAGGCAGGTCTGGTAATTACTCCTTTGCCTTCCCAGCCTAATAAATGATTGTCTGGAGATGGGGAGGCTAATTCTGGACTCCCCCAAATCTCTCACTTCAGGGATAGGCCTGTGTTGATTGAATGGAATCTTGGTCACTGGCCTCCCTGGCTGGGCCTTCTCCTCTTTTGCCTCCCCCTTGCTAGAGGCTCTTCTGCCTTCCTGCATGGGACCCAGGAGCCCCAATTGATTCTGGCTTCCTCCTCTGGCCTGTCCCCAGGTGCAGCCTGCTGCCTGAGCCCCACCTCCTATCTGAGGTATGTAGTGGGCCGGTCAGACTCTGAGGCTGCTGCTGGTGCATTTTCAGGTGTGGCCTCGCCCTTGTTCCTTTCCCACAGCCTCTTGTTGGGCTGTCTGCCTCAGTGGTGCCTGGGGAAGGCTGTTCCTTGCTGGAGTCTTCTCTGTAGCAGGTAAGTATGGGGATTCCCCCTCCCCCAGACAAGTAACCTGTATAAAATATACATGTTCATACTTTCTTTTTCTTTATATCATTTGGTACTGGCATTTCTGCCCTAAAATACTGCTTGTAGGGATATTATTTATTTAGGATATTTCTATGGCAACTCTTCATAGTCCTGCTTGATGTGGCTTACAATGTAGCAATATAAAAGCAGGCCATTAGGGTTACATGGATACCTGGAAGGGAATCAAATAATCTATTTAAGGAACTGGTCCATGATTCTGCTTTTAATAGTAACAGAAAAATATTCTGAAGCAACAATCTATCATAAAGAAAATCAGTCTGTATCTCAGATGAATAGAACAACATGTGCTGTTAGAAAATCAGAACTATCTAGACTTAAGGACTACTATGCAACTGTAACTTCAAACAACAAAAAGAATAAAATTATCTTGGTGAATTTTACTTAATTGGAATAAAATCTTCATTTTTTACTGTTTTTACCATATGATACATCACAGAATCCACAACTCATATGGATTCTTAGATTCTCAATCAAGAGTATTTGTGCATGCTGTGTTCCATTGGGAAACTTGCAAATGGCATAGATTAGCGATCCCCAACCTGTGGGCCGCAGACCACATGTGGTCCTTCGACTAATTGGAGGTGGGCCCCGAAGGACGCCTTCTCCCCCCCCCTCCGGCCCTTTACTTCATCCCCCCTGGCCCTTTACAACACACTTTGGGTGTCATTGTCTCCCATCACTCCCAGATGGGACTATCTCGTTGCAGAGAAACAAGCTCAGGGTTCCCATTGATTTGTCATTGTCATGAGTTAAAATTTCCATGAAAATAAAATGTTTCTTATGTTCATTGTTGTGGCATGTCTGTATCTTATTTTGAAGGGATGTTTAAACATTACCATAGTGATCAGAGAGCATTAGGGCAGTGGTTGAGAGGAGTAAACTACCCCCCCCACACTGGGCCTCAGTAAAAGGCGTTGAGTGGTCCCCAGTGAGTGGTCCCTGGTGATAAAAAGGTTGGGGACCACTGGCATAGATAATACTACATGATCTTTCTGTCATGCTGAGCGACTGCCGAGTAGTCGAACCAATTTTTCTGTAGTTGTCTCCGTTTTCTATAGCTGGGCACTGATTTGTGGAAGTTCAGTGACCTCTTTTGAGACCTGAGCCTCCATAGAAAGGGATATCTTTGATAGAAATTAATAGAAATTGATAGAAAGGGATATCTTTGGTATCTAAAGCTAGCCAGCTTAAATATAACACTCTGCTCCCAGGGTTTAACAGTTAACAGGGACATTTTCCAAGACATCATTTCATATCCCAGTCAATACAGTGAGTTGTGGGGTTAGATTAGATCAGTGGTTCCCAAACGTATCTGGCCTACCGCCCCCTTTCCAGAAAAAATATTACTCAGCGCCCCCTGGAAATTATTATTTTTTTATTTTAATAGCAATTAATACCGGCCGGTGATACCGGCGCGCGCCGCTTGGTGTCCAGTTACCAAGTATCCGCGCCGAATGGCGTTGGTGTCACGCCATCGGCGCTAGCTAGAGACGGCGACCAGCGATTCTCAAATCCGTTATTCCCTACAAATATTCCAAGTATACGACTGACCTATTTATAGCTGTAACTGGTGGGGACCGGAGAACCGGTCCGTTTCTCTACAAATACTTTACCGGAGAATCGATAGTTTCCAGGCCTAGTAAAAAGGCTTAAGTAGGGATCAGAAAACGGTTATAAATAAATAAATTACCGATAAATAAGTAAGAAATTTTGGTTTTTTTTAAAACATAATACAAATAAAGGATGTTTTATATTTATTGGTATGTTTACGAGTTTGAAAAAAATGATTCAAAAATTCAGAGCGAGACAGTCTCGCTCTTCGGCGGAGAGAATCGAAAGTGTGGAGCGATACTGTCTCGTTCTTCGGAGCAAAAAGGTTTGTAAAGCGCATATACAGTATTTGCTGGCGTATAAGACTACTTCCCCCCCCTGAAAAACATGCCTCCAAGTGGGGGGGTCGTCCTATACGCCGGGTGCACTTCAGTTGGGATAGACGTAGCTGCCCACAGTGGCCCATAGTACTGTAATGTAGTGTAACAAAATCTATATTTTGAGTGGAAATGTTGGGGGGTCGTCTTATACGCCCAGTCGTCTTATACGCCGGCAAATACAGTAATTATTACAAAATAAATAAATAATACTCACCAATTATAGTCGCACTATTTGTTAGTTAACTTTAACTTGTACAATATCAGAACAATCTAACTTAGAGTTATATTACACTGTAATTTTACCCTAATAATTACGGGAAATCTCCTGATTCATAGCGTGCTCCAAAATCTGCTGTACTGCCACTGCTGTTCCAGAGTTTGGCTTTGCGATTGACCAATCGCACGAGTGGCAGTTGCCCGCAGCAATGCTCGTAGTACTCATGTTTTTTGGAACGGCAATTCAGTGGCACCACATGAACAATAGCAGTGCGCGATTGCACATATCTCAATTCTAGTGAGGGAGTATGCTGAAACCGAGCTAACGTCCAGTACGTTGTTCAAAGAAAAATTAAGTGTTAATGAGCGGAATACATAAATCAATTCTTCTAAATCTTCTTTCTTTTATGCTTTCACCGCCCCCTTACAGTTATTCATCGCCCCCAAATGCACCTGTGGCCCATCACCGCCCCCCTGGATCGCTTCAGCGCCCACCAGGGAGCGATAGCGCCCACTTTGGGAATCACTGGATTAGATTAACCTGGAAGTCCCTTCCAACTTCCAATCCTATGATTCAGTGCATACAATTAAAAGTACAATTCACTATAAAGTACATTTCATCCTGAAACACCAAAGTAAAATATGTTACAGCATTCCATAAATGATAACTAAACATCTAAAGCCAAAGAATATAACAACCACTTATCAAATCACTATAACAGAGCCCAGTCAGAAGAACTTCAAAGGCTCTCTCTACTCCATGGTTATCTACGTACCAAAGCACTTAGGTAAAACTGCTTTGCAATTCTAAGTATGTGCAACTCAGGACAGCTTTCCCACTGATGCATGAAGCATGCTGGGAGGCAGGCCAGGCCAGGAACTTGTCATGACCCAGGTGTTCACAATGCAGGCCCCAGGGGGGGACTTCAGGGTCTGAACAGATACCTCCCTCCAAGTCACACAGGGACGATATGGACACATGATGCTGCCTTATACTGAATCAGACCATTAGTCCCTCAGTGTTGGTGTTTTTTATTCAGACTGACACTGATTCTCCAGGTTCTCAGGCAGAGGTCACTTACTACCTGATCCTTTAAACTGGAGATGGATAAGGATCAAACTTGGTACTTTCTGCATGCAAAGCAGATGATCTACCACTGAGCCAAAGCCTATCCCCAATACAGTTTTTTTCAATCTTTTGACTTTGGAGTAACCTTTAATAATCTTCAGGGTTAGAGTAACTCTAGAAGTGATGTCAGCTGGCCACACTTTCCTGCCACACCCTTGGAAGTCACATGTTTACAGTGTGCATGGCATCACTAAACATATAAAAAAATGTTTGTTAAATAAGTTCTTTTGTATGTGTATGGTACCTTGCCTGAGCAAAACAAGGAAGCATTCATCTCAGGTGTCATAAAGCCCACCATGCAAAGCAACTCACTATAAGCAACAGTTCTCAGGGCAAATGATATGTGTGTTTTGATGCAAAGCAACAGTTCTCAGGGGAAATGATGTGTGTGTTTTGGAGATCATTTGTAACTCCTTTTTCATTGTGTATGAATTCAACAAAGCCGCCACAGATCAAACAGATGAGCAGAAAGCTACTCTGTCCTCCTGACTCTTCCCTGGATTACTTTTAAAAAATTAATATATATTTTTAAACAATTAAATTCTTCCTCCAATTGTAGCAACTGGGGCTCTGGAGTAACTGGAGTTTCTAATAACCCTGGGTGAGAATGACTGCCCTAATATATGGAAAATTAGAATTTCAAAGGATGGAACCAGATGCAAAACACATGAAATAGAAGGCACCTTAAATCCAATCTCTAGTAAAATTCTTAATCTAGAAATATTTGTTTACTAGACCTGTTAGAATGTGGAATCACCTACAGTCTGCATTCCTAAGATCAAGAACAAATAGCATTCTATTTCTTTCACATAGCTATTTTCTAAGACAAAGGAGCATAATGCCAGTCACTGCACATTCAAAACTCAAAACAGAGAATACATTCAAATGGGTAGCACAACAAAATCAGAGTCCAGTAGCACCTTTAAGACCAACAAAGATTTATTCAAGGCGTGAGCTTTCGAGCTTGGTCTTAAAGGTGCTACTGGACTCTGATTTTGTTGTCAAACAGAGAAGTAATGTAATTTGGTACGCAAGGAATGCTCTTTGACCTTATTGAACAGAACATGTCTCTTTTACCACATCTGGTCAACTATGATTAGTAGTTGCAAGGGAATAAATAATTGTGTAAGACTTAACAATTGGACCCTCTTCAGTTTCATTTTACAAAGCTGAAAGTTGAATGCGTGTTAAATGTAGTATATGCTTTGTTGTCTGTCTAGGATAGTGGTGATTACCCACTTACCATGCCTGGGCCACAGTGGAAAAAATTTCGATCAAACTTTTGTGAATTCATAGGAGTTCTAATACGACAATGTCAATACAGCATCATTTATGATGAATATATGATGGACACCGTAATTTCACTTCTGACTGGATTGTCAGATTCACAGGTCCGGGCTTTCAGGCATACCAGTACGCTTGCTGGTAAGTAAATATGAAATGTGCTTATTTAATTAAAATATGTTTATGCCTCCTTTCCACTTAACTTAGGGTCTCCATGCTAACACATAGACAGGGAAGAGGTTCACAGTGAAGGAAAGACAAACGAAACAGAAAAGGTGACAGAAAAATCTCCTTCAGGAGGGAACTACATAATTTTGGTTCTGTGACTGAGAAGGCTGTTTCTTGGTTTCCCACCCATCTCAATTTAGATGGTACCCAAAGTAAGGCCCTAGACTGGCTTTCAAAATCATTCAGCTTCACTGTTCTTTAATACATTGAGATTAATCTGTATGAACAATTTCTTCATTTCAGGTTAGATTTCTTGCATCCTTTTGCAATAATAAAGTACTGGGCAGGGAACATGCTTTGCCCTTTTTGCAATGATATCCCTTATTGAAGCCCTTTTATTTTCTTCAGTAAGAATCCAGAAGAAGTTCAAACTGAATGTTGACCAGATCATGGAAACATGGAAACAAAGGAGTCTTTAAATTTCAGATAATTTCAGATAATAAATACCTGAAATCTTACTTGTTATACTTTCCCCAGCTATGAAGCTTATGACTGCCCTTGTGAATGTTGCCTTAAACCTGAGTATTCATCAGGATAATACACAGAGGCAGTATGAAGCTGAGAGGAACAAAATGATTGGTAAAAGAGCCAATGAAAGATTGGAGCTGCTTCTTCAGAAACGGAAAGAGGTAATTCAGTAGGTTACAGTTGTCCTCCTAGTTGTATTGTATGCTTTATAAGTTGTATTGTATGCTTTATAAAAATAGCAGGAGATTGATTACATAGAACTAATTCTATTTTAAATAAATCTTACTGAAGAAGATTCAGTTGAGTATCTGACAAAGTTACAGTAATGTGGTATGCCTACAACTCTTGACAGCAGTGCACAGAAACAGCAAATATGGGGCAGGATTGTCATGTGAATTTTGCATGCAATCTATTTATTTAGTAGAGAACAAAAATAATTGAATTAATTCTTGAATACTGGCCGATTCTCACATATGAATTAGAAACAGTACTCCATGCTTCTATACTGGCTTTTTTCAACCTTTTGACCATGAAGGAGCCCCTGAAATAAATGTTCAGGCTTCGAGGACCCCTGGAAGTGATGTCAGCTGGTCACACATCCCTGCCACAGCCTGGAAGTGAAATAACCACCCGCACCCTTCACTCTCCGTTTGTTGCCTCCCCCTACCTTTACTACTACTAAGGTGGCTCTGCCTCATGTAGGGCAGAAAGAAGGGCAGGAACTAAGAAGGCAATCTGAACCCACCCACCCCATATCACACAACAGACTCCCTCCCCCTTTGGTTTTTACACCCACAGCCTACTCACCGAGCCCTACAAGTGGAGGTGGCCAGTTCTCTAGTTTGTGGACAAGTCCATAGAGGCAGGAGAGGAAAGGCTGCAGATCCCCTCTGGAGCTCCCACAGACCCTCAGGTCCACTGATCCCTGGTTGGGAATCCCTGTTCTATACAGTGAAAAAGAATATAAAATGTTTACGCAAGGAAAGTCATGCTCGGAAATTCACCAAAGCAGATATTATATGGCTTCTTGTTTTCTAATTTGTAAGTAACTTAGATTTGCCGGGATTAAGCATATGCACTAATCACTCTGAACAGGCAAATGTAATACTCAGTTATTGTTGACTCAGCACTACTGGAGCAAACCTGTTCTCCATTTTTAGGTTATTGTTTTAAAGGGGTAATACATTAGCTGTTGAAATTTCCCATCAGACAATACTATGAAAGTCCTAGAAAATCTACTGCAGAATAATAGCTTTAAAATTGGTTGAAACCTCACCAATTTCAACTTCAAATTAGGCATTTTGAACTAGATTGATCAGTGTATTAGTGCTGCTGATTAGTTAAGATAACGCTGAACTGAGTGTCCTGACATAAGTCCCCACTGCCTTGACTATCTGCTGGAGCTGGTCTTTGTAATTTTAAATCTATGGCTCCTAAACAGTTTTCTATTGTAGTTTCCCTTTCCAGATCACCAAAATTTCTTACCTTATAGCCATCATGCAAAAGTATATTTATTACCGTGCTATTGCATTTGACAATGTAGCTCTAGATACCTGCTTAAATATGACTCTAAACTAATTAAATGGTTGCCCTTAAATAAATAAAGTGAAGATTTCAAACCTTTAGCACTTCTGCTTTACTTTCAGTGGGGTCTTAGATGACCTGAGAGTGGCATGGAGGCCACTGTTTGAAATCAATTTTAGATAAATAAATAGTAGTGATTTCTTGAATAGAAACAGTGTAGAAACTGAATCAGCAATTTACATTTTCCTCTCAAAAAAACCCTCACAAACTCCACTTGCATTCTAATATGCTTCACATTTTGTTTATATTGTCAGATTGAAAGGTCACATGAGTCCTTTTCTAAAACAAATTACTGAGTTTAATTTGATTCCTTCAATACTTACATCTAACAGAATGGACTCTTCAAGCTTGAAAATTATTCAGTTCATTTCTGGTCACCATGGGGATCTTGCCAGTAGAAGGATATGTATCTGTAGCTAACTTGGCTCCAATAAGATTTGATAACATAGATCAGTTCTAAGCAGAGCTGATATGACAATCCATCTTTAAATTAAAATTTAATGTGTTAAATGAGCAAATTGCCAGTCTCACAAGGCATATGAAACTTAATAAATCCAGATTATGTATAGTACTGAAAAATATAAAGCTACTATATAGGGATGTTTGGTCTAAATATTTACTACCTTTTTCAGTAGCCAAGGAATAATTTAGTATGATTTGGATAGTACAGTATATGTTTTTGGTGTGAAATCAGTGTTTTAACAACTGCATCTTCCATGAACTGGGCTGACCTTGTGACGTAGGGGTTCAAGGTATAGCCTTGAAATGGCTGAAGTCCTTCCTCCAAAATTGGGGACAGAGGATGGCACTGGGGGAGAGAACCTCCCAGCATCAGGGCCCGATACTCTCCCCAATATTATTAATATCTGGTCTAGAGTTTGGGGCTGGGTTGCCATCAGTATGTGGATGATAACCAGCTGTGTCTGTTGATGGACAGCCATTCCTCAGCACAGCCAGATGCTTTGGCCATGTGTTTGGAGGCCATGGTAGATTGGCTCAAGTGTAGTTGGTTGAAGTTAAATCCATCTATGATGGAGGTCCTGTGGCTAGATCAACTTGCTGAGAGTAATACAGTGCAACTTGAGACTCTTAAGGGGTCTGCTTAACACCTTTGACCACTGTCAGAAGCCTGGGTGTGATCCAGGATGCCTCCCTGTCAATGGGGGCCCAGGTCACAGACATTGTTGTCAGGGCATTTTTACACCTATGCCAGGCATGGCATCTTGCACCTTACCTAGCATTGTCTGACCTAGCCACTGTGATCTATACAACTGTCACCTCCAGTTTAGATTTCTGTAACTGACTCTTCACAGGACTACCCTTGAGGTTGCTCCAGAATACAGCAGCTAAGCTCTTGACAGGAGCCCCATGGAGAGCACATATTACAACAGTGCTCTCCCAACTGCAATGATTCTGGATTGGAGACTGAATCAGATTCCAGGTTTTCATTCTTATGTTCAAGAACCTATACTGCTATATCTTTGCAACTGCCTCCTTCCAAAGAACTTTTAAGATCAGGAAGTTTAAATCTGCTTAGGTTTCCCATTCCCAGAGAGATAAAACTGGCCTCAACCAGGGCCAGGACTTTTTCAGCCCTGGCCCCAGCCTGGTGGAACACTGCCTGAGGAGATCAGGGCCCCTCTGGGACTTTAAGCAGTTCCGGAGGCCGTACAAAACAGAGCCGTTCTGCCAGGCCTGTGGTTGAAGCCAGATAATAATGCCATGAAATGCTGGCCTCTCCAATAGATACACCAACTGAAGCATCCACTGGTAGAACCTCTCCAAAGCCTGACTGATCTCCATAGGGAGATGAACAACAGGAGGCAGTTGTATGAAGGATCTGATATTTTACTACGGTATTATTTTTAAATTATATTATATGTTGTTTTAAAATTTTGTTAACCACCCTGTATCGACAGGGATGCGGCAGTATATAAATGCAATATTTATTTATTTATTTAAGAGTCAGTATTTAAATATATAATATGAAATATAATACGACAATCTTAGATATCATTTTAGAAAATAGCAAACAAACATATGTAAGAGAAGAGTATCTGAAAATGTGTCACTGTGATAATTTTTAAAATGTCAACATTATTACGGACTTTAATTTTTATTACAGTTACAAGAAAATCAAGATGAAATTGAAAATATGATGAATTCTATTTTCAAGGGTATATTTGTCCATAGATATCGGTAAGTTAAGGTTTAATCTGATTTAATGATATTCTGCTTAATCATTTGAAATGACAAAATTGTTTCTCGTGAACAGTAAACATTCCTGCCAAGTTCAACATTATTATAATTTTTAATTTAATATGTATTGCCCAGTATCAGTGGCTTATTAAGATGCTATATAAATGGCACTTTAAATGACCTTATAAGTAAAGTAAAACTCAGGCATACAAATTTCAGTAGAATATCAAGGTTAGTCTTTAAAGTATCACAAGACTTTTATTTTGTTTTTGCTTGAAAAGACTGACAGATTTATTGTTACATAAGATTTCATGGATTTCAATATAATCTCTGAAAAAGCCTCTCTTTAATCATATGCATATTTAATGAAGTAGCATTCAGACAGACAGACAAGCCTCTTCCAGAGTAATTAACAGATCACTTGAACAAAGAGTTGTCAAAGTGCTAAGAAACTTTAGACCAGTAAGACCAGCAAACTGAACTAGTAATGAGAACGTCATAGATGTGCTTGTTGAGCTGAAGAAAGTTATAATTTGTTCTAGGGGTGTGCATTCAGTTCATTTGAACTGAAAAATATTAATTCAGCCGGGGTTCTTCCCCCCCCCCCCCATTTTTCTGGGTAATCAAAATGGATTTTTCTGGACAACCAGTTAGAGTGCATTCAAAGGGCTCTCAGACCATTTCTGCAGTTCTGAATTGTCCATTTTTTTTCACCATATCGGGTGCTAAATTTAGAATCTGAAATTGCACTTGGCATTCTGCATCGGCGGATTTCATCCATCACAGCTCAGAACTGGATGCACTGCATGCATTTTGCATTTTCTTTGGAAGAGTAGGCAGTACCACCTCCGGTCAATCCTACATTTTAAAAAACGTTTTTTAAAAGTTTGCACATGTGCAATAACACAATCGGAGGTAACATAATTTAAAATGCCAGCCACAAAAATGTAATGTGCAGATGCTCGCAGGTTGTGAGTCCCCATGCTTGAAGCGCAAGTTTATGTTCTGGTTGCTTTTTGTTTCTTTCCTGCAAAAGGCCAGACTTATTGCAACACCACCATCCCTGGAACCCCTAGATTACTGTGACCCTCAAGTCACTCAATCAAGGGTGTGTGTGTCTCATATCTGTGTGTCCCCAATCACAACGCATATGTGAAGACAAAGCATGTTGGCTGCCATTACACAACTGTTTATCAGCATGAAAGTTAAGAACAGTAGGGTGACATGAAAGAAAAAAAAATCAACATTAGCCTAACAAAATTTTAATTCAGGTCTCAGCAACGCAGCAACATTCTGTGTACCAACTACCCATTTCACAGTACTAGGAAAATGGAAAATTTCAACTTCAGTCATGTCTCTTAAACAACGTGGAATTCTGGTAACAAGGAGTGAGATGAAAAAATAAAGTGCCCAGTTGTGCTTTAAGTCTTGAAAACTGGATGGGAGACAGTGGGGAGGGTATGTGGAGTCCTAGTTCTCTTAACCCTAAACAACTGTCAACATAGGTTCCCTCCTGAAGGACAATTTCTCTTTCTCATGTCAATAGGGAAAAAAGATTGGGCAGAAAACAAAACTACATAAATATTATGGAATATTTCCTAAAAAATTCACATTGTAATGCAATCACATTCAATTTTTTTTTAATCTAGCAGAAGTAGAGGTGAGTAGTAGGCAGACTTATATATTAAGTCTATGATGACACCACAGGAGGCAGGAATGGAGGAGGAAGACAGCCTTGAATCCACAAATTGCCTTCCAGGGAAAGGGGAATCCTGTTTTGTTTTGTTTTTTTAAGTTTCACAAACCACAGGGCAAGCAGGATTTGCATTCAGATCTCTGTATGAGCCAGATTGTGTAGAAATTTTGTTATTCTTTAAAAATGCTGAAACTCTCCCATAAAATGTCTACTGAGTGAACTCTCTGCTTTAAATGGCTTTGGAGTTCACTGTGGCTTGCAAAAGATATGTAAATTTTAAAGGGACTACATTCCCTTGAAAGTTGAAATGCTTTCCCCTCCTCTTTGGAAACAATGGAGGATGAGGGCACTTTCTTTGAGGGTTCATAGAATTGTATCTCCTGGTCCAATCTTTTTGCAACTTAGAGGGTTTTTAGGAGAAGCCCCAGCAGTCCCAGAAACCCTGGATCAATTTTCCATTATAGCTTATGAGGATCATTGACTATAGTGGCTTCCTTAGGTATAATGGACCCCCCAAAAATCAGCATTCCTGTATTACTGAATATGAATACCAGACTGGTATTGGGATACAGGAATATCAGGAAATATCAGATATTTGGGGGCGTTCAGTATGCCTGAACCCGAAATATACCCTTTTTTGCATACCCTTGGTTTGTGCATCTTCGGTTAATTCAGCAGTACAATCCATGGCTTGTGGAGAGCCATGTTCAGAATCATCACCAGCTAAAAGAGCCACGTTCAGAGTTAGCCATTATTTGTGATTATCACGCCACTGTGAAATGCCATGGCAGACAAAAGATTACAAAAATGCAGCAATCCTTAGTAAACTCATTGAGTAAAATGGCACTCACTTACAAGTAAGATTGCCCTTGAAGAATTGTACATCAGAGACATGATCTGAAAATATGACACTATAGTTTCTAGCCCAGAAACCTTCAACCCTAGACCACAATCCACCACCACGTTATGAACCACAATCAACCAAAATATTGTTAATTAATTGTTGAATTGTGAATTTGTTTTGGATTAGTGTAGACTAGCTGGGGACTCTTAATTAGGAGAAAGCCCTCTGAATATGTTCAGAAACACTGTAGTATTGCCAGTCGGGGCAGTTTGCTATCACATTGTTGTTTGATTTTGTATTTGTAGTCTGATTGCACTGTTTATTGTATCTGTATGATCACATTGTTGAGTCCTGTTGCATTATTCTTTCAATATCCTGTATTGTGTTATTACATTTTTCTCATTTCTCTCTCTGTACTCTGTAATCCCCATCTTGTGTGTCAGTGAGAAAGGTGGACTATAAGATAAATAAAATAAACTATGCATTAACAAATGAAGCCCTGACTTCCCAGTACATTTTTATGCACTCTGTAGAGAAATGGACTTGACTTCATCAGAGATACATACCAGTATTTTGAAGGTTTGCAGCTTGCAAATCACCACACTTCATTTTTAAAAACTATCTTTCTTCTTGGCAGAAGACTGGCAGGAAGGAGGAAGTCATATTGCTCCCAAGCATTGGTCATCCTATCAACTTGACCCAGCCATTAAAGTTTTATAATTGCAAATGGCTGTCTCAACTGAAGTTAATGGGATGGCCAGTATATATCTTAGCTTAGCGATCCCCAACCTGTGGGCTGCTGACCACATGTGGTCCGTCGACTAATTGGAGGTGGGCTGCGAAGGACGCCTTTCCCCCCCCCCAGCCCGTTACTTCATCCCCCCCGGCCCTTTACAACACACTTCGGGTGTCACTGTCTCCCTTCGCTCCCAGATGGGACTATCTCATTGCAGAGAAACAAACTCAGGGTTTCCATTGATTTGTCATTGTCATGAGTTAAAATTTCCATGAAAATAAAATGTTCCTTATGTTCATTGTTGTGGCGTGTCTGTATCTTATTTTGAAGGGATGTTTAAACATTACCATAGCGATCAGAGAGCGTTAGGGCAGTGGTTGAGAGTAGAGGAGTAAACTACCCCCCCCACTGGGCTAGGGACCACCAAATTAGGACATGTATAGGGCTGAGGGACAGAAGGCTGCATATCCTTTGACAGGGCACAGGAAGATGTCAAGTGTTTGCAATCAACTTGTTTTGCACCCAAGCAACAAAAGGCAATAGTTTGTGGTGGAGTTTAGCAAGACAGGTCTGTAGGATTTTCTAAGTGAGTTTCACCACCTGAGGCTTCAGTTTCCTGACAGGTACAAGTGCCATTGAGTTAACCTAGGGAAGAGGCAAGAATGAATGGTGTACATCAGAAATAGGACATTTCTCCTATTGTGCATGTGTGTCTGCACACATTTGGAGCAGAATGAGAAGCAACTGCAGGAAAGAAAAAGTTCCAGCTGGATAAGGAATTACGATGAGTGCTATTTGCCAGCCAGTATTGCTGCACATATGCTAGCACTTCCTTGATTTGCTTGCCATCAATTCAAATGTTGCAGCTTCTGTTTTCTCTCAATCTACTACTTTCTTCTCTCACTTCCCAAAGTTTCAGAAAAACCATGTGGCCATATGCAGCTCTTATATATGCATATGCAGTATATCACAATGTTAACTTTTGCTGCAAGCAAGATAAAAAATCAATTGCAATCATTGAGACAGGTCCAGTGAACAAACTATGATAACCCTGTCTACCTTCCTCCCTTCAGAGGCACATTTTTCCTTCCCAAAAAATTCTGTTCCTCAAATGGCTGAGCAACCTGAGTACTGTGATTTTTTTTATTGAGATTAATTCATATGGCTGTCCCCAGCTGTGTCTGAAAGATAATTTGGCTTTTAACTCAGCCCTGAAACACCATAGGAAGGTGCAAGAGCCGTCTTTACTGAAACCCCTTTAGAATAGCTCTTGAGACATTGTAAAAATCAAACAGAATCAAAGATTTTATTCAACCCACAAGGAAAGGTTATGGAATGAGGAATTGAAACCTTTTAAAAATAAGTACTTGTACAATCTTTAGTTCTTAAATTCAAGCTATTGAGAGTTATATAAGCTTATTCCCCTAGTTTCTAATAGTGAAATCTTTTTGCATCTGTGTTTTCCCAAATACTAAAGTATCCTTTGAATTACCTTAACCTCCACTGGTTTTCTGAAGGCTGGTACCCTCTGTCTGAGAGCCTCTTGTGGCGCAGAGTGGTAAGGCAGCCATCTGAAAGCTTTGCCCATGAGGCTGGGAGTTCAATCCCAGCAGCCAGCTCAAGGTTGACTCAGCCTTCCATCCTTCCGAGGTCGGTAAAATGAGTACCCAGCTTGCTGGGGGGTAAACGGTCATGACTGGGGAAGGCACTGGCAAACCACCCCGTATTGAGTCTGCCATGAAAACGCTAGAGGGCGTCACCCCAAGGGTCAGACATGACTCGGTGCTTGCACAGGGGATACCTTTACCTTTACCTTTACCCTCTGTCTAGCGCCCAATCTCCCCTTCTCAGAAACAACAGCCTCCCTCTAATTCTTAAGGTATCTAAAACAGTATCCTTTTACACCACACCAGGGAAATTCACAGAGCTAATTTCTCTGTTTAACCGGGCAGGGATTCTTCTTCTCTCTCAAGAAGATATATCCCCTTTCCTTTGACCTGACTGGGAATCTCAGTCCACTATCCAAATCACCCAACCAAATGTTATTCTCAGTTCTCCTGTCTGTGTAGAACTGCTTTTATCTTAGGCTAAACCCAGACTTTTTAGTCAAAGCTGTGTTCCTGGCTAAAATGTCCTCTGTGTTGATAATGAACAGCTAAGGTACAAAATGGTCTTTTCTCAACACAGTTCCCTAAGCATACTGTTCTCATAGGACTTCTTTCTCAGCTGTAACTGACAAATCAGAGTGCTCTCTAGCTGTGCGAAGGTTTAACTCTTTAACTCCTGGTTTTCTGATACTTCAGCATTTGGGTGCTTGTTTTTAAAGTGCTGTCCATCACACCAGCATTCTTAGTCATGGTTTGCAGATATTTCAAAAGGTCCTGGGTGAATTGGAAATGAGTTTGCCATGTCTAGTGTTATTGCTGACATATCATTTCATGCCTTTACAGATTTCTAAGTGATGTTTGAGAGACTTGCTTGTACTTTCAACAGGTCTTGAGTACTAAAATTCTACCTTGATTTTAGCATAGAGGTGATATATCTAAAGCAGTAGTGGGGCCTGTAAAATAGTCAGGATTTTTGCTATGCATTCACAGTTGGATAAGAATTGTTAAGGAAACAAAGGTAATCAGCATGAGCCTTAATCATTGTGTGTTAATGAACAGTCTTCTGAAAAAGATTGTGAGTGGTTATTGCTGCTTCACCTTTTCTATTAACCAGGGCAACATTAATTTTCGGAACAAAATAGTAATTGCATTGATTGTCAGTTAAAGTTTTTGACCCAAGTATGACAGCCAGGGATGGGGGAGGGGGGGATTGAAAGACAAAAGTGCTGGGTACAGCAAGATGTGGGGACAGGTTCACTTTTAAGCCTTTCTTCCTCTTCTTCCAAACAATACATCTCCAGGCCCTGAAAAGCATTCTGGAGCATTACAGAAAGCCCCAGCTTCCAGGCACATGAAGAACCCCACACACACACATACACACTCACACACTCACACACTTTACATGACACAGTTGAGGTTTTGGTGATAGAATGCTAATGTGATTCTAGGGCTGCACAGGCCCTTGTTTGAAACAGTAGTGGTGGCTAGCTCAGTCTCCCAAGATAACACCAATGTGTGTGCCTAGAGGGCAGAACCTCCATTTATTATATGATTCTGTGGCTGCATCATTGCATACAACCTCCAATTGGAGAAGTAACATTTTAAAAAAACGTTCAACCCACTCTTCCTTTTCTCAATGTCAGATTCCTTGGAGGAGAGTGCAGGTGCTTACCTGCCTCTGCACATGACTGTTAGTCTGTGTTATAGCAATCTTCATTTTAAAAGTTCCTGAAATTTGCCACCTAGAGTAGCCCTAATCTCCAAAGAGGGATCCTAAAGCATATGTTGCTAGTGATTCATTAAGCAGACTTTCTGCAATCACTTTACCTCAAAGCTACCTAGAGATAATGTTCTTGGTGGGTATTAGATTAAATGGCCCAGGTACTGACGAAGCCCATTTACTCAGTCTCAGAATTACTGTTGTCTTTATTTACATTTAATATTTGAATGCTATAGCTTCAGTTCTCTGGAGCTGAGCCAAAATCTCTGAGCTTCAGATTCAAAGCATCAGCATCGTATTTCAGAACTGAAAAGAGAAGACAAAGCACCACACACTTGTTTTCATGCTTCTCTACACCTTTTTACCATTGATGTCTTTGGGGTTACGCAGTACCTTTCCAACATGATGGAAGCCTCTTTCTGCATCTACAATTGTTGCTCTTCCACCAGTTCTGATAAGTACTTTTGAATTTCTCTCTTCATCTAGTTCTTGAGACTATACACAAAACATTTCTGATCTTGGGAACAACATCACTAGGGTATAACATCATTCCCAGTGTTATAGTCATTTAATCCATTTATAAATGGATAGATAAATCTTTAAAAACTCATCCAATTTCACCACACTTCCAGCTTCTCCCAGATTGCTTCCCTCAGGGCATTTCCCACATACTCACAGTGACATGACTCCACCCATTGTTCAAAATACTTGGAATCTTCCCACTATTTCCCCCATGTACCTGGGAATGCTTCCCATATCAGTACCAAAACTCTTGAGAACATGACTAGGAAGCCTCCTGTTTCTTCTGGGAAAGATCCTGCCCTTTCTGGATAATTTGTTTCAAGGTTAGAGATCTTGCCTTTATTTACAAGAATTAGGCCCTGTATAAAACAGCAGCAAACATAGCAGATTGTAATTCTAAGGCCACAGCTAGTTTTATCACTGTATGCAGGCTTGCTTGTCTTTATATCTGTGGCCTCAGAGATTGAGACAAGAATTGAAGATCTGCCATTTGATGGCAATGGTATATCAACATAGATGTCACCCTGGAAGGTGCACAGGAATTCAGCTCTGTTATTTGCTTGGGGGACTCAACTGGAATACTGCCTGCCTACAGAAATGAAAGACTGTACCCCCAGTTGGCCTTGTCAGCCATAGTTCACAAAGCTTCTATACCCAAGGCAACTTCCCTGAACCAGGAGCTTCATGCCAAAGAAGCCTGGCAAGATACTTTACCCAGATGTCAGGGCTCAGAAACTGGTGGCATAATGAATAATCACATTTGGGTACAATCCTTTGTACTCAAAGAATGCCTTCTAATTTTGAGGAATTTTTAAAAATTCACATTATATTTATAGTCCGCCTTTGTCACTGGAACTCAAAGCGGATTACACAGAGTGGGTCAATAAAATCAACAGTGTGGGACATTCATTCAGTAACAGTAAAATAGGACTCAGATTATAGAATCAAGCAGAAATATGAAAAAGAACTGAAGTAAAGCATAAGCATTAGCATGACGCATTAAAATAAGCAAAATTACATAGTAAGATCCTACTTACAGCAAGCTTGCACAAAAATATAGACCACAATCCCTTAAAATTCATCCAAGTAACTTTATAAATAATTTTGTCCAGTGCTGTCCTATTGTCTGTATAGAAAAGCCCTTTTGTGCATAGGTTGTGGAAAGCCACAAGAGTGAGAGCCTTCCTGGACGCCTCAGGCAGACAATTCTACACAGTTGGACCCACAACAGAGAAAGCACATATACAGACAGTTGTTGGCTTTGCCCATTTCTGGGTTGGCATCTAGAGATGGCCCTGCTCAGATGAATAATGCTGACATAGTGGAACAGGGGGTGATATTATCTCACAGATGAAGGTCCAAGGATATGAGGGGATTTGTATGTGATAACCAATACTTTAAATTGTGCAGATGGATGCCAGTGGAGTGACTGTAGAATGGGAGTAATATGCACATGCCCCTAACTCCTAATAATAGCTGAGCTGTGGTATTCTGCACCAACTGGAGCTGCCAAATTGATTTTTAGTGAAGACCAGTGTACAATGCATTACAGCAGTTTAGGATCTGTGTCATAAATTCAAGTGGCGAAATCAGCCATATCAAGTTAAGGGGCCATTTTTCAGGCTAGGCTGGGAGTTGCTTCGGAACCTTTGCTTGTTTCTATGACAAGTTCAGTTCTAATTCTTCAGTTTTTGACTGCCTGCTCCACTTGAACATCTAGGGGACTGGCTTTTCTTCAAGCTCAGTTGGCAACTGTCTTCTGTTTTCACGCTGACACAGTTTTCCCAGCCAATAGGTAAACAGTTCCTCAAAAGTTTCCTTCATCATAATTCCCTTTCAATAGCTCCTCTTAGAAACTGCAGTTGCCAGTTGCTGTTTTCACAACTTGTGGCACACCACTTAGAACAATTGGTGACATGTATCTTTGGCTGTTATCCCTAAATACAGTTTTTCTGCATCTGATGAGTTCAACCAGAGTTTATAGGCACTTTGTTCTGAGCCACCATATCTTTGGTTCCACCAGTGCAAAGCTGCAGATCAACCTGATATTACAATCCTAAAGTGGGTTTCAAGAGATAACCTATACCAAAATCCATCTTGCTTATCTTCTTCCAGGACCCTTCTTTAAATGGTGAGCATAACTATATTCCTTAGATGTACACTGGGCATTTAGCTTCTTAATTAACAGGACTCCCTTCTTTAGAAAGGATCCTAATTTGTTTGTGTGCTGTTGTGGGTCATACACAAGTTGGCATGTTTCCTGAATTCAACCACTAGATCACTATGCTATGAATTAGCACATTGACAGATTTGAAGACACTTGACTAGAGCAGTTGTCACATCTACAGCTTTCCTCATGGGCATTTCTGTTCTGGAACTATGATTGGCAGCAGCCTAATCCCAGCCATTAATATTTATGAAATACTGTGTATAGAGCAGGGAGTTCTGTTAGTCTCCCATTGGCATGCTTGTACAGAGAGGATGAAAAAAGAACAAAAATATGTTGCTTACAGAAAATAAAGAGCAGCCTTATGGCACTGTTAGCATAGATTTTTATGGACTAGATCTCATCTCTTAATTTATGGTGAGTAGATCACTGTGTGAGCTTTGAGTGGTCATTTGTATAGTCAGTAAGGATGTGTGGTTAGATATATTCAGTTTAAATATATACTGAATATATACCTGAAAATAACTCACTGATATTTTGGAGGGATATTGGGGGTCTTGACAATGCTGGTATCCAATCCTGAATATTGCTGTAAATTCTCAGGAATATCCTGGGTGTGTTTTAAACCTCCAGACTTGAGGAGGGGTTGCTTTTTGCACATTTCCCAGGCAATGGAAGGGAAAGGCAGCTTTCATACACGAATGGGATTGCATATTAAGTGAGCTTGCCAGGTTGGTTCTGCTGATTCTCTGGTTTAACATTGGTTCTGTTGGGCTTATACTGTCATGTTAGCTCTGGGTTATGCTTGGCTTTTGTTCTTAGACATTGATTCTGTCAGCTGGACTTCCTTCCCTTCTTTTAGTTGGTTTGGCATGGATTCTCTAATTAAACATTGGCTGTGCTGGGCTTCCTACATTGGCCTATGGTTCTGCTGGGATTCTCTGGTTTGACATGGATTCTGTTATGCTTGTTGATGTGTTTGCATTAGGAGGCACTAGGCCATTGGTTGCTTGCTCTTATGTGTCTTGAGAAAGCATGGAATCCCCCCCATAGGGAACAGTGAAGGGCAGCTGAGTGCTTCTTGTTTGGTGACCCACAGTCACATGATGTTTGTGGGACCTTTAGTGGAAAGGCAGCACTAACTCTGCTGTGATTTTGGTGTCATATGAAAAACAGCTTCTCCAGCCCCCCAGAGTAATGGGCCAGAATAATTTCAGAAATTCAGGGGGGAGTGGGTGAACACAACTGGTTTTTAATACTAAACTGATATTGAAGAATAATCCGGAATACAAATAATTATGCCCTCCTATAATCCAGATTTTAAAAATACAGACCCCCCCCCCCGGTGCACATTCCCAACAATCCAACCTTCTTCCCCACAGTAGTTTTTAATTCTGGCCTGATTCATCACATTATGAAGAACACCAAGCCAATGGCATTACTTCAGCCCTCTAGAAATGCATAGTATCTTTGGCTTCCATTATAGAACCTGTAGTTCACATAGTGTCTGAGACTATATGTCAGGTGTATTTCCCAGAATGCACAAAAGTAGAATGCATAACCAAATCACTTGAGGGCAGAAGAAAGGAAGAAAATAAAGATAAAAGGTACCCTGCTAACAAGCTGGCCTTGTTTATGACATCTGAGTGGCCAGTATTGGAAACAGGATACTGGATTAGATGGGATTGTTGTTCTGATCTAGCATGGCTACTGTTGCATATATATTTCACAAAGGTGGGTCTGGTGGGCTTTCTAATCTGCTGAAGCTTATACTTCCATGTCAAAAGTGACCTTCAGATATACCACTCAGTCATTTTAAGATTGTAACTATTGAAGTTCCTTCTACCGTGGAACACGTCCCCTATTATAGTGCCTGTCAGCAGACCATCCAGCTGTATGCAGGCATTCACCCCACGATTCTGTTGTCCTCAGTACAACTTTTGATATTCCCCTGTAGGAATGAATGGTAACTATACCTAGATTTGTGAGGCAGTAAAGTGGTCCAGTTGGGAACATAGTTCAGTTGGGGATAAACCTGAATCATCAATTGTTCCACCCTGTTTCTTGATTACTCACAAGAATAGACATAACACAGAATGTTGGGAACTGGTTTATTATTATATATGTATATGCATTCATCCATGCACTGAAATGAAGCAAGAAGATTAACTGAATTTCCCCTTTTTTCACAGTGATGCTATAGCTGAGATTAGAGCTGTTTGTATTGAAGAAATCGGAGTGTGGATGAAAATGTACAGTGATGCCTTCCTGAATGATAGTTATTTAAAGTACGTTGGTTGGACACTTCATGATAGAGTAAGTGTGGCCTGTCAAAATACGCCCTTTTCCTATATTCATGTCCTTGGTGCTTATATATTACACATAATTACATCAGAATTATTTTAATTAATTTATGTGCAACATTATTAATAAGCTTCTGTCTTCTCCTATTTCCTTCACCTCTTGAACAAAGTGTAGAGCATTATGTGATGTGTTGTACAGATATTACTTTAAATGGCATTTGAGGGGAAAGTTTCCAGCACCAGAGTGTCTTCATTTGTAGTTTAAAGTAACATGTAATAGTGGAGGGTTTTATCTTTCAGATTGTAGCCTGTTTTTTCAATACACTAATTTACAAAGAGCAGTAATGATAATTGAACATAAACAAAGCTTGCCACAGAAATATGACTACATTCAGTCTCAGGAATATATATTTAGTCTTAGTCCTGCATGAAGTTTACTGTGCTTTAATGTGATCCTTTGTTTCTGACACTATGGCAGCAAATCCAGATAACTGAGTACTACTAAGAAGGAATTTTGTCAGTACTTACTTTGATGCACATTCAGACAGTTGCTCTGCAGTGCTCTGTTAGGCACAGTTACAGTTCTTTGGTTAATACTTCTAGTCTGATAACATGAAGCTGTTATACCATGGGAAACATGGGGTTTCTTGCAGTAGTTCGCCGCTGTAGACCTGAATATCAGATAAGACGGCTACACTCATCTCTTCTCACAATCACATACTGCATAATGCTCCAAGCACCTCTGGGTGTGCTGTTGACTGAGGGTGGTAATAAAAGTGTTGTTGATGCTCTTGTCATGAGGTTAAGGGTAGGGTACAAGATAGGGCCCACCAATTATCCCCTTTTGATTCATTTTAATTAAGCATTGAAAGCAATAGACAACATCAGTGAAGTTGCCTAACATTTTATTTATTTATTTTATTTATTTAGATTTATATACCGCCCTCCCCGAAGGCTCATCAATCTAAAGTTGATTGTTTCTTATCATTGTTGCCATAAAGTTGAAAATTTACACTTTTGCCACTGCTGATGGAGAGCCATTGTGATGTAGTGGCTAGAAATTCAGTAAGGTCTTGCTGGGATGATTTTACTGTATCTGTACAGTCAGTTACTGTATCTCAGCCTAATCTATTGTATGATTTTATTGTGAGATTAAAAGGGAAGAGCAGAGAACCATATATGTTGTCCTGAGCTCTCTGGAGAAAAGATAGAATTAAAATGTATAGTAAGATATTTCTCATGTTCCTATCCATTAATAGAAAGTAATGAATATGGCAGAGCACTTTGTCATCAGGCAGCCTTCAACATATCAGGTTTTTCTATAGACCTGCATATGTTTTTTCTGCTTTTAAAAATAGACAGGTTTTGCTGAAAGTTTAAAAGACTGTGGGGCAGAGTATTCTGAGTTGCAGCCATAATTTTAAAAAATCTGAAATAGCAGTTCATTTTAGGGAACAAACATAAAGCTTTGCATTTTCTACCTCAGTCAATTTTGGCATTTCTACTTTCAGAAATTGTTTAATAAAATATAGAGAGGAAAGTAATTCTAATCAATTATTGAAGCCAGTAATAGTGTAGTTAATGAGGGAAAGAAGAGGATGGCACAAGTTGCTTCAATAATGTTTGTAACAGTCAAGCCATTGTAATGACATTCCTTGGCAGTTTAAAATAAGAGAATTTCATTTCCCATCATTTGTCACACACAGCAATATGCTGTGATACAAAGCTTGGGAAGCAGAACCCGAGAGGAGAGAAGAATGGCAGCTGTCTGTTCTAGAAATTTGAGCCAAATTGTTAGAGGGGAAGAACAAGCAGTTGGCTGATGTGGGTGACAGAAACAGCTGAGAAGTGGTTGATTTGGGGGTTTCAGGGAATGCAGTGAGAGAGAAGCAGCTGAGAAGTGGAGGATTTAGGGGGTTTAATGACTGTTGTTCTAAAGATTTTGTGCAAATGTACATGTTGATTTTTACCTCAGAAATTCTTTTTAAAAAGTAAACCTTACTTCTTCAGATTTCATGTAGTCCCTAGAGTACATGGGGGGCAGTTGTGCCCCTCTGATTTATCGCTTTCCTCCCTTTCTGTTTTACTAATTAAGCTGATTATTGATATATGATGAACTCCCAGTGGAAAGAATGGGAAAATGAAAACACCACACTACATACCCAGGCTTATGAGCCTTACTGGCCTTCAAAAACACTGGGAGTCTGTCACCATAATATACTATTTTCTGAATGTAAAGAAAAAAGAAATACTAGAAAAATAGTGGTAGGGGGCTTGTCTGTCTGACTCCAAGCCATCAGATTTTATTATCATACATAAATCTACTCTTAATTTTATGTTCTTTACACAGCGGTTAGCCCTGCAGTAGTGTGAAGTTTCAATGTTGCGTTTTAACTCAAAGGTTGTGTTCAAAAGAAACCCTATTTGGCTAAAGGGAGGGGTGATTTGACCCTCTTAGCTAACCACTGTGTGGAACTGTTCATTGAGCTGAATTAAATTCTTGAGAATTGACTAGACCTTGCCAAGAATTACTTGTTCTTAATCCTTAGTTGCCCCCAAAGTATGCCCCCCAAGACAGAAAGACACAGTCCGTTTCCCACAATGACTAGTTGTTGTTTTTTTCCAGTTCAGGTCTATTGGACATGAAAGAAATTTGGTTTGGTATTTGGATCTGGGATATTTTGGAAATTCCAAATGTTTTTTGGCCGAACCTGAGTTTTCCCCACTGGCTTGGCTAGACCTCTGTCAAGTGAACTCTGAAAGTATTTAAAGTCTTGTCCTTTTAAATACCTTCCACAAGTGGCAAGTTCACCCAAAAGGCAGTCCCTTTAAATGCCTTTGACCATTTTTATTTGTTTGTTTGTGTGGATTTTTATACCACCCATTTTATTACAGTTCTGGGTGATTTACATGGAAGGCTGCATAAATTTACATGGAACATGTAACGATCTATAACATTATACAATTTTCAACAGAACATCACAGTCTATCACTAACAATTACAACATCTGGCCATCTGCAAAAATTCCAAATATTTTTAGGATTTTTCGGGGGCTACCATTTTGGCTAGTCAAAATTCAGCTCCAATGTATATTTAGCTGAAAACATAGTCAAAAAATACTAATAAGATAATTTTCAACTATTTTTTTCAGCTCAGATATATCAAGTGAAATGACACATATGGCTAGAGCTTAGCTGCATCCCACTTTCACTCCCAGCTTCTTACAAACTAAGGTCACTTTGAAAGGATTAGGGCATTGTTAACACCAGTAGCTCTCATGTTGCATTTGTATTCCTGTGTGAGAAATAAAATTTTAAATTGTGTTAATCATTATTTATTTTCGAATAAGGGATTTCCTTGCAGCTGTTATCTTTTGAGCAACAATAATTCCCCTACCATCGCTTATAGCATCAGATTTAGCTGATTTCACTATTAGAACACATATCTGAAAGAATCCACATATTGGAATGACTAAGACTGAATGGCTTCAGAAAGTCATTTTCTTTCCCTCATACTCCCTTAATGTAACACCATTCATTCTTATATTCAAGATGAAAATCATCTAATATTTAAAAAGTCTGACATTTGGCTGCATTTATGAGATTGAAATTTTGCCCATTTAAGATATTTTCCAGTATGGTTCTAATCAGAGAGTCTATTGTAGATCTTTCTTCCTCAGGTTTTTCATTTAATAGTTACATGTATTATTTCTGCTTATATTGATTCGAAGTCCTTTATGCTATATAAAACACGTATCTCTAGGAGAATTTCTAATGTCATCTTCTCCTCATACGGCTATCCCATACTCTAGAAACAAAACCTTACGTAATTTATCAACTTTCATAGAACTGTGGTTCATTTTAGAGGACAATGGCTTTGGCACTTGGATGGATACTATGGAATAAACTTCCCAGAGGTGCTTGCGAATTCCCCTTGTTTTTCATTTCTATGGAGGAAGAGGGCTTTCATCTTTTAAAGTGTTTTTGTTTAAATTTTGTTGGCTTTTCTCTGAATCCTGTTTTTAGTATTTGCTTTCTTGCTGCTCTACTGCTCTTATAAACTTAATTGCATTTAATCATAAATTTTACAACTTGTAAACATTTGATGGAATGACAGCTAATAAATGAGTTAAAATAAAACATTTTGTATATCAAGGAAGTTTGATGATATTCTACTATTTGAACGGAGACGCTATATCTCTGGTAACTTTGCACTGAATTACTCTTTAATAAATTCTATTTTGTTTATTTTATTTAGCAAGGTGAAGTGAGACTGAAGTGTCTGAAAGCTTTGCAGAGTTTGTACACCAACAGAGAGTTGTTCCCCAAGCTGGAGCTATTTACAAATAGATTTAAGGTAGGAATACTTTTTTCAGCTTACATAAATATTAACTTTGCCTTATCTTAATGTTATTATTCAATTTTTATATATATACACACACACTGAACGTACCATGATAATTTCACCTTTCACCCTCCCTCACGGGGCTTCCCTTTGTCTTCTTCTTCTTTTTTTTTCTTTTTCTTTCTTTTTTTTTTTTTTGCTGAGCAGCCCCCTTTCCTTTCCTTTTCTTATTTGAATATATTTTGGAAAACATTTTTCGTTAATAATATTTTTATTTTTGTTGTATATATAGCGCTTACAGAAAGAAATAGAAAAAGAAACAACCAGCTGAGCTAGTAATTATTGATACATGTAAAGGTATAGTCTGTTATTATCTTTAAAAAAAGAGAAAAAAAGAGAAAATAGCCAAGTAATTAATACTTATAAGGGTACAATTATTTTCCCAAAGAATATTTAGTCAGTTCCCATTGTATATCGGCTTTAACCTAAAGGTTACTGCTGCCTTTCCTAAGAGAGACCAAGTAATTGCTCCACTGTTCATCACATTCTTCAGGTGGTCGCAAAAGGTGAAATTGTGTTCTTTTCCATGATGTATCTGCTGGCAGGTCTTGGAATGTTAGTGTTTCTATCTTATCAGGTCGCACAGAGATATCTCCTGATTGCTTCCTGCGTGCTGTCGCCTTTGAATAGACTCTGTTTATTTTGTTGATCCAAATCACTTCCTGCTCTAAATAGACTTCCAGGTTTTCGGTGCTTTCCTTCCTTAAATCTGTTTTCCCAAGTTCTTCCAAGGTGCTTTTGATTTTTACGTCCCTAGCTCTCTCCCACTCCTGTTGATTAACTTCCAGACATTGAATTCTCGTTTGATGTGTTGTTGGCTGAGTTGTGTTTTCATCAGCTGTTTTTTTCAAACCGTTGGTTCTGTCTAAGAGCTCTTTCTTAGTCTTTTGGATTTCCTTTTCCACCTTGTTGACTGCTTTCAGTATCTCTGAGTTCCCTTCGCATAACAAATGGAAAAGCTGTGCCTTAGTTAATTTTTCCATAGTTCTGGGCAGTCACAGATTATAAACAGAAAGTCTCGTGAGGTCTCACGGGAGTTCGGGCGATCCAAAATTATCAGTTTGTCGATCTCCGTATCAAGTCAGCGTCCCCCACCGAACTCTCTCCAACAAATCTTTAAAGTCTCTCTTTTCTTTAAGCTTTGTTTGATTAATGAGTGTATTTATCTGGCTTGCCTCCCGTTCGAAGAAAGGATTCCCTTGTAAATTGGTTGAGGGGGGGAGGAGAGCTTGTGGGGAAAAAAAACACAGAAAACTCAGTCTTTACTTTTGCAGACTCCGGCTCCTGTCAGTCTGGTAAAAGATGATCTGGAAAGAATGCAGGGTCAGCTGATCGTTTCAGGCTTAGAAGGTTATTTACGACAAGGGCGCCATCATGACCTTGAGCACATGCCGCGGCGATCCGGAGAACTCAGTCTCCGCGGATCTGTAGGACCCTCAGGATGCCGTTCCCGGTTCCTGGGGTGACCGGAGAGCAAGATTTGCGTATCTGCTCAGTCTGCCAGGTGCATTTGCTCCTGACCCTCAGCATGGCTCAAGAGCCTGGCACAAACCAGGCTAGCACGGCACCATCTTCAGTCATTCTCCTATTTTGGAAAAAGGTGACCCAGCCTAAGGAACTGTGAGGAGAGACTGATTTGATAATGGCACATGATAGTGTGATGCTAGTTCAGAAATAACAAACAATAATTGAAATCGTAAGGTACAGGACAATCAACAAGAATGGGGTAACATATGCATGACTTGACATATGGTCTTTGAAGGTATTTTCCTCTTGTACTGGCAGTGTTTGGGAAGAAATTCACAGTCAAATGTAATGGAAAGACTTGTGTAAACATTATGGGATGGATCCAAGGACAATTCCATAGGAAGAGTCCTCATTTGGCAATAGGAAGTCCTTGGATCCAATCCCAAATAATTTACAGCTTCAGCTGTTTCTCCTGGCAACATTTATGATCTCTCTACTTTTCAGGATCGCATTGTATCAATGACACTTGATAAGGAATATGATGTTGCTGTAGAAGCCATTCGATTAGTCACACTAATACTTCAGTGAGTATATTTTAAGGTAGTATAACTTATATTTGCCAGCATCATTCTTTTTTCTAGATATTAATTACTTCTGTGCGATTCAAGACAGGGGATTACAAAAATAAATAGTGATTTTTACAAAGCCTTTTTTGAAATAGGTGTGGGATAAATTTCAGCTTGAATGTCTTGTTCCTGCAGGTCTTGTACCTGCAATAATAAGCCCAGTTTGGTGTTGCATCTGAAAAGAATCTCAAAGGATGATGCACAACATGAACATCACTTAATTATAATTATATATATATATATTTTTAATGTGTTAAACATCTATTGGATGATATGATCATGTCAACCCACCCATCCCCTCCAAAGCTGCCAATGATGGATCTGGAGGAGGTGGGAAGGAGAGGCACCATGGTTGGATATATGCACAGCTATGCTTCCCAACCATATTCTACATGATTGTGCCACTTCTGGTGGTGCTTGAAACCTGAAGAATTTCAGGGGGTTCTCAATAGAAAAAAAGTTGAGAAATGCTGCACCACACCTAACAAGATAGGATACAGGGATCTTCCCAGATGGTCTGAAAGAGGCAGTGGTTCACTCTCTACTGAAAAAAAAACATCAACTTGCATCATGTGTTTCTGGGGAAGGTGATTGAAAAGGCTACTACAGACCAACTGCTAACATTCCTCTAGGAAGCAGCAGTCCTGGATCTATTCCATTTGGGTTTACACCTGGCCATGGGGTTGAGACAGCTCTGATTATCCTGATTGATGTTCTTTAGCGACAGCTGGACCAAGGCAGATCAATGCTGCTGGTGTTGCTTGACATCATGGCAGCATTTGACATGGTAGATCACAAACTTTTTGCTCGCTGCCTCAACAATGCAGGAATTCAAGGGATTGCCCTTGAGTGGGTTACCTCTTTTCTCTGGGGTTCTGCAGGGTGTGATTCTCTCCCTGACATTAACATCTTTATGCGTCCTCTCACCCAGCTAGCCCAGAGTTTAGGGTTTGAGTGCCACCAATATATTGATGACAACTAGATCTATCTATTGATGGACAATCAACCAGATGTCTGGAAGTGGTAATGGAATGACTTAAAGCTGATTCAAACTGAACCCTTCAAAGATGGAGGTCCTCTAGCTCAGTGGTCCCCAACCTTTTTTGTCACCGTGGACCAGTCAACGCTTGACAATTTTACTGAGGCCCAGGGGGGGGGCAGTCTTTTGCCGAGAGATGTCACTGCTGCCGCCTGAGCCCCTGCTCCACTTGCTTTCCCGCCGGCGCCGACTTCCCACCACCCACTGGGGGGCGCTGCCAGCAGCAGCTGCACAGTGCCACGCTGAGGGAGAGCCCCAGCCATGGCAGCCACTGGAGAGCACCAAAGGTGAGCCGGTGGCAGAGTGGCAGGGCAGCCCCCGAGGCAGCAGCCGGGGAGGAGTTGCGGCCCGGTACCGACTGGTCTACGGACCGGTACCGGTCATCAGACCGGGGGTTGGGGACCACTGCTCTAGCTGATAAAGAAGGGACCAGATCAGGAAGCGTGCCTTCCCAGACTGGATGGGGTACAGCTGCACAGCCAGCTAGGAACCTGAGAGTGATTTTTGATGCCTCCTTAATGATGGAGGCTCAAGTCATGACATTTTTCCACCTATACTATACGAAGCTATTAGCACCCTACCTGGCCCTGGAGTAGCTAACAACCGTGATCAATGCAATAGTCACCTCCAAACTTGATTACTGTAACTCACTCCATGCAAGCCTGCCCTTGACCCTGCCCTGGAAATTACAGTTGGTCCAAAATGCCTCACATGGACACCGTAGATAACTGTCTTGCAGCAACTGCATTTGCTCCCAGTTGAGTTCTGGATCCAGTTCATGATCTTGGTTTTAACCTTTGAGGCCTTATGCGGTCTGGCTCCTGCATATCTAAGGGGCCACCTCTCTTAATATGCTCCACAGAGAACACTTCAATCTAGCAACACCAGCCAGCTAAGGATCCCTGGCACTAAAGAAATACATCTGGCCTCAATGAGAGCCATGGCCTTCTTGGTCCTGGCTCCTGCCTGGTGGAACAAACTTCCTGGGGAGACCAGGGCCGTGACAGAACTTGCCAAGTTCCACAGGACCTGCAGCCTCACCCCCTTCCACCCCCCCCTACACTTCCTATTGACATCTATGCTAGCAAATTTTCGTCAATATAAGTAAATAGCTACTGGTGCTGTCAGCTGTTTGTTGATATTAATTTATTATTAATACCATTTTACCATTTTTATTGGTGATGTAAGTCCATTTCATTATTCACCACCCCAAGAGGGCCAGTATATAAATAGACAAATAAATAAATAAATAAGACAGTGCTTTGCTTAATAGAACCATGTTTACTTAAGTTATAAAGCAGGAATCAATTCATTTCGTAAATATACTTTGAGGCATATTCCTTAATTTCTATGAAGATGTGTATCCCTACATATGAAAAATCATTTCTGTTTGGAATATTATGGTATCATGTTTTAATCGTGCAACATATTTCAGCAGCTGACGCCATTCACATAAAAATATAATTTAGTGAATTAATTATTTATTTATATGTCCATGTATTGTGGTTGTTACAGTCTTGCAAAAGGCGACATTAGGCCAGTTACTCTCTCACTATTTCACATGTTGTGTATTGCACATGTTGTGTATTGTGGTTTTAAATGGAGGAGAAGAGAACAATGTAAACTACTTTGGGTTCCATGGGTGCGAGACGGAAGTGGTACAGAAACATCAAAGAATGAAATCCATTAGGCATATGTGTGTTATCCATTCTAAATGTAGATTACAGAAAGTGGTAAGCTGAATCAAAAGTATTCAGGTTCAAGTGATATGTTCTGACTTTTCCAGTGGAAGTGAAGAAGCTTTGTCAAATGAAGACTGTGAGAATGTTTATCATTTGGTATATTCTGCACATCGACCTGTTGCAGTAGCAGCTGGGGAGTTCCTTCACAAAAAGTAAGCCTGTGCACTATATCTGAAAATAGCAAAATATTTAAGGAAAGCTAAAGGAGGACCATTAAGTGCATGGCACACAAGTGGCTAAAGTAGTCCTTAATATTATCCATTATACTATTAATCCTCCTTAATACACTTAGATGGGCTAGGAGGACCTCTGCTTTATAGATTGGACAGATGTCATTAGAACGGTTTCCAGCTTGTGCAGCAAACAGTTTAATTATTTAAAATATATTCTGACTCCCATATTCAGCTACGATAACAATAGACAATAGATACAATTAATTAAGAAAGCACAATTAAGCAGTGGTATTTATAAACTCAGTAGTATAGCATGGACATCCTTTATTAGCTTAAACAGTAGAAGGATCTACTGATAATTAAAATATCAGAACAACAGTGTGAAATTATAGAACCGGCATAAATAATGAACAATGAAGAGAAAATCAGTAAGAATAAACAACAAATCAACCAAACTAAAACAGATTCAGCAGTCTACAGATGCTTGGACAAAAAGAAACATTTGATCCGGAGCCAAAAACTGAATTGGTATGGCACCATGTGAATAATTATGGGGAAACCAAAAAAGAGATATCCATATCACTCGGGGCCTACCCACTTTCCCTCTGAAAATTGGGGCATTCAGAATAGGACCTCTGACAAGCTATTTTCCATTATTTATATAAGCAAGTTATTTATGAATTGTTTGTAAACAGTAATGTAGCAGCAGAAATGTTTTATGGCTACAGATTGGGGAAAGGACATACTTTTCTAAATTAATGTTAGTGATTTATAATATTCCCAGATGAATAGGAATCTTGTATAGTGCTATCCAAAGAGGTTGCATATTTGAATTTTTCCCATTAGTTGTAGAACAGGAAATACTATTTATTCAGCAAGTAACTATATAGTCCTGTGTTATCTTTGTTAGCATTTTAACTAAGTCTCAGTAAGAGACCATGAGGATTCTTGAGCATCTCCAGTATTCTCCCTTGATGGCAAACATGTCACAAAGATCTTGGCACATGGATTTAGCTTGTTGGGTTTGGCGTCATAAGGAGAAATTTCATCAAGGAGCATTTTAGAGTTCAATATTTTAATTTAAGGAACTGTGAGTAATGTTTGTGTGTATAAAAAGGGTCCATCTTTGCTTACATTTTGACCTACTACCAGTCTCTTTTCTTTAAGATTTTAAGTGTAGAAATTCTTACTTCACCAACTATCTATGATCTGAGTCTAGTCTTAATACGGTTGGCTCTTAACGTTTACCAAGCACATATTTCTCTGTGGCCTCTTCTACCCTTTGTGTGAATTTTTTTCAAAGGAAGTTAATTGTCACAGCTCAATAAGTTTCTTCACTGTATTCTACAAAGGCTATCATTCAGCATCACACACACACACACATATACTCTTCTTTATGCTGTGATGTCATAATGCATTTTATAATTGAGTGGTACTATTTGCTTGCTGGATAAATATTTTTATTTTATCTGGTGAAGGAATAAATTTGCCCCCAGAGCATTACCTTTAAGGCTGCCCCCCGTGAATCTAGTAAAAGAACTATTTTCTCTTTTTAGACTTTTTAGCCGGCATGACCCTCAAGCAGAAGAAGCACTAGCCAAGAGGAGAGGACGAAACAGCCCAAATGGAAACCTTATTAGAATGCTGGTCCTTTTCTTTCTTGAAAGTGAGGTAAAATTATGCTTTCGGTTTTCATAGAAAGTTTGGCAATCTCTTGTTAAATTATGTCTTTGCACTAACTGTGAATGCTTCACTGAAATCTGGCTTAGTTTTAAAGGATGTTGGGCCTCTCATTTATTTGTTTCTGGCTTCCAAGATATTTTTCAAAAGCTATTGAAAACTTTTTTTAAAGTGATGTTACTAATACAAGCGATACATACAAAAAGCTTCAGCCCATATTTAATTCTTGTGAGCATTAGATGGGGCTATGTTTCCTGATTTGGTTTCACTATTTTATTTATTATTTATTTATTATATTTATATACCGCCTTCCCTGAGGGCTCAGGACGGTTTACAGAAAACAGGAAAAGATACAATTAACATATGGTAACAGGTAACAGTAATAACAATATAACAATAATAACTTAACAAGATAGAGGAATATAATGCAGTACAAGATAACTGTGTGTGTTTTGAAAATTGCAGTGCTTCTGACTTTGAACCAGAGTCATTGATAAAGAGCCTGTATATGTGTTCAGATAAATGTATTGTGAATAGTAATTTGCAGTAATTTGGGGATTTTTAATGGAGAAATATGTAGTAAAAATAAACCACCCCTGATGTGTGCCCCTAATGATAGGTAAAATATTGTACACAATAAAATATTGTACACAATAAAAGGGCTAGTTTTAAAATATATATTTTAAAAAGCAGTTGTCAAGTCTCTCTAGTATTGATTGGAATTTAAAAGCCTTTCACTGAAACATCTTTTCCTGTTTGTGGGGAAGGCATTAAAGAATCATCTAGTTTTCAGAAGAATTTTGAGTAGCTTAAGAGTTGCATAGTGCATTGTGAATGTTGCTATTTTTTTAAATTAATTTTTCTATTCCTGACTTATAAAGGTGAGAACCTAACATGTTAGGTCTAAACTTGTTGGCATTAGTGGTGTACACACTGAAATGTTCTTGTGTGACCAAAAGATAATAAGATCTTGTTTTATGTCTTTTTAAACACTGAGCTCTGATAATAAATTGTTTATATTTTTTCTATGTATGGTGTTATCCCTAACCTTTGTGTTTCTCGCCTATTTTCCAGGTTGGGTTTTTGTTTTCCCTTATGTTCTTTGTAGTCATAAAGAGTCATAATGTAGTCATAATGTAGTCATTTAATCTGCTATTAAATTAATTTTAAATGTAATATATTGTTTCAATTCTTTGTTGTCCCTTTCTTTATATTCTGATATACCAAATTTACATTATAATTTTATAATTACCCCAAATTAAATTGTGTAATTTACTGCATAATAAAAAGTTATGTATTTTTTGAAATGTGGAGGGAATAACAAGACTGACTTGCTTGAGAATACATTGTAACAACTCAGCCAGTCATGTTTTACAATGTGTTTTAAAAACCATCTAATACTGTAATGATACCGTCCCGTGGTCCCTATTAATGTAGTACAAACTAATCCAGACTGCATTTTGGCCTTCTGTTTAAAGTATAATAACTGCATAACCGAGCCTTCGGGGGGAGGCGGGGTATAAATATAAATATAATAATAATAATAATAATAATATTAAATTACAGCTCAATTAAGATTGGCTCAATAGAAACAAGGACACTATAGGAAACAATATTTTTGTCAGAAAGCTGTTGCAAATATAGTGCTGGAATGGTAACACCAATTAGCCCATAATGCTATTGTAAGAAAGACCAAGAGGGGGAAGAATCTATAGTAAATAGATGGAAAAACCCTCATTAATCTAGAAGACCAAGAGTACTGATTTCCCCAACAAGAATCAAAAGCTTAATAGTTAAGATAGTGGCATAAAATTTGTGACTAGGGAACTAACTGCACATTAGACTTAAAATGTGATCCCGGTGGAATTGGCAGCAGGATTCTGGCTGTGAGTTCCCCATAATAACTCAGTTTTGAAATGCTGAAAAGGTCCACAGCACAACGGGAAAAGGAGTTATGACTTCCCCCACGCCATTTTCCCAAATATCCGTGAGGGGACTTATACCATGGGGACATATATGTTCCCTATGTAGAAGTTAAGGATTATTCCTATTATTTAAGCTCAGTCCAACTAAATTGATAACATGCTTGAAATGCATTGTTTAAAGAAGAAAATAGCTTTCATCCAAAGTCCAGCTTTGAACTTTTATATTTTGGGTGCCATTCTTCATCAAAAGGTTCAGCACCATTGTTGTGTAATAGAAACACTGAGGAGATGATTTATTTAAAATCATGTTATGTATAGTTTGGGGAATGTTTTAACATGTTTACTAAATATATAAATAAATATATAATATATATAACTGGTCTGACAAAGGGTGCTTGCATTCGAAAGCTCACACCTTGATTAAATCTTTGTTGGTCTTGGACTCTGATTTTATTGTGCTACTTCAGACCAACACGGCTACTCATTTGAATATAACTGTGTGGTATTTATGTTCATGTTATAGCTCCTAATGGAATTAATTTCATTTTGCCTTACACAGTGTTATATTTTTGCTTTTGTGACTGGGTCAGGAAAATAGCATGAGGAGAAGGCTGGATCCCCTCCTTCCATGCTGCAGTCCTGATCTGAACTAGTATTGTTTTGCACAATGGGCTTCATTGCTAGTCATTAATAATTGTATAACTTTTTGATCAGCGATAATTTTGTGCTAGTTTGGGGGATAAATAGTATTCTGTGTTTTCTAGTTGCATGAACATGCAGCTTACTTGGTGGACAGTTTATGGGAAAGCTCTCAAGAACTGTTAAAAGACTGGGAATGCATGACAGAATTGCTGCTGGAAGAACCTGTCCAAGGAGAAGAAGGTATGTGTCAAATCTGTGACATCAGCACAGCATGATCTGATCTCTTTAGTTTTAAGTGGAAGGAAAACAAACACTCATAAACTGCTCAACTGAAAATAAAACATCATTCTTAGATTGTAATCAGATTAAAAATTGCTCTCATGTCTAACTATAAATATTGAATGATCAGATTGTATTGCTTTCAGTTCTGGCATTGTGTATAGGTACATACAAGGAACTGTTTCTTTTGGCATGAGGTGTCTTCTAGATTCCTAGGCACATAAGAAAAATAATTGAATATTCTCCTGGAAAGCCATGCTTGAAATGATGGTGGTGGTAATGTGCAAGTCAGTGAAATACAAATTAGTACCTGCTTTTACAAATTGAACAGAACTACTGGCCTAGATAGATGGTGAGGGATTTTGCACCATAGCTCCCATTCAACCTCTCTGCTTGGTGGTGAGTGGCCTTTTGCTATGACTGTGTTTCCAAAACAATCCCAATAATATTAATGCAGGAAAAAAATCAGGGAAGGGGAATGTACACTAGAGGAATAGCCATAGGCCGGGGGAATGCTGCTACTATTTCTGTTTAGTAGAGAACAATTTTATGACATTTCAGTAATTATCAAGAGATTATTTACACTGCCATTAAAATATGATCTTCATAAGATCATTAAAATTTGTAAAAAGGAAGATCCCATGCATCTATGGTTGTCTACTTTCATACTTTGTTCACCCCTCCCACAGTCCAATGGTGACTTTCTGTTTTATCTACCTAACATTCCATCCATCTACACTTTAACTTATTTTGTGTCCAAGTGACTGCCAATACTGTGAAACCAATTTCATGTCTGTGTGGAGGTGAAAAAATTCGGTTTATTAAAAAGATCTAAAATCAGGCAGCATCTTGGACTAAGGGTGTAACCAATATAACATGCTTGACAACTCAGATTTGAAGGAGGTCTGATAGACCAAATGCTGCTCTAGATTTTTAAAAAAGGATTATATACAAAATAATGGGAAATGTTTCTGGAATAGATTATGTTGCATATAAACTGATTAGTGTTCACTTTGCGTGTGGCTTCTGAAAGCAAATAATGTTGCATAGCTTTTTCATTAGATAATGAATTATGCAATGAAGTAGTTTTCAATATTACTCTTAAGAGTGATGCTCTATTCTCAACCTTCCTAATGCTGCAACCCTTTAATACAGTTCCTCATGTTGTGGTGACCCCCAACCATAAAATTATGCAAATGTTCTTTCACAGAAATTAAACTGAAACTGATCACTCTAATCATCCATGAAAGGAGGCTTTGTCTGAGTTTAGCTTGAACCACAAATAAAAGGATATCAAATGTATTCTGGCCTCCACTCCCACCATGCCCACCTCTAGCCAACCATAGAGTTTGAGACACAACAAGGTATTTGTAAGAGACATTCCCAGACTTTTATAGAAGAAATATCTTTATTCAGGAACAAACAAAACAAGACATCTCCAATTCATTGCTGAGACTAAAGCATGGCTATATAAGCACCCCTATATCTTAAAAAAAAAAAAAACACCTTCCCCGCCATTTCAAATTCAGGCATGAAAACTTCCAATGACATCCCTTCCGTTGCTTTTCACACTGAAAGGAAACTAGCTGCCAAACATAGCATCCCTGCCCTGGGCTCCAAGGACACAAGAGATAACACGAGCCCAGGTACCAGGCAGATTTACTACCTGCCCCTCCGACAGAGCCTCTTGTGGCGCAGAGTGGTAAGGCAGCAGACATGCAGTCTGAAAGCTCTGCCCATGAGGCTGGGAATTCAATCCCAGGAGCCAGCTCAAGGTCGACTCAGCCTTCCATCCTTCCGAGGTCAGTAAAATGAGTACCCAGCTTGCTGGGGGGTAAACAGTAATGACTGGGGAAGGCACTGGCAAACCACCCCGTATTGAGTCTGCCATGAAAACACTAGAGGGCGTCACCCTAAGGGTCAGACATGACCCGGTTGCTTGCACAGGGGATACGTTTATGTTTACCTCCGACAGAATGGCAGAGTGTCAGGATCAGCCCCTGCTCTCTGCCATGGTTTGTTCAGGATGACATGAGAGACTCCATCTTGGTGTGTGTGTGCCCCCTTTTTGCTTTATGACTCTGTAGCAACTCTTTGAACCTCTGCTCCCTTTTGATGGCCCTGAGCTTTTTCGCACCGCATTCTCCCCTGCTGTGACACTTTGTTGCAAATGTCCCTGTAAACATCTTATCTACAAAGAGAGGTGCCAATTCGACCAAGGCCGCTGGAGCCAGGGATGGTCTGGCAGGAAGCCTGGGATGGCACCTGGTGGGGGTGGGGGAATATTTCTCCCTGGGAACTGGGGACATTTTGGGCGGGAGAATTGTATTGATAATTGCTTGCTTTTCCTATATTGAACAGTCTTGACTTCAGATGCTAGAGTGATCAGAACTACTTCCAATTAAAGCTTTCTATTAAACCAGAAGCCTTGTTGTGAGTCTGTCTGCCTTTGACACAGAGGCAGCAGATACCAACTCTGCGCCCCCCACCTTCTGAACATTAGGTGAACCCATCCCAACCACCACAGACCCAAGCAAGCACTAAAAGCAAAGACAGACAAAATTGAATCACAATAATGGCAAGACATGGTCTTGGCAGATAGCTTCTACACTACCTATCATACATTTAAAAGTTCATGCTTTGTTTCAGTGCTGTTAGAGAGTTCTGTTTGTCTTCTAATTTGTATTGTATTGCTCATTGGATATCCCATACTGTTGATAGTACTTCATTTATCATTTATACTACATAATAATCTGCTTTGAATCTCAGTGAGAAAGGTGGGCAATAAATAAATATTTTGAAATTGACTTTATAGTTAGGAATGTTTTTTAAAATGTTAGAAATACAACTGTGAACCTTCTGTCATTTTATCTATTTAGAAGAATGTGAAGCATTTGTAGGGCTGAACTACATGTTAACATTTGAGATCCATAACTCCATCATCCAACATATTTTTGCACGTTTGATTTCAGCCAGGGAAGCATCTGTTTACTACTAGAAGTTCACCTCTTCCAACATGCTATTCCCTATATATTTTTAATATTTAAAATACACCTAGATATTAGTGTGTGTCGTTTGACTAATAAACCAGACTTTAGCAACATACAATGCATTTTGTTTTTAAACATCTTATTTGTAAGGTGTTTCATAAATTAGTTATCTGCATTTCATCCATTCATTTAAGATTTTGTTCTCTCTCTGTCTCTGTCTCTGTCTCTCTCTAGCAATGTCTGATCGGCAGGAAAGTGCACTTATAGAGCTGATGGTATGTACCATTCGGCAAGCAGCAGAAGCGCATCCTCCAGTAGGCAGAGGTACTGGGAAGAGAGTAAGTATTATTAATTTTCACTCAGAATTTATATATTTAAACATACCAAAGGGCAATAAGTATTTTGATTATTGAACTACTGTTGTATATTAGACTGAATTAATCAGTTAAATATTATTTAAATTACCTTGAGTTGGTTCCTACGTAGGATGCATACAGATTGGTTGCTGTAACCATTAAATATGTTTATAAAATTAAGGCTTTATAACAGCAACAGTGAATTCATTTTTTCTTAAATATGTAACTTAATAGTTGCTGTTTTAGAATATGAATAGAATGCACTAATTTTTATATAACAGTTGTTTTAAGAAACTATCATAAGATCATTTTAAACAATCTGCAGCTGTGATAAGTTATAAGACTGCTCCTCTTTTTTTTCTGGCAGTGTTACTTTTGCTTTATTCTTTCCCTTCTTTTTTGGCTTGCAACTGCCCTTCCCCACCCCTTAAAGAAATTAATCTCAACCAGCTGTAAAGTAGCTACTGGCCAGATTGTTCTGCATGAGACATAAGGTATATGTTTATGTTCTTAGACTTGCAGGTAAAGTCATAAATATAAATAATTATAAATTACTGGTGAGCAACTGTAAAAATTAGACAATTCCTAGGCATAAAATAGGAGTGTATAGGGTCACCCAGATGATTGTTAGTAGACCTAGGTGTGCTATTAAGATTCCAAATGAATCTGATCATTAATGTCCATTGAAGCAAAATTGTATTATGTAGATGTTGTGTTTCTGTTGCTTAATCTGTAGACCAGAAAAAAATGAGGCAAAAGCTACTGTATATAAATATAAACACCAGTAATAGTATTCAGAAAGTCATGGAGCATATTGAATATATTGCCTTCTCTTTGTACATATTCATGTACATATTCATGACTTTCTGAATACTATTATTAGTGTTTATATTTATTGGCTTTTGCCTCATTTTTTCTATTCGCTATACTGTGTATCCCCTTCTTTGTATTCTCTTGTGATCTATAGACCAGTCATTTTATACTATTTTAAACCTTTTAAACCTTTTAAAATTAAAGTATATAGTTGGACTGACTCCATAGGCTCATGTAGGTTAGCCACTATGCAATGGACTTCTTTAAACATTATTTTGTGTTTTTGTATTAACTTTTGTATTATATCCTCTGAACATACAATGTTGTAAGTTTTACTTTGGAACTATTGTTTCCTTTTATACTACAGTAGTCCCAGTTGAAAAGAAAAGAATTTAGTTTGGTGCTGTGGAGCTAACTTAAAGCCCCCATATATTAAAAAAAACAAAATACAGTATTAGCTTGAAATTAGATGCCTACCTGGACGATGGGCTCATCAAGACTCTGTATGTTAAATCAGTGGTCCCCAACCTTTTTATCACCGGGGACCGGTCAACGCATGACAATTTTACTGAGGCCTGGGGGGGGGGTAGTCTTTTGCCAAGGGACATCGCCGCCTGAGCCCCTGCTCCACTTGCTTTCCTGCCGGTGCCCCTGACTTCCTGCTGCCTGCTGGGGGGCGCTGCCAGCAGCAGCTGTGCAGTACCACGTCGAGGGGGAGCCCCAGCCATGGCAGCCGCTGGAGAGCACCAAAGGTGAGCCAGCGGCAGAGTGGCAGGGCAGCCCCCAAGGCAGCAGCCGGGGAGGAGGATGGGGAGGAGCTGCGGCCCGGTACCGACTGCTCCACGGACCAGTACCGGTCCCCGGACCGGGGGTTGGGGACCACTGTGTTAAATGATACATGTTAAGTGAAACAGTTCCACAGAAGCCATTAGAAATCTTCAGAACATTTCTGCCCAGAATGAGCTAATATACTTCTAATTTTATAGGTTTTAACTGCAAAAGAAAGGAAAACTCAGATAGATGACCGAAACAAGCTAACAGAACACTTCATTATTGCACTCCCCATGCTACTGTCAAAGGTAATATTCCCTAAAATATTTTTCCTGATATTAAATCTGTTATGCTTATTTTGTAATTTGGGTATATTTTTCCTTTGCTAGTATTCGGCTGATGCAGAGAAAGTGGCAAATCTCCTTCAAATCCCTCAATATTTTGACTTGGAAATCTACAGTACCGGAAGAATGGAAAAGGTATATTGCCAAAATAACAGTTCTTAACTGGATAAATTAGTATTAGTTTAAGTTGAAGATTTTATGCTAGTTCGCTGTCTTACATCGCTGTCTTGTGGCAATAAGAAATAACAGAACTTCCTCTCCATTCCACAGCATTTGGATGCCTTGTTGAAACAGATTAAATTTGTTGTAGAAAAACATGTTGAATCGGATGTTCTTGAAGCCTGCAGTAAAACATACAGCATTCTCTGCAGTGAAGAATATACTATTCAAAACAGAGTTGACATAGCTCATAGCCAACTTATTGATGAATTTGTGGACAGATTCAACCATTCTGTAGAGGATCTGTTAAATGAGGTTTGTTTTAATCTTCTTTTTCCTCAATACCAAAGTATCTGCCCACACATTAGTGCCAGAACACTACTAATCTCAACTATTTTTTGTTTGTATCCCAGAACACCAAATGAAAACTAAGGTTCTGTTGTATTGGGGGTGTAAAAGACAGAGGGCCTAGACAGAGGTGGGTGGCAAACACATGAACATGTTCACTGTGAAGCACAAGTAGAAATGAAACAGTTTCTGTTTCACCATAATGTTCAGTTAGTAGCAGATAAATCAAACCCTAAGTTTGATTGTTGCTACTACTGAATTAGAAGCTACCATAAATACCTTATATTTTGCGCAGTTGTCTGTGCTTACTTATTTATTTATAATTTATACCCCGTCCCAAGGCAGCCTGAGGCGGCTTACAACCTGATAAAACAGTACAATATAACAATACAAGTTCAATAAAAATATTAAGACCTATGGGGAACAGTAATAATTGGAGTAAGGTGGCAGATTGATTTGAAGAGTCAGTGTGTTCAAATACTGACAGAATTTTGAAAAAGGCTTCCTTGTATAAAGAGGAATTTGTATGTAACTGTTCTGTTCTGCCTTTTGTAAATCAGAGAGGCAAGCATAAAACCAAACACTTATTTTCTCATTATAATGTGAACTTTTCAGCAATTTGTATCTAATTAGCATGTACAAAAGTTGTACTATTACTTTGTAATCATCTCCAATGATATAGAATTGAATGCTAGTTTAGATCAGGATTAAGTTAATTTGTCTATATGTTTCCCTCTACAGGACTCTGTATCACCTCATTTATCCCTATTTTTTAATATACAAAAGTGAACGTCAGAAACACAGTCTTTAAAGATTTTAAATGATAACTTTTTCTCTAAATACAGTTGCAGGCAACCTCTTTATTGCTATTGTTGACATTTTAGCTTTTATCTCCAGTCTTGTGAATAGTAATTCCAGTTTGTAAGGCTGCTTAACAGTTGGCCAAAAAAAAAATGTTCTGTTCACAAGGAAAAAAATTCAGCAAAAAATGCTGAATTTTATGAGAGTTTATCTTCCTACAAATGAAAGTCAATATCATAAGAATCTACATGAGCTAATGAATTGGGCCTGTTATTAGTGAAATAAACCCTCATCTTCTGACACAAGGCCTCGTACATTAAAGGAAGGTTCTAGTGTTAACAGAGTGGATATATATAAAATTTAGAAGAAGAAGACTTGGTTCTTATATGCTGCTTTTCTCTATCAGAAGGAGTCTCAAAGCAGCTTACAATCCCGTTCTCTTTCCTCTCCCTTGTGAGGTAGGTGAGGCTGAGAGAGCACTGATATTACTGATCGTTAGAACAGCTTTATCAGTGCTGTGGTGAGCCCAACGTCACCCAGCTGGGGAATCAAACCCAGCTCACCAGATTAGAAGTCCGCACTCCTAACCACTACACCAAGCTGGCAATTCCCATGGATCCTGATGCCACCCTAAGGTTGCTAGAATCTATAGAGAAATGCATGTAGTGACCGCTTCAGTTTTCCTTTGGTCTTCTCAAGTTGTGTAGACTGAACTATTCACTTGCACACTTGTAACTTCTTAAAATGTAAATAAGGAAAATATGTGTTCATTCCTTCATTCAGTGTGTTTCTATTTCCAGGGAGAAGAAGCTGATGATGATGACATATATAATGTTCTTTCCACTTTAAAGAGGTTAACATCTTTTCACAAGTATGTGTCTTTCCTTGTTAATCAGATCAAATACTATATTTTGTTTTGCCAGTTACTTTGGAACAGGTATTAGGGAAAGGCATGGGGCAAAATGTATCAAATTAAGGCTGAAATATACTTAAGAGATAGAAAGGCTTCCAGTCTTGCATAGTTCTTAAGCACATAAGTGGCAGAATAAGGAAAAGTCTTTAGGCACAACATAAGATCCAATCCAAGGCACTACATAAGATGCAACCCAAGCTGTTTGGTAAAGAGTAAACTTCCCCCACTAATTAGTGTGTTGTCATTTTGATTAGTGTGTTGTCAGTTTCTAAGAATTCAAATTATTTTCTTTAAAAAAATCTTCCTAATTTACAGTCAACAATCATTTCTGGGCTTTGAATGTAATTTATGTACAATCAAAAGTTTTTGCATTATTATTAAATTTCTGTTGGGTATTGCAAGTATCATCCATCGTCATCCTTAATGAGGTGACTAACCTGAAAAATGTGTGGCAGAATTAGTGCAATTGCTAAGAGTATATACTGCAAAGTTAGTGCAGCCAGGTGGGGGAGTAGATAGGATATTAGTGGATATTCTCTCTGGGGAGCAGGACTATGGAGAGGGAGGCCCAAACAGGGAGGGGGGCTTGTGCTGGGGCCGGGATTCAAACGATCATGGGCCAGGGGTGTTATGGTCGGGGGAGGAGGTTGGACAAGAGAAGGGGTGGGAGCACTGGTGCCCCATATAGGGCTCGGCCGTGGAGACACGGCCAGCGTCCTGGGTGTGCTCGATCCCCTTCTAACCTCCGGCCCATCCCTAGGAATGTGAGGGTGGAGGCTAGGGTACAGGGTCCAACATTGGTCTTGTGCAATGCAAGGACGATTAAGAACAAGGCCTTAACCCTGCAACATTTCATCGCAGAGTCGAAGGCGGACCTTGCTTGCGTGACTGAGACCTGGGTGAGGGAAGGCGAGACAGCGGCCTTGAAAGAACTGGCCCCACCAGGTTACTCGGTCCTTCACCAATCTCGGACCCACAAGAGGGGAGGGGGGGTGGCTATTGTGGTCCGGGAGGTCCTCACCCACAGGGCTCTCCCGGCGCCAGAAATCGAGGGGGTGGAGTGTGTCGGTATTGGTTGGGACTCGGTCGAGAGTGTGGCTATCTGGTTGGTATACCGCCCGCCCAATGCGCTGCCAGATGTCCTGCCCCGCCTGCTGGAGGCGGCGGCTGCCTGGGCGTTGCAGTACCCCAGGCTTCTGATCCTGGGTGACTTCAGTGTTCACACGGACGCGCCCTCTCCAGTCCATGGCAGAGACCTGGTGTCATCCATGGCGACACTAGGACTCTCGCAATTTGTTGCTGGGCCCACTCATCACGCCGGCCAAACATTCGACTTGATTTTCGGCGCTGGGATAGAAGTGGAGCTGGATACAGCATTAGCTGTGCCGTGGTCAGACCACTACGCCCTGCGGGCCCGGCTCAAGATGCCACCCCCTCCCCAGTTGGGCGGCGGGCGTATTTTAGCCCGCCCGCGGAGACTCATCGATCCAATTGGATTCCAGAATGCTCTGCAGGACCCGATGCCTCCTGGCGACTCACTAGCGGCCTTGGTGGCGGACTGGCAGTCACGCCTATCGGCTGCTATAGATGAGATCGCCCCTAAACGTCCTCTCTGCCCTCGACTCAAACGGGCTCCCTGGTATACCAGGGAGCTCCGGGAGAGGAAAAGGGAAGTGAGACGACTGGAGCGAGTGTGGCGGAAGACTCGCAACGAAGCTACGAGAACATCTCATCGCACGCTTATGAGGGCGTATGAGATGGCGGTGAAAGTGGCAAAACGGGAGTATTTTGCCGCGGAAATCGCGTCCACAAGTTCTCGCCCGGCCCAACTATTTAGGACAGTTAGATCTCTTACCGCCCTTGAGGGGCGCCAAAATAGTAGTAAATTGGAACTAGGCTGCGAGGCTTTAGCGAGCCATTTTGCGGACGAAGTCTCGTTACTCCGCCGTGCTCTTCCCGCCACAGTTAATACAGTAAATGAACTGGAGACCCGTTGGCCGCCTTTGGAGGTGACGTTCGATGGCTTCAGATGGCTCTCTTTACCCGAAGTGGACAAATTGCTAGGTTCGGTTAGGGCGACCACTTGCCCACTTGATCCCTGTCCATCCTGGCTCCTCAAGGGAGGTGGCCAGAGGATAGGAGGCCAGCTCAGGGATATCATCAATCTCTCCCTGGATTCCAGGGAGTTCCCTGGGCAGCTGAAGGGGGCAGTGGTTCACCCTCTCCTGAAAAGATCCACGCTGGACCCGCTGGACCCAGACAGCTACCGCCCAGTGTCGCATTTGGCATTCCTGGGCAAGGTAGTTGAAAGGGCCGTGGCAGACCAGCTCCTGGTATTCTTGGAAGAAACTTCGGCACTCGATCCATATCAGTCTGGCTTCCGACCTGGCCACGGGGTGGAGACAGTGTTGGTCGCCCTGTTGGATGACCTCCGTCGCCAGCTGGATAGAGGCGGGTCGGCAGTGCTGGTTCTTCTGGACCTGTCGGCCGCTTTTGACACCGTGGACCACGAACTACTGGTCCACCGCCTCACCGAAACGGGGATACGGGGCACAGCTTTATGCTGGATACGCTCCTTTCTCCAGGACCGGACCCAGAGGGTAGCAGTGGGAGATGAGCTCTCGCGCCCCTACAGACTTCCTTGTGGAGTCCCACAGGGCGTGATTCTCTCTCCCACATTGTTCAACGTCTTTATGCGCCCTCTGGCCCAGCTGGTGCGGAGTTTTGGGCTGGGTTGCCACCAGTACGCTGATGACACCCAGCTCTATCTCCTCATGGACGGCTGCCCGGACTCTCCCCCGGAACCATTTGCCAGATGTTTGGAAGCGGTGACAGAATGGTTCGAGCAGAGTCGCCTGAAACTCAACCCCTCCAAGACGGAGGTCCTGTGGTTGGGACATAGGGGGCGGGAACAGGAAGCGCGTTTACCCACCCTGGGAGGGACGCACCTTACCATCGCGTCCCAGGCCAGGAATTTGGGTGTGATCATTGACGCCTCCCTGACCTTGGAGACGCAGGTCAAAAGAGTAGCGGGCCAGGCATTTTTCCAGCTTCGCCAGGCCCGACTACTAGCGCCCTACCTGTCCCCCGAACACCTAGCCACAGTGATCCATGCAATGGTCACCTCCAGAATAGATTTCTGTAACTCGCTCTACGCGGGCCTTCCCTTGTCCTTGGTCCGGAAACTCCAGCTAGTGCAAAACACAGCTGCCAGGGTCCTCATTGGTACACCTTGGAGGGCCCACATTCAGCCAGTGCTGAGGCAGCTGCACTGGTTGCCAATTGCTGCCCGGATCCGGTTCAAGGTTTTGGTTTTAACCTTCAAGGCTTTACGCGAGTTGGGACCCACATACCTGAGGGACCGCCTATCGCCCTATGCCCCCCGCAGAGCCTTACGTTCTGCGGGAGAAAATCTGCTGGTCGTTCCCGGCCCCAGGGAAGCACGCCTGGCCTTGACCAGGGCCAGGGCCTTTTCGGTCCTGGCCCCTACCTGGTGGAATGAGCTCCCGGGAGAGCTGCGGGCCCTGCAAGATCTTCCATCATTCCGCAGGGCCTGCAAGACGGAGCTCTTCCACCAGGTTTACGGTTGAGGCCGAGGCTAACATCTATGCCCCCCCCGGGGACCCGGGACCTGGGATTGAGATTGGGGATTAGTACCATCAGTATCCCCTCTCCACCTGCTTGTAGTAGGAGGGGGAGGTTGATTAGCCTATCTTGCCAGGTTAGCTTGCTAACCGATAATGTTATATTGTAATTGTTGTTGAGGGATTTTAATGGATTTTATTGGGGTTTTAAAAATGTTGTAACCCGCCACGAGCCGTAAGGGAGTGGCGGGCAATAAATCGAAAGATGATGATGATGATGATGATGATGATAATACTAATAATAATACTAATAATAATACTAATAATAATAATAAAAGTTATACATGCTTCAACTCTCAGCCATGAAGTGGTCTTAGACAAGTCACAGCCTCAGTCCTGTATCTGAATAAGAGCTGTGCAAATGCAAGCATCATTTATTTCCAAACCAAACTGCTGAGCAGAACTTTCAGCCTCAATCATTCAGCTTTTCGAGGACTCGTATTTCATATTGTTCTTCATTCAGAAGAACAATATGAAGAATGATGTATAATAATTTTTAGACTTTTTCTGTGTAACCTGCATATCTAACGTTGTTTGTGTCTGCAAAGGAAAGCTTGTTCAGTCATACTATCACCAGATTTGACAGGTCCTGTGTGTTCTGTTTGTACTGAGTTTATGATAGAGCTCCAAATGTTGTCTTGGTGAAACAGTACCTTTATTACTGAATCTAGGATGCAATTTTAATGTGACATGTTCCCCATAATGGTATTGATCAAACTATGTGACTGTATTACCTCAAGATTTAAATTTGGAGTAGCATTTTAAAGCAGAATAAATCAAGTGTTAAAGTAGATCATCTGCATTTGGATAAATTAATCCAGTGGAGGATTTCTGCAGGCAGAAGGCAGTTTTTGCTGATGAGGGAGTTCTCTATGTCCCAGGAGCAGCATAAGTGGACACATTTTGGGCTGTGGGACAGGAAGAAAGTCCACTGATAGAAATACCTGATCCATACCTTATATGCAGCTGAATTATCAAACTCTTTAACAATGTCAGTGACTTTATTCACTGTGATAATGAAATAACTTATTTTGAATGACATCTAATGTCTTTTTTACATTTTGTTTCAGTGCTCATGATCTTACGAAATGGGATTTGTTTAGTAATTGCTACAGATTACTGAGGACAGGAATTGAACATGGAGCAATGCCAGAACAGGTAATAATAGTCATATGTGTATAGTGGTGAGGCTGGGGGGGACGCCCCGTTCAGCTCTGTGGAGCTGACGGGTGAGAGGCATCCCTGCAGAGATGCCGTAGGTCAGGGGAGGTGCCAGACCCAAAGGCCTGGTTCCTCTGATTATGCACGAGGCCGGCCCAACCTAGCCCTCGCAGGCGCCCACGGCACCTCCAGGAACATGGAAGTCCCCATGTTCCTTCACCACACGCTTTCCGAGGGCCTGGGTTGGGCCAGGGCTCGGCGGCACTCGGGATGGCGTTATCGTCAGGCATAATCGGGGTTTTGCCCCGTCACTGTCACTGCTGGCTCGGGCATTCCGTCCTGTGCATAATTTAAACTTTGCAATTCATAAAAAGAGAGTTCTAATTCATGTTATTAGTGAAATACATCTTATAATGATATTGGGAAAACAATGGTGTTGAAGCAAATGGATGTCTTTGGCATCTCTTTAATTTCCTCATTTACTTTTATACACACACATATAGATACACACACACATCCATTGGAGGCTCCCATGAGGAAGTAGTTCTGCAACCCTCGGGGTACCTTTTCAGACTGTGCTCAAAGCAGGTTATGCCAACAGAGAAAAACTAAGTGAGAGTCTTGTAAAAACAGAATAAAAGTATATCAGAATACTTTAATATAAAAATTAAATTAATTAATTAATTAATTAAAAATTACTTTTAGTTAAATTAGTTACAATATGCTGCTTATCAAAACGCACACTGTGCTGTTAAAGTGAAGAAATTGTAACTGATAGAGAATCCCTCTATACAGTAAGGACACCAGGCAAAAATCCAAGAATACAAAGATATATTTAGAACAGGGAACATGGTATAATGTCTAAATATGGGGACAGCTATTACTTGAATGGAAGCTGTGCATCTGTTTTCCCTCAGAACTGTAACACAATGTAGGATAAAAAGCCAAATTGTATTATTGATTGTTGTATCTTTCTTCTGCTTAATTGATTTCGTTAAGCTGTAGAATTAGCATGCAAAACAATATTGTAGTGCATCCAACAAGCTGGAAGTTGAATGGCAGCCATGGAACAAAATTTCTTAATCTCCTGCTGCAGTCATCCACTTTCCCCACACACTGTACTTGGGATTCTTATGAAACACTGCAATCCAGTATGGTGGTCTGCAGTGAGATGGGGGTAATTGTATACCTTCCTGCTACAAGTGGAAAACAAGCATTGGATGCAACCATCTAAATAGCGACTTGAATACTGCAAAACTCCAGAGAAAAAAGCTGATAGTCCAAGATCTTCCCCTCATCCCTATGGCCCTTTCTGATCTCATAAAAGTTTATTGCTAGAGTTGAGGAACTTGTGTGTATTAATAGCTGTGTCAGTTGGGTAGCTATAAGAAGAAAAAGAACAAGCTTGTCCTTTCTCTGTTCTGCGCATAGAAGAGAAAGAAAGGAACTATTTCACCCTTTTGTAGCTGCATCTGTCTGACCTACATGGCTATTGTCCATGCAATTCCCTCAGCTCCCTCAATAAACTTTCACAGGGTCAACAAAGGGTAGAGAACATGGGGATGATCCACAGACCTTGCACCCATACTTTGTTGTTAGGTGCGAAGACGGGTCCGACCCATCGCAACCCCATGGACAATGATCCTCCAGGCTTTCCTGTCCTCTACCATTCCCCGGAGTCCATTTAAGTTTGCACCTACTGCTTCAGTGACTCCATCCAGCCACCTCATTCTCTGTCATCTCCGTCTTCTTTTGCCCTCGATCACTCCCAGCATTAGGCTTTTCTCCAGGGAGTCCTTCCTTCTCCCGAGGTGGCCCAAGTATTTGAGTTTCATCTTCAGGATCTGGCCTTCTAAGGAGCAGTCAGGGCTGATCTCCTCTAGGACTGACCGGTTTGTTCGCCTTGCAGTCCAAGGGACTCGCAAGAGTCTTCTCCAGCACCAGAGTTCAAAAGCCTCAATTCTTTGACGCTCACCCTTCCTTATGGTCCAACTTTCACAGCCATACATTGCAACTGGGAATACCATAGCCTTGACTAAATGCACTTTTGTTGGCAGGGTGATGTATCTGCTTTTTAGGATGCTGTCTAAATTTGCCATAGCTTTTCTCCTGAGGAGCAAGCATCTTTTAATTTCTTTGCTGCAGTCCCCATCTGCAGTGATCTTGGAGCCCAGGAAAATAAAATCTGTCACTATCTCCATTTCTTCCCCATCTATTTGCCAGGAATTGAGAGGGCCGGATGCCATGATCTTTGTTTTCTTGATGTTGAGTTTCAAGCCAACTTTTGCACTCTCCTCCTTCACCCGCATCAACAGGCTCTTTAGTTCCTCTTCACTTTCTGCCATTAGAGTGGTATCATCTGCATATCTGAGGTTGTTGATATTTCTCCCTGCAATCTTGATCCCAATTTGTGACTCCTCTAATCCCGCCTTTCTCATAATATGCTCCGCATACAAGTTAAATAGGCAAGGAGACAGTATACAGCCTTGCCAAACTCCTTTCTCAATTTTGAGCCAATCAGTGATTCCATGTTCAGTTCTCACTGTTGCTTCTTGGCCTGCATATAAGTTTCTCAAGAGACAAATAAGATGCTCTGGTATTCCCATCTCTTTAAGAATTTGCCACAATTTGTTGTGCTCCACACAATCAAAGGCTTTAGCATAGTCAATGAAGCAGAAGTAGATGTTCTTCAGGAACTCCCTAACTTTCTCCATGATCCAGCGTATGTTGGCAATGTGATCTCTAGTTCCTCTGCCTCCTCGAAATCCTGCCTGTACTTCTGGAAGTTCTCGGTCCACATATTGCTGGAGCCTAGCTTGTAGGATTTTGAGCATAACTTTGCTAGCATGAGAAATGAGTGCAATTGGCATTGCCCTTCTTTGGGATTGGAATGTAAACTGACCTTTTACAATCCTGTGGCCATTGTTGAGTTTTCCTTTTAAAAGCACCCATACTACATGGGATCAAATCCAATATGACTGGGACTTTATATGCTTTAGTTTATTTTACAGATACTTAGACTTCTGCTTTATAACATAGAAAACACAACTGCTAACCCAGGATATATTTGTAAAATACATAAACCTGGACTTTCTTCATAATTTATCCTAGTATAATTTATTAGCAGTTACTGTAATCTTTTGCCAAGAGTGAGTCATTCATTGGTTTACATATTGGTTTACATGTAAATGGTTTACATATAAACCATACTTTACATATAAACCATACTTCAAATGCACTTAGGAGATACGTTGCATGTATTAAGATTGTAGCCAGCACTTCCAAATTAATAACAAAGATGAAAAGCAGTGATTGAAAAATATAATTTCTGTAATAAAAAAAAGATTGTGTTCTAAAGAACTTCTAGGACACTGAGCATTAATGCCTCTAGATGGAATTCTAATACAGATTTCGCATTTGTTATAGCAAGTCTGGGAGGGCGGTATAAAAATCTAATTAATAAATAAAATTTAATTGGAAGTTTTGAGACATGCATATTGCTTTTTATTATTTGTATTTCTCTCTATTGATTTGATAATACTTGCTTGGCTGTATAGGATTTAGCAATGCTTTGCAATCCAATACCTCAAACTTCTTTATACTTTCTTATAATTCTGTGATGCCTCCTTGAGGTTACTTGTGGTGTCAGTAATATTGTGCCCTGGCAATCTACGTTCAAATTATCAATATCAGTCCTAGCTTGGGCATTAACTGGCCAAAGCTAGTTTTAATGTCAGTGATGCTTAGATCTTTGTAAAGGTTTATACCCTTTTTTAGACTTCACTACTTGCTTTCTACACTTGTGAAGGATGTCTCCTCATTAGAGGTTTTTACTTTTTCCAATATACATATTTTATATAAAACCTACTGCTTGAAAACTATTATGCACGTTGCTGTTTTTCTTCCAACATTATTTATAAATGTTCAGAATTGTATGAACTTTGCGCTTAATGCCTCATACTGATATCTTTTGGGGTTGGTTTTTTTTTTTTTTTTTTTTTTTTTTAGATAGTAGTTCAGGCCCTTCAGTGTTCCCATTACTCTATTCTCTGGCAGCTGGTGAAGATCACAGAAGGATCACCTTCAAAAGTAAGAGATCCTTTGGATTCTTTATGAAAATTTTAAATACACTGAATTTTATTCTGCTGTGTTCTTCCCTTTCTTGATCATGTGTATCATTTTATGGTTTTGTCTTCATATATACCACTGAGGCTTTTCAGTAAAGGTGAAAATGTCTTCTGTTGAGAACATCTTAGATTTTGAACCAAACATTGTTATTTCTATTATCCAAAGAGTATTCCATAGCATTAGCCTCTACTTATCTTATTAGCTTGGCCCTCATGGGGGGGGGGGCATCTCCAGAAAAGTATATGTGGTGATTAAAGCAAAAACAGAGTAACTAAATTCCTTGAATGTGCTTCAAAAGTTAGTGTTAATGAAACATTCTTGTGCTATACAATGAGGATGGGTGGCAAAGTTATACTACAGTCTGCCAATAAATACCAGAGAAACAGTCAAGATAACTGTGCATGCATTTGTTCTGGGAATGGTGGGACATGTTTGGGTACACATGAGTTTCTCATGTATGATCTGCACTCCAAGATGTTTTATCCCCTTTGTAGAACATATTAGTGGATTCTTACCTACCTGCATGTTTTATGGCTTGTACTAGTTACATTTCAGAATATACACAATAATCTGGGCTTGTATATTAAAACTTTTCTGTCTATGACAGCCTTTCTCTACTTTTTTACCTTTGAGAAAACTTAGGCATGTCACAGTCATGCAGAACATGGTTGGGAAGCATAGCTCTGTACACACCCTTCGGGGGGGGGGGCTCCCCACCCCCTCTAGGCCCACCCATTGGCCATTTTGGGGGAGGTCGACATGACCATATATGGTCATATCACACGATAAATGTTTAACAAACTTTAAAAATATATTAAAAATGCATTAATTTCCTACCATCTTCTGCTCAAAATATTCCACAGCCCAGCACAAGTTGCTAACGTAAACATGGAAGGAAACAAGATTACTGTATTTTGTATTCAGCGAAGAGGAAGGCAACTTGTGGAGGGCAGTGTAGACCTGAGAAAGAGGGAAGAGAGTTAAACACCCCACCCACCTTTGAGTTCCAATTCACAGAGCCTATGGTCTAGTTGGTTTCTTAGACTAGGACAGATATGTTAAGTAATTGTTTCCCTGTACCTCATCATACTAAATTCCTAATTTCTTTGCAGAAATCTTGTTTACTTTCCTATTTCTTTATGTGGCTGTTCGGTAATGTCATACCACCTGCTTGTTTCCTTTTTGCTACTTGCCAAATTTTGATTAATGCATGACCAATTTTTTATGTTTCCTCCAGGAAGATTTATTAGTGCTGAGGAAAACTGTGAAATCATTCCTAGCTGTCTGTCAGCAGTGTCTGTCAAATGTCAATACTCCAGTCAAAGAACAGGTAAAAGACAAACACTGTAATTTTAATGAACAGAATATAATAGCATAATAAAGTTAACATACAACAACCAATTTCTTTATGTGATAGATGGTATAAAAGAGCTTTAAAATAATTTGCATATGCTGAATGCAATTTAAGTACATATGTAAGTTAATATAAGTTCAGGAGTCCTTTCCTTACATTTTGATTGGCTGGCCTTAATTATTTCACTAGGGAAATTATTTGCAGTTTCCCTAGGTTTGTCTTAACAATTTTAGTAACTTTTTTATAAAATGATATTTTTGTAAGCATAAGAGACATTCTTGAAACTTTAGTCCAGGTACATCCTTTTGCAGTATATTCATAGAATATCTTGAAGACCTTCCATTTCCCCTATAACTTTATTTTCATTCAGTGGCTGATAATTACCATCAACCAATTACCATCAACCAGTGGCTGACAATTACCATCAACCATCCCTGGGTAATGGGGATGACTTTATGTTATCTGCCTGCCCTTCCAGCAGGTGCTTGGGTACTGGGATAAAGTGTAGAGACTGCAGAGACACTGGAGTGTGGATGGCTGCCCCTTTACTTCAGCCCTGACATGAGGCCCACACTTTACAGAGTCTCACAGTTTACCCATCTTCTTCAGCAGCTGTTACCAGGTGTCTCCACCTCCAACCACAAGCCTCATAGGGCAATTGCCTTGCCCACCTTCCTGAAACGTGAGCTGGATGCCGCATTGGGGAACAATGCTGAGAAGAGCTACACATGGCATATCAGAATGCCAAGTGACTCCCAAGTCACTGAATGAATATCATTCTTTTAATTAATACATCTCATATTTTATTTGTATTCTATTTAAAGAAAAAGAAGTGTGCTAGAAAAAAATATCCAAATCAATAACTGTACTGTTAGTCTTTCGCATTAGGGATCAAATTAATTAAAATCTCAGAATATTTTGAGGTTATATAGTCTGTCAGGTTATGTGTCTGTAATCTCATATTTAAACCTCTCTTGATGCTTATGGGTGGCTGAATATATTTTGTGTTTCAGGCATTCATGCTCCTCTGTGATCTCTTGATGATCTTTAGCCACCAGCTGATGAGTGGAGGTAGGGAGGGACTCCAGCCTTTGGTGTTTAACCCAGATTCAGGTCTCCAGTCTGAACTCCTTAACTTTGTGATGGATCATGTTTTCATTGATCAGGATGATGAGAATCAGAGCATGGGTAAGTACCCATCTTGACATGTCCTTGTAAACACCCTTCAAAATCAGCACAAAGGAAAATTCTTGATAGTACAGTTAGTCCAGTTTTTATCCAATTTATCTTTCCTATATTTCTCTGTCTTCGGCAATGGCTGTAACCCCTGGCCTTCTCTACGCTACTTCATAGATGTGGGGAAATACAATGTACTAAGGTTGTACATTTTGAACTGAAATGTATATTTTTACTTGCAGTGCCAATGGTTGTACTGGTCGAAATGACTGCAAATAAATGTCTTGTCATTTGTTTTGGAGAGTGACTACGTGCATAGCACAGGTTTCTTTTTGAAATACATGAAGAAACAAAACTTTATATTTTAAAAGTAAAATGAGCAGGGACTTTAAATTGTCTTACTTTGGGATAAAGAACCTGTTCTTGCATTCAGAGAAACAGAATTAGGTGTAACAACAAACTATGGTTTGTTATAGGAATGATCTTTAGAAGTCCCCAAACGTACATGTTTCCCTTCCCTTCTTTCTTCATGTGATTCAGTACTTCATGGTTTGCAAGAAATCATAGTGTGTTGTTTTATCCAGGTCAAATGAAATAGCAAACTCTGGTTTGTTCTCTTGGCCATCTCTCAGGATTCCAAATCAGAGTTTAATTCTGGTTTGAAATCCTTATTTGTAGACACAGAACAAACCTAACAAAAACTGAAATGCTGTAGCTGGTTGTAAATCCAGAAGTCTTCTATTCCTCAGCTGTATATAAAGGGAGGGAAAATGTGAACCAGAGGATTTTCAGGGTTCTTTCTTTTAACATGCATCGCCATGTTTTAAGTGCAGCTTGGTGCATTAAAGGTAGTTATAAAATAGTCCAGTTTAAAAACTTTTTCATCTTTCCTTTTTCAACAGTGTGTGATTTAGTAAGTCAGTCATGATATAGTAAGTCAGTCAACCTCTCCCTCTCCATGGGAGAATTCCCAGAAGGATTAAAAGAGGCTGTGGTGTGCCTGTTGCTGAAAAAGCGATCTCGACCCACAGGAGCCCGACAACTACCATCCCACACTTAGCGTTTCTGGGGAAGTTGGTTGAAAGAGCTGCTGCAGATCAAATATCAACATTCCTGTTGGAAACTTCAGCTCTTGACCCATTCCAGTTGGGTTTCCAGCCTGGCCATGGGTTAGAAACAGTTCTAGTCACACTGATGGACAACCTCCACCGCCAGCTAGACTGTGGTGGTCACCGCTGCTTGTGCTATTAGATCTTTCAGCAGCGTTTGACACAGTCGACCATGAGCTCTTAACGGCCTTGCCAACGCTGGGATATGGGGGACAGCCCACAAATGGCTGATCTCCTTTCTCCAAGGTTGCGGACAGAGGGTAGCTATGGGTGAGAGAGTATCTAACTGCCCTCAGCTCCCATGTGGAGTCATGCAGAGAGCAGTCCAATCCTATTTAACATTTTTACGCGCCCTCTTACTCAGCTGGTGCGGAACTTTGGGTGGTATAGAAGTACAATGAATAATAAATAAATAAATAAATAAATGAGATTATCTGTATAAATGAATATCAGTTATTCAGGCTCATGCACTTCTTGCTCCCAGTACACATGAAGCAGCAATCAGTCTAACCCCAGTTTGTTTTGAAGTTTATGTTTAGATCTCTTAAAAAATTGAGATTTTGTTTCTTTTCCATTAACTGGAATTCTAAATTAGGGGTCTATGACTATCAGGGGGAGGAGGGAGAGAGTGTTCCTAGAGGAAAGGTGGGAAGTAATGTTTTAATAAATAAATAATAAGAAAACCCAGGACTTATTGACCATTTGCCTCACAGTTTGTGACGTTTGTAATATCTGAATCAATCCTGTATATATTCTGTGACTGCAATGAGAGTTTTAACTTGCATAAAATTCAAAATGATCAGTGTTCATAAGTTACTATTTCAGTTTTAAGTTGTCATTGAATTTCCACCTATGATTACAGCTGAACATTTGGTAATGCCATGTCAGTAAATAGGCTTGATGTCAACTTGAAATATTATATTATTTTGTTTAGAGGGAGATGAAGAGGATGAAGCTAATAAAATTGAAGCTCTGCACAAGAGAAGGAATCTTTTGGCGGCCTTTAGCAAGCTTATAATTTATGACATTGTAGATATGCATGCAGCAGCTGATATCTTCAAACATTATATGAAGGTAAATTGTGGATTAGCTCTTTTCTCCTCCCGGCAGCCCTAGAGGTATTCAGGGCTAAGTTCCTCTCTCAGCTACTTTATGGTGCTTCTGTTGGAGCTCCAATATCAAATATTGCTACTAAAGAGAGAGGGTTCAATCCAAATTCTTTAGGGCTATCCTTCAGCTTCCCCAGGGTATACCTAAAGCATTAGTGCACTTGGAAACAGAGACGCTGAAAGTTGAAGATAAAATCAACATGCTCTCTATTCATATGTGGCTGAAGTTAAAACAACAGCCTGCAACTTCGGCATCTCTCATCTTTAAAGATAATTTTCAGTCTTCATGATCCAAATTAGAAAAGTTGGGGATGTGAATGGATCTGGAACTTAAGCTAAATCTACAACAGGCCAAAAACAAAGCAAAAGCTTAAAGACATAGGCCAGCAAGAGGACCTAAGTAATTCCCCTGGTTTTCTAGCACCAGCTAGGAACAAGTATTTAACAGTTCCAGCCATTTATCTCTACAGTCATTGAAGCAGTAAACAAATAGCTTTCACTCTTGCCAGATGCTCAGCCCTTGCCCACAGCAGTACTAGAAAGCCAAAATACCCCTCCCTCAGAGACGATGCCCCTGCCCCAGCAATCAGGTTGAAACAAAGGAACACTTTTTAGTCCACTGCCCCATTTATAATATAGTCTGTGAGAGAACAATACAAATTATATTAGAGAGGCACTCAAGTCGGACAGGAAAAGAAAAGATAAACTTTTAAGTGATTAGAACCCCCAAACTACCCTGTGTTCAGTGAAATTCTATGCTGCCCTCATTAAGATGCACAAAAGTTTCACAGGAACTAAACTTTTTTACATTTTAAAAATGTTAGTCATAAATTTGCAAATTTTATGTTAATTACTGTTCAATTATGATTTTATGATTCTGAGTTTTAAATGAATTCAAAATTTTACTTTGCATTTATTGTTCTGGTCTAAATGACTGTAAATGTTTGTTGTTTAGGTCTTTTCTCCTTAAAATGTCAACATTGTATATTTGGAAAAAGTAACACCCCTTGCTTTTCTTCCATTGCATGATTTTGCTGTATTGAGTGGTGTTGTGTCCATTGTTCCATTGAATCCTAGAGTTTTTCTGTTTGTAAAACTAATGAAGGACTGTGAGAGTGATCACTGTCTGTTTGAAAGAATGGGCTCCTTCATTTAAATTCTGCCATGTTTTAAAATAAACTGAGGTCCAATTTTTTAAGAATATAATGATAAAAATTACAACTACGCTTTTTTTTAGTACTACAATGACTACGGAGATATAATTAAGGAGACATTGAGTAAAACAAGACAAATTGATAAAATTCAATGTGCAAAAACACTCATCCTCAGTTTGCAGCAGGTAAGAATGTTAAAGCAAAGTTTTAATGTTCAAATAATGCCTTACATACATATGTTATGATCAGCTGCTGGTCTTTTGTTTTCACAATGGCCTGTCATCAATGCTGGTGAGCCATTACAATATTTCTCTTATTTCTAAGAGTCAGAAAAGTATTTGTAGGTCAAAACAAGGTGACTTCTTGGGGCTACTTTATTCATCAAGCAACTGATACGTGCAAATTATTTCTATATAGTGAGTAGTCTCATTAAAACTAATCTATCAACTTAAAACTGCCCAAACCAAGACATCTATATTGTGGTAAATTTTAGTAAAGATTTATCCCTGGATTGGGGAAATTTTAGTGTCTGAAAATATGGAGTACAAGTGGATCTGTTGAGTGATTTTGTTTATAATCTTAATATTCCACTTTTCTGCCACAAATGCTTGGAGTAGTTCACAACAATATAAATTCAGTTAAAACAAGGCAGTACTAAAAATGCAAATACAGATCAAATCAGCTAAGAAAACTAAAAGTAATTTACCAGTAACTAAAAATAAACATCAACAAATTAAAGTCATACTACCACAAAAAGCAGAGGGAAATGTACAAATGCCAGCTGAAATAAAATCAGCTATGATCCAGTGCTGAAAAACATCCAAAGATGGTACTATCCAAAGAAGGGAAGGAGGATCCAGAAGGGAGGGAGGCATCTCTGAAATGGCCATCTGCCTTACTTCAGAATGTGAGAGACACAAAGAAAGACCTGAGAATAATGTCCAGTGTCAAAGAAAGACTAGCAAAAATTATTTTTTCTATAGCTCAGAATAATGTGGTTGATTTATCAAAGCTATTTCACTTTTCTTTACTGTTGCATTAGAAATAACAAGATTTTATAATATTGTTGTCATTGGTTCATCATGAATGGCAAATTAGTTTAAGCCCAAATATTGATTATGTGACATCAGTGCAAACATCTAGAAGTTCCACTAGGCACCACCTATGTTAGTTTTAACAATTAAATTCTTTCTTTAGCTGTTTAATGAGCTTGTTCAAGAGCAAGGTCCCAACTTGGACAGAACATCTGCGCATGTCAGTGGTATTAAGGAGTTGGCCCGCAGGTTTGCTCTCACTTTTGGCCTCGATCAAATCAAGACAAGAGAAGCTGTGGCTACATTACACAAGTGAGTGGAAGATGCTGTAAAGGGGTATTTGTTTATGTGTGTGGCTTTTTAATCAGAAGCAATTTCAGCTTGCCAGGAAAGAATTTAAATCCATAATTTTTCTTACTATTTACAAATGTTATGCATACAGGGAATATTCTGATGTTTCCTAGTGGTAGGTTTGTTAGGGAATAAATCATTATATTTTTTATATCAGTTGAATAGTTTAAATTTAGCTCTTTGGAATGCTGGTCTGACTCATCAAGGACATAAATATTATTAATAGTTAGTCATAAGCTACTAAAAAGCAGGCCACATTTTATATATCATAATTTGCTTCAAGCATCTTATGGAGAGATGACTCATGCATTTTCTCTTTATATATGTGATAGTCTAGACTGGTACAAAAATGCATTATATGTAATGCATTCATTCTTTTACACTGGTTTAAACTTAACAAGCTTTTAGCAGCATTAGAAATGTGTGAGCTAGTGAATTGATATCATGATAAGATAAGAATTTCTAAGGGCAAAGCAGAAGTTGCATGAAATTCAGAATCTGATATATGTCTGTGTGAACACCAAATCCCCAATCCAAGTTCTGGTTCTGGACTGCTAATCTTAATCAAGAAGTAATGCCCTAGATCAGGGGTAGTCAAACTGCGGCCCTCCAGATGTCCATGGACTACAATTCCCAGGAGCCCGAATGCTGGCAGGGGCTCCTGGGAATTGTAGTCCATGGACATCTGGAGGGCCGCAGTTTGACTACCCCTGCCCTAGATGGAGAATGTAGTCATCATCAAAAGAGCCATCTTGTCAGTTTACTGTAATGACCACCATGCTTTAGATATTTGTATCTGCATGCACATCAGCCATCCTGCCTCCACACTGGATCTTGGGGTGGAATTGTTGATTTAGTCTTTGAGTTTAGAAATATGATTTGCACTTGTGTTGTTCAACTGAAAAGTTTGACTGATAAAGAGATACTTCACACAATAATGTTTCTTAGCTGTGTAAATTCTTATATGCTTTTGTATTGTACTACAGGGATGGCATAGAATTTGCCTTTAAATATCAGAATCAAAAAGGTCAAGAATATCCACCGCCTAATCTTGCTTTCTTGGAAGTACTTAGTGAGTTTTCTTCTAAACTTCTGCGGCAGGACAAAAAAACAGTGTAAGTGATACTTCATACATTTGCCTGTAGGCTGTGTTATATATCGTTTAAAGTTCATTTAATGACAGTTTCTGTAAATGGATTTGGAATCATGTGAGGATGTAACATTCTGAATGCATAAAATCAGTGCTTTCTTAGTGCCCTGTCTCATGCTGTTCCCAGACTGACAATTGGATGGTACATCCATCTCTACACAGAGTACGCAGGGGTAACCAATCAGTGATATGTTTTTACACTAGAGAACAGGTTAGTGTTTTGTATTTCCAGTCTGCGTCTTGCATGAGAGCAGAAAAGCATTGCTGGCAATCTTTGACTACTTAAAGGAAAGTGAGTGTTTTTGAGGCTTGTGTCCACTTGACTTCATGCATGTCCTGAGGTAGTTAAATTTGCCTTCTACCTCCCCTTTCCTTTTGCAGTATCAATTTAGATTATGCATTATTTGTATCTATTTCCTCATTTAATCTTTCATGCAGTGCTTAAATTATATAATACTATTTATTTACATTTATAGTCCACTTTTCTAGATGAGATATGAGGCAGATTACACAGTTTGTCAACGCAATTAAAAAGATAAGACATCTAATAAGCACTGTAATAGGACTAGGGTGACAAAAATTTTGAACTAAAAGGTATTAGACATGCTGTGTTGAACACTGCAGAAAATAGTATTACATAGAAAGCAATTCAGTGAGAGCAACATACTACACATACAGCAAACAGAGGATATATAATGTGAGTGATATAGTCCACTGTCCTGTTCCTTTATGAAAATACTTTTCTGAAACATTACCTTTTAATGTGATTGTTTTGCCAGATGTCATTTTTGCCTTAGGCAAGTTTTCTTTAATGAATTTGGGTAGTTAAAGAAGCTCAGTGAGGCAAGACCTCTTGGCAATACAAATATACCTAAAATACAGAAAAAAATAACAGTCCACAATATACATCAAGGCAGTTTCTTATATTACTTTGGTTGCTGAGGGCTTACTATAGAAACAACAGTTCACCTTTGGTCTTCTGTACCACTTTCTGTTTCATCAGTTTTGTCAGGCTAAGGTCAGTTTCAACTAGACACCATTCCTAAGTCTGCAGATTGCTCTCAATGTGCATCCAAACCACCACTGAAAAATGCCAAAATGAAGATCAAGCACCAAGACAAATCTTTAAAAATAAAATATAACACATTGCCTTTATTCAGAACTGCAGTATTAAAATGAAAGCAAAGAACAATAAAACTATAAAAAGGAGATAGCGTATTTGCCGGTGTATAAGACGACCCCCCAACATTTCCACTCAAAATATAGAGTTTGTTATATACCCGGCTCACCCCTGCATCTCCCTGTGACCGGCACTAGTGCGCATGTGTGAGCTCTGCGTAGACAAGGGGCGGGCCGGAGCACTGCTGCTTCCCGCCGAGCAGAAGGGGCCATTCACGCTGAAAAGGCTGGCACCCCTGTCTCGCTGCTGATGCTCACCACAGCCACGCTGATGACCCGCCGCAGCCGCACTGGATACCGCGCGATACTGGATGGTATGTAGAATGAGGTGGCCGGGCATCGGAAGGCCACTATGGGCAGCTATGTCTATCCCAACTGAAGTGCACCCGGTGTATAGGATGACCCCCCCCCACTTGGAGGGATGTTTTTCAGGGGGGGAAAGTATACGCCAGCAAATACAGACAAATACAACAACAGACACCCTGTGGGGTGGGTGAGGCTGAGAGAGCGCTGATATCACTGCCTGATCAGAACAGTTTTATCAGTGCCGTGGCGAGCCCAAGGTCACCCAGCTGGTTGCATGTGGGGGAGCGCAGAATCAAACCCGGCATGCCAGATTAGAAGTCCGCACTCCTAACCACTACACCAAACTGGCTCTCAGTAATCGTTTCAGAATAGAAATGGCAGAATCAGAAAAATCAAAGAAGAGATGTAGACAATGTTGCTTGAGAATTCCAAAATATGGATTTCTACCAGCGCCGACAAATTAGCAACTGCCAATGCTCCTAGTATGAAAAAGTCTTTTCTAATAAGGCAGTGATTTCTTCCAGACTGATTGAACATTGGAAGAACGTTCATGCTGACATGGCATACAGGAAGTTAACCTTTTTAAAAATCATTTCTTGACAAATTTCAAAAGTAACCAGCACTGTCAAGCATGTTCTGAAATTATTCATGACATAACACTGTTGATTTGCATTCATCAAACATTTCATTGTTGATTGCCAAGTCTGGAAAGCCACATGCAGCTGGCAAAGAACTTATCCTAACAACAGTTAGCTAGGTTCTAAGTACTGTTTTACAGAAGTCACCACATGATATAGTAAGACAACTACTCTTAGCAACAATTCAGTGCAAAGAGGCATAAATGAAATGGCTGAAAGAGTGGAAGATACATTGTGCAACATACCGAGGACAAAAGAATTTGCATTATAGCTTGATGAGTCAGTTTCCCAGGCAATTAATCTAAGTTTCTTCATTATCTGCAATTTATAAAAGACAATGATGTGGTACAAGTATTGTTATTTGTGAGGCAGTTGAGTAGTTCTTCAAAGACAAGGAAATTCCATTGCTTATATAACTAATGAAGTATCATCGGTGACTTGACACTACCATTGGTGTGTTGCTTACTTTACCATTCTCTGTCATTCATTGCTAGTATCTGGATGCAGAAAAAGGTCAATGATCACCTGCGCAAGTCATTAACTGCTATAAATAAAATTAAAGCCTCTCAATTACTGACTATTCCAGGAGTTCTGTGTTACGAATGATAAAGATTTTGAATGTTTGCTGCTTCATACTGAAGTTCATTGGCTATCAAAAGACAACTGTGTGAGATGCTTTTTGACATTGTTGTGGAGTTTTTTGAAGTAATGAGTGCCTTGCTTAGTGATAATCTGAAAGAGACCAGGCATGACATTGCTTATTTGTCTTTATTGCTGAAGTTGGGGTTGTGGAGGAAGAACTAATTGAGGTACACAGTAATGTGGAGCTAAAGTCAAAGGTTAAGAAATCATACCCAAAGTTTTGGTTACAAAAGAAAATTTCTGATCGCTATCCTGCACTATGGACAAAGACTCTCCTTGTTGCATTTCTATCATCATGTTTGGTAGAATGTGGTTTTAGTGTGGCCATCCAGCTTCTCTCCAAGAAAAGAAATTTACTCCAGATTACTTAATGCGGTGATTTAAAACTCCTGCTAAGTGACTTTAAACCAGACTGGGAAATGGGTATCACTTCATCAAGCCCATCCATCACATAAAAAACTTATTGAACAATGAGGTGGTTACTAAATATGGTATTTAAAATTCTTGCTAAATGATTATCAGACTTCGTAAAGTTGGGTTCACTGGATCAAAGTCATCCATTTTGTTTAATACAATGAACTAAAAAGTTTTGGGATTTTGAGTAAATGCACAATTCATTGTTATTGTTTTGAATTTTGTTGATATTATCTTCCTTAGTTGGTTGTGCAAACCACTGTTCTCTGTTCTGGATAATGTTTTTATTAGGCATGGGACACTGGGAATGAGTTTATGGAACCAAGGAACTAGTAGGCCAAAAGATTTGGGAACCACTAGCCTAGAGTAAGACCCTGGAGCAGCAGAGTAGTTCCTCATTCTCCTTGCTCCCTGTAACTTTTAGTATTTTGCAATGTCTAGAAACACTGACAGTTGGCAGGTAAAGCCACTTCTATAGTCTAAAAATGCTCTTCATAAATCTATTCACTGTTTCTTGAAACTGGTGGGGTATTTATTATTATTGTTATTATTATTATTATATTATTTTGCCTTCACAAGGACTCCAGGGAGACTTACAGAATTTCACACGTCTGATTCTCTTACATTCTTTCAAAATCAAATTAACAGTTTGTATTCTTTACTGCTTAGAACAGCTGTTTAATGTATAAAAATCAATGTGCCACTGATATTTTTATGCCCCTTAAAGTATTTACTGAATCTAGTTTAGATGTTCTCTCAATCTTTCTTCTAAACTTAGCTAGACAGGCATTATTCATCTCTACTCATAAAAGTACTTTTCCATTCTAATAACTGATGCTGACCTAATTTCATCCTTTTAAAAATGATGAGAAGAAGCTGTGGCTCAGAGGTAGACTGTGTGTTTGGCCTGCAGGTTTTCAACCTTGGCCGTATCCAGTTAAAAGGATGAAGGTAGCAGGTAATATGAAAGACCTCTGACTGGCACCCTGGAGAGCCAGTGACAGGCATAGTAGACAATACTGAGCTTGATAGACCAAGGGTTTGTTCACTATAAGGCAGTTTCATGTGTTTGATAAATAAGACAGAACACCCTGCACACCTGTTCTTAGGGGAGAGGCTGTGGCTCAGTGGAAAACCCTCTGCTTTACATTCATAAGGTCCCAGGTTCAATCCCCGCCATCTCCACTTCAAAAAGACCAGGCAGTAGGTCATGTGACAGACATCTGAGAACCTGGAGAGCTGCTGCCAGTCTTAGACAGTACTGATCGACTGATGGTCTGATTCAGTATAAGGCAGCGTTATATAGACAAAAACAAATGGCATATACAGTAGCTCCAACAGGATGTTGCATACAGATGAAATATCACTTGATCAAACTCAATTGGGAACTCTCCAAACCAAATTTCAGGCAAAAGGAATAGCTTTCAGACAGTGGATGCAAGTTATCTGAGGATTACTTAGTACTGAAGTTATATTGTGACTATAAAGAGTTACCTTATTAATGAGCTCTGCTCTTTTTCCCCCTCCTTCCTATCTTTTAGTCATACTTACTTGGAGAAGTTCCTAACAGAGCAGATGATGGAAAGGCGGGAAGATGTATGGCTTCCATTGATTTCCTACAGAAACTCATTAGTTACAGGTGGTGAGGATGATAGGATGTCTGTGAATAGTGGAAGCAGCAGCAGCAAAGCTTCTTCTGTAAGAAATAAGAAAGGCCGGCCTCCACTTCATAAGAAAAGGGTTGAGGGTAAGTATTGCTTTGAAATGTGCTCCTTTACAGTGGAGCAGGCTTGCAGTAGACAATATTTTTGTGACTTTTTATTGGTTGCCTGTTGGAAAAGTTAAATGCTAGAGATTCTCCAAGACATTCCTTGAGCAGAAGTGGCTTTGAATCTCATTGTAGATAACTGTAGCTTGACTTTTTTTTTCATGGATAAAGCAAATACCTTGCAGTATAAATTTATGTGAGTTACATGTCTTCTCATAAGTTGCAGCAACAAATGTTCCAATCATTGCACTTAAAGACTTTAATCCTGTATGATAATATTTATTAGCATACGGTGGACTTTAGAAATCTGTCTGAGCAAAGAACACAATGCTGTAGTCAGTAAATTAATGGGCTGGATATTAGCAAGTTCCAGGGGAATAGGGGTGATCCAATCCCCTCCTTGCTGTAGCCCTGTCTTACCTATATATTTTTCCTTGCAAGTTCCACAGTCCTTGACACAACCCTTCAGGGATCAAAAAGGGTATTTTATCCCTTTTACTAGTTGAAAAGCCAGTAAGATCTACTACATTACTCTTCCTAAATCAGATACCCAACATGGGAATATCCAATCTTTTGTCCTCTGTTGAAGACCTTACGAGCATTTGGTGAGCCCACCCCAACTGACTCTGTTCTTTCGCTTTTAATTACTAGACCACAAATGAGTTAGAGCTGGCAACTAAATTGCAATTTCTACCCTGTGAAGCATGGGAGAACAATCCTACAAGCATAGAATGGGGTTTAATTAGGTTCACATTAAATTTCAGATTTTCTCCAATTTAGGACCCATCCTAACTTGCAATCCCACTCTGGCATATGTTTTCGTCATGACAGACATGCACATTTACTTGTGACCCATAAACACTTGGGGATTTCATAAAGTTTTTAAAAGCCTGGAATGTGTGGAAGAAGTCTCTTCATTTGACCTTGGGTTACAAAAACACAGGTTGAAAGCTTGAGCAGATCAGCATAGACTCTTCTGTTCCTAAATAAAGCCTCCAATATTGCTCAAGTAAAGCTAATATTTTCTCTTTTGTTAGACATACAAAAGTAAATTAAGGTTGTAATGTATACTAGAAATCAAACTGGAAATAAAATGCTAGATAGCCAGAGTGTCAAAATTAGATTTTGTATTAACTCAGTATTTGTTCATCTTTATCTGTTCCAAATACTTTCACTTTGATTTATGCAGGTTAGTCATGCTATGATTTTGTTAATTATCATTGTTTAACATCCTGTGAAATTATCTTGGTATAGATGACAATCTAGAGGGCTCCTGGCTGAACAGGAATGACAGCATTCAAACTCCAAGTGCTCTACAGACACCACAGCTCACATCAACAGTTCTAAGAGAAAATACTCGACAAATTGGGGAGCAAATTCAAGAGCATGAGTCAGAGCCTGGAGCCGAACAAGATTTCCTACACAAGTAAGTAACAGTAACATGCTTAAGCAATGATTTAAAATATTGTTATTCTCATTAGAAATATTGTTGAAATGAAAATTCTTATTTTAAAAAATAACCCTTATGGCAGGTATAGACTTGATTCTGTCTGTAAAACTAGCTTAAAATGAAGAAAATTAAACAACTTATTAGATTAATACAAACGTTTGAAAAGGACTTGCTTGCTAAAGACATTACCCAAGGTATCCAGGAGGTTCCTGTAATGGAGTTACATTTTTTGCGACACCAGCAGTCCTTGTGTTAACAGAGGATTACTGCATTTTCCTAGGCACAAAATAGTGCACTAAAAATAAAGATTCCTTGCAACAGAAGTATTGCAGCCTTAAGGGAAATTTACAGACTGTGCTAACTAGCGACTTCTTCCATTCAATTGATAGAGTGTTTATTGACCCCAACCAGCTTTTATTGGAAAACCCTATAAATAAGAACATTTAAATGCATTATTAAAATGTCAGCCTTTTTGTAGTACTTTCTTAGTTTTATCCTAGTACAAAGTCTCACTTTAGATTTTACAGTGTATTTCTTTTAGGTGTCTTATTCCTGCACTCTGTTATTAACACCATTTTAAACATTTTTATTAAACTAGCTAATATTTCAGTTCTTAGTATCTGTGTACAAAAATGCCATTAAAACTATAACTTAATGACAATAAAAGTAGGAATAAATAATCTAAAATTATAAGACATTGTATAAATCTAAATATGTGCAACTGGTATGACTCAGTCTTGCAGTAAAGTAAGAAAAAAGTGTATATGCATCCTATGACTGATATATTCCTCTTCTAAGCCCTCAGATGCAGATATCTTGGCTGGGCCAACAAAAACTAGAAGATTTAAGTCGAAAGGACAGAACGGGAATGAACTACATGAAAGGAAGAAGTGGTGTAAGGCACGCAGTGTAAGTATTTAGAATGATGCAAGCCAGAGGTGAACCAGGTGATTCAGTACCTATTGAGTGAGTCACTTGCTTGTACATAGCAGCCATTGTATAGGTTTTTCTTGATTTTAAATTACTCCAAAAGGCAGACTACAGAAAATACAGTAACTAAGCAGAATGAATCACGGTTCATGTGAAAATGTATTTAATACATTTGAGACATTTGTCTTTCCACCCAACCTAAGATCTTTAAGAAGCCAAACAGTAAAAAAACAAGTAAAACACACACACACACATATATTTGCAGAACAAAAAACATATGCACACATGAATAGAAAAGAGGACCAATGACAGTGAGGTAATGATAAAACAAAAAAGTCTACACTCACTGTGAGAATGATAGAAGTGTATTCCATAATTTTGGTGCCAGAACCGAGATGGTCCTTTCTTGGTTGCCACTCATTTAGCATTGGGTGGAGAGATGCACCTGAAACAGGTATTCTGAAGATAACAGGAGTGGTTGAATTTGATTTCTAAGGGAGTAGGCAGTCTTTACATTATGCTGGCTTCAAGCCATATAGTGCATTAAAGGTCACCTTCCAGCACCTTGAATTGGGCCCAGAACTAATTTGGGAGCCATTATAGGTTGAACAAGACTGATGTGATAAGGTTCCAACAACCCACTTGAGTCAGAATTCTGTTTGCTGCATTCTGCACCAATTGTGGCTTTAAGGGCAGCCAGACATAAAATACACCGCAGTAGTCTAATTTAGATGCTTCTAGGGCATGCATCTCAATCTAAGCTCCACAATGGAAGGATCTTTTTTGCACAGGAAAGGCTGCAGTTGGCTCATGTTGGTAAAAGGCATTCCTGGTCACCATTATCACATATTTACCCAGAAGGAAGACATTAGCTTAGTTTATTTACACTGAAATTCCTACCCACTCGGATTATAGAGTAAAATAGACTAATAATTGTACACTAGATTTTATGCATATTTTCCTTCTCTCTTCTTAAGGCGGGGTCTAATGGAGGATGATGCAGAACCTATCTTTGAAGATGTAATGATGTCTTCACGAGGTCAGTTAGAGGACATGAATGAAGAATTTGAGGACACAATGGTCATTGATCTGGTAAGTAATCCTCACTTTCAAAACTTTTTTTAAAAAAACAAAATGGATGGATGGCTACTAGTTAGATCATTTCTTTTGGTTGGAATTTCAGTATGCCTTCCATGCTTAATTTCATTTTTCCATTTCTCTTCCATTCCTTGATTTATTCTATAACTGAAGTGATAGCAAACTTTTTATTCTGAGCATCAAATATGAATTTGCTTGGAATTGTAATTGTAAAGTCACAGACTTCTTGTAGATATTTGTTTGACCACATCTATGTAGAGCAGGTAGACTGTAGGGAATTGTGGGAATGATCAGCAGTCTTCTGCATACTTCATACATTCTAAAGTTTAAATGAAGCTGACTGTTATAAATGGGGGGTTGCTTTTTCTATCATAAAAAGGTAAAGGTAAAGGTATCCCCTGTGCAAGCACCGAGTCATGTCTGACCCTTGGGGTGACGCCCTCTAGCGTTTTCATGGCAGACTCAATACGGGGTGGTTTGCCAGTGCCTTCCCCAGTCATGACCGTTTACCCCCCAGCAAGCTGGGTACTCATTTTACCGACCTCGGAAGGATGGAAGGCTGAGTCAACCTTGAGCCGGCTGCTGGGATTGAACTCCCAGCCTTATGGGCAAAGCTTTCAGACGGCTGCCTTACCACTCTGCGCCACAAGAGGCTCATTTTTCTATCATACACCATTGTATATGCTATTAATGTTACTGTCAACTTTCTCAATGAACACATTTGGCATTAGCAGCAAAAGCAGCTTACTGAGGTAGTGATGTGAAGCTCATGATTATTCTTGCTGAAACTGATTTGATAGGCAATACACTGATCAAAACTTCACCTGCAACCGAGAACAGATGGGATTCCCGTTACCAGGAAAAAGTGGGTTCCCTCCCATTCTCAGGGAAAACCACACCAACTTGTCCTATGCCCACGTGCACATTACATCATTCTTGCAAGGCTGAGCCACAACAGTAACATCCAAACTCCCCTCCCCCACAGTCCCATCCTCTCAGAGATCCTGATAGGCAGATCCTGATAGTTACTGCTGCAGAAAGGGAAATTAAAAAGGGCTATAGTCTTTCCAAGAACTGAAATTGCCTCCATATAGATGGGCTTCAGGAAGTTCAGGTTTTCTCCCAGCCTTTGAAGTCACAAAAGATTAAATCTTTAGAATAGCATTGGGTTGTAGATTGAGTTTAGAAGAGGCATGTATCCTGTCCTAGTTTTAAATTACTTGCAAAGTTAATTCTTGTGTCCCTTTTAAAGAAATAAGAAAATGTCGCTCCCAGCTGTGTCGCAGCTGCTGCTTCTTTATCCAAACCCAGATTCCAAAATAATTGACTAACATTTTCCTTCCTAGCCCCCTTCAAGGAACCGACGAGAACGAGCTGAATTGAGGCCAGATTTCTTTGACTCGGCAGCTATCATCGAGGATGATTCGGTAAGATTTCACTGGGCGTGTTTAGTACTTGGAACTTCAAAGAATTATCCTGTATTTAACTGTTGCCATTCCTTGTTTTTCTAGGGATTTGGAATGCCAATGTTCTGAAGTCTGGTGAAGACATTATTCAAATGTGGAACTCTGTTCTTTAGAGCTCAAGGCCTATATACTGTGATAGCTTATATGAAAAACCACATTTTTGATGTGATTTGGTTTGATTTTTACCAAATGATTAAGGTCATTTCCTTTTTGTAATGAGAGAAGAGGAACTTCTTAATGAAACGGAATATTGGCCAATCAGTCACTTCAGAAAGGCTGACCTATAAATCATTTGTTTCCCTGTCCTTGACAGTCCTTATACAGGTTTTTTTCCTGGATGGGGAGGAGCTTTTAAATTAAAACAGTTGCAAAATAAATGTTCTACACGTTTTCAGAAAACATTGAATGAAAACAAAACTTTTTAACTTTATTTTTCTGCTGTACAACTTCAAAATGTTTTAACATTTGCCTTTTTATGTTTTAGAAGCTAGCCATTTTTATTAAATTTATGCCTGTCTGCCATTGACCAGCAGCGATGCGATCAGTAGGCCATCCTGGCTGGAGAAGTGTTGTTAAACACACTGGATGTGACTAGCAGTATCCTCTCTGACCACTGAGAGCAAAACACTCTTACAAAAGAGTTTAGAAGTCAGATGTGTGCATCTCTGCCAAAAAAAAAAAGTCAGATTCTGAAAAGAAAAAACCCAGATTTTATACTTCTGAGAAGATTTATTTTTATTTATAATAGGGCATAAAATAAGAGATGTCCATGAAGCCACTTTTCCAACAGACGCTGTGTAACATTCATTTTATATAGCACTAGGGGAACACACAACAGCACATTTTCTATTGGTACTTGTTCTGTGCATTTTTAGCAACTTATACCAGCAAATAAAATATTCTCAGTAAAATAAACCGGTCGTTCTAAAGTAATCTATTTGCTGTTTCTACTACCTATTTCATGACCTGTCAGATCCCAGGTACCCAAGCAGCAGCTTTCCTATGAAGCATAAATCATGGGGGAGGTTGGGAAGGGTGTGGGGAACAAGAGTCACACATGCATTTTCAAAGCAATTTTAAATGTACCATAGAGAAGTGTCTAACTTTCCATGCCGTAAATACCCTTTTGTGCTATTTCTGTAAATTAATTTTGCCAGTTAGATTTACTGTATGTGCTGCATAGAAACTTGTGCTTAGATGGTGACGTTCTTAAGCTTACAATGGAATACAGCTACATTCTCAGTGTTAACTGTGCATTAATAAGAGTAATTATTAAATGATTTTCAAAAAAGCAGAACAATCCAAAAAGTAATCAGCTAATTCATTGTTCTAAGAGATTGTTTTCCCAAGGTATTGAGCACAGCTCTTATCGATTAGAACATCTGTAAAAATGAGGCCAAACTATTATTCCTTTTGGAATTCGAATGTTAGTGCTAGAAAGCAGGTCTAAATTGGCCCAAGTTTAACGCAGACACTTCATAAGTGCTTTTTTATAACAGCTGCAAAATAATTTGTGACATGCTCCCTTTTAAAAGGTAGATTTATAATACATACAAGGTGCATCCAATGCTTACCTTTGGGGAGAAGAGGAACACATACCTAATCACGTTACTTTCATTCAATATTGGGACTCTTTCCCTTTTTTAAAAGTTGTGGTTGCCAAAAACTGTTTGACCTGATAATTCAGCCATTCCTTCAAGGTAGCTGTTTACTGTAAAGTTGCTAAAGTCACTGGATTAGTGCTTCAGGACAAGTACGAGTTCTCCCAAAAGAGCAGACAGGAATGGATGGAGCAGCACTTCTGTTTTGTGGGCAGAGTGGCATAAATGCTGCTGGTTTCAGGCCATCACAAATAAACTTTGTGCTCCACATCCCTCCATATAAAAAACTGAATTTTAAGTGATCATTATAGAGTTCTGTAAAAGAATACAGGTTACCTCCAATGGGTTTCCAGTTCAGTTTGCAATCAATAGGTTTTTTAAATGTGTCTCCTTGATTGGTTTTGCTAGTAATTCTGTAAATTGTACATTTACAATATGAGGTTTTTTCCTTTTGTACAATTTAAAACTGATGCTTCACTTTTCCTTTAATAAACTCCTCAAAATCGCATGTGCAGTGGAGTCCTTTCCACAAAGCATTTGGAAATGGGTGCTTTCTGTTTGGTCTGTCTTCCACTAAATATTTCCCAATAGTGAAGCTTGGAAAGCTGTTCATTTCATTCCTTATGTCTGCTTATCCTGCTGTTCAGCATTCTGGACAAAGCAGACTGAGTTTTTGGTGTGTTTTTTTTTTTCCTATTTGGAGATTTTTCTAGTTTTAGGGGTGTTCCCCCCCCCCCTGAATAGCCTTTAGTAGTCAGATGCCCTTGGAAGACATTTCCTCTTTTATGCACCAGATTTGTCATTCAAGTAAATAGCAATCTAGCACATGTATGGAATTTTACAGAATGGGATTCCTAGGGCGTCACCCACAGTGAGCTTCTCCCCCTTGTATTTGCCAAGGTTCATGGAGCTCCAGCATTCCGTAAGTGAAGTACGCTTTCTCTAGACACCAATATTTCTGTTTCAAGAGCTAAGAGCCTTAATAAGACAAAGTTAAAGAAAATGCAAGGCTTGTTAAAGAAATTGTTACCAAACTTTTGTAGGAAATAGTACTCAGCATTTTTTTGTTATTTGATGTGTTTGCTTAGTCCTTCAGGTGGACAGTAGCTCAGGTCTTATCCTAGAGATTCCATTTGGGACTACTCGCCACAGTATTCACCCGGCATATCAACTGGTTTTGTTTAGTCATGTTGACGGTCTCTTGCTCATCACTTGCTGCTTCTCTCTACCAAGATTTTAAAATGTTTTGAATGAGGCTGTCATGCTAGTTACTAAGTTGTATTTTTCTGATTTCTGTAAAATGTTTAGAGCTGGCAAATGATATTTTTTTATCAACAGTGAGTAGGATTTAAAAACATCAGCCTTGATATAAAGCAGAAAAAATCATGTATACAGCTGCCTTTGGGACACTGCTGTTGATCTAAACTATATAAACTATATAGCAATAGGTCTAATAGTATATAGATAAGGTCAAAGAGAAAAATAATATTAGGCACCTGTGGCCATGATCTGCATATATATTTGAGGGTTTAAATTGCCCCCCTCCAATAAAAAAGTATTGTCTGTGCATGCTGGAACTGGGGGTGGCCGCCACTGCAATACTCTGGTTTCTCTTCAGACCGCTTACATCTTTCGCAAGGGATCACTCTGGGCCCAGCCACCATGTTGGAGGATGGCAAGATCTGCTCCTTGCCCAGCAGTGATGGACGCCGGGAACAGTTCTTTGCCCAGCCTTGGCAGCATCAGATGCCAGAAGTTGCAGGCTTAGCTGCCGACGCAGAGAACTCCAGGAGCCAATCCATGCTTGAAACAGCTATGGGGGAAGGAATTACCCTCCACTTGTTTTGTTTAAATTTAATACCTGTTCCTTTCCAGTACCTAAATTCATTCTCCCAGCTATACCAGTGTAGAAAGATGAAGGCACCTTCCCCGAATATCGGTTTCTAAGCTGCAAATCGGCCCAAGTTCAGCCAGAATTTTGGCTCATGAGCCGGTTTGTGCCCATCCCTTATTTATTCTGTTTGTTCTTGCAAGAAATGTGGGATTACAGAACATCAGCAGACACAATGAAAGGAAATGGCAATAACAAACTGCAGCCATGGCAATTTGACGTAATAGTGTTAGATGACAGGACAGTTTCCAGACCAGCATTAGTGTACAGTATGTCAGAATCAGTAGCCAACCTTTACCTTGGCCTGTTTAAAATTTAAATGGCTTTTTCTGCATAGAGCTGCCTCAGCTATATGTTCAGCAACTATTTTCTTAGAAGCCACCTCAAGGGTGTTAAGCTGGGTGTTCTGTGCAGGGGGGGAGGGAGCAGGATATAAATTTGATAAATAAAGGGTGGAGGCCTTAAAGTGACTAGAGAGAATGGCTTTATATTTATTAGATGTACATATGTAACATTAAACATCATCCATATAGAAAAATTGTTGATGCCAATAATATCTTGTAACAAATATGGATTGAATTATTATTCTGAGCCAGCTGAGCTGGAAGAAGGAACCAGGGGGAGAGCTGCTGCGGTGAGTAGGGTTTTTTGCCTTTCCTAAACTGCTAAAATACTGGAGAGAAATAACTAAGGTTGCTTTGTGAGAGGTCTGAATTTGTGTGAGTCTAAGCTGAAAGCAGTTCTGCACAGACAAGAGAACTGGGAATAGTAGTTGGCAGAGTGAACTGAGTAGTGATTTCAGAACTTTCAAAGGTCAAAGGAAAGGGAAGAAAGCTTCAAGAAGGGAAAAGAAAAATCATTGCTGAGTTAAAAGGGAAAATTAGCTGTGAAGAAATCCCTGGTCTGGTGGGGAAAGATACTGCTTTGCACACCTCAAGAGTTAGAAGGAGTTAGAAGAGTTAAAAGGAAGGGACATTGGGATACTGACAGAAGATACCAATGAAAAGAGACATTGTAGATCTGGAAAAAGTACCAAGGAGGGCAACCAAGATGTTTACGGAGTTGGAGTACCTTCCCTAAGCAGATGAGTCTGGGACTTTTCAGTTTAGAAAAGAAAAAACTTAAGGGGGGACACAAGAAAGGTGGTGGAGAGTTAACAAATTTTTCTCCCTCTTCCAGAACTTGAAGGCATCCAGTGAAGAGTGATTAAAATGTGGAATTCACTGCCAGGGAATGTAGTCATGGCCATGGGAATAAACAACTTTAAAATTTATTATTTATTTGGATTTTAGGGGATTATATCAATTAATGGAGGCTAACTCTAACAATGGCTAATAGCCATGGTGACTGAGAGGAAACTGCATTCAAAGGCACTAATCCTTTGAATCCCAGAACCAGAAAGCAACATATAGGGGGATACTTTGGCCTATATTCCCTGTTGTCAGCTACCCAGAGGAATTGGTTAGCCACTGGGTAAGTCAGGATTCTGGATCTGATGGTCTATTGGTCTGATACAGCTGGGTTTTTCTTATGTATGCTCTTTCACAGGTAGCATACCCTGTAAATTGCATTATTGTTTAGAAATCTCCCCAACAATATTAATATAAAAATGTCTTATTTCTGTATTGACACTCTTGCAAAATGCTGATTTTATATTTGTGAATTTTATTTTGTAGTATTCCCAGATTTAGAAGTAGAATTTCTACACCTTTTCCATTTCAAAGTATCATTAAATATTATACATGGTGGTGAACATTTCAGGGGAACTGAAGTCACGTGTCCATTGAGCAGACTGTGATTTTCGCTATAGCCTTAGCATTGTGAATTGATTCAGAGTGGCATGTTAGCATGCTTCTTCCAAGGGTTGGATTGCCTTTTGCTTGCCAGCACTTCTAAATCACGGCAGATGCGAAGTCGAGTAGCAGAAGGCTGGATGATGTCATCAACAAAACCTGTTAAGCATATTAAGAGAATTATTTTCTATTGCTAAGTATGGAAATAAGCAGCAGAGCTAATATGAAACCCCATCTGATGCACATCAGTTTTCTCATTAAGCCAAATGTATTATTTTTGTAAACTTTCCTAAAAGAAGCAAGGTACTGCTAAAATGCACTTCTTTTTTTTTACTAAGGTGACTATGATCCCTTTATAATTCGAAAAGGAGAATCAGAAGTCTTGGTTATTGAATTCTGAATATGAGATTTCACTGTTAAGATGTACATAACATCATATGAAAATAAATTTTGCCCCTTTTGTTTTTACTATTCTACTCAGTGAATGACAGCATGTTCTCCCAACATAAGGACCTTTCCACTCACAGAACAGCCTCTTGGTCTGCTGCCCCTGTTTGAGCACATGCAACAGCTGTATGTGTTTATTTAATTGCAATGATGATTTATGTCCTGCCTGGTCAGGGCCACAATTCAAACAGCACAAGAAAGTATACTATAAGGCCAAGTAAAAACAGAGCTAAAGTACATAGATAACAGGGTAACAAAACACAAAGCAGGCAGGAGGAACCACTGAGAGACCACCAGGTGAAACAAGTTGACCCTGGGGGGGGAATTCTGTAATTGGTGAGACAGCCCTCTTGCAGTCCAAAGGGATGTACGTTTTCTTCAAAATACATCAACTTTACCACAAGCAGGAAGGAAGAGATGGATATGCAGTATGAGAACATAAATGCAAGACCTGAAGGAGTAGCTTCACAGTACAACCCAAAATATGCTGTACAGAGCCAATGCAATGGCCCAGTTATGATGGACAGCACCCCAATCGTTCCCCTCGCCTGGCCTGTGTACTCTGCTAAGAGTAGTTGAAAACAATCTCCCTGGGATTCTACAGTCAGATTCAGAGCAAATATTACTTTATTTTTTGCTTCCTTTATATTCCACCTTCTCAATGGGGCTCTAAAGTGGCTTATAAGCACTGTATATAATTCTTCATTTAAATTGAGACTTTAAGCAGACATCAACTGATTTTGGATTACCAATCTCATCAAGAAGTAGTAAGTTCAGTTAAGCACATTTTCTTCCCATGACAACCATTTCGTAAAAATGTCAGAAGTGTCTGCAAATACAACAATATTAGTCTAGCACTACTATCTAAAACGGGTAGTCAAACTGCGGCCCTCCAGATGTCCATGGACTACAATTCCCAGAAGCCCCTGCCAGCATTTGCTGATCTAAAACATGTCCGTGATAAGTCTTCTATAGTGGACATTTGCTAGTTAGGAAAGTTAGTGCCTCTCGCTTTTGTAGAATTGGAATAGACCATATAGAAATAATTTCTTAGAATTGTGGTCAATAAAAAGCTTTGATAAATAGAAACTTAAAAGTAGAACCCATACCTTTGGTTGCTGCAGGGAAAGGATTTGCAAACTTTTCCACATATTCTGCTTCTGCATTTTTCTCCTTTCCCCTGAAAATGATCTGAACAGCTCCCTGAAGAAGAAAGCAGAAGCATATTAAACAACTGAAACTTTTTGAAGGCTTCAGAATGTGAGTTAGTTTATTGTATTACAAAGTGAATCAAAAATGTCAAAAACCGGAAAAAATACCTAGTTGTAGTTACTCAGAACTCAAATTGAAGAAGAAAAGTTAATTTTATATCCCACTTTTCACTATGACCGTTTATGCACTGAGAACTTCACTGCCCCATCTCCCGTGCAGGAGCACAGATTGGGGGCGGATGAGATGCACCAGGCCAAATGCTCCCCCATGTGGGTGCAGGAAGAGGTGGGGCAACCTGCCACGACTAAAACTCCAGCCTGCAGCCTGGCATGAAACCTCCAGTGCATAAACGGTCTGTCTGAATGATTCCCAAAGCAGTTTACAAACACTTTTCCACTCTCTAGAACAGACACCCTATGGTGTAGGTGGTGCTAAAAACTGCTTTGCGAGAACAGCCCTAAGAGAACTGTGACTAGCCTAGGGTCACCCAGTTGGCTGCATGTGGAAGAATAGGGAATCAAACTCAGTTCTCCATATTACAGTCTACTGCTCTTAAGCCCACTATGTTGTGGTTAAGTGGTGAATGCTTCTCCACTTACCTTGGCTCCCATCACCGCTACTTCTGCTGTTGGCCAGGCATAATTTGCATCTCCTCTTAAGTGCTTTGAACTCATCACATCATAGGCCCCACCGTAAGCCTGGAAAAGGAAACAGCAATAGCAGCCAATCAGGATTTTGTGTGCTTCTTTCTACCTTATGGCTATTATAAAAGAAGAAGAGTTGGTTCTTATATGCCACTTTTCTCTACCCGAAGGAGGCTCAAAGCAGCTTACATTCGCCTTCCCTTTCCTCTCCCCACAACAGACACCATGTGAGGTAGGTGAGGCTGAGAGAGCCCTGATATTACGGCTCGGTCAGAACAGCTTTTTCAGTGCTGTGGCGAGCCCAAGGTCACCCAGCTGGTTGCATGTGGGGGAGCAGGGAATCAAACACGGCTTGCCAGATTAGAAGTCCACAGTCCTAACTACTACACCAAGCGGCCCACTGCATCAATTTAAAATGCACTGCAGTATGCTCCATTTTTATAATCTAATTTCACCACTTTCTTAATATGCACTCACCTTTCTAAATTCAGCTGATCAATATAAAGTGCTTCCTGGCTTCATACACTAAAGACACAATGCAAAGATCCTAAAGTATCTTTTATAATTAGCCTATAATTAGCCTACAGCATTTTGTCTTCACAACTGTGGCCTAGATACAGTTTTTAAACTAAGGGAATAAAGCATTTAATAGCTTTTAAATTAAAGTCCAGTGTAATTGTTGGTTCTATTCTTATAAAACACTCTAAGATTTCATTTAATACTTAAATTGATTTTTCATTCCCAGTCCAGCAATTCATAGGTCACAGCTGTTTCAACTGAAAAGTGCACAATTCCCAAAAGACCACTCATATTCCTTTTTTATCACATACAGCGTGTATGTACAAACACACATACATATGATCACCATCTGTCGCTGTGTTCTGAGGTGGAGAAATCTCCCGAGGGAACAAGAGAGATTAGCCTATCAATGCAACTTTACATCTTGACCAGGGATTTGGGAGGAGAGGGAGAATTATATTCTCCATTTGTGGATGAAGGAATCTGGGTGAGTTACTCTACAAGTAGAAAGATAAAAAAGGCAGGAAAACACTAGAATCCTTTTGGGCTCTCATTTTAAAAAAAAAGATGGAAAGGGAAACAAGGCTTGTTCTTCTACTCCAGGCATGGTGCTCCATTGCCCATCAAGACCAGAATGAGATCCATTTCCTCAGCTCACTCCCCTGCCAGCCCACATCTTCTCTTTGAGGCTCTTACACAATACACTTCCATAATTTTAGAAGATTTCTGTTGGTTGCTTTGAGATGACCTTTGACCATGAAAAACAAGATATTAAATGCTCTGAGTAAGCAGGCGGCTGCCCCCCCCCCAGCCTTTTTATGGTAAAAAAGGCAGTGTTGCAATTGGTAAACAACTGAATAGCACACAAGCAGATCTACGAAAGCATACCACAGATGGGAGAACTACTATTTGCCATCCAGCCCAGTATTGTGTTTAAGTAATGGACCATTAAGCACTGCACAAAAGTACTGCAGCAAAAGCCACAGATCACCTAGAGGAGCACAGTGAAGATGTGCAATCAAAGGCTGCCCACCTGCCCAAGGTAACCTCCTTCTGATAAAGCTGAGGATGGCTACCATTATAAAAGCAAAAGGCAGAAGTGAGTCGCTTGGTGAGAGTCCAGCAATTTCCAGACCCTTCCTTTGCTAAACCACCTTTAAGCGGAGAGGTTCCCTTTCCCCTGAAACCATTAAAATATTAAGAGCCATGAGGAGAACAGGCTCCTTCTATTCAACAAGCCAGCTCTCAAAAAGCTAGCAGCATCAAGATACATTTGAGGGTGACAACACAAGAATCCTGTCAGCTCTACTCACAGTAAAGATTCTGAGACTGCCCCCACCCCTGCCCAGTGATCAGACCCACAGAAGCATTACTTTGACCATTTACAAGAATTAGCCAAGGCTACTGTTTTTATGACAGCTACAAGGCTGATTTTTTACTGCCAGCTGCAAACATACCCTGTCTAATTTACATGTGATATATGATACAAAGCTGTATCAATCTGTTTTAGAGGAACTTTGCATTTGTCAGTAAAAACAGCTGCAGACTATGAATTGTTGTCCTGACAGCGGGGGGGGGGGGGGGGGCATTTAAAGTATCAAACTTAATCTTAGGGTGGCTTATTGAGAGAGAGTCAACAATTACACAGCCCTTTAATTTGAAAGTTATCAGTAGATGCTCCATGCCTCTGGAGATCAGTGGGGCTCCTACCCTCCTAGCTTTCCACTGAGGCTGAGCCCAGACTTTTGCCAAGCGTGCAAGTGGAAACAATTTCAGAAAGGAGCCGTTCAGTTTTGTTGGATAGCTTTCACAGACTGTTCATAACTCCATATAAATCATTTATCACTCCACTTGCAGCTAAGAAAGAGTTAAGCACAACCTCAAAAACAAAAAAGGGTAGAACCTAAGACAAGAAAATCTCTAGCCATTCCCAGCTAACGAGCAGCTATAAGATGCAGTTTTACTTTACCTTTCTTGTTATAATGGTGATTTTTGGTACTGTTGCTTCTGCAAAAGCAAACAGGAGTTTTGCCCCATGTCGTATGATCCCACCATATTCTTGAGCTGTTCCTGAATACAACAAAAAACTGTAACCATTACGACAAGATTCCTCCAGGACAGGATGTTTAATAAGAAATGATGTACAGCAATTGTTAATTATGATAGCAGTTAAAATCACAATGCTTATCTGAGTAACTTATCTGAAAACTGTGCACGTGTAAGTTCCATAACAATATGGAGAGCTCATATCCAGCCTGTGCTGAGGCAGCTACATGGGTTGCCAGTTGTGGTCCAGATCAAGTTCAAGGTTTTGGTTTTAACCTTTAAGGCCCTTTGCAGTCTGGGACACATATATATGAGGGATAGCCTATCATGTATCTCTCCCCCCCCCCCCCACGACAGGGCTTTGTGCACTATGGATACAAATCTGCTGGTGGTTCCTGGCCCACAGGATGCACGCCTGGCCTCAACCAGGGCCAGGGCTTCTTCAGTCCTGGCACTGACCTGGTGGAATGAGCTCCTGGAAGAGCTGAGGGGTGTGCAGGAACTTTCTTGGTTCCACAGGGCCTGCAAGACTCAGCTCTTCCTCCAGGTTGTTGGTTGAGGAGAGAGCAACGAACATCAGGGGGCCATCCTTATTTTTAACTGGAACAAAAGGTTTCCCCACACCCCTGAGGTGCTGTGTGGGTGGGTGGGTGTCGAGCAGGTGGGGGTGCGTGTTAGTTCACAAGGGTTTTAATGCTGGAATTTTACTTTTTATAGCAAGGTTTTACTGATGTAACCCGCTACAAGACAGCTTGTTGAGAGCAGCAGGTAAGAAATCCAATATGTAATCTGTTCCACATAATATATTTCTGGTAAGGCCTTAGAGGAGGAGCATGTCTCAAGGCTTAAGTTCCACTCAATGCTTAACACCCAATCAGGGCAGCTTTCCCGCCCAAGTGCCTCCTCCTCCTCCAACCGGCTTGCCTGTCTGTCCAGCAGCTAGCCAAATACCTTCCATCCCCCACCCCTGACCACCCTCTCCTCCTTTTCCTTCCCTATGAGGCTCAGAGGTTGCAGATCCCTGCTGCATGATAGCTGCCCTGCTGGTGAGTTCCCCACCTGGGGGCCTCCAGCGTGGATCCTTTCCAGGTCCTGGTGGGGGAGGGAGAGGCCATCCACAGAGTTCTTCCACCACCACCCCTAATCTAGCACCCGTTGTATTCCTGAATTCACTGGGCTTTGCCCCTAGTTAATTAATAATTAATAATGTTGGTTGCAAGACTTTATGATGCTAATTTAATGAATTTGAATTAACCATGAGACAAGTAGCTGAGGTGGATAATCAGTCAAATCCCCGATTCCACAGCTCTAACTCGACCAACAAATACATTAACTTTGTATGAATAAAAACCAGTGGAACAGTCTGCTGCAACTTAAACAAGCTCACAAAAGCTTATGCTATAATAAACATACTACAAGACTCACTTGTTTTTTGGTGAGTGTGTGAACAGGAACATCATTTCAAGAACTGTGCACAACACAAAATAATGGGGGGAATGCTCGGTAAAGAAACAGCTGCTCTCATTACTAAGACACTGGTTATGCCTGTGTCCTTGTAAGCAAAGGCAAACCCCTGTCTTTCATGCAGGATCTGCAATAAAAGTTTCCAATTCAACATATAAGAAGTGACATGTGCTCCATTCGGTTTCCACACCACAGTGCAATGTGCTAGTTCTTACCTGAAAAGCCTTAAGCAGCCACACTGTCCTGCCAGTTGATCATCTTCCCAAGCCCTCATGTTGAACCCCCCCCCCTGTGGTGGTCAGGTGGGTGATGCTCAGGCAGGGCTTTGCCTGCTTAATGTCATTTTATGCTGTTTTTATGCCCCTGGTTTGTTTTTAATGTCTTTTTATATTGATAATTCATATAATTTCCCCCCCCCCACTTTGTGAGCCAGCCTGACCAGGTCCCTGGAAGGGTGGTATGAAAATTTTCTAAGCAAAATCAGTCAAGAAAGACTCAGAACAACATACCTGGTAAAAATCCAGGCACATCCACAAAAGTTATCAGAGGAATGTTGAAAGCGTCACAAAATCGGACAAAACGAGCTCCCTTCACAGAAGAATTTATATCCAGGCAGCCTAATTTTTAAACATAGATAGAATTTACTATTGTTGACTGATCAATAATCTTTCACATAAATAGAGTCCTAACTGTTCTGTTGTTCCGGTCAGGCTGTTCTGGAGGTAAGCAGGGAGGATGTGTGCTCAGAGGAGCAGGAAGTCTCCAAAGAGCTAATCAAGACACTGGAGGAGATTATTTGAAATCATCCAGAATTTCTTAAGCTAGCTATGCTAAATACACATCTCCTCCGATGCCCCCTGCCAGACATTCTACATATGCTTCTGAATGATGCACACAACAGATCTTACATATTCTAACAAAGGCAATACCTGCTGGTCAGCCTTTAACAGCCTACAACCTGACACATCAGTGGGCAGCCTCGCACCAGAGGTAGGGAAACCAGGGAATAACTCACAGCTGAGAAGGCAGGGGCAGCTTCCAGTGTGAATTACTAAGATCCCACAGACGTTCCAGAAGTATGGAACCTCCAAAGAAGCTGACAAAGGCAAAGGGAAATCAAAGAGAACACACTGGCTCTTGCTGCTCAGGTTGAGAGGAGCAGGGTCAGGAGAGGCGTGAAGGAAACCAGTAGGAATGTTAAGAAAATACACTGCCGCTAAGAACAGAAGGTTTCCAGTCTGTTTTCTCCACTACACAAATCACTGAGAGCTGTACCCTGTTCTTACCTGATGCAACTCGGGGCTGGTTGCCAACTATTCCAACAGTTCTTCCATTCATTCTTGCAAAGCCAACTATGATGTTTTTAGCATAGGAGGGCATGATCTCAAAGAATTTTCTCTCATCAACAATCTACACAAGTGAAGTTCAGACATTTTACTGATGAAATTAATATGACTACAGAGTTCAGCTTATCTATATCATGCAAGGTAGATTTAGCATGTAAAACAACATTTTTCTACATTAACCCTGGAGCAGGGGGAAAAACTGGAAATTCACTTATTATCAAGTTAACCTTCTAATTCCTAGTATATAATAGAAATTGCTGATTTTACTCCATAATAATTTAGTAATCCAACTGTGAACTTCACATATCAACTGCTTAAGAAATTATATGGACATTAGCTCTGAGAACCCCATTAAATCTACAACATATGCATTTTTCTGGAAAATTCCTCTCTACAATAGCCCCAGGATAAATTTCAAAGAACTATTCCAACCCAATCAACACCATGAGATTAAGAAATGCTAACAATCCATTAGCAAAATCAAAATGTATAATGTAAGAACTTTGTTGCTGAGCAATAAGTCAGCCTCTTGCTTTACCCAGAGCACGGGCTTTCAGATTTTGCCACAGTGAATTTCTATGCTTACATCAACATACAGTTTGAGGCTCTCCAGAAACATCTGATGTATAAACCCAAATATTTCAATGGTAAAATGTAGAGAAAGTTCACTGAAACTGAAGACCTTAACATGGCAACCCTAAACACAGTAACCATTTCGAAGCCCATTGTAGTCAATGCAAATCAAAGAACTAACTCTGTTTAGGATTGCATTGTAAGAGATGCAATTTACAAAGGAGAAAAAAATGCAAAAAAAATCAGTCCCCAGCACAATCTGTAAACCACATAGGGCACATTATAGACATAGGGCACATAGGGTATAAATTAATTTATTATTTAATTCCACATCCTGAACCCAACAGCCCCCCTACGGGCTCTGTTCAAAAGGTTCTACTGTATTGTTAATTGTTATGTTATTGTTACTCTGTATTGGTTCTTACTGTTATTGTTACTGTTATTTTTAAATTATTGTTATTACAGTATATCCTTATATTTTAAAAGAACCGCCCTAAGCCTTATGGGAAGGCAGTATAGAAATAAAATAAAATAAATAAATCTCTGCCTGCCCCTACAGACTGGGGAGTTCTGTTGCACAGGCCACTGCACTGCAAGTCAGTCACGGATGGTGGAGAAAAACTGAGCAATGGACGATGGCTGGCTAACCACAGTGCACCCGCTGCCTTTTTTTTAAAAAGAAAGTTTTGTGCCTTTGATCTCCCAAGCCTTTAAGCTGGAAGCAGAGTTGAAAGAACATTTTATTGCATCAGGTCAGTGTGCTATGAATTAAAGATGAGATGAGAAAGCTGACTGAGACAGCCAAATAATTTTTTCCCCTTTACTTTTGGTACGATGGGAGGGTAAAGAAGAAAAAACAGATTTGGGCAAATAAATGGTGGGGGGGGGAGTCCAACAGAATTTATTTTAGGAATATGATTTAGGATTCTAGCAGGTAAATGAAAATATGATTCGGAAACGGTTTTTGTACATGGGGGCAAAAGAACAGGAACACTAGGTTTGGCTATTGCATAAGAAGCTCTGTGCGGGGTCAGCCCAAGGTTCAAGAGTGATGTGGACACATAAAATTGCTTTATCCTGCATCAGACCATTAGTCTATCAAAGTAAGTATTGTCTGCTCTCACTGGCAGCAGTCCTCCAGGGTCTCAGATGTAGGGTCTCTTATGTCACCTCCTACTTAATCCTATTTAGAAACTGGAGATGTCAGGGATTGAACCTGGAGCCTTCTGCATGGAAAACAGATGCTCTGCCAGTGAGCCACTGTCCGGCATTCTATTTCCAGCTATCAGAGACTGGCTGCCCAAGATAGCCCTTGTAAACAGCCGAGCTAAACAGAGCAATTTGCTCCATGCAGTTCAGCTGTTAAAAGGGGTTTTCTTGAGTTCAGCTCCAGCCAGTTAACCAAACAGCTGAGTGGCTGGGAGCCATTTAATCCTATGCAGAAAGCAGTGGCTCAGAGCAAAAAGTGGCAGGGGCAGAAAGAAGGAATCACAAACCCACATGATCTGGTTCATTCACAAACCAACCTCCCATCCCAATTGGTATAATTTCCTTGTTTAGCCACAAGTTGAACTGGAAAAATGTGACTTGCGCTGATCCCTTATCTGCACTGGAAAGATGATTTCAGCAAAGTGCCTTCCATAAACAGAAAATAACAAACATTAATTTTACCATTTATACAAAACGACAAGCAATGCATTTTTAGTTGTTTAGCAATCCATATATCAGCAAATTCAAAACAGGTTTATCAGTATCCAGCAAAATCCTGATGCAATTAATATCAATGCACTTTATATTAACTCAAAGTTTATATATTCCATCGCTAATAATACCTCGTAGAGCTTACCGCATGTACAATATCCACCATGTCATAAGCTTTAGTAGATTCCATCGGGACAATTGTATCCAATTCAGGAACCAATCGGTTGCTTTAAGCAAATGGAAAAGCAAAACACATACCTATCAGCATCCATATGAGAAAATTAGTCCTATAAGTGACCCTTTCCTTAACCTAGGACAATTTGACTGAAAGCCAGAATCCCGAATCAGCCCACCAATGATGATGCGGTATTATCCTTAGCAGAAAGAATCTTCAGACCTTAAAGAACAGTCTTCTTCCCATCACTACCAGCAAAAACTATTTAAGACACAAATAGCTCCAATAAGAAGCAAGACTAAAGTACAGATAGGGCTGGTTCATCAATGAAGTGTCAAATACACAGAAGCAGAACTGCACCATTGTAAAATTACGCCCGTTCATTTTCTACCTCGCACGTCTAAGCAAGCATCTGAATGCCTTAAAACAATTCATAGAACATCTGGAAATCACCCTCAGGAGATTCTCTGAGAGGCTGCTTATCTTCCAGAGCAATTAAGGAAGGCAACAGGCTGCCCAGGAATTTTATTCCATAGAGGAATATTTCCTTAGTGTATTTAACGGGATACACCACCATCAGGAGTATGTCTAGGAAATCCTACCACTGCTGAAAGTGGACTAGCTGTGTCCTGGAGCCTCTTCAGAGTCTACATGCACCTGTCCTTACGGAGAGTCTACTTACGGAGAGTCATGGCATTCACAGACCGGAGCTGGATCTTTGTTACTAAGAGGTAGATAATTAAAAAACTCTCTGAGATTGAGCAAAGCGTCTATGTCATTCTCAAAGGCACAGTGTGCAACCCCTGCAGAGAACAAAACAAAACAAATCTGACCTTGTAAGGACTCCACTGAGATCCTGAATACATAGCAAGAAATTCATCAACTACAGCATCGTATTAATCAAAGACCAACATGCAGCCAAATTATGAAGCCAAAGAAGCTAATGTATGCATAATGTAAAAGCAGAGGCTCTGACATCACTTTACAGTAAGATTGGTGCTTCTTGTTATGCTTGCAAACAAACTGCAGTAACTGTAACACCAGGGAATATGGGATTGGATCCCAAGTAAATGGGAACATTTCCCTTCTTCCCCTCTGCAGCCCAAAATACCTCCCAAAATACTGCTTCAGGGGAAAAGAGGACCTCCAGGAGCAACATGAAGGTAGAAGTTGAAGGGCTGTCAAGCAGGGACTTGGGATCTCTTACACAGGATCCATTCTTGTCATCCAGTACTTCAAAACACATTCTAAAGTAACGTGTTCTCATAAGCTAACTGAACTCTACATGGAAAAATGTAGACTGAATTCTGGTTTCATCCAGCAAGCAAATGCTTATGAAACATCGCTGGTTTTAATAACAAGCCCCCTCTACTTTTTGCAGTATTCTTTTCAGTAGACAATAAGGAATATTTTTGCCACATTCCTAGCTAAACTACACTACTGGTTTTATATCCCATGATTCCAGCATTGTTCATACGACATATCCTCCAATCACAGAATGAGAATGCAGAACAGGAGCAGATGGCAATTAAGCCATTTAGCGTTCCTGACCTGACACAGCTGTATGTGTCTTTGCACCTCCCAGCTGCTCCTGCGTAACGTCTTCATTGGTAACTGATTTGACTACATCAGGGCCAGTTATGAACAGATAAGATGTATCCTGAAAAAACAAAACACAAAGTACGAGGTGCTAACTGCAAGAATCAAATTCTTAAACGTTTCCAAATCAGAAACATGATTTTTAAAAAGCTTTCTCGTTCCAGACAATTAGTTTTACAAATGGCCATATTCAAAAGATATGAAGGTAAACAGCTAATTAGTATGGATGGGCACAAACTGGCTCGTGAGGGAAAGTTCATCACAAATTTGGGCTAGTTTGTGGTTCGCAAAGCAATCTTCATGGAAGGGCACCCGGCATGAACGTTTCACAAATTTTGGTGAGGTTTGTGAGAGTTCGTAAACGAGTGTATTTCCAGACAGACTATCTCAACCCAATGAAATGGTTTACAAAACTCCAGGGCAATAGGGGAGAATTCTCCAGCCTTGGAAGCACCAATAGGAGTCCTCCAAAGTTTAACAGGCACTGCTGGCTGCCAAGGAGGAAGGCAAACTAGATGTGTAATTAATTAATTAATAACTGAGTTCTACTCTATGGGATCAGAATGCCATATATACACACTCAGCTCCACAGCCTTTGGCAATTATACAGGGAGGCAGGGAACTCGTTAAAAGCAGACTAGCAGAGCACATTCATGTATTCCCTCCTGCCTGTGAATTCCTCCCTCCTGCTGGGGACTGAGTATGAGGTAGACTCAGGGCTCTGAGTGACCTTGCCTCATGCCGTCAGCTGAGGACCCACATTTTATACCCTCCTGACTGTGATCTCCTCTCCCCTGCTGGGTTCTGTGGCTAGGTGGGCTCAGGCCAGGTGAGATCCTCCAGGGACGGGCATCAGCAGTCTCAAGGGACTTGGCAAGGTACTCCGTTACCATCCCCAGGCACCCCCACCACTGCTGTCCTCTGGTTCATTACAGCCAGCCAGAGTGGGGCTTCTCCCTTGCTGGGTTCTTTGAGGCAGAAGGTTCATTCTCTAAAAACAGGACCATTTGTGGCCATACACATAAAGTGGTATAGAAAGGCTAAATTCCGGCATCCCTCACCAACCCATGACTCAAGTTATCCCACCAGAACACACTCAGGTCCCTGATGTCTGATGAAAAGGCAACAATCACCAAATCCTTACCTTTACCATGAAGGTGAAATCTGTTAAGGCGGGAGAATAGACAGCACCTCCTGCACAAGGGCCCATGATAAGAGAAATCTGTGGAACTACCCCAGAACATAAAACATTTCTCTGTAAAAGGAAATAAACACCACTCCTTTATTTATACGTTTCATTTTATGTCCCAGCCAACAATCCCAAAGCAATTAGCATAATATAATACACTATATTGCCTTTAGGATTTTGATATTTAAGTGTTCAATGTGAACAAGGAAAGTATATTTTAGAAACCCTACAACAACAACAAATGGATTTGTTCTAGTTTTCTTCTCATACATGAAGCTGCCTTATATGGAATCAGACCACTGGTCCATCAAGGTCAGTACTGTCTATCCTGGCAGGCAGTGGCTGTTGAGTCTCAGGCAAAGAAAGGGGCTTCACATCATCCACTACCTGACCCATTTAAATGGAGACGCTAAGGACTGACCTGCAGAACGTCTACTTGCAAAGCAGATATTCAACCTCTGTCTGGCTGAGAATGAGTCTGCCCAGGTGAAGCTTCCCTGTGAATTTGGTATCATTGGCTTGCTCCTAACTTATTTATTTATTCATTCATTTATTATTTAAACTTGTATATCGCCGTTCGCCAAGAGGTCTCACGGTAGTTCACAATAAAACATTAAAATCACAATAAAACCATTATATAATAGGCAATGATAACAATGGCGTTCTAATCCTATAACCCCCACCTGTTCAGTCAGAGGTCATAACGTTGGTCTCACAAAAGAGGGAGCTGGCCGATGGATCTAAGGGATCCAAGATGAAACCCGGGCTCTGCCTTGGCCTTAACTGTATGCCTGGTGTAAGAGCTCCATCTTGCAGGCCCTGCAGAAAGCTGGTAATTCCGGCAGGGCCCTTAGCTCCTCCGGGAGCTCATTCCACCAGATTGGGGCCGGGACCGAAAAGGCCCTGACCCTGGTCGAGGCCAAGCTAATTTCCCGAGGGCCCGGGACAACCAGTAGATTCATACCCGCAAAGCAAAGGGCCCTGCGGGGGGCATAAGCAACCAAGCGGTCCTGCAGACAAGCAGGACCCAGGCCGCGTATGGCCTTAAGCTCCTGTAATTGCACCTCCAACCTGACTGATACACAAACTAGGATCTTAAGGGGCCTTCCACAAGTAGGGATATGCAGGGGGAGGGTTTGGAAGGATGAGGTGAGGAGTTTCCACTTGAACTGCAGTGGAACATGCTGCTTCCCAGAATTTCCCACAACCCTCAAGCACGGCCTTATTGATGGCACAGGAAGCTATACAAGATCAGAGGCGGTAGGAATAATTTATTGTACCAGCGACACTCTATTTACATTTCTTTGGATCCCATTCCCATCCCCTGCCTTACCAAATTAACCAATTAGAATGCTTCACAATGTTATGCATGAGAAATAGGAAAGGGCATGAAACTCCTTTCACACTCCAGTTCACACAGAAGCCTCTATACAAAGCCCCATGTTGAAAAACTGTAGTAGCCACTGCTTCTGACAGCTGGTACACACAGAAATGGTCATTCAACTACACAGCATGAAGGATTCCTTCTTTCTGCTACAATAACTGCAATGACTTCCTCCTTGCCTGGGGTGGGTTGAAATAGGACATTAATTACGCACTACTACCCAGAAAAATACCCCCTTTATGCTACTACAAAACCTTTTGTTTGGACAGGAAGGTACAAGGGTGGTCCTAGTGGAATGAACACCGATGGTAGGATGGACTACCCTGGAACACGGCTATGGCTCAGTGACAGATAATCTCTTTTGCATGCAGAAACCACCAAGTTCAGTCCAAAGCATCTCCAGTCACACCAGTTGTGTGAGCATGACTGATCAGGATGTGATCCAAGAAGACTAGTGTCTGAGCCATCAGAAGTCCCCTTTGCATATTACACTGCTCTTTCCCCGCAATGTTCAAATGGCAGACCTTTCAAACATGCAATCAACATGGGATAGCAGCAACATAGTACCTGAGTTCATATTCATGTATTCCCATGTTCAGGTGTTCACCTCAAGATATGCTGGAAGCACATCTCACACGTAAAGTGGGGAGCTACCATAACCTAACACTGAGAGGTTTTCTATTTAAAAGCCCATATCACAATGATGTTGGGTGCTTTACAGTGCAATTCTAAGCGGTGTTACCCCCATTCCAAACCCATTGATTTCAATGGATAGACTAGGGTGACTCTACTTAGGACTGCACAAGTAGACATAGCATTTGTAAATGTTGCATCAGATCACAAATCAGAAGTGCTAATATAATCAGAGAAGCTGGAAAAGGAAAGCTGTGACTAAGATTTGAAAACCACTACTGCTCTGAGTTTTCCCAACACCAACAGTGGAATATAACAGACTAATATTCTTCTCCCCACTTACAGAGCTTGTACTGGGATGGTGGTGTGGGTGGAGGAGAAGAGCATTCTGTCCCCAAAGAAGACCAATATCCCCCTCCCTTCATATAAGACCCTGAAGCAGCAAGAAGAAAAATAGTGTATCACTCATGCTTTTTCTATCATGGCTTATTTAGATTGTTCAAAGCATCCTGCCTAGTTTTAATTAAATTACATATTTTTGGGTTCAAGTCTGTTTACCTATCAGACTTCTTACCAAAAATATATCAGCATAACCAGCCAATGACTCTACTCCTTCTTGGATACGGGCCCCTCCCGAATCATTTAGTCCAATCACAGGAGCACCAACCAAAACAGCCTGATCCATGATCTGGAGAAAGAGAAATTCTTAATTAATCATCATCTTTATTTTTATATCCTGCCCTTCCTACGCTCAGGGCAGCTAACAGCAATTAATAAAACAATCAGTTAAATAATAAAATCAAATATAAATTTAATGAAACCATTCTACTTCTATTGCACACAACTAATTCAAGTTTTGATTAGGGGGGCCCTATCTTTAGAACACTTTCAATTTATGGCAGTGAGGCCAGTGATTCCTGCAGATATGTCAGGGACCCACCCGTAAGCCTAGAGGAAAAGTTCTGTCATGCTGTGGCCAAGGCTGAAAAGGCCCCAGTTGAGGCCAGTCTCACCTCCTTCAGACCAGTGAGACTCAGCAGGTTTTGGTCTGATTATCTTAATGACCTTTGGAAGAGGTGGTCCTGTAGATACGCTGGTCCCAGACATTTTAGGGCTCTGAGGGTTAATACCAAAACTGTGAACTTGATCCAGTCTCCAATATGGAACCAATGCAGCTGAGCAAGCACTGGAGTCATGTGAGCCTCCACTGGTCCCCATGAGGACCCGCACTGCTGCATTCTGAAGCAGCTGCAGTTTCCAGAGCAGCCTCAAGGGAAGTGAGTTGCAGAAGTCTAATCTAGAGGTGACCATTACATGGATCACTTTGGCTAGGTCTGTCATGTCTGGCACATGATCTGGGCCTCCTCTGAAAGGGAGGCATCCAGAATCACACCCAGGCACTTGACAGAAAATGCTGGCATTTGTTGGACCCCATCAAGAGCCAGAAGATATGCCAACTGCCTCTCGGCACACCGACACAGCCAGAGGACCTCCATCTTGTTTAGATTCAGTTTCGGCCAACTCCACTTGAGCCAGTCGACTAGCAAATTACTGCCAATAAGTTACTGCAGTGAACTCAAAAACATAAAGTAGTCTATTATTTGCTTGCTCAAATGATCACTCACACTTAGAAGAAAGACTTTATTTTTTAATCAGAACATGTTAAAGTTTAACTCATAATTCCTGTTTCCTATTATGACCTCCTCTGATGAACTATTAGCTCACAACCCCTGTCCTACTATCCAACTTATAATTATATTTGCACATTGCAATTAATGCCTTTGGGGGGCATATTCTGATTGTATTACATTTCCAGAAGTCTTTATAACTGATCAATTGAGTTGAATGCTGAATAATGTAGTAAACAAAGAGATACTAAAGAGCCACTTGTATTACCAGTAGAGAACATATTTTGAACAATTCAGTGATGACCTTCTAGAACAGAATAATAATAGTAATGAAATAGTACATTAAGTACTTCTTACATGAAATTCAAATATGGACCCGTCTTAAAAGAATGTGTTATAATTAAACACAGTTAAGAACTCATTAAAAGTACTGCTTGTCTGACGTCTAATGAGATACTGGAGGTTTCAAACATTAAATATTTTTATTCTATGAAAATCTTGGCTTCTACAATAACAAAATGGACACCAAAGAAGAATGCAATATTTGGGAAGAAAGAATTATGTAGCAATGGGATAAAAATCAAACAAGATGGGGTTTGGATAGTTGGGCTGAACTGAATATCTTGGGTGTAAGGAAAGCAAAGATCCCATAAATGAACAAGGTGGGTTTGGAGGGGGCGTGTTCAATGTTCTTAAAATACATCTGTTTCATAACAAAATGTGTTCTACAGCCTAAAGAAGTCTGCTGAACTAGGGAACATTTCTATGAAGCGTGGATTCATGCAAACTAGGAGCTATTTTTAAACCTGATGGTAAATATATTTTGCCAGTTCCTTGCACTGACAATTTTGTGGCTATTGTCATGTGCAGTGCCTACCTTGCAAACCTTTTGAGCATGAGCTCCAGACAAACTGCCTCCAAATACAGTGAAATCCTGAAGAAGAATAAGAAGGAGGAGGGTTAAGGGAAAATATAAAATACCAAAGTTTCATGCCAATTCTTTCCTTGTTCTTCAACACTAATTTAAACTGGGTGGGGGGAACGGGGACTCTGACATTCTCTAGCTCTTTGATATCCTTGTTTTAAAATAAATCTTTAGAGAGCTTGAAAATATTTCTCAGTGTCTTTGCTCACAAGATTAAAAATCACAATGCAGCCCTACAGAGATTAATTGTGTCTGAAGAGATGGGCACAGGACTCAATATTTAATTATTTATTTAAAATACTGTTACTCCATATCCTCAACTCAGAGTGTAACTGAGATAGCTAAAAAAAGCAAATTAGTCATAAAAATACACACATGTTTAACAATAAGTATATGAAACCAGCAAACAAAAGGTTTTAAAAATCCTGAACAGTAAATATTTAAAAAATCAAGTTAGCACCATATTCACAAACACTAGTTACCAGCAAAGCAGAAAACAAATTAAAAAAATAAACCAGTGTGGATATAAACAGTACATGCCCTCAGCATGACAGATTAACAAACAACATAGCAGGGTTTTAAAAAAATGTCTTCTACCTAAAGTTGTCAACTAGCCTGGTAGAGAATATCCGGGAAAGTTTTAATGTGATGCTATTAACCTTCAAACATCAAAAACTTCAACCCTCAATTTTGACACATTCGGCCTCTACTAAAATGATATTTTTCTTGTTACACAGAACTCTTTGTTGTACATCAGCATATTCAATTTACATTTTAAAAATCCAAATGATGTATCTTTATTTCATATAAGGCTATCTACCTCGGACACCATTAGTCTTAAATGTTACTTCTGAAACTCCAGATGTTCCCTATCACTGACAAAAACAGGCCTGGATCTGGCAGTAGAGCAGCTCTCAGATTACTCATGATCAAAAAAAGAATGAATCACAAAGACGTCAGCATGAATGAGTGCAGGCACAGTGTAAACCTACACATATGACTAACTCAAAACTCACTTGCTCATCACTCAATCAAATACATCCCAAAATTTACTAAAGACTAGTATTTTCACCTGTAATTGACACCACTATTTCTCAGCTGTCTTCCTTAAAGCACCTATTCTCATAGCAAGATTCAACAACAAATACCTAACAATACCTGTAAACATACTTATCTCACAGAGAGCCACATCTGACTTACATTTTAAAATCATTACTAGAGAAACTGCCAGGGAATTATCAACAACACACATTTTTGTGATGTCAGAGTTGCTGGCAACACCCGTGTAAAAGATTCTTGTAAAAATCCCAGAATGTTTATATAATCCAATCTTACCACATTCAAAGCTGTTTCCTGGCCATATACCATATATACTTTTATAAACCATTAAAGGAAATATAGAGATCCTCTTGATTAAAAAAACAGATTAATGGTGCCAGAATGGCACCCAGAGAAATCCTATAGCAAGACAGGGCACAAAGAGACAATAACAGAACACCACTAAAGGTCACATACTGCTCTCAACTCAAAACAGTACAATAAATCATCAGCAACTTTCAACCTCTACTGGATAATGACAGTTCCCTTTCATAAGTACGGCGGAAGGGGGGCAAACCTTTTCTTGTGCAGACAGCTCCCCAGTCTTAAGCAGCTCCTACCCCACAATAATACAACATCTAATTCAAAGATGGACACTGGTAGCAGAACTTGCAATAAACTCAGATGCCAACTTTGCTGCCACATATACCCAGACAACATCATCACTGAACCTAACAATATCCACGACATCATCTCAAGTACATTCACTTGCTCCTCTTCTAACACTGTATATGCCATTAAACGCCAACAATGCCCCTTGATTCTCTACATAGGGCAAACTACACATACTACACATACTCACTACACATACTAAGTCACTCAGTTCTTGTTTATATCCAGAATTAAACTTTGTTGGTCTTAAAGGTGCCACTGGATTCAAACTTAGTTTTCGCATCTGTTTGTTAAGTCTTTCATTATCTGTACATTAATTTGCTGCTATTCAAAGATTTTACCAACTGTTTTAACCCAATCTTAGCTGTACTAATGCATCTTTAATCAGTTCTTCCTGGCAGCTAACCCCCCCCCTCTTTTTTCTCTCTCTATATATGTATGGTCTTTTTCCAATATAGAAAGTATTGTTGCAATATATTTGAAGTCTTTTTTCAATATATCTGAAGAAGTGTGCATGCATACAAAAACTTATATTGGTCTTAAACGTGCCACTGGACTCCAACTTTGTTCTGTTGCTTCAGGCCAACATGGCTACCCACTTGAATCTAATTCAAAAGACAAAAAGACAATACCTGACTGAAGACATAAGCCAGTCTCCCGTTTATTCTGCCCTGGCCAGTCACAACGCTATCACCAGGGAACTGCAAAAGAGACCACCAATGAAGTTTGAAACACAAATGTGATCAAACAGTGAAATTTAGCTCTTACAAATGATTAAAACAAACATTTGTTAAAATGAGACTTAAACTGTTTTTCCAAGGTAGTGTGTGTCTTTTCATCTATATGTAGCCTGATCATTAGGCCACACTGAATTTTATATTCCCAAATTGGAAAAAGGGAGAGAGATTATTGCCTGGATGGAAAAAAAATGCCTACTTTCTTTTGAGAATTACAGACAAAATTCACCAGCCTCCCAGGCTTTCTCAATGTGAGGTTCTTGAAACCATGGGATTTCTCAACAGCCCTGGAAGAGTTTTCTGAATGGGTAGGAGTTAATTAATATATTTTAAATTTTGTTAAACATTTATCAGGTGATATGACCAAAGGTTGACTCATCCTTCCATCCTTCCGAGGTTGGTAAATTGAGTATCCAGCTTTCTGGGGGGTAAACAGTAATGACCGGGGAAGGCACTGGCAAACCACCCCGTATTGAGTCTGCCATGAAAACGCTAGAGGGCGTCACCCCAAGGGTCAGACATGACCCGATGCTTGCACAGGGGATACCTTTACCTTTTTATCTTATGACCATATATGGTCATGTCAACCTCCCCCCCCTCCCAAAATGGGCAATGATGCACCTGGAAGGGGTGGGATGGGGAGTGGCCTCGGTGGCCTGGTACAGTTATGCTCACCAATCATATTCTGCATGATTGTGACACTTCTGGGGTTTCTTGAAAATTGAAGAATGTTTCAGAGGGTTCTCAAAGGTAAAAAAGGTGAAAAGGGAGTCTGAACTGTCATAAGCCCAGGGGACAATGTCACTATATTGAACACTTATTGTAGTACAGTGACAAACTCATAAACAGTAACCAAAACAAAAAAAAATGGAAAGAACACAGCTATAAAGCAAGCTAGTGTAAAGGTAAAGGTATCCCCTGTGCAAGCACCGAGTCATGTCTGACCCTTGGGGTGACGCCCTCTAGCGTTTTCATGGCAGACTCAATACGGGGTGGTTTGCCAGTGCCTTCCCCAGTCATTACCATTTACCCCCCAGCAAGCTGGGTACTCATTTTACCGACCTCGGAAGGATGGAAGGCTGAGTCAACCTTGAGCCGGCTGCTGGGATCGAACTCCCAGCCTCATGGGCAAAGCTGCATATCTGCTGCCTTACCACTCTGCGCCACAAGAGGCTCTTCAAGCTAGTGTAAGCCCTACCAAAAAGAGAAATACATTAAACTATCCCTCTGACATTAATTGTTAACACTTTTTGAGAATTAGAAGAAGAGTTGGTTCCTATATACCACCTAAGCAAAAAAAAAGAGATAAATTGAGCACCTTGTTTTTTTCGGCCTCCATTCCAAAGTCCGCACATCTGTGTTCCACAAACATGTCATATTCTACAAAGCTGTCAGGATCCAATAAGAGCAGAATGCGCTCCCTAGCTGTCAGCTTTCCCTGGAAAATAATAAATTAATGACTTTAATCATTACAGTAAGCCAGAACTAAGCATCATTCCAAATAAATTTCTCAATTTAAGATTTTATTCACACCTACAAATTTGCCGCATCAAGCAGTGCAAAACTCCATTTCACCATAATTCTTAATAAGCAAATAATGCTTGCTTTTTCCTTGCAATTTTTAAATGTTTTGAACTAATCATACAATCAAAGATTTATTCTCCTTAATACCTTCTATTTTATACAAACCATGAAGAAAGAGATAATAAAGATATCTGGCATGGTCTAATGGTATTACTATACTAGAATCTGAACGACCCAGGTTCTAATCCCCACTCTAGAATGGAAGGCCTTGGGCCAGTCAATCACTCTCAGACCAACCAACCACCCAGGGTTATGAGAACAAAATGGAGGGGAAAACAATGTTGTAAAGTACTTGGAAGAAGATGAGGTCTTTATATCCCTCTTTTCTCTACCTTAAGGAGTCTCAAATGATGCCATTCTCGTCCCCTTCCCACAACAAGCACCTTGTGAGGTAGATGGGGCTGAGAGTGTTCTGACAGAAATGTGACTGGCCCAAGGTCACCTAGCAGACTTCCTGTGGAGGAGTGGGGAATCAAACCCAGTTCTCCAGATTCGAGTTCACTGCTTTTAACCACTATACCACACATACTCCCACCACAGTCCCAATCAGGTTGAGGCCTTCATATAATTTTTAAATTGCTCATTTTAGAGTTTAAAACAATAGCAGTACTGCCATGGTGGACATGAGGACATCACCGTTTCTAGGTTTGCCCTTCTCTGTGGGCAATCTACCTGTGCAATTTTTCTCATCCAGCCTGTTTATCAACAGTCATAGTGAACTTAACTGATACAACAAAAATAATATCTACTCGTGTTTAGTAATGACATATCTTATGAGTGGGCTTCTCTAAGACAGCTAGTGCAACTGAAATAAAACCTACGCCCAGAAGCAAAAAACAAAACAAAGCCCATATTTTCAGGAGAGGCTCGGCATTAGAAGATAATCTGCATGAGGACAGAGGTTATAAAAATTTCAGTCCAAGTGACTTAATCCTTCTAACTTTATTTACTGAAGTTTTAGAATAAATTTCTTGAGCAGAAAAAGTAATAACAGTAGTTCTCCCCATTCACCCTAGACTTATAACCCTAAAAACTATCTAAAATGTTCATTTCCCTTTACCAAATAATCCAAGTACTAAAAATGTGTTTAGTTTAGTTCTGCAGGTCCTGCAGCTTTTTATTAAGCAAAAATCTACTCAAAGAAAGCAGCAATCCCTATATCAATGAAAAAACTTTCCACAGCTGGTTAACGATCCTTGACCTGTAGATACAGTCAGAGGATGCAATCCAGAAAACCACCATATGTGATTCAGCAAGACTGAACTGCACAAGCAGGACCAAGTTGAAAAGTGACCTGATCCACTTAATAGTACAACATCCATCGGCTAGTTGCCTCATGTCCATATCGAGGGCATGATGGTGAACAAGAGAATCGTCCAATGGGCCTGCTTTGCATGGAGAAATTCCCAAATTCATTTTTAGTTAAAAGAATTAGTAGTAGGTAATGTGAAAGACTTCTCTGCGTGAAACCCTGGACAGCTACTGCCAGTAAAGAATGCTGAACTTGACATACTCAATCACTAATAGCAGTGTAATGTGTGGTTAAGCACTGTTTATTCCCAGATCTGAGATATAATACCGCTGAATAACCATTGAAATGTCTTTGCTTATTTATTAAGCCATCCAAGTTAAGGGGAGGGCAGTATACAAATTTAATCAACTAATTAATTAATTTTAATGGCCATCCCAATATACTGTCACAAAAATTCTTGGTTTATTTGTGCAAATAAATACTTTATTTTGGGCAAGTATTTTGTATTTTTGTCTTCCTGTTTAATATTACATCTCTTAGGGTCCAAGGAGAGCTGCAGACATGACCATCTTGAGAACTTTGCCAAATTCTTCAGATTCACATGTGATCATTCTCACACCACAGTTAGGTGATTTTTATTCTCACTCTTCTGAAAACAAGTAAAGAAACAGTCTACAGAGGCTGCATTGATGTCATAACCACACCGAGGTCAATTCAAACTAATAATTTTAAAAGTGAACTCAGGATCCCCTCTTCTTGACGTTGCTTGCCAGTGAAAATTTCTAATGGGAACTATGCAGGCTCCCATACGGCCACCTCTCATTAAGTAAGGCGAAACTCGCATTTGTAGAATGCAGACGGCCAAGTTCCAAAATGCAGCCCCGTCGGAATAGGGAGAAGGCTAGACACGAGTCTGCCGCCTGGGCGCCTCTCCACGTATTCCGGGGCGCTCCTCCTCCACTCAGGGTCAACTCCAGAGGTGCGACCCCCTTTCCGGCGCAAGGAGCCGCCTGCCACCGTCTCCCGGGGGGCTGCAGGGCCCAGCCAGCCAGCCAGCCAGCCAGCCAGCAGCCCCTGCGAGCAGAGCCAAGCGGGAAGGACAGGGCAAGAGGCCCGAGAGAGGCGCGCCCGCTCACCCGCCGATGCTGAGCATCTATACGGGCCTGGCCGCCCCCAAGCAGCGCTGCGCGACGCTTCTCCTCGATGCGCTCGGCCACACTCAGCGCTCGGCGAGGGCAGCTGCTGCTGCTGCTGCGGAAGAGCCAAGAAGGCCTCGGCGCAGCCCTGGGCAGCCGGAGGGGCAAGACCCGAAGAGCGGCCATGACTGGATGGCTAGGACGCATGCGCGACCCGGAAAAAGGGGCCGGCCCTGGGGGGAGGCTGATTGGCTGCCTGTTCAGCGCAGCCCCGGTTGTCTGTTCTCTGCTTGTTTGCCCCGCCGTGTCTTGTTTCTCTGCCACTGAGCAGCGACGCCGCTTTATCTGCTCTCTCCCTCTCCGTCGTCTGCGCCTCATGAGTCGAATGCTTCTTTGCATCCGCCCATATTCGGACCCAGAGGATCCCTGCACAATCTGTCATATGATGTTAGATTTAAATGGGTAGCCGTGTTGGTCTGAAGGAGCACAATAAAATCAGAGAACAGGGACACCTTTAAGACCAACAAAGATTTATTCAAGGCGTGAGCTTTCGAGTGCAAGCACTCGAAAGCTCACGCCTTGAATAAATCTTTGTTGGTCTTAAAGGTGCTACTGGACTCTGATTCTATATGATGTTGTTACTGTTTCCTCCGCGCGACCCAGAGACGACCTGCATCATGGCTGCCCTTCTGTTGCAGGGAAATAACTGTGCACATTGTCCCTGCGATTGTGTACAGTGTCTCCAGAAAGCAACATCCATTGTGCACAGTAGTCATGGATGTGATTGGATATTGTGGGTCAAGCGACAGGTTGCCTGTGTGACTATCCAGCCGCTCTGTCTTTTTCATGTTTCAGACCTGGTGGGATAAAAAGAGTCAAACTGTGTGAGACTTTGCTGTGGCCCGGTATCACTAAATAGACTGTTCCTTATGCAAAGCAGCTATGTATGTTCAACTAGTATGCCAGCACAACATTCACCTGTGCTAAAGGTCCCTTGGTGTGTAAGGTTTTGCTGCTTCTCATGGGTAGGATGGTGTGTGAGTGTGTAGTCCCATGGGTAAGTGCTTTTCTCACCCACCTGATGTTTAAAATGAAAGTGCAAAGCAGTTATATGTGTGAATTTGGCATAGCAGCACAACTAACCAACCTAAGGACTTTGAATGCTAACAAATCATAGATAGCTGCTTTGTGCCGGCAGAGGCCCAGTTCAAGCAACATATGGGCATGTAAAAAATGTACAGATAAGTGCTTCTGACCCACTGCATCATGTTTAAATGTGTCCTACCTTCAGACCTCTGTCTCTGACTTTAAATGTTCATTGAAAGCTTACCTTTTTGTTCTCCCTACCTCATAATACTAGAACCTGAGTTCATCCACTGAAGCTAAAAGGTAGTGAACTTGCCACTACAGGATGCTGTTATGGCCATAGAAAGGAAGTGGAAAGAGGACAGGGCTATCAATGGCTACTTGTCAGGAAGGATATCCCTTTAGTACCAGAGACATGGCTATTTATATCAGTTGCTATGGAGCACAGGCATGAGGATGCTGTTGCAGTTATTCTGCTTGTGGGTTTCCTAGAGGCAGCTGGTAGGCCACTGTGTGAACAGAATGCTGGACTTGGTAGGCTATGGTCTGATGCAGCATGGCTTTTCTTATGTTCTCTCATTCTGAATGTAGCTCTTCTATAATTTCCTGTTCCATTTCCCTTTTTTCATATTCCAAGCCAGAGTCTTTTTAATTCCTTGTGCAATGGCTAGCAGTACTGAGTCCCTAAAATTTTTTTAAATACTAATGATAGAAGTCCTGGAAAACAATTTTATCCCATTCTAATCCAGACTATCCAATCAATGCCTACTGTTACTGGTATTCATATAAAAGAACAACTTAATTGTTCCTAACTGTTCATTGTTCTTTAACCAATATGCTTAGGATTTGACCCATAGTTCTAAAGAATGAAGTTGGAGGTAATTATAGACTATTATTTTGTCGTTTTTAAATGTGTCAGATAATTATTTCAGCCTTCATTCTAACAGGATGATGCATGAACACATCTTCCCCCAAAACCATAGTTCAACTAAATTACCTGGACCAATTATCATTATATTATTCACAATAGAAAGGCAAACAAAAAAAAATTCTCTGTGCCAAGGAGAGACTAAGTGATCTTAGCAAGAAGTTTGAAAATTCACTTTAATTCAGTTGGAACAACAGAGAAATAATTATGGTTAAATCTTCCATCAAAGCCTACCACTGAGTTTTATTATAAAATTTAATGGTAGTCCTTTGATGTAAAACTACACTACTACCGTTTCCTTAATCCTTCATATCTACAAGGAAAACCCTAATAAAAATAATTTTTATTGTGTGTGAACACTAACCGGTTAAGATGGTGTATGCACTTCACCAGGGAGTGTTCAGGATAGGATTTGTTTGGTACAAATGTAGACCAGAGATCTAGCAAATATTACAGATGGGAATACCTAGTCCCTAGATTATAGAACTTCAGTTAGCTTCCTTTCTTCCTTACAGAGCTCAAGGAAGTTTACAGCATAGATAAAACATATAAAATACATTAAAAGCATAAAAACCAAAGCATATCTCAGGACTGATAATAAACTACAGAACATAAGAATAGCCCTGCTGGATTAGACAAGTGGTTCATCTACTCCAGCATCCTAACAGCAGCCAAGCAGTTCCTCTGGAAATCCAACAGGGCCTAGAGAACAAGAACAGGGAGAGGGTATAGGGGTTGCCGGGAGGAGGAAAGGGGAAATAATAAGATACAAGGGAAAGTAATGTACTCCCCCCACAAGTTTTCCAGGGTTCCCTACTACACAAGTAGGACTAGCCCAACAGCCATAGTTTTCCTAGATAGAAGCTGCCAAGGGGCGGGGAGCTGAAAACTGTAATTAAATTACAGTTGCTGCATGAGGAAAATGAACAATGCTTCAAAATGCTTCACACCTGTTTGCTTGACCCTTGCCCATCACAGATTATTACATCGAGTAGGAGAATGGTGACCATTTGTGTCCAGGAGCTGGTTCATTTTTTTTGCTAGGGGGTGTGGTAATAGTAACCTTGAAGGAGACAACTGTCAGGATAGTTCTAATGCAGCTATCCCTGGATCATTATGATTCATCCACTATTGTCCCAATATGTAAACTACTCTTCTTGGAATTGGATGTTCACACATATAGTGGCTATACAGCTCCAGACTTTTCTAAACAAGACCTGTTGCTGGACCCATTTCACTCTTATTTCCAATTCTGTTATCTGATTTAACCTGCATTGGTCATCCTGTTGGCCTGTCCTGAGAATAAAAGAGAGGGAATAAGGCGCCCCACCAATTCCCTAGATTAGCGATCCCCAACCTGTGGGCCACGGACCACATGTAGTCCTTCGACTAATTGGAGGTGGGCCCCGAAGGACGCCTTCTCCCCCCCCCTGGCCCTTTACTTCACCCCCCCCAGCCCTTTACAACACACTTCATTGTTGTGGCATGTCTGTATCTTATTTTGAAGGGATGTTTAAACATTACCATAGCAATCAGAGAACGCTAGGGCAGTGGTTGAGAGTAGAGGAGTAAACTACCCCCCCACCGGGCCTCAGTAAAAGGCGTTGAGTGGTCCCCGGTGTTGAGTGGTCCCCGGTGATAAAAATGTTGGGGACCACTGCCCTAGATCTCTTGATGATTCTCTTACTTCCCCATTGTTATGCTGTGAGATGGTTCAAGACTCTGCCTGATCCTCCATGCTAATACCTGCATCATTGAGTGAGGTTGGAGAAATATCTCATCAATATGCCAATTACCTCCAACATCTCCTTTTCACATCAGCAACAGTGGACTTTATGAGGAGGTGTTTCCCAGCAATCGTTTTGGAATTTACCAAGAAAAGTCTAAACAATTTGCCAAGAAAAGCCTAAAAACTCTTGGGGCAGGCTACCTTAAAGGCCATTTGCTCCCATTAGAACTTGCCTATCAATACAGATTTGTATTGCTAGCCCAAGTGCCCATGTTTTTAGAGATTGGACAGATGGGTACCAGACACAAGGCCTTTTCTATAGCAGCACTTCAACTATTAAACTTGCTTCCAAATCAAGTTTACCTAGAGCTGATGCTAACATTTTAAACAGCAATTTAAACTCACTAATTTTTTTTAATCCCTTACAGCCTATGCTTCTGCTTTTATTTATTTAGAATATTTCTATGCCACTTCTTCAGAGAGATGCTCAAAGCGGCTTACTGTTAAAAACCACAATGTAAAACACAAGCCAGTAAACATCAGCATAAAATCCACAGAACAGAGCAACTATTAACACCCTAATTAAAAGCCTTGGTAAATATATGTGTTTTAGTCTAGCATTCCAAAATCAAGGTGCTACCACAGAAAATATCCTGTCTCCAGTTGCTACCTGCCTCCCTTCTGAAGGTGGGGGCACAAAGAGCAGGGCATGAGAGACTGGTGAATTGGATATAAGGCTGCCAGGTCCCTCAGACTAGGTGGCAGATAATGGGAGATGAATCTTCCAGGAGCAGAGAGGAATGCCAAAAATAGTTGTGACATGCCTACATGACCTGGAAGTGATGTAGGCATGTCATGGAGTGACACTCTGGGTTTGACTCTATGGTAGAATTAGAAGAAGGAGAAGAAGAGTTGGTTTTTATACCCCGCTTTTCACTGCCAAAAGGAGTCTCAAAGCTGCTTTCAATCGCCTTCCCCTCCCGAAACAGACACCTTATGATGCTTGTGTGCCTAGTTCCATATAGAATCATAGAATCAGGATCAGCCCTAAGTGTCCTAAAGCATCCAAGAAAAGTGTGTATCCAACCTTTGCTTGAAGACTGCCAGTGAATTATTAATGCCCATATCTTGTTTGGAAAATTAGATGCTGATGCAGTTTGGAGTCTCTTCAAAATAGCATAAGTATGAACACACATGAGAAATAACTTTGGCATGAAATAATTATAATATATCAAAAAGGCAGAAGGACAGAAGATAATAGTAGATAAAGAAGATTAACTTGTTTATTTATTGAGAAATGTTGGATTTTTACTTGGCTGCTACTACAGAAGCCTTTAAAGTCTCTGTGATACATATCTTAAGGATTAATACCAGCCTGAGAAATCTGACAGTACATTTGTTCAAATATTAGAGCATGGTTGAACTACTGCTCACTGAACATGTGATGCAGTACCAGTTATTTTGCGTGATTGCAGTAATGAAAATGGGCAATGAGTCATCCCATGGATAGTTACTGATTACTAAATAAACAATGAGAGTCAGTCCCTGTACTGTTAAAGTGGACTTCTATATAATGTGTTTATTTCTGTCCACTTCAATGCAATATATTACATATATTAACATCTAAAATGTCTGGCTCAAATCATTGAATCTAATGTAATGGTTTGTGATTATGCGATTTCAGTTTCTTCTCTATATATCTTCTGTAGAGAATGCTGATTAAAAATCTGTGACTGAGAATGAGTATGCCATAAAAATAATTATCTTTTTAATTATCTTTTTTTTTATTTTATAATATGTCATTTAAAGCATATGCTTCATTGTCAGAGTCACTAGTAAAAAACAGATTTATTCTCCTCCATAATTAGTCCTGAAGGTACTGTCAAATGCCCTTGAGTTCTACTGAGCATGCTCACTTATTCTGGTCTATTCAAAGCATTTGATTCTTTAGTTGTCGCCTCTCTCCCCCTCCCTCTCCCTCTCCTCTTCAGTGCCTCTATATACAGACAGAAAGGATAGCAGAAACAGAATCTACATTATTTCTCCTGTATACCCTCTGAATTGATGACATTTGGTTCTCTGTTCCTGGCTACCCAATACCTTTAGAGAAACACGTAGCTGTCCCCATTTCTTTCTGTTTTCTTCAAAGCTAAAAGACAGAAATGGACATGCTGCTGGACGCTGGAGCGCAGACTTCCTTCTCTTAACATCTCTTAGCCTTGGGATATTTGTTTGGCATCATTTACCCAGAACCTTCTAAACAAAGGTAAAGAAATATTTTTCCTCCTTTTTGCTTTGGCTGTTTATTGCTCTCTCTTGCATGATAAAGGAACATCTCAGTTGTCATTGAATGTCTATTTAAACTGCACCATTCATGTCCATTAATGTGCATTCTGCAGATACGCCTTAAAATAATGGATTATATGGGGGGATCACAGAGCAACTTTAAGAGCTCTCTACCCCTGATTAGACAAAATTGTTGTGTCTCCATGTCAGGAGTTGTAACAGTCATATATATTCGAAGGAGCACTTCTATATCCATTTTCCTAAGTATCTGTAGTCTTTAATCTCTGATGATGACACAGAGGTGAACATTCTTATATTCATCAATCTCACTGCCTTACCAATTTACTGCTCTCAGGGTCTTCATTTTTAAGGCAATGTATGTTATGCTGTGCATTTAAGACTATACAATGAAAAGGCAGTGAAAGGGGCAGGGAATGAGTGGAAAAACAAGTTAATCTTCATTTGCATCATAAGAAAACTGCATTCAAACGGACACAATTACCTAATTTAATTGCCAGCATTGGAACAATGTTCCCAAATAATAATAAAATTTGTTCTTGTTACTCTTGTAAATTCTGACCGGGTTCATGTATGTCAGCAAATAGAATTGGGCAGACTGACTTCTGAACCAGTGCAATATCACACCTATGGCACCAAACTGGACATCTCAGTCTGGTTCAGAATGTCATAATAGCCTAGCAGCACAGGTCAGCACTACAATACCTGTAAAATGACCGCACATAAAACTGTTGTATGGCACAGAAGTCGGAGTGGGGACTTGGAGTTACTCAGCTATGTGTTTTCCCACAGGATTTTGGGCTTTACACAGCCAGCTATGCTGACAGAACGACATGCTCCTAGTATAGTAAGAAGTACCAGCAACTGAATGAAATCTGTAAATTGAGAAGCTTGCAAGATAACTACATATTTACAGGATATCATTGTAATTACACAAATACATTGATGCCCATTGCAATGTTGTTGAGAGTCTTTCAATTACACATCAATTTCAGTTCTAGTTGAAACTGTAATTTGTTAATATTTTATTGCAGGCAAATGAGTTCTTCAGAATAAGCCATTTGCTTGAACTGCATGAGTATAGTTTAAAATACAGGGGGAAATTGTGGGGCTGTTGCAGGAAAGGTAAATGTCAACCCTAATTTTATACACGTCTAACAAGAAAAATGCATTTATGACTATGATGCAGTATAACGGTCTGCTGTCATAAGAGATTTGCTATATTTAGCATTTGAGCTTTGGTTTGTTCTCAAAGCCAGGTCACCTTACCCAAGGCAATGAGAAGACATGTGGAATTGAATTTAGGATTACATTGTAAGTGGTCTAAATATTGCAAGCAAGCTACTTATTTATATATACATATTTCTTTATTATCAGTCCTAGTGATCTGAGGAAATGGATACATCACCTTCTAAACAATATCCAGTGAAAAAACGAGTGAAAATTCACCCCAATACAGTGACAGTGAAATATACCTCCCATTATCCACAGCCAGGAGAAGAAGAATATGAAGGAACTAGTGAAGACAATGATAGTTTTGTGGAAGATAATCCAAAGAGGAGACTGCTGAGTGATGGGCGATCGAAAGGAAGGTCTTTCTTTGGAACGATCGACATCCCTTCTCAGGCCACACAAAAGCCAGAAGCCACCAAGGGTGATCCAGGCCAAGGTTTCATTGAAGGAAGCATTTTTCAGTCCAGAAAGACTTGGGCTGTGCTTTTTGGATCTGCTGTAGCCCATGGTTGTGTAGCCCTGATAACTAGACTGGCTTCTGACCGTTCCAAAGTGCCATCTCTAGAACTGATCTTCATTCGGTCTGTGTTACAAGTGTTTTCTGTCTTAGTTGTGTGCTATTACCAAGAGGATCCTTTTGGACCAAAAGGCCACAGATTGCGACTGTTCTTCTATGGAGTATGCAATGTCATTTCAATCACCTGTGCTTACACCTCCTTCTCAATTGTGCCCCCCAGCAATGGGACTACTATGTGGAGAGCTACCACCACAGTCTTCAGTGCCATTCTGGCCTTTTTACTAGTAGATGAGCGAATGGCATGCGTTGATGTCATTACTGTGCTGAGTAGTGTTTTGGGTGTTTGTCTTGTAATGATTCCCAATATTATTGATGAAGAAAGTTCTCTGCTGAATATCTGGAAGGAGGCTTTTGGGTACACAATGACAGTGATGGCAGGCTTAACAACGGCTCTCTCCATGATAGTATACAGGTCAATCAAGGATAATGTCAGCATGTGGACTGCACTGTTTACCTTTGGTTGGACTGGGACACTCTGGGGAGCTTCCACCATGTTTTTTCTACAGGAGCCAATTATTCCACTGAATGGAGAAAGTTGGAGCTATCTCATGGGCATCTGTCTGTGTTCCACAGTGGCTTTTTTGGGTGTCTATTATGCCTTGAGTAAATTCCATCCAGCCTTGGTCAGCACAGTGCAGCATCTTGAGATTGTGATAGCCATGGTCCTTCAGCTTCTTGTGTTACGCATCTTCCCCAGCATCTATGATATGATTGGAGGAGCTATTATAATCATCAGTGTGTTTTTTCTTGCGTGTTATAAACTGTCTTGGAAGAAATTAAAAAGACAAGATTATCAAGAGATATTGGATTCTTCCATTAAGTGAATAGCAGTGTTGTATTCTGTTCCCTACAGTGTACAATTATGATGCATTTATGTATGTCTTTTTGTATTTGTTGTTGAAAGTATATTACCTTTTTGTGTTCAAAATTAAGAGGCACATAGATGTATGGAGATTCTCCAGAAATGTCTGTCCTATATGTGAAAAAAATGGTTGTTTTTATTCAAATGTACAAACTTTGAAAATTAGATTTTATTTGTAGCTATTATTATATGAAAGTGCCAATGTTTGATATAGATGGCTGTGTTCCAGGAGACATTTTAAGTAGATTATAATTGGAACAATTTAAGATTTAATATATATTAGGCTCTGTGTAATGTAGCCTTTTGTAGGACTCAAGACAAGGGCTATAGAAGGACATAACAGCCAAACTAAGGCCTTTATAGTACAATCCTAAACAGAGTTATATCCTTCTGGGCATAACTCTTTTTATGATTGGGCTGTTCATTTTTCACAAAAAAAGAACTAGGCCTAATATGGAAAATTTTGTAAAGAGCCATGTTTGCAATTTAAAATGTATCAGGTTTGTTTGTTTCTTTTAATGAGTTGACTCCTGGAGATGTCAGCTGGTTTTCCTGGCTGCTGTTCTGAACTCTGAAGTCTGATAGTGACCAACAACCTCAAACCAAAGGGCCAATTTTAGAACTTGCTGTGGGGCTAAATCTAGATGGTTTAAGAAGTTATATTGCAGAGAGAAATTCAGCAGCAAGTATGACCACTAAAGGAAGAGTATTATTGACCATGATAATCATATATACTACTTGTAGTATGTAATATTTTATATATAAGAATTTTAACATATGTGCTTATAATAAGTATAATTCATCTCTGATTCAGGTGTATGATTTTATTTGTTGTTTTATGGATTAAACTCTAAAATTAGATGTTGTACAGTTAGCAGCAGACCAGGAGCACAAAATAGACCAGAGCACAGGATGCACTGTAGATGCATCTGTGAAAATTCTTTAATGTTAAGTCTTTACTATTGCTGAAACTCTTATTAATGCCTGTGTGTGAACTAAGCTAACACCCCACCTGTCCAAGCAGCCCAATATTTGATGAGTGTCCATGTCTATTTGGATTACTTCTCTCAGCTGTTTTTCTAAATTACTCTCAGACAGGACTAGTATCCTAAACTACAATTTAGCATTTATAAGGCAATATGAATTGTTTTTAATGGAAGTCTTACTATTATGCAAGGAAATTTATAATTACCGAGCCTTGGACTTGAACTGAAGGGAATTTGATAATCACTAGCTTACACCGCAATGCAATATTTTTACCTGTTTATTTATAATCTCCTTTGCTCCCCAATGAAGACCCAAAGCAGCTTGTAGCATCATTCTTCATTTAATCCTCATAAAATTGCTGGGGGGGGGGTTAAGCTGATAGAGAGTGATTGGCCCAAGATCACCCAAGCAGGCTTCCATGACAGAGCGAGAAATTGAACCTGGGTCTCTCAGGATCCCATTCCAACACTGTAATCACTATAACCCCAGTGGCACAGTAGTAGATCTAGTGTATACCAGTGCCCTTGCATTACTAAGCTTACGGGGTGCTTCACAATTGTGGCCAGCGCCACCTACCATACTGTACCATGTTAGAAGAAGAAAGAAGGACCAGACTTGCTCAGCAGACAGGTGGTGGTGGAAATTGATACATTTTCCAAATCAAAACAGAATCCTTCTCCGGTAGTAATAACAGCTCTACTGTAATGTATCCTGTCAAAATGGATTTCCCCCTCAGATATTAGCAAACACAAAACAAAAGTGTTTATTATTATTATAAAATCAGTCAGTGAAGAAAATTATACTTTGGTGTTGCACAGTGACACTCAGCTCCTCAGGTGCTCCCACAGCTGATTTTGTTAACAGAAACCTTTCCTGGTGTATGCTGCATGTACTCTGCAAGTTTAAAATATGATACATATATAGTATATGTATGTACCTGCATAAGTACTATAATTATATGGACTGTATTTTCTTTATTTACTTCATTTATAGTCTACCTTTCTCCCTAGTGAGAACCCAAAGCAGTTTACAGTGTTTTCCTTTCCACAATTTTATCCTCACAACAACCCTATGAGTTCCATTAGCTGCAAATATGTTGCTAGCCCAAAGTCACCTAGTAAGCTTCTATGGTGGAGCTGGTATTTAAACCTGGGTCTCCCAGATGCTAGCCTGACATTCAAACCATTACACTAACCAATCTTGATTTATCATTTTAGACTCTATTATTATCAGTTTTTCAAAGGGCATATTGATTTATTTTTAAATTTCTATGCCACCCTTTCCCAAGGGTTCAGGGCAGCTCACAGTATTCAAACAGGGTTAAAGCGTTACAATAGCATATTATTTATACTAAAATTATGATAGAGGAGAGGGGGGAACAAAGTGTTATCTGTACCATAAATAAAGCCAGAAAGGGAGGAGTTGGGACTCATTGCCTACTTGATTGGGCCCCTGAGGAGTCACTCGCCCCTGAGCACCAATCAGGCAGGGGATGGCCCACCCCTAACTGCCTACACCTCCCTGATTGGCCTTTGGGGAGGACCCTCGCCCCCCCAGTGGACCAATCAGGTAGGGGATACACCATCCCTAACTGCCTTACCTTCCGCCTTCCAGCTGCACAAAGAGGCCGCAGTCAGTTAAGGCGGCCCCAGACCAAGCATCCCCGCCACAGCCTCACCAGGGCTGCCTGAGTGGGGGGGGGGGAGGCAGGAAGCACCCACCTGAGATCACCCCCACCTTGAACAGCCTCACCGCAGCCTGAGCGAGTGGGGAGGGAGAATGGAGGCACCACTCTGAGGGAGAACGAGGGTGGGGGGGATAGAAAATCCAAAAGGCAAATGTCTACACATAGAAGAGTGGGCTTTTGGAGCACAGTGGGCTTTTGGAGCACAGTCACTTAAAAACAGATCCCAATAATGAGGACAAAAATAAAATTTGAAACGCAATGGTGACTGGGAACCAGTTCTCCTTCAGTCTTTGGATTGACACCCTGACCACTCAGCAACAGGCTACTGTGCTATGTGAGTGTTGAAGTTGCAGAGAATGGGATGCAAGTTAATCTGGAGAAATGCTGACATCTCACTTGCAATACTGGGGCTTTTCTCAGATTTAGTGGGTAATATCCATTCCTGGAAGAGCCTCTTGTGGCGCAGAGTGGTAAGGCAGCCGTCTGAAAGCTTTGCCCATAAGGCTGGGAGTTCAATCCCAGCAGCTGGCTCAAGGTTGACTCAGCCTTCCATCCTTCCGAGGTCGGTAAAATGAGTACCCAGCTTGCTGCTGGGGGGTAAACGGTCTTGACTGGGGAAGGCACTGGCAAACCACCCCGTATTGAGTCTGCCATGAAAACGCTAGAGGGCGTCACCCCAAGGGTCAGACATGACTCGGTGCTTGCACAGGGGATACCTTTACCTTTACCTTTACCTATCCATTCCTGGATATCCCAGAGAAAAGGTGGTGTCACCGCAGAGTTGATCATGGACATTGCAGAGGGAAAATATAAAGTGATCAATATCAAAATGGAAATTGAATAAGGTGCAGATTTTCTTTTTGTTTTTTTGTTTCTGAGCTGACAAAGAATAAAAAGTCCAGTGCAGATTCAGCCAAGATCTCATTCAGAAGAGAGCCCCACCAGGCTAGGGCCAGTGCAGAGAAAGCCCTAGCTCTGGTTGAGACCAGCTTCACTTCTCTGGTTGATTGCTAACAGGAACATTTCTGCTTGTTTTTCAGTATGTTCATTGGCAAAGCCACACTTTTCCAGACCCCATCTGCAATAGTGGGATAATGATATTTGCCTGCCTTACAGGTCATAGAAGGAGGGCAGCATGATATAGTATGATCTCTCAGATATTGGACCTCATCAGATATTGGATGGGAAACTGATGACAAAAGAGGAAGGCAATGGCAAACAATTTCTGCTTCTGTCAAAGTGCTGTCTCTCACACCAGAATCAAACTTTTTTTGTCTTAAAGGTGCCACTGGCCTCAAACTTTGTTCTGCTGCTTCAGACTATCACAGCTACCCATCTGAATCTATTATAAAACTATGGCTAAGTTATTCTTTATTGGCTGGATCACAGATCTTAATAGTTTGAGAATTCTTTTACATTCCATCCTGGACATAAAAAGCTTAACAGTTTTCGCTGATATACATCATTTCAAAATCATGGGATTGCATTCTTTACCTACCAATTATTTTTCAGAACACCAGGCATTTTAATAAGTATTCATTTCCAAAATCAAGCAAGCACTTGAATGTGAGATCCTAAATGTGCTGAAGGGGCGTCCCCTTTCCCCATAACACTTGCTCATCTTTTGCACCTGGATGTGCAAAGCAGGATTCCACACATACAAGCGAAAATAAAATGAGATGGAGCGGCACGGACTTACCCGTGCCGTTTTTTGGCGGCGTGGAGGGCGGGGAGGGAAGCAGCGGCACAAGTGGCCGCAGCACTGGTCTCCTCGGCGGGCCGCGCTGTTGCGGCGCATCAGAGGAGGCGGGGCTTAGGCGTCTAAAGGACGCTGCCCTCTCTCTTCCCGCCTCTTTGCCTGAGCGCGGGCAAGCAAGCGGTTTGCTTTAGCGCTCTCTGAAAGAGCTCGGGGGACGTGAGAAGAGGCTTTGCGCGGCCTGAGGCTGGGCGGGGAGTCGGAGCTCCACAAGGAACCTAGCCAGCCTCCGGCCGTGAGGAAACTCCAACCCCCCCCCCCTCTCCTGCCTTTTGTTGGGTCGGTTGGGCAGCCAAAGGAAAATAAAATAAAATAAAATAAACGGGAACGCGGCTGGCTATGGGGCCAAAACGCGATTCCAACGGCAAGGGGAAGGGGAGGAACAAACGGGCTGGCCGGGCCACATCAGTGGCTAGTCAGGGGGAGGCTGTTTCGCCTCAGAGAAGGGCCCAACGGCGCGATAGCGCTAAGAAAGCCCGAGAGGCTTGGGCTTCTGCCTTGCCAACGGCAAGGCCAAAAAAGGGGGGGCCCATTCAAAAGGGTCGTTCTGTTAGCAGAGCTGCTAGACAGGTCACTGACAGGCCCAGATCAAGCAGTGGGAGACGAGCATCCAGCCCAAGGGCTGGGGTTAGGGACGTCCGTCCTATGGCTCAACAGACCAGCAGGCGGCAAGCAGTGATAGCAACAGCCATATCAGACAGACCTGCTAGGGGGAGGTCTGTTGCCAGGCAGAAAAAGTCACTGAGCAAAATGATCCCTGTCAGCTCATCAGAGCGAGAATCTTCCAGTGAGAGCTCCCCTAGGGGACTTAGCAGGGGGCGTTTTCTTAAGAGACAAAAGAGTGCTGCTTTAAAACATAGGCACAGGAGTAGGGCTCCTACTAGGAGTAAGAAGCAAGCCATTTCAGCAGATCAAGTGACTCATGACACGGAGGTGTCAGGGTCCTCTGATTCAGAGGCTCAGAGTGTCAGCAGTCTTACATCTAATGGCAGCTGTAGGTCTAAACCTATGGGCAGGAGTGCCAGAAAAAATTCATCTCACAATTACTGGCGGGGTTATGCTCGAGCAGTTGAACAAATGTCAAAACCCCAGCAGGCCAGCGTGTCTGTTGGCAGGGTCAGTTCCGGGGAGTCCAGCGTTGGGGGGAGCTGCATGTCTGGGGAGTCAGACCAAGCAGCCAAAACAACTGCATGTCAACAAAAGAGGCAGTATAAAACAAAGGGATGCAAACGAAGGCGTTCTATACGGACTAGTCCTTCGTCGGGTGAGTCCTCTGGTTGGGAAGAGGGGACTGACGTCCGGCGGGAAGGTTGGTTTTGGATAGAGAGTTCATTTATACCGGGGATTCCAAAATGGATGGAACTACGTAGGTCTAATACCCCTATATTGTTGGATGAGGCCGGTATACCCAAAAAGGATAGAGCTCCACCTGTTAAATTTAAAGTGTCAGATGCACCACCTGGTGCCCATTTGAAAGCAAAACTACGCGAGAGAGCCTTGGAAGGCTATTTTGTAGATTTCTTTTCATTGATTCCTGGGCAAGATGCCGGTGGGGATACGGGTAGTCGGAGAGATAAGAAAAAACATAGAACAGTGGCGTGTGAGAGAACGTTTGATAACTGGTTAAAGGGGTATGCTGTGTATTTTACAATCGTGTCGGGATGTTATCCTGAAAGAGGATGGCACCTTGGGAGGTATCTCTCTCACATTTTGGAAGCGCGTGACATCGCAGGGGATGAAGCTGCGATGGAATACGATCGCTTTTTCCGAGAAATGGCATCCCAGAACCCAGATGCTCGCTGGGACCTAAAACATCCAGACACTTGGTTTGTCTATGTGGGATCTAGTGCAAAACGTCCTAGGGATAAAAGCCAGATGGGGGGTTACGGACGTCGCTCTTCTTCTGGGCTCCCTTGTTGGGACTTCAACAATAAGGGTTGTAGGAGGCGGCGATGCCGCTTTGACCATAAATGTGAGGCGTGTGGGGGTGGTCACCCACTTCCGTCTTGCCATAAGAGTGGCACGCAGACGCCCTTTCGGAACGCCCGACCTTCCGGAAAAAAGGACGGGGGGTCGGGTACAGCGGGACCTTCAAGTTCGGAAAAAACCGCCTAAGGGCGTGCCGTCATCGCTCCTCTCCAAGGCGGTTACTCCGGTAAGTTTGCCTAATCTTTTAGAGTGGCTGCAGCATTATCCTAACAGGGAGGCAGCTGAATACATTAAGCAGGGTTTTACAGTAGGTTTTAGGATTCCTTATACGGGGCAGCGGGCAGCCACCACATGCGAGAATCTAAAATCGGCCAGACTCATGCCTGAGTTAGTGGCACAAAAAATTGAGAAAGAGTGCAGGGAAGGCCGTATGGCAGGACCTTTTCATGCTCCTCCAGTGTCTAATTTAAGGGTATCACCTTTAGGTGTGGTTCCTAAAAAGGTCCCGGGTGAATTTAGATTGATTCACCACCTATCATACCCTAGGGGGTCATCTGTTAATGATGGGATTGCACCCGAGTTATGTTCGGTACGCTACGCTTCTTTTGATCATGCAGTAAACTTGGTGCGGACTTGTGGCCATGGCGCTCTTATGGCAAAGTGTGACATTAAGTCAGCATTTCGATTACTTCCAGTGCATCCTGCAGATTTCGATCTGTTGGGGTTATGTTTTGGAGGAGCGTGGTATGTGGATAAGGCTATGCCGATGGGCTGTGCAGTGGCTTGCGCAGCTTTTGAAGCATTCAGCACATTCCTAGAATGGGCTGTCAAAGAAAAGGGCCAATTTCGGGAGACAACTCATTACTTAGATGACTTTCTTTTTACGGGCCCCAAAGGTTCACCAGCTTGTGCGCAGCATTTAGCCACGTTTCAGGAGTTGGCTTCGGAGCTTGGGGTTCCATTGGCCGCTGAAAAAACTGAGGGTCCAGCAACGCGGCTATCGTATTTGGGTATTGAATTAGATTCGGAGGCAGGCACTTCGAAATTACCTGCTGACAAATTGGCTAAACTTAAAGGACTGCTAGCAGATTTGCTTTCAAGGTCAAAATGTACCCTCAGGGAGATGCAGAGTTTAGTGGGCCATCTTAACTTTGCATGTAGGGTGGTCACGCCGGGCAGGGCTTTTTGTGCTAGACTTGCTCATGCTACGGCTGGGGTTAAAAAGCCGCATCACCACATACGGGTAACCCAACACATGAAGGAAGACATCTTGGTGTGGCAAAAATTTTTAGATTCTTTTAACGGGGTTGCCATTTGGCAAACACCTTTCGCCCTAGGGGACTGTTTACAGGTCCATTCTGATTCGTCGGGAAGTCTAGGGTTTGGGGTTTTTTACGGCACGTGTTGGTGCGCTGAACGGTGGCCGGAATCATGGTCTGCTGCAGTACGGCGGGATATTACCTTTTTGGAAACATTTCCAATCCTTGTTGCAGTGGTCATATGGGGTCAATGGTTCGCCAATAAGCGGATCACTTTTTGGTGCGATAACCAAGCAGTGGTTCAGGTTATCAACAGACAGTCCTCAAAATCAGGGAGGGTCATGCGGCTAATTCGTAAGTTCGTTTTGAAATGCTTGGAACTTAATATAACGTTTGTGGCTTCACATGTAGCGGGAGTAAACAACGAGATAGCCGATGCTCTCTCTCGTTTTCAGGACGAGAGATTTCGTCGTCTGGCCCCGGGAGCAAACGCAAATCCAGACATCTTCCCAGAAGACCTGTGGTCACTTGGCGACGAGTGATAATGATGGGCGTGTTAAGGTCCTTGGCACCTTCGACGCGTCGAGCGTACGAAGGAGCAGCGAGGAACTTCATGTCCTATGCGGCAACTCTAGGTTGCGGTGGGAAGTGGCCGATGTCCGAACGCCTGCTATTATGTTATCTTGTTTACCTTCGGGAAAAAGGGATTTCCCCATGTACTATCAGGGTTCACATGGCGGGATTATCGTTTTTTAGTAGAATTTTGGGGAGTTGGGACCCCTCTTCTTCGTTTCTAGCTAAGAAAGCCATTTCTGGTTGGAGACGGGTTCAGCCCACATGCAAGGACTTGCGGCAGCCCATTACCAAATCCTTATTACAAGGCTTAATACACGTGCTAAAGAGTGTGTGTTCATCTAAGTACGAAGTATCATTAACTAGGGCAGCCTTTTCTTTAGCCTTCTTTGGAGCCTTTCGCTGTGGGGAAATATTGTCCCCATCACGTTCAACATATAGCGAAGGAGTTTTATCTAGGAATGATGTATTTATTCAAGATAATTGTATCTTGGTCAGGTTAAAAAGGTCAAAGACTGACCAAATGGGTAGGGGATGTTCAGTTATTATCCCTGAATCGAGTAATTACAGGATTTGCCCAGTACATTGGTTGGGTAAATTTTTGCATATCCGACCACAGTCGGAAGGGCCTTTGTTGATCCACAGGGACGGGACGTATTTTTCCCGTTTTCAATTTTCAGCCATATTACGGGCATGTTTGAGTGAGATGGGCTTGGTTGCGAAGAATTACGGGACACATTCATTCAGGATAGGTGCTGCAACGCAGGCCTTTCAAGACGGGGCATCTGCTGAACAGATCATGTCCTTGGGTAGGTGGCGATCCGCTGCTTACAAGTCTTATGTGCGTCCAGTTGCAGTTTATTAACGTATGCCTTGTTTCAGGACCAAGCCTTCCAGTGCAGTCTGTGATAATGATGGGACACAGCATCGTGTATTGGGCCGGTCTATATGCCTGCGCCTCTGGTTGGGACCAACATCTCGGTCTCGGTTGCCACCTTCGTTTCATCTGGGATGGTCATCGCGGGATGCGTTGGTCATCTCTGTTGGAGTTCGTGGCACGTGCGGTGCATCGTTGGGGAGCTCCAGCTGCTATTATCATCCAGCTAGGGGAGAACGACATCCCAGGCACAAAGGGCCGGCGCCTAATTAACATGATGACTGAAGACTTGTTAGTATTGCATCAACGATTGCCACGGACTGTTGTGTTTTGGTCGGAGTTGTTGAGCCGGCGTTCTTGGCGGAGCGAAAAAGGTCCTGCTGTCATCAATCGAGCAAAGACAAAAGTTAACCGCGCAGTTTATCGAGTTATTGTTAATTTTGGGGGTCGGGTTATTTGGCACCCGGACATTGACAGTCAGATCGAGGCCTTATATCGCCATGACGGGGTCCATCTTTCTGATTGGGGGATGGATTTGTGGCTCCATGATGTCCGTTGGGCTTTATTTGTTTGGTTGTATAAGCTAGGGTTGGCGGGAACGAGTAGTTTTTCCTCGTTCTGTGGCGGAATGTGCACAAGAGTATGAGCTCAATGGGATGAGTGCCGGTGAGCGATCGGCATCTCTGCGAAAATTGGGGCCTCCTTAAAGGAGGTTGGTGGTAACGAGCCGCACGCAAATCCAATAGGGTGGGCTTGTGAGCTCGTTCCATGACCAGATGACTCTGGGAGGTAGCCAAGGAGGTCTGCGCCCTTTGGCCCTCCACCGGAGTCGTCTCCATAGGTATAGGATTACCCAGGGAAGAGATCCGTAGCCCAGCGGGGTATTGATGGGTTTTCTTTATCATGGGTAAGTCTTATGTTTCTGCAGTCAGCGGACTGCCATATTTGGGCTCATACCCTTGTTGCCCCAACCCTATGCGTTTGGTTGAGTTAATAAAGCTGTGGCCAATTTTTATCCAAAGTATTTTGTGTCGCGTCTTCCTTCTCCAAAAGCTGACCTCCTACCTGCCAAGGAGCGGCACGGACTTACCCGTGCCGTTTTTTGGCGGCGTGGAGGGCGGGGAGGGAAGCAGCGGCACAAGTGGCCGCAGCACTGGTCTCCTCGGCGGGCCGCGCTGTTGCGGCGCATCAGAGGAGGCGGGGCTTAGGCGTCTAAAGGACGCTGCCCTCTCTCTTCCCGCCTCTTTGCCTGAGCGCGGGCAAGCAACCCACCCTCCCTCCCTGTTGTTTTGAGGTAAGGGATTAATGTTTATGTACTTTGTCACAGCGGAATGTGCACAAGAGTATGAGCTCAATGGGATGAGTGCCGGTGAGCGATCGGCATCTCTGCGAAAATTGGGGCCTCCTTAAAGGAGGTTGGTGGTAACGAGCCGCACGCAAATCCAATAGGGTGGGCTTGTGAGCTCGTTCCATGACCAGATGACTCTGGGAGGTAGCCAAGGAGGTCTGCGCCCTTTGGCCCTCCACCGGAGTCGTCTCCATAGGTATAGGATTACCCAGGGAAGAGATCCGTAGCCCAGCGGGGTATTGATGGGTTTTCTTTATCATGGGTAAGTCTTATGTTTCTGCAGTCAGCGGACTGCCATATTTGGGCTCATACCCTTGTTGCCCCAACCCTATGCGTTTGGTTGAGTTAATAAAGCTGTGGCCAATTTTTATCCAAAGTATTTTGTGTCGCGTCTTCCTTCTCCAAAAGCTGACCTCCTACCTGCCAAGGCATTTTCAACCTGCCATTCCCTACGAAGGTGTCAATATCTTTCTTTCTTTCTTTCTTTCTTTCTTTCTTTCTTTCTTTCTTTCTTTCTTTCTTTCTTTCTTTCTTTCTTTCTTTCTTTCCCTTTTCAGTCCCTGCCACATACACTTGCCGTCCCACAGGTAAGTAGAGGGAGCAGAGTGGCCATCTGCCTGCACAGGAAGGACCGGAAAACCTTGCTCAGGGAGGAGTTTAATTCCAAGGGTAGCCGCGTCTGTTCTTTGTCCGCTGCTGCACGAGAGGGGGGTGACCCCCTAAAAGACGAATTGGGGGAAATAGAAGGAAAAACATTTCTCCTTGGGTTCCAGTCCGCGGAACTTTGTAGTGGAATACAGTTTTGTTTGTTCGTCTTTAAGGTGCCCCACCGCTCCTGTTTATTTGCGGGAGGAGAAAAGTTGCCTCCTATTGGCCCGTCATGCTGCCATGGAAACCAGAGACGCCGCGGCAGTGCTGCGTGGGAGCCTTGCAAGTGCCTGGGCCAAGGCTCTTGTGACCCGCCGCGGGGCAAAGTGGCGTTTTCGCCCCCATCCCTCGTGTCTCACGCACTTTTGTATCTGTGCACCTCTTTCCGTGCTGTGGCTGGCACGCCGAGAGGAGTGCCTCTGAGGACGAGTACTGGGTAAGCGGTGGCAGCACACTGACTGGGGTCTCCAACCATGTTTTCGCTTCTGCATTGCGCTCAAGGGCCTTTGCCGATCTCTTTTTAGCACAATAAACACACATTGTTACCTGTTTTCTCTTCTGTTTTTGCTATAAGTCGCATCTCATCATGTGACATCAGTTTCAATGTCTCCCTTCTGCCTCATTCTTCTACCTTCTGGTGTAGCCAGGGTTAAAAGCTGTCATAGTTTTGAAATCCAGCTTCTGTCTGATGAAACGGTGAAGCCTTCCAGCTAACTCCAAGGGACACCTGCAAAGGAGAGGGACCTCAAATTGCAGAAAATGGGGATATGCATACTTTGCAGCAACTCTCCGTTTCCATAATATTGGAATTAAAAATAAGTTAATATTAGCACTTTAAGATAATGTACGTGTGCAGTATGTTAATTAATGACAGTTGACAAGGAGAAATGTTTCTTCCTCTCCCAAAGTACCTAGAACGCAAGGGCATCCAATGAAGCTGTTGGGCAGTAGGTTCAGAACAGACAAAAGGAAATACTACCTTACACAGAGAGTGATTGAATTGTTTAGTTTGCTGCCAGGTAATGTAGTGATGGCTACAGGAATAAATAGTTTTAAATGGGATTAGATAGATTAATGGAAAATAGGCCCATCAGTGGCTGCCAAGTCATGGTGACTGAAGAGAACCTCCACATTCAGAGACAGAAGGCAACATCAGGGGAAGGCCTCAGTCAAGGCTGTCCAGAGGAACTGGTTGGCAACTGTGTGAGGCAGGATGCTGGACTCAATGGGCTATTGGTCTGATCCAGCCCGGCTCTTCTTATGTTCTTATGTAAAGTAATGTGTTAATTAATTGCTGTTTAATTAATTAGAGGCATTTTCTAGTTGGTTAACTTAAACAACAATAATTGTTGTTGAACAATATTAATTGTTATAACAATAATTGTCACACCTATAGACACTGTGCTCACTGCCCCAAGACTCAAGAGGGGGGTGGTATAATCATTGAAAAATAAATACAAATATAGATAAATATGTCAAATGACATATACCATATGTACTGAATTATCAAATGACATTGTTGGTGTTGTATATCACTGATAACATTTGTGTGTAAACAGCCTTAGTGATATTTTATATTGTTTTCAAATATTGTGTAGCATCTCATCATGTGACATCAATTTGTGATTTCCCCCCCTCTTTTCACAGAACAATGGTGAGCAGGAAAAAGGAATTAACTTTGCAGGTTAGTAGGAAAAGCAAATCTCCCCATGTCTGTTATTGGAGTTTCATTCTAGTATGAAGAGTCAAATGTGACAAAACAATAGAGAGCAAGAACATTGTAGTGTATTGGACTGGAAGCCTGGGTTCAAGCCCCAGTAGACAGAGAAAGTTTACTGGGTGATTTGGGGACAGTTGTAATATTTCAACCTATTTCATAATGATGTTGAGAGTGGAGACCATATCTGATATACATACATCCCTTTGCAGGAATGTACAATAAATAATAGCTCTTAGATATATGTAAATGTATGTTTCCCAGGTGCAACCAGTAGTACGGTTTTTCCTTTCTGATTAATCAGAAAGAGAATAGATGAGGAAGTAGCTGCAACTATGTGATTTTATATGTTGGAGAATAGATTGACAACCAGTGGCTGGCTGTTGAGATGAACAATGACTTCCATAAGCAACCACATCAGAATTGATTATCTTTCGATAAACAGTATATATTCTTCTTAAAGAGGCTATTTAGCCAAATTCAGTTAATAATTTGTTGAAACGTATTGGTCAATCTAGCATTATAGTAGGCCTTTGCTTCTCTGGAGAGCTGCCAATATGAGGTACTTTGAGCATAAGAATATTGTTAATATTTGAATTGCATCTTTTAGACAGTACATATATTAATTAACAAAACATATTCAAGGAAACCTATTCAAATAAGAGTCTGCAGGAATGTATCTTTCTTTTTTGAAAATCAAATCCATATGGGATATAATCTCTCTAAATCCTGCCATCAAGTGGCCAGAAAAAGCAAATGATCATTACTTCAATTCATCTAAGTACTTACATCAGAGTAGACCAATAATTTAACTTGAACTACTTTCATTTTACTCTGCAAAAGCTTTTTATAGGATGTATTTGAACTGCTTTGCTATAAATAGATATGCTGCCAGTTAACTGTTTTGATGTACCTGCTTTATTTAGACCCTCAAGAGTCATGAGCGTTAAACCTAAACCTTACTGAGAAAGAAGGATCCTTATGAAGTCATTTCTAGAAAAGTCCTTCCAAAGAGCCTAGGATCACCTCTTCTTATGCTACTCCCAGCAGACTTTAGTCTCTGTGCCATACCTTAGGGATATTCAGGCAGCAATCCTTAAAAACTGGGAGTAAAACTCATTTGAATAAAATCACACTTACTGCAAATTTGTTAATTCCATTTTAGCTGCTGATAACTTGGCTCTTGTGAGATTCTAGTACTGGGGTGATGATTAGCTCATAGGTCAAGTGTTTTGACCTATGATGGGACAGGTGTTTGAATATAGGCGGGCAAATACTTTGTGTATGTCTGTTGATTAACTAAACTTACATTGTATCTGGGTCACAATTAACTTGCTATGGCTGTATCCCTTCTCCATCCATTTTCATGGGCAGGAGAAAATCTAAAGAGCTGGTGTTTTTGTTTGTTTTGATCTTGATGGGAAGTGGCAGGAAAGGCTGTATGATTTATCTTTCTGGTGTTCCAGCCTTCCAATTTTCCCTCCCTGTCTGACTCCCAGAGCTGAGTGTGCCTGTTTTTGTTGGGCAAACAGTTTTAATATGTATTAGCTGGATTTACACACGCTTGCACTGCTGCTTGGGACTTGTAGTTTGATCCAGTTAGTTCTAAGCATACACCAGCATGATGAATGCTTCTGACTGATGAACATCAACTATGCAGGCAAAAGCAGCTTATACACTCCACATAGTTGTTTTTTGAATGGCATATAACCTGCTCATGAGCCTGAAGTATAATCCAAAAAAGCCTGTTAACTGTGAGTATATATCACCAGCTACAGCCATGCTGAATGCACCACTGGGCACATGCAAAGATGTCCTAATGCTGCCCATCCCTGAGGCTCTTAAATAAGGAGCTGAACTTGACACAAAGCAGGCATTGCAGACAAGGTAAGTTAGAATATCAACTGAATTTTTGCCAAACTCTCAGCATCTCTGTTATACAGACATTTGTGTTAAAAGCTGTTTTGCGTTATTGAAAGATTTCCTGTTTTATTTACACACAGATGGTTGTCAATAATCAGGAACTTTGGGAAGAAATGTTGTGTTCCCGAGGGTTGATAGGTAAGATTTTTTTGCTGCCAGTATGGCACAGAGCCCATTTACCATGCTGCTGCTCAGCAGTATTAATATGTACTGACAATATGTAGGTCAGGTTAGAATTGGAAAGTGAAAGGATGTTACTTCTTTTTATTCCTTCTATCTCAATGAGACTGTTATCAGTTAGATACTCTTCATTAATCTTTACTGATACACTTTTCCTTTTGTGATAAAGACTGAACTACACATGGACTATGAAAGTTACAAGTTTTTTTTATAGTGGCCACTCCTCACAGGGACCATAATGTACAGAACCATTAGACATAAGGATCTTCTCCAGTTCCATGTGTCTATGCCAGGGATGACCAAACTGTGGCTCTCCAGATGTTCATGGACTACAATTCCCATGAGCATGCTGCTGGCAGGGGCTCATGGGAATTGTGGTCCATGGACATCTGGAGAGTGACAGTTTGGCCATCCTTGGTCTATGCCCATAATCCAGGCTAATGAAGCTGGCTGATGCTCCTGGAAATTCCTGGAAATCTGAGGGCAGAAAGCCAGTTTGATGTAGTGGTTAGGAGTGTGGACTTCTTATCTGGCGAGCCAGGTTCAATTCTGCGCTCCCCCACATGCAACCAGCTGGGTGACCTTGGGCTCGCCATGGCACTGATAAAACTGTTCTGACCAAGCAGTAATATCAGGGCTCTCTCAGCCTCACCCACCTCACCTACCTGTTGTGGGGAGAGGAAAGGGAAGGCGACTGTAAGCCGCTTTGAGCCTCCTTTGGATAGAGATAAGCAGCATATAAGAACCAATTCTTCTTCTTCTTCTTCTTCTTCTTCTTCTTCTTCTTCTTGGGGAGAGCAGGGTATGATGCCTTAGAGTTAATCTTCCAAAGTATTACCGTATTTGCCAGCATATAAGATGACTGGGCGTATAAGACGACCCCCCAACATTTCCACTCAAAATATAGAGTTTGTTACATTACATTACAGTACTATGGGCCACTATGGGCAGCTATGTTTATCCCAACTGAAGTGCACCCAGCGTATAGGACGACCCCCCCCACTTGGAGGCATGTTTTTCAGGGAGAAAAAGTAGTCTTATACGCCAGCAAATACTGTAATTTTCTCTGTAGTTTGGATATCAGTAGTAATTCCAGGAAATCTCTAGGTCCCACCTGAAAGTTGGCAACCCTATGAGAGACATAGTCTGGAACAAAGTTGAAATAAATCTCAAGTATTAACAAGATATATTAAATGATGCAGGCATTACACAATAGGATAATATGCAGAGCAACAGAGCAATAATAAATAATATAAACAGTAGTATAGTCCACAATCTCTTTCCCTTTATTAAAGCATTCTTCCTGAACCATTCTGTTATAATAAAGCACTAATACTTTCCTCTCAAATAATAAAGTTTTGCATAGTGTATGAAATACCAGGAGAGTGGGAGCCTTCCTGCCCTAATCAGGCAAGCTATTCCATAAAATGGGGGCACAACAGAGAATACACATGTATAGGTAGGTGTTGATATTGTCCATCTGCATGGTGGCAACTACAGAAGGCCCTGAGCTCCTTTAATGGAAGCTCAATTGAACAGTCCTGAGTAGGATTCTGAATAGACTTTACTTTGTAAATCTATTATTTTCTGACAATTTTGAATTGTTTAATCTCTTTACAGTGGTAGATGTTTATCAGTGCTGGTGCGGTCCATGTAAAATGATAGTAAACCTCTTCAGGAAAATAAGAAATGAGCTTGGGGATGACCTTCTGCATTTTGCTGTGGTAAGATGTAGCTTCAAAGTATATCTGGCACAGGACATCCATGAAAGGGCATTGCAAGAATGAGTGCTTTTCCAATGCGTTTTATTCCAGAGGCAATATCTGAGGATTTAGAGGGAGTTTAGGGTTTAGAGGGAGCAGAATTTTGGAGGGAAGGAGTTGAGAGAGGGAGCAGAGATGGCATTTTATTGGTGTCATGAGCCAAAAATTGCAAATATAATTTCCAAGGGGCTTATGGGGAAGCAGGGTATACCAGGCAAGTACTTTCAGTGATGAAGTGGAGGTTTGCTATATATTTGTGCAGACAGTGGTGTGATATCTGAAACAAGATATATTAATAATAATTCTGTAGCTCTGTGCATTATTACTAAAAATTCTAAAAAAATGATATAATCATTTTGATTGTGTATGAATTTATCATGCAGGGATTCCTTGCACAGTGATTTCTGTGTAACCTCCTGGTCTTTTGCTGCCACTTGGAAGTTGGCAACCTTACTTGAGATGGATCTTTCTCACCTTCCCTTTCTCCAGAAGCCATTTGGGGCTACCAAAATGCAGTGGGGTTTTGGGACCCAGATGGGTAAAAAGTCATACATGAGTGCGTGCAGTAAAGAGGAAGTGGGCAAAATCCTCTTTTGGCTTATTATGTCAGAACATCATTTTGTGCTTGTGAAAGTTTTAAGCCAGTAGAAAGTATACATAAAATCCAACCCATTAGATCTAGCCATAACAATGAGAAACAGTGGAATTTTCTTGGATGTACTTTTGGAAAGTTCTAGGATGAATTGTGCTAAGAGTACACCTACCAGTACAAATTTAGAACAAGTTTCTATTATTATTATTATTATTATTATTATTATTATTATTATTATTATTATTATTATTATTATTATTATATTTATATTTATACCCCGCCTCCCCCCGAAGGCTCGAGGCGGCTTACATAAACCCGTCCCCTAAAACCATAAAATGACAATAAAAACCAATGATTTACAATAATTGTAACAGCGATGGCGTAGCCTACTCATTTGCTCTCCGCATCCTCATCTACGGTGGGGGGTGACGCTCTCTACCGCCAGTTTGTGAGGGGGGGGGCTGATCTTCTTTCCGCCCGGCCTCAGTTATAAGCCTGGCGGAAGAGCTCCGTCTTACAGGCCCTGCGGAATGCTGGTAATTCCCGCAGGGCCCTCAGCTCTTCCGGGAGCTCATTCCACCAGGTTGGGGCCAGGACCGAAAAGGCCCTGGCCCTAGTCGAGGCCAGGCGGGCTTCCTTGGGGCCGGGAACGACCAGTAGGTTAGCCCCCGCAGAGCGTAAAGCCCTGCGGGGGATATAGGGCAAAAGGCGGTCCCTCATATATGCTGGGCCTAGACCACGGATGGCCTTGAAGGTCAAAACCAAAACCTTGAACCTGATCCGGAAGGCGACCGGTAACCAATGCAGCTGCCTCAGAACTGGCTGGATGTGAGCCCTCCATGGTGTAGCTGTGAGGACTCTAGCAGCCGCATTTTGGACGAGTTGCAGTTTCCGGATCAAGCCCAGAGGCAGGCCGGTGTAGAGCGAGTTACAGAAATCTAGTCTAGAGGTGACCGTCGCATGGATCACTGTGGCCAGGTGTTCAGAGGACAGATAGGGCGCTAGTAGCCGAGCCTGGCGAAGATGGAAAAATGCCCGGCTAGCTACCTGTTTAACCTGTGCCTCGAGTGTTAGTGAGGCATCGATGGTCACCCCTAAATTCCTGGCCTGAGATGCGATATTAAGTTGCGTCCCGGCCAGAAAGGGTAAGCCCGCTTCCTGATCTGCCCCCCTACGGCCCAACCACAGAACCTCCGTCTTGGAGGGGTTGAGTTTCAGGCGACTCTGCTCGAGCCATCCAGCTACGGCTTCCAAACATCTGGCAAATGGATCTGGGGGGGAGTCCGGGTGGCCATCCATGAGGAGAAAGAGCTGGGTGTCATCAGCGTACTGGTGGCAACCCAGCCCATAGCTCCGTACCAGTTGAGCCAGAGGGTGCATAAAGATGTTAAATAATGTAGGAGAGAGCACCGAGCCCTGTGGGACCCCACAAGGGAGCCGGTAAGGGCCCGATACTTCCTCTCCCACGGCTACCCTCTGTGTCCGGTTTTGGAGGAAGGAGCGTATCCAGCGTAATGCTGTACCCCTTATCTCCGTACCGGCAAGGCGGCTCGCTAGCACCTCGTGATCAACCACGTCACACGCGGCCGACAGATCTAAAAGAACTAGCACAGCAGAGCCACCTCGGTCAAGCTGGCGACGGGGGTCATCCAACAAGAAGACCAACACAGTCTCCACCCCATGACCAGGGCGGAAGCCAGACTGTTTTAGTTTAAATTCTTCCCAAAGGATTGTGGGAATTTTGGTTAGAGGTATTTCTATAATTTTTTTAAAGAAACCAATGCCGCCATCTCACAGAACTACAATTCCTAGGGCTCTTTGGGGAAAGGAAATTTTTGTTAATTTAGTTTTAGCCTGCAGTGAATGTTTGCACAAATATCACACACTCAAGTGAAAACATAGTTTAAAGCAACAAAGAATGTGAAGCATGATAAGCAACTGATATTAAATAAAGGATGAGAAACAACTCTCCCCTTTCTTACCTAAATGACACCCAAGTTGTCACAATGTGTGCTTTGAATAGATTGTATTATTTTCTTTTTATTAGGCTGAAGCAGATTCAGTTGATGCCCTAGAGAAATATCGTGGAAAATGTGAGCCTACATTTCTGTTTTTTGCTGTAAGTTAATTCCACATTTGAAATCTCATCTAAAACGTTGTTTATTTTAACTGTGGTTAATTTGTAATTCAACCTGAAGATGATCATTCAGATCCTGATTAGCCTTGACCGATGCTGTTTTTATCATCTTCAGTCTTTCTCTCCCTTGAAGAAAGCTGACTAGCAACTTTGTATGTATTATGATCAGGGCAGCCTTGAGAATCAAGCTAGGATTAAATCAAAATGTTCATATTCATAGATCATGTAAATCTATAGTTAATACTAACTGTGGCTAATAAACCAATTGTAAGCCATACTTTCTGATCCTGGTTTAATGTCTCTGGTTTCTGAGCAACCACTGCGTTGCAGTAGACAGTCACACTAACCATAGTTAATTTAATTAATCCATGGCTGTGCTTGATATCTGAACTGAGCAAACCTGTTGGCATAAATTATGGTTGTAAGTAAAATTATTAATTTCTGCTTCCTTTCAGGGAGGAGAATTAGTAGCAGTTGTAAGAGGAGCAAATGCACCATTGCTACAGAAAACCATTCTGGAGCAACTAGAAGCAGAAAGGAAGGTCTTGACTCATGGGGTGGAGAGAGTGGTGGTAATGTAGTCCCACATTGCAATTTTCCAAAGATTGTATTTATTTTCAAGTTGAGCGTTGTGCTAGATGCTAACTCTACCAAATATAAGGTCCTTCGCGGTCTGGGCCCCACATATCTGAGGGACTGTCTGTCACCCTATGTCCCCCACAGGACCTTGTGCTCTGCGGGTACTGACTTGTTGGTGATTTCTGGCCCTAGAGAAGCACGCCTGGCCTCAACCAGGGCCAGGGCCTTCTGGCCTCAACCTGGTAGAATGAGCTCCCGGGTGAGCTGTGGCCCCTGCGTGAGCTTTCTGTGTTCTACAGGGCCTGCAAGACAGAGCTCTTCTGCCAGGTATGTGGTTGAGGCCAGGGCAGTAAGAAAGATCATTCCCCCCCCCCCATTGGGTGCCCTTTGGGTGTCCCTTTGAGTGCTAGTGTTATGGTCTCCTAGCACTGGGCTATGGAACATCAATGGCCCTCTCCTAGCCCACGTGATTAGATATTGGTAGGAGGGTCGGGTTAGGTTTCACCATCTGTGGTTTTTTTTGTTTGTTTATTGATGGGTGTCCTGTTTTAATGGTGGGTTTATTTGGGTTTTATGATGGACTATTGTAACCCGCCACGAGCCTGCTTCGGGAGTGGTGGGGAATAAATATAACAACAACAACAACAACAAATAGAAGGAGAAGTTGCAAGCACACCTTGAGCCTTATGAAGTGAGGCTGAGAATGTCCACAGCTGGAAAAGTGATCTGTTTATTCTTGGTTTGAGAAGAAATAAATATTCTCTGCTGTCAAACCTTTTCATTTGATGAGATAGTGAACCTGAGCTCCAGATATTCTCAACAGTACGAGGACTGTCAGTTTTACATCTTTAAAAAGAAATGAAGCTGCTTTGTTTAAGAAATGTGTAACTTGCTATACAAAGTTTGTCCCTAATGTGGGTGGAATTCTGCACATACTGAATGATGGCAGTGAAGCAGTGCTGGACATACTACTATGTATTGACTAGCTGTATTATACAGCAGTGGTCCCCAACCTTTTTATCACCGGGGACCGGTCAATGCTTGACAATTTTACTGAGGCTTGGGGGGGGGTAATCTTTTGCCAACGGATGTCGCCGCCGCCTAAGCCCCTGCTCCACTTGCTTTCCCGCCAGTGCCCCTGACCTCCCGCTGGGAGGTGCTGCCAGCAGCAGCTGCGCAGTGCCATGCCTCAGGGGAGCCCCAGCCATGGTGGCCGCTGGAGAGCACCAAATGTAGCAGCCGAGGAGGACGAGAAGGAGTCGTGGCCCGGTATTGACTGATCAACGGACCGGTCCCAGTCTCCGGACCAGGGGTTGGGGACCACTGCTATACAGGATTCTTCTTCTGTCTAGAGAAAGTGACTAGAAACTACACTGCAAGATACAGTAGGCTTAGGAATGTGGGGCTTACTATAGATATTGTATAAGGACAGGAACCTTGTACATCTTTACAGAACTTTCATATTCTTCTCTGACATTCTCCAGGAACAGTAAACACATCATGTACAGCATCTTCCTCTGACAAAAACAAAACAAGTTCTTAGAGAAAATAGTAAAAAAAAAACAGAACCAGAAGGAGAGGTTGCAAGAATGTCACATTCTGGAAAAAGGTTTTTTTTTAATTACTAGAAATAGTCATAGGAGACTGTTATAAATGACTAGATTGCTTTCTAAAACAGTGTATGACTGTAACATTGTAATGATGACAGATTCAGGATGAGGCCTTCCTTCAGGAACAAGAAAACACTACTGCTGAAGAATATGAAAAAGAGGAAGAGGAAGAATTGGATGAAGACAAAGCAGGTGTGTGGTTCTGCTGAATGCATTACTGTTAATGCATATGCCCTGCATTTTCCCTGCCCCAAACCTCATGGTGATTTCTAGAGTTGTGTGCAGCAGCATCCGAATCGAATGGCTGATTCGGACACCACCGTTCACAATCCCCCCCCATTTGTTTAGTGCTGTATCTGTAAACCGCTCAAGGAGCGGTATAAATAATTCGCTAAGGCTAAGGGGGTGGGCTGAGTCTAGGATAGGAAACAGGAGCCATTGGCCCCTTGGCCCAGGATTGACAATCAGAGGGGCCAATTGGGCCCTCACCAGGACAGACCAGATTTCCATTCAGTCAGCCCAGCCAGGGGCAATCTGGAGACATCACTGCCAGTCTGCTCCTGACCACCGCTGGGAGAGGAGGTCAGTAGGGCTGCCAAGGGGGATGAGTATGGAGGCTTGGACAGGCTGCGCCAGCCATTTTCGCCCCACGGCTGTCCTGTCATGTCCAACTGTAAATTGTCTCAGAACACTGACAGAGCTGGCAGGAGGTTGGTGAGTGCGCTCCCTCCCCCTCCCTTCAGGCCTGCTGCAAAGGAGCCTTTAACAGACCCTGATTGAGGCATTTCCGAGAGCAATGCAGGGGAGCCTCAGGGCATGGGGGAGTGCATTCCTTTTGAGGGGGGGATTTCTCCTTCTGCCAAACAGCTGACAGGGAGGCCACAGAAAAGCCCCTTCTCACTTAAAATACTGCTCTGGCTGGGGGTTAGACACAGCCAAGCCATGTGTATTTCTTCTTTGCAACTCTCTGCAGATTTGAGGCCACAGCGTTATTCTGCAGACCAAACTGGATGCTGTTGCAGAGGTTCTTTGTCTCCTGTTTCATCTGCCCAGCAACCCTGTGCAGTAGGCCTCAAGTCTTTCAATTCAACAACAACCTGTGTGGGAGGCCTTAAATGTTTCTTCTCTTCCACAACCCTATCCAAAGTAGCCCTTTCTGCTTGAGGGGCTGATCTTTATACTCTGAAAATGAGCGGTAATTCCAGGAGCTCTCCAGGCCCCACCTGGAGGTTGGCTACCCTTGGGTTGGAAATATTCCTCGAGTTTTGGAGGTGGGACTTCAAAATCGTACAATGCCTCAGAGTCCAGCCTTCGAGGAGGCCGCTGGGGCGCTTCTGGACCTGGGGGAAAGGCCACGCCGCTGCCGGGGGGGGGAGGCCCCAAAAGCACACCTAGCGACTGTTGTATTTGCAAGGACAACGGGCTTGGTCCCTAGTGTTTTAATAATTATGTAAACGATCACAACTACTGGAGAATTGAGAAAATGTATTATTTATCCAAAAGTTAAAATTGACCGAAATTCATTTCACATTTTGTTATCAAAAACTCTGTCCCTGAATACAGGTGGTGAGTTTAGCTCTGGGTTAAATTAAGTTCTGCTCCAGTAATGTAAAAACAGCTCAGGAGACAGATGGCCTTGTCTGGCAGTCATCTGCTAGCTAAGCTGCCACTTCAGCCTGCCTCCTGAGGCTGCCCACCGCTAATATCTCATGCTCGATGGATTCTCGTTCTTTTACTCCACAATTCTTGAGTCTTTTTGTTGTTGCACGACAAGGTAGCTAATCATGTCTATGAAATATATTTCAATCAGTCTTTTACTTATTTATTTACTTCATTTCTCATCCAACTTTATCGTTCAAACTCAAGGCAGACATATGTGAAAATATACACAATATACTGATTTAAAAGGTTAGTTACTGAGCATGTGATTTTGTAAAATCCAGTGATGTCAGATATTGATGACTTTGAACAGGGTGAGCTAAGAGGTCAAATGGCCCTCCCCTAGAGCTGCAGACCTGAGGTGGGGAAATTCATGGAGATCTGGGAGCACAATGTGCAGAGGGTAGGGTTTGGGGAAGGGAGGGGGCTTGGCAGCAGGGCCAGATTTTCCTATAGGCTAACTAGGCTTCAGCCTAGGGCCTCAAGATCAAGAGGGGCCTATATTCCACATTTTTATAAAGGTTAGTACCAATCACAACACGTTTCATTTAACATATTGATAGATATCACAGTAATGATGTATTTTATTATCTCTCATGTAATTTACAAACTTAAAAATGGGGAGTGAAAGGGCCACATAAGTGGAATAGCCTAGGGCCTCTTTTCATGTAAATCTGGCCCTGCTTGGCAGAGATGCCATACTGTCGATTCCATCCTTCAAAGCTGCAATTTTCTGGGAGAATGCCAGGCCTCACCTGGAGGCTGGAAATGTCACCTGGAAAAAGCCAGGTTTCATTATCATTACCGCTGAAGAAGCTGAGCCAAGTGGCCTCCTAGGCACTGGTAGAGTTGCTGGGGCTTGGCCCTGCACACTTATTGCTCTCAGTGGGCTTCTAAGATAGCAGCCCACTGGCTAATTTCCCAGTAAGCCCACTCTTGACTTTGAATGTCAAAGTATTTGTGGGGTAGTTACATATAGAAATAAATAAACCTGTCGGTGTCAGTGAAGGACTTAGGCTCCCATACTAAAGTAACCTTGGTTTCCTTTCATTCCAATATGCTTAGGGGAAAAGACACATCTATGCTTGCTGTAACTTTAGCCCCAGTGTCATCAGGCCTTGACTGAAAAAAAATAAGTATAGAATGAAAGTAGATGAGTGTTTAATTTTATGGTCATGCTGTGTGGTTCAGAGGCAGAAACAACAATTTTGCAATTTAAAAATCAAAACAACTATTGTTCCTTTGATGTTGCTTTCAATATTTACATTACTTTCTTCTCATGGTAATTTACTCTTATATTCCTAGATTAATTCACCCATTTATCTTCTGCAACTGGCTTTCCAACTGCCATTCTGAAGATGATGAAAAATTTCTGTAGTCTGGCGATGAGCTGTAATTCTTAGGGATCCCTAGGTTCTACCTGTGAACTGACATCCCTATGTGAGACATATACTTATCTTCACGGCTTTGCTATTTGCTCCATTGTAATGTTTGCTTCTGAGCAATGAGACTTTTACTCTCCATCAGACATTTTCATGCTAAATCTGGGCTTTTTTTTGTAGTGGAGCTCACTGGTAATGAGTACTGGTACCTTTTTTTCAGGGCTTTCACAAGTCCTGATTTTGATGTGCTGGCCCACCTCACTCAGCCAGGGAGGGGAGTCTCAGGAATAGCCTAGTGGTGATCTCTTGCTGGAAATCAATGCTGGCACTTACAAGAAAAATCACTGTGTTGAGGTAATCTAAAACACAATTAACAATTTTGCAGATCTTCAGAATATCAAATATCTTTTGAATCCATCTTTAACCCTAGCTAAGGCACAGTTTATCTCAGTTTCTAATACGTAGATTTTATAGTTTTCTAACCTTGTAGGGGCTGAAATTCTGACCTAATGTAAATCAACAGCTGCCATCCTGGATTCCATTATGGCAGGTACACACAAATTAGCAACATGACTTTTCAGACATAGGTAGACAACATTTGTCTAAAATATACTTCTGCTGCTCATGGCAAGGGGTTGACAGTGATAATGAAATCCAGGAGACATTATTGATCAATTTATATTGTAATTGCTGTTTTAATAAAGAAATTAAAATATGTACGCTTCATTTTCTTTTTCACATCTACACTTTAAACTAGGGGTTCCCAAAGTGGGCGGTACTCCCCCAGGGGGCAGATGAATTATTCAGGGGGGCAGTGAGGAATTTTGGGGTGGTAGGGGTTGTCCAGCTGCAGATGTGTTTTTCTAGTGAGAGACATTCCAGGGTGGCTTGCCACTGCCTGCCTCTGGGTGGTAGTGACCCTGGACTTCCCAGTGCTGACCAGGTTCAACCCTGCTTAGCTTCCATAAGAAAACAACAGCCTCAGAAGGTGGGTGGGAGGGAATCATATTCCTGTTGAGCTCCTTCCCCTCTTCAGACTCTGTCTTTCCCAGATCTACCCCGGATCTACCCCGGATCTCCAGGAATTTCTTAACTCAGGCAACCCTTCCTCAAAAGTCTCCATCTTCAAGAGCCTGGAAAAGCCTTTTCTATCTCTCTCCAATGAGGAACCAAAGTGGCTTTTACAAATGACTTTTGCAAAGAACTTCTCTCTATATATGTTTCTAGACTAAAATATGGCTGCTGCACAACCAAACAAGAAATGTAGGCAAGATAGTGTTTTGATTTTGCAGTAGTCTTAACATCAGGAAAGAGGTGTGTGTTCGTATGGGGGGGACATTAAGGGATGTAGTTGGGAGTTGAGCGGTAGCCTGAAAAAGTTTGGGAACCACTGCTTTAAAATATCTGACCATAGTAAAATGCCATAGGATGCTTCATAAACCAAAAATTGATTGATTGATCCATTTTTTCCCAATGGAGACCCGAAGCAGGTTACATTTTATTCTTACAGCAATCCTAAAAGGTAGGTTAGGCTGCGAATGTGTGACTGACCCAAGGTCACCCTGTGAGCTTCCATGGAATTCCACATGTTTCATGTGGATTCAAACCTGTGTCTCCCAAATCCCAGTCTGATATAATCACTACACCACACTGGCTCATAATAAGGATTTCTTTGACAAAAAAACAACAGTCCCTAACAGGTAGTGTTGATAACTGGGTTGAGAAATTCCTGGAGACTTGGTGTAGTCAGGTTTGTAGAATCTTCGGTGGGCTATAGAAGTCCATTCTGAAAAGCAACCATTTTCTCTCTAACTTGGAGCTCTGCTGTAATTCCAGGACATCTCCAGGCTTCTTCTGGAAGTTGGCAACTATACCAACAGCACATTCCCTAAATAACTTCTCTACTTATTTTTGTGTCATCTTTCCACCTAAATCTGGTTCCCAAGGCAACAAGTATTAAAACAACACAATAAAGTTTATATTATATATAACAAATCAATAAACTACCTCTCTCCCTCTGGCTGAAACCAGGGAGGGCCAACAGCACTTATTTGGTTGTCAGCCCTATTGAACAATTAAATAGTGTTGTCTGTCCACTAAGATCAGTGGGTCTAGACTGGCGCGATGTTTGACAGGACTGCAGTTACTCTCCTCCTTCGATTAGCTACTTTGCCGTCCGAGGGTTAAGCTGCGATTCTAAACACAAGGGATGAAGTCCTCCTGAACAGAATGAAATTAATTTCGGAGTATGAATGTTTATGATTGCACAGGTGCATTCTCAGGGGCTTGCTCTCAGGAAACTGATCACTGTATCTCACGCCGTTTACAGTTGATCATGACGCCTCTAGTGGAGTTTTTGCTTTGTTTTTAGTAGGGGTTTTGTTTGAACACAGGGAAATTTTACCTTCATTTTAGCTTTCCATTCCTGAGGCGGGGAAGGGCGAGCGGACGAAGACAGAAACCTATTGATAATTCCTTTTAGGAAAACCGTGTTTACTAAATAAATTGTGTTTACTGACATTTGAGACTCTTTGCACGCCACATCTCCCACCCGCCGCCAGTCCAAATCCCAGGGAACTCCACTGCAACGAAAACCCCGAGTTTTGCGCAATTTCCGGAGCTCATATTTACTCCGGAGCCAGAAGAGGGCGCGATGAAACCTACTAAAATTTAGCCGGCAGAAACGCCTGCGCTGTCCCTTTAAACAGAGGCCGGGCAAGAGGCCGCTCTGGCTCGGGCGGAAGTCAATGGCTGAGGTTGGGGGCTCGAGGGGCGGCAGCGGCTGGATTGTGGGGCTGTGAGGAGGCCCCCGGGAGTGTGGCCGGGCCCGCCAGTCTGTCTCTTCTGTGTCGCGGGGCCTGTCCACTTAGCTCAGCCTGACAGGGTCGGAGTTTGAGGCGCTCCCTGGTCGGGTCGAGGGCAGGCAGCCGCCGGTCAGAAGCCAAGAAACGGCAATGCCCTGGCTCTGTTAATTTTAGCCAGCTGCCTTGAAAGGTGTTTGTGTGTTTTCTTAAATGTGCATCATTGTGTGGAGGGGTGTGGGTGTTCATAACATGAACAATTCTTATTTTCAATGTTTTAATTCTGTTTTTCTTCCCAGTGGAGACCCAAGTGGCTTACAAAACATGGTGTTTATGAGCATACATTTTAAATAAGCAAAGGAAGGGGGGGAGAGTCCTTGCAAAACAGGCAGTATTGTGCTGTACATTCTGGGCTAGTCTGGGATCTGTTGGACCTTCACTTAGGTTTTCGGGTTGCGGGTTTAAGAGCCCAGAGGCCTTTAGTTTGTGCCTCCATGCCAGGCATGCAGGAACCTAAGCTTAGACCAGATATTATTTAAGAGCTGTAAAAAAGTTGAGAGTATCAGTCTGATGGGTGTGTGGTTTTATCACCATAACTTGTAACTGGTTGTTACTCCAGGGTCAGAGTTGCCCCCTTCTTATCCTGGAGCCTTAAAATGTCCCTATGCCTTTGTTACAGTGTTTGCACTTAGAGAAAGATGTCAGACTCTTTCACTTCCTGTAAAAATCTATGGATGAAATCCATCTTTCCAGGGCAAACTTTAGTGTAACTCCTTCCTCTTTATTGAAATGGTAGCTGCGTTCTTGCATGCCTCTTTTTCATCTCTTCTTCTGTTGCTGTGCATTTATTAAATTTGCTTATGTTTTGCTCCTAATGAAATTGAAGATCACACGAGAAAGTTGATTTGCAATTTCATTTCAGCTATGTGGTTTACAGTGCTAGAGTGATTTTGGTCTAAGTTACTTGAAGTAATTTTAGATTGTAGGGGGCCAGTTCAGTTCAGTTTAGTTCAAACTTTATCACAGTCGTTCAGACCAAGTTGTATGAAGTTAATACATAAAGACCAAAAGAATATGGTCATTTGATATAATGCAGTTTAAAACAGATCATAAAATAGAGCTTAAAATTATGCTACTTTAGAGCATCGGATTTTTATGGTGGCGGCACAAAATTTAGCCAGCTGAGTTGTCACCTGGAGGGACTCATCACATAGCAGCCTCTTTGCTCGATCTACATCATGATGTTCTGGCAACTTTTTAAAGAGTGGTTCAATCAAGTTGCTACGAATGTCTACATAAGCAGGGCAGTGGAACAATATATGCTCTCTTGTATCAATTTTGCCACTCCCATAAAAACATTCTCAGTGTAAGGTGAATGTTCTTATAGTGAGCCTCTACAAGAGCTGAAGGCAAGACGGAGCATCTTGCAAGGGTAAATGCCCTTCGTTGTTTACTTATTAGCAGCTGAGACAGGTAAGTGGCAGGGGCCAGAACATATCTTGTTTTAACTGGGGCCCAAAAAGTTGGAGTTTTACTCAGGTCCAGTTGACGTTGATTGTCTTGTATCCGCTGCTGTAGGGAGTCTGTTTTTGTGCTGTTAGTGAAACCAGACAAGCTTTAAATCTCCCTTATTTTATAAAGTGTCTCATTTTTAAAAGGTGGGGACAGAAGAGATGGAAGATGAAATGAAGATGGAGAGTCAAAACCTTGATCCAGACCAAGGCTCTTGCTCTGTGACAGATGAATTAAGTCAGCAGCTCTTGAGCCAAGAAGCCCCTTCTCCAAAGCTGTCTGTGATTGAACTGAGCAAAGAACTAGACTCCAAAGGTGATTTGGTAAGAATTTAAGTTGTCATTTTCTGTTTGTGCAGAAAAAGCTGCATTCTAGGTTTGTGACTGTCTAATTTTTGTACTGTATGCCTTTATGTTTTGCTGTTTGCTTTTATATTCTCAGGTGATTAACTTTATTTGTCAGATACACTTGTTTCACGTTAATAGCACTGCTAAGTATACATGCTAAAACATATTTATACAGGAATCTTCTTTTTGATCTTCAGACACTTTGATCAGATTACAGGCATGAAAAATCTCTAACCTCAGAGGTATGCAATTATAGTTTTTGTAAATAAAATACTTACGTAGTCTTTTATAGTATAACCTAATAGTTCTGTTGGCTAGTGTGATCTTTTCTTTGAAGATGAGGAAGGAATCCTTTATTCTCCCTGCTTTCCGAGGCTTTAGCCATAGATGCAACTATCAGCTAGCAATAGATGAAAAGTGAGGCATGGGCATACAGCAAAGGTTCATTTTAGGATTTTAAAAATAATCCTGTTCTGCTGCATGCATTGACTGAGAGGTTCATCATAGATACTATAGAGTTTCTTTAATACATATATTACAGTATGCTAAATATTTCAGTCATCTATAAAGTTGGTGACTGTTGTATGGTGCTGTCTCTGGCAGTGTAGTTCGTGCTTTATGTAGTTGTATTAACTCATTTATTTGGAGTTTTTTTGCCTGTGCTACTTAGTGTTGTCATAGGGAAAGGAAATAGTGTGCTGGAAGATAACTTTTGTTTTATTAGGCAAGGGGTGTACACAACCTATTTTAAACCTCACACTAACTTAACTAAATGTTTATCATTATTTAAAACTGAAGGAAGTAAAATTAGCAAACTAAATGAAAGAAGTGGAATTAGCAGGCTATAATCCAAGAATCCAAGAAAAGAGCCTCTTGTGGCGCAGAATGGTAAGGCAGCTGTCTGAAAACTTTGCCCATGAGGCTGGGAGTTCAATCCCAGCAGCCGGCTCAAGGTTGATTCAGCCTTCCATCCTTCCGAGGTCGGTAAAATGAGTACCCAGCTTGCTGGGGGGTAAACAGTCATGACTGGAGAAGGCACTGGCAAACCACCCCGTATTGAGTCTGCCATGAAAACGCTGGAGGGCGTCACCCCAAGGGTCAGACATGACTCGGTCCTTGCACAGGGGATACCTTTACCTTTAATCCAAGAATAATTATTTATTTGGACTTTCAAAATGCTTTTGACAAAATCTGTTCCCAAAAGTCCCTAAAATGGTTATGGAATAAGAGTGGTAGTCACAGGATAAGAGAATGGGTTGTTTTATGTCTAAGGAATGCGTTAAAGAACAGGAAACAAATGTTATGAATTAACAGGTAGCTTCCAAAAAGGAGGGAAATGAGCACTGAGGTCACCAATAAATCTTACAGGGTCTCTGTGTGTAAAGTGGTGTCAATTTGCAGCTGACTTCCAAAAAGGAGAGAATTTGCAGATGACACTAAATTGGGAGGAGTAGCAAACACACCAGAAGATGGAGATAGAGTTCAAGTGAAACCTGAACATGCTGGAAAAGTGGGCAAATGAGAACAAGATGCAGTTCAATAAGGAAAAGTGCAGAGTTCTACATCTACGTCACAAAAGTGAAAAGCATGCATACTGGATAGAAGAGACACTTCTGAGTAGCTGTGTGTGTGCACATGATCTTAGAGTTCTTGTGGACTGTAAGCTAAATATAAGCAGACAGTGTGATGCAGCAGTAATATATCAACAGAGGCATCACATCAAAATCTCAAGATGTCCGAGTCCCACTGTACACTGCATTGGTCAGATGCCACCTGGAGTACTGTGTGCAGTTCTGGAGGCCTCAAAAAGGATAAAATTGAGAGGGTTCAGAGGAGAGTGATGAGAGTGATTTGGGGTCTGGAGACCAAGTCCTATGAGGAAAGGCTGAGGGACTTGGGACTACTCAGTTTGGAGAAGAGGATGTTGAGAGGGGACATGATTGCTGTTGTTAAGTATTTGAAAGGCTGTCACTTAGGATAGTAGGGAAAGGCTACTGTTGTCAGCAGTGGGTGGGACCTGCAGTAATGGGTTTAAACTACATGTAGAACAATATCAGGTAGATATCAGGAAAAACTTTTTCACAGTCAGGGTAATTCAGCAGTGGAAGGTGGTAAGCTCCCCCTTACTGACGTCTTCAAGCAGTGGCTGGACAGATTCTTATCCTGATCCTGCATTGAGTAGGAGGTTGGACTAGATGACTCCTTACAACTCTATGATTCTATGACTTATGACTGCCCCTCATAGGGTTTTCATATTAAGAGATTTTAGAGGTGACTTGCTGTTGCCTGTCTCTGCATAGCAAACTGGGACTTCCTTGGTGATCTCCCATCCAAATACCAAACAGGGCTGACCCTGCTTAGCTTATTGGATCTGACGTTATCAGTCAAGCCTGGCCTATCCAAATCAGAGCATGGGGACTTCTGTCGTGTAAATATTCTTAAATTAACCAGAACTGGGGTAAACAGTGAAAGACATAAAAAGAAAGCCTGTAAAAATAATGTATGCCAAAATCAATTTTTGGAGCTAGTGCTATATTTAGCAGTGCTATTAATATATAGTGTATACAGGGACGTAATGTTTCACTTTGTAACCCAAGCATCCTTGTATTGCCACACCATGGCAATGTTGGAAGCAAAAGCCTTGAGCGACCAGATACAGTTGGTAGATTTTAACTTGATTATTCTTTGGATTTTGACCTTTATAGTGTAGGTTTAAAATCATTTCCCTAGGATTAAGCCCCATTTAATAGACCTGGGTGGGATTCTGAGCGTACCTTCTCATAATGGCACTGTTAAAGCTCAAACCCCTTAGGTTCAGAGTTCTTGAAAGCACTTTGTATCCTGTATGAGGCCTCCCGAACTTTAAAATCTAAAAATGAAGCCCTGCTCAAGATACCATTTGGGGAAGATTTGAGCTACTTCTGTCAGGAGCTTTGGCGGCCGCTTCTCTCGCAGCCTGGTGAGCTTTTCGCTGCGGGGGGGGGGGGAGAGGCAGGCAAGGCTGCCTGTTACTGAGGCCTTTGCGGCCCGGTAGTGGGCTGCGGACTGGGGGTTGACGACCCCTGTGTTAAATAACAACAGAAATTTATCATCAAATAGCAAGTATTGTTAATTGCATGCCATGTTTCACTCTGGAAGGTTGTGAAAGATTTTATTTTTCTCTTCTTAATGTAGATCGATGACAAGGAGTTTGATATTCCCCAGGTTGATACTCCTCCAACGCTGGAAAGTATTTTAAATGAGGTGAGTTGAGGAAGGCCCAACCAGCTACCCATTTCGCACATTAGGCCAGGAGATCCAAAGCAGATTCCCAAATCAATCACATGCCCAGTTCTTACTTTCCTGTAATATATAGCCTGCTCTCAGACTTCCCTGGCTAAGAAGGCTATGTCTTTATTAAAACGCCAAAAGCCAAGTTGTGAATCAGCATTGTATTTTTTGTTTGTTTCTGTGTGACATTCTGTACACATCAGGAGAAACATATATATTATGGATACTCAGAGGTCTTTGTAAGCCACAACATTTTTCTGCCTTTCATCATCCACAACATCTAACCTGTAGGTAGTAAACTGTGACAATACTTGCTGCTGTAAGTAGTTTGACATGTATTGAGTGATTAATAAGTTATGTATTTTCTCTCTCAGACAGACGATGAAGAAGAGCCTTTTGTTCTTGAAGATCCTTGTCTTCTGAACATTGATAATATTGATACTCACTCATATGATACCTCTTCTGTTGCTAGCTCCGACAGTGGGGATAGGTCCCACTTGAAAAGGTAACTAGGTTGGCAAAAGCCGTTAAAGAGTAGTTTTGTGATACAGATGTTAAGAGAGCAATCCTTTTGAAGATTGATGAAGATTGAAGTCTATAGGTCAGGTGACTGCCAATTATAAGAGAAGTGTAGATCCTTAATTTATTGTTTGAAGTGGGCAAGGACAGATGGATTTAAGAAACTATGTGGGATAAAAGTCTATTGTAAATCAGGGATTATGCACAGTTCTCTTCTGTCTTTAATATTATATTTATGACTTTATGACTACAGACTCATGAGTTGCTATTTCATTATCTAGATGGTTTAAGTGGTTAAGCTGTAGTGTTGCCTTTCACAATTTTTGTGCTTCACCAAAGTCCCAGGTTTTTCGGTTGTCAAGAGGTGGCTCTGACCTGCATTCCAGTTCAGTCATTTATCAAGTAGCCAAGATCTCAGGGAGCCTCCAGGTTAATGACTGAATAATATTAGGATTCATCTATACAAGATGATATAATCTGTCTTATCTAATTACTTAAATAAAATAAAATACAGATTTGCTTTGCTTTGCTTACTTAAAACATGCCACCTTTCTACCTGAGCTTAATCTCCAAAGGCAGCTCACATAAAAGCATTAAGATATCAGAACAATTAAAAATGTTGTTACTATTGTGTACTCATTCAGTCTTTATTTCCTTAAACTTTCTTCTGTATATTTAATATTTAGGCAAAAAGCAATATGGCACCCTCAAAGTATGGTATGGTAAGGCCTCTTGCACACTTTCCATTAGCCTGGTGCCTCAGTGCTTGGACATAAATCTGAAATGATATTCCTGCAGTTACTTGGGCATTTCTCTTTGGCTGAACAAAGGGGTATCTTTAAATAAGATGCAGGTTTTTGCTAGGTGTTTCAATTCCTTTGTCCTGTTTGTATGCTTGCAAAGAAATTTGATAGCTCTCTATCAAAATATGGGGGCATGTAGCATCTTATTTGGTTTGTTATATATGTAGAATGAAGTATGATTATATTCTAATTTATTTTTCTTACTTTACAAAGGAAGAAGAAACTTCATGGTTCTTTCTCTGTTCATGGCTCAGTTATACGCCTGTCACTTTTGAAAGGCATATCTGCACAAATAGCATCTGCGGCAGTAAGCTCCTTTTTCTCTTCTTTTTAAGGTTTGTCCATTGTGGCAAATAAACATTATAGCCATTTATGTTTTGGGAGGGTCAGTAGCTCAGTTTTAGAGCATATGCCTTATATGGATAAGGTCCCAGGTATCTACAGCTGAAGTTACCTCTGGCATTGGAGCTAGGAAGACCTGTGCCTAAAAGTTTGGAGAGATATTTCATGTGGAATAGACAGTTTTGAACTAGGTGTTCCAATTATCTGACTTCTTAGGTTATCATATGCTCTTCTAAATGTTTTAGCCAATGTAGCTAGTGTTGGGGTTAGTCACTACCTAAGGGTTCTGCCAAAGTTACCGTTCCTGTTGAAATATTGTTCTAGTTGATGTGTTATGTTCTTGTTATATTTATTATGATGTTCTTGTTATATTTATTATGATGTTCTATGTATTTTCCTTATGATTTTTTTAATGTAAACCGCCCAGAGCCGTATGAAAAGGCGGTATAAAAATCTAAATAAAAGAAATAAATAAATTTGGGTGTGAAAGCTGGAGGTATGCTATTCAGTTTAATCACTTCTCCTTTATGAAGTCTAGTTCTGCTAATGCCTGTCATATTGAAAGCAGTGCAAAGGAAGAGTTATAGGGATGCACTTAACTTTCAGTGTGATGCTGAGGCTTAAACAGGAAACTCCTCATTTCATTAAGAAAGATCTAATTAGCTTCTGTAAAGGTATTAGCAAGATCATTGAGCCAATTACAGTATGAACACTTCTATGTACCTGCAAATCTTATTCACAGTGTTATGAGTGCCAGATGAGTTTTGAATACTACTTTGGGAGCCCTGGCAAAAATTGATTAATGGAGCAGACTTGGATTGCTTTTAATAGACAATACTGAAGCCAGGTAGGGGATCCAGTAGAAATCAAGTTTGATTCTGAATCCCTAAACCCTAGTTAATTGATTGTATGTTTGTCCTCTTCAGTTTTATGCTTTGGATATCTTCCATTGATGGCCAAAGCAAAACCTGTACCAGTCACAGCCAGATGGGATCTCTCAGTCCTTGTCTGGGACTTAAGAGCATGCTTGAGTAAAACTTTTTATTAATGAGAGCTATTTTTCAAAGAAGATGAATAAGACTAGGAACAAGAATACCCAAAGAAGGTAGAGTTAAAGTAGCTATTTGAGAAGGCACTCAATATATTTGGCATGCGGATAATGTTTTTATACAAATTTAAGAAAATGTAAACAACTCATACTTTGTTGAAGTATTACTATTTTTTTTAAATTATTATTATTATTATTATTATTATTATTATTACTATTATGCTCTGTCTTCCAGGCCAAAGTGGATGCTGGCTTACCCACTGCAATCGTAAGTTTGTAGATGGTTTGAGGATATCTTGTATTATTCATGTTCTGTTTTTCAGATGCTTGATTCAGTGCTCTAACTGTATCCAGTTTTGTTGTCTTTTGTGTGCCCTATTTTCCCCCAGATATATTTTCGTTCTTTTGGTATAGAACATGGAATTAAACTGTATCCAGAGTATTGAATACAATCAATATGGCCTTAGTAACCTGATGCAAACAAAATTCAGATAACTTTTAATAAAAAACCAAAAAGCCTTGTGTCAGCTCTGACATATGCCTGAATAATGATGATCCAGTTATGTGTTCCACTGTTTTGTGTAGTTATTTGTGGAATAATATTTAATCACTCTGTGTCAGTATCTTCAGCTGGAACAAGTGACTGTGAATTGACTACTTTACAAGCTTGCCAGGTTCATCTCTTGCTGATTCATATTGCATTGGCCCAGTATTGGTACACATTTATTGTATTTAGGTGTTGTTCTTTTGGCAACTAACAAACATCTAGCACTTCTGAATCCTTTCTTGTTTTGTATAGGCAGCATCAAGTCTCATAGCGGTGGGAACGTCTCATGGGCTAGCACTGATATTTGGTATGTGTGAATATTACTATTAAGAATGATTTGAAATTTAATTTCTATGGTGTGTTCTATATGGGTATACTTCTAGGGTACATAAATTATATCTTGCTATATAAAAGTCCTCTAACTGGTAAAGTTGTACAGAATCTTAGAATCATAGAGTTGGACGGGATCTCTAGGGTCATCGAGTCCAGCCCCCTGCAGAATGCAAGAACTAACTTTTAAAAGTAACTAACTCTTGTAACTGTTACTACTTATTGAACATCACATTGACTTGTAGGCTTTCTGTATTTAAAAGAGGCTTTATTTGTTTAAATAATGTCGTGAACCAGGATGTGCTATTTTGGTCTTTTGTTAAAAAATTACATGTACCACCCAGAGCAGAAGTATATTGGCATATTGCTGTAGGGAACAACAGTGGATTGGATCCAGTCAGCTTTTTACTCCATATTACCTGCATGGTGTTCTTCCTAGAGCTCTTATCTTTCATGATTTTTGTCTATGCCAGTCTCAGGATTCTTAGCATAGTCTTTCCTATGGTTTCAAGGAACCTGTTCTCTTTTGGCTGGTGAAAAAAGTGCTTGAATCCAACTGAACCTGTTTGTTATTTCTGTCTACTCTTATTTCTTCCATATTGACCTCTTAATTTTTTCTCTCTTGACTTTGTCTCCCTCATGGACTGAGAAGGCAAAGGTATGGTACTGCTGCATTGTGCATGCAATCTGCATGAATAGCTCCATGTTTCAAAGTGTGCTACAGTGATGTTCTGAAATGATTTGTAATTCAAGTTTCGTATTTCCTGAGTGCACAGTGACTTATGGCAAGGTCCTACACATGCAGCCAGTCCAGTGTCCTTGGGCTTGTCGCAGCACTAATAAAGCTGTTCTGAACTTCTGACCGAGTATTAATATTAGGGCTCTCTCAGCCTCACCCACCTCACAGGGTGTCTGCTGTGGGGAGAGGAAAGGAAAGATGATTGTAAGCCATTTTGAGGCTCCTGGTAGAGAAAAGCAGCATATAAAAACCAACTCTTCTTCATCATTTGTTTACTGGTGATGCAAGAGGTGGTGTGCTCCAGCTAGGGAGACACCTGTATTGACTTAAGTAGTCAGACAATATCAATAATGAAGAGTCTTTTTTTCTTTTTGTGAGGGAAAGTATGGTGGCCATCTGGCCAGTGGTGTCATGGCTTAAATCTGTTCACTTGACTATTATTTTTCTGGTGACTCAACAGAAGGACCAGGAAGAGATGCTTCAAGGTGCTACTGGGCATGAATTCTGTTCTATTATCCTTTTTGTTACCTATATTAAAAGTCATCTGATCATGCATCACATTTTATTTAGTGCCTAGTGTTGTCACTCTCTTTATGGGGCTTTCAACCCTAGCTAGTAGAGAACAATTTTACTACTTTAAGATGTCTGAGTTAGACAACTCAGGTAGAACTTGCCTTTATCTGCTGAGGTAAAGTAAAAGTAAAGTAAAAGTAAAGTAAAATATTTTTCTATTCTGTTGAGTTCAGCAGAAGTCAGTGGAACTAATTTTTAATATTTTAGTAGGGTTGTGCCCCTGGTCTATCTTGCAACAAAGCAGGCAAATGCATGGGAGAATTGAAAAGGAAAGTATGCAGAGGGGACCATCTCTTAAAGCAAATATAAGTGCCTTAATTCTAATTTATAATTAAAGCTCATTCTAACAATGCATTTTAAATATTGGAAGTTTTCAAGACTGTTTCTAGTTGTTGAGCTCATTTAAATCTTGCAGATCTTTAAGCCATGGATGGAATTGCAGAATGGGGGAAGGGGAGACGTAGAACCTATACAATAGGCTCTACAAATTCCTCTGTGAGAACGGTGCTGTTAGGTATAACATGGTTTGTTTTTTACTCTTGATGCACAGATGTGCATTGGCCATAATAGGGCATTATGGAATTTGTTCATTGATGAAGTAGAGGGGTTGGACTGGATGGAGATTTGGGAGGTTTCTATATTTGGGGTGAGCAGAAGGTCTAGCAAGTGTAGATGTAAGAAATTTGAAATGTTCTTTAAAGTAGTTCAGCACCCATGAACCATTGGGAAAGGTGGGATATAAAAAAAATTACTCATTGGCAAGGGTTGTTTTACAAAGATTTTTGTCCTGCAGAGAAAAACTTTGTTCTGCTCAAAAATCTACCAGTAGCTGAAAATAATGGAACTTCTCATTTGGCATTAATTTGACAGTGGTTATTCTGTAGTAGTCTTTTCTGAATGGTTTCAAATATATATTTCTTTATGCCGTTATCAGTGCCAACTAACACTTAGGCATAGGTCTCAATTTGTGATTATTATTTACCGAAACAAGAAACATCAGTCATCTGGCCTTGGGAACTCTTTAATATTCTATAAGAGAATCTGATGTTGATCAGAAGAACTGATTAGCCTTGTACAAGGAATGTGTGCTGGTCTGGAAGAACTTTTAATTTTGTCATTTTTGGGGAATGGATAATTTCAGTTCAAAATAATGAATAGTCTTGAAACTCCTCTCACAGAAACAGATTGCCAGATAACAAGAAGGGCTGCTGTTTGAGTTCAAAATAAGCCTATGGTCTTAATGAAAGGCTTTTCTTTAAATGATTGTAGAACTGATTTTACTTTGGATTTTGGCCTTGGAATGAATAGAAACATGGAGAATGCAAGAACTGGTTTAAGATGAAAGATGCTCAAAATATTATGCGTGTATCTGAACTGTAAAATGTTTTTGTCTTTCTTAGATCCTGTTTATGATAGAGAGTTAGAATTGTTTGCAACGGGTTGAAAAATAATCAACATGTGTGTTGCTCATTTTCTACTCTTCTGCTGTTTTGGTTCAGTCCAGCAAGCTCAGTTGAGCCTTCTGATCTTTAGGTCAGGCTGCTCCTTCTTCTCTCCTCAGCTGTGGCTTATTCCTATTGCTTACTCCTAACTAAGACCGGCTTCTGATGTTTGGGTCCTGGGTATGGATAGGCATGAACCAGTTCATGAACTAAAATTTGTAATGAATTTTGGCCAGTTCATGGTTTGCTAACTGAAGAATATGGCAGGTCAACCAGCATGAACTTTCAAGCAGTTCATGGTAGTTTGTGAATGGATACGTTACCAGGCAGGCTGTCTCTGCTGAAACAAAATATTCACCAAACTTCAAAGTAACAGGAGAGATGGAATTCTCCAGCATTGGAAACACTCTTGTCACTTTCAAATGAGTCTTGTCAGTTTGAATAGGTTCCCCCCTCTTGCCAAGGTTCCTTTATGTTCCCTTTCCATTTTAATTCAAGGAGCTTGCAAGTCATCCCTCCTGCTGCTTGGATGTGTTGTGACTCTGTGCTTTGAAAGCAGTCCTTTTATGTTTGCAGTGCCACAATGGCACTGGGTTCTGCTAGAAATTCTGTATGCCGAACTGGATGTGTTGAACTTGCAACCCCAGAGAGCCAGTTTGGTGTGGTTAGCAGTGCGGACTTCTAATCTGGTGAGCTGGGTTCGATTCTGCACTCCCCCACATGCAGCCAGCTGAGTGACCTTGGGCTTGCCACGGCGCTGATAAAGCTGTTCTGACTGAGCAGTGATATCAGGGCTCTCTCAGCCTCACCCACCTCACAGGTTGTCTGTTGTGGGGAGAGGAAAGGGAAGCTGACTATAAGCCGCTTTGAGACTCCTTTGGGTAGAGAAAAGCGGCATATAAGAACCAACTCTTCTTCGTCTTTGTCTTCGTCTTCTCTTCTTAGATTGTGATTCTGTACTTCTCATCAGACCTATTGAGCTGGTATTGCCACAATTGCAGTTGATTCTGCTGGGCACTCTTTGATTACATTGGTACTGCTGGGTATGCTGTAAATTGTACTAGTTCTTCTGGGCTTGCAAAAATGCCCCTACCTTTAGTATCTACTGCAGAGATTCTCTAGATTGACCTTAGTCCTGTTAAGCTTTCAGTGCCCAGCACACTGGTTCTATTGAGCTTGCAAAAGTGCCCTCCCCCACCTTCAGTGCTACTTCTGAGATTCTCTAGTCAGCATCGTGTCTTTTACAATGGACAACCAGTTGCATAGAATATTAAATAGTTATTGCTATATTTTTTGTTCCATGAATCTGTCTAATTTCCATTTAAAAATAATGTATGCAACTGCCAACTCTACATATTTTGACAGCAGATTCATAATTTAATTATGTGTTGAGTAAAGAAGTACTTATTTAAATTTTCCTCTGCTTCATCCTCTTAGCAAGGTTTCCCCCTCATGTTTCATTGCCAAGTCTTCCTTTACATAGTGTTGTGTGATTTCTTTTCTCCATCTCTTTCTGTTTCTTATTTTAGAAGAAGAGTTGGTTCTTATATTGGTTCTTATTCTTTTACTTGCTCACCTTCTATTCCTTATCTATGGCTCTTGATGTCCTGTTTTTTTTATTTCTCTCACACTGTCTGTCTATGGATCCCATTGCATTGTGTTTTTTTGGTTTCTCTTGTGCCTGTGGTTCTTTTGCCACTACTTATTTTTAAACCCTCTTTCAGCATGAGAGAAATAAAAAAAGAGTATTCAACACATTTCTGGCACTCCAGGCCATTGATGTCTGAAATGAGCCAATTCAAGATATGTAGAACTACTGTTTTTGGCATGGCAGAAGTACTGACCTGTGTTAATTCACACACGTAGTGTTAATTAAACTTGTGTCTTATTTGTGTCTTATTTAGATCCCAACCAGGCTCTTCGGCTTTGTTTGGGCAGTACTGCACTTGGAGCACAGTATGGAGCCATATCTGCACTTAGTATCAACAACGATTGTTCAAGACTTCTGTGTGGTTTTGCAAAAGGGGAGGTAATATCATAATGTCATCTGATCTTGTCTGTTATTACTTTTGGGGGAGGGAATCCAAGCAATTCAGTATCACTTGCTGTTAGATAAATATGCTTTTCTCAGTGGCCATTTTGCTTTTGTTTGCTCAGCTAGTTTGAGAATGGGCTTTCTTCCTTTCTGGTACACTTTGTCTGCCAACACCCTATTGTGGAGAGAGTGTTATCCAGAGGTTTAATAAGGCCAGTGAGTAGAGAGAAGGAACATAGGTGCACCTAGAAGAGAAGGGGAGTGGGCTTTTTGTTTTTTAAAAGATGTTTGTATATTAATCAAAAGTGAAATTCCTTCTGTACTCAAGATCATAATAAATGGGAAGTTTATTAATTCCATTACACTTGACTGCATGTGTAGGTAACTTAGCAAATCTCTCCTACTATCTGCATACTTTGGAAATAAGAACTTGTACTAAAAAAAATATTTACCTGTAGATAACAATGTGGGATCTTGCCAGTGGAAAGCTTTTGAGATCAATAACAGATGCTCATCCTCCAGGAACAGCAATATTACACATTAAGGTAACAAATGATCACTTGCTCTGCTTAATAAATTGTGTCTGAAAAAAATCAAGTACAACAAATCAAATGTGTGTGATATTTTTGATTGAATAAAATGTGAATGTGTGTGTAGTGGTTAAGAGTGGTGTGATGGATGGTACAGTGTAGTGGTCAGTGTAGTGGTTAAGAGTAGAGGACTCTAATCTGGAGAACTGGGTTGATTCCCCACTTCTCTACATGCAGCCAGTTGGGTGACTTTGGTCCAACACATTTCTCTTAAAGCTTTCTCATCCATACTTACCTTATAGAATGTCTGTTATGGGGAAAAGAAGGTGATTGTAAGCCACTTTGAGACTCCTTAGGGTAGTAAAAAGCATGGTAAAAAAACCCCGCTCTCCTCCTCCTCCTCCTCCTCCTCCTTAATCACATGATATTTTGCTGTGAGAAAGGAGTGGTTGAATATTGTGTAGGGTTGCAGAGAGGTAAGTTACTGCATTTTATCTTGTGGATCAGTTCTACTAATGCCAGAGATTTTTTTGATGTAAGGAACCTTCCAAAGGTATCAATAGCTATTCTAGATTTGAAAAACCACTTTCATTGGAGGAAAACTCTGCCATTAGAAAAAAATACAGGATCCATCCTACTTATGTTAAGAAATGGGAATAAGGCTGGTAGCTTGTAGGAAATGGAGTTGTAATAAGTATTGAGCAGATAATATAGTTTTGGCAAACAGGAAAGGGACACGGGTATATATATAGGTAGATTGGAAAAAAATTGTGGGAGGGACCATGCAGTTTGATATTTTGTGAACATTTTCATAAGATAAATATTAATGTCCTGTTCAGTTTACAGATGACCCAACTCTAGCAATTTGCAACGACAGTGGAGGTTCAGTTTTTGAGTTGTCATTCAAGTAAGAATCTCTCTATTTATTGTAGATGAGCACAATTTCAAAAAATTAAATCCTTAGAAATATCTTTGTTCCAAGTAGTAATCCCTAAGATGCAGTATTTCCAGTACCATGGTTTGCACAAGATTTTAGAAAGAAAAAACACAAATCGCTCCAGTATAGGGATAGTTCCCTGTAATTTTGAGAATCCTTTTCTAATTATCTATTTTAGAGATTGCCTCCTATTCAGTGACTGAGGCACAAGCTGTTCATGGAAATCTCTACTTAAAATAACATTCTTTATACATGAAATGAAGTATGTATAGACCTAAATTGATGTAATTTGCTGATACTATATGGATATGTCTCTTATGTATGGGTTAGTTAAGTAACTCATGTCTTGTATTGGTTTCTTTGTTGTCTGCTCCCTATAGTGATTGCAACTCTGCTCACATGCAAAGCATCACATGTTCACTCTACAGAATAGCAATTTTGGTATTCCCATGAGACTTCATGCATTACTTGGTAACTGAGTGTATGAGCAAGGCAAATTAGTTTTTTTTAGCATTCCAGTCTGTCCTGTCCTGAAACAATGAAGGAAATATCTGTAACCAAAAAATAAGTTCTGTAAAATGATCAAAAGTAAATTATTTTATGAGAGTTTCTATGAAGCTGGAGTTGGAAGTATTAATTTCCTTTGGGCAGCATGGTTCTCTCTAGTTGCCTCTGTGCTATCACCTTGGAACTATTTGCAAAGTTACTATAGGAAAAAAATCACAAATGTCCTGTCTGCCATGTATTATTGGTATTGAATTTACACATGTAGTTTCTTGTTTCTAAATATGTAAGGTTGCAGTGGTCTTATTGCTACCTGTTTACTATGCCACATGCTTTGCTCTCAGGAGAGTTATGGGGGTGCGAACATGTGAGTCACGCTGTTTGTTCAGCGGTTCCAAAGGAGAGGTTTGCTGCATTGAACCACTGCATGCGAAAACTGAACTGAGAGACCATCCTATTACCCAATACTCTCTGCTGGCCATGGCTTCTTTAACAAAGGTGACTTGCTTTTTTAAAAAGTGTTAAAATAGATACTAGCAATATCCTGAAATATGAGACTTATTTATTTATATATTTATTTATATTGCCATTTATTTCCTGCCACTCCCCGAAGGCGCGTGGTGGGTTACAGTGTCAGAAAAAACCCAGAAAATCCCCATTAACTCCCCTGCCATAAAACCATAAAAACTTAAAATAAAGCTACCCCTGACATAAAAAAATAAAGCTACTTTTTTTTTGTACCATAGATTCTTGTCATTGGATTGAAACCATCATTGAAGGTGTGGATGACTTTTCCATATGGCCGTGTGAGTAATTTGATCAGCTTACTTTTGATTCAAATCTATTTTATAATGAATGAGGAATATTGAAGGAAAACATTAGTTTGGAAGCGAAGAGCAGACTTCCACAGGCAAGCAGGAAGTTTGAGTGATGGTTATATCTGGTTCATGCTAGCATAAGGACAGACAGAAGCATAGACCATTGAACAATCAGGCTGTATTAAAATAGTCCTTGAGCTGCTCTGGATCTATCTAACATACCTTATTCAGCCCTTTGTTCTTCATGCTGTAATGGTTAAGAGTGGCAGCCTCTAATCTGGAGAACCAGATTTGATTCCCCAGCCCTCCACATGCTGCCAGCTAAAGTGACCTTGGGCTAGTCACAGTTGTTTTAGGGCTGTTTTTGCAGAGCAGTTCTGTTAGAGCTCTCTCAGCCCTCCTACCTCACTGGGTGTCTGTTGTGGAGAGAGGAAAGGAAAGGTTTTTGTAAGCCATTTTGGGACTTCTCTGGGTACTGAAAAGCAGGATATAAAAAGCCCAGTTCTTCTTCTCTCTCTTGTGGTGCACTATAATCTGCAAGCTATTCTTGTATCTAATGAGGAGTTGAATTCTGTCTTTAAAGACTCCTAACTTATTGCCTGCACCTGTGCACAGTGTTAAGGCTGTTAAAATCAATGCATGTAAAGATGTCTTCCCCCGTGTGGAATCAGGCTAGGAATGTAGTAAGTTGCAAACTTGTTGGTTTATAAATCTTTGAGTGTAAGCAGTATGTGTTATATGCCTGTCATAGAGCCACAGTTTGTCACTAGTTCAATCCTGAACCTTTCTTCAGTTCATTTTGCCCATTGAACTTTCCAAAGTATATGGAAAAAGGGAAATTATAGGTTCATATTACAATTACAATTGAACTATTAAATAGTTCTACATTTTAAATACTACTTAATTTTTTTCTGCAACTGGTACCTCTTCCCATCATAAAAATATTGGATGTGTTTTATTCTCCAGATGGACCCATCCAGTGTTCCCCTGCTGGCTTGGCATTTTGTTGCAGTGCAGACATCTGTGAATCCCGTTCTTGCTTTCTGTCGAGGAGATGTTGTTCACTTCCTTCTAGTAAGGTTTATGTTCCCTGTCAACTTGGAGACTTGCTTTCTAAATAAATGGCCAAAATTCTAGAGGAACATGAAGCTGCATATGGTCACAGGATGTCCATAATTCTATTGTGACATTAATCTCTGCTTGCTTGTCTGTTTGGAATAGGCACAGCATGCATTTCTTATTGATGCATCCTTCCTTCAAAGAGCCCAGGGCAGCATTCATGGTTCTTCTGTCCCTTTTTTATTCTTGCAGCAATCCTCTCAGGTTAGGCAGAGAGCTGAATAACTGGTCTGGAGTGCACTTTGTGGTTTGAAGTCAGGTCTTGCCGATCTTAGGCCATATTCTGGTCCACATAGTATTTTTCTTTAACTTCAGCATGAGTACAATGCTATTTGCTCTTAATAAATATGGTGCATTTGAATTTCTGCTTTCTGCATCTTATACCTTGTATGATTATTCATTAAGCATGCTGAAGTTGTCTGTCCAGTGTATAATATTTTCATTATTTAAAGTGTTTATTTGCTGCCCTCTTGCCATTTGATATGATTTATATTTTATCTTAATTATTGACAATGGGCATAGCTGATGATATTGGTCCACTTCCATGGCTGAAAGCAGAATGTTTTAGTGTACGAGAATAATACACTATCGATTCCATTATCAGGTAAAGAGAGATGAATCTGGGGCAATTCATGTAACAAAGCAGAAGCAACTGCATCTGCATTATGATCTCATCAATTTTACCGTGAGTAATTACTAATGCTACTTTTTGAATTCAGATAGTAATAGTAATATTCTGTGGCTGATTTGTATTTCTCAGCTTTAATGGGATGTAATTCTTTATAGAAAACTTACAAAAGAAGCCCTGTGTGCTTTTTACACTTGCTAATATTTCTGAAGTAACATACTGCTTCCTGCTCCTGTGATCCCACAGCATGTGGTGACTACAGGAAGATCTTTGATCCAGTAATTTTTCTACTTCTAAGGTAAACCAAAAGAAATTGCTGTTTGAGGGAAGTTTAGGGAGAATATGACCTGCAAATATAGCAAATAAAAGCAATCTAAGTGTGAAGAAATGAAGAATTTGTTGCCTGGGCATCAGTTTTCACCCTTGGCACTTAGAAGTCAACTTTTTTCTGAGTGGGAGTAGGGGCTGGGATTCTGATACACAAGTAAGACCATCTATTCATTTAAATAAAATACGGAAAAGTGCTGATGATCGCAGTTAAATATTCCTTGGGAAATAGTATAATGTTCCTCTTTCCCCTTATTTTTTTCCGTCTTGAATTTGCACATGTCAACTATACAGTGCCATTTCATCTTCAGCCCTTCAAGAACTAAGACTTTTGAGGTCTTATTTATTGTCATACTAACTGTGTGTATGAATTATTTGTCTTTTTAATTTTTTTCCCTAGTGGATAAATTCTCGCACAGTTGTCCTTCTGGATAGTGTGGAAAAGCTGCATGTGATAGATCGTCAGACACAGGAGGAGCTTGAGACTGTCGAGATTTCCGAGGTTCAGTTAGTTTACAACAGCAGCCACTTCAAATCACTGGCAACAGGAGGCAATGTCAGCCAAGCACTGGTACAGCCAAATGACATGTGTGGTTATACATGTTTCTCTGGTGGTTATTAAATGTGCATTCAGAACAATTTCAGCTAAATAAAGTCTCCAAAATCTTTCAGATTTGGGATAGAATAGGGTTTGTGTGTGTGTGTGTGTTGTCCTTATGGTATAGCTGCTTGAATTATCAGACATAAGTACAATGTGCTGCTGCATTGTATTATCCCTACCAACCAATATCTTTCTTTGGATATATTTTCCTTGAGATTAATAGGGGTTTTAAGGGGGATTTTATAAAACGTTGTAACCTGCCACGAGCCGGCCAGGGAGTTGCAGGGAATAAATCTAATCTGTAAACCGCTCCATGGGAGCAGTAATAATAAAGCGCTAAGGGCAATGTGGAATGAGAAAGGGGCGGGGCAAGTCTGCGAGTCGGAGACGCGGCGGGCCTGCTCCTTTCGTCGCCCGCAAGCCAGGAACTCGGGGGGATATGGGGAAAGGCTTTGTCCCAAGGAAAGGAGCAGGCCTGCCGCATCGGAGACGCAGCGGGCCTGCTCCTTTCCCCAGGATGAAGCCGCGACCTTGGGGGGGAGGGGGGCTGGAAAGGCTTCATCTCAGGGAAAGGAGCAGGCCCGCCGCGTCTCTGATATGGCAGGCCTGCTCCTTTCCCTGGGACAAAGCCGGGGCCGAGGGTGGGAAGGGGGATGGGGGGAAAGGCTTCCTGGGAGGAAGCCAGGCCCCCAGTGGGGGAGAGAGTGGGGTGGGCCTCCCGCGCCCAGCTACTTGCCACTAATGCTCTTCCCTCACCACCACCCCTCCCAATTCGTCCCCCTCGCAATTACCCCCCGGACCCATCACACATACCCCTCTTCCCCCCCCGTTGCATCCCATTCCACCTCCCTTCCTCCCTTCCTCCCTCCCTTCCTGACTTCCTCTATTTCTCTCTCTCCTTTATGTCCTCTTTCTCTCTTCCTCTCCCTCTCACATAAGAATCATGTTGTCTTTAGCATGTGACATGCTAAAACATTTGAAAGTCACTGGGCATATAGATTGTCTCTTGCTGTGTATCTTGTCCCAGTCTAATGGAGAATCACTGTGTTAGGACCAGCTATCAAGGATATGTGGAACTAGCATGGAAAATACTGTATTCAAACTGGGCTATCAACAAGATAAATAGCTATGCGAAGTCAGCTTTTTCTGTGGTATTGCACACAGCAACAGGAATATTTTTATTGGACTTGATCATTATAAAATTGACAGGAACAGTTGATAATACTGCATATCACAGTGAGGCATCTCGCTAAAATTCTTTGTGACCAAATATAACCAGAGGTTATATTGTATTTTTCTGAAGCTTATTGACAAATAAATTGGCCACTAATAGATAGTACTGTGAGGGGCATATAGAAAGTTCATCATTGCTTTAGAGTCATTTCAAATTACTCTAAAGCAGCGGTCTCCAACCCCCGGTCCGGGGACTGGTACCGGTTCGTAGATCAGTCGGTACTGGGCCACTGCTCTTCCTCGTCCTCCTCCCCGGCTGCTGCCTCGGGGGCTGCCCTGCCACTCTGCTGCCGGCTCACATTTGGTGCTCTCTGGTAGCCACCATGGCTGGGGCTCCACCTCAGTATGGCACTGCGCAGATGCTCCCAGTGGGCGGCGGGAAGTCAGGGGCTCCAGCGTGAAAGCAAGTGGAGCAGGGGCTCAGGCGGCGATGTCCCTTCGCAAAAGACTACCCCCCCCGGGCCTCAGTAAAATTGTCAAGCATTGACCGGTCCCTGGTGATAAAAAGGTTGGGGACCACTGCTCTAAAGCAATTCTGCCATTGTTCTTTGATTATGTTTCTTAGAAAGGTAGGTAAAACTGTGTAGTTATAACTTCCAGCAGTTACTCTGCCAGACTTTTAAATTTAGTTTATGGAAATAAGTGTAAACTGGATCTAATATTGACTGAGTGTTATAGAAACTGATGAAACTCCTTGCCCGTACAAGCAACATATTCTTTTAGCACCTTAAACTACTTGTTATTTTCATAGTTGATAAACTGGAAAACATCAAGTTTATATTCTGTACTATGAACCATAAGAAGAAATATATCCAGTTTGTTCTATAAGTAAATGCTTACCTGCCTTATTAAACCGGATTATTCTACGGCACCTGTTAAACTAGGCTAGCATCTACTTATGTAAATTACTGTTAAGGACTGAATCCCCTGCTGAGTTTTGTGTAATAATAAAGTCAAAGAGATAAGAGACACTATTAAATATTTGGATTTGTCTGGTTTCTTTGCCCAGTATTTATTATACATGTTTTCTTACTAACTGGAAATACTTATGTTCTATTATTAAGTACAAATATTTATTTTTTGGTAGGCATTGGTGGGGGAGAAGGCTTGCTACCAGTCCATCAGTAATTGTGGCGGTCAGATCTTTTATTTAGGTACAAAAGTAAGTTGGACTTGTCTATCTTTCTCTTATCGCTGATGTTATTGTTAGTTGTCTGATTATCTTCTTGACTGATTTTTTTCCCTTTGACAACACCAAAAAAATTGGCCATTGTTATTGCTTCTTCCCTTTATAGTATTTTCTAGTATTCATTACTCTCCTGTCTTCTTGGGTAGTCTCCTTTTACAATCCGGTGCCTGTTTTGAAGAAAACTGCTTCTAGAGAGGTTTACCAGTATGGAGGGAAGCTGCCATCAATCTCAAAAGATGCTCAGAATGGTTGCAACACTATAGGGATGGATGTAACACTCTGACAGTCACACCCCTGGTTGCCCTTAGTCATCATAAAAAAGACAGCGGCACTCCAACTGTTGGGAACTATTAGCTGAGTACCAATCATTTTGTGCCTTTTGCCCAGTGATCAGGCAAAATAGTGCAGGTGGCCACAGATCATACAAACAAGGTGGTACTACATCTAGCCTGCTGTCTGTGATAGAGATGCATCAAGTACAACATCTAGGTCAGTGGTCCCCAACCTTTTTGAGGCTGGGGACCGGCAGGGCAACTGCCCGCACGCGCATGCCGTGCATGCGCGGCCTGGCCGCGCATGCGCAATGCGCGGGCACGGCCCTGATTCCCTCTCCCCCCCTCCCGCAGTAAGAAGCTTCCCAGGCCACAAGGGAGCTGCGGCCTGGCGCCAAGGCCTTTGCGGCCCGGCACCGGGCCGCACCCCACGGGTTGGGGACCACTGATCTAGGTGATCACCATCTACATGGCAGATAAAGGGATCACCTCGGCAGATTCTCTTGGTCCATCAAGTGACACTTAGCGACAGTCAGTGTTCTTTCTCTGGTGTGCACCAGAGGTTAGCCTCTTCACTTAACCAAGCGACATCAGGGGCTCCAGTATAGGCATCAGTTGCTGCTGATTGAATGATCTCTTTAGCACTACTAAAATGTTCAAATGCCAGCAGTTTTCAGTATGTTCAGTGAGATTTGAAACTGACTGGACTGAACTATATTTCTGTATTGTTTGGAAAATCTGCCTTGCTATCCTACTTGCACTCATATTCCTTAAATATTGCTAATAGGTGTTTTAATAACTCTGATTTCACCTTTTTACCTTTCTCTGCTTTCAGTCTGTGCATGTGATGACACTGAGGAGCTGGCGAGAAGTAAGTCATGGATACTTATTACAATGCTAAGTTTTATCCTTTGGTGAAAAGAGGAATGCTGTTTCTCGATTAAATTTAAAGGGGTTTTTTTAGCGTAATGTTTTACCAATGCAACATACTAAATTTTTCTCTAAAAGTTTAAGCATCTTGTTTGCATTGCAACATGACCACTTTCTGTTGGTTCTCTATAGAGGGAGATGGGTCAACAGAAAGTTCCAAAGGTATCAGGAATTGCTAAAGGCAGCACCATTAGCTCATGAGATTCAATCTGCCATAATGGGCTGAGTGCCAGACTAGAATCTGGGGGATTCAGGTTCTGATCCCCACATGAGGATTAGAAACTTGCTGGGTGGACTGGGCCAGTCACAGTCTCTGCATTATAAGTTTTGCAGGGTTGTTGGGAGGATAAACGGAGGAGAGGATATATGTCATAAGTGACTTTCAAGAGAAAGATGGGGTAACAATGAAGTAAATAAACATGTGAATTGCCAGTGGAATAGATCTTTCAGTAATAGACATTGTTAAAGTATTAGAGCATGGCAGTCTGCAACTGTGCTGTAATAATCACAAGAAGGAGGCAATATAGTTCTGGGAGTATGATTCTGTAGCAGTTGTCTGACATGTTTGTTATGTTGCTCATTTTGAAATCAAAAGCTGATGATTTTGATTATATAAAACTAGGGGCCAAGCCCGTTGCATTCAGGAATACAACGGGCGCTAGATTAGGGTGGTGCAGTGGAAGAACTCTGCGGACAGCCTCCCCCTTCACCCAGGACCTGGAAAGGCTGCAGGCAGGTGTTAGGGAACTCACCAGTAGCCTCCAAGCCTCAGAGAGAAGTGGAAGGAGGAGGGGGCATTCAGGGGTGGGGAATAGAAGGCGATTGGCTGGTTGTTGGACTGACAGGCAAGCTGGTTGGAGGAGGAGGCACTCAGGGGCGGGACAGCTTCCCTGAGTGGGTGTTAAGTGCTGAGTGATACTTAAGCCATGAGACACAATCCTCCTCCAAGGCCTTACCAGAAATAATATATAGTGGAACAGATGGACTCTTGGAGCCCCTGTTTTTGAGGGGACGAGTCATCTGAACAGTGGGAGAGAAGCCAGAGATGTTTTTCATAATTCAAGACCATCATTCTTGAAGTTCCTAATCAGCAGACACTACCACTCCTATGTTAAATGTTTTCTTTGTGTGCACAGTTTTTAGTGAATAAGAATTTTCAATATTTCAGCTGGAAACGGATAACATTTTTTTTTAAGCGAATAGATCATCTTTTGAAACAAGAATGCTTAAATGAAGCTTTGGCACTTGCCTGGTCCTTTCATGAAGGTAAAGCCAAGGCTGTTGTAGGTGAGTTTGTTATCTTGACATTATTATGCCATCCAACTAAATTATCACGTGGGTAACACTAAAAATAAAAAAACCCTCCTGTTCCATGGAACTCGCTGCGTAAACTTGAACCAGTCACTTTGTCTCAGCCTAACCCAGGCTTTCTCAACCCTGGGGTTTCTTGACAACCCTAGAATGGTTTCCTGAATTGGGTAGGAGTTAATTAATTCTTAATATATTTTTAAAAAATTATTAGACATTTATCGAGTGATATTGGTCATGACGACCTCCCCCCACCTCCCAAAACGGCCAATGCTGAGCCTGGAGGGGGTGGGAAGGGGAGGGGCCATGGGTGGGCATGGACACAGCTATGCTTCCCAACCATATTCTTCATGATGGTGCCACTTCTGGGGTTTTTCAAAGCCTGAAGAGTGTTTCAGAGGTTTCTCAATGATCAAAAAGTTGAGAAAACCTGGCCTAATCTATTCTACAAGGCTGTTGTGAGGATCAAATAGAAGAGAGAACAATGTGCCTGCGTCCTTGAATCAATATCATATTTTCGAGATGTAAAATAAAAAACGAGATTCTGTATGTGCATGGGCTAACTAGGCTACTTTGTAGACATGAACAAAGCAGCATGTTATGGAACTTTTTGGTAGATTGAATTTTTAAAATTCAAAATGTGTTTCTGATCTTAGTTAATCTCTCTTGTTGAAGTCATGGACATTAATCACAGTGGGAAATCTGCCCTGAGTTGATTTTTAAGAGAGCTACATGCTCACAGGGTACACCTCAAGGAAATGCCGGATCTTTGAGAGCAGCCATTGGAGTTTTGCAATCCCTGAGCTTCTTGGTTGCATGAGAATTTCAGGAATTTCAGAGTGCAAAAATAAACTGAAAGAAAAGAGATGTGATGCAGCATAAACATCACAGGTTAATCCTGGTCAAAACAGCTTCAGAAAATAGTAAATCACTGAAATCTGAAATCTCAGTTTAAATCTGAAGTGGAAATCTTACATAGCATTTCCTTTTCAGTTCTTTGTCCATAGCTAGGGAAAAATGATTTCCGACATTTAGAATAAACATAACTATAATAGTATCTTGAATACTAACAAGATTTTATTTTAATATAAGCTTTCGTGACCTTAAGCCACTTCTTCAGCATTTGTGGTGAAGGCTACAAAGGGAAAGTAGTTTATGAGACTGGGCGTATATGAGACTGGGTAATGAGTTTGTAGATTTAGAGTGATGTGTCATCTCAGTAATGATGACATCTGGATCCACCTCACACTGGTTTGGATCCAGGCTAAATTACTAATTTTCACTGGTTCTGCCTTCTACCACAAACTCCAAAGTTGTCATGCCTCAGGGTCTCCTATCGTCCCAGAAGCAGCATTCTGGAGATCAGTGCGCTAAGGAGGGAGACTGGTAAATTCTGCTCTGCTATTGGAAAATTTAGTCTGGATCCAATACTTCCATATGTTCCCAGGACCTTTAAATCAGTTACAGTGTAGCCTTTAGATAGTTACTTATTTAGAAAATTTATATGTAGGTCTCTGTAGACCAACTTGTTACAGGTTTTAAAGAGAAACAGTACAAGAGAATTATAAAAAATACTATAACATTATCTATAATAAATAACCATTGGAACAAGCCATAAAACCAGTTGTTAAAAGTAAGCCATAGGATAAAACTGTATTGAAAGGATATTTAATAAAAACAGCCCTCAAGCTAGAGCAGATTACAGAAACAGCTAAATCTAGATTCTTCTGTTGAGAAATGCTGCTTTCAGATTTGTACATGAAATATACTATTAGTGCATATTGTAAGGCTGTTCTAAAGTATTTTAAATCTGTTTTAACATGCCATTAAGTGACTTTACAAAAAGCGGTGTGAACAAGAAGATCGTTATATGCTGTAGGAAGAGAAAATATCATTTTCTGGTCATGAAAAGTAAGTGGCTGTCTGGTTTTTATTTTGCTTTTATTTTTATTTCTACAGGGTTATCTGGAGATGAGCACAAACGAAAGGCTGTTGTTGCTGACAGAGTGAGTCTTATTCCTGCAACATCTTGTTTTCAGTTGCAGGGTTACTCGCAATCTCTTTTGTGCAAGATGCTGGTTTTGTCTTCCTAACAAAAACACAGTTGTTTGTGCATGCAAAAGAAGAAGATCACTAGGGGTCAGACCAACCATCAATGCATTATATTTTGATTCATGATAGTTGCATCTTGACCCTTGATAACTGGCATGTGTCTGTTGACACTTTCAAATTATAACTTTAGGCTTATAAAGGTGTGACCAATTAGTGTACAGAGCAACAGACATAGAGAGAGTAGGAAGTAGTGAGCTGGGCCCACTTCTTGTTTACAACCAGTTGTATTTGGCCCGCTGCCTTGACATATTCACCCAAATCCAGGCATGTAATATCATCTGTATATAGGCTTCACCCCTATGATGGGGAATGTTTGTTCCCATTGGTTCCAAAATATGGAGATTTGAGCATATGTGCATAGGCACTGTACCACTTCCAGCAATGCATGTTGGAGGAGTGGATAGTATCCTTAGTGGTTAATGGGGATGGACAGCATACTTGTTCCCATTGTCCGTTAAATCAGTGGTCCCCAACCACCATGTGCGGCTGCAAACACGCATGTGCGGCAGTTTCGCGCATGGCCGGATCGCCCTCCTCCCCATCGGTCCGCAGCCTAAAAAAGGTTGCAGACCACTGCGTTAAATCATTGCCCTGTATACTGTAATATGTAAAGCGTAGAGTGCTTCTGAAATGCTCTATTAACATACTAATATCAAACAAAGTCAAATCTTAGTAATCTCCCAAATATTTTTAGGAATTCAGCATTAAGGTAAGTTAAACTGAGCTCAGAACCTCAGAATTACAAAACTAAAAAGTGAGATCACAGATGTCTGTGAGCTTTTTTAGTGCTTCTTTAAGTGATTTGAAGTATGTAGAAAAATTGGTATAATTAATTCTGTAATCAATGGAGTCTTGATTTTTTCACATACTGCCCTTTGATTTTGAACATACTACCCTTTGATTTTTGCTATCGTAAGCACTTTCCTTTAATATAAAATAGTTCATAAGCATTCCTTACTACTGTTACCTTCTCCCTACTATAGATGGTTGAAATCCTTATTCATTATGCTGATCGAACCATGAAGAAATGCCCTGACCAGGGTAAACTCCAAGTGATGGAACAGTACTTCCAGGTATAGTTTCTTTGGAGCAGTTTCTTTCTTTCTCTCTCTCTCTCTCTCTCTCTCTCTCTCTCTCTCTCTCTCTCTCTCTCTCTCTCTCTGTGTGTTTCTTTCTTTCTCTCTCCCTTCCTCCCTTCCTCCCTCCCTCCCTTCCTCCCTCCCTCCCTCCCTCCCTCCCTTCCTTCCTTCCTTCCTTCCTTCCTTCCTTCCTTCCTTCCTTCCTTCCTTCCTTCCTACCTTCCTTCCAGAGCTCCTTTTCTGCTTACAGTTCAGAGGAAAGCAATTACAGCTTATGAACAATTTCAACAAATTCAAACCACCATATTTAAATGTTCTTGCTCTACCCAAGTTGCTATCCTGCTGCCCTTAGTGTAAGACTCCTTTTGCTGCTCTATCTGATACATGCTAAAGCAATGTTAGACATCTAAATGTACTTTCAGGTTGATAATTTGTTTTTTCTGTGCTCTCCGTCCCCAGGATATGGTGCCTGTCATTGTTGACTACTGCCTTCTGCTTCAGCGAATGTAAGTGAGAGCTTGAACGTGTTCCTATTGAATTCAAGGAGCCTGCCATTTGTAGTGACTGTATGAAGGCAGCAAGCTCTTTTAAGATCTGTAGGTTGTCTTAATGATAGACAACGGGTGTTCCAAAAGAAATGTTAGACCTGATAGTTGACTGTGAAATAATTGGATGTAGGTGAAGCTTTTTCTGTGTATTACCTGTCCTACATCACAGCACTGCCTTTTCAGCGGTTTATTTGCAAAACAGCAGGAGATTAAATTGATGTTCCTTTAAGGCCTCACCTTTTCAGAATATTGGTCTGAATGGAGAAAATCTTGTTCCATGGTGGTTTTCTTTAGACATGAACAATAGTTAACTAAATCAAATTATGGATATTCAGTAAAATCTCTGTTTTAACATTTTGTCATCCTCTCCCTTTTAGGGATCTGTTGTTTAGTCAGATGTATGACAAGATGAGTGAAAATTCTGTGGCAAAAGGAGTCTTTCTTGAATGTCTTGAGCCCTACATTTTAAGTGATAAATTGGTGGGAATCACAGCTCAAATTATGAAAGACTTGCTGCTTCACTTCCAAGACAAAAATTTAATGGCAAATATGGAGGCTTGCATTGTACATATGGACATCACCAGCCTAGACATACAACAGGTGAAATCAGTGTTCTGTATACTTAAAAATGTTGTGAATGTCTCATTCTGTTTTTGCTGATGCACCCACCATTAAAAAGGACAGGTTCTTTTTAACTCATTGTGGAGAGAGATCCAACTTATCCTCAATGCCAGAGAATTCTTTCAAAATACTGTTTTAATAACTGCTGCACTAAAAAGAGGTGGCACTGTGTCATGTCTAAAATCCAGCGTATCTAATTAACCACTCTATAGAAAGTTAGATAAATATTTATCCAATCAAAACATGGCCTGCTTATCACTTCAGTCTTGTCTCATCTTTTAGAATCTGATGGGGGGGGGTGTCTTCCCTGTCCTAGCCAGCTCCGAGGGACTTTCCCCCCTCCCTCAGGCAAGCTGCCAAGGTACTTTACAGCTATCTTAGTCTGTACAAAGTTCACTCTCTATTTCTAATGAAAGGATGTTTTACAAGGTGGAAAACCCTGATGGTCACTCCATCAGTGCTCCGTAACTAATAAATTCAGTATATTGCAGCTTATATGTGGCATTGTGCTCAATGCTTCCACTGTCCCACTGTAATTTTCTCAAAGAAACGGTGAAGAAATAATCTGTAGTAATCCAGCCACCATTATTTATTTTAATCCCAGTTCCTACAGAGTCCAATATAACACTTCTAAAAGCTCACGTATGCAAATGCTTGAGTTGAAAAACTTGCACTGCTATACAAACTGACTACTCCTGTACAAAAGAAACCAGTTCCAGCTCTGGATAGAAGTAGTGCTGAATGTTTTCACTCTGAAGCCATACATTTATCATATTTCACACATCTATAAATCTCAGGGTTTCCATTTGTTTTTAGGTTGTCCTCATGTGTTGGGAAAATCACTTGTATGATGCCATGATCTATGTCTATAACAGTGGAATGAATGATTTCATTACTCCCATGGAGGTATGTGTCACATATCTGGAGTACTTATCTTTTATAGTGATTGTGATCTGCTTTTTAAACCTTTCCTACTTTCAGAGTGGAACAGTCCAGTTTTATTTCCCCCCTTTAATTGTAATTGAGATCTCTGTATTTGTGGGAACCCAGTAGTTGATTTTCTGCCACACTATCTATTGGAATATCCACTTTACACAGATCCAAGGAGGAAATTTCTAAATAAAATTATTCCAGGGGCATTTTCTTCAGCTCATGATAAATTAAGGTATTTGCTTTCTGATACGGACCCATTTGTGACGCAAAGGGTTGCCACCTTTGCTTTGGCCTCAAGAAAGAGTTGAGCTGGCCTTGTGGCAAATACTATGGGCTAATGAGCAGAATGCATGGGTTGAGTGTGATTTTTATTCTGCATTTGTTTTTAACAATTTTATTGTTATCTGATCTTGCAGTGGCGCAGGGGCAGTCAAACTGTGGCCGTCCAGATGTCCATGGACTACAATTCCCATGAGCCCCTGCCAGCGTTTGCTGACGGGCTCATGGGAATTGTAGTCCTTGGGCATCTGGAGGGCTGCAGTTTGACTACCCCTGGCCTAATGCAATAAAGTTTGACTTTGACTAATTGAGATCTCTTCTCGGAACATAATAAGCAAATGGGCCCTTGAAGAATATGAGGTTATGGATGCTTGGATTTGATCTATCATCAGTTCTCTCTTAGTGAAATTAATCAATACTGTGTTGGGAGCAGATATCATTAAAGTTTTGCGTCTGGTATTGAGGCAGATTAGATCACCATGAGATGAGATTTTTAAAATGGTATGACTCAACTAATTGCTGGAGTGTCAGCCCACACAGGAGGCAAGGACAGCTTTTCATGTGCGTTATTTTAAGGGAAAATAACATGAAAGTGACGACACATTCATAATGATAAATACCATCCACATAAATTGTGGACGCTTGTTAGGCAACATAATAATTGCCCAAGTTAATTATCTCCTGTCTAGGTAGAAAATAAACAGCATGTGGGTTGTTTGTGTGATGATGACATCTTGACTAGTCATCAACATGCTTTTAATTCTAGTGAATCATCAAAATAATCAGTTATTTTGTGTGGAAATATGTTTTATTATTTGGCTATATGGACATTAAGTAACTGTGGGAGTGAATGGACTGTTTAATCACCAGTTTTCTGTCTGAGTTAATGGTAAAAAAACTTTCTAAAGGATACTATTATCGCATTGGTATAATTCATCTGCCTTGCTTGATCATTTGTGGGGTTTGATTGGGGGGGAATGTTGTTTTTAGAGGTTTTTATTGTATTTATTATTGTAAAGGCTTTTTGCTTTTTATTTGTAAGTCTCCCCGAGCCGTCTTGTTGAGAGGGGTGGGGTATAAGTTTAATAATAAAATAATTCAGAATTGTAGTCAGCCCTGATAATTTTATGGGGCTAGCAACATATGGGCTGTTTAACTGAAGACAAATTTCCTGTGAAAAGGAATAATTTCTGTGTTGCAAAGTTCATGTATACCCTATGTCACATACAATATAAATATGTATTTGTTTGCACATGTGTATTCGGGAAGGGTCTAAGCAAATGGTGGGGTTATAGCTTTCATTAAGGATACATCTGGGTTAAGTTTCTGTTTCTTCGCTTCCTTATTCTTTCAATCTTGTTCCAGAAATTATTCAAGGTCATTGCTCCTCCCCTTGCTGCTGGCAAGTCTCTCTCAGGTACAGGATACCTGTTAAGTACTTCTTCATTGAATAACTTATGTTAATTTTAATGTTCTGAGTTTGTTTTGTAGTATTGTTTGCTCAGTTCACTGTCATCCTGTGCTCACAGTTGACTTTTTTATTCCACAAGAGGAGTTGTATATAAAATTGGTTTTCATGTACAAACTGTTTTAAACAAGCATGTAGTTTAGCATGAACACTGATCCTAAATGCATGTTGTTCAATGGAATGCCTGTGGCTTTCCCATTTTGTGTGCATATGAGATTACTATATATAGTAAAATGACCTCCTACAAGCACCTGTTTCTATTACTGGGTATGTAGAGTTGGGCACCTGTCCTCAAACTGCTAGAACTCAAAGAAGAGTCACCTTTCTGGCTGTATTCCAACCCCCTCCAACAGCATTTGCTCTTGTTGCCATCAGCAAGTGAGAAACAAGGTGTATTTGTCTGGTAATTTGCATCCAAAATCCTCCCTTCCTGTCTCTTAAGAAGCTGTTTTTTTTCTTCCAAATTTAGACTTTCTTAATACAGACCACTATGTGTGGACTTATCCAGAGCTAAGCAGTTATCTCCCTGCCAGAGCAAAATCTCCTATATGGAAACACCCTAAGCAAATCAGCATTTATAAAGAATTTAGATAAATCAAAACATGAGCCTTAAATAATTTTGCCCTTTCTTTGCTTCAAAAGATGACATAATCCTTCCCCCATATGTTTTTGTAGATGAACAGGTGATTATGGGCAACAAGCTTCTTGTTTATATCAGGTACGTCCTTCCAGCATTCTAAGGTGGTTAATTGCTTTGTTCTGTTATGTGGAAAGTAGAGCGAAACTACCATGTCACACAGGGGGTTTCAAACTGCCTTTGTATTCAGTTTTAGTAACTGGTTGCTAATGGACTTTTCCTGTCATTTCAGACAGACCTGTTTTAGTAACCAGCTGCTGGCAGAATTCATTTACCTGGTCAGACAAAGCCATTTGTGTCGGGTTAGCAAAGCATGGTTGAACTGCGATTGATGAAAAATACTTTCTTCTGTTTTTTACCTCTTTCTTGCACTTCTGAATCACTGTAGAGTGCTGTGTAGAGGTTCCTGCAATGCTGCCCCTCTCCCTTTTCACTGCACTATCTTCTTTGGAGGGTTTTTATTTAAGTTCTAAGTTGAGTGTTATAGCGCTAGAACTTACTTCCTGAAAGGAAGATCACACGGTGAAAACGGATGTGTGGGGAGAAGCGACACTGTTTAAAATGGCCATAGCTCTTCAGATATGACTCATTAGTAGAAGGAAATTCACTGTGTGAAACTCCCATCCCTGTATTGTTTTACTTGAAAATGGGCCAACACTAAATAACATCTGGTTTAGAATGGTAATACGAAACCCCCCAGAGCTAGTTGGGCAACAAACTTCTTTTTTATATCAAGAACTATACACTTTAAATTTAACACCATTAGCTTTGAATTTCATTTCTGACATTTGGCTGTTCTAAGCAGAGTTACACACCTACCTAAGCCTTTAGTGCACTGACAAGACTGTAAGCGAAACTTAAGTCCATTACAATTAGGACACACAGAAGGACATATACAACAATCACAAGGGTGTAACTCCAGTTAGGATGGCACAGTAATACGTAATGATTGGATGCTACCTTGCAAGGTTACACATCAGGTGAGATTGCACACACAGTGATAACACATGGCTGTTCTGATCTGAATGGTCTCTTTTATTCTCCTGGTGGAAGGATAGCACTTACTCAGCATGCAAAGTACACATCTCTGCTTCAGTTTTAAGACACTGGGATAGTGTTATAGCCTTGATTTCTTATTAAGTATTATTGCACATGGAACATTGATTTGCTTGTGGAATGATTACTGAAGGAGCACATATGTTGTTATGAATAACTTATAGCTTGGTGAAAATAATATTTGTGATTGGCTCCTCCTTGGAGGCTTTTATATATGTGTGAAAATGTTAATGAGCAGTATTTCAGGGAATGAAGATTCTGCTGTCTTTATTTTGGTCTGTGTCCGATGTGCATCTGATGCTGCTCATAGAAAATGGCTGCTTCAATGCGGAGACAATTCCCTGTTGTGCACTTCCTTGTTTATACTTTGATCAAACTCACTTTGTATGTGCTCTTTCAGGAAAGATGGTACTCGAGTAGGTTTTAGAAATATACAGTAGACGGGGGGGGGATCCAGGAAATAAATGTTTGTATTATAATGTTTGGAAGAAACCCCTGTAGTTTACAGAGGAATGTGGATCAAAACCTCCATGTGGAAGCAACTATATGCAGTTGAAAAGAAAGGGAAACATTTTCTCAATTAAATTTAAGTTTGTGGCCTATGGCAACAATTTCTTTAGAATACTATAAAGGGATAATGTAACTTATATTTGTCTTTGTTCTTTGTCTTTTTATACAGTTGCAGTTTGGCAGGTCGGGCTTATCCATTGGGCAATATTCCTGAAGATCTGGTGCCCCTGGTTAAAAACCAGGTACGTTAAAATGTTCTGTAACATGTGTGAGAGCAATTTAACTCTTTTAAAAGATGAAAATAGTGTGAGTGCGTTTAATAGGAAATATTTTGAAGGGCATTTTTTACTGCTAGTTGCTGTTTTCCCAGTTATCTCCGAATGCTAGATATCTATTTAGACAGTGGCTGCCTCAGCAGCATCCCAGTGTTTTCTGGGCTATGAGCCTATGGTTGCAATCCTAAGAACACTTTTCTAGGAGTAAACCCCATTGCATAAAATAGAACTTATTTCTGTGTAGGTCTATTTAGGACTGTTCCCTGTGTTTTCATAGCTGGACCATAAAGGAAACAATAGTCTGTAGAAATACAGATATATATAGATAGCAAAGGCAGGAACAACAGCAAATTAAAACACACAAAAAGGTAGGTTTTTGTCCTGCATTCCATTTGTGTCTTATTATTTCATTTCCTTACAATAATGCGCAGATATTAGAGCTACTATTATTGGCAGATGGCTACACTGGTGTCTTTTTGGTAATCATAATAGATGAGATTTTTAAAAAATTGGATTGCTTTTGTGATTGTCTTTACAGTAAGTATTTGGGTCTCCCCGTTATTCCACTGAGAGGTAGTTCCATTAGAATGTAGTGCCTAATATATATATTTTATATGGCCATGAGGGATTTTAGTTTCTGGTTGGTGTATAAAGCTTAATTAAACTTTTGGCATGGGGAGAGAGAAATGTATAGGTTAGTTAAAACATGTTCCATTGCACATAGTACTTGAGCTAAGGGCAAATCTTATGTTTATAATATACATTTTAAATTAAAGTTTCCACCAGTGGTCTGACCTACATTCTCTCCCGCCCAGCAGTTCTTGGCCTGTAATTCACCAGATATTCATGCCCTGTTTTCTGTTTTAAATCCTGTTAACAATGTTTTGCCTATCTTTTGTTTATCCTTTTGTCCACATACTAGATTCAGTGTGTTAGGAAGATTCATGTTTGTCTAGTAAACTGGAAGGCAAGTTCCTTTCTGCCCTTAGCCAGAATGCATCATTTGGGGCAACCTGTGGTGATAATTTCTGCTCAAATACCAGTGAACAGCAGTAAATGTCAATAATTGTGAAAATGGATGTAAGAAACAATGGGATATGTTAAACTGAAGTACTCTGCCTACCGCTAAACCATTGACCTCATGCCATGATATATGTTTTCAGCACAGTGGATAGTAGTTAAGGCACAGGGCACTGTATTGAAAATTCATTTACTGTACTCCAGAAGGTTTCTGGAATTTATAAACTTAGAACAGGTTCTTCAAGCCTTTGCACATTAATTATGGGGATACATCATTAATTTTTTGTTGCAGGTCTTTGAATTTCTTATCCGTTTACACTCGACTGAAGCACCAGTAGATGAAGAAGTTTACCCCTATGTCCGTACACTGTTGCACTTCGATACTCGGGAGTTTCTGAATGTGCTTGCATTGGTAAGTGGCAATAAAACTTCCAGAAAGTTATTGTGGAAGAAATCCTATCATGCTTTACACTGAATTTGCTTCATGTCTTCTTAGCTGAGCTTTGTACTAATCTAAAAAATTTAATCTGTTATTACTTTTAAATTTGTTAATTATGATGCTTGCTAATCTTTAAAGGCAGAACTTGAAGCCACTGCAAAATCTACTTAGGCTGTAGTATTGTTGTAGTTCATTCATATGTTATATAGAAACAAAGTTCCATGTACCGTTATTTTCATTCTGTTTATACTGCCCGGAGCCTCAAATAGTGTTCCCATCCTTGAGGAACCAACAGTCCCTGCCTTTATTAGTGAAAAACCTGTTAGAAGAAAGGAGATTTGAATTACTATCATAACTTCTGTGCTAGCAGATTCCCTTTCCCCAACCTTCCGTGGTAAACTTCTTGGCCTTAAACCAGGTTAGGCTCATTGTATATTGAGTAAGGTAAGTGCATAAATTAAGTAATTGCTGTATCCTAAACTTTCTATAATGCAAGCACAGGGAGCCATTAAACTGTCTCTGCATGGACGTTATTATAAACCAATGTAACTCCTAAGCTAATAATACATATTGCCAAACTAGATTATACTAGATTTGTCTAGTATTATGGATTCCTTTACTTAGCTGGGTAAAGTATAACAATTATACTGTAGCACACTTGTTCAGCATACAGTTTTAGCTGAGAAACGCAAAAAGACCAGTCCCTGCAGTTGCTCCTTCTGGAAGCCAGAGGCTGCCATGGCACTAAATATAGGAACTGGGAAACAGACGACTTCCTTTGTTTTCCCTGTTGATCTTAATGTAGGCCAGAAGATGCATGTGTGAACTTTAGAGATTTTAAAGCTGCAAGGGATGGTCAAGATTGGTAGGTGAGGCACAGGGTAGTAACAGCATTATGACTTCAAGCCCTTTCCAATAATGTTAGGATCATCAGCTCTTAGTTCGTTGCTGATAGTGCTGGATGTGCATCGGCCACACTGTAATTTGTGGTTATTGATTGTTTTGCCTAAGGTGCACTTTGCCATTGCTCAATACAAAGTGAAGGCTGCTTTTTACATTGAGTTCTAAATTATTTTACTTCCATTATTACCCCTTTCATTTTTCTCAGCATTTCCACTTGCAATTGCATCTTGGAGTGGGGATGATACTATGCAGGAATGATAGTAAAAATTGTGGATCATGTGGACAAACTATGCCAATATAAGACCAGAGTTGCAATATGTAATTCTGTGTGTAATCCTGATCGCTATTTGTACTGTTAAATTAATTCTCTCTCATGTCAGTAACCAGTATTACTGCCATTTATTAGATGTCGCGCAGTTCAGAAACTGTTTAATTTTTGCGCTGGACAGATATAACTTCTCTATTGTGAATGGCATATCAGTCAGTGCCAGTGATCACTCTAGAATTTAGACCTAGATTAACACTTGAGCTTGTGGCATTTTAAATCCAATTTATTAAGTTAAACTTTAAGTACTCTATGTATTTATATTTGGATTTTTTAAATTTTAAGTTGACACATCTCCATTCCCACCAATATACCCCTATGCCTCACCATCACATTTCTGGCTACTGTCTTTCTTGGAAGCATTTCCTCTTCTGTTGCTTCTGGCTATCCTGCAGTTTCCACCTTCAAAACATCCTTTTCCTTAGTTAATATGCTCTCCTCTCCCTATGAACTAGTTATTTTTCTGGATACCCAGTTTGGGGTACTCTGATCCTTTCAAAACCTGGCTCAAGCATTTCTCTGTGCCTGGCACAGAGCTGTAACATCCTACACACAAAGTCGTGCATAAAAGAGGGGGAGTATATTTTATTTCTGAAATGACATTAGTGGAATGACATGACATTCCAAGCTCCAATTATGTATGTGCCTTTTTTTCTTCCATGCTATGCTTTGGCCCTATTTGATAACTTCATTCATACTGTCAGTTACCTTTGTTACCTTCAGTTACTCTGAAGAAGAGAATTACTACTGGAAGTCATATTTGCTATTAGAATGAGGAAGTGTATTTTGAAAAAATTGGTGATGATTGTTACAATTTATTTCACACTATTTGGGGGATAAAATTATGACCTGTTTTTCTTCTTTCCAAATAATGTTCTGTAATAGACATTTGAAGACTTTAAGAATGATAAGCAAGCTGTGGAGTATCAACAAAGAATTGTGGACATCCTTCTCAAGGTAAGTTCTTTCCCCCATTTGTTTTAGTTGTTCTGCATTATGTACTGTGTGATACCCAGAGTAAAGGTAGTTTCTTGCTAAATTGTGTGCAAGCCCGTCATTGGCTTAGGGTGATAAATTCATCGCTTGTCCGATTTTCCCATTTATTTACTATTTGAAATGTTTTTTTAAAGATACTTAATAGGTTCTTAATATAGGTTCTTAAAGGTTCTTAATATAATTCCCCATTACTTCTATGCCTCTGTTAATATGAACAGGCTGAGTTGGCAAATCCCAACTATGTATGAGACTTAATAGGTGATGGGAAAGTCCCTCCCCCCAACAAAATCCTCTACCGTCATCAGTGAAGAGGGTGACAGGATATCAACTGGAGTCTGACAGGAGTCAGTTCTGTCTTTGTTTCATATCCCAGTCTTTTCTATAGTGTGTCAGTGAAGCCAAAATATTTTGATGTGTGTGTAAGGTTATCTAGATAGGTGGAGTGAAAGAATTTATGCTGAAAAGTACTAACAGTGAAATCCTAAGCAGTTAAACCTTTCTGTTGAAATTAAAGAACTGAAAATGGTATAACTTTGCTTAGGATTCCACTGTAAGTCAACAAAGAAGTATGAACATGGGAGGCTGATACAATTGCTAGTGTAAATGGCGTCAACCATGCTATAGAATGATTCAGTAAACAGCAGAGTTGAGAATTGGCTTTATTCTAGATGTAGACTGTTAATGGTACCCACAGAGAGTCTTCTTTTGTCCTGCTAATGGTTCTCACAGAGAGAGTCTTCTTTTGTCTAGAAAACTTAACAGAAAAGATGTTGTATAGAAAGATTCAAACATTTGTAACAACTTGGGAATAAGATGTATAGCAAAAGTTATCAAAATCTGTTCACTCAATCCTATATTAATATGCGGTGAAGGCTTGGTATTAGCATATAGAACTATTGCTTTGCAGTGATGTCATTTCATAGAAGATGAAAATATAGTTCAGTGTCCTAGCCATGGTGTTACACCAGGTTTCACCATTTTAAATGCTCTTGTTTTAGGTTAACTTCTTAGAGTAAGTTAAGAATGCACTTATCATCTGTCTGCAGTTTCTTAGTTGTTATCATAAAGACCTACTTTTTCTTAAATCTATGTGGCAGAGTGCATGAAGGAGACAGTTGTTAGAGCCTTGCCTTTGCTACTTTTAGTTTTTTTTGGCTGCCATTTTGCTAGTTCAGTCCAACAGGTATGTAGCCTGGGCATGTTCTGAGATACTTTCTTCTACATTTCAGTTAGCAGACATTTTTGACTGCAGGATCTTGTGTATCATGTACTATACTAACCCTATTAACTGAGGACGTTCATGTTTTCTAGACAGATATGTCTAAGCTTGTACGCTTCTTTTGCTCAACATAGTTTCAGTCTGTCAGGTTGTATAAGCATTGGTGTAGCCAGTAAGTGGAGGGAAGTCTTGCTGACAGATGAGAGATCAGTTTAAATGGTCTCAGCAGAAGAAAGGCAGTCTCTCACATAAATTGTCTAAAGGGCCTGGATTATACTCTAAAAAATCAGGAGAGAGGGAACAATTGATTTTGGAATACGGAGGCAACTGGCCATGTCAGGAACTATCACCTTGCACTAATTCTACATGACATCAAACTTCCTCTTACTGGCTGGTCTTCTAGAGAAGCTGAATATGTGACATACTAGATAAAGCACCTTGGTAGTGAACCTTGCTGCAAAGTGATAAAATTGCTTACCAAAAGTTGGATTATTGCATAAAATTTAGAACTGACTGGTCAGCAAAGCAAACATGAGTAGAGAGATGCCACTAGGCAGGCTCCAGGCCGGACTAATGCCTCCAAAAGCGTTGAGGGAGGAGGTACACACCATCTCTGGCTCCCATTTTAGAGCTACAGGAGAGGAGTGGTGCTCCTCCTTAATCCAATTTACCCTCAGGGTAATGCCTGGTGTCTAGGATTTTTTATACTTTTATTCTAATTAGGTTTGTCAACCTCCAGATGGGGTCTGGAAATAGGATTGGCAATCCTATTGGAGATCTTCCACTATTACAACATCTTCAGGTGACATTTTAAATGCTCTTGGAGAAAATAGTCTCTTTGGAACGTTAACTCTCTAGCATTATACTCTAGTGAAGTCCCTCCCTTTTCCAAACCTCACCATCCTCAGGCTCCACCCTCAAAGCCTCCAGGTATTCCCAACCCAGGGTTGGCAACTTTATGCAGATTGTGAGTGGGTGGGTAGGGATGTGCCAGTCTCTTGTGGTCGTTCCTTGCATACCCAGGGAATTGCTAATTGCTAGGTGAATTTCCTCCATGCCAAGCTGGATTTTTGATGGAGGGATCCCTTGGGCATGAAATTGGGGTCACTGTGGGTGGGCAGGTAGTTGTGAGTTCCTGTATTGTGCAGGGGGGTTGGACTAGATGATCCTGGATGTGCCTTCCAACTCTCTGATTCTCTGAGTCCTACTTGAATTACAACTATCTCCAGACTACAAAGATCAGTTCCTCTGGAGAAAACGGCTGTTTTGGTGAATGGACTTCCTCAAACCCTGCCTTCCCCAGACTCCACCCCCAAATCTCCAGGGATGCTCCAACCTGGAGTTGGCAACCCTAGTTCTAATACATAGGGAGCACTGAAGCAGCTGACCGTATTGTAGATGAACTCACAATTTTGAAAATTGTTAAGAAATTACTAGGATCTTGAATAGGCTTTGAGAGACGGGATTTAATCAGTACAGTATAGCCAGTCGGATATGCATTTCCATTCTCATTCTTCCTTCAGACTATTCCTATCATTTTGCTTTAAGCTGAAAGTGTGTTGGGTGAGGGGCTGAGTTAGTGAGAAAAAGTAGGACTGGGATAGAATGAAAAATCCAGTTCCTCCCTGTCCACTCTCCGCTGTTCAGCTAATTATAGTGAACTACTATGCTATTTCATAGTCTGAACAAGCTGCACAGCTGTTAACCTGCTGATAAATTCAGAACAATGTCAGAGCCTGCTGCAAACAGGCAAGGCACACTGTAATAGGACATCTTTTTTGTTGATATGGCTATATCTGCTTTCAGCGATAAGGTTTCAGAGACACTGTTTACATGCAGTCTGTGATGAGCTGAATTTAAGTTATGGAGAATATAATGAAAACCACAGATATATTGATATCTGCAAAAATACTGCAATGGCAAAGTACAGTCATGTGTTTTGCTTGAAACAGTGTGTTTGCCACAAGCTTATATTTTTAATGATTTGGTATGTATGGAAAGGCATATCTTTTTGTCAATAATAATTTGCAAGTATGAATGCTACTTTATGACATCAAATTTCAGTCTGCTACACAGCTAGGCATCCATTTTATTATGGGTTCCTGCTACTTGCTGTCTGTTTTTTTCTGTTTCATATTAGTAAAAGAATAAAATGTGCTAACCTAATCAGTTAACTGCTTCCCCAAACTAGGTTATGGTGGAGAACTCTGATTTTACACCATCACAAGTCGGATGCCTCTTTACTTTCCTTGCCCGGCAGCTTGCTAAGCCCAACAACACACTGTTTGTGAACAGGACACTATTTGACCAGGTAAAGCGAAGAAGCACAAGTTGCTGCTTCTGAACTACCTTAATCATTATATTATGTGACAACATGATTTAAAAAAACTGAGATTATGTGCAGGATTGGATGGAAGCCTGGGAGTTCTATGGTTATATAATGAATAAAAGGAGAGGAAACTCATAAAATGCATAGGAGGATTTCCCCAACCTCTCTGTGTTTTGCCCAGTTCACACACCATGACATTCATTCTAGGCATTTTAAAAACACAGCTCTTTTTCTGAAATGTCATCATAGTTCCAGCATATCTTTCTGTCCTCTTTGTCCAGGTCCTTGAATTCCTCTGCAGTCCTGATGATGATTCACGACACTCTGAAAGACAGCAGGTATGAATCCCTAGAGGAATAATTCATGCTGTGAAAGTGATGCATGGTTAAAGAAGGAAGGTCAGTGCTAGGAAGGACCAGACTGTAGATCACAAATGCTAAGACTGTCTTTGCATTCCACACTGAGAGGTTATCAGCTGCTTAAGAACCAAAGACAATTGGCCATTTTACAAATGCAGACTAACAAAATGTTCACCTGTTTCGTAAGAGTAGTGTCTAAATATTTGCTCAGGGGTGTATATTGGTCATGCGAAATCACAGATGAACAATAAGAACAAATGCAGCTAGGAATAACATCCACACTTACAATTCTCATCAACCCAGAAAGTTGCACTACAGCTTGATTTTCAGTTGACTACTGCCGCTAATACGGATGGAGAAAGGGTCATGTCCCACAGAGGTGCTGTCTTTATGCATGCAGTTTGCCTTCCCCACCAAACTGAAGATCTCTCTGTTCATGTAGGGAGCAGAAAAATGCTGCAATATATGAGGACCATGTTGAGTTCAGTATCCACCCTCTACTCCAGTTGGCGAGTTCATATAGATATGGAATACAGTGTGTGAGAGAGAGAGGGGCTGGGATATAGGTGCGGCGAGGTGTTGTGATTGGATAAAGTGGATGGAGGATTGGATTTCCTTGTGGACGAAGACATATGTAACCATGCACATATGGATTACAACATTAGGTAGGCAGAATAGGAGATAATCAGTCTCAAGACCAGAAGAACAAAATGTGTGAGCCAACCTTGGCCAAACAAACATGTAGTCTGTGTTACAGATACACAACTTATCAAATGAAATGGTGAGTCCAGATATAACAGAAGTATATGTAGCTAAATTGTACTTTTTCAAGCTGCATGTGGACGTGGGTTGTGTGAATGGTCTCCTATGACGTCCCTTATGTGTACAAAACTAGCATTCCAGGGGAAAGTGTTCCGGCCCAGATTCTTCCCTGAAGATTTGACAAAAATGAAAACATTTTGGTTGGGAAAGGCCAAAGTGCAGGTACTAGCATGAACAATAAAAAACCCAAAAAGGGAACACATAAAACAGTGATAGAGCAAAGTATGGAAAAACTACATTTAGCTTAGGATCTGGAAATGATATGATATAGACACACCATATATATACTCTTTTAATACAGCATGAATGGATTGAAGACTATGATAACATATCTTCATATGATTTAATGCTCATAGGTTCTTCTGGAATTGCTCCAAGCTGGGGGCATAGTACAGTTTGAAGAGAGCAGACTCATTCAAATGGCAGAGAAAGCTGAATTGTAAGTCTGTTTCCCCCTCCCTCATTGTTTCCTGCAATTTTATTTCTTTGGCTATCTCGAGACACATTTTCTTTCATCACTGCATTCTTGGATAGAAAGTATAATATAGTTTCACATGATGGTGCAGAACTTTGAATCTCTTACACAAAGAGTGCCTTTTGTTGCACTGGCTGAATATGGGGGCCCTCCAAGGTGTTCTGGTGAGGACCCTGGCAGCTGCATTCTGCACCAGCTGTAACTTCTGGGTCAAGGCCAAGGAAAGGCCCATGTAGAGTGAGTTACAGAAATCCAGCCTCGAGGTGACCGTCATGTAGATCACTGGCCAGGTGTCCTGGGGCCAAATAGGATGCTAGTAGCTTTGCTTGGCACAGATGAAGGAATGCTGATTGGGCTACTTTGGTAATGTGTGCTTCCATTGACAGGGAGGTGTCAAAGATTACCCCCAGATTCCTGGCCAAGGGCGAGATCCTTAGTTGCACCCTGTCCAGGCAGGGAAGCTGCACTTCCTGATCTGGCCGTTTATGACTCAACCACAGGGCCTCTATCTTGGAAGGGTTGAGTTTCAGGCAGCTCTGCTTGAGCCAAGCTGTCACTGTTTCCAAACATAGAGCAAAACTTTCTGGGATAAGTCAGGCCAGTCATCCATGAGGAGAAAGAGCTGGATGTAATCTGCAGAGAGCACGTAAAGGTGTTAAACATCGTAGGGGAGAGAATCATGCCCTATGCTACTCTTGATAAGTAGTTGATAAGGGTGTGACAAATCCTCTCCCACTGCCACCCTCTATGTTCAGTTCTGCAGAAAAGAGACCAGCCATTTGAAAGCTGCCCCCCAAATCCCAGCTCTGGCAAGCTGGTATGCTATAACAACTCATGGTCAACCACATTAAACATAGCCAACAGATCTAACATCATGAGAAATGCCAGTCCACCTCTATCCAGCTGATGCCGGAGGTCGTGCATCAAGGCAACTAGTGCAGGCTGGGACGGAAGCCAGACTGGAAAGGATCAAGCACCAAAGTTTCCTCCAAGAGTGCTAGGAGTTGATCTATGGCAGCCCTTTCAAACACCTTGTTCAGAAATACAAGACTGGGCAGTAATCGGCCAGGTCCTGCAGATCAAATGATGTGTTTTTGAGCAACGCCTCCTTAAGTGCCTCAGGAAACTCCCCAGATGTTAGCGATAGGTTGACAATATTCCTTAGGGGCCCTACAATCCATTGGTTGCCGGATTTAAGCAGCCAGGATGGACCAAGGGTCAAGGGGGAAAATGGTCATCCTCACTACACCCAGCAACACAAGATTAAATAAATTTTTATTAGCCTGGAAGGGGGGTTACAAAGCAGAACAGAAATCCTTTGACCAAGGCATCTGAGTCCAATATAGTTCCACTTATTTCCTGGAGCAATTCCCACATGCCCATGTGCCTCCTAGACAGACATCTGATAAAGGGAGCTTAAACACCTCATCTCAGATCTTTAAAAACACACACACATAAAAAAGCCTAATGGTTACTTCTCACCTGATCTGTGTTCCAGGCACCCCATTGCCCTAAGCTACTGGGAAACTGGTGAATCATTATTAACATCATGTACTGGAGCTGTATAATTGCAGCTCCTCCATAATGACTGTTTATGTTTTAATTGGGAATTTCAGGGCAACTAGCTCCCTAAGAAACATGATTTGTGAAAAGAGGCAACCAGGAGCTCACTATGTACTACAGCTAAGGCCAGGCTTTAAAAAATGAAACATGCACATCAGTTAGGATTGGCTGATTGGTTAACTTTATTGTTTCCAAGTGGCATTTTGGAAAAAAGCATGTAAACATGTCACACAGGACAAAAACAGGCTCAGGCTTATCACAGCAAGCTTAAAATGAACAAATATGTCTGTGTTTCCTTTCAGCTACCAAATCTGTGAATTTATGTATGAACGTGAACACTGCTATGACAAAATCATTGATTGTTATTTGCGTGATCCATTGAGAAAGGTAAGGGTAAGATAATGCTAAATAAATTGTGGAACAAATCCAGATTAAATCCTACTGTTCTTCTAATGTTCAGCTCTTTTCAGTGGTTATGGTGTGTGCCTGTGTGTGGGGGGATGATATTCAGAGAGAATGCAGGGACAGCACGTTTTGTGATATGCTCACCATACACGTTTTCTATTATTATGAAACTTTATCATACAAAGGATAATATGGTAGCTGATCCTTGCATTTATTAGGAAGTTATACTGTCAAATTAGTTTGAAACATTTATTTATTTATTATATTTATATACTGCCCTCCCCGGGGGCTTTTCCATTCTACCAATTTGTTGTCTTACAGGAAGAAGTTTTTGGCTATGTCCATAATATACTTTCTATTCCTGGATATAGTACAGAAGAAAAACAGTCTGTGTGGCAAAAAGCTATGAAACATATTGAGGTATGACTGGAATAGTTAGTTTATATGCCTTAATCTTAAACTAATTTATGTGTAGCTGGTCTAAGGTTTTAGTAAATTAGATTTGTATCTCCTTAGCATGTTGTTTATAAATTTACGTATGCTGCCTTTGGGACCCTAATTGGATGTAAAGGCAGCATATAAATAAAAATGAATAAATGACTACAGAAATACTGGTATAGTTGCTGAGGCTTGGCAGTTCTTATACCAGGCTGCCTGGAGCCTGTCAAGATATATCCTCTAAAATAAATAGCCAGTCCACCCTTGCAAAGGAGGCAAACCCAAAGATCTGTTTACAGGCATATTAGTGCGCTTATGTGCATAAGGGCTGTTGCGTATGTGGTTCAGTGGAACCAGAGTGGGAACTGCAATTCAGACATCAGGGACTCATAATGATATCAGCCAGCACACAGGGCCCATCCCGCTACTCGATTGTTTAGATTGTCCACTTGTTTTAAACTTGGAGAACTTGCACTGGGCCCATCAGAGGCTTTGGCGGAAACCCTACACTATATATGTTTGAGTTGTGGGCTTTTGAGTTCAGTTCAGTTGTGTGCTATCTAATACAGAGTTAATGTTTTGGCACAGGAGCAACTCTGCACCTTACTGAACCACTATTCAATAGGGGCAATGTGTCTCTTGGCCTGTCCTAGATTTCCAGTGTGTGTAACTTCCTTAGAAGACATACTGAAGTAGACAATGCACTGGAGCGGAAGCCTAGTGTGACCAAAAAATAAAATGTGAAAAGTATATGAGCAATAACACAGTGGTACTGCATTACAGCTATGAAAAAAGTCTGATCTCATGAGCCCAGATAAGAGCAAAACCTCATAAACAATTGCAGTTCATGGCAAGTCCTGCTAAGGACAGACAGAGGAGAGCATTAACAAAACAAAAAAATGGGGAGGGAGTATGGCTGAGGAGATATAAAATATACAATATTTTTAAGCCTCTGGTTCCTGTAAGATGAAAGCTGGACTTGAGTGCATTTGAATTGCATTTTTAATAGGCTAATACTTGTATATGTAGCAACCATATTTTAAGAAGTGGGTGTAGCAACCTTATTTTAAGAACTGGGTATAGAAGTGAGAACCATTACTAATTTGTAGCAATTTATGATAAGTTAACAAATGTTAGGTGAAGACAAAACATGCTTTGGTGGATCAAGACGGGTCCACTATTTAACTTGTATTAAAAACTTGATCTACAAATTAATTAAACCAAATAATTTGGCTCTGACTTTGTTCATCTAGTGTTATTCAAGTCTGAACATATTTGTAAGTAAATTCAGTAGTGTTGGAACTTTTGGACTTGGCTTGGTCCTCAGTCCCTCCAGAAAATTAGCTGCAGAGTAACAGAGCATTTTTAAAGTATGCAGTTATTAGTAACTTTGAGGATGAGGCACAGATCCAGACTCAGTGTTTTGAGGTTTAAAAGAGAGAAATCTTTACTGGAAAGATTATTTACAAATGCATTCATCTGCTTCAGTCTTCTTAGTGAAGGAGAGTACAAAAATTTAGAGTAATTACAAAAGCAGCACATTGCAAGTCTCTATGGCTAGGGTGCAGGCAGGACTACATCCCACACATCAGCAGACGGAGAGAGCTGAGAGTCTAATGGTGGTTGTTCCTTGCTTCAGCTAAACTTACAGAGCTACTCTTCCTGAAGAAAGAGGAAGTGGCCGGGAGCTCATCTTAAACAAAGAAATTGTGCTTGTGGTTTTTCCACTGCAACCTAACCAGTGACCACTTGATGCTACTAATGAACACACAGGCACAGTTTAGGAGCTTAACAGTTTAACACCAGCCCTTCAAGGCTGTCCACCAAATTACTTGCTGAATGCAATTCCAACAAGTTTATTTTCAATAAATTTTTTCCAATACATTTAATTTCTGTATGTATGATAGTAATACAAGCCAATTTACACTCACATTCTTCAGCTGAACTAGGTTACAAACAAAATGGCCTGCCTCCTACAGTCAAATAATTTGAAATTTAGGGCAAAGAGGGAAGGCAGTTAAAGCTATTATTGAACTTGCTTTGTACTCCGAAAGCCCACCATTTCAGTGATTACTTCTTTGTTATTCAGCTCAAAAGTAAGCTTAGACTTTTTGAATGGAAGTTAGAGAGACAATTATGAGAGCTCAGAATGAAGAATGTCCTGTTTGGGAAGATACTGTATAAATTATTCCTATCAGAAACATCTTTGATGTAGTTTTGAGTGAAAAAACATGGACACTATTTTCCCTTATTTTCCTAGGAGCTGATATCAGTGAGTCCCTCTAAAGCAGCAGATATGATTTCTGTCCACTTCAGTAACCAAATTGAACAAATCATTCAGACCTTGCAGGTAAAGTCTTCAGGCTGATGTATCTTCTCTTTTGATCAGAAAGGTCAGAGCATAATAGGCTGCAGTGATGGGATTGGGCAGTTGCCTAGAAGTTTAAACTTGTCAAACCATGTTGGGGAAATGGGATAAGAGATGGTGTCCTGCTGATAAGCACGTATTACTCATGAGCAATCAAAGAATGCCCCACCTGTATGTGTGCATGTGTTTGTACAGTGGCATCTGTGCTTGTGGCTTTGTTCAACCAGGGGTAGTCAAACTGTGGCCCTCCAGATGTCCATGGACTACAATTCCCAGGAGCCCCTGCCAGCATTCGCTGGCAGGGGCTCCTGGGAATTGTAGTCCATGGACATTTGGAGGGCCGCAGTTTGACTACCCCTTGTCTAGAGGCATGAGAGCTCCTCGTACAGACTATCCTATTCAGAAGTAAGTCCATTGAGTTTAAGTAATTTTAACCCAAGTAGATGTATGTTAGGAGTATGTCATTAGCTGGATAATAGCCAGGTAGAAAGGAAGCTTCATGTTCTTCAGGAAGGTACTTCTGTTTTTCCAAAATGTGATTTCTAAATACTCTGATACCCCTCATACTATCAAGGGCTTAGCTGCTTGTTTGTTCATGTGCTGGCCACATGTGCATATAAGATGGGGTGGGGGAATAACAAGAGGCATATGATTATTAAGGAAGCTGATCCATCCCATGGAATCCAGGGTCTTCTAGTCCGACACCCTGCAGAATGCAGGAAGTTCACAAATATCTGCCCGCCCATAGTGACCCCAATTCCATGCCTTGATAATGCCCTGCCCCCCTCCTAAAAACAAAAACAAGAATCCATGGCCAGTCTGGCCTGGAGGAAATTTGCATCCCAGCCCCAACGTTGCGATTGACATTCCCCTGTGTATGCAAGAAAGTGCCACAAGAGCCAAGCATGGACACAGTCATATACAACTGCCTAAATTCACAGAATCAGCATTTCTGGCAGGTAGCTATCTAGCTTCTGCTTAAATACTGTCAAGGAGAGAGAACCCATCCCCTCCTGAGCAAGCCTGTTCCACTGAGGAACATATCACCTCCTAGTTGTCTTCTCTCCAGGCTAAAGAGACCAAGCTATCTCAACCTTTCCTCATACATCTTGGTCTCCAAGACCCTTACTGTTTTTGTTGGCCTCCTCTGGACATGATCCAGTTTGTCTACATCCTTTTTCAATTGTGGTGCCAAAACTGAACACTGTGAGGTCTAATCAGAGCAGAGTAAAGCGGTACCATCACCTCATGCGATCTGGACACTATACTTCTTTTGATACAGCCCAAAATCCCATTTGCCTTTTTAGCCACTGAGTCACACTGCTGACTCATGTTCAGTGTATGGTCTACTAATATCCCTAGATCCTTTTTGCACTTACTACTGTCAAGGCAGGTCTCTACCCTCCTATAATGATGCATTTGCTTTTTGCTACCTAAATGCAGAACTTTAAATTTATCACTGTTGAAATTCATTTTATTCATTTTAGCCCGGTCAACCTGTCAAGATCATCCTGGATCCTGATTCTGTCTTCTGCTGTGTTTGCTACCCTCCCCCCCCAGTTTCGTATCATCTGCAAATTTAATAAACACCCCCTCTATTCCTTCATCCAAATCATTTATAAATATGCTGAATAATACAGGGCCCAGTGCAGATCCCTGAGGCACTCCACTCATCACTGCTCTCTAAGAGGATGATGAACCATTAACAAGCACCCCTTAGGTGTGATCTGTCAACCAGTTATCGATCCCCCTAACAGTAATAGAATCCATCCTGCATTTTACCAACTTGTCAATAGGAATATCATGTTGAATCTTATCAAAAGCTTTACTGAAATTGAGATAAACTATATCCACAGCATTCCCCTGATCCAGCAAGGTAGTAACTTTCTAAAAAAAAGTGATAAGGTTAGTCTGACATGACTTGTTCTTGAGAAAGCCATGCTGACTCTTAATAATCACAGCCACCTGCTCTAGCTGTTCAAGAACCGACTGTTTGATTATTTGTTCTAAAATTTTGGTGCCATCCATCACTTCAGGCAATTATCTCTGTAGCCTGGTTCACCTCACCTATTGAAGCTGGAGTGGAAGGACAGTACATGCAATGGCACAGCAAAAAGAGAGAAGATACATTTCACTTTGTGCTCTAATCTTTACAACAAAAATAACTCCATGCTCTTCTTTTATGTGAGCGTAAAGAATGTATTAATCATTATGAAAATGCTTTCTGGACCTGACATCAAAACAAAACCTCTGTAATCCATAATTGGGAAATTATTTTTATTAAGCATCCTATTACATTTTTGTTAATTCTTTGTGTATGCAACAAATCTAGATTCAGGCAAGGCCAAGTAGCTGAAAATGTTCTTCCTACTATTAATCACATTAACTAGTGGAGGACTTGCCATTCACCTACTGAATCATTTTAGAAACAAAGGTTAGAAATGTCATATGATTGTGAAGAACTAATGAGACTGAATTTTTTTTAAAGAAAGCTTGAGAATCAAGTATTCCATGCCCCTTTCATAAATATGATTTCAAGGGGTAGTTGTAAGGAGAGATTTAGAGAAGAGCAAGAATGGAACAGAATGTTACCGCAACTGATCTAATTGTCAACACATGAAAATTTAAAAGAGATACATGGAAGAAATTCACTTAACAAAAAATATCACAAAGATATTAAGCAGTGTAATTTTTGTCTCTAGTAGTTTTGAATGCAGATCATGAGGGAATATCAGGTACTAGAAATTGTCTTTTCTCCATATGCCATTCTTCTAGGTCACTTTCATTTACATTCATAGCAGTTTAAGTTCCTTGGTTGAGTGTCGGTGCAACGGTGAATTTAAAAACATCATCTGTCAAATGTAGTGCTACATCTACTTTTTTCCCTTCCCTGACAGGATCAACATTTGCTTTTTGAGTTCTTGAAGAACCTACTTGACCCAAGGTATTTATACAAGTTAACCATCCCCATCACGTCTGTTTCCTTAAATTTTCATCACCATTTTGGTGTGGATGTTAATTAACAGGAAAGACTTTTGGCTCTTGATGTTAATGAGATGCACCAACATTTTTAAGAGCTGCTATTAGAGTAGAGCGTTTCTTGTTTGAAGGGGTTTTCTATTTCCTGTTCTGGGCACATTGTCTTCTCTGGCTTCTAAGCAATGTTGGGTAGAAAGTATCCTCTAAGAATATTGTTTGTCCATTCAACTGTCTTCCCAAGAATACCAGGCTTGTCTAAAGTACAAAAGTTGAAGGAACCATTGTGAAATGCTGACAAGTTTATATTAAACCTTTAAGATCACATGTTGATTTACTAGATTATTGTCTGGAATAAAGTTTGCATGAATGTGTTTGAAGTCATAGAGTCTGGCTGTGACTGAAGGTATATGGAGCTGATGCTGTCTACGGTGCTGACTCTTGTGTGTTCTTTCTTTTTCTCATATATACTTTTAAGATAAAAAAATAATAACTTATGCAGTTCTATGATCCTTCCAGTTTTATGCAGGCACTAGTATCAAAGCCCATTTAAAAATGGGCTTTGAAAGGGGTGGCAGGCAGGAGGGCGTGAGAGGGTGGCTGCAGCTCCCTTTGGCCCGCAAAGTGGGCTAAGAGTGGAAAGCCCCCCCCCCGCCAGCAGCGACCAGGCTTTGCAGCCCTCAGGGAGGCTGCAAACTCCCCTCTCCCAGCTCCCTCCCAGCAGGAGCGTACCTGAAGGCCACAAAGCTCTGTCACTGCCTCTCTTCTTGTGGGCGACAATGGAAGCCGCAGCCACAAGGCTTTTAGCAGGCAAGAAGGGAGGATGGGAGCTGGAGGGGAAGGACCAGTCAGGATGGACCTGGACAGACAGGGCCCCGGACAGTCTCCTCCCAGGATATATAAGGGAGTAAAATAGTGTTAAGGATGTAGTGATGCTGTTTTGATGGCCTCTGTGATCCTAGGCTGTGACAGTATTTTTGATTGTCCCAGCTGATGTGCTGAAAGCATCCAGCCTTTCCTTCTTGTGAAGGAAACAGATTTGTGAGATGAAATAGGATGCCACCTGGGAGATTAGAATGGTCAGAATTTGATAGAAGTTTTCTTCTGTACGGGATGCTCTGTTCTACTAGGAAGCATTCCGTTTCAGAAAATATGTTTTAACATTTGGCTTTTAAGAATCCATTTATTTTAGTTTTGCACTTGTGCTGGGTTTTTTTTTTTTGCTTTTGAAAATATGCATGAGATTAGAAAATGAACCTTCATTTTTGTGGCTCATCCTTTTTTTAATAGGCATTCCTCCCTATGTGATACTTTATGTCCTTCAGTACATAGCTAAGTGACTTTTTTTTTTCCAAAAAGACCCTCTTTTCTTGTGTCTGTTAGTTATGGTGAAATCACAGCATGAAAAATGGCTTGAAAGCTCTTGCATCTTTTGGGGGAGAGGAAAGGCCTTGAAAATAACTTAGCGCTGTTGGTATTGAGAATTGGTATTGTTCATTCTGCAATCTGGAATTTACAAAGTGATTGTTTAGACTGCAAACATAAGTCTGTATCCTTTCAGCCCTTTTAGATTTTTGTACAAAATCATGTGGGTTACAGCTGGTGGTAGGAGATGGATTTTTGGAGGAATGCTGGGCAGGTTTGGTTCGGGAAAGGGTCATGTTTCAAAATCATGTGTACAAAAAATTATTCTTGGAAGAGCAGAGAGTAAGGAGCACTTGAAAAAAACTGAAGGCAATGGGGAAAGATGAGTGGTGTCACACACATGGGCCACGGCAGTCAGGAGGAGCGATCTTGGCAGCACTTAACCTCCAGTGCCTTTTGAGAGCGTTTTCCTTCTACATAAGGTTTCTCGCCCATTAATAGATATGTTTCAGTTTGCTTATTTAACGGAAAAAAATCTACTTAAAATGCCGTAGAAGCATGCTGGAGCAAAAGTATTTGTTAAAATGACAGATATAAAACTTATATCAACCTCACTCCCTGCAAAGATCCAGTCATGTGCCTGGTGTGGTCATGCGGAAGCCATTTGCAGCATGCTCCATATAATTTGCCTCCATTGAAGTCATATAACATGCAACATCAGCATTCTGGTTGTTGTCAGGGAGAGATTCTAAGCCAGCACAATTATTGCTGAGCGAGGGCTGACGCTGGGCATGAAATCTGTGTGCCAGGTGCTCGAATGGCACGATGGCTCTGGAAATCCTCACGCAGGAGCTGTTTCCAGCAGCCTTTGCATAATGCAAGTAATGAGTGCCCCAGCTCTTAGTCTGATGTTGTAGACAGGAATTGTTATTTCAGAGAAGATTACATTTGAAAATTAGCAAAGGTTGCTGCATGAACTGAAGTAATGTGCTTTAGTGGTACAATTGCTGTATTGGTTCTGCTTATTTCCCAAGGCAATTCTTTAGCTATATTTCCCCACCCCCTCCAGCCTTGTACCTACTTTAGAATAAATCTCTGGCTAAATTAAATGTGCCAGCCTAATCCCTTCTGTAATTTAATTCCCTTTGGTGTAGTTACACCATAGAAAGAAATCTAGCCCAGTGTGCTGTCACAAAATCAACGGAACCTGAAGACAATAGAATCCGGCCTTTAATACAGAACTTCTGTTTTAATAAAGTCTCTCTCTGGAGTGGGAGGCAAGCATGCATAGTAATATAAAGGGTGCTACCCGGTCTTAAGGTGTACTAGGTATATTAATCGGGATGCTATCTGCCTCAATAGATCTGATGTTGTTTTTTCTGGTTGTACCTCTGCAAATCATGTGTCATGTACTTCTTCAGAGAATTTTCCTGTTATAATGTAACAAATTATAAGACTATTTCATGTGATACTGCACAGTTTATAGGTGCCCTATTGAAGTGCCTAAATCAGTGGTCATGTTTTTTTAAAGTCATGTACTGATTCTTTTTCTCAGTATTTGTTGTTATTTTCTCTTATCCTTCACCCAATCATTTGGACTAACTAGCCAAAATCCCTTGACTCTCCATGCTTCATAGTAGGGAATGCAAGTTGGTAATTTTATATTTTGTGTATATTAATAATATGACCTGTCTCTATGAAGGTTTGCTTGTTACTTACCCTGCATACTGTTTTTGCCTGACACTTAGCAGAAATCAAGTCTGTTGTGCCATTTGTTGTTTTTAGGGAAGGTATCAACCAAGACTTGCTTCAGCTCTCTCCCTCTGTGACTGAACAGTTTATTGAGTTGCTGTGTCAGTATGAACCAGACCAGGTTTTAGAGACTTTACAGTTCCTGGAGGTCTACAGGCTGGAAGAGACCATTCAGGTAAGGTGAAGCTGCTTGGATGTGAGACATAATTGTTAGAAAAATAATTTTGATCAGGGTTCTTTCTACTAAAGCCAGCTTGATTTAGCTGAGGTTTTATGTCCATAACTTTGCTTAAACCTGGAATGAAACTAGAATTCTCTGTATTATGATGCTTGGGAAAGACCTTGGGAGCTCTTGGGTCAAACAAGACACACATAGGTTCATGTAACTTACCCTCTGTGTGTCTTTTAAAATTTAAAAAAAACAGTCACTGGAAGTAGGAATCTGGAGAAGAGGACAGGTACATGGAGAAATGTACTAAACTTCTTTCTGCAAGTCCTTCCTCACAGTTTTTCCCCCCTTTGGAGCAAGTCACAAAACTCTATTTAACATGTTGTTTGGCCCTTTAATACAGGTGTACTGCATAGGATTCTTCCTGCTGCTGGATATATTTCTGGTATCTTCATTGTTTTATTATTATAACAGATTTCTTTGTTTACCAGCTGTCTCCATGAGTTAAAGTTTTAAAAACACTATTTACAATCAAGAATGGCAAAGATTGGATATACTGCAATTCATGCTTTTTGCAGGACATGAGATTATATGACAAAATATGTCTCTGAACTTCTCTAAAACCTGCATACATACAATGAATTAAAACAATTTTGTGGCATTTGATTTAGGCTGTCCAGAAATATCAGCTGCATGAAGCTTCTTCATATCTGCTTGAGAAGAAAGGAGACATCCACGGTGCCTTCTTAGTTATGCTCGAGGTATTATAGACTGAATAGCTTATATTTTAAAATATTGTGGTCACTTTCTGCTTATGTATTCTGTAACTGCTTTTATGCTGAAGGCAGTAAAAAAAAGATTATTCTGATAAAGTAATGAATAAACTAAGGCTATGCCCACATTCCAGAAGACAGTTTGCTGTAATGTTTTTACACAGAATGGCAAATAGTTTTTGATTATGAAAGAGAGACAGTTTTGTCTATGGGCTTAGGTCTAAAAATTGGAAGCTGAAACCACCATTTTCTGCATGAGCCTAGTAAATTTAATTGCATGGGTTTTGATTAGCTACCTGCAGTTGGATTTGCTTTAATGTTTGAACCAAGAGATTATATTGTGCTACTTCAGGCCAACACAGCTACTCATTTGAATCTAAGCTCACATTGTGAGCAGACAGTTGTAAACAATATTCCATATACTATTAAGAAGTGTGTAAATACTAGTGTCTAAATGGCATAATTTTAGAAATAGAAGCAATATCAACACAGTTGACAATCTATGGATTGTCAGCCAAACTGTGAAAATAGATTTTTATCAGATCATTTCTGTGCATTCAATTTTAAAACACCTAAACATTTAAAATAAAGAGCCAAAAAAGGGGTCTCACTCTTGCTGCCTCCAACGTCACTGTGATGCCACAAAAGACTTATATTAAGGTAGCGATTCAATAATGGAAGAAAAGTTTGGAAAAAACAGGTGACTTTCAAAGTTTAGCTGTTACTTCACTCACCTATTCTAAAGGAAATTAAATGGGACTAACAGTTAGTTAGTAGGTGATAATGATAAAATGATCCAAAATGGTTAGCTGAAGGCAGAGGAGGTGCTGCCTCATTCAGCTATAGTACACTTCTCCTGTTAATGGCTACACAGAAATGTCAAAGCCATGCAAAAGTCAGGGGAAAAACAGAAGTATTTTGGGGGAACAGAAATAACTGGCGGTAAATCTCTCTTTTCTTTTTAAGTTTAGCTGACATGAATGTACTTTTTTTTCTAGTGGCTACAAAATAAGCTGTTGACACTTACACATGAGGATGAAAGTAAGTTTGAAGATTGAGCTTTCTTCATGATTTTTATTGAGCGCATGCATTTTTTTGAAGAGACAAAATCAGATAGGAAATAGTAATTATTTAGCCATCTTTATATACTTCTGTTAATCTTACAGCTGCTCTGTGCTTCCTTCTCTTGGTTATTAGGTTTGGGGTTAGGATTAGCACACTACTGGATTGCAAGATTTTGCAAGATTGCAAGAGTGTTCCTTCTCTCCTCCACATTCATATGGTGCCTGACACTCTTTTGTAAGGAGAAATAATTTGCGTGATTCCTGCACCCCCCCACACACAAAAAACTTGATTTATGTTCATGTAGGCCTCATTCAAGTGGGGTGAAATCCTCTATCATGTGCAAAAGATCACTGTTCCATAAGTGTATTAACCAGGCCTATAAGCATCAAATACCATTATGCTGATCTTTAACCGCTCCTCGCGAAGCGGATAAAATAAAACAGTAAGGGCTCCATCGGTAGGCCCTGTCCGGGATGAGTAAGGGTGCCGGTAGGCCCCTTCCCCTGGACTGACAATCGGAGGGGCCAATCGGCAGGCACTTTGCACCTGCCGATTGGGCCCTCCGTTTGTCAGTCCGGCGGCAAGGGACCAATTGCGAGCCGCACACAGCGAAGCGCCTCCCAATCCTCCCCCCCTCCGCGTTCGCCCGCAGCCGGCCGGCTACCCCCATTCCCTGCCTCACCTTGCACAAAACAGGTCGCCGCATCGGAGGGCCCACCGAGGGCGGCCACGCCGCTATCGGCGGCTGCGCCCGCGAACACATCTCACCGCTGCCCCGCGCATGCTGGAGTGGCCGCCGGAGCCAGCCGGCACTGGGGCACACGTCAGCCGCGGCGGTAGCACCGCCGCCCACTTCAACACCACCTCCGCCCCATACAGCCAGCAGCGGCTGCTGGCCCCAGCTCTGTGAGCGGCGGCGGCTGCCGGCGCCTGCACATGCTCCAGCGCTGCTGCTGCCGCCCGACGCCCTGCCCATTCACAACACACGTCACCCGCCGGCCCACGCTGCCAGGAGCGGCAGGCGGACCCAGCTCCACAAGCAGCGGCGGTTGTCGGTGCCTGCGCATGCTCCAGCGCTGCTGCTGCCGCACGCCAGCCCGCCCGCCAGCCCGCCCGCTCACAACGCACCTCCCCTGCCGGCCCACTCTACCAGGAGCGGCCGGTGCCGACGCCTCAGGCACTGGCTGCAGCGCAGCAGGCGCCTGCGGCCGCAGAGACGGGACAGACGATGCCAGAAGAAGACTGGTCCAATGCTGTGTAGGTTGCCAGCAAGCTGGGGGGAGGACCGGGGGAGCTGCCGCCAGCTCATGGGACGCCCGATGGACAGCCTTGGGTGATAGTGCAGGGCGCAAACACCCCAGAGACACCCCACCCAACTCACCAGGCTTCTAGTGCCCGCTGCATTTACCCTGCAGCGGGCTTAATTTCTAGTCTAGGAATAAAGCACAGGGTTCCTACAGCAGTTTTCTTGAGTAATTTGTTTAGTGTTAAGAAGAGGCCATCTACAGCCTGCAGGGGAATGATCAGGGTTATTTAAAAATAATAATATACTTGTCCCTTCAAATTTGACTGCGAGAAATTCTTCATTAAAATGCATGAGAAAACCACAATTGTTAGAAGAGCTAAATGTAGTGTGTTCATATTTTAGATTTTATCTTTAGGCAATCTAATAATTCCATTATTGTAAAAGGAATTTGACAAATTTTTCTTTACAATGAAAAATCTGAAGAGATTATATGACCCAGTTGGGTATTTTTATCCATATTTATCTAGAAAGAATTATTTTTAAGGCAGTCCATAGTATTTCCTGTATTAATGAAGAGGCAATTGTGTTTGGTGGTATCTGAATGTATTGTTAGCTCATACAGTTATGCCATATAGATTTTCTTTCATGGCTTTTATATACATATGACCTCTGAGTTTCATATTCTTTCATGCCTAGCCACAACAAGTCAGCATGGCAGAATAGCAGTTAACTGGCAGCAAGCAATATCAACATGAATTATGTAGCTCACATAGGGGAAAGATGTGCAGATGCAGAACCCTCACGCAATTTAATGCTGCCTTTAAGATGCTTCTCCCCCCCCCCCCACTTATTAACATCTCAAACTTGACCATGCTCTTAACTATCAATTATGTGAAGTTGTAAAATACTGATTTTGGAAAGTGTTACTCTTATGGCATCCTCTTTGACTTAAATTGCCAGATAATAATTGCTGTTTCATCCTTAAACCTAGAGTCAACAGAGTTTCCTTCCTTAAAGAATATTGAACATACCTTAGCAAAAACAATTGCTCTTTGCCAGAGGAATTCACACAATTTAAATCAACAGCAACGAGAGGTAAGGTTTGCTATGCTCTAGTCTAGGAAGTTTCTGTTTTCCTTTATTTTTGTTGTGTCAGGGCCAAACTAGATTTAGGATGAATGTGTGATTGTTGGTGTAAAGTTACACATCCAGTTCCCTGTTATCTTCTGTTATCTCTAAGACAGCTTACTATGAGTTGTAAAATTACAAAGCTCTGAATTTCCCCACACTAAACCTGCTACTGGTATGTATGTACCAAATTATTTAGATTAGCCCTTAAATTCCTGAAGTTGAGTAGCCTGTTCAAAAACCAGAGAAGATAAATCAGTACCTTGGTGCCGCTGACCAAGTGAGATGTGGTGGGAGGGGGAGTGAGCAAAGAATTTTGGCTTAGATGCACAAATGGGCACTCTCAAGACTGCCTTTTGTTTTTTTGCAGGCACTGTGGTTCCCCCTGCTAGAAGCTATGATGTCACCACAAAGGTTATCTAATTCTACTGTGCTATGCCTTTATTCTGACTGTAAGTATGTTGGTCTCCTGTGGCACAAATATGCCACAGCATGTGACCTTTATGTGTTTTTTTTTCCTTTTAGCTAATTAACTGAAGAAGGTAAGAATGCCACAAAATTATTTCACATTACTCGGATGTATCCTGAACCTAATACAGCCTGGTTACTCTGTATCTTCCTTTTCCCTATAACAAAGTCATGAAGTTGAGCGTAGAAAAAAACCAATGTGACATTTTAAGCATTTTTCTGTGCTTGGCTTCCTCCCTCTTTTCGTGCTTTCAAAAAAAAATTAATATTAGAAAATTCATAGACAAATTTATAGAAAAAATACCTTTGAGTTTATTAGTGTTTTGTGAGATCCTGTAAAAGTTCATCACAGTAGAAAACTGCCGCTGTTCACAAGTTATGTGAACCACAGAATGCATCCCTATTAGATCTGCTCTTGGTGGTGTCTAGAGTTATTGACAAGAATTTGCTTTTCTTGGCCATTGACTCTGATGTATTTGTTCCTCCCACCCAGTTTTGAAGAACTTGACGATGCAAGTGCTGAACAACATGGCAGCTTTCATTGCCCTGCCATTGATCTTGCAGAGAATTCTCCAGGTAGGCTGTTGGGAGAGAAGATAATGTAGTTAATCAACATAGACTAACTGAACAGCTTTATAAAAATCAGCATGCTATGATACTGCTTCTGTGGTATATGTAATTTTTAAAAATATGCACATTCATGATGTCACATATAACGAGGGGAGAGAAATACAGTGGATAGTTGATTTAATAAAAGGGGATTCTAGATAAAAATAGAAATGCTCTTTTTATTGAGACCATATGTAGCTTTTAATGCATAATTTTGATATCTCTGTTTTAGAACATTTGAAATTTTGTGCTCCAAATATGACTTTAATACTTGCACAAAGGCCAGTACATGTTACCTCATGTGAAAGTGAAGTTGAGGTTTGTATTGTATTATGTGCAACATCCATTTTCTGTTATTTTAATTACAATCTACTTCAGGATGTATGTTTGATTTCAGAAAGATCTTAAGAACCAATCTATTGGCTTGTCTCTGTCTTAAAAGCTAACTGTAAGCCATTTACTCCTCTTGAAATAGTTTTGTCAAAGTCAGTCCCCCCATCTTTTATTGAAAAATATTTTATTCCCTGCCCCTTTTTTTGGGGGGGGGGTCTCTCCTAATAACAAAAGCTTGTTGGTGTGAGTCAAATCATGATAATTTAAGACATCTTCTATGTGAATCATAATCCCTCTGTGGTATGTTACAATATTTGTGATTTATAATACCAAGTCTCCTAGCATCTGGGATTGTTAATACTTAGTTGCTATCTGGTATTCTTTTTGAGCTTTGATAAAACATTGCTGTAAGGATTCTAACTGAGACAGCTTTAATTTTATTAAAATTGCCTGCCTGTGTTCCTAGTAATCAGAGGCTCCATGCTTTTCAGTAGTTAATGCTTTTCAATAGTGGAAAACAAAGATTTTTTTTTTTAATCCCGCATTCTTCTGCTACTCTATTCCTAGTTTCATGCATCATAGGCCCGAATAAATTCTGTTTAAAAAGCTTCCTACATCAATGTACCCTCTTGTCAGCTGTAATATGTAGAGTATGTAGCATTTTCTCTAAGATAGTTTAGAAGCAAAGTCCAATGAATCTAACAAGCTTATTTTCGGCTTGAGTTGTTCTGTGCGTGGGATGGTGAAGAGGGTGGGGTGTAAATGAATCCTGGATAATCAACTTTAGGAAAATGCTCTCACTGCGTATTAGTTCAGAAGAATCATTGGGTCATTTCCTTTAATGGAAAACCGTGTGCTACATTTCCCTTTGTAAATTTTTTCCTTCATTTCCTTCATTTCCCTGTGTCTATTTAAATGAAGCTCTAGTGACTGTGTATGTGTGTGAGAGAGAGAGATATCTCATATGTACAACTACTTGGTTAACACGCATTTTCTGTAAGTGCTGTGACACATGCTAATAGAAATATTTGTTACTGGTTCTTGAAAAATATATCAGATACATTCAGCAAACCCAGCATGCCACCTGCATGCTCTGAATGTACTGGGAGCAGGAAAGCAGGTAGATTATTCATTTGTACTAGCTAATCCACAACAGATGGGACTGTGTCTGAAGTTATGTTTAAATCAAGGGGAGAGCTTCCTTGCTTAAGTAAAAATGCAGTTTTGTCCATAAATGATAGGAGTACGATAGAAGTTCCACAGAAACACCTAGGCCATGATTTATCATTAGTTATTACTTTTATTATTGAAACTTTATTAAATGTGATTAGGCTTTGGCTTAAATCTCCCATCAGAGGACTTTATAATAATCTAAAAGGAAGATGAAACTTCTTATGAGACATGGTAGAGAAATTCAGGGGTACTTAAGTGAAGTTTTATCCCATTAAATGAATGAGCGCTGTCTGAGGAGAGATGAAAGTTAAAGCAATAAATCTTTCACAAAACTATAATACCCCATAAATGTTTTAAATTGGGTACCTTCTGGATCCTTGCAGTACAGGGTGTTTCAGAATCAAGAAGGTAAAGTTTTCTCTGTATGATTGTGTGAAAGTCTTGATGATATTTCAGATATGAAGTAACTCTTTAATGTGGTCAAAAGTGAACTAAATCTCCTGAAAGAACATGGGACTCTAAGGCTAAACAGTATGAAAGCAGTAATTGATATACTGATTGTATTTTGAGTATTAGACTTAAATTACAGGCAGGAAGTTGAACTAAATGGCCCATGTTCTGTGTTTCTATTATCTTTTGAATCATCAAAAATGTAAACCTAAAACAGAACCTTCAGTCTCATCAGAAAAATAAAATTAAAATTATCACTTTTTTTTTTACAACAGAGTTTGTTAGAACAAGGCATCAAACTAATTTTCTTGTGTGTCCTACTTTAAATGCCTTTTAACATTTGGTAGCTGGATTTGACCTGATTTTTTCCTAGTTAAAAGGCCAGGCTAGGTAAGCTACAGGAGAGATATTTAACTAGAGCTCCCTGTTTGCCTTTAAAGGCCAAAGCAGCTGCATTTGGAAAAGGATTAAGCTGTAAAAGGGATAGGAGGTGGAGGTATGGTATTCCACTGAGTTCCTTGTATGCCCCAGGCTCCATCCCCAAATCTCCAGGAGTTTCCCAAGATGGGGCTGGCAACCCTAGCCCTTTCTAGTGGCCAGGGAGGATCCGGCAGCTCTAAATGGAGGGCAGGAAAATGCTTCCCCTACCCCAGTGCCATTTTTCCAATGCAAATTTGTGTTCAGAAGCTGTTGTTTGCCTATGGTGGAAAAATACAGTTATACAAAAGCTGAAGTGTTCTTGAATATCCAGTCCAGGTGCCTCTGCACATGCTTCTCTTCTGAGACTTTACAGTCACTTTTGAATCTGTATTCCTAAGGGGGTGAAGAAATGGGGACATGAACATTTTCAGAAACTACATTTTTGACAAACCAAACAATATTGTTCAGTTAGCCGCAGCAATAGTTCTGAATTAATCTGCTGCCTTGAAATAACTGGATTAATTGTATGGTATTATTGTTGACTATAACTTGCGTGTTTTAATTATATTTTAGTTTTGTAGATAGTGTTCTCAGACTATGGAAATCCTTATGGGTTTGTTGGTGGAGGATTAAATTTTAGAAATCAATAGCACTCTCCAAGGAACTTAGCAAGAAACTACAGAAGATAAACTGTGCATAGAAACTCCAAATTCCATTATGAAAATCAACTTCCCCAGACATTTTCTGGTATTAATTGATCTGTAAGAGGCAAACTATCAGCTGTATCTTGAGTGTGATACCTTTTTTTCACCAGAAGGTTAATTTGTACTCCTGCTTAAACATATTTTGAGGGCAAGAGAGGAAAGTCAACCAGACAATTAAATTTTGTCAGGGTTATGATTTCCAGTAAAGAGGTCTTTTACACTAGCACTGTAGACTTTTGCATGGGAAGATAACCCAGAAGATTATCCAAGAGGCTTTAATGTTCTGCCTCAATTAGGTTCTGCTTTAGATTCCTGAAACCCTAATTAGATAATTTTGTTAAAATTTGTATGTGAATACAGTTTTGGGTGTCTGGATGTGTTCCTGTGCATTTTATACTAAACCTGATATTGTGGAGATGAAGTGCCTCCCTACTGTTACCTTCACTGATAACAGTTCTGGTACCCCCTCACCATTGTGCAGTCCAGATCTTCTGCCATACCAAAGTTTGTTGTTTGGGTGGGGGGGGAGTGGAGAGGGAGGAAAGAACTTGTAGTATGGAGCTTCCCACCCACTTATCGTACAATGAAGCCCATGCAGGAAATACATGCATTACCCTTCTCTTATGGGTTATAGCCCACATGGGGGCAGCAAAAACAGAAGACAGCATGATCGGGAAAATAACATTTTCAATAAGTATAGGTATACATATGTTTATCTGTAATGCATGTAAAGTATAATATCTGGTTTGGTTCTTTGACTGGTAAACCCCTGGATGTGTGTCATGCAGTTTCCATCCCTTTCAAGCTCTGAAAAGTGGCCCTGCTGCATTTGAAAGTCTTTTAAAAATATTCTGTAATCAAGACTGTTAACACTAAAAATTAAGTCTAAGAAAACTAGTCAGGGAGGTTGCTCTGTCTAAAGCTGTATTTTGCTTTTGATTGCTCTCGGTAGAAAACCTGGAATAATGTTCGCCCTGTCTATTTTATCCTCTGAACTATTACTGGCAGCCTGAATGTGGTATGAGCAAGAAGTCATACTTCAGAAGAAGCAAAACACTCTTTGCAACTTCCATTTCCTCATACAACCTGTGCCCTCAGTCTAAAGGATACTCCAGATCTTTGTTGTTGAGGTGGCCAGAAGATTACATTAAGTACATCAAGCAGTAGGACTGTCATATTGATCATAATGTTAATTTTGTTAGCAGATCTGCTTATAAAATGTTCTGATACCAGTAATGTTCAGAGTACATCTATACTTATAATGTAGTCTATTCTCACATGCTCATCATATGATTCTGCAGACACTTTGAGTTTTGAGAAACAGAACTTGGCAGATCTGAAAATCTATTCTTCAAGATCCTTGTGTCCTTGTGTAGGAGCTACCAATGCTATACTAAATATTTATCCTTTGTTCACCAGTAACACCTGCTCTGTTGGATAATATATAGACCTTTGGGTGTGTCATCAGGCATTGGAACAAGACCTGTTGAGATGATCAGGGTGAAAGTGACCTCAGTACTGGAGTGGTACACATCCATCGAACTTGGGTGGGGAGTTTATGTTTCTAAGCAGAGCAGTTTTCCTATTGTGAAGGGCAGGATCACACTTGTCATAGCAAATATAATTGCTACCTGTATACCAGTAGACATCACAACAACATTTAACATGAGAATGATATAATGTATGTGTATTTGCTCCTAGAACCCTTAGTTTGCAAAGACATGTTTCTGTATATGTGTATTGTCCACATTTGCTGCAGAAGATTCTGCTGTATATGCAGCAAAATATTTGCTATGAAAAGTTATTAGTTGCCTTATATTAAAACATAAATATACTGATGGGATCTGGGAAATCAGGGCTGGAGCAAGGCTAATAGGAATTGCTGACACTCTTAACATCAGCCCTTGAAGAGGGTGTTCTGTTGTCACACATTCTTTCTGATATTTCTATGTATCACTACCCTACTACAATAAAGCCAAATGCCATTTTTTTTCTTTTTCAAAGTGCTGTGAAATTAATCACATCAAGAGGATGCAACAATAGGAGCTGGAATTACGTTTGTTCCACCAACCTTAAGGAAGTCTTTCCATGAATTCTGTGTTTTGTTTGGGTACACTCAGTGTCTCTTAAAATGGTCATGCCACAAATGCATCTTAGATTAATAATATGGATGTATAGAGTGGTGCATACATTCAAAACTTTGTACATGGAGCCAACCCCATTCCTTTCCACCCCCTTCCATTTGTCTTCTAGCTCTTAATGTGCACGAACTACTGAAGTGCCTCAGGAAAGAAGAGCTATCTCCTTGACAGATAAAAATAGCTTGCTGTATGTCATGGATCACGTACATGCTGTGCTAAGGGCCTAGACATCCCAGTTGCCCTCCATAATTTATATGGTTCCTCAGCATGATGTACTTTCTATGCTGCCGCTTTTAAATTATACATGTTAAAATAAAATTTACTTACTGAAAACAGATTGTGACCTAAAAAGACACCACTACCTTTGCATAGATGTAGTATTGGCATGATCCCCTGTTTCCTTAAAGCTTGTGCCCTTAAATAGGTATAAAAACCTGACTATTGGTATATATATATATTTGTAAAAAAGGAAATAATTTGTAACACTGTACAAAAATTATCATGGGGGTGACTTTAGCCATCCTGAGGATTTGTGGTAGCATTCATTCATATTCCTTGCAAGTAGGCTAGTTTTTCTTGCTGCTCTGCCAGTTTATTAACACACTTGTATATCATCATGTAGATTGCAGCTCCTTCTACACCTGGTTTTGCAGTGTAACCAGAAGTGGTAAAGAAAGATGCCCCAAGAAGGTCATGCCATTTGGAGGGAGGGTTTTGTATAACAACCGCTGTTTTGAGCTGTGCATCTGTGCACAGTCCCCAGCCTGCTATTTTTGGACTGGCAGGTATTGACACAGTCTGTGTGGCTTGCAAGTATTAATACCGATTCAGCAGATCTGACATTTGGAAAAACCATTGTTCCATAAAGCAATGTGACATCTACTCACTTTAATTCTATTAATTACCATATGTTACTGAAATGGTCTGATATAGCACAGGCTTTTTTAGCGGGTGAATTAGTTAAGACCACTGAGATTTATTCTAGTCTGGATAACTCAGTTATACTGTTTTTATGATATAATTATCCCTGGCCTGGATAGCTCAGGCTAGCCCAATCTTGTCAGATCTCGGAGGCTGAGCAGGGTTGGCTCTGATTAGTACTTGGATGGGAGACCATCAGGGAAGTCCAGAGTTGCAACACAGATGCAAGCAGTGGCAAACCATCTCTGAACATTGCTTGCCTTGAAAACCCCATGGGGTTGCCTTAAGTTGACTGTAGCTTGATGGCACTTTCTGCCACCATTATATAATTTCCTTCCTAAAACCTGCCATAGAGAATATCTTATTTATATTGATTATATTTATATACTGCCCTCCTCAGAGGCTCTTTTCCTTAAAGATTCAGAGATGAAAAATTTGAAACAGCCTGTAGTGATCTATGTAATTGGTTGTTCAGTCTTACTGTTGGAATACATATTTTAAATTTAGTACTATGCAGAATTTATGTTCTTTTGCTGTCCCTATGTCTTTTTCTGCAATGTTAAAGAACTCTTTAAAAGAACTCCCTGTGAGCTAACTAACTAATAAGGGTGAGTCTTGCTATCTTGTTTCCAAACCATTGGAATATATTTCAATGCTGTCAAATTATATATATATATATATATATATATATATATATATATATATATATATATATATATATATATATATATATATATATATATATATATTCTGTTGAAGAGCATCACACTTTAAAATTATAAGGAGAACTTATCAAAATGATAGTCATCTTTCTTACAATTTTATAATTATCTAATGAAAGCCCAGATGACCTTTTCGCATGAGACAGTAGGCTATTGTATCTTAATTAAACTTCACACATGGGTGAACCAAAATCATTTAGGAAAGAATTCCAGGAGGATCTAGGAATGCCAGAGAAGTTTCCATTCTTATAGCTGCAAAAGATACATGAAAAGATACAGGAAAAGTTAGCTGAGGTGGAATTCTAGGGCACAGCTCCTCCTAACCAGCCTACAGCATTATCCCTGGAAGCCCACCAGGCTGTTCTTGTAAGTAACGGAAGATCACTCACACTACCATTTCATGCATGTTTTGAAGTTGATCTGGGAGAATTTCAAAGTTCAGTTTTACTTTAGTGATCTAGAGGTATGTCTATCAATCAATGGTAAACTGTATAAACTACAGCAAAAGAGGTTTCTCTAAATTTGAGGAAGAACTTCATGATAGTGAGGTGTGTTTGAGCCTGGAACAGTTTCCCCCATGAGGTGGTGAATAGTTCATCATTGGAAGTGTTTAAGTATGGATTAGATACTTATGTGTCAGGGATATTATAGCTGTACTTCATGTGTTAATAGGGGTTGAACTAGATGACCCTGGTGTTCTCCTCATACTCTGAGAATAAATAAATACATATTGTTTTGCAAATTTCAAACTACATGGCAGTTACATATTTTGGCTGTAGCCAGAAGGGCTAGTGTTTATCAGATCAATACTGTTTTGGTTCCTCCCCTTCCCTGTTATGAAGTAAGTTCCTCGATTTATTTTAAGTTATGCAAATTAATAGTAGCATTAAATATTTTCATATAGGATCCAGTATATGGCAGAGGAAAACTTGGAGAAATTCAGGGTCTTGTGTTGGGCATGCTGGATAGCTTTAACTATGAGCAAGTAAGTAGAACATGTTTTTTTTCTTCCAATTTACAAAAATGTATATTGCAGAAATTGAAAGCTTTTTTAAAAATAGTGTTTCTTAACAGCAATTAAAAAAACCTTTATCAGAGAAAGTAACTGACATAATCCTCTCAAGGTGACTCTTCTGTGTTTAATTAACCCCCCCCCCAAAAAAATTACTTATCTGTACACCGCCCGTGGCGCCGCGGGCGCCACGGACTAAATAAAACAGTAAGGGGTTCTGGGGCGGGATGTGTCCGGGATGAGGAAGGGTCCGGATTGGACCCTTCCTCATGACAGACAACCGGAGGGACCAAACGGCAGGCGCAAAGCGCCTGCCGATTGGTCCCTCCGATTCCCAGCCCCAGCAACTGCGAGCCGCGCTCAGCGCGGCTCGCAGTTGCTCCCGGCCTGACGTGGTGAGAGGCGCGAAGCGTCTCTCACCGCGTCAGGCCGGCCCCAAGGAAGCCCCCGCCGCAAACACAACACAAGACTCCAGCCGCCGAGAAGCTGCAGAAAAAAAAAAACACCCCCGGAGGAGCCTTTCGCCGCTAGCGCGACGAGAGGCAGCAGAAAAAAAAACCCCTGTAGGAGCTCCAAGCCGCCGCGCCGACGAGAGGCAGCAGAAAAAAAAAACCCTGTAGGAGCTCCAAGCCGCCGCGCCGACGAGAGCTAGCAGAAAAAAAAAACCCTGCAGGAGCCTTTCACAGCTCCAAGCAGCAGAAAAAAAACCCCGGAAGGAGCCTTTCACAGCTCCAAGCAGCAGAAAAAAAAACCCTGTAGGAGCCTTTCACAGATCCAAGCAGCAGAAAACAAAACCCTGAAGGAGCCTTTCCCAGCTCCAAGCAGCAGCTCCCTGTAGGAGCTCCAAGCCGGCACGCCCACGAGAGCTAGCAGAAAAAAAAAACCCTGCAGGAGCCTTTCACAGATCCAAGCAGCAGGAAAAAAAAACCCTGTAGGAGCCTTTCGCAGATCCAAGCAGCAGAAAACAAAACCCTGAAGGAGCCTTTCCCAGCTCCAAGCAGCAGGAAAAAAACCCCTGTAGGAGCTCCAAGCCGGCACGCCCACGAGAGCTAGCAGAAAAAAAAAACCCTGCAGGAGCCTTTCACAGATCCAAGCAGCAGAAAAAAAACCCCGGAAGGAGCCTTTCACAGATCCAAGCAGCAGAAAACAAAACCCTGTAGGAGCCTTTCCCAGCTCCAAGCAGCAGAAAACAAAAAAACCCTGTCGGAGCCTTTCACAGCTCCACGCAGCAGAAAAAAAAACACCTCCTGGTGTCCCCTGGGTCCTAGCGCCCATTGCATTCCTGGTTGCAATGGGCTTTCTTGCTAGTTTAACATATATCCACCTGACACCTGGAAGACATGCATGATGAATCCACATACGAACAAGCAGATTCCTGTTTTCTTAGAAGCGTCAGTGCTCCTGTTGTAATGGGTGCCGTGTAAAGCTGTAGTTGGCCTTTCTAGCCCAGTACTGGTCTAGTTGGAATGACAATAGTCCTCCATATGCAGTAATCACATCAACCCAATGCTAAAAGATCCCATTTGTTTCTGGGCACAATTAAGAGGGTGCATTACATTAATTCACTTTGGGTTAATCTGTGTGGACTTCCACATATTCCACATATTCCTATTCAGTGATTTGTGATTAAAGCCCTGAATAGTCTGACTCTTAGCACTTGAATATATTTCCACCCAGCTCGAAAAGCCTGGTTCTTGATGCTTTTTCAAAATCCATGGTCATGCAGGGCAAGATTTTTCTGTGAGCCTTGTATTGTGGAATTTTCTACTAAGAAAGATCCATTAAACTGTTTCTCTCTGTTGTTTCCACATAGAAGTCAAAACTTTTTGTGGAAGCCTTTCTTCCACTGATACATAGACTTCTATGGGTTTAAAAGGTAAAGGTAAAGGTATCCCCTGTGCAAGCACCGAGTCATGTCTGACCCTTGGGGTGAAGCCCTCTAGCGTTTTCATGGCAGACTCAATACGGGGTGGTTTGCCAGTGCCTTCCCCAGTCATGACCGTTTACCCCCCAGCAAGCTGGGTACTCATTATATGGGTTTACATTCTACTTTTTAGAATAGCGTAATTTCATTCAATGTTTTGTTTTAGATGTTGGCTTTGAGTGCTTGGTATACAGAGAAAATCAGCTAAAAGACAAACCAAAAATAAGCAACAATTCCTCATGGCACACTATGCCATGTTGTCACCCAAGTACAGTATGTAGGAGGCAAAAAGGAGTATCCCATGGGAGTAGAAAATAAATAGTGTCATAAAGTATAAAGTAGCTTCTTAACAGTTTTTTTTTCCTGGCTAACGGAATTCAGACATCTTCTGTTGAGGGGTCTGCTGAATTAAAACTGACAAAAGGTCTCTGTAGAGTAGACTTAAAGATCAGTCAGTTTCAGTTCTCATATAGGTTTTCTCACTGCAGACTTAAAGGCTGGCACATATGAATATTTGGCCTTTTATTTTTTTAAAATTAGACAGGAAGACAGTTTGACTGCAAAACAAGGCCTTTGATTAAGTGAAGGCTGAATATTGTGCTCCTGTTATTTAAATTGGGTCTTACAGGGTTATCCCATAAATGCTAAATTCAGTAGGCTTTAAACTGGTCATCTGGATAAGCTCTGAATGATCTAAATAGCTAGCGTGGATTATGGTTAATTCGTAACGCACTTACCATGTTTACGCTTCATTTCTCTCTTGCTGCATACTTTCTGTGTTCTTAACTTTAGACTAGTAAGCACATTCTCTTGCTTCATCAAATATTGCCAAGCATTATGAACACAGAATATGTTGGTGACTACCGCAAGGTGTGAGAAAACGGTACACTAATACTCATAGCATAGTTATGATAAATGAGAGAATAGACCTTCATGATGTAATAAAAGATTACATCTTCATGATATAATAAAAGATTTTCCTTTACACCCCCCCCCCCGCCCAAAGAGCGTTATGAACTTCAGACCAAAATCTGCTCAAGATCCCCATCCCAAAAGAAGTGAAACTGGCCCCAGCCAGGGCCTTTTTGGCCTTGGCCACAGCCTTGTGGGATATTCTGCCCAAAGAGATCAGGCCCTGTAGGATGTTAAACAGTTCTTCAGGGCCGGCAAGGTACAACTGTTCTGCCAGGTCTGTGGTCAGGGCCTGAGAGAGCATCACTGCTAGAAACTGAGGGAAGATTTACTCCAAGAACAACCCCCCCCCATTAAAATTAGCTGCGCTTTCTTCCGCGTTTCACTGACGTGGCTTTTTCAGCAGCATGCACCGAAGCTGCGGCCAGTTGCAGCCGGCTCCGTGCGTTATCGGTGATTTTAGTCGCCGCCATTCCACCCTGAATGTGCTTTATTCCCCCCGTGCATAATGGGTCATAGTGATGACAGGCATGTGTGGTTTTTTTCTTGGTTTTGCTTCCAAATTGCATGTATAACCTACTGATTTTATTTCCTTGAGGTATCAACTGATTGTCTGTTTCCACATGACCCTTGTTAGAGTTAACCTCAAACTTGATCTGGCTGAAGAAAAAAGTTTGAGACCAGTGGCACCTTTAAAACCAACAAAGCTTAATTCTAGGTATAAGCTTTCTTGCACATAACACACTTCTTCAGGTACCTGAAGTATCTGATCTGTCTGATTGGTCAGAAGGTTGGTCTCAAAAAGAACTCATATCTTAGCGTGGCATTTTTTTCATTGTCAATCCAAGTTGGGTTCTGGGAACCCACAGTCAGGCTGTCAGGCTCCTAAAAGTCTCAGTCCTGATTGTACAACTAATTACTGACAAAAATATGTATTCTATCACATAGTTTATCTGTATTTCAGTAAAGCATTTGATAAAGTTCCACATGATATTCTTGTTGACAAGTTGGTAAAATGTGGTATGGATCTTTATTCTGTCAGGTGGATCGATAACTGGTTGACAGATCGCAACCAAAGTGTTCTTGTTAATAGTTCAGCATCCTCTTGGAGAAGAATGACAAGTGGAGTTCCCCAGGGATCTGTCCTGGGGCCTGTGTTGTTCAACATATTTATAAATGATTTGGATGAGAAATTAGAGGGAATACTTATTAAATTTGCAGACAATACTAAACTGGAAGGGGTAGCAAACACAACCAAAGACAGAATCAGAATACAGGATGATCTTGATAGGCTCAAGAAGTGGGCTAAACTGAATAAAATGAATTTCAATAGGGACAAATGTAAAGTTCTGCATTTAGGTAGGAAAAACCAAATACACCAATATAGGATGAGTGAGACTTGTCTTCGCAGTAGCTTGTGTGAAAAGGATCTAGGAGTCTTAGTAGACCACACATTGAGCATGAGTCAACAGTGTGACTCGTTGGCTAAAAAGGCAAATGGGATTTTGGGCTGTATCAAATAGAGTATTGTGTCCAGATCACGGGAGGTGATGGTACCGCTTTACTCTGCTCTGGTTTGGCCTCACTTGGAGTACTGTGTTCAGTTTTGGGCTCCACAGTTGAAGAGGGATGTAGATAAACTGAAGCGTGTCCAGAGGAGGGCAACAAAGATGGTGAGGGGTTTGGAGACCTAGACATTTGAAGAAAGGTTGGGGGAACTTGGTCTGGAGAGGAGATGACTGAGAGGGGATTTGATAACCATCTTAGAGTATTTAAAAGGCTGCCATATAGAGGATGGCGCGGAGTTGTTTTCTCTTGTCCCAGAGGGACGGACCAGAACCAATGGGATGAAATTAATTCAAAAACAATTCCGTCTCAACATCCAGAAGAAGTTCCTGACAGTTAGAGCAGTTTCTCAGTGGAACAGGCTTCCTCGAGAGGTGGTGGGTTTTCCATCTTTGGAAATTTTTAAACAGAGGCTGGATAGCCATCTGACGGCTGATTATGTGAAGGCTTAAGGGGTGGCAGGTTACAGTGGATGAGCGAAACGGCTGTGAGTGTCCTGCATAGTGCAGGGGGTTGGACTAGATGACCCATGAGGTCCCTTCTAACACTACTATCCTATGATTCCATGGTTCACTAAAATCTTCCTCCATTCCCAAGGACTAGACAATAGAAAATGTAACCCCCATCTTTTAAAAAGGTTCCTGTGGCAATCCTGAAAATTACAGGCCAGTCAGTCTAATGTTGATACCAAGTAAGTTGGTGGAATCAGTTATTAAAGATAGAATTAGCAGGCACATTGATGAACAAAAGCAATTGAGGAAGAATCAGCATGGATTCTGTAAGGGAAGATCTTGTCTCACTAGCCTTTTAGGGTTCTTTGAGGGTATGAACAAACATGTAGACTAGGGTTAATAGGGTGATCTAGTAAATGTTGTATACCTAGACTAGAGCGTTAAAAACTGGTTTATTAACAGGAGAGCATAAGTATAAATGGACAGTTTTCACATTGAACGGCAGTAAACAGTGGATTATTACAAAGCTTGGTTTTAGGTTTGGTGCTTTTTAACTTATTAATTAATGGTTTGGGGTTGAGAGTAAACAGTGAAGTTTGTAGATGACAGTAAGATGTTCAGGGTGGTGAGAACCAGGGAGAACTGTGAGGTGCTCTGGAGGGGTCTGTCAAGGTTTGGCAAGTGGGCCTCAGTGTGGCAAATGAGGCTCAACAGGGGCAACTGCAACGTGATGCACACTGGAACCAAAAACCCTAATTATAAATTTACAATGGCACAATCTGAACTGGTGATAAATGACCAGGGAAGGGATCTTGGTGTTTGAAAAGGTCAACTCAGTGTGCAACTACAGTAAAAAAGGCATATGCTGTGCTGGAGATTATTAGGAAGGGGATTGAAAACAAACCAGCCAGTGTCATAATGCCCCTGTATAAATCTATGGCATGGCTTCATTTGAAATATTGTGTACAGTTCTGGTCACCACACCTCAAAAAGGAGAGCATCAGAAAAAGGGAAGGAAAGGGCAACTAAAAATTATTGAGAGGATGGAACACTTTTCTGTATGAAGAAAGATGAAAGAGGTTAGGGTTCTTTAGGTGGGAGAAATGACAACTGAAGGGTGACATGACAGGTTTAGATAGAGAAGGTGGAGAAAGAAGTACTGTTCACCCTTTCTCACAATACAAGACTTGAGGACATTCAATCAAATTAATGAGCAGTGTTTAGAACAGATAAAAGGAAATACTTCTTCACCCAAACAGTAAATAACACTTGGAATTCACTACTGTAAGAGGTGGTGGTGGCAGCTACAAATACAGACTGCTTCAAGAGATCCATCAGTGGCTATTAGTTGGAAGGTATAGATGGAACACTATGTCTGGAACAGTGATGTTCTATATTCTTGATGCTTGGGGAGCAACGGAGAGGGCTTCTGGAGTTCTGGCCCTGCTGGTGGACCTCCCATTGGCACCTGGGTTTTGGTCACTGTGTGATCTAGAGCAGGGGTAGTCAACCTGTGGTCCTCCGGATGTTCATGGACTGCAATTCCCATGAGAATTGTAGTCCATGGACATCTGGAGGACCACAGGTTGACTACCCCTGATCTAGAGGTTTGCCCTGGATGGGCCATTGGCCTGATCTAACTTGGCTTCTCTTATGTTCTTCGTTATATATGGCTTTTATTTGTTTAAAGTTTGGTTATGTACTGTCTTACCAGCACAGTCCAGCTGTATTAGGTTTGGAAAATACTGTGGGTTTGTGAATCTCCTCTCATCTCTTGTTGGCTTTTAAAGGCTTGATTGAATGAAGATCTCATTTTAGAATTTATCCTTGGTTTTAGTGAGTTACCTCAAGCACCATTCACATTCCCAATGCTCATATTCTGCATATCTGTAATGGCTTGCTTTCATTGTGTAAAGTTGCTCTATTCCTGGCTTGTAGATTATAATAGACTTTAAACAAGCCTGAGCGTGTCGAGATTCTTTCCTGAGCATGTTTGTTTTGGTATATAAGTTGTTTCATCTCTGCTTTGTGTCTCAAATATGTAATCAAGTTTGTCACAAACTGATTACTCTTTCATGATTTAATATTGGAAGTTGCCATATATGTGTGTGTTTAGCCTTTGAATTCTGGGTGAATTTTTCATTGAAGAATCTGTGTCTGAACCCAAAATAGAAGGGAGCAAATGCAAGTAAAGTTTTCTGCTCATTTGCAGCTATGCTTTCCCATGGGAGCTTTGAGCATCCACTTCACTATTTAGAGCAACAAGGCAATAGTCACCTCTGGGAGATCTCTGCTAGAGATCCTTCCTGGGACACTCTGAACTCAGTTACTTCAAGAACTGTTGCTGCATCTAAGGGCAAAGGGGTCCCTTTTCAGGAGCTGTGCAGAGTGGCCATATAGACCCAGATACCCACCTTTGTGAAGCACTGTGCACTACATCAGTGGTCCACAACCTTCTTCAGGCTGCGGACCAGCGGCAGGGAGGGTGATCGCCTGGCCGTGCACGCTGCGCATGCGTGGCACCCCGGGTCGTGCATGCACATTTGCGCCATGCATGGCTGCAAACACGCATGTGCAGGAGTGCCACGCATGTGTGTTTGGGGCTGGGCATGGCGCATGCGCGGCCTGCGGAGGCAGGGAGCCGCGGCCTGGAGCCAGGGCCTTCGCGGCCCGGCGGTTGGGGACCACCGCACTACATGACAGAGACAGAGCAGATGTCAGAGACTGCAGCAGGGCAGTGCTCTTCTGACTGTTCTTGAACCTGCTCATATTGGTCAACTTGTCAGTCTTTTCCAATCAGTGCTAGTGTCAGAGCCAACAAAGAAGGAAAATAGGTTGCTTACCTGTAACTGACAGTGTTGAAGTGATCATGTCTGCCATCCTTCCCTGGAACTCACTGTGATGTTACTTTGGGGGGGGGGACTGACCAGGAAGATGCAACTTCTTCCCCTTAGGCATGTGCAGTCAAGACTATACCCCGGGGAGGGGGAGTATTTTCACATCTAAAAGCTGGCTCTATAGGCTTCCAAACTGGAGTTGTGCATCCTTGAAGCCTCCCAGAATGAAAGGCACCCTGCCTTTCTCCTGTCTTCAGCACTTCTTCCCCTTCCACAAAAATATGCAGAAAATAGTATGAGCCTACTTTAGGGGCCCATTGTTAGGATTACTGAGAGAATATATCAGAAGCATATTCCAAAGGACTGCATAATTGGTAGTAATCTTACTTAATACTTAGCAGTGATGTTTGAACTTAATTTTGTTGCTTATTGCTTTGCATTACTGTAAAACCCATAGTGCAGGGGTAGCCAAACTGTGTCTCTGCAGATGTCCATGGACTACAGTTACCATGAGCCACAGTGTATCATGTTTTTGCCACATTATTATCTGTATATTTTAATAACAGTCTGCATTCCATTGGAATTGTAACGTAATGGCTTGAGCTCGGGACAGAGACTCCTAATTCGTCTTAGCTTCATGTTACTTGGCTGGCATTTAGTACCATTTCTTCTCTAGGCTAAGCTTCTAGAGAGGTGGAGTTACTGTATACTGCATTTGCAGCATGGTAACATGTTAAATGATACCTGTGTATCCTCTCTTGCTCATCCAGACTCTCCTTGAGACCACAACTAACCTGCTCAACCGTGACCTCCACTGGTCTTTACGTAATCTGAGAGCATCTATGTCTAAAGGTCTCAACCCCAAGCAAGATTATTGCTCTATTTGTCTTCAGCAATATAAAAGACGACAAGAGAGTGCTGACCAAATCATTGTCTTCAGGTATGCCTCAGCTTAAGTAAATTTTGAATTATGGGTCTACTACTGTGTTTTTTTCTTCATTGTGCCATAGCAAAAGCTTGAAGAGAGGACACCATCTTAGTCCTAGTTCAGGACTCCTTAGGCCAGGGGTGGCCAAACTGTGGCTCTCCAGATGTCCATGGACTACAATTCCCACAAGTCCCTGGAGACCCACAGTTTGACCACCCCTGCCTTAGGCTAACTCAGTGGTTCTCAACCTGGGGGTTGGGACCCCTTTGGGGGTTGAATGACCCTTTCACAGGGGTCACAGTAGGGCAAGCAGCTTGGCCAGAGGGGCACCATCCACACAACAGCCTTGTGGGGTAGATCAAGATAGAGTGTTTATCTGTCTGGAGCAGCGGAAAAGAGCAAGATTGGCATGGTGGGAAAAGAGGCAAAATTGAACTGAGAAACCCCAGGAAAAAACCAATTTATACTTACCTGGCAGGGGAGATACCATGATCAATTTATATACAATCTTGAACAATGGATCTTCACGCCAATTGTCAGTTTCAGTTTAATTTCTGTGAAAGAACACTTGTATAATTTTATGGCTGGGGGTCACCACAACAGGAGGAACTGTATTAAAGGGTCGCAGCATTAGGAAAGGTGAGAACCACTGGGCTAACTGGAATGCAGGATGGGTGTGTGTGTGGCTTCAGTAATCTAATTTCTTGTATTTCTAGTCTGCATGTTTTTGTCAGTTTAATCTTGTCGACAAGATCCTTGTTTCTCTCTGAGAGGTCATAGGTGATGTGCCTGTTCTATAGCAGGGGCCACCCCCTTTCTTGAGAAGTGAGAGAGAGAAAAAAGAGGAGTTACGTTTTTTTATACCCCGCTTTTCACTGCCCGAAGGAGTCTCAAAGTGGCTTACATTTGCCTTCCCTTCCTCTCCCCACAACAGACACCCTGTGAGGTAGGTAAGGCTGAGAGAGCTCTGATAGGCCTGCTCTGTGAGTACAGCATTATCAGGGCTGTGACTAACCCAAGGTAACCCATATGGCTGCATGTGGAGGAGCAGGGAATCAAACCCAGCTCGCAGATTAGAAACTGCCGCTCTTAACCACTGCACCAAATAAAATTATTTATCCTCATAATTTGTTTGACTTTACCTTTAGAGGAATGAGGAGTGATAACTTGTTTGTTGCTCTCCAGGTCTTTTAATGGGTAAAACTCTTTTTAATGTCAGTTGTTGATGGAGTGTAGGCACCATTTTAAACTGCCATCTGATTAACTATTTGAATACCTCTTTTAAGTATTTGCCTATTGTTGTTTTTAATGATTATAGTTTTGTGGTTGACTTCTGTGAGTGTGTTTTAATCATTGTATGCCTCTTTTTAAAAAGTTATTGATGTTTTTTATCTGTTATGCCTCATTTTGAAATAGCTTGTGCCAATGTTACAGATTCATTGATGGAGCATTTTCTCTGCCAATAGCTGGCATCTCCACAAAGGTTTTTGCTTGTCCAAATTTCTATTAAAAATTAGGGTGTTTTTTTAAAAAATAAATAAATGGACATGACAAAAGTACTCTGTAATGGAACACTTTTCCAGTCCATCATGGCTAGTGGTTAAAATAATTTTCCTTCAAAATTTTTTAATTTTAAATTCTGGTAATTAGTATGTACTCAAAGCTTTAAAAAGAATGGCAGCATTTAATCTAATACTGTATTGTCATATGATAAATGAAGGGTTTAGTTCCCCTTGTCTTGAATTATATGAGGAAGCCATTCATTTAAAAACAATATTGTATTATGTGGAAAATCCTGCAGAGCTAAAGTGGTTAGATATAGAAAAACAATCCCTTGGGAAACAATCCCTTGAGAAGCTAGTGTGAGATATAAAGCAAAGCAGGCCCTGTCTGATAACAGACATTCATCAGATACCCGACATGTCTGGGATTACAGGATAAGGCACTTAGCACCAGCTACAATGTAATTATCCTTCTTTATTAACTTAATTTTAGATTCAGATCTCAAATGTGTTATTTTAAGGAATGGGGTAAATAAAATTTAAAAAAATGTTTTTTTTAAGGCTATGTCCCCAAAGAAGAATTCTCTTTCCAAATGTGAAAGTGGTTTATCCAGTTTACAACAGATTTTTGTTTCTTGGCAGCAGCCTATCTCTTTTGAAAAGCTAATAAAGCATACTTTAAGGGAGCTGTTTTGTTTTTGAACCGATTATTATGGTTCTTCCTCTTGAAGTAGGTAGTAGAAATAAAGGATTTTGGAGAAACATGGAATAAAGGTCATCTCTACACTAATGTCAAGGTTCCTTATTGTAAGAAAAGATGCTTTAAAATACGAGTGCATCTCTTTCCAGAGGAATATATTATGCTGCATAGCAACTAATGCTACTGGATCTTGGAGAACATATGGTCATGAAGGAAAATTTTACTAGTATGATATGATTGTCTTAAGGGCACAGGGAAAATTAATTGGCCCCTTTAATTATACTGAGAAAATTACTGGAGCTAAGTTCTGTAACATGCTGTAGTATGTCTGCTTGGCTACCTATGTGTAATGTACGTGATCTGTTTTGTTTTTCAGCTGTGGTCACTTGTACCACTCTCTCTGTCTCCTGAGTAAGGACTGTGGCATTGACTCAAAGGGTCAGATGAGATGGACTTGTTTCAAATGCAATGCAAGTAACAGAAGTGGTAAACTCAGTGAGACTTCCTCAGAGATGAAGAAGGGGACTACAGTAACTCTGGCACAGGTAAGATGTCCTGGTGAGCCTTTTTCAAAAGGCTGAATGCATTTTCAGTTTTCCTTGGAGCTTAGAGAAATTTCTGAAGGTTAGGGCTAATATTATGTGATACCATTCTTCTGCCATATGGAAATCTGTTAAGATGGTTTCTGTCTTGTTTGAACAGAGATATTTTTGGATGGCCCATTGTCCTGGCATCTGTTTTGGGGACCAAGAAGGGTGAACTCCTGCTCCTTTCATTTGTTTTTCTAGGAAAATTTTATAGACCACAAATCTCATCCAATGGCCCCTGAGCCCCAAATAATATTTTAAAAACAAGCTCTAACAAAGATGCAGTAACTTTTAAAAACAAAAGCAAACCAACACAGAATATAATCAACAAGGAAAGTAGCATATGGATTAATATCAATCTAATATTCAATATTCATGGCATATGAAATATATGGGGAAAAATCCATAAACCTACCCAAATTTGTGAGGGGAGGGGAATCTTCACCTGGTACCTAAGCTACAAATTAACTCAAGAGCTATAAGAGCTGATTTATTCCTTATTATTTCTCTTCTCCCATATCTCAAGCTGTAATAATTCCCCAATTTATGTTCAGTAATTGGATCTTGAGGCATTCTGCTCTGCTGTGTACTTTGGTTTTCATCTCTCTTGATGAGATCAGTTTTACCTTGTATGATTTGTGGGCCTTGCTCATATGAATGAAGCTTTCATAATGCAGCATGCGGGAAAGGCAGTCCTGCAAATATGGTGCAAGGCAGTGAAGGGCTTTGTATGTGACAGCCAGTACCTTGAAGTGAACCTAGTAACTGATAGGCAGCCAATGAGTGACTGCAGAGTAGGAGCGATATATATGTGATGAATTTAGGACCGCTCTCATTAGACTTCCATAAATGGCTTCCTTTCAGTTGTACAGAGGATGTTGAACCCAAATGGATAATATAAACATTTGAAAAATCAAAATTATGTATAGACCACATCTTATTACATCTTATTACTGTATATTGTGCTGTGTTTCCAAATGCTAGGTTGCAAAGAAATATGTTGTAGCTTTATGGTTTTGATTTCACATTTGGGATTTAATAGATTCTCATATTTTACATTTGACAATATTCTATGTAGCATTTACTTGGTGTATTTTCTTGAACTTCCTGGGTTGTTTTGTCAAACTATTACTGGACACAACTGAACAGCATGTATTATGCAGACAATGCTGGCTGTAACATTAAAATGTCCATGTCCATTCCTCCTGGGGTTGTTAATAGGAAGAGAACCCTTAGAGAAGACTGTTTGATTTGACCTTCAGAATGCCTCAAATCTTTGACTATATGAATGATTCAACTTTTATGTGGCCTGGACTTCAGAAGAACATTTTTTATCTTCCAGATGTTGTGGCTTAACTATTTCAGAGTAAAGGCTTTCATTTTGCATGTTTTATTCATGCTTATAAAAATAGTCTGACTGTACCTTATGGGAATTAATGCAGATTTGTTTTCTTGTAATATTAGTGGGTTTGTTTTATCATTAATCTCTTCAGTGAAAAATATTGAGATGCTGCAAGTTCTGTAATTACAGACTGACTAATCAAGTGAACTCCATCAGTTCCCAGCAGGATCAGGGGCTTAACTATTAGTCCCTTGAAATGCTTCCCCCCAAAAGGAAAATGTATACTCTGGTATATGCAGAGTTGAATGGGATATATATCTTTAAACGATAAATGTGACTTTTCGACTGCATACTCAGGTCGTGGTGGTGGCGGTGGCCTGGGTCCTTGCCTAACTTTGGTTGGAGAGCCAGCTGGAATTACCCCTTGTTTGACAAGGACTTAGCCACAATCATCCTTGCAATGGTAACCTCCAATTTAATCTGTGGTGTCCATTTGTTGTAAAGGAAAGAATGCACAATTCCAGTGCTGATTCTGTTATGGTAGGAAGTAGGAAATGGTGGCTTTCCTTGCTGGGGATCCCCCCTAGACCTGGGGTCCCCTGGAAAGCACCCTGATTATCAGCTGCCACCACACCTGACCTCTTTGGAACATCTACTCTAGACGGATTCACTGAGAAGGCACTCTTCCAGAGCAGTACTAGACCAATAACAAAGTGACAGGGTAGAAACCCCAGGAAATATCCTGTCATGTTCTATGTAGGAGAATCACCTGGGGTGCTTAAGGTTTTAAGAGGATGCTTAGGTTTTAAGAGGGGGTTCTAAGGTCAAAGTACAGTACTTAAGGCAGTAAGTAAACCACCCTAAAGTAATCGACCTTCTGAGCAGGAGGTGGAGAAGCAGAAGCAAAGATCCCAGTCAAGGCATTTAAATGTTTTAATTGCTTTTACTATGACTGAAACTTTTAACTTATTGTGGACCACTCATGTAGGTAACCTTGAAAGGGGCAGTATATATATAAAAATAAATAGAAGTCCAAAGAAAGATGCAAGTGATTGAGAGCAGTAAAAGACCAATTCTTGCGCTCTGTAACCTTTTTATTCTGACTTCAGGCCATTTAGACAGAGGGACAGAGAAAGCCCTGGTAATTTGAGTTGATTGCTTGCATCTGAATATGTCTGGCCTCAACCAGGGCCAGAACATTTTCCATCCTAACCCCTGCCTGGTTAGAACAAGCTCCTGGAACAGATCCAGGCCCTGTCTGCCAGGAATTTGGGGGCGATCCTTGACACCTCCCTATCACTGGAGGCACAAGTCAGAAGAGCAGCTTCTTTATCTGCCCCCCTCCTTCCCAGCCACAGGACCTAAGTCTTGGAAGGGTTGAGTTTCAGGCAATTCTGTTCCAATTCTGCTCCAGTCACAGCTCCCAAACATCTGGCAAATGTATCTGGGGGGGGGGAGTGCTGGTGGCTGTCCATTAGGACGGTGGTCCCCAACCACCGGGCTGTGGCCCGGTGCCAGCCCGCGAAGGCCCCGGCACCGGGCTGAGGCTCCCTCTCCCCACCCCACCCCGCAATAAGAAACTTCCCAGGCCGCAAGCAAATTGGCCACAAAAGCAGCTGATTAGCTTGCGGCCGGCAGGCTTCGTTTTGTGGTGGGGAGGGGAAGCAGGGCCGCGCAATCGCCCTCCTCACCACTGCCGGTCCGCAGCCTTAGAAAGGTTGCAGACCACTGCATTATGAAATAAAGAAGAAGAGAAGAAGAAGAGTTGGTTCTTATATGCCGCTTTTCCCTACCCGAAGGAGGCTCAAAGCGGCTTACATTCTCCTTCCCATTCCTCTCCCCACAACAGACACCCTGTGGGGTGGGTGAGGCTGAGAGACCGCTGATATCACTGCTCAGTCAGAACATTTTTATCAGTGCCGTGGCGAGCCCAAGGTCACCCAGCTGGTTGCATGTGGGGGAGCGCAGAATCGAACCTGGCATGCCAGATTAGAAGTCCGCACTCCTAACCACTACACCAAGCTGGGTGTCAAATGCATATTGGTGACAGCCTAGCCCATAACTCTGGACCACCAGGGCCAGAAGATGCGTAGAGATGTTAAAAGTCATGTTAAAAGATGTTAAAGATGTTAAAAGTCATGTTAAAAGTCAGATGTTAAAAGAACCAACTCCTGTGGAACTCCACACGGGAGTTGGTAGGGGCTGGACAACTCTTCCCCCACTGTGACCCTTTGTATTCGGTTCTAAAGGAAGGAGATCGGATGCTGAAGGGCTGTCCCGCATATCCCAGCCCTGGTGAGGTGGCAGGCCAACAACTCATGGTCAATCAGTCAAATGCGGCCAACAGATGTGTAACATCAAGAGGATGGCCAAACTGCCCCTATCCAGCTGGTGCCGGAGATCATCCGTCAGGGCAACCAGCAACATCTCCACCCCGTCCATGGCCAGGACAGAGGCCCAACTGGTACAGATTGAGTGCTTTTAAGAGCCTGGGAATTGTATAGGATGCAGCATTACTGTTAGAGAAGCAAGTTTTGTTGTTGTTGTTATGTGCGAAGTCGTGTCCGACCCATCGCGACCCCATGGACAATGATCCTCCAGGCCTTCCTGTCCTCTACCGTTCCCCGGAGTCCATTTAAGTTTGCACCTACTGCTTCAGTGACTCCATCCAGCCACCTCATTCTCTGTCGTCCCCTTCTTCTTTTGCCCTCGATCGCTCCCAGCATTAGGCTCTTCTCCAGGGAGTCCTTCCTTCTCATGAGGTGGCCAAAATATTTGAGTTTCATCTTCAGGATCTGGCCTTCTATAGAGCAGTCAGGGCTGATCTCCTCTAGGACTGACCGGTTTGTTCGCCTTGTAGTCCAAGGGACTCGCAAGAGTCTTCTCCAGCACCAGAGTTCAAGCAAGTTTATGTAGCTGTAAAAAAGGTTTCTTCCACCTCAGTTTAGCTCGGCAGATGGCCCTCTACATTGACTTGGCTGATCTTGCCACCTGGATCAATGCCGTGGTGGTACTGAGAGTAGAGTACTGTTGTGCACATTACATAGATCTCTGCTCAAAGTCAATTGAGAGATTTCAGTTGATGCAGAATACTTCAGCACAGCTATTATCAGGAGCTAGGTGGAACACACATCACTTCTACTCTACAATCACTTTGTTGGCTTCCTGTTAGGTTACTGGGTTCAAGGTATTGGCTCCTGCATACAATTGCTCCTTGTGGCCATTATATTTACAGGACTGCCTCTTCCCCATGCTCTGCTATGAAAACTTCACTCATATAAGCAGTGCCTTTTGCAGGGCCTCTCTGCAAATAGGCAATATCACCAGCTGTCCATACACGTACATTTTCTGATGTGCCGTCCACCATACGGAATGGCCCGCCTGCTGAGGTCAGCTACTACACTCCTGACATTTCACAAACTCTGTAAAACTGAATTATTCAGGAGGGCATTCTTACACAGCTAATAGGACTGTCCTAGAACAGAATAGTTCAGAAAGATGCTTTAATGAAGGGAAAGATATGGTGGATTCTTCACTTCACATAGTATATACAATTGTTGCTTTATGTATTACCCTACTATATAAATTCTGCGTCATTTAACATGTCATTTGTTTCATCTTTGCCTTAGATTTCTGCTTAGTTTCAGATTTCTGCGCTCCTAATCCTATTCCATTGCTTACTGACTATCTCACCCTGACTCTCTGTTCATCCTTTGCTTACTGGGTGTCTCTCATATTAATGTATAATATGAAGTTTGCTTTGAGTCTCATTGAGAAAGGCAGACTTTAAATAAGGTAACTAAAATAAAATAAACATAACCAGAACATAGAGCTCTGGAAGGAATGCCATCAGGATCAAGAGCAATAATGATAGTGCATATGTCACTGAGAGCTGATGTCACTGGGATCACTTTTATTAGAAAGAAATTTAACAGGACAACATGATATTGTGCCAAGCAGCACCTTGATTGAGCCAAAGCACTTAGCCGCAACAATATAAAAGCTTGAGCAGATCGATTTCTCTGAGCTTTCATTGTACCATTTACTTCTTTTTTTTGTCCATTGTGGCTATAACCTGATCAAGCTGGATATTTCCTCTATTCTCCTACCAGCTTGTCTCTCTTTATTGTGCAAATGGCCCAAGATGACATGTTCTTTGGGCCTCATGTGTGTGACAAGTACAGGCTGGTCAGGAACACAAGATGGCGGGGTGGGATGGGTGGATATAATGGTCACACTGGTGGCATAATGGTCACAAAAACAAATGTTATAAATGCACTTCTAGGAAATTATTGGGAACTGCCAAGAGAGGATGGCCAGGAGGATAAATGGCATAGCCATTGCTAGTGATGTTCCAGCCACACTTCAATTAGGTGCTTCAGTGCCTCAGTCCTTCTAGCAATGTTGCTCAAACAAAAATAGGATCCTGACCAGAAGGAAATGTGCTGAGCCACCTCTGCATTCTGTGCACGACAGTGTATATTACTGGAAGCAAAGATGAATTCTTGCAGTTTTTTTCTTTTCATGGGGTGAATGTGAAAGACAGAAATCAATAAGATACTGACTCAAAAAAAACTCAGACCCCTCTTAAACGTAGTACTATGGCTAAAGTCTCCCAGATTACATTTGTGGGGGGGTTTTTTGTCATTTTGTTTCATCACAGAGCTGACTCATGTTCAGTTTTCAAGCTGCTTAACGATAATTCAGTAGCTCTAAGTAATCCAGCTGCTAAGGCTAAAGTAGTATAAAATCCTGATTTTAAAGTATAAATGTTATACGCTTGAATTAGATAAGAGAGGACTAATATATAGTGTAACCCATGGATGCTTGCAGCAGGCATCAATACATAGCTATCGCAGAAAATGCCTGATGTATCCAATAACAATTCAAGACCTGGAGATTTTGTGCCTGTCAGTAATAAAGCATCTCAGATAGGAAACAAATTGGATCTGAATTAAGTATTCTTCTTCTATTGCGTTTTCATTGCATTAGCTTCAAAGGACAACTAATTTAAGTAATTTCAGTTTCATCAAAGTAGAATTCTAATAGCTGAAAAGCAGTTCATTCACAGCATGCCGCTTCTTCTCTGCTTTGTATCTTTAGGGGTGGGGGGTTGTCTTTGGCTGAATGAAAACAAGGTGGAAGCTTGAAGACTTTCAGAAGTCTAGGGTAAATACTATTCAAGATAGCATTCCCTCATCTCCGTTTCAAACCCTGAGTTGTCTGGGCTCACAAAAACAAATGGACTTTTTTATTTTTAAAGATGTCTGTACACTGGTGAATTTTTGAGGGGGGTGAAATCATGCAAAACGTTCCTTAGAAATTTCAATCAAATGAAGGGCATTATTGGCACTACTTGTACAATTTTGAGCTGGGGTTTATGTTTTTAAAGATTGCAGGGTAGTCAAACTGCGGCCCTCCAGATGTCCATGGACTACAATTCCCATGAGCCCCTGCCAGCAGTTGCTGGCAACTGCTGGCAGGGGCTCATGGGAATTGTAGTCCATGGACATTTGGAGGGCCGCAGTTTGACTACCCCTAGAGCAAAACTGGATTGGTGCTGGAAAATGCCACCAAGCATCTGGAGTATATTTCACAGTACCATTTCTGCTGTTCTGAAGTGAACTGTCAGCTTGAATGCTGAAGTAGTGTTGAGATTTAGATGTGAACTGACAGCAGCCCAACACACTCTGTTCTTTATCTCTCTGTTCTATGAGCATCCTTCTCAGTAACCACATTGGGGGGGACGAAGGACAAGGAGTCTGCCAGGGAAATTGGTGCTTTTAAAAAAAATCACATGAGTGTTCACTGAGAAGTTTTGAGCTTTAAGTGTATTTCTAAAGTTTCCCTTCCATCTCTGAGAGGTCATGGACAAGACTCAAAAATATCTAGGGCACTTTTCTCCAGATCCTCTGGTCCAAATGGAAATTGGAAATTGACCTTTGTATTCTTTACAATAACAGGAGCTTCTATTTGTAGTATTTGTGCCAGGTGTAAGCTTAATAGCGTGCCTACCCATTCCATCCCAGCTTAGGCTAGCAGGGGCAAAGGGGAAAGATTGAGGCAAGCCAGGATGGAAATAAGTTACATGCAGAAGCTGCACATGGCCAAAACTGCCAGAAGGAGTGACAGATGGCAATGCAGACCATTTTGATCCAAGAAAACTCAGCCAAAAGCTAGAGCATAGCAGCATAAGCATCTGGATGACACAGAACGTTGTGGTCTCTCTCCCGCTCAAACACACATATTCACACTTACATACTATGAGGCAAGATCCCACCCCTTGTTTAATTTCCCTTTACTGACTGAGCCACTCTGGTAATGGGTTTTCTTCTTTGCTGAAGAACTTTGGCTGTCCCATCCTGTCACAATATGGAATTTTTGCTGTTGGCCCAGCCCAGGAACCTGAGGGAAGAATCAGGAGCCTGCTTTAATTTTTAAAAACTTAAATGGCACTTGAGGCATTTTGAAATTAAAAAATAACAAAATATTTTATTTAACATAGAGGGGAAAGATCAGGTGAAATCAAGGGTTGACATTTTTGAGATAAAAACAGTGCATGCACAGTCTTTTTGAGGAAGGATAGAATAAAAGTCTAAACATAAATAAAGTTTTTATTTTCCAGGCTAATGAGTTTCTTAAGGTTTTCACAGTGACTTAAATCTTTATGTTGAGAGCTTTTTGTTATAGTGTTTTCCCCAACTACTGGAGTACAATTTCTTTGAGTATTCTGTAGCGCTTTTGGTTTCTAGAAGGCTGGTGCATTCTTTTCAGTCCCAAATGTAAGTGTTTTTAACTGATGCTTAAGATCTCTAAATGCATTTTCTAAGCACATCAGACCAGGGTATTTTCTTCTCTCTCTAGAAGACCTATCTCTTTTCCTTGGACTGAATGGGAGTCTCTGTTTAGCTACTCACTCATCCTTGTCAACTTTCCCCAGTTCAGTCTGTGTTGAACTGCTGTCAGTCAAGACTGAATTCCAAAACTGTCAATATTTAACTCTTCTCAGCTGGGCTGAATCTTTCCTTATCATGCAGCTCTCTCAGGGCTTTCTCTGCTCATCTGATGCTAACCAATCAGATTGCTTGGAACACTCAAGGCACTTTGTTTATGTGAAGAATTAAGCCTTTGCAGTCCTTCAGCTATTTTACAGCACTTCTAAGCTTTTAAAAAGGGCCATCCATCAAGCACACACATATACCATCTCCACCCTCCAAAGGTTGATTTCTCTTTGTTGTTCATCCCTAAGTGAATGATGCTCACCCAGCCTTCCTTAGACTGATTATACGTGCTTAATTTCTGTAAACTGTTTACTTAGAACTACTGAAGGTTGCCAATAGTAGCTTGATTAATTAGCATAACTTTATGTATTTTTCCAAGGGGGATCTTTATTTGTATTCTATAAACATATTAAACCTGGTTACAGCATCTGCAGCTTCCACTGGTACATTTTATGACAAATGAAAATATTTGACAACAGTCCTAGATTTCTGGGGAATCTGGCAAATTGACACTGTGTGTGTGAATGTGTAAGGTATTTGGTTCCCAATTTAAGCAGTGTTTCTGGGCAATAAGGAGCCCTTGGAGAGTTTGCCAAGTAGGATCTTGTCAGTGCAGTGAAGCATGATTGCTTGAGTATAAATTCGAGGCCTTTCATCAGTCACAGACTCTACTGTTTATCTGCAGTTTCGTGGAATAACATGGTGTTCTACAAAATGAGAATTGTGATGGCTCCAGAGTAAAATAAGTTTGTTTACTTTCCCAATGGCTTGGTATGGATCAAGAGCATATATAGGCATCAAATTCTCAGTACAGGTTGTATCAAGCAGTGATCACCTTCTTCTGAAGGCAAAACAAAGCTGTTAAATTCACTTTGGTAATAAAATATTTTTGAGTTATATTGGTTAGGCAATCTTGCTATGTGCATAGCTCAAATGTATTTTATATATTAATAGTAGTTCACTTATGAGTAATAGGGATTACTGTTAACTAAAGTTGTAAAGAATTTTACAAAGGAATCATGCTATATATGTATGAGTCAAGCCTTGTATTTAAAAGCATTTCACTCATTGCAAAAGAAAATCATTACATATAGTTCCTCCCCCCTATGTTTTCAAAATTCTCCCATATCTTCCATCTGAAGTCTTGAAGACGGAGGTGATATGAATTCCCAGTATATTGTTCATGGTCAGTAGTGTAGTGAAAAACATTGGCCTATGGAGACTTGGGTTCAAATCCCTGAGCTACCACAAAGATCATTCTCTCCCTGATGTTTGGATTGCTAGTTATGATTGTGATTTGACCAGCTTCTAAGGTGTGAATCAGAAACTGCCTTGTAATGTAGTTATACCATGCATGCACAGTGGGGCATTTATACTCAGTACAATGGCACAAACATCAGATTTGCTAAAAAAAATTTCCTATAGCACAGAATAAAAAGCTTTCCTTTAGTTAAAGGGGAAAGTGCCCTGCAGCACTTGTTTCTATGACAACAGGAAAAATTGCCTGCAATGTATCAGGTCATCAGCCCCAAGAACAATCTGATTGATAGTTACATACAATTGAAGAAACAGCGGAGGAGAATAGTTATCTTATTCTCTCCCCCCCCCCTGCCATCGTTTGATATGGACAAATTATCATTGTTCCCTTGTCTTTCTTTCTATTTCCATGTGTCTCTGTGGCAGGCCTGTGAAGAGAGCCTCAGTAGATTTGCAACCATTATCTTTGTTTCAGTAATTTGGAAACTTGCCTGCTATTTCAGGTGTAAATTGTAATATACAGACATGTACATGCTGTCTCCCCCCCCCCCCCCCACACACACACACACACACACGCACACATTTCAGTAATATTGTTTTACTGTAAATCTTTATATTGAAAAATGTGAGAAATGGTTGATGGAAGGAAATGTGTAATGAGAAGCCCTCTACCCTGACTCTAGAATACAGTTTTTGTTCTCTATGGCAGAGACGGTAGTTGTGTGGCCACTGTTGTGGGAGAAGGGCACTATGGGGGCGGGGTGTAGAGTCCTTGATGGGTTGTTGACACAGAGTGATCTTCCCTGAAGGGTGTTGAGCAATATGGCACAAGCTTCACAGCAGATCATTGTGAACGAAGAGTGAGGGTGTTAAACTGGGACTGTGAATTACGGTAAACTTTACCCAAACTGTAGACTTGATGAGCTGTGCTGGGCAAATTGGATTTCTTCAGACTGCTCCGTATGTCTGAATGGGAATAATGACTTCTGTTACAGGAAGATACTAAATAGGTGAAAAGTGAAAAGTCTAAAGATTGTGGCATTCCCTTCACCAGGACATGAGATGAATACCATCCCTGGAGATCCCCTAGAATTATAGCTCATCTCCAGACTAAAGACATCAATTCCCCTGGAAAAAATGGCAGTTTTAGAAGGTAGACTCTATAGCATTATATTCCAATGATTCCTCTCCCCGCCTCAAATCCCACCCACTCCTGGCTTCAACCTCATAGTCTCCAGGTATTTCCCAACCCAGAGCTGGTAACCTAATGTTGACTAATCCATAAAGTTCCTGCAGCCCAAACACTGGCCTTTGTGATTAGGAAGTTGCATACCTAAGTTCTAATAGTATACACAGGTGCATCCTGTGCAGTTGTTTTGGTATACTGCCATAAATCTGTGCACAGTTTGTTCTTGGATTACTAGCAATTCATTCCTTTTTTATAGAAACAATCTCTTGTTCATCTTTATAATTTCCGATGTATGGAAACCATATCTAAGAAGCCCTTTAGCCCCATAAAAATCTTTCCTTGGTCACTCCCTGTTGTTCCAGCATTCCACCTGCACCCCCAAGAGCTTTACTGAAAAAATTCATTAAAAAAAATAGAGAGGCATATTAGGTTCCATATTGAGCCACAGACCTTGTTCCGGTACCTGTTTATCATTTTAGTTGTTTTATAATAACTGAAATAATTCGAAATATTGTCCCCTACCTTGATATTTTTAAATAAATAAAACACACACAGTGTGCATGAGTGGGTTGTATTCATAGGCTTGTTGAGAGACAGGCAACAAGAATTGTCCACAAAGCCAAGTAATATGGGTGATGAGTCTTAGACATGGAGCCTCCATTTCTCCCTCGGACTGGAAGCTTGCTAGTCATCACCCATATTTCCCCCTTGTCTTAGTAGTGCTTCAAGTAAGGGAGGCATTATGTCTCCCCTATCCTGAGCAAAATCCTTGCACCTTTTTACCTTTTGACTTAAATGGCTATATTCTTGCCCTTTCCTGGTTCATTAGTGGAAACAGAAAACATTTAATAAAAATAATAAAAATCAACTAAAGTTATGCATGGAAGAAGAAGATTCTGCTTTCTGTTTAACAAAAGGAGCTTTGACTCTTGAAATCTTATACCTGGAAAATCTTGGGAGTTTCTAAGGAACTACGGGACTCAAATCTAGCAGTTCTGCTTTCTATTTTAATTAGAATTATTTCCAGTTTCCAGTATAAGAAGGCCCTTTCTCTTTCCTTTTGTGTTAAAATATAGATCAAAGTGGACTTTACTGTCTCTGCCCGAAGTTAAGGGGTTTTATGGCTTGGTCCAGGATCAGCATCTGAATATAGCTTCTTTCCACTGAATGTATTTTTCCAGTCCTGTTAATTTTGACTACTACTTCAGCAGGTTTTAATAAAAACTTTGAGGTATAAAAACCTTAGTTGATGTGCATTGCTTGTGTTGGTAACACTCACATTTTGTTCCTCAGACAAGTTCAGAATCCCTATTGGATCCCCAGCAAACTCAAGCTTTTGACCAGCTCTGTCGTCTGTATCGGGGAACATCAAGGGTAACAATTTTATGTCTTGCTTTAGACATAGTAAAGTTGGGAGCAAGCTCTGATTGTGTTCATCATGTCAACAGTATTTAAAATACCTCATGTATTATAGCTGTTACTATATTTACATAGGGAAGGAAGAGATTTCTCTTCAGAGGCTGTCCTTTCACACATCCATGCCCACCATAAATCTTGCAAATTTGTTTCAGCATTGCCAAGACAGTGATCTTTTGATGTGCATTATTCAGTAAGACTTGTTAAAAGAGGTGTGGGCAGAGTCCCTGAGAGCTTTTCACCCATATTTTCCATCAGCATCTGGTCTTTGAGGTTAATGGTGGTGTTTTCCTTAGCTACAGGGGAAGTGCTATTGTGGGCAGAATAGATCTGTCTCATAATTTGGAACTTTTGTAGCCCTTGTGAAATAACCAAGTTGTTTCTAGGTATTAGGTTGTAGCCAGTGATGCGCCTAGCCTTCACTTAGCTACTTGTGCTATTCTTCATGTTTCCTTGAAGCAAATGGATTGTTGTGTGCCCCTTTCAACAGATTAATGCTTGAAGTGTTTATATCACCTTGCTCATCTATAGGTGAATTGTTGATGGGGTGAACTACATCAGTGCCTGTCTTTTATTTTGTAGCTGGCTCTTCTGACTGAGCTCTCTCGAGATCGTGGTGGCGAAAAACATGGACTCCTCCATGTCTCCCAGGGTGATGCTGCTCTGAACAGCGTCTTCCAGAACGAGACTTTCCAGCTTCACCTCACTCCTCCTCCTGTTCTGGATGAGTAATCTGGTGGCTACCATTCCAGAGCAGCATTCCAAAGCAGTGAGAGAATACCTGACAGCACGTTGGTACCACATCCCTATTGATGGAACGAAACCAGCTCATTCTGTAGGATACAGATCAGAGGCTGCAAGAATGCCGAGTGTTTGTAAGAATTACCCGTTATGCCCCTTGTGACTTGATTAACAAAGCAGAAGGAATATCAAGAAATGTCCTTGAATGTTTTTTTCCAGTGGGCTGAGCTGTAAGCTATAAACTGTTTTGTCACCCCCATGGTATTCTTTACAGGAGCCAAACACTTGGGGGATCTGCACCAAGCCTCAGAGATAAAGTGTCTACAGCTAAGAGATTATTTAAGCAATTAGAGCTCGTTCCCTGAGAGCAGGGGTAGTCAGCCTGTGGTCCTCCAGATGTTCATGGACTACAATTCCCATGAGCCCCTGCCAGCAAGCACTGGCAGGGGCTCATGGGAATTGTAGTCCATGGACATCTGGAGGACCACAGGTTGACTACCCCTGCCTTAGAAAACAGAACACAGGAGAAAGGAGTGAATTCCCCTTTTCCAAATATGAAAGTTTTCAAACTTCCTGCAATACTGTGTTTAAATTTTGAACAAGCTGTGGAACTCCATAATCAGAACTTCACAGTGGCAGCTGGTTGAAGGCAGACCCCAGCCTCCATGGGCATCCTGTTTGCACCAACATTTGCAAAATTAATTTCTATATTGTTCCTTCTCTGAGTCCCGCCATCCCGGCAAACACTGGCTTCTTCTGATGGGCTAAATGCAGATGCTTCTTTAGGAGAGCATTGCTCACTGGCATAATTAACCAGAAATTCTGTTAACAAAGCATATTGCAATATGCCATTCAGCCAGTTTGATGGAGGCAAATACTTGATGCCAGCTTGTGTGTGTTCTGAAGCCTGTACTAGTAGAGTGCCAGCATTTCCACAGATCTCTCACTGTTTCCAGCTGAGCAAAAGAAAATGGCACATTCATCATTATGAGGGCTGCTGCTGAGCCACTGAGCGGCATGGGAAGGACATCCTTGTTCATTGTCTCCTACCCCCAACCCATCCTGTTTATCTGTAATTAACTCTGCACTAAATTAAAGAAAAAATCCAAAGGGATATCGGTGCATTCTTTTGCCCTGTGCAGAACATCAGCCAGAGCTTGCTGTAAGAAATGTGCTTTAGTATGACTGAAGGCAAATGCGTTCTGTTTCTAAACAATAAAAGGATGAGCCTCCCAAAAGCATCCTAATGTCCTCAGCATCCCCAAATGCTCGTCCCAGCTGGCAATCGTCCACTGCCTGTTGAGGAGGCTTCCTGTTTTTATGAAATCTACCAGTGAAGAGAACAAGTAGAGCGTAAGGGCCTTATCAAGGCCAACAGTTTTCACATGATCTGCTACAGCAACATGCACGATGAGCTGATAACAGTGTGCATCATATCCCCGTGTCTCTTATCAGTTAGCACTCCTTGTCATTGCGAGCGGGGTGGCCACTGAGACTCTTCCCCAGCCCTGGCACAATCTGAACCATTCAACAGTTTCTTGTTGTAGTAATTGAGCCCAGCCACTTCACACACCTCAGCATCCAGCTCCCTGTCTGCTAAGTGCCTATGATTTATTCTTTCTTTGTTTTTCATTAATTCAGCATTAATGTAACAGAAGTGTGGCTGGGAAATTTTCAAAAGTTTGGTTCTGGGCTTCCTGTATTAAATTAATATGACAGACCAAATAATAATAATAATAATAATAAATCCCCGGCTTGTGACTTTGGAATTCTTAGCACCCGCGCAACTTGCTTCCCTGTTAAATTTTCAGCCAACATCTGAATAGGATCCGTGTTTCAGAATTTTACAGTGCACACCGAGTTATATCCTTCTAAATTCATTGAAATGAATGGGTCTAGAAGGGTATGATTCTGTTTAGGATGGCACTTTCAGTCAAATGGTTTATTTGCTCCAACCGGTGCCCTTCTGTGTTCTTAGAAATACATGGACAAGGCAGTTATCCCCACAGAACTACCCTCATGTAAAAATCTGTGGTTATAACTTAATCATCCTCGTCCTTGTGTAGAGGGGTGTTTTTGGATTAGCCAGACAGAGAAAAAAGTGGACATACAAAATTTAATTAAAAATATCTTTGTCGTTTCTCTTCCCATGTATTATGGCTGGTTTTCAGACTGGGGCTTAGGTGCCACTTAAGCCTCTGTAACTAAAGTGTTGCTGACTGCAACAGGAACAAAAGTCCCTTTAATCAAATTGTAAATATTCTTTTTGTACCAAAGTGCAAAATATAAATATGTATGAACAGAACCTTTCTGCAGTCTTTGCATGGTTTGGATTGATCTACCTTAGATTTGCATTTGGTTTTATTGCATTTAGTATGGATGACCAGGGTCATTAGCATCCAAGTTACCCTTGACCCCCATCCCACCCCCTCGCATAAGGAAGTACTTTTTAATCATTTGGCATTCCAGAACTGAATCAAAAGCTGCTGCACACTGACATGAATGGGGCCTACAACAGGGAATTTTGTTCAGTTTCAGTCAGCTAAGCATTCACACCCAAGCTGCTGCGCTGCCAAGGAGTGTTGAATATGTAGCTCTTGTTTGGGGATTGTGCAGCATAACTGTCAACAAATGGTGGCTTCCTCCCACCACACTTGCAAGAAGCACAAGCCACGTCTTCAGTTGCTGACCTGGAGGCCTAAGGAATATAAAGTGTGTGACTTCTGCTTGCTGGGGAGCTGCTGTAGGGAATGGTAGTGGAAATGCTCTACTTAAAAAGGAGAATCTACTGGCTCCCAAGGAAGCCTGTTCCACTGAGGAACTGTACTAACTGTCAGGAGCTTATTCCAGATGTTTAGTCTAAAATTCTTTTGAATTAATTAACTTCTATCAGGACTACTTCTTAGGATACCTTTCATATATCAAAAATTCTTTATTATTTATTCTATTCTGTATTTCAGCTTGGAGAAGTCAAGCTGTGCCTGTGATTACATTTGCTCCTTCAGCTCCTTGTTAAAATCATTCAGAATTCTTGATTTTGGCAACTTTGTGGCTAGATTCTATTGGAAATATTTGATTGAATGGGAGATAGAGTTATCTGGACTCTACATTCATTAAGTAATGCATGTTCCACCTATTGTGTCTCAAGAATTGTAAAGCTTCCCAGCATTTAGCAATAGTCTTTTACTTTTTAAAATATTAGTGAGATACAGTGACAAGTATATCATCACTTAATATTATTAAGTTGAACTTGCTCGCAGCCAACTAATTCCAACTAATTCCTTAACCTCTTCCCAATCTCCACCTCCCCCAGGCATGGGAGGGAATCCAGCTGCTTCTTTTGCCTCCTGTGTCGGTCTCAGGTTTCAGCTATTTGCTGGAACAAGGCACAGAAGAGCTGCCAGGGAGGAAGACAGAATCAGTATTTCAAAAGAAGAATGCCAAGGGACAGACAGAATGTGATGAATGCCTTAAATCAGCTCAGTGAGACAAGGGTCCCTTCAGGCAGTCCAAGGACATCAGCAGAAGGAACAGGTCACAGGTTGTGTCCACAGCCCTGGGCTCCCATCCTCAAGTTAATGTAGACTGTCAGCAGCCTCTCAGTCCTCACTCTGTGATGACTCAGTCTTCTGTAGTCAGCAACTGTCTTGCTAACATAGTGTGGTGCCTTTTAGACTGGAGCTCTCTTCCAACAGAAAGCTGGCATTGCTTAATTGGCTCAGGTGAGCCAGGTAGGCTGACAAGGCAGGGAGCTGCAGCTGGAGGCTGGGCAGAGGAATGAAGAACTCCTGTAACAACTTTGGAATCTAGGCCCTGGTTTGTCTGCAGCTTCATTCTTTCTTGCTGGTCAGAGCTCTCTGCCTGTTGAACATCTGCCTGGGCTAAGCATTTTTCCAGCTGAGGCTCAGGTGAAACCGGGAGCTCCTGGCAAGGCTTTTCCTCTGAGGGATCCTCCCTAACAGGACTTGGGCTCCCAATACCTCCCCATGGCCCTGCAGCTAGCCATTGGAGCACTCTTTGCTTTCCCCCACCCTCCCTCTCCTCAGAGGGGCTGGGGGGATCCAGCAGCCTTCCCTACACAGCCTAGCCCTTGGGAGATGTGAAGGGGTAGGAATGAGACAGCCCCCCATGCCAGCAGCCAACATTCTTGAGGGACACTTGGAGAAGTAAGCCAAGGTCGGTGGGTAAGCATTTCAACCACCATTCCCTTCAGCAGCTTGCCAGCAAGCAGACGTCACACCCTTTATATTCCTGAGGCCTCCAGGTCAGCAACTGAAGACGTGGCTTGTGCTTCTTGCTTCTTGCAGGTGGGGTGGGGTGGGGTGGGAGGAACATGCCTTTCTCTCTTTCATCTTCCTAAAGGTTTCCGGGTTCCCACCTGGAAGCTGGCAATCCAGTTGGCTGCACATGTGGAAGGAGTCAGGAATCAAACCCAGCTCTTGAGATTCCAGCCTTCTCTTTAACCACTTCACCACACTGGATCTCAAGACTGAACAGGGAATGGGGGGTGGGGCAGAACCAAGGAAAGTCAGGTGTATGTGCTAGCACTTGTTGTATTCATGGATGCAACAGGCTTTGCCTCTAGTTCCTAATAAAACAAAACCTGCCAAGGAACTCATAAAAAGGAGGGAGAGAAAGTATGCCTTTCAGCTTAACACTGATAATTGAACTATGATTGTATAGGACAGGCTGCTTTGAACATGTCTTTATTAGACGGAAAAGCCAAATGTAAACATTAATCTTTGTTTAATGTGTATCATCGTTTTGTTTTTTTTAAAGCAGGATAAGCATAGAACTCATCTGTGTCTTTTTCCATAAGAGAAAGGAAGAGGAGACAGTTCCACAGATAAAAATAACTCCACAAAGCTGACCAGGATCTTTTGATAATTGCCATGTTGCAGCAAGGTCCCTTCATATTTAGGACAAGGGCACAGTTGAGAGATCTGACTAGGAAGAGTTCAAACAGTGTTTAGATTAAAAAGCAAACAACCCTCTATTGGGAGTACAGTGCCCTTTCAGTAGTTTGTATGTGTCTGCATTAGAAGCCCAGTACTTGCTTTCCCTGCAGTTACAGTGCAGGAATCTGAAGTATTTGTTGAAGAACTGTATATCAGTCAGCATCTTGTGGCTACCAGCTTTTAAATGTGCATAAAGAAGAGGATGAACTCCATGTGTCTCTTGTAATCACAATTTCTAGGAACTGGGTAATGCCTTCTCTGCCACACTCTACAATGCCTTCTCATCAGAATCTGAGCTGCTGATACTGTTCATTTGTCCAGTTATATGATAGTATAAGTAGTGGCCACCCTGAGCCTCAAAGGAGGGTGGTATATAATAAATATAAAAATAAAATGACATTGACATTGACAATGTGTACTTCTTGCCATGAAGAGGGGGCATAGATCAATGCTACAGAACGTCCTTGTGCATTTGGAATATCCAAGGATCAAGTCCAGCCATCATAGGTAGCAGGACTGGGAAAGCCTTCTTTTTGAGGCCTTGGCACACAGCACCTTGATGGCCTAGACCATTTTCAGCTGGTTGATCAGGATTCCTAAGCAGTTTGGATCTTGAGTTGGGGTGTACTCTCAGAGGGGCACCATCACCTCTTCCTTGGTTCAGTGTGAGATGAAGTAGGGAAACTGTAACTTCTCTTATGAGTTGAGCAGAACAGAGATTTCTTATGCAAGGGTGAAAGCAACTGCACCCACATTTCTGCTTCTGCATAGCCATTAAAGGCATAGGATGCCTCTTGCTCTTTTTATTTGCAACTGGTCACCATAGATAGTTTGATTTGATAGCTTCATATGCAGATTAAACAAATGTTCTTAAATATTTAGGGACAGTGGTTGACTTACTTTCAAATCCAAGAGAAACTCCAGCTCTTCGGAGAAAACTGCAGTAAGTACAGGAGAGCTTACAGAAAGGAAAATACTCTCACCCAGTCCATGAGCAGACAACAAGGTTTGTTAAAGGGGAAAAAATTCTGCATGCTTCATGTTATAAGAAAAGTAAGGAAATTCCAGAGCTTCCTATGTAAGATTTGTAATCAGCTAGTATTGAAATGAGTTGTCCCCTTTAAGCCATTTAAAGTAAGTAATTTTACTTCTTTTCCAAAGGCAGCACAAGGCATTGTATGGCAGAACTGCAAGAGTTCCCCCCCCCCCCCCCGGTATTAGCACAGTAGTGTGGAAAAGAAATCTGTTTACTCTGTGCTTGTGCAAAAGCATCTTCACATTTATTATTTTGCAACAAATGTACATGAAACAGTAGGGTACCTTAGAGGGTACTTTGAGACTCGGTGTCTTACACAGTCGTGTGCTAAGTCATCTAACCAAATCTTGCCATAGCTTACCCACAGAGCTGCAGAGAAGCCAGGTTCTACAGGACTTTGCCCCTTGTGCTTAAGACTTTTAAACAGAGCAAATTTAAGATATTAATGTGGTATGTAGCTATTACTAATTGTTAACAGTATATTTCATAAAGTGTGTTCCATACAAGTCTGTAGTAAGTTTTTCCTAACCCTGTTTCTCAATGCACAATATATCCAGATAATCCTAGTTCTGATTCGATTGTAGCTGCTAGCCAGTCTAGCATAGTCAATTTCTTGATTTTTCAGCATAACAAAAGAAACTAAGGTGTGCTCTCAGTCACTGTCCTTGTTTCTGTCCCAAGTATAGTTTGAAATTATTTCTAAAGTCCCTTCTGCAGTTGCCAAAGAAAACCTGACTCCGTTCACATGCAAGAGCAGAACCCATTGCAAACTCATACAATCAGATCATGAAATGCATTTCAGATCCCCAGGTACACGAGTGAAACACAATCTTATTGTATGCATTTTCCTCCCATTGTAAAACCATAAGAATGCTTAGCAGTACAACATCTGAGAAAGAACTTTAATGTAAAAAAAACGGTACCAATTTTAAAGTTGTCACGAACCAGAGTTTTTCTTGAAACATTAGCAAAATGGCCTCCGTTTCCTCAAGTGCTGAGGAATTAGTACCTGTTGTGAGGCCAGAAACAAGTCTCTTAGTTTTTTGCTAGGAAATCCATTTTAATATAATTCTTCAGAATGATAGATATTTTCTTTTTCTTCTCAGGGCATTTTAAAAAATATTTTAAAGTAGAGTATTAGTTTATATAGTAATGCATAACACATCGTAATCTAAATGCTTTCTAAAAGGTGCCTATGTCAGAGTTTAAGAAAAATTAGTAATGTGTTAGGACAGTGCTGAAGAGCAGCTTTCTACATCACAGCATAAGATAATCTAGTACTGAGAGCTACAACTGTACATATTTATATGTCCTCATTCTCACCAAGTCTTATGGAAAATGAACTAATTCAAAGTATTTTGAAAGGCCTGTATTTACTATTAGAAGCCGGAATGTTACAAGAAAACATCCCAGTTTAAAAGAACATCTCATACAAAGCTGAATCATAAAACTCACAATGAGTTTGCCATGGCGTACTGTTGGGAGAAGAGCTTGTGCCATCCAATGGCACATGAATTACTCCAATTTTCCAAGGGGGGATGTGTCACTTAAAGGACACCATGCGTATGCCGATTAGCAAGGAATCACTCCCCACAAATGGTGAACCTGACTCTGTATGATTCAGATTGAAGCAGAAATACCCCAGGGGGTTTAAAAGATTATTCTGACCACACTACAGTTTTCATTTGTCTATGTCCGTTAATGAGATGAAATTGTTAAAAAGAGACCTGGTGTAAGAAGGAAAAGGTTAGATCAATTAGTGACTTCCTTCTCAAGTACTCTCTGATTAAATGCTCCCACATCTGGAATGACAGTGACCACCTTTCTTTTAGCTGACCACATTTATGAGAATGAGCCTTGGACATTCACATGCTCTCTCCCCCATCTCTCAAACACAGCTTAGAAACAAAAAGCTTCCAGGTATGCAATAAACACTTTATGTCTTAAGCACAAACTCTCACTGGTTTCTTTCCTGCACACCAGGATTATCCTAGCTCTGTGCATGTGTTACATGAATGCAATACACACTCAATTTTTCATTGTATAGGCATCCATTTATATGTTACAGCCAACACCCATGCACTTTGACCCTCTCATATCCAGAGGTTGGTCCCAAATTGTATTTTTAAAAGGTATGTGCACTGACTTTTTTCTTTCAGATATACATGTGTATGTGCAGGATGGATGCATATTTGCCATACCATCATGGTGAGGAGGCAGCGACATTACTTTGGTTTACTGCAAACCCAGAAGTCTTCAGTTTCTGAGCTGTGCACAAAGCCCTAGGCTTGTTCTTGTGATGGTAAACAAACATGTCTGAATGTTGCTCAATGTAACCTGGTCCATTGGCAGTGTTAACAACCCTCCCTGCATAGGATTTCAGTTCAAGTGTATCTGTAATTGTCTTGCACTGGAACGAGAGTTCTGTTTAGCAAGGTGCATTGTGCTTGTTAGGGAAACACCATGCTTTGCTCTCCAGCTGCCCAACAAAAGATGATTATACACAGGTAATTTGGAAAGGGTGCACCAACAGCAGAGCCTGAGACAAGAGAAGTGTCTCCTCCAGTGAATAATAATAAAGTAAGCTCTGCTTCTCATGTATATAGCATGAGCAACTGATGTTGTTTTACAAGAGTATGAAAGGCTGAATTCTTATTCCAAAAAATAATCTGAAAACAGTTTATTATATCACAATTGGATCCAATCTCTGTAAATTATGTGCCCCTTAATGAGACCAGACACATTCTGTTATTAGGAAGTCTGACAATTTTTAGACTATACAAGAAAGAATGCTTGGAAATTAAATGAATAGAGTTAGAGTTGAGCAACTGATTCAGAGGAGCCTAATACTGTCACTTTGAGTGGGACAGGAAAAAAAGGACCTGTGAGGAGGGAAAAAGCCAGTATAAATGCTAGAAAACCAGTATTATTGTAAGTATACCTAGCTAGCTTCCAGCTCAGCATTTCACACTGTGGTTTCTATGGTTTCAATCACTTCTAGTTCGCACTGTGAGGGTGATAGAAGGGGACACTCATCCGGCTCCCAGCTACTGTCTGGACTATAATCTTCTTCTGAACTTAGCTCTGCCCCTTCCTCTGTGTCCTCATCACATGACTCCATATAGTGAGCCCCAACTGCATTGATCCCAGAATCCTCAGAGCTGGAGGGAGAAGAGCAATGATCTATTTTTGGTGTATTATTCTCTCTCAAAATTAAGGCATTGCGCACAGGGGCCTCCTGAGGCTTCATTTTATGGGAGAGAGCAGGAGGCTGCCTCTGCACATAACACATCTTCCCGTTGATGCATTTCACACGGTAATTGTCAATAAAGAGGTCTGAGATTGTGCAGAATCGTGGGGAATCTGGGGCTAATGGCGGCTGGAAGACTGGTGCAAACTTCAAAAAGTGTTCCGTGAGTGAGACAGATATCTGAATGGTGTTTGTGGATCCCCGAGGCTGTATGGGTATTTCGGTGCTTGGAAGCAGTTCTACTGGAGTCATAGGCTGGTAAACATATTTACCTGTGAAAGACATAAGAATCAAAGTTAGAAACTATGGCCTACTGGTTGGAAATAAACTAAATATCCGCCCTCATCAACTAAGAGCAAACAATCCATAAGATTCTCCCAAAGCCATGAATGCATTTTCTTTGGTCTAGTCTACTAGAGAATCAAAACTTTTTTGAAAGCATGGGGGTTTTCCTCTTGCTAGTTAGTGGATACTGTTTGCAGCTGGAAACAGGAAATTTGAAAGCAGTAAGTGAAAGGATTTCAAAGCTGTGAATGCCTTTGCCTCAGGCAGTCTGATAATTCAGCTAAGTAAGAAGAAAATAGGATTATACTGTCTATAAGATGGTTTCTTATGCCATATTGAATAGAGAGCGGAAAGCACTGCTTTCATATAGCACATGAAACATATTGGGGGAGAGGGAAGCAGAAAATCATAACTCCAGTGGAGAGAATGAAAAATCTGAGGACAATTCAAAAGAACAGCACTTAAAAGGACTTCTGAAATACAATTTATTAGCAGTTCACAAGCAACTTGATGGCTGAAGGGTTGCAAACGTGAATGACTGTAAAACAATTGTTATTCAATTGTGTGCCTCCACATGAAAGCTCACACCTTGAATAAATCTTTGTTGGTCTTAAAGGTGCTATTGGACTCAATTTTTGTTGTCTGTTCAACTGCCACTCTGGTAAATAATCAAAGAGAATAGTTTATTGTCCTTACCCACAACTAATGGGATCTGTTTCAAGAGAACACTTTGCATCCTCTGACCTCTGTTCTTTGCACAGTAATGAGCTGGAAAAGTTCTTGGGTAAGCAAAACAAAACAGACTTTCTTTAGTATCTTGTCCATTTCTATTTCTTACTTGCTTCCACACAAAGTTGCTGCTAGCATCCTTCCACCAAGGGCTCTTAATTTCCAGCCAGCGGCATATGAATTTACAGGAACTATTATGTCTTACATGTAGCGTTTTAATTTCAAGCTCAAGGTTTCAGCTTGCATCAATACAAATTTACTGACAAGTATCTATTTTCAATAGTAACATGTAATTTGCCAAAATTAGCCACAGCAAAGTGTATACTGTAAAATCAAATCATGCAAACGCTACTTCCATGCTTATTTGTATTTACTTCCAAGTAAATTATTGTAGCTGAAATGCAGAAGCGCATAAATAAGTAACTCCATGATCCATAAATAAAGCAATCCATCTAAGCTCCTCATTTACCATTTGCAGACCGTGTCCATCGTTTGATAAAATGGGTCATGTTTCCCAGACATGTCCTGGGAGTTCCAGACTCAGAAGTAAATTTCGGGTGATGTGGGAGCCCAATTGAGCTTTGGGCTGTGGTATCAGGGAGAGGGTTCTTAGAAATCCCCCTTGCTTCATTTTCCCAACCTGAAATGGTTTTAGGGAATCAGTTTTCCTTGCTGGAGAAACCTGCATGTACTGCATGTATTCATGGACTACACACAATTTTCTTCAGAAGGCAAACCAAACTTCTGCACACCTGGGAATTCAGTGATGAGTATGAAACAGGAGTATGTCTCGGACGTAGGAAATGTATTGTGACAATGTATTGTGCAATCAGGCCCCCTCCAGCTACCTGGCCTCCCTCTACAAATCCTGCTGCCTTCATATAAGCCAGGGGTGGGCAAACTGTGGACTTCCAGATGTCCATAGACTACAATTCCCATGAGCCCCTGCCAGCATTTGCATTCGCTGGCAGGGGCTCATGGGAATTGTAGTCCATGGACATCTGGAGGGCCACAGTTTGCCCACCCCTGATATAAGCAATAGATGAAATGATGTACTGAACTTCATTATGATCACTTGTAAACAGATTTGTACACGCTCTTTACACAAATATTTACACAAATATATTCTCTATATTAATAGATAAGTAATAAGTATATTTGGTCTGTCACATGACATGACTATCATGTGACAGCTGAAGTAAAATCAAAGCTATAAAATGGACTTCTTGTTGGGTTAACGGACCTACTGAAAAACGGTAAACAAGGCATTTAGCTAGCACAGCTCTAGCAAATCTGATTACAATAGCTGGCACCATTTGATTTTCCTTTTAAAAATTTATCACCCACAGCTGAATAAATAAGCAGTGAAGTCAAATGCTCTTTAACAACGTTAGGAAGCCTGAAAAGCTCCAGAAGTGTTCTAGAGATTTACCATTTAGATTTGCAAGGCCTTTTGCTATAGGATGAGGACTAATAGAAAACCACATTGCCAACATCAGATGCTTTGATTGTCTGCCTTTCTTCTTGAGACTTATAAAAATGCCATAAAGACCTTTACAATACATACAAAAAACCTGGATTACGCAATTAGAGAAAAATGAAATAAGGATAGTATAATACTAGCTAGCAAATGAGGGGGGGCGGGAAGCTGCTTAAAATATTCAGAGGTAATTAAAACTACAACACAACTTCTTTTTAGAAAGTGCCCTACTGCATCATACAATGTTACCACATCTCTATTCCATTTAATAAAATTCCCTCCTCCATTGCTATCTAAACAGAAACTATCCCCGGAATACATGTTTTATATTGTAGTCTGGGAACATACTAAACCTAAGGGACTGATACTCATGCCAGTAGCTGTTCACAGTGTTTAAATTCAAAAGTTAACATCTGCTCCTGCAGGCAGTTACTCATTTATCAAAAGTATACACTGTTCTACGAATTGGCATGCAAATGCTTCGGATAGTTTTCTTTCCTGCCAGTTTGAGTGTCAGGCCTGCTTAGTACCTACACATAATAAGAAAAAACAGCTCATATGACTCCTGAAAGTTGCCTAAAGACAAATTTGTCACTAGCTCCTTTTGCTATACAACTACATTTGTTCAAAAAAGGAAAAAAATCAAAAGAATTAACTAAGATGAGGACATGTATACAACCCACTTATATCTACAGAAACTGCCACTTAGCACCAATTTTAATGAGAGGGAAACAGCTAGTGCTGAATTCTGACATAAAAAGTACTGGGTTTCAAGCTGGTATAGAACATGCACCCTTTAATACACAAATACTCTTTCTTAACCCAGCTGGTGTTGAGGCTCACTGTTGTAATACACTCACAAGAAAAATACACTCTGCCCTTGCTCAGATGCATTGTCTTTTATTACACTTCACATCTCCATAATATTCAAAATATGTTCAAAAACAGCCCTGGCTCAGATGAAGTCCTGGAAAGAGATCCCATCAACAAAAGGTTACTTATATTATACAATATTTTCCTTATATTAACAGAAGATATGATTTAAAAGGTTGGAGTATACAAGATCTGCAGTGCGCATAACTGAACAGAATATAAAGAGTGTCCTGCAGGGGGCACTGGAAGAGATCTGTATTTAGCATAGTTCTTAGTCTAACGTTCTGGTATTTTCCAAATAATGTACTCCAGTGTCCTGACTGTCTCGTTTGGAGGCTTCCTGTTCCTTTGACCACACTTCCAGCTTGTCTCCAAATGAGACTGAATGAATTTAAAGCAATAGTGAGTGAGTTAGGTCTCTCCTCTTTCTATACAAAGTTCGTCTCTCTTCTAAACAAAATTGTATTCTTTTAAACAGCATGATGTTCTGTCCTCTCTGCATTTTTAAACTCTGCAAACAGAAGTACCTGGAAGTGCAATATTTTAGAACAGCCCCCAATTCAACCAGTACACTAGACAAGAAACATTTTTGTTAGCTGTAGTGGTCAATATGTCTCCAATGCTGCTTTGTGTTCATTTGCCTTGTCAGATGCTATGGCCTGCAACATTTCAATTGCCCAGAGATGCTTCTGTCTTCCATTTCCTCTGTTATTTCAGAATCATCTGCCAAAGCTTAAGGAGTTCTTTGTTTAGAAGCACATGACTGACTTGTATGCCAAGTAATACTGACTGTGGGAAGTTGTAGGAGGCCAGCAGTGTCAGCTCATACAGCCTCCTCAGCAGCTTAAGAGAAGATTAAGTTGGCTGTATAACTTTTTAATTAGCCTGCTTGTCAAAAACTTACATTCTGGATCTGTACAACTTGAGTGCAGCATTTGGGCTGTACCCTTCTCTCTAAACGGTTTGACAGGAAAAGAAGAAGAAACCCCACGTCTTTCCCCTTAAGCTGTTGGAACAGAAGGCCTATCTTTTCTTCCAGCTTTGGAACCTACAATCTGGCTAGGAGCAATATCACAGCCAGACTTTTATGGACAGGCAACACTGTGAAAGAAACAATATGAAAGAGATGCCTGGCAGGCATAGAAGACTTTACCTGGCACGAAAAATGCCAACAGAGAAGGTATTGTATGGATCTCTCTCTGGAAGCAATCAATAAACAGAAAGAACCCTCTTTGGTCATCACCTTCCTACATAATTTATTATGAAAGCCCAATGGTCATACCCAGGAGTTGGGAGAAAGATCTGCTGGCATGCAGGAAGACCTCCTCGCCTACACTGTGCTCAAAAGCCTCTCCCCTTCCTGTTTTCACTGTATTTTTGTACTGGAAGCTGCTTTGGGTCTCCACTGAACAGATAAGAGGCATATCAAGGCTTTTCATAAATAAAACAGATGTTCAGGGTTTTTCTCTCTAAAAACATCAGAATTCAGCTTGTATTGTTTCGTTGTGTTAAAGGTGAAGCTTTACTTCACCTTTACAAGTACCCAAACCAATGTTTGTTGAGATTTGGAGATAGGTGATGGGACATTTCCAAGGGCGAAACAGTGGATTGCAAGCAATGCAATCTTTCCCCACTTACCAGCCTTCCTTGGATTTGATCTTTGGCTTGAGGTTAGAGGTTGATCTGTTAGCAGCAACTTGTGTGCCGTGATCAGATCACTATGCCCTGGTGGCTGGTCTCCTTTCTCCAAAGTTGAGGACAAAGGGTTGTCATCAGGGAGGGACAATCGTGTTGCTGCTGATTTTCTCCCCAGAGTTACTTTATGCACCCCAGTATTATCTTTATGCACCCTCTAGCTCATCTGGTCCAGAGATATAGGCTTGGGTGTCACCAGTATGCAGATGACAGCCAGTTCTCTGTTAACGAGTGACCTATACCCCACCCAAATCTCTGTCCAAGTGTCTGGGAGACATAATGGAATGGCTTCAGCAAAGCTGCCTGAAGCTTAACCCCCTGAAGACAGAGATCTTGTGGCTGGGAAGGAAGGGTCCAAAAGAGGAAGTGTACTTCCCCTGCACATACCATTAGGAATTTGGGAGTGACCCTTGATACCTCCCTTACCATGGAGGCACAGGTCACAAAAGTAGCTCGCCAAGTGTTTTTCCATCTACACTGTGAAGCTACTAGTGCCCTACCTGGCCCCAGAACACCTAGCCACAGTGTTCCATGCAATGATCACATCCAGACTAGATTACTGTAACTCGCACTATGTGGGCCCACCCATGGCCTTGACCTGGAAACTACAATTGGCACAAAATGCAGCTGACTGGGTCTTCATGAGGACCCATCAGAAAGCCCACATTCAACCTGCTCTCTGACAGCTACGCTGGCTGCCGGTGGAATTCCAGATCAGGTTCAAGGTGATCATCTTAATCTTCAAAACCTTACACTCTCTGGGTCCTGCATGCCTCTTTGAACACACAAAATTCCATAGTATGATCCTGGTTTCAGCAGGTTATACATAGCAGTACAGACTATAGTACAGACTACTTTGTGAATAATTTAGAACAGGGCATGTCCATTGCTGCAAAGAAAAGCCCTTGTGAATAATTCAGTAGGCGTAGTTTGTGGAAAGCCAAGAGACTGGGAGCCCTCCTGACCCCTTTAGGCAGGCCATTCCACAAGATGGGGGGTCACAAGAGAGAAGGCACATGTATGGGCATTTTGCCCATTTGCAGGTTGGCAACTGCTGAAGATTCTCCTCCAATGAGTGAAGCTGTTATTGCAGAGCCCTGGTTTGGAAACTCTACCCTTTAAATTCTGTCTGTGTGGACAGGTTGCTCTGCTGAGAAGAAAACACACCAAAGTGCTTTTTATATCACTCCTTTTTCAGTACTCTCCTAGGATAGAAAAGAGTTGATTGTAGCTCACGTTAACTGATGGCTATTTAGAAGTACAAACAGTTCAACGTGGGTCTTATTCATAAACATGTACATTTAGCAGTTTCTTTGTAGGCATGATGGGGAGTTATATACACTCCCACTATGCCTACATTGTACCACTTGAAGGGACCACAAGCATGGGCATTTCATTTTTTTTTCTTTGAAAAAAATGGTTGTGCTGGGAATATTAAGCTAATTACCCATGCAGATAAGAATGGTACATGATTTAGGCATGATGGTAGGAGGGATTTATACTTCCATCAAATCTATGGCAGGTGCTGTGTTACAACAGAATACAAATCAAACCGGGTCTTCTAAAGGAGTGGTTCTCAACCAGGGTTACATGTTCTACCGGTAGAATGCCAGATTTTCATAACAATTCGCTCTCTCAATCCCCAAATCCACCTGCAAGTATGATGTGCCAGCACTACCTATAACAGATTATATTTCCATGACCTTTTGGCACCTTAGTAGTAAATATGGGCACTTGTGTTTCTCCTTATGCCCTCCTTGCCTGTTTTTCCCCCTTCCCACCAGCAAGTATCTATGACGTACTGGTACTTCGTGTCCAAGATCACCCACTGAACTTCCCACATCTCACAACAAAAATAATACTCAGCAGTATTATCAACATTTGTAACTGCTTGTGGAATTATTGTTTTGTCTTATTTGTGTTTTAATACCATAACAAAAAATTTTACTCAACAATATTATTGCGATATTTATCGCCTTAAAACATACCATAAATGATATAAATATAATAAAATGCTTGTAAATATATAAATGTTTAGAAGCACTGTCTTAAGCCAAGTGTAGTGACTGTAGAATATTAAGAGCATAATACTACAGAAACAACTCTAAACATTAAATGATTCAGTGTAACAGTCTGTATGGCATCATCAACACATCAATTTTCCCCCAAAACTCCACTGAGACCACTAACTACAAATTAATTATGAACTATGAACTATGTATACCTGCTTAGAAACACACACACAAATCTTTCCCAGTTAGACTGTGAATATTATTTGGAAATCATCTCTAAAATTTTCTGACTTAATGCATTTTGTTTAAATACATATACATATTAAAAAATTGAACCTAGGGAATTAAAACTAGCCAAGGTAGTTAAAAAATATGAGCAGGTTAAAAGCCTAATTTTTGATAGTTAGAAGGAATGGTAAACATTAATGGATGTACTAGAAGAACATTTATTTCTCAGGCAAGTAATAAAATGCTTCTTTCCAATACAAACACTATCACCAGAGCTCAGCTTTATTTCAGGGAAATGGATTTGCTCTTTTTCTATTAGGAACAGGCAATTCAATATAACCATCACAGACCACCCACAAGTAGCTAGAAAAATTCTGTGAAAACGTCTACTAAATAGGCAGGGGAAATGGGAGTAAGAATTTGTGGTGAGAACAAAATGCACGTCAACATGGCAGACAATCAACTAATTTACAAAAACTACAGCTTCCCCAATATTAGGGGGACAGCCATATGACAAATTATTCTATGGCTTCATACACAGAGATTGTTAACCATTTGGATTCCAATGGGTCTAGCTGTCTATCAGATTTTTAATCCGTCCTTTGGCCAAGAAGCCTAGAGTGCCATTCAGTCTTCCCTTCCTTATTAGATCTGACAACTACCCTACAAGACGGAGTATGCAAATGTCTCAAGGTCATCCAAAGAACACCATGGCTGGGTAGATAGATTTCATATTTTTGTCTTTTATCAGGATGATGAAATCAGAAGGATGCTCTGAACTCCCCTGCTCTGAAGATCCTCCTGTACTATCACTACCAAAAGAAATATTGGACCAATACATGTACAACTCCCCAAAAAAACAACAACTAGGAAGCGTCCCAACAGGAATAATGAAATCTCGCTCACCCCACCACTGAAATAAAAAGGTGCATTCTCTTGATTACCTGTACTTTGAAAAGTTCCTTAGATCTTAAGTTAAGCATTTATTTATAAAGGTGTATTTTCTGACTTTTTTCTGATGTATGGTATACATTGTATTTAAATCACGGTTAGTTATATTTCAAACTCTTGCTGTAATCATTATTCATTATATATGTATTAGGGATACAATGCTTAACTAATAACATAGGTTAAATTAAAATGTGGCCCAAACTAATCAGATAATTAAAAAAAAACTTTAATACAAATATGTTTTAAATTCAATTAGCATCTACCATCTGGAGAGAGGCATTCTTCCCACACTTATACAGAAGAAATGTCTCTTCTACAATACTATCAGCTGTATCACATGCATGCCTCATATAAAAAAGTTTTTTCCTTTACAACTATGATCTTATTCATATGCCAATTTAAGAGGTTTAAGCTAATACAATTACAGTGCAATCCTAAACAGTGTTACATCCTGCTTGAACCCATTAACCTCAATAGACTATCAAGTCAGATTTAATCAGGCAACGGACCTCACAGGTACATAGCTGCAGTTTCTTAGGCCCAGTAGACATGTGATGTCTCCTAAGAAAACCTGTTCTTTCTATGTTAGCCGCACTTTGGTAATATGAAGAATATTTCAGTATACGAAGAATACCCCCCCGGCACGGGCACGATTTTCGGCCAAAAATACAGTAAAAAATAAAGGGAAAATAAACCAGCAAATGGGGCTGTGTGTTGTTTCGTGCTTGGTGACTTAAAACAGCTCTGCAGCCAGGGAAGCCTCGCTGGGTAAACGCAGGCTCGCCGGTGCGTTGATCTCCGCTCGCTCGGAGAAAAAAAAATGGCGATTGCTTAGCCGGAAGATCAGAGGAGAGAGCTAGGGGGAGGGACTTTGCAGAAACCGCAACAATGGTAACGCACAGAACTTTCCCACTAGTGTTGCTGATTGGTTGCAAGAGTGTAGCGCTTTCCAGAGGATGAATTCACTTTTTGGGATTTCCCTGAAAGCGCTACAACAAAGCGCTTTTTGCGGATCGGTTTCAGGAGTGTTGCAGATTGTCAACGACGTTGTGCATAACGGCAAAACTGTAGCGATTTCAATTTGTAACCATTGTGCTATTTTGGACGAGTGCGGAATGGCCCTAAGATCCACCTCTTCATCTATAACCTCATCAGGATAAGAGAACAGATACTTACAATAGTGAGGGGTGGGGTGGAGGAATCGTTGAAGGGTAGCTAATGAGCGGCAGAAGTAGAAGGTGACACTGGTGGAGGATTGATCATAGACAATAGCAGTGACACTTTAGTTAACCCTGGTTACTACTGAGGGAACGAAGGGAATGAAAAACCATTTCTCATACCTTGGAAACCTGAGACTACCCCCCCACCACCACCACCTAATCTAGCTACTGGCACAAAGAGACAAAGAGAACTATTATAACAAACAATGTAAAACCATCAGGGAGAACAGCAAAAAGAGAAGAACAAGAGACCTGTTCCACAAGGTGCAAGAAATTAAAGAAAAATGTAAAGTATGGATTGGCATAGTGAGAGATCACCATGGAAGTATGTTAAATAAATACATTAAATAAATAAAAAGATGGTTAGATTACACTGAAGAACTATATAAAAGAGGTGAAAGGATGACATTATCCTTCTAAGAAGCACCTTCTGAAGAAGACCCTGAAATTTTAGAAAGTGAAAGCTGCACCCAAAGCAATTGAGAGAAACAAATTACCAGAAATAGATGGAATATAAAAAGATTTATTCCAGGCCACAGAAAATCTTGACAAAAATATGTCAACATATGTGGAAAACAAAACAATAGCCCATAGAATGGATCACTTAATCTACACTCTAATTCCCGCCTCCCAAAAGGAAGCATCAAAGACTGCAGCAACCATTAAATCATTGCATTTATTTCTCACATGAGTAAAGTGATGTAAATCTCACAGAAACAACTTACTATATATGGAATGAAAAATGCCAGGTGTTCGAGCTCTGTTCAGAAAAGAAAGAGGCACTAGGGAAAGCATATTGCAAACTAATGTTGGTTTCTAGGACATATGAGAGAGTTTCAGAAAATCAACTTGTGCTTCATAGATTTTTTTTTAATTAATGTGCCACAATAACTGATTGTTTTGATGTGCAACCTATACTCTGGACAAGAGGGTAATGTTAGGATAGAATACGGAGAAACAGAATGGTTTCCAATTGGCAAGACTGTCAGACAAGGATGTATTTTTATCTCCCCATCTGTTCAATCTATATGTAGAACACATCATAAGGAAAATTGGATTCGATTTAGCTGGGTGAGTGAAAATTGGAACATTGACAATTTAAAATATGCAGATGTAACCACACTGCTAGCAGAAAATAGGGAAGACTTGAAATCACTATGGTGAAGTTGAAGCAGAAAGTACAGAAGCAGGATTACAGCTATACATCAAGAAGACATAAGTAATGACTAACAGCTCCTGAGGAATTACACAACTTTAAGGTTAGATTTTAGTCCAGTGACACCTTGGAGTCCAACAAGAGTTTCAGGATAGAAGCTTTCAAGAGTCAAATCTCCATCAAAAAAATTGACAATGAAGAAACTGACATTCTTATAGAGTTTTTATTCCTTGACTCAATTATTAACCCAAAGAGATACTGCAACTAGGAAATCAGAAAGAGATTGAGACTGGGAAGGGCAACCATGAAGGAGCTAGAAAAGATTCTTTAGTGCAAGGATGTGTCACTGGTAGCCAAGACTGACAATGGGCATGAGAGCTGACAGGGAGAAACGTGTTTCATGTAAAATGTGGTGATGGAGGAGATACCATAGATTCCCCAAAAGAAAAAGGTCAGTTCTGAATCAAATCAACCCTGAAATCTCCCCAGAAGTTAAAATGTCCCAAGTGAAGCTATTGTACTTTGGTCACATTATGAGAAGGCAAGTTTCATTGGAAAACACAATGCTAGAGAACGTTAAACAGAGCAGGAAGACTTAACATGGATTGACACAATAAAAGAAGTAGTTCAGTTTACAAGATCCAAAGGCTGTCAAAAATAGGACTTTTAGAGGCCATTAACTCTTAAGGTTGCCATAAATCAGAAGCGACTTAACAGCACTTAACACATACAGAGAAGTTAGTCAAATACTAATTATCTGCAATCATACTATTACTTGTAAGGATTTCTGTTTGATCAACTACTAAACATTTGTGACACTTAATTTGGGCTTCAGCTATGTACTGGCCCAACCGACTTCTAGTGGTTACCTGACTTGGTTCTGTTGGAAGAAGAAAAACACTGGAATCTTTTTAAATAGTGTCCATGGCTCAGTAAGACAGCATCTGCTTTGCATGCAAAAGGTCCCAGGTTCAATCCCTGGCATCTCCAGCTAAAAGAATTAGGAATTCAGTTATTAGAAATATTGGTATCCAAGAGCCTGATCAGCCACTATCAGAGTAGACAGTATCTTAAAACCACCCGTGGCGCCGCCCTAAATAAAGCAGTAAGCAGTGGTGGGGAGGAACATGGAGTCTTCCACGTTCCTCAAGGAGCCACAGGCACCGGTGAGGGCTAGGTCAGGCCGGCCTCGTGCATAATCAGAGGACCTGGGCCTTTGGGCCTGGCTCCTCTCCCAACCTACAGCGTCCCTGCAGCGACACCTCTCGCCCCATCAGCTCCGCAGATCCACAAAGCTGAATGGGGCATCCCCCCACCCCCACTATGGTGGGAGGGCGGCATGCTACTTCCCTGCCAGTGAGAGGCGGGGGCCTAACCTTGTGAGGTATGTTAGGCTGAGACAGTAACTGAGCTAGGGTCATTCAGTGCATGTCATGGCAACATGGGAATGGGAAAAGTGCTCTTTCTGGTTCTTTTCTGCCTCTTGTACCTCATTTAGTATTTACGGCCACAGCAGCAGCTTCTTGACCATTCTCATATGTCAAAAGAACAGTAGCAGCCTTGGCGGAGAAGGTGTGGGCCCACCTAGTCCAAGATTCTATTTAGAGCAATGGGCAGCCTTGAATGTTTCCACACAAGGGCATGCATGAAAGGGATAGCCATCTGCGGAATACCTCCAGCATTCAAAGACACACAATGGAGATGACATTCACTTAACCACATTAATAGCCACAGATAGATCTGCCTCCCTTTAAAGCCAATTATGCCCGTGACAATCACAGCATCCAGTAATTTAACATAATGTTAAATAAGCATCCTTTTGTCTATAAGGTGCTTATTGCCAGTAATGTCATTATGATTCTTTCCCTTGAAGGCATACTGAGGCATCTCTGCCAATAACGCAAAAGCCAAAGAATGTCTAAACAGTGGCACAAGGTTCAGTATCTCCTTCCTGATAATTTCAAGATTTCTCCCTTCTTTTATGCATGACTTTCCAACACTGAATGTCAGTAAATATCTTCAAGTTGAAGAGGAAGAAGAGTTGGTTCTTATCAAGGTCTATTCATTGACATATTCATGGTTCATAAAGTTCTACACCCGGGACTTGCAACACGAAATAATTATGGATCTTTAAGGGTATGAAAGGTTATCTATCATCATCATCATCATCATCATCATCATCATCATCATCATCATCATCATCATCATCATCATCATTATTATTATTATTATTATTATTATTATTCGATTTATTGCCCGCCACTCCCTTGCAGCTCGTGGCCGGTTACAACATTCTAAAACCCCCATAAAATCCATTAAAATCCATTAACGACAACTACAATCCAACAATTATTAGTTAGCAAGCTAACATGGCAAGATCGGCTAGTCAACTTCTCCCTCCCCCTACTAGCAGGTGGAGAAGGGATGCTGATGGTCCCATCTAGTTAAAATCCAAGGTTTGCTCAAAAGCAGGATAACAATGATGCAATTCTGAATGACTTTTTAAATAGAAGAGTTGTTTTTTATACTGTGCTTTTCACTACTTGAAGGAATCTCAAAGCAGCTTACAATTGCTTTCCCTTCTTCTCCCCACAACAGACCTGTGAGGTAGGGGGGCTGAGAGAGCTCTGAAAGAACTGCTCTGTGAGAACAGCTCTAACAGAACTGTGGTTAGCCCATGGTCACCCACCTGGCTGCACGTGGAGGAGTGGGGAATCAAACTTGACTCTCTAGATTAGAAGCTGCCGCACTTAACCACTACACCAAACTGGCTCTCTACGCCAAGCTGACCGAGGAAGATTGCACAGCCTTACTAAAATAAATCCACTCTGTTGTCCAATTTCTGTAAATTACGAGAAACTGAATTATTAAGAGCTTTACTGCACAGACCAAAGGGTAGCACTGTATAAAAAGCCTGACAGAGTTATTTGGATAAATTATTGGGGACTGCAGCCTGTACTGCTGTGTATTATTTCCTGCAGGGTGGATCCCGTTGTTTAATTTTGCATCGTTTAATGTGTCATGTTATCACTTATGCCTTGCTTCAGTTCTATGTTTTAGACTCCGGGTTGGTTCTGCAGCTCAAATCCCTTTTGTTTATTGAATGTCCCATCCTGTTGTTTGCATTAACTCACTCTGTGTAATACACCTTGAGTCCAAGTGAGAAAGGGGAACTATAACTAATGTCAATGTATGTTTCCATTTTGGAAGTTTCCTCCTACATTAAGGTTTCAGACAGTGATGTGAAACTGTGCAGGGGTGGCCAAACTGTGGCTCTCCAGATGTCCATGGAATACAATTCCCATGGGGCTCATGGGAATTGTAGTCCATGGACATCTGGAGAGCCACAGTCTGGCCACCCCTGGTCTATAGCTCTTGGTTAATTTGCATTTCTCCTCTGCTCTGTATTTTACAATATAAGTTATCTATTCCGGCTTCATGACTGATTCTGCTAACAGCTTTAACAGGGTCAAATATGACCTCAATCTGTTTAATCACAAGAGAAGAGGTTGCTTGATTACAAAACTTTAAGCACCTTTCCCAGGAGATGTTATCTCCCAGGAGATGTTATCTGATTGTAGAGGGCCCTTTTAACACATCAAACAGAAAATCAAAATACATTCAAGTGGTGGAATGCGAAATTAGAAACTTTCAAGATGGAAATAAAATGTTTTGACACTGAGCATAATTAAGAGAAGAAATGCAGGTAGGACATTATACTGCGGACCGGACAAAGTGTTAATCAACAAGTGACTTAGGGTGGCCTTTTCTTTAAGTAAATAATAATACATTTCCTCAAGAGCATGAGTCACAGCTGATATTCTCTGGGCTGGCCTGTATGGTCAGTGGGGTCCCCCCTGACTCTCTTAACACAGTTCAGGAAATCTAAAAAAATCTAAAAAAAAAATTATCATGTACAGGACAGCAACTAGAATCACAGCTATAAATTCATCAGTCCTTAGAATATTTCCAAGAGGTAAGGCAGGAGAACATAAATACCTGGGCTCCATGAAAACCAGACCTTACAAAAAATGATATGTGTCATGATCTGATTCTACTCTGCAAATTTATTTTTCCTCCTGTTTGAAAGTCAGCTTCCAATTAAAACTGGAGGCGGGGATTCTAGACATTTTTCAGAAGTTTACTCTTTAGCTGACTTTCCCAAGGTCACCCAGTACTGGTAAGTCAACATCAGATAATGTTTTGGAAAGCTATTTCAGGGAGATGTATCATGCGTGTGATGTTGCATCCTGCTGCTTTGCATTTACAAAAAAGACCCTTAATTGAAAAACCTATTACAGAACTCTGATGCGAAAATCAATGCTCTGTACAAAATTAATCCTTCTGGGTAGAGGCATGAAGTGAAGGTTTGATTTTAATCCTTGATATTGTTCCACATCTGTTCATGCTTCCCACTTGAACAATCCAGGCCTCTCTTTACCTCATCACAAACATAAAAGACGCAGGTGTCAGCTGTGGAACAGATCGTTTGGGGAACAAATCACACAAGTTAAAATCATAGTTGATACGTGGTAGTTACCATATTCAGGCTGCCTTCCATTGACAAGGACTATGCTCAGACTCTACAGTTTGTAAGTCTTTGATGGTATGACATAACTTATTATTTCACAGATGTTTCCATTATGACATGAAAAAATTGGTTATATGAATAAGCCCTCCAATGATATGAAAAGAAATAACAAGCATAATGATTCAGTGTTTATAGGAATGACCTGTACACTTATGGCTGTATGCAATTCACTGTACATTTCAAGCCCAAGTAAAAATATACTAACTAGATGAATCCCATTTTTAATTTCCAGCACCTAAAGGACAGAACTATATGTTCCATGGTCCATTTTTGTTTTATACAATGCAGACACTGATGGTGGTACAGCAATTTTAAAAGGAAGCATAATATTTAACCTGTTCCTTCTGCTCTATTTTCCTACAGCATACCATCATCCGCAAACCAGGAATGGTTTAAGGATTTGCAGGGCCCATAGCACCAGAGCCTGTGCTGGTGCTATGAATCTGTGGGACCCTAGTACAGTACAATTGCAGTGGGAACAGCCAGACTGGGGGGTGGAGGGGGCTCCCACAGTGGAAATGAGTGTGACTCTGAGTGTCCTTAAAAAAGGAAAAGAGGGGAGAAGAGAGGCAATGACCCTGATCCATCGGGAAGAAGACAGCACTCAGGGCCCCTGAAAACGTGGATCTATTTCATTCATACTTCCTTATTTTCTATTCTTTCCTTGGCTGTCTTTCATACTCTTTCCTTGCTGGTTAAGATCAACATACTCTAATCTGCAGACCCAGATTTGATTGCCTACTTCTTTACATGCATTCAGATGGGTGATCTTGGACCAGTCACAGTTCTCTCTGAGCTCTCTCAGCCTCACCTTCCTCACAGGGTGTCTATTGTAGGGAGAAGAAGGATAGGTGATTGTAAGATGCTTTGAGACTCATTCAGGTAGTAAAAAGTAGGGAACAACAAAAACAGCTCTTCTCCTTTCTCTGCCTCCTCTTTCTCTCTTGAGTCTGTCTGACCTTGAAAGATGCCTAAGCTTACAGCTTGGCTTAATTTGTCTTCATTAGGTGCATATGATGGCTTGAAACTACTGCACCACAACACAACACTGCAAGCATCTCACTAGTTTAGTGGGCAACTTTGGCATGTGGGTACTTTAGCCCAACATTTTGACTAGTCCCACTTCCCACGGCAGAGATTTTCTCAGAATTCTGGCAGTGCTCACATGCTCAACAAGATTCTTGTTCTAAAGTAAAGAGAGTCCAAACCATTTCAAATTTTGAACACACACCAACAGATCATAGGAAACAAGGTTAAAAAATGCCGTATCACAAGTTCTGCCCAACACCATTTCAATCATATGGAAGGTTTATGTTCATAGGTGCACAACATTTTAAAGCACCACATAGAATTCCTACTCCAATGCAGGTAATCATATACTGCTATGCCAAAACCTTATTTGTGCCTCCCTGTTCACATAACTGTGATAATCCCCCTCTCCTCACCCCATATCAAAGCTACAGGCTGACTTTCATAGACTCCCCTGCATCCCAGCCTCTTCAGATATACCTTGTGGCTAGATTTTCTATTGTCATGTTCAGAACTTGCCCAAATGCAAACACAATCCCTAAGTGCATTAAAAAAGTGGAAAGTACTTTTTTTTTTGTTACAAAGCAAGAAAATAAAAGAAGAAGAGTTGGGGGGAATAGTATATATTCATTCCACTTTACATAAGCATTTGACAGATGCATGCAGAGCTAAGACAAAAAGAAAATATTACATGCCGACCAGAACAGTGCCAAAGGTATTATGGATTATTATTTTGGATCTAATCAGTGTTTCAAGGATTTTTGAAAAGCCAGAGGAAAGATTTCTTCCCAGCCTTCTTTTGCATATTTCTATGCATTAAGCCCTTGTCTGTGACCAGTTTAAGACAGAGGAAAGTTTTAAACTAATTATGTTAAAGGCTCCAAACTGGTCACAGAATTCATTAACTGCTCCTGAGATCTCTTAGGAAAAATGAAGGCCCTGCTATAGATTATTGTGAAATTTGTCCAAGTAACTTGGCAATCAAAATGGCAACCCAAGTGGTTACATTAAATACCTCAGAGCACTTGACCATCCCTCCCCACTCTCTCACCAAGCCCATCATGACTCCTGTGTTCTCTATGGGCTGTACTGCTGCTACTGGGCCCAGTGTGGGTCCTGGACTGTACAGCAGCTGCCGCCAGGTCCAACATGAAGTCCCAGGGGGTACTGCTGCTGCTGGACCTGGTACGGCTCCTGGTCTCATCCAACCTTCATGTGTATTTTTTTAAGATTTAAGATTTTTCTGCAAACCTAATGGGTCCCCCAAGTTTGCACAATAATCTCTTTAGCATCTCTGTGGCCCTGATCCATGGATTTAGATATTCACAGATCTAGAGATACTGGATAGAAGGTAAGCAGGATATAAATGTAATTAATAACTAAAAATGATTACTTGCCCAGAGGAATAACCAGCTGAATATTCAGAACAAACCCTGAACAACCTCAAAAACAAATATTCACATAAAAATGGAAAAAGCTTCAATAAAAAGCAGCAACTACTACAAGTGGAATATTACATCAAATGTGGTGATAATGTTTTCTGCTACATGTTCTATTAGGAGGGCCTAGATCATAGGCTGTTGGGTTGTTTCATTACCTGTTTTTTGCTATTGTTTGTGCTGTGCATTTATTATCCACCTTTCTTGCTAAGTCTCTGGGCTTTGAGCCACCTTGTTAAAACAGAAAGGTTGAACGCAACAAATATATTTGGTCATTTTAAACTTGAAAAATCACAGTTAGGAGACCAAGAGGTCCAAGACAGGAAGAGCACGCAAAAACACAAAGACCACCTCACTCAAGTTCCCTCTTGTTACACCCCCCCCCTCCACAAGCACTCTCTGCCATGCCACTACATCATGACTTCATGCTACTATATCAAAGATGGGTGCTCAATTCTGCATATTCTACATGATGAATCTTTTATGGACCAATCTATTCAACTGCCTGATTTGTGAAGCCAACCACTGTGCATCTACAATATTTATTGCCAATAACCTCAATAACTACATTGATTTTCTTCCTGATAGCTCTGTTTCTACAACATCACTCACACTCAGGGTTGTGGTGTGGAAAAGTTTTCATCCTGAAAATCTTCCAGGGCTTTATTCGTCCACAAACCATTTCCCATTTCTAAAGATTCATTGTTTAAAAATGAGTGAATAACATTGCTAATACCAGATTAGACAAACATGGCCAGTTCAAAGTTGTAATTAAAATTTTTCATGTGATTATTCCTACAAATTACGTGAGAGAGAACATGTAATGTTTTCCTGATTTGTAAATGGGAGGAGAGAGAGAAACCACAGACATATAATAATTCAAATAAAAATTAAATTTATGAATTTAACTAATTGGCTGTGCAAGTCAAATAAAAACTAAAGCTCATTGTTATTAATATGTGTCCTCTCCCATGGTAGAAGAGATAATGTTACCATGAATTTGCTGTGAAACTAACAAGTAATACAAGTGATGCTACAGAGAGCGACGGTGATAGTGAAGTAACCCAGTAACCTCTAGGATCATAGAATCCATCTGAAGAAATATAGGGGGCAGCACCGCCTTGGTGGATTCAGGCAGGGAGGCCAGCTGAAACTTAGATGTACCCCAGGGCCTCAATCATAGACCTGGTGGAACAGCTCCACTTTACAGGCCCTGTGAAACTGCTTACAGTCCTGTAGGACCCTGATCCCAGAGTGTTCCATGGGGTCAGTCTGACTTCTTTGGGGCTAGGAAGCCTGAGCAAATTTTGATTGCTTGATCTAAGTATTCTTTGGGGGACATAATTGGAAAGGTGGTCCCGTAGATATGACAGTTCCAGACCATTTAGGACTTTGAGGGTTTGAACCAAAACCTTGAACCTAATCAGGTCTTCAATCTGGAACCAGTGCAGTTGGGAGAACATTAGCCAAATATGCGCTCCCCACTGGATCCCTATAAGGACCCCCGCTGCTGTATTTTTAACCAAATGAAGTTTTGGAGCAACTTCAAAGGCTGCCCTGCACATAATAAGTTATAGTAGTTCAACCTGGAGGCGATAGTGGCTGCTGGATGCCAACAGGTAAGGTGCTAACTGTCATGCCTGGCAAATATGGTAGAACAATGCCTAGAGAACAATATTGGTGACCTGGGCGTCCACAGACAAAGAGACATCCAGGAGTATCCCAAGACTCCTGAAGTTCATTGAGGCTGAGACTGAGGCCTGTCAAGAGTTAGCAGTTGCATTCACCTGGGGTATGCAGGCCCAATCAGAGGACCTCTATCTTAGTTGAATTTAACTTTACCCAACTTTGCTTGATACAATTTACATCCTCCTCCAGACACCTGGTCAAAGACTCTGTGTGTGTGAGAGAGAGAGATGGATGGCCATCCATCAACAGATATAGCTAGGTTTCACCTGCATATTGATGACATTCCAGCCCGAAGCTTCAGATCACCTGACTGAGGGGGTGCATATAGATGTTAAACAACACTGGAGAGAGAATAGCCTCTTGCCAAACGCTACAACGCTGGGCATACCGCTTGGAGGATCTCTTCCCTAGTGGAACCTTTATCCCCAACCTTGGATAAAAGATTGTAGCCATTTAAGGGAGGCACCTTGGATCCCCACATCAGCTAGGCAGTGGGCTTAATAGCCCATGATAGACAATGTTGAACATGTACACCCACTGCGCGGGACAAGTTTGAAGGAACCTTTCCTTCAGCAATGTTCTCAAAGAGAGGGACGTGTGATGGACAGCACTAAAAACTAAGGTTCTACGTGATGAAGTAAAAGTAACAAGAGAGTGAAGGGTTAAAAATCCTCACTAGGCAGAGTGAGCCAGAGTAGAAGGCTGCTCTGAGTCCTCTGACTGGACAGCAGCAGCTGAAAAGGAATTGCTATGTGGTTGTGTGTGGGAGAGAGCTTCATTCTGATTCTGACAGAACCTTAGCTGATCATTTACTCTATGGAGAAACTCGTTAGAGAACCAAGTTTACGACTGACAGCTAATTCACACAGTGACTGAACTAGGGCAGATATCTGGCATTGGTAATTTGGCCAGGGATGTATTAATTTCCAAGATAGTCCAAACTGGAAGGAGCAAAGAAAGAAGGAAGACCCCTGCCTAGTTAGAAAGGAGAACTCTGGTATGTGTATTTCCACAGATTCATGTGTGTGAGAGAAGTCTTCAATCATCACAGTGAGACACTGGCTCATCTAGGAAGGAAAAAAGTGGTGGTACAAGGGAAGAGTGTCCACTTTCTATGAGCCAGACATGTTTTTGGGATACATACAGTAAAAAAAATCCTCTCAGGCTAAAAGTAATCTCAGCATCAGAAAGAAAAGCCTATGAACATCTAAGAGCCTCTCACTAAGGACTTGAAATTGAGACAGCATGGTGTGGTGGTTAAAGAGTGGCAGTCTCTCACCTGGAGAACCAGGTTTGTTTCCCCGTTCCTCCACATGCAGCCAGCTGGGTGACCTTTGGACAGTCACAAATGTCTTAGAACTCTCAACCCCACCTACCTCAAGGATGCCTATTGTGGGGAGAGGGAGATGTTTGTAAGTCACTTTGGGTCTCCTTAGGGTAGTAAAAAGTGGGGTTTTATGAAATCAGTTCCTCTTCTAAAATAACTGATTTGTATGTAAGATTTGATTTCTCATTCCATCTACCTCTTTGTAAAAATCAAATCTTTTATTGGTCCATTGTTACAAATGCCATGGTGCCATTCTTACAAAAGGGTTAGAAGACAAAGGGCTCTACAACTTCCCCAAAAGTCCCAGGGCTGAGTAAATCCAAAAAATTCTAACATTAGTAGGGTATGACAGTAAGCTTCATTTTTACAACCACACTATAAGGCTAGCTCAGTCTGTGAAGGAACATTTTATTTTGGAGGGGAAATTTACCTCAGAGTGGGGAAGTGTATAGAAGTAACCATCATAATGCTAGTCCACAAATTATGTACAAGCTGAAAACAGTGGCTAATAGGATATCTAGGAACCACAACAGGGCACAGCAGAGAATTAGTAAAACCTGGCCATCCTAATCATGTTGACACTAGTCCCAGGAGCATTATTGACATGTTGATGTATCACTAAGTATCCAAGACTCTTCAAAAAACAACAGCAATAAAGCAAAGCAGGATCGCATGCATGAAAATGTAAGGTCATCCAATAAAAATATAGATGCGGATAGCCTAGCAAATTTGTTTAAGTCAGGCAGTTTTCATGAGATAATGACAACTTTCTAATGTGCAAAACAAGGTTTAATTCAAAACCATCTGAAAACTATGAAAAATCATTTTAGTTTAGTTCCTCAAGATATAAGAACTAGGATGTGAGCCCACAGCCCATGATGCTTTGCAAGCTGGGCAAGAACCTATGGAAATTTGGATGAGAACAGCAGTACTCTGAACCAGAAAACAGAAGTGCCATTTCTTTGCTATAAACAAGCCCCAGGTGTCTTTCAGCTTTTGGCTCTAGATAAAGCCATGGCCAGAGCAAGTAGTTGAAATTCATTTTGTGACTGGTTCCAGAGACAAACCGAATAAATTTCAGTACAGTATGCCAGTGGACATGTGAAGGCAACTCCAAACATATAATTTTGCTATTAGTTTTCTGTATATACACACACACAGAGTGTATATATAAACTGAATATATAAACTGATTGGACACATTTAACTTGGAGAGAAAGGAAAATAGAAGACCCAACCAAACCTATGCTAAAACATAAATTCAAACAAAGCCATCTTTCCTCCAGCATATCTGAAAGAATTCCTTTTGGATTCCTTTTGAACAGACTAGAAACTAGATGGCAATATACAGAAATTGCATCATGGCTCTAGTATCTGAGAATTAATTACAGACAGCACTGGTTTTTTAAGCTACCCATCCTGCAAAGCATATGGTATCTCTCATCAAACCCAGGAGTTTGCTTTAATTACTACTATTTATATTGGCATAAAATCGCATGCAAGTTATGATATGCCTTGGTGCAGACTCCAGCAAGGAAATTTTAGAGATTTCATTGCTTAATAAACTTGAAAGATAGGTCCATTTCCTGTCTGAACATCTGTACTTATACGTGGAATTTACAACTCCAGCGGTTATAGTAGAAAAAAACCGGAGAGAGCGAGAGCCCCTTCTTGTGGCAAAGACAGAGGGTGGAATCGTACGGGAGGGTTTCTCCCTTCACCCCTTATCCAGGAGAGAAAAAGGGTGGTGGTGCTCTGCCTCAGCTGACACGGGGGTGGGGGTGGGGGTGGGGGGTGCGCTCCTCCGCCGTCTTCCCAGATGTTACCCACTGGGTATATTACACAGCGCAGCGCCAGCCCAGCCCCTTCTTAGCCTGTCCTTGTCAGAGACACGCAAAGGCTCTCCTCCCCGGGAGGATGGAGAAATCTATCCGGCGTTCCGGGCACCATGCGATCAGTCACTATCGATCCCGTGTCAAATCTTGCCGCCGGGCAACAAACGAGGCGCCGGCGAGGGAAGGAAGGCAGGAAGGCAGGCAGGCAGGCAGGGGGACAAGAGCCTGCCCTCTCCAGAAAGAGCCTTCCGCTCCGACACAAGAAGGGCCGCGCGCACAGCTCCCCGAGGCGGGATGCTCTCCCGTCCGGCTTCCCGCTGCCCGCCAGCCAGCGACCTGGCCGGCAGACCTCTCCGCCTGCGCGCGATCCTGACCCGGCTCTCGCGCGCCCCGCCAGCCCCGCCAGCCCCGCCGCCCCACTACTCACAGTGACACCAGCCCAGGTGGCAGCACCAGTGCAGGCGGAAGCAGCGCCCGTGGCTGTGCGTGGTGCACAGCGACAGCCCGTCGCAAGGCTGGAAGTCGGGTCTGCCGGCGCAACTGCGGGCCAACGCCTGCGCTTCGTCCAGCTTCTCGCTCTTCCCGGCCGGGCCCCCCAGCCCCGCCGCCGCCGCCGCCGCCGCCGCCCCAGCCCCGCTCATCGCGCCGCTGCCAGCCTCGCCGCCGCCGCCGCCGCCGCCACCTGCAGCAGCAGCAGCCGCCGCCCGCTCTATCGCTCGCAGCGCGCCCCTCCGCCGAGTCACTCCCGCTCGCGCGCACCCCGGGCGCAGCAGGGCGGAGAGCAGCGCCCGCCCAGGCGGCCTTCGCCAGCCAGGAGGGACGACGCCACGGGCCCGCCCGCCCGGCCCCGCCCGCCTGCAGACCCCCCCCCCCGGCCGCCCGCCAGGCTCCGCCCCCTCCGGCGAGCGAGGGGGCGGAGGGCGAAGGCGCGTGTGTGCGGGGGGGGGGGAGGCTGCCGCGGGGACTCCGCCGGCCGCCTCGGGGCGAGGGGTGGGGTGGGGGGAGGGCTTGTTTCCCCAGGACGGAAAGCCCGCACAGCCCCCGCCGCCTCTCTCCGCAGAGCCTGGTTGCTGGGCTGCCCCCCTGGGCGGCGGAGGGAGGGAGGGCGGGAGGAGGGGGCGCCCAACCTGCTTCCCGCTCAGGAGCCGAGGTCTGGGGACTCTTCCCTCCGTACCCGGGGGGGGGGAGGAGAGGCGGCCAGCGCCCACCGGGGCCAGCAGACTGCAGCCTCCCTCCCCCCCCCACACCCTCAGACCCCGCCCGCGCTGGCAGCCGTCGCCGAGGCGTTGCCGGCCGCTGGCAGCTTCGGGGCTGCCGAAGCCTTGGTGATGGGCGGGTTTTTTGGCGTTCGAGGCCACCATTTCTCTGTCGGCAACAGCCCGGGCGCCTTCCCTGCGTCTCCCTTCCCGCCGGGCTCCAGCCTCTCCACGCCCCTCGGTATAGACCCTGCTAGCTTACAGATCCGCAACGTGGTCAGACGCCTCATCTGCTCTCCATTTCTCCATACGTCAAAATAGCAGGAGGCATCGGGAGGCAAGTGCCCCTGGCAGAGCACCAGGCGCCAAGCGAATAAGTCATAAACGCCGTTGGGTGAGAGCAAGCCGCCTGCACAGATCCTTGGTCCAGGGTACCTTGGTCACATTTCCATTTGCTTCAATGGGGATGACATTTCTCCTTCTGGATCACTAGCTAAGAGGAGGGAAACCAGGAGTTGCTGGCATATCATGGCATGACAAAAGGCTGGGCTAGTAAAATATTATTAAACTATTATTGCTTGACGATGCTGAGTCTTTGGCAGTTTGCTGCCTGGTCTTACTGGTGCAATGATGCCCAGTCTACCTTGCTTTTTTGCACAGCCAAACCACAGCCTGTCTAAATACCACTTAGCTCAGATCTGTGAATCCCATTTGTCATTACCTCCTCATTCCACTAAACAGTTTCCTACACTTCACCCTCAAATAATGAACATGGCAAGAATAAACAGCTCAGGTAAACTCAGGTTACAATGCAATTGCTTTGCTAACACCCCAACACATGTACAGTTAAAACAATTTTTGCTCATACATTCTAGTAAGCAAACATCCACCCTTTAAATGAATTTGTGAACCTGTATATTCTTTTTGATAGAGCTGAAAATAAGTAAATAGAAATATAAGTGCCTCCCATATTTATATCCTCAGCTGATGTATGCAAAGATGTACCAGAAGCAGGATATTAAGTCAGTGAAGTAAATGGAAACAGCTACTGCATGGGAGTTGCAGGCAGATATGATTATTTCCCTTTCCCTTTCCGCTTTGGTAGAATGGCCTACATGACTACTGGTAAGATGATGCACAGGAATTAAGACAAAAAGCATTTGGGACTTCTGTGAGATATGTCAGTATATGTACTGAGCTCTTATACCTCTTTCATTCAAGCCAAGACATCTGGTTTAGTCATGAAGATCTCGAAACTGTACAGTTAGAAGTCCAGAAAATGTTTGACCATCTGGAGAAAATATTTTACACACAGAACATAGTTTTAATGGAGACTTTCATCATAAGACTTGGGTAATAGATCTTTCTCTGCTTGTAGATTCCTGCCCCCAAAAGCAGGTGAGGGGTTTGGAGACCAAGATGCATGAGGAAAGGTTGGGGGAGCTTGGTCTGTTTAGCCTGGAGAGGAGCCGACTTGAGACGGGATCTGATAACCATCTTCAAAGGCTGCCATATAGAAGATGGAGCAGAGTTGTTCTCTCTTGCCCTGGAGGGATGGACCCGAACCATTTGGATTAAACTAATGCAAAAGAAATTCCATCTAATCATCCAGAAGAAGTTCCTGACAGAGCAGTTTCTGAGTGGATCAAGCTTCCTCCGGATGTGGTGGGTTCTCCATCTGGAAATTTTTAAACAGAGTGTGGATAGCCATCAGATGGAGAGGCTGATTCTGTGAAGGCTCAAGGGGGTGGCAGGTTACAGTGGATGAGCAATAGTGCTGCAAGTCTCCTGCACAGTGTAGGGGGTTGGACTAGATGACCCAGGAGATCCCTTCCAACTATTATTCTATGATTCTATTATTCTAGGTTCTTACTAATGATGTAGTAAACCAGTTCTTGGGGGCAGCAGCATGGGAAAACATCCTCCTCTGTGGCTTGTTTACTGACTCTTCAGGGCAACTGGCTGGCCATAAAATAAGACAAGATGCTGGACATGATGGGCCCCTTGTCTAATCCAGGAGGTTCTCTTATGTTTTTAACAATGGGCCTCTTCCCAGACACACAAACCCAGGAACCACATTCTACAACCAAGCATGGTGCCAATTCTGTCCTCATGTCCATTCAGGCAATAACATTCCAGGACCTGCAGATGTCAGCTTCATATGTCATCTTGAGGTCTCCCTCTTGCTCCACTGCCACAGATGCCCTCATGTTTCAACACTGCCATTCTGTTCTCTGCACAGGAAAAACAGGAAACAATATATGGACTCAAATTGGACTTAGAAATGGCAGTGTTCAGAAACTAGCACGATAACATATCAGATTTGATTGTCTACAATTCATTATTCTCCAGAAGAAGATTCTCAAAGGGACACTTTGCCATGAAACCGATGAATTGGAATTGATTAAGCTTTGATCTCCCAAGAAGGTACTTAACATAATCCTGGGAATTCCTTAGACATCACAGATGTTAACCAGCTTAGCGAAACTAGGAAGACTGTTTTTTTGAATGGCCTCTGTACTTTTTTGGATTGCACTTGAATTTTATATCATCACATCTTACCTTGTACTTTTGGCAATTCATGGCCATTTGGACCCTGCTGTTTACAACTTTTTACGAATACATATTGGCCTCATGAGGACCTGATACATGCATCTAATGAAGTGGGCTGTGGTCCATGAACATTTATGCTAGTATAAAAATATGTTAGTCTGTAGGGTGCCATAAGACTCCTGCTTATTTTTCTAGCCAGAGGTAGTATACTTTGTCTTGGATGACAGGTCCTTATGCTATTAAAGCCATTGAAGCTGATCTAAAAACACAGCAATGTCAATGAAAAATGCAGATACAGAGTTAGGAATGATTAGGAAACCAGCACGATGCATCCACATTTAGAGTATTGTGAGCAATTCGTATTACCTCACTGTGAAAACAATAATGCAGCTGAAGAAACAAGGAGGAACTAGGACTCAGTTAAGCAAATAACTGCTCACATGTCATGTAATTGTTATGGACAGACTGCAGAGATTGCTTGCACTCCCCCCCCCCCCCAAAGTTCATAAAAAGAGCAATAGATAAGTGAATCAGAAGCAAGCAGTCACAAAAGCCCTGCAGGTGGACTGAAGCACTTTAAGGGAGATGAGTGGAACATCTTCCCAAGAATTTTTGATTCCTTTTTTAACTAATAAGGAAGGACCTATTGTTCTGTTTTCCTTTAAATGGTAGGCTGGTACTCTGTGTAGACTATGGTCTTGAGTCTAGGAAAGCTATTTTGGTGAAATGTACTGTCTTATCCTCTGGAGAGTTAGGGAAGTGTTTGGCTGCTTAATAAATACATATATGGCATCATCCCAATCTTCTCCTTACCCTCCTTCCAATGTCTAGCTCTCGTAGTTCACTTAGCGATTTCCCCATCTTCAAGCCTGGAAAGAAATAATATTTTGTTGTTATCTCAAGCCTCTTGCCCTTTAGCTGGTGGCAGAATATGTTCCCACAGTGCTGTAGTATTGATGGGTATCCTGAAGTGCTTCAACCTCTCTTACCCAGTCTTGTGCTTGTTCTTGCTCTGCTTCACAGTGTTGCCCTTCAGTGTGCTCTCATGTTTGTGTAGCTATCCTGATGGGGTACCCTTCCTGATACACATCTCTGCAGCTTTCTCTTTGGGCTTTACCTTTTGGGTTATTTGCTGCCGGAACATTTGGACCGTTTTCTTGGGAAATGAGCTTTTGCCTGGAGCATAACATGCATTGATGTATTTGGAATATTTGTTTCTGGCAGTGTGAAGACAGAGCACAAGTGTAAATCCTTTTGTTGTCTGGTGGCTGATAAGATAAAGGGAAGTTTGTCTTCACCCTAACGGGAAGGAGAGAAATTTGGGGCAGGGGGATGCACTCTTGGTAATGTGCATCTCCTAACTCCAGTTTTCACCTCTCTTATTTTATTAGGGTCTCTTTATCTCCTTCACAGTTTAGCATAACTGTGGTATAGAATGGGAAAGGAACTTTTCCTGTCAGGTTCCCCTGTGATTTTATTACACTCCATGAAGTTGTAAAGAGATCTGGTTGCTTGTTGTAGTACCCCTTATATGCTTTCCCTTTTCCTCTCATGTGTGGACTAGGGTGAGCCACCTCTGTTCAATAGTTTCTAAGATGAATAAATCTTAATCAGAATTTTAGAATCATAGAGTTGGAAGGAGCCATACTGTCATCTAGTCCAACCCCCTGCTCAATGCAGAATCAGCATAGAGCACCTTTGAAATGTATCTGTCCAGCCATTGTTTAAACACTGCCAGTGAGAGGGAGCTCACCATCTCCTTAGGCAGCTGAACTACTCTGACTGTTAATTTTTTTAACTGATATTTAGCCAACAGATACTACATGCAGAAGATATAATTCTAGCAGGTTCATATTTTCAGCACATCTCAGTCCTAGAAAGACTAGCAAATGCTGCTTACAAAATACATGAAACTGCACATTGAATATTATAAAGGGCTTTGAAGAACTTCTTTCTCTCTCCAGTAATCCTTTTGAAAAAGACATCTTTTACAATGTTGTTGGGTGCTTTCTGAAGCAATAAAAGTCCTCAGGTTTTTGGACGGTAGTGGAATATGGCTAGTTGGAAATACAGCACTGGAACAGAAGAATTAAGACAGAACTATGGATACTGATGAAAACTGAGGTTTAGTTCACACATTCAGGGACATGAAGCAGCAGACTGCTGAATGGACTTCACCACTACAGTCTAAATTTAGATTCTAGTTATATATGTTCTTTGGCATTACAAAAAATTCTGCAAATAGAAAATTAGCACAGCAAATAGAATGATTCACATTTCACTTGTCATGGCTTTCTATTTGCTGTCAATTTTTAAACAGAGGGGAACACCCCCCCCCCCGATCTTTCCCCAGCTACCTGATGTGGTGCAATCCACAAGCAAATTTCGACTTCATTATCCTGCATGCCTGAACCAGTCCTCAGACGCACTGGTAAAAATCACCCACTAAACTCACTTTCCAATTAGATAATAGAAATATTGATAAAAGGAGCAGCAGGTGTATGTCAGCATGATAATGAAGTAGCTCAGAGGTTACATGCTACCTGCAGGCTTTTGGGAGGAAGGTGCTTTAAAATGAAGCTTGGAAAACTAGTAGGTTTCAAGCTGTGATCCTGTGTTGCAGATTTTTTAACAGCAGAGCACTAAGAAAGAAATCCTGTTTTCAAAATTAGTTTATTATCCCATGCCATTCTCACCATTATGATATACATGTTGTTAGCTGCTGTAAGCTGTCGGGGAAAGATAGCAATATTAAAATAAAATAAATAAAATTAAAATACAGACATGTCATTGGACATACTGTCTTGGAAGTAGCTAGTAAGAAGCACCTCGGTGTGAATGGATTCAGTCTGTGAGGTCAGATTTTTGACAGATCAACCTGATTATGATTCACAACATGAACAGAAAAGCTGTCAGTCATTCTTAAGCATGTGGCATTCTACGAGAGTTGCTCTTAAGGGCAGATTTCATGGGAGTAGAGGGAAAATATGTATTATTTTATTGATTTTTAGACTTTTACCCGTGCCATTCTCTAAAAAGGCTCAGGGGGGCTTTCAGCAAAAATTAAAATACAAGGTAAATAAATATAGTACAATTTAAAATCTAAAACCTAATTTTAAAATTCAACTCATTCAGTTGTCCAAAATAGGTACAGTTTATTAGTCACAGTCAATCACAGATAGGGCAAAGATGTCAAACTACCAGGAATTCATGCCCCACCATTAAATGTTTTGCAAAACTGGCATGATTTTATCCTTGTCAAGGCCGCAGAGAATAGCATGCAGTTTGCAATACGGTCAGAATTAGATGCACAAGGCAATCCTGCTGTGTGCAGAGGAGGGAGAGTTTCATCGAAATTGCCTTTTCTGCTTATTCCTTTGCAAGTACTGCTGTGGGGCTGCTAGCCTCATTTTGGTTCAAAGAAAAATAGCAGCTGTGAAGAAATGACTTTCTTGGGTAGAGATCTGACCTGAGTAAAACCTTTACTAGGATGTTTTAAATTTTTTCTCTCTCTGGGCAGAGAACAGGCAGGGAAAAGGAAGTTAGTCAGTAGCTTTCCAGGCTCACCTCAACTACCTCTTTGTTGTTAGGTGCGAAGTCGTGTCTGACCCATCGCGACCCCATGGACAATGATCCTCCAGGCCTTCCTGTCTTCTACCATTCCCCGGAGTCCATTTAAGCTCGCACCGATTGCTTCAGGGACTCCATCCAGCCACCTCATTCTCTGTCGTCCCCTTCTTCTTTTGCCTTCAATCGCTCCCAGCATTAGGCTCTTCTCCAGGGAGTCCTTCCTTCTCATGAGGTGGCCAACTACCTCTTAAGAAAGGCTAATAGGTATAGCTAAAGAGACAATTGGAGGATCCAGTCTCTCACCACTCCCTTTAAGCAGGGAATAGAGATTGGGAGAATTGAACACTAGAGAGACTTCAGGAGGGAACTCCTGGAGATTGCCAGGAAAAGCCTCTTTGACCTGTCCTGACCTGACCTGACCTCTTCAGTGGATGGGAAAAAGAGAGGTGATAAAACTCAGAGGAGCAAACAGAAAGGTCTCTTTTGTGTTGAGGCCATCAGAGCACACCAAACTCTTAACATAGGTCTGAAGGCAGTGGCCAGTCTTCATGTGCTGAAGAGCTAGAGGAAGCTGCAAGGTAATGGAAACACTGTAGAGATCTATAACATCCTAAGCTAAGGGCTCTGTCCTCTATTTTAACATCTGATCGTGCAGGTATATAGAGAGGGACAGGGGAATTGTTTTTACCCATTTCCTTTTAATCCCTTGCTCAGTCTAGTGCTGTGCTAAAAGTATGCTTGTGGACATTTTCTCTTTAATAAATACTTTATAACTTTTGATGCTGGTAGCGGTTTTCCATACCACATAGATCTCCACGATCTTGGACATGCTATTTTAAAAGGAGGGGGGAAGGCAGGCAGCTGGCAGGCAGCTATTACTCCAGGGGTGTAGAAGGCAGTAAATGGTCCCCATGGTGACCATTGCTGGGCAGCAGGAGACACAGAGGCAAAGCCTCAGAATTTGGAAGAGAAGCTGAGAGTTCTGATCCTCCCAGCAGGCAATTTCTAACAAAGTAAAGGTGGTGGCAGTGGTTACCCAACAGTGAAAGAAAAGCCTATTCAGATTTTGGGGAAACCTTGGAAGGCAGGGTGGAATAGGGCCTACAGGCCAGAGCAGGCCTGTTCCACCACAGAAGCCCTGGATAAACACAGTATTATAAAAAAAATTATTTTAAACTATTTGGACAGATCTTGAATGGCCTTGTCCAGTTTTATTCATTTTCTTTTAGGTCCTGGCCCCAACCTGGTGGAATGAGTGCCTGGGTGAGCTGCGGGCCCTGCGGGAGCTTTCGGCATTCTGCAGGGCCCACAAATTGGAGATCTTCTGCCAGGTCTATGGGTAAAGCCAGGGTAGTGAAAAAGATCGAGCCCCCCTGCCCAGTCAGCCAGTAATCAGTCTAAGTCCTTGACCCTCTTTCCATCCCTCCAGAGACAGAGGATGGGTGGGGGTGCGGAGAGTTTTTATAGTCTTTTTCACCATGTTGCTTGGGCTTTTCTCTGTGATTGTTGTCTGTTTTAATGGGGTGTTATTGGGGGTTTTATCGGACATTTGTAACCCACCATGAGCCATCTTTGGGAGTGGCAGGGAATAAATAGAAATAAATAAACAAAATAGGGCATTGTGAAGATATAAAAGCTCTGTCTGCCAATATAAATGTAGAACTTAGATTCCTTCTGGAGTTTTGATACTGCTGGGTAAGCAAGATAAGTCAAAGCTTTTCTGTCAGCTGGCATGATTTCCTCCTAGCCTCCCTTCAGTCTTTGGAAAGATAGCTATGGGCTAGACCACTAATGGAAGAAGAGTGCATCAACTTAATATTGGACATTTGTGCAGAGAGAATCTTCAGTGCCAACAGCAAAAGTTTCCACTACTTGGATAAATATGTCCTTACACAGATTATACCATTAAAAAGAGAATTGTCTGAAGTTACTTGTGGAACCCAAGTGGCTTGTTCTTGCTGCTCTAATCTCAAATACTGTTTTATTATCCAACAGATCAGATAGGCTGGCTCAATGTCTGTGCCATCTTGCACAAGCCTTAGAACCCTCCCTAGAAATCTGGCATCATAGGCTCTTCCATCGCTGCCAGAGCTCATTCACTGATTCTTTTATTTATTAAAAAACATTTATACCCCTCCTTTCCTCATGGTTCAAGTCTGCTAAACAATAAATATTTCTAGCTAAAACCAAAATAAAATAATCCCAAATCCTTTTCTCCCCTCCTTGCAAGATTCCCATGACCGGGAACTTCCCAACACCTGCAAGTTCTTAAATCTCCTCCCCCTTGTTAAAAAAACAAAACAAAACTTATGCTGGCATGGTTGTTAGTTTTTAAGGTAAAACTGGATTCTAGTTTATCTTGCTGTAACAGAAGTACGCAGCTGCCCCAATGGAATTCCTCGCTGGGGCTCTCAATTGTTAACACATGAGTAGGGTTTTTTGGTGATACTGGTTTCCATGTGGAAAAGCCTGGTGGACAACTATCTGGCCCGGATAACTCGTCCTAGCCAGCTCCAGTGCGAGAGAACAGTGGCGGAAGAGATGGGAGCCCCGGCCAGAGCTGGTCCCAGGCAAGCCCCAGAGAACACTGCCAGCATCAAACAGAAGGAGGCCACCGTGTGCAGAGCCAAAGGGAAGGTCGCAGGGGGAATGCGCACTGCCATTACAGAGGGGGCCACCATTTTGGAAGGGGAATGTGCAGGAGGGATGGGTGCCACCATTACAGTGGGCACCACCAATATGGAGTCCAACAGCTTGGCTGGGCTTTCCTTTCGCATTCCCCAGCCTTTGGTCCATCAAGTAAAAATCTTCTAGCGAAGGTAGGATATTGAAAAGTGCAAGGAGCTAGCCACAAACCCAACTACTTAAGCGAAGAGGCTATCCCAAACTGGAAGGGGCCAGTCCTTGGTCATCCAGTAAGGCCACCTAATGCATTTGAATTTGAATAGCCCTACTTGAGCAAGCAGAGGTGTGACCTAATCATCCTTGGATTACTTCATCCCACTGAAGAGAAGAAACCTTCAGGTAAGACCAATGTTTTGTTTTGAAGGTATATGTGCACACAACAAAGACAGGACAAAAACATGGGGATAATTAAAATAGTTTTATTTAGAAAAAATGTTGGATCACAGTGATTTTTATTTTTGATTTCTTGGTCTTCAGAATGCATTAATATTTCCAAAAGGGAGAGAGGAAGTAGTGAGTTGCCTGAGACAACATTGGCTACAGGTTGCATGTCACAATCAGTATATGAAGTAGAAGAGACTGGATTGCTAAAAGCAGAGATCTGTCCCTCAGCCCATCTTCTCAGGAATCTGAAGGTTTTTCTCACTCCACAGCATTTTAAAGCAGGCTATTTTTTTCAATATTAGCTGACACACATTATCCTGGATCCAGCAAGGATAATAAGTGATTTCCTCAGATCTGTTATTTTTATATAATGATGTGAATCTGATACTCATTTCCTATCAGGTTGCAATTCTGAGATTTGTGGTTTGGCCAGCTGTTTTCAGACTTTTATAACAGCCAGCAACCTTCCAAAGTTATGAAGTTCAATCCCAAGGGAAGTTAGGGGAAGATGAAAAAAACATTCTCTGTTTTCTCTAGCCCAAGCTCTATAAGGTAGAGATTCATAATACTTCACCTGCAAGGCCCAAATTATCTACTGTAATGGGTTTGCATGAAACTATGGGACATGTCTTAGATAAGGAGACCCATGGTTGACCATAGCCAGCACCCTTCCAAAGCATAAATGTTAGAACTCCAGCCCTAAGACTGTAATGGGTAGATGGGGAAAATGCTTTCTACCTTCGCCATCCCAGCTGTACTGAAATCAGAAGAGAGTTTGACATTGTTCTATGATGTGCTATGGTTGAGTTTGGATTGAACCATAGCTGTCACAACATTTAATCTAAAGCATATATTGCACTGTGATTATAGTTTACTGTTCTGAGATCCCACGAGTGATGACCACTCGCTCACAGGAGGACTACCCAAGGCTACAAGCTTCTGCAGAAGAGGACTGGGCTGTAGGGAGGGTATATCAGGATTAGCCTCTGCATATTTCTGCAGTTTTGCTAGAACTGTAGGTAAACCAACCTCAGAGGCATAAAACATAGGGCCACCCCTATGTCTGGGCCAGCCATAGCCATTGATATAGATGGTATCAATGGCTTCTGGGCATGAAGCTATTCCATCAGACAATATCCGGAAACCCTCATTGGCAAGGGAATACAGACAGCGCTCCAGGATCTCATCCTGTGTTACAGTGCGCACTGTAATATTATGGATATTCCTATAGTCAGAAAGAAAACTATGAATCCATGGATCTGACTTGGGGACTCTTCCACCAGGTTTATCATATTGATACCATCCCTTGCCTGTTTTCTGTCCATATCTCCCTTGATCGCATAAGAAGTCAGGAAGTGGGCTGTATCGTCTGCCATTTTCCTGGCGAGGAAGTGTGCCAAGAGGCAGACTGGCTCTAGCTAGACCTTTCTCTTTCCTTATTCTCCAACCAACATCCAGCCCAGCGAGATCTGATACCTGAAAGGGTCCCATTTTGAAACCAAATCCTATTAGAGCTTTGTCTACTTCCTCAGGAGTACTGCCCTCTTCTACGAGGAAATAGGTTTGCTCATTATAAGGAAGCAACAAACGGTTCCCAACGAAGCCGAAACAATTCCCTACTAAAACCCCAATTTTCCCTATAGCTTTGCCTAGGCTCATAACAGTGGCAATGGTAGTAGGGGATGTATGGTGACCATAGATTACCTCCAGCAATTTCATTCTATGAGCTGGTGAGAAAAAATGAGCCCCAATGACCTGGTGTGGACGGTTAGTGACAGCAGCAATCCCATCAATATCTAGAGAAGAAGTATTAGTACACAGAAAGGCTTCAGGTTTGCAGATTGTAGATAACTTCTGGAAGATCTCTTTCTTCAGCGCCATGTCTTCAAAAACAGCCTCAATAACCAGGTCTACATCTTGCAGGGCATTAAAATCCAGTGTGAAGTGAAGCAGGCCAGGTTTATGGACATCCAGCACCTGGCCGTTTGGTTGTCTTCTTAAAGCTTCACGATCTAAGAAAGCCATTACAGCTCTTCTTCCCATCTCTAAGTGATTCTTATCCTGCTCCAAAGCCACAACTGGAATCTTTGCCCTCACCAGAGAGACCACGATGCCTTGGCCCATTGTTCCCAATCCTTTTGATTTAAAGAGGGGGCGGGGGGAACAGGCAAAGGGAAAAAATAGTTAGAAACATTTTACTAAACATTTACGAGGAGACACTTTCTTGGTAATCTTTTAAGCTTTTACCGTGGGTATTCTGTGCTACTGATCAAAAGATCTCTTAGGGATACGTGTTCAGATAATTGGCATCTCAAACTCTTGTTCTTTAAAAAAAGAGTTGCCAACTTCCACGTGGTGGGGTTGGAGTTCTCCCAGAATTGCAATTGATCTTCAGATTATAGAGATTAGCTTCTGTGGAGAAAAAGGCAATTTTGGAAAGTGGACTATGCCATCACATCCCCACTGAGCTCCCCAATCCCTAATCCTCAATCCCCAAATCTCTAGAAATTTTCCACCTCAGAATTGGCTGAAAGACAGGTTAAGTTCTGCCCCTTCCTAAGGATGACCAATGGGAGCTGATGGAATGTTGATGAGGGGGACAGTTGAAAAGGGAGGCCTGATAAGCACAAGCCTGAAGGAAGCCAGAGAGAAAGAGGAAGGTCCCTCCTGTGAAACTGGTGGAAGGGCAAAGCAGCAGCAGGAGAAAGGAAGTTGGGGAAACACAACCACCCTTCCCCTCATTTTACTGAAGCTCCTGAAGGGGCAGTATAGCTAAAAGGAGAGAACCTGCAGGGTGCCACATCCCCATACTCTGCCTGGGGGACTTGGGAGCAGACAAGATAGTTAACGGTGACTGCCTGACCTACATGTAACCCTGAACTTGTGGAACAGAGGCTGTGGAAGGTGATAGGGACTCTGAATGAAAAAGGGTACCACAGCAACCCTATAAATTCTAAATAAGTCCTTTCAGGAACTTCTCTATTTCTGCTACATTTATACTCACCACAATATTTTCCTTGGCTTTTTTCTTAACCAAGCCCTTCCAGATCCTATTTCTTTACAGTGTTTCCATAGAACTCTTTTGAATTCCTGTTAGTTTACCACTCCGGCCTATCACCAGCAAGCCTTTAAGTTCCAGGCTTTCCCCTTCTATGACCACATCCTGAAATTATTTCTCTCTTTTTTAAACGTTGCAGTTTCTGCATATAGCAAACCTTCATTTTGTCACAATGGCCTTTTCTGTGGTGGCACCTTCACTCTGGAATTCCTGCTCCCCAGTGTTTTGCCTGCCTGCAAGTTGTAGATTCAAAGTAACAATGTTGATTTGTATCCCAGGCATTTGTACTAGTGTGCTTTATCTTATGTTGATTTGCTATTACTGTATTTCTCTCTTTCAGCTCTGGATTTTACCCATAAAGTATATTGTGCAATAAAAATCACTTCACAGCTTTCGTTGTCCCTATGTTTGCTTGGCTAGCATTTTAACTAAACCTTCTAATCAAAAATATGGAGTGAGCTAATATAGGTGAATATAATTAACGTTTCAGAGCTGCCTTGATAATGTTCAGAAATTAAACAGTGGGCTTAGTATTGAAAGTCTATATTACAGGTATATTTAGCATCATCATTACTCTCCCTTGCAAATACAGATTTAGCATAAGGGTCCTAAATAAGGATAGACAGAGAACTGACTATGAACTGCTACCTGGTTTGTTAAACTGTGGTTCTGATCTTGAGATCTGAGAGTTTATCTCCATACTTATGGCATGAGCTGTCAATACCTATTGGCTTTCATTACTTCTGGAAAGATTGCCTCTGATGAACCATCCTTAGAACCACTTGTACCATTTACATAAAGCCTTAGTTGGCACTATATGGTAGCTCTTCAAGGAGATTGTTATCCAGGCTGGTTTAAGTGTTCACTGCATTCCAATACAGCCCAATGATTCTTGATTCACACTGGACGTTTTCTGCTTTATCAATGATTACTCATCTGGATGCCAAATTTCTTTTACATTGCTGCTAAAAAGGATTGGAATGAGCCAATTTTCTCTTGTCCCTTCCTTTGTCAAACTAGATTTAGGGTTACTGTCACTGCCTGTGGTTTACTGGGGCTCAAAACTGCATGAGAAACACATTAGCTTTGTAGTTAATTCCATTTTTAAAACCCCCACAGAACACAGATTATCAGTTTTAAAAATGTGAACTGTTCAGTCAGATGAAGAAATGCAAACCAAAGGATTAAAAAATTAATCTAAAAGCAGGTTTATAAAGAATAGTTGAAATTATGTCATCAGTAAAGCAGAATAAATATCACAGGTCAAATAAGGTACCAAAAATTCACACAAACTGTCTGTACCAGTGACCTGACTTTACCCATATGTGTAAGCATCTACTCTATTCTACAGAAATTGCATCCTCAAGCACAGCATATATGTGAAAATGCCAAAGTACACAACTGAATCCAAATTAAAAAGGCTATTGGCACTAAACCTCATAACTAGTACCCAGTTTATTCTATATACAAAAAATGTTGAATTAATAATATTCAATATCTTAACCATTGGCCCCTTAAAGTTAAAAGGGCCATGTAGGAGGCCCTGTCCAGGCCCGAACAGCCACCCTGTCCAGGTGGTGTCTGGGTCAGCGGGCCAATCCAGATGCACCCAGCAAAGCTGGGCGCATCCAGATTGGGACGGCCATGCCACCCAGACAGCACGCGGACCACAGGCCCTCCGGTGAGGAGGGCACGAGCCTGGCCTGGGATGGCTTCCCTGCGGCCCACCAGGCACACTCGGCGCCTTGAAGAGGCGCACCGGGTGTGCTTTGCTGGCCACGGGAAAGCTGCGGCCTCACTGGGGGGGGCAGGGATGGCTTCCCCGTGGCCTTGCCAGGGGGGAGGAGGTGGGGGATGGCTTCCCCTCGGCCTCGCCAGGGGGAGGGGGCAAGGGCTTGCTTGGGTGTACTTGGCACACCAGGGGGAAGCAAGCCGTGGCAGCCCTTTCAAAGCCCATTCTTATGAACGGTTATATATGGTTATATATGGTTATATAACTTTATATAACCAAAGATTTTAAAAGAGAGCCATCTTGGTATAGAGTTTAAGAGCAGCAGCCTCTAAATCTTGAGAACTCGGTTTGATTCTCCATTCCTCCACATGTAGACAGCTGGGTGATCTTGCGCTAGTCACAGTCCTTTTAGAGCTGTTCTCAGAGCAGTTCCGTCAGAGTTCTCTCAGCCCTACCCATCTCACAGGATGTCTGTTGTTGAGAGATGATGGGAAGATGAGTGTAAACTGCTTTGTAATTCCTTTTGGTAGTGAAAAGCAGGGCATAAAAACAAACTCTTCTTCTAAAAAGGAAAATACCTGTATCTTGTTTATCTTGGTTTTATTTGGGTCAGATACCATCTGACTGTAAATGCCCCCTGCCACCTGCTGGAGCAGTCCTTTCTCCCTCAAAGTCCTCTTTTGTCTCTTCATAGTTCCATAGCATCTGTATAGGCCATACTTTATTAGAGTAAGGGACCCAATATAGACCTGGGTTCATCCTTTCTGGACAGACAAATTTTCAAGCTCTGAATATGTGATTTTTCCTATTTCCAGTAAAGCCAATCAGAGTGGTAACTGGTTGGCCTTCAGGGCAGTCACAAAGCCAGTCCTCCCTATCCTACCCTAGATTCACTTTATCCTACTAAAAAGTGAATCCACTTAAAAAAATTGTGCTGTGTAAATATTTAACTAAATAACTGTAAAACATATTTATTCCCAATTTATTTCCTGCCACTCCCTTGTGGCTCGTGGCGGGTTACAGTGTCTTAAAACCCCCATTAAAACCCCATTAAAAGACATAAAACATTACCAACATGTCGGAAAATCAATAAAACCCGACTCCCCCCCCACTACTAGCGGGTGGAGAAGGAGGTCCCGATGATGTTCACTTCAGATCCCGGGGGGGGGGGTGTAGATCTATCTTACCAACCCTGGCCTCAACCTTTTACCCATTGAAAGATCCCGCAGGGCCGCAGCTCTCCCAGAAGCTCATTCCACAAGGTCGGGGCCAGGACCGAAAAGGCCCTGGCCCTGGTTGAGGCCAGGCGTGCTTCCCTAAGGCCGGGAATGACCAGCAGATTTTCACCCGCAGAGCGCAAGGCAAAAAGACAAAAAACTCCTCAAGCACAGCACGTAAGTGAAAATATGTGTGTGGATACATACTGGAGACAGGGCCAGATATGTGTACTGATACAAGAGGAGATACAGCAGAAAAATTCAGAGTGACACCTGCAGAGAGACACTTCTCTGTGCAGCTATAGACACTATTTTTTTGGGGGGGGGAGCTGCTTTGTGATTCTCTTTTTTGAACTGATATTTATTTTAGATTTGTATTTATAGCCCACCCTTCTTGAACCAATCATCTCGGCGCAGCTACTGTTGCCTGTTATCAGGGGCTGCTGTAGTACTGATCCCATGTATGAGGAAAACCATTCTAAAGCTGAGAACACTATAGTGACACCTTGTGACAGAGTGTAAGCATTACAGATTAAAAAGAATGAAAAATGCACTTGCTTTCCCGTTCATACAGAAAGAGTATTTAAAAACTGAATCCATAGATCTTAGTTCCCAAACTCAGATACCACACCACAGATTCTGCTATAGGCTTATTATATCTCTGGTGACACAGCAGGAAAAGGACATGCTTAGAAAATATCTAGCCTTCTAATGAGAAAATATTCTCAATTCACACACAGTATGGAGGTTCAACTCAAAGAGCCCAACCTGCTTCTTAAGGAGATTCTCAAGGTTAATACCAGTAATCCTAGGTCCAAACTGGACACTAGACATTGTGGCCAGTGAGTCAGATTCGTACTACTTTTTCATTTGTTATTACTCAGAACACTTCAGGTTGTGTTTAGATATTGCTGACCTTACAAATGAAAACTGTTCTTTTGCATTCTATACAAAGAAGTGAAAGATGGACTAAATCAATTCACCAGCTAGCCGAGTGCCAGCAATACTCAAGAAGCAATCAATCATGCAAAATTCATTCTAGCATGCCTTAAAGGCATTTCTGATCCAGTTATCTTGAAGCAACTAAGCAAGTTTGCAGCAATACACGGCAACCTGTGGATAATTGTAGATTTCTTATACAGATTCATTAGTATACTCTTGATTAGTTATGTGCAATTAAAAGTGCTGTTTACTTAAAGGTTTGCTGCAGTTTCTGAAGATTATGCAAATAAGGTTCCAACATTTGCAACATATGTTGGTAGATGCTAGTTCTTCTACAACATGATCACTTTAGGATTAGAATCAATTTGGAGTAAGGTCCTCCTCTGGATAAACTAGTCCTGCTCAGTTCCATTCCGATGATAATTCAGAGTTAAACAGTTTTGGTTTGACCTGTATTTCCATTACAATAATTTTACATATGCCTCACTAATCTTGTAGCACACCTGTCACTCATTTCTTCCTTCAAAGTTCAAAATTGAGCCCTTCACTCCAAAGCCCGTGTGGTAATGCAGATCGGGCAGACACACATTTAGTCTGCACGCTCAAAACCAAGAGACATCCCACATGTGCTAAGCCTCAGGCTCCACACTGCTTTATATGACTGTCATTTCTCCAACAAATGAGTTCATAGCAACTTCAGGGTTCAAGCTTCTTGGTAGATCTAACTTGCCACCCAAGGATTTATGTGCTAAAGGGGTATGAATCATGCAGAGAACTATAATTAAGATTGGAAAGAGGAAGGGGTCATTTGGAGACGTATTCCTCAAGGCTGCTTTGTGGAGAGATGAGTTTGCAGAGGGCTCAGATTGCACAGGCTGCAGCAAACCACATCCTGGATCTAATAACGGGTATGTGTCTGGGGGGAAGCAGAGAGAACAGATAGCTGGCACTCTCTTAAAATCAAAGGGGACATGGCTGAGGGCTGGGCTACTTAGAGAATTGTCTCCCACTGAGTACACCGATCAATATGCAGAACAGGAAGGCTGAAAAATGTGTGCAGCGCATCAAAGAGTTTTATTTCAACTGCCTTTATACAAAATTAATGAAGGCATTATCTTCCAGAAGAGGAGGGGAGGGAGAACAGAAAATTGCAAAATGGGAAGAGTAGAACACCACGAGATGAAAGCTTCTTAAAAGGCAACTATAAAAGAAAACATTTTTTGTATTATTACATCCCTGAATGATGAGGTATGTTTGTAAATTAAAAGTGGAGACAGTTTTATATCTGGCAGCCTCCAGCTGAGCTTCTCCTTAGGGTGGCCAGAGGCAAAGGAGAACAAGCCCTATTCCTGTATTTTTAATTTCTTTGTAGAAAAAGGAATGTCTGTATAATGTACTGTGCTGGATAAAATCTCGTTCTGTATAGATTTCTGCTTTCAAAAATCATTGCATTATGAAGTTAAAAATTCAATTTGGCTTTCCATTTGCCTAGCCATATCAACCTTGTTCTACTTGTTTTAAAGGTTCATCATAGAGATGGAGGGGAGTTATTTCAGGTTTCATACCAAACCACAGCTCATGCTAAGTATGGAGTGAACAGAAAAACTTACGCCAGTACCCTCCAACAGTAGTGTGGAGTGCTTGTATTCATATTATTATTGTGAGACCTCATATGTCCCTCTTTCCAATAAAGCACTGGCAATAAGCAGCCTGTAGAAGCATTATGGATTAATACTCAACATGTCAATTATCAATAACAAATAGGGGACATCTCATTTTCCCTTCCTGCATTATTTCCTCTTTCCATTCCTGAAAGCCTCTACAGCCTCTTCCTTTCTCCTGCTTTCTTCTTCCCTTCCCACCCACAAGGGAATCTACCCTTAACTGCCCCCCTGTCTTCAGCTTTCCTTCCCTCTCTCCCCAGAAGCCTTTTCCTGGAAAAAGTGTGGCCAAATTGCAAGGTGCCAGTTGAGCCTGGCTCAGGGAACCCACAGACCACATCTCTCAACACCCCTTTCTCTGCTTCCTTCTCTCTTCCCCACCTACAAACCAACCTTCTATTATTTGTGGAAACATCTGTCTTGTCTATTCTTAAGAATCCACAGATTCTGTTGAGAATTAGACATAGAGATGTTGAGTTAGTGTCTGGATTAGCCCTCCCAGGCTTACTAAGGAGGCTGGTGGGCTTGCCTGGATCTAGGTTGGCCTCCAACTGAGATGGGCCCATAGCAGCTGAAGTATCTGGGCCAGCTCCAGCAACTGGGCAGCAGTGCCGTTCAAGCCACTGTAGCATGGTCTGATGTCTGAGAGGGAGATGTGTGGATAGCTGCCATGCCCACTGCCTCAGACTCAGGTCACCCAAGCATCTCAGGTGCAGGCAGCTGCATCACTGCCAAAGTCACCACCACCTCTGAGAGGCTAGATTGCCTCTAATAAGGCAGGACTAGCACTGGCTTCAGCTCTACAAACCCAACAGAGACCGAACAACTCAAGCAGGAACGCACTGTGACTCAGGAACTCTGGCAAGGCCAGGGGCTGGGGGTGGGTGCAGTTAGCAGGACACTGAGGGGGCGTTAGGTGGGAGTCCCAGCAAAGTGGATGGGTGAGATGAGGGGGATGGGTTCAGCCTGTCTGGGCCACTGCCCACTCCATAGATAGGAAGCACACTCCAGTTCCAGAGGACGGTTGGGACTGGCTGATGCGAAAGTGTGGCCTTCCCTGGGTGGGAAGGATTTAAGAAGAGGTCCTAAAGCATGGTGAGGAAGAGGAGGTTGTATTGGCTTAGGCTGTGAGAGGGCCAATTCCAACAGGAAGGAGGAGGAAAAAGAGGGTGCAACTCCCACCCCTCCTTATTCTGAGGCCTTGTGGGCCTGCTGGGACAGCAGCCTGACATGACTGCGAAGAGCCCCAACAGTTGTATACTTTCAGTTATGCAGACAGGCTTTAGTATACTTGCTGTTTCATGGATCTTGTGCTCTGAATTTTGACATTCTGGCTCTTTAGTTTTAAAAGGTTTCTGACCCTTACTTTAAACCATAATTTTCCTATGGAACACTTAAAAGATCAAATCAGGTTTGTCATGATATCTGAACTGAGTTAATGGTCTCCGGTGCCCAGATACTATGAAAGACCAATGTCTTATACATAGCTGTGTAGCACTGAGAAAGGAAGCCAAGGCTAAATTGATAAGAAGATTGTTTCCCAATAGGATGGCCACCATGTTATCCCTCTAAGACTATGCTACCTTTGAGGCTGGGAAACATCCCTGAGGGAGGAGATAAATAAGAAGATGAGTGACTCCAGCAGAACTTGGGAAGTTGGCTTCCCTTCATCCAAATCAAAGAGTACTTAAAACTAAACAGGGAGAGAAACAGGAACTTTAAAGCAGCTAAGTGGCCCCTGGGTAGGAAGCCAATCTCACTTATCCACTGACAGTTGGATTGCTTTCTTGGCCTTATTTTTGTATTCCCCAAAACCGTTTGAACAACTCAAGGGACTCACCTATCACAGCTGCCCTCTTTATTGGCTGAGGAACAGCGGTTTTCCAGGATGCTCCACTGGGCAATGTCCACTTCTCCATGGCTCTTTGTGCAAAGAAGGCATACTGCAGTGCCTTTGCTTGGCCCGAAGACAACAGGAAGAGAAACAGTTCTCTCTCTTTGCGAATTCCCTCCTCAAAGGACAAACGCAAGGAGGCTTCTACAGCTTGGAAGCACATTTCTGGTGCAAGACACCCGCCAGCCTGCTTCTTCACTTTCACCAGTGCCTCTTCAATGATAGCTTCCATATTGGGTAGCCTGGGAATTTGCTTTGAGCAGACCCTACGAGGACCCACAGGCTGATCTATTAGGGAAAGAGAAATCAAATCAGTTTATGTCTTCTCATGACAAACTGAAAGTCAATTTATCGTCTTTTAATTGAAGGGAAAAACTAGGGCTCAAAGATTTGCTTCTGAATGCTATTCATGCTTCCTAAGAATTAAATTTCACCAAATTCAATGGAATGCTCTCCCAGATACTAGAAAGAACTGCATCTGTTTTGTGTCTTTGATGCTGTTTTTGTTCAGGCTTCTTTAGAAAAGGATGCCCTGCAGCATCTTTGATGCTTTACGATTTTTTGCTGTGTTGAAAGGGTTTGGGGATAGGAAGGAACTTTAGGTCTGAGAATTCCGCTCACTTGCAAAACAAAAGCAATCGTCTTTAAATAAAATACTGTACAATATATAACATGATATATAATATTCTACATGGTAACAATAACAAACTTTATATAGGCCTTCGCATTCATTATATCCATGTTACTGAACTCAGTAAGAAAGGCTAGTATTATTATATCCATTTTGCAGTGAGGTTGGGGACCCCTGAGGCTGAAAGAAATTGGTTTTCTTAAGGTCACCTAGTGAATTTGTAGTAAAGGCAAATTAGCCACTATCTGAATTAGCCACTATGTTGACGTTATGGCCCAGAACTTGAAGGATATGCATCAAACAACTTAATTAGTAGCCTGTAAACCCTTTGCTGTATGCATTCATGATGAAAGCAGGGTAATTTATGGAGGCAAGAAAGCCTCTAGAAGCAGGAAGTGAGAACACATGTTTCATATGGAAGTTGCTGGATATCACCTACTTGGTCCCTTTGAGAAAACTGCTTTGATGCAAAGAGGCTGTGGTTGCTATGGTGCTGACTTCACTTAGGCATTTTTCTTCCTTCTAGTTTAGCACTTCTGTGTTAAATTACACATTCATAGAATCATAGAATTGGAAGGGGCCATACAGGCCATCTAGTCCAACCCGCTGCTCAACGCAGGATCAGCCCTAAGCATCCTAAAACAGGACTACTACAGCAGTGGTCCCCAACCTTTTTATCACTGGGGACCACTCAACGCCGGGGACCACTCACTGGGGACCACTCAACGCCTTTTACTGAGGCCCGGTGAGGGGGGGGTAGTTTACTCCTCTACTCTCAACCACTGCCCTAGCGCTCTCTGATCACTATGGTAATGTTTAAACATCCCTTCAAAATAAGATATACACACGCCACAACAATGAAGCGTGCTGTAAAGGGCTGGGGGGGGGGCTGAAGTAAAGGGCCGGGGTGGGGGGAGAAGGCATCCTTCGGGGCCCACCTCCAATTAGTCGATGGTCCGCAGCCCACAGGTTGGGGATCGCTATACTACAGGACGGTCTACCATTTGCTTTGATCATATGACTACTCATGCTTTGGCTCCTGCATACACACAGGCTGGGGATCCTCTCCACCATGAGGACTCTGGCAGTCAAATGTCTCCAAAGAAGTCTCATGCAAATGGTCACCCAGAAAGGCAGCATTGTTTAGTGTTTAGAGTGCTGGATTAGGATCTGGAAGACCCAACTTGGAGTCCTCATTCTGCCATGGCCAGTCCCACACTCTGAGCTTGGTGTAGTGGTTAAGAGCAGTGACTCCTAACCTGGCGAGCTGGGTTTGATTCCTCATTCCCCCACATGCAGCCAGCTGGGTGACCTTGGGCTAATCACAGTCCTGATAAATCTGTTCTTACAGAACAGTAACATCAGAGCTTTCTCAGCCCCACCTACCTCACAGAGTGTCTGTTGTGGGGAGATGAAGGGAAGGCAATTGTAAGCTGTTTTGAGACTCCTTCGGCTGGTGAAAAGCCGGGTATAAAAACCAACTCTTCCTCACATACAGGTGTTGTGAGCGTAAAATGGAGGAGAGGAGAATGATGTAAGCTGATTTAGGTCTCAATTGGGCAGAAAGATGGGGTGTAAATGTTATAAATAAATTAAATAAAGAACAATCATTTTATAGAAGACTCTCAAAGGAGTGGAAAAGGTACCTCTTATGGTCTGCAAACCAGATCTACTAATCTGGAACCTTCTCCCATGCCGATCGGTTAATGATATGGCTGGGCAATAAAGCAATCCTGACAGTATAGGCAGAATTCAGAGATTAACACCTAAGTACCATTTTTGTTAAATTTGTATCTTATTTTTTCTCAAACAAGAACAGAAGGGCAGGTTTTGGTTTTAGAATGCTGCCCAGTGAGTTTCTGGGCTGTTCAATGTTTATCTAAAACCTCTGCTTCTCCTCTCCAAACCCAAGGTCTTAATCATTAACCACACTGCAGTTGCAGAATGTCCCCAGTGAAGTACAGTAACAAGGTGCAACTGGACTCAAATCTGTGTAACATTCAAAAGAAACCAGCAGCTATTGATACAGACAACATATACTTTGTAGTGTAATGGCAGGGCCCTCCATGGAAACAGCCAGCTAGCATTTCATTCCCTAGGGGGAACTGAATGCAATGTTATTTTTCAGGGTATGGTGCCATCAGGTGGACAAGCAGCTAAAAACAGACAAAAATTGAGCTGCACATGATTTGAGGGATCTGTTAAACCTAGAGGAAAATCCATGGGTCAGCCTAGAGCCACCTTCTGGCCTAGAAAATTTATAACCTCAATTATAGTTTTTGAAGAATCAATAATGGATTTATTGAAAAACAGGTTGCTTTATATATGATTTTCCAAGTATAGGACAATGTAGTCAATTTTTTAAGGTACTTGAATAAAAGCTTTAATTAGCTATAGGGATTGCGTTTCATAACTACTCATTTCTTTAAACTGACGGTATGATTGGACCACTCAGTTTGTGTGAGCATGATTTTTTTTGCCACTCGTTTTTGTGCTACAACTGGTAATAGGGAATCAAGTTTAGCAATGTGTTGGCAGTGACTCTGAATATATACATTTTTATGAGGTTATTGAACCAAATAAAACAGTGCTCAGCAACTCAGTGAGGCCTGAGGAGTTCCTATGGAATCTGGTTAGCTCTTTTTTACTTCCAAGTCATTGCACAATAAGTGTCTAACTGTCAGCAGAGAAGTGAACAAGCAAATGTTTAGAAAATGTTTTCGGTGCAAGTGGCAGAGGAAGGCAATTGATTTATGTTAAATTATAAGAAGAAATTCATAACTACAAGAACAGCTCAGCCATGTAACAGGTGTTCTGAGAAGGTCATGCAATCTCTTTCTTTAGACGGTTTCAAGGGAAAACTTAAGCAAGCATCTGTTATGGATGCTTTATATCAGACTTGTACAATGTGTGACATATTGAGCTAAATATCAACCACAAGTCATGTACCAACCCACAAGTCTGGGTAATTGAAGATCCTCACACATGGGCTTGCTTGCCAATTGCTTGGAAGACCCAAGGAAGTAAGAAAAAGATGATTATGAAGCTTCTAGTGGGTCACCATGTCTTGTGTGGTGGGCTGCATTTGTCTTAGTGGTTCTAGAGTGACATGAGCTTGATGCAAAGAAGGCATCTTGACTCAGGGCAGAAGAGTGTATCTAGATGACACAGTGAATCCCTTCCATCTCTATAATAAACACAAAGAGTAAGGTTGTTTTAAGATGAGCAAAAAGAGGGCCTACATTCCACTACATCAAAGCCTTAGAAGAACGGCACTATCAGGGCTGTGACCTGTCCAGGGTCATCCAGCTGGCTGCTTGTGGAGGACCAGACAATCAAACCCGGCTTGCCAAATTAGAAGCCACTACACCAAGCTGGCTCTCACAGGTACAGTAAAAATATTTTCATAATAAAGTATCATGTTTCTTGGGCAGCCAGATTTCAGATGCTGTGTCCCAAACTTTGTGAAAAGCTTTCCTGTTAAGGTTTATGGATTCTTTTGAACTTTGAAGAAGGGTTTACGTTCTGGCCCTTTTCCTACATGAGTTCTTTACACTACATATCTTAGATTTGTCTGCCTGAAGAACTTAACAGCATTACTTGCAGTCAGAAGCTGTAAGACTGGTATTGCAGTTGTTATATACCAACAAGGCGAGGTCTATTTTAATTTGGCTGTTGAAGATTTCATGGAAATGAGTCCAGTGATCAGATACCTAAAAGTCATTTTTTATTATTTATTTTATGATATTTATATACTGCCCTTGAAAACGCTAGAGGGCGTCACCCCAAGGGTCAGACATGACCCGGTGCTTCACCTATTATACTGCCCTCTCTTGTGGTTCAGGGCTGTTTACATGGAACTTTCATGAAACAGTACATTGTAAATAAGCGTACTGGTTTGAACATATATAACAGTTTGATAATAGGAACGTGTCAAATAGAAATGATTTACAAAATCAACATTTAACAATAGGGCAGTTCTCTATTTCTCTATGAATTCACCTTTTTGGGTTACACAAAGGTGGGCTGCATTTCAGGACTCACACTAAAAGGAGCCAAGTTCCCCCTCTCCTACCTTTTGTTACAGCCTCCTTACCTACAGTTTTTAGGAAATTATAAGACAGGTGAGTCAAACAGCAGATTTCAAGAAGGCCACATATCTTTCCTCCCATAACTACAGCAGAATTTCAGTTCCTGCCTTCTGCTCCTCACTGCTGCTCTAAGTCAGTCAAGGATTCTTACCAGAGACTCTTTCTGCTAACTGTATTGCTGCTTCCACCGTATTTTCTTCTACGATTTCATCGATGATTCCTAGTTTCAGTGCCTCAGGAGCCCATATGTGCTTTCCTGTCATAAAGCAGTAAGAGCTTATAAGTTCACTGTTCACTCATATCACACCTGATAATCAAATGGCTCAGGTAAAGTTGTGGGAAATTCATTTCTCACTAGTAGAGAACACTGATTTCTGTGTTGTTTCACATGACATGTTAATGCTTATGCCTTGTTTCAGCTCCGTTTCAGATTTCTGCAATACAGATCCTATTGCACAGTTTATTGGACATCCCATCCTATGGCTTCAATTGACTTACTCTGTGCAATTTGCCTTGAGTCTTGGTGAGAAAGCTGGATCATAAATTATGAAAATAAATAAATGAATGACCCATTCCTCAACCACATGCTAGAGAGCTAGGCTGAAGAGATCAGCAAAGTGCAAACACAAGTGCAGTGGGCTTAATAAGGTGGCAGAATACCATGATGTCTCAAGGGATTCAGGATTACAGCAACCAGTCCCAAGTGCTTTGCATTCTGCAGCTGACCCTGTAGCTTCTTGAAGGACAAGATTACGGGCCTGTCCTACTCGCTGTTGTCTTGCAGCACCACCACTTTGGATGGCCAGAGGGTGGTATTTTAGATGCCAACTCAACTGGGATGAAGTGACACAAAGAGCTATTAAGGTTGTACCAGCTTGGCATAAACCTATCAACGCTGGCCTGGATTCCGAGTCTAGAATCTCTTCACTCAGGCACTAGTTCAGCTGGTCTTCGACTACTCATTCCTGTTTGACTATCTTCTAGTTTCCAGACAGACAGCTGTAATATCATTTTAGCATTAACAAAAGATGTAAATTGGATTGCAAGGAAAAGTGAAGTACAAAGAAACTGCTTGATCCTATTGTCTTATACTGAGATGGACCAATGGTCCATTTGCCTAGTGTAGTGCCAGCTTTATAATAGTTGTAGCAAGTGGACTTTGTAGTATTTGAGTGTGTGTGATATCTGTATGTGCACCATCACATCTAAAGGAAGTTTACCTGTTGTGATTATATCAAGTGCAGCTGGCACTCCAGTCAATCTGGGGAGCCGTTGAGTTCCACCAGCACCAGGAAGTAAGCCCACGGTCACCTCAGGCAAACCTACCCGTGCCTGCAGCAAAAAACGGACAAGACATACTATCAAAGACTCTGGTGAAGCGACAGACAAGGCTCATCCTGACCCTTCAGTCCTTCTAGAAAGCTGTTCTTTGTGGGCCCATACTCGTAAAGTACTCAACTAAACTTGGGAAAAACTTAAGTTTCAGGAGTCAGAACTTTCTTTTCTTTTTCCTTTCTTTTTATCTCATGCCTTGCTTCCATGAAACTCAAGGTGGTAAGCAAAGGACTGCCAGGTGGTTTCATATCCAGGAACTGATATGAGCCAGTCCTGTTTAGCTTCTGCAAATGGCTATATCATGTACCTTCAGATACATTTTGAATTATTTTTCCTTTATTCACTACTAAATTCCTTAATTTAAAATCCATTAGCCCTTGGGTGTGCTCTAAATGCATATTTCTAACTCCATACTCCTGCATGCCTCATTCCATGAATAAGGAGTACAAAATCCAGTCATTTAATGGATTCTCTGTGAAGACATATGTGCTAAAAAGAGATGTCATTGTTGTACTACAGAGGTAACTGTGCTGCTATTTAGGATTTTTGGTTCAAATTGAGTTGAGTGAGGAGACTGGCACTGGCTTTGTGCAACAGGAAGATTACCAAAGTAAATAAATGGATGTGGAAAAGGTTCTGAAGTTTGGGGATCAGGAGCTGAATTGCTACTCCTTGGGCTGTGCTTGAAAAAACAGCACTGGATTAGCACTCCATTGGGTTTGCTTTTCCAGTATCTCAGGGAATAACAAACAATCTCATCCCTTTAAAAAAGAAGAGTTTACAAAAAGGCACAAGAGTATGTGTTTGCTGGATGTGGACAATTGTTTTAGTCAACATTAAGGATGTCAAAGACAGGAATAATTAGGTACACACTCATCATTAAAAATCACAACAGTTTTGAATGCATCCAAGTGGTATATTTTCCAAATGAAAAATATAGTGAATCCAGTCCTGGGAAAAATGTGATATCACTGCAATGGATGTACAACTTCAAGGGGCTCTTTATTTATTGTGTGAAAAGCTGATCGTGGAGAAATCCCCTAGTCACACAGACATACATGAATGAACCACAACCATTCTACAATAGTTTAAAGAGTCCTGATACAGCCAGCTATCTCAGACTGGGCCATGCTATCACAGGTTCTGCTATCACTAAATTAAAGAACAAAACAGGCTGCTTCAAACCAAAAGGGATTGGCAGGTATATTGCGTGCTGGAAGAAAACAGCAACAAATGGGCTTGAGCCCCTCCTACTGTAGAAAATAGCCCAATACAAGCAACTGAATGGGTGGCAGAAAGCACTTAAAAGAGTATGCTTAGACAGTATAGTAATGGATTAATGCTACTAAGGGCAGACTTATAAAGCTTGTAAGTATATTGTACAGCTGAACATAAATACCACTGGTCTCAAAGGACAATTTGTCAGATGTTTGTCTCTCTCCCATTAAAATGAGCAGGATTTGAAAGTGCTTAACATTGACTGCTCTTACAGTAAGCTAGACTTAATTCTCATATCAGACACCAAGTGCTGCAGGAAATTTTATCATATGACAGTAAAACAGTTTTCCATCAGTTGCAAGGAAAAGGACATTTTATTACAAAAAGGATTCCTTACATTAGTTTGCCTACATTGAATTTGCACTCCCCAAAATCAGGCCCTTCCTGCATTTTGAAAATGTCTCCCTTTACCACTCCTAAAGTTTGGTGTAGGGGTTAGGAGCAGAGACTCCTAATCTGGCAAGCCGGGTGTGATTCCCTGCTCCCCCACATGCAGCCAGCTGGGTGACCTTGGGCTCATCACAGCACTGATAAAGTTGTTCTGACCAAACAGTAATATCAGGGCTCTCTCAGCCTCACCTACCGCACAGGGTGTCTGTTGTGGGGAGAGGAAAGAGAAGTCAAATGTAAGCTGCTTTGAGACTCCTTTGGGTAGAGAAAACCAGAATATAAGAACTAACTCTTCTTATCTAATATTCGAATAAAAAGTGGGACTAATAGTCAGATACAATAGTGAACCATCATTTTGGAACTACAAGAATTAGCCCCTTTCCTCATGTCTCTTCAACATGGCATCTGAATCTTCCCTGGGTTGATGTTTTCTGGGACCTGTCTGTTATATTTACAGACTAGTTCCAAGATTTTCTTAGGAAGAAGCAACAAGTAGGCCAGCAGAATGGATCAACATATGGCTCATTCAAAGCATATTGCATATTTAGCTGTGACAGATTCTCCCTTGGCTTCCACTCACAGGCATTCTATTTAAGTAGCTATTGCTACTTCCTGTACTTGTACTTCAGTCAGGGTTATGTCTGTAGGTGGCCTGCACTCTTGGTGTATCAGTTATTCTTCTGCTGAGCAGTCTAGACTTAAAAGGGGAAAAAAGCAAATATTACCTGCACATGTGCAATCCTGTAATGACAGCCCAGTGCCACTTCCAAGCCTCCTCCCAATGCCAAACTTTCAATCGCAGCCACCATTGGTTTGTCACTCTTCTCTATTAAATCAATGATTGATCCCAGACTGGGTGAACTTCTCTGCTCAGGGTTGGAAAACAGTTTGATATCAGCACCTGAGAAAATTAAAAATTGCCATGAAAATATACTATTCCTCCAAATAACCAGCCATTTAAATCTTCCTGTACATTGGCAGATGATGGCCAACAGCAATCAGGATTTTCAGGTTACATATTGAGAAAGTAGTCAAGTATGCAGCTCAGATGTTCTTTCTGTGTATAGAAATTGGGTTCTGGAAAATCAATCCTGTACGTTCTGTTTTGTAAACTGTGTAGAGCTTATGAGGATTTATTTATATATTTATATACCGCCCTCCCCCGAAGGCTCAGGGCGGTTTACAGGGAACAGGAAACAAGTACAGATAACATGATGTAACACATGTTCAATAACAGTACAGCAACAATAACCCCAACATGATAACAGCAATAATAATATGATAGAACTACAAAGGAGCCTCAGCTCAACTCTTACTGGAACCCAGTGCGTTAGGCAGATTAGTGGTGGTCATAATAGGAGGGGGGGCCTGAGGGCCAATTGGAAGCGATAGTCCGGGTCAACCTCAACCAAATGCCTGGTGGAGGAGCTGCAATTAAAGTATTGTGGATATTTGCAATTTAATGTTATAAATACTGATCAGGGAATATCTCTGATTCTACTTGGCCCTTCAGAGCAAATGGTTGGCCACTGTATATAACTATATACAATTAAATGAGCCGTTGGTCTGATCTAGGAGGAAATGCCTTCTACCCAAAGTTCACCCCAATATTTCAACAATTTGGATTGCACTCCGGTAATATGCTAGATTACTGTAAACTTGTAGTTGGCAGAAAGGAAGGCGCTGGGGGAAGGAACCATCAAGCCCTAAGCACAGAGCTCTCTAGTTCTTGCTCATGCTAATGACTCTGGCGGAATAGTTTGCTACCCAAAACCCTGATGGAAAATGACATCCAGGGATAGAGAAGAAAATAGCCTAATTGTTAGAGTATTCTGTTCCTTATGGGACAGGAAGATTTGAAAGATCCTGCGGGGGGGGGGGGGAGGACTTTCTCAAGAAAGATTATACATTTTCTGGACTTATTAGAATCTCTCTTATCTTCCAGCTTCTGACCAAGGATGCTCAATACATGAAGGACTAAACTTGTACTTTAGTAACTTCACATTGTCCATGTTGCAAAGGACAACAGGGAGAAGTCACAACCATGAAATGCTGAACTTTAAACTACTGCAACAAACCTGTCCTACATAAACATAATTTAGGATAAGGAGAGATAGCGAGCCACATGTTTTTATAAGAAGAGTTGGTTTTATATACTGCTTTTGCCTACCCAAAGCAGCTTACAATAGCCTTCCCTTCCTCTTCCCACAATAGATACCTTGTGAGGTAGGTGAGGCTGAGAGAGCTTTGACAGAACAGCACTATCAGGGCTGTGACTAGCCCAAGGTCACCCAGCTGGCTGCAAATGGAGGAGTGGGGAATCAAACGTGGTTCACCAGATTAGAAACCAACTCTCGTAACCACCACGCTGGCTCTCTTTGTACACTTACTCAGACTGAATGCTTGAACAGAACATGTTTATTCATTGATTAAACTTTCTTATATTTTGAACACTTTAAACTTTGTCTCTGGAAACATATCATGCCTAGTCAGTCTTGTAGGAGCAAAGTGGGCAGGTGTTAGTTGTGCAGCTCTCTTTAGCCAGAGAATCTCAGAGTTACTGGTGACAGCAGGAGTTGCCCAATTTGTTTTTGGCACTACCATGAAGCGAGTAAAGCCTTAAAATTGCCATAGGGTTTTCCAACCTCCCAGAGATCAAACCGAAGGAACAGGGATGACTTGCTAGTCTGTTCTTTCACATTTCTTATGACTTGCGTGTGTGTGTGGGGGGGGGGGTAAGAAGTACAAGGGGGTTTGCAGGTTCAGCCTCCTGGCGCAGATTTCAAGCCCATTGTCATGATATAGTTTATTTAAGTAATTTCAGTAATAACATAGACTTTCTCCCCCTTTTCTGTGTATTGATGTGATTGTATGGATGGGATCATATATATGTAGGTTTAGAGATTATATTTTGGGCCCAAGTAAAATCATTGTGTGAACATAACATACCTATTATCTAGAATGTTAGTGTTGCCCCATGGGAGCTCATCTATAGGTGCCTGGTTGCAGGGGTTGCAAGAAATGGATTTTGGTCCTCCCCCCTCCCGTATTTTGTATTATTAAAGCAACAGTATCAAAGTACAGCTGCAAAACTTAACAATATTGTATAGGAGCAAGAAACAAATGATATGCACACAAGCATGAATGTGGAAACTCTTACCTGCACTGAATTTGCCATTTGCGCCACAAATCACAACAGCTTTCACAGTAGGATCAATATTTGCATGCTGCACTTCTTGCTGTAAGGCCTGTAGTGTTTTAATACTAAAACAAATCAGAGAGTAACTTTAAAAATCATGGGGATCGTAGCTGAGGATGTGTGTGTGGCTAATTCCCTAAGAAGTCTCAAAATGGGAATTCAAATAAGCTAGCATACAAGAGCTACATGGCATATTTCAGTGGTGATTCTACCTGTTCAGCCCCCACCTCAGTTGGGAAAAGCCTCTCCACATGGTGAAGGACCCAAGCAGTTCAAGGAAATAAACCTCAGCCAATCACATCAGTAATTTTCTGAAACTTTACTTGTTGTGGAGTTACAGAATATAGGATGATAAGGAAAACAGTGGGTGGTGCTATTCTGCAAGAGCTATAGCAGAATTCACAATTGCAGTTCTTGTGCTTTCACTTTAACAAACTGACACACAAGTTGTTATGCAACCTCTTGCACAAACTTATATCTGGATTAAGTTGTAATTTTCTTTCATAACATTCTCCCCAAGTATTAGTGATCACATGATTTTTCCAAATTATTAAAAAGTTAGCATATAAATGGCTGTAATTGCTTAATATTGCTGGGCACCAATCAGCCAGACTAAGCAAAGTGCAATTGCCTTACTATGTTCCTTCATTTTCTCTTTCCTACCCTCCAAATGCATCCTCTCTTCCTTCACTTGATAAAATCTTGATAATTTCCCAACAATCTTGATAATTCTGTCACACCAATTAATAAACTTCTGCCTGTCTTGTTTGTCCATGCTGCTCCTGCAGTGTCAACTTCTGAGTGGCTTACACTTCAATGTGCTGTTTCCTCAACAGGCCTCAGTTTCCCCTCATTCATTTTAATCAACTTCCAAAAATAAATTAGCACATGGTATTGCTAAGAGTGCAGTGGTGCACATTCTACAGATGAAATGAATCACCTCTAGAGGGAGCAAAAATGTAAACGCTAGTACAGATCTAAGAAAAGTACAAACCTAAAATTTCCTCTGAAAGATAAGAATGCTGTTGCATCTCTTAGCTCCCCCCACTTTCTTTGCCAATCCCATCAATATTACTTTTATTAACTATAACTGCTTCAGAAATTAGGATGCAGCAGATAGTTTGTTTATTATCAGCAGCTTGAGGGTTGCCTGATTCACATCCTTGTAGCATGTAACACAATTACACTACACATTTCAGTAACACAAATTGTCCTTCACAGGGAGAAAAGCAACTGCTTTAATAATAAACAGTAATCCAAATCACAGTGAGATTATTAATCACAGTTTAGTCCATGGATGCAAAGTCCTTTCCTTTTATACATTAACCAAGACTATGGCTTGTTTCTGGAGAATATGCTAACAGTGCAATGTCTTTACATTCTTTTCAGTGATTAGAATTTTAAAATGTTAATTTTCAACCCTTCCTCACAATTGCCAAGTCTAGAAAATATAACCTAAGGCATACTCCCTACTAAACTACCAACTAGGTGCTGTTACATGACCCTGAGTACTCAAGTCCCTTTGTTGGACAATTTCATCCTTGCATGCATGTTAATTAACTTGTGTAAAAGAGCAATGGCCACGTTTCTCCTCTGTGTAAAGTGGTAATCCCATGATAAGGCCTCACAACCACTAAAGCACAGTAAGAGGCTGTCTGAACTATCAGGCCTGAAGTTTTCTACCTGGAAAGGAGCTCATGCATCTCCTTCTCTTTAAGCTTCCAGAACAATGGACTTGCTTGTCTTCCAGAGATGTACCTCTTGAGATTCATATGAAAGGCTTTTGAAAATGGCTGTTTATTGATATTCAATTAAAATTAGCCAGGCACTTTTGATCAATTTGAAAAAGTGCATACAAATTACATTCTTGCCCCTGAGAAATCACAAGTAAGCACCGGGAATGAATTTTGTTAAGGAATATTCCTGCAAGCAAAGGAAAGACTGTATCTGGAAAGTACATAGATAAATCTGAGAGGTGAGAGACAACTGCAGAAGCAGTGATCTGTAACAGGAAGATCACAGGGCCAATAGTCACGCTGGAATGTATATATTCAGAGTTGAACCATCCTAGGCAGAACATGAGGGACGTCACAAATTTGTTTTCCACCTTAAAGAGGGTAGTTATTTGTTGACTTTGTCATACAATTATGAAGCAAATAGGAAAAAAAGGTGCTTGCAGGGAAAGAATTTTTAATATTTGTAAAACCTCAATGCATTTCACATCAAGCTTCCTCAGGGGGGTATACTTCACATTCTCAGCAGAATGTTATTTTCCCTTCTGTTGAATACTTACAGAAGGGAAAGTAACATTCTACCGAGAATCTGAAGCAATATCCCCTGAAGAAGGTTGATTTTAAAAAAATCTATTTTCTTGATCTATCCATAGAGTTTTCAGAGAATGAGGTGGCTGGATGGAGTCACTGAAGCAGTAAGTGCAAACTTAAATGGACTCCGGGGAATGGTAGAGGACAGGAAGGCCTGGAGGATCATTGACCATGGGGTCGCGATGGGTCGGACATGACTTCGCACCTAACAACAACAAATTTTCTTGAATGAATTTGATGTAGTCTCTTTTTTCTTTCAGTGTCTCAAGACGAGAATCACCAACAACTCTTTTAATAGGAAATGTCAAGGATTGAGCCAGGCCTAGACAACATAATTGATTCAGCATCAAATTCCAGCACTATATCACACTGGAGAAACTTGCTAGAAAATTGGGAATAACAATCAATTTATAGTTGCAGTCCTAAAAATCATCATTCTTGGGAATAAGCCCTGCAGAATAAAATGGTTCTTACTTCTGAGGAGACCTGTGGGAATTGAAGGGAATTCTACTGGGAAGAGGGGAAAAAGAAAAGAAAAAGCAACCATGTTGGCCCTTGGCAAACTCCAAAAACAGAAACCAGGCAATACCTTTTATTAAGACCAGCCAATAAAAGATATTATTACATTGACTTAAAAAAAATGTCTCCTAAAATGCCCAAAGTGAGACTTGCTTTTGGGCATGTGTGTGCAGGTTTCAGTCCTATTCCATCAGAGTAAACATCTGTGAAAAAGTGGAGCATTCACATAGGATCAGGTGATCCAAGGCAGATGTGTCTTTTTAGGTATAAATGCCTGATCCAAGGATCAGAAATAAGTTCTGGTGCTGAATTGTACTGAGAGGTTCTCAGAAAGAGAATAACATGTCTCCTGAGTTCCAAACGAATCCGGCAGTTGTTCGGAACTTGAATGGAGCCTCTCCTTATCCAACCCCCGCAATTACCTGAGCGTGTTGAGTGGAGGATTACAAATTCGGATTACGGCCACCGCAGCTGCCCCCCTCACGTACTGCGCCATGGTCTCTCCACCGACCCTGCCAGTTGACCAGCTGGAGGAACGCCGAAAGTTTGATTCGTGAGCGCGAAGGGGCGGGATCGCTGGAAAACGGGAAAACCTGACGGCTTAAACTCCTTGGAGCGCTCCGGATTCCGCCCCCACGAGGAGGAAGCTCTGATTGGCAGGACGATCAGGCTTCGCTCCAGTTCCCCGCCATATTGGCTCGGGGTTGAAATCCCAACCACCCATCTCGATTCTAGGCAGATCTCCTCAGAAGTAAGCGCCAGGCAGACGCACGGAAATACTCCGGCGCGCTTCCAGGTTTAATGCTCGCTGCTCGATCCAAAACAACACACACCAAGGAGGGCCCCATACGCCTTCACCTGTCCCAGTTGACTTTCCCTGTCTCCGAAGTGTTCGTTTTGAGATGCCGCGGAGTTGGCTCCGAAGAACAGCTAAACAGGAAGGGAAATACGGGAGGGGTTTTGGGGAGAACTTAACGACCATGAAGACAATGAACGCCGTACATCGTCGTCTTTAATAACTGTCGCTGTTGGTAACAGTAGCAAACAAACAAAAGGCGACAAAACGAAAGTGTTGGCTTGTGCTTTAACTACCGAGGAGCTGATGCGGGTTACAATTCAGTTTGCAATTAATTTTTTTTGTTCATGCGGCTCCGTCCTCCCGTACACCAAGGTGTGTGGCGCAATCCCGGCTGGAGTGTAACCCTTTCACGATCTGAGCATCCGCTGCTCTGTTTATACGTGCGCCTGACGCTTGTTATTAATTAATAAATGAAGAGAGACACACACCGAAACGCAGTGGCCACTTGGGGCACACATGCCCACTCAACGCCGTTTAAGCCAACCCGGATTCGCTTTTGCATCACAAGCGCAGCATGCGACGCTACCCCCGGTACTCCTCCGAAGCGCCACTTCCTCAGGCCTCCTGGAGCCGGAAGTGGCCCTACCGCGGGAGAAGTTGTTGGCGTGTGTGTCAGGTGGTGCCGGAAGTGACGCGTCTTGACGGCTCGTTCGCTCGCGGGGAGGCTCAATGGGCCACCATGCCTTGAAGGACGGAGGATGAGTAGCGCGTGCCTGCAGGTGAGCCGTTGCGCGTGCGGCGGTGGTTGCTGCTGGTGGGTGTTTTCTCTTCCGTGGTGGCCGCACCGAGCAGGGCAGTGTTGGGCAAGGGACGCTCTGCCATGAGCACCTGGCTACGTGGTATGGGCAGGGCGCCGTTGCTGGGAGGCGCTCTTCCTTCCCCTGCGAATCTGTGCCGCTAGGCGTACAACTGACCCCATCCCGCTCTCTCATACACGAAGATGGGGGCTTGTGCATAGTGCTCCGTCTGGGTGCCAAGGAGGCGCTCCCGCTCCCCGGAAGCGTTATGACACTCTGCTGAATACTTTTCATCGCCTGAGGTGTGCTCTTTTCAGTAATACCGTTTTCTAGTGGTTTGAAAGCTGTCGGAGTTGTTTGTTTGATAAGGATAAAATTTCAAAACCCAATTGCCATTGATTTGTGAGTTAAAAATATAGCGCAGCAGCTGCACAGTTTCAAATGGGATTGTTTTTAAAATTTGTTTTTAAAATTTAAAAAGTGCTTTGTTTTAAAAATTTGTTAGATTTATAACCTGCTTTGCTTATTGATAGTACTCAGAACAGATTACACAGTGTAACTCTGTACAGTTACACTGTAGTAGGATGAGGATTATAGAGAACTGAACAAGCACAATATTAGTTCTGGTAGAGAATGAGGATACAATGCAAAAAAAATGATATAGTCTTGTGGCTCAGTTCTATACATGTTTACTTAAGGACAGTTTACCAAGGTCTGAAAGACAGTGTCAAGTAAACATGCATAGGACAGATGCCTGATCTTCAGTTGAGAGGAAGGCCTTTTTATTTATTAGCTTTATCTATACTTTATTTTTCTGTCAAAGGGGGATTTGAAAAGTGTTATTGTGTTCTGCCCTCCTCCATTTAGCCTCACAACAACAATCCTGTTACGTAGGTTAAGCTAAGAGGCTCTTAGTGGCACAAGATCACCCAACAAATGTTCATATACAAGTGAGGGTTTGAACTTGAGTCTCCTGTGCTGAGACAGCTGCATAGGTTGCCAGTGGAGTTGTTGTGGGCTAGGTTCAAGGTTTTGGTTTTAACTTTCATGGCCATTCATCATCTGGATCCAGCATGTCTGAAGGACCGTCTAACTCCTTATGCCCCTTGCAGATCTCTTTGCTTTGTGAATTCTAACAATGATCCCTGGTCCATGCAAGGTACGCCTGGCCTTGACGAGGGCCAGGGCCTTCTCGGTCCTGGTTCTTTCCTGGTAGAATGAGCTTCTGAAAGAGCTAAAGATCCTGTTGGAGCTATTTCAGTTCCGGCAAGACAGAGCTCTTCTGCCAGGCGTTTGGTTGAGGCCAGGGTAAAAAAGATCTGCGTGGCCCCACCAAGCACCTCTAAACACCTCCAAGTAATTGCCTTGAGACATGGAGTTGGGATGGGCCTATCCAGTTGAGTAGATTTTAGGGGGACTGTTTTTTATCATTAAGTGTCATTAATGTTATTTTATTATCTATTTTGTTGTAAATTGCTGTGAGCCAGCCAACTCGAGAGGGGCAGTTAAACAAATATATCTACGTCTAATCTAATCTTCTAATAAATGAGTAAAATATGAAAGGTGGGAGAAAGATAGTGCACAATAAAACTAAAATTGATGTTTATTGGTTGGTGTGACCTGAATCAGGTGCATTTTTGCAGAGGCGGTAGGGAAACTTTTCCTTTCAGGGAAGGTAAATGGTTGGGAAATATTGTAATAGTGTAGAACTGCTGAGCTTTAGGGCTAGGTGAGTGGCTTCTCATTCATTTATTCCTGGACCACCTAGTCTGATGCTGAAGTATAATTGTCTGACACCTTAGGCTGCTGAGGCTCAAGGCTAGATATAAGGGAAGGTTGGAGAGTAAGATTCTAATCAGTGGAGATAATTTTTTATTCTGGATTTATTATTTGGCATACTTATTACTGTGCTGAAATAAACATTTTAACATTTAAACATTATGTGTGGCATATTCTTGGTTAACTGGGACATAAGTTAATAATTAATGTTTTGAAGAGAGTTCCAGAACTGATTTTAGCCTTAGTAGAATGTTCTCTGTATCCTTGCTATTTGTATTCTATATATAAAGTGCTATAAAAGGATTGGAGAAGTTCAGTTGCAGAATGATTTCCCAGTGAGAGGTGCTAGGCCAGGCATTTTCAACCTTTTGACTGTGAAGGTACAGCTGAAACATTTTTCAGGCTTCAAGGTACCAGGGAATTATGTTAGCTGGCCACACCACTCTACCACGCCTCTAGCGGGAAAGGTTTAAAAGGCTGAGGGCCCTCTCCTTTCCCTCCAGGCCCATTACTGGCCACTCTGGGAGGGGGTGAGTCAACCTGTTCAGCTAAGGGTAGATTTTTTAAAATGAAGAAACCTTTTTCTTTCCTCTTCACTTAAAAGCCAGAAACAGAAGGCTTTAAATAGGAGGACTCTCTCCATCCACCATTTTGAAAACCCCCATGCTTGGGGACCTTTGATGGGCTTTCATAAGGTATCTTAGTACTGTAGCTGGGGAACCCTGTGCTAGACTAATGAATATAATCAGTTATTTTTGTTTATTTCTTGTCCCATCTCACATACTTAAGGTGCATTTCTATATATTATCAATGTTTTGCCTCATAAGAATTCTATGAGACAAATTAGACTGAGAGAATTATTTGAAAGGAGCTGAGAATTGAAATCCTCGTGTATATCCATAGTCAGAGTTTTTTTATTTTGATAAAATAAGTGAATTGGTACATTTTGGTACGATGTCCTTTATTTACATTCATGGCTAGTTAATGTTTTTACAAATAATGTTTTTAAACTTGATTCTTGAGTGATATCAAGGATGGATTATGTTTGGGGAGAGACTTCAGGTATTTATTTCCAACTACAACTTGGTGTCAGATGTTGGAAGGAATGCTAGATCTGATGCTGTCTGGTATGAAGTAGTTCAATTAACTTTTTATTTAGTTGACAGTAATGACTGAATCAAAATAACAGTGTGGTAAAAATTTTAAGGATCAGCATCTTCAGTTGCACTTATTTATTTACGGTGTCTTAATCTAGAGCCCTATTATGCTCTGCATTTAATGGAGCTTTCTCTTTTGAATGTATGTCTACAGTTTATATTGCTAACATAACATTCCTTAGGACTGAGAAAGAAGCAAATGTACTCGAATTTAATTGCAAGCCACAAATGTGTAGGTAACATGTTTTTAAACTGTGTTGAAATTCTGTTTTTAGACTGCTACAGCCTTTGAGAGAGAACACCAGAAATATCCAAGTATAGCAGGAATAAATGGATAATTGAAGCTTCCAAAAATGAGCCATGAATTGTTACTACTTTACTGCAATCCGCAGCAGTTTGAGAAAGGTAAATGCTTATTTATACTGTTTCTGGAGATGCAGTTCTGCAAAGTAAATAAGCCACCCATTTTAAAAATACTATTTAGTCCAAAGAGCTTGCTGGTCAAGGCCACAAGATGCAAAGAACATAAGCTTTGTCGAGCTGATCCTCTTCTTGCTATTTAACACAGTGTTTGTGTCTCAGAAAGCAGTGATCTTTTTTGACAAAAAGACGCATTAGTTGCTATATTGGTGCTGGAACTACAGATACAATTAAAAAGTAAACTTGTATCTCTGAATTACACCACAGATTGTGAGGAGCATTGTCTATGTGCAGCCAAAGTTGTTTTTCATTTCATAGAGTGGCCCCATTCTTGTGAATGATGTGCAAGGGAGGCTATAGTCAACCATCCTACAGTTATTTCAAATCTTGCCCTCAACATTATTAAGAATAGAAAATGGCTTTAAAAATAAACATGAAAGATCTAGTTTTATTTGTAAACTCCCATAACTAGTACAAGACAAAGTTTTAAAACAGCTGAATTTACTATCCTTCCATTTGTTTCTTTCGAACAAAATAGATTTTTTAAGGTTTGTTTTGCCTTTTGTTATTAGAAATGTGATGAACTTTTTTGGTCTTCTGTCTCAAAAATATGATAGAACGGACAACTGTTTCTCAGTTTTGCAAAACAGATCCATGGATCTGTTCAAATCATGGTGATGACTAGGTTCATATTTTCATCCTAATAAAGTTATTATTAATCATCACATCTTATATTCCAGTTTGTCAGGGTTTTAAAAACTTGATTTGGGTTGCAATCATTCCAAGTAAACTTGTTTGAGATTGAGATATACATTTTAAAATGATATTTGACCATGCTTTTATTGAACACAAAAATTTGATATATTTAAAAGCTGAATCCTCTGCTAAAGTGAGTCATAGCATCTTGATAGTTTTTAAAAATAGTTTTAAGTTGTTAGATATCATTCTGGCTAATTCACTGTTGTGTTGTCCTTCTCAAGAAGCAGCTTAATCACTAGGAATAATATTACTGCTTATAACAGGGTATATGTACATATAAGAGTTGTGTAGGAGTGGTCCTACACTCCACAGAAATTGTGTCCAGCTGGAGCTAAAAGGACCAACAGGGAAAGCACTAAGTTTACATGAGCAAGTATCCATTATATGACATGCTCTTAGCAACCAGTACTATGCTTTTAGCAAACAAGAACTATGATAGCTGTCAAGTATGTCACTATATTTAGGTGTAACCAGGTTCGACCCAAACAATAAATATCCTGCAACTTCAGTGTCAGGAAAATGTATCTAAAAAGGGACTGCTGAAATTATTGTTTTATAGGTAGGCATGTTGGACACTTAATGCTATCCCATCCTCTTTGTAAAGATCTTTTTAATATGACGTTTAATATCTGATACTGCAGGTTTCCATTTACAAACAAAATGGAATTAATGTTTCTCTAGACCAGTGGTTCTCAACCTGGGGGTTGGGACCTCTTTGGGGGTCGAATGACCCTTTTACAGGGGTTGCAGCAGGATGAGCAGTTTGGCTGGGGTAGATCGAGATAGAGTGTTTGTCTATCTGGAGCAGCGTAAAAGAGCGAGATCGGAATGGTGGGACAAGAGGCAGAGCTGAACTGAGAAACCACAGAAAAAACCCCAATTTATATACAATCATGAACAATGGATCTTCACTCCATTGGTCAGTTTCAATTTAATTTCTGTGAAAGAACACTTGCATATTAATGGTTGGGGGTCACCACAATATGAGGAACTGTATTAAAGGGTCACGGCATTAGGAAGATTGAGAACCACTGCTCTAGACTTTGTTTTACAGTTGCTGGATTCAATATATTTTAGAGCTTATGGGCCTTTAATAGCTGCACAGAAGGGAGCATTTTGTATTGCTGGTAGTGGTGGTGGAGTGTCATAGCCAACTTATGACGAGCCTGTAGGCTTTTCAAGACAAGATCTTCAGAGGTGGTTTGCCATTGTCTGCCTCTGCATCACAACACTGGACTTCCTTGGTGGTCTCCCATCCAAATACTGACCAGGGCTGGCCTTACTTAGCTTCTAAAATCTAGGCAATTTTAATTCAAGCTGCCACAGTGTATTCTGGCTATCAGCTGATAGTTATATAAAGGGTTTATATAAACTGGGATTTATATGGGATTTATACTGCAAAATAGTGCTGTTCAAAATGCAGACAAGTAATTGTAGTTAAGGTTACTAGATTTTATAAATTAAATCACATCTATTCCTTCAATAGTGCCTGCAATGAAGAATCTGGGCAAGTGCATTAGTGTAGGATACTTTTTATCTTCTCCCAGCTCAAATAAACCCCTCTCCTCTGCGCTCTATTCAATTTCCTTTTTGGGCGCTTTAAATTTCCCCTCTGCAACATGCATGATTGATCCGATATCCAGAAGTGGATATAAGTCATTATATTTGAAAAACCTGTTTTTAAAAGCCCCCAGTAAAAGCGTAGATCTCAGCTTTCCCAGATTAACTTCCGCCCTGTGCCTGCTACACTGAGAAGCTGTCTGTCCCTGATTGGCTGGGTGTCAGTTCAAAGACTTTCTCATTCCTGGTTGCAAGGCTTCCCTCCAAAGACTTAATTTTGCCCTGTTTTAAAGTGACTGCGCTCCAGAAGCTCACACTTCTCTCAGCAGAGATTTGCCTCATTCTCTGCGAAGCTGTTGCTTGCTCCCCTCCCCCCCCCCATCCACTTCCAGGAAAAGAAACAAGCAGGCAGCCTCTTAGTGCACTTGGCTGGCTGAGCAGTCAAAAGACAAGATATAAGGCACTTTTTAATGCCAGCTGGACTTCACCTGACCTCCCCCCCCCCCCACTTGTTAAGGAAAAGAAAAATAAGCTGTCCTCCCCTACTCTAGTCTGGGAGGAAAAAGCCTAAGTTAAAGTTACGTTAAGTCAACTAAAGGCTGCCCTCCCCTACTCTAGTCTGTTTAGTCTGGAACTTCACTGTATACCTTTATGGTGGAGTTAGGACTTCAGCTCAGATCTTCAGTGAGAAGTTATCCTGCTGTGTAATGATACTTATGCCATAGGTGAGGGTGCTAAAGGAAGGCTAGTTATTCTTACAAAGGCACTTGGAGTAGAAAGGGGCTTTGTAATGGAAAGACCTGAAAACTCATCAAGGCTCACTCATAAGGAAATGAAAATAGATTCCTTGGCTTCACCTGTGTTCTTTGATCTCTCCCTCCCTCTCTGTTGAACTCAACCTTTGAGTACTTAGAGATAAGACCTTATCAACCAGCAGTTAAATAACAAACACTCCCACTTTGCTGAGTTGGACAGAAACTTCCCAACTTCTGGGGCCAGAGTAAATGTGTACAAATGTTACACCTCGCAGCCTTGATGGGGACAAAGTTTATTCATGAAGGGATTCTCTGAAACTCAATCTTTGTTTTGTTTTGCCTGGTGCAGCATGGTAAGTGTTGCTAATGTGAATCCTTCACTTTTAATGCTAATTGTGAACCAAGGGTGGTGTCCAGGTCCTGTTAGCATATCAATAATACGTAGTGTTATCTGCAGAGAAATGTAAGGGCTTTTATTCAGTAAAGCAGCAGGTGAATTGGTGTCGGGTTGTTGTTTTTTCATTGTTGGCTATGAAACCAGGAAGTGCCATGCACACTGACAGAAGTCTGTCCTAACTAGCAGTGGAACTTCAATGCAAGAATAGGAAGCATCATCTTTAATGCTACATTTCCTTTTCTCTTGGGAAAGTTAGTAAACGTTTTATAAAACTAGGGGAAGCTTTTATCTCTAGTGGCTGAAGGGTTCTTTAGTAGTTCTTTATATTTCTAAACCTATACAAACATATGCAAGCTTTACCCATATCCTTCCAATTGCAAGAGGGTACTAGCATTCCACCTGATGACTGACATGAGTTAATTCAAGCTACATTTAATTATTTGTTCTTTATACTATTATGTTTTCAGTAACTTTAAATTTGTCACATTTGTGGTAGCTTGGGTGTGGCTTAATCTAAATACTTGGATGTGGCTTAATCTAAATACAGTTTTTAAAGGAAGCCATTTTAAAATGTTACATTGGAGAATGTGATAAGTAAAAAAAGAATTATTTGTACCTCCTTTTAAGAAGTTTTAATGAATATTTGCAGTTATCGCCTCCGCATCAAGGGTGTGTAACCTTTAGTGAGAAGGCCCTACAGGCTTGGGATGGATAAGGCTTCTGGTTTTCCATCATATTTGATTTTATTAATAAATTCATTACAATAGTGTAATTTGGACTCAATGCCTTTTAGGCATATCCTGGATTCCTAAGACCCTGCAAAATGTCTGACCTCCAGAATGGATAAGTTTTAGAATATGGCAAATGTTACTGTTATAGTCAGACTCTGGAGGGGTAGCACAAAAATCTGCTAAGTAAATAAATTCTTCTGTCAGGGACTATGTGGAGGTCAAAGAGATTGAGTGTGAAGCTGATCTTGCATATTGCTCTGCAAAAGGCTTCCTCCACCCCACTTAAAGCTTACAGAAACTTCTGTATTGCGACAGTAAGTCCGAATTATGTTATTGTGGTGAATTTATTAATGGCACTGATAGAATTGAATTGGAGTGATTCCTCATCTCCGTGTGTTATGAAATCTGCTTTCATTTTCTTCTCTGTAGGTGACATGCCATGGTTCAACCCAATTTAAAAAGAAACCACTTTAGTCTTTATTTTCTTCAGATAGAGAAAGCTGGAGTTGAAATGTCTCACTCATAGAAGCCGCACTGAGTGACACTTGGTTTTGAACGGCAAATCTATGCACAGCTGTACTTGAGGACATGGGATATAAGTGTGGGAGCTTTCAGGTACTGGGAATAATTTTGTATTTAAATAGAAATATTATGAACAGCAGAAAATAATGAAGTTGATGAAAACAGGGTTTAATTTCCCCTCATCTCCCCACAAGGGCCTGTCATTCATATTTTATTTATGAATATTTGCATTCCTATTTTAGAAGCTCAATTCCACATAGTCAAATGCATTTTACTTTATTCTAAAAACTTAAAGTGATGATTCTGGTAAAGTCATACCATGGGAATAGGTGCTCCTGTTGTTAGTACTAGGGTGAGTCTTGATCAGGGGAAATTTTGTTCCATGCAGAAGTTTTTTTAAAATGCGTGTATAACCTGTGACTTCAGCTCAGTTGAAAATATGACCATCCTGGAAGACGTGTGTCCTGCCACTGCAGGAGGGTGTAAGTACGTCAGCTGGCTAAAGGACTTAAAAGCTGGCATGGAATTGATGTGGAGGGGTGGGGGAACTGCAGCTTCTTTGGCTAGAGGGGCACATAATGCTGCCAAGGAGGGAAGTGTGGCAGCCATGGAGCTTGGGAGGAGGCTTGGGTGAGCCATGTGTTGCCAGACGCGGGGACCAAATCTTATCAGCTGTTCCAGGCACCTGTCAGTGGGGAGGGAGCTTGAGCTGCCTGCCTCATGAACTGCCTCAACTCCTCTGGGCCTAACGGACATGGCTGCCATGAGAGGGCATGCAGATTTTTTCAGTTCAAGTTGGTTCCTATGGGCTATGCTATCTGTTGGTGCAACTTTCTGCCTCTGATAGAGACATTCCCCAGGCAGTAAGGGCTCAAGGAGTCAACTAACTCTGGCCACTTCCCCAAAAATCGCCATAACCATGCTTGCACAGAGGCCTGTGTTTTGGTTGTGCCAATAGGCAGTCATCTCGGGGCTGTGCCAGGGGCCATGAGTCATGGAGTGGTACTGGTAGCTTGCAATGTTGTAGTTGGCCTTCATGTAACCAGAGATACACCATTGCAAAGGACATTTGTCCCCCTTACTGCTTTCACACACACTCCCCTACTTTAGAATTGCACTGTTTAGTAATATGCTCTTAGTGAACAAGAGATTATGTAAATAAAATGTAATGGGTAAATTGATCTGATGGAGTTAAAATGAACATTTAAAACCAAAACAGCAAATAGATAACAGTGTCTTTCCCAGAAAAGGTCCATATCCAAAAAGATGGATGGGAGTAGCAACAAGTGTCTTTTAATTACTTCTTTCCACAGCTGGGAAAGCATCAGCTATTAATCACCTTAACATTTTTATTCCCCCCCCATGTGCTTGTGAATGACAATTGAACCCTAAGGACTGATTTTGTTATTCTAGCAAGGAACTATCTAGTCTTCATTATCATGCTGCATATTTGTTGTGATACTATTTACTAAGTTATTACTAATTTACTCTTTCCTTATATCTGTACTCTTATAATTTTTGTTCTTTTGTCTAAGGAAGTGTGCATGAACACCAAAGATTACACCTTGAATAAAACTTTGTTGGTCTTAAAGATGCCTTTGGACTCAACTTTTGTTTGCTACTTCAGAGTAACATGGCTACCCACCTTAATCTATTTTCTTACAGGGCATTTATTTACTTTATAGTCCTCATTTCTGAGACTCAAAGCAGATTACACAGTGAAAAACAATGCAATCAATTAGTATGGTATATCTAATAAGCAGTACAATAGGAGTAGGTTTCTAAAAATAAGAAATCATGTAGAAAGAATGTCAGGTGAGATCTCCTATTTACTACAAAGTTTACTGTGTTTTTATTGCCATCCCCCCCCTACCTTTTAGGAAGTAAAAGCTATGATACTTGTGTTAAAATTGCATAGAGTGGAGCAGTTGGGTGTAAATTGCTTGTAAAAACAAAGGCATTTATGATGTGACATTTAATGAATGTACCAAATAGTACAGTTTTATATGTGGAATTATAAATAATGTATTTTATGTTTTAAGTGTTAGGATTAATAAGAAAGTGTTTTCTCCAGATTTCTGTTTCTCGGGGGGGGGGGGTGTTAAAATTAAATTGCTTTAAAATTACCTGACTTTCTACCTCTATTTCCATACAGCTTTCCCTCCAAACTGAAAAGGTCAATGCCTTTCCCCTGATCACTCCTCTACTATACCTGACCTGGATAGCCCTAGCAAGCTTGATTCCATCAATTATTGTAAGCTAAGCAGGGTCAGCCCTAGTTAGCACTTAAAAGGGTGATCTCCAAGGAACACCAGGCTCGTGATGTGTAGCAGGCAATGACAGTTGTCTGGCAGCCAGACAAAATTCAGATCTCCTGGCTATATTACACACATACCATACAATAAATAAGTCTTCTCTACTGGGTTTTTTTCTAATAAAACTCTCCTTTGATTTACTTTTAAGTTTAAAATATAGTGGGGGAAGATGGGAGTGGTTTCTCAGTGGAACAGGCTTCCTCAGGAGGTGGTGGGTTCTCTATCTTTGGAAATTTTTAAGCAGATACTGGATAGCCATCTGACAGAGAGGCTGATTCTGTGAAGGCTTAAGAGGGTGGCAGGTTACGGTGGATGAGCAATAGGGTTGTGAGTGTCCTGTATAGTGCAGGGGGTTGGACTAGATGACCCATGAAGTCCCTTCCAATTCTATTATTTTATGAAGGGATATTTCATTATGTGCAGCTATGGTGGTCTGGTTCTATTCTTCTTACACTCTGATTTTGAGGCAGTCATCATTATTACTTCCACAGGAAAAAAAAGCCTATAAGGAACTTGGTTATGCTTTGTCTGTATGTGGAGGCAAGGGCAAGAAAAAGATTATTGTTACTTGTTCGGGCATCTGGGGATTCACCAGGGGGTGTATCACAATTATATATATGACTGTTCTATCATAGATCTAATTTCTGTGGTGGCCTTACTGTGCAAATCAAACCTCCACCTAATGGGACAACGCAGGTATAGTACAGGGTTTTCTGCAACTCAAGTTCCCAGGGTTGCAGAAAATTACAATATGTTTACTTCTCTCCATCTCCATTTTTTTCAGACTGTCAAAACACCAGTTGTTGTTGTTAGGTGCAAAGTCATGTCCAACCCATCACGACCCCATGGACAATGATCCTCCAGGCCTTCCTGTCCTCTACCATTCCCCGGAGTCCATTTAAGTTTGCACCTACTGCTTCAGTGACTCCATCCAGCCACCTCGTTCTCTGTCGTCCCCTTCTTCTTTTGCCTTCGATCGCTCCCAGCATTAGGCTCTCTTCCAGGGAGTCCTTCCTTCTCATGAGGTGGCCAAAGTATTTTTCATCTTCAGGATCTGGCCTTCTAAGGAGCAATCAGGGCTGATCTCCTCTAGGACTGACCGGTTTGTTCATCTTGCAGTCCAAGGGACTCGCAAGAGTCTTCTCCAGCACCAGAGTTCAAAAGCTTCAATTCTTTGACGCTCGGCCTTCCTTATGGTCCAACTTTCACAGCCATACATTGCAACTGGGAATACCATAGCCTTGACTAGACGCACCTTTGTTGGCAGGGTGATGTCTCTGCTTTTTAGGATGCTGTCTTGATTTGCCATAGCTTTCCTCCCCAGGAGCACGCATATGCAGAGATGTCTGCATATGAGCAGATGTCATTGTAAAAAAAGGGGGGAGGGTAGCCTTTTGGACAACTCAGTTGTCATTATTACCATAGGAACTGTGTGTGTGTGTGTGGAGGGAAGGATGCATAGAGGATAAGGGAGAGAGAAGGCACCAGCAGTGAGGGAGCTGCAAGAGGAGAAAAGCCTATGAAAGTGGTGGGGGAAGTAGTAGACTGCTAGAAAAAGACTGGAAGGTGCCAATAGAAAGAAAGCAGAGCTGAATGGCAGATTGTTGGTAATAAGGGGGATGAGATGGGGAGGCAAGGAGAGGAGGGAAGGGGAGACAGTTTGGACAAAGGCTGAAGACGGAGAAAGCACTGTCACAGACATGGAGGGAGCAAAATGGATATCTTGGTACAGGAAAGACCATGAAAGTGATATTAGGGAGGTGAGAGTCAATATGGGGATGCAGAAACCTTTGTGCTGGAGAACAGTGAAAAGAGCATCAAGGCAAGGGGGAGCCTGGCATTTCTCCTGACCCCTGAATCCTTGCAGGTATCCAGTTGTACAGATATGTTAGCAGTGGTGGTGGTGTGATACTGGTCAAAGGTCTGCTCGATGAAACAGTTAATCTCTATTGTTAATAATTGGCTATAGAAATATTCTTCCTTTGTCTACATGGAAAAGATTAGAGCAACAGAGCCGTGTTGGCAGTCATGCTTGTGAACATTGTTAGGAAAAATAATTTTTGTTTCCTGACCATTGTTTTGGGGAAAAGATAAAATTAAGTTTAAGAAACAAAGCAGGTATGAGCAAGCCTCTTCATAATAGCAGAATTTCTCCTTAATGTTTTGGTTTCTCTGGTCTGAGGTCTGGAGTTTCACTGCCCTCCACTTGATGCTGGGTGTTGCTTTTTGTTGGGTCCAAAACCAGGGGAAATGTTTCTCTGCAAGATTGTCAGAGAGTAAATTTCTGATATTTGTATGCTGGGTCAAGTAGGGACTTGGTTGCAGTATGGAATTTTCTTACTTGCAAATCTTAGTGTTTTTATGTCTTATAGATAGATAGAAGATAGAGAAAACCTACAATATAAGTTTTCAATCTGGTTTTGAGAGAATGTGCATATATCTAAAAAGAAACGAATAATACTCTAATTAGTTACTATACTAGGTTCCTATGGATACTTCATAGTATCAAAGTCAGGAACGTAATTTTTATGTTGTACCTTGTATAATAAAGACAGATGGTGTTTTGGGCTTTGAAACTGTATGACAGCAATTTTTTTCTTTGCATTTTCTACTATTCTCACACGTTACCATTATTTTAACATCTGTTTCCGTGGCCACCTCCCCTTCCCATCTGGCAGCGTCTGCATCATCATAACCCTTTGAGTCTGTCTCAGGGGTTTGATTGGTGGTGTCTGGTTGTTCTGTAATCAAGTTCCTCTGAAGAAAGGCAAGCCAATAGTTGCCTGTTTCCGATTGGCTGTCTGGTATGACTCTTTTTGTCTCCCCCGCCCCCTGCATACACCACAGCAGGCTCGGCTCTGAAACCTAAAACGGCCCCGTATACATCCATTCATGAATCTGTGACGTCAGTAAGCCTCTGTGTTCTCCTTTGCAGCAGGGTTGCAGGATTGTGTGGGTGGAATTTCCTTGCTGTGTTTTTCACAGCAGTTTGTTTTTTCTTGCCTTCCACAATGCAAGAAAATGGAGGAATATAGAAATTGCCCATTGTCGTAAGTATCTTGATAAATCTGTTCTTCTTGAAGCATCCAAATTTTCAGAATGACCAGTATCACCTTCCTGCCTTTTATTTCAGATGAGCAGATGAATGGTGCATTGGGGGTGTGAAAGGACAGGGAAAAATGCTCAAAGGGATCATATTAAAACCAATAATGTTTTTCTGTCTGACAGCTGTTTATCCATGTATTTGCATATACAGTGATTGGGGCCGTGTTTCATTTGTAGTTCTGGAGGTTGCTTAATTATTCTTGCTTCTAAAGCTAGGAAATACAAAATTCAGAGGGCAGTGGATATTTGAAAGGGCAGAAGTGATGAATAATGAGGAAAGGATAGACAAATTATCATAGACAAAATAGAATAATTGTGATTCCAGAAAGGCAGACTCCCTCTCAATTGTAAAAATATCCTGCTGCCTACTCATGTAGCTTGGATGCAATGCTGATAAAACATAAGATGTATGCTTTAGGATAAGAGGATGACCAACCATTTTGGCTATGAATGGGCTGGGGGGTTCACTAGTTAAAATCAGTTGATTTCATAGCAAGGAAAACATCTATTCAGATAATTTTTTATCATATTAAATACCCATGATTTTAACCTTATATGTACTTATGTTCTGCTGTTCAGAAATGGACTCAATCAGATCTGGCTCTGCTTATTGACCCGTTCTTGCTCAGTACTTGCTGTTTTAATACAATGGGAGTTGGAATTGTGTTCAGAATGAAAGCTATTACAAAATATGGGTATTAAATTGTCAGACTTGGAAAGTCATATCCTACCTTTCCTTGCCACTGGGATACACACCCCTTTATTGGCACGTGGGTCTCTGTGTTACAACTGTCCAAACCACCAGGTTCATATACCTTTTAAATTAGAAGACAGGCATGTTGTTTTTATTGCTAAAAACATTGTCTGTAGTTTTATAGTAAAAATAGAAAGCTACATTTTGGAGGGGTACTTGGATTTAGCAAGCATGGTGTTAGACTTAAATCGGAATGTTTTGTTGATCTTTGTAAACAGATTCTTGAAAAAGCACTGTATGTCTTCAGTTTGTGCTGCAGTGGTCATAGTTTTTTTTTTAACCTGAATATTTTGTACTGTCTGAATAAACTTTCTGATTTTGAAGGCAAAATTGCTAGATAACGTTCCTAAACAATAGAAGGGAAGTGCTGAAATTTCTTTGAAGTAGTTGAAAGCTATTCATTTTAAGTTACTTATTCAGTCCTTAGATTTCATGCTTCCTTTCAGAGCAGCTTGAATTCTGATGTGTCAATCACTATTAACCTTGTGTGAGACTGGAAGCATGCAGAAATTTGTAGGTGGCAGCATCACTTTTTCAGGGATCTGTATTGATTTGGTGTTTGGGATTTTTCTTTTTCTTTACATATGTTTCCAGCAGCATGGCGTTATGAAAATTTTCAAACTGATTTTTAAAGTTATTACAAAATGCATGGTGCAGTCGTTACAATTCTGTTATTCAAGCTGTACGTTTGTTCTGACTGGCAATATACGTTGCAAAAACTCAATTACTACTTAAATAATTACGTTTTGTATAGTTTGCTGAAAGCCGAGAGAATGGAAACCTTCCTGACCCCCTTGGGCATGCCATTCCATAAATTGCCCCAATGGAGAAAGCACATGTACAGAGAATAGTTGGTTTCAATTGCTTTGTAGACTGGCATCTCTAGAAAGCCCTGGTGAAATGAGCAAAGCTCTTGTGGCAGAGTTTAGGGGAAGAGTTGGTCCTGTAGATAAGAGATCAAGGCCATGAACAGCTCTGTATGTGATAGCTCTGGTAACAGATGGACATCTATCTGAGCACCTACAGGTTGGGGGTAATGGACATGCTCTGTCTAGCTCCCATAAATAGTTGAGCTCTGGCATTCTGGACCACCTGGAGTTTCCAGGTTGATTTTGAGGGTTGCCCAATATACAGTCCAGTACAGTTGTCTAGTCTTAATGTTATTGTGCTGTGGTTCCAGGTGATCATATCAGCCATGTCAAGGTATGGTACTATCTTACAGATTGAATAGCTGCCGCAGGAGTTGGTCCTTGGAGGAGAGAAACCAAGTGGCAGTCCAGCCCAGCCCACACTGATGGAGAAGCTTTTTCTTTAACCTGCCCCTTCTGTGTCATAATTTCCCCACCCTCCATGTTTCTAAAAATATCATGTGCATCACATGGAAGGTACATGAATATAGGAATCAGTCTTTCCTCCTAGGGAAGGATCTCCAACCCTCTAATCATCTTAGTTGCCCTCTCTTGTACTTTTGGCCATATCCTAATACTTGCTAAAATATGAGTTTGCACTTTTCACTGCTGCAGCAGTTGACACTTTCATTGAGCTATCCACTGTGACACCAAGATCTTTTTCCTTCTCTGTCACAGCAAGTTCAGACCCCTATGCCTAACTGTGAGATTTATTTTTTGTCTCAGTGTGCATCACCTTACTCTTACCAACATTGAACTTAATTTTCCACATTGTTTCCTACTCACCCAGTTTGTGGAGATCCCTCTGGAGCTCTTGACAGGCATTCTTGATTTTTACCATCTTGAATAATTTCGTGTCATCTGCAAACTTGTCCACTACTTTACTCTTGAGCTGCCAAACAGCCAAAAGGCTTTTTCTGGGGATCAGCTGTTGTTGGTTTGCCTCCCCCCACCCCCAACCGCTGCTTCTCTGTGCAGCAGAATCAGCTGTCTGGCAGCTGTTTTAGCGGAATCAGTTCAGATTTTCAAACTCTGTCTATGAATCAGTGAATAAGTTCATTTGAATTTTACTAACCCAGGATCTGGCTTCTTAGAAGGCCAGATCCTGAAGATGAAACTCAAATACTTTGGCCACCTCATGAGAAGGAAGGACTCCCTGGAGAAGAGCCTAATGCTGGGAGCGATTGAGGGCAAAAGAAGAAGGGGACGACAGAGAATGAGGTGGCTGGATGGAGTCACTGAAGCAGTAGGTGCAAACCCTTCCAACTCTATGATTCTATGACCCCCATGGACAATGATCCTCCAGGCCTTCCTTTCCTCTACCATTCCTCGAAGTCCATTTGACAGGAAAGCCTGGGGGATCATTGTCCATGGGGTCATAGAATCATAGAGTTGGAAGGGGCCATACAGGCCATCTAGTCCAACCCCCTCTGCTCAACGCAGGATCAGCCCAAAGCATCCAAGAAAAGTGTGTATCCAGCCTTTGCTTGAAGACTGCCAGTGAGGGGAAGTTCACCACCTCCTTAGGCAGCCTATTCCACTGCTGAACTACTCTGACTGAAATTTTTTTTTCTTGATATCTAGCCTATATCGTTGTACTTGTAGTTTAAACCCATTACTGTGCATCCTTTCGCGATGCGTCAGACATGACTTTGCACCTAACAACAACAAACCCAGGAAAACTCAAATCCGAAAATACCAATTTTTTTTCCTGGTGCACATTCCTAGTTGAGACATATAATTCTATTTCTGTCACTTTTTACTTTTGCATCTTGTCAATCTTAAACAAGTTAAAGCATTTTGTCAATTTTCTATCGAGACTTTTAATTTATTTTGGCTACAGGAATAGACTTTACATAGTGTTCCTTGATAATATCTATGGTTTCAGTTCATAGTTCTGGTAATAGTAAAATAGATATTTCAAATGCAATAATATACACAAGTTATCACAGTTCAGTTTTGCAGTCATATGTGAACATTTAGGTATAATTGATTTTAAGTACTGTAAAGAATTTTATCAACATATCTAGATATAATCATCTGAGCAATATAAAATCCAGAATATTTTATGATAAATTATCATGGAATGAACTTGGCGAAGTTTGAATAATTTTTTTGTAAAATGGAAAGCTATGTAAATACTTCAATAGTTTCGTCACATGCCCAGGTTCCAGCTTGGTTTTGATGTCAGGTGATTTTAGTGTGACTGATGTACAAAGTCCACCATGTAATATTACTGATACCACAGAGTCCGCAGAAATATTTTTGACTTGGATGGAGCTTTTTCGTGCTATTGTAACTTTTGTAGTTACCAAAAATCTTTCCCTTGAGAGGATGGTAAGGTAGAAGAGGCACTCAGACTGAGGACTAGGCAAAACAATTGGAAGAATGGTTCTCAGTTTTACATTGTAAGTACAGTTGTTTGCATTATGCTTATGTGTTGCCCTCTGTCTCTTTTCAGGGGCCACTTGCTGCACCAGGTGTGAGGATATCTTTTTGTTTACGTAATATCTCAGACTTTCTATTCCATGCACACCCACAGTACAATGACCAGTTCTCAGGAACCCCTGAGCTGGTCGTCTTCTACAACTGTGATCACCAAGACCCTAAGTGAAGACAGAGATTTTAGTGGGATGCATGGAGAACATATGACCACTGGTCTTCACTCTTCACCTGAGATGATAGAAGATGCACAAGACAAGGGTTTGTTTCAGAGCAATGTGTCAGAGAACATGAGCAGCTCAGTTGCCACAACAGTACTGACCAGCATAAGTGAGGATTCCAGGGACCAGTTTGAGAACAGTGTGCTACAATTAACAGAACAGGATGAATTAGAAACCACTGTTAACCAGGACAACAGTGACAGTGTGAAAAGGGAGACCAACCATGGAACAGATGATATCAAAATCCAATTCAACAGATCAGGCAGTGGAAATAGTGGATTTCTTGAAGGGCTCTTTGGCTGTTTGAAGCCAGTATGGAATATTATAGGCAAAGCTTACTCCACTGATTACAAGCTGCAACAACAAGGTAAACTTCTGTGGTAAAATCATATATTTTTATTGGGGCTTAAAAACGTGTTTTCAAAGTCGGGTGAATTTAGACGCAGAGAGGAGTATGTTAGCCTCTGCAGTATCATTAAATTCCCATAGCCTCATCTTTTTGCATGTGTGCATCAGTGTTTCATATACCACTCACTGGCAATAGCTCTAAAGACTATAATTAATCTTTCAATTAGAAGTCCTATAAAGTTTTCTATGTCTCAGTTGCTCCTTGAGCATTTAATCCGGGGTTTGCAAATTTTGTTATAACATGACTCCTGCTTTGTCAAGAAGCAATGGGATCAGCTTCTTAAAAGTGTAATACACAAAGCAGATATAAGTCATACAAATCAATGGCAAAAGAAATAACAAAACAGCTAGAGCCTCTGACCTCTGTTGTCTCTGACTTATGACTATGTAAGGCATGGTTTATGCTATTAGGCCTTTCTTTGTTCAATTCCTCCCCTTTTTTCTCTTAACAACTTTTTAAAAAACGAAGTAAATTATTTTATTGACATTATATATGAGGAAGTGAGCTATGTCTCATGAAACCTTATAATGAACTAGAGTTCTTTAAGATCCCAGTGGACTTGTTTTGTTTTACAAAAAATGGGACAGTGGTAAACTACCCATCTACTTGATAGCTGGGGAAAGCTCCATGATAGTGGGAATTGAATGTTCAATGCTTCTTTGTTGAAATAGGGCATCCCTTGCTTCCATGAAGTCTGTAGTGTATGCCAAAACTATTAGATCATCTGTTATATCTGAAATCAGGCCACTCTGGGGTGGTGATGTTACAATATTCACCTATTCACAATATTCACAGAGACAGTGTATTCTTTTGGATGCTGCATACCTTGTAGAAATGATCTCCAAAAATTCCTGGTGGCACCTGACATAGTTGTTTAGGAAGTCATCTTTTCACACACCAAGATTTATAGAGCTAAAACAGTAGTCAGTGCCTCCATAGCCCCCTCCCTCCAAAACCGGGGCAAAGTTTTCTTTTTTCTGCAGTACAGTTCCAAAGAATCCATGTACTCATTATGGTGGTTTCTTCCTCTTGCCTAGTTTATGTCTGGCAAATCCAATGCCTAATGGACATGGTCAGAGTTCCTTCCTAGGCAGAAGACCATGTTTTTTTTCCTGTAGGGAGGAGAAAGGTAACTTGGGCCACAAAACCAGATAAATAGTTTGAAGTCTCAGACTCTAGATTAAAGGTGGGAGAAGACTTTGACTCCAAATTAAGCAATCAGATTTTCCTTATCCAGATCGTTTCTAGTTAGCATCTCTAGCTGCTAATATGAACTACTGGAAAATTCCTTTAGGTTTAAAGGACATTTTTTCTGTTTAAGGATTTCCAGAAAAGGGGCAAGGAAGATCTCTTGGTTCCTGCTCACCATCATTTCTAGATGAAGTGCTGATTGTTGTTTTTCTTGTTCTCTAGCATTCTGTTTACTAATTAAGTTCAAGATATTACTTGGTGCTTGTTGGAAGCTATAATAGAGTGTGTGTGCTGTTACCAGATACGTGGGAGGTTCCTTTTGAGGAGATTTCTGAACTGCAGTGGCTGGGCAGTGGAGCACAGGGAGCAGTCTTCTTGGGCAAATTCCGAGCAGAGGAGGTGGCCATCAAGAAAGTGAGAGAACAGAGTGAAACAGATATCAAGCATTTAAGGAAGCTGAAGCATCCTAACATCATCGCTTTCAAGTAGGTCAATATTTTGATTGTGAAGGCTATATTTCTCGAGCATTGCTACCTGGTCAGACTTTGCAGTTCTCCTGATGGTCAGTGAAATTATGCTTTGAATTCAGCTACTTCCCTGTATCATCTGATCTACAGTAGTAACTAGAAAATCTCATTTACAGGATAAAATTCTGTATTTTATATGCATGCTGATGGTATACTGGGTTCGTTTTTGTATGGATGGGAGAGGGAAGGAAAATCTACTTGAAACTTATTATGTTCATGTATTTGACTCATCTCAAGGGTTCAGTCCCTTGCAGCAATTAGCATAACAGAAGAAAATCACTGGCTTTTTAAATAGGCAAGAGGATTTCTAGAGATACTTCACTAAATATGTGGAGATTTACTTTTCTGCAAAGCGTATTGTGTTACTCCTGCGCATTGCTAGGCATGCTGGTAGAGACCCCCCTCCTCAAAAGCCAGAAGAGAATTCTCCACACTTCAGCCTATCTTCTGGACAGGTAACAGGAGGAGATTATTCATCAAAATAAACTAAAATGGAGTATGTGGAGACTCCTGAGGGTCATGGGAGAACACAGCAGTGATGGCCAGTTTGTGAGAGGGAAAGCAATGGAGAGAAAAATCTGCTATCAAGAATCTGTTTTGCACACCATCATATTAGTAACCTGACCACCATGAAAAATCATCCTGGTATGGAAGCAAACATTGTTTCATCCCCTGCATTCTGCCCCCATGAAGGCTTCAAATCACACTTCATCGTTGAATGGGGATTGTTTAGAACTTAACACTCTGATCTCTGAAGAGTCTTCGCTTTCACTGCTATTGAGATATATGTCTGAATAATAACAAGTAATCAACCTTGCATGTATGGAACTGTTAAGGAGAATGGTGAATGAGCCACTGTGTTTCAGTCTAGAATGTCCCATTGTTTTTAGGTTGTCTTTTTCATCTGTAGTTCTATTTTATGTTAGGGGAGTTTGTACTCAGGCACCATGTTACTGTATAATAATGGAGTACTGTGCACATGGACAGCTGTATGAAGTCTTGCGAGCAGGTCGGAAGATCACGCCTCGTCTGCTTGTAGATTGGTCCACAGGAATTGCTGGTGGAATGAACTATTTACATCTTCATAAGATCATCCACAGAGACCTCAAGTCACCTAAGTGAGTTTCTAATGTGTATCAAGAATTAGAAATAGAATTGAATGTAAATTAAGGCTTGAGCTGCTATAGTGGCACAAAACATTCTCATGCTGTATTCTGTTTTTCCTTTCTTCAGTGTATTAGTCACTCACAATGATACAGTAAAAATTTCGGATTTTGGTACTTCCAAAGAACTCAGCGATAAGAGTACGAAGATGTCCTTTGCAGGAACTGTAGCCTGGATGGCCCCAGAAGTGATTCGCAATGAACCTGTCTCTGAAAAAGTGGATATATGGTGAGAAATGTTTACAAAAGGGCTAGCCAATTTCTATGTTCCCAATAGAATTTAACATCAACCAATATTTAATGATTTGATATTACTTCTGATTTCTCCTGTTCAGAAGTAAAATATTTTTGTAGTCTTCCTTGCAAAATATTGTTTTTCGGTTTCTTCATTCTCCTGTATGCATTAGGTCCTTTGGAGTGGTTTTGTGGGAACTTCTCACTGCAGAGATTCCATATAAGGATGTAGATTCCTCAGCCATCATCTGGGGTGTAGGTAGCAACAGCCTGCACCTTCCTGTGCCCTCCACTTGTCCAGATGGATTCAAGCTCCTTATGAAACAAACATGGTAAGAATTGCTGCTTGTGTAGCAAGCAAAGCTGATACTGTAACCTGCATCCACCCTTGCAATACCCGAGTCATATCATGTCCTCTGCAAATAACCAGCAGGAATCCCCCTCATGCTTCCTTGCTGCAATCCTGACTCAGGCAAAATTCACTCACACAGCCTTCAACACAAGTGTTGACTGAACGTGTGCTTAGGGGATATACTGTGTAAACAATAGGATTTTCCTTGATTGGTTTCTTTCTAGTAAAGTATGAGGAAATGTGTAGACTTAATGGATTTTGAGTGTTCTTTGCATTGAATGAATGTGGTGCCATTACCACCAGTGAAATGGAGTGACAGGATCCAAGCTGTACATGGTGTGAGTTGCTGTCCATGGATGTCAGAGAATATGCATAATCTGCATAGCAGATGGGTGTGAGCATGGTATAAGCGACCCCACTGTGTCAGTGTGAGTGTAGTATGCCTTGCTGCTCTAGGCTTAATGCAAGCTTCTATCTTTTATCCTGCATTGGAACCATGATCCTTGGTCCGGATCCAACCCACTTTCTTTAAATTGACAACCAAAGCTGAGATCTCTTCCTGTACACACCACTCTAGCAATACTATTCTTGTGAAAAATAATAATTTAGAGTAATGTGTTGGCTTGACTTCAGATTCATTAATATGTTAATATTTCCACAGACATTGAAGTTTATTTGAAATGTCACTATAAAGGGATACTCCAGATATGTTCATAGTCATATTTTAATTTACTGTACAGATAGACTCTCATTTCTTTTCCAGGCAAAGCAAGCCCCGGAATCGTCCCTCTTTCCGACAGACACTTATGCACCTTGATATTGCATCTGCTGATGTGCTGGCCACTCCTCAGGAGACTTATTTCAAGTCTCAGGTAAATCTAGAAATACCAGTGCAGAATTCACATTCTTACACTCAGCTTGTCTTCGGATGGGCTCTGTATATTTGAAAAAGGATGACAAAGCAGACGCAAGGACTGATGGTACTAAATTTGTGTATGTAAGGGAATATGAAGGGAAAGAATTTAATGTGTATAATCTGAAGTACCTAAAAAAGAGGCAACAAACCAAAAATCATATTCTACAACAGAATGACATTTGCATTAATTAGTTTGCAGTAGTAGAAGAAGAGTTGGTCTTTATATGCTGCTTTTCTCTACCAAAAGTCTCAAAGTGGCTTACAATCACCTTCCCTTCCCTCTCCCCACAACAGTCACCCTGTGAGGTAGGTGAGGCTGAGAGAGCCCTGATATTACTGCTTGGTCAGAACAGCTTTATCAGTGCTGTGATGAGCCCAGGGTCACACAGCTGGCTGCGTGTGGAGGAGCGGAAAATCAAACCTGGCCTGCCAGATTAGAAGCTGCTGCTCTTAACCACTATACCAAGCTGGCTTCTGTAGTACTGTACTGTACAGTTTCATAAACAGCCTGCTTCATCATATGTATTAAATGGACCAAAAAAGTGACTATACAGAGAGATTGAGCTACAAGAGGGGATAAACCAAATACCGTAATAGAGAATACACCTTTATTACTGAAGTACTATATAAGAATAAAGAAAAGTGTATCTGAAACAAGTGTTGTATGGAATTAATGTAACAATGCAGGATATATGCCATCCCACGAAGAGGGGTTTGTTCTGATTTGTTTTTGGCTTGTTGCAAGTCAGGCCAAGCATGGCAATGCTTTTTTAAAGATAATGAGAACTGCATCTTTGGTGCAGCCATTAAACATGATTGCTTTAATTCACCTAAGCAGATCCCCATACAGAAGTGTGTCCTAGGGCAAATCTGTGGGGTTGTGAGTATAAAAATCTAATGCCAAATATGCTTTATGAATTTCCTTTGAACAGCTATAGATTGGTCTGATTAGTCTGAAACAGAATTTTACAGATTAAGATAACATTTTTAGCATTGCTCCAGTTAGTGATGGTTGAGCTTGTATAGGAAATCATGCTGAATTACAGGGAAAAACTGGGACTTAGATGGCATCAGACTTTCAGAATCTATAATGGTAATGTTTACATAAAGGTGCCAAGTAACCTATAAATACTTGCTGAGGTTTCTTTTCTAATATGCAGAAAGAGCAGCCCTTTTCACAGAAGTTGTCATTGCCATGATTCATGCTGTGTAATCATTTAAATGTGAAATTATTTTGGTAGGCTGAATGGAGAGAAGAAGTGAAGAAGCACTTTGAAAAAATTAAAAGTGAAGGAACTTGTATACACCGGTTAGATGAAGAACTTATTCGTCGCAGAAGAGAAGAACTCAGGTCAGTTTATTTCTTATGAATATAAAAGAAACCTGCTGGTTCAAGTGTTGATTTAATAATTAATTTTTTAGACTGTCCTTCCCAAAGGCACAGGGTGGTTTACAAATGAGAGCCCATCTAGCCCAGTATCTTATTGCCAGCTGATAGGCTGCCTAGATACTTATAGACAGCCTAGAAGTAGGGTGTGAAAGCAATAATCTCTCCCCTGTTTGACCTCCTCACTCCAACAGCTGGTATTAAGAAACCTCTTGCCATCAAGCCTGGAGGTTCTGATTGGCTATCAAATTGATAGGTCTGTCCTCTGTGACTATGTCTTAAACTCCTTCTAAGATGTTGACTGCCATCAGCAGAGTTTATAAATCAACTATGTTGTGCGAAGAACTGTTCTTTGTTTGTCCTGAATCTAGTGCTAAGGTTTTTCAGGGTGATCCCACATTCCCATATTATGAGAGAGGGGAACGATAGGTTACAATTATCTGTTCTGAGTGCTTCTTTCATAGCTGAAACCTTGATCTTGTTTTTGTTTTAATCAGCTATGCTTGTATTAAAAATTATATAGGACATGTTTAATTTGGAAAGATTCTGCATAAGTACAGTTGTCCTTTGTACTGCATATATATGCTCTAGCTTATTGAAACTAGCTGTCTTCGCACAGGCATGCACTGGACATCCGTGAACATTATGAAAAGAAACTGGAAAGGGCCAATAACTTGTACATGGAACTCAGTGCCATCATGCTGCAGCTGGAGGTTCGGGAAAAGGAACTCATTAAGTACGTAACCCACCTGTGTGCCCAGCATCATGAATGGGAGATTATTATAACAAGGGTGGAAAGGACTGTGATCCATTCTTTTTAATTAATCAGTTTATTTCTATGGCTGCATTAGTAGAGGGCATTTGCAGTGGCAGTTTTGTCCATACCTTCCCTTTTCCAAACGGTAATGACTGGGGAAGGCACTGGCAAACCACCCCGTATTGAGTCTGCCATGAAAACGCTAGAGGGCGTCACCCCAAGGGTCAGACATGACCTGGTGCTTGCACAGGGGATACCTTTACCTTTACCTTTACCTCCCTTTTCCAGAACGGCCTTCTTTGGCCCCTGCATAGCACACACACACTGGAGGACTTCTGAATTAGGGAAAGGTTCACCCTTTTGGTTTTCTGCGGAAATTATAAATGAATATTCCCTGATGATAGGAACTGGAGGCAACCTGTCTGTTCCCAAACCATTTATGGTCACTTAATTAAATCCCCCTAGTAATAGGGCGAGGAATCCCTTTCCCTTAGAATGCTGTACTTGCTTATGTTTGGAATTTTGATCTGCTCCGCAGCCAGGATTCCTGGTAGTTTCAGCAGTTGCTTAACAAATAACTAGTCTTTTTGCATTGTTGACATGAGTGTATTGTAAGATATATAAGAAAAAAATTAGATTCATCTGGAGAAAGTTATTGCTTTGTCCTTTGGTAATTTACTTTTGCAATGGGAACATTAGGGTTTTATTCTTACTCTATAATGTAGGCGGGAACAAGCTGTGGAAAAGAAATATCCTGGGACTTACAAACGTCACCCAGTCCGACCCATAATCCATGCCAATACAGTGGAAAAATTGATGAAAAGGAAAGGAGTCTCTCACAAGCCTGGGGGTCAGATTAAAAGGTGAGCCAAGTAGCAAAACAATTTCCCCCTATGGGAGGTGTATTCTGTTTACTTGAGGAAGTCAACCCTGAATATAAGATGACCTCCCCCCTCTCTACAAGGTAACAGTGTGAACAAAGTTTTCAATTATATAGCAATCAATACACAGTGAACATTGTGGGCTGCAGAAGAAAATAATTTCATTTTTTGCACTTTTACTGGTAATTGCTCACAAGTAGTACTGGATCATGTTTCAAATTTAAGAAGGTAAATTCTACCCCCTTCTCTCTGAGTGAAAGGTAGTAGGCAAAGTCTCAGACTGACCACCTAGCAGTGGGCTCTGCGCTCGAGGATCATAATATTTTCTGTGGGTTAGGAAGTGAGATTTTGTTATATTACCAATCCAGCAGGACATTTAAGGTTAACAACTTGCTTTATCCTTCCCTATCTAAAATGTCCACCAACTACTTGTTGTTATGTGCGAAGTCGTGTCCGACCCATTGCGACCCCATGGACAATGATCCTCCAGGCCTTCCTGTCCTCTACCATTCCCCGGAGTCCATTTAAGTTTGCACCGATTGCTTCAGTGACTCCATCCATCCACCTCATTCTCTGTCGTCCCCTTCTTCTTTTGCCCTCGATCTCTCCCAGCATTAGGCTCTTCTCCAGGGAGTCCTTCCTTCTCATGAGGTGGCCAAAATATTTGAGTTTCATCTTCAGGATCTGGCCTTCTAAAGAGCAGTCAGGGCTGATCTCCTCGAGGACTGACCGGTTTGTTCGCCTTGCAGTCCAAGGGACTCGCAAGAGTCTTCTCCAGCACCAGAGTTCAAAAGCCTCAATTCTTTGACGCTCGGCCTTCCTTATGGTCCAACTTTCGCAGCCATACATTGCAACTGGGAAGACCATAGCCTTGACTAAACGCACTTTTGTTGGCAGGGTAATGTCTCTGCTTTTTAGGATGCTGTCTAGATTTGCCATAGCTTTCCTCCCCAGGAGCAAGCGTCTTTTAATTTCTTTGCTGCAGTCCCCATCTGCAGTGATCTTGGAGCCCAGGAAAATAAAATCTGTCACTATCTCCATTTCTTCCCCTTCTATTTGCCAGGAATTGAGAGGGCCGGATGCCATGATCTTTGTTTTCTTGATGTTGAGTTTCAAGCCAACTTTTGCACTCTCCTCCTTCACCCGCATCAACAGGCTCTTTAGTTCCTCTTCACTTTCTGCCATTAGAGTGGTATCATCTGCATATCTGAGGTTGTTGATATTTCTCCCTGAAATCTTGATCCCAATTTGTGACTCCTCTAATCCCGCATTTCTCATGATGTGCTCTGCATACAAGTTAAATAGGCAAGGCGACAGTATACAGCCTTGCCGAACTCCTTTCTCAATTTTGAACCAGTCAGTGATTCCATGTTCAGTTCTCACTGTTGCTTCTTGACCTGCATATAAATTTCTCAAGAGACAAATAAGATGCTCTGGTATTCCCATCTCTTTAAGAACTTGCCACAATTTGTTGTGCTCCACACAATCAAAGGCTTTAGCATAGTCAATGAAGCAGAAGTAGACGTTCTTCTGGTACTCCCTAGCTTTCTCCATGATCCAGCGTATGTTGGCAATTTGATCTCTAGTTCCTCTGCCTCTTCGAAATCCTGCCTGTACTTCTGGAAGTTCTCGGTCCACATATTGCTGGAGCCTAGCTTGTAGGATTTTGAGCATAACTTTGCTAGCATGAGAAATTAGTGCAATGGTGCGGTAGTTTGAACATTCTTTGGCATTGCCCTTCTTTGGGATTGGAATGTAAACTGACCTTTTCCAATCCTGTGGCCATTGTTGAGTTTTCCAAATTTGCTGGCATATTGAGTGTAGCACTTTTACTGCATCGTCCTTTAAGATTTTGAATAGTTCAACTGGAATGTTGTCACTACCACTAGCTTTATTGTTGCTCAGACTTCCTAAGGCCCATTTGACTTCACATTCCAGGATGTCTGGCTCCAGGTCAGTAACTACCCCATTGTGGTCATCAGGGATGTTAAGCTCGCTCTTGTATAGTTCTTCTGTATAATTTTGCCACCTTTGTTTGATCTCTTCTGCTTCTGTGAGGTCCCTACCATTTTGGTCCCTTATCATACCCATCTTTGCATGAAACGTTCTCTTCATATCTCCAATTTTCTTGAAAAGATCTCTGGTCCTCCCCATTCTATTGTTTTCTTCTATTTGCTTGCACTGTTCATTTAAGAAGGCATTCTTATCTCTTCTAGCTTTTCTCTGGAATTCTGCATTCAATTGGGTGTATCTTTCTCTTTCTCCCTTGCCTTTCACTTCCCTTCTCTCCTTAGCTATTTGTAAAGCTTCCTCAGACAGCCATTTTGATTTCTTGCATTTCTTTTTCTTTGGGATGGTTTTAGTTGCTACCTCTTGTACAATGTTGCGAACCTCCGTCCATAGTTCTTCAGGCACTCTGTCTATCAGATCTAATTCCTTAAATCTATTTGTCACCTCCACTGTGTATTCGTCGGGGATATGATTTAGTTCATACCTGAGTGGCCTAGTGCTTTTCCCTACTTTCTTCAATTTAAGCCTAAATTTTGCAACAAGAAGCTCATGATCTGAACCACAATCAGCTCCTGGTCTTGTTTTTATTGACTGGATAGAACTTTTCCATCTTTGGCTGCAGAGCACATAGTCAATCTGATTTCTGTGTTGACCGTCTGGTGATGTCCATGTGTAGAGTCGTCTCTTGGGTTGCTGGAAAAGAGTGTTTGCTATGACCATTGTATTCTCTTGACAAAATTCTACCAGCCTGTGCCCTGCTTCATTTTGTACTCCAAGGCCAAACTTGCCTGTTATCCCGGTTATCTTTTGGCTTCCTACTTTAGCATTCCAATCCCCCATGATGATAAGCACATCATTTTTGGGCGTTGCTTCTAGAAGGTGTTGTAGGGCTTCATAGAACTGATCAACTTCATCCTCTTCAGCAGCAGTGGTTGGGGCGTAGACCTGGATCACTGTGATGTTGAATGGTTTGCCTTGGATTCGAACTGAGATCATTCTGTCATTTTGGGGATTGTATCCCAAGACTGCTTTTCCTACTCTCTTATTGATTATGAAGGCTACTCCATTTCTTCTGCGAGATTCTTGTCCACAGTAGTATACCTGATGGTCATCTGAATTAAATTCACCCATTCCTGTCCATTTTAGTTCACTGATTCCTAAAATGTCGATGTTCAGTCTTCTCATTTCTTGTTTAACCACGTCCAGCTTGCCTTGATTCATGGATCTGACGTTCCAGGTTCCTATGGAATAAAAATCTTTACAGCATCGGACTGTCTTTTCGCCACCAGTTACTTCCACAACTGAGCGTCCTTTCGGCTTTGGCCCAGCCGCTTCATTCATTCTGGCGCTACTCGTACTAGCCGTCTGCTCATCCCCAGTAGCATATTGGACACCTTCCGACCTGAGGGGCTCATCTTCCAGCGTCATATCGTTATGCCTATTGGAACTGTCCATAGAGTTTTCATGGCAAAGATACTGGAGTGGTTTGCCATTTCCTTCTCCAGTGGATCACCTTTTGTCAGAGCTCTCAGCTATGACCTGTCCGTCTTGGGTGGCCCTGCACGGCATAGCTCATAGCTTCACTGAACTACGCAAGCCCCCTTGCCACAACAAGGCAGCGATCCTTGAAGGGGGCCACCAACTACTAGCCTACTGTAAATCCATGGGCTTCTTGTGTTTCTCTCTCCTGGGTGGGGGAAGGGGGAAGAGCTGAACTGCTAGGCGACTGTGTCCAGAAATGCAGGGGAAGATGCTAAAGCTGGTGTGGAGTACTATTCTGAGCTACAGACCTAGAAGCATGGGTCATCATAGGAGTACCATTGTTCCTACCTCTTTGTACGGTTTATCAAACAAGGAGTTAGCTGATGAGTCCACCCAATTCTTCCTCTGTCCCCTTGAAATTTGAAGCAGCTTGAAAGGCAGTAATTACAGACTCAGCCTACCTTTTCCTATTGATCCTGTCTGCTGGTGAATGAGTTGGTGCACCTTTTCCAGAGCTCTCCCCACATGCGCCATGAGTTACCTCTCACACTCAGCAGAGCTTTATACCTGAGTGAAAGGCTACCTCTTCACCTTTTCACAAGACAAAAAGCTAAAAAAGTCTTCCTTTTTGAGTAACTACAATAGTACCAGTCTAGACAGTTGAAAAAGAAGAGCTGCTTTTCACTACAAAGGAGTCTCAAAGTGGCTTACAATTGCCTTCCCTTCCTCTCCCCACAATAGATACCCTGTAAGGTAGGCAGGGCTGAGAGAACTCTGAAAGTACTGTTCTCTCAGTGCAATCCTATCAGGTCTGTGACTAGCTCAAGATCACCCAGCTGGCTGCATGTGGAGGAGTGGGGAATCAACCTCAGTTCTCCAGATTAGAAGCCACCACTCTTAACCACGACACCCAGTTTCTCATGGCAAGTGTTCGGATTTTAATATATTTTTAAAAATTGTTAAACATTTATCAAGTGATATGACCATATATGGTCATGTTAGTCCACACACCCCCTCCCTAAATGGCCAATGATGGGGCTGGAGGGGATGGGAAGGAGTCGGGCCCCGGGTGTACACCACTATGCTTCCCAACTATATTCTTCATGAACGTGCCACTTCTGGGGTTTCTCAAGGCCTGTTGAATATTTCTCAGTGGTAAAAAAGTTGAAAAAGCTGTTGTAGGTGATTGATCACGGATGCTATTGGCTCTTAGCAACGTCAGCTTTTAGCATCAAATAATTACTTGAGAAGCTGAACAAGATGTAGCAGTATAAATTATATTGTGGACCCAGAGAAGGCAATAAAAGCTAACTCTAAAATAACGATTGATTTAGGTGGGTAGATGTGTTGGTCTGAAATAGCAGAACAATATTTGAGTCCCATGGCACCTTTAAGACCAACACACAAAGTTTTATTCAAGGGGTAAGCTTCCGTGTGTGTGTGTGTGTGTGAAAAATCAAACAATCATGGCAGGAGCATGTATATACAGGATCTTGACGCTAGTCTCTAGATGCATCTTAAGTGGCGCTTCTGGTTCTGGCATTATTTGTGCTTTTCTTGATGTGTGCCAATTCATACATCATTTAAAAAGGCACTAAACTAGTCCAGTCATCTTTTAGTAGACACCTTGACAGGGCAGTAAGAGGAAATGTGAAAAAGCTCTATACAACTGAGCTTAGCACTTACCAATTCTAACAGAGAGGATGGTATTTTGCTTCCTTTCCAGACCTGATCTGCTGAGGTCTGATGGCATTTCCAACACTGAGGTCGGCCCTAGTGGCTCTCCTCTCTCAGGGAGTCCCAAGATGTCTACAGTTAATAGCAAAGGCCGTTACCGTAGCAAACCACGCCACCGCCGAGGAAACAGCAAAGGCAGCTCCAGTGACTTCACAGGGATTTTGAAAAACCAGCCAGCCCAGGATGACTCAGAGCAACCATCTAACCACAATCAGCATCACCCCCCTCATCATGGGCATCACCCTCGGCTAAACATACACGGGCAGGACATAGCCAGCTGTGCGAACAACCTACGGTATTTTGGCCCTGCTGCAGCCCTGCGGAGCCCTCTTAGTAATCATGCGCAGTGGAGGATGTCTGGCTCTAGCCCCGACCTTATCTCCACTGCCATGGAAGCTGATTCACGGAGAAATCTGGAGGAGGATGAAGGCAACAAGGCTAATAATTGGGAATGCTGTAAAGGAGACATGTGCTGCCTCTGTCCAGAGTGCAAACTGCGGGAAAATGGTTCAAACCAAGGGCAGGCACTTGAGCCAGGGCTGGAGCCACCACAGCATGATCCACTGTATGCAAATGCTCAGTTTCCTGGAAGGAGCGAGGGAAGTGAATTTAGCACCCACAGGCCAGGGTCATCCCTTGGCTCCTCACACCCAACGAGCAGTCCTGGACTACTGTGTAAAACACGACCCATCCCAAAGGTAAGGTACCTCTGCCCTTCTCACAAATAATGACCTTTGCTCTCTGGTCATGTATGCTCAATTTGTTGGCGTGTTCAGGAGTTCATAGTTCTTTCCATGTAGAACTGGTTTCATTTTACGAGCATTGCTAAATGGTTTATTTTTTTGTTAGAAGCCATATTGCTGTGTGTTTGTAATTGGCTGCTGGTAATAATTGGCAAACCACACTAGTCTTTTATCTCCCTGCCAGAGTGGCGATGATTCTTCAGAAGAAGAGGGAGAGGTGGATAGTGAAGTGGAATTCCCACGAAGACAGAGGTAAAAATTTAAATTGCTGAAGTCTTCCTATTGCTGAGTAACTAATTAGTTAATGGGAGGGATTAAATTTTATATTGATTTAATTGGTCTTTCAACCCATGCCTAGAGATAGAATAATACATTTATAAATGATGGATTTGAATCAAAAAGTACTAAATATCAATTTCTCTCTCTTTTTTAATCCATTGATTATTGTAGGCTGCAGAATGTATGGTGTACATATAGACATATGTTGTCATACTATGCCTCTCAAGAGGTGTTCTGAGTAATGGTTAATTGAAGAACATCAGAACATCAGTGCTAGAGTGTTGAAATCCCAGTAATTGTATCACATTGGCTCTCGCAGTGATATCATACTGAGTGCTCAGGCCTGTATTACTTGTAAAAAGTAAATCTAACCTCAAATTACACAATATTTACACATGAGTGAGTTCCTCTGGCACAACTACTTCAGCCTGTTGGTATCAACAAATGATCACGTCTCTTGCTGCTCTTGCTTGTTGCTTTTGTGAAATTTGTATCCTGTACTGTTCTGTAGGCATTACTCCCCAACACTTGCTCTGGCTTTCCATAGCCTTCTCCTACTAGATTGACTAAATGCTGTATATGCTTTTCAGTTGTCCTACTTCTTTGAATAGATTATTCAAGCATCAGCAGAAAGTAAAAGTGGCATTATATACTATAAAGAAATGCTGAGCTTTTAAAGATCTTGCAAAGGGTGCTAATAGAAAAAGCCACCTTTGCTAGCAGCTACTGAGGAATGACATATAGGCTGTGAATTATCCCATCTGTAGCAGATAAGTAGACATGCTTGGAACGCAGAAAAGTGAAGAGCATAGGAGAACTTAACCCGCCTTTCCTTTTCATACCTTTTGTTATTCAAACAGTAAAATATACGGAGGCAGTGGAAGGGAATAGGTCTGAAGACTAATGCTAGTTCCATTTTCTAGTTTATCAATATGCTTCTTGAACAGAAAGGAACATCAGCTAGATGAAAGTTCAGAATTTATCATGAAAGGTCTTCCTTCCTTCAGCTCAATTTGTATATGTTGCATAGAGAATCTTTTGAGTGATTGGGTCTAGACATGGACAGAAAAATCCTGTATCACCCTTGTGTATTATTCTGAACTATACTGACTCTACAGAGATAGTGTTGAACTTACTAAACAAATTGGTTCTTTTGCAGCTTTAATTTAAACTACTTATCTTTAGCTCATGCATAGTATTGTGATGAGACTTTATATACTGGGTATATTTCTAAAATCTTGAATACAAATTATGAAACATTTTTCAAAGTTTACAGTTTTTTCTTAAGAGTGGGAGAAAGATTTTTATGCGACAGTTCTCTAAGTTAAATCTGCCACAGGAAAATCTCCTTTTAAGTCGATATGCATAAGTTATTTTTTTAGGAACTTGGCCACCATCGTAGCCTACTCAATTGCATTAAACCTTTAAGTCTTGCCAATACGACTCTTGTGGATTTGCAGGCCACATCGCTGCATCAGTAGCTGCCAGTCCTATTCAACCTTCAGCTCTGAAAACCTCTCTGTGTCTGATGGAGAGGAAGGGAATACCAGTGATCATTCCAATAGTCCAGATGAGCAGGCCAGGAGACGAGAAGATCAGCTGGCTGAGAAGCTGGATGAGATGATGTCACAGACTCCAGAAATCCCCATTGAGATCTCTACTCAGTCAGATGGGCTTTCAGATAAGGAGAGTGCTGTACGCAGAGTGAAAACACAGATGTCACTGGGCAAGTTGTGTCCTGAGGAATGTGGCTATGAGGTCAGTATTACTATCTTTTTGCCTTTGTGTAGTTGAAAAATCAATTGACAGTTTGGAAACTAAAGCTGTTAGTTGGCTGTCTAGACCGAGGATAAATTATTAAGTATAAGTAAAATGTAGTAAGCTTCCAAAGGTTTTTTGCCCCTTTCTTTCCTCAGTATCAAAGGTTTTAGGCCTGAAATTTTCCTTATCTCTGTCCAAAACCATTCATACCTAAAACCATCTGGAGCACCCACACTTTTAAAGTTCCCAGCCTTGGGGAGATATGGAGGAGTCACATAGTTGCCAGCATAAAAGAGGTCCTTCCCACCAGTTGGATAGGAAGAACCAGTGAGGCTATGGTGTCTTGGTTTATAAACGAACCTCTCTACAAATTCTGCATGGAACTCTCAGATCCGTTGCAGATATTGGATTGGTTTTTGCCTGCTATCTGCCGGTGGCAGCAGAACATCCCCTTCCCTATCCCATTTCCCCATAGCTCCTTTTGATACCTCCTCCCTCCAAAAGCTATGCTGGTGTCAGGTCCTTACTTACATAGATCTTTGAGTTCCATTGCAACAAATTGCAACTCTGTTATTAACAGGCAGCAATGCCTGTCAAACCTTGTTGGTGTTTCCAATGATGAAAAACACCACCCCCACTGTTGTCTTGTGTTTTTGAATTAGAGTTTCTGGGTGGGTTCATTTTCTGAGCTGCATTCAAGAGCTTGGGTTTTCTCAAAAACCATGTGTGTGCTGAATATCACCTCCCAAGGCCTGATCCGGCCAGAATCTGGCACGAATTTTGGCTTATCACATGGTTCGTTCCCATCCCTATTAACTGGGGCACCCAAGACTCTGCAGTGAGTTTGTTCTGAGTCTTCTGTCCTCTGCAGTGGATAAAGAATACAAGTGTGCTGTTGAACATGATGCAATAGGGATATCCTTTTTGCTCCAGAAGACGCAAGGAAATACCATGAATGTAACAGATCTCTGATCCACATGAAGAAGTCAAGAGATCTTGCAAAATTTGTTCACCTCCCAAAGTTGATGATAGAAGAGTCAACTCTAACTCCCTCCAGACATGATAGTTTTTCAAATCCAGAAAAAAATTTTTTAAATGTGGCTTCCTTTTTATAGTCCCAGGAACTCTATATTGTGACTTAAATGGGAGCTGATCTGAAGCTTAATTCTACTATGCAGAAATCTTTATTGGTCTTAAACAGGGGTAGTCAAACTGCGGCCCTCCAGATGTCCATGGACTACAATTCCCAGGAGCCCCCTGCCAGCAAATGCTGGCAGGGGGCTCCTGGGAATTGTAGTCCATGGACATCTGGAGGGCCGCAGTTTGACTACCCCTGGTCTTAAAGGTGCTTTTAGACTAAATTTTTCTTCTACTATGCAGAGTTGAATCTGTTGCAAACTAGCAGGCAAGAGTTAGAACTGAAACAAAATTGTATTGGAGGGTCCCTTCAGTAACAGGAAATCTGGATCAGGGGTAGTCAACCTGTGGTCCTCCAGATGTCCATGGATTACAATTCCCATGAGCCCCTGCCAGATGATACAATTGATGTTGACCAGAAACTAATACTTTGTCTGTTGAAAAACAGTGTGTCATCTACCTGAGTCCTTTCAGGAAAGTTTTATAGTCTGCTCCAGGGGAAAAAAGGGGACATGGTGGCTCTTATCTTTCATTATACATTGAGAAAGTGCTGTTTTTGTCTGATGCAGGTGAAAATCCTGACCAGAAGCGTCCAAAATTAATTTTGAAAATTGTTCTGTGCACTTTGTGTTGCAGAATCCTGGAGACTTTGGAGATTCTGGTGGTGATTCTTCCGATGGGGAGTGCTCTGATGCAACTGTGAGGACCAGTAAAGCTGGCAGTTCTGCAACCTGGTAATGACGACCTCTCTTCCTCAGTCGTTTTATCAGCTGGCATTTTGATTCCCCCAAGAATCCTCTTTCCATTTCTTCTCTGAGAAACTGCTTCTCCACCCCATCACCAAAATGATCTGCAATAACTTGAAACTTTGGAGAAATGTTCTGATGAATTGGTTTTTCTGTGAGCATTTCAATCAAGAATGGCAGGGATGTATTTTATTAATAATTGAGCTACTGTACCATATTTTTGGCATTTTAACACTTTTTACTCTAAAGAGTGAATTGTATCATAGACAAAATTTGTTGCAAAAGAAAACTTAAGATGATAGTCTTAGACTGCATGCGTGGATAGGATGTGATGCTGCTGTTTTGTCATGGGACCAATCCACAAGGCCCGGAAGGAACAGGAAATAAAGGAAGTGAGCTCAATGACATAGGTTATATCCAATGAAGCAGTGGGGGAGGTAACCAGTCAACAAAGAAGAACAGCATAAGCTGTTTCCTTTAAAGAAATTGTTCACCTTCCTGGAAATGGTAGGTAGCAAGGTATATCCAGTCACTGCATACCTGGCATGTGAGAACAGGGGGCTAATTGTGTTTGTAAATCAGCCTTTGGTTGTTGTGACACCCTACAGCTATATCCCAGCTTGGTTTCCCTCTAGCACTTCCCACCATTCTGCTCCTGTGGATCAGATGATGCAGCAGGGAATAGCTGGCTGGTGAACCAACAGAAATGAAGATGTTACTTGGTTATCTTCGTCTCCTCTCGAACTTGCCTTTTTGTTTGGTTCCTTCAATTAAAAACAAATCGATCAAATTAACGTTGAATGAGAACTTTCACACCATGGAAAAAGCACATTCTGCACATCATGAGGAATATCCTGGAGGAAGAGATTGGAGCTGTTCCTGCTTCACTTGACAATTGCCAATATACATTAAGGGAAGATTGTACTTGGGTGAAGTCAGGGGAACAGCCTTGTTTGAATGACACTACTGGTCACCCCACCCTCCCCTTTTATTAGTGCTGTTCTCTTACTGGCAACTTAGGGCTATTTGGAATACAGAGATGAGTGGAGAATGCCCTTCATTTTGTGTGTGAGAGAACCTAAGCCATATTTCCATAGTGATGGTTTCTGGACTGGACAGGACCCAAGGCTGTTACCTTTTCTACCTTCCCTCTGCATTACCTCATTCATTCTAATAATTTTGGGCGTGTAATTATGACCCTTTTCATTGAGATGTCCACAAGAGTATACCTCCTCCCAAAAGAACACTGAATCTGGTTTTATAAGCAAAGTGCTGCTAGTGTTCTTACCTGTTTTACACCCATAGCATGGTCTGTAATGACTACATCTAGGGAAGGAAGGAGGCTTGTGTGGAATGTATGCTTGTTACATAATGGGACGCATCTTTAAGATAGTGATTAGGTGTCACACCTCCACACCCCAAATGAAGGGCAAGGACAACTTGTATGATGTGCTGCTGTTTGTTTACATATGATTTGATTTTTTAATGTATAGCCTACTGGCAAAATGAAGGGAAATTCTGAGAACAGTATTGTATGCGTTAAATTATTCCATATATTTTTTAAAAACATTGTAGCTGGACTACATGGATCTTAAGTTATGTCATTGTTATTTATTGTGATTGCTTTAGATTATTGGCAGAGCTTATTGTAGCACGATTTATTGGCCCCTGCCCCATTGCCTCATGACTCCTAATTGGAGGAGGAGCAGGAGCCAAATTGTTTCTTGCTTGATGGGATCTAATTTCTTACCGTATATATCATGCTATAAGGCAGGGAGTAGGTGAGCACAAGCAAGCATGTGCATGGAGCATAAAATGGACAGGATGCAGATTGTACATCTTGACGTGCTTTAGGCTCCTTGCTGTTGCCCATCACACTTGGTGTGGCAGAGAACAACATAAATTAGTCATGTTCTTCTGAAATGACACACTATTTGCTAAGGCCAGGAATGCTACTAGCTACAGCTTAGCATGTTTATAGAAGGCAGAATAGAACTCGACCCACTCAGTGATGTTGACTCTGGCAGCTCATGCCTCTCATGTTTGTGAATAATCCACTTACTTTGGGAATCTCATTGATGATTGTTTGTTTTCATTCCATGGGTAATATGAGTTAAGCCAGTGGATCTCAAAATAAAATGGGACCCACTTGCAAATACCTCCCAGGATACTTTCATCCTCTCTAGCATAAGAAGCAAGAATCTCCCCTGCAACAATACTGAACAAGTTCATATTTTATTTTTCCTTTTTAGTGTTCATAAAAATATACAGTTTTTGAGAAACAGAGTGAATTTCATGGCCATTAAATTTTCCAGAGTTTCCTTTACCATCTCAACCTGTTTCAACCCTGTTTCTGGCCTTGGAGGTAGGGTGGCCAACCTCATGGTGAGGCCCAAAATTCTCCTGGAATTACAGCTGATCATCAGATTAGAGATCAGTTCCTTTGGAGGAAATAGCAGTTTGGCCGGTTGAAATTGAGTCCTAGATTGACATCAGATCCCCGCTAAACTCCCTCTCCCTACTCCCTGGGCACTGCCCCCAAATCTCTTGTCATATGACAATCTACAGCTGACAGCACTACTTGTGACCACCTGCCAGCAGGCTAGACATTTAGCTCACAGGCAATGTGATGCTTCTTTTCAGAAGGCTACTTGGCATGATCCAAGCTCTTGCAACCGGACTGATACTCCACTTTTATTTGCCTTGTTTTGAAAATAGTGCTGCTTTATTCTTCATATTTGTGTTTTTAAATAAATATTTTGTTGTGAGGGATGATTTCTGAATATAGTTTTATGGAACTGGATGACATATTTCTGTGCAAATCTAGAAATCTCTGGTTTACTAATTGCCTTTGGTGAATAGTAATTACTTGACAGTGAAGTCTCCCGGTGGCATACTAATTCCAGTTTAACAGCCCACAGGTAGCTAATTGAATATAATTTCTAGGAACTTTTTAAAATACATCAAAGCAAAGGGTTGTCCTTGTTAATTTAATAGTGATTTCCCCAAATGTCTTTTTCTTTCATAGCAAAATATCCTTTCCTGCTTCTAAAGAATTTTACAGCTAATGTGGAATTGCCAGCTTTGGTGGTAGTTATCCAGAGTTTTGAGTAAAGGAGGAATTGAGCCTGGAGTATAATGCATTACATGTGTGCTCTGTCATTTAAGTACAACCTGTCCTCACAGTAAGCCTCTACAGCTACTGAAAACATGTTGATTTAATGAATTTAATGTGCACACATACCAAAAAGGAAGCTACAGAGGTTGGTAACTTTTTGATATTTGTGTGCATTCTGCATCTGCAGTTGATATGCTGTATGATATAACAATACTTTGAAAGGAATATTTGTAAGTATCTCACCTCCCCCCCCAAATGCTCTGCATTTTCTTCTGAATTTTAAAAAAACAACAACAGTTTTTTACCTTGTAACATCCCCAACGAGCTCAGGACATTATACTAACAAAGCTAGTGAACCTGTTGATCAAAGAACATGGTGTCATAACTAAGATGTCAGCTTGTTTGCGAGTCTCACTAATTCACATTCTAAATTAAGCTTAAGAACTTTCCAAATAATTTAATATGTAAATTATGCCATGGAGTACAAATAGAAATCTTTTCAATATTTTTAAATAGGTTGAACAGGCAAGTTAAAAAAATAATTAAAAATGGAACTGAGATTTTAAATAGTTTTGAGGCTACTAACCAGCCATTTAATTTTCCTCCTGTGATGTTAATAGCCCTTGTCATCAGCCTTCTACAGTGATGCATCCTTAAATAAACAAATGTTTTTTATATATAAATCTAGACTAGAAGAGTTCTAATCTTGATGGTTGTAGAGGATTCTAATAGGAGGCAAATCAAGGCAATTTTAGCACACTGGATAAAATAGTATCGTTCAGTGAGTTAAATCAGGAACTTGGCCTTACAGTATGTCTGCTACGGATTCTGCTGAAAATGGCATTTCTGTGGTGAAGTCTCCTCTTCCCGCTTTAATACATTAGACCTACTTGCCATATGCTGCAGTATTTTTACATTGTGAGTTTCTTGGTACCCAGTCCATGTCATTGGAGGGGTAGAGCAATTTGTGTAAATGTTTCTTATTACTGAGATAGTTTATCCTGGGAGCACAATTGGGACTATTACAACAACATTGTAGCTGTTCAGTGTCTAAATAGGACCATAATACTAGTGTTAGAAGATGAAGGGTGATGAGTTTGGCTCTGAAATTGTATTGGTTTAGAAGGCACATAAATTTGGGTTGTTCTCTTCTTCTTGGCTTCTAGTATACAATCTTCATTTTCTCTAGGTGTGAGGGCTTAACACTTTTAAAAGTAGAAACAGACTCTCAGGTATTTGTGTGACTTGGGGCTTTTTAAAAAGCCTGCATTGTTGTGAAGGTTCAATAAAAGGCACTTATTTTCTTATTATCTGGGAACAACAGTCCAAAGCATTAAATAAAGATGCATTGTAAAAACTATGGAATTTAGTAAAGCTAATACTGAGACACAAATAATACATTGTCTGTCTCCTATCCCTTAGGAAAAAGGGCCTATACTGACAGAAAATGGTAGGTATACTTCTTCTACACCTTTATCTTGAGTTTGTGTTCAAGCAGCACAAGAAACGTTTAGCACGACAATAAAAAGGCACAGTTTTGTTGTAGATCGGTTTTCGACATTCCGATAGCATCTTAGGGTCTTGAGAAGAATAGATGACTTTTTCTGGAGAGTTTAGACTCAACTTAAAGGAATCTCTGCTTTTTAAATGAAAGCCATAAACCAAATAGTTCAAATTATTAGACAGTATTTCCTGTGTGCAGTTATCAATGGTGAACCTTGCTGTGTGTTGACTGTTCCATGTAAGGGCATTAAAGTAATATAACTGGCTGATTGTGGGCCTGCCATTAGCTGCACAACAATCTGGGGCATGCAGTGCAAACCGGAGGTGATGTCTCTGGAGGCAAGTGGCTTCTTTGGGCTGTCCTCATTACTCATATGATGCCCTCTTAATTACTGGGACCAGCTATGGCACAATCAGTGTGGTGGCTAATCATTGTTGGGGATTAATGGTTTTATATGTCAAATGATCATTCCATCTCCTATGATGTCTTTTCTCCCTACTCTGAGGCTTCCTGAGGTAAACTTGATTTGTTTTTGTACTGGACAGTGTGTAACAATTTGGAACAAGACTATCCAAACAAACAGATGCATGGAATAAAAGCCAGTGTACCTCATGCTTGTTTGTAGTAATTTGTATATAACACTACAGATGGAAGCAAGTGGATTGTATTAAATTACATGTGCTGTTGGCTGTAACTCTGCATTTTCAGAAGAGGGTTCCTTTTCCATAAAAACAGAACTTTTATAGTTAATCATATCTGGGAGATGGTAACAGAATGATGAAAATGACATCACAAAGTGATGATCAAGGTGAAATCAAAGTTATCCTGATATGTTTTTTGTCTCCTTTAAGTTGGATGTCATACCACATTCTAGTTTTTGCTCTCTATGTATTTTGTGGTTTTGGACCATTCTAATGCTGGAAAGGAGCAAATGGATGCATTGGAAGGCATACCTCACGGAAAGTCCTTCTCCCAAAACTCTACCCCCAGAATCTCCAGACATTTCCCACTCCAGAGCTGGCAACCCTAGTATATGTATACTAAGCTTCCTTTACCATTTGCTGGCAGGGGCTCATGGGAATTGTAGTTCATGGACATCTGGAGGGCCACAGTTTGACTACCCACTTCTCTACACAGACAACACTTCATACTAAGTTTCACATCCATTTATTTTGTAAGAGCAGTTTCCATAATACATAAGGCACTTAATTAGGACACAATTATTGCTTAATTCATACCACAGGCATTTTCTTTCGTCTTTCCTTTGTTCCAAGTCAGAAGTATAATTATCAGAGGAGTCCTTGATGTTCCACCTACCATATGGTACCAAAGCTCCAAGTTCTATAGACAGGTAACCTAAATAAGTTTCCCACAGGAAGCAAGACAACTGAAACTGAAATTCTTGAAATACTGCCCAAATTCACTAAGGTGATAAAATGGAATTTGCACCAAATCATGCTGCAGATGGGAGGACAGATGACAATATTTCCCCACACAGCTCCCTCAATAGTAAAAAGAGGAATGCTTTCCTACAGGGAAGAGGTATTTTATAAAGGAAACACATAATTACTTAAATTTCCACAATGAAAATTAAGGTAAGTCTTGAATAGACTGGAGCAAAATACTGTAATAAAAGGCAGAGATCTTACATGTGAAAATGGGTCCAAAGATATTCTTATATCTCACGCAATGGATTCCTCCACTGAAACAACAACATCTCAGCCCACCATGCCACTTCTTCAAGGATCAGGGAAGTCAAATCTGCTATTATACTTCTGTGCCCAGTATAACATGACAGGAAGAAAAATCTTTGTTTTTCACATAGCTCCACTTTCGGCACTGTCAAAACTTTATAACAGAATTTCACGGGATCCTCATTGACATAGAAAAACAAGTGTATGGTCTTCCTCACAGTTACAAAGGCTGAATCTTTAATAGGATCTATAGTCCCTTTGCCCTCCTCATACGAGTGCCTCTTCAGTTAGAATCGCATGTAGGAAAAAGATTTTATGCAGTTGGTAGAGTTCAGAAAAACCAGCTTCCCCTAGCCACATAAGAGGATAGAAACATAGAGGTAGTGGTGGTGCTACTCAACTGCTGGCTCCCTATTAGGCAAATGAAGAAGAAGAGTTGGTTCTTATATGTTGCTTTTCCCTAACCGAAGGAGGCTCAAAGTGGCTTACAGTCGCCTTCCCTTTCCTCTCCCCACAACAGACACCTTGTGGGGTGGATGAGGCTGAGAGAGCCCTGATATTACTGCTTGATCAGAACAGCTTTCTCAGTGCTGTGGTGAGCCCAAGGTCACCCAGCTGGTTGCATGTGGGGGAGCGCAGAATCGAACCCGGCATGCCAGATTAGAAGTCCGCACTCCTAACCACTACACCAAACTGGCTCTCTGCATTTGTTGGCACAATATATTTTCCCAGTGTGCCTTATCTTACCAATCTCTCCAGTCCTCTCCCCTGCATATTAAGTTCTGGAATACTTAAGGTATGAGGAAGAAAATGATGCACCACAGTCAAATTCATTATTCATATATCTCCATTAGAAAAGGAACAAGTAAATGTCTGTACTGTTAATCTGTACACACATTCTCTGTCATGAGAGGTACCCTCCATGCAGACAGCAGCTGTAAGACACACCAACACTTCCAAGTGCCGTTCATAATTCCTCAAGACTTGCAGCCTCTTTGTGTCTCAAATGATTTCCCATTCTCCGTAATAGCTTCCTGGTTGCAGAACACAATGGAAAAGTCACAAGCACCTAAGAAAAATGAGGCTTATCAGGCTCTTTCTGTTTTTTAAGACAGCATTTAAGAATAATTGCTGTCTGCCAGTTCTTGAGAGAAAACATCCAAGCTTGTGTTAGATGATCAGAAAAAAAATGGAAAAAAAATCAGTAGAAAAAAATTGCATCTTCCCCGAAAGCAGACTCCCAGTATTTGTCTTGTGCTCAGCCTATTCAATTGTGCTTCCGCCCATTGAGCACATAAGCATTCTCATCATTTCTGACCTTCAGATGCTTTTGACTGAATTTCTTAATGACAGTCCCAGGAATTAATGCCACCATGGCTATAGCCAGCATTTTGAGTAAAGTAGTCCAGGAGAAAATGGCATCAAGGGAGGTGATCTGTGAAAGGATTGAACCCGTCTGGACACAGATGAAGTTATATGGCATGAGACCTGCAAGAATAAGAGGGAGGGGAATACTTGCATTAGAAACTTCTTGCACCTACCACATTCATTATGGACCTGTGTTAAGGAGGTCTGCCTGCCTACACAATGACTGAAATAAAAAAGTCTGAAAATTATTTATGGCTGAACTCTACAATGGATAAGGTGAGAAGGGCTTGAATGTGCGGGTGCCAGCGAGGCATATTTAGGAATCATGGGACAAAATAGGCAATTCAAAACTTCAGTAGGTCAGCAGAAAGTAAAGGACCTGTGCTTTTGACCTAGCAGCTCCAAGGATCTGTTTTCCAAAGGAAAAGGCTAGAAAGGGTTTGTGTGTGTGTGTGTGTGTGTGTGTGTGTGTGTGTGCATCAAGAGTTGGGCCTCTGCCAGAAGACTGAACCAGCCTGCTCCCCAACTGAATTTATGGGAAGGAATTGTCTTGCCTGTAACCCTACAAATTGGGACCCACAGTGTATCAGTGCAAATTATGTAACTCTCTGCATTTGTTGGCACAATATCACCCTGAGAACACCATTCCCACAGTGAAGCATGGTGGCAGCAACACCAAGTAGATTCCACTGTATGGCTAGAAGGTACTCTTATCAAACCTGTACACTGGAAGTGGATGCAGATGGCCAAGCATGTACTATCATGCCATGGCTAACACAAGGGAAGGGAAAGACATTAGCATTGTCTGGCTAATATTTTTACACTCAGCCCCATTTTGCCCCCTCTTGTCTTACCTATGAAAACAGAGAAGAAAAACTGAGTCACAGGGATATTCAGGATGGGAGATGAGAGATTCAGAAACCAATTTGGGGACATAGGGAATAGCCTCAGAAACAACAAGAAGAAAAACAAGGAACTTCTGTTCTCTTCCACCTGTACAAACCAAAGAAAGCCAGATTCAGCTAAACTGCTTCCCAGTTTTATTTTTCAAGTTTTAATAACCTTTTTATTACCACCAATATTCTATATTGTATTTAAGGAACTTTTAATATGGCTTCACTAGAAATAGAAACTCCCAATTTGAAGGTTAAACTATGTTTGCATTCAGGCTTCATGAACAATCAGCCAAGCTGTGGTTTCACATATGGAGACAAGATTGATGACTTCCTTGCTTGGGAGAAAACACAGTTCCTTGCAATGAATTGAGTGTTTAACCTACAAATAAGAATTCTAACCCTGGTTCAGAATCCCAATGTATAGGGAAAAGAAGAAAAAATGGTGATGAAGCCAAAGGTTTCCTGTCATTTTGTCATCACAAAGACTGTTTATGCACTGGAGGTTTAGTCGTGGCAGGTTGCCCCACCTATTCCTGCACCCACACGGGGGAGCATTTGGTCTGGTGCAGCTCATCCACCCCCAATTTGTGCTCCTGCATGGGAACTGGGGCAGTGAAGTTCCCAGTGCGGAAATGGTCAAACAGAACATCATGTATTACACCTGAATACCGCCTATAAACAATGCATATGCGATACACTGAAAAAGAAAGACTAAAGGAAATAAGACCCCCCCTTATAGTACTATCAAGCAAAATCTCTAAGAAATTAGATTTCCAAAGCTTTCCCCCTACACCTTCATAAAAGAGCTGAATCTGAATTTGAGCAAATGGTCTGACTGCAGACTGTATTTGTATTAGTGGTCTGCTAGCAGCAGTAAAAACCAAACCATGATAGTAGTCACATGCAGATGCTACTTTAGAAGCAGTTGTAGTTCTTTTAAATGGCGGTGTTGCCTCAATCCAGATTCGGCATGCAGCACAGCAGCTCGTGCCCTCCTTCCTATCCAGTGTCCTTCTGGGTGCAGAAAGTGCCTCATGGCTGTTTCAGCACTTTAAAAACTGTGCGGTGGGGGGGGGATAGGGGCCCCAAAGTCCCTAGGGTCATCACATACCACACCAGATTATAGCCTTGCAGCAATTTAAAAAAAAACCTTCAACAGACTCTAAAATTGCATCAGCAGCCATAGGATGGACCTATGGCTGCTGTCACATTTAGTTTTGTTCCAAGACAGATAAAGCTGGAGAAAGGAATTCCTTATTGTTGTTTATCAGCTTGAGACCAAGACCAGTTGAATAAATCTCATTCTCCATGGTGAAACTAAGAGTCTGCAGGGTTGTTTCATCAGAATTTGTTAATTTGCAAGTAAATAAAATGGTATATTTAGTCAGAAAATTGAAACAAATAGGGGAAGAAAGTAACTGATTTGCTTGTCATGATTGCAAATGACTGTACCCAGTGTTTTACTATAGGTCTGAACTAGCCAAAGAGGGGCAAAGCAGCCCTTAAATTCCTCTCTTGTGGCAACTTACATCATGATCACATTAATCTCTAATTATGCATTTGCCTGAAAAGGTATTTTCCAGTTACAGATCCCGAATGTTAACATTTTGAGTGCAGGCGACAATTGTCAAGACATATAGTGGCTGAAAGCCAGTAGTGAGAAGGGCCTTCTTACCTTTCTTTGAAGCATAGCTACTTTATCAGGAAAGTAGTAGATGACAAATTGTTTTCCAAAGATGTTAGATAGACCATAGCAACAGGTAGCACCCACAGAAGTCAAGGCACAGCACAGCAGGAGACCCATCCATGGTCCAAAGAGAGCCCCAGCAAGAATGTTCTGTTAGAACAAAACTAGACAATGATCCAATCCATAACAAACTGCGGGGGAAGCACAAAGGACTCCATGAATCATAACAATTCTGCTTGATCAGATGGCTGAGCGGAAATCCAGTTTTTTCAATCAACCAGATATTTCTGAGAAGCCTGCAGTCTGGGCAGCAGATCAAAGCTGCTGTGCAGCAGTAGAATTCAGAGGCACTCAACTGTCATGCCGTCTCCTGTGAAATTGGATCATCTCATTATAAAGTCTTCCTAATCCACAGCTATCACCAGATCTTGAGAATCATTTAAGCTGTGTTTATGCGTTGTATTTGTAACATCTTTATCTTGCCCTTCTTCCAAAGAATAAAAGGTGACATACTTGGCCTTCCCTCCTTATGCTAACAGAGAGAGCAACTGGCTCAGTTACCCAGCAATTTTAACAGCAGGGTAGGCATTTGAATGCAGGTCTCCCCCAATCCTTGTTCAACACTTTAACAACTGCACCAGTGTCTAAAGCTGTGCTGTGTCTTATGTTCTCAATCTATTGCCAATTACTGGGTTACAGTGTTATGCTTTCTCAACATCATGCAGAACTTTATAAATCTTTTTTTGAACTATAAATCCCCAATGAGTTTAGTATCTCAGGATGGGGCAAATGAAACAATACCTCGATTGTTTTTATTGCACCTTTCCAGCACCAATGATAGCATCTAGAAGAAGAGGTGACTGTAACTGTATACAGTATTCTAAATGCGGCTGCATCATGTATATAAAAGCACTATGTATCTAATCCTTTTCTTTTAAAAATGACTTTATGAATAGTTTTTTATGTATTACTCTGTTGGAAAAATACATACATAAAGAATACATACATAGAATAAAGCAAATAAACAAAACAAATCATTATTCTTCCAAAACTGAAAAACAACCCTTCCCAAAGGTGATTTCCCATGAGTTGAAGAAGAAGAAGAAGAAGAAGAGGAAGAAGAAGAGTTGGTTCTTATATGCTGCCAAAGGAGTCTCAAACCGGCTTACAGTCGCCTTCTCTTTCTTCTCCCCACAACAGACACCCTGTGAGGTGGGTGGGGCTGAGAGAGCCCTGATATCACTGCTTGGTCAGAACAGCTTTATCAGTGTTGTGGTGAACCCAAGGTCATCCAGCTGGCTGCATGTGGGGGAGTGCAGAATTGAACCCGGCTTGCCAGATTAGAAGTCCACACTCCTAACCACTACACCAAACTGGCTTTCACATGTTGTAGGGACCACATAGCCATATGTGGGCTGCAGTGGGGAGAGGGAAGGAAGCAAAATCATACATGTTCTTTCTCTCCTGCCTTTTGTATCGGTGGAACTCTGCTGTTGGAAGCGATGGCTGCTCTGGAAGAAGAGGCAAGGGTGATTTTACCTCTTTCCCCAGCCCACTGACCTACACATCTGTTATTCCATGCAAGTCCAGTGGCCAGGAACCAGCATTTCTGGAGCTGGAAATGGCTGCTGGGGAAAGCAGAGAAGATCCCTGACCGTCAGTACCCTCTACTGATGGATTGCTGGATCCAACATCCCAATGCTAGCAGTAGTTTCAAATGACAAAAATTCTCTGTTTTATTTCTTAATCTAGTAAACCCTTATTACTTAAATAGGTATTCAGCATGTTGCAGGCATGTAGTTACAGCTCATACATGTTTGCATAATGGTTTGATCCAAAGTTGAAGAAAAATAGTTGACATGGGTTTTTACAAGTGTTTATGCAGAGTTTATTCCCTTTATGTCTGGCTAAATACCAGATATAAAGAGATCCCTGCCTTGCAACAATGCCTTGCTGATTATGTTTGAACCTGACTACATGGAAGGAGAGAACAGGATAATAATGCAAGTTAGAGCTTACAAAGGACACTGCCCTTTTAAAAATAATCTTCCAAATACAGTGGAAGACAATTTGCATAATTTTAGAATTACAAACAATTCTATTAAAATAATGGCATATTATATGTAGGTGAGCAATTCAGAATATTATTGGGCAAGGTCTTCCAGACCTAAGAGCAGCAGGGACAGAAAAGTAGATATGTGTCTGATTCAACGGTAAGCTGCAAAGTTAGCAGTTTAAAGGTTAGCAGATAGTATACATACCAGAAAGCTTGAACCAGGAATGGCAAAGCTCTGTTTATATAGGTAGGCACTGCAGAACAGCAGCAGCACGTATGCATGGTGTTCTCGGTTATAGTATTGTAGAAATTCAGCAAGCTCTCGCAGTTCCTCTAGGTTTGAAGGGAATTTTAATAGCCTGATAAATAAAGAGGGCCATCAGTTCAGAAGTAAATAAATCATATGCTGCCAGTGAAGTAATTTTATTCTATAGTCAGATCAATGGATAATAATAAGGCATGACAAGAAAAAGTGCTAGGGTCCCTTAAAAGATTAAAAAGTTTATTGCAACATGTGCTTTCAAATGACAATACACAAATATGTCTTGGAGGTGGGACAGCACTTGCTCACTTGCTACAAATCTAATATGCTTACACCTAATATTCTACAATGAAGTTAAAGAGAACACTAACATTTCTGGAAACTGAAGACCAACTGTTATTGTACCACTTCACCTATCTCCATACAAAAATCTATGTAATACCTTTTAATTAGGATCAACCAAACTGACAGAAAACAGAGCTCAACAGAACACCAGGCTGTATGTTTGAAGAAGAGTTGGTTCTCTTGCAGGCAGCATGAGAGCAAATGGCAGCATTATATTAGCAATGTTTAAGCTGGCATTACTTAGGGATCTTTCCAACAGCTCAGACAAGGGAAAAGTTAGATTCCTCCTATGGAACAGAAAAGCCCATATTATTAAGCAGGTTGCCAAATATTGTGTGCATGTGCATAGCACACATGAAAGACAACTAAAGCTTCATTAATGGTGTTTTAGCAGGATTTTAATATGCAATTTTAAAAACGTATCTGGCAATCATTTTAACTATTCTGAACTTTCTTATCAGTTCTTAGAAAATGTAATTTTTGTTGCACAGTGTTTATTACCAATGGTTTTATCTGGCTACAGTGCTGTATTAAATAAACTTGAACTTGATAAGCTTCAGATGATACACAAAGTATAAAGTCAATGAAAGCCAAACTGGCCAGTTTTACTTTGTTTTGTGTAAAATATTTCCCCCAGGTTTGGCAAAGCAATTTAATTATAACGCTCCCCTGGAGGAACAGGAAGGAAATTGCACTCTTGATTTTTACAGATGTAAAAAATAGGCAGTAACAGGGAATCCTGGCTTCAGCTGCAGGAGCGGTGTTCCAGAGTTTCGTTCACAGAAAGCCTTACAATCAGTTTGAAAATTCCATGCAGTCAGAGCATGTTGCTCTTATCTATGTTTCCCTTCTCTTGGAAGGATGGAAGATCAGTGACAGTCCTTAACAATAATGGAATTCATAGTAAAAACAAGTAGCAATTAACAAACTGGAAACAAATATTTGGCACAGTTGTTCATCCTAGTGGAAAGCTTTTAAAAAAATAACACTCAACTTGGCAGACTGACTTCCTGACCTGAATGCAGACTGAATTCAGTCCATATATATTGCCAACATAAAGAACATAAAGTTCAGGAAATGTATTTGCTACTTACTCCTAAAAATCCTTAACAATATTTTGCTTCTTTATACATTTGGGAAACAGCCTCCTGGTCCTTAACACTATTTCGCTCCCTTATATATTTGGGAAAGCCTCATGGGAGGAGACTGTCCAGGGCCCTGTCCGTCCAAGTCCACTCTGATTGGCCCTCTTCCTCTAGCTCCCACCCTCTCTCCTTGCCTGCTAGAAGCCTTTTGGCTGCGGCCTCCATTGTTGCCCACGAGGAGAGAGGCAGCGACAGGGCTTTGTGACCTGCAGGTATGCTCCTGCTGGAAGGGAGCCGGGGGGGGGGGGGATTTGCAGCCTCCCTGCGGACCGCAGAGCCCTGTCGCCACTAGCGGGGGAGGGAGCTTCCCTTTAGCCTGGGAAGTGCTCTCGCCGCGGTGACAACGCTTGCCTGGCCAAAGGGAGCCTCACTCCCTTTCGCCCGCTTTGTGGGCCAAAGGGAGCCGCACCCACCCTCTCACGCCCTCCTGCCTGCTGCCCCTTTTACACACACCTCATATTGTTACTGTCCTTTCTTTAGTCATAGTCACATTCATTCATTGCTTGATTTCAATAAGCTAGCTATATATGTTCCAAGCAGAAAACAGAAGCTTAGTATTTATTTTGTGGCTATCACAGAGCCATTTGGATAAAGGGAAAAGGTACAACATATTACTAAAACAGCAAAGATGCCAGTTAGTCAAGTACTCATTAATAAGATTAAAACAGCAAGTTACAAATTAAGTGCTATACATTAATTAGATCAAATACATTAAAGCAGAGTGATTTTTTCCATGGAAGAATTATAATGCAAAAGGGAACTTATACTTTAGGCTAGATTTTTTTTACAGAGCTCAGAATTGCTCTATAAAATTCATGAATGAAATACTCTGTAATCTATCAGTGCCTGGCCACAAAATGTTTGAATGGTTCACTTTCAGCACTCAAAAATATTTTGGTTAAACAAGCAGCTATTCATCTTTTAAAAATACAGCCTTAACACAAAACAGTTGTTGAGTTAGGAACTGTAGTCAAGTACTGCAGTGGAATCTGGTACCTGAGGGGTGAGTTGGGCTACTGCTTAGCTTTCATTTTGGAGCAAAGACAGGTTGCTGGATATACAACTGTTTAAAACTTAGCAGGACTTTGAATAGCTGTTCTGTTATGTATATAACCTAAAGTCAAAGGAAATGAAAAACAGATCAATTACATTCTCCACACTAAGGTGTCTAATAACCATTGTGAATCATTCTTAATATGCTATCTTAATTTTTTGAGACCACTCAGGCCTTTGTTTTGAGATCTCTGCAGTTGTTTCTTTTACACTTCTTTCAGAAAGAAAGCTGTTTCCTGAAACGGTCACTTCAGAAATGTAAAATGTTCTTTATTTAAATACTGTGGCATAGTAAGTTCACCATTAAAAGTGTATGGGTCCATTTATTTGAAATAAGCACCAAAGTACCTGGAGCTGTATATTATTTAATTAATCAAACGATGAGCTTTTGGGCCTTATCAGATGCCAGTAGTTGTCACATGCTACAATCTTTCTGCAGCCAAAAGAAGACTCAAATAAGCCAGAAGTGTCTCCCAGATCACACAAGAATAGTTTTATTTACTAATTGGGTTGTTAGGAGCAAAAACAAAAAGGCCTCTCCAGGCATCCTAAAACCATAGATACTTCATAGGAAATCTGTTGGCCTTTGAAGTGGCCCAAACCTCATTTTGGGGAGCCCATTTATCGATCCTCGGAAGGAGGCATCAAATCACTTTTGCTTAAATTGTCAACCTAACTTCATCAGTTTCTCGGGAGTGGGGTTCGCAATAAAGCCTACATGCATCACGGAGACTTACTTCAGATTCTGCTTGCGACAGAGTATTTCAGCGCACGTCCTTGTCAAGGGCAGCGCTGGGATTCGGCGGGGATGTATTTTTAGGATCGCGGGTGCCCTCAGCCGAGCCCCAGCGCACCTTCTCTCTCTCGTGAGTCACGAAAGAGAAACGAGAAGCCCCCGCGCGATCCACGCGCGTCCCCACAATCATGAGGCTGGCTCGGGCCAGCTCGGACTCCAACCTCGTCGAAAGTGAACTGTTCGCCGGCCTCCGCCAGCCTCGCCTTTTAAACCGTAGAGCGCCCCGAAACAGCCACTCACCCACTTCCCGCACGCGGCTCTCCGGGAGGCCGCACCGACAACCAGTAAAGGCCCGCCGTGGCTGTCCCCCAAACCAGCAGGAACCCGGTGAGCGACCGCATGGCCGCGCCGCCAGCACTACCTCCGGCCGGAACTGAAGGGTGCGCGGAACCAACCACGCGGTCCCGGGGGGACTCCAGCGCAGAGGACCAGCGGTCACGTGAGGCCCTGTCCCCCCCCCCTTCTCTCTCCCCCTCTTGCCTGAACTTCCAGTAAAAACCGAAGGCTGCTGGGTGTAGTACTTTGTACTGGGCGCGGTACTTTGGAAGCTATGAGGGGTGCCTCCTTTCCTGTGGTCTATGACTTTGCCTTATGCCAGTTTCAAACGGCCTTTGTATTCTTTTTTGGTAACGGGTTGCTAAACGATTTGTTTACAGTCATTCCAGACAGACTCGTTTTAGTAACGAATTGCTACTGCACAGAAAGAAAAAAGATCCTTTGCGGCCTGCTCTGAATTTGCAGGCCTGGATCTCGAACCAGTGTTTTAGGAGCAAGAAACAAGAAGCCATTATTTCACTACAAGATCTCAAAAGCTAAGCAGATCAGGCCCCAAAGGAAGGTTGCAACACAGAAACAATTACAAACCAACTTGAAAACCCCACATGCTCCCCATAAGTTGGCTGGGACTTCTAGGTAAAAACAAAAATCCAGATGGGTAATCATGAAGGTTGTAATAACAAAATAAGTAGCACCTTAAATACTAATAGAACAAGACTTCACTGACTCTTTAACCTTCGGGGAGGGCAGTATATAAATAAATAAATTATAACAAAAATTATTCCAGCATAAACTTTCAGTGCGTATACTTCATTAGATGCCTATTCGTCTGCTTAATGGATGCGAGATTTCCATTTGCAAGACCTGACCGGTTAATGCTGGGACGTTTTTAGAGATGATGTTTCTATGAGCTGTTATGAATTGGAAGCAACTTTGACAGCATTTAACGATACAATACAAATGTTTATTGTTGAAGCTAAAACATAAAATCACATCACACTGAGAGACAAGTAACCCCAGTACCACTTTGTACACAATACATGGTGAAAATCTTTAAAAAGATAAACTCTGGTATCTCTTCAGATCACATATATATTTCGTTTTTTACTAGAGATTTCCTTGACGAAGAACATTTGATTATTTCGTGAATTATTTTGAGACAGCGCTTAACATATACACAAATACTGAATCACAAGATATGTTGTAGTAAATTCTATTTCGATCTTAAAATGGTGGCTGTTCTGGATTAGAACGGGTTGCCTAACAACATCCAGAAATCGGTCGCCTTTTTTGCTGTAAACAAGCCTTCTCCCTATCTCTGCAGCTCCAAATGTCCGGTAGTCGCTTTACGAGGCAAAAGTAGATGTTTGCAGCGCGCATGCGTCGGAGAATCCCCCATCCGGAACCAAGGCGACGGCGAAAGCCTTTCGGAAACCAACTTTCATTAGTGGTCACGCGCCCGGCGCGGAAAAGTGAGGCATTTCCGGCCCAGCTGTTACGGCTGAGGCCTATGTTCAAATGGCTCCCCGCGGGGCTGCGCTCTTGGTTGTTTCCTTCGTCCTCTTGCCGTCGGGAAGCGGAGCCTTCGCTCCCTCAGCCGCGGAAAAGGCGATATCCCAGGTCAGGGGGCGGGAGGGCTCGAGCCGGGAGCTGGCCTGGTGGGAAGGGGCGGGGCGTCTCGTGCTTGGGGCCTCTCGCGTAGGCCTGCAGTCGACGTCTGCTGGAGCCCCTTCAGGCAGAGTTCTGCAGGCCCCCTTCCCTTGGAAGTCAGCGCACAGCAGCGGAATATTCATCTGAATCAGGCTCCCGACATGGGCTTTCTCCGTTTCAGTTCGCACGATAAGCTCTTGGTTTATTTTATGTAATTGAAAACACAAGTTATGCTGCTTTCCCGAAATCTCACTGCGGATAACAAAAAAGTTATTACCAAAAACAATTTTTAAAAAGAAGGTAGAATCAAAGAGAACAGTATCCCTGGAGTCGGAAATCACCTCAAAGAAATCCCTGTCTACTAAGACTAGTAGTTTGGTTGACAGTGCATTCTTTCCCCAAATTTAAGAAACCTTAAGCCCAGTTGTGTGGCTTTAAGGAGGACCTTAGCAACATGTCAGAGATTCTTCCAATAAAAGTCTGTTTTGCAGATCAAAATGTTTTGATCATGTTGCTGGAAATATTATTAATTTTCTTTGGAGTGGGGGGCTAAATGTAGTTATGGGAGCCTGTTAAACCAAGTTATTAGTTTTGCTTTAGGAAAACAGGTTGTTTGTATGTTAAAACTTACACATAGTTTCTTGAGAGTAAACCAGAGGGATTTTGTGGGCTGCATAGGTGTCATGGAAGTAATCATTTTTTATGTGCGGGGAAAGAGGCAAAGGGTTTTTAGTAAGAGCTAGTGTTTTGTGTTTTTTGGAAGTAAGCTAAATTGTAGGATGGCAATAGTTCATGTGCAGTCCAAAACTGAGAAAGATGGTACTTCTTTCCTTTGGGTGCCTCTATGCCTACAGCAAACATTTTGTTACACAGATTATGCTATTTATAGCTGCCCATTTCTGCCACATGTATCTATGGAAGGGCAGCATGTGTTGAAGCCTCCGGGTGTGGAAAATGTATGTGCCATCTGAATAAGAAAGGAGTACCACATGACTGTAGCAATACTCTGCAGATTTAAAAAAACAAAAACAAATATTAAATGTGTGGAATAATATAAGGAATGCTGTTTCTGGATTGTGCCAAGCATAAACTAATCAGTACATAGTAGCTATGAAGAGGCGTTATAATCACTACACAAAACCAAGTGTGTTTTTTATTTTAAGATTATGGTGCTTACAACATGTTGTTACAATAAAAGAGTTAAAACACTTGAATTATTTAAAACCAGTTTATATTAAAACCCCAGGAACTCCTTACCTTCTCTCCAGTGAGAGAAAGGGGGATTAAAGTGCTGTGATGTTACAGATACCATTATCGGGGGGGGGGGGCAGTTGTTGTTGGTGTTCTAGAGGAAATCAGCCAAAGGTGTGGTGGAACAGTTCTGTTTGGAAACCCTGTGAACCTGTTTTAAGTCCCATATAGTCCTGATTTCATGTGGGAGAGCGTTCCACCAGGCTGACATTAGGACAGAGAAAGCTCTTGGTCTGGCTGAGGCCAATTTAACTTCTCTGGGGCCAGAAATCTTGACAAGATTTAGTGTGCTTGAGTGTAGATTCCTTTGTGGGGCATAGGGGAGAAAGCAGTCTCTTGAGCTTGTGAATTGACAGCAATGGCATAGTGTGACAGTTTCACTAATGTATAAAGTAGGTGATTAGGAAAGTGTATATTCTTTTCCTCACCCCCAGCTGTGTTTTGGCATTTCCCCTTGAAGCTGCAAATAAAGGAACATTTTGTTAAAATTGGTCCCTAGAGGTAATTTTAAAAGATGCTTCATATTATGCAGATATTATGGAATCATCTCTGTATTGTTCAGTGTCACCTGGGTAAAAAGCAAAAATCTATACTATGATTGTACAGTATGCTTTAATGAATTCAGAGAGGAAATGGGAAGTACTTGGGTTGTCAAGAGACATGTCTCCTATATGATTCAGCCTTGCTGTCATGCCAGGAGACAGGGAGTGAAGAGAATATACATGATCATGCCTTGCAACACAGTATCTTAGTTTTAGAAGCCAAAATAATTGATGAGAACCTAATTTTTATATAACTAATGATGAAGTTATTTTATAACTTTTATAAAATAACATAAGTTATTTTGTAACTTTAATGGACACAGTTGGGGCAGTGTTCCAAAGGTTGAATCAGTGTGTCTCAACACATATGTACAAAGTGGCAAGAATAAAATGTGTGCATAGCATTATATGTTGGGCCTTAACCATTTGACTTATGCAACTTTCTAATATGTAAAGTTATCCCTCTTGCAGGTAAAAGTACTTGGCTTGGATGCTAAGAGCCATGAATAGAGTGGAATTGACAAGTCTATGTCTGTGCTTAGCGTAGTTCCCCTTACATCTTCTGAAAATTTATTTCTGAGGGTCCAGAAAACCCTTGAAACTGACATGGGAGCAGCAGATGCGGGGGGAATCAGCAGAAATCCCCTTCTCTCAGTGCACAAGCTGTAATGCAAGCATAGCCCCGGCAAGAATAGAAAGATGTAACATGGCAGTTTCTCCCTTATACTGCAGCTCCCCACATCATGTTCCAACTCATCGCCAAGGGCCTCCCAAGTCTCAGGATATCATTTTGGTTGGAATACAGAGCCATAGTTAAAAAGGGAAGTTTGCAGATATCTTTTCCATGAGTATTCTCAGGTTCCTAGCTATTGTATCCTACTTTAAGAGTTATGACAGTGCAAGCTATATTTGCATGAAACTGCACATGATTAGAAAATTCCTACAAATTCCAAGCTATGGGGGGGAAATCCCTCCCTTTTGTGTATGTGTGTGGAATTGAAATATATGCAATGCTTACTTTACTGTCAGTCTTAAAACCCAATTAGGTGTTTTAGCAACTTATAATGTATCAAAATTAATTAGCATATTATAGTAGTACTAGCTGAAAAGCCCATTGCATTCAGGAATGCAATGGGTGCTAGCAGGCAGTGGCAGGGAGAGCGGGCAAAGGGGGGGAAACGTACCGGAGGCTATGGGAGCATTGGTGGTGAGCAGGCCGGTTGCGGGCAGGCCGGTGGGAAGCAGGGCAAGTGGCGGTGGGCACACATAGGGCTGGTGGGCCGCGTCTTCGCGGGGAAAAGGGCGGCGGGTGGTCAATGGCGGCGGTAGCAATGCGGCGGTGGCCAGTGAGTGGCTGCGGAGCATCGCACTGGCGTCCAGGGCCATTGGGAGTGCCTGGTTCGGTGGCGGGCGGCCAGAGGGCAGTGCGGCTCCGATGGCGGGAAGGCCTCTGTAGAGGTGGTGGCTCCATGGCATAGGGCTGCGGGGTGCCTCTGCCAAGAAGCCATGCGAGGTGTGGGTGGCTCCATGGTGGGCGGGCAGAAGGTTGCATGCCGCCGCTGTCGAGCACGGTTCTTGGGACTGGGTGCCTCAGCGGAGGGCTGCGGGGCGCCCTGGAGCCTGGAAGGAGGCGAGTCGAGCAAGCTCAGTCCTCGGCGGCCAGGAGCTGTGTGGCAGCGATGCTATGCGAGCGGTCCCACATGCCTGTGGGAGGCGGGTGCTCTAGGGGCCGTCCCAATCCGGAGGCCCACTGCCTGTGCTGTCCTAGGGCTGGACAGACACGGACAGCAGACTCGAGACCCGGACAGAGCTGCCCAGATGGCCATTTCAACTTTATTTAAGAGCCAGTGGTTAAGATATTTCTAGATTTTAGAAGTATAACTGTCACATTGTTTACACATTCTAGATGTATCCAATACTAAAGTGTGCCAGTGCTGTAAACTCCTATTTTTCATGTATTCCAAACATATTCCAAATGTATAAATGGATCTCCCCATTACTGGTCCTCTAAATCAAATGCTTTTCTACTGGGGGGAAATGAGTAAAACTTCTTAAAAATGTAACATCACACCTTTAGCAATACAGAAATATATCCAAGAGAATGTTCCTTAATTTTCTTGCATAGGGATCAGGTTCCATCAGGTTTCTCTTAATATATTTGCTCATAGCTAATTCCAAGTTTTGCATTACAAGTTAACTGCTATAGAAATTTGATCTGTAGAAGTGTAGTCAGCCACTCTGGTCAAGGACAGGTTACAATTTATTCTGATAATTGTTTCAAGAAGAACATTACTGTGATGTGTACTTCTATTTTCTTTGAGTTGTTTTTCATTGAAAACCCAAGAAAAATGAACTGTATCATCAACATAATATAACAATTTATGAAGCTTAACTGAATGACCTCTTCAAAGTTGCCCTTATTTCATCAGTGTCATGGGGTACTCAAGGCAGCATGGCTATGCTATTCAAGGATAGGAGAGCTTTGGGGTATCGTTTGATAGTGTAGTCATGGGTAAATACTGCCAGCATGCAATAGCTAAGCTCTCTGCAATTAACAGATACAAATTTGACTTTTCTTTCAGCTTTGTTACATACCCCACTCAAGTGACCTCCAGACAAATTAGACAAAGGGGTATGAAAAGGACAGGGCCCAGTGCTGCGTACGTATAAGCAAGGTTTATTTATGTATTAAATTTGTGCCCTGCTTTCCTTTATAAAAGGGCCTCTTGTGGCACAGAGTGGTAAGGCAGCAGTCATGCTGTCTGAAGCTGTCTGCCCATGAGGCTGGGAGTTCAATCCCAGCAGCCAGCTCAAGGTTGACTCAGCCTTCCATCCTTCCGAGGTCGGTAAAATGAGTACCCAGCTTGCTGGGGGGTAAACGGTAATGACTGGGGAAGGCACTGGCAAACCACCCTGTATTGAGTCTGCCATGAAAACGCTAGAGGGCGTCACCCCAAGGGTGAGACATGACCCAGTGCTTGCACAGGGGATACCTTTACCTTTTAGCTTCCTTTATAAAAACTTATAATGAACCATCTGCAGAGAGTCCTAAAGTATTAAAATATTTAAAATACTAAAACATCCACTTCAGAGCTGTTCCAACAACATTTTTCAACAATATAGACTGGAGTACTCTATTGTGCACAGGTATAATATTATAGAAGTTAACTGTTGACTTTCTGGAGAGCTCTTGCTTAGCATTTAGATATACAGCTGTTCTGCCACTTTTGTTCATTTTTACTTTTCCCCATTTCTTATGCATCTGTTGTCCTCTGCAACCCTGTATACTGAAAACCAGAGTCTAATAACTGACATATTTCTATGTCAGTTATTAGACTCTGGTTTTGGCAGGGGTTTTATATTTGTGCAGCAGATACTACTAAATAAAAAACTTTTTCATACAACTATTGCATTCTTTCTTTAGTTAACTACATTTAATTAGGCTTAATTAGGCTTTAATTTAGGCTTTATCAAGCTCCCCCCCCCCACACACACACTCTGTAAAGTAAGACAGGTGTTTTGGGTTGATTTCAATGTAGTGTTTGATTGATGTTAGGGATATAACTTTTACTACCACTGCTTAAAGCAGGGGTAGTCAGCTTGTGGTCCTCCAGATGTCCATGGACTACAATTCCCATGAGCCCCTGCCAGCATTTGCTGGCAGGGGCTCATGGAAATTGTAGCTCATGGACATCTGGAGGACCACAGGTTGACTAATCCTGGCTTAAAGGATACATGAACTTACTACATTTTGCCAAAACAATGCCTATTACAATCTTATGTAAAATAGGCAATGCATAAAATAGAGACATTGATAGGAAATAATAAACAAGATAAAATATATTAAGAAAAACAGAGATAAAATTTCCTAGTGCCCCACCACCAGCACGATAATTGATGAATTGGTATGAGAATTTTACAGGAGAGGCAACATGTCAAAACTTATTGGTGTGAGGTGTTCTCATGGGAGAACTTTGTATATCCAGTGGTGTACCAATTATTTGATGGTCAGCAATAAAATGCTGTTTTCAATGGTCCTTGAGGACAAATAAATCAAATTTGGAAGGAACAGAGAGCATCTGCCTCGTTTTAATATTTTAAAAGACTTCTTTGTTAAAATTATTTAAATATTTTCTGTCCACAGTACTGAATTAAATATAGAAGACCCTGACCAGGAGCAAACAAAACGGCAGAAACTTGGTAATGCTTGTTCAACCATTTCTTATGAATTATTTTTATTTATTTATTTATTTATTTATTCATTCATTCATTCATTCATTCATTCATTCATTCATTCATTCATTCATTCATTCATATTTATATACCACCCTCCCCGAAGGCTCAGGGCAGTTTACAGAGAACTGAAACTATATATGGAACCATCTGTAAACCAATCCAGGAGCAGTATAAATAAAGCAGTAAGAGGGGTTGGGGTGGGCCCAGTCCGGGATGGGGAAGGGTGGCCATTGGTGCTTGGCCCTGGACTGACACGTGGAGGGGCCTATCGGGAAGTGCAAAGCGCCTCCCGATTTGTCCTTCCAATTGTCAGTCTGGGGTTAAGGAGCCAGTTGGGAGACGTGCATAGCGCGCCTCCCGATTGGTGGCTGGCCCCGGAGTCGGGAGGCGTGTAGCGCCTCCTGACTCACCCATACCCCGTAGGACGTGGAGGTAAGGAGGAGGCATCGACGGGAATGGGGGCCGGAGACTACAGGCTTCTGGGAGGGCAAAGGAGCACAGCATATTGTACCATGCTCCTTTCCCTTCCCCGAAGTCTGCAAAGCAGCAGGGAGGGGGGCTGGGGGCTAAAGGCTTTGGGGAGGGCAAAGGAGCACGGCCGCCGCATCGGAGATGCCGCACCTGTGCTCCTTTTCCTTCTCCCAAGCCTGCAAAGCAGCAGGGAGCGGGTCGGGGGCCAAAGGCTTCGGCTGAGGCAAGCCGGGAACACGGCCGGGAGGGAGCCGGGGGGAGAGACTGCTAGCGCCCGCTGTATTTAGCCTACAGTGGGCTTAACTTCTAGTACATATAATAACTATAATATTCATATTATTAACAGATATAACTGGGTAACAGTATAACATAAACAATAGTAATTCAAACAGGTCTAGGAGTCTTAGTGGGTTTCGGGGGGGGGGGCAGGGGCCCTGCAGATGTTGGTTGGTTGTGCTTGGCCTCAGCCAAATGCCTGTTGTTAAAGGCGTGAGCCTTGAATCTATCTTTGTGTAACTGATTATGCTTTGGCAGGGTGAGGTGAAATTTGAAATCCATGTGAACATTGTGGTCTGTTACAGAAATAACATTCTTGTATTACATGAAAATTAGGAAGTAGGAATTAGAATCACAAAGTTTCTAGAGGGATTGTCATCTTAGTATATTTAAGGAATTTCAATGTATTGTATTTAATTTCTGTAGGAATTTTCTGCACATTTACACAAAGATTCGTTAATCTAATTAAGCTACCATCCCAGCTGACAGCTAAGTATTTTCTGACTGGAGATCAGCATGCAGAAGCTACAGCTGAGGTTTGTAAGGATTTTGAAATAGTACTTTCAAACCAAATTAATTTAGTGGGTTATTTGTCATGTTTTATGTGGAATGACAGTGTAATGAATGGAAATCTCTTATTGTTTAGCTGTAAGAGAGGATAATTTTATGAACATGATCAGCTCAGTTATTTAAGCCTCAAGGATTTAATACCTGAATTAATGTCAAATATATCTCTGAGGGAAAACAATGGAGAATCCATCCACACTTAATGGCCCATTGTAGGGAAATTTCCCTTAGTCTGATGCCTCTACTGTATACTGCACAGGAGACGTTTGTCATTTTTGAACTTGGCTTCTAGCTCTGCATACAACCTTGGTAGTGCTGTGCAAAACTCACATAGTCCTGGGGAGAATAATTCACTGGTCATAAACTTGGAGGGGGACATTTGCTTAGCCCCTCACTTTCTGTTTAGTCAAAGATGAACCCCCTCATGGAACCTGTAAAATAAGGATTAGCAAGGAGGAGGCATTTGCTTGCTTTCAGTTATGAGTTTTGAAATGCTTGGCTAGCCTCATTGGAGAAACCTGAAGAAGTCCTTTGAGATTTAGAACTGTCTAGATTATTTAGTTCTTGTGTTATGAGTTTTCCTTGTATTTCTATGTGTGCTTAGAATAAACTTTTTAAAACTGGGAACCTATTCTTTACAGTCCTCCCCCCCCGCCCCTAGTCAGCTGCTCAGCTCACATAACATATTACAGATTGAATGGTGAAGCTAGTTCTTTGCTGCAAACCAGGGCCTTGCCTTGTTCTCCCTCTTGCAGCCAAAGAATGGGCGGTATAAAAATCCAAATAAAGAAGGCACTTCCTCTGGTACATGCACACTGTGCTAGCTGAGACTCAGGCTGTCATAAGACAATTAATCAGGGTCACAAAATGTTACTCCCAGAGATGGTGGCAGTGCCACTTATGAGAAGATCTTGAAGTATTATGTATTATGCATAAAACCTTTTGCCTCTAAACACAGATGTGCATGCACGCCGTCAACAGATTCCTGGTGCTTTATAGATAGTCTCATAGAATTTAGGTTTGTAGAGGTGACTTGGTAACAGGATGCTAGTTTTCACTTTAAATGTCCTTTTTTCCTGTGCCATTGTCCTCTCTCTCCAATGAAAAAGCAGAACTTGTATAAGCAAGTTCTTTATAAGTCTTTAAATCTCAGTTTAAAACTATGTAATTAATAGGACTTGTGAAATGTCCAGTTGTTCACTGTCAGGGGATGAGACAGATTACAAATTCTTGGGTATGATATCAGGTTGCCTTGAATTTTATTGTTAGCAGGTGTGTGCGGGAAGGACGGGACAGCAGCACATTGTTATGCATGCTTTGGTTAGCAGGGCTGTCAGTTATATCATCCCATGGAAATTAGGTGTTTTTATTGCAACAATGATGTCATTTCTATACGATGGAAAACATGATTGCAACTAAAAGACATTGATATTGGTCGATTTTAAATGCCTATTCATTTTATTTTTTAAAAAATAAATGGTGTGTCCATTTGGAGATCATTATGCTCAGGTATTTCATTGGAAAGACAAAAACTAAGTAAGCATTTCAAGAGACATGTACTGGGTTTAGCAATTTGTTTCACCGTTGAAAGTATGTTTTCTGTGGCACTAATGTACCAAATGAAGACTTTCTATCTGAACTTGACGTGTGATATATCACATTAAGTTATGTGAGAATAATACATGGTTTTGTGTAGGCAGCCCTGAATTTCATGCCATAGTCTTCAGAATCTTAAAATAGTAGAATAATAATCTGGGCATGTTTTGTGTTCTAAGCAGTAACACTGGGCGTGGGAACACTATGGGTGTTGTACATGTGAAGTGACTGGAATAATGCTTATGCAAAAACATTTCTTTAAGTTTATTCCAAATGCCTCTGATACTTTGGATGCTGAACTGATGGAACCTACCTCTGGGATGCAAATGGTTGAACTGGGTAAGTTGGATGCAAACTGTAATTCTATATGAGATCTGTTTTGTCTAGCCAACTGTGACATTTTATTTCGTATTATATATCTCACATTAATTGAGACAATAAAATAAAAATATTCAAAGCACTGGATTGTATAATCCTATTTTTGCTTCATAAATGGTTTTATCATAATTCTACTTCTTATGAAGTACTTGTGCTTATGTAATGTTTTATATTATGGGATGAGCTACAGAAGTGTTAGATTTAGGCTGTGCCTGTATGCAGACATCACAGGTCTCTGTTTATCTGTGATGAGAAAGAGCCAGTGAGTCCTCTGTGTCTCGTACCCTGCCTTCCCTCACGTGCCATTGATACATTGATCCGAATTAGGAATTATTCAGAGCAAAGTTTGTTGTGATATATGAATCATGTGAAATGACAAATCCCATGGCTTGTTTATTTACTTATTTTAAATTTTCATATATCTATCTTCCTCTCAGGCATTCTAGGACCCAACATGGTAAAACCATAGTAACCTTTTAATTAAATTAACATTAAAACAAAATTGTGTTCCATTCAGCCTGTCAGACCCAAGCTACCCTCAAAACTCTCCAGAGCTAGCTCTCTTTTGATTCCTCACTAGAAAGCCAGGAGGTAGGAACCTCTTACCTCTTCTGGGAGGTTCATCCTTGCAGAAAAGTTGTCAGATTCTGGAACGTTTCTTACAAACCAATTATTGACCAGGAGAATTCCAGCCCTTGTTTGCCTGCATGTGTGCTCCAGAGGAATGCTTTATCCTTCTCCTTCTTATGGCCAAGGCAGATTTGCGGTGGATTCAGCATCTTCCCGCTTAAAACAGTAGATTGGTGCTTCTAACAATCTTAGAAAGGAAGGAAATATGATAATCCTCTGGGCGTAGCCCAACAAAATAATTGTTAGTGATGCATCCTGTTGCCTTTTTCCATCAGATAAAAAAACTGCCTGTGGTACCAGTGGGCATCCAAATGAAGAGATGGCTCCTAATGGTAGCAGTGTTATGCCCTCTCTCAGGTAAAAAATTTCCATTTAACATTTTTTGTTCATCACTTTAAAATTCAAATTCACTGGTGGATTAAAACTTTTCAGGCATGTATTACCGGTACACCTCTTGAAGAAGTTCTCAATTTGTTCTTATATGAGCTGCTGATTATTGACGGTACTTAGGGTTGTGGTGCCATAAATAGATGTTCCACAATTCACTTCACAGTTCATTTGGGGATGGGCTGTGGCTCAGTGGTAGAGCATATGTTCAGCATGCCTATGGTTCCAGGTTCAATCCCAATAATCTCTAGTTTAAAAAGATCTGGTAACAGGTGTGATGTGAAAGAACTCTGCCTCAGATCCTGGAGAGCCATTGACAAACTGAGTAGACGATACTGGCCTTGTTGGACCAGTGGTTGGATTCTGTATAGGACAACTTTACATACGCATTGCAACTTAAAATTGTGTTGAATCAAGCATGTAAATATCAACCATGTAAATAAATTGGCAGGAATAATACTGCACTGCACCATTTCTGCAAGGTTGTTCTCATTTCATGTTAAAAAGTTGTTGACTATTCAGCATTACTCAGGAGGCAAGTAAAGATCCCATCCAATATGCAACTTCTCTGGTTTGGCACTGCATTTAGTGCTTTTTAAAAATGTATAGATGAGAATGGCTGAGGACTAAGGAGCAAATTCATTGAGAGGAGTCTGGGAAGGTCGGAGCATTATACAAGCTGAATTAGGTTAGTTTCAGGAGCTGATAGGAATAAATATAATATGCATTATTACAAAAAACAGTTTTATTAGCCACTGATTTTGTTTTCTGGTACATCTAAAATAGCAGTGCAGCCGTGACTTGCAGGGTGCTCTTCGTGGACAGGAAGCCTAAATACATTGAAAAGAACTTATCTGCTATGCCTTACACAATTTGAGATTAATTTCACATAAGCAGGATGATTGAAATTCAGAGAATTCAGAAAAAGTAGATTGCAGGATGTCTGAAGGAGGTTCATAGAAGCACCTAGTTAGTGATTCTTAATGGGATCCCCATCTCCTTAGAAAAAGTGTCACTTGGGAAATAAGAATTACATTTAACATTAATGCACTGGCTGTTGTCCATCCAACACAAGATATTTATTGAATGTTTGCTTGAGATCTGTATGTCACATGCATTTACCATAAATGGAAATAATTTGCCTTGTTTGGAGTGCTGTTTTATAACTAAATTTTTATTGTGGTTTTGGGGGTCATTCAGTGATAAGTGTGTGCTTGCTGGCTCTTGATTTTTAATCCATTAAGATCTACTGATACAATATGCTGTCTGCTGCCTATTTTTACTGTTTCCCTCGGCATTTAGACTGATGTAAAGAGATCTGTGACATAATCTGAATCCTCAGACTTGTGTATTTCCCATAATGAAAATATGCAAGTTTTAGTTGTATGTTTAATTTTGTAATTTTTCTTTGTTTCTTTTCAGGAAGGACTGTGGTACCAGAAAGAACAGCAGAACAAATAATAATTCTTTTTCAGACGACTTGTTACCCTGGGGAATTGCAGTTCACAGACATTTGTCAGATGTTTCTCCTATGAGTACAGGAAGGCTTTTTAAAAAGCCTCACTACACAGTGGAAGAGGTAAGTCCAATTACACATAATGGTTGTATTCTGAAATACTTTTCATCAATGTCTACTATTTTATTTATTTACCTGTGATATGTTGTTTGCTATTAAACTCAAGGCAGCTTGCATAGATTCTCTAGTGGTCTCCCATCCAGACACTGAACGTAATTGGCAATATTCCTAGGTTGGGTGTCTTAAAATTATTCCCTGGGGACCAAAAGAAACTCTTTCTACAGATCTTTTAAAATGTGGTGCCTGAATCAGTGCTGCTGGCTGGAGGTAATTGACTTCTGACAAAACTAGTGCCATGGTTCCTTAGAGAATTCTCAGTTTATTCAACTTTAATACATGTTATGCTTCCTGTGTCATGATGCTATTCATGATAGGGTAGAAGTCTTGTAATGTAAACTGTCAGAGCCAGTAGGACATTGGGAGATGAGCCACTCTGGGGGATTTCCTTCTTTGCACCACAGCTCCTCTCTTATAACATTCCTGAGGGGGGCCCTAATTCTCAGTAGCTGTTTTTCAAGGGGCATAGAGGGCTGTCCTTGAAAGAAGGAATCCACAAAGATCCATTCCACAAACCACAGCTACACATGCATTTATTTAGATCTCAGGCACACACTTAATTAACAGAGTTTATTAATTGAAAATGCAGTTTCCTAGGACAGTGGTCCCCAACCTTTCTGAGGCTGGGGACTGGCAGGGCATTGGGCCGTGCCCGCGCGGGCCATGCCCGCGCATCGGGTCGCGCCCACGGGCCGCTCCCGCACATGTTGGTTCACATAAAACGTAGAAACGATTCATAGAACTTAGTTTTCATAATGATTTAGGCTATGAGGACTTTTGAGCTTAATTATCAGAATGTTACAGTGTTTCCTTCTCTTCCTGGTGAATTTACTGTCAAACTGAAATACTTCTAGTGGCCTGCCAGTGGTAATGGAGACCACCTTATTTGTGAAAGGAACGAATGAGATAGAGCTGGATTGGTGAACTGCTCATGGTAATCTAGCAACTAGAGATTTGGCCAGCAGAGAAAATCCCAACATAAAATCCCAACATTTCCCAACATAAAAATAAGAGCTTGTTTTCAAAAGTTTCTATCCCACCTTTCCAGTGTTTAGTCTTCAAGACAGCATACATTATCAGAAAAAGGCAAACCCAGTTCCTTTAAAGAACTTGTTGTATGTGAAAGTAATGGTAATGACTGGGGAAGGCACTGGCAAGACCACCCTGTATTGAATCTGCCATGAAAACGGTAGAGGGCGCCACCCCAAGGGTCAGACATGACCCGGTGCTTGCACAGGGGATACCTTTATCTTTATGTGAAAGTAGAAAATACAATTTATTATTCTGAGATTCCTTCAAGGAGTTTAGGGCAACCTGAATTTTTTTTTCATCTAGTAGTGACTAGCTCATTGTCTCCCATTAGTTCTTGGCCAAGCAGGAATGTGTTTGTTTGCTTATTTATTGGATTTATATCCCGCCATTCCCGTGAGGCTTGTGGCGGGTCACAATCGGTAAAAAACTCCTTAAAACCCCTAATACAATAAAACCCATCTAAAAACCCAACACCACAACCAACCCAACCAATCCAAGTAGATATCTCAAGGAGGAATAAACAAATCATTGTCCTAGAGTGGGGTCCGGTCTACCATCAAGGCGCTGGCCTCAACCATAAGCCTGGCGGAAGAGCTCCGTTTTGCAGGACCTGCGGAAAGCTGGTAAATCCCACAGGGCCTGCAGCTCTTTCAGGAGCTCATTCCACCAGGTGGGGCCAGGTCCTGGTTCAGGCCAGGTACGCTTCCCGGGGACTGGGTACAACCATCAAGTTTGTACCCGCAGAGTGCAAGGCCCTGCGGGGGGCATTGGGCGCCAGGTGGTCCCTCAAGTATGTGGGTCCCAGTCCGCGGAGGGCCTTGAAGGTATTTTATTAATATTATTAATTCATACCCCAATTTTCTCCCAGAACTTGACCTTGTGATTGCTTTGAATTCTGACTCTGTGGTTCTTTCAGCAACATTGCTATTAAGTAGTATTTTTCAATCTTTTCAAATCTTTTCAGTCAGGGATAACCTAATTCAGTCTTTTTCCCTTTAGGGAATCTGACGTGTTAGATGTATAAAACAAGTGATATTTTAGTGCTGATTAGTTATGTCTTAAAGCATTATGTGATCGATTAATGTTCCTGTTTTAGAAAATAAGCGCCTTGCTAGATCCAGTCAAAGTCCATCTAATCCAGAATGATTTACAAGAATTACAGCTACCACCAGGTAGTCCATTAGGAAATGGCCAGTGTCCCAGCCAGTGTGCCATGATCTACTTCATCCTGAGATGGGTTTTGAATCCTGGATTTGAATTAACACTTTTTCAGGCTTAGAGAGGCAACACTAAATATTTCTAAATAAATGTACCTCAGTTTCCTGTCAGCAGGCTAGGAGCAATGGTGTTGCTTTATTTCAAATGTTGCTTATAGGCCCATTATGCACGGAGTGGAAAGTCTGCATTCGGGGTGGAATGGCAGCGGCTAAAATCACCAATTATGTACGCTGCAGGCGGCAACCGGGTGCAGAGTCAACGTATGCCGCCGAAAAAGCCACATTAGCGAGATGCGGAAGAAAGTGGAGCTTCCTGGGACCAGGGCGAAACCAGAAGCGACTCCGGAGTATCTGCGTGCATAATCGGATACTCTGGGTTTTGCCGCCGTTGTGTTCCGTCCCGTGCATAATCGGTTTGCTTCGCTTCTTCCTCCTCCTCGTTCTCCATGCCACTGTTTCAGCGGCCGTGCATAATAGGCCACTAGGATGGCATCAGGAGTTTAGTCCAGGAGTGCATCGAATATACATGCCTTTGCTTTTATTCTAACTTCATTGAATTAATCTTCCCTCCGCAGGGAGTTCAAAGAGGTGAGAAAGAAAAATACAAACAGCTACTTGAACAAGAAAAAGAAAAGAGCCCTAAAAATTATGCAAGCCCCACTGTAGGAAAGCACTCAAAGTAAGTCACTGCAATGGTATGTAAAGCATAGCAATTAAAAACAGCAGTTGAAATGGATAAAGATTCTTTTTAATGAGAAAGAGCTCTTGTATTTCCTTTTGATATGTAACTTGGAACCAAGTTGGCTAAAATAAGCTTGGTGTAGTGGTTAGGAGTGCCGACTTCTAATCTGGCAAATCGGGTTTGATTCCGCGCTTCCCCCATATGCAACCAGCTGGGTGACCTTGGGCTCACCACAGCACTGATAGAGCTGTTCTGACCGAGCAGTAATATCAGGACTCTTTAAGCCTCACCTACCTCACAGGGTGTCTGTTGTGGGGAGAGGAAAGGGAAGGTGATTGTAAGCTGCTTTGAGACTCCTTCAAGTAGAGAAAAGTGGCATATAAGAACCAACTCTTCTCCTCCTTCTTGGTGGTATTGTGATTTTCAGAAACCCAATCTTAATTCATGCAATAACAATGTCCTCAATATTAAGGAGCTAATGCATGTATCATTGCAAAATCAATATATTAGAGGTTGTGCTGATTGCTTGAGCATCCACAAGTAGGAATTGGGTGTTTGGAATCCGCAGCCATTAGCTGTAGTAAGCAAGTGCAGAAAAGGAACAGTCAAGACCTCCATGTAGCATGCTAGCTTTAAATAACCAGCAACTTCCCCAGTCTCTTTGCAGTTGGGGTTGTGGTATTGCTTTAAACTATTGTATACCTGTATGACTCTCCCTCCCCCCCCCCTTCCAAACTCTTCTTGGTTTTATGGAACTATGTTGATGGATTGCTATCTTTAGTATCAAAGATGGTAGCGCATTATGTTCAGTAAAAATGTCACTGTAGCTAAAACTTGGGGATTTTCTTATCTGGTGGAAAATTAACTGTTCCATCTTTATTATTTTGAATGTGCTGAATCAAGTGTCCAAGGACATGCAAGCGGATTGTTAATGACTTGTCGCTGTGTGGATGTCCCTCCAACTGTCACAGCAAGAAATGGCAAGTATTAGCTGTCATTTAAGCCAGTGTTCATAGCAGTGAGATGTGAAGACTTCTGAAGTCACAGTGCTTTAGACGTTATGGGAAAGACAAGGTACAAATGGAAGTTGATTTTTCTCCCTAGTGAGTCTATAGATAGAAGGTCAGTACATGCTTAAGGGCTGTTGCTAGACTTGATTCTAGGGAGCATCCAGGTGGTGTTATCTCTCCCCTTTGTTATTCTTACTTGTGGAGGAATGGGAACTTCAAGTTTTCAGTAAATATTAAACAACTCAAAAAGAATCCAAGTGATACATGTAGTTGACATAGAAGCTGTCCAGAATTGATAGCAGCAAAAATACCAATTGTCAGTAGCTGATAAAATAAGATCCCTCACCTATATTAGGGATTAACCAAGGTATCTTTTCTTCCATCCAAAGGGGTTAAGTAGTTGTGTGTGTGTGTTTGTGTTTGCCAATTTTCTTCCCTTCATTGGGCCTAGCTCTTTCTTTTCTTAGGACAGCACTTAAGAGTGTATGGGAGGTGGGGAGGGACAAAAAGTTACTTTGAGTATAACCCATAGAACCTGGGATATAAACCAAGGTAGTAAAATTCACCACTATTCATCTTGCAGAAGGAAGGCAAAGAATTCATTAGAAAGAGGATTTTCTAAATATTTCAGAAAACACATATTGATAATATGAGTTTAATTTGTACTTTCCTTTTTAAATCTGTAATTTGAAATTCTCTATAAAATAACTGAATTACATGCTGGTTATTTAAGCTTACTTCCTTTCATAGAGGATAAATATAACTGTCAATTTTGCAATCATAATCTGGTATTTAAAGAACACTAGTAAGTAAGAAATCATTTATGGACGGATTGGGTATAATAAAGCCTTCATCTCGTGTTGTAGTTTGCTATGTAAATGTTGTGATGATCCTATTGAAGGTTGCCCTGAACTTTATGGATGGACAGAATAAAATTTTGTAATATAATATTCTTATTTTTAACTGAATTGCTGTCATGGAATGTCAGCGGTTTTATTGTGTTCCTTACACATCTTTTTCAAAGGTTTCAGAAGCTTTGATTCTGTGGGCTCCAGAAGAGATGTAAGCAGGTAGGGGTGAAATCTTGGTGTCTGTGACATAATGATGGGTTTTTTAGTAGGATGGTTGTATTAAAACACTGGATTTTCTGTGTGTACGTATGTTAGCGGAAGAGCTGTTTCTCCTGTTTACTGTTATGCTTACTGTATCAATCAATAATAATAACAAGGACTTGAGGAAGTTCTTTAAAGCAGGAGCAGTTGGAACTAGTAATGTGGTACCCAGATGGATTTATGAATAGTCATCTGCAGTTCCCCCTTTGCCATATATAGATCCTGTAAGCTGTGAAGAGAAAAAGAGCTGGTTTAGTGGGTGAAAGAAGCAAGATTAGAAGAAGGGTACTGGAGCTATTTGGCAGGCAAGTTCTGTTGGAAGAAAGTAGTTGAAAATACCCCAGTCTCCGACTTATTAGGGCTTTAAAAGAAAAACCCTGCAATGTAAATTTTGCCCAGAGATGAACTGTCAGCCAGTGAAGTTCCTTTAGTGCAGTCTTTACCAGTCAACTGTCTGCAATTTATTGGAGGATTTGCTCTGCATGTGCCATACTCAGAAATGAGAGAGGCTGTTAGTGGTGCCTTCCTTAAGAAATGCCTTAACTGTTTCCGTTTGCTCAGCATCTGTGCTGTTTTTAAGTTTTGCACATCATTTTAAAGACATGTTTTGTTTTATTTCTGATGCTGTCGCTTTTAGACTGCTGCTGTTCTTATGGGGTTAGATTCATTGTTTTAGAGAACCAAGCAAATTCCCAGAGCCCCTTTCTTGCCAGTGAGCTTGCTCTGCTCCTGCAGTGGGGAGTGGGGGAGTCTAATCCTGACTGATTCTGCGTCTCATTGTAGTGTCTTAGTTGCTAGCATGTTAATTCTGTCACTCCTTCCTTATAATTTTGAAAAAATGTAATGAGATGGGATATAAATATTTTGAATACAGCTACCACTGTTTTGTTTGTAACTGCAAATTAAATCACATCCATGCAGCTGCCTTATACTGAAACAACTCATTGGACTATCAACTATGGCTTACTCATCTTGGCAGTGGTTCTCCTAAGTCCTCATCTGGCCCTAGAGCTGCAGCCTCTCCCCTAGATCAAAAAGTTGGTGGCACCTGTATTTCTGATGTATTTAGGGAAGTTATGCTAGGTATATTCTGATTATCCAGCCCCTGCATTAGTGTCCTTTTGGATCTGTTACTGGACGTCTGCATCCCTACCATGTCAGTGGGATCCCAGGTATTTACTGAGAAATTTTTTTTAGTCCTGAAAAATCTTTAGCACTGTCAGTGTAATTCTTTGCTGTGTGGCTTTGTCATGCCTTGGGGTTAGTGTGTGGGGAGAGGCTCTGGCTATTTTCTGGTAAGCAGCACGGCAGGTGAGAAAGAATAAAATACTAGTGAGCTTTTTTCCCTGTTGGGCAAAAAATATTTTCCATGTTTGCTTTCTCACCATGAATTGTTTCGACATTTGTTTTTTTCAGCCCAGTGATAGTCAAAAGATCTTCAGAGCTTGGAAAGCTCATAGCACAGAGAAAAGAGGTAAGCCCTGGAGAAACACATGTCCTATTATTAACGTTTTGTATTTTGCTGTATAATTGTTTTTAAATTCATTTATACCCCACTTTTTCTCCCCTGGGGAATCATTCTCCATTTTATCCTTACAACAACCGTAAGAGGTAGTAGTAAAATTGAGCTTTTGTGAGTTATTGCAGATACCTGAAGAAGTGAGCAGTGATTCACAAAAGCTCCTTCCCTCCCACAAATGTTGTTAGTTTTTAAGGTGCTACTGGACTATTGTTCTTTTCTACTGCTACAGACAAATTAATATGGCTACCCATCTTAATCTCTCTTATTCTATCTCCTGTGAGGTAAATTAGGCTGAACATGTGTGACTAGCCTCAGATCACCCAGTAGGACCTCAACCAGTTCCATTGGACCTACAAGATGGAGCTATTACACCAGGCTTATTACACCTGCCTGGGGAAAATATTAGCTGGGAGCAGTCAATTTAATCTATTTTGTATGGTGTTTTTATGAATGCTATTGCCCACCCTGGGGAATTTGGAAGGGTAAGCTAAAAATTAAATTTTATTACATTATATTATTAACTTTCCATGGCAGAGTAGAAATTTGAACCTGGGTTTCCCAGACCCTAGTTCAACACCCTAACCAATAGCATTTGCAGATTATAAACGTGCTGTTTTTCAACTAAAATTGGCTACTCAAAAACTTTAGAAAGTCCATCACAAAGGTACAGTATAAAATGTCAGAGATATGTTAGGGTATGGGAAATAGAGGGAGGTGGTTGCACCTTCCAAATCTTGTCTCTAGTTCTTCTGCTTTATACATTTGTGTGGCTCTTGTTGCACTGGTCTGGCCTGTACAATGTTCTCCCCTGTCATCAACTTGTCCATCATGAACCCAGTCTTCCAGCCTGCCTTCTTGCTGCTTTCCCCTTGGTTGTTTATTCCCCTCCTCAGTTATCTGCTTGGCAGGTTTGTGAAGCATGTGTTGTAGGAAGAGTAGATATGCAGATGAAGCAAACCAGACTAGCTCTTGTTTCCTATTCATGTCTGTTCCTTGTGCTGTTGCCACCATGTTTTTCCACAGCATCAACTGAGTATGCCACCAACAGCCTTTTTTACATTATGTCTGCACATTCTCAGACCCTGCTTCTTGGCTGTATTTACCTCCATCATCAGCTTTTAAAAGCATTTCATATTTTTCTATGAATCTCCCCCTCTCTCCCCTGGCCAGGATTGCAGAAACCTGTTCCCTAGCTCTACCGGTACTATCGTGTGGTGGTGTTTGTACTTCTTTGATGAATACGGGGGGCAGTCATAGCTGTCAGATAAGCGGATGGTATTGAAATTCTAAATATAGATTAGTTTAAATGCTGCTTTCATGTGAAAAAGCCAGTCACAGGAACATCTCCAAGGTTCAAGATTCATTTTATGATATTTTTTCGGCTTTTAGCAACATGGAAGGCATCACTCAGCGAATGACCTATCAGATGAAGTGTTGCTTAGGTTAAACCTGAGTCATGAAGGTTCTTCATGTAGAAGGAGTTCTCCAGTTGACCTAGAAGAACAGAAGAATCTGAACTGGGAAAAAAACACACTGTGCCTTCCTACTCTGACAGAGGTACCAGTTTTCTGGTAGAGTTGCTTGGGGTCACATACTGATATCTGATGTTTGGAATGGTCATTTTCTGTTATTTGTACTGCAATACTTCTACTTCATCACAGCCTGAACAGAAAGCTGATTTTAAACATGAACTGCGACATTCAGCAGGTTGTGAGCTTTCAAATGGTTTAAAGGTTAGAGCAAGGTAGACAATGCATTTTCCTTCTTTCCTCCTTCCTTAGTTCTTCCCTTCTCTTTCTCTCTTTTGGTTCATGGAGCTCATTGCATAAATTTGCTCTTTCAGGATATGGAGAGAGAGATAGAAGATGTGCTGAGCCATGGCCCAGAGGACGAAGTTTTGACTACTGCCTTCAAGTTGAGGATCACACGTGGAGATATTCAGACCCTAAGAAATCAGCACTGGCTTAATGATGTGGTAATGATGGCATGAAGGTTCCTTAGAGACTAGGTGTAAATTCTAGAATTCCACAGTCTAGCCCATCCCAACTGTGACATCTCTCTCTCTGAAAGAAAATAGACATAGAATCTCTGATCTTTTTCTCCCCTTTTTGATTTCCCTTTGTGTTTATAGATAATTAACTTCTACATGAATCTTCTGGTAGACCAGAATAAAAGGCCAGGACTTCCAGAACTTTATGCTTTCAGTACCTTTTTCTATCCCAAGCTAAATTCTGAGGGCTATAATGCAGTCAGAAAATGGACCAAAGAAGTAAACTTGTTCCAGCATGATATTATCTTGGTACCTATTCATATTCGGCTACATTGGGGATTATTGGTGAGTCCATTTCAGCTTCCTTTAGCAGTTTCTTTTAGAGGAGGGGAAGGGTGTAAGGTGGCATAGACTGTGACTGTTTCATTAACAGCCTTCTTTCAATAACAGGTTGTAGACATGAGGAGGAAGACAATCAAATATTTTGACTCAATGGGACACAATGGCTATCGAATCTGTAAGAGACTGCTGTAAGTAGTGCTTGCTAACAGTAAATTATAGAAGTGTATTTCCACCTTCCATCTCCTATAGCTGGTTTATTCTGATTTCTATATAAAACCTCTAATTAAAGTTGTGGAGTTGTTGCCTTAAGTACTGACAAATGGCCAGAGATCAGGAACTGTTTGACATAGACTTGCCTAGTGAAACTGCTGATAATCAATTGAATATGTAGCTTTATTACTGTATATCTGATTCTATACAAAGCTACTGTGAAAGTGATTATCTTATAGAACTTTTGACTCTTACATTCAGGTGTTTTGTAAATCCCTCAGATGAGAATCTCTGTCAGTGGGATTGGAACAAATGCAGTTGTAGCATAGTACCATTGTCTCAAAAAGTGTGCATGCACACAAAAGCTCACACCTTGAATAAAACTTTGTTGGTCTTAAAAATGCCTTTGGATTCACATTTTGTTCTGAATGAGTAGTGAATGTAGTTTCAATTGATAAATTTGTATCCAGAGATGGTAATGTATTAATCTAATGAAGGCTGTATGCTGATTTTTGGCAATGTCTTTGTATGAAATGTCATCATTGTAGGATGTGTGATTTTGAACACTCCTTCCTGTTTATTGTAATTTTAGATGGTATTTCCCCCCTTATGGTATCTTTCCCATTGAATGATATGTTTTGCATTGGAAAAGTCTGTTATAAAAAACTTGGCTAACTTTATGTAGTGATACACTCTAGATGCATCTTATTTTATTGAATAGACAATATCTGCAGGAAGAAAGCAAAGTCAAGAGAAACATGGACATAAAAGTTTCATCATGGACACTTTACAGTATGAAAGCACATGTAAGTGACCATCTTTTGAAGTGTATAGACTGTGTTTATCAGCACATGAAATACAAACTAAACTTCTGAAGCACTGAATGTTTGTTTTGCTGAAGGCTTTTGATAATATTCCTGAAATTAACCCAAAATGTTGTTGTTTGCAATTTTTTTCACCCGAGAAATATGTTCGTTTAAAACTAACTGTACCTTGAATAAAGCCAGTATAGTGGCAAAGGGGTCTTGTGGTTTAAGTGGTGTAGATTTCATAGAAAGACTTTTTGGGATGTCTCCTTGTGACGTTTTCACTATTTAGGAAAGATATTTTCCCAAAATGTTTGTGTGACTTCTCACTCCTGTCACTTTAAATTATTATCTCTGGGAAGAAGTGACTTTTGCCATTCTCCACTTAACTTATTAATAAAAGTTTTATTAAACTGTTCAACATAAAGGTTTAGACAAAAGTTCATAGATCTTTTACAGGCTGTTACGGTATGCTTGTGTCACTGAAAACCAACTATGAGCATTCAGCTTCAACTGTCAGTTCTGTCAGAGATCTGGGCTCTCCTTAAGTCCTCAAGTAGCCATTATTGCCTTTGAGTACTGAGGCAGCCATGTCTTCCTAACACACACAGCCTTGTTTGGCCCAGAGGATCTCCTATATCCTCTCTTCCACCAAACCTCCAGCTCAGATCCCTCTCCAATAGCAATTCTCACTCTCTTACTTCTTCAGCTCCCACTCACTAAGTCTCACTCTGACTAACTGCCCTTTTAGAATCCCTCCCCTTCGAACCGTTCAAGACCCCTCCCTCTTCTCCATCAGGAGTGCCCCCTCCCACCAGGGATTCCTGGGTTCTATAGAGTTCCCTTTGGGGCTCCTAGCTCTGTGGATCCTTCACATCCCTCTTCAACTTTGAAGTCTTAATATTTATGTAAAGCAAGCATGTTAATATAATGTGTATGCAAGGGTTGACCGATCCTTTCCTTGTGGCTTGGTTTCCAGTTATAGGCTTGGCAGTTAGAACGCTGTAAATTTAGTAAACCTGCAATTTTAAATAAAGCAGAAACTAATAGATGTCTTTGTATATTTATTTCCACCCCTCTTTCCATTTAGGAAATTCCTCAACAGTTGAATAGCAGTGACTGTGGAATATTTGTTTGTAAATATGCAGACTTTATCTCCAGGGATAAACCGATTACATTTACACAGGTGAGGATTATAGAACCATAGAATTGGAAGGGGCCAAAAAGACCATTAGTCCAACCCCCTGCTCAATGCAGGAATGTTAAATGTTTTAGGAAAACTTGTTCCTTTACTGCAGAATGTTTTAGGAATGCAGGCCTCTGCTGCATTACCTGCAGATTAAGTTATTGTAGTGAAATCTTCCACAGTGACTAGGAAGAAAATTGCAGGATGTTTGAACATTGACTCCTGCATAGACTGGTATTTGCCTTAATGAACACATTGAGTAATTAAAGATACTTTCTTCTTGCAGAATCACATGCCTTATTACCGCAGAAGAATGGTATGGGAGATACTACATCAACAGCTACTATGACACCAGAGGATATCACAGTTGAAAAGCAAGTTCTGCATCTGAGCTGAAACTCCCTTCAGAGGAAATAAAGCAATGGAATAATGGAATTTACAGGATAATGGTACTAGTTTAGTGAGAGACTGGCAAGTGGCTAAGAATAATGCTTTGATATTCACTACTGAGTGGCTTTTGAATTACCTGAGTTGCATACAGAAGAAGGTAATATATATATAGCCCTCTTCACAAGGACTATACACTAAAGACATGGGTTCCATTTAGGCTCCCTTGAATTGTACTTTGAAGAACTGGAGACCTGCCGTAGTCCTGTGTGCCATTTCTCCATTTCCATGCGGCTGAGATGTTCCGCTTGGCAAATTGTGATGAGTGTCTCCTACATTAATGCTAGCACTAAACCTTGCCTAGTTTGGGCACCATGGCAAGTTTTGATTACAAGCATCCAGAAACAGAGAATGAAAGTGATATGCAAGAGGGGGAAGAAGGGAATATACAAGCTGTTGTCATGTTTCCAGTCCTCCAGATGAAGTGATTTTCTGTCATTGGAAGGCAGATGACTTGTTCATTTGTTCTAAAACTTATATCGACGGCAATTTTGAACGACTGAAACCTTGATTTGTAACAAATCTGTAGAAGCTGTAAAATGAGGGCCAGTCTTTATTTAAAAATCTATATATTGTGAGAGTATTTATTTATATTCCTGTATTTAAATGGAAATGTCTTTCATAAACTGAAAATGGAAACACTTATCTGGTAAAGTGACTTCAGTGCATATGAATAATATTGTAGATGACTGGGCATAATTCATATTAAGTGCCTTGTTATATCGGGAGGGTAAGGGATAGTGATACCAGTAGCTTGATGCTTCAAGGTGATGATGATAATGTCATCCGTTCAGTCATGTCTGATCCTCAGCGATTCTATAGGAAAGTCTCCGCCATGCACCCATCTCTGACTGCTTCTTTTAGTTGGTTCGTGGTCATCCCTGTATCGGCTTTGATCGTGTCAAGCCAGTGGATCCTTTGGCTTCAAAGAATGTGTTACCTAATTCTCCTCATGATCCCATCTGTGGATACTTAAATCCAGACATTAGTACTGTGAACGGACAAGGCAGATCATTCTACAAGCCTGAGAAAAGCCCTAGTTTTGCAGAAAAATCTGAAATCTAAAAACATAATGTATGGGGGGGGGTCACAAACCTCATGATAAAGGAGCACTATAGCTTTAAGAAACGAATGTCCTCAATGGCTGATGGTAGGCAACCACAACAATATTGCCATTTGAAACCTTAGTTTGTGTCAGGACAAGGCAGGGTGACCTGTTACTGAACTGGGGACTAGCTCAGCCAGCAAACCATGGACAGAGTTTCCCAAGGGGAGGCTGCCAGGGGAGGGAAGGTGGGAAAGCTGAAGACTGGCACGGCTAAAGGTAGATTAGCTTGGTGAATGGGAAGGAGAGAAGGAAGCAGGGAAAGGGGTTTTCTAGGAAGCTAGAAAGGAGGAATCGTATGGGCCAAGGGAATTGGGGAAAATGAAGGGAGTCCAGCTTGTCCTTGTGTGTTCCCCACTTGTGTCTTTGTACGAAAAAAGGAAGAGTTGCATGAAAGAAAAAAACAATGCATTCTTTAGCATTGTAAGGTAGATATGAAGAGACCATGGTCTGATTACAGACCTGAGACTTAAACCTGGGAGGCGGTTGCCAGCCTACCAGTTCTGGAAAGAGAAATCTACTTCTGAGAAGTGGGTTTGACAGCTTGGATGGAACTTGTGATTGGGTGGTGTGGTATTCATGGACATTTCCAAAGAGTCTTCAAAGACAGGGCAGAATAAAAATCCCAGAATAAAGGGACACGCCTCTGGGCCAAGGGGGTTGACCTGAATCTGATTTAGGGTAGCCCTCGCTATCCTTTTAAAAACTACCCACAGTACAGTTGTATTTACTTTTGCCGTTAGATAATGCTGTTGTTTAAAAGAGTTGTGATCTGGATAACCCAGGCAAGTTTGATCTGGCCAGTCCTCAGAAGCTAAGCAGGGTCAGTCCTGGTCAGGAATTCCAGGATTGTTGTTCTGAAGCAGGCAATGGCAAACTGCTTGTGAAATAACTCTTGCCTCCATAAGTCAGCTATAACTTGATGGCAAAAAAAAAAAAAAAAAAAAGCTCAATTATCCAGTGCTTTGAGCGATTACGGAGTCTGTTCACGATTATTATACTTTGCAAACAGTATAGTACAACTGGAAAATAGTCAAATGACTGTTCAGCCCAATTGTAGCAACTATTATATGAACATCTAGCATAACTGTGTGTGCTGAAAATGGACCTTTGAAGCTGCATTTTCTTACAGATTCCCAGTCCATGAACGTAATTGGTATACAGTAAATTAGGAGCATATATGAAGTCACATTTTCAGTCTGACTCAAAATTCTGCACAACAGAGAACTCAAAACATCACTTCAGGCACTCGTAAAGCCAGTAGACATGGCTTTTCTTTCTTCACTGGCATATGCTTAGAGTGAACGGCAACTGGTTAAAAGTTTGAAGAGAAAAGGTATAAACCCAATGTGGTATTTCTTGCTGGATTTCATAATTCAAATTTTATAACCTTGGTTAACATTTTTTAAATATTTAGCTCAAGATGATTATTCATTTCCTCAGTAGTCTTTAGCATACTTGTGTAAGGCATAATATGGTAGGTCGGTCAGTCCTGCCTATTAATTCTCCTATTAAAGTTCATCTCTCAGTCAAGATTTAAACAGGGATTCGGCTACTGGTTTAGTTTTAGGTGCTGAATGTAATACTGTAAGTGGAGCACTACTTAAGCACTGCTTATTTGGGAACTGCATGCTGAGGGTGCTACTCAGCAGCCCCACCGGCTGCACTGGTATGGCTCCGGCCATTGCCCTGTGGCCGTTTTCTGTTGCTTGAGAACCAATATCAGCAGTCTGCTGCTACCTGGAAACAGCTATATTATGAGAGTACAAAGTTAGCTTGCTTTGAATACTGTCATAGTAAACATCACTTCATACCTATACCCTGTGGCCTAGTGTCATTTGGCAGATTATCTTGCAGCGCTGGCTTCATGTTTGTATCTGTCAAGCCTGTGAGAAGTTAGCCTCTTTGTTATTTTAGCATATGTTAACCCTCTAGACAGAGACGCCCATGAGTGCACAAAGCAGATATGATAGCACAGAAGATTGTGTGGTAGCTTGGATACCAGTCATTGGTTCAGTCCTATGTCCATATGATGCTTTTTGGTCAGAGCTGCTTTGCCTAGATTCTCAGTGTGGAGCATCAAGATTTGAAGGAGCAGAAGTCTGTTTTCTAAGCCAATAGCTGTGGTCTTTATCTTCAATGATATTTTAAATGGCACTATAACGCAAGCAAACCTGAAAGTACTTGTGTTTCTGTTCTGTACTTTGACCTCACCAGATTATTCATAACCTTCCTTCTCATTAAGACAGGAGAGAGTCTCTCGAGAGGAATGTTCCCACACCGCCCACTTTCATACTTTACAGCAAGTTAGTTAAATAAAACTACTGAGGTCAGGCTCTTGTTAGCTGGATATATTTCTTTTTTCACAGAACACTGGTTGAAGTAGAGAAAACTGGCATTGCACTCTGTTGGTACAACAATATGTTCACAGAAACCAGTAAAACATCCATCTGTTAGCACAGAAAACTCTAATGGTGTTCAACCTGTCAAACTCAGGCGTTCTGCTCCAGTGTCTCTTGCACTTCTATCCTTTTATCATTAACTGTTTCAAGGCCAGTGGCTCTCATCTAGCAGAAGAATAATACAGAATAGTCATCATGCAGAATGATGCTTTCTTCTACCTGCCAGCTGTCTTTATCTAAATTTATTTCCAACTCATTTTTATTAAAAAAATAAAAAAATGCTCCAACTCTCAGTTTTACAAGGCATACAAAATCTCAAAAAGGGATACACAAGAGCAAGGTGCTGAGGTATGAAAACACCTGAGGTAGTTTGTTTTTTTCTTTTTGAAAAAAAGTTGCAATTTTCATGCCCTGGGCCAACAACCCCTTGTCAATCCCCCTTTTAAAAACCCACTCCCCACAGTACTGGTGGCAGCATCCTACATGCAGTAATGTACCAAGGGTGCAGTTTCCCTCTGAGCTAGGGGAGACACTCCCCCCCCTCCCCCCGGAAATCTAGGTCTCACTGAAGCTTGGCATCCCAATAAGCAAAGTGGAAGTTGTGGCTGGGTAGATTTGTTTTTGTCTTTTCTATAACGTGTTTACTCGGAGCACGGCATTGTCTGGTGGTACAAAAGGAGAGACTGTATGCAAAAACCAGTTTTGAGATCTGTGAAGCAAAGAGAAGGTCACATGAGCTGGAGAAAGAAATGCATAGAGATTCCTCTGCTAACGAGACGGTATCCCTTCTGTTGGCACAAACAGGCGATCCGAGACGGCGCACAGAGGCCATCGCTCTTCCTAAAATCCTCCTAAATATAGTTCTTTTTTTTTTACTCCTGTTTTTAAATGTTGCTGCTGGCAATCCTATCTCCATCCTACTTTCTGTTAGAAATTCATATTCGACTAGATTCTTTCCATTTAAGTCTAGAAAAGCCCGCATTTTCTAAAAACAAAACGTAACTGCTGTTAAAAAGAAATTAAAGACTGGAGTTAGTTCAGTTAGCTATATTAATTCTAAAATATATTAATGCTGTCCTGTACAGCAGCCCATGCACTGTGTAAAAAAGAAAGAAAGAAAATGCTTTCCTAGTATGTACACACATGTACAGAAAAGGTTCTGAATGGGTTTGTCTGCAAAATTTCCGCCTATGTTAGTCCAACTAAAGGGATAGCGTTGTACTGTTAGACAGACTCCGTGTAGGCTGTGGCATGAAGGAGGCAGACCCCTGCTTGCTGAAGTCCCCTCCCCCAGCCTGTGTTACTGGAAGTCCTCAGCAGAGCCCCAGCCCCCTTGGGCAGACTTTGATGCCTCCAGATAGTCTTTGGTTTGCTCCCTGTTCGGTTATGCTGTCAGGTGTTGGAAGGGCTACATTCATCAGTTGTTGGCTAGCACCTGGAGCCTCATTTGCTGCGCTGCGAGGTAGGGGCTCCCTGAGGGTGTTTCTGTTCCTGCTGTTTCACCTGCTGGACAATTTCCCTGATCTTGCGCTGTGCAGTCTGTGGCAGAGGGGGAAAAAGAAATAAAATTCTAGCATTAAAAAGAGGAAAGCGCAGCCTGAAAAAAATGGCATCCAGAAGGTCAAGACAGGCTTAACTTAAGATCCTTTAGTGGCAGTTCAGCACTGTGGGAAACTCAGTACCGTTTGTGAAAGGCCCACTGTGCAAGGCATAGAAGACCAGGTGTGAAGCATATATTGCAGCAGGAACTCTGTTGTCTATTCACTACTTGCCTTGCTTCCAGCTACCACCCTGACACCCAGCAGTATATAGTACATAAATGTAGATAGATTTTAAACTTGAAAACTTGAAAAACCCATAGCTTTTAACATGGAGGAACCCCCCCTCCCAATGCATGGGTGCTGAATGGCTACTTTTTCCAGCATTTCTTCACTTCCTTGTTTGTTGTAGTTTCCTCATCATTTCTTGTGTTGTCTCCTCAACGCACATTTGATCCAATGCGTGGAAGTAGAAGAAAGCCACAAAAAGGCAACAGATCAAATATGAGAAACTGAGGAAGCAACAACAAAATCTTTGTGTGAAAAGACCCCAATGTCCCAAGAAAAGACTTTGGTTATGAACATCACTGAATTTCTTAATCCATTTGTTATACTGTTGTCGTCCGCAGTTTTACAAATCCTAAACCATTCAAAACTTGTCTTGTTAATTTTATATAAGTTTACTGCACCTGACTGGCAAAGAAGTGACCGATTATTTTGACAACAACTTCCTCATTTTCGTCAGGTGTTTGGTCACGTGGTACGATTACTTCTGCACTAGTTAAGTTCTGTAGTTCATTCACCTGCAACAATAAATGCAACAAACATTATTTCATCAGGCCTTCTTGGGTGCGTTTAACAACTTCAGATGCTGCCAGATTAATGACACGATGAGTAGGGAGTTCAAAAGTGCTGGGGTGTTCATGCATTGCCTGCCCTCACAGCCAGCCAAACAAGCCAGTTCCAAAGTAGCATCAGCTCCCAGCTGCAGGACACTCTGTACTTTCAGCTGCCTCCCTTGACCCCGAGCTGAGCTGCCCCACCTACCGTTTTGCCGCCTTTTCCTATCACACGGCCTGCTGCAGAGGAAGGCACCTTGATATGGGCTTCAAGCTTCACTTCTTCTTTTGGATTGAAAAAGTTTTCTTCTTTCAGTTTCCCAAATATTCGTCCTTGGGCCTAGGAGAACAAATAGATCAGCCTGTAAATTTCCATATGAAGTCTCATGACACAACAGTGTGTTGGTAAGAAACCATTTTACCCCCAATAGAAACAGGATGGCTTTACTGTCTTGTGGAGAAGAGTTCCCAGCATTCAGAATCATATCAATGCTGGCAGCGAGGCCAGTAATTGTCCCACCTTGAATGTAACTGGCCTGAATAGCAAGGGCACAGACCACATCACCTAAAATGTATTGCCTAGCTTTCACTGTTTTGGCTTTTACCTTTGTGACCTACTGTCTGCACTGTTTTCCACTTCTGTCATCCTAACCCCCCTGCCTTGTTAGGCTGTTTTGATTCCCCCCCCCCCTATAGTTCTATGTTTTGAAACTGAGTGTTCATGAAAATAAAAAAGTAAATAAAAATGGGGGACTTCCTACACATAGCAAAGGCTTGCAGATAGTCAGGCTCTAGGAGGTGATAAGTGAGATACAGCTGCTGTATGGCCTTAGGCCCTGGATCCTTGAAATATTCAGTAAAAGAGGAAAATAATGTGCACAAGCACTGAGGGCTCACCAACCTGTGCGCTGTACAAGTGCAAAAGTTGCTGACACCCTCTTGCTGCACTCTGAGTTGGGAAATAAGACTTCAGGATTTGTACACTCCCACATGTCTTCACACACACACACCCCCCTCCCGTCTCTAGATTCAACAACTGCTCGATTGCTTAGCCTTGCTGGGTCAAGCCAGCAGTACTATCTCCTCCTCTTGAACATCAGCTGCTTCATTAATGGTACTAGGGGCTGGTTTACATAAACAAGTACTATTGATCACACCGTGTAATGCAGATCTGCTATATACTGGCCTTGAATTGTGCTTCTGGAGGCCCAGTAATGATAACCATCCTCTCGCTGGCATCTGGACTCTCAGCTGGTGCAATCTGTAAGCCACAAAGAGCACAATAAGGAAAAGCAATCCCCCATCACTACCCAAAGACATGAGGTTGTCTCTTATTAAGCACGGCTGCCTGCACATCACTGAAGCTGAACGGCAGCTTTCAAATGCATCTTGCCTGAGGATCCCATCAACAAGCTCCCTTGATAAAGGCAAATGATTGTTAGTCTGTTGTCCACAAAGTGTTTTTATCTTTACTATGACTGATGACTTAATGATACTAAGTCTAGTGCTATAAAGGTGAAAGGTGGTTCTGTGTCAAATGGCTGTGGGATTTTATTTTGGTGCAAAAGTTGCAAGTAGGCAGTCAAACCAACTTTTTGGGAGTTGGAGGGGCTTTCTTCTGTGAGCCAAAAGTGAACCCAAATGCCTGGTTGCCTTGAACCTGAGCCAAACCATGAAAATAGGGGGGGGGGATTAGTTTGGTTTCAGTTCAGATTCAAGAGATCTGAGGTTCAGATCTTGTTTGTCTCCTGGTTTGGAAGAGGCAAGGCTCCTGTCTCCCCCACTTCACACCGAGAGTGGAACATCCAGTCCCTCTCTGGACAAGTGCTTCACCAAAAGAGGAGAAGGCAGGCAGGCAGGCAGGATATACAGATGCTATTCTAGAGAAAGTGGTCCACAGCATGATCTGCATACTTCATCTTGATAAGGTACTTCTGACCTGCTTGCCCATGATAAGAGAGATCACTGTGATGGGGTTTCATTCTGAAGAACGAAGCCAGCAAAGGAGGAGGGGGAAACAAACGCAACCAGAAATGTACTGAGAATGCCTCAAAGCTCAAGCGACAACAACTAAAATTTGTTCAAAAAATATATTGTGTATATATAAAAACACAGGGCCTGGATATAAAGCTGCATTAAAAGACATTGAGAATCAGCTACTATGAATCCTTCATACAAAGCTGATGATAAATACCAAATGACAAACACGTATGGTCTTGGTGTTGAACATTTGGTATCTATCGTATGAGGGATTCCTAACAGCTTATGTAAAAAGGATTCTCAGTGACTATTAATGCTGTCAGATAGTCAAGTCCTATGTTTTTAATTACATTATTGTGTTCACTGTATAATAAATATACTTTTGAAGCAAAGCTTATTTGCTGTAGCTCAACCTTTGAAGTATTCTCAATACAAAACAGGAACAACACAAATGAATCAATGGACTGGATCCTAAAGTAAAAGGAAAGGCCTTCTGCTTGCAAAAAGAAGGGACCCAAGCTTTTTGTGGGTTTCCCATGCCAGTGTCAGCCACTATAGCTTCTAAGATTCCCTCAAACCCCAAGAGCAAGAGAGGGAGTCCCATTATTAGGATTCAGCCCCCCAAATACAAGCAAATAAAAAAAAGCACAAATACTAATCCAGACATTGCTTTATTAAGAGACCAGAGTATAACCACACAGATTCTGCAGTAGTTTTGGTGCATCAGGCGTTTCTATCTAAATATATCAGCAGCTCTAATTCTTGATGATTCATATACAAGATTCCTCCGATTGGCCACATATAACTCAAACCTTACTCACACTGGTGACATTCAGAGTTGTTCAGGCCCACTCATTGGTAAGCCCCAGGAGTAACTTGAGTCAGTCTCCATCCATGAGTCATTTTCCAAGCATATCAGCTGCCCAGTGTCAGCAGCCAGCTGCCTTCTCTGAGCTCTGCATTCACATGAGCATTGTGAGGAGAGCAGTATCCACAGTGCATGTGTGACCAGTGGCTACTATCCAAGAAAGGTGTTTAGCTTGCCTCCCTCTTTTGACCCTTCACCAGAAAAACTTCCTTGTTTTCAGAATGCATGGGTGGTTAATGCTGCCTCAAATTCCTTGGGAGAAGGGTGGCATACAAGCATGATGAATAAAAATGGATGCAGAGGTGGTGGAACACGAAAAGGCAGCACTTAGTGTTCCCAGGAGGTGCAAAACAAACGACAAATTCTTTGCCCCCACATTGAGCACGAGTTGGTCATACAGGGTTTCTGTGGCAGACAGAAGACAGCACTGGAGGAATAGCAAACAACAAGGCAGGAAGGACTGAATGTGAAAAGGCTTCCCAAGAGCCCATGGGCCAGTCCAGAAAGGGACTTACCTTGATAGAAGCCCCTGCAAATCTTGCCAGCTGCTTAATGTGTTGGCCCTTCTTCCCAATAATGGCACCCACTGCCTGCATGGGGATAAACAAATTCACCACCTCTTGCTCTGGCAACTGTGGAGAGAAAAGGAAACACAGAATAAATGTTGGAACAGAAGAGAGGGTCTTGTTTGTGAAGATTTAATCCTCATGCCTGTGAGCTGAGGGCAACAGGGCAAAGAAGCAAGCAAGCACTGGCTCTCCATAGTAGGACACATGCCTAATCAGGAATAAAAACATGGATGGAATTAGAGGGACAAAACAGTGAGCACTGAAGCCCTCTCAGTGAAGAAGCTACCCCTACTGACAGGACAATGGGTGTGAACCTAATCTTATCGTCATAATTAAATCTTGGTCCATAATTAAATATTTAACTGGATGACCATTCTATTTTATTTCAGTTGGACTGAGAGTGGCTTAGAAGGCAAAGTAGACGCAAGGAAAGGAAAGCAGGAAGCACATCCTCTCACTCCCTGTATATTCTTGTTCCCCTTTAAAATGAGATTTTTCTTATCTCTCCTCTAGTTCTATCAAGTTCATGCATCTCACTAGAGATCGAGATGTGAAAGGTCCATTCCGACATGATGGGACACTGTTGAATCAAATGGAAATCAGACAGATTCATGGAGGACAGGTCCATTAATGGGTATTAGCCATGGTGTCTTAAAGGCTCCTCCACATTCAGAGGAAGTAAACTTCTGAATACCAATGCTAAGAGGGCTTTGGCTTCCATACCCAGTGTGTTGCCTTCCTTGGTAAGTAGTTGACCACTGCATGAAACAGGTTGCTGGATTAGATGGACCACTGCTCTGATCCAGCAAGGCTCTTCTTAGGTTTTCTCTGATGGACCAGATGTGAGCTTTGTTGGTGGAATTGCAGGTGTGGCTGTGGCTAGTGTTGTCTTAATCTAAACAACAGCTTCACCCACAGCTGGAAAAAGAGGCCTACCATTGTTATTCATGCCTCTGCTACCTTCAAATCAGATTGCTGTAACACATTGTGTGGGGGACCCTCCTTGGAGACTTTCTTGAAATTCCATTTGATCCAAAATGTGACCACTCATTTGCTGTCAAGGGATGGGGTGAAGTATGCATGCACTGATTTTACTTCTGGTTAAACATCCGTAAGACTGGGCTCTCATCTTCATAACAGTGGTTGTTGGAAGTAGGAGCTTCAAACTTTCTACAATATTGGACATTGACATAGCTTCTGTATGAACTTATTTTATAAAAGGTGTATGATTCACTTCTCAATGGGTATTCTCAAAACAACTTACAAATAAACAGAAACATAATACTATTATTATTATTAATAATAATAATAATAATAATAATAATAATAATAATAATAATAATAATAATAATAATAATAATAATAATAATAATAATAATAATAATACAGTTGTGCTTTAAAGAAAACCACTATACATTGTAACCAGAAATCAAAGCCACCAGATGGAGTTTCTTCATGATGGACATGTTAAATGTCATATTTGCACACTCACTCCCTCTTCCCTCAGCAACATGCTCCAAGACTGTTGTTACTTGAAGACTCTGATCTTCAGTGAGTCATGGTGCCCAAATGTGGGCTTCTTAATAAATGGAGGCTTGTTTCTTTCCCTACCTTCAGTTTATTAAGGCACTCATATTTCATGACTAGTTGGTGTTGGTTCTGCACAAGGGAAAGGTGGCAAGGGGTGAAGACAAGGGGTGCAGCAGCAGCATTAGGTTTGTGTCCATCATAAATAAACCGAGTTTTGCACAAAGTCTGAACTGAATATGAGGCTCAGAACTTCTGTTTATATGAAGTAGCCTTGAGCCTTAACATGCAATGTCCATGTATCTATTGGGGGAGAGGGTTGGGTGCCTGCATATATCAATGAGTCCATTAACCCTTTTTTCAATGAAAGGGACTTTTTGAAACAACAATTGACATGTATATGTTCAGAAATTAAATCTTAGGCTTTTCTTCTCAAGCATTTCCATTTTTGTTCCTTTGTTAAAAGCAGCTTTACAAAGAACCCTCCTGTTCAGCAAAGCAGGCCAGACCAAGATCTCTTCCTCACAAAGACTTCACCGTGAATCAAATTTGATAAGCACAAAAATCTACTCTCTATCTCTATGGCAACAGTTGTAGCTGCTGTGACCAGTGTTCCTTTAGCCATCATACTTCCTAAACTGAATTCTTGACTGAAAACTGCTTATCTTGTGAACAGTGCTTGGAAAGTCTCTGTAAGGGTGGATTCAGGTGGGTAGACATGTTCGTCTGAAGCAACCTTCTTATGAATAACTGCTGTAAAAGGTCATAATGATCAGTGGAAGCTTTTCATAGCAGGAAGATGCTTAATTCTTGTTAATGTATCTATGAAATAATACCCACTCCCACACAAGGTGTCAACCTACAGCTTACTGGAAATGAGGGACAGAACACATATTTGGCACATAGAAACTCACAGGCTCAGTCCCTTGTATCTCCAGCTTAAAAGTTAACAAGTTATGAAAGTGCAGAGCCAGACAACACTGGCACAAACAGACTAGTCACAGTAGCATTTGTAAAAGGTTTCCATGAAACGTGTGTTCTAGATACCACAGAGCAGTGCTTCAGTGGCAATCACAGTCCTGTATAAAATTGCATCAGCACAATATAATGCTGCAGCTGTGCTGCTTGTACTTTGACAGGCCAGCTCCACAGCTTGATCCACCACAACACTTAATTTGTAATTATTAGTCCTGCATCTGTGGGTTTCCAGTCCTGGCTGCCATTTCTTCTTTATGATATTTTGCATATAAACACAGTATCCTTCAGAAACATGAGAGCTGAGACGGAGGAACTAGCAGCCACTATAGAAAGATATGGCTGTGCAGCAGCAACAGTGATAAGAGTAGAACATGCAGAGACTGGGTGGGATAGAAGAAAGGATTAAAGGAGGAGGATATAGTCTATAAGATGCCTACAAAGGGACAGTGCAAATACTAACTACAAATTGGACGGGACAACCATGTCAAGCAGACACAGGAATCAAGTACTGGTGAAATTAACATCTGGCTCCTCATGATAACAAGAGAAGGGCAAGAAAGATGCTCCTTGGTTCCTTGGTGGCCTCTGCTGTGTGCCTTACGTAACAGGACTACCTTCATCTTTACAATTTGAATGAAGGGGGAAAGTGTTTCAGAACCGTATGCCAGAAAGCATCCAAAGCGACAGACAGACGCATTGCAAAGCAGGGTGCATGGAAGGCCAGCGTTGGGAAGAATGGGGCAAGGCACTTACGGAGTGCTGATGTGGGTATGCGCCAGTCGGCGAGGCTCCATAGAGGCTTGAGAGGTATGCCGCTTGATTCTACGGCAGGAAAGAAAGTGACGGTCAGCGGAGAGGGGCCAGGAGCAGACAGCTGCACATCCCAGGTTGGAGATACATGTTCCTGTCTGGGGGGTAGCCAACATTTCTAAGACATAACAACGGCTTCTCTGTTCCCTCTGCTTATTCATAAGATGTGGGAGGGGGGAGAGGCCTGGTCCCTTGGCCTCTCATTGGTGGTCCAGTCAACACTTGACTGTGTTCAGCTGAATCTCTGAGTCTTTGCTGACAATGTTGAACTTCTGTTGACGTGAAGTGACATGGAAGGTCTATTTGTGGTGACTGGCGCATGAAAGCCATCGCTCTCATGATACAGTCAATGTGCAGCAACTATGTATTTATAAATTTACTCAAATCCTCCAGTCTCACACTCACACAGCTCACTAACACAGAATGTACTAAGTCTTTAATTTTTCTTTCTTTGCTATTACTGTTCATTCGACTCAGAGGTCTTGAACAATCACTGATAGTTTATGTGTAAGCAATTAATGAAAAGCTATCCACATAATGATAGGGTTTATGCAGTTGTTTTAGAATGTTTCCGTATTTCCTCAATGGCAGCCAAAAACGACTCTATATGTAACTCATCCATTTTCATTGCTCAGTAGCCTAGAAGTCTCAGCAGTCGGAGAAGCAGAATCCTTACTAATTAGAGGGAATATCAGCTCCTGTTCCGAGTTTTAAAAATTCAGGGCAGCTTAAAAATATGTGGTCAATTGATTCACTATGATTAAGGTCACAATTGCATGTTCTATCCAGCAAATCTAACTGAGAAGACTGCAGGCAGTAAAGATGCATCAATATAAAGGCACATCCATATTTAGGAAATATTAATCACAAAAATACGTTGGGATATGAACTGATAGGGGAATGTCAGCTGTGAAGGTTGAGCAAATTCTTCTTGATCTTCTTGATGTACTTTAATAATTCAGATGTTTCATACAAATTTCAGTCAGATGTCTTAGCTCATCAAAATTTACACTCCCCAGGTTTGTTCACTTATAATTCACCAATTTATCTCAGTTGCTCTTATGATTGCTTAATTTAATAAGACTGAGAAAACTTAACTCCAAATCTGACTTGCAGGATCTTTAGTTTTAAATTAAATGCCAACCTCCATACCTCAGCTTTGTAAGAGATTTCACACACTTCAGCTCTTAGAACAACACTGCCCACAGACCCCCCCCCCCCGCCTGTATACTATAAAAAATCGTAGTGGGCAATCCTCAGTATCAGCTTCTATACACCAACAACATGTAAAAAAATGACCAGCTATCTCAGAGTTAAATACTCTGAGCACTGAATGTATATATTGTCTCCCATATTATCAATGTAACATTAGTTTTCCAGAAAAGATCAGCATTGAACAATATTCCCAAGTATTTAAACTGTGACCTGTTGCATAGGCAGACCAGCCACGGTCCATTTAAAATCCCTTACTTTCTATTTTCTGCTAAAAATGATAACTTTAGACTTTGCTTTTAAACCTCCCCTACAGCAGTATTTAGAAAATAGTGAGAAAGGTTTGTGCAGGCCAACTATAAAATTACACATTAAGACAATTTCATCTGCATACAGGAGGACTGGCAGCTTTTTCAATACAAGGTAAGAGAATTAACAATCCTCTTGTAACAAAAAAGAATTAAGATCATATAAAATGAAATAAAGTAAAACAGGAAATGCCAATACTACTGAAGGGTCACAGCTATCTTGGGCTGTTGGATAATCATAAAACAAATGAATAAGATATAAGAGACATTCATCCATTCACAGTTTTCCCAATTTTGTCTGGTTTATCTCTAGGTATAGTATCAAAAGTGTTTCTGAGATCCATGAAGGCTATACTCAATGATCCCTTATTACTGGTATATTTATCAATAATAAGCTGTAGAACCTGGCAGTGATCAATTCCCTTTGGAAAGCCAGATTGTTCTTTCCCCAAGACTGTCTTGTTTTCTAACCAACTTGCCATATAGAAGGGATGCATATAATTTATCCACAAATGAAAACATGTTGATAGAGTGATAATTCAAGGGGGTCTGATAGATCTCGTTTATTAGCACAATAGTAGCATGATGCCAAATCCTAGGCACTATGCCTATATCATGAACTCATGTAAAAACTGGTGCCGAAACTTCTGCTTGCCAAGTTGGTACTAATTTAAGTAATTGAGGGGGGACCATGTCAGGGCCAGGAGTTTTACATGACTTCACTTGTACGATTAAAGCGCTAACTTTTTCAACTGAGACAGGAGGCCATGCACTGATATCAGAAGATAAAGTCAGCTAAGTATTTGCCACAGAAAATAGAGTTCTAAAATGTCATTTCCAACAGTCAGCAGAAATATGACAGGCATGCCTAGAATTATATTTTTCTAGTATTTTTCTAGTCTAGTATAGTTCTCAAAAAGAGTTTACTCTTTCTACTTAGCAGCCTAAATTAAACAGTCCTGCTCCAGCCACAGAGTCTTTTTTTTAAGTGTAACAACAGCTTTATATTCCCGCTTCAGAAAAAGCAGATACTACAGCATTTACCCTTGAGTTACAGATTTGAAACTGGCAGTGCATGTAACGTTTTGCAAGCTTGAACTCTCTACAGTATGCATCAAACTACAAGCTTTCCATTGTGACAATAAAGTAACTTTTAGACAAACAATCAGATTATACATCCATTGAAATAAACCTATGAAATATGTTAAAATATCTAAAAGATCTGAGGCATTAAGTGCAAATGGTAAACTGCTTTGGGATGGGTTCTTAATTCTTCAGCTTTCATCCCTGTAGTTAGGCTCCAGTGCCAAGGTATAAATTTACCATGAGTTTGGAACCAAAAGAACCATTTTTACAGGGAGATTATCACCCCACAGGCATTCAGTTGTTTCAAGAAATTCAAACAGTTCTAAGGAAACAATAAAATAATAATAATAGTACCAGAGAGGTTTAACCATGTATAATCCCCACAGTTATCAACTTGAGGGTAACTGCTGACAGTCTTCAAACCATTATTAACTATTAGGGAAGCTAATCTTTCCCCCACTCATTTGTCTTAATGTCCCTTGACTTTCTTACCCCAATGGGGAAATCAGCAGCCAATTAGACACCAACGTTTTTAAGGAAACATTCCTCATTGGAAGCATCAGTGTGTGCATCCAAGTTGTTGGTCAACATAAACATAGCCTCCCAGATGTAAAGAATTAATATATTGATATAATTTGTTGAATTTACTCCAGAATTTGGACAGATCCGTTTTATGCACAGCAGGAGGGATATAGGCATTAATCACTCTAAATGAGAGATTTTGAAAATTTAAGTACAAAGTTATTCCATAGTGGGGATTATTAGGTAATACCATAATTTCTATAAATAATTTGTTGAGAAAAGACAAGTAATGTCAACCAAGGGGCATCCCTTCTTGTTCTTTACAACCTCAAGCAAATAGGCTGAATAACCTGAAAGATATATTTTTTCACTGACCAAGTCTCCTGTACAAAGATTATATCATTGCTTTTTAGGTGTGCTTCTGTTTACTTCATATTCATATTGTTATTGTTATTCCATCTGGCCATATTCCAAGAAATAAAGCATATTTTCTATTTATTTAGTCAAAACATTCTTGTCTTTAGAGGCAACAAGGTTCCCTTTCTCTATCTCCATCTGGGATTCAGTAGGAATGGCCATTGATCAAAAGAGCTCAAAATGCCAGAAGCTTTGTTATACAGTGAATTATCAATGACTGTCCATCAGCATATAAATGGTTCCTTTCATTGTCTTCTGTGCCCTAATATTTTCCAGAGTGATTATTACATTTTGCTATCTAGAAAGCATAACATTTTGTTCAGAAATGGGAAGTAAGTCAAAGGATACCAACAGCTTGTTTTCAAAGTCCTCAAGGTGGGCCTGCACACTTTCCTTCGCAGGAGAGCTAGCCTACAGAACAGTGTTGTTTGCCTCAAGGGAAAGGGAGGTCAAATCAAACAGCATCTCCCAATTCTCTGGGGACTGGGTGGTAGAGCTAAATATCTTTGAGGATTAATTTCAAGGCTTAGTTATGGTTTTTTCTGTCTATAGTCACCTCCATGCCCTATCTAAATTGCTTTCTTATAGGTGACATTGAAAAAAGTTGGGTCTTGCCCTTTTAACAAAAGGACTGAACTGGGAAAATCCTATATGGTTTTAACAAGTCCACTCTTAAAAAATATTAATGAAGGAATTCTTGAGGAAAAATTCTAACTTAACTCTATCAGTCCTCAGGAACCCAGGAATCCATGATACATATCTTAAGTCAATTTATGATAAGCACAGAAAAAAGAAATAAGTTCTTTTGCTACCTGCTTTGTCGACCAATTAATCATATGTTCCTTGTATGGAATAATATTTAGAATAATTGTGTTCCAGAGCTAAGGGTGTCTATATCTTATAAACCTTTGTGGTCTTGCTGGTATCCTTGATATTCTTTGTACCCCCTGCTACTTCATACATGGCATCAACTGTATTTTTTTTAATTGCCTCACTTTCATGTCTAATCCCCCTTACTGCAAATTAGCCAGGAGGTTCTGAAGTTGATCCGTTAGAAAGTTAATACTTTCTAAGATTTTTTGCAGCATCTCTACATTCAGTTGTGTCTGAAATGCCTAGCATAGCCTTTATCGGCATATAACAAAATTCATAGAGTTAAGGGAATCGATTACAGTTACAACGAATTGTCTGACATACAAGAATCGCCACCTGCTCCCTAGCCCTCTTCTTCTTGGTAGCATTCTGCTTTAATAATTCATCAAAAGCTTTCAGGTTAATAGGGGATTCTGGGAGGGGGGTCAGTGTAGAATCCCAAAACTAGGTGGTGTTGTCATATCGTTTAATCAAGGGCAAATTTATTGGCGAGTACAGTTGGTGAAAGCTGCTGAAAATATTCCTCTATCTTACTATGCTTTGCAGCTGGCACTTCCCCCTCATAAGGCACAAACCTCCCTCTGCATTACTATTGATCTATTACCAGGGACTAGCCTATATATAAATAGGTAAATAAGTAAAATAATTCGAATTAAAGGTCTTAAAATTAATAGAGCTTGTAAACTATGGCTCTAATAAAACCCCCAAATTAAATTCCTCAGATTAAAACCACTGGCATAACCTCTAATCGGGAGTAGAATAGAAGATATACACTATTAAAATATAATAATATGATAGCCATAACATTAAAACTAAAACTTAAATTCAACAGTTACAGCTCAAGGATACTGATAACAAAGTGGTTGGGGTGAAGTTAAAAGCTAAAACAACTAAAATAGAATTAAGAGCATTAATGTGATTGCACCATAAAAGCACAAACCTAGAACAAAACTGCCCCTATGATGGCAGTTTTATAACAAATAAAATAACAACAAATCAAAAACATAAAACAGAATCGTACAAACCATAGCCTCCACCACAACCTAGGTTAAATTAAATAGAATTAAATAGAATTAAAAATTAAATAGAATACTAGAAAGAATAAGAACTAGAAAAGAGAGGAGAGAGAAGAAAGGAGAAACAAAACTCTCCCTCCTAGTGACCAACCAGGATAACAGATTATTTAGGTTTAGTGTTTTCCAAGCGGAAGAGAAAATCATTCCAACTGACCAAGGTAAACCACTTCAAAAGAAAAAACAACTCCTCTCCTAGGCTGCAACAAACTACACCACACTACAGAGTGAGAAAGGAAAAACCTAGTATAAACTAAGCTACAGTTAAAACAAACAAATTCACTGCCAGCAGAGCTCAGCATCCACTACCTCTCACTGGAACTAGGAGCCCAAGGCTTTCATCATAAAGACCAACTGCTTGTTAATATTAATTAATTGCCGTTACTTCTATTTCATACAAAGCATGGCATATTCTGTGCCAGACTCTTTTCTTGTTTCTTAGAGTATGGTAGATTTAGCCTATTGACATGCCAGCCCAGCACAGTGTCAATCTTCTTTCCTGCCTGGTGTTCTTACAGAGGGGAAAGGGAAGACTAGATGTTGTCAAGGGGAGCAGAAACTTTGGCCTTGATCTTCCGCTTCTGCACCAAAGGTAAAACTCAAACAATCCATGTACTTTGGTCTCTCTGTTTCAAGACATTTTGATAGGAAGGGAGAGTGGATTGGAAGCTTGGCGTACCAGGGTGGGGGAAAAAGGGACTGGGACTAAGATCTTATGTAATAAATGGAATACTCTGGGGCTTTTCGCACACCTTCAAAATCGCACAATGGTTGCCAATTGAAAACGCTACTGATTTGCCATTATGCACAACGTCGTTGACAATCTGCCACACACCTGAAACCGATCCGCAAAAAGCGCTTCCTTGTAGCGCTTTCAGGGAAATCCCCAAAAGTGGATTCACCCTCCGGAAAGCGCTACACTCCTGCAACCAATCTGCAACACTAGCGGGAAAGTTCTGTGCATTACCATTGTTGTGGTTTCTACAAAGTCCCTCCCCCTGGCTCTCTCCTCTGATCTTCCGGCGAAGTGATCGCCATTTTTTTTTCTCCGAGCGAGCGAAGTTCAACCCACCAGCAAGCCTGTTTAGAGGCTTCCCCGGCTTCAGTCCCTCCCCAGAGCTGTTTATTCACTAAGCACAAACAACAGACAAGCCCGTTTGCTGATGTATTTTCCCTTTATTTTTTACACTGTTTTCGGCCGAAAATCGGGCCCGTGAGGGGGGGGGTTCACTTGGGGGGAGCATGGCAACGATGAAACGACAGCTCAAACACACCTGCCAGCTGATGGGTCTCTCCGTTGCAACGAATCAACACATATTCGTTGCAATGGGTGTGTTTTTTTTAAAAAAAACCTTTCTTAAAGGGAAAGGGGCTGTTTGGGAGCATGCTAACGGCTGCCCATTGGCTGCTTGACGGTCAGGGGCGGGACGAGCTTGGCAATAGCGCTTCCTGTCTAGCGATTTTTGCTGAGACCGGAAGCTTGTGGGAAACGATAGAAACGCAACTGGATTCCACTACAAAGGCAGGTATGCATAATGACGAATTGCACTATTTTAAATGGCGATTTTTCATTCAGTGACCAATTTGCTACAAAGATCCCGGTGTGGAAAGCCCCTCTGGTTTCTCTTCAGATCTCATGTAATAAATGGATGACAATACTTATATTAAACCAGTCCTCTGGGAGAGCTAATATACTAATTTTTGCTTTGATTGGTAAAGGTAAAGGTATCCCCTGTGCAAGCACAGAGTCATGTCTGACCCTTGGGGTGACGCCCTCCAGCGTTTTCATGGCAGACTCAATACGGGGTGGTTTGCCAGTGCCTTCCCCAGTCATGACCGTTTACCCCCCAGCAAGCTGGGTCCTCATTTTCCCGACCTCGGAAGGATGGAAGGCTGAGTCAACCTTGAGCCGGCTGCTGGGATTGAACTCCCAGCCTCATGGGCAGAGCTTTCAGACAGCTGCCTTACCACTCTGCACCACAAGAGGCTCTTCTTTGATTGGTAGCACCTTTCTAATCCTGCACTCAGTTCTGATACACCTGCCTTGAGTCATGGCAAGAAAGGCAGCTTATAGATAACGAAATCTCTGAGATCCTTTTTAAACAGGAGATGCTGAGGACTGAAGCTGGAATCTCATCCATGCAAAACATGTGCTCAGCCTTAGGGGAATAGGCCGATCCCCACGGGAATTTGAAGGACCAATGCAAGGTTCAAACAAACATGATGTGTTTTTGCACATAAAGACTGCAAGAATCAGATACAGGCCATTCAACAAGGGATCAAGCACATATAGCCAGTCTCCTAACTGAAGACAAATGAACATCAGACTGACAACATATATACAGAACACAGCCTTTCCCCCATCTGGGTCTTAAAGATGTGGGAGCAGCTGCTGCTTGTAAGAGAGTAACATCAAAGAATGACATAACAAACCTTGCTTCTGTGACTAAATGCTTCAGGTTTATGATGCCCATCATACTGGGAAGGCATTCAAAATACAAACCACCACATTCACTTTGTTTTCAACAGAGTAACACATCTAAAGGTAGCCTAAGGTTTTATCCTTGTTTGGAAGCTGCTATTCTGTAGAAATTAGGTAGAGATTAACCCAAATGAGGATACCTCAATTGTGCCCCCAACAGTGCTGCCAGAGAAATGAAGCAAAACATTTTGGTATACAGAGGGCCCAAAGCTATAAAGGCCTTCTAGCAAACATCCTCTTCCTGCGTTGTCTCATGGCAGTACACAAAGTTGCACAGAAAAGCTGGGCATATGAGCTACTTACAGCAAAAGGGTTGTAGGGGGCAGTGACAGCAGGTCTGCGGGCTCCAGCTCCAGAGGGAAGCATGGACAAGCCTGTAGAGAAGATGCCCAAGGCATTGAGATTAAGTCCAGGGATGAGATTGGCTTGTTGCTAGAAACAAAAAGAAAAGGAAAATGGGAAACAATGAAGCAACCTCAGGCAGAGAAAAGGCATGGGGTCCCACAGCTCTCATTCTGCAAAGGAAGCTGTGAGGGCACCTTTTTGAGAAGGGGCCAAGGCATTCTCATGCTCCCACCTTTATCTGCCACAACAGGGGAGGGGGACTGTTTGGCCAATACCTAGGAGCACTGAGCTCTTACATGGCAAACACACATATATTCACAACGAATTGGCAGGAGAAGGAGCTTACATTGACTGCCACAATGTCATTCTCGTAGGCTTCCCGAAGCTTGTTCATGATTTCTACCTCAGCGTTGGAGCAGGCCTCAATACTACCCTTCACGGTGATGGTCCTCTCAGGGTTATAAATCGTCAAATCCTGCAGACTAGGCAAACAGAGAAGAAGAAGTGAAAACCCTTCCAGGACAGTTGTATTTCTTTGGATTTAAAACCTCCAGGAGAGGTTATAATAATTTCTGCAAACCAAAACCAACAAGTCAAATATATTGGTCAGCATGAGAGAAAACAGGAAGGTAAACTATTTAGACTAAAAGGAGCTTGTGTATGCAAGAGCCAATGGCTTAGTATGGCCCCATCTAGGGAACAGTATTATCTGTCAGTGACAGGACTGTTGCAACCATGCAAGACTTCTGTTTATCTAGTACATTTCTACAATGGCCTCCATCCAAAGAATTCAGGGCAGCATACATAGTTTTTGTCCCATCCTCAATTTTTTCCTTTCGATAAGCCTGTGAAATAAGTTCGTTTGAGATAAAGTGACTGGACCAAGGTCATCCACTGAGTTTGACGGTGAATGAGAATTTGACCCCTGGTCTCCCAGTCCTATGCCAACACGCTTAACTGCTACACCACACTGGTTGTGCAAGTGGGACAGTTTCACAGTCCATCTGAGGAACTGACAGCCAACGGACATAGTGATGGCCATGAATAGAGATGGCTTTGGAAGGGGATTGGACAGATTCATGGAGGATAGGTCCATCAGTGGCCACTAGCAGTGGTGACTAGAGGGAACTCTCACATCCAGAGGCCGCAAAACCTCTGAACACTGGGGCTAGGAAGCAACATTAGAGGAAGGCCTTTATGCCCACCTTATGTGAAACAGTTTTCTGGACTCAATGAGGACCAGTGATCTAATCCAGTAGAGCTGATTTTATGGATTTATGTAGTCTGTGTACCAGCCTTGAGGATGTTTGTGTGCTGTACTTGGCAGGGTACACTGTGGCTTGCTTGCACAAGCCATTCAGAAGCTGTTGTTCAATATATTCCTCTTTCTGTGCACCCACTCTTTGCTAGTGGCACATCGTAATCTGATCACTATGGTTGTTCTATAAGGATGGATGGTTGGTGAATATTTTTACCTCTGAGGGGGGCACCGGGCACCGGCTTTTTGGACCCTGCTGACTTCTAGATTGTAGAATCATAGAGTTGGAAAGGTCCAAAAGGCCATCTAGTCCAACCCTCTGCTCAATTGTAGGAAATTTAGCTGCCACTCTGAGGGCTTGGTCACAAAAGGTCTCCCCAGGATAAATGTACCCATTGCATGCTGAACGAGGCAAAAGCTTGTGGCCATCCAGGCTGTTAGCACAGAGATGCCACTCTCCTTTAGGCTGCAAGTACTTACGGAGAAATGGTGATCTTGGTCCCTGTGTCCTGCTCAATTTTCTTCAAGTTTCGTCCTTCTTTACCAATCAATCTCCCAACCAGGCTGTTGTGTGCTAAGATTTTCAAAGGAATCTCTTCAGCGCTGCAAAATATGAAAACAAGTACTTAATCCTTTGCTGAAGACTTCTTTCCCAGTCTTCCTTTCTGCAGTATGTTCACTATGCAGAATATAAAGAGGTCTTTAAAACACGGGGAGATGTGTCTCGGATGTCTTCTTTGCTGGCCCTTGAAGAAGACACTGCTACATTTCCTACACATCCTCCAACTCTATAAGGGCCAAGCGTCCCTTAAGTTTGTTGACTTAATAGAGCTGGTTCAAACTGATGGACTCCAACACATATTTCAATTCTATTTCAATTCTGAACAGGTCACATATCATTTCTCCAGAAGTAAAACCAGGATTTAAACACGGAAAGAGTGATGCTTTGGACTCAACTTGTTTTTCAATGTTCTAGAACTAAGTAGCAATAGGGATAGAAGGCAACCATTGTTTATTTCTATTCTTGTGCAGTATGAGTAAAATGCATAACACATACTTCACAATACCTCCCTTCCTGCTCTGGCAACTATTTCATCTGAGAGGCTACCAATGAAAATGTGAATAGATCAGCAGACTTCTAAGTCTGTTGAAGCCAATGAGCTTTGAAGGAGATATACTGCCCTGCCAGCAAGATTCCTCCTCTTCCTGATCATCAAGCATCAGCAAGCAGAAGTAGCTAACTGTTTCCTACAGCTGACTGTTCCAGCCAGCTATTAACACAACTCAAATCTGATCCTAGCAATGCAGAATATGAAAAGATGTATGACTTCTCAAATGCTCACAATGAAACCAGTGTGCTAAAATTAGCAGTGGCCAAAGAGGTGACATATACACCAAGGGTGGTTTTATTTATTTAATTGCCTTAGGATGAAAGACGGAGTTGAACCTTAACATGGATCCAGAAGTTCCACAATCCAGCAAGACCCCTCCCATTCCATCCCATGAAAGGGCGGGAGGGGGGTAGTTAGAAAGAAACATAAACACATGAAAACAAAGGAGCCTTTTCAGCCTTCAGAGTTAGGCATGTGAAGGCCTGCACTGTTAAGCATATGCGCACATATATGGTGGTGAAAAGTGCTGTCAAGTCACAGCCAACTTATGGTGACCCTGTAGGGTTTTCAAGGGAACAGACATTCAGAGGTGGTTTGCCATTGCCTGCCTCCGCATAGTGACCCAGGACTTGATTGGTGGTCTCCCATCCCAACTCTGTTCAGCTTGTGAGATATGAAACGATTGGGCTAGCCTGGGCCATCCAGGTCAGGACACATACAATAATGACCGAGGCTAGCTTATTCTCAAGAGCTCTCAAAAGCTAAGCAGCATTGGCCCTGGTTGGTATGTTGATGGCAGACCAAGAAGGAAGCTTGCTGTAACTATGCAGAGGGAGGCATCAGCAAGTCCCCTGTTTGTAAGTCTTGCCTTGAAAAGCCTACAGGGTTGTCACAAGTTGGGTGCAACCAGAGAGCATTTCCCATCACCATATACATGCTAACAGTGCAGGCCTTCACATGTCTAGCTCAGAAGGCTGAAAAGTCTTCTTTGTTTTCATGTCTTTATATTTCTTTCTAACTACTCCCCTCCTGCCCTTTCATGGGATGGGAGAGGCTGGACTGTGGAACTTCTGGATCCAAGTAAAGGCTCCAGTCAGTCCTTCAGCCATAGAGACATCATTTTCAAGCTGAATTTCTTCTTTGGTTTTACTGGGAATTTATTCTTCAGACTGACAGCTCTCACCCCACCTATGCCATGCCCAATTAGAAGATTTCAAAAGAGTGGCACCAAAAAAGGCAAAGAGAGCCATGTGGGCTGTATGTGGCAGAAAACTTCCTAGGCAAGATTTTTTATGGCTTTCCTCATTATCAATGGAAATACTTACGATTTCGTTTCTTCAGCTTCCTTCTGCATAATATCAAGTATCATGCGACATGCTTCTGAACACCCCTCAGGGGTGGCGTGAATTGTGATTGGTTTTTCTGCAGCGCCAGCATTTTCCTTTCGATGAATATCCACCCTGCAGCAACAGAGCCCGCACAAAGGAATCCACTAGGGGTCAGAGAAAGGTGCCCTAACATGGCGACCTAATAAAACATCAAAGGAACTGAACAACATTTGTATTTTACATTTTCCTCTAGGCTATTGACAATTCAACATCATCAACTAGCAACTCATCTTCAAGCTAAATCTGAAAAACTGTAAGGAAAATACTAAGGTAGTATTAAAAATTAGGACTCGCAGAAGTCTGAACATTTAAGTGTGTATTGATTGAGAGTTCCTAGCAATGTTCTTGGCAATCAAAACAGAATTTAGTTTAAAATTTAGTGACACTGTTTACTCCTATGGTTCTTCAGGATGCAGATCATGCGGGGTTTATAAGAATATTTAAACCATGAAAGATACAAAGCAATAAGCAGTCCAACACATGCTACCACCAAAAACTGCCACTTAAGAAAAGTCTAGAATTACAGGATCTTCTGCCCTGCATCTGGACAATAGTGTGGGCACCATCACATACACAATACATAATTTACTGGCCTTTTGACAATAACACTGTTTATATATAAAGTACTATTTAAAATTCAACTCAAGATTTCAATCATGGTTATGTAATTTGCAGTGAAGTAGAACTCTTGTACATGGCACCTTTGAGAGCCAGTGAACATGAAACACCTTATGTGGAAGCTGCTTTGAAGGGCTGCTTGTGAGGCACCATGCACCACAAGCAATTCTTCTCTATACCATCACACATGTCCAACCTGCCCCAACTACCTGATCTGTCAACAGATGGCCTGTGAGAAGCAACACTGGGCAATTGCAAGCTCTATATGTCATCAGTTTCATGTTTACTGGCCTTCTCTTTGGGTTCAAAGTAGGAAATCTCTTTTGAGTTCAATAGGAAAACAGTGCTCACAAAGCAGCTAGAAGAATTAAATAGATGTTCTGATTATTGCTGATATAGTAAAATATCAACAAGGAAGTTTGGAGGAAGCTTTAAGAATGTAGGGTATGTGTAGAGAATAGCAATATTATTCCACATACCTAATGGACATGAGATACAGCTGCCAACCTCCAGATAGGGTCTAGAGATTTCCTGTTTATGACAACTGATCTCCAGACAATAGAGATCAGGTCCTTGAGTGAAAATGGCTGCTCTAAAAGGTGGACTCTATGGCACTGCACCTTGCTGAGTTCCCCCACTCTCCAACCCCCACCTTCCCAGGTATTTCCCAACCCAGATCTGGCAACCCTGGCATGGGAAGCCCGTTTTCAGATCCACCACTTGCCCACACTAGATAAAATATTTGTATATTACTTAAATGTGCAAAGTTCAGTGGTACTGGGCCTGAACCCCAGGCTACTTTTTGAGATCCTATACAAATTAACAATCATGTAAGCCCATGCAAAATATGATTCCCAATGCATAGAATACCAGCAAGCATGGAAACTGAGTGCGCTTGGTGGGCATAACATTGCCCCTCCGTCCCCCCAAGATTCTGCATGCTTTGAAAATCATTTGAACCAGCCAGTGTGGAAATCAGTAAAGAACAAAAGCACAGGGAAAATATGCATACAAACCTTAAGCTAAAAATATCACTTGCATAACAGTTTGAAGGGGGAAACCCTGAAAGACTCAGGGAGTATGTCCAGTTTTACTGTATACATACCTAGTTCATTTATTTTTATTCAATTAAATTTTTTTTAGGCTGCCCGTCTCCAGCAATGGTCCCAAGGTGGCTAATATTTAAAAACATATACAAATTTTCCTTAAACTATTTTAAAATGATAAAAAACACTACACTTCCTTTCAAGTCTTCCATTTGGTTTGTGGGTGGGTGTTCTTGAATTAAGGCAAAACTCAAATCAAGCACCATCACGCAGAACTGCATTTGTTGGGTACTGCTTCCTTGACTATGTCACTGTTAAGTATATCAAGCATCTTATTACCAGCTGATATTTACCACCTTCTCCTTATATACCCATGGAAAAACCCAGAATCACCATCTGAGCGTGACAGGATTTAAAAGTCTGGTCATACTACCTTAGGACCTCAGCAATGAAGACAAAAGAAGGACCATTCATGGGAGGAGTGGTGGCTGGCCAATAACAACTCTTTTTTTTAAATGGGAAGTGACAACATTGAAAAAATCAAATAAATATAAAACAATGTATCTATTTTGGCATTGCAATGCAAACTGTATTTTGATATGATGTTTTAGTCAAAATTTATACTTTTTAGGAAAAAAATGTTTTAAAATGCCTATCAAACATTACAGAACACAGCTAAAGCATCTCTTTCACTTCTCAACAACAGATGAAGGCCCCTTCATTTTACTCTGAATCCTCCATAAGTAAGTACCTCCATAAGTAATTACATAAATAAGAGTGAATTTAAAAAACAGCACCAGAAATGCCAACAGATTACTTTTGGTTTTGCTCATCTCAAATGTGTACATTACAGAGGAGGACAATTGTCCAGTCAGTGAGCTTTTTTGCAAGGAGATGACGGATCTCCTAGCCAAGTAAATAATAAAAATATTAATTTATTGCCCCAAATTATGCATAGGATTTTTATTTGTTTCTGAACAGTGTTGAGCAAAAGGTTACTGCAGAGAAAGTAGAAAAGGACTTATGGGAAGGGTGTTGGGTGACAGCACTCTGCAGACTAGGGCAACCTGTCCAAAATTTCTGTGAAAACTGAACAGGTATCAAAATGACAAGACAACTGTAATGGCTGCAGTCAGTATTCAGCCACCACCCTACAAAGATATACAACACACATCATCAGAGCCATACTGTTGTAAGACACACAAAGCTTTCGTCACACAATACAAGCCAGAGTCCACTGCTCTTCATTAGGGATGTAAAGGCTACAAACAGCCAATGTGGAAGGAAATTAAACCATTTGTGGTACTTACTTGGACTGGGTTTGCTTAGTAAGGTTCTTTATGGTCAAGCCCTCCTTTCCTATGATCGCACCAACAAATTGCGTGGGGACCAGGATCCGTAGTGGGAAATCGAGTTGTTTGGGCTGCGAGGAGCCCCCAGGGGAGGGGCCCTGCTCCCTGGAAGAGTGGCCCCCACGCCGGGACCGCTGAGGGGGCTGAGGGGAGCTCACCTCGTCGTCTGGGATGTAGGAAATCTTGAAGGAATAGTTTTCAAACTGGTGACCACTAAGCTTCTCAATTGCTCTGAAACAGGAAGAGGGAACAGATTTGCTAGGAAATTTTATCTGCATGCTTAAAAACAATTTGTTTAACTTTATCACAAATTTCTTTCCATTTCTGTGTGGACAACAGAATAGCTACAGAGTTGGTTACATGTATCTACATTACTTTTCATTTTAATATCTGGGCATTGTATAAAATAGGTCTGGTTTCTGTCTTGTAAAGCTACAAGAAGGACACCAAAATGTTGCCAACAGAATAACATTAAAAAACCCAGTGCATTTTGGGCTGGGCAGTCCTTCACAAGGCGAGTGTCTGATGTTTAACCTGTTAAGAAATATTGGATGGGAATAGCTGTTCCAGATTTAAAGGCTCCATGCCTTGTCTCCTTTGTAGACTTTACCACTGGATCAGACCAGCACTAAGTCTCATTGAGGACGCTGTTTCACATAATAGCAAAACCAGTTGCTCTAGAGGGCAAAAACAGAGCATGGAGACAAAGGTCCTCTTCTAATGTTGCCTCCTAGTATCCGGAGGTTTGCTACTTCTGTATATGGAGGTTCGCTTAACTCACCATGGCTGGTGATGGACCATCATTGATGGACCATGAATGCATCCAATTCTCTTTTTAAACTATCTACTGTCGATTGGCAGCAAATTCTGCAATTTAATTACTAGAAGTATTTCTTCTTAAGTATCCTGAACCCACTGGCCATCAATTTCATTGGATGGCTCTGAGTTCTAATATTAAAAAAGCAAAAACTCCCTGGTGTAGTGTCTAACTAGGACCTGGCCAAGGGGAGGAGGAGGGGAAGAAGAATGTGCTTTTGAGTCATGACCTAGTCATGGCAACACCATCCATGGGGCATTCCAGGCAAGATAAAAGAAGGTGTGATATTTTGCCTTCCTCTGTGTAGGAACCCATCTTTCTTGGTGGTCTCCCATCCAAATACTGACTGTGACCAAGTTTGCTTAGCTCCCAAGCTCTGATGATCCTTAGCTACACTGGGCCCATGCTTAAATCCCAACTCTGCCATGGAAGCTTGCTGGGTGACCTTGGGTTAAACAGGCACTCTTAGCCTAAGCTGCCTCAGAGTCGTTGTGAGGATAAAATGGAGGAAAGGAGATCAGTATAAGCCATGTTGGGCATCCACTAAGGAGAAAGGTACGGGAGAGGTTAAGTAAATAAATATCCACTTCCTCATCCCATTTTACTATTTTATCCCATTTCCTTCCCCTTATTTGCCTTTTTCCTCTATGTAAGTTTTCAACTTTCTCACAGGAAATCTCACAGCCCTTTCTCACAGGAAATCCCGAAGAAGCGCATCGGTCCTCAACAAGGGCCAGAGCTTTTTTTGTCCTGGCCCCCACCTGGTGGAACAAGCTCCCTGAAGAGATCAGGGCCCTGCCTAAACTTCCACAATTACGCAGGGCCTGCAAGAGGGAGCTCCTCCACCAGGCATTAGCTTGAGTCCGACTGGCCAAACAACATCCACAGGTCCCCCCTCAGACACCCCCTCCATGACCTGAAGGAGCCTGACCTCCTTGGAAGGTTTGTCTAAGTTGTAGTTGTTATTACTGACCAAAGCCATTGAAGTTCTGTTGATTTAGATCCACTGTTGGATTGTTGCTGATGTGTTATTTTGTGACTGTTTTATATTTTCAGACTGTTCCATGTATTACCCCTGCAATGTTGTATGTGAACTGCCCTGAGCCATATTGGAGGGCTGTATAGAAATCTAATAATTAATAAATAAATACAAATAAAATAAAGGTGCTCAAGCTGCTTAATGAATTGGGTTGCCTTCTTCTGTACTTTTTCCAGTACTTGAAACTCTACCTCCATTATGACATGCAAAATGTTCTCTCCTCTTCTAAGCTAGCCCTTTCCTCGGTAAACCACACAAAAGCCAAAATGGCTGACAAGGGACAGCACGAGCACCAAGTATATAACATGGAGCAGCATAGGTTGCTTTTGCTTCAGGAGAGCAAGGACTGCTGTGGTCAGTATCCCTCAGAACTGGGACAAAGAAAGTAAACTGTCTGTTTGTAGAGCATGTGTATTTGAGAGCATCTTCCAACACATTTTTCAAAATGAGATGGACAACCTTGGAATGATAACATGGAGTAAAGCGTGGCAAGCTGAGAATGCTGCTGTTCAGATGCAGGAACTAGCTTGGTTAGTTCAATGATACGTAGTCCAATTTGGTGGTGGGTTCATGTGAATTAAATTGGATTTTAAGCTACAAGAAGATGATTTATATACAGTAGCAACATTTTCATTAACATGCTTTATGTTACCTGTATTAGGCCCCAGAGGAAGTGTTTATGGTCTTATCTTGCCCTAAATCCCCCATCAACTGCTTGTAAGTCTTGTAGTTTTGAAGATGCCAAACTTTTGGTTCCTTATGAAGTAAATTATTCAGCACAGATACTTGTACTAGCAGCTGAATTGGACCACCATTTCCCTCCAAAACAATGTGGGAATTTCTGATGGTATTTCAGACTATCATTAGCATTCAATTTTAGGAGATGTTCACCACAATTGCAAAACAAAGATTCTTTTCACACATTTACTCTCAAAGGGTCCAATAACCAATATTCTTTCATCCTGAAAATTCCTCAGAATACAAACTGAAAATATAGAACAAAATTGAAATATAAGTGGGTTAATGCTGGTTCAAGGTGGCAGTAACTTGCTTGTAATTCAGGCAGCAGGTTCCAAGATGAGTTTATTGTGTACTGGAAAGGACGGACAGACAGAAGATGGGCATTATGCTCAAATGTGTTGTTGTTATATGTCAAGAAAATTAAAGTCCTGCCATCAGTATCCATTGCATAGGCCAAAAAGAAAGCAAGGCAAAACTCTGCAATAAATATATGTTGCATGGGATGCACAAACACCAGGGCTTGTGATCTAGGTGACCTGGATTTCATACAAGAATTAGACTAGTTGATCTTTTTGGTCCCTTTCACTCAAGGGCACTTGCACAAAGGTATTCAAAATGTATCCTGTTGTTCGTGACTCATCTATTTTAACAAAGCACTGGTTGAATTAATACCTTGCAAGCAATCTAATTATAATTGTGTGTGTGTGTGTGTGTGTAAATTGTTGTCAAGTAGCAGCTGACATGGCAACCCCATATGGTTTTCAAGGCAAGAAGCATTCAAAGGCAGTTTGCCACTCCCTGCCTCTGTGTAGTAACTCTGGACTTCCTTGGTAGTTCTCCATCCAAGTACTAATGAGGTGCAACCTTGCTTAGCTTCAAAGATCTGAGGATATTAGGCTTGGCTGGGCTATCCAGGCCAGGTTAAAATTTATTACATCTTATTAAATTTATGTGGAATGTGGAATGACTAAAATTGAGAAGTCTATATTTCATGAGCCTCTGGGGAGGGCGGTATATAAGTATGATAAATAAATAAATAAATAAATTCATACCAATAGAAATCAGAAATGGCTTCAAAACATGCTTTACTGGTCCAATTCACCTAATATTCATTGTAATTATGTGCCACTAAAAGCCACAGAACTTGGTATAGCTCTGCTTAGGATAGCACTGTTATAACACGATCCAAGTCAGGATTTGCGCTTCTATTGACACACGTCAGGATTTTCATGCCAGTCCTGATAATGGATTGAGTTCCACTGCTCAACAAATTTATTTGTGTTGCCACAGAGAAATCAGCATTGTTACAGTGTATAAAATGTATTTTTCTAAAATTTACTTTTTTGACTCTTCTTACTCTCTTTGTAATAGAGGAATTTATCTTTGCAATTTTCTGTTACACCTCTCTATGTAATCATTTGCTTCAACCCTTGAAGTTTTTTTTTTTTAATGATGCACACCACAGAGTGGAACTATATCAGGAGGACAGAACGGTTTAGAAAGAATACCTTTCTCTGACCATTTGCAGAGTGAAAATCAGAAATTCTGCAGAACCTCCCTTGCTGTCCTTACTTCCTTAACATTTATTTTGATCCAAACAGAACTGATTTGAAATAGACTCCACATTTCAAAAAAGAGGAAAATAAATGGATTGTTGATTTCAGAGAGAAATTGAGTAAACATGAATTAAGAGAATCATTAGTAATGATCACTTGGTTGAAACATTTGGCATCTCATATGTAGTGTTCTACTGCATGAAAATTATGCTGCTCTGCCACCTTCTTCAGAAGGCTTGCTGCTATTAATGGATTCTAATTCAACTGCTCAGCAGGAGACGCTGTCAGGAAGGAAGATCCCAAAAGGTGAGAGAAATGCCGTGAAAATATCAGAACAGTTACTTACACTTTTGCTTCTTCTTTTGTTGCATATGTAACGTTGACAACTGCTGTTTCTGATTCAGTATTAACTGCAAAAAAAAAAAAAAAACAGAGGGAGGGTCTAATATATGAGATTTCAGTTTTCATGGTTTACTAGGACTGGTAAAGTGGTTGATTAACCAGTCAAATATTGGCCATTAGTCCATGAAGCCCAGAATGGCATTGTGTAGGGAGCAGCGCTTCTTCTTCTTCTTCTTCTTCTTCTTCTTCTTCTTCTTCTTCTTCTTCTTCTTCTTCTTCTTCTTCTTCTTCTTCATTGTGCCGTATTGTCAGTTGTTAGTCAGGGAAGAGTGGAGGGCCAACCCAGCAGTCAATGGCAAGCCCAGCAGCACAGCAAACTTTCAGGCATCTCCAGACAATAATATAAACAGTCATCATTCAGCAAGGGCCACCCATGTTAAAAGGTTTCACAGTTCACTACAGCTCCATTAGATTGTATCTCATGAAAAACCTCTGCTTCCCTTGATATACTGAAGCCTCAGTGGTCTCTGAGCTTCTGCTCCTGGGAACACCATGAGAGGAGATTCCAAAGCCTGCCATGGGGGCGGGGGATCAGCACAAATTACTCCCAAGTGGAAATGATTGGCAGGATATAATGATTCATAGTGACCAACTTGCTTCTGTAATTAGTACATCCTGTTGATGGTTAAAGTGGGCAGCATCCTACCATCCGTGTGTGGAAGGCACATGAAGTTCCCCATGATCCTCTGAAAACCAACCTGCAAAGGGGATCCATGCAGAGGAAGATCACCAGGCTGGTGTAAGAGGGGCAAGGAGATGAACCTGCCCCCTCCTCAGCAGAGTCGTGGTTGCAGAAGAGGAAGGAGAAGCAATTTCACCTCCTTGTCCTTCCCTTACTCCTTGTCCTTCCCTCAACATGTGGCCATTCCTTTGCACGGATTCTGTGATCCCAGGAATTCTCTTTCTGGGGACTGGAAAGCGTTGCGGCAATGGAGAGGAACATGAAAAAACTACTTCTTCCACAAACAGAGTGGTGGGGAACAGTTATCTTTCTGTTTAATAAATTAAGACTTTACAAATACTTGACCATTGTTTGATAATATTTTATCCCTTTTTAACTGGCTTATTGTTCAGTCTTATCCCACATAAAACATGTTTCTAGAACCTTATATCATCACAGACTCACATGACCATTTCAGTTCTCAGTGACTGTGGGGAAAACACAGTCTGCACTGACTTTCAGCCATGTTGACTCATGTTAAACTGGTCATGGTGCGAATGAGGAAAAGCTAGCAAAGGGAGACTTTGAGTTGCTTCATCTCTTCATGCTTGCTGACATGGCCTCACAGGCTGAGTTCATCCTGGCTTCAACTTTTGGGACATGATCCCCTATTGCAGTTGGGTTGCAGAGGCATGCCAAATGCTGAACCCAAAATAAAGTAAGAAGGGTACTTTCCCTGTAAATGCTGTACCCAGGCAGAACTCAACTTCTCAGTACAAAGAAAGTCAACATTTGCAGCCTTTTCCTTACAGATGCTATGAACTAAAATGTCCCCATGAATCAACCATAAGCATAAGAAAGGTCATCTTTCTGTTCACTGACACAGTTTTTGTAAAGGCTGAACATGAGTTACAATAATAGATTAATGGTTCAGGCTTGAAAGGCTAAAATGATGGCAATGATTTCTTTTACAAGGCATTTTCTAAAAGTCAGGACAGAGCAAGCTATGACTAGTTGGCTAATATAATTTATGATGCAGAATTTTGTTTTAAAATCTTGCAGCCTAACAACAGAGCCTGCTTTACTGAAAACATATTCCAATTATACTGAAAGCCTACCAGAGGGTTGCCATCCAACAGCTGGCAACCAACAGGAGGCAAGGGGGAAGTGATGAGGGGGTGCCATCGTGATAACAGAATAGCATCATTTCTGGGGCAAACCAAGGAATGACATCAAATTGTTCTAGGATTCAGCACTTCAACAATTTACATTGTTCTAGGTCTCACTGAATCTTACAATAACAGGACATCACTTCTGGGTTCACCCTGGAAATTACATCATGCTGTCAATACAAAAGCAATGTTTGCTTTATCCCACCCCCATGCCATTGGGAAGATATTATAAATATATATTCTCAAATCCAAAGGATCAATAAACATGAAACTGGGGAGCAGCATTTGACATCTGAGTTGCTAGCTATGAACAAGCAGGTGTGAATATTCTACAAAAATCTGTCCTTCATTCCCCTCCCCAACTAGTTTTTATAACCTGTATTAGATGCATCATATGTTTACTCAGCTGAGGATGGTTAAGTGGTCCAAATAGCAAAGTGGAGTGGACATGACCAGAAATGAAGAAAATCAGTCACTTGTTATTGTTATTCAACCCCATATCTCTGGTACATGATCATAAGCAAATTTTAAGTTGGCCTGGAAAATTTTACTCTATGAAGATTTGAACCCTATGGCTTGAAGAAAGGGACCTGTAGCTCTGATGTGCAAGCAGACAACAACTGTGGCTTTTGTAAGAGAGGAACAAAGCAGCTAACCTAAATCTTGAAGTAGCTGGCATGATAGACAGCTCTCTGAAAAATCTGTAAAGCACAACTTAGCAGTAGCAAATATTCACATATTGGTGTTCACTGTTTTCCCTACACAAAACTATCTGTGTACTGATATAAAGAATCCTTAGACAAGTTTTTTTCAGTTATTATCCCGGAATAAATATTTAGTCCAGGGATGCTTATTACTCATTTCAGTGCTTCAAGAGAACTTTCCCCTATAAAAATACCCCTTAACAGTTTAAGACAGACAGTATGCAAAGGCACATTAGCATACAGAATGGCAAAGCAGATATTGTATGTGAATAAAGATAACATATTCTATGGATGCACATGAAAGCTTATACCCAGAATAAAACGTTGTTGGGCTTAACAGTGCCACTTGACTCAAAATTTGTTCTGCTGCTTCAGGCCAACATGTGCTGAATCCATACTTTATGGAGTACTTAATAATGTTATTAAAATGTTAATAATGTTATTAAAATAACATTATGCTATATAAAGACTTAAAATGATTTAATAAACAAGCAGAATGAGAACAGATGTTTTTACCTTGCTCCACATTCTCTACTGTCCCATGCTGAGCTAAAAGGCCATCTAGCACCTGAAAAAGAAATCAGAACACACAACATGAGAGAAGTTAAACTGGAAGGATTTCCTAGCAATTCAAAATTGGAGAAGGCACATATCCTTGGTGTAAATGGGTGGACAGAAAAAGTGGAGATCAGGCAACTGAGTCTATAATAAAAATAATTTTAAAATTGTGAATAACATATCTCTCCAAGGCTATGAACTGGTTTCTTCAGGTGCTCCACACACAGGATGGTTTGGCGTCAACTTTCTAAAGGCACGAAGCTATTTCCAACAGTTGCTGAGGGGACTTAAGGTTCTTTTCATCTAAAGAATAACAAAGAAACTTAACCTGTCTCTTCCCTTATCTAAAATTCTCAGCTAGACCAATGGCATTGATTATATTTCTCATATTTCCCAGAAACCAAGAGTTAGAGTTAGCGTAAGGTGACCAGATTGTCCCACTTTTGGAGGGACATCTGGGGGCACCTGGCAAATTGTACTTATGTTGAAATTAAAAAATATATATATTACAATACTATTCTTGCGTTCTATGAAAAATGTTTTTGCTCCATATAGACCAAATTTTTAATCAAGAACCCCCCCCTCCCCCCCACCGGTCAATGGTGTCCTGCTTTACCAATGTTACAATCTGGTCACCTTAAGTTAGAGCTCTCATTGACAACAAGAATATATGAGAAAGAAAAGGGTTTATGCACAGAGTTATTCTATTTTTTTAGCCTAGCACCTTTACTCTGGCAGGGGCCAACAACAGATGGTTCAGATGAAAAGTATGAGAAGCTACAGGCGGCCAGTTAGCAGCATTATACCTGTGGGTTCAGTGAAGACACTTCAGCTCCAAACAACCAACACTTTACAAGAACCAGAAAATGCTAAACGCAGACATGCAAAACTGAGGAACTTATATACATGTTTGAGATGTAGGCAACTGGTCCTTAAGTGAGGCCCATGGTAGATCCATAAGCCTGTCTGATGATGGGTTAGAACCTGGGAACTGGCAAATCCCTTACAAGAGTTCAGGATTCCAGTCTTTGCTCCGAGCTCAGGGCTTCAGAATGTCCACAGACACAACACCCAGAATCACACAAAGGCAACATATTCTCAGGTGATTTGGAATACCACAAAAAACTTGCATGAAATACATAGACTTCCTGTTTAAGTCACCCATCCATTTAGATCAGGGCTTCATAAAACCTTGGGGTCTCTTGACGGCCCTGGAATTTGTTAAGCATTTATCAGGTGATATGACCATACATGGTCATGTTTACCTGCTCCCCTTGCAAAGTGGCCAATGATGGGCGTGGAGAGGGTGGGAAGTGGAGGGGCTCAACTGTTTTCCAACCATATTCTTCATGCTCACACCATGTCTGGGGTTTCTTGAAGCCTAAAGAACTTTTCAGGGGTTTCTCAATGGTAAAAAAGTTGGAAAAGGCTGATATAGGTTATTCTATACTGGCCTACAGGCAACTACTGGCCTACAGGCAACTTACTTGCCTTCCCATTGCACTTTCGCAACTGGGATAATTTAAAGGAAAACTCTGCTGATTGTTAATCTTATTTCAAAGCAAAAGACTGTCCTAGAGGACTATTAAGACTCTTCTGTACCATGCAACCCCTGGAGCCTATAAAGATGCCTCCCACAGCTGTCTTGATTAACAGCCACAGCAGTAAACTTTCAGGAAACATTAAAGTAGTGACTCTTCTCACCCCCCCAAAAATCAGTGCTGGCAGCTGCTTTCCCAGAACTAAACATTTAAAGCTGCCTTATTCAGTCAACACCTGAAAGCAGGAATTGACTCACCAGCAGTAAGTCAGGTGATTGACTTTCCCAGCATATAAACTTCTGTACAGGAGCAGCAAATGAGGCCTTCTAATCAAAGTCACATTGTCATAGTTGTGGGAATGATGACTAAGAGAAACAACAGACACATCCAGTCATTTCTGAGGCTCTTGTACCCAGCAAGGTCAAATAATGGATGCGGAGCTGCTTAGTCATTCATGAGAAAATTAAAATCCATTTCAGTCTGGTAGTGAAAATGAAGAACAAACAACATCACTGGTTTCTATTTGTTATCCTGGCATCTGGTTTGGAGAGTTCAAGCTGAATTAAAATCCAAAGGGATGGGAAAGGAGGTACAACAACATAGAAGTAATGGTGACTGCTCCCAGTCCTCAGAATAAAACACGCCTTTCAATTTGTTCATTTACCTACTTTACTTATAATCCTCCTTTACTCCTGAGTCTCAAGGCAGAAGTCTTTTATTCCAAAGTGTTTCTGCCAGTCATCACTGGGAGAGAGTTACACTAAGTAAAAAGATGGAGAAAGGCTGTCCTAATCTATCATAGCCCAACCCCAAGAAGAACTACAATCTCTGTTTAGGACTATAGTTAACATGCTATTCCTTTGAGTTAGTATTTCAGTCTTGTGATTGAATATGATTACTTGCTGTGGCATTTGCATATTCAGCCACTGAGTGTATACAGTCTGCATTATTATTCCTCCATTTGTTTTCCACTAAGTACTTGCACCCTCACTATCTGAACAACACAAGCCTCTATGACTGCTCTGCCATACTCACTGCCCTTCTTAGATGGCCAAACACAAGCTGCCTGACTGCAATGTGATTCTGCTGTTGCCTGCCTTTTTGGAGGTACCTAATTGCTAGTTCTGCAGCCTGCATCTCTATCTTGGGATGCAAAATGTGAGTCTCCATGCCTGCTCTGGAATGCTGCCTATCAGTTTTGGGGCTCCAGTGCCTCCCAGTCCCCACTCTATACTATTGTCTGCCTTCTGAGGTTGCAAAAATCTCTTCCCACCTGGCAAGCAATTCTTTCAACTGTCTATAAAAATTGGGACCTTTTCTTCTACCTGCCTGAAATTTGGCAGTCAATATCCTTTGAGTGACTGATACAATCCCTGAGAATTTCATCCAAACCAGATGGAAAACAAAGATATTACAATCAGAAATGCGTTCTGCTTTTAATAATTGTCTATAAAACTAGGAGCCCTTTTCTCTGTCTGCAATTTGGCAAAGACAATACCTTCAGTGTGATGCAGAATCCTTGAAAATTGCCTTAAAATCTTGTAGGGAAAAAGTTCTGCTGAAAATTTGTTCCTTGCATATTTTAATGGGAAACAAAGACCAATAATGGTAATTTTAAAGATTATTCTGCCTACCCTTAACTTACCATCACAAAGGGGAAAGTTTTATACCTAATGAAAAAAGACTGTATTTATTGCTTATTTTATTTTTCTTTTGCAGTTGGTAACAAGTTTTTGCTCAATGCTTTTCCATTTCATAATCAAGGACTCTTTAAAGTTAAAATTTCTTTGTTATGAACGCCATCTATCGGCACCTGCAGACAAGTGTAACTTGACTTCTGTTAACAAAGGTACAAAGGGAAGACAGGGAGCCCTCCTCCTGGATTTGAATCACCCTACCAAGCAAGATTCCCATGGCATCTTCTACTTCCAGGTTAATTTGGTGTCAGTGGCCAAGGGATTGTTAAACTGAAGAAAAGTTTTTTGAAAGACAAAACACTTTAATTTCCAAAAAGACAATTCAGGCATCTTTCCAAAATACACTGTTGTTGGCAGTGATAAAAGAAATCTTATTTCTCGGGAACAGGGTGGGAGATCTCAAATAATGCTGCATACATGAAGTCCTCATTAGGGTTTCTCAACCAGGGTTTTGTGAAGCCCTGGGGTTCCTTATTGGCCCTGGAAGGTTTCCATGAATGGGTGGGAGTCAATTTTTAATATATTTTGTGTTAAACGTTTATTGGGTGATTTTGACCATACATGGTCATGTCAATTCTGCCCCCCCCCCAAAAAAAATTGTCAGTGATGGGCCTGGAGTGGGTAAGAAGGGGAGGGCCTCCAGGTGGACATCTACACAGCTATGTTTCCCAACCATATTCTGCATAATGAATGCATCATAAACAACAGCTACAGGAACAACAACATGGCAGACAAGCAAGACAACTTTTTAATGACTGGAGATGTAGTCTATATTAAAAACATTAGCTCCCTTGTGGATATCTGCTACTGAGAGAACAGTTACAAGCTCCATGTCTTATTCTGTCACCTTAGAAGATGGAAGGATTGTGTGGAGACGTGGATCAACTGAGAAGGTATGTTGTCTTGTCTCCAGCTGCACCTAGTATTACATCTGAGGAGCAAGCAATCAGCTCAAATTGTCCAAGATTTATTTCAGAATTAGGACGTCCAATTATACATCTGCCTGGGAGCACAGTCACTAACGTTAGGGGCTGGATGAAGATATAATCACAGGTACTTGGTTTTGCAGTTCTCAGAACTGTGAATTTGTTGTCTGCAGAGATAACATGTCTCTTCTTAGCAGCCAAATTGTTTTAAAATAAACATACAGAATTGAGAAAGAGACCTCAGTTCTATTGTTCCTCTGCAGATTTATGTACACAGAATCCTTACTTACTAGGTAACTCAATTTCAAGAAGTTCATTGAATAGGAGACTGTTTGGGGTGGAATATATCTGGATAAGGAGAAGTTAAGAGCTGAATTAGGGGGGGGGCAAGAAGTACACATGTAAGTGAAACTTTTTGAGCAGAATATTCAAGAAATCTTGAGATTTTTGTGAGTTTAGCCTCATGGAAATTTAAACAAATACAAGAATCCATATGCTTTATATTGTCTCTGTTTTAGTTAAATAAAACTATTTAAATAATTATTGTTGTTAATGATTATTTTTCTCCTTCCAATAAAGTACAACAGAAAGGTCCAAATATGCCATTAACTCATTAAACTGGAGATAATTATAAAACCACTTCAAAGTGAACTATTTAAAATGGTAAATAACCAAGCAATCATTACATTTCTGATACAATTGTAAAACTAACCTGAAAAATTATTATTCTAAAAATGAAAGCTTCATCTGGATGGTAAATATTAAGGTTCTAACAACCAGCAAGAATTAACTTTTATGTAGCAAACCATGATTTCAATCAAGACTTGCCAGTGATTTAAATAATGGTTTAACATTAATTTCAATCAAATCTACTCTGAATAGATATCATCTAATCAATGAAGAAGGAAAAAAAGGCAACCGTTTCACTTATCTTTCCATAGTCTATTGATAGAGCAGCCCAGATACAGTGACTTGCAAGTCCTATTTGGCTGGAAAGGCAGCACAGAAATGTTTTAAATAATTTTTTTAAAATGACATAGGAAATGTCGATGCAGAGACATAGTTGGACAAGGAATAATGTTCGGTATCTAAATAATATCAGTGCATGTGTGCATGTACAAATGCAGTTACTGGGAAAGCAGATGGCCAGAAATAATAAAAGTCACTTGTCAACTTACCTCCCACTGTAGGTGAGGAGGGATGTTCCGAATCTGAATCTTTCTGCTCCTGTGGAAAAGAGTCCCAAAAAGTAGATGTTATCTGAGTGTAGAACATGGGTAACAAAAGATGATGGTTTTCTCCACACAAAGCTCCAGCAATTTTCCTGCAATTGATGGACCATCAGCTGAACTAGGGCAACCTTTGGTTCTCTGGGGAAGAATGTGAGATCGCAAATAAAAACTTCATCAAACATTTGGTCAGCATTCAGACATCCCACCACCTCAGTTGGCTTGCTAAATCAGCTCCTTGGGCTCATGAGAGGATTAAATTGTGGTTTCAAATCTTGGTTTGTGAACAAGGTGCAACCTGCAATGTATTAAAGCACCCCCCTTAGATGTCACAACACACTATGGTTTATTGACTTCTTGGTTTGTACTTTCAAAGTTGTGCAGATAAGGAAGGGGGAAGCATAAACATAAGAATTTTCCTCATTCATATCCCAAATAAAGTATCATGCCAGTAAGAAGCAAGCACTAAAACTGATTCTGTGGCCCCGGGCAATCACTGTCACATCCCCTCCCCACACCTCTGTTGCACATTGACTAAGACCATCCCTGGATCCCCATCCCTCTTCCCCACAAAGAACATGTCTGGAACTCTCAACAACCTATCATCAAAAAGTCACATTTTTCAAGTCATTCTTAAAAGTGGGAAATCCTATATTTTATAAACTTCAAACATGCTTCTGGTGAGATTTACAGTCTAAAATATATCAGGCACTGCTTGTAGCACTATGTCACACACAAATGTGATTTTGCTTTGTTCACCAATCTCTATGAGTACATAAGCCAATACTGCACACATGCTCAGAGTTCTCAGCACACCACTTTATCTTTCCTCATTAAGAGTCAACCCTGACCTGTTTGGTCCAGACAAACCCCATCTCATAAGATCTCAGAAACTGACGAAGGGTGGCTCTTATCAGTATTTGGATTTGAGACCAACAAGGAAGACTAGGGCTGCTATGGAGAGGCAGGCATTAGCAAACCTCCTCTGAAAGAAAGTCCTATGGAGTCCACATAAATTGACTGCAAGTTGATGGCTCTTTACACACATAGATTAGGCCAAGGGAGATGAATAAGATATAATCCTGATTGCAAACAGTTTGCATTGCACTTTGAAAGTACATCCTACCCCAAGGGTCTAGTATGGCCAATTTGAAAGTAGGAGGAACTGAAGCTCAATCAGTGCATTTGTGACTTGTTTTGAACTCAACTGCATATTGGCAACAAAGCAGAAGGCAAACTCGTTTTGATACCTGCCTAGTCTGCCTTCTTTTCCAAAGATGCCACAGCTAGCATCCAGTAAAGATGACCTCGCCCACTGCACAGCTTCAGACAGTTTCCCAGACTGTCATTCAGGGAAGACAGGGGAAGCCATTCCCATTTCCGGTGTTTCAGACTATGTCTGCCTGTTCCTCAAGAGCAGTTATATTTCCAGTTATAATGAGACTTAAAAGAGGGATTAGTAAATTGTGCAATTAATGACTAAAATTAAGTGAAGGGGGAAGCCACCACATTGCTCATTTATAAATGTGAGTCACTTCCTCTCATTGGGGAGAAAGCACAGCAGCCAGAGTGAAAGACAGTGGCCTGTGTGTTCAGGTTGAATACTCTGGTTTGCTCTTGCTGTTAGCTGCTGTGTAGTCGTGCCTTGAGGTTTGTTTGGATGAGGACATGGACATAATGTGCAGTCAAGCTAACTGGTTGCTCATCTGAGTTCATCTAGAGACAGGGCAACCAAGTCATACAAACCCTGCATACGCAATACGCAAGTAAAACCAAGAAATTGTGGCCATGTAAATTCTCAATGCTATTTCACACATAACAGCCTTCAGACACAGGTGCAAGGGAAAATGTGTGCACTTGGAAATACTGTTAAATGCAAATATTGTTCATGTTTTAAAATTTATTCTCACAACAACCCTGTGGAGTATATTAGTCTGAAGGTGTGCGACTGCTCAAGGTGACCCAGCAAACTTCTGTGGCAGACTGATGACTCATACCCAGGTCTCTTACATCCTAGTTTGTCACTCTAGTCACTGCCTCACACTAGGTCATTATATGGGACTGTGTAAATACAAGATACATAAAATTTACAGGATTTTGTCATTTACAGCAGTGGTCCCCAACCTTTTAATCATCGGGGACCGATCAAGGCTTGACAATTTAACTGAGGCCAGGGGGGGGGTAGTCTTTTGCCGAGGGATGTCGTCGCCTGAGCCCCTGCTCCACTTGCTTTCCCGCCGGTGCCCCTCACTTCCCGCCACCATCTGGGGGGCGCTTCCAGCAGCAGCTGCACAGTGCCATGCCGAGGGGAAGCCCCAGCCATGGCAGCCGCTGGAGAGCACCAAAGGTGAGCTGGCGGCAGAGTGGCAGGGCAGCCCCCGAGGCAGCAGCCAGGGAGGAGGACAAGGAGGAGCTGCGGCCCGGTACCGACTGATCCGTGGACCGGTTCTGGTCCCTGGACCAGGGGTTGGGGACCACTGATTTACAGCATCTACAAGTCAATTTTTTTCACTCTGTTCACTCTCAGACATTTTCCATTTGGCCCCAACATAGCCCTGGATCCCAAGCACCCTCCGCTCTATCAGACCCCTTAGTCACTCTTCTCCTGCACAAGCAAGCCAATGACTCTTGAAATCACTCCTCCATTATTATGAGCAGCAAGAACTTTGCCAGAGTTCTCCCTTTATGAATCTCAGTTGCTAGCTCCTTTGCATTTCTAAGACAAAAGGAAAAGAGAGCAAAAAGTTGAGAAAAACTCTGTTGGAGCCTCTACTTATGTTCAAACTGGGGAGAAGGGCAGCTGAACACATTTGTGCCCGCTTATCTGTATTTGCAGTGTGGAAGATCTATGCAATATGGAAAGGTTTTCGTATCAGCTAAGTATCTTGATTCGGTGCTGTACATGACTCTCTTCTATGCAAGAAAACAGATCCGGGGAAGGTGGAAACAAGAAGTTGTGCCACACTGTAAGTACAGAGGCCTCAGCCAAGCACTGTTTCTTCATGTGTCAGGTGAAAAAGCAAGGAGGGGGTTAAATACACTACTTTTCAATCTGATGACAAGTAAGATGAAAAGATCTAATATTTGGTTGGATCAATTAATATAATGTGCGAAGTGTTGCACACAGCACTACAGGGGAATTACTTTAAAGTTTTTAGTACAAGCAAACTTTAGAATTTGGAGACTGGCGTGAACTACTCATTAAAAGACATATAATATTCAACATGAAGTTACACTGAGAAAGTCTGGTATGTGCATTAGAAAGAGGGTTGCTATCCTCCAGGTGGGTCCTGGAGTTCTCCTGGAATTACATCTCCAAACTGATCAGTTCCCCTTGAGAAAATGGCCACTTTGCAGGGTGGCTGGCCACTATGGCATCGTATCTCCACTGAGCTCCCTCTCCTCCCCAGACCCCATCCTCTCAAGGCTCCGTCCATGAATCTCCAAGAATTTCCCCACTCAGAATTGGCAACCCTAATTAGACACTGTAACAAGGGGAGAGGAAGGGACTACAAAGCATTTCAGTAGAGAAACAAACTTATTCTGCACAGTGCAGAAGTTTTTGAAAAGCTAAATGTTCCAACAATAACAAAAGCCCTAGAGAAGAAGTGCTTTAAGTGTGTCATCAGCAGCAGCAGCACAGTTCTTCAAGAGTTAGAAATGATTCATATGAACATATTATCTTACAATCCTTAGAAAGGCTGATCTACACTGCTAAGTTCCACATTTACACGCTGGCTGGCTGGCTGGCTGGCTGGCTGAGCAGGGAGGTACTGAAGCTGGCAAATAGTGGCTCGTCCAAGGCCACCCAGAGAGTTCATGGCAGAGCTGAAAATCCAGCCAAGAAGTTCCTGATTTGTAACTCAGTTTCTTAGCAACCATATTACACTAGTAATGGCATCATTCATTGCGTAAATTCTTGTGCATACAAGAAAGAATGCAGAAAACGTGGCAAATTTAGATATGCTAAGTGATCATGGAGTATGTGCTCAAAGCATGCCTGTCTACACAGAATTCTAGCCCCAATACAATATCCTTTCTACCGCCAACCCACTCCAAACATCTGTATTTTTCCAGTCTCAATATAGCCCCCACAAAGGCATATTTTGCTCCCAATCCAATGCTGATAAATCTTGAAAGCATCTTTCTGACCTCATATGGCTGCAATCTATTTGCTACCTTCCTACTACTCCCTCCCCAAAGTAATGCATGAGAGCACTCCCCCCTCCCTTGAATAAGGAAAAAAACAGCACATGCATATTGTAGGAGGGAGGGTCTGAGCACCTGGGTAGTACTGGCTGATCTTCATTGACCTAAAAGATAGTGGTGGGATTCAGCATCTTCTTCATAGCTAGTCCCTCCACTAGCAAACCGACTTGCAGCTGTGACTCCAGACATTTAAATGCTTTTTCTACAATAAAAATTTACTAGTCTTTTAAGAAACCACCACTGTTTATTTTTGCGGCAACAGATTACCATTGCTCCTCCTCTGGAGTTATTGAACTGACAGCAATTGGTGGGAATTCAGACACTTCAAAGTGCCTCCTAGCGTCTCCTCCCTCCCACCAAGCAATCATGGCTTGAAATAGATGGAAGCTTCCTGGGAGAGCCCAGTTGTCTTTTGACAGCCATTAAATCAACTCTTGCCAGTTTACAAGGCAAACCTGGACTTCTGGTGCCAAGAAAGAAAAATGCTTTTGGGCTCAGCTTGTGCCCAATTCACAGTGACTTCAATGAGCAAATGCCAAGTTGGGGAAAGGGAAGGCATGTGATTTGCCCCTTGGAAATCAACAGGAGATTAGCTGCTCTTTTCAGGATGAGGCAAACAAGAATTCAAGAGCAGAAAACACTGGAAATAATTATTGAAATCCCAACCAAAACTGGTCTGCCACTCACAGCTACTTGTTAAATATGATTTATGTCTCTGTTAAACAGCCTGCAGAAAAAGATGAATGCTATTTGAGGCCAAATGACATATTACAGTGGAGACTGGTAACTGGATATTCCACATTTTTGTTTTGTTTTTCAAATGGGCTTGATAATTTGCTAATAGTGGTGGTGGGGAATCATTAACTCTTTCAATGATCAAAATGTTCCCAACTCTGTTTGCTTTAAGTGTTTAAGTATGATTTTGAAAAGAAAAAGCACACAAGAGGAAAGGCTGACGATGCACAAATGAATCTGTATCCTCAATCTCATACATTTTAATCCTGCCCCCGCTCCATGGGGCTCAGCAGCCTTTGTGGGCCTCCTTATATCTTCACAATAACCCTGTGAAGTAGGTCAGACTGAAAGTATGTGGATGGCCCAAGGAGCCATCCAGCAAACATCCATGGACACAGTAGGGATTCAAACCTGGGACTCCCAGAACCTACCCCAATATTCCAGCTATTACACTGCAGGCACCTCTCTGCTGTTGCATTTCAGCTTAGAAAGCAAAACAAGCCCCAAGCCAGTGGAAGATTTAATCACAGACCTCAAATGTAACAAATAGTGTGGCTTTAAATATTTGCCTAAAGCAAGGAGTTAGCAAATAGTGAACCTCACCTAGCTAGAATCCTAATTCATTTTCTATTTTGCCACAAGAGGGCATACAACCCATTGTTTCAGCACAGGAAAGCATGGCTGCTGTGGAAGTATTTTTACTACAAATGGCATTTGCCTTGAATCCACCCGTGTGGCAGGTGCTTCGTAGATGGACTTTTGTGCTGAGCCTCAAGTAATACCGACAAAAATGACTACCCTGATGATTAATCCAGAATGGTTCCACACAATGGCCTATGAATATATATGCAAACTGAGGGATTTTACGACCGCTATTCTGTCCGCTAACAACTCTAACAGAGAACTTTACTATAGGCGAACACACAGGATTTGTTTGCAGAGGATGTGATGCTCACAATGTGCAAATTTGTACTAGGGACTAAAGTTGACCTGGGGTGGACATTCACAACCACGTTAGTCCAGGGTGATGTGTTCATCTGTATTCTATGTTGTAATGTGCTTTCTAGATTTCCAGACAACCATTTTTATGCTCCTTGTTTGCAAAGTCATTGCCCTTATCAGGGAGACAAGTTTCTCATAATTTCTGGAGGACAGGTACATTACTGACCAGTTACTAGGGTTGTCAGCTCTTGGTTGGGAAATACCTGGAGATTTTGCAGTGGAGCCTGGGGAGGGCAGGGTTTGGGGAAGGAAAGAACTTCATCAGGTTGGCAACACCTCCATTCTGAGTGCTAAACTGGAACCTCCTTGTTTGGGGGCAGCATATCTCTGAATACTAAAGAATCATTAATTAGAACACTGCAGTCATCTCAGTTCTCAGCACTGTTTTCCACTAGCCAGAACCTAGTCCCATCTGTTCCTAGATATAATCTGTAATCCAATAAAGGGAAATCAGCCTCACAAAATAACGTTGAACACACATTATGCTGGCTCGGTACTACCTTGGGAGAAAGGATGAGCTCTTAGACTACCTGCCCCTTGCCATGAAGGATCACTTTGCACGCAACATTTTAAATTCTTTACGCAGATAACCTTTGTATTGTTCATCACTGGTAAACACTGATGTTAAGTGCTTTATTTGGCCATAAGTGCATGTACTCAGAAGCCAGTACTGCTCTGCCTGTTTCCTTAGGAACTGCCCTTGATGTAAATAAAATGTTATATAAAATGAACCTGACTCTATACATATATATATTCAGGCATTTAGTTGTGTTCTGGCAACTGCACTGGTTCCCAGATGAATTCTGGATCAAATTTAAGGTATTGGTACTTACCCATAAAGAGCCTCTTGTGGCGCAGAGTGGTAAGGCAGCCGTCTGAAAGCTTTGCCCATGAGGCTGGGAGTTCAATCCCAGCAGCCGGCTCAAGGTTGACTCAGCCTTCCATCCTTCCGAGGTCGGTGAAATGAGTACCCAGCTTGCTGGGGGGTAAACGGTAATGACTGGGGAAGGCACTGGCAAACCACCCCGTATTGAGTCTGCCAAGAAAACGCTGGAGGGCGTCACCCCAAGGGTCAGACATGACTCGGTGCTTGCACAGGGGATACCTTTACCTTTACCTTACTTACCCATAAGACCATTTCTGGTCTGGACCCTGTGTATCTAAGAGACTGCCTTTCTATCTACACCCACTGAAGAGGACTCCACTCTGCAAATATCAACAATTTGGTGGTCCCTGGCCTCAAGGAAGCACATCTGGCCTCCAACCAGGGCCAGGGCATTTTTGGTCCTGGCCCCCACCTGATGGAATGAGCTCCTGGAGCAGATCTAGACCCTGTCAGAAAGAGCACAATTCCATAGGCTTTATAAGATGGAGCTCTTTTGCCAGGCTTTTGGTTGGGGCCAGTGAGACAAATAACATCTGCCCCCATGTGTACTGATGGCTAGTGAATTCCAGTGCCAAGAGGCAACATCAGGGGAAAGCCTTGTCTCTATGTGCAGTTACTGGCCCTCCAGAGTAAATGGCTGAACACTATGTGAGATCAGATGCTGGACTTGATGGACCATTGATCTTTGCCAGCTCTGGATCAGGAAAAAGCTGAAGACTTTGGAGATGGAGGTTAAGGAGAAAAGGCTTTGGAGAGGGGAGAAGAAAAGCTGTTTTTATGTACAAATCCGCTTACAGTTACCTACCTTCCCTCTCCCCACAACAGGTACCCTGTGAGGTAAGTGAGGCTAAAAGAGCTCTGACAGAACTGTGACTAGCCCAAGGTCACCCAGCTGGCTGTATGTGGAGGAGGGGGGGAATCCAACTTGGTTTTCCAGATTAGAGGCCACTGTTCTTAACCACTACACCAAGCTGACTCTTAAGAAGTCCCAAGAGGGTCTTCAATGGGTTATAATGTAGTAAAGTCTACCTTCCAAAGCAATTTTCTCCAGGTAAACTGATCTCCATCTAGAGATTGACAACCCTGCACTGGTCTGATCTAGAACAAGAAGAATAGTTGGTTCTTATATGCCGCTTTTCTCTAACTGAAGGAGTCTCCAAACGGCTTACATTTGCCTTCCCTTTCCTCCCCCCACAAGAGACACCCTGTGAGGTGGGTGAGGCTGAGAGAGCCCTGATATTACTGCTCGGTCAGAACAGTTTTATCAGAACCGTGGTGAGCCCAAGGTCACCCAGCTGGTTGCATTTGGGGGAGTGCGAAATCAAACCCATCTTGCCAGATTAGAAATCCACACTCCTAACCACTACACCAAGCTGGCTCTAGCAGGGCCTTTCTTATGTTTCCTCAATCAGACAAGCAGGAATTCCTCAAGGTCACTTCAGACTAGGTACATAGGGAAGAACTAAGCCCTCTCTCCCCAGGGTCCTGACCCAGGTGCTTGAGAAGTGAGTTCTGAGCATGGAACTTGTAGGGCAAGTCTGCCACAAGGATTACACAAGAATAGCTTTTTATGCTGGGGTCAGCCAGTTTATTTCTTCGGTTTCTTCTATTTACAGTCTGCTTTCTTACCAAGACTCTGTGTGGATTCCACAATGTAAATCAATGCAATCAGTAGGCTGATACATCTAAGAAGCAAAGTAATAGGACTAGGAATGACAAATATTTGAAACCAAGCTATGGTCTGAACAAAACTTAAGTTTTGTGTTAAACAGTGTAGAATATGGTATTACATCTGTAGAAACACAGTGTTTTTTCCTGGACCAGTCAAAAACATTTCTGAATACTCAGAAGGGGCACTGAAACTCTTTTTAATTTGTTATTGGCTTTTCACGGTTAAAGAATGCTTTGCTATACTTCTTGTTTGTCTTCACAATGATTTTTCCAGAAGACACAGATTGCTTTCACTCCATCAAAAATAAAAATGAAAGTGAAAACATGATCCAAAGCTTCTTTGCATGTGTGTGCGCACGCGCGTGGGGGGGGAGGGGGATTTCTGCTCATCTTGACTTTTGTGCATGGAGATTGCTGGCTAAAGCTAAGAAACAGACGGTCTGTGGCTGAATAGTAATTTGAGCCAAAGTCTTCCAAACCAGCACTTCATCTCCTGCACCGCACTGGCTAGATTTGGGAAGAAGAGAACCTCTTGGTATCTTTAGAACTAGTTCTTTGGCAGTGGAACCTCAAGGGAAAAGGAAGACTCTTTCTGGACAAGTGACAAACCGCTATGTTATTGTGGCTAGACAAAGCGTCAAATGTTCACCAGAACTAGAGCTGCACTGGAAGAAGTTGTTCCTTTGGTGTGTGAAATCCTTCTTGTCATCATCAATAAATAATAATTTTAAAAAACAACTTTATTTTTAGCCCGCCCTTCCATGTTGCTCAGGGTGGATAACAGAACAATAAAACATTGTATCATAACACTGATGATTTTCCATCTCTCTGCTCCTCCTCCAGCAGTGAAGCCAGCATCTACGGTGTTATTTGGGGTCCTGGTCATAACCCTGGTGGAATAGCTCCATCTTGCAAGCCCTGCAGAACTTATTGAGGTCCTGCATGGCCCTCATTTCCCTTGGCAGCACATTCCACCAGGCTGAAGCTAGTGCTGAACATGCCCTGGTCCTGGCTGAAACCAGGTTCATCTCTTTGGGGCCAGGGATCCTAAGTAGATGTGGATCTGAAGATCTTAGTGCTCTTAGTGGGTTGTAAGCTCTATTTTGCAAGTCCTAGAACATACCAGATCTTTTCAGAGGAATGGTCATAGTAGCATTGTCTCCCACTTTGTTGGATCTTGTGGCTACTCTTAAGGTCTCCTTCTTTTCCATCCACAGAAGGAAATAGCCTCTGTGTTCATTTCTTTGCAGTGCTGTATCATTAACTGATTGTGTACTGAAACCATACATTGACTGCATACTGAAATCTATTAAGGCATTGATCCCCAACCCCCGGTCCGGGGACCAGTACCGGTCCATGGATCAGTTGGTACTGGGCCACGACTCCTCCTCATCCTCCTCCCCAGCTGCCCTGCCACTCTGCTGCCGGCTCACCTTTGGTGCTCTCCGGTGGCCACCATGGTTGGGGCTCCCCCTCAGCGTGGCACTGCGCAGCTGCTGCTGGCAGTGTCCCCCAGCAGGCGGCAGGAAGTCAGGGGCACCGGCGGGAAAGCAAGTGGAGTAGGGGCTCAGGCGGTGACATCCCTCGGCAAAAGACTACCCTCCTCCTGGCCTCAGTAAAATTGTCAAGCGTTGACCGGTCCACAGTGATAAAAAGGTTGGGGACCACTATATTAGGGTACAGTTCGGTACTAAACTCTGTAAGGATGACTGGGCAGTGCTTTATACATTGCTGAGTCGAATCTTATCTTCAAGCATCGCATATAACACATGCCACCCTAAATGTCCAAACCAAATTACAATCCTGTAGCATACCAGGCTTGTCACATTAATACATGAAGCTGCTGTTACACTGAATCAGACCATTGATCCATCAAGATTGGTATTGTCTCCTCTGACAGCAGCCCTGCAAGCTCTCAGGTTCAGGTCTTCCCCATCACCTACTGCATGATCCTTTAAAATAGACGGGCCAGTGACTGAGCCTAGGGACCTTCTGTTTGCAAAGCAGATGCTCTGTCACAGAGACACTCCCCCAACCATCAAAGTCAAAGGCTTGCCTTGAGTTGTGCAAAAAAATAAAGTTATGGTTTACTTGATTCAAATATCGACAACATTCATTACAATCCAAGTCTGTAGCTTTCAGGCCTTCCAGGTGAGATGTTCAAGTGGAAAGGCTCAGTAGTGTAGTACTTGTATATGATACCCGTATACAACTCCTGGTTTGTTCTTGATGTATCAGTCAGTTCTGAGGTGTGTACTTACAACTTTGCAGCAGTTCACATTAAAGGGTCTGACAAGCTGCAGGGTGCATTTAACATGATGGTTTCTGATGCATCAGCATAATTCATGGTTCTTAATAGCAATTTTCTGAAAACTGTCCAGCAATATATCTAAATGCTCTATTTAATGCATTGAACAGAAAAGCCTCTGCAAGGCTACACACATACACTGAAATTTGGCTTGGAACGATAAACCCATAAGGCCTTACTCAGCAACACTTAGGTCGATCCAAGAGTTGTGCTAGAACATGGCTCAACTAAAAATTAATATTGGGCTCCCCAAGACAGAACTACCAAAAGAAAGGCCACTGGGAGCAGAGTTTGCATGCTGGTATTTGCATATAAACCTTTCATCCATAGCCCTATGACTAAGGTGCCAGGGATCATTCTTAATCAGTCTGCCCAATTCTAGCTATGAGAATAAGAAGCAAACTACACTGTATTGGAGCCTATAAACCTCAAATGGAAGTCAGCAGCAAATACAGATCCTGCTTGCCCTTTTCCCCACCAGCTCCAAAGAACAAAAAATATGATGCTGTGGGTCACAAAAGCCTCCTGCGCAAAATATCACTGCAATAACTTCTTATAACAGCAAATGAACGAGGAGGCGGCAATTTAGCCCAATTTCCCCTATCTCCTACACTTTTCACAGCTCAGTGGCATTTTGACCACGAGGCTCTCACAACTCTTAGCATTAAAGTGTTTAGTTCTGTTTCTTGCTAGGGAAAGAGGAGGTCACTGATCTATTTCCCTGAGCACGACAGAACTTGCAGTTCACCAAACCCAATCCAGTGTAGGTAAGATGACAGAAACATCACAAACATCAATTTTTCCCCCCTGAACCCTTATAGTAGGCTTGGCTACACGCGATTTATTTTAACCCTGTTGTTCTTTTTCCATTCCTTTCTTTCAGAACTCAGTGGAAGGTATGCAATTTCACAGACCTCTAAACAAAAAAATCCACAGGGGCTTCCACAGAAATACACAGGGGTCTCACTTTCAAATTCTTACCTGGCCATCTTAGTGGAACCTGGACACAGAATGTTAAATGCAAAAGAAATAATTTTGAAAGGATCTGATGTTTTTAGGGAGGACTCTTCCCTTCTGCTGTTTCTGAGGGGGACCCTCTTTTTGTCCCTTGTCTCAATGAGTATTTTGTTCAGTGCTTTGCCACATAGTCGTTTCCCGTGGAAGGGGTAAGCTGTAATGATGGACTTTGAGTGATTGTTGGCCTGCCTGCCATGAAGCCACAAGATTCTTCAAGATTGCTTATGCTATGGCTCTGGAAGAGAAGATGATAGAGTCCAAAGTAGCATCAGCTGAGAGGGAAGAATCATTAAGTAGCTCCTTTGGTCAACCTGTAACTGTTGTCTGCATTTATGGTAGGATTTTTCTGTATCATACAATTGCTGTCCTGGGGACAATGGAGGTGGTGGTGAAGACCCTGATTGCCATAGCCAATGCCTCATGCATTTTTAAATAACCTTCTTATCCATAATATCTTTAAGCATGCCCTTGTTATCTTCTGAAAGCAAGCTCAATGTTTTCAGCGCAGTAACAAATGCGTCCACGAGAGGGACCTGTAAAATATCCTCAGTATATCTAGGCAAAGTATACAACTTTTTAATGAATGCTGGAAATTGCTGGTTAGCCATAGGCTTAGTGCACTCCACTGTTTCTCAAAAAATTCTGGTAGGGAAAAACTCTTTGAATTGTGTCCAGTCCTCAGAAAAATTCCTGATTTTTCTTTGGCCTACCACTATTTTAGTTTCTGAAGCTTCGTCCTCTGCCACTAGGAATTGTTTTGTCTGGTGTAGCCAGTGATTTAGCAAATAAATACTGCTAGTCTTGGGATTTGCAGAAATGCAGAGAAGAATTCCCTTCCTCTCTGCTATTTGAATCACTATCTGATGAGGCCACCATGAATGGGCTTCTTCTTCTAATCTTTTCAGCTGTCTTGGCTGGTCATCTAGCTCTTGATCACCTGGGTATTGATCTTTCTGACCATTATATCTATTTGACAAGGGGGAGACAGGTTAATTAAATGCAGGTCTGTATGAGGAAGCATCACCCTTTTGGCAAAAATGGGAGATTTCTTCCTTCATGATCTACCTAAGGAGCTCAAAGAATGCTGGGAGAAGGTTAAAGGGCCCAATGCCATTTAAGTTACCAGTCTGAGAGGTTTGCTAGGACAGCTGGGTTCCATTACAGTATCTGCCTTGAGCTGATTGGTACTGAAGCACTTAAAATGGCTGCCGTGAGGATTCAGCCTTAGAAAAAGAGTCTGTGCCTTCACGATGGTCCTTTCTTCGTGGTGCTTTTTCATGCACTTTTTGGGCTCTTTTCCGTGCTCGTTAACCATGATCAGTGCAGCCCTTTCAGAGACACTGCCTGCCAGGATCATCAATTCTCTATTTTTTGCTGAAGTAGGGGCCTCAAAGTCAGTATCAAAGCCATTTTTGCACCCTGTCTCAGTTGTGAGGAATAGCATTTGCCTCAGATTGCTATCACTGTGATTTAAAATGGCAGCTACAATTCAGTGCTTGACCTTGCTCTTCTTTGAGGAAGCTGCTAGCTGCTGGCAAGGGGAAAGGAGGGAGGAGGACGTATAGTAAAAATGTATTAGGAAAGGAAAATATACTAAAGACAGAAGAAAGAGGATTGAGTGAAGACAGGTAGCTGCTCTCCTTGTAGAAGCAGGGACGAAACTGAAAGGAGGGCGACTCCCACCAAGGAAACAGGAAGAGGAAGAAAAGTTTGTTCCCGCTTCCCTGAATTAATGGTGGGAATCACCCTCCAAAATGCCCCCCAACTAGGAGGAAGAAACACTCAGGTTTAATTCCCACCTCCCCACATGCAGACAACTGTTTGACCTTGGGCTTGTCACAGCACTGATAGAGCTGCTCTGACCAAGCAGTAATATCAAGGCTCTCAGCCTCACCTCTCTCACAGGGTGTCTGTTGTGGGGAGAGGAAAGGGAAAGTGATTGTAAGCCACTTTGAGATTCCTCCTGGTAGAAAAAAGCAGCATATAAAAACGAACTCTTCTTCATCGTCTTCCGTCTCCTGCATAGGATTAGCTATTTAGTTTCATCCAATCTCTTGGTCTTCATTTTTTCTGGCATTCACTTACAGAATTCAGTAAAAAAATTAAACCTAAAATACAATCTTGTTATAGCAATTCAGCATACAGATGGTAGTATTCATATGTAGAAACCACTGTGGTCTAAATCAACAATGACTGGTAAATGAGAACATTGTTATTAAATATTTATGTCATTGCAATGCTTAGAGGACAATATCTGACCTGGACTCTATACAAACTGTCTCTTTGTTCCGCAGAAATATTTTTATTTCCTAGTTTCAGTTCTGGGCAGTCAACTGTCAATCACTATAGCATTAGATAAAGGTAGAATATTAATGGCTCTGAGACAATTCTTGAGGGAGTGATCAGTCACCACCAGGCATGTGGGTTCGGTATAGCCAAGCCAAAAAAAATTCTGAAAAAACACCTTATAGGTATTTATTCAGTATTTTAAAGTTGAGCACAGATTCTCTCATCTGGTTTAGCTACCAATATAGTGAATAGTATATATTTACAGTGTGTATTTGTGTGTGTATATATAATAGTATATATTTAAGTTGATTCACTATTCTTTAAAAAAATCTATGTTAGATCTCACATTGGTTGCCATTTTTAACTGTCTCCAATGATCCTAGTTCTGGAAATATTTTTAAAAGGTATCTGACATCAAGCATTAAAAAACCTCCTTTCTCATATGGTGGTGGTTCTGTTACATTCTATGTTCAGTTTTCCTCCTCTCTTTATCTCCTGGCACTGGAATTCTAAGTCTTGTTGATGGGATTGATTTGTTATGGTTTTTATCAGGTATTCTCAACTTTTTCTAAAGTATATTACTTTTGGAACCAAAATGCGGTTTTCCAAGACACAAAATGACTGCAGCAACAGCATTAGTGGAAAGCTTTTTGAACAAAAAACAAACTTGTCAATTTAAACTATTTCGTAGCATCTTATTCCACTTCTGACATTGTACACCATAAACCTCTCATAGGGTTGCCATGTTCTCCCTGGCCACTGGCGAGGGAGCAGAGTTGCCAGCTCCAGGTTGGGAAATTCCTGCAGATTTGGAGGTGTATCCTGGGGAGGACAGGGGTACAATGCCATCTTCCAAAACATCCATTTTCTCCAAAGGAAATTACTTCTGTAGTCTGAAGATGAGCTATAATTCCAGGGGAACACCAGGCCCCACCTGAAGGCTGCTATCCTTAACCTCTGAGTCTCCTAGGCCTTATCTGTATTTTTCTTCCTCTCACTTTCCCCTCACTTAGCAGGAAGAGTGGCAGAACTACTTGTGCTCTGACTGGGTTCTCACTCTAGTCAGTCCTTCTGAACAGAGCATGGGACTGATTGTTTGGCTAGGCCAGCCCTGAAATAAAATTTCAGGCTTCAAGGACCTTTGGAAGGGATGTTAGCTGGCCACACCTCCCTGTCATGGCCCCCAGAAGTGGCATAACAATCTGCACCTTTTGCTCTTCTTTTACTCCCACTTTTACTACTACTATGGTGGCGTTGCCTCATGCATGCTGGAAATAAGGGCAGGGGCTGAGAAAATAGCCCAAACTCCCTATACCGCTGTTGGGGACCTGCCTGTAAGGCGATTGAGAACCACTGATTTAGATAGAGGGAGAAAGCTGCTGACCCCTGGGAACATGCTGGGAACCCCTTGGCTAGGCGATGAAAATCCTGATTGCTTTCTAGTTATACAGTGTGAAAAGCAAATATACATAATGGATGGAAGTCTACATAACGGCAAGGCCTGAAAATAACATATTTTGCCTGTATAATCTGAGTAACTGCTGCACACAAGATTTCCAGTATAGCATTAGGAATGCCAAGGAGACATTACTATCAAGAGATAAAATTTTGTTCTACTCCCTCTAACACACCAGTGAAGCTTTGTAGGGGAACACTGTTAGGTATGAGTGTCTTCTAGAAGGGTTTGGAGTCAGTTGAACTATAAGCAGGAATCCCCCACAGAAAACATGCCAATGTTGCAAATCACAAGACAGCCCTTTGCAAACACTCCTTCAAAGATGCTTTCACACTAGCTGTTTAGTCTGGAATAGACAGTATTTGCTCACTTCATTTTTACTGGGGATTCAGATGACGGTGTTGGCAATTTGTTATATTCCCACCATATCTGTGTTGGGGTTTTTAAAGAACTGATTTGTACTGATTTTTTGCACTTTAAATATTCATCTGCAAAATGATGACAGTACTACTAAACATTTTCAGAGTCAGTATACCTTTAAAATATTTCCATTTTAAACCATCTTCCATTTCTCACTTTATTTACTTCTTGTTTACCCTTCTATCCAGTTCACTCTCTCTAAGATCCATGTAACTAGAACGTTTTCATTACTACTTTTTTTGGAGCCAAATAATTCACTTTTTCTTTTGTCATGCACACACTACGTTGTCAATGAGAATGCCTCTGCATTCACAGTGGCAATGAGAAATTCATGCAGAGTTGTCACCCTGTGAAAAAAGCAAACCTAAGGTTCTTGGTTCTGGGAAAGAAGGCAAGAGGTTTTCCCTAATGTTTGTTCTGAGGATCTGGTCTTCAGAGGCATTCTTCCTTGAGAACATGCAAATTCTGTCTAGTTACTTTACATTGGTAGGCATAACTGGCATGAATTCATCCAATCATTTTAAAGTCCATTTTGTTGAGGATGTGCAGCATTGGAAGATTTTTCTCTACACACTACTGGGGATAAAGCTAGCTTTCTCTAGGACTGGTTACTCCATTTTTCAGTCTAGTGAAAAATATAGTTTCAACCCTCAGCATAATATTTGCTTGGGCTTTGGATTTTCACTGGGATAGGAAGGAAACAAAGTACCAATCCTTGTAAACTCTCAGGTGTTTCTGACTGACTTGGCAGGTGGGGCGGGCCAGACAAGTAACTACCAGGGTTTGTTATACCTAAAAGATAAGAACATTTCCAACATTTGAATGTGAATTCATGGCTTTTACCAATGTACTTTGTCCTCTGATCTTAACTAGAAACTAACGAAAAGCTTCAAAAACTGAGCATGAAACATTGACTAGCAGGCTGGCAGTTTAACCAATGAATACACAACTCTGATTTGGCAAATAAATGGCCGCAGCCTTTATCATAACCCCCCACCCACTGGGGGGGCTGGCACAGCACCCTGTAAGTTAGCCTGAACCCCACAGCTGTCCGGCTGCGTTATTAATTGGGTCCCTCAACGCTTTGGATACAGCTTATCCCAGCTGGGAGGTCAGTTCCTTTGTATCAAGGAATCCATATCCAGGGAGGCGAGCAGGCAGGGGCTAACGGGCGTCCGCCTCTTAATTGGACACCCCAGTCGCCTGGTTGTGAGCCCCTGGCCACGCAGCCGGGTAGGCTGTGCCCGTTCTCCAGCCCCCGGGGAGTCCAGTACGCAGACTGGACTCCCTGCCAACAGGCTCCTTACGGTGCCAAACCGCAGCTGCAACTTAATGATTACACCACAAAACTAGAACTACTGACCGACAAGCAGGAAGCGAACGGCTAACTCAGCCTCATTTGCTCCCACTACGCTCAGTCTCTCGGCCTGCTCTTTACATTTGCACGCTGTTCAGGGGGCAAATGGCGCGGAGATGCCGAGCAGGAGCACATGGCAACTTAAATAGGCCCACGGTCCCTCCTCCTCCACCCGTCACGGAGCCGCCCACCGTCGCTTTTCATTGGACACCCTCCGCGGTGTCAATAGCGGCCGTGCTTAACCACGGCCGCTAATTCTCACAAGACAAGTGAGAAGCAAAGGTGGTTTGCCATGGTCTCCCTCTGCAGAGCCTTCCTTTGTGGTCTATCATCCAAGAACCAACCCTTCTTAGTCTCTAATCTGACGAGACCAGGCTATACCATGCCACCTTCCCTTCTGTGCATCACCTTACACTTCCCTATACAGATCTACATTTACCACATAGCTGCCCAATCTGAGAAGAGCCTCCTGGAGCTCTTCACAGTCCACCATGGTTGGTTTTTAACATCCTGAATAGTTTTATATCACCTGACCTCTACACTGCTTAGTTCCAGATCATTTATGAACAAATTAAATAGTACCAGCCTCAATGCCAAGCCTTGTGGGATTTCACCAATTACTTCTGTCCATTGAGAACCCTATCCATGTATTCCTACTCTCTGCTTCATGTCATTTAACCAATTTTAACGAAGAAGATTTTTATACCCTGCTTTTCACTTCCTGAAGGAGTCTTTAAGTGGTTTACAATCACCTTCCCTTCATCTCTCCACAACAGTCACCCTGTGAGGAAGGAGGTGCTGAGAGCTCTGAGAGAGACTGCTCTGTCTGCATGTGGAGGATGGGGAATCAAACCTGGCTTGCCAGATTAGAAGTCACTACTCTTAACCATGCTGGCTCGTATCTCATGACTGTTAAGCTTACTCAGGAGTCCTTGGTGAGTTACCTTGTCAAGAGGTATACTTGCAAGTGCAAAGATGTAATGTCTAGAGGTCACTGCAGCCTGCATGTTTGCTTATGTTCCCAAAGAATGAGTAAGGCAGGACTTCCTTTTTCAGGAGCCATGCTTTCCCCTCCATGTGCCCAATAATTCTATCTTTAATTACAGTTTCTACTAATTTGCCTGGAACAGATGTTAGGCTAACTGGTCTGTAATTCCCTGGTTCCCCTCTGGATCCCTTTTAAGAAATCAGTATGCTTTCTACTCTCCTGCCTTGTGGTACTGTAACTGATTTTAGTGACAAGTTACATATACTGGTTGATATGTATTGAGTTCCAATCAGAACCAAGTCCATGGTGGAGATGAGGAAGCCTCACACATATTAGCAGTGACCTCTATTGAAATTAATGGGTTTATTTACATGCAAACATGTATAGGACTGGGTTGTAAACAATGCAAGGCTATTTACTAACTTGGTGCCTAGTAATATTAATTAGTTGCCTGTATCCAGATCTTTGTGTAATTCTTCTGGTGCATTTTTAGGATCTGATTTTTAGAATCTTGGGAAATCTAGAGTCATTCTGGTCTAATCCTGTTGATTTCAATAGAGGGCACATGTCTCTTTAAACAGCACATACAAAACATTTAAAGCTTTCCCTGACAATATTTTTTTCTCCAGCGATCTGAGTTTTGTATTGATACTCATTCCTTTTCTTTAAAAAAACCGAAAATTCACAAGATGGGAAAAATTCAAATGAGTAGCCATGTTGGTCTGAAGTAGCACAATAAAATCAGAGTCCAGTAGCAACAAAGACCAACAAAGACTGAATAAATCTTTGTTGGTCTTAAAGGTGCTACTGGACTCTGATTATAAGATGGGAAAAGTAAGCAAAACTGAAACTTAAATACCAATGAAGGGAGGAGAGCCAGTAACATTGTGCTAAGATGGTTACCAGACAGTAAGCGTTGTTTGAAATCTGTACTTAAAATTTCAAAAAACATGCCCAGCATGAAACTGACCAATAATGAGAAACCAACCACATGGGACAAAACAGCAACTAAACTTCAGTGCTATGACACTGCTTTATATCATACTCCGTAATTCCCAAGAGAAAGTCAGTTTTTAAAAGGTGCAGAGTACAGAGTCAAATTAAAGGCATATCAACTCATATATAGTGATAATTGTAAGGAAGTGCTGCTTGAGGGAAAGGCCATTCTTAGGATGGTCTTCATTGCGATATTTTTTTTTACTTCATTCATATCCTGCTTTACTTTCCAATGGGGACCCAAAGGGGCTTACATTGTTCTCCTTTCCTCCATTATATCCTCATAACCACCCTGTGAGGTAGGGTAGGCCAAGGGTGTGGCTGGGGAAAGCCCACCCAGCAGGCTTTCATGAGAGAGTATGGCTTCAACGCTGGGTCACCCAGATCGTAGCCCAACATTCTACTGCTATCACAGCAGCTCTCTTGAGTTATTCTGAGTGGTTCCACTGCTGAATGTGGTATAGTGGCCAAACCATCCTTAGCCAGATTGGTGAAGTAGTTAAAAGTGGCAGCCTTTAATTGGGTTAATTCTCCACTCTTCGACATGCAGCCAACTGGGCGACCTTGGGACAGTCACAGTTCTCTCAGAGCTCTCTCAGCCTGACCTACTTTCACAAGGTATCTTTTGTAGACTGAGGAAAGATGCACAATCATAAACAATTTTGAGAATCGTTTGGATAGTAATAAAGAGGGGTACAAAAGCCCCCAGCTCTTATCTCTGTCTTCCCCTCACTTCACCTACCTGTGAAAATGGAAACTGGATCTTTTTCCTTGTAATTCCCTATTGTCCACTGTGGGCATGTTGACCTGTGCATTTTTTCAGTGTTTATGGAAGGGCCTCTCAAAATAGCTGGCTTATCTGCTACATCATCAAGGAGTTTATGTTTTACTTCTGCAAATTTCTTTGAAGGTTCCCTGCATTGCTCCCCTTTCTTGTAAATTGTTCACATGTTCTTCTCCTTAGAAAAGTAATTATTTAACATAAAATTACATCTGTTGCTCTTTTTTTGTCTAACTTTGTCAAATGATATTGATTTGGATATCATACGAATAGCAGGAAAAAGGACAGATAATTCTGTTTTACATAGAAAACTATATCAAAATGGCTTCAACTAGACTAGCATATACAATTACTCTAAAAGAATGGACTGGGGAGAAATCTGTCATTATAGCCATGCTGAGTGATGTTTTTCTTATACATAGCTCCCTGATTTAGTGCATTATACCAATTTTTATTAGGTTGTAGTGGCTATTTGAGTATGGAATACATGCAGATGAACATTGAAGCATATGATAAATTCCAGCAGGCTTAAACTCCAACAACAAAGCTTAGAACTATTGCTGTTTCTTTTCTGAGGATGCTGAGAACTCTGTATAATTCCAAAGAATCTTAGTAGAACATGAATTTCTCTTAAGAATAACATTTTTTCTTTACAAGCAGCTGAACTACTATTCTTCATCTCAAGTCTTGTTCTTCTTGATATCTGTCATGCACAGCTATGTCATTTTTAACGTTTTTCAGTTCTGGGATTTTTTTTACAATTCACGGACAGACAACAACAACAACAACAACAATTCACGGACAGACTCCTGGAATATCTCCACTAAAGATGTTATGCCAAGATTTAATATCACCTGAGGCCAGTATAAAATGAGAATACTGGCTTGCATGCCATGCATTCTAAATAGTGTAGACAGAGGCATGCTCTGCGGCAGAGGCAATCCAGGACGCGTGGTACTCATTTTTAGGACCCACACTACTGTGATTAAATTGCACCTAGGCTTAATATAGAGGTAGTGATATCCTGCATTCAGGTACAGCCTGGAAAATACATACTCCACTGAGTTCGAATGCCATGTCATCTCTTGTTGGTATAATATGTTTTTAGATGTCTGCACTGAAGCATCTCATTGGGACATTTTCGGATTTTACCCAGAATCCTAGATAACCAGATTTCTACAACCCTTTCCCTTTCCATGATTCATGGAGCATTTGTCTCTGACATCACAGCAAATTCCAGAAGAGGAGCTATGGAACTATGACATCTTGTGATTTTTATGTGATGGCTCTGTTGATATAACTGAAGGCTACATTTACCTTCTTTATCACTGCATAACACTGCCTGCTCATATTTGCTTCCAGTCCACAAATACCCCCAAAATTCATCCACACTGCTACCCAGAAGTGTATCCCCCATCCAGTATGCATGCTTTTCACACTGCACTTATCCATATTGCATCTTGTTCTCATTTGCTCATTTTTCCAGCGAGTTAATATCTTGTTAAGCTCTATTTCTATCATCTTTGTTGGTCTTAAAAGTGCTATTGGACACAAATTTTGTTGTGATACTGCAGACCAACATGGCTACCCATTTGAATCTTTCTATATAACTATGTTATATTTTCTCTCAGTTTTTTTTTAATTTTACAGTTTTTAAATCATTAAGTCCGAAGTACAGGAGATCATACAGCATTACAGATGTGAAACTTCTGGAAATTTTAAAACCATAAGGGTGTATTTGCAGGAGAAATGGAAATGCGGAGAAAAGCTGAAATAATGCAAAACTTTCCTATAAAAGCTATTATTGCCCTGCTTCTAACCTAAAATGCTACATTTTAACTTAGCATATATAATTGTACTAATTGGCTTATTATTGAATTTTGAGTATAAGTGCTTCAGAATTCTACCAGAAATATCGCAAATATACCCAGTACTTGAGAGAGGCCGCAAACGGCTACACACTATGACCTGTATCTTAATTTTTACTTCTGAAAAGAAAAAAATTAAGGTTTAAATCAGAAAAACAATGTTGTGGTAAGGAATTTTAGTCAGTAATTCCCATCATTTACCAAGTTTTCCATTGGAAATTTTTTTTAAAGGCCTTAAGTCAGAGCCATTAACATGAGGGTACAAGCCTTAAGTAATTATAGGTGGAGACAAAATGGCAGAGCTTGATGGTAGGCTATGATATGGTATTCAGGGACAGTGTTCCGGATGGCTTATAGTCCATCTCTGTGGAGGGCACTTTGAGCCTCCACATCCATAAAAATTAAGTTGATATTCTCTTGGAGATGGTCAGTGAGTTTCCCCAGGAAGTCAGTGTTGTGTTGTAAATAACAGTGGCTGTGATGGAATAAGTCCAGAGAATAGTGTATATAACCAGAAACTCCTACTGTGATTGTACTACTGGCTGCAACAAGGGAACATGGGATTTCCATACCTGTTAAATGTAGTGAAATGATTACTTTACATAATCGTTATATTCCGGCCCCTCCATATGATCGCCAATATCCAGCATCTGGGCAGTAACTGGCAGGCTACATCCTCCATTTTAAAGCGCTAGTTGGGGAATCGTATAAAGTAGATTCCACAACCTATTTAGCACCAGCTAAGGGAGACTCAACCAGCAGGCAACCAGCAGAGGGAAGGTATGGAGGCTCAAACGTGCTAAAGGCACCTGCCTCATCCTGCCCTCGCACACACCTCCCTCTCCCTTGTTCCCGGGGACAGGAATGTCTTTTTTAAAATGGCTAATATCCTGGAGCAATGAATAGGCAGAGAAGCATGCAGGCAATGCCAGAAATATTTCTCCCAGGGTTGTAAAACAAAGCATGCCTCTCTAAAGTTCTTCCCCCACCCCCCAAAAAAATCAGGAATGAGAGTAATTTTTAAAGTATCAGGACCCGTGATTCCATAAGGGGTGGCATTCAAAAAGCACTATGCATCTATGATTAGATGCATAGGCATTTAAATGGAGAAGTATGAATTTTTTTTAAAAGGCATCGCAGGACCTTTATAATATGGAGAAAAAGGGATTGGTTGCCTGGGTTGATGGACAGACGGAAGAGAGTTGTGTATAAAGTGCGTTGCTCTCTTCTGCCATTTCCAGCAGCACTTGTGGAGGGTGAGAAGCGCGAGAAGGCCGCAGACAAGAACAAGACAGCATAAAGCTGAGGAGGGGCTTGGAGGAGCGAAAATATTTAGGACTATGCCATTCAGCTGTATAGGTAGGTGGAGAAAATCCTCCATTATTTAATTATTTCTAAAATTACTCACTGGAAGGTCTAAGATAAGGTGACCAGAATTCTGGGGCTGTAAGGCGGGACATGCTGCTGCCGCCGTCACTGCAACAGCATCACTTGTGGCGGCGGCGGCGGCAGCGTGTGTGGCCGTGGCGGCCTCCCTCCCTCCCTCCCTCATACCTTGTCCTTTGCAGCTGAGGTGGGTGGCAGGAGGATCTGTGCGCAGTGCCCAGCCTTCCCTCCTTCTCTTTCTCTTGTGGCCAAGGCAGACCATCCCAGGCGGGGGAGGGAGGGTGCAAAGCCGACTCCTGCGTGTGCCACCAACTGTCGCCCTGCCAGGGGAGGGGGAATTCCAAATGCACCTACTCCACCTCGTCTTGCCATGGCCAAGCTCCATCATGGAGACCACCAGCCCGCCCTGAGTCTGCAGGCACAGCCACACAGCGCTTCACTGCCACAGCGCCTTTTCCCGGGGGGCTCGGCTGACCACGGGCTTCCCTTGCCGCACGCGGAAGGGCGGCCGTGGGAAAACAAATGGGCGCCATGGGACATTCTGGCCATTGTCCGAGACACGGGACATTTGGGGGGAACCCAGGGCGGTCCTGCCATTTGCGGGACAGATAGTCACTATACTCTAAGAATAATAATCACTTACAAAATGTGTTGTCCCTTACTCTCCTGTACACAGTCAAACTTATTCCATTTTTGCGGCTATTCACTGCTTCCATTTTCATATGGCTGAAATTGTCTTGTAAGCACTTCAGTTTGTCAGTTATTCTAGCCTGGCAGAGTAACAAAAGCATTCCATGTTAAAGAAAAATCCAATGGGGCATTGCAGAGATGATGTAGATTTCTTCCTTCTGTAGCATGGAGTAAAGAAAGTTGATTGTTACTGCTAAGAAAATGGCAGCTGTTTGGCAGTGGCCTGTTCAGCAGTATGCAGAGAAGATGGCTTCTGCCTGACAACACATTCTTTAGCAGGGCCACAGGCATAGACAGTTGAACTGCAGTGCTGTACGTTCTGTGATTTCATCTCTATTGTTTCCAAATGGACTGTTTATAGCTAATTCTTCATCCTAATGTGTCATTCATCTATTGTTCACACAGCTTGCTGGTTTGTTGGCTTAAAACATACGTATTTCAAGCACTATGTTTGTTTTTAAGGTTAAAACAAGCTGTGAGGCATTCTAAGTCATCTTCATTCCCTGTATCCAGGAATATATAAAATATATCCTGTCTCCTTCACAATGCAAGAGTAAAGCTTTCTTTCTTCTACTATCAACTACACTAAGAGCCAGAAATAAATTCGTAGTTCCTCACCATGCCTACGACACCATCTGCATGTTCTTCAAATAGTGGGAAGACCAGCAGGACTTGAGGAGCCATTTTAAAAGTATCTATATTAGTACAGCACTTTCCAGATACCTATATCAGCACAGAACTCCCCTGAAAAGAGGAAGGGCTGCTCCTGGGTTTTTAAATAATTTTATAACAATTAATAATTTAAATGATTGAATGATGTAATATGTTTTAATTTGTATTCAAAATGTAAGCTGCCCTGAGCCTTCGTGGGCTTCGTGGGAAGGCCAGCATAGGGGTTAAATAAACAAACAAATAAATGTTAGTTTATCTCTTCTCCTCTGGTTCACAAAACAAGACAATGTCTATCAGTTTGTTTGCTTTTCTAGTCTTTTACTGAATTTCTCTTGCTTTTCATCTTGTTACTGGATGGACTAGTGCTCCTGGAGAACTGCTTTTAGTGACTTCCAATACTAAAATAACTTCACTGGGCAAAGCTGCATAGCCATTCATCCTAGCGTCTGACTACTCCCTCTCTTCACTGCCTAGGCAAGAACTTAATAAAATCAGAGTCTGGTAGCACCTTTAAGACCAGCACACTTGCTAAAGAATGCTCCAAGTCAAGCTTCATGGAAAGCGAGATGGCATTCAGGGAGCTAGGAGCTGAATTAGGTCAAGACTAAATGAAGCTTCAGCCAGTTCCTACAGCAATACTCTATAGAAAGAGAGAGTGGGGTATAAGTTAAATAAATACATGTAAGAGGGCAAAAACCCTGCTTCCTACCCTGTTCAGCAAACTCAGGGCAAAACATCAGACCTAATATTTTAAGGGCCAATGGAAACTATGATTGTTGTGTTCTTCTGCAGGAGGTATTATAGTATGTCTAATAATGAAAATGTGTATCACAATAGAAGTGGTGAAAACAAAATCCATAAATAGAATAATTCATTAACTGCATAACTGAGTGTGGTGCTGAAGAAAAGCATTAAACAATGCTGGCATTTGGCATTTTAAAAAGACAAGCCAAGCCTGTAAAGGTGAACCAATTATCACATGGGGGGCAGTAAAAGTGTGCTCTTGACATCTTCAACTGATTAAAAAGCCACAGATTCTGGCTGGAACTTTATCACCACAGGATCATTTTATATACCAAACATTAGCTGAATATTTGACCTCTGATCATGATCTGATTATTTTTGACAATTATTGGTAATTCCATTTGGCAGCTGATATCAGATGTTTAGCATTTAATAGGTGACAGCTTTTTATTTTTGAGACTTGCTAAAACCAAAACAGCTCAGATGTTAAAAATACACATTTAAAAATCAAAACCAATGAACAAAATACTTAACATATTTGTTTTAGCTCTAAGAACCAAGATGTCTTCTACCTGTCATAATGTATGACACTTACAGGGGCCAAGGCTCTCGACTAAGGAGAAAAGGAGCAGGCTTCTCAAAGCACTCGCATGATGCTGAACAATGTGGGCATTACAAGAATTACCACTAGTGCTATTCACATCTTGTAATACTCACATTGTTCAGCATCAAAAAAATCTGCAGGCCCAAAATGGTGCTGTGTCTCATGCAGTATTGGTTGCCTGTGTCAGAGTTCTAGGAATGTCATTCTTCCTTTGAAGGCAGTTTTGGTTGCAAAGAAAAACATGGTTCATGTGGGGATCGTTTGCTAGAGGTTTGTATACAAATACCTTGTGCTTCTTACCTGCTCCTGTACCTCCCTACATACATGTTTTTCTCTTGGTTTACTTTCCCTCACCTCTGTGAAAAGGACAGATTCATAGAGCTGTGGTGGGAGAGAGGAATAGAGGTCCTGAGCATGTACCAGTGAGCATCACATCAGTGGAGCCATTCAATGATCAGTGTCCACCATTTACATTTGAATAGCCCTACTTGAACAAGCAGAGGCATGACCTAACCACTCTGGATGACTTCGGCCTCACTCAAGGAAAACATGGCACCATCAGCAAGTGGCAGCAGGTATGGGGGAGAGCTAGCACCATTGACTCAGTCCAGCTTGTGCTGCTTCATCCCTTTTAACCCCGAACTTCATTGTCACGTAGAAGAAGGCAGTTAACACAGACCTTAAATCCCTGCCTGGAACTGTATTCCACAACCATGAAGGGGGTGGGGTGGGAGGAGGAAGGGATGAGCCAAAGTATGAGCTATGTCTAAGCTCATGCAGGCCTTCATTTCCAGGACTGCTTAGGAGAGAGCTCAATGTCAACTTGTCAAAGAGTCCTCTGTGTCTGAGCCTAATTTCCATTTCCAGCCCCATCAGGGTCTCCTTTGAGGGGAAAAGGAGAGCTTCTATCTCTTGCTTCTCCAAAGAAAACACTGACAGAACTGACTTGCAGCTCCTTATCTTGACTGATGTAGTCTGCTGTGCTTCCATTCTTCAGCTAACATTATCAGGTTATCATTTCTGTTCAAGGTACTAATTAGCCTGTATATCACCCTCTGCTATAGATATTTAGCTTCACTAATACACATGGCACTTCACGGAAGACAAGTCTAGGCTTCAAGGAATGTACAGTATCACTCTAAGCAGAGTTAAACCGTACTTAAACCACTGAAGTGCCTCCTAAAAGCTTAATCTTGGCAAGACAGAAGTACTTCTGGTGAGCAGTAGGACTGACCCAGGACTTAAAGTGTCACCTGTTCTGGATAGGGTTGCCCTCCTCCTTAAGGAGAATGTATGTAGCCTGAAGGCACTGCTGGACCCAGGCCTCCTGTTGGATAAACAAGAGGTGGCTTTGGCCGTGAGTTCTTTTTGCCAGCTTGTAGCCAGGTATAGCCTTTCCTGGGCAGAAGAGATCTAGTTACTGAGGTACATGCCCAGGCACCATCTAGATTAGCAGGGGATGCCCTTACAAAATGTTTGGAAATCTTCAATTGGTACAGAGTGCTGTAGCTGGGATATTAATTGAAATATATTTTGACTGAATATGGGTCTTTTCCAAAGCATGGCAGACTTAAGCTTTGTTTACTACAGATGTTCTTAACCTAAAACTTGGATGCCAGCAAGGGAAACTTGGAGAGCTTGTCAGTCCTAGAGGAAGAGCTGCCAATGAGATACGTGGTGTTTCTTTCTGCACTTACTGAACTTCTGTGCCATAAGGTGTTAAGAAAACTCTTAAACTTTTAAAATGAAACAAACAAACAAAAAAGGACACTGCAGAGCTGGAAAAAATACAAACGAGGACAACCAACCACTGTTTGCTGAAGACTTTTTTCCCATTTAGTTTTCACTCAATGACCTTTCCTTCCTGTCTATGTTTTAATTTCTCTTTTTTAAACACAAGTTTTATTTTCAGTTTTAACTGATTTCATGATGTGTTTTGTAATGCTTTTAATTGTTAACTACCTTAGGAGCCCTATTTGGGCAGAAAACCAGGAAATAAATGTTGTAAATAAATAAGTGAGACTAAGGACAGAGGAATTTACTCAGAGCTCATTCCACAAAATGGGAGTCAATACTGAAAAGGAATGGTCTCTGATAGATGCTAAATGGGCAACCTTAGTTAGGGGACCAAATCAGAAGACGGCAGTTGCAGAAATATAATTGGCACGTGGAAGCATATAAAGAGAGACTGTCCTTTAGAAATATGGGTCCTAAGTCAAGAAAAGCTTAACGTTGAACTCTAAAACAAACTGGAAGCCCATATAGTTGTTTTTAAATATGTCAGGTGCATTCCCATAAGCTATCCTTTGGTAACAATTAGGCTACTTAATTCTGAACCAGATGCAGTTTCCAGGTTGTCTTCAGGGGTAGCCCCATGCAGAGTGCATTACAGTAGCCTAATCACGGGACTATGAAAGTACAGATTAAAGTTGCCAAGTCAGCTACATCTAAAAAAATGGAAGTGTTGGTGTACCCAACAGTTAACAGAAGACACTATTGGCCACTGCTTTAAATAAGGGGTGAGAAGTTGAGACGGGAAATAAACAAGAAATAATGTGTTCCCTTGTAAAAGAAGCATAAATAAGCCACTCACACAGCAATAGTTTTCCTGCACTGTTAGGGAGATCTCCTGCACCTCCAGCAATGGTTTTCTTAAAATGGTAGGGAAGTTTACTGCACCTTCATTTGGGCCCCCAATGCATCTGCAGGTATGTAATACAATGACAAAGCAAAATAGGGTTGTGTGTATTATGTTCATCTACAGGAGGCTAGTTATATAAACCCAAAACCCAATAGGTGAAGTAGAATTCAGCAACCTGAGTCAGAGGCTTATGACTGATTAAATTAAATCACAAAACCAGGATGATGTTGGGCAAAGCTGGCCCCAGGCAAGCAACTTACAACTGCTTTCCCTCTCTCCACAACAGTCGCTCTGTGAGATAGGTGAGGCTGAGAGAGTTCTCAGAGAAACTGCTCTGTAAGAACAGCTTCTAACAGGACTGTGTCTAGCCCAAGGTCACCCAGCTGGCCATATGTGGAGGAATAGGGAATCAAACTTGGCTCCCCAGAGTAGAAGCTACCACTCTTAACCACAATACCAGCAATACACTAATATTTCTACGCAAGCAATGCAAGCTCTACACCTGCCATTCTTTGCAGACAATACTTGGACTGCTGGATCAGCAAAAGTGAGTAGAAGAGATTCTGTTTAAGGACCATTGCCATGCTGCCTGCTACCTTACCTCCCAGGCTCATAAAGACACTTCTTAAACAAATCTACCTCTCTATTCCATGTTCTAACAGGATTCCCTGACTCTATAACTACACGATTAGCTCATGCCACATACCAGCAATGCAAGCATCAAAAACAGAACTCTGAAATTCCCTTCACTCCCTTCTGCATAAAGAACTCAATGAAGTTTGCCAACAGAAGTTGGTCCAGCACGCTGTATCACATAGCTTGGTGTGTTTCCCTGGATCAAATGCTGAAACAATGTTCCAGTCAGTCTTTCAAAGCTGCCCGCTGTGTTATCTCTGACCACATAATCAAATGGAAGTTTATTCAACACACAGAAAACCTAGAAAACATCCTTGTGCTTCATGCTGTCAGAAATGCTCAAAGAAAAAAAAGGTCTCGAAATTCAGTTTCCAGTGGGCTGCCAAGTCTATAAATAGAAAAGAAATAAAGCATCTGGTTCACAACCCAGCATTATCTCACAGTAGCCTGAACATTAGTGGCTACACTGCTCCAGGATCAAGGGTTTCCCTGGAAAAAATTTATCTGCTTACACTAAATGTAACCATGAATTTAGCAAGTTTATAGACAGGAACAGGAATTGTCAGACTAGCAGGATTCTACTTGCATTGTATTTCCTCATTAGGCTGTTTCTATAATCATGCATTTTCAGACAAAGGTCACATAACTGTACTGAGTTCTGAAAGAAATCCCTTCCCAGGGCTGAATTCTAGAGTGGAGACTCACACTCCCCATTATACACCAGTAAGCTTCACCTCTTTAAAACAAGTTGAAAAAGTAAGTTCAACAATCTGCTGGGGACAGGTACAGCTCCTGAGTTTCTGAACAGTTTCAATAATGCTTCTTTTAACTCCCAGATATCATTTTAGTTAGGGCTTCCTCAGATCTATAACTTGATTATAACCTTTATTATTATAACCTTCATGCAGATGATACCACTCTAATAGCAGAAAGTGAAGAGGAACTAAAGATGCCTGTTGATGCTGGTGAAGGCTATGGTATTCCCAGTTGCAATGTATGGCTGCGAAAGTTGGACCATAAGGAAGGCCGAGCGTGAAAGAATTGAGGCTTTTGAACTCTGGTGCTGGAGAAGACTCTTGCGAGTCCCTTGGACTGCAAGGCGAACAAACCGGTCAGTTCTAGAGGAGATCAGCCCTGACTGCTCCTTAGAAGGCCAGATCCTGAAGATGAAACTCAAATACTTTGGCCACCTCATGAGAAGGAAGGACTCCCTGGAGAAGAGCCTAATGCTGGGAGCAATCGAGGGCAAAAGAAGAAGGGGACGACAGAGAATGAGGTGGCTGGATGGAGACACTGAAGCAGTAGGTGCACACTTAAATGGACTCCGGGGAATGGTAGAGGACAGGAAGGCCTGGAGGATCATTGTTCATGAGGTCGCAATGGGTCGGACACGACTTTGCACCTAACAACAACAACAAATTTGTTCCATTTATATTTGTTCCTTTTGTCTCAGTGGGAACAATGAAATTTTGATTGCTGATTTATTTATTGGTACGTTATAGTTAAATAAGCTTGCATATTCTGTAATATCACTGTAGGCATGCTTCCAGATAAAATGCAATTTAATAAGTAGAACTTGCCATTCATTGCTAACCAGAAGCCCCATAATCTGCACTAATAGAAAACCGGATCACAGTGCAGACAGACCAAACTGTTGTTTGTTATTGAGTACTGCTGTTATATCACACTGTTGTTGTTATTAAGTACATGCTGTTGTATCCCTATCAGGGAGAACGGAACCAACAAGGACAACTTGAATCCTACAATGCTAACTAGTTCCAGGACAACAAGCACAAGCCGAGATATAATCAGGTCAGCCAGAAAATTTCTTCCTCATCTACTATGGGCCACTGTACCACCCTGATTTATGCTTTCTGGTCATTTATCCTAGCATCAAACTTATTATAATGTACATGTACATGGTGATGTTAGGGAGATGAGATTAGGTGAGTCTAAAAGTATAGGTATGCACTATACCCAACTGTAAGCAAAGAAGACTGGTGCCTACGCCCAACTGTAAGCAAAGAAGACTGGTGCCTGTTTAAGTTGTTTAATTGATTGTTTATATGCTACTGTCCCTTTAAGACTGCACCACAAGGCATTCTGGGAGAGCAGATGGGGCCAGATTGCCTTACTGAAGTAGTTTTAGTTCTAGCAGTCTTGTAGCTCATGCTTGGTATGTTCTCAAGACAAAAGAGACAGCATTTATTATATTTCCTGCCTTTTGCCCTAATTGGAGTATAATATCTAGGGCATTTACAATCCTAATTTATTGAAGAAACAACAAACTATATATGCTCTTCTTAAGAGCCATTTCTGCCACCTGGAATTTTACTGCATATTTTACAACTGAATTTATTAAATAGGTATGGTACCTATCTTCCTATGGGATGCACTAATTGCTGGTGTATCCTGAATTTGTATCTCACAGTTCCATGACTAAATGTAGCTGTCTAACCAGGACAACACTATCTGCCACTATTGGTTTTGAACATGCATTTTGAAAGTGCATTATGAATTTGCTATATGAAATGTTTAAACTGATGACACTTAAGTAAAAAAAAACTTTGGAAAATGCAGAGCCACCTTGGTAAGGCTGTGGTGCCTATGTGTTCTCTCTTTAGGATGTTCCAGTAGGAAGCTGTCAAACCAACCAAACTGCTCTTTTAAACTTAGGTAAAGGTATCCCCTGTGCAAGCACCAAGTCATGTCTGACCCTTGGGGTGACGCCCACTAGCGTTTTCATGGCAGACTCAATACGGGGTGGTTTGTCAGTGCCTTCACCAGGCATTACCATTTACCCCCCAGCAAGCTGGGTACTCATTTTACCGACCTTGGAAGGATGGAAGGCTGAGTCAACCTTGAGCCAGCTGCTGGGATTGAACTCCCAGCCTCATGGGCAGAGCTTTCAGACTGCATATCTGCTGCCTTACCACTCTGCACCCCAAGAGGCTCTTTTAAACCTGGGGGAATCCAAAAAGCAATTTTGTGGTTTACTGACAGAAAACTACAGGGCCCCCTAATAGTGCTGAGCTTATGGGCCCTTCTGAAATTCTGACAAAACTGCATGTGCTCCACCACAAAATGGCTGCCATGACAGCTGGGGCTAATCAAAATGCATTGGGAGGTTCCATATGACACGCCATTTGATGGAGACAGTCGTGTCCCTGAAGACAAAAAGATGGTACTTTTTGGGCTCTTCAAATTACTTCTTGTTTCAGTGACGTAGAGGAATGCTAGGTAATGGGCTACAGGAAACATGCCTTTAGGTGACATGACAACCAGAGGTGCCATGTTGGGGATCACTGCACTAGAAAATAAATGGTGTGCTACACACAAGTGCCTCTAGAATACACTGCAGAGTATAAACTCTTTGAAATACTGCATAGGACACAAGTGCAGCCATCTTCTCTATGGCCTATAATGCACAGTCCCCGAAACGGCGATTTCGGGTCACATGGAAAACGCGGAGGCGGAAGACGCGAAGCAAACCGCTTACACACGGGATGGGACGCAACAGCGGCAAAACCCAGAGTAACCGATTATGTACGCGGCGACCCCGGCGCCACTTCTGGTTGCGCCCTGGTCGCCCGGAAGCTCCGCTTTCTTCCGCGTTTCGCTAACGTGGCTTTTTCAGCGGCATACACCGAATCTGCAGCCGGTTGCAGTCGGCGCCATGCATTATCGGTGATTTTAGGTGACGCCATTCCACCCCAAATGCGGACCTTCCCCTCCGTGCATAATGGGCCTATGACTGCATTCCAAGTGTGCTTAGGAGTATTTCAAGCAGGATTCCCCTTTATCTCCTTCTGCTATTTCCAGCTGATTAGCCTCTCCTACTTTGCAAGGTTCCACAAAAAACTATTCTTCTTGCTGAAGGTCGTATAACATGTAGAATGGCTTGAGAATATCCCAATGTCACACTCAACTCAAATTCTATTTCAGGACCAGCTCTGTACCTCACCACAAACAATTTCTGAATTCTCCTTTCATCCACTAAAATTATCTATTATAAATTATATGTATGCTTAATATTCTGTATTTGAATCTGGCCTATTTTTTTAAATGACAGTGAACTTCATCCTTTCTTCCTGCCTCAACGTCCCAGGACTGGTTTTGATTCCCACTGCACTAAAGAAGAGGCAGAAGTTTAATTCACTACAAGGCTGCTAATTCATTCAAATAGATGTTTGCAAATATCTAGATTCTTTACTCATTCCCACTTAAATGCAAAGAAAGGATCCTCCAGTAGTGCTCAGGATTAAATATTCTTCGCTCACTCAGGACTCCGGCCAATATCCTACATCAAGTAATTTACTCCAAGAATAGCTGTGGGCTGTCACTGAAATTATTGCCATGTAGTCGGCCGCACTCAAGAACACTTTCAGTTTTCGTATGATTTTCTCTCTCTTTCAAGGATGAAAATGGGAGCATAAAAGCAATTCTCTCAAATGCATCCATGTCCCAAATGTGGCACTATGTACCCTTTAACTATTGATGTCATTCCACAGAAATAGTGACATCAGCACAGAGCCAAGCAGGATTTTAAAGTCTTCACCAGATTCAAAGCAGTAATAAATCCTTGTGCTTCCCCTTTTTTCCTTAGCATGTTCTCATTCAATAGCTTACACCATCAAAGGTCACATCACAACCTTCATTTACAAAGTGTCTGATGTCAGCAAATCTCATTCATAAAATTGCGGTCAGATCACACACTGTTGAAAAGTTCCACAACTCAGAGCGTCTTTTGATAGATTCATATTTAACCGAAAGCATCATTCACAATTCCCTCCAATTAAGAATGACGAACAGCGGCCATAAAGGCTCTCCATTCACTAAAGGAAGCCTGAAATGTGCTGCCCAGAATGAACACAGGGAAAAGAACCATACGACAGCACAACAGGTGCAACCATCCAGAGCACAGCTCTCTTGGAGTGGGGGTGGGCTGAAAGTAAAACAGAGACTATATGAAATATGGGGCTCAGGATCTGCATAACTGTAAACACTACTTTTGCTCAAAACCTAAAGAAAAAGGATATATTTTTTGCCTGCCTAGGACACAGAAATGTGTAATTCATGCTGGGCAAATGTGATTTTTCATCTCTGCCCCAAAGAACAGTCAAGAGGCCATTCCATGACCAGTGCAAAGTAAAAAGACTGCATATCTTTGACTCTTTGGGAGATATAAGCTATTTTCTCCCACCAGTTCTTCCCTAGCCAGGTCTACACAGAAGTGGATGTATGTGGAATAAGGTTGGGTAAAGAGGTGAAGGTGGGGGTAGAAAAATTCAGGGGGAAAGAAAGAATCTTCCATTTTATAATCAAAAATGTTTGCTGCATCTTCTATGTATACCTATAACTTATTTGTATCCTCCTCCACCTAACTCTCCCCCCCACCAGCTGTTTTATATTGTAGGGAGAGAGGAAATAGAGTGGCAAGATTTGCCAACATGTTACTTAAATGTGTGCACGTGTGGGCAAAGCACTGCTTAGGAGCATTGCCCAAGACAACAAGAATGGATGAATGAACAATCCATACTTGAAGATAAAAGGCAGAAATAAAAGGTGAAATCACTGGCACCCATCACCTGCATTTCTGGATTGCACGAAGATCCATTTGCATTTGGAAAACAACCTTCAGTAGGTAGCCTGTTCAACTTCAGGAGATCAGCATCATGACCCCCTAGAGCTCATGAACAATAAGTGTCTCCGCAAGCAGATTACTGTAAAATGGCATGATTAAGCCACAGTCTCATAACTCTAGACAAGACTGAGTCATGCCATTCAAGTTCTCAAGGCTGGCCACATTGCAACTGTGATCACGAATGTTAAATGAACTGGGGTGTTATGAGTGAGAGAGACAGAAACTCAGATAAAAGTAGACTGGGGTGTTTCCATGGACTGAGGAAGAAGGAATACTGGAGACTTTGTGAACTAAGTCACAGAACTGACAGAGACATCTTGCCTTCTCTCAGGACGAGCCAGATTTCTACAAGGGGGAGGGGCTGATGACAAGATCACGTCTCAGATATTAAGGATTACAAATCCTTTTTCAATGGTCAGCCCCTGAATGAGAATACTGAAGAAGGAAGGAGAATCGGCACAAACGCGCCAAGCTTACATCAGGTGCCCAGCAAGTAAGTGTGCTGCTGAAAAGAACCCAGGGTTTAGCCATTTTAACATTCTACACTTTCCTACTCTGTAAAACAAAATCTAGCACAAAGTACTGAACAGCTCTCCTCTGCTTCTTTCTCTCCTTCTGCCATAACTATAGGTGCTTATTGGTGTGGGTTAGGACAAACCCATTTAGTTTTATCAGTTACACGAGCTGCAGTCAGCCATCCTTCTTGAAATCCGAAGTTCAAGTAGCAATGCACTGCAACTTCAGTAGCTCTTAAAGTCTGTGATGACTCTCTCTGGCTTTCTGGCTACAGTTCAAAGTACTTAACCTATAAAGACATAAACAACCTTCTCTGTACATAATCAAGAGATTGCTTCCTCCCATGCGCAATCTTTTCCATTATACAAAAGCACCCTGTTGTCATGCTTTACACACATTGTCCCCACATCCCACATTAGGGATGCTGGAGTAGGAAAAACAGGCATCTCCACTCCCTTATTTGTCATCCTTCTCTGGCACCCACTGTCTTTCTTCTTCCCCTAAATCCCTGCTTTTCCTTCTTTTTCTTCGTTCCTTTGTGTCCACAGCAACTCTCTTACATTAGAAGAGCTCAGAGAAACTTTTCAACAAAGGTTGAAAAGTTGTCAAAAGAATACTTTCTTAGTCACCCATGTGCCAAACCCATGAGGGCATTCATCCAGACAGCCGTTCTTTGACATTCCTCCACAGCTACCCAAAGTTGTATCTTAGGAGTTGCAAAAGCCAGAACTTGGGCATCTTCTAGAAACTCCATCAGACCTTCCTATTTAAAGGGAAATACTAGGGATTTTCTCACTGCACAGACAAAAATGTGAATATTGTATGAAGTTATTTTTTTAACCTTAATGGCTTTACTTCAGATCTTCAAAACAGGTCACCTATAAACCTTGTTAGTCTTCTCCACTTAGTTGCACCTCTCTGCTTCAGGGAAGATCAATGGCAGTTCACGAATTAATTCTTACAGTAGTATAATACAGACCAAACTAGATCATGCTAATGATCAAAACAAGAAACATACTAAACTTTCAAGTAATACTGAATGAAAAATGTGACAAGACTGCCCAAAGGAAGAGCACTCATCAAATTAAGCTTCAGTTCTGTATGTCAGTAGAAAATGGCAGGGCATACATCTGTACTAGCATTCAGAATATTAGAACTATCAGATGCTATATTACATTTTAATATGCCTGTAAAACAGCCCATTGTTCTGAACAGATTTAAAAGGCCAGCCAAATAACTATTAATTAGTTTAGCAACTATGGACAATGTCACATTAAAGGCATGTAACCAGTGCTGTGAACTATATGCATGTATATTTTATTGCTTTTAAAGGTATATCACCCCACTAGACATACTTAAAACATGTATCCAGCTGCCTCAAATCCATTACCAATAGAGATTTCAAATATACGCAACTAGTAATGTCAATATTTTATTTTTATTTTGCAAATTTTTGAGTTAAGGCTTTAATACAGAAAGACAAACCTTTTCAGAATTCCTATTGTGAAAAACTGCCTCTTCAATAATGGATTCTAATTTAGGAGAAAATAGTGACAGATAATACTTAAATAAATTAAACTAGTTTGGGTCAATTAATTTATTTCAATTTTATCATATGGATGTGGTCTACTCTGTTGAAGGTAAGAGAGGAAAAGAACAAGCTGAACTAGAATGGAACTGATCACTAGTAACAGAAATATACTCTTCTGGGCTAAGAGCAGGAATTTAAGTTTAGAAATTAATAGAACTTCTGTTTATATTTTATATTGCATTGTCACATTTAAAAGACAGGCAGCTAAAATTATGTGTGGTCTTTTCCCTGCATTAATAACCCTTGATTCCACCTTCTCCCACTAGAATACTAAAGAATTATTTCTATCAGAACATTCTCAACCTTTCCACAGCTCCCTGGACCCTCATGCTTTTGTGATGCTTTATATCCACTAACCACCATAAAGTGACTCATAGAAACAACATAATCCAGACCAGAGATTCCAGCCACTCTTGGAGAACCACTTTATAGTTGCAAAAAGTCATTTATCAGATGGGAACAGTGAGTGAGTCAACATCTTACAATCAAACAGAAGTTACTATCATAATAAAATGTGTATTCTTTCCTCTGAAAGCAGTTTTCATTTGCACCAGTAATTCTATACTTAAAATTTTCTTGCTAATATTTTTCTACTGGTTTATTTTTTGATGGGTGTAAAACAGTTTGTTAAATGATATTTTATACTGGCAAAATGACATCTATCATCTGATGTTTTACGAATATGAAAAAGATACTTGTTTCATATAATAATATTTAAGACCAGATCACACAAATGCCTTGCCTTCATTGCACAAGGATCTATCCTGTACTCACAGAAATATACTTTCCCCCAATCTTAAACAGAGTTATACCTATTCTGTTGATGTCAATTGAGTTATAGGGGTGTAACTCTTCTTAAGGTGGTATTATAAGTCACTTTATTGAATGAAATTATCAGACTTGGGAGGAACTCTTTTTAATATTAAAGTATTTTATTTTCATCTGTAGCTACAAATTCGGTAAAAAACAAATTAAATGTTTCTGTTTAGTTACAGTCAATGACTTTCTAATTATGTTTGTTGTCCTGCATTGTTAATATTTTTCAAATAAACTATAGCTGAATTTTATACTAATTGCACAAATTATTTGCTACATTTTCATGTTTCTAACCTCTTTATATAAACAAACACAGATTTGGAGAAGAAAGCCTGTCAACAATGTACTATAGGAAAGGATAATACGATATAACATAAGCTTTCTATGCAGAGTATGTACTTAAACCAAAATCAATATTTTAAAGTAAAACACTTGTGTAAACTGTTTAATTCCATTAATAATTTTATATGCAATCGTCCAAATTGAACACAATTTCTTAAACAGACTGCATTAGTTCTTCACCAATCAAATCTTTCTTTTTCATCTACATTTTAAGTGAATAATGGAAACAAATATTTCACACAAAATTGGCCTTTTGCATTGTGACAGATAACAAAATAAATGTAAATAGGAGATCCTTCTTAAACATTCTTTCAGAATAAATCATTTGCATCACAAGACTGAAATTTGTAGACATTTAACTCATGAAAGACGTAATAGCCTTTTGTCTGCAAGTATCTTTGGCTGTATGACCCGTCTCCCCCGCCCCCTCCCACACACACACACACACACACTTGCATTGCCATGTGGTGGCAACCATTTTCAAAGCTACCTCTGTCTGCTTCCTCTACATACTTGCTACAGAAAGGCATTCCAGATAGGAAGTAAACCTTTACATTCTTCCAAACCCTCTCTCCATATGAAAATCATAAATAGTAGGAGCTTCATATACACCAAGACAGTGCTCCAAAGCCACTTAAAGCAACATACAAGCAATTTACAAATTCTTAAACATGCGTAAGTAGAAATGTGTCTTAATGACTTCACTCTGCTCCTCATTTTCTGTAAAACTCAGCTTTAGATGTAGAAGTGAGCTCTGTTTTACCAAAAGCTGAATACTGAAATCAATGATGTTATTCTTTAAGATGAGATAGGAATTCTGTTTTATTTTGCTACCACAGACTAACACAACTACCCCTTTGGAAATGATCAGGGGATCAGCTGTGAATTGCAGCAAAATACAACAGTGTCCTGTGTCACCTTAAAGGCTAACACATTTATCATGACATAAGCTTTTGAAGATGCAGCTAATGAATTTTATGAATATCATGAAAGCATATTCTACAAAACGTCTGTTAGCATTTGAGGTATCACAGCAAAATTGGGGGGTTTGTTTTTCTCATTTTAACGGAACATACTCCCAAATATAAATGGACTGCAACCTTAAGAACATTTAGTAACACTTTCTATTAAATTCAAACTAAATTTACTTCCAACTTTTCTGTGGTAATTAATGTACCTGTAAAATATTACTGAAAGTGTAACATGAGTGATTTGTAGCCTGCAATGGATTGCAAAACAAATCTCTTTCAAGAGTATATGTCTATACATTTTACACCCTTGGATTTACACATAAAATAACTCCTCACTATAAATCTGAAACCAAAGAGGCTACTATTCTGTAAAGGTATACAGAAACACCCCACTCAGATTGACAGGAATGTTCAGCCAGCAAATGGTACTGGCCTGGATTCTTATCCATTAATGATCCATTAACACAAATCTTGATTTTACTTAATTTATGGAAATGTTATTGAACTTCTGAAAATCCAACTTCAAACACTGTAATAGTTCTATCCCACGACACAAATTCAGTATGCTTAAACAACAAAAACCAATGATTCAAAAGCCAGACCAAACTTTCTTATCTTTAATCCAAAAATACCAATGTGTTATAATAATATATTGATTATTTAGTTTATTTATTTACATTATTTAGAGTCTGCCTTTCTCACATGAACGCAGGGTAGATTACGCAAGTCAGTATCATCAACAAAATGGGATATTCAATAACCAATGCATTAGGATACTTGAAGACTCAAAACCACCAGAAACAACAGGAGCATATTGTAAGTGTTAATATGAGATACTGTAGTACAGGAATTTCAAAATGGGATCCCATTTACAATGTCTTGTGACTTGAACCCAGCAGTGGAAGGGGTTTATCCCATGGGTTTCTTTGACAGGAAGAGTATCCAGTATAGCCAAAAGTTATTAATTTCTTCCTCCACTTCTACCCCAGCACCTGTTTCAAATGGCAGCACAACATCAACCTCCTCACGAGACTGGAAGGACAAGTCATATCAGTTGACATCATCACACATAGGAAGCATCCTCTCCAAAAGACATGGAATAAAGTGGACTCAGAATTACTGGCCACTTGATTAAAAAAATGTGCTTGCAATCATGTTTTGCGGCAAAGCAATCCGAATAAGCATATTTGATGACTACAGTAGCAGGACCCAGCTTCAAGGAAGCCATGCATTACCTATGTTTCTGCCACTTCTCTATGAAAACTCAGTGTTTACGAGTGTTTCCTTCACAAAACAATAATTGTATGAGCTAGGATTTATGAACAGGAGCTATAAGAATATGCATTTAAAATGCTACAGAAGTTATTCACAGAATCATTACATGAAAGTAAAATCAACTAAATTAAGTGGAGCTCATTCAATACATGAAAAAGGGTTCAAAGACTGAAAAAAGAAGTCAAGCATTGCTGAAAACAGGTTTCTTTTTTCCTTATCTGGTACCTGTTTCATGGAATCTCAGAATGGCATCCATTTCCTGGGTACTTCTCATGTTCAGAAATTACTCATACAAATTATCTATGTGACCAAGTTCTGGGCTGGCATCACTTTTTTTTGTGCATACTCACAATTCTCACCATGTGATTTCGTTTCTAATGCTAATGCTTACACTTTTTTTTAACTATAAAAATGAGAAAGCATCACATCTGTGAGAAATTTTATATTTGCACAATTCATACATTTTCAAACCTGCATTTTCAATTTCAGTTTTTATATTATGTGGCGGTGCACCAGGAGAAATTAAGATACAGATGCTTGTTCTGAAATTTTGTTTTTTAACTGTTTTTAAAGCAAACCAGTTATTAAGAGCGCGACTTTTGTAGCAATAATTGATTTTAGTGTCAGTGTTTTCCCAGTAAACTACACAAAACATGCAATACCACTTGTGATAAAGAATTATTTTCAAAGTTCAAAACAACAACTAATCAACAACACCCTCTCCACCCATTATGCAGGAAAATAGGCTGCAGCAGAGTGCATGAGTTTGTGTTCTGTAAACTGGGTTAAACAGCTGTGGTGGTAAAATAACCGTTGTTCATGCTGCGATACTCATAAAGTACATCGGTATTCTACAGATCAAAAACATTACAGTTGCTGCCTTATAACCTGAAATATCACAAAATGTTGTTTTTAATCTGCTTGGCATGGAGTGATAAGAAGAAGCACATGATAAAATAGCACAACAGTAAGAATAAAGACAAACTGGGAAACAACAGGTTCTCTCCATATAAATTGTGCCATACTGCACCCATGCAGAAGCACGCCAAAAGAGACATACATACTACACAGCAATCTCACTTTGCCAAAATTTCAGAACTGTGACCTATACAAGACTTTAGTAAAGTTGTGGCTTTCAACAATTCTTTAGTGCTCAAGATAAACATAACTGGTTCTGTAGAGAGTCCTATCAAAGGGACCTTTTGCTTATCACAGTGGGAAAATTAAAAGAACTTGCTTGGAAACTCTAGCTGAAATTCAAGCCGCAATCCTAGGACAACTTACTTGTATGTAAGCCCCTTCCCCTGCCCCCAATCAGTAAGGGTCTTGCTTCCAAGCAGATGTGTTAAGGGTCAGGCTATAGTTGTTTGAACATCACAGCACCATTAACACACCATGATATATCAAAGGAATAATAAAGTTACTGCTCTCAAAAACAGTACCTCACAACCAGATCTATACAAGGATAAACACTGACTTTAAAAGGGAAAGGAAAAGAAGAAAGGAACAGACTGAAAAACAACTCACATAGTGGTAGGTGACAACAGTAAACTGCAACTACTCAACTATGTAGTGCAACGTAAACTTGAGTGAGTGACGCAGTCCCCCCCCCCTCTCCTGGTAGCTGACCAATCAATCCACTATAGTGAAGCAGAAGAACAGCCAGGTCTTTTACCTTAGCTTTTTAGGGACGGAGTAATCCACTTCCATGACTTTGCCATGTAATTCCGCTTTACCTTCAAAACAAAGCGGGGGGGAGGGGGGGAGAAATCAGTTTCATCTTTCAAAATTGTGCAAGACAAAGAAATGAAACTCTGCTAGAGTGATATAGTGGTCCACTCTGAGTTATTCAGAGCAGGCAGCAAAGGGAGGGGGGCAGTATGATGGGGCAGCAGCCACAGCTCCATGGTGAGGTAGGATGAGAAAGAAGTCCAGGTCAAGGGGGAAGGTCTTTTGGCTCCTTTCTAGTGTCCAAAGGAAGGGCCTTTGCCTTACCTCTGAGGTAAACTTCTCTTCTGTCTGCCTGACCTAAGAGGGGGGGCATTCACATGAACACCCCAAAGTAAGGACCACTCCGGGGGGGGGGTCCAAAAGGGCCTGGGGAACCCACCCCAAGCACAGCTCTCTCCTCCTCAAGTGAATGTCACCGAAGAGTCAAGAAGGGGCACTCGTGCTCCGCGAGGGGCTGCTGGCCGGCTTGGCCACGCTCGCCTTGCCCGAGCTCCAGCCCCTCAGCCTCACCCGTCCCCGGAGGAAACAGCTCGGCGGCGCGCATCAGCCACGGGCCATCCGGGTAGATCCGACTGGCCCTTCCCCGCGGCTTTCCGCCCGGCCCGTTGGGTCGCGGTGGCCGGGCTCCCTCCCTCCCGGCGCCAGCCCGGGCTCCCCTCCGGCGGCCGGGGCCTTGGCTCAGCTGGCTTGTGGCGCGGCCGGCCGGCTCCAGGGCTGCGCGGCGCCCCGGGCCCCCGGGCACGTCTCGGACCCGTTGCTCCGGGCCCCCGTCGAGTTGGGACTGGGCACCTCGTAGAAAGGTGGCCGAAAGCGAGCGGGTGCCGAGAGAGCTGGCAGGAGCCGTCCCCCGCGCCCGGGAGCCGCTCAATAAAATCGGAGAAAAAAATCAGCGAAAAATCCCTCCCTCGCCCGCCGGGCCGCCCGGGCGCCTGCTGGAGCGCAGCACGCTGGGCAAAACGGGAAGAGGCGCACGAGGCGCGGGCACCGGCTCCGGGGTTCCGGCGGCGGCGCAGCCCGGGGAGAGGCACCCAGGACGCCCACCCCGGCCCCGAGCAGGGCACAACTCTCCCCCCCCCCCCCGCGCAGGGAGACGAAAGGGGACCTCCCGCGATCCCCCCCCCCGGCAGGGGTTCCCTCCGCGCCCGTCGCTGGCGGGCTCCACGGGGCCTCCCCCAGCCCGAGAGAGGAAACGCCGGGGGGGGGGGGCAGCTGTCCGGGATCCCCGCACGCCCCCTGGCCGGTGCCGAGCGCCGCGCTCCCGGCTTACCGGAGAGGGTCTCGATGGCGCGGATGGCCCAGTTCTGGTCCGGGTAGTCCACGAAGGCGTAGCCGGACTTGAGCAGGACCTGCCCGGTGAGCGGCAGCTTCCTGTCCCCGAAGAGCTGCCGGAGCTCCTCGGCAGTCACGGCCGGGCTCAGGTTGCCGATGTAGAGCTTGTTCATCGTCCGCCTCTTCGGGAGGGGGGGAGGGACGGAGGGAACCCAAGGCCGCGGCCGCCCCCTCCTGCTTGCCTGCCGCCCACCTACCTCGGTCGCCCCAAGTGGGCCAGCACCACCTCCGCGCCCGCCGGCCCGGCCCAGCCCTGCCCAACCCAGCCCAGCCCGCTCGTCGAGCTGCTCGCAACAGCGCCCCGCAGCCGGGCGGGCAGCGAGGGAGCGGGCGGGCGAGCGGGCGGAGCCCAACCCAGCCCCGCGCGGATCCTCCCTCGAGGTCCGGGCCGCTGGTTCCCGCCTCCCTCGCCCGGGACGGGCTGGAGGTGGCAGCGCTGCTTGCTGCGGCAGACCTGCCTGGCCGGGGCGCCGACGGATGCAGTGGCGGGCGGATGGACGGGGCCGGAGTGCCGAGCAAGCGACCGGCCAGGAGCACGTGGCCGAGTGCCGACGCGGGGGTCTCGCCTGCCCCTGCCCCTCCGCCGCGCTTGCCCCGGGCGACCCTTGGCCCTCCCTCAGGAAATCCTGCCCCACTCCCCCAGCCGCGCCCTCGGACCACCCTTTCCTGGAGCTGCCGGGGAGGGCACCGGAGGGGGGAGCGCTGCCTTCCGGAGAGAGGGGGCCCGAGGGGAAGAGGAGGAAGGGGCGGCGCGCCGTCCTCACGAGCAACTTCGTAGCACGTGCGGGCCCGGGTCGGCTTTGACGTGCCCGCGAGTTGTGCGCCCGAATACGGCTCACCCCGGCGTCCCCCTCCCGGTTGAGTTTCTCCGTGCAGAATTTCTGGACTCAACTTTTCGAATGGCCCCTCCTCTGCCGCCGGCTGGGTTTTATTGCCCTTTCCCGTCTTCCTCTTCGCCCGCCATTCGCCTGTCGGAAAAGGCGATGGACCCCGGGACTCTGCAGCCCGCCTGCTTCCTCATTCACCCTCCCGTGGATCTCGATCCTGAGCACAGGGACTGGGAAAGAAAATCCATTCCCCTCAGTTATGTTATAGAGGAGTGGGGGGGGGGGGGGTCAGTGAAACCGAAATAGCAAGTGGATCTCGGAGCTGACGGTGACCCCCATAGGACTGGGCGATTTCATCCCTCGGAGAGGTTCGTCAAGCTACCGTCCAGTCCGCAAATGTATGGTGAGGGAATTTAAATTGACGTCACTGAAGCGCATGTCTCTTGAAATCCCAGACCGTCGGGGGTCGTCGAGGGTGCCTCTGGAGAGAAGCGAAGCCCGGCTGGAAACGGCCCTCCGCAGTTCGCCCGGAGAGGGGCTCGTTGCTCTGGCTCTGACGAGATCCCCCCCCGGCCAGTTTCTGAAGCCCACTTTCGAGCATACTCGACGCACTGTCGGGTTTGCTAGTCTATCGCCCAGAAGTGGCTCTAGACAGGAGAGCGACTCTTCGCTCCGGGTGGGGATGTCGACCAACGGGTGCGCTGCCGCCTCGCTCTGTTCTTCTCGACGTACATTGCGGTTCTGAGAGGAGCGGCTGGCATTCTCCGCCGGGAGACCCTGCGCTAGCAGGTACTTTGGAGAGCGAAATGCCTGCCTCTCCTAGGCCAGGGGCCCGATGCTCCGGAAACTTTTTCTGCGCAAGCTCCGTAAGATGCCGAGCCGGTATGCGCGGCCAGCATGTTTCCTGCATCTGCCTGGTGGGCGCTGGGTGACACGGATGGTCCCCAAGGGGCAGGGGGGGGGGGATACCGTGATTCGATGCTGAATCTGGTGGGTGGTGCCTGGATCCAGGCTAAAAACTAGAAAGGTGGTCATCTGCTGGAGTATCCTTTAGGAACCTTTCCTGGTCGTTTCAGCAGTTTTTCGCCTGGAGAAAGGCAAAGAGGATCACCTGGGGGAGCCATCACTGATTTTCTAGTGCATCTAGTGCATTGAAAAACACTTCCCCCCCCCCATCCACCTTATCAGCCTTGCACCCTCCAGTAGTTTGAAGAAACAAGAAACAACGCAGAAGAGACAAAGATGTCTGAAAGTTAATACCAGTGATAAAACCAAAAGCAAGACAATAATAATTTTAGTGTTCACTTTACTTTATCTGCCAGCTCATCAACAATATGATTTCATTTATTTGCAGCTGCCTTTCCTGCCTAATATAAAACAGAATTTTGTGTGTGTGTTTGCACTAAAGCATCCAAGTCCTCTTTGAGTTATCAAACACCTTCATTCACTGTAACTGATGGGAAAGGTTATAGCTTACTTTTTTTAAAAAAGGCAAATCTCTAAGGTGGCTGTATAACTTAAAAAAAATCTTTTTTCTTCTTCAGATAAAGCTACCCATCTGGAAGCTGTAGTACTGAGGCAGTGGGGGAAATAAACACAGATACTGCATGGTTGGAAGACTTCATTTCTTGGGGGATCAGAAACTTGCTGGAAGGCAGCTAGAGATAATTAAAATGATAGCTTATAGGCCCCCTTATAACCCACACTTTTCAATACACAGTCCTACCATTTGGTAGGCATTACCACCTTGTACCCAGGTTGGTGGCTCCCCTAACACCAACAGTGTCATTGGGTGCAAATCCAACTCTCCAGAAAGTATTTACCAGAATGTAGCAACAATGTGGAAACGTTTCTGGAGTTTTGTACACCAGAGCAAATCAATAAAGGTAGCTGAATTAGTTTTAACTGGTTACATTTATTATGTATTAATATCATTATAATTTAATTATACACAATTTAAATTACAATTTATAAAGGATGTTCAGCTATCCCCAGGGTTTTTTGCATGCATTGGTACTGGCTGAATGGTTTTACTTTTTACAGAGCAACTTCAAAGTACCCTGTATGCAATGTCTTCATAAACACAAGGAGCCAGAAATGTACTATTTTGATGCATGAGGTAAAAATTCAGGGGTGTGGCCCTTGATTCCACAAGCAAATGACTTTAGCCATTTGGAAAACTAAGATTGATGGCTTTGACTATTCTCTTTCAATCTTAGCCCTTTTCACAGGGAAAAGACAAACATTTGTACTAGATTGATAGACAGATATATCTATAGATTCTTGAGGTATCTTAAAGATTAACTTATTCTGCATGGCATACGTTTTTATAAACTTATCAGATGTATATGATGGACTGGACTCTATGCTACAGTTTTTGAGATGATTAAACAGGTTCCACCTCTGGAATTTTTTACACAGGGATGTTGAAAGGATAAAATGCTACTCTGGATTTTTGGGGGATGCTTGTATACAGGGATAAGACACAAACCTCTCAATGGCAGGTGGCTAGAGAGGGGAAAGGGAGAAAATCTCCACACAGAGTGTCCTACTATCCCCGTCACAAAATCTTGACTCCAGAGTTGAAGCCTGAGTAATTCTGCAGCCAGGGTAAAGATTCTGAACGTTTAATATTTAACACAACTTAGCAACTAATTAAAATATCAAATTGATACAAAGTCTGGTAAATCGTATTTAACCCATCTCACATTGTAATTGGTCTCTTGCATTGATGTTTGTTTGTTCTATGGAGACTCAGTGACCATTACAGCAATGGGTTTGATTTGCCGATAGAACCTCAGTAGGACCTTTGGATGCACAATTGATGCTAAGTCGCCTTTTAGTATTGAATCGCTACTGAATGGTGATAATAGCTTCCATTGGGCAGCTGTGTTGGTCTGAAATAGCAGGGCAAAGTTCGAGTCCAGGTGCATCTTTAAGACCCACAAAATTTTATTCAAGGTCTAAACGTCCATGTGCACACACATACTTCTATAGAGACACTGAAATGGAAGTTACCAGTCCATACATAAATGTAGGTGAGCAACAAATTAGCATACATAATGATTTTTAACAGATGCAAGGACCAAACTGGAATAACAAGTTTAGTTCATAAGGTCACAATTTGTTTGTGTTTAATTCCAGGGGTGGGGGGCACAGTGAAGAAAAAATATATCAAAATCAGAGATTGATGGGCAGATGTACTTGTTTGAGTTTAATTCATTTGAATGCAATTATCATTTTTTAGTTTAAATTTGGGGGGTATAAATATATCAAAATTGGAGATTGATGGGCAGATGCATCCTTCTTAACTGTGGAATGCTGAGATTAGTCATTTGAGACCCCATTATGTTCCCTTCACCTGTTTTCACACAGAGGCAATAGTACAACATCCTTTTCTTTGAGGTGGCACAACTGATAGTGAAATGTATGTCCCCTGTCCACAGATCAGAAAATTACTTTCCAATCTACCTCTCCAAATTATATTATACTAGGGGCTGAACCCATTGCATTCAGGTATACAACCGGTGCTAGATTAGGGGGGTGGAGTGGAAGAACTCTGTGGATGGCCTCCACTTCCCCCCAGGACCTGGAAAGGATGCAGGCAGCTGTTTTGGAACTCACTGGTAGGGGCAGCTCTCATGCAGCAGGGATCTGCAGCCTTCAAGCCCCAGAGGGAAGTGGAAGGAGGAGAGGGTGGTCAGGGGTGGGGGACGGAAGGCAATTGGCTGACCATTGGATAGACAGGCAAGCCGCTTGGAGGAGAAGGCACTCAGGTGGGACAGCCACCCTGAGTGGGTGTTAAGTGCTAAAGCCATGAGACATGCTCCTTCTCCAAGCCCTTACCAGAAATATATTATGTGGAACAGATTATATTTTTCATTTTTACATTACAATCTACTATTCCAAATAAGAATTAATATAAAATAAAAATGATATATAACCTTTCTGAAGGATTGCTTTAAGGACAGAATTATGTTAGCATACGTAATTATATAAGTAATCAATATCCCTGTTAAGTCCTGGGGGTTCCATTGAGTGTTGTTGTAATTTATAATTTAGCAATTTCCCTTTCTAGTCTGTTCCTGAAGATCCACTGCAATAAAAAGAGCTACTTTAGGTCACTCATTTAATGTCTTGGAGAGTTGTTCTACAGATTTCTCAAGTCTTGTGATTCTTGATGTCAGATATGTTTCCATTTATCCTCTGGCATAGAGTTTGACTTGTTTGCCCTATGGAGAGAACTGAAGGGCATTGTTGACATTTAATGGCATATACCAATGTTAGAAGCTGAGCACATGGATGAACCTGGATATTGGTAGGTCCACTGATGGTGTTTGGGTGTGTGGCAGCAAAGTTGACAACTAGGTTTACTGCAAGTTCTGGTACTATTGTCCATGTTCAAATTAGATGTTGTATCATTGTGGGTGAGTAGATGTTTATAATTGAGGGGCTGTCTCTGTGCAAGAAAAGTCTGTCTCCCAGTGCTTGTGAAAGAGAACTGTCATCATTCAGTAAAGGTTGTAAATCATTGAACTGTTTGTACTGTTGCCTCTATGCTTGAGAGTAGACATTCTGAGTGTAACAACAGAGTATTCAGTAATTTAAGCATTCCACAATTAATAAAGATACAACTGCCCAGCAATTTACAATTTTGATATATTTATTTTCTTCACTATGTTTTCCCCTGGAATTAAATCCAAGCAAATGCTGACCATATAAGCGAAGCGAACACATATACTGGTACCTTGCATTTCAATATATGTGAAAAAGTCTGTGTGCACATAAATAAAATGTGTTGGTCTTAAAAGTGCCACTAACACAAACTTCGTTCTCATGTAGACAATGGAAGACAAGATGTATTCTAGTCAATCTAGCATTTCTTTTTAGACGTAGCATCTAAAAATAATGTATGAGATGCAAAAAAAATTAAAAGCATCACTGGGAAAACGGCTTTAGTGGCTACTTTTAATTACCGATTCTTGGAAGACAGCAAACAGCCCTTGACTGATTCTGGAGAGATAAATTATTCAGTACAAGAACTATTTGTCCCTTTCTGGATTAGTTTTTCTGTAATCTTGACTGCTCTTTTTCTGAATTCTTGTTCCATGTTCTTTAGAGGAGAGTTGTAAAACAAATTAAATATATGCTTGGGAATTATTATTTACTAGGGGCAAAGCCCGTTGTATCCAAGAATACAACGGGCACTAGAGTTTGGCAGTGGGAAGAGCAAGGGGAGGAGTTGTCCAGTCTGTAAGGGCATGGGGTTGAATGTGTGTGTTGTGTGGGAGGTTGTGGTGGCGTGGTGGTAAATGAGGGCATGGGTGTGGATATATGGGCGTAAAGAACCTGTGGTTTGGAATGTTCATTGAGTATGGGAGAGGACTGACCTTTGGGAATTGTGACATAGTGGCTACAGATGAGCTTTCCAGAACCATGTCTTCAAATATGTGAAGGGGAAATCAGACTGGAGGCTATTCTTAGGGGGAGATTTCATGACAACCAATTCCTCCCAGTTCTGCGTCATTTCCCTTCTTGTGTGAATTAGGCCACAGACATCGAAATGTCCCTCAGGCCTAATACAATACACAGGTGTCCACCCTGTTCCTTCTGTCTCCATTTTTTAACTGTTGATAAAATGTTATTTATCCGAATGCTTCTATCATGGTTGCTCCTTAGAAGAAGTAGATTTTTGTACCCTGTTGTTTACTACCCAAAGGAGTCTCAAAGCGGTATACAAACACCTTTTCCCTTCCTCTCCCCATAATAGACAACCTGTGAGGGATGTGGGGCTGTGAGAGGTCTGAGAGAACTGGGAATGGGCTGCAGTGACCCAGCAGGTATCAGGTGTCTCAAAGCATTTTCCAATCGTCTTCCCTTCCTCTCCCCATAGCAGACTCCCCATGAGGGAGGTGGGGTAGAGAGCCTCACATGGAAGCTGGCAACCCTAAGAGGAAGTCTCTCTGTGCACAGCAGTTTTGACCTTAGTAAGGTTTTTTATTTGCCAGGCTAAGGTTGAAGAAAGTCATTACAGTTCCCATGTGTCTCTAGCCATTAACTTGTTCACTATTTACAGTTTCAGGCTGCAAATATTTATTTAGATCTTCCTGCACTTTCCAGACTCACAGGACTGATGCTAGACTGTCTGTCTGCACCCAAGAATAAGGTAATGGCTGGCCATAGCCCATAGCCCAGGAGGGACACACACCAGCACCACTCCCTCCCAACTGCAGGCAAAAATGGCTCCTTTGAAGGCTGGACTCTGAGGCATTGTACAATTTTGAAGTCTCACGTCCAAACCTCCAGGAATATTTCCAACACAGGGGTAGCCAACCTCCAGGTGGGGCCTGGAGAGCTCCTGGAATTACAGCTCACCTACAGAATATAAATATCAGCTCCCCAGGCAAAAAGGGCTACTTTGGACAGGGTTGTGGTAGAGAAGAAACATCTAAGGCCTCCCACACAGGTTGTTGTTGAATTGAAAGACTTGAGGCCTACTGCACAGGGTTGTTGTGCAGATGAAACAGGAGACAAAAGAACCTCAGCAACAGCATCCATTTTCTTCTGCAGAATAACGCTGTGCAGTGGCCTCAAATCTGCAGAGAGTTGCAAAGAAGAAAGACACATGGCTTGGCTGTGTCTAACCCCCAGCCAGAGCAGTATTTTAAGTGAGAAGTAGCTTTTCTGTGGCCTCCCTGTCAGCCAACTGTTTGGCAGAATGGGAAATTCCGCCCCCCCCCACAAAGGAATGCCCTCAGGTTCCCCTGCATTGCTCTCGGAAACGCCTCCCTCCCCTCAGTCAGGGCCTGTCAGAGGTTCCTTTGCAGCAGGCCTGAAGGGAGGGGGAGGGAGCTCACTCACCAGCATCCTGCCAGCTCTCTCAGGGTTCTGAGGCAAAGTTACAGTTGAACATGACAGTTAGGGCAGGCTTGGGGTGAAAAGGGCTGGCGCAGCCTGTCCAAGCCTCCATGCTCATCCCCCTTGGCATCCCTATTGACTACCTCTCCCTTTGGTGGTCAGGGGCAGACTGGCAGCCATGTCTCCAGATTGTCCCTGGCTGGGCTGGGTGAATAGAACTCTGGTCTGTCCTGGTGAGGGCCCAGTTGGAAGGCGCTTTGCGCCTTCCGATTGGCCCCTCCCCTCTCAATTCAGGGCCAAGGGGCCAATCCAAGAGTTTTGATCACGGACTCAGCCCACCCCAACCCTTCTTACTGTTTTATTAAGAGGGACAGATATTTGATGGAATCTGAACAACAAGGAGTTGTTTTGTTGGGTGGCTACAACTGTAATCTCCTTCAGGTTAACATAAATGTATTAATGTACTGGAAATTTTATGGTCAGATTTCCATCTAACTCAAGCCATATTTCTATTAATAATCTCCTTTGTTCTTCAGTACATTTGTAGCCTGTCTGATAATGAATTCTGTAAGCACAATAGAAATTGGTCAGCTTTCACCCTTGTCAGATGTACCACATTTCATTTTGATACCTGGTAAACTTCTTCCTTAATAAGAAGTTGCCTGTTGTACAACCTTATGCCAGTCCAACCGTGTGTGTTGCACTGTATGAAAACCTTTCACTATGCGCAGTCACCATTTTGGGTGAATAGGGCGACACACGTTTCCCCTCTTTGATAAGTCTGATTTGAAACCCAGGTTCTTGAGGATACCCATCTGCTTGAACCAAAGCTAGAAAACACACACTTGACTCTTTATGCACAAAATGGTGATCAGAGGTATCAAAAGGATCATGTGTTGTCCCAGCATGTTAAGCTGGAGTGACAAAACTGCAATGTGCTGAAACTACAATGACTGTTTCGAGGAAACAGGCAAAGACTTTGTATACATTCTTTGTAAGGCAGTGAGAACTGCCATGCTGATTGGGCAGGGGAGCTCATGAGCCCATGATCAATCTTCTTGTGCTGCATTCTTCCCCCTTCCTCTTGCAAAAGGCCACATGGAGGCTATTCAACTTCAAACCCTCTACCAGTGGGGGAAAAACAGAGGCATATGTAAAAGCAGGATGAAAGAAGAATCAGATGTCAAAGCGGCCCTGTAGGAATCCATCAGGAGATCCTGGGATCTCATGTTCTTAAAATACCTTGCAGACCCCAATGTGAACAATTATGGCTTCTAAAATTACTTTCTAAACTGTTATCTGTTTCTTGCCTTCACTTATTTTTCCTGGATAACACTGCTTATGGCTCTGCGCTAGTAGCACTTTGGAGAGAAGAGAGACTAATCTCCTTTACCTTTTAATCTAATTGTGCATAGCATTTTAGATGGCTCTCTTTGTATCCATTAAAGATGGAGAAAAAGTATGTAAATAAAGAAAGAGGACTTTCCCACATTTCTGATCCTCTAAGCCAGTGGTCCCCAACTTTTTTATCACTGGGGACCGGTCAACGCTTGACAATTTTACTGAGGCCCGGAGGGGGGGGGTAGTCTTTTGCCAAGGGACATCGCCGCCACCTGAGCCCCTCCTCTGCTTGCGTTCCTGCCAGCGCCCCTGACTTCCTGCCGCCCATGGGGGCAGCGTGGCCAGTAGCAGCTGCGCAGTGGCACACTGAGGGGGAGCCCCAACCATGGCGGCCACTGGAGAGCACCAAAGGTGAGCCGGCGGCAGAGTGGCAGGGTAGCCCCCGAGGCAGTAGCCGGGGAGGAGGATGAGGAGCCGCAGCGGCCCAGTACCAACTGATCCATGGACCAGGACCGGTCCACAGACCGGGGATTGGGGACCACTGCTTTAAGATGTTTCAGGCAGTACATAGGTCAATTACAAGAAAGGGCTAGTATCTTTCTTAATGGTTTTATGGTTTTATTGAATGACTAGCCAAAAAGCCTGCTGCATGGCTGAATGCAGTGGGCGCTAGTGGGGTATTGTTTGGGGGAGGGGAGACAGAGGGAGGCAGGGCTGCATAGGTGAAGCGGGTAGTGGGCTCCCGCAGCATGGCGAACTGTACCTGCATAAGATGTCATGGGGAGGGAGAGGTGGCACTGGAGTGAGTGGTCTTCAGGCTGGCTGGCGGTGGGATCGTGGGGTGATAGCTGACGGCTCTTTGAAGGCGGCAAGGCAGAGGTATGTTAGGTGAGTGTTCCTGGGGGTTGGCGGCGTCCTGTAGGGTCTATGGGCTCCAGTCACAGGCGGCTCTCTGAATCAGCGAGTGTTGAGTGTGTGTATGCGCATGGGGCATGAGCTAGGGCTCCTAGTTGGCAGCAGTGGTTGTGGGGGGGTGCCTGCGCTCACACATGGCATTGGCTGCTGTGTTGTCGTGGCTGGTGACTCCTGGTGGGCAGCACTTCCTCCTGTTGCGCGCCGCTTCCTCCTTGGAGTGGCTTCCGCCTCTTAGCGGCTGGTGGTGGAACATCACAGTCCCAGGCAGTGGCCCTGGCCGGATGGAGAAGCAGGGTGTGCTGGGCTCTGTGGCTGGCTGGGACTGTGTGTGGGGGGTGACTTCTCGCTTGCCTCGCGGCCATGTTTTGGGGGGACCGCTGTGGGGGCCGGCAATTGGCCTGCTGCGAAGGAAACAGAGGCCGGACAGTGGATACTGTCCCGGACAGCGGACTGCCTCTAGTGGTGTTTCCCAAATATTAAGAGGAACTGTGGTTAAGATGCTGATTATTGTTGTGGGTTGTATGTTATGAACTGCCCCCCAGCCTGTCCATGGGGAGGGGTTGTATACAAACACTATCTATCAGTCCATCTGTCCATCCATCCCTCCCTCCCTCCCTCTCTCTCTCTGTTCAGTGGACTGCTAGTTAATGTAGCTGTTGATTCTCAGATCACAACTGATTAAGTGGCATTAAAGTGTGCATTTTTCCTCCAACAGTAAATAAAAGTCATATTGGTCCTAGCAAAATCCCAAAACAACATATGTTTAACATTTTTTAAGGTTTTATGTCAATTTGGATGGTCCTAATCAAAGTTATTATAGATTTTGGTTTTGGTTTTTCCCAGTAGTCTTATGAAGAAGGGAATAGCTAGTCAAGGTAAGTGTCAGAAACATCACATTATATCAAGAGACTCACACAGCATAGAGAGTGTGTATACAGGGAACACTCTGGGCTGTATTACTGAGATGTGCCAGTGTAATGCCCCCTTTGGGTTGTGCCCCAGTTGGCCGCCAGTATAACATCGGTATGGAACAATGCTGGCACAATCTGTTGTATCTGCAGGGAAAGGGGTGGATCCATACATGTAGTAAGAGTTAGTTACCCAGAAAGGTGTGTCCCAAACTGACAGAAATTACACCAGCAAGAGCCATGGTGTAGCTCATACATGTCCATAGAATGGAAAAAAGCAAGTGTCCCTCCACAGGTGCATCCCTTGACAGCAAGCCCTGGTGTAGCACAGGATACTAACTCCATCTGCAGCCAATCACCTTCTCCCCTCTGCGCTACATAGTTCAATAGGTAGGGTGTGGGAGATGGGATTCTGTGTCAAAATTCTCTGACATGCATATCTGAAACACATACTTTGTATTCAAGAGAGGCACATAATGGAGAATTAGAACCCCCATCTCCAAAGACACAAAAGGGTACCCATGCACTGACAGATGAGTAGGGGTGGGAATCCAACTGCCTTGACCTGGGAATTTGTACCTTTGTACCACCCCCCACTTCACATGAATGCTGGCTCCCTCACTGGGAGATAACCGAACTCCAACCCACCGATAGTATGCCCCACTGTCCTGTGTCCTAACAATGCATGTGAAATTGCTCCTTGTTCAATGGATTGCTAGATCATGTAGCTGCTGTCATGTCATGCGATGGGACATACTCCTAGGAAAGTGTTATTGAAAGCATTGCTGTTGGCTGCCCCATATGGGCTGTTCGCACACTCTCTTGCCAGGAGCGTAACGGAGTACAACTGTGGGTTGGGGTTCCCAGCAGCTGCCCCATTATACTCTGTGGACCAGCTGGCCAAGGAACCAAGGGACCTATTGTCCTGCAGGATCAGAGCCCTGTGCAGCAGCAGCAGCAGGAACAGTTACATTTGCAGAGCACCTCTTCACAGGATCAGTGTCATTTAAATGGCAAAGTATGTTCATTATGGGTAATCTTTTTGGCAAATGACTACCCCCCCCACGGGGTGGGCCCTGCTGGGGCCACTATGCATGACTGTAGGGGGCACACTGTCTGTGCTGTTTACCATCACTGCACACATTTCCAGCCCTCACTTGAATAGCCCAGGCAAGCTGGATCCCATCAGATCTCAAGAGCTAAGCAGGTTGATCTCGTTTTTGGATTTGGATGGGAGACATCCAAGGAACACTATGGGTCATGATGCAGAGGCAGGTAGTGGCAAACCACCTCCAATTGTCAGCTCTTACTTAATATTAGAAAATATCTTTGTTCTCAAAACCCAAAAAATGCTGATTTATGTGATCAATCTAAACCCACTAGTTTGTTTTCTCATATTCAGATATTTGCTTATATACATGTGTAGTTACTTTTTCTGTAACCTAAATAGCCCAAGCTAACCTGATCTCACCATATCTTGGAAGCTAAGCAGGGTCAGCCCTGGTTAGTACTTGGATTGAAGATCCCTTGGACTGCAAGGCGAACAAACCGGTCAGTCCTAGAGGAGATCAGCCCTGACTGCTCCTTAGAAGGCCAGATCCTGAAGATGAAACTCAAATATTTGGCCACCTCATGAGAAGGAAGGACTCCCTGGAAAAGAGCCTAATGCTGGGAGCGATCGAGGGCAAAAGAAGAAGGGGAAGACAGAGAATGAGGTGGCTGGATCGAGTCACTGAAGCAGTCAACACAAACTTAAATGGACTTTGGGGAATGGTAGAGGACAGGAAGGCCTGGAGGATCATTGTCTATGGGGTTGCGATGGGTTGGACACGACTTCGCACCTAACAACAACAAATAATATCAGGATCATAATGTGGAGGCAGGCAATGACAAAACCACCTCTTAATGTCCCTTGCCCTGAAAACGCCACCCACGGGGTCACGATATGTCGACTGTAACTTGATAGTGCTTTCCATCACCACTATGTTGTTGCTTAGGTTCTGCAAAATAATTTTTTTCTATGCGTTAAAAGTATCTTTACTGTTAAATCCTTATAAGTGCTGTCATGTTCTCTAGCTTTCCTGACTAATGCTTTCTCAAAGGTGTTTCTAAGCTAGTCCTTTTTGAGTTGTCTTTTTTCCGCTTTATGATGAAGTCATATAGGCCTTAGTGATACAATTCAGTTCAGACCACTCTAGTGGAAACTGGAACAAGGTGTACTAAACAGGTCTTGCAGCTGAAGGACTGAAGGCTATTTTCTGTTCAAGCACCGTTTTGTGCAGACATACTTCCTGGCTCTTCAGATCAGAGATGGCAAGTTTTTCCCTTCTTCGAACTCATTCACTCCAGCAGTGAGCTACAGCCGCCTGTCAGCCACATGAGCATGCAGTGTGAACAGCATGAAAACATTGCAAGGCCTGACGTAACTACCATTTAACTGAACCCTAATATATAACTGAATATAACCCCAATATATAACTGAACCCTATAATATATAGAGAGCCTGTAGAGCCTGTTGATGCGGGTGAAGGAGAGTGCAAAAGTTGGCTTGAAACTCAACATCAAGAAAACAAAGATCATGGCATACGGCCCTCTCAATTCGTGGCAAATAGATGGGGAAGAAATGGAGATAGTGACAGATTTTATTTTCCTGGGCTCTAAGATCACTGCAGATGGGGACTGCAGCAAAGAAATTAAAAGACGCTTGCTCCTGGGGAGGAAAGCTATGGCAAATCTAGACAGCATCCTAAAAAGCAGAGACATCACCCTGCCAACAAAAGTGTGTTTAGTCAAGGCTATGGTATTCCCAGTTGCAATGTATGGCTGCGAAAGTTGGACCATAAGGAAGGCCGAGCGTCAAAGAATTTAGGCTTTTGAACTCTGGTGCTGGAGAAGACTCTTGCGAGCCTAATGCTGGGTGTGATCGAGGGCAAAAGAAGAAGGGGACGACAGAGAATGAGGTGGCTGGATGGAGTCACTGAAGCAGTAGGTGCAAACTTAAATGGACTCCAGGGAATGGCAGAGGACAGGAAGGCCTGGAGGATCATTGTCCATGGGGTCGCGATGGGTTGGACACGACTTCGCACATAACAACAACAACAAATATATACTTACTAGCCCAGTGTTTTAAACTGTATTTGAATGATGACTTTTTAAAGGGAGCTGGGTTGGTATACCTGCGGATCCTATCTTGCCATGAAATGTCCCTCTCTGACTGAGCTAGCTCACCAGGTTGTTTAGAGAAAAAAAGAGAATGCCATGTAAGCACCACCCTGTACTCCTAGGAGAATGAACTAAAATATGCACCAAATTAACAATCTTTACTGGTTAAGTGATGATCAACCATGCATATTGATATCACAGATTTATAGCAGTATAGCATTTATACCTGCTTGGTTAACGCAAGCTGTCTGCTGCATTTGCTGTCTGCTGCAAAACCTGGGTAGTAATCTACTCAGTCTTTGCAAACATCCAAGTCCCCTTCTCCTCCACAGGCTGCAAGGTGTGAAGTCAGTCCACTTACGACTGAATGGTGTCTCCTTTTACTTTCTGGTATATGAATTTCCCGAGCGTTGATTTCTCCTTATAATAAAGCCTAATGCCTATTCTATACATGCCATAGAACAAGACTGAACAGTACAGTTTTAGTCTACAGTGAAGGACTGTTCACACCTCCCTGTCACTAGTAATTCTCTAAAAATGAATATACTAGAACAGCACTCAAAGAACCATTTCATCTAACGTGCAGAACACTGCCGTATGCAGGAATATTATGTGGCTACTGGTATAGTGGTACAGCTCATTTTAAACCAGCTAAGAATTCCTCCTTGTACTTTCTCAGCACTCTACCACATCATTAGCATTTCAATCTGCTACATGTCCACTCTAAACCAGGCCTAAGGCTGTGTAGGCATCAGGGTTATTTATAGCTGCATAGTCACCCAGTCACAGTGACATCATGGGGCTGATCCTTCACGAAGATGATGCATACCATGGCCCTAACCACCCCCATAATTAGGTACTTAAATCTGGTTCCTTAACAATGGTAGCAGTTGTGCTGAACACCACAAAAATGGCATTTTTTCATTATTTGATCATAAACAACATAAAACCCAGGAGGATTTTAAATTAGTTGGGAGACCATTTTGCAAAACATTCCTGCCTAGAAAACTGGGAGATGGGTCAAGAAGTAGAGTCTCAGTAGAGCCTCTCTAGTCATTTAAAATATTTCATTGCTCCAGCCACAAAGTATCTTGAATCTTATCTCCAGATTCAGATTGTCAATCTTGGTTTATGCCCTCTGTAACCTTTCATTGTCTCTAGTTGCAACTGAAACCTGCTCATCATTACTCAGCAGTTAATTGTCCATATATTCCTCATAATTGCTCTAATTTAGTAGACAAAAGCAGCAGCAAGCAGGGAAACTAAAAATCAATTGGCTAATGATGTTACCTTCTTAAATAATTGACGTACTTTACTATTTATGAAAGCCAAACTGTGGCATGCTGAGGCATTCATCCCTATCCTTCTTGTAGAGACACACATAACCTCTCCCCCTCATGAGCAAATCCTAATCTCAGGAATAAAAAATCAATCCAATGATAGAAGAGTTAGTTCTTATATGCTGCTTTTCTCTACCCAAAGGAGTCTCAAAGTGGCTTACAGTCACCTTCCCAGAGCAGAGAATCAAACTCGGCTGTCACTGTTTACTACACCAAGCTGGCTGTCACACTCTGTGTTGGATGGTACCAAGGCATACACAACTGCAATCAGATCAGTTTTCTCCCAGTTGCTGGTGAAGGCAAATTTAAACATGTCCCATATCCGGGGGGGGGGGGGGGGGGGGGGCAGCCAGGAGGCCACATTCCTAGAATGTTCTTTTGGAGGTGGGGAGAGACTAAACAGCAGATAGACAGAAGTATGGACTTGCTGGCACTCACTCCGTTACATACAAAATATTGCTACAGTGATCTGTGATTGTGCACCATATTCTTTCTATGCTTTTTTGCAGAACAGTGACATGTAATTTGCTCTGATAATTCCACAGATTAAAGAGAATAGCTAAATTAGCTTCTAACTCTGAAAACAATCAGGCTATTCTGTACTAAACCTGTTTGTTGTCTCATTCTCAAGTTTCCAGTACATGGCATGTGGGAGGAGGTGTTTTTCCCAAACAAAACCTGTTTTGAATGAGAAATTTCAGTACCCAATAAACAGCAAGTTAACAAATTCACCCTGGAATGTGATTACATGAACATGCTACCTTTTCATTCTTAATGGAAAGACAGCAAGCCATTCTATACCTACACTTCAAACAATAGTGAACTGAATTAAGTGATTATTTCAATAATTGTATATCCATCGGTGTGTAGTACCATTGAGGGAATGTTTGTATTTGGGGGGATGATGACAACTACTACCTGTACAATGTATTCTGTGCAGGGAGCTGAATAAAGTAACTCATAGTCATCTTGGAGAACAGGCTGCTTGTGAGGGGGGACCTGGGGATCCCCCAGGACACCTCTTCATGAGACTGCAGAAGTCAGTTCCCCTGGGGAAAAGAGCTGCTGGGGGGGGGGGGAATGCACCTTGTGCCCACAGAGGTTCAGGAATGCCAGCCTCCAGGAAGAACCTGGGAATCCCCTAGGACAGCTCTTCATCAAACTGCAGAAGTCAGTTCCCTTGGAGAAAAGGGTTGAGAGCAACTCAATGGGGCTGTCTCTGCTTCCCCCTTCTCTAACTTCTACACGAGGGCAACTCACTGGGTGCAGCCTGTGCTTCTCAGGGTAGCTCATTGGGGCAGGCTGTCCCCCCCACCTCACACTTCCAGTACTGAGCTACTAACTGGATCCAGCTCTTCTGCTGCTGCTCCTCTTCCTCCTTTTCTAGGGCCAAGCTACTCTGCTGCTTCTCCTCTCCCTCCATGCCTGAGCTACTCAGTGGAGCCAGCTGCATTTCCACCCACACTTTCCAAGGGCAGCAAGAAATTGGGGGTAGGGTGGAGAGCTTACCAGCCCTTCCTGGTTGAGGGCTCCCTCCCAATAAGGGCTCAATTACAGGAGTGGGTAATTCCTGGTCTAGGCCAATCAAGTAGTGAGTGACCCATCATTTCCAAAAATATATGGTTTACTGATGTTACCTAAGCGCCACAAAACCTGGATGGTATCACCAACATTACTTTTGAACAAATCTGAATAAGCTATCTCTGTCTATTTTGATTGACAGTTGGCCAAGTATTAATCCCTCCATGATGTACTAGTAAGCTGTCCCCATGTTAACCAGATCCTTGACAGCAGAAGCAGCAGGCACAAGGTAGGGTCTTGGAACAGCAAGGCAGGAAATGGAAACCCCTGGACCTCTCAGTGGGTAAATTCCCACAAAGACCATATGGTGGCAGCTATAAGCACCACCCTGTGAGGGAGAGAAAACCATTCCAAAGGCTGGGAAACACAGGAGAGTGATACACTGCCACTTGAATGGCCACTGGTGCCCTGACACTCCAAAGGGCAAGACAGAATAGGATCCTGTGGGATTGTTTCATTACATTCTAGTAGCTCTCCAGGGCCTCAAACAAAGATCTTTTGCAACTACCCAGGACCCCTTTCAGGTTAAAGTACTAGGGGTTGAAACTAAGGTTTTTACCTTTGGTGGCAACGAGCTTCACATGTTAACTCTTGAATGTAGACACACACTATTATTACAAATGGTTCAACTTGAATATATAAAAGACACTATGTGATTTACCGCGAAAACTTTTAGAATTTATAGTACAGAACATATGATCTGCTTTTTGAAGAAAAATTGGTGATCCGCTTGAGTACGCCTCACACCAAAAAGTGGGGATTAAAATGGTAAGAGAGGAATTGCTTTTTATACCCTGCTTTTCTCCATCCTATGAACATTTACCACCTCTTCCCTTTCCCCTCAACAGGCATCCTGTGTGGTTGGTTGGGGCTGAGTCTCTTCTGAGAGAAATGTGACTGGCCCAAGGTCATTCAGGAAGCTTCATGCGAATGGGAAATCAAGCCCTGTTCTCCAGATTAGTATCTGCTGCTCATGACCACTTTTCCCTCACTGAAATTAAATAGACTGTTTTTGCCTGTTTAGAAGTTTTTTAAAACTTCATACAATAAAACTAATATAGATTTGACAAACTGTCTCATGAGGGGTAATATAACTGGGGGGATAATTTCAAATCCTTCCACCACTGTCTTCTGTGGCTTGTGGACCAACCCCTCTTCCCTCTCTGACTCAAGTGTTATCAACATTACATTATGACATTATGAGACATTATGACCCGAACTACGTGATCATCTTTAGTAAGGCACATTATGGATCTTGGATTAAAAAACAAAAGGGATTATGGACTGCTTTGTAAACTGCTTGGCAAAATTCCCACATTAATATTTTTATACTTTAAATGTGCATCTCCTTGTTAGAGTTTCCAAGCAGGTTTATTGCAACTTATAACTACCAATAAAAAAAAGCTTAGTCCACTGGAAGAAATAGAAAAGGTACAATATGGACTTTTATTCAGACTTCATATTACCGAGGGTAACTGAAAGAGTGGGTTTATAGTACAGGATTGTGGATCTTTTAAGTAATTTTGCTCCTTCTCCAACTCACACTTTGGTCAAGTATGAGATATGGGCCTCAAAATAAGTAAAAAACCCCTTTATTATGCCACCATTTGAAAGCGTATTATACAGGTTCAGATCTTCAAAATATCCCGAAAACTGTAAAAAAAAAGTTTAAACGAAGAACTTTGGACAATAGAAATCTTTCTGCAAAGTTCAGACTAACACATGCAGAAGACATACTTTTCTCAAAACACAACTCTGAACGAAGCACCAACTACACAAATATGCAGAATGAAACAGCATCTTAAAACTTCACTGAAAGTAGTCTCCATAAAAGGTGTAAAAGTCACCTATTCACTAGGCACTATTAGACTTGAACAAAAGTGACAAATTATTGTCCACAAATTTGCAATCTCAATGCACTGTATGTAGCTACAAAATCTTCAGTTTCACGCTTCAATAGCGACCTGTAAATAAACAGAGATTACGTGTTCCATTAGAATTCTGAAAGTCTACAAAGGTTGTTCATTCACAGAAAAATTCAAAAACAGTCATATAATTTTTAAACGAGGGAGAAGAAAAAAAATGTCACATGGTAGAACACAGAAACCTGTAGTCTGCTATAGCCAATTATTTTTTTAGAGTCTTAGTGGCCTCTGAATTTTGAGGCTGATGTGGCCTAGTTGGGCCTCTCATGTTCTATTTAAAAACATTTTAATACTCCACCCTACTGTGAAACTCTCCTCCTCTAAATAATTAAGAGTTCTAGGGAACACAAAGGTTTAATGAGTGAAAACTTGTGTAATTCTATTTCTTCGAGCACTATATGTATTATTAGTTCAGGAAATGTATTTTTTGAGAAAGGCGTAAAGTGGAAATGGGAAGATGTGTCACACAAACTAGGAAAAATAAAATTAACTCACTAGTCACAGGCATTTCTCCACAAGCATGCTACCATATTTTCTAGACATTTTACACATTCTTGTGTATCTACTATATTTTGTATTGGGGTCTCCAAAAGTTAGCTTCACCAGCTGCTGCAGTGTAGCTTGTGAATTCCTTGGGAGACCAAGGAAAAGATAGCAAAAAGATTTGTTCTATGCATTAAAAAAAAACCGTTTAGGATTTTTTGTGTATACCACTCAGTTTCATTGCTGGTGACAGTATACTGAAAATGTAACTTGTTACTTACGAGGTGAATAAGATCGAGACCGGGAGCGAGATCTGTAGCCCCCTCGGCTGTAATATGGAGAAGGTGATCGTCTCCTGCACAAGAATATTGAATTCCCATTATTCCTTACTAAGTTTTATTTGGTACCTTTCATGTGGGTACAGGCAAACACATACACATACCATCTGTATTCTGTCACCAATACTTGATCTCTCATGCATGCCGGGAGAAAAAACTGAACAACAAACTATGGGCATTCCCATATTACAAGACTGCTCTTGACAAGGCTAACCACCCAAAACACTCAACATTTTACAAGAATGTACAACTTCTATGATAAAGCTGTTCTTCAAATACATGAATCTGACTCAAGCAGGTGTCATTACCATATGTTCAGACCCCCAAAAAAGTTCTCCTTTGAGAGTATCACATTTGTAGTTAAGAGCAATTTTTAATTTTACCCCTAATTTTTACAAATTCTTTGTACTCAGCTTTCCCACTATAATCTACAGTGTGACTGCATTTTTCAAACGGGTAACTCCTTGGCACCAATTATGAATTTTCCATATGTTTCCATATGTTTCCAAGGCCGTTAAATGCTCATCAAATTGGCAGAATAGTATTTTTAAGGACTGCATTGCCTATTGAAGTGTTTAACTTCCACAGCTTTATTAGCTATAGAGGTACAGCTGATCCTCGTAAGTCATCACCATTTGCACTTTTTAAAAGGACTGGGTCATCTCCTAGCATACCTGTACATCTGATCCCTGTCTTGGGCAGCTCGCCACCCTCCTCCTCCTCCTCCTCCACCTCCACCTCTGTGAAGACATAAGCAGAGCATCTTTTTTGCATTTTAATTTTTTGAGTTTGAATACATAAATGATAATATAAAGGAATATACATCAGTCACATGGGTCATACATAAAAAACATTCAGAGCAGCTGCATGATAATAGCAATAGTCACCTTACTTCACAAGAGGAATTATTTGTTCGCAGCCACTGTCATTTTAACACTGCAAACTGCAGGGAACATTCTAATGCAGATCTTTTATATTCCTATGTCATGCACTTTCAGCTTTAAAATGACATAATTTGACAATACTTGACTCTGCACTCACCTATGACAAGTCAGACTAAATTAGGAGGCAATCCCAGACAGACAATAGCTTACTCATATAATACCATAAACAGATCAAGTCTAGTGCCTGGATACCTAATAGAACTGTACTTGCGAGTTTGTCCATGAAAATCTGAGTTAAAAGAGGAGATTTCCAGTGGGTACAATCCCCCACCATACCTTTCTAGCATAGGTTAGGCACCACAAAATAAAAATTAATAAAAAGGGGGGGGGGAGTATATCAGGCTTGCAAGCATGAACATTCAGTTCATGGAAACACTTCTGGGTTAATTTTTCGGCTACATTCAATCCTGTTTTTCCATTGAACAGAAATTTTAGCCTATTCCTCTTTCCACTAGGAATCTTTTTCCAGAGCTGTCAGTAGGGCAGGGAAGTTTTGTTCTTCTCACTGCTTATGTTACCTTGGACCCAAGTCAATGTTTTATGCACAAGCCAAAGAAAATTTAAGTTTGCTGTTTAAATGCCAGCAAGCACAATTTTATTTGATATTTAAACAGTATACACTCTCTATTTGACAGTATTAAAACTGAGCAAACCTATTCTTAACTAAGGAACCATTATTATTTCTATTATTTGATTCCTATACTACCCTACCAGCAATCTGGCTCAAGGCGGTGTACGTCATATAAAATACAGCAAAATAATTTAAAAGTCACCAATAATAGCATGACAATGATGAGGCAACATGTTAAGAGCAAATCACTGTCCTTCAACTGCTTGTTATCATACTTTTGGGGGGGGAGTGAGGGACATGGATGAACACACCCCAAATGAATGCAGAAATTCTACAGGAGCCTTGAAGGGCTTGTTTTGTATAGAGGCATTTTGGCCACATTACTGCAAAATCTAAGACATGAGATTTTATGAATAGGAGTCTCATTTCTCTTTCCTACACTGTCTAATCATCTTTCAATTTATCACTGCCTATCACCCTGCACTGTCTTCTACCTTTGTGAGCTACTTTCTGTATTACACTTACAACAGTTTTTTTTGCGCTGTTTTATAATTTTGTAAACCTAATCCCATTGCATGACCTATTGACTATCTTGTGCTCTTTTTGTTTGTATTTTGCAGTTCACCTTGAGTCTCAGCAAGAAAGGCAGACTGTGAATGAAGTAAATAAAATAAATAAAAATAATTTATGGCAATACAAGGTAATTTTGTTCAACTACACAAAAAGGTTGTAAAGGACATCCCGCAGATAAATGCTCCCTTGAAACTGCTCTGAATCAGAAACCCAAAAGGTCAGCATCCTTTAGCAATGGAAGTAGCCCCCAACTAGTTTTTGTTTTCCCCATTTTATGTCCATTTACCCTCTGATATATATACTTCTGTTTGAACAATGTTACTGTCTAGTATGCAAGGCAATATGGATGTGAAATGGCAGACCAAGGCATGCTGGATTGCTTTGCAACAGATGAAAATCCATACTTGCTTATCTTTTGTGGCTTCTTATAGTTGCAAGCACTGCTAAACACATTATTTCAAGTGTTTCCTATCCTTTCAAGTGTTTCCTATCCTAATGACATACTTTTGAAGACCTGTCTCAGTTAAAGCAGGTATCTTTCAGAAGTTATTACATGGGCCGTGATATGAGCCTCTTGTATGTTCTTTAACATTATTTTTGCCCCATAGCCTTTCAATTTGAAAGCAAATTGCTGCATGTGTAGAGTATTCCCTATTTCTGCACACTGGTAAGTTCTGAAGAAGTTATTAAAGAGAGAAATTACAAAAGGAAAAATCGAACCATGGTGCCAAGGAGTTAGCCTTCACCAAAATATATGTAAAAGGATAATCCATTTTCCATGGCAGTTTTTCTGCTGGCCTAGTGATTTCTTAAGTCAAACATGTATGAAATTATCTAAGAGATTTTTTTTACTAGATTAATGCTACTTATTGTTTCTAATTGTGAGTATACCAGTGTGGTGAGGAATAAGCAACCACTAGCCCTTTTAAAGCTATACCTGGATATGGATGCCACTAAAACATCCATAACAAGCACCAAAATACAGACATTACTGTATGGCAGAAATACAATACATTAAATTTCATTAAGAACAAATCAGCAAAAATAATTACTTAACAGGCTCACCTATATGATCTACTGTAATAATCACGGTCATCATAGCCTCTGTCATAGCCTCTGTCATAATAATCTCTTCGTCGGGAGCTACCACTACAAGAAAATTAATAGATTGGCATTAAGATGACAGACAATACATAGTTATGCAACAACACAAGGGAGCAGATACTGGATAAAACATAACAAACACAGTCTAGCCTAGAAACATCATGATCTGAATTCATATTTGAAAAAAAAGAAAATCTAATATTTGCTGATAAAAGTAAATGTTTAAAAAATCATCTTCCTTCAGAATACAAAAAGTTAAGGGTCCTAGGGAAAAATGATATTAATAAAACATAAAGGAATGCATAGTGCAAATTTAATGCTAAACTTTGTTCTTTATTGGAGGAGTCTAGAATCTCAGATTCTATATTCATAAATGTTTTTGTTGACCTGTACAAACAGTAACATACCAAATTAGTTGGAAACACTATTACAAGTTTCCAAATAAACATAAAGCAACAAGAACTTACTAAGTCGGTCTCCCCATGTAGATTCCAGGAGTAGGTGTGTGAGGCCTTTTAGTTATTGAAAAATCAACTCTGATTCTTCGTCCGTCAAGCTCCATTCCATTGGCACGCTCTTTTGCCTATAGTAAATACAAGGAAGAAAACAGTATAGTATTCCCATTTAGAATTGACTTAAGGTGGGGTATTAATTAATGGACTAAATATATACAGTGGACTGGTATTTCAGTTACTCAGAATGGTGAATCAATAGATCTACAAATAACAATAGCAGGGCTTGATCTTTTCTGCACTCTGCTTGTATTTCAGAAGGAAGAACATTTACATTCTTTGTATCTAACAGGATGTGTCATGAATGCCAATGTAAAAGACAAGAACCTTCATATGTTGGAGGGCAGTGGTTCTCAGCCTGGGGGTCGGGACCCCTTTGGGGGGTCAAAAGACTCTTTGACAGGGGTCGTGGCAGGGTGAGCAGCTGGGGGGGTGCCACCACTGTTGCCACTCCTCCTGAAGGCACCCACCTATTTATATACAATATTTATATACAATCATTAACAATAGATTTTCATGCCATTGGTCAGTTTCAGTTTAATTTATGTGAAAAAAACACTTGCATAATTTTATGGTTGGGGGTCACGACACCCATATAATTATGTTCCAAGAGCAATTCAAAAGTTCATATCAGCTGTCTTCCATCCACCTGCTCTAAGGGGGGTCCCTCCCTTTCTGTATTAAAGGGTCACAGCATTAGGAAGGTTGAGAACCACTGCTGTAAACTCTATTAAAATGCCTTTGTCAATGCTAAAAAATTAACTTAATTTTTGTAGCCCTGGATACTAAAAACACTCCCAATTACACACCAGATTTTCAGAGGGTATTCAAAATCATCCTAAACAGGTAGATAACAACAACAAGCCTTTAATAGCCTAAGGTAAAGGTAAAGGTATCCCCTGTGCAAGCACCGAGTCATGTCTGACCCTTGGGGTGACGCCCTCTAGCGTTTTCATGGCAGACTCAATACGGGGTGGTTTGCCAGTGCCTTCCCCAGTCATGACCGTTTACCCCCCAGCAAGCTGGGTACTCATTTTACCAACCTCGGAAGGATGGAAGGCTGAGTCAACCTTGAGCCGGCTGCTGGGATTGAACTCCCAGCCTTATGGGCAAAGCTTTCAGACGGCTGCCTTACCACTCTGCGCCACAAGAGGCTCATTTTTTTTAATAGCCTATAAAAGTACAATATAAGAAAGGAAAGTGCAAAAGGATCCACTGCTAGTGAGAACAAAGGCAAAGATCATGCTTTAGACATAATACATTCACGATTTCTCATTGCAAGATATAAAAACTTTGCAACTGGTTCAATTATATCAGGGTTCTGGGATGTCAAAAGAAACTGAGTCTTTCGTTCATCCAAATGCAGTTCTCTTTTACACAGCAGTGAGTTAAGAAATTTAGCTCGGATCAAAGAATAAAATGGACAATGGAAGAAAACGTGTGTAATTTATTCTATACAGCATTGTCCACATGGGCACAACCTAGCTGAATACGGGATCTGTTGAAATCTCCCATATAGAACAGCAGAAGGTAGAGCATTAGTTCTAGCTAACATGAATGCTCTATGCTGTTGTGGGATGATTAGATGGTAGAAGTACGCAGCTAGGGGCTGAGAGCTTGGTGAGATCCCCAAACTCAATGGTGAGCAAACGTTTCTAGCTTTACTGCTAAGTTCCTGCAGTTCTATGTCTAACAGTCTGTGTTTAATTGAATTAAATGCAGTCTTTTAAGATATCAGATACAAGGAGTCTAAACAGGTAGATTCAGAAACCCTGACTGAACTTACTATAGGCCTTAAACTTTCTGTGTATTTAAGAACTCTAAAATTTTTTTTAGGAACTATTCATTTTTCACCTTTCCTATGACATACCAGTTTCCACCTCAATTTCTATATCAAATTCAAATATTAGGGTTATTTTTTATTGTTCATTTCAACAAAATCTGTAACCCACAAAATTTGTAGGGCAGCCCTTTTCAGTTTTTTACCATTGAGGAACCACTGAAACATTCAGGCTTTGAGAAACCCCAGAAATGGTACAACCCTGCAAATTAAGCTTGGCTGATAACTGTTTTCCGAGCACAGCAAAAGCTGTGTTACTTGTAAAGAGTTTTCAGTCTCTTATTTCTCCTATCTCTTATAGTGAATAAAAGTTGTTTTGTTATCTGGTTTCCATGATGTCCCATGTGCAATAATTGCAAATAAGAGGTCAGTTTGGCTCAGTCCGTCAGCAGAAAGTTGAAGCAGAAACCACCCAGGTCAGATTACACAGCATGTTATCTGTTTCAATGACCTGTGTGTGTGCGCGCATGTGTAAGGTGAGGGGAGACAAACTAGGTGCCATGATGAAATTTCTAGATACCATTGAGTCTTACCTGGATCACATATCAGTTTGTTAGTCCTTATCTAGCCCCACTCACTAACACCCCCAGAGAATCTGTCTAACCTAACCTGGATGCAAGATATAGAAGTGGGTGGCATTGATATCTTCAGTTCAATCTGCCACGCTTCCTTGCCCACACGTGCCATTTAGATGTTCAATGTCTTGCTTTGTTGGCTACAGCAACAATTTTATACAATCTTGTTTAAAAAATAAATTGTTGCCCATGTAGTAAAATACAGAAATCACTTATCTGAATCCTCTTCTTGGCAGTTTAAACCGCCTTAATTTTTTATCTATTCAGATTAATAACATATGTTATACAAATATTTGGTATTTATGTCTGCTTACCTCCTTAGCATCATCAACACTTTCAAAGTACACAAAGGCAAATCCTCTTGAACGTCGGGACTGCTGGTCATATACAATAGAAACATCCGCAATTGGACCATATTTGGAGAATACCTCTCTCAGATCTCTCTCTGTAGTATATAGGCTTAACCCAAACACACCAAGGCAACAATTTGGGTCAGGATTTGCCTATATAAAAAAAGATAAAAGGCGCAAGTTCTCATTATAGTATACATATATGCCAAATCATTTTAAGCATTTTGTTAAAATATTACAATATAACTATTGCTTCTACAGGCAGAAAACTCAGAAACATACTAAAATACAACTGCTTAGTCTCTACCTCCACTGAGAAAGGCAGTGGAAACTGCAAGGTTCTAGTGTGCTGAGTCAATGTATTCTCTCATGTTCTCCATCAGAGAAGATGGACAAAATAGGAGAATGATGCCAATTCTCCCCTTGCCTCCAAAACCTGTGCTCTGGACTGTCTTCATAGGCTCAACATTCCATCCAGACCAAGTTGGACTTTACAACTAATACATCCAGGTCTTCCTCCTGATGGATGACTGCCCTGACTGTCCCCCAGAACAGCTGCATGGAAGCAGTGATGAGAGGGCTCAGCCGTCTGAAGCTTAATCCTTCAAAGACAGAGGTCCTGTGGCTGGGTAGGAAGGGTCCATCTGAGGAAGTGCCATGGAGGACCCACATTCGGCCCATTCTCCATCAACTACAGTGGTTGCCAGTTGAATTCTGGATCAGGCTAAAGGTTCTGGTAATTACTTTTAAGGCCATACACGATCATGTCCCTAAAGAAGCCCACCTGGCCTCAACCAGGGCCAGAGCTTTCTCTGTCCTGGCCCTCACCTCGTGGAATGAGCTCCCGAGATCAGGGCCCTGACGGACCTACAACAGTTCCGCAGGGCCTGCAAAAGGGAGCTCTTCCACCAGGCATTCAGTTGACACCAGGTGATCAGCAACATCTACAGGGCCCCTGCTCCTTCCCTCCCAGAAATACACCTATGCGGTCTGCTCTGGACCTGTCGAAGCATTATATTCTGTTACCTCTGTTATAGTTTAATGTTAATGATGTGTGAAAGCTGAGGTCCATGTACTGTTTTCTACGTTTTTATATAAACCACCCTGAGCCTGAGGGAAGGGCGGTATACAAATACAATAAATAAATTAAATAAATAACTAGCTTAACTTTTATACTACATAGGCTTGTGTTTTGGCTCAAGGGATTTTTTCTAGTTAATAAGATATTTTACTAAAAGTGACACACAAGCCTATGTTGTTGATAACAAGAAATAGAATATAAAACACATCTATCTATTTGCAGAAATTGTTCTATAAAGGCAAGACAGCTGCAATTAATATTCAAACCATTTTGTGCGAATGGCTATTGGCAAGGCCAAATAAACCTGCTTTGGGTTATACTTTGGTCTCAATCTTTCTCAGAGCATCTCTCTGTACCCCCAAGAAGCTACTGCAGAAAATAAGAGTAGCATCAAGGCTTACAATTTTAACATAAATTTGAGAGAATTCTGGTATGAATAAGGAAGCTAACTTTATAAGTCACCAGATACAAAACTACACTATGCTGATTTCTGGAAATGACCAATGGATACTCACCGTGAGTGGTCCTTCTCCACTGAGGGGAAAAGGAGGACCTCTCCTTGATTCCAGAGTTGTCCTCCCCCCTCAGTGGAAGAAGATACACCTATATGATATAGAACCATAACAAAGGATTTGCAAACAAAATGTAATATAAAAGATTCTGAAATTACATAAAAAATCTTAAAAGTTACAAACTTAAACAAATGCAAAGTACTTATGTACCATTTTCTTATTTCTAAAATAAATTTAAACATTTTAAAAACAATACAGTAAATTTAACTTTTCTATTCAACTTTTATACATTTGAGTAATGTGAAACTTTAGAACTTTCCAAGACACACACAGCTGAGTTATCTCTCATCAAGTGCTGCGATGACAGCCTTACTCTGTTGCCAACATGACGCCGGCGAGTAGACATAGGAGAGTGGCTGTGGCTGTGTCGACGACGATAGTCGCGGCTGTAAGATCTGCTTCTGGACCGCCTGTGGGATCGAGAACGTGAGCGTGATCTTGTATAGTGTCTGCGAGAACTCCTCCTTGATCTGGATCTATTAAATATGGAAAACAAAGATATTATGTTGAACCACACAAATCAAATGCATGGCTTAAAAGGCATCTGCAGAATGAAGTATATGTACTCAGTATATTTCTAGGCTAACAAATAATCAAAATAATTGGTGTATATTTGAATAGTGACCAATGTTTCCTCTAATCTTTTCCCTCCTACTAAGCGGAGCAGTTCATATCCTGAGCTGAATATATCTGCTGCAGTCTTAAAATGGGCAATGGGAAGTGCAAGATCCTGTACAGCTCCAGATTGCTGCCGAGCAGGGCTTCCTGTGTTAATGAGCAGCTGTGCATGTGCATAGCTCAGAGGGAACACTGATGCTAACATGGATGTATTAGCTGTTCCTGTTCTACAGCCAAGCCCACAAGATATAGAAACTTTCAGAAAAAGAATACACAGTTCTCTAAGCCAATTGTTTCTTGTTGCCACTATAATTCAGGAACATCACAAAAGCTGCAAATATTCCTCCCTGTACAGCAAAATTTCACAGTGAATGGAAAGATCTGTAGTTCAGAGATCACTAACTTTAGTTTAACATTAATACAAAATGGTCAGTCAACTGGAAGGCCCCTGAGGCTTTCAGATACATGCAATTTTTAAAAATCAAGGCAATAGAATACGTAAGTACAGGAATGCATGAAACTTCATTATATTGAATAAGACTACTGCTCCATCAAGGTCAGTTACTTTCTATTAGACTGACTACTTAAGACTTGCAGAAGTACTTCACATCATCAACCAGTATGTGTGTGAAGTAAGACTATATCACAATGATGCTGAGGCATCAATCTTGTGACATTGAAAGAACAGTTTCAGAGGAATTTGGAACCACAAAGGGTGTTATAATATCCCTAACAGAGTTTGAGCAAATCATTATACAGGAAAAAACCCACTTACAAAAACAAATGTATAAAATACTCTTGCAATACGAGACTGAAACAGAGTCCATTAAGAACTGCATGATTAAGTGGATGATGAACCTTAAAACTCAAATCTCTTTAGAAACTTGGGAAGGGATATGGAATGAGATACCAAAACTAACTAGGAGTCAGGCTGCTAGGGAGAATTGGTATAAAATATTTTATCGTTGGTACCTAACACCAAAAGCTTTAGTAAGGATGTCTAATGGGGGTAAAAATAAATGTTGGAAATGTCCACGTGTGGTGAAGGTGTCATAGGGTGTATAAGTTTTGATCTAAGGTTCACTTGGAGCTAGAAAGGATGCTAAAAATTAAGTTTGTAATGAAACCTGAGTATTGGTTGCCAAGTTTCTTTCCGGACACTCTGCTGGTACAGGCAAGAGTATTATTTTTTTATGATACAACGGCGGCCAGAATACTGTTGGCTAAGAACTTTGGCTAGAAAAGCTATCTGACTTTGCTAAATCGGCGAGACTGACAGTATTAGTTAATAGCCGACCGGAAAGTAAATTCCAGGAGCGATGGAAGCTGTTCGTGGACTACCAAACTAACTAATGACTGAATGAAGGTGAGGGTGGGGGGATGAATCTGTCAAGAAAATCGACTAATCTATGATAATCTTGTATGTGTGCATATATATAATCAATAAATATTTATTTTAAAAAAGCATGTCTTTTTAGGAGTCGTTTAGATTAAGATTTAGTAAGTAAGAAGATACAATTTAAATACATTCCTGGCTTGTAAAGAAAAAACTTCTGCCATTCTTTATTATCAATACTACCTCTTTTTTCCATTCAATGTTTGATTTTTTGTTATGTTATACAGTTTGAAAAATTAAAATTGATCTGCAATGCAATGCAATGCAAAAAAAAAAAAAAAAAAAGAAAAGAAAAGAACAGTTTCAGCAGAATTGCTCTGTGCTTTGAGGGCACTATACTGCAGCCTGGACATTCTAATGTAACTCTTGTATTGTGTATACCCTCATTGTAACTTACAGGTCTCCTTTCTTTTCTCCTGAGTATTTGCACAGCCACTTTTAGATGTTAAGTTAAAAATGAAACAATAATTTGTTTTAGAACATGCTTACCGAGACTCAGATCTTGATCTAGACTTTGACCTAGATCGCCTGGAACCCTCCTTGGATCGAGATCTAGCAGGTGAATGCCTTGGAGACTTGCCAGAACCATGAGCACTTCCGCTTCTGGAAGCGGAACGGGATTCCTGCATGTAGAAAAGTTACGAGTTTAGTCTGAGCTCAGTTTCTTCAGTAGTTTACTCTAAACAAGCGCTGGTAAAAATGTCAAATATCTGTGTCTCCATTATGTGTCCGGGCAGTTGCCAATAGAACTGCCTAGATTGATAAAAAAATTTGTTTGCCTGTTAAGCACTTCTTAAAAACCCTGCATGTTTTTTTCTATTAAACAAATATTGCATGCATGTTTAGCAAAATATACAGGGACACATAAACAGACTAGTAATTACTTAGCGTAGTGCTTTCAGATTCCAGATTACTTCTTATCTTAACTTCATTTTTATTTCTTTTCTTCATTCTTCCGTTTCAAATTCTGACTTCTTTCATCTTCCCCACTTCACACAAATTGCTCAATATTCTATAAGTGGGACTTCTGGTCTGATAATTAGCATGCATTCACTTTCTTTTTTTTCAAATTTCAGCTTCACTTATTCCTGAGCTTCAAATAATTCTCATTTATAAAACTTGTCAAATGGCGACTTCCGCATTTTCCTTCTTCAACATTAACCTTAATAAAAAAAGAACAGGATGAAGAATATTTAAAACTCCAGGATAGATATTCTAGTGCCAAGACTGAAACTAGAAAAAATGCTATGTGTTTGTATTATTTTAACTAGATATACAATTCTTGAATTGTTGATTCCATTTTTATTAATTTTTAAAAATGTCAATTTAATAAAAAATGACTGACGAACTATGAACTCTCTAGTTATGCCTACTTTAATATTAAATGTGCAATAGCTGAAATAAGATTTCATAGCAGAATGACATGAAAATTCAAGAACTGTTACATCTTTTCACATTTGAATTTAGAAATTAGTATGTCCAAAAGTCACCAATATGAATACTTCTGCTCCAGTTTGGTGGTTATTTCTTTTAAATGCATGTAAAGTCATAATCCAAATGCATACTGAAAAATCGAACAAAAAAGTCTTTATTTCCTTTATTATCAATAGTCACTAAGTTTTGCATGTGCCTGAACTTCTACAATAATGCAGAATGCTATCATTTTACTATGACACCTTTGCAAGAATTATTAGAATTTTAATAACGAACCCTTAAATATCTGCACTGGTAAGACAGTAATAACTGTGCTGATTTAACTGTTTGATGTACTGTCTGAGCAAGTCTCAGGAAATGGTGTAATTAGTCAAGTACCAAGCAGTAAATACTTCTCTGGACTCCAGAAATTGTTCTTCCCCAGAAGCAGGTTTAAATAAACCATGACTCTATTATTTTTTTTAAGGGTGGTGGTGGAATGCGGTATTTAAGTTTTCAGATTGTGTCTCTTAAAAGACTGGTTTAGATGGTATTTTGAAATAACAGGCATTTAATCAAGTTGAGTATCTTAAACCATGTTTTCTTTACTTTATTTATACCCACCTCCCCCCCCCAATGGGGACCAAAACCTACATCATTCCATTCTCCTCCATTTTATTTTGAAAATTGTGAGCTAGATTAGGCTAAAAATGTGTGAATGGCCCAAGGTCACCCAGGAAGCTTTCATGGCAAAATGGGGACTTTGAACCTGCATCTCACATACCCTAGTCAGACACTATTAAATCACACTGGCTTCCAAATGATCCTCAAACATAATAAAAACCCTGTAGTCAGTCTACAAAAAACAGAAAACATAAAACGAATTATGCAACTTCTGAGATTAGTGGTAAAAATGTGATGCATCATGTTATGACCCCCCATCTGTGGATAATTAAATCCAGAGACTAAAGCCATGAACAGACAAGATCTGATAAAAGCGCCAAGGTTTGCAGAAAAATCTGAAATCTAAAACTCTCACATTGAGGGGTTAACACTCCTCTAAAATACAAGTCCCTTCCAACTCTATTACTCTATGATTCTAAGTGGTAACTGTATCTTTAAGGAATGATAGTCTCAGTTGTTGCCAGGCAACTACAACGACATTGCCAGCTCTCCTACCCTGGTGGGAAGTAAGAGATGGGAAGAAGCAGGGCCCTTTCCAGGGTAGCTTCAGACTTGAGACAGGATTTAATGGGCCAGGCCTAACAGCAACCACTAGGCGATTTGCTATCATGCAATTGCTGCACCTTACACAGGCTCAGCTTGCTCAGTAAAGTTCAACAGCAGCCACTACATGGAAACTTATGTAATGGTTAGTACTTCAGAATAAGACCTGGGAAGCCTAGTTTTAAGTTCCCACCCTGCTAAAGAAGCTCACTGGGAAGCCTTGGGACAATTAAACATTCTTAGGCTAACCTCGATCACAGGGTTGTGATGAGGAAAATGCTGTAAACTCCTTTAGATCTGCATTGTGAAGAAAGGTAGGGTACACATGAAGTAAGTAAATATATCTGAAGATGGCAGAAGATAAAATGTAGACTGGTGGGTGGGTTGCGAAGAAAGAAGCAGAGAAAGTGAGTGTATGAAGTTGGCAGGGAGAAGGAAGGGTCCTAAAAGTTCTTACTGGGCATCTCACTGGTCCCTGGGGCTAGCATAACGCAACTGGGTCAGGCCTGGGCCAGCAGCTAGAATCAGTTTCCATCTCCCTCAGGAAAACTGGGGCCCATTAGGCACAGTGGCAGCTACTCCGCGCTGCCACCGTGCCGTTCCCCGTGTATGCACGGGGGCAGGGCATGCGGGGCTGCCCTCGGGTAGTGTGTGCAGATGCACGTTGCGCCGGAGCCAGGAGACCCGGGACGCTGCTGGCCACAGTAAGCGGCAGCAGCTGGGGGGAGGGGGGGCTGGGCCCCCTCCATATGTTATGGCGGGGGCAGGGGGTTACCCCTGCCAGCTCTGTGGGGCCCGCAGGAGAGTGCGGTGTCCCAGTCCATTATGGACAGCGCCGGTCTGCCTCAGCCCCTGCCGCCACTCGGCATATCCAGGAAGCTGCTGAAGTTCCCGCGTTTGCATAATGCCGGCCTTCCGTAGCCCTAGGCTGGGACATGCCCGCGCTAGTGACAAGCATCGGGGATTTTCCCCAAAGCACTGCCGCCGACAGCGCGGGCATTCTGCCCCGTGCATAATGGGATTGGGAAGGATGAAGATAAGTTGGCTCACAGTTAACAGAAAGAAGTAGGAAAAGAGAGGGGCAACAGAGGCTTGCAAGGAAATAATAGTGGGGAAGGGGAAAATGGGGTGCCATCTGCAAGCCTGTTTGTATTTATTTTTTTTTACTTTTTGGACTGCCAAGTGAATGGCTTCAACGCTTACTTTCTGCAGCAAACAATTCTGCCTAGCAGATACTACATTTTACTAGTCCTTGCTTCTGGCAAGTTCTGAGTACTTACTTATCAAGTATTTTTTTAAGTTGTGTTATATGTGCTCAGAAAGATCTTCACAACTGCTTCTCTATATTCTATACCAAAAAGGAATGTTAACTTCATGACCAGAGGTTTTGGATTATACACATGGACTGTACAAAGAACCTATTTACTGGCAAACAAACGCAACAAGCAATTAGTATAGGAACTTGTTTGGGCAGTATGATTTAAAGTTGGTACCCAATTTAAGTCAATCTATCTTTTTATCTAAAATATATAAATATATATTCACTGTCATACTAGTCAACTAAAATTAAAAGCAGAATTTGATCTCACTACGCTAAGTGGCAGGGATTAAAAAGAACATTTTCTTGACATAGATCTGAGGTCTAGGCTGTAATCTACAGGAGCTAGATTTTGGGGGGTGGAGAGGGGGAAACTACAACAGTCTCTACTACTGAAAAGACAAATGAGTTTGCCTTTAATGGAAGCTGGCAGCCAAAATGAAGAATGGTTTGGCTAAACAAATGCTCTTGATAACACCAAGAGCTGCTTATATCGGAAGCAATTACTGAAATGATGACCTTCATTCCCAATGCTCCCAGAGCCAGTTTGGTGTAGTGGTTAGGAGTGCGGACTTCTAATCTGGCATGCTGGGTTCGATTCTGCGCTCCCCCACATACAACCAGCTGTGTGACCTTGGGCTCATCACAGCACTGATAAAACTGTTCTGACCGAGCAGGAATAACAGGGCTCTCTCAGCCTCACCCACCTCACAGGGTGTCTGTTGTGGGGAGAGGAAAGGGAAGGCGACTGTAAGCTGCTTCGAGACTCCTTCGGGTAGAGAAAAGCGGCATATAAGAACCAACTCTTCTTCTTAAGATAGCAGAACTTGCAATAGTGAAACTATAAAATCTAGCAGTTACATAATCTAGCAGTTACATAAAATTTGCTTTGGCAAAATATTATGCATATATGAGAAACTCATCCAACTCTTCTGAACAAATTCTACAAACATGACTTCAGTTGTGCGAAACTGTGTTTGGATGGCAGACCCCAAATTAGAGAACTCATGACTTACCACAATAGAAGCAGTTTGTGTAAGAACATAAACTGCTGTAATATGCAACATAAACCCTTCTAGAATTCTCACATCTATTAACTTAGTCAGAAGGGTGGCTGAACTGTGGCTCACCAGATGCCCATGCACTACAATTACCATGAGCTCCTGCCAGCATTAAAAATTGGCAGCAGCTCATGGTAATTGGTGTCCATAGAATCTGGAGAGCCACAGTTTGCTCCCCCCCCCACTTCAGCAGGGTTCTATAGGTATCGGCACCAACCACAATTCTTAGGCAGAGCTAGGAATACCCCACTGCTTGAGTGATGCCTGATTGAAGAACTCATTTGAGCTGCATGGAGCCAGTATGGAAGGGTGGTATATATTAAAATAAAATAATTTCTCTAATGTTAACCTTACCAGCCAGAGTTCTATGCCTGCTTCATTCCCCACCTATTTTTCCTATAATGTTATTTCTTTCTCCTGACATTCCCATCTCTCTTCCAGGGCTGAAAGCAACTTAAGTTTCTTATTAGCAGAAGATAGGAAGCAACCCTTTAGCCTTTAGATATTCTGTACCAGCTTACTTTAACCCTGATACCTTTTCTTGATCTTGGCCCCCCTGCTGCCCCATGAACAACTGGCTCAGAGAACAATTCTTTTTAAAAAGCTGAAAATATTAACATTTTATTAATAAGAATTGCCTGTGCATGACCAAAACACTTATTAATAGTAGCAATAATTTATGATTTTATTTTTCTTTCTAAACTTCTCTTAAGTGTTTGTTTTGTGTACCTGTCCCCCCAATATTCTTAATGCAATTTTAAGTTTCTGAAGCTCACTAAAATAAATCTTCAACTCAGTTGTTAAATACCAATCAGTCATGCATTGTCAATTTCAACCAGACCCAGAAATAATGGCTTCAGCAGGAGCTCTTGGCTCCTGATAAAAACTTTTTTCTTCTTTAATCTTGAAAACCAAGTTGCAAATAACTTATGGTGATCCCATAGGTTGTCAAGGAAACAGACAAACAGTGATGGCTTCCTACTGCTTGACCTTGCATAGAAACCCTGGACCTCCTTAGTGGTCTCTCATCTAACTATTAATCAGGGGTGACCCTGCTTAGCCTGAGAGCTGATGAGACCAGGCCAGCCAGTGCCATCCATTTCCACACGATAAAAAATGAAGAAGAGAAGTATATATATATTCATAATAAAACTTGTTTCATTGCAGGGCCCTAGTGGGCCCTTCTGAACTCACAATGTGGTGAGGATACAGTGGACCAGAACACAGCCCACAGGCTCCATCTTTTTGCAAGCCTGCCTCAGTCAATAAGTCACTGTAAGCTTAGTTCTGGGGGAGAATTTCTTTGTTTAATGCTTATCTTATTTTAATATATATATTACATCAGTGGTCCCCAACGGCCATGGCACCGGGCCGCAGCTCCCTCTCCCCGCCCCGCCCCCGCAGTAAAAAACTTCCCAGGCCGCAAGCTTGCGGCCCGGGAAGCTTCTTACTGCGGGAGGCGGGGAGAGGGAATCAGGGCTGGGCCGCGCCTGTGCGGCCCATGCCCGCTCGGCCCGATCCGCGGCCCGATCCGTGGGCGCGGCCCGGGCGCGGCTCGCGGGCGCGGCCCGATCCGCGGGCGCGGCCCGCGGGGGCGCGGCCCGCGGGGGCGCGGCCCGATGCCCTGCCGGTCCCCAGCCTCAGAAAGGTTGGGGACCACTGTATTACATAATTCATAAAAATTCCCTTCTGCTGTATGTTTATTTTTCTTTTTTCTAAAGTTAAAAAAGAAAGCTCAGTTCTCTGTGTAAACCCTCCTTTCCTACTTACTATGATGCTGGATCTGGAGAGAAAGGTGCTGAAAGTCAAGAAGAACAATACATTCATTGTTTCCTGCTCAGCTACCAAAATCAACTTATCAGTAAAGGAAAGGTTAAGACAAGCAAGCAAGGAGGGAATTTCTTCCCTTGCTCAAAATGCTTCATTAACCATAGGATGTATGATGCAGGCTAAGTCTGGCCAAAAACCCCATCAATCTACCTAGTTTATGCTGAGGTAACAAATTAAGGCTCCCATCCTAAATATACTAGGGAGAAAAACTAGATTCAAGTCCAGTATAGGCTTAGACATGAGCCTCTTGTGGCGCAGAGTGGTAAGGCAGCCGTCTGAAAGCTTTGCCCACGAGGCTGGGAGTTCAATCCCAGCAGCCAGCTCAAGGTTGACTCAGCCTTCCATCCTTCTGAGGTCGGTAAAATGACTACCCAGCTTGCTGGGGGGTAAACAGTAATGACTGGGGAAGGCACAGGCAAACCACCCCATATTGAGTCTGCCATGAAAACGCTAGAGGGTGTCACCCCAAGGGTCCGACATGACTCAGTGCTTGCACAGGGGATACCCTTTACCTTTGAATCATAGAAGTTTATATACCAAATATTTATTTTATTATTATTTATTCTAAGTATAGCATGTGTAATGTAGCCAGCCAGGCAAAGGATGTTTGGAGGTAGTTTGCCATTGCTTGCCTCTGTATCATGACCCCCTAGTGTTCTTTGGAGGTACTCCACCCAAATTCTTTGAGGTCTCCTATCCAGTCAAGGTCAGCCCTGCTTAGCTTCTAAGATTTGACAGGATTGGGCTTGCCTGTACTATTCAGGTCAGAGCTTTATTCCAAAAATCTTGGATGGAAATCTGGATGAAAATCTAGCTGTTCTATTGCAAAGCAATGTAACTAAGTGTTAGAGAGAATAACTCTGTAGTTAGTGGAATCCTTGGGGGGAAAAGAGAGGCCATGATCATGGCCAACACACTTGGTGCCTGCTTCTAATGATAATATTTTAAAGTTTATCTCAGAGGGCGAGCTTGTGCTTAGCAGTGGAACCAATCCAAGCACCTCTCACCATTTCATACCATGTCTGTTAACATGAGAAGACAGATAAACTGATCAGTCCCTGACTATGAGTAGCCAAGTTGGCCAAGAAAGAAACAGAACTGAGACTATCATATTGCTCTGAAAAACAAGAGAAAGCAATGTTGGACTAATTTGATCAGAATACGATAAGGATGCCAATGTCACCTTTATTATGGCTGAATTTTTGTCTTCAGTTTTTAAACTTAAACCGCTTGATGTATCCTGAATATCTCTGTTCATTCTGCTAATCTGCTTTATGCCAATAAAGGTATTGTGTTTGTGTGTGATCAGAATAACCTTTACTCTAAGCAATTTCCCATGTTTTCCTCCATCTTTAAAAGGTTATTAAGTCACCTTGAATACAGGAGCACCACAAAATTCCACTGTAAATTAAGATAGAAGTATGCTTGCTAAATCAGGTTGTTATGTTTAGTTGTTCTGCTTTTTGACTCCTGTACATTTTCCTGAGAAACAACTACCTTTCTGAAGTGCAGTTTTCATTTTAATTTCCAGGGCAGTCTTGAAACAAGCCATCCCATCTATTAATTGTTATCATATGCACAGGTCCAATTGGTCAGAGTGAGGTTTATATGCACACTAAATAAGTAAGTTCTTCCTCATTTTGTTCTCATAACCATCTTGAAAAGAAAGTCAGGCTAAGACTGAGGCCAGCTAAAGGTCACACCTTGAGCTTTATGACACAATGGGGATGGGGTATGAACCTATTCTCTAATCCATCACTCTTACCCAGCCTTTCTCAACTTTACCACAGTTGAGAAACTGAGAAACCCCAGAAGTGGCACAATCATGTAGAATATGGTTGGGAAGCATAACTGTGTACATGCCTACTTGCCCCCCATTCAGGCCCATCACTGGCCATTAGGTGAGGGAGGAGTGGGTTATCATCCAATAAATGTTTAATTTTTTTTAAAGTATTAAAATTAATTAACTTCCACCCATTTGGGAAACCCTTCCAGGGCTGGCAAGAAACTCCAGCCTGTTCTAATCAGAATCATTAGTACTGAATAAATCTTTGTTGGTCTTAAAGATGCTACTGGACTCTGATTTTACAGTACCATTAGTATCTTCTACTATTCCCTCAGCCCCAAAATGTGACTTAAAAGATAATAAATCTCACAGGACTATCAGCTACTTAAATATACAAAGTATCTTTAAAACATTAACAGCTCCTTTAAGTTTTCTGTCCCCTTGTTTACAAGAGCACAAAATAATGTGACACAGTTTGAGAATCATTAATCCCAAAACACTGTTCGGAAAAAACGTTACTGTAACTTGGAAGTGAACTTTTGTTTGTAACACAGAGGGACACACAGAGCAAGTCACAAGACTCATCGACTAAAAGAACCATAGGATTATTGTATATCTTGTCCACCACCCAATATGCATAAATAGTAACACCTAAATTCTTTTAATTAACACAAAATATCTCTCAACATTTTAGTTGCTTTCTTTGCTACCAGTTTATTTTATGGTCCAGAATCCAATAGTGGTATGCCCTATTATACCACCTTATTCACCTGTTGATCCAGGCTCATATACAGAATCCTCATATCTGAACAAGCTTATTTCTGTATTTATCATGGGAAAGTTATGTGGTATTTTAAAAATAAAGTCTTATCTTGGTCCCACAGTAATGATGAAATTATTCTAATTGCTAAAGAAACTATCCACTTTCCTAAGACATGGGGACAAGCCATATGGAACAATGCTGATTAGAGTCAGATCCCACGTCAAAGACGTCACGTGGCTCCCCAATCACAATGACTGTTACATCAATTATATTAATGAAACTTACCGCCTTGTTAGTTTCAAATATATACACATGTACATCAAAATTGCGCAGGTATTTAAAGCATAGGCCAAAATTTTTCGAAAAAATCTACACTGTCCTGTCCTACGATATGTGTTTTCATATACTACTCTTAAGAAAAAAAACTAAACTCTACTGTTATTAAGGCATCCTTGCCAACGGGGCGTGAATGTTAAGAGGCACCTTTAGCTTCAATTGTTCCTGAAGATACCTCCCAACAGTCACACCCAGTTTACAAGGCCAATGATGGCGAAACAATTCCTCACACCCGCGCACTCAGGCAATCATTCCGCGGTCTCGTGTGCGTAGCCTAAGAGAAAACCAACACATTGAGCTCGCATTCGGCTCTCCTGCGTCGGTACATCCGATCTAGCAGAATGGACTAGGCACACCGCACAGGATCCCGCTGGCAGGGCACTGACTCTTGAGCGGCCATTTTGTCCCCGCGACAGCGGCACGCTCACTCGCTCGGGTCATTAGCCCAAGATGGCGCCGCGCGCAGCCGGGGGGGGGGAGGAGGAGAAGCGAAGCAATAGGGCGCACCATAGAGCGCTGCGTCAGAGCGCCCTCTTGGCAGGAAACCGAGGACCATTTTCCCGCGCCAGACCCTCATAAAGTTGGGGGAGGAGCGGCACTCGGCCACCTCTAGGCCGCGGGTCGCCCTCGGCAACGCTCGCGCTCCTGCTCCCTTGGCGCCCCCGACTCCCTTCAGGGCAGAAACGGCTCCTCCCGCGCCCGGCCGAGAGAAGGCCGGGGAATAGTTATGGGTCGAAACTGCGCTTTCTCCCCCCCCCCCCCCCGAGAGCTGCTTAAGGTGGGCGCTCAGGACTCCGCTTATTACCCGCTCGCCGTAGTTCTGCTCCCCGCTGTCGCTCATCCTTTCGACCTCGGAGCGCTGGACACCGACCGCGGTTGCTACCACCAAACCTTCCGTTCGCGAGCCTTCTCCGCAGAGGAAGTGACGAGGAGGCACAAGCTCCGCCTCTCCACTTCCTGCGCGCGCCGCTCACACCGCCCGCGTCATTGGCTTCTTGCTCTCTCGGGCTCTGAGGCTCGCGGGTGTAGCAATTTTGGGGCAGGGTATCAGCCTTTGTTGGCCGTGGCCCCGTTGCGCTTTGCGATGAACGTCGTGCTGCTCCGCGGGTATCCCTTTTGCCTGAGCGGTTGCAGCCAGAACAAATGGCGGAGGAAACCCCATGTCTCCCGCAACAGGAGTTAGCCCCTCCCTCTACAATTTTTCTGCCAAAAAAGAAGGACCCCCCCCCCCCGTGAGGTGATTTACAGACACACCAGAACATTGTTTTAGAAATACAAAGATGGAAAACTGTTTTATGAACTCCTATTCCTGCTAAAATACCTCTGGAGCACCCTAGAACAGGCATTAAACAAAAGTACCACAATGAATAGTGGGATGCAGACCAGTATTTTACCAAAAATTCCTGAGTTTAACTGAACTTTCCACAACAGCATGGGACGAGTGTGAAGCAAATAATTGTACCACAAGGAAGAGTGGGATGCATTTCAGATACTTTAGAACAGTATTTTAGAAATGAAAAACACCTTTGTTGGAATAAGGGGACACAGCACGTGGGATTGGTCTGTTCTTTCTGATTCCAGTCACGTACCCTTTGGGGACTTATTTCTATTAGAATACCATTTCTGCCCTTTTTTCTTAGAAAATTTCAAATTTTGATTTCATTTCGTTTGAGAGGTGGGAGGTTATATTGGCTATATCTTGTGCGTATGGGACTGCCAAGAGCTGAGCTTGCCGAGCTTGAGGGCTAACGCAGGATCCAAGCAAAGTGGCCAATGTACAGCAAGGATCAAGTCTTCTTGGATAAAACCATCATGCTTATGGATTGGGAGATCTATTGTCTACTTTGTGTATATAAATTGGGGTTTCTCAGTGCAGTCTTGGTACAACTTGTAACATGCTCTGGCACCAACAAAGAGCTGCAATGATTCCAGTGTCCATATTCTTTCTGAACCCAGAAACTTAACATATGCTGGTGCTAAGATGCCCTGAGAGAGGAGGGTATTGGCTGCTGTCAGGAGAACATATTCACTCTTATGCTTGTTAGTGGCCCTTATCTTTAAGGGTTGTTTTTTCCCCACAATGGAAGCAAGGTGCAGGTGTTTGGAATAGCTTCATTAATCACTTCTTGACTTGCAGCCAGAATTTAAGGTATAAAATGTAGTTTTAGTTATGCATTTGGTCTCAAGGTCTGGATAAGCTTCACTGTGCATATGCAAGTCTCAAAGCTAGCTGATTGGAACTTACTTGTGTCAGTTCTTTGGAAACTTCTACAAACCTATGGAGTTTCTGGCCAGGGTCCATAACAGGGTCAACTATTGTATGCCAAATAACCTTTGCTGGAAAAGAGTTAATAAATATATTGGCCAACCACCATGTGTTAGCTGGAGATGCCCATGTATTACTTCTGCTCTTCAGATAACAGATTGGTTTTCTTGGAGAATATGGCAGTTTTGGAGAATGGATTCTGTAATAGAATACCCTGCTAAGGTCCCTCCCCACCAAAAATTCCATGCTAACCAGATTCCATCCCCATATCTCTAGGAATTTTTCAATCCAGAGCTGGCAGTCATATGAATAAAACAGTGAAATTTAAGTGTTTTCATTTCTAAAATATTGTTCTGAAGTTTCATTAATATATACTACTGTTTTCTTCTGCATTAAATTTGTAATGCTAGTTTCAGCAGTTCCAAGCTGCCCCAAAGCCATTTCACTTTAAAAGGGTGACTAAAAGTGTGCCATTTAAGTGTTTTCATTTCTAAAATATTGTTCTCAAGTATCGAACTGGTCTCAGTATTTTTTTTGCAATATTGTTGTTTAATGCCCGTGCCAGCTGAAGTGTTCCAGAGGCATTTTGGCATGGAAGTGGTTACTAAAAGTGTGAAAGTTTCACATCATCATTTCTAAACTTGCTCCTGAGTGTCCGTAATGCATCCCACTGTTGGGGGCAGGGGTTCTTTTGTTTAATGTCCAGTCTGTCCTGATCTGGGTTGTTCCAAAGGCATTTTTGATGAGGATGATGATGATGATAGCCATTCGGTCAAGTCTGACTCTTGGCAATCCTATGGCTCAACTGCCGTCACAATTTACGATCTTGTACCGCTTCTTTTAGTTGTGTAATGTTCTGGCTGGTGTCCATTTTGATCCTATCTAACTACTGCTTTCTTTGTTGGCCTAGTTTCCTTTTTCCACTAACCAATCCTAGCATAATTGAATTCTCCAATGAGTTGGATCGCATGATATGGCCAAAGTAAGTGAGCCAGAGTTTCGTGATTTTGCCTACCAGTGATATATCAGGCTTTATGCACTGTAGTATTTCCTTGTTTATGACTTTTGCTGTCCATGGAAAAAAGGCATTTTTACCTGGAGGGATTTAATAAGTGTGTAATTTCAGTGTTTTAATTTTAAAAATATTGTTCTCCAGTGTCTGTAATGCATCCCACTGTTGTTTTTTAACATGTAACATTTAATTATAGTTCAAAGGAAACTGAAAAAAAGCTGAAAGTTTTTAAAATTGTAAAACAAAAATGAGAATGACATGTTAACATTTCATAAAAGCACTTTCATAATCCCTCCCACCTCGTGGTCCTCTCAGTAACGGCCTTCTAGGTGCTTTTTGTTAACAAATAAATTGCTGTTTCAAATGCACAAACTTTGAAAAACAGGAAAACATGAAGTAGTGAAGCTTCCATGAAAAGCTGCCTCTTTCCATTAATCCAATTGTTTATAGGACAGGGGGAAAATGAGTCAAATAGTTTTCATTTTCCTATTTTCCTTGCCTAACTCAAGGTAAACATACATATTTTCACATACAAACGCGAGGAGGAAGGGGAAGGGGCAGTCAGTTGGCAAGTGGCTACTCTCCTAAGCAGTAATGGTCCCCATGGTAACCAGGCACTGGGTAACAGGAAACACAGAGGGAAGGGAAGCTGGGAATCCTGACCCTACTAATGGACTGTTCCTACAAAGATCAGGTGGTGGCAGTGGTGGTTGAACAAAAAGAGAGAAAATCTACTCTAGATGTTATGAGAGCTTTGGTGGACAGGGTGGACTATTACCTGCAGTTCAGAGCAGGACTATTCCACCACACCTTAATTTCCAGATTGAGAAGGACTTCAGTAAAGGTGATCTCACAAAGCATAATGATGTATAAAGAGTAGACAAAAATGTGAAAATTTAGCACCATTTATGATAATTTATTAACTCTGATGAGAATACACACCTTTTTTTTTTTGCTGTCAAGTCACAGTTCACTTGGTGACTCTGTGGGATTTTAAATGCATGAAGCTTCAGAGATGGTTTGCCTTCACATCATAGCCCTGGTGTCCTTGGTGGTCCCCCTTCCAAATATGGACTAGTGCCAACCTTGCATAGGTTCCGAGATGTGACAAGATCAGGCAATCCAGTCATAGCACCCATCACATTGCCATTTGCCTTTTGGACACAAGAGGGCGACATCTGCTACTGTTTCAGCTTCAGTAGCTAACCCCCCCCCCCCTTAGGAAGGTATTTACCAATGCAGCATTTCCATGGATTACTATTTCTGCTCTCTAGATAACAGAGGTTGGTTTCCTTGGATAACATGGCAGTTTTGGAGAAATTGGTGTGCTCAAGACTTGGTGCCTGGTATATAAATGCATCCCTGAAGTGCATATTGCTAGATTCAATGGGTAGCCGTGTTGGTCTGAAGTCGCACAATAAAATCAGAGTCCAGTAGCACCTTTAAGTCCAACAAAGATTTATTCAGGGTGTGAGCTTTCGAGTGCATATTGCTAGTAATTCCTGGTAACATTTGCACGTTCTTTGGGGTGGTAAGTTCAAGAATATAACAAAATAACTGGAAACACATGCTTCATATCAGATGTACTTTTATATATTTATTGGCAAAAATAAGTCTGCCACCCGATTGAAGAATTTTTAGTTGGTTAATCATCTGAACTACATCCACCCTAAGTTCTGAAGATAAATTCCAAAACAAATAAATAAATCCAATTAATCAAGAACATCTAAGAAAACACATCCAACCTAAACTACAATGCAGTTTCTTTTTTTTGGGGGGGGGAGGGGGTATATTGAAGGAAGTTTCTGAAGATCCCAAATTTGGTTAGTCTCCTGTTCCTTATTTCAAGGAATGGTTTTGTATTGTTTTTAGAAATGTACATAGAAAATATGAGAGGAACTGCAAAAATATAGGCACGGAGGCAGTCTTTCAGGTACTCTGGACACAGACCTATAGCCTTGAAGGTGATTACCAAAATCTTAAGCTTGATCCGGAATTCAACTGGGAGCAAGCCGAGTTGTTGGAGTATAGGCCGGATGTGGGATCTCCATGGTGTATTAGTGAGAATCCTGGCTGCGGCTTTCTGAACCTGTTGTAGTTTCTAGATCAAGGATAAAGGTAGGTCTGCGTACAGTCTAGAGGTGACTGTCACATGGATCACTGTGGCTAGGTGTTCTGGGGCCAGGTAGGGTGCTAGTAGCTTGGCTTGGCAGAGGTTGTAAAATGCCAGTCGTGCTACCTTTGTGACCTGGGCTTCCATTGTAAGGGAAGCATCCAGGATCATGCTCAGGTTCCTGGCGGAGTGAGCCACTGATAGCTGAACATCCAGGGTGGGCAGATGTGCTTCCTCACATGATCTCTGTCCTTCTCCTCTCTTCTTTACAAAGTTATTTCTCTTCTCAATAAAACTATTTATTCTGTAAGCAACTGTTGCTCTGCTCCTCCTTTGCATCTTTAAGTTCTGCCAACATCTAGAAGAAGGCCTGAGTCCATGAGCGTCCCAAGACTGTTCCTTCAAGGGAGTACAACTCCCTTCCAGAATGGATGGCATCTTAAATTCCAGGTCAGGGCTTCCACCCACTCTTGAAGGTGGATCAGAGTCATCTGAATAAAAGCCCCAATAAAACCCCCCTAAAACAGACATAAAAATCAGATTACATATATAAAAACCCTTAAGACACGACAGCAAACTCGCCCCAGTTCTAACAATACCCAATATCATCTAGAGGGGGAGGGAGGAACAGGGTGCAGATGGAATTCACCACCCCTGCTTCTATAGGAGGGCCCCTGATCTACCTGGCCGCATAGCCTCAACCATAGACCTGGTGGAAGAGCTCCATTTTGCAGGTCCTGTGGAATGCTGAAAGCTTCCGCAGGGCCCACAGCTCCTCTGGGAGATCATTCCACCAGGTCAGGGCCAGGACCGAAAAGGCCCTAGCCCTGGTTGAGGCAAGGTGCGCTTCCCTAGGGCCGTGAATGACCAAAAGGTTTGCGTCCGCAGACCACTTATGGCCTAAAAGGTCAAATGGCTGCTTTGGAAGTTGGACCAGTGAGGTCCCTCCCTACCCCAAATCCCGCCCACTCCCAGCTCTAACCCCAAAGTCTACAGGTATTTCCCAACTCAGAGCTGGTAACTTTTCTTAATTTAAGGAGTCCCCAAAGATGGCACAGCAAGAAAATGTACACTGCATTGTGTTGTATAATAGTGGCAAAACCACAGAATTACCACTATTTCATATAGTAGGTCCAGAGTTACCATCAGTGATAGAAACCAGTGCAGGAACCCAGTTGCTGAGAAGAAGTTCAATCAGGTCACAATGCACCGGATGGAAAAGCACATGTTTGAAACTTCACAGGTGAAAATGTGGCTGTTGAAGGCCAGCTTGGCATGGAAAACATTGGGAACAGAAAGAGTTTTTCTTCCCCCCCCTTCCCTGCTTTGCCACTCCAAATTGCCCTCCTCTAAATGCTTCCTTTGTGTGTTTAGATGAAAACTGGTTATTTATTTATATAGATGTTTATTCCCTGCTTTTCTCTCCAGTTATAACTAAAAGAAGCAGTACGAGATCAAAAGACATGGTGGCAGCTGAGCTATAGGACAGGACTAAATGGCTAACATCACCATTTCTCTCTAGTACAAATCCAAAGTGTTCTTTAATGCTTAAAAAAGGATCAGTGCTCCAGTTGCCCAGCAGGGGGGTGCACAGCACAGCCTCCAAAATTAAAAAACTGCAAGCTGGACAATAAATATAAAAGATGTTCACAAAATGGTACTGGCTGGGGAAGAATGGAGTCTTTCATTGCCGATAATACTCATGCACCTCATCTACAGAGCTGTTCTAACAGAACTGGGGGAAGAATAGTATTTTCTTAAGTATAGTATATAACACATCTGGTTTTCAGAAAATATTTCTGCAATGTTATATCGATGGCAGAAATATCCATACACTAGAAAGTATAATATGCATTTATAATTTTGGTGCAAATCCAAAAGGAGGAGGAGGCATGAATGCATTTGCCTGTTCTGTTTTGGGCTTTCCCTCCTATTGGATCAGGCTGACTGCATGGGACGGCACTTACCGGCAAAAACTGCATTTACCACCACAATGGGGAGTGGGGTGGTGGAGAGATTATCTCAGTTTGCTTGGTCTGGGATTTGCAACAAAAACATTAGTTGGAATGTTGGAATTTGCCTTTTATGTCCATTTTAAAGGACTGTTCATGAACATTTGTGAAGAGCAAACTGGGTATCATTTGCAATCACATTAATTAGCAGGTAAGAAAGTTTTAACTGCACAGGATATAATGACTCATCATGAAACCAGAAGAAAAATAGCCTTGAAAGGAATATTGTGCTTCCAGTTATTCCAGTAGATTTAATCTCTGAGACTGTCACACATTCGGGAAGAGCCTCAAGAAGGTGTTTGCTGGCATGTCAAATAATGCTTTGTAGTTATACAATTAAAGATTGTTCTGAACTCTGACTTTCTGGACCCATGAGTGCTGATATTTTCATCTTTATCTTAACTCAATGGACTACTAATTGGGATTAAGGGAGATCAGCATGGGATATAAGGTCAAAGATGCTACCCTCCAAAACGGGCTCCCCCCCAACCCCCCCCATGTTATCTGTAATTGTAATTCTGAAATACTGGGAGATCTCTAGGCCCCATCTGGAGGTCGGCAACCCCTTTGTGAAGATTGCGGAATGGATCCTCTTTTTATAAGAATGACCACAGTTACATGGAAGTATTTGGCAATTCTAGAAGACAGCTCAAGAGTGAAGTGGGCTCAGAGTGATGTTTGACACACAAGAAGGCAAAGAATATTATAGTATTATAGTATTATAGTATTCAGGGAGAGATATTCGGCACACACAAAGCAGATTGCATTTCAGAGCTGTCACTGAAGGACATATTGAAGGCAGGAACTGGGAAGCAATTGGTATCCCAAGAGAGCAGGCACAGTGGGTTCTGTAGACTCTTGCCAGCTCCGAGTCAAAAACTGTCTCTTACAAGTGTGGCTGCATTTTGAAAGTAGTGACAGAGAACCCATAAATGCACAGGCTATCGGGGAAACTACTTCACTTGAGCAGGAAAGTGGCAGCCTGGGATGACTGGCAGAAATGCAGTCCTCAGAAACCTATCAGTGCAATCTCTTCAGTGGTGAGATCAATATATGCTCAGAAGATTGGTCAACATGTGTCATCTGCTGATTCCTTCTCCCTGGCACTGAAATAGCATCAATGAGGCACCAGTGTACATGTTGATGTTTTAAATTGGATTTGGCATGGGAGTTACATTACAGAATGGGTCTAGTTGGTTTAGCTTTGATTAGCTGCTTATGACCTCATAGCCCTGATCACTAATCCCTGCAGTCTCATACGAAGTAGCAGTTTGTATGCATAGACTGGGGATAAACCACACCATTTGCAGGATGATTGTTAGGATGCAGTCCTGTGTTGGCTTTTCTCAAGTGTTCCTGAGAGCTTGGAAACAGTTGTGAGGGAAAGAGGCAGGGGTATATGTATACAAAAACAGCAATTTGACAGAGAAAAGTGGACAGAAATGTGAGCTGGAAGTCCCTTGAGGGTACAGGGTCAAAACTTCTCCCTGTCATTATGATGTTATCTTGTAGAACTTTTAGCCTCTCAGTTGCCTGTTTTCCCCTCCTTGTATTCTACAAGTATTTAAAAAATCCCATAAGCCTCCAGTGCTCTCTTCTCCAACCCTGAAAGCATTGCCCCAGAACTTGTTATCACTTGGGGAAATCAGGAGCAGGTTGTTCTTCTTTTCCACCTCCAGGATCATAGAGTTCCTCACATATCTGTATTTCTGAAGCTGCAGTTTTGTTTTGCAAAAATACAACCCCCCAAAAAAACAACCCCCCCCCAAAAAAAAGCCCCTAAAACTGAATAGCTGGTAATGAGTGGAAGGAAACCCTACATCTAGAGCCCAATTTTGATCATGTCAAATTATTTCAAGTTAAAGAATTAATCACTCAGTTTTTCCCCAGGTTTAAGATATCTTTCAACTTTTCTCCTTTGCAGCTAAATCACTAGAGAATCAACTGTTTGATGACAGAAGTGAGACCTGGGTCATTAGAACTAGGGTTACAGTTAGCAGTTGACTTAACTAGTCACTAACAAAACAAATTCTTGGAATTGAGGCAATGATCTCCCAGGTGTTAGGAGGAAGTGCACTGGTGAACATGCAGACCATTATTAACATACAAGACAACATAATTTCTGATGGAAAACATTGTTATTAAATCCCTCCACTTTCCAAAGAACAGCATCGTCGTCCTCTTCTTTTACATCCATAATTTCACTTACAGCTTTTTTTGGGAAAAGCAATTTCTGTGTTTTGAAGTGAAGGTTGCTGCCAAGGCTACTGCCCCAGACAGAGATTCTCCCTGGTTCCTTTTCACCTTACCTCAGTCCAACTCAACATAATATGAAATCATAAGACTGGCCTAGTTCTATGACATCCAGGTTGACCAAATCTCTCAAAATGTGGCTCTGAACCTCTCCAGGCCTTGGGTGCGGAATTTTTAGATCCTGCTTTTGGCCCAGTTTAAGAAGAAGGGAATGTTTGGGATTGTCCTTTGGGGTTTCTTTGCTAAAATAAACCTGAGAACACAAAAACAAATACAGGAGGGCCTTTCAAGCATAAGTTCTGTTAAGGAGACAGCATGGCTGTCCTCAAAATCAAAATACATTTTAAAAAACCGCAGTTCTTTAAAAAGAGACCCTCCCGCAAAAGACAGACTATTTACATCATAAAAGAAAAGAGCACTGATGAAAATTTGACTACTGTTGAGGTTTACCTCAAGTTTCAATATCTAAAACAGATAGCTCTTATTTGGTTCACTGGGCCAGTGTGTGCAATACATGGCTCATTGGGTTTAGATGTGGGTGATTCATGTTTATGCCCCTCTTTGGACCTTCTGGAATGGTGTAGGCAACCACTGGCAGTTTCCTGCCTTTGGATATTGAAAACCAAATACAAATCTTGGCTGTGCTATCAAATGACAAGCACGCTGTTGAAACACTTTAAACAGCAATATAAGACATGATGGCCTTTGGTGCCTGCAGTGCTGATAACAGCAGCCAAAGCCTCCAAGTTTCTTCTGTTTCTAATGAGTCTCATTCAGATAGCTGTTGGAGTCAAGAGGCAGAGTGGAGGGAGGCTGTGTTAATCACTGTGCATGGTTTGCCACTGTGCTATTAACTCCTAGTGGTTCCATGTGGGCCCAGATGGGTGGGTGCTTATCTCTCATGTGGCCAAATGCAAGAGCATTTCTGTTCTTTGGCACTGTCTAGGAACTATCACATTTGTTTGATTTCTTATGCTATACCAAAACCTAACTGTCTTTCCAAATTGCTACACTTCCTGAGAGAAGAAAGTCTTCCCAATTGCTGTGCCTGTGTTAGTAGAAATGGGTGTCTGTTCTCCATGCCGGCAGCTGCGGCTCCCTCTTCCCCCCTCTCCCGAAGCAAGAAGCTTGCCGGGCTGCAAGCTAATCGGCTGCTTTGGCGGCCAATTTGCTCACGGCCTGGTGAGCTTCTCGCCGCGGGGGGGGGCAGGGAGAGGAAGCCGTGGCCCGGCGCTGAGGCCTTCGCGGCCTGACACTGGGCCGCAGCCCGAGGGTTGAGGACCACTGCATTAGGTAACTGTCTATGACAATCAATATTGTAGACATGCACAGCTATTGGGCTGCTGTCTGTGTTGTGCTGTGGAGTATATCTTATGGTGTTTCTATCTAAACAAAATAAAAAGATATAGTTCACCTCTCCCTTCTAAGGTTAGTCATCCACAGGTTCACGCAGAGGGAGATCTGGCAGTTGTCATGACAATCTGTGTGGCAGAATTAGGAGGGGAATTTTTCATTTATTATTCCAATGTCTACTAACCTCAAAGTGGCTGGATTCTCCTCCCCTTTTGCCTCCTTCAGGAGAATCCAGCCAGTAGATAATGGTTTGTTGTTAGATATCTTCACACGTAGGTACCATCCAGTGAGTTTCCTCCCAGGTGTTTCCTTGGCTCTCTAGAAACCAGTCAGATTGGCAAGAGGATATATTATACTATCTTTACACAGCCTGAATAAAGCTGTAAGGGCTTAGGGGGAGGAGTTAGGTCAGGCTCTGTCCGGGATGAGGAAGTCCCGCCCTGCCGACAAGGGAGCCCCCGCCAGCCGCGCTCTGCACGGCTTCCGGGGGCTCCCTGCGGGGAAAGGCTAGCGCCAATTGTATTTCCGCATACAATGGGCTTTGCCTCTAGCTAATATATATAAGGTAAAGTATGATATGAATCACTAGTATAATATATTTTAGACTTAAGGTTAATAATGATTAATATACTACTTGTAGTATACTTGCATGTTTAAATTCTCAGTACTTATTGATAAATATACTGAAGACTCAGAGGTAGGGAGCTCTCTTTACTTATTGCATTTATTGTTATAATTTCTTTTGATATTGTAATAATAATTCTTATTTAATGTTCAGGACTTGTCACTGATGAAAGAATCTCACTGAAAACGGATATTACCTGGATTCCGTTTTGACAGAAGTCCTACAGAATAAAGAAACAAGGAAAACTACAAAAATAGGACACTTTTCTTCCTTTTATGAATATATCTATTACATTGCCAGTGGATAGGTCTGTTTCTCTCTGTTTAGATTGGCAAGAGGCACAAACACTAGCTTCACCCACTAGGATTCTTGAACAGGGAAGAAGAAAGAAGATTTGTAGGGAAATGCCTCGTAAATTATAAAGATCCTCAAATATTGGAGGAGAAAAGGATGTACATTTCCAAAGTGCAAAGTATGCTGGAGAAGGCAGGGGAGACTTTCCGCCTGGCATATTGGTCCTTGGAGCCTGAGGAAAGTAAAAATGGAGCGTAATCTTCACATTGTATTTGAATTTCCATTCAGTTCCAGGAGTTCTTAACCTATGGCAGTATTAAAGGGATGTATTTAAATGGGTGCCTTATAGAGCTACTTTGTATAGCTACTAAAGTGATAATGTGTGAAAGACATACATTTTTTAATTTTAATTTTTTGAATATCATAAAATAGGCAAAGGTCAATTTCAGGTCCTGTATATCATATGCCCACTGTATATGCACATTTAAATAGGTATATGTGCACTCCAACTGTTATGGTTTTAATAGTTAAACAATACAAAGCTGTAATGAGTATTTTTAAAAAATCAGAATATCTCTTTATGTCTAACTACTATGTACTATAGAGAATGCATGGACATTTTATTAAAAAGTTTAGGGAGGAAACTGTTATGACAGACAGATGGGGAAGGAGGCCTCTTAAATATATTTTTCAATTCCAGCTCAACCTCCCCTTGAAAGCTGGGAGATTTTAGACCCTTGTAATTCCTTCTGGAACTTGGGGGGCGAGGGGAGCTTTTGGAAAAGGGGTTAATTCAGCATATGAATATGTCCAGTGGATAAAAGGTTAACCACTTCCTCTGCCTTCGCTTCAGATTGTCCCTCTGTTGCCATTTCTCTCTTTAAAAAAAAGAAAAAAAAAGCTTGTTACACTTGGTGACATGCATTTGCAGGTAATTTATAGCTTGCTTCCTAACAGTTCCTCATTAGCTGAGCTGGTACTTTATTCTACTCACACTGTCAAAATCACATCAGCGACAAGACAGACTGATACATATGGTAAATTGTCCCATCTGCCGGCCCTGCAGGGAGTCACTAGGAGCCAGCTGTTGTTTATATTTAGTTCCATAGTTCAGAAACAGACCAATGTGAAATCCTCCCTTTATGTCTTCCTGCTGACAGTGATATTCGCATGGAAGCCAATTAGGAATTTGAGGACTACTGAACTTAAAGCAAGATGAAGGGAAACAGACAAGCAATTAACCTTGGCTTATTGTGTAGGGCGCTTGGCCTAGTGGTGAAAGAAGCTCTGGCCTAAGAATTCTATTTTATGCAAAATCCCAAGGCAATGTTATTAGTAAAGGCTTGATAGATATGAATCTGATATAGTAAAGAACAGGACTCATTGTTACAAGTTACGAGTCTTCTTTGAATACATATATCCAGACTTTGCACAGTCAGTGTGGTGTATTGGCTCTCCTGTCTTGCCTGGAATTCAGGTTCTGCACAAGAGGATTATCTATTGATTTAATGTACTTCATTTGCACCCTGTTTTTCTCCCCAGTCATGATCCAAAATGGCTTAAAAGTTTCTCTACTGAGTGGTTGTTGAAGATAAAACTGAGGAGAGGAGAATTATGCAAGCTGCTTTGTGTGTCCATTGGGGAAAAAGGTAGGGTATTAAAAAGTAAATAAATATGTAAGTCTGTGTTGGAATTTTTCATGAAGGTTTCCTGAATTGTTTTATATGTGTCAGACACTTTGCGGACCCATAAACTGCCTGTGAACAGTCTATTCTAAACAGACAATAAAACTGAGATCATGCTAGTGTTTCCCACTTCCCAGTGGAAGACTAACTTAATTGCACTGTGGACACCTTTTAACATACGGTCAGGCAGGACAACAAGGAGTGCTTACAGATGTGCTTCTGCCATTCATTCTTATAGCTGCAGCAAACACATATGCTGTGAAAGTATATGCTATCTATGGCTGTATTTATGCTTTCATGACTGCAGGAAAATCTAACCTCTTTCCTCCACACACACTGGAGGTTGTCCCCTTCTTTTCTTGAGCACCGGAGTGCACATCTAATTGTTTAATTTTTAAAAGAGAGAAGTAGTTGCATAGTAGCCCTCTCTCCCTTCAGGTCTGACCTCCTTTGGTTTAATGCTTGCTGGATTATGAACATATGATAAACTAGACATTATCTCAGCAGATGCATGATCTCAGATGTGTATTGGCTAAAATAATAGGAATGCAAGAGAGTATTTATCTGTAGGGGAATAACAGAATAGAAGTGAGGCAGGCTTAACTCTTCCTGTGCTCACTAATTCTCCTATTCAAATGTTTCCCCAGTAGCTGTTACTGGTCTTCCTCCCTGGTTTTGGTGTTATCTGTGTTTATATGCTTTTGCTGAGAGCTGATTTGGGTGGAAAGATGTCATAAAAATATTTTACAGAGTGAAAGAAATTATTTGAGGGGCTTTCTAGACAGTGCTTCTTCCCAGAAGTGCATCTATTCTTTTGTGAGTGAATTTGATATTGCTATGTTCCAAATTAAAGTATATTAATTGCCATGGAAACTAAGTTTGACAGTAGTGAACAAACAAATATTACTTTCACATCTCAGGTTTACTGTTTTGGAAACAGCAAAAGAGAGGCAGACAACTGAGTAACATGAGATGCTGCCATGTAGGCACCAGTGTCCCAAGGAAACAGTAATTCTAAGCACATAAGAGCCTGTCCAAATCGGACCAAAGGTCCCTCTGGTGCAGCATTATGTTTCTCAAAATGGCTGCCCAGATGGCTCTGGGAAGCATACAGTGAGTGAAATCAACAACCTTCCTCTGAACATTGAATTGATTTTAACTGAGATATCTATCACAACATCAAGACATCTTTCCTGCATACACACTTCTAATTCAGCATATATATGCAGTCAGGAGTTTCTGCCCCAATATGCCTCATTATACTCTTGGATACATTGATCTTTGTCAGTTTGTTACTTATGCATCCATTTTGGAGACATCCTCTTGAAGGACTTACATTTGCTTTGGCTTTCACCATCTCCAACTGTTTGGCGCCAGTATAAGGTGACCGGATTGTCCCACTTTTGGAGGGACATCTGGGGGTACCTGGCAAATTGTACTTATGTTGGAATTAAAATATATATATTACAATACTATTTTTGCGTTCTATGCATTCTATGAAACTTTTTGTTGCTCCATATAGACCAAATTTTAAATCAAGAACCCCCCCCCCCTTGGTCAATGGTGTTCTGCTTTACCAATGTTAAAATCTGGTCACCTTATGCCAGTAGCAATCTAAATTACATCATGTTCACTTTTGATTACAATAATTTACAAACAAGTTACTTAACACTGATCTTCATAAAGAAACAGGATGAATCCTTCTGTTTCTCTATCCATTTTGAAAAGTACTCTGTTACTCCTATGATCAGGACCTGGAACATCATGTCTCCTCACTCCCATTTTTTCCTTTAAAAAAATCAAGTTGGTGAATTTTGGCCCTGGTGTTTTTTGTTACTCTGGTTGATCCTGATATTACATGGCTGTTGTTTTCAAACCAGACAAACTATTCAAATGTTCAAATTGACCTTTTTAAAGGGTCAGATAGTTCCCACCTTATTCTAAACTTGTAAGTAAACTGACATCTCTGCTTTCAAATTCTAGGATTTATAGGAAGTTGAAGTAGAGATTTGCATGGCTATTCCATTCCAAACTACTGGTGAGTAAAAGGTTATGACAGTGCATTTTCTTCTGACTCTACTAATGAGTGTTTTTATGTGTTCATTTCAGTGAGTTTTAACTAGTTTTACAAATCTTTAAAAATGTGCAGACTGGTGTGTGTGCATGTGCGTGTGTGCACATGCTATGCGCAATGGAGATGGTCATGTGAATATGCTTTTATACACTCTGTAAGCCATCAGTGTTCTGGTATGAAAAGAATCCAGGTATGTAATTTATCTGTGATGCTGAAGTCAAAATATGGACCAGGCATCTAAATATACTGCAGTGTGCTTTAGTGACAGTTTTGGAATGAATTGAGCCTTGTTTATATATTTTATGGACTTACTCTGAAATGTTTATTGGTGGAGGGATTCTCTTCTAAAAAAGTGCAGCTGAAGGATTCCAGGAAGTCAGCAGGAGCTAGCACTAACTAGAATGCCTCAGCCAGTAGCATATTGCTTCATTTGCTGTGAGAATCTATTTTAACCTGAACATTTCAGGAATGGAATAAAAACACATGTGGTCATTCTGGCACTAACTGGAATATAGTTTGCACATTTTAGTTACTATAAGATGTCTCCTTAATGAAGAATTGGAATGCAGCAAACAATTTGGTGAGGGGAGGATCCCAGAAGTTACCGGTCAGTTGGCCAAACAGCTGTTTCACATAAACTGATGGAAAGATTAATAAAAATAGTCTTATTAAATATATAGAAGAAAAATGTTAAGCTGAACTGCTTATCTCCTATTTCTCCTCAGTCTTCTCTAGTGAGGGAAATAGTGCTCAATGTGGCAAAAACGTATCCCAACAGTGGGAATGGGAATGGTGGCCTAGCATCACTGTTGGAACAGTCCACAAACACCTAGTTTCTTTAAATGAAACAAAATCTTCTGGGCCAGATGAACTGCATCCAAGGGTACTAAGAGAACTTGCAGTTGTAATCTCTGAACCTCTGACCATTATTTCTGAAATTTCTTGGAGAATAGGTGAGGTGCCAGATGATTGGAGATGGGGAAATTTTGTCCCCATTTTCAAGAAAGGGAAAAAGGAGGATCCAGGTAACTACCAACCCGTCAACTTGATCTCTGTAGTTGGCAACATTTTGGGAAAAAATCATCAAACAGTCGGTCCTTGGGCAGCTGGAACAGAGAGCTGTGATTTCTAAGCCTCAGCATGGGTTTCGCAAGGACAAGTAATGTCAGACCAACCTTATCTCTTTTTTCGAGGAAGTGACTACCTTGCTGGATCAAGGGAATGCTGTGGACATAGTTTATCTATATTTCAGTAAAACCTTTGATAAGGTTCCACATAATATTCTTGTTGACAAGTTGTTAAAATGCTGTATGGATCCTAATTCTGTCAGGTGGATCGATAACTGGTTGACAGATCATACTGAAAGAATACTTAATAGTTCATCATCCTCTTGGAGAAGAGGGACAAGCGGAGTGCCCCAGGGATGTGTCCTGGGGCCTGTGTTGTTCAATATATTTATAAATGATTTGGATGAGGGATTAGAGGGGATACTTATTAAATTTGCAGATGATACTAAACTGGGAGAGCTAGCAAACAGCAGAAGACTGAATCAGAATACAGGATGATCTTGATAGGCTTGAGAACTGGGCTAAACTAAATAAAATGAAATTCAATAAGGACAAATGTAAAGTTCAGCAGTGTGACTCAGTGGCTAAAAAGGCAAATGGGATTTTGGGCTGTATCAAATGGAGTATCATCATGGGAGGTGATGGTACTGCTTTGCTCTGGGTCGTTCTCATTTGGAGTACTGTGTTCAGTTTTGGGCACCACTGTTGAAGAGGGATGTAGACAAACTGGAGTGTGTCCAGAGGAGGGCAACACAGATGGTGAGGGGTTTGGGGACCAAGATATTAGGAAAGGTTGGGGGAGCTTGGTCTGTTTAGCCTAGAGAGGAGACGACTGAAAGGGGATCTGATAACTATCTTCAAGTATTTAAAAGGCTGCTATATAGAATATGGAACAGAGTTGTTCTCTCCTGCCCCAGAGGGAAGGACCAGAACCAATGGGATGAAATTAATGCAAAAGAAATTCTGTCTAAGCATCTGGAAAAAGTTCCTGACAGAGCGTTTTTGGAGTGGAATAGGCTTCCTAGGGAGGTGGTGGGTTCTCCATCGTTGGAAATTTTAAAACAGAGGCTGGATAGCCATCTGACGGAAAGGCTGATTCTGTGAAGGTTCAAGGGGGGTGGTAGGTTACAGTGGATGAGCAATAGGTTGTGGGTGTCCTGCATAGTGCAGGGGGTTGGACTGTATGACCCAGGAGGTCCCTTCCAACCCTATTATTCTATGATCTATGATTCTAAATTCTATGGAGGAAGTATCAGCATGGCTTTGGCAAAGGGAAGTCCAGCCTCATTAATCTTTAGCAATCTGGTAAACAATTACATACAGATACACCACCATGTTTTGGAACATCATTGGTGGTGGCCAGCTGATGCAGTCCCTCCGGTGTGCCTAGCGGCAGTTGTGCTGCTGTGGGGGAGGGCTGATTGTTTTACCATGTTGTGTTAATTTTAATGGGTTTTAATTGGGGTTTTATTGTCTGTGAGTTTTTTTATTTTGTAATCTGCCATAACCCGGTTTGCTGGGAGTGGCAGGAAACAAGTCTAATAAATAATAACTAGATAAAGAAGCAAATAAAATAAAATAAAAATTTTGATGTGTCTTCCATATTTCCTGTGGTTTTACTAGTTATTAATCCTAGCTATAGTCTATATAAGTCTGCTTGTGGCTTAGTAACCAGTAAATCAACAAAAAGCATTGGATAGGAGGCCTGTTGTGTATATCCATCATAGGATGCTAAGTAGTTTCCTGCATAAGAAGCAATCCTTTTATGTAGACTGACTCCATTGTCAGAGGAAACAGTTAACTTTAGTGGAACCAATCGGCTGCATCCAACCTATTGGTTTATTTTGGTACATAAAAGGCAACCATGAATGGTATGGATTCAGAGGGGAGCTAGAATGAAAACAGATCTTGTAATCAGTTCATGGTATGGAAGAGAGGCTGAAGGAAATGAGTATGTTGAGCCTAATTGCGGGTTTCAGTGCCAAAAGCAGATCAACAGTAGGATAAACTCAATGCCTGAGTTGGTTGCAAAAGCTCCTTCCCTAGAAGACTGAGCAGGCGTCACTCAAGGCTGATTTACGCATAATGTATGCAGCCCCAAAGCACAAGATGATCTGCTGGAATCTTTCCAATGATCCAGCATGATGCTGAAATGTTGAGTGGTTTATTAGCTGCGTCTGGAACTGCTATAAGGAATCAAAACACAGTACAGCAGGAGTAGTCAAACTGCGGCCCTCCAGATGTCAATGGACTACAGTTCCCATGAGCCCCTGCCAGCTGGCAGGGGCTCATGGGAATTGTAGTCCATGGATATCTGGAGGACCGCAGTTTGACTACCCCTGCTATACAGCAACAAAATGGGGGCAGGGTCCCAACAACTATTAGGACCTAAACAACTCTGAATTATCGAGAACTCCAGCAACTGACTTATAACACTGTCCCTGTGTCTACCCCATGAGGATGCATCACCATTTAAAGGTGGGGGTTTTCTTTGAAAAACACCCTGGGGGCTCAATAGTGAAAGCCAATCTGATGCTGCTCTGGCTGAACTGAAACTCAGGCTATCGTCTCCTGGCTGAGGAGGATTGAAAACAGCACGGGGGGGGGGGGGTAGACAGAAGCCCCAGTGCATGTGGAAGGGGGGAGGCCCCAGTGGTAGTGGAGGTGAGGGGCAATGCTTCTCCTGTCTTCAAGCCTCCTCAGCAAAGTCAAGATAATCTGGATCTCTGTGCAGCTGGGTTTCCATCAGGCTGGCTTGCAGGGTTGGGCCCCCGTGGTGTTTTCAAAAAAGAAAATTCCATCTTAAAATGACACTATATCTTTGTGCTGGACACCAGCCTTCGTATCTAGTTAAGCCTTAATAATCTACAGCTTGAAATGGCCATTAGCTACTTTGGATTATGAGCCTTTGCTCTGGTTTCTTCTAAAAACTAGGAACTTGGAATTTCAAAGATGAAATCCCCCTTAAGAAGTTAGAAGGAGCCCTCTGCAATCTTGGGGGAGAACTAAAAAGTCCATCGAATTGTGCTGGAGGCAGTCTTCCACTGTATCTGGGAAGTGATAGCATTAGAGTACTGGTAAATGATGAGCAGTCCAATGTTTTAAAAGCAAAGAAAGCAAATGCAGAAGAGACAGCATGCTCTCACAGCTTCTGCTGGAATCCATTGACACTGCCGACAAACTCCATCAATAGGCCAAACACGATTCATTTTATACAATATAAGTGTTGGACAGATAAAATAGAAGTGTAAAACAAGAGACAACAGTATGAGATTCAGTTTTGGAAAACAATGGAAAAGGTAGCTGTGGAAATAGTAGAAGGGTAAGAGAAGATGCTGAGAGTCAGAGATTCTTGGAAATGAAATGGGATTTTAATAATGGCATTTTCAAACTGCCATTGTATTCTGTTTTAGTAATGGATTTTTCTCTGTCATTTCAGACAGACACATTTTAGATACCAGCTGCTAGTGAAATTTAGCTACCTGTTCATACAAACCCTCCTGTGGCTGGTTAGCAAAGTGAGGTTGAGCCACTTTTGAGAGAAGCTCATAGAATCACAGAGTCGGAAGATACCTCCAGGGCAATCTATTCCAACCCCCTGCACAAAGCAGGAATTCATAACTACCTGCCCACCCACAGTGACCCCAATGCCCAAGTGATCCCCCACCAAAAATATCCAGAATCCAGCCTGGCCTGGAGAAAATACACCAACCGTCCCACAGTGGCGATCAGCAATTCCCTGGGTATGCAAGAAAGGGCTGCAAGAGACAAACACTGACACATCCCTTCCAGACCACCCACTCACAATCTGCCCAAGTTCATAAAATCAGTATTTCTTTTAGATGACTATCTACCCTCTGCCTAAAAACTTCCAAAGGTGGAGAACCCACCACCTTCCAAGAAAGCGTGTTCCACTGAGGAACCATCTTTTGGATGTTTAGCTTAAATTCTTCTGAATTAATTTAAACCCATTGGTTCTGGTCCGACCCACTGGGGCAACAGAAAACAACTCTGCTTCATCCATATGACAGTGTTTGAAGATGGTGATCATATCACCTCTTAAGTCATCTTCTCTTCAGGCTAAACAGACGAAGCTCCTTTAAACTTTCTTTATATGACTTGGTCTCCAAACCCTTCACCATCTTTGTAGCCCTCCTCTGGACACACTCCAGTTTGTCTACATCCTCTCTTCAGTTGTGGTGCACAAAACTGAACACAGTACTCCAAGTGAGGTCTTACCAGAATGGAGTAAAGTGGTAACATCACCTCATGTGATCTGGACACTATACTTCTTTTAAATTTCCCTTTTTAGCCACTGAGTCACACTGCTAACTTATGTTCAATCTATGGTCTATTAAGACCCCAAAATCCTTTTCACACATACTACTGCCAAGACAAGTCAGATTTTTCCTACCTAAATGAAGAACTTTACATTTATCACTATTGAAATTCATTTTAGCCCAGTTTTCTAGCTTGTCAAGATCATCCTGTATTCTGATTCTGTCTACTGATGTGTTTGTTCTGGTTTCTACTCCTTTGTTGCACTTCTGAATCACTGAGGAGTACTGTTTAAAATACCTATAGCGCTTTAGGGCTATAAGTGCTTCATTGGCACCACTGAGATGCCTTGAGAGCGGAGGGGAAAGCAGCACTGTTTGAAATGACCATAGCACTTCAAACAGAGCTCATAAATGGAAGGAAATTCTCTGTATGAAACCTCCGTCACTATACTTGTGATTGGGCCAACAACAAATAAATAACATCTGGTTTAGAACAGTTATGTGGAAATCTTCCATGATGAAGTTGCCAGATCTCAAGACCATACATTTTGTGATGATGGATGTTCTGTTCTGTGGATGTTCTGTGGGAATTGCTGACTTCTGTGGCTATGGCATCTGCCGTGTTTGGGAGTCAACTCAAGTTAGTGCAGTGCAGATAGAAAGAGGACTGGCTGCCTTCAGGGACTGAGGGGGCCATCGGGAGCACACAAACAGAGGCGCCAAAGGTGCAGAATACAAGGAATGGACAAGCTGCCTCTGCCCATCTCTGGACAGCCGTGCTGAAAGCCTCACTAAGTTGGTGCGAGGGAAACGAGAAGAAGGGCGCGCAGTGCCTGAACAGAAAGCAAAAATCCTTTATTGTACACAGTACAGAATGTAATGCAGCTTTGCAGGAGATATATTATTGTAGCCCTGCTCAGGCAACAGTCATTTCACATCAATCCTCAGATTAACCCTTTCTGCACTATAGACTTCTCATGCCAAATTTTAAAACAAAAAAAAGAAGCAAGCCCCATTCATTTGGGTTAAGCTTTGGGGCAATCTGGGAACCACAGCAGAGTTTGCTGTCATTGTGTGCTTTGTGATAGGCCACTTTGGGGGCCCTGGATAGATTCTGGGGAGAGTTGCTGAGTTGTCCACAGAGTTAATCTTCATATTCATACTTTTTTTTTCTTAAAAAAGTAAAGTTAGTCAAAAACCCAAACAAAGTTATCAAAGCAGAAAAAGAAATCCTATACAGCATTTACAACAAAACACAGAGCCCGCAAGGGAAGAGACGCATTGTGGGTAAAGCATTGTACAGGTGTGTGCCAACGGGCTCACAACAACAAGAGAGACAACTCCTGAAGGATCCAGAGAAGCTTTATATATACTGAGTAAATCTGGCCTCCTTCTTCTCCCTGCATTTTTACAAAATCAAATTGTGATACTTTTTTTCTTTAAAAAAAATCCCCCTAAAGTATGTGGCTTGCATGAAGCATGTGAAAGAGAGAAATGCGACTTACAAATTAAGCTAAAATACACACGTTGTCTCTTTCTCCCTTGCTGACAAGCTCAAAGAGGACCAGAAAAGTCAGTTAAGCAGTAATATGGCAATGGAGTCATAAGGTCAGAACCTGGGGATATCGAACAGCTGGGGCTGTCATGTATTAGATACATACAATTCCCAGACACAGAAAAAGCCAAGCGGCTTGCGCTCTGCTGCTGCACAGAAGCATACTCCAAATGCACAGCATGCTGTGCAAAATGTCCAAGCAGGATCCAGTGCAGGAAAAGCGCAAAGCAGATATGCACACATTGGGCCAAAGAAACTCCACCCCAGCAGCAGTGCCCTTTGCAAACAGCACTGCCAGAGGCAGGAAAGCAGCCGCTTGGCCAGAAGGTGGACTTGCCACAGATACAAAACCTACAAAAATCTAGTTAGAAATGTTGCCCCACAACATAAAAAGAGTTTGGCCAAGCCCCCCTCCCCCCCTAAAAGCAAGCCATCCATGCACAGCCTTGTTAAAGAGAGGGTGGCCAAGGGCTTGCTGGGCTCTTAGGGAGGTGATGCTTAAGTGCTGTTCTTTAAGTTGGGATGTTTACTGGAGACTAAGAAAGGCTTCCCCAGGCTGAGGAGCTGTGCACTGAGAACCCAGGAGGGCTGAGCTAGCCCATTCCCAAGGACTTACACTGCATCGGTTCCCCTTTCCCTCTGCAAATCAAAGCCCTTTTCCATGGTGCAAGGTAGATAACAAGGATTGTGATTGTAACAGAGCACATTTTCAGAACGAATCTGCGAGTCACATGCAGTCTATTCAAGTCCCGTGGACGTGTATAATCGCACCTGTCCCTATCAGCCGGGCCTAAAAGACAACCCTTCCCAATCTCTGTGCACCCAATAGCTGCACCCAATGTGATCAGTGACCGCAGGTCCTACTCACTAGCCACGCTACTGCCAGTCTTCACATGGAGGGCCTTGAAGTGTTTTAGGCTCTTCTGATAATGTTTGCAAAGAGCAGTTTCATGAACAGCAGAATTTTCTTTACAAAAAAAATTGCCCTTATTGGTTGGAACAGGAGTCTCTCATGTCAGAATTCTGCTGCTTCACAAGTCAGTAAGCAAAGCCTTCTGCATAGGGGAGGTTGCTGCAGTGATCCAAGTCTAGGAGGTATGCAGAGTTGTCTTCAAAATGCGTCAGAGGTATGGTGTCATCTTCATTCACATGGCAGTCTGGTTCAGCTTTCAAGAACGGACGCTGATTGTCAGGGAAGGCCATGGAGAAAAGAGCATCAGGATCACAAACAAATTTGTAGACATACCGCTCTCCAGCCACCTGAAAGAGGCAGAAGGTTCTGTTAGGGCAGCCCTTCTCAACTTTTTTACCATTAAGAATCCCCTAAAACAATGGTCCCCAACCTTTTTATCACCAGGGACTGGTCAACGCTTGACAATTTTACTGAGGCCCGGGGGGTAGTCTGTTGCTGAGGGTCGTCGCCGCCACCGCCTGAGCCCCTGCTCCACTTGCTTTCCCGCCAGCACCCTGAGATCCTGCTCCTCCTGGGGGAAGCTGCCAGCAGCAGATGCGCAATGCCACGCCAAGGGGGAGCCCCAGCCATGGCGGCCGCCGGAGAGCACCAAAGGTGAGCTGGTGGCAGAGTGGCAGGGCAGGCCCTTAGGCAGCACCTGGGAAGGAGGATGAGGAGGAGCCATGGCCCAGTACGGACTAATCCACGGACCGGGTTGGGAACCACTGCCCTAAAACACTCTTCAGGCTTCGAGAAACTCCAAAAGTGGTGCAATTGTGCAGAATATAGTTGGGAAGCATAACTACGTACACCCCCACCTTAGGCCTCTCCCTTTCCAACTCTCTCCAAACCCATCATTGGCCATTTTAGGAGGGGTGGGTGGACTGACAGACCATATAAGGTCATATAACCCAATAACGGTTTAACAAATTAAAAAAATATATTAAAAATTAATTGACTCCCACCCATTTGGGAAACCCTTCATGGGCCATCAAGAAACCCCAGGGTTTCACGATACCCTGGTTGTGAAAGCCTGTGTTAGGGTAAAACAGGTGAGGAAAGGCAAAGGGGAGGGGAATATGTGCATGTATGGGTAGATAAGATTGTCAAAGAGCACCAATAAACATGCAATTACACTTTTCTCTAGGTTAGTCAGAGAAAACAGTTGCAACTTACAAAACTCCCCGCTTCATTCAGAGTCAACTAAATGAATGCAATGATCAGAGGCATGCTCAGAGATTTGTCAAAACATTTCTTTAATAACCCCCCCCCCCCCCCGCTCCAAATCGATCTCTTTTGGAACTATCTTCAGAATAACATTCTCTCCTTTCTGGAATACCTTTACAAGTTCTAATCCTACCATGTTCAGGGTTATATGTATGCTAAGATTGTGCAAGCACAAATTAGAAGGGCAAATTTTAGTACTGGGAGCAGAATTAATAATCAGAGTTTTGTTTTATTTTTTTAAACATTAAAAAACTGCTAAGAACAAAGGTTGACTATATCCTTTCAGATCTATGTCGGGTAAAATCTCAGCTTCCATGGACAGAATTTCCAGTCACCTGGAAAAGGACTTCTGGGCTCTATGAAGTTTTTGCTGTCAATCATTGTAACTATTAATATTATTTTGTAAACCACACAGAACACTCTGCCCTAGCCATACCCTTCTAGAAGCAATCAAATTGGGGTGGGGATGCACTTAGGAACGGATCATGTTTCCATGTGATTGTTGGCATAGTTGTATGACTTTTTTAAAAAGTTGGATGACATATTTGCCAGCAGAGGAGAGGAAGAGCCCTTATCCTTCATAAGACGTGAAACAGATTAAGCACCCATAAGGAGTTTACCAATGTTTACCTTGGCAGCAAGCCCTGGACAAAGCCTAGGCAAGCTGCTTGCCAACTTTTAGTCAGTTTCGGCTTGGTGGCATTACTGTAAAAAGGAAGCAGACAGAAGGAATCTGCAGCCCTCTGCTTTCATACATAGTTTCATCTCCGGCTGGTTTCCTACAGCAGAACTACATAAAGCCAGTCTAGTGCGGTGGTTACAAAGTCGGATTAGGTTCTGGGAGTCCCAGATTCAAGACCCCACTCTGGCATGGAAGCTCACTGGGCGATCTTGGATCTGTCACTCTCTTCTAGCCTAACCTCTCACAGTTGTTGTGAGAATAAAACGGAAGAGGGGAGAATGGAGGTGTCAGCAGCTTTGGGTCCCCCACTGGGGAGAAAAGCTAGATACAAATATATATAATCCACTAAAATATAATCCAATAAGTTTTTTATTTATAAAAATGTTTTCACAGCATGGCATTGTGTGTGTGTGTATGTATGGCAGGGTAACTCATCAGTTATCAATTATCAATTAATACTTCACACAAAGCAACAATCAGGGGTTTATACAACCAGACTCCACATAGCAATTTCAGGAGCCGTGAATGCAGTATTGTACAAAGAATTTTGTTTTCAATAGCAGCAAGGGCCGGAAAATACAGTATAATTTCAGTTGAAGAGATGGACAGAGCAAATGAGAAATAGAAATGCTCTTTTGCATTATAGCTGGGACAGGAACCGAGTGGTGGAAGATGAGAACTACCTAAGCGAGCCACTCTCATCCCAGACTCTGTTTCCTTAGGGCCAACACCATTTCCATGCAGCTAGAATGTTCACAGGGAAGAGAGTGTTACTTGCCTTTTGCATGATGCCTTTTTCATAGTAGTAGCGAAGGGAGCGGCTGAGCTTGTCGTAGTTCATCGCAGGCCGGTTTTTTTGGATTCCCCACCGGCGAGCTACCTGCAAAAGTGGAAGTACAAGCAGGAAGTCTGAGTAGCATGTCACATTTTGCCCTGACTGAAAGCTGTTATAGTGGAGAAGTGTTTCCAAGTCAAGCCCCTAGATATAAATTTGCGACACTTAAAGCCCATTTTTCTGCCCCCATCAGGGTCACCAAGATGGCTGAACACATGAAGCTGCCTTATGCAGAATCAGACCATTGGTCCACAAAGGTCAGCACTGCTTACTTAGCTGCAACGAGCCCTTGTGGGAGTGGCAAGATATAAATGTAATTAATAAATAATAAACAAATTAAAATAAATTCATAATATTTTCCCATGAATGCATTTATTGGATCACCTTAAAAAGTGACGTAACACCTACAAAACGCCACACCATTACCAGACAGCGATGACAGCTTGCAGTTAGCAAGGACTGACCCTCAACTTGTTGAACAAGACTATTAATGGTGACTCTTCTGCAAGGCTTCTCCAATAATAACTGTGTAAATTTGTTTTACTAACAGTTGTCTAGAAGAGTTTAGAGGACATGTATCACTTAATTGTGTTCCCCTTGCAGTAAAAGAGAACAGCAAAGACTTCCAGGCATTAGCAACCTAAACGAGGTAAAACAGTTGCAAAGAACCAAATCCCTTTTTCCTAGAAATGCACAAGGCCTGCCTAAGTGCCACTCTGTCAGGTCAGAAGACTGGCTAGATTTGTTGGCCAAGGCACAAAGGATCATGTGCCGACCTATTAGCATATTACATATGGAAAAGACATGATGGGAAAGCTAATGAAGGCCCAAGTGTGCGCTGACTGAGCATTCTATTCCAACATGACTTTTTGAGCAGTTGTGAACAGTTATTCCAGCTCACGTTGGGAACAGAATCTGATGACATCAGCCTGTTGCCAACCAACCAACTTTTTCCCAGGGGATTTCTGGAATGGACAGTCAGGCTCTCAGAATAGATTAATCGCATTTCCTTGCACTAAGTGCACCAAGACGGCCCATGTCCACCTGAGGCCCTGACGAACAACCGAGCCAAATGCATGGGATGTTTCCAAAGGCCTCAGCTGCTAAACAGGCTGGCTGCACTCATGCCAGCCAGGCCAGCTTTACCATAACGGTAAAGAACAGGGAAGTGATGTGCAAGGATGAACTAAAGCAGGGGTAGTCACAACCTGTGCTCCTCCAGATGTCCATGGACTACAATTCCCATGGCAGGGGCTCACGGGAATTGTAGTCCATGGACATCTGGAGGACCACAGGTTGACTACCCCTGAACTAAAGAAGTCCAGCATCAGCAGAGAAAGCAGCAAACACTTCACGTTCCACGGCACAGCTGCTCTCACACACAGAGAAAAGTATTCTCACTGTGAGCTTCTCTATATTTGTTCTCTGACTATTGTACTGCTTCCAAGCAAAGCAACCAGAAAAAAAGCTATTGCAGTGCTTTTAACTAGCTTTCCTTCATGCTCTTCCACTCCTATTTCTCCAGCCTCCTCTCTCTCTCTCTCACACACACAGCCTGAGGAAGAATGTACTGGGAGCCAACTACAGCTGTATGCACACAGCACTGCTTTGTGAATTCAGCAAGCACCTTAGACGTTGGGGGGGGGGGGCAGATGGACGGACGACGACAGGAAACTTTGCTTCAGTTTTAAGCTAACACCTTGCGATATGCTTTCCAATAGCATACAGAATTAAACCTTTTGTAACTGGCTCGAGGGCGGAAGCATGTTCAGGAATTCTGCATGCTCAGGCACAAGCTCTTTTGCATACCTACGCCACAGCAGGGAAAGAGCCCAGAGCATGTTGTCTATGCACAGATTCGTAGGAGCCTGGTAGCGACTGTTACATAATCGTTCCCCAGCACCTGGGCGTTGATTATGGCAACAAGCAGTGAAAGAGCTTCCTCTTTACTGCTGCACAGGCTGGCACAAAAAATCATAAACTCTGTTCAAAGCCCTCATCCTCTCAGTGGACAGGACTGCCGAAAGCAAGGTCAGTTCTCAGCCCTTTGATCGTTTCTGCCTTCGGGAAGATACTGAGATCTAAAATGTCAGGCCACTCATGCTGTATAGCAGGAGAGAGGTCACACAATGTGGCTGTGCATCTCCCACTCATGCTTTCTTGGCCTTCTCACTTATGGAAAACCCAGCCAGGACAAGATTCATGGTGAAAATATTTTCAAGTTCAAAGCGTTGCCTTTTCATAATGCAGAGGGAGTGAAACGGCAAACTAGAGGGGGCTGCCAAACTGCTGTTTGAAAAACCACAATTTCCATGCAGAGCATACTGTATATTATGGATAATTACCCACCATGCACTGCTTGGCTGTGCAGCTGGTTTCAATTATTAGTCAAACAGCTTCCTCCTCTGCATCATTCAGTACAACCCAGTGCACCACAAGACTCCTCTCAGTAATTGCAAGGGTTTATTTACAAAACCAGTGTCTCCACAGGGTGACAACAGTGCAAAGCCCACAGCAACAGTGGAAATGAGCAGAAAACCTTTCTCCAAGGCACAGCTCAGTATCTGTCGTGTAATGAGAAAAGAACATGCCCTAGACCTGCTGAATGGGAAGATGTTCTGGAAAGCCAATGAGCTGCTGTATAAAGGGACTGGAAGGGGAGGGGGAGAGAACAGAAAACACACAATGGATTCTCAACTGGCTCTTTGTTCTATCAGCTTTTTAAAATGTGGAGTTTTTTTAAACTGCAAACATAAGATGGCATGAACAAACACAATATAGAATCATAGAGTTGGAAGGGGCCATACAGGCCATCTAGTCCAACCCCCTGCTCAACGCAGGATCAGCCCTAAGCATCCTAAAGCATCCAAGGAAAGTGTGTATCCAACCTTTGCTTGAAGACTGCCAGTGAGGGGGAGTTCACCACCTCCTTAGGCAGCCTATTCCACTGCTGAACTACTCTGACTGTGGAAATTTTTTCCTGATATCTAGCCTATATTGTTGTACTTGTAGTTTCAACTTATTACTGCGCGTCCTTTCCTCTGCAGCCAATATCTCATCTCACCCATCCTAAACCATGATTTTTCCAAGAGCAAAACTATAGAATGAAAGAACTAACAGAAGGGAATGTAGAGAAATTGAATGATAGGATATATTTATTGGAATACCAACACTGACACATATTGACAAGCTTCTGCCAAATCACAGCAAATGTTTATTTATTTCTTTATTCAATTTATAGTCTGCATTCCTCCTTGGAATAAAGGCGGATTACATAATAGTACCTCATAAAAGCCCCATTAAACCCCTCACATCTTTTCTCCATATACCTTTTCTGTATATGGAACTCCAAGCATTCTGTTTATTTCCTGTTCTGTAATAGGAGAGTGGAAAGATTTCTGATGGTGATGTATCAGCTTCTTTCCAACAATGAACGTTTTTAGGCTCATAGAATAAAAGATTTAGAAGGGATGGAACACAGCATATGAACCCTACTTGTGTGGGGTCACCTGTCTGATGCCTGCCATCTGAATAAAGGACATATTTAAGAAAGAGTAAGAGGCTAGCCTGGCTGGAACAGGGCTTTGTGAATTGGGAGAAGTTTAAGATGCAGTGATGTTATCTTCTTTCTGCATTCTGCTACCCTATTCTCCTTCATGTATGAACAAGGCTCAAGTCCAATTTCATTTTAATTCTAATGTAGAATGTATAAAACTCTGGATGGATGAGATCATCTATGAGATGACAATCCATCCAATTAAGCTAAGGAGTTACTCCCTGCCAATAATCCAGCTGTTGCAAGATCAAGCAGCTTTAAGTGCAACAGGTTCAGCGACAAGTGTGAAAGGAGGGTCTTACGAAGTCTGGCTCTGTTTTCTCCATTTGACCTTGGTGTGGACTGGATAAGATTCAATTAACAGATTCACACAGGGCCAGAAATAACTTTATTTACAGATGCTATGCCTCTCGTTATACCCCTAGGCACCATACATAAAGGAGAACTGCCGTTTTGAAGCTGGAATAAGCTAATAACCAGGACATAATGCAGAAACAAGTCAATTTGTATATGGATTGACCCTGTCAAGGCGCAATACAAACAGACCATCTAATGCAGGGGTAGTCAAACTGTGGCCCTCCAGATGTCCATGGACTACATTTGTTGGCAGGGGCTCATGGGAATTGTAGTCCATGGACATCTGGAGAGCCACAGTTTGCCTACCCCTGATCTAATGCATCAAGCCTCTGAGAAAGTAGAGACAGCTTTAATGTTACGGGGAGAAGTACTTGCTGTATCATGCAAAACAACTGAACGTGGGAATCTTCCTTCTGAGAAAATACCATGGGTAGTATCCATGCAATTCTGCATGAAGGAGATCACCAATTGCCATTCACACATCACTTCTGTTTTTCAACAGCTCTATGTGTGCTCTTGACATACCAAGGAAGAGCCACAATCCTAAACCTGACCAGTACCTCCACTTTCTGCAACCACAAGTCTCAACTAATGCTATTTCTACTGTATTCTGCCTGCTTTCAAGTGGCCTGGCCCAGAGACTACAAATAAATGAAACAGTATTAAGTTGTATCTATCACCTGAAAGTGTCCTTCATCCCTCGCGAGAGCCAGCTTGGTGTAGTGGTTAGGAACGTGGACTTCTAATCTGGCAAGCTGGGTTTGATTCTCCACTCCCCCACATGCAACCAACTGGGTGACCTTGGGCTCACCACAGCACTGAGAAAGCTGTTCTGACTGAGCAGTGATATCAGGGCTCTCTCAGCCTCACCTACCTCACAGGGTGTCTCTTGTGGGGAGAGGAAAGGGAAGGTGAATGTAAGCCGCTTTGAGATTGCTTCGGGTAGGGAAAAGTGGCACATAAGAACCAACTCTTCTTCTTCTTCTCTTTGTGACAAAGAGAAGAGTTTGCTGACAGATAGCCACAGCAGCTAAGTTCATTGCAATTGAGCCATCCTTTATTCTACATTCTAGTAGACTTTTGTTGGATAAATTAAAAATAAGGCAATGATAATGTATGGCAAACCTGGAAGTCTTCCCTCCCTGCCCAGGTGTTTTACCTCTTCAGGCTCAATCAGTTTGAACTCCATGCCCCTGCCAGTCCAAGCAATGAAGTGGGCATTGGCAGGATCATCCAAGAGGGTGACCAGGAACTGCCACAGTTGGAGCGATCCTCGTCTCTGGTAAGGAGGCCCTTCACGATACACTGTGGGCTCTTGCTTCACTTTGCCTGTTCAGAACAAAGCAGCACCAGTTAGATTCCACATCCCCCAGAAGGCAATGATCAGGCATTACAATTTCCTCCAGTTTCTCGAAATAACCTCAAACATTTAAGAAGCCAGGTGAATGCAAAAGTTACAGCACATTTGGCCTTCTAGTTGGTGAGGGTCTCCCCCTGTACAAAGGTGCACCAAGCAGCCAGATGTCACTGGCCCACAGCACTTCTTTTGAATAGTTACACAGCTTTTCTCAGCCTTCCTATTCTGTAATATTAATCTGGTAATGAATGTAGCTTTACCACTAAAACCCTGCATCCTGCAGTCATTGGAGACAGTTTCTCTGACAATCTAAGGCACAAATGAAACAGGGTGTCTTGGAGCACCCAGAACGGCTAATCCACCTTCTTGCTTCTCCAGAACTCCTTGAAATCCCTAAACAACCAGTCCCTTACCTTCCAACCTCTCTGGTACAACACAGGTATCATCAAAGTACAACCGGGCATCCTTCTCATATGAGAACCCTAAGAAGAAAGAAGACATGCAGATTAGCTCACCACACATTCTGTTTGTGATACAGGTCAAAACACACAGATTAGTCCACTTCCTCCTGGACTGTTGGTTTTATGCCATTACTTTGTCTGCTGGCAGCAACTGCTGGGCAGTTTAAGTCAACAGGTACAGCCTCACAGCGCTTACTTGCGGATGTGCCAGCTGCTCTACTCTGCCAACTCCAGGGGCTTGTCTAGACAGCAGGTTCCCCTGTGGCTGGATTCACACCAGACTGAAAAAAACTAAGTGGAGGTGAGAGAACGGGAAAGAAAAGAGGGACCAGGCCCTAATAAATCTACCTTGTGTTGTAGCTTCTGCTTTGGATTGTGATGCCTTTCTAGTCTCTGGCCTGGCAGACATTGTGCCAGAGAGAAGCATGGGGACCAGCCCAGTTTCTTAGCGTGGCATATCAGCTTCAGGCCAGCCCTCTTCCACCCTCAAATCCAGCGGCACCCTTCAGCTTTGTTTACAGTAACTGGTTGAGCTACATAAGCTGGTTCAGACTGAACTTTAAAAATGTCCTTTTCATGTGGTCAAACAGCACTGCTCGATCTTATCAGACATCTACATTGTTATAAGGAGAAACTTCCTCCACAAACCTAAGTCTGCCCACAACATTAGAGCGCTACAATGAGTAGCAATCATGCATCTAACCCCGATAAGCTAATACCTATCGATGTATATGGGGTGTCTCGCTACAGGAAGAAGACACGCTCTGCTCCTTTTCTCTTACTGCAGCTACTCCTCTGCACCAGCAACTTTTTAAAAACAAGAGAGGTCTTTTCAATTCCACAAGGTCAGTGACCAGCAGCATTACCTCTAGCTCACTCCTCTGCAAGATGAACCACAGGCAGAAAGGTCTCAAAGGGCAAATGAGATATGGCCCTGACATTCTGTGAATGGAGCTCCTACTGATTTTTTTTTTTAATGTGAAATAGCAGGTTTATGGGGGCCGTGATCCAGACTACTGCTTAAAAATGGGGGGGGGGGGAGGGCAAGGGCGGAATGCAGTGGAAATCCTATTCATGGAATTCCAACACCATACAGCAGCTTACTCCCATTATCCGTGATGCCAATTCTCTAATAAGGACCCCCCCCCCAAAAAAAACCCTCTGGTATTGAAATCCCTGTTTGGTGATAGCCTTTTTCAACCTTTTGACAGTGGAGAATAAATATTCAGGCTTCATGGACCCCCAGAAGTTATCTCGGCTGGCCACGCCTCCCAGAAGTGACGTAACTGGAAGTGACATCACCACTTGCACCCTTCGCCCTCCTTTCGTTCCCTTCCCCCACCTCTGGGTGGAGGCGGCCAGTTCCCTCGCTTGTGGCCAAGTCCATAAAGGTAAGAGGGGAAAGGCTACAGACCCCCTCTGGAGCTCCCACAGACCCGATTGGGAATCCCTGATCATTCTGATCATCATCATTCTGGCCTCTGTGATAATTGTGTCATTTTTGAGGGATGCTTCACAGGTGTGCCTGGCCCCTTTTCTTTGCATTTTTAAGAGGTACCTGAAGATAGCTTTGTTTAGGACTGCATTTGATTAAATTACTAGCAGTCATAAATGGTGATTTTAAAATTATGGTTCTTTATGTATTTTAGCTACTTCATTTTATGCATTTTAGCTACACTGTAAGCTGCTTTGAGCTCCATAAGGATAAAGGTAGCTAATAAAGGCTTTCAATAAACAAAATCTCTATTTGTGTATATACATGCTGCAAGAGATACTGTTTGCTCAGATAAGGATCCAGAGATGCTAGACTTTTATTAGCAGCCGTAGCCATGAGGGCAGCTGCTGTTGGCACCTAACATGGCTAAGAGAGAGGCAGGAAGGAAGAATCTGTTCTGTGGGTAAAATGGAAGGTGTTGTTTCAGCATTGCTAAGGAGGGAAACTGGCAACAGGCGTATTGAATGTCCCCAACAGGTCCCAAACACCCTTAACTATCTGCTTGCAATGCAGAAAGGGAATCAGGATGATTTACAGAGACAGGACTCGACTGCAGCAGGGCAAAGATAACATCATCAGTTGAATAAAATGGTTTCCTTGGTCCAATTAATATCTTCATGCTGTGAGGGGATGCAGTTCTTGCACATGCTCATTTCTCGCTAGCACCTAGGGATAGGTGGGGGCAGGCGCTACCTTGGAAGGCCTCATACAGCACCCACAAGGGGGCTCCATCCTCTTGCCAAGCTCATCGATTTGTTCAAGCAGCAGCAAACAATGGGTCTCTCCTCTCCCCAGAGCTTGCTGAGCATTTGGCTCTCACCCTAGTCACAGCAGTGAGGTTCACCTTTGAAGAAGGTTCAGGTTTCAGCAAGGACAGAGCCACAAAACTGAACTCGAAGGCAGCAAGAGCAACCCCTCAGACCCTTCATCTGCAAGGATGGGACAACAACCCAGTCCTACCTTTTAGGGTTGCTGTGACAATCATGTTATATGAAACACTTGGAACACTCCAAAAGCTAATACCGGTTTCTAATATTATGATTGTTAGCTTCTTGTTCTTGATAACTCCTCCTACAGTACTGCAAAATGCCCTCCAGCAGAAGCAAACCAACCATTCATCTTTAGTTTCACGGGAGAGTTTTTGCCCTTGCTCTTGGGGTAATCATTTACCACTCTATATTGATTAATTTTCTGAATTTTATTTCACGCACACAATTATACATGAGCTCAATCATGTTTCTGTTCTCCGGCCACTTACCGTCATGGCTGTTGGGGAAGTAGCCACCTCCTCCTCCTCCTCTCACATACGCTGACTGGCAATTAGGCACTTCTGAAATAAAGATGAAGGGAGATTTCATATTGTCAGCATTTCATTTTTGTATGAACTAACTTCTGGGGTTAGTTGCCTTGTCGGTTTAGCAAGTAGAAAGGGTGAGTTATATTTTTAAATAGTAAATACAATTAGAAGGGAATCACCTCTTCTCTGCAAAAAGCAAAATACTTCAGAGAAAGACCATGTTTTAGATGTGAACTATTGTTGTCCTAGTCCCATGTACTAAGATTATTTACCTCCTGGTATTAGGTATTCAGAGACACAATGGGTCACTGACTAAATAGGAGAAGTATTGAATTTGCAGACATTAATAAAATCTGTTGAAACCAGGCATATTATATTGTTCCTGGAAGAAACCACTCAGATAAATCCCCCTCATCGCTTCAGCTGTCTTTCCCCAGAAGGCAAAAGCGGAAGCTTGACACATGGAAAAAAATTAGTCAGAAACCTGCAGGATTGGTTGAGAAAGCATGCTTAAGCTACACACACAAGCATGAACTAGCAGTTAAGCTGCATCCCCTTGAAAACACACAAGAAACAGGGAGAAGAGAAAAATATTCCTTTAACTGTAGATCTTCTCCCATCTGTTCCAGCCTGCCTCTGAGAGGTCATGGTATTTTTAGGTCTAAGGCGATTTGTAGCTATGTGGTGGGACCTGCCCCAGCAGCAGCTGCAGAATCTAATAAGTGATCAAACTGCCCCTCTTCATATCCCAAGGTGAGCATTTAGCAGAAAGCCAAAGTCAGCTATGGGTTCCAAGAGGTACCCAAATACAGCCTGACTCTTGTACGCTCAGCGTCCCCAAAACTGAAGAGGGGTGTGTGCGCGTGTGTGTGGGGGGACTTTTGCATGCAAGCAGGCAAAGCTGCCCTCCCCCACGGCCAACAGTAATGCCTTTCAGATTATGGAAGCTTAGGTCCTGCTACATCTGTTGAATGCTTGATTTTTAAATTTATTTTTTCAAGCCACAAAGAGATAATCTACCATTCTAACTAGGTTAAACATGGCCACAAAAAGGCAGCAGCTCCCCCTTCCATGGAAATGTACAGCGGCAATACAAGCCATAACTTTAGGGGAATGGTATATATATAAAGCCGCGGAGTAAAATCTAGCCGTCAGAGCACATGGAGAGACTGTTGGATGCTACAGTGATATTATGACTGCATTTTCCATTTCCTTCCCTGGCAAGATCAAAGAGTTCTTCATCTTCATCCTTGTGGGTTCGGCTGGACTTCGATCTAGGATCAAAGAGGGAGCAGCTGCTACAGGACACTAGTGTGGAGCAGAACCATTGGAAATGGTTGCAGAGCCACACTACATACCCCTCTCCATTCAACAGGTATTGAGCTGTCTCTAGCAATCATACAGAGATATCCGAAGGCTGCAAAGAAGCAAGCTGCATATACAATTTTTTTTCAAGGACAGCAATATGAGCCCAAGGACTTCATGAATGCTGGCTGATTAGGTTCCTGATGGTACTGAGGCTCCTTTGTAATCCTGACAGCCACCAAGGAATGAACACCTGCCACTAACATACTCACCTGAGTCAATGCAGTAGTCCCTGGGCTCTTGCTTGATTCCCATGGGAGACTGGAATCCATGCCTGGGTGGCCCAGGGATGCCTGGGACACCATGATCATAGAGGGGGTCATGGTACTCTTGCTTGAATCCCTGAGGAGGATGGGCAGCAGCAGGGACAATAGGCTCTGACATCTGCCTGTGGTAGACAGGGCGATTGTCTCCCGAAAGCCCTGGCGGAGGATAGGGATGGCAAGGTTCAGACATCTGTCTCTGAAACCTGGGTACACCCAAAACAGACAGGGAGAAACAGTTATACACCAGAGTTAAGAGACCAAGGGCTCTCATGATCCCCAGAGTTGTCCCTCAGCCCCTAGAATCACACCTTCAAAAGGCAGCTCCTCTGAAGTACAGGAAGCTTTCACAATCAGGATTCTTAGCAATGCCCTGTACAACATTTGAGCCCTTTCCAAAACTCAACCTAAGAATGAGTTTTGGGGAGAGGTAGGTAAGATGCATCCTGGGACACCAGCTACCAGCTTTCAATCAACAATGAACACCCCCTTTCCCAAAGCTGAAGACAAATGTATCCTAAGCCTTCCTGAGAAACAGAGGCCTTCTACACTGTCTCTGACAGGGAAATTAAGCAAATGTATCTGGGGAGAATTCAGCATGATGTAGAAAGGATGAGGACACTCCCCTGACTGGATCTTCCAACGTTTTTATTTTAAAGCACGTAGGCAGCTCGGAAGGAGACCACAGCATGGCATTGGGGCATGTTCGGATGTGGTCAAAGCTATATTTCTGCCACAGAGCTGGGGAGGAATTATACTGGAAAAATGTGTTAACGTTTTGCTAATTATAATAAGGAAAAAACAAAACAAAACCCAGAGGCAGAAGTATTACTTCTAAGTAAAAATAAATATATAGGGAGATCTGATCATAAATCTCCTGCATCATGTGCAGTTTTTGCCCCCAATAAGCTCCTTGTAAGAAACTGGTTTCTTATCAGCCCGAGCTGCTTATTGGCTTTATGCTCGTGGCAGGAGCAAGAGAGACTTCTAGTGGGATCTATTGTAGCAGGTGCAAATAGTAGATTTGATTTACTTGCCACAACACAAGGTATATCCCTCTTGTGCAGACTAGACCTACAATTGGACAAAAATCCTGCTGCTAAGAGCACAAAGCAGTTCAGCCTTTGCTGGTGAGAAATCACCCACTACTTTGCCATGGCTACATTTTGGTCAAGTGAAGCAAACAAGTGGTTACATAATTCTGAATCTACTCAGCCATCTGAAAAAGCCAAGTGGCTGCTAATCTGCCTTTAAGGCTAGAGGATTAAGCCTCTCCATGTGTGAAGGGAAAATGTGCACTTTCTGAAATGCTCTAGTGCTATAAAGTACACACAAAGTCTTAGCATAGTGCATGCTCTTGACAGACAGCTCGGTTACTCTCATGCCAAGTCTGAGATCTTAGATGAAAACTTACTGACTGCCTTGTGAATTTCAAATGTCAGAGAGAGACTGATGCTATGTTTTCAATTAGATGGCTTCCTTTCTTGCTTCTGTTCCCAGAAAGCCAAGGGTGCAACCTCATAATAACCATACTCTGTGGCCACTGAAGTTAGAAACGTGTCCTACACAAAGATACCTTAAATAAAGATCCCCATCCCGGTTGTTCCCCCCCCCACTCATCCAGCCTGATGAAGAGCTCTGGAACATTTAAAAAGTTGCGCACACCATGTTGTCTTCTTTTGGTTGATCTTAATAAAAGGTATAGCATGGTTTTTGGTCCACAGAAAAATCCAAAACCTATGCGGCCACCTACTTTTCAGGGGAATATTCAGTACTTCAACAAAATAATTTTTAGGATACAAGTGAAAGAGCTGGTTAACAAGAAATCAATCTTGTTTAAGAGCACGCCCACATATTAATTTAGTTTCCTGGTGAGGACCTGATGGCTTATGTGGACACAAATAATGTGGAAAGTGTGCCAAGAGAAGCAGGAATGTTTTCCTTGGATACTCCAGTTTGTCAAAGAAATCAGAGGTGGGATGGCACAATTCCACAGATCCCTGTCGACAACTCACGGGGGGAGGTGCAAGCCAAAGCACCCTTGCTGACAGGTATCAGGAAGTATTGTCCTGAACCTCCAAAAGAAGTGCCTCTGAATGTGCCTTTAGATGGACTGTACAAGTGTCGGATAGGACAGAGGCCCCAGTAACCCTCCCACTGACGTTTAGAGGCAATCTTCACTCTCCTGCGTCTTAGTACCTTGACAGGCGATTGCTAACAATCAATTCCTTTCCCAAGGTTCAAGCCGCACACAAACTCCACTTGGCTTTGTAACATGATCTTTTGCAGCTGACATGCCTGGATTACTCCACTTCCGACTGGTGTCCCTCTAACCTTCCAGAACGTAACTCTAGAGTTATGCTGGTATGGCTTTTGCAGGAAGAGGCACTTCCAGATGGGCCCAGGCTGAGTATCCCTAGCATAGCTTTAAGGTCATTTGTAACTCAGGGCCTGGGGGTTTAAAAGCAACTTTAGATGCCACCAGTATAGGGAAACTGCTTTTTCAGTGGACAGGGTGGAGACAGGGTCACAGTGAAAGATGAGAGTAGACATATCTGTGAAGGTAAGCCCATCTTTTGATGCTTGAATGTTGATTTATGTTCCTATGGTTTCCTCACTCGCCCAGATTAGAAAAGCATTTCACATCTCATTCTACACAAAACAGATCTCTGCCTGGCTCTGCATGCCAACCTCTGAATTCCACCCGTGCGGTTTTTTAAAGAGCCATTGCACATTTGTTGTCTACCCAATATAGGTGTTCCCCTTGGTTATGGGGAAGGGAGTCACAGAAGACCCAGATACACATGGGATGACTACATTTCTACAAATCCCCTGCTTGCTAAATATTTGCTATTTCAAGCGGCAAGGACTACCTACCCTCTATTGTATAAGGCTAAAAAATCTGTAATGGTCCGAAGCACAGTTGCTTTAGCGGCAAGCATGGACCCTGCTTTCGTTCTGAAGTTCCATTCCTTAAGGAGCCATGGTCAGGGCCTTTAGGGCCTTGATCTACAGTCAGGAAACTAGGAAGAGCCAAGTTTATGAGTGGGACTATACAGAGTAGATGGAAGAAAAGTTATGCAAGCTCTTAGGATCCAGGTTGCTGGGGAGAAAAGGGGGATTTTTGAAAGAGATGGAAAGGCTTAAAAAGCATACTTAGTATAAAGATGCTTGAACGTAACAGTTAAAAATCTTGGGAAATGCTGAGATAAGATTTCTTTTGGGATAACTTAATGCACCAGAACTGCATCTCATAAGGGATACATTCCTGCTAGAAGCACAGCCTAGTCAGCAACCTTGGCTTAGTACAATTTTAGCTAATATGGTTGGCAAGAGACAATACCCTGTAATAAGAAATACTGGAAAAGATGGCATGCGAGGAGAGGATAGGGACCACCCCTTTCCATATAAGCCATCAAGAACCACTTGAAATAGTTTGAGCTCTTTTACAACAGGGTGCTGGAAACAGTGATCAATATAAAGACCAGCAATAATATTAAAACAATCAATAGAGGTTTAAAGGAGGATGGAACAATATTAGTACAGGTAAAGCCTAATAGTCAAGGGGTAGCACGGAAGACCCTTATCAAAAAGAGCATGTTGGCCAGGGATGCACAGAAGCATCAGGTTTCCAAATGTTTTCTGCTACCTTAACTAGTATTCATTGAACCTAAGTAAAAGGAACATGCACAGGATTGGAGGGGGGAATGCAACAGCTGGGCTCATGTCCAGCAATCATTTAACTTGGGAAGCAATTAATCTCTTGAAAGGGAAAGGAGCTTACAGAATTTCATTTTAAAAACACCCTGGGTTTAAACCATGACAAACACCATGGTGGATATTAACTTAGGAGAAACAGATACTAAGAAACAACCATTGTATTCAAATACTGTGACAAACAGAGGGTTGTATGTGATGGGCCTGAAAAAAGCTTGTTGCCGTGTGCTCCCGTCTCCCCTCTCCTTGCACACAGATCATGACTGCAGGATTCTGGCATTCAACAGCCTTGAATCAAGCTCCAGTTTGTGGGGAGGAATAAACAGGGGCACCTTAAACTAACCGGAGTTTAGCCTGAGATTCAAAACCTTGGTTTAATCCCAATTTAAAATCCTGATACACAAATGTGTAGTTTAAATTCATTGAGGCGCCTGTATTCCGAGAGCCAGTTTGGTGTAGTGATTAGAAGTGCAGACTTCTAATCTGGCATGCCGGGTTCGATTCTGCGCTCCCCCACATGCTCGCCACGGCACTGATAAAGCTGTTCTGACCGAGCAGTGATATCAGGGCTCTCTCAGCCTCACCGACCCCACAAGGTCTCTGTTGTGGGGAGAGGAATGGGAAGGCGACTGTAAGCCGCTTTGAGCCTCCTTCGGGTAGAGAAATGCAGTGTATAAGAACCAACTCTTCTTCATCATCATCATATCATGGTGAACTGGAGGGGAATTCTAAGCTTCTCAAACCCTGCAGCCTTCCTGTGTTCACTGGGCATGAGAAGCAGAGGGAAGAGGGTGCATGCCAATGTGGCAAGTTCCATTTATACTCTTCTCAGGCAAACCTCTATTTGTCATGACATCTGAGTGCAACAGATTCAATGGATATAAGTTGTTTACTCTGAGTTGAAAGTCAGGCCTAAGAGTTCACTGACTGCTATTTTATGAAGTCATAAAGGACGGTCTCCCGAAGTAATACATTTATTCTCAAGAAAGGAACCACTCAAGCTGCTTTCTCCCATACAATGGGATGTAGAACATAAATAGCCTGGTCTCCTACAGCAGAAGGTGAGTGAAAAAAGTCAAAGAGTTCCTTGAGGCCAACGTTCAATCACAACACAACTAACAGAATGATAACATTAGAAATCTCACATCTACCTCAGAGTTTCCCTCTCAGGGCTGGGCCAGAAAACAGTTACTTGCCTCTTCAAAGAAAGTCATGATCTTTAAATCCCTGACAAGCAAACATAAAGTAGAAGCCAATCGGGGAGCTTTTTCCTACATTCAAAACAACTGTCAAACTCAAAAGCAGTCTAAGAATACTGGTGGTAAATGTAAATTAAATTCTGTGACAAGCCATGTCTTGTGCAGAATTTCATTCTGCCCAGTTTTGGATATGAGGCGTGCGACTTAGCCAGTCAGGACTTTACAGTTCCTTTTCAGACTCAGTTATTCAGAGGACGCACATCCAGGCTGCCAGACCTCCCCCAAGACCCCGCCGTGTTCCCCCTCCCTTTACCTGTGTTCTGTCGAATACTGGTTTTCAGGCATCATCTTTGGCATCTGAAGGGGTTGATGAGGTGGCCGAGGCACCGCAAAGGTCTGCTGCTGCCTCGGTTCCTGAAGAGCATGAGGGGGGCCTGGGGGAGGCGGAGCTCCTGCTGTGGTGGCGACATGAGCGGGAGTCTGCACAGGTGCTGCAGGCAGGTGTGGTGGAGGAGGAGGAGGAGGAAGGGAAGTGCTCTGGAGTGCAGGTGATACAGGGGTAGTAGGCGGGGTTAATGGCTTGAACCCAGCAGGGGGCTTCCTATCATAGGCACTGTAGGGGGGGGGGGAAGAAAACAAGAGAGGAACTCAATGTATAGGCCACAGCTTCAGCCTGCTGCTCCAGACAGCTCTAGCTTGTTAGCATTTCATGGTTGTCAGGAAGTAACAGTTAAAGTTGCTCACAGCCCCAAGGGAATCTTTGTACTTCAGGCAAGCGACAAACAGTCTGAGTCATAGAGCTCATTTTAAAACACTTGTCTCATAACTTTCTCTGAGTTAATTGAAGCTTCCGATTTTTTTTTCCAAAGAAAAACGGATTGTATTGAGAAAATTTTCCCTACCCCCATATCATATAACCAGCAAGGATATGGGGCCAAACTAGATGCGGCAGTGTCCTTGCACCACTCTGAGAATGACACCATTTTAATGACGCCATACCATGGGTGCCCAATCCCAACTGAGCCACGGTGTAGCTCTCTTGTTCCTCCCACCTTTTCAATTGTGGAAACAACTCCCTCTCTCTGTGTGTGGCAGTTTCCACACTGGTTAAGGTGTGCATGTGTGTGTGCGGGGAGAGTGATGGTGGTGGTATGAAAGCACCTCCTCATGCTGCAGATCTGATCAGGGTTGGGCCCTCCCAGCATTTTTAAATGGTTGCCACAAAGATGCTGCCATGACTAGTTTTGCTCCTATGGTAGCCAAAATGGCAGACAATTTCCACTCAGTCAATGAATAATCACGTCTTCAAGATGTCATAAATGTGACTTTTTCCTCACATGTGTGTGTGAGGGGAGCATACACCTGACACCCATGTTTGAAAGTCACAAGGGTCTACTTTGCTGCAATGTCATACAAAAATAGCCACAGGCAATCTTTGCGATATGAAGACAAAGTGTTTTTTCCCATCTTTGGGGTTTATTTCAAGAAAATGTCTTGTGAGAAGCATAGTTCTAAGAACATTGCCCTTCACAGTCACTGAGACTTTCCAAGTTCAAAGGAAATGCATATCCCCCACGACTGTAAAGGACAGTGTTCCTAGGACTACACTGTAAGTAACCCTTGGAAAGTAACTTGACTGAGGATAACATGATAAGGAGATATTTGATATCACCCTACAGGAAGATCTGTTCTACAGAAAGGCTTTGCACTATTTTAAAACTGAAATGTTATGTATGGTCTTCTTAAAGCCTTTCAAACGGATTGGGGCCGCTATTATCGCTAAGCAGTTAAAGTCACAGCAGTACACCAGTAGATCCATAACATAGCTGTTTTCCCAATAAAACGATGCCAGAGCAGTGACAATAAAATCCGCTGGCTGATGTTTTCCACTTCCCCACTTCCATCTGTTTGCAGCTAGCTGGCGTTTAGAGCTGGTGTCAGAACAGCTAAGGAAACTTGCTGCTGGGGCAGATGGGCTCCTTAGGCTTTCCAGATGTGCCCAGCCTAGTTGACACGCTCCCCAGCCCTCCCAGGGCTTCTCAGTTATGCTCCGCAAACATGTCCTACCTACCAGTAGTTGTAGAGGCACTTTTCTCCATAATGAGCACAATGCACCTGTTCATGGCTACAGGTGGACAGCTCAGAAGAAGGGCTGTGGAGTTCCCTCTTGATCTTGGCTGGGGGTGGCGCATGCAGTACCACTAAAAGCAGAGATGGAAGAAAAACCAAAAGAAGGTCAAATATCAGCATTTGTAATATTTTGCAGCAGGCACAGCTCTTTCATTCTTTCTTTTTGTCTCCAAGACTCAGGCCTGATTTTGATATAGTTCAGGAACGATGCAAGAACATTCTCACATGATCTTATGTATATCCAAGCATTTCATTTAAACTGGGTTGTTAGTCACTACATGTGCAGTGTTTGCAAGCCAGAGACCTGTAGCCTGGGTGGACATTGTGTTGGCATGCTACCATTGTGCATAAAGTGGGATTGCATGCATAGGGGACCAACCATGCAACACGGATGAATTCTTCTGCCTGCCAGCCTCATATTTAAGTTAGGCCTTGCTGATGCTTACTGTTTTGCACACTGGTGTTTGTCTCTACTTCTGTGACACAGTGGCAGTGCTGTGGAAGCGTCTGCCGCTACTAGGTGACGAATGCTGAACAGGTCTCAGCTACTTAGGCAGATTGTAAGTGGGTGGGCAGAACAGCATCATCTGGTCATGGAACTGGGGTCACTATGGTGAGCAGGTAATTGTGAATTTCCTGCATTCTACAGGGGGTTGGACTAGATGACACTGGAGGTCCCTTCCAACTCTATGATTCTACTGCCCCTGAAGCAGTTATCTGAAACACCATCACAACTTCTCATTCTTAAGGCTCAACTGTTATTCTTTTGGTACATTTCATGCTGGTAAGAAGAGAACAGAAAAATTAGAGCTCAGGAGAAATGAGCGTTATATCTATAAATTTTGAAGGAGGGAGGCATGTGTTCGAGCCCATAATCAAAAGTATACACAGCTCTCTACTCTTTAAGTAAGATTATAATAGAACAGTGGCATTTGAACTGCACTGGTCAGTCTGCCTCAAAACTCTCTGTACATGAAAGAGGATTCTGGGGTATGTAGGGCACATCCTCATGAGGTGCCCAAGACACAGAGTGCCTTTAGAAGAAGCTTAACACTTAGTTGCAGCAGTGCATTGCAGGGGAAGATCAATAATGACAGATAAGCTATCAACCATGGAGGTTGACTAATCTCTGGGGATCTACAGAATGCAGCCTGAAAATTCTGCAGTAGAAATACAGAGCTACAGATCATAGAAGGAAAGGAAAGCCTCCTGAATTGATGCATTTCTACACTCATATGTTACCCTAACTCGATCGCAAAGTTTTCACAGCTGCCTGGATGCCAGCACAGCTCCTCTGTAACCTGAAGTTTGCTTTGGACAAGCGTCTATCCTGAGCTGCCATTGAGAGAAATAAGAGAAGTGGGCTTTGAAGTACTCAGTCAGTCCTGGCACTCTGCACCCAACACCCCTTTAAGCGAGATGCATCCTCCAGCACAGGATCACATCCAAGCAAAACTTGGCAATGGAAGGCAAAGTTCTGTTCGTCCTCTTTTGGAAACAATATGTTGCAACTATGCCAATGTTTGTCGACAAGTTTCAAAGTAGGAAATGACTTTGTTAGGACAAACACCTTGTCTCGTCAAGGGTCACGGTAACTTCCAGCTAGGCTGGTTCTAAAAATACAACATGCTGAATCTACGAAATGCCCACATTTGGTCAGGGGCAAAGTTGGGCCTTTTATCATCCTAATTCTTGTTAAAAAGTAGTACACTCTTGACATCCCACATATGTAGATCCCGGGGAGACCACCACCACCTGTGTTGTATACCATTTCACATGAGAGTACAAACCCATGACCATGTTTCTACACTGGATATTTTAATCAAACACACAGAAATCTGTATTAGGACAAGGGCTGAATTCATTCCAATATTTTGGCAGCAGATTTTGGTCCCAACAAAATCTGGGGGTTTCAACATCTCGCCTGCCTTCATCTAGTTAATTTGTAGGCCAAGGTGACCCCTAAACAGAATGGCTCAACAGAAGAGATATTTGCTCTCATACTGGCTTGGAAAGGTTTCTTCATTATTTATTACTACTGTTACCTATCCTGACTACATTCTTTGTTCTGCTGACGTTATGTACATTTCTGTGGGTGGCTTTGGCAAGCACATTCTAACCAGGACAACACTGGATCATCTGTTAGGGCTGTTTTGAGCCTACTGGATCATCTCAATGCAAAGGTAAGGATCAAATGAACTCCATACCCCTTTCAAGCTAAGGACTATAAGAGCATTACTCCCCGCCCCCACATACACACGTCCAACCATCCTCAGAAGAAAAATAACACAGAGAATGGACACAGCCAGCCACCAGTTCTACAATTCTGCAGTTGTGCTTTTTTGAGCTGCTGACTGCAGCAACATACAATTCTCTTTTCCACATTGTTCCATGTAAGCACGTGTCCAAAATTATTTGGAAGAACATATACAAGCACAACCTGGCCCTTAGATTTTAAATTAGAAGATGTGCTTTGTGAGTTTTAGTCAAGGCTCCTTTTTGGTAATATCTTTATTTAACAAAACACAAAACAACACAGAACAGAAATGTGAAGCTAGCCCAGTTAGGTAATTCGTAGCCTCACCCCGTCTATCCTAGTGAGAATTCTCTTAGTGCCTTCTGTAAACATCTCAAATCTCACAAGGTGTGGGGAATGCAATCGGCAGCACAGCTTGAATCTCACTGATGTCAGGAGCCCCTAACATACTCTCCTGTCCACTCACCAAGATGACCACCAAACCCATCTAAGGATATCTGCCCTCAATGCTGGTCATGTCTCTTCTCAATATGAGTAACCATAAGCCACTGCAAAAACAATGTGTATAGATCAGGGGTAGTCAAACTGCGGCCCTCCAGATGTCCATGGACTACAATTCCCAGGAGCCCCTGCCAGCATTTGCTGGCAGGGGCTCCTGGGAAATGTAGTCCATGGACATCTGGAGGGCCGCAGTTTGACTACCCCTGGTATAGATCCTTCACCATTCATTGATCTCAACCAATCAACCCATCAACCAACCATTTTATTTGTGTACTGCCCCATCCTTGTTAGCTTGGGGCAATTGACAATATTTAAGCAATGCATCATGAGAGATAAAACAACAGTCCATTAAAAACTGCCTCCTGTTATTGTCTCCGTGTGGGGATCTGTCAAGGTTTGGAATGCTCCCTGGCAGTGGATATTTCAAATGGGGAGGCCAGCATCTCATGATGCCATTTCCTGGACTCAATCATAGGTCTGGCAGAACAGCTCAGTTTTGCAGACCCTGTGGAACTGTGTGAAATCCTGGAAGGACCTGATCTCCTCAGGCAGAGTGTTCCACCAGAATGGGGCCAGGGACAAAAAGGCCCTGGTCCTGGTGGATGCCAGTTTTATCTCCCTGGAGCCAGGGACCCTAAGCAGATTTAAATTACCAATTTTTTGGGGGGAGGGGGTATATGCTAATCAATTGCTCTCTGTTACTTAATGTCAATTTTGGTGACTTCTCCTGAGGACCTGAGGTGGCTTTCCAGAATGGAATACTGGGAAAACATCTCCTCCTTGAACCTACACAGTCAAAATAGCCCTCTGTCCCAGGACTCTGAGATGTAGCCTCTCCCTGTACCAATGTCCTCCAAAGAAGAATACAAGGAAGAAGATACCAACGAAAACTGTAGCCCTCTCCTATCCTGAATCTGTGGAGGCTAGAAAGAGCTCATTCCAACTTAAACCCATTTTGTGATTTTGATTCAGAAGCAAATTTCAAAAGGAAGATTTAGAAAACAACAAATGGGAGATGTATAGTAACCAACCAGAGAGGGTGAGAGCTGCCTCTGGTCCCAGTGCTCCAGCAGGGACCTCTGTATGTGCGTATATACACACACACACACTTTAAACCAACTAATATATGCTTAACCTAATTAATTTCTAAAAGAAGAGACTCTAGGCCAAGGCAAGTGCGTCACAGTGCTGTACCTAAATAGCGACTGAACAGCTTGACTTAGTCGGAAGTGGGGCATTATCTCTGCAAAGGCAAAGCACAGCCTGGTCACACTTCGAGAGGATAGAGGATAGCTTGGGACCGAAGGCTTCCAGCCATCACTGCCAATTAGCTATTTCCTCCATTCTCTGTGCATTGAAGCCTTTGAGGGGGGAGAGAGAGACACACACACACATGCAAACTCCTTTTCCCAAGTCGGAGCCATCCCAAGAATGAGTGCTGAATTCTCAAAGGCTTGTTTGCAAGGGAAGGCAGAGCTGTGCTCCAGAATCCTCAAGCAAAACGGGACAGGAGAGCCAAGAGGGCCTTGGGACACTACCAGCCCTTTAACAGCAAGGTAATATTCAGACGTGGCCTATGGGGAGAGGCTGCAGCTGCACTTGATCAGCTCAGCAAAAATATACAGCAGTGCACAACAGAGTTCATTCACCACTGCTTTTTAAACAGCAGCAGCTGCATTTCTCTATATCCCTGATGGTCCACTTTGGTTCATGTTTGGCATCTGAAGTGTTAATGACTCCCCCCCTCCCCCACTGCCTCCTCTCCCACCCCCGTGTTCCTCCTCCTATTAGGCACAGCCTTGCTGAACAGCAAACAGCAGGAAACTCACTTTGGAGGTGTTCCAGCTGTCAGTCAGAGGCATGTTTCTTTCCAACAGTCTCTGTGTTGTTTGAACTGTTGTTTTTCTGCCAGCAGCACAATGGAGCTTAGTTATTCATTGAAGGGGGGGGGGAGTCTGCAAGCAGGCACCGCCCTCCATTCACAACCAATTTGGAATACTCCATCCATTCACAAAAAAAACCCTCTCCCTCTCCCCCTGCAGCTGAGCGCTACCAATCCGGAGAAGGGAAATGACACTTAAGATCATAACAGAGACCAGCTGTCCTGGACAGAGAAGCTTGTGCTGTGGACAACGTTTATGTAAGGAATTCAAACACTGCAGGAAAGCACTGCAGAGCTTGGAGGGAGTCAGCCTATTAAGCTTGTTGTAAACCCAAAGGATTGCACAACTCCACTTGTGGTGAGGTCCGGAAATGCCCTTTGGCGGGGAGGGAGGGAGGGGGGGAGTAAAATGATTTAAAAAATTAACTTCCCCCCCAAAAAACAACATTGCCTGCCAGTGGACAAGAAAACTCGCTCCAACTGTTGAAACCTCCCTGGGTTCCAAACTGCAGTTGTTTCTGCCACCTCTCTATTTATGGGAAGAAATCTGGAAGATCTAATTAAACCCTCTGCAGCACAATGGACTTGTTGGAGGACCCAGGACTTGTGAATAAACTAGCAGACTATTGCTCCAAAAGGGGCAGAAGGGAGAAGAGAGGAGCCCTGAAGGAATCCAGCCAAGACATATTAATGCCTACAGAAGAAAACAGAACAGCATCCAAGATCACCTTCTTTCCTAGAAACTCCAAGGGACTGCCCACAAAGAATACTCAGAAACATTCATTATCAGATTGCCACTATCATATAATACCGTCATGGGAGTTACAATGGCTGACCATTAGTTTTGGCACAATTCTCATTTTTCACGCTGAACTTGAAAGCCCCCATTCACTGGCCCTGCATGCCAAAGTCTTCCTGTCATTTAGGATCATATATACAAGGTGTAGTAGATGGGGAGATGAGAAGCTCCATCAAATGTCCACTTCAAAGGATTCCAAGGTACATGGCCGTTTTATGACAGCCCCATCCCTTTGCAAATTCCCAATCTGTAGGCTCACATTCATCCATGTCAATGCTAGGCAAGACTTGCCTGTTAACTGACTAGATTTCAATGTGCCATTCACAAAATAATTAGGGTTAGGAAATTACTATCCCCACTGTACACACAGATCAGGGAGCAAAACAGGTGGAAAAAGTCTTTGTGGATGCAAGGGATCCTTTATGAAGGAAAATCCTTAAAATAAAATTTTTAAAAAGCCCTGTTTCCTCATATCGTTCCCAGTTCCTAATATGGGAAATCGGGCTCTTAGCATACCCTTGGGCCCAAAGCAAGGATCCCCCCCCCCCCCCCCCCGTTTAACCAGTAGCCACTTCTCGGACCTTAAGAATGGGTGTTGAGTGCCATAACAATTCCTGTGGGAATGTGGCTGATCACAAAATGGTGGGAAGCTCCACAGAACATGAGCAGGTGCCAAGCTAAGCCCTCTCCTTTGATAGAGGCAGTGGTTTCCTAGGTGCTTCTTAAAAACACAAGATTGATACTTCCCAAGGCGGTCTCAAGCACAAGTAGAGGAAACAAGTAGAGGAAAGCCAGGATTAGCTCTTTGCTTTGGGGAAGAAGACAGTACCAGGAAAAAACACTGGCAGGGCTACAGCACCTATGAGCCCTGCTTTGGAGTCCATGCTTTAAAGCCCCAAACACAGTTTCTTTCTGGTCCCCAAAACTTTCTTTGGGTTCAAAGCAGGGTGGGAAAAGAGCAATTCCCTCCCAGTTTGAAGAACTGCAAGGGTAACCTGGGTGTCTCTCCATGGGCAGGTATGATCTGCATGATTTCTAATGAACATCCCCATCCATGTAGTGATTTGCACTTGGGATACTCATCCAACTGCCTTCCCTGAACACAGATCAGAGCAGACTGAAAATTTAGGCTGTCAAACCTTGATGTGGCAAAAAAGTGTGCTGCGTAGGCTACCGGAAAGCACCCAGACCCTTTTTTGGATCAGGTACAGCAGTGTGAGGAGGGAGAATAAAACCAAGGAAAAAGCGCCCTTTCTCATTGTCTGTGTTCTTCCCTCTCCATGAAATACCCCTCTTGTGACTCAATAGCAGGGAAGTTCAATACAGCACAAGGGTTTTTTTTAAAATTAGTCTGCTGTATTTTAACTGGCCTACATTGGATTTAACTCTCACTCTGTAGACATATCTTCCTTTTGTTTGTTAACAAAAGAAAGCCCCACAGAAGCAAGAAGACTATCCACCTCCTTGGGAACCAGAGAACAGGGCCAGGAGTCAGCCCAAGGCCCTCCTCCTTTTGCCACAAAACATCAAAGCCAAACAGGAAACAGAAGCTGGACCTGCCTCATCTCGACCAGTCCAGAACCAACTTGCAGAACAGGCAGGCGAGAGTCCAGCAAAGGGAGGTTCCTCGCTAAGGGGATCCGTAGCAAAGTCAGAGCTAAACCCTCATCCTTTTTCAGGCAGCCCTGCCAGGCAACTGGGATAGAAGACGCAAGCAAAGGGCTTTCCTCAGGTGCCGAAATTGAGAAAAACACCTGGCAGCACCTAGAGGAAGAGCTCAGTGCTTCAAAGACACAGATGTGTGAGTATGTATGGGTGGGTGAGTGAGTGAGTGAGTGAGGGGGGAGGGGGGGTTCTAATTTCTCTGTTATAATGTCCTCACTATAATTAGAACCTGAGCAAGCAGGATGACGACAGGAAGTGCCTCGACACGCCACGGCACGGAGGAAGTCAGGAATGTAGCACCACTCGGATGGAAGGCATCCAGGGCTTTGTCTTGCTCACCTGCAAACTGGCAGCAAAGGTGGGACAAGAATGCTGAAACAGCATCAAGGCACTGGGGCTTCAGGCCCTGCAGGACATGCGTGCATAGAGCTTTGTGCTATTTTAGTGCTGCCCTGTTCTCCGATGCTAGGGCACTGACCCCATAACACTGTCCTTAGACTGGGTTATCCTGCTTGCCCCACTAAACATGGAAAGATACAAGCTACAAGGGGTGTTTAGAAGCTAGCCACAACATCCCTCCAATGGTACTTGCAGCAATTAGACCATTGGCCACCTTTCTAATCACCTAATCTACTCTGCTCTAATCTAATCTAGTTCTTCTTGATAAAACAGAATGGGCCGAAATACACAGCCACAGGATTCTACAGCACACTTCTGGCTGAAGTGTATCCCTTTTGACATCAACTATAAGATCAAGATCCAACACCCCTGCACAACCCTCACCCATCTGTACATAGAAAGCTAACAACTAAAACAACTTTCACCTGATATGCTTGCTTTCTAGATGCTAGGATTTTTACAAAGAAAGGAATTAGGGGCATTTACTTATTTCATCAGCTAATTTATATGCCGTGTTTCTAACTGAATTAGGTTCCCAGGGTTAACATTCAGCCTCAAGAGACACAGACCAGCAAGGGCTACACCAGGCATTCTCCTGACTGTATATAGCAATTCTCCAGGGCTTTTTCCATCCTGGCCCCAGGCTAGTGGAATATGCTGCCTAGAGAGACCAGAGTCCTGATGGAACTACCAAAGTTCTTCATGGTCTGTAAAATAGTGCTATTCCACCAGGCATATGGTTGAGGTCAGCGAAAATAAAATCATTGGGTTTCCCCCCCTCCAGAGCACAACAACATAGTTGACCTAAAGACACAGGAATAAGAGGTGAAACCACCGGGGCTCACGGGTTGATCGTTTTTGGTTTCTACTGTTTTTATCATTTTATCAGAGTTTATTTTTATGGAGAATTTTAAGATGTTGTACACCATCCCAAATCTACTAGGGAGAAGCAATTTATAAATCATCATCATCATCATCATCATTCTACTGCTGCTGCTGCCAATAATAATAATAACAACAACAACAACAACAACGACAAGTACAATAATCATAATCATCATCATCTGCAGGCTAGAAAGCAGAACCGGAGTCAAGTGACCCATGCTTGCAGACTTTTCAGAAAGACCACCAGACTAGGCTTCGTGCTCAAGGTTCCTTCTTGTGCTCTGCTCCATCTAGTCATATCCCCATTAAATAACACAGGCCTATTTAAAAGTCTCCTTGCAGGCTTGTGTGGGACCAACCACCTGACCTGCCTTTTGCCATCTGGAGGCGCACAACCTTACTCCACGACCATCATTTCCCAGGTTTCTGTGGATTCCCTCCTGGAGCAATTTGTTATCAAACTCCAAACTAACCTGTGCACGCAAGCCAGTTGCTTGGCAGCAGTTCACCATTGATCTTACTCCCGGGACATACCTGCTTGCCTCCAGAGAACTTTGCCACCAAGCAATCTGCATGGGAAGGGTTTACAGTCCTCAGAGGTTACTGCTTCCGTCATCAGTCCAACAGAGAAGCCCCCCAGAGATAAAATTCAGTCTCTTATCTCTGGACAAATCAGGCCAGAGAAGGCAGGGGACAAAGTTTCTCTGATACAAGCCTCTCATACTGCTCAGAAGCAAGCCCACTCTGCTTTCCTTAGGGAAGTGTCATCTTTTGGTGTCCCAAAGAATGGGACATGATTCTAACTCCCCTAACAGTCATGAACGATCCATCACGTGATACAATTGTCCCCTTGCTGCCATGCAAGAACTCTGATTCTTGGGGCTCCCTGAAAAGCTGGTCCCTCATCTATAGTTTTGGAGAAACAGCCTGAAATGCACTCAAACTCAAGGGATAATTCTATGCCTCTCCTCCAAAAAAAAAAAAAAAAGCAAAAGTAATATCTTTTAAAAATGCACACAAAGCAACCTTCTCATGTCATAAACCAGCTGAAGAGGCCCAGCAGCTAATGCTGAAAAAGATGCAGCCAATCACTAAACATCTGGGCTGTTTCACAAGGAATGCTATAAAGTAGAGTGGCAGATGCCACTAAAAGAACTTCACAATAGAGACATTCCTTCCATCCAGTTATCCCCATTTCTTGTCATTGTTAGAGCAGCACTGTATGCACACTTTTCGGAGAAAGACAACCACATGCAAGGGAGCTAATATGCTTCGAAGAGATACTGCTTCTCATGATATCTATACACTGTTCTCATTCTACTGTTCTACTTTGGACAAATGGACCTTACAGGTTTCTGAAAACGTGTTTCCTAGGGTTAAATGTGCTTCTGGTACCGGTCATGGACTGTACTCCCTCTTCAAACTGTCTTCAGCTGCTAAAAAAAGATAATCCATCTACCCCCCAAACCTTCACCAAAGTAGTTGTGTGCTTCTTTGAGGGTTTATCAGCAACACAAAAAACCACAAGACACTAACAAAGTGTCATTTTAATCCCCACAAACCTACTAAGATCCACCACTGATGGTTTGGCCATCAGGCAGAGACTGCCTGAAACTGCCTGGTAGTCCTTGAGTGGCAATTGGGAAAGGGTTTTAAAAACGGCAGGGGACTGATGTGCAGGGAAAGCCTAGCTTTGCAGGTATTCCCTACTCAGAGGCCACTAGGATGTCCCTGCACTTGTGTGGTACAGAAGAACAAGCATTCAGTCTCCGAGGGTTATGAGCTGGTCACAGTGGGGTGTCCACATGAGCAACAGAGGCAGGGGAAAATAAGGTTCTTGTCATTCATGGCAAGAGGTGCTATCCAAAGGGTACCTGGGACACACATGCAGCCACAATCTGCAAATGCTAGCCAGTATGAAGTTACAGTAACCAGGGGGGATACCATCTCCACTAAACACAAGAAGAAAAACTCTAGAATTTCAGCAACAACTGCTCCCTGCATATTTCTTGCATGACAAGTACCAAGTTTGGAAAAATCAATTTGTTATGTAATAGTAAAAAGAGGCTGGAACAATAAAACCGAAAATGAATAAGACAGCTAACTGAATTAGTACAGGGAGACCAACACGCTCCTTAACCTAAAATCTTTTACAGGATAAATGTTAGAAATTAAAATTCAGACCAGGAGATGGGCAAGGAATACTCCAAAAGAGCTTAAACTAAAAAGAGAAAGCCTGGGCACCAACTATAGAATCATAGAATCATAGAGTTGGAAGGGGCCATACAGGCCATCTAGTCCAACCCCTTGCTCAACGCAGGATCAGCCCTAAGCACCCTAAAGCATCCAAGAAAAGTGTGTATCCAACCTTTGCTTGAAGACTGCCAGTGAGGGGGAGTTCACCACCTCCTTAGGCAGCCTATTCCACTGCTGAATTACTCTGACTGTGAAAATTTTTTTCCTGATATCTAGCCTATATCGTTGTACTTGTAGTTTAAACCCATTACTGTGTGTCCTCTCCTCTGCAGCCAACAGAAACAGCATCCTGCCCTCCTCCAAGTGACAACCTTTCAAATACTTAAGGAGGGCTATCGTGTCCCCTCGCAACCTCCTTTTCTCCAGGCTGAACATTCCCAAGTCCCTCAACCTATCTTCATAGGGCTTGGTCCCTTGGCCCCAGATCATCCTCGTCACTCTCCTCTGTACCCTTTCAATTTTATCTACGTCCTTCTTGAAGTGAGGCCTCCAGAACTGCACACAGTACTCCAGGTGTGGAGTAGTTGTGTGCAGTTGTATAATAATATCCAATAAAATGAGTTCATGTGATGGCATACCAGAAAGCACCAAAAGACAGCCTACAATCTAATGGGAATAGGAGCCCCCATGCTTTAATTCCAATGTACAGCAAAGTAGCTCTCCCAACACAAAACCAGTTCAACTGGATCATAAATGCCCCATCCAAAAACATGTTTCCTTGGCGTTGAGCCCACTGTTTAAACGAAGCTTACTTCCAAAGAAGTGTGTTTAAGATTAGTGTGTTAGTCATACAACAGTGGATTTCTGCACCAGAGACCACAGTAAGCATGGATAATTTAAGCCAGTGAGTCATCAGAGATCAATGTACGCCATATTAACACAAGCGGTTCAAAAACTCTTGTTTTCGGAAGGTATCCCCTTCAATACTTATGGCAGCTCACAGATTTCTTATTGCTATTTTGGCACCATCCCTATAGTAGTCTCCAATATTATGAAAGCAGCTTGACTCATATGCGGAGTTCTGATAGCGATAGTAGAATCCTGTCCGTTTTATCGATGCTGTAACAAGACTTATTTGAAATCTTGTTAGCAAATCTCTAACTTGTGGTGGCTGAGAAAGCACAGACTTTTCACCAGGTTTGGTGACTTGAACTATTAAATGATTGAGCGCTCTTCATTCAGAGACGTGAACGCATTGTTCCAGGAAGGCTTCGTTTTCATTGTGAGATCTATTCCAGACAGGAAGCCATTCATTCATAAATAAACAACTTCCAATAGGAACGCCTCCTGCCATTGACTTTATTTTCCACAAATGCAGAATTGCAGGGAATGTAATCAAACCGCATAGGAGCCTTTTTTCTTTTTCAACCAAGAACTCCTGCACTATCTCAGAAGGTTTGCTGCAGAGGCCCAGCACTCTGAAGAAGCCATTTTGTTCCTCCCACAATCCTTCGGGTTACAGGGATGTAAAAGCTTGCCAAGAGGCACATTCAAAAACACCTTTGCCAACAACACCTCTTCCCCCGCAGACTGACTGCAGTTTATACTGCTTGGAGCAAGAACTGGAAGGGCTGGGCTAGAATGTCAACAGAGAGCAAAATTTCTGACTCCAGGCTGCCTTTCATCTCAGGGAAGATGAGGAGGAAGAGGGGGGAGAGAGAGAGCACAGCAAAACATGTCTGTCCGTCTGAAGAAGCTTTCATGGCAAGCTTCCCATTCACTTAAAAGTAATCTAAGGGCAATAATTAACATGCATTTATTGTGGCAGAAGATACTCCACTGCGTGTTGTGACAGAGTTTGAATGAAGAATCTGTTCTACTGCAGGCTATGTTTCCCTTCCTATACATTTCTCAGCCATTGAAACAGCCTAGCCAAAATCATCTCTCCCCCCCCCCCCAAAAAAAAACCTAAGCAAGGTTTGCAGTTAACAAGTCAGAGAGTCATTTGCTTCCATTTAAACCTCTTAACGCCTCAAGATCAGAGTCTAGAAACATGCAGGGAACATGCAAGCTTAAGTTGCTTGCTGAATTTAAAGGGGAAAAAATAAAGCTCCCCTCCCCCAGCAAAAAAAAAAAAAAGACACACCCAGGTTTGGCTCTCAGACTCTGCAGGGAAATGCAGAGTCCCTCTTTCTCCCTCTCTCTTTCTGATGCAGTGCAAGAGCGGGAGAGGTTTTCTGAGCAGCCTTCGTGGAGTTGCTGCCTTGCCAATGACTAATGCTCCCTGAAGCTGCTCAAGTTTCACCAGCAAAGCTTTGTCCTTCACAGCTTCACTTGCAACGACTCTAATAGCCAGAGAAGTCATTGAGGGAATTGGAGGCACAGAGCTGGGGGAAGCCAGAGTGCTCTTGTGCTTGCTGTCAAATGGGTTTTCATATCTTTTACATGATGAAGTATTCATGGGGGCTTGAAAGGATTCTGCAGAGATCAAGGTTAATCGGCAACCCCAGAGATAAATCCCAGTATACCCCCCTCGGCTGTTCTCCCATTGTCTCTCTGGTTGCTTGACTCTCTTCTGCCTGAGTCCCACCAACTCTACATATACAAAGGCTGACATTTTTATTAAAAACAAGAGCAGTCACCTACGGAGGGATCAAAACGTGCTAAAGTATTTTGTAACACATTTGCAAATTCCACAGCAAGCAGGCAAAGACGAGGAGCGTTACTTACAGTTATCCGACTGGAAATCTGGGACAAACTGTTCATCGTCAGGAACTTGGGCTGCAACAAAAAAGTTTTGCACTGTTTTAGGCACTCCGGATTACCAAGGCACAAAAAGATCTAGACAACAGTATCAGCAGAGATATTTACCTTCAGCTAACCAAGCCTCCTGCAGCTGGCTAAGGTCCTGAAACAATTCTGAAAAAGAAAGGAAAAAACAATTTAAGTGACTGCTCCACCTACTTGGAAATCTGCACATCCTGGTTAGAATGGTGGCAGTCAATGCACACGGGCAGGTGAGGAGGAATCTGTATTACCTTCAGAATCATGGGCCAGGTCAGTGTCCTGAAACTTCCGTTTCCTATCGTTCACTGGCCTCCCTCGACACTCTTCAGTGCAAGGTTTCTGGCAGAAGCAAATAAATAAAAGGGTGCCATTAGAGGAAAAGAGCTGAGAAACAGAGTCAACATGAACTTCATAGAAAGGAGAGGAAATGCAGTTTTATGCCAGGAATATCAAACAAAAAGGTAAAGCCAGGCAAGAGCTACTCTCAGAGCCGGAGAGCCCAGGCATGCCCAGTCCCATCGGGTCTTGGAAGTTAAGCAGGATTGGCCTTGGCTAGCATTTCGAAGGGCAGCCTCCAGGTTTGTGACATGGGGGCAGGCAATGGCAAACCACGGCCAAATGTCTCTTGCCTGGCAGCCAGACAATCTTAGGCTCTCCTGGCTCTCGTGCACACGTGCCGCACGATAAATGCATTGTACCTACCCCAGGAACCATGAAAGGGACTTGCTGATCATAAAAGCCGTCCATTGTGCTTGCAGATTCTTGAATATTGTCCTGAATGTTTTGAGCATTGAGCAATTCCAAGGTATGAAGACTTTTCAGAATCTAGCTCTGGCAAATGTAAATGGGGGTTGGGAGAAGAGAGAAGAATCAAAACATGTCCGGTCTTCAAGCTACTTTTAAAGACTTCAACTCTAACACAATCTCATGAACAAACTGTAAACTCCGAGGATTATCTATTGTGCTTTGCTAACACATACCAAGCATTCTTCATTGAAAAATCAATCCACTGCAGTGCTTTTCCCCTTCCATTCATCCAATTGCTGGGATGGCTCATGCTCATTCATTAGGCTACTACTATACCGCCTTATTGGTTTTTGTCAGCACACAAAGGCCCCAACCTTTAATCCCTGATGTCACAGAGTTACTATGGAAACAGCTGTGACATCATTAAAGACTAATTACAATTGCTTATGAAGAAACAGGGGTAGATTGAGATAATTCCATTTTCCCCCTACACAGTTAAAAGATAAAATGTAAAAAGCAGCAAATCTGCAGAAAGTGGATTCTATTTTGTGGCTTTTAAAATGAGAAACTTTGAATAGGCTATGGGAGAATTGCAAACACTGTTTACTCAAAAGTAAGTTCCTTTGGCTCCAGTGGCACCAACTTCCAAGTAAATGTACTGAGTGCAGCAGCCTTTCAAGCAATATGGTTTTTAGCAAACCTCAATTTTTGACTCCCAGTATTAGCAACAAAGTTGAAATACGCTGTAACAGAACCAGTGGGCCAACACGAAATGAAAAAACAATGTTCTTCTGATGCAACCCTTGCTGTTCCTTCGAGCAGCCTGTGTGCAGTGCAGGAACCAACTCTTAAAATGCACGGAGCCATTCCTGGGCAGTGTGAGCCTACGCACTCTGGCTGAGATGCAAACCCCACATACTTCAAAGGGGTTGACTCCAAAGGAAAACAGAGGCACAGCATCTAAACAGCTTTACCTTGAAGTTATATGCTTTTCTTTGAAAAGAAAGTTTTGTACTTCTAAGCAAGGAGGAGATAATTTCAAAGCAAGGAGGAGATACACAACTCGCATTTTCTAATTAATTTTAGAGAGAGAAAAACCAGAATCCCGATGCACAAAAAAAGTTTAAATGTGGATTTCGTAACATTCTTTCTAAAAAAGAAGGATCTCTTGTGAGCTTCCTAGAGGATCTACTGTTGAAGACTTATCTGAGAAATCCACCGGGACCATAAATGTACTTATTAATTAAAAAAGATAAATAAAAACCTCGATGTATAATTTCCTCTGCCGGTTCCGAACAAAAGGTTTCCGATTTAAACCGACGAAAAACCACTCTCTTTAACCCCGCGGCGTACTTCAGCCGCTGTAATTCTCTTCTTCCCTTTCCCGTACCCCTAGAAAAACCTTTAGCCCAGCCAAACAATACAATTACCATCCCTTCCCCTCCGCGCAAATCTGGCCTAAGTTTTACGAATGGCAGAGGAAGCAACGAGAGCAGGTAGAATGTAACTGGATCCCCAGAGCAGGGCCCCATTCACAAAAACAAGGCACGCACTTTTCAGCTCCCTCCATTCATGAACCGCCTTCAGATGTGCCCCCACCCCCACGGCCCTGTTCAGAACGCCGCGAAAGAGCCTTAGCCCCCGCCCCCGCACTCAATGCTTCATTCACACAAAACCAGCTCCATTCATAAAATCGCCCACATTCACAAAAAACTCTCGGCAGAGCCACTGCCTGCAGCAGCCTGTGGCGGCGCGGCTGTGCAACTCTACGCACTCAATGCAACCTCCAGGCATCCTGCAGCCCCCAACCCGCCCCTCCTGCGGCTCAAGCCTGCCTCCCGCGGACCTGCCCCGTGCCCTCCGCGCAGCGGCTGCATTCCAAGCCCCGCACCTTGCGCCCCGAGCACCTGCGCCCCGCCAGGCGGCCTCCCGCCACCGACCCGGTCCCCAGCCACGCGCGCCCCTGGCTCCACACCGCCCTCCGGAGGACCCCCGCACCCGGCCCCGCAGGCTGGGCAGCCGCCCCCCTCCTCACCTGGCCATAGGACGGCCGCTCTGCGATCGCTAGAAGCCCAGTGTCTTCTTTGGGTTGCTGCCGGAGCCCCCGAACGGCCTCCGGTGCCCGCCCCACCCTGTCCCTATTGGCCTGCAGTCCTGCCAGAGGTTGTCGATCACTGCTTGTTTACCCTACCAGGCACCCAATGGCGCTCGGATGTTACAACGCCTCCTGGTTCTGATTGGGTGCATCTGCCTAGCCGCGCGTGCTAAGCCCGCCTTCTCGCAACGATGAAGGGCCTGGTTATTTTCTGTGAGGGAACAGAACCAACCAAGGCAGCCTGATTTACATACTTTTTCGAGGAGGGTTTTCATTCATAAAGAAGGATCGCGTTCCGAGGGCGAGGCAGCCGCGGCGAAGATTTAAAGGGGACGCGGACCGTGAGGGGCCCTGTGGGGGGGTTTTGTGGGTTGGTTTTTGGGGGGCGGTCTTTTGGGCTACGGCTTCACGGAGTGACTGTTTTGGCTCCTCTCCCGCAGTTCCCAAGATTGCTCGTGGCCGCAGGCAGGCTCCTTTGCGCCCGCTGTGGCTTCGGGTTCTTGAGCCAGAGAAAGGTCACCCTCGGTCGCGGAATTATGGCCAGGCATCCGCGGCCCTCCGGAAAGCACGGAGCCCAAGCCCCCTTCGGGTGGCCGGGGGGGAATGGCAGGGAGCAGCCCCCTGTCGTTTGGGATGGATTCGGTTTCATTGACATGCTGTGAGCAGCGACCAGGGCGCTCTGCCTTGCGTCCAGGCCCGCTGCGTGCGGGAAAGCCAACAGCGACTTCGTAAACGCATCTCCCCCTGCAGAGGATCGGTTTGCGCTAGCGCTCCAGAATAAGCCACCCAAGAGTTCGGCGGAGTTAGTTGAGACGGGGTGAACGGAAGAAGGAGGGCTCCTTATTGAGTTAACATGCGGCGGGTCACGCTGGGGAGCTGGAAGCCTTCGCCCTCCTCGCATTTCAGGTCCGGCTAACCTCCCGAGATCCAGCCGCGCAAGTTCTGGGCCTCGCTCTCCCCTTGCAAGGCGCGCTTGCTAAGTGGGACTCTATTCTCCAGCCACTTGCCATTTTGGCATGCCAACCAGCAAAGAACAGTAGCTGGGCCGGTTCTCTTGCTGGGATCGGAAGAGGATGACCCCCCCCCCCCACACACACACACAGACTCAAAGGGAGGTGGGAGAATGCTTCCCCACTTCATAGGAATGTCTCTCTGTGGGCTAGAGAGCTCCAAGCCCTATCACAGTGGGTGAAGGCTTGCTGAAATGCAGTGGGAGAATATTCTTATACATACTTAGTGTTTATATGGCTCTTCTGCTTGACATTCATTGATAATTCATTCACAATGATTATTCTTACAACAACCCTGTAAGGTAGGTCATTACCAATTAATGCCAAGCAGAAGAGTGTTTATAGTGAGTTACAGAAGCAGTCTGGAGGTGACCGTAGCATGGATGACTGTAGTCAAGTGGTCCAAAGACAGGCAGGGTGTTAGTAGCCGTGCCTAGCACAAATGTAAGAATGCTGACCGGGCTACCCCTGTGACCTGGGCCTTCATAGATCAGGAGGACTCCAGAATCATTCCCAAATTCCTTGCCCATGGTGCAGTGTTAAGTTGTGTCCTGGCAAAGGTGAGTAGGTGCACTTCCTGACCTGCTCCCTTCTCACTCAGCTGCAGGCCCTCCATCTTGGAGGAGTTGAATTTCAGGCAACTCTGCTATAACTATTGAGCCACTGCTCCCAAACATCTGGCAAATGTATCGGGGGAGGAGGGAGTCCGGGTTGCCATCCATGAGAATATAGAGCTGGCTGTCGTCCACATATTGGTGACAACCTAGCCTGTAACTCCGGGCTAGTTGAGCCAGAGGGCACATCTAGATGTTGAACAGAGTAAGTGAGAGAAAGCAAGGAACCTCTCTCCAGCACCTTGTAGACTGCATGTTGGACATGGACGCTGCTAATATTTAAATGTACACAATTAATTCAGCCAGTAGTAAGCCACATGTTGCTCATATTAGGGAGGGACATAGGGTGATGGCTACTTGGACTCTGGTAGGACTAGTCTACACAAACCTTGCTTCCTTTCTAGAAAAAATGGAAGCTTGGGCTCAACTTTATCTGGAAATGCTACCTAATTTCCCCCCATAACTATTAACCCAATATCTTTAGAGAGAGGAGATTGGGGAAAATGATTACAAGTCTGGGTGGGAAGAGTAGTGGGAATCAATTGAAAGAAGATATGCACTAATACCAAAAGCAGTTCCATAAATTCAGATCAAACACTGAGACATTTAATTGTGGCTCTGGAAACATCCCTGCCTTATCCTTACAGAGGGAGGATTTCCTCTAGTTACTCAGTGATAAAGGAGATGTACTTTGTACCTGCTCAAGAACACTTTATTCTAGTCTTACTTCATATGGAACAGGGTTAAGCCTTGGAATTTAAAAACATACCAGGACTGGACCCTGTAAAGCTGAATGGCAAACAGGGGGAATTGCTGATTGTTTCCCTGGGAAAGGGTCTGCTCCAGGAAATCAGTAATGTGGAAATTGTGGCTGGGCCAATTATTGCTGGGAGCTTGCTGACATCTTGTCAGTTTTAAACCAGCAGAGTTAGCTGCTGTTTGTTTTCAAGTTTAGCAGAGGGAGCAGGTATTTAAACAACTGATCCCCACAGCCCTTTGAAGCCACATCTTGCCGTATGTCTCCGGTGCACCAGTTGTTTGGCGGAGCCTGGATGCCACTGCCTCGACTAGCCTTAGCCTTTCCCATGGTAGTTCCCTTCGTGTGGAACAGGCTTCCCAAGCAGGCGGAGGGCTGTCGACTCCAGAGGGGCTTGGAAGAGGCATGTCACGCTCACTCTGAACGACTGTTGGTCGCTAGCATTTTCTATTTAAGGGGGAGATCAGGTTTTATTATATTTTGTGTTTTTGCTTTTAAAAAATTGTAGGCTGCCTTGAACTATGAAAAAAAGTAAAGTACAAGTATTTAAATAACTGACTCAATGGATACCAGCTGTTTGAGCTTTGTCAGATGCATGCTGATTTGCCTGTTGGATGAGACAGAAAGCAGCCTGCAGTCCCCCCCAGGGATCTCTGGCTTAATCCCTTGTGGGACAGTGCCCAGTGCCTGCAGGGCTTTGGCTCCTCCTGTCTTGCAGATGCTGCTGCTGCCGCTGCCATGTGCTGCAAGGGCTGGCTCTCTGGCTCGGAGGCAGGAGGCATGGCTGACCAGAGAGAGAGAGAGATGGCCAAGTGACTCCTGGCCCCATCTTCATTTCAGAAGGAGAGGTTGTGACTCAGGAGTAGACCATTTGATTGGCGTGCAAGAAGGTCCAAGGTTCACTCCTCGGCATCTCCAGTTAATGGGACTAGCTGGCAGGTGATGGGAAGATCTCTACTTGAGACTCTGGAGAGCTACTGCCAATCAGAGTAATATTGACCTTGATAAATCCTTGATGAAAAAGAGGCTCTGAGTCAGGCACCTTCATGCTTCTGTTCGAGAGATTCCTGGCAAATGGAGTGTGTGTGGTCAGGTTTGGTCCAAAGAAGGATTAGACAGATTGAAGAAAGACATGCCTGTCAGTAGCTGTTGGTCATAATAGCCCAAAATGGAATGTCAGTGTTCAGGGGCAGTTTGCCTCTGACTGAGGACAAGCGGCATATCTAGCTGGGTCTGGGGCTGCCCGCTTTCATGGGGGCCTGGAAATCCCCCAGAGTTATAACTGATTTCCAACTCCACTGGAGGAAATGGCTGCTTTGGAGAGTGGACTTTCTGGCACCAATCCCTGCTGCGCACCTAAACCCTGCTCTCCTCAGGCTCCCCCTCCCCAGATCTCCAGGAATTCCCCAGCCCAGAGTCAGCAGCCCTAGCTGGGTCATGGTGGCAGACAGAGTGCAGGTCCAGGTTGTCTTACCCAACAAGGCGAATCTGGCTTTCTCAAGGAAGTGAACACCATTCCCATCTGTGGGGATATCCTGAGCAGAGACTCATTTTAAAATTGGTTGAGTGCACATCAGTGGCCTGCAGTGGTTCTAGTTTTGAAACACCCTACAACTCTAAAGCCAGCCCACACCTGCTCTCGTGTCATTCCTGGGCCACATCCTCTCCAGAAACTGCCGTCTGTCCATATCAAGATGAGTGATGAGAGTCCGAGGGCCAGTTCACGTGACCCGATGGGTGTGGTGCCCGTCTGGATTGTGTAAATCTGGGCTGGGTAGAACTTGTGGCGCAGCGATGGCTTGATTAGTTGGTCCTGAGCACCATTTGCATCTCAACCCACATACAGTACAGATAACTTAGCTGTGGCCTAGTCAAATGAGCAGCAAGTTGGGCCTGCAGTGAAGCAATCGCACCTCCGCTTCTGTGTGAGCACAACTCAAGTCACATCTGTGCATTCTCACCACACCCACTTGGTCAAGTAAGCTGACCTCCCTTGTGCAAAGCTGGACTTTCCCCTTCTGCAAACACCACCTCTTTCAGCTGACGGGGTGGCAGGCTGGTTCACCAGGACTGGGCACTTGTGGTTACTGAGAATAGCTGGCACAAACCCTGCTGGATGGTCCATGGGCTTAGGCTCAGCAGCATCAGAAGAGACGTCTGGAGGAGACAGGAACATGGCCTGAAGAAGAGCAGGGAAGTTGGGAGACCCTGCATTGTAGCACCCCCCTCAGATCCTGACCTCTCAGCTCCAGGGTGTGTTCTCAAAGAACCTGCGGTTGAGGCTCCACCTCTCGAACTTCCAGCTGCACTCCCAGATCCTGGACCGCTGTGCATTGATTGCCACGCTGGGTGAGGGCCTGGACTACTAGCTTTCCTGAATGGTTCCCCACCTAGCAGAAACTGGAGGCAGCTGAGAGAAGACACAGTGCCAGGCTAGCAGCCAGTAAGCAAGACCATGGCTTCAGCTGACTTAATCCCCTGCAGGATTCTGGCCGATGAATTCAGGACAGCCGACTTCCTTTCCCCCACTGTTTCAGCTGAGGGGGAGGAAGGGAGCTTTGTGGGATTAACTGGTTTGTGAGGCTACCAGCTGCCTTGTACCCCATGCCTGCTCCTACACCGTAGAGACCTTACTAGATAGTAGTTGGTGGAGTAATTCCCTACCAGTAGGCTAGGAAGTCTGAGGCCAGAACTGTGTCCCATAGACAAGAGTGTGGATACAAAACTCTGGGGTGTGTGTGTGCCAGCTGGTTTATGAAATGTCACCATTTGTAAAGTATGTTTAAAAAAACATTATTCTGCTGTTAAGACTGATAAAAAGTCAGCTGATAGTGGCGTAACTAATCTGCAGCCAAATTTGGGTCTAGTCCAGTTCTAACTCATGCTTTGGTGTCAGATGTTGCTCCAGAAAGACATGCTGGTTAAAAGAACAGATTGTTTCCAGGTTTTGCGTTGTTAGGGAAGGGATCCATTTTCCCCTTCTTACTTAAGGCTTATTCCTTGATTGCAGAGGTTCTTTGGAATCGTTTAAATGTGTCTGGTGTTAAACTAGCAGTGGACACCCTCTGAAATGACGTCTTGGAACAGGCTCTCCAATTCTGCTTAGTCTCCGGGTGCTTTTGAAATGTTGGGAACAGGGATTGCTAGCTACCACAAAATGGTTGTTAAAGGAAAGGGGGGAGGATTATGAAACGGCTGCCGTGGAATGTTGAGGCGAATCCCAAAATGTTGAGGGTCTGCAAGCCAGGCATCCCTCGAGGATGTAGGGACTGTTCCTAAATGGACTGTTCCTAAACAGGCTTCTTCTGAAGCGCTGCCCATTCCAGTGAGGCCAGAAATGGCTCTTTGCATTAGGAGATGCTTTGTAAAAGGTGCAACTGGGTGCCAGGAAACCCATCAGTGGGCACCATGGCGTCTCCCAGCACCACACTGGGGATCACTATCTTAGACAGACAGGATATCTCTCTTTTAGGACTCCAAAAGAGCCAGGCTGCTGCTGAAATAAAAAGATTGCTGTGCTTCAGGGTTATCATCCCACACAGCTGAGTGGGCACCGTCAGAACCTCTCCTTTGATTCACTCTAGGTTCCATGGCAACACTGCAGGATTATCATAATATCTGATGAGGAGACAAGGACTTAAAAAAAAAAGAGTGGTTTCAGCTGGAAATGTTCTTATGGGTGCAGGGCAAAGCAGACGCAGTTATACATACTCACACACATTGCACAATTTGTGACCCTCCTCCAAGCCAAACTTAGCCCATCCGTCTGTTACTGTAGCCTGCAAGGTGCTGTGCAGCCTCTCTGCCAGGGCCATATTTTCTGCTGGATCCCATCGGATGGCTTGCGAAGATGATGGCTTGATGGGTCACAACTGCAACATGTCTTGACTTAGGATCTTGTGTCAGATGACTTAGCCACCAAAAGCTGGAGACCCTCCAAATGTTATATTGGTCAGACAGGAGCAAATTATGGCACTTAAGTTAGAGGAAATGCCTACCTATCTCCATCAGTTCACAAAGCCCCTGGGTGAGAGATGGCCTTTACTCCCAGAGCCCCTGCCACTCCGGGCAGAGAAAAACCACTCGAAGGAAGGGGTAGTAGGCCTTTGCACTCCCACTCCACTGAAAGCTGGTTTCTATTGTGGCCATATATATATTACTGGAGAAAAGATAGGTTGGGAATGTGTTTGGTGTCAAAACTCAAAATATGCCAAGGAAATGAAATACTACAATCAGAATATATTATACAAATGGAAAATATTTGTGTCTGTACTATATATGGTAGGAAAACAAGGTTCAAGTTTCCAAAGGATGTGAACATTCAGATCATGATGGAAAAGTGGAACAATGCACAGTAGCGGGAAGAAGGCAAAGCATTCGTGGCCATAAGAACTAGTGAGAGAGGCTGAGAAAAGTGCTCAAGGAAAGGGCTAAACCCCTGTACAGGGAACCAGTGCCCATTCAATGGTCATTTGGTTGCCAATTCGTGTTGCCTGTCTCCAGGTTAGGCCTTTTATTATAGAATTACAACTAATCTCCAGCCCACAGAGACCGATTACCAGAGAGAAAATGGCAGCTCCAGAGGGGGAACTCTGAGGCATCACGTCCCTGCTGAGCTCCCTGCTCTCTCCACCCCCAGACTCTGCCCCCAAATCTCCAGGAGCTTCCCAAGCCAGGGTTGGCAACCTTGTTGCCAGCCATTGTTTTATATCTGTCCCTTGTAGAGCAACCTTAAACTGTCAATGGTTTTAGCAGGGTGTAACTTCACTGAATGAGCCTGTTGTGGCGCAGAGTGGTAAGGCAGCAGACATGCAGTCTGAAAACTCTACCCATGAGGCTGGGAGTTCAATCCCCCAGCTGGCTCAAGGTTGACTCAGCCGAGGTTGGTAAAATGTGTACCCAACTTGCTGGGGGGGGGGGTAAACGGTAATGACTGGGGAAGGTAATGACTAGGAAACCACCCCGTATTGAGTCTGCCAAGAAAATGCTAGAGGGCATCACCCCAAGGGTCAGACATGACCCAGTGCTTGCACAGGGAATACCTTTACCTTTACTTTAACTTCACTGAGGAGAATACTGCTGGGGACCACTCACACTTGCACATTGACTGCACCACCACCAATGATTCCATGGCCCTACTTCTGGCTGTTAGCCAAGAGGATTACGTCCTGTCTGGATCCTCTGAGCATTGGACCAATGGGACCATCAAATTATCCTTGGGGCATTGGGTGGACCACTGTGCAAAACAGGTTGCTGGACTAGAACATCCAGCACCAGGTAGTGGTTAAGAGTGGTGATTAAGATAATCTGGAGAACCAGGTTGGATTCTCCACTCTTCACGTGAAGCCTGCTGGGTGAATTTGGGCCAGTCACAGTTCTCTCAGAACTCTCTCAACCCCACCTACCTTACAAGGTGCCTGTTGAGGGGAGAGGGACGGAAGGTAGAAGAAAAAGAAGAGTAGGTTTTTATATGCTGCTTTTCTGTACCCAAAGGAGTCTCAAAGCAGCTTACATTCGCCTTCCTTTTCCTCTCTCCACAACAGACACCCTGTGAGGTGGGTGAGGCTGAGAGAGCCCTGATATTACTGCTCAGTTAGAACAGCTTTCTCATTGCTGTGGCGAGCCCAAGGTCACCCAGCTGGCTGGGAGCGGGGAATCAAACCCAGCTCACCAGATTAGAAGTCGGTGCCCCTAACCATGACACCAAGGTGATGGTAAACCCTTTTGAGACTCCTTCAAGTAGCAAAAAGCAGACTGTAAAAACCTCTTCGTCATTCAGCACAGCTGCTCTTCTTTTCCTTATGTAATTCTCAGGATATAACATTAATCACACATATTTTGCTTGTGTGGTGGACCACATAAATCCTGGTCCGCCTCATTTATGAGCTGGATAGATGGAAAAATACCCTCTTTAAAATAATTATGTCCCTTTCGTCTTGTACTTGTCTGCTGAAGCTTTGCAGCCCCACTGTGCTGGGATGAGGGAAGAGCAATGCTGACTAAATTTAGCTCCTTCTCGAAAAGAAAAAGGAAAAGAAAAAACCCTAGGCTCTAAATTTAACACAATACCTTGCACACGGAGCTTTTTCTTTGGATTTGGTGGCACGTGAGTTCTTGCCTGCTGCTGATTTTTTTATTTTTGTTCTCTAGAGGAAAGGTACTGATTATTTTTATCTGAAGCTTTGATTTATTCAGCGACTTAAATAGTGCGTTGCATTAAATAATTAAACTATAGGGACAGTGAAACACCTAAGACAACTTCTCCAGCTGTTTTCACTGAACTCATTGTTGGACTGAGCTGTGTCAAGAGCACAAGAAGAAAGAAACTCTGACCATTCTGGGATGCTGAGAAATCCAGTCTTGTTTGAAATCCTCCCTTCTGCAGCATCAGCATTGTCTGGAGAAAGACTATTGATATGTATCGGAGGACTTTGGAGAACAGAGCAAGATGCTTCATAGACAGCTTTTTAAAAAATTACTTGGCCAATTGCATCCCAATTAACTCTATTTCTTGGCAGATGCAAGAAATGAGGTCTTGTGTAAAGGCCATATGGCATAGTGGCTAGAACAGGCTTTGACCCAGGGCATTGGGTGCCCCAGAAGGCAGAGCCAACCACCAAATGGTTGCTGTAGGAGGTGGAGTCACACACATACACAGGGAAACTTAAGTTCTGGGGAGAAGAGGAGTAATTTAAAAAATACTCTTGGGAAAGAGGAGTGAGAGAGAATAAAACCAACACTGTGGTAACAGCTGCCATGGAAACCATGTTATTTTAATTTGCCCAGCCAATTGGCTCCCCAGTGGCCAATCAGAAGTCATGTTTGGCCTGTGGCCCTCCTGGCCCCACCCCCTTTCTAAAAACTCTTAGTGGGCACCAAGAAAGGTGTTGGGGGGCACTATGGAATACTCAGGCACCATGCTGAGGACCCCTGGACGAGAATGTTGTTCATATGGACTTGAGAGTCTTGGGCTCAAACCCCTGTTCATGGAGGTACAGTGTCAGACTCGATCTAAGAGACCCAGGGGTGACTCTCTAGTCTGGTCACTGGGTGGGCCTGTCATACACTCTCAGCCTCACCTATTTACATCATGTGTACCCTGACTTTCTCCCCAGTGAGGACCCAAAGCAGCTCCCCTAATTTCCTCCATTTTATACTCACATCCACTCTGTGAGCTAGGCTAGGCTGAGAAGGTGTGACTGGGCCGAGGTCCTCTGGCAACTTTACTTATGGGAGGTTGTTGTGAAGATAAAATGGAACAGGAGAGAATAATATTGTAATCCTTTCCTGTTCCCAACGATGGAGAAAATCAAGGTCTAAATACATTTACCCATGACACTTAACGAGTGACCTTGGGCCAGTTGTTATTTTGAAACCTGGCTTCATTCACATGGTTGTGAGAATAAGAGCCAAGAGGGCAGAACCCAAAATGCTGCTGTGAGCCTTTTAAAAGATAAGTTAATAATGTGTAAGGATTGGGATCTAGCCCCCTCTACCCACCCTGGGGGTGGGAAATAGATTGCCTAATATTTTCTCAGTGAAAACAGTAGTAACGACCAGTTAAAATGTATTATGGTGCATATGGTTTTGTGTTCCTCCAGACATAATATACCTACCTTGTACGTTAGTGACCCATTCAGTTTTGAACCTGATGAGAGTTAAAAAGTGAATGAAATCAGTATTGCTGTTATAAAGCAGAATAATATCTTTTGTTATATAGGGACGTGGAGTCTAAAAATAGCATGAACATTTAGAGGGTGGCAGGCAGGCAGGGTGCTAAGTATGAGAATAGGACAGGAATAGACATTTGAGGTTTTTAATTAAAAAAACAGGATTACTTGAGGAGATGTGATTGAAAGTTAAAGAAAATTGCTGCTAAAGAGCAATCCCTGCTCCCATCATAATGCTAATTTGGGGTCATCCAATTAATCTGATTGATAATAGGGTCACAAAAGACAATATAATTTCACACAATGAAGAATTAACATATGGAATCTGTTGTCACTGGATAGGGTGATGGCTAACAGCTTGCATGATTTGAGAAAAAATTAGACAACTCTATGGAGGATAAGATTGCAGTTAGAATAAATAGAAAGAGTTGGAAGGGACCTCCAGGTTCATATAGTGCAACCCCCTGCAGAAGGCAGGAAATTCACAACTACTGGCCCACCCACAGTGACACCAATTCCATGCCCAGATGATGCCCCCTCCCAAATAAACCAGAATCCATGGCCAGTCTGGGTGGGAGGAAATTTGCCTCCTGACACTAAACTGGTGATCGACACTCCCCTGGGCATGCAAGATGGGGCCACAAGAGCCAAGCATGGACCACAAGAGCCAAGCATCCCTTCTGCCCACCCACTTACACTCTGCCTAAATTCACAGAATCAGCATTTTTGTGAGGTTTCTAACCTCTGCTTAAAAACTTCCAAGGAAGGAGACCTCACTACCTCCCAAGGAAGCCTGTTCCATTGAGGAACAGCTCTAACTGTCAGGAACTTCTTCTGGATGTTTACCACAAAATTATTTTGAATTCATTTCATCCCATTGGTTTTGGTTCAACTCTCTGGGACTATAAGTGCGATTGAGCTATTAGCCATGAGAGCGAAGTGCATTCTGCAAGATCAGATGCCAGGGCCAGGCTGTTGTTCTCACACTCTCTTGGTAGGTGCATAGGAGTTTGCTGTCTGGGTATGCCTTGCTAGTCCTGTTACTAAGCATAGCCCCAGTCACACCTGATTCCTACTGAAATCAATAGGACAAGCCTCTCCCAACTCACTGGTCCCACAGATTGCAAGAGGACTTGGATGCAGCTAATTTGCTGTGGTTTAAGGAGTGTGAGGTATGAGACAAGGAGCAAAAGTGCACTCTGTTGATAATTGGGCATTTCCGCACAGTGGGCAAAATAGCGAGATGCTTCCTACCTGCAATAGCGTGTTATTAGATCATGCTATTTCTCCCCTCCACATTTCAAAGTCTTCCTGCTGTGGCATCTTGCCTTTTACCCTCCTCACATGGTGCACAAAAAGCAAAAGAGAGAGCAACATGTTCTTTCACTCACTGCTCCCTGGCCTGTCAGTCAATAGGGCCAACCAATTGGAGGTTTGTTAGTCTGGTTTTTTTTTTTTTTAATTGAAACTTACATGTGGCAATGCATCTGTAACCCACCTCGAGCCGGCTCTGGGAGTGGTGAGGAATAAATGTAATAATAATAACAATTCCACAATTGCCCAGGACTCCTTCCCTCCCCGAGCACCTCTTAAGCAGGGCGCAGCCTCCATGCCTCTCGTGCCGCCTCCACGCTGCCTCCACCACCCACATGTGTGGAGGCAGAACAGGTGGCATGAAGGCAGCATGGGTGGCTTGCAGGCGGCACAGGTGGTGTGCAGGCCGTGCACAAGTCCTGAGCTGCTCATACTGCTGTTGACACAGGTCTCAAGGAACTGCGATGATCATGGCTCAAGGGACCCAATGCAATTTCCACAGCATCTGAATACACAGAAAGAAGTGACTGCCCTTTCTGGCTGCTGTGACTCCAAAGGCATTCCAGAGTCCGCTGCTGTGAGAGTTGTTATCATTTTATTTGATGTAAAACCCCATCAGTTAGGATTTACATATAAACATGGGCTACATTACACAGTTCACACAACTTCATGCAGGGGACCACAATAAGATTCATGGGAAAGGAGGAAGAGCAGTCCACACTCAAGAGGGTATACAGTACATGTCATGGGGCAGGGTGACTCTGCTTCCCGTATTTCACACAAGACACTAGGAGGGCAGTGTTGCGTTCAGCACAGCCTAACACAGAGATGCTTCATTTTGCCTGTCCTTTCTGGCTGTGTTGAGAGTCTCTTAAGATGTCAATGAGATGCTAGTGAAAGTACAGTTCAGTCCGGTCACTTCTGCTGCAACAGAAGAAAATTTTGTGCACCAGGTGAGTTTGTCACCTGGAGTTCGGATGGTGTTTTGGCTTATTCATATGCTGAGTATATTTTGTGAGACTGTTGGCTTGTTGCTCCAGAGAAAGCTGTCTGGAGATGGATGGAAACCCCTCTTCCACCTGTCCACTAGGCAGTAAGAATGCCAAAAGCATAGGCTGATGTATCTTTACTCCAGATGCTGTGTTTCCATAGCAAAGATGTGGTTTCTGAATAGAAGCATTGTGTGATGGCTACTCAGCACTAGGAGAGGCTCCTAAGAATTCAGCACCCTTGTGAATGATGCTAAGAGCTCAAGTTGGCCACCCCCACATGTCATTGGAGTGACTGCATCAGTATTTTACACAAGGTGGACTGGTTCACACAGGCATGCACCTCGCTCAGGTTTTCTCCCATTGCTCAATGACTTGATTCAGCTGAATGCGTGAAACATCTCAGTAGGAAAGCACTGCAGTGGAATGGAGATTGGCTGATACAAATCTTCTGTCCGTGACGATGCAATTGTGATTGCTCATACTTCATCATTTACACATGCAAGTCTCAGCTGAAGTGGCTGGCAATGAGTGATAAGCAGGGATGTGTCCCTAGCCAGCCAGAGCAGCAGTGCATGAGAAGAACAGCATTCCTGTAGAACAGAGTTGTTGAGTTGAGTAGCAACTCCCTAGAAGCCAAGTGGGCAGGGTCTCTCGAGCTGGCTCATGCATGAGCAGGACTTGGAAACTTAGCGGTGCTGGTCAGTAGCTTGAAGGAGTGCACCGCAGGCATTTTACAACAGGACAGCCAGTCTTAAGGGAGCTGCTGCTCATGAAGCTGACACAAGCCTAAGGTGGCACATTCCCAGCTAGCATGGCAAGAAACAGGGGAGCGAGGGGGCAATTCTGGTTGAAGCCCTCATTCCAGGCAGTTACTTGTCAAGTCAATTTCTCACCATTTATCTAGGCAATATCCCAACATGAACTTCAGAACACTGAAGCACAAGACTGGGGAAGAGAGGAGAGCAATGATGGCTGGGTTGGAGATGAACAGGAGGAGGAGGCAAGGAGGAAGAATGACAAACAGCAGGGAGAGAAAATGGAAATGAGCAAAACCTAAGTATGACACAGCAAATACTGGAACAGACTAGGTACTGTTAGCACAATGTTCTTTCCTGAAATGTGCTTTCCTCACTGTATTCTACAAGAGTCTCCCTTTGCCATTTGAAAAATCTCCTGGTCAAATTATGCACGTATATAAACGCAGGAAAGTTAACAGAGCCGTGTCTGTTCCCTCCACAGAGAGTATGGCCTGCTTTCTGCAAAGTGCTGAGTTCACAAGTGCTGAGTACATGGAATAAACCATGCTGCTAATCTCTCTGGAGGAACTGATGTCGCTTTCCCCTCCGAGTGGCCCAGAGGAACTCGGCATGAATTGAGCACCGACTGTACGCAGGAGGCATTTGCGACATTCACAAATAGACCTTGCTTTGTCTGGCTGTCAGCCTGTATACTCTGCCTGGGCTGGAGATCAAGCAGGGCTAATGAGTCATCACCTGGAATAAAAATCCCACAGCTGGAATTCAGCTCAGGCAGTCTCTGGGCAATGCAGAAACCAAGCCAGGATCTGGCTTCTCTTGCTGGAGTCACCTCAGCACCACACAACAAAAGGGAAGGTTGCCATTTTTTTTTCCTGGCAGAACTCTTGCTCTGTGGCAGGAGAGGCAAAAATTCAACAGATATAGTTTTTAAATAGCATGCAGGTGCAATGATGGACAAAACTTTATCTTTTGACTGTCGGTTTGCCAGGAGGCTGTGACAGCCCCACCCCGCCTTTCAAAGAAATAACAATTTAGGAATAAGGAATGCTGATCTTTCCTTTGGAGTTGGCTTGATGCACAAAAAGCTGCTGCTTATACCTTGGCACTTATCTGTTCACAAGCCACAGTTTCAAATCATTCACAGTTCTGGTAAAATTGAAAGAAAAAAAAAACCAAACACCTTTGCAAGCTTTCTCATACCAACACCTATGAGCTCATTGATGATTCTGTGTACTAAATTAGCCTTTGTGAAGCAACAAGTAAAATCGGGGGTGGGGGTGGGGGAGATGTACTAGCATATTAATTTAGCCAGGATATGCTTGGCTCTAACCAAGACAAAGGAGGATCATGTATCTCTATAAATTAATGTTGGTAAGTGATCCTAAAAAGTCTTTTGGACCTATTACAGCAATAATCCTATGGACACTTAACAACAAGAATCTTCCTTTTATATTGTAATGGCCTATGGCTACGCGCAATAAAATCTGACTTGACTTAATGAGTAAGCCCCTTTGGGATTTGTTACCTGTTGCATAGGATTTGCCTGTAGTTTACAAGGATCAGTACTAGGAAGAGATTTGGAAGCTATTGGTGTTGGGTTAGAATTCACCATAAAGGTTTCATTCTTGATGGGCACAATAATGCCAGAGCAATTCATTGACTACTAATATGCAGCTACAATGGTTTGAATCATTCAGTGTGTTCACCTGAAGAGAACTAAATAAGCAAAGATGTTCATTTTAAATTATACTAAAGACATTGCGGTCTTGTGGATTGAGGGCTGCATTTGGGATCCAAACTATGGTGTCACTGGTCCTGTACATTTTATTCCCAATTGTTTTTCTACCTGCTCTGAAAATCTAATGCTCTGCTCCCTTATCCGAGCTGCTTATCAACTCCTATGGTTATTCTTTGGAAACTATTACAGTTTTAATGAATTGTTTATTTGTGCATATGCTTGCACCTTGCTCTGTACTTCTTGAGGTCTGTGCTGGGCACTAATAAAAGAGTCTGTTACAGGTCAGAGACTTTATTTGGCCAAGTTATCCTTAGCACCAGGTGGAAGGCTAAGATTATTTTAAATTAAATTACATTTAAAACTTTTGTTTTTAGAGTTGCTCTGTTGCTTTGGAACAATTTCTGCTGTCCAAGTTCCTTTCCTTCATTGAATATTTGCTTCCAGTTATTTCCCCTTCATATCTTTCTAGTGTAGATGGTTGCTGGATAAATCATTGCTGTTTCTTAACTCTTTAATACATTTTGATAATTTTCCTGCAGGCTTTTAGACATTTGACAGCAGTCTTTTCCTTCTATACTTTTTGCTAGGTTTGCAGTGTCATCTTAAGCAGGCCTAACTCAGAATCTTACTCAGATCTATTCAGTGGGGCTTACTTCTAGGCAAGCATTCTTAGGATTGCATTGATAGCCTCCCAAATTTGGACTCTGCTTAGTGGGGCATCCTTCCAAGTAAATATCATTAGTGCTGGATTCTGAAATTCTATGTCTGACTAGTCCCATTGACATATATGATGGATACTTTAATCATTCTACTTAAGAAGCAAAATCACAGAAAAGGCAAAGTGGCTGAGTCAGGTAGGTAGAGCAGGGAGGAAACTGAAGTATGAGAAAGAAGGCAGGAAGGTACGTGGCACAATACAGTTTGAAAGCCCATTGGGATATCTATTGCCTCTATAAGAACAACTAGCACATGGGCACGTTGTCTGCTGACAGTGTAGATATATTCTCTGTGGGAGCATCTCCACCGAGTCAGCTTGATGTGGGCCTCTAAAAACTCTTGAGAGCCCCTAACTAACATTTCCTCATGTGCAGATGTAAGAGCTAGCCCGCACATATATTACAGTCGATGCCCCATTTTGCCTCTTGCAAAAGCATCAGGGTATTCTCAGACACACAACAGCAACCTAGATAGGTCACAAGTGAAATGCCTCAGGCCCTATGGAGCAGGAGAGGGCAACACACAATATCTACGTTGACATATTCTGTGGTCATGGATGCCAAGGTCTCCTCTAGGTTTCCTTATTTGGTGTGTTTCTGTAATTCCTCCTAAGGGATGGCAAATGACTTCACCCAGAAAGAACTATATTGACTGAGAACATCCTTTCTTCTTATTTAATAGGTTAAATAAATAAGCAGAGTTCTTCTTTCTTGACTTTTGAAGAATAAATAGGGATCACATTCCTTTGTACTAGAAGAGTCTCTGTGTGGTCTCAGCAAGAGGAGTGTCAGCTAACCCTTTCATAATCTTCTGTGGTTAGAAGTATATGAGACACAATATTCAGCCCTGAGCAATAAGAAGACAGGAGCTACAGCCACTAGGAAAAAGCTCAACAAAGCTATCTCACAAAGAAAGAAATTTACACAAGAACAGATTATTCTGTCCCAGAGGGTTGCTTTTTTTTTTTTTTTTTTTTGGTCATTTGACAATATAATAAAAATCCTGTTTCATTGGGCTGTTTGTCAGTTAATGGAAATGTCATCCTGTCACAAGCTATGGACTGATTCCGTCTCCCTTCAACCAAAACTGCTGATCACATTAAGATGGTGTGTAAATGTAAGCCCAGCATGAATTGTGGTGAACTTTCCTGAAACATTCTACTTTTGGCTAATTCAACATCTGATTGACAGTTTACACAGTTAAAAGAGCTAGAGAATCTAATTATATCCATTCCCATCTCTTGGGTCTATGCATTTAGTTAACATCTTTTCCAATGCTGCTGGGCAATATAAACAAAATGCATGAAAAAAGCTTCTTCATTCGGCCTTTGAGCTTGCTTAAATTTTAATGGCAATCAAATGTCTCCTGTAGAAATTGCAGTTGATTCTGCATTAAAGCCGTATCCCAGGTTCATGCTGTGGCCAGGCACCCCACACTCAATCCCATGAAAGCCAGTTCAGAAAAGCTCTCTCTTCACAGAAGCTGCCAGTTAAACTGAGACATTTCACCTATGGCGAATGTGTTCCCTCCCCCAACAATCCTCCATGTTTGGAAAAAAAAAAAAGGATACAAAAATATTAACACAGAGGTCTAACATCTAAGCTCAAAGGATCTCCAAATTCTGTCATCCTTTTACCAAACTGCACTTGGTTATTTATACATTTTAAATACCCTGAGTTTGCTTGCTGCTTCCAAAAAAAGGCTCCAGCCTTGGACTCTCTAACTCACTCTTTCTGGTTTCCTCTTGGCAATAATAGCTTTCTACATCCATGTGCCTCTGAAACGGAACGCCTAACTAGCCTTCTACTTAAAATGTTACAGCCCAGCCAGCAAAGGACATTGCTCTTGAAAGAGCTGTAAAACCAGCACACTTCCTCCTTTCCATTGTCATCTCCCAAGTGTTTTCTAAACTAAGTAAAAATAAATAACATTTCTAATGGTGTGTAGGACTTGGTGACGACCACAAGGGCAGTGCAGTGAGATGCCAAATGTCTTCCGACGTAACCTTGTAAAATAAATAAGCGAAGCTTGGTTTCTCCTCTGGTTTGGTGGGTCGACGGCAACTTCTGGGGTTCTAAAGTGTATAAATAAATGGAAAAGATCCCAAATCCCATCTTCAGCACTACGTCAGACCTGCTGTTTCCACGTCTGTTTTGTTTGCTTTCTGGCAGGGCTGCATAATTCCTGGCTGGCCAGAACAGCTTTCCTCCTGAAAGGCCCAACTTTCCCCGCAGCCCCACCAGAGCAGTTAAGCATTTCCCCTCCTTGAACTGTGGCACCGTGAAGGGGGAAATTCCTCCTGAACCACCAATGTTAGTGTTATCCCTGCCAGTGATATTTAGAAAATGTGGATATGTGTGCATGTATATACAAACCCACACTGCTATTTCAGTTTGACTGCTGAGTGCCAGCCCTGTTATTTTCCACTAACAGTTCATAATCCTGCCTCCAGACTGATGTTTCCAAAGCAGATACAGAAGCCAGGAAATCTGAAGGGATGAAGGTTTCTTTTCCACAGGCTTCCCCTGTGAGGTTGCCACTGGCACAGAGAATGGCTGAACAGTATTCTTTGCTTGCTTGCAGATTAATCTCGAGTTCGGTTTCTTCTCCTGAAGAAGAAGAAGCTGGTCTTTTGGGGAGGGCCTAGCAACATTGGCACTTGACTTCTGTGGGTGATTTTAATCTGCAAACAAAAGGATCAACACCACCAGCATCAGGGTTAGGTTGGCTATTTTGCACACAGCTATTATTCCAAGAGGTTCTAGAGAGGGAAGGTATTTTAGCAGAAATAACGATGTCACACGGGCTAGTGCATTCTATGCTTTTGTGGCATTATGGAGAAAGTTACAAATTAAGCCCACGGCATTAGAAAGAGGTGCTGAGTGGAAGGGGGAGCAACCCTCGAGGCCTCAAGCACTCCCGCACATGGGCTGTTGTTTAGATAGGGTTATCAGCTCCAGGTTAAGAAATACCTAGTGATCTGAGGGTGGAAAGAGGAAAGGCTGGGATCTGGGGAGCAGAGGGATCACAACAGGGAATAATGCAATAGAGCCCACCCTCCAAAACACCCATTTTCTCCAGAGGAACTGATTTTTGTAGTCTGAAGATCAATTGTAATTTTGTGACATCTCTGGGCCCTACCTGGAGGTTGGCAATGCTAGAAGAAACAGGGGCTGAGGGCAAGTGAAGAAGAAAAGGACCTTCTGAACTACTTTTGATTGTCACCTTCTTTAGGTTGCCAACCTCCAGATGGAGCATTGAGTTCTGGAACTACAATGCTCTCCAGACTACAGCGATCAGTTCCCCTGGATAAAATGGCAGCTTTGGAAGGTGGACTGTATGACATCACTCCCTGCTTAGCACCCTCCCTTCTTTAAACTCTGCCCTCCCCAGGATCCGCCCCTACACCAAACTGGAGAGCCAGTTTGGTGTAGAGGTTAGGAGTGCCGACTTCTAATCTGGCATGCCAAGTTCGATTCTGCGCTCCCCCACATGCAACCAGCTGGGTGACCTTGGGCTCGCCACAGCACTGATAAAACTGCTCTGACCGAGCAGTGATATCAGGGCTCTCTCAGCCTCACCCACCCCACAGGGTGTCTGTCGTGGGGAGAGGAATGGGAAGGCGACTGTAAGCCGCGTTGAGCCTCCTTCGGGTAGGGAAAAGTGGCATATAAGAACCAACTCTTCTTCTTCTTCTTCTTCTTCTTCTTCTTCTTCTTCTTCTTCTTCTTCAACTCTCCAGGAATTTACCAGGATCTGTCAACACTATCTTCACAAGATCTGTGTTTGATTTTGGCTCATTTTGCTCCCCACTCCCTCCAATGCCAGCAAATCAGGCAGCTAAAGGAAGATAGCCAGAGAGTGCAGAGAAGGATAAGTAACCTAGAATAAAGGGGGGAAACACTGGGGGGGGGGAAACAAATGCTCTCAGATCATTTTGTAAAGAAGTCAGAAGTGGGAAACCTGGGAAGGAAGAGATGCGCAGGTCTGTCCAGGCATATTAGCCTCTTTAATGGTGGCATGATATTTCAAATAAAGAAAACAGAACAATCTGGAGGGGATGGGGGAAAGAGAGATTATTTCTTGTTGCTTTTGATAACATCAAAACAAAGGCAGTCATTATTCAGAGGGGTCCTTGCTTAGTCCCTACCAGTGACTGACTAAAGATTTTGATCTATGGAACTTTCTGTGTATGCATTTCTTATATAATCACATGACTGATGTTTATAAAATTACTAGCTTCAAAGCCCGTTCCTAAGAACGGGCCTTGAAAGGACCCCCTCCCCTGGCCCCCGGACAGGCAGCTTAAGGTGGCTTTGGGCTGCAGTGCACAGCCAGATCAAGTGGAGCGAGTGGGAGCTGGGCAGCTTGTTAGCAGGGCTGGGACAGAGCTCCTTAGCAGGCAGTTAGTAGGCTAGAAGGCCCTTGTCAGCAGGCCTTCCACCATGACCCTTTGCCCAGGGCCCTCTCCCCTTACCTGCTGCTGGCTTCAGGCACTGAGGCATGTCTGAGAGCAAAGAGGCTAGAATACAGGGACAGAGGGCGGGAGCTGCAGGAACAGGGCCAATCAGGGTGCAGCCAGCTGCACCCTGATTGGCCCTATTCCAACTTGGACAGCCGGACACGTCCTACCCCCCAGGCTGTTTTACAAATATATAGAGGAACAACAATGGATAAGGGTGCATGGTGTGGAGAAAGTGGACACTGAGAACATTTTCTCTCTTTCCCATGATACTAGAACTCAAGAGGCACTCAGTGGTATTACTAGTAAGACAAACAAAAGGAAGTACATCTTCACACAATTCATAATGGACTTATGGAATTCACTGTCATAGGATATAGGGATGACCACTAGAATATGCAGCTCTAAAATCCATACGCTCTGCCACAAAGACCTTGGTCCGGTCACTCTTTTGTGGCCTAACCTACCTCATAGGGCTGTTATGGTAAGATGGAGGAGGGGAGGAACATGAATGCCACCCCAATCTCCTTAGAGAAAGAATAGAAAACACCTCTGGAAAATTCCCGATTAGTCATTAATGGCTACTAGTCATAATAGCTCAATGGAACCACCATACTTGGCGGTGGTATGTCTCTGAAAACCAGTAGCTGGGGCATCTGGCTGGTCATTATAGAAACTGGCCTGATCCAATGGGGGGGGCAGACACAAACCACAGGCCCTTGTGTGTCTAGGTCCAGGCCTCTCCCATGTCCTCCTTTTCATTCCTAGACCTGTATACTCTCTCCCTGCTCATGCAACCTTCTCCCACTTGCAAGCCTTCACACTGTCCATGTATGGACAACCTGCATGCCCATATCCTGACAGCACAGGCCAATGTGTATGCAGCAGAGAGTACTGCTGTCATGGCTATCAGAGTGTCACCATTGTGAAAAACCCATGTGCCCTTTTTGGGCACTTGGGAGCATGGGTACAGGTAGGTGGCAGAGGAGATGTAAGGGTGAGGGTCAGTGGCAGTGAGCCCCACCAGAGGTCCTAGGCCCTGGCAGCTGCCCCACCTCAGGGTATGCTGATGCTGGCCCTGCCGGTAGGGCTCTTCTTCTTACATCTAGAATAAACTGCAGCTGTAAAAAGGCCTGCTTGCTGGTCTGTCTCCTCACTTGATACTTGAGGCAGCAGATGATGCTTCAGCTAGGAATGAATTGCAAGCAAAGAAGGAAAGGACAAGTTTGTCAAGTTCTCTGAGTAAAATGAGCAAGAGTGTTTATCAGAGTGCCTGCTGAAGAAGAGAGATGGCCCTGAGATAGACCAGTCATTAAGCTCTACGGGTGGCTGTGGAGGCAGCAAAGGATCAGGGCAACCCCCAGAGATGGCTCGGGAGAGGCAGGCTTGCTAAGAAGCCTCAGCAGGCATTTCTTGTTTGGCCAACCATTTGTCATAAGGCTGGGGCCTTAAAGGCCTGTGAAGGCTGGTAGCCACTATCAAAATCCATGCACAAAGTGAAACCGGATCTCCAGATGTCCCCAGGTGCTCAGCACAATTGTTTTTGGAAAGATCTGTAAACAACCAACTGGGCTCAATTATGGATATTGCTGTACTAAGTAAGCATTTAGTTGGCCCATAAGAAAAATATCCATGGTGCCATTCCTTTAGCGCTGATGTTATTTGTACGTAGACAAGAGAGCTAAGAACCTTTATTTCCAACATAAATGCATCTTTTGTAACATTCTGCTCTAGCCAGACACAGATAATGTATTATACATGTATTATACATCCTCCTTTGATCCTCAGTAGGAAGACATAGATGAGGATACCTTGAAAATACAGTTTCCAGCAGTACTCTCCAAATTGTTACAGTGATGTACGTAACCACAGTTCTTTCCATTTAAATTGTCTTTGAATTTCCATTAGGTATACAATATGACTGCCATTAGGATATCACATCAAAGGAAACCAGAACAGGATGACTCCTTCTCCTAAAATTGCAGGACGGTTTTTGCATTTCAAGCAGAAACTTAATTTGAAATTCCATCCTTTCCTAGGCTGTACTCATACTCTCTAAGAGTAAACCTTCTATGGTCTATATAACTGATAGGTAAACTACATTCATGTGTCCTAGGACCCTTTCAAAATGCTCAGCTACTCACTGTACAGGGAGGCTGCATCCAGGGCTCTCCATCCACTTGCATGGGCAACAGCTTAGTTGTTCTGGAAAACACAAACGAGGCACATTAAGTGTGTGACAAGTACATACCAGGGCTGGCACAGTGTTTTTGTTCTGTTTTGTTTTGCTGAAAGCTGGCAATAAAGGCTTTATGTCAAAGAGCAAGGTTAGATGCAGGAAAGCCCCTGCGTCATTTGTGCGGCTTGGTTAGGTCATCTAATAATGACTGAAAATAAAGATGTCAGCCAGGACTGGCAAACCTATTGATGGGTGCAAGGGCTACACTAATTTTGCATAATTCAGATACTTAACGTAATTGGACTGTAAGCTGCAAATATTGGTATCTCTTATGATTTTTCTAGAATATTCTTGATGTGCTTTTTTCTTAGGCTTAAAACATGCCTCGGTGCTTCTGTGGATGTTTTTTGCTACCCTGCTATAATGTATTTTTGCAGCCACCCCTGCATCAGCAGGGATGCAGAAACATGCTTATCAATAGGCTCTTCTTTTCCAGCAGGCCATTGTCCCAGCACCTGCATGGAGGTTTTTGAGCTACTGCAGCATACTGCCGTTCTCCTAAACTGGCTGCCGATGGCTTCTGCAACCAGGCTGCTGCCTCTTCTGCACCCCTCCGCCTGGCCCCTCACCTCTTTCATGCTCTCTCTGCAGCATGCACCAGTGAGGTGAGTGCATCCCAGGGGCCTTCTCACACACGCTGGGGATGCCAGCTGCAATGCAGAGTGCTGCATGGGTCCATAGACCATTTCATCCCTATGATGGTGTTCGTACAAGATATAAAGCACAGCAAGGAACATATGTCAGACGCTTCCTTATCATCCCTGTGATGTCATGTTTCAAAGACACAGAATGCTGCTCGGAGTCCCCCAGAAACTGGGGCACAAACTTTGTGCTGGAACTAAGGTGTGGGGAGGTACCTGATAGTGACGGAGGAACACTGGGCCAGCCTCTTGCCAGCACTTTTCAGTCCAGTGTAGATCTGTCCCATCTCCATAGCCCCTTCAAGTCCCACAACTTCCAGGAGCTGGTCACTGAGGTCTGAAGAAAGAAAAAGAAACATGTTAAGAAAGCCGGTGGAAGGATTGCTGGGTTGCCTTCTACAGGCATAACACAAGAGGCAGAGCTGAAATGGAGAAGAGAGTCTGGAGAAGTCCTTTGTCAGGTTTGTTGTTTGCTCAGAAGGCTTCAGACTCAGTTCTTGGCACTGGGCTGGCCAGACCTCCCTCTGATGATATTAGAGGCTGCAGCTTCATGACTGGAACGCCAGATGTGCCCCTTGGCCTTAAAAATCAACCACAGGGATAGGCCAGGGTATACTGTGGGTGCTCTTCCCCTGCACCATTTCCAGGCAACAGTTAGCTCTGTAAGGGGGAAAATAGGTACCCAAAGTGTGCCCATATCTCCCCACACACTAGGGCTTGAAGCAGCCTGGGCCATTTTCTCTTAGGGAAATGGCATGTAGAAGAATGGCCACCCCCTTTCCAATCCAAACTGGATCCCTCTGCAGCTGATTTTTAGGGCCAAGTAACACATTTGGAGTTCCTTTCATGGGATTCCAGCATCACAGGTCCTTTAGTCATTCATGCCACCCATCATAGCATAAACCAGTTCCTGAAATGTCAGAGCAAACTGAGAAGACTTACTTGGGTGGGGGCAAGGGAGACAATTGAGAGGTGTTCTTTGGGACAAATGGGGTTCAGCATCCATGCAGGCACTTTCCTAGAAGGCTGGTGTTAGGATCATGATGGGGCATGAGGGGTAGTTCTGTCACCCATCACCCATATCAGGAGCACTGGAGAACAAACAGCATTTCCCAAGCAACAAACTGCTAGTGGTGTACTAAAAGGTAAAGGTATCCCCTGTGCAAGCACCGGGTCATGTCTGACCCTTGGGGTGATACCCTCTTGGGGTGACGCCCTCTAGCATTTTCATGGCAGACTCAATATGAGGTGGTTTGCCAGTGCCTTCCGCAGTCATTACCATTTACCTCCCAGCAAGCTGGGTATTCGTTTTACCGACTGGGAAGGATAGAAGGCAGAGTCAACCTTGAGCCGGCTGCTGGGATCGAACTCCCAACCTCATGGGCAGAGCTTTCAGACGGCATGTCTGCTGCCTTATCACTCTGCGCCACAAGAGGCTCAAGTGGTGTACTAGAAAAATGGTATATCTTGAAACAGACATACTTTCTTTGAGCACCAGTGAATTTGTGTAGCGGGTAATACCCCTCAGCAGCTCCTATTCATTTCAGTGCAGTCGAAACAGGAGAATCTCTTGCGGGACCTATGCATCCTGCACTGAGACCACAATGCCCTGCATATCTCATTGAAAAGGAGACTGTCCAAAACCACAGGCACAATTGGTGCATGGGATTTAGGCAACTTCCCTCAAGCCAGTGCTCCAGTGTCAAGTAATATTACAGTGTCAATGTAATATTGCTCCAGCATTCACAGTGACAACAATGATAACAAGCTAGGGCTTGCCTTGTCCCTTTTTGGTGTTTGGCAAATCCACTGGCCTGCATACAGCTTTCTCTGCATGTGGTCTGCTCCCCTGCGGAAGAGACTCTCCCAGATAACAGTGAATAGCAGAAGACGAGAAATAAATATGAAAGCGAATGAGCTGGAGACCCTCTTCTGTTTCACACCTATCCATGTCAAGCAAGCACCTGCAGCTCTTATAGCTGGTCTCAGTTTCATTCAGTTATTTTCCTTCTGCTTTGTCCTGAGCCAGGATTTTCAAGCCACTAATGCAGGGGTAGTCAACCTGTGGTCCTCCAGATGTCCATGGACTACAATTCCAATGAGCTCCTGCCAGCATTTGAGCTCCTACCAGACTACCCCTGCCCTAAAGGTAAGCCTGGCTTGACAGGCCTTAAGAATTCAGTCCTAGTGATCTCGAAATATCATGAAATTTGACTTTCCTTCCTTTGCTCTGGTGAGACTGTTGGATATGCCATCCTCAAATATGCCACGGTCTACTTGTTGTCAGACTGTTTCTCTCGTATAGTTCTTTTCCTGGGGGAGAGGGGGGTCTGAAAAAGTAATTAATTTGTGCATTAGAGTCCCTTGCAGTGCAGACCACAAAGGCCTCTGCTGTTGCATGGGTAATAATATTATGTGGACTGCCAAAGGTTTCCACAGATCAGGCTGATTGTGGACAATATAGAGCTTTGCCATTAAATTCTGATATGGTGTGTGAATTATTGGGGTTTCTCTACACTACAGTAGTTGATGCTTCCAAAGGCAGTCATCAACAGTCCTGACACCCACCCTCTACCAACTCTGTATGGCTGTTTTTGAACAAATTACCTGTTTTTACTCGTGTGAACAATGTCAAGGTTGTATGTATCAATATGCCATTGCTGGGTATCAATTAGTGAATGGATCTTTCCAAGAGAAAAGAGGGGGTAGGAGAAAAGCCTACATAGGCTGGATGTGGCCCCAAGGCCTTCGGTGGCTGCGTTCCTACTTCATTGTTTTGAAGCTGCAGAACTGGAAGACTCTTTGGAAAAAAAATATGATTTAAAAAACATGCTACCCTCTGCTCCAAATGGGGCGGGTACTCAATGGTTCGCTTTGCAGATTGCGAATACTAGCAGGCCTTGTTGCCTCCTGGATTCTGCCTCTGTCCTTGACACCCGCACATGTTCCTGCATTAGTCATGTTCCAAAGAGAGAGACAGAGAAAGCTGTTCTGCCACCTCTTCAACTTCCTCTCCCCTCCTTATATTGTAGCCTGTGGCAGTGTTAAAGCATCCTCTTAATTAGTCATTCTGTGATGCCTAAGTAATGCCTGCTATGCCAAGCTCCTTACCAGCGCTTCCCGTTTTCTCCCACATGTGTACAGATAAGTGTCTCTCTCATATTTTCAGCCAGGCACTCTGCCTAGCAGAGGGTTGCAGGGAAACAGGCTTTTTCATGGCAGAGCATACCTTGTGCTTGCAGCAGCTCCACCCTGCCCTGCTGTGCAAGCATCATTATTAGCGTAAGGTCCATTAATATTTGATTAAATTACAAGATCCATTTTCTGGAAAGACTCAGACTCAGAGAAGACCAGCAGGGGTTGATTAAATATGCACCCTCTAATGAAATTCATGGTAAAGGGAAATATCAGTTCCCTAAAATCTGCTGGTTTGGAGTGTGGCACGTGTAACTCCCCACCCCAAGTCCAATGTATTCCCTTTTTGGAGATGTGATTATTAAAAGCAGCTTTTCTCAACGGGAGGAGGCTTGGGAGAGCCTCGGGGCGGCGGGTGGCCCTGCGGGTGGCCCTGCGGGTGGCCCTGCGGGTGGGCCGGGTCTGTAGTCTGGCCGCCGGGCAGGGAGCCCCCGGCAGCCGCACGACAGACCCGGCAAGAATCGAAGATGGCCGCCGAGGGCCTGCCAAGGAGCCGACGATGCTCCGCCGCCGCCGCCCGACCTCAACGACGCCTCCGCTACTCCCAGGGAGTCCCCGCCAGAGGTGCGCAGGGCGGCTGGCGGGGGCCCCCTGCCCGGCGGTCTGACCTCGGCTTGCCAAGACCCCGCCGGAATCGAAGATCGCCGCCAAAGGCCCGCCGAGGAGCCGAGGATGCCCCGCCGCCGCCGCCCGCCCTCTCTAAGGTCAGCTTCCTTGCGCTGCCCTGTCCCTCCCTATCCCCCACATTCTAGCGCCCATTGTATTTTGTTTACAATGGGCTCTTTTACTAGTATATATATAAAACATTATTTAATTCCCACTCATTGGGGAAATCCTTCCAGGACCTTCAAGAAAAGCCTAGGTTTGTGAAACCCTGGTTTGGAAAGCCCGGTTAGAAGTATAGGGAATGGAATAGGTAGAAAAGACCCATCTAGGGCAGGGATTTTCGACCAGGGGTTGGCGAGAGCTCTGGAGGGGAACTGTGGCCTTTCCCTTCCTGCCTTAATGAACTTGGCCAAAAGCTAGATAACTGGCCCCCTACGCCAGGAGAGCCGTGGGTGTAAAAATCAAGTGTGGAGGGGACTGGTTGTGGTGTGGTATGGAAGAGGGCCCAGGCTGTCTTCTCAGCTTCATGCTTGAATTGGGCATCCCAAGGAAAGACATCTAGTTTATCCTTGTGGATTTCCTCCAATCCATAAAAGGAAGCCAACAATGTTGGCTACAATCAAAGATGAGCTAGACTTGCTTATTCCACTTTTTGGGATAGCGTGTGGTAGACTATCACTGAAAGGGCTGGCTAATTGTCAGGCTGTGCCCCACCACATCTGCAAAATCTGCCCTGCTTCCTACCCTCTCTTTCAGCTTCCAGCTTGCTCAACCAGCTTGGGATTCAGTCAGAACCTGAGGAGGAGGAGGAGGAGGAGGACAGTTGCACTCAGCAACCACCCCTGCTCTTTTCTAGATAAGCAAGGAGAGATTCTGCTGCCATTCAGCTTCAGCACTGATCCTGGAGGATTTCTCTTGAGTTCCTGCATTCTGAGAACCCTTAACTGTGACTTCCTTGCGACATCTCTGTTGGCTATGAATATCCACATTAAGACACCTGTACTGTTTATTTGTTTTGTGGCCACATTGGTTGTAAAACAGTCAAAGACTGTGCCTTCCAGACTATTTGTCACCAAACGTAAGGCTCACACCAATTCTCCACCTTAGCTTCGAATCCAATTGGAATTTTACTACTAGTGAGGGTTGGGTTGGTGTTATAATCTGACTATGCTCACAAGATTCTGAACATTGTAATCTGCCAGGGCCCATTCCAGCATTTAGAATTTCTTCAGAAAGGCTGACCAGAGCCCCTCCCTATATGGCAGAGTGTTGTTTTGACCCTTTAATTAGATGTGATCTGGCACTTTAACCATAAAGGGCAGGTGGGAGGAGGGGAGTCACGTTGATTGGGTATCAAAGCAGAGAACTTTGTAGCATGGGGTTAAAAGCCATGGTTGGCACAAAGTTTCAGCCCCCTTCACAAGGGGCAAAATTCACACTTCCTTATATGTTTGGGATTTTACCATCTTGTAACCTGTTTGCTCTCTGATCATTTTCATCCTTATTTCTTTGCTGTGGCTTCCTAAACAATGTTCAGCTAAATCCCAGAACAGAAATCTTAATATATTCTTGGAGGACTTCCAGAGGGAAGAGAAACCCATCTTTGCCTACAAAGAGCACAATAAACTGGAGAGCTACTCTCCAGCAGTCAGAGGATTTCTTTTTCCTCAGAAGGCTCTTCTGCAGCCTGTGAAATCTTCAAATTACTGCATTTTCATAGCACAAACGTACACTGGCTAAATTTCTACTTGTTCACTAGCTGTTAAAAACTCAAGAGCCTTGTTTTCCAGACATCCGTCTTGCTTTCCTTTAGGTGCCAGGTCAAGATCATTCATTTTAATCAAAGCTTTTAACTGGGGGTTCCATCTTTTTTTAGAGCTGTTTTTATGGTCTGATGACAGTCTTTCTCAACCTTTTGACTATGGAGTAACCTGTGAAATATTTTTCAGGCTTCAAGTAACCCTGAAAGTGACGCCAGCTGGCCATGCTGCCTGACACGCCCCCAGAATTCACATGTTTACAGTGTGCATGGCATCACTAATAAAATAAAATGCTTGTTAAATAAGGTTAGTTTCATTTTTGTGTGTGCACTACCTTGCTTCGGCAAAACAAGGAAGTATTCATCTCAGCTGTCATCAAGCCCACCATACAAAGCAACAATTCTCTGGATTGTTTTTTATGCTGATTGTTGTATAATTTTAGTGTATCATTTCACTTTGCTAGCTGTCTTGAGCAGGTCCCTGCAGAGGTGTGTATTAATATTCTAATTAAACAAATCCTTAGTCTTTTAAAAAGATAAACACATGTTGGATCATTTAAAGTGTTTTTCAGCCCCTTTCCTGCTGTTGATATGGTTGTGTGGGGGAAAAACACACAGAAAAGCATTTGGGAATGTGATAATATCAGGTTGCTGAATCAATGGGCAGTCATACAGGAAGGTTGAGTTACACTGGCACTCCAACTTTCTTACCCTTTACATTGTCATCTTCGTCTAAGAGATGGGGCCCTATCACTAACTATGAAGTCAGCTCTGTTTCTCCACCTAATCTGGTAATATTATTACTGGCCCAGATATTGTCAACAATATCAAAGGCACATTCATCTAATGTATACTAAACTTATGTGCTACCATCTGCCAACAATGCCCTTTGGCAGTTTAGTCTGAATTAATGGGGACATATTCATGCAAGAGAATTACACAAATAAATTAAAACAAATTAGTCAAAAACTGTACATAACATAAATTAATGGGAGAGAACTTCAGTTTCCCTGGGCATTTCGTCTTTGACTGGTAGAGTGCCATTATCCACTCCAGCAGTTTCAGAGAGCAATTACAGGATGAAATAATAGAACTCAGAGTTGTAAATAAATGTGACAGACTTTTTCTTATGGCTTGAATCATAAACACTAAACCCTTTGAAGATTTTCTGGCAAACCTCTTAATAACCGTTCAAGGACTCAGTAGAGTTCCTGTAGCTCTGCCATTCTTATTAATGATGCTTGTACAGGGTTAGGGGATCCTATTCATTCATTTACATGACTTATAACCTGCCTTTCTCCCAAACAGATGGGACCCAAGGCAGCTCGCAACAAAAAATTAAAAACATCACAAATCACACATTGAACAATAAATCCCCACAAGAAAAGCAAACCGCACAGCACCCATTTACACCCACCCCAGATGCCATTCTGAAAATTCCCCTTTATTAAGCCTCTTAAAAGACACCAATACAGTGCATTTCTCATGGCATCAGGAAGACCATTCAACAGCATGCACATAGTCACAGTAACCGTTTGAGCCTGAAAAGCAACAGTTCTCAACTGCTGATACAGTAGGATAGAGAGAGGGGAAATGGATGGGCTGACCAGAGATGCCACCTGAGCCAAGCAGGAGAGGGTATTTCCACTGAAAGCACTTTCCTTGAGCAGCAGACCACATCAAATGTATCTCTTTGGACCTCTGAGTAGTGGTATAGGATTGCTTTTGGGTCTGCTTGTTTTGTGCAAGAGTATACCAGTTCTTAGAATATCTGTAACACCAGCTGCCCCTCCTCCTGCAACCCAAATGGTAAGCGGCTCACCTTGGACACAAAACTTCAGCTCTTTGGCATCTGTAACAACTGAAGATTGTAACTTTTCAGGTACTTTCTTGCTCATCCGGTTATAGCTGCGTTGTTTCTTGGTTTCCCCCCAGAGGTTGGAGCCTCCATACATGCTGGGAATGTTGAGGACTGCAATACCCTCCAAAGAAGTGTTGCTCAGATCCAGAACTGTTCCATCACACTGGCAGAGAGGGAGGGGGAAAAAGGTTTAACAGGCATTGGTACACACTGAACATATTGGATCAACTTTTTTACAGTGTAATCCTAAACCAAGTCAAGTCTTTATTATTACAGTACTAGACCAGTAGTCAAATTACAAGGTACATAAAAACACCTGGCATTAACAAGATAAAAGAATCATTGATGACTTAAATATTATAAAAGATAAAAACATTCCAGCTATAAGAATCATTCTGGTTTTAAAACTCACAAGCATTATCTCAAGCAATTGAGACTATCTTTACCTAAGTGTAATCCTAAACACAGCTGCAACCTTCTCACTCTTTGAAAGTCAATGGATTTAGAAAAGTGTAATTCTATTTAGGACTATGCTCTTATCCACTAAATGCAAACTTTCACCTGTCCCAGGATGGCCAACCTCCAGGTGTTATCTGGAGACCTCCCAGAATTATACCTGATATCCAGACTAGAGAGATCAGAAGATGGCTGCCTTGGAGGGTGGATGCTATGGTGTTATCCTCCAATGGGGTTTCCTCCCCGGCTCCACATTCTAATCTCCAGAATTTCCAAACCCAGTGTGGGCAGCCCTAATCTCACCTTTTTACTATACAAACAATAAAACACAGTAAAATACCAGGTCCATTCCGCACAGGTTTAATGTAGCAGGAGTGTGGCAAATTGTAATCGCTACTAATTTGCAGTTATGCACGACGTTGCACACAATCTGCCACACTCCTGAAAACGATCAGCATAAAGCGCTTCGTTGTAGCACTTCAAGGGAAATCCCAAAAAGTGGATTCACCCTCCGAAAAGTGCTACACTGTTGCAAACATTCCCATTGTTGCGGTTTCAGCAAAGTCCCTCCCCCTGGCTCTCTCCTCTGAACTTCTGGCGAAGCGATTGCCACTTTTTTTCTCGGAGCAATGAACCGGCGAGCCTTCATTCACCCAGCGGGGCTTCTCCAGCTGCAGTCCCTCCACAGAGCTGCTTTAAGTCACCAAGCACAACACAGCCCTGTTTGCAAGTTCCCTTTATTTTCGGCTGAAAATCACGCCCGTGCACGGGGGGGGGGGGTTTCCACTCGGGGGAGCGTGGCAATGATGAATCGCCAGCTCATACATCACCTGCCAGCTAGATGGGTTCGTTGCAACGAATCAATGCAGATTCATTGCAACGTGTGTGTGGTTTTTTTAAACCTGTCTTAAAGGGAAAGGGGCTTTTTGGGACCATGATAACGGCTGCCCATTGGCTGTTCATTTGAGTGACGGCCAGGGGCGGGACAAAGCACAGAAAAAATCGCTTCCTTTCTAGCGATTTTTGGTGAGACCGGAAACCTGTGGGAAACGATTGCAACGCTACTGAATTCAACAACAAAGGCAGGTATGCATAACACCAAATTCCACTATTTTAAATTCCAGAATTGCTTAGTGTAAACAATTGGCCACATTGATTCTTGTGTGGAATGGGCCCCAGTATCTACATAGCACATTTTGGCAACAATACAGGATCACGTTGTTTTTGAAATGGAAAGGCTTTTCAAATTATTCTAAATCTTGAGGACACAGCTGAAAAATTCCTGCTCTGTTTTCAGTGTGCTTATTGCCAGAATCTTGAGGGAGGCCTTGCTAGAAAATGTTTGTATCTGTTTTCACATGTAGATAGAAATTTTCTCACACCCATCTAGGGTTTTGGAGCACAAAAACCACCAGTTCAAATTAGGCCTAGAAACAAACTTTAACCAAGAACAGTTGACATAAAACGGGTGACTAGGTTCCCACTTCCCTGCGCATGAAGCCTGACATTCTGCACCAGATAAGCACCATTCTCAAGGGCAGCACTGCATAAAAAACATCACAGGAGACTAGATTATGGTGTCAAGATCCTTGTTTTCCAGGAGGGGTGCAGCTGGTTCTCAGGTCAAACCACTGAAAAGTATAACTGCTTTCTCCTTATCAAATGGTAATATAAAGACGAAGGCTGCAAACTTGTTTGGACAGAGTTACTACCTTTCATCAGTATCATACACCTAGTGTTTCCTACCGATAGCTACCTGCCGAGTTTAAGCCATCCTTCCTATAAGGAGCTCTGAGTAACGTAGTGGGTTATCCCCTCCCATTTTATCCTTACAGGAACCCTACATGGCAGGATTAGCTGAGCGTTAATTGGCCTCAGGACACCTAAGGAGTTTCATGGCTTAGGAGGAAGAATATGCCCCCCCCGTCCTCCTCCAGCTGTGTAGTCATTACTGAACACTGGTAACATCCAATCTAGTCTCCGTTCAGCAGCAATACTTTTGCCAACATCCATCCACAGTGAACAAGCATTCATCCTCTTCTTTAAAAACAAAAACAGACCAATAATACACCTGATGTATTTCCCTCCCCTGATTCTGACATGGAGGTCTGGTGTTTAACAGATGCAGGCTAAATCCTTAAGCCATAGAAACATGGTAGATTCGTTGGTTTTTCCACCCTACTACCTCACAGCATCTTATTACTTTTGTGCATCTCCTGGATTTTTTTCCTGGCTTTCCCACAATCTTTCCCAAGTCAGTTTAGCTGCAGAATTTTGAGAAAGATCATAGCAAAGCCCTGATGCGGCTGCAGTTACGGCAGAAGAATCCCAGGGAAATTTGCCATGTAGAATCCATGTTGCCTCTGTACTGTATTGGCACAAGCATGTCCCTTTATGGAAAACCTCTCTGTGTGCCAAAGGAAAAATGTACTGTTAGCAGAAAGGTTCCACAGGATCCAATGCATTATAATGCTGGGCAGCTATGCCTTCAATTGTTTTGCACCATGTTTTCTCTTGGAGTCTGAAGCAGCTTTCCCTGCCAGGGGACCATCTCTTCTGACCCAGCACAAAGCCCCACCACCTGGGCTGTTCTGCAGAAGGAAAGTTTGTACCTACAAAGCCCTATAGAGAGGATGTGAACAGGCACCTGTGGGATGGGCTCAGGGTGGCTGTCATGGGGCCTGGCCCTGGGGAGGTGCAGGAGGCCAATGCCTTGGACAGCCATCCAATCATAAAAGTGCATTGCCATTGAGGAAAGTGGTCTCAGGAGCATACCCCATATCTGCCTGATATGCCTGGGCATAGTAGCATTACAGGGTTGGGAGCTGAGAGAGGTGTCTCTCTGGAGCTTGGCTTTAAGTAGACCTCACCAGATCATCCAGTAAGACAAGAGGAAAATTCTGGGGAAAGGGGCCCACGTGCTCCCTGACAGAAGCAGCATGCCGGCATAGAGGCTGAACGCTTCCTTGTCAGGACAGTATAGCATAGCAGGGTAGCCCAAACCTCCTGGGGCCACAGATGATGAGATGAAGCTCCCCATTGCCTCTTTTTCCTCTGGATCTCTCTGCTTCCAAACATGAAAGAACAACAGCTGAGCAACAGGCCTGACTCATCTTTATGGGGGTGGGGGGGGGGGTGGAGGCTGCTTGACTTCAGGAGGTTTGCTACAAATACTTCGGAGAAATTCTGAGCACCCTGAAAGAGTATCAAGACAGCAGCAGAAATTTACATTTTAAAAAACCCTCAAGCCTATTTTGGTCTGAACAGGGAGGTGGGTGGTGCTTCAGACAAGAAGGCTGTCAACAAGCTAAATTCTGTCCGCTCTGTTGGTCTTTATGAGGGCATTAGAATTGGCCGTCCTCTGTGTTTGGTAAGGGGAGGCTTGGCGGGCTGCATAATGTGATATAGATGCCATATATATTCACATAACACAGGACTGAACGCCCAATGGACAGCATGTGTGTTTCCCTCTTTAACCCAGCTTTGTTGCTTTGCCAGTGTGCTACAATGGCCTCTTTGAGAAGGGGCAGCTGACGGGTTGTTGGCCGGGAGACTGGAAGTAGAAATTTGCAGCTGGGGAAAAAAACGACTTCATTTCCAGGAGCCTATGCTGTAACTGATGCCAATTTCCAAAACAAAACTGCCATTTCTCTGTGCTCATGACAGATGCCTGGAGCCAGAGGGAGGGCAAACTGTTACTTTCAGCTTGAAAAGCAGCCAGACTGACATTCTACAGCTCGGAGATTGCTGTCTCCTGAAAGTATATTTGCAAAAGGTCCAGAATAGGGGTAATGTTGGTCACCTATTTCTACCTGCATTGATCCAGTGACGTTTCATTTTTCGACACCCAGACATGCAATGATGGACAGCATGAAATTTACAAAAAAATAGAGAATGCAACTAGCAAAAAGGAGTTTTTTTGTTCTTTTTGTCTCTGAACATGCTTTGCACAATCACACTTCCAGTGCTTAATTCCAAAGCAGAGACTCAAACTTGGATGAAACTGGCAAGAATTAACCCAGATATCACATTGTTCTCATCCCAGGGGAATAGAGGCTGATTGTGATTATTTGTGGGAGGGAACGGCACTCTGCACATCCTCAAAAGCAGACTCTTCTTTCACATGTTCCATAACTGATCCCGGGAACTGAAAACCAATTCTCGGGATAAGTTCTGATGAAGCCAAGCATCAATCAAACATTGCCCCCAGCTGAATGCTCCAAATGCCTCTGGTGGAGATGTTTGTTTTGTCCATTTCACTTCTGACTTCATCCTCTCAGGCATGAGGCCTTATTACACTGTAGAAAACGGAATCTTCAAAAGCAGCTTTGTATTTTGCTAGGCAGGCTAACTGGCTCACAGTGCAGAGGCAAGCCAAAAGCAGGTTCAAAGGTACCATTCTAAGGAATAGGGAAACAAAGTTCTACATCCCTCATACTGTCAGGAATAGGCCATTTCTATGGTTTCCTTACCTCTGAACTATTCTTGAATATCTTATACTGGCTGGAACGCTTTTTCACTACCTCCTTGCTCTGATAATTGAACCATTCCCAAATTCTTCAGTTAAATTCTCCTTTCTTATATGCAATAGCAAGTTATTGATCTAATGCTATAGTCGCCTGGGCCTCTGCCTGACTCCCAGCAGGGATGGAGAGGTAGGATCACAAGATCCAGGTTGGAAAACTCCTGGAGGTTTGGGGATGAAACCTGGGGGAGGACAGAGACCTCAGTGGGGTAGTAGGCCATAGAGGCCATCCTTCAAAGTATCCATTTTTTCCCTCTGGAGTCTGGAGATAAAGTGTAATTCCAGGGGATCCCCTGGTCTCACCTGGAGGCTGGCATCCCTCCTAGCATGATGTAGTGGTTAAGAGTGGTGGCTTTTAATCTGGCAAGATGGGTTTGATTCCCCACTCTTCCACATGCAGCCAGCTAGGTGACCCTGGCTCGCCATAGCCCTGATAGTGCTGTTCTGACTGAGCAGTCCTGTCAGAGCTCTCTCAGCCTCATCTAATTCACAGGGTGTCTGTTGTGTGGAGAGGAAGGTGTTGTAAACCGCTTTGAGATTCCTTGAGGCAGTGAAAATCAGGGCCTAAAACCAGCTCTTCTTCTTCTAGTGCAGGTGTCCCCCACCCTTTTTGAATCTGCAGCTGATCTTTGAATTCTGACATAAGGTGATGGGCACAGCCACAAAATGGCTACCACAGATGGTTGATGCAGGAGGCCAGAAAACTGCTGCTACAGCTTACCTTCAGAGGGTTGTACAGCTAGGAATATGCATCTGCACATCTTGGTCAGGGGGTAATTCTTGTACTGTGGTGGCAGCTGCCGCCAAAGCAACATTTCTTTAAAAATCTGCATGGTCAATCAAATCTCCAGTGACTAATCAAAAGCTTTGCTGGGCAAAAGCCCCATTTTCTAAAAACACTTGGCTGGTGCCAAGAAAGCTACTGGAAGGCCTAATGTTGGGAAGCTCTGTCCTAATGACATTCATGAAGACCGGGTTCTCATGTTTTCTTTAGGTGTGATTCTGAATATTTCAGTGAATAACAACATTTCAATGCTGCAGCTCTCAGTAATTCTTTGCTTTTTTTTCTCACAATGGGGGACCCAATGCAGATTATAACATTCAATTTTATCCTGACATCAACAACCCTGTTAAGAGTGGACATGACTGTCTCAAGGTCAACCAGTGACAATGAGCTTTCATAGCAGAATGGAAATTTGAGCCTGCATCTCCCAGATCCTATTCCAACAACGAGACTGGACTTCCAACCAGAAGACAGGCAGATCTATTTAGAAGCACATTTTCTGAAAAGCAAGTATGCAGATGTGAGTTTTTTTAAAAGCAGTAACACACATATTATATTAAATTGACAGTTTCTGGTAGGGTTTTTATGAAGCTATTGGTAAATCTCATTATCAGCTTGAATGCCTTTGTTAAATTATTTATTTACCATTAGCAGAACCGATGGTACTATTTCATTGGCCTCAACCAAAAGCCTGGTGGAAGAGCTCAATCTTACAGGCCCTGTGGAACTGTGCCAGTTACTTCAGGCCTAGATGTGTTCTGGGAGCTCGCTCTGCCAGGTGGGAGCCAGAACGGAAAACATCCTGGCCCTGGTTGAGGCCAGATATACCTCAAGGCCAGGGACCACCAGCTGATTGATGTTAATGGAGCAAAGTGCTCTTTGGGTGGTGTAGATAGAAAGGTCTTAGAATGGCCTTATGGGTAAGAACCAATACTTGATCTGGTATTTTTCAGAGGGCTGTACAGCTAGGAATATTCATCTGCACATCTTGGTCAGGGGGTAATTCTTTCTTTCTGCTATTCCATTCTGTTCTGGAGTGTATGGAATAGTGACATGTTCTATTGCTTCTTTGGCTAAGTTGTCTTTCATGTCATAACTCACATAACTCATGTCATACTCTCCTCCACTGTCTGTGTGAATGGTCAATGGTTTTCTCTGGAACCTATTGCTAACCACTGCAACATATGCCTTGAACTTCTCCAGTACTTGGCTTTTTTCCTTGACTAAGTAGGGAACTGTATACTTTGAGAAATTATCAATTAACAATTAGAATATACTTCTTCCCACTAGGGGTCTGTGTCTTTATTGGTTGACATACTTCACAATTAATTAGCTCAAGAGGGCTGTGTGTCTGACTTGTCTCATGGTTCTTACTGAAGCTAAGTCTTGTCCATTTAGCTTGAATGCACTGCATACAGATGCTTTCAATAGTGCATTTGTTCATTTCTATAGTCAAATTCTGGCTTTGAACCTGGGCAATAGCACAATTATCTCTATGACTTAGACATCTATGTTCTAGCCAGGAACATTTCTTATGATTGCAACATTTAGTCAATTTTGTATTTTCCATACCTGTGTCTAAAGCATACCAATCATCTTGCACTACCTGAGTTGTTATCTATTCCCCTCTTTTCTTGATGAAACATCTTTACCAAATGATGTCACCATTCCTCTTTTAGTAAGTACTCTTACTGAAATCAGGTTGTTTGCAAGCTGTAGCATATATATGCAGTCTTCAATGAGAACCTCTGTAACTTGGCCATTTGGAAGTTTGCATTCTAAAAATCCTGAACCGACCCTTTCTGTAACCACAGACTTTCCATCTGCCACACATAGTCTTTTTTCTGTCTTCATTTAGGGTTTCAAAGAAGTCCCTGTGTGAATACATGTGTTTTGTACATGCACTGTCCAAATACAAAGCACTCCTTTAAGGGTTTAAAATTCTCTCTTATTGCTTTTGGAAACACACCCTTTTACTTGGAAGCACTGCAGTCCCTTTTGAAGTGCCCTTGTTTTCCACATGAGTGGCAAATCACCTTCCTTTTGTTCAATATTTGCCTCTGTTTTATTATTATTGCTGTCCTCAAACAGTTTATGCTTAGGAACAGTTTGCCTTTTGCTTCAATTTGACACACAGCATTTTCATCAACGTATTAAAATTGACACAACTAGATCCTGCTCTGAGCAAACCTTGTCTGTCCTTAAGCAGTAATATGAATTGGTGAGGATCAGATCAAGCTGAAGCATCATAAAGTGGTATTGGAATAGTCTGAAGCATTTGACTCCAGGCACCAAAAACAATTCTCCTGAGACTGACAATATCAAAGCAACACTGATGCAAACTCTTGGATTAGGTGATCCTACTTCAAAAAACTATAAATTTAGCTTCCATCACTATATCAAACCCTCCCAGAGCTGCTGCTTCTTTTGTTGATGGTTTGCATTTGAAGGGAGCCACAGATTAATTGGCAAAGTCTGCTTCAGGCTATGCACCCAATTAAGTACTCTAACTTCAGTGATTAATGAATGAAAGGCTTGTTTATCTAGTAATGAAGAAAGCAGGAAGTTTACCAAAAACACACCTTACCGAAGCCCCAATATACATTGTAAAATAATAGCTCTCTTAGCAACCACTGGCAAAATGGCTCATGCTTCTCTTTGCTCTCATTAAAGGCTGTTTCCATGTAACAAAAATATGGCTGTGCATGCAGACACAGAGTTCAAGCACACACTGTATAATTCCAGGCATGCTCTGAAGTACAGCTGTGGAGGGGGGGGGACTCATAATTCTTGTCTTCCAAAACTCTCTTCAGCGACAAAATGAGCCCAAATGAGGGAATCCATCAAAGATGTGTACAAACTTTTTAAAGTGTCACTCTCTGTATCTATGGTTATTTTCCCTTTTGCAGCATTGCTGCTTTCAGTATCTGTATGCAAACAGGAGCTTCCCTCACAATAAATCAGCCCCCTCCGTGTATTCAGAGCATCTCATGATGTCACAGCCAATCCAGGATGTTGCTAAATGACCGACTGGAGCTTCCAGATGTTTGTGGGGAAGAAAAGCTTCTGTTTACATGCTGACAAAGAGGGAGCAACAAGAGATTATTGTTAACTGGAACATATTTCAATGTGTTCAGTCTGAAGACTGGCTCATATTTGTAATTGTGGGCCAGAAGCATGACACGGTGCCAGCTCACTAATTAGCAATGAGATGACGATTGTTTTCAAGGAGCTTGGGGAAGTCACAACTCCTCAGAGGAGCAAGAGGTGCCCCCTAGCATCCCAGCAGGCAGAGTCTGCTGGAAAAATTTCTCCTGACTCCATCCTGGGCTGTGGCTTCTGCTAAAAACACATGTAAATGAAATGTATCTTCTACTTCTTCTCCCTGGCAGTGACAGCTGAGAAAGGGGAGTTCTTGAGTGACCCCCTGAAGGTATTTATTTATGCTCATCTGACTTCATTTATAGCCCACCTTTATCCCCGAAGTGGATCCTAAGTGGCTTACATCATTCTCCTCTCCCCCATTTCGTCCTTACAACAAGCCTGCGAGGAAGATTAGGACGAGAACTGGCTGAAGGTCACCCAATAAGCTTCCAAGGCACAGTGTGTGTGTGTGCGTGTGTAGGGGGAGGGTTGAACCTCATGGATCCTAATTTGACACACTGACCGTGACACCATACTGGATCTCATCAAAGTAGACTTGTTTATGGCCTGGGAAAATACGCTTCCTTTGTACTGTCCCTCACAGAGGGTTCACCCATATATTACTGAACATTTTACACTATAGCAACCATTTGTGACAGATTTCTTATCCTCACAGGATAATCTGGTTTGAGTCACAGCACAAAGAAAGCAGAGTATCTACTGGTATGTGGATACTGCCCTCTTCCTGACTTCTGGACTAAGCCATTCAGGACTAGAGTGGTGTGGAATGTGCTGCTTGTTCTAAAGACCCTTCAAGTATTATATTTTTTTGAAATACATATGTATTAGTTATTGTCGGTGGTTCTAGTGCTGTCTTGTGCTTCTGTTGCAGGTTATCACATTTCAAAGCATTCCGAACAAGATATTTTGCATTGAAGAAAATGCGGTCCTTCCCCCAATGATGGGAATGCATCTGTTAATATCTGTTAATAATAAAATGGAGGGGGATTTCTCCATAACCAAGCCCGATTTGTGAATGTTCTTTTCAAATTTTATTTTTTTAATTAAAATGATCACTAAACATTGCATAGTATCACACTAAACTACAACATTTCAGTGGCTGTTGTACCCTCTTTTACATGATAGTCACAAAACATGACAGCGCACAACAAATTGGTTGTAGAGATGTTGGTCATTATCTGCTCAAAAAAACACCAAAAGGCTCTGGCAGAATCAGAGACATTGCCAGGTCTTTGCCTGCTTCCACATGGTGGCAATTTCCCATTGTGGACTGACTGACTACTGGTGTGAATGCAGAACATCCACATAAGGAAATTCTCTGTTCTTTCCTTCCTGTACCCTCATGCCTCCCACAGTACTGCTGGAAGGCCTTTGGCTTTTTGAAAATAATAGACCGTAGGTATATTGCTATAGTATTGGGGCCCTGTATTGATATACATGCTACCAGCATTTAAAAAGGCAGCTAAACGTCTATCAGTCGCAGAAGGAAATGGTGGGTACGATGGGGATAGGAAGGGAAAGTGATGTCGGACGTGAGTGGGAAGGGGTGGAAAGCTGCACCTTCCTGTCCACATTGCAGGCAAACCCACTTTGACTGCCATCTTTCTGGAAAGATTGGATGAAGCAAAGCAGGTTTGGGAAACAGTCAGGGAGCACCTGGGGACATTAACAGAACACAATGAAAGAGCTAGAACTGGAGGAAGTTGTTGTATGGTGTGTCAGAAGCTACTGTTCTAGTTTGAGAACTGGAGTGGAGCAAATCATGTGGGGAAGCAGCGCTCATATGCCATGCTGATAATAAGCACTGAAAGCTGATCTTTATATAATGGCTTTTCGGTCACTGGAAATACTTCTGAGAGCCAGCCCTGGTATACTGGTTAAGAGCAATGGACTCTAACCTGGAGAACCCCACCCCTCCATATGAAGCTTGCTGGGTGACCTTGGGCCAGTCACAGTTCTCAGAATTCGTTCAGCCCCACCTGCCCTACAAGGTGCTTGTTGTGGCCCACATATAAGCCCACAACATGTGGGGAGAGGAAGAGAAGAGATTGTAAGTTGTTTTGAGACTCCTTTGGGTAATGAAAAGTGAGGTATAAAAACCAACGTATTCTTCTGTGTGGTCACAGTGTGGATGCTGCTTAGTGTCACCACCAAGAGGAACTCTCTCAAGCAGTTTCCAAGTGGATCAGCTCTGAAGCAGCATTTCAAAGAAATAAAAAAGGCAACAAAGGTACAGTACTTCTATTGGCCATTACTCACAGCATCTGAAAAACAATGAACCACAACCAGTTCTGAAGTCCCCCCTGGTGTCCGACAAATGCCTGCATAGCATAGGAGCAGCAATTCAGAGATGGATGGAAACTCACCTCAATCTCTACATAGTCATGGAGTTTTTTGCAGGTGGCAGCAAAGGTTTCAGTGGTACCAAATTCAAAATACCAGAGTTTATTCTTCATTCTGACAGAGAAAACATAGAGAAGGGAGCATCAGAGAGGGAGGCATTAAAAAGAATCTTAGGGCAGGCATGCTGCCCAACCTACCAAATGCTGAATTTGGTGTCCATTGCAAAAGATGTACAGCATTATTATGTACATTGGAAACAGCTAGGAAAGAACATCTTTCTCCTACCAGATCTTCTGCAATCAAACTAATCCGGCTGTACCATAAGACAGTCTGCAAGAAAGAATGAGTTCGGAAAAGTTCTGTTGGCCCTGATATCTGTATCCTGACCGATGCCCCAGAAGGGCAGTACATCCTATTTATATAATTTTATTTCTTATATTTGGAAGAGTGGATTAGGACTGTAGATTGCAATGTAACATAATAAATAGTAGAAGGTAATGTAATATGGAATGGTAGATTGGTATGTATTTCTTTGATCTGGGGACAGAGGAAATAACCCTCAACTGCCAATTGCCCCACTTCAAAGAAGATGATGTAAGGTCACCTCCATGCTTGAGAGGAGATGGACGGATGCAATGTAATGGCCTCAGTTAATTACTCTCAGTATTTGTACATCAGTCTCCAACTTTGACATATTTATTTCCTTCACTATGTTTCTCCCTTGGAATTAAATCCAAACAAATAGCGACCATATAAACTAAGCTTGTTATTCCTGTTTGGTCCTTGCATCTGTTAAACATCTTCATCATGTTGTATGCTAATTTACTGCTTACCTTCTTCCTATAAGTATGGGCTGGTAACTTTCCAATGAATATGAAGTAATGTGTGTGCCCATGAAAGCTTAGACCTTGAATTCCAGGGGTAGTCAAACTGCGACCCTCCAGATATCCATGGACTACAATTCCCATGAGCCCCTGCCAGCGTTTGCTCATGGGAATTGTAGTCCATGGACATCTGGAGGGCCGCAGTTTGACTACTCCTGAATTATACTTTTTAAACTTTGTTCTGCTGCTTCAGACCAACATGACTCCCTACCTGAATCTGGGCTTTCTAATCAGTTATTGAATACCACTAAGGTAATTAGGTGCCATGTTGGAAGCAACTAGGCTAAATTCATGCTCTGGGCTGAGCTAGAAGTATCACAAAGGCAGCTCTCCAGGTAGCATCTTGATAACTATGCCAGAAACTCAGTATGATTGTGCTCATTCCACTTGGGCTCCCTGCATATTGTATACAATGCAGCCAATGCTTCAGAAGCAATAATGGGTCCACCAGCAACATGGGGTTCTCTCCTGAATTCCAGACTGCCAGGTCATGCAGCTGAGCTCCCTGCACTGCACCTCTGGAGTGGCAGCTTTTCCGTTTCCTCCTGGAGGGATGGAAGAGACAGCAGGTGCGGCAGCAGCAGGGAATCGATGTTTATATCTCCTTAAGAGCTCTTGGTTTAAGTTAGTGTTTAAGACACTGGCTTTAATCATTAAGAGGGGCATTTTTATAAGGATTGTACAAAGTCAAAGTACAAAAGCAAAACACAGAGAGACAGAGAGAAACTGATGTTTAAAAACCTTAATTCAAGTTCTGCTGTATGTGTGTATTATTGGGAGGCAGATTCAACAAGAATGATAAAGCCTGGCCCCAAATGTAGCTTTTCTTTTGCATGTACAGCAAGAAGACCCCACACTGAAGAGGAGAGTCCAGACAATATTGTGCCCAGTATGGGCCCAACTTGTCTGGATCCTGTCTCTCCCTCCTCCTACTACACTGGAATAAAATACAAACCTCTCTAGTCTAAAGAGGAAATTGCAGGATGGCCATGGGTGGAACATCCATCTGTACACGCTGGTTACTAATCTCCAGGTGGGGCCGGGAATTCTCCTGATATTACAAATGATTTCCAAACTACAAAGATCAATTCCCCTTGGAGAAAATATCACCTTTGAATAACTGGCTCTCAGAGTTAGCAAGACAGAGTTGGATGGACTACTTACTGGCCAGCCTCAATATAAGATGGATTGTCCATATGTTCTCAGTGAGAAGAACATTATTAGTTAGGTTTCTCTAAAACAGGGGTAGTCAACCTGTGGTCTTCCAGATGTCCATGGACTACAATTCCCATGTGCTCCTGCTAGCAAATGCTTTCAGGGGCTCATGGGAACTGTAGCCCATGGACATCTGGAGGACCACAGGTTGACTACCCCTGCTCTAAAAGACATCTTGCCCATAGCTACTATTCTCTGCAATGTGTAGTGTTAGACAAGTTTTAGGGCACATTCTCTGTTCATGCAAACCAACAATGGTTCACATGAATTGGCCGTGCAACTTAGAATATGCTCCAGAATCTTGTGCAATTGAATGAATTCCACAGCAGATGTTTACGTAGATGGCTGTGAAAAGTGTTCCTTGAACATACAAAGTTTGAAAGACACGACGTCTTATTTTTGACCCTGGTGAGATGTCCATGGAAACGGGTAATGGCAAGTGCTGGATGCCTTCTACCTATTTCCAAATCTTAAGTGATAAATTCAGTAGATTATCAACAAACATGTTGAAACCTATCAGGTTCATTTGTTGAGAGACATTAGTGGCTTGAAGGAATCGCTGCCTGTGGTATATGTGTCATCCCACTTTTGGCTCCGGTAAACGAGCATAGCAAGTTTTGCTTTGTCTAAAAACCCTGCAAAACCTATTTACCAGAGGCAACAGGAGGACAATGGAGTATCTTCACCATGAGCTCTTAGGCTGTTTCTACATGGAGATGATTCTCTGTGTAGCTACCACAATGAACCAGCAGCAATGGAGCATCCACATGGAGATTTACTCATACTTTCCTTGCTGCAGCCACTTTTAAGAAGTAATAGCTCTTTTTATTCTGCTCCGCAACTTCCTCTGAATATGGAGAGGCCAGGACAGAGGAGAGGAAGGTCCCTTAGAATTTGTTTTGTGAGAGACACTGGGAAAGTCAAGAATGAGCCTTTGTGAGACTCGGAGTCAGAACTATGTGGGCTCAGGCACTTGACAGGAAGAGCCCTCTCTCCTATCACCGGTGCTGCATTAAGAAAGTGAACATTTGGAGAAAATAGCAAACGATTGTGGAGAAGCACCCAAAAGCTTTTGGCCAGTTCCCCTACGGACTGAAGAACTTCCAAGGAGTCAGGAGACCATCTTGCAGGCTGATTCTGCACTGGTGGTGCCACTCTGGGGTGCTGCTGCAGAACTGCATGCTACACATCTTTCTGTTTATTATTCTTCAGGAAGGTGGGATTGCATGAGAACGCAATCCCGCCTTCCTGCAAAACATTTTAAAGACCCGATCTGTTCCACACTGCAAATTGGACTGGAGCGTTTTTTTGCCCCCTCCCAGCCTCTGTAGGGCAGGGAGGAACCAGGCTTGGAAGGCATGTCTCTTCCCATCCACACGGGCCTGTCCCATGGGACAGGCCCCATTGGCCCCTGCAGCACAAAAAAGGAATGCGGAAGAATCTCCATTTCCTTAGCAAGGGGCTACTGAGAACCCAATCTGTGCCAGGCCTGGGAGGCTCTTGCCTGGTGGACATCTCACGTGGATGCGCATCCATATGAGACCCCTCTCAGACTTTTCTGCCCATGCAGAATTGGCCTCAGCACAGCTTCCAGTGCTCCATCATGACACTTCCTTTCTCTCCCTTTCCCATTGCATTTCCAGACTTCTTTCTCTTGCTCATTCTGGAAAAAAAATATGATGGCTAAAACACTCCAGAATTTGCAGAACTTTTTTTTTAAAGCATTAAACCAGAGTTAATCAAATGTGGATTGATCAAACTTTCTGCAAACATTTTCTCAGAATTTTAATCTTTGGATTCTCAACATTCTGACTGCAGCTCCAGAAGCTTCAGGATGAGCCACATAGCAGGATGAAAATAACTGTTGCCTGACGTGTGTGTTTGCATTTAGTAAATCAACCTGTCCTCACTGCCTTTCCATTCTTGACGGAACGTGGGTGGGTTTTTCATCCAACCCTGGCTTCTGACAGTAATGCTACTTCTCTCTGATTTGCTTAAGGGGGGCACAGCCAAAGTCCTCATTTGGGGATCTAAAGCAATTCAGGATCCTTACATCTTACAGGGTTTACAGCTGTTAATCAGGAATTGACACACTTTCCTAATAATTTTTCCTTTATATATTGCACTGATATGAATCTCACAGAATATCCCAGTCCTCACTCACATCCCATGTAATTCTGCAGGTCCTCTGGAGGAGAGGGTTCTAGTGAACTTGGCCAACGATTTGTTGAATTATCTCTCTTTAGCACAAGATAGACCAACATTAGCACAAGATAGACATCCTAGTCTGATACCCTAACCCAGGGGTAGTCAAACTGCGGCCCTCCAGATGTCCATGGACTACAAATCACCATGTTTAGATAGTGCTGTGTGAAACAAGGATCATTTTGGAACATATGCTCTCTGTTCCAAAATGATCCTTGTTTCACACAGCACTATCTAAACATGGTGACTTGGATCCTATCAATGAATGGAACTAGCATACTGGGACTTAACTTGTTTACTGTTCAACTTCCCACTGTGTTATGATGAATGTCTTTTCTAGGAGTTGAGGGAATCTCACAGAGAGCATGGGGGCAAAGTGGACATCTGCAGTACAAGGGGAAATCAGCTGAAAATGTTCCCCTTTCCCAATGACAATAGTGCCCTTCTGTCAACTGAAGCAAGCTTATATTTTATACCTGAAATATCCTCAGCAAAGTGCCATTCTTAAAGTTATGGTGGTGCTGAAGTAGTGATTAAGGGACCGAACCTAGATTCTAGGGTAAAGGCAGTCCCTGCCTGTAACTCAAAACACTCGGCACTCAGGAACAGGTAAGTAATAGCCTTGCTTTATACTGATCTGTTAACCCATCTCTTACTGCCATTTTCCTGTTCTTGCTGTGGCATTGCTCTGCTGACTCATATTTAATCAGCGAGCCATTGCAAGCATAGTAGCGTCGATTGTTCTCCCATTCTGCGTTTGAGAACATAATTATCGAGCAAGGACACGGAGCCACTGTGCTCCTGTCTTTACTGAGTTTAGCATTAGTGTTTTTAGTCCCTTTCTCCAGGGCCAAATTGTTCCCATGAGACTCAACCCTGTTTCTGTGCTATCCTCTTAGCATCAGAAATGTACGCAGTATGCCTGCTCTCTGTCCCTAAGAGAGTTGAAGCATTCAGCTGGGTTGGGGTAGATCTATTTTTCCACTAGGAGGTGAACTGCTGGATGCTTCACAGTGGAGATTCACAAGGACAAAACAAAATTCACAGAACCAACCTTACCACAAAATCGCCATTTTGAACTTCAGATGTTCTGGCTGAAGTTCAATGCCCTTGCTTCCTAGCTCTATTTCTCCTTTTTTCTTTTAAAGGACACACTATGGGTTTCCCAGATACTATGAAGCCGATTAGAAAGTCACCCTTCTCTAGGAAAATGCTTTGAAGGCGGGATTGCAACAGGCATTCACCAGAATGTATTGGTATTTAAAGGCCAGACTAGACAATATGTTTGATAGCCATGGATTCCATCAGGGAATTGACATTCCCCCAAGTGTTTTGAATCCTATTTGGCTTGGGAGCACAGCACCAGGGGAGGAAGGAGAACAAGCTGCCCTGTTTACTCCATTATAACCCTTTTCTTGTGCCAATGCAGAAGGAGGAAGGAGGAAAGGGGAAAAAGTAGTGGCCAAACCCAGAATTGAACCAGGAACCTTTTCATAATGCTCCTTCCCTCACAGGCCCAACTTACTTTGTGAAAAATGTCTAAACTTAACAATCCAAGTATTTCCCTGAATCAAACCAGGGACCATTTCATCTTCAGCCTAATGCCCTCAGTCTGAGCTATTGACTGTGCTAAAGGTCAGACCAGAAATAATGAACTTCAGATTGCCTTACTGCCAAATAAGTCTAGTGACAAGACTCAGACCCCTGGCCCCCCAAAATAGAGAGAAAGCTTTCTTAAAAAAAATAAATTTTCAAGATGGGGACACTAAGGGGAAGAACCCTGCGTAAAAATGGCTACCGGACTCTAAACCCAGCTTGAAGAACCTCTTCTTACAATTAAAAAAACACACGCCCTACATAAAACTCACCAATAAAGAGAGACCAAATATGCCCCCCAACACCACCTCAGTGCTATAAGACTATCTGTTTTTTTTCATTGGTAAAACACATAATCATAAGTAAGCTGTACGTGCAGAAAGGGTCCTTAATACCCAGGTCTTTCTTTGCAGTTGCTATGTCCATTCCAAAACTGCTACTGGATCAAAACTGTGTAGACAGAATGCCCACAGATTTTGTAAAGGAAATCCTTGGTTAACCAGAAGAGACCACAAATAAGAGGTGGGGAAGCTTAACAAGGTGAACACTGAATAGAGATGTATGTGGCTTTTGTGTGAGGACAGCTTCTATAAGAGGGTCAAGAAACAGAACACAAACCAAGGATTGGGGGGGGGGGGAAGCGGAGAAAGGGAAAATAGAGCAATCGGCAAGAGCCAAGATGTTTTCAGGTGCAGGGGCACGGAACTGGCATTTCAGACACAATGAATCCGCAAGAACATGTATGCACAAAAATTACACCAAATATTTTGCAATTAATTCAGTAGTGAGGGTTATAACTGCATAGTAACCAAACTAAATTCCTCACTGTGGAAATCTAGCTCTTTCTTGCAAGAAATGATGCAAATTTACAAATGCTTACACTTGCAATATATATATTAAAAAAAAAAAGATTTGAAATCTATATATTTACAAGACGGGAAAATTCCTGTTAAGGACAAAGTTGGTTAGAAGGAATCAGAGCAGCATGAAGGGAGGTAGAGATCAGGAAACTAATGGAAACAGGCTATGAAAAAAAGCAGAAAACTTGGCATAGTAGCCATTGGAAGCCCCATTAGCGGTGCAATTCTATGCAGTTACTCCAACCTAAACCCATCGATTTCAGCGAGTTTATACTTTAATTATTAGAAAAAAAAGAGCTGGTTTCAATACTCCACTTTTCACTAGTCTCAAAGTAGTGAAAAGGAGTTTCAAAGTGGCTCACAATCGCCTTCTCTTCCTCTGTCCACAATAGAAACCCTGTGAGGTAGCTGTGGCTAAGAGACCTCTAAGAAAACTGCTCTGTGACAAGAGCTGTAACAGGACTGTGACTAGCCCATGGTCACCCAGCTGGCTGCACGTGGAAGAACAGGCAATCAAACCTGGCTCACCAGATTTAGAAGCCTTGCTCTCAACCATTACACCAAGCTGCTTCTCTACTGCCTAGGATTGGATTGTAAGAATCCCTTCCACACTTCCAATTTTTAATGTGCATGTCAGGTACAAAGACATTTGATAGGTGTGGTATCACCTCAGACTCCAGAGCCAGATGCTTATTAACCTGCCTCCCTCCTTGGTAAACAGAGCAAAGGAGACGAAAATATCAAAGCTAAATGTCCCACTGCCACACAGCTGTCTATCATCCTTCCCAAAGTTTTCTAAGACAAAACTTTTGAAGCAATAACCATCCAAGCAGATCAATTTGTCCTACCAAAAGTTCATTGAACACCTTCGCTTTAACAGTGCAGTGAGATTCAAAGTAGGGAAAAATACTTACCTGCTGTTGAATTTCTCAGGATGTTTTTCCCTCATCATATGGAATCTGTGAGCAATCGATGCATCCTGTAATGAAAAAGAAATTGGGGGTAGGGGACAAAATAACTAAGCCCCCCTTAAACACTGGAAAGAGCCTTGCAAACATTTTGAGCAAGCCTCCCCCAACATACAAATGTCAGATCCAGAAGTTGCAAACTTTACACGTTGCATTCCCTAAAGTGGAGTCCTGAAGCTGGACTTTTATACCTCTTAAGGTGGGCCGGATGACAGGACCGGGGTGTATATTTTTTGTGATATGGTTACAGATGAAAGATACAGCTCCTTTCCAGACATGACCAACTTACTTTGTGAACTTTTAAAATGTTAATATTGTTTTTTTTAAAGCCTCTGTTAAGTGCTCCCTCACTGCTCTTCATACACTTGACACCCAAACTACCCTTTCACCTACAATGCACTGCCTTATTTTAATTTGAAGATGCAGTACCTCTCTCTTTTAATGGAGAACATTTAAAAAAAGAATCTGTCCCCAATCCTTCAAGATATGGGATTTCAAAGCAGCTCTTTCTGAGTGCTTGGTACAGGAGGTATATGTTTGTATGTGTGCATATAAATAAGATTCACTTGTATTCACTGCTTCCTGGTCCACTAGCAAGATGATACATTAACTACCATGAAATACATTCCTGACAATGGAGAAAAGGGGGAGGATTACTTTTATCTATGCCAAAACTATGAGAAGCTGCAATCTGAACTTGCACAGATACAAAAAAAAGTTCTAAAGCTACACGTGTTGCACCTCATCTGATAAACAAGAAGTTATGAATCCATGTGTATTCTACAATTTCCCCCATGCTTCATAATTTTTATTGCAAAATGCAGTTGAAGAAAGCCATCTAACAGAATCTTCAAGTCTTTCAAAGAACCAGTATCTTCTCCAAATTATATATGATAAGCATGCCCAGACAACCAAAGAAGTCACACAAATATCTTTTAAAAACAACAACACAAGAGGCTCTTAGAAAACAACACAGAACGTGCCAAGCAATCCCATACAAATGCCATATTGTGCACTAATCTTTGGACAAGCTAGTCTTTAGACAAGCATGTTATTTCCCAAATTCTGTCATGAACCGAGAGCCAGGCTGGCTGTATTTGTGCAGACATAATGCTCAAATAGATTTTGAAATGACCCCATAACGGAGCATGGTCAGAAATAGTAATACAGGGTGCCTCTCTTGCCATGCCTGGGTTTGGAGAGCTTTTGGAACGTGCTTTACTCCATCCAGGGATTAACAGGCTGTTCGTCACCCACAAGTCAGCTACGGGCTAGAGAGGCGTTGCTAGGCAGGGCCTTCACAAGTCCATGGCCTGTAATCCAAAACTTCCTGTTAATGATATAGTTGCTGGCCCACACTTATTCACAGCCCAAAAATAAAGGGAGAAAAGATTGGAAGCAGCATGTGGCAGCCTAGACTGGAAGAGGTAAAACAGCCTGTCATCATCAACAACAGTATTGAGAAGACACCCTGTCAGTGCTGGAACCCATAATACTTAAGTCTGTTGCCCTGTAAGTATCCTGCAATGTGCACAATCAATCCGTGGACATGGATAGGGTTCCCAGGTATCCCCTGGCCACCAGCAGGGCATGGAAGAGTAGGGTTGCCCCATGCAGGCTACACCCTGGTTGAAAAATTCCTGGATACCTGAGGATGGAGCCTGGGCAGGACAGGGACCTCAGTGGGGTACGATGCCCCAGAGTTTACCCCCCAAAGCCCCCGTGTTCTCCAGGGTAACAGATCGCTGTAGTCTGGACATGAGCTTTAAATCTGGGGGATCCGCAGGTCCCACCTGGAGACTACCATGCCTAGACAGGGTGTCTCCAATTGTGCTAAAACAATCTTCCTTAAAGAGCTGAAAAATGTTCAAATAACTATTTAAAGTTATTTAAGGAGCTATGGAATCTGAAACCTGAACATATCAACTATAGCCATTTCTAATACATGTTGCTCTTGACTGTAACACATTTACGACAATCATCAATCATGTATAAATGGAATCTTAATATAACAAGGGATCATATTTAAACAAATGCTCTCATGTTATTATCAGCTGTTTCCTCTCGCCATCTCAAAACACTAAGCTAGTCAGCTGTTGTGAGAGGGCTTTCTTTTCAGCAGCCCCCAAACTCAGGTAAAGTGATACGTTTTAGTGGACCGGTTTCCAACACTGCAGGAGTACGGAAGCCTTTAAATTTACACAGGCCTCTTAACTGGGCACAATGGAAAGGGGGTTACATTTTAGCTACTGAGACAGTCTCACTGCATCAAGCAAGCATATCTGTTTGTGCTAGGGTTGCCAGCTCTGGGTTGGGAAATACCTGGAGATTTTCAGTGTGGAGCCAGGAGTGAGCAGGTTTTTGGGGTAGGGAAGGACCTCCGTGGAGTATAAGGCTATGGAGTCCACCCTCCAAAGATGCCATTTCCTCCAGGGGATGAACGATAATTCTGGGGGATCCCCAGATCCCACCTGGAGGTTGGCATCCCAACTTAGTGCAGGCATGACCATGCTAATGTAGTTAACCTTCAGGCCCATTGTTGGGCCATTACATTCTGCCTCGCACACCAGGGACATGGCAAATGGAATTTGAAATGGTTTGAATCTAAATCAGGGTGCCACTTACCACGGACGGAAGCTTAGGAGGGCAATTCCATTCCTGATTCCTGCTAGTCCACACAGACTGACAGGACTGGCAGGGGGCAAAGAATGACTGTTATGCTAGTGATGGGAAGTCCAACACAAAGTTCATTTTCAAAAATCCTTCCTGTTCCATCCCTCTGATTGGGGTGATTTAGGGAAGCGCCCGGTGAGAGAGTTCTGGGCCAGGCTGATGCAGAGCTGTCCCATGGCACACTTGCTTGTTTAATCTAGAGCCACCTGACAATCTTTTATCAATTTGGCACTAAATCAAAAATGGTTTCGCTGATGGTTACTAATGAATATTTTAAGTGGGAGGCAAAATTCTCCTAGGTGCCACATGTGAGCTCAGTATGTTGCAACGATCACACATACTAATGGCTGATTTTAAGGCTGGATACGGTGCTGCGGTGGAACCCTAGGCTGATAACCATCAGAGGTGTGGTTAAAACAGAATAACCACTCCACTGACTGAAAGTAAGACAACTGCTTCCTTGCAGCATCACATTCCTCTCAATGAGGCAGGGAATTGCAGACATTTTATCCTGCCTATCAAATCTTTGGCTCAGTTAAACTGTTTATGAATCATAAACCTGTGTCTATGGAACGGTCTAGACAGGCAGTGGAAGGCGTTGAGGTTGCAGAGTGCTGTGTTGGCATTGTGGACTCAGACTGGAACCCATTTTTCATTAAATAAAAAGTGAGGGATTATATTTCTCAAGTTAATTGCCCTGGAAATGGAAACTAGCTCAGTGTGTGAGTGTCTAAGTTTAGAACCTTTCTCCCTCATGTGCCAATTTTTAACTTGCAGGTAGTTTTCATATGGGAGGGAAGGCAGTGTAGTGAAGCCAGACCTTGTTATATTTTGGAAGCTAAGCAGGGTCGATGCTTAGAAGGAAGGGCATCAAGGAAGACTCTGCAGAGGAAGTCTACCTCTGCTTAATCACTTGCTTTGAAGGCCCCTTGCTGGGGTTGCTATAAGTTGGCTGTGACTTTAGGTCATTTTGTGGACACACCCCTTTTTGGACATGGTAGTTTTTTTTCTGACCACTTCAGAATTCTATCTTCTTACCCAGTTGCATGTACTGGGTAAGGGCAGGCCTTATATCACGTTAGACTTCAGCTGGGCAAACTACCTGATGGAATGCTCCTTCTCCATACCCCCACTCAAAATATCCTAGTCAGGAAGATATTCCATCTTGTTCTGCTCCTGAAGACCATGAACACATGACTTTTTAAAGGCCAGCTGGCTAGGTCATATGAGCTTTCTGAAAGTCAACTGGCTACCTGACTAAGGTTCATTATCTCTATAGAAGCCACAACAGCATGATTTGGAAATACTCAGCTAAGATCTCCACCAAGAAATACCATAACCATTTTTGCTTAAGGAATTCACCCCAGCACAGCTTCTCATTGCTTGCTGGTTTTAGTGCTGCTTCCACATGACATTGGCAGTGACCCACAGCTGTGCAGGAGTTGGCACGAGTTTTTGTCCAGTTTACTCTACATTGAGGGGAATTGCCAAAAAAACTATTTCCCTTTCTTGTCTCACTGCAAATTGGTGTGCAAACAGGGGCAAGCCCATCTGAAGGGAGAAACATGCAATAGTATTGGTAGTGTTTTGCCTGCCCTCGCACCCACCTTCCCCTTTCCATTTCTAGTTCAAATATTTTTTAAAAAATGGTGTGGACTGCATTGCTATGAGATCACGAAGCAATGTGCCCTCAATACAAATAAAATGTTATCTTCATGGTGTACAGTAATGTTGAGATCAAGCAGCTAAAACACATTCCTGCTTGTGTTTTCTGGCAGTGAGGTATGAATGGGAAAAGAACTGTATGTGTGTGTGATGAAGCAGCCCTCTCCCTATATTAGCTTGGTGTCTGTGCTCTGTGTTTTAAATCTTTATTATGAACACACAATCATCAGGGTCCAGTTACCATGGCCAGCCTATCACAAATTTACGCAAACGTAAAGAGAGACCATTATACAAAATATCCTGAAAAGGGATCTAAGGAAATGTTTTATTGTTGTTGCGTGATCACGTAGCAACGCAGAAGTGAATTGTTTTTTAAATGTCTTACTGCTGTGGCATTTCCTCATAGCAATGCGGAAATGTATTTTAAAAAATAATTTTGGGTTGGGGGGGATGGAAGTTTGAGTCCCCAAAACAACAACTGTGAAGGGATTGGTGTCTTGCACTGATTGACAACCTGGGGAGCGAGGGGAGAAGTGTGGTTATCCACGCTTTAGGCTCCCCTGCCACCTCGTCAGGAAGGCAAAAGCCGCAGTGAGGTAGTGGGATAAGACAGGAGGGGTCTCCTATCAGGAAGCATGCAAGTGCACGGTTTCCTATTGTGTGTTTGCAAGCAGAAGGCGGTGTGCATTTTACACCTCTTTGCGGAAATGGTCCCTACATTCTCAAAATCCCGACTTCTAAGCCCTGATTAGTGATGGGCAGCACAAAATATGTGATAATTCAGAATTCAGAATAAGGACTGAAATTGCTTTATCTTCTTACAAGGAGAAATGACTACACTAAAAATAATACTTACTGGTGCAGAAGACAGACTTCTCAAATCAAATGAAGTCTGCAGAAAAAGCTCCCACGGGGATCTAAAGAGCCATCACAACCCTCAAACAATCTTCATTCCCAACTGCAAACAGGCTTTCAGCTAAGATGAGCATTTTACTGTGGGCACATAAAAAGAAAGTGCACCCTCAGGGCACAAATGTGAGTTGGTTGAAGGGACTGCTCATTGTGTACATGCATGGCACCATTACCCCTGGTAAACAGACCCAGTGGGTCTCCAAAGTACTTTGACCCTAGGCAGCAGTGGGGCAAACGAAACTGGTGTATACATCACAGGAAATAATGCTTCTATTAATTCCAACTTTCCCTCTTAACACTGCAATTGTTTTGCCCCCAGGCAGCCTAACTTTGACTAACAAAGTTTGCTTAACAATGCATTCTGACATTTCCGTGATATATGGAGGACACAGAGTGGAAGACCACAGGAACGAGATCAATACATATCACTCACCACCCCTATGGAAAAATAATTGTTGATGATGCTGTACGGGACGGGGTCACCATTCTCCTCTTTGTCATTGGGGATCACGTCAATTTGCCACCGGTCGAGCATGATCTCTGTGCTGTGCTCAATGTCTTTCAGGACTTTTATTAAGTTGCCTCCTTCATAACCTTGTGAGGGACAACAAGAGATGGCACACACTGAGGAATGGAATACCAGTGCCAAGCAATGAATGGTAATGGTTTAGGGTAGATACAAAACATCTAAACAACTCAATAAAAGCCTGTAGACATACAAATACACATAACAATGCAGCCAAGGAGGAAGGCCAGTTTGACCCTTTATGCACAGTAGTAGCTACTCCATGCTGCCACCGTGCCATTGCGGTGGGGCAGGATGCCCCGCTGTTCCCTGTGAACACACAGGGGCGGGGCGTGTGGGGCTGCCCCGGTGTAGCGCGCTCACACGCACTTTGCGCCAGGGCCAGCAAGGTAAGCGGCAGCGGCCAGTGGGGGGGGGGAGATGGGGAGGGGCCGGGGGGAGGGGGGGCTGGGCCCCCTCCACACTCTTTGGCGGGGGCAGGGGGATGCCCCTGCCAGCTACGTGGCTCTGTGGAACATATAGGGACATCCGAGGTCGGGCCAGGCAGGCTGAAAGGTTTGCGTTGGCAATTATGCACAGCGCCGGCCCGCTGCAGCCCCTGCAGGTGCCCACAGCATCCAGGAAGCTGCGGAGGTTCCCGTGTTTCCCTAACGCAGGCCTTCCATGGCCCTGGGCCGGGCTGGGCCCTGGATGGCGGTGACGTCGGGCATAATTGGGGATTTTCCCTAAAGCCCTGTCGCCGCCACTTCGGACATTCTGGCCCTTGCATAATGGGTCTTAGTTGCTGAGGGAACAAACAAACAAGCCTTTCAGTGCCATGACAAAAAAGACCCTTTCTCAGGTTTCCACCCATCTAGCCTCAGATGAAGCAGAACCTCGAAAGACAACCACAGTGGCTGAGAATGTCCATACAGGAGAAGGGAACCATTCAGGTATGCTGCCCACAAGCCATGTGGAGTTTTAAAAGTCAATGCCAGGGAATATGGTCAGCAGCTGTGGTGGCTACAAGCCTGTTAATGCGCTGGGCTCAGGGGCAGTGAACAGAAAACTCTGCAGAGCAGGCATTGTTGTTGGTTGGGTAAGACTGTTGGGTGCAAGATTTTTTGGTGCCTGCTGTGAAGAGTCCTGATTCAGTGTAATGACAGATCAAGAGCTGCCAGTGATGAGCAGGCTCTTTTAGAACAATGGATGTACAAGCATGTGACTTGAAAGGCAGCTGGCAGGTTTCAGCAGCACTTGCAACTGATGGCAGGAAGGATCAGTAGGAAGGTATGGAGTGAGGCTATGTCGAATGATCCTTCAGTACTAAACCAGTGTAAATATCTTACCTCCTCCCCAACGGAGACAGCGAGCAAGGTCGTTTCCTGTCCCGAGGGGCAGAATAGCTACAGCAGGGTGCTTTGGTAAGTTTATCTTATCTGCAAAAAAGAATTCGGAATCAGAGGTAACAACAAGCTGCTGAAATGGTCTTTCGTATATTTGCCATGTAAAGGGGAAACCGAAAGGGATAGCAAAAAGCTTCGAGATTTCCAGGATGGGGAGGGGGGAGGGGGTGAGAGAAATGATGACGCTTGTCTTTATTGGCAATGGGTAGAAAAACATCAAGGAGCAGAGTAGGCAAGGAGAAGACGCGGCAAACGCCAAGAAAGACAGCATACGTTGAGGACCAGGCAACTGGATTCCACCCATTCATCATGTTTCTATGCCTGAAAGAGCTACTTGAATTATCACCCCTTATGGCTGGAAGCCACTGGGGAATGCCATTTCTGAGCCCCAGAGAGAAATTTAGAAGAGGAAAGAAGAACTGTTTTTTTATACCCTGCTTTTCACTAACCGAAGGAGTCCCAAAATAGCTTACAAACCCCTTTCCCTTCTTCTCCCCATAACCCTGCAAAATAGCTGGGGCTGAAAGAGCTCCGACAGAACTGCTCTGTGAGAACAGTCCTAAGAGAACTGTGATTAGCCCCAGGTCACCAAGCTGGCTGCCTATAGAGGAATGGGGAATCAGCCCCAGTTCTCCAGATTAGAATCCTCCACTCTTAACCACTATACCACGCTGGCTCTCAGGAGACTTAAAGGGGCAACTGAGCTACTTTCCACAGGATTCACCCTCCTCATTCCAAAATTTAAGAAAACAATTTTTTTTATAGTGTGTTATTTCAGTATAAGTTATTTGGATCCTATGGGTGTGTCCTGAGAGGGTGTTTCCCTTTCTCCCCTCTAGCAGCCCTCCCATTTGCACAAGTAGTAAGGAGATGGTTTTGCCCCATTCCTCCTCCCCACCTGCAGCCACATTTCATGGCAGCCTTTCACGCGGCTCCCTGGACCCTCAGCAGAGGGTTTCTGGGCTTGTGGGGAGCTGCTGGGGGGGGGGGGAGGAGAATGAGGAAGACCTTTTTGCACAAGCTCCTTCTACTCACACAACTGTAGGATCCAACTCTGTAATTTTCTGTCCCTGCCCAGTGGCTTCAGGCATTTCAGTAGCTGGGGGCAATTCAGATTGGGACCCTGACATGTAGCGGAATAGGGCTTAGACTCTCTCCCTGTTTGGGATGTCACATGCATCCCATCAATACACATGGAACCCCAAAGGGGCAGATAGCTGCTCACTGAGGCCAGTTCAGGTCAGGAAAACAGATCTGCCTCCCTCTCTCTGGGCACCAGTGCCCTTGCGAAGCATAGAACTCCAGAACACATATCTCCAAACCACCTGCAGACATTCCTTGGGAAAATGTTGTGTGGCCCTGAGAGGGCCTCTGTACAAATTCCAAGCAAGTATACAAGATCACGTTCACAAAATGGTATGGTACATTTGAACAACTTGTGGAAACTCACCTTGCAAGGGGGAATGAGCAGAGCCCTGACATTTTTCAGGTTACCACACAAACTTAACAGACTGTCACAGGTGCCTATAATTGGCTGCATTCCCAACAATGAATTAATTAAGGTTATTAATGGCTTTCCTGGAACAACACATTTTTCCAAGAACAAAATGCACCTCCTTTGTTCAGAATATACTTCCCTGATAATAAAAGAGAATCTGGGCAAGACATAAGTGGATTACGTACTAGAAGAAGAAGAGTTGGTTTTTATACCCTGCTTTTCACTACCTGAAGGAGATTCAAAGCAGCTTACAATTGCCTTCCCTTTCTCTCCCCACAACAGGCAGACTAAAAGGAATGAGAGTAGGAGTCAATATATATTTCATTTGCTCCACCCCAAAACTCCATAGAGTGGCTTTTGCTAGCAGGCCTGCTTCCGCCAAAAACTCTGGTGGGCTGCCTCATCTATGTTTGTACTGCTAACAATAAAACAACATTTTGACATATCCTAGTGAATCTACATACTCTTAAAACCTAATTTGTTCCTGGCCTCAGAGACATCCCAAACATTTAGATTATCAGAAACTCAGATAAACTGAACTATCTACGGTTTGATGGAGAGAGGCATGTTGTGAAGCTAGATATTTAAGAGCTGTAGGAAACAGACATGAATAAGAAAAGTTTTGTCAAATCTTTATTAGTTGGATCCAGGCTCAATTTTCAAGGGTGGGATAGAAGTTTCCTGCTTCCCTCCTCCCACTGCAGCCCACCGATCTCCACAAAAAATTATACCCAGGTCTGGGGGTAAGAAACCCTGAGGGATGACATAAGGAGGGGTGTCTGCACTGGGAAAGGGTCATCAATGGAAATCACAAATAGTCTAGATCCAACCCAAGACCTAAAATCTCTTTGGATTTTAGTTTACCTATGCAGTCCAGGATCCATCCAACAGTCCCATCCCCTCCACAAGCCAGAATCCGAAAGTCGGAAGCATCGCGGAAAAAATTTAATCTAGGATAAAGTGGAAGGAAAAGAAAGGACAGCTTGTTAGAACTGGCTGTTTATTATAAATGAGAAAGAATGCCAAACAGGGACTGCTGTTTATAGAACATTAGGATGGTGCACAAATGTGAAGGTGAAGAATGACATGTTAACTCAGGTCTCGCACATTCTTAAGATTACAATAGAATTATTAAATACACAACAAGCTATGATGAGCAGGGCAACTATTCATGGCTCGTTCCGGAGAACTGGAGAACTAGCATGGCATAGTGGGTAGAGTGTTGGGCTAGGATCTGAGGGCCTTTTCGCACAGGGATCTTTGTTGCAAATTGTTTGCGGAATGAAAAATCGCCATTTAAAATAGTGGAATTCGTCGTTATGCATACCTGCCTTTGTAGTGGAATCAGTTGCGTTTTTTAGCGTTTCCCACAGGCTTCCGGTCTCGGCAGAAATCGCTAGAAAGGAAGCGCTATTGCCAAGCTCGTCCCGCCCCTGGCCGTCAAGCAGCCAATGGGCAGCCGTTAGCATGCTCCCAAACAGCCCCTTTCCCTTTAAGAAAGGTTTAAAAAAAAAAAAAACGACCCATAGCAACGAATCTAGGTAGATTCGTTGCTACGGAGAGACCCATCCAGCTGCCTAATGTGAGCTGTCGTTTGATTGTATGATCGTTTGCACGCTGCCTCGAGTGATAAAAAAAAAATCCCTCCCCCCTCTCACGGGCCCGATTTTCGGCTGAATTTATTTGTAAAAAATAAAGGGACTTTATTTCAGCAAACGGGCTTTTCAGTGGTTTGTGCTTAGTGACTAAAGATGAAGGACTGAAGCCAGGGAAGCCTCTAAACAGAAAGAGGCTCGCCGGTGCGTTTATCCCCGCTCGCTCGGAGAAAAAAAAATGGCGATCGCTTCGCCGGAAGTTTGGAGGAGAGAGCCAGGGGGAGGGACTTTGAAGAACCAGCAACAATGGTAACGCACAGGTCTTTAGCGCTACTGTTGCAGATTGGTTGCAGGAGTGTATCGCTATCCGGAGGGTGAATCCACTTTTCTGGATTCCCCTGAAAGCGCCACAACGAAGCGCTTTTTGCTGATTGGTTTCAGGATTGTTGCAGATTGTCTACGACGTCGTGGGTTATGGCAAATTAGTAGCGTTTCCAAATAGCAACCATTGTGCTACTTTGAAGCCGTGCGAAATGGCCCTGAATTTTCACCTTGTGATAGAAGCATTAGGTAACTTTGGGCCAGTCACACTCTCTTAGGCTAACTACTTCACATTGTTTCAAGGATACAATGGTGGAGAGGAGGGCCTGTAGAGAACCAGAACCCAGAGTTTACTGCATTTAGACAGACACAGGAAGTATCATAAACTGCTGCATTAAAATGTTTAACAACTGATAGCAGATGAAGTTCTTTTAAGGCATGTTAATATGCCCCTGTGCAGAGGAAGCGATAAAGGGAAATGTGAAAGAAAATGATAGCAAAATGGAAATAGGAAAGGGAATAGGATGGCACAGAGAATATCAGGGAGAATATCAAACATATGCAAGATAGGTGTGGCCCACATGTTGAACACTGAACTTCAATACCCAGGAATGGGTCCCCCTCGGTCCAGGTTGTAAACTTGTCTGGGGTTGAGTAGATAATGGAATTTCCGATGGACCCTGGTGAGTAAGAAAAACGAAAAGTAATGGCGCCTAAGAATGAGAACCAAGGCAAGTATTACTCCTTCCTCAAGGCCAGCTGCTATTCTTCTCCCCACTCCCCCCCCTCACTTAAACTTACTCCAGGCAGATCCATTAACATAGCAAGTATTAAACCACCTACTTGCCTGTCAGCATTAATCTTCCAAATGTGAGATGAACACTGAATTCTACTGAGTCACCCAAATGCCTTTAGTGCAGAGACATAGGCCTATTAAGCATGCCCAGCTGACTGCAGAGAATCTGAGCAGTCAGACTTTAGCTTGACTTTGGATTCTGTGCCTGCTCTATGCAACATTCTTTTTTCCTCTGGTGCATTTATTGTGCAGCTACAACCAAAATATGCAGATTTTCTTAACTGGGGTGGGACCGTCACTTGTGACATGTGAAGGGTGTAGGCAAAAGGTTTTTAAAATGTCTTCAATTGCCCTATTGCAACAATAGAGTTGCACCAAGGAAGCACCTTCCATTTAAACCCTCCTGCTTCCGTTCCTTGAATGACAGGGAACACAAAGGAACAGGCACAGTTTTTTAAAAACCCTGAAGCTGACCAAACCATTTTTGAAACTGTCTAGAGCAGCTGCAAGGCTCCTTTTTCTTACTCCCATCTCTAGTGCGTTCTCTGTTGTTTTATCAGCCACTGTGAATGGAAAAGAGTCACCCCCTTCACTCCCCCTTCATTGCTGGTCTTTCTCCCCCCTCCCCCTTTCAGAGCTTGCAAAGAGGCTTCTTGGAGAGCTGTTAGAGAAGCACATTCCCCCCTCATCATGTCTTCCCTCACCCACAGCAATCTGAGACTTGCAATAGTCTAATAATGCAGGACTCGTGCTGCTTGTAAGAATTTTAAAAAAATGGAAAACAATGAGGGGGGAAATAATCAATGGAGCTTGCACACTGAGTGACCATTGGAAGGTGCAGAGTGGGGAGAATGACCTTGATGTGGTTGGTGAAGTGACCTTTGAGGGATCCGAGGGAAATGAAACAAGAGAAAAATTGGCACAAAACCACTCTCAGAAAACCCAGGAAACAGCAAGTGGACAGCAGACTGAGTACTTATGGGGGAAATCACTGCAGATTGAAAAAGAAAACCTGACAGAGATGCATGGAAAACACCCATGCACAATAGGCCATAGAGATCTGTCTTTTCAAAGGTCATAGCGGAACATCTGAGGCTGACAAATGGTCAACATTCTTGCACGATGATAATGAAAGACCTGCTATTGTTAGATACTGTTACTTCAAACATGATTTCTTTGGTGGTGGAGAGTAGGGTTAAGTTGTGGCCAGCATATGGTGACACATGACCCTTTCAAGGCAAGAGACATTCAGAGGTGGTTTGCCGCTATCGGCCTTTGTGCAGCAACCCTGGACTACCTTAGTGGACTCCCATCCAAATGCTAGTCAGGGTGGCCCTGCTTAGCTTCCCGCGTGTGCATGTAAAGTGCTGTCAAGCCGCAGGCGACTTATGGTGGCCCCAGCAAAGGGACTTCAAAGCATTTGAGATAAAGAGGTAGTTTGCCACTGCTGGCCTCTGTGTAGCAAATGGAGATATTAAGGTATTTGCCTAAGTGGTGGTGGGCTGAGGAGAGAGAGCCTGGGAGATTAGAGATCAGAGGTGGGACCTTTTCCAGGGTTCTTTCAGCTTTCAACTCCTGCTCCCCTCACCATTGCCTTGATATAGAAAGGTTTGGAAAGGTTGACAATACTATTGTGGTTGCCTAGCAAACCCAACTTAAATGGACTCCGGTGAATGGCAGAGGACAGGAAGGCCTGGAGGATCATTGTCCATGGGGTCACGATGCGTCGGACACGACTTTGCACCTAACAACAACAACAAAGCAAACCCAACAGCCACAGCAAGTTCAGAGGCTTTCTTTTATTAAATCTATAGGAATCGTTTCTGTTATTTTGGGGAGTTTTAATCACCTGGGGGCTGTTTTTTTTTTTTAAAGATTTTAGATTTTTCTGCAATCCTGGGACTTCTTTCAGATTTGTAGAGACACCCCCCCCCACACACACACACACACAGAGTCTGTCCCTAATTCACTTTTTTGGTTCTATCAATCCTATCCTCTATGGTATGGATTGGAAATAGTTTTCATAATGATAGCTATATGCTTAGTGTTGTACTTTGTATTATTTTCTGAGCCACACTTCAATATTTTTTGGTTTATTTGCATAACTTTTTGCATAACTGTCTTAATTGTTAATTTTTTGCATTTATGTTTGTTTATTTCTGTCTTATCTGCAAATCTGCTAGTAAATAAATATACTAAAAAAGAAAACAGAGGTTGCATTTGGATAGACTTTTACCACGGTATACAGCCCATGTCATCCTAGCCCTGCAGTGTCTATTTCTTCAGAATTACTGCTGCTAAGGATGCCAATATATGTTTGGTGATATAATGGGAATTATGTAATAGATACCTGTGACAATCTTATACCCACCTTAGAAATTATAATTGCAATAGCAATAAACATGACGTGCAGGGATACTGTGATATCTTTTTTGCAGATGCTTTGGGCTGCAATCCTAAAGACATTATCTTGGGAGTAAGGCCCCTTGAGCAAAATGGAGCACACATCTGAATAAACCTGCTCAGAATGGCTCCCTCTATCACTTGCAACAATAATGATTTATTTGTTGCACTATGTCTAGATTTCTTAGGAAGGTGCAATTTCTACATAGAAAAAGGGAACATACCTTTCCCCTTGTCGTCCACCACTCTTAGGGTTCACAAACACCAGCAGTGGATGTGTTCCAGGCTTAGGGGTAATCTGGAAAGCAAAAACAAACCAAACAAGAAGCCTTCTTGTATTGCATACAAAACATCATTCATGCAGAACGGGGGAGAATTAGTCATGCAGCATTGCTACAGAGGAAACAAGACAAGCAACTGGCAATGTGTTAAGTCTGTAGAAAAGAGTGCCATGGGGGGGGGGATTCTGCAGATAGATGGGAGCCACCTACTTGGTGCATGATCCTTGACCTCACCCTTTCTGTATCTTGTCCTGCAGGTAAGAAGCCCAAGACTACTATATGTGCTGACTACTATATGTGCTGACTCATTAAGTCCTCTGACTTAATGAGTTTTTAAGCCAGGCATACAGTAAGGTAAAGGTAAAGGTATCCCCTGTGCAAGCACCGGGTCATATCTGACCCTTGGGGTGACGCCCTCTAGCGTTTCCATGGCAGACTCAATACGGGGTGGTTTGCCAGTGCCTTCCCCAGTCATTACTGTTTACCCTCCTAGCAAGCTGGGTACTCATTTTACTGACCTCAGAAGGATGGAAGGCTGAGTCAACCTTGAGCCGGCTACTGGGATTGAACTCCCAGCCTCATGGGCAGAGCTTCAGACTGCATGTCTGCTGCCTTACCACTCTGCGCCACAATAGGCATACAGTAGGAACAGTAAAAGAATACATGTACAATACAAAGACATTACTCTAGTTCAGTCAAATCTTTGCAATCATTGGTATTTTCTATATTTTCTAGAAAACTGGTCTTCTAAATATTTTTCTAGAAAATGAGAGAAGATGGAAGGAGACATTTAGGGAACACTAGCATTAATCTCTTATGATGCACAATTCAACACAATTTTACTGTAGTTCAGAGTGTACCCTGGGATAGCCTTCCCAGGGAGCCTAAGAGACCCACACCTATTGCCATCTTCCCTCTGGCAGGCCTTTCTGTACAACTGACCTGCAGCCCATGTCCATCCACTGTCATAGTGTTGTATCTGAAGGTCTGGTTTGGATCATCGGGGGTTGTACTGGATGGTGATTCACTGTCAGATCTTCTTGGGTGAGATTGCCTGTCCTTTGGAATAGAACATATTGCATAAGGAGTTCCAAACATGCATGATGGCCAGCACATACAAAGGAGTGGGAAAGTCACAGAAAAAGAAAAGGAGGACCATTTAAATGCACTGATGTAGAAGAAGACTATTTGAAAATATCATGGAACACCAGGAGCAAGTGCTATCTCACACGTGCTGTCAGAATGCTAATATGATAAACCATCAATAAAGGATTTCGTAAAGTTTGAATGATTCATATTATTATGGTGACATTGCAACAGATGGCACTGAAGTCCTCAAGACATCACTCTAAAAATGTTGATGAACAGATGGCTCCAATGTGCAACCAGTTTCTGGCTTCCTAGTTTAATTTTGTTCAAAAATCCACAATCTTGTTCAAGAATCCATAGTCTCCAAAACTAACGATCCATGGGAAGCTGATCCACTTACCCTAAAATATAGCCCTTTAACCATTAAAAATGCTTCTTAGCTATGTTAGGACATCTTAATTAGTGATGAATTTAACAGATTGATAACAGCCATCTCAGCGAGCAAAGTAAATTTCAGAAAACCAAAATGGCTATTATGAATCTTGATGATGCTTAACAAAGCTAGTCAGAATAAATTAGTGGTTCATGGTTTTAGAAGACCAGTTTTCTTAATAGATTGAACATCCCAGTAATGAAGCATGCATTATGCATGCCAAATAAGACTCACCAGAACCACAGGACAGATGTGGGAAGGCAATAAGATATGGTCCTTGAGTTGCCCACCATCACACTCTGGTTTCACATGAGAGGCACATTTGTTGTGAAGCTGCAAGAGGAAAGACAGCAGGGTCTGAGCATGAGTTGGGGATATTATTTATTAGGGAAGATTGGGAAGCTGAACGCATGAAGCTGCCATACATAGAACAAGACCACTGGTCCCTCAGATTCAGTATTGTCGACTCACTGGCAGAGGTTCTACAGAGTCTCAGGTAGAGGTCTCTTATACCACCTACTACCTGATCCTTTACCTTGAGATGTTGAGGATTGAATCCAAAAACTTCTCAATGCCAAGCAGGCGCTCTACCAATGAGCCACGACCTCTCCTAAGTTCAAACAGCCCAGGAGCAAGCCAAACTGAGCAGCCTAATCACTGGGAATCAGTTGTAATTCCAGAAGTCCAGATCCACCTGGAGGTTGACAACGTTATGTGCAGTTATAGGAAGGCAGCACTTCAGCGCTACACTTGTAGAAGTGTACATTAATCAGACTTCATGCTTTTTTGAAACAAACAAAGCATTTTACTTCAGTATATGCCCATGCAAACAATACATGCCCAGAAAATGGTCTAAAAGGCACATGATGCAGTCCTGATTCTGCAGCTAAGGAGATCTGGCCTTGTGAACTGCTTAACAGGAGATTTCAGCCTTGGAATCACCCTGAACTCGCTGAAGAAACAGCAGAAAACTAGGGTCTTCTGGAACCTTGCAGGACCCCACAGGCATCCACCCTTCAAGTAGGACCAGAACTTCCACGAAACAGTGCCTCCCAATCCCAGACCAGAAAGGTGTTCCAGAAGGATATGATGACTGATGGTACCAAAATCCATCGAGAGGTCCAGGAGAATCAACAGGGTCACACTCCCTCTATCTCCTGCAGCAGGTCATACACCAATGGGCAACCAAGGCTATTTCAGTCCTGTAACCAGGCCTGAACCCAGATTGGAAAGAATCAAAAAATCTGCTTCATTCAAGAATGCCTTGAGTTCTTCAGCCACTAGCTGTTTATTACTCTATTTGAGTTATTAAAATCTTTTGGGCTCAGTGGATGCACCATGGCGTCTTTCAAGATGGGGCAACTATCCTCTCTCTCAAAGAGTCACAAACTACCTCTCAACCCAGTTAGTCCCCCCCCAAAAAAGGGTTATACAAGCAGGTCATAGACCTCAAACTTCCACATACTCTGTCTACATCCTCAGAATGAATATATTGAAAAGTATCTCCAAAGAGCTGGCCAGGTCAACTGCTGAACCTGCCACTGCTAATGTCAAGTCCAAATTGGTATGGATGTGAGAAATTTTATTTACAATGTACTGGGCAAAATGGTCACAGTGGGACACCAAGGAGGGCACCCCCCTCCTGCAAGCAAGATCCCAACTGGTCTTTGACCACTTGGAACAGCTCTGCTGGCTGACAGTTTGCAGATGCAATGGTGGCAGAAAAGTAATTTTTCTTTGTCACCTTTACCACCATGGAGAATGCTTTAAAATGAGCTTTAGAACGTGTTTTATTGGATTTGTCCTGAATCTTCTTTCACTGTTGATCTAGCCATCTTTGTCTTCTCTTTGCCTGCAGCCTCTCAGTAAATCAAGGGCCTACCTGAGCACATGAGAGAAAACACCTGGGAGTAACTGTGCCAACCTCATTCCAGAGGTCAACCAGGGCATTGACTTGAGCACCAACCATACCAACAGATAATTTCCCACTGAAGTGTCAGAAAACAGATCCCTCATAACTACAGCCTGCTGCTATAGAACTTAAGAAGAGCCCTCTTAGATCAAGCCAAGGATCCACCCAGTCAGGTGATCCTGAAAGATCCACAATCAGGGCATGGACACCGTCTCTCCATGCTATCCCACCCCCCAGAATTGGTGTTCAGAGTTATTGTCCTTCTGAACAGGGTGGTTCAACCTACTCATCATAGGCAATAGACACTGCTGGATCTATTCCCCATGAATGTATCTAATCCCCTTTCCAAGCTAGACTAACAGTCATCAGTGATCATTATGTCATATTGTAATTAATTCCTCGAGTTAATTACTTGATGACTTATCTTCAGGCTTGACAAACCCCCTCTTCCTGTGCTTGACATTTTACTCTGTGAAGTCAATTGACATATCCAACCAAACGCATGGCAGGGATATTCCAGCCTACTCAAATTCTTCGTTTAGAGCTATAAGAAAGAGAACCATCTCCAGGAAGTCAAAAACAAGGCATTTTGTGTACCATAATGGGGCTCATGGAAAGGCAGTTCCTGTGATCACCATGACAGTGATGCATCACACCATTGGACTGGGGAAAGCTCCTCCGATGAAGCCAAAATATCTCACCCCCCAATATGTTGATTTCACATAATCTTCCTTATTTCTTGTAAATAACAGGAATGTCATGCCATAATTGCTGGACTGCTGCACAAAACGCACTGGCAGGGTGCTGTATTTGTTCCTGAGCTCACAAACCCTCTTCATGCCATTAGGAAAGCATATTCTTGTTCCACGCTTTCTCAATGACACTCTGTGTGATGATCATTTTCATGCCATTTCCCCCTCTCTAGGAATGGAGTGCCGGCCTTATTTCTCATTTGTTCAGAGCATGCTGTGATCATTACCAACACAGGTGAGTCTTGGCCTGCTGCCCTGGGAAGTGAGTTGCCATGGACAATTTAGCCTTCTGACATCCTTTGTAAAAGTATCACCACACTCTCTTCACATACTCACTGTGATTTGGCACCATACGCAATGTAGTCCAGTAATGCCCTGATAACACTTGATGCTTTTATGACACCGGTCACACTTGGCTGGGGAGTTTCCCTCAATCCACGTGTGCTGCATCACCTAGAAAGGCAGGCAAGATGATGAGAAAGAAACCCAGGTGCTAAATGGTACACTGAAAGCAAAAAGCAGCATAGAAATTGTCCTGAAAAAGCTGTGTTTTTGATCTGTTAGGTCTTTCAATACAACTCCTGCTATTGGCTGCTACTTTGGCCAAATGATTTTGTCACATCTTTGATCATCAGGCTAGATTTATGACAGAAGCATCACCTTATCTAAGGTACTTAATCATGCTACTGATGGCTATGGTGGGAATGGCAAATACTTTCACACTGAGTTTGAGGAGCCCAGACCAAAAGAACATCACGAATCCAAGAACCTTCTGACAGAAACTGGCCCAATGATTCTTGGCTGCCAAAATGATGCTCTTGTGCACCTACTTGCAGACCCTTCACTTTAGACTCACTTCAGGTGAGTTCAAGAGCCAGCACTTGTCCTCAGGCTGGCATTTGTGAGCTAAACTAGAAGTGCAACACGATGATAAAACAGTTAGGTACAAAATGCAGGTACATTTTTTGCATTATTCTAAGTACTTCTATGGCTTACATCAGGGGTAGTCAAACTGTGGCCCTCCAGATGTCCATGGACTACAATTCCCAGAAGCCCCTGCCAGCGAATGCTGGCAGGGGCTCCTGGGAATTGTAGTCCATGGACATCTGGAGGGCCACAGTTTGACTACCCCTGGCTTACATCTTACAGATGTCTTAGAGCTGATGGAGGATTATCAACATATAAATACAAACATGCCTCACTTACATTGGTATTTCTCTTGGATTTCACATAGGTGCTGATACAGGGGGCAATCTCTTTGGATACACATCTTTCATGGACAGTGTATTTACAAACTGCAGAGAAAAGGAAGAGAGAGAAGCAACAGCTATAAGTCCACCCTGAACCTATACACACAAAAGCTACAGCCATTTGGCAAGACTGGCTATAAAACCTATAATAAAAATCATATTTCTGAAGGCAGTAATTGACTATCTTAATCCTTGGGTTAATGATATGAGTAATGTCTAGTCCACAGGTTCATGAAAGTTTCATGAAAGCCTGGTTGAGAAACCCTGAGTTAGAGTATCAGACTAAGATCTGAGAGACACAGGTTTGAATCCCCTCTCTGCAACAATCTCAGCCAAACTCCTCAGACGGTTGTAATGCAGATTAAATCAAGGAGAGAAGACCAACATAAGCCTCTTTGGGTACCCATCAGGGTGAAAGGTGAGATAACTGAATGAAATAAACATGAGTCTGGTTTTACCATTAAGTCATGCGCCCGTCTCTTAGAGAAGTTTTTACTGATGCGAGTCCAAGTAAGAGTGCTTAGGTCAGAATCACTTTCTAAGATCCTAATCAGATATGATATTACCCTGGCATACTTACAGGGGCCTTCAGTGTATGTCCATTTATGCAAAAACATCTTCATATTATCACTAGGCATGTGACAAAAAAAAAAAAAATTCAGACCGTTTTGGATTTGGCCCCGAATCATTTCCGGTCAAAACTGAAGTACCTGAAACACCCTTCCCTGGCTCAGATTCAGCCAAATCCAAAGTGATTTGGTGCCTTTAAAGTCAATGAGAAATTTCCCCTTTATGTCTATTATATGGTCTGGCAGGGGGGGGGGGAGGGGGATAGGAGGTAGAGGCACCAAATTTGCAGCATAGCTGCAGGAGCCTCTCCTCAAAAGACCCCCCCAAGTTTCAAAAGGATTGGACCAGGAGGTTCGATGGGGGCACCCTATTTGTGTGCTTATAGAATTTGACCCACTGGTCCAATTGTTTTTAAATTTGGGTGTTCTTTTGAGGAGAGGATCCTGCAGTTATGGTGCAAATTTGGTGCAACCCCCACATCCCAGACCATGGAATAAATGGAAAAATAAAATTTTGGTCCCTTAAAACTGCCTGGTCTTCCCATGGCTTGGCAATTCAACCAAGACTGATCTGAGCAGTTTAAATTCAAGGGAAGTTGATTTGGACCAGATTAGTCCCAAAAATGTTTGAATCAGCATTGATTCTGGGTACTTTTAGACTATCCAAACTGAATTGCACATGCCTAGCTCCTCTTTCCCAATGTTTCCTCGCTGTTCTTAGGTCCCCCTTAGCATGACGGTGCATCCACATGTCTAATAAATGCTCCCAGACTTAGGACCAGAAGTTCCACTGTTGCCATGGGAGGAACCCCACCCCTGCAGACAGAGAGCTAGGGAAAAACAGAGGGGGGGACTGTGGGCCAGCATAGCCAATGGGGGGGGGGAAGGAGGGCACAGTTCTGGTTCAGGGGGGGAGAGAGAGAGAGAGAGAGAGAGAGAGAGAGAGAGAGAGAGAGAAAGAGAGAGAGAGAGAGGTGGAACAATCCTTTCCCCACCCCTCTTTTTGAGGCCTGGGGAAATCTGCCTGCACTTCATAGAAAGATGACCAAGGGTTGGCCTACAAAGTTGGAGGACTACAATGAAAAACATTGACTAAAGTTAGGCTGATCTCTCTTTTGTCTGGCTGCCTGCATTTCACAAGTGTCATTGCAGGGAGGTACCATATACCAGTATTTTATGTTTTGACTTTTTTATTGGATGAGGGTAAGCTGGGTGTGGTCAGGATTTTTTTAGCATCAGATAATAGATGGACTCATATGAGCCTAGGTACAATAATTTATTTGAACATTTGCACATGTAAAGTCAAGATTCAGCTACTGGCAATGAATTACTCCATTCAAACACACCACTGAACATCATTACTGATGCCATCTTGTGGCCATCTGGTGATGCCAAAAATAAGGAGGTATGCTCAAAACTGCACAGAATTATTGGATGGCATCCAAGTGATGAAAGTAGCAGTCCAATGAGAACATGTTTTCGGGCAGTGGAAAGGGAACAGAAGGATAACTGAAAATCCAGCTGGAACTGCCCACCTCTTTTGTGCACAAGCGAATTGACACATGAAACTAGGACACATTTCTTTAAACATAAGGATAATGTCATGTATGTTTAGGTCCAGAGACTCCAGAATGATTCTGTTGGTTAATACTTGAGCAATAATTTAATAACTAGCTGTATTTGATAAAATAATCTGAAAATCTTCCAGGGCTAAGCCCAAATATTGTAGTACCTTAGAGCAGGGGTAGTCAACCTGTGATCCTCCAGATGTTCATGGACTACAATTCCCATGAGCCACCTGCCAGCAAATGCTGGCAGGGGGCTCATGGGAATTGTAGTCCATGAACATCTGGAGGACCACAGGTTGACTACCCCTGCCTTAGACAACTAGAACATCTTTGTCAGATTCCTGAAGGGAGCTTTGATTCTTGAAAGCTCATACCCCTAAAACCTTGTTGTCTTTGAGGTGCTACTGGACTCCAATCTAATTCTTTTACAGAAAACCAACACAGCTGTCCTCTGAAATGAAAAATCTTCAGGAAATAGAGCTGACTTTTAAAGAACATCAGCAGTGGATGGCAAGCAAGTGGGCCCTGGAGCACAAAATGTTTGGCTTTGGATCCATTAGGATCCTAGGAACAGACCCAGATCTGAATGGCTCCAGTCCCTTCATATACAAGTCAAAGCATCTTTAATGCAACAAAATGAGGGCAGGGGTTAGCCTCTCTGGCCTTGGCCCTGGGGTAGAACACTTACAGGAGCAGCACAAGCCCTGCTTCCTGACCCCCAGGAGCATGGTGCGACAGAAGTTGCAGTAGGCAGGCTTCTTGAAGTGCTTCAGCCTCCAGGCATGCTGACCATCGTCCTTCACATTCTGTAGGGGGAAAGTCCATAGTTAATGGAAGACACTGAAGGGAAACCCAGAACAGCTCCCTCTCACTTCTCGCATCTTTCTTGCACGTTTAGTGGCATCTTAAAGCCCACTGGAATTTTCTTCCCACTTGGATTGCTAAGACTGTACAGATATTCATTTTGGAAGACGATTATTTTAGAACCATAGTTATCTATAGCAGTGGTCCCCAACCTTTTTATCACCGGGGACCACTCAATGCTTGACAATTTTACTGAGTCCCAGGCGGGGGGGGGGTAGTTTACTCCTCTACCCTCAACCACTGCCCTAACGCTCTCTGATCACTATGGTAATGTTTAAACATCCCTTCAAAATAAGATACAGACACGCCACAACAATGAACATAAGGAACATTTTATTTTCATGGAAATTTTAACTCATGACAATAACAAATCAATGGGAACCCTGAGCTTGTTTCTCTGCAACGAGATAGTCCCATCTGGGAGTGATGGGAGACAATGACACCCAAAGTGTGTTGTAAAGGGCCAGGGGGGTATGAAGTAAAGGGGGGGGGGAGACAAGGCGTCCTTCGCGGCTCACCTTCAATTAATCGACGGACCACATGTGGTCCATGGCCACAGGTTGGGGATCGCTAATCTATAGTATAAATTGTTTTTTACTTCTCTAGTTTCTGTTCAAACAAGCGTTGCTGTGATTTGAGCCTGAAAAGTTCACTTGTCCAGAGATCATTCTGAGATAGCACAAATGAATGTGTATTATTATGGGCTGTAATGGCTCTTCATGCTACTTTCAAGTTGCTTAAAAAGCTTCCATCTGTAGGAGAATGGATGGACTGAGATTAAAGTCTGTTAACATGACTCAGTGAGTGCAGCCAGAGCAAGGATACCCAGGAGTCCTTTATGACAGGACTGTGTGTTATATCACTCCAAACATTCCTTTCTGCATGGTTCTAGTGGCTGGCATGTCCAATTAAAATATAAGGGTATGCACAGAAGTGTCCCACCAGCAAGCCATAAAGGCTTTTCCTTTGTGTGTGTGTGTGTGTGTGTGTGTGTGTGTGTATGTGTGTGTGTGCAAATGGTACGTGTGATATGTGTGAAAATGGATTCCTGAAGTCAGGCACTCCTACACATGTGGCATTTACAGTTGCAAACTATCATTCTGTTTAGCAAGCACATTCCCCCTCCATTCACAAAACTGATTTCATGTTCCCTCTTCCCAGTTTTGGAATGCAGCCCAGTCCTTCCAATCATGTTGTCACTTCACAAGGATCCACCCTCAAAATGATACAGCTGGTGAGGCAAATAGTAAATACACTTCACAAGACATTTACTGTGGGTGGTCATCAGAGGTCCACCGAACATTCTGTGAATTATTCTTTATTTTGTGATTTAAATGAATAATTGCCTAGGAAGATCACTGCATGTGGCTCAGGAATTACTCCACAGAGCTGCCAAGGCAATACTTTCCCATTCAAAGCAATGGGAGCCAACCCAAAATGTCTCAGGATTAGTGGAAGTCATTGACTTCCTGGCCCAGACCAACACACAAGACTGTGGATGCTCAGTCAGTCCCGGAATCATATCTCAGTGGTAGAGCACATATTGGGCAAGCAGGAGGCCCCAGATCCACTTCCTGACAGCTCCAGCAAAAGGATTTCTGGTAGCACCATATGTTGAAAAAGAATTTTTTCTGCCTGAGATCCTGTAGACTTAGAGACAGCCAGAATAGTCAGTATTGAGCTGGATGCACCTTTTGCCTGAGCTGGTTAAAGGCATTTCTATACATTCAGAAGGCGGAACTCATAGTAAGATAACAGGAGTGGCAGCAGTGTAACAAGGTCTGTGGTACCAACATAAAGAACCTGCATTTTGTGATGTCAAATCAGTTGTCAAACTGGGTGCTATAAAACTGGGCACTATATTTTCCATTCTGTCACTTATCTTGTATCCTTCTGGTTTCTAGTTAATGACTGAAGGAAACAAGAACAACAGGTAATCTCTCTCACAACTCAGATGATAACCTCACTACTTTCAGCTTCTAAAACTGGAATTCCCAGCCCTCTGGATTATTTAACAATGGCAGAAAACAAGCCATGTGCTATGGAAAGATTTTGCCTTATTGGAACCGTACTTCAAAAAGCAGATTGCTACAGTGGCAAAAAGGGCCTTCTTTCTTTCCATTTTTTGACTTTATTACTCAATTACACAACAAGTAAACATAACTATATATTAAGAAAACATAGAATCATAGAGTTGGAAGGGGTCATACAGGCCATTTAGTCCAACCCCCTGCTCAATGTAGGATCAGTAGGGAAAGATCTCTGAACTACATGTTCTGTCCTTTGTAATTTGCTAAAGCCACGACTCTTAATTTAAAAAAAATGATTGTTATTTTGTGGATTGTGATAATACTATCACAAACAATAAACAATTTTTTTGAGTCATAAGTCTGGCTGGCAACATAGTACTTAAGCCCCCTATCTCCTCAAGGGGACAAAGGCCCTTTTTGCATTCACAATATCAGAGAATTTGAGTCAATATTCCTTTAATTTGAATGCTGCACAGTGCAGCTTTTTAAAAAAGATCTTATAGTCCAATGGGATAAAGCATATAGTTGTTGAACCATAGTTTTTTTGTTTCTGCCATGTGGTTGGTCTCTTTTTAATAGTCTGTTTCAGGCAGAAACTGACCAATAAGGAGAGACCTACCATGATGCACAATGTCACGTCTGAGGGGTGAGGAAAGGGTGGCAGGGGAGTAGAAAATCAGATGCAATTGTTAGCTTCACCTTGGGAGTGAAGGAAGGGGAAAACCTGTGGCGATAATACTCTCAAAATACCTGGAGAAACAGCAAATGGAAAATGAGCAGAATGCTTAAGGGAGCAAAATCCATGCAGAAGGAAAAAGTACACCTAAAAGGAATGTACAGGAAAGGTGAAGGAAAACATCAGTGCATAAAGGGCCAAGAATTAATACTAAATTAATCAGTGATTCATAAGCTCCAGAGAACATGAAGTAATCAATTAACCTGAATAACAAAAGAACCCCCCCCAAAAAACCCCCCCAAACAAACAGAATATAAGGAAAATAATAAGGGGAAATGGCATTTTGTTGGGGGGAGGAAAGTTACTTCTGAGTATTCATACATCAGATTCTTGTCCACAAGGGTGATTTTAATAGGAATACAGTGCTATAATATACTATTTGGAACCTAATTTTCAATTGTACCTGTCACAAGCAATAGAACCAGGCTTACTAGCTTCCAGCCCAGGGCAAGGAATCCCATTTTCTGCTGTCAGTCTTGCAGCTGGCAGGCAAAAATGATGTAAAAAATGGCTGATGACACTACATCACTCTCAAATAAAATTCAGAAGTGATGCCAGTCTGCTGTATGAACTGTTGAAAAGTATATAGTTTTACCACAGAGTTTCTTGCAATTTGTAGAGAGGTGTGGTGTCAATTTCACTGATTTCCAATTTGCTTCCGGGTTCCATTCAAGGATTTGGTATTAACCACTGAAAGTCTTAAATGGTTAGAAATCACATTATTTGAAAGACTGCCTCCTTCCTTATAAACTGTCCAACCCCCAAACATATGGGAGGTCCTTTTTAGTTATGGAATCCCTCCCCCAGGCAGTAAGGTTGGTGCCTTCTGTGAAGACAGTGTGTCTTTGATTGATGGAGTATGACATGCCGCTTTTGTTGTTTTGTTTTGTCCTCTGTGGTTAGACGGTGATGTTTTTTGCTTTTATGACTGTAGTGAGCTTGCCTTGGGGGTCCTAAACAGGGCTGAAAGACAGCACAGACAGTCACTAACTAACTAAATAGCCATCATGTGGATCGCCTCTTATATGAACAATACTGCTACCTATTTTTAGATGAAAATGGTGTTGTTTCACTCCTGCCACACTACTGTGCCTATGTGGGCAGAAATATACAGTTTCCCAGCAACTGTCATACAACATTTTTGTAATCACTTTGTGTGTGTGCTTATTTAATCTGGGAATAAAGGATAAAGGTTATAATAGGCCAGAAAACAAAGAAGCTGTTTACACACGAATAAGGACACTGCCTGTGCAGCTGAAGCTCCTTTTGAAGAAAGCTTTTCCCTGCAGCAGTCTCTATTTTCCAGGAGGCAAACTTCTTTTAAACTAGAATAGTGGCTTGCTTGTTTATTTATTTTATTTATTTTATTTATCATACTTATATACCGCCCTCCCCGGAGGCTCGGGGCCCTTAAGAGAAGGGAGAACTTCAGCAATAATTGTACTCATGAGCAAGTTCTCTCTCTCTCTCTCCCTCATGGCCAATGAACTGGATATCAGAGTGATGCTATTTGAAGGGTCTGTGTATATGTGATGGCAATTTATGGCTACCAACCTCCAGGTGGGGCCTGGAGATCTCCAGGAATCAGAACTCATATCTAGATAACAGAGATCAATTATCCTGGAGAAAATGGCAGTCTAGGAGGGTGGACTCTATGCTGCTCAGGTTCTAATCTACCCCTTCCAAATCATCCTCTTCAGGCTCCACCTCCAACCTTATATGGCATCAAACAACAGCCCATGAAAGCTGAAATTAAAAACAAAAGGAAACTTTGAATCTCTCCATGATCAGATACCTGAAACTGAATATTTAGATGAGATGTTGCTACTTATAATCAGAGGACTGCTATTTGGGAACAGCGGCTATTAATAAAGTCATGTGCTGTTCCTATCGTGGATTTGCAATATCATTTCCTCTTGAAATGCCAAGCTTACGAAACACTATGCCATCTGTACTCAAAAGTTCATCTGAGAACAGGAGTGAACATGTAGTTAATAATCTCTCACTCCAGCTGTACTTGAGCACTGGCAATGCTAGGACCTTCAAGGTAGCCTTTTTCAGAAGTGCTACCTGTTCCACATGCAGGCCAGCTAGACAACACAAATTAGAAGCCTCAGTGTATGAGACAATGGTGTAGGGAGGGAAAGTTTGAATTTGTTAGGCACTGAGGTGCTTTATGAAACAATCAGGTCCTGTACAAAAGAGATGGCCTCCACTTGTCCCAAGAAGGAACCGGGCTGCTCATCTGTTCCACATAATATATTTCTGGTAAGGGCTTGGAGGAGGAGCTGGTCTCATGCTTAAGCGCCAGCGATTAACACTCACTCAGGGTGGCTGTCCCATCCCTGAGTGCCTCCTCCTCCAACCGGCTTGCCCGTCTGTCCAGCAGCTAGCCCCTTGCCTTCTGTCCCCCACCCCTGACCACCCCCTCCTCCTTCTACTTCCCTCTGAGGCTTGGAGGCTGCAGATCCCTGCTGCTGCATGAGAGCTGCCTCTGCTGGTGAGTTCCATAACAGCTGCCTGCAGCCTTTCCAGGTCCCATGGGGTGGGGGAGGCCATCCACAGAGTTCTTCCACCCCACCCCCAATTTAGCTCCCTTTGTATTCCTGAATGCAACGGGCTTGGCCCCTAGTGCCTAAAATAAAAAACATGAGAGAGTAAACTAAATCTGGGGGAAATCTGACATGAGAAGAAATGTCTTTGATTCAGGATGGCTCATTTCTAAGAGATGAAGTGAGAGCTGTAATTATTTAAAAGGGAAATGGATTAGGACTGGTCTACAAGAGGGTAACAAACAAGATTGACTGCCTGACAGAGGACACAGGAAGAAGGTTGCAGGCCTAATGTGTCTAATGGGGGCACAGTAACAAAAACTTTCAATTAAAAAAAATCTCAATAAAGAAAAGTCTATGAATATCTCAAAAGCCTGTTGCAAATAACTTAAACTTTAAAATAACTGATTTGTATTTTTTTAAACTTTTTGGAAAATACAATATTTTATTTGTTATTAAATATGTCTCAGGGCCTTTCTGATAAAGGGTTATAATTTAAAAAAAAAACAGCTCTACACCTTCCCCAAAAGTTTCAGGGATGAGTAGAGCCAAAAAGAACAAAGTTATTGTTCCCGTTATATTGTTGTTGATTAAGATTCAGAACAACGGTTGGATTATTGTTATTATTTTTTACTATGTTATATATGTTAGATCATTCCATGTATCCCCCCGCAACGTTGTATGTAAACCGCCCCGAGCTGTATGTCTCCCCTCAAAAGCATTAAGACCAAGTAGTCAAAACCTGCTCAGGGTCCCTGGCTTGGTAGAACACTCTTCCTGATGATATCAGGGCCCTCCAGGACTTAAAACAGTTCCAGTGAGCTTGTAAGACAGAGCTGTTCTGCCAGACCTATGGTTGAAGTCAGGAAATAAGATCAAATAGATTCTGGCCTCCCTACTTGAAATTCCATCCACCCAAAGGAAAACCTTTGACTTTATTTTCACACTCAGGACACAAATCTAATTGAGGTGTTAGTGTCTCTTAAAGATTTTTAAAACCTAATTTATTCAATGGATTATGATTGTTTTTATATAAACTGTTTTTCAAGCCTGTTTTTACCCACCCTGAGTTGTCAAGGGAAGGGTGAGTTGTAAAAATAAAATTATTATTATTATTATTATGAAAAGAAAATAGTTACTGGAAAATATAATAACGCAAGTGAAAGGAGGCTGTCAGAAAAGAGAAAGACCAAACATGAAATGGACTAACTCAGTCAGGGAAGCCACAGTACTCAGTTTGCAAGACCTGAGCAAGGCTGCTAAGGATAGGGCATTTTGAAGGTCATTAATTCATAGGGTTGCCATAAATCAGAAGCAACTTGTCAGCACTTAACACACACAACTCTCTTGCATACAATCAGACCAACCTCCTTAACCAAGGGCCATTTCGCACGGCTTCAAAATAGCACAATGGTTGCTAATTGGAAACGCTACTAATTTGCCATAACCCACGACGTCGTAGACAATCTGCAACAATCCTGAAACCGACCCGCAAAAAGCGCTTCGTTGTAGCGCTTTCAGGGGAATCCAGAAAAGTGGATTCACCCTCCGGATAGCGATACACTCCTGCAACCAATCTGCAACAATAGCGCTAAAGACCTGTGCGTTACCATTGTTGCGGGTTCTTCAAAGTCCCTCCTCCTGAGCCTGTCCTCCAAACTTCCGGCGAAGCGATCGCCATTTTTTTTTCTCCGAGCGAGCGGGGATAAACGCACCAGCGAGCCTCTTTCTGTTTAGAGGCTTCCCTGGCTTCAGTCCTTCACCTTTAGTCACTAAGCACAAACCACATAAAAGCCCGTTTGCTGAAATAAAGTCCCTTTATTTTTTACACATTAATTCAGCCGAAAATCGGGCCCGTGAGAGGGGGGGGGATTTTTTTTTTATCACTCGGGGCAGCGTGCCAACGATCATACAATCAAACGACAGCTCACATTAGGCAGCTGGATGGGTCTCTCCGTTGCAACGAATCTACCTAGATTCGTTGCTATGGGTCTGTTTTTTTTTTAAAAAAACCTTTCTTAAAGGGAAAGGGGCTGTTTGGGAGCATGCTAACGGCTGCCCATTGGCTGCTTGACGGCCAGGGGCGGGACGAGCTTGGCAATAGCGCTTCCTTTCTAGCGATTTCTGCCGAGACCGGAAGCCTGTGGGAAACGCTAAAAAACGCAACTGATTCCACTACAAAGGCAGGTATGCATAATGATGAATTCCACTATTTTAAATGGCGATTTTTCATTCCGCAAACAATTTGCAACAAAGATCCCCGTGCGAAAAGGCCCCAAGTATGTCACCTTGGAGGAAAGGGAAGGGGCTATGTTTCGGTTGCAGAACACCTGATATCTTCAGCTAAAAAGAGCAAGAAGATGGCAATGTGTAAGATGTTTTCCTGTAGCTACCTTCATTCTGGGCAGCTTGCTGCTGCAGAAGGTCACCTGATTATCACTCTTCTGTAGGCCTTCAGCCAGCCTGAGTCTGAAGACTGCCTAATTCCAAGATATCAATTTGGTGATGAATTCCACTATTTTAAATGGCGATTTTTCATTCCGCAAACAATTTGCAACAAAGATCCCCGTGCGAAAAGGCCCCAAGTATGTCACCTTGGAGGAAAGGGAAGGGGCTATGTTTCGGTTGCAGAACACCTGATATCTTCAGCTAAAAAGAGCAAGAAGATGGCAATGTGTAAGATGTTTTCCTGTAGCTACCTTCATTCTGGGCAGCTTGCTGCTGCAGAAGGTCACCTGATTATCACTCTTCTGTAGGCCTTCAGCCAGCCTGAGTCTGAAGACTGCCTAATTCCAAGATATCAATTTGGTCTGCCTTCAGACCTGAAGCACATCCCAGAAGGAAGTGTCCTTGCAAGCTCAACAGAAATGAAAGGGAGACGTGCATATCGGACAAGTCTGTTCTGCCAGCATTATCCCCCAGCTACAGCATCCTTTCCCTGAAGCAAGAGGTCATCCTGTGGGTGGACCTAACCTGGAAAAAAACCTCTTATTTCCACAGGGTTGCTCAGGAGATATGCCCAGTAAATTCTAACCTTTTGTCTGCTTATTTACTAGGCAATCCACCTATAGACAAACATTCCTTCACAGAGAATAGTGTGCAGATAGTAACGGTTTACTAGTTTTCTTTCATAGATAAAAGCTTAAATGGAGCAGGTAGATATAACTGGTTTTCTGCAGACTAGGGCTGAATTATGGCTTTTGAAGTTATGGCGCCCTCCCATGGTGTTTCCTGAGAAAGTTGTTGCATAAAATGTTCTTTCCGTTTTCTCTTGGATCTTGCGCTGGAGGTATGCCCCAGATCACCATATCCATTATCTATTACTTCGGACAAGTTCAGTGCTCCTTTATCACCACTATAGTTTCCTTTTCTTCCCCAACTATTAATTTTCACTAGGAAATTACTTAAACTGCAACTTGTAGGATGTCATGTATTCTGTATGAACGATGACATTTAGAACCAAGTCAACAGAAGTGAGTGATGGTGGAAAGTGTTATATGTACCAAAATTACGATAACAGTATACAATAACTGAAACTAGCTCCTGCTGTGATTCATCCTGTTTATGTTTGCCAAGCTTTGTTCCTTATTAGGCATGCCACCCCATATCAGTTTGGCCCTGATTTTATTTTAAATAAAACTATCTGGCTTGTGCAGATACAGAGAAATAAGGCAAAACGGGCATCTGGTGTTTTGCCCAGCCATTTAGTGAGATCCAGTCTGCTCCCACCTCCCAGGATTCTATGAAGGAAGTCACAGCTATTATCGATGGCTTTGTTATCATGCTCTCTCTCCAAGCTTTGTTGACTGAGAAGTATGAGCAAATGGTTAAGCAAAAATACGTCCTTTGAGTCTTTCCCATTTTTGTGTGGTAGTTTTTTTTTAAAGAGGAGGTGCATAACAATTGGCAGACAAGGTGTTAATGAATACAGTTTATATGCATCATCACCAGACAATATACATAGCAGGAGTGGCCAAATTCTTGGCAGAGGCTCATGATAATTGTAGTCCATGGACATCTCAAAAGCCACAATTTGGCCACCCCTGGTATATAGCATGCATATTCACCTGCATGGATTTGGAAAAATGGTATGTAGCCATCCTAATCCTATCTTGAAGTCAGACTTGTTTCTTACCGTTTCCATACCCAGTAGGACCAGCAAAGGGATTGTGGTCATGCCACCTCGAATCCATTCTTCTAGTGTCACAGTTCCATCATGATCATAGTCTATTTCTTCCATCATCTCTTTCAGGATCTGCAGAAAACAATCTCATTAGAACATCCTCTGTCACATCCTCCCCTGAACTGTAGTTATTCCATTGGTCAGTTATATGCCCATTATGCACGGCCTCTGAAACGGCGATTTCAGGTCACATGGAAAACACAGAGGGGGAAGAAGCGAAGCAAACCGCTTATGCACGGGATGGGACACAACGGCGGCAAAACCCAGAGTAACCGATTATGTACACGGCGATCCCAGCGCCGCTTCTGGTTGCGCCCCGGTCACTTGGAAGCTGTGCTTTCTTCCGCGTTTCGCTAACACGGCTTTTTTGGCAGCATGCACCGAATCTGCGGCCGGTTGCAGCCGGCACCGTGCGTTATCGGTGATTTTAGTCGCCGCCATTCCACCCCGAATGTGCACTATCCCCCCCGTGCATAATGGGTCATACAGTGGACTGGAGAATGAAGAAACTGAATCTTGCATTAATTGAAATAAATTATCAATACAATAACTAACCTTGAACTATACAACTCTCAGGCTTGCTCTGGTTATTTTTTCCCTCTCTGTGAAATCATGATGACTAATAAAGAATGCACTAATGAAAACAGAATATCCATTAATTTCCCCTTAGTTTTCTTTGTTTCTCATCTCAGAAATCCACATTTTTTGTGACTTGCCCATCAGAGCTGAGATATAACTAGAGAAGGTATTTAAACTTCCTAAATATGTAGATAAGCTAATCTGGACTCATCTTTGCACTTCTCAGCTATCAATCTACTGTTGTGTGTCTTCTATATGGGAACTCTCATCAGGACCTAAGCTTTGGATTTCAAAGGCTGTTATCATTGCCAAATATCTTATTCTGCAGCACTGGAAAGCTGTAGCTCCACCATATATAGAAACGTGGACAGACAACTAGCACTGAAGGAAAACAATGACTAGATCTTGATACAGAATTTATTTGTATATGCCTGGATGCTTTACCTTCGTTCCCCTTCTCTTTTCCCCCTCCTTTTCTTGTTTTATTTTTTTATTTTTTTATTCCCCCTCTTCTGATTACTGTTAGGGATGAGGGAGCATTTATGAGAGTGAGGGGTTGTTTGATAGCATTTTCTATCATATTAAAGTAGCACTAAACCTTAAATAATCAAAATGTAAAAGAATGAGGGCTCCTGGAATACCCACCATGGGACTGTGTGAAAACCTTTCTTTCACAAGCCTCAAAGGAATACATGTATAAGCAGATCCTTGCTTTGGCTCTTTTACAGTGTTCTACAGTGAAACTTACCGGCCTTAGTTCTGTGGAGTCCCATTCCAGGTATTCTGCTACATGAACCATCTGATTGATGATATGATCCAACTCCTGAGCTCAGAAATAAAACAGAGTGGGGAAAAGGGGGGGGATGTAGCTTGACTGTACTTTGATAGTAATACAGTAATCTATCCATATGTTGATGTCATGAGCATATCAGGCCATTAAAAAAATAAAGGCCAGTAAATGTCATTTCTCATTAGCTACCCCTCTGAGGTAGCAATAAGTGATCTGGTTACTTGCTTTTGGAGACCTCACACCAGTGGAATATTTAATTATTGCATTTTTACTCCACTTTTTAAGCTACAAACTGTCCTTGTCAAGACAGGGCAGTAGTTGGCAGGGTCCCACGGATCAAGCGATGGCTTTTTCAGTAGAGGTTGAACCACTGTTTTCCTCAGTGTCCCTGGAGACACATTTCCCAATCACCACCCATTGAAGGACAGGAATGTCCTTGAAACTGAAACTGAAACTAACACCCTGCCCACCTCTGTTTTTGTGAGCTCTCTGAAGCTCTCAAACAATAACAGTCGTTCAGGCCACTATAAACTGTGAAACTCTCAAAACTCACCCCAGAAGACAGCCAAAAGGCCTCCAGTTCATTTACTGTATTAAATGTGGACAAAGGCAACACACTAATTTACCAAGGACAGGAACCGGCAAATAATAAGTTACCATTGGAGCCAACACTGATTCTCCAGTGACAGGGCAGTGGGGATTTCCCCTAGTTCTCCATACTCACTACAGATCTTTGCATCACAGACAGTACTGTTCCTAGGACTCCCTTAAACCCCAGAGGCTGAATTTCAGAGGATGCAGGGGATGCAGGGGAGGGAAGTGGGAAAATTCCATCCCATGAATGGGACTCATGGTACTTAGCATCCAATGTTATTTTGTTACTGACAGCACATAATTGTACCCAGCAGTGCATGTGAACGTTAGATAAGCACAAGGATATCTATTCTTGAGTTTGTGTCGATAGCTAGATGACCCAGGGAGTAAAACATAATGCCAAGTAATACTGAAAACAATAAGGGCCTCGGAGAGAACATGCCATTTTGACACCTGTATATGAAACGAACATCTGGAGATGCTGATATTCATCATGCAGGTTCCATAGCATCCGTGTCTGGTATAACATCACAAAGTAGGACATCTCGCTTATATGCCCCTACCATACAGACCCCACTCCCATGGACAAAAAGAGGGAAACCCATGATTAACCCTGAAGTAAGTAGGCTTGTCAATAAGGACTGGACACCAGTTTCGTTGGCCCAATCATGATCCCACATCACCTCCTAAGCTTTCCGGTTCCTCCCCATTTCAAGGTCTGAACTTCAGGAGTTGACCCTTCTCTGTCCACAGATGCCAGCCAGGGTGCTTGTGATTCTCTGCACAGGAGAACGGTGTCCTCAGCAGAAAAGATTTCTTGAGAAAAGCAGTGCTTGGAAGTATGTCTTACCGAGCTATCCAGGAGGCCATTGCCATCTGTGTCATAGAGACGAAACATAACTGCAAAAAAAATACAAACACAGATTAAAAAATGCATGCCACCACAGGCATAGTCACGTATTTCTCTGCCCTGTAACAACCTTAGTTTTGCCATGTCCCAATGAAAGTACCGTCTCCAGTTAACACTACGGGCCATTCCACACAATGACCAATGTTGCTAAATGTTTGAAGTATGCAGAAACGCTATATTTAATAGTGGAATTTAATCATTCCGCACACCTTCAATTCCAATGGAATACTGAAGTCCTAGTAGCAGTCTATTTATTCTCCACACGTTTCTGGTCTCGCCAGAAATGCAACAAAGGAGGTGAGATTTTTCCACGCTTCTTCCCACCCCTGGCCATGAATCAAACAGAACACCCAATGAACTGTTGTGTTCATGCTCCCAAAAAGCCCTTTAAAAACTGTTTTTAAGAAACCCCAAAACACCAGTAGCAACAAATATTTGTTCATTCAATGTCTCAGGAAGACCGTTTTCACTGGTGTAGGAGCTGGCACTTAATCGTTTACACGCTCTTCAAGTTTAAAAAAATCCCTCCCCCCCCAATGGGCAGTGTTGAACAGGGGGCTGTATTGTGCTCAGAAACTTTAAAGACAATTGCAGAAGGGAGCTTTGTTTTACTGTTATGCACTTTTTTGGAGGGACTTCAGCCGAAGAAGCCTCGCTTATTTGTTGCTTTCGCTGGTTTAAGGGGGGAGTTAGGGAGGGACATTCTTTCTACCGTTATTTTGAGAATGCACATGTCTTTTGCTGATGTGTTGAGGCTTGTGCTCAGAACTGTAGCAGTTTTTTCAGGGGAATCCACTTTTCTGGATTTCTCCCTAAGCGCTATAAAATTCCGATTGTTGCTAGAGTTTGGCGGGAATTTTGCAGTTTGTTTACGATGTCATGCGGAACGTTAAATTAATAGTGTTTACAAAAGGTAAGACTTTGGCCTCATTTAATTTGTGCGGAATGGACCTACATATTGAACATACTTTATCTAATATTATAACTCTTGTTCAAATATCCTACCTCTTCCCAAAAGTTAAGCAGAAATCAAAGATCGTTCTTGTATAGTTGCTCCAGTATAGTTTAATTGAAAATCCTATGGGGGTTTCTAAGAACCACTATAGCTGGTTTTCAATAAAGAGAAGGAAGGCGTTAAGGCCATTTGCTTCCTAAGCCAGTAATTGCATCTACATCAAATGATGGTGCCATTAGCAAGAGATAAAATCGTCTGGACTGTGTTTCAGTAAAAGAAAGGGAGGCAAAGTGGGAAGCGAGTGTGGGCAGGATACAGCAGGAGATGAGATGCTTATCTGAGGGAATCCAGTGAAGGAATAAGGAGAGGAGACTTGCAGCACGCACTGCTTTTACATGAGGCTTAAAGTGTTATTCTTAGTTAAGAAAGCCGACTTCCTACAAATAAGTTTAGATGAAGGCAAAACTAGAGAGATCTGAGGCAAGGGTCTTATCCTTGTTTGAGGGGGGTTTTTTGTACAATGTGGTTGTTTGGCAAATTGTGGAAGCATCAATGGCCTTTATGCGAGGAATCCCCTTACAAATCTAATTGCTCCACGTGTTTAGGGGAGGCTATTTACATCAAGGACATTGCACTGGAGGAAATGGCTAAATACCAGGGTTGCCAAGTCCAGGTTGGAGGATTCCTGGATCCTGGGGGGGGGGGGCAGGATTTGCAAAGAGGTGGGACCTCAGTGGGGCATAATGCTGTGGAGTCCACCTTCCACAGCAGCCATTTTCCCCAGGGAAATTGGTTTTTGTAGTTTGGAGATGAGTTGTAATACCAGGAGATCTCCACCAGGAAGTTGGCAAGCCATTACATCCTCCCTCCTTCTTCACCACTTCTCTGCCAACCAGGCCTTATACCTCCCCATTTACATCTGTTGAGGGATCACACTGGTGGGAATGCAGGCTGTGGAACCTGCTGCATGATGAATATCAACATTTACAAACACAAAAGCTTCCACTCTCTCTTGCAAGGGAGGCATTCGCTGGTATCCCGTTGCCCTCTTGAGCACTTTAGTTGGGATCTGTATATCTAGAGTTTCCACCATGGAACTCCAACCCCATGTATACGTTGAGCAGAGCCTTCAAGGAAAACAGGGCACCTTTCTGTCAACTCTTCTCCTGCAACTGGAGCAGCCCAGTAAAAGATCAAGAGTTCTTCGGTGCTTCTCCTGGCATATTTATTTTGTGAGACGAGAATAAACTAATTCTAAGCATGGCAATGCACCAAGTCTAAGGAACAGGGAAATGTGTTTCTGATAAAGACTAACCCTGCTCAGATGGATTAGGGAACTTCAAAGCCTGCATGTGCTTAAATCCACCCTGCACTATTTCTTTGGTATGTTGCACCTCTTTGGGACACAGTTACCCATGTTTAACAGCATATTAAATGTGCAGAAAAATTAAGAAATGTCCAAGCCAGCAAAGTAGCACATTGGAAAAATTATGAAACAAATATCAACATTAATTTGGGCTCCATCATAATGAGAATGAGAATCCGAGCCTGGATGCAGAGAGGGGTGGTTAATAAATCTAATAATAATAATTGTAATAATAATCCTCATGGCACTAAATACTCAGCAGTCATTTCCTCCTGCTGTTAGTGCTACTTCAGGTGCTGTGTTTTTGTTCCCCAGTGTTGTGATTCTGTACTGAACTTATCTTCTTATCTCAGCTCCATGTAATATCAGTTTATTCATACTTAACTGCTACATGTAATTTTGGTTCTTCTTCCAAAAACAACAAATATCCTACACGTATGCTTCATTATCATTCTTTATGTAGGTTCATCTGAAATTCTTTGCTTTCACGTGAAGTCTTTTAAAAAATGGTGAAAAAGCACATGAGAATATGCCAAGAGCACCAGAGGGCAGTCTTGTACAGCTGTTCTCTAATATCAACCTACAACTCAGTCATAACTTACTGAGGTTTTAGCTCTGTGCCCTGTGAAAATTAATAGAGAAGCTGCAGCAGCTGGAATTCCCTCTCTTTATAGCACAATCTTTGAGCATCTTAATTCATTCACTTATCCTCTTTAGACCTTAATAACTAATTTGGCTCACAGAGCAAATCAGACTTTATGTGTAATCCTAAAATTGTTCAGGTAACGAGAGATGCACCGTTTGGTCCCAGAAAACACTAATTGTACATACTGTCAGTGGACTTCTGTTGATTGGGTTGTAGACAGACAGGTTGCTACCACTAAAATACTTAAAACCAATAAAAAAACTACATGGCAGAGGGGTTGCTGTGTTGTTTTTCTAGGGGCTAAGTAGAGCTGAAGTTGTGAAGTTCACTGTTAGCCTCCTGTCTGTTTTGGCTGTCCAAGATAGAAAGAATGCAACATTTTTTTAGAATTTGTTGTTGTAATTCTTTCTAACAGTCTCCAAGTGTATCTGGCAAGCAAACATGTACTGGTTGATTCTTCATCTATCCTGTTGGGAACTCATGGATTCAAAGAAAAGGGTCCAGAGACAGAGGCCTGTTTTTAGGCCTCTGAAGGAAAGACCAAAGAAAAGCAAAAATGACCATTAAAAGAAGAGGAGGAGGGGAGCAGCAAACTTCATCTAGCTGCTACTCAGGGATGTCCCATTGAATGTCCTGTCGCTAGCATATTTGCCGACACTGCAATATTAGATGAGCACCTTGTTACCTGCTTCATTCACAGGACTCACACTGAATTGGCCCTTAACAACTTGCCATTTAATACCATTTATGTTTCCCCTGAACTACCCACCCTCCTGGACACCCACGGATCCTGCCACCTGTGATCACAGCACCAACAGGCTTGCATCTGATGCTCTAGTCACATGCGTTCTTCCTGCCCCCCAAGCACTTACACTCCAGCTTATCCTCAGCCCGTCCCCTTTCCAGCAGGGACAGGTAGCAGACAATGTCCTTCAGGTAGACTACCTGAGCCAGAGGGGCTGGCGAATTCAGATTGGCAGTTTTCAGGGAGTTGTGGCTCTTTCGGAGGCTGAATGGTAATTTCTTCTCCAGGCTTCTGGAGCCTATGGGGGGAGACACAGATATTCACATAAGTCTTAGAACTACAGAAAAGATATTGGACCATGCAGGCAAGTGGAGATCATTTAAAATTATTCAGCCTTATTTGGATCGATTCTGCCAATAGCACAATGACCTCAGGAAGAGTTCACGGACTTTCCCCTGTAACCCAGTCCTATATGTCTGGTTTATTTCTAGCAATGTAAACTCACTGGGGCTTCAGCATCTAAAATACCCCAGTCCCTGCACATTGGATATATCCATCCTCCTACCTGGAAAAAAAAAGTCCGTCTGGTTCCTTACTTCCAGAAAATCTGCAGATAAAATTGTTTCTGCTTTCATGATCCTCCAGCAGTTGAATGTTGTGAACCTATTCATGCCACTGCGATGGAGGCTCAGGAATGACCAGGGAGGAATCCGCCCTTTCATTCTTTCCAGAAAGAATGCACAAACACTTTTCTTTTGCCCAGTTTAAAACTGCCTAACTGAGCCTGCCCAGGAGCTAATCATGGGGGAGAACTCACTTTACAGGCTCAGTTGGGGCTCTGGGTACATGTGCAGGCTGGTTCATTTAAGGGTTTGTTTTTAAACTTTGCCTGTACTCTTTTGTGTTCCCTTTTATGCAAGGAACTGACCCATGAGGATTTAAATGAAAGGCATTTACTTGATGCTATTGCACACTGCAATAGGGCACTTGTAAAACTTTTAAAAACGTTTGGACACTGCTCACATTCCAATCTCAATTACGAAAACTTGCATTTGCAAAATAGGTACAGAATAAATACAGGAGAGAAAATGGAATGGTGTGTACAGAGGGCACAGAAATGTTAAGTCAAGTTTAATGACTTGACTACTCGAATTCTCTTCATTCAGCTGTGCATGCATAATAGGCTTTAAACGGAGGGTTTTTAAGCTGGACATAAACCCATGCAATATCCAGTCAACCACTAAAAGGAGCAAAACACACGCAGAACAGAAATAACTCTCCCCCCCCCTCTCCAAACAGGAATTTACAAATTAGGAAAATGAGAATGGGGGAAAACCCATGGCTGTAGTAGAAGGCTAATGGTTCTAAGATTTTCTTGTAATTATTTTTGTTCTTGTTATTTGTATTTTTATTAGTACTTGGGTCTTGAATATGTCTGGAGAAAGGTGGGGCGTATAAATACCCACAAGCAAGCAAATAACACCTCACTCAACTCCAGTGGAGTCTACATTTATTCATACTTCTCTCTCTTGCCTTGGCTTCACCCATCTGCTGAGAATTATATTATAGGCTTCTTGCAGGACAGGCTTGTCCTTTTAGTTTATCCTGTGTAAAGCACTATGTGTATTTGTTGCTAATGAATAAGAACCAGTCCATACTTCTCTTGCCACTGCAAACCTGCCCATTTAAGACTATATGTACCATGCTAGAGGAAGAAACTTGCAAGAAAATGCTTTTCAATATATGTAAATAAGAGATGCCCAAACTGGAAATTGCTGGCCAGAGAGCAACAGGCTCCAAAGAAATCTCACCACCCATGCAAGCTGCCTACTCACACCCATTTGAACCAGTCAGTCCTGCCATTGTATGTAAAATATGACCCAGTACTATTACTTGAGATGAAAGCCATGTCCTGGAAGAACAAACCAAAGTGAAATGGGGGTTATCGTCTAGAAAAAGATAATGAAGCAGCAGGTCTGTGGATGAAAGCACAGGTGAAGGGAGCTCTGGGGGTGGAGGGCCCTTGCATTCACTTTCATTAACCCTATACTGGCAGAAGCAGTCCTGTGAAAGCCGTGAGTCATTCCATGGCTTCCTGTTGCCAGAGAATAAAGATGTTGGCTGACAGGATCTCAGTAGAGACATAGGCCTTTCTACCTAAAAACAAACAAACAAACAAACAACCAAAGGTACGACTATGCTACAGTATCTGCTGTGTTTGAAATATAAATGTGCCTCACAGCTGAGCTCAGGCAGCTGGTGGCATTGCTACAGATGAATTAGTGGGATGTAAATATAATCTTGTGTTTGAAAAGACAGCAGCAACATGCTTTCTCTCAGTGCCTCAAAGGAAATTCCCAGGGTGCATGTCTACCACTGGGGAGGAAATGGATGCGGAAGAGCCTGCGGAGAGACAGGATGTTGGAAGTAACATATATATTAAGTCTGTGAAAACAACTGAGTTTTGAAATGTCTCTTTGCCTTTTGTTTTCAAAATTCTCCCAGAGATCTAACGTACAGCACAGCTAGAAATTTTGCTTCAAGTTTCTTTACCTGACTTCTCCAAAGGACTTTACCACTTTCACTGCTGATCACAAAAGAGAAAGAGAGTGCCATAGTTTGGGGTAGTAAAATTTGGGTCAACAAGTACATCTAGGGGAGCTGGAAAATGATGGCATTCATACAAGGCCTCAGAAAGACAAAAAACTCACCTGGGGATTGTGGGCTAAGCAGAGAGCCTGAGGAGATCTTGGAGGACCCTGAGGAATTGTGAGCGGAGGGGGTACCAGCAGCGGATTTCTGTGACGATGACCTGGACCAGCTAGGCGAGGCATTCACAAGGGTGTTATTGTTGGGTGCTGGAATGGGACTTAGAGATGCTGGTTCATGCTCTGTTGGGTTTGCCTGGGGGCGTCTGGATTCAGGTGTGTGCCTTCCTATGGAACTTAGCAGAGTCTTCCCATTGATCCCTATAATTCAAACATATCCATGGGAGAAATATGAAAACAGCACTTCTTAAGGAACTTTGTTCTTCTATGTACACCAGACACTTGGGACAAGAACTGTCGTTCAAGTTCCTGAGGAAGTGGATAAGTCATTTTAAAATAAACTTATCAATAATCAAAATAATAAAAGCTATCATGCATGTGCACAGTGTGAAATACACAAATGTTACCAGAACTATAAATAGAAAAATATCAGTTTATGAACAGAGTACAACTGGAAAAAAACAGTTTATGAACAGAGTACAACTGGAAAAAAACAAACACTATTGTTATTTTCCTGAGTATTTAGTGATTGACATGATTTTCTTTGTTGCTCTGCTGCTGCTATCGTTTATTTGGATTGTGCATGCCGGATTGATTGTCCAATTGTTGTATAAGCTACCATGAAGGTCTTACCTTTAAGGCAAATAGGCAGGAAAGACAAGCAGAGTGGCCCATGTTTGTTATAAAGATTACAGTATGGGAGAAGAATAGCATTGACAGGTGCCTGTTGGCCAATTGTGTGGGGGAGCAGGGGGTATAAGTGTCGAGAGGTTGGGAAACTCCTGTAGATTTGGGTTGGAGCTTGGGGATCACAGGAAGTTCACTGAGGTACAATGCCAGAGTGTCCATCCTCCAAAGCATCCCTTTTCTCCAGTATCTCTGTAGCGTCTGTAGATCAACTGCAATTCCAGGACATCCTGGCCAAATCCTGAGGCTGGCATCCCTAGCTCAGAAGAACACACTGCCTTGAGCTCTGTGAAGAAAACAGTGGGGTGTTTATTGTTACTTTGGTTCTTCAAGACCCAAGTAACAAGCTCTGCTTGTTCCCTTTGCAATAACTACAGTGGCTGGTTAAAGGATATTTGCTTTTACCATTTTTAAAATCTATCTGGATGGCAGGTGATCCCCTGTTTGTGATATCAGAAATGCAGAACTGAAAGAAAGACATTCCTCGGTGCTGACTTTCCTGGCAGGGCATAACAGTTACAAATGCCAGGCCAGATTTAAAACACTTCGGTACTCAAGTGCTGTTTGCTTGACATGTTTATTTAGCCACAGCATTATGCAGGATTCCAGACAGAGGGAATCCCTGGTAAAAAGGAGCATAAGCAAAGCAGTGATGGAAGTAAAACTGGATGCAGCTGTACTTATGTCTGTTTTAAAAGTGGAGCATGATTTCATATACACTCATGGAAACACGCATCACTGATACCTGTGACAGGGGCGCAAGCAACTTCAGTCTGGATGGAGATGCCTGTATCGATAGTCTTGCCTTCTGAATAAAAGAAAGGGGGGGGGATCACACATTTTAGTTTGTTTAATGTTCATTGCAATAAAAGTTTATTGCAACTTTAATTGCAAGCCATTGCAATAAACAGCTGTCATACTATTTCATCCAATGTCTTTTTGTTGGAAAAGCAGGAAAGGACAGAAAATACTTGGTTAGAGTACAAAAGAGTTGCATGGGCACTTCCTGCCTCACCTGCAGTGTAGAATATAAACAGGATATTAGGACCTGACCAAGGTTGTAGTTAGCTCTGCAAGCCTGGAGACTGCAGAAGAATCGGAAGTAGCGGGGAGCTGCAGATAGTATGAAGGCAGAGGCTGCCATCTGGCCAGTACAGCTATGTTTACCAAGCAAGAGAAGAAGTCCAGGCTCCCAGTGTTTATACCAGGCCTGGCCAACCTAGAGACTTCATATTGGCAGCCAAAGTTAGTCATCAGTGTTGCATTCCTGTTTTTGTTAGCGCTAGAGTCTGAGGCTCAAGGAACCGTTTTATCTTCCCATCTAATTGTGAGGCAGGTTAGGCTGAGCAGGTGGGCTTGAGTCAAGGTCACCCAACCAGCTTCTATGGCCTGAGTGGGGACTTGAGCCTGGGTTTCCCAGATCCTTATGTGGCACTGCTGGAGGAAGATTCATGCTACTCACCAAGGGTATTGAGCTGGGGAATGCTAGAACTTTGCTGCTGACTCTCTGGGGAATTCTGGCAGATTTTTCGCTTGAAGGACGTGAAGAGATGCTGGCATAGCTCCTCTGGAATGTCCACTTCCAAGTATGTTCTCATGAAGAGCTGGAACCCCTCATAGTCAATAGGCTAGAGGAGGAGGAAGGGGATAAAGCTAAGAATCCCATTAGAAACCCCAACACCATAGTCAGTCTCTCTCCGTCCCCCAATTTCTTTTATAAAGGCTACTGGCCATATTGAGTTGCATAGAAACAAAACTCTTCCTCTGCAAGGACTGGAAACAGTCACAAGACTGGCAACTACAATGCAAATCTGAGATGATGATTGGCAGCTTTTGAACAGGTGCAATTGCATAGGTCACAGAAACATTGGCTCAGAGGACTTCAGTACCAAGGACAAAGACTATGAACTTCAGGTCCCTGAGATTAGAAAACTCAAGAGGTAGGGTTGCCAACCTCCAGCTGGGGCTTTGAGTGGGCTGCAGCTCTGGGCTGGGAAATTCCTGAAGATTTGGGGGTTGAGCCTGGGGAGGGCAGGGTCTGGGAATGGAGGGACCTCAACAGGGTATAATTACCATAGATTCTGCCCTCCAAAGTGGCCATTTTTTCCCCTAGAGGAACCTAATCTGTGTAACCTGGAGATCATTTGTAATTCCAGGAGACCTACTGGCCCCACCTGGAGACTGGCAACCTGATGATCTCCTAGTCTCCAGACTACATAGATCAGTTTCCTTGGAGGAAATGGCTGTTTTGGAGAGGAGACTCTATAGCTGCCTTTTCCATCCTTTTGACTATGGAGGAGCCCCTGAAATGTTTTTCAGGTTTTGAGGAACCCCAGAAGTGGTGACATGCTCCTTCAGAGAAGTGAGTGCAGAGGTAAGATGCAGGAACCAGACAATCAATCAGATCATTCATCGTTTCCATTGTGTCGAAAGGCACTAATCCTGTAGAGCAACAAGGGAAATGAGTTCCAGTGATGCCTAATGAGGTCAGCAGCCTCGGGGAGCTCTTGTGTAACCCCCTGCTCTGTAGCATTATACCCCTCAGAGAGGGCAGCCCTATCAGGGGAGCACTTCTATAAGGGACGGGATTGCAGTCTATTGCAAGGTTTATTGCATGCATCACCTTCCCTTTTCTACAGTGTCTTCTACTTGTGTAACCCACTTTCTATACTATGGATTGTCATGCCTTAGAAGCTGTTGCTGCATTGGACAGTTTTTCAGTTGCATTGTTTTTCAAGTCTGTAATCCTAATCCTATTGCATTGTCTATTGTCTTTGCAGTTTGTTTGGATTGATTTTTACTTGTTGTAATCAGCTTGATATTCAAGAACAAAAAACAAACAATACAGGGAAGCTTGTAGAAAAATTCAGAAAGGATAATATCAGATCATATAGAACCTCAGATTCATACAATCATACAAATTGAAAAAGTATACTTACAATTTTTAATAACAATATACAAAGACTACAAAACTATTCTCAAATACAGTATACTCTATAAATTATCAAAGGATCAAATGAGGTTATGAAAAGTCAGAAAAAATTATACATGATATCTCCTACACACAATATCTCAAAAAGTCGCAAGAGTACAATGTTACATAATGTCTCCTCTGCAGAAGCTGACGCGAAATAGGCTGAGCTTCTGGGTCCGGTTGGGAGTTATATACATACATTGAGATTGATTGTGAGGAGATATTATGTAACAGGTGAAAATATCCATGACAGGGCAAAACCTCCATGGGGAATCAGCCTCAGTGTTTATCAGTGGCCAATGAAAACAACTATTCATACACATGCAAATGAACAATGACTATAATAAATATAACAACCCAAGATTTGGGACCAAGGTTTAACTGACATGATATTGGTCACTCTAGAGGAACCAACAGGTAGCATCAATTCCTTCCTCAGCCACGATCTCTGGAAGTATCATAGTCCTTAAGAGGGACTCAAGGGGGTGCTTCTTGGCCAATGGTATGCAACTATATTTGCCCAAGTAGTTGTAGGTGTGACAGTAGCATGATGGGTCCCCAAAATGTTATAAAGTAGGCAAAATAAATGTTGTGATAGCCACGCTTTGGGGTCTAAGTAGTGGTGTGGATTTTGCTATTGCATGAATTCATGTTTCGTGCTCACTAAAAAAATAATTAAACAAAGCGAGGAAATATGTTCATACTCCGAGATATCCAAAAGAACCCCTTTGAAAAACGAAGACAGAATAAAAAAGATGGAAATATATTCGTGCAAACACACAAACTTTCAGCAATACTCTGAAGCTCTTCTTGGTGCTTTTCACATGACTGGGCCAAACTGGAACACAGGTACCCACAAGTGTGTTGTCTGTCAAGTCCTGTGAAGTTGTAGCTGACTTATGGTGACTCCACAGAGTTATCAAGGCAAGTAATTAAGAAGGGGAAGTCTGACATTGCCTTCCTCTGCAAAGTTTTCCTTGGTGGTCTCCAAGTACTGACCCTGCTTAGCTTCCAAGATCTGATGGGATCAGGCTATACTATATCATTCCACATCCCCATATTCACAAGTTTGCAGCAGAAAGGCATTGACGTAAACACTCACACCCACAAAACACTGATAAAGGTCACATTGCAGGAGTATATACTACACATAAATACACAAGCGTATACAAGACAAAAGCAGATTCTCCAACCAAGAAAACAGGCAATGTGCTTATACACCCCAGCAGCAGTGGTACACACTAGACTACATGCACACGTGGACAGCAGCAGTAGTGCTTGAAAAGGAGATGCAGCTAAAGCTCTTGAGGAGTGCACATCACAACAAAACCCTGAATGTATAACACAGATTGCAGCAAGCTAGCCTGGTGAGTCCATATGGCTGCTGTCTAGCTGTTGGGCCAAGGAGCAGCAACAGGGCATCCAGCTCACTCCTTCTGCGTTCTGTACACTATTCTGCTTACAGTCCAGAAAATGTAGAATCCTGGATCAGTCTAGACTAGAGAATCCAGAGATTATTTGGCAGTAAAGTGAGCAGCTTACAAGTTTCACAACTTATCATGATCCCATGACTTTAAAACATGATGCTGGCAAACTAGGCATGGTCAAAGGCAGCGAAGGATCTTCCTAGATTTACTGAGTGCATTTGTGTCCTGCCCATCCTCCAAAGAGCAAAGAGCAGCAGGCATCATTCTCCTCTCACTCATCTTATCATCACAGCAGCCCAGAGTGGTAAGCAATGCTAAAGAGTGTCCTTCCTGACCCAGGGACCTTCATGACCAAGTGGCAATTTGAATCTAGGCTTTCCAGGGCTGATTCTGCACTTACTTGGTTTATTCCATTGTGGATCCTGCTGAATTCAGATCGATTTGAACTTGGGTCTTCCTCTATTCCCCCCCCCTTGAAACAGAAAGTGTTCTGCACTCAGGTTTGGAAGCTCAGATGTGGGGGAGCCAAGTGCAGCAGTTTTCTTGAACAGGGGCAGGGGGCGGGGGTGACGGTTGGAGACAGCAGAGGAAGAGGAAAAAAAACCAAGAGGCAAATCTCTGCTGAGAGAAGTTAGAGCTTCTGGAGTGCAGTCACTTTAAGGGAAGCCTTGCAACTGGGAAGACTTTGAACTGACGCCCTGGCCAATCAGGGAAGACAGCATTTGAAGTGACAGCATTTGAAGCACGAGGCAGTTATTTTGCAAAGAGCACAGATCTGCACAATTACTCATGGCAGTTTGTGAAATATTGAGGCTTATATCCACTCCAGGATATCATGGAGGAAAGGTAAGGTCACAACGAATTAATCATGTTTGTTGCAGAGGGAAAATTTAAAGCACCCCAAATCAAAATTCAAATTGAATTCAGTGTAGATGGGAGAGATTCATTTAAACTGGAACTGGGTAAAAAGCCTCATGCAGACTACACCCTCTTAGAAGTGAACTAGAAGAAACATTTTGGCATGAGACAGTTCTGAGTTCCTGTGACCTGACTCTGATAATCTCAGTCAGATGGTAGCTTCTGGGAAGTACATTTCCAAGTTAGGGTACTGATTCAACTCAGGACTGCAGGATGGAGGGACAGAGGGTTCTGGCATCTCACCCATGCCATTTTCTTGAACTGAAGTTGGCCTGGGGCACTATGTGTGTTGCTGTGAGATCCATGTGTACACATGTAGTCCCACAAAATGGCAAATAATTTCTCCATATCCATTTCAGGTCTGAGAGACAGAGGACGTAAGATGATATATAACTCCCTGCTAGAGATATAGCAGAGCTCCTGTTCTAAACCTGCACAATAGTTTGCACTCCAAAAAGAAGGATCTACAATACTGCAGGAATGTTCTTGTTGTTTTTTGCTGACTTATGGTGGTCCTGTGTGGTTTTTGAGGCAAGAAATGTTCAAAGGTGGTCTGCTATTGCCTGCCTCCACATCATGACCCTGGTATTTCTTTGGAGGTTTCCCATCCAAATCCTAACCAGGGTTGACTCAAGCTTCCAAGATCTGATTACTTGAGATGAGACTAGCATGGGCTATCAAGGGCTGAATCTGCATGGAGCTTTTATTCCAATCCCAGGTTGATTCAATCCCTGCCATCTACAGTGAATGCAATTTCCATTTTGATTTTTGGTGATTTAAATTTTCCATCTGCAACAAGCATGATTGATCTGGGGTTACCCTACCTTTCCCCCACAATATCCTGGAGTGGATATAATCCTCAATATTTGAAAAATTGGCATAAATATGTGTGTAGCTGTCTGCTTTCCCTGAAATAACTTGTTGCCGAGTCTCCAACGCCATAGAAAACCCCTGATTGGCCAGGGTGTCAGTTCAAAGGCTTTCTCATTCTCAGGTTGCAAGGCTTCCCTTAAAGGGGAAGCCCTAACTTCTCTCGGCAGAGATTTGCCTCTTGGATTTATTCCTCCTCTTCTGCTGTCTACAATCCTCTCCCGCCCCCTTCAGGAAAAGAAAGAGGCTCCTGCTGCGCTTGGTTTCTCTCCTCCCCTGAGCTTCCCTAACCACGTGCAGAACACTTTTCTGTTTCAATGGGGGGAGGGGGGATAGAGGAAGACCTGAGTTCAAAGTGATCTGAATTCAGCAGGATCCACAACGGAATAAACAAAGTAAGTGCAGAATCAGCCTAGATCAGGAATAGTCTACTCTCAGTGATCATAACACCAGTTAGCTGGCGTTGTATTCATTATGCAACCCCCTCCAAAGTAGGCTGGGCTCTTTGCCTGAAAAAATCTGAGAAAATAAATTGGCAAAAACAAAAGAATACAGATGAAAAATTTGAATTTTACATTTGCAGCCAAAGTATATTACAGAAGATTTAAGACACATGTTATGCACACAATTTATATCAAATTCTGTGTGGTAAACTGACTTCTACATTGTTTATTGGTGTGCAAACAGTGATGTCAATTTGTATCAGCGGCAAAACCTCTCTGCTGATTTACCCTCTGAGCACATGGATTCCCTGGAGCTTTGCTGGTCTTTTGTAGAGTGTTGTCTAAAACTGTGTGCCTTAGCCAGAAGTCTACTTGAGTATAGAGGACTGTCAATTTACATAGAAGCAAACATGTAAACACAACATGTGATAACTGGAGAACAGAAAACAAGTCTTACTTGGTTCAGAGTGTCTTGTTTCTGAGGAAAAGGAAAGCAGGGGGGGAAAGAAAGTATAGTTCAGTGAACAAAAAGTTTGCAGCAGAAAGAACAGGAGTAGCCGTTCTGCTGGACAGAGCTGACTAAAACACCTGAGGTACAAAATGGTACAGTCCTTCCCATGACTGTGCAACCTCAGAAGGCATATGAGTAATCATTATTGTAAACACACACCAGAAGCACTCTGAAAATAGAAACACTTAAATCACAAAGACAAATAATTTCTAGATGTCCTTCTCCCTTGTATATGTTTAGTCAACAGTCAGAGAACAGAGGTTGTATAAAGACAAAATCTGCCTACCTGTCTGTCTGCCTATTTGTTTACATGCTGCCATTCTTCCAGTAAATTCATGGCAATATATGGAATTATTTCTGTACACAGTAGAATTCTGTAAATAATGTTAACTATATTTTAAGGGAGGGATTGTGGCTCAGCGATAGAACATATACTTAGTGATAGCACATGTGGTATGCAGTTAGTAATGTGGTCTGGTTCCTTGTAAGTTCTATTTACAATATTTTTATCTCTGGCACACAAGACCTCCTGGGGAAGAATTGGGAAGGAGCTGATTTGCATAATTCATTGGTTTTTGCAATGCCTAGGCACTGGTACCACAATGGCAGTAGCAGTATGGGTCCAGTTGCTTGAATGTTACACAACACAACTTAAGGTAGAACCCTGGGGTGCCAATTGGATAGTGAAGGGTTAAACCTCCAACCAGACCTGGGGTGTCAGTGCCAATGGAGCTGGTATGGGAAGCCTTTGAAGGGTGGCATTACCCTCAATCTGCCCCCCCCCCTTGGTTAGGGGGACAGAAATGACACACCTCCTTTGAGCATCATGAAGCCTTGGCAAGGAACAGCCTGAACAGTACGAGATAGCTCTTGGCTTGAAGGCAGGGTGGCCTTGCCTGTAAATTCAGGGATGTGCAAACAAGAGGAGGCCTAGCGTTTCTGCCTCCTGCCAACGTCATGCACTGTTGGGAATGGAGTTTTCACCTGTGGGCTTTGTAGATCCCCTTTGATTAATGTAAACAAAATTAAGTTGGACCTTTTTATTATCCAACAGAAGGTGATGGCTGTCTTTATTCCAGGGCCTAGTCTGCACACAATAGATAATACACTTTCAATGTACTTTGGCAGTTGGCTTTTCCTGTGCAGAACAGGAAAATCAACTTCTAAAGTGCATTGAAAGTGCATTATCTATTGTGTGCAGACTAGGCCCAGATCTACATGCAAAGCCATTTGAGGCTGCACATTATCTTTGCCTGAAAGACTTATCCTTAACAGCCTGGGCAAGTACACTACAAAGGCCATTTTGGCGAAAGGCCATTTTGTACATAACAATTTCCTGGTAGAACAATATAAATTCCATCTAAGAGATCAGACGGAAAGAGAAAGTGTCAGAATTCCTTTCAGGTTTGAAGAAAAAAAGGAAGTACACCAGTGCCTGCTAGACGACCCCATTGCATGAATCATTCTCCCCGCCCCCTCCAGTGAACCTACAGGCAACTGTGGCAGCTCCTTTTCGTAGAAATCTAACTCCAATTCAGGCAAACTGTTATCTAAAGGGTATCCATGACCCACCTGCCAAAAATGATGGGATATCCCTTCAAAGTAACAATTCCTGAAAGAAGGGGGTTGCGGTCATATAATTTTAGCAGTGGTTTACTGGCTCCCCAATACATTACTATTGCAAGGAAAAAGTAGTGGGAAGGGTATTAAACTAATGCAAACTAAGTCATACAAAAGAATGGTGCGGAAATGATTCCCTCCTGTCCTCCATTATGGTCAACTCCCTCCACATCCTCTGCTGGAAAGCAAATCTGCTTCAAAGAGATTTTAAAGGCAATTAGTCATTAAGCCCAATGGCAAATGCCGTAATTTTACGGAGGGGGTAGTAATGAATTATACCTACATCAGTTACTTTGTGCAGTACAAATAATCAGAATAACAGCTCCTGCCAGGGGATGGAAACTGCGGCAAACACTCTTGGTAGAAAACAACACAGCCCACTTCCAGCCACCCACAACACAGCTTTTGTCCTGTTCCCTCCTAAGTGCCTAACAAGTACTCTTCTTAATGCAGAGGGAGCACATTTAGGATTTCTGTGGCTTTCTTTGTTGGCTTGTCCTCAGAAATACCTCATGTGTCAAGACTTTCCTCACAGATTCTTTATAACCCACTTCTTATTTAATTTCGTTTGATATTCTGGAGGCTTTTGTGCTCTTGAATAACTCTGCAGTTCTCTCCTTTCACCTGGGAACAGCCCATTGTTACAGTGCTTACTAAATCTCCTTTTAAAAAATAATAGTGATCATCTGTCCCATTTTCTCAGGGGTCATTGCCCTTCAGAAAAGGTTTTCCCACCCCCACCTCTGGCAGAGGCATTAAAGAGCAGGATCCTCTTGTGCTATTTTTCTCCATCCCACTCCAACCTTAAAAATATGGAACTCCCCTCCCTGCTGCCAATGTAAAACATAACACTTTCACAAGTTGCATATAATAAAGAACAAACATGATTTCTGTTCCAACTCTGGCACCTCAAGAGCAAAAATGCAAAAGCATCAGAAAAAGAACCAATGAAAATGAGTAAAACAATCTCAACACACACAATGTTTCGAAATTAGAGACGTTTATTTCCAGTTAAAATCATAGCAGTCGTGCTTGTATGTGCAATTATCATCAGGGGATAAAGGTAAAGGTAAAGGTATCCCCTGTGCAAGCACCGAGTCATGTCTGACCCTTGGGGTGACGCCCTCTAGCGTTTTCATGGCAGACTCAATACAGGGTGGTTTGCCAGTGCCTTCCCCAGTCATTACCGTTTACCCCCCAGCAAGCTGAGTACTCATTTTACCGACCTCGGAAGGATGGAAGGCTGAGTCAACCTTGAGCCGGCTGTTGGGATTGAACTCCCAGCCTTATGGGCAAAGCTTTCAGACGGCTGCCTTACCACTCTGTGCCACAAGAGGCTCTTCATCAGGGGATACTTGTTCATAAATAGTGGTAGTGATATCAGCATTTCTTACAATTAGATGTTCAGGAGGGGTTTCTAGAACTAATATCCAGACTGAATTTACATTTGGGACTATTTATTTTTCCTTGTAAACACACAGGCGCAAACATATACTAAGAGATTTCCAACTGGCCTGCACTGGTTTAATTTTATTTCTACTTGGACAGATAGCTGGCCCAGGCTGAAGACTTGAAGACAATAGCATGATTTAACAAAATATCAATGTATGGCAAAGGTAGGTATTTTCTAGGGAAAGAACTTCATTCAAATGGGATTTTCTTCTCACGAAATGTGCATAGTCCTGCATATCTGCAAGGATATTCTCCATTGAAATGAATGGCACACCACTATGTTTTCATGCAAACATCTTTTTAATGAATTAATTATGTTTAATATGTTTGGCCTGAACATATAGCCTGAAAAAAAATTCTGTAAAATCTGAAATCTTACACACTGCATTGTGAACATCAGCTGGTCTTAATAAATGTTTATATTTGACTGAGCAGCACATGTTAGTTTATATATATTGGTTTATATATGTTGGTTCGTTGCATGTTGGTTTATATATATTCAGGAATATATTCACCTCAAGTTCCCTTACCTGTTCTGGGTTATATTTTGATAGGACTCCATCCCCATGGAATTCTTCTAAAACATCTTTTAATTTCTTGGTGGAATCTAGATGGAGAAAATCCATAACAATAAAAATTACTATACAGTCATCTATTTACTGAGAAGATCCCTGCAGTTTGTCAAGCTTAAGAATGATTATAAACAGTCATTGGAGCGCATTTTGCAAAGTTGTAAAAGCCATGGCTCAGCCCTCTTTATTTGCAAGGATATCAAGCCTGCTTTCTCTTAAAAGCTTTTTAATGAGCTCACAAATGTGTGAGCTACTTAAACTCTGTATTTACAATACCTTGGATGCTTTCTTTGAAGCAGAAGATTTATTAAACTTACAACGACAAATATTTGACCTCAGTAACGTGCTAGGAACAGAGAGCAGCTGGCTCTTCTAAAATTCCTTGGCACTAGAAGGCCGGGCAGGCACAGGGTGCTTGCAAAAATGTACGTATTTCCTCCACAGAAAGCACTTCCAGGTATGAAAGAGGATTCAAACCATACATAAATCAGCACATGACAATCAGATGTCTCTATTTCGTCGCTTGTGCATGTGCTTCTAACAGCTATGGCACAAACTGCTTTTCCTGATTGACATATGCAGTGATCAACAATCTGATGGCCAGCTTCTCCCCACACGAAAGCACTTTAGCAGGGATCCATCATACTTGAAAAGTTCTTCAGAAGAACATGTGAGTCAAAATGTTTATATGTGTGGGGAATATTTCATAAGACATTTCTCCCCTCCCCTCTCAAGTAGTGTCTCTTTCTTCAGATGGACAAGGTTTTTTTTTTTTGGGGGGGGGGGTTCATGGCTGCAGAGAAAAGGCAACCCCCGGCATACCGTTGGAGTCCATCAGTTGGCCCTGCAACCAGGCATTTCCAAGGGAACAGCATTTCTTTGCCTTGAGGGGTGTCACATTATTTTGAGATAGAAGGAAGACAACTCTAAATCAAAAGTGGGTTCCACAATGTATAGGATCTCACAAGGAAGGTTTTGGCTCCCCCAAACCCCCTTTTCAAGTGCCAGAATGTTTGCATGCTTCTCCCCACAGCTATTTCAGCATTCGAAAAGATATGTGTGAGGGGGGAACAAGAGTGCTGTGTTGTGGGCCCAATCACAATGAGGCCATCACGGAGTTCTTAAATGACTTTTAAAAATGGCAACAGTGTCCTCAGAGCTGCAATGAGGATGCCTTCATCTCTGGTTTGGCTACTCTGGTTTGGCTACTAAGAGGCTTTGGGGCTAGCATCAATGGGGTCTGTGTGAATTCTCAGGAGTCATTGGACAAGTGTGGGCCATATACATGATACAAGTGAATACTGGGTCAAGTGACCTAAAGCAGTTCTAGGATGACTCCTTTTAACGCAATATAGCACCATTCCTGGAGGCACTGACATAGGGACCCTGTACATAAGGTAATGCACGGCACCATTCCTGAAGGTGATTTCCTCACAATTATCTCTCACTATTGCTATTGAAACTGCAAGGAAAGTTAGGGAGCAAACTGAAAAATCACCAAAAGGGTGAGAAAGAAAGAAAGAAAGAAAGAAAGAAAGAAAGAAAGAAAGAAAGAAAGAAAGAAAGGAAGGAAGGAAGGAAGGAAGGAAGGAAGGAAGGAAGGAAGGAAGGAAGGAAGGAAGGAAGGAAGGAAGGAAGGAAGAACACACTTCCTAGTCTACAGAGCCCAGGGACATAAATCAAATGCTCAATGCCTCCCCTTGTCCTCTCTAGCAATAATTACAGCCTGGGTCTGCCATTGGGGTAGCAGCATTTTCATTGCAGCTATTTCTGTCATGGATCATGGAGAACTTGAAAGCTTCATAGAACTTGGCTTACTCTCTATGCTTGCTGCAGAAAAAGGAGAGTTAATTTTACTTGATGGAATAATATATTTAATTAATTCCGTAACTAAAAATATTTGAGAAGAGTTCTTTAAAAAATGCATTGTTGGATGCCAGTTTCTTTTTTAAATCCTTCTTCCTGGGGCTTCCAAACCCCAGGAGATGAAATGTCCCTAGTGAGACTACACTTTCCAGTTGCCCCGGATTATGAGGTCAGCCCCAAAGGATCAAAATAGACTAAAATGTAACAAGAAAATGCTTAAAAATTGGAATCTGTTTGCAGAGATCTAAAGATTCTTCTGAAAATAAACAAGGCAACAGCTCAAAGGCTAAAGACCTGGTCTTGTTTCAGTGGTAATGTGTGTTGTGGTGTTTGGGCAAAAGTTGCTGAAATTTTAAATGCATAGTGATCAGCAAGAAGAAATTGTTCTGGACATTTCTACGGTGGCATTTAATGCAATCCCACATGAAATCTGTCTAGCATAAGCAGAGGAGGCGGATGCATGCGGACAGATTGAAGGGATGTCTCTTGAATTTCACATCCTCTAAATGGAAATTTGAATAGTCTTTACAAACACTCCTCCTTCCCTCACAAAGCACATCGCCAACAAAGATCTGGAGGGGGTGGGCTGCTTCCAGCTGGTATGGCACTTCCTCTTTCCCCCTTCAACTGCTCCTGTCTGATCACATTCTTTTAGGCAGGCACAGGGTTCACCTGCTCCCTCACCCCAACTAATGGCAGCCCAGATTCACTTTTGCTTACCCGTCTAACAGAACAGCAGAGGATCTGAGACTGCATTGAGTTAATGACTCTCATGAATGAGATCTGTATGTGATTTCTGCCGTACATTTTTCAGAAGGCTAAATGCTCAGTACCAAAATACTCTGGACATATTTTCTTAGGAGCTTCCCACATTCTAATCTGGCATTTGGTGTGGGAAAGCAATACCCAAATGGAGTAACACAGTTGAGTGGGGTACTCTGCACCGTTCCCTTCTATAGAGTACACCACCCTTTTTGATCCTGTAAATCTTCTACAACTGTCTTAACTTGTCTTGCATACAAATAGGAATCAGAGCAGAATTCATACCTATGTGGTATAATTTGCACAAATGAGAGCAGGGCGATATGTTGGGCCATTTCGCACGGCTTCAAAGTAGCACAATGGTTGCTATTTGGAAATGCTACTAATTTGCCATAACCCACGACGTCGTAGACAATCTGCAACAATCCTGAAACCAATCAGCAAAAAGCGCTTCGTTGTGGCGCTTTCAGGGGAATCCAGAAAAGTGGATTCACCCTCCGGATAGCAATACACTCCTGCAACCAATCTGCAACAGTAGCGCTAAAGACCTGTGCGTTACCATTGTTGCTGGTTCTTCAAAGTCCCTCCCCCTGGCTCTCTCCTCCAAACTTCCGGCGAAGCGATCGCCATTTTTTTTTCTCCGAGCGAGCGGGGATAAACGCACCGGCGAGCCTCTTTCTGTTTAGAGGCTTCCCTGGCTTCAGTCCTTCACCTTTAGTCACTAAGCACAAACCACTGAAAAGCCCGTTTGCTGAAATAGTCCCTTTATTTTTTACAAATAAATTCAGCCGAAAATCGGGCCCATGAGAGGGGGGGGGATTTTTTTTTTATCACTCGAGGCAGCGTGCAAACGATCATACAATCAAACGACAGCTCACATTAGGCAGCTGGATGGGTCTCTCCGTAGCAACGAATCTACCTAGATTCGTTGCTATGGGTCGTTTTTTTTTTAAAAAAAACCTTTCTTAAAGGGAAAGGGGCTGTTTGGGAGCATGCTAACGGCTGCCCATTGGCTGCTTGACGGCCAGGGGCGGGACGAGCTTGGCAATAGCGCTTCCTTTCTAGCGATTTCTGCCGAGACCGGAAGCCTGTGGGAAACGCTAAAAAACGCAACTGATTCCACTACAAAGGCAGGTATGCATAACGACGAATTCCACTATTTTAAATGGCGATTTTTCATTCCGCAAACAATTTGCAACAAAGATCCCTGTGCGAAAAGGCCCGTTGTATTGGTGGATGTCTCCCATCTTCCCCAATATAGTTAGGATTTAGAGTTATGTCCCTAAGTTTTGTTAGAGCACCTTGTAGGATTACCCAGTGTTCAGTGTTAGTTCTGTCAAAATTGATGCAAAGGGATGGGTCCTAAATACTATGTCATAAATTAGCGGTCAACCCCTATGACAAGAATGACTTGATGTTAATGTATTTCATCTATAGTATGCTGAAGAGTTGCAGATTTTCTACTGTTGCCTACATAAGGAATGCAATGCCAAATATAGGCACCAAGAGATAGGTTGTGTACTCACAGTCAGAATATTGTTGGAGCTGAGCAAACTCTGCCGGACTAAGTGTGATCCATGTGCCATCACTCATCTTTCAGGCGAGTCCTGGGGAGACAGTGTCCACCTTCAGCAAAGGTCCGTGGAGGAGCTGAACCTCTGAAGCTAGGATTTATATAGGGTCATTGCTTCAGTCCAGGGCTTCAAATGCCTACTGTTGTTGTCATCAGATATATCAAAGAACTCAAAGCCTGTTCAGCAGGAGGGCTGATGTCCCCAGTTCCTTCACAGCTGTCCTTTTAACCCCTGTGCTTAAATGTGCCATCAGAAGATACTCCAAGCGGGCGATCTTCGTGCCTTCAAACCTAGAATTAAGATGTGGAAGTTATGAACATCATATCAGTCTGTTAAGGCAATTCAGTCTTGCTGGTTTCCAGGAAGAAATTGCGAGAACTGGTTTTGAATAGCAAAATAATGTAAAAAAACATAGAATACCCTGACTTTTACTTTGAAATTGACTTTTCCCAGTTAGAATTGACAATCAGTGTCAGAGACTTAAAAGGGCTCTACTAGATTCAGAAGAAACTAGGTAGACAGACGTGAGAGAATCCCAGTCATGAGCTCAGCTGAACGGCTCAAAGGACTACTTCAAACAGAAGAGCAGTATGGGTGGTTCAGTTTTTACTGGTGGATTTCTCTGAAAGGCCAAATAGCACTCCTTCTCTATGCACACCAGGGGTAGTCAAACTGCGGCCCTCCAGATGTCCATGGACTACAATTCCCATGAGCCCCTGCCAGCAACCGCAGTAAGGCTGAGGGGCATGTCTGCTCCCTCACAAAGGTGAGGCTGGGTGAGCACAACTGCTGGCAGGAGCTCATGGGAATTGTAGTCCATGGACATCTGGAGGGCCGCAGTTTGACTACCCCTGATGCACACCATAGTCCCAATCAGAACTGGGCATCATGTCTGCAAGAACTCAGGAAAACCTGAAACTCAAGTCCCCCTACTAAACACTGGTTGACTACTGAGTGTGCCATTGTACAGTTTCAAGCAGCAGTTCACAATTGCTTAATATAAGGTTCCTTTCTAAGAAGTGGAAGGCACTTGGAGCATTCTGAAATACAGAATATCCCTGTGTGGTTCTGTAATGTGTGGTTATGCTAAAATTAAATCCGTTTCTTTAATACATGAATAATCAACATTCCTAGGAAAGCCATTTGGCCTTCAAAATCACAATTAATGTTAACACCTGGGTCAGATCAGCAGCTGTGTGCGTGGATGTGATCCCCACCAGCCTCTTTATAACTTAAACATCACATAAAAATCTAATCAGGCTTATATCTGCTAAGCCTGCCCATGGCCTTCCAGAAGTTGTTGTGCCCCAGACGTTCTAAGTACATAGGAGATGTCGTAAAATGATTTATCCATCTGTAATTTTCATCCAAATAAAAACAAGATGGTGCGATGAATTAGGACTCAAATGGTAGTTTTTGAGAAGGGACTACATATCTATCCCTGTTTCCTTGTGTACAACATAGACAATACCCTGCCCCAGCAATCATTTCTACTGTAGGGAAGTATTTAAAACACTAAAATGAATTGACTGCAGTCCTTTCACCAGCAGGTTCAAGTTCTTTGTGTCTTAATGTTGTGTGGACAGGAGAAGTGCAAGTGCTAAGGGACTGTTCAGTAGACTATATGGCAACCCACTGAACGGTTAGGTTGTTTCCCTTCAGAACATTTCAGTTCAGAATATAAGACAGAATCAGGGGCTGACTGAAGGGTAAAAATAGCTCTGAATGACCCTGGCCTCAGCCCTCCTAAGCCTGGCCCCCAGCCAATTCTGGACTCCCGGCCAATTCCGGAGGAAGGGAAATTCATCCCTCACTACACCAAGTGAGGGCTGGCTGGCAAATCCCATCCCTTGTTGTAGTAGGTTGAACCAGATGAGGGCATCCCTTTCCTTGTTGCAGAGAGGCTGTGTGTGTCCACCCCGTCCCTCACCAGTCCCTTGTCACAGTGAATCTAGGCAACAGTGGGTTGGGTGGGCACTGTGGCAAGCTGGGCCAGGAAGGCGCATCCCTCGCCACAGCAAGCTCTCCCCCCTCATGCCTCCAACTTAATGGGCACTCCTCTTGGGGCTGGGGTGACCCTGGGTGGTGGCCAGTGGGTTGGGGAGGCACTGTTATGTTTTTAAGGAGGGAAAGGTTCAGTGCTGGAGACAGTAGTAGAACACAGCAGCCAACTAACAGAACAGACCACAAGGAGACCTCAGTAACCTCCTGCTCTAGTTATGGTCACAAGACTTGAGCCTTTCCTTTCCAGAGAGCTTCTTGGAGCTATTCTTAAAGTAATAATGCCAATATATCACAGTCACTCCCTCACACCATCAACCCACTAGTACAAGTTTCCTTGTCAAAGGGAAACAGTGGTTAAGAGTGGTAGTGGTTAAGAGTGGCTAAGAGTGGTAGCCTCTAGTCTGGAGAGCAAGGTTTGATTCCTTGTTCCTCCACGTGACCTTGGCCCTGTTAGAACTGTTGTCACAGAGCAGCTCTGTTAGAACTCTTTCAGCCCCACGTATCTCATGAGGGGGTCTGTTGTGGGGAGAGAAAGCAAAGGTGATTGTAAGCCGCTTTGAGGCTCCTTCAGGTAGTGAAAAGTAGGATATAAAATAAACTCTTCTTAATGACCAATCTACCACATCTATGTGTGTGTGTGTGTGAATCCTTTCCTGCATAGTAGGAACAACAAATCTGCTACTGAAGAGCAGTATACAAACATCTGGGGTACCAGCCTCCAAGTGGGACCTGAAGATCTTCTGGAATTACAACTCATTCCAGACTATAGAGATCACTTCCACTGGAGAAAATGCCTGCTTTGGACGATGGACTTTGTGACATTATGCCCTGCTGAGGTCCCTGTCTTCCTTAAACAACATCCAAATTTCTAGGGATTTCCCAACCCACCATTGGCAGCTTTAGAAGAAGGACTGATTACTGTTTTTATCAAAATGTGGTGATTGGGAGTGGGGGAAGACTTACCATACAGAATTTGGGGCTCAAATTCCACACACTATTTAGAAAACAGGTTCCGTTAATTTCTGTGGAAGCTATTTCTGAGTAAATCTGCACAGCTATACTAAGAAACTGTAAGCATAGGCTCCAGAAGAGTGACCCTGTTTTAGAGGGAGACTGAGCTGGGCTGGGGACACAGAGAGGGATGGTTGGCAGCAGTGACATGGTGGCATTTCTGGGGAAACGTGGAAATGAGATCTTACCACCACCAAATGGGCGTCTGAAACATTTTGTCTCCTGCCACCTCTGAGAGGCAGAAATGGAATTTTCTTGCTAGGGCTGGCAACCCTATTATATATTTACTGTATGACCACAAACACACAGAGAATCTTGTGGCATATCTCAACACATTTGGTCTCAGACCACCTTATGGTGCAACACAGAAGGGCATTTCAGAAGGAGCTCTGGGATGTAAAACAAGCCTACTACGTCGCAGCCCTGCTACATCACCTGTCAGGTATTGGACAGAAGAGGGTCACAGAGGTAATGAAATCCTTTGAGCTAGCTCTCTGTGTCCTGCTGATCTGTTATGTATCTGGGATAACAATCCCTGAACTCACTTTAACCCTGAGTGATTTGTTTACACATTCAAAGGGTGAATCAGAAGAGGAGCTGGAGGAAAGATCTCCTGTTTTCACTCACCTTCCTTCACCTTTAGCAAAGTCATTCTGGGCCTCAGGGCCGATGTCAGCATACCCTACGGGTCCCAGGGATCCCCTGGCCACCGGCCACCGGCCACCACAGGGTGGTGGTGGGATAGGGTTGCCAGCTCCAGACTGGAAAACTTCTGGATATTTGGAGGTAGAGCTGGGGGAGGACATGGGCCTCAGTAGGGTACAATGCCACAGAGTCCACCCTCTGAAGCATCCATTTTCTCTAGGGAAAATGATCTCTGAAGTCTGGAAATGAGCTGCGATGCTGGGGGATCCCCAGTTTCTACCTCGAGGTTGGCATCTGCTAGTGCCCAGGACTTCTGGCAGGGAGACAGTAGAGAAGATGATGTCTCCCACCTGAAGGGAAGGGGGGAGCCACTCACTGCTCAGGAAAGTGGGAAGCAAGTGACAAGAGCAGGGGTAGTCAAACTGCAGCCCTCCAGATGTCCATGGTCTACAATTCCCAGGAGCCCCTGCCAGCAAATGCTGGCAGGGGCTCCTGGGAATTGTAGTCCATGGACATCTGGAGGGTCGCAGTTTGACTACCCCTGGACAAGAGAGATCTGTGAGTCTCCCTCCACCATGAGACAAATGCCTTTAACTGGGTGGACTGAAGTTAGATAAGTGGCATTTGAGGGACTTGTTAGCCCCTCCCACCTGTCTTCCAAGTCCAATCCAGATCTGTCACAAACCTGCACATTCACCCAGTGACTGCTATTATTCCTGAATGACACAAGAGCTGTGTTCATGTGTCCCTGGATCTTACATTCAGTTTCACTAACAGACCAGTAAAACAAAGGCATTACGGCACATGTTATCCCACGCAAGGAAAAATCAATTTGCCATGAGGTCCCCAACCTCCAGGTGGGGCCTGGAGATCTCCTGGAATTACAACGGCTCTCCAAACAAAACAACAATGTTTTGCTGTTTGATTTCTTCTTAATTTTTCCTCATCCCAATCCTCAGTTTTCCCTTGTCTCTTGGTAGTAGTGTTCCTATATCAGCCCCTGACAAAACCACTAAATTTGTCATCATTTTAAAAGCTATGTTAATTTACAGCAGGGGTAGTCAAACTGCGGCCCTCCAGATGTCCATGGACTACAATTCCCATGAGCCCCCTGCCAGTGTTTGCTGGCAGGGGCTCATGGGAATTGTAGTCCTTGGACATCTGGAGGGCTGCAGTTTGATTACCCCTGCAGCAATTTTGGAAGCAGCAGCATTCCCCTGCTCCAATATCAACCACCAATTGCTTTGTGGCGGTTGCTCCCCCCCTCCCCCCCTCCCCCCAAATTTCTGCAGGAGATGGTTGGAGGTAAAGGTAACTGGGGCGGGGGAAGCACCAGTAGCTTGAACCACGCAGGTCCATGCAACTTTTAAAGAGTCAGGAGACAATGGGAACATACCGACCCAGAGACATCGCTGTGAGATGATGGGCTGGGTTTCTGGACACTGTGGGGGGGGGGCGTGGGGGTTGGAATGTAATGTAGGAGACCCAGGTTAATGAAATTCATTTGCTGACTGTGGGTGAGTCATTCTCCCTTAGCCTAAGAACGCTGCTAACAAGACAGCAAAAATGTCCTGTCGTTTTCCTACAGGTTTAATGAGCGGGAATAGGCAGACAAAGCTGCTCATGGCATGAAGTTATCTAGCAGCACTTTGACTGAAGAGAAACCTGACATTGAAGAGGGAGCTAGAGGGACCAGTTCAAATGCTTGCCTAGCCTACTCCAGGGGTGGGTGGCTGGGTGGGGGAAAACCAGAGGACTGGGAAAGCCTGGATGGCACCCTGAGCTCCTTGCAGGAAGGGTGGGAGGAAAATGTACTAAATAAATGTGAGCTCTTGGGAGCTCAAAGCCATTTAAAGTGTCCCCCTCTAAGTGGTACAAGCAACCAGAATTTGAAAGTGGTGCTATTCCACTTTGAAAAAAGGCTTTGGGGGAGCTGGATGACTGGCTAGGCCCCAAGAGCCACTCTAACTTATACACATGCTCTGGGCATTGAACAGTTACACCACAAGTACATAAACCACAAGTAATGGACTGGGAATTCCTTAGCTGAAGGCATCAGATTACTGTGAGAATGTTTAATAAGATATCAAGGGGAAAGTGGCAAACACTTCCTGCTTCTACAGTTCGAGAAAAAAGAAAAAGAAAACTCTGTTTGATTCCTCTGCCTATACATGTTTCTTGGGGGGAAATTACCTTAATCCTTTCTATTGTTACACAAAGTCCCTGCAAAAAAAAAAAAGAAGAAAAAAGTTGCTTTAAGAAATTCAAGCAAATTCACATCAAACGGTGCCAACTCTGTGCTGGGAAATACTGGAGATTAGGGAAGAAACTTAGGGGAGGTGGGGTTTGTGGAGATGGCTTGTGGAGGAGATGGCCTTCAAGAGGATATAATGTCATAGAGTCCACCTTCCAAAGCGGATATCTCCTCCAAGTGAACTGATCTCTGTTGCTTCCAAAGCAGCTGTTTTCTCCAGGGGAACTGATGGCTGGAGATCAGCTGTGATTCTTGAAGATCTCCAGGCCCCCAGCTGGGTTGTGAACCCAGCTGGCTGCACATGGAAGCGGAGTGTGGACTCAAACCCAGCTCTTGAGATTAGAGGCTGCCACTCCTTAAAACGACTACAGCACCCTGGACCTCAAGAAGGAGCGGAGGGAGGAGGACCAGCACCCAGGAAGGCCACAGTGCAGGTGTGCACGCTTAGACTTAATAGCTTGGCTGCTTCTCAGATTTTAAGTAGTCCATCATGCTGTTCTGCCTTGCACAAAGGGTTGCCAGCTCTGGGTTGGGAAATTCCTGGATATTTGGGGAATGGAGACTGGGAAGGGCAGGATTTTGGGAGAGGAGGGATCTCAGCAGATATAATGTAGGGTCTACCCTCCAAAGCAGTCATTTTCTCCAAGGGGAAATGTTCTTTGTTGTCTGGAGATCAGTTGTAATTCCAGGAGACCTCCAGGCTCCACTGGAAAATTGGCAACACTACCTGCACTTGATGAATGTTATGAATATCTGGCCTATTAAAATGTCACGACCCCCAAGTCCCCCAAGAGCCATCACACATCTCAGACAAGGAGTCCTTCTAAGCCTCCCTCCAAAGTCAGCTAAAACATCACATGAAAACAAATCACGCTAGCATCATTCAACAGGCTAATATTTGTTTATCTCTCCATGCAGCAGACATCTTGTCTGATTTCGTTCCTTACATTTCTATGCCATGCTTCCGCCAAGGAGCTCAGGGCCATGAACTTCACTACTCTCCCATTTTATCCTCACAATACAACATCATAAAACAACAGCTACATCAGACAGGGAGACAGTAAGGTCATTTGCTGAGTCATTCATTTATTAGTTTGCTTCATTTTTACCCCAACTTTCTCCCCAATGGAGACCCAAAGAACTTACATTGTTCTCCCTCTTCCATGTTATGCTCACAAACAACCTTGTGAGGTAGGTTAGGCTATGAGACTCAAATTCACATAGGAAGCTTCCATGGCAGAGTGGGGAGTTGAACCTGAGTTGGGGCCCTATCTGCACACACTGAATAATGCACTTTGAAAGTGCTTTGGCAGCTGGATTTTCTTGTGCAGAACAGGAAAATCCTGTCAGCTTCTAAATCCACGTCGGCTTCTAACGTGCATTGAAAGTGCCTTATCCAATGCATGTGGAATCCAAGTTTAACACTCTGACCACTGCATCACACTCCCCTGACCTGTGCTACCATTAGGGATGCTAGCCTCCAGGTGGGACCTGGAGATCTCCTGGAATTACAGTTCATCTCCAGACTACAGAGGTCAGTTTCCCTGAAGAAAACTAATGTTTCGGAGGATGGACTCTTGGCATAGTACCCCACAGAGGCCCCTGTGTCCTTCAGGCTCCACCCCCAAATCTCCAGGGGGTTCCTAACAGAGAACTGAGCTGGCAACCCTCCCCTCCCACCCCCACCCTGTGGCCAGGGAGGACCTGTAGGCAATCCTGGCCATCACTCTCACCACTACACCACCCTTCATACCTCCCACCAGCTTCTCCTATTGCAAAGGCTCCTTGCAGGTGTTCTCCTTTGGAATACCAGACGAGCCTGAAGGAAGGGCACAGGGATCATGGCTAAATGCAGCCGGCTCTTGTGGGACTTTACCAACCTAAACAAACACTGTATACTTTACAGTGTGACTGGATGGGAACGTCCCCCTTCTCAAACAAACAGGAGGGGACGGGGGAAAGCCTGCAAAGAAGAAACTATGGTGCCAAGCAGGATTTCTGGTGCCAATGCTATTATCTCCCTGATTGCAATTTGTGCCCCTGGCAATCTGAATCCTAGGGGCAGGTTGTAGCCTCACAGCTGTGCAGTTAGACATGGAATGAAATTCCAACCCCAGACCCTTGTGAAGGAGCTGGCTACCAGATGTTTATTACCCAAGACAATCCTATGTGGGATATCGTCTTCCCAGGAAAATAACTGATGGGTTTCTGGGGGTATGAGAAACAACGAAAGCAGAATGTCACTGCTGTTTTGGGAATGCTAACCAAGAGCAGGCCTCATGGAATCAATGTGCCAGTTGCTCCTGAGTAAACAGGTGTAAGTGCGCACTCCAAGCATACATATGTTTCCAGAAGCATGAAGATGAAGCTGAGCTGAGTTTGAGTTTGAGTGGAAGGTGAGGCAAAGGTGAGGCAGGAGAAAATGACAGCAGCATCAATGGACTTTCCCCCCAGGTGAATGGCCATCAGAAATGTACTGGTGCATGCTTTGCTTATAAACTTTTCCAGCTCAATTTTTTTGTACTTTCCTGATGATATCCAAGGTTACTTGGCAGAAAGAACCAATTTTCTAGCTCAGTTCTGCTTTGTTAATGTTACAAGATTTTTGGATGCCATAATTACCAGATTGTCAATTTCAAATGATGAAAATTATGAGTCATATCAAACCAGAACTAAACAGTCTTAAAATCCAAATATATCTTCTTAATTGAAGTTGGAGATAAAATTTAAAAGTCTTAAATTACTTACAGCTTGATTTGGACGATTACTTAAGTTTTAAAATTTCTAGACCCCTTGTCCTCACTGGCATGCACTCAAGGGGGAAAAAGAAGAACCCGGTCAAACGGTAAATGACAATCCACTCTCAAGTCACGCCCTCCAAACAGAAGGCATTCCTTTCTGGAAGTTGTGCCCCGAAGGCTCTGCAGACAGACAGCCATGCTGCACATGGACTTTGTTAGAAACTTCCCAGGGCACCACAGACAACTTGCTCTGCTGGGCTGCTTCTCAGTGGTATCCCTCTAGCCAAGAGCCTTTAGAGCAGGGGTAGTCAACCTGTGGTCCTCCAGATGTCCATGGACTACAATTCCCATGGGAGGACGACAGGTTGACTGCCCCTGCTTTAGAGCACAACCTGTTCTCTTTGAGTGCTGTGTTGAGGGCTGGCTGAGACATGAAGCATTCTGTTTGTGACACAGGCCAGAAACAGAAGCGGTGGTGCTGGAGAGACGGTGGGCTACTAGAAAGCGTTTCCTCTAGATAAGCCTGCTCTCTGCTGCCAGCATTCTCCTCCAGTACCTATGATGTAACACAGAAGGCATCCTTTCTGGGCACAGCAGATGAGCAAGCACCCAGCAGGGAATCCCCTGAGGCAAGGCTGTTTTGGAAATGTTTTCGTTATGGATTCCGTCTTGCCTGGTTACAGTTATGGAGGAAGATGGCCCCTAAAATTGGGGATCTCCCCCTCTAGAGAAATGGCTGTCGGATCCAAGCAGGCAACTAGTAGTTCTCTATTTGCTGCTCTAGTTTCTTTCATGACATTGATGATCCATAATACTATTTGCTGCAGAATAGGATGGAATAGAAGTCTGTGTGGCGGGGGGAGGGATTTGCCAACGGGACTATTGGCAAGTGTGCCTTTTTGCCTTTTGGCACTATCACGGTCATTTTCCAATCTGATATCCTGGCCACATGCTATAGACGGAGGGGAGAATCCTGCTGGGAGGAGATAACTGAGCTGCTTTTCATCTTTCCATTAAAAAAAAAGAAAGAAGCAAAACAGCTGGGCCCTAGAGGAAAGCAGGAGTGACCTACCTGAAAAGAATGACAAAACAAAACTGCAAAATAAAACTGATTAGATGGTTAGACTAGGATCTGTGAGACCCAGGTTCAAATCTTCCACTTTGCCACAAAGCTTGTTGTATGACCTTGGGCCAGTCTTGTCTTCCCAGACTAACTTACTTCATGGTGTTGTTGTATGAATAAAATAGAGGAAGGAGGAATCCTGTGCAGCACACTGAATTCCTCGGAGGAAGAATAAAGTGAAAATGTGCTACAAATTTCTGCTTTGATGATATTGCTCAGTAGTTTCTACCATCATCTGTCTAGTGCATTTTAATCCTATTCTTTCTCTAGAGAGTTCTCACTGTGAGGCAGACAAAGCTGAGAGGGTGTGACTGACCAGGTTTATCCAGTGAGCTTCATTAGTCCCCAAGATCATAAGTCAACAACACTCTATTCCAAAAGTGACATTCGAATAACTTTCAGGTACATATAAAGCCACCACCTTACTACCACTCTATCTGACCAGGGCCTGTAGCAGGGGTGGCTAAACTGTGGCTCTCCAGAGGTCCATGGACTACAGCCTGGAGACCCAGTTTGACCACCCCTGGCCTATAGTAAAAGGCCTCTACAATTCCTACCTAGCCCTGGGCCTCAGTATATATGACTAGTAAGTGATTTTCAATACATTTAACAATTCTGCAAGACAGAGCTCTTCCGCCAGGCATATGGTTGAGGCCAGGGTGGGTGGACCTGATATTCGATCTGGGCCCCCTGGGCCTATTTGACTGATCTGCTTGCCTCACTCCCATTAGGACATCAGGATGGATAATAGAAGATCAGTAACATGGTTGTCCCCTGGGCTAAGGGCCCTGCGGGATCTTTTGGGGTTCTGCAGGGCCTGCAAGATGGAGCTCTTCTGCCAGGTTTACGGTTGAGGCCAGTGCACCAGGAAGATCTGGACCCCCCTCCTGGACTATTCTACAGGCAGTTGAGATCGTTTTCCATTCCACCCCTGGAGTTGATTTTAGGGGGGTATTTTAGTTGTGTTATGTCGCCTTATATGTCTTGGATGTTGGTTTCTATCAGGATATTGTTGTATTTTTAGGGGTGTTTTATTGGGATTTTTATTGAATGTAACCCGCCACGAGCCTTCCAGTAGTGGCGGGCTAAAAGTCAAAGAATAAGAATAATAAATTTATTATGCATTTTAAAAATCTGTTAACCATGTATTGTGATATAACCAAATATGGTCATGTTTATCTCCCCCCTCCCCAAATGGCCAGTGATGGGCCTGGAGAGGGTGGGAAGGGGAGGGACCCCAGGTGGGTGTGTACTCAGCTATGCTTCCCAACCATATTCTGCATGACTGCACCACTTCTGGGGTTTCTCGAAGCCTGAAGAATGCTCCAAGGGTTTCTCAATGACCACAAGATTGAGAAAGGCTGCTCTAACCACTATACCACACAAGCTGTATTAAAAGTTTGTATTTCAGTTGCCTTGCCACAAACAAAGGTCTACGCCTCCTCTTCTGCAGAGCATTTTGCATTACTAGCACTGTTAAAATTAGTGAGCTACTTTTTCCTGTTCACTATCTGTCCTGTGGTGATACTTGTACATGCACCAGAGCGCATGGCTGAGTTCCAGATATCCCTGTGCAGTGAAAGCCTTAAGCCATCTTCACAGTTTCATTGTGGGCCCTCTTCATCATTTATTGCAATCTGTTTCATTAATTCCCTGTCCCCCTGACCACTTCTTCTGTGGGCTTCACTGGACGGCTGATCATACTGTCACAGATGGAAGCACACTGCTCATCCAATGGCTCCGACAAGCCCTTCAGAAGCTGTTACAAATCAAGCTGACAGTTTTTCACCCATCACTTTTGGATAAATGGACAGACAGAGATGTCGGCTGTGCCTCTGCAGCTTCCGTGGGATAAGTGGATGATCGGACAACCCACTGTGGGTTTTGCCCCCAGCAAAATTTCCGTCAGACACAATATTTTCTGTACAAACTGTTGATCCCTTCCAACTTCTTACCTTACTGTTTTATTGTATTTTACATACAGCAAACTGTTCCCACTGCACTGTGTTTAATGTGTAATCCACTTTGAGTATCAGTGAGAAAGATGGACTATAAATGAAATAAACAAACTACCATCAGTACCAGTTATACAGTCTTCCTGCAGGAAATCCAGGTGAACAGCTACAGCAAACCTCACCGATAAGGGAGTCTAGGTCCTAAAGTCCTTTCCAGGTGACACCACACCTTGTCACTAAATGAACAATCCCGTTGTGTTCCACCCCAAGCCTATCCTGGGTTTTGTGTCCTCTTTCTCAAATGAAGAATTTTGTTATTAGAGCCTATCTTCTCTTCCATCCCACCATACAAAGAGAGGTAGGATATGAGTAAAAATTCATCTTGAATTCCAATTACTACCAAGGAAAACTCCCAGATAACTAGGAAAAATATGTCATCAGGGAACACTCCTGTGATTGTGAACCCACAGAACATGCACACCTCTTTAACTTGTTCAGGCCTCCCATAAAGCCTACAGCAGGGGTGGCCAAGTATGACTCTCCAGATGTCCATGGACTACAATTCCCATGAGCCCCTGCCAGCACATGGACATCAGGTGAGCCACAGTTTGGTCAACTCTGGCCTACAGAAACCCTGTACTGTGGAATTTCTGGCAGAGGGGGTATACTAAAGGGACTGGGGCTAGAATTAAGTTCAGAGACTGAGGCCTATGCAGGATCATATGAGCTCAGAATTCACAATCCAGTCAGGAATAAGGATTCTTAGTAGGGTTACCAACTTCCATGTGGGGCCTGGAGTTCTCAGGGAATTGCAAATGATCTCCATACTATGCCACCCTCCAATGCTGCCATTTTCTCGTCCTCCCCTCGTCAACACTGTGTTATCCTCAGCCTGGCCAAGGTAGTATTTGAGGCAAAGAGCCATGGTCCTTCCTTGTATGTAACAGGTTCTTTTCCACCATCACTCCGTACAGGTGATGCCACCCACAGCCTAGTCTTGACAAAATATGGTGGGCATTTAGCCTACTGTACTATATTCCTTACATTTTCCTCACATTTCATAATAGAAGCACAATCTGGATGAATAATTTGTGGACAGGGTACAATAAATGTTCTACAGGAAGTTATTGGTCTTTCCCTGCCTTCTTCAAGAACCAACTGCCCTTTGCATGTAGGAGGAAATCAAGTCCCTCTTAGAACTGGTGCAGGACCTTGAGCCAAGATATCAGACTGTACACAAGTCTTGCCTTAGTTAAACTGATGGAAAAGGAAGGTGTTAATATTAAGCCTTGGCTTTCCCTCTTTTAATCAAATTAAGCAGAGCCTGTAAACTCTTGCTTAAAAATCTTGAAGAAGTAAAAGTTTATATTATGTTAGAACATTTAATGAATGTTAATGTTAATAATTACCAATGCTTGGAGGGAAGCACACATTTAATGGCAACCACTCTTTCTCCATTTCTATAATTCATTCATACAGCTTTTAAAAAATTACATGGCCTTATACAGGTCCTTCCCCTGCTCTCTACTCCTACAGAATTTTTAGACAAATTATTAGATCAAAGGGAGGATTATTTAAAATTGATTTATCATTTTGAATCCCTGCAGCCTGGTGAGAATCAAATGGCAGCACACGTTCTGGAAGGGAAAAGGCTTGAGTTTGATACTTGGAAGCAAGCTCTACATATCTGCATTAGAGGACCAGTCCCTGTTTGGCAGCAGATGCTTTTATCTGTCTAGGTTTCTTTACCACCAAATGGATCCCTGTTGGCGTGGGAAAGCTCACATTGCTGCTGCACGTGCATTTATTTATTATTTCATTTATTTATGCACATTTCTTTCTTATGGGCTTCAAGGTAGATAGCACAGGGGGAGTCAATGTAATCAACAGGGTGGGACATTCAGTAAATAATGCAGTAAGATTAGGGTTGTTAAACCAACTGGAAATCTAAAAACAGAACTGAAACAAAGCATAAATATTAATATGATACATTAAATGATGTGAAATTACATCGTTTCCTACTTACATGGTAGTATGGACCACAATTCCTAATCATTTATCCAAGTAACTTTATGAATCATTTTGTACAGTGTAATCTTATTCCCTCTTGATTATTCCCTCCCCAACTCTGCCACAGGGATGGGCATGGACCACAAATTGAAATTCCTCATGAATTTTGGCCAGTTCGTGGTGTTTATGAACTAAAGAACCCCATGAACATTGATGCAGTTTGTGGCTTTCTATTCTTCACAAAAAACAACTGAGCAGCAAAACAACTGAACAGAAAAGCCACAGGGAGCAGAAAGCAGGGGATTAAATGGCTCCAAGCCTGGGGCTAGCTGCCCAAGTTGAGCCATGAGAGCAGTTTTCTTTAAGTGACAACTGTGTAAAGTAAGGTGACCAGATTTTTTAAAAGATAAAACGGGACACCCAGAAGCGGGACACCCCAGCCCGAAGGCCATATGGGTGGAGGCGACGGCCTGGGCCCAGCTGAGCCCCCTCCCTCCGACTGGGCTCACCATCACCACTTGCAAGGATCCATCTGGTGTGCACACCTCCCAAGCGCACAGGTCTTGTGCTGTCGCGCTCACAGGAAAAGCAGGACTTTGTGCCGAACTCCCCCCCCCCCCCGGCAAGAGCCCTTTCCCCTCGGCTCCTTTCCCCCACCGCAGGCCTGCTCCCTGGTCAAGTTTACGGCACAGGCAGGCAGGCCGGTGAGAGCGAAAGCCCCAGCCCCCTCCTTTGTCTTCCGTGAGCCCATCAGTTTCCCGCCTGGGCTAGGCTGGCTGCTCTGCTGCCGCTGCGGACCTCGCCTCACGGTGGGGTGGCACTTGCAAAGGCGGGGTGGCCGGGGTTGGGCAGAGCCGTGCTGAGCCGCAGCGAGATTAACCACTGACTATTAGCGGGACTTTTGAAGACCCAGGCAGGATGCAGGACAATGTCCTCAAAGGCGGGAGTGTCCCACGGAAGTCATGACGGATGGGCAGCTTAGTGTAAAGGGAATTTCTTGGGCAGTTCTGGTGGCCCATTGAAACCTCTTTAAACAGCTGAGCATGAGAGAACAAACTACTCAGCTGTTTAAAGTGGCTTTCTTGGGCAGTCAGTTTCTGGGGTTAGCTGCGCAAGAAAGCCCCTTTACCCAGCTGAGCCATGGGGGCAACCTGCTCCCATGGCTCAGGGATTTAAATGGGCTTTCTTGGACAGCCATGTGTATGTCAATGCAAATACCTGGTCAGAGGGATAGACCAGAATGAATGGGATGAAATTCCATCTAAACAAAAGAAATTCCATCTAAACATCTGGAAGAAGTTCCTGACAGCGGTTTCTCAATGGAACAGGCTGGTGGAAATTTTTAAACAGAGGCTAGATAGCCATCTGACAGAGAGGCTGATTCTGTGAAGACAAAGGGGTGGCAGGTTACAGTAGATGAGTGATTGGGATGTCCTGCATAGTGCAGGGGGTTGGACTAGATGACCCATGAGCTTCCTTCCAACTCTATGATTCTATGATTCTGTGATTCTACCCTTGTATTTGCAACATCAACAAGAGCAACATAGAGAATTTCTCCATGTGGACAACCCATATCTGCAGCAACTCCTGCTTTGAGAGCCTATTGCTCAGTGAATAAAATGGGATACAAGTACTAAATCAGATCTCTGCCGTTTCCTGTAATGGAGCATCCTCATTTTCTTCCTGTATTTCCTCCCCCCGCCCGCAGATAATATGGGCCCTTGGTTTCTTTCACTCAGCAGACCTGCTCCAGGGTCATCAGCACACAAAGCACTCCTGATGGATGTACATGGATTAAATAGCGGAATTAGTTATCTCCACAGCCCATGTGACTGTTGACACAGACATGCTGAGATGAATGGTTCTACCCTTGCTTAAGCTATTCATACCACTAAGAGCCAAGTTGCCTGCTCTATGCAGCTGCAGGTATTTAATCTTCCCCATCCCTCCCTCTCCCTTTCTTCAAGTGAATGCCATCTCCATTTCAGCAGAGAAAAAGCAGGGCAGGCAGAGGATTTTCCCTTTTGACTGTTTTCACCTCAAAATCAATCTCTCAAGCTATTTTTTCTCCACAGGAAAAAGGATCTAGTTGTCCATCTCCTTTCCATGTGATTTGAAGTGAACTGGAGGGAGATGCCTCAGTAGACCCTACTACAGTATCACAGTCTACTGTTAGCTTTTTTTTAACAAAAAAAAAAAGTTGACAAAGAGGATTGCCAGTGCAGGAGCCCAGCTGTTTAAGGTATAGGGAAAGTTCCTTGTGGGCTGCTATTCTGTAGGACAACTGGTGTCTCAGGGCAAGCACAGCCAAACCCCAGCAACTATGCTATTGCTTCAGGGACCTCTTGGCTCAGATTCTTCTGCACCAGTGATAATCAAAGTAAGCTGGCGGGCTGCTTTCTGCATCCCCGCAGGGAACACATTTTGGCAATGGACCAGTTCCACAATGAAATTTGGCCCCCTGGGGAACACTGCCACAGCAGAATGATTCTGCTTCAGGGGTGGTGGTGGGAGGGTTCTCATTTTACAGGAAGATGGGATTGTAGGATCCAGTTTGGTGTAGTGGACTTCTAATCTGGCATGCCAGGTTCGATTCTGCACTCCCCCACATGCAGCCAGCTGGGTGACCTTGGGCTCACCACGGCGCTGATAAAACTGTTCTGACCGAGCAGTGATATCAGGGCTCTCTCAGCCTCACCTACCTCCCAGCGAGTCTGTTGTGGGGAGAGGAAAGAGAAGGCGTCTGTAAGCTGCTTTGAGCCTCCTTCAGGGAGAGAAAAGTGGCATATAAGGATCAACTCTTCTTCTTCTTCTAGGAAATCACAATCCCACCTTCCTGCAAAAGAGAGCACACAGCCCCAGTTGACCCTGAGGTGCAGTGCAACACCATGAAGCTGGGTGGGGCTGTTCTGATCGCTCTCCAGCTGCCGTAGCACAGGGAGGAGCCGGGTCTGCCCTGGTCTAGCCTCCAATGGAGGCTGCGGCAACAGAGAGAACACGGAAGAATCTGCATTCCCTTGCCATGGGCCAGGGTCAGGAGAGGGCTAGGATGGTGGCTACGTCATACAAACATAGGGATTCACCCCACTGTCCTGCTGCCACCAGCCTGGACTTTCTGCCGCATGCATAATCGATCTAACTGGAGTAAGCAACAGGGGAACTAAAGTCCATGGCTTGTACCACTGAGCTGTGTGGAATTTGTAGCCCTGCAGGGCCATCCTAGTTTGGCTTGTTCCAGGACCATTTTAATTTCCCAAGGGTGGAGCTGAGCATAACATGTAGTTTGATCTGAATATTCTGAAGAAAATGGAGGGGTGTTATGAGGTTCTAAACAGAGGTGGTGGAGTTATTATGCATCATATTCTCTACAGTAGTTTCCATACTAATTTTGGTCAGAATACAGATATTTTGGTAATACAAGGTTTGCAATAGCCAAAGTTAATCTTTTAGACTGCTAACTTTAATTAACTTTTGCTGCTTCCATGTAGATGTTCTTCTTCACTTTGGCATCCAAACTGAAGAGTTTTTTGGGGAGCTTCCACACAATGTTCAGCTGCAATTACCCTGTTACCAGGCTTTCCCTGTTCTCAATATGCATTTCCCAAATCTGCTTTTTAAAAACACACTCCATCTGGAAGGAATGGTGCACACTGCTGGGCCCTGTAAAGATCCTGCTCACGTTGACACCATTTCCCCACAGTCAATCCTTCATAAACACCATTATCCCAGCATTTTCCCACCCCTGCCATGACAACAATGAGATTTGTTAGTTTTTGTAAATGAAAATTGTGATAGTAATAGAACAATCTACTGCCATGTCTATTTCAACTTCTTAAAAGAATCATTATAGTGCTATAATACATACATAAAGAAGAAAGGGAGAGAGTGGTATACTCCCACAGAAACTGTGATGAGGAATACTAATGTCAAAGGGAAAACCTGGGGAAAAGACAGAGGAAAATGTGCAGAAAATTGCCACATATGGTAGTTCCACTGTCAATGTGCATGCCTCTGCATTCATAGGGGTGATGTAAGAGACACAGAGACTCTTCACCAACAGAAAGTAGCCTTGGGAGACTTCTACGTATGTCCTGTATGTATTTCACATCCATCTCATTTTGCTGTTAGGCAGACATCACTTCTGGACTCTGTTTGATATGTTAATGCAGCTCCTTTCCTGTCTCTTCTCCCTGACCTTTTCAGCACCCGGAATTTGGACCTGCCTTGCACTTGTCTGGTCACAGGGCTAATTCCCACTTCCCCTAATCCAGGGGGTTACTGGGTCTGACGTGAATCAGGCCTTCAGTCAACCCACAGCAAGGGAACGTGGATAAATCCATATTTACCATATTTACCATATTTTTGGTGTTTTACATGATGTTGTCAGCATCCATCATCCCAGCAGCAAAGCAGCAGCTACATCCTCAATTTTAAAGCACTAGTTGGGGGAATCCACAAAAGTGGATTCCCCCAACTATGTAGCATGACGGAGAGGAGATCAACCAGCAACCATACTCTAAGGAGAAGTGTGGAGGCAATGTAGTGCTATCTGTGCCTCCAGCACCCACCCTCGCATCCGCCTACCTCTCCCTTCTCCCGGGGACAGGATTTTTTTTTTAAGCAAACTGCCTGGAGCAACGAATATGTGTTAAATTGTCCAGGCAGAGCAAAAAAAAGTTTTTATCCAACAGTTAACACACAAAACATGCCTCTCTACCCCCACCCCCACAAGATTATTTTTTTTAAGCTTCATAGTGCATAATTCCAAAAGGGGTGGCAGTAAAATAAGCACTATGCATCTATGATTAGATGCATAGGCATAGCAATGGAGAACTTTTACTTAAAAAAATACCTTGCATCATGGGCCCTTTAAAACATGGAGAAAGGTGACTGGCTGCTTGGGCTGATTGACAGGCAGAGGAGAGTTGTGTGTGTAGTGCTTTGCTCTCTTCCGCCATTTCAAGCAAGTATGAGGAGTGCAAAGAAGCGCGAGAAGGCGGCAGAGGAAAGCGAGAGAGCCAGGAGGTGTGGAATGGCCAGAGGCGTGATTTTTTTTATAGTGTTATGCCATTGTGCATACTGAGGAATGGCCCTCAGAATATTGGTCCTGGAAAACAGCATCAGGAGAAGGCGTGTGCTCTCTCCCTTATTAACTGGCATTGGTTATTCAATGTATAAAACAGGACACTGGATGAGATGGGCCACTGTTCTTGTTCTTAAAATAGCATTGTCGTGCATAAACTATAATGTCTACTTTTAGAACTGTTCCTTATATTTTCTGAAATTAAATGGAAATCACATTACTATTCTTGCATATATTGCAATCTTGGATGGATTTAACCTGAAAAGGGACAAGTAGTTTTATCTCTATAAATATCCACCCATGGCAGAATCAGATGTAAATAAATATTGCATTTGTGTACTGCCCCATCCCTTTTAGCTTGGTGCAGCTGACAACATTTTAAAACCACACACAGGAGTGATGAAACAATAAAACAACAGCCTACTGAAATCCACCTCCTGTAATTGTACAACTTGGCTCTCCAGGTCCCAGAATGAGGCTCCGAGGCTGAAAATTAAACCCCAAATTCAAACAACTCAATAACAAGATCCATAATAGGTTAAATGACAAGCTATGATTTTTCTTTATTTTATTAAAATAGCAAATGCTTCTCCAAAGCAGCTCATGTCTGTAGCAAAGAAACAAATTTCCATTGAAAAAGTCATGTTGTCACTCCAACAGAGCATCCTGTAGCAAATACCACCAAACGCCTAGAACAAGCTTTTTTGGACTAGAAGTCATGAAATTTCCCAACTCTTTGCCAAACAGATAATTTGTGCACAACATATGAATGCTGTATTCTTTGCTGTACCTGAACTTGATGTGGGAAATTACTTCCCCTCCCCTTCCTTTGTTGTTTTAAAGCCTTAAAAAGGACAGCTAATCATCCTTCTGAAAGAGTTACGTTTACTTAGGTGAATAGATATTTTACCAGGATCAGTGGAAGCTATCAACTGGTTTTCCAGTTATTCTAATTGCTACTTCCAAATTCTCCTTTTCCACAGTAACTTAAGTAAATGTATGAATACACCCACTAGTGTGAAATATATATTTTATGCTCCATTATTTGAAAACTGTTTCGGGTTTTAAGCAGATATTTGCCTAACTGATTTGGGGCTAAGAGTCTTTCTTTCTTTCTTTCTTTCTTTCTTTCTTTCTTTCTTTCTTTCTTTCTTTCTTTCTTTCTTTCTTTCTTTCTTTCTTTCTTTCTTTCAAAAAGCCCAGTGTAGCATCTATGGCTAACAGATTATGTCATGGAGAAAAAGCAAACAGAAACGAATGCCAAAACAAAACTGGTTTACGTGTCAAATTTTACTATCATTATATGTGTTTTCAATTTTCTAATAATGTAGGTGAAAAGTTGATCAGTGTAGCATCTAATCAATATGTATTACCATTGATTAATGATGCAGTCCAAAGGAAAACACATTTAATTTCCCTGCCCCCAAATCAAACCATTCTGCTCAAAATCCTTCCTATTACTCATGTCTAATCTGAATTATAGGATTAACTAGGCAGGGGGAGAGGATTGCCTGTTTGTTTGGCCAATTAATTGTGCATAATAGCTAGACAGAAAAGCCCTGTTTGACATTTTATATTCTGCAGCTCACTGCTTTTGGTGAATTGACCTAGAAATTTAGGTGAGGAACAGGTAGAATATAGGCAACCCTCTACCAGAGTTCTACAGAAAAATTGCCTTCAAATTCTCTTGGTGTAAGGGTACATACTTGGGATCCCTTGCCCCCCCCCCCCAAATGTTCTTTGTTTTAAGGATTGTCAAAATGTGAAGAGCCCAGCTATGGATATTGAAACTGAAGGCATTTTCACTTTTTCACTGGGGCTGGTGATAGCTGATATGTTTGCATTATTATGCTAACATGCTACGGTTTTACCATAGCAACAATTATGTTTGCCAGATATGATTTAACAAGGCCTTCTATGGGGAAAGGTAAAAGAAGGGATTTTGCTGTGATACATTTGATAGCTTTGCTGAACTGAATAAGTTTTCCATATATGCCACGCATCTGGAAAATGCTGATAAAACTACATAGATTAAGTCTAGGGTTGCCAAGAACCTGCTGGCTAATAGTAGGGGATTGGGGTGGTGGTGGTAGAGTTGCCTGAGAGTGGCTGCAAAAGGGCTGCAAGAAAAACATAACTTTTTAGTTAGGAGGATCATGGTTATTCTGCTGCTGGTTATGGCCAGTACAGAAAAAAAGTTCCCTGCAGTGTAAAGATGCTTTTGTGTACCACCATGACTACAGTAGGGAATGAAAGCCCCTAGTAGGGAGGGTTGAACAGAGGAAGTAGGATCCTTCCTTGCTGGCTTGCCCACCTGCTTTGGCACAAACTCCTCTTGTCTCATGCAAGCAGCATTGTTCTGCAACAGAAGAGGAGAGGAGTGGCTGCATATGAGCAACCAGTCAGTAGGATGCAGTTTTTACTTGTTAGGTATACTGCAGCCATATGTACATTTAAAACGATGGATTCACAGTGCCGCTATTTCTTAAAAGTATGGGCATGCATTCAGCTAATCTGAGCCAAAAAAAGAGACCCACCCAAATACCTTATTAATATTTTTCAGGTATTAATTCAGCCGAGTTTCTTTCTCATTTTGCTATTTTCCTGCATACTTAAATAGCTAAATCCAAAAAATCCTGAAAATATTTGGCATGTTTTGGGACCATTGGATAGCCTGAATTAAGGCATTTAAAGGGAATGAGATCCCTTTAAATGCCTAAGACTCAGAATTAACTCCAAGCTGCAACTTGGTAGCTTGAAATGGGAAGGGCATTTTAAGGGACCAAGAAGGATCTCAGCCCCTTTAAATGCCTCAGACTCATGGAGCTAAAAAAAAATTCAGCATTCCCTAATATTTATCAAATCCAAATACCATACAGATATTGAGATTCAGGAATATAATAAATATTGATATTTTTCGGGTTCAATGTACTAAAATTTGAAAAATACTGCTGTTGTTTTTGCACACCCCTTGTTACAAGCTTAACCATTGGGTTAAAATTATATTTGCAAGCTCCAAAATCTTGAAGGAAACCAAATCTTGAAGGAACACCTTGCAGCTCTTTGATAATAATTATGCTATCAAAGACAATTATACAATTGTCTGAAAAATTGTCAGCAAAACAGTAGTTTGCTTCTGGCAGAAGAAATTCAAGCAGTGCCAACTGGTTGCAATTTACCCAAATAGCATAGAGTAGCATTAACCCAGTAGGCAACTCCTAAAAAGAGGAGTAACATTTTCCTTAGCAAAGCTTTCCCACTGTATCTGCTAAGGCTCTTCTTGCTTTGAATTAATGGCTAGTTTTTCCAGGTTATATATTTGGGTGAAAGAGAACTTTTCCTGTGCAGTAAATCACTGCCTTGAGAAGTCCATTGGTGCAATCTTACCTCTTTGTTCAGTTGCTAATAAATAAAGTGTTGGAAGATTACAAACAGACTTGAAAATACTGAGGCATCTTGATGCCTGTTAAAGGGCTTGCTTTCAGTAATGAGTGTGATCTGCACAGTGACCTTCTCATGTTCTGAATTTTTATGCTGTTGTGACCATTTGCATGTACCTGAAGTCATTATCGGCCATCTCTTCATACCTTCTTTTCACAGAGCTTCCACAGTTAATCCACTGATAAACTGAAACATTACTATTCCAGTCCAAATCTCATCATTTTTAGACTCTGAATCTCTGTTGCAGGTGATGAGTAGGTCATGTGTTATTTGGAATGTCTACAGTGCTCAGACACTGACCAGCATTTTAAGTGTGATACTGGCACAAGGCTAGAAAAATGGGTCATCAAAGGCAAAGTAGAAATTTTTATATAAAGGCAGGGAAGGGCAGGGAAGGGTGATGATATTATTAGGGCTGAATGTTCTCCAGCAGGCCCTGAATGTTTAAAACTACTGAGTCAGTTAAAGCAGTGGTCCCCAACCTGCGGCCCGCGGCCCGGTGCCGAGCCGCAAAGGCCATGGCGCCAGGCCGCGGCTCCCTCTCCCCGCCCCCCCGCAGTAAAAAACTTCCCAGGCCGCAAGCTTACAGCCCGGGAAGCTTCTTACTGCGGGAGGGCGGGGAGAGGGAATCAGGGCCGGGCCGCGCGGCCGTTCGGGCGCGGCCCGAGGCGTGGGCATGGCCCGCGGGGGTGCGGCCTGCAGGCGCGGCCCCCGCGGGCGCGGCCCAATGCCCTTCCGGTCCCCAGCCTCAGAAAGGTTGGGGACCACTGAGTTAAAGGGAGGGGAGGACACAGGAGGGGTCGTTAGCCTGCTCTAGCCTTCAAGAGTTTATAGAGTTCTGGAGGGGAGAAAGTTTCCAAAGGGTTTGTTCCCCTTCTACACTACAATTCCTTGGTGGGCTCAGCTTGTATTATACAGTGGGCGGCTCATGTCCATCAGGTAATCCTTTAGGAAAACTTAAAAAAACAGACACCCCCTGACAAAGTAAGACTATCTACCTTCAGACTGCCAGATCCCTCCTTGCAACTGGCAAGGGATGAGGGACTTAACAGGAACAAGAGGGAGGTCCAGTCAATGTTGCAGTGATGTGTCTACTTCACTTCAGCCATGGCCCAGAACGGATATCATCACACAGGAATGCCAGGACAACATCTGGGCAAAAACTCTATGGTAAATTTGGCTTCTACTATAGTTTTTTTTGCCCAAATAGCAGAACATCACCCAGATGTTGACAACATGATGATGTCACTTTCGGTTTACATTGAAAGAGACAATGTCACTGCATTGTTGACTGGGCCTCCCCCAACTGATTGGTGGTGGGACAATAGGGTCTGACAGCAGAGGAATCCACCTCCACCAGTGGGGTCTGGAAACCCTTATCTATAGATTCAATGGATTCCCAATTACAAGAAAAAAGAACTTTTATTTGTACCTCACTTTCCACTACCCAAAGGAATCTCAAAGTGGCTTATAGTCACCTACCTTTCCTCTCCCCACACCAGATACCCTGTGAGGTAGGTGGGGGTGAGAGAGCTCTGAGAGAACAGTGACTGGCCAAAGGTCAGGTGGCTACATGTGGACTATCAAACCCAATTCTCCAAATCAGAGATTCTTAACCACTACATCAAGCTGTAAAGATCTATGCCACTCCCTATAATGGCCCCCTAGGCGATATGCATCTCTTGGGAGCGGAGTTGGGATGGGATTGTAGTCTGTCGCCTCTAGGTTGTTTTGATTTTTATCTGTATGGAGATTGTTTGGCAATATATTAGACATTATATAAAACTAGCAAAAAAGCCCATTTCCAGCAGGAATGCAATGGGCACTAGGACCAAGAGGACACCAGGAGGTGCAGATCTCTCTCTGTGTCTCTCCCTCTCACTGCACGTCTCGGTGTGCCTCGCAGCAGGAGGCATAGCAGGTAATGAGGGCTGGTGTACAGTTTGGGGAAGCTCTCTCTGTTTGTCTCTCTCCCTTCGTCAAAGAAGGGGCGGCTCTCTCTGTGTCTCTGTCAGCAGCTGGGGCAGCTGTCTCTGTGTCTCTCTCTGCCTCCCTCGCAGCAGGAGCGATAGGAGGGAATGAGGGCTCCTGCTTGGTCTGGCAGGGCTCTTTGTGTCTCTATATGTCTCTGGTATGTCTGAGAGGATGTGGCTAGCGTCCAGGGAGGGAAGGAGGGAACTGTAGGGGATTGCTGGCTATGTGTTTTTTTTTGGGGGGGGGGGCTTTAAATAACATAGCAATGAGTTTTCAAACAACTGAATGCCATTGCTATGTATAAGTATCAAGTTAAAAAAAGAGGCGAAACCAACAAACCACCAATTGGTTCGCCCTGTTTACAGGCCGAGGAGCAGTGAGTGAAATAGCATACTGCTCTCTGATTTGCTGTTTGTGCAGCACGTGTGAAGGAGAAGATGCGGCAGGAAGGCTTTGAAGTGTGGAGGGAAGGAATAGTGTGATTGCCGATACTGGGATATGGGGGCAGCCCCCAAATGGCTGATCTCCTCCTCAGGGGTTGTGTACAGAGGGTAGTAATAGTAAAACCAAAATCAGCTCACATGTGCAGTCCTACAGGGAGCAGTCCTCTCTCCTATTTTATTTAACATCTTCATGCACCCTCTTGCTCAGCTGGTGCAGAGGCTTGAGCTGGGTCGCCACCAATACACAGATGACACCCAGCTCTTCCTCCTGATGGATGACCCTTAGCCTGATGCCTCAAAGCAGTGACAATGCGGCTCAAGCAGAGTTGTCTGAAGCTCAACCCTTCAAAGATGGAGGTCCTGTGGCTGGGTAGGAAGGGACCAAGAGAGGAAACTAGCTAGCAGTAGCCCACTCCACCAGAAACCTAGGTGAGATCCTCGATGCCCCCCTCTCCATGGAGGCACAGGTCATGAGAGTAGTGTGGCAAGGTTTCTACCACCTATTCCAAGCCAAGCTACTAGTGTCCTACTTGGCACCAGAACACCTAGCCACAGTGATCCATACAATAGTCACCTCTAGACTGGACTTCTGCAACTCTCTCTACGCAGGCCTAGATACGGAAATTACAACTGGTTCATAACGCCGCAGGCAGGATTCTCACCAATACATCAAGGAGATCACACATCTGGCCTATACTTCAACATCTCAACTGGCTCCCAATTGAATTCCATATCAAGCTTAAGGTTATGGTTCTTACCTTCAAGGCCATACGCAGTCTGGGCCCAGTGACCTGAGAGACCGTTTTTCGGCCTACACACCCAATAGAGCACTGCATTTTGCCACCACCAACCAGCTGGTGATCCCTGGTCCCAAAGAAACATGTCAGTCCTTAACAAGGTCCAGAGCTTTCTCTGTCCTGGCTCCCACCAGATGGAATAAGCTCCCTGAAGAGATCAGGGCCCTGCCTGAACTCCCACAATTTCACAGGGCCTGCAAAAGGGACCTCCTCCACCAGGCATTTGCTTGAGTCCTACTGACCCAACTGGTACCCCCTCAGACACCCCCTCCATTACGTGAAGCAGCCTGACCTCCCTGGGTGTTTAAGTTTGTCATTCTATTTGAAACCACTGTTGGATTATTGTTGATATGTTATTTATGGCTGTTATATGTTTAGACTGTTCTATGTATTACCCCTGCAATGTTTTATGTGAACAGCCCTGAGCCATATGGGAGGGCAGTATAAAAAATCTAATAAATAAATAAATTTATTATCATGCTATTGCAAGTCGCAGGTTTCTCGCCATTTTGACTACTGTGTGGAAATGTCCGTGATTTCGCATGCAGGCAAAGAGGCAACATGCAGGTGAAAATACACAGACCCTTGGGCAGGACTGTGACACTAAGTACTCTTGGTTCTTCACAAAATCTTTGTATTTTATTGCCACATTATGGAATTTCTCAAAAATATACAAATCAAGAAGGAATAAGAGCAGATTGAGCTTATCTTAAACCGCTCCTGCGGTCAAATAAAGCCCTAAGGGCTATTGGGGAGGAGTTAGGGTGGGCTCTGTCTGTAATAAAAACTTGGAGGGGCGAAACAGGAGCCGCAAAGCGGCTCCTGATTCGCCCCTCCAAGTGCCACTCAAGGGCCAAGCGGCCAATGGGGAGGCGCGTGAAGCGCCTTCCAATTGGCCCCTCATCAGGACAGACCAAAATTCCATTCACCCAGCCCAGTCTGGCTGCCAGTCTGCTCCTGACCACCGCAAGGAGAGGAGGTCAGCAGGGCTGCCAAGGGGGATGAGAACAGAGGCTGCGCTAGCCCTTTTCGCCCCAAGGCTATCTTAACTGTCATGTCCAACTGCAAATTGCCTCAGAACCCTGACAGAGCTGGGAGGAGGTCCCCCCTGCTTAAGGCATGCTGCGAAGGAGCGTCTGACTGAGGTGAGGGAGGCATTTTCCTTTAGAGAGCAATGCAGGGGAGCCTGAGGGCCTTCCTTTTGAGGGGGGGACTTTCCCCTTCTGCCAAACACTTGCCTGACAGGGAAGCCACAGAAAAGCCCCTTCTCACTTAAAATACTGCTCTGCCCGGAGGTTAGACACAGCCAAGCCATGTGTCTTTCTTCTTTGCAACTCTCTGCAGATTTGAGGTCACTGCACAGTATTATTCTGCAGAAGAAATTTGCTCTTTTGTCTTCTGTTTCATCTGCACAACAACCCTGTGCAGTAGGCCTCAAGTCTTTCAATTCAACAACAACCTTTGTGGGAGGCCTTAAATGTTTCTTCCCTACCACAACCCTGTCCAAAGTAGCCCTTTCTGCCTGGGGAGCTGATCTTTATACTCTGCAGATGAGCTGCAATTCCAGGAGCTCTCCAGGCCCCACCTGGAGGTTAGCTACCCCTGGGATGGAAATATTCCTGGAGGTTTGGAGGTGGGACTTCAAAATCATACAGTGCCTCAGAGTCCAGCCTTCGAAGGAGCCATTTTTGCCTGCAGTTGGGAGGGAGTGGTGCAGTTGTGTCCCTCCTGGGTTATGGGCTATAGCCAGCCCTTACCAGCAACTGTTTGTATTCTGGGGCGCAGACAGGCAGATCAGCATCAGTCCTGTGAATCTGGAAAGTGCAGGAAGATCTAAATAAATATTTACAGCCTGAAACTGTAAATAGAGAACAAGTAAATGTCTGGAGACACATGGTAACTGAAATGACTTATTGGCCTGGCAAATAACCTTGGCCTGGCAAATAAAAAAACAGTATAAAAAACCTTACTAAGGTCAGGACTGCTGTGCACAGAAAGTCTTCCTCTTAGGGTTGCCAGCTTCCCTGAGAGGCTCACTACCCCCATCTCCCTCTTGGGGAGTCTGCTATGGGGAGAGAAAGGGAAGACGATTGGAAAATGCTTTGAGACACCTGAGACCTGCTGGGTCACTGCAGCCCATTCCCAGTTCTCTCAGATCACTCACAATCCCACATACCTCACAGGTTGACTATTGTGGAGAGACGAATGGAAAAGGTTTGTAAACCACTTTGAGACTCCTTTGGGTAGTAAGCAGTAGGGTACAAAAATCCGATCTTCTTCTTGGCAGTATATAAATATTATAAATAAATAAATACATATTTTATTTTTTATTTTATTTATTTAGATTTATATACCGCCCTCCCTGAAGGCTCAGGGAATGTTTACATAAATAAATACATAATACATACATAATATATACATACATAAATAAATGAGCAACCATGAAAGAAGCATGTGGGCACATAACATTTTATCAACAGTGAAAAAATGGAAAAGAAGGAACAGGGTGGACCCCTGTGTACTGTGACTACTCCATGTGTATTAGGGTAGAGGGGCATTTCGGTGAATGTGGCCTAATTCACACAAGAAAGGATGCAGAACTGGGAGAAATTGGTTGCAATGTAATCATGAACAATGGATCTTCACTTCGTTGGTCAGTTTCAGTTTAATTCCTGTGAAAGAACACTTGCATCATTTTATGGTTGGGGGTCACCACAACATGAGGAACTGTATTAAAGGGTCGCAGCATTAGGAAGGTTGAGAACCACTGGACTAGACTCTGGGTAACCCTGGTTCAACTCCCCACTCTGCCATGGAAGCTTTCTGAGTGACATTGGACCAATCTCTCTCTCTCTCTCTCTCTCTCTCTCTCTGCCTAATATGCTTCACAGAGTGGTTTTGAGGATAAAATGGTAGAGAGGAGAATTATGACAACTGCCTTGGGTCACCAATGAGGAAGAAATATAGGGTGTAAATGAAGTAAACAAAGAATACATTTACCTAGGGGCAGGTAAAAAAAGTTGGTTGTGAGTGGGAGGGACAGAGGGAAGCAGAGGAAGGGAGAGATAATATGGGGACGGCCAGGAAGAGAGGAAGAAGAAATAGAGTATGGGGGGGGGGAAATGAAATGAACCCCCCCAAATTCTTTTGGGTTCCCTTGTATCCTGTAGTAGTATATTGTAATCCCCTGAAGTCTCACTTACTGCAAGGTAATGGATAGTGAGTTTTGAAACAACAGAATTGCTTTAAATGTCAGAATAAAATTCTATGGGAGCACAAACTTATATTCCAGTACACTTCTCAGTACTATTATGTACTCAGTTTATGCAGTGGGCAATGAACGATTCCAGAAGCCATGCTACAGGGGTTAGTTACCATTTGGTGAGAGTCATAACGGGTGAGTTACAGTGTCTTTACCTTTATCTACAAATATACCAGTAGATGGGAAGAAAACAGAAACTCCTCCAGCATGCAGAACACCCCCGTATCAGAATCACAGGGAAACTCCGAACACCAAGAGGCTTTCCCTCCAGACAACTCATAGCTGCCATTTCCTTCCTCTGTACTTGAATTTAAGCTGCAAAACAGCTTATAGTTATCTTTCCCTCCCCTCTCATATCTCAAACACTAGGCCAATCCAGAAACAAAGCAGTTATTTTGTCAAGTCCCTGACTCCCAAGGTGGCTCTTTGGGCAGAACTTTAGTGATAGGCACTTTCACTGTAACAAAGATAGTCGAGTTTGCAGCAGTATTTATAATTTGATAGCCTTGAGACCTGCAATTACATTGATGTGCTCCTCGAAATATTAGACACGGTTGTCATGCCCCATGAAAAATAATTTTTCTATTTTATCTGCCTGTCCTTATTTTGTTGGAGATTAAAATGTCCCTCTATGAAACATGAAACATAGCTACAAATCCTGTTGTATTTACTTTTATATGTACGGATTTTTAAAAATCTGTTGTCTTTCTGTAACGTCACCGCTAAACAAAATGCATTTTTTGCCAGTCATAATTATTTTTTAAATGTAGTATCCTAAATTAATATGTGCTTGGTCCTCCTGTTAGCATGGAAATATAATGGAATATTCATGTCTTTTGCTAGGAACTGATCAGTGTACAATAACTGTTGGCAAATAAACAGTGTTATCTTAAAGAGAGTTATGCCCTTCTAAACCCATTGTTTTCAACAGAACGATATAAAACTGGAAATAAGCAAAAGATTCAATTTATACAATTCAGCAGATAAACCCAAACTCCTGATTTCTTTAAAAATATCCATATTTAAAATCTGGAAAAGATTGCTTTTTAATATACACATTGCATATTTCTGTACAATTCCCCTCTGCTATTCCACAGTCATTTCTATGGTCACCTGTCCCCAAATCAGACAACCCAACATTTAAAAGAGACATCTTGGGGTAGTGGTTTGGAGTGCAGACTTCTAATCTGGCAAACCAGGTTCGATTCCGTGCTCCCTCACATGCAACCAGCTGGGTGACCTTGAGCTTGCCACAGCACTGATAAAGCTGTTCTGACTGAGCAGGAATATCAGAAGTCTCTCAGCCTCACCCACCTCACAGGGTGTCTGTTGTGGGGAAAGGAAAGGGAAGGCGATTGTAAACCGCTTTGAGACTCCTTTGGCATGTAAGTGGCATGTAAGAACCTACTCTTCTTCTTCTTTTAAAACCATTAGGATGCTTCTCTCTCTCCCTCTCACTCTCTCTCTTTCTCTGTGTGTGTGTAATGAATAATTAGATATATATTTAACTACAACAAACACCTGCTGAAACTGTTGCAGGACATTTTAATCTCCCTTTTACCCCAAGTTCCAAGAGGCTACTCGCTCAAGTCAGATTTGATATGGGGGAGTTCAGTAAATGATGCTCTGTGAGCGGGGGGAAAAGGCACAAGAAAGAGCAACACACTATTTTACTTACCCCTCCTCAGTCTGTCAATCAATGGAGGCAGCCAATCAAAGGTTTATCTCCAAAATCCCCCCCCCAGCGTGATTTTTTAAAAACATTGAAACCAACAGGTACTCATTGAAATGCATACGCTTTGCCACAGAAGACAGAGAACCACAAAAAATCCAAAACAAAACAAAACAAAAGATCCGAACACGGCCGGCTGGCCTCTTGTGTTTTATACCCCTGGCCCTTCTGCTCCTCTTCTCCCCCCCCCCGCCCGCTGGTCCACCTGCTTGCAGCTCAGAATATGGCGCAAAAGCCTCTTTGTTCCCACATGTAAGAAAATTAGCTTACCAAAGAGAAATTTCCAGCCAATCCCTGCTGCACAAGTTTTCACATGCAGGGAGTTATGTATGTCAATAATAGTTTGAGGATTTTTTAAAAGCCTTGGACGCCTGCCCTCTTTCTCCCCAAGCAATTCTGAAGGTGGGGCGGTGCTGCCCGAGCTGCCACTGCTGCCGCCTCCCCCGCACGTACCCATACACCAACACCCACACCCATTTGCCAGGAGACGACACTTCCCCGTGAGGCACCAAATAGTACAATGGGATTGTTTTGGGTGGGGAAACTTGTTTGGAGTGAAGGCATCTTCTCACTATCAGGATTAGGTTCCAATCCAAATACAGCCAGGTGGCCTTGATGCATTTGCTACTAAAAGGGAAAAAGACTCCCGGCATCATGTAATGTCTGGTTTCCAGACACTGTAGCTAAAATGACTTTTTAGAGCATATTTTTTGCAGTTCACTTAATGCCCTATCAGTCAGAACTTGCTTCCTATCTAAAACAACACATTTTGTAGATTATGTATATAGGAGAATACACAGTTCCTGATCTGAATGGCTCAGGCTAGCCTGATCTCATCCTGTTTTTGACTGCTAAGCAGGGTTCTCTGTGGTTAGCATTTGATGAGAGACCACCAAGGAAGTTCAGGATTATTCTGCAGGGACAGGCAGTGGCAGATCACCTCTGAATGCCTCTTGCCTTGAAAACCTCACAAGGTCACCTTAATTCAGCTGCAACTTCACAGCACTTTCCATCAACACTATAACACCCAGACCAGATTTAATAAATAGAAGTGAAAGCTTGATTTATACCTCGTTGCACACCCTGGGGTAGTATAGAAAGTACAAGAAATGCATTGTACATTATTGCCCTTTCCCTTTTCCTGGAACGGGGCTTTCTTTTTTTATAGCAAGCTGCCTGGAGCAACAAATATGTGTTGCTTAAGACAGGCAGAGTAAAAAAACATTCCACCTACCAGTTGCCTCACAAAGCATGCCTCTCAACCCCCCCCCCCAAAAAAAATCGGGGGGAAATTACCTCAGAATTCCAAAATGGGGTGGCATTAAAATATGCACTATGCATCTATGATTAGATACATAGGCATAGCAACAGAGAAGTTTTACTAAAAAAAAAAAAGATTGCTTTCCCTTTAAAGCTAGGAGAAAGCTGTTTGCCTGGCTGCCATGATTGACAGGCAGGGGGAGACTCGCTTGTATTGCGAGACCCTCTCCGCAGCCATTTTAATCAGCCGTGTGGAGTGCCTGGAAGTGTGGGAAAGTGGGAGAAGAACTTGAGAGAGTGAGGAGGTGAGAAATGGCAGGGGGCGCAATTTTTAATAGACTTAAGCAATTGTGCTGGCTTAACGCAATTTTTTTAGAAGTGCAGAAAAGTTTTTGTACTGTCAAATTCACAAGGGGTTTATAGATAGATGAGTCAAGACTTGTCACAGCAGAACTATCATTTGTGGGGCCTGGTCATACTTAATGGTGAAATTGGTTTACAATTTGAAATTCCAGTATCTAGAAAGGAGCAGGAGCAAGGCACATATCTTTACTTTCGTGGTAATTTGCATTTTGACTCCCCCCATAAACAGAATTACTTAGACTTAGTTAAGAATACAGTATATTATTTGCCTCAAGGCATACTTCTTTTGTATTTCTATGACATTACTGATTAATTATGTGAAACCTCTGCTTCATTTTGAGCCAGAGTTCCTGAGGCTACTTTGGTTTAAGAAGATTCCTTTTCCAACTTTGAAACTTGTGATTTTCCATAAATCCCTGCTTTGGTTTTTATGGGGAAAAGGCAGAAGACCATCTCTGCAATACTCTAATTCAGGCGTAGTCAAACTGCAGCCCTCCAGATGTCCATGGACTACAATTCCCATGATCCCGTGCCAGTGAATGCTGGCAGGGGCTCATGGGAATTGTATTCCATGGACATCTGGGCAGAGTGTGCACTTATTTTGTTTATTCCATTGTCAATCCTGTTGAATTCAGGTCAATTTGAACTCGGGTCTTCCTCTTTCCCCCACTCTCCATTGAAACAGGAACGTGTTCTGCACGTGGTTAGGGTAGTTCAGAAGGGGGGGGGGCAAGTCTCTTTCTTTCTTTTCTTGAAGGGAGGGGGAGAGGAGCCAAGCAGGGAGCCTCTTTCTTTTCTTGGAGGGCGGGGGAGAGGATCGAAAAAGGCAGAGAAGGGAGAAAAAATCAAGGACTGGCAGAAGTTGAGAGAAATTAGGGGCTTCTCCTTTAAGGCAAGATTGTCACATGACCAGGTGTGGCCTATCAGAGGTTCTCTACCACGGAGCTTGCTTTCCCAATCCGGATTTGAAAAATATTGAGAGTTAAAGGCGCTCTAAGATATCGCACAATAAAGGTAGGGTCACTCCGGATCAATCCTTCTTGCTGCAGAAGGAAAATTTAAATCGCCCCAAATCCAAACGGAAATTGCATTCTGTGTAGAGGGCAGGGACTGAATCGACCTGGGATTGGAATAAAAGCTCCGGGCAGTTTACACCCTGGAGGGCCGCAATTTGACTACCCCTGCTCTAATTGATGGAGTGTAGTGGTTAGAGCAGGGGGGGCCAAACTATGAACATTTTTGAGCAATGGAAAATGCTATGGAAATTAAATTAATAATTATTAATGATAATGCTACCTCATTATTTCTTCATAAAATAGTAATGGAACGAAACCACTGTAAGAATCAAACCAGACACAGAACTTCACAAATGAGCAGTTGGTAGTTGTTATGTACTGTTTTGGAGCCTTGGTGTGTGTAAGGCAGTTGTAAGCTGTAAGGCAGCTCCTGAGCACACATGAAGCTGCCTTATAGTCAGAACATTAGCCGATCAAGGGCAGTATTGCTTCCTCTGACTGACACCTGTTCTCCAGGGACTCAGGTGGAGGTATTGCACATCACTTGCTATTTGATGCTCTTTACTGGAGATGTCGTGGATTGACATGGGAACTTCTGCATGCAAAGTCCTATGCTACAGCCACAGACTCACCCCTAGTTTTAGTTTTAAAACCAACCCACAAATTCCCAGTTTTTGAAATGAGGGACAGTCCACTTAGTCAGCTGTAAGTCTTAATGCTTTCAAGTGAAAGGTATTGAAAAGGGCTTTACTTTGAATAAATATTATTACTATCATTATTATCTTGCTAAGGCCATCCAGAATAGCTTGATCTTGCCAGATCTCAGAAGTTAAGCGGTGTTGGCCTTGGTTAGTATTTGCATGGGAGTCTACCAAGGAACTGGTATTCTGACTTCAAAACAAGGAACTCCAGGGTCAGTGTGTGGTGGGAAACAACAGCAAACCACCTCTATTAGCATTTATCTTGAAAATCCTATGGGGCCACCAAGCAAGGGGCCCAGATCTAACCCACCCTGGCAGAAGAGCTCCATCTTGCAGGCCCTGTGGAACTGAGAAAGCTCTATCAGGGTCCTCAGCTTTCCCGGGAGCTCATTCCACCAGCTTGGGGCCAGGATCAAAAAGGCCCTGGCCCTGGTTAAGGTCAGGTGAACCTCCTTCAAGCTATACTTTAACAACCGTTGACAGTGATGTTGGTTTGTAGAGAACCATAATATTGTTCCTGGCAAACAAACATACAGTTTAATGGATTACTAGCTCCCATGAGTACAGCTTGAAAAGCCTACCTTGCAGACTTGGCTTTGGTAAACAAAATGCAGTACGATTTTCAGCCTGCTCGAAACTGTCACTTTTGCACCGCAAAACATCAGTAGAAAACTTTAGCTTCTGATGTGAGCAGGTTTTAGCAGGCTGGGATTCAGCAGGTTAGCAAAGACAAATGCCGTTGTACAGATCTTAGAGGAACAATGAGAAAAACTGCATGGGAGGAGGCCCTCAACTACTATCTCCCTCACCTAAAAGAAGCCTCTAATCTCTGGAAGGCAAGGTCCTTCAGGGGACTTGCTGTTTCTTATACCTGCCCTCCATTCTCTCACAAGCTCTGTCCAGCCCAGTTAACTGGTTTCCTTCCAGGCAAGGCTCAGATGCTAAGGAAAGAGAAAGAGAGAGAGAGAGAGAGAGAGAGAGAGAGAGAGAGAGAGAGAGAGAGAGACTGCTTGTTATTGGCACCAAACGCCTGATGTCTTCTTCTCCAAGATTAGACCCCACAGGCTTTGAATGGAAGAAGAAGCTCCCAACCATCCCACTGCAGTCTGCCAGCGACATCCTCTCTGGGTTCTACCGCAGACAAACTCGGCACATTAAGCTACTAACCGGAGCTTCTCTGTTTGTCTGCAACATAAGCTCCTGTGAAACAAACATGCAGCAGCAGTTTTCAAGCCTGACAAGCACAGACACACAAGCACATGTGCAGCTACAAGGACTGCAGTTTATCCGGGTTTTGTGATTTTTTCAGTCTTACCGTTCAAGTTGCTGGAGGCTTGTTTTTTCCCCCCACTCTCTCTTTTCCTTTAATTCTGTTTTTTTACTTGTGAAGACAGCAAAATAAACAGAGCAGGTGGCTTTGAATACCCCAGCTTGCCATCTGTAGCCTTGGCCCTTATAATCCAGGAGGAGTTGCTGGCTGGCTCCTTGGGAGGCAAGCAATACAGGCTGCTGAAGGGGGCAAGGAGTGCTTGGAAGGAGTCTCCTCTCCTTCTGGAGGCTGGCTGTGCTTTGTGGATCGAGCTTGCCTTTGCTGGCAGCTGCTGTCTCTGTTGGTCTGAGAGCTTCCCCACTCAGCCTGACAGCTCCGGCAACTACAGTTAAGGTGGCTCTCAGTCCTCTTTAGCTGCAGAATTTTCTTTACGTAAAAAACAAAACAAGTTCACACCGCAGGCAACCCAGGGGGTCTGTCCTCTCAGCATGGATCACAAAGAAGCCCCCAGCTGTTGAGGATGAGCCATCCCTTGGCTTAGTCTCCGTGCATGTTTGCTTCTTCATTGGATGCCACAGTGTACTGCTCAATGAAGCAGAGCTGGAGTGAATAGCATATTTAAGCCTGGCAAGAGTTCTAAGTCGCCCCCAAATCAGTCTTGTGTAACATTTTTACCTCCTCTGAGTACTTCCTCCTTAAATCCCTAACACAAATGTAATTGCATCCCTGCTTCCAGTTAATTCACTTTTCTTTATTATCCACTTACATGGGAACTTGCAAACCTTAAGTGGCTGGAGTCACTAGCTAAAATTTCGAGGCCAGACATTCAAGCCGGGACTTAGCACACAGTGAGGCTCCTGCAAGTAGGCTTGAGCTGTCTGCTCTGAGGGACTTCAAAACAGAATCCCCTGAAATCTGACTTCAAAACAGAATCCCCTGTAACCTCCAAACCTCGAATATATTTCCTGGAGTCCAGAAGTCATTATAAAACTACATTTTTAAGGGGACCCATGAGTGGGCCACAAGAGTTTCAAAAGCAGTGTATATTCATTGTACATTGGTGTGTGTCCAGAATGATTTGATTTCAGGAATTCTGTTTCGGCATTGAAGTACATAAGAGAAGCCAAGTTGGATCAGGCCAATGCCCCATCTAGTCGAAGACTCTGTGTCACACAGTGGCCAAAACCCAGGTGCCATCAGGAGGTCCACCAGCAGAGCAGGAACTGCAGAAGCCCTCCCACTGTCACCCCCCAAGGACCAAGAATGCAGGGCATCACTGTTCCAGATCATGTGTTCCATCTATATCTTGTTGCTACTAGCCACTGATGGTAGGTGGTCAGTGAATTGCCTCCAGGCCAGGCTGGATTCTGGAGATTTTTGGTGGGGGGATCACTTGGGGATGAAATTGGGGTCGCCGTGGGTAGGCAGGTAGTTGTGAGTTACTGCATGGTGCAGGGGGTTGGACTAGATGACCCTGGAGGTCGCTTCCAACTCTATGATCTCTGCCCCACATGTTTATCCAATTCCCTTTTGAAGCAGTCTATGCTTGTAGCTGCCACCACTTCCTGTGTCAGTGAATTCTATATCTTAATTATTTAGTTTTATTTTATTTCGTTTACATTTAGATATCATGCTCCCCTGGAGCTTAGGACGGTTTACATAAAACTTGGTGGAACAGGAACAAATTATTCTTTGGGTGAAGAAGTACTTCCTTTTATCTATTCTAAACCCACGGCTCATTAATTCCATTGAGTGCCCACAGGTTCTTGTACTGTGAGAAAGGGAGAAAAATATTTCACCCCCTACCTTCTCTTTCGCATACATAATTTTGTATACCTCTATTATATCACCCCTCAGTCATCATTTCTGCAAGCTAAAGAGCCCTAACCTCTTTTGCCTTTCTTCATAGAGAAGGTGTTTGACCCCCTTAACCATTTTACTTGCTCTTTCTTGCACCTCTTCCAATGCTAGAATATTTTTGTGTGTGTGGCGACAGAACTAAGTATTACAAATGAGGTCACACCATAGATTTATACAGGGCCATTATGATACTGGCTGATTTGTTTTCAATCCCCTTCCTAAATATCCCCGGCAGAGCATTTGCCTATTTTCTGCCTTTTTACTGAAGTCACACACTGAATTGACATCTTCAGTTAGTTTTATGCCATTACTCCAAAGTCTCTCTCTTGATTGGTTACTGCCAGTTCAGACCCCATTTACGTACATTTATAGTTAGGAATTTTGGCTTCAGTGCACATTACTTTGCACTTGCCCAAATTGAACTTCATTTGCTATGTTTTCACCCACTTGTCCAGCCTGGATAAATCCCTGGAGGCCGTGTCTGTGTGTGTAGAACATGTAATTTTTTCTAAACTCTTTGGAAGAAGGCCAGGGTAAAATATAGGAAATAATTATTCTTATATACATCTTTCTTATTTCCCTACTTTATGCTCACGATAACTAGGGCTGGCAACTGTCTATATCAGGTGCATGGGAATTGTAGTCCATGGACATCTGGAGAGCCACAGTTTAGCCACTCCTGGTCTATATTAACAATATCCTGTCCCTTTCCTGGAGGTTCAAGGCCATGAAAAGCTTCAGCTGACCATTTTTGACAAATTAATCCTATATTAAAGGCACCAGACATTTTTCTCTAGGCCTTTTGGCAACCCTAACCCTTGTGCGGTAGCCTAAGGAAAAATTACTGGCTCAAGTTCTCCCAGCAAGCTTTGGGGCAGCATAAATATTTGAGTCCAACACTCCATTACACCACAGTGGCTGTCTAGAGAATCTTCATAAATCAATTGTTAATACTTGTTTTGTTGGTTAAGGATTATGTAATGCTTTTCATTTTCAAGCCAAATTTACTACTCATTCTTCAGTTTTATTCTTCATTATTGTATTTCAGGAATGCTATGGTGAGCCTTGAGAGCACAGGAAGTAATTAATTAAATTGCAAGGCATCAGTGATGGCACAGGTACTGTCCAGTATATGCCTCTGATAATCGCATAAAATGTACATTTGTCATAGAAGAGCTAGGGTTTTTTATCCCGCTATTACCCGAAGGAATCTCAACGCAGCTTACAATCGCCTTCCCCTTCTCTCCCCCGAACAGACATCCTGTGAGATAGATGAAACTGAGAGAACTCTGAAAGAACTGTGACTAGCACAAGGTCACTCAGCTGGTTGCATGTGGCAGAATGGGGAATCAAACCCGATTCTCCAGATTAGAGGCTCATAACCACTATACTAAGCTATAAAGATCTATGCCACTCCCTATAACACCCCCTTAGTCTTAGTCTGTCGACTCTGGGTTGTTTTGATTTTTATCTCTATAGGGATTTTATTGGGTATTCTTTTATTGTTAGCTGCCACAAGACTTCTCAGAGCAGCAGGGTACAAATCAAACTATAAACAAACAAAAAAAAATGAAACTGGCTCTCAAGAGCTTTATGTGTCTTTGAAAATACATTATTATTTCTGTGTATAATACTGAATACATTATATGATACCTGATAATATGTGGAACATAGGAACAACTGAAGTGCTGGTACAATAATGCCTCTTTTCTAAATCTAGGACTGGCCTTTCTTGGGTGCAATATTACTGACTGTCTGATACCTTGCCCCACAACTGGGGCTGAGTTCTAGTTCTTAATCACACAACCTATTATGGTAACCCTTCCATCAAAATCTTCCTCCTTTGTTCTTCTTTCTGACAAGTTCCTTTAAAAAATAAGAAAGGCTTCTAACCAATTTCCTCCAAGCTAAAGGTTGACTTTTCCAAAGGAAGAAAACAAACCACAGCAAACAAATATGCCAAAATAGATAAAAAAGCTTCCCCCTTTCTTTCCATGACGTGCATGCTTTAATGTTGGGAGGCGACACTATTTCAGGCATGCTGTATTATTTATATCTAATCATACGGCACTATATTCATTTTAGAAGAATATATATCCAGTTGGCTGACTTCAAAAAGCTGGGAAAAGACCGAGTTTAAACTGAAGAGAAAGCTGAGGGAGAAGACTCTCCCCCTGTCTATTATGCACACACAGACCTTGCCTTTTATGTGTATTCAATTGACGTTTTTTCACAAATTTCCATCCCCCTTCTCCTGGCTCACCTTGCACTTTACTTAGAACAGACTTTCTCAACCAGGGTTTTGTGAAACCCCGGGGTTTCCTGAGGGCCCTGGAAGGGATCCTTGAATGGGTGGCAGTTAATTAATTTTTAATATATTTTTAAAATTTGTTAAACATTTATCTGGTGATACGACCATATATGGTCATGTTGACCTTCCCCCCTCCCCAAATGGCCAATGATGGGCCTGGAGGAAGTGGGAGTGGGAGGGGCCCCTGGTGGGTGTATGCATAGCTATGACTCTCCACCATATTCTGCATGATTGTGCCACTTCTGGGGCTTCTCAAAGCCTGAAGAATGTTTCAGGGATTTCTCAATGGTAAAAAAGTTGAGAAAGGCTGAATTAGAAACCAGGGGAAACGAAAATGATGTGAGCATACACAAGAATACCAGAAACATTGAGACAAATAATTTTTCGCCATAACCTAATAAGTCAGAATTAAAAATTTGAGAAAACCTGTGCACACGGAAAAACATTTCTAGTTTAATAGCATAATTATTTCATCCAGTGCAAGTTCTAGGTATTAGTTCTGAATCCAAAACATATATTGTAGGTTCCCTCCCCCCCCCCGCCGATTGCCCGATCAAAGTGTAAAGGAGTGCTTTCAGAATCTGCAGAAATGCTCATCTCTAACAACAGCTGGTTTAACCAAATTCTTTAATTGTGACATTCAGCCATTTCTGGAGGCCACATAAAAATGCATGGTCCTAGAAGGCCATTGGGAAGAATCGCCTTGTTCCCAAAGTTTGAAATTCTAGGGATACTTTCAGCCTGCTGATATGCTAATTTCTGAGGACCACCTGAGGTCCTTGAAGTTGGGAAGAATAAAATTTAATAGACAGGGAAAGACAAACAATCCTGTTTTCCTTGCTCTTGCAGGTATAATTGGGGCAGGTACATCCTGCAAAATCTGGACACATGATAGCTTTGCATGTTGTAAGCGTTCTGTTCATGCCAATGCAATCACACAATAATGACAGTGATAGTCATGATGTCATTAAGAATGTCTTTTCTATTAGCGATTAAAAAAATCAAATCTGGATTCAGAAATCACCCCTTTTGTGTTTCCCTCCCCTTTCCTAAAAAGCTATGTTGCAAGAACTGTGGAAATTTCCAATTACTATTAGCAGGTTCCTTCCTGGGAATAATTAATAGTTCTCTTTGACATTTAAGTGCTGTTATGTACTGAGCCATTCTTTTGTTGGCCAACAGGCAGGAAAACTGGGAGAAAATATTCCCTACTGAGAATTTACAGATGTGGCAATAGGACCTTGTCTCCTGTAGTAGGTATGTCCAGTTTATCACTAACAGTGAAGACATTAGAATAACTGAGGACCCTAATTGGCTATGGGCTTAGGGGATTGTCTTCCACCTACCTATGCAGTACATTTACTGATTCTGCACTTACTTTGTTTTTTCCATTGTCAATCCTGCTGAATTCAGATTGATTTGTACCTGGGTCTTCCTCCTTGCTTTCCCCCAAATTGAAACAGAAAGCATTTTGCACTTGATTGGGGAAGGTCAAAAGGTGGAGGGGTGTGTGCGTGCCTTATTTCTTTTGACTACCTGTAGATCACTGCAGATGGGGACTGCAGCAAAGAAATTAAAAGACGCTTGCTCCTGGGAAGGAAAGCTATGGAAAATCTAGACAGCATTCTAAGAAGCAGAGACATCACCCTGCCAACGAAAGTGCGTCTAGTCAAGGCTATGGTCTTCCCAGTTACAATTATGGCTGTGAAAGTTGGACCATAAGGAAGGCTGAGAGTCAAAGAATTGAGGCTTTTGAACTCTGGTGCTGGAGAAGACTCTTGCGAGTCCCTTGGACTGCAAGGCGAACAAACCAATCAGTCCTAGAGATCAGCCCTGGCTGCTCTTTAGAAGGCCAGATCCTGAAGATGAAACTCAAGTACTTTGGCCACCTTATGAGAAGGAAGGACTTCCTGGAGAAGAGCCTAATGCTGGGAGCAAAATAAGAAGGGGATGACAGAGAATGAGATGGCTGGATGGAGTCACTGAAGCAGTCGGTGCGAACTTAAATGGACTCCAGGGAATGGTAGAGGACAGGAAGGCCTGGAGGATCATTGTCCATGGGGTTGCAATGGGTCGGATGCGACTTTGCAACTATCACCAACAACAACAACAGAGAAGCCAAGTGCAGCAGGAGGCTGCTTGTCTCTTTCTTTCCTTTCCTTAACGAGCGGTGTGGGGGGGGGGAGAGCAGAGCTGAGCCAACAGCAGCATCACTGAGCGCGGCAAATCTCTGCTGAGAGAAGTATGGGATTCTTGAGTGCAGTCACTTTAAACAAATTCCAAAAGCAGGGTAAATATAAATCGTGGGAGGAAAGCCTTGCAACTGGGAACCAGGAAGTCTTTGAACTGATGCCCTGGCCAATAAGGCAAGACTGCTTTGCTATGAGGCACTGAGAAGGAATTTAATATGCAAAAAGCAGAAATCTGCACACTTACTGATGGCTACTTTTCAAATACTGAGGCTTATATCTACTTCTGGATATTGTGGGGCAAAGGTAGGGTCATTCTGGATCAATCATGCATGTTTCAGAGGGAAAATTTAAAGCACCTAAAATCAAAATGGAAATCGAATTCAGTGTAGACAGGAGGGATTTATTCGAGCTGGGTGTGCAGGCTACACCCAGAACTGTGTTTGTCTTACAAATGGAGAAGAGTATCCCCTACCTTTCTCTGTCTTAAGGAGTCTCAAAGCACCTTGCAATCATGTTCCCTTCCTCTTCCCAGAACAGTCACCTTGTAAGGCAGGTAGGGCTGAGAGAGTTCTGAGAGAACTATGACTGGCCCAAGATCACCCAGAAGGCTTCATGTGGAGGAGTGGGAAATCAAACCCCATTTTTCAGATTAGAATCTGCACTCTTAACCATTACACCATGGTGACGCTCAATGTAGGACTCCCTGTGTCTAATGGCTGACTGGGGTAGTTGGAGAGACAATAATCACTGGTAGCAACATCATATCTTGGAACTAGGGACTTATAGACCAATAAAATTATTAGTCAAATATGAGTATAAGGTGAAGGGAAAGTAAAACTCAATTTGACCTGATAATCTCTTTGGCCCATTATGCACAGCCACCGAAACGGCGATTTCGGGTCACATGGAAAACGCGGAGGGGGAAGACACGACGCATACCGGTTATGTACAGGGCGGGGCGCGACGGCGGCAAAACCCAGAGTAACCGATTATGCACGCGGCGATCCGGGCGCCGCTTCTGGTTGCGCCCCGGTCACCCGGAAGCTGCGCTTTCTTCCGCGTTTCACTGACGCGGCTTTTTCGGCGGCATGCACCGAAGCTGCGGCCGGTTGCAGCCGGCTCCGTGCGTTATCGGTGATTTTAGTCGCCGCCATTCCACCCCGAATGTGCGCTAAAACCCCCGTGCATAATGGGTCTTTCAGCTTCTTTTTGCTTTGTCTCCAGTAGTTCCCAATTTTTTTTCAGGCCATCACCCTGTTGGTTCTATAAACTCATTACCCTACTCTATAAAAGCAATATTCACAATAGCAGTTTTGCACCCAATCTGTAATTTCTACTTATTCTCATATTGATTCCACTGATTCTTATATTGCTCAGGCATATCTTTATGCAGCATATCCAAATGGTCACAAAAACATGCAAATCATCTTGTAGCCCACCTGTTTCTTCAAAGTGACACAAGCTGAGAAATTGGTACAGTTCATGACAGCATATACCGAATTTGAATAAATTAATTTTGAAATAAACATAGAGATGACAGATTTGGCCCTAAGACTGACCTCATTTCATTTGCAATGGCAAATTCATTTCATTGAACTTTGGAAATAGTTCTGATAGATAAATTTCAGAGGGTAACTCTTGTCTGCAGTAGAACAGCTAGATGCGGGTTTGGTAGATATCTGATGAAGGGAGCTTTGACTCCCAAACACTCATACCTGAATACCTGAAAAACTCTTCTTGGACTCTAAGGTGCTACTGCTATCCAATCTAACTGATAAATAAGCAATGTCATGCCTCCTCTCTTTGAGTTCATCATTGAGCATGTCTTCAAACAACTCTACATTGTCAAAAAAGTCATGAAAACATCTCACACATTTTGCTTTTTCATAGCCAACAAACTTCAGTATGAGGCCACAAATGTTTAAAATCTTGATCATTATCAACACAGAGTTCCTGATTTACTCGGCCATTGAGATTTTAATTTTATTCACTGCAGTAATTAGGGTGTGTAATGACTTCTGCAGGAGATCACTGAAGTTTTTTACAACTAGATTTCGATGAATGGTAAAGACATTTGGCACTGCTTTTTTCAAGTAAGCAACACAGCCATGGAAATGACCAGTCATTGATAGTATTCCATCAGTTGCACAAGCATGTAAATTAGTAGACAGAATTTCTTTGTCTCTGAAGAACTGTACAACAGCACAAAATATTGCCTCCCCATTGGCATCTGTTTTTAGCTGCCCTGTAAATAACAAGGGCTTTTCCGCACATTGGGCATTATAGCGTGAAGCCTCCTGTATTGCAAAGCACAAAAAATAATCGTGACTCACCAGCACTCCACACTTCTCAAGCTGTCTGGCATGTTTCCAGCTGCTTTTCCTGCTTTAGTCTTGTTGCCCTTTGGCTTCCCTTCCAGTGTCAATCACTTTGGCCAGCCAATCCCCTCCCGGCATGGCTGATTGACAGATGAACTTCTGGTGATTGCTGTTTTTTAAAATTTAAATAGACTTATTGATTTAAACGTCTATGCGAATCTTCATAGAGGCAAAGACAATCTCAGCCGAGGCATGTGTCCGCCTATTCATTTCTCCAGGCTGTTCTCCATTTTTATAAATCACTGCCCATCCCCTGGGAGAAGGGAGAGGGAGGAGGGTGCAAGGGTGGGACATTGGAGGCGATGTAGCCCTTCTTTGCCTCCATACCTTTCTTTTGCTGGTGGCCTGCTGGTTGTCCACTGGGGGAAAGCGATTTTAGTTTGGTGAATACACTTTATGCGATTCCCCAACTAGCACTTTAAAATGGCGAATGTAGCAAGCAGTTTGCTGGCCAGACGTGGGAAGTTGGCAACGTCATGCAGAGCAGCTGGAATATAGCGTCTCCACAAGATAAGCATTTCACTGTATTTATCGCATGCAGAAAAGTCAAACTTTTATCGTTTATAAAGCTCACATAAGCAAGAAGCAAAGATTCATTGCCTGGTATAGGTGACTCATCCAGCTATAGTGCAAATTTTAGTATGCTACACAATATATATTCCACATTTTCAGCCATTGACCTGTTAATTATATTGTGTGGTGACTTCTGCAAAACAATACTCAGCACCTCACAGGCTGGTAGGATGAGTTCACCAATTGTATGTGGCTTTCTAGACTTAGCAATCAACAATGAAATGATGTATGATGTTCATAAACTATCACTGTTTTGTCATGAATATATGAACAATGTTGTTGAAGGGGCCCACTTCCAGCACCTAGTTCTTGACATCTTTTTAAAGTTCTATTATGCAGAGGTTATTATTTCTTACATTTGCATTCTGCCCTTTCTCTGTTGTGACTGACTTGAAACTACCTTATGTTATTCTCAAAATCATTACATAATTTAGTCAATAAATTGAATTGGAGACCCGAGGCGAGATGTATGTAGTCCATGTCCAACATTCTGTCAACACATGAGCTTTTGGAGGGAAGAACTGATTTCCCCATATTCAACCAAGAATTTATCAGATTAATTCAATAATTCAGAATGTCCTCTGTGTATGCTCAGGGACTCAGTTGGAAACTAGTAGCTAGCAGGAAATAGAGGCTGAAGAAAAGAGCTATCAAGCTCTCAGCACAAAGCACTCAAGTTCCTGGTTACACTAATAAGTCTGGATGAGGCAGAACAATGACCTACTATCCGATACCCTTCTACTAGGTCACATTCAAAAGGGACAGATGGTGCTATGAACCAAATTGATAAGAAGCAATCTCTTCCTTTTGGGACATAAATATCCAAAAGTCTCCCTGGTAGACTATAAATTCTCAGAACATGAAGAAGAAACTGTCTTGCATTTACTCTTTCGTTTGGGTAGCTGTTTGGATGGGTACAAACAATAATGGACGAAGCTTTTACTTAAGGTACATTGTCGGTGACAATGGAGACAAGATGCAACCTGGAGAACTGAGTTAATGTTGGTGTTTAAACTACTGCATCTTTAAGTAATGCTAGCCTATCCTATTTTAAGCAGTACTGAGTACAAGTACCTAATGTAGGGAAATATGACTGCTTGTTTTGACCTTTTCTTTTTTTCTTGCTCATACTGAAAGTTTGAACAGAATGTGTGCATTCTTTTACTCATTTATTAAATGTTCTTATATTTTGAATCCTTTGAGCACTCAGCAGCCACAACGCATCTGAATTGGTCTTGCTATTGGAAGCATGGTAATGGGAAGGGGATGCAAGGCAACTTGCCATCCCTGAAGTATGATATCTCTAGTTTGTAAGGTTGCAGTACGGTATCCCCACACTAGCTTGTGGAGTGAAGAGGGCTGGCACAGTAATTGGACAAAGTCTTTAAACAGTGACACAGGTACAGAATGTGAAATGTGTAGCTCCATTTGGCAAGGATATTCCGAGTCACTAGTGGCAATGAGTGGGTAACAATTTGATTTGGAGGTCCCTTGAGAGCAAGGAAAGGAGCAGCATCATACAGTGGAAATCTGGGGTGGCCACTGGGTTTTTTTGATCTCTTGGCTAGCCAACCAGAAGGAACTGGAGGGGTTCCTAGTCTGTTCTTTCATACCCCACATTGTCTTTTCACCTTACCTGATGCTACAAGATGCTTATAGTAACAGGGTGGGGGAGGGGAGGGGTTAATTGCCCCACAGCTAAAGAAGTGAGCAAGAAACAGATTTCTACAAACTATAAGGAGGGGCCATAAAGAATGGCATAGGGAGGGCTAATTTGTTTCAAATTTATTTAAAGTATTTAGAAACCTACCATCCACCCAACAGGAACATTAACAAACCTCCCCATTCTTTCTGTCCCAGGTTTCCCTTTCCTCCATCTCTGTCTTTTAACTGAGTTCCAGTTGATGCCAACTTCTCCTGTCTTTACTAAGCTGTTTTTTTCTTTCTCTCTTGTAGGGATGCTGATCTTCAGGTGGGACCTGTAGATACCCAGGAAGTACAACTCATCTCCAGAGACTGGTTCTCCTGGAGCAAATGGATGCTTTGGAGGGTGGACTTTATGGTATTTTACTCGGCTGAAGTCCTTATCCACCCAAGGCCCCATCCCCAAATCTCTTAGTTTCCCCACCTGGATCTGACAGCCCTGCCACCCACCCTCCACTGGTGGTCATAGGGGACCTGGCAACCCTATTCTTTTGGTTAAATACAATAAATGTTACAAATATTGTCAACATAATTCTTTTGTGCACCTCAAGAGCTTTTGGCCAGCTGAATAATAAAGAAGTCATCGGTGGTGGCTATGAGTCACCTTGAATGAGGAAGGATTTATTGAGATCCAGCTCTCACAGATTTATTTGTATTTATTTATTATTTAGATTTATAGGCCGCCCTTCTTGAACCTGCCAGCTCGGAGCAGTGTACAGCATTATGGCTAAAATCAATTAAACACATAAATACAATAAAAATACAATAAAAACTACTAAAGCTAACAATAAATATCCTATGCTGAATCAAGGATGTAGGAGGAGAGCCCCAGCTGGTAGGGAAGGCCCATAATGGCCTCAGCCATATGGCTGGTGGAAGAGGCCCTATGGAACTGTAGCTCTGTCAGGGCCCTGATATTCTCCAGGAGTTAATTTTACCAGGTGGGAGCCAGGACCAAGAAGGCCCTGGCCCTGGTCAAGGCCAGTTGCACTTCTTTGGGGCCAGGGACAATCAGTCAGTTAGCCGTAGTTGAACACAATGTTCTCCGTGGGAGATATGGTGGGCTTTCTCATTTTGAATAGCTTGATTTTTATCAACCTTCAAAATGATAGGGAAAGTTTTCCATATTTCAGCTACTTACTATGTAGAACATGTTATAAAATGGTTGCCTGTATGTCTTTCTATTTCACTCATTTCCTGTCCTATAGATATGATAACCGATCACCTCAGGATCTGAAACTGCAGGGAGACCAAACGCCTGGTTCTCTGACAACAATCTACATTTCGTCTGCAGCTCATGCTGAGCTGAATACATCTTCAGAAATATGTCATTCATTTGAACTTTTTTACTTGGTTACTGGAATGTTCCCATCTGCACTGTAAGGAATCTGATAGCCAAAGAGTTAGCTAGTGCACAGTGTCATGATTTTGCATCAACCATAGTTGAACAAGGCAATATACATCTATATGTTTTTATGAAAACACAGTGCTAGATGAAAGGATACTGTAATCCAGGGGTAGTCAAACTGCGGCCCTCCAGATGTCCATGAACTACAATTTCCATGAGCTCCTGCCAGCAAATGCTGGCAAGGGCTCATGGGAATTGTAGTCCATGGACATCTGGAGGGTCGCAGTTTGACTACCCCTGCTGTAATCAGTGGCCTATGCTCTGCTAGTGCCTAGAGACTGATCAGTAGCTGGTACAGACAGAAGAAAATCCAACAAAGGAAATAGAAAAAAAAAACCCTACAATTGGTGCTTATATGTGAAAACTCAAAACAGCTTGCCTCAAGTGTCTCCAGGGGGATATCACTTCTGATTCTTAATAGAATGTTATTTTCCCTTCTGAAAGTATTAAAGATTCTTTCCCTACAAGCACCAATACTCCCCCCCCCCACGTTTTCTCAGTAGATGGTACGCCAAGCAGCATTGCCAGGTCCCACTGACCACTGGTAGGGTTGCCAGCTCCAGGATGGGAAACTCCTGGACATTTGAGGTGGAGCCTGGGGAGGACAGGGGCCTCATTGAGCTACAATACCACAGAGTCCACCCTCCAAGGCATCTATTGTCCCCAGGGGAACTGATATCTGTAGTCCCCCTTGGAGGCTGGCATCTTTAATACCAACACATTCCACAACATTCCTTCCTGTTTAACTATTCATAATTTAACATCTGATCATTTAAATTAATTGACATATAAACTGTGTCAAAAAACTTAGACCATGAATGGTCTCCATTAAAACTTTTAGTAAAAAATGCAGGTATATAATCTGCATAGCAGAAGCATGTCTATAACAAGTGGCAGGTTAAGTTAGTTTTGTACATGTGCAAAGTTATATAACATGCAAAAGAATAATGCCTAAGAATAAGGGCCTTAGCATATGCATGGGGGGGGGGAGATAGGGACTTGCCACTCCACCTCCTTTCAACATTGTCCATCCTAGCATGCAGAATTCCTTTTCTGGAGGAGATGTCAGGAGGAAGGGAGAGCAAGGGCATATATCTATGACACCACCAACAATTCATTTTGTAGTCCTGCCCAAAAGAACAAAAACAAAACTCAATCATGTTTGTCTGAAGAAAGATATTCATAAATCCAGCCTCTTTATTATTCATGGTTTTCTGGTGCCCCCGAGATATTCAGTGACATTTTTGGTCACGATTTTTAGGCAGGGTGGCAAGAATCTGAAAGCTCTAATGTTCCCGAAATAATTGCCTGAGTAGGACACCTGCTGTGGATTTAATGGCCACTTCAGCTACACCTACTGTACAGCTGGGCTTAAACTCAGTGCCTAAAAGCTACTTATGGGCAAAAAATAACTAACTGGCAGTGATTGGCAGGTAGCAACTGGCACGCAAGCCTTTCTTCTTGCTTCCTCCCTGCTGCAACGCCTTTGAATGTGAGGGCATTATGCCAGAGTGGAGTTCTTTTTGTTGGCTTTGATTGTGCTCTCCCTAGCTACTTGATATTTTGGGATTCTAGTATTGTTAGACAAAAGTGAGATCAGAACTTAGGTAATAACGAGGAAGCTAGTCGAAATAGACTCCTCTGGTGCTTCTGGGCACATATGGACAAATCCTCCCCCCTGTTCTAGAAGGTCAGCTCTAAATAGGGCTTAACTAAGGGAAAGCATCGGTCAGCTTCAGAAGTTGCATCTGGGGTCAGGGGTCAGTCTTGCAACATAAGGTAAAGGTAAAGGTAAAGGTTTCCCCTGTGCAAGCACCGAGTCATGTCTGACCCTTGGGGTGACGCCCTCCAGCGTTTTCATGGCAGACTCAATACGGGGTGGTTTGCCAGTGCCTTCCCCAGTCATTACCGTTTACCCCCCAGCAAGCTGGGTACTCATTTTACCGACCTCGGAAGGATGGAAGGCTGACAACATATATCTTGCAACATATGATGTAATTATCATGAAGAGAAATCCTCTGAGCATGCCTTGACTCTGTTCCTCTGAGTAGCCATGCTGACTAGGAAATATGTGACAACACTTTTCAAAGTTAATGGTAACCCCAAAGCCCAGAAACACCAGTAGAGCACTAGATAGGAGCACATGCTGGAGTATGGCATGCAAGATAGCATCAAAATCACTGGTACGGGAAGCACTTCACACTCCATTGGCCAATTTCAGCCTGCCTGTAAAGGTGTTTGCTTTGGTAGATTTAGGAAAACCACATTTGTAGTTCTCTGATTCTTGCAACCTGCATTTATTGTACCAGCCGAAAATGTTCTACATAAATGAAATTTAATTACCTAAGGAAAGACTGTGTGAGCTTGGACACTTTATTTGGAAGTTTTCTTATTTGGAGCAATAGTATTTTATGTATTTCAGTGAAGCAATGTAAAATGCAGCATCAAAGTGCAAAAAAAAATTTGGACCTAGGAGTAGCCAAAATTATTTGGGTTCCTATGATGGAAATCCAAATGACAGTCCTCCACCCACAAATTAGTGTGGGGAGGAATTCCCTTGAACAAGCCCCATCTACTGAGCTCTCTATCAGATATCCCCACTGGAAACATCGTGGGGCAATTTCTATCTGACCAATCTGTTAGGTTATGGTCAAATGACAAATGGTTTAAATAATTAATGGTTAAATATTCAGTGATGTTGATGCAGTTACTGAGTTTGATTTGCAGAAAGCGTTGTATCTGTCATATTGGATTCATGTTCTTTGTGAACTGCCCTGAGCCCAAGGGTATAAAAATGTAAGAAATAAATAGATAGTAGATGCTAGACAGACAGACAGATAGATAAAAGTTTCTTTGTTGTTTGCAGAATTTAAAGGCAGATTTGGAAGGCTGTAACTCTGTTTAAGATCACATTGTTAAAACACTATATCAATGGGCCACTCCATTTTGAACATTGTTTTTGCACTCATTTTTTGCCCACGATATACATTCACAGAGCTGTAAAATTTCTGCATCCTTTGCAAAATATATCACAGACTGAAGAAATGATGTGTTCCAAGGAACCCATGACATAGATTCTTAGAAAAATAGGGATTAATGAGGCTACAATTTCTTTCCCTGGCTGTGATACATGACAAAGAGACTCTGCTGAGCAGCTGGTTAGCTCATAAAATTGCTAATTTTGTTACAGTGAGATTTTCAAAGTCAGCTTCCTGTGGAAGAGACCAGCATGGAATCTCTTCCAAACAATACCAGATTTGTCTCCGATCTGTTCTTCATGATACACTTTTAAACTATGTTGAGGATTAAGCAGTGGGCAAACTAGGTCAAATGAACTGCATGGAGCTCTGTCAGGTATCCTTCTGCCCAAGGTTTTTAAAATAACAATAATTTGCAGCACAGTGCTTGGATGATATTGGCTCATTTGACTTTGAACTTAGGGCTGTTCAAGATGGAAAACTTGGAATGATATTTAGTCAATTTCATCCTTAATGATCATATCTGTATTAGTTATATTTGTTATTTTCCTCCATTTGGTTTTATGCTTTACTTTCAGATTTATTTCCAGTGGTATCAACAGAAAACAAATTTTTGTATGCAGCTTTTTTGTTTTCCTTCACATGGGGGTGAAAGTATCAGGAATTGTACTGCTTACCCATAAGCTCCTCTCCGCTAATTTCTAGGTGAATATTGGGGGAAATGGATAATTAAAGACAAAACACATTTAAAGCAAAACACATTTTTATAATTTGCCATCCAATCAGGATGGAATTCTCAGGGTTTTTGATCCTGAACTTAAAGGTCTACCCAATCAAATTTGAGGAAGATAGCAGAAATAATTCCCATTCTATAGGCCGTAAACATTCTTGGTTCCAGTGTAGAAGTGCTTGGAAATTGGGTAAGCAACCAGCATGGCAAAACTAGCAACCAGGCATATAGGCAGACTTACAGGGTAGTACACAGGTTTTGCTAGTATCACTACGATAGGCAGCTCTATAGAGTCCCAAGACAGGGAAGGTAGCACTAAACAAAGCAGACGTGTTACCGATTGCTGAAATACTGTATTTGCCGGCGTATAAGACGACTTGGCGTATAAGATGACTAGGCGTATAAGACGACCCCCCAACATTTCCACTCAAAATATAAAGTTTGTTATATTACATTACAGCAGTGGTCCCCAACCCCCGGTCCAGGGACCGGGACCGGTCCGTGGATCAGTTGGCACCGGGCCGCGGCTCCTCCTCGTCCTCCTCCCTGGCTGCTGCCTCAGGGGCTGCCCTGCTATTCTGCCACCAGCTCACCTTTGGTGCTCTCTGGTGGCTGCCATAGCTGGGGCTCCTCCTCGGCATTGCACTGCACAGTTGCTGCTGGCAGCAACCCCCAGTGGGTGGCAGGAAGTCAGGAGCACTGGCAGGAAAGCAAGTTGAGTAGGGGCTCAGGCGGCGGTGATGTCCCTCACCAAAAGACTACACCCCCCCCGGGCCTCAATAAAATTGTCAAGCGTTGACCGGTCCCCGGTGATAAAAAGGTTGGGGACCACTGCATTACAGTACTATGAGCCACTATGGGCAGCTATGTCTATCCCAACTGAAGTGCACCCGGTATATAGGACGACCCTCCCACTTGGAGGCATGTTTTTTCTGGGGGGGAAAGTAGTCTTATACGCCAGCAAATACTGTAATTGCTAACATTCTGTAAGGTGTAGCTATTCTGTCTTGTTCATTACTCTACAAGTGTGAGCGCCTGATGCAAAACAAAGCTGTGCTTTATGGGGTCATTTTAATTATATGTGTCCATACTGTGAGTGACATAGACGGTGTTTGAGGACAAAGTGTATGCATTCCACCCAGTCATTGTGAAACGACTGGACAGAAACTGCCACGGTATATGTTTTCATTGGGTACATTGCATAGCCTTGCACCACAAATACTACAGTGAGTTAATATTAGCAATAAAAGGTGGATAAAAGGAAAGGGAAGAAAGCCCTTTCAACTAGCCTAATGCATTTTCACACACTCTATGGTTGCTATCAATGAATGATTGTCCATTAGCAACTGTGGGAAGCAAAGAAACTGTGGGAAGCAAACTCTGGAATAGCTGCCCTTGTTCTACCAAGTTTACTACATGTTATCACCAGTCATAGCCAGCTGCCTCCGTTGGCTTGCACCTGGAGTTATGATAAGTGATCTTCAGACAACCAAGGTCAGTTCCCCTAGGGAAAATGGCTGCTTTTGAGCGTGATAAGGTCCCTCCCCAAACTCCACCTCCAGGAATTTCTCAATCTGGAGCTGACAACCCTGCAGACCAGGTCAACCATTCATCTGAGAACAGTAACATGTTTTGACTGTGAACAGCCTAGTACTGAGATTCACCATTTCAACTTGGCTGAAGAAGTTGTTAAATACTTGTATGGCTGGTCATAACAGATCTAGAATATCAGTAATATACACCCACCATTTCAGGCCAGTTTTGTTTTGTTGCGGCTGCTGCTGAGAGCAGGGGCAGCATGAAGATCAATCAAAGATTGATGGATCCCCCAAATTATAGCAGAATCCCAGGAGCATGTGCATTCTGTCTCTGTGCTTGATCCTACCTTAAATCACAAAGCTGACTCTCATAGATGGTAGCCAAGTAAACAGGGATGAGCCTTGGCATTTCCTCCTAAGAAACTTCATGTGCCATTTTTTGTGCTTTTGTTGTCCTACAGTACAGCAGACTATTTCCTGGTGACCCTGAAAATGATGGCTGCTTGTGAGATTTTAACAAATTTTATATTTTGATTAGCATATATATGTTTTAATGGTATGTTTTATTGTTTAATAATGCTGTAAGCCAAACTGAACCTATGGGGAGGGGCGGCATAGAAATGTAATAAATAATAATAATTAACGCAAACATTTGTCCATACCCATGTCAAGAACCTTGATTGAAAAGATGAACAAGTGTAAACTCCCTGTATGAGAGCCAAGCTAGACATAATGGTGTCCCAGGGTCCAACCTCTGGGTGCTGCTTCTATTTTACAACTTAATGAAGTGCTTTAATATGCCTGCAAGGGCCCAATTCTTATGAAGCCCACATAACAGCAGGATAAGGTGCTCTTGCTCCCCCCTGCCTTTTCAAGTGCTGAAGTGATGCCCCTTACCCCAGGCAAAGGGGAATTGTGTTGCTATTCCAGCTTAGAAAGGGTCAGCCTATTTTCACAGTCTTGACCAAGTTGCTAAGATGGTGTAATAAAAGGTAACAAAAAAAAAAAACAGAAATGCTGAGCAGAAAAATGCTTGATAGGAACTAAAGTTGGACACAGCTGTTGCACATCTATCTGTCTTTTCTGCTCCATCCCATCCCATCCCATCCCAAAACAATAAGGTATCAAAATAAACTTGTTGACTGGAAGAAACTTGACCCATCTGAAACAGAAATAATTCCAATTCAGAGCATGTGCAATATTTATGAATGGATGCTGTTTAGATTGATCTTGATGAGTAAATTACTGGCTGCATCCCTTTAATGGGTATTTGCTGTAGACTTTCCAAGCCATATTTATTTATTTATTCAGAGCATATACACACTTCCTTCTTTGCATCCAATGTATTTGACAAATTTCTAAAGGCAAACAAACCAAAAAAAACGCCAAATAACATAACATAAAAAAGAATATATGGGACTATCACAAACTGTAAACTATTCCTCTTGGTCTTTGAGATGCCAGAGAACCAAAGCTGACCAACTCACCAGCCCAGTGCTCCAACAGTCCTGTCACTGCTTTGGTTGCTGTCTTTGCATCCCATTAGCTTTCTTCTTTCTTTTAGGGCTCTTCAAGATTGACAGGCTTTTGCATAACATCTAGCAAATATATCCTCATGCAAGGAAGCAGCAGAATCCAGACTGAATCCCATTAGAATTATCCATCTCCTGGTGGGGCCTCAAGTTCTCCCAGTACAACTGTCCAGTTTCCCTGGAAGAAACAGCAGCTTCAGAACGCATTGAGCTCCCTCCCTCCCCAAATTCCTAGGCACCACCCTTAAACCACCTCAATTTCCCAAGTTAAAACTGCAACCTTGTAATGTAAACTGATCTTTTTATACTGCTGTTCTTCTGGACTTTTTTGTATTAAAGATGTGCACATCTTCCTATAATTCCCTCTCTCTAATCATTAGCTTTGTGTTTCCTTTTTCTTTATGGGACTCATCAGCTTTCTATTCTTTTACTACAGAAACCTTGCAACTTGATTCCAGTAGACGTCAAATCAGGCTAAATGCAATATCAAAGCATTTACACGTGTGTGTGTGTGTGTGTAGGTCTAGGTGCTTGTTATGATAAGACTCACAAAGATAGTTGAAGATGAAAACTGAACTGAAAAGAAGGAAGAGTGCTGCTGGTTTTGAGCTCCCCCAATTACTCTTATTGCAGAAAGAAGCCAGATGGGTTTGATTTTTCCTGTTCTGGTGCCCAGTGGTCTAGCTTTTAAGATATTTATACCTTAATGCCCAGGGGGATTTGGGAAGTAGTTAATAATGAATATTCAAAGTGGGAAAACTTGCTCTGTTGGTTTCTCAGTCAGGTCATCTGAGAGCATTTGGAAATTTAAGTACAGCTACAAAAGCACAAGAAGAAAGGAAAGATATTCAGAGGAGAATTGTTTTTGCTCCAACTCAGAGCAGATTTGGTACCTTGCAAAATCTATCCAGATACTCAATGATTTGGAGACAGCATTGGCTCATGGTTAGTGAAAGCCACGTAATTCCATCAGAAATTCTTCCTGCTCTTAATGCTACCAGCCAAATTGCCCATAGTAGAAGCTCAGTTTGTTCAGCTAAATGAGCTGCTGATAGCACAGACTGAATAGAATTGAGAGATGTGCCAAGTCACATGCATGTGATTATTTCTTCATTTGCCTAACTCATCCAAGGAGAATTCAACATAAACAGAAACACAGAACCTTTTCTTATCCCTCTCTAAGTACATAAAGGCTACAAGGAATATGACGTTCTTTCATCCCAAGCCATCTTGCCTTCACCAGGTTGCTGAGCTGACACAGCACCGATGGGAACCCACAACGAAGGCAAAGAGGTGTGAGATAGTGTTACTGCTTGATCTCTTTTAATAAAATCCATCTGCTCAGAGTGAACAGGAATTGGCAGGATCACTCTGGGTCTGATGGCCGACTCTTCTGCCAGACAGTTATACTGAATAATCATAACTTGGGTTCTAAATTGGCACAAGACATCAGGGACTTCTCTGGCTAAAATACCAAGCCCAACGCCACAACTGAGTCACAGGTGCAAAATGCTATCATGCATCCCTGAAGTGAACCCTATCATCCACCCTTCCTGGGGCTGATGTTGCTGCTTAGTGTGGCTACATGACATTGCTATGTCTCTCTGAAGAGTAAGCCAGGTATTTCACATTGAAAATTAATGCTATGATGTTCTGGGCTGCCAGCTACCTGAACGGTTTCCTCTCCCAACTGAGCACAGTTTGCTATAATAAGGGCAGTTTCATACCTTACAACAACATTACACAGAATTCTAAAAAACCTATGTGGAGTACTGACATCTGTCACTCATGCAAGTAGTGCTCATGCCACAGGACTGACTGTGGTTCCATGCATTTGCCATGTGAAGGTTGCTTTGGATAGGAGAGGATGGTTCAGTGATATTTCTAGTGGTATGAATGATGGTACATGTGTGTATGTGTACAATCCTGTGTACAATCCTGGTTCCAGGAAGGACCTTTTCAGCATAAGGAAAACGAGCAATTTTAATTTAGTTAAAGATACACACTGACAGTCTCCAAGCAGTGGCTGGGCAGATACTTATCATTGATGCTTTAGGCTGATCTTGCATTGAACAGGATTGGACATGATGGCCTGTATGGCCCCTTCCAGCTCAATGAAATGGATGCCTGTTTCTGTGTATTTTTGCCCTGATTACCCATTTGGGAGATGGCATACAATCAAGTAAAAAGTATACCTAAACTCCATTGAAATCAATAGGACTCAAGCATGCTTTCCAATGGACAGTTTAATGCCATTTAGTTTAACAGAAGAGTAGACTGCATTTGTAGTTAGGGTTGCAAACCTCCGCGTAGGGCTTAGAAATTTCCCAAAATGACTACTTAGCTCCAGCCGGAGAAAAATGATGGCAATGGAGGGTGGCATTATATAGCATTATATCCCACTGAGGTCCATCTCCTCCCCAAACCCTGCCCCCTAGGTACTACCCTAGGGTTGAAAGGTGGGGCCTAGCAATCTCCCACTATTATAATTTATCTCCAGACAATAGAGGTCAGTTTGCCTGTAGAAAGGGGCTGCTTGGGAGGGTGGAGTCCTTGATATTTTACCTTGCTGAAGTTCTTTCCCTCCCCAGATCCCACCCTCCTCAGGCTCCGCTTCCCTCCCCCCATCTCCAGGCATTTCTTCACACAAAGCTAGCAACCCCAGTCCATCCCCAAATGTCCAGGGATTTCCCAAACTAGAGTTGGGGGTGGGTGGGTTGGGCTTGTTTCTTATCCATCCTCCAGTCTGTTTGGGGTCAGAGATTATCATAACAATATATAAATTATAAAAGTTTCCCCATGTCTCTGTCTATAATCCATTTGATTTCATTCTATAAGGCAGGGGTAGTCAAACTGCGGCCCTCCAGATGTCCATGGACTACAATTCCCATGAGCCCCTGCCAGCGTTCACTGGCAGGGGCTCCTGGGAATTATAGTCCATGGACATCTGGAGGGCCGCAGTTTGACTACCCCTGCTATAAGGTGTGTGGGCAACTGCTGTGTTTTGATTTTAGTCAGATTAAATTCACAAATTTCACAAAAAAACAATGTTGGCCTCATTCAGACACTTATGAAAAAGAATGAGAAAAGGGAAGCACAGCATGGTAAAGGCACCTGCCCTTATTACACTGCGGCATTTCACACCACAGCTGCTTTATATTGATGCATTTGTTAAGATAAGAAAATGCTCATATTCCACTATTGAAATGTTTTTGGTTCATATCGACAGTAAGTTTTGGGAGTGATGCATGAATAAGCTATAAGCCTCCATATACATATTAACATTTCAGATATTAGACCTGATCCATTAACGGAAACTGTTCCATGTGGCTGTTTCTGTATATGTACAACTATTGCCAATGTGGATACTGGTGCTCCTGCACATCTGTAGTGTGGTGCTGATTTTTGCCCCAACTCCACTGAACTAATGTTCCCTTATTTGATGCAGATGGAAGTATACCTTACCTTTCTGTTGTGTACTTGCAAGTATAGCTGGAACCAGGTCACCACCCCTGTACAGCAGTACTGCAGATCATAAGACTTTCACAATTTTTATATTGAATTAGGATTAGAGTAATTGATGAATCTGGAGTAAATCTACCACTGGAATAAAGCCAAGCCTGCTGTTTTCCTGTCCTACATATTTGGCTTTAAAAGCAAATTAGTACAGTGCTTTCTTCCCAGTAAACTTAGCACTGCAACTATGTAGGCTTTGAACTTAATGCTGGGTGTCTCAGGAGCGACATGCTGTCTATCCCTCCATTTGTCCACCACATCAGATGGACTCTAAAAAGGAGTGTTGTCGGCTGGCCAGGTGAACACAGCAATGATTGTTACTCATAAAAACAAAATGAGGACAAAAAAACAACACCTTTGCCATATGCTGAGGGATGTCTGTGTAAAAAAGAAATGAATTGGCTGCACACCAAGCTGCAAGCTTTCCAAATAGAGTCTGAATCCCTGGGAGAGAGGTCCCAGCTAAATATAGCCATGACAGAGTTCAGAGTTGACTTTTTTCATCAAGTACACTCAAAATAACCCAGCAGAAGCAAATTCCTGTGTTATAAACCAAAGTGTGCGTATATGGGAAGGGGAGGGGATGCTAAGGGGCATTTCCACAAGCTCAGAGGAAAAACAACAGAACTGGCCACGGAGAGACAGGATGGAACATTCTTTTCCTTGTCCGTTGAGGTAGGATGGGGGGGACTGCATGTTGTCTAGAAATCATGGCCTTCTCTTTGTTTATTGATCTGCGAACAAGAGATGTCAGGGAGCTGAGAGACTATAGAACTAGTCCCAACGGAGACAGAAAAAAACACCTCTAGTGGAATTCAAAGACAGCCAAGTGTACAGCAAAAAAAGTTGCTTTTTCATACAAGAAAGAATTCATTTGCAAAACACATTAAGGTCACCCCTATAAGTAATTTAGAAAATGAAAGAGGAAATAAATGTAAGAAGGATATGAGCATCATTAAGGTTTTGGGGTAATATAATATTGCCATCTCTGTGTTTAGAAAGCCCCTAAGAAATTGGGAATGAAGGACAGAGAGTTCAGACAACTGAGAGCTCAGACAACTGAGAGCACGTGGAGAGAGCTACTGGGGAGAGTTGCTGCTGACCAGGTGAGGCTATTGTGCTGCCTGGGTGAGGTGATTGCTGGGTAATTGTTGGGAGGATTAAAAAGGGCTGCTCCTCGCCAGAGGCGCGAGCCGAAGAGCGAGAGAGGGGTTCTTGGCCAAGCAATTAGAATCAGTAGATTATATCAGTAGATTATATTTCTCTAGTACTTGCACTGCCTAGACATTACAATGAACCTCATCCCATCATCTGCAGTGAATGTGACATGATTGCCTTCCTCCCAGAAGACAAGATGGACTACAGCTGCCCCAAGTGTAAGCTGGTAAGACATTTGGAGGAAAAGATTAGGGGATTAGAAAACAGAATTATTACTCTGACCCAAAGTAAGAAACGGGAGGAGTTCATAGACCAGAGCCCTGTAACTCGGAATAAAGACAATACAACTAGTCCTGAAGAGGATAAGGAGATTGACCACAATAGGGAGCCTCTGCAGACAGTTCGTAAAAAGACTCAACGGCGAAGAGCAAGACAGTTCTCGGGGCCTTTGGAGCTCCAGGATAGATTTCAGGCCCTTGCAGAGGAGGTGCAAGGGTCAACAAGGGAAGAGGTCCCAAAACAAAGTCCAAGACAAAGGGAAGAGGCCACGGGGACAGAAGGAAATGGAATTGAGAAGGGAAAAAAAAGGAGAGTACTGGTAATTGGAGACTCCCTGCTAAGAGGAATGGATCGCTATGTGGCTGGGGCCGACCCCCTAACCCAAGAGGTGTGTTGCTTGCCAGGGGCGAAAATTAAAGATGTTTCAGAACGGCTGCCCAAACTCCTCAAATCTACGGATCGCTACCCATTTGTGATGGTCCATGTGGGAACGAATGACATGTCCCTGAATACCATCGCTCCTATTAAAAAAGACTATCAAGATCTGGGGAGGAAGCTCAAGCAAATGGGGGCACAAGTGGTATTCTCTTCAATCTTGCCTGTGATGTTCTGATGGATAAATTGAAGGACTGCAATCTGGATTTTCAGATAGTCAGGTGGATAGGGAATTGGTTAGAGAACCACACTCAAAGAGTTGTTGTCAATGGTGTTTCATCAGACTGGAGAGAGGTGAGTAGCGGGGTACCTCGGGGCTCGGTGCTTGGCCCGGTACATTTTAACATATTTATTAATGATCTAGATGAGGGGGTGGAGGGACTACTCATCAAGTTTGCAGATGACACCAAATTGGGAGGACTGGCAAATACTCCGCAAGATAGAGACAGAGTTCAACGAGATCTGAACACAATGGGAAAATGAGCAAATGAGAACAAGATGCAATTTAATAAAGATAAGTGTAAAGTTCTGCATCTGGGTCAGAAAAATGAAAAACATGCCTACTGGATGGGGGATACGCTTCTAGGTAACACTGTGTGTGAACGAGACCTTGGGGTACTTGTGGATTGTAAACTAAACATGAGCAGGCAGTGTGATGCAGCGGTAAAAAAGGCAAATGCCATTTTGGGCTGTATCAACAGAGGCATCACATCAAAATCACAAGATGTCATAGTCCCATTGTATATGGCACTGGTCAGACCACACTTGGAGTACTGTGTGCAGTTCTGGAGGCCTCACTTCAAGAAGGACGTAGATAAAATTGAAAGGGTACAGAGGAGAGCGACGAAGATGATCTGGGGCCAAGGGACCAAGCCCTATGAAGATAGGTTGACTTGGGAATGTTCAGCCTGGAGAAAAGGAGGTTGAGAGGGGACATGATAGCCCTCTTTAAGTATTTGAAAGGTTGTCACTTGGAGGAGGGCAGGATGCTGTTTCGGCTGCAGAGGAGAGGACACGCAGTAATGGGTTTAAATTCCAAGTACAACGATATAGGCTAGATATCAGGAAAAAAATTTTCACTGTCAGAGTAGTTCAGCAGTGGAATAGGCTGCCTAAGGAGGTGGTGAGCTCCCCCTCACTGGCAGTCTTGAAGCAAATGTTGGATACACACTTTTCTTGGATGCTTTAGGATGCTTAGGGCTAATCCTGCGTTGAGCAGGGTGTTGGACTAGATGGCCTGTATGGCCCCTTCCAACTCTATGATTCTATGACAATTCTGTTCTTTTAACCTCACTGCCTGCTAAAGGGGGACACAAGTGCAAAACCAAGCAACCACACCAGCACATAGCCAACTATAACACACATTCCCTTAACTCCCCCTCCTGTTTCAGAACCTACAGAGTTATTTACCTAAAACCCTGTATCTTTGATGGTTACATGGTATTAATCATTAGAAAGCTGCTAATACACACTGTTTGTGCCAGTTTAATGTTAAACATTTCTAAGAACGGGTCTTCAGACCTTGCTGATTACCCTCTCAACCCTGAAGTTAATTCCCTGCAAATTCACCTGCACATTCGCATTTCAAGCCTGGGGTGACATGTTGGAACACAGCTTCTGGAATGTCTTTTTCTCAGATGTTTCTGAGGATGAATAAAGATGAATAAAGAAGAAGAGCTGGTTCTTATATGCCACTTTTCTCTACCCAAAGGAGGCTCAAAGCAGCTTACAGTCGCCTTTCCTCTCCCCACAACCGACACCCTGTGAGGTAGGTGAGGCTGAGAGAGCCCTGATATTACTGCTCGGTCAGAACAGCTTTATCAGTGTTGTGGCGAGCCCAAGATCACCCAACTGGCTGCACATGGGGGAGAGAGGAATCAAACCCAGCTTGCCAGATTAGAAGTCCACACACCTAACCACTACACCAAGCCGGCCCTCATATGAATGAATGTCCTCCAAAATGTCCTATCATTTACAATCTTGCTCAGATCTTGCAAACTGAAGGCCATGACATCCTTTATTGAGTTGATCCACCTCATATTGGCTCTTTCTCTTTTCCTACTTTCTTAATTTTTTCCTAGCATTCTTGTCTTTTCCAGTGACTTTTGTCTTCTTGTGACGCGACTAAAGTACAATAGTTTCAGTTTAGTCATTTTAGCCTCTAGGGAGAAGCTGGACCTGTTCAGAAACCTGCACACTACTCTCAGCGCCAATCATGAAGTACATTGCTACTGTCTATGGCATTCCGCTAAGGAGCACCTACTGAGGGGAGGGCTATGGCTCAGTGGGCCAGCTTTGGTATCTCTGTTTTGCGTGCAGGTTTAGTATCCCACACCCATAGTTTAAAAGGAGCAGGGACTAGGTGATGTGATCCATATCTGGGATCCTGGAGACCAGTTGCCAGTCAGAATAGGCAATATTGACCTTAATAGAGCACTGATCTGCCTCAGCATAAGGCATCATTAATGATTAATATGCCCGTGTTGGCATATAAGCAAAGTGCACGTTGGACATTCTGTACAGTCCATATGATATGGGGTTACTGAAAAGACTCACTATGCCGCGAGGAAAAAGTCATGCAAACATTCTAATTCAGTACACCAGAAGCGCAAATGCTGACTCACTATTCCATCAACAGATGTTGTACACATAAGAATTCACTACCTGTCTTGTCTTTTTCATATCTGGTGGAGATTGCATGCTTTGTAAAAAACAGCACTTTGGAAAAGCAGATGTATCTAAATGATGGCAGACCTTCCATAAGCTTCACACTAGTATCTGCCCCCCTAAATGTATTCACAGCAGATTGTGATGGTGAAACTCTCGTTAACACTATGCCATCAGCACACAGTCAGAAGAGTTGTCTAATTAGAATAGCTGAGAGAATAATGGGAAACATTTCCTGCAAACATTTGTGTTTGGAAACACATTTAGATTCGGTTGCATCTGTGACCCTTGCGTGTTTGTTTCTGAAAATGACTCAGCCCTGACTAGTAGGACCACTTGAAAAAGGTTTGCTATCGGGATAAGAATGTGTCTCTTGGAACTGTAGTAAGAATTAGCTGCAGATGCCACTATTCGAAACAGAGTTTTCATCTTTGATGCTATTTGATGCAGAATTTATTAAAGATAAGCTCAAAATTATTTATAAAATTTTTTGGTGCCTTTTCAGTTTGGGAGAGAAGGGAGAGTGCTTGGGGAAGTTAAAGGGTTGAATACCACCCTCTAGAGCCTCTTGTGGTGCAGAGTGGTAAGGCAGCAGACATGCAGTCTGAAAGCTCTGCCCATGAGGCTGGGAGTTCGATCCCAGCAGCCAGCTCAAGGTTGACTCAGCCTTCGATCCTTCCGAGGTCGGTAAAATGAGTACCCAGCTTGCTGCTGGGGGGTAAACGGTAATGACTGGGAAAGGCACTGGCAAACCACCCCGTATTGAGTCTGCCATGAAAATGCTGGAGGGCGTCACCCCAAGGGTGCTTGCATAGGGGATACCTTTACCTTTTTACCACCCTCTGGGGGGGGGGGGTTGTGGGTTTTTTACTTACATTTCTTGCCTCCTTTCACACGCCCCTTCAAACTTTAAGGCTGCCCCAACTTTGCAGTATATGAAAAAGGTGGCCAAAGTGAACTGGGAAGTCATTTCAGTTCAATGTCATAAATCTGAAACTGAACAATTTCTTTATAGTGTAGGTGCTCCTCATTGTGATCCGTACCTTCAAAATGAGTCTGTACTACTAACAAGCGATTAAGGAAAGCAAGAGTGGGTTTGATTTTAACCAGGCATTTGGGAACATGGGAAGCAAACCTGTAGTTAAGAGCATGTGTCAATAAACCAAGTTCAGATTGTGGTTTAAGGAAGCCACAGTAACTATGATTAGAGGGACAGGAGAGTTCAAGCAGCCCACTAAATAAACAAAGGTTTCATGTGATGAGTGTGCTGTGTATGAAGCCATTGTGCTTTCCATCCTCTCAATGTTGTTTCCATTTATGCTATAGTAAGGAGGACTGTACCCTATAACAGGAAGGTGAAGAGGGAACAGGGCAAAAAGGATGTTTACTGAAGTACCTACTTAATTCCATTGCCATGTTTCAAGTGTAGAATTTTGGTCTGCAATTTGTAGCTTGGCTCCTTTTCATCATGTCTATGCAGACTTTTTAAAAACTTCTTTGTTGTGAGTTCACTAGCTGTCCTGAGAACTGAGCTCAGTGTTCCTTTTGTAACACTGGTGGTGACTCTTTTCCAGAATGTCTTCTAAACGCTTAATATGCTGCATGCAAATGTGCCGTACATGTTAGCTAGTCTAACTTGCTTGAGTTATCTGCTTTACATGCATTTATAGTTTTGACTTTGTGCTTGGGATGCAACCGAAGCCTGTAATATGTTAAGTTGATCTATGGTAGCCTGAAATCATCATACAAAGGTGGCAAATCTCTGTTATAGCTTTGGACATTAAGTGGACAAAGTATCTTCTTTCCCTCTAATTTTCCAGGCACCACCCTCCAGGTTCCCAATATTATCTGGCCCTCTTAGATACAGCCAACCCACCTCTAGCATGGTGTGTGTTTCTCCCAAGAGACCGGGAGATTCCAAACTGATGTGGGAGCTGGCAGGGTGAGTAGTTTTCTGAACAAAGCCTTTTTCTCTGGTATTCATCATTAATCATTTTGATGAAACTGTTGTGCCGTGGAACCTGGGAATGCAGATGTTTTATGCTCAATTTTGGGTTGTTTATGTAAATGGTGACTCCATATTTTTTATTTTGTGTTGAAGCACGATATGCTTTGCTTGATTTCTTATTGTTTACAATATTTATCTTTATATGAGTTTTTCTTCTTTATATGAGTTTCTTGTAGGCAGAATATATCAGCTTTGTGTTTTTTCAAGTGGTTGAAGATTTTCATGTGTTTGAAGAATTCTGTACACAGGTATTTATTGATTCAGAGTTCAATTTATACATTTTGTCCTGAAGTTGTTGCCACATGCAACTTACACTCTTCTATGCTTGTTTCTTCTTTAGAGTTTCTGGTCTGTGAACTTTGCTTTGAGCTACTAGCAGGTTGCTCTGAATTACTTGAAGATTTTCCTTTTGTTTTTCTGTGCAAGTCCTCTACTTGCAGTTCTTCAGCCAATTGTTTGGCTTGTTCTTCTGTTGCAATTATTTTTCTTCCTTTTGGTAAAATGCCTTTATTGCAAATGGTCTTTTCTTTAACACTTGTTGGTAAATCCTTGACACTGCTTTTTCCTGCAACCTTGAGTGGTGATTCTCTTTGATTTTTCAGTACTGTGTCTTGTGTTTTCTTGCAGGTAAACCAAACCAATATATCTATTTTTAGAAATATTGTACACATTTTCCATATATTATTTCCATATACTTTCTATGCATATATCAGATGCACAACAATTCAAATTCATACTATTTAAAATCAAGCAGGATTTTTTAAAACAATGTTTTTAATGCTACTTGATGGCAGAGCTGATGTCAAATGTATCATCACAGAGCAAAATTGTGGCCCACAGGAAGGGTTTTTTTGTGCATATTCTTTAGGTGCCTGTGCTATTTATACATACATACATACATACATACATACATACATACATACATACATACATACATACATACATACATACATACATACATACATACCCTGAAATTCCCCAAAGGCTCAGGGCTCTGAAAAGCAGGGGAAGTGGGAGGATGTGGAGACAGTTTAAGGCAGGTTGAGTGGTGTGGCATTGACTGGGCAGCAGCTGCCTTCTCTGTGCCACCTTTGTTGCCTCACTTCTTTAAATCAAGGTTAGGGATGCCGGCCTTCAGGTGGGACCAAGGGAGTTCCCAGAATTACAGCTCATCTCCAGAGATGAGTTCTGGACAACATGGATGTTTTGGAGGATGGACTCTATGGCATTGTACCCCACTGAAGTTCCTTGCCCCCCCCCCCCAGGCTCCAGCCCCAAATTCCAGGAATTTCCTAACCTGCAGCAAGCAACTCTGCCACTCATCCCCCACTGGTGGCTGGGGGGGGGGCTAGCAACCCTAGTAAAGCAGGGAGAAGACTAGAGTGCATTGTCTGGGCACATAAGGAGGAAAGATGAATTTGAGGATGAATTAGAAGAAGAAGAAGAGTTGGTTGTTATATGCCGCTTTTCTCTACCTGAAGGAGGCTCAAAGCAGCTTACAGTCGCCTTCCCATTCCTCTCCCCACAACAGACACCCTGTGAGGGAGGTGAGGTTGAGAGAGTCCTGATATCACTGCTCAGTCAGAACAGCTTTATCAGCACCGTGGAGAGCCCAAGGTCGCCCAGCTAGCTGCATATGGGGGAGTGCAGAATTGAACCCAGCATGCCAGATTAAAAGTCTGCACTCCTAACCACTACACCAAACTGGCTCTAGGAAATAATTTAGACAAATCTGGATGGATTGAGGGATAAATTAAGGTGACAATTTGAAGCAGGATTAAGGTGGGTCAATAACAGGCTTGTCTTCATGAAACAGACCTTCTTTTGTGGCATAGAAAGTAATAGTGGAGTCACAGAAGTGGTTTAACCCACCTTGGCAATTCATCTATGTTGTTTAGTCCAATTATTATTACTATTATTATTTATTCGATTTGTATGATCGCCACGCTCAGAAAGCAGCTCGCGGCACTTCACAATATTTCAATACAAATCAATACATTAAAACCATTAAAATTCCCCATTAAAACCCCATAAACATTGACTCAATGATGGCAATTGAATAAAACTATTCCCACACAGGCCCACTGGATGGGCAGAAGGGAGCAGATGGATAATTGGGCATACGGTGGAACAATCTGGGGAACCAGGCCAGTCTAATACTGGCCTCCCCCCCCCAGGGAGAGGGGCCAGATCTTCGCCCCCGGGCCACCACCTGACCTCAGACATACACCTGGCGGAAGAGCTCTGTTTTGCAGGCCCTGATCCAATCTGTTCAGGCCCTGATCCCTGGGCCTGTTCAGGCCCAACACTCTTATTCCAGCAGAGACCAGCCAAATGTCCCTAGGAAACTTAGAAGCAGAATATGAGAGAACAGTATTCCCTGCATTTAGTATTCAAGAGAGATAAAATTTGTGTGTCTGTGTGTTGGGGAGGTGTTCTTAGTTGTATGAGCTCTATCTGAGTACAAAGGAGAATGAATAAGAGATCTGTGGATGTTATCATCTCTTAGGCTTTGGTGTTGTACTACTTAATGGATAAATGTCTTCTGCTTACTTCATTGCTTTGATCATAATCTGTACTCCGCCCGTGGCGCTGCGGGCGCCACAGACTAAATAAAACAGTAAGGCGTTCTGGGGCGGGATGTGTCCGGGATGAGGAAGGGTCCGAATTGGACCCTTCCTCAGGATAGACAATCGGAGGGACCAATCGGCAGGCGCTTTGCGCCTGCCGATTGGTCCCTCTGATTCCCAGCCCCAGCAACTGCGAGCCGCGCGCAGAGCAACTCGCAGTTGCTCCTGGCTTGACGCGGCGAGAGGCACAAAGCGCCTCTCACCGCGTCAGGCCACCGCCCGAGGGAGCCCCCGGCAGTCGCGCAGAGCGCGGATGCCGGGGGCTCCCTGCCCGGCGCCTCTCATCGCATCAGGCCGCCACCTCAGACAGTCGCCACCCACAAGAGATGAATAGCTATTCCAGAGTAGATGAATAGCTATTCATTCAACATGCCCGCGACCAGCCCGCAAAGAGGGCGGAGAGAAATCCACCCGCTGGTGGCGCCGCCGATCACACTTTGTTTCTTCTGCGCTTTACACTCCCTCCAGACAGGACAATCCATTCCCAGGCCCCTGTCTTTTTTTTTTTTATAATGATTTTTTTTATTTTCATAAAGATAGAAATATAATCATCATTTGAGAATATACGACCCCACATTGACTCCACAGTGATATAAACTTTTGCCCAAAACTCTAAGAGCCATGAGTCTAAGAGCCATCCACATTTCCACTACATTTAAAAAAAAAAAAGAAAAAAAAGGCCTGTTTAGATATACAAAAGAAAAGTTATTATTAATCAACTTACTTGAGAGATCGTAGACCTCACATTAACTGCTTGATACAATCTAAGAGCTATCCTAGCAGATATTTCTAGGTTTGAGTTAGATGCTTAACATTAAACATTTCTTATAGCACAGTATGAGTTTTGGCCCTGTATCAATACCCTGATGAAGGGAGAGGAAAGTAGGGCTTTGCCTTAAAGATGTACAAAGAAAAAAAATTACAAAAGGATTTCATAATTTCTCCTTATCCTTAATACAGATACATCTACAAACCATTTATACTTGACCTAAGAGCCATCCTGACAGGTATAAGTTGAGAGCTTTGCATTTTCTACAGATCAATATGAGCTTTGGCCCTATAACAATACACCAATAAAAAAAAATAATAAGGGAGGAAAGCCCCATTTTATATTTCCAACGCTAACGATTATATTACCTATATGCCTACTAAGAAAAAGAAACAAGAGAGAAAAAAGGCACTGCTTCCCCTTTTTCATAAAAATAGCAATGTAGGATACAGTATATGTTGTTAATACAGAGAATAATAAGATTTCCAGGTTTAGATTAAATGCTTAACATTAAACATAGAACAATATAAGCTTTCAGTCTTCTATAGCTTCTCCTTATCCTTGGTTCTGATACATCTACAAAACAATTTATGCTTGACCCATTCTAAGAACCATCCTGACAGATATATTTTCAGATTTAAGTTGAAAGCTTAACATTAAACATTTTCTACAAGTCAGTGTAGGCTTTAGTCCTAGGACAATACACTAATAGAAGAAAGAAAAAATAAGGGGGGAGAACCCCATTTTACATTTTCAGCACTAATGTTTATATTACCTATATGCCTACAAAAGAAAAGAGACAAAAAAAAAAACAAGAGAGAAAGAGACACTGCTTCCCCTTTTTCATAAAAATGGAAATATAGAATACAGTATAACATTAAACATAAAACAATATGAGCTTTCGGTCTTCTTAAGGGGGTCTCATCTCGAGGCTTGCTACATCTTGTCGTTCCCGTAAAATTATATTCTGTCCCATTGGCCTTTGGCGTAGAAAGTACAGTTGTACTCTTTCCCGCAGAATATGCATCGATAAATCTTGAGGCCGTTGCACCTCCTGGACTCCAGTATCAATACAATTTTTTCCCCAGAGAGATCCTTTAAATCGGTTACTTTCACTGCAGATCCATATTTCTTTTGATTGATTTTTGTACACTGTTGCTTTGAGATGGCTGTATGTCTTTTTAAAAAGGGTGTCCTTATCTGGGCTGCAGAACTCCGGCATCCCATTTTCCGTCTCCAGAATTTCAGATTTCTCTTCTACTGTTGGTTTTCCACCTTGTTTAGAGCTGTCATCAGCCACTGTTATTGATCCATTATTCCTGTTAGAGACGTCTTCCTTGGCATCTTGGATCTCCTTGAAGATATGAATTTCAGATTTCTCTTCTGCTGTTGGTTTTCCACCTTGTTTAAAGCTGTCATCAGTCACTGTTATTGATCCATCATTCCTATTGAAGACTCCTTCCTTGCCATCTTGGATCTCCTTGGAGATATTTTTGATCGATCCATCTAAAAATACTTTGTAATCTTGGGTTTGTATCTCTATTAGGTGAGCCAATCTTTTTAACATAGACATGATTTTGACTTTAAAAAAAAACCGGCCTCAAACAATTTTACAAGTGGCCAGTAGAGGTCCTCTGTTTTATCCTCTAATGTTCCGGCACAGGCATGTGACGTATTGAAGTCAGTTAAGGCAGAGATTCTCGTGCTGGCACAGAGTTCTCGTGAGATTTTCCCATTCACAGCTCTTATCTCTTATCTTCGAAAACCAAAACAATTACAATAAGAGCTTTTGCCAATTAATTCGAGTTGATTTGAGTCCTTCTTCTGCTTAGTTAGGAGAATTAGCCTGCCTCTTAACGAGGTGGCTTCGGGCAGAGCAGAGTAAGAGGAGGGGGGAAACAAAGGGCTTTGATGCAGGAAGAGAGACGGAGAAAAAAAAAGCGAGAGATACTTGCAGTAAATGATGTTTTGGAACTCAGCCGATGTCCTCCCCTCAGTTCAAAGCGTTCATTTGTGGTAAATCATCATGTAGGGTTGAAGCAGATACTTTAAGATTAAAGAAAGAAAAGAAAGTCCGAGGTAGAAAATGGCAGTCGTCCTCTGGACCTGGAACGCTGACAGCCTATAATCCAGGGAGATATACTCCCTAAAGGATTGGAGACGGCCCCAAGAACTTCCTGGGTAGAAAGGTGAGGTGGGGTTTGCGTACCCCTCCTCTTTTCTGCCAATTGCTTGCACAATTGACCCCTGTCAGGCTTCAGAGATAGCAGAGCAGATGCCCTGCCACCCTCTCAGGACAACATCTTTAGCCACACACCCCCCAGGCCCCTGTCTTAACAGCTACCGAGCGCACGCCCACACACCCGCGCTGTCCCTTCGTCTGCCGGTGTGCGCCGATTTCCCCTTCTCTTTGTTCCTTCCCGGATCCATGCCCTCCTGCTGCTGCTGCTGCTGTGGCATGCCACGCCTTCCCGCTGCCTCCTCCCTCCGGCCACATTTGCACAAAGCCAGGCGTTCAAACCGCCTGCACAAGCATGACCTCCAGCACCGGCAGCGCCGCCAGTGGGTGGGTTTCTCTCCGCCCTCCCTCCTTCCCTCCCTCCCTCCTCGCCCGCCCGCCTTATCTGCAGCCCCACCAGAAGCTAAGCAGCGGCGGCAGCCCAAGCTCCTTGCACGCCGATGCCCCCGCTCGACTTCCTGCCGACGCCAGCAACCAAGGACCCGCAGCCTACACTTCGGACTCGCCTCCTCCTACGGGTAACAGGTCACCCACGATGCCGCACCGCTGGCCCCAGCCCGCCCCGCCCCTGTCCCAGCATGACCCGCCAGCCTCAACAGCCCCAGCCCTGCTAGCGCCCGCTGCATTCCGAATGCAGCGGGCTTATTTACTAGTATATATATACTAGCTTCAAAGCTGATTCCTAAGAACAGGGCTTGAAAGGGTCTCTTCCCCTGGTCCCCAACCAGGTAGCTTAAGGTGGCTTTGGGCCACATCTTGCAGCCGGATCAAGTGGGGTGGGCAGGGACTGGGCAGTTCGTTAGCAGGCCTGGGACAGAGCTCCTTAGCAGGCAGTCAGCAGGCCGGGAGGCCCATGTTAGCAGGCCCAGCATAGCAGGTCAAGAAGCCGTTAGCAGGCCCTCCACCAGGACCCTTTGCCAAGGGTCCCCTCCCCTTACCTGCTGCTGGCTCCAGGCACTCAGGCGCGTCTGAAAGCAAAGAGGATAGTGTCCAGGGATGGAGGGCAGGAGCTGCAGGAGCAGGGCCAATGCTGGCTGCACCCTGATTGGTCCTATTACAACTTGGCTGTTTCACAAATATATAGAGGAACCATGGATAAGAATAGTATGGGATGTGGCTTGCTTTCTTGAGACATGTTCTCTATTTGTAGGTTATTTTATTTTATATTAGGTTCAAAGCCCGTTCCTAAGAATGGGCCTTGAAAGTGTCCCCTCCCCTGGCCAGGCAGCTTAAGGTGGCTTTGGGCTGCAGCTCGCAGCCAGATCAAATGGGGCGGGTGGGGGCTGGGCAGCTCCTTAGCAGGGCCGAGACAGAGCTCCTTAGCAGGCAGTCAGCAACCCCTGCCTAGCAGGCCTGGAGGCCCTCGTTAGCAGGCCCTGCTTAGCAGGCCAAGAGGCCCTCATTAGCAAGCCCTCCACCACGACCCTTTGCCCTCTCCCCTTACCTGCTGCTGGCTCCAGGTACTGAGGCATCTGAGAACAAAGAGGCTAGAGTCCAGAGACTGAGGGCGGGAGCTACAGGGGCAGGGACAATCAGGGCAAAGCTGGCTCCACCCTCATTGGCCCTATTCTAACTTGGACAGCCGGACACATCCCACCCCCTAGGCTGTTTCACAAACAATGGATAAGGATGTTCTGCATTTTCTGATTGTGGCACAGCAGTCTGTAATGTACTGAACTATGATGATCCGATGCTATTGGTGTCATGGAAAACAACTGACTTCTGTGTACATACAATAGCAGTACACTTTAGAATGTCTTATGTGGGTTCTGTCTTCCAGCTCATCTATTTCTACCTTCTGATCTGTCAGACTTTGTCTTCTGTCCCTCCTGGCAGGGTAAGTAAGGAATAGCATTATCACTGTTTTAGAAACACTAGGGACTACAAGACCAAGGGGCCTCAAAAAGGTTGACAGCCCTCTAGCATGCCCTGTCTATAATGTAAGCTGTTTCTTGAGATCTATGTATGGAGGCAAAGTCTAGTTTCCCACCTCCCAGGTGCTCTCCCACATTCTGTCAAGAATAGATGAACAGAACATAAATTTTCAGAATGAAGCACTATTTCAGAATGTGAGATGGTTGTTGTGAACTGATAAAAAGTTTTTCACAAGGTCATTGCCTTTAGTTTTGAAATGTAATGTGTGGGCATCCCAAAAGAGCCACAAGAAAACTGCATTTGATGCTTATGCTCCTGATTTTCTTGTGGTGAATTATTGTTTTTCATTGCTTCACTTTGTTCAAACGCTAAAGCAATGAAATGAGCTGAATTTCAGTGGGAACTGGAAATCCCCCTGTAGGTTTTCAGTTCTGAGCAGGGCCATGGTTCTCTTTATGGGATCGTTTACCTTGAGGTAATAGGTCTTCAAGGTCCAATTTGTGTGTATGCGGCAAAAGTGAATTCTGAGGCTAAGCAGTTAGAGAGTAAACAACCCCTGGCAAGACTGGAGTTTTTTTTTCTTATTCTTCTTTCATTTGGGAATAATATAAATAATGACAGAGTGAATGCAATAAATAAATGAGTTGCTGTTTATGTCGGGTGAAATTTATAATCCAAAAGAGAAACAGTGTTTTGTGAATGATCCACAACAGTCAGCATGAGTTTCCTGATGAAATACTCTAGAGTTCCTTATTCTTGTTGACTGAAGAAAAAACATTCACACATCTACCCTGGCTTAACAATGTGTGGACCTTAATGCGGGGGAGAGCTGAACAGATGGATTTGTGGAGGACACTGGGGCAGGCAAGAGAGTTTATCATGGATTAACTTCACTGTGTGGGGCCTTTGTTTCAGGGGTGGTGGAGGCTATGGACCAGTTTTTCTGAGTTGGTACTCCTGTGTGGTACGCCTACCTGAAATGTTGCTTTTATATTCTGCATGTAAAAACTGTGAAAAAGAAAACGAGAGGTTGAGTCATAGTATCAGTTGTGGTTGCTACGTGCTTTCAGAGGCCCCGCTGGGACTTGAGTTGCTGGAACAGTCCATGACAGCGAAAAGAGCTTTCATCAGAGAATGGCAGGTATGCACCACAGATCAAAAGAACAATATCTGTAATTAATATATCATGGAGAGTGCCACAGTGGCAGAGAACAGCAGTGGTCTGGCCTTTTTTTGCTTATCACTTGGTGCTTTCTGAAGTTTCAATTGAAGTGTCATTTATAATTGGATACTGAGCAGATTCCTATTTCTTGGCTGTTGCCTAGAGACTCTCAGGCTTCCTCTATACATGACCAACTACAACTGCTGCCTTCAAACCAAATACCAATAGACACTCATGTAAACACAGTTATACAATAGCTTTGCTGAGGTAATTCAAATTATTTGCACTGGAACTATGCCATCCAGGAAACTAATTTACTGTTGAGCATGAACTCCTTCACCCTACAGACACCACAGAGATCCTTGGAGCTTTCATCTTGAAAAGGAAGACCAGCTCAGTCCTAGTCAGTGCTTACTGCAAAAAAAAAAAAAAAAAAAAAAACACTTGTCCCTTGCACTGCAATGTCCACAGGTAGTCAGAAGACGCTTCTTCAATACAGTGCATGCACCCCCAAAGCGTATCTGTTCCACACAATATATTTCTGATAAGGTCTTGGAGGAGGAGCATGTCTCATGGTTTAAGTGCCACTCAGCACTTAACACCCACTCAGGGCGACTGTCCTGCCCCTGAGTGCCCTCCTCAAACCAGCTTGCCTGTCTGTCCAGTGGCCAGCCAATCGTCTTCTGCCCCCCCTGGCCCCCCCTTCCATTTCCCTCTGAGACTCAGGGGCTGCAGATCCCTGATGTGTGAGAGATGCCCCTGCCAGTGAGTTCCCTAACAGCTGCCTGCAGCCTTTCCAGATTCTGGGGGGTGGGGGAGGCCATCTGCAGAGTTCTTCCACACACCCCCAATCTAGCACCCGTATTCCTGAATGCAACTGGCCTGGCCCCTAGTTCCTTGAATAAAACTTTGTTGGTTTTTAAAGTGCCACTAGACTCAAACTTTATTCTATTGGGCTGGAATAGTTGACTAATTCTATAAATAATATAATATCACAGCAGTCAATCAGGATCACAGATACAAGATTCAGGAAAAGCCTGGAGCAAGGTGTGACCAATCTAAAACAGCTACTGCCAAGAAAGTCATAGTAATCTGGACACAGGAGCAATCTGTTCTATTCGTTTGCTGAAATTAACCTGGAACTTGATTCTGCCCAAACATTATCTGGTCCTAGCTTCTTCTGGCAGTCTTCTGAAACATGTCAACTTTGCATGAATGCTGTCATTCAATGGGGCAGAGCTGGGTGGATGGCTAGTTTGAGGCAGCCCATCAAGTTCTATGAGCTCTGGGAATCAAGACCAGTGGACAGTTTGAGTTGCCATGTGGCTCAGCCCTACATTAGACTTGCACATCAAGGTCACTAGTTCAGGGGAACTTCCTTTTGGCACTGGATATTGGAGTCTCTGAGCTTTTGTTATCAGAATCTGGTCTGGCTGTATTCCAACAGACATTATTTCTTGCTTATGGGTATGTTGCTGGGGATCCTTGGGACCTCACTCTGTAGAGTAATTTGTCAGAACTAAGATTACTTTACACCCTAATACAATATTTAGACTCCTTTTAATGCAAATGTTCTTCTAGGACAGTGGTTCTCAACCTTCCTAATGCCATGACCCTTTAATACAGTAACTCATGTTGTGGTGACCCCCAGCCATAAAATTATGCAAGTGTCCTTTCACAGAAATTAAACCAAAACTGACCAATGTCATGAAGATCCATTGTTCATGGTGGTATATAAATTGTTTTTCCCCCCAGGATTTCTCAGTTCATTTCTGCCTCTTGTCCCACCATGCCAATCTTGCTCTTTTCCGCTGCTCCTGACAAACACTCTATCTTGATCTACCCCAGCCAAGCTGCTGGCCCTGCCACGACCCCTGTGAAAGGGTCGTTTGATCCCCAAAGGGGTCCCAACTCCCAGGCTGAGAACCACTGTTCTAGGAGCTGCTGATTTCCCTGGGTCCTGCCATTTTAGCAAGAGGTTGGACTATGGCTCCCTTATAAACTCCCTTATCTGGGAATAAGAGCCGTTCAACACTGTGGTACTTACTTCTGAGTAAGCACGAATAGGGTCACACTGTTTCTTTGGCTATGGTTGTCAGATAGTTGGAGAAGAAGAAGAGTAGGTTCTTATATGCTGCTTTTCTCTACCTGAAGGAGGCTCAAAGTGTCTTACAGTCGCCTTCCCTTTCCTCTCCTCACAACAGACACCCTGTGAGGTGGGTGAGGCTGAGAGAGCCTTGATATTCCTGCTCGATCAGAGCAGTTTTCTCAGTGCTGTGGCAAGCCCAAGGTCACCCAGCTGGCTGCATGTGGGGGAGTGCAGAATCGAACCCAGCATACCGGATTAGAAGTCCACACTCTTAACCACTACACCAAACTGGCTCTCAGGGACCCATGACCTTTCTGTAATCCCATTACATTTCAAATGTAATCCATTACATTTCAAAACAAAACATGCCTAACGTTTCAAGATATTTGGTTCAGTCCTACATGTTATGCTGTTCTTCTCCAGCCCCTCTCTGTGAATTAATTTCTAATGCCAGGCTTGTTTGGCTTCACCTATGCACGGCTGGCATTGCACCCAACGCACAAGGACTGGCAGAAAAAGTTTGCTTGTGTTCTGAATGGCCTGTTACATGGCAAGTTCCTGCAAGTTTTATGCTTGAGTTTTAAATTTTAATAAGGCTTGGTTTCATGTTCAAGGCATTTATTCTTGATCTCGAGGTGCGATAGTCAACAGGGCTGAAGGGTGGGAAAAACCATCCACTCTCTTTAACAAGGGCCAGTGTGTGGAAATGGGCATGGGAATGCCCAACATCACATGATAAAATAACACTACCATCCTTGATTTAAGTCAGGGGTAGTCAAACTGCGGCCCTCCAGATGTCCATGGACTACAATTCCCAGAAGCCCCTGCCAGCATTCGCTGGCAGGGGCTTCATGGGAATTGTAGTCCATGGACATCTGGAGGGCCGCAGTTTGACTACCCCTGATTTAAGTCTCTAATACAGGGCCAGGATATTTTTCCTCCTGGCGTTTGGCAACACTGTCTGTGGGGGAAACCTGTTTCTATTTATTCATATTGGAGAATATGCACAACACTATCTTCCATACAATAGTTTCATGACAGTGGAGATAATATTACTTGTAGACCAGTCTCACTAGCAAGTTAAACTAGACAATGCTACAGACAGCACAACTGTCCAGGCTACCTTCAACTTTAAAGCACTGCAGGCTGGTGGGGACAGCTAGAGAGATGGTGTCTCAGAAGTATGTATAGTTCAGACATGGGAGATTAATGTAATAGCCTCATTCTCCGATCCCAGGAGATATGGCGCTATCAGGAGTGGAATCATTGATGGGCATACAAACATTTCCTGAGCTGTCCATCCATCCCAGCTTGTTCCTTAACTATAAAAGGGGTAAAGAGCAAATGAGAGGAGGAAGGGGGGATTTTAACAGTTGCACTATAGTAGCAAAAGCACAGGCAGAACTGGACATTTACGTACCAAGATGTGATCCCAAACACAAAATATTTCATATCACTGCTTGCAGACACTGACATCTACGGGGCTTACTTCCAAATAAATCATGGTTGCAGTAGTTTTTCTACTCACACTTTACAAAAGGATTAGCCAGACAGCTACAGCTCTTAATAGGAAATTATATTAATTGAACAAGGTCTCTGATTTTGCCTCTTTGCCTGGCTTTGGGATGCTAGAAAAGCACACTTTTCTAAGTTCTTATCCATTTTTTATTATTTTACCAGTTTACTGCAAACAATATCTGTAAACAAAAGTGCAGAGCAGTTGAAGTTAAAGCAAACCTGATTCTATCTCTGGTCTTTTTCTAAGAATTACATTTTCCTGAGTCAGTAGAAGGTAATAAGCCAAGTATTAGCAGCAGTAAAGGAGCAGGCTTCACCAATTTCGGCACTTAGTGAGTTTTTCATTTATTTCTTATGCAACTTTGTTCATAGTGCAATCATAGGCACAGTTAATCCCTTCCAAACCCATTGACTTCAATGGACTTAGAAGGGTATAAGACAGCAGTGTTCTGATGCAATATTAAAAACATTTTCCTGAAAATATGTCCCAATGAATAGACCAGAGTAGGAGTATGAGTAGACCTACTTAGAATTGCTAAATCTCTCAATAGTGGCTGTTATCACACCGGTTCTGCATGCATGTCTTCCTTCAGAGGTAAATCTTATTTATGCTAAATTGTAAGGGCAATTTCTTTTTGTATTTACAAAACTCCGTCCAGGAGCCATAAATCCCGGAACCCCTATTAATATTTCACACACTTTATGCCAATAAAGGTACTCTGAATCTATTTCACACAGATCTTAGTGGTTCACACACGTAGGGACTGGAGGTTTTGGTGGTATGTCTGAAGAGTAATTGAAATTATACCTATATTCCAGTGGCACCTTTAAAACCAACAAAGTTTTATTCAAGATATAAGAGCTTATGTGTGCACACACACTTCCTCAGATACGATGTCAGTACCGCTGTGACATCAGCACTGATAACTCACAAAATGTGCCTAAATAACAGAACAGTATAGCCTCACTGAAAAAAATGCTTGTTTTTCTAAGTGCAACAATCAATGGAGTTTTGAAATATTCAAAACTAGATTGCAATTTTTTATTCAATCGATTCTATTTCTAAGGGACACTTTTCGAAATATTCTTGAATAGCCACACATTCTGAGAGCACATGTAGATTTATTTCGTTCTTATTTTAAAAGGCGTACATGTGAACATTTGTAGATAAACACATATTTGTGTATGCTTCAGTTTAGATTACAGCCTTGTACTCTACGTGGGGGCTACTCTTGAAGATGATTCAGGAACTTCAGCTATTACTTGACTGCTGAGAATTTTGAGACAGTTCTTTCTTTTGGCTTTTGTTCTGTTTGTGGCCCTGTTCAAGGATTTGACTCTGCCTGGCACTCAGGATGTATTCAAGAAAATGGCTGCTTTGGATAGTGGGTACCTTGGCATTATACCCCCTCCTCTCTCTCAATCCCTTCCTCCCCAGATCCCCCCCTCAAATCCCCAGGAACTTCCCAACCCAAAGTTGGAGCCATAATGGGATGTGTGTATGATTCTCTTTCTGCTTTTCTTCCAAATGTTGGTGTTCCTTTCAGTGTGCCCTCAGTAACCGTTATGAAATAGTTTTACTTCCAATGTGTTATGATTATTTTTTATTATTACTTGTTGGTTTAAAAACGTGGTTGTTTTTAAACACTGGGCATGATGAGGATAAATCTTTTAAGGAAACAAAGATTAAAATTTCAGTTGCTGTTTTTGAAAAACCAGTTCTGACCACTTGGGTTATCTGGGGCAATATGTGGGGACACACTACTTATCAGGGGCAACATCCAACAACCCATGATAGTAAGCACCAAGTAGGCCAGATTTGCTTCTAGGAGTTATATTTGGGCTTTGCTCATGATACAAATTGAAGTACCATGAAAAGTTGGTGGTGGTAGAAAGTGCCATCTATTTGCAGCCGATTTTGGGCAATCCCATACAGTTGTCAAGGCAAGAGATGAACAGAGATGGTGTGCCACTGTTTGCCTCTGTTTCCACCCTAGAGGTCCTTGGTGGGCTGCCATGTAACTACTAACCAGTGCAAACTCTGCTTAGCTTTGGAGGTCAGATAAGATTGGGCTAGCCTGGGCAATCTAGGTCAAGGCATGAAAACCTGAAGATTACCATATTCAGCTTGGAAGGTCAGTAACTTTAGCCACCCCTGTGTATTTATTACTCATCACCTACTGCTTGTTCCACTTGTGGGTCAAGTCTGCAAAGGCTAGCTCTGCAAGCACTCATCTGCCTGTCCATTTATGATGATACAACCTCCAAAATCTCTTGCTTCCAGAACTAAAATGTAAAAAATCATGAGGCAGTGTTAAATAGCTCTGAGATTAAGATTGGTAAAGTGCTTGAGGAAACTAGAGATGTTAAACGTGCACTTTTTAGCCTGCTGATTTAGAAAACAATAGAATTATTTTGACTCATAGAATATTTATATACCCTGAGGGTTTTGGTTGAGAGATCTGTCTCTTCCAGGTTTTTAAAGAAATATTAAGAAAGCATAAAAAAAATGAAAAAACAGAAATCAACAAAGCCAAGGTGACCCTACCACCCTCGAAAGATGCATGGCTTACTGCAGTCTTGAAAATAGCAGCAAAGAACATGCAATCACCAAAGAACTCTAAAAAAACATTTGACTGTTCTCAAATCCAATTTGGGAAGCTGGGAAAATCTGATTTGGGAGATGACTCAAAGCACACATTTGATTTGCAACCAAAGCTATAGGCAAAAGTCAAGTCAAGCAGCGGGCCATGAAACTACAAAAAGGCAAAATATATGCCTTATATTTTTAAAGGAGAAAGCAAGTGGGAGCACCCCTAAACAGTGATAAAAATTTAAAAGGCTCTTTAGATGAAAGGTTTTTTTAAACAAACAAACAAAACCCTGTATAATGCCACTAATAGAACTGATCCAACTATAGCTCTGGGGCACACAGTGCCATCCTAAGAAAACTTTGCTGTGAATAAGCCCTACTGAATAAACTTGAAGATCTGAATAGATCTGTTTAGGATTGCACGGACAATGAACCAAAAGCAGAATCTGTAGACTATTCATGTGAGTGCTATAGTTCCAACACTAGCCCAAGGTCCCTTTGTTCAAAGCATTTCACAATTCAAGCTATAAAGCTGAATACTGCAGTGCAGACAGAGGCTGATGCATAGCTACTGGGAAAAGCTGGAGATGAAGCTGTCTGAACATAAGCTCTAAAGCAAGAAAGCACTTCCAAAGCAATGGAAACATTCCCTTAGAATGTACAGCATGATACAAACCAAGGTGGGTGGGAGGGGTGCTGATGGTTATTGTTCAGGTTACAGTCACTGTCCAATAAATGTCTATGAGGGTTGCACAGCCTCATTTTTTACAAGTCTTGAATCAGAAAAAGCAGTGTACATTGTGTGTGGGGAAATGGCAGCTTTACCAATAATGTATTGAAATGTGGGTGCTATCTAGATATGATACTCCCATAACAGAAATGATACCTCAAGGTGGGGGGGGGGCTGAGTTTCTTGAAATGAAATGAGTAACAATGTTTGATTGCTAGGCAGAAACTCCATGTCTGGGGACAGAAATACTAGGGGGAAAGGACATCACCTTCCTGTCTTGCTTGTGATCTTTCAGCAGCATTCTTCTAATGAGGGCTGGAGCAGAATGCTGGACTGGAGGTACCTTTGGCCTACTCTAGCTAGGCTATTCTTGTTATGTTCTCATTACCTGGTTTGAAAACAGCAGGGAAGCAATTTCAATTCATCTGTGACTGATGACCAGAAAATAAACAAGGAAATGCAGAACATTAAAATAAGCAAGTAATATATGGCATTATCAGCTTAAACCACACCTGTTCATATAAAATGCTGAGGAAAAAATGTTGTCATATGGGGGGATTTCTTGTACCTCCTTTCATGTCTCTATTCACAAATGAAATCTAAAAAGTCTATTTTAAAATGGCAACCTGCAAAATGAATATTTCTATTCTTCCCACTCAGGTAGCAGATTTTGAATTACAGTATTTATGTCAATGCAATAAGACTCGTCCCATCCCCCCACAATTGATTAAGGTAGGTAGCTGTGTCAATCGGAAGCAGCAGAACAAATTTTGAGTCCAGTGGCACCTTTAACATATGAAACTGCCTCATATTGAATCAGACCATTGTTCCATCAGAATATTGTCTACTCAGACTAGCAGCAGCTCTCCAAGGTTTCAGGCAGAGATCTTTCACCTCACCTACTGCCAGATTTTTTAACTGGAGATACTGGAGACTGCATGCCAAGCAGATGCTCTACCACTGAGCCACAGCGACAAAGTTCAATTCTGGCTACAAGCTTTCATGTGCGTGCGCACTTCTGCAGATACATGGAAACAAGCACCTCAAACATTCCATTTAGGTGTGTGTGTGGGAGGGTTAATTGACAGGAAGTACTAATTAGAATCAAGATGCATAACTAACTGAAAAATAAGTATAGCGAAGATTGGATTAAAGCTGTTGATAATACCTGTGAATACCAGCAAATTAGCTTACAGATAATTTAAAAGTTAACAAAAATGTAAGAATTAAGTTTGAGTCCATTGGCACTGTTAAGATCAACAAAATTAAAATCTGGGTTTAAGTAAGAACTGAGTGATTAAGTATGTGTTTTGAGATAAGAACCCGATAGTTCTGTTAAACTCTGTGTGTTCCATTGTCCTGAGTAGGCTTTCTCAACCAGGGTTTTATGAAACCCTGGGATTTCTTGATGGCCCTGGAAGGGTTTCCTGAATGTGTGGGAGTTAATTAATTTTTTATATATTGGATATGACCATATATGGTCATGTCAACCTGTTTCTCCCTCGCACACCATGGCCACTGATGGGCCTGGAGGGGGTGGGAAAGGGAGGGGCCCCAGGTGGGCATGTCCATAGCTATGCTTCTCAACCATAACCTGCATGATTGCACCACTTCTGGGTTTCCTGAAGCCTGAAAAGTGTTTCAGGGGTTTATCAGAGGTAAGAAAGTTGAGAAAGTCTGGCCCTGATTATGTAATATACATGTAATTCAGCAGTCTCCCATTCTAGTCGCTTTCTGAGATTCCTTTGAAATAAAACAGCTTCTGTGCAACAAATTTCTCAGTTTTGTGATTCTTGTCAGACTGGTGTCCATTTATCCTTTCGTCTAAGGGTAGACCTGCTTGCCCTGTGTGGAGAACTGAAGGGCACTACTATCATTTAATGGTATATACAGTGTAAGAAGATGAGCAAGTGAATGTACCTGAGATGGTTTAGGTAATATTGTTAGGTCCAGTGATTGTGTTGTCTGGGTGTATGTGACAGCAATGAGGTATGCCTTTTAAAAAAGGAGTCATGTTACCTTTGCAGACAAGTTACACTTGATAACTTTCTTAGGGGGTTGTCCTACATTCAGGGCTGCCTTCCTTTCAAATATATATGGCAGTCAGAATCCAGTAATCGGCAATGCTACTGTCAGAATAATTGCAGGGGGAAGTTCTCTGAAACACTTCATTTAAAACATTTTTTTGCTGCCTTTACCCAATAAAAACATCTGAACATTAAAAACTACACTTATAATTATAAAATAATTCAAAAAAACTCATCAACATACAACACCAAAAGCAGTTAATTCTGGTGAAATTTCTCCTTGGAAACATTTTGAATACACCAGCCTTGATTCCTTACAACTAAAGAGCCAAACTATGTCAAGATGCAAAGCAACGAAATCAATACAGAGCCAAAACAAGAACACCTGTGTGCATAAACTGAAAAGACACACTTTAACATTCCCAATAATTGACATGTTGATTAAAAATCCATACAGTTTCTATATTGGTGATGAGTCCTTTATTACAAAATGGTACATATGAGGTCTCCCCTTAAGTAATGTATTCTTGTATATGCCTGCCAGTCTCAGGTTGGGGGTGGATGGAGATCTCCCCAAATTACTTGGGTGTTGCAGAGACTGACAGTAAAACAATTGGTTGTCAAATTGTTATGATTACAAAGTCACTTAAACATCACAACTGCCAAACTGAAGCAATGACAGATGGTATTTCATGGTATAGGCCCATGACTTTATCCCCAGAAAATAGATGCCACTGACATTTGGCATGTTATGGCTATGTATTTAAACATTTTTCCAGTTTCTTATATTTCAGGATTTACAGTTAATTAATTTAAGGTATGATTTTTTTTTTAATTTAGTCACCATCGCTAGTAACCATTGATAGACGGTTTCACCGATCTTGTACACTGAGTTTATATGCTATTCTCCCTGCCTATACCTATATGTGTTACATGTGGCAATCAAGACATGGCTTGTACATAACTTGCAACCTGTGTAGGCATGGTGGGATCAGGAGGAATGACCTACAGCACTCTTCCCACTGACTCTGAGGCATGCACAACTTCCCCCAACTGCTAGTGTTGCCAACCTCCAGGTGGAGCCCGGCAATTCCCCAGCACTATAGCCGACTGCTTAATGAGAGGTCAGTGGTTTCCCTGGAGGAAACGGCTGCTTTGGAAGGTGGCTTCAACGGCATTCTATTCCACTGAAGTTCCTCCCCAAAGTCCATTCTCCTAGAGCCCCCCCCCCTCCAAATCTCCAGGAATTTCGCAACCCAGAGCTGGCAACCGTGTCGGGTGGCAAAACAAGGGTTCCAGCCAGACTTGCCTCGGGAGGGAGGGAGGAGGGAAGAGGGAGGAGGGAGGGAAGGCAGGCAGGCAGGCAGGCATCCCTCGGGAAGTCCCGCCAAGCAGCCAAGCAGCACCTCTTACCTGGCACGCCGCCCAGCCTCCGTGCCCATCTAGCGGCCTCGAGGTGTGCAGCTGCAAAGGCAAGCGCCGCAGCCGGGCTCCCTCCGTCCCCAAGCCCGCGCCCGGGGCCCTTCCCCTCCAGAACAGACATGCCGAGCTAATTTTATCAGCCCCCTTCCCCCTCCGCCGGGGCAGCCTCCCGCCCCTCCCCTCCCCAGCCAGCAGCGTTCGAAATAGCACATCGCCCACTCATCCCCAGGCTCCTTCTGCAAGGAAAATATTTATATTATTATGCCACAGAGAGGGTTTCCATGGCACTGATGACTTTCACACTGTTGCCTTGACAACCACTTGAGGCCATCTTGGACGGGCTGAGAATACCCCCTTCCTCGACAAATAAGGATCGCCGCCGCGGCAGCCCCGGGCGGGGGGGGGGGGGGAGGAATCGCCTCTCCGCCTTAGCCCGGTCGGCTCCCCTCGCCCCCTGCTGGTGCCTTGCGGGACAGCTACGCCCTCGAGGCGAATCAGTCTCTCTCACGCCGCAGGGAAATTCTCCGGGCTAGACGGGGCAGGGGGATGAGGGGGGCTGCGGTGGGCGGAACCCCGAGCGGAGCAAACTTGCGCGAGCGCTCTTGGGTGTAAACTGGTCCAGCACGGCTGGAATCTGCCCCATCCAGCACGCAGCCGGATCTGGCGCAGGGTTACTTGGAAGTAACTCTTTGGCTCAAATGAAGTTTATTCCCAACCAAGGGTGCGCAAGGATGCGATTTTCTAGCGTGCCTTACAACCGTCAAACTGCATCCTGATTGTTTTGTAAACTACTCCATCTGCAATGCTTGTATGATTTCAAAGAGATGCGGTAAAAAGGTCAACCCCATTGACCCTTCTTTCTCTCCAAGTATGTAGTGATCAGCTTAAATGCAAGCCATTGGTACTTTAGAAACAGTCTTGGCCTAATCGGACAATTGTTTTCTTTTGCTTGTATAGCAGCAGCAGCCATCTCTGTACTGGCCCTGAAAATTCCCTCTGTCTTGGCTAAAAAGGAATACTCTCACAGGGGAATACTGAACGTGGCAATTGCAGAGTTCATGCCTTGGGCAAACTTTTGGACCTCTGCATGCCATGAAGGCCAAGATCTGTGATGTTTGCATCTTTCACTTGGTCTATGGCATGTAAAAATCACCTAGGTGGATATGGGATTTTGTGCGACTGAAATAATACAGAATAAATTTAGTGTTCAGTGGCACCTTGAAGACCAACAAAGTTTTATTCAAAGTATCTTTTGTGTGCACACCCACTTCCTCAGATAAAATGTGATGGAATGGAAGTAACCATTTTATACTTATAGGCAAGTGTGAGGGTAACTGAGCATACAGCATAATGAAAACAGTTAACAGATTCCAGAGATAAATAGGGAAAGTAAATTGGAGTTGTTTGTATTCACTTGAGATTGAATTGCATGGCAAACATCTTGGGTTCAATAAATAATAATCAGTTGCTGACAGCAGTTAGTTGAGAACCTGCCCTTCTGCCCCCTGCCTGTCCTCTCAAGCATGGAAGCATCTTAGGGCATCAGCTTCTTTGAAGTAGAGCATTTGGCCATTTCTGTTTTCAGACTTTTCTCTGGTCTGTGAACAGAAACAGCCAAATGCTCTACTTCAAAGAAGCTGATGCCCCAAGATGCTTCCATGCTTGAGAGGACAGGCAGGGGGCAGAATGGTAAGTTCTCAGCTAACTGCTGTCAGCAATTGATTATCTAGTCACCCATTTTTCTCTTAATGGAGACCTGTTTATTGAACTCAAGATATTTCTCCAGCAATTCAATCTCAAGTGAACACAAATCCAAATTACTGTTCTCCCCCATTTATCTCTGCTATCCGTTAAGCATTTTCATTATGCTGTATGCTCAGTTACCCTCACACTAGCCTATGTATATTGATCACTTCCATTCTATGATATTGTATCTGAGGAAGTGTGCATGTCCAGGAAAGCTCATACCCTGAATAAAACATGGTTGGTCTTAAAGGTGCCACTGGACTCACAGCTAACCACTTGAATCTGAAATAATACAACACACTGGATCCCAGCTTTTAAAAAAAGAAATATGGTAGCTGTGGGGATGAGGACACAGTTTTAGGAAATAGAAATTGGACAGCTGAGTTTAAAGATCATGTGAACTTTCTAGGTGGCACGCAGGTATGCTGCCTTTCTGGTGTTTGAAGTATGGTTAGTGGCAATTAATGTGAGCTGCACTTAATGTATCTCTTATTTCCTGCCATGAGAAGTCAGGCAGTATATTTATCCCATTCATAAATTGAAAGGAAATTTAAAAACAAACACATTATATTTATAGGCAGAGACAGTCAGGGGTGGCTTCTTGCTGCCTGGAATGCCAGATGATCTGTGGGAACTAGAGGAGTTTTCTTATATTAATAATTATTTACATAGTTTCAGATTTGCTCACTGATACCAACACAGCATTGTTATTCCCACTTTGCACATAGGAAACCAGGAACATCTAAAGCCACCCATGGCGATTGTAGCAGATATTCATTGGAATACAGCTCTTTCTAGGTTCCACTGCATGTGTCCCATCAGCAGTATATATGAAATTCAAGCTCAGTACACATCCCCCTATGCGCCAGTCCATCTGTGTTCTCCTGATTCTAACCTTGTTGGAGGTTTTATTTCAAAACTGGGGAAAGCAGCAGCTATTTCCTTCATAGCAAAGCCATTTAAATGGTCCCAGATATCAGAGAAGAGGACTGACCATCAATGGGCAAGAACCAGTGCCTCCTTATTAGATCAGAACTCCAGCCCAAGGTTTGAATCATGCTGTTATGAGTACTTCTCTTGCCCAAGTGGTAAGAACTTCATAGGGATATGTCTTACCTGGGATGATTTCCTTTAGAAAAGACAATGGGATTCTTATGAGGGAAGGAGGAGAGGGGGATAAGGAAGGAGGAAGAGAGTTGTACCCCTAAATATAACCAATACTAGGGGCAAAGCCCATTTTACAAATGGGCCAAAGAATGAAGGGGAGCGTGCAGAAGGGGAGGGCTCCCAACTAGTATTCTCTTGTACCGACAGCTTGTTTTATTGTATCGTATTGTTCATTTATATTTTTATTGGGGTAAGATTTGGGGATTTTACAAGATTTTTATGTAATGATGTTTGTTATATATATGCTGTAAACTGCCACGAGCCAGTTCACTGGGAGCAGAGGTCTAGAAATCAAATAATTAATAAATATTATTGGAATATTTATTATAAATATTGGAAAATTCAGGGAAGCCCAACCAGCCTGCATGACAGCTTTGGACTCCCTAACCCTCTAAGAGGGTGCCTTCAGGACCAGGGCAGGGCAGAGAGAATGCCGTACGTTGTAATGCTGTCCCTGGGGTTGTATGGAATATTGTCAGAGGAAGGACCTTTCCTTGTGAAGGGAATCTTGCTGGAGAAAGCCATTCCATCTCTGGAACCAGTAGCTCTCAACTGGAAATACAAAGGTAGAGAATTTATAAACAGGAATCTTGCAATCATGAGCACAGAAATAAATAGCAAATAGCTGCATAGCGAGACATTCTCATCTTCAACAATCATGCATCGGGTTGTCAGAACTGGATGGTTCCCAAGTAGCAAAATCCACAAGGATTTGTTTCTTGGAAGGGACATTTGACACTGGGAGGAATTTAACAGCAGGGGGTCCAGGTCATTAGATCTTTGCAGGCAGTACACTAGTCAGTTTAGATGAAGGAAAATTGGTGGCTATTGTGACTTTTCTCCCCATCCCTACCACCTTTCAGACCTTTTCCACAGTAATTATTTACTGGGGTGTTTTCACAACATTTGATTCTAAATGTAGACTCTGAATTTGTACCTGACATTCTGCATCTATGGTCAGAACTCCAAACACAACATGTTTGTATTTCTGTCAGGAAAGTGGGTGGCCCCACTGCCTGTCATTCTTCCTCTTTTGCAGGGAAGGAGTCAGTGCATGCACAATAATGCAATTGTGCCATGATGCAATTAAAGACGTCAGCCACAGACATTTACCATGCAAAAAGCTAGAGCTGTGTTTTTCATGGCCACAGAAACAACCTCATTCTCTTTGCTTTCTAACCAGAGCATTCTTCCATACAACTGTCAAGCTCTGATTATGATTTTCTTTGCATCCTTGTCAATGCCAAGGTTTATTCTGAATAATATTTCTTTCTCCCCAGTGGAATTAGGAAAAAGTTCCCTGTATTCACTCCTATACATACACATTATGGATTTATTATCCCCAGCTAAGCCATAAGCAAAGCTAAACACATCTGCAGGGGTTCCTTGTCAATCACCACCCTTCCCTTCTTGTTCTGTAACTGTGGCCATTGTACTGCCAATTACATATTGTAAAACCTCCTGCTATTTATATGGATATTTGAAAACATGATCTAGGACAGCCTTTCTAAACTTTTTTTTTACTGTTAAGAAACCCCTGAAACATTATTCAGGCTTTGAGAACCCTCCAAAGTGGTGTGATTGCGCAGAATATGGCTAGAAAGCATAGAATTTAACTCCCACCCATTCAGAAAACCCTTCCAGGGTCATCAAGAAACCCCTGATCTAGGAAAGGCTGATCTAGGAAATGAAAGACCATCTTTTTAGCTCTTCTGGGCTTCACAGGCACATTTGATCCTTCCTGACTGATTTCCTGAATTTTAAAGATTTTTCTTTAGCTTCTCCCATAGGGATGTAAGCTAAAAATAGTAGATGTTTTTTGGAAGTCTAATGTATTAAGTTTTCTGTCCACTGAAAGTCAAGTCCCTTTATTCTAGTTCCTGGTCACTGGTAAAGTTGCTAGGATTTTGAATCCTTTAGCCAGCCATTCCCAGCAATTTATCTGCGTACAACTAAAGAATTTACAAGTGCACTTTCTGGTTGTCCTGTTGATGTGAAAGTCATAAGAGCTCTGCTGCCATAAAGTTGTCAGCCTTTATTGCAGAGGGTTACTCATGACTCACAAGCAGCTGCACTTCCAGTTTGCCTATCAGACCATTCTGTGGAAGGGCTTTGTGCAAGTCTACTGCAAACTTTACCGCGAATGTTCATTTTTTTTAGTTTGCTGTTTTATGCTGAAAAGTTTAAGCCAAGGGGATAGATTTGCTGACAGGAGTGGCACTTATTGCACAATGCTGGTAGCCATATAGGGAAGTCCTAATCTTATGTGTAGCCTGACTGCAAGCCTTGATGCCACAAGCAGTGCTTGTCATTTACAGAGACAAAATTGTCTCTCTGTATCCCTGAGAACTGCTGTACAAAGCTAGACTTACACCTGTCTCTGTTCATTGTTCAACAGGCTAGGGCAATGGCAAATCCACCAAATGAATTTATTTCAAAACTTGACCCAGAGCCAGAACAAGCCCTGGGAAATAACACTTGCTTTTGACAATAAATGTCCTTGTCAGTGACATTGCCGATGCATTGTAAGTAGTTTTATCCCTGGATCCCCAAATGATTTACAATTGATGAACCAAGATGGTCGATGTGACATGGTTAGATATTTAGAACAGAGAGCACTAATAAGGCTGGGGGTCTGTAGACAGTGTACTCAAGAATCTCTGACAAAGACATTTATTGTCAGAAATGTGTGTTATTTCCCGGGGCTCGTTCTGGCTTTGAAGAAGCAGAGGAGTTGGTTCTTATATGATACTTTTCTCTACCCAAAGGAGTCTCAAAGTGCCTTCCCTTTCCTCTCCCCACAACAGACACCCTGTGAGGTAGGTGAGGCTGAGAGATCCATTATATTACTGCTTGGTACAGCTCAGTGCTGTGGCAAGCCCAAGGACACCCAGTTGGTTGCACATGGGGGCGTCTGGAATCAAACCCAGCTCGCCAGATTAGAAGTCCACACTCCTAACCACTACATCAAGTTGGTTCAAGCTTTGAAATAAATTTGTTTGGTGGATTTTCCATTGTTGGCTTGTCATTCTTCTCCTCCAGTTCTCTGGCTGACGGGTCCTTTGGCATTTAGCCTTCAAGCAGGGGTTGGATGAATACTTGTCAAGGATACTTTAGTTTAGGCTGATCCTGCACTGAGCAGGGGGTTGGACTAGATGGCCTCCTCCAACTCTATGATTGGCAGGATCATAAAACAGAGGAGAGGAACACCTTCCAGTCCCACATATTATCTGTTTCTTTTTCTCCGCAGGCAGCCTGCCAGCTCTCCAGCACTTACAAGAATAGTGATATTCCCAATCTGTTATGCTCAAATAAAGTGTACACCCGCAGAAGCAACAGTTCCATATAGAAGACCTTTATTGGGGTACAGAGAAGCAACAATGGCCAGAGAAATGCCAGCTGTTCTTGCACAGAGTTGGCATCTTGTCCCTCCTACGCTTGGCAGATGGAGATGTAACAGCTATAGTATTACCCAGTATTGGAGATGATGGGGAAAGCTGACCAGGTACATCACTGTTGCACAAGTTTCAGAGCCACAGGTGTCAGGCAAGGACTGAAAAATTGTTGTGTGCCATTCTGTCAGAACTTACCCTACAATTGACACCGTACAATGTTGTTTCAGCTATGTCTCTGTTCCTGTAATATAAGTACACTCCCTTACGCCACTCTGTTCGCATTTCACCATAGATGTTTTGATGATGTTACATGATGGTATTGGAGTTCCTACAGGGGCTTCATTATATTTGGTTGGTGTTAGCCCTGGTGTAGCAGCTGCCAACACAGCAGAAGCATAGGTCATGTCATCAGTGTCCAGTTCCTACACAACTTTGTGTCACTTCAGCTTGTGTAGTTCTACACTTGACTTCATGGTATTGCCTACCCTTCTGCTTCCTCCCACAAATAAAATTAACCCTTTATTTCAGCCTGACAGTATTGTACCCTAATAAAACCTGAATCCAGTAGTGTCTTTAAGGTGTGTTGGTCTTAAAGGTGCTACTGGACTCTGATTTTATTGTGCTACTTCAGACCAACATGGCTACCCATTTGAATCTAGTATTGTACCCTGTTTTTCTCTCACTCTTTCACTATCACCCTAATTTCTGCAATCCTATATAATTAATTTTGAAATAAATTATCATGCCACAAGTTTTACGACAGATACCTTTTTGAAATATGTGAGCTGGCTGTTAAATATCTTGTTGGAATTCATTGATGTTATAACAGGGTCAACCAATGAGTTCATACTTTCTTTTTCAGGCTAACATACACCAAGATAATGGCACCATCATGTGGTTATTTTGTGTTACTTTTAGGAATGGAATTTATATTGGTTAACAATTATTGCTATTCAAATCTCTCTCTCTCTCTCTCTCTCCATCCAGAGTAAGGTTTAGATTAATAAAATATTTGCTAAATGGATGCTTTAAAAACTGTATATTTAATGTGCTGGACTGGTTTGCACAGTCTGTGGTATGTGTGCATCATCTAGCGCTGGAAAGTTGCTCATAGAAGATGACTGCCATTCATTCTGGAGAACAGGTTGGAAAAATTACTGGTGGGTATTACTAATCACACCTTTATCTCCTCTGCCATATAAATGGGATAAATTCAGTCCTTTCATTACAGGGGTAAAAGAAGCCTTGAGACTGGAGAGGAGCCTTTCTGTGTTCAAATCTAGTGAACAGAACTATATCTAGAGCAGCTGCACCTGGGGTACAATCAAAAAGAAGGATGGTGGTTAGATTAGACTTTGGTTTAGACAGCATATTGTCCAAGGACTTTAAGGCCAAAGTCCTGCTTAAGAGTGATGGGCTGGGCAAGACCAAACCAAAGTGCTGAAGTGTGAGCACATATACCCTGAGGCAGCACTGCCACCAGTCCCCTTATGTACACAGACAGCTAGAGATGAAGTGACAAAGCCTCCAGAACTCCAAGGACTAAGATCAAGAACGTCAGCCATGTAAGGTTGTACATTTAGAAGGCAAGATCCAAAACAAATGACTTTGGAAGCTGTAGCCAATATAGGCCAAACAACAGGACCCAAATTGATGCTCTAGAGTTCAACAACACCACTAAATATAATTAAAGTGATTTATTAGATATTATGTTGTCAAAACTGAGTCCAAGGTAGTTCCAAGGTCCAAATCAAACCTCTGCCTGTCCATTCTGGCCCAACAGGATCAAAAGCATCCCAAAGATAATTGTATTCTAGACAGAGAGCAAAGCTAAAATAAAAGTTCTTTCCTTTATGTCTCACAATCTGCATTGACATGATTCTGGCTGACCAATCACATCTAGGACCATAGTGTTACTAATCAAATGACTTCTACCAATTAGGTAAAATTCAAAGGTTGTCATCGACCAGATGACAGACTGGAATTCTCCTGGAATTACCACAGTTCTCCAGATGACAGAGATCAGTTCCCCTGAAGACAATGGCAACTTCAGAGGGCAAACTTTATGGCAGGGTTACCAGACAGTTGATGTAAGCTATTACTAAATCACTAAATGTGAGCTATCACTAAATTTAACTGTTGGCTTAGAAGACAGAAGGATAGCAAATGTTATGCCATTTCAACTCTATGATTTCCTGTTTCACCTTTGGGTCACCTTTTTAAATGACAGGCCCATCACCCTAACATCTGTCCCAGCCTAATCAGTAGAAATTGTATTGAAAGATTATTAGACATATATAGAGAAACAAAGTCTGCTGAGATAAAATCAGCATGGCCTCTGCAAAGGAAAGTCCTGCTTCACCATCCTTTTGGAGTTCTTTGAGAAAGTGGCCAAGCACGTGGGCCATGGAGACATGGTAGACATTCTACATTTGGCTTTTCAAAAGGTTTTTGACCAAGGTAATTCACCAGACTTCTGAGTAAATCAGATAAAGCAACAGGTTCGCCTATGAATTGAAAATTGGTTAGTCTGCCATGAAAACGCTACAGGGCGTCACCCCAAGGGTCAGACATGACCCGGTGCTTGCACAGGGGATACCTTTACCTTTACCTTTTTACATGCCAGGAAGCAGACAGCAGGACTAAATTGATTTCTCACAGCAAAGGAAATTAAGCAGTGTCCTTCCACAGGGCTGAGCACTACTTAAATCAGTTATTCATAAATGCTCTGGAACTAGGGGTGACTAGACCATATTGTCTTGGGAAGTGTGCCTGCCCATGAAAGGTCTTAAAGGTGGGCTCCATTTTTGTGATGCTACTTCAGGCCAACACGGCTTGAATCTAGACTAATCTAGTGTAGTCGCACTAGACTACTAAGCGTTTCCAACAGCACGTGAGAAGAACCCTGCTTCCGTTTCGATCGGAATCGCAAAGGGGGCCGAGGAAGTCGTGAAAACCGCCCTTCAGCCAGACCAGACCAACCGCGCCCCATCCCCCCAGCTTGGTCCCGCCCCGCGCGCGCCCCCGTCATTCGACCGTACGGGGGCGGGGCGGGGCGTGTCACGGGGCGCTTCCTGTTGTGGAAAGTAGAGGCCGCTGGCCGTGGGGGAGAGGAGGGCTCCGCCATGCCTGCCTCCTGGAGAGCGGCGCTCCTGCTGCTCCTTCTCCGGACCCTGGAAGATGCCGCCTGGGGGGAGCCCACCTCCGCGCCCGCGCAGCAAGGAAGTAAGCCCTTCCCAGGCCGGGGGAACCGGGGGGGCGTCTGCCGAGGCGAGCCCTGGGTGAAGGGGGAGCTGCGAGGCTCCTGAGCCGCCTCCTGGGAGAGCAGCTGGTGCCCCAAGGGGCAGCGCCAGCCGTGGAAGGCTCCGGCCAGGCACGCAGGGGGGCTGGCGGCCAAGCGGGGAGGATGCCCTCGTCTGAGAAGGCGCTTGGTGCGCGGTTCTCGTTGGCCCGCATTCCTTGGTGCTTGAGGCGATCGGCTTTCTCTAATCGCCCCGCTGGGTGGCTTGGTTGACTCACATATTTCTGGGAGGGAGTCCGAATCGAAGTCTCCCGGCGCCCAGGGTGTGCAGCCAAGGCCATGTGATCCTTAGCACTCCCTTGTAAACACTTGGAAGTGTGGGCATGGACATTTCACTCACTAGTCTGATTTTGGTCCTTGCATCCAGCGTGTGCCACTTAGTGTTTGGGCATAGGTTTGGACTTAGCTACCAGGCTTGGTACCTTGTTTGCAGCCTGTGGGAAGTGTTCCTTTCAAGAGTTTAGGGAAGGTTGAACCTTTGACAGTGTCAGTTCAGACTTCGGCTACAAATTAAGTGCTAATCTTAAGGGACTCTAGCAATGTAATGGTAGCTGAGGTCACTAGAACAGCTGTTCATTGCTGGAATTACTGTCAGCTGCATAAACTCTAGCAAAATGGATTGCAGTGGTTTTATGACCCTTCCTTAAGTCCATTGTCTAACGCTCTTATAACTGGTTCTAAGAAATTTTCTCTTCCACTTAAGGGGGGAAACTATAGACAGCCATATTAGCCCATGTAAAATCCAGAACAAGAAACAAAATCCATGAAATGCTTGAGTATGATCAATATGCTTGTCTTTCCTCCATTTAAATTTTTTTGTAATCCAGCCCAAGGGTCCCAACACTTTTGAGCTTGTGGGCATCTTTGGAATTCTGACACCAGATAGTGGGTGCAGTCACAAAAAGGCTGCCTCAGGGGGTTGTACCAACCACAGAATATCAGGAAGAAAAACTATATATAACTGTAGTAGCACCACTTCAACATTTCAGGCAGAAGCTCTGTTTTGTCTTTTAATCTGCACAGCCAATCAGAGGCCCTGATATGCAAATGCCCCCACCCAGCCCTGCCTAATTTCTAAAAATACTTGGTGGGCACCAGGACAGGTCTTGGCCAGCGCCATGGCACCCATGGGCACCACATTGGGGATCCCGATTTAACCTGGTGAAGAATTCTGATAAGCTCAAAAGCTTGCACAATGTTTTGTGTCATTTTGGTTGCCCCATCACAAGGTATGTGGATTTTGTTTCTCTGCCCTGACTCAGACATGCTGTTGGTCAACATTTCTTTATGAAGCATCCTAGCCTCTATGTCACAGCAAGACACTGAATTCCAAAAGAACAAACTGAGCCTAGTATTGGGAGAAGATGCTGATTTTTTTCATTTAAAAAAAAACATTGAGAATGGCTGCCACGCAGGGTCCTGAATTGGATTGGGGCTGCAAGTAGAAGAGGGTGCTTGACTCTTCCCTTCCCCCCCCTCCCATTCACATGCAGTCTCAAAAATATCATATGAACTGTTAATAGCTTTGGAAGGGAAATTGTACTTTTCTTTTGAAGACTAATAATAACTAATAATAACAGCATAAGAGGTAGTGGAAAAATTAAGCACAAATGGAAGAGTTTCCCTTTTCCCTCAACACACAGTCCCAGTCAGGCTCCATTGTTTCTGCTCTAAGAATGCTGGAAGAAGGCAGCCATGAATTTTGCAGTGTCAAATTTAGCTAGGCCCCAAATAATGACTCAAATAGGTTTTAAGACTATGTAATGTATGCAGGATTTGGGACGTTTTCTGAACTTTCAGTCATTATGCTGAGGTCTAAACTTGAGTTAACTAGTGTGGTCTTGAGCAGATTTAAATCTTCATGATTTCTCACAGTTTACTCACTTCATGTATCGACACGGATCTGGTACCATATTTTCCTAATATAGCAAACATATGTACAATCTTGGATAACAGCGCAAGATGATCACACAGGCTTTGGTGCTTCCTCTTCTCAAAGAGCTGTTGCCATTTGCTGCTTTTAATGTGAGAAATGACTGTTACAAAATAAGTGAACAAACCTTGCAACTACATCTCCTGTTTGAGGAGGTTAGAATAACAAACAGCTCACAGGGAAATAAGTTTTTACATTGACTCTCATTAGTTGATGAAACTGAATTTGTTCCCAGTTCCCTATTTTTTTGTTCCTGATTTCTTATTATGCAGTCCATCTACAAATAATATTGGATGTTTAAACAGCTCTGCATTTCACAATAAGCTTTGGACTAATCCAGTTTGTCATCCCTGGAATTGTTCTCTCTAAGATTCTACATCATGTTGCCTGATTAAGGAATCCAAGAGGAATGATAAGGGGTTGAGCATGTTGTACCCCAGAGTAAAACTGGACTTCCACTACTCATACATCCCTGGAATCAGGAAACTGTGATACATGGTTCTATAGAATGGTCCAAAGTTTGGCTTCTGAGCAAAGCCCTGCAAAGCAGAGAAATATAGTAAAGTAAGAATCTCCCGATTCTAAAGATGTATGAATTGGGGTGATTCAAAAGTATTTTAAAGTATATTATAAGTAACAAGGAACAGAATTTAGCCTCATAACCAGTAGCTTTTTGCAGGTGGAAACTCCTTATTTGACAACCAAAAATAAATGGATCTTGTGCTACTTATTTTATAATTAACACTATTTTAATCTCTTTTTCCCTGTCTTTTGCCATCTCAATAGGCTGTGACCAGTACACGAATAAAACTTGTCAAGAGTGCCTGAAAAATGTTACTGTAAGTAATCACTAAGTCCTGCTGTATGCTGTGTTCTTAAATAGAAGAGGAAGAAAAGTTGGTTCTTATATGCCACTTTTCTCTACCTGAAGGAGTCTCAAAGCAGCTTACATTTGCCTTTCCTCTCCCCACAACAGACACCCTGAGGCTGAGAGAGCCCTGATATTACTGCTCAGTCAGAACAGCTTTATCAGTGCTGTGGCAAGCCCAAGGTCACGCAACTGGTTGCATGTTGAGGAGTGTGGAATCAAAATAGTCAGCCTAATTCAGAGCTGTTCGGATATTCTGATGTGCACTAACACCACATTTTATCCAGCATGATAAAAAGAAAGAATCTGTATGTGCAATAAAAATACATGTATGTAATTGTCCATAACTTTGCCCAAATGGGCAGTATCTCCTAGTGTGTGTGTGTGAAACTTATACCAGTTTTTTAAGACTAAGGGTGGCAGATAAATAACATATTTATTTGAGCTAGACCATGTAATTCTAAAATACCATTTAAAAGAGTTGCAGCAAATTGTATTGATTATTGATTACTTGGTGTTTTTGATATTATATTCTAAAACATGCACTGTGTGAAGAGTGAAACAAAGCATTGCTGAAAGACACAGCAGTATGTAACATGAACTTACATGTTTTGAAGACCTGTTATGGTCCAAGTATATTAAATATCTTAAACAGAAAGCACAACTGGCATTAAAAAGTTTTATTGTGTTCAAGGTCCCCGGTATATCACAGTGCATTTAAAAGCTTACAAGACCATAATGATACTGCACATTTTATATGGATCTCAGATTTGATTTCTGGGCCCAGTAGAAAAACTTGAGAAACTTCAGTCTATTTTTTTTTTTGCAAAAGTATTAACTATGCCACCATGTATTGCTTCTGCTGTAGTGCAACTCAGACTAAGCCTCCCAAAAATTTCAACATTGATCTGGAAGACCATATAATAATAAAATATAAATGTTGATTAGTTAATGTTAAAAGTTCCTCAATCCTTGTTGTGTCATCAGCAAAAGAACGCAGCTGATCATAATGGCATGACATTGTGTATGCTAAAGTGAAGCATTTGGGGTTATGTAAAACAAAAATTAATTGAAAAAGGCCATCACTACTTAGACAGAAACAGTTTATATATGGTGGAATGACCTTCAAAGAGATACTAAGTGGAAATGTTCTCCATCTTGGAATTAAACACTCCACTGAATTTGATCTGTGTCTGTTCTTTAACATATTATCAGTTCCTAAATTGAGATGGGCATATAAGATTGCATGTTGCACCACATTATCATCTTGGATGAAAGCAATGTTACTCAAGCTGCCAAATGATAGAAAATTCATTATCCCATGTTCTGTTTTACTGTCCAAAATATTAAGCAGAAAGAGATAATTGCCTGAGAAAATGAATTTTGAAACACTCCTCCTTTTCTGATAATGTAAGATTAAGGTTTTTGAGCCGTTTATATCAACATAGTGTTGTTGATATAGCAAATTTCTGTTTTACTGTTTTATTAATTCTTGGATTTATAGACGTATGGCTTATGGGCTTTTAAACCTTAATACTAAGGTTTATTCAATGGTTCAGTCAGATCCACTGAAATCAGTGGTGCTCAAGATTTCATGGCTAGAATTGGTTTTATTGGTTGTGTCCAATTCAGTCTCATCCAATGGTCTTCATTTCTTTAGTTTTACCTTTTTCATTAGACTAATGATGTTGGTAGGGATCTTTAGCTTAGGTAACTTACTGGCTTTCTGATGTTTTCTAAATTGGATGTGGCAGTTGTCAGAATTGTTTTAAGAGGCAAGAGTATGAACATGCAAGGCTGTTTTATCCATGCAGCACATGCTATAGGCCCCTGTGCTGCCAGCGGCACCACTTGAGGCCTTCCCCTTATAAATCAGGGCTGTAGCCCCTCTCCTCTACCCCTTCCCCTCTTTAAGGGTACTTGTGACACTCCTTTCCACTCTGGGGGCCCTCTGTGCCCCCAGTCCGGCTGCTCCCCCTGCAATTGTACTCTTCTAGGGCCCTGCAAATCCTTAAACTGGCTCGGGTACTACAGGCTCTGTAAATCCTTAAAACACTCCTATGCACATGCACAGTTGGTCATGCTAATAAACAGTCTTTGTGTTAACAGAATTGTAGACTCAAAATTTCTATTATCGTCAGATCTTACCTTGTCATTTTCTAGTTTTCTCTTAAAAACAGATGAAGTTGGCATTAGGCTAAACACAAATTGGCATATAGCTTTAGGGTACAGTTCTATGCATGGGCAAAAGTGAATTGGTGCTGTTTAATGGGACCAGCTTCTAAATAAAACTTGCAGCAACATTAGGAGAGAGATGTCATTTTCTGATTTCACTTTTACTTGTGCTTAGAATAAACAACAGCTGATTGAAATACTGGGACAATGTCTATTAGGTACCATTATGATAGGAAACTGTATAGAGTATAAAACCAGTGGTTGATCTAGCTTTGTATACTGTCAACTCTTACTAGTAGCTGCTCTCGGTCTCCAAGCGAAAAAACATCTTTCCCCAGGCATTGTTTTTTAAAACTGGATGTGCCCAGTATTAAACCTAGGAGTACATACAAAGCATGTGATATTCTGTTGACCACTGTCTGCTGTACTTTCTGTACAGACATGTTTCTGTTTGCAGAGGCATGACGGAGGATGAAACTAGTGTTCTTCCAGATCTGAAGAGCAGGATCCAGTGTGCACTGCCCCTTGTGTGATAATTTCAAGACAGGAAACTTGATTTAAAAATGAGAAGGCAAATTTAATCATGATGTTATTGTCAGTAAAATGGACTTATATGGTTATGAACTAGAAACTGAAGCAGTTTCTCAGCTTGTAAACATGAGACAAGCCTTTAAGGATTTTCCCATTGCCATTCTAAATTGGATGTTATTCACTGTTGGCCCAATTTCAAGTAAAGCGATACAGGGATGGGAGCATCATACAGTGAATTTCCTTCCGTTAATGAGCCATCCTTGAAGCATTATGGTAATTTCAAACAGCACCACTTCCCCCCTACCCTTTTTCACCACATCATCTTCCTCATAGTTTTTTTAAATATGTGGGATGTTCTAAGTTGAACACTATAGCACTAAACTGATATAGAACTTCAGTGCTATAGCAGCAACACTGAGACACCTTGAGTCCATTGAGTCAAGGCATCTCAATGGTGCTGTTATAGCACTGAAGTGCTATAGCGCTATAGTGCTCAACTTGATACGTTCTTTAAAAGTTCCCTGCTTTAAGCAACAAACCACAGCAATTTAGAAGTGCAACAAAGGGTTAGAAAATGAAAGAATGCAGTTTCTCTCAAAAACAGTTCAACTGCACTTTGCTAACCTGACACAGACAGATTTATATTAACAGTTACATTATGTTAGCAGCCAGTTACTAAAATGGGTCTGTCTGACCCCTTTGTATTTTGTTGCTAATACAGAAAGTGCTCTATTGCTTTTCAAACACTTTTGCTTTACATATGTCACCTGGAAATTTGTGGCATAGGAAGTCTTCACTCATTTTATACATATGTTGGCTAAAATAGGGATCATTGACACAACCTTTTGCAATCACACACTAGTTCAAACTTCTCATACAGATCCTAAGAATGTCAGCACTTACCCAACATATTATTGGGAATAATAATTTATGATGCAGAATACTTTGACTTGCCGATGATACACCACATAAATAGCACCACAAAGCAGCAAGCTTCTGCTTCCGGGCTTACTTTGTTGTTTAGTATGATACAAGTTGTTAAGAACATTACTAGTGGAAACATTACAGAATTGCAGAGGATTTTGCTCATCACACTCATTTCTCCTTGTTCCATCTCTGCTGGTGGGAACATACAAGCAGGGCAGCAACATCAAGCCATAAGACTCTCTTGTAGCTTTTATCATGCTTTCTGAGATAATAGGACAGGTCTGATAGAGCAAGATCTCTCACCTCCAGCCTAACTATTTCATGTAGTAGGGCACTTTAGTCAAGTCTTCTTTCATGCATTTCTGCCTCAATTGGGATAAAAGAGAATTGTTTCTGCTGAACTAGAAGGCACTGAACATTTAATTCTGTTTCCAACATTTAATCAGCGTAGCCACTGAGAAACAACAATAAATATAGCATGTGAATTAAGGCCTGTTATTTTCAGTGTACAGGCACTAAGTTGTGTATTTCAAAACAGCCATATCTTCCTTACTAGCTTGGGCAGGATCTTCTTCATTGATATGCCTTGATCTGGGTAGGCCAAGCACATTGGATCTTGGAAAATAAGTAGAGTTGGCCTGGGATAGAATTTGGATGAGAGATTCCAATGAAGACAGGGGTCATAATGCAGAAGCAAGAAATGGCTAACCACCTCCAAACATCTCTTTCCTGGCTGCCAGACAATCCTACAATCGTAGGATCTCCTGGCTACCCAACATACATGCCATATGATCCAATAAATCCTATATTGATATCTCTATATTTCTAATAGTGTTTTCCCCTTGGAATATAGACTAAAAGCATATATTTTTGGAGATTCATAAATGCAAAATATGTGAGAGCCAATCTCTTGACAACCATCTAAAAACATTTTTGTTTATGGATCAGGGATAGACACAACAATCTAGCAAACAATACTGAGCAATTTCAGTTCATTTCTTTCTGACTTGTATGGAAGTGCTTTCCAAATCTCATCATACAGTAACATTTTATTTATAACCTTCCTTTCTCAATGAGACTTACATAATTTTAAAAAATTAAGTCATAAATCATAAGATATCCAGTGAGCAACGCAATTTGATTAGGATTACAGAATTAGAAGGCACTGCAAACAACAAACTCTCTACGCTGGTTATAGTAGAATTACAAAGGTAAAAGACAATACAATAAAAGCAAGACAATACTTAACAATAATCTTGGCAGTAAACTGCAGTCCTGTTCCATTAATGATGCTCTGATGAACTGTTCCATTCTACTGTAGTTTCATTAACTTTATAGAAGTGCTCTCCTGAACATTCTGTTTTGGTCAATCTGTAGAATGATAAAAATGGGAAAGCCTTCCTGACCACAGGCAGGTTGTTACACAAGGTAAAAACTATCACAGAGAATAGATGAGAATGGACAGTTGCCAGTCTTGCTCATATGCAGGGTGGTACCTTCAGAAGGCTTTCTTCAGATGACTGAAGCTGGTATGATGGAACATGCTAGGAAAGACGGTCCGGCAGGTATTTGGGTCCAAGACCGTTAAAGGCTTTATAGATAACCAGGACCTTGAACTGAACCTGATTGGTATCCAGAGGCATGGGTGCAGAATGACATACATGTTCTGCCCAATATTAACTGGGTTGAGGTGTTCTTTGCCATGCGGTTTCAAGTTCACTTTAAGGGTAGACCAATATGGAGTGCATCCCAATAGGATGAAGTTGTTGCATGGATCCACATGGCTAGATCAGCTGAGTTAAGATAGTGTGCCATGTTCTTGGCTTAATGAAAATAAAATAATGCATTTTTGGCATCTGTATTAACGTCTTCATCAGTAATGCTGTGTATAACCCTATGGTTCTTTACTGAGTCAGCAAGTGTCAGTTTGACCCCATCAAATATGATAAGCACAATGTCTTTACATACTTCAGTCTTCCCACGCAGCATTTACTCCACCTTGTCAGAATTCATTTCAACTTGTTCACCCTTAGCCATTAATTTGGCTCAGATGCAAGACCTATACAGCATCATCAGACAATTTGGATAAAGAAATAGAGTTTGGTATCATCAGCATATTGATGACAGCCTAATCTAAAACCTTGACTGATTTATCCTAAGGGTTTTAATCAAGATTGAATAGCATTGGGGAGGGGGGAATAATACCAAGCTTGTAAAATCACAGCATAACCCCTACCCTAATAACCAGTGGTCTCTTCCCTTGAGGAATTATGTCAACCAATACAAAGCACATCCTTTGATCTCTAGTTCTATTTCCCATTGCTTAAAGTAGATGGCATGGTCCAGAGTCTCAGAAGCTACAGTAAGACCAATGAAGAAGCATGGCCCTTGTCTACATAAAAGATGGATATCATCAGCTAAAGTTGCCAGCACAGTGTCTGGATTGTAGCCTGGCCTAAAGCCAGACTGAAAGAGTTCCAAGAGCAGATGAGTCATCCAGGAAGACTTGGAGTGGTTCTGCTACTGCCATCTGATAGATCTTGCCCAGAAAGGGCAAATAATTGACAAGTTAATTCTTCTCTAGTGTTTTTTAAAAACAGTAGTGGACTGGATGACAACTATTTCAGTGATAAGGAAAGTTGCCCTGACTTATGATGAACATCATGGAATTAGTGATGTGGACCTCATGTAATATCAGTAGCCAGGATGAGCAAGGATCCATAGTAGCCTTCACAGGTCTGAGGATCCTGTCAACATCCATTATGGAAAGTGGATCAAAATGTTCCATATATACACCAGAAAGTGCACTGGGCATTTCGAGTCTCTCTGCTATAGTACAGCTAGCATCCAAATCAGAAACACTCTACATATTTCTCAGTAGTAGACATTTCAAAAATATCACAATTAATCATCATACTTTAGAAACTTGGGGGTCAGCAACTGCATGCGTCACTTAAACCACTCAGGCGGATGTGAACTAAGTGATGCAATGGTAGCAGCAAAGTAGCATTTTTTTTTTGCTGCAGTCAGTGCTATCTCTTATTTCTAATTAACTGTATAGCACATTCTGTGTTATCTAGTTATGGTTTTGCACCAATACTGTTTTAGATGCCTCTCAGCTTGCTTCACGTCACCTAGTTCCACAGTAAATTAGGGTGCTGGAGTCCATCTCAAGGCTTGAAGGCATTGATGGAGGGGCAGCCATGCTGATAGCTTCCAGGAGCTTCTTATTCCAGGCTCCGACTAGGTTCTCAACAGAGCTATTTTTTGGGATCTTAAAATCGGAAGAGATTTTTAATATCTCTTACTTCTAATATAATCACGTGAATACAAAACAAATATGATTAAATTAAGACAACTACCAACAGCTCACACCCCAACTCTTAGTGCAAAAGATTTATGCTACTAAAACAGGAAACTTCTGGTACTGAGGATGTTGCCTGGGTATGAATGCATTAAGAAGCTTTTGTTATGACAGTTTGAATGATGCCAAACACAATTTCATTTCTTTGGAAAGTATTGCACTTACAGGTTGCAGAATCCTAAGACTCTAAAAACAAGCTTCAGTTTATTCCTCTTTGAGTATTTTGGATCTGTTCTTTGATCCTTTGGTATAACTTTGTTCACTTGTCTTAAGAATTGCCTTATGGGATCAATCTATGGTAAATAGAATCCAGCATCCAGTTTCTATTAGTGACCAGATATATTATTTTGGAACTAAATCTTGTATTCTAATAAGAAAGGCAGACAGTCTTTGGATACTTAAATCTGGAGCTGTATAAAGGCAAGAAATATCTTTCTATAAACCTGAAAGTAGCCTCAGGTTTGCAGAAAAAATTGAAATCTTAAAAAAACACCACTAGGAGTTAAAACTATGTGAAAATGATAAATGGAGCACCTGTAGCTTTTTGCTGTGGATTCCCTCAGTGACTGTTGCTAGTTTGGTGTAGTGGTTAGGAGTGCGGACTTCTAATCTGGCATGCTGGGTTCAATTCTGTGCTCCCCCACATGCAGCCAGCTGGGTGACCTTGGGCTCGCCACAGCACCAATAAAGCTGTTCTGACCGAGCAGTGATATCAGGGCTCTCTCAGTCTCACCTCCCTCACAGGGTGTCTGTTGTGGGGAGAAGAAAAGGAAGGCGACTGTAAGCTGCTTTGAGCCTCCTTTAGGTAGAGAAAAGCAGCATATAAGATCCTCCTTCTTCTTAGCAACCCCATATTCCAGGCTGGGTTTAAATAAGTTAAGGACAGGGTCCTTTCCAGGCCTATTTTGGCCTTTGAGGAAAGATGCATGGGCCAAGGCCTAACTAGAGCTGCCACCTCTGGATTAGGAAATTCCTGAAGATTTTATGGTGGAGTCTGAGGAGATGCAGTGTTTGAGAATGGGGGAGGCCTCAGATGCAAATAAAGCCACAGTCTAGCCTCCAAAGCAGTCATTTTCTCACATGGGGATAGATCTGTTATCCGGAGTTCAGTTCAGGTATAATTGTGGGAGATCAGGTCCTACCTGAAGGTTGACAACCCAAGGTCTGGAAGCAACCTCTGGGTGATTTGATACTTCTATGATGCAACATGGCCTGGCTGCCTGCTATTGTTCAATAATAGCCACCTTATGTGTGGTGTAGCAAAGTGCAATTTGTACTGATTGGTCCTCATTGGTAAAATGGTGTTTGAACTGATTGTCCCTCATTGGCAGAGTGCTCTCTCCTTATTAGCAGCACACCCCCAGGGAAAGCCAATCAGGTCAGGAGTGAGTTGTCTGCATGCAATTTGACCTGATTGCTTCTCATTGGCACAGTTCTCTCTCTGACCGTTTATGCACTGGAGGTTTCATGCCAGGCTGCAGGCTGGAGTTTTAGTCGTGGCAGGTTGCCCCACCTCTTCCTGCACCCACATGGGGGAGCATTTGGCCTGGTGCATCTCATCCGCCTCCGATCTGTGCTCCTGCACGGGAGATGGGGCAGTGAAGTTCTCAGTGCATAAACGGTCTCTGTCTCTCACTTTGGCGCACACCCCAGAGAGGGAGGGAGTTGTCAACTTGAGCTTTATTATGTTCAATAATGATGATGATGATATAGTTGAGCAAAAAAGGACTGCTTATGTTTCTGCATTTTAGCTGATTTCTGCTGTGGTTTTATTTACCTTTTATTCTCTTTCCTCTTCCCAGTGTTTATGGTGCAGCAGCAACAAGAAATGCATAGAATATCCTGTTAGGAATATCCTTCCGCCCAGCTCTCTTTGTGCACTGAGTTCAGCTCGCTGGGGTGTCTGTGGTGGTGAGTGACTTTCAGAAATAGTCCACAAATATTGTTGCCATTGCTGGAGCTTTTACACTGACTGTTACAGTTTAACTTGTGGTACATTACTTGTGAAAATAAGTTCTGTTTTGAAATTGCATAGAATAGTGCTTAGGTTTTAAGTTTTTAGAGACAGGCTTTTACTGTTGTGGTTAATTTTCAAGTGTCTTACTTGTGCTCTTATGTTGTTCCAGTGAATTTTGAAGCTCTGATTATTACAATGTCTGTCGTGGGGGGAAGCATCATTATTGCTCTCTGTGTTTGCTGTTGCTGCTGCTGCAGGAAGAAAAAGAGCAAAAAGCAAGTATCTGAACTTGTTTCACTTCTTGAGCATAAACAGAAATAAGTCTTTTGTTCTCCTTGGGTTGTTACATGCAAAATCATACATGTCCCTATTATTCTTATTTTTGAGCAGACCAGATAAGGATGAAGAAAAAGCTGCCAGAGAGAAGGAGCAGAGAAGAATAAGGCAGGAAGAGAGGTGAGTTGCTGTTGGCCAAAGGCCTCTCTTCTGGCCTCTTCTCAGAAGATCTCTGAAATAGAAGGCTTAGAGCATTGCAGTGTTGTCTTGTAGGTTATTCCTTTATTGTGATTTAATATGTGCTTGGCACATTCTATCTGTCTGGAATAATGTATTGTAAACTGCCTTGGAGGTCTTTTCTTATTGGGCTGAGTGAAAAAGCACAGTGTAAAAACTACATAGGTAGTTCTCACTAGCATTAACTTATTTCCTACTTGGAGAAGAAAAATATATGCAGTACTTTTTCTGGATTTTAATAGCTGCTTTGGCATACTTTGTATATCTTGCAGGAGAGCAGAGATGAAATCTAGACATGATGAAATCCGGAAGAAATATGGTAATTTGTCAACTGCTTGTTTAGTCTGTGAATGTATATGATATGTCAGTTTTACTACCAAGTCCTGGAGCTTTACCATAATACCTGTTCTTTCTTCCAAGTATCTGCCTAAAAAGTGGTGGTGGCTTCTCTAAAATCCAGCATCTGTAGCAGGATTTGAACGACACCTTTTTCACTAGAGTTGAGCTCATCCCCTCATCCAAAGGGAAGCCCTAGTATACTAGTTTTTACACCACTAAAATCTTGCCATTGGCAACTCCCTGTGGTTGAATGTCACCAAGGCTTAGTCTACACATGCAGTAGAAAGAGGTGGTGGAATGGCCTGCACCTCTACAGCCTGTTGGAGTGCAAAGCCACATTTCCAGTGCTGCCAAGTATAAAATATTCCTGCCAGTTAAAACATTTGCACATCAGAGGAAGGAATTTTAATTTAGCTGTGCTTTTGCCTTGCTCTTTTTCTATTGACAGAGTATTATTAACATAGTTGAGCTGTGGAAAATCCAGCCCCCTCTCCTGCAGTCTCCTGGCACAGTGTTGAGTCCCCTGGCACTGCATTAGCCCTTTACCACACACTACCTAGGCCCAAGTCAGAGTAAACTCTTGACTTCATACACTATTACTGAAGGTACTGTGTTCTACATTTGAGTGTATAGCAGTTCATATTCCCTCAACCAGTCATTTGACTAGGATTTTGCTTGAACAAGAACTGTTGTCCTGGCAATTCTGATAAGCTGTTATTAAGGCTTTGTTTCCCCTGGCCTCTTAAGTACTAGATTAACTGTTCTAAGTGACTGGAGGGATAACCAGTTGAGTCAGCCAGAGTGCTAAGAAGTGCTTTGTACTGTAACATAACTGAAAACATAGGTGTCCACAAATTTACTGCAAGAAAGAAAATGTTTTCGTATTTCTGTTGGGATATTTACCCCTTACCCTTAATTCTTAATGTCTAAATCAAAATAAATAAAATCTGTCTTCTGACCAGAGCTTTTTATATTTTCCAGGTCTGTTTAAAGAAGAGAACCCTTATGCCAAATTTGAAAACAACTGAAATACCAAAACCAACTCTGGCAAGGCTGTTTATAACACAACAGCTGCTATACACTGCTACACACCACAGCTCCTGTGTATATCTAGATGCCTTAATTGCAAATGGGAGAAATTATCCTTGCACAAGACAAAGCCACCTGTAATTTCAGGGAGCTCTAAACAAATGGATCAAGCCAAACATACCTCTAAAATTCCTACTGGTCTAGCAAAATACAAATATTAAGTTTCTGTTCTCTGCCTGCTTTGCAGGTCCTTTGCTAATATGGTATCTTGTTTGTATTGTATATTCTTTGTCAGATCACAGAGTGAATGTTTTGTCTTCTAGTATTTCTCTGATTGTAAAATGTAGTTGTTTTTAATGTAAAGATAAGAGAGCCACATAAGCCTTAATTGTGCCACTATAAAAAAATGCTTAAACACTTCTGAATCTAATTATTCTACAGCACAGGGTGGTTCTTTTAAAAAAATCCTGGGGTTATGAGGTTTGTACTTTTTATATAAATACTATTTTTTTCATCTTTAAAATTCCATGCCAAATATTCTATCTTTCTCCTCTTGTGCCTTTTAATTACATCTCAATAACTGCAATATGTATTTAAAGACTGATTGTATAGATTTTTAGGCCAGGATTTATTGAATGGCTATTTATTAGAATTTTAGAGGCTCTGCTATACTTAAGTGCATTGATAGGCTAGTCAAATTACTTTTGCTGTAACAAAAGGATTGTTTGTAATATGATGTTGCCAAATCCCTGTTCTATCTGAAGTAGTTGTTATCTCAGAAAGAATGTCCATAATAGCCACGGTGGAGAACTTTGTTAGTCTGCCTGTAGCAGTAGAAAAGAGCAGGAGTTCAGTAACATCTTAAAGACTGACAACAATTTTGGCGGGATATGAACTTTGGTCAGTTATACCTTCAGACATCTAAACAGTGATGCTCGAAAGCTCCTACTCAGCCACAGATTTTGTTATTCTTCCAGATGCTACTGGACTCTTGCTGTTCTCTACTGCTACATAGTAGCCAAATAATCAAAGGAATGAAAAAGCTTTCTTTTTACATGAAAGAAAATATAGTAAACCTTGTGGCTAATTTTTGTGTGTGTGTGAGTAAAGACCTGTTACTTTATATAATCTCATGGCTTGAAGTAGTACCTGTTGTTTTTTTAGACTTTTCTATATTTAGATCCTGTGCGTGGGATATCCTTCTAACTATGCAGACTACACCATCTGGAAAATAACTTCTCATGTTATAGTGTCAGTGGGGACAGGGAGTAGATTGAAAGGGCCACTGTGAAAAAAAATGATGGATGAGTCTGTATTCAATGGGGATGTCTTGAACATGCCAATTGCCCTGAAAGTGAACAAAGAGCATAAAAGTATTCAGGCACAGAAGGTGCAGGTGAAGAATTATGGTATGGACAAGATTTTCAATGACATTTATGCTGATATTGCTCCTGCCCCAACCTCTGGTACAAACATTGAAAAGTAGAGGGTTTAAATGTGTTGTTTTTATGCCCAGCATTTAGGAAACAAAAATCCTGGGTGGTATTAATCACTTTTTGATGTGTTATATTAGCTCATACATTCCACGGTGATCTTAAAACTTGTATAGGTGTCAACAGTGGCACAGACACATGATTTTAAATTGGGACAACGTGTATAACGTTCTGTTTACTTACTTTCATAATTGTCAGTGACCTCTGCAGAGCTTTACAGAACCCTGCCTAAAACACGTATGTGATCTAGGAGTCATGAGATGTTTTGATATGCCCTTTTCTGTTGCAGTATTAAAATGTTCCCAAGTATATTTCTGCCTAGCTAACACAGTAAGCAGATTTTTAAAAATATAAATTGCTCTTCTTCCTGTTTACATTCAAAAATTCCAATACTGGCATCTTGAACAAAAAAACCTCCCCCAGAAAATCCTACCAAAGGGTTGGATAGTGGTTAATTTTCATATAGAAGTAGGTAAACGTCTGACATTAAAAGAAAAATCCATCTTAATCATATTACTAGAGGCCAAGCCCACTGCACCCAAGGAAACAACAGGCACTAGGGTGAATACCCGCACTGTGGCCTTTTGGGGGGCTGGCTACATGGCAAAAGCCCCTGCCCACCCTTGGACTCTTGAGGTCCTGCCTCCAAACCTCAAGGAATATTTTTAACTCAGGGTTGCCATTGGAAGTCATCTGCAGACTATAGAGATCAGCTCCCCAGGGAAAAATGGCTGTTTTGGATGGGGGAGTTTGTAGTACAACTCATCTCCTGGAAATGAAGGGGCATGCTTGAGAGGGGGGAACTCTAGCTTTGGATCCCATGGAGGTGCAAAGATGCCAAGCTCCAGGTGGAAAACAAAGAAATGCTGTATGGCAGTAATTGCTAATAGCAATAAACATCAAATAATTCATAAACTTGTCAGTTTCTTTCTTCAATGAAAATATTTAATTTATAGCAACATTTGAAGAACCAAATACCTTTCAGTGTGTACATTCAGTTCAATATCAAGGTAAATTAAAAAAAAACAGTTGTATGTTATAATCAAACATGAAAACATTGGCTGACAAAACTTACAGAGGGTTTCACAATTACTACCTCTATGTCTACTTTTCTCAACATTTTTACCATTGAAAACCCCCTGAAATATTTTTCAGGCTTTGACAAATCCCAAAAGTGGGATCTCCAGGTCCCAGCTGGAGTCTGGCATCCCTACCACTGTTCAGGGATGCTAGCCTTTGGGTGAGACCTGGAGAACCCTCAGAATGAAAGCTCCTCTCCAGATTGCAGAGATCAGTTCCCCTGGAGGAAAGAGTGGATGGAGATGGGGCACGCTGTGAGTGTCCCTCCTTGGATTGCTCTGAGAAGCCATTGGCCAGAAGGTCCAAATTTAAAGGAGAAGAATCCCCTAACGGTCATGGTGGTGTACAATAAAAGCATAACCCCCCTGACTGTCTCTAGCCCTTTTTTTCAACTATTCGGCCTGCTGATTTATTTTACTCGCCATTTAAATCTTGTTTCCCCACTGGTTAGCATTCTTCTCAGATATACCTTATACATGGGAATAATGAAAATTCTGCTTCTCTAATTCATTTTAAGTAGTTGTCAACAATAATTATGAAAATTAAAAGATTTTATAAGCACCAGAAAAATCTAATTTCTGAGAATATTAAACACAATGTAAAACAATAACGTAACTATATTAGAGACATCAAATTAAAACACCATTATAGGAAGATAAAAACCCACTAACCCAGCCACAAGCAGAAAGGCCATTGCTACCAAAATGCATGCATTAAAAGTGCCAGATAAACCACATGAGATGACTGAAAATAAGGTACCACAAATTAATAGTGGTATTGTGATTGACTACAACCTCCGTAGATGAGCAGTACATGGAGAATGATCACTTTTAGGAAGAGGGAAATCCTAGAATGGTGGTGAAGTTACACATCATAGCTCTGTAAACATTACAACTGTAAATGGTAAAAGTTTGTCCTCTCTTAATGTGCCAAGGTTTTCCTATTGCCTCTTTCATGGTTAGTTAGAAGACTAAGATCAAGTCTTTCTAGCAAGACTTCAGTCTACTTTCAACTAGAGAATGTCCCTTCGTATGTTAAAAAGTCAGAACAACAAAAGTGGTTTCTCCTCCCCACCCCACTCAATGCTTACATTTTTCTGAGCACTTATTAGTTCATATGAGTCCTGTGATCCTAGGAATTAATTTTGAGGATTATTAATTGAAATACTTCCGTCTTGTCTTTCTTCATGACTCAAGATGGCTGACAAATCACAAGAACATCACAGTTTAAAACATTCAACACAACCTCCCAGATAACGCTCTTCCATTAAAAGGTTCTCAGAAGTTAAGCGGGGTTGGCCCTGGTCACTATTTGAATGAGAGACCATCAAGGAAGTCCAAGGTCACAATGCAGATGAAAGCAATGGCAAACCACTTGCTAGCCTCTTGCCTTGAATTTGGCAGCACTTCCCAGGCAGCACCTGGGAAATTATATGGCCTTGCAGAGACTTCTAATGATGGTGCTCCCCTCAACTTCTCAGAGAACTTGTTCTTTGACATGGGAGCTATAATGAAGAAAAAATGGGCTCTGGTTCATAACAGGTGGGCTACCTTAAGCAGGGGAACAGCCAGTAGAGGCTGCCTGAGGATGCTAGTGGTTGGAATGACCCCATGGGGAAGGGAACTCAGTGCTCTTATGTTATGGAATACAACCCATGATGGAGCAACAGGAAGTGAGTTGCATGGGGTAAGCCGGCAGGCTGTTTCAAGAGACATTGGGAAGGCATCATGGTGAAGTTCGGCCTCCTATAAAAAAATTTAGGCTGATCCTGCATCACAGTTTAAGAACCAGCATTCTGAACAATTACTTTCATCTCAAATAATATGTGCATAAAAAATGTTGGTAATATGACACCTTCCTTAGGTCTAAGATTTGTCTTCTTAGGTATGGTAGGGGACTGAGAATCATCTCTCAATGTAATTGCATTATTACAAGGAGAAAGTAGAGAAAAAAAGATCCATGCATAAGCTTTTTAACTTTCCCCCATTTTTGTTTCAAAGACTCATTTCCTACCTATGAGAACTCTCATCCAGGATCTAGGAGGTTCCTTTGATCAATTTGACAAGATGTGGCATGTGCTAGTAAGACTGAACAAAGTATGCTTCTCTTGAAATTCATTTGGAATTCCAAACAAAGCTTTAGTGTCTGTGCAACCTAGGGTTTTTGTTTTTCTACAAGAAAACTTTTTCCTAACCATTGGTAGTTCTTTCCCTTCCTATTTAGAATTCAGAAACTATCTGAAGGCCTGTGTACCCCTGCATGCTCTCAAGCCCAGTTAAGGATTTGCAGAGACCATAGGACCAGAGCCAGCTTAAGGATTCACGGAGCCCTAGCAGAGCACAACTAGCATTATTACTTGTGCTGCACAAGTAACTGTGGGCCCCCCTCCCAGGTAATTGGCACTTTGGAAGCAACTGACACCTTCACTTTGCTGAAAACATTTCTTGAACCTTGGTGGGATGTGCAAGCCCAATGTCCCAATATCTAAGAGGACCTTCACACTTATGCAGCTTGTGGTCTGCATGCATGCTGAATGAGCAATGTGCATGCTCAGTTACTAACAGCACATGCAGACAGGAAGTTAGTGGGAATGCCAATGAGCAGTCAGGGACAAGTATGCCATGCCACATGTGGTTAAGGTGTGGAGGTCATGGCTATCATTTATTTGATTTATATCCTGCCACTCCCATAAGGCTGACATAAAGTTCTCATCAAAGTCTTTGATCTCCAATTTATGAACATGGGTTTATTCAAACTGAACGTCAAAGGATTCTTCAAGATATTGTCTAGAACACCATATGCAACCTTGACCTTTATGTGCTGTGGCTGGGCTGGGGATACTGTTCGATGGGGTTATTGGTGAGTCCTTGGATTGGGACAGCCTGTCAGACATGTGAATGCTAAACTGAATGGAAGCATTCTTCCTTATTATGCCCTCTTCAGTCTATGGCAAAAAAAACCTTACCCTAACTCCTGGAATACATTGTTTGCAGTGCTAACAATCCCAAGCATGTTTATTCATCAGTAAGGCTTGGGCTGTATTTTTTTTAAATCTGTAAGCAGAATCCAGTGTATACATAATTTATACATATTTATGTGAATGGTTCACCCATGAGGCTATGTTTGTGTGAAGATTCTGGGTTTTGTTCTGTATAAGTGAACATTAATACACATGCACATGAGGGTACTTGTAAATAATGATCATCCTTTGTTAGAGATCATGAAATCACTGTTCCAGTTCTTATGTCACTCATCTGCTCAAGGCCCTCTGAAGGTGCCACCCAGCATTATGGGCAAAATCAACTACTCAGGAACCTGCAATTGCTGTTGTGGCTGCCACCTGGTGGAATAGCGTATCTGCAGGGGTTAGGAAAACCCACTCTCCTTTCCACAAATCACGTAAAACTAAATTATTCAATTAAGTTTTTTTTTTAATACAAGTGATAAGGCTGTACTGTAACAGAATGGTTCAGAAAGACTAGTGAAATTTGTTCTGCTTGTTGCTGTAAGTAGGTTGCTGCTATGTAACTACACTGTTTAATGTGTTGTATCAATGCTTCTGTTTCATTTCAGCTCTGCTGAAATTGCTGCTTGGTTTCTGATTTTTACAATCCAAATCCTAATGCATAGTTTATTGGTTGTTGATTGATGCTGACATCACCTGGAGTCTCATTAAAGTAAAAGTAACATAAATATTCTGACCCTTTGTTGTGTTTTTGTACCTGCAAAGCATAATTTTTGCCTGCAGAACAAAAGCCCTAATGGCCGTACCTCAATAATCATTTGGCACCTTCAGATCACAATGAGCACTTTATTTGCAGCTACGCACATCTATTTAAATTTGCACATATTCTTGTCATTGTAACTGAGCCAAAGAGGGATTCATTGAAATTCTGTATACCCCAAAATGCAATGAAATCATTTAGATTGGTATGCAGAATTTGTGAATATTGATTCAATGAAACAGAACACAGAAATTTTTTGAAACAGATCTGAAGAAGTGAGCGGTGACTCACAAAAACTCCTACCACAAATGGTTAGTCTTTAAAGTGCTACTCTTACTTTTTTGTACTGCTATAGACTAACAGGGCTACCCGTCTTGATCTACTGAATGCAATTTTTCATTTGATTTGTGGATGTGACAAATGACACATCAGATCGTCTTTCAGTTAATGGTGATGTTCTAAATTGGATATATTTTCCTGCCATAATTAATATATCTTCTGTGAGGGTACTTTAGGTAGCTGCAGAGCACCCCAGATATTTTGCTCTACTAATAGTTAATCCCAGTGGATCTCATGAAGTTTTGACTTTTAACTTATTTTACCTTTCAGGATCCATTCAAAATCATAGCAACGTAGGGCTGGCTATTCAGGCCATCTGCGAGATTAGCCTAAAGCAGTGGTTCTCAACCTGGGGGTCGAATGAGACTTTCAGAGGGGTTGCGGCAGGGCAAGCAGCTTGGCCGGGGGGGGGGGGGGCACCATCCACACAACAGCCTTGTGGGGCAGATCGTGGTAGAGCATTCATCTGTCTGGAGCAGTGGAAAAGAGCGAGATTGGCATGGTGGGACAAGAGTCAGAACTGAACTGAGAAATCCCAGAAAAAAACAATTCATATACAATCGTGAACATTGGATCTTCAAGCCATTGGTCAGTTTCGGTTTAATTTCTGTGAAAGAACACTTGCATAATATTATGGTTGGGGGTCACCACAACATGAGGAACTTTATTAAAGGGGCGTGGCATTAGGAAGGTTGAGAACCAATGGCCTAAAGCGTCCCTGACAAGTGTTTGTCCAGCTGCTGTTTGAAGACTTGAATAATCAAAAGACTGCCAGAGATAGGGAACTCACCACCAGTAGTTACGTGACAACATCAAGTACTAGAAACTCACAACATTTTACAATGAACAAGTTTATGTTTGGCTTAGATTTACCACCAGATCCAAGATGCAACAGACATAGGCAGCTACATCTGTTTCTTTCCATGTCACCAGGGCTAGTTTAGATAACTTGCACATATTTAGAACTTGGCTCCAGCAGGTTCTAAGCAGGCCCACGGAATAAAGAAGGGTAGAGAATGTGGCAGCTTTTCTTTCTCTTTCCTGGTACTGGAAGGAGGCGGCCTCCTCTCTCACTTTGTCCTGTTCTTCTTCCTTCCTCCTGGCCTTATGACCATCTGTGAAATAACTGTGGGTGTCATAGCCTGAAAATCTAAATCATGGTCCATTATATTTTTAGTCCTCATGATATAGTGCTACAAATCCCAATTCCATATGGATGCTGGCTTGAGAAAGCAGGCTAGTTAACATCTGGTGAGAGAACAACCCTTCTGAGCTGAAACACTGAATTCCATCTACATCTGCACTAATACATCAAATACAGGAGCCAACCCAACTCCTCTTTGTTTATGTGCTTACTGGAAATTAATAGGGAACTTCTCTACTCTGTGGCTTGATTCAAACATGATTAAACTATGGTTAGTATAATCATGTAAACATGGCCCACTGTAGTATCTGTGGTAAGCTAAGGTCTTCCAAATCAGGATCTGAAACTAGAGTTTCTGCCTAGAATAATTACATCCAGAGATCTCCATTTCTGCTCATGTCTTACAAAGGGTGCTTTGACTCTCAAAAATGTACACCCAGAAACTATAGTTACCACTTCACCCTGGCTACTGGTCGGGGATGGGGAGGTAGGGCTGCCAGATTCTCAGCTGGGAAACTCCTGGAGATTTGGGGATGGAGCCTGGGGAGGACATGGACCTTAGTGGGATACAATGTCATAGGGTCCACCCACCAAAGTATTAATTTTGTCCAGGGGAACTGATCTTTGGAGTCTAGAGATGAACTGTAATTCCAAACGATCCCCAGGTCCCACCTGGAGGCAGGCATTCCTACCAGAAACTCTTATTGTTCCCTAAAGACTGGACTTGAATCTATGTGGTTTCACCAAAGGTAATTTTATGTTTTCAAGTGATACAGACTTCCTGCTTAATCCTGGCTTGTTCCCTGCTCCAGCCTTTGTCCATTCCCTGTCTAGAAACACATAGCAGAAAAAGGAATAAGCATTTATTAAATCAAACTAGGATTTCACAAGTTACCATCATTAAAATATATCTTGGTTTTGAATGATGTCTGCACTGAGACGAGGACTCTGTTTGCATGAGGGGTGCTGATAGGAAGGAAGGTTTTATACCATTTGCATCTGCACAAATCTTGCAAACCCTTTAAGAGGGGGACAGTTACCCCGGACCTCACACATCATATTAACAATGCTCAAAAAGGTCACATTACCTCCATCAAAGATTGGTACAGATTGGTAGTCATCATCATCCATACGGAGACAAAGGGGACTAGAATATTCAGCATTCATACTGCTCAGAATCATTAAAAGGCCCAAATGACCTGTGTTCTCAATTCCACATCAAGCCCAAGTTGTGATGATTCCTTTAGCTACGAAAGAATCACACTGTGGTTGGAACACTGGGATTCATGATCTACAACATTCGTGCAACAGAAGCACCATTACAGTCCAGCTCAACTAAGGCTGCTGTCCTACACACCCACTTGGTTGGAAGTTATTGCACCTCACAGTCACAAAGAAGATGGTGGACCCTTGCATTTGCTGACCGGATGGGAAAGGAAGAGAGGTGCCTTTATCTGCCATGTTTTATTCCTTTAATCGCTTCGATTTTATAAAATCCCTTCCACAGACTCCTTTCGAATGAATTGTTTGAACGGAAAGAAAAAGGTCTCTGTATGAGTATGTGTGAAGGCAAAGATAAGTCATGGGGGATCTTTGGGCCTGGTCTCTTGGAAATTGGCAAGAGAGCTAGTTTCTTAGGTTTAGGAAAGGCGGCTTGATGCCACCCAATTTTCCGGCTTTAAAAAGAAATTACATTTGAAGGGCTGACCCCGCCCCCTCCCCCCTCCCGCGCTTGGCGCTCGCATCGCCCTCACCTTGTCCCCTCCCCCTCAGGCGGGCGATGACGCACGTTCACCGCCATCCCCTCCACCCTGCCAGGCGCGCTCCCGACTAGGAGCATCACTCGGGAGCGCGCCTCGAGAGCGTGCGCCCCCACGTGATCCCTCCAGGGCCAACTGCGAGCCAGAGATTGTGGGGCGCGAAGCGCGTTCTCGCGGGCGGTTGAGGAGGGCGGGAGAGCGAGCGCAAGAAGAAACGGGATCCGAGCGCGTGCGGACTCGCCCTCCGAGAGGTCTCCTGTTTGACGCGGCGCCATGTCTGAGGAGAAGCCCAAGGTAAAGGGGGCCGGGGCAGCCGGCGGGAGAGCCCCCCTGTCGTATGCCGCCGCCGTCGTGCGCGGCTTCCCTTCCCTCTCGCGGCTGCGGCCCAGGCCCGGCAGGATGGCGCAGGCGGGCGGGCGGGCTCTCTCGCAGCTCCCACGGGCCTGCGCCGCACTTTTGTCCTGGGGTTCGCCCAGGCTCACTTTCCGTCCCAGGCCTCGAGTGGGCGTTCCCCCGCCCCGGTTGTGAGCGCGACCCGGACCCGCCTCACCCGGAAGGAGGGAGCCGGAGGAGGGGCGGCCCGTCGGGGCTCTTCCTTCGCGCTCCCGCTGCAGCCGGCCTGGTCCGCCGCGCCCGCGCCACACTCCGCCTGGGCGCCTCCGGCCCTTCCTGGCCCCTCCCCGAGCGAGGGAGCGAGCGAGCGGCGTTCCCATTGTCGAGGGAGGGAGGGAGCGGTCGCCGCGTGGGCGCCCCTCACGTGGAAGGCCGGCCGCGACTTCCTCCCCGCGTTGGCCGCCCGTAGAGAAAGAGCCGTAAAGGCCGGGTCACTTTGGGGGGAAGGGTTCCGTCGGCTAAACTCGCTTCGCTCAGACGGCCTCGATAGCGTCTGCCGCGCAAAGTGAAGCGCTTTCGCTCAGGCGGTGATCGGCGTCTGCATGCCTGGGCCCCGGGTCATCCGCAGGTTCTGGCTGCCGCTTTTCACAAAGGGGAAGGAGCCATTACCCGTGGCGTTCTTACTACTCCAGTTATGATATTAAAGCACTTGAACCGATGGCATAAAGCTTAGTAGTGGTCAGACGGTGCACGACCTAAATGTAATGTTCCGAGTCAGTGGATTTAAAGAATGCTAAATTTCCAAATGTTTCAGACCAAAATTAAATAGGAGTTTAGAAAAGAGAAATTGTATTCCTGGGTCGACTCCCATGAGCCTGAGCCTACTTCAGCACATCCTCTTGTGGGTAATCTAGCTTTGCGGTGCTTGAATAATCAAAAACATAAAATAGATCTGTGGACATTAAACAGTTATTTGGGAGGTCAATTCATCATGGATTGCAAGAGGATTTTATATTTTTCATAGCAAAGGAGGGTTTGCTAACATTATTTTAAGCCACCAGACTTTCTCTTTGGATCTTAAACATTCCTTCTTGATGGCAGTTGTGAGGTGGGAAATTCCAAGATGGTAAAGGTCACATGCACTGTGTGTAAATTTTCTGCAGCAGAGCTCTGGGAAAACTACGTGCTTGTCACTTTGGGAGCTTCTGACCATCCTACTACAAATCCATTGGAACTGGTTCAAATGTGGAGGTGATATATTTTGATCACAGTTGGCCGCTCTAAACTTCCCTTTAAAATGTGGTGTTTTTGTTGTATATGAAGATTAGGTTCTAGGGTCTCTAAGTTTAGGTTCTAAGTGCCTCCCCTCATTTTGTCCTTAGTTACATCCCTACTAGAATTTTGGCAGATGTTATCAACCATGTTGTGCCTGAGAGCTCCAGAACCCATTACTACTTTGTGCATTATGAAAGTTGTTTCATTGAAATTGTCTTCCACATAGGTGAAGAGAGCCTTGTCACCCCATTTTTAGGTAAAAGGTATTACATATTAAAAGGAGATGAAATTCACAAGCTTTCCACCGCAGCAGTTAGAATCAGTTGGAATGGGCTATACAGGACATCTAATCCAACCACCTCATCCTAAAGCATCCCAGATAACTGTTTGTCCAGCCACTGCTTGAAGACTGCCAGTGATGGGGAGCTCACCTCTTTTCTAGGAAGCTGATTCCACTGCTGAACTACTCTGACTGCACAACAGCTGGTACTTTACCGCCTGTAGTTTAAACCCAGTGTGGTGAGCTCTATTCTCTTGCTGCCAACAGGAACAGCTCCCTGTGATCCTCTAAGTGAACCTTTCAAATCTTCTGAGATCCATCATGGTTCTCCTCCCCCTTCTCCAGACTGAACATTCCCACGCCTCAGCTTTTCTTATTAGGACTTGGTATCGAACCCTGGATCATTCTCATCGCTTTCTAATGCACAAGCTCCATTTTGTGCACATCCTTTTTGAAGTGAGGCTTCCTGGACTACATGAAGAACCCCTGATGAAGCCTGACCAGTGCCATGTACAGCAGAACTATTACCTCTGGCGATTTGGATTTTATGCCTCTGCTGATACATCCCTAGACCATGTTAAACCACTGACTGCTTATGTTTAGCTTGCAGTCCATCTGTCCTCTGACATCATGATTACATGCACTGCTACCTGGAAGTGTATCCTCCATCCGATATGCATGTTTCCTATTTTTGTTACCCAGGAGTAAAACTTGGCAATAACTTGTTGAATTGCATCTCACATATGCTCACTTTTCCAGTGCAGATCACATCGAATCTTTATCTTCTGGGGTGTTTGCTACTTCTCTCAGTGTTTCTGCAAATGGAACTTTGCTGCCTTGGCTCCCGTGCGGGAGCACAAATCCATGGAGCGGATGAGGTGCACCAGGCGAAATGCTCCCCAATGCGGGAGAAGGAAGAGGCGGGGCAACCTGCCCCGACTCAAACTCCAGCCTGCAGCGTGGTGTGGAGCTTCCAGTGTGAAAAAGGCCCCAGTTTGATTCATGTGCAAGTTTGATGAGTATTCTCTCCACCTCATTCACATCATAAACCTGAAAAGTGTCAAGCCTTGTGGCACTCCTCTGGACATCTCTCGCCACCCAAATGAAATACCATTCGCAACTATTATTTGGGTGTGGTTCACTAAACATTTTTCTATCCACCTAATATCCTAGAGCAGCGTTCCCCAACCTTTCTGTGGTCAGGGACCGCCTCCGGGGGTGGGGGAGAGCCGACGGCCTGGGCAGCGAGCACGTGCGGTAGCTGAGTGAAAACGCGCATGCGCAGTTGCTGCACATGCACAATTTCGCCATCGGGGCGCATACGCACATGCACAGAGTTGCCGCGCATGCGTGTTTTCGCCAGCAGGGACGCATGCGCCTCACCCACCTCACGGTGTCTGTTGTGGGGAGAGGAAAGGGAAGGCACCTGTAAGCCGCTTTGAGACTTCTTCGGGTAGAAAAAAGTGGCATATAAGACCCAATTCATCTAGGTGAGGTTGAGAGAGCCCTGATATTACTGCTCTGTCAGAACAGCTTTATCACTGCTATGGCGAGCCCAAAGTCACCCAGCTGGTTGCATGTGGGGGAGCAGGGAATCAAACCCATCTTGCCGGATTTAGAAGTCCATGCTCCTAACCACTACACCAAGCTGACTGCTAATATTTCCTTGAGTGCTTTGGAGACTGTCATAATATAAGGGCATTTTAATTAGTTGTGCCTGAAAATAGCTTAATTTAAATTTTAAACAGGGTGTAGCACTTAGAGATATTGATCTCTGAGTTATGGTCAGTGATCACAGTTAGGGCTGGGCTTCTGCTGGTACTGCTAATTTCCTAGTTTACCACATGAACTAGGGTGGTCAGTCTGAAGAGTGAGGAGGTCCTTGTGCTTTGCAAGACAATACATTTATCAATGTACCTGAACAGTGCTCAGGTACATTTTAAGTAGGTTTTTGCTGGAATCTGTAAATGATTTGTGTAAATATCCTTTTTGCTATATGCTGTCGCTTCCAATTGGCCCCCAAGCTCCACCCCCCTCCTACTATGACTGACACCAATCTACCTAATCCACTGGGTCCCAGTAAGAGTTGTGCTGAGATTCTTGCAATTCCATTTTCTAATGTTATTGTTATGATCATGTTAGTGTTGTTATAATATTATTACTGTTATTACTGTTATCACCTGTTACCATATGTTATCTGTATCTTTTCTTGTTCCCTGTAAACCGCCCTGAGCCTTCGGGGAGGGCAGTATATAAATATAATAAATAAATAAATAAATTTTATCTTGTTTTTCAGGAAGGAGTAAAAACAGAAAACGATCATATCAATTTAAAAGTCGCCGGTCAAGATGGATCAGTGGTCCAGTTTAAAATAAAAAGGCACACACCGCTGAGTAAACTGATGAAGGCTTATTGTGAGAGACAGGTAAATATATTGATAATATGTTTTGTATGTTATTGCCTAGTATATTGTCCAATATCTGAATATGCCAATGTATCATTAAAGAGTTTACCTGCAAAAAGAATTATGATGGTGAAATGTAATGTTTTCTTGAGGCTTATGACGTGAGTGACTGTATGAAGTCACTGTGCATTGTACTGGAATGCTAATGCACATGAAACATAGTCTTCGTTGTGTTTTTGATATGAGGTTGAATCAGCATCAGTTTTACAATTGCATTGATTACCATAGACCTGGAACTTCAATTGGGAGTATTTCTGTCAATGTAATTAAATCCAGTTCTTATTTATTTTATTTATTTATTCTTACCCAACTGATGTTTAAAATAGAGGAGTGCTGACACCAGGAGTCAATGAAATCCTGCTTTGTGGAGCATGTTTGTACCAATGCCACATCACAATGTCTCTGCTGTTCTGCACAACTAAGCAGCAGTGTGACAAAATATTCTTTCACAGGAGCACTACTAAGTGTTTTTAAAAGTGGAAACGCACAAGAAAAGATGGGAAGGAATATGACATTTTGTCCATTTTCCTATGCACATGAAACATTGTGTGTGTGTATATGTTCAGTAATGCTAGGAAACGTTGAAGGCAGTAGAAAAAGAGGGAGAACTAACATGAAGTGGATTGACTCAGTAAAGGCTTTCAGTTTGCAGTAGAGCTGCCAATGATACAGGATTTGGGAAGTTACTAATTCATAGGTTCTCATAAGTCAGAAGTGATTTCACAGTACGTAACACACATTTTGCTTCTATGAAGGCAACTTGATACTGAACCCAATATGATACTGTCACAATTATCTTCTATCCCTTGTGGCCATGCTTAGATTAATAAAATCATGTAGAAATGTTGCATGGGAACAATATTGTCCCTGAGCTAAACTTTACTTTTAAAATGTGTGTGTCAGTCAGTTGTGAGTTTATATTTGCAAAACTGATGATTATGAGCAATATTTACTTCAAATGATTTCTTTCTATGGATTCTATGATGAAAGCTTCACATGTTAATTTTCATACTACAGGGTTTGTCGATGAGACAGATTAGGTTCAGATTTGATGGACAACCAATTAATGAAACAGACACACCTGCACAGGTATGAGAGTGTTGTTTGCTGTTGTATTAATAGAGCTGTGTCAACAACTTTAAAGTTCTGCCTTTGGAATTCTGCTAGTTCCCATAAGGGATTTTGTTTATTCCAAAAACCTAACCTTACCATGATGAATTGCTAAAAATGGCTTGGATCATATAATCCTAGAATGGATATCTCTTCACGTAATTTCCTGTGTACACCGAAAAGCTGTTTCTAAGGGAACAGAGTGGGATACAGGGATGGGAAGGGGTCCTGTAGCAAAAAAAGTGTAAGCTCATGAGAGGAAGAGTTAATTTTAAAAAGTTGTTGCAAGTGGGAAAAGCCTGATTCATATGTTAATCAGGACTCTTTTCTGTAATCTTCAAAATCTCATCAACTTTCTTGTCATGATTAATGATCAGAGCTTTCCAGACAACAGTCCTCCCATTTTACTTGTGAATCTCCCTTATAGTACAGACATATCTGGGAACTTATCAAATGCATAGTCAAGACTCATCTACCTATCTCCTGACTTATTGTTGCCAGGTATTAGTTGTCATCCAGTCAGTTCACACATCTCAGCCAGGCCCATCTCCCATTGTACCTTATTTATTTACCTCATTTATACCCATGACTGATTATTCACGGCAGCAGTGCATGCACATAACACTGGGTCTGGGAGAACCCATTACGATGCATGGGGGCCCTTCCGTACACTGGCATGCCACTCTCCTAGCAGTGTGGAGCTGGGAGAATGCCCCGTCTGGCTCCACAAAGCTGATGGGCGTTTGGTATCCCTGCAGGGACACCGTAGGCTGGGGGATTGTACACAGGGCTGGCGTGACAGGGCCACAGATGGTGCCCGTGGCATCAAAAGGAACGCGGAAGTATCTGCGTTTGTTTACCACAGACTATTCAAGGTGCTGGGTCAAGCCAGGGCTCGGTGGCAGCTGGGATGGCAGTGGTGTCATGCGCTATCAGAGATTAGCCCCGCTGCCCTGCCGCTGCCAACGCTGCCTTTCCACCCTATGCATAATTGGTCCATGGGACCTCATGTTTCTCTAGTCACAGAGTAACCTTGAATGACCCCAAATTCTCCACTGACAGAATGGAACATAGAATTTTACCAAATGGCAGAATAGATCCAAACTTACAGCCAAGTACATTTGTTCCAAATAGTAAATGCTCAAGTAAAAAGGGTATGTGGAAGACATCTTTCTGCCAGCAGATTAGGTTTACATTTGCACTACTTGAAGATGTGAGACACGGTTCAGGCTTTGGAGTTCTAAGACTAAACTTGAGCTGCATAGGCAACCTATTATTTTGTTTTTCCTTAGTCTGCTGCTGCTTCTCCCCCACCCCCCTGCCTTCTGTGCCTGTGATCTTCCATTTCAATTCTTGCTGAGAGCTCTTCCAGCCTCTGCTGATCCCCCCCCCCCAAATGATATAGTGTACATTCTTCCAGGAAGGATTTAGACATGTCCAATACAGATTTAAACCCTTACTGTCTCTTTCTGTGTTCTCCCTTGATTCCACATGTTCTAAGTTTGTAACTGAGTAAGTATAATGTCACAGATCTCATACCCTGGGATTTGGGGGCACATATGTAAATGTCATGTATGTGAAGCTGTCCTTTGCTCCTGTGATAACAACTTGCAGTCCATATTGTATTTCATTCTTCCACAAGGGTCTTCTAACCCCCAAGAGTAGTAGTGAGGAAGTCGTACCCTTGGGGCCTGCTGTTCAACTATTTGGTTGCGAAGTAGAACTGAAGTTAAAATGTTTTTAAATGTTTATTTTATTGAATTAGTATTTATTGTTCAATGCTGTATACTGTATATTTAAAGGTTGTGCACTACCCTGTGATGGCTGGTTTGAGAAGGGGTGGTATAGAAATCCCATAAATAAATAAATGAGAGAAAACTATGGAGATCCATTCTGTGAACTCCTTTTTGTTGGGACCAATTGAACATGGTCTAAAATGTAGAAGCTGTAGATTAATCTTGGAATTTGTATGGTATGGACACTCTGAAAGGTTTACAGCAATTAAAATGGAAGAACAATGTGATGAAGAAGGAAATGAGCGGTAAATAAATATTACATGTCAATTACTGACTTATACACAGGGTACTTTTCAAAAAGACTGAATTTTATAAGGAATATATATGTTCTTTATAAATATATATTATTTATTTATAATTGGCCTATTTTATGTGGGGTTTTATTCTGTAACCCACTGCAAGATGGTTCGCTGATGGCGGTGGGTAACAAATCTAGTAATAATAATAGTAGTAATAATAATAATAATAATATCTGTATTTATTTATGGCTGTTTTAACCCTTTGTCAACAAGGAATTTTCAATACTCATCACTTCCCCCTCCCATTGTTACAGTTGGAGATGGAAGATGAAGATACTATTGATGTATTTCAGCAGCAGACGGGTGGCGTGTGGTAGACATCCTGTCCTTGCGGGAAGAGGAATGTAAAATGTCACTCACTTTATCATCTGTCCTTGGATTTGCTATTAAATAGTAAACAAATGAACATGCCAATCATACAGGAATCTTCTCACGTTCTGAGGACACGTACCCAAATTCTTTTCCTGTCCCTGATATAATGCGTGTGCAAGTCGAAGCTGTGTCTGTGGAAAATAAGTGCATCATAAAATGGGCCCAGTCGAAATTAAATTTTCAAATGAGTAAAATACTGGCTGTTGTCTACTGTCATCTTGTTATAAATCTGTGGCCTGAATACCCACCTACTGTAAAACAAGAAGTCTTTAGTCTGGCTTTTGTTGGTTTTGTTTTACAGCTTGATTATGGTATTGTAAATATTGAAATATTTTTTCCTTAAAGTAGTAAATTTCTTCTCAGAACAAGTGGCTTGCGAAAGAAGAAAAGGTTTTTTACCATTAAATGCAGTTATTTTAAAGCTGCTAATGGGATATGCAGAAAGGACAGTACTTGTGGACACATTGCTGATTATAGTGGCAGTTTACAGTAATGCAAATGTACATGTGGTTTTTCATAATAAAATAGCATCGAATCAAACTTTTTAAAAAAGTAACGGGATGTCTTGAGTTTGTCAGCAGCTGTAGAACTTGCATTTCACCTGTCCAGAGCTGAGCACCGGTATATTTGGTAAAATGTTTAAAGAATGGACCATAAGTCTCTTGGAAGGTCTGTGCAAGTCTTGTTCATTTTAATGGGATTTATGGAGGAAAGATTATTAGTGGCTAGTGTTCAATGACTTCTTATTATTGATTTATTGGGTTATTAATAAAAATAAAAATGTATACTTTATTTCCATCCCTTTTGAAATCTGAACTTTGAGTTTTTTCCCCACCCTAATTTGATACACTGAAGAACATGAACTGGGATTCAGAAGGCTGTGCATACTATTTGTTAGTGTCCACAGGGTTTTCTGGCCCCACAATCACACTGCAGCCTCTGATTTCCTCCCAAGAGGGTCAAGAGGATCCTCTTCAGAGTCATGTGCAATGCAGTGTTAGAAAATATAAGTGATGTGGGAGACAAGGGATTTTGATAGAGAACTGTTATTTATACATAGGTTGCTTGGATCCCAGCCATGGATTTGGAGGTACTAAAAGGACTTTCAAGTTCAATTATGTAGATTTACCACTGAGACATTCTTGAAGACAGAATATTAATAGTGCAACCTGATGTTCTTAATGAAATTTTTGCGTTGTTACTTTCTGAAAAGTTTTAAATGCAATTTTGTGGTGACAGCCAGCTTCTATTTTGAATATGCTCCAGATGAAAACATAACTGTTAACGTACAATAGGTTATTCACTGTTGCTTCAGAATGGTCACTTTTCTGCCTTTTAAATCTACCTGTCCATGTTAGATCATCCACTTGCAGGACATTCTGCTGGAAAAGACTCTTATTTTCTCATTTGATTGTATCTGGGCTAAGGAGATCTGTTCTCTTAAATCTGTTATTGTTTATTCACCAATTTGTACAATATTTGTGGTCCTTTACTACTGTATACAGTAAATATAGTTTGGTACTCTGTCTCTTGGCTTATGCTTAATGCTGCTGCATTTCATATGACTGTACTCAAAGCTATATTGCTGAAATGCTGACAACGTATTCATATGTACATCTTTATTAAACTTCTTTTACTGAGAGTGAAGTAGTGTTCAGGGTAACCCTTTGGTGCTTGTTCTGCATTCAATAATTGGGGACTGTATTATTCGTTACACTTTGGTGCTTTGATAGCTACAATAAAATGAAGCATATTTTTTGTGTAGTAGAGGAACTTCTGATGCATATGAAAGAGTAAGGCCCTTCTTGTAATCAGCGCTGTAGAAAAAACAAGAGACATATCTTACTGCTATGGGAAACAGTTAAAGAATATGATGCAGAATCACATGTACAAAGATGTGTGAACAGTGTTTTCATATGCAAGTATTTTCTGGGCTTGTCTTCACTGCCTTTGCTTCTAAGTAGCATAAATGTGCTTTTATTTATTTTATAAACGCTGGCCATGCTACTCTTGCAACCTTTGTCGCCATCTAGGATCATGCCCAGCTTTCTGGGGGAGTGAGTCACTGACAGTTGCACTCCATCCAGGTTGGGTAATAGCGCTTCCTTGCTTGGGCCCTTTCTACCTAGACATAGGACCTCCTGTCTTTGAAGGGTTGAGCTTCAGACACCTTTACATGATCCATCTCATCACAGCTTCCAGACGTTTGGCTAAAGCTTCTGGGGGACCATCCAGGTGGCCATCAAGATGGAAGAGCTGGGTGTCATCTGCATATTGATGGCACCCAAGTCTGAACCTCCATACCAGTTGGGCAAGAGGGTGCATAAAAAAAGATGTTAAATAAAATTGGAGAACTGCCCCCTGTGGAACTCTGCAGCAGTTTGATTGTATCTCCAATTGCTACCTTTTGTCCATGACCCCAGAGAAAGATCAGCCATTGAAGGGCTGTAATGAAGCTTTACTAGAAACTCTTGAAACCCCAAGAAGACCATCTTGGCTCTCAAGTCTCCTATGCTTAGAAAAGTTATGTCAATAAAGGTCTCTTGAGTCTGCATAGAGAAGTGTGCTCAGCATCCTGAAAGTTCTGGTATACCAAAAAGCGCTTCTATTGTACTTGGTTGTTAAAGGTAGGTCTGACATTTGTTACTTTATGGTAACAAATGGCATTGACCTTTCTTGTACTGTTACAAACATCTGGGTTAGTGGGTGATGTGTTGGATGTACACAGTTGAGGAGGGGTGCTTTCAACAGTAATGCAGAAATCTCAACATGATTAGGAGTCATTCAAACTAGACAAAAATAAATGGTTTAGTACATCTATAGTAAAACTATTAGAGCCAAAGGAAGTAAAAATACCTTTTAGTAAAGATGTTACTTTACGTATTTTATTGCGCTGAAAACAAATTGAGAAATGGGAAATAAAATGACTGAAAATCATTTCTGTACATTTGGCCTGGCAGCTACGGCAAGATCTTACAGCTCCACACACCATTTATGTTTACTTAAGTTGCATAATTATATCTTGTAGAAAATTTTGAGTGTAGGCCAGAGAATGAAGAGCTGTAGAGTGTTGATCAGCAAAAGAAATGGATTCCAGGTGATACACAAAACATACACATTGACTTGTTTTTGTTGATTAATCTGTTGAGATATTTTTTTTCAGTTAAATTCCATGGGTGCTGGTACCATATACATATGCTGAATAATTTTTGCTGTGGATTTCCAGGGTTGAGATAAACTGGGTTTTGTTGCTATTAAAAAAAACAGATTATGTTTTCTCCTTCCCCCTTTAGATAAATTTAACAATGCTACTTTTGGATGTATTCCGTTTTTTAATTTTTTTCAATTCTAACACATGAAAATATGTACCAATATTATGGTGCTTCCAATACTGTGTTTTATAAGTTTTTCTGATGTAAAATACTGTATAATAGCTTTAGGGACGTTTTGTTAACCTATCTGAAACATTTTGAGGGAAGGTTTCTTCTAAATTGCCTCACAAGTCTCAACCAATTTTGATTCTAAGTGTTTTAGCTAAGCATAACATGTTTTTATACCTAAAATGTGTGTTTATTTTATTATTTTGGGGTAATATACCAAAAATGATCCGATTAAAGGCTAGGTATTGGGATCTTACATAGAGAGAGCAGTCCAGCAGATAGCAGGTAGATATTGATTGCGGAACTTAAGCATAGTTACACTCAGTTTAGAATTGCATTGTTCATGAGATGTGTTTAAATTTGATTTTTTAAAAAGTGATAGTTGCTGCTAAGGGGAAAGCATCTGTTAAGGTAGCGATCCCCAACCTGTGAGCCACGGACCACATGTGGTCCGTCGACTAATTGAAGGTGGGCCGCGAAGGACGCCTTCTCTCCCTTCCCCCCCCCCCCGGCCCTTTACAACACACTTTGGGTGTCATTGTCTCCCATCACTCCCATATGAGACTATCTCGTTGCAGAGAAACAAGCTCAGGGTTCCCATTGATTTGTCATTGTCATGAGTTCAAATTTCCATGAAAATAAAATGTTCCTTATGTTCATTGTTGTGGCGTGTCTGTATCTTATTTTGAAGGGATGTTTAAACATTACCATAGCGACCAGAGTCAGAGAGCGTTAGAGCAGTGGTTGAGAGTAGAGGAGTAAACTACCCCCCCCCCCACCGGGCCTCAGTAAAATTGTCAAGCATTGAATGGTCCCTGGTGATTTAAAAGGTTGGGGACCACTGTGTTAAGGGACTGCACTGCCATGTGCTCTTTACATTAACAGTAGGTCTTTTGCTGTAAGACAAGATGGATCATTGTAATTTGTATTTTGTCAATTACAGTGCTAGTTTTTATTTAAAAACTTGCTTAAAACTATGCGTGTAATGTGTTCCAGAAATGTTTATGCAGCAATCTATTTTTTAATCTAGCTCACCTACCTCACAGGGTGTCCGTTGTAGGGAGAGGAAAGCGAAGGCGAATGTAAGCCGCTTTGAAACTCCTTTGGGTAGAGAAAAGCGGCATATAAGTAATCTTCAGGACTTGAGCATTAATATTTAGAATAGTTGCATACCCCACCTTTTTCTTGATAGTCAGGATGCAAAGTGGGTGACAGGAGCTAAAATGCATACTTTAGGATGTTGGGAAGCTTACATACAATACACGTAATGTTTTGACATTAAATAATTTTGAAGACATGCTTTCCTCCATTATGTTGTGATATGTCTGTGTCCTTGGGCTAGGACAGAGCAAAGGCTGAACTAGGGACAGAGTAGACAGTATTTGTTATTGTTTTGCAAAGATAACCCTATAATGCTATATATAGCAATTTAGATTTATGGAGGTTTCTTCTTAAAAAGTGGAAGGCAGATGTGCATGCACATATTATAAGATCTGTGATTCTTGAAAAGCATTTAAAAATCTATAGCAGAAGAGCTTCTCGGCTTCCATAGACAGCTTGTGCCTTGACTGAATGTCGGATCATGGCAGCAGAGTAACAAAGGGCACAAAAGATATTCTGTAAGGGAAAATAAACAAGTTTTGAGTTCTAGTTAAACTAGGGCCCCCTCCCCGGTGAAGCCTTTCCGGGGCCTGGCAGTCCCACGGCCGGACGTGCCGCACTGCCTGGCTTCCCCCCATGGCGGGCGACAGTTGTCAGTTCGACTTATTTTCTTTTGGAGAAGGCCTAGGTATTTTATTTTTTATTTAAAAAAAATACATAAAAAGGAACAAAGAAGGATTTGGTACTTCTCTAAGAGGGCCACGAGAGGGAAGTCGCGTTATTCTCTCTGATGTCGTTCCCGCGTTCTGCCTGGCCCTGTTGCCTTCCCGTTTTCTATAGCGCCTCTCGCATCCGAAGCCACGGGCCGTAGCCAGTGCACGTTGATCCTGGAATACCCCGTTAGTCTCTCTGCAGGTACCCCCCGCCTCCTCTTGCGGCCAAAGCCTGGTCCCACGCCGATGGGGCGCTTCCCCGCAGGGAGGGAAAGACTCTCAGTCTGCTTTTCTCTCGCGGCCGTCCTCGGGGTGTTTCCCAAAGCCGACCCTCCATTCAATAGCGCGAGGAGGTTGCTTCAGGACACGAGGCTTGCTTAGTCTTGGGGGGCGTGTGGCCGCCTCCGTCTAGTCCAGGGGTAGTCAAACTGCGGCCCTCCAGATGTCCATGGACTACAATTCCCAGGAGCCCCTGCAGTCCATGGACATCTGGAGGGCCGCAGTTTGACTACCCCTGGTCTAGTCAGTCCCGGCCGCCCCTCGGTGCAAACGTCTCTATGGTTGCAGAGAAGAGAGGCTTTTGTTTTCCCTCTCTATGGTCGCTGCCGACCCGGAAGCAGCTTCTCAGAGCGTTGCGGTCCCGGCAACCAAACCTGCGGCTGGACGAGCGCGGCTTTCCCGGCGAGGTGGCTGGGCGATGGCGGGCACGGCCCTCAAGCGGCTCATGGCGGAGTATAAGCGTGAGTGGGCCGGCGCGGAGGGGTTCTCGGCCCGCTGGAGCCGCCTTGGCCGCGGGGCTCTCGCCGTTCCTTCTCGGGCGCCTGGGCTGCCCCTCGGCCGCGTCTGCGGAGGAGCTGGCGCCGGGACGGCTCCCTGTCTTCGTGGGGGTGGTGAGCGGCTTCTAGCCTGGCACGGAGCGGGGCTCCCGTTGGGTCTGCGAGAAGGCTGCGCCTGGCGAGCTACGCGCCTACCGGCGATCGGCCTTGCTCACTCCGGGAACCCGGCCAGGAGTGGGCTTTAAAGCAGGGGTATTCAAACTGCGGCCCTCCAGATGTTCACGGACTACAATTCCCATGAGTCCCAGCACTTGCTGGCAGGGGCTCATGGGAATTGTAGTCCATTGACATCTGGAGGGCCGCAGTTTGACTACTCCTGCTTTAAAGAATAAAGACAAGGGGAGGCCGTCCCTCCGAGATGTACAAGGGCGGGGGGACTTCATAGCAGAGTGGGGAACTGAACCTGCGTCATCTTAGGGGGAGAGGCGGGCGGCTGTCTCTGTGTGTGTGTGAGAGAGAGAGCGCCCCAGTGTCAGTCACTCCTTCACGCTAACCTGCCTCACAAGGTTGTTGTGAGGAGAAGGATTGCTCTTGGAAAGAAGTTAGAATCTCCCGTTGGTACTGGATGCTGCTGCTTTATTACTCTCAGGACCTAGCGATCTAAGCATATTATACCTGTTTTATTATAGTCGTTTCATGTGAAAAGGTAATGTCATTGGCGTGTGATTAGCTTCTCTATTCAGTTCAAGATGCAGTACTTAAGGGCTTTCTATGGTAGCTCCACCTAGCGGAGATCAAGAAGGAACCCAAACTCGGGATTTTTAATGAAGGGGTTCTGTTGTTATTAATGTTCACCAGAGGTTTATTAATAGCTTTGATATTTGTTGGCTAATTTTTAACTTTTATAGGCTAGAAATGGCGGAAATAATCTAGTCTCACTGCACACTCTGTCTCCATTCATCATTTAAGAAAATACAAACAGAAAAGCCAGAAATGGCTATAGAAAAGACATGACGAAGCTGTTTCAGGATTTTTTTGTATGAAGAAAGCTAGCATCTCCGGTTCAGTCCAGCCTCCTCTTTTATTTGTATTTTTTCAGTGATTTCTCTTTCATATGGGGGAATATTATAATACTTAGTTTCCCATCTGCAATCTGAAGTGGTAGAGCGCAGGAAGAGCTTCAGCACGATTTCAATGAAGGTATTACTGGCCCCAAATAGGGATTTTTGCTGTGGGGGTATTCTGAAGGATACTGACCAAAGATTACAATTTACTTGCTTTCAGTTATGTTCTGTTACCAGCCCATAAAACATGATTCCAGTTGTTCAATCAGTGTAGAAATTAAATTACATCACAATGTAGATAATGATGTGTAAATCAGATACCTCCTTATGGTAACATATTTTATTTTAAGAATAATTTTATTTAAGCCCAGAACTTAATTAGAAAGAAACACTGTTAATATCATGTGTGGTGTCAGTATGTGGGCTAATGCAATATTACATATATACCTGTCTCGTACGGAGTCAAATAATTTGTCCATCTTACTCCCTACTGCAGACAGTGAGTGGCAGTTGCCTAACTCTCTGCTTGGGAACATTCAGTTGGAATGCAGGAAATTGAAGCTAGCATTTAATTCATGCAAAACCTGTGCTCTACTAATTTAGCAGTGTGTTTTTCTATAGCTCAGGAAATGGTAACAAGATGGGTGCATTAAATCATCACCAACAAAACCTTTATTGGCATATGTTTAGAATATACAATATAAGGGAGCAAAAGATCCTACTGCAATGTAAACAAATAAGGTAAACTAAAATCATACTTTAGAATGAGATGTGGTACATTCACTACACCTCATTGCAAGTTGTAAAAACTTGGCAACTGATCCAATAAAGACAGGATTCTGGGAACTCAGAAGAAACAGTGACTTAATTTCATCCAACCGCTTTTCTCGTTTATAAAGCAGCAAGTTTAGGAATTTAGCTTGGAGGGTACAGTAAACCATTTGATGCTGGCATTTGCATCTTCTCCACTAGAGAGAGCAAAAACTTGCTTGTTATTGGCATTCATTTCTCCCATTTTTCTGTCCTCCTGTCTTTGCTTATTATGTGAGGCTTTTTGTAGCAAACACCTGAAGGATCTAGAAAGTGTAGTCCTAAAAAGCTCTTGTGGCTAAATAAATGGAAAAATCAACCTGATGTGACTATAGAAAATCCCATCAATAAAAAGGACAATTCTCCTGAAGTTAAAGAGCCAATAAAAATGGCAACTTTTATTCAGTTTTATCCCTCAAGGGAAAAGATAATCACATTGAGTATAAGCTTCTCAGCCTCTCAATTCCTTTGACTCAAGAAACATCTAATTAGTAAGATATATGTCTGACCAGCTATGGATGTTAATAGCTGCAATTAAAAAAACAAACCTCCCTTCACTATTTTTTCCTCTTGTAGTTTCATAAAAGGTGAATTTAACGGATTAGCCTGGACAAGAGCCTATAACTGACAATCTGATCACATTTGGAGGAACTCTTCTCCCATTTTCACTCCTACTGTTAGTTTTAGGGAAAATATACCTGGAAAGTACCTTAGTGTGTTTGTATTGTTTCTTTTGTCACTTGCTCCTTAATATCTTAATCATTTTATAAAATCTGTTTTATATATATATAAACTTGAAGCTGTGAATACTCTCCCCCTTCCCATTAAAAAAACACAATGTACATTATTCTACGATTACCAAAACCACAACCAGTTCAAATTGGTGGCATAGGGAGTGGAAGTTAATTCAAATGAAAAATATGGGTTTCAATAAAAACAATTTCTACAACAGTGAAGACTGTGTTGACCACTGTGAATGTTGTGTGCTAAAAATAGTATTTATTCTTAATTGTAGAGTTGACCTTGAATCCACCAGAAGGCATAGTAGCTGGTAAGAACTTTATTTATTTTGTCATATCTCTATATTTGAAGTGCAAAATCCATTTAAATAAATTATACATTTCCATCTTTAAACAGGGCCGATGAATGAAGAGAATTTTTTTGAATGGGAAGCTTTGATAATGTAAGTTAATCAACTTTTGTGTAGTGTATTTAAATAATAGCTAAAGGTAGAAGTGATATATATTATTGATTTATTTATTCATTCATATTTATATACCGCCCATACATACATATAATAACTATAACATTAATATTATTAACTGATAATAACAAGGTAACAGTATAACATTAAACAACAGTAATACAACCAGGTCCAGGAGTCTTGGTGGAATTCTAGGGGGGAAGGGGGACAGGGGCTCTGCAAATGTTGTTGATAGTTCCTGGCTTCAGCCAAATGCCTGGTGAAGAGCTCCCTTTTGCAGGCCCCGCGGAACTGTTTTAGTTCCATCAGGGCCCTGATCTCCTCTGGGAGCTCATTCCACCAGGTGGGGGCCAGGATGGAGAAGGCTCTGGCTTTGGTCGAGGCCAGGTGGACTTCTTTAGGGCCAGGGACCATTAGCCGGTTGGTAGCGGCGGAGCGTAGAGCTCTTTTGGGGTCATAGGCAGGGAGGTGGTCCCTCAGGTACACTGGGCCTTGAAGGTGATTACCAGAACCTTTAGCCTGATCCAAAATTCAACTGGCAACCATTGCGGTTGATGGAGGATGGACCGGATGTGGGATCTCCATGGTGTTGCTGTGAGAATCCTGGCCACTGCGTTTTGGACCAGCTGTAGTTTCTGGGTCAAGGCTAAGGGCAGGCCTGCGTAGAGCGAGTTACAGAAATCCAGTCTGGAGATGACCATTTCGCCGATAACTGTGTTCTGGGGCCAGGTAGGGCGCTAGTAGCTTGTAGCTCATTGACACTGCAGAAGGGTAATGAATCTTGTGTAAAACAAGCCACTTGATCTCCATACAGATGTTTGGTTTTTAGAAGATTTGTAGGCTGTTTTTCCAGAGACCTGCTTGAAGTGGCTAATGATAAAAAGTAAAACAAATGCAGTAAAACCAGCTGTATAATAATCTCACTATCTATAGTCATAAAACCACTAACCTATAAGCAGTATAAAATAATTTAAGAACAAAATCATGCAAATATTAAACAGGCAGGGTACAAGCTTAAAATATAAGAAAACAGTCAACTAAAATCGTGGGCTAATACTTTCCTTAAAATTCTGGTTAAATGAATGTTTTACCTTGGCATCTGAATGCCAGCAGAATAGCTTGAAAGGAATATGACATTCCAGAGGCCATGTGCCACCACCAAGAAAGCCCACTCTAGTTGCCTGTCATCTTGCCTCTATGTGGCGAGGCACATAGAGCAGGGTGTGAGATGAATATTACAGCTGGTGATGTAGACAACGTGGGGAGAAGTGGCCCTTCAGATGCCACAGGCCCCAGTCTTTTAGGGTTTAAAAGGTAAACACCAGCACTTCGAATTCAACCTGGAAACAAATAAGCAGCCAGTGCAGACCTTTCAGCACAGACATGATAAGGTCCCTGTCTCTAGCCCCCGCTGGCTGCACTAATTGAAGCATTCAGACACTTCAGCCCATGTAGAACACCTTAAGATAAAGATTTCTCACCACTCACATGCCTGAACACTGTAATATGTTTTTTAAACATTAATTTTACAGTTTGGATATATAATAGTTGCGTGAAGTTGAATAACAACTAGGTTTTTTTTTGTTTTAAGCGGTCTGGGACTGGTGTCCCTTATGGGACCACCTTTTCCCTTATAATCCCCCAAGAGCAGTATAATCTTCAGACCAACATCTGCTCAGGGTCCCTGGCCCCAAAAAGGTAAAGTTGGCCTTGACTTGGCTCAGCCTGGTGGAAGGTAGGGTTGTGCGGTTCAGCCACCAAAGCAGCCGTTCGACCCTGAAGCGGCCAACGCTGTCTGAATCATCTGGCACTCTGAGTTGTAAAACTTCTTAGAGAAATGGTTCTAGAAAACCATTGATCAATAAGCTTTATTTTGAATTAGAAAAGTACATGCGGAAACAACATGGTAACAGTTAAACATTCAGTACAAATTCTGGTTATGTGACACTATAAGATAATGGAGAATTCTTATGAACAATGTCCTGCTAGCATCAGGTGTAAAAGACAGCACTAATGAAGTAAGAAAAAGCAAAGTGCATCAAAGCTTTTACAAGTCTCTGGGTAATTGTTGTCTTAAATATTGAATCCTGTCTTCATAACATTCATATACCCATGGGAAAAGCACTTTGAGCTTATTTGTCTAGGGACAGGTTTACTTTCACATCAATATTTCCCTTGCAATTGTAGTTTAGGTGCAAGCGAGAACTGATGAGCTGAATTTGAAAATGGGAAGGTGTTTATAAACCACTCATCTTTGAGTGTTTACCTTTTACTAATGTAAATTGTTCTGTTCTGTCTGGGTATAAATGGTAATGCAGGAAGTTTGTGATTAAAAAAAGCAGATATTTGAAGAGTAAATTATTGAGAAGTGGTGGCTGTTCATGAGCATGAAAAAGTATCAAGCCTCGTGTTTTGTGACTCATGGGTATGGTCGCATTGGGGGTACTTGATGTTCCCATACAATGGATGCCTGTGGGTGGTACTGCTACTTTCCTTGGTGCAACTTTGTGCCTCTTTTGGGGGGCATTCCTAGGCCTGAAGGGCTTAGGGAGCCTGCTAACTCCAGCCATGCCCCTCAATCTGCCCGCATCGCCATCAGTGCAGAGGCCTCTGCCAGCACACAGCCACTGCAGAGCTATGCACCCAAAAGCAGTGCTGGGGTCCTGCGCTGGTGTGACTGGCCTTTACGCATGTCTAAGAAATGTCCATTTCCTCCCTCCTTAGGATTGCACTATGAGTAACATATCTGCAGAGTTTCTAAAGTAGAAATATGCGTTTGATGATGTTGTCTCAGAGTGCAAAGGAATGAATATAATGATACCTGCTGGGAGCCAAGACTATATGGAGTAGTAATTATTTCCAAAATGTGAAAAGATTTGTGTCCCTATACAGTGTGAATACTGGGATATGCTTAGTCATTTAACATAGGAGGCTAACTGTATTTTCCTCTGGTTGGAATATACTTGTTTATTAACTTCAAAAATGATAGTGTTTGAAATTGTACAGTATATGTTACCAGATCAATTTAACCCACTAAAATTATACCAAAATATTCATTGTTAGAACTTGGTTAGCCTGAAGGCTGATCCTTTAAAAATAACAAGTACAAATTTAAGCCAATAATTCAAAAAGCTGTCTAGAGGAGTAATTATATTTTAGTTTTAGGTATATTACTTTTTTAATGTGTATGTTTACTTCAGTTTGGAATTCCCCCTCTTTGTGCATTGATGTGATTTGGGCTGAGGGTGGGTTGCAGCTGCTTTCTTGAAAACAGAAGAAACAGTTCATGTGTGCTTAAAAACAATTATTATAGAATTAACTGACCTCCCATAAGTGTTTGTTCTTTCAGCAGTTGCTCACATGAAACTTGTCTACCCTTCTATTTTCCATAATTGTACATTGCTGATGGAATTTAAAGTTATCCTTTACTTTTGTTTATGTTTGAAGATACATGTAAAATTACATTTGTGTAATCTGAAAAAAATATTTTTTGCCTTTACATGCAACTGAAGCAAAACAACCTCTAACTTCTGATATGTATATTCTTCAGTATTGAGTACTGTGTTAAAATGATTTTGGACAGTGTAGTCTAATCTGTTATTACTTAATTGGCAAAGAAGAATATTTCTATACTAAGAACTGGAGGAGTGACAGACTGCTTTGAAGTTTTAAAGAATATAATCCATCGTGGAGGGAGCATTTACTCAGTGTCACTCATTGGAAAAAAGAAATTGATTCAGATGAACTTACAGTGGCCTTTTAGAAATTGTAGTTTTACATTAGATTATGTTGACTTGTTAAAATAGTTTTAGTTAGAGATGCTGCCAAACTCACACCTAATTTTCTTGTAATGCAAATTTCTGCTGTTTATATGCATACTATCCATATTTTACAAACTCATGTGCTTTCATCGCACAAACAGCCTGAATGATGCCTAGTTCCTTATTTCTGAAAGTGGTACATAAACATTTGGTAATTCACAAAAGCAACTGTGTTACGTCCTATAGCATCACGTTAATGATTGAGCTTTCACTCTAGTCATGCTCCTGTGTCCCTCCCCCACCCCCTTGCAGAGAGCCCAGTCGTTCAGGTGGGCCTGCTGCTTTTCTTTGGTGAGGAGTCCTGAGGCAACTTGAGTTTTCCATTGTATCTGCAGTTCTGAAATGTAGATCTTATGTTATTGTGTTTTTTTGCCCACTTCTCTAATTTCTCCAACTATGCCCAGGAACGACTGGTCGGTCTATGCGGGGGGGGGGGGGGGGAGCTGTGAGCACATACTTGGAAGCTTTGCTTGTAGAAATTATGGTTGGTGCTTTCCAAGATTGGTGTATGCGTGTGCACGTTGTATATAAACTTCATATGCTTCAGATCTAGCCAGTTAATAGGCCTGCCCAACCTATATATCCTAATTGCGCGCCCTGAGGGCTGCAATTGCTTTTATAACGTGTGTTAAATTCTACCTTGTACATGTTCCCATAGGACCATTAGTGGAGTCCTCTCATAAACTTTGGTTTATGGAGTGCCTGTTCAGTGGCAGTGCCTGATACTTCTGTCCATACCATGTAACAACGTCTTCAAAGCAAAGCGATCAGCACCTGCCGGCTAGATCTCTTAACGTGAAGATACTAAAATCTGGAACATGCCTTGAAGACAGATTGAGTATAATTGAGCAAACACACCCTAGTAATTAAGCAGTGTTGTGACCTTCCTAGTAATTTAATGTGCAGGCTTTGATTTCCCCCTTTCTCCCTCCCTCTTCAGCTTCTTGTTTTAGGTTAGAGTAGATGGTTGCAAGCACATTAAGTTTTCATCCTTGAGATTTCTTTCTAAAGAACACTGTGTTTTTCAGTATATGTGGATTTAACTGCTTAGTGCCTGTATTGGAATGAGTAGCAGTTGCCTGTATTATGTAAGGAAGCTGAACAAAGTGAATCTACTGTTTACTTGGTGGACTGGAATTTTTTTTGGGGAGGCATGAAGAGAGAAGCATGGGGTGCAGGGCATGGGAAATAAAAAACGGCCTGTAAATGGAGCTGATGGGGAAGGCAAAAATGGTAAGGGCTGGTCTACCTGTGTGAGTAGGTCACTACTTTTCATTGTGTGGTCCCTTTGTGACATAGTAATGTGGAGATGAGGAAAGCCATGTCAACATGTGTTTTTTTAAAATAATTTATATGGCATTAAAGTTTTGAAAATTCTAATTGATAAAATATTAAATGGGATTAAAATGGTTGAATGCAGGTTTCCTAGTTCCAGAAGATATTCTTTCTAAAAAAATTACATGCCATAATTGCTTATTTCCAAAGCTGCATTTTAGCAGGCAATATATACTTAAAGTGCATTTAATTACAGTCTTCTGCCATCCAGTATTATTTTCTTGATTTCGTTTTTTAGTAACATGTTGGAGCTGTTTTTAAACAGTTAAATTTTTTGTTTTGTTTACAGGGGCCCAGAAGACACTTGCTTTGAGTATGGTGTTTTCCCTGCTATTTTGAGTTTTCCTCTTGACTATCCTTTAAGTCCTCCAAAGATGAGGTTCACGTGTGAAATGTTTCACCCAAACAGTAAGTTCTTCAAATAGGTAACACCATGTCTGATCATGTGGATGAAATATCCCATTGTCTGTTTGCCATTGCGACATTTTCACATTGGGAAATTAAAGGATCACTTGAACACTAGTTTGAATGTTTCAACTAGCAGCAGTTGTCTAGACCAGTGGTCCCCAACCTTTTTATCACCGGGGACCACTCAACGCTTGACAATTTTACTGAGGCTCAGTGGGGGGGGAGTAGTTTACTCCTCTACTCTCAACCACTTCCCTAACGCTCTCTGATCGCTATGGTAATGTTTAAACATCCCTTCAAAATAAGATACAGACACACCACAACAATGAACATAAGGAACATTTTATTTTCATGGAAATTTGAACTCATGACAATGACAAATCAATGGGAACCCTGAGCTTGTTTCTCTGCAACGAGATAGTCCCATCTGGGAGTGATGGGAGACAATGACACCCGAAGTGTGTTGTAAAGCAGTGGTCCCCAACCTTTCTGAGGCTGGGGACCAGCAGGGCATCAGGCCGCGCCCCCGCGGACCGCGCCCGCTCATTGGGCCGCGCCCGCACGGGCGTGCGGCCTGGCCCTGATTCCCTCTCCCCGCCCTCCCGCAGTAAGAAGCTTCCCGGGCCGCAAGCTTGCGGCCTGGGAAGTTTTTTACTGCGGGGGGGCGGGGAGAGGGAGCCACGGCCCGGCGCCATGGCCTTCGCGGCCCGCAGGTTGGGGACCACTGTTGTAAAGGGCCGGGGGGATGAAGTAAAGGGCCCGGGGGGGGGGAGGCGTCCTTTACGGCCCACCTCCAATTAGTCGACGGACCACATGTGGTCCGCGGCCCACAGGTTGGGGATCGCTAGTCTAGACCTAGTTCTAAATTCTATTTCAAACACTTTGAATACTCTTCTGCTATAATGCATAGTTTGCATCCAGCCAAACAAGACTTGGGAAACGGGAAGCCTTGATTTGAACTGTAGCCACAGTGGGTGTGTTGGAGGGAAGATTCTTCTCAAATGTGTCATTCTCCTCACCTCACAACCCACCTCACAATGTTTACTGCACTGGGGAAAATATCCTGAGATTATACAGACAATCTGTGTGCTTCACCTACAGTGGACAAGTCTAGGGGAGTTAACCTTACAGTGTTGTCCCAGTCCCTTCAATGAGGGAGTAACACCCTAGAAATCAATCATAGATCTTTCGTATTTTTGTTGGTCTTAGCCCTTACTATTGCCAATTGGTGTGGTGCTACTCTTTTCTGCTGTTTCTGACAATCGAAGCAGTACACCATGCTAGAAAAAATAAGTGAGCCCAACCTTTTACACAATAACAGGTTAGAATAGCATTGCCATGTTTACTTCCAGTGTGATCTGCCACCATCCCATTTGGAGACTTGAAAGAGGATGAACACACCCCACCCTCATGCATGATGAAAGGTGCACAGAACATCTATTGAACAAAATCTTGCTGTTCTTTACATATTCTTTACATGTTCTTTACATATTCTGTGTAGCAAATGTGTTGCACTTCTTTGAAACTAATAGCATGCACTTCAAAAAATATTGGGTTGGATTCTGTGATTACACAAGCAAAAGGCAGTTGCAATAGCAGATCTTCCCCTTCTCACTGCTTCTATTTGTAGCCCTAAAACAGCCATTGTCAGGGGTCTCAAGAGACTGACAGACAAAAGGCGCCCAGGTACAGGGGATGCGGTGAGGAGAAATCAAGTGGAATTCACAGAAAATTCACAGAAAATCATAATCTTAATTCCTGCTGAGACTGATCCAGGGGCTTTTATTGTCATTTTCCCTTGGTTTCTTGTCTTCCCCTTGTCCTAGCTTTCTAAACACATGAACAAAGTCTATGCCTTATTACGTAACTTGAAGTTTTGAGATATGTGTGTAATCTCAAATATGTTGACATCCAGTCATCATTACTCCAATTTTCAGAGTATTACTTGGGTAGGAATAAAAAATAACTCATTCATATATTTATACGTAGTTAATGTCTTCTGGAAAGATAAGTCTTATCTTGTTGCTTGTGTGTGTCCAGGCATTCTGCATGTGTGTGCTTCTTTTTTAAAAAAAATAACACAAAGCCCATGCTTGAATTGTTCAATCCTGTGTTTTAGATTATGATATTTAAGAAATGGATGTTTCACTATTGATATCTAAGGAAATGTTCCACTTGGGATTCACGAATGAATGATGACTTGTTTCCTAGAACTGCTAAGGATACATGCTGTTGTTGTCACAGCTGCTTTAAACTTAACTATGGGCTCTTCTGCTGTGGAAAAGAAGCAGAAATTTTTGCCAAGTCCATCTTGCCGCATTTTGCCCTCCTTTCCGCTTTCAGGCATTTATTGTTAGGTTTTAGAAAATGTTGCTGTGGCAGCAGTTGTCACCACGACACAAGGCTCTTCACTGTATGACTTAAAAGTAAACTATGGCAGCCATTTTGTGGCTGGTGCTGCCTCCTGCATTGGCCATTTCGTGGCTGCACTCGCCACACTGTGTCAGAATTTCAAAGGTGCCCACGTGTTCAGAAAGGCGGAGGACTCCTGGCCTAGGGAAGCTCGGTTGTAGGCATGGCAGGAACTTGGGAATCTTCAGCTATTCATTTCTGTGCAAATAATGTGGTACTTACTTGTAAAATATGTGTTCCTCTTTTCAGTTTATCCAGATGGCAGAGTTTGCATCTCTATTCTTCATGCCCCTGGAGATGATCCCATGGGCTATGAGAGCAGTGCCGAACGATGGAGCCCTGTACAGAGCGTAGAAAAGATCCTTTTGTCAGTGGTCAGCATGCTGGCAGGTATGGGACAAATTTATCTGCAGATCCTCAGCTAGAAAAACTGTTGTAACAGTAACAGTTTACCATCCTCCTCTAGTACTAGTGCTCTAGTACTGCTCATTCATGTTTTATGTAATATCTCTTCTTCACCCCCTTCAACTAGATTTCTTCGATTATATGTATATTTGTATGCATGCTTATATGTGTTCGTGCATGAGTGTTAAGTTAGGCAACAATAAATTTAATGCCACAAGATTCTTAGTTATTTTTGCACTGATGTAGATATCATTCAAAGGTATGAGAACTGCCTGATTTTTCCCATTTCTTTTTCATTTCCCCTTTGCAGAACCCAATGACGAGAGTGGAGCCAATGTGGATGCCTCAAAAATGTGGCGGGAAGACAGAGAACAGTTTAACAAAATAGCCAAGCAAATTGTTCAGAAGTCACTTGGACTTTAAGGAGAAAAGAAGACTGGAAGACTGACAATCGTAGCATTTTGAACTCTTCTCAGACTGACAAATGGCAGTGCTGCCAATTGGTACCAAAAGCAAACCTTGCAAAGAATTTAACTGTGTTTCTTAAGTTGTTTTCCTCACCCTCCTCTTCTTAATTTTATCTCTAAAGAAGAAATATCTGAAAGTGCAGTGTTTTGCAGTTGCTCCAGACTAAGCCAATAGGTTTAGATTGGAGTAACTCTGCATTAGGAATGCATGACATGGAAGCAGATAGGATGCAGATGGATTTAGCGGTGTGGTAAAAGTTATGTAGTGCTGTAGTCACGTTGTATTTTGGAAAACTTGGGAATCTTTCATATTACGTGGCTCTTCAGTGATATTCGTTTTATTTTCTTTCCCCACTTTAGTGCAGATAACAATGCAATACAGTGCACTTTCAGGTAGCTGGACTGAAATTACAAGTGCCCAAAACAGCAGAAAAATGCATCTTAAACACTGGAAGCAGAGAGGATATCTTTTTTTTTTTTAGACCATTTTACATAAGATAGAATGGAGAGCAGTTTAGCGTCTTCCCCCTTGAGGATGTTAAACATGAATACAGCAGAGTTCTTAGGCAAGATTATTTTGTAAGCAACTGACTGACTGGAAGGAGTGATCAGTGTAATTGGCAATCTGCTTCCAGATGTAGCATTTTATTTGCCCTTAATATGTCTGCTTTTGGAAGCCTTCAAGCCTGCTGGATTTGTTACTGAGGCACCTGTTGAACTTGTTAGGACTTCAGTAGGTTTGATGTCATATGAATAATCATAATTCCTAAAATACCTTGGATGCCCAAGACAGACTCGCCTGTCTGAGTAGATGCTGGAAATAACTAGCTGTACTGCAGAACAGGAGTTCTTTTAATCTCTAGTAATCTAAAGAGTCTGGTGTTATTGAGACTAAATGGAAATGGGAAGAGCGTAGGTCATTGTTTGCAAATATGAATATTGCGCAGGAATTGGTGCTTCTGAACATAATTTATTCTTGCACCCTCTTCAGTATTGGAGTGAGAGCCTGTGGCTTGCATCCCTAGAGCATTTCTGCAGGTGGGAGTATTTCTGCCCAAGGAGTTTGACTTTGTTGCCTCCCTGGTCCCAATTTGGGGGGGGGGAGGTTGGGTTGCAGTAGTGGTAGTGGAAGGAGTGTAGAGAAAGCTGTAGTCTAGAGCTGGAAATCCTCCTGCCCATGGAAAACCCTGTACTGGATTTAATCCTTTTTGTTAGTGTCAGTTTCTAGAATTTACATCCCACAGGAATGAAAAGCAGTGCTCTGTTCCTCTTTGTTGGTATGACAAGATACTTAAGGAGTCAGCCCTCAGTATGGTGTTTCATGGCCAGCTTCTTCAGAAATAATTAACATCTGGTTTATCAAAGGAGTGTCTACATTGCTTCAGGATACTAAGTAAACTTACCTTGCAAGAAATCCCATGAACACAGACTTGGATTGGGGTTACTTTTTATGCTGTCTATACTTGAATTTGAGTTTCAGATTTATATTTAGATCAGTATTTTGTTAACCACATCTTGCAGATCTGAGCTCACATTATAAATATGCAATATTGAATGTCAGTTGGCCACATCCTTATTCCCAGTGAGCTGAACTGGGCGGTGAAGTGGCCAATGAAAATTGTTCTGAACTGCATCTACAAATGTTCATTTCTTTTTGTGAATGGTAGATGTTTTGTTCCTTTTAATAGATTCAATATAGTTTAGAGAACCCAATGTGATGACAGCATTCAAAAAAGGAAAGATCTGCAGGAAAGCTCTCCTGCTTCAGCTGTGTACATTGACAGTATTTAAAAAGCAAAACATGGATTTCTTAAATAAAAGGCGTATTTTATTTTACTTTATTGAAAATGCACCTTTGGAAGGAGTCTGACTTTAAGTTACAGTAAATGTGGAATAAAGCTAAATAAAAACATGGGCTCTTCAGAGTCCACAGAAAAGGTGTGGACAGAAAATAAACTATGTAGCACATGTGTGATATAGAGGCATTATCTGTTTGCTTGAAATATTTATATGCCAACCTTTCTCCCAGACATCACCAGCAAGTGGTAAAAATATTGTAAAAACCCTGATAAAACAAGAAACATAAAAACCAATCTAAAAACTCTTTGGGTCCCTACTAGTCAGATATTCCCCAATTGCCCCTAGACTCATGCTGTTCTCAAAACACTGCAAACTAACTCTGTCTTATAACCTTACGGGAGAGTCAGGAGAGTAGGAACCCCCTGACCTCTGACAAGAAGCTGGGGCAACCACCGGGGGACGGGACGGGACGACACTCTGCTGTTTTGTCTGGCATTTTGTCTGAGTGTGCATTTAAATGCAAATGTTTACATGATAAGCAGCTCTCCATTGTGGTTGTCCAATGTACACATGATGGGAGAAGGTCACATTATGGCATAAAAACAGGTTCACAGATCTTCACTCTATCTTCCTACTATAATGGGTAAAGCAGAATTTAGGAAACAGCACCCTGGTGATTCTTTAGTATGGGTGCAAACCAGGCACTAGGCCAGGGCTGGCTAAACTATGACTCTCCAGATGTTCATGGACTATGATGACCTGTAGTTCCTGGACATCTGAAGGACCACAGTTTGGCCACCCCTACACCAGGCTATATTCAGCAAAGACTGGTTTGCATACTAACTGTCAATGTTTGCTATATAATTTGTGAGCCGACCTTGTTTGGGAGGAGTGACCTGTTCTCCCATTAGTTCTGAATGTATGGTGAAAAAACAACCACATCCCTCTGATGTATGGAAATTTGCTTGCTCTTTTAAATTGAAAGTTGCTTCATGTAAGGCTGTGGTACAGCTCCAGTGCCAGGACCATAACATCCTTTATTTCAAGGGTCCCTGTCTGCTAGGACATTTGCCAAGACTGTTCCTGGTGCCTGTCAAGTGCTTTTAGGAGATAGGTGGGGCTTTTACATAGCTGGGCTTCATAATGACTGTGTGGATTAAAAGGCATCTTGTTAAACAGAATTTCTACCTGAAGTGTTGAAGAGGTGCTATTATAGTTTTATATATAACCTGTCTCCTCTCTCCTGAACCTCTCTTCAGCCACATTTCATGGTTGACTTTGTCTCCTGTGGCAGCCATTTTGTGGCTGGCTCTGCCTCCTATACTAGTTCTTTTGCGATTGTGCCCACCACCCTGTATTAGAATTCCAGTAAGTGTTCGCAGGCTCAGAAATGTTGAGGGAGATTAAAACTAAGATGCAAGCCGATGTTGCAAAATCAGGTACTGGCATATTTAAAATTATATTAATAAATCAAACATATTAAAAGTCAAAATCCAGGTTGCAAAACATTAGTCACATACAAAACTGTCAGAGCTCACCCTGTCCTTAGACTGTCAGAAGAGAGGTAAAATAAACTCGCAACACGACTTGGTTCATAATTTAAAAGAATTTAATTAAAAGAGTACTTTTTTTGGGGGGTATGAGTAATAAAATATTTTTCCCCCTGCTTTTGCACCATGAGTCCTAGCTTTAATTTTTTTTTATCTCTTGTGACTGGTGTAGCCCTTTTATTTCCTTCAAAAGGTTGGGGAACACCCGCTTTATTCCTTTTGATTTTGACAATAATGCTGAGCTGATAAGACTCCACATCCCCTAGCCCCCAGCAATACCTCTGATCAGTGTAACTTTTTCCCAGTAAAAAAAGTATTTCTATTGAACTTGTTTCTTGTCAAGTGCCAGGATTATTCTAACACGTATTACAATAATATGCATGCAAGCAACTTTTAAATCTGTTGTTTCACCTTTCTGTTTAGATTGTTTGCTTTAGGCTTCATTTTTTCAGCCATTGAAAAGGATGCAAACAAATGCTGTTTTTCTGGCAGAACGTGCTGTGTCAGTGCATGTGTACACTCATAAACACACACACACACACACACACACACACACACACACACACACAGAGACAAATGGGAAACGTAAATTAATTATGGTCCCCCCCATGCTGCTTTGAAAGAACTAAGTGTTATATTAAAAGTGCTGGAACCACATAAAACAGTTGAAGCTTGAGGGCAAGGCTGATCTTATATCCTGGCTTCTTTTGTTTGGCCCAGTTCTGACTTTACGATTATCAGCATGATGAGAGAAATATGTGCGCCCAACAATCAAGTTGGCATGGCAGCTTTAAAATTTTTGCATGTACTGCAATTTACACCTGTTTGTAACACTTTCAATTTTGCTTATGATGTTCCTATAGAAGGAAAATGCATTGCAAATAGATGTATTGCCTGTTTCTGCTATAAAAACCATTGCAGTCGTGCTGGAAGCTGCATTTCTGAAAGTGAATTAGAAAGAGGTGCTGATGGTTTACAGATCATTTTGCATACTTAAGGTATTATTTTAGGTGCCATTCTGGTGAAGAAGCACATGAAGAAGTGGAAGTACACTGGATCCTCTCAGTGGCTAAGGCAATGCTTATTGTGTTGTAAAAAGGAGGAAAAGAAAGCTTCTTACTATGATACCTGCCAGGGTGGGATAAATACAAGGAATTTTCCCATTCAGATCTTTAAGAGTCCTAGTTTTGATGTTGTATAGTTCTGGAAATTCAGTATAAGAGTGTTGATATAGGATGTTTTTCAGCAAAATTCAGATCTGAGTACTCATATAAAGCATTTTAAAAGAATAGTCAATTCCAGCATGGAGGGATATCCATAGTACCTATATTTACAGATAAGGGACATCCCCCTGGGATACCACTGTATTGACTACAGCTACTGCGGCTGAATTTAAGAAGGAAAAAAAAACCTTAGCTTCCGGATCCATGTCTTAAGAAGGTGGAAAAATTGCCTCGATGGAAACACAACATAAAGCTAATTTTCAGGAGGTATGGAAACCATTATGTTTTCTGGTAATCACTGCCTTAATTGTACAGTGGAACAGCCTGTTCTTTCCATGTATGAATGTATTTTCAACTGTAAAATCTTTTTGTAGAAGGATTTAAAAGCCACAAGTTATGCAAAGCTGTTAGGCATGGGCATAAATCTAAAAATTCCAGTATTTTACTGAACCAAGCTAGTCAGTTTGGATTCCCTTTCTCCCAACTATGGTAGCCAATTAACCCGAGGTAGGAGGAGCAAAATGTAAATGTTTAATGGCTCACAGCCATGTCAGCCTAACAGCAGGGCAGGTGCGCCCATTCACTTAACGCTGAAATGGCTGAAAGTCATTTCAACAGTCTGTTTCGCTTCCCCATGCTTGGAAGTTTGGGGGTGGGAGGGAATGGACAGATTGAATAACAGTGGATCCACCAGGCTGTTTAAATGGTTTAAATGGCTGGAAGACATTTCACCAGTCATTTTTGCTTCCCCTCACTTTCAAGCAGGTGGAAGCAAAACCAGCCAGTGAAATGGCTCATAGCCTTTTCAGCCTAACAGCGGGGTGAGTGCACCCATCTGCTGTTACTAAACGTGAAAGTGAAGGCAGTGAAACAGGTTAAATTATAGCCATTTAAACCTAACTATTGATGGGCAGACCTGCCCTGCTCAGCTGTTACGTTTTAAATGACCTGAACGACCAAATTGTGAATAAATAAACCAAACAAAAGTCTAGCAAATGTTCAGGGAAGGTACCTTCTGTGTACATCAATTTGGAGGCCACAAATTCATGCTGAATTTTGTCTTGTGAACTGATTCATGCTCCTCCCTGGCTATGTCTACAAATACGTTCATGTGCAGTTGTTCCTGAAGCAAGCCTTATTTTTTACAAGTACCTTGTTTCTTGAAGTGGTGTGAATCTGCCTGAATCTTTGGAATTTGCTTGTGGTTGTATTTTATAACTTTTAAAGTCCAGATCCTTGTGCTAGCCAAATGGAACAATGAGTGAACTGCTGCTTAGCTGATTTTTCCCCACTGTTCCAATTTGTGGCCAGGATAGGAGAAAATCCTGCCAGAAATGCAAAGGAAAACAAGCCAACAGGCTATGTTAATATTGTGTGCATGTTTTTAGAAATTGGGTACATAAACCACACTCTTCTAGGTACATAAACCACACTCTTCTACCAACTGTCTTTGATATCTGGGGTCCAAGAAGGGACACCTGTGCTCTTGCCTCTCATAAATAGCCCCATGAATTCATCTTGTCCTCTTAGTACCCAAGGACGGGCATGACTGAACTGCTTCCTTTTGTACCAATTCTTACTGGCACAACTTGTCAATTGAGAGAGGCTTGGCCAGCTTCATGCCCAAGAAATGAGCTACTTAGTAGGATGCTTCTCTTTAAGACTCTTACAATCATGATTCTTGTTAAAGCTGTACAATAACATATGTAAGTTTTGCATCTTTGAAAGTAGCAAAATTCTCTCATTTGGTTTTCAAAACCAATTTAAACCGTGTGTGTCTGCAAGGTGGCCTAAGTACTTGAGAAAAACTTCCTAGGACACAACGATTTATTTCAGTGGAGGAGTGATATTGGTTGTGAACTCTGGCTGCTACTCAGGCAATATGGATGGCATGAGAAAAAGTGCAGATCCTTCAACATCCATAAGTGAGAATGATGCTTTTAACCACTTCAGCCACATGGTGGTGCTTATAGCTTGTCTACAGAGAATGAAAGTTCCACAAAGGAAAGAACAGCAGAATCTAGTCCTGGATGATGGCCCCGCTGAAAGAAAACAACCACCTGTCCAGGCCCCATACCCTGTTCTTAGGAACTGATTTCCATAGTCCTTTAGGACTAATTTAGTTAGCTGGCTTTGTAGATTCACCAGAGACTCCTGAGTAAGTAGCTGTCATGAGACAAAATGTTGGTTGAACCACAGAGAGTAGGAATAAATGGCCAGTTACTGGAATGGAGGCATGTTAGTAGTGGGGGGGGGGGGTCACAAGGATCGGTATTGGGGCTAGTTCTGTTTAATTTGTTCATAAATGCTTGGAAATTAAGGGTGAGCAGTGTACTGGCCAAGTTTGCCTATGACATGACGTTATTCAGGATGGTGAAAAATCTAAGGTCGTGAAGAGTTCCAGGAGGATTTCCACAATTTGTGTGACAATGTGGCAAATGAAGCTCAATAGAGGTGAATGTAAGGTAATGTATACTGGAGCAACAACAACAAAACTGCTTTAAATATATGGCAGTGGGTGTCTGAACATGCTGAGACCAAGGGGGGAAAGAGACCTTGTGGAGCATAAGAGATACCTCAGTGAAAATGTCTACTCAGTGTGCCAGTGAAAAAGGCAAACAGTGGTGGAGATTATTAGGAAAGAGATCGCAAATAAAAGAGCCAATACTATAATGGTCCTCTATATTAGCGATCCCCAACCTGTGGGCCGCAGACCACATGTGGTCCGTTGACTAATTGGAGGTGGGCCACAAAGAATGCCTTCTCACCCCCCCCCCCGGCCCTTTATTCATCCCCCCTGGCCCTTTACAACACACTTTTGGTGTCATTGTCTCCCATCACTTGTTGCAGAGAAACAAGCTCAGGGTTCCCATTGATTTGTCATTGTCATGAGTTAAAATTTCCATGAAAATAAAATGTTCCTTATGTTCATTGTTGTGCCGTGTCTGTATCTTATTTTGAAGGGATGTTTAAACATTACCATAGCGATCAGAGAGCGTTAGGGCAGTGGTTGAGAGTAGAAGAGTAAACTACCTCCCCCCCACCGGGCCTCAGTAAAATTGTCAAGTGTTGAGTGGTCCCCGATGATAAAAAGGTTGGGGACCACTGCTCTATATATCTATGATGCCATCTCATTTGAATTACTGTGCAGTTCTGGTCACTATCTCAAAAAGTACAGGAGAACGCAGCTGAGATGATTATTCACAGTTGGATAAACTTTGCTTTGAGGAAAGGCTGAAGAGACTGGGATTTTCTGTTTATGAAGAGCATGATAGAAGTTTACAAGTCATGGGGTAAAGCTATTGGAAGAAACTTTTTCTTCCTCCCCCCAAACACCAGGAGTTGAGTGCGTCCAATGAAAGTGTTGGGCAGGAGATTCAGGACAGACAATAGGAAAATTTTGTTTATAGTGATGGCCACAGGAATAGTTGGCTTTAAAAAAATATTAGATTAAAATTTATATGCGCCCCCTGTCACAGCTGGTGCGGAGCTTTGTGCTGGGATGTCACCAGTACATGGATGACACCCAGCTCTTTCTCCTGATGGATGGCTGGCAGGATTCCCTCTGGAAACATTTGCCTTGTGTTTGGAAGCAGTGTCTGTCTGTCTGGCTGGCTCTGGCAGAGTCACCTGAAACTCAACCCCTCCAAGATGGAGGTCCTGTGGCTGGGTAAAAGGCGACAGGATCAGAAAGCGCGTCTCCCCTCCCTGGCTCATATCCAGTCTGTGCTGAGGCAGCCTGCATTGGTAACCAATTAGCTTACGGATCAGGTTCAAGGTTTTGGTTCTTACCTTCAAGACCATCTGCGGCCTGGGTCCCGCTTGTCTCTTTATGCCTCCCCTATAGGGCTCTTAGCTCTGTGGGTTTGAATCTGCTGGTTGCCCCTGGTCCCTGGGAGGTATGCCTGGCCTCGACCAGGGCCAGGGCTTTTTCAGTCCTGGCTCTGACCTGGTAGAATGAGCTCCCAGAAGAGTTAAGGGCCTTGACCAAGCTGACACAGTTCCACAGGGCCTGCAAGACGGAGCTCTTCCACCAGGCATTGGGTTGAGGCCAGGGCAAGGAAGATTTGGTCCCTTCCTGTAGAAGCCCCACATGCCGCACACCTGGGCAAGAACTACCTCTCCCGAGGGCCGTTGTGTGTTGTCATTGGGCATGGTGGAGTGGGAGGTTATAGATTGGATTTTGCCATCAATATTGTTGATGGCAATTTTGCAATATCAATATTGCAATTTTATGTGTTTTTATGGATTTTTTATTGTAAACTGCCATGAGCTGGCAGGGTCCAGGAGTGGTGGTCAATAAAAGCAAATACAAATAAGTCTAATTATGTCAGGAGGCCACATCATTGGAAGGCCTCTGTCTCTGTGCCCAGTTGTTGGCTCTCCAGAGGAACTGGCCAGTATGTGAGACAGGATTATGAATAGACCACTAGTCAAACTCTGCAGGGTAGGCTAGTATTGCTTTTCATTTATATAGAAGAGGGGTGATGCCAAAAGACCAAAATGCTATCTTGGTGAGATTTGCACCAGGGACTAGTGCTCTGTCTTAGTCACTAAGCAGCATGCCAGAACTGCTAATCTTAAAGGTAGGTCCTAATCTGACTTCTGTCAACTCAGCAATGGTAAGGGTAACTACACTTACTCTCATTTCACAGAGCAAGGTTACAGCTGCCAAAAGAATTCATGACTAAGTAGAAAATTCTCCCCCCCCTCCCCGCTTAAAAAAGTTTAGTTTTTCATGTTTCATCAGAACGAAAACTGCAGGCTTCTCAAGGAAGGAAACAGCAAACTAGGATTCAAAATGGGTAATGGAATGAGTGACATGACCCCCTCAATTTCTGCCAGGTTGTGCGTCATCATTCTCCTTGGGCTGACTTTCAGTTATGCCACTTAGAGGGACTAGCCCAAAGGCACTCAGTGAACGTTGCGGCTGAGCAGGATTTAAACCCATGTCTTCCAAATCCTAATTCAACACTGTGAAGACTATTACAGTATGCATGACACACAACACTGGTTTTCCTATATTTACATGTGTTTACCCTGTTTTATGGATGCACCTTAAAGCAGGGGTCCCCAACCCCCAGGTCGTGGACCGGTACTAGGCCGTGAAACCCTCAGCACCGGGCCGCAGCGGGGGGAGGTAGGCGACTCCCTCCCCCGCGTAGCACGATGCTCACTCCGCTGGGATCGATCGGCCAGCAAAGCGGTCGATCACTCCCGGCACAGCGAGTGCCGTGCTGCAAGGGGGAGGGGGAGGTGCAAACATGCAGGTGTGGCAGCTCTGTGCATGTATGTTTGTCCATGCCAGTGTCCAGGCCTTCCTCTCCCCCCCCCCCTCGCCCAGCCCGAAAAAGGTTGGGGGCCGCTGCCTTAAAGGAATGAGTGAAGTGCTGGGGGGTGGAGCAGGGGTTGAAACCGCCTGAACAGCCAGAGGAACAGATGAAAAGCAGCAAAGGCATGGCTTGTCTTCATGTGACTGATGTTCAGTGGCTGTAAATGAGTGTGGGGATATGTAAATACTTGCTCTTGCATGTTGTGCAACTAAATGCTAATAAATATCCAGGATCTAAAGAACTGCAGATTCCATGAGCCCAAGGGGCCTTAATGTTTATTTTTACTTTGATAGTGTATGATAAGCTACATTTTAAAAGAAGTTGCTTTTTAATATAGTGTGGTGGAAAATGCTGCCAAGTTGCACCCCATTTATGGGAATCCCATGGTGTTCCCAGGCAAGTGGTGTTTAGATGTCATTTGCCATTGCCTGCCTCTGTGTGACAGCCTTGGACTCCCTTGGTGCTCTCTTATCCAGGTACTAAACGGGGCTGAACCTGCTGAACTTCCAAGATCTGATGAGACTGGGGCAGCCTGGGACATCCAGGACATCTCCACCTATACATGTCACCAATGAAAAGGGGGGGAAATTCATGCTGAGCTAGCATGACCCTTAAATCAGTATACACATTGACAGCCAATTGTCATGTTATATGCAATCGTAGCTAATAAAACCCTGATGGCTGCTACCATGGGAATGGGTAACTTGTGGGTGAGGTGATCTTTGACTCTTTGCAGCTTTTCCACCTGCAGTGCCCCAGATGCAGGCCTTCCTCCCTGAAGTGCCTGGAACGGTGGTGGTGGTGGGAGCAGCAGCAGCAGCAGATGTGTCTCCATGACAGCCAATGTACTTTCACAACCAAGAGACCAACATTACCCAGTGTTTGGCTGCATAGCCTGAAATTTCAGGGTAGTTCTGTTTCAGAGGGCAGCCATGTTGTTCTGTGGTAGAACAATTAGATTTGAATCTAGGAGCACCTTAGAGAAGATTTTAAGGTAGAAGCTTTTGAGAGTCAAAGCTCCCTTGGTCAGACTCTTCATTGGTATGGCTCTGGAATTCAAGTACTCATCCACAAAATTCCAGGGCTGCTGTGTCTTATTAGTGGGCAGTCTCCCCCGACACCTCAATCAGTTCCTCTCAAAAAAGGAGCCACCCTGACAGGACAGTTGCTTGTCAGTAATTCCTCATAATGCCTCAGCTTCATGAGGTAATTGTAGAGGAATTAATCTGCTCAAAATTAACCTGCTCAAAACATTTTCTGCTAAAAATCACAGGCAGGCCACACCCTGGGGTCAGGTAGGCTCCCTTGAGCTAAGTAGTAATAAAGCAGGCAGTGTGATTTTAGGACTAATTGTGTTTTTATCTCAACACAAAACTACCACAAGTCCTCATAAAGGGTCCATCCAGACATCATATCAAGCTGTATTTTAAAAGTCCAAAGTATGATTTCAGTTTCAAGATATTCAGGCAAGTCATAGTCTATCGTTCTCATTTGCGTTTTTGACCTGTAGGTGATCCAAACTGTCAGCCTACCCCCCCCCCCTTCCACAGGCTTATAGTGAGGATAAAATGGAGAAGAAGAGAATGTTGTAATCCATTATGAATCCCCATTGGGAAGAAAAGTGGGATCTAATCCTGGGAAAGTGGCTGGCAACCTCTGGGAGTTTTGGTTTGCACCATAGAGATCTGGGAAATTCCCGGAACATCATGCAATGTTGTAATATAATTTTCAGGCACATGACCATAGGTGATGTCATGTCATGTGATGCTTGTGTGTCCCTCCACACACACACAGTGCTCCCACTGCTCTACTGTGCAATAGTGGGAGCTTGTAGTAAGACTTAGTATAAATGAAGGTAAAATAAATCAGGATCCTGAACAAAGTTTGGCATGATGTGTGAAGAGACAGCTTTGAGCTTGGCTGGTGCCTCTCATTGGAAACATCAAATGTGGAAGACAAGGAAATGCCATTTGTATTCCAGGTGCCATTAGCATTTCAGGTTGGTATCAATCAATCTGTGCCATTTCTGCCAAGGAAAGGTGAGGATCCTGAGTCTTCAGCTGTGATTGACATTTCCTTTTCAAAGGGTAAAACTGTCTTCAACAACCATAGAATACCTACTGCATGAGCATAGTAGATGTAACAGTATTCTTTTTCGCTGTGACCAGCTGGAAAGTGAATAGCATCATTTGCTGCATTTTTTTAAAGGTTAGGATATTTGAGTTGGACCCTGGTGCAAAGGGAAGCAGGATGAAAGGTGGTTACATGGGGTGCAATGAGGGGTGGATCCAAAACCTGGACTAGTAAGTGTAGGGGTAGGAGGAAAGGAAAATGGGTCCCAACAGCCACATTGAAAAGAGCTATAAACGTGCATGCGGAGTTCTTGAACAGGGAGCTGGAGGTGGGGGGTTAAGTCCAATATTCCACTTTTAAGCAGGATTGCATAAACAGCCTAAACTAGTGTGTTTATGCTTTCTTAAATAGAACAGCTAGGCCAAGTATGGCCTGTATGAAGGGCAGAAATCTTGCTATTCAGCTATTGATTCACTTCAAATTATGGCCAATTTAACTGAATTATGACGTCAGGAGGGGTGAAAAAACGTGTAAATATAACATTACAATTGTTCATCGATTGTTATCCAAACGTCTTTCATGTGTAAAAACTGTCTTTGCTTACTGGTGGTAGGAATGGGAAAGTAAAAAAAAGAAAAAAAAAGCTTTAAATTAAGGAAAATTTATAGGTAAAGGAGATCATTAAAGCTGTGGTACCTCTCCCCTCAATGTGTGTGGTTCTGAGTACGTGGCCTCATGCTACTGGGTGGGGATTATAAATGGGGTGAGGCAACACAAGAACAGGTATGCTCAGTCAGGCTGGGTGGTCCTCCTGACCCCAGTTTGCTCCTCTGCATACATGAATGTTGTCCATTGGGTGATATGCTGCCGCTGAGGGTTCCCAAGAGATCTCCAGTTTGCCTGGGCACAGTGTGGTCTCAACAGGCAAGCTCCTGTGGTAGATTAAAGGTCCATCTCCAAGCAGCCTGGCACCAACCACTGTCGTCTTCTTCTGCCTGATTCTTTACCAGCTGTTATCTGCATCACTACAAAGATTGTCTCTCTCCTCTTTTATTCCCCTAGCTGGTGTCCGAGCTGCTGCAGCTGAAGCAAGATCCAGCTGAGCCTCACAATGGCAGGGAGTAGTCAAGGAATTTGGAAAGATGAAGAAGAGTTGGTTCTTCTAAGCCACTTTTCTCTACCCGAAGGAGTCTCAAAGCGGATTACAATCACCTTCCCTTTCCTCTCCCCACAACAGACATCCTGTGAGGTAGGTGAGGCTGAGAGAGCCCTGATTGTACTGCTCGGTCAGAACAGCTTTATCAGTGCTGTGGCAAGCTCAAGGTCACCACATGTGGAAGAGGAGCAGGGAATCAAACTCAGCTCACCAGATTAGAAGTTGATGATGTTGCTGCAGGAGGAGACATTACAGTTTGCCCTATTTTACCCTGTTCATGGCTATAGGCTAGCAATGGATCCCTGACAACCATGAAGCCTGGGCAACTTTCCCTTTTGCTATGGAAAACAATAACCCTAACTCTAAACACGGGAAGTGAAATGGTATAGTATAGCTTGATCTCAGAAACGAAGCAGGATCAATACTTGGATGGGAGACCACCAGGGAAGACTTAACAGAGGAAGGCCAACTGCCTATTTTTAATCACTTGCCTTGAAACTGCCTCTGAGGTTGCCAAAATTAGGCTGCAACATGGTAGCACTTTCCACACACACACACACCTATTTAAACTCTGCTCAATGAAGAAGAGAAGTCAGGTCTGTTGGTCCTGAGAAAAATTCTTAGAATTCAAAGCAGACACATTTTTATTTTGGATCTAATTTGAAGGTCTCAGTGACACTGGTATGCCCAGGCTCCTCTTCATGAGAGTGTGAATGACTTGGGCAAATAAGTCAGACATTTTGTTGTAGAATCTTCCACTAAAATGGCAGTTTTGTCCCTCGTTAAAATCCCAGCAAAGCTATGGTGGGCATTATAGACCAGTACAACAATCACCCAACTATCAACCACTTGCAAGACTGTAGTTTTGTTCTCTAGAAAGGGAGAGGGAAATAAAGGTTGATTCTGCTTTTTTTTTTTTGCGGGGGGGGGGGGGGGGTGACTTCAGAGGTTTCAAAAATCTGCCCATGACTCTTAAACTGTGGTTCTTGCTTCATGAGAGGCCATTTCAGATTATGGGGTTTACCAACATATGATTACTGTTAATTATATATTTTGCTGTGTCATTAAAGGATATGTGCTTCCACTAGTATCATATGTATAAACTGCATGTGAAGCGAAAGGAGAAATGGCCTCTTTTTAAACAGCAGGTGTTTAGTATTTGGTAAGAACTGAATAGATTCAGATGTCTAGTTTTGTGCAACCATTTTGGGGTGATGTAGTTTTATTGACTTAAACAGGGCTTTTTTATGCTTTAGGGATATCAGAAAGTAGTTGTGTGATTGCTGTAGAATTAATAGTTCTTCAGATCTCTGAAGGTGTTTAAAAACAACCATATGTCCCTGACCACAATTTGGCTATTAATAATCTCTCATATTTTTCTAAGAATGGCAGTCTCTAAATTGAAACTATTAAATGTGCCAGGCACAGAGCAGAACCTGAGAATTCAAGATTTTCAGGATTTGTTTATTAAGAAAAAGTAGACTTCTGGAAAATACAAGGTTCACGTCAGATCTAGATAAGGGCATTCTATCTTCTCACATAGCAGCATATAATAGGAAACTCTCTTGATAAGTTAGGTCTGGGGACACTGTCCTGAGTTGCTGGGTAAACACACCACCAGTTAATCCTAGTCCAAGGAACACAATCCAGGGTTGGGGCAAGCAGATAACAGGAGCATGGTCAGAACAACGGGACCAAGGAGTTTGACTCTCCAAAATTTATACCTTGGCAATCTTATTTTATTTTTTTATTTATTTAGATTTCTATACCACCCATTTCTTTGCAGCTCTGGGCGGTTTACACAGAACATTATAACGTACATGGAACATTATGTAGACTATAACATCAAAACAACTTTAAAATCTTGTTGGTCTTTAAGATGCTACTAGACTTGAATTGTGTTTATTATGGTTCACTTTTCAATTGCAGCTATTTATTTGGAATTATGCCTTAGGAAAAGTCCTGGTTGTTCCAAACACATCATCCAGGGTTTATACGGAGCTAAATGAACATTTCGAGACAGAATTGAATACTGTACATGTAAATTTATTGGGAAACCCTCCCCCACCACAGCAGTGACTCTTGTGGGAGGTTTTCTGCTCAGGCAAGCAAGACACTTGGATGCCTCATTGCAACAAGTAATGGAAACTCTTAAGCCTGGGTGTGTTAAGCTCCCCTGGCCTTGTAGGTATTTCAGCAATGAACTAAGTGCAGTTGACGGGGTTGGTTTTTTTCTTTAAATATGTCTGTAAGTATAAGAGGAGGTATGTAAGAACAGCCACAGGGAGGTAATTGGGGGATGGAGAACGACAGAAGAGGAGAACAAGATACATTGTGTACTGCCCACAGTTTAATGAAACTGTTATATCGTGATGCAAGTCCAAATATTTAAACTGTAATAGTAGGAAAATTATCGTGAATAAAGCACTGGGATAACAATCAAAGGTAGGTTTATTTGTTTATGAAGGGAATAGCTGTGCCTTTGTAACTGATGATTATTTTGATTTCTGGAGTTTGCAAAAATTCCTAATACACCAGCAACAAATGTCCTAAGAGTTAAATCAATTTTTTTGCTTTAAGAGTATACTTTAAAATGTGTTTGCTGATAATGGACCACAATTATGATGTGCTGGATTTAATCAATTGTCATTAGAGTATGTTTTTCAACATATCACCTAGCCCAGGGGTAGTCAAACTGCGGCCCTCCAGATGTCCATGGACTACAATTCCCACAAGCCCCTGCCAGCATTCGCTGGCAGGGGCTCATGGGAATTGTAGTCCATGGACATCTGGAGGGCTGCAGTTTGACTACCCCTGACCTAGCCTAATGGCTTAATAAAAAAGGGGTTTAACATAACTTTGTGAAAGCAAAGGATTCACAAGGGAATTATAGAAGTACTCCATTAGAAATGTTGTGGTCAGCTATAGAGTTATTTGGGAGGAATGGCTGAAACAAACTTCTAAGCCATTTGCAGATAAAAGCAGTGACTGAAGAAGAACTTAATAAAAACAGAACATCATCTGTTTTAATTAATTTCCTATCATAGGGGCTCTTACAAACAGCCATTAGAAACAAATAATGAATACGGGGGAGGTACAGTGCCAAAACTGTAAACAGTCAAAATGAAGAATGGCCAGATCCACAAAATGGATCTGAGATCATTGCCATTACTGCCAACAGAAAAAGAATGGGTCAGATGGATGTGCTGAAAAACAAAGAAATGAATGGGGATTTCCCATAAGCCATAATTCTTTGTCTATTAATAAAACCCTTGTTTATGAAGTGCATGTCCTCATAGTAGGAAACCTATGGAAAGCCAACAAATGATGGGCTTTCCATACCTCCTGTTGATGATTTCTGTACAGATAGCTGAGCATGAGCCCTGCCATTGAACTATGGTGAAGACCTGAGACAGGGAGAGACACTAGTCCTTTGGGTATGTTAGCCTCAGACCATGAAAGCATTTATAGGTATACGAATGGGGACCTGAAAAAGACCGCAAAAGCAAAGTGGTAACCAATATTTCAAGATTAGTTGAATATGAATACATTGCCCAGCCCTAGCCAACAGGTGGGCAATTCCATTTTGCAACATGTTATTTTCATGGATAGCCCCACTTAGAACATGCTGTCTACCCTAGCTGTTAGAGAGGCAGGGATCAGCCTGGACTAATGTAGAAGGTCCATCTATTAGCCAAATGCAAATAAAGAAAGGCACAGCAACAGCTGCCTCCTCCACCAAGAGCATCTCTGCACATGAGTAGAATAGTTAACTGAAACCATTGAGGCCAGGCTGATTAGTCCCTATCAGAACATTAGTATTACTAAATAATGCCATTTTTGTTTTATCTGGATTAAATGTTATCTTGTTCTCATCCATTTGATTGATGCATTAGGGTAGGGGTAGTCAACCTGTGGTTCTCCAGATGTTCATGGACTACAATTTCCATGAGCCCCTGCCAGCAAATGCTGGCAGGGGCTCATGGGAACTGTAGTCCATGGATATCTGGAGGACCACAGGTTGACTACCCCTGCATTAGGGCACTGATACGGTACTGAGATGGCTACGTAGTTAATTGCTGATGAAATGTGAATATTTTCCAGAATATCTATAATATCCACACACACCCCAACTGTGAGTCCCTCAACTTTCCTAAAGAAAGTGGGTGAAATTTCCTAGGTAGCACCATAGCAGAAACATCCAGGTGTTACCCAAAGAGGCAGATTGCTAATTAGATGGGGCATTATCTTAAAGAAGACAGAATTTGAAGAGGTAGCTAGGATTCTCCACCTATGTGTGTGTGTGGATTTTCCCCTTAAGGGAACTCTTAAAATAAACCAGGCAGATATTCAATTGGAAAGGTTTTTAATTTTTTTTAAAGAGTAAAAATCAAACTACATGCACAATAAACAGAAGGAGAAAACTACCCAAGGAAAGGCAGAGGGGAAAGGGAGAAACCAACTTCAAGGGAGGGCTGCAATTGCCAGTCTCGGAGGAAAGAGGTCCATGGAAGCAGCAGCGGAGAGAAGCCCCACTCGGTTGGGGTGTGTGAGTATGCATCCAAGAACATACACACTGCACTGGTAGTTAGGTGCTCTTGATATAGGGCAAAATGCACCCAGGGAAAGCTGACATATTTGCCTGAAAAACCGTAATTTGATGGGCTTTCCTGTGGTGGACTATGATTTGGGAGAGGCTTGATGACCGACCCTACAGGTACCGAACAGGAGAGGTTAATGAGTTTGGTGAACGGAATTGCAAATTCATTAGGTGTCACTTAGTTAGGATAAATGGATGCAGAGGAATAAGGCTGGACATGACTATTTTGGTTTAAGGGTGAGTCAATAGGTTTTGGGAAACCCATTGTCCTACATGTATGCATCTCTCCAGGGCATGGAGGAGGCCATTAGCTAGTCAGACACTCTGACACACTTTCTCAAAATACTTTGTCTGGCATCTGTTTTGTTCCAATTTAGGCCAGGCAGTGCTTTGCTCTATGATTTTTGAGATGGTATTTTAAAAAGGGTGTTTCTGCCTCTCTAAGCTATAAACTGTCCCTTTGCGAGAGGAGGGGTCTGACTGCTAACACAGGAACTGATGATGTATTAGCTTGTGCCAAGCACAAATATCTCTTTGTTGAATGGGTGGGCTGACTCTGGATCTCACTTTTTCCATAGATGGGCAGGTAGGGCAAATTGGTCTGGATTGCTAAAAGGAAATGTTGGCAAAAATTGAGTTTTCCTGAAAATTTCAGTTTTTCTTGTAGCTAAAGAGAGAAATGAAGCTTTCCAGTTTCAGGAAGGCTATTATTTGATCAAGGAGAGGGAAACATTCATGGGAAAACACTGGGCAGCTCTTTCCCCCCTTTCTGGAGGTGTGTCAGTATTTCAAGGAAACAGTCCAAACTGGAATCTGCTATGGAATACTGCCAAAAGTGAATTTGCCCCCTAAACCTGACTGTGTGCTGTTTCCCCTGTGTTTGTTAAACTAGCAATTAATACCTGGGAACACCCTGTAAGCATGCTATATATGGGAGAAATATGGCAGTAATCTTTGGTAAAAACCCATATAGAGCTAGAAGGTAAATGCTTATAATTGTTGTGCTGATGGATGTGACGTTGTAACAATCTGGAAGCAGAGAGATCTGATGTTTAGACACGTATAATATGAAGTACCAACAACATTTTTAACAGGCTATTTACCTGTCAAGACATAGTTTATTGGTGGTGACAGGAGCTTTTCCAAATCCTGTTATAGAAACAGGGGTACGATCCTGCCATCCCTCAGGAAGGGACAATGTTACATCTGATTGAACTGCAGTATGTTTTCCTCGTGAGGAGCACAAGGACCAAAACAGCTCCATGGAAGATGTTCAAAAGCACCTTCATTGAGAGAAATACCTTTGAAAGGAAGAGAAAGCGGCAGTGGTCAAGACACACACGAGGTAGAAACTTCATTTGGACACCAACATGACATCAGCTGGTGCTGAGGTTTGCAAAATTAGAGTTTTTGAGAGTTCTGACTCATACAGTCCATGGCAAACTTTCCGTTTTGTGAGTCAGGTGTTGCTTCTGTCTCAACCCTGGGTTTTCGTGACACCCCTGAAAGCATTTTCTAAATGGGTGGAAGTTAATTAATTTTTATATATTAAAAATGGTTCAACTTTTATCGGGTGAGATGACTATGTATGGTCGTCAGACCGGCCCTTTTCAAAATGGTCAAATGATGTGCCTGAAGGGGGTGGAAAGGGAGGGGGCACCGGGTGGGCATGTATGCAGCTATGCTTCCCAACCATATTCTGCATGATCACGCCACTTCTGGGGTTTCTTGAAGCCTATAGAATGTTTCAGGGGTTTCTCAATGAAAAAAAAAAAGGTGAGAAAGGCTGGGTTAGACTGTTGGACTCCAGTCTGGGAGGTTCAAGTTTAAATCCCAGCTTTGCTACAGATGCTTGCTGGGTGACATTAAGCCAGTCAGTTAACTGTCAGTTAACATCTCAGCATTGTTGCGAGGAGAAAATAGAGGAGATCAGAACAATGTGAGCCCCTCCAGATCCCCATGGGGGAGAAAGGCAGGATATAAATGAAGTAAATAAAATAACAACAGCAACAACAACAGGAACTGATTACAGTTAAAGTAATAATTTGTTGCATAGATAAAAACATCCTTCAGTATTGCAAAAATAAGTTGGCGTTTATTTTGAAAGATGCTACGTTGCATTTGTGGAGCTACTGCATTTGTAACTCTGCCCAGGGGGTGCACTGTACATGTATGCAAAGTGTGATTATTTTAATCATTAAACCCGAACACCACCACCCCTTCAGCCATCAGGACTGTTCTCAGGCTACAGAGAAGCATGGCAGACTGTGTCTGACAACCCCCCCCCCCCAGTCCTTTGAATGGATTAGCTCTCTTGTCATTTTAGGGGTCATAACACCTTTCTTGTAGGCCTGCAGCTAATGGGGCCATTTAGGTCTAAGCAACCTAAGATGCAGAGTAGTTTCGATTTTCTCCTAGATCCTAGATCCTATATCCTTCAGAGGAAGAATTTCCATTCATATTTTTCATTAAATCAGAAGCCTGGAAACCTCAGTGAAGCTCAGTCATCCTGATGGCTTTCATTACGATGCTGGTAATAATAGCTTTTAACACTTGTCACTAGGCTTCTGCTGCTGTTTCCAATATGTTCTGCCATCTATTTAATTAGATTTTAAAATGTCTAAGATATGCATATGTGGCAGACTCTGGGTCTGTTTACCTCCCACTCCCAAATTACCACAAACCGACAGTGCCGACTCGACCCTTCAAAATGCTGCATAAAAGCAAGCCACAGTTTTTGGCTTTGGCACAGACTCTGAGGAGTCTGACTGCATCCATGTAAATGACTCCAACCATTTCCACAAATGACACATAAATCAGTTGTTGTATTCTGCACATTTGTAATCTGAATGGAAAAATTACATTTGGCTAGAATGTGCATTTAATTTTAAACTGGGTTTCTCCCCTACGTGTACCTCAATAATATTCCCAAAGGGTGCAAACTGAATCAGAAGTATAATCAGCTGCCACTGATCTTAAAGTAAGTAAAAATTTACTTATTTGGGATGAAGCCCAGTGAAGACCGGCTGTCAGGCCATCCTCAGAATGCCGTTTCCCACCCTGCCTTCAGCATTCAGTCAGAAACAAAGACTCAGCCCCCTCCCTTCATGCCTGAGGAAACAGATGGCTGAGCAAACAGATAGGGCTTCCATGCCCTAAAAGTCAATAAATAACATTTGTGGTAAGCTAAAAGCACAGAAAACCTTTATTTGCAATTTTTCATGAAAGGAAACGAAGAATTGCTCTTGCAAATAGAACTTCACAGAGAACTTGCTTGGCAGTTGAATGTACGATGTTCTATGACTGTGATCACCTTTGAGTTGGAGTCTTGTGTCCACCTGTCCGCCATCTGCCTTGAGTGACCATTGAACAGCTTTGCAGCTGTGCAGTAGCTGCAAGGATAGGAGTTTCATTGCCTTGTGGTGGTGGTACATTCCTGTGCTTTGCAGGAAATTTTGCATCTGCACAGTGGGTGAGATGTTGCTACTCAGAGTCAGGGATAATTGGACCAGGTAATTAAATGATGTGAGAAGGGAACAATGCTTCCCATAAGACTGAGCAAAATCACACTTGCCTAAAATGACATCAGTAACACAGGCTGAAGTAAAGACCGAAGAGTAAGACTTTTAAAAGCACACTGTTTAAAGTTTGCTGGAGGGGAAATGTTGAACCCCCATCAGGCTGCCTAAGAATGTGCATGCATGAAATGCTGCCAGTTTCAATGTAGAATGCAACTGTTTGATAAGTAAATAGTAATTCAGAAAACAAGCTCAAACTGTTTGGGATCTGCTGAACCAATGGATCATAATCACGGAACATGAGGTCTTCAGCCACCCCTGTTTGCAAATGGGAGCCTAGAAAGGAAGAACTTGCCATCCTTTGAGTAACAGCGTGGAGGTACCCTCTTCCATCTGCAGCAGGATCAATACATTTGGATCATTATCTGGATAGCAGGATCTATATATTTTGCAAGAAAAGTGCCCTGTGAACTCAGGGCCATATATTCTTGCTTGTAGCCAGAAAGCTGTTAAAGATGGAGGGTAGTTCTTCATGCCCAGCAAGTAATATCTCACATTTTCTTTGCCATTGCTTTTGTGTGAAGTTAACCCTGACCTGGATAGCCCAGGGAAGTCTGATCCCATCACATCTCAGAAGCTAACCAGGGTTGACCCTGGCCAGTATTTGGATGGGAGACCTCAAAGAATTAGGGTGGTAGTTCCTCTAAGGACCACTAGGGGTCAGGCAGGAAATGGCTCACCACCTCCGCACATCCCTTGGCTGGCTGCGGTCCCTCAGATCTCCTGGCTACGCTATGCACTCCATACGATAAAATTTCCCCCAGGTTCAGTGTTGGATCAAGTCAGCTCTAAACAATTTCAAGTTAAGGAAGACTCAGAGAATAACCTGGAAAAAAGTTATAATGTAGAAATTGTGGGTAATCTGCTTAGCTGGTGCATAAGTCCAGCTCTGCATGTATTGTCATTGAATTTCAGTGAAAAGGGCTCTTGCTCTGAGATGATGATGGTGGTAAGAGGGGGAAATGAATGGTAATTTAGGGCAGGAGTCCTGGATCAAGCCCCTGTTCGCAGCTGCCAAAGATGCAGCAATTAGGAGTGCAAAAACATGGGCGCATCCTCCATGTAATTTCTGAAAGTGCTGACTTCAAAGGCTTGAGAAGTGGCTACATTGCCATGGCTCACTAGCAAAAGGGTATAATTACAACAAAGGTGTGTGTGGGGGGGGAGGGGGGGAGCTCAGCGTGTGATCAAGGGCTTGCTCATCCCCATGTGCAGCTTCCCATCTATTTATCTTTTGCTTTTTGTCAGTGAAGGCCTCTATTTACTGACGCACAGCCCTATTAGGAACAAAGAGAGGTTCTGTTTGATGTGAATCAAATGCAATCTATAAAAAGGAGGCCTGTGCCAGGTTAAACCTGTTTAACCTTCCCCTTCCCTTTTATGTCCGATTCCATTGGAGATCTGTTTTCCTGACCCCACCACCTGCTTCTTTGTTAAGGTTGCCAACCTCCAGGTGGGGCCTGGAATTACATCTGATCTCCAGAGGGCAGAAATCAGTTTCCCTAAAGAAGTCATCGTTTTGGGAGGGTGGACTGTGTTGATTATACCCTGCTCAGCTCTCCTCCCCAAAGCCCACCCTCCTCAGGCTTCACTCCCCAGGAATGTCCCGAAGTTGGCAACATAGTTAACATCATTTATGTCTATGGCTTGTGTCACAGTCAATGACTTAAATATGGGACTGAAGCTCGAACACATGGAGTCCCATTCCAGTAGAACAGGAGTAGTCAACCTGTGGTCCTCCAGATGTCCATGGACTACAATTCCCATGAGCCCCTGCCAGGGGCTCATGGGAATTGTAGTCCATGGACATCTGGAGGACCACAGGTTGACTACCCCTGCAGTAGAGGACCAAGGGAGTTGTGAGGTCATTGTGGGAGGTGTTGTCCTCAAGTTAGTTCCACAAAACCCCTTTTTATCCAATATTTGTTTCATGACATCTCAGAATACCATTTTGTTGCATTCTTTTGGTGTATCATAGCATCTAGGGCAGACAGGCTCTCTGCTGTAGCTAAAGGCCTCTTGCCTTATGTCTTGCCTCTCCCGATGCTGCTTGGTGGGGCAGTGGAAGAGATAACTGCTGTAGCACTGATGCCATGACATCACTTCCTACATGAACCCAAAAGTGACACAATTGCTTCACATTTATGCTCTAGGGCTCACCTGAAACTCTATACTTGAAACCATAGAGATATGGATTGTTCCTACAGCATCACCCTGATATGATGATGTCATTTCTGGGTTCACACTGAAAGCGTGACCAAAAAAGGGGGGGAAGCAAACTACTCTATGTGAGAAGGGTAACTTAAAAGGCTGAGACCAAAAGAAAAAGGGGGAAAAAACCTAGAATATAGTTAAGCATGTAGTGCATTAGCACTACATTACAGGATATCATATTAGAATATACACTCAAAAGTTTTCAATGTCATTTACAAACTACATTCCTATGAATATGCATATTATGCAGACAAAGATATTTATAAACACAGTAATAGACCTTACTCACACGAAGATGTTGACCCCTGGAGTAAGTGGTGACAAATATTCTTAAGATGCAACATGGCAGCTCTTCAAAATGTGCAATATTTCATGGGATTCTTTCATACTGTACCTAAGCACTCCATTTGAACTTTGAGGACTGCGAATTGGGTCTAAGCAGATCCATAGGCGTATTGTATATTTTTTATAGTTTTATATATATTTTTACGAGTTTGTATATTTGTCTGTGTACTAGGCATAAGTACTTATATTGAATGACATTTTAACACATTTGAATGTATAATTAAATATATATGATGTTATGTACATGAGCACTATGTACTCAGCTGTATTCTAGTTTCATCCCCTCCCACCCAGACCCCTGGGCTCCCTCACATTAGAAGTGACTTTGCAGCAGCACGACCACCAATCACCAGGCCTCTGGTTCCTCACATCTCCCATGGATTGTCAGTGCTGCACCATGGGTTACCTTTTGAAGGGGAAAGTGCTCCCACTTGAATCCTGTTTTTGCTTTTTTCCAGAACAATCTCTTCTTCCAGAGATAGGAACTACCTTTAGTAAGGAGAGATGGAGGAGTCAGGCAGCTGACATCTCCACAGGCTGCACAAAATCCCTTCCCCCAGAGTGGGCTGACTTTAAATCATTTCCTACTATCCTTTACAGGTAAAATAAGAGTCAGGTGTATCCTTTATTAGCCCAGCCCATGGCTCATTGGTCTTGATGCTTTACCTATAGGTTAGCCACAACATTCCATCTTATATTGGCACATAAATTGTATTTGATCATCTAATAAGCTGGAGATGTGCATTTATAAGATTTTCCACTCTGTCAGCATGGATTACAACATATCCTTTGTAACATCTCTTGCTGTGTAAATCATGAAGTCAGCTGTAGAAGAAAGGTAAGGAGCATGTATTGGCACTAAATGGCTCCTTTGTACAAACAAAAGGGAGGCAGGAGAGTAAGCATTACAATCTTGCATTTGGCCTCAAGAACTCCTCAAGAAAGATTACAAAGGAGGGCAAAGGCAAGTAAGACATATTGCAAATTGCTCCCAGAAAACAGCAAGAGTGACAGCAGGAACTACAAATTGTCGGCTACAAATTATCAAGTAGTAAGAGTAAGACAGCGTGTCTGATCATGACATGGAAATCTGCCATGTGAATTAAGGAAGTTTGGCAGATGGGTACGACAGACAAGGACAGTTAGAATGTGTAATTCTCCTGTTTGTAGCAGAATTTATCTCTTTTTTTTTTATAGAGAATTTTTATTTTATTATCCAGAGTTAAAAACAGTGAAATACATGCAATCTACATTATTAATACAGAAAGGGAGGGTTATGCTCTTCATTTGATACACTTAGTTCCCCGTTTTAATCAAGAAGCCCTGTGTGTGGGTTGGGAGGCACTACGGAAGAGCACTTTAGTTCCCCGTTTCAATCTTAAAAACCCTCTTCTCTTCATTTAAGATTATAGGACTGGCTACAATATTATAGACTTTTACCCAAAGCTTATAGACTTTTTATAGACTTTTTCACATTTGCACCACATTTAAAAAGAGAAGTCTACTTTGTTACCATCATTTCAGCATTTGTTTACATAGTTTTTAACAATTTTAACAATCATATACAGTTTATACTTAGCGTGATCCTAAAGCCCTCCACATTTCCACTAGGGAAAAGGGAAAAGGAAAAAATACAAGCCTGCTTAGTTGTACGGAAAGGAGAGAAACAAATATAGTAGAATAAATTCTTCGTTAGTTACATTTACACCTCCTCAGTTAGGAACCTCCTTTTAGTTAACTAGTTATATTACCTATATAGCTACGGAAAGGAGGGAAAAGAGGAAAAGAATTTCAACCACTGTGTCACATTTCCGTTCCCCAAGCTTCTTAAGGGGGTCTCATATCGAGGCTTGTTACGTCTTGTGGCTCCCATTGAATAATGTTCTGTCCAGTTGGTCTTTGGCTTGGAGAGTACAGTTGTAGTCTTTCCCTCGGAGTATACATCGATAAATCTTGAAACAGTTGTACCTCCTGGACTCCAATATCAGTACAGATGTTTTTCCAAGAAGTTTTTTCCAAGATGTTTTTCTCGACTGAGATTGCTTTCACCGCAGATCCATATGTCTTTTAATTGATTCTTGTGTACTGTTGCTTTGAAGTGGCTGTATATCTTCTTAGGTAGGGTGTCCTTATCTGAGCTGCAAGACTCTGACATCCCCTTTTCCATCTCCATAATTTCAGATTCCTCTTCTGCTGGTAATTTTCCACCTTGTTTAGCAGAATTTATCTTATGTGAGTGCACCAGCGCTGCCTCGGCTAGATCCATATTCCCAGTGAGATCTTGTGTGCTATAAATAGAGTGCCAGATTAGAACTCCACACAGCCATGAAGGGCACTGGGCCAATCACTCTCTCTCAACCTAGCCCGCTTTACTGGATTGTGATGAGAACAAGGTGTGTGTGAGAGACAGCCATATATTCCTGGGGTGGCCAAACTCTGAATCTCCAGATGTTATGGTAATTGTGCTCTGTGCATACCTGGACAGCCACAGTTTGGTCACCCCTGATATTTGCTATTCCTGAACTCATTGGAGGAAGGTCAGCATAAAAGTTGATGTATTTTTCAAAAATTGCCCCAAAATTCTGTTCTTCCTGGTGCAAAATGCCCGAATACAGTGCCACGTGGCTCCCTTGCAGTAGTCTTGGAATTATTGTTGGAGACACTGATGCTATACACTGAAGATCACACCAACATATATTTTGTTCACCAAGCTTAATCCTCTGGCTCTGTATTTACAATCACATATGTGAATTAGTATCCTTACTTTAACAATAAGCATTCACTGAAGGAGTATCATGAACAGTGTGCTTTAGCTATAGGAAACATGAGTTTAGTGGTGGTGTTTTTTTAACTGCCATCGTCACTCAAGACTCTATGTTAAATGTGAGGCCACGAACCCTCTCTCTTCTGTTTATGGATACGTGATTGTTGAATTTCCTATATCTGACACCCTCAGTGGCAGCAACCTAGGATTCCTTGCCTAGTTTAAGTAATAAGTTAATTGGAAAAAGTTGTTAGAAGGAACTTTTTCTGCCAAGGTTTTGTTGCTCATCAAATGGATGCTTCATGAATGTTTCGTGAGAAATGACTTTTTGCTACCTTGAAGTTGGCTGGCTTACTATTTTCCCCATTAGCTAAGAAGACACACATCATCAGTCCATATTTTCAACCCTTCGGAAAAGCATACATAACTTTTGCTAGGGCAAGTGAAGACGAGGTTGCTGGGAGGGTGGTTCATATTACAGTGGCTGTGCCTTGGGGTTTCTAGGGAGACAGCTGACATGACCGTCCTCTTCCCAGTTTGAGAAAGCCAGATTGTCACAATCTGGGAACAAATAGCTGTGTCTAAGTTAGCCTTGAAACATGCCTGGATGAAGATCTGGCACCGGGTAGAATACAACTTTATTTTTCTAATTTTATCATTTTCTGTTATCTGCCTTTTAAAATGCCCTGTACAGTTTTGATTTCGGCAGATAAAGGTTTTTCTGACAAATTCAGTTACAGGGGGAAGCTTCACCTAGTTATAAAAACATCTGGTTGTTCGGCTAGAACAAAGTTGGCAGTGCTTAGGAGATGTTGAACCACAGTTTTACCAGCACTATATGCAGTATCTGACCATCAAAGAACAGTCACCAACTATAAGATAATGCCTTAGGGTGATAATGTGATATAGTCACAATTTTATCTGTACTTTTGTTTTTTTTCACCCCCTTCAAGGAAGTACATTAGAAGAAAGCTGTTTTATATATACAAAGCAGTGGTAATAAAAAGCACATTTTACATTTGGAGAGAGAAATTGTCAATATTTTTACACATGTGTAGTTCCAGTTGCTGGTAATGATACGACAGCTACAATCTGTTGCTCCATCTTCCTCCACCTCTCTGTTTGTCTCCGCATCCAAGACCCACATCGGTGAGGCCAATAACAGGGCTGCTTCCTGTATAATTATTATGCAGTCAGGTTGGAGAGTGATATTCTCCTTTGGAAGTTTTTAAGCAGAGGCCGACAGAAATGTCATCTGACAGAAATGCTGATTTTATGAACTTAGATTGTGAGTGGGTGGGCAGGAAGGAATGTGTCAGTGTTTGTCTCTTGTGGCCCTTCCTTGCATACCCAGGGAATTGCTGCTTGCCACTGTGGGATGGTAGGTGAATTTCCTCCAGGCCAGGCTGGATTCTGGAGATTTTTTGTGGGGGATCACTTGGGCATGAAATTGGGGTCACTGTGGGTGGGCAGGTAGTTATGAGTTCCTGCATGTTGCAGAAGGTTGGACTAGATGACCTTGGTAGTCCCTTCCAACTTTTATGATTATATTATAAGGTGGAATTAAATCATTTTGGCCCTACCCATATGGTTCCTGAATACAAACATAACTAGAGTGGTGTGCTACTGTATTAGATAACCCCAGCTGAGACATTATGTTGACCTGCAGCCTTCTTCTTGAGTCTTTTCTTGATGGAGTTTGTTATAGCCAGATGTAAATACCTTGGCCCATTCCACACAGATTCATTGTAGCAGGAGTGTGGCAAATTGTAATCGCTACTAATATGCAGTTATGCACAACGTCCTACACAATCTGCCACACTCCTGAAACAGTCCCGCTAGAAGCACTTCGTTGTAGCGCTTCCAGGGAAATCCCAAAAAGTAGATTCACCTCTGGAAAGCACTACACTCTTGCCACCAATCTGCAACACTAGCGAAAAAGCTCTGTGCGTTACCATTGTTGCGGTTTCAGCAAAGTCCCTCCCACTGGCTCTCTCCTCTGATCTTCCGGCAAAGCGATCGCCATTTTTTTTTCTTGGAGTGAGCGGAGAACAACGAACCGGCGAGCCTTCATTCACCCAGCGAGGCTTCCCCAGCTGCAGTCCCTCCACAGAGCTGTTTTAAGTCACCAAGCACCCCCCCCCCCGTTTGCTGGTTCCCTTTATTTTCGGCCGAAAATCGTGCCCTTGCACGGGGGGGGGGGATTTTTTTTTCATTCGGGGGGAGCGTGGCAATGATGAAACGGCAGCTCACATGCCACCTGCCAGCTAGATGGGTCTCTCCGTTGCAACGAATCAACGCAGATTCGTTGCAACGTGTTGTTTTTTTTTAAACCTGCCTTAAAGGGAAAGGGGCTTTTCAGGAGCATGATAACGGCCGCCCATTGGCTGCTCGTTCGATTGACGGCCAGGGGTGGGACAAAGCTCGGCAAATATCGCTTCCTGGATAGCGATTTTTGCCGAGACTGGAAACCTGTGGGAAACGATTGAAACGCAACTGGATTCCACTACAAAGGCAGGTATGCATAACGATGAATTCCACTATTTTAAATTGCATTTTTTCTTTCCCTGATCAATTTGCCACATTGATCCTGGTGCGGAATGGGCCCTTGTATACCCAATTTACTTAAAATAGAGGGCCTATTCTCCCTCGATGACACAGATACATTTGAAAATAATGAGTCCCTTATTCTGAAAGACAGGCTGTATTTTCCCTTTACTGGCATTTTATAGGGAACAATTACTTAATCCTTGTGCTACTTGTAACTAATGAGCTTACACTTGATGCTGCTTTAGGCACTAGAGAACAGGAATAAAAGAGCAGAAAAATTAACTGAGCTCTTTAATCAGTTCAAAATGCTACTTTAGGCACTCAAAGAAGGCATGTAGCCTCTTGGACTGTTTCATTTGGGCAATGATCATGAATCAGCAGACAACTCATCAAACAGCTGAATTATAGAGGCTGACCTCTATAAGATTGAGTTATTCATCCTATAAAGCAATCAAAAGAATAAAAACCTCATATGACAAGCAGAACTTCTGTAAGCCTTGCTGGGAAGACTCCCATAAAAAAGGAAGTGGGAGGCAAACTTTCATAGCACTGAAGAAGAAGAAGACAACTTGGTTCTTATATGCTGCTTTTCTCTACCCAAAGGAGTCTCAAAGTGGCTTCCAATCATCTTCCATTTCCTCTCACCACAACAGACACCCTGTGAGGTAGGTGAGGTAGATTTATCTGTGACTACTTAAATGTCCTCATATGCCAGAATGGGAGGTGCTTCCCTTATTTGGCTTGTTCCATTTAAGCAATTTATGACTTTTGATCATCTTTATTATTGGATACCAATGCCCTTCATTTTCTGAAGAGATATGAACTATTTTCCATTGAACTGGGAAGAATGTAGTTGTACTTCGGACTCTTATTCTTCCAGTAACCAGTGGGAAAGTCTGACTGGCAACAGTTGAAAATCTAGGTCCACCAAATACCATGTAGGCATTATACCTTTCTTTTAAAGAAACAAGCAGTCCAGAGAATTGCCCTGCAAAAGTGCCTTATTTTCTGGAGGTAAATTTAATTGCCATAAGATCCATGGCCTTCTCTGAAATTGTCCCATCCCTATGGAATGGCCTACCAGGTGATGGATATGCAGTTAACTCTCCAGCAAGATTCAGGAAATTATGCAAGATGGTTCTTTTCTAACAAGCCTTTGGAACACAATTTTTCTTTATCAGTTCTTTTTTTTAAAAAAGGCCAGAAAGCCATTTTCTGGATGGGACATCTGGGAAGCAAACTGTTTCTTTTTCCAGCATCATTGCAGATCTTTACTACCTTGGATAGTGCATCTCCCCCCCCCCCCCCAATTTTTAATTGTGTACCTTAACAGCAACTGCAACTAATTCAATCAAGTATGCCAGTCCCCAAGTCAGGGATTCTCTCATTTTACAGCTCATCTCCACATGATCAGTTCCCGTGGAGAAAATGGCTGCTTTGGAGGGTGGACTCCATAGCATTATACTCCACTGAGGTCCCTGGCTTTCCCAAAACATGCCCACTCCTAGCTTCACCCCCCAAAGTCTCCAGGTATTTCCCAACCCAGAGCTGGCTACCCTAAGTCCAGTGGGACACCTTTACCAGTGGTTTCTTTTAGCATTGTCCAAAAACATTTCAATATTTTGGGCTATAGTTCAATATGTTTGGCTATAGATTCTCAATATCACCTTCATTTTCTCTTTTTGCTCTTGATGCATTATTGGTGCTGATACACTTTTAATGGAGATGTGGTTCATACACAGAAATTGGAAGTGATGTGATCCACAGTTTCTATAATTGCTAGTTTTCCTAGTCACTGTGCACAGGAGCACCCAAGACTTCACAGAAGGCCACAGTAAGAATGGGAAGCTCCTAGCTGGCACTCAAGGGTTAATATACTTAGCAAAGAGGGACATTCAGGAAGGCTCCATTTGCCCATTAATGTTGTAGGCTTAAATAAGGCCTTGTGTTCTCTTGTAAACTTAGGCTACATCTGAAGAAGTTGGAAACTGTGGCAACAGTAAGCTTCAAAGAATCTTTGGCTTCCATGCTGTGAATTCAGCTCTTCACACCAATGCTTTAAGTTAATAATATGAAATGGTAGTACAATGGGAAAGGTTCCATTTGTGGCTGGAAAGCCTCAGCAGTGTCTGAAGTCTCTTGGCTTGACATATGGCAGTCTGGACCCAATTTGGAGTCTTAATTAATTGTTTTGATGTTCAAAGAATGTCTGCCCATTGAGACTGGGAGCCCTGGAGTCCCTCCAGCTCAGATCTGCTCTCAGTTCTTTTCTACCAATGCATTGAGGGTTTATATTTCCCGAATTGCCTTTTTATTTGTAAAGTGCAACACTCTCCAGCCCATTAGAAGCTCTGGAAGGTGAACAGACAGTGAACAAGGAGGAAAAGGTAGAGATGTTTATATCCACACATTTCTTCCCCAGCTTTTGGTTATTCTGTGTTACAGTTCCAGTGCCAACACGGTGTGTCTCATTTCTGGGCTTTGTTGTTGATTTATGCCTTTCTTTCTCCAGCCCAGTAACCCTCATTACAACTGGATGGCATCCCTAATCTCAACGGAAATGCAAAATGCATATTTCAGCCACAGAAACTTGAAGGATTTGTCCTAGATAGTGGCTTAGTGTTGTTGTGCTTTTGGTGGCATGTGTGTTAGAGCTTTCTTTCTTTCTTCCTTTCTTCCTTTCTTGCTTGCTTGCTTGCTTGCTTGCTTTCCATTCCTTTCCTTTCCATTCCATTCCATTCCATCCCATTCCCTTTCAAGGATTTGCTTAAGAAGGTATCCATGTGGTGAGAATTCAGTGATGAAAATAGGAAAAATGGGGGAAATGAAGACATGGGAAGGAATTTAAATTGCTTTCCTTATGCTACTGTGCATAGTCATGATCCATGCAATGGTAATGACCTATTCTGAATGTTTAGTCACCCTGAAGCCTAAAATACAAATCTTATACAGCTAACGATTGCATGATTAATGAAGGTAATTATTTGGTAGCCTGGTGATACACAAAATTTAGTGAAATGTATTATTTTGTGCATCCCCAAATCTTCCCTTCCTCCCTTGCTGACACACACCAGTCAACCAGGCCCCATAGCGAGAAGGTTTTGGGTAAGGGGGCAGTTTAGCACAGTGGAGAGCTTTATGTTTATTGTAGTTGCCCCTTCCAACTGTATGATTCTATGATTCTAATTCAGCAGTGGAATCAGCTGCCCAAGTAATTAGTGAGCTCCCTGTCACTGGCAGTCTTCAAGCAGCAGGTGGACAGGTACTCATCCTGGATGCTTTAGGCTGATCCTACATTAAGCAGGGGTTGGATGGCCTGTGTGGCCCCTTCCAACTCTATAATTCAATGGTTTTATGACCAGATCCAATCATAGAACCCTATGATAGGCCAGGTCTACCTATAGAAGCCTCCAGGAGCACAAGTAACAGTGCCTGTTGTGTTGTGATGCTATGGGTCCCGCAAATCCTTAAACTGGGTCTGCCTGGGTTGGGAAAGAGAACTCAGAAAAAGAAGCCCAAGTTCTCTCTGTCTAGTAAGAGTCCCCAGTACAGCTAGGGCTGAGTGACATGGAGAGGAGGGAGTTAGAAAGAAGGGGGGGCTTTCACATGCCTTGTCGCCTTCAATTAGGCTGGGGGAGAATCCGACTCATTTTAAAGTCGCTTCATTAGGGGTCCTGCCAAGAACAAGCTGCTTCTCCTCCCACCCATGCCAAAACTCCCCCTTGGGCAGATTTTCTGGAGGGAGCAAAAGGGGCTGCATCTCCAAGCTGGGCTCCTCTTCTTGCCCTCCTGCAGAATCCACCCTGTTGAGCCCTGCAAAGTCTGTGCATCCCTGGGGCCTTTTCCTTTTCTTGGCAGAGTTTAGGGAAACTTAGGGAGCAGAACTGCCTGCAGATAGACAGACCCATCGTGCCCTGAAACCTTCAAAGTGCACACTTATAAAACAGAGGCAATTTAGTTCTGCTTCCTTGGAGGTCTGCCCCACCACTTCCTATAGGATTGACTCCCAGCAAGTACACGCAGGACTGGGCCTGTTCCATACCTCCCCTTGGTGGTGCCCCCCTTGCTGCATGTCTGCTGGGGAAGGGACTCCTGGGCATTTGCTGCTGGTCTGATCCTCCAGACAAACCAAAGCTGGTGAAGCTTTTGCCCAGCCCTGAAGCAGGAAGTGGTTGGGATGGAGGTTGGGAGAAGACTGCATGGAGCCCACTTGCCCAGCCTGCTGGAAGAGAGGCTTCTGGGTATGGCTCGCCTTCTGACTGCCTGCCCTCCTGCCTGGCCCTTCTCCTTGCTTTGCATGTTTTCCAGCATCTTTCCCCATTCTATCGGGCCAGTCCCTTATCTTCCTTCCCAGGGCTTCTGCCCAGCTGGATTCCTTTATCCTCCTCAGCCATGGCAGTCCTGGAAGGAGGGAGAGACAGATTTTTGAATGGACAATGCCTCACCCTGCCCACCTGTCACTATGGCCCTGAGTCAGCTCATTTTCTAAGGACAAAATTCAAGGGCTGGTTCCTCCGATGTGAGCATTCTGTACCTCTTTCCAGTTTGGTGTAGTGGTTAGGAGTGCGGACTTCTAATCTGGCATGCCGGGTTTGATTCCCTGCTCCCCCACATGCAGCCAGCTGGGTGACCTTGGGCTCGCCACAGCACTGATAAAACTGTTCCGACTGAGCAGGAATATCAGGGCTTTCTCAGCCTCACCCACCCCACAGGGTGTCTGTTGTGGGGAGAGGAATGGGAAGGCGACTGTAAGCCGCTTTTAGCCTCCTTTGGGTAGGGGAAAGCGGCATATAAGAACCAACTCTTCTTCTTCTTCTTCTTTCGTCCTCCTTCTTCCACTGCCTTTCACAAACTAGATCTGATAGAAACATAATGGATTCAGATGTAACAGGTAGTTTGATCTGGAAACATGATAATGTTCACAGATAATTTTCCCTTCTGAAACCCTAAATCGGAGGTGTCGAATTCATTTGTTACAAGGGCTGCACCTGACATAAAAGTTATTTTGTAGGCCAGGCCATTTGTGCCATAAAGCGCCATGCCAGGTACCAGAGCTATTCTATCCCTGACCATGACCCACACCCCTCCTCAATACCTAATCAACCACCATTTACTCTAGATGCACAAGACATTTTGCACAGCACAGGGAGCTGCTGCCTGACAATCAAAGTGCAATAACGAGAGACATTTCAGAAACTTTTGATGAGCTGGAGCATGAAGAGCTGCATTCTGTGGCTGCAGATGCAGCAGTCAAGTGGCATCATCCAGGGGTCCCCAACAAAGCCTGTTTTGAAGAAACTGCTGTGGTCAATGGGCATTGGGAAGGAATTGCCATGCTCCCCAAAACCACAAGCAATCTTCAAGTACTGCCACTCGCCAAATAAATAAACGATGCCACTTTTTGCAGATTTTTGCTTCCTGCCAGCTCCACAGCATTAGCCAGCTGCCCCAAACATTACTCCCCATGTGCAAGTGCATAGATGCACATCCAGTGCCTGCCTCTGCCATGAACAAACCCAGAGTGATTATCTGAATGCCTGCTCCCATGCCTGACTTTGGCCTTACCCCTTGTCCCTTCCCTGCTTCCAGTTAGACTGTGACATAAGGCAATACTTGCATGCAGGGGGTATGCATGTGTTTTGGCTCCTCCTCCTCCTTGTGCTTCAGAGGGAGGGAGACAGGAGAGGAGCTGTGCACAATTGGGCCAGCAGGTTAGCAGGCCTCCTCTGCATTGATTCTCTGCCTTTTGTCTGTATTCTGCTCCTTACAGAAGAGCTGGGCTTTTCTCTCCTGCTCAAGTTGCTTTACGTAGCACACCCAGCCTGGCCAGTTATTCCGTTCACAGGTTTGTGTAAGTGGGCATGTTTGGCAAGCTGGCCAGTAGCTTTCCACAGGAACCTGTCCCTATGGGCACCTTCCCTGTGCTGCCTACAAGTGGGAAACTGCTCAGCTGGGCTTGGAGAGGGGGGCAAAGAGATTCTGCCAGCCATCTTTCCAGCAGCCCAGGAGGCACAAGCAGGAGCCCAAATGCTCTGGCTGGAGGAGGAGGTGGTGACAACTATGGCAGGCTGTGCATCCCAGTCCAGTGCAGTGGGCAAAGGCAGGAGGCAGGCTCCAAGCGAACTGATTGCATAGACATTGGGGCTAAACCAGCCCCCCTCACCCCCTTATGGTTGCCAACCCTGGGTTGATCCCTGGGGACCTGTGGAAGATCCCTGGGGAGAGCCTGCACTGGGGACAGAGAGGGACCTTGGCAGTGGATATAATACTCTAACATAGGCCCTTCCGGTCCACATTTGGTCTGGTTTCCCCCAGTTGCTCATGGATCAGATAAGAGTCCTGGATGGGCCAGTTCCACCCCCTGGGCCATATGTTTGACATGTCTGCCCTGGGTCAAAAGAGAAGCAAACACCAAGAACTCATTCCTTAATTCCTCCTGCTGATGTGGTTTTATGCCTGTTTGTACCTCACCAGTCTGCTTTTGACACAGAAGCGCCAGGGGCACAGGACTGCCACTTTTGAAGAATGATTTGGCAGGATTCTGCTGCGGTGTTGTCAAATGCCGTGCTGGTTACAGTTATGTCAGTCATGTTTCATCTATGTAGGCCCTTTGCCAGAAAAGGAGACAGACCCAGAGCAAGTCAGCAAAATTACTGAGGGGATGAAAATGGACTGGGTTTATGGATGGGGACCTTTTCTGTCAGAAGCGTAGCTGCCTATCACGCCTTGAGTCTCCAACCAAGTGTCACGTGCATGGACTCTTTTCGCCTCACTACCACAACTTCTCCTGTCATAAAAGAGGCAATCCAGATTTTAGCTTCCACCCTTTCACATGCAGCAAGTGCAAAGGGCTAAAGGGCATGTTGCTTATCACATTTTAAAAGTTGTGTCATATGAAAATTATACTGTGCTTTGATTCTACACATTCTCTAATTTGGGTTACAGAGATTTAAGAGGACATGCAGAAAAGAACCTGCTGAAAAACTGTCCTTCCAATATGCACAATATGCATATTAAGACTGCAGCCTTAATATACTGGTTGGATTGTATTGAGGAAACCAACAGCCATGTGGGAGAGGCTTCTTGAATGCATGATCCAGGCCTTTGGTTTATGAAGGTCACTTGGACTGGCAGCTATCCAGAGTCTCTGGCAGAGGTCTTTCACATCACCTACTATGCCAACTTCTCACAAGTAGCTTAGGATTTCATGGCTAATGCAACGGTTGTCTGCATCTGACACACACATCAGTTTAAATGCCAGATTTATTGTTCTGCTCCAGAGAAGAAGGGGGAGGGCAGTTTTATCATTCTTTAATGGTGGGCTCATTGCCTTGAGCAGGGGAAAACCCAGATCTGTGTAGCGTGAAGTCTTTTCAGTGACTGGTCTCATGAGAGCATGGCCTGACCCAAACATTTGTGTGTATCCAGTTTAGTTCCAGAGCACTATGGGCATGCAGAGGAACAGTCCATCGAATCTGGTGGCCACTTGGTCAAGGAGGAAGGATTAGAATGAGTAGGAAGTTTAGTCTGAAGGATGCATAACCAGTCTGGAGATACAGCTCAGGGGATGGGCATGTTCTTCAAAAGCAAGACATGTGTTCTAAATGGTACTTGGCTGCTCTTCCAGGACATCAGTTTTGCATTTTGAAACACATTTTGCGGAAAATGGAATTAATGTGCTAATTCCATTGTCAAAGGGTGACATTTGTGTTTTTGTGGTGACAGTAATAAAATGGTGTTGCAATTATAAAGAGACTTTGCATTTGTCTCTGATTCTAATATTTTAAAATGTTAATGAAGAGAGCTTCTAAAGCCATATGTTTTATGGCTTTGCTTCCTCTTCCTCTTTTGAACCAGCGCCCCAGCCCAGGCGACCTGCTCATGGGCTCAAACAGCCCATTCCTCATTGCCAAAAGTAGTAACCCAAACATCAAGTAAATGCATGTTTCAAATCTAACCTCCCCCCCTCTCTCTCACACACACACTCCAAATGGTGCTTTGCCTGATTTAGACAAACATGCATTCAGTGCAGTTGCAATGCTATTTAGAATCCCAGCAGCTGCTCAGAAATGGTGTCTTTTTAAACTGTCTTTGTTCAGAACAGGGTGTGTGTAATTACAGAGCTGGGAAGACACTATGGGCTCATACACACACGACTATAGCTTAATCCAGCAGGTTTGCAGCATCACAAGAGAGGATCGATTTAGGTGCAAACACAGCTGAGCTCCTCCCTTTTAAAAATCTGCCATCCTCTCTGCACACTGGCTCTGCTGGAGAGGGAAATTCCTTTGCTCAAACATTAAAACCCAACCTCAAGAGGGCTGGGCAAAAGATAAAAAGCTCCCAAGGCAGTAGTCCTCCTCCTCCGCAAGCTAGTTTCCATTTAAATGTCTGCAAACACAGCCTCCTGCTGTTGCTTAGGCTGGGAGGTCTCTGCTCCTTGGGGATAGGGCATTTCAGCTACTAAACACCAGACAGCTGAAAAGGAAAATCATTTTCTGGACTTCCTCTGTTGATTGATTGATTACTTTAGTGCTGGGGGGAGGGATGCCTCTCTACAGTGGCCTAAGAATAACAGGTTAAGGTGGTGGTTTTTGATAATATTGGGATAATATTAGTCAATATTGCTGCAGGGGGGGAAAGGACAGCATTGTGGTCCCCATCCTGATATTATCTGCTTCTAGGAGCTGTAAAGAACTGGGTCTCGGTCTCCCTACTAGCATGCCTTTGTGAGACCTCCGAAAGCCCTAGAAGAGACCCAGCTTTTTAGGATGAGGAGGTTAGATGATGACCAAGAGGGTTCCCATGCATGGACCTGCTGACCAAGTTCCCTGATGTCTGCTGTGCTGCTGGTCTGGGCTGTGCTCTTGCACTTGGGAACCCACCAGTCTCTGGCCAGAGGAAGAAAGTCATGGGAGCCCTGCACAGGTAAGAGCCATGGCATCAGTACTGATTTCTTGGCATTTCCACAGGGAAGTGACTCTCTGTATTCCACAAATCTGCCGTCTCAGCTGTGATGCTTTTTTTTGCTTTCAGAGCTCAATGTATGCACAGCAGCTGTTTAAATACAGTGACTCCAAACTTCCATTTCTTTAAAAAAATGTACCATGAGGGGTGTCAGGTCCTTCCCATGGGGGATGGAGGCATAGGGTTGCCAGATGCAGGTTGGAAAACTTCTGGGAATTTGGGAATATGGGAATTTGGGAATGGAGTCTGGGGAGGTCAAGGACATTAGTGGAATACAATGCTAGAGAGTCTACCCCCAAAAAAGCATCCCTTTTCCCCAGGGGAACTGATCTCTAGTTAGGAGATGAGCTGTAATTCCAGGGGATTTCCAAGTCCTCCCTGGAGGCTGGATCCCTATGTACAATTGGCTAGTGTTTCTTCTTCTTCTTACAACCATTTGCTAGCTCTTGAGTAACACTGAGCCTCTTTATCAACCACATCAATTTAGGGAAAAGTAATATGCAAAGAGTTCTGGATGGTTTGTTGTTGTATAACATAGTTGTTCTATTAGTAAAGAACTAGGAACTGGTTAACTTTTTCTTAGCTATACTGGCTAGCGAAAAACCACAGAGAATTCCAGCACTGCTAAAAAAATTAAAAACTACTGCTTGGGATTTTTCCATGTCATGCTTTATTGTGGGTGTGCAGAAGCCTTGAGTGGAAGAGACACTGCTGGCATTATAATATAATATAATATAATATAATATAATATAATATAATATAATATAATATAATATAATATAATATAATATAATATAATATAATATAATATAATATAATATAATATATAATATAATATATAATATAATATATAATATAATATAATATAATATAATATGTGTTATTATTAAAAATTATTTCCTGCCACTCCCAAGACTGGCTCGTGGTGGGTTACAAGTTGTCCATGCTAAAATAAACAGCACCATTGCATTGCATTACTTTTGCCTGAATGCAAATTGCCATTCAGATCCAACCATATGATCAAGCTGGGGTCATGTGGCTGGGCCCCCTGAAATCAATGTTGCTATTTTCCACAGTTATCAAACTTTTAAAGCAATATATCAATCAATCATTTGGTGTCATTTTCTCTCAGCAGTCCAACTTTTTTTTTTTTTTTGCTGCTGCTGCCCCTCTAATTTATTTTTCTGCTAGTAGCCACATTTTCAACCCTGCATCCCCAGGGGGAGCAAGAGATGGGAGCTTGTCAACCACAGCCATGGGGAAATGTCCTCAGATTGGCCTTAGTGGGATCAAATTGCCTTCAGGTAAGTGCTCTGATGTCTCAGCTTCTGCCGCACAGCCATTCATCAGCAGACGTGGGAGATAAGTGTTGTTTTGCATGTTACAAATGCCTGTATGGAAGGCACTATGGAGGATAACTGCTTTGTTTACATATGTGATATGAATTCTGGGAAGTGGCATCATCACGGCTTCTCAGTGCAAAGCAAAATATTTGCCTTCGCACATTACTATCCACAGGCAGCACTGACATTCATTCCTAAAAGGAAGTGCCTTCTGCAGAGGAATTTTGTAACATGTACAACAGCCCTGACTCAGTCCAATGCTCAGGGCTACTTATCCCAATCAGAAATACCAAAGTAGGAATACCAGCTCAATGCAGGACTCTTTGACATCGTACCCCATTAAGGTCCCTGTCCTCCCCAGGCTCCATCGCTAAATCTCCACAGTTTCCCAACCTGGATCTGGCAACTCTACCCCCTACCCCCACCAGGCCAGAGGGGACTTGGTAACCCTATACCACAGCAAGTGTCACTCACCTTGCATGTGCTTCCAATAATGCAGCAAATTTGCAAGAGTAAGGAAAGGTTCTAGTATAAACCATTCTTGTTAATTGGGAGGATGGATGAACTGGAAGAGACTGTGGCTCAGTGGTAGAGAATCTGAGTCTGCAGAAGAACCTCGGTTCAATCCGCTTCATCTCATTGAGGATCAGGTTGCAGGTGATGTGAAAGACCTCTGCTTGAATCTCTGGAGAGCCTCGGAGCAGACAATACTGACCAAGATAGACCTATAGTCTGATTTCAGTGTAAGGCAGTTTCATGTGTTCAGTAATTGACCTTCTTTTCATTCCCTAATTTTCCAGAGGACCAAACCTTAGCCCTGCTTATAGACTAAATGGTGGCAGGACGATAGTGAAAGCAGAGCCTGAATTGAAGGAATATTTAGGCATAGACCAAAAAAACAACAACAGCAACAAAAGAAAAACAAAGCAAATGTATAAATCAAATTGCAAAGGTTACATCTAAATCCTTCCAATAATAAGTATGTAAGCCTGCCTTGCACCAAGCCAACCACTAACTGGTCTTGGCTACTGTAAGTGGCAGCAGCTTTACAGACCCTCAGGCAGGGTCTTTCAGACCACCTCCTCCTGAATCCTCTTCATGGAAGATGTTGAGGGTTGAACCTGGGACCTTCTGCTTGCAAAGCTGATGTTCTACAACTGAGCCATGGCTATTCTTCTCTCCTTTTCATAAAACTATTATTATCTGGAAGTAGAATTGTGACTAGACATGTCTGGTGAATATCTAAATGTGCTCTGTCACTTTGGGCATGTGTTAATGTTGTGATTAGGGGGCTTCCCTACAGCTTACGGCATTTTCATGTCTGCCCCGGGGATTTCCTATCAGACATGTGCCACTAATTCCCTGCTGGGAAGTCAATAACCAGGCATGCAGGATTCTGATTTGGACAGGGACTGCAACACGGTGAACAGGGAAGATTCCTAACCAGCAATGGCTTGTAGGTTGCTATTTATCCTGTTATGGGCTTCATGTGCACAGATATGGTACATGTATGTTTCCTTGAAGAGGCAAATAGTAGTTCTTGGGCCATTTCCAGTCAGAAAATGGTAGATCTCCCAACACATGGCACAGTTGTGGCCCAAAGCAGGTAATCACATGCCTGGGAACTGAGTTCCCAGTAAGGAGCCCATAGCAACATGTCTAATAGAAAGTCCTCATGAATGCAGGGACTGTGCAGCATATAGTTATACCCCAGAAAGGATGCATTTATTTATTATCCTTGGGCAAACTACAGTGAGCTTAACTGGGCAATCTTGCAGATGTCCAACTGCAAATGTCCAATTACTTAATAAATCTGTTCCAGTATATTTTCTCTCCTGTATTTCTCATTGATTAGCCCTTGCTTATACAGTGGTTCAAATTAGCAAGGAGCAAATTAAACAGCACTCTTATTTTCTCCTTATAGTTTTCTTCATAAAAGTACAGAGCTGTTTACAGTAATTTAAATGTTTCTGCCACACAAAGATGTTATTATTTCTTTAAAACTGCATAAAGTCATATCTTAGTTTTGAACCTGAGAATCAAACCGCATTCCCATCAGTGCTGATCTAGACCAGCATGGTGGAAACAACCAGATCATGGAACACTCCTGCATTTCCCCTCCAAGAAAAAAGCAGTTAAATGGAATGCACCAATTCTTCCAGGTTCTTTGTTGTTTAATCCTGCTCTGTAAGCTGAGTCTTTGTAACTAAAGCAGGCTTTTAAAAGGAGCATCAGCACTGGACTGTAGTGCTGAATGACAGCTGGTGATTTCTGTGCTGCTTGGGATCCTGGGCCTGGATTCCTTCCTTTCATACCCAGCATGGAAATCCAGCATGTCAAGTACAGACAACATGCTACTGACCAGAGAAAAATACTGCCATAAAATGCAAAACCATTTTGCTCATAATCCTGCCCCATCCTTGAAGAACATTAAATTTTCCTATTGTGAACCTTCAGCAAACAACAATCTTTCATACCTGTAAATTGAACTAGTGTGCCAGTATCTGACTCATACCAATGCTCACCCATTGCATCAGACAAACAAAATGTGATTTTGTATGTTCTGTGTCTGTGCATAACTGGGGGCACAGGTCTGTCTTCAGGAATGTACGTCTTCTGACTTCAGAGGTCATCTCTCTCAGATGGCTATCTAGCCTCTGCTTTAAAATGTTGAAGAAGGAGAACCTACCACCTCCAGAGGAAGCCTGTTCCACTGAGGAACCACTCTGTGAGGAACTTCTTCCAGACGTTCAGCCGAAAATTCTTTTGAATTAATTTCACCCTTGTGAGTGCCAAGACCTGTTGCTCTCTGTTAGGTCCAGAACTTTTGATTTCATGTGCCAGCCAGGGAAAAATGTATCTGGTAAAGGACTGACAAACTTGGAGCAGTGTATATACTGATGGCATCAGGCAATGATCCACTCCAGTGTGTTTCAGAGCCATGAAATACCCTTCCGAACACATCTGTCAGCTGCCTGAGTCATTATCTTCTAGATTTGCCAAGCCAACCCACTGCACTGATTGATTTCGCATCAGCAGACAGCTGACATTAAAATGACTCAAGTACTGCCTAATACTTTTACAAGGGATGCAGCTATCAAGACTCCTACACTCCCACACCCCTCGCAGGCACCTTTCATTGAACTTGTCAATATGATTGCTGCACTATTTAACATGTGAAAAAACCCTCTAAAATTGGACATGCTGTCCCTGACTGTAATGGGATGATCTGATGGAAGCCTGTTTTTAATGGATGTGGCTGTATATATAGATAGGCACTTTTGGTTAAGGGAGAGTTGGTTTTTATACCCCACTTTTCATTACCCAAAGGAGTCTCAAAGCAGCTTACAATCACCTTCCCTTCCTCTCCCCATGACACAAAAAAGGCAGGTGAGGCTCAGAGAGCTCTAAGAGAACTGTTCTGCAAGAACAGCGCTAACCGGACTGTGATGAGCCCAAGGTCACCCAGCTGGCTGCATGTGGAGGTGTGGGAAATCAAACCCGGCTCACTAGATTAGAAGCTGTGGCTTAGTCAGGACACCAAGCTGAATCCTTTTTAATACCATTACTGCATGTAAAGCAAAAGGCTGGGGAGGAATTAGGAGCACAATAGCACCAATAGTTTGGTGAATGTGCACAATACAAGTGATGCTGCCTTGGGGAAATCACCTCTGAGAATGCATCTGAATAATCAGGTAGGAGTTTGAGATTTACCCTGACTTGGAGGGCCCAGGCTAATCTGATTGGGCCAGATCTTGGAAGCTAACTAGGGCTGGCCCTGGCTTGTATGTGGATGGGAGACCTCCAAGGAAAGTTAGAGTCATGATGTGGAGCCAGGCAACGGTGAACCACCTCTGAATGTCTGTTGCCTTGAAAATCCCCTGAGGCTGCCATAATCAGTGGTGAAATGACAGCACTCTCCTCTACCACCACCAGTCTTAAGACTGAAGAAACAGATTGTAGTAGATACTGTGCTGTAACGTGATTGGTTACATCAGTGGTCCCCAACCCCTGGTCCGGGGACTGGTCCCGGTCCGTCGATCAGTCAGTACCAGGCCGCAGCTCCTCCTCGTCCTCCTCCCCGGCTGCTGCCTTGGGGGCTGCCCTGCCACTCTGCCGCCGGCTCACCTTTGGTGCTTTCTGGCGGCCACCATGACTGGGGCTTCCCCTCGGCGTGGCACTGTGCAGCTGCTGCTAGCAGCGCCCCCCAACGGATGGCAGTAAGTCAGGGGCGCCGGCGGGAAAGCAAGTGGAGTAGGGGCTCAGGCGGCAGCAGCGACGTCCCTCAGCAAAAGACTCTCTCCCCCCCCCCCGGGCCTCAGTAAAATTGTCAAGCATTGACCGGTTGGAGACCACTGGGTTACATGACCCAGTTAATATATTTTTACAAAAAATTTGGTTAAGCATTAGTAACTAACTAATGCTAGTTGCAAATAGCAAGCTTGGGGGGAAAGTGAGTGTTGACTTTTTGGATATTTATTTATTTACGTTATTTATAGTCCCCTTTTCTCACTTGGACTTCAGGTGGGTTGCACATAGTGGGGCAATACAATCCACAGCATGGGGCATTCAATAAACAATGAAATAGGAATATAAAAGCAGAACTGAAGCAAAGCACCCTGTAATCCTTAAATGAAGCAAAATTACACTGTGGGATCCAATTTACGGCAGACTGTGCACAGTAGTATAGACCACAGTCACTAATAATTTATCCAATTAACTTTATGAATCCTTTTGTACAGTGCTACCCTACTGCTTGCATAGGGAAACACTCCCAAGTAATTCAGCTTTTCACAATCTACAGAAAGCCAGGAGGCTGGGAACCTTCCCGACCTCCGCAGACATGCCTTTCCATAATGCAGGGTGTGGATACCGATAAATACAGGAGAGGCAAAGACAACAGCTGAGTAACAATAATTTAGTTGCCATAAACAAAAGTTCTCACAGTACTGCTGATTCAAGAACCTTTCCGGGTATTTTATTTATTTATTTATAAATAGCCTGCACCCTGCTTTTTGACCAAATGGCCTCCAAACATTTTAATAAAAAGCACAAACAAATATATATCATAACAATTGTCAGAGAGAAAAGATGAATCAATTTAAGGTATCCAATGCACTGAGGGAACTAAAATGAGAAAACGTCCGATTCTCACTGAAAGAAGGTAGTCATCACCGTGTGTCTGAAAACTAGGACGGATTGGGTCCAAAGGGTTCCAGCATTTTGGGGCACCAATAAAAATCATGTCATTAATCTCTGCACATCTGCAGGGCTATTCTCTTTCTCTGTCAAGGAAATCCAAATTCTATGTTCTTCTTTGCTCAAAATAAACCATCCAATTCAAAACAATTTATACAAACTTGACATTTTTTTTATCAACTGTAATCTATGGGGTTGCCAGCTCTGGGTTGGGAAATACCTGGAGACTTTGGGGGTGGATCCAGGAATGGGCAGAATTTGGGGCAGGGAGGGACCTCAGTGGAGTATAAAGCAGCTGTTTTCTCTAGGGGAACTGATCTATGTTGCCTGGAGATTCCCTGTAAACCTGAGATTTCCAGGTCCCACCTGGGGACATAAATGAACATGTAACTAAACTACAAATAGGACTTCACGTAGGTTCTTGGGAGAACAAAACATGAGGGATGTGAAGAGCCTGACGGATCCAAAACACCATATACATTGATACAAAATGGTGCTGTGGGGCCGTTTACCTCAGTTCTCCCTGCTTTTTCCTGTGCAGGGCCATCTGAGTCACTAGCAGAGATTGCTTTGCCCATCAAGAGAGATTTAGACTCCTGTGTAACTACAGAAACTTTGAAAATGCGGCCCCAGGCAGTCCCTTGATCTGCATGATGCCACTGTCCTCATCTCCCTGTTAAAAGTGAAAGAGAGCTCTTGTCAGTCTGCTCAACAGAAGCTGCCTAACCTGCTCTCAAGCATCCACAGCGGTTGTTCTATAATCATTAATGAGATTGTGCATAATCCCTTGCTGCACTTTAATCGTTAAGAGACTCCGTGTAATGTGGGAGGTGAACTGAAAATAACTGCTTTGGGTTTGTTATTACATCAGTTTTAGAGAAAGCCGCTCTTCCATCTCTGAGGCAAATGGTTGAGGCAGCCTGTTCGTGGTAACCTTCCACAGTGTGAACTCTTTCACTGAGGAGAATATTATGAAACTACTTCGACTACTGAACCAGAGATTGAGTACGACAAATTCATTCCCCCACCCCGACACGCTTCTTGTAATTGGTATAGATTTTTAAAAAATCTAACCACCATCTGGGTGGTCTGAGTTTAGAACGAAAATAGAAAATAAAGTAAAAATACAGATAGTTAAAATCTTCTGTGGAAATGGAACCCAATAGAAAGTAATCTGTCTAACAAGCAATGGGGTATAGTGGTTAAAAGTGGCAGGCACTAATCTGTAAAACAGGGTTTGATTCCTCACACCTCCGCATGCAGCCAGCTGGGTGACCTAGTCACAGGGTTGTTCTTGCAAAGCAGTTCTCTTAGAGCTCTCTCAGTCCCATGGACATCACAAGGTGTCTGTTGCGGCTAGAGGGAGGGAAAGGTGTTTGTAAGCCTCTTTTGGGACTCCTTTTGGTAGTCAAAGGCAGGTTAAAAAAATCTCCGCTCCTCTTTATCTTCTCAAATGATTGTATCCTGAACTAAAGAACACTTCTTTGTATTGATATAATCTTTGGATTAGGGTAACTTCATAGAACAGTTTGATAGACAGGATAGTTTTATTTGACCACTTTGCAGGAAAATTTTAACATGGGCTTCCCCGTCACATGTATGATTTGCCAGTGTAACAAGCAGTGGACGCTAATAATTAGGGATATTTCTCAGGGTGTAGCTTTTGAGCAGAAACTTTAAATCTGAAAGGCAGAACTTGAATTTTTTCATTCAAATTAGCTGAAAATGTGGCATAGGAGAGGTTGGCCATATTACTTCCTGGGAAATTGATACAGGAATAGCAGATATGGTAACAAAGTAGAGATGGGGGAACAGTGATAGAATATCATGCAGTCATATTGTAGAATAAAATAGGTCAAAGAGGCAAACCTCTATGGATGTTGGTGGTCAGTGAAAACAGGCATAGCTAGAACAGAACCATCGTCTGTGTGGATGAAAAGATTCTGGAGGTGACTGATTCCAGTTGGGCAGTATCCACTGACAGGCTGTTAATGCCAGAACGGCACTCGCTGCATTTCTGGAGAAGAGGAGCAAGACTGTGAGCTCTGGGCTGGAAATTCCTGGAGATTCAAAATTAGACCCTGGAGGGAGGAAAAGAAGGAACTTTAACAGATGATGAGAACTTATACATGATCATTTTCTGGGCCATCTTATCCAGGTCTGTTCCACACTCATGGCTCAATAGTATTTTGATTGATAAAGATAAAAAGTTAGCTACAAATTCTGATGTTTTTAGTCACAATTAGAAAACGGCTGTCATTTCAAATGTATTATTAATATTAATAAAATGATCAGGGGGTAATATTGTGGTGGCCCATGAACACCTTTTCTTTTCTATTCCCTTCAGGGAAACAATACCATTTAATTTCAGCTGCTTTGTATTTTAAAAGGAAAAGAAATTATGTAGCTCCTATGTGGTTTAATGAAAATGTCCTCTTTGTAGTTCTGCATACGAATAACAGGCTGGGGGAAAAATCTTCCCCTATTGTTTACAAAGACTCAGAAGTTTCCCTTTTAATATCTACAGCAGCTCTGCCTTCTTATTCAGACAAGTATATGCATGTTCTCTGAAGCATCGTCACTACAAGCAAAACTGGAGAGTTCAGGCTGAGGGAAACAGGGAAACAGATAAGCAAAGCAAAATAATGACAATCAGGAGGAACTATTCAGGAGGGAATGTGAAACAGAAACTGATTCCCATTGGGTGGTGGTGGTGGGGTAGGGTTGCCAATATGGGTTGGGAAATTCCTGGAGGGTTGGGGGCTGAGCCTGGGAAGGGCAGGATTGGAGGAGGGGAGGGATGCCAATAAAGCAGAATGTCATAGAGTTCGTCCACCAAAGAAATAATTTTGTTTGGGGTAACTGAACCCTGTATTCTGGAGATCTGCTGGAATTCCAGGAGATCTCCAGACCTCATGTGGAACATGGCAGCCATAGAATAGCATTGCCAGCTCCTGTTTAGGAAATTCATGGAGCTTTGGGAGGGGAGGGAGTTAGGGGAGGGAGGGTGCTTCCTCCAGGGACATCTCTATAGTCCCTTCAACTCAGTCAGGGATGGGGGGAGTTGGATTGCCATAGGAAACTCCTAGAGATTTGTGGATGAAGCGTGGGGAGGACAGGGACCTGTGGTGGGAGTATAATGCCATAGAGTCCACTCTCTAAAGCAGGGGTAGTCAACCTGTGGTCCTCCAGATGTCCATGGACTACAATTCCCATGAGCCCCTGCCAGCATTTGCTGGCAGGGGCTCATGGGAATTGTAGTCCACGAACATCTGGAGGACCACAGGTTGACTACCCCTGTCCTAAAGCATTCATTTTCTCCAGGGGAACTGATCCATATAGTCTGTAGATAGTTCCAGGGAATTCCCAGATCCCACCTGGAGGCTGGCATCAATCACTCTTCCCCCTAATGTGTCCACCTGTCACCTCACCTACCGGCTCTTCCCTGCTAGTCAAAATTAAGTCTAAAATAGCAGACCCTTTAATTTTCTCTTCTACTTTTTAAGAAAGGAAGTCATCCTGTAAACAAAGAAATTATATGACTCTTGGCACTTGGCAGAATAAGTCTTCCAGCATGTTTCAGGGAAATTAAAATCACCCATCATACTGTTTGGACACATTGGGCAGTTATCCCAAGGGGAGAGCATCTTCCTCCTCTCCCTAATTAAGACCTCGGCAACAAACTGATAAAGGTCTCTATAATCAACTGCAACCATAGTACCATAGACCCACTCACTCCTTATTCTCTCCCAAACACTTTCCACAGGACCATCATATTAAATGTCCAATATTTCTTGACAATCATGCCCTTTCCTAACCTACAAAATCATACTTCTTCCTTCCAGCTCTTGCAGTTCTTTCTACATTCCTGTACTGCCACACTACAATGATGTGAATCATCCCAAGTCTCCATAATGCCTATTAATCATACCCCTCAATCCAGAGTAGAAATCCAAGTTTCTCCTGTTTATTTCCCATACTTTGGACAATATTATACAAGCACCAGAAGCCTGATATCCCCCATATCTCATAGTTTTGGGATCCCCATCAACTTCCCAAATGCCTCCCCATGATCAAAAGGAATTGATCTTGATGTTTTATTAGAGTGATGGATTCAGAGGAGGGGTATTATATTGGAGGTGTAACTTCTTTGTAACCCTCCCTGAGTTTTGGATTAAGGTGGGCTATAAATTGGATAGTAATTAATTAAATAAATAGATCCACAGCAGACATCTCTATTCTTCTCCAACATCAATTTAAAGCCTCAAAATGAATCTAGCCAAACTCTGATCCAATACATTCTTCCCCATCCTTACAGGATCCTTGCTTATCACATGCAAGAAAACCATCTCTAGGGAATCCTAATCCATGATCCCCCAAACTAAGCCACTCCCTTAAAGATCACCATTTCAATCACAGCTTTATCTCCAAAATTTTCTGTTCCCCTGACCTTCCTCTTCCTCTAGCAGGGACAATTGAGGAAGATGCCATCTGTCCTGTCATATCTGTCTTGCATCTTCCAAGTTAGCGTTGAATAATACCAATATAAAGCAAGGGCCATGTGGAATTCCCAAAAATGTGTGCAATAATTATAAAAAAGAGCCAACGTGCTTAAAGGGCATTGCTTCTATGATTTTATTTTTAAATTCTATTATTACTATTGTTGTTGATGTTTTACATTTCATATTTTTGGCAAGGCTGCTGGGATTTCCTTGGGCTGAAAGGACAATATCCTTTACCTGTTTATGACAACACTATGCAGAGTTTTTTTTAATCCATTATCTGAGGCTATTGCTGAAAATTAAAGTCTGAGGGAAGGGGACTGTAAGATAGTAGATAGGTAAAAGGAAAAAGGGGGCCTAGGTGTGAGAATGGTGGAAGAAGCTCAGTGAACTGGGGTGCTGAGGGAATTGGGCCTCCGCATGGAGAGGCTGAAGAAGAGTCACAAACCATTGCAAATTGACTACTAACATTACAGCCTGAAAAGCTGCACAGAATTTCAAGGCATAGAAAACCATGTGTTAGTTTTAGAAAGAGTCCATAATTAGTAAGAGTGGTTCCTTTTTGTTTTAAAAAGTCCTATTTGAAATAAGTTATTGTCAAATAAACAAACGGTCTGTTAAGGCTGAAGAGCCAGATTCATGGAGAGGGCAACATCTATGATGTATTCTTCAAGCGTAGGCTGATATCTTTCATTACTATGATATATAACTACATCAAATGCTCTCATTCACAGGTTTCTTGGCAATTTAATCTTGAGTCTCTCCAGGAGAAGGCCTTTAAACCTTGCCATGAATCTTACTGCTCCCTGCAGAAATCCTTGCCCCCTTCCTAGTGAAGTCTGAAACGGTGTCCTTGGGACCTGGGGGGGGGGTGTATAGTGAGCACAGTTTGTACAGCACATCTTGTTTCATGCAAGGATAAACTTTGTTGCTAAAGTTAGCTCAAGTGGCTAAATCAATATGTCTAGAACGTTCTGAAATTGTTTTGTCTAAACTCAAGAAAGTGTCTGTCATGTGCTATGAAACTGAAATGTTTTGGAATAAGCTGACAAGTAGATGAAGAACTTTTCTTCAAGACGCCTTTAAATTATTGTGTATAGCAGTAATACACAGATGGTGTCTTTTTCTGGAATAACATTATTTATTAAGTTTTGAGGTAATCTGTGATACAAAAAAAGAGGGCCTCCTTAAAATAAGGGCTATATTGTAACCCGAGGAGCCCTGTGGGGTTAGGCAGCTTGCTTTCAATTTAACGGGCCATTTCCCACGGCGATCTTTGTTGCAAATTGTTTGCGGAATGAAAAATCGCCATTTAAAATAGTGGAATTCGTCGTTTTGCACACCTGGCTTTGTAGTGGAATCAGTTGCGTTTTTTAGCGTTTCCCACAGGCTTCCGGTCTCGGCAGAAATCGCTAGAAAGGAAGCGCTATTGCCAAGCTTGTCCCGCCCCTGGCCGTCAAGCAGCCAATGGGCAGCCGTTAGCATGCTCCCAAACAGCCCCTTTCCCTTTAAGAAAGCTTTTTAAAAAAAAAAAACAGACCCATAGCAACGAATCTACGTAGATTCCTTGCACTGGAGAGACCCATCCAGCTGCCTAATGTGATCTATCGTTTGATTGTATGATCGTTGGCACGCTGGCTCGAGTGATAAAAAAAAATTCCCCCCCCCCCTTCTCACGGGCTCGATTTTCGGCTGAATTTATGTGTAAAAAATAAAGGGACTTTATTTCAGCAAACGGGCTTTTATGTGGTTTGTGCTTAGTGACTAAAGGTGAAGAACTGAAGCCAGGGAAGCCTCTAAACAGAAAGAGGCTCGCCGGTGCGTTTATCCCCGCTCGCTCCGAGAAAAAAAAATGGCGATCGCTTCGCCGGAAGTTTGGAGGAGAGATCCAGGGGGAGGGACTTTGAAGAACCAGCTACAATGGTAACGCACAGGTCTTTAGCGCTACTGTTGCAGATTGGTTGCAGGAGTGTATCGCTATCCGGAGGGTGAATCCAGTTTTCTGGATTCCCCTGAAAGCGCCACAACGAAGCGCTTATTGCTGATCGGTTTCAGGATTGTTGCAGATTGTTGACGACGTCGTGCGTTATGGCAAATTAGTAGCGTTTTCAATCGGCAACCATTGTGCTATTTTTAAGCCGTGGGAAATGCCCCAACATCTCTACCTATTCTATTTCTTTCTTTGTTGGCTAAGGGACATTTCTATCCAAGGCCTGTCACCCGCTAATTCGTTTCTTTCCCATGTGTTGATCCATCAGAAAGTGAATGCATGGCCTGTCACCACTCTTCAGGACCGGCATGTGTATGTTTTGCTGTGTGTGACAGCCAGCTTGGTGTAGTGGTTAGGAGCGGTGGCTTCTAACCTGGCATGCCTGGTTTCATTCCCCGCTCCCCCACATGCAGCCAGCTGGATGACCTTGGGCTTGCCACAGCACTGATAAAGCTGTTCTGACCAAGCAGTGATATCAGGGCTCTCTCAGCCTCACCTACCTCACAGGGTGTCTGTTGTGGGGAGAGGAAAGGGAAGGTGAATAAAAGCCGCTTTGAGACTCCTTCTGGTAGAGAAAAGCAGCATATGAAAACCATCTCTTCTTTTTTTGTTTTATTTTATTGACTCCATTTCTCTCTATCGGGGGCGCATAGCAGCTTATATTGTTCTCCTCTCCTTCAATTTATTCTCACAGCAACCTTGTGAGGTAGGTTAGACTGAGAGTGTGCATCTGGCCTAAAGGAGGGTTGCCAGCTCTGGGTTGGGAAATACCTGGAGATTTTGGGGATAGAGCCTGGGAAGGATGAGGTTTGGGGAGGCGAGGCAGCAAAGTGGGATATAATGCCACACAGTCTATCTTTCCCCCAGAGGGGTCGATCTTTATAGTCAGAAGATCAGTTGTATTTCTGGGAGAATTTCAGGCCTCAATGGGGGTTAGCAATCCTAGCCCAAAGTCACGCAGCAAGCTTCCGTGGCAGAACTGGGTCCAGACTTGTGCTTTCCAGATGCTAGCTTGACAAAAGAACCACTGCACCAAACTGGTGGTCTGTGACGCAGTCACCTTCAGTAAGATGGCTTTTTGGTTTTTCTGGTCTAGACTTGCATCCCTTGGATATTCTCGCTGAAGTGGTTCCTGTGAATGGGGCGAAGAATGGAATACGGATGATCCAGGTCCAAGGGGCACGTGGCTTCCAGTTCTCTGCAATGCGCCCCCGCTTCCTCAGTTTCCCAGCATCACGGATGTTCATTTACTGTGATCTCTTCCCAGAGGAGTTTTCCATTGTATTCACTCTGAAAGTTTTCCATATGCAATCCAAGGTAAGCAATGGGGTGGAGAGAGCAGAATCAAATATCCACTAGAACAGAATCAAACGTCCACTAGTAGGCTCACAGTTAGCACATTCATTCATTCATTCATTCATTCATTCATTCATTCATTCATTCATTCATTCATTCATTCATTCATTCATTCATTCATTCATTCATAATATTTCTATGCCACTGCTTCAGAGTCCAGCTTTTTAACAATTTCTAAGATTAAAAGCTTTTATCCTCATGCCATTCAGGGGGCACTACAAAATCAAGCAGTTTTTTAAAGTTGTTGTAGAATAATAGTACTACTGGAAATAGTTCCTTTTCTTTAGCTTTGGCTGTTTTTGTTAAGCACTTATTTTTAAATTTTGTTCCGAGTTGCTTTGTGTGGTGAACACCGTGGTAAACATGTACTAGATTAGATGGAAATTTGGTATAATTCATCAGCGGGTTTCTTAACTACCTCCTGCTACAAACTGTAATTGGCACAACTTGTAAGCAGGCTTATTTAATTGTAAATTTCACTCAAAACATTTAGGTGTGAATAGATATATTTAGAAATGAGATACCAGACAATTTCACTGTGTGTGGTGATATTAAAGCCCAGTTATGCAACCTATAAAATGAAATTTTCAGTGCTTCGGGTAGTGGTATGAAACTGTCATAGATAACAAGATATAGTTCTTAATTGGATGAGTGATGTATTTTTATTAAATTATGTGTGTGTGTGTGTGTATTAAAATAGTACTTTGACAAACATCCAGGAATTTGCTAATTATTTTACTTTTATGATTCCAAAGAAAGTACAGAAAACCAAATGCAACTTGAGAATAACTACTAAAGTAAAACCAAGGAACCTGCTAACCCATTAACAGATTCACTTTCACCAGTGAGAAGCAACCTGTCTTTACATGAGAACATTCTCCCCATTGGTCTTAATAGATGAAAAGATAGTGATTCACAATGCATTCAGTGCTTTACATGAACAGGCTACAATTGTCAAATCAAATTTCATTTACAGTCATCCAGACCAAAATTTAAATGTACATTTAGAATGTCAAGAAAATACAGATAAATATTTGCAATTATAATGCAACATTAAAACACCATTTCCAAAACATCAAATCGTTGCAGAATTCAGTTAGATTGAGGATACTTTCTATCCTATATATATAAACTGTACAATTTAATAGCAGCAGCACAGAATTTAGTAGTGTGGAGAGTTATTTGTCTGCTTTCGTTATTTATAAGTTTTTTTAACTCTTTCCTTTGATGAAAGGAAGGGGTGTCTGTCTAGTATTGGTTCAATTAAACTGTGCCTTATGACATTATAGATAGAACAAAATGGTAATACATGTTTGCTTGATTTGCTGGCACAGGGACATGGTCTCTGTGAAAAAGGGATTTACCATGCATTCAGAACTTCACATGAACAGGCTAGCATGTGATTACTGCCATTGTTAAATAAAGAAGTAGTAGTATTAGGAAGACTGGGGAAGGCACTGGCAAACCACCCCGTATTGAGTCTGCCGTGAAAATGCTAGAGGGCATCACCCCAAGGGTCAGACATGACTTGGTGCTTGCACAGGGGATACTTTTACCTTTAGTATTAGGAAGAAGAAGAATCTTTACACTTTCCCTGCCTTCCAGTTTGGTGTAGTGGTTAGGAGTGCGGACTTCTAATCTGGCATGCCGGGTTCGATTCTGCACTCCCCCACATGCAGGCAGCTGGGTGACCTTGGGCTCGCCACAGCACTGATAAAGCTGTTCTGACTGGGCAGTGATATCAGGGCTCTCTCAGCCTCACCCACCCCACAGGGTGTCTGTTGTGGGGAGAGGAATGGGAAGGCAACTGTAAGCCGCTTTGAGCCTCCTTCGGGTAGGGAAAAGCGGCATATAAGAACCAACTCTTCTTCTTCTTCTTCTTCTTCTTCTTCTTCTTCTTCTTCTTCTTCTTCTTCTTCTTCTTCTTCTTCTTCTTCTTCTTCTTCTTGGTAGCTCAGGGCAGATTACAATATATTAAAATAATCCATTCTTAAAAACAGTATATTATAAAATTCTATAGTTTACATGCAGCCTCACTTCAAGAAAATTTGGGGAACTGCAGCTCTTTTGGAGGATTGGTCTTCCTTCTATTATTTTAGCAGTAAGGCCAGCTCTTCTTGATGTTGTACCTGGTGTTTTGTATGGGCCCAGCTATAGGCCTGATGGAAGAGCTCTGCCTTGAGTTCCAACAGGGCCCTTCAGCAGGGCACTCCACAAGACTGGGACTATAGCCAAAAAGGACTTTGATTCAAAATGCTATGATGATTACTTCTTTTAGCAAGAACAGACTGATGAAAATTCTTATCAGGCTAACAGGCTTAATTGTGTTTTCAGAGAAATGAATACATCTTTACCATTTTGGAGGAAAACAGTGACACTTTGCTGCTTGGACTCCGGTATTCCCGGAATAAACTCCACTTCCTCTTCTGGAGCAGAGAGCTCTCTAATGGCTGGCAGACACAGGTCACCTTCCGGGATGTATTTTTGTCAGACAATCAATGGCACACGCTGGTGCTGGCAGTATCTAGAAATTCCTTCTCTCTCACTGTGGACTGCAGCATCCCCACAGATGTGTATGTGAAGCACGTACAATTCAGGGGTAATTTTACCACCTCTCCCATCCTGGGGACAGGGCTGCATGCTAATGAGTACTCCCCAGCATTGTACTTTCTGGAGGCCTTGGGTCATGATGTGAGGGCTCCCATCAGCTAGATATAATGCAGTTTCTCGCATTACAGTTCATTTTGGTTGAGGATTGTTTAAGTGTCACTGCAGATGTGATGAATAACAATACTAATCAAGCACAGGACTAAGGGGGCAAGAAATATGTTTCAGGCTAGGTGTGAACCACATGAATTTGAGTAGATGCTGAACCGTCCCAAAGTGGACGTGGACATTCACAAATATCCGGGACAGCTATGAGAAGAATATTGCTGAAGTCACTGTGTGGAAACTCAGGCATTTTCAAAGGATGGGGGCAAGAAATAACTGGGCACTGTCATTTTGTAAAGTTTTGCAAGTGTTAAGACAAATATCCCTCAGATGAAATGCCCAAATTCTCATGGATAGAGATGGGCACAAACCAGGAAAAATGAGGTTTGGCTGATGGTACATGGTGAGCCCGGTTCATGAACCATGAACCATCATGACCAGTGAGCCACCAAACAAACAGGTTCAGTTCAAGAGGTTCATGGCTCCACCTGGTATGGTAAAGACACCAAACTCATAAGGGATCTCAGGACCATTCTTTCCTACCTGACCTCCAAGTTAGGTGAGGATTGGATTTGGATTTACAGGGTCTTAGTTATGGCCCCCCAAAGAAGTGCTTTCTGGGGAAATGATGGGCATTCAGGAGTGTAGAGAGTGGTTCAGAAGTGTATAGAAATGATCCTGTTCAAACTAGAGACAGCCAAGTCACAGAGGATCTTCCCTAGATGCTTGTCTATATGCCCTCCAAGTTCTCCCCCCTGATGCTTTAATGTTTGGTAAACATTTAGATTGAGTGTGTCTATAAATGTATCCATTCACAGACCATCACAAACAGCTTGAAAGTTTGCAGAACGTTCATGTTGGTTGACCTGCCATGAACTTCACTTCGCGAAACATGAACTGCCCAAAATTTGTCATTAACTTTAGCTCGTGAGCTGGTTTATGCCAATTCCTACTCATGAAAGTTGTACTTTTAATTCGTGTCACCCAGATTTTTCTCTCTGCTGGTATTCCCAGCCTGATGGTGCCTGTAGCTGTCTGGACCCACATTTCTTTTTTGTTTAACTGTTAGGATTGCTGATGTTCCTTTCCCTACATCCTTGACTGTGACAGGATCACGCTTTTATGTAGGGAGCAGAAGGAGAAGAAAAGGTTTCTTCAATGTGAGTATAATATGTAGTTTGATTGCATTTAAGAGTGGGTATTATTATTGTTGTTGTTGTTGTTGTTGTTGTTGTTGTTTTTAGATTTATTTCCTGCCACTCCCCGAAGGCTCTTGGCGGGTAACAGTAGTCTTCATCCCATTAAAATACCCATTAAAAGACTTTAAAACAATCCCAACATGGCGGAAAACACTCTTGTTCCCACCCCCTGCTATCAGAGCGGCAGGGAAGAATGGGGGAGAAGATGTAACCTACTACTCCCAAGGGGGGGGGGGTGATAGCTCTCATTCGCTGACCCTAGCCTCAACCAAAAGCCTGGTTGAAGAGCTCTATCTTGCAGGCCCTGCGGAATGCTGATAGCTCCCACAGGGCCCGCAGCTCACTCGGGAGCTCATTCCGCCAGGTAGGGGCCAGGACTGAAAAGGCCCTGGCCCTGGTCAAGGCCAGGCTTACTTCCCTAGGGCCGGGAACTGCAGCGATATAGCCGTTCTGCAGGGATTGAACTAACTGTGCCATACATGTGGGCTCATTTATAGTACAAACCTACAACAGTTTTATACCACCTTAACTGTCATGGCTTTCCTCTCAAAGAATCTTGGGAAATGTAGTTTGGTTGAGAATTCCTCTTAGAGATCTTTAGTACTGTCACAGAACCACAATTCCCAGATTCTCCTTTTTCATTGTGTAATGAATGAAAACAACCTATTCCTTGGGGCACAGACAGTAAGATCAGAGGCACACAATTCTCTCCAACAGATGCAAATTCAGAGCCAAATCACACTTTGTGTGGCATATGTACTTTCTCTGTGTTACTCCTTGTGTCTTCTAGTGAACTGTACAAAATGTGAGAAAGTAATGCAACTCTTTTACTGTGCAGGGACCTGGGGTAGACAGGCACTTAGATAATTGCAGAAATGCAATTATCTGTAGCTTCCTGGTATATAACCACAGGATGCTCAGAGGATGCATCTCCCTTTACACAATATGGCATCACCCAGGCAAACATTACTTGAAGAGTTCAGGCACAGTGTTGCCTTGTCATCAGACATCATGAACAAACTGGGACTGCTCTTCCTCTCAGATATTAATCTGAGATCGAAGACTTCCTGGCATAGGAAGTCTTTGCATTAATTTTAATAAGTTGTGATATCTGAATTTGCATTAACTATTATTTGTGTTTGCTTCTTGGCCACAAACTTGGAGAGATCCAGATGTGAAGTGATGGTGAAACTGTCTTCTTGATGGTCCATTCTGAGCTTATTGGATGTTAGGCTGCTTTGATGGATTGGAGGTGATAGTTATGGGTTGACCATGCCTCATATTCCTTGATGAAATATCACTTAAGGCTTGTATTATGTATGCCTTAGAGCAGGGGTAGTCAACCTGTGGTCCTCCAGATGTTCATGAACTACAATTCCCATGAGTCCCTGCCAGCAAATGCTTGCAGGGGCTCATGGGAATTGTAGTTCATGAACATCTGGAGGACCATAGGTTGACTACCCCTGCCTTAGAGCTTAGGTGTTTTATGCATCTTTCCTTCATGCTGGAATGTGCTACGGACATGGCAGACTAGATGCACTCTCTAAAATTTACTCCAGGGATCTGTATTGCACTAAAGGTTGAGCAGAGAGATAATCAGGTTTGTAGATAACACCAAGTGACTGAAGATAATTAAATCCAAAACTAGAAATACCCCAGAATGATCTTTCCTAACTGGATGTATTGGAAACAAAATGGCAAATGAGATTCAGTGTAAAGGTGTGGAAAGTGAGGCAAGTTGGGGCAAAAAAGTCCTAGCTGGCAAGGTTGGAGTTTGGAAATAATGACACAGGAAAGGAGTTGTAGGATTGAGATGGCAAGCTCATGGAAAGTTCCATTCACTGTACAATAGTAGTGAAAAAGCAAATTCAGTGTTTCTAATTCATATAAAACTAAGATGCTGTTAATACCATCTATAAGAGAGATGCAATAACACAGCACTGGAAAAAGTAGAGAAACTACCAGCCAGAATGACCAAGGTTTCTAACACGGAGAGAGAATGAATCTAGAGGGGATTTTCTTCCTTCCTCATAACATCAGATCACATGGTCACCATGGAAATGGTGCTCAGAATGATGAGGCTTCCTCATTTACTTTAGCGGGCAGCAACCCCCCTTTCAAACCCTGAGATGTGTGGACCTGCCTCTCTACTTGAGTAAAATTGAATGAGGCGGTGGAGTGGGATTGGTTCTGTGCTGAAAAGACAAGATGCAAGAAAGGTACAAGAAATTATGTGGAAGAAATTATACTGCTTTTGCATATCTTGGCTCAGTTTTTTATGCCCAAACTTTGAACATTTTTTCAGAATTTGTATTTGGTGAGCAGCACTGTGGCAGCTGAAACGGTGGTGGACCATGATTGTTTGCAAGTTGTTTGGTTGGGGTGTGAAAACATCACCCTTGAATGAAGAAGTTTGTGCAAGTGGTGACTTTATTTATTGATTGATTGATTGGATTTATAGCCCGTTGCTCTCAAAACCGGCTACACAAAAAAATCCATACAATAATACAATAAAATCCCATTAAAACCTCAATATCTACATAAAAAAATAACTTCAACAGATGGCAAAACCATTGTCTTCTAAGACACTACCTTACAAGGTCAGCATGGGGGAAACCAGATGTATCGTGCCAAGGTGGATGCCAACAGGAAGAGGGGACTCATACCATTAGTTCTAGCACTGGCCCTGACCAGAAACCTGGTGGAAGAGCTCCATTTTGCAGGCCCTCTGGAAAGCAGAAAGCTCTCTGTGGGCCTGCAGCTCCTCCAGGAGCTCATTCCACCAGGTAGGGGACAGGACCGAAAAAGCCCTGGCCCTGGTTGAGGTCAGGTGAGCTTCCCTAGGGCCAGGAATGGTCAGTAAGTTGGTACCTGCAGAGCACAAGGCCCTGCTAGGAACATATAAAACTTGTACTGAATTTCAGCCATTTGTCCTGAAAACCAAAATTCCTTAAATTTGAATTTTGTATCAGACTTCAGATTTTATATCAGTGGTCCCCAACCTGCGGGCCGCGGCCCGGTGCTGGGCCGCGAAGGCTGTGGTGCCGGGCCGCAGCTCCCTCTCCCCCCCCGCAGTAAAAAACTTCCCAGGCCGCAAGCTTGTGGCCCGGGAAGCTTCTTACTGCGGGAGGGCGGGGAGAGGGAATCAGGGCCGGCCGCGCCCATGCGGGCACGGCCCGATGCGCGGCTGCGCCCCGATGCGCGGCTGCGCCCCGATGCGCGGGCGCGGCCCGCAGGCGTGGCCCGATGTGAGGGCGCGGTCCGCGGGCGTGGGCGATGTGTGGGCGTGGGCGATGTGTGGGCGTGGCCCGCGCAGGCCGCGGGCCACGCCCCGATACCCTGCCGGTCCCCAACCTCAGAAAGGTTGGGGACCACTGTTTTATATGACATTCCGACTTTAGTCAAGTCCTTTCTCATGCCAAAAACATTTATTTAAAAAAAAACAACGTATTCACAATAAACTACTTTCCCTCTTGATGTTTTGTTACAGTGGTCAGCAACTCTTATGTATTTAAACTATTAGTAAGAAATGTGCCCTAGTAATGTACCCTTTCTTACATCAGACAGAATAAACAGGAAGAAAAGAAAGACATTAACTGACGTGATTTATAATGATTTTCATCTTACACGTAAATATCACTTATTAAAATCAGATTAAGATAAAGCAGCCTGAAGCGTACATCTAAAATCTACACCTGGTGAAAAGCCAAAGTATTTATGTTAAGGGTGTGGGTGGGTGTTCAGGATGGGTGGCTGAAAGAACCATATTAGGGTAGTGCTGAAATTGGCTCCCAGGGGATGTTAGGAAGAGGGAGAATGGGAAATTACCCTTTGGATTCTAAATTTAAAGATATATGCCTGTGCACAAAGGATCAGGTTACACTTCCAAAAGATCTATTATGTCTCTCAAGCTGAATGAAAACCACGGAGAAAGCATCCATTTAAGAACCCAAGAGGAAAGCCTTTCCCATTTGACTCCAATTCATCATTTTGGAGTGTGTGTGTTTCTCTCACCTATTTACTAGTTCAAATAGTGGAGTGAATATCTATACCACATACTTAAACTTTCTCCACAGAGAACCTTATAACCTCAAGGATGCAGATAATTCGGGGGTGGGGGGGAGCTACCTTTGGTTCCGTCTCTACATAGCTAACCATGGGCAGAGTGCTCTTTCAAAGACAGTGTTCATCACATTATCTTAGGGTGGGTGTCACTGGGCTGTTACACACCTTGGATGGTAGCATTAGGGATAGTTTAGATGATATGGGGGAAGGAAAACACGTGTCACTTCCCACTTACCAGGTGCACCAGATCCAACTAATTTTGCCTATCTACATCTGTAAACCGCTGGTATAAATAATTGGTTAAGGCCTAAGTGGGAGGATAAAGGGGGGGCAATCCAGGATAGCAGAAGGTGCTGATTGGTCCCTCGCCTGGATTGACAAGAATTCCAGCCAGTCGGGTGAGGGGCCAACTGGAAGGTACGAAGTGCCTTCCGATTGGGCCCTCACCAGGACAGACCCGCCCACCCAGCCCAGCCAGGGGCAATCTGGAGACATCGCTGCCAGTCTGCTCCTGACCACCGCAGGGAGAGGAGGTCAGTAGGGCTTCCAAGGGGGATGAGAACAGAGGCTTGGACAGGCTGTGCCAGCCCTTTTTGTCCCAAGACTGTCCTAACTGTTGTGTCCAACTGTAAATTGCCTCAGAACACTGACAGAGCTGGCAGGAGGCTGGTGAGTGCGCTACCTCCCCCTCCATTCAGGCCTGCTGCGAAGGAGCCTTTAACAGCCCCTGACTGAGGGGAGGGAGGCATTTCCGAGAGCAACGCAGGGGAGCCTCAGGGCATGGGGGTGGGCATTCCTTTGGGGGGGGATTTCTCCTTCTGCCAAACGGCTGAGGGAGGCCACAGAAAAACCCCTTCTCACTTAAAATACTGCTCTGGCCGGGGGTTAGACACAGCCAAGCCATGTGTATTTCTTTGCAACTCTCTGCAGATTTGAGGCCACTGCCCAGCATTATTCTGCAGAAGAAACTGGATGCTGTTGCAGAGGTTCTTTTGTCTTCTGTTTCATCTGCACAACAACCATGTGCAGTAGGCATCAAGTCTTTCAATTCAACAACAACCTGTGTGGAAGCCCTTAAATGTTTCTTCTCTACCAGAACCCTGTCCAAAGTAGCCCTTTCTGCCTGGGGAGTTGATCTTTATACTATGAAGATGAGCTGTAATTCCAGGAGCTCTCCAGGCCCCACCTGGAGGTTGGCTACCCCTGGGTTGGAAATATTCCTAGAGTTTTGGAGGTGGGACTTCAAAATCGTACAATGCCTCAGAGTCCAGACTTCGAGGAGGCCGCGGGTGTGCTTCTGGGCCTGGGGGGAAGGCTACACCGCTGCCGAGGGCCCCAAAAGCACACCTAGCGCCCCTTTGTATTTACAAGTACAACGGACTTGGTCCCTAGTAGCAATATAATAACTGAACTTGGCAAAAGCTAATGGATATAAACCTTGAATTAATTGTGCCAACAATTTGAGTTTAGCCAGATTCAGTGCAGTACATTAGCACATATCCAGTGCCTGCTGATAGTCCCTGCTTCAGTCTTCCTCTACATGGTGTGCAGGGCCACATATTACACAAGCCACTAAATATTATAGCTTCCAGGTCTCTCTGGGCGATTGGCAGGGAATGGGGGGGGGGTGAGCTTACTGAGAGCTGGGGGTTTCTTCGCATATTCCAGAAACATGCTCATGTGACTTCCTGTGTGACCCAGAAGTGACGTAGGCATGTTGGACACACCGGGGTGAATTCTACCATAGAATTGGTACAGGGAAATATGAATCAGACATCAAGGGATGAGAAAATTCGTACTGCTGTCATTCTGACAGAGTGACATCACTTGCAGAACAACATCAGAATTGTTGTCACAACAGCAATTTCCCCAGAATTTTGTTCCATCCACCCTACCAAGCAGCAGCGGAGGAAGGGTATGATCAGGGGCTGCCATCAAGAAGTCTCCCACTCTAGTGGGAGATATGACAGCCCTACAAGGCTACATATGTAACAACTACATATGTATGTCTGGGGTTGGCTCCTGAAATCCAGGAGGGCAAGCAGTGACAGGCTCCAACCAGGTAGTGGCCCCCACCACTGCTAGAGGGGAAGCTGAGACCTGGGTCCATAGCAGGAAACCTCAGAAAAAGTCTGTCCAAAAAGATGGTGTTTTTATTTCTGCATGTGGAACTGGTTTTGCCATGGAAAAGCCATCATTGTATTTTTTATTATACACAGCATTCCCCCCTCAGAGCAGCCATTGTGTCTTTTCAGTATAAAACTAGCTATAAAATGACCCTTCTTTTACAACAGTCATAAAAACAGTATTTTTGCATGCACAAATGCTAGTGTGGTTTGATCTCCTCCCCTGTGCCACCATACACCAGTGAGGGAAATGGACAGCCTCTAGACCTTTGTCCACCAATGGGAGCTTGATGCACTCCTTGTTCAGCGCAGACCTTCCCACCTCCGCTATGACAACGCTACACCAGCAAAAAATTAATTAACTCCCTCAGAGGCATTTGAAAGCATTTCATTCTACTCTCTACAAGGAACGGCATCCCCATGAGAGGGACAGATTGTAGTGCTTTCAAAAGGTTGTGTGCCCCCACAGAAATTTCTTGTTGAGGTCTCCGTGTCATAAGGCCCTGCCAGCAGCATGTGCCATGGTCAGCTGCAATGTCATGTTACACTGCAGCTGACTATGGCCTGCCAATGAGTGTCTAGCACAACAGAGGAATTGTCCCCACCCCACTATTTACCGTTGTAAGTCTGTCTTTCAGCACAAATCCTTTAGAAAAGCACAGCCATTTTTAAAAACAACAATTTAAAAGGGTCAGTGTGCTGGCTTCAATGATAACTTTTACATGCATAACTCACCCTGGACAGCTCAGTAGCAGCCTGTAAGGGTGAAGCCTGGTAGCTGGGAAAGATCAGTATCGCAAAAAGATGGAAAAAGGGGGCTGGGCCTGATACCTTTAAAAACAAAGGCCAGGCAGCTATGAGAGCAGGTATCCATCCTCTTTTTATCACTTCCAGGAAGAGGTGGGGCAGAATTTTAACCGGAACCAAGATCTAAGGAGTGGTATGTGATGGAATTTTCTAAGTTAAGTCAGAGAAGAAAAACTGGATGGAGTGCACAGGGCCAGAGAGTGAGAGGGGACAAGGTTGTGCTCTCTTGGAGGAAAGGGAGAGGACCAAGGTGCCTGAATAGAGCTACCAGCTCTAGGTTGGTAAATACCTGGAGACTTTTGGGGGTGGGACCTGGGAAGGGCAGGGTTTGGGGAGTTTGGAGATGGGAGGAACTTCAACTGGGTATAATGCTATAAAGGTCACCTTCCAAAGCAGCCATTTTCTCCAGATGAACTGATTTTTGTCTCTGGGGTTCAGATGTAACCCAAGAGATCTCTGACTACTACCAGAGGCCCCAGCCCCCCTCTCTTTGCCATTCTGTGGCCAGTAGGGAGGCTGAAACTGATCCAGGGATGGAGAGGGTGGGAAAGCCAGTATAGCAAATTGGAATGCCCTATTATCAACTGTTTTCTGAAACCTCAGAATCCTTGCCTACAACACTTGGCTTTAAATTATATATACCCTTTGTTGTTAATATTTTGGGTTGTGTGTCATATGTATTATTACTATTTCTGGAATGTAAAATATAAAAATAAAAGCCAAAGGGCAGGGATTGCCTAGATGCTGTAATTGTTCACCCGTCATGTAGACATTGGTGAGAAGCTATTACTGTGCACAGTCTGACAGTGAGAAGAAACACAGATCTAGGGCTTAGTTTGAGCTGAGGTTCAACCTGTGAGTCCAGCCCTGGACCATGTTTTCAGTGGCAGAGCTCAGCTCTCAAATTAAGAAAAAAAAATAAGGAGTACATATTGAGTAGTAAATTTCTTCCATCAGGAATCTCAGTTAGCCCCTTTGTGTCAAGGATTAGAAGTTCGAATTTCTAGGCCACTGATATTCAGACAAGTTTAAGCCCCAGAGCTTCTTTCTTTAAATAAATTAAATCTGGTGTTAACCCCCCTATACCCCAACATAAGCATGAAAGAATTGATTCCCTAGTTTTTCTTCCTCTCTTTTCAGGGCTTATTAAGGCAGCTAGTCCTCTTGCCAGGATCTGACGCTACCTCACGGATGTGCACTGGCATGAACTTTAACCTAGCAGTGCTCTCCATTCCCCAAATACTACAGGATCTCCCCGTGAAACCAGTGGGAAATGAGCTGCTGAAATACCCTTACGGTCAGTAATACGGAACAGAGTGCTTCACAACCTTGCATATGAAAATTGTAGAACAGAGATACATTATGCAGGCCCTTCAGAACTGTGAGAATTACTGCAGGACCCACAGCTCTTCCAGGAGTTCATTCTAACAGGTTGGGGCCAGAACTGAAAAGGCTCTGGCCCTGTATGAGGCCAAGCGTACATCTCTGGTGCTGGGGATTACCAGCCTGTTTGTTAGGTACTATTTTTGTCTCTGGGGTTCAGATGTAACCCAAGAGATCTCTGACTACTACCAGAGGCCCCAGCCAGTTAGTCAGTCTCTCAAGTATGAAAGGCCAAACCACAAATGGCCTTGAAGTTTAATACCAAAACCTTGAATCTGATCAGGAATTCAACTGGGAGCCAGTGCAGTTGTCTGAGAACACACCAGATATGGGCCCTCCAGGTTGTCCTAGTGAGGATCTGAGCCTCTGCATTCTGGACCAGTTGCAGTTTCCAGCTGAAGGCCCATGTAGAGTGAGTTACAGTGATTTAGCCTGGAGATGACTGTCTCATGGATCACTGTGGCTAGATGTTTTGGGGCCAAGTAGGGCACTAGTAGCTTAGCTTAACAGAGATGGTAGAAAGCCAGCTGAGCTACTCTAGTGACCTGAGTTTCCATAGATAAGGAAGCATCAAAGATCGTGCCCAAATTCCTAGCAGATGATGCAGCCATGAGCTGCACACCATCTAGGCAGGGCAAGTGTGCTTCTTCTCCTGGTCCTCTCCTCCCCAGCCACAGAACCTCCATCTTGGAAGGGCTGAGTTTCAGGTGACTCTGCTTACCCCAGACCATTACTGCTTGCAGGCAGCTGGAGAATGTTTCTGGATAGAGTCCAGATGGCCATCCATCAGGAAATAGAGCTGGATGTTATTGGCATATTATTGACACCCGTCAAATCCTCAGACCAACTGGGTCAGAGAGTACATAAAAATGTTAAATAAAATAGATACCTTCTGCCTACACAGGAAGGAGTCAGTATATGGAGCTGGGCCTTCATGGAATAGTCATCTGACCATAAAATCTACATCAGATCTACATCTACCCCTGTACCAAAGATCAAATCTTGGGTGTGGCCTGCTTGATGGTTTGGACCAGCAACAACTTGCAAGAATCCCAGTGTCTACATTGATGATATCAGTTCTGAGCCATGTACGGTGGCTGGCAGAACTGCATGGACATTGAAGCTACCCCAGAATGGTCCATCTGGGAAAGTGCAGTGTCCAGATGGCCACCACCTCTAGCAGTCCCAAGAGGGTATCTGGTGGTGCATTAGGTGGATGATTCATCAACCAGATGGCCAAGCCTTTGGCCGAGTCCCACCCCAGGCTAAGACATGCAGTATCTGGGATTGTTGGTGCTGGGAATGGGAATAAGCCTCCTGGACAAATATTGTCACCCCCCTCCCCAAAGTCTAAGATTGATAAAGTCCTGAAAACCCGGGAGAGGCTAGCTCTTTTAAGGTGACCATTTTGCCTTCCTTCACCCAGGTCTTGGTAACACATGCCAGGTCCACCTTGTACTCTGCAAAATATGCCTGCAGGGTTGAGGCTTTGTATTAATTTGCCAGGTGTTACACAACATCAGTGTCGGAGTTGGGTTAATCATCCTAGTCTCCAGCCCTGCATCTCTAGGGATGGAATGGAGATTAGAAGGAGTGCGAGCATACCCATATGAAATTGAGGGGGGGGGGAGTTCTGTTAGGCAAATAGCTTCTCTCACTTGTATTATCCCATCTCCTCCCACTGCCCATCTGCCATGCCCTCTGATAGTTGGTATCCCTGACCCAACTGGGCCCTCCCCTTCCTCACCCCAATCCTCCCTGAATGTTCTGCATCACAGTCAACTTCCTCTAATTCTGTCTCTACTCATCACACTTACTCACACCATCTACAATAACCTCCTTTACTCCCCTCTTAATTACATTTTTTTAAAGCCTGGAGTCAGAGTAGATTCCAGTATTTACATCCAGTTTGCTCGATATTGTTCTGACCTTGCAGCTATCTGAATAATTCGCAACTGGATTATCCTTTTGGAACAAGCCAATTCAGTTGCAAAATCCTAACCTGCCTGTGGCGCCCGTGGGCGCCATGGACTAAATAAAGCCGTAAGGGCTTGGGGGGAGAAGGTAGGGCGGGCTCTGTCCGGGATGAGGAAGGGTGCCGATTGGCCCCTTCCTCCGGACAGACCATCGGCGGGGCCAATCGGCAGGCGCAAAGCGCCTGCCGATTGGCCTCTCCGATTCCTGCCCTGCCGCCATGCACAGCGCAGCTCGCAGTTGCTCCCTTGCCGGCGGCCTGACGCGTCAAGAGGCACGAAGCGCTTCCGACGCGTCAGACCGCCGGCATGCGGGACATGGCAGCCTGCCCACTCGCCGGCTGCGCGCTGCCCCGCTAGCACCTGCTGTATTGTACGTACAGCGGGTTAGCTTACTTGTACAGTAATAAGAGCACAATATCAAACAATAGGTGGATGTACAACAAGGGCTAGCATTTCATGTTATTTTATAGACGGAGGCGGAAGAGTTTTTAATGTTATATTATTTTTCCCCCCCTCTTTCTTCCAGAAATTGCCATGTTGATTTCTTGTAATTGGTGTATCTTGTGTCACTATGCTTTCAGTGTTTTAAGCAAACGTAACAGCTCTGTTCTCAAGTAAAAATAAATAGGAGAGCTCTTTATATGACTTCCCCAGCATTTGATGAACAGGTCTACATTCATATTTGCCGCAAGCAGAGCTCTGCAATCCTTTCCTATGCTCTTTTTGTAGCTCAAGAGAGCTGGGGGGGGGGACTGGTACAACACATGAGTCATGCAAATGTGTTATGTTGGCAATATGTGCTTCCTGGCACACTAGTAGAGCACAATTTATCCAAAATGAGCAGTACTCCCCAAATTTACTCCATATGTACCATTTGTAGAGAACACAGACTTCACAATTTCTTGGCACAGAAAATAAACAAGGTTCTTAAAAGGGAAAGCCAGGGTGGGCCTACAGTTGCTGGTGCCGATTCCTTTCACTCTCCAGTTGGGTATGCTTGCTCCTGCTGTAAGTTGGCTGCAGACGGGAGGCTTGGAGATCAGTGGATCATTTGGTGTAATGAGAAGATCTTACTAGGAGGGTGGCATGGAAAAGCAAGAGGAAAGGTGCAATCTGGCTAAGCAATGATTGTTTATGTACTTGGAATGGGTGCTGTGTGCTTGGTGAAATACCTGGTGAGAGCCCGGACATATGAAAAAAGAATATACCTCTGAGAGCACTAATGGTTACGAGACAGTTCTTGATGACCATATTAAAATACCTGATGAGCCTGGTAGATATGGCCTGTTCCAGCTGAGACTAGGGGCGTCAGGTTGTCTGTCTGGACTTGTGTATGTATTGGGAGGGAAGGGAGGAAGAGAGAAAGAGAAACAAACAACAGGCTTGGAGTTAAAATGGGGGGAGGCTGAGATAGAGGAGACAACCACGTTGGCTGAAGCACCTTGGGGCACAGGTTCTTTTGAGAGTCTGTGGTGGTTTGGAAAATCTGATGTCCTGCCTCAGTGTTGCATGTGAAACGTCTTGCCCCTTGGGAAAGTGGGCAGCACAAACCTGCTGCTTCTATTACCTGCTGTTGCTCAATGTCACAGCAGAGAACAGCAGTGAATGAGTCAGCTGCCCTAACCCTGTGCTTGCCTCCACATCTTTCATTAGTGGTTGCAGGCATCGCAGCCTCCAGGATCCCTAGAATTATGTCACCTGCTGGCAGGCCTTTTCATAAGAAATATAAAAATCTATCACAAAAGCTAGCTCCCTCTGTCTTCTATACAAGGGCTGAGCCAGTGTACCAGTACAGGATAGTGAAAAACCCTTCTGACTACAGGTTAAGAAGCAGAACATGGACCAGCTATATCTCCTGTCTGTAGACTTGTTCCTCAAAAGGCAATGCAGCCCATTCAGGGCAAATCATATCCTCAAGATCATCTAGTTTCCTTACCTTTATTCACATCACCATTTAATCTAGACTCAGATTTCATCTGTTTACCCTCAGCCCACCCTTTACTTATACTAGGCCTCTGTGCAAAAATTCCATTTCTTCACCAGGATTTAAGAAGAGGAAATATAATTGGAGGTCATCTGCAATCTGATGACTTGGTACTTCTGGCCCTTGGGGGATTCATGTTTCAGGATTGAGTATAACATAACAACATAAGAAGAGCCCTGATGGATTAGACCAGAGGTCCATCTAGTCCAGCATCCTATCTCACACAGTGCCCTATCAGTTACTCTGGAAGGCCACCAACAGGGCATAGAGGTTGCTTCCTGGCACTGGGATTTCAGAGACTGAGTGCCTCTGAATGCCACCATGGTTTATAACCTCTGATAGACCTATCCTCCATAAATTTGTGTTCTCTCCTTTAAAAACTGCCTTTGCCTCTGGCCATCACTTCATGCAATCACGTAGGATCACACAGATCCCTTTATGAATAGGCTCCTGGTTTCAGACAACTCATGGTTTCTTTTATGGCATTAATAAAAAAAGTAGACACAGAGAATGGTAGAACTAATCCATGCATGTGTACATATGGCTGCATGGTGGCTGTAAACAGTGCATGGGAGTCTGAACAAGCATTCCTTTGAAGCTAAGAACAAGTAGTTCTTCCTTTGAAGAAAATGAACAAAAACCATTGTGCCTATGATTAAGAACTCCAACTTTAATGTTTCTTGCCATCTCAAAGACTGCTTCCACATACAGGATTTACTTTGGTTTGGTGTTCAAGGAGGCATTTTTGGAACACAAAGTCATCCCCTAATTGTTTACCTAATTGTTTACCTTAATTGTTCACTTTCCTTGGTTTCCTCTACTTTGCTGTTCTCTTTAACCTGATATTTTCCGAAAGATCTCATTCAGTGCATGTTTATATGCCGTGTGTATGGGAAGGTGTGCATTTTTGTAGGTCTTGCCCACATTGCTGCCATATTCCTTGTTCTTCACTTCCTTGTTGCTGCCTACTGGAGGATATGTGGATACTAGGTTGTCCCTATGTCTGCTTCTGCTACATGGAGGACCATCATGTTACAGAAGCAGTCATAGTCTTTAAAGCAATCCCAGGGCATTTGTGGTCAGTCTTGATTCTCTGGGAAAGTTTGGTGATCATGAACATTATTAGAAAAGGAGAAGGCTGATTTCACAGTGCCACTTCATACATTTTTCTACATGGAGATAAACTCCATATAAGAGAATCCTTGCTCACCATCATGTGTGAAGTTGGTGCTTATTTTAACAGGAACACATGGGTTAGGAAGCAAGTGTGTGTGGTAGCTTCTTGACCCATGCATTTGCAGTTCAACTTCACACATGATAGTATACATTTTTTTTTCTAGATGGAGGCTATTTCCATGTAGGAACTAGCTCAGAAAGGACTATTTCTGTGCAATGGGAATGAGTGGATTTCCATGGCAGAAGGTAAGTACTGTCTGGGCGTGCTTTGAATTATGGCTCTGTTGAGTGCTCTTATGGACTGGCTAGATGGAAACAGCAAGAAAAGAACAAGTAGTTTCTACCACCTAGCTTCATATTAAGGGCTATTAATGTACTGAGGCATAAATGTTCAAAACTGATGGAAATCAATGAATCTTAAATTATTGCAACTAACTTGTCCCATTGATTTCAATAGGATATGAGCATGGATGGGGACCAAAGAGTTGTGTGTGATGTCTGTAGATGTTCTTAAAATCAGTCCTTGTACTATAACAATATTGCCAAGTAAAAGATCTGTAAAGCTGACATAACTGCAGCAGGTACCAAATACCTTCTACACATACCATTTTTTCCTTGGTAACAGATAGAACAGGTAGCAAACATTCTTATGTTTAGAAGATCACAAGCCAAAAAAGGGGGTGCAGAGTTTAAATTACTTTTTTCCCAGTTGTTATCTGTCCAAGCTATTTGCAGTGGTTTGCTAAAATCCAGCACAGATTTGGAAAGGTTTGTTACCATACTTCCTTATGTTTTGGTGTGTCTATATTTAAAGGATGACTAAGATAGTACAATTAAATATTGTATTTTTACCATACAATATCTAATGGCATGACATGTTGTACCACAGAAAGTGTTTATCTCTTCCTTTTCTCTAGAGGAACTCATTTGCTTTTCTTTTGCATTATTGTTGTCATTCAGAAGCAGACATGAAGGTGACTTTAGGGTTCAGCCCTCGTTGCACCAAGAGTGAAAGTGGCCAGTTCTGGTTTAATGCTGCTCAGAAAGGACTGTATCTTTGTAATGGGAAGGAGTGGATTTCTTTGATAGAAAGTAAGTGTTGTCAGAATGCAACTGAATTGTTGGGTCTGTTTGGTGCTCTTGAGAATGCTGACTGGAGGGAGATATTGCTCTGAGTGAAAAACAGGATTAGAAAGTGAAGTTTATGAAGGGCATGAACCAGGTTCATTGTTGGGCTGTGGGGCTCCCTCCCTTCCTCTCTCACACAACACACTGAGCTTAAAGATGGAAGTTCGTCAATTAACACCAGTTAGTCATGAAGTAAGAATGCAGGCTCCTTAGCAAAGTGATGTTGGTCCCTATCCCAGTAACTTTGATCCTTAAAAACCTAATTAAATTTGTGGTTAAGAATTATAGTTACTGGGAGAGAAACTAACCTCATTTCATTTAACTCACATTCAAATGTGATTCATTGGCTTTAGCTGAAGATTTTCTGTCTTCAATCTCAGCATGTTGCATGAGGAGAGAATGGGGCACGATGAGGAGGGTAGGGCACAAACCATTTAGGAAGTTTCTGTCCAGCCTAAACTTCATCTCTCATTATACAGCTTGCAGGATCTGGCGGGGGGGGGGGGGAGATCATAGTTAAAATGATATATAAACCAGTATAAATATAAGAGAGTAGATATATCTAATGTGTAGTCTTAGGGTGAACAATTCATATTGCAGAAAGAGGCAAGACATTACGAGCCTCATTACAATGGGAATGTTAGGGATGAAGGGATTCACTGGCACCTGCACATGGTTATCAGGTGGTTTACAGTTCAGTCCTGTGCAGAATTATGTCAATCTAAGCCCATTGTTTTTATTGGGGTTATATATGAGAAACTTTGAGAAGAAGAAGAGGAAGAGGAAGAAGAGGAAGAAGAGGAAGAAGAAGAAGAAGAAGAAGAAGAAGAAGAAGAAGAAGAAGAAGAAGAAGAAGAAGAAGAAGAAGAAGAAGAAGAAGAAGAAGAAGAAGAAGAAGAAGAAGAAGAGAGTTGGTTCTTATATGCCACTTTTCTCTACCCGAAGGAGGCTCAAAGTGGCTTACGGTCGCCTTCCCTTTCCTCTCCCCACAACAGACACCCTGTGAGGTGGGTGAGGCTGAGAGAGCCCTGATATCACTGCTCGGTCAGAACAGCTTTCTCAGTGCCATGGTGAGGCCAAGGTTACCCAGCTGGCTGCATGTGGGGGAGTGCAGAATCGAACCTGGCGTGCCAGATTAGAAGTCTGCACTCCTAACTACTACACCAAACTGGATCGCACTGTAATATAATATGTGTTCATTCATTTATACTCTGCCTTTCTTCCAAAGGGGGATGCAAGGAGCCTTATATTGTTTTCCTCTCCTCCATTTAACAGTAATTTTCTTTACTCAATTAGTGTGGCGGTCTCAATGTTTAGAACGTAAACTTGAACAAAATAAGGCTGGGCCAGACAAGGCTATAATGGATAACAGGCTCAAGAAACAGGACTACAGGATGGAGAGAACCAACCAACCTAAACAATGAAAACACAAATTTAGATAGTGTCAGCATGTATTTGGAGGCAGGCATTCCATTCAGCAAAGTTTGAAGGTTTCCTCCAGCTTAGGAAGCTTTTCCTGTGTAGACTAGAGGAAGATTCCATGCTTTGCAGAGCAGGGTGGCAGCATACATGGCTTCTTTCTATGGACCAGGCCTGCATAATTGAGTGATATTTGACTTCCTATTCTGTGCTGTTTTCTAGTCAAAGAAAGATTGGACTATCTGGAAGAATACCAGAGTTTTGCTACAAATTCTGAAACAATGGGCATTGCAGTCTTTATCATTCCCAAGGTGGGACTCTTTGCAGCAACTGCTAATCGCTACACCCCTCCTGGCTCAGCCATCTACAAATGGACTGATGAGAAATTTGTAGCTTACCAAAATCTTCCAACCTACCAAGCTCAATCCTGGGAATTCTTCACTGTTGGAAAAAAGGTACGTTGTAAATCATCTTTCAGTGTTGTTAGTCTGTCAAGCCACTAGGAGCATGCCAAACCTGAATTTCTTCTGAACAGCTTTATGGAAGGTGCACAGCAGAACTCCCCAACTTCTGTTTCTCATTAATTTGCATGGTTTATATTGTGCCAGCCCTACCATACAAGGCAGTTTGTAGAAGTAATAAAATAATAAGTTCAAAAAATGGGTTGTCCATCTAGTATGTTTTTATTTCTCCATTATTTCTAAGGACATCTGGGTTATGTTCATAGTCTTCCCATCCTCCATTTTCTTCACACTACAATCTCATGAGATATGTTAGGCTTGTTGGCAGAGTCAGGACACTGAACTGTTTAACGACTGACAGAAGTTTCATTTGGAACTAATAAACTGGCTAAGAATGAGAAGAGATATACCTAGTTGCCTGACTAGCTGAGAGAGAGTTATAGACTATTCTGTAAGAAAGACCTAAGAATATTTTATTGTAGGTGCTCCTCCTAAGCAGGGTTGCCAGCCTCCAGATGGGACTGGGGATCTCCTGAAATTGTGATTTCTAGACAACAGAAATCAGTTTCTCTGAGAAAATGGCAGCTTCAGAAACTGGACTCTATGGCATTATCCCTGCTGAGATCCCTCTCCACTCTCCACCCCCAAATGTCCAGGGATTTCCAAACCTAGAGCAGGCAACTCTACCATTTTGTCTGGCTAGAGCTTGCTACCCTCTGCAGGATCTTCTTTCCTTTTTTTCTTTGCACACAAGACATTGCTGTATTCCAATAAGGCTGGGAGAGGGACGACCCAGAGGCTGTTCAATAAGCTTCATGGCTGAGCAGAAATGATTCTGGATCTTCCCCATTCTAGAATAAAATAGGTTTTCTACACTCATACACATGCCAGTCTTCTCCCTGTTCCCATGATTTCTCACAGGTCCTCATCCTGTTCACTCTGATAACATATTATGGTCAAATTAGGGTTGTCAATTACAGCCAAAATTATAACCAGTCTTCAGGTGACAGAGATTAATTCCCCTGGGGAAAATGGCTGTTTGGAGGGTAGATTCAATGGCATTATTTTACAATGAGTTCTCTCTCCTCTCTAAACTCTACCCTCACCAGGTTCCCAAATACCTTTTTCAATTTATAGTTGGCAACCATAAGTCAAGTGCCTCAGTAGCCTCAGTCTGCACCAACCCATCACTGTGATTGCCAAATAGCCAAATTATGGTTCCTTTTGCCCATCCCAATGAATAGCAGTCGTTTATAACTGGACTTCCCTGTGTGGACAAGCTAATCCAGTAGCAAATGACTGTTAAAGCACAACAACAATGCAATATCCAATGGTATGAAGATGTTACAGACCTAATCCTGAATTATTTCCTGGTTATAATTTTGGGATTTGCCATCTCCCCATGGGTTTAGCCCCAAATTAACTTGCAGCCCCCCAATTGGTAATTATTTATTTTTTAAAAACCTTTTATTCCATCATGAGCATTTTTGAACCAGACTCCACTTCATCATGTGTATGAAATGGGTCCTACACTCTAGTCTATGAGAGTTTATGCAAGAATAAAAACTGGCAAGACATTAAGTGTCAAAAGACTCCTAATGCAGCAAAACCTCTGGAATTATTAAATATACTAGGCCCTATACAAAAAGAAAATGAATAGTTTGGAAGAACATCATGTGGAAGGCATTTTGTTAGCAGAAATAGCTCTTGTGAAAAGAAGAAGAGCATTGCTCAAGATGTTGGTTTTAAGAATCTTCTACCACCCGGGCTGAGCTCATCTGGGGTGATTTAGCAAACAGATGACCTCAAATGTATGTAAAATACTCTACCACAGGACTTCTTGTCTCCAGAGAAGTTCAGATCATAGAAACATGTAGGAATCCATGTCTTTTAAGATAATACTTGTCGCTGTGTAAGAGCAATTTCATAGAGGAGGGCAACAAGGATGGTGAAGGGTTTGTAGACCAAGACATATGAGAAAAGGTTGGGGGAGCTTGGTCTGTTTTAGCCTGGAGAGGAGACGACTGAGAGGGGATCTGATAACCATCTTCAAGTATTTTAAAGGGTGCCATAGAGAGGATGGAGCAGAGTTGTTCTCTCTTGCCCCGGAGGAATGGACTAGAACCAATGGGATGAAATTAATGCAAAAGAAATTCTGTCTAAACATTCGGAAAAAGTTCCTGACAGTTAGAGCGGCTAAACGTCTGGAAGAAGTTCCTCACAGAGCGGTTTCTCAGTGGAACAGGCTTCCTCACGGGAGGTGATGGGTTCTCCATCTTTGGAAATTTTTAAACAGAGGCTGGATAGCCATCTGATGGAGAGGCTGATTCTGTGAAGGTTCAAGGGGGTGGCAGGTTACAGTGGATGAGCGATAGGGTTGTGAGTGTCCTGCACAGTGCAGGACCCAGGAGGTCCCTTCCAACTATATTATTCTATGATTCTATATTTGCCATACAGAGCTCTCTTTGAGCTGTTCAGGAATTTTGTATAACATAGTGGATACACTGGTTATAATTGCAGTAAGCATATGATGTATGAAGGAAAGAAATGTGCCCCCTAACACTTGGGTGACATGTTATGCACAGGCGGCTACAGTTAGTATGAGTTTCTTTCAACTGCATGTTTTGAGATTGATTTTGAAACATCTTCCTCTTTTAAAATATTTTGTTCCACAAACTGATGCAGGATTCTGAACTTGCTCAATACTGTGTGACAATTTGGTCATAATAAGGTATAGGCTTTGATCCAGAACTGCATTTCTGTCCTGCTGGAGCTGAAGAAACTAGTGTTCTTCACCTAGTGGACTGTGACCTTCCGGTGTGTTGTGGAGCTGCACAGCTTGCCAGATTTACCTTTTTTGCCTTCTTTTTTAAGGACCTGCATACTAGTGTGCATACAGTAAGCATCTCTCAACACCACTCCTGTTACCCATGTGTGCTCCAGGAAGAAAGGAAGGAAAAAGTGTTTAAAATCACTGTTAGATGATGGCATTGTATTATTTCTGGGGAAAACCCAGAAATGATGATATGCCTGTCTAGGAATGCCTGGGACCTCTATGCTTTCCCCATAGAATCTTTGGTGATTTGCATGGTGTTGCTTCTGGTTTCCCTCATAAGTGGCATAAAGCCATTGTCCAATGGCACTCCCCATTCCCTGCCACCTAGGACTTCTGGTTGCCCCCCAACTGGTGGATAACCTTGCATACAGAGATTGATAGCAGGATTGCAAGGTATGGTCCCACAGTGGTGGAGATGATTTTTAGCATAGGCAAATTCAGTAGCCCACAACACCCCGCTTTTGCCTTCTCTCTCTCAGTCTCCCCTTCTGTCATGATTCTGCCACTTTCAATCCTCACCAATCAGGCTTCCAAATGCTCTGCACACAGACTTGTAGCATGAAGCTCCCTCTCCTGACCGATCTGATTTTTTGCAAGTATGGAGATGGGGTCTGGAAGAGCCTGGTTCAGATCCCCCCTCTTCCTGAGCCAGGAATCTGTCACCTGGATTACACAGGGCAGGTCACTCAGCCTGGCCCACCTCACAGGGTTGTTGTTGTTGTTGGGGATGGGGTGGTGGAGGGGTGAGTCTGGTGTGCCTCCTTGAGAGCTTCAAAGAAAGGATGGAGGAAGAGAAGAAATAAAGAGTGAGTGATAGACCGTAGCAGTGCTTGGCTCCTGAGGCTGGGCATATGGGGGGGGGGGGTGCTAAAAAATGGTCTTATTTACTTGCAACGATGATTCACCTCCAATAAGGGCTATGTGTACAAAAGTAGGTAATTTGTATGGAAGTGTACAATACCCCACCTTCCCTTATAATATCCCTTGGAAAAGAACATGTCTTGCATATGATTCAATACTTACATTGAGGCTTTGGTTGCCTTAATGGGGCCATGGAACCAAAGGCTCTTTAGGAGCAATTGACATTTGCTCCTTGGTATCCCCGCCACAAACAGAGCCTTAGTTCTTTAGTTTACTGAGAGCCAAGGGAGCTTAAGAGAGTTGGAAGACATCTTGAGCGCTGATGGTGGAAGAAGACTCGTGCCAAATCAGATAGAACTTGATTCAAAGCCTATGAGATGATGGCAGACTTTGAAGGGGATGTATGTCTCTTGACTATTTCTGGTTGGAGGAAGAAACTACTCCAGATCAGAGAGACCATTTTCACTCACTCCATCTTCCCTTAGAAACTCATTAACTACAAGACTAGGCTAATGTGCGGAAAACATGAAATATGCAGGGACGTTGCCAGGCATCAGTGTTTTGCTGTTGGCAACAGGATGCATTCTCTGACTGGCTGAAGAAAGCCAGTTGCTTATTAGTGGTTTGAGTTCCTCTTGCAGATGTTCAACAGCTTGTGAGTCTTGTTAGACATCTTTGAAGTATGAAAACTACATGAGTGGGTGATGTTTGTCTTTCTGCACCTTAACCTTCTTCCTCTGTTTTTGCTGGTGTCTGGCTCCAGAACATCAGAATCACAAGAATCATGTTGGAAAGTTAATAGAACTATTTCCCAATATATCTTATACATTAATGCTGGAAAAGTACCCACTGGGCACCACTTGATGGAGGGAGGGACACAGGAAGGATCCACAGGGACTGTGACCCATGACTGGTGGGGCCTGCTGCATGTACAGGAGGCCCACTGGCACCCCCAGGCACCCCCACCTGCATCCACAATGCCCACCCTTGCTGCCTGCTGCAGCACAGAGGAGTCTGTGAGGGTCACTCCTATTCACTCTTTCCTGCAGCTGTACCACAATAGCAGCAGCAGCTCTACAAGAACATGTTGGGGGGGGGGGGACTTGTAGCCTGAGGCTGCCACCCCTCTGCTCCTGCCCATGGCGGATGCAGTAGGACAACAGTTAATGGGGCAACCCCACAGGCATTACTCTATTTATGCTTTTTTTATGTTGATGGTAAGCTACCAGGTCTGTTAGTTGGCTCTTCTGTTGCACTGACATGGCAGTGAAACTAGCAGTAACCACAAAGGACAGGCCTATGAGGTAGAAGCCTTATATTTGCTGGCTGTTCTCAAATATGCATGAAAGCAGCCTTCCTCTGGCATTGGCAGTCTTTCCATTCCATGTCTTCCTGCCTCTCTTTTGTACCTCAAATTAAAAAAAGAGTCCTGTGCATCATAGTCTTAAGAACTTCATTGTGATAAAAACTTTGATAAAACTGAAAAAAACAGAGTCAATTAAATGCAAACATTACAGTGGCGTTCTTATGCAATGCTCACCTTTATGTAAAGTAAAAACAATAACTGTTTACAACAGCAAAATTTGAGACCTCGCTCTCTTTCTCTGTCCCCCATCCCTGTGTGGCCTCCCTGCCCCAAGTGATCTGGAAGGCAATTAGAGAGCCCTTGGGGACAGAATTGAATGCTGGAGAAAGTACAAAATATCGCTTCCTCCCCCCCACATGTGAATAATTGCCTCACACGTGGAGAAGCTCACACCAGAGGGAAGAGGGACAATTTCTGTTGGTTTCCGTTCAAGCTGCATCCCCTCCTCCCCCGTGTTTCCCACTCTACTCTTAAGAACCCTCCAACTGGCAGGAACAGTTTTTGTTTTTGTTTTTGGTGGGGAGGGTCTTGAAGTTGCAGTGGGGAGGTAAGGGAGAGCCCTATTCTCCTTCTATTGATGGTTAGAAGGCCTACTGAGATAGTCTTAAACTTCCAGATGAATTTAAAGTCTGTTCTTTCATTCTGCAATCTCCCTTTGAAGTTTGTTTGCTAAAGGCTGGAAGTTTTATTTGTTGCCGTGATTGTGCTTGAAATGGGGAGGGTGAGGAAGAGTAAGAAGGACCATCTTCTGACGATACCATAGATATGAACTTTGACTTACCTGATGCTGATGCTGACTTGCCTGGTGTCCCTTGTTAGGTTGTTACAGCAAGTTCACATTTTGTTGAAGATGAGCCCAATGTTGAAGATGTGCTTTTCTTGATAGTTTTCTGGGAGAAGAACATCTGAGCTGTTCCTGTTTTTCAGATTTTCCTCGCAGTGGCTAATTTTGAAAAGAATGAAAATGGCCAGGAACTCTCGGTAATTTACAAGTGGAACCACAGAAAAGAGAAATTTGTCATGTACCAGAGGATCTCAACATTTGGTGCTAGAGACTGGGAGGCATTTGTCATTGATGGAGAGGCCTTCCTAGCAGTGGCTAATCATAGAAAAGGTATTTAGGTACTAATGTGCAGGAATGCTAAGAAGCATGTATGAAATCCCTGTTATTTATCACTGGGCAATTTCAACCATCTGGTTTGCCATCTTTCTTTCCTGACAAAGACCTTTAGTTGTTTCATGTTAGGCAGAAATTGAATAGGTGCAACTTCTGGCATGGAGATGCCAAGATGAGAAAAATCTTCCCTTGTTGAATGTATCCCTGCCTAGTATTTGTTGAATTTATATCTTGCTTTTCTCTGTTTATAAAGAACTCAAGGTATCATCCACCTGATAAAAAAGCACCTGAGTCCTGCCTTCTCCCCAGTGGCAGCCCTAAAGCCATGGAGCTTCCATGAGAGAGGATGTAGACTGGATTTGCATATACCACTTAAAAGCACTTTTCAGTCCCACAGGTGGAGCATATATTCATGGGTGAAAATCAGAAAGACAATTTTAAATGCACTTGTACAGGCTTTCTGAAACAATTAAAATGCCTGCAAGATGAGTAATTTACAGTCATGTTTCTTGACGGCATGTGCACATTCAGCCCTCCTCCTGGAAGTAACTCTAACAAGAAGAGACACTGCAGGGGACACTCTAGCCAACATTAGCCAACATTTTGCTGAACAAATATGCTATTTTGTTGGAAGAACAAGACATGCACACCTGCTGTTCAAAACGTCTGTGCAGGTTGCCTGCAGAAGTGTGCAAGTGGGTCAACTTTATGTTAGTATATTCATGAGATGTAAAGAAATGGGTGAATATATTTACATTGGATCATATTCACTAAGCATTGGGTACCTTTCTTTATTTCACACCTGACTTCAAATTTACACCTGCAGGGTGCTCACTGTGTGGTTCGGTATTTTAAAAGTTTGCTAACAGGTGACGTATCCTCTGCATGTCAGTCCAAGCTATGAGAACAAGCAGTCGATTCTCTGATTTGGACAAGCAACTAAGATGCTAAGCAACTGTCGTGGTGTATAGATTGCAGCCATTTACACTCAAATAACAAAACATTCCTCCAAAGCATCTGAAATACATGTTAATTCGAATAGAAATGAAGCCTCCTAAAATGTCTTCAGGATTTGTAATCAATTATTTTTAGATATTGGATTTATGGGCAATCTGAGTCGATAGAATTACCATATGCTGCCACCAAGTGGAGTCTTTTAGCACAGACATTCATTTCTTGTTTTTTGACTTCACTGTGAACAAAAAGGTGATGTAAATGTGATGTAAAAGCAGATTGTTTTAATTCTTACAGTAGCTTTTGGTTATATTCATAATGAGCTTTAGTTCTTGATCTTTTCTGGGGGGTGAAATAATTGAAACCTATTGTTGTGCTGATCAGAATTGTTTGTTATTCTAATATACTACTCATAGTGATTATTTGTGATCTATACATTTGGGACATTTGTGATCTATATATTTGTTTTTGAATCATTTTAATGTCAAAAGTTTTGTAATTTCAAAATGCTTAGCCAGTTTCCATGAATCAGTTTGCAGTAAATTGAGCATAGGTTGAATGCAGGAAGGAACTAAAGGAACTACAAAAAACTGCAATTTGTTTTAGAACCTGTTACTTTATGTTTTCTTTTGGTGAAATCTTCTCGGATTAAATGAATTGTTAGCGTTTTCTAATTTTTCTTTATCATATAAAAATCAGGGTTTGGTTTCCATAAACATATCAGTAGACATTGACGTGTCATGGCCAGACAAAACCCAAATATTCAGTGAAATTCATTCTTCTTGCCTAAGTGTCTTCCTCTCTTCTGTTCCTTTCCATATTTCTGTGCCATTTTCATACATGCTCTTCTCTTCTTATTCCTCCACAGGAGATAACCACAATATAGACAGTGTAATATATAGGTGGAACTCCCGAACAGGACTTTTTGAAACCAACCAGACCATCCCTACCTCAGGAGCCTATGACTGGGAATTTTTCACCATTGGGCCTTATGCATTCCTTGTGGTGGCCAACACATTTAATGGAACATCTACCAGAATTTACTCTCATATCTACATTTGGCTCAGTGGGGCCTTCCAGCTCTTCCAGTCAATCTTGGTAAGGTGCTGTGAACAGGGAAACTAGTACTTTTGCCTAAGTGCTTGGACAGTATATTTCAAACAGTCAGTTTGTATCCACGGTGTGTATGACTTGTACAGAAAGATGGCACATGGGGAGCAGTTACCTTCTCTGTACAAATCTATACTGGATGCTGCTACAGGCAAAAAAGGGTATTGCCCCCTCAAGTAAATTTGTGTGAGATGTAATAGCATACCCCCAGTCTACATGTGCAGAAAAGATCAGCAGGGCCAGGATGAATTATTTGGCTCCTCCCACAGGTGCTTTGGGGATTCCACATTTCTGTAGTGCTACCGATATGCATTTTGGTCACCCTGACAACCAGGCCAGTGCATCTTTCCTAGCAGGAAATGCTGGTAGTCATGTGAGAGTATATTCCTGTTGCCATGGCAACACAACCCCGGTACCATTTCTAGCTGTTCTGTAGTTCTCTTTTCAGTCAGCCCCCTGGCTCTGGCATATGCATGTGAAGAGGAGTAAGACAGGCACCTGTTCCTCTTACAGGGAGATAGGAAACTCACCATCCATGGGTTCCCGAGAAACAGTGGCACGAACTTGAGTGGCTGAGGTAAACAGTACAGAATGAATTGCCAGGAGTCCTTAGTCCAGGCTGCTATTTGCTGAAGCTTGGCCAACAAAAACAAGGAACTGGCCATATTTTTTCTCTTTGCTCAAAGAAATCCCTTGGAAAATGTTAATGCATATGAATTGCTCAGGCAAAATCCAGAAGGGATCTAGAACTGAGCTCAAGGAATTCTCATGAAAAATCTATGAGAATTTTCCATTCAGGATATATTTGCTACTTGTATTCCTCAATAGAGTCTGCAGGGCTGGGTCTCTGCCAAAATGACCCACATAGCCACTTTGTGCAGCACAACTGGGCCACCTGCCCCAAGCGGAGAGCAGCATAGGAGGCAAAATACAAGCTCTGGGTATATGAGTCAAAAAAAAGAAGAAGAAGAAGAAGCAGAGAGGAACTTAATGTCATGCCCAGCCATTAGCCTTGGCACAACCCTAAACTCAGGGTACACGTGCAACATTCAAGTCTGTCTACATGTGAACATGTAGCCGAATGAGTATGGTGGGAACTTGTTTTTTTCTGCACAACTTTGGAGATGACGTTAGCTCATTGGTCTGGTAGCTGAGGACGGGATGGTGAGAAGCTAATCTTTAATGATGACTCAGGAGGATAATGTCCTAGCATTACCTGGGAACAGGGTGCATAAATCAGAGAGCATATCAAAGGCAGTTGCCATCTTCTTAACAGTTCTTTCAGTGGATTCCAGTCATTATGATTTGTGGTATTAGTGTTGGCAATGTCAGCTTTCTCAGTGATGGAGGCACAGGCTGAAGAGTTATGGGGATACTATGGTCTAACACACACAAGCTGATAATGGAAACTTATACTTGAGCTATTTGTTTTGTGTGTGTGTGTGTGTGTACACTAATTTTCTTCTCTGAATTGCAGGCACAAGTAGTCTATAAGGCTCCTCTATTTCTACCCTTGCCACCCATGTTCTGATGATAATTTCCCCTGCCTCCTTTAGACTTTTGGTGCTGCTGACTGGGAAGTATTTCGCATCCAAGACAGAGTCTTCCTTGCTGTGGCAAACAGTCACAGCTATGACAGTGGAACTGTTGCTCCGAACAACTACTATGCCATCAATTCCTCCATCTATGAGCTTAATGTGACTGCACAGATGTTTGTCAAGTTCCAGGATATTCTTACTTACAGGTGCCTCTTTTGTATGTTGCTCACACTGGGATTGTGTTATGCTGAAAGATAAATGAATAATTTTTGCCTTCAGGAATGTTCTGAATCTTTTTCAGTTTTTAAGTGAAATTCTAGATTTTTTAAAAAATGGTTTTGCCAGTAGTACATATACAAAGACAAATACATTCACTTCTCTGAAAATTAAATTACCCTTTATTTTGAAAAGCAAGACTTTTGCATTGTAAATATGAAATGAAAACAGGATATATTCATTGGTGATTCTGCAATCTCTTCTTGTTTGGCTGGTTTCTATTGCAGTGCTCTGGACTGGGAGTTCTTTTCAGTGGGAGAAGATTACTTTTTGGTAGTAGCAAATTCCTTTGATGGTGTAACCTTCTCTGTAAACAGTATTATCTACAGGTAAGATAAGAAGTCACAAGCAGAACTTTCCTTTGTCTTATGTTAATTCATAATTGGGTCTTTTCAACAGTGAATGAGAATTAGAGAGATTATTTGGATCCCATGTAGATTTCCAAAGACACAAAATAGGGGCATTTTTTGCCAGTCCCCCCTGCCCTTGCAAGATATTTGGATTCCTCCAAGTTCTTCCTAGGGGAATCCCATCCCCAGCCCCCCCCCCCCCCACACACACACACACAGAGTAACATTTTGGGCTGCTGCAGGGTGAGGGATCAGTAAAAACTGTCTTAAAAAATCTCAGTAAGATCCAACCCATATGACTACTGTTACTATACAAAAGGCAGAATAGGTCCTATTGGGTTATCCAGTGGTAATAACCAATATAAGGAAGAAAACGTGTGATGAGAATCAGTTGATTCTGTCGCTGGATGCCGAATGATGTAATCGTAAGATACTAGAAGGGACTGGAACACTGGAAAGGATACAGTGGGACATTTATAATGAGATTAAGATTTTCTGTTCTTGAATAATTCCTGACAAATGCCTATCACTTTTGTATGATCTATGAATGTTATATGTTAACTCTTTCTGCATGTCAAAATTGAGGTCTAGTTTGTATAGGATGGAACTTTCTCATATCTTCATATCACTTTAAACATAGTGGTTTCATGGAATTTGTTCACACAATCAGTTTTAAGAAATCAAGTGTAAGAACTCAAGGATGACACAATATGTGTGAACAAACTGTAAGATATCTGGAAGTTCTGAATCCAGGAGCGACTCTGTAGAATACCAGTAGATATAACTGTTTTGGTTATAGTCACCTAGCTACATATTTTGTCCCCCTCCCTTCATCCCAACTTTCTTAAGCTTTTCCAGGAGGATGTCATTTCAGTTTCAGCTCAGAGCCTTGCTAAAATCAGCAAAGTAAACCAACTTTCTTATAACATGTTTTTAACAAAGTCATAATGATGGCTAATAATCCATTTAGCTCTAGGAAAACATCCATTAAAAAAAATCTGCAGTGTTTTCCAAGCTAAGCTAACAAAGACGCTGAATTTCTCTTCCCCCTTAAACAAAAAGCAGATCTCTTGGATCTTCTCCAATCTTTTGGGACCAGACTGGACCAATGCTGTTTTCTTTCTTGGTAACATAATGCACATTTTCATGGAGAGGCTGCTATATATAATTTGTTTTGAGGGCTAGCAATATGAACCTTAATCAAAAGACAGGTAGGAAATGAACCTAAAGTGAAATGTGTATACTGCCAAGCGATAGCAGTCCTCTATCACTGGGTCCTTGACTCTATTATCCCACTGCAAATTTCTACACACAGATCCCCAAAGTGCATGAAGACCCACAGAGTGAGAGAGAGCTGCTACACATGTAGGCTCTACCCAGTTCATCTATCACAGTTGTGGATGCATAGTCCCAGACAGAAAATTGGAAATTGTATTGATCAGCTGTTCTCAAAGAGCAGCTGAGGGTTACATTAAGGCATTATTACTTTCCACCAAACATGTTAATGAGCATGGTTGCTGATTTCTCTGACAGGGTAAATGCTACATTGTTCTGACAGTTGCACATATGCACTGTCAGATTTGTTTAAAATCACTTATCATGTCTCTTTTCAAAGAGCATAGCGCAACAAACACCGAGTTGTTCTGTTTTTATCCCACAACACAAGCGTGCCATGCCTGAGGCCATTCATTGAGATTTATGGCTAAGAGCTCCCTCATCCAAGTACAAAATGTTGCCTGCTTTGCTTCATCATGCTATTATGTACAAGAGAATTCCTTTCTTATTCTCATTCTACATTTCCCATATCAAACAGATTGCTGCACTGCTTAGTTTTTGCCTCCCAGTGATGGGACTAAGGGATGGACTACTTATTTCTACCTAACTTGGTTAGCGGCAGAACAGTTTCCCTATGGTACTAAACTCCTTATGATGTGGAAAGGAGGGCTGTTCTGAGGAAATGCTTTGGTATGTAGTCAGAGTGCTGTCTTTCTCAGCATAAGACCAGCCCTGCTTGGCCAGAACAGTGGTTCATTCAGTCCACCATCCTATCTCACAGTGTCCAACCAATTCCTCTGGAGGGCCAGCCACAGACCACAGAGGTCAAGATTTTCCCCTGATGTTGCTTCCTGGCTTTGGGAATCAGAGGTTTACTGTCTCTGAACATGAAGGTTCCCTTCAGTTACCATGGCCAGTAGCCACAGATAGACCTATTCTCCATGAATCTGTCTAATCCCCCTTTAAAGCCATCTATTCCTGTCACTATCTCTACATTTTCCGGTAGCAAATTCTACATTATTATCACTCATTGCATAAGGAAGTATTTCCTGTTGTCTGTCCTGAATCTACTGCTCATCAGCTTCATTGGATACCCTCAAGGTTTAGTATATTGGGACAGAAATTTCACTTTGTCAGCTTTCTCCACCCCATGCACGATTTTATAATCCTCTATCATGTCTCTCGTTAATCATCTGTTTTCTAAATGGAAAAGTCCCATACTCTTCAGACTTTCCTTATAGGGAAGGTGCTCTAAACACCTAATCATCTTGGTTGCCCTCTTCTGTATTTTTTTCTAGCTCTCTGATGTCCTTTTTGAGATATGGTGACCTGAACTGTACACAGTATTCCAAATGAGGCCACACCATTGATCTATTCAGGAGCATGATCAGATCAGTCAGTTTATGTTCAATCCCTTTCCTAATAATCCCTAACATCGAGTTTGCCTTTTTCACTGCTGCAGCACCGTGAGCTGACATTTTCACCAAGATCTTATCCCCTCTCAGTCTCAGCAAGTTTTGATCTCATTAGTCTATAAGTGGTTGGGATTTTTTGGGGGGTCCAAATACATCACCTTATACTTGCCATCACTGCACTCATTTGTCATGTAGTCACCCACTCACCCAATTTGTGAAGATCCTCTTGGAGCTCTTCACAGCCAGCCTTGGTTTTCACCATCCTGAATAATTTTGTGTAATCTGCAAATATGGCCACTCCGCTAATCCCTCCTTCCAAAATCATTTATACATAAATTAATAGTGTTGGCCCCGATACTGATCTTTATTGATTACTTCCCTCCAGTGTGAGAATTGTCCATTTATTCCTGCTCTTTGCTTCCTATCATTTAAATGATTTTTATTTCATAGGAGAACCTGTCCTCTTCTTTCATAACTAAGTTTACTTAGGAACCTTGGGTTAGGTACCTTGTCATGTGTACAGCAGGTGTGAGCAGTGTGTCTAATTTCAGTGATGGAGAAAATTAGAAGTTTTCTAGGCTAATGATTTCTCCTGTCAGTTTCTTTAGATAAGAGAGATAACCATTTGCAGATGGTAGAGGGAACAGAATCAGATTCTTTTAGGTTGGAGCTCTTGGGCATAGAACAACTATTTTTCTTTCCACTGCAGATGGCAAGGATATGAAGGGTTTGTAGCAGTTCACCATCTTCCAACATTTGGCTGCAGAGACTGGGAAGCCTTCAACACTACAGGTGGCTCTTACCTGATGTATTCCAGCGCAAAAGAACCACTCTCCAGGGTGCTGAAGCTGAAAACCCTTTGACCTGTAAATAGATTATTTCATTTGGTGCAAACAAGGAGTAAGCCTGGACTTGTAAGGAACTACTGTGGTGTCTCAGGGCTAGAATCCAGAATGCTGTATCTTGGGGTCAGTACAGTGGATTTTAGTAATGCCACAGGATAAATGCTTTTGCCATTGAGGTTTTAGTCCTCCATTTTGACTGTCCTATTCCAGAAATGGTCTAAAAACAAATTTGACCTGCCCAATGGTACCACTGAACACTACAACCTAAATTCTCTCCTCTGTCCCTCAGTCTTACTCACACACACACTCCATGGGCCCTATCACATATTCTAGATCAGTGGTCCCCAACCTTTTTATCACCGGGGTCCTGTCAACGCTTGACAATTTTACTGAGGCCCGGGGGGGGGGGGGTAGTCTTTTGGCAAGGGACATCGCCGCCTGAGCCCCTGCTCCACTTGCTTTCCTGCTGGTGCCTCTGACTTCCCATTGCCCACTGGGGGGCGCTGCCAGCAGCAAGTGCTCAGTGCCACACCAAGGGGGAGCCCCAGCCATGATGAGCGCCGGAGAGCACCAAAGGTGGGCCGGCGGCAGAGTAGCCCCCAAGGCAGCAGCCGGGGAGGAGGACGAGGAGGAGCAATGGACCGGTACTGGTCACCAGACCAGGGATTGGGGACAGCTGTTCTAGATGATATGAAGCCGCTGATATAATTCACACCCCTATGTCAAGTTGTGTACCTTTATGCCTCTGGTTATCAATCAACAATTTAAGAAGTATACAACAAATATTAATATTTGTACTGACCCCTTCCAGTTCATAAGTGCATAGATTCCTCCAACTGCTACTTGTCCCTTCATGGGAAAAAGAACGAGCGCACACCATGTTGATAGACTCTAACCTATTTGCATATAGCAGTCCATTATGAGACCCTATCCAAAGAACTGGTCACACATCCCATGAGTATTCTAGTCAGAAGTAAGGAATACTTGGGGAGCTTACCCCAGCATTTTATCAGGTCAGTGAGATAAAGAGAAGATCCTTCCTGTACAAAGTATGTGTGGTCTGTGCTTGAGGCTTCTAGGTTTTCAACATAACATGAAAGAATGGGAAGTCAATATTTAAATACTTTATGCTTCAATTAAGGGAAACTGGAGTTATGAATTGCACACGTTGGTAGACTCACAGGATCACAGAGTTGGAAGGAACCTTCAGGGTCATCTAGTCTAACCCCCTGCACAATGCAAGAACTCACAACTAGCTGCCCACCCACAGGTACTTCGTGACATGAGAAAGGAGCTATGACTTTTGCATAAAAGCCTCCTTCCTGTTCTTGGTGCTCTCTTTGTCCTTGTTTTCATGTTAGTCTGTGAATAACTCCCAAGGCCTCTTGTAGTGTCGATGTAGCCTCTATTTGTTGTTGTTATAAAGAGTTTCAATCACTGTCTATAAATGATATGTTTCCATTGTATAAATTAACATTGACTACCATATTTCTTATGTGGAGGTGAAATGATTTATTATCTGTGTAATATCTCTGGTATCCGAAGTACTCCCTGATAAGAGTGACTGGCACAGTTCCAGATGTTCAGTTCTGATCAAGGGAATGTTCTGTTTTGGGGTTTGTTTCACAATGCAACTGAGCACAAGCCCAGATAAAGTGAATGGACAAATGCAGTGGTAATTGCCCAAACTCCCTAGATTCACATAATGTTGTTGGTTATCCAAGTTAGATTTTAAAAACAATAACAACCCACCCCCCAGTAGCAAAATTTGGAAGGGAAGCATTTAGATAGGTGAATACTGAACCAAACATTTTAGTGTGTGCTTGAGAGACGGTCCAATTTTGTAGATTTCTAATTTTATTTAGGCTGCTGCTTTGCAGGTAGGCATGTTCGTAATATTTCACTTGAAAACAAAGCGTTCCCTAAACTTGGTCTGCTGTTTGTACCGCAATGCGTTGTTCTTGACAGTTCTAATTTGCTTAGGTATTGCCCCCATCCACCTCAATGCACTGAATTCTTTTGCCCTGAAATTTTGACACATCAGTGAATTGTACTGCTCTTAAGTTTTAGATGCTGTAAAAAGGCACAGTGTGCTTAGTAATTCTGCAAAGATGAACAATCTGTTTCAGTCAATTAAGGAGAAAATAATGAATCCCTTTTCCCTGATAGACTTGCTCTTTTTCTAAGACTCTGGGGGTAATCCACCAGTTGTTTCATAGCCAACTCCATCCAGTGTGTTCTTCCTTCACTGCCATTCATTTGTGCTTGTTCCAACTCACCCCCCATAACCCTCTGAGGAGAGTACCAGTTGCATGTAAAACCAAACCAAATGATTTAGTGTTCACTGCCAGTTTTTTCGTTTGCTTCTTTTGTCTTACCCTCTAATGATAGTTTGTCAGTCAGTTTCACATACAGTCAAATGTAGCTGACCCTTAAAATGATTAAAATGCCCACCAGTTTTGTAATACTTATCTGTAATTAAGACTGAGACTACAGGGACGTCTATTTCAGCCATCTTGCACACATAGAAACAACACTTAAGGTATCTCACACAGTTCAGTTCTTCTGCTGCCTTTTGCCTTGACAAGGGGAATGTTGTCATGGTATCTGCCACACATTAATGCTGGCAGTCCAGAGCCCAAAGGAGACATCATAGCCAGAAGTCTGAAAGGTCTAAGATAAAGGGGTAGCTGTTTTGATGAACCGAAATATGCTATTATAGTTGCTAGGGGGATCCTTCTGTAAGAAGATGTGTGATGCTGGGTATGGGGACGGAAGGGATAATTACCGATAGCTACTATTAGTCATAGTGGGTTTCCTGGCAAGTGGTACAAAGATGACTTGTAGCATACATCAAATACCATTTCAATATTACAGAGTAGGGATAGGGATGGCTAATTAATTTGAAATCATGATGGTAACTTAGTTTCATCTGCCACCCCCCACAACTGTTTTGTCATACCATTCCTATACTGCCCCAACATGGAGTTCAGTAAAAAGGAAGCCAAAAACAGAGGTAGGGCTGTCTTAATGTCTGTATCTGAGGCAGCATCCATTGAAGAGTTTACTGCTTGATTTTCTCCAGCCTAGGGTCTAAAGGAAGGAAGAACTGGCTGTATGCCTGAGGGCATATATGCGCTCTCTCTCTCTCTCGGTATATGTGTGTATGTATGTATGTATGTATGTATATGTGTGTATATATATATATATATATATATATATATATATATATATATATATATATATATATATATATATATATCTTTACACCGCCCGTGGCGCCGCGGGCGCCACGGACTAAATAAACCAGTAAGCCCTTGGAAGGCGGGCTGTGTCCGGGATGAGGAAGGGTGCCGATTGGCCCCTTCCTCATGACAGACTATCGGAGGGACCAATCGGCAGGCGCGAAGCGCCTGCCGATTGGTCCCTCCGATTCCTTGCCGGAGCAACTGCGAGCCGCGCGTAGCGCAGCTCGCAGTTGCTCCAAGCCAGCCAGCCTCTAAGAACCTCTAAGCCAGTGGTCCCCAACCTTTATTAGGCTGGGGACCGGCAGGGCATCGGCCCGCGCCCGTGGGGGCCGCCCCCGCGGGGGCCGCACCCACGCATCGGCCCGCGCCCGCGAGCCGCGCCCGCGGATCGGGCCGCGCCCGCCGGCCGCGCCCGCGCGTCGGGCCGCGCCCGCCGGCCGCGCCCGCGGATCGGGCCGCGCCCGCCGGCCGCGCCCGCGGATCGGGCCGCGCCCGCCGGCCGCGCCCGCCGGCCGCGCCCGCCGGCCGCACCCGCGGATCGGGCCGCGCCCGCCGGCCACACCCGCGGGCAGCGCCCGCCGGCCGCGCCCGCCGCCGCCCAGGGAGTCCCCGGCCTCTAAAAAAAGATGGCCGCCGGCAAGAAGAACGCGCCCGGGAGCCGCCCGCCGAAGGAGCTGCCCACCGCAAAGGAGCTGCCCGCCGAGAAGGAGCCACCCAAGGAGCTGCCCGCCGCGAAGGAGCTGCCCGACGTCGCTACAGCCCTCTCACCGGTAAGCTACCTTTCCTCACCCTGCCCTCGCCAGTCCCTCGCTCTCCACCCCCCTGCTAGGGCCCATTGTATTTGGAATACAATGGGCTTTTTTACTAGTATATATATATAAATAAAATATAGTAGATTCAAAGCCCGTTCGTGAGAATGGGCTTTGAAAGGCCTCCCGTCCCGTGTGCTTCTAGGCCCGAGGGGAAGGCCCTCCCCCCCAGCGGTGGCACAGCCTCTTTGAGGCCCCGTGTGCTTCTAGGCCCAAGGCCTCCGTCTTTACTCACGGTGTCCTGCCGTTTCCCCGTCGCTTTCTGGCCTGTCCTAGTGAGGGCCTAGAAGTCTTTCTGGCCTGTCCTGGTGAGGGCCTAGATTGTGCCCTCACCCGATTGGCTAGAACTGCTGTCTGTCCTGGTGAGGGACCAATTCAGAAGATGCTTTGTGCCTTCTGATTGGCCCCTCACACAAACTGGCCCCGCCCATTCTCCGCCCACTTAGCCCTTAGCCAAATATGAATACAGCTAAAGCTGTATGAAGATAATATTTAAGCTGTAAAGAGGACTATTAAAGGTTAAGGGATGACCAGAAAGGGGAGGGGAACTACTCACATGACTCCTCTTAAGCTCAGTCCTTTATAAGAAGTCCACCAAAGCTGCTCTACTCAGATCAGGCACTTTGTGGTTCAAGCTTGGATTAACTGTATTTTATGTTGTCTCCATGGAACGTCATCCAGGAACATCTACTGGAACCTGTCTGCTCAAGTAGAAAGGAAGCAGCAGCTGTCTTCAGAACCACATAGATAAGAGCAATGGGTATGGGTACAAAGGCAGAGAAGTCTTCTCCTTTTTGCCATGTTCCTCTTCTCTTTCTTCCACTCTATCAAAGTCCCCCCCCCCAGGTTTTTATTTGCCCTGGAATATTCTTCTCCAGATTCTACTAGACTTTGTGCACTCATTGATATTTCATGCATTACAGAACAGCATGCCAGATTGTCACATTTAAAATTTTAGGTGCACACTAAATTAAAAACCCTGTTAGAACTTGTAATATGTGAAGAAGGCCCAACCTGTCACTAAATGTTACTGTAGGTATCTGTTGCCAAGGAAACAGAGATAATGAAATGCAGAGCAAAAGTCTCCGAGCAAAACTTGCCAATTGTTCCTCCTTGGTAATGAGTTGCACATTGATCTTCTGCCTAAAATAAGATAAAGGCTGTATTTCTGGTCACTCCCAGGGCCACGGAGTACAATTCACTGCTGGAAAATGCTTGATTTGCAAAGAACATCTGATTTAAGCTTCAGTAGTCATGCCTTACAATCTTTATGACCAGCTTTGTGGACAGCAAAACACGCAAATATTATTCTTAGTGCTGCCACTGCAGCACACCATCCAGAAAATGTATCTCAAACGAATATAATGAATACAAGTAGCCTTCCTTACTGACATGGGAGTAGAATTGCTATCATCTTAGTTGTGCTGGCTTTGTACTGTGAGGCAATTTATGTCCAGTAGGGAAATACAACAAAATTCCAGCAAAACAGGGTCAGATTTTCTACTTTTGAGCTTAATTGGGATGCCAGTCTCAAGGTAGGATCTGAGGATACCCCAGAATTACAGTTCATCCCCAGGCAACAGAGATCAGAACACCTGGAGAACTTGGCCATTGACTGTATGGCATTATAGCCCATTGAGGTCCCTCCCTTCCCAAACCCTGCCCTCTGCAGGCTCCACCCCAAAGTCTCCAGGCTTTTTCCAACCCAGACCTGGCCAATCTATTGCTGAAGCAATAGATTTTAATATTGTTGGCAGACATGTGCACAACCACTTTTTTTTTCAGTCCACAAGATGATAAATGAATTTGTATAGATAACTAGTCCCTAGTGATGACACAGACACTAACTAATAGGTCCCTGAGAAATGCAGCCACATTCTACAGCCTTCACAATAACAATGTGTGACCTGACTGACGGAATTGCATTTTTCCTGTAAGAAAATATAACAGTTTGAGTGCCACAAACACAATATAATTCCCACAACCCAGGTGCAATTTTCAGGGAAGACACCTGGAACTCTCACAACTAATTAATCACCAAATGTGCAGGTGCTACACTATAAGCTGCTTGTCTGGAAAAGGCCTTTCAGGTGATCCTCTTCTTCTGACATTGAACTATCCTTGCTTGTGCCACATCCACTTTTCACAAAGATCACTGAAGGATGGAAAATTGTAAGCTAGGGGACTATTACACAAGGATCTATGAACATCTACAATCGTTTTAAGAACAATCTAGAATTTTGCTTCAACTTTATTTTTTCATCAAAGGACATTTATTTTAGAAATTATTTTCAGCCCCTGAAGGGAATTGCCACTTGGGATTTTAATTGGTCGGTAATGCTCGGGTTTTGGATGCTGCCATAATATCTTGTTTATATGTACAATCTGTATTTCAGTCTTGCTCAGTTCTCGAGGAATGGGGTTTGCTGTACGATGCATATTTAAGAGACAAGCACTTTCCATCTACTCATGCTTCCTCCCTTTCAAGATGGTTCACATAAATGTTCCCCAGTTGTCCTCTCTGGTGCTGCTTTGTACCCATTTTACCGACAGTTGCAATAACAACCAAGGAAACTGTACAGAGCTATGGGCTCCAGTTGCAGCTGTAAGTATGCCCAAGAGAAGCATAATATACTTTGTTAAATGTCATCAATCTATGTGTGCATGCTTGACAAAAAATTACAAATTTGGAGGCAGGACTTTGTGTAGTTCCAAAAACTCCTGAGGAGTAATTTTTTTTCTTTTCGGGATCTTATGGTAAAATCTATTAAACAGTTATCAATCACATATAGGCTTCTTGTGATACCATGACCATCTCTGTCATGATTCTGGTCAGGTGGGTCTGCTGTGGAGCTTTTAGTTCTCTCCCACTGTATGAATCCTCAGTTGACACCTGTGGGGTACATCAATGTTCTCCTGTATAGCAGCACCCTTAACAAACCTCTAATTTCTACTATAAGACCCCACTGCTGGGAATGTTACTGAGAACATGGTAAACCTTGGTTTGGAATTCTTACTATGTTTAGGACAGAAACATTTTTTCATTAATTGAATCCCCTTTAAAAAACCCAAACCTCCTGCAGAATTAATATTAAATAAAGTTTTATACCCTAAACCAACATTCTCTCCTTTAGAAACTGGATGCCCAGCCAAGAATCTGCTTTTTTGACTACAGGATAGTGCTGATGGTTTCTTTAGGAACCCGTGTGCTGGGAAGAGATTTCAGGTATTCCAGATGCTTCTTTGTGTCCTCTTGGTTGTGGCGAACATAGTACACTACATAACTGATTACCAAGGTAAACCAGCTGAACATTGTAACGAACATAGCCACATCAGTGGTTTTCTGGTGCATGTTGCAAAAGTTGATGCCTGAATCAAGGATATGGAGGAGAGGTTTCCCAGCGTACTCTTCTTGCACAGATGTTTGGCAGGTGATCTCATTGACCGATTCAGGATCCAGCTTCACTTCCCACAAGACCTCCTGCAAAGTACATTCACAGTGCCAAGGGTTGTTGGAAAGGCGAATCATGGCATTTAAGTTGACCAAGGCTTCCTTTGGGATTCTCTGAATGTGGTTGCCAGAGAGATCAAGCAATCTCAGGCCATCAGCCACTCCCTTGAATGCTGCAGAATCTATCTTCTCAATGGCATTTTTAGAGAGGTCTATCTCTTGTAAGTGGGCCAGGTGCCTGAAGGTGCTGTTTGGGACTGCGGTGATCTTATTAGCATCCAGCTTCAAGAACATGGTGTCTTTGGGAATATCCTTTGGAATTTCTTCCAGGTTGCTAGCACTGCACAGGACAGCTGTTTCTCCTGAGTAGTTGGTGCACTGACACTGCTGGGGGCAGGACATACAACCGCAGGAAAGGGCGCAGAAGAGGAGACTGAAGAGAACTTGAGACCACAACAACGGTGCAGGCCTAAATGCCCTGGCTGCCAGAAACATGCTGTTCATCCAAGCAGCAGTGTGCAGTCCAGCATGGCTGCTATGGTGAAGAACGTTAGTCTTTCTAGTGATCTTTTGCACTGACAATTCTCACAGTACTTCCTTCAGGCAGCTGGGGATTGGTCTGCATTTGGTTCAGGTGTGCCCCAGCCATCCAGTTATTCCTCTTGTCATTCAGAACAGAGAAAGGAGGGCAGGCAACCCCTATAGGGGCAGACAAGATGAATAACTTTTTAAAACATATTTCGTCACAGGGCAGCGAATTTGTACAGTGTTTGAGGCCCCAGCTAAACATAACATGCAAATACATGCAGCAAACCCCAGACAGCATTGTTTTTAAAAATGAGAGATCCACTTGGGGTGTGTGTAAGAAGGGGGCTTGGAACAGAAGTGTGTCTACTCAGCCAAAGGCTGTTTTCCAAATAATGCCTGTGTAGGAGCAGCACTTGCTGGGACAATTGGCCTGTGAGGGTGAGGGTTGCTCAGCCCCATCAGGCACCTGCCAGTTCTTCCTAGCCTCAAAGTCCAGTGATGGGGTGGGAGTTTAAAATCAATAGGAACATTCATTGGAAGGAGTCAGTAGGCGGGGAGACATAATGCTATGGGGAAAATACAGGATTTGTGAACATGTCCTGCTGTAAGAGTGACAAAAGAGTAGTGGGGAGGGATGGGGATTCTTAATTCTTTTTCAGCCTGTGCTTCTCTGCTTCCAATTGCCCTTCCAAGGTGATTTGTCCCTAGGGAATTCCAGAGTTCTGAAAGCAAACATGGAGAGAAGAAACAATTTGGGAGACGGCCATTTATGGATGGAGAAAAATAGGCAGGAAAACAGTTGGTCACTGTCTCTCTCTGCTGTTTCTATGCTTTAAACCAAAACCTCTCAAAGCAGTTTTTGGTTACCAGTAACAAAGTGTTGCCTTGACCTGCAAGGTCCAGGCTAGCTTGATTTTGTCAGATCTTGGAAGCTAAGCAGGGTCAGCCCTGGTTCAAACTCACTAAGAAAGCCCAGGGTTGCTACGCAGAGCCAGACCATCTGTGAATGTCTCTTGCCTTGCAAACTCTATGGGGTCGCATAAATCAGCTGCAACTTGACTGCACATCCCTCCACAATACATAGCTAGACCCTCAGGTGTGCAAGGGAGAGGTGAGAGTTTAAATCCAGTTTAAATTCTCGTCATATTACCTATTTCACCTCTTATTGAAGATACGTGATTATGAACCATCTATGCAACATTTTACACTTGCAGCTTTTACTGTATTTATCAGACAACACAATCGATTTTATACCCTATGTCTGTTATTATGGCTTCTTCCAGAGAATCCTGGGGATTGTAGTCCACTCAAGGTGCTAAGCCTTCTGTTGGAGATCCCTTGCCTCCCCTACAAGACTATAACTCCCAGAGGCTTTGGGGGGAAAGGAACATTAGATCGGTTTGAGGCTGAAGTCTGCATTTGCTCTTATGAGCTGAAGTCAGCAATTTTGGATTGCAAAATCCGGGGCGCCGGTGTGGCGCCGTGCCCTCCCCGGGGAGATCCCCCCTGCCGCCCTCCCTTGCCTCCCGCGAGCCCTCCGGCCGGCCAACCTGCCCGCATTTGTCGCCGTTCCTATTGGGGCTGCCGGTCCCCCGTCGCCCCGTGACATGCCCCGCGGCGCCGGCCGCCTTCCCCGCCACTCTTCCAGGGGCCTGAGTCATAATCCCGCCGGCAGGGCGGCCACCCCCTCCGAGAGCCAAGCCGCGAAAGCCGCGGCATGGGATCCCACCCCCGGAGGGAGAAGGAGCCTGGCGGCAGCCCCGCCGTCCTTCGCCTCGCCCAGTTCTCCCCGGCCCATGTCCTGCAGTGGCGGGAGCAGCGCGGCGGCACTCCCGGGGCCTCCTCCTTGGGCGCCCCCGGCGCGATTCCCTTCCCCTTCCCTTTTCCCCAGCCCGACAAGGAAGGCGCCTGACCTGAGCCGAGGGCGACCGGATCCCATTGGCTTGCCTGCCCCAAGTTTCTTCCGCCGCAAGGCTGCCGCTCCGCCACACCCTTCCCGGAGCACGGGGCGGTCCAGGGCGGCGGCGGCGGCGGCGGCGGCAAGAGCAGGGACTGGCGGGCTGCGCACAGCACTTGTTGCTGCCGACCTCTTGCCTTCCTGTCAGCCGCACACCGAGCCATTCATGGTGACTGGGGGCTGTAATTGGATAGCATCGGCTTGTCACTGGCATCCTGGCAGAGCAGCCTAGGATTTTTTTTTCTTTTAAAGGGGCAGCTCGCTCACAGGCTCCGCTCAGCCCGCCTGGGAAGAGTCGGCTTCAAGCTCAAGCCTGCTCGGGGGGCTGTGCGTTTTCGTGGGAGACGACACACACACACACACACACACACACACACACACCGCTGCGTTCCATTTGCGTCCTCATTCCCAGCTGTGGAGCAGGGCGCTCTGCCGGCAGGGTGGCAGGGTGGCTTTGTGGCGCTCCGGAGACGGTGGGAGTTTAATTGCTATTTGTGGCTGAGTCGCGTTAATTACAGAGCAGAGCCTCGGCTTGCGCTTTCGGGAACACAAACAGACTGGCGATGTTTGCAGCAAGCCTCTCCCGGCGGCGAAATACCCTCATCTTTGCAGGGGAAACGCCTGTCTGTGCACATGCTGGGTGAGGCACATGGATGCCCTAAGACATAGTGGCGCTGTTCACTGCAGGATGCATTATAAACACCACCACCCCTTTTGTGTGTGACGTGATCCTCCCTTGTCAGCCCTAGGGACTTACACATATTTGGCATAAGTTGTACTGGAAAATGCTTACTGTGAGCTTACTGGCGGATTACTGTGAGATGCCACAATCACTGGTTTGAACTAAAGGGGCATCTCTTGGGGGAGAGGGTGAAGGTCTTTGTCAAAGAACGTAAAGAGGACCCTAGTGGAAGACTAGCTCCCTCCCCCCATAATATCTGCAGTAAAGTTTGGTGGATTATGGCCCAGGGCATCGTTTTGCACAGAAGAAATGGGCTCCAGTCCACAAAAGCTGGTGCTGGTATATACACCCACACATACTTATGCACTCTTGCTCATTTTCTTGCTGCAACAGCTACCCCTCTGGGGTTATTGTCGGGAAATTAAGATGGGTAGCTGTGTTAGACTATCTGCAGCAGTAGAAAAGAGCAAGAATCCCAAAGCACCTTCAAGGCTGGATTCTTGCTCATTTCGACTGCCAGGCAAATTGCTGATGCTCCTTAATGGTGGTGGCTGTTTCCTGAATGGGAGCTAATTGTTTAGAGATGTCCCCCTGATTGCTCTTGAATGAGATACCCATCAGAGCTTGGAGAATGAGTCATTCCTCCCTCTGCAGAGAAAAGGTCACACAGACAGCTGTGCAAGAGGAAAGGAAGAAAGTTTGGAAGAGGCAGGGCTGGGAACTGGCTCAAGGAGAAGCACCTAAGGAGCACAGACTGTCTCTGTCTCTTGGTACATCTGATGTGAGATTTCTAGTGTATTTTCTTCTCCTGTGTTGGCTGCAGTTGGGAGTGGGTAAGGTGGAATGGATAAAGGATCTAAACACTCCTTTATGAAAACAAAAGGCAGGGAGGAATTCCAGCCCTGGCTCTTGGATGAAGTGTTCAGATGAATTTGCTGTCCCCTTAAAGGCATAATTCAGGTTCTCTGAGTAGAAGGCAGTGACTGCACTGACAGGCCATTATGATACTAGATCTCAGATCTCAGAAAACGTACACCTTCCCTAAATTAGGTAACTGTCCTTATGGGCATGGCTGCTATAGAACAACCCATCTGGGCTCTAGTGAAAGCAGCTTCTTTGGAGAGAATGGGATGGATCTAAGATTAAAAAGCAAGCAAGAAGCTTTATCATAGTCAGGGCTTGGGGAGCAGCAGTGATGGACCTCATTGTGCTGTCAATGTGTCTGAGCCTCACTGTCAGAACAAGGGTTCCTTCAGTTAGGCCTTAGGATCTTATTTCCTAGCCTTACAAGCTATAGCAATTGGTATTTTTAGCTCATTAGAAAGAACAAAGGTACTACTTATAAACAATGGCCCCCCATTTCTAAGAAGAGTTCTGGGAATGTGTGGCATATTCTGACATTAGACAGTTTTCTTTGCACAATTAACTCAAACCACCCAGAGAGCATAACATGTGATCTGATATTGACCATGCATAAAATTCCATGCCTGCAGTCGCTGAAAATGTAGCTCTTAAATGATGGAAATCACTTCTGGGAGACCATGGGTATGTCTGTAGTGGGATGAATGTGGCTCTCCGCATGAATGTGGCTCAGAAGGATGGTAGGAATACATCACGTGAGCAAAATTTCATATCTCAGTTGGGCTTAGAAGCCTAAGCTTCAAAGGCACAGATGTTGATGCATCAAAAAGTTGAATTTTGCCTTGTACTCTGGCAGAATTTATAAATACAGCTGTATTAAAAACTTCTCTGTAAATTCCACATTTCCCACAACTTCTGAAATTCATCTCAGACTTCTGGAACATTTATGCTGAAAACTAAGATCAGGTATAAATATCTGCAAACAAATTGCTTTGCTGCTGCTAAACAGACAGAAATAAATCCTTAAAGATGAGCTGGCTTCAGTTGTACTAAGAATGCATAGCTTATTACATGATTACCTCATCAATAAATAACAACAGCAACACCAATGGAATCTCAGGCATCAGCAGATTAACAAGGGGGGGCAAGGAGAGCAGGCTTTTCTTCTTGAGTGGCAGCAGCATAGCCATTAACATTAGTACCATCAGACTAAAATATGAGAGGGTAGAAAGCCAAATACTAAATTAAGCACCAGGAAGACAATGTGTAGGAGCATGGTCAATAAATGCAAAAGCTTGAAAAGTTCAGTGGCAGCATTTTAAGTAAACATAAGAACTCATAAATACATAAGAAGACAGCCAGTTTGGTGTAGTAGTTAGGAGTGCTGACTTCTAATCTGGCATGCCAGGTTCGATTTTGCGCTTCTCCACATGCAACCAGCTGGGTGACCTTGGGCTCGTAACGGCACTGATAAAACTGTTCTGTCCAAGCAGTGATATCAGGGTTCTCTCAGCCTCACCCACCCCACAGGGTGTCTGTTGTGGGGAGAGGAATGGGAAGACGACTGTAAGCCGCTTTGAGCCTCCTTCGGGTAGGGAAAAGCGGCATATAAGAACCAACTCTTCTTCTTCTTCATTAATTTTATGGATCAGACCAACACCATTTATAATTAACACAAGACTATTGAGATTAATCAACACATCAACTTTACAGATGGTGGGCACTAGCTAGAAAAAAAATGTTAATTAAGTGGAACTAAGTTGGAAGTGCAGTTTCCTAATTGTCCCTTCCCCAGATTTTCTTCTATGTTGTACAGGAACTGGGGGTGGGGTGGGGGCTTTAGGCTAACCAGGGAGAGGATGCAGTGAGAAGGGAATTAAAAAAAATAATAATCTGGCCATTTTGATTTTGGAAACAATTTAAAGCTGTTACTAGGATTTAATGTGAATAAGCTAACATTTTCTTATTAAAGAGCAATTGTTCCTTTAGCCAACTGATTCTGTGAAGTTGGTGTGGCTGAGAGAGTTCTGAGAGAACTGTGACTGGCCCAAGGAGAAGGGAATGGAGAAGCTGAACTATTAAGTCTGTGATCACAGACTCCAAGCCTTCAGGACAGCTCTTTTTATTTAGCAACTCCAGCAACAGACTACAACTACTGAATAGAGAAAAACAGGGAAACTCATGCACTTTTATACCTTTTAGGCAGCCAGCTGCTGCCTCTGATTGGCTCTAAGCAGAGCAATCTGAGTGGCCCTAAGCAGAGCAATCAGGTTCCTTTGATTGGTTAGTTCCTTGGCTGGCAGAAGCCCTCATTTGCATCAGTGACTAAATGCTCACAGACATAACATGAACTTCATTTTAAAACTGTTTTAATTATGTTAATTTTACTGTTGTAAACCACCCTGACCCCACTAGCCAGGAGGGGTAGTATAAATATCAAATTATAAGATCACCCACCAAACTTTGTGAGGAGTGGGGAATCAACTCCAGTTCTCCAGATTATCATAATCATAAATCATAATCTACTATTCCAGTTTGCTGCTGTTGGTTAGACCTGTGCGACCTCATCTTGTATTTAGGAGGAGAGTTTACGGAGGAGGGACCATTTGCTTCTGTTCTATCATCCATTGGCCCCAACCAAAGCTCCATTTTGCAGACCCTTCAGAACTGAAAGAGCTCCTGCAGGGTCCACAGCTCTTGCAGGAGCTGGTTCCACCAGGTTGGAGCCAGGACCAAAAAGGTGTGCATCTCTGGTGCTGGGGATTACCAGCCTGTTTGTATTGGTGGAGTAGAGTGCTCTTCAGGGGGCATAGTCAGTTAGGCAGTCCCTCAGGTACACCTGGCCCAGTTTGTGAATGGCCTTGAAGGTCAATACCAAAACTTTGGACCTGATCCAGAATTCAACTTGGAGCCAGTGCAGTTGCCTGAGAACAGGCTGGATGTGGGCTCTTCAAGGTATCCTCATGAGGACCCATGCTGCTGCATTCTGGGGCAGTTGCAGTTTCTGAGACAAGGTTAAGGGCAGACCCATGTAGAGCGAGTTACAGTGATCTAGCCTGGAGGTGACTATTGGATCACTAGATGTTCCGAGGCCAGGTAGGGCACTAGTTGCTTAGTCTGGTAGAAGTAGCAGAATGCAGCTGAACTAGAAGAGCTGGTTATTACATGCCAGCTCTTATATTTCTCTACCTGAAGGAGTCTCAAAGCAGCTGAGTAAAATAGTTTAAGATGGAGCTGTACATCCCTGATCTATTGTTGACTAAGTAACTCTAAAAGAACCTTCCAGGTTGCATCAGATTTGTGGCTTCATTCTTTCTACAGCTCCTCAAATGTATTGATCATGTACATTTAACTTAGTTGATTATACTTTGTAAAACTACACTGATCTGCTACATGAACCCCAGCATGGGTGATGACACAGAAATCACAAAAAGGTGTGCAATTCTTGTGCAAGTATCATTTATTTGTTTATATTTTTATGGAAGATATAGGATAGGACAAGAGTGGAAATCTTCTGAAGGCCAGTCTGCTCCTTCCAGCATAAACAAATGTGTATGGACATAGGATGCACCTATAAATACAGAGCACTGCAAGAAGACAAGCATAAACAAATGCATTGTAAGCAATGCAAAGTTGTGTGAATGTGAAAGGCTTCAATTAACAGCAGGAGCTGTGGGTTTTTTTACTGCTCACAAATCATTTAAGAGGCAGATTAGATACATTTCTGGAGGGCAGTTGTATTTGTTGCTAAAATCCAAACTATAAATATTGTATAGTTACTTAAGCTAATAGCACTGACAGACCTTCGTGTTTCACCTACATTTCCAATTAGATTTTTAGTATAGCGCATTGCCTGAGGCTCGAGTCAAATGGTTGGAGAAACTGTTTCCAACAAACCATACCTGTCAGCTCTGGCAAGTCATGGTTAGCAAGAAATACTGGAAGAGGTGGATCTTTGGTCTGAGCCAAAAGAAAATGTTTGTTATTTCCTTACTAGCTGCAAAGCCCGTTCCTAAGAAAGGGTCACCTCCCCTGGCTTCTGGCCAGGCAGCTTAAGGTGGCTTTGGGCAGCAGCTCGCAGCCAGATCAAGTGGGGCGGGCGGGGGCTGGGCAGCTTGTTAGCAGGACCAAGACAGGGAGGCCCTCGTCAGCAAGCCCAGCCTAGCAGGCTAAGAGGCAATCGTTAGCAAGCCCTCCACCATGACCCTTTGCCCAGGGCCCTCTCCCCTTGCCTGCTGCTGGCTCCAGGCACTGAGGCATCTGAGAGCAAAGAGGCTAGAGTCCAGGGATGGACGGCAGGAGCTGCAGGGGCAGGGCCAATCAGGGCAAAGCTGGCTGCACCCTGATTGGCCCTATTCCAACTTGGACAGCTGGACACGTACCACCCCCTAGCCTGTTTCACAAATATATAGAGGAACAACAATGGATAAGGATAGGTGGTTGTGACCTGAGACATGAGAAATGGAAAAGGCAATGTTGTTTGGATCAAAGATTTAGCTCACATTCTGTGCAGCAAAAGGCTGAACATGAATACACAAGAAGAGAAAAAACAGATGGATATGTAAATAATGCAGGTATCATAAATGACATTTTTTGGGAGATATGTGCCACAGTGTAGCAGTCAAAAATAAGGAGAAACTCAAGGAGCTTTTGCAGTTCTGTGCACCTGCACATGGTCTAGCTCAACAGGGTGAAGCAAAAGTTACTCTTGTCTTAACAGCTCTGGAATATCAGATGAAACAATTTGTTTGACTTAACAGAAACCCAGGATCAGGAAGAATCTCCAGCCGCATCCTGATCAGAAGTGCATATGGCCCCTTAAAAACAACCAAAAAATGGAGCCTCATTCAGTCTCATAGCTCTATGTAGTCATTCCCCCAACTTTGGAAATGGTTTCTTGACATTCTTCAAATTTCTCAGTAGCATGCCAGGGATTGTCATGTATTATGGATCTGCTGACTCAGGAGACTTTGGGCCCCAGCTTGCATGTGGAGTACACTGTTGCCTTTCCAAAGGTAGGCTTGATGACTGGGCATCCATCTTGAAGGCATTGTCACTGGCCCCTTGCCATTATAAGTCATCCTGTTCAGAAAGCCACCAGAGAGCTTTAGGAATTTCATCACAATCCACAAGGCCTGTGGCAAAGCTGGAAATGGAACCACTTGTTTCTGTACCCCTGTTCCAGGTGATGCAGTGTCCTGTTCGTTCTCTTTTGAGAGCTTATGCCAACCTTTGAGTGAGCCAAGGGAAGCCTGATTTCTAAGATCTCATTTATGACTCAGAAGGCTGGAGAGAGCTGAATAGTAGTCTGTGCACAGGAAATATGCACCATGACAACAACCAGAGATAAACCACTCAGATTTGCTTTGTTTGGAAACAGAGGAAACAGGAGAGCAGCTGTTGGTGCAGGGGGCTGCATCACTGTCAGTAGTGTGCCCCCAAGAGGACAGATGCCTTCTGAAGGATTTCCTTGTGGTTTGTATAAAGGGGAATCCTCTTGTCTACAACTTCCCACCGGACAGTCACCTCAAGGTCACAGCCCTGGAGAAACTGGTAGGAAAAGACCCAGAGAGAAGAAGTTACTCTAAGCTGCATTTTAGCACTCCTCTGATTCCACCAATCATGGGGAAGCAGGTGCAGTTTCAGTCATTTTGGTAGATTCCATCAAAACATCTAGTGCCCTTTCTAGCTGGAAACCAGGTGCATGTAAAAATTAAGCTGAGGGTGGCCATATTCCCAGTGCCTGCTCATTCTAAGTGATCCACCATCCCTAGGTCTGTGTTTCCTTAAATCTAAACCCAGCCAGCCAGTGATTGATCCACGACAACGGAGTCACTCCCAGATCATCATTAACAAATGTAGGATGAGACCTGCTCTGTGAACCAGAGTTCGTGTCAGTTGACAGTGAGACAGACCCATGGGTTTAGGGACGAAATCCTGAGCTGATCCAGAAAAGATGATCTCAGCATGAAAGTTGACATCTCCCCCCAATCAACAAACTTCCACACCAACAGTAGTTACAAGTTCAAACAGGGACTATGCTAGACAGTGAGGTGGATGGTACACCACCAGAATCCCAGTCCTGCATTGGGAGCCCAATGACAGGAACAAGCACTCTAAATTTGGTGCCTTGGTTCAGATCATCTTAGTCAAGATGATGGAATCATGACAGTCCAGGTCGACATTACCACCACCTCAGCCTCCAGGTTATACCTGCTATTGTACTGAAAACCCTGGTGGGAACAACTGAGAAACCCATGGCTTCCCTTGCTCCTGCATCCAGATCTCAATACTACATGCACCAAGGACCAGTGAATGTTTCTCTGCTCACAGCATTCTGTGCAACTATTATGTAATGTTCAGTCACTCTATCTCATACACGGCTTTGCACTTCTACTCTAGTAACTGTTCCTTCTCTTTTTCCCAGTCATGTTCATTCCCATGTAAACAGGGTGCTGGTTTTTAAAGCCTTCCATCAATCTCTCTCTCTAGGCTGACACCAGACTCACTACTGTGCCCAGGGTCCACAAAACTACCCATTTCTCTATTGTACAATCATAGTCATCACAGAATTTGCAACTAAAAAAGAACCTATTGTGATCTATGAAATAAGTGGCATTGTAGATATGTACCGAATTCAAACGTTTCATCTCCACATCATTCTGGTCTTCAAAGTGCATGCTGATGGCCAAGGTCTCTATCCAGGCATTGTCTGTATTCCTGGGATCATCCATATATCCTTTATACACCTGGAGGAACATAGAATCCATGGAGAGGGAAAGAGAGAAGCTGGTGAGGATGGAGCCTTCCTGAAGGTCATGAGAATCCACTAGGGTTCTAAGGCTCCTCTCTCTTAAGATGGGGGATGGGAGGGGGCTGTGAAATGTCTGGTAGCTTTGCTAGCAGAAAACAGAGACTGACTCCACATGGAGGAGAAAACCTCACTTGCAAGGCCGCCCACAAAGGGAACCCTGCCTCCTGGGCCCGCCTGTCGGGGACGCCGCTTTCCCGGCCAAAGAACCGCTTCAGCCGCCGGGGCTGGGCTTCTCCTCCTCCTCCTCCTCCTCGGCCCCCGCCCCCATCCCCCCAGCAATGGGGGCGGAAAAGCTGGGCCCGGCCTGGAGCCGCCTCACACCCCCCTTCAGAAACCAAACACAAAACAGCTCCCTCGCCCGGACCAGGCACGGGGGGCGGCCAGGAAGGCCTGCCATTTTGGCCTGCCTTTCTGCGCCTGGGACAGCCGCCGGACAAGAGACCCGCCGCCCGGGGGAGGCCCCACTGCCCGACGGAGACCGCGCCATCAGGACGCCGCGACAAGCCACTAATGTAAGTTTCTAGCGCCCACTGTATTCGACATACAGCGGGCTTTATTACTAGTTTTAAATAAAAACACTTCTGTGTTGCCAGACATGCCAGAACAATAGAGCATCCTCCCCCCCTTGGGGATTTGTGGTGTTTTGGACTCTATGTTATGGTAGATTTGTGAGATGCTGGTAAAGGTAACCTGACCACAAAAAGTGATGGTGTGTAAACAGTATGGTTAAAAACAAAGTGTACGGATGCCCAGCTGACTGGGAGAGGGCTGCTTCATCATGTGCCCCCCCTTCCCTGTTCTTTCCCCATGACCAGAAAACACAAATGGGACTGCGTTTTGCATGTCTGATCCCAGAATGACCGTGCAAAGTGAGAAGAACATTTTATTTTAATTTTTGCAAAGTAGCTTTGAGGTCCCGCAGCTACGCGGACCGCACCAATTTTAAACAAAAATTCAATGGAGCACGAAATGGAGAGGGGAGGGCTGTGTGAAGGTGGGACAATGTTACAGAGATTATTGCACCTTTCCTCCTCAATATGGGCTTACCCCTGGATGCTCACTGATGTGAAGCGTGATAGGAGGTGGCCAATCCAGTTTTGGCGATTTCCCTAATCTTGAGGTAAATCTGGACAAAACTCAAGGCAGCTCCTGGACAGCAGATGACATCATGTGGATTAAGCTTTAAAACCCACCAGCAACCAGAGGCTCTCCAGGAGCAGATTCCTCATGCAAAATCAGTTAAGGAAATGCCCAAGAATCTAGGACTGCTAGTGTGTGTATGTGTGTGTTTGGTCTGGGCAATCAGAAGTTCTCATGCCTGATCCTGTCTTATATCCAGACTTCCTGCAGTGATGGCTAATTACATTCTAAATGAGTGTCCAAGAGAAGGAGCTAGCTGCTCAGAAACTCTTCTGTACTGTTTAGAATCCAGAAGGAGAGCTGCAGCTCTGTGAAAAGGCTCATGCATGAAACAAGTCCGAGGTTTAATTCACACTCAGTGACAGGGCTAGGAAAGAGTCTCCGCTTGAGACCTTGGAGAGCTGCTTCCCAACTTAGTTCAACAGGGACTCTTGGGTTTTCAGAGAGAAGGTGCATTTTTGTTGGGTCTGAAAGAAGTGAGGAATGGTATGAATGTGTACTCATGTGTTCACATGCCTTTGCCTCAGAATCAAAGGTTCATATAATCTGCCCCCCTGCATAGCCAGGCACCATGCAATATTTGTTGAAAATACATAAGGCTACAATACTGTTCATTGACTCTCCAGGCGCACGTACACACACACACACACACACACACACACACACACACACACACACAGCAAGCCATATGTTGGTTAAAATAAAATAAGATGATTTGAGCCACATCCTAGAGCTACAGTCTCCAAGTCAAGCCTCCCCAATTATTTCCTTCTCCTTTCCTTTAGCAATCTCTTCTACCCTGCTTCTTTTTTCACCTTCTTTCTGCCCCAAACCCATGTTGATCTCAGATGAGAAAGTTGTGGGAGAGGAATGATGAAATGAGGGATGACTATGCAAATCTGCAAAAGACTGTGGGTGCTTGAGTATCTGCAAAAATGACAGCAACGGTGATAGGGCTTGGCAAAGTACTGGCGATCTGTCCAGTGCCCCAGGCTTTCTTAGTTTAGAAGGAACGATTCAGTGATTCAAGGCCATCTAGTAAATCATGCACCAGGGATTGGCTGATGACATTTCTCCACCATTCACTCTGCATTTTGTGAAAAGAAATAACAGTGTTCAGAAAGTGCTTATATATAATGCCTCTCTGCTTCTGCCGGATTCCAGTCAATACCTCTATACCCTGATTCAGCAATTTCTGAAACTGTGGCCAGAACTCCCGTCTCAGGATCCATTTCAGCTTCTGTGGCAAAGCTTCTCCTGGCTCCAGAGATCCCTGAAGAGAATGGAAATATTACTCGACTAAGGCTTTTCCCATAAGACGATCAAGACACGGGGCTAAGGGACACTTTCCAGCAAGTGCAGGCTTCTCTATGACGCAAGAAAGTCTGATCTGGCAACATAGCTGCCATGTTGATGTATGCTACAGACTAAAATGCTGAGGTTGTCTACCTTGAATTATTAAGAGCCGGAGAGGCTCTCGGAGACAAAATCACATTCTAGGAACTGGGCACAAATTACGGCACACATGGAGGAGTAATGGATGAATGATATACCTAGTACAACCCATCCATTGACCTCACTGGCACCGGATCAAGAAAGAGGAATGGCCCTAGAAATGCTGCCAGAATTCTACTTCCTGGGTTCAGAAAATGAGCTTCTGTGGCCTGTAACAATTGTTCTTCCATATGACGTTCTGGCAAAGCTCATGGTGCTGTTGCTGTTACTGGGATCTATCTTCATAGAGTTCTTTAGTCATTCCAAGATTTCAGAATCTGGCTCAGAAAAAAGAGAGACTTGCCAGCTTTCCAGTAGAGCAGCTTGGTTTATTGAGCCAATGACGCTCTGAGCCCTGTCTCTACTGGGCACTCATGCCCCAATTGTCATTCTGCAAAGTGTTTGTTAGCCGCCAGCTCTGCTTCCGTCTGCCACAGCAGATTTCTGTAGAGTCCAATTATGAATGTTTTGACTGCATATGTCAGATAGCTCTGCCACTTCATCAAGATGCCTGCATGCACCTCTTGGTCTCTTCAAGTCCAATCTTGGTGGAGAGACTCATCACCACTTACCCCAGGTAAAGCCCAATGGTCTGACAAGGGAAATTTGACAACCAAGACTTGCAGCATTTTCTTTAAACTTTTCCTAGCAATGGATCCATCCAGATTCCTCCTCCAGCTATAAAAGACAGAGAGGAAGATTACATAACAGGGATGGGCTTGGGGCTCTGATAGACTACACTGGCACCTGTGGTTTGTCCTTTGCCTCCAGCACCCTTTCTCTGCCACAGAACAATTATCAGATTTCAGACTAAGTGACAAAAATCCTGACTTTTGGAAGCAACCAAAAGTCTCGTGAAGCAAGGAAGTGAGCCAGATTTCAGGGATGCCCATGTTCTTTTTCTTACTCTGCCGTTGTCATGGATACAACTCTTACGATGCTGCAGCCATCAGCTAAGGCTAAAAAGTACTGTTAAAAAACAGGCAGGGCACTTTACAGTGTTCACTCAGTAAAAAGCAGGCTGGTTCTAGCCCTGGGATTTGTGTAAATGATGGGAAAAAGTCATCCAATTTTTCTGAAAATGACCCAGATGAAATTGTTCTCAGAGATGCAGGAAAAAGAATAGACTCCTCACTCTTGAGGGACTTTTGAGGGGGGGACCTAGTAAATCATTTCAGCATTTCATTTCCAGCTTTCCCCCCAGTTCTTAGTACTGTCATCATCACAGCTCTGACATACTAGAGCAGCAGGCTGCCCTAAAGGGCTGGGAAAGAGTCTTTGTGTTCTACTTACCGTGTCACCACAGGGTGAAGTGCATGATTTGGTCCAAAGAACCGAAGGATCCCCTGGCCCCTCAACCCAGTTCTTCCCATGGGGTTACTGCAAGAAAAAGAGCCCCATTGGTCTTGTTGTGAACTGGGGTCATGGTTATCTTTAGTTGCAAACATTTCTTTTCTTCTTTTTTTAGGGGGAGATAGAAAAATATCACAAAGTGTCCAGAACAAGTAATAACCAATAGGGAAATTAATTTGACCTAGAACTCACCAGAGGTTTTGACACATAGAGATAAGAGAATCTCTGAGCATGGGCAGAGTGTCTGTCATTTGCCACTCAGAAATTACAGATGGTGCTACACATTGGATATGGTTCCCAGCATCTTCCCACCCACTGCCCCACCACTGACTGACTCTCTACTGCCACCAGCAGACCAAGAGGAGTAAAGTCCGCAGTCTACTTTGCTCATATGAAGTATGAGGTTACCTAGGAAAGTTGATGGTATAGCAACCCAGGGTGACCACTCTGCTGTGGAAATTTACCAGGTGCTTTTTCTCAGCCTAATCTACCTAACACAGCATGGTCGGGATAAAATGGAGGAGGGAAAGCAATATTCTTAACCATATTGGTTCCACATTGGAGGGAAAACCATAAACAAACAAACAAACAAACAAATAAATAATACAAATGCCGGGGGGGGACAGACGGGACAAACAAGATATGACAATGGGAGTGGATCTCCTGTGATTATCTGCATGTAGCAGCTCTGTGACTGAGATCAAAACAGCATGGGGGAAAGCCATACCCTCTTCCCATTTTGCCATTCCATACCAGCTGCCCTATTCCTTTAACTTTAAAAATGTGCAAGGGATCCATTCACAGAACTCTTGTCATCATATCTAGTTTGGCTATAAGCACCATCATACATTTTAAACTCCCCAAGAATTTTTCTCAGAGGTCTTTTGATAAACAAGCTCTTCTAAATGTGAGCACCATTGTTTGAACTGGGCGCATTCAAAACATTTACATATTGCAGCTGTGTTTTTTTAAAATAATCAATCCCACCTTTGTACCATATTTGCTTTCAAAGAACTTTGGACATCCACTTAAAAACAACAATGACAATATGAATATAGGGATAAAAAAACAGTAAAGCCCTTGCCACATAAAACTGCAGAAGTAAAGAACTGGTGAAAACAATTTTAACTGTAATTAAACGCTCCGGCAAACAAGACAGCCACAGCTTGGCAGATAACTATGAGAGCAACAGAAAACTATGCCTAGGAAGGGAATTCCATATTTAGTGATGCTGATGAAGTTGCCAAGGAACAGGGTCACAATACAATTTTTCATTACTTGTAATACTTTTTTGTGTGTGTCACACTCCCTCTTAGTCTGAAAGTGAGCAGACATAGTTGGAGCTCTATCCAATCTACTGTTCAGTGTCATGAGGCTTGATCTGTTTACCCCATCTGCATTTGTGAACAGGAACAGAATGAAGGCAGTGGGTCTGCTTGACACAGTTTAAATACACAAAGAAAGCAGGCTGCTTAAGAGAATAAAATAGTCTAATTGTTCTGGTGTCTTCATTCAGTTTGTTGTTCTATAGGCCAGCTGTCCCCAACCATCAGTACAGTGACCGGTACCGGTCCATGGATCAGTCAGTACCGGGCCGCGGCTCCTCCTCGTCCACCTCCCCGGTTGCTGCCTTGGAGGCTGCCCTGTCACTCTGCCACCGGCTCACCTTTAGTGCTTTCTGGCGGCCACCATTGCTGGGGCTCCCCCTCAGTGTGGCACTGCGCAGCTGCTGCTGGCAGCGCCCCCCAGCGGGTGGCAGGAAGTCAGGGGTGCCAGCGGGAAAGCAAGCGGAGCAAGGGTTCAGGCAGCGGCGTCCCTCAGCAAAAGACTACCCCACCCCTGGGCCTCAGTAAAATTGTCAAGCGTTGACTGGTCCCCGGTGATAAAAAGGTTGGGGACCACTGCTATAGGCAAGCAGGGAGGAAGTGTGCTCAATGCAGCAGGAAGTCTCCAAGGAGAAAAACTCCTGGAAGCTCCTAATCTAACTATGCTAAAAACACATCTCCTCCAATGCCTCTGTTGGGTACCCTTCATGTTCAATCATGCACGCTATAGGTATTGCATATCCCAATGTATTTCCCTCTATTAAATTGCTTTTGCATGATGCATAGGCCAAAGCTGACTGTGACCCCTGGGACATGGTTCCCAGAGTCTCCCCCTCCCCTGCCATGACTGACTCTCTACTGCCACCATCAAAGAGGAGTAAAGTCCTCAGTCTACTTTGCACATGTGAAGTGTGAGGTTGCCTCGGAAAGACCACTCTGCCATGGAAACTGACCAGGGGATCTTTCTCAGCCTCACCTACCTAGCACAGCATTGTCAGGATAAAACCCAAAGCAAAGAGCATAAAGAATAGCAATGGAGGTTCCCATTCATGCCATCAGACTCACAGGGGCAGGCCATCTTGAACCATGTAGGTGCCATGGAAACTCTGTCTGTTGACCTCCCCATCCATACTGTTGAAGTTTATCTTGGGAAGATTCTCCAAGGTGCTGAAAGAGAAGCAAAGTCTCAGCATGTGCACTTCCTGGAAACAGAGCCAAAGGTAGAGGGTGCAAGGAGCAATCACCGGAAGGGCAACCCCTCCCCCCCCCCAAGAATCCAGTGTAGTCAGACCTCACTTCAGTGAGTGGGAGAGGGGGCTCTACTTACTCTCTGGAGAGCTCAGGTGGATCTGTCTCTTTCCTTTCCTCACTGTAGAAGGGCGGGTTGTAGATCTGAAATTCCACCTGCCAGGATAAGAGGCTGCTTCAAGCATATTTCAGCATCTAAAAACACGCCTGCCCACTTTTCAGCCCCAAAATGTACGGGGTGTATGTCTTTTCTTGGGATCCCATGTATGTCTTTTCTTGGGATCCCAAAGTGTTCTGTGGCAGTCCTGGCATTGTGCAGGGCAGGGCATCCCTTGTGAAAGCTGAAGGTTAGTCTTGTCAGGGCCCTCTTCCTGTGCCAGTGGCAGCTGAGGAGAGTTTTGCTGGCCACTTCCAGCGAAGGCAGGGTTGAGAGCCCAACGCTTAGGCCTGGATTCCTTTAGATCAGGACGTGTCTATGTACTGACCTAGACATTTTGGGGTTTAGCCGCACAGCAGCTGTGAGGAATGGCTTTTAAAAATATAGGAACACCCAGCTGGGTTGGGATCACTGCTGTGGGAGAGAGGAAGGGCTTCTGCCCACCCCCATTTGTCCTACACTGAAATAGCACTGGGACAGGGTTATTCAGAAGAAGAAGAAAGAAGAAGAAGAGTCGGTTCTTATATGCTGCTTTTCTCTACCCTAAGGAGTCTCAAAGCAGCTTACATTCGCCTTCCCATTTCTCTCCCCACAACAAACACCCTGTGAGGTGGGTGAGGCTGAGAGAGCCCTGATATTACTGCTTAGTTTTCATGTTTTGCTCCTCTGCATGGAGTATTCTGTGCATGTGGATCAACAAAAATAGAGAAATACTGCTCCAGCACTGTTTCAGCACAGGAAAACAGTTTGGGAGAGGGAGGCCAGAGCTCCTCCCCCCATGGCAGCATTCTGAGACCTTTAAATGCTACTTCCCACAGCTGCTGTGTGGCTGTGGGGCACCCAGCTCTTCAAAAACCTGAATGTCTACTTTGGCCTTGCATTACAAACTTGCCTGTTTAACTCACATGGCTTTCCACGCCAGTTCCTTGAGGGTATTGAGAAGGAAGTGAGGTAGCAGCCCACTCCCAAAGAGAAGTATGTGTGCCTCAGGACTTTTGGACCTCACCCTTGGGGCAAGCCGGAAGTATGAGTCTAGTGGGGAGGCCCCTTCATTGTTTCCTAGACATGAGTAAACTATTACAGAGCACGAAAGTCACTGCAATTGAAAGGCAGGGTTCCTATCACTTTTTTCCTGTCTATTTTCCCTTGCTTTGTAAGAATTGAAGCTCTTACCTCCCATGGCACCTTCTCATCGGGCACTGGAAAACGCATAGCTGTGGAACTAGGATATGAGAGATTCCTGGCACTCATGTGGTATAGAGCTTGAAAAGTTTCTGGGACCTCTTCTTCAGGGTACTCCTTCATCTCAGGGGCTCTGCTGGGGACTGGGACAAACAAGATGTCTTCTATACAGGCCCCATAATCACTCCCATTTAGCCTTACTTCTGAGCTTCTCTGAGCATGCAGAAGAGACCTCTGTCTGCCTTCTCCTCTTGCTCTTGAGGATATGTTAGATATTGCATAGCTTGTTTGAAGCTTTCCCTGCCATGGCACTGTAACTGGCAAGATGAACTAGAAACAGTGTGCGGAAAGGAGATTTAGGGCAGGAGGAAGTACAGCTGTCAAAATGGCAACTGGCCAGTTCCAGGAGAGTTACAAATGTGTGGCATGCATCTCCCAGTGACAGGTAATGCACACACATACAAGCACACATGAGCTTTATGTTGTGATGAAGTCATCAAACTATGCCTTTGGGGAAATTATCTAGCACACATGGAGAAGATGTCCTTGCGCAGTACATGTTGATTTATTTGTTTTTTAGTTTCATGAGCTACAAGCACCTCAGTCACTGTGATGCTGAACACACATATTCACATATTCAGACGTCAACTCTGGGGTAGAGTAATGGAAAACAGAAGCAACCATCAAACGGCACCCCCACCCCACCCCTGCCATTCTGGCACAAAAAATACATTATTCTACATTCTTCTTGTTCCAACCATTTGGCTCAGAGCATGAGTTAGGGGGAAAAACAACCTCACTCTATTAGCAAATGTGATGGAGAAATGGCAGGGGATGCCGTCTCAGCAGGTCCACATCCTGCAGCATGTTTTGTTCTGAGGTTCTAAATGTCTTAACGTGCAGGATGCCCATCTCACATTAAGGACACAGGACAAGTCTGTAATGCAAACTGCTTCTTTCCAAAATATTTACAAACAGAAACAGGAAACAGGTCAGGCTTCTGTTTGCTAGAATTCTGAGGGCCAAGGTCAGTCCCCCTCCCTTTAAAATGCTAATAAAAGCTTGGGATTCCTGACTAGGGACTGAAGGCCTTCTTGATGGCTATGTAACGTAACCTCAAGGACAGGCAAAGATCTGTGACCTCCATCATGCTTTGGCCCCCAAAAAGAAAGCTGCAAGTGCCCTATGTAAAGTAATGAGAAGAAGAGCTGAGTTTTTATACCCTGCTTTTTACTACTTGAAGGATTCCCAAAGCCTTCCTTTCCTCGAATCACAACAGACACCCTGTGAAGTAGGCAGGGCTGGGAGAGCTCTGACAGAACTGATCTGAGAGAACAGCTATAAAAGGACTGTGACTAGCCCAAAACCATCCAGCTGGCTGAACGTGGAGGAGTGGGGAATCAAACCCGATTCTCCCGATTAGAGGCAACCACTCTCAACCATTGCACCCTGCTGGCTCTGAGAGAGGCATGTATTTTGTATTTAGCTACTAGAAGTGACATACCTTTAAGAAGTGACCCACATACTCAACGTGCTTGTACATACCCATAATCGGAGCATCATCCTCTGATCCAAACCCAGTACTGGTCAGGGAGTGAACAATCCACTGCAGTGCCTTTGTAGACTGGAACATCTAGAGGGCAAATCAAATCAGTTCCTGTCCCTCTAACCCACCTCCACCGGAGAAAGAAGGATGCAGACAGTTGTTGAGGGACTCTGTGTCCTACAAAGGGACTTGGACATATACTTTATCTGGGAAAAGGGGTTGTTGAGGAAGTATTTTCTAAAGCTGGCAAATCATTCAGATCTGGGTGTAAACTGCACGGAGCTTTTATTCCAACCCCAGGTTGATTCAGTCCCTGCCCTCTACACAGAATGCGATTTCCGTTTGGATATGGGGCGATTTAAATTTTCCTTCTGCAGCAAGAAGGATTGATCTGGAGTGACCCTACCTTTATTGTGCGATATCTTTTTACCCTCAATATTTAAAGGTTGTTTTGAATCTGGGCTCTCCTCCGTGGTAAAGGACCTGTGATTGGCCACAGGTGGTCATGTGACAAACTTGCCTTCTCTCAACTTATTTAGGTCTTGGATTTATTTTTCTGCCTTCTTCGATCATCCCCCCCCCCTCAAGAAAACAAAGAAAGAGTCTCCATTTGCCTCCTCCCCACTCTCCTGAGCCTCCCTAACCACGTGCAGAACACTTTCCTATTTCAATGGGGAGGGGGGGGGGGAGAGGAAGACTCGAGTTCAAATCAATCTGAATTCAACAGGATTGACAATGGAATAAACAAAGTAAGTGCAGACTCTGCCCTGGTCTCCCTTGGAGAGTTATCTCTCAGCACAGGTGTTGGTTAAGCATGTGGACAGGAAATTTGTTTTACTTCCTTATAAGCACAAAAGCTGAAATTTAGGGATCTGGAGAGACTCTTCTTTGTATAAACACACATTAAGTAATGCAGTGCGGAGGATGGCTCACAAGAGAGAGTCCTCTGACCCCAATCGGCTTCCCGGCCATTCTGGCCCTTCGACCAGGCTGCCTGCTCCCCAGAATGAGCCCGCCCTCCATGAACTTTCAGCTATCTTTAGATGGACTCCTGTGGGTAGCAGCCTTGGAAGTCTGCTTTACCTGCTCCTCCAGAAAGGCTAGTCTCCGTTCCACCAGCCCTGTCCTTTTCACCCAATCGAGGTCCAGAGTTTCTGCCAGGACATCCACCCTAAAAAAGAGATTTGGGCTCACTGTGTGGCCAAGGCATTAGAGGCTGCGTATTGCTGCCAGGTCCTCTCCACTTTCTTTTTTTGGGGGAGGGGGGATTAAGCTGCAGCCCCATTCAGGATGTCCTTCTCTCATTCCACTCAGCCATACCTGCCCCTGTCCAGTACCCCCTGCACAACTAAACTGGTTGGGGCTCATGAAGGGCTGACTGGGATAGGGTGTGAGTTGTAGTGAAAAACTTGGTGTGGTGGACAAGGCATGAACCAACAGAGCTGCTGAGCCCCCTTGAGCTCTTTTGAGTGATGCTGTCTGGCTCAGTCCTCACCTATTGGCCATCTCCTGGATCGTAAGCTCAGCATTCTGCTTCTGCTGGCACTGCTGCTGCTGCAAGTAGTTTTCCTTCAGGTACATCTCCCAAGACAAGAGTGATGCCTCTTCATTCTTCTCAAGTTTCTCTTCTGCAGTCCAATCAAACAGGGAAGGAATAGGGAAAGGAAGCAGAGGGAAGCACTGGAGGATTGAGGCGGCCAAATGACTGGAAAGGAGCATGCTTGGACAGAGACTCATTCTCCTGCTCTGAGAAAAAATGAGATTTTTCTGTTTTACTATCTGTAGGAGAGAACTGCTCTGTAAGAGCAGCCCTAAGGCAACTGTGACTGGCTCAAGGTCACCCAGCTGGCTGCATGTGGAGGAGTGGAGAATCAAACCCAGTTCTCCAGATAAGAGGCCACTACTCTAAACCACTACACCACACTAGCTTTCTGGTTACAACATGGGAGTTGTCCATTGAGTCAATCAAGTCTTGCAGCCCCCATGCTTGGCCGTGTTCAGCGCATCTCTCTGTACCTGGAGTCTACTTCAGCCAGTGGGTCTTTGGGGCACCTCTCACCATGCAGCCCTGGGCAACATGGGCCTGTCATTTGGGGCCAGAGGTAATAACTGCAGAGTGAATTGATGGTTAAACGGCAGAGGGGTTTTGTTTCCTGCCCCTGGCAATGGTCAGGAACTATGGGAAGGGAAAATAAGAAGCCTGGAGAAAAGCTAAGCACTGAGAATTTTGTAATTAGGAAAGCTGTAGTGTCAGAGTGGAGCTTCTCAAACAGCCTGATGCAGGAGCTGGGAGGGTATGACTTTCACCAGAAGGGATGAGGCCTCACCCAGCCAGGATACCTTCCTCAACTGATAGAGTTGAGGAAGGTATTTCATTTCAAATTTCCTCCTGCTCTCATTCCTTCCAGGACCAGTGAGTGTCATATCATGTCAACATAAGAAGAGCACAAAACACCATGTGGTTGCAGTTTATCCCACAGGCTACATTGACCTCCCACAAGACTGTTCCAGTAAGACCTCCCTCCACAGAGCTTCTTACTGAGCTGCTTGCGACGAGTGGCTGGTTTTCGGAGAAGGACCCGCTTGACAAAAAGCTGCAAGTGGTTCAGGAGGATGAAGGGCGGGGGAGCAGGGGGCCGCCCGTGATACTCCTCAATCAGGTCGTGACGCTGAAACTTCCAGATCTGATCCGTGTGCTCCTGCACCTCTTGGAAGGTGTAGCTGGGACAGAAAGAAAGGACGAGGCTCTGTCACAGGTGGCTTGCCCTCTAAATCTCACTGAAGCTTTTTTTGTTTAAAGAAAAGGCAACTGGGAGGCAAGATCGAGTTCTACAGAATCATGCATGGCATGGAGAAAGCGGGTTGAGAGAATTTTAGCTCTGGTTTCCATAAGTACAGAACTTACAGGCACCCAGTAGATTCACGGCAGAAAGATGCAAGTTCTTTAGAGTCACAAGATCTAGGCTTTTTCCAGATTGCCTTCATGTTCCATTTTCATACCTTAAAATTACCATTTTTTGTGTGTCCATTCAATTTTGTTGGCATTCCCATGCTGTTCCATGCAACACCCCTCTCCCCTTACATACACAGCCCAACAAACATGATCCCCACAGAGGCTTCTCTGTGGGGATCATGCTATTTGGGCTGTGTGGGGAGGGCAGCAGACAGACTTGGAGTCTATTGCATTGGCTCCAGCCTGCTCCATGCCCACCCCAATCCCAGCCTGCAGCAAGTCTCAGCAGGGCCAGGGAGGCCAGACACAAGACTGATTAGGACAGCTCCATGTCTACTTACACTTGGTCCGGGCTTGCAGCCATCCCCAGCAGGAGCAGGGAGGCCAAGTGAGGGGCTGATACGTCAAGCTCCATTCCCACCCCTCCCAATCCTGGCCTGCAGCGAGCTCTAGCAGGATCAGGGTGAATTGGGTTTGAAATGCCCACCCCCTGCACAGCTTGACAGCCAGCTGATCTGAGGAGACGCTTCTCTCCAGCTCCCCCCCCCCCCCCCCGCAGCCTGATAGCCAGTTCATGCCCAATGGCTCTATTCCTCTACTCTTCTCAAGAGGGCTTGTTCTGCCAAGGATTCTAGCACTGCATCAGAGTGAAAAACAAAGCAAAACCCTGAAGCATAACCAGTGGAGAGGGTTCTCCCAGAGGTAGGCCCGGCTTCTTTTCTTGGCTATCCACTGAGAGAGGACTGCCCCTGACTCCCCCTAACATTATCTGTGTTCTGTTCAAGTGAGGTCCTCAGCCTCTCATTCAATCCAATCCCAGCAGCATTTTGGCATCCTGATCTTATGACCATCACAAGTGACTGAGCAGGAGCAGTGATGCATGGTTTCCATCGCACCCACCCCTGTCAGCTTTAGAACCCTCTGTCCGCGAAGGGGCAGCAGAGAGACAGTGGGACTCACTTGAACATGGCAATCAGGAGGTTGAGGAGGAGAATGTTGGTGAAGAGCAGGTACAGGCAGAGCAAGATGACTGTCAGCCATTCGGGGAAGTCGGGCTGCTGGTTCGCCTTGTTCTCAGGGCACTTGGGCTTATATGGGTCAGTCCCATTCGGGCTGCACTGATCCGGATTGAAGTTCACTCCTGCCATGAGAAACATGGAAACCAAAGAATGCCAAGTTATCCCAGCAATGAAAGGAAGCCCAGATCTTATACTGCTTGTTCAGAGTCTCCTGAATCCGTTTCTATAACAGATAAGAACAGGTTCTGTTATTAGAGTTTAGCAACATTACTGGGGTTTGGAGAAGTAAAACGTGTGACTCAGTCCTATATAACTTGACTGAAAATCTGGTGGAGCACAGGTTGATTCACAGCATCATTCACTTTTCTTCCGCTCTTAAGAAATGTGCTACTTCTGAACGGCTGCTGGAGAAAAAATCAGAAGAGCTCATCTCCTGGGGATCTGTAGCTGCTTGGAGGGCTATTTATAGCAGCAGTCTGAAAACAAGAACAGAGGAGCCCAGGGATGTAGCTGCCCTGCGCCTAGGAAAGAAACCTGTGTGTGTGCATGTGTGCACTTTGTGTCATTTAATCAGACCAGAATTAGCTTAAAACAGGAAACTCCCCAGGTTAAATTTCTCAACATACAGTATCATCAAGATTTCCAAAAAACAGTAGGTAGCCTTCACGGTCTATCATCCAAAAACAGAAGCCATGAAATACCTTTTTATTAAGACTAAATGATATATCACAACCAATGTGCAAGCTTCGAGTTCTCAAGAACTCTTTATCAGGTTTGTTAAAAAAAAACAAGTGGGTTGGGTTGGGGGGGGGGGAGTATGGTTATGATCCTAGGGTCCCTGTACATCTTGTGTAGGATGCAGGGTCCTTTGGTTTCAATAGTACAGGGCGTGGCTAGGAGGTTTCAAGTTGCCCATTGGTGTGCTGAGAAAAAGAAAGAATGGATGCCATCCTGTTGAAACGATAACAATTGATATGCTCATCAGGACTTCTGTTATATCACAATAGAATTGTCATGATTATCATAGGCCCACCCTCCTTTCACTCAAATCATTCTACTGCTTCATCTCTACTGCTATGAAATTCAGCCAAGACCCTCCCCCACCATGAGGTCATTCAGGTTTTCTGTTTTGTTTTTTGCAAATAGCCTTTATGAAGAAGGTTTCAAAAGTGCCCCTTGGCAGCTTAGATCACAAAATAATGCTGTACCGTCAATGTAGGCAGGGATCTGCCCAAATATCGTCAAGTACGAATGGTAAACGACGCCTCGAAAGATCCAGTCCACGCGGTTCTCATTATGGATCAGTATGGCTTGCTTGGCCACTCCAAAGGACACCACCCAGACAGCCAAGAGGAAGAGGAAGAAAAAGACGTCCTTCATCTGCAAACCCCCAAGAGAATGCAGGCGTGAGATCAGTTTTGCCCACACAGTGCAGGCTGTGGCACTCTCGGCAGGAAAGGAAGGGCAGGAATCGCATGCAGCTTCCATGGTGCTTCCCCAAATTATCTCTTATCAGTAGCAAGGGCAACTCACCATCCTCTTCACTATGATGATTTTGGGTCCTAAAGTTTTACTGACTGTGAAAATGTGCATCAGACGCAGGCAGAAGATAATAAAAGCCAGAGACAATATGATTCTTCCGGGATAGAAAGTGGCTGCGATCCATCTTAGCGCAGAGGAAGGAAATGAAAAGCATACGTATTAACTCTGTTCACCATTTGAGGCACTTCTATATCCAGAAGCAACGACATAATTAATCCTGACAAGACAGAGGTGCTCTGGGTTAGCAGAAAGGCAAGTCAAGGACTTGAGATCTCCCCTTGAAAAACCAGGTTTGCAGCAGTGGGCTGCTGTGGTGGTTCAAAGTGCTTTTGCCCAGCTTTGGTGATGCACCAGCTGCACCTGATCCTGGCTCAGTCAAATCTAGCCACAGTGATCCATGCCCTAATTATATCTAGCCTGGACTACTGCAATTTTCTTTACTCGGGGCCACCCCTGAAGAGCATGTGGAGATGGCAGTTAGTGCAGAATGATGCACTAGCTAGACTGCTGGTTGGGGCCAGTTACCAGGATGCTGTAATGGCCCATGAAGCAGAACAGACAGGACTAAGGAGGAAGTGGCCTGAGGCTGCCTGAATGTGGGCCTTGAAAAGCCTGCCTAGGAAAAGAGTTGTAGGAGGAGCAAAAGAACAGGGTAACTTCACCAACAATTCCAGTCCCTGCCAAGCGATGGAGGAGTCCATTGGAGGAAACTGCAGCTTGGTGCGTACAGTTCAGTGTAAATATTATTTTCTCACAAGTGAAGCCAGAAGCAGAAGCCCCAAGCAGCCACCCCAAGGCAAAAGCTGAATGCAGCTGCATCCCTGATGCCCAGGCATCTGAAAACCTAGTGAAGGGGTAAAAAATGAGCCACACGTTGAAGAATGTTTTCAGCAGACCTCGGACTTGAGTCCTAAACAAATAAACAAAATATGATGCCTGAAAACTCCCCATTCTCTTCACTTTTGAGAAAAAGCACTTTGGCACCTTTGCATAGTTCACTTACCTGCACATTAGTCCAGCTATAAAGATCAGGATGGCGCAGAGATCTAGTTTGTTCCAGAAATCATTGAGATACAAGGAAACCATTTTCAGGAAGCCAAACCCATCAGGATCATAAAAAATCTGAGAGAAGAGGAGTGGTTTTGCTGTGTCAATAAAGCCCTTGTTCTTAGGGCCTTCTAAAGAGAAAGGCTGAGTCAACCTTGAGCCGGCTGCTGGGATTGAACTCCCAGCCTCATGGGCAAAGCTTTCAGACGGCTGCCTTACCACTCTGCGTCACAAGAGGCTCTATAGAAAAGCTTAGGCTGTACTAATTTCAGTTAGTCTAAAGAGATGTTACTTAGGTCATACTTTGAAAGAGATTCCAGACAGGCAGAAGAATCACAGTTTCAAAAAGGCCTAGAAACTGAATTATCCAATTCATTAAAAAAAAGATGGTATACTTTTGGGACTGATATATATATATATATAGATTCAGAATGAATGGAACTGGCAGAACTGCTTGTCACCACTAACACTCATCAAGAGTAATTGGCGAGAAGACTCAGACCATATTTCACCATGACAGGAAGCTCATTCATGAGTGTTTTGATATAGGATCTGTAACTGTGCAATCCTAAATGTTAAACCCTTCTAAGCCCGTTGTTCAGTGGATGGACCACTACCTAGGACTGCATTGTAAAGCAGTCAACAATAAATGACATTATAAAAACTCAAAAAATTCTAAAAATGACACAGGCAAGAGAGAGGAAGCAACAGTGTGCCACTGGACTCTAAATGTGTTGAGTATCTCCAAATACATCATAGGCATGGACTGGTAGATGCCAATGGCAATCAAACTCAATATTAGTGATATTGTAACAAATGCTTTAGCTGGAGGGAAAAGAGCATTTTCTGCTGTCAGAATGATACAGTTTATTCCTAAGAAAATGCAGCTTCCTTTCAAAGAGCATGGTAGCTAAGAGAATGAAATGTAATGCCAATAACAGAGGAATAATTACAAGTTCCCTGCATAACAAAAGGATAGTTTAGGAAGGCCCTAAACCTGAAGCAACATTTCCCAGAAACTAGCATGCGCTCCTTTTCAATGGCACTATCACCAGCGAGTCTTACATGCTCAGCATAGCCAGTACCTGACGTGTTTCCTCGCACACCAGGGAAAAGAGCCAGAAATAGATGACATATTCTTGCCAGGATGGGACTGGCTGAAAATCAACCATCAACACATAGGCAAAGAGGCAGAGGAAGCTGAAGTAGGACAGAATGTTGAGGTGGAAGATGACCACGGGAGCCGTGAAGAAGGCTCGGAAGCGAGTCAGGCAAGTCATTGGCTGGAGCTTCTTCTCTCTGCAAAAACGAAGGAAGTGGGAAAGAATGGTGTGGATAGAGACAGCAGCAGCATGGATTTCACATCTTTGCATAACTCTGCTGCACATAGATCTCTATCTATGCTACGCGGTCACAGCTGGATTGCTAGTGGAGTAATCCTCAGGCTTGTTGTTCATGTGTGCATTCAACACTAAGATGGAAACAGCTGGAAAACGTGGGCTGATTTACCAATGACATTTTTCCTGCAAGAGTGTCACTACTGCAAACATTATTAGTACGTCTGCTTTGTTGTATGCACATGTATTGGAAATGCATCGTTCATCAGTATTTCTCTCTCTGTCTCTACACATAATATTTCCATATACTGAATCAGATCCTTGATCTACGCTGAATGGAAGCTGCTCTTTTGGGTCTTAGATAAAGGTCTTTCACATCACCAACCACTGCTTGATCCTTTTTACTTGAATTGCTTGAATTGCCTGGGACTTTCTGCATGCAAAGTGGATGTTCTCCTACTGGGCTTTACTGCTTCTCACTGGTATCCCATCAGTATGCTGTCTTATACTTACATTCACAGAGAGAGAGACAGAGAGATAGAGAGACAGAGAGAGAGACAGAGACAGAGACAACTTTCCAGTGTGGACAAGCACGAAAGCTTAATGTTGCACAGCCAAGCCCTGCAAATACCTGAACATGATGAGGCCTGTGTAGAGCAGGGGGAAGAACAGCATACACAGGATGACCCGACAGATTCCATTATCAACACTCATTTTTCCCCACCAGACTTTGGTTAAGAAGGCCTGGAAATGGGGAGAGGAGTGCTATGAGTGCAAAGCACAATACTGGCTGAGGCTTGATTCTATGCAGGGGCAGCAGACAGTGAAGGACCGAATGCTCTTTATGTAGACAGGGCAACATTCCATGCCTTAGGTCACTGTGGGTTTCATCCCACAGGATAAGGATGGGAACTGAAGACTCTGGAATGGCCTCTAGAGGATAGGTGTGTCCCAGCCAGGGCTGACTTAGACCACATAATCAGCTTTGCTAAGTGCATGGATAAGAAGCTTGACTTGACTATGGTGCCCCTGTGTGACCACTTGACTACTGATGACATTGTAGTAACCTTACATTCTGCAGCTGTTCACAGGAATGAGGCCAAAGTGTGTATACAAAAATTCATGGTGGTGGGAGGATGGCCATTTACTGATCTTTCTTCATAAGCAATCCAAAAAGCTCATTTTTTCCTCCTTGAGAGCTTGCCTGCTACCCACAAATGCAAAAAGCAAGTGGAAATTGAGGTGTCTCAAGAGGAGCTATTCTAGAGGTCATACACACTGGTTTTAATTTGAAAGAAAAAAGAAAAATTGAGAAGATTTGCTTCCCTTCTGCTGTGTAGTCACTTCTTGTAGTTTTCACGGAAGGAAGGAAGGAAGGAAGGAAGGAAGGAAGGAAGGAAGGAAGGACGGAAGGAAGGAAGGAAGGAAGGAAGGAAGGACGGAAGGAAGGAAGGAAGGAAGGACGGAAGGAAGGAAGGAAGGAAGGAAGGAAGGAACCACTCATAATTTCATTTCATTTTATCTTCCTCCATGAAATGAAAACAAAAATGTCCTGGGAGTTCCTATGGGTCAAAGGATAGGCACACAGAGTTTGGAAGCAGCAGCAATTGGATGGAACTCAAGGCCTTTTTATCCCTAGAGAACCAGGAGCAAAAGTGCTGGAAGGCACTCTTTACATACAACAATGGTTGAAGTTCCTCTACCAGCAGCCATGGAGATGAACTATCTAATAAAGGGTGGGAGGATGAACTTTCTCCAGCATAGCTATCCTGTCTGGAAAAGGCATGGGGATCTCAATGGGCAATCATCACTGAATTGTTCTTGTACGGTAACAGTAAAATGACATTGCTTTTTTTTTTTTTTTGCATGGTCATCTGGAAATACCCCAAGAAATTGAATCACACCTGGATGCCCCCATGAGACACAAACTTCATATTTTTGGCCTCCAGGGCTAGCTGCAAACAGGTAGTTTTGCCCCAAGCATCTGAGATACGGATCAGGAGCTTCTGGGCTCTTTCCTCGTCCTTCCGGTAGCATTCAGTGAAAACACCTAGAAAAGCAACAGCGGATAGAGACATGTATTACTTTCAAGGCATCATGTGGACTTCCAACACATGCACAGCCTGGAGGTCTGTGTAACACCACACAGTACACAGTGTGTACATGCAGAAGCAAAAGACAGAACCCAGGTGTGTGGCTAAAACTTAAAGGAATAAAGCAGGATAGAAGGGCACTCAAAGACAGACTCAGATTGGAAATGGGTGTATGAGCCTAACCACATGATACACTTTCCTAAGGTATGCTTCCAGGTTGGGTTGGCAGTCTGAATTCACATTTGGATCTAAGAACATATGCCATTTTATGACACGGAGAGAACTTTCCCAATTTGAAACAGCCCCCAGTGAGCACTCTTTGCCCTGTTTGGGATGGGTATGCTCCATGTATACCATTGGTATACATGAGCAAACAGTGGCTCCGGGGGACCATTTCAGACCAGGGAAACAGTTCAGTGCAGGGAGAAACTGAGGCCTCCCAGCTTATACTCTGTGGTCCCAAGATAGATTGCGTCTCTGAGTGCCTAGAAACTGGGTTCCCAGGAGGAACCTTGCAATTAACACCTGATCAAAAGGCCTTAGGATGGACCTCAACATGACCCCAAAAACCAAAATAACATGCAGTTGAGCCTTATCAGTTGAATTCTGGCTTCTGAGCATGGTTTCCAGTGGCTGAGGGCACTGCTGAACAAGCAGCTACATAAAACTTGCCACATTTCAGTCTGAATCAAATCAGTGAGATAACACTGCAGGGGGAGGAATTCTAGGACAGAGAGGAGCAGGTTGCTATAGGTCAATGCAGTATAGAGAGTGACACAGGAATGAAGAAGCCTGGAAGGCAGCAGCACAGAAGCAGGAAACTGGCATTGCTATTCAGCCCATGCCTGAAGCCGAACAACCTGACTCACCAATGGCTCGATGTTCATACTCCTCTGCCAGGGTCAGCATTTCCTCCATGCTGTCGGTGTCATCTTCCTCTTTGGACAACTCCTTCAGCATCTTACTGCAGGCCAAAGCTGCTGCAATGCAGTCCTGGCTCTGCAGCAAAAGGACTCAGATTAGCAAGAACATGATACTTCTTTTGGCCCTGGGTCGACAGTGTCCTAGCTGTTGGAAGGGAGGTTGCTCTTTCAGCACAGATCACCCTCCCTACTTCAAGCCTGCCAGCACCCTAACAATTCCCACTGTTTCACACTGAATTCTGTACGCTCTGGTCTCGTTCAAGGGCAGGTGATGCCTACTGTGTGTGTCAATTGGTGGCATGTCAGGCCAGTTTGCTCCAGCACACAGGGCTGGTTCTCTGCCTTCGCAGCCAAGCTGAAGCCCTGAAATTCTGGCAGCACTGCTGGGGCCAAGCATGCTCTCTGTCTGGCCAAGTATCTGTCTATGTATTTTTTCTGCCTTTCTGCCAAGAAGTTCAGGGCACATTATATTGCTCTTCTTGCCACTTTAGCCCTACAATAACACTTTCTGGTAGATCAGGCAGAGAGAATGCCTAGGATGAACTGGGTAACCCAAGGTCACCCAATTAGCCACAACAGAGTACGAATTTGAACTCAGATCTTGCCTATCTTGGCCTAACACTCCATAACAACCACTATATCTAACCCTTTTTCAATTCTTGCCCCTCTCCCGCACACTCCTCAGCTCATCTTCACATGGAGAGATGGGGGAGGGGGTGTTACTCAGACCAAACAGGTTGCCTACCCTCACCTAGGTCTCACAGAAGTAATGAACATGTTGGTCTGTTCCACAAGTCTACTTCAGACTGCAGGTGGGGACTAACATAATATAATGGAATGGTTTTTAACACAGATCAATAGACTCTTGCATGCAGAAGTCTAGCAAGGCAACAAGAAGAACCTTTCTCCTTAGCAACTAGATGTTCATGCCCTTCCCAGGGGGTGGGGAGGAAAATTGTTTAGAGCAGTTTCCATCTGCTTTTAATCCCAGGTTATGCAACTGAAACAGCCTTGGTTATCCTGGTGGATGACTCTAGGAGACGGACTCAGGAGTACAATGTTGTTGATTGTGTACTAGGGATGGGAATGAACTGAATCATGAAGAGAAATTCATCACAAATTTTGCCCTGTTCAAAGTCCGCAAACTGAAGTTCATAACAGATCTGCTGTCATAAACTTCCACAAACTTTTAAAGCAATTTGTGGCAGTTCATGGATAGGGCAGACAAGGGTTTAAAGGGACTCGGTGCCAAGGAGGACCTTTCACCGGCTTGGATTGGTTAGCCAGATGTAGCCTCTCCTGGGCAGAAAAATCTGGTCATTGGTCCATTATGCACACGGGGGATAGCGCACATTCGGGGTGGAATGGCGGCGACTAAAATCACCGATAATGCACAGAGCCAGCTGCAACCGGTCGCAGATTCGGTGCATGCCACCGAAAAAGCCACATTAGCGAAACGCGGAAGAAAGCGCAGCTTCCGGGTGACCGGGGTGCAACCAGAAGCGGCGCTGGGATCGCCGCATACATAATCGGTTACCCTGGGTTTTGCCGCCATTGCGTTCCGTCCCGTGCATAAGCGGTTTGCTTTGCTTCTTCCCCCTCCGCGTTTTTCATGTGACCCGAAATCGCCGTTTCGGCGGCCGTGCATAATGGGCCATCGTGATGCATGCCCTGGTTACATCTAGGTTAGTTTACTACAATGTGCTCTACGTGGGGCTGCCCTTGAGAAGTGTTTGGAAACTTCAGTTGGTTCAGATCACTACAGCCAGGATGTTGACTGGAAATGGTCTTAGGGACCATGTCCAGTCTTGGCCCATCTACTCTGGCTCCCAATTTATTCCCAGGTACAATTCACCACCCTTACTATTCCATCTCTGGTGGTTCTAGTCCATTTATGCAACTGCTTCAGAGGTTGAGGGAATGTTTTTTTTTTTGCTAGGCTGCAGTCTTGTTGTGTGAAATTGGAATGTTGGGGGTTTTAGGATGTTTTTACGTATTATTATGTACTGGTGTTTTTACTCTTGTGGTTTTATTATGATCTGTTTTTATTGTATGTATAGGTTGTGAACCGCCACGAGCCAGTGATGGGAGTGGCGGTATACAAATCAAACTATAAATATTTGGAGGTCCTATTCCATGTGCCCCACCTTCTGAGAATGGTAACCCTTGAAAGGGTCTTTTGGGCTGTGTCACCAAAGCTCAGGAAATCTCTTCCCAGAGAGATGTGTCTATCCCTCTTCCTTCAGTGGATGAAGAGTTTGTTTTGTTTGGTATTCCCTGAGGGATCTCTGCCTCCTGACAATTGTCTTAATTGCTGTTTTTAGGTCTTTGTACATTTTTCAGCTACTTGTAAAATTGTTTTAAAGATAGGTGTGTTTTGAGGGGTCGATTTTACAGTGTTATTTTATCATGCACATTTTGTTAGCCTCCTTGGTGACCCTTGTGATGGCAGAAGTGCAGGATGCAAATTTTGTGAAATAAATGGAAATAAAAAAATAGTTTTCTGCATAGAAGAATGGTTTAAAATCATGTGCGGCTTTACTTGCAGCCTGCAGTGACAGGTTTAGCACCTCAGTGAGACCAGAGTCTCTTTGTCAAAGGTATTTCAATTAAACTTCTCACCAAGGGGTCTTTCTATCAGGGTTGGTGAAGGTCATTACCTAGGACAGGGGAAGTCAAACTGTGGCCCTCCAGATGTCCGTGGACTACAATTCCCATGAGTCCCTGCCAGCATTCACCAGCATTCGCCACTAGCGGCTCATGGGAATTGTAGTTCATGGACATCTGGAGGGCCGCAGTTTGACTACCCCTGACATAGGAGGTAGGGCTCAGAATCACTGGCCAAACTATGTTTCCAAAACTGGAGGCCCACAGGACCATTTGAGGTGGGTGGAGTTCAGTCTGGATGTGTGTGTTTATAGTGCTATGAAGTCTCAGCTGACGTATGGTGACCCCGTTGGGTTTTCAAGGAAAGTGATTAAGCAAAGGGGGGCTGTTTTTGCCTTCCTCTGCAAAGTTTCCCTTGGTGGTCTCCCATCCTTAGCTTCTGGGAACTGATGAGACCAGGCTATACTATACCATTCCACATCCCTCCAGTTTGGATACATCTTGGGAAAAGAAGTCCTTACCTGGGCCCAGATGATTTCAGCCAACTCCCTGCGGTTTTGTACAACTGCCCAAATGAGCAAGTCCCTCACAGGATCCATGGTGAATGCGACGCGGCCAGCAGAACGCTTGTAGAGGGATCGAAGACTCACCCCTTGTACCTACAGAAATGAACTTCCTTGTAAAAGCTGAAGGCAAACAACAGCTGCTAAGAAAGTTGGAGGCATTATGATCAGGTGGCTTCTACAGAGAGATGATTCTCCATGTTCCTCATTTCTGCAGAGCATTCACACACCAGGTTTTCCCTCACTCTCTTCGACTCAGCCCCATGGTTACCAATTCCCCAACTTTTTCAAGCTTAAAAAAATAGTAATTATACCATCATAAAATGATAACAATCTATGGTTACGATGTGCTAGTAAGCCTCTATCCTTTTGGCTGCAGCTATAAAAAGACACATTTACCTTTCTAAATTTGCCAACAAAAAGGGCTAGACCCTAACATTACAAGAAGGGTGTCGGGAACTACTGTACTGTTGCAATAAATTAGTATATTGTTATAACATTATAGCAATATAGGGGTGAAATGGCCATTGCAGGGACTGAGGGAAGAAAAATGGAGGTAATGTAGGCAGGATTTGAAGAAAAGTATAACTTCCAATCCACATGATATTCAAAGCCTCTTTGGCTGCAGTCTTTCTGAAAAGATCATATCAAGCCATATTGGAAAAGATCTGAGCAAGACACATTAAACAACTAAACAGAGGATGTGGATTCTACTGTAAACAGAACTGCTGAAAGGAAGCAAAACCTTCCCATAGAATCCTATTTCTTTTCTAAGAATCTCCAATCATGTTTTTGAAGCACTACAAAAACCTGCAAATCATGTTTGCTAAAGATAACAGCAGCATGAGTCTATACCCCTCTGGTGCCTCTTTCATGCCACTTTCAGCTTGGGGGGGGGGGGGGAATCTGATTTTCCACGTAGGATTAACGTCCTGTGCATAATTTATTTGGATACTGACCCTTAAACCATTAGTTTTTTTAAAAAGATGAATTATGTATGCTGAAATCTTATGTAGTAATTAATTTATAAAAGTGCTTCTTTCTGCATCTGAAAGACCTGTGGGCCATAATAAAAACTGAGCACTGTCTAGATCATCCTCCACTTTGCTACAACCTTTCCCAAAGCTAGTTTGACATGAGAAAGATGGCAGTCAAAGAGTGCCTCTTTCATGTGCCACTTTCATGCCATATGAATGGGAAAATGTGCACTGCTGCACACATTAGCACCTTTTTCATTGATTCGGCTCCCCCTTCCAGTGGCTGCCTCTGTCCCTATTCCCTACCATTGGAGGGCTTTTGACTTTTTTTTTAATGGTAATTGTTATATCACTATAGTGTTACAACAAAATAGCAATTACCACTTAAAAAAAACCCCAAAAAGCCCTCCAGTTCCTTGTGTTGGAGAGCAACGGTGGCCATGGTATGTGTGTGTGTGTATGGGGGGGGGGGTTGCAAAGTGCTGGGGAAATCAATGTATGGGGACTCTTTTGTTTCTGCAAATGCCTCTGATTTCACAGAGGAATAAGAGCTACAAGGACCATCATGATCATGTGGGAGCAGCCTCAGTAGGGAGTCACCATGCAGCTTTGGCTACTAGAAGAATAAAAAAGCAAGGAGGAGACCAAGTCTTGGTGGACAAGTCCCTGGCTCTTCGTTCCATCCACTCACCTGAACTTCTCTAACACTATATCCTGGGATGGCAGGGGAGCCAGGAAAGCACAGGAAAGGAATTTGGGGGACTCATCTGGCTTTTAACCTCTTATAAGAAAAGGTTTGGGATGCAAAGATCAAAGACCAAAACTGGAAGTGCAGATTAAAGTGCAGCACAAACAAGGGTTCTAAACATTACAGTCTGGAGTTCCTAAATGCCAAGAGAAGAAATCCTCAGTCTCATCTCAGCCTCACCTGCGTCTTCAAAGTGGCAGCAGGAAATGACAATATGAGTTAAGACCTGTTTATATTAGGGGTTCAGCAAGGATTGGTGCTGGGCTGAAGCACATGCATCTCTGGCATACTGTGCACTATACTGATATACTGGGTCACTTCTCTCCACTATTAGGCGAGGGAAGAATAGGCAGCCCAAGTATGGATATGGAAGCCCTGTGATAGAAGAGGAGTTGTTTTTTATACTCCACTTTTCACTACCTGAAGGAGTCCTAAAGTGGCTTACAATCGCCTTCCCTTCCTCTCCCAACAACAGACACCTTGTGAGGTAGGTGAGGCTGAGGGAGCTCTGACAGAACTCATCTGTGAGAACAGCTCTGACAGGATTGTGACTAGAAGAAGAAGAGTTGGTTCTTATATGCCGCTTTTCTCTACCCCAAGGAGTCTCAAAGCAGCTTACAGTCTCCTTCCCTTCCCTCTCCCCACAACAGACACCCTGTGAGGGAGGTGAGGCTGAGAGAGCCCTGCTTGGTCAGAACAGCTTTATCAGTGCCATGGCGAGCCCAAGGTCACCCAGCTGGCTGCATTTGGAATGTGGGGAATCAAACCGGGCTCAGCAGATTAGAAGCTGCAGCTCTTAACCACAACACCAAGCTGGCCGAGAAATCCTACTGCAAAGCTACAGAGCTATAAGAGATTTCATGGGTTAACAACATTGCAAAAATAGAGTACATTGAGCTTGATATGAGGCACGGCGATGGAGAGACGATGTCGCTCGGTGTTCTTCGGCTTGGGGTACAGCGGTTGTGTGAAGTCCCCCAAGAGCTCCCTTAGCACCTGGGATACATGGTACAGCTGGACCTTGGGCACTTTGCAGAAGGCTGAACGCTCCTTCTCTTCAAGCAGCACTTTCTGCAGCTTCCCGTGGAAGACACTGGAGGCCACCAAATTGTCATAGAGGTAGTTGAGGGTATCCCAGGTAACAAACTCCTTCAGGCGCACACCTTGCTCCAGAAACAACTTCACAAATTCTGGCTTGTTGGCTATGAGGGCAGCAGCCATCATCGGGTGCAGATCACAGGGCTGTTGGGCAGAAAACAGACATAAGGAGGCAGCATTAATACAGAGGGCTCAGGCCCAGGCTGGTCCCCACCAGGACATGGAAGCAGGGAGAGGGTGTAAAAAAAGGAACTCCAAAGGCAGAGATGAGGAAGCAGGAGATGAGGAAGTTGGAGCCACTTCTGGTAGTAGCAGCAGCTGTAGCTTAGCCATGAAACCAATGTAAGCAGGCAGAAAGCAGCCAAGGGAAGGGACCAGCCATCAGAGGCTCAGCTTTTCTGCCTTGCATTGTGCCTTCATTTATACCTCAGTGAAAGGAGGAAAATGGCAGCCAGCTCCAAGCAAGAAACCGTACTAGTGTTTCCCAATGGACAACAATCTCCCTGAGGGTTGCCCTGCAGGAACAGAGTTTTCAGAGGGATATTGGGCTGCCACAAATGTGTGAAAAATCATATGGTAATTTTGGAAATGCAACTGTGGATCCAGTGGATATCTGCCAAGCCCAAAAACCCTAATTCTGCCCTACATGGAGACCCTTGCCTTCTGTTTCAACTAAGAAGCTGGAGGTTGCCCTGTTTTTCTAGCAAATAAATAATATGTGACACAGATAATAACTGCCAAGGTTAATGTTAATAAGTGTGGAGCCCAATTCTTTAGCAAACCAAAACACAATCTTTACCTATATGTCACCATTAAGAGCGACCCACCTTCCATTCATGATTATCAGTGAAGATCTCACTCCGGGCAATATCCACCCTGTTCCATGCTACTGCAAGCCTCAGCTGGTGGTCCCAGTTCTCATGGCCAAAATTATCACGGTATCTGGAAGCTGCAACACAGATGTAAAGAATTCCTGAACCTGTCCTACACTCAGTCTTGACCATGGCGGCAACCACACCCATCTCTAACTAAACCCTCAACACACTGCTTCTATTCCCAGTTGTGAGTCCTCTAGTATCGCGGGGCAATATTGACCCGGGGGGGGGGTACTGATTACACAATCGATTACCAATCAAGACTGGGAAAATCCAGCTTCTGTTCCCAATTAAAAAATAATAAATTCCTCCTCAGACAAACTTCAAGGAGAGGAATCTGCATATCTAAAAATGCTACACAGTGGGGGTCAAAGCTAGAATTTTGTGCACCTGGATGCTCACTTGTAACCTCAGCAACAGCTGAGCTATAGCTGCGGCTTACCTTTGAGCATGGCTTGCAGAATGGCCACATCAACATCCTGCTGCCCATCTTTGCCTTCCTTGAAGATTGTCAGGAGCTGCCTGTTGCGCACAATATCTTGGATCTGTAAGGAAATGTGCAGCTGCAATAACCCCATTCAGTAATGACTTCTCCTCCCCACGAAGATGTCACTGCACCAGCTCTTAATTTAGGACTGCTGTCTCTTAGTTTTCCCAGAGATATACTGACCTCCAGAGTCTCTAAATCTGAAACGTTGTAATTATTATTTCTAATGTGCATCAACATACATGGAGATTTACAACAACCAAAGGGCTTATTACCCAAAATTTATTATGAGAAAGACAACAAAGAGATGGGAGGCAGATGGGGAAGAAGAACAGCAGAATGTGTTCCATTCCTGTTGCACATCTTCTGGTTTAGTTTCAGTTAGGGAATCATAGAATCAAAGAATCATAGAATCATAGAGTTGGAAGGGGCCATACAGGCCATCTAGTCCAACCCCCTGCTCAATGCAGGATCAGCCCAAAGCATCCTAAAGCATCCAAGAAAAGTGTGTATCCAACCTTTGCTTGAAGACTGCCAGTGCGGGGGAGCTCACCACCTCCTTAGGCAGCCTATTTCACTGCTGAACTACTCTGACTGTGAAATTTTTTTCCATGATATTTATCCTATATCATTGTACTTGAAGTTTAAACCCATTACTGCGTGTCCTCTCCTCTGCAGCCAACGGAAACAGCATCCTGCCCTCCTCCAAGTGACAACCTTTCAAATACTTAAAGAGGGCTATCATGTCCCCTCTCAACCTCCTTTTCTCCAGGCTGAACATTCCCAAGTCCCTCAACCTATCTTCATAGGGCTTGGTCCCTTGGCCCCAGATCATCTTCGTCGCTCTCCTCTGTACCCTTTCAATTTTATCTACGTCCTTCTTGAAGTGAGGCCTCCAGAACTGCACACAGTACTCCAGGTGTGGTCTGACCAGTGCCGTATACAATGGGACTATGGCATCTTGTGATTTTGATGTGATGCCTCTGTTGATACAGCCCAAAATGGCATTCGCCTTTTTTACTGCTGCATCACACTGCCTGCTCATGTTTAGCTTACAATCCACAAGTACCCCAAGGTCTTGTTCACACACAGTTACCTAGAAGCTAGGAAGATTTTCTGTCTTGATACCTAGTATCTTTTCTAACCCCATCAGACTCCTTGACACCATGATACTTAGTTTATATAAGAAGAAAGCCAGCATGGTGTCATGGCTAGACAAAGACCACCTAGTGAATTTCAGAGTTTTCCTCAGAGTTGCTATAGTGTATTATATAGCAAAGATCTTTTTGGAACTGGACCACTCTGTCAGGATCTGCTCAGGCCATCTGTCTTACCATCCTAGAGAAATCTGGCCTACTATTTTTGGAAGAGCAGTAGGTCCTTCTGGAAATCAGCAAAAAAAGGTTTAGGGTTGGGTGAATACCTAATAGGAAAGGCTCTGGGACCCATTTGAAGATCCTGAGCCATGGGCTGAAGCCCCACTGCTGTCTGGATTTCTCCTATATGACTTACTATCCACCAAGTCAAAAGTTTATAATCTGCAGTGTTGAGCAAAGGCTTCCTCAGAGAATGCAGAAAGGCAGTGGCCATTTAATAAGCGCACACTGAGGAACTGAAGCAGTAGGTTGCCAGGATCAGAAACAGGTTCACCAAATGCATATTCTTAACCTTGGATAAAATTTCCCCTACAAAAACCTATAACATTACCACATTTGCACAGGGAGTGTTTTTCAGCCTTACCTTTTTGGTCCACTCCACAATCTTACTTTCAGTGAACTGTTCATAGCTGTCCTTAAAGAACGTGCTCAGTTTTTTCTGGATCAGATTGATGGTTATTTTGGAGTTGGGCAAGTTAGCCACTTGCGCAATCACATCAGCCACACGCCCCGAGCCTTCCACAATCACACAAGGGGTGCCGTTGGTGATTGAATTGTAGATGGTCTGTAGAACAGGAGACCATGATATCACTTAATCCCAATTCTTACAAATGTCCACTGTTGTATTGCCTGCTGATTTCACAGCCAATCTACCCCGGAATAACATTAGAAGACTGAATTCTGCCACCTCAGGCTGTTGGAAAGGGTTTGTCTGTACGAATGCTCTCCTATGTAAAATACTTTCTCCATACAGCACATGAAAAAGGGTTACCATAACCTTACTCATGATATCATACTAAATGTCGGAAGTTTAGTATGTGGGGAAAAAATGGAAAAGTCCATTGTTCAAACTGTCGGAAGTTCTGCAGTCCAGAATCCTACTGCTCCAGTGCAAAGACTGATTCTGAGCAGTCTAAGAGCAGACAGGCTTGACTTGTGGGGCGGTTCTCTGGGAGGACTCTGGCTATGGTCATTCAAGGAGATAAGAAGGTTGATGCCTTTATTGGAGGCCTTCGTGAGGCAGGGACTGAGGCTGATCCTGCAGAACCAAGCCAGCTCATGGCTGTTTAGTGTGTAGCAGTAGTGTGGGTGGACGTAATGACATTCTTCTGTTCATCTACACATTACGGCTGCCATTTCCAATAAAGGCATCAGACCCCCTTTCCTCTTCAACAGTGCTCAGTGGTGCATTGAAGCGGTATAAGTCTGGGTTACAGAACATGAGAAAGTTTGAGGAACGTACTTTTTAACTCTTTCCCAGCCATGACATTCCTGAATCTCCACATGAGTACATGTGCCCAATGTACACATATTTATATTTATATTTATATTTATATTTATATTTATATTTATATTTATATTTATATTTATATTTATATTTATATTTATATTTATATTTATATTTATATTTATATTTATATTTATATTTATATTTATATTTATATTTATATTTATATTTATATTTATATTTATATTTATATTTATATTTATATTCCGCCACTCATGGCAAGCTATCTCGTGGCAGTTTACAGTAGAAACTGATAAAAATACAATACAAGAGCCCGTTAAAAAACCCTTAACAGTAAAATCAAAATGGAAATAGAAAAAAGAGGTGGCGGTGTAATAATTGCTAAAAACCTCTTAAGGAGCCAATAACTGTTCCAGCCAGGGGTCTGAATAGATGACCCTATTGATCCAGGGGCTAAATTGATACAAGTAAAGTAGTGTGGGATCCACAGAATGACAACTCTGAGCATCGCCCAGGCCTCAACTAAATGCCTGGCGGAAGAGCTCTGTCTTGCTAAGGCATAGAATCATAGAATCATAGAATCATAGAGTTGGAAGGGCCCATGCAGGCCATCTAGTCCAACCCCCTGATCAATGCAGGATCAGCCCTAAGCATCCTAAAGCATCCAAGAAAAGTGTGTATCCAACCTTTGCTTGAAGACTGCCAGTGACTGCATGTTGGCACAGAGTCTCTTGCCATACATCCTGTTTCACTTGTGCAAGAAAAGCCCACATGCAAATCAAAACACTTTGAAGACAAACCAGTAGTTATTAGACATTAGGTCCAACAGAGACAATATGCGATTCACGCTGCACATTTACTAGGGAGTAAGTCCTACTGAATTCAGTGGGATTTGTGTCTGAATATACATGTTTAGGACTGCACTATAGTTGAGTGGTTAGGAGAGGTGTTATAATGGAAATGTTCCCCTATCCAACATTTGCTTTTTCAAAATGATCTGCTCTTTTGCCCAGGGAAGTACTTACATCAAGAGTCCCAGGGCCGCCCTCCAGGACTACACAAACAATTGGTATCTTGATGGAAACTCCTGTGAAAAAAAATAAAAGCTCATTTCTACATGCATATGGTGCATCATTCCTCCTTTTGTGCTGGTGCTTTGCTATCACAGCGTCAATCAAATAATTTGGCACCGGAAGCTCTTTGTAAGGAGTCTTCAGAACATGGAACGACATGGAAGACACTGCAGGAAATTCAGTCTAAATCTCAAGAAACTGCTAGTCCTCCTCTCAGTCACCAGCAAGAGATGTTCAGGGGTCATTTGCCATTGCCTACTTCCACACTGGCCCTGCTTAGCTTCTGAGATCTGACAAGATCAGGCTATCCTGGGGCTATCCAGGTCAGGGTTAGGCTGAGCCGTAATGTAACTGGCCCAAGGTCACCCAGAAAGCTTCCATGGCACAACTAGGGATTCAGACCTGGATTTCCCAGATCCAAGTCTGACACTTTAACTACCACATCATGATGGGATAGCATGCCTCTGAATCTTTTTACTGGCGTGATTATTGACTGAGGGCCCTGCAAGAACTTTCGGCATTCCACAGGGCCTGTAAGACGGAGCTCTTCCATCGGGTCTTGGTTGAAGTCACAGCATGGGAGATCCGTTGGGACCCTCTAGACTAGACCATCTGCAATGGAGCTGGCACTCTTACGTTGTCCCTTGAGGCAGGGTTAGTCAGCCTGTGGACCTCCAGATGTTCATGGACTACAATTCCCATGAGCCTCTGCCAGCATTTGCTGGCTGAGGCCCATGGGAATTGTCATCCATGAACATCTGGAGGCCCACAGGTTGACTAACCCTGCCTTGAGGCACAGGGAGGGGATATTGTTGGTTGAGAGGGAGGGGAGATAGTTCTGCCACCAGGATATTTGTTTTAATGAGGGATCAGGGTCTTTCTTTATTTCTGTGGGGTATTGTTTTTATTTAAACCGTCGCGAGATGGCTTGACTGATAGAGGTGGGTAATAAATCTAATAATCATTATTAATAATAATGATTATATATACAAAGTTCTATTTAAATTATTATGATTACATATACAAAGTTAAATCAAACACATTTTTCGTTATCTGCATTTATTTAATGAGGTGAGAGGGAGTGCTTACTGGGCAAGGAAATAATAATATATTTGTTAAGCTATTTTGATGGTAATTTTTGATTTGCTCATGTACAATTTCTTATGAATGCATAGCGTTTTGTAGACTATGCAATGTTTTTTGACACATGAAGAAGTGTGCTGTGAAACAAGCGACTATCCGGAAACTCCGTTTGTCCAGCCTCATGATGTTCCAAGTATTGAAGTCTATGTGATAAAATTGATATTTCTATGAAATGTTAACTTACTAGTAAGACAGGCATTCTGCCAGTGAAGCAAATTGTTTGTAAGATAGGCATGGTGCCATTATGCTAGGCATTTTGCCCACCAAGAAAAATATTTTGTAGAATAAATTGCACGTATTTTAATTTGCATATTTTTTGTCAATCGTACTTGTATGCAAACATTTTAAATATGGACTAATGGTCATTGTTATAAAATTTTTACACTGATACTGTTAGCATTCTTTGAATTTACAATAACATGTGAATATATTATTGGCCTCTTATACATGGTGAATTTTTGTTTTGTTTTTGTGTGTTGGAAGTTCACTGTGTACTGTGACCATTGAAACAAAATTTGGGTCCAATGCCACCTTTAAGACCAAAGTTTTTTCCTGCTGCTTCAGACCAACACGGCTAACCTATCTGAATATATTTTTACAGCCATTATTATTATTCATTTTATTTCATGATTATTACTGAAAATAATCATGTTGTACAGACCGACAGCCCTGCCCTGACTGACAGACTCTGCCTAGCTGGATTTTGTCAGATCTCAGAAGCAAGGCCAACATGGAGGCAGGCAATAGCTAACTGCCTCCAAATGTCTCTTGCCTTGAAAATCCCATGGGGTTGCCATAAGTCAGCTATGACTTGATGGCAAAAAACATAGGGAAGGGAGTATTTAAAAATTGTCCACCCCAAACACCCAGATATGTCACTGTTCCCCTCCTACTTCTGAAGCTGGAGAAATATTCCAGTATTAATTGCAGTTGTGGCTCCCAACTTTTTGCTCTGCAACAAGATGCTTCCATACCTTCTTTCACCTTTGTTTGCTCTGAAATAAACTTCTCAAGTTTGGTCCTCAAGGGGATCTCCACGCCGTATTTCCCATGTGTCCCATCATCTACCAGGATGAAGTGTGAGTGATTGCTGTCAAGACAGGAGAGGTGCCCTTGGCTCTCCTCATCCAGTACGTATTCTGCTGGGAAACTGCCCTGCAAACATAAAAGCAAGTGACAAATAGACAAAGTGACAGTAATTTTTGGACCCCGGGCCCTTAGGATGGAATGACATGGTATGTGAAGTTCTGTGATAATTTCTAAGGGCATTGTTTCTTTTACAAATTATAGATGCTGAGGCTGGCATATATAAAGGTGAAGACATAAAGGGCATTTTTAAACCCTGTGCTGCCCCTCGTCACTATTTCCATGATACACTGACACCCCTCCCAGGAAACAAAAACGTGAACACCTGCACATTTCCCACAGAGAGGGTAAAAGCAGATTAGAGATGCTGATTTGGGTGGTGGGGGAATCTGGATGGAGGCAAAGGCTAAGAAGCCCACTCCTTCATGGTCTCTCATGGAAACTGCAGCCCCAGGGCATGCAATCTGCACAAGAAAAAAAAAGTTTAAATAAATGGAATACATAGTTCCACCGATTGTTGGGTACGTCTGTACACAGTAGACATTACTAAAATCTTTCTGCAAAAGAATGGCAGATCTTTTGGAAGATGGCAGGATTCTGAGTAGGTATTTTCCTAATGCCAAAGGAAACAAATACTATTGGATCTGACCAGTGTAGAAAAAGTGTCAAGATCTGCAGAATGTAAGAAGAAACAATCCGTTCTTGCTCCTTGTTGCTATTGATTTCACAGTTGATGGGATCAGGCTTGCCTGGGCTATCCAGGTCAGATAACTGTGCAGAAACCAATCCAGTCTGAACTCATTAGCTTCAGTGGGTTTAGGCTGGAGCAATTCTGCACAAAATTGTCCTATAAATCACCTATAAATCACTATTAGAAAGTCTGGAGGTCCTTTGGCTCACTGTCAGAAACTCCCATGTATTCCTGCCATTATTATATCTCTGCTGTAATTTAGTGTGTCCATTTAACCTGACTCGTATACCCTCATGTAACCCAGATGCTTTCATTTGATACCTCAAGGTTTATTTCCTGCTGTTGTATTTTATGCATACCAACCTCCTCAAACATTCCTTACCTCCTATTCCTTATTGTCCTTCATTTCCCTCCCCATTTGGTTTCCTTAGTTCCCTCATCTTCCCAACCCTTGATGCCTGGATTGTTATCTCCATATTATGACTTCTTTTGAACCATGCCTGGTTAGAGTTCTCAGGAGAGAGAGAACCCCCTCAATCCTATGCTTTGTGAGCCAGTTCTGACTATGCCTGTATTTCTGACTATGCCAGTTCTGATTAGTATGCTTGCATTTCTAATAAAAGAAAATTTAATTCAAAGAGTTTACTTATTTAGAATCAAAGTCTCTCACACTCACCATGGGACAGATAAGGCTGCTGCGGTTGTGCACAGTCCCCCAGGTTGCAATGCCGATGGTGACAATCTCGCCTTCCTTGAGGCTACTGCTCATGCTGAAGCTCCGCACTGCTTCCCCAACTTGCTTCATAACGCCAGCATGAGAACCACCACTGATGATCCAAGCACCTATGGGACAAAGAATATGAATGGACTGGCATGGCGGTCACATTTCTCTTGCATTTACTGTGGACGGAGATTGGCCAGGAAGTCATTTTACCTGTTGTCTGTGCCACTTTGACAAGCCCCCTCCTGAAAATGTTTTTCAATCTCAACTTCATGTTGAAGTTTTTCGCTCCTCCTGTCACAGATATTAAGAGGTTTGGTACATCAAGGCCCCAGTGTTGTGTCATTAGCTGGTAGATGACTCTTGGGGGAGTGTCAGAGGACACACGCACAAACTGAAATTGCAAAATGAAACATATAACAGATGCATTTACTAAATCTAACAAGTATGCAAAAATTTCCAGACTCGTTAGAGTATTATAAGATGTAACTATCAGGGCTTTGAATACAGCAGAGTATAATGTTTATTATTACATTTATGTACTACCTGTCTTCCATGAGACCCAGGGTGGCATGCATTCGATTTCAAGAATGTCTCCCCTTCCCTATCTATGCAGAATATTTCAGGTATGCAACATTTACTTTGGAATAACTCTGCAAGTAAATCAAGTAGGGCTAAATTGCACATGTGGGTGGGTTATTTCAGTGACCTCTAACATAGTGACCATGACTATCAAAGCGCTTGGTGATATGTTTTCTGGAATCTATTCCTTAATTTAAAACTTCTGTTTCCTAAAATAAGGAACCAGTCTTGGCTTTTCTCCATGTCAGTGTAACAGCAACTGCTTCAGAAAAGAGCAGGAAGCAACCAATCACACACAGCTGCTTCTATTTGAAGGATGATGCTTGGTTTCGGACCTCCAAACATTAACTCCACCCTCATAGTAGCTATTTTATGATGCCACCCATTACCTGTTCTCAAAATTCCAGTAATGACCATAGGTTCAATAAAGCTGAGGACCTTTGGGATATACTAAAGAATATCTGAAAACATGAAACTTAAGTAGCTTATGAGATATGTATTTGTACTGGAAAAACAGGTGGGGAGAAAGAGGAGTCTCTCTCCCCCCATGCTGCAGTCCCAATATGACTTGGAGTCCTTTTGTAGATGCTGCAGTGAATTGCCTTATACCTCTGAATTTGTATTAAAGCTTATTTTAACTTGGGCCTGCACTCTGTATAGGTGAACAGTCTGTAGAAGGTCTGCAGAAGGAAACTGATAAAACTCTTGGGCATGAGAAAGAAGCTCTTCCCTCTTAGCTCTGTCCTTCATTGTTGCTCTGTCTCTATCTGACTGCATGCCTCTCTAAGCAGTATCCATGAGCATGTGTGGCTGTGATCACTGGAGAAGAACCTCAGAGCATGAGACTGAGGTAACATGTTTATTAGCTACTTGCAGCTTCTAGAATTAAGAGCCTGTCTTAATTTTCCATTATTTAGAGTATGGAGAGAGTTATGGACAGAGGACTGTGGTTTTATCACCGTCCCTTTTTTATCCCGACTCAGTTTGTTGTGTCTACAAATGCTGTGTATGCTTTCATTTCCTATCAAAATCTGAATGCTACAAATCTGATCTCTATGATCCATGTATCAACGAGGAATTGGGGAATGATCCATGATTGTCCCCCTCATTCTCAGAATGCATGTGAGTACACTAATTCTTGCAGTAGCCAATGCAATCAAAGTGGGAGGTACAAAACCAGGGCTGTACCTTTAAGTGTCCAAGCAGCAGAGGTTGCCTAGTAGCAAGGCCCTGGTGATCAAATCCTAGAAACCAACTAGCTGGTGGTGGTGGTACCAGAATAAAAGAAGAATAAAAGAAGTGCAACCATGAGTATGGGGAAGGGGAAGCCTTGCTAGGTAGGAAAACCAGGATGGCTATGTGTCCTACAAACACTCATTGGGCAAATGAGGGCTTGTGAGACCTGTTTTCCTGATAGTTGTTTCAATTTTTAAAATATCATGGGGAGAACTGATTAGAGATCTCACTACATCATGTCTACTTTGGCCCTTAGTCTTTACAGAAAAGCACAAACAGGTCACACCCAGAGAATACTACAATGGGGCTATAGTGTCTTAATGATACCATAAACTGAGTGTCTTTAATTGTTGAACTTGCATTCTGGATGTACAATCAAAGGACTTAATGAATGGATTCACTGATTTCGTGCCCTTACTATTCAAATAATGATCCCTTCTGATACATACTGAAGTCTAAGACAGCTGTGAATACTGCCCATACTCATGCAATGAATCACAACCCTCTGCATGGTAGTGAGTCATGTGCTAACTTAACTTACCTTTGCTACTTTTTGTCCCAAGCCTGTGAAACACAGATCCCCAAAAGCATCTGTTGGTACTTCATTGACATGTCTTCTGGAGTCCCATTCTTTCCCCTGGAACATGGCAGGTTTCATGGCTTCCTCTGAATGCTGTTCCCTGAGATACCCACACTCACAAACAATCTTCCTGTAAGAAAACACAATTGTGTTTTCAAAATTGTTGGGAGCCTTGCCACAGCAGCCTGCCATATCCACAGAAAAAGCTATATGCATTTTTTGCACTCAAGCAGTCCCATTACATAATCTCACAGCCATTCTGAAAATGTTAAACACTACAATCCTCACACTGCAAAAACAATTTTTTTTAAAGAAGACTTTAAAAAATAAATCTCCGGGGTTCCTTGTCTTCTGTATGTGTATAAATTGCTGCTGATTTATGGTGACCCCAGCAAGGGGTTTTCCAGGCATGTGAGAAGCAGAGGTGGTTTATCTAAGAGATATTATTGAGTCACCTCAGGCGGAGCCCACATCAGCATATGATAACATGACAGGGTGGGACAGCAATAAACCTCCAGATAAGAAGAAAATAGATAAAATGGGTTGCTCAGTCAGAAAGGGAAAGAAAAAAGAGGGAAAATCCAGCCTGTGAGGGAGGGAAGTGGGTGAGTGCCCCATAACTGCCAACAGCAAATATGACCAAAATCCATCATAATAACTATTCCTTCATGATCCCCTAATGCAGGGGTAGTCAAACTGCGGCCCTCCAGATGTCCACAGACTACAATTCCCACAAGCCCCTGCCAGCATTTGCTGGCAGGGGCTCGTGGGAATTGTAGTCCGTGGACATCTGGAGGGCCGCAGTTTGACTACCCCTGCCCTAATGCATGGAGAGATATTGCCAGCATAGTTTGTGATCATGCTTCCATGCACTTGGCTAGAAATAGGTGGGAACAAAAATTATTTTAGAGGAAAGAATAAAGGCAGCTCCCTTACCCAGAATCTGACAACTGGGAACTCTCGATAAAATAAACACATTCTTTTTTCCTAATGTTTTCAGGGATCCATGAGCTAAGATTCTCCTGCAATGGGAACAGAGGACAAAATCGTAATTATTACCAGCAGAAGCAAAATATCATACTTTTTTTGTTTGCATAGTTATATAAATACAACTCATCACATCGGTGGTACAGAATCAAACCATTTCCCCCTTCCATGATAAGCCACTCCGTTCTTGCACCAATCCATCCTTCTTCTCCTTTCCACTGAACTTGCCTTTTCATTGGTGCTGGGTATGAAGTGAGCCCTCCTTTTACTCTTACTGAAGTTACTGTTACTCCGCCTGAGGTTAGGGACCATATCAAGGTCATAGTAGCTCTTAGGGGACACAGAGTAGCCGTCTCCTTCATCAGGGCAGACCTTGCTTAGTTCTGAGGTGAGTGTCTTGATTCGTTTCCCTGGTCCGGCCATGGCCACATTTCTTTGTTCAGTCACCAAAGCTTCTCAAGTGCAACTAGAAAAGTTCAAAGAAATCATCATGCTGAAGTTAAAAAAATACAGCAATTACAGCTGAAGATTACTGCCTGCTTATTAAAAGCACAAAACAAACAATATATTAAACCAAACAATCATAAAGGGGACTTATTACTTGAAAAGCTTAATCCATGAATTCCAGCATGTTTTGGGATTGCAAGATTCTGAAAAGTAAGAAAGGTGTCCAAAAATTCCATTTAAATCAATTAAATTTCTGTGCAGAATTTGGTCATAGTTCTATGGGATTTAGGCATCTCTTGCTATTTTCGGGCTTGCATTCAGACAGATTTTGCTAGACTGAATCTAAAGGTCACTTCACTGCCTTGGCCTGGATTTCCCCATGTTTCTTACTGACTGTGCTTTTTTCTTTTTTAAAGCTTTTCAACAAAGCCTTACAGCACATACCTATGCATGGCTATTCAGAAACAGGTCTCACTGTGTTTATTGATGATTATTCCCAGGTAAGTGGCCTAGGGCTGCAACCATACGTCTGTTCAGGGTTCAAGCCTCAGTGGAATTTGAGTTTGAAACAAATATACCATCAGTTGTTAGCTACCAGTCCCAGAGCATTCCAAAACATTCAAGCTGTCAATTCTTTATTTCTACACCTGAAGTCCTGCTGGATGTAGTTTGAGAGGCAGAATCACATGTAAACAAGAGGCCCATGTGTAAGGCAAATGTATGCCTGGCCTGACATCTCTCTGTGTTTGCAGGAGATCCCAACATCCAGAACTGCTCCCTAAAAATTTGCTGCTGGCTCTGAGAAGCCAATCCATTCCCCCCAAGTTTTGGATATGCTAGAACTAGTCTCCCCAGGAGCAGTCTACAATGATTTCTTTGCAAACATAGGCAACAGTTCTATGTATACTTACCCGAGTGCTGTTGACTTATGAGCAGCTATGTACATAATCAGGCTGTACACCATGAAAATAAAAAAACTACATGCTGACTTCCCAATTCACACATCCTTAATAGCTGTATGCAGAAAAGCACCCAGTTCCATCAGCACAGCACAAAGCAAGCTGCTACTGTTTAAAATGCACTAAGGATTTTTCTCATGACCTTGCAGTGCAGAAGATTGCTTCCAGTCAGTACAACTGCTAAGCAATTCTGCAGTATGTCTTCTGCTCACCTCTAGTTCTGCAGGGGATGGTTAGTCTCCACACCGGCTAGAGACGAAGATCACCTGCCTTGTCACTGGAAGGGTCCAGTTTAAGGACCCTTAGAATTTGCAATGAGAAGACATACACACGCATCAACTCCCCCACCCCCCCGCAATGTTATGTACCTTTCCTGCAGCATCCTCCTGATAACATTCTTGCTCACGTGGTCCCTGCTAGACATGAGGGACGCACCTCTGTCTCATATTGCAGGCAGGTCACTTTATGGCTGGAGAGCTTGGAATCGACACAAGCTTTTCTAAAGTGACTGCAGCTAGGAGGAGGAGACTGTGGTATGAGGCCTGACAGATTGCCAGCAAATCACACTGCAGAAGCCAGTCCCAAGCCAGCTCAGAAACCTGGGATAGGATAAATACCTTCCCCCTCCCCTGAATTTGCCTGACTGTACAGTGGATCACACATCTGCCCTGATTCGCAGAGAAAGCAACTGCACCTCACGGCCTGGTCTTTGGAATTCTGAACAAACTAAGAGTATTACCAATCATGGGATAAAATTTTCAAAGCGGTTTAAATATGACTGTTTCATTACCTGCAGAGTCCACACTGGCAAGTATGTATTATCCAAACTATTCCAGAAGGTGCCTGGGTCCTGAGTGGCATACGTTATACATTGCTGCAATACTAAACTATGTAACTAGAAGGCACTTTGAATTTGGAAAGTGAGCAGCCCTTCCTAATAGTATCCACACTTGCTTTTAAGCCTGGGTCACTGCATGTTTATAGAAATACATTGACTCTTTGCATCCCCCATCCAATGAATAATCTTCAAAGTAATCGTGATAAAATACCAATAACAAGATAGAAGCCAGTGAAAGATCCAAGGTAGCAGGAAGAGAGAAGTCTATGTTTTCATCCCAACTCATTATCAGAACCTGAAGTCTGATCCAGAACTCAACTGGAAGCCAGCACAGCTGTTGGAGGATGGGCCGAGGGTGGGACCTCCCTGGTGTTACTGTGAGGACCCTGGCCGCTGCATTCTGGACCAGCTGCAGTTTCAAGATCACAGTTAAGGTCAGGTCTGCATAGAGTGAGTTGGCAGAGTCCAGTCTAGAGGTGACCCAGAGGAGCACTCTGGCTGTGTTTTGGGGCCAAGTAGGGCACTAGTAGTTTGGCTTAATGGTGATAAAATACCAGTTGTACTACTTTCATGACCTGAGCCTCCATTGAGAGGGAGGCATCGAGAATCACGCCCAGGTTCCTGGTGGAGTTGGATAAGTGGGTAAGTCCGCTTCCTTGCTTGGACCCTTCCTTCCCAGCCACAGGACCCCCATCCTTGAAGGGTTGGGCTTCAGAGGACTCTGCTTGAGCCAAATCACTGCTACTAGCCAGCTGGCTAATGCTTCTGGGGGAGAATCAAGGCAGCCGTATGTTAGGAGGAAGAGCTGGGTGTCAACAGCGTATCGGTGACAACCCAGCCCAAACTTATGTACTAGTTGAGCAAGAGGGCACATAAAGATACTGAATATGGGAAATCAGTAAGATGGGAGCCATGGATGAGTAGCAGCCACCTAATACCTATGCCTTAGGCCAGAGCCTGAGAGGTATGGTGGCTTATACTGGGGCTCCATTTGAAAAACTCAGATGCAGTTGTTGACCGGCTACTGTCTCACTACCATAAGCTAGCACTGTCATCATCTCTGAGCCTAACCTGAACTGTTGTGAGAATAAAATAACTCTATGCGTGCTGGCCCGAGCACTATCAAGGAATTGAAGACACAAATATGGACATTAGAACAAACAGATTGTTTTTTTTAAAGACAGCATTTATATGAGGTATACAATGTCAATTTAAATATAAGCAGCAGCACATATGCTAGAAGGAAAAATATTATTAGAAACCATCAGTAAAAACACAACATTTAAGAATATGTCTGAAATGAAGTAAGATAACCAGAGGTACAATATCAGTGAAAGAAAAAACACTGTGGCATAGCTGGCAAAAAATTCAAAGGTACATATAAAAGTTGTCTTCTCTTTTATTCCAACATGTGACAAGGTTCTGGAACTGAATACCTTGTTTCACCTTCACTTGGTCATAGCACATTTCATCAGCACAGACAAAAATTATAGCTCCCAAGCAGTATAGTAACCAGCATTGCCTGGAGCCAGTCTGTTACCAGTCTGTTGTCTGTTGAATTCAGCAACCCTGAATTCAATTCCTTCCCCATTCAATCATCATAGTATGCGTTTCCCCACCCTAGCTTCAAAAATGCTAGAGGGCGTCACCCCAAGGATCAGACATGACCCGGTGCTTGCACAGGGGATACCTTTACCTTTACCCTAGCTTCACAGTTGGCAACCAGGAGTGAGACAGGGATGTTTAATGACAATGTCATGGCACGTGTTTCTATAAATGAAAGGGAGAGGATGGAAAACCCGACACAGGAATCCACTTTGGCCAGCAGTCTTATGATCATTGTCACCTTTAGGCTGTATTCTCACATTGTTGGATATGTGCCATTGTCACACTTGTAGCAATTATTTGTACTTAAATAGATTGTCCACACAGGAATATCCAGCTGTGAATTACTGTTACCATAGTGTAACAGTAGTGCAATAGCCAGTGTACTTGATATAACTCAGACCATCATTTCCTATTCTGTCTCCTTGGACTGGCAGACAACAGGGTCTCACATTCTGATCCAGTCCATTTATCACCTTGCTACCTTAAACCCCTCAGCTGGAGATGAACTGGGTTCTTAATACATGTGAAATATGAATTCTGCCACTCCTATGTCATCCAACACTTGCTTTCCCATCACCCATTAACATACTAACTTTAAAATGTAAAACTGAAGACCTTGGTCAAGCCCATTTACAGTCCCATCTTAAGCGGAGTTCCATCCCTAAGACTAGCGATTCCCAACCTGTGGGCCGCGGACCACATGTGGTCCTTCGACTAATTGGAGGTGGGCCCCGAAGGACGCCTTCTTCCCCCCCCCAGGCCCTTTACTTCATCCCCCCCAGCCCTTTACAACACACTTCATTGTTGTGGCATGTCTGTATCTTATTTTGAAGGGATGTTTAAACATTACCATAGCAATCAGAGAGCGTTAGGGCAGTGGTTGAGAGTAGAGGAGTAAACTACCCCCCCCCCCACCAGGCCTCAGTAAAAGGCGTTGAGTGGTCCCCGGCGTTGAGTGGTCCCCGGTGATAAAAAGGTTGGGGACCACTGCCTAAGACCACTGACTTCAATGGAATAAATAAGGGCGTAACCACACGCAAGATTGCACTGCTAGGCTGGTAAGAGGTCTCTACTAACCCTAGGGCCTAATGGGTTCAGGAGGAGGCCTTGAGAGCACATGAAGAAAGTTTTTCAAGTTTTTACAGCTTTTTGAAAGGAAAAAGCAAATGACAATTATGTAAAATGTATTTTTGAAAAGATGGAAACTACATTATTCTCAGACACTGAGAATTACTTAAGTGCTTCTAGGATACCAAGCAAAGCAATGTAAAAGCTACTGTGGTGGTTGAGATGGAAGGGCCTTTTAAAAAAATCTATGCTTTTCACACAATAAATCAGAATTGATTTTTTTTTTGTTCCATTAGATGTATGTCATTTGTTGGGTGGGATGTTTAATTATTTTAATTTTTTTAAATTGCAATATGTTTGTTTTACTAGTTTAGAACTTTTAAATTTATTAGCTTTCTTTGCAGACTGAAAATTTTACTGGTACTAGAAAGACCAGTTCCAAAGTAGAGTGCAGTATATCATAAGAGTTGGAAAGTGTCAAACAGGCCAGCTAGTACAACCCCCTGCTCAATGCAGAATCAGACTAAAGCATCTCTGACAAATGTTCATCTAGCAGCTTTAAGATTGGCAGTGAGGGGGAACTTACTACTTCCCTAATGAGCACATTCCAGTACTGAACAACTCTTACCATAATTCCTTCCCTAATATCTTGCTGGTACTTTTCCACCTGCAATTTAAATCTATCTGTCTGTCTGTCATCTATCTATCTACCATCTACCTACCTACCTAATTGCGAGTCCTATCCTCTGTTACCAAAAGTGGCTTAAAGATGGCAAACATGTCCTCCTCAACCCCCTTTCCTCCAGATTGAACACTTCCAAATCCCTCAGCCTTTCCTTGTAGGGCTTGGTCTCCAGGCCCCTGATAATCCTATAATTGGTCTCTTCTGCATCTGCTCCATTCTGTCTACATCCATTTTAAAGGATGACGTTGTGCTAGATGGATCCATAAACTAGATCAAAATACTAGATGTATGCCAATTTAGCTTGAAGTTAGTCAACCAAGTATTTCTATTAGCATGATCTGTATATTGTTAACGTATGGTGTATTGGTTAGATTGTCAGAGGCAGAGATAGTGGAGGCACAGGTCCCTGATAAAACATAGTCATTGTTTTGAGGAGAGGTCCACTGTTTTCAGTGATGCCTATGGTGTATGTTGATGGATAATATCGAGATCTGCACATTCAGCCTCTTTTTAAGCACCTGTATTGACTTCCAATTGGCTTCCAAGTCAAACTCAAGGGGCTGTTTTCAACTTTTAAAGCTCTAAAAGGTTTGGGACCACCATATCTTAAGGCAGTGGTTCTCAACCTTCCTAATGCCGTGACCCTTTAATACAGTTCCTCATGTTGTGGTGACCCCCAACCATAAAATTATGCAAATGTTCTTTCACAGAAATTAAACTGAAACTAAGCATTGGTGTGAAGATTCATTGTTCATGATTATATATAAATTGGTGGGTACCTTCAGGAGAAGTGGCAACAGTGGCACTGACCCCCCCCCCCGCCCCCTGGCAAAGCTGCTCGCCCTGCCGTGACCCCTATGTAAGGGTCATTTGACTCTCAAAGGAGTCCAGGTTCCCAGGTTAAGAACCACTGTCTTAAGGACAGCCTCTCCTGTTACCTCTGTAGAGTTTGTGTTCCACTTTATGTAGATTTCTGATGGTGCCAGGCGGTTCATTTAAGCTCCATCAAAACAAATGCTTTTTTGATGGTGGCTCCAACCTGGTGGAAGGTTCTGTCTGAAGACTCCTGTCGTTGTCCTCTAAGCATTTAATTACTAGGTCTTCTAGCAGCTTCTTTGATAGTCAGGCCAGAAGGTTAAACTGCTTTACAAAATATTTGTATTTTATTTTTTGCATTTGTTATGAACGCAGGACTAAGGGCTGATGTGAAGCAGGATAGATTCAAGTGGGTAGCTGTGTTGGTCTGAAGCAGGAGAACAAATTTAGAGTCCAGTAGCATCTTTAAGACCAACCATGTTTTATTCAAGGGATGAGCTTTCCTGTGCAGGCACATTTCCTCAGATATGTAAACGAAAGCTCATCCCTAAAATTACGGTAACATCTGTTGGTCTTAAAGGGGCCACTGGACTATAAATTTTTGAAGGAGGATAGGCAAGCTTACCTCTACCCCCCAGAGACAAAAATTCCGCACGCTAATAAAAGTCAGATTGCAGCCGTGAGTCCTTGTGCAGCTAAAGAGCACCTGCGGGCAGCTTTGAAGCTTCAGCTAGTTTACTAAAGCCGCGCAGTCCTAGGCCTCCTCGGCTGGCGTAATCCCCGTGCAAGGCGGTGGAGACGACACCCAGCTTCGGAGCCATCCCGACGGCTGAAACGGGGGCCACGAGCAAGGCGAGCTTTGGAGGGCCGAGGCCCTGCCAACCCTTCAGGCCGCTGCAAATGCACGCCAGACTCCCGCGTCGCCCCTCAACATCGCCCGGCACGCATCCAGGCCGCCTGCGCGCACACGCCCCGCTCCGCTCCGCCCCGGGAGTCGTTGGCTCGGACGCGCGCGGCGCTGAAGCCCCGCCCCTCTTTGGAGAGCGGGATGGACGCGATGGCGCCTGCGCCCAGGCCCGCCCCTGGAAACGCGGCGGCAGCTTCTGAGGCGGCCTTGGTGACGCGTCCCGGCAAGCCCGAGGCCCCGGCCGGGGCCATGAAACTCACCCGCAAGGCGGTGCTGTCCCGGGCGAAGGCCTCCGAGCTGGGCGGCGTCCGCAAGCTGAACTGCTGGTGAGGGGCGGGCGGGCGGGAGTGGTGGTGGGGGAGGGGGCTGCCCCCGCCCGTTTAGCTGCGGAGGCGGGGGAGGGAGAGGCAGATGGAGCCCCTCCGCCGCCAGCCCAGCCTGCGGGACTCCCCCTTGACCCCGGAGCAGCCGCAGGCTCCACTCTTTCCACCCCTTCCTTCCTGCCAGCAGAGGCACTGAGGAGGGTTTCCTGGCAGAAGGCCCGCCTGCCAGCCAGTTCTTAAAAGCAAGGAGGTGGGGATGCAGATAGGAAACTTGGGAATGCCCTTCCTGACTCCCGTCTCCAGAAGCGACTTGGCATCTTAGAACTGTCATTGGATCACCCAAACATTTGCTAGCACGGAGGGAGGAGGCTTTGCCTCTGTACTGCTTCCCCCATCTCACACACCCTCCCTTTTGATCTGTGGAGGAACCCTGCAGGTCGCTGGGGGGAATATTAACTTTAAGGAGCTGTTTGCGGGCCAAGAAAGGGCCTGGGATAGGATTGTAGTATTTTGAGAGCCAGCATTGTGTTGTGCTTAAGTGCGGTAGATTCTATCCCAAATTATACCCCCTGTAGCTGCTGCTGGGAGATTCATTCAGAAAATTCCAGCATTTTCTCTAGCTTGACCTCCAGATACCAGTTTTGACATCAGTGCTTTGTTATTCTGGCAATGTGCTCAACAGTTCATTTAGCAGCTGTTGAGAACTTCTTGATCTTTACCTAGAAGTGGTTCTGACTTGCACTGTTGCCCTCCCGTCAGATTTCTGCAGTATTTGGCTATTTCCCCAGGTCTGCCCTGAGAGCTAACACCATTACCTGAGGTGTGATGGCTTAATTAAATGCAGCTTTTTGTTGTTATTGATTCCCCCTGGATGCCCGAAATTCATTTGTTTCCTGAACCATCTTTTAATTAGCTGCAACTTTTCATGTACTATCTCTTTTCTGACACCCTATCTGTCGAAACTGTTGATTGGGCTTGTAGAGCAGCCTGTTAACCATGGAGGAGCCCATGAAATAAATTTTCAGGCTTTGAGGACCCCTAGAATTGATGTCAGCTGGCCATACCCCCTCCCCTTGGAAGTGACATGTCACTGGAAGTGACATCACCTTTGCCCACCTGTTGCTCCCTCTCCCGCCTTTACAGCTAATATGCTGGCTCTGTCTCATGTAGGCCAGAAAGAAGGGCAGGAGCTGAGAAGACAGTCCAGACCCCCCAAGCCATGCCACAATCAACTCTTTCTCTTTGTTTTTTACACCCACGACCTACCCACAGAGCCCACCAGGCAGAGGCGGCCAGTTCCCTAGTCTATAGCCAGGCAGGAGGGGGAAGGCTGCGGACCCCAGGTTGACAGTCCTTGGTGTAGAGCCTTAGGAAGGATAGATTGCCATATATAAAGGATACTGTTGTGATGCTAGCTTTGTGAACTTCAGATACACTTCACTTGTTTCTGCTTTTCTCCCCTTGCTAAAGCAACCAAAGTAGCCTCTTTGCTTAGTATCCATGTTGTTTCATTTTGTTAACAGCATATGCTGTTGTGTTACTTCGATTGAGTATATTTTTTTCTTTTTCTAGGGGTAACCGCCTAACAGACGTGAGTCTTGTTCCTGTATTTCCAAAAGAATACTGTAAATTGCCACGTTTGCCCTGAGATACAGAAGAGTTCAGATGGCTTTGTTCTACATCTTGTTACTGATTCTTAGCATGCTAGCTTCAGAATTACCCTCTGTCTTTCTTTGCAAGTTCAGAGCCAATTCAAACTCCTTTGAAGAAGCCATTAGCCTGCACCCCTCCTGTAGTCAATGGAAATGACAAGGACTGGGGATAGCACTGGGGCTAGGGTTGAGTGATAGAGCATCTATTCCACCCCTGTCTTGCCCCTTCACTGAGCAAAGGATTGTTTGCTTAATTAGTCCATTAGCGAAAGAGCCACTTAAGTTCTGGGAAGGCTACTTAAAGAGTGGTTGAATCCACCCCATTGGGTCCCAGGCTCAGCTTCTGGGGCCTCCTATTGTAGGTGATGTGGAAGACCTCTGGCTGAGACCCTGGATGAGTTCATGTATGAATAACCTTAGAGCACTAGCCGACCTTACATAGTGAGCACTGGGAGTCATTTGGGTTGGATGGTGGGAGAATGAATCTGAGTCCAAGTTCCTTCTTCTTGCCAGTAATATTAATGGAGATTAGTATGTAAGGAAGTGGCATTGCAGTGCCCACCTCTGCTCCTGTGAGAGCTGCGAGTGAGGAATCACCCTGCTAAAAAGAGTATCTTTCTGTTTGGACTTTGGCCTAGTTTTGAAGGGAATAACTTCAGGTGAGTATTTTTTTTTTATTCAACCACTCCCCCCCCAAAGAGCCTGCCCCCCAAGGCTGGCTTCTTTGATGATGATGAGTTTTCCCACTAGTTTTATTTTTTTTTATTACCCCCGCCCCCCCAACAAACAAACAAAAAAAAGGGAGGCTGGCTTGTTTGTGGTTAGAGTATATTTACATGGCATACTGGATTTCAAGCCAGAGTGGTTAAATAAGACTTCTGGTGGCTGAAGCATCAGTATCCTTACTCCTCTCATGGTTAGGAGAATGACTCTGCAAATTGTATAAATTTGGCATATTTGTTCAGTAAAACATTGGTTGCTCAGACACAAAATGATGACTCAGTTGGGAATTATACACCATTCCTGGCAGATGCCTGCAGTTTATTACTTTTTACAAAATCAGATTCAGACTGTTTCTTTTTAATGGAATGGAAGTGCTGTATTATACCATATGCCCGAGAATAATCTCTCCACTCTTGGAGCCATTTAGCTTCCTCGGCAGTCTGAAGTGAAACTGGGCTCATTCTTGGCTCTTCAGTCTGGGTGCCTTGCATGGTCTAGTCTAAGGAAACATACTTGTTAATCTTTTCTCTGCAATGGGGAATAGAGCTTCCTGCCTTGATGTAGGAGACTGTGTCTTGTCCAACTTTACAAATCTGTGCAGAAATAAATCTCTTTAATGTCTGAGCCAGCATTTTTGGATTTGGCCTCTGACTATGTGAACTTCAAATAATCTGTTTTCAGTGTGTAGAACTTCCATTCCAAAATACTGGTGACAGGCATGTTGGATATGTGTTTCATTTCCCATGGAATTGCAAACATTTGCTAAAGTTACTGTTTGATGCTTTTTATGCCTAGATTTCAATCTGCCATGAGCTTCCCAATGTTGAAGTGATCACTTTCAGGTAAGTGCCAGAGTCTGACATGCATGACAAGGTGAGGGAAATGGCCCTTTTAGCATCCTTTCTAGAAAGGCCTACCAGTTGCACCATAACCAGGGGTTGTCTTCCCCTGCTGTGTGGAGAGTGCTTGGAAAAGCTTGATCTCTAATTGCCACTCACTTCCCCTTTGAAAGTGGGTTCAAAGAGAGCAAGGCTTTTAGGAAGTGGCTGGACTGGCAGGATGGGCAATGCAGGAGGATGCAGTCCTTCCAAAATATCTTGTGCTTTATGAATTTGAACTTGGAAATTCAAATATCCAATGTAGGTGAGATGCTGAAGTATTATAATGGTAACAAAGAGTAAATAAATATTTCATTTCTGCTGTTGATCCAGAGTGCTTGCCTTGAGAGGGAATTGTGTCAACATAGGGCAGGGCGGCTGGCTGGGAGGCTGTCCTTTCCCAGCATTAGATGTCTCATAGCAGGACATTTATGTAATTCATTTATATCCTGCCTTTCTCCTTAGTGGGGACCTAAGATAGGTTAGGCTGAGAGAATGTGACTAGCCCAAGAATACCCAGGAAGCTTCCATGGCACAAGTAGGGATCAAACCCAGATTTCCCAGATACTAGGTTGATACTCTTAACCTCTTCACCACACTGGCCTTTACATATCAGAACAAAGAAGATGGGAGCAGAACAAATAAGAGTGATACAGTGCAGAAGAGCTCTAGGACAAGCACAGATGAGGGCAATGCACATTTCATGAAATAATGAAGCACTCATAGATTTTTGGCCTTATGTTGACAAATATAAAACTTGCAGCTTCAAGCTTGCTGGCTGTGGAACAATGCAGAAACAGCTCATAAGGAGGGACAAGATTTTAGGCCTCACAACCTTGCAAGTGAGAGTATTGATTAAAAGAGTACAATTCAACTCATGCTTAGGGCCGGGCTTGTTTTATCCCAGCTGATCTGTGTTACTACATTATCAATGGAGGAGGAATCAACTTTTATTAGTTTTCACATTTTAACCCATTTTGAGGCTTCCCCCAACTCTACAACATGCATGCAGTCTTCTGTCTTGCAGGTGTGCACTGTAATTTCTCCTTCGCTGGCCTCCAATTCTCTTTGTGCCCTGCATCATTCCTTTTTTGCCACCTTTTACTTCTACTTTTCCCCTGCCCTACAGATCTCACTGTATTTTCTTATCTGTTTTTTTCATTCTCTCCTTTTCTTGAAAACAAGACATTCTTGCCCCTCTTCACTGAGTTTAGAGGCCGCTGCACACAAGTCTTTTACCCTCCCATCAAATTCACATGTTGGGAGGAGGGGTCATGGCAGTGCTGCATGGCTAGCTGACAGGAAGAGATTGGAAAAGTTGGCACTATCAGCTCCACATGCCTCCAAACCTGGGGAGCAGTGTAGATGTACAGATGCTTGGGAGGAGGTGATTGAACAGAGTGGGGATTTGGAGTTCTCCCAGAGGATTGCAACTAGGGAAGCATCTTGTGTGGTACAGATGTGGTGCAGATAAGACTTGTCTCTGGTTTTTCAGTGTTCACTTGTTCTTTCCAACTAGTGTGAATAACATCTCTGACCTTGAGCCAGTGAGCCAGTGCCAGCATTTAACTGAGCTGTATCTAAGGAAGAACCGAATTGCCAGCCTTGCTGAACTGTTCCACTTGAAAAAACTGCCCCACTTGAGAATCCTCTGGCTGTCGGAAAATCCCTGCTGTGGCTCAGACTCTCATCGTTATCGCATGACGGTGCTGCGGAACCTCCCCAACCTCCAGAAACTTGACAACCAGTGTGCGTAATTCAAAAAAGCCACTTGGGTTCTTCAGTCTGTTAACTTCTCATGGATTGCACCACAGCAGCTCCCGTCAGCTATTTAAAACTGCTTCCTTTCCAAGCACAACCTGTTGTCACAAATCTTATTGAGGGACTGTGATTTCAGTTTGATATTGTGAAACTGGGTTGCACTTTGCACCATGACAGAAGTAGAAGTGTGGTTGCTGGATCTCTGAACCAAGTGCCTCTTTAGAAGGTTCAAGTGCATTTCTTGATGAGGAAAGAGCAGTTGGTTTGGGAGGTGCAGCTCTTTCTTTCTCCTTGTGGTATAACCCAGTTGCTACTTGCTGGGGCCAGAGCAAGCAGTCTGAAGGAGGTAAAAACATGGCCATGGTTCTTGTTCTCCTATATGGTTGCTTGCTGCTGGTGCAGAAAGAGCAAGTGCTACCAGCTGAATTGTTTATCCTGGCCTCCTTTGCACGGAAGTGGTAAACCGATGTCTGGATTTGAGTCTGAAGATGGGAGCTTCTCTACGTGGAAACATTTTCTTCCCCATAGAAAGCTCGCTGTCTGAGCTTAAGGCTTCTTGACAGGTTAGGCTTTATGTGCAGGAAAAGTTTTTACATTCAGATCATATGACCTTCCACGTAGTCTTGTGGTTCAGATTAGTATAGATTTATCGCCTCCCATGAGAGCTAGTATTTTGAGGGTTGTGTTGAGCTGTTAGTGGGCAGAAACATACCATGCAGGTAGGATGATCCCCTTCCCCCAAATACCTGCAAGAGACTTTGGATGATGACCATTCTTATTGGCATAGAGCAAATCACCCAGAAAGCCATTACACTGTTAATGGTTTGTTATGTTTAGTGCCTTGAAGTATTTTGTATGTGGTGACCGTAGGCTTTCTTCTGTTTTGTAGTGGTGACAGAGGAAGAATTGTCCCATGCACTTCTGGAAGGAGATGAGATTACAGCACCCCCAGCCAAACTGGACCTGGCTAACTGCTGCCAAAACGCCACCCTGGAGTCCAGTGAGACAGACTTTACAGCAGAGAGTGAAAATGAACTAATGAACTTCAGTTTGGAGGAGACAAAGTGAGGAGGGTTCAGTTGTCAGTCATCGGGGGTTCTTTGCTGGGCTACTTATAGAATGTCTGAGTCTGTGCTGTGGCCTGGCCTTTCTTGGTGCACTTCCCCACAGCAGATGATTTTGAAGGACATGCAATGTGTGCTGAACCATCTCTGACATTCTCTCTCGTGTTCAGCTGCTAGGCTGCCTCATTTCAGGGGGTGACTATCACCTAAAGCTGCTGCTTTGCTTAGTTTGTTACTTGCTTTCCTGTATAGCAAAATCCGTCAGCAACTTGGTATGAAGCCTGTTCCAAGAGATAAGTTTTCCTCCTTCTCACCAAGGGAAGTGGATGGGAACTGCAAGAATCGGGTGAGTATGAGAGTCTGTCTTCCTCATCGATAACGGGGTATTCCTGAATTGTGTTGAGCAGCCTCAGTTAGAACAGAATGGCACAAGACATAGTGGGAGTCCACTGAGTTGGAGTGGTGGAGTTTGTTTCTCTGTATGTATTTTCAGTATTTTATAAATGTATTTTTAATGCTTTAACATCACATGTATTTTAATGTTTCGTTCTGATGTTTGCTGCCTTGGGAACCCTGAATTGCGTAGACATGTTCTAAACAAATACATGGGATCATTTCTTACCTCCTGAGTCGGCCATTTAGGGATTTGAAGGAGGCAAAGCAATTGGCAGTATTCATAAGGAGCACCTAGATAACATGATAAGAGTATAAGAATGCTGGAATTGCCTTGTTGAGTTAGACCCAATTTCTCTTTAGGTCAGTATTTGGTGTTCAACCAGTGTCCTTCTGAAGTTTATAAGGCCATGAGGAGGCATCTACCAAACAGCACACTTTTGGCTTTTGTGGCCACCAACAGCTATCATCCTTGGGTTTGGGAATTTACGTCACAGCAGATTGCTGGGAACTGAGCAGAAGGGAACTTGAAACAAAACAGTCATGTGATTGGGCATTGAGGAAAATAGCTATTCCCCTATCTGTCCTGATGCTTTTATGTCTTGTGTGTCCTGGGTGAACAGAACAACATCCTGAATGCCATCCTGCTGCTTTTGGAAGAGCTGGATTCAGAGGGGCTAGAAGTTGTCCGTCAAACATCTGGGAACAAACTGCAGGCCTTGCAGAAGAAGGAGCTGCATGAAGAGCGATAGCAAACCCCAGGCAGTGAAACTGTTATTGGACTTGCATCACCAGCTCTCACTGAGTGCTGTCCATGCTGCTGAGCAGGGTGAGGGGATGTGCTGTCACGCATGGGAAGAAATGACAGCTGTTTCCCTGTGCTTCACGTGTGAGAGCCCTGCTCAACCATGAGATTTCACCTGTCATTACAACTCACATGTCTGTATCTGTGCATTCTCTACCCAGTGTTCCACAAAGGCTCTCCATCAAGAAGCAAACAAGCATGGCCAGAACACTGGAAGGTAGTTTTCACAGGGAGAAGGGAAGGCTGTTGTGCCCTGTGTCCAAGATGTGCCTCCAGCTAGATGAATTGCTCCTAGTCTCGCTCTGTTATGAATAAGCCTGGACTATAGCGATTCTGTTAGCGTTGATGTTCTTCATTTGTATTGCACTGCTGAGCTGGTGCAAGAATAAATTAGATGCCTCCGTCCTCTTACCATGAGGAGCCTTTGACCATAACTCGGCCACTTAAGGCCAGAAGTTTGCAGAAGAGTCCTTACAAAAATCATTGAACTTTTTAAATTTAGGAATAGAGACTTCAAACTCAGTGGTACCCTTTTAGCCTCTCCCTGTGGTGAATTGGACTAGAAAACGGGAGTATCAGCTGCAGTCAGATCATTTTGGGATTTGTTTGAATGTTTTATTTTTGGTTGATAAAGAAGTCTGTCCTACATCCTTAGAAGTTCGTTTCTGCTTTCTCGAATCATTTGCCTAATCCATCTGTTCAATAGCCTGGGGGCAGGGGAAATGCAAGGCTGCATACACACTTTAACATGGGCAAAGTGAGAATCTGATTATGGCATGAGGACAGATGGAAATGTAGAGACATGCTGCCTGCTTAATACAGTATGACACCACACAAAAATAATATTGAGAAGCTGACAGTTTTCTAGCCTGCAATGGAGAATTTGTTACTACCTCAAAGAAAGGACAACTTTCTCAACAAACACGGGTGCAAACCTTGCCCTTGCGAGAGGGTAGAGTTTGTGTCTGCCCGCTTCATTATGCTATAAGTTATTCACCTCCTTATAGACGGGACTGAGTTTTTGTTGCCTTTTCAAGGATGTACCATTTGTCACACTAGCTTTATTACCATTGTGAGTTCCAGTTCAGCTCTTGATAGACAGCTATTTCACAAGCCAGTTAGCTCAGAAAGCCTCAGCATTCAACCTAGGTTCTGAGCTAGTGAAGGACTTTGGATTGCATATAAATCCAAGGCCCTAGTGTTTTAAAAGATGTGCAATATGGTTGCATAAATTATTTCCTGGTCTTCCTTTTGATTAGCTTCTGCTTATAGTAACTATAGTCACCAGAAAGCAGCTGCAGACAAACCCAAATACTCAAAATATTTAGCTGTTTTAAGTACCACAGAGATAGTGATACATTAAGTAAGATACATTACATTAAGACCTGCTGTTTTGATGGCTGGTCTTGTTAGTATCTTCAAAACGCTACTGCTCATGATTGTCCTGTACAGAATTGTACAGGAAAGAAATCAGACAGAAAACGTACCAACAGTGGAAATTTGACTTTTCAATGCTAAAAGGGGGTTCTGGAAACTAACTGTGTTCTATAGCAGGGATAGTCAACTTGTGATCTTCCAGATGTCCATGGACTACAATCCCCATGAGCCCCTGTAGTCCATGAACATCTGGAGGACCACAGGTTGACTACCCCAGTTCTATAGGATCAAGCCAGCATAAAAAGCAACATTTGCTAAGGTTAGCCACCTTTCTAGAGCATGTCACACACCAGGAAGACCCACCATGTGTTGCAGGCGATGGTGGTGGAACCCTTCCATGAAGCTGCCATGGTACTAATAACTATGTAAGAGCATCTATCCATGCCTTCCCCAAAGACCTCCTTTGAAGGGAATGCTCGCCACCCTGGCTTGTGACAAAGGGTTCACCTCCCAATGAAGCCATAAAGCCTGCTCAATCCCCTGATGTCAAGGATCCCTGGGTAGATCACCAGCCTCTGCAGGTGGAATCAAAACAGGAACTCAGATTAGCCATAGGAATGTGCACAAAGAGAATACCAACTTTAATTTCTGCTGTGATCAACTATGACAGTATTTTAGAAGGGGCTATTTGTAGTGAGAACAATTTCTTTGAACACAGTAAATCAAGAGATTAAATTGGGCATTCTGCTTGTGGAACACTGATAACACCCTATACAGGGATCCTCCCATTACTTGTGCTAGTGGGCTCCTTATAAAAGAACTTGGCCCTCCTGCCCATGCCTGAGTTAGTGTCCCTCTGTAGGTTACTGTAAACCCAAGGGGCATAAACCATTTTGTGCCCAGCCACTGCAAAGCTGAAAAACATCTCTTTACAGTTCAGTTTTCGAGAAAATCAGTTCTAGTTATGTGTCCCAAGGTAGCTTCTTGCAGGCTGCCAAGAACCTCAAATTAGTCACAGTACATGCTAATGAGCCATAAAGGGGCCTTTCATATGTCTCTTGACTGGCTGAGATGTGCTTGTACCCTTATTTTAATGGCTCCAGCTCATGGCTCTCTAATTTGCTCTTTTGAGGTTGTATTAGGAATCGTCTATAAAAACTGGCAGTCTTATGGCTATAATAATTTCCAGGAAAAGCTCCAATATTGTTTTTTGTTGAAGTGACAGCCAAAAGCCGTCTTTATAAGTGGTATACTTGGAATTTTTTAGAAGTATGGGTTGTCATTGGTAAATGTTCTGTGTTGAAAGCGCAACCGTGTAGGTTTCTCTTCTTTGGAAGGAGAAAACATACAAACTGGCTTATTTCTTAACTTCTGTCTACCTCAACTCTTTAAAACTGTTTTGAGAGAAATGTTTTTGTGATGCTGTCCTTTTCCTTGTTTCTTTCAGACACAAGCAAGCTAGGCTTTTTGTCTAAAAATATGGGGGGAAATGCTGTTTGAAAGGAACATGCATGGCATGAAACCTCCTGTCTTTGGTAACTGAACAACTGTGCCTTGTCTGAATACGCTGCGGGCCAGAGTGATGAACTCTCACTGTAGAATGCCAAGAGAAAATAGGCGAGCTGCTACTTTTATTTAAATAGGAAGAGAACACGGAAAGGAGAATTAGCAATAGCTTCAGCTTCACTGTAGTGGAACAATACAGGGGTTACAGCAGCCAGGAATTTGACAGTGGGTTACTGGTAGTTGAAGGAAGCGATGAGCACACACTAGAAAGTTTGGGATTTTCAGATCTTCATAAAGGAGATTTCATGATAGGAGCTTACTCAGCGTAAACCTATTACCCTGCAAACGGTTTCCAGTCTTTAATTAACGGAGATATCAAAATTAGGTTTCAGAAATGGAGTATGAGGCCCAGGTTGTTTCTGTTTGCAAGGCCATCAGGCTGGGCGCAACTCAGACTCCATTCTGGTATATTTCTGGGAAGTAGTGGGGGGGGGGGATCTAATAAAGATATGAGTTTTACAGAGCCTTCCTGTTCCTATGTAGATACAGAAAAGAACTCTATTCAAAGGCCTGGCACTCCCCACCCCCTTCCCAAGAAGACCTGCATCATGAAGTAATGAAAGCAAAAGACAGTCCACTTCCCAAGGCCCAGGGACTATACCTCTTGCTACTTCTCAGCAACAAGTAAACATAGCTAAGGACCAAAACAGATTTAATGCTGGCAGTTTGTTAAGTTTCCTACCATTAAAAATAGATTGGAAAAGAGGTGCGTAGGTGCTATACTTTCTTTCCTAAGCAGTTTTGCCAATCTGAATTGAAGCTCGGTGGCTGCTATTGCTCTATTTATGACTGGGAATCCATTCGTTCTTGGCCCCAAGGAGCTAGGCAGGCCAGTTGTGTGCCAATCTACCTAGCACACTGTATTACAGTCCTACCAGGACCTGTCTTGCTTGTTTTAGTAGTATGCGCTTCTAAACATCTGCTACTTCCTGCCTGGCAAAGTGCATAAGGAATGCACATGGCACATCCTAGCTTGAAGCAGGTGTTGAAAAGCACCTTTGCATATGCCTGGCAGTAAACGAATGGCAGGACCGGGAGGGGGCAGGTGTAAATGTGATTACAAATAAAAACTAAATAAATCCAGCCCGTAGCAAATTCTCCAAATATCATGTAGCTTTGTTGAAGCAGCACTCTAGCTGTGGCAGGAAGCAAGCATGGGATTGTGCAGGGAGGAGGTTAGTGGTGGGATTGTGGAGGGAGGAGGCTTGGAGCACCAACAGGCCCGTGCCAGAGCAGTTATTATCACTATAAACCTCCCCGCTTTGTGTCACTTGATTTCAGGACAGCATGCTCCGAAAAGGATTTCGCTCTTAAACTAAAGCTGCAGAATGTGATGCCCTTAGCTCACTTCATTCTGGGAGGGCGAGAGTCTGATCCCTAACCAGAAGCAGAAGCGACCAACACGCAGATTTGATTCAGTGATTTTTTCCCCTTCAGTTTCTACAGACAAACAGGTGATTACACGACACTGAGGTCACACAACTGCATCAGGGAGAGTGCAGACACAACATGGCCACAGCGTTGTTGCCCACAGCACTAGCCACAGACAATGAATCAGGCACACTAAGCCAGATGGGCATGGAGAAGAACATTGTCCATGCAAAGCCACAACATGCTGCCTTCCCAACCCAGTGTTCACGTGTACTGCCCTCTCTTGGTCGGCACTCGAAGCCTGGTGGGCAGGGGAGAGGTGCTCTTCTGGCAAGACCCGCAAGGTAAGATTTTGCTGGATGCAGTGGCCAGCTGCAGTTCTCAGGCCCCAACAGGATTCATCAGGTGCCTAAAGGAACAGCCTTTGGGCTGTTGGAAGAATAAAACAACAGCCTCTGAATCTGGAATGGACTCCAAGGAAACCCTGTCTGACTTCCCCCCTTCCCCAGCTCATAGAGTGACGCTCCTTGCCAGACTGCCCCCAGCCACTCTCTTGCAGACTCATAGTGGCACCAGCACTGCACTCCAAAGGCTTGAGAAGGCCAGGGAGGGGGTGAGGGACTACGGCAAACTGGCGGTGAAGGGGAGAAGAGAGGAAAGGTGGCAGCTAAAATCCCTTCTCAATGCTGAGTGTTCGCCGGGTGACATGCTCTATCTTCCCAGTCACGTATTCCGTCAGGCTGATCCGGTAGTGGGCCAGCATCTTCAGCATCAAGCGTAGGTTCAGCCACCACTGCTCTTTGGGCAGCCTGTGCCTGCAGGGAGGAAAAGAACAGGGTCACGATGCCAGGGTATAATCTCTCAGCTGGGCCACAGGTGTAATGATGAAGGTAGCAGCTCTGCACATGTGCAGAATGTGTTCCCATCCACTATCATCTTCTGCCAATGGTGGGAAAGAGGCAGTGAGTCCACCAGGCTCCCTCTTAAACTTTGTATGAAGAGGCCAAAGCACTGACAACAAAGGGAGAAACCTCACTCCACAGTGTCTAATGGAAAGGGGCTTCCCTGACAGCCACCCATTCCACCTGTAAAATTAGTAACAGTAGTTAATATGATACACCCTGGATAGCTCAAGCTAGCCTGATCTGATCTGATCTGAGCTAAGGCCACTAAGGAACACCAGGGATAGACAGAAGCCACCTCTGAATGTCTCTTGCCTTGAAAACACCATGAGGTGGCCATGACAGCTGTGATTTAACGGCACAAATCTTAAAAAATACAATGATAAAAGGTAATAAAAGGAAGGTTAAGAGACAACCTGAAAGTTTCAAAGCGGCTTACAATCGTCTTCCCTTTCCTCTCCCACAACAGACACCCTGTGAGGTAGGTGAGGCTGAGAGAGCCCGGATATCACTGCTTGGTCAGAACAGTGGTGAGCTGGCTGCATGTGGAGGAGGAGCGGGGAATCAAACCCAGGTGGCCAGATTAGAAATCGGTGCTCCTAACCACTACACCAGAGCCTCTTGTGGCGCAGAGTGGTAAGGCATCCGTCTGAAAGCTTTGCCCATAAGGCTGGGAGTTCAATCCCAGCAGCCGGCTCAAGGTTGACTCAGCCTTCCATCCTTCCGAGGTCGGTAAAATGAGTACCCAGCTTGCTTGCTGGGGGGTAAACGGTAATGACTGGGGAAGGCACTGGCAAACCACCCCGTATTGAGTCTGCCATGAAAACGCTAGAGGGCGTCACCCCAAGGGTCAGACATGACTTGGTGCTTGCACAGGGGATACCTTTACCTTTACCTTTAACCACTACACCAAGGTGGTCTGGATTTATCATATCCAATGAGTGCTTTTGGATTGATCATATAATGATGTATTTGACTCCTAACCACAATTACAGACACTCTAGCCTTTTCCCTGATTTCTTATTTATGGTAGAATATGCCTCTCTTGCTATTGCCAGAGGCTCAAATCCCATGACTTGGATGGTGGAAGGAGTGCTACTTACTCAAAATCTGTGACTTCTTTGAGTTCAGTCACAGGGCTGAAGGACACAGTCTTCCTCTTCAGGCCAATCACGCAAGCAGATTCGCTATCATTGGCAAATACACGACCTTTGGAAAGATAAGAGCCAGTATGAGGTACGGAGTGGTCTAGAATGGAGGGGACCTGAGGTTCAAATCCCTTCTCTGCTGTGAAGCTACCTGGATGATTTTGGGCCAGTCATGGGCTTTTCTAGCCTACACCACAGGGAAGTCACAAGGATCAAATGGAGGAGAGGAAGGGTGGGATACAAATGTGATGGGTGCCAGGCAGTTGAAGCCAGATGAATGTCCCGGGGGTCCGGGACTACCAGTAGATTCCTACCCGCAGAGCGAAGAGCCCTGCGGGGGGCATAAGCAACAAGCGGTCCCGCAACCAAGTGGTCCCAGCAGACTTAAAGCTGACAGTGCAATAATAGCAGTTGTTGTAAACCTGGCCGGTAGGCAGAGAGTCCAAGGCCTGATGCACGAGAGCTTCTTTCCATTCTGGTGACAGGGTCTCTAGCTTTTTTCCTACAACACGGTGCTACAGTAAACAATTGCACCACACAGGTGATAACACCAACAGACCTTTGCGGTAAGCCTCCTTCAGCTTATCTGACATCCACAGGATAGCTTTCACGCCAAGCTTAGTGCCATAGTTGCGGTCAAATGGGGTTGGAGCACCTCCCTAGAAAGAAACAGGAAATCAATGGCAGGGGAAGAGGCAAAAGGCCACATTTTGAGACAGAATTCCATAACAAAACCAAAAAACAACAGAAAAGGGACACTTAGAAAAAAGATAAGGAAAAAGGACCCTTAGCATGCACCATACAGATGAATGCCAAGTTTTGATGAGCCCAACATTGCGCAAGCAAAGTCTCCTTGACAACACCATTATTCCTTTTGTCTGTTAAAAAAAACCTTACTCAATTCTATCCAGTAATTTTGCAGAAGTGCTGATGTCACCTATGGTCCACCCACCATTCTGCTCCACTTACCTGCTGAAGGTGACCGAGGACATTGATCCTGCAATCGAATATCCCTTTTCCCTCCGAGGAATACAGGTTGTACAGGAACTCAGTGGTGTAGTGCTCATGGCACTTCTCGTTTCTGAGGAGAAAGTGCAGGAAAGAAGGTATTGTGGCATGTGACACAAGTACAACCACTTCCACAAGAGGATGTGTGTGAGCATTCTCCTTGCTGATGACTTTCTGGGACCAACTCAGAACCTTTAAACTCTTCAGTGAACGAGTCCCGTGAATCCCAGAGCAGTTCTCTTCATCTGGGCTCTCCTGTCCCCTGAGTTCATGAGGATGGCCCCTACTCACCGCCCTTCAACAATAGCAAGGAGCAGGCCCTCCAGCCCTGTGGCACTCCAGGTAGAAATAAGTCAGCACTTGTGACTCTTAATCTTCCTAAGGCAATCAAAGACATTCTGATTCTGGCTAGTGACTGGGGTCTGGTTTTTATTTACTACTTTATTCTGTGTTTTTATTTACAAACAAGGATTTAAGATTCAGGTCAATATATTTCCTTGATTTAAACTACAAGGCATGGATGCGTTGATTGGGTTTTTAAAAATTAAAATAAACCTTAAAGTGTTATGGGTGTCTGCAGCTAGCAAGGCAAGGGATTCTAGGAAGTGTGCAGAACTGAATGTTACCAGGCCTTGGATCTTCCAGGCCTGTGTGGGAAGCAGCTGGCAAGTGTTATTTTTATTATTATTATTATTATTTAATTTATATCCCGTCTCCCCCCATTGCAGACAAGCCAGAACATGGTTAAAGCGAGCTCCAGCAGCACGGCCACTCACCGCAGAACTAGGCCTCTCTGAATGTCCGTTTTCATTTTGTCAGTCAAGTGTTCAACATTTGCCTGGAAAGAGAACAACAGCTTTCATTAGACTAGCTTTTGGCTGCTTCAAGACAACAGCATGTCTTTTCAGGACGAAGGAGAGGGAAAGGTGATTGTTATCTACTGAGGGAATTAGGCTGGGTAAGAATTCAAGTGCTGGGCTCCCATTGGACAGCTTTAGAATTGGTCAAAAGCACAGCGGACAATGAACAAAAAGACAGCTGAGAGAGAAGCCACCCAAGTCAAAGTCTCCTTGGAGTCCTCGTGTGTATACAGGCGCTTTGATGAGTGGGGTGAACTCGGGTTTTCAGCTTTAGGTGGATTACTTTGCAGACTTTAGGGCTATTTGATGGAAAGAATTTGCAATCTAGCAATTCAAACCTAAAAACGCTTTCATGGGAGTAAGCCCCACTGAATAAAATGGAACTTACTTCTGAGTAACCTGCTTAAGATAGCTCTGTAAGAAAGCCTTCCTTCAGCTGTTGAACACCCATTGCCTCTAGCAGGTGCTTGTTTCATGGTATGAAGCATGTGTTAAGACCTACAGGAAAGGACAGGAGTCTACACCTAGGGGTGCATTGTCTGCTTTTCTCTGTGCATCTTTGTTCCTAGGAGTACCTGGAAGATTTATTTCAGTGTATGTGGCACCTCTTGGGAGGAGTGTGGGCAAGTGTCACTATTATTTCACTAACCCTACAACACTCCCATCCCCACTCACTGTCCCAGTCAGCTGGGGAAATACAGCCCGACTCAAAACATCTTGCTCAAATATATCACACCTTCCTAAACGTAGTGTGCACAAGGGGCAGATGCTGAGATACATCTTCATGTGGACATACTTTGTTTGCTATGGGATGTTTGCAGAGAATCCCTTTGATTTGACCCATTCACATCCTGTTTTCCATTTTGGTTTCCTAGACGTTCCTCATCTTGGGATTTGGAGTAAAGACCTGCCACACAGCAGGGGAGGATGACCAGAGGGGTGCTGCATTTCTTTTGCCTTGCTTTTAATCGGAGACATTAACAGCCCTTTGCAGAGCCACATAAGTAGGGCATATCTTATGTAACCCAGCTTTTCCCAAATATTTACGTTTTGATTTTTATTCTGCCCTTTCTCAAAAAGACTCAGGGCAGATATTCCTTGAGGCCATTTAGAAGGCTATCATACAATGGGGAAATCAGTTAAGAGGCAGTGATTCCTAATAGGAACCTCTTCTTAGTCAGTGGAATTCTTTCTACTGGTAACATTTCCTCCCCTGCAGGTTGTATGCTCCTTGCCTTGCTCTCCTTCTCCCCTCTGCACATTCACCTGTGCAAAGAGATCACCTTTTGTGCCACCCCCTTTTGAAGAACTAGCTGAGCTCCCAGCACATGCACAGCATTTTGCCAGACAGTGTACCTTCAAGTCGTGAATAGTGAAAGGTTCTTCATACACATAGGCAGCGTCGGCTCCGACGGCAATGCCAGTCACTGTTGCCAAGTAGCCGCAGTAACCCCCCATCGTCTCCACAATGAACACGCGCCGCTTAGTGCCGGAAGCAGACTGCTTGATACGGTCACAGCTCTACACAGGCAGGAGGGGAGAGAATGGAATGTTTACTCACCTGGGCTTCTGGACAGTAAGAATTCTGACCTCAACATGTCAGGCCAAGCCACAGCACTGAATCATCTCTGGTTATGGAGTGCAGCTTTGCTTAGTGATTACAACAGAACTAGTTCAACAACAAACCAAAATTGTGATTGCAGAGCATGAACTTGCTTCATCTGCCTCTTTTTGGGGAAAACTATTGATGAACCACCCATCTTACTTTGTGTTCTCAAAGCTGAGCACATCTGCTGCAACTGGAAGAAATGCCAACTTCTATGGGGGGGGGTTGCCACAGGTCTAGTGCTTTTTTAGGTTTGATCAGCCCATATGCCCTAAACCTTTCCCCAAAACTCAGTGATACCTCGACTGGCAACAGGGTGATGTGGTAGCAGGACCAACTCAACATTCCAGAGACAATGGAACTTTATGAACTGCTTGGATGGGTAAGAACAATGCCCATTTAGACCAACTGAACACAGGACAAAGGAAATTCACAGATGCACAGGTGTGGTCTGAACTGTGACTACAAAAAAAATTTTCAGGTTGCAAGTGATACTGTTAAGAGAGCCAGTTTGGTGTAGTGGTTAGGAGTGCGGACTTCTAATCTGGCATGCCAGGTTCTGCGCTCCCCCACATGCAACCAGCTGGGTGGCCTTGGGCTCGCCACAGTACTGATAAAACTGTTCTGACCGGGCAGTGATATCAGGGCTCTCTCAGCCTCACCCACCACACAGTGTCTGTTGTGGGGAGAGGAATGGGAAGGCGACTGTAAGCCGCTTTGAGCCTCCTTCGGGTAGGGAAAAGCGGCATATAAGAACCAACTCTTCTTCTTCTTCTTCTTAACTCAAGGTATGGCAGCAGTGTAAAAGGTAGATTGTAAGGAAGGGATAAAAGAAAACAGCCATTTTAATAACATTTTAATGTAAGCTTATAGTGTGGCTACATTTGGCAACACTATATACAGTGTTGGTTACACTGTCTCAAAAAGGGTATCATAATTCTTAAAAAGGAGCAAAACTGCAACAAAAATGACCAGCATTGGAGTACCTTCCTTGTGGAGAAAAAAAGTGTGGGGGATTTTTAGTTCAGAAACAGGAGATGACTAGCAGAAAACATGAGAGACCAATATAAAATTACAACAATGAGTAGAGAGGAATTTTCTGCGTCATTTGTAATATTTATTAAAATATTAGCACACCTTTCTGTGAAGACCAAATCTTAATTAATACTGAAACTCTAACAGTATAAATCCAACATGAACCCATTCACATTTAGCTTGGAGTAACTCTGCACCAAATTGCACTATAAATTGCCTGATGAAATTGACTGGAACCATATTCAAGACAGACAAAAGAAAGTTGTTTTAATGCAATGAAAATTGTAGAACTCACTGCCACAAGATGGCAGTGACAGCCACTGACTTCAAAACAGAAGTCGACAAATCAACAGAGGACAGGTTCATCAACAGCCAATAGCAGCAAAGGCTTCTGAATTTGTTTGTTAGGGGACAAACAATGCATGCAGGATGCCTGCTTTCATGCTCTGTTTTGTAGGATTCCCAGAAGCATCTGGAGGGCTACAACTGAGAACAGAGATTCTGCATTCCAGATGTTACTTGGTCCCCCAAGAACAGTGAAATGGAATGCTACAGAATGTGAATATCCTGAATAACGAAATCCTGAGTTGTGCAATCTAGTGCAGAATCTGGCTTCCTGATAAACACTGGCTTGTATCCAAAGCAGCATCCATGGAAGGTGCAGGGTGTTTCCATGCATTGTTTTCTACCCTTCAGTCCTCTTTGACTCCAGGAACAGGAATAGGCATCTGGCTTAGAGGTCTGCAGTGAGGAAGGGGGTGAAATCATCCTTCCCACCCCCCTCTTGTCAACTAAGCTTGATTCTGTTCGATCCAAGCCACCATGTATAAAATATGCAGATGAGAGAAAGAGTTCACAAACATGCAAACAGCATGCTGAACATTCAGAATGAAATGGGCATATTGGGATAGAGTTTCTAGTGATGGGAGGGGACAGGGAAAGAGTTGCTATGTTCCGTATCATTCTATCTCCTGCCCCGCATTCCATCCCATGCGTCCTCTCCCCAAGTCTCAGACACATGGAAGAGAGGCAAGACAGATTACTGAATTCGTCTCCCAAGATGCTCTAATTCCTAGAATGCTCACCTCCATGGCAGCATTGACAGCCGTATCTGATCCCAGGCTGAAGTCCGTCCCAGGCACGTTGTTACTGATGGTAGCTGGGATCACGCACATGATGATGCAAAGATCGTCATATTGACCACGCGCTTCCACCAGTTGTAACACTCCTTCGTAGGCCTGCAAGAGACAACTGAGTCAGATATACACACCACACAATGGAGGCCAAGCACTAGGTAAGAGGAAGCAGAGAGCAAAGAAACTATTCAATACCTTTCAGTACCTTCAGGCTGCTACTAAGAATTTTGGTCCAGCATCTGAGCTGTGAGGGACACACACCTGCCTCTTAGACAGTTTATGTACTAGAGGTTTCATGCTGGGCTGCAAGCTGGAGTTTTAGTCGTGGCATGTTGACCCACCTCTTCCTGCACCCACATGGGGGAGCATTTGGCCCAGTGTACCTCATCCACCCCCGATTTGTGCTCCTGCACCAGAGCTGGGGCAGTGAAGTTCCCAGTGCATAAATGGTCTTACTGACAATGCCAGTATCTTTCCTTATCAGTATATATTCCCTACATGGTCCTTTGGAGCTCAGTCCACTAAACAGATAGGGCTGTGGCTGCTGGACCTTATGCAGCCGCAAGGACAATGAAGAAAAGATTTCTCACCACTGTACATGGTAAGCTCACAACTGGGTTAAAGATAAGCATGCTAGCCTAAACTTGCAGAATACGTAAAGACATTTCTCAAATAAAAATGCCCAGTGAGTTTCTTCACACCTCAAATCCCCCAATGACCACCAGTCCCTGGATGTTAAATTTCCGGATGGTGTCTACAATGTTTTCCATGCATGTCTTGGGGAGAGTTCTGGCAAAGAAGAAGAAAACAGGCAGTTAGAAAATTCAGATGGCAGCACTCACCTCTGCCATTCATCTTTGTGTTACAGAACTTGCTGTAGAGTAGAATGATCTCTGAACAAGGGAATGAAAGGAGCGGTTTAAAACATGAAGCAGCCAGAAAGATCATCTAAAATTTTGTTTCTCAATTTAATTTGATGTGTTAGATCTATTTGCCAGATAAGAGTATGAGGTCCAAAGGGGCAAATGCACTAATGTTCGGGCTCTGAAAGAATGTGTTATTTGCCAAGGAAACAGGGACAAGAGCAAGTATCACTTAGGCACAATGTACTCTTTGTCTTACTTCCTGAATGAATGGCCCTGTGACCCCCCCCCCAGAGGAAAAAGAGAACTACTATTTAGCTGTACCCTTTTGCTCCTTGTTCAACCCAGCTAATCATTGGACAGCATAATTCAGATTGCCTTCTGGTTTTGGAAGTGACCCCTAAGTAGAGGGATAAGCACCCATGGAAAAGGATCCCAGCCAGCTAGCTCACAAAGGAGTGTGGCCAGCCCTTACCTCTAGAGTTAAACAAACAAGGAGGTCCTGCATGAGGACATTAGTTCAGTTAAGATGCCACCTGCCAACCTACATGTCTGCATATTCTAGAAACCCCTCTGGGAGCAGAGTTTGTCCAACCGCATACATCAAGCAAGGTCTGTAAGAGAGATCTAATACGTGAACCAGTTGCAGGATTTCCTGCCTTTTCATTCTGTGTTTGTTCCAGCAAGATGTGCCCTTGCTCGGGTATAAAATGACAGGCTGGTCAGCAGCCATAGCTGCTGCATCAGCCACACATGGGGCATGTAGCACTCGGAGGGGAACCCTTCCCTTGGACAGGGTGAGAATGGGCTTAGTGGGAATGGAGAGAGGAAGAGGGGCCCCCATGTGAAAAACAGAGATCTCAACAAAAGAGTCTCCTGTCCATTACCAGATCGCACAGGCAGCCAGACAAAGATTTGTTTTTGTCAGAAGGAAAGCAAAGCAAAACATCCAAAGGCCAGGAACTATTAAGAATTAAGAAAGAATGGAAAGATAACACAGCAGCATGTAAGCTGCCCAACCACAGATAACTTTCCAACTCAGACAACTGAAACAATAAGATAAGGGCTGCTAATTTAGATTTAGTTTTAAAAAATAGAGAAAAACTGGCACTGGACGGCAAATGTCAGACTGCAAGGGCAGAAATATCTTCAAGTGAAAGCGACTGTGGTTGTGAAGTGGAAGGGGGCCAGAAGAGCAACAAGCAGGTCTGTGGAAAGCATAAACAATGAAGTTCCACTACAGGAAGGCTGGTGCAAGAGAAGCATTAATATTTACAGTAGCTGAACAATAAAATAAAAAAATAAAAGAAGCTGTCAAATTTCCTCCTTAATTTAAATCACTTTCAAGGAAACAGGCGGCAACAGGGCATATTTTGGCTTCAAGGAATTCTGTTTCAGCTCATTGGGGGACGATGAGCCATGTTAAGGAAAGCTTCAGCGGGATCCTCTGAAACCTGGTTACAGAGAACTTCTCTCTAGTCACTCACCGTTTGGTCCCCAGCATAGACCCACCACGGCCCAGCCAGCCTGCAACATCGTGCCAGCCCACTTCTCGGATCTAAGAGAAGCAAAAATGAATTGGGTCTCCATGTGCTTTGCTCAGTCATCCCCAGTGGGAGTACACCAACACAACCAACTTTCCACCAAGCCCAGATGGTGAAGACACTGCCTTTTAGTGAGGAAAGATCACAGAGATAATGTTGCCTGACTATCAGGTTCTTCCACTGGACTAGAAGGACCACTGGTCTGATCCAGCAAGGCTCTTCTTAAGTTCTCTTCCCCACCCCATATTCTAAGTTGAAATCCCAAAGCCTTCCTTGATTGGTGCCAGTTCTTTTATTTACTTCATTTATATGCCACCTTCTTCAACAATGGGGACCAAAAGTGACTTACATCATTCTCTTTTTTTACAGCAACAAACCTGTGAAGCAGGTTCTGCTGAGACAGTGTGACTGGCCCAAGGTCACCCCAAAAGCCACCATGGCAAGAGTGGGGATTCCAACCTGGGTCCCCCAAAACAGAGTCTAGCGCTCTGTGACACCATGCTGCTTTTCTCCCTCCCTCTGAACCGTACACATCAGGTTGGCTTGCATAAGCTCCATTTACAAGTAACCAAGAGCACGGCTGGTGCTCCAGACAGGAGAAACGATCCATCCCTTTGACCAGAGACTCACCTGTCCCTTGCCCAAGCCTTCAAAGCCATCATTCACCACATACATAGTATGGCCCTGGCAAATGCCAACACGCACGGCCGAGCGGACGGCTGCATTCATGCCTGCTGCTGGGGCCCCCACGTTGAGGATGGCAATGCTGAAGTTGCTCTGGCCAGGAGGGAAAAGACAGGAAACAGTCAGGCAAAGGACTCAAAGGAATCATTGCATGCTGGATCTGAAACTCTCCGTGTTTCAGATGGAGCCCTTCTGCTGAAGAGAAAGTGATGTAAGAGGAGGGGTCTGAAATACAGCTGTGTGCAATGCCCTACTTTGCTTCAGAGAAGTCCTTTGGGGAATATGAAACGACGTTTACCTTTATTTACATTACTTATAGTCCACCTTTCTCACAGATATTCAAGGCAGATTTCACAAGAGTGAATTAGTACAACCAACACAATGGGGAATTCAGTATCCAACGCATTAGGATTTCAGAAGTCTGGAACCACTAGAAAGAACTGAAGCAAAGTATAAGTACTGACATGCCACATTAAGTGGTACAGAAATGACATTATAAGATTTGACTTACCAGAAGGAATTCACAGCAGTATAGACCACAGTCCCAATCATTTATCCAAGTAAGTTTGCAAACCATTTTGTACAGTGCAACCTGCACAGACGCTAAGTGGCCAAGGCTGGCTGAAGACTCCCTCCCTTCTTTCCCTTTCCCACATCACAAGAAGTGGCCAATGGCTGACTACATTCCAGTTACAAATTGTTTCTTACTGCAGAAAACAGAGTCCTCCCATGATGATCCAGTTTGCACTGGCAGTTCAGAGCTTCACAGACCTTTGGGCCCTTTCTCAGTAAGGGTTCTCAACCTCCTCAGCCAAGTGTTTGGGGCATAATACAACTGGCCAAGCTGTATGAAGAAAGACTGGGGGGCTTGGGGGTGTTCAGCCTGGAGAAGAGGAGAGGGGACATGATTGCTGCATGGAGGAGGGCAGGGAAAGGTTCTTGTTGGTAACAGAGGATAGGACCCACAATAATGGGTTCAAATAACACGTAAAACAATATCGGCTAGATATCAGGAAAAAAATTTCATGGTCAGAATAGTTCAGCAGTGGAACTGGCTGCCTAAGGAGGTGGTGAGCTCCCTCTCACTGGCAGTTTTCAAGCTGTGGCTGGACAGATACCATGGCTACATTAGGCTGATCCTGCATTAACCAGGGTCTTGGACTAGATGGCTTGTATGATTCTATTCTATGACTATGTCCTTGAGACACAACACAGATTGGGGCCACAAGAATTTTCTGCAGGACCAGACTGCTCGCTCCTGCATTCCTTTGTGTGACTCGCGCAGAAAAGGTCCTTTCCCAGTACAGAGGAAAGCTCTTTGCTCTTTTGTAAGTAATTCTCAGACTTGAAGGAAACAGTCTGAATTGGGAGGAACCCTGAAAATCTTTGATCAGATATGCAGCATAAAGACTACACAGTGACTCCATGTGGGGAAAAAGACACTTTGTTTTCCTGTTGTGTTTCCTGTCTGTTCTGGCACACACAGTATAAGTGCAGTTTTACTTTGAAACACGGCAGTTTACACCACATCTCCTGGATCTGCTTTCCAAATTGTTTTGTGGGTTTGTTTTTGTGTACATGCACACAAGTACTGAAGCCCCATGAACCTTTAGGCACACTCACAATCCACTGAATTTAAGATGGATGTACTCTTGTTTTTATTGCAAGAGTAAAGAGGACACATCCTTCCCACTTGCCAAACAGGGACACATGGCCATAAAAAGACTGCCCCTCCACTTGTCCTTGTCTCCTCACCTTTTCCTGCTTAGGCTTCTGGTGTGCAAGTAGCTTGTAAATGTTCCAGTTGTTTTCAAAGCTCCTGTAAAACAAAGCCACAGTGATGTTGCCTCTTCTTGACTCTTGGCATCCCATAGTCAATGCTCTCTCCTCACTCTTTTCTGAAATGGAATGCTCCATTTGGTTCGTAATGTTGGACTTCAGAGAGACCCAGTAATACAGACGTCGATGTGACATGTAAAACCCCAATGTTTCTAGCACAGATGGACAGAATAAAATGCAATGTCTGTTCAGAATCTCTAATCTGCTTTTTCCTGAAAGCCAAAAGTGCTGACTTGGGGGGGGGGGGAATTCCATGTGTTTCAATTAAGGCAAACAGACTTTCCATCCCCCCTCTTACTTATCGGCCCATTATGCACGGCCGCCAAAACGGCGATTTCGGGTCACATGGAAAACGCGGAGGGGGAAGACGCGACGCACACCGGTTATGCATGGGACGGGGCGCGATGGCGGCAAAACCCAGAGTAACCGATTATGCACGCGGCGATCCCGGCGCCACTTCTGGTTGCGTCCCGGTCAACCGGAAGCTGCGCTTTCTTCCGCATTTCGTGAACGTGGCTTTTTCGGCGGCGTGCACCGAAGCTGCGGCTGGTTGCATCCGGCACCGTGCGTTATCGGTGATTTTAGTCGCCGCCATTCCACCCCGAATGTGCGTTATTTCCCCCGTGCATAATGGGTCATCTCAAGGAGGCTTACAATTAAAACAGTAAGTCAGGAACATAAAACCAACGAGCCATTAAAAGAAGCCACCTGAAGGACACCTCAAACCTTTCACTCTGAAGCTTGTTTAAACATAAACCGAGGCTGCAGTCACACATCACAGAATGCCGCGTTCCTATTTGTTGCAGGTCATTTCTCAGAAAAACAGGAATATAATTAAGACGTGGCAGTCCAATACAACTGCTTGTTTCTAATTTTAGGAGAGGCATAAATACTACTTTGCATTTGTATTGTGCACTCGAGTGTCCAAAGTGCTTCACACTGTAATGCCTACAATCACCCTGAGTATCACAGTCACCATACTGCAGCTACAGGCTGAGAGTAGCTTGCCTAATTTCGCTTGGTGGGGTCATGGCAGGGACAGAATCTGAACCAAGCACTTCCTAACTCTTGGGCATGACACCGCACCATTCCTAAGAGAATATGAATCTGCAGGCTGGGCCAGGCCACATCAGCTTTATTTATACTATCAGCATATATGGAGACTTGCATAGCTAGATGTTGCTTTCTTCAGTCTGGTAACACCAACAGTTTAAAACAGGAAGGAAACTGAGTGCTGACAATCTGGAGCATTGTGAGATTAATGAGCAACAAATGAACGATATACATCTGTTCTTTAAATACGTCTCTTTAAATACGTCCCACGTCTCTTCTGGTTGCTCAGTAGTGCCCAGGCACACAGGAAGGGCCTGACGGGCACAGTTAGAAAGCAGCGTGAAAGAACAATAGCTGTCATTTTGGAACACAATAAACAGGGCTGGCCAACAGAAGGTGCAAGTCAGCACAGAGCCACTAACATCCAGAGACTTCCTCCAGCTATCCATGATGCCTATTGAAAAGAACACACTGAATGCTACTAAGTCAGGGTTTTTCAATGTGCACCAACAGTGTTAGAATCTATAATGAAACGATTCATTAATTGCTTATCTGTCATATCAAAAGACCAGCTGGTGATGTCAGGTACCCAAATGAGCCTCGGAAATTAGCATGTTGAGAAAACAGCATTGAAGAAACAAGTAGCAAGTTAAGTTAGTGTCCTAGTTAATGAGTCTTTCATGGGAAAGATGGGCCAAGTAAATATTGAATAAAATAGATGTCAAAGGATAAGCGTAGGGGCAGCTTTTGCTTTCATGGGAAAAAGCGCTGAAGGGCTCATAATACAAACAGATGGCAGAAATGCAATTTCCTTTGAGATTCCAGACAGGCCTCTCACCTCCCTCTGAGTTGGATGGCTTCCTCAAACCTTTTCTCATCCATGGCTTTCTGGACATCTTTGGTCTACAAAGAAGAAGGTTATGGGTTAAGTCCTTACAGAGAGAAACCACAACAGAACTCTAATAAAAATAAAGCAGGGACTTGAATGAATCTTTGACTGTCCCTCTTGTCAAGGGCCAGGAAAAACAACATCTACCACTGTAGTAGACAGAGGGGGGTGGGAAAGAACAGAAGAAGGGAGATAGAAAGCTCATGAACTGCAAAGACCTCCAGGAAGATAGATATTGTTTTCATTTCATTAAATCCTTCATCTCAGCAGATGCAGGCGTGAGCCAACAAAAAGAAACCCCTTAACTTCCCTAACGCAGCGCAGCCCAGGCACTCCTTTTGTGTAAGCCAGACTTCTAACTGGGTAGCATTAGCTCATTCCTTCCATTCAGGGCCTTTGGAAACCATGGCTCAAAATTCCACACCCACATTTCCCAAATTATGAAACTATAATAAATTACACAGATGAGCAATATTGGCATGCTTTCTGTTCAGTTGATCAGGGTACATTTGGGAAGCCTAGCTGCATTAAGAACCAGAAGAGAATCTCTGGAACACAAGAAGAAATTGTACAGATGAAAGATTTTGCATATCAAAATAAAGAGATATGAACTGGGCAGGGAGGGAGCAGTTGATGAGAGGAGATTCTTTATTTCCACCAATGGAAGAAGTTTGCACACATTCTCGTTCCCCAGCATGGATAGAGCGGGTGGAAGGGGATAAGAGGCCTACAATACGATAGTGAGCCTAATTCCATTTGTTCAAAAGAAGGGGCTCTGTCTGATTGCAGCGAGAAAATCAAGAACATATTCTTAGCGTTAACTGGAAACATAGAACAGAAACAGTCAAGGGAGCCCAGTGGGCAAGAAGTGTGATCCAGTTACTCTGCACAAGTCATACCAGTTTCATTGTTTATCAACATCTTCCTAAGCCAATCTCCCTGCCTCCCCCATTCATAACAGAGTCTTTAAAACCCCAGATTCAGACAATGCCTCAGCCTTGCACACTGAGGACACCTTGGCTTCCATGGCATACTCACCACTTGTACGCATTCCATCAGGGGCAGACGCACCGACTGGTTCCCAGAGAGGCTCACTACGCAGGCTGGAGTGTCTGGAGTCGCTTCCAGTAGCGCCATCACAGCTTCCATACCCATTTTGCTGCTCTGGGAGGCACACAATGTATTCCAAGTGAGGGAACTGGCTCGCTATTGGAGGAACTCACTGCTGCCTAACTTGTGGCCAGGGTCCAATGGAAACAGTCAATGAACTTGACAGCTACCTATGACTCACAAATTTTGGCTGTGTGCTACAGGTCCAAAACAAGGTATCACTTTGGTGCTAGATGGGCCTTGTCTCTCCAAGCAATGGAAATCATGCTTCATCTCCTTTAAAAATGTGTAAACCCCTAAGAGAGAAACCATGACACTAACAGGAACCTGTAGTCTACACTTCACTACTTTGTGGACAACATACAGCCTGAGGAACATCTTCTAATTCTGCAACAAGCAAAAGCAAGAACTCTATCCAGATGTTCATAATCTGGGATGGATATGTACTAAATTGTCAGTTTTTACCAAGTCCCCCTCCCCATTGCAGATCCCTCTCATGTGGTTCTGTAGGGTCCTCTATCTCCTGGGAGCTCCACAGAGAGCCAACAAGCCGATAGTAGTTAAGCATGTCCGTCTAGGACTGATATCCTAATTTAACAGAAATGGGGGTTCTAGTGACCAATATATCATGGTCAACATACACTTGAAGCCCTCATAGATACTGATGGAATGTATGAGGATGTCACCTAGTTATGGAAACACCAATACCCCAAAGTTCAGAAAGTTGATACAATTTTTAATGAATGCCTTTGAGACCAGTAAAAGAATGAATGACAACATAATAAAATCCACACCCATTTCCCCAAACTGCTGACTCTTCTGACCTGTCACAACAGTAGGTGATCTACCACTTTTGGTCTCCATTACCACTGTGGAGTGGAGTATGATATGTCATCTCATGGTCCTCTGCAAATGGATGGAGTACCAGAGAGCCAAGTCTATTGAAAGGCTGCGCCCTCCACAAGGGAGAAGGGTTGGCCATCCACAGCAATCATATCACCAATGATGTGAAAGATTGCTTCCCAGCCTCTCCACATAGCCTGGATGGCACTGTCAGCATCCCCGTGCAAATGACCTGTTAAGTGTGGCTTGATTTGATGTCCCACCAATAGCACTCCAGGTGTGGGGAGCCCTTGTTGGAGGGACACCCTGCTCCCCCTCCACTTCTCCCTGAGGAGAGGGAATGCATCTCTCTCACTGGCCACAACACTTCTTCCTGGTGGCAGCATAGTTGGGTACACCCTTTGCAGTGCAGTGGAGGAGAACAAGTGTTGGAGATTTGCACTCCTCCCGATGTGAGCATGGCATACCTGTCACTCTGCCACACAGGGGTCACTGGAGAGGGTGTGGAAATGTTTTCAAAGCTGAGGAACCCACTAGCTAAGTCCCTCTGCTTGGCATAAGCAGAGAGACAGGATGACCCAGAGCTATGTCCACCTAACACCAACAGGGAAGTTCACAATCAGAAGATAATGTGCTTTACTAGTCTGCTTTTAACAAGTTCCCTGCCTTTCTATGTAACTGTCAACAGCTGACAGAGGAGAGGGTGTGGAGCTCAGCCTATATGCAGCATTCTCATCCAGCAGTGCCTGTAAAGCTTTGGAGGACTCCTCTTGGTGTTTCTAAGGTTGGAGAATTCTGCCCCCTGTTGCCTTGGAGTGGAGGCAATCTGCCTGGAAATATACCCATTTACAAACCACCACAAACAACACCAAGGTCCATGACATGTTTGTGCTGGCTGTCCTTGCATGAACGTCAATTCACGAACCATAAATCAGCCAAAATTCATGACGAACTTTACTTCATGGGTCAGTTCATGTCAATCCTTTTGTAAAACACCCTTAGCCATCAAGTATGCTAACCTATGAATATGCACAAGATGCACCTGCATGGCAATTTTAAAAGGAAACTGGTGGATTTCTAATGGGTGGGTAATGTGAAAGACCTCTACTTGACTTCCTGGAAGTTGCTGCCAGTCTGAGTAGACAGTACTGACCTTGAGAAAACAAATGATCTGATTCAGTATAGGGCAGCTTCACATTTGTCCCCATGTGGAAGATAAATCACGCTTACCAGAACTCGATCAAATGCTGAAGGGGTCCCACCACGCTGCACATGGCCAAGTACAGTCACACGTGTGTCGAAGCCAAGGCGCTTCACAACCAGCTGATCAGAAAGAGGGACCAAAAAAGAAAGAATTAAAAGAAAATAACAATTCATTTTATACATGGACATGCATGTGTAATGCCCCTCCCCATCAAATTACTTTTCCCATGGTACAATGAGAAAAGAAAGTAGCCATATTAAAAGATAACAGTCCCTTTAAAATTCCATGTGTTAACCCAAAATCTATTGAAATGCAACTGGAAAAGCAGCAACCCTGCTGCGATTGTTTAGGAGATCTATGCACTGCTAAGTACCACTGGCAGTCCGGCTCTGCCCCCCCACCCCCCGACTCGATCACTTACATCCTTTACATAATTAGAGGTGATAGGTTTCCCATTCCGATCGATAGCACCCTCAGCAATGATGATAATATTCAGTCGGGATCCTCTACTCCGTGTCTGTCCAAATAAGAATATGGATGACAGTGACTGAGGCTCGCATCTGATGGGTGAAAGGAGGCTGTACTGCCTATAGTTCTCTTGCAACCCTAACACTGATGCTCTGAGCCTGCCATCCTGAGCCTTCTCCCAGCCTTACTCTTCAGGAACTCTCAAGGGAAACTAAAGGATGCCTGAACAACTGCGACATCCAGTCTCTCAGTGGTCTTGCCACATCTCCATGTCTGTTGGTTAATTTTCACTACCTGGCACCGGCTTCATTTATGCACTGCAAAAGTTACACAAAATGGATGTTTTTGAGATGAGCATTAGCAGAAGAGATGGACACTTCTTCTGAAAGGGAATGCACCCTCTGAAGCTAGGAGTTGGTGCACAGTACAGGAAGAGAGAAAACTCATCATTCTCTTAAGTCACCTAGAAAAGTAATTTCAAGGGAGGCTTTTAGCCAGATATCTTCTTGCAGAAGTTTAGAACTGAACTCTCTCACTGCATTTCCTCAGCATGTTTGTAAAGAGATGGCATAAGTTCATTTTGTTAAAGCGACAAACCATGCTAGCTCACCTCGCCAAGCCTCTCACACATGAAATCCTCCCAGCCATCCTCAGGAGGTGATTCAGGGATGAAAAGCCAATCGGCACCAGAAGCCAAAGCTGAAACTAACGCAAGGTACCTAGAAAGGTAGATAGAAGTCAGCATGTGAATGGCAGCTCAGGGAATCACTCAGTGTGAAAGAATGAACCCCAGGGAACCAAAGCAGCTCAGGACTCCTGGAATGGGGTGGTTGGGGGGAGAGCCCGTATTGCACATACCTATATATATAATCTCCTGCCTCAACAAGTATAAACACCAAACTTCCCTTCATTTAACCTGTCAAACAAAACAGACTTCTTTTCTTACCCACAGTGCCTGCCCATCACCTCCAGCACAAAGGTTCTCTGGTGGCTGAAAAGCAAAAAAACAGAGGGTAAGGGTAGCTTCCAAAGGTAGCCCTGTTGGTCTGCAGTAGAACAAGATGGGTAGCCACGTCAGTCTGCCTGTAGCAGTACAAGAGAGCAAGAGTCCAGGAGCATCTTAAAGACCAACAGCATTTGTGGCCGGGAAGGAGCTTTCGCAAGTCATTGCTCACTTCTTCGTGTATGAATCTGAAGAGGTGAGCAGTGACTCATGAAAGCTCATACTTTGCCACAAATTTTGTTTTAAAGTGCTCCTGGACTCTTGCTCTTTTCTAGTGCCAGTTGGGTGCAGTGGTTAGGAGTGCGGACTTCTAATCTGGCAAGCCGGGTTTGATTCCCTGCTCCTCCCCCACATGCAGCCAGCTGGGTGACCTTGGGCTCGCCACGGCACTGATAAAACTGTTCTGACCGAGCAGTGATATCAGGGCTCTCTCAGCCTCACCTCCCTTACAGGGTGTCTGTTGTGGGGAGAGGAAAGGGAAGGAGATTGTAAGCCGCTTTGAGACTCCTTTGAGTAGAGAAAAGCAGCATATAAGAACAAACTCTTCTTCTTCTAGTGCAGTAGAACATTAGATTTGAGTCCAATGATACCTTACAGGCCAACAAGATTTTGCACACATATTATCACATTTTCTCACCAACCTATTACTGTACAAGTGCTTAAGGAAACTGGATATATGAGCAGCAGAGGAACTACCCTGAATGAAGTAGTCAGTATTCCCTACAATAAGTTAGTTGCTTTAACAGTGCAAAAATGATATAGACTTTTTTCTTGCTTGGGAGACAATAGGCCCAGGAAAACCATGTCATCATGCCTAGCCATGCTTGGGAACAATGCTTTTCCAGGGTTAGTTTTAGGCAGGCTTTCTCAACCAGAATTGATGACCCTGGAAGGGTTTTCTGAATGGGTGGGAGTTAATTATATTTTTAAAATTTGTTAAACATTTATCAAGTGATAGGCCATATATGGTCATATCGACCCCCCCCAACAATGGCCAACAATGGGCCTTGAGGGAAGGGGAAGGGGAAGGGGAAGGGGAAGGGGAAGGGGAAGGGGAAGGGGAAGGGGAAGGGGAAGGGGAAGGGGAAGGGGAGAGGCCTTGGGTGGGTGTGTACATAGCTATGCTTACTAACCAAATTCTGCGCGATTGCATTATTTCCAGGGTTTCTGAAAGCCTGAGGAGTGTTCCAGGGTTTTGCAACAATAAAAAAGTCAAGAAAGGCTGGTCTAGTGCTTCTGAAAATGAGGAAAAGAAAGACAAGAGACCCTGGGCTCACCTCTGGGCAGTAGTAGTTATAGCGTCAATCACTTCCATGATACGGTGTAGTGCAGAGTCAGTGCCAATGGTCATATCTGTGCCACAGAAGTCATTGTCAATGGAACCCACCAGACCCACAATGTTTAAATGAGAATATGTGTTAGCCACTTCGTCAGTGATCTGCCCTAAAAGAAAGAGAGGGAAAATAAATTAATGCACAAGAACCAAAGGTTTTGCATGGTTGTGTGCTCACAAGTTGCCTATTTCCCAAGACAATTTTAGAGGATATTTAATTAAAATATGGAATGTAACTAATTAGTTAGTGACCCACCCACCTTTCCCCAGTGCATGCTATGATTCCTTTTGTTTTAGAATTCTTAAAATTTGAAAGTCGCCTGTTTACTTGCCATACAAGGTCTGCAAGGGAATGTACATGAGGACATTTTTTAAAAGTGTTATGTTTCCTTTAATAATTTGGAGGTAACACATCTTTAGTACGTGGATCTTGTACACACTTAACAATTTTTTGAAAAGGGGCAACTAAGATAGTGGGTATCCCCTTAGGCAACAAGCAACAATCATGCTATTGCCACTGAAAAATCACCTGGAGGCGCCAGAGCACAATCACTAAAATCTGCTTGCGTCCCACTTTTAGTATTTGTGTGGAAGGCTCTCAGCAGTTTCAACTACAGCAGTTTCCATTTGATCATTACACAGATTTCCAGTGAAATCTGTATACATCCTGATCTGGATGGAAAGGAGAGACCAATCCAAAGGTCACAAATGCACAATAAACAAGCTCTGCATTGGAAGCTGTTTGAAGAAAGCACCAGATGCTCTGGAATTAAGCAGAGGATCAATACCAGTATCAGAATGCAACATGTACGTGCATGCGTGTGTAGTTGTAAACAGGGAGGAAAAGAGTAGAAGACATATCTTTGCAACTTCTTGCTGAACTTTTCCCTTCTGGTTCCATGTACTGTAACGAAACTGTGCAAGATTCTAGGAAAGCCAGAAGTACAAGACCAGAGGGATGAGCTAAAGGATAAGAGCCAAAAGGTTCTTGTCCCTTTGGCTCTTTGCCTTCAGATGACACAGCCACTGGGACAGAGATTGGCCCGAGAATAGCTGGCTGTTCAGCTTGTTCATTGGTTAATTTATATGGTGTTTTTTTCTGTTGTAAGCTGCTTTGAGTCCATTCAGTGAGAAATGCAGTATCTGAACGCTTATTTAGAACATTTGTATGCCCTCTCTGCAGAAACCAGGAGGAAGCAGCTTACAAAATAAAAACAGTAAAACAAAACATTTTAAAACATCTAAAATACCAGCATTAAAAACGCAGTCCTGCATAAAAGCATAAGATCAGACCATTGCCAGCTTAAAAAAAAACATTCTAGACTAAAACAATGTTAATTAAAAGCCTGGGAAAACAGAAACATTGTGGCCTGGCACCTAGAAGAAAGAAATATAGGTTCCAGACAAGCCTTCTGGGGAAGGGAACTCCATAAGTAAAGTGCCACTACTGAGAAAGCCCTGCCTCTAAATGCCCCCTGCCTCACTTCTGAAGGCAGGGGCACAGAGAGGGGGTGTTTGAGGCACGTCTTAACAGGCCAGCTGAGCAATATGGGAAGAGGATTAAATACCTTCACTGACAAGCTCCTCTAATAGGCCACCCCACTCTGTGCGGAAGATGTTTGCACCAGTCAGACTGCCGTCGCCTCCGATGACGCACAAGTTGGTGATGCCATGCTGCACCAGATTGTAAGCAGCCTTGAGGCGGCCCTCCCGGGTGGTGAAGGCTTTGCAGCGGGCACTGCCAATGATGGTGCCACCCTGAACACAACCAAATCAGGTGATAAAAGAAATTCAGATTACAAACCTTATACTAGATAGGCAGAGCCTCAGTTGAGCTCGCAGGCCAAAATATAGAAATGATTTGTGAAGGGCTCAGCATTTCAGTGGGAAATCAATATGGGTGCTTCTTACGTGGGGCTTATTGGAAAAGAAGGAGCTCGGTAACCCTCGATTCTAGTATATCGAAGTTGTTCCATTCTCTGGCTGCAGCAGAACCATGCTGGACAAGTCCAGGAAGAGAGTGCAGGACTCTTGTAGCTTCACCAGTTGGGCAGCAACTGGTACTAAGCATGGGATTACACTGATAAACCAATAAGCAGTGACTGGAAAGGTGTTTGACCTGTCAAGAAAGTAGTCTCTTTCTCCAGCAAAACATGCTGCCAGGGCTGTGGCCTTCCTTCAGAGAATCTCTGCATCAGTATTTAGGCTGTGTTTGAATTATACACTAGCGCAAGATGTCCTTCCCGTTCTAGTAGGTAGCCAGCCTTGCTACCAAAACAAACTCCTTTTGAAAGGCACTTGAGGAAGGGCGTCACTGGTCATCCTCAGCTGTTGGCCAGAAGAATTTGATGCGGCCTGCCTTATCCCAGAACAGAGGCATCTTTTGGTTTATTCAAAGCCACAACTATCGCTTAATGCTCTGCTCCATTTTGCACTTTACAATGTTGACAACACATGTGCATTCCGGGAAGTGACAGAGTATACCTGTTCCATCTGTGAAAGGAAAAAGACGACAGCTCCAGAATTAGCAAAATGTATGTTAATGGAACTAAAACGTTGGACTGTTATCAGGAAGTGTCACTCTGGAGAAAGAAAGCAAGGAAAGCCAAGAAGAGAAGCACAAAGGTGATGGTTGTAAGTTGTTTAGGTTACTGGTAATTCAAAGAGCAATGCAATGAGAGGCTCTCTGGGAGGGAGAACATGCTGTTAGCACATGTTAGGTGGGGACTGCCTGTCATAACCTGTTAAGAAGATGCAAAGGCACCCAGGAAACTGGTGCAGCTGCTCTCCTTCCTCTTCGCTTTCTGTGCAAGATTCTAGGAAAGTCTACGTGGGCGGATAGGACAAAGCCTTGCACACAACAGGCCAGCCTCGTTCAAGCTCATCTCTGTCAGAAGCAGCGGCTGTCCAGCAACAGCATACAGACTAGAGGGGACAGAGGCAGGAAGGAGTGCTTCTACTGGGCCATGCAGCACCAAACTGTTACCTGAGGGAAAGGAGACACAGCAGTCAAACTGGGCAAGGCTCTAAGGAGGAGGGGGACACACAAAGAGATGCTTGTGAATAGACTGGGTGGAATAAACTGAATTCAGGCAAGTTCCCCCAAAATGAGATCTACCTGTGCAGTGACGCCAGCTTGAACAGTGCACACACTCTCGTTACCTCTCACAGAGTGCAGCCATGGTAATTGCGGCCACAATTTGTGCAGCTGACGTCAGTCAAAGAGACTTGAACCCTCCTAGCCATCTAAAAAGACAGTGACACTACCATAGTAACGCAGATTCCTATTACCCTCAAGAAAGGGTGGGTGGGAAGATGGCTGGTATAAATTTGCCTGGTTTAAACAATCATGCTGGCTCTGATGTAAAGGCTGACAAGGGCCTGAAGACCATCTTTGGAATACATCAGAAGGGTCTGATGTAAAGGCTGACAAGGGCCTGAAGACCATCTTTGGAATACATCAGAAGGGTCTGATGTAAAGGCTGACAAGGGCCTGAAGACCATCTTTGGAATACATCAGAAGGGTCAAGAAATCAAACTTTGTTTCTATTTAAAGGGATGCTTTCTTCAGAATGCAAAGTTTTCACAAAGGCCCTCCCCCCATTTCCAACGCTGGTGGCGATTATCCTTGCTACCGCAGCAGAGCATGATTGTTTGTTTGTTTTTTCCTAACCCAAAACATACCAGAGAGAGGATTTGGCTTCACAAAGATAAACAGATTGCCTCTTTCCTGTCCTCATTTAGCCAGTTCGTGGATTAAAGACAATGGCACCCTGCAGATGTAGGGAATGTGAGAGCTGCTGCTAAATGAGATGACCGCTTTCACACACCCCCTTCATAGCTCCCATTAACAGGCTGATCTTAAACAGATCTAAGCTCTGACATATGACAAAGACAGCTCTGACTCTTAAAACCTTATGCCCCAAAAACACTTGTTGGTCACTTAGGTGCAAATGGACTCAAATCTAACCACACACAAAAGAATCCTAAAACAACTGATCTGGTTGGAGTATCCACCCCTAGGAAAACAGCATAAGTTTGGGACAGTATATCAAGTACTAAGTATTCTCTCCAATATATTCCTCTCAAAACTGGAGCCTCCGCACAGATGTAATGTATATTTTTTTCATGAAAAACATTCCCTCATTAAACATGAAAAACATTCCGCCCGGCATATGGTTGAGGCCAGGGCAGAGTCCCAGTACTTTGATGTACTGGGACTAAAAAATTTAAGATAGTTAAAGTCCTGTACTCCAGAAAGTGGAAGGCTGCGATGACCTTACACAAAGAAAGCACAAATCTGTCATCAGGCACAAAAGGGACATAGAAATTACCCAAACCTTACCAACTGAATGATGTTGGACACACTCAGCCAGTTGGCCTGTTGGATATTCTCTCCTCCTTCCACCAGCCCTTCATATCCCTGCAAAGAGAAAAGGCAGGAAGGTGAAAATCCCATCCCACTAGGAAAGCTTGTTCTGTTACAAATAACACCCTGCCCATTTTCCATCACTGCCATCTCAGGCTTCTGTGAACATAGGAAGTTGCCTTACACTGAGTTACACCACTGGTCCATCTTAGGGCTGTGATGAGCAACAGCTATCCAGGGTCTCCAGCAGAATAAGATGTTCCCAGCATCTGCTACAGGAAATCCTTTAACTTGAGCTGCCAAGGACTGAACCTTGGAGCTTCTGAGTATGACCCACAAGGCCCCTAAAAATATTCTCCTCTCTCAAGCTTTATCAAACAAAATACAAAAGTTTTCATATATATAAACAACTATATCATGAAAAACAACATACACCACAAACACCAGCACATTGCAATGACACCTGTACAATACGGCTTTTGATGTTTACTGTTGATAAGAGGAGTTTTTACAATGGAACAACAGGATTTCTTGGAAAGCCTTACCAGACTGGGAGAAGCTCACAAAGAAAACTGTAGCGATGGAACAGATCAGAAATGTGATGATAACCTATTGGTTGAACCTGAAGAATTTCTATTGAACGGTATTGCCTCTGTTAGACCCATTATGCACGGGGGAATAACGCACATTCGAGGTGGAATGGCGGCGACTAAAATCACCGATAACGCACGGTGCCGGCTGCAACCGGCTGCAGCTTTGGTGCATGCCGCTGAAAAAGCCGCGTTAGTGAAACGCGGAAGAAAGCACAGCTTCCGGGTGACCGGGGCGCAACCAGAAGTGGCGCCGGTATCGCCGCGTGCATAATCGGTTACTCTGGGTTTTGCCGCCGTCACACCCCCTCCCGTGCATAACCGGTGTGCGTTTTCCCCCTCTGCGTTTTCCATGTGACCCGAAATCGCCGTTTCGGCGGCCATGCATAATGGGCCTTAGAGATGCCTGCAGGGACACAGTTCCCATTAGAACAGGTTGTACCATGGCTTCACCGTCTAAAGTTACGAGAGCAGCATTTTTAAAGATCTAGTACCTGTTCAACTCTCATCATTGCCGCTCCTGGGACTTTCCTATGAAAGTTTCCTCTACAAATGGACTTCTGGTTTTTTGATGGCCCGTGTTATGATGCTGTATGGATGTTACACTTTCTAGGAATGTTGCTGCTCACTCAGTACTGGTGTTTATAATGTACATGACACTCCTATACTACAGTCAGCTTTACATAGCAGACAGGTTCCCTCCCATTTCTGAGTGATTCAAACCTGAGTCTCCCAGAACCTAGTCTGACACTCTAACTACTGTACTATGCTGATACTCAGCTACACATTCCCTCCTCCTGGCTTTCTGTTGCCTCACAGTCCTAAGCAGCATCTGCTAATAATGTCACATTTTAGCTTGTATAAAACCAGCTAACTAACTGCTGCTGCTGCTTCATCTGGGATTTCTCCTGATTTATGCAGTCATTGGTTGAACTGTTACACCCCAGGAGTAGTTTACTGCGTGGCTATTTAGGCTTTGATTTGTGGAGTTTGGATTCTTATCCAGCTCCTAGTCCTAATGTCTTATGTGAGGAGCGTGTAAAAGATGACCACCTGGATCCAGAACGCTGACTTGGTCCATATGCATACCTTATTGCCCCCCCCCCCAAGATCCATTCTAGAATTTATTCCCCAGGGCCCCCAGGCTGTTCTCTACCCTTTCTCCTGTGTTCAGAAAGAAGTCCAACAACACTGAATCTGCTTCCAGTGAATATGCAGAACTTTGCATTTTAGATTGTGGCTTCCCACCCCCTAATTATTTATTTACTTTATTTACACATCACCTTTCTCCCCTATAGGAATCCAAAGTATCTTACTTGATTCTGATATTCTACATTTTACCCTCACCGGTTACGTGAGGTTATGTTGAGAGAGAGAGAGAGAGAGAGAGAGAGAGAGAGACTAGTCCAAGGTCACTCAGCAAACTTTCATGGCAAAATGGAGATTCAAACTAGGGGCTCCCAGATCCTAGTCTGACAATTTAACTACTGTACTATTCTAAGACTCAAACATCCCTGTTGTGGCAGTTTCTAAGTAAAGACCTATAATGCTTGATCACCACATCAATGGGGTCTAGGCCTGGTTCAGACTACACTTTCTCTACATAAGACTGCACCTTCTCTGCCTACTCACCTGGTACACTCCACCCATCTGCAACACTATCAAATTCCTTGCATGGGCATAAGGGCTGAACAGGGCATGTGTGCATAAAACGTAGCATGAGTAAATTCACATGGCACCCTCAATATACCATCCAAAATTCAGGAATCAAGCTTGTGCGATGGCCAATGTGTATGCAATTTTGTGCAGATATTTTACTGATTTTGTTTTATTTATTGCATTTATATCCCGCCCTTCCCTGGAGGTTCAGGAGTGTTGTATTTAACTAGGGGCATTGTAGGAAGGCCTACTACTCTCAAAATGTTCCCTTGAAGAGTGCAACAGTTTTTAAAAATACATTATAACAAAAATCAAAGCATCAAGAGGAAGAGCATTTCAAAGGAGGAAAAGAAAACCGAACCTCATAGATCAGGAACACTTTCGCTCCAACATATAGCCCCATGCGAGTCACAGCTCGGACCGCAGCATTCATACCTGGAAAGATGGAGCAGAAGGTAAACAATGGCCACAGCCTGAACCAACCTGTTGCAAAGCACTTGAATTTTTCTTGGACAATAAATGGTTAGTTTTGCTGTTGCATATCTTTGTTTAGAAAGTGACACTGCACAAATATTCCCTAGTGAATTCTTTTTTAGATTTATAGCCCCCCCACTCCACCCCACCATCTTATAACCCAAATTAGATGAAAGAAAAAGATAGACACAAGTATGACGTTGCAGTCATATGATACCAGTAGTGTCAAAACTCCCTGAAAGACTAATATGAAGAAATTAAGACAAAAAAGCAAGGGAAAAATATGAAAGCCATGTGCACAAAACTCCAGGAAAATTACATTGCATGTTGGGAAATGAGGCTGAGTAAAATCAAGCCACACATAACACTTGGGACTGGTGTTTGGATCCTGAGACATGAAATTAAATTGCAAGCTTAGACCTCTTCTGAAACAAGATAGGATACCCTCATCCTACCCAGTTCTGGGATCCTGGGATTAGAAAGAAAACAACAGTGTTCAAAAAGCTACAAGTGAAATGGAATGTGAAAGAAAATACTCATCAGGGATTTAGAGGAATGCCCCAGATGTTATGAACATTTGGTTCAAATTTGATGAACTCATATTCAAAGTCAATATTCCTCATAGTAGCAGCTTCAAGACACAAGGGGGGGGGGATTCCTCCAAAAACCAGCAACCCCCACTCCAAGAATTTCTATGCAAGTCAATGTAGAATTTTTTTTGTCCTTTTGTGGGGAAAACCATTGACAGTTCTGAAGAAAGTTGCATTAGTACATTTAAATAACTTTTTAAAGGTTCATATTTATCCCTATGTTAACTTCAAATGGGAGGTATGGCAATTGTGAGCATTTACTGGACCACTCCACACTTGCTATCTGCCAAGCCAAACACAGCCCACCACCCACTTAGAAAACCTTTTCTGCAACCTGTCTTAAGACTGCAAAAAATGAGTGCTTCAAGCACCTGGCAGGACACAATAAGTTGCTGATTGGTGGCCTCTTTTCCGTTTGGCAAGTCACATATTATGCATTCAGCTGTCTGAGATGCAAGTGAGTTGGCTCAACCTGGCTCAAAGCTGCTGGACTTAATAGTTTCTTGCAAAATTAGGCTGGATTCAAACTAGAGAAATCAGAAAATATTAATGAACTGAACCAGAGCCTAAAATGTGTACTTGTTTGACTGCAGCATATACCCCACGTCCTTAACCAAGTCACACGTCACATCCTGCCATGTTGGCACATGAGTCAATACTGAATCAATGAACATTGGTTTCACTAGTCATCATACTGGCCCTAAAGGGAAACCTGAAACTTCCAGCATTGTCATCGCACTGTCAGTGTTATTTTTCCCCTCTGTAGGAATGGCCATTGAAGCCAGGAAACTGAAACTGACATTTCTCATCTTCCTTTGAAAAACAATACGACAAAAAATTGGCAAAACAATGCTTTATCTTGGTACGTTTGCATTCATCTCACAGTTCCTCAAATTCAAGAAAATTAACATCTCAAAGCTTCTTTGCCCTGGATTGAGAAACAGTGTCAGCCACCAGTTTCTTTTCTGTCCACTTCCCTTCGCCACTTTTATTTGTTCTGTGAGCATCCAGTGTCAGGCATGGTCAACACACCCTCCTGAGCCTTCTTGTGTAGGTGACAAGCCTTATACTAGAAAGTATCCTCTAACTGCCCTCCCATGTAGGCACAGAGAATGGCATGATCTTAAATGGACAAGGAAACAGGCCAATAATTTGAGGTAGCATCTTGAATTATTACTGTATGATGAGGGGCACCCTACATATCTTTATACCTTTTAAAAGATGGGCATGTCTGTGGATAGACAGAAAAGTGTCATCTGGGATCTTCTACAGGAGACAAGGAAAGGAAGAACTTTTGTTTTCATGGACCAACCAACAAGCAGCACTTGATGACCCACCAAGTTGTGTGGGAGGTATCCACATGTAAACAGATGCTAACTGAATGAGGAACAGAGATTTAGATTTCTGCAGTAAATATTTGCTGGTGGAAGAGATTGACATCAACAGAGTGGTACTTCCTCACCATCTTGTTTTCACTGCAGCCCCCAAGAGCCAACTTGGTGTAGTGGTTAAAAGTGGCAACTTCAAATCTGGAGAGCTGTTTGATTCCCCACTCTTCCACATGTAGCCACTTGAGTGACCTTGGGCTAATCACAGTCCTATTAGAGCTGTTCTCCCAAAGGAGTTCTGTCAGCTCTCTTTCAGCCCCACCTACCTCACAGGGTGTCTGTTGTGGGGAGAGGAAAGGAAGGTGATTGGAAGTGAAAAGTGGGGTATAAAAACCAACTCTTCTTCTTCAAATCCCCCCTAAAATGCTTGTCTGGAGAGGGGGGGGGAACATGCTGCTGACAGGGACAGCATGAAGGGAATTGGTGGTCTGTAGTGGGAGGAGAGACTCAAACAAAATCATACCCTTCTTTCATTAGAGGAAATTTTCTGTGGAATTCATGGTGTTGTGGGTGAGAGTTAATTACAAGACATTCCCTCCCAAAGAATTTATTTTGGGAGAGGGAAAAGTAAAACGAACAAACAAAAACGCCCTGAGTCTCCAGGGAGGGCGGTATATAAATATAAATATAATTAATTAATTAATTAATTAATTAATTAATTAAAAATCAATTCCACCAAGGTTCACTTCAAATCTCTTCTTTTTGCTACTTCAGAGGATGGATCAGTCATAGTAGTTAGGATTTTCCAACAGAATCATGCCCATTGAACAGTGACTCTTTACCATCAGCATGTGATGATCCTCATGCTAAATGTCATATCTAGAATTATTTGTGTTATTGAACTGAAAAGATCAAGAACCCATGCAGATCCATCCAATGCTATCTTTATCACAACAATCCAAGACAGAAGACAAAAAACAAAATATTGCCAGCAGTCTGAATAAAACCCATAAGAAGGCACTTGTCCACTTTGGTACTATGTCTGAAAGAGATGTGAGCTGGACAACATTCCCTAAAGACTGAGACACTCTCCTCTACCAAAACCACCTCTCCTGGGGAATGGAAAATAAATGGAAGTTGCTTAGATGTCAGATTTAAAAATTATCTCTTCAGTCTAATTCCTTCCTCCTCTCCTACCTACCACAACTGGTTTCATTTTGATCCCAACTCTTTATCAGAACAAAAAGATATCACAATGAGAATAAGTTATCCAGCATTTGCCAGTGTCCACTCCCCCCCCCAAAAAAAACACACAGTATGACTAGAATCCTCTCATTCTTAGAATGCAAATAGTCCACTGAACACATGGCTGTCAGCAGAATAATCATAGTTTTGCTAGTTGGTATTTATACAAAAACTTTTTTTTTACTTTATATAGTGATATTTTCTTTTAGGGCAGTTTTCAAAATACAGTGTCTGATCAGATTCCAAGAGATCTTGGTCTATGACTGCAATCTAGAGTGCAATTTCAATAGAATTTGAATTCCAGTGAAATCAGTGCATGTCTAATTGTATGCTGGATTGCAGACAACGGAGACATGGTTGAGTAGGATGCCTGAGTTCTATTAAATGGTACTTAGGTACATAGTTCTGTATTAATTTCAAGGTCCCTTAAGGACATTGTGTGTTGTTTGAATTGTACATGTTGACAGTAATGAATGGATACTTCCCACAGATGCAAATGAATGCTTGTCTCTGATGTGTATGATAATCTTCTTTAGGATCTTCCTACAGAACTACTTTCAGACAGAACTTTCTTGGCTCATGAGCCATCTCTGGATTGAGGCTAGCATGTGCACAATTCTTAAGTTACCTAACCAATTCTCCATATTGAGACTATTTAGAACCAGTTTTCTTGTTATACTGTTGAAAATGACACCAAAAAGGAAGATAAAAAAAATGTCAAAAATCAGTGAGTGGCAGGATGGCGTTTAGCCTGGGATCATGAAATTATTTTATTTCCTTCAATATTTTGTACTACATCCTGCAGTTCCTGGTTTAGTGTTAACATTTTACTCAGGTGTTGGAACCATTGTAGGGGGAAGTCAGACAGCGTGAACTTCCAAAACTAGAAAACAACAGGGTCACTACTGAATTCTGTAGATGTACTCTGTCCATTTATGAAGGACCCCCCCCCCCCCCAAGGATCCATGCAGTAGGAATGTTCATCAGGCTGCCCTTGCAGAAGGCAAATCTTTGCAACTCCAGTCTGTTTTTAAAATGTCCTGACTTTCAACTCGGCTTTAAGTGTCTGGGATTAAGCATGTGGATGATGATATAAAGTGATTAGAGGTAGCAGTAGCATCTGGCCATTTGGAGCCATTTGTACAACTGTCGCCATACTGCCCTTTTTCATAGGCTGCCTCTTTTTCACGGCCAAAATTTTTCTCTGCCATTCCACCTACTTTTTCCACCTACAGATGCAAAGTATCCACAGGGATAAGAATAACAGAACCATAGAGTTCCAAGGAAGGAGATCACACCACCTCCTGAGGAAGCTTGTTCCACTGAGGGACCATTCTAACTGACAGGAACTTCTGTATGTTTAGCTGAAAATTCTTTTGAATTAATTTTGTCCCATTGGTTCTGGTCTGACCCTCTGAAAACAACTCTGCGGCATCTTCTATGACAGCCCTTTGAGTACTTCAAGTTGGCTATCATATCATCTCTTAGTTGTCTTCTCTCCAGGCTATACAGACCAAGCTATCTCAACCTTTCCTCTCCAAACTCCTCATCAATTTTATTGGCCTCCTCTGGACGTGCTCCAGTTGGAATATGTATATATTATTAAAATGCTGCATATAACACCATTTGGAAGTTTCAATTAGTTTAGAATGTAGCAGCAAGAATGTTAGCAATGGAAGACTGCAGGCAGCACATCACTCCAGTGCTGAAAATCCCCCACTACTGGTCCCAGGGCTGGCTTTGATCAGTAAAGGCTTATATGGCCTAGGAGGATTCTGCTTTGTCTCTCAGGTACCTTCTAAGAGAGGGGGGTAGCCACAAAGGACACAGCCTCTGCAGTGGCTACCCCGCCCATTTGGAATGGCCTCCTCTTTTCCCTATGTCCAGTACTATTATATAAGTGTACATACCAGATCAAGACATTTTAAAAACATCTTGATTTTAATTACTTGATGTCCCCTTATATTTCTGCTTTTGTTAATTACATTTAAATAGCTGCATCAGATTTTTATTTAAATAGCCTCAATTACAGGCTATATAATTATTGTTCTTTCAGTTAAAGCAGCCTATTGCTAATAGCTGGTTTCAAAATCTGTGATGCTTTAGTTTGCTGGCACTTTGTACTTGTGATTTTTATGTTGTGGTCTTATGTGCTTTGGCTGAGAAATACACAGAAATACCATAAATGAAACACAGTAAATAAATACCCTATGGCCATGCTAGAAGCCAATGAATCAAATCTAATCATTAAAATATTTTGATATATTTTAAAGACACTTCAATTTACTCAGGCTTTTTGATTAGATTTGGTTCTGTTTTGCTGTTCCCCTGAAGATGCATAGGGACTTGTGTGGGTGTTCTTAATGACACCCTAGTCTTTTCAGGTGGTTGAGGGATAGTTTCTTTGACCTTTAAAAACTCCATATTTATATATGTTTTAATAGTTGTATTCTGTTTTACCACATTTATGTAATATGCTGCTGCTAATGATATTTTAGGCATTTTTATTTTTTTATTATTTATTTTTATTTAGATTTCTATACCACCCATTTCTTTGCAGCTCTGGGTGGTTTACACTGAACGTTATATAACTTACATGGAACTTCATACAGACTGTAACATCAAAACAACTTTCAATAAAGCATTAAAAGATTACAAAACCACATTTATAATATAAATAACAATTAACTGTAACATTGGGAGGTTAATTCTTTCAGTCATGGGGTGGCGTTTGTGGGGACCAGCAGGTGTTCTGAGTCGGTCGGCCTCAAGCGAATGCCTGGCGGAAGAGCTCCCTCTTGCAGGCCCCGCGGAACTGTGGAAGTTTAGGCAGGGCTTTTTTTTTTCTTCCTTTTTGTGTTTTTTTCTGTCTCTTGCAGGAATACATTTGTTTGCACTAGAACTTTGTTAATATGTTTATAAGCTGCCCTAGTGTTCTTTCATTGACTGATTAGATGCTTTGTTTTACTGGCAAAAGCCATATATTGTTACTTGTTTCTGCATTAATAAAATGGTGAAAGTAGCATACGGCAATAGGTCAGAGGCAGTCTGGGCGAGGATTACATAGGGAGGAATGTTTTCATAGTCGTCTGCAATGCTGGCAAGGACTATCTTCCAATTTCCTACTGTACCATGCAATCTTATACTTGATGTAAATTGGTAAAAGTTGAACTCAAAATGATCTGTCATATTCTATCAGGTAGCTTTACTCCAGGTTCTCAGGCAGTGGCATTTCATACCACCTGATCCTTCTTTAACTGGATTTGTCGGGAACAGAATTTGAGATCTTAATGCAAAGCGGATGTTCTACCATTTAGCCATTCCTCCTCCCAATGGACAGCTCATACAAAACAGATTTCTTCAAGGAAGAAAGATGGGAAAGGACAGGTATAACTTATCTTTTGAGAATTTTACTAGGCTAGCTACAGTTAGATTGTGGTCAAATGTTTCCAACTCAGTAAATCTTTTATAGTTTTCACAAGTGATTTTACATATCAGATATTCTTTCCATGTAGTTTTCTGGTTGGTTAATTATTCATAATAATTAGAAAGTAGAATAATGGCTGTGGAGCTTCACCACATTTCCTATAGTGCTCTATCATTAAAGCCCCATAATGCTTGTCCCCACACATTTAGATCCTAAGTGTCTCATTGTCATTAGGTGTAACAAGATTAAATAGTTTCTTCCTGGAAACCTGTGGTACTGTAATTAATCTCTTAACCAATCCTCGCCTAGTCAGTTTCAAGCTGTTTGTGGCATTAAGGTTAATATGAATCAGCTTCAAAGAGCCTATCTGTCAGTTATTTAGGACTGAAATTTTCCAGCAGGTTCTTACAAGCAAAACACAAAGAATTGTTTTTTATACCTGGCGTTTCACTACCTGAATTAGTCCCAAAGCAACTTACAAACACCTTTCCTTCCCTCTTCCCACAATAGACACCCATTGAGGTAAATGGGGCTGAGAAAGGTCTAACAGAACTGTTCTTTCAGAGCTGGGAAAACTACAGCTAACTCAAGGTCACCCATCTGACTGCATGTGGGAGAGTGGGAAATCAAACCTTGTTCTCCTGATTCGTGTCTCAGTTACCAACAACATAGTTTCTAAGCTTTAACTCTCCTTCCCTGGGGTAATCAGCCATTCAGTTAAATACAATTCATTAATCCATTGGGGGGGGGGACTCTAATGAGCCTCTCGGATGCACTGCTCCTCCTCCTCTGCATGCATGCATGCATGCATGAGCAGCTAAGTCTTCCTCTTCTCTGAGTCCAAAACTGCCTTCTCCCCACCTCCTCTCCCAGAAGCTGACCGGGGTGCTAGGACTTGCTTTTCAGCCTCAAGGAGCATAAGCAAGTGAATGAGCAGCAGAAAGCTAGTAAGGCAAGGTCAAGGTTCCCATAGCAGCATGTCCAAAGGTGAACAGCTGAGGCTGACGTCATAGTGAGAACGACATCAACACTAAATCAAGGAGGAATAGAGAAAACTGTATTCCTCTGGAGGTCTGATCTAGTTCTTAATCTTTCTACATATTACATATTTCCCAGGAGGGGGAATATTTACTTTTTAATAATTATTTTCTATATACATATCTATCACCAGCACTGTTGTGCATGACACTTTTATTCAAGCTAGTTAGAAACCATTCATGGGAGTGGTGATAAGCTGAAGAAAAATGGGTTTCAGAAATTGCCTTGCTATTCTCTAACACAGATTGTGCTTTGCCAGTTCATCCTGGCAGGTTGGTGCTGCAATTTCATTACAAACCAGAAAAATTACCAGAAGCCACTAGTTCAAATATTTTGCAGCAAAAACATTCAGATTCTGCTTAACAGCTAAATGGACAAATTATATCTATTCTGGAGAATAGGACTAATATAGAAGAAAATGGAACAGATTACTTCACTACAAATGACAGAGACAAAAATGTAGAGCAAAGAGAAAGCTGTGGAAAGTTATTCAACCACTCCAACAGCCAGATTTTTTTTTATTTTAAAAGAACATTCCTACTTTTTTCTCAGGCTCCACCTCTTTCTGAAGATGAACTTTTTACAAAGTGAAAACTGTACTTACTCAGGTTTTACTCTGCAATATGATATGTTTCTATATACAGGCAGATTTTAAAACGCTTATTGCTGAAATGTCAAGAAAGAAAAAGGTATAATTTACAAGGGACAGAATATATAATTAGACATTTCCCTAACACGTAACTATGAGCTGTTATTTTTCTTTGTGCACCATAACAAAATGATTTTAAGATTTAATCATTATAAAAAGGCAAAATGCTGTGATTGACTACAATGGAGAAAAACTCTTAATGTTGCTTTCCTAAAGGTCTAAGCACTTTGATGAATCAAAAATAGCTCAATGCATATTCCTAGAGAAGTTCTATGATTATCCAAGCTGTACAATCTAATTTAATATTTTATTTATTTATTTAGATTTCTGTACCGCCCATTTCTTTCAAGCTCTGGGCGGTTTACACTGAACATTATATAACTTATATGGAACATTAACATCAAATATACATGTGACCTTGATTTACAGAAGGAAAAAAATGATGCAGCATCATCACAGCTGTTCCCTACACAGATGTAACAGTGCACAGAAAAATAAGCCCCACTGTACCAGAATAGCTGTTAGACAAGAAAACAATTACATAGGACACGTGTTGGTCAATGAATAAGAGGTGTATCAGTCAACAGCCTTTCTAACCTGTCGTGGTAATATAGATAGGAAACACAGAATATACAAATCACAGAGCCTTTAATTCCCATGGGCAAATCACTTCATGGTTGAAGCTATTTCAAAGAGAGATTCTATTACTAGTTAATAGACTAAAAAAATATTTATGTAAGTCAGCATGAGGTGACCAATGATTTTAATAGACTAAGCCTGATCATGAAATGGATAGGAACTATGGAAACTAACATTACTGTCTTCCCATGACCTAGTCTACTGGGTGTCTTGGACCCAATGACTCCACTGGTGATGAACAGCCCCCTTCTCCATGTAAAATAACCCTACTGGCTATTTACATTTTACAGCACCATCTTAAATATCCTTTGAATTCAACAGACTCAGAAGATTGCAATTCTACTTAGAATGGCACCATTAGTCCAACTAGCTTCACATATATTCATTCAGCAATCCTAATCACCATCCTGTAAGGCAGGAGTAGTCAACCTGTGGTCCTCCAGATGTCCATGGACTACAATTACCATGAGCCCCTGCCGGCATTTGCTGGCAGGGGCTCATGGGAATTGTAGTCCATGGACATCTGGAGGACCACAGGTTGACTACCCCTGCTGTAAGGTATATCAGTATTATCTCCATTTTGCAAATCCAATAGATGTGGAGGGAAACAGAGAGAAAGCAGCTGGCATAAGGACACTTGGAATGTTTATGGGTGGTTCACTCAGAAACTACCCAGCTAACTGATTGCACTAATAAGCCAACCTCAGACAAGTTCACAAGCATGTGTAAGATTGTACTGTTATCACTGTACTTCTCAGATCACTGAAGGAGAGCCCCTGACATTGTGGTGTAGGGATTAGAATGCAGCATAAGGACTGAGAAGATGTGGGTCTTGAAATTCTCTGGATAATATAACAGAGTTATGGGGTTGTGAAGATGAAATGGTTTCAGACAAGATTCAGTTTGCCCTGAGAATAAAAGAATGTAGGAGGACTGCTTACATCTACTTCTTGGGGAGGAGGACTCCCTTCTGCACATGCTCTAAAGCCCTTGATGATTGCTCCACGTACTCTGAAGCTGAGCCTGAATATTGCACCTGGGCCTGCCACTCCAGTCTCAGAGTTCTACCCCCCGTCCAGACAGCTGCGCGCACCCCAGCCCCAGCAGCCAGCCCCTGAGGCCCTTCCGCCATGCCTTCTTGTCGCGGGCTGCGTTCGGAAGCGTTCACGAGGCGCTCATTACTTTGAGTGAGACATTTGGGGGCGACTCCTACGAAAAGGTCCCTCCCCGAAACAACTCTGATGGTTCGGGACTCGTTTTATTGGCCGCCCCATCTTCGAGGGGAGGAAGAGGAAAGGGGCGCCGACGAGGACTGCTCCACAAGGGCGGCCTTAACGTTTTCAAACCGTCATCCGCCGCTCTGGCATCGATTAAGCACGCCTTCCCTGCGCCACACTCTCAGCCCCCCCCCCGAGACCCCTCGCCAGCAGGGCTCTACTGCTCAGGCCTAGCCCGCCCTCCAGCCGCTCTGCCGCTCAGTCGTGCCCCGCTGCACGTTCCACTTGGCAGCACGTGACGCTACCGGCGCCTCGAGCCCGGGCTCGCGCCCCTCTCCCGAAGGGGTGGGGGTGGGAGGTGGCGGCGAAGGCTGTTCCTCGACTGACCTTGCGCATCCCCGCCGCTGGTGAGCACAGCCAGAGCCAGGCCGGCGCCGGCCATGCGCAGCTTCTCCAGGAGCAGCTTCTCCAGGATCATCCCGGTCCCCTCCATGGTCCCGGCCATGCTCGAAGCACAAGGCCCCCGACAGAATGACAGCCGCCAGGCGCACCGGCAGCAGCAGTCCCCGAACCCCGCTCCCGCTCAGCCACGCCCCCCGCTGGCCCTGCCCACAAGGGGCGGGGCTACCTGTCGGACGTTGCTCGGTGCCCGCCCAGAGTCCTTGCAGTGGCGGAGCTCAGCCTTTCGCTGGAGCAGTCACCTGGAGAAGGGGTCGAGGGGGTGGGTAGACCGCGGGCTTGCTGAAGCGCATTAATTTAGGGGGGAACGATGTAGAACTCAGTAGGGCTTTCACCCAGATATACCTGGGTAGCATTGCAGATGTACTTGAGTTGCACAGCTTGGCTTCCAGGGATGCCCTGGAGCGTGACATTGCACATTTGTTCCGGTTTCAGGCCACCTGTGTTGGTGCTTGAGGAGCACCTATGTTTTCTGCAGATTTCCTGTATTATCAGGTGGTATGAGACATAAAACATGTCTGGAATCATATGCAGCAACTACTCTTTTCTCTGTCCTCTCATCCAAGAAATGTTAATGTTGCTTGCTCTGCGTGAACTCAATAATTTGAGATCGTACTTTCTGTTTCTGTTTTCATTAGTACTTTTAAAGGTTCCTCGGTGTCGATCATTATCCACCTTTCCATGATTCAGTTACTTTCATCAATGACATAATTGCAGACCACAGAAGAAAAGATGTTAATTTTCCTTGATGGCAGGAAGGCCGTTGTGATACCTGAAGCTACCATAAAGATACCTAAAGCTACCTCATTGCTGTAGGAGCTGTGAGTTCCTCTGGCTTCTCCTGTGCCTGGCTGGATAGACCTCCACTCATCAGACTCTTAAGATGTAGGTCCAGAAAGCACAAAACTACAGGGGCAGACATGCAACAAGAAGTACGCAGGATGTCATCACTCTTCAAGGTGCCCTTGGGAAGTTTCTGGCAGCTGATTAATGGCAAAGTCATATGTAAAGCTAAAAGGAGAGTAGGGCAGTGTGGCTGATGCAAGCAGCATTCTTTTTCGATGCCTGTTGCTGACATAAAAGAACATAAAGGCTGGCGGTATATCCATAAGGTAATTATTTTAAAAAAGGGTGGCCAGGTACACTGCTGTATCCTAGCACTTACAAGAATATTCTCTTCCTAGTTTGTTTAAAAGATCATATTAAAGCTATAACTATAGTAGCTTCTTCCCCTGCCTCCGAACTATATCACACTGCCTTACTGAGAAAATGGGTATCTCCATGTTTCTAAGTGAAACAAAGTGTTGATATCCTGTATCCCAAAGAATAGCATGCCACATTAATGCTTCCACTACAATACAGTATGGAGTCCAAAACCATTGATGTTGCACATTTCTTGAACTTGAAACTATACCTTTAATCATACTGGATGAAAGCACTTGTTCATGGGTGGTATTCCTCCATGTGACCGTTTATGCACTGGGCACTGCCCCAGCTCCCGAGCAGGAGCACAAATCAGGGGCAGATGAAGCACACCAGGCCAAATGTTCCCTCATGTGGGTGCAGGAAGAGGTGGGCAACTCCAGCCTGCAGCCCAGCATGAAACCTCCAATGCATAAACGGTCTGTGAGAAGCAAATAGGCTTGACTAGCATGTTTGTGGGAGGGCGGTATGTAAATATAATAAATAAATAAACAATAAAAGTTACAATAAGCATAATAGAATGTACAAATATCTGTTTACATACTCAAGAACATTTTCATGACTTCAAAATATTTTGAATGAGCTGGAATTCTTCATTCCCATCCCCCACCCATCCCATCCCTTAAATTGCATATACATACAACTGAGCTGATTCAGCTATGGTTTTTAATTTTTAGATGCATTATCTTAGAAGTTCCTTGTGTGACTCAACCATTAAAAGCAACAAATATAAAACATTTATTTAAAATGTGTAATTCTTCACTAGACTATTGCCAATGGCTAGAGAAACAATTTTTTCATGATCATTTCTTAAAGAAAATTCTCTCCTCCAGGTCTTAGGTGCTGTGTTATGTAGCAAAGGGCTTGTCCCTGGGGCCAACATAGATGTGATGGTATCTTTGTGTCTGCCATGAGTATGCTGCTGCCATTTTAAAATGATCTTAAAATACTGCAAAGTCCTGTTCCCACTAGTGCACAGCACAACAGATTGAGTTTCCCTTGTTTCCTCCCCAGTGCCTTTTCAAGTTCCAAAATGGCTGCACCTTTCCTCCTGCCTTGTGGCTGTTTTCTGCACTTTTAAGGCATGAGAGGGAACAATCACCTCAGTCTGTAGCATTTTGAAAATGGCAGCAGGATGTCAAGACAAGAGGATGTTGTCATGCCTGAAGTACAATACATTTGCCCTGCAGATCCTGATTGAACGAAGAACTCTATTAATAACAAGGGTGATCGGTAAAAGATGTTTCCATTTCCTGCTTCTATTAAGATACTTTCCTGAATGGGGGTTTCTCATTTCTTAAGAATTCCAGTTCAAGTTTTTCCTGTTTGTTAGCTACCCCATTTAGTCTACAGCCATTCTTTTTGTGTAAAATGTTTAGCTTTTCTGCCAACTGCCCAAATGTATCATATTAGAGAAGGACTATCCCATCATAAAATAGTCTCTCAATCATAATGGTCTTTTTAAAAATTATGGACAGTGGGTATGGCATACTTTTGCAGCTGCCACTATTCCTTGTTTTATTGCTAGATTTTTATTTTAATCTTGCAATTTTGTTTTGACAATTTTTGAGGGTTTGTTGTGTTTCTTGTCTTGATTTGCTGTTTGGTTGCTAATTCTTGCAACTGGCTACATTTCTTGTTTTACAGCCTAGTTCTCATTGTGCTGTTGAACATTTTCAGGGGTTGCACCTAGAGGAGAAGCAGTCTATTTAATGTGGGCACTTACTTTTTCTAACTGTTCATATGGTACCTGCATGTTTTTTTTTCCTTTGCAAATTCTTTTGTGTTTGGCTGTAACTGGCTATGTAAGGAATGTGCTTCTTTCCACAGCTCCCAACCAGAGCAATGTTTACTTCCTTTCTTCCTGGACTAAAGTTTTTTCATAGTAAGTTCGAAACCTCTCCCCCCTGCCCACTCCTCCAGCCAATTCATCTAGGGGGCTTGATTGCAAAATGCTCTCACAACTGACGGTTTCTTCCTTTCATCTACAATTCCTGTAAACTTGAATCCTCTTCTGAGAGTCTGCTTTAATGGACAGTCACTCCACTTCTGTGGCTGAGAGCTAAATTAGTTCGAGTCTTTTCAGAGAGGAGGAAGCTGGCACCCTGTTGCACAAGCTCTGCCAACCTCCCCAAACACAGAGAATGCCTACATCCCCTTGTGGGGCTCATAGCACATCTGTGGAGCTGGTTCAGGCCAGATCAATGGTGTGGAGGTACAAGGGCTAGCCTGTACTTTTCCTGTGCTGTGATCCTAATCACAACTGCTGTTGAGAAAGCAGAAATGCTGGGGTAGTCTGATTGTGGAACTCTCATCATACCCAGTTTGACTTTCAGATTTGATTGTGCAATGTTAAGAGTGGAACAGAGTGGAGACTTAAAGGAAACAATTCTGAAAACCCATAAAAATATCAGGAAAGGACTACAGACACACATTGGAGCTCCACCATTCCCCATGAGCATTTTTATGATGAGACACAGTTCAGTGTTTTGTTTCTCAGTCCCTTGTATAGATAGTTTTGATCAATAATGTCTTTAAACCTTAGGGATTCCCTTTCCAAAAATATATTTACATGTAGCTACCAACTTGCATTTGCATAACAGTTAGAAGATACATGGGCTCTTATGTTTCTTGTTAACATTTGGAGTTACATGTGATTTCAGGGTCAGACAAGCAATTGTGAACCTTGGGATGAAATGTGATATTTTGTTTTCCCTGGAAGGGAAAGGCTGTATTGACCAGGATTCCATTGTTTTGTTTGGTGTTCAGTGCAATACCTCATCTGAAATTCCTGCAGCGCCCTTCCCAAGAGTTCTTTGAGACCACAGTTAGTCTAGTTTATTCCTGATTTAATCATGATGCTGGTGTGCAAGAACTTGTCCATGTGACCAATGTCTCATTTAGAAGAAAAAGAGTTGATTGCATGTTTGCTCACTTTGCTTTCAGATCAGTTTTCCTGTGGCTTATCTGAAATTCGTTTGGGTCTGTTCCCCCCCCCCCCACACACACACACACCTTTGTAAGCTGGAGTTAAATGGAATGTGTACTTCCCCATGCCCTGTTCTGCCCCTCAGTACTTCTTTCCAGCTCCGCACACATTTATCATCCCTCCCATCACACACCATCTTCCATCTCCCTCGTACCTTCTTGTTCAGTTTCCAGTCTCCATTTGTTCCTGGTTTTCACCATCAATATCATTTCTGTTTTTGAACATTCTCATTCTGTCTAGCAAAAACACATTCTGTAGACTAGACTGTAGTCTACTGTGGAGTATCAGCTTTTGAGGAGTTTCCTGATAGGTTCTGTAAATGTGGCAGTGTGAGGGGGTGGTACTTGATATAAAAAGGCTACCCAACAGTAAACAAAACAGCTTCATGTTAACATAAACACACCCATCACAAATTGGACCAATCTGGACACTTTATGCCAAAGGACATTTCCAGCCCCCCTCACCAAACACTCCCCTCCAATTGTTCATATTTTATGATGTGGTGCAGAGAATTTACTCCCAGAACACACAGAAACAATGAAGAAAAGAGTTCTATACAGCAGTAGTCCCCAACCCCTGGTCTGGGGACTGGTTCCGGTCCATGGATCAGTCGGTACCGGGCCGCGGCTCCTCCTTGTCCTCCTCCCCGGCTGCTGCCTCGGGGGCTGCCCGGCCACTCTGCCACCGGCTCACCTTTGGTGCTCTCCAGCGGCCACCGTGGCTGGGGCTCCCCCTCAGTGTGGTACTGCGCAGCTGCTGCTGGTAGCGCCCCCCCAGCGGGCGGCGGGAAGTCAGGGGCGCCAGCGGGAAAGCAAGTGGAGCAGGGGCTCAGGCGGCGGTGATGTCCGTCGGCAAAAGACTACCCCCCCCGGGCCTCAGTAAAATTGTCAAGTGTTGACTGGTCCCTGGTGATAAAAAGGTTGGGAACCACTGCCACAGCATGATCACACTGCTATCAAAGTAAGCCATTTTGCGTCAAGTACAGTCAGAATTGGGAATAAACGGATCTTTACCTTTTGATTACATTTCTTTTTATTTTCCAGAAGAATGAGAGGAAATGTCTTTCCCTTCCTGATATAGAGGCTTTTGGAATTTAAATATGCACACATCCATCTAGTCTTGTCACTTCTGTGTCCTGTTTTGTGAAAACTCAGCTGCCAGTTTCATGTGCCCTGTGTCTGAATGTTATGAGCATATGCAGGGAGCAGACGAAATTCAAAGGGAGCTAATATTGGGCACTGCCTTGCTCAGATAGTTCTGTGCACAAAGTCCTGTACACTGTGAGTAACAGAAGAGAAAAGTGGAATAGACTTCCTTTCCTTTATAGAAACAGGTATTTGTGTGCCCGTGGATTTATATCTGGAGATGGACAGTATCATCAGCAAGCTCACTGTGGACAATGCTACAAAAGAATATGATACGACCTTATATCAGAAACATACTCACCGAGGGCTCTAGGACTATGTTAAGTATAAACTGTTTATGATTGTTAAAACTATCAGAAACTATGCAAACAAATGTTGAAATGATGGTAACAAAGTAGACTTCTCTTTTTAAATGTGGTGCAAACGTGAAAAAGTCTATAAAAAGTCTATAAGCTTTGGGTAAAAGTCCATAATATTGTAGCCAGTCTATAATCTTAAATGGAGAGAAGAGGGTTTGTAAGATTGAAACAGGGAACCAAAATGTTTTTCCACAGCGCTTCCTAACCCACATACAGAGCTTCTTCTACTATGCGACGACGGCAACAAAACTAGAATTGGCCAAGAAATGGAAAACGTAAGAACTACCCTCGACAGAAGACTGGGTGAATAAACTAGCTGATCTTACCAAGATAGCCAAACTGACACTAAGAGGCCTTTCAAGAATAATGGGGCCCTTACCTGAACTATTTACAAAAGGGATTAAAAATGGGGAACCAAGTGTATCAAATGAAGAGTATAGCTCTCCTTTTCTGTACTAACAATGTAGATTGCATGTATCTCACTGTTTTCAACTCTGGAAAATAAAATAAAAACTTTCTATAAAAAAAAAAAAAAAAAAGAAACATACTCACTGTGGCATGTATCGCCATGCTTCTAACTACTATCCAGAACACACCACATGAGCCATTGTTTATAGCCAATTCCTACGACTGTATTCAGGACAAGAAGAGAAGTTGGTTCTTATATGCCGCTTTTCTCTACTTGAAGGAGTCTCAGAGTGGCTTACAGTCGCCTTCCCTTTCCTCTCCACACAACATACACCCTGTGAGGTGGTTGAGGCTGAGAGAGCCCTGATATTCCTGCTCGGTCAGAACAGCTTTACCCAGCCGGCTGCATGTGGGGCAGCACAGAATCAAACCCGGCTTGCCAGAATAGAAGTCGGCGCTCCTAACCACTACACCAAGCTGGCTCAAATGTGTGCATACATTCAAATGGAGAGGAATGAATAATGCCTGCTCCAAAATGAAAAGTGATAGGACTCTAAAGAAGGCTTAAAAGGAAAGGACTATAATATGATAAAATGATCAGAGTTGGTTTATTGAAAAACACCAGGGTTACAGGAAGAAGTCAAAGCAATTGGTCAGTACATTTCAGCACAAAATGCCACATAGCCCATCAATACCAGCACTCAGTTCTGGCACCTGTGCAGTAGTTATCTTCAAAGAACTGGAGCGTGAGATGGGTGTGGATGGGAAGAGAAGTGCCTGTAAGTGGAGGAGGGAAAGGAGACAGAGGAGCATTCTTCATCCTTTTTTGCATTGAAGAGTTGTGAGTGGCTTCATTCCATTGATGCTTAGACAAGCCCCCAAGCAAGTGACTGGAGGCAGCTCCGAAGAAGAGCTTCTGACAAGCACTGAAGTGGGTGATGCAGCAGCAATTTACAGCAATAAATCCAAAGGCTGGGTCTGGTCAGTGAATCAAATCTTGGGACACACAGACAGGAGGCAAGCTCAAGTGCAACCCTGTTCAGAATAGCATGCACATGCAAGCTGGCAGTGTGCAGAAAACTCAGACGGAATGAACACAACACCAAACAAAAGGCTGACTTGGGTTGACTTGCCAGGAGAAGGGAGAACTTCTGGAAAAGTCCCAATTAGTGGGTCTGACAGGTGCACAGAGAGAAAGAGAGAGCACAGGGAGAATCGAACATCTGTTGCTCCTCCAATCAGAGAGGCAGAGGAGGGATTAGAGATATGAAAGTGGCTTGGAGATCCCATTTGGACAATAACTGGCTGAAAAGGAATCTTTGGTATGAAGGCAGCTGTGGCCTATTATATTTCTGCGTAGTTGAGTGGAGCTGTCTTCAAAGGATCCTGTAGATTTTAGCTGTTTCCTTGCTGAACCAATGACAGGGGCTCAGACTGATCCCACACTCACATTCCTTCTACCATTCTCACCTAGAGATTCCTCTGACATCTGCCAGAATATTCCAGATGTGGCAAAGGTAGTTGGACCAGTGTTAGGCAGGGAGGCCAAAATAATCATTCTTGGCCACATGAAGGGCCTCATTGGTCCTTCATTGCCTGGAACGGAGGCAAATACCTTCTTGTCCTGAACGGAGGCAAAGTTTAAAGCAGATATTCTTAAAACTACAGCAACCACTCCACAGAGTGGGAAAAGAATAAGGAGGACAGTCAGATCTCGGGACAGGCTGCTATAGGATAGACCCCAGAGAGGAAGTAACAACAGTACCTGATGTCACCCCTCCCATATGTCATCGATGACCTACAGCCATTTTGTAGGCTTGTATATTTCTTTTTTAGGTCTTGTTTTAATCATTTGAGTATCTTTACATTTAAAGGAAAAGTAATCAGATCTCTCAATATGAGTAGTGGTGATTTATAGAAGTGGTAGTGACACCTTGAAGAGGCAGAGGAACAAGAGATCAAATTGCCAACAAACACTGGATCATGGAGAAAGCTAGGGAGTTCCAGAAAAACATCTACTTCTGCTTCATTTACTATGCTAAAGACTTTGATTGTGTGGAGGACAACAAATTGTGGTAAGTTTTTAAAGAGATGGGGGGGGGTCAGTTGGTAAGAGAGTGAAAGTGCATCTTATCTGTCTCTTAAGAAACCTTTATGCAGGTCAAGAAGCAAAAGTGAAAACTGGGCATGGAATGCCTGGTGCAAAATTGAAAAAGGAGTTCGGCAAGGCTGTATACTGTCGCCTTGCCTATTTAACTTGTATGCGGAGCGCATCATGAGAAAGGCGGGGCTAGAAAAGTCACAAATTGGAATCAAGATTGCAGGAAGGAATATCAACAACCTCAGATATGCAGATGATACCACTCTAATGGCAGAAAGTGAAGAGGAACTAAAGAGCCTGTTGATGCGGTTGAAGGAGGAGAGTGCAAAAGTTGGCTTGAAACTCAACATCAAGAAAACTAAGATCATGGCATCCAGCCCTCTCAGTTCCTGGCAAACAGATGGGGAAGAAATGGAGGTAGTGACAGATTTTGTTTTCCTGGGCTCCAAGATCACTTCAGATGGGAACTGCAGCAAAGAAATTAAAAGACGCTTGCTCCTGGGGAGGAAAGCTATGGCAAATCTAGACAGCATCCTATAAAGCAGAGACATAACCCTGCCAACAAAAGTGCGTCTAGTCAAGGTTATGGTCTTCCCAGTTGCAATGTATGGCTGTGAAAGTTGGACCATACAGAATGCTGGGTGTCAAAGAATTCAGGCTTTTGAACTCTGGTGCTGGAGAAGACTCTTGCGAGTCCCTTGAACTGCAAGGTGAACAAACCGGTCAGTCTTAGAGGAGATCAGCCCTGACTGCTCCTTAGAAGGCCAGATCCTGAAGATGAAACTCAAATACTTTGGCCACCTCATGAGAAGGAAGGACTTCCTGGAGAAGAGCCTAATGCTGGGAGTGATTGAAGCAAAAGAAGAAGGGGATGACAGAGAATGAGGTGGCTGGATGGAGTCACTGAAGCAGTCAGTGCAAACTTAAATGGACTCCGGGGAATGGTAGAGGACAGGAAGGCCTGGAGGATCATTGTCCATGGGGTCGCGATGGGTCGGACATGACTTCGCACCTAACAACAACAAGTGACACCTGTTGTTAAATCCATGGGTTTATAGGAAGAGACAGACTACTGGGCAAACAAACAGCTCTGGGTACATGTTGTACCAGTACAACAAGACCAAAGAGCTGCCCCCCCTCCCCAGAAAACCCCAACATACTGTGGCAGACAAAAGAACGTCCTGCCAGCATATGTGACTGGCTAGATCAAAAGTGATTGGTTCAAACTGATTGGACCCAGCAGACAGAATCCTTGTTGCGCATTGGTTGGTTCCATGTCTGCCTGGATTCTGCCTTGGATCTCAAGCTCCGTCCTCGGCAGATCCACATACACAACACCAGCATTGTAAACTATTTAGGGGAAATCAAAAGAATTACCAGTAGGGCAGTACTTTTATGTGCCATTGTCCTTGAGGTCCCTCAGGAGCATTATCTCCCTCTGCCTATAATGTATAGGAGGCATTTCAGATAATGAGACTGCACATTGCCAAGAATCCATTTCACACAAGGCTGCATTTCAGTAGTTTGGTATTTTAATGCATGTTACCAGAAACAAGACCTTTGCATATGTGTCTCAGCTCACAGTGGGAAGCAACATGTTAAGTGGAAAAAAGTGGCAACATTCTGTTGTTTGCAGTATTTTACACATAAGTGTAAATCCGCTCTATGTGCATCACAAACAAAGTTCACTTTCTTTCCTCTGTCCGAGCCATTCAGACTTCCCAGTCAGCTTTTCAGGAAGAAGGGGGTATGTGGAGCTGTGGGTCGTTTATTCTATTGTGTTTCATGGAAGGTAGGAGGGGCATATTTCAGTTTAGCTCACTCCAATTCCATGTGAGCAAAAGCTGGAGTGGGGGGGGGTCAGTTGGTAAGAGAGTGAAAGAACTCAAGGAAACAAGGACAGGACACCTTCAACAAAAGAAGAAAGGGGCCAAACTTGTTAAAGTTTCTTTACAGAGACTGCTAGCATTCCATTAGTGAATGATACCTGATATCATTGTTAAGACTCAGAAACTTGATACTGGGCTTGTGTCATTTCTTTGTTTGCCTTTATGGTCTAATGACAGGACCTTGAAACATCCATCAGTCCAGAGCTGTTATCTTGATGCCTCTTCTCATACCTATCATGGAGGTATACTATTCTTTACGGATCTGCTTCTCAAATCTCCATGAGACCATCATGACCCAGAAAGGTATGCTGAGGCTCTGCCATCTACACAAACACACTGCCTTCCTTCTCTTTTTCCTCAGTAAGTAGATATACCTATACCACAAAATTATTTTGCTCATTAATTGTTTCTCTGTTCACTCTCCCTGTCATTTGAGATGATATCAAGAACAGGGACATCTTGGCTTTTTAAAAGCCATTTTTCAAATATAGCAGCAACAACAAAGAAGCCAGGTTTGGCAAGGAAGAGGTGTCAGTTCCTCTGAGGAAATCAGAAAGAAGGCAGAATAACATGCTCCACCCTCTCACTCTCTGCCAACCTTGGCCTCCCTCCTCCAGTCCTACAGCTGGACAGAGTAGAGAGTGGTGCCTGCATTTCTCAGAAGAATCCGTTTCAGTGGCTTGCAGTATAAGAAACTTGGTATTTCCCTGTAACCCACTATAGCATCTTCAGTTCTTCTGCAGACAAGAAGATATGTTAGTCGTGCTCTTGCCACTTCTCCTTTGGCTTCTCTGCCCCTGGGCGTACAGTGCAGGTAAGTGAAATCCCATGGCTCTATGGTTTCTGTGTTAACTTTCTGTTTAAGGAAACCTTTAACCTTTAAGACAACGAGGAGGATTTTGTAAAACAGATGGTGTTTATTGTGCAGCTTGAAGGGGGGGGGGAGGATGCCAGTTGTCTAAAACTTCATACATATCCAATTCTGTGAGTAGATATAAAACTCTGGGGGTTGGACTAAATGACGCATGAGGTCCCTTCCAACTCTATTATTCTGGGGTACTGATTTTAAAAATCAGACAAAAACTCTTAAAACTAACTTTATTTGCAAACACAAGCTGTGTTTTATAAGTTCGTCTTGTACTCTATCAAAACTGTTAACTTAATGGAAAGAAATGGAAGTGTGGGATATGTAAAAAGACAAAACCACAACCCTCATGCTACCTTTATTAGGATGCACCCCATGATAGGCAGGCCAGGTGTAGACTCTTGTGTTCCCTAGAACTCTTCATTTGGCCCGATGCCACAAAGACCCATTCAGGGGAGGAGATGAATATAGATTTGATAAATAAATTAAAAATGAGGGGAAATGCAGATTTTTGTCAGATTATGATGTTAAAAATATCTCTTCGTAGGAGGGCTTTGATGACAGGCTGAAGTAAAGCAGAATCAGGTTTCAGGCTGCTAAAAGCCAAGGCCCATAACAACAACAAGTAATAAAACTCCATGGCCCTAATTCATCCCAAAATGTGAAGAAGAGTTGTTTTTTATACCCTGGTTTTCACTGCCTAAAGGAGTCTCAAAGCTGCCTGCTATTGCCTTCCCTTCCTCTCCCCACAACAGACACCCTGTGAGGTAGGTGAGGTTGAGAGAGCTCTGACAGGACTGCTTGGTCAGAACAGCCCTATCAGGGCTGGCTATATGTAGCTGACTATATAGCTGGCTATATGTAGAAGAGTGGGGAATCAAAGCCGGCTCACTAAATTAGAATTCACCCCTCTTAACCACAGCACCATGGAAATGTAACTCCTTTCCACCTGCCCTCCCATCTGCACCTGGATAATAAAACTAAGCTAGTATTATACTGCAGGGGTAGTCAACCTGTGGTCCTCCAGATGTCCATAGACTACAATTCCCATGAGCCTCTGCCAGCATTTGCTGGCAGGGGCTCATGAGAATTGTAGTCCATGAACAACTGGAGGACCACAGGTTGACTTCCCCTGTTATACTGAACCTAAAGGGACAGTGCTGAAGCATTCTTTTAAATGGGAATTTTAATTTTAAAATTCTTAATAGTTAACTGTTAATAGTTTAAAAACCTCTATGTACGGGTTTTTAATGTTGTTAGCTGCCCCAAAACAGCTGTCACAGAGGGGCAGCCAATACGCTGAATAAATAAAACTTAGGAACTGGGAACCAACATCCGCCTTTTTATATGAGTTCCTGGGGTGGAATAACTCTTATTGACCCTACCAGAGGTGACCCACTAGATCTCAACTGAACATCAAATCAACCCAGAGCTGTCAGATTACTCAGAAACCTCCACTGCCCTATGACTTTCTGATACATCTGGATTTACACTGAGCAGCAAGGCAGGTGTGCTTTTGGATAAGACAGCACTATTCAAAATGGTGAGAATCAAACACTGGGACAAACCAAATCTTGATGTTAAGTATGTGCTATTGGGATCTGGACTGGCAATGACAGATCAAGAAAAACATTGAGGCCATGGTAGATAGGACTGATCAATAAAGTGTGAGTCAGTCCAAAGCTGTCATGAAAAGGCAAATTCTATACAAGGGCTTATACACTGGAAATAAAATGGGCACTATAGAAATGCCTTTATATACATTTATGTTTTGGTGACATTTGGAATATCTTGTACATTCTAACGAGTATGTCTCAAAAGGGATACCATGGCACTGGAAAAGGTGCAAAAAAAAAAAAGGAATAAAAAATGACCATGGGGTTGGAACATCTTTCATGCAAGAAAAGGCCGAGGTTGGGCCTATTTTGTTTGGAGAAAACACAGCTCGGGGGTGGGAGGACATGGTAGAGCTTTACAAAATGATGCAAAGGGTAGAGAATAGGGGGAACTTTCCCCCCAAACCCGTAAGACTAGAACTCATGGGCACTCAATGATGTTAATGGACAACATATTCAGGACAGATGAAAGGAAGCAGAAATGTTGTGAATTTAATTGCAAACATTTTGGACACGTGAAACTACCTTATTCTACTACAACAAACTGATTTGTATTGATCAGGGTCTGTGTGGTTCAGCATGGAAGGATTTAAGTGCTTGCTGAACAGCTTTACATACTTAAAAAAAACGCACGCATGTGCAGTCACTAATGTTGCTAAGGTTGCCACCACATAGCAGGATGACCCTGCCAAACAGCCACATACGGGTCGATGAGCAATGGCAAAAAATTGGCGATGGCAGATGTTCAAGGATTCAAAAAGGAAGCACTTTCTCAGTATGAGTGTCATTAACTTGAAGAATTCACTGCCACAGGATGTAGTGATGACTGTTAGTTCACTTGAGTTTGAGAAGGGAAACAGACGCCTTCATGGCTGTTAGTCATAATTTAACTGCATGGCATCTCCATTTGTGGAGGCCCTCTGAATGCCAGTGCTGTGGACCAGAACCAGAAGGAGGCTTTGGTCTGGAAACTGCTTACAGCTGTTCTGGGGCATCTGGTGGGCTACTGTGTGAAAAAGGATGCTGGGCTGAATGGCCTCTAGGTCTTATCCAGCATGGCTGTGTTTATGTTCTTATGAAACAAAGAAGAAGAAGAGTTGGTTCTTATATGCTGCTTTTCTCTACTCAAAAGAGGCTCAAAACAGTTTATAGTCGCCTTCCCTTTCCTCTCCCCACAACAGACACCCTGCAAGGTGGGTGGGGCTGAGAGAGCCCTGATATTACTGCTCGGTCAGAACAGTTTTATCAGTGCCGTGGCGAGCCGAAGGTCACCCAGCTGGTTGCATTTGGGGGAGCGCAGAATCGAACCTGGCATGCCAGATTAGAAGTCCACATTCCTAACCACTACACCAAACTGGCTCTCTAACAAGCAGATAAAATAAGGAATATAAACAAACTTGATATGCAGCTCCAGTGTACCCTACTTAATAACTCTCATCTCTTTGTGCAATTCCCCCACATGCTGACAAATAAACCCCAAAATCTTTATGACCTCCCATTTATCCTTATTCCACAATGCACATCCCAGCTGTCCACATTGGACTCTGTTTTACAAGGACTGCCACCCCTCAATCATAATTACAGCTCCTGCATTACGAAAGACTCCGCGGAAGAAACTGGTCATATGGGATGACATCCTTTGACTCAGCGTTACAGTAGGCCAAGCTGCCAAGGATCTATCTCAGTCCTCCTCCAGCTGCTGCAGAGGGCAGGATAAATTGCTTCATAGCTGTGTCACCAAATGGGCAGAGTACCTAGAATGTTTTTCTAACATTTTTCTAACCATTCCATCCCAAGCTACTTTTAAAACAGTACCAAGTAGGGGCATGGAAAGGGGACAAAATGACAACTTTCCACTCTTGCCTACACAGTGCTTACGAATGCTTCAATATCCCACTCCCACCCTGCATGGAAAGTTTTTCTCAATCCAGTTATGTATTTCTGACCCTGCAAAATCATTTCCTCTTGTGTGAGGGGCTTTCTTCAGCATTTTCCCTTTGCTTGTATGTTAGAGCAGTGGTCCCCAACCTTTTTATCACCGGGGACCAGTCAACGCTTGACAATTCTACTGAGGCCGCTGGAGAGTACCAAAGGTGAGCCAGTGGCAGAGTAGCAGGGCAGGCCCCGAGGCAGCAGCTGGGGAGGAGGATGAGGAGCCACGGCCCGGTACTGACTGATCTATGGACCGGTCCTGGTCCCTAGACCGGGGGTTGGGGACCATTGTGTTAGAGGAGACAGGTTGTATTTCAGCACTGCAGAACTCCACCACGAGGAAAGTAGAAGGAAGAAGCATGCTGTATGTCCAAGCTGTTCCATGATGGTAGCTGGAATAGGATGGCATATTCTTTACAAATCTGCATTCCATGGTGCATCTGATTTCATGGTTGCTTGTTTTCATGAATTACTATCAGAGATGTACAATAGTGCTTGCAGGTTGACGAAGAAAGCAGACATTCATCCTTCAGGAGTATATGGCTCTCTACATTTTTGTCAGATGGCTTTGTTATACCAATGAATATCAGTTGAGCTATACTGCTTATTATGAACAACTGAACCTTTGACCAGGACTAGTCCATAGTATCTTTGTCAAAAATGGTTAGAGGTGGGCTTGCCAAAATGCTTACTAGCTTGTGAGATGCACTAGCTCCCTCATAGCCCTGACTGATTTGCCTACTCCATGTGAGTGGAACAGACAGATGAAGCCACTGTCCCATACCTGTTTCTGGTTTAGCTGAGCTGACCATTCCACCATTCCATCAGGCGTGTAAGTCCAGCAGCTTTGAAGAGGAAGGTAAAAACACCACCACACACCTGGCTCTTGGTTCATTTGGGCTGATGTTCCCTCACAGCCATTTAAGACCACAGTATTCTAGACAAAGGGACAGCAAACACAGAGACACTCACATGTCTGCTGCTGGCTCAGCTCAGACCTTTCGTTTCTAGTTTTCTTCCTGTCCTCTTCCATTGGTAAGAATGCTTTTTGTTTGTTTGTTTCAGGTGCGTGCATGCAATATATTAAAATTATGGGTTTTCCTCATCCTACATCTCTTCTCACATAGTCTTGTTTTAACTTTTAAACTGAAAAACTTTGTTAAATGAAATACCACATTTGATTAATATTGTGAGCTTCTGTGGGGGTTCCAGTCTAAAAGAGCAATGCCAAGTCATTTTTTTTTTACTTCTAATTTTCCACCTGAAGCCAAAAGTCAAAAAAGATGCCCCAGATTGGCTCATTTTCTAAAAAAGAAATGATACACAGAAGGAAGCAGGAAGTTTTCTCTTCCTCTGACTTCTTCCTAAAGCAGCTTCCTCTTGCTTCACAGTTGCACTGGCTTTATAAGCGTGAAGCATCAAGTTGAACACAACAGGTCAATTTGCAGTGTTTTTTGGTTTACCTAGGACGGTCCATTACCTTTGCAGTGGAGGAACTGGCAGGTTCACCTTGCACTTTGCTGATTTTGCTACTCTTGAACAAAAGGAAAGGCACGGCCAAAGTGACCTTAGTCGAGGCTGGTGCCATCAAGTCTGGGACAGAGGGTGGGCAGCCAGTTAGTGCTTGCAGTCAGTCAAGAGGGAAGCCCTTAGGAGGAAAACCATGGAGGGAATGCCCTTCCTTCAATACTCAACATTTCCTCCGGAAACTATTAGCAATTCGGCCTGGGTTGCCAAATCAAGCAAGGAGAATGATTTTTGTGCCTACCTTTCCTTTTCGTCCTGGTCACGAGGCTGGGATAAAAAGAATTTGAGGGCACAGGGTTTTAAGGCTTTGTGTAGTAGCTCCAGTATGCACTATAATGTCAGTCTAAATATCTGTTGTCTTCTTTTCTCTCTCAGACCTTCATGCTATTGACATGTTCCACCTGTCCTGCTTTCGAGATGATGGTTCAGTGGAAGTTGAGGGCAATGCCACCCTGGATGGAAAGCTCACACACACTTTGGAGGGGCACGGCGAGCAGCTCAATGTGAGCCAGCTGCTTCCTCTGGAGCCGTCCCATCTTTGGACCCAGAGGAAGAACGACCTGTACATGTACATACAGCACTTCCAGAACATGGCCAAAGTGATAGCTCGTGAGAGGCATGTAGCATGTGAGTAACGAAGCAGGGAGCAAGACCATGTTGGTGCTAGATGTCATCACAACTAACTGTTATCGCATAGCTTGGACACATGATAACACTGTTTGGTATTCAGTGTAATTTAAAGATTTGGAGGCAGATTTGCAAATAGACTGAACAAGGTTGTAATGTAAGTAGCCTAGGAGGCTAAGACCATGGATTTTAATTAGTTCAGAGCAGTTCAGCATAAAACAGCATTGATGCCTCTCACCTACAACTATCGGGTGCATATAGAATTGCAACTTTTGTCTGTGTGCTGGCCAACTTGATATCACTTCTGCATCTGCCAGCTACTGAAAACTGAGCACAGATGCATAGCTAGCAGTAGTGGTGTGTATTAGGATATACCCCTTTCAAAAATACCTTACTGGGATTTTCTCCTAGGCTGCTTTAGCTTAGAATTATTTTTGACCATGAGGAAAGAGCATAGAAGCAATCCCTGATTGTACCTTGACTCCAAGACGGTAGAAGACTTCTGGAGTGTGCCTCTGATGCTCTGGTCTGCTGCTGCCTTGGAGGTTTCCAGAATCTGGAGGGAACTCCTACCTACGTGAAGAAATCTGTCACCTGCTTCAAATATCCACTTTAAAATATGTCACGTTTAACTGTTTAGGGTATGGGGGGGGGTTGATGGTGGGAAAGGCTAGTCTTTGGTTTGTTTTGTTTTTAAACCTCATCTTTGTATTTTGCTGTTTTGAATTGCCTAGTGCTGTTTGGATTGTGTGTGTGTGTGTGTGTGTGTGTGTGTGTAAATGGATCTTTGTTTGCTCTCTGGCCCTTTAAAAGCTAGTTTTCTTTGGCGAGTGGTATAGTGGAGTTTTGGGGGTGTTCCCATTAGTTTTAAACAATAGAATTGTGTAAGGAACTTCTTGTTGGGTTTAAAGACGGTTAACGAAAGTGGGGGTTTAGGTATTTTAAAAGGCACAACATAATTTTCAGCATGGGGCTTAGAGTTCCTCCCTTAATAGACTTGTGCTAAACAATTAAGACCACATTGTTTCTCAAACAATAATTGGAGTACAAATTAACTTTAAAAAATATTAGGCTGACCTTGCTCTGGACTTTGAAACAATTGAAGCCAGGTGGTTAAAAAAAAGTATTTTGGGATGATTGTTGAGTCTTCCAGGTTTTCAAAAGGGAGTGCTTGCTTTTTTGGGAAAAAGTCAGGCTTTGCTTATAGGCCAGGTTGGAAACATAAGGTAAATTATGGCTTTAAAAAAGAGTTCATACTTCCAGCTCCATGCTAGTTTCTAAAAATTAGCCAGCTTTTAGGCTGTAAAGTCAGAACCAGTTTTTTAAAATCCATTTTAAAAGGCTAAGTGTAACTTTATACAACAAAAAGATTGTGCAGGGGAGATTAAAAAACAGGCAAGCAGGTTAGTGTGTCAGCTGTAGTACAGGTAGATTACTTTGGTGATGCAGTCAGTCTCTCGAAGGACAGAATGAGGGGCAGGAGGGGAGCCCAACTGGGCCCTGGAGAAAAGGCTAAGCAGAGGGAGAGGGCTGTCCCAGAGCTGCCTTCTACCACTGCATCCTCTGGCTGGGGTGGTGCAACGAAGAGGACTCACAAGGCCCTCTTCAGGGATGCTGCTGCTGGTGTGCCACCTGCTGAGGTGCCTGTAGGTGCTGGCACTGGGCAGGGGTCTGCTGCTCTCTCTAGCTGTTCTGACTCAGCAGCGGCAGGAGGAGGAGGAGGAGCCAGAGCTGTCTTTTGAGGTTAGTTTGGGCAATAACATTGTTTTGGGTCTGGGACTCATCCTGGGACCCAGAAGCTGCTATAAGAACTAGAAGACACAGATGCCCCTTTTCTGATTCTTTCAGAGTCCAGCACACCTTCTAAGGAGACAGGAGACTGGGGTGTACACAAGAGGAAGAAATGGGGGTGCACCTCAAAGTGCTGCAACCTCTACCCCCTCTCCCTTGGGCATCTCCTTTTAGCCCCCCCCCCGCCCTGTGTGTCTTACCTGAATCCCTCAGAGGAGGCAGCTCTGGTTGTGCCCACATCTGCTAATCACTGCAGGTGCCCCTACACCTCTGAAGCCTGGAAATGTTTCCAGAGGATGGCGGAACCCTCTTTGGTGCTGTGCCAGCTGTGTGGGGCCTGGATCATTTGAGGGAATGACCTCAGTCATGTCTCAACTACCAGCCTTTGGAATCACTTGAAGAAGCACCAGAATTCTGAGAAGCATATTCCTAACACTCCTATTTTGTTGTAGATCCCTTTCATGTACACTGCATTCAGGGCTGCCTGATCTTCCACAACAGCACCAGTCACAGCTTCTATGAGGTTGCACTGAATGGGCATGGTTTCCTGAAATTCTACGCTGCCAATGCTACATGGGTGCCTCTGGAGGCCTCCCCCATGGCCTGGTATGCCACTGGCCAGCTGAACTACTACAACGAGACCACCAAAAGCCTACAGTTTTTCCTACAAGAAACATGTGTTAAGTTTGTGACGGAGCACAGTGATGTAAACCAACCCGTCACTGGTGCGTATGACCACTTTTATACCTCTGGGAAGCAAAACCTTTTCTCATAATAGCTGGGATGCTGCTTAGCTATCCACAGTACAGCCATTCAACACATTACTTCAGCCAAATCTCAAAGGTTCCTAACCATGAACTCCAACAAGCAAGGATGTACTTATTTCCATGCAACTGCATGATCTCACTCAGTATATTCCATGCAATGCCACAAAACTGCCTCACAAAGACAGAAAGTAGAAATGGATGCAGGTGAGAATCCCACTTTTCTTTCAGTTTTCTTAAAAGCACCCAGTTTTTAAGACTGTAAAAATAAAACTGAGTTCATGGTGGAACTAGGTGAGAAATGTCTAGTAATTCCAGTATGTAGCATGGAGGAAATGAATAGGCTTTCCAAAGACCTCCCCCTCTTTCCTTTCCCCTGCTTACTAGTGGTAGCACTAAACAAAATAATCCAGAATATACACAAATATGACTTGGCTAAAGAATCCAGCTTTTCTTGATATAGTACCTTTAGCGTTTGTCTAGAAAATACATGGCTGCAGAGGCTCCAAAAGTTACTTTTAGTATTCTCCACCACGTGAGATCCTCATCAGATCATTTCCTGTTAGGGGTGGTGGTGGTGGTTAAAACTGGCCCTGTTGCATGGGAAGCTACTTCATGCTCACAGGAAGCCACCTGCTCACAAGCCTTGTTTTACAAGCAGGCCTCAAAATGCAACACTTGTCAAACTGTTGCATCTTGGGTCCCAAAGGCTTTCAGAGTGTTACCCTAGGAGAGCCTTTTTCAACCTTTTTTCAGATTTTGAAGATCTCTGGATGTGACATTAACTGGCCACGCCCCCACCACACTGCCTGAAATTACACCCTTAGTCCTCCTTTTGCTCCCTACCCCCACCTTTATTACTACTATGGCAACTCTGCCTCACATAGACAAGAGAGTAGGAGCTGAGGAGACATCCCATGCCATGCCACGCCACTTCAGAGGTCTTACGGACCCCCATGGATCCATAGGCCCCTGGTTGGGAATCCCTGCCCTAGGCGTTACAGGCTACAGACTTCCTTATGACTCCGACAGTAAGTACAGCTACCATCCATAAATATGCAGACAGACTCTCATCACGTTTTCTCTTCTTGCCTTGCAGGAGAACGTCAAGGCCGCTCACACACCCCACTAGTGCTGGGCATCATTGTGGGTGCCTTTGCTCTCTTGGGCCTAGCAGTCTGCATCTTCCTATGTACAGGTGGGAAAAGATAACATCAATCACCATAACATTATGAGCCAAGCTCAACTGAAGGATGCTGTAAAACTTTGCCAACTGGGTTTAATCCTCGCATGAAGAAACAGACCCTTGTTCATAAAACTTATATCCCACACTTCCTGTGAGATGAGCTTGAATACAGCAAAACCATCATCATCCTAGGGACATTTTTAAGTACTACCTGAAGGAAAGCTCTCCACTCTTGCCTTTGAATGCCCTAACCTTCAGTGGGCAGAAGCCGCAAAACACTGCATAAAAAATAATATTCCTGGACTGCTTCATGGTTCTCAAATTCCTGGACTTCTTCAGTGTTCTCCCTCACAACTTTTTAAAAAAAGTATCCTGGCAGTGAGCATTATTAGCATTTAACACTTATTTCATTTCAGCAGCATGCAGTGAGATGGCTTTGATTCATATTTTTTAAATGGAGAAATACAGAGATGGCCACTGCATTATCCTCTCAAAGTGTTACACAAAGGTGCAATTGAGGACACCTTGGTCAATCTGTGAGTAATGGAGACTGTTCTATCCTCTTTCAGTATGATAAAGTGACAAATTTTAACAAAGGCAACTCAACATCTTGGGAACTTTGGGCAACCAGGCTCATAAAAGTTGGATTAGGCACAGCAGATTAGGGCCTGTTTTGATTAAACAGAAAGCTACAAAAAGTGCTTCTTTCATAGATGTCATTATTGTATCTCTCTCCTTCAAGGGGAATTTCACTAGAGAGCAGGACAGGGTTATTTCCTTGTCTAAACATCTTGAGCCTAATTGTAAGGCTAACAATCGAACTCTCAGAGTTATTCCCAACTATCACTGGCAGAGTGAAGCCTTGGAAGTATTCTTTCCCAGTCCCCCCATCCCCCATTGCAGTCCACAGAGCCCCCTGTAAAATTCTGCTCAAAAACTACATGTGTATGGGCAGGAGAAGGACAGCAGCAGAAATAATTGCCCACTAACAGAATTCTGGTAGGCCAGCTGCATAGGACCTAACCTTAATGCATTTTAAATTTCTAAGGGGACTGGGAAAGAAACTAATCTTGTCTGTCTAGGAAACCTCTGATAGCTGCTCAAGTGGTCAAGGTCCCTCTGGTATACGCACCAAAATATTTCCTATAGAACAGTACAAACTTCAGCTGTGAGGCAGAAGACGTTCTGAAAGTCATCCTTCAAAGTCTTGCACCTGGCCTTAGAGAACCTCCCATTTATATATTCAGGTATATCCAAAAAGTATTGGAGAAAAGAAGAATACTTCAAAATGCTCATTTTTTTTTTGGGCTGGGGGGGAGCGAGATAAAACCTTTCAAATTTAGTCGGTATCCATATAAATAATATGGACATCTTTTCTACTTCAATGGGAAAGTGTTTGTATCAAAATAATAGGTGGCTAGTGGTAACCTTAGTGGTGGTCGCTTCAAACGGTAGTTACAGCCATGCATGCATTCTCATTAAAAAAGAGAAAATAACTTTTGTTTGGCCCTCAAGTCAATATTTAGTGCAGGGAGCTGAGCCAGGAATAAAGACTCTAGTTAAATTTCCTACAAAGGAGGAAACACCAGCTCTCTGCCTGACTGACAAATTTAGGAGGCAGTGTGTTTACAAAACTTCCATGCATGCTAATAAGGGGCTGCCTTTGTTGTTGTTGTTGTCGCTGCCTTGCCGTGGCAAGGGGGCTTGCGTAGCTCAGTGAAGCTATGAGCTATGCCATGTAGGGCTACCCAAGACGGACAGGTCATAGCTGAGAGCTCTGACAAAAGGTGATCCACTGGAGAAGGAAATGACAGTATCTTTGCCATGAAAACCCAATGGACAAGTTCAAAAGGAAAGCTGAATACCTTTCCTAGTTTTCCGTATCATGATCCTCTTACATGGATCTCAGAACCAAGACACTGAAACAGTGTTCTTCAGCAGCAGGAATTATCCAAGGGTCAATTCACATTTTAGGCACAGAAGCGTATGCTGCTCATATTCCAGTGACAGTAGCAGTAAAATACCACAAGTGAGAAATAGAATCAATTTGGTGATAAGCTGAGTGGCTGCTGCCCCCTAGCGGATTTCCATTTTAAGGCTGTTTACTCCTGCAAACACAACTGCAAATTAACTCTAAAATTGGTAATAGAACAACAGACCACTAGATAAATCAGTAGGAAAATGTATGAAAATTACATTTGTCGACGCATGACCCTTCTTACAGATCAAACCCCCCAGCACACTTTGTTTTTTAAAAAAATTGGGGAAATTGCAACAATAGGTGCCCAAAGATGATGGTGAGGCAGGATGACAGATTTTGTTCTGTGCATATAGAACAAATGAGCTGTGAAGGATATGTTGCCAAGCAACAAGTACCTTAGAAAATGTAGAACCTTCTCTCTACACTCCACAGATCAAAGGGTAATTTTTTTCTTCTATCTAAATATTAGCCACTTGTCTCACCAAAGGGGCATATAGCCTTTGCTTGCTGGACTGTTTTTATGATACCATGGAACATGTATTTTATTCCTTTTGCTACAGTCTAAACTGTCAACATTTAGGTGCTGGTTTCGTAGATACGCAGAAAAATGCCAGCTTCATATGGGCAGTGCCCCAATCTGCAGCGATGCCCAGGGAGGACTAGACACTCCTCTGGATGACGGCAAAGACTAAAAGTAACCTTCTGCAGTGTGAACAACTGGAATTACATGTACGCTTATAAAGAAACCTACAAAGATGAGACAGAGAAGCGAAATTTGTGGTGTCAATCCTGTCTTTTCTCAAAGACTAGGTATTTTTTAAATTATAAAAAAAAAGAACGCAAAGGAAGCACTTGTAACTAACAGGGTAAAAACCAGGCCTCAAAACCCCAAACTGCCACCAGCACAGAACTGAGGAGGGACATTACCTGAAACAAAGGCGATGTGAGTTCAAGCAGAGAGAGGGGAAACAAAATTATGAATAGTCATTCAGAGGGGCAAGAAAAAGTAACATCAAAATATATTTTAAAACCAGAAGTTCAACTAGGTACTTGTCTTAAAATGCCTCGTCTCTTTCGATTCTGGAGCCTGACAGCTCCAAATAGGCAGCACCAGTTGTGTCCTGAAACAGGAAGTTTCTTTTCTCTCTTCTGATCCACCCCAGATACACCCCCATTATTTGTACAAACAGAGGTCTTAAAAGCTGCTCCAACATCCCTCAGTTCTGTTCTGCGATGACCAGAAGACTGCAGTTTACAGCACTGATTTAACTTGTTTGCAACAAAGTCCATTTTCTCCTGGTCTTTAATATCCTTGCAGACCATTGTACACCTTCTGAACAGATGCCTGTCTCAGCAATTGTTTTAGGCCTAGAAAAAGAAAAAAAAGGAACATTGTATAAAGCCACAACGCTCATCTCATTTTATCCTGAACTGTCAATGGAAAACCAACTCCACTCACACCTTTCTTATTCTCTGTGAAAACATTACTTTAACACTATGACTCTTCAAAGAGGTTTGAGAGAAAGAGACATCACTTTCCACAAAGTGCTGTACACAAATGCTGCCAAGGAACAGGAAAACAGCAGTGTGAGAAGGGCAGTAGCACTACCCTGGCGATTGTCTACAAAGTACATTTTGATTAAGCAAGGATGATGGAAAAGATCAGAGATCGTGGCTTGCTGTCCAACAGAAAATTCAACTTCAGTCTGTTAATGACTATACAATAGGTCCATAAGAGATCCAGGCACCGTCTTCACAAACCTCATAGGAATCACTGACTGAGATGTCATAGTTGGTGAGTAAAACAGCTTACCTAGAGAAACAACCACAAACAATGCAGCCCCTTAATAGGCTGTAGCAAGCTATCTTAAAAATAACTTTAGCTACAGAGCTGGATTATTTCTCAATATAGCAGCAAAAAATGAATATGGTAGAAATAATCAATGTTGCTGCTACTGTATACTTTTGACATACAGGTTAGGCAAAACAATTTCCGAATATCAGCCAGAGGAGAATGCATGACATCAGAAATTATTGTTCAAAACGTTTGGAAATCTGTTGTAATATACAATTTTCAGTTGTTTAGAATACAAACCTTCCCGCTGTTCATTTGTCAATTGCTCTTTGGGAAAATCTACATCAAATGTGATTATTAGAGAACCCTTCATGTTGTTGTTGTCAAAACTGGGAAGGCCTTCTCCTTTCTTCCACAGCTTTGCCCCAGGCTTCGTGATTTTATCCCGGACAATGTGGACCTGAAGGAAGCAGAAGGGAGGGGGTGAGGTGGGATTTTACAATATAGTAAGTGCCAACCAGCATAAAACTACTCTGGAAATAGTGCAGGAGCCTAGAGTGCATACTTTTAGCCTGCGTGTATCCCTCAAAACAGGACTCAAAGTAAAAAAAAGTCTTCTTACCTTATGCCCATCTAAGTGGGCAATATCCATCTCAAAGCCTACTAGAGCCTCGACCAGCGAGATAGTCACATTTGTATATAAATCATCCCCTCTTCGTTCGAAGACTGGATGCCTGTAGTCAAGAGGAGAGAGAAACATGATCATCTTCTTTGAATCAGACAAAAGCAACAGCTCTGGCTGGACTCCCTTCTTCCCAAAGATGGTAGGAGTGATGGGGGATTAGGGATGCAGTCACCCTCTCCTTGCTGAGAGATTCAATTTACTATCTACTCCCTTTCAGATGTCCTGTGTTTCTGCAGATGATACCGGGTGTGTGAGCCATTTAACATTATGACATTTCTTCTTGACAAAGGACATTGGCACAGACAATGAAACACAATGAAACCAGTATTTTTTCAGCACCTGTCAAGGAGGGAATGGCTCTGTTTCATGAGGAGTTAACAGAGGACATCTGACAAATGACTTTCCTGGATGAGCAAGACAAAAATAAATTGAAACCCAACTTACTTAAGAACTTTTATTCGGAAGCGCAAGTCACCTGGCTCCCCATCAACATGTGGTTCACCTGAGGAAGATTGAGAATGGGATTAGGCATGTTAAGTAGAGGTCAAAAGGCACACCACTACATACTACTCAGGTCTGTTCCGGTTTGAGATGATCATATAAGCTGTAGGTGCTTTGCACAGGAAGCAACTGGTTTGCTTCAGTATGCAAGGGTAGTTAATTCTGTCTGCTGGCCTGCAGACAAATTTGTTCACAAAAATATGATTCACACACCAATGTCCAAATAAAGTACAGAGATGAGGGGGGGTATGCAGTGCATAAAATACAAGTGCACATGTTTAAAATAATTTATCTAAATGAAGATTTGCACAAACCTACTTTTGCTGTGATCAATATAATGGTTCACTTAGATTCTGGAATCTTTGGGAAAAGAATGCCAGTGCATCATGGGCAGCAATGGGAAAAGTGCACAGTCAAGGCAAAATGAGAATAAGCAACTAGGAAAGACAAACTTCCACTTCTAGCATTACAAGAAATCTTGCTTATGTGCTATCTGTATATTTCTTTCTACAACAACAAGGACCAGAAGTTTGCATGTGAAAAAACAAACAAACATGTAAGAAAAATAAAAGTGGAGCTTCCCAGAAACTACAAGCCATGCATCAAAATAATACACATAGCAGCAGAGCTGACATTTTCAGTCCTCCGGTCTCATTCTCTTTCCAGATATAACCTCAGCACTAGGAACTTTGGGAGAAATCATTACCACTATTGGTCAAACCAAAACTTGTGAAGTTGGTTAGACCTGAAATGAAAGTTATACCTTCTCCAATAAAGGGATATTCCATGGCATCCCTCACTCCAGGTTCTATTTCCACCTCTAGGGTCCGCTCTTCATTCACAAGCCTGAAAAACAAAAGAGAGCAAGCCAATGAAAAAATAACACACCTCTACCAAGCAGACCTCACTGTTCAGTAGGAGCTCTCTTTTTTTGTTTACTTTCTCCACTTTTGCAGAATAATACTTCTGGGTCTAGTCTGGGTCTAGTAAAGGAATAACAACAAAAGCAGCTAGACATTTTCTGTTTATTCAAGAATCCTGCACAATGCAATTACAAATCTCATTTTATTTCACTACTGAGGCAGTTCTGCTTTTTAGCTGTCTCCGACTATATAGCATGCCCACTTCCTCCTTTTGTTTTAAATCTTAGTGACCTCCCCGCCCCCCCCCCCCCCCGCAAATGGTCAAAATAAGGAAAATGTGCTCAAGGCTCTGTAGGGTAGAACACATTGTACAATTGAATGTTAATATTTGTTAAAATTAAGAAACCAAGGCTTAAATATAGCCGCATTAAAATTCAAGTGTACATTCATACTAATGGCTCCATTGACCAGATGCATTTTGGCATAGCTGCCTTTATCAATGGTCAGGCATAAATAAAACAGCATACATAAAACACAGGAAAAGAAATATTAATTATACACTAGTCTCCTTTACGAAGAAGCTTCTTGTGGTGCAGAGTGGTAAGGCAGCAGACATGCAGTCTGAAAACTCTGCCCATGAGTCTGGGAGTTCAATCCCAGCAGCCGGCTCAAGGTTCACTTCCATCCTTCCAAGGTCAATAAAATGAGTACCCAGCTTGCTTGCTGGGGTGGGGGGGGGTAAACTGTAATGACTGGGGAAGGCACTGGCAAACCACCCCGTATTGAGTCTGCCATGAAAACGCTAGAGGGCATCAGACATGACCCAGTGCTTGCATAGGGGGATACCTTTACCTTTACCTAGTCTCCTTTACATACAATGATATGAAATGCTAACTATTTAGGACACTAAGGATCTTTCCAGTGTCCAGCGAGTGTCCTGTAGGAGCCAGCCTTTCTCCAAAGTATGCTGAGGTGACACCTTAGTGATACAGAAAAAGATCCTCAACATTGTCTGATTTCTACTGAAACTTTTTAAGAATTGAAACTGACAACCATATCAGATAGTCACCCTGAACTTCAGTCCTGAAATAAGGCAAGTGAAGATCACATCTGCTGACCTGGATCATTAATGAAGGGAAAAGCTGCAATACCAACGTTCTTTATAACTCTACTTTGTAACAGGTTGGTATGAGTGATTATCATGATCATAGTCCTAACAAGGGGTGCTAGATGGTTTCAACAAAAGTACTGGAGACACTAGGTAAAATAATTGGTCAACTATATCCACATAAACACAAAATATGGAAAGTTTATTGATATGGTATTTTACGTTACCATGTGACTTTTTTGTTAATTTTGTATTTTTCAATAAAGGAGGCTTTAATAACTCCCCTTAAGAGATATCTATGTCTTTTCTTGTTTTCAAAACAAGAAACTTTTGATAATGTTGAGGGAAATCTGCACCTGACCCACAGGGTTCCTGATCTGAGATAGTCTAACACCCATGGCAACAACTCATATCTCATGCTATACAAGTTGGTGGCTCACAAAGAATCACAGGGCAATGGACACACAGCTGGGAGATTTCCCTTCCCCCATCAATAGAGTTGGGTTGCTTTCTGCTCACCTAACCCTAAACACTAGCAGTATTTACCCTACAACACCAAGTCTTAAGGTGGAGGAAGATGAGCAGGAATGGGGCATAGACCACAGGCATGTTTGGGGGGTGGGAGGGAGTTATTTGGGAATACGTGTTATTTTGTATTTGTAATCTGAAAAAAACTAAACTGTTTAGCCCTCTTTCTTGGGAAAGGACACCCACCCCATTTAGCAGAGAGTAATATTTGTGAAGGAGAGTTAATTCCTTGTTTCTGTTGTGAGGAAACTAAAAGGCTTATGCAATTGTACTTTTCAAAAATATATTTTGGGCAAGACAACATGAAATAGAACTATTGCCCTAAAATTAATCTTTGAACTAGTTAAGGTACTTCCTCAATTTAACATGTAAAGATGCTGGTCAGGAGGATAAATTGTCTAATTTATCTCCAAATTTCCATTTACATGATTTGTTAAAGCATAACACAATTTGTTGTTTTAGGAACACGCCTTGGAGGTCATCAGTCTTGTGCAATTACCTTCCCTCCACCCCTCTTGTGTGGCTCAGAGATTAATGAATTTCTCATTCATAAAAGGACAGTTTGTTTTGATGGCCAAATCAGACAAAACACACTGGTCTGTTTTCTAGTCTGCAAAGCAGAATTCGAAACCATAGTTTAATCCTAATTTAGGATTTGTTAACTAGACAACAAACCATCCAACTTAGACACTGGCCAAGTGCCACAATAAACCTACAACTATTTTTATCTGTTGAACAGGGTCTGAATGGGTGTGATCTTCTTAATGAATTATTAAGGTTCCAGAGCGATAAAAAACCCACACTGACAGGGAAGCTATTCACATTCACCCAGAGAAATTTCCAGCTATCAGTTTTCCACTCACAAAGACAAGCAATAAGTTGCACCACCATGTGGCTCATATTGGAAACTCCTCCCTCTGCTACTTTGACAGTCATACATGATTATAACCAACGGAATGTCAGACTCACTTCACATTGGGACACTCATCACAGACCACTTCTTGGGTCATCTGGAAACGCCCTGGGCCTAGCTGGGTTGTCCTCATCTCTTGCCGGCAATTGCATTTTCTTTTGCCAGGTGCTTGTCTTGCTACTGGTTTGTTTCGAATAACCTGAAAAAATACATACAGAATCTTGCTAAAAGATGCCCGCTCAGTTAGCACTCAGTTAGAATGTTGGTTACAACATTCTGCTTGCTGCAACTGATTCACTAGAACATTACTTTTTATCTGTCAGCACCTTCTAGACCAACACAATACAGAGACAGATAATAATAACGTGCTTCACTGTGTTGTCTGATAAGCATAAAGTACAAGCACAGGCAGCATTCCCTTTCATCATCAAGATCCCTCTCACTGACTAATGACATGTACCTCTTCTGGAAAAGTACAGCCTCTCAATAGTAATACAAAATGACAGCAATTGACTAGTTTTCAGCATGCTTCTAAATTAACAAAGAGAATACCCTTCTGATAAAACATTTGCATAATTTGAAAGTAATGCACAGAATAGTAAATATGCCTCAGACATCAACAAATACAAGGAGACCTTGATATAGTCACATTGAAGTCTTCTGTATGCCCCCAATTCTGTTTAAACAGCACATAACTGCCACTATTCTTCAAAATATTTATTTTATTCATTTTTATGAAGCTAGCAAGCTTCAATAAGCAAACGAGGCACCTCAAGACACTTACTTCCACAAAGTTTCCTGAATATACTTCTTCCAGTGTAACTTCTAGATCCACAATGATGTCACTTCCTCTTGGAATGTTTCTGTCCTGCTGGCGAGGACTGCCCCCGAACATGAAGCCAAAGTCCCCAAAGAAACTACAAAAGATGCAAACAACTGTTAATTTTGAAAGGAAGGGGAGCTGGATATCACGAGGTTCCTTTTGGCTCAACTGGCAGGACATCAGGCGAGACAGCATTAATTCTGTCAGCTATGAAAGGAGGATCAGCCAAGCTTGCATGAGATGTCCCCACCCAAAGTTCAGAGGCATATCAATCTGTGAGACAACTGCAACAAAACAGGAACAACTAGGGCAGACCTCAGCATGGCAGACTGCGGAGACAGCAACAATATGCAGTTTCAAGAACTGAAGAAAAAAGGATTACAAACAGAGGTAAGCAAGGGAAACTTGGGAAGGCTACTGATGTACTATGTGATGCTAGAGGGGACCTGCACAGCATGAAGCAGTAAATTCTACCTGTTCTTCACCAGGGTGGTTTGACTACTCTCTTACCAAACTTATTTGACAGAACTGGAACCTCATACAGAAGTCCAACTTTCCATTCTCAGTGAGAAGACATGTGGAAAGGGATGCTCAAACACTGCTCCTGATCCCAGAATGGGTTTGAGTGGTTGTTAGGTGCTCCAGCAAGGAGAGTGCTTCCTGGGCAATTCAGCACAATGAAGGAAGGCATCTGTGAAAGAGGCTCTGTATGAGAAGTACTTGCCTAACACTCCCACTTTGGTTGCAGATCCCTGACACAGACACTTGCATGCAGGGTTGCCCTATCTTCCACAGTAGTTCCAGCCACATTTTCCTTTACCCTGTGCTGAACAGGAATGCTTTCCTTAGATTCCATGCAGCCATTGCTACCAACTCCCAGCAATAATGTTTACCCTGAGTTACACCCGAATCTTGCTATCAACCAGTACTGCATGGACAGTTCTTTTTAAACAAGAAGAGCATGTGAGAAAGGGGAGCAAAACCTCATTCCCTGCTGCACCCTACATCACTACACCCCAGTGTTTGAAGTCTGGCTCATTTCTTATAGTGAAGCTGAGCTGCAAGTAAAAAGTTACAAGTGTGAGGAAGACAGGACAACACATGCAATTAAAATTACTCCTTCTGCATGCTCCATTTTCACTAAAAAAAATTAGAGCTCCAATTTAGATGTGAACAAATGGATTCATGAAGAGGAATTCTCAAGTATACATTATTTGTATCCACTGCTGCCAGTTTTCTTGGGTTAACAAATGTCTAACTCAGCCTGTTGTGCAGAGGAGCACTGCAAGGAACCCTTTCTCCTATGTACTAAAATTTGGCAAGGGCAACCCCTAGGGTAAGGGGAACAACCCCACAATTGCATTCCAGTTGTGTGAGAACAGAGCTTGTAATAGAAAAGGATAAAATAAAATGAACAAGTGTAATAATGGAATAACAAAGTTTAAAACTAACCAAGACCTAAAACATATGTATGTGCATATCCCTAGCTGCCACTCTAAAACACCAGCTGACCATCGATGCAAGCTATAGATGAAATTCTACAATCAGTCTAATGACAGTCTTTTAACTGAACATTCTGCTAGACACATTATATTAAAAACCCACTAGCAAGTAGCTTTAATGTGTACCACAGCGATCTGGAAAGGAAAAAGTGTTCCTATTTAGTCCAGTGAAGTTGGCGCACCTCCAAAAGTTTAAAAATGTCTCACATTATCTGTTAGTCTCTATACACTCAGTCAACATTCATACTTCTGGCCAGACCAGGGAAAAACCACAGTATAACAAGTAACTTTGGCAGTAATACTGGCATTTATAAGAATACTAGTGTTCTGCCATGACAAAAAAAAACATTAAATTAAAAAATGGAGGAATAAGACAGACTTACTGTGAAAAAATATCTCCATGGGAACCTTGGTGACCTTCTTTCAAACCCTCTTCTCCATACGCATCATACTGTTTACGCTTTTCCTCATCTGACAGCACCTGAATGACACAATATGTAATATATAGACAAAGCTTTATAAAAGATGAGTTCTTATGTTACTCCAAGAGCTAGTTTAAATGCTTGCATTTTAAACTTAGTCTTTCCTCATTCTTCTCATGTTGATCCTGGGATTGGTTTTCATAGTATATCTGCAGGGCCTGCAAAAGGGAGCCCCTCCACCAGGCATTTGATTTAGGTTAATCCGACCTCAAAACATCTAACCTAAGAAAACATCTGGTTGTCCCCTTTAAACCATATCCTCCATAATCTGAAGGATTCTGACCTCCCTAAGGTAAGGTGACCAGATTTTAACATTGGTAAAGTGGGACACCATTGACCGGGGGGGTTCTTGATTAAAAATTTGGTCTATATGGACCAACAAAAAGTTTCACTGAATACACAGAACGCAAAAATAGTATTGTAATATATATATTTTTAATTTCAACATAAGTACAATTTGCCAAGTACCCCCAGATGTCCCTCCAAAAGTGGGACAATCTGGTCACCTTACCCTAAGGATTGTTCAATTGAAATTGTTCAATGAATTAACTATAGTAACCTGCTAAAATTATATTTATATTTAAATATTATATTTAAAATTATATTTATATTTAGAACTGTTACTGATATGTTATGTTATGACTGTTACTTGACATATGATGTTCTATGTTTCCCAAAATGTTCCATGTAAACTGCCCTGGGTCATATGGAAAGGGTGGTATAAAAATCTAAATAATAAATATATCAATAGCTGGCCTAGTATATGTTTTATTTAGATATAGATATGCATATGAGGAAAGAACACAAGGAATCAAATCATTCACTTGGATGCAGAATACATACACAACAGTATTTCCTTTAAATATGGACCTTCTGGGCACTGGCATCTCAGAGCAATTCAAAGGAGTGTGTATTTCCTACATGGATAGTCATATTCTGAAGGGGGGCTGCAAGAGACGCAGAAATGGTCCCCTGAAAAGCCTTTACCCTGGGAATGTTTACTCATGAGTAAGTCATGATTCTCAGCCAGGAACAGCTTGCTCTGGTGGTTTAAGCCCAATCAGGAGGAAGCTCACAGCTAGGATAGACTAATAAGTGGTCTGCTCTCCGTCTCCAACTTTCTGCCAGTTTCAGAGGTTTGTTAGGTGGAGGAAAAGCCAGCCTCTGCTGGCAATAAGTTGTCCTAGTCTCTTGACCTCTTTCACCTCAGAGCACGTGGGGGGTGGGTAGAGCAAGCTGCCTCCTGGCACAGTCTCTGTGTAGCTTTCGGCGGGGGGTGCTATGGGATGCCAAGAAACGGCCCTCTGCCAGCCCTCTGGGACTCGGCAGCCAGGAAAAGGCTCTGCTCTGGGAATGTTTACTCATGAGTAAATTATGTGAGGTTTGCAATCTGAGAAGGGAGGAATGCTTTTGGGGTAACCATGACAGGCAATTGCAGCAGGGAAAATAACGCTGTGGGTGGGACTGGGATTTTCCCTTTCCACATGGATATCACCTTGGTCTTCCTGCAATCTTTCCAAGACCATCACAATAAAGCAAATTTGAGACCAATGACATAGAAGATGGGGAAACTGTAGATGGGGCACAGAAGCACCATGAGGCCATGGGGACTGCTTTCCAGTAGCACTTTCCCAGTAGAAGAAGAGTTGGTTTTTATACCCTGCTTTTCTCTGCCCAAAGAAGTCTCATAGTGGCTTATATTAGCCTTCCCTTCTCCACAACAGACACCCTGTGAGGTAGGTGAGGCTGAGAGAGCTCTGCCAGAAACTGCTCTGTGAGAACAACTTCTCACAGGACTGTGACTAGCCCAAGGTCAACTAGCATGTGGAGAAGCAAGTAATAAAATCCAGCTCACACATTAGAAACTGCTGCTCTTAACCACTACACCAAACAGTACAAATTGTCATTGCCTTCAAGAATACAGGCAGAAGAAGCTGTTGCAGGAGGACGGCATAAGTCTTTTTTGACTTGCTCCTTGACCATTATGGGATTCTTTTCCTTTAAATATGGACCTTCTGGGCAATGGCATCTCAGAGAAATTCAAGGAAGGAGACACTCAGGTATTTCCTACATGGAGAGGTGATTGTGTGCTTCATAAGGTTTGCAATTGCAGAAAGGAGGAATACTTTTGTCTTCCGTGTTCTCTCTTTCTCTCTGTGAATGTGTGTAGAAGGGAGTACTACACAGCACCCCCGTCTCCATCCCAAGCAGCTCTTTCCTCCAGAGGAACTGATCTCTGTAGTCTGTAGGGGAGCTTTCATTCTGGGGGTTCTCCAGGTCCCACTTGGAGGCCGGCATCCTATGGGATGCAGAGCACGCAGGAGAAGCCTCCCTTTTCCCTCCTTCCTCCCATCTTTATTTCCATTCCTTTTCCCAGTCCTCTTTCTCTTTTCCTTCCTTCCTTCCTTCCTTCCTTCCTTCCTTCCTTCCTTCCTCCCTCCCTCCCTCCCTCCCTTCCTTCCTTCCTTCCTTCCTTCCTTCCTTCCTTCCTTCCTTCCTTCCTTCCTTCCTTCCTTCCTTCCTTCCATCCACAGGCTCCCCAAATCTCTCTCCCCCTCCCTCTTCCATGGCCAGAGTACTTTGGGGGAAGGGGGGTTGCTAGCTCTGGGTTAGAAAATACCTGAGTCTTTGGGGCTAGTAGACATGATTTTTGGTGGGCAGGGACCTCGCTGGAGTCTGCTCCTCTGGAGATCCCTCTTCAGAGCAGCCAATTTTATCACCTGAGAATCCTCAGGCTCCTTTGTATGCTGGCACCTGCAATTCTATGCCATGCAGTCCTTCTCTGGGATGACTGCAGGTAAGAACTGGTGTAATTCTGGGAGATCTCCACATCTCACCTGTAGTCCCATCTCCAAAGCAACCATGTTCTCCAGGGGGACTCCTCTGTGGTCTGGAGAAGAGCTCTGGTTCCAGGAGATCCCCAGGTCCCACTTGGAGAATGGCATCCCTGAACCTCAGTGGGGTCCAAGGCCACAGAATCCCCCCCACCTCAGTTGCCCTTTCTGCCAGGGGTGCTGATCTGTATATAGTCTGCACATGAACTCTTAATTCCTGGAGATCGCCAGGTCCCACCTGGAGGTTAGCAACCCCTAGGGTGAGAATATTCCTGGAGGTTTGGAGCTGGGGCCTCAAGATAGTGGAATGCCTCACCGTTTACTCTCCACAGCAGCCCTTTCCCCCCTGCAGAGCTGATCTTTATACACTGCAGATCAGCACTTTGAGATGACATGCATGTTTGTGTGCCTAAAATTCCCTTGACAAGACCTACACAAGGCTAAAGATTAGCAAGTGCTGGCCGAGTGCTTTTCCCTGAGCTCTATGCGTGTGTGTGTGTGTGAGGGGGGGGGGGGCGGGGGGAGGCTCACACTCAAATGCACTTGTTTTTTCCATGGGGACTGCTGCTTGGAGACCAGTTGTAATTCCTGAAGATATCCAGGTCTCCCCATGAGGTTCAAAAACAAAAACTTGTTGATCCCATGAAATAGAAGCCCAGAAATGAATTGTAATTAGCTGTGTGATAAAGTCTATTTGTTCAAAATAGACTTTATCACACAGCCAATTATTGATTCTTTTTCTCAGCTCCCCTGGAGGTTGTCAACCCAACTGGCTGCACATGAAGGAGACATCAAACCCAGCTCTTGAGATTAGAGACTGCCACTCTTTAACTATACTACACTTAATCTTAAAATTGAGTGGAAAGCAGGGGGAGGAGGATGTCAAAAACATGATTTATGCTTTTGCCATGTGGCCAGCACCCATGAAGGTCACAATCCAGGTGTGCCTCCTAGCGCCTGGTGCTTTCCTGCTTAACAGAAGCAAAATTAATAGCTTGCTAATGCTTCCTAATATTGGGACTATCCATTCCCCTTTAATACTGACTTGGCACACATCCAGCATGGTAGTGATTATTTTGTCATATTAAGATCTGAAAGATCCAGGCCCAAAGCTCTACTTTTCGATAGATTACTTTGGCTGGCCACGCTCTTTAAATCTAACCTACCTTACAGGGATACTGTGAGGATAAAATAGAGGAGGAGAGAATGACAAGCTGTTTTGGATCTATTAGAAAAAAAGCTGAATATAAATCCCTAAATAAATTCATTATTTACTTTTGCCACAAAGTAAATATTGAACTACTAACATCTAATGAGATACTGATGAATCAGAAAATAAATTTAAGGAGGACATTAATTTTTATAGCTGAAATTCTATCAACAATAATTTCAACACTGTTCATTTGTTTAGATCTTTTCCTTAAATAGCTTTTTAGTTGCTGGACTGACTGATCCTAGATACCTTATAGGGGAAGAATTCCATATATGTCAAATAAACGTGGAATGTTTTCCTCTCCTTTTTCATGTTTAAGCTAATCCACTCCAAATTTATTAAACTGATTTTATATTCAATGATGATATTTGAAAATAAATCTAACAATGTTCATTATTTCTGAGAAGGACTGATCCAGATTGGATACGGTCAGAGATATATCATAGCCTTTGCATAAAACAATTTTTACTTTAAAAACAAATATTTCCAAGTTAAATCCAGAAATATTACTACTGTCCCTTATCAAAATGGCCAAAGGCTCAAGAATTAGATCACATAGCAACCTTACTGATAAAAAGGGGCACTCAAGGTTGTAGCTTAGTGGGTTTTGAAGACAAATATTTTGCTTGTTTATTATGCTTAAGACCAGGGGTAGTCAAACTGTGGCCCTCCAGATGTCCATGGACTACAATTCCCAGGAGCCCCCTGCCAGCGAACGCTGGCAGGGGGCTCCTGGGAATTGTAGTCCATGGACATCTGGAGGCCCGCAGTTTGACTACCCCTGCTTCAGACCATCCAGGGATCAATTTCAAAAAAGAATTTTCAGGGGAAATGTTTCCTAATAATACTCTGCCTTTGGGGAGGGCGGTATATAAATATAATGAAATAAGTACACAACCATATCCACCTTTCCCCTCCCCACCAAATAATGCTAAATCTGTCACAGTTTACCATAGCAAAGACAGGAATTCATAACAAGCACCCAGAGCTTGGGCACTTTTGGGTTTTTGGTTCTTTTATACTGACCTCATAGGCTGCTCCAAGATCCTGAAATTTTTCCTGTGCACGTGGATCATCAGGGTTACGGTCTGGATGAAGCTGCAGGGCTAATTTTCTGTAGGCCTTTTTAATATCTTTAACAGATGCACTGCGAGACACTCCCAAGATTTTGTAGAAATCCCTCCTAAAAAATGTCATGCATTGAACATTTCAGCAACATTCAGGCTATGTGTAGGGACAAGGTATGGTTCCCCTCTAATAATGCTACCAACCACAACAAATGCCATGCAGGGTATCTCCAAGGCAGCATCAAGCTCAACAAGTAAACACTTTGTATTCAACAAAGTCATACACAGTGGAAACAGGTGTTACTAAAACAACTGGAAAAAATACACTTATTTCCCACATTCCTAGCAACAATTCCTTCTCCAATAAGAACTTTGTATACATTAAGGTAAAGGTATCCCCTGTGCAAGCACCGAGTCATGTCTGACCCTTGGGGTGACGCCCTCTAGCATTTTCATGGCAGACTCAATACGGGGTGGTTTGCCAGTCATTACCGTTTACCCCCCAGCAAGCTGGGTACTCATTTTACCGACCTCGGAAGGATGGAAGGCTGAGTCAACCTTGAGCCGGCTGCTGGGATTGAACTCCCAGCCTCATGGGCAAAGCTTTCAGACGGCTGCCTTACCACTCTGCGCCACAAGAGGCTCTGCACCACATTAGTGTCACCTTAATTATTATCTTCCCTCCCTGCACCGCCAGATGTGACTGATGAGTGATTACGTATGCACATGTGAGAAGGAATCAGCTGCCACAAATCTTATATTTTTAAATAAAGAGTAATTTCAGGATGTGAAACTTCTCTCACACACATTCACCTTTCCAAACCATGACCTGACAATTAGCATCTGCAGAAATTCTATCATTCATTACAGAGTTCATTATTGGGAAGATAACATTTAATGTCTAGACCAAACTTGGATTTGGTTTGGGTCAGGTTGGTTGGTTTTAGGAGGGATTTTATTGTATTAGGGGTTTTATGGGGGTTTTATCGAATGTCACCCGCCACGAGCCTTATGGGCTATAACCTCTAATAAATAATAATAATAATAATAATAATAATAATAATAGAAATGTACACTTTCCTCCAAGAACCATATTTTTCTCTTCCTCCATTTTATTATTACAAGCATCCTGTAAAGTAGGTTAGGCTAAAAGCGAACAGCTTAACCTGTCACCCAATAAAGCTTTCCAGCAAGGGATATTGAACCTAGGGTTGTCAATTCGGGGTGGGAAATGCTGGCGGTCTTAGGGGTGGAGCCTAAGGAGGGCTGGGTTTCAAGAGGGGTGGGACCTCAGCAGGGTATAAATATCACAGAGCCCCCCCCCCCTTAAAAGCAGTCATTTTCTCCAGAACTGATTTATCTCAACTGGTGGTCAGTTGTAGCCCCCGAGGGTCCCCAGGCTCTACCTGGAGGCTGGCAACCCAGTTTAAGCGAGGCTCCCCATAAGCACGGCGGGAAAACAGTGCCACTGACCACGATGGACCCAGAGACTGCGAGGGCAGAAGTGGGGTGGGGGAGCAGCGTAGCTCTGGCCACGAGAGCGCAGTCACCGGCGTGACATTCGCTCCCTACTCCCGCCCGCCGCCCTCAGGCTTACCCAGCAATGGCGGCCCCAAGCATGCACAGCAGCAGGAGAAGGACGCCGCCGAAGGAGCGGGGGGACATGGCGGGGTGTCTTCGAGCAGCTCCCGTACCCCCACCGTGCTCACTTGCCGGGAACCATAGGCATAAGAGGGAAAGAGCGAGCCCGGTGAGGAAAACCGACCAACCAACACCCGGCACCGCAGACTCCCTTTCCCCTCAGTGGCCAATCACAACTGCACACTTCACCCGCGGCCGGCTACGCGGCACCAATGAAATGCTACGACGTCAACAAATAGGGACACGAGGAAGAGCGCTTGGGGCTTGGTCCTTGTTTGAAGTCGTCACAAGGAAACGCCAGCTCTAAGGAGGTTGTGGCCAGGGGGGTGTATATTACTGCTCGGGTTGCTGTGGACTCTCATGCTGGGTCCATAAGCAAGTTGGGTCAAGGGTTGGCGAGACTCGTCGGTAACGGGAGCATCAGAATTAAACGCACGGGATTTTTACGTTTTTGGTTAAATGTGAACGGTACTGTGTATAGAACCAGTGTATACATCTCAACGGTGGAGCCGCTCTATTTCTAAATCTCCATTGTGCAACCCCCCGCACACACTGTGTTTACAGTATGTAGTTCTACTGAATCTGTCGCCGTGATGCTTTAGTTAGAATACCGTCATGGAACTGTTGGAGTGACCAGCAAAGTTGCACTGTCTTATCTGAAGATTAACTGGAAGACTCACAGATCAGCTTATATTCAATATTTGAACTGAAGTAATTGTGACAAACGGTAATGACTGGGGAAGGCACTGGCAAACCACCCCGTATTGAGTCTGCCATGAAAACGCTAGAGGGCATCACCCCAAGGGTCAGACATGACCCGGTGCTTGCACAGGGGATACCTTTATCTTTACCTTTTAAATTGTGACAAAGAATATAAATGTTCTGTGACCATGATAAATGATTGACTGATTGAGACAGCAATCTTTGGTGCATTGCTATGGTTGTGAATGAATAATAGCATAACAGGATGCTGATCAAGTTAATGATCCACTTCGACAGCATCCATAAACTCTGGGTATAAAGGCCATCTAGGACTAGAAACTATTCTGGTGCTAATCCATGGCTCTGGGGTGTGGGAGAGAGTTGATACTCCTGAACATGAATAGATAGAATTGTGGGTTCGGGTATGGCATGGATATGCATAGTGGGAGCTTTGCAAATTTCATTATTGTGTTTAAAAAATATATACTTAACTATTGGAGACATTATAGAAAGCAACGGTTTTAAAATGAGGGCACAGTGAAGGCAACCAGTTAGGCCAGAATTATCTTTGCTGTAACTGTATTTTGTACAAGTATTTTTGCTGGAAACTCAAAGCTTGTCAGAAAGTGACTAGATGTAGTGGTTATAAATTCTAAGGCAGCATTTTAAACTATTTTTTTTTAACTCTGAATTTACAAAATGGTGACTATGGTATATGTTCCTGAATCCATCACAGACTGATAGTAAAGTTACAGCCTCCCTCCACCCCCTCACAATAGCAACATTGGGCTACATTTACTCATTGTTATTTTATTTACATTATATTTATAGTCTGCCTTTCTCACTTGAACTCAAGGTAGGTTACCAAGTGAATTAGTACAATCAATAAAATGAGAAATTCAGTGAACAATACTGAGTAGAAATTAGGGCTATAGAACCAAGAAGCATTGTAAAAACAACTGAAGCCAAGCATAAGTATTAACATATTAGTAAAGGTAAAGGTATCCCCTGTGCAAGCACCAGTCATGTCTGACCCTTGGGGTGACGCCCTCTAGCGTTTTCATGGCAGACTCAATACAGGGTGGTTTGCCAGTGCCTTCCCCAGTCATTACCGTTTACCCCCCAGCAAGCTGGGTACTCATTTTACCGACCTCGGAAGGATGGAAGGCTGAGTCAACCTTGAGCCGGCTGCTGGGATTGAACTCCCAGCCTCATGGGCAGAGCTTCAAACAGCATATCGGCTGCTTTATCACTCTGCGCCACAAGAGGCTCTTATTAACATATTAAATGATGCAAAAATTACATAGTAGGATCTTGGTTTCCGTAAGCTATACACAGCAGTATAGACCACAGTCCCTAATAATTCAGCCAAGTACCTTTCTGAAGCACTTAGCACAATGCGACTCTATTCACTATGTAGAAAATCTCTCTTGAATTAAGTGTAGCCTATTTTGTGGAAAGCGGCGAGAGTGGGAGCCTTCCGTAAGGAGGGAGCCAAATAAAACATTTTCTACAAAAGCTAAGGCCTGGTTAAGGGAGCATAATGGCATGGTGTGTACATTGTGGTGGGGAGAGTGGAAGGCTGCTGGCCAGCAACGGCATTCCCAGAGTCCTTGATTCATCCTAAATCTGGGTGAATCAAGCCTAGGACCCGCTTTCCCAGGCTTTGCGACTAGTTCAAGGCCAGGGAACACGGACTGCTCCATTCCTCCGTCTCTTTTCTCAGGACATTAAGCTTTGCGACCAGTTCAAGGCCAGGGAACTGCGTTTACTTCTCTGAACTCGACCCGCCCGTGTTCCCAGTTCCAGTGACAGAGTCCTCCACGCCGGACGGGGCGCTGTCGCCTCACCCCCTCCAGAAAGGCCATAGAGACCGAAAAAGGTTTGGCAGGAGTGGCGAATCGGGCGGCTTCCCCGAGGTTCAAAAAAGCGTCGGTCTAGGCGAGTGTCTCTGGCGTTGATGGGCGGGCGCGGTGGAGCGGCGGGAGTGGGCGTCGGAAGCCACCTGGGCTGTCGAGGGAGGCGCCAAGAGCGGCGCGCAGGTAACGGGAGCGGGATGCGGACAGACGCTCTTTGCCCTCTGCTGAAGCCTGGCTGGGGACACGGGGACTGGTGCTGCGGGGCGGTCCCGGGCTCCGCAGGTGCCTGTGCGCCTGCCTTCCTTCCTTCCTTCCTTCCTTCCTGGCTGGGATGTGGTGGTGGGGCTGGTGAACTCCGCCTCCCGTGTACACTCAAAGGCCTCAAGCTGGCGCCAAACCGTTTTGCTCTTGCCCTCCCCCCCCCCCCGGTCCCGCCCTCACATGTATAAGCAGAACCACGTTGGAGGCCAGTGGCTCCTTTAACACCAACACGGTTTTATTCGAGGCGAACCCCCACGGAAGCTGTCATCCAGACTTAGACTTTGTTTACCTTAAAGGTGGCATTGGCCCCAAGCGTCGTTGTGCAGCTTCAGACCTACACGCCTATCCGCCTGAGTTTGTCCCCGGAGGGACTTGGGCGAACGTGGTAGATACACTTTAACAGGCTTTTAAGGACCGCTGCTATAAAGAGTCTCGCTGCTTCTCTTGGAGATGTGCTTGGGTTTTGTATAGATACAACACTCATGTGGATAATTCTGAAAGGACCAGCCCTGTTAGTCTGTTGCAGCAATCATAAGTAGGAACCTTCGGGTACCTAAAACGCTAAAGTGTTTATTCTAGCATAAGGTTTTGTGGATTCTTGAAGTCAGATCTAGTTCATGAAACCTTGTGCTGCTGGAATAAAAATGTGTCTATGGAGGGGGCACAGGCCTTTGATTTCATTGTTTATAATATTTTTCTTCAGTATCTGCTAATTGAGGATGATGTTTCAAGAGTCTAATAGAGTCTGGTTCACCAACTTCATGTCATAATCAGTCTGTTAGGTCTTAAAGTGGTGCAAGAACGTTTTAATTTTTAAAAGGTACAGTCTCATGTCTTATTTTCCTTGATGAGGAAATCCATTCCTTTATGCCTCTTAAAGTGGCAGCATTATCTCCCTTATCATTCTTGCCAGATTTAATTTGTTCTCCAATTGCCTGTCGAATTTGGAAGCTTTTCACCCCACCTTGCAAAAACATTCATTCTAATTCTAGGTGTCTGATCTGAATACTTGATTTTTTTGCCTCCAGCAATTGTCATATGAAAATTGTCAAAAGGGACAGGCTAGCATATAATGGGGATTGGTCATAGCAGTAAAGCTCTACAAGTCTCTCACTAGAGAGATTTGTCTTTCCTCTACTTTTGCCATCTTTGGCCAACAGTTGAAGACTTTGGGGTTTTGTTTGGCATTCCCCCTGTTCATTCCTGCTAACCAATGCTTTATCTGTTGTTTTGTGAATAAATAAACATGAATCTGTTGGAGGTCCCTGACCCAAGGAAGGTTCGTCTGGCCTCCACCAGGGACAGGTCCTTCTTGGTCCTGGCCCCTACCTGGTAGAATGAGCTCCTGGGAGAGCTGTGGGCTCTGTAGGGGCTTTCACAGTTCTGTAGGGCCTGAAAGATGGAGTTCTTCCAGCAGGTTTTTGGTTGAGGCCAGGACAAAGAAGATCTGGAGCTCCTCATCAAGGTCAACAGGCTCCCCCCTAAGAAACTGTCCCTTGAGGTTTGGTTTTCAGAGGGCGATTTTTTGTCATCAAGGGGAGGTTGATATTGGGATTTTTATGATTGTTTTATGGGTTTCATTGTTGTGAGTTGTGAGCTGCCCTAAGCCTTTTTGTGAGTGGTGGTATAAAAATAGAAATATAAATAAAAAATAAACATACTTTTTGTTTTCATTCTCTACAGAAAGCATAGATGTGAGATTCTTACAATGGCTAAAATGGATCAATTAACAGTTAATCTCTGGGTGAAGATGGAACCTTTCATAGTGGGAGCTTTGCAAATCCCACCTCCATCCAAGTTCAGTCATCATTATCTGCGAAAGATGTCCACGTATGTCCGGATGCATTCTAGTGAAGGCTATTATCCTTACCTTTTCTGGCCTATGTGGCGACACATTGCCTGCGGGAAGCTGCAGCTAGAGAAGGACCTGGCTTGGCTATATTTTGAGCTGTTTGACAGTCTCGTTGAACGGACTGCAGAGGAGCGACTAGAATGGGCGGAAGTGATGTCAAGCTGTGCAACTGAGGAGGAAGCAGAGAAGCAACGGAACAAGGCATGGGACATCAATTTGTAATTTCTAATGTAATGCAATCTGGGTTATGTTCTTCTTAGCAATGTCTTTGGTCTTCATGCATACAGTGTAGAAAATGGTAGCTTATTTTCTTAACCCTGTGAAACAAAGTATACTTCTGGTATGGGTGGACCATAATCTAGTATGATGTCAGAGTGTTTATCCACTGAAATTGCCTCTGTTTTTTAAAAGTAATGATCTACGTCTCTCTCCGTTCCCCATACTGATTTGCACCTTAACATAAAATGACCAATCTCTGCTAAGCAATGTTGTTCTCAAGAGTAACATTTTTTGAATTTTAATCTTTTCCTGATCTTTTCAGTTATCTGTGGACACTCTGCAATTCCTACTTTTCCTCTATATTCAGCAACTAAACAAAGTTTCCCTAAGGACATCTCTAGTTGGAGAAGAGTGGCCAAATCTTAAATCTAAGAGTTATGGCCTGACTGGAGAATTTACCAATCAGATTAAGGTATTTTGAATTGATTTTCTTGCAAAGGTTATTTTCTTTTAGAAGCAGCTTCCATGCTTTTGTTTGAAGACAAGAACTTGGCATATGTTGAATATAACTTTTAAATATGTTGAGAATTCTGAGAGTCTATTCAACACCGTTCGTTGCATTGTATTCTAAAAATAAAGCCTTTACCCAAACTAATTTTTAAAACAAAAATATTCTACTTGAAATAAAAATATTAATTCCTTTGCAACACTAATAGTTGAGTGTCTACCAAAAAAAGTGTTAGAGACATAGTAAAAAGCAATGCAAATTCAATTAAGAAGAGAGGATATTTTATGTATTCATAGATTTTAAAGTAATCTACATTAAAAGGATCCAGTATTTTTTCTCTCCTAGTAGATTCCCTCTCCCCCTATCTTTCCTCAGATATCTAATGCTTTTGTTTTTTATCACATTTCTGTAACTTTTATACCTGTGTGAATTATTAATGTACTTTAGGGTGCTTGACCATGCTGTCTGAATCAAGTGACAGTGTATGCCCCTCTCACAGTGACTTTGACTTTAAGGAAATATAGTATGACACTTTTTGGTTCTTCTTATACTGGGTGAATATTTGTGGTGGGTAGCAAACTTGCAAGAATGGAATGGAATTGAACTGTTACTTGGCTTTGTGCAGATGTTTTGGTATCTGACAACCTGCTCTTTCTTTGTTATAAGAACTGGAATGACAGCTACCATCAAGCCTTCATCCAGAATCACCTTCAGGATCTTCTAGAACTCTTACTAGATCCAGACCAGCTCTCTGCCTCCTCTCATTCCACTCACAATAGCCTGGTAACTCCCGAAGCAGTTCGAGCTCTCAGCTTTCTGATTGAAGGCTCTGTGAACAACAACAGGACTATCCACCCTCTGCATGAGCTTGCCTTCTGGCAGCCACTGCATGCAAGCAGTGGTTTCTCAAAGATCTCTAAAGCTTTCTCTTTCCCCAAGCTGGAGTCCTGGCTGAGGGCTTCCCTTATAGGGAACCCATTTGGAACATCAGCCTGCCTCAAGTCTGGGAAGAAGCTTGCATGGGCACAGCAAGGTACAGTGAGGTTTTCTTTATATTTGGTCATTTAATCATGATACTTTATATGTTATTTCCTACGCTGTAAGATAGCATCTTTGAGCAGATGCTGGTGGTCAGATCAACTGTATGTATGATTTGCTTTCCTACTAACCTGGGCAGCAAAATTAGTACTTTTCATTTAAGGAGCATTCCAGTCCTATAACATACCTCTTCATTTTTGTAGCTGAATGATTAGCCTTACTGCAAAGATTGGCAGGTCCCAGTCCTGCAGGAAAGGACTGAACCAGGATCTTCTATGCTTCATCTACTAGAACACAGTTTTATTCATGCCGCATATTATGTGCTAATATTTCCTTCTGGTATTGCCAAAGTAATTTAGGCCAGGTTGTTAGAACCAAGTATATGTTCCGTGTTAGCTGCACTAAGTTAACAAGACTACCCAGTGCTTGTTTTTCAGCTGTGCATCTTGTCACAAAGTACATAACACAATGTAAACTTTGTGCTAGTCTCATTTCATAAATGGAGAATGTTAAAGCTAAAGCGTTGGAGACAGAGTATACAGCAGATGGAAGGTTATAAAATACCTAGCTTTAAATATTTGTTTCTGAATTAGGGACAGATATTCACATGGAGTCTGTAGTGACTCCATATGTCTTATTTCGTGTGCAGTGTTTCTGAGTGTATAGAGATGTTCTAGCTTATGTTTTCACATTGCTAGGTAAAAAGAGTGAAAAACTTGGAAACTTTTTCACTAGTGAATGCATGTAGAGGACTACAGACCTGTGTGTGCATGTGATATGCGTAGGTGGATAATTGGATAATGTGGGAACATGACCAGGCTTCTTATGAAATACTATATAGTTTCAGACAGAAAAATATCATCTGTTTTATTTTAATATTTTAGTATGAAAGAGTTGATTGTACTTCGGGATAGTTTTTAATCAGTGAAGCTCTCCAATTATTTGTTCTGAGGCTGCTGTGGTTTTGAGGCACATGCTGAAGCTCTTGGTGTACTGGGTTAATCAGAGCTAACTTTAAAACTATTTGCTTTGATTCTTGTAGTGGAAGGAGCCACCAAGCGAGCCAAGATAGCCTGCAATACTCGCACAGTCCCTTTAGCACATCGCATGGTCGTGATGAGCCAAGTCTACAAGCAAACACTTGCAAAGAGTTCAGATACTTTAGAAGACAGCCATGTGAAGATCCATCGCTGCTGTGAATCCTTCATTTATTTGCTGTCTCCACTGAGGTGAGTTCACCTTCTCTGATCTACCTTTGGAACTTATTCAGAGCTACATTTCCTCCTGCTCAAGTCAGTTACTCTGTCCTCTCTTTTTTAGATCTGTGAGCATAGAGAAGTGCAGGAATAGCACCTTTGTCCTAGGCCCAGTGCAGACAGTCGTTCATCTCCACAGCTGTGACAATGTCAAGGTGGTTGCTGTCTGCCGCCGTCTGTCTCTGTCATCCACCATCGGTTGTACTTTGCACATTCTCAGTCCAACTAGACCACTCATTCTACTAGGCAACCAAGCCATCACTTTTGCTCCCTTCCACACTCACTACCCGATGCTTGAGGACCATATGGGCAGGACTGGCTTGGCTACTGTGCCTAACTACTGGGACAATCCAATGTTGGTGTGCAAAGATAACTGCGATTGGAAGGTCTTCAGATTCCTCTCACCCTCGGAGTTTTACCCTTTCGTTGTTCCATTTGAAATGGAAGGTGACACAACAGAAATACCTGGTGGGCTGCCACCTGCTTTCCAGAAGGCACTGAGCCAGCGGGAACAGAGGATACAGGTCTGGCAAAAGACTGTGAAGGAGGCAGGGTTGACCAAGTAAGTACCAAGCAGTGATATCAGGGCTCTCTCAGCCTCACCCACCTCACAGGGTGTCTGTTGTGGGGAGAGGAAAGGGAAGGCGATTGTAAGCCGCTTTGAGCCCCCTTCGGGTAGAGAAAAGCGGCATATTAGAACCAACTCTTCTTCTTCTACCAGCTTCTTTCAAGACCTGGTAGCAGGTTGGAACCAAAATGTAGCTGTGTTTGAGACTGTGACTGACTGTGAGCCTTCTGTAGGGATTATATTTTTCCTGCTGTGTCCATATATTGGAAAATCAAAAACTATTGGGGATAGCTCATGGATGGACATGCTACTTGCAGTTTTTCTATATGGAGGCTATAGTAATTTGGTGGAATGCTGGGGAAGCTAACACCATGGAAAGTAGTGTCCTTGAAAGGAAGTCATACAGGGGCTAAAATCTTGCTGTTCTGTACTAGAACTTCTGATTCCCAGTAGCAATTATTAGAGTTGGCAATATAATAATAATAACTTATTTTTCTATCCTGCCCTGAGCCTCGTGGGAAGGTAACATCATTTATAAATACACTATGATCATAAAATCATAGTTTACAGCAAAACAGCACTAGAAGTCCAGCCCCTCTGTCAGCAATTAAATATTATGTGTTAATAGAACATTAGATAGCGGAAGTTAAAATATCAAGGGGGTATTGATATTTGGGAAGACGTATCTTCCCAAGATGTCCTGATGGATTTTTGAGTTCTTCCAAGTTCTTCAAGGGAGGCCAGCCAATAGATGTTATGGGTGTTCTTCCTGGCCTCAAGAGTAGGCCTTATCATTGTAAGGTAACCTTGAGAATTTGACCCAAGACATGCTGTGGGTTTCAAACTTAAAATGGGAAAGGTGGGGGGGATTGTAATTGTCCCCCATTTAATTAAAATGACACATATTAAAAGGAAGTGTGTGTCTTTGTGAGAAAATACCACTGTTTTGGTGTCTTTCAGGGATCAGAGGAAGAGATTCCAGATGTTGGTGGAGAGCAAGTTCTATGAATGGCTAGTCCACACAGGCAGTCGTCAGCAGCTTGACAGCCTGGTGCTTCCTGCTGCAGGTTCCAAACAGGCAGCAGGATAGCAGAACACAAAACAGCAGAATGGCCAGGTGAGTTTAATGATTATATCTTTCCTACTACGTCAATTAGAAAGATTGTAGATACATTTGCAGTAAGAGCATAATTGCCATGTTGGATACACCAGTGATGCATCTAACCTAGCCTTGTTTTACTTGTAGTGATTAGACAGGTGCGCTTGCACATGCAGAAACAGAACATGATGAGTTCTCTATTGATTGGTCTTACTGTCTCATCCTTTTCTGGTTACCAAGGCTTACAACCAAACCCTTTCAGTGTTCCCATTTTTAAACCTTTGTTCCAAGTTTGAAGTATGTATTTTAAAGTAAAGGTCTACAAACTTTTGACTGGCTTCGCTCCCCAAAATGTGGTTGTCCTAGATTTGGGATGGGATGGGTATGAACTTCAGAAGCACTTGCAAATGTTGCTGAATTGGTGTGCCTCCAAAATTCAGCAAGCATGTAAGGGCATGTCCTTAACAAAAGGTAGTGCAGAACTTAGCTTGACTGGAGAGGAGCAGCAGTTCAACCCTGCTGGTGCATTTGAGCTTCCAACACCTTAGATGTCCTGCAAGAGGTCAGATCATTTTAGAGTGCAGCACATGGCTCAAATGCAGTGGTGGAATGAAAGAGCTGTTTGCTTCGGATGAGTACATTTCTGCAGCCTATGTCCCACTGAATGCCTGAACCTCTGAACTAGCTCTGCCTTGCTCTCCATACCTGCTTGAGGTAATTGAAATCTCCGTGCTGCACATTGTATAGCTTCTCTGTGTTTCCATTATTTCCAGTTGTGTACTCCATGCAAGATTGCCAGTTCCATCTCCCACCTGCTTTGTTACTCTTGATACCCCCAAATAACAATTCTTGTTCTCTTTTACTTCTGTTTTCTAATTCAAAGTGCCTTCCTCAGCGTGATCTTTCCATATTGCCATCTGTGCTGCACCTTCTATTCTCAATTGCCTCAGCCTAGAGTGCCCTTTTATCATTATGTCATACAAACCTGTGAACAAGGATTTTATCAAAGCAGGTACTATTTATTAGAAAACATGAATATTTCTGGGAAATAATTTTGAGTCTTTCATTTTCCTAAGTGATTTTGAACTAAGTGATTGCCATCTAATTATTACTGAGTGCGAGGGGGAGTGTTGATGAGTGCATTCAAAGGTTTTGTATCTTTGTTTTGTTACAGGTTCTGATATTTCAGCATGCCCAACTGAAGTTGTTTTCCCTTCAGTTCACTGGAGCCAAGATGGTTAAAGCTTTTCTGGCGGTGATAACGAATTTGGCTGCTGTCATTGTCAAGAAGATGAACTTTCTTCTTCCATTTGAGCTGTCATGGCATCATCCCTTGCCTGAACTTTTCTCAGAAAGCCAGAATTAGTCAGGGCCTGCCTTTTGCCTCTTCTGTGGAAATGGCTGAGGACAATATTTAAATTTGCAGCGTTTGTATAGGTGCCTGGATAAGGAGTCACGTTAGAAACGAAGAACTAAGTACCAGCTGCTACGTGAAGATTTCCCTCCTATTCACTGAACACTGATCTTTATATATAACTTTATATTATATAAAACTCACTAGATGTATTTTTATACCTGTTGTTTAGCACTAACTATGATGTTTAATTAAATGGGTATGATTTTTGAGTTTCATGTTTCTTTGCAGATTGATTGAACAACATTCTAAGACAAGTCTATTATTTTCTGAAAATCAGCACCCTCTTTATGCTCCAGGAAGAGTTCTTGTGATGTATAGACAGCTCTCTCCTCTCGTCTCTTTTTAAAAACATAATTTTCAATCCTCTGTCTCCTTAAAAACACCATGCAGATATAAAAGCACTGTTCTGGGATCAAAAAATTAATATTTTCTTACGGATATATACTTAATTAGCCCATACTTCATTTGACTTGTATTTCTATTTCCTGAAGAGCCACCCAAGTAGCCCAGTGCACTGGCCCTGGTAACGGATCCTGGATCATTGGCTAAGGAAATGAGGCAGCATATCTTTAGTTCTATCTATGTGGAGCTCTGCAGACTTGACAGATACAAAGCTAGTGTGTTCACAGTGGCTTGGATGGAAAGAAGCAATTTCCATCTATACAGCATGACTTCTCCATCTCCTACTGCAGCCTGAAATAACTCTTGAAATGCTGCTTCTGGAAGAAGGGACAATGACAGGACTAGTGAGGAGGCAAAGGGGTCTGCAGTCTGGGGGGTGGAGGGAACGTCCATGGATTTCCCTCGCTATTTTTGGAAAATCCTTTGTGGAATTGAAGCCAGCATTTCTTGAGGTGTTTCCCATTATCCCTTCTAAATGGGAAATCTATATACCATTGTGGCCCCCATTGTGGATACTTAACACAGGCTGGGGAATCTCCAGTTTTGCACGAAAATCTGATATCAAAAGTAATATATATGGGAGGGGGGGTTAAGTCCTCCCCAAATACATTTGCGTTGTCTGCACAAAAGCAGTGCTTTTATATGAGAACGTCGTTGCTCCTGCCTGGTTGCAGTTCCTAGCAGTAAATAATTTCATTTTACCATTCTCCCACACTGGCAGCCTTTAAGACTCAGATACATTTAACCAATACAAATCTAAACAAGAAGATACAACCCACCAGCCCTCCATTAGAAAACATGGTGAGCCCTCAGCTTGTCTGGTGCTGATTTTGCTTGGTAGGTTCTCATAGGGCCACATACCTACACATATAGATCAACCAAACATTTATTATCAAAATTGCAAAAGGAAAACGCTATTCTGCATGAGTAGCGTTTTAAGCGGGATATCTTCTGAATCCCAGTAACTTGTAATTTTTGTTACACTTTCAATCCATAGTGACTTCAATGCACACATGCATAATTGTTGCAGTTAGGTTGGTGCGATATTGCTGTATCCCAAATCTGTTCAAGACAGGCATGTAGAAGCCCAGTGTTACTGGGCTTAGCTCACATGATTTTGAATGTGTTGGGACTTTGCGTTATATCAAATGAAATATTGTGTCCAGATCGTGGGAGGAGATGGTACCGCTTTGCTCTGCTCTGGTTCAGTCTCACTTGGAGTACTGTGTTCAGTTTTGGGCACCACAACTCAAGAAAGAATGTAGACAAACTGGAGTGTGTCCAGAGGAGGGCAACAAAGATGGTGATGGGTTTGAAGACCAAGATGTGTGAAGAAAGATTGGGGGAGCTTGGTCTTTTTAGCCTGGAGAAGAGATGACTGTGAGGGGATCTGATAACCATCTTCAAGTATTTAAAAGGGTGCAATATAGAGGATGGAGCAAGTTGTTCTCGTCCTGGAGAAACAGACCAGAACCAATGGGATAAAGTTAATTCAAAAGAAATTCCATCTAAACATCAGGAAGAAATTCCTGACATAGCAGTTTCTCAGTGGAATAGGCTTCCTTGGGAGGTGGTGGGTTCTCCAACTTTGGAAATTTTTAAACAGAGGCTGGATAGCCATCTGATGGAGGCTGATTCTGTGAAGGTTCAAGGGGGTGGCAGGTTACAGTGGATGAGCGATAGGGTTGTAAGTGTCCTGCAAAGTGCAGGGGGTTGGACTAGATCAGCGGTCCGCAAGCTTATGCTCGCTGCGGACCGCCGCTCCGGAGTCCGGGGAGAGGGCGGCCCGGGGGCCCACGCACACGTGGCAGCCCCAGCGCAAACGCGCGTGTGCGGCAGTCTGCGCAGGCGCGTTTGTGCCGCCGGCTGCGGCTCCCCCTCCCGGCCCCTCCGGGCCGCGAGCAAATCGGCCGCTAAAGCGGCCAATTAGCTTGCGGCTCGGCAAGCTTCTCTTCCCTCCCCTCCCCTCCCGAAGTGAGAAGCTTGCCGGCACCGGGCCGCAGCCCGCGGGTTGGGGACCACTGGACTAGATGACCCAGGAGGTCTCTTCCACTTTATTGCTCTATGATTCTATGACTCAAGATTACAGTACAGAATAGCCACTCTGACCTCCCGCAGATTATAATTTGATTAACGGATCAATTCCAGCAAGACGTGTATTTAGTGGTCTGCTGTACACTATCCTGGAGTCTATGATTGGGTAATAATAATTAAGGAAACAAATTCTGAATGCATGGTTTTGCAAAACGGCCCTTTCTGTGTTGCTACTTAAAAATGTGACTGAATATCCATTGTGAGGCAGCTAATATATGCAGTAGGAAGACAAGACAGGCATGAAAACTCTTGCAGTGCAAGGGAATGGGAAGAATGAAAAGCAGACAGCTATAGCAGAGTTTATTTAGTGGAAATGTTCTCTGGGTTGAAGGGGAGATGAGGGGACAGCATTCTTTACACATGAGAACAAAACTTTACATTTTTAGTTTGTTCCTACATTAGTAGGATTTCAGAACCGAGTTTGTATAGGTCTGATTTTTTTTTAAGGTAGAAAGTAATGCAGCCCATGTTTAAAAATTAGCTTTTAAAGTTTTCTAAATGAACTTGAAGTTTCATAAAATAAACTCTGAACTGGGTTACCTTGAAGTTTTAGAATTCTCAGCTTTTACGATCCCTTTGGAGCTATTTTCTCATATTTACTGCAAGTATATCCATTTTGGGATTTTACTGTGATATGCTGCCCCCAGTGCATATAGCTCACTGAAACCCTTTAATCAGCTTTATTAATTCTAATGTGCATCTTTCTACAAAACAACAACACCCTCCCCACTCTGATAGTGCAATTCTAACATTACTTTCCTGGGAGTAAGCTCCGCTGAGTACACTTAAGTCGAAATCTGAGTTAAGACCTGCTGAGGCTTGCTCTTGAAGTATGATGAATAAGCTGACGTAAGAGTACCACGTAGAAGGAATTGGGTTTGTGTGTGTGGGGGGAGGGTAGTGCGTATAGCATGGCCATTCCTTTCAGGAGGCTACATTTTCCCATTCCCACTCTAGTAAAAGACTGGCGGTAGGACTAACGGGATTAATTAAAACCCCATAATTTCAGGCGGGGACTTCAGTGTTGTTGGGCGCTTTTAGAAGGCTTAGCAGGTGTCACTGCTAAATGTCCAACATGGGGTGCCAGGGTCCAGTCACAAGATATTAGGAGGCTGAGAGTCCAGCATCCATCGCAGGCTATCTGGAGCACTGCCTACCAAGGAGGTAGAAGAAAGCCAGGACTGACACTTGGCTTGGAAGAAGGTTTCTGCTGCTGAAGAAGCAGAGGGGCACTAGAAAACCCATTAGTGGGGGACCACTGAATTAAGGTCGCTTCATCTCTTACTTTTTAAATGCCGTACCTCTAAAAACATCAGAAGGCACCCGCATGACAAGCATGTGCTTACAGACACAAGAACAAGTTCGACTGGCAGGTGCCCTTATCTGAAAACCAGAAAGCTAGCAAACTCTAGCTTTCTTGCTTGTTTACGTGGAATCCCCTTACCCAGTTTAGGCTCCCATACCATGGGAGTCTGGGAAGCTGAACGGTGTTAATATGCAAAACAGAGAATGGTTTTTAGCCAATGGTGGGCAGTTTTCAACCCCCTCCCCACTACTCCTTGCATAATTATTATGCACATGTTGCTTTGTTAGTAAGGCACCTTCCCGCTCTCCCTTCTCCAGGCTGCTTGTGTCACAGGCTTGTTTTCTGGTTTCAAGGGCTTCTCTAAATGGCTCTAATGTTAATACTAATTAATCCTAGTCATTTAAAAATTATATAATTATATAATAGCCAAAGTAGGGGTGGGGAATCATATTGCCCCACACCACTGAGATAGCAAGCACTTTTTTTGGGGAAAAATTGAATATTTCTAAAACAGTCTTGGGGTTCTGACTCAGCAAAGCTTTCAAAAGCTAATAATGCAACAGGCTATGCTAGAACATAAAGGGGGTAATGAAGCCTGCCTTTATTTTCTAATCCTGTTTGCTTTTCTAGAACTCCTGAATAGGCTCAGAATCCCTGACTCAATTTTTGGATCCCATTCTCATGACGAAGCGAATGCTTTGCCTAAAAATGAGCTCACTATAAAACGAGGCTTCCCGCTCCTGGCCCTTGCAGCTGCTTCTAGATCTCCTCCTCCACCAAGGTATCACATCCAGCCTTGACCATGTCTAAATCAGGAAGCCGGGTAAGTACGCTTCTAGCCTCTCTCTTCCTCCCCTCTCTCTAGGCAAGGGAGAAAGTCTTAACTGCTTGGCACAGAAGTAGGGCTGCCAGGCTTCCCGCGGCCACCAGTGGGCGATGGGGGCAAGAACAGAAGGACAGCAGGGTCTTAGCTCTCTTGGGTCAGAGGCCGCTGCCTCCATCCAAGCATAAGGTGCTGCCACCGCTCAGGAATACGCTGAGGGCCCTCTTGAGTAACACAGTATAACTTGATTTAAAACCAAGGCAGGAAGGGAGGCAAGGCCTCCCAGAGCCCTTCATAGCAGCTTGCCTAGCCAGTTTACCCAGTACCAATCTGGACAACTGGACTTCTGAATAAGACAGACCCACTTTGGGAAATCAAAATGCCTAGAATCATTCATGGATTTTCCTTCCCTTTCTGAAAATACTAAATTTGAAAGTACTAAATTCTATTATGACAAGATCCGTATTTGGAAACAGTGACTTCAGACAGATATATCCATCTTCCTTTTGCTTGTGTTGTTAGTTCCCTAAAAGACAAGGAAAAGGACATTTGTGATACTGTGGTAATTTTTAATTGCAGATTTATTCTTGCACCCGAAGCAATAGGGGAAGAGACCTTTTATTGTGACAATACCTCCAAATGCTTTGCATAACTATTTATTTACAAGGCATAACGATCCACACCAAGGTAGCTGTGGAATTTGGAATGCTGCATGAGCCCCCATTGATTACTTTCATGCCTACAAAGAAATGTTGCAATTGCTCCATGGTTTGCAACAAATTCAGGATTAGAATCTCAGCCGAGTAGCTCATGATTTATCACTGTATGATTGTATGATACGATGACCAGTGAAAGAGGTTGTGCTGATGCCTCTACGGCTGCCTTGACTCACTGTGATTGGAGTCCCATGCACATTTACTTGGATGTAATACTGAACTCAGAGGGATTTAGCAAAAAAGCAAAGGACTGGGCTGACCTAGACATTCTATGCTATCATTTGGCACTGTCAGGCTGGCATGATAGCACTTAAGGCCATAAGTGGAATGCTATTCCATGTGTTGTTCCTTGCTGTTGTTGTTTTAATAAAAAGATAACTCGGTCAAGGTGCTAGTCTAGCTCTCATCTGGAGTGGTTTTTTCTTTTCTGCTTATTGAGGGCAGTATTCAACGATGCAACCCAATGGGTTACAAACCTGACAGGTCGGTTTCATGTAATTTATACAAAGGTTACCTATAAGCAGCCTTAGTCACTGATCTTCATCTCTTACAGCCTTTCTACTTGATTAGTTTTCAGTGCAATAAATGTGCATTTGTTACATATTGATTCTCTGTGGTCTGGATGATTTCTCATGAACTCTCACTTGTGTTGTGGCAGGGATTTTGCATTGCCTGAGGAAATATTGTATGTTCCCAAAATACCACATCTATTCTCTTGAGACTACTAGGTGTAACGCAGCTGCATAAGATTCATGTGTACCTGTTGAATGTTATGAGTACTAAATCCACATGGAGAGTTATGATACTACAATCAGGGGTGCCTAATTTCTGAGCGTGGTTCCATTCAAGACCTTTTAGTTTCGCTGTCTGTTGTCTTTTGCAGCTGATTTGAATATTTCACCTTAAATCAATGAAAGAAAAATCAACATTACATGTACGCTTGTTGTTCTTACTGTAGCATTTCCATTAGCCTCAACTCAGAATCTTTCTGGCACTGTCTTTCCACATTACCAAGGGAGGGGGGGGGGCAGGACTTTCCTGCCTTTGAGGAGACTGGGCCATTCTGAATGTGGTTCTTGGGTGAAGCTAATGGGAGTGCTACAAGAAGACCATCAAGTGTATGGTTAATGCTTGGCTTCTGACTGATTCATTCAGAAGTTTATATCCTACTTTTCTCCTTAGTGAGGACCCACAGCCACTTATAATATCATTCTTCCCTCCTCCAACAGCCCCCATGTAAGGTAGGTTAGGCTAAGAGAAAGTGACTAGCCTAAACTTAGCTAATGAGCTTCCATGCAGAAAGACTCTAGAGACCAGAGATGGCCTTAGCCAAGTGGGGCGGGTGTCCCAGGACCCACACGGTGTGTGTTTGTGTGTGTAGGGCTGACTGCCCCTGGCCTTACTCAATCAACAGAGGGTGTGTGAAAGAATAGCAAATCAGCTGTGCTGGTTGGGGCTTAGGCCTTTCTTTCAGGGTTACAGCTGCTTGTGCCCAGCCCCTGCAGAGTTTAGGAAGCTGGCTGGCTCCATGGTGACTACTTGCACCTGTCTCAATTGAGCATCCAACTACCTGCTTCAGAATGGCACCAGCTCATACCTGCTTTGCCTGGGCCTGGGCACTTGCTTCCTGTTGTGGGAACTGTCCACACTTGCCTCACATGAGGCAAACACATGTTTGGCCTTCATGGGTGGGGATGGTAATGGTTCTGGGAGTACCCACCCTGCCTTTGGCTTCAGAATCACTAGCTCCCCTCTCATTAGGGAATGTCCAATCTATGGAGAGTTTAGAGACTAACTAGAAGCAAAGGCTCTGGGCAGAAGATTGTGCTTCTGAATCCAAGATAAGAGGAATTGTCGAATGGGAAATGTTTTCTGCTGCTACCAGCTAGTGGTATTGACAGCATTAGTACCTGAGTGGGGCCAGGAGGTGGAGCTTACTGGGCTCTGCAAGGGGTAACGTGGATAGCAAAAACCATGTTTGCTTTAGTGGCTGGTGCTGGTGCACACAGTGGGGAAGAGGTGGCTATAGACAGAGCAGATACAAGGGCAGGTTGTTATTAATGCGACACAGAAGAGATGCAAGAAGAAAACACCACCCACCACCATGCCTTTCTGCTCTAGTGAGTTGTCATTTCCACCTACCATATCTCTATGTACTTCCTGAAACCCACAGACAGTCAGTGGTTGGTATTTTTGCCTAAGAAGCATGTCTTCTTCCATCCATTGGGGCAATGTTTCAGCCCAACATCTCAGCACCTTGTAATGCATTTGGAAGTGTAGGATATTGTTGTCCTCTGATGCAATAAAAGATGCCCCTTAGCTCAGCCAGGCTGCATGCTGTGTCTAGCAGAAACCGGCTTGCCTTCTTCCATGCTTTGCTTGTCTTTCAGATCACCTTCTACGAAGGGAAGAACTTCCAGGGGCGCCGTTACGAATGTGACAGGGACAGTTCGGATTTCCACAATGACCTCAGCCGTTGTAATTCCATCCGCGTGGAAGGAGGTGCCTGGGTGATCTATGAGCGACCAAACTTTGCAGGGAACATGTATGTGCTGACCCACGGGGACTATCCTGAATACCAACGCTGGATGGGCCTTAATGATCGTATCAGCTCATGCAAATACATTCAGATGGTAAGTCTGCCATTTCTTTCCCTTCTGGTGTGGAGCACACAAAGCTCCTTTATACTGAGTTTGACCCCTGGTCTCTGAAGGTCAGTCTCGTCTGTACTGACTGGCAGGGGCTCTCCGGGTCTTTCATGTTATCTGCTTCTTCTATCTGGAGATGGCGAGGTTTGAACCTGGAGTCTTCCACATGCAACACAGATGTTCTACCTGTGAGCCACAGCTCCCCAGGCCCCTGGGACATTTGCTATTTGACAATGTCTGGGACATCTGTTATCAAGACACCGCAAAGTCTGAATAGCAGGATACGTTTGGCCATTTCCTTTCTTAGGGCTTGCAGAAGTCACCAGAATGTTATCTCATGTTAATTTACCTGGAATGACTGACCCACACATAGACTGACAATTCCAGAGGGCTATTCACAATAGTGTGTTGTAGCAAAAATAAACAAGTGTCCTGCAGCACCTTGAAGACTAATAATAACCCTCATTCTCGTATAATCTCAGAATAAAAATGTGTTTGTCTTGCAGTTGCTACAGGACTCTTGTTCATTTGAGTACTGATTATGATTGCCTCTCTATGTTTAACCTCCTCATGTTTTTTGCCCAATGGTTATGTGATAAGAACTGTTGAGTCGGGTTGCCAGTCTCCAGGTGGAGCAGGTTGTTGAAATCTTTTATTTGGCTCTACCGGGGGAATCTGTCACGTTTGTGGCTCCTGCTTTGTCATGGGGTCATCTCCCTTCCTTTCCTATGGAAAGCATGGCTGGAACACGTTTAGTAACCGGAGCACTTATTCCCCAAAGCATGCTGGGCTGGACTGCTTGGTCCATAGTCCTGGTTAACATGCTCCCCAGCAGCCTTACATAGCTGCCTGTCAGTGCTCAAGAAGCCCCCTGGTGTTGTGTGGCCAGGGAGGTGCTGGAGAATGGGGTCTTTTGCTCTGTAGATGTACCAAGCTCTGGTCAGTTGGGGAACACGAGCTGATGGGTCTGACAAAGGGGCCCGAGAGTCTGCTGGTGAAGGAACATGCCACATACAACCATCCCGCTTGCACAGTCAATTACAGAACAGGTTTTTCTGGTGTATCATGAGGTGACAAAGTGGAGCTAGAAGAATACTCTTGACAGCACACACAGGTGGCTTAGGTGTATTCATGGGCTTGGAGATGCATCCACCATTTTGGTGCATTCTTTGCTTTCCTGCTTGTTTCAGTACTCTTCAGACTCTGAGCCAATGCATCCCTCTGCTCAGCTCCTCAGTAACCCCCCCCCCACCCCCATGCTCTCTTCTCTTGTTCCAGCCCAGCGGAGGCAAATACCAGATCCAGCTCTTTGAGAAGAGTGACTTCAGTGGCCAAATGCATGAGTACATGGATGACTGCCCTTCCATCATGGATCAATTTCATTTCCGGGAGATCCATTCCTGCAAAGTCCTGGAGGGAGCCTGGGTTTTCTACGAACACCCCAACTTCCGCGGCCGGCAGTACCTTCTGGAGAGAGGAGACTACAGCAAGCCTGTCGAGTGGGGGGCAACTTCCCCAATGGTTCAGTCCATCCGGCGTGTTGTTGAGTAAAGAGCAGCATTGTGTGTGAAACCGATGTGGAAGCTGGCTTGATGCATAAATAAAGTATGTGAGGGCTTGAGGCTGTGGGTCGTTTTTTGCTGTAATTGCGCATCTGAATGCAATACACCCTTTCCTGCAGTCTCTCATGGGTGATACCCCTGTTGCTAGGGTCCTGTAGCACTAAAGGCATGCAGAAACACTTTCTGTAAACTTAGGGATCTTCTTGGGGCTTGCCCCAAATGCAGCTTGCCATGCCTTTCGAAGGTAGGACATGTCCCAGCCACGGGGAAGCCCTTTGCCCCAGGATTCCTTTGCAGCCTCTGTCATGGGAACCCAGCTGTATGAACTGCACAGTCTGTACTGGTCACTTGTGAGCCACCGTCTGCTCCATTGATGCACAGGAATCCAGACATTGTGGTTTGGCCTAAAGTCTTGGTGCCTTTTGTTATGCAGGTCAAGGTGATGTCTGCAGTCTTCTCACCTCAGCATGGCTGCTAAGAGATGGGATAAAATTTGGAGAGCTCTGGTCATCTTAGGGGGGGGGGCTAATTCTGCCCTCTTCTGTCATAGAAGGAAGGGGAATTAGCATTTTCCAAACTCTGATGAGAACTTGAGACTTTTTTTTTAAATGTATGGCCCATTGAGGACACTGGAACCATTTTGATTCTTTTCCATCCCACTTGCAATGTGACATAGATTGCTCTATTGTAATTGGAGCCGAAGCCTGTAACACTCTGTTCCTTATTAATTTGAATCAAGGCCACCTGGAATTCTTTTTTGTACCTTTGCTTGAAATCAGTGTACAGTGTGCACTAAAATGATACAGAATCAATACAAATGTAGACTGCAGAGGCGCTCCAGGACAAAGAGGTCCAGGATTCTTTTTAAAGGACTAAAACTGCACACTTTGTCCTGCCTGCAGTTAAACAGGGGCAATCTTCAGAAGGTTCACCACTGTTTTGTCCCATAGAAATCAGTAACATTTTAGTTAGGCTTCAATTCTGTTGGATTTCCTCCAGGACAATGAAACTCCTTGTTCTTCCCTGCCCCAATACTGCTCAGTCCAGAACAGGTACACGTCCTCTCTTAGCCACCAGATGTCAGCATTTGTCCTCCTTCAGCTTACCTAGGATAATATAAGCACCTCTTTGGGTAGGCTCACCCCCCCTCCCCATTCTATTATGTTATGCCTCAAGTCTCAGGAAATAACAAATGTCCATTTTATTGGGCATTTTCTTTGCTGGGTACTCCAGGGAACCCAGGAATTTTTTGCATATCAAGCAAGGCAATTGGGGACTTTGGATAATGATATTGGGTGTATAAAGTGTGTACTTTCATAGCAAGGCCCACAGTCTCTTCCAGTATGATATATGAGGTTATTATGTAGCAATGATGTGGGGTATGTGATGCTTGTCAGCAGCCACGATACTACAGCCCCTGTGAATACAGTATTAATTAGGTACTGGGCTGGCCTAGCAGGAAAGACTCCCTGCCCCTGGTGTGTGTGTGTGTGTGTGTGTGTGTGTGAGAGAGAGAGAGAGAGAGAGAGGACCTCTGCTGTGCCCCTATGGGGGGTGGAATCAATGGAAATACAGTAAGATGGTCTGACTGGTTTTAAGAGGTGAGGCAAAGGGTGAATGACATGGGGAGGAAGATGAAGGGGGGGGGGGTGGATGATGTGGAAGGAGGGGCCTTCACTAACACAGGGCCCAGCACAGAGGGCTAGGACTGAAGAGAAAGGGTCAGCTCAAATTCCCTATTCATGTCTCCTGTCTAGTTGGTTTTAGAAGTTGGCACCAGAAGGGATTGGTGCAGTGCTGAATGGCTGCCCCCCATGCATCTTCAATTACTCCTTCCTCCAAATCCCCAGTGCAATTACTCACTTTTTAAAAATGCATTATTTAAACCTGTTAAAGTAATGATTGACCCCAGTTGGGAGTATCTCTTACTTTTATCCCCAATGTGGACCCAAAGCAACTTCTAAAACAAACACAGCGTCAGCCCCCTGACGCACGGAGCCCCGGCAGCCGCGCTCCGCACGGCTGCGGAGGCTCCGTGGTCTAGCACCCGCTGCATTTAGCTGCAGCGGGCTTGATTACTAGTAATAATATAATAGAATATCATTCCAATTCCCCTGCCAGTTTTGACAGGGGTTGATCAGAGTTCTCCAGGTATTTCCCAACCCAGAGCTGGCAGCCCTATGCACTTCCTGACCAGCTCCATGGGCCAGAGGGAATGTCGGTGCAATGCCTTTCTGGCCCTTCTTGTTTGCGAGGTCATTGGTACTAGAGCCCTGTGGCACCCCCTGCTCACCCCCTTCCACTCTGATGAAATACCATTGACAAACACTCTTTGAGTCAGGTTGTCTAGCCAGTTCCCTAAACACCTAACCATCTGAAAATCCAGACTACAGTCCTCCAGTTTACACATCAGATCATGGGGAACCTTGTCAAAAACCTTACTGAAATCCAAGAAAACAACATCCACTGAGTTTCCATGATCTAATAAGCCCATCATTTGATCAAAGAAGGAAACCAGGTTGGTCTGGAAGGATCTGTTGGAGACAAATATGTGCTGACTTCCCTGGATCTACAAATGGTTCTCCAGATGATTGCAGATTGCCCCCTTGAAAATTTGCTCCATTATCCTCTCTGCAATTAAGGTCAGACTCACTAGCCTGTAGTTTCCCAGGTCATCTGTCCTCCCTTTTTTGACGATCGGGATAACATTCGCTCTCCAGTCTTCTGACACCTCTCCATTCCTCCAAGATGTCCTAAAGGTGATGGACAAGGGTTCCGCAAGCTCTCCAGAAAGTTCTTTGAGCACTCTTGGGTACACACCATCTGGCCCAGAGGATTTGAACTCATCTAGTGCAGCCAGATGCCCCTTAGACCTTGTGTACTACCATCCGTAGATATATTTGTATTTTTATGGAAAAACACAGAGGCAAAATAGGTACTGAGACTTTGTTTTCTCTCCGTCCTCTGTCAGAGTTTCTCCATCTTCATGTCGTTTACCTTATGTTTGCTCCTCACATATCTGAAAAGGCTTTTCTTGTCATAGTGGGCTTCCCTGGCCTGTCTCAGCTCACTCCCCACTATGGCCTCTCTGATGGCTGACCTGCAGTGTCTTGTAACTTGCAGATACCCTTCTTTAGAGGTCTGTCCTTCCCTCCATTTCTTGAACATTTCCTTGTTCTTCCTTAGTTCCTCCTGAAGGTCTCTGTTCATACAAAAAGGCTTCTTGGATCCCCTACCATGTTTCTGTCTTGCTGGAATAGTCATGGCTTGAGCATGCAATAACTCTTGTTTAAAAAGAGCCCACCCACCACTTGCTCCTTTCTCTTCCAGCATTCTGTTCCATGGGATGACTCTCATCACATCTCTGATTTATTGAAGTCCACCCTATGAAAGCTTAACAGACATGTCTGACTAGGAATTTCCTTGGCCACCTATCTCATAAGAAATTCTAGGAGGACATAGTCACTCCCACCAGGGTAACCACCTGTCCCATCCACCAGCTCTTGCCTGTTGGTCAGTATTAAGTCCAGTATGGCCAAGCCTCTCATAGATTCTTCCACCAATTTATAAATGAAATTATCAGCCATGCAGGCCAGAAAGTTGCCTAATTCAGGATGCTTATCAGAGTTTGTTTCCCACCACATATCAGGGAAACTGAAGTCACCCATAATTACAGGGTCTTGTTGCCCAGATATTCTATCAAGCTGCTTAAGGAGGGCAGCATCCACATCTTCACACTGGTTATGTGGTCTGTAGCAGACACCAACCACTAAACTCCTTGTTTTTCCCTTCCTTCACCCAGATAGTTTAGTGTCACTATTTTCCTCTAGTATCTCTTGACCAGCAAGCCCTCTCCTCACATACAGCATCAGTCCACCTCCTCTTTGACCTTTTTTTTCTTTTGAATAACTCACATCTATAACTGCATTCCAGTCCCGGGAATCATTCCACCAGGTTTCTGTAATGCCTACTAAAATCATATGTCTCTGTCCTCATGAGAAGCTCGAGCTCTTCCTTTTTATTGCCTATGTTTTCAGCATTGGTCTATAGGCACCTGAAACCTCTTACCCTTGGTTCTATTTGACCCATCCTTCCCAGGCAGGCCATCAGTACAAAGAAGAACAAGTTACTGGCAGAGGTGTTGATGTGCTGCCCTATAAGTAGCTAATTTGAATTGGTTTCATTATTTACTGAAAAATCCTGTGGTATATTTCCAAGCAGAAGAACTGGCCATTGTCCATTTGCTTATATTGACCTGTAGTCATAATGTAAGGACTCTGCACTTCCAGGAACTTTAGACAGAATCTTCTTTTTACATAAGACAGTAACCTGGTGAGATCTCATGCTTACTCTAGACCAGGGGCAGCCAGACTGTGGCTCTCCAGATGTTCATGGACTACAGTTAGCATGAGCCCCTGCCAACTGGCCATACTGGCAGAGGCTCATGGTAATTGTACTCCGTGGACATCTGGAGAGCCACAGTTTGGCTGCCCCTGTTCTAGACCATCTGTTGTATGTATGAATGGAACCTAATAATGGCACTTATTCTCAAATCATAACGTAGTTAGCATCTTACACTGTCTCTCATCATCACCATCATAACAAACCAGTGAACATTCAGGAGGAGTTTCATAGGATAGTACAGCCTAATATGAAATTCAAAACAACCTAGGATAGGAACATATTCAAATATACCCTTGTGTCTGCTTTGTCTTGCATCTGCTAGGGCTGCTCTGGAGATCGAGAGCTCTCGGGTCAGTGCTTCTTTTAGGACAAAACAGACCCATGTTCACATGGACATGTGCTGCACATGGGTGCCTAGATAGGTGGACCAGGTATGCAAATGTCAATGGGAAAGCCGAGCAAGATTAGAGGGCAGAGAAGCCATTTTGCTTGCTTGTTCCACTTGTCCCACATTAGCATTTTCTTTGAGTGCCCTTTTATTGGATTGCTTGATCTGCCTAGCACCAAAAATGCAATTATCAGAATTCCTTTCTCTCCCCTCCAAACAGCTCTTGCCCTCTGGTGAATTTCACATTGTGCCCCAATGTTGGCAACTAATACGAATAACAATAAAGTGTGGTAGGTGTTGGAGAGGAATTTCTTTTTTTTAGATTACTTTTTCCAGTGGGGGCTCCCTTGTCGGAGCCGCACGCAGAAGAGAGTGCATATGGATATGAGCCACAGACTGAGAGCCAGCGATCGGAACTGCTCAGCTGATGCCTTGCCTTGACAGCTAATTTCCATTTTTCAGTATCAGGGGGTCTGTTCCAGTAATTGGCATGCAGATTGTGTCTGATGGGCCTGTTAGACAGAAGAAAAGAATCTTCTAGTTAGAATAAGCCAACCCCAGGCTGATGGATGGGGCAGAAGGAGGTCATTCCAAAAGAGAATATATGTGAGTATATATATACACACACACACACATGCACACACACATACTCTACATGGATTGTATATAAAAATTCACAGTCCGTGCCCTCCTCTTCGCCCCTTCTCTCTTTATCCTGCAAAGTCTAATTTATCATGTTCCATTGAGACAAATCCGGTGCCCTTCCTCTCTCTCTATCCTTTTCCCCTTTAAGGGATATTTGATGGAAAGTATTCTTGGTTTTAATAACAAGACGGTGGGGCAAGAAAGAAATTAAAGTGGTGCCATGGTTCATTACCAGCCCAAGATCCTCCAGAACTGGTCCAGTTGTTAATTACACTGAAGGAATTAATTCTTTCCCTCCATCATCCTTAATCCACAGGGCAGGCAGCCAGCTCTTCAGGCCTGGCAGGGATCTCCCCCCTCTGCTTTGTCTAAATGGTTCTTTAGAGATTGGCTCTGCCAACTAGCGCCGGGGAACTTTGACAAAGTGTACCGACGCAGGTGGGTAGCTGCGTGGATTGGAAGCGGCAGAACAAAGTTTGAGTTCAGTGGAGCCTTTAAGTCCAAGGCAAGATGCAAGCTTTTGCGGGGGTGTCTCTGGACCTTGTTGGTCTTAAAGGTGCCTCTGGACTCAGACTTTGCTTAAGCATACTGACAGTGGTTTTTCAGTACTTTGCAGGCAGCACAGGTGAGGCTTCACTGAAATTCACTTTCTGTATTCTCCTAATGAACTGTCAATTCTTTGTGTATCACAGTCCCATGCAAAAATTGGAATTACACAGGCTATTTAAAGAAGACAGGGAAAATGGGAGAGAGTTTACCTGGGAACCCGTTTTGATTGTGAATACTAATAACAATTATTTTGGATAATATATTGAAAATTATTACAGAAGAAATAAAAGAATGTATTATTGGACTTTAAATAGCCTTTGGAATTCCAATTTTTGCATGCGACTTTCTGTATCTTGCCACAGTCTCCAGTCAAGTTGGTTTAAGTACATTTTTGGAACACTTTGGCACATTCACACATAACGCTTAACTTAGGGCAAATCAGTAATTCAGATTGTGGCTATGGGGAGAAGAGAGGCCTAACTCTTCCTATCTGTCCATTCTGCACAGATTGGATAAGGCACTTTCAATGTGCTTTTGCAGCTGGATTTTCCTGTGCAGAACAGGATAATCTGCTTCTAAAGTGCACTGAAAGTGTATTATCCAATGTGTATAGAATGGGGACCTGTATGGTTCTGTCATTGGAAACTGACCACTTTGTACTCTTATTAGCCCTAAAAGGGTGGTGGGGAAAGACTGACTTCTTGAATCTTGCTGGCCATTTTTTTCCTTTGAGGGTTAATAACAGGGCAAGAGGAGACATCTATATCTTCTCCCCCTGTCACCCCCATCTGAATCAATTCCTGCATGGCTTCCACTATCACTTTAAAAAGGCATTTCCCAACATTTTTTCTGCTGAACCTAAAGTCACCTGCCATTCTTAATGTGCTTCTTAATTTTAAACAGCAATAGGAGGAGGAAAATTCTTTATTACTAGTACCCATAGCAAAATATTGACCGCAGGATGAGTGTTCCCTGCCATAGATGACTCTACCTTTATGTGACTTGCAATCTTGATTAGAGTTGGAATTTCACAGAATTATTAAAATCACATATAGATCATAAGGATAGTCTATAATTATCCGACTTTTCCTAACTCAGGCTTAATCCTTAGAATTTACATACTAATTTGATGAGTATCCAAAACACTCCACATACGTTATTATCTCAATAAGTATTGCCCTAGCCCTGCCCAGGAGAACAGTCTTCCTATCTCCTTATTGCAGAGGAGGTGTGAAGTTCAAGAGATGGTGCTTTGCCCAAAGATGCTTTGTCACTTCAAGGTTGAAGTTTGAACCAGGGTAATCCTGGACTCTTATATTTCACCAGAAGTATTCCTACCCCCCCCCCATTCCCTACTGTTTTGCTTCCATCAGAGAAGAGTAAAGCCAATGCTGGGAGGCTTTCTTTATTGGCCATCCAGGGTAGGAGTAGTCAACCTGTGGTCCTCCAGATGTTCATGGACTACAATTCCCATGAGCCCCTGCCAGTTTGGTGTAGTGGTTAGGAGTGCGGACTTCTAATCTGGCATGCCAGGTTCGATTCTGCGCTCCCCCACATGCAACCAGCTGGGTGACCTTGGGCTCGCCACGGCACTGATAAAACTGTTCTGACCCAGCAGTGATATCAGGGCTCTCTCAGCCTCACCCACCCCACAGGGTGCCTGTTGAGGGGAGAGGAATGGGAAGGCCACTGTAAGCCGCTTTGAGCCTCCTTCGGGTAGGGAAAAGCGGCATATAAGAACCAACTCTTCTTCTTCTACTTTTTATTTATTTATTTTATTTATTTAGATTCTTCTTCTACCCTTGATCCAGGGCAACTGGATAGCCATTGTGTGAAAAAGGATGCTGGGCTGGATGGACCCCTGGTCTGATTCAACAAATCTCTTCTTACATTTGTATGTTCTTAAAGTCTTTGGGGCTCTTTCCAGGTATTGCATCAGTAGTTCTGTGCCTCCACTGGTTTCCACTTTTCTTCCCACCCTGAATTGCCCTGCCAGCTCTATTGTGCTGAAGATGTCAATTGCTTTCACTGTCAAGCCAGCCAACAGATGATTTCCTGACTCTGTTGCTTTTCTGCTTTTGAACTGAAGACGGTATTTCTGACATCTCTATTGGACCGGGGTTAACATCAAGTTGTCTGAGTTCATATTTCATTGAAATCTGGCACAGAGATTGATTTGAAAACATCTGAAAACACCTTTGAAATCTGCAGCCCATCTATTGTTCTAGCCAAACTCCCTGACAAGAATGCTTCTCTCTTTGCTTTTGATTCCTCTTCAGAAAAGTCTGTGCAGGGAGCTGTGCTGTAAAAAGAGAAAGTCACAAAAGAAAAGTAGCCTCTCTCTGCTGATTATCTTGCCTTTTCTTAAGTACTGGCACTTCCAAAGGTGTCTTGCTGCTTTGACTATAGCATATATATGACCATAAGCCAAAACTTTAAAAGTACCCCTTCTCTCCTTTTAGTCTTTTGAGAACAGAGAATTGTTATTAGCATTTGTCTTGAATATTTTAATCACACTACCGGATGCATACAAGGAGACCAACTCTCATAATATACTGGTGAATCTGAATAAGACTGAGTAAAGCTCAGCAAGAGGAAGGGATTAAATAATAAAAGACCAGGCCCTTAATGTGGGGAATTCTGGGAAAATGTCATCCCAGGTGGGCAGCCTGGCAGCCTGTGCAGTGGAATCCGAAGTGGCAATACAGTGAGCGGCCTGCTTGAGAAGTGCTGGTGAATTCAGAAAAAGAGTAACTGCTTGAATACCCCTCATGACAGCCATGTAGCTGAGCTAGCAGTGTGTTCGGAAACCTGATGTGGTGACTGAGGGAACTGCTGAGGGAGTTGGTGAGACCTTCCAGCCAAGGGAAGCTTGGTCCTGGTGAAAAGCTTTGACAGATAAACAGAGAAGATAGTCAAGATGTGGGAGATCCACAAATGGCTTTCCTCATGTTTTATTTAAAAGCAGCCAAAGGGGTCCAATGTGAATGAGAGCCATGTTGTTGGGGGCGGTCACCCTTTCTCCGTGTCATTTCCTGAACGGAAGTAACCTCCGAGATGCTATTAACCCCAGTAATGAATAATGATAGACAGCCTGTTTTATTTCCTTATTGGAGCAAATAGTAGTTTGGGGCAAGGGACATTTTTTATTTTATTTATTTTAGCATTTATATGCCACTCTTCCCCTAGGACTCAGGGTGGCTCACAAAAGTTAATACAAGTAAAATAGTATAATAATAAATATAAAATTTAAAATACAAATGATCATTATTAGAAACAAATAGCACCAGCCTGCTCAGTTCATCTCCGATTTCCAGGAGGTGGGAAAAGGTGGGTCATAAAGTGCAATCTTCAGTAGATTTGAATGAGTGAGTATAGGCAGGGATGCCAGCAAAGTTTTGATGTAATCTTCCGACCTCACCCACAGGCCTGGGAGACCAACTCTGTCTTGCAAGCCCTGCAGAACAATTTGAGGTCCTGCAGGGCTCTGATCTCATTAGGCAGATCATCCCACCAGGCTGGGCCAAGGCTAAAAGGCCCTAGTTCTAATGGAAGCCAGTTTTATCTCTTTAGGGATGATGATCCTAAGTAGATTTTGGTTGGTTGACCACAGTGCTCTCAAGGGGAAAGGCAGTCTTGTAAGTTCGATGGTTCCAGATCGTTTAGGACTTTGAAGGTAATAACCAATACCTTGGACTTGATCTCGTCTTCAATCTGGAGCCAATTCAGTTGAGAGAGTACCAGTACGATATGCACTCTCCATTGGGTCCCAGTTAGGACCCATGCTGCTGCATTTTGGACCAGTTGAAGTTTCTGGAGCAACTTCAAGGGCAGCCCTGTGTAGAGCAAGGTACAGCAATCTAGTCTTGAGGTGATCATTGCATGGATCACCATAGCTAGGTTGGATGTCAACAGGTAAGATGTTAATTGATATGCCTGATGAAGATGATAAAACTGACACACAATGTTTTTGACCAGAGCCTCTACGGATAATGAGGCATCCAGGTCACACCCAGCCTCTTGATGGTTCATTGGACCCCATCAAGAGTTGGGGGTAGCACTGATTCACCTGGGGCATGCTGACTCAACCAGAAGGCCTCCATCTTTGTTGGATTCAACGTCAGCTGAGTCTGCTTGAGCCAGTCCACTATGACCTCCAGACATTTGGACAAAGAACCTGGGAGTATAGACAGATGGCCACCCATCAACAGATATAGTTAGGAATCATCAGCATATTGGTGACACCCAAGCCTGAAACTCTGGACAAGTTGGGCAAGGGGGTGCACGTAGATGTTAAAACAACACTGGAAAGACAATAGCTCCCAGTGGGACCCACATATTAGGATATACTGCTGGGAGGTTTTCTTTCCTAATGCCATCCCCCTGCCCCTGATCTTGGCGAAAGGAGATTACAAAGTGTTACCCTGAATCCCCATATTGGCTAGGCGGTGAGCTAATAGCTCATGATCGATAGTGTTGAACACTGCTGTTATGTCAACAGCAGCATTGACCCACCTAGTTCCAGTTGTCTACAGATTGCCTGTGAGAGTAACTAGAGCTGTTTCCCCCCAGTGACAAGGTCAGAAGTCAGATTCAAGAGCCAATGTATCTTCCAGGAAGCTCTGAAGCTGCTCTCTTACCACATGCTCAACTACCTTACCTAGGAATTACACTCACAAAACTAGGTGGTAGTTGGCTGGGCCAGATAAATCCAGAGCTGTTGGCTGGGCCAGATAAATCCAGAAGCAGCCTAATGACCAAGGGGCCTTCAGTTCTCTTACTGTATCAAAGTCAGCTGAGAGGTTCTGACAAGATTTTCTTTGCAAAGCTTGCTAAAGCCTCACAGCTCATATCCAGTTGAATAATATTGGATGATCCTGTTGTTAAGGATGTTAACAACCAAATTGTTTTGAATAATAGTGCTGGGCATGAACTAGCAGAGACAATAGAGGTTGCAAAATATTTCTGTGGCCTTTGTGTCTTGTAGGATATTCTTGAAGTTTCTTGAAGTTTCATCATGGGTTTTCCATCAAACTCACACTAGCCATCTCAGTTCCTTTTTCAGTTTGTGCAACACAGAGCTGGCTTTGGACAGGAACAGAGAGGGTGTTGGGGAGCAATCTCATCAATGGTTTCAGAAGCCTGTGAGCTGTTAGAAAATCTCCCAGAAAGTTTGAGCTGGTCAGGACATTTTATATGAAACAGTTGAAAGAATTAGAGGCACTTTATATATTTGAAATAATATCACTGAAAAAGAAAGAAATAGAATTATATAGAATAGAATTATATAGGGGAATAGAATTATATAGTTTATCTGGAACCCGTTTGCAAAATAAAAATAAGGATAATTAAGGTCAGCCAATTGCCTGGAGTTTTTCCCTCATTTTATCAATCAAGAAAATGGCAGAGAAAAAGGATTACCTACCCACCCAACCCACACCAGCATCCTGATACAAATAATCTAATCCCCTTGATTGCCTTTAAATAAAATTAAAGCTGTTAAGGGATCCAATCTAGGATATCCAGCATATTATGAAGTTGCATCTCGAAAGGGAATTCATAATAAACAGAGCAATATAGAATATGAGTTAAAATTCTTGAGAGGAAAATGAGGGGGGGGGGATAAATTGTCACTAGCTGGTAGAAACATATAAGCCTAAGGAAAGTGTCTTGTCCACCAAGGAGAGACAGATTTTGGTGCCTGAGGCAGAGAACTCAAATGATGCCCCAGGGTGGTAAAAATATACTGAGCAAAATAACTGGTAGCATTCGCCATCTGAGGAAGGTCAGCTCACCTTTCCTAATAATAGAACAGCTTGTCTCAGTGAAAAATATCCAGAATGCTGAAGTGATTTTGGCATACACTCCCCACCAGTCCACTATAGGCTGCTGACATTTTTGATATTAGATAGTCATCGCAGGCCTTGAACAGATGGACACACTGTAAACTAGATAATGAAAATTGTTTATGCAGGCACACTTGGGTTCTTTCATCTGCAGAGCTTTTTCTGAGGTCATTAAATGGTCTTAGGAGATTCTGGAGACAAAGTGGCTAATAAGGCACAAGGAGATGGGAAGGGACAGAATTACATGTACAATAAGCTCAGAAAGAATGCTTTCTAATTTTTGTAAAAGGATCCCTCCTTCCCTTCTTCACCCTGCCCTTGCTTGAGAGGTGGGGGGGGGGGGAATCTACATGTGTGAGGGAGGCCTTCTTCTCCCCCCCAGCCTTCCTTCTCACTTTCCTTCTTCAGGAGCCATCCCCACTCAGACACCTTATTCTGCCTGCAACTTGAAGCACAGACAGGGTCTCTCTGAGCATATTGCCCCCTCCTCTCCCCTCTCCTTGGCTAGCTCACTGTCTGTAGCCTAGTCAGGAGTTTCTTTTCGACGCATGGAAGAGCAGTCGAGTGCCTGTGTGAGAGCTTTGAGCACCATCTGGGATCTTTGAAAGGAAAAGATCTTTATTTACTAAAATACAGTCACAATTGACTGGAGCACAAGTGTATAGGAAAACTATATTGAACTGCATAATTACAGGGTGTTAACAAAGCCAAGAAAATAAAAGAAAACATATAAATAAAAGAAAACTAAGTTCGACAGTCCCTAGAGTTACCTTGCCATTCCCTTCCCTGGAATGGACACAGCCGTGAAAATGAGAGGACGGGGGAAGGAGACAGGCTACCCTCCACTGCTCCCTGTTCCCTGTATCTTGGCTCACAGGCTTCTGACAGGATGTGCAGACAGACCTTTTCCTTCTCCCTGTCCCAGCAGGAGACTTGCACTTCACCTTATCCCCACATGGATCTCTTTTGTCAATCATATTAATGCACACATCCTTATTTGGATATCCTGAGTTGAGCCATAAACTACCTATCTTGCCCCTTCTTGGCAGGTGTGAAAATGGCCATCTTCATCCTGTTAATTTGTCCCCCCAAAAGAAATTCATCTCTCAGCATGTAGTCTGAGAAGTTTTTTTTTTTTAAGTTCCCAGAGAAAAAATGTTTTCTTCCCAATCAGGGCCTCCCTGCGTGTTAATAAGGTTTCCTGCATCTCTTTATCAGAATGATGGAGGCCTCCAAGGAAGTTCAGAAGATGAAGCAGCTATCAAGATGGACGGAGATGGGGAGGGCTGAACAGTTATGAAAAGGTCAGAAAGAATTTCTCCCGAGTTTTAAAACCTCTTGAAAAGCTTAGTCAATTATATGTCTACTTTCTCTGTGCCTGGAGTTCAGATAGATGCAGAATAGAGGCATGCTGTTTTTGTTTGGTCATCTCCCACTTGGGATACGTTGCATCTTATGTAGGCATTAAAATAGTGGGCTTTTATTGACAAGACAACAATGAATCTCTGTGGCTCCATTTCTTCTCAGTTCTAAAGGATGTCTCTTCCCTTCTCTCCTTTCCCCATTCTGTTTTTCTCCTAAGCTTCCTTACTAGGAAACGTAGGAGATATTAATAAGACAGGAGGTGCTTTGTGCCAGAGGGCCTAAGTGATATGCTTGGGAATGGAGAATATTCCCCTGAATGTTGTCAATTTGTAACTTTTCAGAGATGCCTGGTGGCTGCTTAGTCAGGGGCATGGTTATCTTTGAAAGTAGGGATCAGTGTGCCGATGTTCTCTATCTGGTCTCTCAGATAGTGCGTCATGGTCACAGCAGGACATGCACAATTTCCTTCCTTCTAGAAAGAAAGTTTTAACCACCACTAGATCCTAGTTGCCTGTCAATATCAGGGAAGCTAATATAGTATGATACTATTTAGCTGCTAACTTGAATTATTATGGTCTAAATCAGGCTTTTTCAACCTTTTGACCATGGAGGAGCCCCTGAAATAATTTGTCAGGCTTTGAGGAGTCCCGGAAGTGATGTCAGCTGGCCACACCTCCTGACCCCATAAGTGACATCGCCACCTGTGTTAAGAGGCAGGCTCAAGCAGAACTGAGGGGAAAGAGGCAGGAGGTGGTTTAAGGTGGAGGGGGCATGCAGGCGCATAAACAATGAGATAATTCACTCATGCTCAGGAGGAGGAGCAATGGAAGCGGCCAGTTCCCTAGTTTGTGGCTGAGTCCATTAAGACTGGAGGGGAAAGTTTGTAGACCCCCACAGGAATGCCTGATCTAAATGTTTTTTTTTTAATTCTGGTATAAGCTTTGCAGTGTGAAGAACAATCAGATGTAGGAAGCAGCTGTGTAACTGTGTGTGTCTGTGATATCTTGTTTCCTGTATATGTGGCTGTAGAAAACAATCCATCGACAACCAATCCCACTGGGCACATTTACATTTCCTCCTCTTGGGGATCTCTGTGATAGCTAGTTCAGTAAGAAAGGTCTTTTAACCAGGGACGGTTTATCCACACAGCACCTGTAGCACGTGCTACAGACCCTGTGCTTCCAGGGCCGCCGAATGGTGCCTTCCCCTCATGGATCAGGACCATAGCCTGTCTCCTTTCCACTTTTCCCTCAACTTTTTATGGCATGAGGATGTTATCTATCTATCTATCTATCTATCTATCTATCTATCTATCTATCTATCTATCTATCTATCTATCTATCTATCTATCTATCTATCTATCTATCTATCTATCTATCTATCTATCTATCTATCTATCTATCTATCTATCTATCTATCTATCTATCTATCTATCTATCTATCTATCTATCTATCTATCTATCTATCTATCTATCTATCTATCTATCTATCTATCTATCTATCTATCTATCTATCATCATTTCAATTTATTGCCTGCCTCTCCCCAAAGGCTCAAGGCGGGTTACAATGTCTGAATAAACCCCCAATAAACCCCCCTTAAGACTGACATAAACCCCCCCAATGTTAGGATTGCAGCATTAACGTGCCAGAATAGGAAGGAAGGTGGCCGCATTGTACATGCACAGCCCTAAGAAGGTAGAGCCAAGAGACCTGTTGGGAAGAACACACTAGCATGCACATGCTCTCTGCACCCCAGAGAGAGAAGAAGAAGCCCACTTCACCTCCCTCTATCTGAGCTCGGTCCCTTTCTCACCCTCTGCCACCTCACTGCTGCTGCTGCCCCTTCTGCTGTGTCTTGCTCTCATATTGCTTCTGCTCCCCCCCACCCCCTGCATGGGACTGGAAACAAGGCAGCAGCAGGTGACTCAGAGGACCCCTCCTCCTTCACTCCCTTGAAAACACTCTTGACAGGGGCCTTTTTAAAAGGGAACTTGGATGTTAGAGCTCTTTAAGGACACTCAGTGACACCCCCTTCCTCTATGCCCCCCCACCCTTTCTGGCTGCTCCCTTCACGGTTGTGCCCTGCAAATATTTAAACTGGCTGATTTTAGCTTTTTAGAGAGAAAATCTTGTCAAACCCCATTGTGAATGGTTGCTAGAACATGACACCATAATATACAATGATCTATGGATACATCGTATTCACAAAGACAGGCAAAAAAACCCTCTCTCCTCAAGCATGCACATTCTCTTCTAAAGTGCGTAACACTTACTCCCGTTCTTTTGCAGCAATCCTAATTAATAATGAAAAAAGATGCCAGGATACAGCTGCTACTCTGAATGGAGGAGATGAAGGACGGGGCAGTTTCCCTGATTTCCCATGATGCTCCACTAATGGTTAGAAATTGTTGTAAATCAGCCTTCCCAGCCTTCTGACACAGCTCACAATGAGAAAGGCAGGGAAAGCATCAATGGAAGACGGAGGGAGAATATAATTTTCATACAGATGTGTGGCAGGGAGGGGGGAGGCAACTTATTCTGAAAAAAAAAACCCACTCCAATTGGCTGCTCCCCACTAACAAAATGTCTGCCCAACAGAAGTTTGTTTATTTATTATTACATTTATATCCTGCCTTCCTCCTTGGACTCAAGGTGGGTTACAATGAATAAAAGTCCCTATAAAAACTTCATCCTAAAACAGCATTTCCCAAGATGGTAAGATTCCTCCTACCTCCTGCAGTTCTCTAACAAGGGGTGTGCTAAATAGAACAGCAAAGCCTGAGGGGGCCCATTGATCTTATGGACCTGGCCTCAACCACAGACCTGGCAGAAGATCTCCATTTACAGGCCCTGCAGAACTTTGCCAGCTCTGTCAGGGCCCTCAGCTCTCCTGGGAGCTCATTCTGCCAGGCTGGGGCCTGGTGGTTGGTTAAGCGGTTGGTTAAACCGTTTCTTCCCACAGTGGTCATTCGTGTGTACCACTACTACTTTCTCATTTGAAATTACTCCTGTCAAGCAATTTTCCTCTGTGTTATTCCAAGCAGTTTGGCAGCCTTCTGGAGAGAACTACCCAAGGGGAGCCAATCTAGCTTTTGAACTGGTACACCTGAATGGCTTGCTATGTGGAGTAGTATCTGCCTGGAATGTATTGTGAAGCAGTCTTCAGATGGATGTCAGGTCCACATCTTGGCCATAATTTATGTAAATGTGTGTTCAAACTCTTCTGGTACTAGATGTCAACAGTGAGTTGGGACCTTATGCACACAAGCCCATTACCAAAGTCTCAACTTTGATCCCCCAAACAGCCTAAAATAGCCTCTATTTTAAATCTCCAGTGGAGGGCACCAAAGTCCTGTTTAAGTTCCTGATCCACCCTGAGAAACTGAATACAAAGGAGCATGTTTTATGGCAAGTTACCTCCAAGCATCCCCCAATTAAAATTGATATAGTCCATAAATGCTGCTCACAATCCCATTGGTCTTGTCCTGATTTGATAAGCATTCTTTTAATTGGGAATATTTATGAGCACCCCTACATGTGTGCCAAGAAAGGAGACATCTGCAAAGTTTATTCCTTTATTGTAGCAGTATTTACTGGAGAAAACATAAAAGTTTCAAAGTTCACAGAGCTCTTCTTCAGGAAAGTAAGGTAAAAGATGAATAAACAATTACAAGTAAATTTGCAAAGGGAAGAAAGCATGGGGGAAGCAGGGCCACACACATTTGCCTTAGAACCTAACTTGTACCAAAGAGCTCAATTCAGTTAAAATGTTCACTTTAAGGCTGACCTTGGTGCCTGATTTTCTTTTTCCTTTTAAAAGACTTTTCCGTACATAGATTGCATTTATGGGGGTGGGGCAGTAAATATGACTTTGATCTCCTTCCTCCTCATAGACTTATCCTATGTAGATATATAGTCTGAATTGGGCCACTGTAAATGACACTCTGCAATTAAAAGTGATTCATTTCAATAATGTTTTTGGAAATTTGCACTGTAATTTTATTCCACAAAATTCCACATGGTGGCACTGCTACTTTTTTGTCTCACTTTTGAGCTGGACAAGGAAACAAAAAGATGTGGATTGAACAGGAGAGTATCCCCAAACCGGGCTGGCATTTAAAGTTTGATTTTAATGTTTCTGTTTTTTTTAAATATATTTAAATATTAAATGTTAATTAAATATTGAAAAGTAGAGCTCATCTGTGTCCTGTGAGCATTTAAAAAAATAATAATTTATTGGGTTTTGACACAACAGTTACAATTTTTAAAAATTCCTCCACTGAATTCTGCCCTACCTTTTTCTCTAAGGTGGTTGGAGCTTTATGGTTTTCCCCTCTGGAGTTTTACCCTCAGAACATTATTGGCTGAGAGAATGGCTGGCCATGTTTTGTCCTCTTGGGATCTTGTATGCTTAAAGGAAAAGATGGGATATAAATATTTTAATAATTAAATAAATAACTCTACCATATTCCATTAGCTAGGGTGAGTACTGTTAACATCTTCAGCTTATGAAATTCCTGTAAATTTTGGGTCAGTAGCTGGGGAAGGCATAATTTGGAGAACAAGGGAAGGTCAGGGTGGATGTGATGCCAAAGGTTCCTTTCTGCAAGGTGACCTTTCCTCCATGGGAACTGATCTCTGTAGATTCTGGAAGAACTCTCAGCCCCACCTTGAGGCTCATAACCCTAATTAGTCAGAGGGAAAATTTACAGCTTCCAGTGCATGTTGCGGGTGAGAGGCATTGGCAGGCTGGTGACTGTGGAGCAGCTGGGTGGTGCTGTCGGAGTCTGCGGCGCCATTTTGGATGGGCGAAGTCTGTTGCCGCGGTGGTGGCGAAGTGCACGGGAAGTGGGGAAGTGTTGGCAGAAGGTTGCGAGTTAGCGGCAGCCTTCTCCCGGCTGCTCCAGTGGCCGAGAGAAGGCAGAGTTGGGCGGGTGTGCGGGTGGAAAGGAGCAGGGCCACCGCATCTTCTACGCAGCGGCCCTGCTCCTTTCCCCACATCGAGGCGGAGGCAATGGCGGCCAAGGAGGCAATGGGGAGGCGCCCTTCGCGTGCCTCCCCATTGCCTCCTTGGTCCAGGATTGACACTCGGAGGAGCAAAGCGGCTCCTGATTCGCTCCTCCGAGTTTTTATCCCGGACAGAGCCCGCCCTAACTCCTCCCCACCAGTCCTTACTGCTTTATTTAGACTGCAGTGCCCGTGGCGCCGCGGGTGTTTTAAAGATGTCTCAGAATACTGGAAGGTTTTAGCTTAGCCAGCCCTCAGTTAGTAGCTTCATGGGAGCTTTGGTGCTGGGAGAAACAAGGGAAACAAATGTCATAACATCTGATGTTACTTTAGGGATTTCCTGAATCTCTATGGTTTTGACCATAGATATTTGGGAAACTAACTGATGTTATGATGTAACTTCTGGGTATGTACACAGAAGTGATGTTGCAGCATCACATGGCTCCAGTTCTCCTATGATTTGGTCCAGCTATTACACCAAGCAGTAGCAAGAGCTCAGAGGCTGGGAGAAGGAAGCTGTGTAGAAAGCAATCTAGTCCTCCTAGAAAAACTTTTAAAATTCAATTAAACACATGCAGGCATCGCACATTCTATCTCAAAAATTAAGTATACAGTTTTATTTGGCCTGACCAGTAACCAATAAGGTTGAACTCCTAGGCCTGTTATGCAGTAGTGTTTCCCATTGCTTTCTCAGTGTATATTTGTCATGTTTTATTTCCCATTCTACATTCCCCCTTGTTTTCATCCCACACCTCCCTTGGGTTTTATTTTTCCTTTTGCATTCATGTATCTCTCTTCAGCACTGAGTACGCATTCCCATTCTTGTTTCTCTGTGTTTTGTGAAATTAGTTTTGTTGCATTTACCCTTCCCTCTTTGCTTCCAAGCTGAGTGTAATTCAGAAGCATAAATATATCCTCGGATATCCTTTCCACCTTTTTTTGCCACTTGGAGGCCCCCTCAGTAGGATCTAATGCCATACAGTCCACTCTGCAAAATTGCTATTTTATTCAGGGGAACTGATCTCTGTAGTCTGGACATCATCAGCTGTAATTCTGGGAGCTCTTCAGGCCGCACCTGGAGCTGACACACCTATTTGGAGCAGATGGCAGGAGGATCTACTTCAAACAAGACAGAGGACTATTTCCTTCCACCCTGGGCCCCATGATCCCCACTGCTGGCTCACTGAATTCATTGTTGGCACTATGCTAATGTATGACCTCGCTTTTGCTGCACACACAGAAGTGGTTTCTAGGATTCACCCAAAACTCTGTGGTTAAATCTCTGAAGTGACTTGATGTCAGTGCAATGCCTAAGAAATTGTCCCCACCTTCCAAATTTTCCCACCAGTTTGTCAGCTACAACTGGCAGCCCTATGTACATAGCCTTGATTATTGTTAGTTTTGAGGGAGATTTTGTTGGCATTGGCCCTGAATGGGGCTTTTAGAATGGCAGCGCACTACCTACAAAGATGTGGGGGCAAAACATGTTTAATTTCTAAAGAATCATTGTTTCATATAATTAGTAACAACAAATGGATGAGATTTCCAATAGAATATTAAGCAAGCTTAGCAGTTTCAAGGTTGTCATTAATGTTTTTCATGTGATTTCCCCTCAGTATTAGGTTAGAGAGCTTTATTAATTTGTAAACCAGAGGTGGGAGTGATAAAACTATAAATGCATATAATCCAATTTTTTAAAAAAGTTTTGAATTTACCTGATTGGCCATGAAAGTCCAATAAAAAACAAAGCTGAATTTATTTAGCTTTAATCATTTAGATAAATTTATTTTGCTCTTATTTATATGCTTCCTATCACACAATGGTAAGGAAATTATATTCTCTAATTTGATAGAGAACTAGAATTAGTGCATGTGATAAATAGATAGGAGTTACTTTTTTTTTTTAAATAAGTGAGTGGACAGCCATGTCCATCTCCCTATCATTTGAGGTCCTTGGACATGTTAAAATCAGCGTATTAACAGTTTTCAGTGCCTTCCCCCCCCATTCTTCTTCTTACATTAAAATCATTGTCCATATATTTTTACAAGTTTTATGCTAATGAAGAGTTACCACATAAAGTTGTTAATTTGTTTAAATATACAATTTGCCTTCTGCTCTTGTATATTTTTAAATTAACATGCAGCCTGATGAAGAGTTCTGATGAGCTTGAAAGCATGTTTTGTGTCAGTTTGGCTGGTCCTAATGAAGATATGGCATGGATTTTGTACTTTTCCTTGGATTTTGTGTGGATCGCTATGTCCGTACAACTTAAAAAATTTTCCTGACAAATGTCTTTCAATGACATACAAAGGGCAGCACTATAATTTATTTTTGTGAGTGGTGTAAGGAAGAGGTCCAACTTTGATGGGGCTGCTGGCTCTGTATATTGATAGCACTTAACAAACAAACAAATTAAGCTTATACATTTATCCTCATGTCAGTGCATGAATTCTTATTGTTCAAGTGAGAGATCCAGAACATCCTGGGGGGACATCTCATTTCCCCCTCCTCCACTATTTCAGCTTTCCTTTCCCTGGAAGGCCTTTTCTCTTTTTCTTCTTCATACTTTCCCACTTACCAGCCAACTATCTGTATCTGCCCTTCTGTGTCCAGCTTCCCTCTCCCTGGCAGTTTTCCGATGGGAAAAACTCTGACCCAGGTGTGTGGTATGGAACCTGCAAAGATTTGTGGAAGAGGGTACCTGACTTCAACCTGTATCTCTATATCCACACTATTTCCTCTCCTGTGTCTCCTGGCACTCCCCATTTCACCACCTTTCCTTTCATCCTTCTTTCCTTCCACCAAGCAACCTACCTTTGTCTGGATCCCTTCTCTCCACAGTGGAGACCCTAAACAGGTAGGATTTCCAGCCTTGGATGGGAAAATTCCTGGAGATTTTTTTTTTTGGGGGGGGAGAGGAGCCTGGGGAGGGCAAGGTTTGTGGAGGGGAAGGATCTCAAGCAAGGTATGGTATACCATATACAAGATCAGTAAGTTAATCAGTCCTTCTATGTATAGCACTACGATTTCTGGCATTTTTTAAATGCAATAATATTAGGTTAGTATAGCTAATATCAGATTTCAAGATTTGCCTCCATTATCAAGTTATTGTCCTTCTTAATAGCTTCTGAATATCAAATGATGACAATAATTTGAAAGGTGTTCTGACTAAACCAAATGAATGTAGAAGCATGTATGGGAAGCACAAACTTTTAAAAATATATATGTGTGGAGCCTGTGTAAGCATATCCTGGGTAAATCGAGATCATACACATAGGAAGAAAGAAAAGATTCATTTATGGTGTTCTTAAGATGACAGGAGAAATGGAATGGAATGAAGAACAGGGCAATATATTTCCCCATTACTCTATAGAATTATCAATTACCTTTGGATTATTACTTATTCCACCCAAAGTGAGTCACGGACAGCTATTTCCTAATGGTGAAATGTTGCAGGCAACGTATTAATGAACAATACATTGTTAAGGGGAAAGAGCTTCAAAGGCTCATAAATGAATTTCAAAGAATACAATATGGATGGAATGTGTAGGCACATATCTGGGGGACATAGCAAAATGTGTATCAGAACACACTGGTCCCAACATAATTAACTAATTCTGATCAAAGAGGTTTAGGAACTGAATGGCCAGGGAATTCAGTTATGGATTTCCCAAAGAGTTACTTGCTGTTCATGCAGGATAACGTCCTGTGGAAAAAGGAGCAGAGGGTGTTGTGGACTATAGTTAGCAGGGCGCATGTAAAAGAAGAATCTTCCATAGATGGTCAACATAGCCAGGGAGGTGCTCAAAGCAGTCTGGGGCTGACTTTTTCCAACTACATGGAACTACATAGTTATTCCATTTCAAGTCTAGGTTGACAGAGGGTGAAGGGGAGGGGTAACTTGGTTTTTAACTGTTTTATGGCAATTATAGGCCTCGTTGATTGTTCCAGGCTTTACTGGAGAAGATGTAGCTCTGTCTACTGATGTCCAAGGACATCCCCCAAGCCATTTCAAGCCTCTCCTTGTTGGCTGTGAGCCTTCTGGCATATTGTGATATGCAGAGCTGGGCCCATTCCAAACATATTGGATAATGCACTTTCAATGTGCTTTTGCAGCTGGATTTTCCTGTGCAGAACAGGAAAATCTACTTATCAAGTGCATTGAAAGTGCATTATCTAACATGTGTGAAATGGGCCCAAGTGGCCAGAGGCATAAGACAGGAACAGCATCTTCTAGCACAGCCTTTTTCAACTTTTTTGCCATTGAGAAACCTTTGAAACATTCTCCAGGCTTCAAGAAACCCCAGAAGTTGAGCAATTGTGCAGAATATGTTTTGGAAGCATAGCTGTGTATACACCCATCTGGGGCCTCTCCTCTTCACACCCCTACAGGCCCATCATTGAGCATTTTGGGAGTGGGGGAGGTCAAAATGATCATACATAGTCATATCACCCGATAAATGTTTAACAAAATGTTTAAAAATATTTTTCTATTTATTTTATTACATTTATATGCCACCCCCCCCCCCCCGTGGCTTACATTGCAACTTGTGGTGCAGTACAAGGAACGTCATCATTTTGAACATATAATACTTGGGAACACATACTACCTCTCAATCTACAACAATTGAGAACACATAATATAATACCTTTAATGGTAGAGTACATAATAAAACAGCATTCAACATCACTTTCGACATTTAGCTATAACACTCTGATTTCACAGTTTGCCATCTGATGTTTCTGCACTGTGGCTTGGCTACACCTATCTGCAAGATGTAGTTGGTGGTGGGAGAGGTCCCCAGACTCTGACAGGTGGGATATAAAAATTAATTAACTCCTACCCATTTGGGAAACCCTTCCAAGGCTGTCAAGAAACCCCAGGGTTTCATGAAACCCTGGTTGAGAAAACCTGTTCTAGGGACATCTTGGTATATGTTTGCCCACTTTGTATTTGGGGAGTGGGTCAGAGCCCATCTGAAAGCAATGATTTCTGCCTACTCTGGATACATTTTCACCCCAGCCAGGACCTGAGGTTCTGTTTGGGATATTTGTTTGCTTAGACGCCCACCCATCCTTAGATACTTGGATCCAGATCCACATGCAAGCAGCCTTTTGTGGCATTATATTTATTTATTTATATTTATATACCGCTTTCCCTGAAGGCTCAGGGTCAACTTCTGGGGCCAAAGGGCTGACCACTAAGCAGACGGATGACTAACAGGTCTGTTGAAAATATACTGGAAGAGCATAATGTCTTTCCCAAGCAACAGTTTACTCTCATTTAGTGAAATACATGAAATACAATAGGCAGTGGTATGGATTGGCTGTCCGGGATCACCTGATTTACAGAAGTGAGGGTAGAAAGAGACTTGAGTCCACCATGTACTTGTTAAGAGTTGGGGTGGGAAGGCAGGACCGAATCAAGTAGAGAGCCCATGAACCTAAGGGTCAGATGCCTGACTCTGACTCTTCCACATCATCTGTACACCGCCCGTGGCGCCGCGGGCGCCATCTGTACACCGCCCGTGGCGCCGCGGGCGCCACGGACTAAATAAAACAGTAAGGGGTTCTGGGGCGGGATGTGTCCAGGATGAGGAAGGGTCCAGATTGGACCCTTCCTCATGACAGACAACCGGAGGGACCAATCGGCAGGCGCGAAGCCTGACGAGACTCCAGCCGTCGAGAAGCTGAAGAGAAAAAAAAAACACCCCTGTAGGAGCCTTTCGCAGCTCCAAGCCGGCACGCCCACGAGAGCCAGCAGAAAAACATTAACCCTGTAGGAGCCTTTCGCAGCCCCAAGCCGAGAGCCAGCAGAAAAAAAAACCTTGTAGGAGCCTTTCGCAGCCCCAAGCCGAGAGCCAGCAGAAAAAAAAAAACCTGTAGGAGCCTTTCGCAGCCCCAAGCCGAGAGCCAGCAGAAAAAAAAACCCTGTAGGAGCCTTTCGCAGCCCCAAGCCGAGAGCCAGCAGAAAAAAAACCCTGTAGGAGCCTTTCGCAGCCCCAAGCCGAGAGCCAGCAGAAAAAAAACCCTGTAGGAGCCTTTCGCAGCCCCAAGCCGAGAGCCAGCAGAAAAAAAAACCCTGTAGGAGCCTTTCGCAGCCCCAAGCCGAGAGCCAGCAGAAAAAAAAAACCCTGTAGGAGCCTTTCGCAGCCCCAAGCCGAGAGCCAGCAGAAAAAAAACCCTGTAGGAGCCTTTCGCAGCTCCAAGCCGAGAGCCAGCAGAAAAAAAACCCTGTAGGAGCCTTTCGCAGCCCCAAGCCGAGAGCCAGCAGAAAAAAAACCCTGTAGGAGCCTTTCGCAGCTCCAAGCCGGCACGCCCACGAGAACCAGCAGAAAAACATTAACCCTGTAGGAGCCTTTCGCAGCCCCAAGCCGAGAGCCAGCAGAAAAAAAAACCCTGTAGGAGCCTTTCGCAGCCCCAAGCCGAGAGCCAGCAGAAAAAAAACCCTGTAGGAGCCTTTCGCAGCCCCAAGCCGAGAGCCAGCAGAAAAAAAACCCTGTAGGAGCCTTTCGCAGCTCCAAGCCGAGAGCCAGCAGAAAAAAAACCCTGTAGGAGCCTTTCGCAGCCCCAAGCCGGCACGCCCACGAGAGCCAGCAGAAAAACATTAACCCTGTAGGAGCCTTTCGCAGCCCCAAGCCGAGAGCCAGCAGAAAAAAAACCCTGTAGGAGCCTTTCGCAGCCCCAAGCCGAGAGCCAGCAGAAAAAAAAACCCTGTAGGAGCCTTTCGCAGCCCCAAGCCAAGAGCCAGCAGAAAAAAAAAACCCTGTAGGAGCCTTTCGCAGCCCCAAGCCGAGAGCCAGCAGAAAAAAAACCCTGTAGGAGCCTTTCGCAGCCCCAAGCCGAGAGCCAGCAGAAAAAAAACCCTGTAGGAGCCTTTCGCAGCTCCAAGCCGAGAGCCAGCAGAAAAAAAACCCTGTAGGAGCCTTTCGCAGCCCCAAGCCGGCACGCCCACGAGAGCCAGCAGAAAAACATTAACCCTGTAGGAGCCTTTCGCAGCCCCAAGCCGAGAGCCAGCAGAAAAAAAAACCCTGTAGGAGCCTTTCGCAGCCCCAAGCCTTGAGCCAGCAGAAAAAAAACCCTGTAGGAGCCTTTCGCAGCCCCAAGCCGAGAGCCAGCAGAAAAAAAAACCCTGTAGGAGCCTTTCGCAGCCCCAAGCCGAGAGCCAGCAGAAAAAAAAACCCTGTAGGAGCCTTTCGCAGCTCCAAGCCGAGAGCCAGCAAAAAAAAAAAACCCTGTAGGAGCCTTTCGCCGCTTCAAGCCGGCGCCCTGGGAGCCCCGGCAGCCGCCCACAGCACAGCTGCTGGGTGCTCCCTGCCCTCATGGCCCCAGAACACAATGAAGCCGCCGGGAAAGCCGCAGAAGAACAAAAAAATGCAGAGGAGCCGCCACAGCCCAGCGCACCACACCTGGGACTCCCGCCTCCTCTTTCAGGTAGCCTGTCCCTCGCTCTGTCCCTCGCCTGCCGCTCGCTCTGGTCCCCACCTGCTAGCGCCCATTGTCTTCTTCATACAATGGGCTTTTTTACTAGTCAATAATAAAATGAGTGGAGGAACTCATCCTATATTGGAGGGAACTGGTCTGATAGTGGTGGCAGTCACTCAAGCCACTGTCCCTCCTTAGGGAACTCTGGATGTCACTGTGGGAATTGTGGCTGGGCTGAATGAAGCACACTGCTTTGCTCTTGGGAAGCCATCCATTCCTTTCAGGTTCTCTCATGCATTTATACAATAGCTCTATTACAATCAGCCTAACCTTCTATGTTAGAAATAAATTCATCCTTAGTTTATGACATGAAAGTCGCCTCCTCCCTCCCTCCAGTACTTTCTGCTCTTGCACAAAGTTGGTTTGCTCACTTTACAAAGGAAAATGTATTATGAATTTCCCTTCATTCCCTTCTCTTTTTTAGCTACGTTTAACAACCGATTTGTGTGTTGCATGAAAGTTACACAGTCCTTTAGATGCATTTGCTATTTTATTTTTCTTTGATTCAAAAATATGTCAGTAATCTTTTTGTTAACATGAAAGATAAAGGATTAGTAATGCAAGATGCAGTTTTCTTGTAACCTTCTTGAAAGCAGACTATAGTTTCTTATCTGGCTGTAACATTCATTTTCCTGAAATGGGGGGGGGGAACCCTACTTCTTTAAAATGAAATAAACTATATTTGATTCAGATGAGCACGGCTAGCTGAGAAATTTATTGCAGCTAGAAGAATTGAGCAGATGCAGGATGGCCGTCTTCCCCGACGGCAGATACCTTTTTAGTGAATATATATACACATATACATATTTTACATATAAAACACAGTTGCAAAAGTGAGAAGACCATGACAAAGTCCACCATTGATCATAAACAAATTATTACAAGACATAGCTCTCCAGTTAATTCCACTGCCTGCTTAAGAACCACAGAGCATTTGGGGGAAGAAACAAACAACTGAGCCAGAATCTTATGTCTGCCAGGCTGGTAGGTCAGGAGTCACATTTGCTTTGCATATGGAAATTGAAGATCCAGGCCATACTCTTGCTATCAACAAGGCTGGAACAACCTTGGATTTTAAGAAGAGAAAGCTGTATTTAAACATCACATTGGGATGGCACAGAAAATGAATAACATTTATGCAGCATTCTCAGCTTTAAAAAATTGCAACAAACTAATTAAGTTCCATGCCTTGGAGTTAAAGGGCCCATAACTCTGAGCTGTTGTCACAGAGCAGTTATTTCAGAGTTTTCTCAGCCCCACCTACATCACAGGGTCTGCTGTGGGGAGAGGAACAGAAGGTGATTGTAAGCCACCTTGAGACTCCTTTGGGTAGTGAAAAGTAAAAATAAGTAAAAAACCCAAGTCTTCTTCTGTTTGCGGGACTCTCTTACATGGCTGGACCCAGTGTGGATCTCAGCTAGCAGGTGATGGATTGCATTTACCTAGTTAGTAAGAAGAACGCACAATAATGCCCACAAAACCACCGATTTGTGTCTATGATAGACAATGATGCTTCTGAGGTCAAACCCTACTGCTACTTTAAGCATCTCCTCAAGGGACATGGCAGCACAAGCCCCGCATTCCCACCAATTCCAAACTTTAAAAAACATATCATATTCTTCATATGGAAACTGCTGTTGCTATCTGATGGGCATCTTCACAATACTGCTGTAAGTAGCTGAGAGAAAGCATAGAGACTCACCTAGTAATGGAGAATTATTCCAGTCTAGACATTACAAACATTATTGCAGGTAATCATTGAACTCAGAATGTTTCCTGCTATATCCTCATACTCAGATGGTGGGAGGAGTCCTTAATAAAATGCATTCTTGATACCTACCAGTTATAGGCACTGATCCTCATAAGTCATACAAATTAAGTCTACAAAAGGTCTTCTGCAGGAATAGCCCTGTATCTCTTCGTTTGTAACAGGTTCATAAAGGATCTCCTCAGTCCTGGTGATCCCTTAGGAAAAGGCCATAAATGAGATATAGGATGGGGTATAGATCATTGCTTCTATTTGCTACAGAGGACTTCTTTCTTTATTCAGATTCCTCTTGACCTGTGTTCTTGTATACTGTGGCAGAGATAATATTAATAGGATTATGATCTTGTTCTGTCCTGGAATAAATCCTCCATGCATTCTAGAAGGGAATGTTCAGAAATGTGCTCTCATCTTGGAGTCCCTCTCTAGCCCACAGAGAGGAACCACCTTTTCCCCTGTGAAGATCTTGATGTCTCAGTTCTATTGGCTCTTCTCTGTCTTCTGCTTACTATCCCACTTGAGGTTTAAGAAAGTGCACTTTGGAACCAGGGAGGCAAGGCATGGGAGTCCTTGATTAGAGCTAACCATGTCTTCCAAGAGCACTAGTTGAAGTTCACAAAAAGTTGGGGTGGAAGACCCCTGCAATAGTAGGCTTTCCTAACTAGTTCACTGACTCTCATAGTCTACAAGCTAGAATGGTAACAATTCCATCATGTTATTCTACCCTTTAAAGAGTATCTAGTGCAGAGATTCCCAACCAGCCCCCAGGGGTCTCTGAGAGTTCCAGGGGGGGGGTCTGTGGTATTTCCCCTCCTGCCTTGATGGACTTGGTCACAAGCTAGGGAATTGGCAGCCTCTGCCCGGTTGGGCTTGGTAAGTAGGCTGTGGGTATAAAAAAATCAAAGGTGGGGAGTCAGTTATGGTGTGCTGTAGGTGGTCCAGCTTGTCTTCTCAGCTCCTGCCCTTTCTGGCCTGCATGAGGCAGAGCCACCATAGTAGTAGCAAAGGTAGAGGGAGGGAGCGAAAGGAGGGCAAAGGGTGCGGGTGATTAAATCACTTCTGGGGTGGGGCAGGAAGGCGTGACCAGCTGACCACTTCCTGGGGTCCTTGAAGCCTGAAAATTTATTTCAGGGCTCCTCCATGGTCAAAAGGTTGAAAAAGGCTGCTCTAGCGTCTTACCCAAAGGAAGACAAATATTCCTCAGTTGCCCTTAATTTTTATTAAATGGAGCCGAATTATTTTGATTTGAATGGAAGTTTTATTTTCACTCTAAGCAGTGCTATTGGACTCAGTGCACAATGTATTGATTTTGCTCCATTCCTATCAAAAGGTAAACTCTGAAAAAATAAATAAAAAGCAGACATTAATCCCGTGGGAGGTCAGGCGGTTCTAGTTTCTAAGCAGTAAATACCAGGAAATACTATCAAGCCTTTTCCAACTCTCTTGGGGGGGGGGGTAAGGGGAGAGAGTTACTGTAGATTAACTCTTTTGCTTTTATTTTAAAAAGACAAAACAAAAACAATACAGCTTTAAAAAGAGTTAAATAGCAACATCAAAATGTTGGGTTGCATAGGTAGCAATTAACTAATGGCTCCTGGTTGCAGGGGGAGGGGGAGATAAACTAAGCAAAAAGCCAAGGCATTTTCCTCCCACCAGGTGGGTTTTATCAATTGTTCATACTGACTTATTTAATGGGGACAGGGCACTCTCATTTGTGTTTGTAGCCTAATTTGTTGTGAAAATCTTGTTTTGCTCCTGAGAAATGTAATATTTTCCATTATGTAAAACCAATGCCTCTTTTACCATGGGGACAAAAATTCACGTAACATTGCTCTGAATCTTCCCTGCAATTCAACATTAAGATGTGCACCCATGCTTGGGAATAAGGCCACTGGATTTAGTGGATCTCACTTCCAAGAGAACTGGATTAAGCAGCAGCATTTATATACACATTCCTAAAAGAAGAATCTCTTTTAACATTACCTGATCCTGAAATAATGGATGTTCAATTGTTCTGAGGAAGAAGGGTGTTTTCGTATCAAAGGCAAATCACCATCACAGTGTCTCTACTTTCTTTTGCTCTCTCCCCCTTGATAGACCCGTGCACATGCATGCGCGTGCACAGACAAAATTTTAATATTTCATATATTTTATAAGCTTTTATGTCTCTAAAAGAGAAGTGAATTTGTGGAGAGCTCTGCTCTTCGGAACTGTACTTCAGAGCTAGGAAGTAATTCAGGGTGAAGCCTGTATTAATCTCAGGTGAGAGAGATATTTAAATTCAGGCAACTGGTGTGAATATAAAATGGGGATATTTTTATTAAAAAAATTCAGATTGTAATATGCAAAACTTAAAGAAAAAGGCCCCCCGAGGGAACAGCTTTCTTCTGGAACATTTTGTTCCAAGCATCATCCCTTTACCATTATATTTTTTATTAAATCCAAACTCCGTTCCCTATTTTATGTTTGAAAATTAAATCTTTCAGTTCTTAAGATGAAATTCTTTATTGCCAAGGTGTGGAAGATGTGAGTGGGAATTCTCTCACCTGGGCGTAGGCACTCAGGACATGACTTTTCTCTATTTAAAATAATGTGGAAGTTGCTGAGTCTCAGCAAGTGGGATGATGCACCAACTGCTCTCTGCTACAGCCTGGCCATCACCATAATTTGGATTTTTGGGAATCCAATGACATGCACTTCATTTATGAAGTAGATTACAGAATAGACTCTGAGATTCAATACTCCAAATCACTCAGTAAGCAGTCCAAATTCAGCTTTTGGAACTTGAGATAAATATCCTCCTCCAATAGTTTGCCCATGTCATATTTTAATATTCAATGCAAGCTGTGCATCAAGTGAACTCCACAAGGCACTTTCTCTGCAGTTGCATTGCTAGTGTCTCCTTGAGGAATGCAGAACCTTCCCAGAGTAATTGGCTTGCAGATTACAAACAAGTGTACTTGAATCTCCCTATGGCCGATTCCACACGGAGGAAATAGGCTGGGAGGGTACTCATATAGAAGCGGGGCTAATTCCCATTTCCACATGACATTGCTGCAGGGGCAGCACACTTCTGGACGGGCATACATTAGGTTGCTGTTGCCCCGCTTTAAGGAAACGTGGATATTTACCACTATTACTAGCTCCTCCTGATTCTACAGAGGCGTGCAGGGGGCAAAAATGGCCCACTCAGCTTTGTGATGCTTTGTGGCACTGCGTGGCAAAATGGGGCATATTTTTTTTGAAGGAAGGTGGGTTTGTGCTGTCATGCAATCCCAGTTTCCTGCAAACCCCCCCCCCCCGCTCCCTCATATGGTGGAACCTTTTTGCCATGGCTGCGTCCCCTGCGGGGACACATTTCAGTGGAAGATTGGGTTCGCCACTGAAATGTGTTCTCAATGGGGACACAAGAAGCAGCAGAGCATGTGCTTTGCCACAATACACTGGTGGCGCCCTGGAGTGGTGCTTCTGGTTTGGAATCACCCTTTGAGATGCTGCATTTTCACGGCTGTGTAACCTTGTTTGGTGAGCCAGGCTGGTGTAGTGGTTAAGAGTGGCAGCCTCTAATCTGGAGAACAGGTAGTAAAAAAGTGGGGCATAAAAAACAACTCTTCTTTTTCTTCTTGTATATCTGAAATCTGATTCTCATAACGCTCTATAATACCATAAGTGCAATCAGTGTGAGATATGAGATTATGTGGATTCTGAAAAGGCAGTTAGAGATGGAGCCTTCTTAAAGCACAGTTGGCTGGTGTGTCTAAGATGGACCTGTCTTGAGAACTGCCACCTCAGCTGCCTGTGAGACATAGCTCAGATATGTACAGACGGGGGTGGTGACAATAATATTGTCTCCAATCAGTGTCAAAGCTTCTCTTAACTGAAGAGGCAACAACTGTTGATGTATTCAAACCACTGAAGCAGAAATAGGCAGAAAACTATTCAAACATTATCTGCCGCAATGGAATATGAACAAAGATGTTCTCTTTTCAGGTTGTGATATCTTCATTAGCATGAGATCATGATGGTTTGCAGAAAGAGAAGAATATACATGGGCATATATAGTATTATGAAATCAAGTAACCTTAGCATAATTACAATTCCAAAGAAAAAAAGACACTTAAACATTGCTCAGCAACCTGATAGTGAAGGAAAAGGAGGTCTTAGTGTGCTTCCCAACTCCCTAAAAACTAAAGTAAAATAGGGGAGAATTATTGTGACTGCAGCTGCAGTGGTCCTCCGCCTTTGTCTCATCTTTTGAATCTTCCCATTCTATCCTATGAATTGGTCTTTTCCTTCTGCCACAGGTGTATCAGGTGAATAAGAAATGACAGCTGTTTTGTGTACTAGAACCAGTGGATTCCATTTTTTTTAATTGAGTAAGTAGTCAATTAAAAATATGGCACATGGATTCAACCAGCTTTCTCTCTCTCTCTCTCTCTCTCTTCCTGCTGCAACCAACTGCACCCACCTCCGCACACTGCTGTTGTCCCAAGAGATCTTCCGACATGGTGTATAAGGACTGACATGGAAAGTGGGGGCCATTCCGCACCAGGATCTATGTAGCAAATTGGTTGCGGAACGAAAAAACGCCATTTTAAATAGTGGAATTCGTCGTTATGCATATCTGCCTTTGTAGTGGAATCCAGTTGCGTTTCTATCGTTTCCCACAGGTTTCCGGTCTCGGCAAAAATCGCTAGCCAGGAAGCAATATTGCCGAGCTTTGTCCCGCCACTGGCCATCAAGCAGCCAATGGGCGGCAGTTATCATGCTCCCGAAAAGCCCCTTTCCTTTTAAGGAAGGTTTAAAAAAAACACACAAGTTGCAACGAATCTGCGTTGATTCGTTGCAACGGAGAGACCCATCTAGCTAGCAGGTGGTGTTTGAGCGGCCGTTTCATTGTTGCCACGCTCCCCCCGAGTGAAAAAAGAATACCCCCCCCTGCACGGGTGCGATTTTCGGCCGAAAATAGAGTGAAAAATAAAGAGAAAATAAACCAGCAAAGGGGCTGTGTGTTGCTTGGTGCTTGGTGCTTGGTGACTTTAAACAGCTCTGGGGAGGGACTGCAGCCAGGGAACCCACGCTGGGTAAACGAAGGCTCACCGGTGCATTGATCTCCGCTCGCTCTGAGAAAAAAAAATGGCAATCACTTAGCCGGAAGATCAGAGGAGAGAGCTAGGGGGAGGGACTTTGCAGAAACTGCAACAATGGTAACGCACAGAACTTTCCCACTAGTGTTGCTGATTGGTTGCAAGAGTGTAGCGCTTTCCGGAGGATGAATCCACTTTTTGGGATTTCCCTGAAAGCGCTACAACGAAGCGCTTTTTGCGGATAGGTTTCAGGAGTGTTGCAGATTGTCAACGACGTTGTGCATAACAGCAAAACAGTAGCGATTTCAATTTGCAACTATTGTGCAATTTTGAACGAGTGCAGAATGGCCCCAGGAATTGGCTGATGTCTTTCTGCTTGTTCCCACAGAAACACCCTTTGTCTTATGCAAACAGATTTAGATCCCAGTTTGTAAGCAGATCCAGTGCAAAAATGACTAATCCCTTCTCTGTAGATCAGAGCGAGGATCCTTGTAGACAAAAAGATTACCCCCCCACCACCAATTTAAGCAAACAAAGGTGGCACGTGGAACTGGCATACTTGGAGTATTAAGGGTTTTCTAGGAACCCATGAAAAGGCAAGAGTCAGCTTTGTGCCCCTAGCTGGCATGGCAATAGTGTCTTGGGTCTTATTCACAGTCAGAGTAGTTTCACAGTGACCGTTTATGCACGGGAGGTTTCATGCCAGGCTGCAGGCTGGAGTTTTAGTCGTGGCAGGTTGACCCACCTCTTCCTGCACCCACATGGGGGAGCATTTGGCCTGGTGCACCTCATCCACCCCCGATTTGTGCTCCTGCATGGGAGCTGGGGCAGTGAAGTTCCCAGTGCATAATCGGTCAGTCAGAGTAGTTCAGCAGTGGAATAGGCTGCCTAAGGAGGTGTTGAGCTCCCCCTCACTGGCAGTCTGGACATGTCCGAAGCATATGTTGAAGGGATGCATTCTGTGAGGTACAACACTACTTTATTTAGAAGAAGAAGAAGAAGAAGAGTTGGTTCTTATATGCCGCTTTCCCCTACCCGAAGGAGGCTCAAAGCGACTGTAAGCCGCTTTGAGCCTCCTTCGGGTAGGGAAAAGCGGCATATAAGAACCAACTCTTCTTCTTCTTCTTCTTACAGTCGCCTTCCCATTCCTCTCCCCACAACAGACACCCTGTGAGGTGGGTGAGGCTGAAAGAGCCCTGATATCACTGCTCGGTCAAAACAGCTTTATCAGCGCTGTGGGGAGCCCAAGGTCACCCAGCTGGCTGCATGTGGGGGAGCGCAGAATCGAACCCGGCATGCCAGAATAGAAGTCCGCATTCCTAACCACTACACCAAACTGGCTTTAATTTATTCAATTATTAGTTGAATGAGTTGCAACTTAAGATCCATGGAGAGCAAGTGTAACCTTTAAGTGATATCCCATTGCTTTGGTAAAATAGTGTTGGGATATGCCAGATTTGCAGTGTTCATGATTGAACAGACTATGGAGCATGTCCTGCAGGGGGCATTGGAGGAGAAGTGTTATTAGCATAGTTAGACTAGGAACTTCCTGATAGTTGCAAATAATCTTCTCCAGTGTTCTGATTGGCTCAATTGTAAGCTTCCTGCTCCTTTGAGCACACTTTCTTCCTGCTTGCCTCCAGAACAGAAGAATGACCGCAGATAACAGACTGTAGGACTTTCTCTCCTCTCTCTTTCTATACAAAGCTGTTTCTCTCTTCATAATAAAACATTTTTTTTCTTTTAAACAACTTGATGCTCTGTTTCTCCTTTGTATACTGCCAGCAAATAGGCTGATCTAACTTCTTATTTCATTCATTCTTGAGACTTTGCATATCATATTTAAAGTTTAAATCTCTGTCCTTTCCTTAACTGGATTGTCAATCAAGTTGCTATTATCACATCCAGTTTTGGAACAGATAACATTTATTTTATTCATGAACCTATTGGCCTTCAGACCCTTAACTGTATTTAAGGAATCTCCTCAGATGGAGAATCAGCTCCCAGGTCAATGAATATAGTGACAGATGACATGCTGTTATCAGCTGTTTAAATTAATTAAATTACACATTATGCTTATAAGGATAATATACAGAGGCACTCCAGATTAAGCATCTCAATTAAGTCTTTAATTTACATTTAATAAATGAATTATTATATGTTAATAAAAGAAATAAAAGATCAATTAGTTGTTAAAAAGAACACTGTTGCAGGTACAATACCCATGTCAGGGAGACATCAAGTTGACATTGAAATAACTGGGGATTGTATGCACAGCACATGTACCATTAAGTTCCTAGCATATTCGAACACTAATGAACTCTGACATGTTTAACTGTATTTAACACGTTGATGAAGGCTTGAAGTTTCTTGCTGTATAATAAAAGGCATTTCTACAGTCAGTTTGCATTGAGTCCAAAGAAAACAAAGAAGATCCTGTAATAACATCTGGAAATGAAGCCTACCCTGTACATCAGACACAGCATGCAGAAACAATAAATGAATTTTGGTAAAAGAACAGATCTGGAAATGGTTCGGTATCAGCACTTGTATGCCACATTAACCAGAATGCATTTGCACTGGTTCATCTGCTCCTATAAATCAGCAAGAAGCTCTAGCAATAGGCATAGCTGGTAAATTTGCTTATATCTCTGTTGAAGTTACATTTCCGAGGTTTCATCTGGATGGCAACTTCCCTTGTAATTAAAAATCAGATTTGGGGCAAGAGCATTTCAGGCAAAAAGCAAGGTCAAGAACCCACTCTCCGCTCAGACCCAGCCCTAAATCACAGGAAAACAAATCATCTACCTTGTCCTACAATATTGTGTCCATTGGCATAATCCTCTCTCCCCAGCAACCATACTGAAGACATATGGTTTCAGAGCCCCTCTATTTCTAAGTGCTGGATTTTTTCCCCTTTTGCATGAGAAAACTCTGGAGACTAATGGTGCCATTCTAAGCAGAGTTACCTTTCCAAGCCCAATGACTTCAGTGGAGTTAGAATAGTATATTTCGACTTAGGATTGCACTCTAAAGCAGAGTTTTTCAACCAGTATTGCGGGATACAGCAGTATATCTTAAGAGCCCCTCAGATGTCCCGTGGCATGGGGGATTCCAAGATGGCGGTCACATAGAGTCAGCATCCACTGCCGCAGGAGTATTGCTCCTTCCCCTATGGCTGGAAAAGTTGGCCTGGTGGGTCTTCTGCTGTGCTTCATTTGTATATAGGACACTCCAGGCAAAGTGTGCTGGGGTGAAGTGATGGGGGACTGGTTTTTATGTTTATCTGCTTATTTTTCTTGCATATGGGTGTGTGATGGGGGCCTGGCAGGGTGGCCTCTTCTGTGGTACCTTAAAGCTTGAAAAACACTTCAGGTGTACCTTTATGGTTAAAAGGTTGAAAAAGGCTTCTCTAAAGTGTTTTCCCCCCCAAACGTAGCAACTGAGTAGATAGTGATCAAGCAGATACATTCTACATAGGAAGGATGGCCTAGTTGCAGCACAGCAACAGTATTCCAAAATTAACCTGCCAGCCAACTTCTTTTTCTCCGGTCAGAAAACTTCTTCCTTCAAAGCTCTCTTGTTCCACACCCAAAATTCAGAATGGAAAACCAGTTTCATCTGCAAAGCTTAGTCTTGTCTGCTTTGGCAGTGTCTTTCCATCTCAGACTACCTGATCCTCTAACTAGGGATGCTGGGGATTCAACCTTGACGCATCAACATGAAAAAATAGCTGCTGTACAGCTGACACACAACCTCTCCCTATAAGGAACGGACATTCCAATAGCAAAGGAGACCAATTAATTTGTATTCATTGTTTGCGGCATATGTCATCAATGTTATGTTCCACTTATGGATGGAATTGCCCCATTGCAGTATCAACTGCTCCTCTTCAGCGTCACTGGTTTAGCACATGCAGAAGCATTCAGCACTGGTAATTCCTGCTACCTTGCAAGGACAATAGTCAGAGTACGTGATTTGATTATTTCTTCCCCCCTGGATACCAGGTGGAAGAAGATTGACCTTTCCTCTTTCTTCCTTTCTCCTGTCCATGACAAGGATTTGTGGGATAGCCATTAATCCATTGCTATCAAATGGATAACACACAACAGTATCAGAGAAAGAAAAGTACTTACAGAACAGTAGGACTGTACCTATTGCTAGCAGAAACTTGGAACTATTCGGGAAAATAAAGGCAAGGACTGATGCTTCTGTAGTTAGATGATGCATTTTTTTGTTCGAGAAAGAATGTGCAAGAGATCTTTGGAAGTGTGTTTCACCTGTAGCATGAACGTCTGTTTTTCAGGAAACCAGGAGGAGGCAAAACAGACACACAGTTTTCTGTGTCAATGGGAACACTTTACCTCAGAAGAGTCAGGAACAGAAAGCAGTCTGAATGTGGCTGACGTCATTATACAAAGCACTCCTTTCAGCAGTGGGAAAGTGGCTTTAAAGGGGTAACCTGCTGCATACAAATGATGGATTTAAAAGAAATAGAAAAAAAGATTATTAGAATAGCATGCCTTTAAAGACGACAAGATTTTTTTTTGTCTCCCTTCCCTTGATTTCTAATATCTTTCCGCTGGGGTTGGCACAGAGCGTATTTTGTAAGAAATTAGAACACTCCCCCTAAGTACACACCAGGCAATAACAATGGCAGAGTTAAGAAGGTTAACAGACTTAGTTGTCCCAGCAACATGTCACCAAGTTGAAATGAGCGAAGAACACTGATAATATGAGAGAGAGTGGGGGGAGCGCATAATAAAACCACAAGAGGAAAACTGCCAAAAGATTGAAAAAGAAAAGGAGAAAGCCCTTTTATTTGCTGTTTCATTAGGGCAAATCAGATTTTTATAGTCTGTAAAAGAGGCTAAAATATAATCTCCTTTTGTGTAATGTGTGTGTTTAAGAAAATGTATCATCAGCAATTCTACTAAAGACTGCGTAAGTGTTCAAAAAAAAAATCAGCAGGGATATTCGTTGCAAGCTGTACAGGGAAAGTTCCCACTCATTATGCCAAAGGACAAATTGCTATTTTTTAAAGCACTGATGGTAGTTGAGACGGCTACGTTAGGCAGTTCACAAGCCAGAGATACTACAGCAAGACTGACGAGACTGGAAAAGGAGTTCAGTGGATTAAATGTGAATTGAGTTTAAAGGTAATTAATACAGGCAAGGTAAAAAGAAGAGATGCCAATCAAATGGCCTATAAAAGACCAAAACGACCTTTTTGGAGTGCATGTAGTTCCCATGGCTATCTCTACAGTGAAGCAAGGTTCAGCATGCCATTTCCACGTCTGCCACTGCCTCAATCCTGCCTGCACCCCTACCCAGGGGTTCCTTCCTGCCTCATTCTCCACGTAATGTTCAACACCGAGTAGAAACTTGCGCATGTCCTATAGGAGTTTTGATGTGTGTGCAAAAAGTGAGCATTCGGAACATGAAGTTTATCACACTGTCTTGCAAGATGGCTGGGGAACGAGAAATGAAGGAGCAGGACCACACCAGCTTCTTGGCAGTGCAGCAAGGATGGCGGGACATTTGCCTGGCCTGAGTCATAACCGGTAGTTCATCAGGCCAATGTGTTTGGAGCAGAAGCCAGGGAAGGCTGAAGGTCATGTGGAAGAGACTTGTTTTTTTAGTTTTTTTTAAGGAGAGGGGAACACTGAGAGGGATGCCAGCCTCCAGGTGGGGCGTGATGATCCCCCAGCTCATCTTCAGGCAACAGAGATTAGTTCCCCTGGAGAAAATAGCCACTTAGAAGATAGACTGTATGGCATTACACCGCACTGAAGTCTGTCCCCTCCCCGCGCCTCCCCCTCACCCCACCGCGGCCTGGTACCGAGGCCTCCATGGCCTGGTACTAGGCTGCAGCCTGGTGGTTGGGGAGCACGGGTCTAGGGGATTAGGAGAACTTTCCTGTTAATAGCCATGAAATCACAGTAGGCTGGAAAGGTCTCAGGCTCAAAGTCAATATGATGGTAACAGCTAGGTTTTTTATGCACATATTTCCTTCATATTAAAAGCAGGGGATGGGATGTGTGTCTCGTTTTCAGACCAAAAGGTTCATGTGGGTGAGGACAACTGAATCTCCCCTGGCTCACTTTCGCTCCGTGAAGTCTGTAACTTCCAACCTGGTGAAATGTTTGAAGCAACCATATGTAGGGACAAAGGGAGGGGAGAAGGATGCATTCCATTCCTCTTATTCACTCCCCCCTTTGATATTAATATTTGAGCACCCTAATTGCTTTATATGTGATGGGGCAGAGATTTGGATGATGCACATGGCTACCACTAGCCCATCTTCTCTGACCTTCACTAAGACATTGTGCCTGACAAGCACAGTTAAACCACATGTTACTTAGAACTAGGCCCTGGGTTAATACCCTTCATCCATACACTCAACAGAATACCTCAGCCAACTGTGGCCCTTTGATAAATATATTTGTATGACATGTGTGTTTCCAACATGTTATTCACCCAGCACATTTTTCAGGTGTACAGTAAAGCTTTTTCTAGTCTACTGGAACACCTGCCATGCATGACGTGGCCCTTGTGAGAGTCTATGGCAGTATAATAGAAGACGGTCATTATAGACTATTTTGTGCAGCTGGAAGGAAGTGTCTTATTCATTAAAAATCACTCATGTCAACTGGCAATTATTTAGCCCATTTTCCTAAGCACTCATGGGAATGTTTCCACCTTGCAGTCATTTTCCCTTTGGGCATTTATAGCTTGTTAGCAACGTACTGAATACCTCAGGACACTAATTATTTTTATAATGTAGCCAAACCCTCCTATAGCATGATAAAGAAATATTTATGGCTTATTAATATCATAATGCAAATAAAGGATAAAGTTGTGCAAGTACTGGGAGGAACTGACTCATCAGCTCTACAGAAAACAGCATTAAAGCCTCATGTTTACTGTCTCTTGAACGGAATTGAATACACCAGAAAATGTTGCCTGTTTGTCTGAGCTTGCTGACACAGTCCTTTTTCTCTTGAATGAAGGTGGTGATTTCATGGGAGGGCTTCTGAAGGCTCTGAGGCAGAGTTAAGGAATTGTGTTCAACTTTTCTACTGATAGTCAGTGGCATTTTTACACTGTCCTTTCCCTGGCAAAATTTATTCTGTCAATGATTACAAAAGGGAGATGGGTTTCTTTATAATGAGGTTTTTTTATGATGACACAACTTATTTCCTGTTTTAGCTATGGGTCCTCTAATAACAGGGGCGTATTACTAAGAAAACAGCTCAAATGTGAGTTTGGGATTAATATATGGAAAGGAATAACATTTAAACTATCCACAGTCAGAGTGGATGTACCAAATGATGCGAACTCTACCTGAGACCTTGGAGAGCTGCTGCCAGTCAGAGCAGACAATTCTGGCCTTGATAGACCAATAGCCTCATTCAGTATTATGTATAGGGTTGTCAGCTTTGGACTGGGAAATACCTGGAGACTTCGGGGGTGGAGCCAGGAGTGGTGGGAGGAAACTCAGCTCAGCACAGTATAATGCTATCCATCCTCCAAAGCAGCCATCTTCACCCAGAGAATGGAAGTATTTTTGTTATTTTAGAATACTTGTGTTACTTTGGGCTTGAGAGACGGGCTGGATAGAAATGAAAAAACAACAACAAAAACAAAGAAGGCAAAGTGGGAATTTAAAGTGGAAATAAAATGGATGAGTGCCTAATGCCCTATGTGGATCACACCAAGGACTCATGACTACTACACCACATTAGCTGGCATAAATCTCCATTTTATTCAAAATGATAAGTTGGCATGTTAGAGCAGTTTTGAAAACTCAAGCCCACCAAACCAAGGAAGTGTCACACTAAGCCAGCAAATATGACCAGTGCATTGCTGAAAATTTTAGCTGGAGTACTAATGGCACAGCTGGTTTAAGCTTTGAGCTGTATGTTGTATCAGACTGGTACAATTCTGCCTGCATATGCACAGACCCAGGTCTACCAGAAGGCCCTTACTTGTAAAATATAAATGTTATAATAGCTATCATGACTGCTTTTACACTTATGAAAAATGCCACCAGCAAATGTTGCAAGAAATGGACATAATTTTGTTGTGAAAAACTGAACTGAGTGTAGTCTGAAATGCTAAATAAAAAACATAGCATATGGTTTTCTTAAGACACAAAATATCTGAAGAATGTAGGAACTAGGAAGCCATTCAGTTAACATATCAGTAAAGAATGCTTTATGCACTTGGCAGATTATCCACTCAGACTACTGAAACAGCCATGATAGATTGAGCTCTCCCACCTCTCTTTGGAAAATCACGGGGCCAACCTGACTGAGCCTTGGCATTCTAGTTCAACAGGGTGGCATTGATAAGAACTGCTTCAGTTTTCCTGCTGGCCGCCAGGGGCTGCTGTAGCATTTGTTAAGCAGTCAGTACCTCACCTTCCAGGTGCATCATCAAGGAGGAAGGGTTGTCTTATACAGATAACAGAGAGGCAGCAGAAGGCTAGCTAGAAGATCTGCTTTCCCTAGGTAAGTGTATTAAGTTGTTTGTCCATGGTTGGAAGGGTCATTTTCCTCTTGTTTCTTTTCTTGGGCAAATTTCCCATTTGTTTTTTTTATGGCATGTTTACAGCATTATAATGCTATTGACATGTCACACACCATGGCTCTGCTATTTATGCACAACTGGTGCAAGACCAGGCATCAGTTTTCATGGCAGTACTTCTGTTGGATTCTCTAAATATGGTTGGGGAAAAGGCAACCTTGGTTTTATCTCGGGGGTGGAGAAGCCATCGAATAAATGGACTTTCAAACTGAAACAGAGTTGTTGTGTCACTAAGATCATCCTTAGTTCTTCCCCCTCCCATCACAGGTAAAGGAGGATGGTTGGCCAGGACAGAGGCAGAAAGAAGGGTGGGGTAGTTTATAAAATAATCAATCAATCAATATTTATTTATGGTTGTTCAGACCAAAATTCGTTTGTAAAATAAGATGCGCAACCGAGGAAAAAACGAACAGGAAAATAAAATTAGCCTAGCAGAATATCCATGCAGAGGCTGGCTGGAACAGCATGGAGAGATGGCACAGTTTAGACATAATCTTAGCCTAGCAAAACAATCAGAATGGTGCTCCTGTCATGCTTTGCACCGGAGTTTGGACCTCTTGCCCTCAAGATCACAGTCATTTGAGCCCAGAGAGTGTGAAAACTGGTAGAAAACAACTTCCTAGTTATTTACATTCTGAGCAGGAACATTGAGATAAGCTATTACCATAACATAAGCTAGGGCCACTTGAAGGCCCAGTCGGGAACAAAGATATCGGAAGAGAGGGAGGGGTCGGAAGGGGGAACACACTTCCAGCCCAGGAGAAACCAGCAAGATTGACATGGAACATGACACTTGCTCATCTTTAAGGACCCCTTATGAGGGCCCCAAATTCACAGAGGTTACGGGTGAGGCTTGTCAGTCCCACCTACCTCACAGGGTGTCTATTGTGGGGAGATGAATGGAAGGCGATTGTAAACTGCTTTGAGACTCCTTTGGGCAGTGAAAAGTAGGGTATAAAAAACAACTCTTCTTTTTACGGGAACACGGTGGACAGAGCATATTTGACCAGTGCTCTCCCAGCTGCATTGGCTCTAAGCTGAGGACTGATTCAGATTCAATTACCTTTAAAGTCCTAAATGGTCTGGGACCTTCATATCTATGGGTCCACCTTCTCCCCTATGCCTCTCAGAGGAGATTATGCTCCAACACTGAAAACCTGCCTAGGATCCCTGGCCCCAGAGAAATAAAGCTGACCTCAACCAGAGCCAAGGCCTTCCTGGTCCTGACTCTGACCTGGTGGAAGACTCTCCCCAGTGAGATCAGGGTCCTCCAGGACTTAAAGCAGTTCTGCAAGCCCTGCAACTCAGAGTTGTTCTGCCAGGTCTGTCATACAGGCCCGTAGCCCACCAATTAACCTGGCCTCCCTACGCATTCATGACAAATGCACATTGGAGGGGCAGGACAAATTTATTTATTTATTTAGAGTTGGACTTATATACTGCCATTCGACAAAAGGTCTCACGGTGGTTCACAATAAAATATAAAATCAAAGTAAAATCACATAAAACCCCATAAATACAATAAAAAGGTAGCATTCTATTCTATAACTCTCCCCACTTCCCCCGCTTGTTCAGAGAGAGGTTGGACGTTAATTCTGTAAGAGAGAGAGGAGAGAAAAACTGGCTGATGGATTAGGGATCTTGGATGGAACCCGGGCTCTGCCCTGGCCTCAACCAAAGGCCTGGCGGAAGAGCGCCGTCTTACAGGCCCTGCGGAAAGATGGTAGTTCCAACTGGACCCTTAGCTCTTCCGGGAGCTCATTCCATCAGGTTGGGGCCAGGACCGAAAAGGCCCTGGCACTGATCGAGGCCAGGTGAACATCCCGGGGTTCCAAGACAGTCGGTAGATTCATACCCGCAGAGCGGAGAGCCCTGTGGGGGGCATAAGCTGTGGGGGGCATAATGATGACAAAAGGTTGCCAGCTCTGGGCTGGGAAATTCCTGGGAATTTGGGGGCTGTAGCCCTAGGAGGGTGGAGTTTGGGGACTGGAGGGTCTTTAATGGGATATAATGGCAAAGAATCCACCTGCTAAAGTGGCCATTTTCTTCAGGGAATCTGATCTCTGTTACCTCAAGGTCAGTTAGAATTCAATGAGAGCTCCAGCCACCACCTGGAGGCTGGCAAACCTAGCTGCCAGGCCTGGCATCAACATGTGGTCCAGTGCCCTTTCCTAGGGAAGACTTGCCAAGGGCTGCTGAGCTCCCAGTGGGGACTGGGGATCCAATGGCCTGGCAGTGTCTGCCAATTGGGTGGAAACTGTCTTGAACTAGAAAAATAAGGCCTTATTAACTTTCAGGAAGTTCTTTCCATAGAGCTCCCGGCCAGAAACAATATGGTTAAACTGGAAGCAGCTGCTGGCAGTGAGACTTGCAGGCTTTGGATGGAGGATCCCCTGCTTGGGTTGCCAGGTCCCTCCTGGTCACTGGTGGGGGATGGGGGGGCAGGGTTGCCAGATCCAGGTTGGGAAACTTCTCAGTGGGGTACGATGCCATACAGCCCACCCTTCAAAGCACCTATTTTCTCTGGGAGAATTGATTTCTGTAGTCTGGAGATGAGGTGCAATTCTGGGGGATCCTCAGGTGCCACCTGGAGGTTGGCAACCCTATTCCCCAACTCCGACTGGGGTTTAGCAGCCCTTGGCAAAACTTCCCCAGGGAAGCTCAGTGAGCCAAATTTACAGAATTTAGGGCAGGCAGCTTGGTTTAGAAATATCTGGAGATCAGGGAGGACAGCAGTGCTTGGAGAGGGTTACCAGTTTATGCTAGCCTCTATGGTATACCAATGCTCTCCAAAGTGGCCATTTCTGATCTTGGTTGTCTGCAGATTAATTGTAATTCTGGAAGAACTCTAGATTCCACTCGGAGATTGGTAACCTTAATGCAATTTTCCATAAAAACTAACCACCCTAGTATAATAATCCAGATCCTCAGCAACAGGGTGTCTCTTAAATGCAGTTATCTAGAAAACTGGCCAAACTTGATATATGTATATGTTACAAAATCTTCCGGCTGCTTAGCTGCAGTGGAGTGCCACTGGCTTCCAAGGTATTGTTCTGAAGCCAGTGGATTGATCATTGCAGTTCCAGCCTGCTAAGAGCAGCTGCTCTAACTGCTAAGTCAACAGCAAAGTTCTGCTGACCTGTACTAAGCCCTAGAAGTGCATTTGTGAAGAGCAAGATAAATAAAGTGTGCTTGTGCATTATGTGCTAACCGGCAGGCAATGAAGACTATTTGTAACTGATCAGGGATTTATAAACTTCATTTAAGAGATCAATGCATGCTTAAGTTGCATCGGTGAAAAAGCTACCCCAGTTTAGAGACGATGTGAGAGCAGCAATAAAAAATAAAAAATCAATATATAAAACTTGGAAAGGAGGTAGTTAATGGTAGTGAGTATAAATCAGTGATAAGGGGAACTTATGGGAACCAGCAAAATATATACAGGGACAATGGCTAGAAACAAAAAGGATTTTTCTAGTTTATTCCACCGCCCACGCAGTATTTGTGCTGCTGTCATAGACATAGCTTTGGCAGAGGAGTCAGGCTGGAGCTTTGGATAGGACAGCAGATTACCATTTTGGCTGGCCAGTCATGCTTTCTCATCCAAGCCTACCTCACAGGGTTGTTGTGAATATTAAATGGAAGGATGAAGAAATATGTAGATCATTCTGAGCTCCTTGAATGAAGGGTAGGATAAAAATATTAATTGAATTTAATACTAGTCGTGATTATTACCCTCTCAGAAGTGGTTGCACAGTTGCATGGGGTGTACATGCCACACAGTTTATGAGAATGACTCACTTCCAGGCTGATGCTTTGCGTTTTGTGGTCATTTTACAAGCCTGTCTGTTGCCACTGAAACACTTAAGCTGCATTTTAAAATAATGATGATGAAACACCAGCAAACTTCATCAAGGCTTCTCCCTACAGCACAACTTTTCAATATTTCTGCATCTTTTATTTATTTAATATTGAAATTAGATATACTAGGTCTTGAACAATGTACTTCGAACCCAAAATTAAGGAGACCAGACTCATCCATACCAAATACATCTTCTTCTGTTGTATTAAGCAAGTTTAATGGTACCTGTATATTATAAACATGATTGCCAGATAGCCTACTTATAGATCTAATATCGTAGCTACAAATTTGCTGTGTGCTGGACGTTTTGCAGAGCACTCCTTTTAAGGGCTGACTCCCCCTTTCTCCTCTGCATCCTTTTAAATGCTGAAACAAAGTTTACAGGTTGAGGACCACCAGAAGTTTAGGCACCTAAAAATATCAAGGCCTGACATAAGGGCAATAATCCTAGGACAATAATCTTGCATTCCTCCCCCTAACAAAATAACAAACATGACTCTAGCTATCCCTTGAAGCAACACTATCCCTAGCCAGATGAAGAGGCTAGGGATGGGCACCAACTGGCTCAAGAACTCAAGTTCATCATAGATTTTGTGGTCAGTTTGTGGTTTGTGAAGTGATATTTGTGAACCAAAGAGCTGCCACTAACGGCCACAAATGTTGGTGTTGCTCATGGCAATTTGTGAAGGGCATAAAGCAGAGATTTAAATTTTAAATGGCTTCTGAACCAATACGAACCGGTTCAGTTTGCGAACCAGTCTATCAGTTTCTTGTTCAGCTGTGAACCATGAAAAAAACTGGTTCATGTCCATCTCAAGAAGTGACCCAAAGGGAGCATTCAGGAAAAATAAAGAGAATTTAGCAATTTGATAGTCCAATACTGAAAACTCATCAAAGTGGTTTTCCCAATGCAGGGGGAAAAGTTTAGTTTATAGAGCCTTATAGAGCATTAACCAGTATGTGCAAAATGTGTGCAGAGTGCATTGTTCAGAAATTCTGTACAAGCTCAGACACATTGAGAACTGATAGGATTAAGAAGGCCTGACAGGTCTAGTAATTATGTGAAAAAGGAAGCCATGTGCCTCTGTTCAGGAGAAGGTACTTGTGAGGCTTACAATGCCATGTGAAGCAGGGTTCATTGAAGTCAATAGGTGTAACTGTTCTTAGGATTGTGTTGTAAACCAGAAGGATAGCAAAATTATTGCTAGATGAGAACCCCAGGATGGTAAACGTGAATGACTGACCAGCATCACAGATCCTGTGCTCTGAGTAATCACTTATTGTTTTATAAGATGTTCTACAGCATTGGCTCCTGAAGGCAGTTTAATGGCAGCCACTGCCTCTGTATCCACCTTATTCCTTACCGGAAGGTGTTGTGAGGTTGCCAACGGAGGCATGATAGTGGCTGCTTACTCTGCACTTGTACAGGCGAGCAGCTGTTGAATTGCTAGCAGTGGTCATGGCAAACAGCAATGTCTTATTTTTATTATTATTATTTATTAGATTTCCATACTGCCCTCCTGAGACTGGCTGTTGGACCTCACTGGGTGCTGCAAATTATCCATTGGTGTTGAATTAGCACCCCAATGCCTACCCTAAAGTCTTGTGATGTGCTCTGATAAAGCTATTAGGTCCCCTCTATGTTGAGTATTCCTTAAGGTGACAGGATTTATTCTCCACTGAATCAGCTCACAAATTGTCACAGATATTGTTTCATCCTTTGTTCAGTCTGTGTAAGGAGTCACTTGGAGATCGGGAAAAAGATATGGGATACCTGACCTGGATAGTCCAGGCAAGTCTGGTCCCATCAGGACTCAGAATCTAAGCAGGGTTGGTCTTGGCTAGCACTTGGAAGGATGACCAAGAAATACCAGGGCAGAGTCTGCACTTACTTTTTTTATTCCATTGTCAATCCTGTTGAATTCAGATCACTTTGAACTCGGGTCTTCCTCTTCCCCCCCTCCCCATTGAAACAGGAAAGTCTTCTGCACGTGGTTAGGAGGCTCAGAAGAGGGGGGGGGGCAAATGGAGACTCTTTCTTTGTTTTCTTGAAGGTGGGGGGAGGATCTAAGAAGTCAGAGGAGGGAGGAAAAAATCCTTTCTTTTCTTGAAGGGGGGGGGGGAGAACGAAGAAGGCACAAAAAAAATTCCAAGGCCGACAGAAGTTGAGAGAACTTAGGGGCTTCTCCTTTAAGGCAGGCTTGTCACATGTCCACCTGTAGCCAATCATGGGTCCTCTACCACGGAGGAGAGTCCAGATTCAAAACAATGCGATTTTCTGAATATATTCAGGATTAAAAGCAGTCTAAAATATCGCACAATAAAGGTAGGGTCACTCCGGATCAATCCTTCTTGCTGCAGAAGGAAAATTTAAATCGCCCAAAATCCAAATGGAAATTGCATTCTGTGTAAAGGGCAGGGACTGAATCAATCTGGGGTTGGAATAAAAGTTCCGTGCAGTTTACACCCAGGATTGTCTCACAGGCACAAGCAATGGCAAACTACCTCCAAACAGTTCTTGCTTGGCATCCTGACAATCGTAGGATCTCCCGGCTATATTACACACATTGTTGTTGTTATGTGCGAAGTCGTGTCCGACCCATTGCGACCCCATGGACAATGATCCTCCAGGCCTTCCTGTCCTCTACCATTCCCCGGAGTCCATTTAAGTTTGCACCTAATTACACACATGCTATATGATAAATAAAGAAATATTGGGTTTGGGGATGTCATTATGTTGGTGAAGACTAACTCTCTGTACTCATCTCATAATGACCAGAAGCAGAGGAAAGTTGGCACATTGTTACTGCATTAATAATATGGGGCACAAATCAATTAAGACAATGTATTTAATTACAAACATTATAATTGGGTTTCTGTCATTATGAGGGCCACCAGGCTCCTATCTTTCCTTAAAATGGATTAGGACAGGCTTTCTCAGCTAGGGTCATGAAACTCTGAGTTTTTTTGACAACCCTGGAAGGGTTTCCCAAATCAGTTGGGGTTAATTAATTTTAAAAAATTGTTTTACATTTATGAGGTGATATGTCCATATATGGTCATGTTGACCTGCACCCCTCCCAAAATGGCCAATGATGGGCCTGGAATGAGGTGGGAAGGGGAGGGGCCACGGATAGACATGTACACAGCTATGCTTCCCAACTATATTCTGCATGATTGTGTCACTTCTGAGGTTTCTTGAAGCTTGAACAATATTTCAGGGTTTCCCAATGGTAAAAAAGTTGAGAAGGGCTAGCTTAGGATATGATCTTGGACTTATTGACCTTGGGACCAAGTTCTCCTGAGATCAATAGTACTTTGACAAGGATATAAATTTTGGATCAAGGTATTAATCCTTTTACAGTCAATTGGAGCCTTACCATGTTAAGTGAAAACAATTAATTTCAGTCTTAGCCAGGATGGGCCCCATGGGCACATTGCTCCCATCTATACGAATGACTCATCCCATCTAAGACTTTTTTTTTAAAGCCCTTTTAATTTGTGACAGGTCAGGTCAGCTTCTATTTGAAGAATAAGATCTTGTATTTGGAATATGAGATCTGGTAAAATGAACCAATAATGGTTGGTTCCCTCCCCAAATGATAGGATTTCTAACTTCACTGCCTGAACTACCCAGCTCTATCAACCCAAGAATATCAAACTTCAAGTTGAATTTGTTGGTAAGGGTGGAACTCTGTTAAGGGCTGCAGTACAAAGGCTAAAAGGGCAAACAAGATATTTTGGAAATGTGGACTTTGTTGGGCCTCTGCTGTATGCATTGTAGATTCCACCAGTTTTCCTTATCAGCAAGTATGATGACTTCTGTTGAGAGCACACACTGATGTATATGAGCAGGAACTTACAAATATTAAAATCACCATAGTAATCTTCTCGGGCTTCATCAAGGGCTAATTCAGTTCAAGTATAGTTTCTGGATGTTCAACAGCAGCTTCATCCAAAGAATGCAGGATTTTAGATTGATATGGTAAAACATTTTCCCCAGCATCTCGCCACTGCTAAACTGAAACGCGTTTGTGAATATATATACATTTTCTTTGATAAAGCAACAATTTAGACTTTAAAAAAGACTATTTAAACATTAACAAGCTCACTGTCTGCCTAGTCCACATGCATATTCTTATATATCATCTGCTCTGCTACAAATTTTCATTAAGGAAAATTAGCATGTTAACATGACCCAATGTCAGCCTTTTGAACACAGAATTAAGAGTAAGACCAACACTGACCAATACACATTTTGCAGACACAGCTGATCCTGGAAGGTACAGGCAATGCTTTGCCAGTTTCCCCCTTATTTTGGGGTAGTTTAAGCATTTTATGTTTTATCCCTCTATGATGAACTACAGAGCTGTTCAGTTGCCAGAAGGTCCCTTCCAACTCTATTATTCTATAATTCTATTGGAACAATAGTTCTAAAATCAGGAAATAAAGCCTTCATATCAGACCCACCTCTGATATCCCAAAGAAAGACAGAGCTTGGTAATCACTTTTCTTTTAAAGAATGTAATTGGTTGAGCGAGCTAAGTAAAGGTGACGAGTCCCATTTTGTGGATTTTGCTAGTAAATCTTGGTGGGGAAATTAGTGATTTATTAAAACTGCCTTGAGCAGGTTTTAAAGTGTAAATGTTTGCTTTAACAAGAACAGCAAAACCAAAACAGGTAATAGAGCAGAATTTCCCAAGTGTTTGCCTCAGTATAAACTAGTAGTCGGCTCAGATACCTCATCTGCTCACTCAGTTTTAATTCATCTAATCATCCAAGTGAGGAGTTATTTTGGCTTTTTTATACTTGAAGCCACCCATCTATAAAAAAACAAGGAGGCAGATGATTGGTTATCTGAATCGCTCTCTTCCTTCCCATCCCACCCTTGATATGTGCACTAAACCACAGCAATGGCTGTGCACTCCTGCCAGCAGAAACTTAGAGAGAGAGAGAGAGAGAGAGAGAGAGAGAGAGAGAGAGAATACTTATCAAGTGGCTTGGACCGTAGCCGATTTGAAATATTACTAACCTTGCATTTTCAAATTTGATGCACAACAACCAAGATGCTAATACTTTCCTTAGTTTAGAAAAAAAATCCTTTCACCCATCTCTTCTAGCCGAAGATTAGGAGAGAGGCTTTAAGAAGATTTAAAAAAAAAATCAACTTCTGAGCAGCGGAAAAAATGGTTTGTGATTCAGGGGCTCCGGGCAATTCATCATGGAAATTGGGTTTCTTAGCCGACATCATGTGAATCCTTTCGGCCCTGTCAACTTTTTAATACATTACATTGAGAATGTAAATCGTGTTGGTGAAGGGGGAAAGAAGAGGGGGAAAAAAAGAGAGAGAAAAGAGAAAGCTTCCTCATTTTGGATTTAGAAGGGAGGGAGCTTGAGGCCTGTAATTCATATTAACTAAATAATAAAAATAACCCCTCTATAACTATACAGATTTGTCTGTACACCTAGGCAGAGAAGGGCGGGGGAAGAGACTGAAACACAAGTAAACTAAAATCATTTTATCCTTTCTAGAGGGTGGAGATTTGAGACAGGCTTGTTATGGATTTTATTCATATTTGCTCTCTCTTTTTTTCTTTATCCCTTTCACAGGATAAACTTGTTGTTTCATCAAAGTGAAGTATAAAATGAGTGTTTCTGTGGTGCCCAAAACTGGAGCAAATAGAAAAGGACAGGGCATGACAGGATAGAAATTCTAGCAAAAGTAGTGTGACAGAGTCCAGCGCTTCTATATTTTCTTTTGGGTCTGGACTGGGAAAGGAAGAACATAAAGAAACAAACATTCAGCAGGTAAGGGAGCATCATATCACAACTTTACTGCAAATTCCAGCCTCCAGTAACCTCAACTCTCACCTGAGGGAAGAGCTTGTGGTATCGGCAGAGAATGGATCCTGCTGTCTAGACTCACCCCCCTGAAGTTGTGTGTACTCTGTGCAAGCTGCTCAAGTGGCTAAGGTGTGTGGAAAGTACCAAGACCACTCAAAGTGTATGCACGGGATATCCTGCTCCTGGGGATCAACTGACACAAATTGTGGAATCTGGAGCGAAGGCATTACTTTTCTAAAACCCAATAACATTTATGAATATAGGACCATGTATTGTGATGTTTCCAAGAAGTTCATAGTTCATCAGCAGTGGCTTGTAACCTTGGGTGGGGGGGGGGGGAGAATGCAAATTGCTATTGTTCCAGTGGTGTGACATCACTTCCAGGGTTGTGCCTGCTGGAATTATGCTATTTTCCTGGCATATTTTTCTTTGCCATTGTATTGAGCAGCAGTTGGGGAACTGGCAGTTGCTAGCAGGAAGTCTCCAATTAAAGACCTGGCAGCTCTCAGTGACTGTTGCAGAGTAAGAATATTCACCTCTAAGAAATTTTGAGGAAGAATTGTGTCTGGATTTCATTGCTGGTCTGAAATGTTGCTGTTTGTTAAACTGCCACAGAGTGGACTTCTATTTGTTCTGAGCTCCAAGCCAAGTTTCAGGCCAAGTTTTTCTTTTCCTGAGCTGTTTTCCATCCCTAATTACCACATGTTCTGATCTTGGAAACTAATTATGAGGACTGGCAGTACAGCAGAACTCATAATAAAGTACATATATAAGGAAAGCTGTTTGGCTGTGTTGTTGAACCACTTAATTAGGACATGATTCAGACATCTGGACTTCTGCCTGGGCTTAGATTCTGTTTCTTGGTAGTCATTTAGCTTTGAGTCAGATTCCCCCAGTGAAATAAACAAAAGGCTAATTGCTTTTGGATTTTAATTACCACTGAAATACCTGAGTTCATTATATGAGTCATATTTTATAGGTAGTGAAAGGACACTGAGGGTAGATGACAAATTTTCAGCTGACAACAGTAATGTTTAAAGCAAGATAATTCCGAGCTGTAGGAAGCCAAGGACAAAATACTCATTCATTTGCTAGATCTCTAAATTTTGTTGCTGCCTCCTAATGATGATGGCTACAGTCTGGAAGGACACCCAATTTCCTTTTTAGAAAGTATTGTCAGAGCCTCCAAACTTTAGAGCTTCCAAACATTTACCCAAATATTGAAAGAGATGACATTTCAAGCTTTCAAAGGAGAAATGCTGTTGGTGTGTTCAGGCTATTTTTTCCTAATTTTGTTTTTACAAAATTGGAGGTGGGAGTGAGAATGTGTGGGACCAACATGCATACCTCTCTGAATTATGGCTCATGTTGCTAAATATACTTTCCAAATCTACATAACACATTTCCCAACTGAAATGTAGAATTAATTCAGTATCAAAGAACCCAATTTTATTTCTCTATGCCTTTTGTAAAGGTTTTCTGTTATTTGGGGAAAGCAAGCTGAGTAGACCTCTGCAGCCTGCCATATCCTCCGCCCCCATCCTTGCGCCATGTCACAGTGGCAGGACAAATCTTTACTTGTTTACCACGGCAAATACAGCACAGGGGTCTAAAAACTCTTGGTTCCTACAAGAAGAGGAAGAAGATGTTGGTTCTCATGTGCCACTTTTGTCTACCAGAAAGAGTCTCAAAGCAGCTTACATTCACCTTCCCTTTCCTCTTCCCCACAACAGACACCCTGTGAGGTAAGTGAGGCTGAGAGAGCCCTGATATTACTACTTGGTCAGAACAGCTTCACCAGTGCTGTGGCGGGCCCAAGGTCACCCAGCTGGTTGCATGTGGAGGAGGAGTGGGGAATCAAACCTGGATTGCCAGATTAGAAGTCTGTACTCCTAACCACAACACCAAGCTGGCAAATTTATACTAAATTGCTACTCTGTATGAGTGAGCTTCACCCACCAAGAGAGCAAAGCTTGTACTTCTTTACCCTTCCTCATTGCCTTTTGGCTATTGCCCTTTTGGTCTGAAGAGTTTCCAATGCAACCAGCTGACTAGCTGGTGGTGCAACAATAGTGAGGCTGATTCCTGACCATGGCAGGTCTTCTGGATTGAGTGTGATAGTTGGTGCCTGATGTCTCCTAGCTCATTTTTCAGTGTGAGAACAGCACTAGAATGAATCTGATGCTAGATTTACACACACACACACACACACACACACACACAGAGGGGGGGGGGAGATGAAGAGGAGGGGCTTAGGTTGCCAACTCTGGTTTTGGAAATTCTGGAGATTTGGGGGCAGTGCCTGAGGAAGAAAGAGTTTGGAGGTGTGGAGGCAGTCAGAGGTCGGTGAAGTGATGCCATAGTATCTACATTCTAAAATTGCCATTTCCATTTCCTCCGGAGAGACTGATATCTGTAGTCTGGAGATCAGTTGTGGCACTGCGAGAACTCCAAGTCCTGTCTGGAAGTTGGTAACCACAGGGCGCTCTTTTCAAGTACTATAACTCTTGTCCTTCCATGGGGGCTACATATGGACCAGTGCTTTCATCTCTATGACTCCAGTATGTTTAGAAATTCCTTCACATTCTGCTAGTCAATACATTGGGACTGGAGGAATGGATATATATATTTAAAAAGCAGGAGAAAATACTTATTTGTCTTTCAGTTTCAGTGATGGGGAGAATTCTACGGTGAAAATAACCCCTGATGTAAAAAAAATAAAAGGAAGACAACAGACAATCAAAAAGAAGGGATTACTGCCTCCAGAATTCCCAGGTGGTAGTATTTGCCATCTCAGAGTTTACCTCAGGATCTCAGGATTGCGATGAAAGTGGGATGGCTTCCACAGAGGTGAATTTTCTAACGCTTCTGAGTCTTTTGAAAAAATTGCCCCCTAAGCATTTCCCCCCAGGATTATGACAGGGAAGGCCAGCCCATGTCTTCAAATGTAGGTCAACACAAAACTACGGCTACATATATGGGTCTGTAGATAGGACAGGCTGGTTGATTTTCAAACAGGAAATGCTCGTCTTCCACTTCCCTCCATATGTCTGTTTCCCCCAACAATGCTCATTTCTGTTCTTGGAGCTTGGCTGAGAGAAAAAACAGTTTGGTAGAAGCAGCTGCAGGGGGAAATAATGGGATACAGGCAGGTACTTTCAAGATCAATCTGCTGCTTCTTCACTAGAAAACTTCCCTCGCTTCTTCTCTATAGCACTCCATGCTTGACACACCTGGGTCTTTCTGTGTCCCACACTTTCTTTTTAAGCTCTGCTGGTTCTTCATGGAAAAACTGCTGATGCTGTAAAAAGAGAAACTAGCTTGCTTAGAAATAATTGTATGTATTCGGAAGTTGAAGGGTTTCTTCATACCTTAAACAAGCCTACACTTGTTATTAATTGAATGGTTATCAAGGAACAATCCATCCCTGCTTCCTGATATAAAATACCTTGCTTCCAAACACCTGTTTTTGTATCCACAAATTACCTTTGTCCTCCATGTTCTTGGAAACTGCCATATATCACAGTTTTTTCTTCCATCAGCTTTGCACAATATCAACAAGTCTGCCGAAACAGTCTAATCCAGCTGTTTCAGAGATTTCATAAGCATGTCATTTACATTTCACATTTTCCACAGTACAGACAACTTTCCAATGTATAGGCTTTAGAAACCATAGAAGGTAGTTTAATTAGCCCTTAACATTTTCAAACTGATTGATCCAAGCTTGTTATCTGATCTCCAAATAGGCTGATGCATGAATGCCAAGGGCATCTACTGGATAGTGCCTGTTCCTTTATTAGTGATGGATGATCCCCCATACACTATTTTGTGAACTTCATTGCTTTTAAAAGAATATTGTTTCATGCTCAAGTGTGGGAGTGTTTATACAACCCTTTTAGAAATCTGTGAAAAGAAATGGAGGAAGAAAGTAAGTTTCAAAACAGCTATGATGTCTCAGGTGAAATCTGACATCTTATTTATTGCTGTACTCACACGCCTATCCTCAATGCCTTCAGACCCAAACCTGCACAGGGGGTTTTTTATCATCAGATTCAGATGAGTTATTGATCATAAGAAGTAAGGAAAGCATCGTAGCACCAACAAAGGTAAATACAGAGTAGTGATGGGATTTTTAACTCTGGGGAACTCCAGCTGTGTGTGGTCCTGCACAAGTACTGGGTGCTGAACTGGCAACCTCAGAGATACTAACTTTGACCTCACTGTCCAGCCAGGATCAAATGCCAGTCCTCAGAAGTGCAGAAAGACCAACTTCTTAAAATCATTATACTATGTCAGAAATCTATGATAGATACCCAAGTGTGTAATCTAGTGTTCAGAAGTTAACACAGGAAGCTTCCTCACTGAACTGGGATTTAAACCTGAATCTCCAGAAGATCCCAGGTTCCATACTTGGAATCACCAGTTAAAAGATTTGGGAGTAAGAGATGTGAAAAACCTCTGCTTGAGACCATGGAGAGGTGTTGTCTATCTGAGTAGACAGTCATGACCTTGGTGGACCAGAACTCCCTTCCAGTTAAGGATTGGAAACCAAATCAGAAAATGCTTTCTTTCAACTCAGTATAACTTGAAAAATGCCCCCTACTTTAATAAAACTGATCTGGCTTTTGCAGCTGAATTTTTCTGTGCGAAACAGAAAAATATACTTGTACATTGAAAGTGCATTATCCAATGTGTGTGGAATGGGCATCAACTTTATATTGGTCTCCCTGCAAAATCAACTCAAAAGCTCCAGTTTGTACAGAACATTGCAGCCACTCCTTTGACTTTCCATCAGTTAGCAGGCTGGCTATCTTTCATATTTGCATGACCACTTCTCCCACTATGTTCCATCATAACAACTTTGCTCATTTGAGCAGGGCCTCCAGCCAGCCAACCTGCAAAATGGCAAAATCAACAACTTCCAATACATCTTGTGACCTCCACTTTATGGGAATGGTCTACCAGAGGAAGTCAAGAAGGCTCCCACTCTCCTGGCTTTCCAGAAAATATGCAAAACTGAATTATTCAACAGAGTTTTCTATGCAGTAATCAGATTGCATTATGCGTACAGGGCATCATCATCATCAACAACAACATCATCGTCCCACCAGGAAGGGCAGACTATAAAGAATAAAGTTATTATATAATAATAACAACAACAGCAATAATAATAATTCTTGGTGACTTATGATTACAAACAGACACCTGGAACATAACATTCCTGACATCACAACTACAGAGAAAAGGAGAAATAGGGTTTGGATCGTAGATATTGCAATCCCAGGAGAGAGCAGAATAGAAAAGAAAGAACGGGTGGAGATCAAGAAAGACCTACAAATAACGTTAGGGTGCCTCTGGGAAAAGACAATGTCCTTTTTGCAAGTTGTCATTGGGACATTTGGAGCAGTGCCTAGATGTTTCAAGAAACACCTGGACATTTTGGGCAGTGAGCAAATAGAAGTAATAGAAGAAAAAGAGTTGGTTTTATAGGCTGCTTTTCTCTACCAGGAGATTCAAAGTGGCTTACAATAACCTTCCCTTTCCTCTCCCCACAACAGACACCCTGTGAGGTAGGTGACATTGAGAGAGTACTGATATTATTACTCAGTCAGCTATCATCAGTTTAGTTCCAGAAGACAGTGGTGCTTGGAAGAGCAGGAGTCCTGCAAAGATACATCTGTGATATCCCAAGAACATGGCTAGATCTTGAATTGGTTAGATCTACCAGTCAGATACCTTACAGTGACAATTTGTCATGGTTGCCATTCTCCTCCTCCTCCTCCTCCTCCAAGTGGGTATGAGATTTGAAATGAGAGTGGTAGCATTTTTTCCTAGCTCGGACTTCTGTGCTTTGAATTAAGGGTGTGACAGGCAGAAATGCCGAAGAGAAGTGTTCTGCTATAACTATACTCCCTTGCAGACAACAAACCTTGTACAGAGTGTTCAGAGGTGTTCATGGGGGTGGATTTTGCAAGAACCCCCTGCTGTAGTTTTCACATATTCATTTGAAGGTCTGAATATAGGCTATTTGAGTGGAACTGCAGCATGGGGCAGGGAAATGCCTGTAATTACAAAGGTGTACCCTTGTTAACTGTGTTCCAGCCTTCAACTTAACATGTGGAGGCTTGAAGCAGAGCCAACTCAGACTTTCCTGTACAGATTTCAAGGAAAGCTGAAAGATGCTCCCATCTCCATGCCAGGAAAGCTATACCTAACGGAATGTGCCTTTTGCTACAGCTATTAAAGGCACAGAAGTGCCTGACAAAGAATGAGGCATCTGGGAAGAGAGGTGGGTGGATCCTGAATGTGTAGATATTAATTTGTGTTTTCACGGTTTATTGAGAAGCACATAGGTGATTGTCACTTGTAAATGCTACCCTGGGACGTGGCAAGCGCTATAAAACTGCATAGGCTTAATGAGTTCTGTTCCCACCAAAAAGACTTTGGCTGTGAATCAGTCTACCGTTTTTCTTCCTAGTGTTTTTATGGTTAAATTCCACCATGACCTGTTAAGAGCAAATCCTCCAGGCCTTGTTGCAGTCCAATAGCACAGGCTGATGTGAGTAAATATCTAGTATGACTGATAGCACTCATAAACCAATAAGTCTGTACGACTTGTTTGCTTGTAGTAAGATAACTCTTAGAAGGTCTCTCCAATAAATCTCTTGATTTTTAGTTACCATTAGTAAAAGGAACAGTCATACTCAGTCACCTGAATTTCTTTTAGCACAGGAAAGACATTAAATTCAGTAACTTGTGATAGGCTAAAAGTAAACTTGATTCTGTCTAGTAGGTAATCTAGCCTCAAAATGCATGTGTTACTCTACTGAAAAGCTTCCTAATTTTTTTTATTCTATCATGAAATCCAAGAGCTGTAAGGAACCACTAAATGACAGTTACAGATTCACCTCAGATGGACCTTTACCATACCAGGAATTTGCCCCAACTCACTGCTCATCTGGTGACAGGGCAAATTGCTGGTTCTGCATGATTTTTGAGCTGGCCTGGGGCTGTCCCAAGGCATGGCCCAACTCAGGCCCTCAGTTGCCCCATGGCAAGGGAACACATTTTTTTTGCCTGGTAGAGGAGCTCCCTTTTGCAGGCCCTGTGGAACTGTTTTAGTTCCATTAGGGCCCTGATCTCCTCTGGGAGCTTGTTCCACCAGGTGGGGTCCAGGACAGAGAAAGCTCTGGCCCTGGTTGAGGTCAAACAGACTTCCTTGGGGCCAGAAATGATTAGCCGGTTGGAGGGGGTGGAGTGCAGAGCTCATTGAGGGGTGTAGGCGGAAAGGTCGTCCCTCAGGTACACTGGGCCAAGACCGCATATGGTCTTGAAGGTAATTACCAAAACTTTCAGCCTGATCCAGAATTTGACTGGTAACCAGTGCAATTGTTGGAGAATGGGCTGGATGTGGGACCTCCATGGTGTTGCTGTGGGGACCCTGCTTTCTGGACCAGATGTACTTTTTGGATCAAAGTTAAGGGTAGGCCTGCATAGCGCCTGTTGGGCCAGGGCTGTCCAGAAGGGAAGCGTCAGGCCATCTTGGCTCAGCTTCTCCCCATTCTCACCCGGGTATGGCATCCCAGAGGGGACAAAAAAATGCCAAGCTGGCCCGGGGCATATATTTTTGGTTTAAAAATGCTGTATTGTGTTGGTACCCAATACCACATTCTTAAACAAACAAACAAAAAATGAAAATGGGCCATGCTGCCGCACAACACGGCAGAACCTTGCTGCCCCAGCTGCCATGTGGGAGCATATGTCCGGAGCACATGAGGTGCAATGGGCCAAAGCTCCCCTATGCAGGAGCAGGAAGAGGCGGGGCAACCTTCCCTAGCTCAAACACTAGGCGGCAGTCTGGTAGGGAGACCCCTTCCCCCTTGGAATGACAAAGCTTTCCTGGCACACATGGAAATGAACTCTTGATGTTGATGAGGATGTTATATGTTCAGTCATGTCGAACCCTCGGCAATTCTATAGGAAAGTCTTTGCCATGCGCCCCTGTCTCTGACTCCTTCTTTTAGCTGGTTCATGGATATCCTTGTATCGGCTTTAATCATGTCGAGCCATCGGTAAAGTTAGGCAAAAGCATGTCTGAAAAAAAGTATGTCTGGAGATATTCTGTTTGAAATATGGGAATTTTTAATTTTTGAATTGTATAAGTTTATTTCCATCTTCTGTATAAAGCGGTGGCCTCAGATATTATATATTTTAGAAGATGTGCTCCAAATCGGATACTTTAGAAACACTAGTCGGACCTACACCTAACAATAAGTTACCATCATGTTTATGTAAATCAAATATATAAAATAAATAAAAAATATATTAAATTAGACATCCCTTCAAATATATGCTCATTCTAACATGTTTTAAACATTTATTTTTTCAGGATTTTTCTTTGCCATGCAGCAAGCCTTTAGATTTTGATCATGTACAAAAGAGCATTTCACACAATAATTTGACCACTGAGGTAAAGGTAAAGGTATCCCCTGTGCAAGCACCGAGTCATCTCTGACCCATGGGGTGACGCCCTCTAGCGTTTTCATGGCAGACTCAATACGGGGTGGTTTGCCAGTGCCTTCCCCAATCATTACCGTTTACCCCCCAGCAAGCTGGGTACTCATTTTGCCGACCTCGGAAGGATGGAAGGCTGAGTCAACCTTGAGCCGGCTGCTGGGATCGAACTCCCAGCCTCATGGGCAGAGCTTTCAGACGGCTGTCTTACCACTCTGCGCCACAAGAGGCTCTTTTGACCACTGAAGAAGACAATAATTTGACAACTGAGGGTCGAAATGCATTTGGTCTGTTCTATCATGTGCATTTAGATATGTGTTGTTTTTAATATATTGTATCAGTACACTTTGTTTAATAAATATTTGTAATGATTTTTAATATTGTTTTGCAGCTCAACTTATGGGTTCCTTAGGGCCCCCCATGTCACTTCATCCTTATTAGATTCTGTTCAGTTGCTATAGTGATTCCTTATATTTACAATAGATGTATTTATCATTTTTTATGTGGTTGAGTAAACTCAGATCTTGTATGGATGTTTGAGTATATTTCTTTTGAAAATCCAAACAGAACAAGCTTGCTTCACAGGGAACCTCCGGAAGACTTCCTGCAACGTTGGGAATGCTTTCTGCCTGGTCCGCAAAGAGAAATAATCACATTTTGGAACATCGACAGAAAATAAGTATCAAATTTCAGGATAGAGATGTTAAGGCCAAAATGTACACAATTGTGATTCTTTACCATTACCTATTCCTTTCTTGTATTAATAAGTAAATAAATAATAAAAATTAAAATTAAAAATTAAATAGAGTAAAATAAAACAGACAAATAAATAAAAGAGTGTTTCCTTCTTCTCTTTATAAAGACGGGCCCAACATCATTTTTGGGTGGTATGGCAGAAGGGCCAGCCAGTCTGATTCTCTGAATGAACCAAATCTGTCTCTCTCTCTCCTTTCTTCTAGAATACCTGAACCACCTCTCATGGCAAGGAGTGAACAAAGAGGCAAATAGACTTAGACAGGATCGTACCTGCATGCATGCGCACGCCCCCCCTGCCGCTGCTGCAGTTGGGGTCACGAGGTTACGGCGATTGAGAACCGCTGCTCTATAGGGATTTCAAAGCCAGAGAGAGAGAGACAGAGTTTCTTTGCCATTGCTAGATTCTGCAAAGCAACCATGAAGTTTCTTAATGGTCTAGCCCAGCCTTTCTCAACTTTTTTACCATTGACAAATCCCTGAAACATTCTTCAGGCTTAGAGAAACCCCAGAACTGGTGTGATCATGGGGAATACGGTTAGGAAGAATAACTGTGCACATGCCCTCTTGGGGCTCCTCCCCGCCCCACCCCTTCCAGGCCCATCATTGGCCTTGGGGGGGGGGTTAACATGATCATATATGGCAGGGATAGTCAAACTGTGGCCCTCCAGATGTCCATGGACAATTGTAGTCCATGGACATCTGGAGGGCCGTAGTTTGACTACCCCTGATATATGGCCATATCACCTGATAAATGTTTAAGAATTTAAAAATATATATTAAAAAATTAACCCTCATCCATTCGGGAAACGCTTTCAGAACCATCACGAAACCCCAGGTTTTCACAAAACCCTGGTTGAGAAAGCCTGTTCTAATTGCAGAAAGAAATAACCATATGCACTGAGTGGCTCAAAACTGCCGGTGACAAATTAGAGAAGGTACCTTGGATCAATGGAAGTCACCTTCTGTGGTAGGGATCATTAGGAGAGAAATTAATCAAATTGCCAGTATATCCTCTTATAGATCCATGCTGTAGCTGCATTTGGAATGCTGTGTACAGTTTTGGTCACCATATTTCAAAAAGATTATTGTATCACTGGAAAGGGTGAATACAATGTAAAAATAAAATAGATATCATCTTACAAGTGGCTCTGTATTCCATCGTGGCAGCTATGGCAGACCTGCCAGCTGGCAGACCTGGAGATTCTACAAGACACTTAAGTCCAAACTTCTATTCCAGCCAATAAAGGGGGATCACTTGGGCATGAAATTGGGGTCACTGTGAGTGGGCAGGTAGTTGTGAGTTCCTGCATAATGCCAGGGGTTGGACTAGGTGACCCTGGAGATCCCTTTCAAATCTATGATTCTATGATTCTATGAGGCGCCACACACCTAGAATCACAGAATCATAGAATCACAGAATAATAGAGTTGGAAGGGGTCTCATAGGTCATCTAGTCCAACCCCCAGCACTATGCAGGACACTCACATCCCTTTTGGTGCAGCTTTCAGTCTGGTGCTCTAGGTTTACCTAGTAGGCTGGCTGCCACTTCTCCTTGTATATATAGACTGCTCTATCTTCCTATTCATCTGCTTCAGAATTATCAATAGCTAGAAAAAAAATAACCCAGAGTGCAATTCTATAGTTCCAGAGATCTCTTCTGCTAATGAGGGCACCTTCCTCTAAAGCAAGACACTTGTCTGTTAGCCGTGCTCATTGTTATGTGTCAAGGATAAAAGAAATCACTTCTTTGCATGTGGAACTTGAATATGTCAAAGTCCAGTTCATGTCTTTCTTTGTTTCCCACCCCACTATTCTTATTTGGCAGTTTTGGTATAGCTGGTTATAACCCCCCCCCCGCCCAAATTGGCACTAAGAAAAGACGACCATATGACATATAAATTATGCAGATTGTTTATTGTTTTCACTAAGACCGTTTATGCACTGGAGGTTTCATGCCAGGCTGCAGGCTGGAGTTTTAGTCATGGCATGTTGCCCAACCTCTTCCTGCACCCACACGGGGCAGCATTTGGCCCAGTGCACGTCATCCACCCCTAATCTGTGCTCCTGCATGAGAGCTGGGGCAGTGAAGTTCCCAGTGCATAAACGGTCTAATTGAGAAAAGGACTAAGATCCATTCATGACACTGAATACAAGTTATCCTGAGATCACCTTTTCTGGGCAGCCCTGAGGACTATTAACTTGCTTTCCCCCTCCTTTTATAAATAGAAGATGAGATTCTTGAGATTTTGAATAGTTTTCCTATTCCAAACTACATCCTTGTGTGGTGTGGCTGCTAAATAACAAACTATCCAAAGCCCTGCTCCCTGGGTAAGCAGCACAGTTCTATAATATAATCAGTGTAAAGGTAATACTAGTTTTATTAGTACTTCTTAAAATGGGTGTGCCTGTTCATACTCAACGGAGCCGTTTCTAGCAGGGAACCTGCCGGGTTCGATTCTGTACTCCCCCACATGCAACCAGCTGGGTGACCTTGGGCTCGCCCCAGCACTAATAAAGCTGTTCTGACCCAGCAGTGATATCAGGGCTCCCTCAGCCTCACCCACCTCACAGGGTGTCTGTTGTGGGGAGAGGAAAGTGAAGGTGAATGTAAGCCGCTTTGAGCCTCCTTCGGGTAGAGAAAAGCGGCATATAAGAACCAACTCTTCTTCTTCTTCTTTGTCTTCTTCTCCGTCTTCTTCTTCTTCTTCTTCTCCGTCTTCTTCTTCTTCTTCTTCTTCTTCTTCTTCTTCTTCTTCTTCTTCTTCTTCTTCTTCTTCTTCTTCTTTGTCTTCTTCTCCTTCTCCTTCTCCTTCTCCTTCTCCGTCTTCTTCTCCTTCTCCTTCTCCTTCTCCTTCTCCTTCTCCTTCTCCTTCTCCTTCTCCTTCTCCTTCTCCTTCTCCTTCTCCTTCTCCTTCTTCTTTGTCTTCGTCTCCGTCTCCGTCTCCTTCTCCTTCTCCTTCTCCTTCTCCTTCTTCTTCTTCTTCTTCTTCTTCTTCGGTAGTCACTAAGTGCCACATCACCAGTGTAGCTTGGAGACAATACTGAAATTCAAAGATACCCCAGGATAGCTGAAGGTAGGCTGATATAGAACTGGGATTGCATGGGTGAGCAACTGGGCTGAATCAGTATCCTAAGACCCTTGAGCCTATCTCCTGCCTCTTGAAACTGTGTAATATTTCACTGGTAAAAAAGCTGCCTCCCCCGCTCCCCCCGCCCTGTCATGTTTTCACAGGGTTATACCAGTGTCAGCAGTACAAGGTTAGGACTGAGCTGCCAGTGACTAGACCGCATGCAATTTTGCTTGTACCAGATATTCATGGCCGTGCCATTTTGATACGTCTTCTCCAGTAACTAGAAGCTTATGGAAATATATGTGTTAAACAGATATCCGTTTTACTGGATGCCCAGTTGTGTCACTGAATGTATTTCTCAAGAGTCATACCCAAATTCAGTGGGGAAGGATAAGCCAAAAAGAGTTCTCTGTACATCTGGAACTCACAGAAATAAAGAAAACCTTTGTGACTTGAGGTATGTGAGAGGATAAGTATGGAATATACATATATATATATATATATATATATATATATATATATTCTTTTATATATATATATATTCTTATATATATATATTCTTATATATAAAACTTATTCATCTGGTAAATATTTAAAATTTAGCAGATTTATGTGCTCAAGGGTGATCTGAAGATGAACAAGTTAAAATTAAGCCTTGTATCAGCAGGTACTCTTTATTTTTTGCTGAAAAAAAGCTATCCTTGTAAGCACTACCACTGTACCATGGATATGCTGAAGTAGTATTCAGAAGAAGAAGAAGAGCTGGATTTTTATACCCTGATTTTCACTACCCAAAGGAGTCTGAAAGTGCCTTAAAACATCTTTCCCTTCTCTCCTCATGATAGACACTCTGTGGGGGCTGAGAGAGCTCTGAGACAAGTACTCTGTAAGAATAGCTCTAAGAGAACTGTGACTACCCCAAGGGTACCCAGCTGGTTGCATGTGGAGGAATGAGGAACCAAACTCGCTTCTCTGGATTCGAGTCCACTGCTCTTACCCACTACACCACATTGGATCAAATCACAATTCATAGAAGCACATATTGCACCATCAGTGACCCCAGCTTGTGGGAAACAGGAGGAGACCAAAACCCCTTGGATATTTTCTGCATACATAAATAAATTCAAGGTGATCATAGTCTACAGCAGAGCTAACGTGAGCTGAATGAAATCTATCCACCAACTATGGGAGGGCCCCAAGGTCTACACCATTTAAGAACCTCTTAAATTTTCAACAGACAACTTATATTATATGCACAGCCCTTGTGTGTTCCCTCTGCAGACTGGAACTCTCAATGTGAGACATGAATAGATTACAATGTATTAAGCTACAAAAGTAGACCTTGGTTCCCAATCATCCTAGAATACAGCTTATGATGCCGAACATGGTGTCTCTTTGTGAGATGTCTACTTCAAACACGACAAAGTTAAAAATGGAAAACTTCCAAGATTGGCTCTTCCTTGCATCACGGTTAAATGAAAGATAGAAAGGTCAAAATTTCACCTTTTTAATGCAATAATCAATATGTGGTGTTCTGAATTGATAGAAATAGCTGTGCCTCTTCCTGATTTAGAGGCACTTCATCAGCGTGGTGATAAACAGCACCAGAATAGCAACTAAAAGAGCTGGTTCTGGGATATCTCGGTAAACTGCTCGGCTGGATGTCAGCTTCTTTCTTCCCATACTCAGCCCTTTCTCTTCTCTCACTAATTCTCTTTTGCTGATCTTTCCCTCTTTCATTCTTGTCTTCCTGATATCTGTTCTTTTTTACACACATCAGCCTTCCTTCCCACAAATCAAATCCATTAGGCACTCTGGAGGAATCCTTGCCAATGGCTTCTCTTTGTGAACTAGCTGGCCTTTTTTTTTTTTAATCTGCAATGTTCCACATTATACTGTCATTGATTTAATGGCCTACCATGAATTTTGCTACCTATCAAACAACAGCACAATTATTTTGAGTTCTGTTGAAGAAAGGCTTGACACAGCAGAGTAGATCACAGTACACTTTTCACCTACAGGAACCCATTTCTTGACAAGTCTTTGCTATTACTTCCAGGGTGGGTTGGTGATGGCAACCACTCAACTAATTAACTGGCCATGGGAAGCCCTAGATGTGGGTGCACAATTTGTGGTATTTCTGAAAAGACTGAAGCCGTGGCATGGCTCTCAGGAATGTCCCCATTGAAATATTTCCTTCATCCACCCCATTCACACTCAGGGTCCCAAATCATGCAAAGTTGCTGAGCTTACCAGGCAACAACCATTGGGAACCATAACAGAAGGAAGGCTCTAGGAAGCCTCAGAGGCACTTGGCAAGATGGAAGTTTGAAAGGAACTGTGGTGGCAGGACAGATGAAAACAGCTGTCGGTACAGGTTCACTCTTTCTCTGAACACTTCCACCTTACTGTTGCCACCCTTATATCAAGTCTGCATGGACTGTCAGGCGCATGACAGTTACAGTGACCACGTAAACAGTATATTGATTTATTTATTATTTATTATTTATTTATTTATTATATTTATATACCGCCCTCCCCGGAGGCTTAAGGCGGTTTACATAAGAACAAGGAACAATACATAAAACGGTCTATAAAAACATGTGAATAACCTTATAATAATAATAGATAATAGTTGTAACCATATAACAATGTGACAGTATAAACAATATAACAATACAACAGTGCAACAATACAAACAGGTCTAGAGCATATTGGTGGAATTCTGAGGGAGGGCGGGGGGGGAGCAGGGGCCCTTCGGTCACTGTTGATTACGTCTGGTCTCAGCCAAATGCCTGGCGGAAGAGCTCCTTTTTGCAGACCCTGCGGAACTGTTTAAGCTCTGTCAGGGCCCTGATCTCCTCCGGGAGCTCGTTCCACCAGGTGGGGGACAGAACAGAGAATGCTCTGGCCCTGGTCGAGACCAGACAGGCTTCTTTAGGGCCAGGGATCCTTAGCTGGTTGGTGGCGGTGGAGCGCAGAGCTCTTTTGGGGCATAGGCGGGGAGGCGATCCCTCAGGTACACTGGGCCCTGACCGCGTATGGCCTTGAAGGTAATTACCAGAACCTTTAGTCTGATCCGGAATTCAACTGGTAACCATTGCAGCTGGTGGAGAATAGGCCGGATGTGAGACCTCCATGGTGTTGCTGTGAGGATCCTGGCCGCCGCATTTTGAACCAGCTGTAGTTTCCGGGTCAAGGCTAAGGGCAGGCCTGCGTAGAGCGAGTTACAAAAGTCCAGTCTAGAGGTGACCGTTGCATGGTTCACTGTGGATAGGTGTTCCGGGGCCAGGTAGGGCGCTAGTAGTTTGGCTTGGCAGAGATGGTAGAATGCCAGCCGCGCTACCTTTGTGATCTGGGCTTTCATTGTGAGGGAAGCGTCCAGAATCATGCCTAGATTCCTGGTGGGGTGAGTCGTAGAGAGCTGCACACCATTCAGGGCAGGCAGACACGCTTCCTCACATGGGCCCTTCCTACCCAGCCACAGGACTCCATCTTTGAAGGAATGAGCTTCAGATGACTCTGCTTGAGCCATCTCGTCACTGCTTCCAGGCAGCTGGCTAATGCTTCTGGGGGAGAGTCAGGGCGGCCATCCATCAGGAGGAAGAGCTGGGTATCATCTGCATATTGATGGCAACCCAGCCCAAACTTCTGTACCAGTTGTGCGAGAGGGCGCATGAAGATGTTGAATAGGATAGGAGAGAGGACCGCTCCTTGTGGGACTCCACAAGTAAGTTGCCGGCGGTCTGATGTTTTCTCTCCTATTGCAACCCTCTGTCCACGATCCTAGAGGAAGGAGATCAGCCATTGAATGGCTGTCCCTTGTATTCCGGCATCGATGATATAACATGTGAACTTCTCCCTCACCCAGCATGGCACAGCCAATGTGGTGATTTATTGTTAAACCAAAAGAATGAGAGAAGTCCTTCAGAAAGGCAGGGAGAATATTCCTTGGAATGGCTTCATGTGGAGAGTGTGGGCCGCATTGCCCAAGTTCTTCCACAATCTCCCTTTATCTGCAGTGCTTGTCTAAAGGATTGCCAATGGCCAAACCGCTGGCATAATATGCCATAGAAGAAGCATGTTCCCATGTGAACTCCCAATTGCCCCATGCCCATAGCTTCTGTTAAAAAGTCTTTTCACAGGGAATTATTTTATTACTGTAGGAACACTGCTGTGCCTTGACAAGAATAACTGCAATTCCCCTTATGGTTCATACACAACAGGGCTGAAGCTCTCTCCCCTCCTCAGTTGCAGGCATTTTCTGTTTTCTTTCCCATATGTGATGGCAGCTGCGCTAGTCAAGAAATATTGTTTCCTTCCCCCCGTCTACCTCTTTGTACTATCTGTGTGACATAGGAGTTAGATTTCTACCGCCTATGGCTCAAGGGTCAAATGTGGCTCAGTATGAAACCAGATATGGCTCTTTGAGTTCATGTACATTGGAGATGCAGCTAGAATACTAGAATAGCTAGTAAGGAAAATGGAGGCAAAATTTTTGATGGGACTAAAGGGCTCCTATGTTACAGTATGAGGAATTAAACAGACAAACAATTCCTAGTATTCCAAGTATGAACCATGTATAGATTTATGCCTGAACATTAATGCAGTTGTGTGGGGTAATCCTGCAGACATGAGACCTAGTGCATGTCATTTACTAATAAAGCATTCTCAGCAACCAGTGTTTGGGCTGCAGAAATAGGATACATATGAATGGTCAGTAATATTGTATGTTTTAAGTTATACTAGCCTGGCTCTTTAATGATATTTTGCTCTGACTTTTGATGTGGTTTAGCTCTTTAATTGTAAAAAGTTGCAGAGCCAGCTTGGTGTAGGAGAGCCAGCTTGGTGTAGTGCAGACTTTTAATCTGGTGAGCTGGGTTGGATGTCTTGCTCCCCCACATGCAACCAGCTGGGTGATCTTGGGTTCGCCACAGCACTGATAAAGCTATTTTGACCAGGCAGTGATATCAGCGCTCTCTCAGCCTCACCCACCCCACAGGGTGCCTGTTGTGGGGAGAGGAAAGGGAAGGTGAATGTAAGCTGCTTTGAGACTCCTTTGGGTAGGGAAAAGCAGCATATAAGGACCAACTTCTTCTTCTTCTTCTTCTTCTTCTTCTTCTTCTTCTGGAGAATGTAAGCACAATACTACAGCTCACACCTATGCCTGTTTACTCTCAGGTAAGGCACAGTGTATGCAGTGGGGCTTGCTGCTAGATAAGGATCCCGAGGATGGTCACCTTTGCCTTCTGTTGGCAATGTTATAAAAGCATAATCTGCACCTGCCCACTGATAAATAGGACAATAAATAAATAAAAGTTCATTGTGTCCCTGCTGGGAATGAAGGCTTCAGCATCCTTCACTTGCCGATTAGATGCAGGACTATAATACAGGGCACGGCATTCCAGGCCACCCTCCCTGCTGACTTTCCCCTCCCTGTCCCCTTATGCATGGGTTAGGTTCTGTTACTGGATACTAAAGTCAGACCAAATAATTAGGTGGCAACAAAATTTACAGTCTGCAGCCCTATAAACTTTACTGAATACTCTTTCAGCCATCAGCTGGTATTTAATCAACACATCATAACTTTTATTAAGCCTAAATGAAATGCTTCTGAGACACTAAATTTAAGTGTGCTTGGAAACTGGAGGGGGGGAGGAGGAGAAATCATCTTTGGTTTGATTTACATATCACAGCACATCCAGCCATCCTGAGACACATTTAGGATTGCCAGATGTCCCTTATTTTAAAGGGTACCTTGGACTTTGAAGAGCTGCTCTCATACCAGAGCACCAAATACCACCTCTAAAACATTTTGAGTTCACATCTTTTCCCCAGGAGCTTCTCTTATTGATATCAGTAAAAGACATACCTAATCTCTGTACTGGACTTTTGTTTGATGGTCCCCAATTTGGAAATGAAAATCACCATGCCTTTCCTCCAATGTAGTAAGAACATCAGTTGTTTCCTGGGGGATCATGGTGATGACATTTTACTTATTAACTTAGAGATCCAAAACTAATGAAAACTAGAACCCACCCATCCCCAAGCCTCACCTTTCTAAACTTGGTTCTCTTAAGAGTCTATGTGCCTTATCACCTTCTAGGGTCAGTGATAAACTGGTCCCCTTTTGTTACCAGTCCTCTCTAGCTGTCCCCTCCAGTTGTTTGGCTGATTGTCTGACTACAGGCCACACCTTTTAAAGGTTTCAGTAATGTTTTAATTGTAATTGTAATGTTTTAATTTGATGATTGTGAACTGCCCAGGGCCTGCTTGAAAAGTGGGAACCGAGACATACAACCAAACAAAATAAAGAATTACATAGCTCAATAGATGACTGTTTTTGAAAATCCAAATGGATTTTCATATGAACCCAATTTGTTAAAAATACAACACCCATGCATGACATGTGAAACTCACTCATACACCTGTGGAAGAAGCCATATAAGAAAGAATGTGTGTGTTACTTGTCTTCAAGTCATTGCTAACTTATGGCAATCTTCAAAAGGGTAATTAAATATGCAAAGGGAATAAAGCACCAAACTGCTTAAAAGAATAATTAAAAAGAATAAAATAGTTTTTATTAAGAGAATACACATTTATTTATTTTAAAATTTATTGACCGCCCCTCTCTGTGAACAGGGTTGGGGTGGCTTACAACATTTTAAAATTCAGTTTAAAATACAATAAAAGTATTAAAACAATAAATTCACCATATGAAGCTCCCTGTTAGATATGTTTCATATACTTTTGAATCATGCACAGTACACGCCTTGCAAATTCCAGCCCTCCCTTCTCAAGATCTAGTGTGCATAGTCCTTCAGGTTCATCTTCTTCTGAAAAGTCTTCTGGGATTCTTCCCGGAATACCCAGGAGCGTTCTGCTGCTGTCTTGCCTGGAGTCTCCATGTCTGCTTCTCAATCAGAGCTCCAGTTCTGTCTTCTGCAGTTTTCTTTCACTTTTCTGCTTGGCTATTGGACATCTTCTCTATGTCTTCCCTTGTAGAAGGTTCTGCCACAGACTGTGATTTAGGTAAATACGACAGTCTTGTAGGTGATACTCCCTTATTTGATCTAGTTGATCTTCTGATCTTAGCTTTTACATCCCCTTTGGGTTCTTGGGGTTCTGCTGGTGCTTCATCTGCAAAGTTCATGGTCCTCAGTTGCACTGCTTTTGGCTGCTGTACTTTGTTTACTTCTACTGGTGTGGATTCTTTGATGTTCACCTTTTCTGTATTTGTAGGTTTTCCCTTCTTGTCTATGAAGACTGCATTACAGATCTTTATATTTTCAATGATTGGATTCTGTATCCTTTATATCCTAAGTCATATCCTACTAAAATTCCTTGCTTGGTTCTCATGCCCATCTTGCTTTGATTCCTTGCTTTGATCCTTAGGAATATAGGCATAGGCTTTTAACCAAAAAACCTTCAGTTGGTTCATGCTTAGGTTGTCCGTATGGTGTCTTTCTGGCATCTTTGGTGGATAACCTGTTATGTAGGTAAGTAGCAGTGCTATTTGATTTCCCAGGTAACTGCACTTCTAGGAGCATGCATCCTTTCTCTGGAATTTTAATGCTGAAGAGTCTCTTTTGCAAATTGAATTGTTTTTTCAGAAATGAATTACCCTGCAGCCATTTTAATTATGACCAGACTGCTTTTGCTGTCTGCATTTGCATGACTCTCAAAATGTCTGTCAGTAAAATCTTTGATCAGGGCTCCTCTTGCCTTCTTGTTAGCAGAATCCTACATCCTCTTTCCTGCCTGTTGGTCATCTTTGAGTTGGGGACTTTAACAGCATGCCAAGTCCCATCTGCAGCATGTGACTTTTCATTTTCTCCTTCCAGATCAGGTAGTTGTCTTTAGTAAGCCTATCCAGTAGATAGTAACAAAAAGTATTGCATAAAACTGCAATTTTCTTGACTTCTCATTTGCCTATCAAAAATTACCTATTTTGCAACCTGAATGCCATGCTGGGCCCAGAACCATGTTGACAGAGTTTAAATATGCAAGAGTGTGCAGCCCTGAGAATAAAATAGTTGTATTAAGAAGAGTTCTGGAAGCAAACAGAGCAGGAAAAGAGCAGGAAGTCTCCAAAAGAGCCAGTCAGGATATAGGAGGAGACTATTTAAAAATATCAGGAAGTTCCTATTCTAACTAGGATAAATACGAATCTCCTCCAATGCCCACTGATGAATATTCTTCATATGCTTTAGAATCTTGCACATTACAGATCTTGAATATTGCAACACAATTACCTTAATTCAGGTAATGCAAAATGAGAGCCATGCTTTCCTTTATTGAGTCAGAAAGAGTACAATAGCATTATTTCAGCAGAAGCTTTTACAAGTCAGAACTCACTTTATCAGATACACCTGAGTTTTTTTTTTACTTCATACATTTTTAACATAAGGCAGATTGGACAATAATGAAAAAAGCAATCAGTAGGTTCCAAGTGATGTATGGTGGGTGCCAGGGTTTCCACAGGTTCCTTGGGGAACCCTGCTCTCTATAAAAAGGCTCTGCTGAGGCCCAAGCATTTATGCATATCACATTGTATCCTAAATCCTGAACATGGAACCCCTCAGTAGGGCAAACAGGCCTTTCCAAAACAGTTTAGGAAAACAACATGGGATTTATTTATTATTTATCATATGGCATGTGTGTAATATAGCCAGGAGATCCTAAAATCATCTGGCTGCCAGGCAAGAGACCTTCCGGAGGTGGTTTGCCATTGGATCCCCCTAAGTTGCAACCCTAGCATTCCACCCCTCCAGGACCGACTCTACTTAGCTTCTGAAATCTGATGTTATCAGGCTTGGCTGGGCTATCCAGTCTGGGCCAACAACATTTATTTGTTTGTTTGTTTATTTGATTTATTCCCTGCCGCTCCCTGAAGGCTCGTGGCAGGATACAACACCTATTAAAACCCCAATAAAGCCACATAAAACAAACAAACAAAAAAAAGAAAACAAGGGAAGGAATGGTAAATCTCCTTTCCCCACACCATGGTCCCTTACCCCACACCATGAATCATATCCTGGAACACTTGGGAACTTTGGTTCCCCAATGTTATGTTGGTGCCTCAACTCAACTCATGGTCAGACATAATATCTAGTTTGGATCTGAACAATTGCTTTCAGGTAGAATAAATCTAGTTACATCATTAAAGTGCTACTGGACTTCTGTTTAATATAGCTACCACAGATTAACAGAGCTACTTCTCTGGAATTACTATTGCATAAATTAAAGTGATCAGAAATCTGGGACCGTAAGGTGGGACGAGCTGCCACGGCCTCCTCCCCTCCCCGACTGGCCTCAGAAGGGTGGCAGAGCAGTGCAGCGCGGCGGCAGCAGATGGGCCCTCGCCCCCCCCCAACTGGCCTCAAGTCAAGAAGGGCAGCAGTGGCAGTCTGGGAAGAGCCCAGTGGATAGACCTCGGTTGGAAGTTACGAGCAGGCGGCAGCAGAGCGGCGGGAATGGTGGTGCCACACAAGCCCTGCCCTGGAAACAGAGCGCCTGCACGGGGGCCTTCTGGAGAACGCCGCGGTACATCTGAAGAACGCCGCACGACGTGGGGCAAATGCCTCCAAATGCGGGACTGTCCACGTCAAAGGTGGGACATCTGGCCACCTTAGCATAAATAGGGTTTACAGAAGCTTTCTTTTTACCTGGTTAGCATGCCGGGAGAAGTGAGGTAAAAATGAATAAATAAATATAAATAAATAAAAAGTTGACCACCTGCTGCTGCTAAAATGAAATCAGGCAATGGAGGATCAGAACACCTGTGAAAGGTTTACAACCATTCAAAAGAAACAGGAAGAACTCCCAGCATATTTAGAGCATTAAAGATGTGAGGTTTGCATTGCATTTTGGTTCTTTATTTTCCACACAGACCTAATGAGGAGGTAAAGCCATTTTTTTCCAGTTTGACTACAAATTCATGTGGTATTAGATCCAGAAATCCAACTAAACTTTGTCTTCATGGATATGATGCCCCAGACAACAATCTAGGCGGCTGTAGCATCATTTCACAAAGTTAAATTGGTAGAATTTATTGCTTATTGTATCTCATAGAACAGGTCTCTGAAAAAAAATCCAATAACTTTTGCCAGTGTTTAAAATTCCAAGTAGTGGGTTAGACTCCTTGCATGATATAAAAGAAGTCTGTGGCTGCCTACTGTCACTTCATACTTTGTCTGGTGGCCCCACTCCTTGACTGTTGAAAGGGAAGGGATTTAATACCTCAATTCATAACTCATTGACACTGGAATACAGTCAAATCCACACTTCAGAGTCCCATAAATACTGACAAATGCTTCTGATTGCTCCACATTGCTACCATAATGACTATAAACTACTTACTATCTGAACTGGTCACTTGGGTGGAGAGTCTCTATACGTATATCAGAAACCACTACATATCTGTGGTGGTAGCTGGGAGATTTTCCATCATAATCAACAAGAAATCAAATTTTAAATAGTTTATCCCCACTGATTTGCAGCCATTAGCTATGAGACAGATCATGAGACTGAAATCTCCCTGAGACATGGTGAGGGGTAGTATATAAATTAAATTAATAAATGAATATAATAAGTGTAGTTTTAATTTCCCCTAAGTTTTTTTTATAAATCCCAGTCAAATGTTCTTCAGCCTTTCTAAAGAAATGTTTCAGGGAGTGGGGGTGGGAACAAACTATATATAATTGAGGCTGAACACATTATTGTGTAAAGAGCTCAAAGATAGCATCAACATTGCCACTGCTTTAATGGCATTTCTGTAAAAAATTTTCCTACTTTGTTTGTGGATGGCCCCATTGGTTACCTTGGGCCATCCTCATGGAGACTAACCAGCCTACTATTAAATACAAGAGGAGTGATAATGGTATGTTATGAACCTATATTATAAACTGCCCTGAGCTGTATGGGAGGGTGGTATAAAAATGCAATCAATCAAACTACTGAACAGTAATGAACACTAAAAGGTTATCTTAACAATCATATAACTAAAATTAAGGATAGGGGGAAAAAAGGAAAAATGATTCCAGAGGAAAACAAGTGTAACAATGAGCCAGCAGGAGAACAAGGGTGGGGGGAGGGGATGAAACCCCCAGGCTCCACCCCCCAGATCTTCAGAAATATTCCAAGCCATAGTTAGTATTCCAGTTGGTACTCCGGCTCAAGAAATGTTTAGGGTTACCAGGTCCCTCCTGACAATTAGTGGGATGGGGGGAGGGGGAAATGTACCAGGAATGGGAGGGAGGCCAGCAAACATCACAGCAACATGACTCTGTCACTTTCAACGTGGCCCAGAAGTGATATAGTCACAAAGTGATGCTGAGGGAATGTTCTGATATTTGACAAAAACTCTATAGTAAATTTTGTTTCTATCTTAGAGTATCCCCCCAAACCACAGAATGTCATTGTGACGCAGCCGATGTAATGGTGTCACTTCTGGGCCATGTAAGAAGTGGCATAGACATATGGCTGCAACATCCATGGGGCCTTGCTCTTTGACTAGGTAAGCTCCGCCTGCCTGCCAGCCAGGTGATAAGGAGCATTGCTCCTGGGGAGGAAAGCTATGGCAAATCCTAAAAAGCATCCTAAAAAGCTGACACATCACCCTGCCAACAAAAGTGCGTTTAGTCAAGGCTATGGTATTCCCAGTTGCAATGTATGGCTGTGAAAGTTGGACCATAAGGAAGGCTGAGCATCAAAGAATTGAGGCTTTTGAACTCTGGTGCTGGAGAAGACTCTTGCGAGTCCCTTGGACTGCAAGATGAACAAACTGGTCAGTCCTAGAGGAGATCAGCCCTGACTGCTCCTTCGAAGGCCAGATCCTGAAGATGAAACTCAAATACTTTGGCCACCTCATGAGAAGGAAGGACTCCTTGGAGAAGATCCTAATGCTGGGAGCGACTGAGGGCAAAAGAAGAAGGGGACGACAGAGAACGAGGTGGCTGGATGGAGTCCCTGAAGCAGTAGGTGCGAACTTAAATGGACTCCGGGGAATGGTAGAGGACAGGAAGGCCTGGAGGATCATTGTCCATGGGGTCACGATGGGTTGGACACGACTTCGCACCTAACAGTAGTGGAAGACCCTTGCCTCGACCAGGGGATCTAGCAATCCTAGGATTTCCAGGGGGTTTGGTGCAGTATCTGGAATAGGGGAGAATTTGGGGATGGAGAGAGCTGAGGGACGGAGCTCAGCATGGCAGTCTAAGACATCAGTTTTTCCCACTCTGTGGTATAACATAAAGACTGTCTCTAAGGTGCCCTTTCCTTCAGGAGAACTGAGATTGGTAGTTT